>NC_030827.1:53163770-58163770 GCF_001704415.2 Capra hircus | reverse complement strand
AGTATAGTTGATTTACAATGTGTTATTTTCAAGTATACAGCAGAGTGATTCAGTTATATATATACTTATATGTATACATATATGTATATATATTTATATTATTTTTCATATTCTTTCCCCTTATAGATTATTGCAAGGTATTAATTGTAGTCCCCTGTACTAACACAATACTAATTTCCCTTGTTGCTTATCTATTTTATATTTAGTTGGAATAATTCTTTTTGACAAGTCTTAACAATACCATCCTCAGAAGTATATTACGGAGAAGTGACAAGAATAAGCTTGAAGTTGACCAAATTCCTCAAAAGAGATAATTTTTAAATTCATAACTCTAGTCTGTAATGTAGTGATGTCAAGAACTCTTTCCCACTCTGTTGCCAACGGCACCTGGATTATAGGCTTTTGTGAAAATACTTTCCAAATGTTCAACCTCAGGACATGTTTCTTGTCTTTGATTTTAGTTTTTAATATAGTTAGAGAAGACAGAGATCTCTGATAGAGGCTGTCCTTTCATTATACTTCAGAATGAAAAAAGATAAAAATGGTAGATATTTCTTTCACTGATGCAGTCATCTCTTGAGCTTAATATTTGGTGTTAGGGGAAGATGAATTCCTCAATCTCATTCTGACTTGAAGGTTCAATGAAGTGAAGTACCTAAGTGTAATAAGCTCACACAGGGACCAAAATGCTTGGCTTTTCCCATCACCCCATGGATGGGTGAAAGGACTTTGTCTCGCTGAAAATCTTACCTCCCATGCTTACAGACCTGGAGGGCCTAGAGGCACAGAGTGCATTTCCTTCATTTTCTGTGGATAACTAAGCTATCAAACCAAATCAAATCCAATGTACTTTTTATCTTAGACATTATTTCTGGGTTATCATTTCATTTCTCAGTATATAGAATGGCTCAGCATGTTTGAAACTATGACATTACCTCGGTTCAAAAATAACCTTCTGAATTCATTATCCTGCTCTTATTTCACAGGCAGGATTTAAGAAAAAAAGTCATTTGATATATTTTTATTCTATCTTTTAATTCTAATAAGCAACAAAAATAAATAGTAGTGAAGACAAAAAATCTTTAAGTCTATTTGACAGTACACATCAATCCTTGAATTCATAGAACACCTCCCTCCCAATTTGATGGTCTCAGGAGAATTGCATGATCTTCAGATATTCAGAGAGACAGGAGCTAAAGGATCATCTGACTTCAAATCCCAAACCTGACAGCTGCTTGCATCTGTCGTGTTAAATACAGTTCAGCATCTTCACCTTACTCAATGCTGTCACACTTATCAAGTCCTCACACACAGGTGTGGGTGGTGCAGAATGACAAGATCATATTATTTAATAGACTCATAAAGTCAACTAAAAATAACGAAGCTTCACTTTTGATATTATTCTTTTTTTTGTTTTGTTTAGGGTTCAGATGGACGTTGGTCAACATGCAATATATACCACTTGGGTGGGGCTTACATTTCAGGAAAGGGGCTAATTATCTGAAGTGATCTGTTACTTTGAAATATTGGTATGAGAGAGATTTGTGTAGAGGTTCAACTTTTTGTAGAGACAAGATATCCTGTTTAATCAACTATAAATGATACACTCGAAGAGAAACATTATAGCTTTACAACACATGCATTCGACTCTACAGTGATGTAGTAGAATGCATTTGTTCATAACTCTTGTTTCCACCAGTCCTGCCTTATTTTACTCTAGCATACATCATGAATTAAAAGATATATCAGGATCATGGAGCCAGGAATGGACGCCTTAGGATAATTTCTCAGGTGTCTTCGTTTTATTGACGTTGCCACTACTTTTAGCTTTCACCTGATGTCATACAAAGCTTATCTGTTATCTGCACAGAGTTGTTTAACTTTTGGTGTCTCCTTAGGTAGTTGTTTCTTCCAGAAGTCAAAATTTCCCTTCTACTTAAATGCTGACTGACTTTAAGGTACACAGCCTTGAACATGAGCCCTGAATGTCTCTAAAGCAAGGCTTTCTGTCCAACTCAAAGGCCAGTATTGTACCTTTGTAAAAGCACAGTTGTCATTAGAGTTGTTTTTCTTGTTGTTTTGATTCTGTTGTCATTTATGATTAGAGAAATATATGACTTAAGTCGTTGGATTGGTTTTAAATAATCATTAACGATAAATGCATCTATCCTCAAAGTGCGCATTGTATTTGCTCAAAGAATAGACTATTTTTGGAATTCCCTTGAGAAGGTTTATTGCTAACACGAGAGAATGAGTCATTGCTTCACTTCAAAGGTTCGGTCTCTGGTTGTCCCACCCGCTTTCCCGTGTCATTCACCTGACCTTCACCCAGCCTTATCCTGCTTTTTCAGCCACTTTAGTTGACTGTTCATGAGTCTGAGAGTAAGTGGGCTCTCTCTTTGGACCCCTTGCTGCTAGCTGCTAAGTTGCTTCAGTTGTGTCCAACTCTGTACAACCCCATAGATGGAAGCCCACCAGGCTCCACCATCCTTGGGATTCTCCAGGCAAGAATACTGGAGTGGGTTGCCATTTCCTTCTCCAATGCATGAAAGTGAAAAGTGAAAGTGAAGTTGCTCAGTTGTGTTCGACTCTTTGCAACCCCATGGACTGCAGGCCCCCAGGCTCCTCCATCCATGGGATTTTCCAGGCAAGAGTACTGGAGTGGGTTGCCATTGCCTTCTCCCTCTGGACCCCGTAAGCATCTACAAACAAAAACTGCCTGGGAACTAGAGCAATCTTTCCCTAAAATTCCCCTCAAATCAAAGATCCAACAGAATGATTCTTCTCCATCAATCAAATTATTTTCTGAACTCAGTTTGTCTACACATCCTTGATTTCCTAAATACCAAAATTTCTTTCCAGCAGCTTCATCTCCCATGGTTCACCCACCCAGAGAGGTGATACAGATTTATGCCTCTATTTACACTTCTTCCTGTCTTCTTCAGAAAAGTGGTAGGGTTTCTCAGTCTCTATCATTACTTGATTAACACCACACTGAGTACTTACACTTTATACAGGCTTGCTCTTCTGCTGTGTCCTGAACTTTCTCATTGACATCCCTAAATATTATATAGTAGTTACCATCAATGTATAATAATGTTAATTAGCAATAATAATTGCGATTCTTGGAACCATTTTTCCCCATCCCATGTCCCTTATATACAGAATTAATGAGATTTTTTAAAGGTAAAAGTGTTTGAAGGGCTTTCATATAGTTAAGCTTCATGGGGAACGTCTACTTGTCTTACGCATTTAAAGGTTGTCCCAAGATGTTATTTCCGTGAGGCTGATAGTTGTGTCTGCTTTTATACACCATTGTATTTCCCGTGCTTAGAACAGTTATAGGTACACAGTAAGTTCTCACTGACTATGCAGTCTGCTCTTTAGTTACTCTGAGAAGCTTGAAGATATTGTTGATGGTGCTGGTTTATGAATCCAAGCATGGGAGAGTAGGCATTCTGCCCCAGTAACTGAGTAAATGGGATCCTAAAATCACATTGGCCGCACCACGCCCCGAACAAGTCAGGTCAAAATCTGTCTAATGCATTTGCACAATGAGAGGTAAATTGGGAGGCTTTGGTTTCTAGGACATGTTAACAGGATGCAGGTTTAAAATTTGGCCCAGAACAACATTAAATGCCTTTGGATATCACATCCTGGCCAAATATTTGGGAAAATAGAAGAAAAAGTTTTCTTCCTGTTTATGACCATATAACCAGTTAGATGAGAAGAATGATGCTGTTTTTCGGCTCCATTTTAAGAATTATATTTGTTACTGTGCACTATATATTTTCTGACAGGTGAAAGTCGAGGGACCAGAAGTCATGAGCTTAAACAGCACAATGGTCTGGATGAGGCTCGAGCAGAGGGGATGTAACCTCAGTTCCTGGCTGGAAATTAATGAAGAACAGCTGCTTTCCAATATGCCTGATGACTATTCCAGTATGTGTAATAAAGCATTGGCATATGCCGGCCAGGGGAGGGTACCAGGATCATAAAACCATGGTACCAAGATAGGGCTTGTGTCTTGTTTTGTATTTTTAATTACTTTAATCACTTTGCCTGAAGCTGAAGCTCCACTACTTTGGCCACTTGATGTGAAGAACTGATTCATTAGAAAAGATCCTGATGATGGGAAAGATTGAAGGCAGGAGGAGAAGGGGATGACAGAGGATGAGATGGTTGGATGGCATCACTGACTCAATGGACATGAGCTTGAGCAAGCTCCGGGAACTGGTGATGGACAGGGAAGCCTGGCATGCTGTAGTCCATGGGGTCGCAGAGTTGGACACAACTGAGTGACTGAACTGAACTGAAGATAGGCCTTGTGTCTTGTTTGTATTTTTAATCGCTTTTAAAAGATTTACTATCGTATCGAAGAGTATTCACCCTGTGAAGGGGCTTAGTACACATCCACTGATATTCATTTTGTGAAGACATTCAGTGCTGGTAAATTCCATGAGCTGCTAGCACTGAATAGCTCATTAGAAACAGAGCCAGAGTTTAAATTCAGCAGCGTTTCCCCACTTTACTATTACCTATTTCTTTCTGTAAAGTCTCCTCTATGAACGTCATTGATCCAGGCTCTAAGAGGAAAGACTTATTTCTGCAGTGCAATCTACAGAAGCTATGTTGGAAAAACCAGGGTGAGGCCAAATTCTTCCTGCTGAGGGATTTTGCCCCGGAAGCCTTGCCCTTTACAAATGCCACAATGAGCCTTTGTGGCATTCCTTGGGGAAATGATCAAGATGCTCATTTCCATTTCTGGGCTACTGTGGTGCTTTGGGTGCCCCTGACAGAATGAAGAGGAGATTTGGGTTGAAGAGTTCAATTCTTTTTTGCTCAAGCCTTGACGTGGTGTCAATGCGCCAGGAACAAACAGCACAATTTGTTGACTGTACTATGAAGATTTCTTTAGGGCATTCGGAAAATGGATTGGAAAAACTGGAATCAGACATAAAGCAACAAAAGGTCTGTATCAATGTGCAGAGAAATTGTATACTGTTTCTGGAAGCAATTTTTTGAGCTTTTGTATAGTCCTCTAGCCTTGAAAATTCCCAGTTCAAACTCCAGGCAAAATCAATCCCTCACATATTCCTACACCTATATATTATTGTAGAAATAGCTAACCCCCTCCACATTTCCAGTTATTTTTATGTAATAGTAAATGCACATTTTTTGTACATTAAAAAATAAACTATTTTCTTTTTACAGTTGAAGTATAGTTGATTTACAATGTTTTAGTTGTACAGTGAACTGACTCAGTTATATATATATGTATATATTCTTCAGATTCTTTTCCATTATAGGTTATTATAAGATATTGAATACAGCTCTGTGTACTATACAGTAGATCCTAATTGTTTATCTGCTTTGCATATAGGAGTGTGTATCTGTTAATCCCAACTTCCTGATATATTCCCCCCTCCTCCCCAAAAATGAACTTTTAAATGGTGTTACAAAAATAGAAAAAGATACATATTAATTGTCATAAGGTGAACAGAAATTACAAATGCCATCTAGGCCAAGATTGAGAACATTATTGGCAACCCAGAAGCCCTCCTCAAGACACTTTCCCCCCAAAACTGTCCTTTTGAAGTAAGTATCCTTACTTCAATCACTGGTTGCTAGCTTTGTAAATTTTTGAACTTTCTGTAAATGAACTTGTACGGTAGGTATGATATACCTCTAGTGTCTAGTATCTTTGATCCAACAATTGTCTGTCCTATGGGAGTCATTTTTTGTTACCTATAGCCAGGTTGTTCACTCTCATTGCCAAAAGCATGCCATTATTTGAAAACACCATCGTCCGTTTACTGTTGGCGGACTTTAGAGTTGTTTCCAGCTTCTGTTGACTAAGCAGAGCACTTCTGTGAGCATGCGAGCATCTTTTGATACACATATGTGCTCAGTTTCTTCTGGGGATACACTTAGGAGTGGAATATCTCATCATATGAACCTGTGTTCAGCTTCAGGGGATATGGCTAAACTGTTTTCAATTGATTGTACTAATTTACATGATCACAGCCGTCTATGGTGAATCCATTTGCTTAATATCCTCGCCTGAAGGAGACATGGGTTCAGTCCCCAATCTGGGAAGATCCTACATGCCACAGAGCAGCTAAGTCCATGCCGCACCGCTAATGAAGCCTGTGCGCCCGAGAGCCTGTGTCCACAACAAGAGAAGCACGGCGGTGAGAAGCCCGCACACCGTAAGGAAGGGTAGACCCTGCTTGCCGCAGCTAGGGAAAAGCCTGTGCAGCAGCCAAGAGCCGGCACAGCCAAAAATAAACTAGTCGCTCCGCCGTGTCCAACTCTCTGGGACCCCATGGACTGTACCCCGCCAGGCTCCTCTGTCCATGGGATTTCCCAGGCAAGAGTACTGGAGTGGGGTGCCATTTCCTTCTCCAGGGGATCTTCCCCACCCAGGGAGTGAACTCAGCTCTCTCACATTGCAGGCAGATTCTTTACCATATGAGCCACCAGGGAAGCCCTCAAAGGCAGATTCTTTATCGTCGAAGCCACCAGGGAAGCTCAAAAATAAATGAATAAATAAAACTGTTTTTTAAAAAATCAAGTGATGTATTGCACTGGTAAATACATGGGTTATTTTCAAATATCTTTTGACACTGACTTCTAACATAATTCCACAGTGTTAAGAGAACAGACTGTATGATTTCAATACCTTTAGACCATGAAATTTTTGCACTTTGTTTTATGTCCCTGGATATGTTCCAGTGGCTCCTAGTTTATAGTCTATGGGAATTGGAATATAATTTGTATGCTATTGTGCAAATTGTATAAATCTTAATTATGTTCAATTGGTTCACAGTGCTTTTCAGGTCTACTATATCCTACTTCTCTATACATTCATTCTATTAATTTTTGAGAGTTTGGCATTGAAACGCTGACTAAAAATCTTAATTTATCTACTTAAAAAATAATTATATTATCTAGTGGAACTATATGTAACCTTGTCCTGCATTTTCCAACTCTCCTATAAATGTGTCATCATATTTTCATAATTTAAAAAAATAAAAAATTTGAAAAAAAATCAAGTGGCAGTATTTTCACTCTCTATTCTGTGACACAGGTCTATTGATTTATCGCTGAATCTTTTTCTGGATTGTTCCTGGATCTTTGCATTTCCACATAAATTTTAAGTCAGATTGTGATTTTCATAAAAATTTTGTGATATAGATTCATTTGGGAATCACTGACATCTTTATAAGGCTGAGTTGAGTTTTTCGATTCATGGGCATGGCATGGTTGTCCTCTAAATTAGATTTTAATAGATTTCTCTCAATATTTGTAATTTTCAGTGTAGAAGTCTTATAAATCTTTTTCAGATTTATTTCTTTTTTTTTTCTTTATTATACTAGCTGAAAACTCCAATTGTTTGAATAGAAGTGATCATAGTGGCATAGCTATTTTATTATCTATCTCAGAGGAAGATTTTTTCATATTCACCATTAAATATATTGTTTATTGTAAAGTTTATTGGGTACTCTATATCAGGATAAAGAAATTCTTTTCTATGTTTCCTAAAAGATTTTTTGTTAATATAAGTGTTGAATTCTACCAAATGCATTTGTGCATTTATTGATGTGATCATATGATATTTCTGTTTTCCTATTATGGGGTGAATTAAATCAATTGATTTTTTAAAATGTTAAGCTAATATTGAAGTCCATTCCTGGAATCAAGCCAATTGGTTGTGTCCATTGTTATTTTTAATATAGTGTTGGATTTGATATGTGAATATTTGATGAGTACTTTCCATAGTCAACATCTTTCAGCCAAAGACCACCAGGAACACACTTAAAGCTGAACGATATAGGTTTAGGGCTCGTTGGAATGAGGGAAACTGAACACAATGGAAATAATTTTATCTCAATAAGAGGGAGTTAAGCATTTATTTCTTTGGAGGGAATGATGCTGAAGCTGAAACTCCAGTAATTTGGCCGCCTCATGCATAGAGTTGACTCATTGGAAAAGACTCTGATGCTGGGAGGGATTGGGGGCAGGAGGAGAAGGGGACGAGAGAGGATGAGATGGCTGGATGGCATCACTGACTCGATGGACGCGAGTCTGGGTGAACTCTGGGAGTTGATGATGGACAGGGAGGCCTGGTGTGCTGCGATTCATGGGGTCGCAGGGAGTTGGACATGACTGAGTGACTGAACTGAACTCAACTGAACTGAACTGAATAATTTATTATTAGATTCAGTGTTTTCAGGGAGGGTTTAAGGAAGTAGAACTTTCCTCTAAGCATGCTGTCAAGAAGCGAGAGGCAGGGATTCCCTGGTGGCTCAGCGGTAAAGAATCTACTTGCCACTGAGGACCCAGGTTCAATTCCTGGTTTGGGAAGATCCTGCAAGCCAAGGAGCAACTAAACCCATGCACCACAACTCTTGAGCCTGTTCTCTAGAACCTGCCAGCTGCAGCTTGAGAGCACAGGCTGCAACTCGTGAGGCTCGCGCATCTGAGGGCCTGCGCTCAGCAGCAAAAGAAGCCAGCACAGTGATCAACCCAGGCGCCGCAACTCCAGAGAACTGCCTGGTCGCTGCCCCTAGAGAAAAGCCCATGCAGAGACAGGCACCCAGCACAGCCAAAATTACATGAGTAAATAAAATTATGTTAAAAAAAAAGAAGCAGTGGGGCAATTCTATAATTGGGGGTCTTAATAAATCTTATCTATAGTGCAGGAGGAATGCCAGGAGGCTGTTAAGACAGTGAGTGAGTTAGTGTTAGTCACTCAGTCTTGCCCGACTCTGAGGTGGGTTCGTATTTAGTTATTTTTATGGTTTGAACAATGGATTTGGTTCAGTCTGTGTTCAGGCAAGATCATCTCAGTCTGTCTTGATCTACCTGTAGTTACAGAGCAAGTGTACCTGACCTTGGTGTTCTTGGAATGGTTTCTGTTCAACAGGATAAAACCAAGGCCTGGCTGGTAGGAGCAGCCAGCTCCCAGCTAGTGTCAGAGCCTGCTTTTCTCTTTCTCACATCTGTGCTTGTAAGGGAAACTGGCGTGCAGTAATGTTCTTTTTCCTTTTTTTTTGGAAGTTCTTCTCAGATTTTGGGCTTCCCTGGTGGCTCAGATAGTAAAGACTCAACCTGCCAATGCAGTTTCAATCTCTGGGTCGGGAAGATCCCCTGGGGAAGGAAATGGCAACCCACTCCAGTATTCTTGCCTGGAGAATCCCATGGACAGAGAAGCCTGATGGGCTACAGCCCATGGTGTTGCAAAGAGTTGGACACTGCTGAGCGATTAACACTTTCAGATTTTGTCATGTTCTCTTTGGATGTTGGTATCAGGTGTATCCTAATGTGAATCAGGAGGTGTGGTTTCTCTTTCTATTCTGCAGAAAAGTCTGTTCATTATTGGCATTAATTATACTCTGAACATCTGGAGAACACCCAATGGCGAAGTTGTCTGAGCCTTGACAAACACTCTCTCCTTGACCGAAGTTTAGTCAGGCTCCTCTGAGTCCTTTCTCACCCAGGCCTTCACCTTGGGGGCCAGCGTGGCTTGGCCTGCATAGCCCAGTTATACCACAAATCTGGCTATGTTAAGTTAGAAAGACTCCCTATCCTTAATATCTGCTCATTCTTGCATGATGTCAGCGAGAATCCTGTTAAGTTGGTTTGGCAGGTATCTCCCCCTCCCCACCCCGAACTTTCCATCTACTGAAAGGTCCACTTTCCATCCACTCATTCTGCTTGTTAGCTAAAACCCCCAGCTATCTTTTCTGTATGAAGAATTGAGCCCAATTCTAAACTGAGCTGCCTTTTCCCTGATTGCAATCATTTTTGAATAAAATCTGTTTTTACTGCTTTTACTACTGTGTGACTCTAATTTTCTCTCACAGCCTGGAGATATCTTCATGGAGTTACTATTATGATTAAACTTTTAATCTCTTTTTTTTTCAGGCAAGTCTTTATTGGGCTTCTGCACCGGCTGTAGGAGGGAGCGAAAACAAGTAACAGATCCTTTTGCTCACTCGGAGTGGGGGCAAGCTGGTTCCTTAAATGGGGTGAGGTAGAGTGTGTCCAGGGATCAGGTGGGAGGAGCAGTTTAGGTGGTTTGCCCACTCATTTGTACACTTTAGTTTCTTTATTAGATATATCATTATTCAGATTTTCTATTTATTTTAGTGTCACATTCAGGGTTTTTTTTAAAAAGGAATCTGTCCTTTCATCTGCATTTTCAAAGTATAGTTTTGGAATAAATTTTGTAAGATCGCTTTAAGATCTTTACATACCTATAAGACTGACAATCATATCCCTTTTCCTGTTTTATCTTTATATTTTGTAGCATTTCTTTTTTTTTTAATCAGTCTTGTTAGACATTTGATTTTGCTGATAGTATCATGTTTAAATTTCCACAAGACATTACTAAAAGATGGCTTAATGCTCAACATTCAGAGAGCAAAAATCATGGCATCCGGTCCCATCACTTCATGGCAAATAGATGGAGAAACAGTGGAAACAGTGACAGACTTTATTTGCTTGGGCTCCAAAATCACTGCAGATGGTGTCTGAAGCCATGAAATTAAAAGACACTTGCTCCTTGGAAGAAAAGCTATGACCAACCTAGACAGCATATAGAAAAGCAGAGACATTACTGGGCCAACAAAGATCTGTATAGTCAAAGCTATGGTTTTTCCAATAGTCAAGTATGGATGTGAGAGTTGGACCATTAAGAAAGCTAAACACCAAAAAATTGATGCTTTTGAATTGTGGTGTTGGAGAAGACTCTTGAGAGTCCCTTGGGCTGCAAGGAGCTCAAACCAGTCAATCCTGAAGGAAATAAGTCCTGAAGATTCACTGGAAGGACTGATGCTGAAGCTGAAGCTCCAATACTTTGGCCCCATGATGTGAAGAGCTGACTCATTTGAAAAGACCCTGATGCTGGGAAAGATTGAAGGCGGGAGGAAAATGGGATGACAGAGGATGAGGTGTTTGGATGGGATCACCAGCTGGATGGACTTGAGTCTGAGCAAGCTCCAGGAGTTGGTGATGGACAGGGAAGTCTGGCATGCTGCAGTCCATGGGGCCACAGACAGTTGGACACAACTGAGTAACTGAACTGAACTGAATTGAATATACATTTCTTATTATCCCTACATGTTCCAGGTGGCACTAGTGGCAAAGAACCCACCTGACAATGCAGAGACATAAAAGATGCTGCTTTGATCCCTGGGTCAGAACAATTCCCTAGAGGAGGACATGGCAACCCACTCCAGTATTCTTGCCTGGAGAGTCCCATGGACAGAGAAGCCTGGTGGGCTACTGTTGCAAAGAGTCAGACACTACCGAAACAACTTAGCATGCATGCATTGTTGTGTCCTGGTCTTCTGCTTGATATACTGGGGATATGCTGCTTGATATACTGGGGATACGCTGCTTGATATACTGGGGAAAACCATTGCTGAATGTTGGATTCATTCCTTTCTCTTTGCTACTTTGGGTTCTCAAGGCCACTTGTGTAGCCTCAGAGCCCATTCACTCTTCCTGGCTCTGAACAATTGCTTCAAGCTCTGTTGCCTTCTCTACCCCAGCCTGCTATGGATGCCAGAAATCCCTTCAATAAAGAACAGATTCTGTAGGTAGAGGAAGTTTAAACTTTTCCAAACTCTGAGAACGCAGGGGAACATGCTGACCCTGGTGAGTGACAGATAGCAGATTCTCCCTTATGAGCAGAGTTAGGTGTGGGAGAGATAGGCTATGACAGAGAGAAAGAGGCCAATCACGTGTCTGACAGTGGGCACTGGCAAGGGATCCTTCTACTGCTACAATAACCAGAGGGACCAGGAGCCTTGATTGTCCTTTTTCCTCTTTTCCCATTGGAGTATAATTGCATCACAATGTTGTGTTAGTTTCTGCTGTACAACAACGTGAACCAGCCATATGTAGTATACATACATCCCCTCCGTCAACCTTCCCTCCCAACTTCCGTCCCCATCCCTCCCCTCTAGGTTGCCCCCCAGCACTGATCTGAGCCCCCTGTGCTATACAGCAGCTTTCCACTGGCTTTCTATTTGACTCTATCTTACTATGGCAGTGTATATGTGTCAGTTCCAATCTCCGAGTCCGTCCCGCCCTCCCCTCCCCTGCCCACCTTGCCTACATGTCCATTCTCCACGTCCGCATCTCTAATCTTGCCTTGCAAATATTACTCAGCCATAAAAATGAACGAAATTGGATCATTTGAAGTCATGTGAATGAAGCTAGAGTCTGTCATTCAGAGTGAAGTAAGTCAGAAAGAGAAAAACAAATATATCAGTTCAGTTCAGTTCAGTTGCTCAGTTGTGTCCGCCTCTTTGCGATCCCATGGACTGCAGCACACCAGACCTACCTGTCCACCACTAACTCCTGGAGTCTACCCAAACTCATGTCCATTGAGTCGGTGATGCCATCCAACCATCTCATCCTCTGTCATCCCCTTCTCCTCCTGCCTTCAATCTTTCCCAGCATCAGGGTCTTTTCAAATGAGTCAGCTCTTCGCATCAGGTGGCCAAAGTATTGGGGTTTCAGCTTCAACATCAGTCCTTCCAATGAACACTTAGGACTGATCTCCTTATATTAATGTGTATATGTGGAACCTAGAAAAATGGTGCAGATGAACCAATTTGCAGGCTTGACTGTCTCAATCACCGACTCAGACCCCTAGTCCTCTGGGAGATGGGTAACTGAGAGGATGTTACCAACTCACTTTTCGATCATCCAACCCCTGTGCCACCATCTCCCTGGTTATGGTTGTGGCCCAGGGGAAGTCATGTGGCAGGGAAAGCAACCCATTTCATGCTCTATCTCTGGGATTTTATTTTACTAATAGTCTGTAGGGGGCGCAGGCCTTCTGAGAATTTGATTACTGTGGAGGCATGGTGTGCTTCTCATGTATAAATATTCTTTCCTAATCTGTTGTCTGTTTGCGTATGGGGTTCTATAAATACATTAATTGGTGCCACTTTTAACTGTCACCGCTGTCCCTTTTTTTGACAAGCGTATATTAAACTCTTTTATGATGGAGCAAAATAAAACCACCCAGCCATAGGGGTCTATTTTGGCAGAAGAGGAATGCAACAGAAAGAAAATTTGTAGTCTTCTGTGGTAGAGAAAGGACTGTTAAACTCATCAGTGATAGCTTGCATGAAAAATTTAGAATAAAATTTTTAGATGTGGATTAAAGATAGGAAAAAAAAAAAAGAAAACAACTCTGCAGGATATGACTGAAATAAAGCAGGTAAAGTGAAATTATCAGAACAGCTGTCACTTAGGAAATGGGTGACAATTTCAGCTTCATCTGAACATTCATCAAGTCATACTTATTTTAGATGGCTTCGGTTTTGGTAGTTTCAGAAACCATATTCCATATGTGTTCCTTTCTGATTTGAAAGGCTGTAACCATTTAACGATGGAAAGCCAGCTAACACAAACCTCAATTTCTCTTTGTGTGCATGTGTTTTTTATTTTATTATTATTATTGGGCCATGCCGTGTGCCATGTGAAATCTTAGTTCCCCGACCAGGGATCGAACCAATGCTCCCTGCCGTGGAAGCGCAGAGTTCTAACTGCTGGACCATCAGGGAACTCCATAAGCATCAATTTCAAGCATCTTTTCAGCTTGATAGAAGTTGGAATTGTATAAAATAGAGTATATTCTTAATAACTCCCATCTACACGACATTTAAGGACATAGTAGAAAATCATTTTAAAGGTCTGCTACTCTGTGCTCTAATGGTTACAAAATCAATGTCTTGGGATTTGTCAACTGACTAAAAGTTAGGGTGTAATGGGGCCCTTTATGTCCCTATGAACTTAGATCAATGCCATCCCAGAGCAACTGACTGCTGTATCAGTCAGGATTCAGCAGACAAACAGAACCAGTGATGGCGATCTGGCACTTCTGACGTCACTAGGGCAGGCATTAAGAAGAACTGTCTGGAATTTCCCAGGCAGGAACTAATGTTTCAATCTACAGATGAAATTTCTTCCACCAAGAAACCTCAGTTTTGCACTTAAAGCCTTCAGTGATTGTGCCTAGTCATTCACTTGTGCCCAACTCTTTGCAACCCCGTGGACTGTAGCCCACCAGGCTCCTCTGTCCATGGAATTCTCCAGGCAAGAATACTGGAGTGGGTTGCCATTTCCTCCTGCAGGGAATCTTCCCAGCCCAAGAACTGAACCTGTGTCTTCTGAGTCACCTGCTTGGCAGGTAGATTCTTTATCATCGAGCCACCAATCACATCATCAAGGATAATCTCCTTTCTTCAAAGTGAATTGACTACAAATGTTAATCACATCTACAAAATACTTTCACCTTGATTAGTGTTTGAGTAACTGGGTATTGTAGCCTTGCCATGTTGACACTTGCGACTAATCATCACAACTGATCATGAAAAACTCTTTGTTTAGAAAGGAAATTTCTGGTAGTGCCATGCAGTGTGGTCATCAGAAGCAGCATCAGGCATGAGAAGCTTGGACTGTGCAGTCTGCTTCCCAGCTCCTAAGTGGAGTGCTTCTTGTGGTGTGAGAGAGAGCCCGGCCCATGCTGTCCTATTCTCAGGGTTCCTAATACATGGATGTGGGACACGTGCTCAGGACACGAGACTTGAAGGCAAAGCTTTCTTGTTGTTGTTCGTAGCTAAGTCATGTCCAACTCTTTGTGCCCCCATGGACTGAAGCACACCAGGCTTCCCCGTCCTTCACTATATCCCTGAGTTTGCTCAAACTCATGTCCATTGAGTCAGTGATGCCATCCAACCATCTCATCCTCTGTCACCTCCTCCTTGTGCCTTCAATCTTTCCCAGCATCAAAGTCTTTTCCAATGAGTCTGCTTTTCACATCAGGTTGTCAAAGTATTGGAGTTTCAGCTTCATCATCAGTCCTTCCAGTGAATATTCAGGGGTGATTTCCTTTAGGATTGACTGGTTTGTTCGGCTGTCCAAGGTACTCTCAAGAGTCTTCTCCAACACCACAATTTGAAAGTTTTCTTATTCTACATGAAAGAGGGGCAGAATGAATATCTACCCTTGGTCAGCATCTCTTTGCCTCTTCTTCTAGAGAATGGAGGCAAGGCCATTGAGAGTTTGTAATCAGTATTTAGTTCTAAAAGATGTTCATTTGAAAGATCCTCAAATGAACACCATTTTCGTGGGCATGGATTCTGTACATAGGCAATGTCTCCTTTTAGGACAAAACATGCACTTTGTCAATCAATGCTCATTCATAATAGTTTTCATTGTGGCTTCATATTTTTAGTAGCTGGAGTAATGTTCATTACAGCTCATGTAGCTTCTTTAGCTTGTTCAATAGTTTTACACTTTCCACTATGTTTTATGCTAGATCATACAAGATGAATGCTTTAAGAATAAATGTAATAGGCATCCAATAAGAAAGAAAATTACTTTGAACTTAGGTTTAGATTCTATTCCTTGGTCACTAAATATTGACCCAGCAAAGTGAAATATGAAGAGGAATAATTACTCAATTTATTGTTAAGTGTAGCTCAATTTATTGTTAAGTGTAGCTTGTCATGGGATTATAGAAATTCTTCTTCCACCAAAAGCTCTTTCAATCCTCTTTTTTCTTGGGTAGCCTGAATTTCATCAAATGTAACTTTAAAATTCAAGTTCTGTTTATATGAACATGTTCAATCATAGTAATATACTTTGATGTTTCCTGAGCATGACAGATAATCCTTGTAAAACCTTGGCTTTTAATTTTTTTTTAATACCTCTATACATGAAGAGGAAAAGGGAAGTTTAAATATTTTGACTTTCACAATGATCTCTAAGAGAATTCTGAGGAGGAAAAAAACCCAAGCTACAGTGCAATATTGCATATTGGCTGGATAAAAAGCAACATTGTCCTCATTTTGTGCAAATAGGCGGTGACTCCAGGTGTCCCAGTGCGCAGCCAGGAAGCTGACAAGTGCAGGACCCACAGGGAAGCCATCTGGGGGCCTTGAGTGCAGTCATGCTGGTGGCCCAGGGCATCCTTTCAATTTGTGGTGGGAAAACCTAGGGCTGGAACCTGCTGCATGGAAAGGAAAATTTTTATTCCACCTCTTTTCATCTAGATTGAGGTAAAACCTAAATGGGAGTATTGTGTTAGAGCCTCTTGAAACAGATTTCTTGGAAAGTATTTTTTCTCAAGTGTTTTCTTAAAACTTTGAAACTGAAAATGTAGACTATAGGGCTCATTGGTGTGTCCATGGGTGGTCTTCAAAGGCTGGACCGAGACTCTGTGTTGGGTGTGTGCCCACGTGGGGTGAGTGAGGTGTGGGTAGGCCTGGCCACCTGATTTCTGAGACCTCTAGAAAAGAAGCCACATGCTTTTTCTTCTTTCATGTTCCTGTAGCCCCGTAACACTGGCCCCATGGTATTCCAGCGAGGTCTTGTTTCAGAGATTTCCAGAGCTGGGAGGCGAGGAGGGGCTTACCCTGCCTCTGCACACTGCTCAATAAAACATTTTGCTGAAGCGCTAAGCCCATGAGAGCAGTCCTTTATGTATAGGTGATAACCTGGCAATCACAGGGTTTAGGTAGAGAAGTCTCATTTCTATTATAATAATGCATAGACTTTGATTATGAGAGATGCACTTTACGTTGTGACATAGAGCACAACTGGATTTGTGTACGTGCATACATACCTACACACAAAATTTAAACAGAAGTTTCACAGACCAGTTCCCAACCTTGTTACCTGAGATTGGTTCTGACATTTTCTGTCCCATCCCATCCTATCCTATAACATCCTATCCCATCCCATCCCATCCCATCCCATCCCATCCATCCAATCTATCCCATCCCATCCCATCCATCCCATCCCATGTCATCCTGTTCATCCCATCCCATTCCATCCTATCCTATCCTATTTTATCCTGTCCTGTCCGATCCTATCCTATCCTATCTTATCCATGTCCAATATGTTAGTCATGACTCATTAAATTGGTCTCTTGACACTTTAACGTCAGGGGAAAACACTGGGCCTACTCCAAAAAATAAAATCAATGGTGGTACAGCTTCGTGAACAATGGCAATGAAAGCAGCTCTTCTGGACTGAACGATCTGGGGCCTTCCTGCTCAGCTCTCCTCCTCCCCAAGGCGAAAAGGATAAAGAGAAAAGATAAAAAAGAAAAAGGTAAAAGGATAAAGGTATGCTCTTTCAGTCCAATACAGATACACACAGAGATGTGTGTACTCTTTACTCTTTACTCTTCATAAAGGGGACTCTTTGTGACCCCATGGACTATGCAGTCCATGGAATTCTCCAGGCCAGAATACTGGATTGTGTAGCCTTTCCCTTCTCCAGGGGGTCTTCCCAACCCAGGGATGAAACCCAGGTCTCCTGCATTATAGGCAGATTCTTTACCAGCTGAGCCACAAGGGAAGCCCGAGAATACTGGTGTGGGTAGCCTATCCCTTCTCCAGTGGATCTTCCTGACCCAAGAATCAAACTGGGGTCTCCTGCATTGCAGGCGAATTCTTTACACTGAGCTATCAGGGAAGCCCTCCGATTCATAGTCCCCAAACTTGGCTTTCCTTTCCTTGAACTGGGATGTGAAAGAAGAAAACCAGTGTCAGCTAAACTGGACTGGGCATTGATGCTGGGACTGCCCAGCATCATTTTTTTTTCCAACTCTTACACCTCATCCATACAGAAGTTCCCATCAGACAGGACTTTGAGTAGACTAATTGGCGATGGGGATTAAAGTCTTGATGTGGCTTTAGTTTGCTCTTTATGGTCAATTCAGGCAGACATTCTAAAAGCCCCTGAAAGGGAAATTAATTGCCTACTTTTCCTATGATGTAAATGGTGCTCCCTTGGGCTTTCAAAAGCAACTTTCAAAGGAGAATGCGATTTGGTCCATACTTGTGTTTATTTTTTGGTTTTCCAGTGTCTGGACTTCTTTATTAAAGGCTGTCACCTTGGGGTTTTAACCGCAAAGATTTAGTACCATGTTTTTAAGAAAAAGAAAGTCGAGGGGGTTAATGAAAGGTAAAAATCTTTGGATCTCCTGGTAGGTCTCCTGTACCGACACTTGTTTTGCCGCCGTCTCTTGTCTGGGTACACTGGCTACACTAGGTCTTTGCAGACCATCTGGACCAGAGGAAAAACAAAGTCAACATTACCAACGGCGGCTGTCAGCCTCCTTTTTTTTTTTTTTTTCCATACTGGACAAGTGTCTTTTTTTTCATCCCCCTTAAAGTTTTGTCTGTATTTGACATTTTGAATCACCCTAGAAGATGGAATATGGTTTTTGTTGAAGCCACTGGATGAGCATCTCCTACCTACTTTGTCTGGAAAAAGCCCCAGACATCCCTTTTTATTTGCCTCTGACTTTAGGAAAATACTGCTATCCGCAGTCTCACTGGGTCGTGACTCTGAGACTGTGGTCCTGCGGCTTCAAGCATGGAGGAGATCCAGTGTGGAGATGAATACCGGAGCCAGGGTTTTCCAGATACCCTGATACCAGAGCTTAGGTATCCCTAAGCACCATGGAGTTGAGCTTCCATGTTACAAATGGTCCTGAGACCTGGTCTAGGATGATCTTGCAGTGGGTTTGCCTGGACTTCAAAGCTCAGATGCAGTGAAATGCTCCCACCCCTCACCATGTTAGTCACATACTGAGTGAAAATATTGAGATTCTTGGAGCAGGCAGTGATTGAAGTGTTAGAAGCAGGCTTGTCATAACAAAAATCTCTTGTCATGGCTTTGCCTAATGGACAGGTGGGTCCTGACGCTGCAGCATAATTATTAGTCTGAGTCTCTGTCAAGATAGTCACCATCTCTTTTCTCATTCCCCCAAGTCAGCTCCAATCCTTGCTTTTATTTCCCTGCTTATTCAATCTCTTGAAATGCTAGTTCTTTTACGCATAGCATGCAAGCCTGTTAAAAAAAGTCTCTTCCACTTTGGAAACCAAAGTCCGCCCTTGACTGTCCTCCCCTCCCTTCCACCGGTGGTCTTTTTCTCCCCAGGTATAAACTTCTCTAGGCCTGTGTGTCTCAAATGTTGGTCTGCACTGGGATCGTCTAGAGAGCTTATTAAGGCATCAGTGACTGGGCTTCTTTCCCAGAGTCTCTGATGCAGTAGGTTTGGGATAGGGTCCAAAATGGGCAATTCTAACAAGTTCCCAGGTAATGCTGACAGCTGGGGACCCAGTGTGAGATCCACTGTTCCAAGGAACACTCGACATTGGCTTGCTGCACACAGTCTCTTTTCATTTGCTACCCCACCTGCAACAACCTGAACTCAGCTCCACCACCACTGACATCCACATGTTGAATTCACTGGACACTTTGTGTCTTCCTGAGACCCCTGTGACATTGCTCACCCAACCATGTCTCTTTTCCTCATTTGGCTTCCACGACAACACTCTCCCTATCACCTCCCATTACCTCCTCCCTTTCCGCTTGCTCTTTCTGAGATGCTCTTACTGAGATACTTTTCAGGAAGCTCTTCCACTCACAGCAGGTTTCACTCTTTCTGAGAGCACTGTCCTTGTTTGCTGCTTTTCTCAATTTATATCCTTCCTGAGACGCCTCTTCCATGCCTGAAGCTTCTATTGGCATGCCAATAATCCCGATCGACGCCTCTGCCACACACCTCTCTTCTAGCACCGCATCTGTTTATCCAGACTCTTGAGGTTAAATGTGTTCCCAAACAGGCTTTTGATATTTACCCCAAGTCTCCTCCACTTGTTTTCCTTCTCTCCTCAACTGATGCCCATTTTTCCTGAGCCAGAAATCTGTGCCCCAATCTTATTTTTGCTTCCTCCTCTTTCATCCTGAAGTCCAGTTCACCATCAGGATGGCTCTTCTATCTGCCCTTCTTTCATTTCTCATTACTAATGCTTTCATTTGCTGCTGTTTGCCGAGATCGCTGAAATGGCCTGTTAACTGTTGACTTTGTTTCCAGGCTGGGAGGACCACAGTGGTAGCTCACGGGATCAGAGGAGCAAAGGAAAGGACTTTAGCTTTCTGGCGTTTTGGGGAGCTTTTTAAATACCGGGAGTGTATGGGCCACTCAGATCATGTGACATTTTGCTATACCTTGAATTCTGGTCTTGCCACTTGATGCGCCACTGTTTTTTATGAGAATCACACATCTGGAGCAAGTATAGCACTGCCGATCATTTGAGACTTTCCTCTAGTACAGTGTATGCCATCTTCTTCTTCTTTTTTTTATTGTATTTAGTTATTTAAAATGTGTATTTATTTAATTTTTGGCTGCACCACACAGTGTGTGGGATCTTAGTTCCCCAACCAGGGATCAAACCTGAACCCCCTATACTGGAAGAGTATAGTCTTACCCGCTGGACCACTGGGGACCTGTCATCTTGACTTGGCTGTTGCTTTTTTTCTTTCATGAAACATCACTGCTGAGATGGAAGACACCTACCTCAATTTGTATTTTCTGTTCTGGGTATTCTTTAATCTGCATGCCTGCTAAGTCGCCTCAGTCATGTCCAACTCTTTGCACCCTACGGACTTCAGCCCCAGGCTCATTTGTCTGTGGAATTTTCCAGGCAAGAATACTGGAATAGGTTGCCATTTCCTACTCCAGGGGACCTTTCCTTCCAGGGATCGAAGCTGCATCACCTGCTTTGCCAGCAGATTCTTTACTGCTGAGCCACTGGGGGTGCCCACTTGGAACAAAGCAGTGCCATAATTCTAGTTTGCCCGCCTACTTCTTCTTGAGTCTGTAAATACCTTTCTGAGACATGGTCTTATTGGATCAATGGCAGCATAAGAGAGTGCTGAAAAATCCTGAGTTTAGATCCAGACTTCTGTGAATTAGTTCTGTGATCTCAGGTAAGTTACTTTACCTCTTTGTTATGAGACTTGTCACACGTGAAAATTTGTCAAATGTGAAATAGGGATTATTGTGAAGACTGGCCAAGATAACCTAAATTGCACCACATAGTGTCTGGAACAAAACAAGCTCTCAAAGTTGTTAGTTATTCTGATTGCTTTTTTCTGTAATTTACTGAACCACCCTTTTTATTACTGAATGCTTGAATTGCTTCCATTTTTCTCTTTTTGTTATTGTAGCTAACATTGGTAGAAAATGTAAATAAATAATAAGCAATGACTAGAACTGGGATTATTTCTATGTCTTTATATCTGAAGTCAACAAATTGATGTAATTTTTCATTTATGTTTGAAATAGTTGCTAAAAAATCTTTCATATTATCTGTGATCTTTTCCATACCACACAGCTCATTGGGCCTTCCAAAATTAAGTATTTCTCTTCTGCAAAGCCATCGGAAGACAAAAGTGTAAAGGAAACATACAACAGATGAGTTTGTGCTCCAGTGATGGGTAGAGAGACAGCATTGTAACTCTGTTTCTTCCACTCTTAGATGGGAGAACTTGAGGTTTGGAAAAACACCTGACCTTATTTCTGTTGTACCTTTGTCTCTATCCCAAATAACCTGGTTTGTGAACAGAGATTGAGAAGCACAGGTTCTTCTAAGAAATGGACTAAGGGAAAGTCCATTTGAGGGGTTGGGACTCTACGTATTGACATGACTCTGGCTTCAGCCTATATCTCAGTCCATTTAGGTTGCTCCAACAGAATACCATCAGTTCAGTTCAGTTCAGTTGCTCAGTCATGTCCGACTCTTTGCAATCCCATGGACTGCAGCATGCTAGGATTCCCTGTCCATCATCAAGTCCCGGAGCTGGCTCAAACTCATGTCCATTGAGTCGGTGGTGCCATCCAACCATCTCATCCTGTCATCCCCTTCTCTTCCTGCCTTCAATCTTTCCCAGCATATCATAAACTGGGTGGCTTTAACAACATGTATTTCTCGCTGTTCTGGAAGCTAAGATGTTCAAAATCAAGATAGCAGGCCAGTTTTTTCCTGACAAGAGCTCTCATTCTGTTTTACAGATGGACATGACTGAGTGACTTCACTTTCACTTTTCACTTTCATGCATTGGAGAAGGAAATGGCAATCCACTCCAGTGTTCTTGCCTGGAGAATCTCAGGGACGGGGGAGCCTGGTGGGCTGCCGTTTATGGGGTCGCACAGAATTGGACATGACTGAAGCAACTTAGCAGCAGTAGCAGCAGCCTTCTGGCCGTGTTCTCAGGTGGTGGAGAGAGAAGGAGAGAGCATTTCTCTCATGTCTCCTCTTGCAAGGGCACTAATCCCATTCATGAAGGCCTCACCCTCATGACCTAACTGCCTTCCAAAGGCCTCACCTCCAAATATCTTTGTTTTGGTGATTAGATTTCATATATGAATCTTGAAGGGTCATAAATCTTCAGTCCAAAGTGATCTCCTTCAGGAGGTGAAGGATAGGGAGTCTTCTGAGAGGAGGTCTTTAAAAGTGGAGATGTGGCCTCCAGAGACAATTACATTTTGGGCATGATGCCATCAGCTCATGTTACAAAAGCAGGAGGTATTTACAACTGGAGTTTCAAAGGACCTACCAAAAGAGGTATGATATTCATCTCTGCCCTGATGGTACTAAGTAGCAGAGCTGAGATTTTATCATTGTTTCTTGTTCTTATTAGTAAATAGTCCACCAGTAAATAAGATTTTTATGCTTAACCAAAATCTATCTTATTATAATTTATTAAGTTTGCTTTAGTCCACGTTAGAGTGGAATGGGATGAGGATAATGATGAGTGTTCTTCAGCTTTGGTAGTTCCCTTGATATATATATATTTTTTATAGTAAAAATTGTACTGTTAGTGTTTTTGTTTTCTCCAAGGTTCAGTTCAGTTCAGTCGCTCCGTCGTGTCCAACTCTTTGTGACCTCATGGACTGCAGCACATCAGGCCTCCTTGTCCATCACCAACTCCCAGAGCTTACCCAAACTCATGTCCATTGTGTTGGTGATGCTCCAAGGTAACTAGCCTCAAACTCATTTCATCCACCTACAAACATTCAGTTTTAGCACCATGTAATGATCTGTGACTCTCCTATGTAGTCTGCTATTGGTCACAGGCAGTATTTTGGATCTCTTTTTTTTCCAGGTTTGCAAATCAGCATTGTAGCCTCAAAATCAGCATGAACAGTCACTTTCCAACTGTATGCACCATCCTGGGTGGGTTATCTTTGTTTGTCCATGAGTTTTGCTGGATAAAGTTCTATTAGTTTCCTCAGAGCAAAGATCCTGAGATGAGAACATTCATCTGGGGTTCAGAGAATAGGGAGCAGGGAGGTTATGTGCCTGGGGACAGGTGTGGACCACCTTGATAAAAGCAGTCAAGGTGGTTAGTGTCAAAGTTTCGGTCACCAGACTCCAAAATGTGGAGTATATTTAATATTATTTACATGTGACATATGTTTTTACTCCTTATTCATTCTTAATTACAGGTTAGCTCATCTATGGAAAATCTTTATTCACTTTTGTTTTTGGCAATGGTTAACATAGCCTGTAGTCTCCCCTTGACTGTGGTCTTCATTATATAATATTTATTCAGTTCAGTCACTCAGTCGTGTCCAACTCTTTGCGACCCCATGAACTGCAGCACGCCAGGCCTCCCTGTCCTTACCAACTCCCGGAGTTCACTCAAACTCACGTCCATCAAGTCGGTGATGCCATCCAGCCATCTCATCCTCTGTTGTCCCCTTTTCCTTCTGCCCCCAATCCCTCCCAGCATCAGGGTCTTTTCCAATGAGTCAACCTTTTGCACAAGGTGGCCAAAGTACTGGAGTTTCAGCTTCAGCGTCAGTCCTTCCAATGAACACCCAGGACTGATCTCCTTTAGAACGGACTGGTTGGATCTCCTTGCAGTCCAAGGGACTCTCAAGAGTCTTCTCCAACACCACAGTTCAAAAGCATCAATTCTTCAGCGCTCAGCTTTCTTCACAGTCCAACTCTCACATCCATACATGACTACTGGAAAAACCATAGCCTTGACTAGATGGACCTTAGTTGGCAAAGTAATGTCTCTGCTTTTGAATATGCTATCTAGGTTGGTCATAACTTTACTTCCAAGGAGTAAGCATCTTTTAATTTCATGGCTGCAATCACCATCTGCAGTGATTTTGGAGCCCCCCAAAATAAAGTCTGACACCGTTTCCACTGTTTCCCCATCTATCTGCCATAAAGTGATGGGACCAGATGCCATGATCTTAGTTTTCATTACTTCACTTAAAAAGAAACTTGGGAATAAATTATACTGCTATATACAAAACAGATAACTAATAGGGACCTCCTGTATAGCACAAGTGGGTTTTCCAGGTGGCACTAGTGGTCAAGAGCCTACTTGCCAATGTAGGAGTTGTAAGAGACACAGATTCAATCCCTGGGTTGGGAAGATCCCCTGGAGGAGGGCATGGTAACCCGCTCCAGTATTCTTGCCTGGAGAATCCCATGGACAGAGGAGCCTGGCGGGCTACAGTCCATGGGGGTACAATGAGTCAGCTACAACTGAAGTGACTTAGAATGCATGTATAGCATAGGAAACCCTACTCAATACTCTGTGATGGCCTATATGGAAAAACAAATCTAAAAAAGGGGATATATGAATATATATTTAACTGATTCACTTTGCTTTACATCTGAAACTAATATAACACGTAAGTCAACTATACCCTAATAAAATTTTTAAAATCAAAAGACATTTCTTTCCTTTTAAATTATTATTCAGTATTGTTTGATTTTTTTATCTGCTCTGTTTATTTTTTATCTGCTCTGTTCAGTGTCCTGATAGTTCTGGCATTCTGCCATATTATGTTAATTTTTGTTAAGGTGAAGTTGAAGATCAAGGTACCATTTTCTAGCTTTGACTCATAAGAAATAAGAAAATACATAAAACTACCACATATCTAAAAATAAATAAAAATCACATGAAAGAAACAACAAACATGGGATGAATTCATGTTTAGATTATATACTGATGCTTTCCAGAATTTCACACCTTGTTATGAGGAGAAATGGATAAAAATCCTTTGATTTAAACAACATGACTGAAGTGCTTATTTGTTTCTGTAAAGCCTCTCAACACTTCAAGAAGATTTTACAGTTCTATGAAACAGTGAGTTTCCTTGCTAAGCGATTATGGCCAAGGCATATTTCCCAGATTCCTTTGCAGTTAAATATGGTCATGTGATGGAGTTCTAGTCAATAGAATGTGAATGGTGGTGAAGGGTGCCATTTCCAAGGCTGAGCCATAAACTCTCCAGCTCTTTTCCCTTTCACAGTCAACATTGGAGGGAAAACGTGGAAGACAGTGACACCACAAGAGAGGCGGAGCATGCTGCTGCTAAGTCACTTCAGTTGTGTCTGACTCTGTGTGACCCCATAGATGGCAGCCCACCAGGCTCCCCTGTCCCTGGGATTCTAGATCAGAGTAATTGCTTCAAGGATAATCTTCATCTGAGACATCAATTTCAGAATTTTCATGAGCAAAAATAAAGCTCAGTTGCATTAATCTGCTGAGGTTTGATCCATTTTATTTTTATTTAAATTTTATACCATTTTTAAAGGTAACTTTGCACATACAGTTATTATAAAGTATTGGCTATATTCTCCATGTTGTACCATACAGTCTTGAGTCTATCTCACACCCAAAAGTTTGTATCTCTACTCCGACACCACTGTGTTCCCCCCTCCTAACTGGTTACCGCTGGTTTGTTCTCTAGATCTGTGAGTCTGCTTCTTTTATGTTATATTCACTAGTTTGTTGAATTTTTTAGATTCTACATATAAGCGATATCATGTAGTATTTGTGTATCTCTGACTGATTTATTTCACTTAACATAATGTCCTCCAGGTCCATCCATGTCGCTGCAAATGGCAAACGTGTATTCTTTTTTATGGCTGAGTAGTAGTCCACATGGCAGCTTCTTTATCTGCTCCTCTGTTAGTGGACACTTGTGTAGTTTCCATGTCTTGGCTACTGTGAATAATGCTGCTATGAGCATTGGGGTATGTGTGTCTTTTTGAATTAGTGTTAGTCTTTTTTCCTCAGATAGATGCCCAGGAATAGTTTATCTGTTTATCTGCTGGTAATTCCTTAACCTATATGCTAGGCCTGGGTTTTTGCCTCAGATTTTGCCACTGCCTTAACAGCGGTTTTACCACTGTTAAGACCATGAGCTTTGGAATCATGTAGACCTAAATGGAATCTCCTCACTAGCTCTGCAGATAGTTTAACTTTTCAGAACTTCAGTTTCCTCATCTGTAAAATGGAGACATAATATCTGCTGTTTGTGAAGGTTAAAGAGAAAGTATTTTCACAGTGCCAAACATATCATAAATATTTTCTTTTTTTTTTCATCTTTTTTACTTTAATGGAAACTGGTTCTAATTAGAGAATTTTAACTGTTACTTCTGTGATCTTTATGTTATTTATGATCAGATAACATGCTATGCAGTTCCATCAGTATGGTTATTTTCTTTGTCTTCTCTCTGTATAAACATTCCTTTCTTTATCTGGGGGAAAAAAACCTCATTCTTAGGTCTAACTTAAAAATTACATCTTGTGGTATATTTTATTTTACAAAAATGGCTACAGCAATATTTCTGATCTTATAAGCTCTTCTGGAACTTCACTATTTCCTCATGAGGCAGTGGACAGGATTTTGTGACCATGTCTATAAATAGAACATAGCAAAGTTGATGTTGTATGACTTCTGAAACTAGGTCATAAGTCATATGGTTCCCACTGACATTCCTTTTCAGGAAATTCACCCTTAAAGCCCAGACACCATGTAGTAAGGGAGCCTAGGTAATGTGGAGTTCTTACAAACTGGTGGTCTAGCTAACAGGCAAGGTAAGATCTCTGGTAGGAATCAGCATCAATCTTCAGAAATGTGAATAAATGAGCTTTCAAACAGCCTCAGCTGACACAGAGTAGAGCAGAGGTGGGCTGTTCCCATTGAGTCCTGACCAAATTGCAGATTCAGGAGCAAAATAAATGTCGTCATTGTTTTAAGCTTCTAAATCTTGCAGGTAGTTCACTAAACAACTATGGCTAGCAGAAACACTTCCTCTGCAAAGCCACCCTGACAGCCTCTTGTTTTCTCTCTTGCCCAGAACTAATTGCTTTTTCCTTGCATTCCCTTAGCATTTTATTTATTTCATGAACATTTAACACTTTGTTAAAGTTTATGAAAATTTTGAGGACAAGGTTCAGAGCTTATTCTTTTTTGTATTCCTTGCAGGCATAGTCTCGAACAGGTACTGAGCGAGTGTGTATTACATGATAATTGCGTTAATGTTGCCATTCTCTGTCAGAGCTATTATGCCCCATGTAGGAATTTCCACACTATTAACTTCTGGGGACACATACATCAAACAAGCTGCATGAAGTTCAGGGGCGGCGATGACCATCTGGGAATTTGTAATGAGAGTAGAAGGGGAAAACCACCAGAAAGGCAAGAGAGGATGTCCAGCAGTTATTAAGCAATACTTGCTGTCTTTTCTGGTACTCTACACAGCAATTTTAACACGTGCTGTCAGGGGGTTTCAACGTCATGGAACCCTTGATTACCCTGACCAGAGTATCTTTCGCAGAAGGAAGTATTACAAATGTCATGAGCTCACCGTGACTTTCAATGCTACTCTTTTCAACTAGATCACAATATGTTCTGATGTACTTAGGAAGCACAGTTCTCATTTTCCATAGCTATTTTCCACGTTCTATCATTACCAACGTTGGTTCAAGGAGATATGTATTTATTTCAAGAGCTTCAGGATCACTTTTTTCTCATAAACGGAATGAACATTCCACTGAATATCCAGGGACATAATTTTTCATCCTTGCTCTGCCACTGGCTGGGTGTGTGATGCTCAAAAAAATTCCTTTTCTTTTCTTCAGGTTTCCATTTCCTCACTTATGAGATGAGATAAAGATTAATGGTCTCCGAGGCCATGTCCAAGTCTAGCTGTAACCATTCTATAGCCCAAAAGATACATAATATATATATATATTTTTTACAGAGATTCAGATGGAAACACAATGTGCTTAGAAATTCCTGACCCATGAACAAAACTGAGGGGGTAGGGAGCATTAGGGGGCTTCCCTGATGGCTCAGGGGCTTCTCAGTTGGTGCTAGTGTAAAGAACCCACCTGCCAATGCAGGAGACATAAGAGAAGTGGGTTCTGTCCCTGGGTCAGGAAGATCCCCTGGAGGAGGGCACAGCAACCCACTCCAGTATTCTTGCCTAGAGAATTCCAGGGACAGAGGAGCCTGGCGAGCTGCAGTCCATAGGGTTGCAAAGAGTTGAATATGACTGAAGCAACTTAGCACATACTGGTGGCTCAGACGGTAATGCAGGAGACCCAGGTTGAGTTTGATCCCTGGGTCAGGAAGATCCCCTGGAGAGGGGAATGGTAACCCACTCCAGTGTTCTTGCCTGGAGAATTCCATGGACAGAGGAGCCTGGTGGGCTACAAGCCCATGGGGTTGCAAAGAGTCGGATACAGCCAAGCTGCTAATATACTTAGAGAGCATTAGGATTCTGAAATTATGGCTACCTTCTCAGTGACTGCACAAAACTAGCCTGTTCATCAGCTTTTTTTTTTTTTAATGGGTTGAAACAACAATATATTTTAACTGCTCAAAAATGATTACAGAGAGGCACCATACTGAAGAAGAAATCCCAACAGGGCTGCTGGGGGCGAGTCTTTGGTCTGTCATACCAGATTCCTCTGTCTGTGTACACTCACTGTGCTGTAAGATTAAAGACGTTTCTATGACCCCTTTAAAGCTCAATCCATTTGAGGTTTGTCTCAAAAAGAGACATGGAGCAAAGGTTAAAAAATCACCCTAGGGTTGCAGTTTTAAACAAACAACAAGAATATCCAGCAAGATGATATAGGTAACGAGAAGCAAGCCAGGGTTACATTATATTTTTCCCTAGCGTGTTCTTTGAAGGCATTCTCAAACAAAAAAACACACAGAATTTGTCTTCCTATGACATTTTCCCAATTTTTTCTGGGTGGTCAATGAAGGGGAACATCGCCACCATTGTTTTTTCTCACCTCATCTAGGAGATTTTTCTCTTTGTTATTTTTAATGCTTTACTCTAAATTAGAAAAGTGTTTCTATTGCTTGGATTTTGCAGTTACTAATAACAAGACGTGAAACGACATTTTGTTTACAAGTCTTATAATAACAGGAAACTAAATGAGGAACTAGATGGCAGGTATGAAGCATCGATTCTGTGACTCTAGACCGTTTCAGGTTTCACCTCACACCTTCAAAACCAGGTCATCTTTGCCCCATGTCTATTCCTCATTGCTCCACACTCATATATGTTTAGGGAACATTTATGTGTTTTTTAGCAGTTGATGGTGATTGAAATAGTTTAGGTTCCAAGAGTGAAATTGAAGTGATATTTTCCAGGGCTCAGAATATCCCCCTAGCAGCATGAGCACAGTGGACTCTTTTGTGCCTGGAATTGGGGCCGGGCTTATTCTGCTACTTCTCCCCACTTTATGATCTTGTTAAGGTTGACTTCTACCTATCTTCTGGTATTTTTCCCACAAAAATAAAATTCTTAATTGGGCTCGTTTTTACGAGTGACTGTAAAATTTTTACATTCAACCCCACTTGTTAACAGAAGGAAGCAGCCCTTCCTTCCCCTCTATTCTTGGAACAAACAGAATAAAAACAACAAACAGAAGAGCTACTAGAAATATTGGACTAACTAAAAAAAGGTAATGAGTTCAGTGGTAAATGGTTTAAGAGTCTTCAATAGTCCTCAAATATAGTCCTTCATTTAATTTAAAAGTGCTGTGTTATTCTAAAACACATCTCCCTCCCCCCCACCCCCCATTGCTCTGGACATTCTTTTACAGTGGAGAACTTTCCATGAAAGAATTGTCATCATCTTCATTTTAGGTATGGGTTATTTCTGGGAGAATGAAAGATTAACTGACCAGAGGCTGGGGCAATCTTTATTATTTGTTATTTCAGGTCTTACATACGTGCATGCTAAGTCACTTCAGTTGTATATGAGTCTGTGTGACCCAATGGACTGTGGCCCGCCAGGCTCCTCTGTCCATGGGATTCTCCAGGCAAGAATACTTGAGTGGGTTGCCATGCCCTCCTCCAGGGGATCTTCTCGACCCAGGGATCAAACCCACATCTCTTACATCTCCTGCTTTGACAGGTGGGTTCTTTACCACTAGCGGCACCTGGGAAACAATCCTTAAAAACGTAGTAAATAATTTTCTCAATTAAACCTGTTTGTTAAACACAATAGCTTTGATAAACATTGCACAAGCGTATAGTCGGGCTTTCCTGGTGGTTCAGATGGTAAAGAATCTGCTTGCAATTTAGAAGACTTGGGTTTGATCCCTGGGTCAGAAGATCCCCTGGAGTAGGAAATGGCAACCCACTCCAGTATCTTGCCTGGAAAATCCCACGGACAGAGGAGCCTGGTGAGCTGCAGTCCATGAGGCTGCAGAGTCAGACATGGCTGAGCTACTAACACACTCACAAGGATACGACAATGCAGCTTTTTTTATCGTACTATAATATTATATTTGAGTTGGTTTTTAAATCAATGGAAATCTAATTGGTCCTCAGAGATGCACAGGCAATTCCCATTGTGTGTGTGTGTGTGTGTGTGTGTGTGTGTGTGTGTGTGTGTGTGTGTGAGAAGGGTGGTGGTGGGGAAATTGAGGAGAGAGGTAGTTTAGGCCCCTGGATCCAGCTGCATCTAAAGCCATATATACGTCCAATATTTTCAATTTCAGGAGCCTATACACTCCTTTTCTCACCTGAACTAGTGTGAATTGGGTTTCTGTTATTCCTGTGAAAAAAAGAGAATATAAACTTAAAAAATTATATTTAGAGGGCTGAAGAAAGGCTAAAGAGTAGGTGATAGGAGCCTCCAGAGACCCATCCAAGAAGCCAGGAGACCGGGTAACATGTCATGTCATCACATGTCGGGGGCAGGGGCCCTGTCCAGAAGCTTGACTTGGGAGCCAGGACAAACTCCCAGGGAACACTCTCAGCAGCAGCAGGCAGAGAGGAAGGTGTGCTGCCAGGAGCTGGGGAAAGAGTGGGCGGTTTCCTTTTTCCATAAAAGGGGCTCCTAGTCACTTCGGTTTGAAACCTTGGCATCAGCGCTTCCGCGCCTCCCCCCCACCAATCCCGCCACAGCCCACACATCCAGTCATCTTGTGCAGTAAACGCTCTTTCCACAGTTCCTCCCGGACTCATACCTTCCTCTGCCTTCCCACTGCCAGCAGCTTGGTCCAGGTGCCTACCAGTCCTTTCCTGGCACCCGTAAGGGCCTCCGTGCAGCTCCCGTGCCCACACTCTTGGCCTCTGCCATCTGCTTTTCATTCTGTTTCCAGATTAGCCCCAAGGCTTGGTTCTGATTATAAAACAGCCACACGTGGTCAGAGGGCCTCGGATCGGGGATCCAGGGCAGCTCTGACTTGCTTGGGATCTTAAGAAAGATGGGGAAACTCGCTAGGTTTGGGGCTGTAACCTTTTTTTTTTAAGATTTTAAAATTTAGTTTCGTTTTGGTTGTGCTGGGTCTTCGTTGCTGGGCGTGAACTTTCTTTTCGTAGCTAGCAGGGCTGCTATCTGGTCCTGGCGCACAGGCTTCTCACTGCTGTGGTTTCTGTTGTTGCAGAGCGCAGCCTCTAGGCACTTGGGCTTCGGTAGTTTTGGCACACGGTCTTTGTTGGTCCACAGCATGTGGAATCTTCCCCGACTGGGGATTGAACTCGTGTCCCCTGCGTTGGCAGGCAGATTCTTAACCACTGGACCGCCGGAGAAGCGGGCTTCAATCTTTGAAGTGAGAGGTGCACAGGTGCCCTGACATTCATGGCCTCTACATCATCTATAAAAAATCCCAGCCCTAATCTAACTCTTTCAGCTGTGACTGCTGTAGCGTACGTATACCTTAGCCACCATGAAATACTTTTGTCTCGGACTGCCTCCAACCCCTTCCTTGGACATTCCTACCGCTGTTCATTCCGACCTCTGTTCATTTCACCCTCAGACTTTTGTCCACATGGACATCCTATGCATCCTCCCAGTCCAAGTACTGTCCATGAAACTCTCCTGAACTCCCAGCTGAGAGCCAACTCAGCCCATCCTCTCTGTCAGGATGCTTTGCTATGTCCTATTGTGTGTATATGCTAAGGCGCTTCCGTTGTGGCACATTCTCTGTGACCCCATGGACTGTAGGCTGCCAGGCTCCTCTCTCCATGGGATTCTCCAGGCAAGAATACTGGAGGGGGTTGCCATTCCCTCCTCCAGGGGATCTTCCTGACCCAGGGGTTGAACCCACATCTCCTGTGACTCCTGCTTTGCAGGCAGATTGTTTACTGCTGAGCCACCAGGGGAGCCCCGAGCATACATCCTGCTTTCTGCCAAATTATAGCTCAAGGATCGAACCTTGGTGGTATTCATCACTGTAGCCCTTAAGGCATCCAGTGCAGCAGTTCTCAGTAAGTGGTCGAGTGAATGTAAACACATCCTTTATTTCTGTGTGGCCAACTCATCTTGCAAAGCCCCTGGGAGCAGCCTGATGTTGTAGGTCTGTTGAATCAAATTATAGAATAATAATAATAATCATAAAGGGCCTTTAAAATTCCTGCTGAGTATCACTGGGGAAGCATGACCTCATTCCAGCCTGGGTCAACCAATTGTCAGCCAGTGAGAGTCTCATTCAGAAACCTTCTATAGCTCCACATTGAGACCAGTCTAGCCAACCTTCTCCTTACTCTCTGCAAGATAAGAATAAGCTTGTTCCGGGCAGAAAAGGGTGGTCTCCTTCTGGTCCAGATCTTGACAGTGGAGACAAGGATGGAAAGGGTAGTCCAGAAGAATAAAGAGGAGATAAAAGGAAGGAAGAAAAGTCTGGGGGAAAATGGTAGCTCAGACAGTAAAGAATCTGCCCACAATGCGGGAGACCTGGGTTCGATCCCTGGATTGGGAAGATCCCCTGAAGAAGGAAATGGCAACTCACTCCAGTATTCTTGCCTGGAGAATCCCATGGACAGAGGAGCCTGGCAGTCTACGGTCCATGGGGTCACAAAGGGTCGGACACCACTGAGTGACTAACGCACAAGACAAAGAGTATATGGAATATGGAGATGGCAAGGGTCCCATAATCCTTTTCATAGCAAGATGACCGACCATAGATCTGTTGACATGCTGTGGTGAGACTGGGGACTGGCCCCACCAGATCCTGGGGCCAGGGGCTAGAATTATGTGGCTCTCTCCCACCTTACACAATGAACCTTGAGACCTTCCTCCGGAATGCTGGCTTTTCTGCAGGGCTGAGGGGAAAAGGGAAGCTGTACTTGGGTGAACCTTCACTTCCTCCCCATTGGCTTCCCCTCTCCACCCACAGCAGCTTAAATCATTAAAGTCCCGTGTAATTAAAATTTCATCCAAGTTCCACCAGTTGTGTTTGCTGGCCACAGTGAAGTGTATAAATATCTTAGAAAGACATAAAGACAGAGGCTGCTTCCTGTCCGCGGTTTGCCCCGCACACAGGATGCTGTCTGTCTGCTACTGTCTGCAATCAACAGCCCAGGGAAGCCTGAACTCTCTGCTCCCACCAGCCCTGCTCTCACCGGACCTTTGTCCTGTAGCTTCATTTCTACATGGCTCAGGTCTGAGGGTCTTCGTTGTCAGTGGAGTTGGCTGGCTTTGCTCTGCTCATTACTGGACCTGAACTCTTGTTTTCTCTGTTTCTGTCTCTCCATCTCTCTCTCTCTCCTCTCTTCTCTTTCTCTGTCTCCATTTAGGTTTTGATCTCTTACTTTTGCACACATTTATATTAAAATATCTAAATAAATGTTCTTGATGCAAAGAGCCAACTCATTGGAAAAGACCCTGATGCTGGGAAAGATTGAGGGCAGGAGGAGAAGTGGGTGACAGAGGAGGAGATGGTTGGATGGCATCATTGACTCAATGGACATGAGGTTGAGCAAGCTCTGGTAGACAGGGAAGCCTGGCGTGTTTCAGTCCATGGGGTCGCAGAGAGTCGGACATGACTTAGAACAACAACAGATAAATTTTCATTCTCTTATTTAACTAGAAAACTGAAGTTTCTCTCTCTTTCCTCCATCCTCTACAACAACATCAGATTAATTTCTCTGAAACAGATTGGTATCGCTATTTCATTGCTCCAAAAGGTTCCTCATTGCACAGTGGTTTTTGAGTTACTTACAAGATGATGGTGAGGGTCTGCTGTGTGTCCATTCCCTGGATGACTAGTGGTGAGCACACATCTCTTGTCAGGCACTGTCAGGAGCTCTCCTGGCATAGATTCTCCAGGGAAGTTGCTGTGCCTGCAGATTGGTCTCTAGCGTGCGGTTCTGCAGAACTGATGTCATGGGTAGTGTGTGTCTCTAAGTCAGACCATACCTTGCATGGTGTGGGGTATCTTTGAACTGGTGATGACTTTGCCGTGGCATCACCTTATCTGAGATGTTTGTGTCAGGTTTGGGGTCAGCCTGTGTCTTAGGTTGGGTTCCCATGTTGCCGATCATGAGACAGGGATAAGAATGCAAGTATTAATAATTTATCTGGGAAACGGTCCCAGATAAGAAGAGGATGAAGCCACTAAAGAAGGCATAATGAGATCAGCGACCTGTAGGTAATAGGTCTGGAAGCTGTGCAGGGCAGGCCTCGGACTTACCCCAGCTGAGGCTCTGGGCAGCCGGGCATGGTCTGACCTGTGTCCCCAGATGTCATTGCTGAGACCCTGGCACTGCTGATATCCCCAGACATGAGTGGTGGCAGGATTCTGAACGATCGTGCGTCTTGCTCACCTGTACGTCCTGTGGTCAGTGACACGGGCCTGGGGTTGCCAGCTCTGCTCCAGACAGAGGGTGAGGGCTGAGGGGGTGCAACAGAGGACGGAGGGATTCGAGGCAGCAGGGAGACCCCCTGTTTCTGGCTTGTGGAGCCCCTTGTACAGTTGATTTTCGTTATTTGCAGGAGTGTTTGCTAGAGTCCCTGTGGATACCAAAGGATGGTGCACTGAACTGTTGCTTCAGAAGGAAACGTTACCTGTGGGTAGTGAGTCGACAGACTAATGCCCGGCCTTGTTTGATGTGCTTCTGTTTAAAGACACCATCTATAATATGCACTGTTCATTAACCTTGGACTAAAGGCCAAATGCACTTTAATTCACACCTGATGAAGCTTGTCAACACACCTTCTCCGATAAGGCCCATCCCAGCCTTTTTGCTCTGTGACACTAGATAGCACTATGTTTTGGGGCTGTTTTAAACAACAAAATCACCAAAACTAAGCAGAGAAAATGTGAAAAGTGTGGTACCAAGTAGACCACGAAAAGGCCACCTGTTTGTATTGTGAGAACTGAAATAAGAAGGCAGTGTTTTGCCTTGTTAGACCCCTGCTGGGAATGCATACATCGGGCAACTTGACTTTTTTGCTGTGCTGTGTCCTAAAATAACTGTGAAAGTGCCTTGAGTTTCATTGATTTTGGGGTTACAGAAAAATTTTATTGAGTAATTTGTGTGGTTAGTAGCTAAGTCTTGTCTGACTCTTTGTGACCCTGTGGACTGTAGCCTGCCAGGCTCCTCTGTCCATGGAATTCTCCAAGGAAGAATACTGGAGTGGGTAGCCATTCTCTTCTCTAGGGGATCTTCCCGACCCAGGGACTGAATCCATGTCGCCTGCATTGCAGGCAGATTCTTTACCGCTGAGCCACCAGGGAAGCCCTTTACTGAGTAGGTGAATTTAAGTTATAGAATCTGTGAATAAAGAGGATTGAATGCCTTTGCCTTAGGATAAATATGGTAAAACCTACCATAAGGCTTAGTGGGGTATGTCCAATTCCACCACACAAACTATGGCCTGGTGTTATTGTGGGGATAAAGAAGTGACTAGACTGAAGCGACTTAGCAGCAGCAGCAGCGGCAGGGCAAGCCTGCGCCACCAGTAGAAGTCTGTTTAATAGTTGCTGCTGCTGCTAAGTCGCTTCAGTCGTGTCCGACTCTGTGCGACCCCATAGACGGCAGCCCACCAGGCTCCCCTGTCCCTGGGATTCTCCAGGCAAGAACATTGGAGTGGGTTGCCATTTCCTTCTCCAATGCATGAAAGTGAAAAGTGAAAGTGAAGTTGCTCAGTCATGTCTGACTCTTCGCGACTCCATGAACTGCAGCCTACCAGGCTCCTCCGTCCATGGGATTTTCCAGGCAAGAGTACTGGAGTGGGGTGCCATTGCCTTCTCTGGTTCAATAGTTACCGTCCTTAAACAGTTGTTTAAAAACACCAGGAGGTAATGCTCCTTAAGAGAGAAATCTCTTTGAATCAGAACAATGTCTCTCAAATTTGGATTTTCTTGGTGATACCGGTGTCTGCAGTGATGCAGAGGTCAGTACCTGAATTAGATGGATATCCATATAATTAATGCATGAGTACACTTCAGGTCACTTTTTAAATGTATTGAACATGAAGGAAGAGGCTTAGAAATATGAACTGGCTTGGGAATAAGAAAGGCAAGCAAGAGATAGTAATTTGTGCAAGTAAGAGAGGAAATAAGATAGAATTTGCAAGTGTACCTATCTTATATACAAAAATAAAAAAAATTAATATTTTATATATATATATATATATATATATATATATTAGATGTAAGCTAAACCAACTAGGGCTGATGCTATACTTGCTGAAAACAATGGAAAGTGCTAGGACAAAGGAACTCGATTTTGTGGCTGATTTAGCCATTTCTAAACGGCATAGAGTTGGGTAAAACTGGTTAGAAAATTAGAGAAATGAAAGTGCTAAATATGTTTCCTTTTTCTTGCGAAGGATGTTCGGTTGTTTTTGTCCACTGTCTCTCTCTCTCAGTTAATTGTGGCCCATGTTTGATTATGGCAGGGAAGAAAAATTGAAGAATTATTTCTGGATAAATTTTGAGGCTACCATGATAATACGTGGTAATAAACATCACCTGTGACTTCTTGTTCTTTAAATTCTACTAAGATAGAGTCTTTCACTGTAATTCAAAATGAACGCTTGCATCCATTCATTCATTGACTTGTGGTTCACACACCGAGTGTTCATTCTGCCCGACACCCTTCTGGGTATTGGGAATATGATAGTGAACTATACCTAACTCCTTCCCTATGGAGCTTACTCAGTAGCTGAGAGAGGCAAATAATAAATTAATATACACATAAATCAGAATTTCAGATGCTGGTAAGAGCAAGGGAGAAGCAGAGCGGGGAAGGGAATGGGGCTCCTTTGGTATGCTGCTTCAGGTCTTCACGGTCCTCTCTTTTCCCCCACATTCTGCCCTCAAGACCAGTTCTGGGCACTTTGGCCAGCTGTGCCTTCACCAATACTGAGCCTGGGACACTCCATGGAAACCAGCTTTATTATCAGACACTGTTGTTGTTCAATTGCTCAGTTGTGTCTAACTCTTCACGACCCCATGGACTGCAGCATGCCAGACTTCCTTCTCCTTCACTTCCCTCTCATCTCCCGGAGTTTGCTCAAACTCGCGTCCATTGAGTCGGTGATGCCATTCAGCCATTTCATCCTCTATCATTCCCTTCTCCTCTGCCTTCAGTCTTTCCCAGCATCAGGGTCTTTTCTAGTGAGTCAGCTCTTCGGATCAGGTCTCCAAAGCACTGGAGCTTCAGCTTCAGCATCAGTCCTTCCAACGAATCTTCAGGGTTGATTTCCTTTGGGATTGGCTGGTTTGATCTCCGTGCAGTCCAAGGCACTCTCAAGAGATGCATAACCCCAAAGTGCAGGCAGGAAGGGGTCAATAAATGCTTCTTGTTTATGCCCCCAGGGGTGTAGTTCTGATACGCATTTCCTAAACTTCCCCCGAAGGCACCCAGAAACATCAGGGAGACAGTCACCTAGACAGCACATCCGTGGAGGCCCTTCCTTTCTTGCCTCTTTCTTTCACCTGACCCTGCCCTTCTGCTCCCCTGGGATTGAATTCTCAAGCAAGTTCCTGTGTGTAAGCCTTTGTCCGGGCTCTGCTTTGGAGGACTCCAGGCTGAGATGGGGAATGTGAAGACTGGGATGGATTGCAGATATAAGTGGTTGCATAAGATACAAGGTGTTGCAGATATAAATGGAGTTTTCAGGGAAGGTATCACTGAGAAGGTGTATTTGAGAAAAGGCCTGAAGAAGAGATGCAGTAATCACATGGATAATCTACACGTGAGTGCTGAAGATATAGGAGATGATAGCAAGGACAGAGGCCTTTTATCAGGGTGGCTGGAATGCAGAGAGTGAGGAGTAAAAGGAGATGAGGACATTGGGATGAAGGAGACCCAGATCCCATCCCACGGTGCCATGTTAGGACCCGGGTTTCATTCCAAGAGAGGGAACCAATGTATTCTCAGAATTTCTGAGCGCTTTGCCCATTTCATGTTTTACTTTATTATTTTATGTTTACATGACACACCTGGATCCCCATTTTATAGGCAGGTAAGTCGAGTCTTTAAAAGTATTGTCTCCGCGATGAGAGCTGTATATTCTCATTCTCGGCTTTCTTGGTTTGCTAACCAACAGGGAACTTCTTTGAGGACTGGATGTATTTATTTAGTTTACTGGTGGAAGAAGGATCAAAAAGACTGAATTTAATGATTAGTTACTAAATGCTGCTTCCCTGGTGACTCAGCTAGTAAACAATCTGTCTGTAATGCAGGAGACCTGGGTTTGATCCCTGGTTCAGGAAGATCCCTTGGAGAAGTGAATGGCTACCCATTCCAATATTCTTGCCTGGAGAATCCCATGGACAGAGGAGCCCACTTACGGTCCATGGGGTCGCAAAGAATTAGGGATGACTGAATGACTAACACTTTGAGGACTGCACACAGCTATTATTGTACTATATCGATGCATGTTGTACATTACTTTCTTTCCTTTTTTGCTTCTTTCTCTTCTCTTTTGCTCTTTTGGGAAGAACTTGCATCCATCAAACCACATTCCTGATTACTTCAGATTTCATAAATCCTATCACTATCTTCATGCATTTTACATCTTTTCTCTAATTTGTCCCTCCTGACTCTAAAAGTAATTCTTCTTGGGAGTCTTTTGAGAGAAAAAGAGAGAGAGAGAGAACTAACTGCCTTGAGTGCATATATATTTACCATTGTTATATATTATGCTTGGATTGATGGAGAAAAATAACCAGAGTGGGAATTCAGCGGATATGAATGACCTGCGAGGGCTTGAAGAATTTGGAAATTAAAGGAATAATACAGATAAATGCTCAACTTGTCTATCTGCTGTGCTCATTCAGTGTGACAGGGGTTCTCTAAAGGGTGGACACGTCCCATGAATGTCCTCTGTCTTGCTCCAAAGAGAGTCTCCATCACAGGTTTAGATGTTTTATCTGGCCTCACCTTGCCTTGACTTTGACATGTCTGACTCTATGTTTACACGTCTTTTCTGGGTTTACTTTCCAGCTGTGCTCCATCTGTGTTGCGGCGCCTGGGCCTCTCCAGTTGTGGCATTTGGGCTCTCCAGTTGAGGTGTATGCATTCTAGAGCATGCAGCCTCAATAGTTGCTGTGCGTGGGCTTAGTTGCAGTAGGTGGGATATTAGGTCCCAGACCAGGGATCGAACCCCCTCTCCCCTGCATTGGGAGCACAGAGTCTTATCCACTTGACCACCAGGGAAGTCCCTGTGTTTACAGGTCTTTTCAGTATCATGTGCTCTGTTGCACAGAGATCGTTTGTGATTGTGTTGTGTAGTTTTCCTTTTCTTGGGCTCCTCTTCCCTCTTGAACCATTTCAGTCAGTGGGATCAAGCCTCTCATTCCCTGGGAACTCTTGGCCTTGGCAGCAGGACTCCTATCTGAGCCTGCATTGGATTTCACATCTCTTGGAACGTCCTCATAATTAAGGAGAATCACAGGAAAATTAGCAGTTCCTTTGTCACTTCCTTTACTTTCTGAGAAGTGAAATTGTAAGTAAGGCAGGTTAAATCCAGACATTCATCAGATGACCTGATTTTAAGATGGAAAGTTCCAATATTTCTAGGTCAATGAAGTCTCTCTTTATTTCCATAACTTGCCAATGTGCCAATTTTTTGATGAGAGTCAAGACTAACCAATTTCTTCAGCAAACTTCCATTACAGTACCTCTTTTGTTCCTCTTTCTATGTTTTATACACATCTTGTATATGTATATGATGTATATGTATATATATTCTGCCATTATCTAGATTTCACTACTAAAATTTTATTCTTGTATTCACAGATTTCCCCAAAGATTAGAGGGACCATATGTTCCAATCTCCCTGAGACACTTCTCATTTATCTGTTCTTCCTGGAAGAACTAATAAGTAACACCTTCCCTTTTGGTTTCAAAGGTGTGCTAGTGTGGTCTCTAAACCGTATGATTACCCCTATCAAAGTTTTCCTTTTTCCTCTCGCATTCTGTCTTCTCTCTCAACGACTGAATCCTGAGTTGGAAATCAAGATTAAAAACAACATCTGTGCCCCCTGGACCTTTAATTTCCTGACCAGTGCTTCTAGCCCTTGGGGGTTTTTCTAGCCACAAGCTCCTGGCTGTGTTGAGTCCATGCCTGGCTGAACTGTGCCATCCACCCCAATGGTCTTTTTTCTCTTGGGTCTTTGATCCCTTAGTCTCAGTGTTCAGCTGGCTCCTCTGATTCTTTCCTGCAAGATGTGATGTTTTGGTCCATCTCCATTGCGTCATCGGTCAGGCCAGTGGGAGGCTGGGTTCCACCTGTTGTGCAGGTGAACAGGTTCTGAGTCTCCTTTTTTCCTCTTCCTCTTCTTTCACCAACCTGTATCCTGAGGCTCTTTGATATCCAGAGTTGTTATTTTCTTCTGGGAATGCTTTGCCATATGGAACCCAGCAGGCATGCAGACAGGAGTTGGCTCCAACTTTTTGACCTGTTCTTCAAGCAGGGAGACCAGCTTGGATGAAGGTGGCCTCCAGCAGAAAGAAAAAAGAAAATCCTAGCATGTTCCTGTAGATTGTAGAAACAACCCTCCCCACTTGTCTACTTCTGGGAAGACAGGGTGTGTTGAGGTATCAAGCCCTTAACTTCTTCCCTCACACCTCCCGCAGTAAACTCCTCTTTGAACTGTCCCAGTTGGAAGGACGCAGACCATGTCATGGTCTCGGAGTCAGAGAGCTCTGGATTTGTTATTTGCTCTGTGGCCTCAGGCAAGTTACCTTATTTATAAGTTGCCTTCCTGGTGAAATGACAATATCAATTCCTACTCTATTGGACTTAGCGTTAAAAGAGTTAGTCGCTCAGCTGTGTCTGACTCCTTGTGACGCCATGGACTGTAGCCCACCAGGCTCTTCCGTCTGTCCTTGGGATTCTCCAGGCAAGAATACTGGAGTGAGTAGCAATTCCCTTCTCCAGGGCATCTTCCAGACCCACAGATCGAACCCTGGGCTCCTGCGTTGCAGGCAGGTTCTTTACCATCCGAGCCACAAGGGAAGAAAGGACTTAATGGATTTAGGGGAGCATAAATGAGGGCTTCCCAGGTGGCATTGTGGTAAAGAATCTGCCTGCCAATGCAGGAGATGCATCCCTGGGTTGGGAAGATCCCCTGGAAGAGGGCATTCAACCCACTCTGGTATTCTTGCCTGGAGAATTCCATGGACAGAGAAGCCTGGCAGGCTACAGTCCATGGGGTTGCAAAGAGTCAGACATGACTGAGTGACTAACATTATTACGCTACTACTAACTGAGGTCATATGCAGAATATACTGGGCATCGTACCTGGCATGTAGTGTATACTAGTAAAGAGCTGTAATTCTTATATTAACTATTAGTATTAGCTTTAGTGTCAGAATTATACTGAACTATCCATTCATCAGATTCTGTCTTATGGAGGTGACAGCAAGCCCTAACACAATGACAACAATCGTTGAGCCAACAGTGAGACTCTGAAGGCAACCCTGTCTTGGACTTTTGAGAGGCTGTTGCTGGCTAAGAATGCCAGCATCAATTAACCAGCCCATAGACTGTGTGATGGAGTAAAAATGAGTCTGTCTGCGTGAGCAATTGAGTGATTTTGATTTTTGTTTCGCAGATTCCTGACTTTTTAACTCAGCAAGGGATAACATCCACTGTTACTTTTCTTCTTGGAGAAGGATAACATGGTGTGAACAAAGGGTGAGAGAAACTAAGGTCTCAAGCAGATCTTGGATTATGACCCGACCAGGCCGGAACACTCGAGAAGGCTTTACAGGTATGTCTGAGAGTGCGGCCCTCAAATGAAATGTGAGTGCTGCTGAGCTACTTTTTCCTTCTGGAAGCCAGGGGCAAATTCCTGATACTCTTCTCCTCTAAGTTTGTGGTTCTTTGATTTTTTTTTTTTTTCCTTCGTAAATTGTTTTCCAGATCCTATCACAGTTGGTACTCATAACCAGCTGAACCAACACTTCCTGGAAATTTTTGATAACTCCTTTCAGTTGATAAAGTTAATTAGAGGATCCTGCTTTTCTTCTATAGCCTATATTACCCATTTCATTGTATTCAGATGATATTATTTATTTCTGGTTATTTCTGAGCACCATCTCTAGGTGGGAAAAAGTGGATAAACTGAAGTTCATAACACTTCAGCGATGCTCCTAAGAGCTTATGATGAGTCAGGGAACAAAACAGGAATAGAAACCACGATTCTAGTCTCTCAAACTGTTTTTCTGACCACTAGACCACACTTCCTCTCCAGACTATGAAACACTGGAAAATAAGAGTCAGGCAGAGAGTAAATATGGGAGGCAAACCCACAGAAACACAGTTTTCCTTGTACCCAAATCATGTCATTTAGCAAAGGAAAACAGAAAAACACCCCAGACTCTTTGCTGTCATCAAAATTATAGCCTAAACCCATAAGGGATATAGAATAGGAAGTGAGTCCGCCCGGAATTGACATACTTTTTCCATTTAAAACGAACTTGAAAAATGGTCCATTTTTCAGTCCTGATGTGTTTTTCCCTTGTGTAAAAGGAGAATCTAAGCATTCAGTTTTATTTAGATTCAAGGGTATTGTGTTACTCTCATTCTTCACACAGTAAAGACGTATTGATCATTTATAGTGTGTTTAAGGCTTTGTGGGAACAGTAGGCTTATTAAACATAGTCTCTGTCACTAAACTTAACATTTTGTTGGCCAGAGACTACGTATACCCATGAAGAAGTGAAAACAGTTGATGAATATCTAATGAGTAGGAGTGATTAAAAAGCAGTTTCTGATGCACAATAGTGAAAACCTAAGCAACGTTGTACGAAGACTTGGGCTTGAGTCCCAATGGTACCACTAGCTAACTTTCAGTCTTGGATAAATCAGATGCTATATATCAACTGGAGGCAATAACAATTACCTGCCTGTCTTCCAACAGCACTGGTGAGGAGACCACCACGAGAAACTATGTGTAAAATGGGTTGTAAGCTGGAAGACAGAATGTGGCAGGAATTCACCTTGTAGGAGGTATCAGAATCGGGCCAGAGTTACACAGACAAGCCTTTCTCCTTTGTATCCACAGTCCCCAGTGATCCAGCTTTCATGAGGTATTCAGCATGTCCAAATGGAAAATAAAACAAGAAATTAAATGCAGGCTCCCTTTGAAATTATTTTTGGCTATGAGAACAGAAAATAATATGATATTTTTCCTTTGGCAAATAGCTCCTTGCCTCATCCTTTGGAATGAGGGTGAGTGAGGGAGCTGAACACCTTGTGTGAAAACTGCTGACAATGGTTGTGAATAGATTTTACTTGTGAGGGACTTCCCTGGTGGCTCAGGTGGTAAAGAATCTGCCTGCCAACGCAGGAGATGCAGGTTTGATCCCTGGGTTGGGAAGATCCCTTGGAGGAGGAAATGGCAACCCACTCCAGTATTCTTACCTGGAAAATTCCATGGACAGAGGAACCTGGCGGGCTACAGTCCATGGGTCTCAAAGAGTCAGAATAACTGAGCACACACACATAATGGTTGTGAGGGAGGAGATGGAAAATAATTTTCCATTTGGAGGAGCAAGGCATGCCACTCAGGGAAGCCGGGTCCTCTGTTGACTGGGACACAGAACACCCAAGCTGCCCACCTGTGGTTCCCAGGCCACATCAGCAGCACGATTTCATCACCCAGGCAATGTGGCAACCAACAGGAATCCTTGAATGACCTTTTCATGGAAACAAGCCTGGAATTGTGTTCAGGGTCCCCATCTGTGGGTGAAACTGGGGATTGTCGAATGGGAAACTTGAGAAAAGGCAGGAATTTACTTTTAAAATTAGGCAAGGAAAATTTAACATAATTATTGTTAAAGTAGAGTCTGCAAGGACATTTTATTTCCGGGAGGTCGTGTGATCTTTCTTATCGAGGAAACAGCTAACTGGAAGAATTTTGTCTAAGATGCTTTCATTCATCTTGGTATCAAGTTACTCTTTCACTGCAGTAATTCATCACATTTTACATTTAGCAAAAGAATGTAGATTCTTACGTTGGCTGAGTGACCCTAATTGTGATATCAAAAGAAAACTATTTAAAGTTGTTTTCTATCTAAAATAAAGCAATTATTTAGACTACAACCCCTGTCTTCTTTAGGGGGCAGTGCATGGCCGAATGTAAATAAGACTGTAGAGTCTTTGTGCCAGATGTCGAATAATAGGCAGCATTTAGGAAATAATAATACTCTGGCGCCTGCCAGTCCTCAACCATGTTTTTGACTGTGAAATTTATATGAAAAGCATTGTGAGTGGTTGCAATATATTAGCGCCACCTAGTGGTGATGGGCAGAGCGGCCTTTGTCGAGTCCCCAAGATCCCGCCTCCATTCCCGGGTGGCGCTAGTGTTAAAGAACCTGCCTGCCAATGGCAGGATACCTAAGAGATGCAGATTTGATCCCTGGGTTGGGATGATTCCCTGGAAAAGGAAATGGCTACCCACTCCAGTATATTCTTGCCTGGAGAATCCCATGGACAGGGGAGCCTGGCGGGCTGAGTCCATCCATTAAACAAATTACCGCCAAGCACAGCTGATTGAACTCCGTTTATAGTCTTTTATTTAAATTCGTTGCCACTTTCCACTTTAAAAATTAAGGGTACTGTACAATCGAGGTTAAAAAGATAGAGAGAAGTGTGCAAACCATTGTAATAAGGGCAGTAATAATAATTGCTAACATTTATTGAGCACAAATACAACAGTCTTTATACTAACTGCCTTTCATAATCCTTTTAGTCAGTTCTCACAAGATGCTTCCATGCTGGCTCAGCAGTAAAGAATCTGCCTGCTAATGTAGCAGACTGAATTCGATCCCCGAGTTGGGAAGATGCCCTGGAGAAGGAAACGGCAGCTCACTCCAGTATTCTTGCCTGGAAAATCCATGGACAGAGGATCCTGGCAGGCTATAGTCCATGGGGTCACAAGAGTCAGACAAGATTTAGCAACTAAACCACCACCAGCAGCACCATGAGATTCTGTGAGGTTGATATTATTCTTTTTCTCCCTATTTTGCAGGTGAGGAAACTGAGGCGCAGCGTTTAAACACTAGCCTAGCTTTCACATTTGGTATTTAGAGGATAAATGCCTTCCTTGTCTCATGTGTTCATGCTCAGTTGCTTCAGTCATGTCCGACTCTTTGCAACTCCATGGACTGTAGCCCACTATGATCCTCTGTCAATGGGATTCTCTGGGCAAGAATACTGGAGGGGGTTGCCATTTGCTCCTGCAGGGTATCTTTCGCACCCAGGGCTGGAACCTGAGTCTGTTACATCTTGGCAGCCGAGTTCTTTACCAGTAGCGCCACCTGGGAAGACTTACTGTAATTAAATTTTCAGTCTTTTCCTGTTGGTACGTACCATCAGGAGCACCTATGCTAGGATACTGTGAGTAGATGGAGCTCATAATTTCCCCCCAATTCAGAAAGAACCAGCAACTAGGGAAGCAGTGGGGTGTCCTGATTGAGAATGGATGCTCCGGGGTCAGACCAGAACTGGGTTTAAGTCACAACCCAGTCAGGGATTCCTCTGTATCCTTGGACAAGTTATGGTATCCACTTAGAACCTCGGTTCCCTCTTCTGTAAAACAGAAATATTATCCTACTCACTGAGGAGCTGGCAGTGTTGGGTTAGATATGTGTGCTTGCTGCTGCTGCCAAGTCGCTTCAGTCGTGTCCGACTCTGTGTGACCCCATAGATGGCAGCCCACCAGGTTCCCCTGTCCCTGGGATTCTCCAGGCAAGAACATTGGAGTGGGTTGCCATTTCCTTCTCCAATGCATGAAAGTGAAAAGTGAAAGGGAATTTGCTCAGTCGTGTCTGACTCTTTGAGAACCCATTGACTTATAGCCCACCAGACCCCTCCGTCCATGGGATTTTCCAGGCAAGAGTACTGGAATGGGTTGCCATTTCCTTCTATGTGTTCTTAGAGTCTGACTTATAGGGACTATTGAAGGACTATTACTTGATTACTATTAATTTTTTTTTTTTTTTAGATTTTGTGAATTTCTATCTTAATTTCTTTGAATGCTGAAATCATACAATGACTGAAGTTCTCTATCTCCACCCAAGCTATCAAAAGACTCATTTTGTGGATGGAAAACAATGAGACAAGAGGCTTTTGTTTCAGGGTTCGACAGCAGATCTTTGGTGGAACAGCAAGGAGTGTAACTCTGTTTCTGGTTCATCCCTTACCCTGGAAGGAAGGGGTGGCTCATTCACACCGCAGTGCTGCTGCTGTTGGCAAGTGTGCTTGTGGGAGGCAGAGAAGGTTCACAGGATGGCTGATGGCTCTTCCTGCCTGGAGAACCCGTGGATGGTGGGGTTTGGGGAATGACCTTTTCCCTCTCAAGGGCACACCCTCCATTGCAGAAGGTCCTTGGCTTTCACTCTCGATTTTCAGGGTACTGCAGGGATCACTGTGGGTGAACAGACAGATCTCCTCCCTCTGCGGGGCTCTCTCTTCTCTGTGATTGTCTGGGGTTGCTGCCAGAGGGATTGAGAGTGTGGGATGGGTGAAGAATTTAAATCTAGAGGATGGAAGGCAGAGGACAATATATGGGAGGGAGTTGGACCCAGTGTGTCTTATTTAAAAGAAAATCAGATGCTTCCGACTGCCTGCGATCAGCTCAGAGAGCCTGACTCCTTTCTCCTTTCCTTTGGCATGCCCACGACCCTGTTCCTGCTCTTTCTACGGCTCTGAGCTACTTGAACATAGACAGCGGCTTGGTTACTGTCATGATGTCCTGTTGTCTCTAATACTGTCTCTGCATAGCAGCCAGAGACGCCTTTTAAAAACACACATGTGTGTGCTTAGTTAGTTCAGTCATGCCTGACTCTATGTGACCCCATAGACTGTAGCCCTCCAGGCTCCTTTGTCCAAGGGATTGTCCAGGCAAGAATACTGGAGTGGGTTGCCATTTCCTCTTCCAGGAGATCTTCCTGACCCTGTGTGACCCCATGGACTGCAGCATGTCAGGCTTCCCTGTCCTTCATTGTCTCCTGGAATTAGCTCAAACTTATGACCATCAAGTCGGTGATGACATCCACCATCTCATCCTTTGTTGTCCCCTTCTCCTCCCACCTTCAATCTTTTCCAGCATCAGGGTCTTTTCCAATGAGTCAGTTCTTCCCATCAGGTGGCCAAAGTATTGGAGTTTCAGCTTCAGCATCAGTCCTTCCAGTGAATATTTAGGACTGATTTCCTTTAGGATGGACTGGTTGGATCTCCTCGCAGTCCTAGGGACTCTCAAGAGTCTTCTCCAACACCACAGTTCAAAAGCACCAATTCTTTGGCGCTCAGTCTTCTTTATTGTCCAGCTCTCACATCCACACAGGACTATTGGCAAAACCATAGCTTTGACTAGATGGACCTTCGTTGGCAAAGTAACATCTCTGCTTTTTAATACGCTGTCTAGATTTGTTATTGCTTTTCTCCCAAGGAGCAAGCATCTTTCAATTAACCTCTCCCACTTCTCCACTTTTAGGGTCTGGCGCAGGGCCTGGCACTTAGGAGGGAGGATGAGAGCTGGAAGGTATATTTATTAGTTTCCCCACCAGCAGCAGTTGGCAGTCTCTGAGGATGCGAAGCTGCATCTTGAAGTGGCTCAGGCACCTGCGCCCACATGATGAGGCAGGGGAACAGCTGCTGAGAAGATGGCTGCCTGCTGGGAGGCCGCCCACAATTCCCCCACCTGGGGAGAGTGCTCCCCTGCCTTGGGAATACATCATCAACTGCTGGGCCATGGCAAGAACTGTAATGACCAAGGATTACACTTGATCACGGGCAGCCCTCCCGCAAAGGGTTGGCCTCTTCTTTTTAATTAATTGTCTTCAGGAGTGAACATTTTACCGAGTAAAGCATCCCCAAACTCAACAGTCAAAGGATATTTCCACTTGACTGTTACTCAATTTTCTTTTCTTTTTTTTTGGTAGGTTGGTCCGAGGGCTTCCCTGGTGGCTCAGATAGTAAAGAGTCTGCCTGTAATGAAGGAGACCTCAGTTCGATCCCTGGGTTGGAAGATCCCCTGGAGAAGGCAATGACAACCCACTCTAGCATGCTTGCCTGGAGAATCCCATGGACAGAAGAGCCTGGAGGGCTGGAGCCCATGGGGTTGCAGAGTGATTGAGGCATAGCTGATTTACGGGGCTTCCCTGGTGTCTCAGCGGTAAAGAATCCTGCTAGTGCAGAAGACCTGGGTGCCATCCTTAGGTTGGGATGATGTCTGGAGTAGGAAATGGCAACCCACTCCAGTATTCTTGCCTGGAAGATTCCATGGGCAGAGGTGCCTAGAGGGTTACAGTCCATGGGATTGCAAGGAGTTGGACACAACTGAGCCCACTCACAGACAGACAGACACACACAGTTCATTTACAATATTATGTTAGTTTCAGGTATACAACATAGTGATATAAAATTTTTATAGATTTTACTTCATTTATAGTTATTATAACCTATTGGCTACATTCTCTGTGCTGCACAATATATTCTTATTTAGCATATTTATTTTATATATAATAATTTGTACCTTTTAATCCTCCAACCCTATCTTGCCTCTCCCCAAGGGCAACTACTAATTTGTTCTCTATACCTGTGAGTCTGTTTCTTATACATTATATTTACTAGTTTGTTTTAATTTTTAGTTTACATATAGATGTTAACATATAGTATTTGTCTTTCTCTGTCTGATTTATTTCACAAAACATAATCCCCTCCAGGTCAATTCACGTTGTTGCAAATGGCAAACTTTCATTTTTTTCTATGGGTGAATAGTATTTCAATGTATATACATGTTGCTTAGGCTGCACCTTATCTTGGCTATTGTAAATAATGCTGGTATAAACAGCTGTGTGCAAACTGTTTTGTTGACAGTATATTTCTTAGCGAATATTCAGTGGTATGGACTATAAATTAAAAATAAGTTAATAGAGCAATAGCTTTGCATGAAAGCATCCCAACAGTAGCAAGATAGCCTTAGAATGTATTTTATGGAGACCAGAAATAGGGTTGCGTATGGCCCACAATGTGCTCTCTTGAGGCATAGTATAGATATGATATCAGAAAGATAAAAAAATGAAAGGCATGGTGTTCATATATAATGTGCTATATAGTCAAAGCACAATGACGGCAATCCTGGCGTCAATCTTAATAGATTCCCTTTTCTTCTGCATTTACTTCTACAGATTTGTTGAATTGTATCATGAACACGGAAACATATCTTACGGAAGAGAAATGAAGAAATAGTGACATCTAATGAATACACATCCAAATTCGCATCCACCAATAGATTTTGTATCAACACTTTCCGCAGCCGAGTGTGGTTCATTTTAGAGCCTCTGTTTCTCCACCTTTAGAATGAGAGTAATACAACTTACCTTTAATTAAAGCCTCTAGTTTTTTTAAAAGCTCTTGGGAAGTTGAGTCCAGTGGAAAAATGAAGTACTCAAGGATATGACTTAGCCTGTGCTAGGAATTTTATAGGCAGTTCACCAAGGATTTGTTTTCCAAGCAATTTGCACTATATGCAGAATGTATTTTAAGCTGAACATCTTGGACAATAACCTGTCCCCAAAGCAATGATCACATCAGGACACACCCGTGGGGATTCAATGCTCCTATTTAAAGTCTGTCCAAACACCACAGCCCACGTGTGTAATGGCTTTGGCAGCAGGGTGAGAACCAGCATCTGCGAGAGCCTTATTTAACTGAGCAGGAAATGGATGTTTTCCCAACCAAAGTTTTGAAAAGTCGAGAAATACCTATTTTGTGAACAGGATTTATGGTTTCATTCCTCCGAGAAGGAGAAGTCAAAGCAAATGGACAAAATTTAATTCCATAAGGAAAGCACAGCTCTGAAGCCCATTTTCCAAAGGGAACTGAGGGTGTTGGTGGAACAAGTTGGCTCCTGGTAACACAGGGACTTTCCTGAGCTTGAAAAAATATTTTGCTCTCTGAGACTTCAAGTACAACACTCAGTTCAGGCGTTGCCTTTTCCAGGAGCTCTTTGTTTCCTCCCCTGTTCTCTGGGTTCCTTCTTTTTTTTTTATGCTGCATGTCTTTTGCTGGCCTTCCATATTGTTTTGGAATTGTCCTCTTCCCCATTAGACTGTGAGTTATTGATGGATGACCATGGGCGCTGTTTCCCTCAAAGCTGTTCCTGCTGCAGCTAGCACGGTTTGAACAAGCCATGAGTCTCGTTCAAGAGATGGTTGCTCTATCAAGGGACAAAGGGATGAGTTCTGTCATTACAGTTCTTGGCTTGGTACAGTGTAGGTGGTGATATTTGGAATCCAAGCAAGAAAAGCTCGTCAACAGCCACCCTTGTCTGCACATGACTAACTTGTACCAGCATCTTGCGTCATCCGAAGGTTGAGGGTCTGGCACTGTGGAGGCACTGTGGTTCCATTCAGCCAGTGTATTTTGGCAGTGCTGGGTCCTTGCAGTTGCCTGCTCCGGTCATGTAGGGAGGCAGGGAGGGGCGAGAAGGGAAGCCCAAAGTAATTCATCAACAATAATTCCTTCTCTGTCTCAGAGAAGGAGAAATATCGTATGACACCCCTTATATGCAGAGTCTAAAAAGAAATGATACAAACAGACTTATTTACAAAAAGAACGAGATTCGCAAACTTAGAGAATGAACCTATGGTTGCCAGGGGGAAAAGAGGGGAAGGGATAGTTAAGGAGTTTGGGATGAATATGTACATGCTGCTATATTTAAAATGGATCACCAACAAGGACCTACTGTACAGCACAGGGAACTCTGCTCAATATTATGTGGCAGCCTGGATGGGAGGGGAGTTTGGGGGAAATGGATGTAAGCATATGCATGGCTGAGTCCCTTTGCTGTTCACCTGAAACTATCACAACATTGTCAATCAACTATTTTGTTGTTGCTGCCCACTCCAGTGTTCTTGCCTGGAGAATCCCAGAGACGGAGGAGCCTGGTGGGCTGCCGTCAATGGGGTCGCACAGAGTGAGACACGGCTGAAGCGACTTAGCAGCAGGAGCAGTTGCTCTTTGTGACCCCATGGACTGTAGCCCGCCAGGCTCCTTTGTCCATGGGATTTCCCAGGCAAGAATACTCCGTGTGTGCTAAGTTGCTCAGTCGTGTCTGACTCTGCAACTCTATGGACTGTAGCCCACAGAATCCTCTGTCCACGGGATTCTCCAGGCACAAATGCTGGAGTGAGTTGCCATGCCTCCTTTAGGGGATCTTCCCGACCCAGGGAGCCAACCCACGTCTCTTAGGGATCAGGCGTTGGCAGGCAGGTTCTTTACGACTAGTGCCACCTGGGAAGCCCAAGAATACTCCAATACAAAATAAAAAGTTAAAATAAAATCCTATCTTCTTTAAGGTCTCTTTTTCCTTATCCCTAAAAGAAAACATCATTTTAATACATTGTTCCCTAACTTACCTTCAGAGAGGAGAGAGGCATAGAGAGTCACTTAACAAAGATGTGTGTGTGTGTGTGTGTGTGTGTGTGTGTGTGTTAGTCGATCAGTTGTGTCCAACTCTAAGCGACCCCATGGACTATACCCTGCCAAGTTCCTCTCTCCATGGAATTTTCCAGGTAAGAATACTGGAGTGGGTGGCCATTCCCTTCTCCAGAGGATCTTCCTGACCCAGGGATCGAAACCCGGGCTCCCGCATTGCAGGCAGATTCTTTACCAATTGAGCTACTACTTGCAACCTTTATCAAAGATCATCAAGAATTATTCTGTGTCAGTGTGATTCCAGCAGAAAAGCTGTCAAGGCCTGGCGGGCCCTTGATTTTCTGTGGAAGATGCTTTCAGGAAGTCTCAGAGTTCTGGGTGGAACGTTCAGACCCACCAGCCATGTGGGCAGGTGGGTCAGAACTAGGCACTTGAAATGATAATCAAAGGTGGTTAGCTGAGAGCTGGAGAAAGGAGCAGAGTTCTGCAAAACCATGGTGTGAACTTGAGAGAAGATATCCAAGTTAAAATTAAGAAGTAACAATGATGACTTGGTTTTTTGAGCAAAGGAGGTGTGAAGTGTATTTTTTTCTCCAAGGAAAGTTCAAATTAGCTAATAAATATGACTGTTTTGGAGCTTCCCCAGTAAAGAATCCGCCTGCAATGCAGGAGACCCTGGTTCCATTCCTGGGTCAGGAAGATCATCTGGAGAAGGGATAGGCTACCCACGTCATTATTTTTGGACTTCCCTGGTGGCTCAGCTGGTAAAGAGTCCTCCTGCAATGTGGGAGACCTAGGTTCAATCCCTGAGTTGGGAAGATTCCCTGAAGAAGGGAACAGTTACCCACTCCAGTATTCTGGCCTGGAGAATTCCATGGACTGTATAGTCCATGGGGTCACAAAGAGTCCGACTGAGTGACTTTGACTTTGCACTTTGAGTGGTGGCTCTGTGGTAAAGAATCCACCTTCAGTGCAGGAACCTCAGGAGATGTGGGTTTGATCCTTAGGTTGGGAAGATCTCCTGGAGAAGAAATGGCAAAGCACTCCAATATTCCTGCCTGGAGAATCCCAAGGACAGAGGAGCCTGGTGGGCTACAGTACATGTGGTCACAAAGAGTTGGACACGACTGAAGCGAGTTAGCATACGTCCACATATGGCTGATTCCACTACAGTAGTGCATAAAATTCTTTCAATTTTTAGAATACTAAGGTTAAAAGAGGAGAGTGAAAAAGTTGGCTTAAAGCTCAACATTCAGAAAATGAAGATCATGGCATCCGGTCCCATCACTCCATGGGAAATAGACGGGGAAACAGTGGAAACAGTGTCAGACTTTATTTTTGGGGCTCCAAAATCACTGCAGATGGTGACTGCAGCCATGAAATTAAAAGATGCTTACTCCTTGGAAGAAAAGTTATGACCAACCTAGATAGTATATTCAAAAGCAGAGACATTACTTTGCCGATTAAGGTCCATCTAGTCAAGACTATGGTTTTTCCGGTAGTCATGTATGGATGTGAGAGTTGGACTGTGAAGAAGGCTGAGCGCCGAAGAATTAATGCTTTTGAACTGTGGTGTTGGAGAAGACTCTTGAAAGTCCCTTGAACTGCAAGGAGATCCAACCAATCCATTCTGAAGGGAGATCAACCCTGGGATTTCTTTGGAAGGACTGATGCTAAAGCTGAAACTCCAGTACTTTGGCCACTTCATGTGAAGAGTTGACTCATCGGAAAAGACTCTGATGCTGGGAGGGATTGGGGGCAGGAGAAGAAGGGGGCGACCGAGGATGAGATGGCTGGATGGCATCACTGACTCGATGAACGCGAGTCTGAGTGAACTCCGGGAGGTGGTGATGGACAGGGAGGCTTGGCCTGCTGCGATTCATGGGGTCGCAAAGAGTCGGACACGACTGAGCGACTGAACTGAACTGAAGGTTAAATTTCATGACATAAAAGTGCCTTTATTTAAAATTGTTGCTCCCCCTCCCCCATTTATACAGAAATAAGTGACTTAATTTCCAGGCGGCTCAGTGGTAAAGAATCCATCTGCCAATGCAGAAGTTGCAATAGAGTCGGGTTTGATCCCTGGGTGGAGATGAGCTCTTGGAGAAGGAAATGGCAACCCCCTCCTGGGTATTCTTACCTGGGATATCCCATGGACAGAGGAGCCTGGTGGGGTACAGTCCATGGTGCCGCAAAAGAGTTGGATGTGACTAAGTGACTGAACAACAAGGGCTACGATAACGAACAGCCAGACTGAGGGCCTTAAAAAATTTTGGCTGGTGGAAATCTGAGGTCAAGGTCTCAACAGAGATGGTATATTCCTGAGGCCTCTGTCCTTGGCTTGTTAATGGCTGTCTTCTCCCTTTGTTTTCATGGAAGCCTGGAGAGCTTCAGTCTGTGGGGTTGAAAAGAGTGGGACATGCCTTAGTGACTGAACAGAAAAACTTCCTGGGATCTTCCCTCTGCATGCCTCTGCATCCAGAAATTTCCCCTCCTTACAATATTAATCATATTGAATTGGAGTTTATCCTCATGATTTCATTTTAGCCTAATTACCCTTCTAAAGACCCTTTCTCCAAATAGTCACATTTTGAAGGACTAGGGGTTAGAATTTCAACATATGAATTTTTGGGGAGACAAAATCCAGCCCATCCAAAGGCATCCTTGGAGAGAAACACGGGTACCACTTTTCCCTTTGCTGCGATGATGAGCAGCCACATCCATGGGACAGGGTGATTCCAGGCACGGGGAACTGAGTGGGTGTCCCCCTCTGCCCTTGACTGTTCCAGTCAAGGAAACCACGTGTCTTGATAAACTGACTGAAAATTCAGTCAACTCTTGGATCTCAGTTTTCCCAATCCAGTTATCACAATAAAATTCTGATGTGTGCTTTTGAAAAGAAAGACTGTTTTAAAGTCATTACGTGAAGATAACAATTTAACAACTTCATAAGCATTAAAAGCAGAGTAACAAAGCAAACCGAAAGCAGGGTGGGGTAAATGTAGAGTCATAAATGAAGGTGTGTTCACAAGCTACGTTCAGCAAATATCCCAGGGCTTGACCTCAGATATGCAGGTGACACCACCCTTATGGCAGAAAGTGAAGAGGAGCTAAAAAGCCTCTTGAAAGTGAAAGAGGAGAGTGAAAAAGTTGGCTTAAAGCTCAACATTCAGAAAACGAAGATCATGGCATCTGGTCCCATCACTTCATGGGAAATAGATGGGGAAACAGTAGAAACAGTGTCAGACTTTATTTTTGGGGGCTCCAAAATCACTGCAGATGGTGACTGCAGCCATGAAATTAGAAGACACTTACTCCTTGGAAGTAAAGTTATGACCAACCTAGATAGTATATTCAAAAGCAGAGACATTACTTTGCCGATTAAGGTCCATCTAGTCAAGGCTATGGTTTTTCCAGTGGTCATGTATGGATGTGAGAGTTGGACTGTGAAGAAAGCTGAGCGCCGAAGAATTGATGCTTTTGAACTGTGGTGTTGGAGAAGACTCTTGAAGAGTCCCTTGGACTGCAAGGAGATCCAACCAGTCCATTCTGAAGGAGATCAACCCTGGGATTTCCTTGGAAGGAAGGATGCTAAAGCTGAAACTCCAGTACTTTGGCCACTTCACGCAAAGAGTTGACTCATTGGAAAAGACTCTGATGCTGGGAGGGATTGGGGGCAGGAGAAGAAGGGGACGACAGAGGATGAGATGGCTGGATGGCATCACGGACTCGATGGACGTGTCTGAGTGAACTCCGGGATCTGGTGATGGACAGGGAGGCCTGGCGTGCTGCGATTCATGGGGTCACAAAGAGTTGGACACGACTGAGCGACTGAACTGGACTGTTCTCACAGAGGGACCAAGTGAGGCTAGTGGGACACAAAGAGAAAATGTGGAGAATTCTGCCCTCAAGGCACAGGTTGGGAAGAAAGACAAACAGAGAGTCCCAGAGCAGTGATGTGAGCTGCCCCTGAGGTGTGACCTGGTGCAGTGGGATTGTGAGCAGGAGTGAATTAAGCAGAGCTGGACAGGTAGGGCTCCAGGTGAATGCCGCAGCACAGGTAAGGGTGTGGAGGCAGGACAGGGCTTGCTGAGGGAAACACAAGTGCTTTTGGCCTGGTGTGGAAAGTGGGGGTTGAAGGGGAAGAGGTTAACCTCAGAACTTGCAAAGAACATTAGACCTCATGCTTAGGCAAGGGAGACCCTTTAAAGGGATGAAAGCAAGATACTTAGAAAGTCACGATATCGTGCAGAAGGATGGACAGGAGTGGGGTACATCTGGTGCAGGGTGTCCTTAGTATGTTGCTGCAAGAATTTTTGTGAAGAATGGGAACGGCGTGGACTAAACTGGGGTAAGGAAGAAGGGTTGATTACCTAATCCAAACCCAGTCCGCTCGCTGCTCTGACAGGCCAATAATCAGGAGATGAGGTGCTGAGACAGGAAAAATGACTTTATTCAGTGTCCAAGAAGATGTTGGGTACATTAGAGTACCATCTTACTGGGGTCTGGATGTCAGTATTTTTTTATAGGACAGAGAAGAGAAGGAGACGAGGAAGTAAAAAGACCATTGAGTGGTCTGCCATGTCCGACTCTTTGTGACACCATGGACTGTCTAGCCCACCAGGCTCCTCTGTCCATGGGATTTTCTAGGCAAGAATACTGGAGTGGGTTGGCATTTCCCTCTCCAGGGGATCTTCTCCACCCAGGGATCAAACTCAAGTCTATTGCATCTCCTGAACTGGCAGGCAGATTCTTTACCACTGCAACACCTGAGAAGTCCAAGAAGGCCATTAGGCTTGCAAAATATCTCTTGGCTTGGCCAACATCAGAGAGCAAGTGTGTTAATTTCTTTTCTGCAGCCATTCACAGGTGGGCAAGGGCAGAGTATCTTCCCTGTGCTGAACCAAGACACTTTAACATTCAGGTAGAGTGGCAGGTTCCCTGAGAGAGGCCAGTATGTATGCCTACAGCTATAGACAGAATCCATCTAGTGATTATAATAACAAAAGCAAGAAAAGGCAAAGGTTAAAGTAAAGGCCACAGATACAAAATAGAGTCAGGTTTTGCTGTTCCCTGTTACCATTAGAAAGACTTTTAGGATAGAATCAAGAGCTTGATGACTCTTGAAAGTGAGGAATGAAAGAAACGGAGGAATCTAGAATGTAGTCAGTAGCATTTATCTAACGAAGTTTTACTAAACTCCCACTACATCATAGATTATTGGCTGACTACTGAGTCCACAATGGTGGAGAGGATAAACCGGGCCCCTTCTCTCACTGATATCAAGTCAGATGAAAATGAAAAACAGCTAAACACTTATTTAAAGTGAAGTGAGATAAGTGTGATAGTGGTGGAATGTCTTTCAGATTGTTTTCTTCGTGTTTGCTAGTACTTCTTACCAACCAGAAAGTCCAGAAGATAGAAAAGATGCTAAGTCTGGTTTTGGATATGTTGAGTTTAAGGTGGAATACACAGAAAATAATATGTTATTTCCTAGTGCCATATACATATATATGGGGCTTCCCAGGTAGCTCAGCTGGTAAAGAATTCACCTGCAATGCAGGAGACCTGGATTTGATCCCTGGGTTGGGAAGATCCGCTGGAGGAGGGCATAGCAACCCATTCCAGTATTCTTGCCTGGAGAATCCCCATGGACAGAGGAGCCTGGTGGGCTATGGCTCACCAGGCTTAGTCGACTGAGCGACTAAGCACAGCACAGCAGCCTACATAAATATACATATATGCACACACATATATGCATACATGAATATATACACATACATATATACGCACATATCTGTGTGTGTGTGTGTGTGTATATATATGTATGGCAGTCACTATTCTAAACTTGTTTTAGTAACAGTGAATTTTCCCAGTTTAGTATGTAATAAGTGAAGCAGAAAAAATTACTGGCATGTGTGGGGTACAATTTCTATTAGAAAAAAAGTAGTTTGTAAGAAAAGCAAAAATGCAACATAAAGTATGGGGAAGAAATACAGAATTTGGATGCAATTTTTTGCACAGTGATGAGAAAGTATTTCCAGAAAAACATGGTTTTCATAAAGAGCTGAAGGAATGTCCTTGAATAGAAGAGAGGTTGTGGGAAGGGGTAGATGAATAGAGAGTTTGGCCATTGCTAGGAACAGAGGTGGATTATCCACAGTATTTGAATAAACTGTCTGTACCAGACCACCTTACCTTCCTCCTGAGAAATCTGGTGCAGGTCAAGAAGCAACAGTTAGAACCAGACATGGAACAACAGATTGGTTCAAAATTGGGAAAGGAGTACATTAAGGCTGTATATTGCAACCCTGCTTATTTAACTTATATGGCAAATACATCATGCGAAATGCCAGGCTGGATGAAACACAAGCTGGAATCAAGATTGCCAGGAGAAATATCAATGACCTCAGATACGAAGATGATACCACCCTTGTTGCAGCAACTGAAGAGGAACTAAAGAGCCTCTTGATGAAAGTGAAAGAGGAGAGTGAAAGAGCTGGCTTAAAACTCAACATTTAAAAAAATTAAGGTTGTGACATCCGGTCCCATCACTTTATGGCAAATAAATGGGGAAACAAAGGAAACAGTGACCGACTTTATATTTTTGGGCTCCAAAATCACTGTAGATGGTGACTACAGCCATGAAATTAAAAGATGCTTGCTCCTTGGAAAAAAAGCTGTGACCAACCTAGACAGCATATTAAAGAGCAGAGACATTACTTTGCTGACAAAGGTAAGTCTAGTCAAGGCTATGGTTTTTCCTGTGGTCATGTATGGATGTGAGAGTTGGACTGTGAAGAAGGCTGAGCACCGAAGAATTGATGCTTTTGAACTGTGGTGTTGAAGGAGACTCTTCAGAATCCCTTGGACTGCAAAGAGATCCAATCAGTCAATCCTAAAGGAAATCAGTCGTGAATATTCATTGGAAAGACTGATGCTGAAGCTGAAGCTCCAATAGTTTGGCCACCTGATGTGAACAACTGACTCGTTGGAAAAGACCCTGATGCTGGGAAAAATTGAAAGCAGGAGGAGAAGGGAACAGCAGAGGATGAGATGGTTGCATCACATCACTGGCTCGATAGACATGAGTTTGAGCAAGCTCCAGGAGCTGATGATGGGCAGGGAAGCCTGGTGTGCTGCAGTCCATGGGGTTGCAAAGAGTTGGACATGACTGAGCAACTGAACTGAAATGAGGAAACAGTATGAAATTTTCTCCAGAAATTATATGTGGAAGCCTATGATCCAGTGATCCTATATCAGGTATATACCTAAAAGAGTTAAAATCAGAATCTCAAAGAGATATCTGGACTCCCAGCTTCACTGCAACTTTATTCCCTGTAGCTAAGATGTGGGAACAGCCTAACATCCATTGATGGATGAATGGATAAAGGAAAGGTGATAGATACATACAGAGAAATATTACTCAGGCTTAAAAAATGGAGATCCTGCTGTTCAAGACAACATGGATGTACCTGGAGGACATTATGTTAGTGAAATAAACCCATCACAGAAGGACAAATGCTGCCTGATTCCACTTAGATATTGAAAATGATCAGCTGATAGAGACAGAATAAAATGGTGGCGGGGGAGAGGCTTGCAGGGGGAATGGGGAATTTTGTTCAACAGGTATGAAGCTTTGGCTACACAAGATGAACAAGTTCTAGAGATCTGCTGTACCATGTGATTTGTATGGCTAACAGGACTGTGTTGTCCGCTTGGAGACTTGTTGAGAGGGTAGACCCCATGTTAAGCGCTCTAGACACAGAGAAGGGGTGGGGGCTGGGAGGAGGAGTGCAGGAGAAAACTTTTGGAAGCAATGGTTTCACAGGTATATGCATGCCTCCTAAGTCATCTAAATGTGTGTACTAAAAAGAAGTCTTAAAGGGAAGGCAAAAATACTGAGGGATTTTATACATCCCTAGCTTGTCGTGTGGGTATATATTTGAGGAACAATGTTGCCCTCTAGTGTTCAAGCTCGTTTGTTTTGTTTTCACACTAGAGAGATGGCAAGGGCTTCCCTGGGGTCTCAGACAGCAGTGTCTGCCTGCAATGTGGGAGACCCAGGTTCGATCCCTGGGTCATGAAGATCCCCTGAAGAAGGGAATGGCAATCCACTCCAGTATTCTTGCCTGCAGAATCCCAAGGACTGAGGAGCCTGGCAGCTAGCTACAGTCTGTGGGATCGCAAAGAGTTGGACACGACTGAGTGACTAACACAGAGAGAGGTGGCAAAGGGTGCAAGTGTGACTGCAAAGACATAGCAACCTTGTTAATTCAGGTCTCTGCGGCATTTTTGATCAAGGTTTTTAACTTGAACAAAGATGAAAACATTACTCATGTTTTCTCTTGCTTACTCGTAATAGTCCATTAATTGGAAGAAACCTGGAAAATTTCAGTGTGCACAATGGCGTAAAGCTTGCATAGTCCAGAGCAGACCTTGCTATGGAGTCTCAGTTCATCCAAGGTCTGGTGACAGCCACACCGTTCACCTAGTTTCCAGGCATTTCTAAAATGTTCTGAGTTTCCCTTAGCCCTACTTGGTAGGTATTCGATACACACACACGTGTGCGCTTATGTACACACACACACACACACACACACACGGCACAATTTTATACTCAGTATGTGTAACTTGGAGTTTTTAAAAGCTTTGTTTATTTTCTTGTTACTGGCATATAACTGCTTCACAATATTGTGTTAGTTTCTGCTGTACAACAGAGTGAATCAGCCGTGTGTATACATGTATCCCCTCCCTCTTGAGCCTCCCTCCCACCCCACCCACCTAGGTCTTTACAGAGCACCGAGCTGAGCTCCTTGCCTTCTATAGCAGCCTCCCACTAGCTGCCCATTTTGCACATGTTAGTGTATATGCATCAATCCTAACCACCCAGTTTGTCCCACACTCCCCCTCCCCTGCTGTATCCACATGTTTGTGGATTTTTATCGAAATCATTCTTTCAAAACAGATATCTTAAACTAAAGTATTTTTAAACCTTTCCCCCACCCCGCCTCCTCTTGCTCTGAGTAATGATCAGATACATTTTTGCTTTGAACTCGCAAGAATGCTGTCTTTTGGGAAAACAAAGTCAAGAGAATGAAGTCAGGATAGCAATGCTATTTTCCCCTTTATAAATGGAGAAAAAATGCATATGAATTAAAAAAAAAAGACAACATACCGTTAGTGTTGGTTGGTAGTATGTGCCTCGCCTTGCCTCATTTAAAAAATTTCTCTAGAAGTTGGGAACATCCAGGGCCTCTTTGGACTGTGAGAAATTGTGTAACACAAAATGGACACTATGGACAGGCAGACACATCTGGGTGAGTCTGGGACTTGCTAGTTCTCCCTGAGATGTATCTAACCTCTCTGAGTCTCAGTTTATGCAAAATAGGAACAGTAATCCATCTCCCAGAGATATAACATTAAATGGGATAAAGTGTGTGAAAGCGCTTAGAACAGTAAACGTCAGCACGAACAAAGGAGAACGTGACATAAAAAATGCACCACAGATTCTTTACAATACTGTTTTGCTATCAAGTAAAATAAGCTACTCCAGAACCAAATTAGAAAGATTTTTACCTTTGGAATCATTTTCAGCAATGATATATCAGTATACAGTCTAAATCCCAAAGCAAATTCTGTAAGCCAAACTGTCGAGCCCTCTCTCTGTCTCTTGCGGGCAAAGCAGTCATAACTTTGTTCTTTGTACTGTGCCTCTGATTCTTCTCTGCTCCTTCCAAAATTGCCTTGAAGCTATTGCCAAAGTTGTGAATCATTAATAAAATCCAGGGTGAACCCTCTTCCTGTAAATATTATTGCTAAAAGGACTATTTAGAAATTTCTTTTGCCTGTTAATTTGCAACAATCTTAATCAATTGTTTGAGATAATCTTCCTGTCAAAACTGGCCTCCTGTCTTGCCTGATTTTGTTATTCTGGGTGGACTTCGAACCAAACTTTCCTTAACTAAAAATTTTCTTTGAGTATGATCTTCAGTCAACGTGGGACAGGACTCTAGGCTATCAGCCTGATCTGATGTAATGGACCTCTCCCCAACAGCCTCCATTCTTGGAACTCATGAGAATTCCAGCACGTGAGGGATGAGATTGGAGATCACCCTTCTCACCAACCACCAACCTCAGACTCCATAGCTCAGGACTCTTTCAATCCAAAGTTAAAGGAGACCAACATAAATTCATTTAAGCAGCAAAGATAATTTATTGGTTTGACAGACAAAAAAGTCTATAGTAGACATCCTCTTGGAATATCTCAAAAAATACTCTCAGGATTTTCTCTGGGGCTTGGCAATTTGTTTTAGGAGAGTCATACAGAGTATACTTTTCAGAGTTTTGTCTTCATTAGGATGCTTCAAGGTTCAGTCTCCAGGAGAGCTTTGAACCTCCTGTTGGGTCCCTTCCAGCTTTGTGCCTGAACAGTTCATCTCCCAGAAATCCCGTGAACACTGATCATTGTCTGGGCGGGAGGGATCTTTAGATTTTGAATGTCCTAGGCAAGGCTGGCTACATAATCTGCTGGGCTCAGTGCTAAGTGAAAATGCAGAATCTCCTTTTCAAAAAAGAGGAGAAAGCACCATTAGAGTATTAATATTAAATATAAACCTCTTCCCCTTCTGTGGCCTCTCTCCACTTTTCATGGTGTTTTAAATTTTCTATTTAATGTCATGCTCTGTTGAGTGTGGGGATACTGACTAGGAGAGACTGTGCCTTCAAAGGCGCCGACGTCCCTAGTACATTCTGTAAGGCAAGTGGGAAATGAAATACATTTATCAACCATTTTGACATTACCTTTTTCCTAGCATTCCACTTTGTTTTCCGGCAGAGGTTTTCTGTGTGTTTTCTCAACCATATTGCTGAGTCATTTGATACAGAGTTTCAAAGTCATACCAGTAGGTTTTCAAAAACGTCATATCTTGTTTCCTTAGATTCTCTTTTGATCTTATTTGACCTGGCTTATTGAAGAGTTTTTTTTTTTTATCATTGTTTAATTCAAAAACTTCTTACTCATCATTCTTGGTCAGGGCTTTGGAGATGAAGGACAGGAGACAGGAACTATTTCTGTGTTTTGGGTCGATATTGCCATTTCTCAGCAACACTGAGTTCCAGACAAATGATGTGATGATCCAGTAGCTTTCCCATTTTCAAGGCCAGTACCTTGTATTAAATGTCATGCTGTATCTAACTTTTGAGATTTCAAGCATTGAATTGAGTCTTTGTAGGTCTGCTGTGAGTTTCCAATCCCTGAAGAGAACAACAACAATAAAAACAACAAAAACTAGCAAAAACATCAAAGCATCTTTTCCATACTCACTTGAAGGACAGTGTGATAATTTGAGCATTTTTCTTTATGAGTGGACTCAAACCCAGACCTGTAGAGTGGAGTTGAAGGGATGAGGCAAGTTAGATCTCTGTCTACTATTTGCCTGGTGTCAGGATGACTCAGCCCATATTCTTAAAATAGGTAACTAACGAGAACCTACTGTAGAGCTCACAGAATCCTGCTCAGTGCTTTGTGTTGACCTAATTGGAAAGGAAACTCAGAAGAGAGGGGATACATGTATAAATATGGATGATTCACTTTGCTGTACAGCAGAAACAGCACAGCACTGTAAAACAACTATACTCCAATAAAAAATAATTTTAAAATAGCTCATTTTTAATTAATTATTTTAATTGGAGGCTAATTACTTTATAAATTGTGGTGGTTTTTGCCATACATTGACATGAATCAGCCACAGGTGTACATGTGCCCCCCGTTCCCAAATCCTCTTCCCGCCTCCCTCCCCATCCCATCCCTCTGGGATGTCCCAGTGCATCAGCTTTGAGCAGCCTGTTTCATGCATCAAACTTGGATTGGTGATCTATTTCACATATGGCAATATACATGTTTCAACGCTATTCTCTCAAATCACCCCACCCTCGCCTTTTCCAACAGAGTGCAAAAGTCTATTCTTCATATCTGTGTCTCTTTTGCTGTCTCGCACATAGGGTCATCATTACCATCTTTCTAAATTCCATATATGTGCATTAATATACCGTATTGGTGTTTTTCTTTCTGGCTTACTTCACTCTGTATAATAGGCTCTAGTTTCATCCACCTCATTAGAACTAATTCAAATACATTCTTTTTAATAGCTGAGTAATATTCCATTGTGTATATGTACCACAGCTTTCTTATCCATTCGTCTGCTGATGGACATCTAGGTTACTTCCTTGTCCTAGCTGTTGTAAACAGTGCTGTGATGAACATTGGGGTACACGTGTCTCTTTCAATTATGGTTTCCTCTGTGTGTATGCCCAGCAGTGGGATTGCTGGGTTATATGGCAGTTCTATTTCCAGTTTTTTAAGGAATCTCCACACTGTTCTCCATAGTGGCTGTACTAGTTTGCATTCCCACCAACAGTGTAAGAGTGTTTGTTCCCTTTTCTCCACACCCTCTCCAGCATTTACTGTTTGTAGACTTTTTGATAGCAGCCATTCTGAGCAGCATGAGGTGGTACCTCATTGTTGTTTTGATTTGCATTTCTCTGATAGTGAGTGAAGTAGAAAGAGCTCATATTTTTGCCCCAGAAGAATTCCAGTCCCTTTTGAGCTTAGACTTCTACTATTCAGTTCACTTCCAATTGCATGCATACGTTTATATCTCTGAAAGTTCCTCATGTACCGATAAATCCTCTCGCAAAAGCCAGCTCTATCTGATGGGCTATAAATTAGGACAGTTTTAACCTACTTTTGCCCTAAGCTCTCATATAACCTCATGCTGAGGATGGATTTTTTAAAAAATAGATTTTATAGACCTTTGTGGAAAAATTGCATGTATATTTCATTACTTTTCCCTCTTATAATCACATATTTTAACCTAATGTTTATGTATCTATTTAATTTTTTGCTTAGCAGACAAGGTAATCTGTATTTTGAGTTTTTAACCTGTTAAAAACTAGGTCCACCTAGTCAAGGCTATGGTTTTTCCAGTGGTCATGTATGGATGTGAGAGTTGGACTATAAAGAAAGCTGAGTGCTGAAGAATTGATGCTTTTGAACTGTGGTGTTGGAGAAGACTCTTGAGAGTCCCTTGGGCTGCAAGGAGATCCAACCAGTCCATCCTAAAGGAGATCAGTCCTGGGTGTTCATTGGAAGGACTGATGTTGAAGCTGAAACTCCAATACTTTGGCCACTTCATGCGAAGAGCTGACTCATTGGAAAAGACCTTGATGCTGGGAGGGATTGGAGGCAGGAGGAGAAGGGGACGACAGAGGATGAGATGGCTGGATGGCATCATTGACTCTATAGATATGGGTTTGGGTGGCCTCCGGGAGATGGTGATGGACAGGGAGGCCTGGCGTGCTGTGGTTCATGGGGTCACAAAGAGTCGGACATGACTGAGCGACTGAACTGAACTGAACTGAACCTATTAAAACTTATATATATTTTTAGATAAAGATTTGTAATGAACATTTGTTACTTTCATTAAAGAATAATCCTTGATCTCTTGCTTTCCATGTATACTCTTCATTCTGAAAGTAGAGCTGTTCTGAAAACACATGATGATTAACAATGGTGATATCACTACATTGAGTGTGACAGATTGTATGAATCATGTGAGGAGAACCCTGGGGGAAAAAGTTTGGAGCCCTGAGATGTAGTTAGAATTGCATTCAATCAAGATCTTTTAATGTTTCTTTTCCTGTAAGATAGAAAAATTAACAGAAATATCATCTTCCAACATTGGACCAGGCTATCGAATGGACACAAAAAATAAAGATAAACATGAGTTTTATTTTTTAAAAAGGCATAGCACCAGAGACATCTTCAGATGAATTAATGGAATGCGCTCAGTAGCTTTTCTTAAAAAAAAATCTTGAAAAATATATCCACTACCTGTTCTATTGCTTTATTTCCTAGGCTACTAGGTATAAAACTGTGGGGAAAAGCCTGGTGAATGTGAAGATGCGGAGGAGGGTCAGTTTGGTGGAGTGAGGCTCTGATGCTTCTTCTGCCATGCTCCATCCCTCTGGGTTTCTTTTCATATTCCTTAAGCAGATTCCTACTCCTCCTCAAGGAGAGTTGAGCTTCATCAAGTCTGAAGCAAAACTTAAAAACAGAAGAAGAATATCAGGGAATTCAGAGGCCAGGACACCATTCTAGGCAAAAAAAAAAAAAAAAAGCAGATCTTCTGAGTGGGAGTAATTTCCAGGCAGGAGGCAAAAGTTCTTTGGCAGCTGTCCTTACAACTGGATTTTAGTTTTACTTATGAATTTTTGGATCACAGATACTTTAAACAGTAGATCCAGTTGGGATTGAATTAATAAACTATTAATATGCAAAGAGGTCTTCCCAGGTGGCGCTAGTGGTAAGGAACCTGCCTACAAAACGGGAGATATATAAGAGACACAGGTATGGTCCCTGGGTTGGGAAGATGCCCTGGAGAAGGAAATGGCAACACCCTACAGTATTCTTGCCTGGAAAATCCCATGGATTGAGGCACCTGGTGGGCTGCAGTCCATAGGATCACAAAGAGTTGGACACAATGGAAGCAATTTAGCACAGCATGTGCAAAGAGGTCAGCCCTTGAAGTTCAGGTGAGTGATTAGCATCCTCTTAGGTCAGCTCTGGTCTCTCTAAAGAGGAGTTTCAGATGCCACCCAGGATACCCAGCTTTTTAGCCCTTCTGTCCAGACTTGTAAAACCCAAGAAAATACTTCTCAACTCAAAGATGACTGCAGCTCAGGCTGCTGTTTGTGGCCTTTTGAATAATGTGAAAAAGGCATTGCTACAATTTCTGGCATGTGGGAAAAAATGTAAGCTTCCCTTCCAAGAGACTTCTTTCAAAAGGAATGGAATTCAGGTCCAAATCCAAAAATAGTAAGAGGCTCCAGAAAAAAGTAGATTTTCCCACACCTTTTCTGTTTTGGTTAAAAATAACTCTTGCATTATTGAGGATGGGTTGCATTTTATTGCTGGCAAATACTCTACAGAAAAATTTCTTTTTGAAACCACAGAAGGATCAAAACAAAACTTGAGCTTCCCTGGAAGCTCAGATGGTAAAGAATCCACCTGCAGTGCTGGAGACCCGGATTCAATCCCTGGGTCAGAAAGATCTGCAAAAGAAGGGAATGGCAACCCACTCCAGTATTCTTGCCTGGAGAATTCCATGGACAGAGGAGGCTGGTGGGCTACAGCCCATGGGATCGCAAAGAGTTGGACACAACTGAGTGACTAACACTAGTTTAAAAATGTATGAAATAGATCACCAGTCCAGGTTCAATGCATGAGACAGGGTGCTCAGGGCTGGTGCACTGGGATGACCCTGAGGGATGGGATGGGGAGGGAGGTAGGAGGGGGGTTCAGGATGGGGAACACATGTAGACCCATGGCTGATTCATGTCAATGTATGGCAAAACCCACTACAATATTGTAAATTAACTAGTCTCCAATTAAAAAAAAAAGAGTGTCTGTGTTTCCTGCCATCTGTGTTTTATGGTCTATACTATGATGGTCTTATATTACAGGGGACATTTGGCTATGTCTGGAGACACTTTTGGCTGTCATGACCGGGAGAAAGTAGTGCTGGCTTTTAGTGGATAGAGGACAGAGAGAATGCTAAACACCCTGCAAAGCATAGGAGCCTGCCCCAACAAAATATCCACCCCAAATAGTAAAGGTGCTTCTGCTGAGAAACCCTAGTCTCTTGGACGTGTTTTCTTCCATCTCCTGCACACCCTTAGAATAGCCAACTCAGTGACTACATATTGAAATAGATGATGCCAATTGCCACTGCTAATGGGCTTACTATTTATTATCAATTTGCCTAAAAGTAATGTTAGATAATAATATATATTTGTTTAACCACTTATCCTTTCTTTTAAAAGTCTTTTAGAAAGTTTATAATCAGAAATAATAAAGAAAACATAATTTCATATGTTGTTTAAAATCCAAATGATCCTTGTGAATATATGAACCAAAGCCCAATTAAAATAAGCTCTAAGATGTTATCTAGCATTTTAGAGGCTGTTGCTGATAATTATGTTGTATTGATCATTATCAGAAATAACAGCATAAAGTGTAAGTTGGTGGCCATTGGCACCATTGGTTTTGTATGGTTGCCTTGTTTGTTCTGAATATTCATTAGAAGGACTGATGCTAAAGCTGAAACTCCAATACTTTGGCTAACTGATGCGAACAACCGACTCATCTGAAAAGACCCTGATGCTGGGAAAGATTGAAGGCAGGAGGAGAAGGGATCGATAGAGGATGAGATGGTTGGATGGCATCACTGACTCAGTGGACATGAGTTTGAGTAAGCTCTGGGAGATGGTGATGGACAGGGAGGCCTGGAGTGCTGCAGTCCATGGGGTTGCAAAGAGTTGGGCACGACTGAGCAGCTGAACTGAACTTGTTTGTTGGTGGAGGGCAAGGCTGTGGTGGGGAGTCAGGGTAGGATGAGACATAGCCACAAGTAGGAAATTTTATTTCTGGTCTCATGTTACTTAAAATATTCCAGTGAATATTGCATTTTACCTCCCAATGTAAAGAAAACACTTTAAGTTGCTTATCATTGGAAAAAATTGATGATCATCAAAATTGATGATCAAGGTGACCCCTGCTTGTGCTGGGGCTTGGAGTATCTGAACATGTTAATGTGCACTCCTTGGGGGGGGGGGGCGGAACTCATGTCAGTTTGAGAAGCATAATTACAAGGGGGGAAGATAACACAAGAAAAGACAGAGGGAAAGGACATCAGGCACCCAGAAAGGCAGCCCATTGTCTTCCAAAGGAGGTGTCCCTCACTGTGGAGAAACTTTACATCATTAACCTAGATATTTTATTATCGGTGCTGTATAGATGGAGAAGTCTTGAGGCTACTGTAAGAACATGACTGAAAACCAGAGGCAGGAGGCTTAAGTCCAAATCCTGAGAACACCAGAGAACTCCTGACTCCAGGGAACATTAATCAATAGGAGCTCATCAAATGCCTCCATACCTACACTGAAACCAAGCACCACCCAAGGGCCAACAAGTTCCAGACAAAGACATACCATGCAAATTCTCCAGCAATACAGGAACCTAGCCTTAAGCTTCAATATACAGGCTGCCCAAAGTCACTCCAAACCCACTGACATCTCAAAACTCATTACCGGACACTTCAGTGCACTCCAGAGAGAAGAAATCCAGCTCCACCCACCAGAACACCGACACAAGCTTCCCTAACCAAGAAACCTTGATAAGCCACCCGTACAACCCCCACCCACAGTGAAGAAACTCCACAATAAAGAGGAACCACAAACTGCTAGAATACAGAAAGGCCACCCAAAACACAGCAATATAAGCAAGATGAAGAGACAGAGGAATACCCAGCAGGTAAAGGAACAAGATAAATGCCCACCAAACCAAACAAAAGAGGAAAAGATATGGAATCTACCTGATAAAGAATTCCAAACAATGATAGTGAAAATGATCCAAAATCTTGAAAACATAACGGAGTTACAGATAAATAGCCTGGAGACAAAGATCGAGAAGGTGCAAGAAATGTTTAACAAGGACCTAGAAGAAATAAAAAAAGAGTTGATATATAATGAATAAAGCAGTAAATGAGAACAAAAACACTCTGGAGGGAACCAACAGTAGAATAACAGAGGCAGGAGATAGGATTAGTGAGGTAGAAGACAGAATGGTAGAAATAAATGAAACCAACAGGAAAAAAGAAAAAAGAATGAACAGAAATGAGGGCAACCTCAGAGACCTCTGGGACAATATTAAATGCCCCAACATTCAAATCATAGGAGTCCCTGTGATTTGAAGAAGATGAAAGAAAGGCCATGAGAAAATATTTGAGGAGATAATAGTTGAAAACTTCCCTAAAATGGGGAAGGAAATAGTCACAAGTCCAAGAAACCCAGAGAGTGCCAAACAGGATCAACCCAAGGCGAAACACCCCAACACATATTAATCAAGTTAACAAAGATCAAACACAAAGAACAAATATTAAAAGCAGCAAGGGAAAAACAACAAATAACACACAAGGGGATTCCCATAAGGATAACAGCTGATCTTTCAATAGAAACCCTTCAGGCCAGGAGGGAATGGCAAGACATACTTAAAGTGATGAAAGAAAATAACCTACAGCTCAGATTACTGTACCCAGCAAGGATCTCATTCAAATATGAAGGAGAAATCAAAAGGTTTACAGACAAGCAAAAGCTGAGAGAATTTAACACCACCAAACCAACTCTCCAACAAATGCTAAAGGATCTTCTCTAGACAGGAAACACAAAAAGGGTGTATAAACTCAAACCCAAAACAATAAAGTAAATGGCAATGGGATCATACTTATCAATAATTACCTTAAATGTGACTGGGTTGAATGCCCCAACCAAAAGACAAAGACTGGCTAAATGGATACAAAAACAAAACCCCTATATATGTTGTTTACAAGAGACCCATCTCAAAACAAGGGACACATACAGACTGAAAGTGAAGGGCTGGAAAAAGATATCCCAGGCAAATAGAGACCAAAAGAAAGCAGGAGTAGCAATACTCATATCAGACAAAATAGACTTTAAAACAAAGTCTGTGAAAAGAGACAAAGAAGGACACTACATAATGATCAAAGGATCAATCAAAGAAGAATATATAACAATTATAAATATATGTGCACCCAACATACGGAGCACCGCAATACGTAATACAAATGCTAACAAGTATGAAAGGGGAAATTAATAATAACACAATAATAGCAGGAGACTTTAATACTCCCTCACACCTATGGATAGATCAACTAAACAGAAAATTAACAAGGAAACACAAACGTTAAATGATACAATAGACCAGTTAGACCTAATTGGTATCTATAGGACATTTCTCCCCCAAACAATGAATTTCACCTTTTTCTCAAGTACACATGGAACCTTCTCCAGGATAGATCACATCCTGGGCCATAAATCTAGCCTTGGTAAATTCAAAAAAATTGAAATCATTCCAAGCATCATTTCTGACCACAAGGTAGTAAGATTAGATGTCAATTACAGGAGAAAAGGGCTTCCTTAGTGGCTCAGACGGTAAAGCGTCTGTCTGCAATGCAGGAGACCCAGGTTCGATCCCTGGGTTAGGAAGATTCCCTGGAGAAGGAAATGGCAACCCACTCCAGTACTCTTGCCTGGAAAATCCCATGGAGGAAGGAGCCTGGTAAGGCTAGAGTCCATGGGGTCGCAAAGAGTCAGACATGACTGAGTGACTTCACTTCACAGGAGAAAAAGTATTGTAAATTCCAGCAGATGGAGGCTGAACAACACACTGCTGAATAACCAACAAATCACAGAAGAAATAAGAAATCAAAATATGCATATAAATGAATAAAAATTAAAACACAACAACCCAAAACCTGTGGGACACTGTAAAAGCAGTGCTAAGGGGAAGGTTCATAGCAGTATAGGCTTACCTCAAGAAGCAAGAAAAAAGTCAAATAAATAACCTAACTCTACACCTAAAGCAACTAGAAAAGGAAGAAGTGAAGAATCCCAGGGTTAGTAGAAGGAAAGAAATCTTAAAAATTAGGGCAGAAATAAATGCAAAAGAAATAAAAGAGACCATAGCAAAAATCAACAAAGCCAAAATCTGGTTCTTTGAGAGGATAAATAAAATTGATAAACCATTAGCCAGACTCATCAAGAAACAAAGGGAGACAAATCAAATCAACAAAATTAGAAATGAAAATGGAGAGATCACAACAGACAACACAGAAATACAAAGGATCATAAGAGACTACTATCAGCAACTATATGCCAATAAAATGGACAGCTTGGAAGAAATGGACACATCTTAGAAAAGTACAACTTTCCAAAACTGAACCAGGAAGAAATAGAAAATCTAAACAGACCCATCACAAGCATGGAAATTGAAACTGTAATCAGAAATCTTCCAGCAAACAAAAGCCTAGGACCAGATGGCTTCACAGGTGAATTCTACCAAAAATTTAGAGAAGAGCTAACATCTAACCTACTAAAACTCTTCCAGAAAACTGCAGAGGAAGTAAACTTCCAAACTCATTCTATGAGGCCACCATCACCCTAATACCAAAACCTGACAATGCCACAAAGAAAGAAAACTACAGGCCAATATCACTGATGAACATAGGTGCAAAAATCCTTAACAAAATTCTAGCAAACAGAATCCAACAACATATTAAAAAGATCATACACCATGACCAAGTGGGCTTTATCCCAGGGATGCAAGGATTCTTCAATATCCGCAAATCAATCAATGTAATACATCACATTAACAAATTGAAAAATAAAAGCCATATGATTATCTCAATAGATGCAGAGAAAGCCTTTGACAAAATTCAACATCCATTTATGATAAAAAGCAGGAATAGAAGAACATACCTCAACATAATAAAAGCTATACATGACAAACCCACAGCAAACTTTATCCTCAATGGTGAAAAATTGAAAGCATTTCCCCTAAAGTCAGGAACAAGACAAGGGTGCCCACTTTCACCACTACTATTCAACACAGTTTTGGAAGTTTTGGTCACAGCAATCAGAGCAGAAAAAGAAATAAAAGGAATCCAAATTGGAAAAGAAGAATAAACTCTCACTGTTTGCAGATGACATGATCCTCTACATAGAAAACCCTAAAGATGCCACCAGAAAATTACTAGAGCTAATCAATGAATACAGTAAAGTTGCAGGATATAAAATCAACACACAGAAATCCTTTACATTCCTATACACTAGTAATGAGAAAACAGAAAGAGGAATTAAGGAAACAATTCCATTCACCATTGCAATGAAAAGAATAAAATACTTAGGAATATATATACCTAAAGAAACAAAAGACCTATATATAGAAAACTATAAAACACTGGTGAAAGAAATCAAAGAGGACACGAATAGATGGGGAAATATACCGTGTTCATGGGTCAGAAGAATCAATATAGTGAAAATGAGTATACTACCCAAAGAAATCTTGATTTCAACGCAATCCCTATCAAGCTACCAGCAGTATTTTTCACAGAACTAGATCAAATAATTTCAGAATTTGTATGGAAATACAAAAAACCTCAAATAGCCAAAGCAATCTTGAGAAAGAAGAATGGAACTGGAGGAATCAACCTGCCTGACTTCAGGCTCTACTACAAAGCCACAGTCATCAAGAGAGTATAGTACTGGCACAAAGACAGAAATATTGATCAATGGAACAAAATAGAAACCCCAGAGATAAATCCAGGCACCTATGGTCACCTTATCTTTGACAAAGGAGGCAAGAATATACAATGGAGAAAAGACAATCTCTTTAACAAGTGATGCTGGGAAAACTGGTCAATGACTTGTAAAAAAATGAAACTAGAACACTTTCTAACACCATACACAAAAATAAACTCAAAATGGATTAAAGATTTAAACATAAGGCCAGAAACTATAAAACTCCTAGAGGAAGACATAGGTAAAACACTCTCCAACATAAATCACAGCAGGATCCTCTATGACCCACCTCCTAGAATATTGGAAATAAAAGCAAAAATAAACAAATGGGACCTAATTAAAATTAAACGCTTTTGCACAACAAAGGAAACTATAGTAGGTCAGTCGCTCAGTTGTGTACGACCCTTTGAGACCCCATGGACTGCAGAACATCAGGCTTCCCTGTCCATCACGAACTCCCGGAGCTTACTCAAATTTATGTCCATCGCATCGATGATGCCATCCAACCATCTCATCCTCTATCATCCCCTTCTCCTCCTGCCTTCAATCTTTCCCAGCATCAGGGTCTTTTCCCAATGAGTCAGTTCTTCACATCAGGTGGCCAAAGTATTGGAACTTCATCTTCAGCATCAGTCCTTCCAATGGATATTCAGGGTTGATTTCCTTTAGGATTGACACGTTTGATCTCCTTGCAGTCCAAGGAACTCTCTAGAGTCTTCTCGAACACCACAGTCCAAAAACATCAATTCTTCAGTGGTCAGCTTTCTTTATGGTCCAACTCTCACATTTATACATGATTACTGGAAAAACCATAGCTTTGCCTGGAGGGGCCTTTGTCCACAAGGTAATGTCTCTGCTTTTTAATATGCCGTCTATGTTTGTCATAGCTTTTCTTACAAGGAGCAAGCATCTTTTAATTTCATGGCTGCAGTCACCGTCCACAGTGATTTTGGAGCCCAAGAAAATAAAATCTGTCACTGTTTCAATTTTTTCTTCATCTGTTTGCCATGAAGAGATGGGACTGGATGCCATGATCTTCGTTTTTTGAATGTTGAGTTTTAAGCCAACTTTTTTCACTCTTCTCTTTCACTTTCATCAAGAGGCTCTTAGTTCCTCTGCTTTCTGCCATAAGGGTGGTGTCATATGCATGTATGAATTTATTGATATTTCTCCTGGAAATCTTGGTTCCAGCTTGTGCTTCATCCAGCCTGGCATTTCTTATGATGTACTCTGCATATAAGTTAAAGAAGCAGGGTGACGGTATGCATCCTTGACGTACTCCTTTCTCAATTTGGAACCAGTGTGTTGTTCCTGGTCTGGTTCTAACTGTTGCTTCTTGACCTGCATACAGATTTCTCAGGAGGCAGGTGAGTGAGTGAAAATCGCTCAGCCATGTCCAACCCTTTGTGATCCCATGGACTATAGAGTTCATGGAATTCTCCAGGCCAGAATACTGGAGTGGGTAGCCTTTTCCTTCTCCAGGGGATCTTCCCAACTCAGGGAACTATAAGCAAGGTGAAAACACAGCCTTCAGAATGGGAGAAAATCATAGCAAACAAAGCAACTGACAAAGAGTTAATCTCAAAAATATACAAGCAACTTCTGCAGCTCAATTCCAGAAAAATAAACAACCCAATCAAAAAATGGGCCAAAGAACTAAACAGACATTTCTCCAAAGAAGACATACAGATGGCTAACAAACAGATGAAAAGATGCTCAACATCACTCATTATTCACTTCAGTTCAGTCGCTCAGTCATCTCCGACTCTTTGCGACCCCATTAATCGCTGCACGCCAGGCCTCCCTGTCCATCACCAACTCCTGGAGTTCACTCTAACTCCTGTCCATTGAGTCGGTGGGCCACCCAGCCATCTCATCCTCTGTCACCCCCTTTTCCTCTTGCCCCCAATCCCTCCCAGCATCAGAATCTTTTCCAGTGAGTCAACTCTTCACATGAGGTGGCCAAAGTATTGGAGTTTCAGCTTTAGCATCAGTCCTTCCAGTGAACACCCAGGACTGATCTCCTTTAGGATGGACTGGTTGGATCTCCTTGCAGTCCAAGGGACTCTGAAGAGTCTTTTCCAACACCACAGTTCAAAAGTATAAATTCTGCAGCACTCAGCTTTCTTCACAGTCCAACTCTCACATCCATACATGATCCCCAGAAAAACCATGGCCTTGACTAGACAGACCTTTGTTGGCAAAGTAATATCTCTGCTTTTTAATATGCTGTCTAGGTTGGCCATAACTTTCCTTCCAAGGAGTAAGCGTCTTTTAATTTCATGGCTGCAATCACCATCCACAGTGATTTTGGAGCCCAAAAAACCAAAGTCTGACACTGTTTCTACTGTTTCCCCATCTATTTCCCATGAAGTGAAGGGACTGGATGCCATGATCTTCGTTTTCTGAATGTTGAGCTTTGAGCCAACTTTTTCACTCTCCTCTTTCATCAAGAGGCTTTTTAGTTCCTCTTCACTTTCTGCCATAAGGGTGGAGTCATCTTCATATCTGAGGTTATTGATATTTCTTCCAGCAATCTTGATTCCAATCTACTCATTATTAGAGAAATGCAAATCAAAACCACAATGAAGTACCATTTCACGCCAGTCAGAATGGCTGCTATCCAAAAGTCTACAAGCAATAAATGCTGGAGAGGGTGTGGAGAAAAGGGAACCCTCTTACACTGTTGGTGGGAATGCAAACTAGTACAGCCACTATGGAGAACAGTATGGAGATTCCTCAAAAAACTGGAAATAGAAGTGCCATATGACCCAGCAATCCCACTTCTGGGCATACATACTGAAGAGACCAGAATTGAAAGAAACACATGTACCTCAATGTTCATCATAGCACTGTTTATAATAGCCAGGACATGGAAGCAACCTAGATGTCCATCAGCAGATGAATGGATAAGAAAGCTGTGGTACATATGCACAATGGAATATTACTCAGCCATGAAAAAGAATACACTTGAATCAGTTCTAATGAAGTGGATGAAACTAGAGCCTATTATACAGGAGTGAAGTAAGCCAGAAAGAAAAACACCAATACAGTATACTAATGCATATTTATGGAATTTAGAAGATGGTAATGATAACCCTGTATGTGAGACAGCAAAAGAGACGCAGATGTATAGAAAAGTCTTTTGGACTTTGTGGGAGAAGGTGAGGGTGGGATGGTTTGGGAGAATAGCATCAAAACATGTATATTATCATATGTGAAACAGATCACCAGTCCAGGTTTGATGCATGATACAGGATGCTTGGAGCTGGTGCACTGGGATGACCCTGAGGGATGGGATGGGGAGGGAGGTGGGAGGGGGGTTCAGGATGGGGAACACATGTACACCCGTGGTGGATTCATGTCAATATATGGCAAAACCAATACAATATTGTAAAGTAATTAGCCTCAAAAAAAAAAAAAAAAAAAAAAAGGCAGAGGACTTGGATTCTAGTCCCAGCTTCCACATTACTTGTTTTGTGACTATAAGGAAGATTTCATCCATTCATTTATCTATTTATTCAGCCAATGCTTGTTACTTGTCTGCAAGGCACCAGGTACTATGAATCAGAGGTAAACAGGGTCTCCATTTGCTCTGGAAGGACAAAACAGCAGCAAAAACAGAAACACCAATGAGAAGGAGCATTTATTGAACATTTGCTGTGCCTCGATTATTATAAGGGCTTTATGTATATTGTTAGTTCATTTAATTCTCACCAACTTTTTGCTATTGTTGGTGCAATATACCTGAGCACAAAGCTGGTAAAAGAGCTGAGATTCAAATCCAGGCCGGCAGACTCAGACAGAGCCCAGAATGCTAACACTCTATACTTCACTACGTCTCAATAAATAATTCAGTGAAAGATTCCAAGAAAGGAACTGTGGTGTTGGAGAAGACTCATGAGAGTCCCTTGGACTGCAAGGAGATCAAACCAGTCCACCCTAAAGGAAATCAGTGCTGAATATTCATTGGAAAGATTGATGCTGAAGGTCCAATCCTTTGGCCACCTAATGCGAAGAGCTGATGCATTGGAAAATACTCTGATGCTGGGAAAGACTGAAGGCAGGAGGAAAATGGACAACAGAGGACGAGATGGTTGGATGGCATCACCAGCTCGATGGACATGAGTTTGAGCAAGCTCTGGGGAATGGTGAATGACAGGAAAGCGTGGTGTGCTGCAGTCCATGGCGTCTCAAAGAGTTGGGTACAATTGAGCAACTGAACAACAGCAACAAATAGTGATAGTTACACTATGAATAATAGAGGATGCCATGGGACCATTACAATGGGGGAAGGGTTAGGAAAGGCCTTCTGGAAAAAGTGAAATTTATTCTGATACTGGAGGACAGTATCACTTCTCTGATACTGGAGAAGTGAGCCAATGGTGGAGAGTGTCCTAGTTGATGCTGAGGGTAATGCATGGCAAGGTCTTGGGTGGAGTGAGGTGTGGTCTGAGGAACAGAAAGAAGTTTAGCATGCCTGAAGTCTGCACATGCTATAAATTGAGGAGGGGAAGAAGTCAGTGGGTGGGGTGGGGGGAGGGAATGTATCATAAAGGACATTTGAAGATTTTTTCATGACGGGTGGGGTTCCCTGGTGACTCAGTGGTAAAGAATCTGCCTGCCAATGCAGGAGAATCAATCCCGGAGTCTGGAAGATTGCCCAGTGAAGGAAATGGCAACCCTCTCCACTATTCTTGCCTGGGAAATCCCATGGACAGAGGAGGCTGGCAGGCTACAGTCCATGGGGTCGCAGAGTCAGACACAGCTTAGCAACTAAACAACAACATGGAGGGTAGTGGGCAGTTAGGGGAGCCTTCTTGAAAACGCGTGACACAGTTCACTTTTTTCAAGTAAGTCATTCCTGTTGCAATGTGGAGAGTAAGTGGGAGAATAAACATGAGGTCAGTTAGAAGTGGTTGCTTGTCCATGTGCGATTTGATGGTGATCTGTCTAGGGCAGGCTTCTCTGGTGACTCAGATGGTAAAAAACCTGCCTGTAAGGCAAGAGACCTGGGTTGGATACCTGGGTTGGGAAGATCCTCTGGAGAAGGAAGTGGCTACCCACTCCGGTATCCTTGTCTGGAGAATTCCATGGACAGAGGGACCTGGGGGGCTACAGTTCATGGGGTTACAAAGAGTTGGACATGACTGAGCAGATAACACTTTCACTTTCTGGATAGGACAGTTCTCAAGGACAGAAGTAAGTATGGGATGTAGTGAGTGTGACCAATGCTACAAGAAAGGAAATAAAGTCAGGATAAAGAACCAGAGGACGAAGTGATAAGAGTGAGAAGGTGACCTGTGAACAGAAGTATGAATGACTGTCTCTCTGAGGAAGGGCACTGACTGACTTCTGCAGAGCGATTCACTCTGTCCACCTGATGATTAAGAGATGGCCCATGAGCGTGGCTGAGAGGAGCTACCCCACAACCAAGGTAAGACAAACCCAAGTAAGACAGTAGGCACTGAGAGAAGGCATCAGAGGGCAGACAGACTGAAACCAAAATCACAGACCACTAGCCAATCTGATCACACGGACCACAGTCTTGTCTAACTCAATGAAACTAAGCCATGATGTGCAGGGCCATCCAAGATGGCCGGGTCATGGTGGAGATGTCTGACAGAGTGTGGTTCCACTGGAGAAGGGAATGACAAACCACTTCAGTATTCTTGCCTCGAGAACCCCATGAACAGTATGAAAAGGCAAACAGATAGGACATTGAAAGATGAACTCGCCAGGTCAATGGGTGCTCAATATGCTACTGGAGATCAGTGGAGAAATAACTTCAGAAAGAATGAAGGGGTGGAGCCAAAGCAAAAGCAACACCCAGTTGTGGATGAAACTGGTAATAGATGCAAGATTCAGTGCTGTAAAGAGCAATATTGCATAGGAACCTGAAATGTCAGGTCCATGAATCAAGGCAAATTAGAAGTGGTCAAAAAGGAGATGGCAATAGTGAACATTGATATTCTAGGAATCAGCGAACTAAGACGTACTGCAATGGGTGAATCTAACTCAGATGACCATTATATCTACATTATATCTAAGGGCAGGAATCCCTTAGAAGAAATGGAGTAGCCATCATGGTCAACAAAAGAGTCTGAAATGCAGTACGTGGATGCAATCTCAAAAACGACAGAATGATCTCTGTTCGTTTCCAAGGCAAACCATTCAATATCATGGTAATCCAAGTCTATGTCCTGACCAGTAACGGTGAAGAAGCTGAAGTTGAATGGTACTATGGAGACCTACAAGACCTTTTAGAACTAACACCCACAAAAGATTGTCCTTTTCATTATAGGGGACTGGAATACAAAAGTAGGAAGTCAAGAAACACCTGGAGTAACAGGCAAATTTTGCCTTGGAGTACAGAAGGAAGCAGGGCAAAGGCTACAAAGTTCTGCCAGGAGAACGCAGTGGTCATAGCAAACACCCTCTTCCAACAACACAAGAGAAGACTGTACACATGGACATCACCAGATGGTCAAAACCAAAATCAGATTGATTATATCCTTTGCAGCCAAAGATGGAGAAGCTCTATATAGTCAGGAAAAAAAAGGCTGGGAGTTGACTGTGGATCAGATCATGAGCTCCTTATTGCCAAATTCAGACTTAAATTGAAGAAAGTGGGGAAAACCACTAGACCATTCAGGTATGACCTAAATCAAATCCCTTATGACTATACAGTGGAAGTGAGAAATAGATTTAAGGGCCTAGATCTAATAGACAGAGTGCTTGATGAACTATGGATGGAGGTTTGTGACATTGTACAGGAGACAGGGAGCAAGACAATCCCCAAGAAAAAGAAATGCAAAAAAGCAAAATGGCTGTCTGTCCGAGGAAGCCTTACAAATAGCTGTGAAAAGAAGAGAAGTGAAAAGAGCAGAAAAGAAAAGATATACCCATTTGAATGCAGAGTTCCAAAGAATAGCAAGAAGAGATAAGAAAGCCTTCCTCAGCAATCAATGCAAAGAAATAGAGGTAAACAATAGAATGGGAAAGACTAGAGATCTCTTCAAGAAAATTAGAGATACCAAGGGAACATTTCATGAAAAGATGGGCTCAATAAAGGACAGAAATCGTATGGACACAACAGAAGCAGAAGATATTAAGAAGAGGTGGCAAGAATACACAGAAGAACTGTACAAAAAAGATCTTCATGACCCAGAAAATCATAAAGGTGTGATCACTCATGCTCACCTAGAGCCAGATATCCTGGAATGTGAAGTCAGGTGGGCCTTAGGAAGCATCACTGTGAACAAAGCTAGTGGAGGTGATGGAATTCCATTTGAGATATTTCAAATCATGGAAGAGGATGATGTGAAAGTGCTGCACTCAATATGCCAGCAAATTTGGAAAACTCAGCAGTGGCCAGAGGACTGGAAAAATCAGTTTTCATTCCAATCCCAAAGAAAGGTAATGCCAAAGAATGCTCAAACTACCACACAATTACACTCATCTCACACGCTAGCAAAGTAATGCTCAAAATTCTCCAAGCCAGGCTTCAGCAATATGTGAACTGTGAACTTCCAGATGTTCAAGCTGGTTTTAGAAAAGGCAGAGGAACCAGAGATCAAATTGCCAACATCCACTGGATCATGGAAAAAGCAAGAGAGTTCCAGAAAAACATCTATTTCTGCTTTATTGACTATGCCCAAGTCTTTGACTGTGTGGATCACAATAAACTGTGGAAAATTCTGAAAGAGACAGGCATACCAGACCACCTGACCTGCCTCTTGAGAAACCTGTATACAGGTCAGGAATCAACAGTTAGAACTGGACATGGAACAACAGACTGGTTCCAAATAGGAAAAGGAGTGCATCAAGGCTGTATATTGTCACCCTGCTTATTTAACTTATATGCAGAGTACATCATGAGAAACGCTTGGCTGGATGAAGCACAAGATGTAATCAAGATTGCCAGGAGAAATATCAATAACCTCAGATATGCAGATGATACCACCCTTATGACAGAAAGTGAAGAAGAACTGAAGAGCCTCTTGATGAGAGTGAAAGAGGACAATGAAAAAGTTGATTTAAGGCTCAACATTCAGAAAATGAAGATCATAGCATCTGGCCCCATCACTTTATGGGAAATATATGGGGAAACAGTGGAAACAGTGTCAGACTTTATTTTTCTGGACTCCAAAATCACTGTTGATGGTGATTGCAGCCATGAAATTAAAAGACGCTTACTCCTTGGAAGGAAAGTTATGGCCAACCTAGACAGCATATTAAAAAGCAGAAATATTACTTTGCCAACAAATGTCCATCTAGTCAAGGCTATGGTTTTTCTGGTGGTCGTGTATAGATGTGAGAGTTGGACTAGAAAGAAAGCTAAGTGCTGAAGAATTGATACTTTTGAACTGTGATGTTGGAGAAGACTCTTGAGAGTCCCTTGGACTGCAAGGAGACCCAACCAATCCATCCTAAAGGAAATCAATCCTGGGTGTTCATTGGAAGGACTGATGCTAAAGCTGACACTCCAATACTTTGGGCATCTCATGCAGAGAGTTGACTCATTTGAAAAGACCCTGATGCTGGGAAAGATTGAGGGCCAGAGTAGAAGGGGAAGACAGAGGATGAAATGGTTGGATGGCATCAGCAACACAATGGACATGGGTTTGGGTGGACTCCAGGAGCAGGTATTGTACAGGGAGGCCTGGTGTGCTGCTGTTCATGGGGTCTCAATGAGTTGGACATGACTGATAAACTGAAATGAACTGAACTGAACTTGCAGGGGATGCCCTTTTGTGGAAATTTACCTGAGACACAAATATCTCACCGTCATATGTAAATTTCCCCCAGATTTTCTTGCCAGTCATCTTCCAAGCTTGGAAGTTCCCAGAACTTTCTCAACTTCCAAGCCCCAGGCCATCCAGCTAAACCATTCATAACCCCATGAATGAGGCTAGAACCACACCTCTGGCCGTCTTTCATTCATCACTGTGGACATGTGCTGCTCAGAGGTCTGCCTGCTGGAGGATTTTTCTGCACCTTGACCTTCAGTGTTGTCCCTGGGTAGGGCTGTAGTGTTGCAGCATTCCACTTCCTGCTGGGGCTGGTGCATCTTACTCAAGTTCTCCTTCTTTAACCAGTTGGTCATAGGAGCATCCTAGGAGGCCATTCACATAGATTGAGACAGGAGGCAATTCCAAAAGAAGTTCATGATAAAGGAGTCAGAGCACCTGCTTATCATCAGGAAGAAACTGATTAGATTTTCTAGTTTTTCTAACTGGATTTTTGAACTCATGCTAGTAGCCTTCATATTTTAGACTTTTATCTCATGCTTTCTTTGCAGACATCTGAGGGAATTTGTCAGCTCTCTCCTCCAGCTTACTAATTTATTCCTCAGGGGTACCTATTTTGATATTTGAAATTTTTATTTTAATAATCATGCTCTTTTGTTTCCAGGATATCTAATTGGTTCTTTGTCAGAATAACTCATTTTTGTTTCATAAATGAGACCGCCTCTCTTAGAACTCTGAGGTTATCAATTATACTTCATTTAAAGTCTTCTCTTTCCTAGAGGGGTGGGATGGGGAGGGAGGTGAGGGGGAGGCTCAAGAGGGAGCGGACCTATGTATCCCTCTTGCTGATTCATGTTGAGGTTTGGCAGATACCAACACACCATTGTAGAGAAATTATCCTTCAATTAAAAATAAATAAATATAGTTTAAAAAGTCCTTTCTTTTTTGTTCCACTGTGCATGCTTTCTTATGTGTTATCTTTTGTGCCTCTCTATCAAAGTATTAGTTTTCTTTAAATATTTTCTGTTCTTGCTCTTGTACTCATTAAAAAAAATCTGAGATTCCCTTTTGACACATGTGATTGTGATTCTGTTCAAGAGAGCCTGTCTCCAGGAGGAGGTGATAGGAAGTACTTCCTGGTGGAGCATCTGATTGCTCTGTCTTTTGGGTTTGGAGCTTCCTGTTTCTCCTATTTATCAGATGTTACCATTAGTGTCAATAGTACCAGTCTGAGAATTTAAACTAATTGTCTACTACAGTCTAGTAGAAAATGCTTTCTTCTGATTGGTGGAGATGTGGGGCGAAGGGTTGGTGTAGGCAGGATGGAGTCATCAGGTTGCTCTATACATTCCAAATGTGACCCCATAATTCTGACAGCTCCTCAGCTCCCTATAACTGCCACATTCACACTCACAGCACACCCATTTCTGCTTCCATTTTTCATAGCTTTCATCTTGGGGGTTGAGTTTTGGGCTGCTGTTTGATCCATCAAAGTGAGTGAAGTTGCTCGGTCGTGTCATGTCTTTGTGACCCCATGGACTGTAGCCTATCAGGCTCCTCTGTCCATGGGATTTTCCAGGCAATAGTACTGGAGTGGATTGCCAATTCCTTCCCAGGGGATCTTCCCGACTCAGGGATTGAATCCGGGTCTCCTGCATTGTAGACAGACGATCAAACCAACCTTATTTGCTTCCAATCTTTTGGAAATTAGCCAAATTTCTGGTGTACTGAGAGGGCTTCCCTGATAGCTCAGTTGGTAAAGAATCTGCCTGCAAGGCAGGAGACCCCAATTTGGTTCCCGGTTCAGGAAGATCCCCTGGAGAAGGGATAGGCTACTCACATCAGTATTTTGGCCTGGAGAATTCCATGGGCTGTATAGTCCACGGAGTCACAAAGAGTCGGACACAACTGGGCAACTCTCACTCACTTTATTGGTGTACTGATAGATATTTTTTTTTCCTAGTGGTGTGTGTGTACTCAGTTGATTCAGCCATGTCTGATCCTTTTCAACCCCATGGACTGTACCCCACCAGGCTCCTCTGTCCATGGGATTTTCTCAACAAGAATACTAGAGTGGGTTGCCATGCCCTTCTCCAGGGGACCTTCCTGACCCAGGGATCGAACCCAAGGCTCCTGCATTCCAGGCGGATTCTTTACCGCTGAGCCACCAGGGAAGTTCATTTCTAGTGAAAGTAAGCAATAACTCTCTTGTACACACACACCCACTTATCCCCAGTTTCCCATATTTCTGGTGGATTTTGGATCCGAGAGGAGGCAGTCTGTGTCCTCGGTCCATCATCCTGATCTACTTTGATCCCGTGTTCTGCATGTGATTGAGGTTACTGCCTTTTGTGATTCTGTAATGCTTCAAACCCCAGGTTATCCCAGGCCCATTTACATCAGATGAAATATTCACAGTTTTGCAGCTAAAAAGCACCAGATATAAAGCTACCGGAACATAATGGCTCATAGTAATGAGGTTCCATTTGAGGATAATATGAACAACTGGGGACTCTGGTCTTTGCTGTCTGAATTTTGGAATGCTTTCACACTGGGAAACGGGAGGCAGTGCCTGGTTCCTTGGCTTTTGTTCACAGGCTCTCTAGCACACTGTCTGCTTGATGGATGAATTTTTTCATTGCTGGTGATAATTCTATAGGGGGTGATTCACTCGCAAATGGAGGCTAACACAGTGCGGTTTTCTCCTTCTCCACCTCAGGCTCATTCACTTTGCTATTTGCTCCCAATGTCCACTTTCTCTACTCAATATATCACCTTTTGATGAGAAAAAAGTACAGAATATTAGTCATGTGAGGATTTGATCATGTTGAATTTAACACCAATGAGAAAGCTTTCCCCTTAATTCAGTGCTTCTGAAGCCAGCAGCTGCGATTACCAACGGGGGTGTGCACGCCCCATCTGAAGTCCAGACAGCTAGCTTCCAGACCAGCCTGGGCTCAAAGGATTTGTGCTACATTCCTGTTATGGGCTGAGACACTAAGCCTGGTGGTTAAACTGTAGATCAGGAATGACTCTAAGTAACAACTTTGAGTTTGAGCAAGCTCTGGGAGTTGGTGATGGACAGGGAGGCCTGGCCTGCTGCTGTCCATGTGGTCACAGAGTCAGACACAACTGGGCAACTGAACTGAACAACTTTGTAAATCCAATCTTCTTCCTTCAATGGTTTCTATTCTTCCACTTCTCTATTCTTCTTTACTGAGCAGATCATCTTGGGGTCCATGTTACTCTTATACTCCAGATTAAGAGCCATGGGGAGCTGTGAGAGCACTCGACTGCCCCACCACTTCCGTGGAGAAGAGATGGATGGGTATAGATTCTTCCCTGGGTACCAATTCGACCCTCACTTATTAGTAACCAATTGGCAGACTATGGGCCATCACTTGCTTGTCTCTGTATTAAGGTCACACCTACATTAACTGAAGGTCTACATTAAAATGAAGATCATGGCATCTGGTCCCATTACTTCATGGTAAATTGTTGGGGAAACAATGGAAACAGTGACAGATTTTATTTTCTTGGGCTCCAAAATCATTGCAGATGGAGACTGCAGCCGTGAAATTAAAAGACGCTTGCTCCTTGGAAGAAAAGCTATGGCAACCTAGACAGTATATTGAAAAGCAGAGACATGGCTTTGCCACTAAAAGTCCATATAGCCAAAGCTATGGTTTTTCCAGTAGTCATATATGGATGTGAGAGTTGGACCATAAAGAAAGCTGAGCACCGAACTCTGGTGTTGAATTGTGGTTTTGGAGAAGACTCTTTGAGAGTCCCTTGGACAGCAAGGAGATCCTAATGAAATCAGTCAATCCTAATGAAAGTCATATATTTAACTTATATGCAGAGTACATCATGAGAAACGCTGGGCTGGAATCAAGATTGCTGGGAGAAATATCAAGAACCTCAGATATGCAGATGACACCACCCTTATGGCAGAAAGTGAAGAGGAGCTAAAAAGCCTCTTGATGAAAGTGAAAGAGGAGAGTGAAAAAGTTGGCTTAAAGCTCAACATTCAGAAAACAAAGATCATGGCATTCGGTCCCATCACTCCATGGGAAATAGATGGGGAAACATTAGAAACAGTGTCAGACTTTATTTTTGGGGGCTCCAAAATCACTGCAGATGGTGACTGCAGCCATGAAATTAAAAGACGCTTACTCCTTGGAAGAAAAGTTATGACCAACCTAGATAGTATATTCAAAAGCAGAGACATTACTTTGTCGACTAAGGTCCATCTAGTCAAGGCTATGGTTTTTCCAGTGGTCATGTATGGATGTGAGAGTTGGACTGTGAAGAAGGCTGAGCACCGAAGAATTGATGCTTTTGAACTGTGGTGTTGGAGAAGACTCTTGTGGGTCCTTTGGACTGCAAGGAGATCCAACCAGTCCATTTTAAAGGAGATCAACCCTGGGATTTCTTTGGAAGGAATGATGCTGAAGCTGAAGCTCCAGTACTTTGGCCACCTCATGGGAAGAGTTGACTCATTGGAAAAGACCCTGATGCTGGGAGGGATTGGGGGCAGGAGGAGAAGGGGACGACCGAGGATGAGATGGCTGGATGGCATCATGGACTCGAGGGACGTGAGTCTGAGTGAACTCCGGCAGATGGTGATGGACACGGAGGCCTGGTGTGTTGCGATTCATGGGGTTGCAAAGATTCAGACATGACTGAGCGACTGAACTGAACTGAATGAAAGTCAACACTGACTTCCTTTGGAAGGACTGATGCTGAAGCTCCAATAACTTGGCCACCTGATGTGAAGAGCTGGCTTACTGGAAAAGACCTGGATGCTGAGAAAGATTGAGGACAAGAGGAGAAGAGGGCAACAGGATGAGATGGTTGGATGGCATCACTGACTCAATGGAAATGAGTTTGAGCAAGCTCCAGGAGATAGTGAAGGACAGGGAAGGCTGGCATGCTGCAGTCCACAGGGTCGCAGAGAGTCAGACATGATTTAGGGACTGAACAATGATAACATACACAATTAGTCCAAGAACAGGTTGATCACAATGGTTAGATTGCTGTGTGTGTGTGTGTGTGTGTGTGTGTGTGTGTTTACTCCCAGACGTAAGGACCTGAGAGGTAACGCTGTGAACGGAGAGAATATTAATACTTATGCTGACCAGTTTCTCATGGTAGGGACACCATCCTGGGACCAAAAGCAGAGAGACTCCGAGATTCAGTCACAGATTGGGTTCATCAGAAGAGGTAGCTGACGTGGAGATTGAGGTGCAGGATTAGGAATCAGCAATTGTGAAAGGAAGGTGGGAAATTGTGTGGGGAAAACTTCAGAGGAGACAGCGCACTGATGCTCTCAGCCTGAGAAATTGTGGCCAACATTGCGGAGACCTCTAGGGGGAAGCATCCTCATTAACTTGTCCCCATCAGGCCCAAATGGTGGCATTTTTGTACCTCGGACTTGCTCAGTTGCTGAACATGGATTAATCCTAAAGGGAGCTGGCTTAAGGGGGTTTCTGAGCAGGACCAGAAGGAACTGACAGTGAAAGTCGTCTGCTGACTATATTCTCTGCAAATGAGAGCAAGTCCCTCCTTGAAGGGTCATCTGGTCAGCACATCCCTACGTCTGCCTCAAGTAGAGAAGCTAATGGGAAGAACATTTTCCTTGGAAAGAGAGAAAGTATAGGTACCCTAACTTTTCCTGGGGGCAGTGAAAGGAGATCACAGTGGTGGGACAGCCATGAGTTCTTGATATTTACTCCCAGTCCTCTTTCTTGATCAGGTTCCAAGGGGGAAAAATGTTTTACTAGGAAGCAAGTCCCCTGAAAGAATCATATGGTTTTAATCCTCATTAAAAAAACTGAGAAGAGGCAGCTCTGATTTTGGCCTAAAAGGAGAATTCAGAAAAGGGTAGGAGACTGAATATATGCATTGACTATGGACATATTCATAAAAATAGAATTCTGACCCAACCAACCCAGGAAACCAACCCATTATTTGTAGGTACCCAGCCCAGGAAGCTAGTGTGCTATCTATGTCAGACTTGTAGAAGACAGAGTATTATCTCTAGCACCAATTCAGGAAGCCAAACAATAATTTCTGCAACAATGAACCCCAAGTGGCCAGGACTTGATTATTAACTGATAGCTTTTCTAAGTTTGGTCCCTGCTTCCAACTTAAGACTAACCAGAGAAAGCCAATTGTGCACCCCTAACCAATCCCTTTGGAGAAGGCAATGACACCCCACTCCAGTATTCTTGCCTGGAAAATCCCATGGACGGAGGAGCCTGGTAGGCTGCAGGCCATGGGGTTGCTGAGAGTTGGATACAACTCAGTGACTTCACTTTCACTTTTCACTTTTATGCATTGGAGAAGGAAATGGCAACCCACTCCAGTGTTCTTGCCTGGAGAATCCCAGGGACAGGGGAGCCTGGTGGGCTGCTGTCTAGGGTCGCACAGAGTTGGGCATGACTGAAGTGACTTAGCAGCAGCAGCAACCAATCCCTTGGGCAGCAAGGAAATCAAGCCAGGCAATCTTAAGGGAAATCAACCCTGAATACTAATTGGAGGGACTGATGCTGAAGCTGAAGCTCCAGTATTTTGGTTAGCTGATGAGAACAGCTAACCCGTTAGAAAAGTCCCTGATGCTGGGAAAGACTGAGGACAGAAGGAGAAGAAGGTGTCAGAGGATGAGATGGCTGGATGGCATCACTGATGAAATGGACATGAACTTGGGCAAACTTTGGGAGATGGTGAGGAACAGGGAGGCTGGTGTGCTGCAGTACATGGGGTTGCAAAGAGTCGGACATGAATGGACAACTAAACAGCAGCAACAACCAGTCTCATCAGGTATCCTGCTTTTCCTTAGCCCTCCTCCAGCTTCTCCAAGCCAACAGCCTCAAGTCAGGACCCACCTGAAGCCATCCCTCTTTTCCACTATGCAGCTTTCCCACTCCTCTACTTGCCTTTGAGTCTACCTAAACAAGTGATGGTGAATGACTCTCTTGCTATAGCCAGCTCTGAACACATAGCTTTTGCTTGGTCTCATTTGAGTGGGCTTCATTTATTTCCACTGGAAGGAGGATGATATTTCTGACCAATCCCAGGTGCTAACAGAGTGTCAGGGGATGAAAGGAAGCCTGAAAAACAGGTGGAACCAGCATCTACATGAAGGATTCAGGGCTTGGAGGGAGGGGTTGCTGGGAACCATGTGGGAAGCACCTTTGAACCAGAGCAGAGGGTTTAGGGGGCTGTCAGTCTAGCGATTACAATACAGGACCTGAACCCAAGAATCTACTCTTATTTTAAATTTGCTATTGACTCCCCCAAAGACTTCCATCTGGGAAAAAGTGAGACATATCTAGCAACTAACATCTTAGTAAATATTTATTTGAACACTGACTTATGCTAGACTCAGTGCTGGGCATAGGGGAAAAAATGATGAACAAAAAAGAAATCTCACAGGGTTTGTTTTCTCCAAACACAGGGTGGTGGTCAGCAGCAATGAATCTGACTGCAGTGGAGGAGATGCAGGAGACACAGGTTCGACCCAGGGTGGGGAAGCTCCCCCTGGAGAAGGAAATGGCAACCCATTCCAGAATTCTTTCCTGGAAAGTCCCATGGACAGAGGGGCTGGGTGGACTACAGTCTGTGATGTCCCAAAGAGTCGTTCACGACTGAGAGACTGAGCACATATAGCATAGTACTCAGTACTAAGCATTTGATAATATTTTATATGTAAAAATAAGATTGATAGAAATGTGCTTTAGTGTGGCTTTGAGAAGTTTCTTGACAAAATCTTAAACCATACAGTTAGATTCCTGAAGGAAGGAATATTTTCAGAATCTAGTCCTAACTTGGTGTGTGTGTGTGTGTGTATGTAAACACACAGTTGGACATTACCTTGGGCTATTTAGCATCTCTAAACCTCAAAGTCTTCATATAAAAATGTAATTAATAGTAGGAGTCTTCTTTCCCAAAGATTTGAATAAAATGGGAAAAGAAATATGAATGTGCAAAAGAATTTACAGTTACTATTTCCCTTCCTCCCATCAGCAACCCAGAGCTTGGGAAGAGTGTGTACACATACATATTTCCAGAGCGGTCAATCCTTCTTAAGGGTTGGGTTCCTCCCTATGACTGGGTTCAGTTCAAGTCTCTCCCCATCATGATGGTTTTTCACACCTACTTTGCCTCTTTGCTGAATCCCTATTACACTTAGGTTCAATGCTCTGTGGGCAAGAGGGTGATATGAATGAGACAGTATCATTGGACTGGTGTGATTGGCTGGCTGGGGTCTGCTTCCCCCTCTAATTCCACATGTCTCCCTCCATTGCTTGGCTTTGAGTGGAGAAAGGCAGAGGTTCCAGAGGACCAGGGTCCTTGTTGGGTCAAGGGTATAGAAGTAGATGCAACACAACCACAACTTGAGGGTTTCTTGGTGGCTCAGATGGTGGAGAATCTGCCTGCAATGCAGGAGGCTCAGGTTGGATCTGTGGGTCGAGAAGATCCCCTGGAGAGAGAAATGGCAGCCCACTCCAGTACTCTTGCCTAGGAAATCCCATGGACGGAGGAGCCTGGAAGGCTACAGTCCATGGGGTTGCAAAGAGTTGGACACAGCTGAGTGACTAACACTTTCCCTGTCTTTCCCAGCTTGAATCACAAAGCAATCTCTTTCCTGCAGGATGGCAAAAGCCTTAAACTTTGAGTCCACTCAGCATCCTTCTAACCTATTTTGCCCAAAGTTGTCAGAGTAATACATTGAAAATATTAAACTGTTCACATCACATCCCTGTTCAAAATTGTTTAAGGACTTCTTGCTGCTCCTGTCAGACAAGACCCGAGGAGATTCCAAAATTCAACCTGTGTTATTTTAATACCTGTAGAAACTGTGGTTCTAAAAAACAGGAAAAATAGAACAAGAATTGACAGATTGAAGCAGTACATTGTTGTTGTTCAATTGCCAAGTCATGTCCGACTCTGCAATCTTATGGACTGCAGCACGCCAGGCTTCCCTGTGCGTCCCTATTTCCTGGAGTTTGCTCAAACTCATGTCTATTATTTCAGTGATGCCATCCAACCATCTCATTCTCTGTCACACTCTTCTTCTGCCCTCAATCTTTCCCAGCATCAGGGAAGCAGTATGCAGATTTGTTAAATACGATCAAGTGGAGAAACCACACAGATAGGGGCTATAGATAGAATAAACTGATGTGCAAATTTGGTAATGCAGTGACTCAATTACAGTTATAAAAAGGACTACAAAACAGGATTTGGCTTGGCAGTCAGAGTGGGAAGAAGAACTGCCTAGGATATCTGTAGCTCTGTATATTCTAACACCCAAGACTTAGTCTGGTTATTAAGTAGTTTCCGTGTGCCAAGAAATTCTAAATACTCCCTGGAGAAAGCAAGTTCAGAATTATTTGTGGTGGCAGGATTTCCTTCTCTTTTATGGACAAATTCATTTGTGACAACATGCATGAAGCTGGAGGACCCTGTGCTGAGTGAAATAAACCAGAAGAGTAAGGCATACACTGTATAATCTCACTCAAATATGGAATTAAAAAAAAAAAGTCAAACTCATAAAAACAGAGGGGACAGTGGTGGTTACCAGGGGCTGGGTTGTGGGGGAATGGAGGCGGCGATAGTGTTTTAGTCGCTAAATCATGTCTGACTCTTTGTGACCCCCATAGACTGCAGCCTGGCAGGGTCCTCTGTCCATGAGATTTCCCAGGCAAGAATGCTGGAGTGGGTTGCTATTTCCTTCCTGACCAGGGATCGAACTCGAGTCTTCTGGGGCATCTGCATTGGCAAGCAGATTAATGCAGGTATTGTTGTTGTTTTTCAGTCGCTTAGTTGTGTCTGCCTCCTTGCAACCCCATGGACTGCAAGATGCCAGGCTTCCCTATCCTTCACTATCTCCCAGAACTTGCTCAAACTCAGGTTCATTGAGTTGGTGATGATGCCATCCAACCATTTCATCCTCTGTCATTCCCTTCGACTCCTGCCTTCAATCTTTCCCAGCATCAGGGTCTTAGGTTTGGAGCTTCAGCTTCAGCATCAGTCCTTCCAATGAATATTCAGCATTGATCTCCTTTAGGATTGACTGGTTTGGTCTCCTTGCAGTCTGAGGGACTCTCAAGAATCTTTTACAACACCACAGTTAAAAAGCATCAGTTCCTTGGTGCTGTTTTTTTTTATGGTCCAACTCTCACATCAATACATAACTACTGGAAAAACCATAGCTTTGGGTATATGGACCTTTGTTGGCAAAGTAATGTCTCTGCTTTCTAATATGCTGTCTAGGTTTGTCATAGCTTTTCTTCCAAGGAGCAAGTGTCTTTTAATTTCATGGCTGCAATCACCATCTGCAGTGATTTTGGAGCCCAAGAAAATAAAGTCTGTCACTGTTTCCATTGTTTCTCCATAACTAATTATTTAATTTCTTAAGTACTTAGGAAAATTTGTCAGACAATTGTAAAATTAGAAATAATCAAATCTTAAATTTGCTTTTTATCATATAATGTACTCATTGTAAAAGCAGGATTTTGTCACGTTTCCAGCTGGCTTTGGCAGTTTGTAGGAGGTACTAAATAAAATGTTTTTCAGTACATGATTGAAGTGCATATTTATACTTGGAGAAAATATTGGCTCACACTACTCTATCTCTTCAGAAACTCCTTTTCCTCAACTAATAGTGACTGAATAATTTTCTCCAAGTTAAACATATCTCTGTTCCTCATTATTACTAACGACATAATCTATTATAAATGGATACATTGTAGTTGCAAGAATGATGTTTTAAATAATAAAGTCTGATCTACCATTTAAGAACTAGAGAAATAGAGGGAAAAGGGATATGTTTAAAATAATTGATCCTCAAGAAAGAAGAAATATCTGAAGTCTAATTTTAAGAATTAGAAAAAAAAATATTAGAGAATAGTTTAACATCCTCTCTCCTTTTGGAGGAGTTCACTAGAGGAATTCATTGTTATGTAACAGGGACAGTAATTGTAAGGAAAAAAAACAGGCAAACTTTAAGAAACAAACACGATAATATGAAAGCAGATATAAAAGAGAAATGGAAATGTTAATGAGCTAAATCTATACAACCAGAGTTAAAATTCAAATTGACATAAAATAGTCACAGTGGAAAATAAACTTTAGAAGACCTGAAGGAAAAAAGATCAAGCTGAGAAAATAATGACATATAAAATTACAAATGAGACATCTAACATAAAAATTGCAGATGTAAATCAGAATAATTGGACCATAGCTTCCATATAAGAGAGAGGATAAAGAATTGACTACTTTTCTTAAATGTTACCATACCATTTCAGATCAAATAACCCAAGAGAAAAATGCCATACACAGAAAACTCCTAGTTAAAATTTTGAACTGGGGTGATAGAAGAAAAAATATTACCCAAGATTCCAACAAAAAAGTTTTTCTCTTCTGCAGCATCTAAAGGTCATAGATAATGGAAAGAAATCCAAAGCAGGGAAAACTGTGTGATCAAATAATTTTATGCATGCAAAAGTTGCCTCTCAGAGGAAAGGTTATCAGAAATATATTAAATACTATCAGATATGCAAGCTTTCAAAACATAAAGAAGTCAAGAATGTGGATATTGTATACTCTCTTAGTATGAAATATAACTGATGTTTAATGCTATGTTAATTTCAGGTATACCACACAGGGATTGAACATTTGCATACACTATGAGAGGATCACCATGGTAAGTCTAGTAACCATCCACCCCCATACAAAGTTAGTACAATATTATTGACTCTAGTCCCTATACTGTATGTTATTATACATCTCTGTGGCTCATTTATTTTATAAGTGGAGGCTTGTACCTCTTAATCCCCTTTGCTTATTTTGTATATACTTGAGTTGAAAGTTGGAATGTTAAAACGAAGAACCCTTTGCATTACTTTGTTCTTGTTTAGCTGATAAGTCATGTCCAGCTCTTTTGCAACCACATGGACTGTAGCCTTCCAGGCTCCTCTGTCCATGGGATTTCCTAGGCAAGAATACTGGAGTTTGTATTACTTACTGTCATTTTAATTCAGGAGATCACTGGTGAAACTCAAGACTTCCTTGCTTTCTTGTTAGTTCTTTTTTGGCTTCTTTTTCTGTGTCAGAAAACTTGTTTTATGTACCTCTCTTTCAACCCACTGTTCAGATTGACTTCTTGACATAGTTGATAAATATGTAAGAAAAATTATTGCGCTTTTCAGTTTCTAGCACTTGCTAAGAATACCTCAACTAATAATACATCAGGACACAGTGTAAGGAGAATTGTTAAACAAAAAACCTTTTTTTTTTCACTCTCACAGAAACAGAATCGCAGAGAATTTCACAATGGCCATTTAGTTGCCAAGGAGTTTAACCATTTTGGGCATATTATATTAAATAGACTGAGTCTTATTAAATAGACTGAGTCATAGTCTAAACTATTCAAATAGCAGATATTTTTAGTCACTACATTACTTCATGGGAAATAGATGGGAAAACAGTGGAAACAGTGTCAGACTTTATTTTTTGGGCTCCAAAATCACTGCAGATGGTGACTGCAGCCATGAAATTAAAAGACGCTTACTCCTTGGAAGAAAAGTTATGACCAACCTAGATAGTATATTCAAAAGCAGAGATATTACTTTGCCGACTAAGGTCCATCTAGTCAAGGCTATGGTTTTTCCAGTGGTCATGTATGGATGTGAGAGTTGGACTGTGAAGAAGGCTGAGCGCTGAAGAATTGATGCTTTTGAGCTGTGGTGTTGGAGAAGACTCTTGAGAGTCCCTTGGACTGCAAGGAGATCCAACCAGTCCATTCTGAAGGAGATCAACCCTGGGATTTCTTTGGAAGGAATGATGCTAAAGCTGAGGCTCCAGTACTTTGGCCACCTCATGGGAAGAGTTGACTCATTGGAAAAGACCCTGACGCTGGGAGGGATTGGGGGCAGGAGAAGAAGGGGACGACCGAGGATGAGATGGCTGGATGGCATCACTGACTCGATGGACGTGAGTCTGAGTGAACTCAGGGAGATGGTGATGGACAGGGAGGCCTGGTGTGCTGCGATTCATGGGGTCGCAAAGAGTCGGACACGACTGAGCGACTAAACTGAACTTAACTCTTGTTCAAATAATATTTTTTGGATCTGTGTATTACTGAGTTAACTATCTTTAAATATTGCTCTCTATATTCCTTGAGCTATAATCTAAACCGTATAAAAAAGTCAAAGACAGCACTTAAAGGAAATTCACTGAACAGTTGTTATCTTGGCAGAAGGAGGTATTACAATTTTTTTTGTACATCATTCTAGCAATTTTCCCTCTCTCTTAAGTAATGCATTTCTTGGTGTTGTCTTGGTCATTCCCATCAGCATCTAAGGATTCTGTTGGAGCGCCTCCCGTCTGAAAAGCCGTGTCCCGACCTCATCTACTACCTAGTTGCCACCTCATTTCTCAGCTTCCTTTCGCGGCAAAACCTTGAGAGAGTTGTCTAGGTACTTGCAGCCGCTGATGTCTCCAGTTCGGCCTTAAATCCATCGTCAGCGAGTTTTGCGGCACCTTGTCGAGGTCCCCCAGGAAGCCAAGTCCACCAATCAGCTTTCCTTCCTCATCCTACCTGACCAATCAGCAGCATCTGACACGTTGGCCAACCCTCCTTCTTCACACACGTCCAGAACCTCCCTCCATGGTTTCCTCCTGCGTCATTGTCCTCTTGTAGATCCTCCTTCCCCTCAGCCTTTCACCATAAAAGGGCCTTCATGCTCAGTCCTACATCCTCTTCGTTGTTAATATTCACTCCCCTGGTGGTTGCATGCAGTCTCCATGTTTATTTCTAAGGATTATTGTAACAAATTACCACAAACTCGGTGATTTTAAACCTTTACTCTCTATCAGTTCTGGAGACTGGAAGTCCGAAATTCAGCACAACTGGAGATATTAAGAACAGCTTTCTAGGGGAAAATACTTTTAGGTAATGAGCGGGAAGAAATAAAATCCTCCTCTGAGGAACCCCCATGCTGTTGCTGGAAATGTAAATTGAAGCAGCCATTTTAGAAAATAGTACCATAGTTCTTTAAAAAAAATGTACATAGAGCTACCATATGATCCAGCCGTTCTACTTTTGGACGTATATCCAGAAAAGAAAAAAAAAAACCAAACTTTGAATTTAAAAAGATATTGATACATGCAGTCCGGTGTTCATAGCAGCAGTGTTTACAATAGCCAAACATAGAAGCAACCTAAGTGCCCATCAGCGATGACTGGTTTAAGAAGCTGTGGTGTATATATACAATGGAATAATACTCAGCTGCAAAAAAAATGAATACTTCCGTTTGCAGCAACACAAATCCACCTAGAGAATATCGTGCTAAGTGAAGTAAGTCAGACAAAGACCGATACTATTTATATACATTGTCACTCACATGTGGAATCTAAAAAATAATACAAATGAATCTATATACAAAGCAGATACAGGTTTACAGACACTGAAAACAAATTTATGGTTAACAAAGGGAAAGGGTGGTGAGGGAGGAATAAATTAGGAATATAAGATAAATGGACACAAACGTCCATGCATAAAATACATAAGCAACAGGGTTTCCTGTATAACAGGGAAATATCTTTGTCAGCTAAAAATACAGCCACAACCTGAAAGTAGGGAGTTATTTTATTTGGTGGGAATGTCTAGGACTCTGACCCTGGGAGACCACATCTCAGTATCTCTGAGAAAAGTGCTTCAAGGAGGCAGGAGGGGGAAGTTGGGCCATACTCAAGTTTGCAACAAGGGGAGCAGGCAGGCTGAACATCAAAGATCAGCTATCAGGTTAAGGAGTTTAGCATTCTATGTATGGGAAGGTGCAAGCCTCTGGGCTCACTGAGTGTATTCCTTCCATATGCACCTCAGATATCTAGCTGGGGCCAATCCTGTTCCCTTACTCACCTTACGGAGTGGCAGATGGCTGCATTCCCCCAGCTCCTCAGCAATCACTGTTGAGGGTGGCAGCATCCACTGGATCTCAGTTTTGGGAGCCCTCATTCACATTTGGAGGCCAGACGTCACTGATGGCTGTGACATTTCTTGTTTATTGATATGACAGGAGATATTGTCATTTCACATCTTGTAATAACCTAATAATGGAAACTAATCAGAAGGGAATGATATATAACTGAATCACTTTGCTGTACACCTGAAAGTAACACAATATTGTAAACCAGCTATACTTCCACAACAAAAAAAGCCTTTTTGAGAGCAACTCTGACTCCAGGTGTCTTCAGAAAAGTTCACACCATCAGAAGCAGTTGGCTCCCCATTTTCCCCCTTGCGTTTGTAAGAACCTTGAGCTATGCAGGCAGGAGGGGCTTTTTCTGTTGGGGAGAGTTTCTTGGACTCCAATGCCCCCAGCATCTAATTCTCTCAGAGGATTCCCACCAGATAATCCTTTAGTATTTTCACTATGTTTACTGTTTAAACATTTTCATTTGCATTATTTTCTTTGGGTCTTTTAACAGCTTTATTTTGCAGTTGATAAGACTGAGGATCTTTATGGCATTTTCCAGATGGAGAATCTGAGTTTCAGAGAGGATAAAGCCTGTTCAGTACAAAAGTAACAGGTAGGTCAGAGCGAGTCTGCTGATCTGCCCTGTCTTACCATGATTATTTACTTTATGTTGAACCTGAACTCTGTGAGTAGCGTTTCTGTGTTTGAGTTGAGTTTACAGTAAATGTTTGCAAAAGGTTGGGAAAATTTTCTTCTTCTTTCTTTACCTGTCAATATTTAAAGTTGGCAGTGCATTTATGACACATTTTACTCTTTATTTTCTGCTTAAATCAAAATGAGAGTTCATCAAGTATGTCTACAATAAACATGTTGTAAATAAACAGTTGTAAAATGGAGATGCATTGATTGAGAAGAGTGGGAAATGGATCTGATTATATTTTATGAATTGTGTTAAAACTTCCAGCATGGATCATAGAAGTGATTTATGATTTCTTGCACATTCGTCTAGAATAAGTCACAGAAGCAGTTTATTCATTTGGATTTGCAAAAGGGTAATATTTCACTCCCTTGAGGGCTCAGAAACTAAGGACTTATGATTAAATTTTCTAGTGATGAAGAACATAGACTTTGGAGTAAGGCAGAACTGAACTTGAAGCTCAGTTGTACTATGAGCAAACTGTGACTCTCAGATGCTTAACCCTCAGTTTCACCATCTATAACATGGGGATAATATCAGTACTTACAGGATTATTAGCATATACTATTAGTATATTATTGTTGTTGTTCAGTCACTAAGTCATGTCTGACTTAACTAGTATATGATTATATTAGACAGAGGAGCCTGGTGGGGTCACAAAGAGTTGAACATGACTGAGTGACTAACACTTTCATAGCACTACATTAGTATAAGATTATTAGTATTGAGAAATGAAATATTTCCTGCCATATCAGTAAAAAAGGATGTCACGGTCATCAGTGATTGCAGCCCTCCAAGATGAGCTGGTAAATTAAAAAAGCCCTCTGGAAGGAGAAGACTATCTGATCTAGCAGCCATCAGACTGCAGCCACTCCCTACAGTGAGTCCCAGGGGAGTTCAGGATGTGAAAACACAGGATACTGGCCCCAGATAGCTGAGATGGATATGAAAGGAATGCTTTCAGTGAGCCCAGACTCTTGCATCTTCTCATACACAGAAAAGCACTAAATTCCTTAGCTTGGGACATCTGGCTTTCTTTAATTAGCAACAATCCTTTGATGTTCAGATTACCTGCCCTTTGTTTTAAATCTTCTGTATGACCTGGCTCCTTCCCTTGCCTCCTGAGAGCAGTTTTCTCAGGGTTATTTGAGATGCTGCCTCTTGGCTTGAAGTCCTAAAAATTCCCACCTAACAAAACATGACTCTGTTTTCAGATTGTGAATATTGCTTAAGTTGATAGTATATAGTATTTATTGTATTATTCGTATATAGAGTTTTGGTGCAGTTAAATTATATTATGGTCATGGACCTCGGATGTTGAATTCTGTCCTGTTTGGGATCCTTCCTTGCCCATATGTTTCCACGTTTGTATTTGTAAACAGTTTGAGGAATACCCCAGGTGGTGTTAGTGGTAAAGAATCCACCTGCTAATGCAGAGGATTCAAGAGACTCAGGTTTGATCCCTGGGTCAGGAAGATCCCCTGGAGTAGTAAATGGCAACCCATCCTAGTATCCTTGAATGGAGAATCCCATAGACAGCGGAGTCTGGTGGGCTACAGTCCATATTGTCCCAAAGAGTCAGACATGACTAAAGCAACTTAGCGCACAGTATGCCATTGGGGAAGCTTGGCTGGCATCACCCCTATATGCCAACAAGTTCCCAGGGCCACTTATATTCCCTAAATGAAAATTATGAATGAAGAATATTTTTCACATGAGTGAATAACTTGAACAATTCCCTCTGTGCATGTCTCCTGGGGCCTTGGCTCCATCCTTCCCTGGCCTAGTGGTTGGTAGGGCACTCTGACCACTTTTCCTGGGCACTTCTAAACCGTCACTGCTACTAATGCTCTGCTTTTTCTGACTTGATCTGACCGTTGATTCTAGCACCTTCAATCCTCTTAGCTGGTGATTGTGACACATTAAATATTATGAGATTTTTCTTATCTACCTTTATTGCCCAAGGCTGAAAGTCAAATCTGTCACCAGGGTGGATACGGACTGCAGGACCCCAGGCTCCTATGTCCTCCACTATCTCCTGGATCAGATTCATCGATTCATGAATTGATCATGTTGGTGATGATATCTAACCATCTCATCCTCTCCAGAGAGTGGATCCTGCGGTTAATCAAAGAAGACAATTATGTCTTTCATTTTCACTCAGTGCATATTTAAAGAACATTTTGAAAGGCACTGGGGTTTCCAGCAGTGAATGAAAGCTGCCACAATCTATCAGAGAATAAAATGCCAAGTAATTAAAAGGCTTATGAGTGTTGTATAGGGAAAAAACATTGGCCCTCTTATCAATTGTTCAGTGTCTCAGTCATGTCTGACTCTTTGTGGCTACACAGACTGCAGTATGCCAGGCTCCCTGTGCTTCACCATCGCCAGGAACTTGCTCAAACTCATGTCCACTGAATCAGTGACACCATCCAACCATCTTATCCTCTGCCATCCCCTTCTCCTCCTGCCTTCAATCTTGCCCAGCATCAGGATCTTTTCTAAGGAGTTGGTTCTTCTCAGGTGGCCAAAGTATTAGAGATTCAGCATCAGCCCTTTTAATGAATATTCACTGTTGACTTCCTTTAGGATTGACTGGTTTGATCTCTTTGCAGTCCAAGGGACTCTCAAGAGTCTTCTCCAACACCACAGTTCAGAAGCATCAATTCTTCAGTGCTCAGCCTTATTTATGGTCCAACTCTCACATCCATACTTGACTATTGGGAAAATTATAGCTTTGACTAGACAAATCTCTGTTGGCAAAGTGATGTCCCTGCTTTTTAATATGCTGTCTAGGTTCATCATAACTTTTCTTCCAAGGAGCAAGTGTCTTTAGTTTCATGACTGCAGTCACCATCTGTAGTGATTTTTGAGCCCAAGAAAATAAAATCTGTCACTATTTCCATTGTTTCCCCATCTATTTGCCATGAAGTGATGGGACTGGATACCATGATCTTAGTTTTTTGAATGTTGAGTTTCAAGCCAGCTTTTCCACTCTCCTCTTCTACTTTCATCAAGAGGCTCTTTAGTTCCTCTTTGTTTTCAGCCATAAGGGTGGTGTCATCTGTGTATCTGAGATTATTGATATTTCTCTCAGCCATCTTGATTCCAGCTTGTGCTTCATCCAGCCCAGCATTTCTCATGATATACTCTGCATGTAAGTTAAATAAGCAGGGTGACAGTATACAGTCTCAATGTACTCCACTCCCAATTTTGAACCAGTGTGTTGTTCCATGTCCAGTTATAACTGTTGCTTCTTGACCTCATGCAGGTTTTTCAGGAGGCAGGTAAGGTGGTCTGGTATTCCTGTCTCTTGAAGAATTTTCCATAGTTTGTTGTGACCCACAAAGTCAAAGGCTTTAGCATAATCAATGAAGCAGAAGTTTTTATGGAATTTTCTTGCTTTTTTTATGATCCAATGGATGCTGGCAATTTCATCTCTGGTTTCTCTGTCTTTTCTAAATCCAGCCTGAACATCTGGAAGTTCTCGGTTCACATACTGTTGAAGCCTGGCTTGGAGAATTTTGAACACTACTTTGCTAGCATGTGAGATGAGTGCAATTGTGTGGTAGTTTGAACGTTCTTTGGCATTGCCTTTCTTTGGGACTTGAATGAAAACTGATGTTTTCCAGTCCTGTGGCCACTGCTGAGTTTTCCAAATTTGCTGGCATATTGAGTGCAGCACTTTCACAGCATCATCTTTTAGAATTTGGTATAGCTCAGCTGGAATTCTGTCATCTCCACTAGCATTACTCATAGTGATGCTTCCTAATGCCCACTTGACTTCAGACTCCAGGATGTCTGGCTTTAGGTGAGTGATTACACCATCGTGGTTATCTGGGTCATGAAGATCTCTTTTGAATAGTTCTGTGTATTCTTGCCACCTCTTCTTAATATCTTCTGCTTGTGTTAGGTTCATACCATTCTTTCCTTTATTGTGTCCATCTTTGCATGAAATGTTCCCTTGGTATCTCTGATTTTCTTGAAGACATCTCAAGTCTTTTCCATTCTATTGCTTTCCTCTATTTCTTTGCACTGATCACTGTGGAAGGCTTTCTTATCTCTTCTTGCTATTCTTGGAAACTCTGCATTCAGTTGGGTATATCTTTCCTTGTCTCCTTTGCCTTTAGCTTCTCTTCTTTTCTCAGCTGTTTGTAAGGCCTCCTCAGACAACCATTTTGCCTTTTTGCATTTCTTTTTCTTGAGGATGCTTTTGATCACCGTCTCCTGTACAATGTTATGAACCTCCATCCATAGATCTTCAGGAACTCTGTCTATCAGATCTAATCCCTTGAATCTATTTCTCACTTCCACTTATAGTTGTAAGGGATTTACTTTAGGTCATACCTGAATGGCCTAGTAGTTTTCCCTACTTTCTTCAATTTGAGTCTGAATTTGGCAATAAGGAGTTCAGGATCTGAGCCACAGTCATTTTACTGCTGACTGTATGGAGTTTCTCCATCTTTGTCTGCAAAGAATATAGTCAATCTGATTTCACTATTGACCATCTGGTGATGTCCATGTGTAGAGTCATCTCTCGTGTTGTTGGAAGAGGGTGTTGGCTATGACCAGTGTGTTCTCTTGACAAAACTCTGTTAGCCTCTGCCCTGCTTTATTTTGTACTCCAAGGCCAAATTGCCTGTTACTCCAGGCATCTCTTGACTTCCTACCCTTGCATTCCAGACCCCTATGATGAAAAGGGCATCTTTTTTTCCCTGTTAGTTCTAGAAGGTCATGTAGATCTTCATAGAACCTTTCTACATCAGTTTCTTCAGCATTAGATGTTGGAGCATAGACTTGTATTATTGTGATATTGATTGGTTTTCCTTGGAAATGAACAGAGATCATTCTGTTGTTTTTGAGACTGCACCCAAGTACTGCATTTTGGACACTTTTTTGACTCTTAAGTGATACTCCATTCCTTCTAAGGGATTCTTGTCCACAGTAGCAGATATAGTGGTCAATGGAATTAAATTTGCCCATTCTGGTCCATTTTAGTTCACTGATTCCTAAAATATTGATGTTCACTCTTGCCATCTCCTGTTTGAGCACTTCCAATTTGCCTTGATTCAAGGACCTAACATTCCAGGCTCCTATGCAATGTTGTTCTTTATAGCATCGGATTTTACTTTCACCACCAGACACATCCACAACTGGGCGTTGTTTCCACTTTGGCTTCATCTCTTTACTCTTTCTGGAGCTTTTTCTCTGCTATTCTCCAGTAGCATAGTGGGCACCTACTGACCCGGGTGAGTTCATCTTTCAGTGTCATATCTTTTTGCCTTTTCATACTTTTCATGGGGTTATCAAGGCAAGAATGCTGAAGTGGTTTGTGTTTCCCTTCTTTAGTAGACCACGTTTGGTCAGAACTCTCCACCATGACCCATCTGTCTTAGGTGGCCCTACATGGCATGGCTCATAGTTTCAATTAGTTAGACAAGGCTGTGATCCATGTCATCAGTTTGGTTAGTTATCTGTGATTGTGGTTTTCATTCTGTCTTCCCTTTGATGGATAAGGATAAGAGGCTTGTGGAAGCTTTCTGATGGGAGGGACTGGCTATGGGGAAACTGGGTCTTACTCTGGTGGTTAGGGCCTTGCTCAGTAAACATTTAATCAAATTTCTGCTGATGGTTGGGGCTGTGTTCCTTCCCTGTAGTTTGCCCTAAGGTCCAACTATGGTGGGGTAATAGCAATAATGGTGACCTCCTTCCAAAGGATTTACACCAGCACACTGTGGCTCCCAGAACTGTTGTATTTAGTACCCCTGACGGTTGACTCACACCTCTTCTGGAGACTCCTGCACACTCACAGGCAAGTCTGGTTCAGTCACTTATGGCATCACTGATCCTTTCTCCTGGGTCCTGGTGTGCACAAGGTTTTGCTTTTGCCCTCCAAGAGTCTGTTTCTCTAGTCCTGTGGATATTCTGTAATCAAATCCCAGTGACCTCCAAAGTCAAATTCCCTGGGGGTTCTCAGCCCCTTTACAGGATCCTCAGGTTAAGAAATCTGTTGCGAGCCCTAGAACTTTTGCAACAGTGTGAGTACTTATTTGGTATACTTGGTATACTTTGATATATTTGGGTTGTCTACTCAATGGCTCTATGGTGGGGCTGATGGTGACCTCCTCCAAAAGGGCTTATGCCACATGCTGCATCTCCCATGTCTACTGTAGCCAGAGCCCTTGTTCCCATGGTAGACCACTGCTAACCCCTGCCTCTGTAGGAGACACTCAAACACTCAAAGACAGGTCTGGCTCAGTCTCTTGTGGAGGTCACTGCTCCTTTCCCTGGGTCCTGCTGTGCACAAGGGTTTTGTGTCCCCCGAGTGTCTCTGGTGGGTATAACGTTTGATTCTAAATATGATTTTGCCCCTCCTACTGTCTTGTTGGGGCTTCTCCTTTACCCTTGGCCATGGAATAGCTTTTATCGGTGGGATCCAACCTTCTCCTGTCAATAGCTATTCAGCAGCTAGTTGCAATTTTGGTGTTCTTGCAGGAGAAGATGAACACACGTCCTTCTACTCCACCATCTTGGTTTCTCCTCTTATCAGAGAGAGAAGCATTTGACATCTGGTGCTCATTCATTCACTCATATGTTCATTTATGAAAACATATTCACTGAGACCTGGACCATAAAGAAGGCTGAGGCCAAAGAATTGATGCTTTTGAACTATGGTGCTGAAGAAGACTCTTGGGAGCTGCTTGTACAGCAAGGAGATCAAACCAGTCAATCCTAAAGGAAATCAATCCTGAATATTCATTGGAAGGACTGATGCTGAAGCTGAAGCTCCAGTACTTGGCCACGTGATGTGAAGAGCTGACTCATTAGAAGAAACCCTGACGCTGGGAAAGACGGAGGGCAGGAGGAGAAGGGGGTGACAGAAGATGAGGTGATTGGATGGCATTATCGACCCAATGGACATGAGTTTGAACAAACTCTGGGAGATAGTGAAGGACAGGGAAGCCTGGTGTGCTGCAGACCTTGGGGTCTCAAGAGTTGGACACAACTGAGCAACTAAACAACAACAATTCACTGAACACCTACTAAGTGCTACTCCTCTGGCTACTAGCCTATAGCAATGAAAAAGATAAAAATCTTTTCATGTTAAAACACAAAAAAAATGATAACGTTTCAAGGTGTGGATAAATCCCACAAGGAAAGCAAGGTGGAAGGCAAAGAGGTGATGGAAGAGAGGTGCTGCTTTTCAGATGTGCCCACAGCAGGCTTCTCTGAAGAGGGGACAGTTGATCTGAGCTGCAGTGGAAGCGGGAGAGGAAACTCTGTGAATATCTGGGGTGGGGGGGTGGGGATATTCCAGACAGAGGGACCAACAAGCACACAATTCTGAGTCAAGAGCATGCTCTACACGTTTGAAGAGCATCAAGGGGACTGGCAAGTAGTCAGGTGCAGAGAAGAAGAGGACCAGAGGCAAGGTGTACACCTGGATACATTATCTGGGACCAGATCGTGCAGGGCCTCCTAAACCACGGAAAGGATGTGATTTTAGTGAGATAGCTTTGAGCTCGGAGTAGGGAGTGACATGATCTGAGGTCTGTTTGGAAAAGGTCATCACAGCTACTTCGTGGAGAATAGATTTTGTTCTTGAGCCAACTTATGGCTGCTTGTTTGAAGGCACTCCATGAATTTTTCTTACTGGCTTGCAAATACTAATTATGATCTATGAAGTGCAGAATAGGCTTAGTTCCACTTTTCTCTTTACCAGACATTTTCTGAATTGCTGTGCCGAGGTGAAGGCAGATTTATTGGTGTGAAATAATGAAACTATGACAGTTCCATTAGGAAGACTTGATAGTGTCTTTATAATGGAGGGGACTTTCTTAACATAAAAGGACAATATGCTATTACCCTCTCCCTCCTTTTTTTTAAAAAAATAATATCTCATACTCTGTTTGGCTCCCATCTGTGAACAATTTATTGGTTTTCTTGCTTATGAGGGTATCAAAGCAAGTCAAGTTCAGTCCTCATTATTCACCACAGCCATATTCCAGCCAGCAGGTCATGAACAAAATGAGACAATGGACCTAGGAGAAAGGAAAACTTCTACTGCCTCTGACCAAATAGCTTATGCTCAAGTGTGATGTAAAATGTGGCTTGGGTTAAGGATGGAATCTAGAGCAGGTCTTGACCATGTGCTAGGTGAAGAATTAGCAAAATGATAACAGTGTTTTGTTCACTAAGCAACTATTTTGTCAAAACAAAAGTGCCTTATGAAAGGCAACTATGTTTTTTGGAAGGGCCACCAAATAACATTTGGGACAGAAGCTATTCATTTTCTTTTTAATAAGTCACTAAAAGAAGAATCTTACCATCCACAACAAAGTGGCAATTTAACAAAGTCACAAGCAGCAAAGCCATGAAAAACTAAAACCTATGATTCTGTAATTGTTGATTTAATAGCTCCATGAGTGAGTGAGTGAAAGTCGCTCAGTCGTGTCTGACTCTTTGCGACCCCGTGGACTACAGCCACCCAGGCTCCTCTGTCTATGAAATTCTTCAGGCAAGAATATGGGAGTGGGTTGCCATTTCCTTCTCCAAGGGATCTCCTCCACCCAGGGATCAAGCCCAGGTCTCCTGCATTGTAGGAAGATTCTTTACAGTCTGAGCCACCAAGGAGGGTATTTTCTTTGGGTTTGGTGTATCCTGGAGCATGGCTAAATTCTATTTAATTTTCCTAGCATGGACTAGCTAAGGCTATGGTTTTTTCAGTAGTCATGTATGGATGTGAGAGTTGGACCATGAAGAAGGCTGAGTGCTGAAGAACTGATGATTTTGAACTGTGATGTTGGAGAAGACTCTTGAGAGTCCCTTGGAATGCAAGGAGACCAAGCTAGTCGATCCTAAAGGAAATCAATGCTGAATGTTCATTGGAAGAACTGATGCTGAAGCTCCAATACTTTGGCCACCTGATGCAAAGAGCTGACTCATTGGAAAAGACCCTGATGCTGGGAAAGATTGAGGGCAGGAGAAGAGGATGACAGAGGACGAGATGGTTGGATGGCATCACCAACTCAATGGATATGAGTTTGAGCAAGCTTCGGGAGATGGTGAAGGACAGGGAAGCCTGGTGTGCTGCAGTCCATGGGGTTGCAAAGAGTTGGACACGACTGAGTGACTGAACATCAACAACAGCATGGGCTAGGTTGCATTTTGGTAGAGTTCTTGAAGGGACAATGGCAAATGTGGAAAAGATGTTTGAATAAGATGAAGTCCAAGGTCTATTTGAATCCTGAGATTCAATGATTATAGGATAGAATCTGTGGAGTCTAGAGGTCTTGAGCTCTCTTTCCATAATCTATCTCTTATGGTTCAAAATTGATCTGTAGAATATCTTTTGAGTTTCTACATGAGTCAGAGAAAAAAAATTTTTCATTTTTAGAAAAAAATGCTTTGGCCCTTGAACATCCATTTAAACATTTCTTTTTTAAGATGGAAAACTTGTATGTGAAAAAATTGCAAGACAGCAGTGGTCCAAAAGAACTGTAATGACATAATGTTTTCATCCATGCCATCACATTGATACTGAACATTTTATATGTGGCTTGTACAACTGTGAATCTGAATTTTAATTTTGTATAATTTAATTCATTTAAATGTATATAGACACATGTAGTTGATGGCAGAAAGTGAAGAGGAAGTAAAAAGCCTCTTGAGGAAAGTGAAAGTTGAGAGTGAAAAAGTTGGCTTAAAGCTCAACATTCAGAAAACGAAGATCATAGCATCTGGTCCCATCACTTCATGGGAAATAGATGGGGAAACAGTGGAAACAGTGTCAGACTTTATTTTTTTGGGCTCCAAAATCACTGCAGATGGTGACTGCAGCCATGAAATTAAAAGACGCTTACTCCTTGGAAGGAAAGTTATGACCAACCTAGATAGCCTATTGAAAAGCAGATACATTACTTTGCCAACAAAGGTCTAGTCAAGTCTATGGTTTTTCCTGTGGTCATGTATGGATGTGAGAGTTGGACTGTGAAGAAAGCTGAGCACCGAAGAATTGATGCTTTTGAACTGTGGTGTTGGAGAAGACTCTTGAGAGTTCCTTGGACTGCAAGGAGATCCAACCAGTCCATTCTGAAGGAGATCAGCCCTGGGATTTCTTTGGAGGGAATGATGCTGAAGCTGAAACTCCAGGACTTTGGCCACCTCATGTGAAGAGTTGACTCATTGGAAAAGACTCTGATGCTGGGAGGGACTGGGGGCAGGAGGAGAAGGGGACGACCGAGGATGAGATGGCCAGATGGCATCACGGACTCGATGGACATGAGTCTGCGTGAACTCCGTGAGTTGGTGATGGACAGGGAGGCCTGGCGTGCTGCGATTCATGGGGTCGCAAAGAGTCGGACACGACTGAACGACTGAACTGAACTGAACTGAACTGAGTTGATGGCCAATCTATTGGCCAGTAAAGTTCTCAGATAACCTGAAGAATTATTATTCTGTGCTAAATAACACAGAAGATTGAAAATGAAAATATCTTTATTTTACCCTTAGTCAGTTAAGCGAGGTTATTGCCCACATCTTATCTCCAGTCCTGGTAGGTAAGTATGCAGGTACATATACATTACTGTGTCTCTGACATCTCTCACTTTCTCTGTCTCCACGGTCTATTATCAATCTATGTCTCTCTCTCTTTATCTAATGTTTGCAATAGTACATTTTTCAACATGTGGAGGGAAATACAAGGACTGGAGAACAGAAAGAATATGATGAAGGTTATTTGTGTCCATTCTAAAGATAAAACTATCATTTTAAAAAAGGAGAATAGAAAAATAAATAAACAAAAAAAATGGGCATAGATAAGTGTAAGCAACCTTTATAGGGCACGTTATAAGACAAGTCAGCTTCAATGGTGCCTAGAAATTCATTTGGAAGGTCGAAATCATATACTTCCTAGAAGCCATTCAAGATTTCAAAGCAATAATTTCTAGGTCTTTTGATCTTTGTAACAGTTTGTGCTCTATAACCTATAGATAAACGTCAGGAAAAAAGTGTTAGGAATGATTGAGTCCTGTGTTTACTCTTCATAAATTTGATGCTTTGAAGAATGAGAACTTTCAAAGAGGGTGGTAGGCAAGGGTGGAGTGGAGTTTAATAAGAGCTTGTAACAGACTATATAGTTTAGTGCATATAGAGTAGAAATAAAATGATTAGAAATTTTAATAATTTATACTGGAAGTGAAGAGCCTACTCATTGGAAAAGACCCTGATGCTGGAAAAGATTGAAGGCAGGCGGAGAAGGGGACGACAGAGGATGAGGTGGTCAGGTGGTATCACCAACTCAACGGATATGAGCTTCAGCAAGCTCTGGAAGACGGTGAAGGACAGCGAAATCTGGTGTGCTGAAGTCCATGGAGTTGCAAAGAGTCAGACAAGACTGAACAACTGAACAATGACAACAAATGTAAAGGAATCTAAAAGATTATATAGATAGATAGATAGATAGATAGATAGATAGATATAGATATAGATATCATGCTCACTCAGTTGCTTCATTGTGTCTGACTCTTTGTGACCCCATGGACCCACCAGGCTCATCTGTCCATGGGATTGTCCAGGCAAGAATACTGTAGGGGGTTGACATGTCCTCCTCCAGAGGATCTTCCTTACTCAAGAATCAAGACCAGGTCTCCTGCATTGCCAGCATATTCTTTACCCCTGAGCCATCTGGGAAGCCCTATATATATAAATATATTATTAATATATAATAAGACCTATATAATTCATTTATTTATTATAAATATGTATATATCCGAATCAGTTTGCTGTATACCTGAAACTAATATAACACTGTAAATCAATATATTTCAATAAAAATGATAAAAACAGAAATTTTAAGAAATGAATTTCTTTATCTCCACTGAATATACAGGTATGTAAGGAATATTAATCATAAACCCCAATCACTGCAGATGCAGCATGTCTCTTTTCCTGTTATTCTCTTTTTAAGTTGATAAAATTTATCTACTTTATTTTTAATTTCTGTCTTTTATTTGTTTATTTATTTACTTTACAGTATTGTATTGGTTTTGCCATACATCAACATGAATCCGCCATGGGTGTAAACGTGTTCCCAATCCTGAACCCCCCTCCCACCTCCCTCCCCATACCATCCCTCTGGGTCATCCCAGTGCACCAGCCCCGGGCATCCTGTATCATGCATTGAACCTGGACTGGCGATTCAATTCACATATGATATTATACATGTTTCAATGCCATTCTCCCAAATCATCTCACCCTCGCCCTCTCCCACAGAGTCCAAAAGACTGTTGTATACATCTGTGTCTCTTTTGCTGTCTTGCATACAGGGTTATTGTTACTAAATTCCATATATATGTACTGCTGCTGCTGTTGCTGCTAAGTCGCTTCAGTTGTGTCCGACTCTGTGCGACCCCATAGATGGCAGCCCACCAGGCTCCCCCGTCCCTGGGATTCTCCAGGCAAGAACACTGGAGTGGGTTGCCACTTCCTTCTCCAATGCATGAAAGTGAAAAGTGAAAGTGAAGTTGCTCAGTCGTGTCCGACTCTTAGCGACCCCATGGACTGCAGCTTACCAGGCTCCTCGGTCCATGGGATTTTCCAGGCAAGAATACTGGAGTGGGCTGTCATCGCCTTCTCCTATATATGCATTAGTATACTGTACTGGGGGCTTCCCCGGTGGCTCAGAGGGTAAAGTGTCTGCCCACAATGCAGGAGACCTGGGTTCAATCCCTGGGTAGGGAAGATTCCCCTGGATAAGGCAATGGCAACCCACTCCAGTATTCTTGCCTGGAAAATCCCACGGACTGAGAAGCCTGGTAGGCTACAGTCTATGGGGTCGCAAAGAGTCGGACACGACTGAGTGACTTCACTTTCACTTTCATACTGTATTGGTGTTTTCTTTCTGGCTTACTTCACTCTGTATAATAGACTCCAGTTTCATCCACCTCATTAGAACTAATTCAAATATATTCTTTTTAATGACTGAGTAATACTCCATTGTGTATATGTACTACAGCTTTCTTATCCATTCGTCTGCTGATGGACATCTAGGTTGCTTCCATGTCCTGGCTATTGTAAACAGTGCTGCAATGAACATTGGGATACATGTGCCTCTTTCAATTCTGTTTTCCTCAGTGTGCATGCCCAGCAGTGGGATTGCTGGGTCGTATGGCAGTTCTATTTCCAGTTTTTTAAGGAATCTCCACACTGTTCTCCGTAGTGGCTATACTAGTTTGCATTCCCACCAACAGTGTAAGAGGGTTCCCTTTTCTCCACACCCTCTCCAGCATTTATTGCTTGTAGACTTTTGGATCGCAGCCATTCTGACTGGCATGAAATGGTACCTCATTGTGGTTTTGATATGCATTTCTCTGATAATGAGTGAAGTTGAGCATCTTTTCATGTGTTTGTTAGCCATCTGTATGTCTTCAAAATTCTCCAAGCCAGACTTCAGCAATACGTGAACTATGAACTCCCTGATGTTCAAGCTGGTTTTAGAAAAGGCAGAGGAACCAGAGATCAAATTGCCAACATCCGCTGGATCATGGAAAAAGCAAGAGAGTTCCAGAAAAATATCTATTTCTGCTTTATTGACTATGCCAAAGCCTTTGACTGTGTGGATCACAATAAACTGTGGAAAATTCTGAAAGAGATGGGAATACCAGACCACCTAACCTGCCTCTTGAGAGATCCGTATGCAGGTCAGGAAGCAACAGTTAGAACTGAACATGGAACAACAGACTGGTTCCAAATAGGAAAAGGAGTACATCAAGGCTGTATATTGTCACCCTGCTTATTTAACTTATATGCAGAGTACATCATGAGAAACGCTGGACTGCAAGAAACACAACTTGGAATCAAGATTGCCGGGAGAAATATCAGTAACCTCAGATATACAGATCACACCAGCCTTATGGCAGAAAGTGAAGAGAAGCTAAAAAGCCTCTTGATGAAAGTGAAAGTGGAGAGTGAAAAAGTTGGCTTAAAGCTCAACATTCAGAAAACGAAGATCATGGCATCTGGTCCCATCACTTCATGGGAAATAGATGGGGAAACAGTGGAAACAGTGTCAGACTTTATTTTTTTGGGCTCCAAAATCACTGCAGATGGTGACTGCAGCCATGAAATTAAAAGACGCTTACTCCTTGGGAGAAAAGTTATGGGCAACCTAGATAGCATATTCAAAAGCAGAGACATTACTTTGCCGACTAAGGTCCGTCTAGTCAAGGCTATGGTTTTTCCTGTGGTCATGTATGGATGTGAGAGTTGGACTGTGAAAAAAGCTGAGCGCCAAAGAATTGATGCTTTTGAACTGTGGTGTTGGAGAAGACTCTTGAGGGTCCTTTGGACTGCAAGGAGATCCAACCAGTCCATTCTGAAGGAGATCAACCCTGGGATTTCTTTGGAAGGAATGATGCTGAAGCTGAAGCTCCAGTACTTCGGCCACCTCATGCGAAGAGTTGACTCATTGGAAAATACTCTGATGCTGGGAGAGATTGGGGGCAGGAGGAGAAGGGGACGACGAAGGATGAGATGGCTGGATGGCATCACGGACTCGATGGACGTGAGTCTGAGTGAACTCCAGGAGATGGTGATGGACAGGGAGGCCTGGCACGCTGCGATTCATGGGGTCGCAAAGAGTCGGACATGACTGAGTGACTGAACTGAACTGAACTGATGTCTTCTTTGGAGAAATGTTTGTTTAGTTCTTTGGCCCCTATTTTGATTGAGTCATTTATTTTCATGGAATTGAGCTGCAGGAGTTACTTGTATATTTTTGAGATTAATCCTTTGTCAGTTGCTTCATTTGCTATTATTTTCTCCCATTCTGAAGGCTGTCTTTTTACCTTGTTTATAGTTTCCATTGTTGTACAAAAGCTTTTAATTTTAACTAGGTCCCATTTGTTTATTTTTGCTTTTATTTCCAATATTCTGGGAGGTGGGTCATAGAGGGTCCTGCTGTGATTTATGTTGGAGAGTGTTTTGCCTCTGTTCTCCTCTAAGAGTTTTATAGTTTCTGGTCTTATGTTTAAATCTTTAATCCATTTTGAGTTTATTTTTGTGTATGGTGTTAGGAAGTGTTCTAGTTTCATTCTTTTACAAGTGGTTGACCAGTTTTCCCAGCACCACTTGTTAAAGAGATTGTCTTTTCTCCATTGTATATTCTTGCCTCCTTTGTCAAAGATAAGGTGTCCATAGGTACATGGATTTATCTCTGGGCTTTCTATTTTGTTCCATTGATCAATATTTCTGTCTTTGTGCCGGTACTATACTGTCTTGATGACTGTGGCTTTGTAGTAGAGCCTGAAGTCAGGCAGATTGATTCCTCCAGTTCCATTCTTCTTTCTCAAGATTACTTTGGCTATTCGAGGTTTTTTGTATTTCCATACAAATTGTGAAATTATTTGTTCTAGCTCTGTGAAAAATCCCGCTGGTAGGTTGATAGGGATTGCATTGAATCTATAGATTGCATTGAATCTATAGATTGCTTTGGGTAGTATACTCATTTTCACTATATTGATTCTTCCGATCCATGAATACAGTATATTTCTCCTTCTATTGGTGTCCTCTTTGATTTATTTCACGAGTGTTTTATAGTTTTCTATATATAGGTCTTTAGTTTCTTTAGGTAGATATATTCCTAAGTATTTTATTCTTTTCGTTGCAATGGTGAATGGAATTGTTTCCTTAATTTCTCTTTCTATTTTCTCATTATTAGTGTATAGGAATGCAAGGGATTTCTGTGTGTTGATTTTATATCCTGCAACTTTACTATATTCATTGATTACCTCTAGTAATTTTCTGGTGGAGTCCTTAGGGTTTTTTATGTAGAGGATCATGTCATCTGCAAATGGTCAGAGTTTTACTTCTTTTCCAATTTGGATTCCTTTCATTTATTTTTCTGCTCAGATTGCTGTGGCCCAAACTTCCAAAACTGTGTTGAATAGTAATGGTGAGAGTGGGCACCCTTGTCTTGTTCCTGACTTTAGGGGAAATGCTTTCAATTTTTCACCATTGAGGATAATGTTTGCTGTGGATTTATCATATATAGCTTTTATTATGTTGAGGTATGTTCCTTCTATTCCTGCTTTCTGGACAATTTTTATCATAAGTGGATGTTGAATTTTGTCAAAGGCTTTCTCTGCATCCATTGAGATAATCATATGGCTTTTATTTTTCAATTTGTTAACCTACTTTGAATTCTAAAGGACTCTTCATTGCTTACAGAATATGTAATTTACTCCTTAAATATCTGCTTCCCTCCATTTTTCACTGAAGTAAATCCAATGGGAAGGACCTGAGCTTGAACCCTGGGAAATCTGGGTAGTGACTTAAAGCCACTGCAAATGGAACATTATTTAGAAGTTTAGAAGTTTCATGTTTAATCCTAAAAATTCTGTCATTCTCATATCCAAATAGTTCTGTATTTCTATGGTTATGAAAAGAACATTTTAAAATATTCTTATGAAAAAATATGGACAGAAAAGTGAACTACCTGATACTCTATTCCTGTGAGTGGTTGATTTATGTGTAAAATTTTATTATACTGTATTTATCATTTGTAGTAACTTGAAGAGCAATGAACCTCAGATGTGCAATTTTTTTTTTTTTGGTGTCACAATATTTCAATAACTCAGACTAAAAGAAATACGTAAATATAAGTAGTATTTTTTCTCCTTCATTCTTATAGGAATTTTGTTAGACTAATCTCTGGAGAGAGAGGTCCAAATGTTTCCAGAGAGGTGAGGAGTGACAGTTTTGGGCTACTGAAATTGATGGGCATTTTGATGAGTCCCTCTTCGAGAGACATGATAGTTGAATAACATGCACACTGAAAGCACTTCTGATTCATGGATTAGATCTCTTCTATATCCTCAAGAAAACACTCTTCAGAGTTTTTTCAGAAGAAATTTGATGTTTTGATTTTTTATTTTACCACTGATCCTTTCAATCAGATTAAAATGAACCAACAGGAAGCCCATCCTGGTGCTCTGTGACTACCTAGAGGGAGGGGAGTGTGGAGAGAAACTCCAGAAGGAGGGGATATATGTATAATTATGGCTAATTTGCATTGTTGTATGGCAGGAACCAGAGCTTCCCAGGTGGCAGCAGGGGTAAAGAACCTGCCTGCCAATGCAGGAGATGTAAAGAGATGCCAATTCCATCCCTGGGTCTGGAAGATCCCATGGAGGAGGGCATGGCAGTCCACTCCAGTATTCTTGCCTGGAGAATCCTATGGACAGTGGAGCCTGGTAGGCTACAAACCATAGGGCCACAGAGAGCTGGACATGCTTGAAGCAACTTAACACATACATGGCAGAAATCAACATAAGATTGTCAAGCAATTATCCAATTAAAATTTGTTTTAAATTAAAAATAAATGAACCAGTTGTCTTAATTCTTACTCTCATGATCCTCTTTCTTGTCTCTCACATTTAATTTTATTTACATTTAAAATTTTATAGTATTTATCATGACAATACATGCACATGGTTAAAACATCCCTGCCATGTTCAATCATTGGTGAGGAGTGGCCCATGGGAGAAGTGACCTGATGTGGGTGTGGGGTGAATTGCAGAAGCTGGAGCTGTGCTGCCAGTCAAATAGTTGTCCTCTCCTTAATAGAAACACTGCTATTTATTTGCCCTACTGAGGACCTGCCCCTTTGAAAATGTGGTCTCATCTGTCAGGCTTCCCTGGTGGCTCAGTGGTAAAGGGGGCTACCCTGGTGGCTCAGATGATAAAGAATCTGAAATGCAGGAGACCCAGGTTCAATCCCTGGGTAGGGAAGATCCCCTGGAGAAGAGAATGGCAATCTACTCAAGTATTGTTGCCTGGAGAATCTCATAGACAGAGGAGCTTGGCAGGCTACAATCCATGGGGTCTTTAAGAGCTGGATATGAATGCGCATGCACGCACTCATAGGTCAAGCCTGGGTAGGTCCTTGTTGCTGGAATATCAGGAAGTTGCCGTGGTCATAGTCAGATTGGCTTTTGAGAGGAGATGCTCATTATCAAGGCCATTCAAAGTCCACCGAGCCATCATAGCTGCTATACTCATGAGTCCATTGAATAGAAAGAGGCTAAATGACGAAAGTGAAAGTCACTCAGTTGTGTTTGACTCTCTGTGACCCCATGGACTGTAGCCCTCCAGGCTCCTCTGCCCATGGAATTTTCCAGGCAAGAATACTGGAGTGGGTTGCCATTTCCTATTCCAAAATGAGGAAGGAGGGTGACTAATATTCATTGGGCAGTTCATCCTGGTCTCTTCCTTCCTCTAGGAGGAAGCCTGTATTAGGCTTCTTTAAGGATCTCTCAAAGATTCCTCAAACCTTTTAATATAAGGGTTCTCAATTGGTAAAATGAATCAAATCTGGAAACTGCAAAGTATATCTGATGATGTCAAGTATTTCAAATGTATAGAATATTCCCTTTCCCTGGATACTGTCATGTGGAGCTCTCCATCCTTTGGCTTCCATCTAGGCTGGAGGCAGGAAGGGAAGACGGGGGTTGCTTGTCCCTGGTAATGATGTCAATTGGCCTCCTTGATTTCAGGCTCTCTTTTCAAACTCCTGCCCTCTGTCATTCTCCGTCCTCCAAGACTAGAGTTTGAAATTACCTCCTTTCTCTTTCCTATAAACTGCTATACATAATTTCTTGGGTTTGACTTCCTTAGCTCTTATGAATCAGTTGACATTTCTCAATCGATTTTCTATCTTTCAGAGTAGATTTTCAAAACGTCTTCCTGTTTCACCCAAGGCGTCTCTAAGCACTCAATTTTGGGTTATCTTTTTTGTTATACTCAATTGCCTGGTAGCTTGCAGTCTCCTCTGTACATCGGATTCTCCAGGCAAGAATACTGGAGCAGGTTGCTGTGCCCTGCTCCAGGGGATCTTCCTGACCCAGGGGTCGAACACAGGTATCTTGCATTATAGGAAATTCTTTACCATCTGAGCCACCAGGGAAGCCCCTTTACCACCTCACTGGATACAATGAGAAAATCAAGAGGCAAGCACTTTATTCTTAGTAAATGATGAAATGAATGCTGATGCATTTGCTGTTTTTAATGGCCTGGGGTCTGATACCCACCACTCCGGCTGTTTCATTTTGTCTTCATTGATTTAGCTCTGCATTTGCTTTTCTATTGGATTTTTCCAGTCGACCCAATATCTAATAAAACATTCACAGATCATTTTTCCATTTTTCCTCGCCAACTATTTTCCATCAAGTAGGTTGCAAATTGATATGTTTTCACAGAAGCCCATCATTAAAATGACTAAATATTAAACATCTGTTCTTTTAGGCAGCTGTAAATAGAGAAACTCTATTTCTCAATGAGTTTTTCAATACATCTTATGAGCATATTAAATTATGCCATGTGAAGTTTTGCTTTGATTAGAATACGTTTTACATTTGTTCTTTCTTTTTGACATAAAAGAGTCAGTTCAGTTCAGTTCAGTTGCTCAGTCATGTCTGACTTTTTGTGACCCCATGAATCGCACCACACCAGGCCTCTCTGTCCATCACCATCTGCCAGAGTTCACTCAGACTCACGTCCATCGAGTCCGTGATGCCATGCAGCCATCTCATCCTCTGTCGTCCCCTTTTCCTCCTGCCCCCAATCCCTCCCAGAATCAGGGTCTTTTCAAATGTGTCAGCTCTCTGCATGAGGTGGCCAAAGTACTGGAATGTCAGCTTTAGCATCAGTCCTTCCAGTGAATACCTAGGGCTGATCTCCTTTAGAATGGACTAATTGGCTCTCCTTCCAGTCCAAGGGACTCTCAAGAGTCTTCTCCAACACCACAGTTCAAAAGCATCAATTCTTCGGTGCTCAACTTTCTTCACAGTTCAACTCTCACATTCATACATGACCACTGGAAAAACCATAGCCTTGACTAGACGGACCATTGTTGGCAAAGTAATATCTCTGCTTTTCAATATGCTATCTAGGTTGGTCATAAATTTCCTTCCAAGGAGTAAGCGTCTTTTAATTTCATGGCTGCAATCACTATCTGCAGTGATTTTGGAGCCCCCCCAAATAAAGTCTGACACTGTTTCCACTGTTTCCCCATCCATTTCCCATGAAATGATGGGACTAGACGCCATGATCTTCGTTTTCTGAATGTTGAGCTTTAAGCCAACTTTTTCACTCTCCTCTTTCACTTTTATCAAGAAGCTTTTGAGTTCCTCTTCACTTTCTGCCATAAGGGTGATGTCATCTGTATATCTGAGGTTATTGATATTTCTACCAGCAATCTTGATTCCAGCTTGTGTTTCTTCCAGTCCAGCGTTTCTCATGATGTACTCTGCAGATAAGTTAAATAAGCAGGGTGACAATATACAGCCTTGACATACTCCTTTTCCTATTTGGAACCAGTCTGTTGTTCCATGTCCAGTTCTAACTGTTGCTTCCTGACCTGCATATAGGTTGCCAAGAGGTAGGTCAGGTGGTCTGGTATTCCCATCTCTTTCAGAATTTTCCACAGTTTATTGTGATCCACACAGTCAAAGGCTTTGGCATAGTCAATAAAGCAGAAATAGATGTTTTTCTAGGACTCTCTTGCTTTATCTATGATCCAGCAGATGTCGGCAATTTGATCTCTGGTTCCTCTGTCTTTTCTAAATCCAGCCTGAACATCTGGAAGTTCACGGTTCACATATTGCTGAAGCCTGGCTTGGAGGATTTTGAGCATTACTTTACTAGCGTGTGAGGTGAGTGCAATTGTGCAGTAGTTTGATCATTCTTTGGCATTACCTTTCTTTGGGATTGGGATGAAAACTGACCTTTTCCAGTCCTGTGGCCACTGCTGAGTTTTCCAAACTTGCTGGCATATTGAGTGCAGCACTTTCATACCATCATCTTTCAGGATTTGAAATAGCTCAACTGGAATTCCATCACCTCCACTAGCTTTGTTCGTAGTGATGATTTCTAAGGCCCGCTTGACTTCACATTCCAGGATGTCTGGCTCTAGGTGAGTGATCATACCATCGTGAGTATCTTGGTCATGAAGATCTTTTTTGTACAGTTCTTCTGTGTATTCTTACCACCTCTTCTTAATATCTTCTGCGTCTGTTAGGTCCATACCAGTTCTTTCCTTTATTGTGCCCAACTTTGCATGAAATGTTCCCTTGGTATCTCTATTTTTCTTGAAGAAATCTCTAGTCTTTCCCATTCTGTTGTTTTCCTCTATTTCTTTGCACTGATCACTGAGGAAGGCTTTCTTATCTCTCCTTGCTATTCTTTGGAAGTTTGCATTCACATGCTTCGATCTTTCCTTTTCTCTTTTGCTTTTCACTTCTCTTCTTTTCACAGCTATTTGTAAGGCCTCCCCAGACAGCCATTTTGCTTTTTTGCATTTCTTTTCCATGGGGATGGTCTTGATCCCTGTCTCCTGTACAATGTCACGAACCTCAGTCCATAGTTCATCAGGCACTCTATCTATCAGGTCTTGTTCCTTAAATCTATTTCTCACTTCCACTGTATAATCATATGGGATTTGATTTAGGTCATACCTGAATGGTCTAGTGACCTGAACTCCCCAGGTCAGTAGGTGCCCAATATGCTACTGGAGATCAGTGGAGAAATAACTTCAGAAAGAATGAAGGGATGGAACCAAAGCAAAAACAATACCCAGTTGTGGATGTGACTGGTGATAGAAGCAAGGTCTGATGCTGTAAAGAGCAATATTGCATAGGAACCTGGAATGTTAGGTCCATGAATCAAGGCAAATTGGAAGTGGTGAAACAGGAGATGGCAAGAGTGAACATCGACATTCTAGGAATCAGTGAACTAAAATGGACTGGAATGGGTGAATTTAACTCAGATGACCATTATATCTACTACTGCAGGCAGGAATCCCTTAGAAGAAATGGAGTAGCCATCATGGTCAACAAAAGAGTCTGAAATGCAGTACTTGGATGCAATCTCAAAAATGACAGAATGATCTCTGTTCGTTTCCAAGGCAAACCAGTCAATATCACAGTAATCCAAGTCTATGCCCCAACCAGTAATGGTGAAGAAGCTGAAGTTGAATGGTTCTGTGAAGACCTACAAGGCCTTTTAGAACTAACACCCCCAAAATATGTCCTTTTCATTATAGGGGACTGGAATGCAAAAGTAGGAAGTCAAGAAACACCTGGAGTAAAAGGCAAATTTGGCCTTGGAATGCGGAAAGAAGCAGGGCAAAAGCTAATAGAGTTTCACCAAGAGAACGCACTGGTCATAGCAAACACCCTCTTCCAACAACACAAGAGAAGATTCTATACATGGACATCACCAGGTGGTCAACACCAAAATCAGATTGATTACATTCTTCGTACCCAAAGATGGAGAAGCTCTATATAGTCAGCAAAAACAAGACCAGGAGCTGACTGTGGCTCAGATCATGAGCTCCTTATTGCCAAATTCAGACTTAAGTTGAAGAAAGTAGGGAAAACCACTAGACCATTCAAGTATGACCTAAAAGAGATTTATTGTCAAATATCGACATCAAAGGCCTTCATCAAATCTCTTCTATTAATGTTTTCACCTTTATTATCATTACTGTTGCCAGTTTTTACTGAAGCATAATCGATGCTTTTGAACTGTGGTGTTGGAGAAGACTCTTGAGAGTCCCTTGGACTGCAAGGAGATCCAACTAGTCCATTCTTAAGGAGATCAGCCCTGGGTGTTCTTTCGAAGGAATGATGCTAAAGCTGACACTCCAGTACTTTGGCCACCTCATGCAAAGAGTTGATTCATCGGAAAAAACTCTGATGTTGGGAGGGATTGAGGGCAAGAGGAGAAGGGGACGACAGAGGATGAAATGGCTGGATGACATCACGGACTGGATGGACATGAGTCTGAATGAACTCTGGGAGATGGTGGTGGACAGGGAGGCCTGGCGTGCTGTGATTCATGGGGTCACAAAGAGTTGGACACGACTGAGTGACTAACTGAACTGAACTGAACTGAGGCACATGTAGTTGATGGCAGAAAGTGAAGAGGAACTAAAAAGCCTCTTGATGAAAGTGAAAGTTGAGAGTGAAAAAGTTAGCTTAAAGCTCAACATTCAGAAAACAAAGATCATAGCATCTGGTCCCATCACTTCATGGGAAATAGATGGGGAAACAGTAGAAACAGTGTCAGGCTTTATTTTTGGGGGCTCCAAAATCACTGCAGATGGTGACTGCAGCCAGGAAATTAAAAGACGCTTACTCCTTGAAAGGAAAGTTTTGACCAACCTAGATAGCATATTGAAAAGCAGATACATTACTTTGCCAACAAACGTCTGTCTAGTCAAGTCTATGGTTTTTCCAGTGGTCATGTATGGATGTGAGAGTTGGACTGTGAAGAAATCTGAGTGCCAAAGAATAGATGCTTTTGAACTGTGGTGTTGGAGACGACTCTTGAGAGTCCCTTGGACTGCAAGGAGATCCAACCAGTCCATTCTGAAGGAGATCAACCCTGGGGTTTCTTTGGAGGGACTGATGCTGAAGCTGAAACTCCAGTACTTTGGCCACGTCATGCGCAGAGTTGACTTATCGGAAAAGACTCTGATGCTGGGAGGGTTTGGGGGAAGGAGGAGAAGGGGATGACAGAGGATGAGATGGCTGGATGGCATCACGGACTCGATGGACGAGAGTTTGAGTGAACTCTGGGAGATGGTGATGGACAGGGAGGCCTGGCGTGCTGCAATTCATTCGGTCACAAAGAGCTGGACACGACTGAGTGACTGAACTGAACTGAACTGAAAAAGTTGATTTACAAATTGTGTTATTTCAGGTGTATAACATAGTGGCTTTTTTTCAGAATGCATTCTGTTATAGGTTATTATAAGATACTGTGTATAATTCCCTGTGCTACACAGTAGGTCCTTGCTGCTTATCAATTTTACATATAGTAGTTTGCATCTCATGCTCCTAATTTGTCCTCCTCCCTTCCCTTTCCCCTTTGGTAACCATAAGATTTTTTTTTTCTATGTCTATGTGTGTTGTTTTATATATAGATTCACTTGCGCTTTTTAGATTCTATACTGAAGTGATAACAAGCAGTATTTGTCTTTCTCTGACTTGTTTCACTAAGCATAGTATTTTCTAGGTCCATCTATGTTGCTACAAATGGCAAGCTTTCATTCTTGCCAAATCTGTGATATTTCATTTTATATTATATATATAAAATACACACACACATATATATGTATATATACCATATCTTTTTGGAGAAGGCAATGGCACCCCACTCCAGTGTTCTTGCCTGGAGAATCCCAGGGACGGGGGAGCCTGGTGGGCTGCCGCCTATGGGGTCGCACAGAGTCGGACATGACTGAAGCGACTTAGCAGTAGCAGTAGCAGTACCATATCTTTTTAAACCAATCATCAGTTGACAGGCACTTGGGTTGTTTTCATGTCTTGGCTATTATAAATAGTGCTACTATGAACACTGGAGTGCTTGTATCTTTTCAAGTTTATAGCTTTTGGTTTTTCTGGGTATATACCTGGGAGTGGGATTGCTGGGTCACTTCACATGCAGTAGAGTGGTTGAAATAAAAAAGATAAGTTAATATAAAAATGTTGGTGAGGATGTGGAGATTTTAGACCCTTCATGCACTGATGGTAGGAACGTAAAGTGATGTATCCACTTTGGAAAACAATCTGCTACTTCATCATCTGGCCTGCAATTTAGGAAAAATGAAAACATATGCCTACACATATGTACATGGATGTTCACAACAGCATTGTTTATAGTAGTCAAAAGGTGGAAGCAATCTAAATGCCCATCCACTGATAAATGAATAAATAAAATGTAGTATGTCCATGTCCATACAATGGAATATTATTCTGCAATGAAAAGCATAAAGTTTTGATATGTGCTACATCATGAATGAACCTTGGAAACGGTATGCTAAGAGAAAGGAAGCCAGTCACAAAAAATTGCTTATCGTAAGACTTCATTTACACAAAATGTCCAGAGTCGACAAATCTATAGAGACTGAAAGTAGAGACCAGATCTTCCAAGAGAAGAGATGCATTTTCTGGATGACACATGGGTGCTAAATGAGATGGTTTCATGAAGGGCAAAGTCACAGCCTTAGAAACCATGGTGAAGGGTTCTTGCGCCTGTGCTGGGCTTGGGGTATGGACTACCAGCATTCTAGTGAACGATGCAGGCTGGAGACTGGAACCTCTTCCTTGTGTCTCTCAGCATTTTCAGTCCCTTAGATCTTCACATGGCATAAATGAATGTCATTCATTTAACTGCAAACATGAATGAGGTTGAATTTCTAGCTACTCCAGTAAATTGAGACTTGGATTCAAGTTTAATTTATTTTCTTTCACCTGATTGAATAAAATGCATTCCTACTACCCTTGTTTAAGAGCTGTTGATGTTTAGTCACTAAGTCATGTCTGACTCATTCGCAACCCCTTGGATTGTAGCCCACCAGGCTCCTCTGTCCATGGGACTCTCGAGGCAAGAATACCTGGAGCGGGTTGCCATTTCATTCTCCAGGGGATCTTCCTGACCCAGGGATCAAACCCATGTCTCCTGCTTTGGCAGGTAGATTCTTTACCATTGAGCCAGATATCCCAATTTCCCTGTTACTTCCAGCCACCTGCTTCTCATGTTTGAGGCATGATGTAGTAGATGGTGCCTGAAGAAAGGAAAAAACTATCAGCTTCAGATTAAAAAAAATTTTTTTTATTTTTTTCAGCTTCAGTTTTGAATGATGCTGCCATATCTATGGATTTCACAACTAGATGGGTTTTCAAAAAATTTTACCCATAGCCTTATGTATTATATTACATTCTCCAAGCCAATACTTGATTTCTGCAACTTTCTTTCAACTCCTTCTTGAAAAACTTACCTACTGCTTGCTTTCAATGAACTCTAGTGACATTCTGAAATAGGGCTTGATCATTTTGACACTTAAACATCCAGAGGGCAGAGACATAGTTTCGTGTCTTCATGAATCTGGTTTGATTCTGGATTTGTAGAAATGCAATATTCTTTAATTACAAGAATTATCTCCAAGGTATATAAAGTAGCCTCTGTTCTAGAAAGTCTAAGATGGACTATAATTTGAAAAATGGAGAAATGATCACTGAGGCTCTATTGACTGACTGAGAAATAAGAATCAGCTAATGTGAAACATTTGGGCAATAATTTCCAGAAAGAAACTCAATAACCTGATGCAAAATAAGAAAACTGCTCTCCTTTGTCAGAGACCCAACCTCCCACCTTGCTTTTAAGATACTGCAGTGAAATGCTGAGTAGGACACATAGAGGTGAAAATTGATTTTCCCTGAAGTGTACACTGTACATTCAAAGCCAAAATTCTTTCAACAAGATTAATAAGTGCTATTCATGGCGTTCGTTCCCTGGGCAGATCAACAGTGTGAAGAGCATGAGTAGAGGCTACAAAGTCCTCTGCTGTTGTCAGATGTATTTGAGCACAGCCCACCAGTGTTAGGCTCCCCTGGTGGCTCAGATGGTAAAGAATCTGCCTGCAATTGCAAGAGACCTGGGTTTGATCCCTGGGTTGGAAGATTCCCTGGAGGAGGGAATTGCAACCCACTCCAGTATTCTTGCCTGGAGAATCCTATGGACAGAGGAGCCTGGTGGGCTATAGACCATGTGATTGCAAGGAGTCAGACATGACTGAACGACTAACACTTTCACTGTTGAAAGAACTCTGATCATCTTTCGGGGAAGAGCCAATTAAAACACAAATCACTTTTAGCCAAGTCTGGTGGTTAGTTAAATGGTGGGCTTGTAAGCTAAAAATCTTTACTTATAAATATAGAACTTCCCTAACTTCTAACTTGCAACCCTTAAGGGACATAAAAGGTGAGGAATCCTCCCTAACCCTACAAACATGGGGTAAGTTAAGATGGACCCAGGTCAGATGGAAGGGTCAAAAATTAGAAACACAAGGAAAGGACAGAGCAGGGTATGCTTCTTTCCATCCTGACTCTTGACTAATAATTGAAATTCAATTCATACTTTTATTTCTTTAAAATAACAATCTGGGGCTTCCCTGGTGACTCAGTGGTAAAGAATCCACCTGCCAATGCAGGAGACACAGGTTTGATCCCTGGTCTGGGAGGATCCTGCATGCCGTGGAACAACTAAGCCCATCTGCCACAAAAGTTGAGCCTGTGCTCCAGAACCTGGGAGTCCCAATTGCTGAGCTCACATGCTGCGACTACTGAAGCCCACGCACCCTAGAACCCATGCCACGCAACAAGGGAAGGGACCACAGTGAGAAGTCCATGCACTGAAACCAGAGAGTAGTCCCACTCTCCACAACTAGAGAAAAGCCTGGGCAGCAAGGAAAACCCAGGACGGCTGATAAAAATAAGATAACAGGTGGAATTAATTTCTAATTCCAGCTATAATGTATTTGAAAAAATAAGGGTGTTGGGACTAAGAAGCCCTGGGTCTAGACGTGCCTGCTTTCAACTTCTGTGACTGTAGGCGATTCTTTTCACCTCTTAAAGATTCAGTTTCTGTATCCATATAAGGACAGGGCTTAAAGATGGTAAGATGCCTTCAATTTCATGATTTTAAAATTCATGAATCTTGGGTTTCAGAGCTGGCTGACTCACTGATGATTTATCTGAGAAAAATAATATTATTGACTCTCCAATGAGAGACTAATATTTCCTGTGGATGAAAAATTAATTTTTAGCCATCACTAATGTCAAACCAAAGAAAACATCCTGACGCCTATAAAAAATTTAAAGAGTCTGCCCAAAGATAGATGGCTAGGAACTAACAGTGTGTGAGTTCCCATAATTAACTAAAACTCCACATAGGAATCCTTAATTTACGAAAAAATTTTGTGGTTTCTTTTCTTTTCCAAACTAAATATTCTCAGAGAAATGAAAATATGCTTAAGGAACATATGTAGCTGGGAGCAGCTATATTGTATTTTCCTATGAATAGCATCTAACTTTTTAAATGATGAAACTAATATTACAAAGTGATAATAACACGCTGCCACACGCTAATCCAATGTTTGTAATTTCTACTGAATCTCCAAGAAGAAAATGATCCGTCAGACACTTGGAATGTAGATCTGAAAATTGGATGGTATGAAATTTGGATGAACTGAATAGGTTTTCCTAAGACCATGAATCCAAAGTGGCCACTTAGTCATAGTTTTAAAAAAATATTTATTTATTTGGCTGTGGTGGGTCTTAGTTATGGCATGCGAGATCTTTTAGTTGTGAATACTTAGTTGCAGCATGTGGGATCTAGTTCCCTGACCAGGGATCAAAACTGGGCCCCCTGCATTTGGTAGCTCAGAGTCTTAGCCATTGGACCACCAGGGAAGTCACCCTTGTCATGGTTGTTTTAGTCAATGATGAAACATATATATTACACCAATGGACGCTTGAGGATATAACAATGAGAATGCTTTTGGATAAAGAACTGTGAACTGACTTAAACAATGAGGCAAGAAGGAGGGCCAGATTTGGGGTGGATGTTACCCAGACTGCCATCTTTTTGGTCCACCCCCAGTTTGGATGCTGGCTCCAGCATCAGGCTCTCGTAATTTCTGTCTCTCCTTGACAGATCATGGCACCAGGAACATGGTGAACAGGGTGCAAATGGTAAAACTTATAATCAGTGGTGGCATTTATCAGGCTTTCATTGCATATTCTGTTTTACATGTACTGATTCATTTACTCTTGGCAGGCAGTGCAGTACTTTAAACAAATGTCCTCACGGGACTTCCCTAGTGGTCCAGTGGTTAAGAATCTGCCTTGCAATGAAGAGGAAATGGGTTCAATCTCTGGTTGGGGAACTAAGATCCCACATGCCCACGTGCCACAATAAAAGATCCTGCATGATGCAACTGAGACCCAACACAGACAGATAAATTAACTATTCTTTAAAAAAAAAAAGAAAGTCCTCACATTCTTTGAGATGGCTCCCCTCAGAGGGGAGGTCTAACTTCTCTCCTCTTGAATGTGGACTGCACTTAATGACTTGTTCTAATGAGCAGGGTAAAGCTAAAGGGATGATGTGATGTGTGACCTTTGACACTAGGTCATAAAGGGCTATAGCTTCCATCTTGGTTGTTCTCTTGCTGTCTCTGTCTCTCTTTCTCTCTCTCTCCCCACTAGCTCTGGAAGGAGCTAGCTGCCATGTCTTGGGGACTCTCATGCCCGTGAAGAGGCTCACGTGCAGAGGAGCTGCAATACAACTTAACTCCGGACCCTAACCATGTGGCCTGCCCTCAACTACGTGAGTGATCCTGGAGACAGGTTCCCCAGTGGAGCTTGAAGATGTCTACACCCATTGGCAGCTTGACTGCAGTCTCCAGAAGGACCCTGATCCAAGCTACCACCTAAGTCACTCCAGGACCCCCAATTCTTAGGAAATGTGTGAGAGGGACTTCTCTGTCAGTCCAGTGGTTAAGACTTCACCTTTCAATACAGGGGTTGTGGGTATGATTCCTGGTTGAGGAACTGAGATCCCACGTATGTGTGTCCTCAGTCACTCAGTTGTGTCTGACTCTTTGCAACCCCACAGACCATAGACTGCCAGGCTCCTCTGTTTATGGGATTCTCCAGGCAAGAATGTTGGAGTGGCTTGACATTTCCTCCTCCAGGAGATCTTCCCGACCCAGAGATCAGACCTACATCTCCTGCATTGATAGGCGGGTTCTTTACCACTGAACCACCTGGGAATCCCAAGATCCCACATGTCTCACAACCAAGAAACCAGAACATAAACAACAGAAGCAATATTGTAATAAATTCAATAAAGACCTTAAAATGATTCACATCCTCCCCCCACCAAAAAAAATCTTAAAAAGAAAGAAACTGTGTGAGATAATATTTGTTGTTTTCAATTCCGAGTAATTAGTTACACAGCAATAGGCAAGTACATTACAGACTGGCTCAGCTGGTAAAGAATCCACCTGCAATGCTGGAGACCTGGGTTCAATCCCTGGGTTGGAAAGATCCCCTGGAGAAGGGAAAGGCTACCCACTCCAATATTCTGGACCAGAGAATTCCATGTACTGTATAGTCCATGGGGTTGCAAAGAGTTGGACACAACTGAGCAATTTTCACATCATATCAATAGGCAAGTACTACCATTATCCCTTGTTTCAGATGAACAACTTGAAGCCCAGGAAAGTTATGTAACTTATTCCAAGTCACACAGCCTGGAAGTTGTGGGGGCAAGAAGCACATCCCCACAGTCTTGTTTCTGAGTTCACATCCTTTGCTTCTGGTGTACATATCTATGCCTTTTCTTGTTTATTTTGAAATCTTGTTCTTTCTTTATCATTTGTCCCAACTTTTAGTATTGGTAGATAATTTCAAGGGGGTTGAGATGAGTGATAAAGACAGTGTTAAAGGCTTCTTAAAAATGACTCTATTTGTAGTTAAAAATGTTTTTATGTTTTAGAAGCCATCTAGCATTTGTGTACCTTAGAACTTTATATCGGAGAAGGTAATGGCAACCCACTCCAGTACTCTTGCCTGGAAAATCCCATGGATGGAGGAGCTGGTAGGCTACATTCCGTGGGGTCTCGAAGAGTCAGGCACAACTGAGCAACTTCACTTTCACTTTTCACTTCCATGCATTGGAGAAGGAAACGGCAACTCACTCCAGTATTCTTGCCTGGAGAATCCCAGGGACAGAGGAGCCTGGTGGGCTGCTATCTATGGGGCTGCACAGAGTCGGACACAACTGATGCAACTTAGCAGCAGCAGCAGCAACAGAACTTTATACGACAGAATATAAATGTGAGAGGTAGCTCATGGCTTTATGAAAGGGGTAAAGAATTTGCTGAGCTTCCACATAAAGGGCGAGCCTTGAAATTCTGTGTAGAATCAGCTTTTCCTCATCAAAGATATGGCAGTGATACAGTCTACAGAGGAACCTGGCATGCTGCTGTCCATGGAGACACTAAATCCTGTCAAAGAGTGGGACATGATTTAGCAACAGAATAACAACCAAGTGTAATTCTAGAGAGGTCAGGTGTTGGGTGGTTCCTTTAGACATCGAGGCAAGACTTGAAGAAGTTACTTTGTTCTGAATTCATGTGACCATCAAGCTGAACATCTCAAAATCTGGGCTTTGAGTCCTGTGTCATGGCTGAGGCATCCTGGTGAAGTTTCCACACTGAGTTCTTGTCATTTGCAAATTTCTGTGTCCTCCCTTTCAGATGGAGAGAGACAGAAGCTTGGAGCTGGACTCCTCCCAAGTTTCTCAGTTCTCCTTACTTTCTTGTTTCTGACCCCTCAGTGGGGTGACTGGCTCTGAGCTGCCTCTCACATTTATATTCTGTCGTATAAAGAAGTGACTACTTCTGCTTTACATGGAGAGTTCCCTTCATATTCGGAAGAACCAGAAGCCAGAGAGAGGAAGTTGTCTGCCTGAAGTCAGCTGGAGAATGACCAACAGGGCTTCTTTCCATTGCTATATTTAGAATTTACTCCCAACTCTTACTGAAGAATATGTTGCTGTTTAGTCCCTAAGTTGTGTCCCACTCTTTGTGACCCCATAGACTGTAGCCAACGAGGCTCCTCTGTCCATGGAATTTTCCAGGCAAGAATACTGGTGCATGTTGCCATTTCCCACTCCAGGTAAGTTTCCTGACCCAGGGAATCAAACCCATATCTCTTGCCTCTCCTGCATTGGCAAGCAGATTCTTTAGCCCTGTGCCACCTGGCAAGCCCTTCATAACATTTTCCACACCTTTTCTAATTGCTTTTTCATTATGTCTCCCTTTCTTGACTGTAAGCCTCGTTAGAACAGAAGTCACATCTTTTCTCACTCTACTGTTACTAGCATCTGGTACTGAGCTTGGCTTGTCTGAGTGTACTCAGTAAATATTTGTTGAATATATGAATGAATAATTTTGGACAACATCTCTCAATAATTTTTAATGTGGTTAAAGTCAAATAAAACACATATGAGGGCTACCTGTGGCTTATGCACCTCCAATTTGTGACTTCTGCAGAAAGTATGGCCATGATAATTTAGCATGGACATTGTTCAGGCATTTGTTATCAATCTGTATAACTCTGGAAGACTCAACAGACTTTCACAGTGCGTCTAATTTTGAACAGTAAAGATACCAGTGAAACCTTGACATTTCACTAGCACAGATGATTTCAAATGTTTCTCTCCCAAACTGAAAGCTTGATAAAGTTTTTTTTTTAATCTCTCTTTAAATGAAAAATAATTCTCCCTGTTTTAAAAAAATGGTAGTATGTCTTGATCACTCCCTAGTTATGGTTTAGAGCACTTTGCTCTTCATTAGGGAAGTAGTTTATCTGCTATTTCTTTATAACCCAAAGTGGCTGCCTTTGGAGGAGGATCAGAAGCTAAACAAAGGCGGTTTCCTCAAATAAATCCTTGACATCCCTGCTCTTTGCTCCCTATTGGTCCTTGAAATGCAATCTCTCCTCACAATACGTTATTTAACTTCATGGTGTTTGGTTGGTACTTTGATACTATTTGAAGAAAAAAAAAAACAACTTCAGTCAATGTAGCATCATAAAGATTCCTTGGGATAAAAATTAGTATAGAAATGGTGAGAAACATTTCCCAAGGCATCATTCAGGGTTCACCATGAACAAATGTTAATTGTAAAAAAGTTTACATAATTAAATATTGCAGTTTCAATAACCCTAACATGTTCCTTATATAACTATGTGCACAACTATTTTAATCACTTTTTAGTGGCTGTCTAGACAGACTGGTAGCATAACTTGATCTGGAATTTAATTAAATAGAGATTACAAAACTTTAAGAGGAAAAAATGTTGTATGGCATCAGTGTCTCTTTTTTGAAGATGTGGTTTGGAGATGAACAAGCATATAAGCAATTTGGCCATGTGATGCGAAGAACTGACTCTGGAAAAGACCTTGATGCTGGAAAAGATTGAAGGGAGGAGGAGGAGGGGACAACAGAGGATGAGATGCTGCAGTCCAAGGGGTTGCAAAGAGTCAGACACGACTGAACAGCTGAGCTTACTGACTGACTGACAAAGGAGCAAACAGAGAATGCTGGTTTTAAAAATGAGATGTTGGGTAAAAGGGAGAAAAAGAATAGGGTTATAGAAGGCTTGCAAGCTGCTATGTTTGTGAAACCATTATTAAGGATTACTCTGTAATTCAAATTTGGAACTAGGTCCTTAATATATTTCATGTGTTTGGTGGTAAATAGCATCAGTGTTTGAAAAATGATTTTTTCTTTTCCTATCCATTGTTTCACAATTTCAACATTGCCCTTTTCTGTTGTTTTTCCAAGAAAGAGGTTGTCGCAATTATGCTTTTTCAGTTTTTATTCTATTAGTATCTTTTCACCCTAAGTCTCACATTTTAGAAAGTGATTCAGATAAATGGGCCCATAAGGAAGCAATTACATCCTCAGCCTGGAGTCTGGAAGAGTCAGACACAGTTAAGTAGACTGCAGAGAGAATTGGGGGAAACCCCCAATCAAAGTGCAAAGCTTAATAGTTTATGGTGAAAGGGAAGGTTTGTAACTTCTGACATGAGGTCATGAGAAACCTTTTCAGCATTTGTCTTTGGAGTCTTTGGGAGCCCATTTCCTGGAGGAATCCAGCTGTCATGGAAGGGGACTACCTTGAGACCACCATGCTGGGAGGACGCTCAAGCAGTCACATCCTTTCCCGTTACGTCATCTATCTTGACAACCCCCAACACACACACGTTTTCCCCCTCTTGTCCTCTAAGACTCAGAGTCAGGTGCCCACAGGTCTACTCCACATCTCTGCTTGGAAGTCCCATTCCACAAGCATCACGGTGTTAGTGTCGGAGACTCTACACTTGATTTCCAGTCCCCCCATATTTCTCCCTTTTCCAGTTGCTCACCTTGGGAATTGATTCAACATCCACCCAGAGCTCTAGCCAAAAGCCAAGAGTCAGCCTCCCTTTTACTGTCTTTTGACCCTCACCCCTAATCCACCCACAAGTGGTAGTGGTTCTGCACCCACCGATGTGCCTTGGTGTCTTCCAGTTTTCCCTCTGCTGTCTGCATCGTCATCTCTTTTGGTAGCCTCCTTACTGACTCCTGTCTCCTTTCCTTCCACTCTGCTATCCTATTCTCAACTCACCAACTATAGTCACATTTTAAAATGTTAGATGCATCATCCCAGGTCCCTGCATAAACACTTAAATGGCTTGCTAAGGCATTTGAGCACAATCCCAATCACAGAATGGGATATGCGTGGTCTTACCTGGTCTCTACAACCTCATCTCATCGCTGCAACCTCATGTCCCTCTCCCCTTCTTCAACTCTTCCAGCACAAAAGCCCTTTCTCACCTGGGAACTTGGAAGTGATTGCCCTTTGCCTGGACCACTCCCACTGCTCTTCACATTCTCAGCCTAAATGGCAGGGAGGCCTCTCATGATGGCCTCCTCTAAAGGAGCTGCTCAGTGTCGTCAACCATGGCATCCTCTTCGTACACTGTAATGTTTATAACCACTGTGCTTATTTTGCTTTTAAAAATTATTTATTTGTATTGAAGTATAGTTGACATATTATGTAAATTACAAGCATAAAATATAATGATTCACACCTTTTAAAGGTTATAGGTTTGATCTCTGGGTTGGGAAGATTCCCTGGAGAAGGGAAAGGCTACCCACTTCAGAATTCTGGCCTGGAGAATTCCATGGACTGTACAGTCCCTCGGGTCACAAAGAGTCAGACATGACCGAGCAACTTTCACTTTCTCTCCATTGATAGCCATAAAATATTTGCTATATTCCCTGTATTCTGTAGTATATCCTTGTAGCTTATTTTATATATAATATTTTGTACCTCTTAATCCCCTACCCCTGTATTGCCTCTCCCTTTTTCCCTCTCATCACTGTAATTATTTCGGGTTTTTACATTTAATATGTATTGTCTAGCTGTTTATAGTACTCTTGAACACTACAAACTCATAGCCTGTGTCCATTTTCCATTCACCATTTTGTTCTTTGTATTCAGCCTAGTGCCTGGCACATACAAGGTGTTCAGTTAACTATTCTGTTGAATAAATCAACAAATACTAAAGCTTTGGGAAATCGCAAAAGAACCATGTACTTGGTTTAAGGGGGAAATCACGGGAAGGTGGTCTCTTCCAGCTTAAGACAGAATGGAAAATTAGAAACAGAAGACCTGCGTTGAAGGGTACCGCCTCAGCATGACACCAGGGACACCAAGTTCCCACGCATCTCCTGCTACCTGTCTTGGACTAGCTGCTCAGCATTTTATCACTCCAGTTCCCATCTTACCCTCATCCTGTAAATCCAACTCCCAAGTCTGACTCTTCAGCAGCCCTGCCCTCTTCTCTCTCATCTACACTTGCGATTCCACCCTGCCAAGTTCTATCCTCAGGCTAAAAATGCCCCTACAGCAGCTTGAAACCATGAGTCTCCACTTCGATCACTCAGTGAATGGGGGAGGATAGTCCTCAGTTCCACCGTCCTACAACTGAGGTAGAGATGACTGTGGAACTTTCCAGCCACACTGCCAAGTAAACAAGTGGGTACGACTCTGAGGCTCAGAGGAGAGTTTCAGGTCAAGTGTACACATTTGTGGGTCATCACAATAGATGACTCATTGGAAAAGACACTGCTGCTGGGAAAGATTGATGGCAGGAGAAGGGGACAACAGAGGATGAGATGGTTGGATGGCATCACTGACTCAATGGACATGAGTTTGGGCAAACTCCAGGAGTTGGTGATGGACAGGGAGGCCTGGCATGCTGCAGTCCATGGGGCTGCAAAGAGTCTGACATGACTGAGCGACTGAACTGAACTGAACTTAACAGTAGAAGAACTCTTCAGAAAGGATAAGACCCACAGGAAGAGGCAATAGAAGAAGGAGGAAAGAGGATGGTTGATGGAAAAAAACAAAACAAACAAACAAACAAACAAAAAAACTGGATAACTGGGAGGAAAATAATAATCTTTTATTTCCTCTGACTCTTGGTCCAGATGAGAAGAGACAGTCTCCAAAACATCTCAGCTCCTGATGTTACTGCTGAATCCTAGATGTCGATCTGGGGAAGCAAGGTGAAGAGACCTTAACATATTTTTTTCTGATTTTTGCTCCCAGTATTACAGTATTGCCAGTACCCTACAATTTTACCCATTTCTTCTTCTTCATGAAGCCCATGAAGGTTTTGAGATGTGCTCAGGAACTGGTCCTTTTTGCTACTGTGTGCAACTCACCATTTTATCTATCCCACCCAGCTCTCTGGAGCTGTGTAGCCTGAGTTACCCTGTGTCACGCCCCAGCAATGGGCCACCCTTTGCTAGGAGCCATGCCCCTGGGTCTTCCTGTGGTGCCCCAGAACTCTGGTTACCAAAATTCTTTCAGAAAATTCTCTTCTTATGTGTTAATTTTGTTCAGGGTATCACAACTACACGATTGATCCTTTTTGGATGATTAACTTATAATTTAGGAATGGAACTCACTATTGCCATCAGATTTGAATTTTGTAAAGGGACTGGTGAGATCACCCAAAGGCAAACCGTTCACCAAAGGGAAATCCTGTTCCACATGCTCCTTAGAGAAAAGATGCTGAAATGAAGGTGCTTAAAGCTCAGCATCTGCTGACCTAGGAACCTCTCCACAAAGTGACTCCCTGGGATGAAAGTGGAGCCAAGTGCTCTTTGGGGTGAAGGTTGAACTTGTTGTTCTTTCGCCCTGGAGAGCAAGAGGATTAGGGCTTCCCAGGTGACTCAGTGGTAAAGAAACTGCCTGCTAATGCAGGAGACATAGGTTTGAATCCCTGGTTTGGGAAGATCCCCAGGAGAAGGACATGGCAACCCGCTCCAGTATTCTTTCCTGGGAAATCCCATGGACAGAGGACCCTGGTGGGCTACAGTCCATGGGGTCACAAAGCGTCAGGCATGATTTTGTGACTGAGCACACGAGCGGTTAACAGAGCAAGTCTCTGAGGCAGCTTTACAAATATCCACCTCATAAATTCAAAGTTGCCCCCATCAGAAATGTAAATTTCAGATAAATTGAGAACTTCAAAGAACAAGCTTAAACTGAATCATGGAAATACAAAATGGCTAATAGGCACATTTTACACTGTGGATGAAGAATGAAGATAAGCCCACAAAAATACATCAGAAGTTTTTCATATCCTCCTTCTCAAGCGTATGGGTTGCTGTGTCTATGGGGAGGAATGGAACTGGGAACAACTACGAAAGTGAAAGCTGCTCAGTTGTGTCCGACTCCTTGTGACCCCATGGACTATTCAGTCCATGGAATTCTCTAGGCCACGAGTCAAGAGTGTGTAGCCTTTCCCTTCTCCAGGGGATTTTCCCAAACCAGGGACCAAACCCAGGTCTCTCGCATTGCAGGTGGATTCTTTACCAGCTGAGCTACCAGGAAAGCCCAAGAATACTGGAGTCGGTAGCCTATCCCTTCTCCAACCAGGAGAAAATAATCTAATCTTGGGCTGGAGTGAGCAATCTTATCTATAGAATTTTTGTGTCCCCTTTATTTCCTTAACTCAGGCATACGGTGAGTCCCAGACCTCCTTCAAGGTGTGCCAGACATTGCAAAGCCAATAAAATCTCCTGAGATACTTGAGCCACATTGGTCCCTGTTGCCTCTGAATGACAAAATTTCCCCACAAGGACCGCGGTGACTGTGTGAAAGAAGAGAATGGCACTAATGATGTAGTTTGAACTAAGTTTTGTATTTAGACCCTCTTGAAGGATATCGCCACTGCCTTTACTGACTGAGATATTCACTACTGTCAATGAACAGGTCTCAAGAAAATTATTTTTAAGCTCTAGGGGAAAGCATGCTTTTTCTTCTTTCAGTGAACTTTAGCTTGTCAATAGTTAGCCAGCTATTGAGAAAGAGTGAGTTGGATTAACTCATGAAACAATACGTTACAGTGTCAAGAAAAATCAAAGAGCAAGAGGCAAACATACAAGTATGTTACAAATCTTTTGCCAAGAATTAAAAATCCAAATTTATTCATCTGTTAAATAAAGAACCATCAGTAGTGGAGATGGTGATAAATTAGCCTGGATGAAAAGAAATAATGCAGTGAACAATATGCGCAGCAATTAGGACCCAAATGATAATCTCAGAGTCATGCGATATCGGGCTGCACTGGTTGCAAAATCGATGTGATCCTGGACCTCTGTGAAAAGCTGCAATGACTCTGGAATTAAGACATTAGGGCGTTGTGAGTGGGAGTGGTATTTAGTTGGTTTTCAGCTCTTGAAAGAAGCAGTTTGACTGAGAGGTGGGTGGCTTTGTGAACAGCATATGTGGCATATTTAATTCTACACGACATGGATAGAATACAATTGTTACATTGACTACTTAGTATTCCGATGTATCCTCTCTCATCATATTTCTGCTTTGACTCTTGTTGCTGCCTTTGTCTTCTAACCTAAACATTTTAGGTTTAAGATTTTTGCACCCCTTGGAAGCACAAAGAACCCTGATGCCAACTGCTATATCAAAGCAGGTCATGATTTTATTAAGATGCATTAAACTTGACAATTGTCAGCCTTGAGCAGGCTCAACCTCTGTCTCCCTGTGGTCAGGAACAATGTAGGAATTTTAATATGAGTCTCTGTGGTGGCTGATTTGAATTTCTAGGACAGCAATTAGAGAAGACACGTTCATGGTTGGCAAGCGCCTCTTCCGGGCGTTATCTCAAATGAAACGGCTTTGAGGTGTATTTAAAATGCCAACAGTCATAGCCTGTGAGAGCCTACAAAGAGGTGAGTTTATCAGCTTCAGCATCCTTCTTTGGTGAGGCAAAAACTGTGCAACGTGCTGGTTGGTGTTCAGAAGTTGAAGGTAATCTGTCAGCCTGGCCTTACCCTCCTGTAACGCCCAATGCGTGACTTGTTCTTCTAAAGCCTTGCTGGCAGTATTTGAAAAGAAACCTATTTGATTAGCAGTCATGCAGCTCTGCAATTTCCTATGCTCTCTAACTCAACAGATCAGAAATTCAATGGAATGAGCAGAAAGAGCCATCTTTTTTTGAGTTAATGAGTGCCTATCAAATGCTTATATAAACGGTAATTTGACATGGTGAAGAGCCTCAGGACAGAAATGTATGGGCTGGTGATTTTAAAAGTCAAAACCTTTAGATTAGAATCTGGGCTTTAAATATGTTATCTTGGTGTCTGTTTCAAAAATGGTATATGGTTTCATTTGAAAGTTTAGCCTAAGTTCCAGTGACCTGATACCTAGGTAAGTATATGTGTGTATCTATCCACTTATATACTTACATATATGACATAGATATATACATAAAATGATATAGATATAAAAGAATATATAAAAATTTAATATTGATATAAAATGGTATATATGTTTCTATAAACATATATACCATTTTATATCTAAATCCTTTCTCTATAGACATATGTGTACATACATGTTTTTCTCTGTACATATATACATATTTTTTACCTTTTATATATATTCTTTTCTTTAGGGAGAAAACAGTCTTTCCATTGGAAACAAACATTGTTCATTGTAAAGGCAACTGAAAAACGAAAAAGAAACACTGGACTTCGGTGGCAGCTGCATGAATTAGCTGAAATTTCATAGTCGTCTCTCTGCAAACTGGCCTCTTGCTGGCCCTGAGGAATACGTGGGTGAATACCAGACACAGAAGAATGTCAACTTGGCCTGTTTTATGAAGATAAGGTCTTGTAATTTCTTTTAGAAAGTAGCTTAAAAGGATAACAGAACCACACCTGGAATTTCTTTTCCCTACTACTATTTAAACAAACACAGAACCCTTCCTCTTCGGAGGAAGTTAAGGTTCCTGAGACCTGTATTTATTGCTCATTTTTAACCATGACGTTTGCTTCATTGTCTCACTTCATCTTGGTCATCATAACAGCCTCGTGGTGTCCAGCCGCAGAAGGGCCCCTCTGATGTTCAGCGACCACTCTGTTCTCTCTCCCAGGATACGATGTTCCCTGGGGTCATCTGGGAAAAGATGGGCTCTCAGTTTCCTCCTCAGTGGTGGAAAGATTTGATCCTTTTTCTAGTGCTCCATCATTTCGGTAACTTGGTCACTGGTTTTTAATTTCCGCTGCTCCTGCTGTAACAGTACAGACATGACTCCGAATTGGACCTATTCCTTTCACTCTAACTCTTATGCTTGGTTGCTTGTGCTTAGATATGCTGACTCTGCACTTTTTGTAAAAGACTGTTGCCCATAGCCTGAAATGCGCATGATAACCCACTCTCAAGGTTCTGACCTTTAAGGCATAATACTTTTCCATTCCTATAGAGACAAAGAGCTGAAGAGCAGAAAATAACCAGTCTTGCTGGAGGTTTATAGGAACACTGTGATCAGACAAGCTCAGACAGCTGTAAGAACAAAAGATTCCTGCACCAAAAAGTTTGCAGCCAAGAGTCTAGTATAAAGGAAGCCTGAATTCTAATTCCAATAAGATGTTTCTTTGAGACACTAGCCCACCATCTTCTCAGTCTGCTGGCTTTTCCAGTGAAGTCATTATTTCTCACCCCAACACCTTTTCTCTCCGTTTATTGGCCTTTCCTGCTGTGAGCAGTCCTAGCTTGGACTCTGTACACTACTGCCACCTGCTGACCAACTCTCTCTCTGAACGTCTTGAGTTCAAATTTCTCAAGGCAGACCTGATCCTGTTAGCCAGTGGTTACCTGGCCTCTTTCAAACTGTGGGGCTGGAGAAGACTCTGGGATGCCCTTTGACAGCAAGGAGATCAATCTAGTCAATTCTAAGGGAAATCAACCCTGAATTTTAATTGGAAGGACTGATGCTGAAGCTCTAATACTTTGGCCACTTGATGCGAAAAGCTGACTCATTGGAAGAGGCCCTGATGCCGAGAAAGGTTGAGCATGGAAGGAGAAGGGGGCGACAGAGGATGAGATGGTTGGATGACGTCATTGACTCAATGGACATGAGTCTGAGCAAACTCTTGGAGATAGGGAAGAACAGGGAAGCCTGGCATGCTGCAGTTCAGTTCAGTTCAGTTCAGTCACTCAGTTGTGTCCGACTCTTTGTGACCACATGGATCGCAGCACACCAGGCCTCCCTGTCCATCACCATCTCCCGGAGTTCACTCAGACTCACGTCCATTGAGTCCGTGATGCCATCCAGCCATCTCACCCTCGGTCGTCTCCTTCTTCTCCTGCCCCCAATCCCTCCCAGCATCAGAGTCTTTTCCAATGAGTCTTTGAACTGTGGTGTTGAAGACTCTTGAGAGTCCCTTGGACTGCAAGGAGATCCAACCAGTCCATTCTGAAGGAGATCAACCCTGGGATTTCTTTGGAAGGAATGATGTTAAAGCTGAAGCTCCAGTGCTTTGGCCACCTCATGCGAAGAGTTGACTCATTGGCATGCTGCAGTCCTTGAGGTCTCAGAGTCAGACACGACTTAGTGACGGAACAGCAGCAACCTGGTCTCTGTGCATGTACTTGTTGGACAGACCTATGAGAGTATTTGGTTTTAGGTGGCACTTTTATCCGTGGTCTAGCCTAGATGGGATCAGAGTGATGGGGTTGTGTAGCACAACAGGAAGTCACTTGTACCCCTGCACTGAGGGCAGGATTCTCTTATTTCTCTGGACTGTACCTGACTCTGGCCTGGTATAGGAGATGGTAGCCCTGCCTCAGAGGGTGCTGTCAGGACTGAAAGAGAAGGCCAAGTGTCTGGTGCAGTGGAGGCTTAGCAAAGCAACAGGCTTTTCCTTGTGAAAATTTTTCACAATTTCCTTGTTGTTCTTGCCTCGGTTATTTGTGTGTCTCAAGAAGAATTCAGATGGGTCCTATTTAGGATACAGCAATAAAAGAACGTGTTGTATTTTGGAATGAAGATAATTATGTGATGATGATCCAGGCCACCCACCCTGAATGCTGTCCATGTGCCAGGCATTGAGGGCTTTGTATGAATTATCTTATTCCATCCTCATCTTCATACTGTGTGGCAGATTCTCTTTTGGTCCTTATTATATTGAGGAGGCCACTGGGACTCTCAGGAAGGTTAGGTAACCTTCCCAAAGTCACTTGCTTGCAGATTTGGTTTTGAACTCCACTGAAGAGCTGAACCTTCCAACAGCCAGTATGTTGAACTTTTAGTTTCTGTAAAGTTATTTTGGTGACTGTCTTGCTGTTATAGAATCCTTACATAGTTTGTTAATTTATGATATCATACATCCCCAAAATATAATATAATATAATGGGTGCATATGAAACTGACTTTTAAAAATTACTAGCTAATCAGTTTAAATGTTAAGGATATCAGACAAATCAATGTTAAACTGAGACAAGAGTATTTTCTACAAGTGTACTTTTTAGTATGTACATATAATAGAGAAATTGATAAAGTTATATTTTAAGAAAATAAACATAAAATCTGTAAGCCATGCTTCTGTCCTGGTGGTTGTAGAAACAGATGCTGTGAATTTGTTGCTAATTTGGATCAATTTATATTCCACTAGGCTCATGAGAAAATGTCTCCTTGTTTTATTTTTAAAATGTGATGTATAACCATTACAACCAGCACATTCAATACCTTATTTATAAATGATCTTAAATATAAAGTAATTTTGAATAAACATTTCATTTTCATTACTTGATTCTGTCATCAGGGGAAACACAATTTATTTCAATTTCTGGAGCTTCTGCTCTAAGGACACATGTGAATAATTATCCTGTTGTCTTGACCCACCTTTTATCAAAGAAAAAAAGAATAATTTGCTTTTTCCTCTCCTCTCTACCTACTGTTAATGTACTGATATTTATTACTTCTAAATGAGACAATAAACTTGTCAAGAGCTCTTCTTTTTGAGATCAAAGGTATGACATTTGGATATTTTTGAGAGTATTTGAAATGTATCTCTTGATATTTTGGGTAACAGCCTTTTCAGCTTTCATTGACAGAAACCATAAATTATTACTTATATTTAGTAACTTAGGTAAGCTTACTGCAAAGATGTATCAATGTGTAGTAGTTCTGGAAATAGATGAAGAACAAAACTCTCTATTAGGGCTCAGTGTAAGTAATTAAAATCAAAAGGACAAGGGACAGAATTTTCATTATATTAAAATATCAGTATGGAATATGCTGTGGCACCTTCTTATAATAAATTAATGTAGTAAGCATTGTAGATCAAGCCCCATAAAGTTGTGTAAGTAGAATTTATATACCTTTGTATACACAGGCTTACATGATAAGGTCGTATTGAATGAATGAATGAATCTTAGAAATGGTATAAGATAGTGTTTAATTGCACAGACTTCACTGTTGCTTCTGCTGCTAAGTCGCTTCAGTCGTGTCTGACTCTGTGTGACCCCATAGACGCCAGCCCACCAGGCTCCCCCGTCCTTGGGATTCTCCAGGCAAGAACACTGAAGTGGGTTGCACTGCACTCCTCCAGTGCATGGAGTGGGGTGCCATCACCTTCTCCAATGCATGAAAGTGAAAAGTGAAAGTGAAGTCTCTCAGTCGTGTCCGACTCTTAGCGACCCCATGGACTGCAGCCTACCAGGCTCCTCCGCCCATAGGATTTTCCAGGCAAGAGTACTGGAGTGGGTTGCCATTGCCTTCTTGCATGGACTTCACTACATGGATTCAAATCCTCTCTTTGCCAATTCCCAGTTATGTTTTCTTGAGCAAACTGTTCAATATCTCTGGTGTTTTTGTTCTATACACAATGTAAATATGAACGGTGCATATCTTATAGTATTATTATGTGGATTAAATGATTTCACATGTGAAGGATTTAGACTTTTTCTGGTACATGTGTGCTTAAATGTGTTACCTCTTGTTATGTGACTGTTTTTCATTCTCCTGCTTTCAGAAAGAATAAAACTGAAACTAATAATAAAAGGACTGGGCCTCCCTGGTGGCTCAGTGGTTAAGAATCTGCTGTGCAATGTAAGGAACACCAGTTCAATCCCTGGTCTGGGAAGATCCTTTGTACCAACGAAGTGCATGAGCCACAGCTACAGAGCCCATGATCTGAAACAAGAGAAGCCACCGTGATGAGAAAGCGTGCATGCAGCAATGAAGATCACAACAGCCAAAAAAAAAAAAAAAAATTAAGGAATAATAGGAATAATCCATACTGAGATGATGAAAAACACTCAAACATCACAAGGATAGAATTTTGAAAATGGGTCCAGTCTCAAAGAGTTAATGAAAATCTCCGGTACCCAGAACGAGAGTGACCTATGAGCAGAAACAGAAGGTCGACTCGTCTCTGCCCGACCCTCAGTGGATGGCGAGGGCTTGATGTGATGGATGCAGAAGTTGGAGAGGCCACCCTGAATGGAGGGGAGGAGCAAGGCGTGACTGCGTGAGGTCGCTGAGCACCCTGCAGCTGGGAGTACCTCGTATGCACCTCACAGCGCCTTCCTTCACCTACTGCAAGTTCATGTACCCAGACCTGCTGCTTGGGCCAAACCCACCCCTGGAAGAATTCAGAGTGGAGAAGCAGTTTATCTCTGTCATTTTGGCCAGGACACAGGTCTACGTGCGTCTATCAGCTGAGGACAAATAGTGAGCTGAGCAGTCAGGAAATCCTGCTGCTGCTGGCCAAACAGCCCTTTATCCTGTGAGGTGGAACCACTTGACTAAAAGTTCCTCTTTCTTGGCAAAAGCCTTCTGTTAAATACTCCCGACAATGTGTACCCGATGGCCTTTTTAATGGGCTTTTAATTTTTATCACAAAGTAACACTTTTCATCATCCATAAAGAATTTCTGCACTGCTACATTCAAATTCCCAAAAAGTCTTGTCTAATTCTGCTATTTATTCTCCATAACTGTAATCAGTGAAATTCTCAGGTCTTAGGAATCCTCTTAGCAATGGTTGACACACATTAAAATCAGTGTGTCACGCATGTTGGGATATCTGAAAGAGTATCAAAAATAAAGCATTTTATATCCATTATCTCATTAAGATTTATAAGCATCCTAGAGGGAACATGTTTTCAGTAATCTTATTTTACAGATGAGAAAACTGAAACTTAGATACATATCTTTTCCCAGATTAATCAGCTGGAGTTTGGTTTAGCTGTAATTTCGGGTAGACTTGATTCCAGAATCAGAGTTCATCAAGTGTTTAGTGTTTTTTTTTTTTTTTTTTTTTTCTGATTAGGCTGTAGGCACTCTTCCTCCTGGGCTTCCCCGGTAGCTCAGTGATCAAGAATCCATCTGCCAGTGCAGGAGATGCGGGTTAGATTCTTGGGTTGGGAAGATCCCCTGCAGAAGGAAATGGCAACCCACTCCAGTATTCTTGCCTGAGAAATCCCATGGACAGAGGAGCCTGGAGGGCTGCAGTCCATGGGGTCATGAAAGAGTCCAGCACGACCTAGCAACTAAACAGCAACTCTTCCTCTTGGTGTGGGAGAATGGTTTTGTGCTTTTGTGAAATTTAGGTCTATGAAAAAGAGACAATACGAATGGCCAGGTTATAGTTATCTGGCAATCAAACATTACATGGGAACTAAGTGCCCAGGATAGGAAAGATAAACTCTTGACTTGGGTCATACCACTGGGCAAGTCAGTGCATCTACGCTGGTATAAGCAAGGTGTCCCTTGGGTCAGCACAACGATCCTCCCAGATCCGGGGATCAGATTTTGACTGGAGTCATCAAGAAGGTCTGGGCAATGGTGTGTTGGAAATGGAACATCATTTGGGAATAGGAGGGACCAGACCCAATTGAGGGTACATGGTCCCTTGATGGGCTTCCTTGATGGCTCAGACAGTAAAGAATCCACCTGCAATGTGGGAGACCTGGGTTCGATCCCTGGGTTGGGTCTCTTGATATTGATAAGTTCCAAGTTTGTTGTTGTTCAGTTGCTAAGTTGTGTCCAACTCTTTGTGACCTCATGGACTGCAGCATGCCACGCTTCCCTGTTCTCCACCATCTCCCAGAGTTTACTCAAGTTCATGTCCATTGAGTTGTATGTTACGTACTCCTAAAATAACTGAAGAAACCTACCAGCTTCTCATTTTATGTAAGACCTCAAGCAACTATGCAAGTGAGCACAAAGAAAAACCTGAACAAGCTCCCTCTGGATGCTCTGGAGAGCGGGCTGACTACAGATGGGCAGGTTAACAGCGATGGGGAATATACCATCCTCGGCAACAAAGAGCTTGCCCTCTCAGATGCCAGTGACTACGACTGAGAAGGTATCAAGGGATGCAAAACAGGGTGGGCTTGTTTTTGAAATTTGATCATTTCTACCTAAGCATGCTTTGACCACATCAAAGATCTTTTCCTTCAAGACAAGTTGTGATGAAAATATCTGTGAACAGGGGATTGAAAATAATAGGCTAAGCATTTAACTTCTGCTTGTGTGGATGGGGCAGAAGGGGAGGCAGCCTCTGAGAGTAACTGCCAGTCATGAGTAGAGCTGTTCTCCCCGGCTCCACCCACTCTGAAAACCCCAGGATCTCTGGGTCTCTCCCTTGAGATGTGTCATAGACAGGCAAGTTGTTAAATGATGCATCTCCCGGTTCCTCCCTGAAGGACTCCGGTGCTCAACCTGGAAACCCACAGAAGAAAATGTTTCACACGTAAGGAAATGAGAGCAGACGTGAGAGAACGTGACCTCAGTGAACACTGTCCTCTGAAGTCAGTATATATGAACAGATTCAGAATGCTGAAAACGATATAGGAAGCTGTCTGGCCTCTCCAGCCAGTGTCAGGAATGACAAAAATGGTGATGGGGAGGGGTGGTCCTAGATGGAAAGAGGCTGAAGAGACAGGATACAGTAAGTCCCCTGCATACAAACAAGTCCTGTCTGAGAGAAGGTTCTTAGTCCAATCTGTTCCTAAGTCCAACAAAGTTAGCCTAGGTACCCAACTAACAGAATCAGCCAGGTAGTATACTGTGTGTGTGTTTAGTCGCTAAAGTCACTAAGTCATGTCCGACTCTTTGCAACCCCAAGGACTGTAACCCACCAGGCTCCTCCATCCATGGGATTCTCCAGGCAAGAATACTGGAGTGGGTTACCATTTTTCTTCTCCATGGGATCTTCCTGACCCAGTGATCAAACCAGAATCTCCTGCATGCCAGCAGATTCTTTACCACTGAGCCACCTGGGAAGCCCCAATCCTCTTGCTCTAAGAGGCAAAAGAACAAGTTCATATTGTAATATAATACTTTTCACATAAAATACATAATATATAAGTGCAAACATACATACAAAATGCATAGTACATAAAAACAAACACAAAAAATAAAGAAGATATTTTATTCTTACAGTACAGACCTTGAAAAGTACAGCAGCATGTACGATAGCTGGCACACAGGGCACATTTGCACGTTTCTTTGAAAGTTTGTAACCTGAAGGTTCATACATCAGGGACTTATTGTAATCAAACACAGTATGTGAACCTTGAATGCATCTTAGATCAGGAAAAAGAAAAAAGTGTGAAAGGTGTTTGGGGAAACTATTGAAAGTAACAGAAATATGGGCTTTGTGTTACATGTTATTGATTTGAAGTTAATTTCCTCAAGTGTGGCATTGATATCCTGGTTATAGAGAAGACCCTTATCTTGGAACTTAAATGGTAAAATTTCCAGGCTGAGGGAGGTCTAATGATGACTTCAACTTGCTGTCCAGTCTTTAAGAAGAAAGCAAGCAGGTTCAAATAGATAAAACAGTCAAATGTTAACAGTTGGTACATCTGAAGGATGGGAATACAGGTGTTTCACGATACTATGTTTTGAAGGTTTGAAAACTTTCCAAATTAAATGTTAGGGACATGTGGTCCCTAATACTGTCCCTCTTTTCTGGAATGTCGTGTACAGAATTCATCTCACAGATCAGCAGTCACCCTCTGTGTGCAGGGTTTTCTTGAGACGTGTTTCACTCTTTCCTTTCTATATTGCAGGAATATTCCTTTTGGCAGTGCTGACATTGCTCAGATTCTTTTTTTTTTAAGCTATTACTTTACTTGATTCTATTTTTTTTTCCCCCAAAATGGTACTTTGGCTGAATACACAGCTCTCTGGAAATAACCTTAATAATTTTTAAGTGAATTCTCTTTTAAATAACTGTCACTTGTACAATTGTACAGCAAATTGCTTTGGGCATGTTACTCCACGTTTTGGGGGGTGTCAACGTCTCCATCCCCTAGATGCCCATTTGTGAAAACCCAGTCTCCTAAGTTTCCTCTCTTGGGTGACGGGTTGTCCCAGGTGCCCAGCGCTCATGCTGTCTCTGGGACTGGCCACAAGATGGCAGTGTTTCAGAACATTGTTCTACTTGGAAGGAAGACCCAAGAGCCTGGCTGAAGGTCTGAAAGGGGCATCCATGGCAGAAAGTTGGCAGGTCTGATGCTGTGTTCAGCATCTAAATGGTTTGAAACAATGAGCTGGATGGTGTATTGGGGAAAAGACAATACTAGTCTTTCTTGTTATATCCTTTGCCTAGAGCTCAATCGCTTTATACAACAATCATCCCAAGAAACTCCAGGAAGTATTTTCTTGTCTATATCGATGCTAAGTTTGCCATTCTCCTCTAGCTATTTATGTGGCGATGTACTATAGCGAGGATATCACCTAGCATTTCTCTCTGTCAGTCCATGACCCATTAAGTTTACTACTTAAGAAATGTAAACTACATTCAACTCTCTTTTTGTGACATGAATTCTAAACACAGTTAAAATGTTCTTCCCTCTTAGTGCATCCATAGAACTATGGATGGGTGAATATTTTCATTAAACTTCCACTAAACTCAAAACCAAAGAAGAAAAGTTTTCTCACTTAGAACCGTTATACAGGCTATAATCTTTAATAGGTTCAACCTTTAATATTGGGCTTTCATATCATAGTCTGGAGCTAATGATTGAAATGTATGATTACCGTGACAAAGAAAATTAAGGTCATTTTTTGTCTAAGTCCAGTGCAGACTCAGTAAATTCCAGAGAAGCCTCATAGAAATAAAACTTGATGGCTCTGCAGTTATCTTTGGATGAGCTTCAAACTCAGACTATAGATCACTTGTAAGTGTCAAGGAGAGCTCAGGGTTGGTGAAGGCAAACTCAAAGCTTGTGAAGAGGTAAGGAGGCATCCATGGGGCTCTCTCAGTGAGTGTGGTCTCCCTGCTCCATAAATCTGCCTGTAGCCTCATTTCCGGTGTGGGCTCTTCTCTGGTGTAGGTTCTTTGGCATGGGACCTTCTCAAATCTGCAGAGTGAGCTCAACGTCTGGAGTAACATCATTAGGGTTCTTTTCCTCTGACAGCCTCCTGATAAATTCTTCTCCCAAATGGACAGACACTTGAGCAACTGTGCTTAATGGATTATCTTGTTAGAGCCGTATAACCTTAGGATTATCCAAGGCTGAATCAAGTGCAAACGTTTGTCTTTCACTTAATGGACCCACAAACTGAATTAAGCCCCAGCCCATTAATCAGATCAACTCACAAACTGTCTTCTTACTGCGCTAGTATACAGTGATGTGCCTGGCAAGGCCCACTCCTGGGCTGGTATCTCTGAATCCAGGTAAAATCCTAGTTTCTGCCTAGTGGATAGAATATATTTTACTCTTTCAAAATTATAGATTACTTTTACTTTTGGTTTTCTAAAAGCTCCAGGGGTTTAATTGTGGAATGTGTATAAATGATCGTGGAGTCTATTATTTTACTTATAAACACTCAAAGTCTGACATTAAGATATGCTATTGTTATCAAGACTTGATTCTTAAGATCTGCATTGATTTTAGATTAGATTTTCTCCTCAACTGGAACTCACTTTACCACCTCTAATATAAGGACCAGAGCTCAAGTTTTCATCACAGATCCCATCTCTTCCAGTTACTTGTAAAATTTTAGGGAAGGGCTGGAGTACTTTAGGAATGTTTTAAGGCTTTCTCAACAGGTCGCATGAAGTTATCACAGCTTCTAACATGTGTTCCTTTCACTGTGTTAGCAGATTGCACCATGGTAGATTGTCAGGGTATCCCATTTTGTTTTTAAAGTGGCTCCAGTAATCCTGCAAGATTTGAGGATTCCAACATTTAATAAAAGCTGGTTATTAGCTATACTTTCAGAAAGAAAGATTTTTAAGACCACAGTTTAAGTGAGAAGACGCCCTCTTTTATGGTTTGAAGAACGTAAAATATAAGATGGTTTAAATATTGAATGGCTCAGAGTTACCTTCATTTGTGTGGAAATTCAACACAAAATCCCTCAACAGAGGTTGGTTTGTTGCTGGAGCTTTGAATGACTTCAACCTGATCACTGCTTCTTTCAAGGCACGGGTCTTCACTGTTGTCAGATGCGTTACTATCTCCTCTTCCTTAGGACAGTTACTGTTTCAGATCTGAGCACACAGAACAGCTCCATGGGTCATTTTCCCTTTCTTTCACTGTTTCTTTCTTTTTACCTGACAGGCTCCCCCTTTAAGAGCAGAAACATCACAGAGCGGGATGGGGCTGCTGCTGCTGCTGCTAAGTCACTTCAGTTGTGTTCGACTCTGTGCGACCCCACAGATGGCAGCCCACCGGGCTCCCCCATCCCTGGGATTCTCCAGGCAAGAACACTGGAGTGGTTTGCCATTTCTCTCTCCAATGCATGAAAGTGAAAAGTGAAAGTGAAGTTGCTCAGTCGTGTCCGACTCTTAGCGACCCCATGGACTGCAGCCCACCAGGCTCCTCTGTCCATGAGATTTTCCAGGCAAGAGTACTGGAGTGGGGTGCCATTGCCTTCTCCGAGCGGGATGGGGGAGATTCCGCAATTCTGAGAATATAACTGCATGTGATGTTGTCTGTAATAGAGTGACAGAGGGTCAGAAAAACATAGAGGATGGGATCACTTTTCCAAATGGGTTTACTAGGACTCTACTTCTGGATGACAGACCCGTTGATCCAGGCCTTCATGGGTATGCAGTATTTTAAAAGGTCCTCTGGGGAAAGGGGGCCTTTGGTCACTGGTGGCAATAAGAACAGGTGAGAAGAAAGTTTGGCAGGTTTGATGAATGCCAGGTAGCCAGACACGCCTGTATTAAAGTGTGCATGTGTCTGAAGCATAGACTACAAGGGAAACCTGAAAAGTTAGGTTAGGTCTAGAGCAAAGATGACCCGGAATGCTGTGCTGAGGGGCTTGACTTCCAGTCTTTTAGGCAACATGAGCCTCTGGTGGTATTTGAAAAAGGGAGTGACCTGAAACCTACTTGGATAGTCAGTGATAAGGCACTTCCTGTGTGCAAGCACTGTTCCCGGGTTTCTCATAGACAAATGCATTGCATTTTCTCAATAATCCTGTGGAATAAATGCAGTTATCCCCACTTGGATGGAAGCACAGGGAATTTGAACCACTTGCTCAAGGCCACATGGCTAGAAGTGGCAGAACCAGACTATACCCAAGTAGCCTTGCTCCTGAGCCTGGGCTCCAAACCATTGCATTGTTTAGGGGCAGAATGGACCTGGAGAGAGGACAGAGGGAAGGAGAAGTGCTGCAAGAAGAAGAGACGAGAAGGCTCAAGTCAGCACGGGGTGGGGGCGGGGTGCTAAGGGCAGAGTAGAGATGACGAAACAGGGCAAGTGGGAACGACCTTGCAGCGGAAACAGCAACCTTGCCTTTGGTAGAAAGTGAAAGTCACCTGTTCACATGCCATGGTTTCAAATTCCTCCACTCTTCTCTTGATCCCTACCCACTATGACTCACCTGGTGCTTACTTATTGCCATGCTCAAGGTAAGGTCTCACCTGGGCAGAATCGAAGAAGCTCTCCACTTTGTTCTAAACAGTTGATGTTTCTGTTTCACTTTTCTGGAAGCTACATCATGTTATTTGGTAAAATTTCCAAGTCTGTTTCCCGTGATAACTGCGATGTATCTACAGAGATGCACTTGTCTTTTTTTTTTTAATCCAAAGAAAAGACCTTATAAATATCCCAGAACTTACACATTTTTAGAAAATATCTGAAGACAAGAATAGAATGAAAGTGCCATCTCATTCAGTTTTGGAACTCTCTACTCTCAACCTTGGGCCATTGATTTGCCATATGAGGATAATTTATAACTCAGAGTGACCCCATTGATTTCCTTCTTTCATGAGAAACTTTGGCTGGAAAAGGCATCTCTCAAGCTAGGAATTTTTATAGCAGAGGTTCTTGTTAAAAACTTTGATGTTAGTGTGGTCTTCATTTATTCAATTTACCTTCGTAAGGGAATTAATATCATTGCAGCAGTATTGATGATGGCATATCTTGGGTTTAAGAAATTCTCTATCTATTAACTGATTGGGAATCAGCCAGGGGAAGACAGGAAATCCAATAATGTAAATAAACTTGACATTAATAATTTCCATATATTTCTGGAGCCAGCCATGTAAAAAAGTAGAGAACACCATGATATTAGTGTAGATTTTTCACAATGAGCTGGAAAAAGACCCTATTTACAAGCTCAGAGGGGCACAGTGCCTTTTCCCACAGTCAGTCTCTCCCATCAGGAAGCTTCCATAATTCTCTTATCCTTATTCACCAGAGGGCAGACAGAATGAAAACCACAATCACAGAAAACTAACCAAACTGGTCGCATGGACCACAGCGTTGTCTAAGTCAATGAAACTAATGAGCCATGCCATTGTAGGGCCACCCCAGATGGACAGGTCATGGTACAGAGATACAGAGAGTTCTGACAAAACGTGGTCCACTGGAGAAGGGAATGGCAAACCACTTCGGTATTCTTGCCTTGAGAGTCCCATGAACAGTATGAAAAGGCAAAACAGAAGCAATAGTCTAAGAAGAACCATTTTAAGAATGTTGTGACAGGCACTTGGTCCTGGAAAATTGAGAAGAAATCATAGATCTGGGGTTTATGGCTATATGATACTGGATGACTGCATGGGGCTGACTCTAGCAGGATGAAAAGTTACATTTATTGAGTGTCTATTGATAGTTGTGCCTATGTGAATGGCATTAGGCTTAATCACAATCTGGGTACTTTTTGTCTCAGAAAATGTGATTTTCCATCATCCTACACAGGTGGTAATGTGATGGAGTGAAGCTTATGATCCAGGAGTGCTGGACTCTGCAACCAAGCCTTCCGTCTCAAGTGACTGAAGGTAGAAGTCATCCTTAAAAGGTCAACAGGGTCTTTAGCTGTGGGAGAGAGTCTATCTCTCATTTTAACATCATTCCTCATCAGAGATACAGAAGCAAACTCAGAAGTGGTCCAATTTCTTCTGTGAATCTCTCCCTTAGCTATGATGCCCATTTTCTTTCTCTCCTTAGGATTATGTAAAAATATAATGATAAACATAAATAAGACATAAGTAATTAAAAAAACCCATAAGTTTTGTTTCCTAACAAAGTTATAGGAATATCTGGGCTTGGTTTCTCCCTTAATCCTGATATGGTGCTGGTGGAATCTCAAGATAGGGAATAATTCAGACCAATTGGAATTGTAAACAATGTTAACAATGGTGATGGCAGTAGACTGATGTTCCTTAGACTTTCATGTAAATTCCTGTCCAATAGCTCAAAGGGAATTTCGTATAACCCATGAGTTACATAAATGTGATGGCAACATATTCAACACTTTTATTGGGTTGATAATATAAAAATAACTGTATAGGGACAGAAAAATTCAAAATGGGCACTGCAGGGCTTCTCTTGTAGCTCAGGGGTAAGGAATCCATCTTCAAGAGACACGGGTTCGATTCCTGGTCTGGGAAGATCCCGTATGCCTTGGGACAACTGGGCCCATGCATCATAATTACTGAAGCCTGAATGCCCCAGAGCCTGTGGTCCATGACAAGGGAAGCCGCCACAATGAGAAGGCTGTGCACTGCAGTTGGAGAGCAGCCCCTGCTCACCAGAATTAGAGAAAAGTGCATGAGCCAATGAAGACCCAACACAGCCAAATAAATACATAAATACATAAATAAAGATGGGACAGGGAATCAAGATTTCAGATTCTTGCCTAGTTGCCGATTATCTAGAATGGCTAATGTATTAGTTCATGAGTATCATGTAATACACTGCCATATGAACCACCACGCCATCCCACTTTGAGTGCTATCCATACTCCATGGCAGTGCTTTCTCATCTGGCCAGTCAAAAAAATTCATTTGCTTTTCTCTAGAGAGGGAGATGTTGGCCAGAGAGAAGAAAAATGCCTATAAGCAAAAGGCAAGCAATTTCCAACGTGTCTTGGTTTGTTTACCTTCACGGTGCCTTCTGTTCTGCTTACCCAAGGATAGGATGCTGTTTAAATTGATATTGATGTTTGTGGCTTTACTGTGGAGATGATATTGATCATGTTTGTGGCTTTACTGAGAAAGAGAGATAGAAGTTGCTTGTCCAAGTGCATCACACAGAGCTAATATCCTGCCAGGAAAAGAATGGTGATATCCAGCAACTTCCACCTTCCCGGCTGTGCTTACAAAACCCACTAATTAGGCAGAACAAATCTGTTCCATGTCGTCTCCCTTTAGCTTTGATGACCGCCCTTTTTCTTTCTCTCCTTAGGGATATTTACATGAAAACACTTTGTTTCTGGCGAGTTTGTTTTTCTTTCTCTTTTTGAGGGCTACCCTCCCTTTGAAAATAGTGACTTTCATCTCCAAGTCCAGAAGGATGGGTTCATACTGCTTTGCTTTTAACAACCCAGGTCAGTTGCTAGGGAAACATGTAATGTCTCAGCTAAAGTCAACAGAAGGCTCTGAGTTAAAGTAGACAAACTTTTAGTGTAATTGGAACCTACGATATGCATGAACAGTAATACTTGCTGATAAATTCTGTATTAATGAATTGGACTTTTCGGCTTCTTCCCAAAGGGCCACTGTTAGTCTTCTAGCACAGGCTGGTGGTTTTGAAAACAATTTGTAAAGAGATAACTTAAAAGAAAAGACTTCTTATATTCTGACAAATTATAAAAGATTTTTTTAAAGGTCTCTTTAAAGAATCTCGCATCTTGACAAATTGTTGTTCAGTCTCTCAGTCTGAAGCCATGGGCTTCCCTTGTAGCTCAGCTGGTAAAGAAGCAGCCTGCAATGCAGGAGACCTGGGTACAATCCCTGAGTTGGAAAGATCCCCTGGAGAAGGGAAAGGCTACCCACTCCAGTATTCTGGCCTGGACAATTCCATGGAGTGTACAGTCCATCGAGTGGCAAAGAATCGGACACGATTGAGTGACTTTCACTTCAGTTGCTAAGTCCTATCTGACTTCAGTCCATGGACTGAAGCACACCAGGCTTCCCTGTCCTTCACCATCCCCCAGAGTTTGCTCAAACTCATGAATTTGACAAATTATTTAAGGATTTTTAATTACATCAAGAGTTATAGGTAAATTTTGAGCCCTGTCTATAAGGTAGGCACTGTGCTAAGCATTTGGCAAGCAATAACACACTGCGAAAGTGCTGCACTCAATATGTCAGCAAGTTTGGGAAACTCAGCAGTGGCCACAGGACTGGAAAAGGTCAGTTTTCATCCCAAAGAAAGACAATGCCAAAGAATGCTCAAACTACTGCACAATTGCACTCATCTCACATACTAGTAAAGTAATGCTCAAAATTCTCCAAGCCAGGCTTCAGCAATAAGTGAACCGTGAACTTCCTGATGTTCAAGCTGGTTTTAGAAAAGGCAGAGGAACCAGAGATCAAATTGCAAACATCCACTGGATCATGGAAAAAGCAAGAGAGTTCCAGAAAAACATCTATTTCTGCTTTATTGACTATGCCCAAGTCTTTGCGTGGATCCCAATAAACTGTGGAAAATTCTGAAAGAGATGGGAATACCAGACCACCTGACCTACCTCTTGAGAAACCTATATGCAAGTCAAGAAGCAACAGTTAGAACTGGACATGGAACAACAAACTGGTTCCAAATAGAAAAAGGAGTATGTCAAGGCTGTATATTGTCACCCTGCTTATTTAATTTATATGCAGAGTACATCACGAGAAACACTGAACTGGAAGAAACACAAGCTGGAATCAAGATTGCCGGGAGAATATCAATAACCTCAGATACGCAGATGACACCACCCTTATGGCAGAAGGTGAAGAGGAACTAAAAAGCCTCTTGATGAGAGTGAAAGAGAAGAGCGAAAAAGTTGGCTTAAAGCTCAACATTCAGAAAACGAAGATCATGGCATCTGGTCCCATCACTTCATGGGAAACAGATGGGGAAACAGTGGAAACAGTGCCAGACTTTATTTTGGGGGGCACCAAAATCACTGCAAATGGTGACTGCAACCATGAAATTAAAAGACGCTTACTCCTTGGAAGAAAAGTTATGACCAACCTAGATATCATATTGAAAAGTAGAGACATTTTGCCAACAAATGTCCGTCTAGTCAAGGCTATGGTTTTTCCAGTTGTCATGTATAGATGTGAGAGTTGGACTGTGAAGAAAGTGGAGCACCAAAGAACTGATGCTTTCGAACTGTGGTGTTTGAGAAGACTCTTGAGAGTCCCTTGGACTGCAAGGAGATCCAATCAGCCCATTCTAAAGGAGATCAGCCCTGGGTGTTCTTTGGAAGGAATGATGTTAAAGCTGACACTCCAATACTTTGGCCACCTCATGCGAAGAGTTGACTCACTGGAAAAGACTCTGATGCTGGGAGGGATTGGGGGCAGGAGGATAAGGGGACTACAGAAGATGAGATGGCTGGATGGCATCATGGACTTGATGGACGTGAGTCTGAGTGAAGTCTGGAAGATGGTGATGGACAGGGAGGCCTGGCGTGCTGCGATTCATGGGGTCGCAAAGAGTCGGACACAACTGAGCGACTGAAATGAACTGAACCGAACTGAACACATTGAAGGTGGATTATTGGTTACCGCAGTACTGCAGGAAGGTGTTTTTATTGTCTGCATTTTACAGATGAAGAATTTAGTAAGAGAGAGGCTAAGTAACTTACCAGAGCACATCTGGGCAGAAACATGGCAGAGTGGTGATCTGAACTCAGAGAACCTGACATTATTGGTGGTAGACGTTATGAGCCATTAAGCTACACTACCTCTCAGTCACGATCCCACTGGTTGTTCATTAGAGAATCAGAAAGTAAAAATTCCATTGGATAAACAAAATTTCCCCTTTGGACTTTTTTCCTCACTTTGACAACTGTGAAATAAATAAGAGTCTGACATTGCGGGTGGGGCGGGGCGGGGGGGAGGTGGAGTTCTTCTTCATGCAACGGTGAGGGCTAAACTCCAGAGCAACATTCATTCATTTATTTTTAAAAAATATTTATTTATTCGGCTATGTCAGGTCTAGGTTGTGGCAGTGGGTATCTTTGATCTTCATTGCAGCATGTAGGGTCTTTAGTTTCGGCATTTGAACTCTTAGTTGCAGCATGTGGGATCTAGTTCCTTGGCCAGGAATCAAACCTGGGCCCCCTGCACTGGGAATGCAGAGTCTTAGCCACTGGGCCACCAGAGAAGTCCCAGAACATCATTTATTTTTAAAGTAATTTCAATCATATCAATTAGTTGTAGGGTTGGAGGTGACACTAATCAGCTCATAGGACATGGGTCTGCTCTGACTTGTTCCTCTGCACTGAATTACTCCTTAAGCTATTCATTGGACAAGGCTTATTCAAGGATGAGACAGAATCAAGATTGGTGGGCGAGGAACAGTCCTCCTAGAAGAGATGTGTGTATGGGATTCAATAGAGAAGCTATTCTTCCCCAGATGTCCTCTTAAAGAAAAGCATCTTTTTCGCTGCAAAAGAAATAGTGTTTCTTTAGAGAGCTGCAGCAATGAATAAGTGGTGTTTTTGATCAAGTGGTGTTTTTCTGTCTACATACAGTGATGTAGGAGTCTTTTCAATATTGAACTTGAGATGAACTGAAATAATAAATTGATATAAATCATATTAACCTTTTTCAACTTTTCAAAAAATTTTAAAACAAAAAAATTTTCTTAAGGAAGAACCAAATGATGCTCTTCTGGAGTTCTTAGTTTTCACTTTAAAAAAGGCCTTAGAATTAATCACAGGCATATCACCGAGGTCTTCACAAACGTAATTTTCAGTTTGGCTGATTTGGTCTTTTCCTCATAGTCTCCACCATTTCAAAGAACACCATATATTTTATGTTCTGTGAAAACTCCCCTCACTGAAAACAAAAGGAATAATTAACAGTCTCGGTAGCTCTGTTGCCAAGAGTCCCTGAAGCTCTCTCCTGCTTACTTACGTATGTTTGGAGATGGACCCTGCATACCAACAAGCCCACAGGTGCACTTTCTGTTTCCTCCTCTCTGTGATTACTAATGTCCAGGAGCAAGGTTAAAAAATGTTTTCCATTGTTATGATAGAAAATCCATAGATGAAATGTGTCTCTTAAAGGCAAAGCATAAGTAAGTAAGTGTTACTTGCTCAGTCATGCCCAACTCTTTGTGACCCCATGGACTGCAGCCCACCAGGTTCCTCTGTCCATGAGATTTTCCAGGTAAGGATACTGGAGCAGGTTGCCATTTCCTTCTCCAGGGGATCTTCCCAACCCAGGGATCGAACCCATCTCTCCTGTACTGCAGGCAGATTCTTTACCGACTGAGCTACAAGGGAAGCCCAAGGCAAAGCATACTTTTGAGTAAGAGGCAGTTTTTTGGGATGCCTTACCTCATAAATTTGTCATCATATTGGCTTTGGGATGACTGGACGAGTGTGCGCGTGTGTGAGTGCACTTAAGCATGCGTGACCCGAGTACACACAGTTCAGTATTTCAGGAGGTCGTCACTCTCAGGGTTGTACAAGTGCTGTGTTGGTACCTGGGAGTGATTGCCATCTTAAGCATTGGCCCGAGACAGTAAAGCGTCTGTCTACGATGTGGGAGACCCAGGTTCGATCCCTGGGTTGGGAAGATCCCTTGGAGATGGAAATGGCAATCCACTCCAGTACTCTTGCCTGGAAAATCCCATGGACAGAGGAGCCTGGTAGGCTACAGTCCATGGGGTCGCGAAGAGTTGGACACGACTGAGCGACTTCACGTTCACAAGGTGTGTCTTACCACACCAGAGTCCTGGCTCTGTTATGGATTCTCTGACAGTAAGGGGTGAGGGCTGAATCACAGCTCCCAGGCTCTAGAACAGGGCCTCAGGGGTTGTGACAGGCTTAGTTGCTCCAAGGTATGTGGGATCTTCCGGGATCAGAGATCGGACCCATGTCTCATGCATTGGCAGGCAGATTTCAATCCACCATTCCACCAGGGAAGTCCTCAAAACTAATTTTATGATTTATAAATTATGGACTCATGGTACACTCAAGGTGGTGTACTTTATTAAAAGCATTCATATTTAAAGTCAGATGTATCTTCTTTCAAGTCTTCCAGGGTATTCTTCTGACTGCGTGAATTCAGTTGCTTGTGGAAGGGCAAAAACTCTACACTGGAGACCCTCCATCTCTGTGGGCATCTTGAGGCATGAGGCCCATTTGCCCCTTTCTCCTCTGCATGGGTCCCCTATTTGAGGATAATACTGGCAAACAGCTGCGGGCAGTCAGTGTTGAGAAATAAATGCCTAGTCTTGATGGCCTCTTGCTTAAAGTGTCTCTGCAGAGAAGCAAAGCCGTGGGTGACTCTTGAGAAGAAGCAGCAGGAGGAAACTTCCAGATGAAAAGGAGAGACGGACCAAAGCATTCGCCCCCACTCCCTCAGAAACAGAGACCTTCTGATCAAGAAGGACTCGTGGCCAGCTCTGCACTGGAACATACTGGAGAGCTTTAATAACACTAATGGCAGGAATTTCCTTAGATCCATGAGATCAGAATCTCTGAGACAGGTTGCAAGTTTCTATTTTTACAAAAGTCTCTTGAATTTGGTAAAGTTGTCAGGTATGTTATGGGGAGATTGTAGCGGTTGAGAAAATCAACCCTGTCAATCCTAAATGAAATTGACCCTGCATATTCATTGGAAGGACTGATGCTGAGGCTGAAGCTCCAATACTTTGGCCACCTGATGGGAAGAACTGACTCACTGGAAAAGACCCTGATGCTGGGAAAGATTGAAGGCAGGAGGAGAAGGGGATGGCAGAGGATGAGATGGTTGGATGGTATCACCAACTTGATGGACATGAGTTTGAGCAAACTCCAGGAGACAGTGAAAGACAGGGAGGCCTGGTGTGCTACAGTCCATGGAATCACAGAGAGCCAGACATGACTTAATGACTGAGTAATAGCTTCAGCAGTTGACCAGGTGCCTTTTCCAGTTCTTTCTCCTAAAAATTTGGGCAACCTCTGTTTGGTGGGGACAAGATGGGATGGCTCTAAGGGGAGGGAGAATGAAAATTTCTAGAAAAAGTGCCATTTCTTGGTTCCTACTGCCTGGAGAGACAAAAAACATCATTTGGGAGTGAACAGGAAATCCCTTCGTCTTGTCAATGAGAAATGAATAGAGAAATGAAACCACTCTCCCTACTTTCATTTCAGACCCCTGGACTTCTCTTTCACAGCTGCAACCATTTCTGAACCTTGTGCTCCAAAGGTGTGTGAGGGCAGAAAACAGCTAATGAAGTTTTATTCCTGATAATCCAGGCAGCTATAATGATTTCACTTCCACCCAAGGTCTAGTGGCCGAAGGGATGCTGGTTCTTCAGTGAAAAGATCAAGTTGACTGGAAATGAGGTTGCATGTTTCCATGGTTTAAAACTTCAAACTATCTCTCTAGTTTAGGTGATACAAAAAATAAAGACAAAAATCAAACCAGAGGTCCACATCAGCTATTCTGGACACCTATGAAACATTTATGTTGAATCTGAAAAACATGGTAAAATGTTCCAATTCTAATTGGAAACTTTCCCCAGTGGTTTTCTCAGATTCCTGGGGGACTGAAATCAAACGTCTGTGGCAGGTCTGTGGTTAATATAAATGTTAGGAGTGGGCTTGTGTTCAGATGCCAAGTTTCTGGAACTGTGACCAACCATGGCAACTTAGGTGCTTTGCCTTTAAGAATACTGTGCAAGCATATTGAAAACAGCCAAAGGAAACCCCTGCTCAGGCGTAAATGCCAGCAAGTGGCTGATTGGAACTCTCTTCCTTAGATGCAGAGACATATTTTCTCCTTCCCAAAAGTTCTTTTGTATATTAGACATTTTTTTTCCAGAAAAGTATTGGTCTGCGTAGGCTTCTGTGGTACAGAAAAGCAATTCTTCACATGTATATAATAAGTACATGGAGGAACCTAGTGAAAAGAACATAAAGTTGATATATACTTAGCTTCGTGTCTGACTGGGCTGTGTACCAGCTGTGACTGTGGGTAAGTTACCGACTCTGTCACCTCTAAGATGCAGATAAGAACTCTCTGGCACATGGTAGTCAATCAACAAGGCTGTTTCTTTCCCTCTCCCATTAAGGGAGACACATGCAATATGTTGCATTTTCCCTGATGGCTCAGATGATAAAGAAACGGCCCACAGTGCAGGAGACCTGGGTTCAGTCCCTGGGTTGGGAAGAGCCTCTGGAAAAGGGAATGGCAACTCACTCCAGTCTCCTTCCTGGAGAACCCCATGGACGGAGGAGCCTGGTGAGTTACAGTCCATGGGATCGCAAAGAGTCAGACACGACTTAGCCACTAAACAGCAACATACCAGGGTTATTTTTGTTTTTATCTTAACATAGCGGAAGATATTTCACAGGAGAGATTCCAACCAGGATGTGGAAACATGAGGCACCAGGTTGGGTGGGTGGTAGGTTTCACTCAAGGTCCCAAAGTAACAGAGAGGGGCTCGACCTACTGTGTCTGGAAGACGTTGTTCTAAGCATCTTCTAGACCTCCCTTCGTACAAATATTTAAGACTTTCCATAAATTGAAGTCAGGTCACCAAATGATAGAAGAACTCTTTGCAGAGAGTGGGATGCTCTGACACGGAGGGAGTGGGTCTCTCCAGGCTAACTCACATCTATTGGCCCCCTGTCTCCATCCTGACAGCCTGTTTCATCTTGACCTGGTGGTAGGTTACTTCCTAGCTGTTGGCCCTGTCCGGCTGGATCTGGCCTTTAGCTAAAACTCTTTAAGGTGTGAATCCTCACTGTGTGAAGAGCCAAAGAATCTCGCATAAGCACAGTCACAGAATAAATGAAGTCCCGTGTCACGTACCGCCTTTGTAAAACACCTTCGCGTGGTAGCAATAGGCACTGTCTCTTTAATAAAGCTCATTCCTTACGGCTCCCACATCTTATCTATTTGGACTCTGTGCTTCTCATTATCAGTAAACACTATGGGTAGATTTGGTTCATCATGGAAAAAAAAATTATAGCTGTCACTGCCTTCTTCAATCTAGTCGTTCATTATACGGACCTGAACCCTTATCTTTTTGCCTCCGCTGTGAAGTGCTTTGTGTATAATGAGAGCGTGTGTTTAAGTCTCAGCCAATAAAGACACAGTTTGAGGAGGACAATCCTATAATTTTGAGTTCCAAGTGTGAGAAAAGGAAAAAGGGTCACTTTGATTAGGTCATCATGTACGGCAAATGGAAACTTTTGGATTTTTCATAAATCCTCACTCATCAGAAAAACCACCATCATTCTTTGGTTCCTTTCTCTCCTAATCCAGGGAATTACATTCTCTCAATTTGATCTTTTTTTTTTTTTTATCAATGGCAGATGCATTTCCTTGCTTCTTTCAGTAAATAGCATTTTAATTAAAAAAGTCAGTAGTTTCAGCTGTATTTTGCTAAAGAGATGAGTCACCAGACATGGAAGCTGATGCATTTTCATTTTAATTTTTTTCAAAAGCAAACACACAGAACAGCCTGTAGGGCATCTTCGGGGCACATGTAACTTGTTAAAGGTTCATTAAGGGTCTCTGAAATGGAATTTGTTTGGGTAACCGGTGTTTATATTTCTCAAGTTGATGATTTATCACAAGTTACAGTAGCACTATCCATAAGACACAGGCAGCCTGCAGATTGTGACTCAGACTTGCCCACGTTTCTTTGTGTCCTGCTTCCAGGTCACCTGGATGGGGACCATCCCATTTGGTTGGAAGTTTCCTGGCTGCCATTCCAGAAGGAAATGTTCTTGTAAAGACAGACTCTCTAACATAAGCGATTTCAAGCACAGAGATTTAAGAGCAAATTAGGGGCTTACTTGGTCTGAATAAGGAAACTAAAATGTCATGATATTCTTTCATATGATGTGCTTAGCAGATTGGGGAACCTTGGCAGTTTATATGTTTGAAAACTAGAAAAATGCGATGTGCCCAGCGCTATTGCAATCTGTCAAGCCCTCGCAGGCACAGCATTTCTTGTACCCTCCAAGCAGCTAGCTCTGTAAGAACAGTAACGCGGGGATGACCTTTTCTTTATGGAAATGTGCCAAAAAGCTTCCTGGAGGTCAGGAGGCTAGACTTTCATCCACTTAGTATTTGCAGGCAGAACTTCTAAATGGATGAAGTAGTTTGGGAAAAAACTCCTGACTTCAAACTAGTTCTGTCCCTGTAATAATTTCTGCTTCCTTGATTGTGGATGGCAATTTTAGAACTGAAAATTCTGCTCGGAAATGGTACTCACCTGTGCGTGGGAAGGTGGAAACTCCTTTTTCCTTGATTTTGTTTCCCCATGAAGGAACTTCCATTAGAGCAATCTTGCTGGCCTGATACTGTGTGTGTATATATGTGTGTGTGTGCGCATGCTCAGTCCAATTGTCCAAGTCTTTTGCAATCTCACGGACTGTAGCCCACCAGCCTCCTCTATCCATGGGATTTCCTAGGCAAGAACACTGAGTGGGTAGCCATTTCCTTCTTCAGGGCATCTTCCCAACCCAGGGATCAAATCCGGGTTTTGATCCTGCTCTGCAGGCGGATTCTTTGCCAACTGAGCTACCAGGAAGACCCGGCCAGATCCTTTGGCCTTCACTATACAGGTGCCTCATGAATTTGAGCATTCCCAGTGGTCACTGGGTGTGTTCAAGCCGCTTTTTGTTTCATTTTGATCAGTATTAAATCTGACAGTTTGATATCTGTCTCCTGGCCCTAGTGTTTGTTTATACTCCATCATTCTTCTTTTCAGTCATTCGTTTATTTGACTGTGTCGGGCCTTAGTTGCAGCATGCGGGGTCTTGGATGCATTGTGAGGATCTTTCCTTGCAGTGCATGAACTCTGTTGTGGCTCGTAGGCTTATTTGCCCTGGGGCATGTGGGATCTTACTTCCCTCACCAGGGACTGAGCTCTTATCTCTTGCACTGCAAGGTAGATTCTTAACCTCTGGACCACCAGGGAGGTCCCACTGCACAATTCTTCATTTAGTCAGGGAACTTACGGTGCCTAATTTTTTATTAAAACTCCCATCTCCATTCCTTAACCTTGACCCACAAAACTGTAACAAGGCAGTTTCCCCAGACTTAATCAAATTGCTGATTTGATATCCATTTGCTTTCAGATTTTGATGGCTGGGGGAGTATGGTAAAACTTTTAAGATGTCCTCGAAATATGTCACTGATGTGCTAGACTGTAACTAACCCAGGGATTTATTTTTGGCAGGGGTAGCAACAATGCCTCATTCTTCTTTGTAGCTTCCTGAACATAGTTTAGTACTCGTTGTTGAGTAGGTTGAGTTGGACTGAACAGGAGTTGGAGTTATTGCTATGACTACCTCTCTTTGTATGTAACTATTTGAACTGAAAATGATACTGTCTGTCCTTCTATATTGCTTAAGGAAATTATATATTTCTATATTTTTGATTATGTAAATTGGAGCTGCTTCTTGCAACCTGCTAAATATTAAAGAGATGAACAAGATGAAGTTAACGACAGACATCAGAGCCAGCGCATGAACTGGACTCTGCCATTCTTCCCTCAAACCATGGGGAGACTGGCTTTGGAAAAAAGATGTGGTTGAAGAAACCCTCACTGAAGTTTTAAAAGTCACTTTCAATGCTATTTTAAAATTTTGTTTATCCCTTCATCCACCAAGAAATACTTTGGCTAGCGTAAGTGATACTGTATGAAAATGAATATACAAATATCTTCTAGAGACTCTAATTTCAGTTCTTTGGGGTATATGTCCAGAAGTGAAATTGTTAGAAAATATGGTAATTTTATCTTTAGTTTTTTAAAGAGCCATGCTACTGTTTTATTCAGTGGCTGTACTCTTTCACATTCCCGCCAACAGTGTACTGGGACCCAAGTTTCTCCACCAGTGCCTGTTATTTTTCCTCTTTCGTTTGCCTTGGTTTTGTTTTTGATAGCAGCCATCCTAATGGATGTGAGTTGATCATCTCTTGTGGTATTGATTTCAATTTCCCTAATGAATAGGGATTTTTGAGCATATTTTCATGTGATTATTGGCCATTTATGTCTTCTTTGAAGAAATGTCTATTCAAGTTCTTTGTCCTTTTTGAATTTTTGTTGTTGTTGTTGAATTGTAGGAGTTCTCTACATATTCTGAATTTCAACCTCTCATTTAATATATGATCTGCATGGATTTTCTCCTATTTGGTTGGTTGTTTCTTTATGCAATTGATTGTTTCCTTTGATGAGTAAAAGTTTTAAAGTTCAATGTGGTCCATTTGTCTAATTTTGCTTTTGCCACTTCTGCTTTTGGTGTCATATCCAGAAACTATGGCCAAATCCGTGGTCATGAAGAAAAATTTCTCCTATATGTTCTTTATGGCAAAACCAATGCAATATTGTAAAGTAATTAACCTTCAATTAAAATAAATAAATTTAAATTAAAAAAAGAGTTTTATAGTGTTAGCTTTTATGTTCTTGTCTTTGGCCCACTTTGAGTTAATATACGGTGTAATGGAAAGGTGCAGCTTCATTCTTCTGCATGTGGGTATCCAGTTTTTGCAACACCATTTGTTGAAGACTGATTTTCCCCATTGAGATGTATAGGCATCCTTGTCAAAAATAAATTTACCGCATATGCAAAAGTTCATTTCCTGGTTCTTTATTCTATTCCACGGTCCTAAATATCTGTCTTTATGTCAGCATCACTCGGGTTTGATTAGCTTGCTTTAAGTTTTGAAATCAAGAACTGTGAGTCCTTTAACTTTGTTCTTCTTCCCCAAGTTTTGGCTTAACATTACTTTAAAATAAAATTTATACTAGATTTATATCATAGTGGTTTTTATGCCTTACTTACCAGAACCAATTTCCCCACTGAAATGGCTTTTCCACAAATAAATTACTATGAATCTGTTGGCTATTTTAGGTACATTATTTCTTTGAAATTATGTGCTTGTCCTTACAGCTTATTGGAAAGAATGCTGCATTAAGAGTTGGGCTGGAGTTTTCAGGCCTGAGTTTGCTACCAGTAAGAGTGTGTCTTCAGTCAGTTCACTTGAGAAAGATCTCAGTGTCCCCTCCCAGTGAAGACCTGACAGGCTGAGCCTTACGTTTGCTTTCAGCTCTCAGAGTCTAAGTCTTAGCAGATCAGCAGTCTGATGTTTGCTGAAGGATTTCTCTTTTTAATTCACATAGATACTCTACATTTTCTGAATCTTCCCCCTTGTTTATCACAACATGAGCACAATGAGATGCAAGATTCTTTCCGATTACAAGCATAACTGAGAATCTCAAATAGGGAACCAACTGGGCATCTCAGGTGCAAAGACAAAGCAATGTTATGGTTTCTCATGACCTCCCATGGAACTTCATCTTTGGACAAAGTCTTGGGCATCTCAATAGATCCTGCTTTTCGTACATGATTAAAAGTTCACTTCAGTTGAACAGTCACATGTTGCCCTCTTTCAATTCCACTTTAGAGCTTCTCCTCTTTTCCGTCCCAGGCCAGCCTCTGACTCAGATGCCTACTGGGCGTGAGATGCTTGTGCTCAGTCCTGTCTTACTCTTTGGGACCCCATCGGGCCAGGCTTCTCTGGCCATGGAATTTTCCAGGCAGGAATACTGGAGTTGGTTTCCCTTATCCTTCGCCAGACGTTCTTCCCCACCCAGGGATCGAACCGACGTCTCTTATGTCTCCTGCATTGGCAGGCGGACTCTACCACTAGCGCCACCTGGGAAGCCTTAGTGGGCGTGGTGGAGGGAAAAACTGACACTGTCATTGGCTGGTTCTCTCCCCAGTCTCCACCCACTTCCTCATCCCTTTCTCCACCCCCTTCCTCACTAGCTGCTCTTGAAGCGGTAGAGAAAGAGGGATTAGACGCAAGGGGAAGGAAGGTTTTATGTTCCTGGCAGAAGTAATCTGATGTCAGTTCCCTCCAGCGTGGTAGCATCCAAATGCTATTCTCTTCGCTGCATGCATCTTTTCCCTGCAAACCCTGAAAGTTCAGTTCACTACCTCCCTTCTCATCGGTAGACAGGTGGGAATCAGGTAGCCATCTCCTTGTCTCCCAAACGCTAGAGGATACAGTTAGTCTATCCTTAAGAAGTTCTCTTAAACCTTTCTCAGTTGGCTTATGGGGGGAGGGGTAGTAAAGCACTCTCTGCAAAGGAGGTCCTCGTGAGGGGATTCATGGAAAACCAGGAGAAAGCTCTGTTTTCTGTTGTGCAGCCTGGAGGGAAACACTTGCAAAGCTGTTTCATTTCTGGGCCTATCTTTCTGGAATGCTCTAGATTCTGTTTTTCAGTGTAGTCCTTGGACCACTGGCATTGCCTTCACATGGGAGCTTAGTAAACAGGCAAACATTGGACTGCAGTCCCACCCAACAGAATCTGCATTGCCACAAGATTCCCAGGTGATTTTTACATTTGTGAATATTGGAGAGGTAACAGCAAAGAACTTAGAATGGTTAGTGCTTCTAAAAGTGCTTGGAAGCTGCTGCTGAAACCAGAAAAAAATCAACATTTAGTATCTGGGACATACACATGCGCCGCAAGATTCTGAAGAATGAAATACTGAGAGAGGAAATGGACAAAAATTGAGTTAAAAGAAAAGACGAGGTGGCACATTTTTTAACAGTAATTAGGTCACATGAACTGTGCTTTGGGTTGAGTGAGGGTTGTATCTGATGCCATCACATTGGCACGTGCAGAAGTTTTACTTATGTCTCAGTTGCACGCTGTACTTTCCCCATCTTTCCTTAATTGCTTTTTCCTACCATGTCTTAATCTTCACCCTCTTCAACCCCTGATGCTAAGTCAGCAGTTTGGGCTCTTTATTTATTTAGTTCATATGATTCAGGGCTTTCTTTTTGTAAACTTGGTAAACTTTTCCATATTTCCAGTTATATTGTTAGTGGGTTTGGCGGATTTCTTCCATTTATAGAACCCTAGTTGAAGTTGTTGAGTCTTGGAATTGTTAACTATTTGGTCATGTGTCATAAAAATACAGTGTGTGTGTGTGTGTGTGTGTGTGTGTGTGTGTGTGTGTGTGTGTGTGTGTAGTGAGAGTCAGTTAAAATAATTGCAAAGAAATTCCCTGAATTAGAACCTTTGTTGCTGAAGCTAAATAAAACTGCAGTTTGTTGCTTTGTCTCTAGCCCAGTGTGTACCGTGTACACACTAAAAGCATACACAGTTCAACGTTTTGTTTCCTTTAATTTTAACTGACTTATCTGAAAAGCTTTGCACTGGACTTAATTTCTGTACACCATCTGTTACCACTGGATCTTAGACCATTGTGTTTGGCTCAGGCACACAAAGTACAGTTCATTTCCCCTTCACTCATCTGAAAGCAACTATTTGTATTGCATTTTGTCAAGTTAAACTTGTTTTGATATTTCTTCCTCCAGTCTCCTCCTCTCCTCCTTCCCCTCTTCCTCTCCTCCTCCTTCTTTCTTCTTTTTCTCTTCTTTCCCCCGTGCTGGCTTCCTCTTCATTTGGCAAATAAAACCTTTACCTTTGTCCGGAATTTTTAATAGCTGAGAAAGGTAAGCAAAAGAGGACTTTTTCCACCCTACACTCTGTTTCCCTGTTATACACCCACTTGCCCACCCCTCTGATGTCTCTAACCCTGAAGTATCACAATTTTTGCAATTTTCACTTTCTCTCTATCTGTTCTCATCCCAGGGTCAGCCTGAAGCAGAACTATGTAATTGGTCTTCGGTAATGCAGCCTTTTCAAAACCCAAGGCTTTCATTTCGCAACAATTTTAGATTTATGGGAAAGCGGCAGACAGTTCCCATACACACTTCCCCCTGTCTCTCCTATTGTTAACATTTGAGGTAGCTGTGGTACACTTATCACAACTAGGAAATTGACACTGGTGTATAACTATGTGGTGCTGGAGAAGACTCTTGAGGCTCCCTTGGACAGCAAGGAGATCAAACCAGTCAATCCTCAAGAAAATCAATCTTGAATATTCATTGGAAGGACTGATGCTGATGCTCTAATACTTTGGCCACCTGATGTGGAGAGCTGATTCATTAGAAAAGACTCTGATGCTGGGAAAGATTGGATGCAGGAGGAGAAGGGGATAACAGAAGGCAAAATGGTTGGATGGCATCACTGACTCAATGGGCATGAGCTTGAGCAAGCTCCAGGAGATGGTGAAGGACAGGGATGTTTGGAGTGCTGCAGTCTATGGGGTGGCAAAGAGTCGGACGTGACTTAGTGACTGAACAACAGCAACAACATAACTATTAACTGAACTCCATACTTGGATTTCACTCGTCTTTCTTCCCTCTCAGGATCCCATTCAGAACATCTTATTGTATTCAGTTGTCATTCCTCTTTCATCTGTGGCAGTTTCTTAGTCTTCCCTTGTTTTTCATGACCTTGTTAATCCACAGATTTTGTAGAATATCCTTTTACTTGGGTTGCCTGATGTGTTTCTCATGGTTGGACAGGGGTTATGAATTTTTGAGAATACTATAAGGTGAAGTGTCCTTCTCACTGGCTTCACTCATGGTTGCTGAAAACATTGACTGATTGTCTCAGGTCCTGTCTCCCAGGCAGCCTCGTTTTTAATCTTTGTCTCTTATAGCTCACTGTCCATATCATCACCTCCTTCTTCCTACTCAGGGTGGATTCCCTTTCTCAACTTAATATAGGCCTCTCAGAATAATATGTAAGAGGATTATATGCAACCAACAAAGTATTTAAATATCGTTTCCTCTCCAGGGATGCTCCTATCCCCAACTTTATCTCTAATGATGGAATCATGAGAGAGAAACTTTATGTCTCTCAGTAAAATTATTTGGCCATCAAGAAGGCTGATAGACTGCCTGGCAAGGGGTTAGTATTTTCCTGAGCCATCATGCAGGCCCAGAGGAGGAGGAGGGGGAGCTGGGAGGATTATGTTCTTTCCAGAACCCTTGACACTGTCCTAGTTAATCTTCTGTCTTCCTTACTAAGCAGTAAGTCCTGCCCATTTGTAATACTCTTTCTGAAAAAAGGAAACCATGGCCTGGGGCTGGGTCTCAGTGAGGTCAATTTCCCCTTTGAGAGAGGAGCAGGCTGGGGTGTGTTGGTGCAGGGTTGGGATTCTTGGCAGGACAACTGGTAATACAGACCTTACTTTGCATATGACTGTTTTCTGAGATAGTTGCTCCTTCTTTCCTTTCTTCTTTCATCCCTCTCTTTCTCTCACTCCCTCTTTCTTTTTTCTTCCTTCTGCTTTTCTTCTTCCCACTTCTCTCCTTCTTTCTTGTTTAGCAGGATTTCATTTCCAGTTTTCTCTGTGTCTTTCATGATTCCTGCCTCCCATCTGGTTTGGATGCAACTGTAGCAGACACCTGGTGCTTCCCATTTATCCCTGCAGCCATTCCAGGGGTTAACTGTCAGCAACATCTGTGCACTTGGGTGGCTCTGGCTATCTGCACACCAGAAGGCAAGGTAGTAAAGGCTCCACAAATGACCCTTATCCAGTAAGGAATGAGAGTTGGCAGGTAATTACCCCAGCTTCCTTGTCCATTGCAAGGAAGGGACTACACCAGCACTTCCCAATAGAACTTTCTGTGATAGTGGAAACATTCTATCATTTGCCTTAATAGGGTACCTGAATGGCAGAAGGTGAAGAGGAACTAAAGAGCCTCTTGGTGAAGGTGAAGAGGAGAGTGAAAAAGCTGGCTCAAAATTCAATATTAAAAAAACTAAGATAATGGCATCCAGTCCCATCATTTCATGACAAATACATGGGGAAACAGTTACAGGTTTTATTTTCTTGGGCTCCAAAATCACTGCGGATGGTGAAATTAAAAGACTCCTGCTCCTTAGAAGAAAAGCTATGACAAGCCTAGACAGAATATTTAAAAGCAGAAACATCACTTTGCTGACAAAGGTCTGTGTAATCAAAGCTGTGGTTTTTCCAGTAGTCATGTACAGATATGAGAGTTGGACCATAAAGAAAGCTGTGCGCCAAAGAATTGGTGGTTTTGAACTGTGGTGGTGCTGGAGAAGACCCTTGAAAGTTTTTAGACAGAGAGGAGATCAAACCAGTCAATCTTAAAGGAAATTCCCTGAATACTCATTGGAAGGACTGATGCTGAAGTTCTAATATCTTAGCCACCTGATGTGAAGTGCTGACTCATTGGAAAAGACCCTGATGCTGGAAAAGATCAAAGGGAGGAGGAGAAGGGGACAACAGAGAATGAGATGGTTGAATGGCATCATTGACTCAATGGACATGAGTTTGAGCAAACTCTGGGAGATAGTGAAGGACAGGGAAGCCTGGCACACTGCAGTCCACAGGATCACAAAGAATCAGACAAGATTTAGTGACTGAGCAAAACATGGCTACTGAGCACTTGTAGTGTGGCCAGTGAGAATAAGCAACTGAATTTAAAATTTTAGTTAACAAATTCAAATTTAAACAGCCAACATGACTCGTGGCTACTATGTTGCATAGTGAACGAACTACGCCACTTGGATAGTCCCGGGGAAGACAGAATCAGTTGCCCACTGTGGTCACCCACTCATCAACATATCTTCCTTTCTTGCTCATGTCCTCATTCCTCCCTGGAATTACCTCCTATGATGGTCGGTTTCATGTGCCGGCTTGCTTGAAAGGATGCCCAAAGCAAGTAAAACATTATTTACTTGCTGGTAAAACATTATTCCTGGGGTGTTTCTGGAAGAATGCGTGTGTACATGCATGCTGTCTCTTCAGTCCTGTCTGACTCTTTGCAACCCTGTGAACATAGCTCACCAGGCTCCTCTGTCCATGGGATTTTCCAGGTAAGAATACTGGAATGGGTTGCCATGTGCTCCTCCAGGGGATCTTCCTGACTCAGGGATTGAACCCATGTCTCTTATGTCTCCTGCGTTGGCAGGCAGGTTCTTTCCCACTAGCGCCACAAAGAGATGAGCATTTGAATCCATAGACTAAGTAGTGAAGATCACTTACACCGGTGTAAGTGGGCATCATCGGATCTGTTGAGGCCTGATTAGAACCAAGTGGTGGAGGAAGGGTGAGTTTGCTTGCTGCTAGGGCTTTCCTAGTAGCTCAGACAGTAAAGTATTTGCCTGCAATCCAGGAGACCTGGGTTTGATCCCTGGGTCTGGAAGATCCCCTGGAGAAGGAAATGGCAACCCATTCCAGTACTCTTGCCTGAAGAATTCCATGGACAGGAGCCTGGTGGGCTACAATCCATGGGGTCACAAAGAGTTGGACACGACTGAGTGACTGACACACACGAGGCATCTAGCTTCTTCTGCCCTAAGTTCTGTGCTGCATCTTTGGCACTTTAGACTCGACCTGGGGTTTACACCATTGGCCCCTCTAGTTCTGGTTTAGATTGAAACTACACCACCTGCTTTCCAGGCATACAGCTTACACGTGGCAAACCATCAGATTTTTCAGCCTCCATGATTATTTGAGCTAATCCTAATACAATATATATCTTTCTATATATGTCTTATTTTTTTTTATCATTTCCTGATTTTTTTTTAATTTTTTTTTAATTTTTTAAATTTTAAAATCTTTAATTCTTACATGCGTTCCCAAACATGAACCCCCCTCCCACTTCCCTCCCCATAACATCTCTCTGGGTCATCCCCATGCACCAGCTCCAAGCATGCTGTATCCTGCATCAGACATAGACTGGCAATTCAATTCTTACATGACAGTATACATGTTAGAATGTCATTCTCCCAAATCATCCCACCCTCTCCCTCTCCCTCTGAGTCCAAAAGTCCATTATACACATCTGTGTCTCTTTCCCTGTCTTGCATACAGGGTCGTCATTGCCATCTTCCTAAATTCCATATATATGTGTTAGTATACTGTATTGGTGTTTTTCTTTCTGGCTTACTTCACTCTGTATAATCGGCTCCAGTTTCATCCATCTCATCAGAACTGATTCAAATGAATTCGTTTTTATGGCTGAGTAATACTCCATTGTGTATATGTACCACAGCTTTCTTATCCATTCATCTGCTGATGGACATCTAGGTTGTTTCCATGTCCTAGCTATTATAAACAGTGCTGCGATGAACATTGGGGTACATGTGTCTCTTTCAATTCTGGTTTCCTCGGTGTGTATGCCCAGCAGTGGGATTGCTGGGTCATAAGGTAGTTCTATTTGCAATTTTTTAAGGAATCTCCACACTGTTCTCCATAGTGGCTGTACTAGTTTGCATTCCCACCAACAGTGTAGGAGGGTTCCCTTTTCTCCACACCCTCTCCAGCATTTATTGCTTGCAGATTATAAAATCAACACACAGAAATCCCTTGCATTCCTATACACGAATAATGAGAAAGTAGAAAAAGAAATTAAGGAAACAATTCCATTCACCATTGCAACGAAAAGAATAAAATACTTAGGAATATATCTACCTAAAGAAACTAAAGACCTATATATAGAAAACTATAAAACACTGATGAAAGAAATCAAAGAGGACACTAATAGATGGAGAAATATACCATGTTCATGGATCGGAAGAATCAATATAGTGAAAATGAGTATACTACCCAAAGCAATTTACAAATTCAATGCAATCCCTATCAAGCTACCAGCAACATTTTTCACAGAACTAGAACAAATAATTTCAAGATTTGTATGGAAATACAAAAAACCTCGAATAGCCAAAGCAATCTTGAGAAAGAAGAATGGAACTGGAGGAATCAACTTGCCTGACTTCAGGCTCTACTACAAAGCCACAGTCATCAAGACAGTATGGTACTGACACAAAGACAGACATATAGATCAATGGAACAGAATAGAAAGCCCAGAGATAAATCCACACACATATGGACACCTTATCTTTGACAAAGGAGGCAAGAATATACAATGGAGTAAAGACAATCTCTTTAACAAGTGGTGCTGGGAAAACTGGTCAACCACTTGTAAAAGAATGAAACTAGATCACTTTATATGTCTTATTTTTAAAATTTCTCTAGAGCAGGCTTCCCATTTCCCCCAGGAATTTTTGGCTTAGAGTTTCTTTTCTCAGGGATTGTTCTGAGGGGACCCCAACCTAAAAAGCATTTGAACTCTACCTCTCCAAGTCCCACTCTGTCTCTCTGCTCATGTCCCCGAATTTCTTCATGTGCTTCTGCCTCTGTGTTCCTGCAGCCCAGTGGCTCTACCTGTGTCAGGGTGTGGGTGTGGGGCTTTCCCCATGCACAGCACAGGCGTAAATACAGGGCTGTGATGAGTGGAAGCAAGCTTCAGGTATTTGCTTACATTTTCAAGGGCTCCCTTCTGATACTCTGCCATGTACTACAGAGGAAATACAAGAGAAACACTTTTCTCTACTCCTCCAGACTTTTGTTTTATTACTCTAGAAATCAAATCACCTATGTGTGCTCTGGGGCTTTTGCCATAGGTTAGATTCATCTCTAATAGGGAAATATAAAGAAAAGATGAAACAGAAATGGAGATCACTTGCTAAACCAGTCTGCTTATGGTTGCTGGGGGCAAGGAAAGAGAGAAGTGATAGTCTGGGATCGACAGGTACATACTGCTACATTTAAAATGGATGATCAACAAGGTCTTACTGTATAGCACAGGGAACTCTGCTCAATGTCATGTGGCAGCCTGGATGGGAGGGGAGCATGGATACATGTATATGTACGGCTGAGTCCCTTCGCTGTCTACCTGAAACTACCACAACATTGTTAATGGGCTATATTCCAATATAAAATATAAAGTTAAAAGCATGAAATAAAATGAAAAAAAACAAACAGAAAAAAACCCAAACAACAAGTAAAACAGTCTAATTGTGAAGAAGGACATATTACCTTCTGTGTCCATTCCTCGGCTCTCTGCTTGCTTAGGACTGATGTTTGCTGCAGGGAAGGCGAGGGCGCAGGTGCAGGAGTCTTGAGTTCTGCACACATTTGATGTTCCCTCCCCACATGCCTCCTGGTGCCCCTCCAATCTCATTGTGCAAGGGATCTTGCTCTGTCTTGCTTCTTAGTCTGCTGGGCATTTGTATTAATTCACAGCAGATTTACTGAGAGCGAGAATTCCCAAGCCAAAGTTTACAGCAGCATTCCTGTAACCATGCAGGATGATGAAGGGGAAGGTAGGGGAGAGAGAAACTCTTGGATTAAACACAGGTGATGTTTGACTAGCCAAAAAAAGTCCTTTGGGATTTCCCTGTGGTTGAGAATCAGCCTGCGGGTGCAGGGTACATGGGAGGTTTCTACGTGCTATGTGGCAACTACTGAAGCCCTTGTGTTCTAGATAAAGGCCGTGCTCTGCAGCAAGAGGTGCCATCATAATGAGAGGCCCATGCACACAACTGGAGAGTAGCCCCTGCTCGCCCCAACTGGAGAAGACCTTAGCACAGCAAAAATAAATAAATGTATAAATTAAATAAAAAGAAAAGTACTTTGCTTTCAGGAAGCGATATAGTGCTTGTTACTCTAAGATGCTAACATTAAAATAAGCATAAAGCAGGTTGCTCTTGAATATGTTTGAGATTTCCTGTTATCTTTTCATAGTTTTTTCCCATTACTTTTGTTCCTTATATACCCTAATCCCAGAATTGGTAAGGAGAAAGCATTATGAGCAATAGTGTGGCATTATCCCCAGGTGACATAATTGTGTGTGTAGAAAATCCTAAAGAGTGTACAAACTGTTAGAATTCACATGAACTTAGCAAGCCTTCTAAATTATATTTCTTTAAAAATAATATATATATATATATATATATATATTTTGGGTATAATTGCCATACAACATTATATTAGTTTCAGGAATACAATATAGTGATGTGATCAATTATATTTCTATACATCAACAACAAAAAAGCAAATTAAAGAAGACTTTATAAATGTAAAGGCATGGACTAGAAAACTCAATATTATTAAGACATCAATTATCCCAAATTTATTCTTAAAGTAATGCAACACCATTCCAAGTGCAAGTAAAATTTTTTTTGTGTGTACACAACTGGACTAGCTGGTTACAGAATTTATTTGGAAATGCAAAATGCCAAGAACAAACAAGGCAATCTTGAGGAAGAGTAATAGCTGTAGTACTGAATGCAAGAAGAGACCAACAGACCAACAGAAGAGAAGTGAGCACACAAATAGGCCATGGTGTACACTTTTATCTAATTTATGACAAATTCAACACTGCAGTACAGCCAAAAAGAATGGTCAATTGGATAGTGACATGGAAAAGAAATGTACATTACCCCTATTTCACAGCATACAATAAATGAATTCCAGGTGTTTGGTAGACCTGAGCATGAGAGACAAACCAATAAAGCTTTTAAAGGCAAAACAAATAAGTTACATTTTTCTGAGCCTGACATTAGCAAACATTTCTTTGAAAAAAGTATTCACCATCAAGTAAAAACTGATACACTAGACCACATATTAACATCGAACATTTCTGTTTATGATAGCAATCATTGAAAGGTGAAATATTTAACCCATGAGTGGGAAAAATATTTTCAGTACACATATTCAGAATGTGTGCATTCAGAAAGAATGCAGCAAACAATGAAAAAAACTAGGGACAACCAGTGGGAAAGTGGGTAAGAGACATCACAAAAGAGGGTATCTGAATGGCCAAGAAGCATATGAAACTGCTCAAGCTCATTAGTCACATGAGTTAAAATAAAATGAGATGCCCCAGCACACCTATCAGGATAGCTAAAGTGAGCAAAGAATGGAAATACCAAATGTTGGCTTCTGGTGTGGACTGTTGAAAGTTTATAGACTATTTCAGTTACCTGCAAGATCTCATCTTTTGTTGGGGTTAGTGAGTTAGGCAGCACTAACGGAGGCTTTTTGTTTAACAGGTGAAAACAGGACTGTATCGTTTGTTAGAGTTCACACCCTCTATCACATGTTCATTGAGTCAGTGATTGCAACAAACTGTGGAGAATTCAAGAGATGGGAATACCAGACCACCTTACCTGCCTCCTGAGAAATCTGTAGGCAGGTCAAGAAGCAACAGTTAGAACTGGACATGGAACAATAGACTGGTTCCAAATTGGGAAAGGAATACGTCAAAGCTGTAAACTGTCACCCTGCTTATTTAACATATATGCAGAGTACATCATGTGAAATGCCAGGCTGGATGAAACACAAACTGAAATCAAGATTGCTGGGAGAATTACCAATAACCTCAGATATGCATATGACACCACTCTTATGGCAGAAAGCAAAGAACTAAAGAGCCTCTTGATGAAAGTGAAAGAGGAGAGTGAAAAAGTTGGCTTAAAACTTAACATTCAGAAAACTAAGATCATGGCATCCGGTCCCATCACTTCATGGCAAATAGATGGAGAAAAAGTGGAAACAGTGGGAGACTATTTTTTTGGGCTCCAAAATCACTGTAGATGGTGACTGCAGTCATGAAATTAAAAGACACTTGCTCCTTCGAATAAAAGTTATGACCAACCTAGACAGCATATTAAAAAGCAGAGACATTGCCAACAAAGGTCCGTCTAGTCAAAACTGTGGTTTTTCTAATAGTCATGTATGGATGTGAGAGTTGGACTATAAAGAAAGCTGAGTGCTGAAGAATTGATGCTTTTGAACTGTGGTGTTGGAGAAGACTCGAGAGAGTTCCTTGGACTGCAAGGAGATCCAACCAGTCCGTCCTAAGGGAGATTAGTCCTGCATATTCATTGGAAGAACTGATGTTGAAGCTGAAACTCCAATACTTTGGCCACCTGATGCAAAAAATTGGCTTATTGGAAAAGACCCTGATTCTGGGAAAGATTGAAGGCAGGAGAAGGGGACAACAGAGGATGAGATGGTTGGATGGCATCACTGACTCAATGGATATGAATTTGAGAAACCTCAGGGAGTTGGTGAAGGACAGGGAAGCCTGGCATGCTGCAGTCCACGGGATTGCAAAGAGTCAGACATGACTGAGCGACTGAACTGAGCTGAACACCCTCTCTGTGTATTTTAGTTGGGTTTTCATCTGAAATGTTAATGGAAGTATGTGCTTTTTGTGAATCCATAGAGGAACTAAATTCTGAAATTTTTCATGTTTGTTTCTGCCAGGTATTTAAAGTTGACAAAATTATTTATTTATTTATTTGGAATCAGAATATGTTGTAATTAATGTGGCTGAGTCACAAAGTGGAACAGCTTTGACTCTGCTAATCTGTTTGAATTAAAAAATTTCTGACACCAGAAAACCCACACTGCTTATTCAGGCAAATAAGAGAAAAATGACCAGCCATAATGACAGGTTAATTAAAAAAGTTGTATTTTGTTTATTCAATTTCACACAATTGCTAGATTTAGGCACACTAAATTTTTTCTTTTATTTTTTATTGTACAATATGCAAATTACAGGTGTACAAGAGTCATAATTTTTAAAATATTATGCTTCAGTTATAGTTATTACAAAATATTGGCTATATTCCTTGTGCTGTACAGTATATCCATATTCAGCATATTTATCTAATACATAGTAGTTTTTCCTCTAAATCCCATACTCTTAACTTCCCCTTCCTTCTTTCTTCTTCCCACTAGTAAACACTAGTTTGTTCTCCATTTCTGTGTGTCTATTTCTGTTTTGTTATCATTTGTTTTTTCTTTTAGATTCCAGATCTAAGTGATAACGTTGAATATTTGTCTTCCTCTGTCTTATTTTACTTTGCATATCATGTTTTTGAAAATGGCATCAATTCTTTTTCTTTTAATTTTTGGGGAATATTCCATATTCCATAGTGTGTGATATATATGTGTGTGTATATATATCACATCTTCTTTATCCAATATTCTGTTGATGGACACATAGATTGCTTCCATATCTTGGTTATTATAAATAATGCTGCTAAGAACATTGGGGTGCATGTATCTTTTTGAATTAATTAAGCTTCCCTGATAGCTCAGTTGGTAAAGAATCTGCCTGCAATGCAGGAGACCCTAGTTCAATCCCTGGGTTGGAAAGACCCCCTGGAGAAGGGAAAGACTACCCACTCCAGTATTCAGACCTGGAGAATTTCACAGACTGCATAGACCATGGGGTCACAAAGAGTCAGACATGACTGTGTGGCTTTCACTTTCACATACATTTTTAGTGTGTCTCAGGAGTAGAACTGCTCGGCCCTCGTGGCTCAGATGGTAAAGCGTCTGCCTACAATGTGGGAGACCCGGGTTTGATCCCTGGGTGGGGAAGTTCTCCTGGAGAAGGAAATGGCAGCCCACTCCAGTATTCTTGCCTGGAAAATCCCATGGATGGAGGAGCCCAGTAGGCTACAGTCCATGGGGTCGCAAAGAGTCGGACACGATTGAACGACTTCATTTCAAACTTCATGGTAATTCGACTTTTAGTTTTCTGAGGAATCTTCATAATGTTTTCCACGGGGGTTGCACCAATTTACAATCCCACCAACAGTGTATGAGGATTCCCTTTTCTCCATCTACATCCTTGCCAACACTTGTTATTTCTGTTCATTTTGATGATAGCCATTCTGACTGGTGTAAGGTGTATTTCATTGTGGCTTTGATTGGCATTTCCTTGATGATTAGCAATGTTGAGCACCTTTTCTTGTACCTGTTGGCCATCTAGATTTCCTCTTTGAAAAAAATGTCTATTCTGTCCTCATTTTTCAATTGGGTTGTTTGAGTTGTATGAGTTGTTTATATATGTTGGATATTAACTCCTTATTTGGCATATCATTTGCAGATATATTCTCCCATTCAATAGGTTGTTTTTTTTGTTTGTTTTTCTTTGTTGTGCAAAGCTAACCTTAATTATGCCTCATTTGCATATTTTTTCATTTACTTCCTTTGTTTTAAGAGACAAAAAATATTGCTATTATTTATTAATATGTCAGAGTGTTTTGTCTGTTTTCCTCTAGGAGTTTTACAGTATCCAGTCTTACACTTTGGTCTTTAGTCCATTTTATTTTTGTTAGATTTAGGTAAACTGAATTTGACATATAAAATTTTTTATGACTTTCTTCAATGTTTATTTATAATCAGTATATATTGTTGTGTGAAAAGGATTTCTCATTACTTTAAAAAAGCTTGTTATCATGGGTGAAATAAGACTGGACCAACTCTTATTTATGTGTAAATTTGTTTCCAAATCCTTTTCTACAGTTGAGCTATGAGTAAACTTTACTCCAAATCAATAATTCTGAATTAACAGCATGTGAATTAATGAAGATTTTGCCAACAGCCCTTCAGAGTTAACACACACACAAACTAAAATCAAGCCAAGCATCATAACTCAAAATAAGTGACACTCACTTTTGAAAATGTTTCCACTAAAAAAAGGAATAAATATGCAATTCTATCGAATGATTAACTATTGCCTCAAGTAAAAGAGCTACGTTGTTCTCAAATACTGTGGACTATATTTATAAAAATAGCTATTTATTGGCCCAAGATGCCATTAATTCTGCTTTGGGTAGAGTACATGGGAAGAATTGACTAATGAGTTTTGCACAGGTTGGATGTACATAAACTTTCTTGAACTCTTGTTTTATCTAAACCTCAAAGTTTCTTACTTCTAAATCCTGTTTACTTTCAGCAGAATGTGACTCCTTTGCTTCAAAGTAAACAGGCTATAAAAAGCCTCATAAGTCATCTTGGGATTTAGAAAGCCCTTACCAAACAAAAATCTTAATGGGTTCAGCGTCTATGATTCAGAAACATACGGATTGAATTTCCCTTTAAAATACACATAAGCTTGAAAGTAAAGGGTGAAAGTGGTTGGCCAATTGCACTTGGGGTTTTCTGGAAGCCAAGACCTTCAGAAAGGCTCTTGAGATAGTTTTCTATATCCTCAGATTCAACTAGGTTTTCCAGATCTGAGGGACATCCTTGTAATTGCAAATTATGTGTGTATGCAGCTTAAAATGTTCCCATGCAAGTTGTGCAGCCTCTGTAAAGGCCAGAACATATGGCACATTATGTCGTCAAGATAATGTACTTCCTTTCTATAAAGATATCAACATATACCACTCACTATTTTTTATCTCCTAGATGAAACAGCTTAGCCTTGGATGCTCCAAGCACAATAAAATTATGACCCCTGGGAAGTAATTTAATGTAGGTGATAGATATCACTAGTTCAGACAATTTTGTGAGTTGCTGTGACATCATGATATCTATTCTTTTCTCCTTTGAAGAAGGGGCATATATAAAGTCCTTTGTTTTCCTGGAGTGCAGGCACAACCAGTAGTTGATTATATGTATATATGAGAGATTTCTCAATATATGACAGCATTCCTCAATATTATATGTACAAAATATTGAGACAAATTTTGAAAAGTGATTTGAACACTTGATACATTTTTTTTAGCCATTCTTGGTACATCTTTGAATTGACGAAAATAATTGTCTAGCACCAACAGCCAGCATCTCTCTATCTATCTGTGTAACTTTGGGAGGTTTTAGGTTCTTTGGAATCTGGCAGGTGGTTTCTTCATTGCTAGAAAAGGGGAAATGCTAATTATATTTTCTAGTTTAAGATGAGATCATTTATTTAAATGAAGCTTTTAATGTGGTAGTGCTTTGCAATTGTTTTGGCTTGGTAAGCTTTGCTTGCAAGTTGATACTTGGTTTGGTATGGAATCACTTAAAGAATGCATTTTAAAAACCTTTGAATGTGATATGACATGATGCTTATATAATCTGATAAGATACCATACAAATGAAGAAGAGCTTTGCCTGGTGACTCCCAGCTGGTCAGTGGACAAGGCCCAGAAACACTTACTCTTTCCAAATGAACCAAGATGGTCCAATCTTTCTTCTTCAGTGTAAAGAGCCACAAGGTGCTCAGCTTGATGACACAAAGGTTAGAAAGTTTTAGGTTATCCCACCTAAATGAGGTCTTATTCTGATACACATGTTCTCTCTTGTTGGAAATTAAACTGTAAGATGAGATATGTTCTTTTCCAAAAGGATTTCTGGGTGTTTTTTAAATACACAGAAAGTGGACTAAGTGAAGTCACTTCTTTAAAATCTCCTTTATTAAGTTCTTATGGCTTCAAACACTTCAGAAAAGAGAAGATTTATGTGAGGGGTCTGGACAGAGACAGGAAATATTTTCACACAAAATGTTTCTCTATCACTTCTATAGATGACCATGTGAATAAGATAAAAAGCAACCCCTAAATCTCAGTGACTTAAAATAACAAAGGTTTATTTCCTGCCCCATTGAAGGATGTCTGGGGGTCCCACCTCCACCCTGACACTGACTTTCCCCTGTGAGCCAGTCTGGACTTGCACAAGCCAATTTTTCTGCTCAGATCAAATCATAAGGCTGTACTTCAAGTAATTGGTACAATTGTGCATATGCCTGGAAGACAAGAGCTAAGGTAATGATGCAAAGCTCCAGTGGCTCTGACACTATTTTATATACTTACAGTCCACAGAATATTCTAGGTTGCAGGTTTTGTTTCCCCTTCAGTACTTTAAATATATTATGCCACTCCCTTCTGACCTGAAAATTTCTACAGAAAAATCAACTGATAGCCTTACGGGAATTCCCTTGTATATGACTCTTTGCTTTTCTTTTCTCACCTTTAGAATTCTCTTTTTACCTTTAACTTTTACCATTTTAACTATGATATGTCTTGATGTGGACCTGTTTTTGTTCATGTTGTCTGGGAACCTCTGTTATTCCTGTACCTGGATATCTGCTTCCTCATTCAGGTTCAGAAAGTTTTCAGCCATAATTTTATAAAATACACTTTCAGTACCTTTCTGTCTTCTCCTGGGAAACTTATAATGTGAATGTTGATACAACTGATGTTGTTCCAGAGATCCCTTAAACTGCTCTCATTTAAAAAAAGTGTTTTTCTTTCTGCTGTTCTGTTCCAGTGATTTCCATTTCTCTATATTTCAGGCTACTTATGTACCTTTCCGTATCATCTTGTTTACTGTTAATTCTTTCTAGTGTGCTTTTCATGTAAGTTTTTGTATTCTTCAGTTCTGATTCTTCTTTTTATATTTTTTAGTTCTGTGTGAAAATTCTTACTGTGTTTACCATTTATTTTCCCTAATTCAATTAGCATTCTTATTACTAATGCTTGGAACTCTTTATTTGTAAATTACTTGTTTCTATTTCATGAATATTTTTTCAGGAGTTTTCTCTTTCAATAGAAACATATTCTTCTTCCCCTTTTTTTTCCCTCTTAATTTTCCCTGTCTCGATGAAATTAGGTGAACCAATTACCTAATGTGGTCTTGAAGGGGTGTCACTGTATAGGAGCATTGCTACATAGTCTGCTTTGGTGGGAGAGCTGAATCTGGTGTGAGTGTGAGTCACACATTTCCCAGGGTATGCTGACAGCTATTGCCTTGGTAGGAGGTGGGGTTGGAGATGAAGAGGCTGGGACTAGAGCCAGGTGTGAACTGGGCCTTCTCCTCTGCTCAGTGGCCAATATCATCATATTTGGAGTAAGGTCAGGTCCCAAGCTCCTGAAGCAGAAGTGCTGAGGTTGGGTCTGAGCTAGTTCTGTTCTATTTAAAGGTGTGCTCTCCACGCATGACAAAGAATGTTCAAACCACCCTACAATCACACAGATTTCACATGCTAGTAAGTTTATGCTCAAAATCCTTCAAGCCAGGCTTCAACAGTATGTGAATCAAGAACTCCCAGATGTATAAGCTGCATTTAGAAGGCAGAGGAACCAGAGATTAAATTGCCAACATCCATTGGATCATAGAAAAAGCTAGGGAATTCCAGAAAAACATCTACTTCTGCTTCACTGACTACGCTAAAGCCTTTGACCATGTGGATCATGACAAACTGTGGAAAATTCTTCAAGAGATGGGAATATCAGACCACCTTACCTGCCTCCTGAGGAATCTGTATGCAGGTCAAGAAGCAACAGTTAGAACTGGACATGGAATAATGGACTGGTTCAAAATTGGAAAAGGAGTACATCAAGGCTGTATATTGTCATCCTCCTTATTTAACTTACATACAGAGTACATCATGTGAAATGCTGGGCTGGATGAAACACAAGCTGGAATCAAGATTGCTGGGAGAAGTATTAACACCCTCAGATACGCAGATGATACCACCCATATGGCAGAAAGTGAAGAGGAACTAAAGAGCCTCTTGATGAAAGTGAAAGAGGAGAGTGAAAACACTGGCTTAAAACTCAACATTCAAAAAACTAAGATCATGGCATCCGGTCCCATCACTTCATGGCAAATAGATGGGGAAACAATGGAAACAGTGACAGACTTTATTTTGTTGGGCTCCAAAATCATTGCTGATGGTGACTGCAGCCATGAAGTTAAAAGATGCTTGCTCCTTGGCAGAAAAGCTATGACAAACCTAGACTATGTAGTAAAAAGCAGAGACATTACTTTGCCAACAAAGTTACATATAGTCAGAGCTATAGTTTTTCCAATAGTCATGTACAGATGTGAGAGTTGGATTCTAAAGAAGGCTGAGCACCAAAGAATTTATGCTTTTGAATTGTGGTGCTGGAGAAGACTCTTGAGAGTCCTTTGGACAGCAAGGATATCATACCAGTCAATCCTAAAGGAAATCAACCCTGAATATTCATTGGAAGGACTGATGCTGAAGCTGAAGCTCCAATACTTTGGCCACCTGATGCCAAGAGCCAACTCTTGGAAAAGATCGTGGTGCTGGAAAAGATTGGACATGAGTTCAAGAAAGTGAAGGACAGAGAATACTAGTGTGCTGTAGTCCATGGGGTGCCAAAGAGCTGGACAGAACTTAGTGACTGAACAACAATAACAACAATGATTTCAGAGACCTGAAGAGCATACTAGGGAATTTTAGGTAAAATGATAAGCCCCAGAGTGTGCTGTAGGGACTTTTGTACATCTCAAGGTTTTGAACTAAATGATTATGCATAATCATGGGTATTTACATGGCTCTTTCCTTTGAGTCCAAGTTTCTGTGATAGATTGCAAATTAATGTTCCCTCCAACTGGTTTGACAGAGATCTAAGGGAAGAGGAAGGCGGTGTGCCAACATTACGGTTTGGGCTGCCTTTTTGGGTGGAAGCCTGCCTTGTTCCTACCAGCCTCAAGACACGTCATGTGTCCAGGCTGTCATAATATTTATTCACAACAGCTGGCATGTGACAGAGTGAGGTCTGTGCCTTCGTTCAAATTAGACCCATGACTTGGTTTATTTGAACTGGTACAGAAGAACAATTTTTATACAAAATGACATCTGGGAAGAGATGTACTTGCTTTTCAAAACACCAATGGCATCGTAAATTCATGAGTTTTGGGGACCACTGCAGATGTGTGAATGGGAAATAACACAAGGAGAGAAAAACAGAAGAGGAATGGATTCAAAGGGTATTGTACCCTGGCTTCTTTGTTGTTTCCTGCAAAAACCTGAACTAATTACCGATTTTCTCTCATTAGTCGAGCAGGGCCAGAGGAGAGTGTGTGGTATAATGCACTGATGAGACAGTTGAGGTTTTGGAAAGTGGCTGGCTGGACAGGGAGGGCAGGAAGGGGACATCTCCAATCAGAATTCAAGTCTCTTGTGTTGGGGGATGCCATGACAGAAGTGTGATTGTTTGTGGACTGAATTCTGCTGGGAGGGTGGCTGGGTGTCCCTATGTTATCCACTTGAGGTCTCTGATGTCTATAATGCTGCAGAAGCCAGGATTCTTTCCTGTCCCTGCCCAACCTCATTGCTCAGACACAGCAGCTTTTCAATCGAGACTAGACAAGGAGGGACATGGGTCACAGGAAGAACCAATCTCTGGTTCTTTCGAGTGCCAAGGAACCTTCCTATCCTTCACTACTGAGCACTTTTAGGCAAATAATACTCCCTGATGCTAAACAATATACTTATCCATATTTTGTAACACCTGGTCCTCTCCCAGTTCAGCCAGAGACCTCCACTGCACAGGGGAGGTTATGATTATAGCAAAAATGCAAAGAGAATGAGTTAAGAGTTTTACCATTCCAAAGTAGACCCTTAATGTCAATTTCAGAGACAATAGTTATGAAAGAGAAGACAAAGCCTCTTTTCAAGAGCTTTTTGAGAGAACTGTTAGAGGTCTTTTGTCTGTTTTTAGTATATAAAGTGAGGATATTTAACTCTTTTTTTTTTTAATGCCCTGGAACCCCCTTAGCAGTTTGGAGGAGCCTGTGGATAACTTCTAAGAATATATGTAGAGCATAAAATATAATGCATTAGTTATAAAATTATAACTTTCTTGAAATACAGTTAGAGAAGAAAAATAAAAACCTACGGAGCATAGTTCCAGGGGATGGAATGGTCAAATGCTGCTCAACTGTCAAACAAACCAAGCTTTGAGGAGGGAACATTTCACCAAGAACAGAGGTCTTTAGGGAATTTGACAACTGTAGTTTCTTTGGAGTGGTAGGGAAGGCCTCAGACCCCAGTGAGCTAAGAATGCCCGAAAGGGAAGGAGAATGAAGCAAAGTGTTCAATTCACTGGCTGTGAAAGGAAATCGAGAGAGATGGGATAATGGCTGGAAGAGATTTGTTCAGTAGGAATCTTTAATTCCAAGAAACAGAAAACCTAAATCAAAGTGGCATAAACACAAATGGAACTTATTGCTCCATGTGGCTGGAATTAGATGGTGATGTCATCTGAAACTGAAGGGAACATGGAGAGACCATGTTTGCGAGGGAGTCAGGGGGCTCCTAGGGAGGATGGGAAGGGGTGCCACCAGTGGAGAGGGAGTCACAGTTGATGGGAGGGCCCACTGGAGATTAGAGGTCAGGGGTATGACTTAGCAACTATTGCCTCCTCTAGTGCTTGAAGGTATAAATCACTCATTGCTGAAGGGTTTCTGTAATTTTGATAAATATTGCCATGCCCTCCTCATTGAGTTCATAATATTTTTTTGTATTAACATTATATTGCTGCATAATGAATTATTGCCAATTTAGCAGCTTAAAAAAATACCCATTTATGGTGTCACAGTTTCCATGCATCAGGAGGCTGGGTGCAGGCTACCTGGGTCTTCTGCTCAGTGTCCGAACAGGCTGACATCAAGGTGCTGTCTGGGGGTGAAATGTGGGTCCTTCCAGGTTCATGAGTTGTTGGAAGAATTCAGTTTCCTGCTGTTGTAGGGTTGACTTCTGATTTTTCAGCTGGTTGTTGGATGGGGACTACTTTCCAGTCATTGCCATGTGGCTGGTCCTCCCATGTAACCACTTCCTTCTTCAAGGCCAGCAGAACAATCTCTCTGACTTCCTCTTGTTAGGGCTTACTTGATTAGGGCACGCCCATCTAGGATAATCTGCCCTTCCATTAACTCAAAGTCAACTAATTATCAACCTAGTCATGGAAATGAAATCCCATCACATTCAAAAGTCTAGACAATACTTGAGGGGAGTGGATGATTCAGTGTATCAGGTGATAATCTTGAGGCTGTTTTAGGATTCTGCCTACAGCATTTTTATCATTGTTTTTGTTTTTCTAAGGTAGTAGTGAAAGTGTTAATCCCTCAGTCATGTCCAACTCTTTGCAACCCCATGGACTGTGCCCTGCCAGGTTGCTCTGTCCATGGAATTTTCCAGGCAAGAATATTGGAGTGAGTATCCATTCTGTTCTCCAGGGGATCTTCCTGATGCAGGGATCGAAGTCAGATCTCCCATAATGCAGGAAGATTCTTAACAGAGCATGGCACCTTCATTTTATTACTGTTGTAAACTGAACAGTTGGTTCCCATGTTTTCACTCCTGTGTCAGAGCGTTATACATCTGCATACCTGACATGACTTTAATGTGGGGAGAGGATAATTATCCACCCCTGGTTTTGACATTGACCAGGTGACTTGCTTGGAACAATTAAGGATATGGAACTAAGAAGGTGGCAAGTTTTCAGATCCAAGTGCAGACCTGGAAGGAACAGGAGAAGGAGAAGAAAGAAGGTTGGAGAAGAAACAGACTGCAGGGCAGTCCAAGAAAAGTTTTGTCCAGATTCAAAAGAGGTTCTTGATGCATTGGAAAAGACTTTGATGCTGGGAGGGATTGGGGGCAGGAGGAGAAGGGGACGACAGAGGATGAGATGGCTGGATGGCATCACTGACTCGATGGATGTGAATCTGAGTGAACTCCAGGAGTTGGTGATGGACAGGGAGGCCTGGCGTGCTGAGATTCATGGGGTCGCAAAGAGTTGGACACGAATGAGCGATTGAACTGAACTGAGCCAAAGTCACCCAGTTAAGGGGCCCTGTATCTTGCAGGAATGGATCTGCATTGTGACCTTTATTCCCGATCTCAGTCACTGGCCAGGAGTAACTGAAGGGAAATGTGTCCCCATCATGAATGTGGAGGTTGACACACAACAGCAACAATGGACTCCTTCAGTCAGTTCATTTCCCTGCAGCAGGATATCTGAGTGGTGCATTCTCATACCTCCCCCAGGCAGAGACATGTTACTAGATGTGATTTGGACAGGGGTTTTACAAAATGCTTCCTTGGTGAACCTGCCATCTGATGTTGCTCTTGTTGCCACCTCTCCAGTAGCTAAAATGAGATGCATGTAGCAGAGACACCCCTTTGAATCTGCAGAGTCATGATCGTACACCTCTGAGACTTCGTGGTTGTTATACAGCAATAGCTGACTAATACAATGGCTTAATGAAAAATGTCTTATAAAACATTCTTCAGCATGATAAACTAAAAAACGGTTAGATTTTATATTCTTAAGGCAAGAGGGGGAAGTAAAATGTGTGTAGAATCATACAATTAAAAGAACTTTGTATTTTTTTAAAATTAATTAATTTATTTTAATTGGAGGCTAATTACTTTACAACATTGTAGTGGTTTTTGCCATACATTGACATGAATCAGCCATGGGTGTACATGTGTCCCCCATCCTGAACCCCTCTCCCATCTCCCTCCCATCCCATCCCTCAGGGTTATCCCCATGCACCAGCCTTGAGCGCCCTGTCTCATGCATCGAACCTGGACTGGCAGTCGATTTCACATATGGTAATATACATGTTTCAATGCTGTTCTTTCAAATCATCCCACCCTTGCCTTCTCACACAGAGTCCAAAAGACTGTTCTTTACATCTGTATCTCTTTTGCTGTCTCTCATATAGGGTCATTGTTACCATCTTTCTGAATTCCATATATATGCATTAATATACTGTATTGGTATTTTTCTCTTTAACTTATTTCACTCTGTATAATAGGTTCCAGTTTCATCCACCTCATTAGAACTGATTCAAATGCATTCTTTTTAAGAGCTGAATAATATTCCATTGTGTATATGTACCACAGCTTTCATATCCATTCGTCTGCTGATGGACATCTAGGTTGCTTCCATGTCCTGGCTGTTATAAACAGCGCTGCAATGAACATTGGGGTACACATGTCTCTTTCCATTCTGGTTTCCTCAGTGTGTATGCCCAGCAGTGAGATTCCTGGGTCGTATGGCAGTTCTATTTCCAGGTTTTTAAGGAATCTCCACACTGTTCTCCATAGTGGCTGTACTAGTTTGCATTCCCACCAACAGTGTAAGAGGGTTCCCTTTATTCTGCACCCTTTCCAGCATTTATTGTTTGTAGACTTTTTGATAGGAGCCATTCTGCCTAGTGTGAGATAGTACGTCATTGTGATTTTGATTTGCATCTCTCTGATAATGAGTGAGGTTGAGCATCTTTCCATGTGTTTGTTAGCCATCTGTATGTCTTCTTTGGAGAAATGACTGTTTAGTTCTTTGGCCCATTTTTTGATTGGGTCGTTTATTTTTCTGGTATTGAGCTGCATGAGCTGCTTATATATTTTTGAGGTTAATTCTTCATCAGTTGCTTCGTTTGCTATTATTTTCTCCCATTATGAAAACTGTCTTTTCACCTTGCTTATAGTTTCTTTCGTTGTGCAAAAGCTTTAAAGTTTAATTAGGTCTCATTTGTTTATTTTTGCTTTTATTTCCATTACTCTGGGAGGTGGGTCATAGAGGATCCTGCTGTGATTTATGTCAGAGAGTGTTTTGCCTATGTTTTCATCTGGGAGTTTTATAGTTTCTGGTCTTATGTTTAGATCTTTAATCCATTTTGAGTTTATTTTTGTGTATGGTGTTAGAAAGTGTTCTAGTTTCATTCTTTTACAAGTAGTTGACTAGTTTTCCCAGCACCACCACTTGTTAAAGAGATTGTGGATTTATCTCTGGGCTTTCTATTTTGTTCCATTGATCTATATTTCTGTCTTTGTGCCAGTACCATACTGTCTTGATGACTGTAGCTTTGTAGTAGAGCCTGAAGTCAGGCAGGTTGATTCCTCCAGTTCCTTTCTTCTTCCTCAAGATTGCTTTGGCTATTCGAGGTTTTTTGTATTTCCATACGAATTGTGAAATTATTTGTTCTAGTTCTGTGAAAAATACCCTTGGTAGCTTGATAGGGATTACATTGAATCTATAGATTGCTTTGGGTAGTATACTCATTTTCACTATATTGATTCTTCCGATCCATGAACACGGTATATTTCCCCATCTATTTGTGTCCTCTTTGATTTCTTTCATCAGTGTTTTATAGTTTTCTCTTTACGGGTCTTCTGTTTCTTTAGGTAGATATATTCCTAAGTATTTTATTTTTTCTTCACAATGGTGAATGAAATTGTTTCCTTAATTTCTCTTTCTATTTTCTCATTTTTAGTGTATAGGAATGCAAGGGATTTCTGTGTGTTAATTTTATATCCTGCAACTTTACTATATTCATTGATTAGCTCTAGCAATTTTCTGGTAGTGTCTTTAGGGTTTTCTATGTAGAGGATCATGTCATCTGAAAACAGGAGAGTTTTACTTCTTTTCCAATATTGATTCCTTTTATTTCTTTTTCTTTTCTGATTGCTGCAGCTAAAACTCCCAAAACTATGTTGAATAGTAGCGGTGGGAATGGGCACCCTTGTCTTGTTCCTGACTTTAGGGGAAATGCTTTTAAGTTTTCACCACTGAGGATAATGTTTGCTGTGGGTTTATCATATATGACTTTTATTACTTTGAGGTATGTTCCTTCTATGCCTGCTTTCTGGAGGATTTTTATCATAAATGGATGTTGAATTTTGTCGAAGGATTTCTCTGCATTTATTGAGATAATCCTATGGTTTTATCTTTCAATTTGTTAATATAGTATATCACATTGATTGATTTGTGAATATTGAAGAATCCTTGCATCTCTGGGATAAAGCCCACTTGGTCATGATGTATGATCTTTTTAATAGGTTGTTGGATTCTGTTTGCTAGAATTTTGTTCAGGATTTTTTCATCTATGTTCATCAGTGATATTGGCCTGTAGTTTTCTTTTTTTGTGACATCTTTGTCTGGTTTTGGTATTGGGTTGATGGTGGTCTCATAGAATAGAATGAGTTTGGAAGTTTACCTTCCTCTGTAATTTTCTGGAAGAGTTTGAGTAGGATAGGTGTTAGCTCTTCTCTAAATTTTTGGTAGAATTCACCTGTGAAGCCATCTGGTCCTGGGCTTTTGTTTGTTGGAAGATTTCTGATTACAGTTTCAATTTCCATGCTTGTGATGGGTCTGTTAGGATTTTCCATTTCTTCCTGGTTCAGTTTTGGAAGGTTATAGTTTTCTAAAAATTTGTCCATTTCTTCCAAGTTGTCCATCTTATTGGCATATAGTGGCTGATAGTAGTCTCTTATGATCCTTTGTATTTCTGTGTTGTCTGTTGTGATTTGTCCAATTTCACTTCTAATTTTGTTGATTTGATTCTTCTCCCTTTTTTTCTTGATGAGTCTGGCCAGTGGTTTGTCTATTTTATTTATCTTCTCAAAGAATCAGCTTTTAGTTTTGTTAATTTTTGCTATAGTCCCCTTTGTTTCTTTTTCATTTATTTCTGCCTTAATTTTTATGATTTTTTCCCCTTCTACTAACCCTGGCTTTCTTCATTTCTTCTTTTTCTAGTTGCTTTAGGTGTAAAGTTATGTTATTTATTTGATTTTTCTCTTGTTTCTTGAGGTAAGCTTGTATTGCTATGAGCCTTCCCCTTAGCACTGCTTTTACTGAATCCCATAGGTTTTGGGTTGCTGTGTTTTCATTATCATTCTTTTCTATGCATATTTTGATTTCTTTTTTGATTTCTTCTGTGATTTGTTGGTTATTCAGAAGCATGTTGTTTAGCCTCCGAATGTTTGTATTTTCAATAGTTTTTTTTTCCCCCTGTAGTTGACATCTAATCTTACTGCATTGTGATCAAATTTTTTAAATTTACCAAGGCTAGATTTATGGCCCAGGATGTGATCTATCCTGGAGAATAAGAACTCAGTATTTCTTATATAGATGAGTAAACTAGGCTCTAGAGAGGTTAAATGGTTCAAACACTAATTTACAAATGAAAAATGAAGTTAGACTAGACTGAGTCTCCAGGTATACATCCATTGTCAACAAAGCAAATACTGGGAACTATTGTTTCTTACACATGAAATAGATTTTAAATCTCTTGAATAACACTTGTTCATAACTGTTTTTAATTAGAACCTGAAGTGGAATTACTTTAAAATGGAATGTCAATTTTATTAGAGTTGAGTCTGATTTTATAGTATTTTGACTTTCTGAGATAGGAAGTTTGGAAAGAATTAAAAGCAGGAGGGAGAAAATATGGGTATGTTGGAAAAGACATAGGATTACAGAGATCATCATGTGGAAGTTCAGAGCCTCTATGTGTGTTTTGTTTGGCAGAGAACTTCTCTAAATTGAATGTGATGACTTTAGTAAGGGTGGGTATTCTCCTGGTCCTCTCAATTCCACCATCTTCTATTATTTTATACCTGGCCTACTTCACTCGTTGATTGCATCTCCCTGGACCCTGAGGGTATTTGAGTTCACAATGATCTAATATAATGTTATCCTTGTATCCATAGCACCTCATTTAGTGGCTGCTACATTGTAATGCCTCAATTCACTAATTCATTTATATATTCATTCAAGGATATCTAGTCAATGTCAATCTGGACAGATGCGACTCTAGGTGCTTGAACAAAACTGACAAGGATTCCTTTTCTCATGGAGCTTGCTTTAAATATATTAGATAATATGCACAATAAGCAAATTATATACAGTATTAGAAGGCAACAAATAGTGTAGCAAAAGAGAGAGCATGGTGAAGGAGAAGAATCGGTTTTGTACTTCTAAATCAGATGGTCAGTGTAGACCTCTGGACATAACCCTTAGATATTTGAGTAAACACTTGATGGAAATGGGGAGTGGATTTTTAAAAATTTTTTTATTTGGGTACAGTTGATTTACAATATTGTGTTATTTTTAGTGGCACAGCAAAGTGAATCAGTTATACATACAAATATATCCACTCTTTTTTAGATTCTTTTCCCATATAGGCCATTACAGAGTATTGTATAGAGTTCCCCATGCTGTACAGTAGGTCTTTATTAGTTATCTACATCCTCCATAGTAGAGGGAGATGATTTTGGAAGTGAGAAAATGAGGAGATGAGTCATTCCTATGAATTGAAACACTTTTATGTAAAACATCTCACAAAGATGATAACTTTTATGTTTCTGAAACAATAGAACATATATGATGCTTGTTTCTTATATTGTTAAAGTCCAAGTCCTCCCTGTTCCTACACTTTCATAATACTTCAGGAACCGTCATAAGAAGTCAGCTTGCATCTGCCTCTTCCTAGAGTTTTGGTGTCACCTAGGCTTATTCTAGCATTCCGGAGTGACGTGTGGACTTACTTTGGTAGAGAGAAAGTGGAATAAAGTGTCTTTTTTTTTTTTTTTTCCCTTAGAGGAATCTGCAAGTAGAAAGAGGGAGATGGGCACCACCCTATCCAGAAGGCAGGGTTGCTTCTGTTGTGTAAGGGGCATATTTTACCCATATGGATGGCTTCCATTAAACAGAGCTGGGGCTGAGCCACAGACAGTAAACAATTTATGTTGAAGGCGGTAGAATAAACCATAGACTATCCATTGAATCACAATCTCAGGCTTTGACCGGTGTAACCAAGTCCAATTGAAGCTTCCAATTCATTACTGGGAAGAACTTTCTTGGAGAAGCTGAGGTATGCATTATCAAAACGAACCTGATCCAGAACTCAGAATTTCAAAGCTGCAGAATTTGTTACGTTGGGGAAAGAAAAAAAAAAAAAAAAAGCTTCTCCTTCAGACAGCTATTTGTAGTAAAAGACCCCAGGGATTAGAGATGATATCTGATCTAGCATTCAACACTGGAACACAGTATTTGTATTCAGACCCTGTGGCCTAATTCTTGAGATTCAAAGAGGTGGTTGCAATGTTTATGCTTCAGAGAAGGAGGCTATGAGAATGGGCACCACTTAAAAAATGTTGATTTTGGTAAGTAATCCTCAATAAAAAGGCTTTTTGTTTCTGTCCCTTAAGAAGAAATGGCAGTCTCCAGCCTCAGCGAGCCTGAGGCTGAATTATCGGGAGGACTGTTTTGTGTACATTTGTTCTCAGTTGTCAACACCAACGCAAAATATAAAGAAAGTCTTGTCACTCCTCAGGAATTTCTGGGGTAGAGCTCGCATTTAACTTTTCCGGGCATGTTCATGAGCTTTGGGTAATATTTTGGTCATTTTAATCTAACGAATTGCTTTCTTTGAATCTGGTGGTGGGTGGAAAAGGAGGAGGGGGGATTGACAACTGGGTGTGGAGTGACGCTAAGCATTAAACTTTGTCTCTTTTGTGAATAAATCATGGCCCTCATCCAGCAGGGTGAGGGAACCTAAGAGAGAAGGACCCACATCCAACCGAACGTTAGAGGAATGAACCGATGGTTGAAGTCAAGGTACTGGTTTGAGTTTCACCTGAAGCAGACCCCGCTTAAGGATCCTAGTGCATGTCATTTTCTTGGAACAGAGTAAAGACGTGGCTAAATGAAAGGAAAGTGGCCAAGAAGACAAGCTATCCCTTTGGGTGATGGGTTTACTTCTTCTGGGAGATTCTGGGAAATGACATAAAACAGAGCCAATCCAGTTTTCTCTCCACACACTAAGATACTCATTGATCCATATATTCAATGATTTTTAGAAGTGTTTTTTTTTTAATCTGGGCCATTAAAAATAATCTTTATTGAACTTGTTACAATATTATTTCTGATTTGTGTGTGTGTGTGTGTGTGTGTTTTGGCTGCAAGGCACATGGGATCTAGCTCCTTGATCAGCGACTGAACCAGCACACCCTGCATTGGAAGATAAGTCTTAACCACCAGACCACCAGTGGGAAGTCCCATCAACAAATATTTTTGAGGGTTGCTCAGGCCAGACACTCTTCTAGGCACAGACAGGATACATTAGTAAACAAACCAAAAGTCTATGTCCTTAGGTAGTTTTCATTCTGGAAGAAGAGAAAGACAAACAGGAAAATTTAGTGAAATATAGACCTGTATTGTTCAACATGGTAGCATGTAGCCAAATGTGCCAATCAAGCATTTTAAATGCAGCCAGTCTAAACTGAGATGAAATGATAATAATTGAGATATATGGGGCTAGCTAAAATATGGTACCAAAATTAATGTCACTGATTTATTTTTGAAATGCAGCTACTAAAATTTTGAACTGATGCTTTTGAACTGTAGTGTTGGAGAAGACTCTTGAGAGTCCTTTGGATTACAAGGAGATCAAACCAGTCCATCCTAAAGGAAATCAGTCCTGAATATTCATTGGAAGGACTGATGCTGAAGCTGAAACTCCAATACTCTGGGCACCTGATGAGAAGAGCTGACTCATTTGAAAAGACCCTGATGCTGGGAAAGATTGAGGGCAGAAAGGAGAAGGGAACCACAGAGGATGAGATGGTTGGATGGCACCACCGACTCGATGGACAAGGGTTTGGGTAGACTCCAGGATTTGGTGATGGACAGGGAGGCCTGGTGGGTTGCGGTTCATGGGGTCACAAAGAGTCAGACACGACTGAGTAACTGAACTAAACATTTTAGATTTACACTGTGGCCTATGTTCTAGCAGCATTAGCTTCAGCTGGAAGCTTGTTAGAAGTGCAGAATCTCTGGTTCCAGCCAAACCTGCCGAATTAAAGTCAAGATCCTCAGGCAAGATGTAGGTATATCAATATTTGCAAATTAACGATCTACAGCGTATACCTGTTAAGTGTTAAGGTGAAGAGAAGAACAGAGAAAGAGGATGGTAGCTGATGGTTTTGTTTCAATTTTAGATGTGGTGAGAGTGTCCTTTCTCAGTCTGGGGTAAGTCCTCACTAGGAACATAATGCAAGTAACAGCTAGAGGAAGGGATGGAGCAGCCATGCAAATATATTTGGAAATAGAAAGCCATGGGCGGATTTTGAGCCGAGGTATGGCACGATTTGACTTTCATTTCAGTAGGAAGGCTCTGACTGCCATGTTGATAAGAGATCATAGTGGGTCAAGAGTTAAAAACAAAATTGACAGATTTTGATTGATATTGATACTACAATAGTCAAGAGATCATGGTGGCTTTAAAACAAGGAGGAGTGGACATTCCTGGTAGTCTAGTGGTTAAGATTTAGGGGGCCTGGGTTCAATCCCTGGTCAGAGAATTAGATCCCATATGCTGCAACTAAAGATCCTGAGTGCTGCAACTAAGATGGAAGATCCTATGTGCTGCAACTAAGACCTGGTGCAGCCAAAATAAACAAGTAAATGTTTTTAAAAAAGACATCACGATGGCTTGAACTCAAGTAGTAGCAATAGAGATAATGAAAAGTGAACAGATATATTGATTATTTTGAAAGCAGATTCAGCAGAATTCTTGTCGCTTCAGTTGTGTATGACTCTTTGCAACTCTATGGACTGTAGCCCCAGGTCCCTCTGTCCATGAGGACTCTCCATGTAATCAATGGTAATTAAGATATTTTGGCCTGAATGAATGGAAGAATGCAGCTGTCACTTTGTGGGATAGTAGGTAGTAGGGAAAGAGCAGATATAGGGGAAATACTAGAAGCCTGGTTTTAACAAAGGAAGATTAAGACACTTATTGATGTTTAAGTAGAGTTTAGGTAAGATGGTAGATGTATGAATCTGGGATTCAAAGCAGTGATCTAAGCTACAGATATAAATTAGAAATATTTTGCATATAGATAATAATTCCACAAGACTAGAAGAGATCACAAGAGCCTGAAAATAGATAGAAACAAGAAAAGGTGAAGGACTCAACTCCAGGACGTTGAAATATTTGGATGACAGGTGGAAGGGAAGAACCAGTAATGGGTGGTCCAAGAGGTGGTAGGAAAACTATCAGTCAAAACAATCTCTTGCTTTCTCCCATAATCGTAGAGTACGTAGGTAGATCAGCCCTGTGTTGGGACTCCTTGTCTGAGGCTTCAGGAGACAGAGATGAGACATGCCTGCCACCCTGCCCAAATCACAGATTCAGGACAGTGAATGACCATTGTTGTTCAAAGTCAGTGGCTTGTTTTCCAGCCATAAAGAACTGAAACTTGATTATGTTAATGTATTACATTGCTCACTTCAATGCTCGCTTCTACTGCTGCTTTTCAGAAGCCATCTGTCAATTTAAATTATGTTCTTATTCTTTTTCTTTGTGCTCCTATTTCGTATTCTTCATCTTTTGTGTTTTCCAGCTGCATTCTGTTGTATCTAGGTGTCAGTTTATTTATATCCACTCTGCTTGAGATTCATGTGGCTTCTTAACACTACACTTAGATCTTTCACCGTATCTGGGAAAACTTCAAATATTGCCTGAATTTTATCCTCTGCTCTCTCCTGGGACTCTGTATGTTTGAATGTTAGTGAATATTTGCTAGTTCTAGAAATCAAACATTTAGAGTTTCAGGAACAGAGAAAGAATGGAGCACAAGCAATATTTCAAGTGACAATGGCTGAAAAATCTCCAGATATATTCATGCTAATTTCCATGTTTCTTCCGTTGGATACAATATGTTATTAAACCTGTCCACTGACATTTTAATTTTCATTTATTCTTTGCACTTCTATATCAAAATTTATTTGCTTTCTGCACAAGTGTACGGCACCCCACTCCAGTACTCTTGCCTGGAAAATCCCATGGATGGAGGAGCCTGGAAGGCTGCAGTCCATGGGGTCGCTGAGGGTCGGACATGACGGAGCGACTTCACTTTCACTTGTCACTTTCATGCACTGGAGAAGGAAATGGCAACCCACTCCAGTGTTCTTGCCTGGCGAATCCCAGGGACAGGGGAGCCTGGTGGGCTGCCGTCTATGGGGTCGCCCAGAGTCGGACACGACTGAAGTGACTTAGCAGCAGTAACAGCAAGTGTACATTACAGTTCTTTGTTGTTTCCTTTACTCTGTAGATATTGTCAGGCTTCGCTTTTAATTTTTCCTTTGAGCTGTTTGTTATTGTTCATGGTTCCTTATTCTTTGGAGAATTAATTTAGGTCTAGAATGAGGGCAAGTTCCTCCAGATAGAATTTGCCAGGTCCCTGGGAGCCATCCCCATTGGAACACTCTTTAAACTAAATGCACTGCTTGAATTTGCTAAAGTGAATCTGGGCAAAAATTCTGCACAATCAGCTTGACATTGCCATTTCTCCCTTCCTCTCCTCCTCTCTCCTTCCCACCCCCCGTCATTTTCTTCCTTTCTTTCTCTCTCCCTCTCCCTCCCTCACTTCCTCCCTTTCCTTTTTTCCTGTCGCTTTTCTTATTGCCAAAGCAACAATGCACCTTGCCTTGAAGTCTTCGCTGAGGAGGGTGATAAATATTCTTCTAATTAGCCCATAAATAAAAACTGGAATCCTTTGGGGTTCCAGCTTTACAAGAAGGCTTGTTATTAAACCACCCACTTTGTTTCTGTTCTATATGCCCAAATGAGATCTTGAAAAGCACCTCTCAAGCTTTTCCTTTGGAAAATGCCCTCGTGGCAGTTAAGAAGCTGTTTTCCTGTTAGAGCTTCAAGCTTTCACTTAGATTTTGACCTCAGACTTTCTCATTACCTTGCAGCTCACCAATGCTTTTAGGAAGATGCCTTTTTGTTTGTTTGTTTTGTTTATTTCTACCTGCATTTTAAATGATTTTTCATGAGAAATACCAGGCCATCATATTACCAGGAATGCCTCTCACCCTGTATGGCACAGCCAGGCCTTCTCCCTGCTTTCAGGCATGATTAGGCCTTGTTCCATGTTCCATGTGGATTTTTACAAACGTGAATTTAGTCCAGTCGCCAGATATGGAGTATGGACTAAAGACTCCCTAGTCCCTTTGACAGAACAGATGGGCTCTGCGTCTCTCACCACCCCACCATGGGGGAAATGGAAATAGCAAAAATAATTCTGGAAATTGAGGGAGTTTCTAGCAAAGTAACCAACATTATGTTACCTTCTTTTACACACATGGTATGTTTAATCAGAAAGCAGAATTTAAATGCCATATGAATAGCCTGCAATAGTCTTCAGCTTTTGATTAGAGATTGAAAAATGGTTCCCAATTGTGGCCATTTGTTCATTCACTGGCACAGAGTTTCTAAGTGCTGTCTAGGGCAATTGTGCACTTGTGGTGGGGTGGCCCACTAGAAGTGCAGATGGCTTGTTAGATGGCCTTCATCTGTTAAATTTAAACCTATAAGGAATTGCCAACAGATAAGAAAATTAGATGGTAATTTAAAATGCCATAAAGAAAATGAGATTTGTTTTAGAGTATAAGTGTTTAAAGAGTATTTGAAAATATAGCCAGGCACAAATTTACCTAATTTTTTTTTAACTTCTCACAATTGTGCATCTCACTCTGGAATCAGTATTCATGACTGTGAATGCTTATGGATATTTTGCAATGTTAAGAAATATGCAACATTTCCCAAGGGTATAATTTCACAAGAAAAAATACTACCCACAAAATTAGAATTTACTAATAGATGAAAGGAATCCTTTAATGATATTTGCAAAAAGCCCTCAGTTACCGTGAATATAATTGTAGAAGCTTTGGACTAGGGACAGAAAGGACTTAGCCTAGCTCCATACTGCATGGTGTATTCTTTTCCAGGTGCCTGCCACACTCACTCTGTTTCTGAGCAAAGAAACAATAGCCTTTAAAAAGAAACTTCTTGTTTTGTATTGGTGTATAGCTGATTAACAAGGTTGTAATAGTTTCAGGTGAACAGTAAAGGGACTCAGCTATACATATACATGTACTTATTCTTCCCCCAAACTCCCATCCAGGCTGCCACATAACTTTGAACAGAGTTCCCTGTGTTGTAAAGTAGGTCCTTGTTGATTATCCATTTTAAATGTGCAGTGTGTACATGTCTATCTCAACTTCCTAAATATTTCTTCCCCTCATCCTCCCCTACTCCTCTCCCGGCAACCATAAGTTCGTTCTCTTAAGTCTGCGAGTCTCTTTCTGTTTTGTAAATAAGTTCATTTGTATTATTTCTTTTTAGAGTCAACATATAAGGAATGTCATATGACATTTATCCTACTCTGTCTGACTTATTTCACTCAGTATGATAATCTCTACATCCATTAGTGTTGCTGTAAAAGGCATTATTTCACCCTTTTGAATAATAACCTATTTTTAAAAATGTAGATGTTCATGCTTTAGACTAACAAACTCCATAAATTTGGCTACTACTGATGGAACCAGGGATGATGTCTGGGCATGAGAAATGTGAGTGGCTTACAATGTAGTTTTGCACAAGTCATACCTCATAAGAAGGGTCATTCTGCTTCTCTTGGTGGTAACTTTCACAAATCAATAAGATCTTCTCTTTTGAGAAATTTGAAAGTAATACAAGAAAGACCAAAAGAGGTAGTAGAATAAAACAGAATTCAAGAGATGCAGAAAGAGTAGGATACATGCAGAAAGTGATGAAGGCAATAGGAACTATGAATTGGCAGAAACCATGAGGTAGAGCAGCAAGTAGACAGAGGAAATTACAGTGGCCCCAAGGAAACGAGGAAGGGGAAGCCAAGAGAGAAGTTGCTGGGTAACAGTGCGTGGTAGGGATGAGGTCTTGCTTTATCTTAAACTGCCTATGTATCGTTTCAATAAGCTCTCGTTGCACTAAGAAAATATTGGACACGACTGAAGCGACTTAGTAGCAGCAGCAGCAGTGTCTTAATAATGGAAGGCTATTCATCAGACCAGCTCTGATGGAAAACAGTTGTTCACTCAGTCGTGTCCAACTCTTTGCAACCTCATGGACTGCAGCACGCCAGGCTTTCCTATCCTTCACCATCTCCCAGAGCTTGCCCAAACTCATGTCCATCAAGTCAGTGATGCCATCCAACCGTCTCATCCTCTGTTGTCCCTTTCTCCTCCTGCCTTCGATCTTTTGCAGCATCAAGGTCTTTTCTAATGAGTTGGCTCTTTACATCAGGTGGCCAAAGAATTGGAGCATCAGTTTCAGCATCAGTCCTTCTACTGATGGAAGGAAATGACAATCCACTCTGGTATTCTTACTTGGGAAATCCAATGGAGAGAAAAGCCTGGTGGGCTACCGTCCATGTGGTTGCAAAGAGTCAGACACGGCTGAGTGACTGAGCATGCGTACACATAATATACATACACACACACATATATGTGTGAATGTATATATATGTATATATATTTAGCTCCTTAGAAGGAAAGCTATGACAAACCTAGACAGCATATTAAAAAGCAGAGACATTACTTTGCCAACAAAGGTCCATATAGTCAAAGCTATGGCTTTTTCCCAGTAGTTATGTATGAATGTGAGAGTTGGACCATAAAGAAGACTGAGCACCCAGGAACTTATGCCTTTGATTTGGAGTGTTGGAGAAGACTCTCGAGAGTCTCTTGGACTGCAGCCTCCATAATCTTGTGAGTCAATTTCTTAAAATAAATCAGTTAATCCTCAAGGAAATCAACCCTGAGTATTCATTGGAAGGACTGATGCTGAAGCTGAAGCTCCAATCCTTTGGCCACCTGTGAAAAGCCAACTCATTGGAAAAGGCCCTGATGCTGGGAGAGATGGAAGGCAAAAGGAGAAGAGGACTGCAGAGGATAAGATGGTTAGATGGCATCACTGACTCAGCAGACATGAATTTGAGCAAACTCTGGGAGACAGTGAAAGACAGGGAAGCCTAGCATGCTGCAGCTCATGGAGTCGCAAAGAATCAGACATGACTTAGTGACTGAATAACAACAACATATATATATGTATATATATATATATGTATATATATATATACATATATTCTTTTTAAAATTCTTTCCATTATAGGATATTACACAATATTGAGTATAGTTTACTGTGCTATACAGTAGGTCCTTGTTGGTTATCTATTTTATATATAGTAATGTATATATTTTTAAAATGTATATTTACACATTTAAAAGCAAAAATATCAAAGTCATAGCCACAGTTTGAAGTCAAGTTTCACATCTCTAGAACTGAAGCTGAGCTGAACGTAAGTGATCCTACAGCACTCACAGGACTACAGTGGGGTGTAGCTGTAGACTTCAGGCATGGAAATGGCAAGGGTGCCTGGATGTCCTGCTCCTGTGTGATAATGGAAAGTAAAAGTGTTCTGTGTGACATTTTGGACACAGTGGGGGAAGGAGAGAGTGGGGTGATGTGAGAGAATAGCACTGAAACATATACACTACCATATGTAAAATAGATAGCCAGTGGGAGTTTGATGTATGATGCAGGACACTCAATGCCAGTGCACTGTGACAACCTAGAGGAGTGGCATGGGGAAGGAGGTGGAGGAGGGGGTTTCAAGCAGGAGGGGACATATGTATACCTATGCCAATTCATGTTGATGTATGGCAAAACCCATCACAATATTGTAAAGCAGTTATCCTCTAATTTAAAAAAAAAGTCTACAAAAAAAGCTGTGATTGGTTTCTGGCAGTGACCTACATCTTAGGGAAGGAGAGAGAGGAAAATCCTATCTTACCAGTAGAACAGAGGCCAAATCGCTATTGGCTCAGGGTCCATGACAGCAATGTCCTCAATATCACCCTGGGACAGAACCTGTAGTAGCTGGATGGAGGCAAAACTGCTCCATGGAAAAGGATGAGCTCAGAGCCAGAAATAAATACAACCAACCAAAGAAGGAACAATCTCTTACTCAAAGTGAAGAAGCAATTCTGACTCAAGGTTCCAACATTAACTCTCACCTGAGTCACCACCTGCCACTCTACTAACCTGCCCACGTTTCAGGTCTGCCAGCCCCCATAATCATGTGAGTCAATTTCTTAAAATAAATTTATTTTATTACAAAATATATATTATGGTATTGTTCAGTCGCTCAGTTGTGTCCAACTCTGTGACCCCATGGACTGCAGCAGTATGCCAGGATTCCCTGTCCTTCACCATCTCCTTGAGTTTTCGCAAATTCATGTCCATTGAGTCAGTGATACCAGCCAATCTTATTTTCTGTCATCCCCTTCTCTTCCTGCCTTCAGTCTTTTCCACATCAGGGTCTTTTCTATTGAGTTGGCTCTTCGAATCAGGTGGCCAAAGGATTGGTGCTTCAGCTTCAACATCAGTCTTTCCGATGAATATTCAGGGTTGATTTCCTTCAAGATTGATTGGTTTGGTATCCTTCCAGTCCAAGGGATTCTCAAGAGTCCTCCCAACACCACAGTTCAAAAGCATCAGTTCTTTGGTGCTCAGCCTTCTTTATGGTCCAACTCTCACATTCATACATGACTACTGGAAAAACCATAGCCTTGACTATACAGACCTTTGTATAGTAATGTCTACACCTTTGGCAAGTAACGTCTCTGCTTTTTAATACATTGTCTAGATTTACCATAGCTTTTCTTCCAAGAAGTAAGCATCTTTTAATTTCATGGCTGCAGTCACCATCTGCAGTGAGTTTGGAGCCCCCCAAAATAGTCTGTCACTGTTTCCATTGTTTCCCCATCCAATTGCCATGAACTGATGGGACCAGATGCCATGAACTTAGTTTTTTGAATGTTGGTATATTATGGTATACTATTACCTGTATTATATATTATTATATAAAAGCATTATTGTAGTGATTAAAGAGTCACTATTTGAAAATGTAAAGATCAAAGAAACCTTCAGAAATTAAAAAGAACACTACAGCTTTTAGATTCAAAGTTTAAACTGAATGCTGAGCAGGATAAATAAAAATCAATTCACACTAGACACATCAAAATGATACTGTAAGCATTGAGAAAAACTAAGTGCAACCAAAGAAAAAGACGCAATCTTTAAATCTTAAAATTTATTGGACAAAGTACAGATTATCTATAAATGAGCAATAGTTAGACTGACAGAAATTTTATCCATAGGAAAAATAAATGGTAAAAATAGTGGCATAATATCCTGAGTATTGAAGGAAGATATGTCTTGACCTGGAATACTATATTTTATTAGGATATGTTTTATGCAAGACAGATACATGAAGACATTCCCAAGTATGTAAAGTGTGCCTGTGATAGGTCTCCACTGAAAGAACTAATTTTGTTCTGTTCAGGCATTCACTTCAGTTCAGTTGTTCAGTCGTGTCCAACTCTTTGAGACCCCATGGGCTGTAGCATACCAGGCTTCCATGTCTATCATCAACTCCCAGAGCTTACTCAAACTCATGTCCATTGAGTTGGTGATGCCATCCAACCATCTCATTCTTTGTCATCCCCTTCTTCTGCCTTCAATCTTTCCCAGAATCAGGGTATTTTCCAATAAGTCAGCTCTTCACATCAGGTGGCCAAAGTATTGGAGTTTTAGCCTCAGCATCAATCCTTCCAATGAGTATTCAGGACTGATTTCCTTTAGGATGGACTGGATGATGGACAAGGATGATCTCCTTGCAGTTCAAGGGACTCTCAAGAGTCTTCTCCAAAACCACACAGTTCAAAAGCATCAGTTCTTCAGCGCTCAGTTTTCTTTATAGTCCAACTCTCACATCCATACATGACTACTGAAAAAAGCATAGCTTTGTCTAGACAGACCTTTGTCGGGAAAGTAATGTTTCTGCTTTTTAATATGCTGTCTAGGTTGGTCGTAGCATCTCTTTCAAGGAGTAAGCATCTTTTAATTTCATGGCTGAAATCACCATCTGCAGTGATTTTGGAGCCCCCCCCCAAAAGTCTCTCACTGTTTACATTGTTTCCCCATCTATTTGCCATGAAGTGATGGGACCAGATGCCATGATCTTCATTTTCTGAATGTTGAGTTTTAAGCAAACTTTTTCATGCTCCTCTTTCACTTTCATCAAGAAGCTCTTTTGGTCTTCACTTTCTGCCACAAGTTCAGTTCAGTTCAGTCACTCAGTTGTGTCTGACTGTTTGCGACCCCATGAATCGCAGCACGCCAGGCCTCCCTGTCCATCACCAACTCCTGGAGTTCACTCAGACTCATGTCCATCAAGTCCGTGATGCCATCCAGCCATCTCATCCTCAGTCGTCCCCTTCTCCTCCTGCCCTCAATCCCTCCCAGCATCAGAGTCTTTTCCGGTGAGTCAACTCTTCACGTGAGGTGGCCAAAGTACTGGAGTTTCAGCTTTAGCATCAGTCCTTCCAAAGAAATCCCAGGGTTGATCTCCTTCAGAATGGACTGGTTGGATCTCCTTGCAGTACAAGGAACTCTCAAGAGTCTTCTCCAACACCACAGTTCAAAAGCATCAATTCTTTGGCGCTTAGCCTTCTTCACAGTCCAACTCTCACACCCATACATGACCACTGAAAAAACCATAGCCTTGACTAGACGGACCTTAGTCGGCAAAGTAATGTCTCTGCTTTTGAATATGCTATTTAGGTTGGTCATAACTTTTCTTCCAAGGAGTAAGCGTCTTTTAATTTCATGGCTGCAGTCACCATCTGCAGTGATTTTGGAGCCCCCAAAAATAAAGTCTGACACTGTTTCTACTGTTTCCCCATCCATTTCCCATGAAGGGATGGGACTGGATGCCACGATCTTCGTTTTCTGAATGTTGAGCTTTATGCCAACATTTTCACTCTCCTCTTTCACTTTCATCAAGAGGCTTTTTAGCTCCTCTTCACTTTCTGCCATAAGGGTGGTGTCATCTGCATATCTGAGGTTATTGATATTTCTCCTGGCAATCTTGATTCCAGCTTGTGTTTCTTCCAGTCCAGCGTTTCTCATGATGTACTCTGCATATAAGTTAAATAAGCAGGGTGACAATATACAGCCTTGATGTACTCCTTTTCCTTTTTGGAACCAGTCTGTTGTTCCATGTCCTGTTCTAGCTGTTGCTTCCTGACCTGCATACAGATTTCTCAAGAGGCAGGTTAGGTGGTCTGGTATCCCATCTCTTCAGAATTTTCCACAGTTTATTGTGATCCACACAGTCAAAGGCTTTGGCATAGTCAATAAAGCAGAAATAGATGTTTTTCTGGAACTCTCTTGCTTTTTCTATGATCCAGTGGATGTTGGCAATTTGATCTCTGGTTCCTCTGCCTTTTCTAAAACCAGCTTGAACATCAAGGAGTTCACGGTTCATGTATTGCTGAAGTCTGGCTTGGAGAATTTTGAGCATTACTTTACTAGCATGTGAGATGAGTGCAATTATGCAGTAGTTTGAGCATTTTTTTGCATTGTCTTTCTTTGGGATTGGAATGAAAACTGACCTTTTCCAGTCCTGTGGCCACTGCTGAGTTTTCCAAATTTGCTGGCATATTGAGTGCAGCACTTTCACAGCATCATCTTTTAGGATTTGAAATAGCTCAACTGGAATTCCATCACTTTCACTAGCTTTGTTCGTAGTGATGCTTTCTAAGGCCCACTTGACTTCACATTCCAAGATATCTGGCTTTAGATTAGTGATTACATCATCATCTTTTGTACAGTTCTTCCGTGTATTCTTGCCACCTCTTCTTAATATCTTCTGCTTCTGTTAGGTCCATGCCATTTCTGTCCTTTATTGAGCCCATCTTTGGGTGGTAAGTAACTCAGAAGAAAGGAGCAGGAGCCAAAGCAAAATGAAATCTCCTGAACACAGGCTTCTAGGTCAATAAAATTTTGATTGCAAAAACTACTAATTTTTATGTATAAAAAAGAGACAGTAAAGAATTCTATACAAAATAAAAGGTGGCAGTCATGCAATAACTGGGTGAATTGTGTTTAATTTTCTTGATTTTCATTGGAGAGGAGTAGAGATACCAATTAACTTGAGAGGAAACTGACTTACACTGATATTTTATATATTTCCTTATACTCATTTACATATGAGTATATTATGCTCACTTAGAGCCATACTAAATAAAAAAATATACAGATGCTTGCACCTGTATACCAACTTACATGAGTGCTACTGCTACTAGTACAGAATGTTATTTGTGTCTCATTCTGGTGACTCAGGTATCATTAGCAGTGTTGCCTTCAGTAACCTGAGTTCCAAATATTGACCAACTTTTGGCAAAGTCCCGAGTCAAAGAATAACTTCCCTTGGTTTTCATTGTGCATTTCTGAAAAGTCAGTGCAAATTAAAACTGCAAAAATACTTTATGTATACAGTCATTCCTCATTATTCATAGATTCCATGTTTGCTAATTTTGCTACTTGCCAAAATTCATCTCTAACCTCACATTGACGCTTGAGTGCTTTTGCAGTCTTTGCTGGGTGTGCGCTGAGCAGTGAAAAATCTGAGTCACTAAAGCACTTGTCCTCTGTGGAAGTGTTACAACACAACTCTGATTTTTTCCTTCAGCTCTCATGTTGAAATCAGGTGTGGCCATTTTGTGGTCTATTTGGTGCCATGCTTTTCACATTTTTGTGCTTTTTGTTGGTGATTGTGCTGTTTAAAATGCACTCAAAGCGCAGTGCTGAAGTATTGTCTAGTGCTCTTAAGCACACTTGTGGAGAAAATATGTGAGTTAACTAAACTTTGATCAGGCATGACTTACAGTGTAGTTGGCTGTAAGTTTGATGTTAACAAATCAACAATAAATGTCTTTAAATAGAAACAGACATAAAACAAGGTTAATATTGATGGGTTGATGAAAATATTGTGGTCAGAGGACTGTAGGAACCTAACTCTGTATTTCCTGTAGGAGCAATGACTTGTTGCTGTCGTGTCCAACTCTTTACAACCCCATGGACTGCTGCACGCCAGGCCTCCCTGTTCTTCACCATCTCCCAAAGTTTGCCGAAGTTCTTGTTCATTGCATCGGTGATGCCATCCAGCCATCTCATCCTCTGATGCCCTCTTCTACTTCCCTCAATCTTTCCCAGCATCATGGACTTTTCCAACGAGTCAGCTATTCGCATCAGATGACCAAAATACTGGAGTTTCAGTTTTAGCATCAGTCCTTCCAATGAATATTCAGTTTTGATACCCCTTAAGGCAGGTTTGATCTCTTTGCTGTGCAATGGACTCTCAAGAGTCTTCTCCACCATCACAGTTCAAAGGCATTAATTCTTCAGCACTCCGCCTTCTTTACAGTCTAGCTCTCACAACCATACATGACCACTGGGAAGATCATAGCCTAGACTACATGGATCTTTGTTGGCAGAGTAACGTCTCTGCTTTTCAACACGCAGTCTAGGTGGTCATAGCTTTCCTGCCAAGAAGCAAACATCTTTTGATTTCATGTATGCATCATCATCTACAGTGATTTTAGAGCCCAAGAAGAGGAAATCTGTCACTACTTCCACTTTTCCTCTTCTATTTGCCATGAAGTAATGGGGCTAGATGCCATAATCTTAGTTTTTTTTTAAAATATTTAGTTTTAAGTAGGCTGTTTCACTCTTCTCCTTCACCCTCATCAAGAGGTTCTTTAGTTCCTCTTTGCTTTCTGCCATTCAAGTGGTATCACCTGCATATCTGAGGTTGTTGATGTTTCTCCCGCCTATCTTGATTTCAACTTGTAACTCATACAGCCCATCATTTCTCGTGATGTGCTCAGAGTATAGATTAAACAAACAAGATGACAGCAGACAGCCTTGCTGTACTCCTTTCTCAATCTTGAACCAATAAGTTGTTCCATACAGGTTCTAACTGTTGCCTCTTGACCCACATACAGGTTTCTCAGGAGACAAGTAAGATGGTCTGATATTCCCATCTCTTAAAGAGCTTTCCACTGTTTCTTATGATCCACACAGTCAATTGCTTTGGTGTAGCTGATGAAACAGAAGTAGATGTTTTTCTGGAATTCCCTAGCTTTCTCTATGAGCCAGCGAATATTGGCAATTTGCTTTCTGGTCCCTCTTCCTTTTCTAAACCCACCTTGGACATCTGGAGGTTCTCGGTTTACATAATGCTGAAACCTAGCATGCAAGTTTTAAGCATGACCTTACTAGCATGGGAGACAAGTGCAATTGTTTGATGGCCTGCACATGCTTTAGTATTACCTTTCTTGGGAACTAGGATGAGGATTGATCTTTTCCAGTTCTGTGACCACTGCTAGGTCTTCCAGATTTGCTGACATATTGAATGCAACACTTTGATGTTTAGGGTTTTGAATCCTTTAGGGTTTTGAATAATTCTACTGAAATTCCATCACATCCACTATCTTTTTTAACAGCAGTGCTTCTTAAGGCCCACTTGATTTCACTTTTCAGAATGTCTGGCTCTGGGTGTCTGACCAAACCACCATAGTAATCCAGTTCATTTGGATCTTTTTTGTACAATTCTTGTACAAAATGGCTTAGGAGTTGCTAATTCAGTCTTCATGCTGACTTTATAAAACAAAACTACCACAAATTATGATAACTGAATATATAAGTAAAGTGGAGATGTCTTTAAAGAGGAATTTTGCTTGGTCCCATCCATTTAATATGGGCTTTCTAGGTGGTGCTAGTGATAAAGAATCTGCATGCCAATGCAAGAGATTCAAGAGAGGACGGATCAATCCCTGGATTGGGAAGATCCTCTGGGGTAGGAAATGGCATCCTACTCCAGTATTCTTGCCTGAAAAATTCCAAGGACAGAGGAGCCTGGTGGGCTACAGTCCATGGGGCTACAAAGAGTTGAACCTGACTAAGCAGCTGGAGACACACCCACTCAATGCCAGTAGCATCTTCTCTCCCTAGAGACTGCCATATCCAACAACTTCCTCTGTAACTTCCAAAATGTTGCCCGGTAGAGAACTACTCCAGAAAGAAATGCTTTGGAAATAGGGTAGGTCTTGAGATCTAGTGAGTCTGGGCCATACACTGAATTCTAATTTCTACTCAGCTCTCATGTCCAAAGTCTCTGGTTCTTGGTATGTTAGCACTTTTTCTCCAGAAAAATCAGATTCCCCATAAAGATATTCTTAGGTCAGCTCACTTGCTGGGAGTCTCTTTAACTTAGATTTTAGTCTGTGCTCAAAGCAACTACTCTAGTTCTCTTGTTGGTGGAGCAGTTGACTATTCCAGGAGACTCTGGTCTTGAGAGGAGAAGAGCCTGTTAAATCTTTGAGCCAAAGTGGAATCATCAGTTGGAGTTAGCATTAAATGGAAGTCTACGTGTGTGACTATGTGCTCAGTCATGTCCAACTTTTTGTGACCCCATAGACTATAGCCCGAGAGGCTTCTCTGTCTATGGGATTTTCCAGGCAAGAATACTGGGGTGGGTTGCCATTTCCTTCTCCAGGGGATCTTTCTGACCCGAGAATCAGAACCCATGTCTCCTGTATCTTCTGCATTGGCAGGCAGATTCTTTACCAATGAGCCAGCTGGGAAGCCAGGGGGTCTCAAATGGAAGTCCAGGAAGTTTCAAAAGTCAGTGCTCATTGGATTAAACTGTTAGGTTTGTGTTCATTTGTCTTTTTTGATCTCCATGTTCACTCTTATTTTCCCCCTCTCCAAACGGAGAAGGATAACAAGCACACAGTGAACACTACTGGAATTTGTATTTATTCCGAGGAACATACTACCCTGTTGACTGGTAAGACAGGTCTTGTAAATGATGTAGGCTTAGGAGACACATGAAGAACACACGTGTATGAAGACTTACTGTGGCACTAAATTGGGCAATGGGGATGCAAAGACATGGAATCAGTGCTGCCTTGAGAAACATGCAGTCCTTTTGGGAAGACACCAAAGAATAGCACAAGGGGCTTCCATGGTGCTCTAGTGGTTTAGAAGCTGCCTGCCAATGCAGGGAACATGGGTTCAGTCCCTGCTCAGGGAAGATTCCACATGCCATGGGGCTACTAAGCCTGTGAACCACAGTTGCTGAAGCCTGTGCCGTAGAACCTGAGCTCTGCAGCAAGAGAAGCCACTGCAATAAGGAGTCTGTGCACCATAACTAGAGAGTAGCCCTTGCCTGCTGCAACTAGAGAAAGCCCATACACAGCAAGGAAGACATAGTACAGCCAAAAATAAATTGATTTTAAAAACTATTTTAAAAAAGAATGACATATTTCATTGTAATGAGTTGACATGGCTGGTAGCCCCAAGGAAAGGCCCATTTATTCTTTGGAGGGAGGGAGAAAAGCTCTATAAATCTTTCTAGAGGAGGTATTATATTTGAGCTGATTCTTCAAGGAAGTCTAAGTGTTTCCCAGACTACCTTATGCCAGCTCCCTTAAGGTGAAGGGTCACTTTTAAGTCACCAAAAAGTCCAACCAGTCTTGAGCCAGATTTATTCCATCTACAAATTCAACAGTTATTTTATAGCAGTGAATTGTGTAGTTGGAAGAGTTGAACACATTGCTTCCAACCCATTAAGTCAGTCATGAAAACGCCCTAACAGTTCCAGCACATTTGCTGGATTGCTTTAACATCTTTATTTTATGTAGGTCCAAGCTTTATAGACTGTTTCATTTATTCTTATATCAAATATCACTGAAAGGTTAAATTTGGTGTTCAGTGATATTCTCCAGGCAACCTTTCCAAAGCTAAAACTGAAAATAATGGATGTGACATTTCTTCCAGGAAATCTCCTCCACAAGCCCCAATCTTAAAACCCTTAGAAGACTTAGCAGTTTTGGAGTGTATCAAACCTGCCAGTTTCTTGTGATTGGAGCTCCAAATAGCTCAACAGGACAAGGTGTCAGGAGACATGAGTTCCTTTCACTGGAAAGAACTCAAAGGAGGGAGGAAGGAAGAGAGATAGAGAAAGGGAGAAGGAGGAAGGAATGGAGGGAGGGAGGGATAGGAGAGAGAGTGAGAACCAGAGAGAGAGAGAAAGAAAGTGATTGGACATCAAGAGAAGCCACATCTTCATCTCTGATGAAATGTATTAACTAAAGTAATATTACTAAATATTATATTTATATTATTGCATAGTCTATAAATTCCAGCTTTACTGTGAAGTTCTATAGAGTGCTAGATACACATTTTCCTGTTTAACTTCTCACAATTCTCTAAAATCAGTTTTGAACTTTGGTTATAAAGTTTTCATACTTCAGTATCTGATAGTTCCTATGGCTTGTACATAACTTTGTAAAAAGAAAAAAAAAACCTTTTTTTCTGATTCTTTGAATAAAGTTTTGGAAAGAGTTTGACTTTTTCCTCCCTCTATTCGTTGCAGCATAGAGTGCATTATTTCCCAATATGAGATTTTTTTGTCATTTAAATTATCTATTCTTTATCATGTAACTTTAACAATTGAGTTGATCTGTTTAAAATGTAAATCTGCTCAAGTTAATTAAAAATAAACTTTTCAAAAATGGATTATGTTTGTAGCAAATGTACCATCAATAGAATAAAGATGTGCTATTTACTGTACTATATATATATGTATTACTAAATATTACTAAAAGCAATAACTAAAGGAATTAAACAGTTGATCCATTTCTAAAGAGGCACTATGGTATAGTAGGAAAAGCTGGGAATAAAATCTGAATTCAAGGCCATTTCCACCACATACTAACTGTGCTGTCACATGACATTAAGCTGAGCTTAAGGGCTAGTTAAGTGAAGAAAAGCTGGCTTGATAAGAGCATCTAATTCATAACATTGTTGTGAGGGTTGTGCATTAATTGCTCAGTCGTGTTTGGCTCTTTGTGACCGCATGAACTGTGCTTGGCAGGCTCCTTTGTCCATGGAATTCTCCAGGCAAGAATACTGGAGTGGGTTGCCATTTCCTCCTCCAGGGGATCTTCCCCACCCAGGGATCGAACCTGGGTCTCCTGCATTGCAGGCGGATTCTATACTGCTGAGCCACCAGGAAAGCCCATTGTGAGGGTGAAATGATGTAAAAGAAGTAGAGCACTTAGAAAAACTGCCACTTAATAAATGCATTATAATAAAATAGTTACCATTATTTATGGTAGTATATTATTATAATCATTAGTAGTGGTAGTACAATTTTAACTCTATGGAAAGAAACTCAGTAGGGAAAGTGAGTGCAGTTAACATTCATTTGGGTTATAGATCTACTGAAAATCTTGAATTTGTTGAGATTACTGTAAGAGACAATCATACATTCATTTCCCAGGGTTGTTGTAACAAGTGACAACAAACAGGGTGCCTTAAAGCAACAGAGCTTTATCCTGAAGTTCTGGAGGCCAGAGGTCAGAAGCCAAGGTGTGAGCAGGCCCGCGCTCCTTCCCAAGGCTCTACGGCAGATCCTGGCTTCTGTCTCTTTCAGCTTCTCGTGTCTTCAGGCGTTCCTTGGCTTGTGGCTTCATTTTTCCAGCTTCTGCCTCCATGACCACAGCCTTCCTCTTCATCTTTGTCTTTTCCTATGAAGACACGTGTCTTCTGATTTAGGCCCAATCGGATTGTCCAAGAAGATCTCATCTCAAAATGATTAACTTAATTTTGTCTGCAAAGACAGTTCTCCTAAATAAAGTAACCTTCACAGGTCCCAGGGATGAGGACATGGATATATCTTTTTTGGCTTGGTTGGGCAGGGGGTGGAGGGGGGAGCTTCCCAGGTGGCTTAGCAGTAAAGAATCTGGCTGCCAATGCAGGGGATGGGGGTTAAATCCCTCATCAGGAAGATCCCCTGGAGAAGGAAATGGCAACCCATTCCAGTATCCTTGCCCAGAGAATCCAATGGACAGAGGAGCCTCGCAGGCTACAGTCCATGGGATCATAACAGTCACACATGACTTAGTGCCTTACCAACAACAAATACATTTTGGGGGATGGGGCTACATACACAGGAGAAGGCAATGGCACCCCACTCCAGTACTCTTGCCTGGAAAATCCCATGGTTGAAGGAGCCTGGTGGGCTGAAGTCCATGGGGACCCCAAGAGTCGGACACAACTGAGCGACGTCACTTTCACTTTTCACTTTCCTGCATTGGAGAAGGAAATGGCAACCCACTCCAGTGTTCTTGCCTGGAGAATCCCAGGGACGGGGGAGCCTGGTGGGCTGCTGTCTATGGAATTGCACAGAGTCAGACATGACTGAAGTGACTTAGCAGCAGCAGCAGCTACTATACACATATGTTTGTATATATGATACATGTGGAGTGTAAGCCACATCTTTGTTTTCAGAGGACAAAGGTATGCAATTAAAAGAGACAGAATCTGTCATACAGAGTGAAGTTAATCAGAAAGAGAAAAACAAATATTATATATTAGTGCCTCTACGTGGAATCTAGAAAAATGGTATAGATGATCTTATTTGCAAAGCAGAAGTAGAAACAGAGATATAGGGAACAAATGGATGGACATCAAGGGGAGAAGGGGCTTAGGGATTGGGAGATTAGGACTGACACACGTACAGTATTGGTACCGTGCATAAAATACGTAACAAAGGAGAACCGACTGTTACGGCACAGGGAACCCTGCTCAGTGCTCTGTGGTGACCTAAATGGGAAGGAAATCCAGAAAAGGGGATATATGTATAGCTAATACACTTTGCTCTACAATAGAAACTAACGCAACATTGTAAGTAACTATACTCCAATAAAAATTTTAAAATAGAATAAAAGTTGGAGACAGTCCCCAGCAGTGAGTTATGTACGATGGATTAGCTGTGAGGAACAAGCCGAAGTGAATGGGCACATGGAGAACACATTGCCATCAGGACTTGGAATTTACTTCAGGGTCTTTCACTAACCAGTTACTCACTTTTACCTGTTTACCCTTCCTGAGTGTCAGCTTTCTTTAAAATAAGGTGATTTGTTCTTGATACCCAGGATGTTATAAGTATCAAAATAGACAGTCTACAGGGAAATGCTTTGATAACCACAAGAAATCCCTTCCTTGTCCACACTGTTCTCCTCCTTCTCCACTCAAGTGTCTCAGCCTCAGGAAGACTTCCCTGCTCCCCGTTCAGCCCACGCTCCCGGCACCCCATCTCAGGACACTCTGCACGTGGCACACAGAGTGAATGTGTTTGTGTATCATGTCAGCAACCTTAATTTCTATGTCCCACCCCCAAGCCATGAGCTTCCTAAGGTAGAAACTGCATTCACCCAGGATCCAGGAGAGCCCTTGGTACACAGGAGTCACTCAATAATCAGAAAGTTAACAGGAATAAATACTTCTCAAGTGCATGCAACTCAGTGATGCTCATTTGTGAAAAATGAAATATATACACCATGAAACTTGCTGATGTAGTATAGTTTTGGAATATTTAAGTTGAAGAAATGAAGGACTAAGTGAATGAACAACCAGCCTGATTAAATTAGAAATAATAAATGAATAATAAAATAAGATCCCTTGGTGGAAATGTGCTTTCTGAATAATTTAATATGCAAACAAGATGTCTATTTTTTTTCTAATAATTAACCATTCTTAAGGCACAATAGTAACGTAATGTTAAATGTTAAATGACATTTATAAAGCACCTGGTATTTTCCCAAAGACTTCTCAGATTTTTTCTATGTACATTTGTCAGAGTATGAGGCCACTGGTTAATATTTGAAATTTTAAGAAGACATGTCACTTATTGCTGAATATGGGAAGAGAGCTAAGCTGGTCAGAGACAGTTCCTCCTTCAGAGATTGGTGACTTCCAGAGGTGTAAGTGGGCTCATGTCACCAGCAGAAGTGTGGTTGCACAGAAGACACCATTGATTTCTGGGTACTTAGAGGTGTGGACAGGCTTCCCCGACAGCTCAGTTGGTAAAGAATCTGCCTGTAATGCAGGAGATCCCACTTCGATTCCTGGGTTAGGAAGATCCACTGGAGAAGGGATAAGCTACCCTTTCCAGTATTCTTGGACTTTTCTGGTGGCTCAGCTGGTAAAGAATCTGCCTGCAATGTGGGAGACCTGGGTTCGATCCCTGGGTTGGGAAGATCCCCTGGAGAAGGGAAGGGCTACCCACTCTAGTATTCTGGCCTGGAGAATTCCATGAACTGTATTATCCATGGGGTGGCAAAGAGTCAGACACGACTGAGTGAGTTTCACTTCACTTAGGGGTGTGTCTCTGGAGGAGGGCATGGCAACCCACTCCAATATTCTTGCCTGGAGAAGCCTGTGGACAGAGGAGCCTGGTAGGCTACAGTCCATGGGGTCACAAAGAGTCAGACATAACTGAAGTGACTTAGCAGGCATGCAGGGGTGTGGTCATTGAAGGAGTCCATTTCTGACTGGCTAAACTTTTTCAGAAGCAACGGGCTATTGATGATTAGTAAGTAAGTGGTACTTATCATTGAGCAAGTTTAATAATAAATAAATAAAATGTCGCTGATTGTTATTTATTATCATGACTACAAGAAGCTCAGTCTTTCCCTAATCTAGGAAACTTTAAAAAGCAGGACACCTTATGCTTGTTCAGATTCATTCATTTATTTGCTCAATAGCTAGTTACTGAGTGCTCATTAAGTCTTAAGAAAATTAGAGTGGATAGAACAGTGTCTCTGTTCTTACAGTCAGTGAGGGAAACAAACATAAACAGAGGATACATTGTGATTGTATGAGCTAAAGAGGTGAAACAGACAAGTGATGTGGGGGCACTCTGATGGATGCATTGAAGATATTCTGACGATTGGTGTTATGGTGTAAATTGTCTCTCCCCAAAAGATATACTAAAGATCTAATCCCTAGTATCTGTAATTATGACATTTGGAAATTGGGTCTTTGAAGATACAATCAAGGTAAGATAATGTCATTAGATTTAGCCATTTTAGATTAGATCCAATATGCCTGATCTATATGAAGAGAGAAACACAGTCTCAGACAAACAAGGAGAATGCCGAGTGAGGACAGTGACAGGCAGGAGTGAGCAATGCTGCTCTAAGCCAAGGACTGCAGGACGTATAGTCAAAGCTATGGTTTTTCCAGTAGTCATGTAAGGATGTGAGAGCTGGACCATAAAAGAGACTGAGCGCTGAAGAATTGACGCTTTCAAACTGTGTTGCAGAAGACTCGAGAGTCCCTTGGACTGCAAGGAGATCAAGCCAATCAATCCTAAAGGAAATCAACTCTGAACATTCATTGAAAGAACGGATGCTGAAGCTAAAGCGCCAATACTTTGGCCACTTGAAGTGAAGAGTCGGTTCATTGGAAGACTCTGATACTTGGAAAGATTGAAGGCAGGAGGAGAAGGGGACAACAGAGGATGAGATGGCTGGACGGCATTAGTAACTCAATGGACATGTGTTTGAGCAAACTCAGGGAGATAATAAAGGACAGGGAAGCCTGGTGTGCTGCAGTCCACAGGGTCACAAAGAGTTGGACACAACTTAGCAAATGAACGATAACAACAACAACCAGAAGCTAGGAAGAGGCAAAGAAGGATTCTATTCAGAGACTCAGAGAGAGCAAGGCCCTGCTGACACCTTGAATTTGGACGTCTAGCCTCCAAAACTGTGAGCCAATACATTTCTATTTCTTCAAGCCACTCAGTTGGTGGTACTTTGGTGGCAGCCACAGGAAACAGATATGGTTTGCAGGGGCAAAAGAGGACAGACCCTCCAGCAGACTCAGGCAACGGTCACATGAGAGGTGTTGGTGGCTCAGATCAGACTGCTAGAAATGGAGTTGGTAAGAAGTGGCTGGATTCTGTATATATTTTGAAGGTAGAACCAACGGGTGTTCTGGTGGATAGAATGTGAAATGTGAGAAGACAGGAGTGAAGGATGAGTCTAGGCTTTTGGTCTGAGCAACTGGAGTTATTAATACTATTTACTAGAGTAAAAGCTATTCTAGGTAGTGGTATGTGTGCTTCCAGTCGTGCCCGACTCTGCAACCCCATGGACTGTAGCCCACCAGGCTTCTCTGTCCATGGAATTTTCCAGGCAAAAATATGGAAGTGGGTTGCCATTTCCTCCTCCAATAGGTAATGGGGAGAGCCTTGATTCATGAATTTGGTTTTTAAATTTGAGATGGCTAGTAGACATCAATACTGAGACATCAAACTCAGAATCAGATGTATGTGTTTGGAGGATAAGGAAAACTCCAGATGGGAGAATGAAGTTTTGAGTTGTTCGTGTATTTTTTATTGTTGTTCAGTTGCTAAACTGTGTGTGACTCTGTGACCCTATGGACTACAGCATACCAGCCTCCTCTGTCTTCCACTATCTTCTGGAGTTTGCTCAAATTCATGTCCATTGAGTTGGTGATAGATGGCATTTAAAAGTATGAAACTCAGTAAATCTCTCAGGTGCCAAATATTTAATGAAAACAAAAGTGAGTCCAGAATTGAGCCTTGCGTGGTAAAGTCAGGTATCACATGTTAAAAACAAGAAAACTGAGACTCAGAAAAATTAAGAAACTTGCCCAAAGAGAAACCATCAGAAATAATACCAGAATTTCAAATTGGATGTTTTTACTTCCAAATTCTTTCTTATTTCTAATATATGTAGTGTCTCCTATGTAAATTTTTTTGTAATAGGAAGTTTGATCAATACAAATGGATTCTAAACCTGTTCTTTTTCCTACTGTACCCCTTTGAAAGGTGTAGTAATCAAAACTGATCTAAGTTTTAATTATTTTATAGACATATGACTTTGCCTCTGATCTTCCATAACAGGCTACATTGTCACTTTTCAACCACACATTGAACATCAGAAACATGTTTGTGCTTGAGATAATCAAAGTTAACTTCAATAGTTACAGACTTAATTCTGGACTTTATTAAAATGGAGTTACGCTTTGAACGTTTTATCTAACGGCATCTTATTGATGTTCTTATTTCCACTTTGGCAATGGATAACTTATGATTGGCTTGCTGTATATCATCTTACACAACTGCTGTTCTAAAATATTTTTGGTTAGGTGATTGACAAAGTTTTGTTGAATCAAATGTATTTCATATTCCTACTTGGTACAGTAATTATATAGTTTTTAAAGTTGGACACTACCCAGCACAATTAAAACAAAAACAACTTTTATTTCAAAGATGGAAAGAGTGGATTCCAAAAGCATTACTCCATGAATGTGAGAATGGAAAGAGGTTTTATGAATCATGGATTTTAACCCCTTCCCTTTAGAGCTAATTGGATCTTCACTTTATAGAAGGTCAAGGTCTAGAGGAGTTTGGATGACCTACCCAAGGTAATAGCTGGCTGGACATGCAAGAGTGGAATTCCAGCCTTCTTCCCAATACTGGGGTTCTATTTCCCAACTGAGAGAAAGGAAAGATAGATCAATGCCTATGGCTGATAACCTCCATGATAACCTAGATTTAGAGGAGAAAAGAAAACCAGGTAAGAAAGGAACTGGACCAGTTTTCTGTAGAAAAAGTGTTTCGATAAGCAAATGGCCTAAGCATGTGAAGCAAACTTCAGTGTTCACCACTGAACATGTTGCTTTAAAGTCCCCTGCTTCAGTTTCCTTTTCTGTAAACTAGGGATAAACATAATGGGCTTATTTTGAGAACTGTGTGTAATCACACATGGGAAGTGTTTTGAATAGTGCTCTGCATAGAGCAAAAAGCTGAACAAATGCTAGTTATTATTCATAGTAATTTTAAATAATAAAACCAGAACCCAGGCTGACACCATACCTCATCCACTAGTCCTGCAAGCTCAGCAAGTCACTGAACTTTTCTGCATCTCAATTTCTTCGCTACAAACTAGGGTCATAATGCTTTATCTGCTGACTTTATGGTGGTAACAGGGATAAAAGATCCTGAAAGTGAGAATTGCTTTTTATGAATTCTTTTGTCCATGTCCTCTCCGTATTATTCTTTCCTCAAACGCATTATCTGAACACATCTTAAACCTCAGTGTTTGCATGGTTATTACTATATTAGTTGAAAGAATTAAGAGATAGCAGCTTGTTTTGATATTGGAGGGAAGCAGAAAAGATGCTGTTAAAGACCAAATTAAAGTCTAAAGAATCTGACCTAATAAATTATTTTATATCAAATGAGCAAAATAATTAGCAAAAAGTACCCAGGTGGCACTAGTGGTAAAAACAAACAAACAAACAAAAAACCACCTGCCAGCGCAGGAGACATAAGAGCCACAAGTTCAATCCCTGGGTTGGGAAGATCCCCTGGAGGAGGGCATGGCAACCCACTCCAATATTTTTGTATGGAGAATTCCATGGACAGAGGAGCCTGGTGGGCTACAGTCCATAAGGTTGCAAAGAGTAGGGCACTACTGAAGTGACTTAGCAAACACACAAACCCATTCAGGTAGTTTTCCAGGCACACTGACAAGTTTAACCAGCACGCTCTTTTTTTAAGTGGTTGGATGGATTTTTTAAAATGTTAGAAATTAAGCATTCTGAAAGAAACTAGTAATTGTGAAATGTTTCCTTGTGGTTCCATTTAGGGATGGTACACGGAGGGAGGAGAGAGGGGGGTTCAAGATGCTGAACATGTGTATACATGTGGCGGATTCATGTTGATGTATGGCAAAACCAATACAATATTTTAAAGTACCTAACCTCCAATTAAAATAAATAAATTTATATTAAAAAAATAAAAAAAAATGAGACAGGAAAAGATCTTTGTTCCCTAGTGGCTAGTTGGAAATCGGAAGCTGTGACACTTATTTTTTAGTGGCATTCAAATTTTCTCCAGGCACTTACTTCATTTATGCCTTATTTACTTCCTCTTCTAAGGTACTGTTGATTTTCAGCTCTTCAATCCACAACATGCAATTATGAAACAGTTCCCCTGATCTAGTAGCAGAATACTGTTTTGAGATTATTATCTTTGTGAAATGGTATTTTAATTGAACAGAGGAAAATGTGTAAAATTACAACATACAGGATAGAGTGTGGCATAATTTTATATATTTATGTCTTAGTTTTCTGTGATATGCTCATTATCTTTCCATGTGTGCTGTTTACAATTTAAAAAATTAATAGCTTTATAAATCAGGTTACTGGTACCTAACAAAAAATTGGACATGAAAGTTTAATTAAAAGAAGTAAATATCAGTTCTCTTCTGTCTTTTTAAAAAATTTATTTATTTTTTAATTGAAGGATAATTGCTTTACAGAATTTTGTTGTTTTCTGTCAAACCTCAACATGAATCAGCCATAGCTATACATATATCCCTTCCCTTTTGAACCTCCCTCCCCATCCCACCCATCTAGGTTGATACAGAGCCCGTGTTTGAGTTTCCTGAGCCATACAGCAAATTCCCACTGGCTATCTATTTTACATATGGTAATGTAAGTTTCCATGTTATTCTTTCCATATATCTCACCGTCTCATGTCGTAAGTCCGTTTTCTATGTCTGTTTCTCCATTGCTACCCTGTAAATAAATTCTTCAGCACCATTTTTCTAGATTCTGTATATATGTGTTAGAATACAATATTTATCTTTCTCTTTCTGACTTACTTCACTCTGTATAATAGGTTCTAGGTTCATCCACCTCATCAGAACTGACTCAAATGTGTTCCTTTTTATGGCTGAGTAGTATTCCACTGTATATATGTACCACGACTTCTTTATCCATTCAGCTGATGATGGGCATCTAGGTTGCTTCCATGTTCTAGCTATTGTAAATAATGCTGCAATGAACAGTGGGATACATGTGTATTTTTCAGTTTTGGTTTCCTCAGGGTATATGCCTAGGAGTGGGATTGCTGGGTCATATGGTGGTTTTGTTCCTAGTTTTTTTTTAAGGAATCTCCATACCATCTTCTATAGTGTCTGTATCAATTTACATTCCCACCAACAGTGCAAGAGCATTCCCTTTTCTCCACACCTTTTCCAGCATTTACTGTTTGTAAGCTTTTTGATGATGGCCATTCTGACTCGTGTGAGGTGATATCTCATTGTAGTTTTGATTTGCATTTCTCTAATAATGAGCAATGTTGAGTATCTTTTCATGTATTTATTAGCCATCAGTTCTCTTCTATCTTGTCAAACCTCAGACACATTGTTTCAGTATCAATTTTCTATTCTAGAAGGAGTGCTGAAATAAATGACAATAAAACAGGCTGCTTAATGGGTTGTCCTCAAGATTAAACTGTGATACAAATAAGTTCTTTGAAAGCTGGGTCCAGAGATGTCCCTGGTAGCCTTGTGGTTGACTTCGCCTTCCAGTGTAGGGAACGTGAGCTCCATTCTGGATGGGAGAGCTGAGATCCTACATGCCTCCAGGCTGAAAAACCAGAACATAAACCACAGAAGTAATACTGTAACAAATTCAGTAAAGACTTTAAAAATGGTCCACATCAAAAAAAAAAAAAAAGAAGGAGAAGAAGGAAGAAAGTTGGGTCCAGATGCTCACTGTTCAAAAGCCACCGCTTAAGAGACAAGGTTGGTAAAAAGGAAAGTTTGCTTTATTTCAGAGGCTAGCAACCAGAGGAGTGAGCAGACTCCTGTTCAAAGGCCGACTCTCCCACTGACAATCAGTGTGCAAGAGTTTTTAAAGAGAAGTTTCAGGGCTGTATGAGCAGAGGGAGCAGGCTACAGGCAGAAACAGCACAGTCAGCTCTGACAGTCCTCTTGATCATTTTGAGTAGACTTAATCTTCAGTTCCAGGGTTAGTTTGTTCCCATTTCTTTGAGGTCAGCTTATGTCATGGCTACAGTTGGGTCATCCTGTAGTTAACTTCTTCTACCTGATGGGGGTTTCAGTACATACGAAACAGCTCAAAAACATGGCTCAGAAAATTATCAATAGCACTTGAACAGGAACTAAGGGTCCTCGAATTTGCATAAGGACTCTATTATTATTTGGTCCTCTTTGACTTTCTTTGCTTCTTCATTTTCTCATTTCTCTGTTACATTTATCTACTGACCAAAGATTTTCTACAGGCAAAAGGCAGCTGGAGGACATGGAGGGGAAGATCATACAGTCCTGCTCTATGTCATCTTGGCATCAGCCCATTTCTGTTTCTGGGTTGTTTTCCATTTTATTGGTTTCTTCCTCAACTCCCCCCTGGCAGGCAGAATTTTTCTCTCAGCCTTTCCTCCCTCTGAGTTTTATCAAAAATGTATGCTAAGGAAAGGATGTGATTTCATTTAATTCTCTAAGTGAATTGAAACCACTAAATCATTTCACCCATGCTTATTTGCATAACTCTCAGAAATAAATGGTGAAGGAAATGCTTACTTCCAGGTAACCTATTTTTCAATTCCCAACAAGTAGAAGAAGTATACTTTAAAGAAGAAAAGCAAGTCTCTTTAGTTCTTCACTGATTATACATTTAATGCTGAAGATTGGTCTTTAAGACCAGGACAGGAACAAGCATTCTAATTCAAAAATATCTGTGGGAATAAGAAGGTAGTCAATCCTAAAGGAAATCAACCCTGAATGCTCATTGGAAGGACTGATGCTGATGCTGAAGCTCCAATACTTTGGCCACCTGATGGGAGGAGCCAACTCATTGGAAAAGACCCTGATGCTGGGAAAGATTGAGGGCAGGAGGAGAAGGAGGTGACAGGATGAGATGATTGGATGGCATCTCTGCCTCAAAGGACATGAGTCTGAGCAAACTCTGGGAGATAGTGAAGGACGGAGAGCCTGGTGTGCTGCAGTCCATGAGGTTGCAAAGAGTCAGACATGACTGAACGATAGCAGAAGAAAGAAGCTATGTGATGAATTTTGCTTTAAGAACCGGTTATATTTGAGAAAGTGTCTGAAAGTCTTTGAGAAAGCAGCTTATTTAGCCTACTTACAACTCTCAAACTTCCAAGCTTCTTCTGAGGTTTTGTTCTCTTTTGAATTTTATCCTTCTTTTGACAAAAAAAGAATAACGAAAAAAAGAAAAAACGCTGAGGTCTGCATTCTTATTAGTTGCTTAGTTTATGGAAAAAAATCATACTCATGTGCTCAGTTTTCACAGAGACCAAGAACAGTGAGTGAAATTTAGATAATATTTAAATGAGAAATATTCAAGAGCAAGAATCAAAATTATAAATATGGACTATTTCTAAAGTACAACTGTTATCTCATTAGCTAGACTGTTTCTTGTAGACAAGTATGTTTCAGTGGAAAGTTAAAATACTCTACAAAGAAAATGATTCTTATAAATCAAATAAGAAATCTGAAATATTTGCAAACCAGGAAGTTCAGGATCTGTGTTCTCACCTCTAGTTTAACTCTGCCCCCTTGTGTGTACATGATGCATTGAAATGAGGCCAAGAAATTTCATAGGAAACAAGGCAGGAAAATATAAAAAACTGTATTAAAATCATATTTAGGAAGAGAATATCTCTCAAAATTAGTATAAACTTTCTGATCTATGGTAAAAATGATATCCTAAGACTCAACTGGTACAACAGACCAAATGTTGGAAAGAAAATGATGTTACTCCACACTTGTGTGATCCTTAGAATGACTCCCTCCTGGGCCTCTATTTACATTCTGTTAAGACTGTACTTTTTAAAAAAGAAAACACATGTTTTAAACTTCAAATTCCAACTTATCAAAAGAGTATTGGTTTTCTTATAATATATTCACTGCAGTTACTTTAAATACCAAACAACTCAAATTCTTATAAAGTCAATTGACTTCTAACAGCAAAAATATTAATTGTGTATTGAGGGGTTTGTGATAGTTGTAGACATAAAATATACACTAATAGCACAAAGATGGAAGAGGATATAGTGTGAGATTCATAAATTATATGGGAAGTCATATAGTATTAGTTCAAAGTTGACTGTGATAAGCTAAGGATGCATAGTATGATCCCTGGATAATCACTAAATATATATATATATATATATATATATATATATATATATATACACATATGTATATGCATATGTCTCCATATATATATATGTGAAAGAGAAAGAGAAAGAGAGAGGTGTCAATACAAAGCCAATAGAAGGCATAGAATGGAGCACTTAAGAAACACTAAATCAATCCAAAAGAGAGTAGAAATGAGGAGCAAAAAATTAAACATCAACACAAACAGAAATAACGGCAAGAAGACATTTAGTAAGATAACAAATTAAGTAAATTCTGTCAATAATTGTCTTAAAAGTAAATGTGTTAAAAATTCTATGTAGAAGGCAAGGTTTCAGACTAAATAAAAAAAGCAATAGTCAACCTCTGTTTATTAGAAATTGCCAGTAAATATAAAAAGACAGATTGAATGGAAATAAGAAATTAAAAGCAAAGTTATAGGAGAAAAGAAATAATAAACATGACTGCAGAATAAAAGAAAAAACAATGAAGTAAATCAATAAATTTCATATGAAAAGAATAGTGAAAAATATAATCTGCTAGCTACATTCACACTTAATCCCCCCCCCACAAAAACCCCTATAACAAAACAGAGAAAACACAAATTACTGATATCAGGAATAAAGAAGTTCCCTAACAACGAATCCTACAATCAATGCAAAAGCAGTAAAAGAGTATTATGAATAATTTTGTGGAAGTAATTTAACAACTTAAATGAAATGGGAAAATTTCCAAAACAATTGCAGGAAAAAAATAGAAAAATTTTATAGCTCTGTTTTTTAAAGAAATTGAATTTTTAATTAAAAATAATTCTAGATATTTACCAGTCCCTTCTGGCATTACTGATTAATTATATCAAATATTTAAGTAAGAGGTAATATTTCTCTTACACAAATTATTCCTGGAAATAGAGGACAAAGAACATTATTAACTCTTTTAACAAGGCCGGTGTATGCTGCCTGCTTAGTCACTCAGTCCTGTCTGACTCGCTGTGACCCCATGGACTGTAGCCTGCCAGGCTCCTCTGTTCATGGAGATTCTCCAGGCAAGAATACAGGAGTGGATTGCCATGCCCTCCTCCAGGGAATCTTCCCAATCCAGGGACCGAACCCAGGTCTCCCACATTGCAGGCAGATTCTTTACTGTTTGAGCCACCAGGAAAGCCAAAGAATATTGGAGTGGGTAGCCTATCCCTTTTCCAGTGGAACTTCCTAACTGAGAAATCGAAACAAGGTTTCCCGCATTGCAAGTGGATTCTTTACAGTTGAGCTACCATGGAAACCTGAAGGCAGTGTATCCTTGATACCAAAACCTGACTTTACAGGGAAACAAAATTTTAGACCAAGTTCCGTTCTGAACTTAGACTCAAAAATTCTCATTAAGGTACAAGTCAAATCCAGCAATGTTAATAAATGAACAATTCATCATTACCAAGTCAGTTCTATCCCAGGAATATAAGATTGATTTAATAAGTGAAAAATCATTAAATGTAATTTGCCACATTAATAAGTATAGAAAAAGGAATATATACAAAATTTCTGTTTGCAATGAAAGTTTGACAAATTTCAGTACACGTTCCTGATTAGAACAGCAGCAAAACCTCTCAGCAAGACAGGAATTGAAGAGAACTATCTTAATCCGATAGAACACATACACGCCATGCCTATAGATGACATTATATATAGTACATGCACATACTATGTGATACATGTACATGTGTATTATACATAATTATGAAATATGGGAAGAGAAAATGTGCAATTTACTGACATCATGAGTTTCCCAAAAGGCCCACAAAGATCACTACATAATCATGCTCCAAGTGGAAAAGTCCTTTCCACATGTTCAGGGTTTCCATGTATATTTTTATTTCCTCACTGAGAATCAGGAGCAAACAACCAATCATGAGCAGGCATCTAAGGAAGGCTACTAAAGTTAGAAATCCAAACAATAAAATAGAAAATACAAGCAACCTGGAGAAACAGGAAATAAAAAGGAAAACTTCTAACCCATTTTAACGTCCTTCAGTTCAGTTCAGTTCAGTTCAGTCACTCAGTCGTGTCCAACTCTTTGTGATCCCATGAATCACAGCACACCAGGCCTCCCTGTGAGAGAATATCTTGCATCCACAAAGTAAGAATAGAATGTATTTTAAATAAAAATAAAAACAAGGAAAAAAAATCAGGCAACAAAATATTGTTCTTGGGACTTGAAAACTTGATGGCATAAATAAAAAATATTTGGAAGAGTTAAAAGATGAAGTTGAGGGACTCTGACAGAAGAAGAGGAGAGTGAAAAAGTTGGCTTAAAGCTCAACATTCAGAAAACGAAGATCATGACATCTGGTCCCATCACTTCATGGGAAATAGATGGGGAAACAGTGGAAACAGTGGCAGACTTTATTTTTGGGGGCTCCAAAATCACCACAGATGGTGGCTGCAGCCATGAAATTAAAAGACGCTTACTCCTTGGAAGAAAAGTTATGACCAACCTAGATAGCATATTCAAAAGCAGAGACATTACTTTGCCGACTAAGGTCCGTCTAGTCAAGGCTATGGTTTTTCCTGTGGTCATGTATGGATGTGAGAGTTGGACTGTGAAGAAGGCTGAGTGCTGAAGAATTGATGCTTTTGAACTGCGGTGTTGGAGAAGACTCTTGAGGGTCCCTTGGACTGCAAGGAGATCCAACCAGTCCATTCTGAAGGAGATCAACCCTGGGATTTCTTTGGAAGGAATGATGCTAAAGCTGAAACTCCAGTATTTTGGTCACCTCACGCGAAGAGCTGACTCATTGGAAAAGACTCTGATGCTGGGAGGGACTGGGGGCAGGAGGAGAAGGGGATGACAGAGGATGAGATGACTGGATGGCATCACTGACTCGATGGATGTGAGTCTGAGTGAACTCTGGGAGTTGGTGATGGACAGGAAGGCCTGGCGTGCTGCAGTTCATGGGGTTGCAAAGAGTCGGACACAACTGAGCAACTGAACTGAACTGACAGAAGAAAGTCAATCAAAGAGCTGGACGATAGGAGAGAAATGATGAGAAAATTAGAGAAGCAGTCAAAGAAGCTTAACATTTGTGAATAGGAGTAGTTCTAGAAGGGAGAGCATGCATGGGGAATAAATCAGGAAAAAATAGTTCAAGAACATTTCGGCAAGTGAAGGACATAGTCTTCACTTCTATTCTCATGCTACCTACCTTAAGAGATTTTATCTCCTTTCTGTGGCTTGTCTTCTATAAGCTTTATATGGATCTTCCATCCATACTTCTCTCTTGTATGTCAAAATGAACTTTTATTGCTACCAGATATTTGCCACTGGAGGCATAATTGCAAAGCAAGTTGATGGGCAAGGCAACTCAAAAGAAAGCTGTGAAGGACAGGTTAGAGAGGTTGGGTAGAGCTTCTGAAGAAGTGAGATGAGTTGAACCTTGAAGACTTTTGTGTTAGTTTCCCATTGCTGCTATAACAAATTGCCACAAACTTAGAGGCTTAAAACACGATTTTGTTCTTATAGTTCTGGAGACTGGAAATCCAAAATCCAAAATATCAAAGGGTTAGCAGGCTTGTATTTCTCCTGGAGACTCTAAGGGAGAATCCATTTCCATGCTTTATCCAGCTTCTAGAAGCTGCCTACATTCCTTGGCTCTTTCAAAGTCAGAAATTATCTCTACTTCTGATCATGACCATGGTATCTGGTCCCATCACTTCATGGCAAATAGATGGGGAAGCAAGGGAGATAGTGACAGACTTTCTTTTCCTGGGCTCCAAAATCACTGCAGATGGTAACTATAGCCATGAAAAAACAAAAACAAAAACAAACTATGACCAACATAGACAGCATATTGAAAAGCAGAGACATTACTTTGTCAACAAAGGTCCATCTAGTCAAAGCTATGGTTTTTCCAATAGTCATGTATGGATGTGAGAGTTGGATCCTAAAGAAAGCTGAGCGCTGGAGAATTGATGCTTTTGAACCTTGGTGTTGGAGAAGACTCTTGAGAGTCCCTTGGACTTCAAGGAGATCAAACCAGTCAATAGTAAAGGAAATCAGTCCTGAATATTCATTGGAAGGACTGATGCTGACGCTGAAGCTCCAGTACTTTGACCACCTGATGCAAAGAACTGACTCATTAGAAAAGGACGCTGATGCTGGGAAAGATTGAAGGCAGGAGGAGAAGGGGATGACAGAGGATGAGATGGCTGGATGGCATCACCGACTCAATGGACATGAGTTTGAGCAAGGTCCAGGAGCTGATGATGGACAGGGAAACCTGGTGTGCTGCAGTCCATGGGGTTGCAAAGAGTCGGACACGACTGAGTGACTGAACTGAACTGAATCAAGATAATCCAGGATAATCTCCCCATCTCAAGATAATTAATCTAACCACATCTGCAATCGCCCTTTAGCCATGTCAGGTAAATTAATAACAGGTTCCAGGAACTGGGGCTATTATTTTGCTTATTACAGCTGGGTAGAATTGGGATGGTTAGAGAGGAAAAAGTTTCCATATTATAAAAAAAACAAATACAATATGTTTCAGGGCAGTGAGGAAGTTTTCTGGCTGGTTTAGAGTTTTATGTTGGGATGTGCAGAGAGAATGGATAGCTGAGAGGTGCAGTGGGGGAACCATAGTATAAAAGATGTTGGTTGCCAGAAACAGTGTATTTTGACTTTTCCTGAAGTCAATGGGAAAATTTTGAAGTTGTTTAACTATAGAATAAAAGGCTCTAGAACTGTAGAGACTCTTAGGAGAAGTTCTGACACCACGTCTTGCCTACAGGAATGTAAAGTGGAATGAAGCCCATTTTGAAGATTAGATCACAGAGGTCCAGCTGAGACACAGTTTCGGAGTATTAGCCAGCTTTCTTCTGTTACTTACTGAAGAGTAATTCTGCTTTGGAAGTGGTAATACAAATTCTCTCTGCATCACCTTGCAGTCATTGATTCATTAACTTTTCTTTTGGCCTCATGGAGAAGAGCTGGAATACGTCTAAGCTCTTCTGCCAATCAAAATTTCTTGCAGTTAGAGATGCCAGTTTCAAAATAATACCATGATAATCAATTAGCGTGTAATATCAATATTTTTACATTCCATGGGAGGTGACATTGAACCTATGAAATCCATCTGGATTCCAGGGAGATTTTTATAGACAAAAAGAATATATTTGTGGTTATCAAACCAGAAAAGAATTTAATTCTAGTGAATATTCATAGCTTTCCATTTTATCTAACAAATTCTTTCTAAATGGTTCTCTTGTACCTATCTGAACATCCCACCCTGTATTTTCAGAATTCCTTACACCAACATAAATTATTAGGAAAGCCAAGGTATGTATTAATGTCTAGGGCTTTCCTGATAGCTCAGTGGGTAAAGAATCTGCCTGCAATGTGGGAGACCCTGGTTTGATTCCTGGGTCGGGAAGATTCCCTGGAGAAGGGAAAGGCTACCCACTCCAGTATTCTAGCCTGGAGAATTCCATGAACTGTATAGTCCATGGGGTTGCAGAGTCAGACACAACTGAATGACTTTCACTTCACAGCATTTCTCTTGGTAAAAATGGGGTCAGAAATACAAGGTCAAGGGAATCCCCTGGAGGGCCAGTGGTCAGGACTCCTGAGTTCAATTCCTGGTAGACGAATTAAGATCTTACAGGCCACAGGGATTGAACCTGTGTCTCCTGCATTGGCAGGCAGATTCTTTTCCACTGGGCCACCGGGGAAACTCCTATCTAAAGGTAACCAATGATAAATTATTTTAATATGACAGTGCTCACCTATAACATATATAAAGTATTCAAACTCTGATGGAAACAGTTTTCTTGCTGCCACAGGTCAAGTGGAAATCCTTTGGAGATTATTTTCTGTATCACTTGAGGGGGCAAGTCCCCTTGGAGCAGTGAAGGACATTGATTGATAACTTTTGAACCACTGGTTAGCTTTTACTATCTATAAATTATAGCTGAAGTTCAAGTCTTATCAGCTAGGTTTGTGTGATTTGAGTCCACAAGGCACTCTTGTGGATTGACACAGCAGTTGTTTATCAGCTACTGAATCTAAGAGTTACAAAGCTGTTGAATGGATGTGGGTGATGCCGTATGGAGCTTAGACCCATTGAGAGCAGTGTTAGCAATCAGTGAATTTTGGTAACGTCCCTGGCCATGGTGTTCAAGGATATCTTTCCTTGAAAAACACCATAAATGTTCAGCTCTCAGGTATTTGTATGACTGTCTTTATCTCCTTCAAGTTTTTGCTTCGATGTCGGGTTTTTAAATGTTTGTATGTGTCTAGCCACATAGTCGTGCCTGACTCTTTGCAACCCCATGGACGGACGAGCCCAGTGGGCTACAGTCCATGGGGATTCTCCAGGTAAGAATACTGGAATGGGTTGCCATTCACTTTTCCAAGGAATCTTCCCAACCCAGGGATTGAACCCAGGTCCCCCATATTGCAGGCAGATTCTTTACCTTCTGAGCCACCAGGGAAGCCTTTTTAAATGGTTACTCTATGTGAAAATTGCACCATGACTCTCTCCACCCTTCTCCGCTCCTTACAACTCTTTATGCTGCACTATTTCCTCTGTTTTTTTCATAGTATTTTTTACCTTTTTATGTACTAGATCCTTTGTTTATTTTATTCATTTAAAAATTGTTTGTCTCAATGATAAGCTCCAAAGAGCAGGGATTATTGCTTTTTTCCAGTGCTAAAGCCAAAGGACAGTGTTTTTTATATAGTAGGCATACAGCAAATATTTCTTAAATGGATAAATTAATGAAATGAGTAGATTCTGATACACTTCAATAATAGTTTAAAATAACAGTAATCCAACATTATGCAACACACAGTTACAACAACTGCATAAATTCCAGGGCCAATACAAGTCTAGAATCATCAGGTTAACTGAAATTTTAATAAAATCTCTGCCACTGGAGGGCCCTAAGTAATAACAGAAATTTCATCAGCCTACCCACTAATATTACATTTGGAGCAAATTTTAATTGGCTAAAGATTTTAAGCTCATCAAAGTTATGCATAGTGCATCTAGCAACTTCATGCTTTTGCAATATATACTTTCAAAATAAATATTTTATCCTTCAATTGGCTTTCTAAAATTTCCACTTGGAAGGCATAGTTTCTGGGAGAAAATCATGTTAGTACCAGGTCTTCTGATTGCTAATATACTTAATATATTTATATCAATTACTAAGCTTAAGTTGCAAACTTCTAGGGAGGAAAATCCTTACTTATAAAATCTATGAAAATTGGTACACTTTGGCTATGCCAGGAGATGGAGTTAATGAAAATTTAACTTTTCTGGGAATTCCAAGTTTGCATAGGCAGATTTCAGATTATCAAAGATTCTCTTATATTTAGTTAAGCATGTGTCAGCAATTTCCAGCTCTTTCCTAAAAACCCATATATGTGATTATATATGATATATGAACATATGCTTATACATATGTGTAATATAAATATTTAATATTAGGGATTTGATTGACATTTAAGTTTTCTGATGACTCTAGGCTCTGTATTGACCCTGGAATTTGTACAGTTGATGTGATGAGATCATTTTTTCCATGACTGCTTGAGCATCCCTTTAAGGGGGAAATTAAATGCAAAGTTTTGGAAGTGCTTTTCAAATATTTTTCAGGAGTTTTAAACAAATATGTAATTCTATAATGGAAGTCTTTATGGCTCTTGACTCAGAAATCTGCTTAGTGCGTGCTAAGTTGCTTCAGTCATGTCCAACTCTGTGAGACCTTATGGAGTGTAGCCTGCCAGCTGTCCATGAGATTCTCCAGCAAGAATATTAGAGTGGGTTTCCATGCCCTCCTCCAGGGGATCTTTGAAACCCAAGGACTGAACCCAGGTTTCTTACATCTCCTGCACTGGCAGATGTGTTCTTTACCACTAGCACCACCTGGGAAGACCCCTTGCTTAGGGAAAAAAGAAAAAGTCAAAAATTTTAACCAACAGAAGAAATTTTATGACAGTCTTGTGGGAGCCAACCCAGGTTGGGTGAGTTGAGGTTGGTGTTAGGATGGCCCCAGGTAAGCAGGTAAGGTTCTGTATATTTCTGCTTATGCCCAGGGTGCAAGAGAGACACCACCAACAGAAAAACCTTAGCTTTGAGAGAAAAGGACATTACAAAGAAAGAAACCCTTTACTGCACCATGGACCTTCTGGATTGCAAGAGCCCTTCTGTGGGAAGGAGGCAGGGCCAGAATGGCAGGTGTCACCTCTGATGACCCCAGGTATCTTTCATATCAGTCCTGCTGTTCACCATGCCCGGGAGTATTCTTATGCCTCTCTCCACTTTGAGGTGCCTACATTACTGTAATCTTTTTGCTAGTGGAGGGTCTTACCTTTATGTTGGCAGTGACTTTAATCTTCTCAAATCTTCCCATTACATTATCAACCAAGATTATGTAATATTCTAAATCCTGTGTTCTCTCATCAATCGTCACAGCATCTTCACCAGAATTAGATTCCTTCTCAAGAAACCACTTACTTTGCTCATCCTTAAGAAGCAGTTCCTCATTTTTTATACTTTAATAATGTTTGCAGCAATTCATGTATATCTTCAGGCTCCATGTCTTGTTTTCTTGCTGTTTCCACCACTTTCATAGTTACTTCCTCCTCTGAAGTCTTGAGCCCTTCAATATCATCCGTGAGGATCGGAATCCACTTCTTAGAAACCCCTGCTAATATTGACATTTTGACCTCTTCTCGCTCAGATGGTAAAGAGTTTTCCTGGAATGCAGGAAACCTGGGTTTGAACCCTGGGTTGGGAAGATTTCCTGGAGAAGGGCATGGTAACCCACTCCAGCATTCTTGCCTGGAAAATCCCATGGATAGAGGAGGCTAGTAGGCTAGAGTCCATGGAGTCATAAAGAGTCAGACATGACTGAGAGACTTTCATGAATCACAAATATCTTTAATGGCATCTAGAATAGCGAATCATTTCCAGAAGGTTTTCAATTTACTTTTCCCAGATTCATGAGTGGAATCACTATTTACAACAGATCTTGCCTTCCAAAATGTATTAAAATAATAAGACTTAAAAGTAAAAATCTCCTTGATTCATGGGCTGCAGAATGGATGTTATGTTTGCAAAGAAAATAACATTAATCTTATTGTGTATTTCTGTCAGTGCTCTGTCAATTAGTAGTGATATTTTGAAAGGAATCTTTTTCTGAGAAGTCACTCTCAACAGTGGGCTGAAAGTGTTCACTAAATCATGTTGTAAACAGATGCGCTATCATCGAGACTGTTTTTCTATTTAGAGAGCACAGGCAGAGTAGAATTGGATTAATTCTTAAGGACTCTAAGGTTTGTAGAATGGTAAATGAGCCCTGGTATTAACTTAAAGTCACTAGTTGCGTTAACCCTAATGAGAGAGTCAGCCTGTTCTTTGAAATCTTGAAGCCAGGCATTGACTTCTCCTCTCTTGCTATGAAAGCCCTAGATGGCATCTTCTTTCAAGAGAAAGCTGTTTTATCTACACTGAAAGTCTGTTGTTAATGTAGCCACCCTCATTATGTCAGTTAGATCTTCTGGATAACTTGCTGTAACTTCTAAATCAGCATTTCTGCTTCACCTTGCACTTTGACGTTATGGAGACAACTTCTTTCCTTAACCCTCATGAACCAACCTCTGCCAGCTTCACATTTTTCTTCTGTTGTTGTTCAGTCATTGTCCCCCATGAAGTTACAACCCATGGATTGACCAGTTTGATCTTGCTGTCCAAGGGACTCTCAGAGTCTTCTCCAGCACCACAATTCAAAAGCATCAGTTCTTTGGCCTTCTTTATGGTCCAACTCTCATATCCATAAACGACTACTGGAAAACCCACAGCTTTCACTATATGGACCTTTGTCAGCAAAGTGATGTCTCTGCTTTGTAACATGCTGTCTAGGTTTGTCATAGCTCAGCCTTCATAGAGTTGAAGAGTGGAAGGACCTTGCTCTGAATTAGGCCTTGGCTTAAGGGAGTATTGGGGCTAATTTTATCTTATCTTAGTGGCTTTCCCGGAGAATGCAATGGCAACCCACTTTCTTTCACTTCACTTTCACTTTGCTTCATGCATTGGAGAAGGAAATGGCAATCCACTCCAGTGTTCTTGACTGGAGAATCCCAGGGACAGTGGAGCCTGGTGGGCTGCCGTCTATGGGGTCGCACAGAGTTGGACATGACTGAAGTGACTTAGCAGCAGCATCAGTGGCTTCCCAGGTGGTGGGAAGTGGTAAAGAAAGCAAGGATGTTTTGCATTCTTATCATTCATGCATTCACTGGGGTACTAGCATTTTTACTTTCCTTCAAGCACTAATTCTTTTATATCCCTACTTTGGCTAAATGTTTGGTGCCAGAGGTCTAGCTTTCAGCCTGTATTGCCTTTTCTGACATGCCTTCCTCACTAAGCTTACTGGTTCCTAGCTTTTGATTTAAAGTCAGAGATGTGTGACTCTTCTTTCCCCTTGAATGCTTAGAGGCCATTGTAGGGTTATTAAATGGCATAATTTAAATATTGTTGTGTCTAGGGGAAAAGAAAGGCCAAAGAGAGACAGAGAGAGATGGGAAAATGGCCTGTTGGTGGAGCAGTCAGAGTACACACAACATTTATGGGTAAAGTTTGCTGTCTTACATGAGCGTAATTCATGGTGCCCCATACAGTTACTATAGTAACATCAAAGATCACTGATCACACATCAATATAACAAATATAATGACAATGAAAATGTTTGAAATACTGTTAGAATTGTCAAAACTTGATACAGAGACAAAGTGAGTAAATGCTGTTGGAAAAATGATGCTCATAGACTTACTTAATATGGGGGTTGCCACAAACCTTCAATTTGTAAAAAAAAAAAAAATCTGTGATGTGCAATAAAATGAAGTATTGCCTGTACATAGAACCACTATGTCATAAATAGGTCTGAGTCATGATGACTTAAAAAAATAAGTTAAGGAGCCATTTTCTACAGATGATGAGAAAGTAGGGTTCGCCCTCTTCACGTCTACCCTTCTAAACAGATCTGTACAAAAAAACAGTTTTTTCACCATTCCTCTACCCTGCTACTCTGTCAAAACAAACAGGGATTTATGACCCACTCCTCACTACACATAAAATTTGTACAAAAATATTTTCTATAATAATGATTTGTTATCTGTAGACAATATTTGGGAGATGTCTTGAGATATAAAATCCCATCTTTTGGGTTGTGGGGTATTTTTGTTTTCTCCAAATAAATATGATTGCTAAAGTTAAAAAAAAAAAAAAAACAGAGTTAATGATTCCCTGTTTGGTTTTATTTCATTTGCTCTCACCTCTCCCCTGGGGATAAGGCCATGATAGCTGATTAGGATTTCAAAATGCTTTATTTCCTTCTCAGATTTGTTTTAAAATAAAGGGACAAGAAAGCAGGAGCACTATTTTGAAATCAGAGATAAAATTTACTCAGAGATCAAGTCTGAAGTGATACAGATGGTTTAAGGCAAAAAGAAAGGGTTAGGGCAAACCTTCAGTGTCTCTAGGTTTTTTTAGCATCTCAGAATTTTGTCAGTTTCTTTTTTAGTCTCTACCATGTAAAGCTTTCAGTTGGATATATCTTTCCTTCTTTCCCTTTTGCTTCTCTTCTTTTCTCAGCTATTTGTAAGGTCTCTTCAGACACCCAATTTGTCTTCTTGCATTTCTTTTTCTTTTTTAATATAAATTTATTTATTTTAATTGGAGGTTAATTACTTTACAATATTGTATTGGTTTTGCCATGCATCATCATGAATCTGCCACAGGTATACATGTGTTCCCCATCCTGAACCCCCCTCCCTCCTCCCTCCCCATACCATCCCTCTGGGTCGTCCCAGTGCACCAGCCCCAAGCATCCAGTATCATGCATCAAACCTGGACTGGTGATTCGTTTCATATATGATATTATACATGTTTCAATGCCATTCTCCCAAATCATCCCACCCTCTCCCTCTCCCACAGAGTCCAAAAGACTGTTCTAGACATATGTGTCTCTTTTGCTGTCTTGCATGATTTTGGTCACCGCCTCCCGTATAATATTACGAACCTCTGTCCATAGTTCTTCAGGTACTCTGTCTACCAGATATAGTCCCTTGAATCTATTCATCAGTTCCACTATATAATCATAAGAGATTTGATTTGGGTCATACATGAATGGCTTACTGGTTTTCCTGCTTTCTTCAACTTGAGTCTGAATTTGGCAATAAGGAGTTCATGATCTGAGCCACAGTCAGCTCCAGGTCTTGTTTTTGCTGACGGTATAGAGCTTCTTCATCTTTGGCTGCAAAGAATATAATCAATCTGATTTCAGTACTGACTATCTGGCGATGTCCATGTGTAGAGTTGTCTCTTGTGTGGTTGGAAGAGGGTGTTTGCTATGACCAATGTGCCCTCTTGACAAAACTGTTTTCTGTTGCCCTGCTTCATTTTGTACTCTAAGGTCAAATTTGCCTGTTATTCCAGGTATCTCTTGATTTCCCACTTTTGCATTCCAAACTCCTATGATGAAAAGGACATCTTTTTCTGGTGTTAGTTCTAGGAGGTCTTATAGGTCTTCATAGAATCATTCAACTTCAGCTTCTTCAGCATTACTGGTCCGGGCATAGACTTGGATTACTGTGATATTGAATGGCTTGCTTTGGAAATGAACTGAGATCATTCTGTCATTTTTGAGACTGCACCCAAGTATTGCATTCAGACTGTTTTGTTAAGCCAGACATCTTGAAGTGTGAAGCCAAATGGGCCTTAAGAAACTATTACTATGAACAAAGCTAGTGGAGGAGATGGAATTCCAGCTGAGCTATTTCAAATCCAAAAAGATGATGCTGTTTAAATGCTGCACTCATTATGCCAGCAAATTTTGAAAACTCAGCAGAGGCCACAGGACTGACAAAGGTCAGTTTTCATTCTAATCCCAAAGAAAGGCAATGCCAAAGAATGTTCAAATTACATTATACACAATTGCACTCATTTTACATGCCAGAAAAATTATGCTCAAAGTCCTCCAAGCTAGGCTTCAGCAGTAAGTGAACCAAGAACTTCTAGATGTAAAAGCTAGATTTAGAAAAAGCAGAGGAACCAGAGATTAAATTGCCAGCATATACTAGATCACTGAAAAAGGAAAGGAATTCCAAATAAACATCTACTTCTGCTTCATTGACTATGCAAAAGCCCTTGGCTGTGTAGATCACAACAAACTGTGGAACAGTCTTAATGAGATGGGAATACCACACCACATTACCTGCCTCCTGAGAAACTTTTATGTAGGACAAGAAACAACAGTTAGAACTAGACATGGAACAATGAACTTGTTCAAAATCGGGAAAGAAGACATCAAGGTTGTATATTGTCACCTTGCTTATATAACTTATATGCAGAGTACATCAAATGAAATGCAGGGCTGGATGAATCACAAGATGGAATCAAGATTTCCAAGAGAACTATCAACAACCTCAGATATGCAGATGATACCACTTTAATGGCAGAAACTGAAGAGGAACTAAAGAGCCTCTTGATGAAGGTGAAAGAGGAGAGTGAAAAAGTGGTTTAAGACTCAACATTCAAAAAAGTGAAGACCATAGCATCTGGTATCACTCCATGGCAAATAGATGGGGAAAATGTGGAAACAGCATCAGATTTCATTTTCTTGGGCTCCAAAATTGATGCAGATGGTGAGCACAGCCATGAAATTAAAAGACACTTGCTCCTTGGAAGGAAAGTTATGACAAATCTAGACAGCATATTAAAAAGCAGAGACATCGTTTTGCCAGCAAAGGTCTGTATAGTTAAAGCTATGGTTTCTCCAGTTGTCATGTATGGATTTGAGAGTTGGACCATAAAGAAAGCTGAGTGCCAAAGAACTGATGCTTTCAAATTGTGTTGCTGGAGAAGACTCTTGAGAGTCCCTTGGATTGCAAGGAGATCAAATCAGTCAATCTTAAAGGAACTCAATCCTGAATATTCATTGGAAGGGCTGGTGCTGAAGCTGAAACTCCAATACTTTGGTCCCTGATGTGAAGAGCTGACTCATTGGAAAAGACCTTGGTGCTGGGAAAGACTGAGGGCAGGGAGAGAAGGGGCTGACAGAAGATGAGATGGTTGGATGGCATCACTGACTTAATGGACCTAATTTGAGCAAACTCCAGGAGATAGTGAAGGAAAGGGAAGCTTGGTATGCTGCAGTTCATGGGGTTGCAAAGAGTAAAGCTTACTAGCCTGTCAGTAAATCCTGGTGCACATTTGGACCAAAATAAATATGCATATGATTCATCCTGGGATTAATCTGTATAAGAATCAGTGTCACATAAAAGTGGGCATATGTCTACTGAGCTGACTACATATTTATCCCTCAATGTCTAAAAAAGCAAAATGTTAAGTGAAATTACAGTGCGCAATGTGTATTAATATACCCAGGGTTGTTTGAAATGCTCTACAGCAGTGGTTTTCAAATTATCTGAGGCAGAGACTCCTTTTATGAAATTTCCACCCCATCCACATAGAATACATATTCATACTGCACATGATTAACAGGCAGCTTATGCTACACAGGATTCATCACAAAAGTTTGGCCATTCCCAAAATATTTCTTAGCTGCTTACAAGGGGATCCCACTGATGACACAATTGGATGATCTGGCAACAGAAAATTGCTTTAAAAAACTCTCTAGGTACTTACTCATTGTACTTATCTCATTGCAGTGACAAATGGACCACAGACTGGCAGCCAAGAAAGAAAAGACATGCTCTGCCCCAGGTGAACCAATCATTTTGCTGGGAAGGTAACAATTAAGGAAGAAAAGTCATTATCCTAAGACAGCATATAAGAAATTATGAGCAAGTCCCCATGTCAAGGGAAGGAGAATGCTTTCAGAGAGGGGCAAAGGAGGTTGGGAGGGCTACAGTCAATAAAGAGTCCACGGCTTTTATTGGCTGCACCCTCACCAGGAAAGGTCTTTCTTTTATTGGGCTCTGCAGAGTGTGAGAGCTCCCTCTTCTGGCCTCCTCAGTTCAGTTCAGGTCATTTCAGTCGATCAGTCCGGTCGGACTCCTTGGGACCCCATGGACTGCAGCACAACAGGCTTCCCTGTCCATCACCAACTCCTAACTGTATTTAATTGAAGCTTCCCTTCACTATTTTTTGCAGTACCGACTGAAGATGTCATGAAGGAAAGATAAATAATAAAATATGATTATATTTGCTGACATGTTGTAGCTATATATATGTTTATTACTGTGCTGAGCCCTGTATTTTTATTTTATTATCTTTTATTATGTAGCATGCATGCAATTTTATTCCATTAAATCTTGGTATAAGAAATTCCACATTAAAAGAAAATCTCCAAATCAATTTAAATTTGTTCCTGTGATACTGTGATTTATAACTATATATATATATTTCTTTTATTTATTTATTTATTTTTCTGTCACAGCTCCTAAAAACCCTTGGAATTTTCCAATTGATTAGGGACATAAAACCATCTTTAGGAGCTGACTTTTTGACCCCGCCTAGGGATTGGGGCTGTTTGCCAGGAAAACCAACCCTGTAACTGGAGGGTTAGAAAGACTCAGCCCTCCCCACACCTCCAGAGAAGCGAGAGAAACAGAAGGTGAATCATTTGCTGGTGACTGATGATTTAATCAATGCTGTCTATGTAATTAAAGCCTCATAACTGAAGGAATAGATTCAGAGAGTTTCCAGGTTGGTGGGCACACGGGGGTGCTGGGTGCGTGACAGAGTTTTGAGAGAGCATGGAAACCCCCTACTCTTTCCCCACACTTTGCCTTATGCATCTCTTCCGGGTGTTTCCAAGTTATATTACTGTATGTGTCTGTGTGTGCTTAGTTGCCCAGTTGTGTCTGCCTCTTTGTGACCCCATGGACTGTATCCCACCAGGATCCTCTGTTCATGGAATTTTCCAGACAAGAATACTAGAGTGGGTAGCCATTCCTTTCTCCAGGGGGATCTTCCCTACTCAGGAATGGAACCTAGGTCTCTTGTATTGCTGGCAGATTCTTTACTATTTAAGCCACCATGGAAGCCCCAATCCTAAAGGAAACCAACCCTGAATATTCATTGGAAGGACTGATGCTGAAGCTGAAACTCCATCCTTTGGCCACCTGATGCAAAGAGCTGGTTTAACCTGATGCTGGGAAAGACTGAGGGCAGGAGGAGAAGGGGGTAACAGAGGATGAGATGGTTGGATGACATCACTGATTCAACTGACATGAGTCTAAGCCAACTGTGGGAGATAGTGAAGGACAGGGAAGCCTGGTGTGCTACAGTCCATGGGGTTGCAAAGAGTCAGACACGGCTTGGTGACTGAAAAACAATAACCAGGTACCTCGTATAAGTGTAATCAAACACTATTTGTCTGTACCCAATGTATATTGCACTTGTGAAAGCAGTTTTGACTGGTGTGTGAAATCCAAGGAGGGCATTCTTGGAACCTCTAATCTATAGTCAATGGGTCAGAAGCACCCGGGCTCCCTGATTGGCATTCAGAGTATGAGGGATGGGTTGTCTAATAGGCCTGTAGAACCTGGTGCTGTCTCCTGATAAAATTGAGTTGAATTGTGAGACACCCAGCTAGGATATGACAATGGCTTGGAGGTGTGGGAAAACTATGCTCCCCAACTTTGGAATTAGTACCAGAACACTCAATTTTGTTCTCTGTTCCTACTCATGCAGCTGATGGAATGTTCTCTCTTGATTGTTTAATGGGGACTTTTTCTCTCCCTCGGACCATGCTGAGTACCGGGCCTGAACGTTTTAGAGATGAGGCTATTGGTCTGAGTTACCTTGATGTTTCTGAGTTACCTTAGTTTCTGAGTTCATGGAGTTTCTTGTAGACGAGTGGCTCTGAATCAAGCGTGGGCATAAGTAAGCACCTAGCAGCTTTTACTATTTAAAATTGTAAGTGTTCCTCAAGCTACATGGGGAAACCAGGCACTGGTCTCACCATTCATGAGCCTGAAACGTCCCAGTTAACCACCTCCTATGTCTATGGTTGTTGCTGGTGTTCAGTCACTCAGGTGTGTCCATCTCTTTGCAACTCCATGGACTGCAGCACACCAGGCTTGCCTGTTCTGTCTCCTGGAGCTTGCTCAAACTCATGTCCATTGAGTAGAGGATGCCATCCAACCATTTCATCCTCTGTCACCCTCTTCTCTTCCTGCCTTCGATTTTTTGCAGCATCAGGGTCTTTTCCAACAAGTTGGCTCTTCGCATTAGGTGGCCAAAGTATTGGAGCGTCAGCTTCAGCATCAGTCCTTCCAAAGAATATTCAGGGTTGATTTCCTTTAGGATTGATTGGTTTGATCTCCTTGCAGTCTAGTGGACTCTCAGGGGTCTTCTCCATCTCCGCAGTTTGAGATCATCAAGTCTTCAGCACTCAGACTTCTTTATGGTCCAGCTCTCACATCCATACATGACTACTGGAAAAACCGTAGCTTTGATTATATAGACCTTTGTTGGCAAAGTGATGTCTCTGCTTTTTAATATGCTGTCTAGGTTTGCCATTGATTTTCTGGAGCAAGAGTCCTTTAATTTCATGGCTGCAGTCACCATCCACAGTGATTTTGGATCCCAAGAAAATAAGTCTGTCACTGTTTCCATGTTTCCCCATCTATTTGCCCTGAAGTGATGGGACCAGATGCCAAGATTTTCAATTTTTGAATGTTAGGTTTTAAGCTAATTTTTAAACTCTCCTCTTTCCGCTTCATCAAGAAATGCTGTCAAAATCTTTCATTTCTAAGCTGGCTACTGATGCCCTCTGAGACAATGAGATGATTCCAGGCTTGAGATGTTACAGATTCTTGAAAATTTCTATCTTCTTTTTCATGATCCAACTCTTGAGGCTAGAAATTCATAACTCAAAACACAACTTCTGTCTAGCTTCTTGGGATGCGAAAAGACTCTCTTTTATTCTTTTTAGTGCTCTAGGTCCATGAACACAAAAACTTGTTAATATTTCTAGTGACCATCCTGGGGCATTTCATTGTCACAACAACCCTATGAGGTAATAGTATAATGCTCATTAAGGAGGAGGAAGTTGAGGCTTAGTGACATTTTAGAAATATATCCAAGATGACATTGTTAGTGGTTTTTGCTTAGTTGCTCAGTCTTATCTGACTCTTTGAGACTCCATGGACTCTAGCTTGCCAGGCTCCTCTGTCCATGGGATTTTCCAGGCAAGAATACAGGAATAGGGAGCCATTTCCTCCTCCTGGGGATCTTCCTCACACTGGTATCGAACTCATATCCTGCATTGGCAGGTGGCTTCTTTACCACTGAGCCACCAGGAAAGCAATTATTAGTGGGGAGTCTGCCAACTTCATGGTTATAGCATTTTAAGACTATCCAACTAACTGGTCATTTAGATTTGATTTGATAGTCAACTGTAGATCTTTGAAAATTTAAACTCTGTTCAAGTTTAAAAAAGCAGTCTTTTGAATGTTTTGGAGAACTGAAAGAACAGAAACTTTTGAAGATGCCGGCTTAACAATACACAGGATGAGGATCAAAACCATCACAGGATAAGCATTGATTACTTTGAGGGACAGGAGGAAGAGGAAGAGAAGTTGAAAGGAAACAAAGATAAAGTCAGGTTTCAACATCTGTTCTCCCTACACTCCTAAATGTCTTATTAAAATATTTAAATTTTCCTTATATAATCATCACGCAAATTGCTACAGAGTGGTTAAAATCTAAAAATACTGCTGTCATGGTTCCAAGTGAAAGTGAAAGTTGCTCCCTCATGTCCGACTCTGCGACTCCATGGACTATAAAGTCCTGGAATTCTCCAGGCCAGTATACTGGAGTGGGTAGCCTTTTCCTTCTCCAGAGGATCTTCCCAACCCAGGGATTGAACCCAGGTCTCCCACATTGCAGGCAGATTCTCTACCAGCTGAGCCACAAGGGAAGCCCAAGAATACTGGAGTGGGTAGCCTATCCCTTCTCCAGGGGATCTTCCCAACCCAGGAATTGAACCAGCGACTCCTGCATTGCAGGCAGATTCTTTACCAACTGAGCTATGAGGGAAGCCCTGTGATCCCAAAGCAATTTACTTGTAATTATCACTGAATTTGAAGAGTAAATCTTTCTGATGACCTTTAAATTCAATTTGTCAATGGAACAAATCCGTTGAAACTATCATTAACATTGTATTAAGTTTATAGAATACATTTTTGATGAGTTGGCAGGACTGTATTACCAGGTTGGAATGCGATATGTTTGTCTATCTTTTCAATCTTTCTTTTTTGACCTCTGATAAAAGTTAAAAAATTTTTCTTTATATCAAGCTTGCTCATTTCTCATAAAGTTAATTTCTATACATTTTATATTAACCGTTGCTAATATAAATGGTTTTTTCATTATGTTATTGAGTTGATTATTGCTAATATAAAATAAAGCTATTATCTTAGTATATTTATCCTATATTAGACCAATCTTAATAGATCTTAGGGGTTTCAACAGTGTTAATTATTTTGAGAGATATTCTAGATGGAGAAATCATTTAATTGGCAAATAATAATTACTTTCTAAGAATAACACCTTTCCCCCACTTTGTTTAGTGTATTGGCAGGAAACACAGGCAATGTTGAAATGTAGTGGTAGTTGAAAAACTTTCAAACTTTTATAGCAAGTGGTATGAGTCTGATGAAACTAAATTCTAAATCATCTAATACTTGAAATCATTGTTTTGGAGTAGAATCTTTGAATAAAGGGCTGTAGTTGTGTTTATTCAATGAACTGTAATTCCAAGCGAGATCTCTTCTTTTAAAGGAAACTCATCATGAATGGGGAATGACTGAATTCCAACAAGACACTAATGCCTGCATGAGGCAAGGTCTTGGTACCTGAAATATTTCATATATGATATATTTCATATATCATATATATGAGTGGTTCTTTTCTAGAGCATTTTTCACTCACTCAAATGCAGCTCTAAGATGTGAAAATGTCTCCTTTGGATGAAGGGCACATGGGGAAGTTTATACCAAATACTAGTCTATATCGAAAGCAGCCCTGAATCAACATATTGTTTGTTGGTACAAGGATTTGGAAATTTATTCCTGTTGGATGCTTATTTCAAGCAGGGATGTATGACTGTTCACTTTTACTCTTTGCCACAGGCTCAAATAAAATGACATCATTAAAAATCATCTGAAAATAATTAGGATTGTGTCACTACTTGGATTCTGAGTGGGAACAAATAGGCACCTTGGCAGAGAAAGTGATCAGAGGCAATGCTAGGGAAACACTGAGCGCTGGATTAGACAAAGGTCTTTCGATGCAGCCTGCAGTGGAGTCATGTGCCCAGGGGAGGATGCTGGAGAAGTGAACCCAGTGGGGATTACAGACCCTGGCCAGGAAATAAAACAGGTGTCCAAAATTTAGAAAAGAAAAAGCTGGCTATTAGGTTGCAACAGGGATCAAATCCCACAACACAATAAAGTGTCATAACCACCAAGACCAAAGCTCCAAAGCTAATGTAAAATGGATAATTGGAACGATTTTGCCTAATGTTTTTCCTTTATTTTGCCAAGCACATGTTTTAGTGGTGATCTTACAAACTTACAAATACCTCAGAATTAGCACTTAGGGGTTCTTATCTGATTGATTCTTCATGTTAGTCACTCAGTCGTGTCCAGCTCTTTGTGACCCCATGGATTGCAGCCTGCCAGGCTCCTCTGTCCATGGGATTCTCCAGGCAAGAATACAGGAGTGGGTTGCCATTCCCTTCCCCAGGGGATCTTGCAAACCCAGTGATCGAACCTAGGTCTCCCGTATTGCAGGCAGATTCTCTTACCATCTGAGCCACCAGGGACCTTGGTCCTTAGTAAAATCTTTTCCTTGGTTTTAGATATGAACTCCTGAATAAGAGAGTAGTGATTAAGAGCAGAGCTCTGGCTATGAGTCTCAGTTCAGCTCAGTTGCTCAGTCATGTCTGACTCTTTGAGACCCCATGGACTGCAGCACGCCAGACCTCCCTGTCCATCACCAACTCCTAGAGTTTGCTCAAACTCATGTCCATTGAGTTGGTGATGCCATCCAACCATCTCATCCTCTGTCGTCTCCTCACTATGAGTCTACACTGACACAATCCCTTATTTTTCTCCAAATTTTTTCTGCAAAGATGTGCTTTGTAGAAAAATTGGCATGAGAAAATTAAGATAAAGGGGGTGGATTATCCAATATAAGAACAATAACAACAAACACAGAATAAGTACACATAGTAGATATTAAAGAAATAATGAATGCACATAATTGAATTAATGATGGCATATGACATACAATCCTGCCTTGCTTTGCACTAAACAGATACTCTCAAGTACTTGGATATCGGCTATGAATTCTGCCTTTTCTGATCTGTAGGATCAAAAATGCACCTCACACAGGTTTCCCTGGTGGCTCAGTGATAAGGAACCTGCCTGAAATGTAGGGACCTCGGTTCGATCCCTGGGTCAGGAAGATCCCCTGGAGAAGGGCATGGCAACCCACTCTAGTACTCTTACTTAGAGAATCCCATGGACAGAGAAGCCTGGCAGGCTGGAGCCCATAGGGTTTCACAGAGTTGGACGTGACTGAAGTGACTAAGCAGCAAGTTTTTCCAATAAAAAGTCTATAAAATAGATAGTGCACTCTGTGGTCCATAGAAAGGTTTCCACCATTTTGGTCCTTAATAAGACATCTGTTGTTGTTGTTGTTGCTTAGCCACTGAGTTGTGTCCAAATTTTCTGTGACTCCATGGACTGTAGCCTGCTAGGCTTCTCTGTCCATGGGATTTCCCAGGCAAGAACATTGGAGTGGGTTGCTGTTTCCTTCTCCAGGGGATCTTCCCAACATAGGGAATGAACCCTCATCTCCTGAATTGTCAGATGGATTCTTTATCACTGAGCCTCCAGGGAAGACTTGATAAGACATTTACTTGTTGTTATATAGTAACATTTCTTTGACAATATAACAGAAAGAATATTAATGGTATTTAAATAAAAGTATAGAAAACTTTCACTTTTCCAGGATATGAAAATTAGTTGGTAAGCCAATTATTGAGGTTATTTGAAGATTAAGTATTTGGAATGCATACACCAAATAAAAATAGCATGATTCAGTCAGTGTCTGATAGTTCACAAGGATTGTGTCATTCCTTATGATCCTTATTTTCAGTAATAAGCATTTATAATTACATTTAACTGTCACTTAAATTTTAAGCAACTAGAAGTTTCAATACATAATTCTGAATTAATTTCCTGAGGGTCAAGAAATGTCCTTGAAAGAGACATATTCTTCAAGTGACTTTGCTGTATAGGAAGTATATTTCCTGGAAGGTATATGTCTCAGTGAACTTTATAGCACAGAGATGTTATTTATGATCAGAATGTTTGTAAGAAAAATATCATAATGATGGACTGTGGAGTTTCAATTCGATAAAAGGAAAGTTGAAGACACAGATGAATACAGATAGTGAAACGTGTGTATGGTCCATGAGTTTTACATTTTGTTTAGAAGAATGAAAGGGTAGAATTAAGTGATGAGCTGGAATAATTGAATGTCATTATTGCTGAATGAGAAGCTTGAAATTGAGGATTTCAAGATAATGTAAGAATGAGAAATGAGGAAGGCAAGTAGATGACTGTGAGGTTGCTAATTGGAGGTGAAAAATAAAGATCCCTAGAGGTGAGGAGCTGAAAAGGCAGAGAGGTAAATTGTTGGGGGGTCATTTTTGTAGAAGCTGTAGCCAAATGAAATGATGGAAGAGGAGTGAAAATAAAGGCAGTGATGCAGGTGTGATAGTCATCATCAGAGAATGAAGGATGTGGTTGGGATGTTGGTAGATGTTGACTGAAGAATGTCTATTGAGCGGCAAAACCATATTCACATGGTGTGAACGGCCCAGAAAGTGCAAAGTCTGAAATAAGAAGTGAAGTGATTTTAGCTTCCTTCCCACCACACCCCCATCCTACCCCTCTAAGTGTCTACATACAGCTGCTTCACTCTGTTGTACAGCAGAAACTTACACAACATTGCAAAGCAATTATCTTCCAACTTAAAATAATCAATTAAAAATAAGTGAGATGATTTGGAAGCATCAGTGAAGAGTCTGGAGGATACTGCATCACCAGGGCTTGAACGATGCAAACAGTTATGGAACAGTATCCTGAGGAGAAGGCAAAAGGAATCAGTATTACAGGCAAGAAGGTGAAGGAGATGTTCAGAGAAGTTAAAGGTCGTAAGGGTTTGTTGATGACAGAGTGCTCAGAAAGCACAATTCAAGGGCCAAAATAAGGGCGGTTGGAAAGGTGGATCGGGATCACAGCGGTACGGAGGTCCGGGGGACAATGGGGAGCCTGGGAAACTCAGGCTTCTTGGACTGATGGGATGCAGATAGGTTTAATGCAGAGACCTTGCGGAAAGGCAGGTAGGAGCCAGGTGACTCCTGGTTCCTGTTGACTACAGGTTCCTGTTGTGTGCAGGGCCGCCTGCGGAGAGGGGTGCAAAGCCCTGCAGAGGGCTAACCTCTGAGAACTTGAGACCGTCAGGGTCTCTTGCTTCCTACAGAAGAGTGGTTCACAGACCAATTCTCCAGCCTCACTCGGAGAAAGCAGATTTGAAACGGCCTCTCCTCTCCGTGTGTTTTCTGAGCACCAGAATGACAAAGGTTTTTGACAAACCTTGAGAAATGTGAACCTCTGGAAAGCCAGAGCTTCACTCTCTCCAGATCTCCATACATGGCGACGCCCGCCAGGTCTCTCTCTCCCGGGCACACCGACGCTACCTCCCCCCAGAATCCTTTGCGTTTTCTCTCTCTCAGAGATCCTCTCCCTGAGGAAACGTGGGCCTCTTCTGTCAAGTTTATTTAGATCTTAATCTCTTTCAGATAGAGGCTGTGTATGTTTTGTCTGTTGTAGAGACTGCTGAGGTAAATCATTTTTTTCCTCAAAGCTAGCAAGAATTAGTGAGACAAAGTGTTAAAAAAAATATGAGAGAGAAAGAGGCAAGTCAGCCAGGAAGATAATCGCTGGGTGGGGAATTCCTTCCTCTGTCTGGGAGAAGCAAAGAAATGGTGATGGAAGGGAAATGACAGAAGCCTAGGAGTGGCCTTGAAACAGCCAGTAACCTTGCTGAGGTTGCTTACGTGCTGCTAATCACACATCACTCAGTCCTAGGGCGCATGGCCAAGTGGCATAGCTGGCTGACCTTTCTTCCTTATGTTTCAGGAGAGGAAAATCTTATGTTACCATGTGTGCCTGAAAAGGCCACACCCCTGAACTCTGAACATAACTCTGGAACTCTCTGTCCTTGAGTTTCCCATGCTGCTCCTCAAAGGACCAATCCACATTTGTTCAGGTTTTCAAAGAGCTGCTATTTGTAAGGACCCTGACCTAATAATGCAAGTATTTTCTAAACCATTCTCCCATTATATGAACTTTAAAATGATAACCCCTTTTCAATTGGTGTAATGGAGAGAAAGCTGGTCTTTGGACCAAATGTCTCCTTATTCTGGTCCCAGTCCTGCTACAAATTGGAGATGACTTATAGAAAGACATTTTGCCTTGCTAGCCTCAATCTTCTCCTCTGTAAAATGAGAGGACTGACTTCTTGCCAGTTCTAACATCCCGTGAACCACAAAATAGAATTCCAAGAGGAGAGAGCACGTTGTATAACGTCTCGCTTAGCCAGTAAAGTTGTACCCTACTGGTCATCAAGGAAATGGAAATCTCAAACATCATTTTTAACTATTGCTCATAAAGATAACAAAAGTAAAAGAAATGAGTGTCTGGTGCTATATCGTGATTGCAGAAAAACAGACCCTCTCAATTGCTGCTGATGAGAGGTGAAATGCCATATTAGATCAGAAAGTGATCTAACAACAGTATCAAGAAATTTAAAAGCATATAAATCCAACAAGTCAATGTCCGAAATACTTATGTTTTCTATAATAAAGATCTATTAATTAATTATAAGGAAAGAAAAAGAACTTGAAGGAAGGAAGTAAGACTGAAGAAAGGAAGAAAACAGGAAGGAAGAAGAGGAAGAAGGAAAAGGATGTTATTTCTTATTTACTGAGATAAGAATGTTATTAGTTCCTTCTTTCTCTCTTTCCAGAGAGAATCAAGAGTTCAGTTTTTGGCATGTTAAGTTTGAGATGGATATTAGACACAAAAGTAGATTAACTGAATATGTTTTCAGATATAAATTAAACATACTCCATTATTTTATTCTAGTATCTCTTTTGCTTCATGACATGGCTTATGACTTGGTTGAGGTTTTGGATTATGTATTAATAGTATAATTTAAATATGATAGGATGACCTAGGTCCTATGGGATTCAGTCTTCAATTGATAGTTGGTAACTTACTGGTAAAAATCAGCATCCTTTAAGATTGACTTATGTTGGTACAAATAAAATTTTTAATAACACAAGCTTCTCCTTGTTTGAGAAAGTCTATATTTCTATAGGCTACCTCTAGAAGAAGGACTTCTACTTCCAAGGTTCCTTTAGGGAAGGATGGGGGAATCAATGACTATGTGCCAAAGGGGTGTTTGTTCTGTATTCAGAGGAGACACCACAGACACTCACAGGACACTGCAGAGTTGAGAGTGAAAGGTGTCCACTAATATTTACTTCATTGAAGAAGTGTGTTCATTCCACCATGGGAAGGAGCAGGGAAAACACATCTAATGGCCATCCTGAAGCATTTTCCTGAAAATATGTCTCTTCTTTGTTTCAAGTAAGACATCTTTTACAAAATAGAAAAAGAATTTTTAAATCACCACTTTAATAAGAAATAACACCTGGCAGGTTAAGTCACCAGGAAGAGAGAAAAAAAATGATGGCTTTATTTTGCAGTCTTAGCTCGTCTTTGACATTTTCTTTCAGAAAACCAGACGGCCACACCCATTTTTACGCCATTCAGTGGAAGCAGCTGCAAGAAAGATGGTGCAGGAAACAGATGAACTCTGACAAGATCAGAGGACTTCTGAGAAATTGAGCACCTTGTTTTCTGATGCGGAGTGTTTTCATGAATAGGATGGTTATATTCTATTTTAGGCAAAGCAGCTGGTCTTCTATGAGGAATTTTCAAAACCAAATTTTACAATGCATTTTAAGGAGTTTTTTTTTCTCTTGAATTGTTAGAAATGTAATTGTTAGAAATTGTAATTTCTAACAGGGCATGTAATTGTTAGAAATATTTAAATAACATTGCTGCTTATCGAGAGAATATCAAACTATAGTTAAACATTTCCATAGTAAAATAAGACTCAGGTTCCTGCTTTTGTCAGGATTTTTTTAGTTGTGAGCGAAAGAAATTCAACTCCAAGTGTCTGAATTGTGAGAGAAGATTTGCTGGCTCAGAGAACACCAGGGCTAAGGTAGCTGGTATCAGCCAAAGTCAAGGCCAGGTGCTCACAAGATGACATCTGAAACCTGCCTCTCACTCTCCTGCCCCTACTTTTTCTGTCTTGGCCTCATTCTCAAGCAATTCTTTCCTTCATGGGAGAAGATGATTCTCAGCAGCTGCAAGCTTCTGTTCCATCAGCTAAGGGACTTCATAGGAGCACAGAGTGCCCCTTGGCCCAGAGTGCCAGCACCTGACCTGGGACTCACTCTGATTGGCTTAGCTTGGGTGGAAGGCTACACCCTGAGCCAATCTCTGAGGTCTGGTGTGGAACTTTGATTGGATGGGCTCCAGTCCCCTGCCCACAACTTGGAATTGTAGGGGTAAGGGGAGGATCATTTCTACCTGAATCCTAGGAACAGAGTTATGTATTAGTTTGCTAGTTCTGCTATGACAAACTACCACAGAAGGGGTGTCTTAAGTAACAGGAAGTTATTTCCCCACCGTCTGGAGACAGGAAGTCCAAGATCAAGATCTTGGTAGGTTTAGAGGCCTCTCTCTTTGGCTAACGAATGGTTGTCTTCTCACTGTGTCTTCATGTGACCTTTTTTCTGTGCATAAATCTCTCTTTTCTTCCTCTTTTTGTAAGGACATAAATTCTACTGGAAGAAGTTAGGGTCTCAAACTTCTACTGATGTCCTTATATCTAAAGTGACTCTTTTGTAGACAGCTTATAATTAGATGATTATTTTTTTTATCCATTCTGCCAATCTATGTATTTTGATTGGAGAGTTTAATCCATTTACATTTAAATTAATTATGATAGGAAAAGACTTACTATTGCCATTTTGTCGTGTAGCTTTTTTGTCTCTCATTTTCTCTTACTGCCTTATCTTGTGTTTAGTAGATTTTTATAGCGACACTTTCGATTTCCTTTTCATTTTTTTGGTGTGCATATTCTACAGACATTCTTTTTGTGTATTATGAAATTATATAAAACATTCCCATGTTATAACAATCTATTTTAGACTACTGTCAATTTAATTTCAATTGCATAAAAACTCTACACCTTTACTGTTCTGTACTTGCCCTGGTGTTATTGATGTCACAATCACATCTTTATATATTGTCACACACTAACATAGATTTATAATAATTTTATGCTTTTGCCTTTAAATCTTATAGAAGAATAAAAGTGGAGTTATGAACCAAAATCAAAATAATACTGGCTTTTGTATTTGTCCACGTGTTTACCTTTACCAGAATCCTATATTTTCATTTGGGCTTTCAGTTAGCATTTGATGTCCTTTGATTTAAACTTGAAGGGCTTTAATACTTCTCATAGGGCAGGTCTAGTAGTAACGAACTAACTTAGCTGGGATGTCTAAATTTCTCTCTTCTTTTTGAAAGAGAGTTTTGCCAGATATAGAGCTTTCAGGTGACACTGCTGTTTTTCTTTTTAGCTCTTTAAATATATCTTTCCACTGCCTTCTGGCCTGTAATATTCTGTTGAGAAATACTGATGATGTTTTTGAGGAGTCCTTGTATTGATACATGACCGTTTGCTTTTCTCTTGCTGCTTTTAAGATTCCATCTTTATCTTGGCATTCAAGTTTGATTATAAGTTATCTCAGAGTGACTCTTTTTTGGGTTCCTCTTCTTTGAGGTTTGTTGAGCTTTCTTTTATTTGTATATCCATGTATTTCCTCAAATTTGGGAAGTTTTTGGCCACTCTTTCTTCAAATACATTCTTGCTCTTCTCCTCCTGGAACTTCTCTCCTTTATTACTCCTTCTCATCATGTAATCTGTATATTCATCTCTTTGATAGAGTCCCATGAATCCTTTAGGCTCTCTTCATTGTTCTTCACTATTTTTCCTTTTTGTTCCCCCGACTCAATAATTTTAAGTTAACTTTCTTCAAGTTTATTGATTCTTCTGCCTATTCAGGTCTGCTCTTGAACTCTAGTAAAATTTTCAACTCCAGAGTTTGTTTTTCTTAATAATTCCTATTTTGCTGACATTCTCATTTTGTTTACATATCATTTTCCTGATTTCCTTTAGTTCTTTGTTCATGTTTTCGTTTAGCTCTTTGTGCATATATGAGACAGTTGCTTTAAAGTCTTTGTCAAGTAAATCTAATGCCTTTATTTTTTCAGAGATGGCTTCTGTAGATTTGGTTTTCCTTTAGTTGAATCATATTTTCCTGTTTCTCTGTATGCTTTGTGATTTTTTTTAAATTGGACATTTGAAAAAAAATAGTTACCTTTTCCAGTTTTTACAGACTGACTGTATAGGGGAAAACCTTCACTAATTAACCCAGCATACATACTTAAGGTCCTAGAGCTTTTTATGCTGGGTGTCTTTCCTGGGCTGGTATGTGTGTGCTTTTTCCAAATTCCCCCATATCCACAGCTACTTTTAAATGTTTTGATTTCTGTTAGAGTCTCACCCTTGTTTCTTCCTGGTGCCGTGGCTGTTCTATTTAATTCCTCAGTCAGAAATCTCTTACCAAGGGCATTTAGGGTTGGTAGTCTTCTTGCAGTTTTCATAAGCTATTCCTTAGTTTGAGATCTTAGCTTCTTTTGAGCTCAAAGTTGGATGACTTAGAAACCAGTCTCTCAGGCGGTGTGCAGACAGGGTAGAACATTAAAATTTCACTCTACTCTGCTCTCTCTGGCTTGTGGGAAGTAGATGGGGACCAAGCCACTGCCTCTGCCAAATTTTGTGAGTGGGTGGGAAAAGGGCAAATAAGATTCCATGAAATTCCTACCGTTTTGAATGTGACTTTTTCTTGATTGGGCATTTGGTTGTTACTGATTTCCAGAGCACCTATAAAGTTATTTTAGTCAGTTTCTTGTTGTTTAATTATTTAATGTTTCCATGGGGCAACAAGGGCCTGGAATTTCTTACTCTGCCATCTTGCTGACATTACCATTCTCCCTCTTTTAAAAATATAATGGGAACTTGGACCACAACATGTACCATCTGAGAATTGACCTCTATTCTTGCCAAAGTGAGCTCTCAGTTGGGCTGGAAACTGGAATGGATTAATGGGACATTACAACAGTTCATTTGTAGAACATTGTAATTCCTCCTGTGAACTAATATTTGTTCTCATAGGAGCCTCTGATAACTGGAATGGTGAGGCAACCAGTTTCAAGCTTATCTTTGTCAGTAAGGAGAACTTCTTCAAACTACATCTCTTGGAAGACTGCATATCAGGCACTGTATTTTCCCAATTAACATTTACCTCAGACTTCCTGCCAAAGATGGAAAGATTAGACAAAGTTGACTGCCATTGTAATTGTCCCCTTGACCTTTTTCTGAACACAGGAAGTAGGACCATCGGTTTAGATTTATGTCAATTTACAAACCAGAGTAGATTATTGCCTACTAAGTGCATGGCCGAGAAATTAACTTTTATTTGAAGTGACCCAGAAAGGGAAGCTGTTTCAGCAGTGACCTTATGACCCAAGAAATTAGCTTTTAATGACCAATTTCCTTCCATGTCAATTCACTAGAGGCAGTTAAGTTTAGGGATTTTTTTTTTTTTTAACCCACCTCTGATGCTTTTATTTACCTCTGAGAAAGGATAGACACTAGTTTGCTTTTGTGACAGGGAACTGAGAATGCTGTAAGTCTCCTAAAGAACGTCAGAAAAGGAAGGAACATTGTGTGTTGTTAACTAATGGAACACTTAAGCAATTAAGCTCTTGACCTTGAAGTTCCCTTATTACAGATTAGCTTCTACTGTTCAGACTTATAAATAACTGTAGACATATAGGCTCATTAGAAATAATATTCACTGATTACCATTTTATATGTCTTATACTTCTCCTGCTTTTGCGTGGTTGGTCTCCTCTTCCTTTATATTCATGGATTCCATAAAAACTGACATCTTGAGAGTCCCTTGGACTGCAAGAAGATCTAACCAGTCCATCCTAAAGGAGATCAGTCCTGGGTGTTCATTGGAAGGACTGATGTTGAAGCTGAAAGTCCAATACTTTGGCCACCTCATGCAAAGAGTTGACTCATTGGAAAAGACCCTAATGCTGGGAAGGATTGGGGGCAGGAGGAGAAGGGGATGACAGAGGATAAGATGGCTGGATGGTATCACTAACTTGATGGACGTGAGTCTGAGTGAACTCCGGGATTTGGTGATGGACAGGGAGGCCTGGCGTGCTGCGATTCATGGGGTCTCAAAGAGTCCGACAGGACTGAGCAACTGAACTGAACTGAACTGATAGAGTAGCCAATTTGAAAATTGATATTAACTTAAAATTTTTTGTCTTTGAGTTTTCGTTTCATTTTGTTTTCCTCTAGGATACTCAGTAGGAATGTGTCATCATGATATAATTGTAGAACTATTTTCTTGTATGATATAAAGAAATCCTGCTCACTATTTTATAGTTACTACCCAGGTTGTGGACTTACCTCGTGGCTCAGCTGGTAAAGAATGCACCTGCAAGGCAGGAGACCTGGGTTCAATCCCTGGGTTGGGAAGATCCCCTGGAGAAGGGAAAGTCTACCCACTCCAGTATTCTGGCCTGGAGAATCCCATGGACTACACAATCCGTGGGTTGCAAAGAGTTGGACACGACTTTCACTTTCACTTTCGCCCGTGTTATACAGCCATTATCTAATGACTGCTCATGTTTAAGGAAAGAAAGAGGCAGGTTTATTGCATCTGAAACAGTCTAAACTGTATGGGATTATTTAAATTATAATCATGTTCTTAGACTAATCCCCTGTGTGACCTAAAGACAGTAAAGGGACACACAAATTGGAACAAAGGGGACAGCCTGATAAATAAAACCATTCATGTTTTTAAAATAATATTTATTTATTTCGCTGCACTGGGTATTAGGTGCAGCGAGTGGGATCTTCAATCTTTGTTGAGGCATGCAAGATCTTTTTAGTTGTGGCATTCGAAATTTTAGTTACAGCATGTGGGATCTTGTTCCCTGACCAGGAACGGAACCCAGGCTCCCTGCACTAAAAGCATGGAGTAGTAGACACTGGACCATCAGAGAAGTCACAAAACAATTGATGTTTAAATGCACTCTTCAAACAAACACCCTTTCTGAAGGAGGTGCTATGTATAAATATATATGGTGGTAATCTTGCTTTAACGATCTTTTAACTGAAATGGCATTGTTTTTTTCTACTTGCTAACATTTATTTTCTTAAAAAAGGGGTAGATGGAATAAGGGATAAAGGAAGTACAGTGAATAATTTATTTTTAATGAACTTCTAAAATAGAAATTTCTAAATGCTATGTATCAGTCATAGTGAAACATTATAAATCAGAGTTTTCTTTGGAAATATTTTTTAAAAACTACTTTATATGGATAAAGGCTCCCCTCATAGCTCAGTTGGTAAAGAATCTGTCTGAGATGCAAGAGACCCGGATTCGATCCCTGGATCGGGAAGATCCCCTGGAGAAGGGAATGGCAATCCACTCCAGTATTCCTGCCTGGAGAATCCCATGAACAGAGGAGCCTGGGGTCACAAAGAGTTGGACACGACTGAGTGACTAAAGAGAGAGAGAGAGATGGATAAAAATAAATACCCTTTTGCATCAGTCACAGCAATAACAACCCAGGATTATAATCAGAAATCTCTTTGTTTGAAAGGAGCCCTGAATACATGCAGATGTTGGCAGATAGAAAGTGTTGGGAGTGTCAGTTTTAGGACAAACCATATTAACCCCACCCACCTCCTGAAAACTTGTTTTATTTTGATATCCCAAGGAGCAAGCCCTTTTCACTGGTGAGAGCAGTCCACATTGCAATAGCTAAACATGCAGGGAACACATCAGAGTGAAAAAATAAACGTTGATTTCCTTGAAAATCAGTAAGACTGTCTTTTCCATTTTGCAAAGGGAAGTCAGTGACCTTTAACAAGGAGTGTTTCCACCCTCGATTGTTAACTACTTCATTATTTCGATCATATTCTAACCTTTCAGGTCCGCAAAAAGCAACATAGGAAAAAAAGGAATTGTGATTCAAAAGTTGGCTAGTGTCTTGAAACCTGGGGACTTCAGAAGACCCACCAGGGGGCTGAACATGATAACCTGGCGCACATGCATTGGGAAAATAAAATACGCACTCTTCCCACCACCCCTCCCCAGGCTGTATCCTGGGGTTGAGGGATGAGGAAAATGTATAATACTAGTAATCCAAACGTATTTGCTGCCCCCCAAAGAAGTTTCCATAACAAGATTTCCTAGCCCTGTTAACTGCCCGAAGTATGTCAGTTAAAGGAACTTTATCATTAATTAATAACATAATTTTCTATCAATACTCAGATCCACCAATCCTAAGATTTTTTCCCCCTTTTTGTTTTGAAGATCAATGTTTTGTTCCTCATATTCAGAGAAGCAGTGTAGAAAAGCAGTGTTCTTTTACAAGTCCTAGGCCAGTTATTTTAAAACAAGAAGGTTATGTGCAGGAAAACCCCCAGTGGGAACTTTACTTGGATGTTGCACGGTCTTTCATCTCTCTCCTCACTGCTCTGTAGGAGGAGAGGTTGCTTGCAGCTCCTGCTGACCCAGCTATGTTCTCAGTCACAGCAATATTTTGATACCTGTGGTTTCCTGGCCTCCAGAGGTTGTGTGTTTGGCAGTGGGGAGAGTGAAGAAGCAGGCAGCAGACCAAGGAGCTTTGCTTGAGATGAGGGATTGCAATCTAGGAGTAAAGTCTGAAAAGTCTAGAAGTCCTAGTCCCAGATTTCTGACCTTGTGTCTCTTTAACCTAGTGAGCCTCCAGCACTACTAGTATGGAGCCTATTTTCTGAAGAAAATTCAGACCACAGTGAACCAAGATATACAGCTCAGTGAGAGAGAATGATGAAGGTAATCATCTTAAAAAAAAAAAAATGAGTTCAACTCTCTGTGACTCCGTGGACTGTAGCCCTCTAGGCTCCTCTGTCCATGGGGCTTCTCCAGGCGAGGATACTGGAGTGGGTTGCCATGCCCTCCTCCAGGGGATCTTCCCAACCCAGGGATCGACCCCTGGTTTCTGCATAGCCAGCAGATTCGTTACCATCTGAGCCACCAGGGAAGCCCTATAAAATATTTATTGTTAATTAATTAATTAGACAGTACCAGGTCTTAGTTGCAGCATGCAAACTCTTAGTTGTGGCCTGTGGGACTTAGTTCCCCGATCAGGGATCAAACCCAAGCTCCCTGGTTTGGGAGTGTGGAGTCTTAGCCACTGGACCACAAAGGAAATCCTGTTAATCATCCAAATGTATTTAAATAGTAAATAATCAAATGTATTTAAACCAGACTCAATCAATCAAGGCTTTGAAAAGATTGTCAAGTACCTACCTACTTTAAATGGATAGACTCTGTCATTTCTGTATCCACTTGTGAAACTCAAACCCATCAGAAGAATATGTTCAGTTCAGTTCAGTTGCTCAGTCGTGTCCGACTCTTTGCGACCCCATGAATCACAGCACATCAGGCCTCCCTGTCCATCACCAACTCCCGGAGTTCACTCAGACTCACGTCCATCGAGTCAGTGATGCCATCCAGCCATCTCATCCTCTGTCATCCCCTTCTCCTCCTGCACCCAATCCCTCCCAGCATCAGAGTCTTTTCCGAAGAGTCAACTCTTCGCATGAGGTGGCCAGAGTACTGGAGTTTCAGCTTTAGCATCATTCCTTCCAAAGAAATCCCAGGGCTGATTTCCTTCAGAATGAACTGGTTGGATCTCCTTGCAGTCCAAGGAACTCTCAAGAGTCTTCTCCAACACCACAGTTCAAATGCATCAATTCTTCAGTGCTCAGCCTTCTTCACAGGAGTAACAGGATTTCCCTGGTGGTCTCACATCCATACATGACTACTGGAAAAACCATAGCCTTGACTAGATGACTTTAGTCGGCAAAGTAATGTCTCTGCTTTTGAATATGCTATCTAGGTTGGTCATAACTTTTCTTCCAAGGAGTAAGTGTCTTTTAATTTCATGGCTGCAGTCACCATCTGCAGTGATTTTGGAGCCCCAGAAATTAAAGTCTGACACTGTTTCCAGTGTTTCCCCATCTATTTCCCATGAAGTGATGGGACCAGATGCCATGATCTTCTTTTTCTGAATGTTGAGCTTTAAGCCAACTTTTTCACTCTCCACTTTCACTTTCATCAAGAGGTTTTTGAGTTCCTCTTTACTTTCTGCCAGAAGGGTGGTGTCATTTGCATATCTGAGGTGATTGATATTTCTCCAGGCAATCTTGATTCCAGCCTGTGTTTCTTCCAGTCCAGCGTTTCTCATGATGTACTCTGCATAGAAGTTAAATAAGCAGGGTGACAATATACAGCCTTGACGTACTCCTTCTCCTATTTGGAACCAGTCTGTTGTTCCATGTCCAGTTCTAACTGTTGCTTCCTGACCTGCATACAGATTTCTCAAGAGGCAGGTCAGGTGGTCTGGTATTCCCATCTCTTTCAGAATTTTCCACAGTTTATTGTGATCCACACAGTCAAAGGCTTTGGCATAGTCAATAAAACAGAAATAGATGTTTTTCTGGAACTCTCTTGCTTTTTCCATGATCCAGCGGATGTTGGCAATTTGATCTCTGCTTCCTCTGCCTTTTCTAAAACCAGCTTGAACATCAGGAAGTTCACGGTTCATGTATTGCTGAAGCCTGGCTTGGAGAATCTTGAGCATTACTTTACTAGGATGTGAGATGAGTGCAATTGTGCGGTAGTTTGAGCATTCTTTGGCAATGCCTTTCTTTGGAATTGAAATGAAAACTGACCTTTTCCAGTCCTGTGGCCACTGCTGAGTTTTCCAACTTTGCTGGCATATTGAGTACACCACTTTCACAGCATCATCTTTCAGGATTTGAAACAGCTCAACTGGAATTACATCACCTCCACTAGCTTAGTTCATAGTGATGCTTTCTAAGGCCCACTTGACTTCACATTCCAGGATGTCTGGCTCTAGATGAGTGATCACACCATCATGATTATCCGGGTTGTGAAGATCTTTTTTGTACAGTTCTTCCGTGTATTCTTGCCACCTCTTCTTAATATCTTCTGCTTCTGTTAGGTCCATACCATTTCTGTCCTTTATCAAGCCCATCTTTGCATGAAATGTTCCCCTGCTATCTCTAATTTTCTTGAAGAGATCTCTAGTCTTTCCCATTCTGTTGTTTTTCTCTATTTCTTTGCATTGATCGCTGAAGAAGGCTTTCTTATCTCTTCTTGCTATTCTTTGGAACTCTGCATTCAGATGCTTATATCTTTCCTTTTCTCCTTTGCTTTGCGCCTCTCTTCTTTTCACAGCTATTTGTAAGGCCTTCCCAGACAGCCATTTTGCTTTTTTGCATTTCTTTTCCATGGGGATGGTCTTGATCCCTGTCTCCTGTACAATGTCACGAACCTCATTCCATAGTTCATCAGGTACTCTATCAGATCTAGGCCCTTAAATCTATTTCTCACTTCCACTGTTTAATCATAAGGGATTTGATTTAGGTCATACCTGAATGGTCTAGCCGTTTTCCCTACTTTCTTCAATTTGAGTTTGAATTTGGTAATAAGGAGTTCATGATCTGAGCCACAGTCAGCTCCCGGTCTTGTTTTTGTTGACTGTATAGAGCTTCTCCATCTTTGGCTGCAAAGAATATAATCAATCTGATTTCCGTGTTGACCATCTGGTGATATCCATGTGTAGAGTCTTCTCTTGTGTTGTTGGGAGAGGATGTTTGCTATGACCAGTGCATTTTCTTGGCAAAACTCTATTTGTCTATGCTCTGCTTCATTCTGCATTCCAAGGCCAAATTTGCCTGTTACTCCAGGTGTTTCTTGACTTCCTACTTTTACATTCCAGTCCCCTATAATGAAAAGGACATCTTTTGGGGGTGTTAGTTCTAAAAGGTCTTGTAGGTCTTCATAGAACCGTTCAACTTCAGCTTCTTCAGCGTTACTGGTTGAGGCATGGATTTGGATTACCATGATATTGAATGGTTTGCCTTGGAAACGAACAGAGATCATCCTGTCGTTTTTGAGGTTGCATCCAAGTACTGCATTTTGGACTCTTTTGTTGACCATGATGGCTACTCCCTTTCTTCTGAGGGATTCCTGCCTGCAGTAGTAGATATAATGGTCATCTGAGTTAAATTCATCCATTCCAGTCCATTTTAGTTCACTGATTCCTAGAATGCGGACGTTCACTCTTGTGATCTCCTGTTTGACCACTTCCAATTTGCCTTGATTCATGGACCTGACATTCCAGGTTCCTAGACAATATTGCTCTTTACAGCATTGGACCTTGATTCTATCACCAGTCACATCCACAGGTGGGTATTGCTTTTGCTTTGGCTCCATCCCTTCATTCTTTCTAGAGTTATTTCTCCACTGATCTCCAGTAGCATATTGGGCACCTACTGACCTGGGGAGTTCCTCTTTCAGTATCCTATCATTTTGCTTTTTCATACTGTTCACAGGGTTCTCAAGGCAAGAATACCGAAGTGGCTTGCCATTCCATGCCCGTGGGGTAACCAAAGGTGGGCGGGTCATGGTGGAGAGGTCTGACAGAATGTGGTCCACTGGAGATGGGAATGGCAAACCACTTCAGTATTCTTGCCCTGAGAACCCCATGAAGAATATGTTACCAAAAAGTAAAACCTAATCTTTCATAAACTCACACAAAATAATACTAGAAGACCATTTTCACAGTAAATTCAGTAATGTCTTCAGTTCTTGTTTATTTCACTTGGAGTGAGCATTCTCAGTGCTGCAACCCAAGTCAGTTAATAGGTGCCAACTGGAGACAGAAATCCTGCCCAAGAGAAGAGGGGAGACTTCTTAATTATTTCCAGTGACCAGGAAGAGTTATGGAAATTAAGGCCTAGAAGGTGAGATGGCCACCTCACATTAAAATGAGTGACATCGTGGAAATAGAGAGAGGGGGTTTTTCTTTGGTTTCCTTTGTGTAAGATAAGTCATATTCCTAGAATATTCAAAGCAATGTTATGTACCGCTTCAGTAATTTCTAGAAATCACAGCTTCAGTTAGCAATATCCTTTTTATTGAGATTTGCTGCTGCTAAGTCACTTCATTCATGTCCGACTCTGTGCGACCCCATAGATGGCAGCCTACCAGGCTCCTCTATCCCTGGGATTCTCCAGGCAAGAGTACTGGAGTGGGTTGCTATTTCCTTCTCCAATGCATGAAAAGCTGATTTACAATTTTATATTAGTTTCAGGTGTAATACCTAGTGATTCAAATTTAATATAGATTATATGTCATTTAAAGTTATTGTAAAATATTGGTTACAGTCTTTGTTCTGTATATCACTGTAACTTTTAAATTTAATATATAGTAATTTGAACCTCCTAATCTTAATGCATAATATAGTATTCCATTGTGTATATGTACCACATTTACTGTATCCCTTTAATTCTTGATGGACACTTAGATTGCTTCCATATCTTAGCTATTGTAAATAATGATGCTATCAACATTGGAGTGCATGTATCTTTTTCAATTAGTGTGTTTTAGGTTTTTCAGGTATGCACCCAGGAGTGAAATTGCTGGATCATATGGTAGTTCTTTTTTCAGTTTTTTTTTTTTGGAAGCCTCCATATAATTTTCCATAGTCAGTTCAGCTCAGTTCATTTGCTCAGTCATGTCCAACTCTTTGTGACCCCATGGACTGCAGCACACCAGGCCTCCCTGTTCATCACCAACTCCCAGAGCTTACTCACAACTCATGTTCATCAAGTCGGTGATGCCATCCAACCATCTCATCCTTTGTCGTCCCCTTCTCCTCCGACTTTCAATCTTTCCCAGCATCGGGATCTTTTCCAGTGAGTCAGATCTTCCCATTAGGTGGCCAAAGTATTGGAGTTTCAGCTTCAACATCAGTCCTTCCAAAGAATATTCAGGAATGATTTTCTTTAGGATGGACTGGGTGGATCTCCTTGCAATCCAAGGGACTCTCTAGAGTCTTCTCCAACATCACTGTTCAAAAGCATCAATTCTTCGGAGCTCATCTTTCTTTATAGTCCAACTCTCACATCCATACATGACTACTGGAAAAACCATAGCTTTGACTAGATGGACCTTTGTTTTCAAAGTAATGTCTCTGCTTTTTAATATGCTGTCTAGGTTGGTCATAGCTTTTCTTCCAAGGAGCAAGTGTGTTTTAATTTCATGGCTGCAGTCACCATCTGCAGTGATTTTGGAGCCCATGAAAATAAAGTCTCTCACTGGTTCCTTTGTTTCCCCATCCATTTGCCATGAAGTGATGGTACCCGATGCCATGATCTTAGTTTTCTGAATGTTGAATTTTAAGCCAACTTTTTCACTCTCCTCTTTCATTTTCATCAAGAGGCTCTTTAGTTCTTCTTCACTTTCTGCCATACGGGTGGTGTCATCTGCGTATCTGAGGTCATTGATATTTCTCCTGGCAATCTTGATTCCAGCTTGGGCTTCATCCATCCCGACTTTTCTTATGATGTACTCTGCATTTAACTTAAACAAGCAGGGTGACAATATACAGCCTTGATGTACTCCTTTCCCAATTTGGAACCAGTCTGTTGTTCCATGTCTAGTTCTAACAGTTGCTTCTTGACCTGCATACAGATTTCTCAGGAGGCAGGTCAAGTGGTCTGGTATTCCCATCTCTATGAATTTTCCACAGTATGTTGTGATCCACACAGTCAAAAGCAGAAGTAGATGTTGTTTTACAGTGTTTTTCTTTTTGCATTTCTTTTTCTTGGGGATGGTCTTGATCACTGCCTCCTGTAAAGTGTCACGAGCCTCCATCAATAGTTTTGAGGCACTCTATCAGATCTAATCCCTTAAATCTATTTGTCACTTCCACTGTATAATCATAAGGGATTTGATTTAGTTCACACCTGAATGGTCTACTGGTTTCCCCTACTTTCTTCAATTTAAATTGGCTGCACCAATTAATACCCACCAACAATGTACAAGGGTCCCCTTTTCCCCACATCCTCACCAACATGTGTTATTTGCAGACTTTTTGATGACAGGCATTCTAACAGGTGTGAGGTGATATCTCATTGTGGTTTTGATTTGCATTTTCTAATAATTAGCGATATTGAGCATCTTTTCATGTGCTTGATGGCATCTGTGTGCCTTCTTAGGAATAATATTTATTCAGGTCTTTTGTATGTTTTTTAATTGGGCTGTTTGTCTTTTTGATATTGAGTTGTATGAACTGTTTATATATTTTGGATATTAGCACCTTATGGGCTGTATCATTGGCAAATATTTTCTCCCATTCAGTAGGTTGTCTTACATTTTGTCAACCATTTCTTTGCTGTGTTAATGTTTTTAAGTTTAATTAGGTCCCATTTGTTTATTTTTTACTTTTGTTTCCTTTGCCTGAGAAGACAGATGTAAAAAATTATTGCTGTAATTTATACCAAGGATTGTTCTGCCTATGTTTTCTTCTAGGTGTCTTATAGTTTCTGGTGTCACACGAAGGCCTTAAATCCAATTTGAGTTTACTTTTGTATATGATGAGAGAAACTGGTCTAACTTTATTCTTTAAAGTGTAGCTGTTCGGTTTTCCTGACCCCAATTTTTGAAGAGATTGCCTTTTCTCTATTGTATATTCTTACTCCTTTTGTCATAGATTAATTGACCATAAATGCTTGGGCTTATTTCCTGGGCCTCTATTCTGTTTCACTGATCTATGTGTCTGCTTTGTTGCCTTTACCATACTATTTTGATAATTGTGGTTTTGTAATATAGTCTGAAGTCAGGGCACATAATTCCTCTGGCTCCGTCCTTCTTAAAATAGCTTTGGCTATTCAGGATCTCTTGTGCTTACTAAAATTCTAAAATTTTAGAATCATTAATTCCATTTCAGTGAAAAATTTCATTGTTATTTTGATAAGGATTATACTGAATCTGTAAATTTCATTGAATAATATGGTCATGTTATACATTAATTGTTCCAGCCCATGAAAAGGCTATATATTTCTGTGTGTATCATCTTCAGTTTCTTTCATCAGTGTATTGTAGTTTTCTGAGTACATGTCTTTTACCTCCTTAGTTAGTTATTCCAATTCATTTTGTTCTTTTTGATGTGAAGGTAAATGGAATTATTTCCTTAATTTCCCTTTCTGACACTTCACTGGTCATGTATGGAAATGCAACACATTTTGTATATTATTTTGTATCCTGAAACTTTACTGAATTTGTTTATGAACTGTATGTAGTAGTGTTTTGTGCAGTGCTTAGGATTTTCTGAGTATAATTTCATATCATCTGCAAGTAGTGACACTTAACTCCTTCCTTCCCAATTTGGAGTCCTTTTTTTTTTCTTTTAGTTTTCTGATTGCCATGGCAGTTAGGTATCTTTTGGACATATTCAAGGTTCTGTTAATTTTACCACCCTGGAAATTCATCCACATAAGAAACTACTTGCTAAGAGGAGTCAGAAGCCCTCTAGATAGATACACAGCATAAAACGGTAAGAAGAATGCACGCAAAGCGGATTGTTAAGCATGTATTGTTTAGGTTCAGGCAAGCTTGTTGATGGCAAGATTTTATCTACCAAGTCAGTTTAAGCTTCTTTCACTGACAATGAACAATGCTTAATTGTTTAGCTTTATTCTTAGAATTTCTAGTATCAGTTTTTTGAATGGTCTTTGGTATACAGCACATTATATACCAGGCTCAGTTGTTCATTTGTTCATTGTTTTCCATGGATTCATCAAACATGCCTTTGGATAGAACAAAGACCATTCTATCCCTACTGTTGAGGAGCCCATCACCTAGAAAGTTTTTTGATGAATTATTTACTATAATGCATGTGTAAATAACACTAAAAGGATCTGAAATGCACATTTAAGGACAGAAGACTTAGCACAGCAAATCAAGAAGGAAATAAAAACATAGATAAATCCTGAATTGTGTGCAAGTAGCTTAGAAGATTTCTGAAGGAAAAAAAAAATTCCCCACATTCTTATTTTGAATTCTCCAAAGCAACTCTAGTATGTTTGGTGGATATTCAACTTATGCTTGTTGAATGAATTCCATACAATAAAATGTTAAAAGGCAACAGACCATAAACTGTTGTCCCGTAGGCCTGTTGTTGAGACACTGAATTCAGAATGTCTTGACAGAAGGTTAAGCACTATATGATTCTGCTGTTTCCATCCTCCATCTATTTTCAGTTATTTTCATTACATTACCCACATCTCTCAAGAGTTCAATTCCTTCCACTTTTGTTTCATTGTTCTAGACAGGTTTTTACACATTAGAAATGCTCAGCAGAATGTTTTTCTAATTCACTGTTTTTCAAGTACAATTAATTTTTGCATTTCCCACAGGTTCAGTCTTTAATCTTTTACATTATATGAGTAGAAAAATACAGCAACAATAGGTTTTCAAAGAAGGTTTTGAATCTCAAGATTTGGAACCAAGTTGATGGAGCCCAAAAGGACAAACAAAATCTCTCTTTCCCCTTCTGTCCCCCTCCCTCCTTCTCTCTCATAAATGCCAGTAATGCAGTTAAGGAATACTTGTAGGTAGCCCTCAAATTTAAACCAAAACTCAAAGAGTGAGCAAGCTAGAGAATCTATGAAAAAGTAAGCAGATGAAACCAAGCTCTACAATTCTTGGTGGATTTATTAAATCTGTATGTTTCCTCTAGCCTTGGGCTCAAATTTCTTTTTATTATTTCTCAAAGAGGATTTTTTTAAAATTATTTTATGAGATTGCTTATTTCCTCAACACTATTCTGTTTGTGACTTGGCAAAAAGATCATCTCTAGTTCTTTAGAGGCAGTTGGTAAAACTCATTTTTAAAAGTCACTTAATGGACTCATCCTAGGAGAAGCAACAACTCTTTTTAGAGTACTCAGAGTGGCCTTAGGGGTTTTATTTATTATGGTTCTACAGAGTACCTCTCAATCCAAAGGCTTAAATTTAGCTATCTACAGAAAAGAAAATCCCTTAAGTAGAGTATTTTGTTTTGTTAGTGTTAAGTGAAGAAAACAGAAGGTGGTCAGCCTTTTTGCTGTGGGATAAATTATAAGGTAGAAAAAAAGTGTATAAATAAATCAGCTAACTTAGTAGTCCCATAGGAATTGGGTCAACATTGTCAACACAGTCTTAAAGAGCAATGTTCTGAACTTTGAACTTGAAGGTTTGCTAGCATGCTTTCATTTCTAAGAAGGCTTTTTTTTTTTTTTTTTGCATGACTGTTTATATCTTTCTGCCATTTTTCCTCCTTGCCTTAATGCATGTGAAGCTCATCTGGTCTGCCATACTTTATAGCTACTGAATTAAATGATTGCTTCTTCATTTCTCTAATAAAATTTCTGAAAACTCTGTTCCCTCATTTTGCCATTCACTCCCCATCCATGATAGTCTTATTTCTTTCATTCTTCCACCAGCACATTAATTTCTGGAGGAAAAAGCAAACAAAAACCAAAAAGACTTTTTTTAAAAAACTTTCCCTTTGAGATAGATCTTAATGGCTAAGTAGCTTTCAGTTTCAAACAAGGGCCTTATGTCCTTATGACTCAACTTCTGCCCATGGGCCCTCAACCACTCTTCATACCTGACCCTTTCTCTGAGCTCAAGACCCCCATTTCCGTTTTCCCAAGGCAAATATCAACTTTCTTGTATTTTGAGTCCCTTAAACTTAACAAGTTATAACTAGTCTTTTGAAGGCAAAAGGAGAAGAGGGCAGCAGAGGATAAGATGGTTGGAAAGTATCACCGACTCAATAGACATGAGTTTGAAGGACAGGGAAGCCTGGTGTACTGCAGTCCATGGGGTTGCAAACAACAAAAGCAAACTAGTTTTTTTACTCTCTTTCCCCTTCTTTCCTTGAAACTGTGCCTCCTCCTGTATAAACTGCGTCTCCTCCTGTGTAAACTGTCCCAGAAAATGAAATTGGGTTGCCTCAGTGTCTTCTTTCACACCATCACCCTCCATATGCAACCATCCTCAAATCCTTTGTCAGATCTACTTCCTAAATAGCTGCTTGATTTTTGGGGCCATTAATCACCTGTCATTAGGCCATTGAAATGGTCTCTTCCTTTCTTCTCCAGATCTCATCCAAATAAGTAATAGCTTATTTTTTAATGGAAAAATGATATTGCATCCCAATGTAGAGTAGCACTATTTACAGTAGCCAAGACATGGAACCAACCTAAAGGTCCATGGACAGATGAATAGATAAAGAAGATGTGGTATATATATGCACAATGGAATATTACTCAGCCATAGAAAAGAATGAAATAATGTCATTTGCAGCAACATGGATGGACACGGATATTATCATACCAAGAGAAGTAAGTCAGATGGAGAAAGACAAATTTCATAAATGTGGAATCTAAACAAAAATGATCAAATGAACTTATTATAAAACATAAACAGAGTCCTATTCACAGAAAACAAACTTATGGATACCAACAGGGAAAGTGCTATGCTGTGCTTAGTCACTCTGTTGTGTCCAACTCTTTGCAACCCCATGGACTACAGCTCACCAGGCTCCTTTGTCCATGGGGATTCTCCAGGCAAGAATACTGGAGTGGGCTGCCATGCCCTTCTCCAGGGAATCTTCCTGACCCAGGGATCAAACTTGGGTCTCCTACATTGCAGACAGATTCTTTACTGTCTGAGCCACCACAGAAGCCCAAAGAAGAAATTAGGGGGGATTAATTGAGAATTTGGGTTTAACAGATCTGTACTATTATATATAAAATAGCTAAACAACAAAGATCTACTGTATAGCATAGGGAACTATATTCAGTATCTTTTAATAACTTATAATGGAAAAAATCTGAAAAAGAATATACATGTGTACATATACTATATAACTGAATTACTTTGCTGTATCCCTGGAATATTATAAATCAAACAATACTTCAATTTTTAAAAAGAAAAATATGATATTACTACCTAAAAATATTACTGTGGCTTTCAGTCACTCTAAATCCTAAGAAAAAGTCAAAACTTTAATTTGTCATACAAGAACTTACCAACTCTGGCTCCAGTTTCCTTGGGCAGCTTTGTTTTCTACAAGGTCTCTATCTGTATCAAGTGCAACATGTCAGGTTATCTTTTGACCCCTTGACTCTTCCTTCACTTGGAATGACTTCACTTTTCTCAGTCTGATAAAAGAGTACTGGTCTAATAAGAAAACCAGATAGAATGCGTTTCTTTCTTTCCAAAGGAATTGGTCCTTGCCTCTGTTATAGAACCAAAGAAGATGCTGCAGAGAACCCATCTATCACTATCACCAAAGGAAGCTGAGTTTACAACAAATCCATCTGAGACAGATTCCCGGCTCCACCACTTCTCTAGTGTGTGACCGTGGTTAAGACATTTATCTTATTTTAAAAACAGATTTCATAATAAACCACCTAATAAATTAATGAGGAATAAATAGAAAAATCACTGCAGATGGTGATTGCAGCCATGAAATTAAAAGACGCTTATTCCTTGGAAGGAAAGTTATGACCAACCTAGATAGCATATTTAAAAGCAGAGATATTACTTTGCCAACAAAGGTCCGGCTAGTCAAGGCTATTGTTTTTACAGTGGTCATGTATGGATGTGAGAGTTGGATGGTGAAGAAAGCTGAGCACCGAAGAATTGATGCTTTTGAACTGTGGTGTTGGAAAAGACTCTTGAGAGTCCCTTGGACTGCAAGAAGATCCAACCAGTCCATCCTAAAGGAGATCAGTCCTGGGTGTTCATTGGAAGGACTGATGTTGAAGCTGAAACTCCAGTGCTTTAGCCACCTCATGCGAAGAGTTGACTCACTAGAAAAGACCCTGATGCTGGGAAAGATTGAGGGCAGAAAAAGGGGATGACAGAGGAGGAGGTGGCTGGATGGCATCACCGACTCTATGGACATGGGTTTGGATAGACTCCGGGAGTTGATGATGGACAGAGAAGCCTGGCGTGGTGGGATTCATGGGGTCACAGAGTCGGACATGACTGAGCAACTTAACTGAACTGAAATAGAAAAAACAAACAAACATGTGAAAGGAGTTTGTAGATCACAGCATTTTGTACATATGCCCTTGTTTACTGTCCATGAACAACCTTTCTTAATATGGACTATTCTATTTTTAGGCATGTGGTGGTGTTGTAGTTGCTAAGTCATGTCCGACTCTTGCGACCACATGAACTATAGCCCACGAGGCTCCTCTGTCCATGGGATTTCCCAGGCAAGAATACTGGAGTGGTTTGTTATTTGCTTCTCCAGAGGATCTTCCTGACTCATAGGATTGAACCCACGTCTCTTGTGTCTGCTGTATTGCAGGTAGATTCTTTACTGCTGAGCCATCAGGGAAGCCATGTACAGCTCTTTTGTGGAGTGAGTGGCAAGAAAAATATATTTATGTCTTCTACCATATTTTGCTTCTGTCTCTGTTTTTCCTATACTTGCCTATTGGATTATATGTCCCTGGGGTTGGAGACCATGTCGTCCTCATCATTGCATGCCCATAGTGCCTAGAACATTTAATAAACTTATTCAATATTTGGTGATTGAATGTGAACCCTATATTAAATCATTAGAATTACTGAATATTAGAACTCCTGCATTTTTCTATACTTCAAGTCAGTAGTTCTCACCCAGTGGTGATTTTTGTCCTCAAAAAGACTTTCTATAAAGACTTTTTCATTGTCCAAACTAGGGGTCTGAGAGAGCGCTGTATAGTTGAGTGGACTGAGGCCAGGGATGCTGTTCAATGCATTATGACAAAGAATTACTCAGTCCAAATGCCAATCGTGATGAAGTTGAGAAATCCTGCTTTAAACCAAAAAGATTATCTACAAGAATAGCTATTTGGGCCAAAATAGGCTGGAGCTACTAATAATGACCAGAAATATGAAATAAATATCAGTTAAACAGGTCCAACATTTCATCAGAAAAACAACTCTGACATCTTGGGGGATTTCTGAAATCTTTGCTTTGAGAATTTTTCTAGGATTTTTTTCTTTCTGGTATGAATTTTTATTATCCTCATAGTTCATCTCAACTTACAGTATAAGTTCAATTTGTAATACTTCACTTGCTCTAAAAATTTGGTTTAATATTTCCTTAAAAATGGCAAACAGATCCCAGCTCTGCAGATATTTTTTAAAAGTAATGTCAATGTTTTCAATAGCCAGTGTTTAACTTTGAGAAGAAAAAACATGGAGTAAAGTATTCCCGTGAGTATATTTAATTTTTTATTATTCAAATATGATTTTGCAAGAGAAGAACTAAATGTAAAGGGCAGGCTAAGAATAAAGAAATAGGGGGAAATACTCTTTATTTTTGCTTAAAACCTCAAATATCCATTTACTACTTCATCAATCTTAGGCGAGTTACAGTAATGGGAAAGAAGTGGCAGGAAGGTTAGTTTGGGAATCTGAGAAGAAACTGTTGCAAGACTCTTAAACTCGAAAAAGACCTTATTCTCTATTCCCTGTTTTCTCTCTCACCTTCCTTCTTCGTTGTTAAGGGTATGACACACACTTTATGGGGACTACACAGTCATGGAACTCAGCAGAGTTCCAGCAAAAGCTAGAGCTGTGGCATTTCTGCCGTCCTTCTGCTGAGATATTGCCCTGTTGCAGTTTTTGACCCTGGGATCACAGAAAGGAAAGGAATAGGAGTTTGTTTTCTATGTCAGGAGGCAAGTTTGCACTTAATCTCTCTCAGCTCGACAACAGGCATAATTTTTCTAGTTCTGTTTCTTTTCTTAAAAAAATTTTTTTTTTCTAGATCTGTTTAAGTCCAAGGATAGGGACTTCCCTGGAGGTCCAGAGGTGAAGACCCCGTGCTTCCAAGGCAGGGGGTGCAGTTTCCATCCCTGGTTAGGAAACTAAGATCCCACATGCTGAATGGTTCAGCCAAAAACAATGACGACAACAAAAACCAAAAGCCCATCAACTCCTTCTCAGGGGGTTATATTAATAAACACATATAAATGGATTTATATGCCTTTAATAAAAGGCCTAGAATTGTAAAGGAAAGCAACTATATTTTAAAAAATAAGGCTAATACTAACACTGGTACAAATGCTAATACAAATACTTATCCTTCATGAATGAATTTACTGGTTTGAGGATCATGTTTAATTACATATAATACCTTTTTGAAAGTGAATGCGCCATAAGGATGGTATAAAAATTATTACATAATGAGTTTGGAGAAAGAAATGGCAACCTACACCAGTATTCTAGCCTGGAAAATCCCATGGACAGAGGAGTTTTATGGGGAACTACAGTCCATGGGGTCGCAAAGAGTCAGACACGACTGAATGACTAACACCTTCACTTTTTCAGTGAGTATAAGGAGACTAAAATCTTTAACACTTTTAGAAGTCTCCTCTGCTTCTATCAGTATGACAGTAAGTGACAATTTTCCTTCTGAAGGATCCCAGGAGCTGTTGTGTTAAGCCATCATCCCTGAAGGTAGAGAAAATTGTTTGTGAGGAAAAGTTGATAGAAAATGTGCTAAACCCCTTTCCTTTTTCTTTCTTTTTTTTTTTAACTTCAAAAATCAGACTCTAATTACAGATATCTTTTCCAGATTGAACCACCACTAATTTAACCAAAAACATGTGTGTGTAACAAAAGAACTCATAAAAGGAGCATTTGAGGTTTCACATGGATTTCTGCAAAAGACAAACACAGTAAAATCACAGAATTGGCTTATGGACGCTCTGCTCCACTAAAGCCATAAAGGTTTTATTGAATCTTTGGGGTTTATAATATCCATTCATCCTTTAAGAGAAACTAAAGGTCTTAATCCATAGAGGAGCTTTCCACTGCTCACCAGAGAAGCAAATCCTCCCACCTTGAATGGCACAGTTCAGAGCTTTCTGGAACCCAGTGTGACTTGCATTTCTGATTTCCATCCAACCCCTTATCAGATGTGCTAAGGAGAGATGTCAGCCTTACCACTTAGCTTATGACTTATATTGAGCTCTTAGAACTGGAGTTACTGCATTATATTTCCCATTAAAAAATGTCCCATTTTGCAACTCTTATCCTGGAAAGATGCCTAATAATGCCAAGAATACTAAATAGACACTTACCAAATACTATAAATTCAACTGACTCTTACTCAAAATAGCAGTGCTCATATATGACACCCAGAGACCACTTATTCACCAGGGCTGACAAATGGAGATGCTGTCCAAGACCCCATGGAAAAATTCTTCGTGTTTTAGAGTGACATTGAGAAAAATGATTCAATCAATTGAATTTAATAGACACTTCCCTTACCTTGATGGAGCCTAACTACACGTCCCTATTACCTTTGTCTCTTCTCACAAACTGTTAAAAGAAATCTGAGAAGTCAAACAGAACAATACACTGGACTATGGATATTAGAGGGCATCAGCTAGCTAAGACAGATAGGCCGTGTTCATTGTAATATACTTCTTGGAAATGACCGTTATTGTCATGATAAATGTCATGACACCTATAATTGAAGGGAATGGAGGGAGAGAGGTAGACCATATCTGGAAAATAGTTACCTAATTCTTTTGTGAATTAGAGAAGCCTAGAATATGTGCATTCCCAGTCCTGAGCACAGTAGCTTCTTATGAAACAAATAGAGAAGACATTGACTTCTAGGAGAACAAAACTTTTTTTTTCTTTAGATTCAAGGTATTTGGACGTATTACTTTATTCCTTATCACTGAGATTCTTCTATTGTGGTAAAAGTAACTGTGAAAGTATGGTCTCCAAAAATCACTGGATGATCTGACGATATGCATACCAGTTATTTTGTAGGATATTAGTGTCACTTCTGGGCTAACTACTTTTAGCAAGCACTAATTAAAAAGAAATATCTAGATAAGGTGGCTAGATAATTTGGGATCACAAACATTTTCCCAATATTTATGAAAATAAAATTTTAAAAATATTAAAATCACTAAAATGTACTAGTAGAAATCAAAATAGGAAACATACATAACTTGGTGGTAAAAATCTCAAAAAGTGTTAGTCAAGGAAAGAATTACACGTGCTTCAGAGAGGTTAGAGCATCAGCTGAACCAACAGCTTTAGCAGTACTGAGGAAAGAATGATACCCAGCAAATCTTTTGAAACTTTATCAGTATAGAAATAACTTGACTCCCTTAATTAGAGAACTGAATTAGTGGAACAGAAATAAAGCAAAGAGGTACAATGCAGGAAACTTCTCTTTAAATAAAGGGAGAAATAAATTGTAGATTGAAATGGCATGCGGTATGCAAGGAAAAGTTGATAGAGAAGAGTTTATATGGAAAACTCGTTCCAAATACAGTTGATCCTTACAGGACACAGGTTCGAATTGTGGATTTTTTTTCAATCATAAATACTGAGCATTACTACCCGGTTGGTCGAATCTGTGAATGAAAAGATAGGAGGAACCAGGTACAGGTGTAAGTTATGCTGGAATTTTCCACTGCTTGTGGAGCGTCGGCATTCCTAACCCTTCTGTAAATTGTTTAAGGATCAACTGCAAAAATAAAAAGCCTTCAGTTGCCTCAACGCTTTATCTAACAGGTATCTCCATCTTCTCTCTGACTTCATCTCCTGTTAATTCTTGACAGTGCCATCTCTGCACTGTCTATACGTGCGTCCTCACGATCACTGAGTACACCAGGGTAGTCTGATAAGCCTTCCTGATATTTCTATCCCTTCTACTTTATGTGTGGAAGGCTCCTCATCAGATATACCCATGCCTGGATTCTTTATCCTCATACAGTCCTTGGTCAAATATGACCTTCCCAATAAGGCTTATCCTGCCCATCATGTTAAAATGGACACATAATGTCCAATTCTTTCTGTACTGTTTTCCTGCTTGGTTTTCTCCATAGCAATTATTACCCTCGAATGTATTATGTGGTTTACTTTTCATTTTAGTTTTCTATGTGGCTTCCCTACTGGGACTCCCCAGGTGGTGCCGTGGTAAAGAATCTGCCTGCCAATGCAGGAGACACAAGAGATGCGTGTGCAGTCCCTGGCTCAGGAAAATCCCCTGGAGAAGGAACTAGCAGCCCATTCCAGGATTCTTGCCTGGAGAATCCCATGGACAGAGGAGTCTGGCGGGTTACAGTCCATGGAGTCATAAAGAGTTGGACACGATGAAAAGACAAACGCACACACATCCTCCTACTGTGTATGTATGTGCGCTGAGAACAAGATGTTTTGTTTTTAAGTTTTTTTTTTCAACTACTCTGTTTAATTGCTAAGAAAACCCACCAGCACATTGTAGATGATCAATAAATATCTATGAAATGATGCTTGTGGATTATTACATGCAAAAGAAGGTAGAATGCTGTGTTCAGGGAACAAATGGAAATGAATAGGTAAGACATTAAGGTACCAGGGCTACACCCCACTGGGGCAGTGCTTGCTGGAGCTGGCGTGCACAGTTCACAGAGCCAGCGGTGAGTCTATCTTCCCAGCTCTGTGCTCAGTGACATCATGCAGTAGTTAGAAACCAGCCCTGGGAGCATCTAAACTCCCCAAATTAGCAAATGCAATACATGAGGACTTTTTTCCTTCTGGAGAGCTGGTTATCAAACATTTATCTGTATGTGACTATATAAGGGAAACAATGAAATCTGAAATCAGAGAATTTAAATTTGAACCCACCTCTGCGTGCATGCCTGCTTGGTTGCTTCAGTTGTGTTCAGCTCTGTGCAACCCCATGGACTATAGGCAGCCAGGCTCCTCTGTCCACAGGATTCTCCAGACAAGGATACTGGGATGGGTGGCCATGCCCTCCTCCAAGGGGTCTTCCCAACTCAGGGACTGAACCTGTGCCTCTTAAGTCTCTTGCATTGGCCGTTGGGTTCTTTACCAATACCGCCATCTGGGAAATCCCAAATCTAACTCCGTCTAGTCAAGGCTATGGTATTTCCAGTGGTCATGTATGGATGTAAGAGTTGGACTGTGATGAAAGCTGAGCACTGGAAGAATTGATGCTTTTGAACTGTGGTTCTGGAGAAGACTCTCAAGAGTCCCTTGGACTGCAAGGAGATCCAACCAGTCCATTCTGAAGGAGATCAGCCCTGGGATTTCTTTGGAGGGAATGAGGCTAAAGCTGAAACTCCAGTACTTTGGCCACCTCATGTGAAGAGTTAACTCATTGGAAAAGACTCTGATGCTGGGAAGGATTGGGGGCAGGAGGAGAAGGGGATGATGGAGGATGAGATGGCTGGATGGCATCACTGACTCGATGGACGTGAGTCTGAGAGAGTGAACTCTGGGAGTTGGTGATGGACAGGGAGGCCCGGCGTGCTGCGATTCATGGAGTCGCAAAGAGTTGGACATGACTGAGCAACTGAACTGAACTGAACTACTTAGCAACTCTAATATGGGAAGATCATTTCAGATTTCCAAATCTTGATTTCCTTCATTTTAAAGTGAGAGGCAGGCAACCTGTCACAACGTAGCTTGAGATAAAACACAGGAAAGTGACTGAGCTCCTGAACCTTGTTCACCAAGCTTCTCCCACCACTCACAGCTCCCCAGGCAGAGGACAATGTCCTGCTGTTCCCTCCCCTGGACTGGCTGGGTTGGGGAGTAACAATATTCATTTGTGACACCTGGTTGATCCAGCTTCTAGTATTTTATTGACGATTTTACTTTCAGTGTAATATTGTAGCTTATGTTTTTCTTATTTAGTCTTGGTGTCAAAGATTTGCAAATCTCATTAAGTCAGTTGAGCATTCTCTAATATCTTATTTATTGGAGAAGTGTTTTTATAAGATTCAAATTATTCCATCTCAACTATTTGGCAGAACTTGCTTGCTTTGAGGCCTGGCGCTATTTTGACAGGTAGATTTCTTACTATGGATTCAATTTCTTTAAAAGTTATAAGGCTACTCAGGTTTCCTTTTTTTCTTGCTTCAGTTTGTAGGTTATATTTTCCCAAGAATTTTTATGTTTTCATCAGTTAGTCAAATGTATAAGCCAATATACATTTGTAATATTTTCTATTTTTTAAAGCTATACCTTATAGGAGCTATGTACCACTTTTATTTGAACTGTTTATTTGTAACTTCTTTTTTATTTGTGAATCTTATGAGAAATTTGACCATTTTATTAAAAGTCTTTCAGAGACCCCATGTTGGCTTTATTGTCACTACTAAATTTTTATTTACTATTACAAAGATTTCTCCTATCTTTATTATTTTCTTCCTCCTAAATTTCTTAGACTTATTCTATTTTTTTTCCCTAACATTTGCAAGTTGTGAACAGTTAGCTTCTTATGCTGGTCTTTGTTTTTCTTATCTAATATTAACATTTAGGAATATACATTTTTCCTTAAGAGTTTAGCCCCACCCCACAAGTTTTGTTGTGTTGTATATTCATTATTATGGGCTTTCCAGGTGGCTCAATGGTAAAGAATTCACCTGCTAATGCAGGAGACACAAGAGACTTGGGTTTGATCCCCAGTTTGGGAGAATCACCTGGAGGAGGAAATGGCAGCCCACTCCAGTATTCTTGCCTGGAAAATTCCATGGACAGGGCATCCTGGCAGGCTACAGTCCACAGGTTAGCAGAGTGGGACACAGCTGAGTACGTATATTAGCTCTTGATTTATATATAGCCTAATACTTAGTCCGTTTTCATAAAAGTTCCCTGTTTTCTTGTGACACATGTTCATTCTATAGATGTTCTTCAGTTTAAGCTTCTTTTTTTCTTTTTTTGATTGCTGTTTTCTTATACTGTTCATTTCTCCTGTATCTATATTGTTTTGTCTCTTTATTAATTACTGAAAGTGAAGTGACTCAGTCATGTCCTACTCTTTGTGACCCCATGGACTGTAGCCCACCAGGCTCCTCTGTCCATGGGATTTTCCAGGCAAGAATACTGGAGTGGGTTGCCATTTCCTTCTCCCGGGTATCTTCCTGACCCAGGGATTGAACCCAGGTCTCCCACATTGCAGGCAGACTCTTTATCGTCTGAGCCACCAGAACATCTAGTTACTGAGAAGTATGTTAAATTCTCCCATCTTACTGGTGTTAGATTTTCCTTGTGAGTCTTTCAATTTTTGTATCGATGTTGAGCTTAAACCAATAACTGCTAACAGTAGTATGTGAATGTTTATATCACATATCCATGGTAAATCTTTATCACTAGTAATGCTTTGTAGCATACAGTCTGTTTTGTCTATTACTCATACAGCCGTGCTGGCTTCCTTTTGTTTGGTTTTACCTGGTGTATCTTTACCCTATGCTTTGGTTTCAACCTGCCTGAAACAGAAGAAACCTGAGTCTTAAGAAATTCATTTTGTCTATTGCAACACATACACCAGGATTTTGTTTCTCTCTTTTCCTTCCTTTTCAATTGATTGATCTTTAAGTTCATTTTTTTCTCTTTATTTTCCTGCAGGTTATACATGATTTTTTAAAAATCATTTTAGTGGTTATCCTTAAAATAATAACATGATTAATAGATTCAGCACAGTCTAAAGTTAATCATAATTCAGGACCTTAGAACAGTTTAAAACTAATTCTCTCTTAATGTTATCTCTATCCAATGTATCATTGCGATCTTTTTAACTTTCTAGAATCAAATATTACTGTTTGAAACACTTGGTGTTTGTTGACATCTGACCTTGTGTTTATCACCTTCCTTGCTCTCCCCTCCTTAGTGTATCTCCAGTCTCCCTCCTGAGATTACTTCATTTGTTCATGATTTACTTTTTTCTTTCATTTACTGAAACATATGTTATTGTCTATTCTCTTGTTGTATTTTTTTATTTTTTGCTTGAAAATATCTTTGTGTTCATTCTTGAATGATTGTTGAGATATGAGTGGAATTCTTGATTAGTGGTTATTTATCTCACAACATTTTTGAAGATAGTAATCCTCTGTGTTCTATCTCCCATTGTCACTATTGAGAAATTGTTTACCCACTGTGAGTAATCTCCCTATTTTCTCTCTCTTTCTCTTTTTTTTTTTTTTTCTGTGATTGTCTCTTTTTTTTTCTGTGAAGAGAAGGGGAATAGCTTGCTGGAGACAAGGTGTCATGGGAAAGTGTTTTTCTTTTAGAGTGATTAAAGCTGTTTTCCATATGGATAGGAGAGAATCAATGGAGAGGAAAATGGTGAAGAAACAGGATAGAAGGAATACTTGATGGTTGAGGTCCAGAAGACTGCTAAGGACATGAGAGTATTCTGGCTGGATGAGCTTTAAAGAGAACCTAAATCAGCAAGGATGGAAGAATTGTCTTGACTAGGTCATCTTCATATGCTGAGTTTTAGGTTTCACTGAGGTGAGTGGTGCACTCAGGTGTAACAGCCCCAACAGGTTGGATCTTGCAGAATATTGAAGCCAGGGTTGTGAGACATTCCAGTTCTTCAAAACAAGCCAGAAGCTTGGACTTCATGTGAAATATCCTGACTTTATTTTGGTCTGCATTTCAAGGAGAAGGAAAAGCCCAGTCTAACAAAGACCCACCTGCAAGTCAGACTGGGCCCATGGACCACTACATTCTAACCTCTCCCCATGATAGCAAACAATGGAGCACTGAAAATGATAGAGATTAGGAAGCAGGAAGCAGGAAGCAGACATCATCTGACCTTGGTTGAGGGAGTATTAGTCACTGAGCCAGTAAGGCAAACACATAGTCAGGTGCACATATCAAGGGTCAATAGACTATGAACTGTCTGACTCAGCTGTTGTTCTAAACATGGATTTTTACAGTTGCTACAAATGAAGTCATCAGCGGGAAAAAGGAGGAAGCTAGTGTCATCCTTTATCTTCTAAAGGTGCTTTCAGTCTCCACCCTGCCCTGACAGGTTCAGGCCCAGGAACCCTTGCACACGCTGACACACTGCCTACTCCAAACATATCTAGGCATCTTCCTCCATCTTCCTGCCCCTCTTTACTTGCCCTCAGTTCCCTGGTACCAAAGCCTGAAGTGTAGGCTAGACAAAAGGGAGTGGCTTAAACTAGAAATAGATAAAAAGAGTTCTATCCAATTTCATCCCCTTCCCCCATGATACCCCACCCTTAGACCTGGAGAAAAGGATGGCAGTTTTCTATGTTACAAAAGTAAGTCACATTCGCTTAATGTTGTAATCTCCTTGGCCCCATCTCTAACCTGGCAAGCCTGGGGAACACGGAAAGTTTACATATTAAAAAAAGACTTTTAGATTAGCTCATGTTTTGTTTGGAAAACGTATGACTCTGTTTTGAGATAGTACAGTAATGCAGTTCCTTTATGGTGATGGGGGGAAAATGGTGACATTTCCTAAACATAATAGCCTCATAGTTTCTTAGGAGAGAAAGTGTCTAGAGGAAATCTGCAAAAAAAAATTGTTTCGTAAACTTAACAGAAACTTGAGATAAAAAAAGTCATTTTTGGCTCTAACTACAGTCATTGCTTAGTACCATGTGTGTATTTTAACAGACTTAAGAATAAAATATTTAATCATCTGCATACTAAATTATATCTGTAACTTTTTACTAGGAAATGTTCAGTTTTAACATATGTCTGGTATTTAACACATGTCTCTTGCTGAGCTGTGCTGTGCTTAGTTGCTCAGTTGTGTCTGACTCTGCGACGCCATGGACTGTAGCCTGCTAGGCTCCTCTGCCTATGGGGATTCTCCAGGCAAGAATACTGGGGTGGGTTGCCATGCCCTCCTCCAGGGCATCTTCCCAACCCAGGGATCGAAGCAACGTCTCCCGCCTTGCAGGTGGATTCTTTACCATCTGAGAGCCACCAGGGAAGCCCATAAATACTGGAGTGGGTAGCTTATCCCTTCTCCAGGGGATCTTCCCATTCTCTTGTAGGTGATTGTAATTGCTTCCCTGTCGTGGTAAACCTTAAGTAAGACTGATAACATCTCACCAGGAGCAAAGGTGTTAATAATGCCTAGATGGCTCTGCAAGGGATCTACAAAACCTTTGCACAGGTGGGACCATGAGTGTCAGCTCGTTACTATGTCCTTGGTGAGTAGCCCAATGCCTGGCTTATACTGGAGGCTCCATTATTTGTAAAATGAATACATGGCGAGTGTGTCTGAGACATATACATTAGTTTGCATATAACCATTTTGTTATTTTTTTAAAGTTTGGCTATGTTTCAATGAGATGATTTTCATAATTAGGTACTTACCTTTAGATAGCATTGATACCTCATTGTGTTACTAGTAACTCAACAAATTTTTACTGTATCGACATAGCTCTTTCACATAGAACTAATTAGTCTGACTTTCCCCATTTAGCTGCTGAATTCCTTCAATACAGTGTAGACAGAACAAGAAAGTAATTCCTTGGAAATCCAAGAGGAGGTTTTAGTCCCTACTGCAACTTTCCTAAACTCTGTTCTATAGAACATTCATATAACTCAATGTTAACACAGGTCTGCCAAGAAAAGCTTATGGTGGCCAAGCCAGTTTAGGAAATACAGCATTTGGTGCCCATATATCTGGGAGACTCTCAGTGTATACTAGTTTATTAAGGGCTCCGAAAACTCCTTCAATAAAAGAAATCTATCCAATTTCATTTATTCAAGCACTCCCAATTTTTTTTTTTTTTTTTTACTATGGGAGCTGTTTCTAATGCTATTACGTGTTCCATACAAACAGCTTAGAAAATAAGTCGCTTTTAGGTGCCCCCACTTATATTTATATCCTTGAGCTAACTCTGAATATATTCTAAATCAAATTGAATAATCATGAAAAAGAAATCTAAGCATCATTTCCTTTCTGCTGCTTGTAAGGGTTCTCTTTATTTCTTGAAAATATACAATAACCTCTAACATATATCAAAATACACGAGGAGCAGTTAAATGGCCCAATGAAATTCTTCAGTTTCTAATGTATATTTTTCTAAGCCAAAAAATACTCTTTGAAAAGTGGGGAAATAGATACAACTGACCGTTTTGGTGACTATTTTCATTTTGTCCATGATAAATTCAAAATACCCAATGGTATATTCAGCATTGTCTTCATCTAGACCTAATTCTCCTCTGAACACAAAATGCACAAGTCTGCTATTGGCAGAAAATTGTCTCTTGACATGCTTACATGCCATAGAATATGAAACGTTCTTGAGATGAGAGAAAAGTTGATGTTGTCTGTGTCAACATGGTGTGGACTGCACTTTATGAGAAACTGAGACTCTGTTTCTATTGGGTTCACATACGTGGTTCCACCCTCGGGGAAACAAATATGTGCAGTAAACATATGAATAGAGCTATTGAGAACAGATGGAATTTATTTATTTCTAAATCCAAGAGCATACTTTATTACTCAGGAGTTTGATGCGCCCACATTTTAAAAGTTGAGCAGCTAAATTGGAAAGCAGAATTGGTTATGACTGAGAAGTCAGTGTCATTTGTTTTATCTACACTTCTTAGAAGTGCTCTGGAGGGTTAGGAAAATTATCCTAGGTCTCAGGATTGTTTCTTTTTTTTTTTTTTCCAATGGAAATGAGAATAACATTGAGCAGGATATTGATGTCTAAACCTGACTGTGTCTTTCTTATGAAGGATTAAAAAAAAAATACACACCATGATTTGACTGTGTAAGTTCTGGAACTAATCCATGCAGCTTGATTTCCTAGGCTTTGAAAAAAATGAATTCCTAGACTCTAACGTCTGAAGAATGATGACTGAACAGATATAAGAAACGCATCTAGATGAACCAAGGGACAACTAAAATCAGGCATTAGCACACTCATACTTTTTCTTGTTCCTGCCTGAAAAGAAAACAGTTAAAGATATATGACTGAACTTGAGTAGATCCACTGTGACTGCCTTACGAAATAGCACAAGAGAGGGGTTTTCTTGTCCCATTTGTTTATAACAACACTTGGATGCTGTTGAACATAAAAGTTCTTTGTGGGAATCCAGAGTTCCTTAGTCAATTATGATTCCAAGCTGGTCATCCTAACCATATGGCAAAGCTTGCCCTGGTCAGCTAAGCAGAAATACTTAACTATAACTACATCTGTCTCTATCTGTAGCTCTCTACATATGGATGTATGCCTGCATGCTTGCTCAGTCATGTCCGACTCTTTGCCATCACATGGACTGTAGCCTTCTGTAGTTCCAGAAAAACATTTACTTCTGCTTTATTGACTATGCCAAAGCCTTTAACTCTGGATCACAACAAACTGTGGAAAATTCTGAAAGAGATGGGAATACCAGACCAGAATACCAGATTCACCTCCTGAGAAATCTGTATGTAGGTCAAGAAGTGACAGAACTGAACATGAAACAACAGACGGGTTCCAAGTTGGAAAAGGAGTAGTACATCAAGACTGTATATTGTCACCCTGATTATTTAACTTATATGCAGAGTACATCATGCAAAATACTAGGATGGATGAAACACAAGCTGGAATCAAGATTGCTGGGAGAAATACCAATAACCTCAGATATGCAAATGACACCACCCTTATTGCAGAGAGCAAAGAAGAACTGGAGAGTCTCTTAATGAAAGTGAAGAGGAGAGTGAAAAAGTTGGCTTAAAACTCAACATTCCAAAAAGTAAGATCATGGCATCCAGCCCCATCACTTCATGGCAAATAGATGGGGAAACAGTGAAAACAGTAACATACTTTATTTTGGGGGGCTCCAAAATCATTGCAGATGGTAACTGCAGCCATGAAATTAAAAGTTGCTTGCTCCTTGGAAGAAAATTTATGACCAACCTAGGCAGCATATTAAAAAGCAGAGACATTACTTTGCCAACAAAGGTCTGTCTAGTCAAAGCTATGCCTTTTCCAGTAGTCATGTATGGATGTGAGAGTTGAACTGTTAAGAAATCTGAGTGCCAAAGAATTGATGTTTTTGAACTGTGGTGTTGGAGAAGACTCTTGAGGGTTCCTTGGACTGCAGGGAGATCAAACCAGTCAGTCCTAAGGGAAATCAGTCCTGGGTGTTCATTGGAAGGACTGATGCTGAAACTGAAACTCCAATACTTTGGCCACCTCATTAGAAGAACTGACTCATTGGAAAAAATACTTATTTGGGGGAAAGAATGAAGGCAGGAGGAGAAGGGAACGACAGAGGGTGAGATGGTTGGATGGTATCACCGACTCAATGAACATGAGTTTGAGCAAGCTCTGGGAGTTGGTGATGGACAGGGAAGCCTGGAATGCTGCAGTCCATGGGGTTGCAAAGAGTCAGACACAACTGAGCGACTGAACTGAACTGACTGAACTGATGTATACATATACATGTGTGTACAAAATATATATGTATAAATGCACATGTATTTTCTCTGGTAGAACAGCTTTATTTGTATAATGAAATTGACATGACAGGTCTGGAGAGCTAAGCCTCCCCCAGCTTCATCCCCACTATTCACACTTCATTGCTGCTATCAGCTCTCTCCTCGCAGCCCGTATAACCAGGAGCCTCTGAGGTTTTGAGAGTAACTCTTCAACAGAGCACTTCCTCTAAAGCTAGTAAATTCTTGTTGACAGGGTTACAGAATTCCTCTTCTTAGATTATTTTCCAAAACCAGAGGATTCGCTGCTTCTGGAATGATGTGGTTGCAGAGCAAACCCAGTTGCATAAATTCTCTCCTTCATTGTCGGTGAAAATGATTCTTGGTGTTTCTCATGCCTTTTGCTTTCTGTGGGATGCAAGAGGAGTATGTTCCTCAAAATCTTTTGCTGTGGGGTTGGGGCTATGAAACCAACCAATGAAATGTACATGGAAATGACCTGTGCTCCTTCCAGGTCTGATGTTCAAAAACACCCCATGAGAACTGTCCAGATTCCAAACCATCCATCCAGAGCTGCCCAAATCCATCACACTTGTGTGAGAGAGAAATAGACTTTTTGTATCATGTTGTTGATTTGGGGGCTAATCTGTAGCGACAACTAGCAATGACTGTCCTGAGTCATAAGCTCAGAAAATAATCAAATAGGGTGGCTGTCAAGTCCTTCCATCAGATTTGGTCCCATTAAATATTCTGTGGGTTGATCTCATTAGTAATGGGACAAAGTGTTCACAGGCCCCTGGAACATTTACCAATAGTCTAGGAATGTGAGATCACATGGAAGCAAGCGTTAATAGCCTGAAGAAGAGTGTAAATGGGCCATAGGTTGTTATATTGTTTACCTTAGTGGAAGTCTTATTCACAGCAAGACTTCTATTTCCACATAAAATAAATTCTTCTTGGTCTTTGGCCTCAGGGATTTTGCAAATACATATTATAGGTTGATTTCTGGGAACTGTGTCCCAGAGAGATGACACTCCCATACAACTCAGGCAAGACTGCTTACTTTTAAGTGTATTTGTTTGTTATTGTTAGTCACTCAGTCAAGTCCAACTCTACCATCCCATAGACCATAGCCCGCCAGGCTCCTCTGTCCATGAGATTCTCCAGGCAAGAGTACTGGAGTGGGTAGCCATTGCCTTCTCTGGGGGATCTTCCCTACCCAGGGACCGAACCCAGGTCTCCTGCATTGCAGACAAATGCTTTACCATCTGAGCCACCAGACTTAGTAGTCACTAATGCATATGCCGACCTGCCTCACGCTTCCGTTTCAGTGAGTCTCATGTAGCGTTAATCTATATGTCACATTTCTGTTGAAAGAGGGAGAATGTAATTTGAAAACACCTGTAAGTTATCAAAAATATAGATAATCTTCCTGCAGACAAACAGACATGCTTGGGCCAAGTGACACTTTTGAAACCAGGAACAAATGGGTACGTCTGTCCAGCTAATGAGGTGAGGGGGGGACTGGGCCAAGGGGAAGAAACAATGGCCTGCAGGCTAGAAAGCCAGCTGCCACATTCTTTTCTGACAGTTATGGCTGTGACCTTGACATGTATCAGGAATCATTTAATCTTTGAGAGCTTCAGTCTTTTCATTTGCAAGGTGGAGATAATAATATCTTCCTAGCCTATTTCAAGTGCTCCCTTTAAGTTATAAATGAGGTAACATGCATGCAAGTGCTTTATAAAGTGTTATACCAATGTGTTATTGTAAGTAAGGATTCTTAGTTGAAGAGTCATGAACCATAGTTGAAAAAGCACCAATGCGCATGCCGTTCCCTTAGTAGACTCGAGAATCCTATGGGGGAAGGGGTGTATTATAAGAAGTGAGGGCCTCAGGATCTTTCACCCCAAGAATCCTGCTTGCTCATTCTTTAGGATTAAGGTGCTGGGGGACACTCCCGTGTCCCTTAGAACTTTAGTGATTGATTCCTGTTGGTGTTCTAACCTCAGAAATAAAATGCCATGTTTGCCTCTGGATTAATTAGCCCTTTAAGAGGAAGAAAATAGACTTCACTGGAGGGGCTTTCAAGGCAGGGAGAGAAAACATCACAGAAACAGAAATCATGTGATGCAGATCATAAAATTTCTCCTAAGCTGGATTTAATTAGAAGTCGCTGGAACGATTTGGCATGCAAACAGCTGCTGTCAGATCTACACAGCGATTCCCAGCCTTGGAACAGCTGTATGTAGTTTTTCTCTCTCTTTCCAACGAGATCTAGGCAGAAAACCTGCAATGCCCTGGCAAGGCTTTGGCATTATTCTCATGAGCTAATCAGATCAACCTAGACAAGACACGAAAAAGATTTGTGTATTTTATTTGCATATTTAAACAATCCTTTATCTTTTTGTTGCTGCTGTTATTGTTGTTGAAGCTGTCTTGGAATGTTTGCACTGTGGGCTCATTTTGGAGGGAAATTATCTCGAAGCACCTGGCAAGTTCTCACAATGTTGCAATGGGTTCTGTTATACTTTGAGCATGTACTGGTTTTAGTTCTAAATTAAAGTCTTAAATTTAAGCTTGAGTCTGTCATACATGGTGAACTAAGTCTGAAAGAGAAAAATAAATATCATCTATTAACACATATACATGGAATCTAGAAAAATGGTGCTGATGAACCTATTTGCAGGGCAGAAATAGCAGTGCAGATGCAGAGAACAGACTTGGAAGGAGAGGGTAGCATGAATGGAGACAGTAGCATTGAATATATACCCTCTCATATGTAAAAATAGCTAGTGGAAAGCTGTTAGATACCACCAGGAGCTCAGCTCGGTGCTCTGTGATGACCTAGAGGGATGGAATGTGGGGGGCACGTGGGAGAGAGACTCAAGAGGGTGGGGATATATATGTATACATAGAGCCAATTCACTTTGTTGTACAGCAGAAACCAGCACAACATTACAAAGCAAGTATATGCCAACCAAAAAAAAAATTATACATGAGCTGCAGGCACTCCTCAGCTCAGATATTGAATCTGCTACTAGTTGTAATGAGCTGGAGGGGCAAAGGGTCTTTGAATTTTGTTTTGAAAAATGAGAAGCCTGGAGAGACCTGCCTTTGCCTTGGCCTCCCACCATACAAATGGGCTCTGGTGGTCGTTAGAAGAGGGTATGTTCATGCGTGACCTGAGCTTCTACCTAGGGGGACATTAATTCCAAATAGATGCGAAGAGTCAGACACAACTTAGCAACTGAAGAACCACAACATACTTCCCTGGTGATCAATAGTTTTCCATAGTCATACACAAGGGAGTGCAGGGTGTGTGTGTGTGTGTGTGTGTGTGTGTATGTGTGTGTGTGTGAAAGCTCTTCTGAGGAGTTCTCAGGGGTTTACATCTGCTATGGGAGTGGTTCTGACTCTGGCAGGACAAACCCTCTCCCCTATAAAGCAGCTTTCAAGCTAGAAAAAATTCTCAAAACCAGCCATTTTCCAGCACTCTAGGAACTGATCAAAAGCATGCAGCAAAAGGAGAAGGTTTTATTCATGAACACTACTGAACCTTGGGGAAGAACAGTGGGGTCTGTGGCATCATACCCAGGTGCTGCTGCTGATGCCTAGTTCTGTCCCTGGTAGTTCATCCAGGGCAGGGAGGACTGCCATAATGCCCACCAGCTTACCTGTCCCTGGAGAAAGGTGTTCATGTGACTGTCAGTTACAGCCACAACTCTGACAGAAGCCAGTGGGCAGGGCCAGCAACTTGATATTTGGGGCGAGCCATATTTGGGTGGACCAGTCAAGGATTCAGCAGGGATTTGCAGGATGTGAGACAGCCTTGGGAGTTTGCTAAGCACTGCTGTATCTCCAGGGAACTGGAAGCTGTGGGCACACACAGCAGAGATGCAAGTGGTTGCACATCCCTGAAGACAGAGGCTGAACCCAGCTGCAGAGGAGGTGGGAGAGCCAGCCACTGGTGATCTTGTTGAATGTTCTTATATACACTGCTAAAGATGCCACTTTGATTTTGGAAATATCACTCCTGCAGCCATGAGGGACATGCAAAGGGTGTGAAACTGATGCTGTATCCCTCAAACTGAGCTCCCCACTCTTCAACAAAAGGACTGCATCAGAATCATCTAAGAAAGTGAAAGTGAAAGTCGCTCAGTTGTGTCCAGCTCTTTGCGACCCCACGGACTATACAGTCCATGGAATTCTCCAGGCCGGAATACTGTAGTGGGTAGCGTTTCCCTTCTCCAAGGAATCTTCTCAACCCAGGGATCGAACCCAGGTCTCCTGCGTTGCGAGTGGATTCTTTACCATCTGAGCCACTGGGGAAGCTCAAGAGTACTGGAGTGGGTAGCCTATCCCTTCTCCAGTGGATCTTCCTGACCCAGGAATCGAACCAGGGTCTCCTGCATTGCAGGCAGAGTCTTTACCAATTGAGCTATCAGGGGCTATGAACAAGCAGATTCCTGGGTTCCAGTCCAAATTTACTGAATTGGAAGCCTGGGTAGGGCGCAGAAACTGGCATTTTTGCAAATATAGCAGGTGATTGTGATACACACTTGTAGTCTAAAGGGCCTTCCCAGAACAGGCCTTGCCCCATAGCTTCTGCTTTAACTCCTATCTGAAGCGCCTAGATAATAGTATTTGATGCTCATTTCCTGAGTTGTTTTGCAGGTGTGAAAACTCCCAACCAAATGGAAGATGTTAACTACTTGATGACCATGAGAATATAGCCCCAGGCCTTCTGGGGCCCGAGGACTGATAATGTTAACCCATATGACATCACCCTGTTCCCTCACCATGAACCAGTCAGAGAATTGTGCAAAAGCAGATCAGGTACCCTGAGACACCCCCACCTCACCTGTCTTTTTACTTCCATTCATAGATCTACTTGATAGATATTTTTATAAAACAAAACATGTCTAAATTTTTTCTGATAACTTTGAATGTTTTACCATGAAATTAAAAGGTGCTTACTCCTTGGAAGAAAAGTTATGACCAACCTAGATAGCATATTCAAAAGCAGAGATATTACTTTGCCGACTAAGGTCCGTCTAGTCAAGGCTATAGTTTTTAGGCTTTTCCTACTTCAGTTCAGTTGAGTTCAGTCCCTTAGTCAATGTCTGACTCTTTACGACCCCATGGACCACAGCACGCCAGGCCTCCCTGTCCATCACCAACTCCCGGAGTTCACTCAGACTCACGTCCATCGAGTCAGTGATGCCATCCAGCCATCTCATCCTCTGTCGTCCCCTTCTCCTCCTGCCCCCAATTCCTCCCAGCATCAGAGTCTTTTCCAATGAGTCAGCTCTTCGCATCAGGTGGCCAAAGTATTGGAGTTTCAGCTTTAGCATCAGTCCTTCCAATGAACACCCAGGACTGATCTCCTTTAGGATGGACTGGTTTGATCTCCTTGCAGTTCAGGGAACTCTCAAGAGTCTTCACCAACACCACAGTTCAAAAGCATTAATTCTTCAGCACTCAGCTTTCTTTATAGTCCAATTCTCACATCCGTACATGACTACTGGAAAAATGCTGTGAAAACATAGGCCTCATTATTACTGCATTTTGATACAGAATATTCAGTTGTCAAATTAAATATAAGCACTCCATTGAAGCATGGAAAATCCAATATCAAGTTATTCTAAGGTTCAGCTACAAAATATCAAAAGTTACCCACTGTGTTAGTTTCCTATTGTTTCTGTAAAATCTAACCACTTAGTGGTTTTAAAACAAGACAAATTTATTCTCTTACAATTTTAGAAGTCAGATGTTTACTGAGGACTTCATGGAGCTAAAATGAGGGTGCGGGCAGGGCCAAATTCATTCTGGAGGTTTCGGAGGGACATCAGAGGTGCCCATATTCCTTAGCTGGTGGTCCCTTCCATTTTCAGAGCCAGCAACAGCTGGTTGAGGCAGAGGGCATCTCTCTGACTCTGACTCTTCCTTGGCTTCTCACCTTCACCTTTAAGGATCCGGTTGTGACCGGCACACTAAGTGTGGGTGAGAGGAGCTACCCAATATCCGAGGTCAGGGGCAGAAGCTGGGAGGACCCCATGCCTGAAGGGCGGTGGCCAAAGGAGTTACCAAAAGTGCCAGGCTGCGACGAGGCCAGAGACAGTGGCTGGGAGAAGCAACCCCATGTCCAAGGAGTGGTGGCTGCATGGGCACAGGAGGGCCTAGAGGAGCTATCCCACGTTGAAGATCAGGAAGGGTGGCAGTGATGAGATACCCCTCATCCAAGGTAAGGAGCAGCAGCTGCACTTTGCTGGAGCAGCCTTGAAGAGATACCCCATGCCCAAGGTAAGAGAAACCCAAGTAAGACGGTAGGTGTTGCAAGAGGGCATCAGAGGGCAGACACACTGAAACCATACTCACAGAAAACTAGTCTATCTAATCACACGAGGACCACAGTCTTGTCTAACTCAATGAAACTAAGCCATGCCAGTGGGGCAACCCAAGACAGGCGGGTTATGGTGGAGAGGTCTGACAGAACGTGATCCACTGGAGAAGGGAATGGCAAACCACTTCAGTATTCTTGCCTTGAGAACCCTGTGAACAGTATAAAAAGGCAAAATAATAGGATACTGAAAGAGGAACTCCCCAGGTCAGTAGGTGCCCAATATGCTACTGGAGATCAGTGGAGAAATAACTCTAGAAAGAATGAAGGGATGGAGCCAAAGCAAAAACAATGCCCAGCTGTGGATGTGACTGGTGATAGAAGCAAGGTCTGATGCTGTAAAGAGCAATATTGCATAGGAACCTGGAATGTCACGTCCATGAATCAAGGCAAATTGGAAGTGGTCAAACAAGAGATGGCAAGGGTGAATGTTGACATTCTAGGAATCAGCGAACTAGAATGGACTGGAATGGGTGAATTTAACTCAGATGACCATTATATCTACTACTGTGGGCAGGAATCCCCAGAAGAAAGGGAGTAGCCATCATGGTCAACAAAAGAGTCTGAAATGCAGTCCTTGGATGCAATCTCAAAAACGACAGAATGATCTCTGTTTGTCTCTAAGGCAAACCATTCAACATCACAGTAAACCAAGTCTATGCCCCAACCAGTAATGCTGAAGAAGCTGAAGTTGAATGGTTCTATGAAAACCTACAAGACCTTTTAGAACTAACACCCCCAGAAGATGTCCTTTTCACTATAGGGGACTGGAATGCAAAAGTCGGAAGTCAAGACACATCTGGAGTAACAGGCAAATTTGGCCTTGGAATGTGGAACGAAGCAGGGCATAGACAAATAGAGTTTTGCCAAGAAAATGCACTGGTCATAGCAAACACCCTCTTCCAACAACGCAAGAGAAGACTCTACACATGGACATCACCAGATGGTCAACAACGAAATCAGATTGATTATATTCTTTGCAGCCAAAGATGGAGAAGCTCTATACAGTCAACAAAAACAAGACTGGGAGCTGACTGTGGCTCAGATCATGAACTCCTTATTGCCAAATTCAGACTCAAATTGAAGAAAGTAGGGAAAACGGCTAGACCATTCAGGTATGACCTAAATCAAATCCCTTATGATTATACAGTGGAAGTGAGAAATAGATTTAAGGGCCTAGATCTGATAGATAGAGTGCCTGATGAACTATGGAATGAGGTTTGTGACACTGTACAGGAGACAGGGACCAAGACCATCCCCATGGAAAAGAAATGCAAAAAAGCAAAATGGCTGTCTGGGAAGGCCTTACTAACAGCTGTGAAAAGAAGAGAGGTGCAAAGCAAAGGAAAAAAGGAAAGATATAAGCATCTGAATGCAGAGTTCCAAAGAATAGCAAGAAGAGATAAGAAAGGCTTCTTCAGTGATCAATGCAAAGAAATAGAGGAAAAGAACAGAATGGGAAAGACTAGAGATCTCTTCAAGAAAATTAGAGATACCAAGGGAACATTTCATGCAAAGATGGGCTCGATAAAGGACGGAAATTGTCTGGACCTAACAGAAACAGAAGATATTAAGAAGAGGTGGCAAGAATACACAGAAGAACTGTACAAAAAAGATCTTCACAACCCACACGATGGTGTGATCACTCATCTAGAGCCAGACATCCTGGAATGTGAAGTCAAGTAGTCCTTAGAAAGCATCACTATGAACTAAGCTAGTGGAGGTGATGGAATTCCAGTTGAGCTGTTTCAAATCCTGAAAGATGATGCTGTGAAAGTGCTGCACTCAATATGCCAGCAAAGTTGGAAAACTCAGCAGTGGCCACAGGACTGGAAAAGGTCAGTTTTCATTCCAATCCCAAAGAAAGACAATGCCAAAGAATGCCCAGACTGTCGCACAATTGCACTCATCTCACATGCTAGTAAAGTAATGCTCAAAATTCTCCAAGCCAGGCTTCAGCAATACATGAACTATGAACTTCCAGATGTTCAAGCTGGTTTTAGAAAAGGCAGAGGAACCAGAGATCAAATTGCCAACATCCACTGGATCATGGAAAAAGCAAGAGAGTTCCAGAAAAACATCTACTTCTGCCTTATTGACTGTATGAAAGCCTTTGACTGTGTGGATCACGATAAACTGTGGAAAATTCTGAAAGAGATGGGAATACCAGACCACCTAACCTGCCTCTTAAGAAATCTGTATGCAGGTCAGGAAGCAACAGTTAGAACTGGACATGGAACAACAGACTGGTTCCAAATAGGAAAAGGAGTACATCAAGGCTGTATATTGTCACCCTGCTTATTTAACTTATATGCAGAGTACATCAGGAGAAATGCTAGACTGGAAGAAACACAAGCTGAAATCAAGATTTCCAGGAGAAATATCAATCACCTCAGATATTCAGATGACACCACCCTTCTGGCAGAAAGTGAAGAGGAAATAAAGAGCCTCTTGATGAAAGTGAAAGAAGAGAGTGAACAAGTTGGCTTAAAGCTCAACATTCAGAAAACGAAGATCATGGCATCTGGTCCCATCACTTCATGGGAAATAGATGGGGAAACAGTGACAACAGTGTCAGGCTTTATGTTTTTGAGCTCCAAAATCACTGCAGATGGTGATTGCAGCCATGAAATTAAAAGACGCTTAGTCCTTGGAAGGAAAGTTATGACCAACCTAAATAGCATATTCAAAAGCAGAGACATTACTTTGCCAACTAAGGTCCGTCTAATCAAGGCTATGGTTTTTCCTGTGGTCATGTATGGATGTGAGAGTTGGACTGTGAAGAAGGCTGAGCTACAAAGAATTGATGCTTTTGAACTGTGGTGTTGGAGAAGACTCTTGAGATTCCCTTGGACTGCAAGGAGATCCAACCAGTCCCTTCTGAAGGAGATCAACCCTGGGATTTCTTTGAAAGGAAAGATGCTAGAGCTGAAACTCCAGTCCTTTGGCCACCTCATGCAAAGTGTTGACTCATTGGAAAAGACTCTGATGCTGGGAGGGATTGGGGGCAGGAGGAGAAGGGGACGACAGAGGATGAGATGGCTGGATGGCATCACTGACTCGATGGACATGAATCTGAGTGAACTCCGGGAGTTGGTGATGGACAGGGAGGTCTTGCGAGCTGCAATTCATGGGGTCACAAAGAGTCAGACACGACTGAGTGACTGAACTGAACTGAACTGAACTGTGATCATATTGGACCCACCCAGATAATCCTGGACAATCTTAAATTCAACTGATTAGCAAACTTAATTCCATCAGCAACCTTAATTCCTCTTTGCCATGAAATACAAAATACTTACAGGTTCTAGGGATTAGAGCATAAGCATCTTTGGGAGGCTATTTTAAAAAAATTGCTTATTTTTAAAAAAAAGTAAAAAAATATTATATTGACGTATATTTGATTTACTATGTTGTGTTCATATCAGGAGTACAACAACGTGATTTACATATTTACATAGATATACACATATCTATTCTTTTTCAGATTCTTTCCCATGTAAATTATACAGAGTAATGAGGAAGAGTTTTTGTGTTATACAGTAGGACCTTGTTGATTATCTATTTTATATACTGTTGTTTGTTGTTTATTGCTAAATTGTGTCCAATTCTTTTGCACCCCCATGGACTGTAGCCCGGGAGACTCCTCTGTCCATGGAATTCTCTAGGCAAGAATACTGGAGTGGGTTGCCATTTCCTCCTCCAGGGGATCTTCCTGACCCAGGAATCGAACCTCAGTCTCCTACATTGCAGGCAGATTCTTTGCCAACTGAGCTAGTATTTTATATATAGTAGGGTGTGTATGTTCATCCCAACCTCCTAATTTATACCTCCTGCTGAGGTGGCACCCACCTATCTATCCTCTTTGGTAAACACAAGTTTATTTTCTAAGTCTATGAGTCAGTTTCTGTTTTGTAAACAAGTTCTTTTGTGTCATTTTGTAAGATTTCATATATAATTAATATATATTATATTTTTTTCTTTTTCTGTCTGATTTCACTCAGTATATTTGAAATGGAGATATTAGTTATAAGAAAAGTTTAGCATAAAGAGATGAGAAATTGATGATCAAGTTACAGATGTAAATACATTACATTGAGAGAACCTGATTAATTCCATGTGTGTATCACACATTACTAGATGAGTAGTAATAGAAGAAATTCAAAGCATGAAGTAAAGGTCTACTAAATATATTCTAGTTTATTTTAATATAAATATAATTGGTAAAATTTGGTTAAAAGATGAAAACTCAGGTCAAATACTAAACTGTATAGGATGTCAAACAATAGGTGTAAGGTGGGATAGTAACAGGATCTATAATTATCTTGCATGTGAGGTAGCTATTATTTTTATTATCTTCATTCCCATTTTATGATGAGAAATTAAGCCATGAGTGTGGTAGGTGGGTAGGAAACCAAATAGTTCATGCATTCAGTGAAAACAGCTTTTAAGTTTTATCCTAGAGCTAATGATTTCATAGTCACTATAGAATTCTACCATTCATTTGGAGAATGAATGAGAATATGTAGAAGAATGTATTTTCAGAAATGGTTTCAATAATATCTTCCATCCACGTATGATGCCTACAGTGTGATATTGAAATTCCATTGAGTGGTGGGGTCTCTCATTCCCCCACTAGAATGTGGGTGGACCTGTGACTGGATAGTGACTTGTAGGTTATGAAAGGCGTTACATTTTTGACCTGACTCTCTTGAGATTTTTTTTCTCCTGGAGTCCAGCCATGTTTTGAGGAAGTACCAAGGTACCTCATGGAGAAGCCTGCATGGAGAGGGACAGGTAGCCAGCAGTGGCTCTCCAGGGAAGGAGGGAGCTATTTTGGGGTTGCTAGCACAGCTCAGGTGAGTGACCCCAGATGACACACTACCCAGACCATGTTGTATTCAGATTTGTCAGCAAAATAAGTGATTCCTCTTACTCTGAGTTTCTAAATTTGGAGGTGATATTTGACCCAATAATAAATAGTTGACTAGGATGGATAGGATGACTTCAAGTTTCTAAATTCGAGTAATTGGCTCTCTTATCTCACTTCTATAACTGATGTTTCCTAGAAACTTGATTTCATGGTGGGAAGGTCAATGATTGACATCTGATGGAATATATTTGGATGTGTGATCTTCCTCTGTTAAGAAATGCACTGTAGGATCTGAGGGCAGAATTCCTCTTGCTCAAACAGGGGAAACTTGAGTTCATACACTTGGTGGGTTTCAGTGCTGAGACAAACATGAAGCTATTAATTCAAGCCATTGCAACAGTGTTTTTTTCTGCTGCACTTTTGATTCACATGTGGGACTTTAAAAAGTACTGATGAGTGTGTGCTACTCCCATACCCCAAATATTCTGACATTGATTTTTGGGTGGTGCTTGGATATTAATGTTTCGCAAAGTTTCCCAGGTGTTCATAATGTGCATTTATGTGAGCAAGCTTCTCAATTAATTGGACAGGATGCCATTAATTAATTGGCATCTAAAATTCAATGCTTAGAGAATTTTAAAATGAAGACAAGAGGAAACAAGGATTAATTACTGAGGGTGAAATAAAAGTGGTCTGGACCCTTGGCAGAGATATGGGATATAACCCACAGGCAACACGGCGGGGTCTGATGCGTATTTGTATAGTCAAGTTGGTTCTCTTAAAAAGACCTCTGGTAGTTATAGGGGCAACTCCCCCAAATCCAGTTATCCTCTCCTTCTGGACTCATAGAGATTGAATTTCTGGCCCTGTCATGCTTTAGTGGGGTCACGAGAACAGCATTGGCCAATGAGGTGTGGGTTGGAGCATGTACTAGCAAGTTCAGGCTCCTCCAGAATGTTCTCTCTCTGGCATAGAAAGAGGCAAGACTTGAAATATGGTTTTTCCATCACCACAGATCACTGAGAAATTAGGCAGAAGAGAGCACAGCTGCCAATCCCTGATGGAAATATTGGATGAGGGAGAAATTACATCTATTTTTTGCTTTAAGCCACTGAGATTTTGAATTGTTTGTTACTGCAGCATAACCCACCATATCCTGACTAACACAAAGGCTGAGCAAGACAGGCATGCATCTCTCTGCAAGGAGTTAGAATTCCTATTCTTCTGAAGCCAAATTTTGCCCAAGACTCCTTTACAGGAAATAACATTACAGAGAATAGAAATTTTAGCTCATGCTTCATGAATTAAAGCAACATGCTTTGACTTCAAGTCAGAGAACCAAGTATTTTATTTAGAAACCAGTATTTGGAAAGCTGGCAGCTTTCCCCTAAGGGTAAATTGGATATAATGCCAAGTTCACACTCATGGAATTAATTGACTGCTCTACTTTCAACAGAAGGTATCAAAGCTTTCCATATTAGTGACCCATGTAAAACAAACCCTACCACATGGACTGTGGTTTTCAAGAAAGCTTCTATTAAATGAACTGCTCAATATATATTTACCAGGGTGGGGGGATGGAAGGGGGGTGAATGGAAAAACGCACACACACATACTTAGAATAGCCCTTTTTGTGCTTCTTTTTTATACCCAAAGCCTTTTAAAAAAACGTTTTGGTATTCAGAAGTCAACATTAGTGGCAGAACTTACTTTAATCACAGAGTTCTTCTTAGAGCTGGAGCACAGGAGAAACTAGTTCTTTTAAAAACAGTCTACATGCAGAAATCCCATTATGTGAGCATTTTGATCAATTTACTGAACTTTTGGTGGTCCTCATTGCCATGAAAATCCTTAAGGATACCTTCAGCCACAGCCTCATTCCTGTAAGCCTTTGCTTTCTTTCCTATGAACTTCAAGATTCAGCTTACCATTTCAGGTGCACTCTTTCCTGGGCTTCTCTACCTTCAGAACAGTCTTTGGAAAAAACTTCACATTCCTGAAAGCAAACACAGAGCTGTAGCAGGATATTTCTGGCATTAATTTCTGAATTTTTCACCTAGTATTTCCTTTTCCCCTTTGCGTTCGATAAAGATTATGCCTACAGAGAAGCCTGGTGGACTACAGCCCATGGCGTCGCAGAGACAGACATGACTGAGTGACTGGGCAGGCAACATAGACAGGGCTGAGAGCAAGAAAGACCTGTGGTCTCTGACATTTAATGGTCAGGGCATGATATTCATGCAAAATATTTGACTAGTAGCAGGAGGAAAGTAGAATTTCATTCTAAACCTGCTTAACTGCAAAAGATGCCCCTGGTTGGAGGAAGACAAAAAGTGTATCCAGTGTATTAATAGAAGCTTTGAGTGATAATAAGATCCCCTTCAGGGAGTATTCAGAAATAACAGGAAGTAGGGGCACTTTTGCAGAGAAGGCAGTGGCACCCCACTCCAGTACTCTCGCCTAGAGAATCCCGTGGACGGAGGAGCCTGGTAGGTTGCAGTCTATGGGGAGGAGCCTGGTAGGTTGCAGTCTATGGGGTCGCTAAGAGTCGGACACAAATGAGCAACTTCACTTTCACTTTCACGCATTGGAGAAGGAAATGGCAACCCACTCCAGTATTCTTGCCTGGAGAATCCCAGGGACAGTGGAGCCTGGTGGGCTGCCATCTATGGGGTCGCACAGAGTCGGACATGACTGAAGTGACTTAGCAGTAGCAGCAGCAAGGCCAACAGATTAGATGATAACTGTTGAAGATAGTTCATTGCTCACAGTTCCTAAGCGGAAGCTCATACTGCACCATGTAGGGCCACACAGGGAGGCACCAGGGCCAGTCAGGAGGTAGAGGGAGGGGGAAAAACAGGGTATAAGAACATTTATTGCAGTTTCTTGGGAAAACCAGGAAAGGCAGGGCAAGCAGGTTTAGGATTGTCTAGTTTAAATATTATTGGGTTCTGGAGCATAGGAACTGTCCATAGTTGTCTGGTACCTGGCCCTGGGGTGGTGAGGGCAGGTGAATTCCCCTAGAGTACGTGGACATATTTAAAAAGATGCTAATCCCCAGGCATGGCAGAGAGGTGGAAGAAAGTCCTAGGCCCCACACCTGCTTATCTATACAGGCCGAAAGATGGGCACTTCTAAGAGAGCTTATATAATTTAACCTGTCCTCTTCTACACCAAATCATGTAAGCCTCTGGGAACTCTGAGATGACCTGGGGTTGGAGAGTGATTAGCAGGGTGACCACATACAGACAACAAGACACATTTGAGAGCACTTACAATCAGGCTGGGAAAACATAACGTAAACCAGGACCATCCCAGGCAAACCAGGACACATGGTCTCCTGGCATTAACCCTAAAGAAATTGGATTTGTTTCCTGTTATTCTGCTGAAGGGAAGTTCAAAATGGAAACCAAGTCAATCTATGGAAAATAAAGTTCCTGAGCTAGACCTATTGTATACATCATTTCCCTTGTAAGGGTTTTATAACTGATTCCCAGCCCACCCCCCCCCCCAAAGAAATATTTATTGGGAGAGAAGGGAAAAGCTGTCAAGGAAGGTTGCAACTGTGCCAGTAATTGCTTCTGGTCATCCCAGCCATGATTTGAGCTCCCACTCTGTTGGCAGATTGTGTCTTCACATCCATCACGCCTGAGTGCAGGAGAGTCATCCAACTCCTTTCTTATCCGGTCCTTGCAGTCCCTGGGGGATATAATATACATGTTTCTAGCTTTACCTGAAGGCAGAGTTAGGAAAGAATAGAGCCATTCGGATGTCCGCAGACCCTCCCAGACAGGACGGGAAGCATCCTCGTGTGCAGTAGAAGACTTCTGTTCTCACAGCCCCTCTGTGTTGGTTAGCACTGGATTCACGCTCCAGAGCCCTCCACATCCTTTTCCTCGAGGAGATGCACTTCAGCGCCAGGTGGAAATAATGAGTTGATCATCACGCAGATGATAACACAATATGTTTTGTTTGCATGTGTGTGTGTTGAAGACTTTTAAGGTGTCCAGTTTGTAAGAACAAACAGATGGTGAATTAAAGGTGCACAGCAGTGTCTCCTCATTGCCAAATGTGGTAATCACATTTTCATCAGAGATAATCTCACTCGTCAGAGCCAGGACACCTCCTTGGGCAGGAAACAGACATTTTTTGATTACTATGCATATTTTCATGAATTGTTTATGCTTTAAGTTTATAAGAAAGAGACATCTGTATTTCGTACTTTTAAAGAAAATCTGAGATATGACACAAAAGAAACTAGCTGGTCGACAATCTAAGGGATTTTTTGATATATATGTTAGTCACTCAGCTGTGTCCGACTCTTTGTAACCTCATAGATTGTAGCCAGCCAGGCTTCTCTGTCCATGGGATTTTCCAGGCAAGAAATACTGGAGTAGGTTGCCATTCCCTTCTCCAGGGGACCTTCCCAACCCAGGAATCAAACCCAGGTCTCTCCTGCATTGCAATCTTTACAATCTGAGCCACTAGGGAAGCCTAAGGGATTTTTTGAGGTTAGATTTTATTCTCATTCTTTTTCCTAAAACAATGAACAATTAGATATCTAGTACAGATCTCTGGGTTGGGAAGTTACCCCGGAGGAGGAGATAGCAACCCACTCCAGTATTCTTGCCTGAAAAACCCTATGGATAGAGGAGGCTGGCAGGCTACAGTTCATTGGGTACCAAAGAATCGACTAAGTGACTAAGCACTGAAGCATTGAGTCTTTTTGAAGATCTTTTTCTCAAAATTCTCATTTTCATCAGTGAAGTACCCTTTATCTTTTATTGTTTCTTTTCACAAAGATGATATATTTATAACATTCTCAGGTGATTGATGAGTTTCAGCTACAACTTACCTTAATAAACCAAGTTTTTCAATTATTACTATGCTATCATATATGTTTTATTTTGCAATTCCTCACAGACACAATTTCTAACTAGCACTAAATCTATAGAATTTGCATAATATAAGCCTGTGTCTTTAAAGCTCTTAGCAAGCTTGAGGATTTTCAATATTTATTGGAAGATCTGAGCAGGGAATAGAGCCAAAATTTCGCATGTGTTTTTTGAACAGTGAAATTTATAGAGGGGTTGGGTATATTTTTTACAACATCAATTCCTGCCTATCTATTGGATGTATAAAATTTAAATATTTAGTATGATTGTGCATAAAGTATTATGAACGTAAACCAGGTATAACATTATTTTCTGCTTCGGACAGTGTGATTGGTACCAGGAGTAGTTTCAGGAGAGTGTTAGTCACTCAGTTGTGTCTGACTCTTTGCAACTCTGGCTGGGCTGTAGCCCACCAGGTTCCTCTGTCCATGGGGTTCTCCAGGCAAGAATACTGGAGTGGGTTGCCGCTCCCTTCTGCAGGGGATCTTCCTGACCCAGGGGTCAAACTGGGATCTCCTGCATTGCAGGTGAATTCTTTACCTTCTGAGTCACCAGGAAACAGACCCTCAAAATGTGTTTCTGGGATTGGATAGTTCTTAATATTGGATGAGGGCTTGAATAACATTGTTATGCACAGGGAGGTGGGAAGGTGAGGAGGACACCAGCAACCTAAGGCATGCAATAGTCTCATGGTATTTCATATTATCTGTGGTAACATGGGATGAAGTGCATGCGTAGGGCACAACATTGGGAGAGCCAGTGTCTATAGCATTTAGTCACTATGGAAATCCTAGTAATTACAAAGTTTCCTTTGTAGCTCAGTTGGTAAAGAATCTGCCTGCAATGCAGGAGATCTGGGTTCGATTCCTGGGTGGGAAAGATCCCCTGGAAAAGGAAGTAGCAATCCACTACAGTTTTCTTGCCTGGAGAATCCCATGGACAGAGAAGTCTGGCGGGCTACTGTCCATGGGGTTGCAAGAGTTGGACTCGACTTAACGACTAAACCACCACAAAGGTTGTAGCATCCCCTGGTCTGGTAGAAGGCTTATTGTTCCATCCCTCTTCACCAACCTCCCCTGCTGTCTTTGTATCAGTTTGTCTATCAATAATGATGCTATTGGCTAGGAATGCATGGGGCACTCATTTGAGAAAGTATACCTGTCCTGAGCCAGAACAGACATTTCTGGGAAAGGAAACAATGTTATGGCTAGACTAGCCCTTTGGTTTCTTACTATGATTGTAAGATGTACCACAGCATCAGCAATTAGAAACTTTGGAAAAAAAAAAAAGATAAATTACTCACAAATCCTAGGGGATACATGGTGTGCTGAAGGACCACACAGTGAACTTGCAGGTGGAAAGGAAGACTTGTGGCTCTGCCATTATTGAGTTTGAAGGTGGGGAGTCTATGGCTTTACTCTTTATTGGCAAATTTAAAACAAATGAGTAGGAATTAGGGTATAGGCAGGGAGGGGGAGATCACTCAAGTGGTATGTAGGTTACCTAGCGTGTCTATAAGAACATCATGGGTGGGACAAGTTAGTTTCTTACCTATTTGTTTTATTAGTAGCTCTGCCATACAGCTGGTAATATGTCTTTGAAATGGATGCCTTGGCAATTAAAAGCTTAAAGTTAGCCACTTATAGTCAAAAAGTTTGATGTCAGGCACTTATACTGTACCCTCCCCCAGGGATGGAATGTATTTCCTATCCTCCTGACTTTGGGCTTGGCCATGTCTCTTGCTTTGGCCAATGGAATGTGAGCAAGTCAATGTGATATGAAAAGAAGTGTTAAATGAGTATGTATTTTTATAATTAATAAATAATGTAATAATAAATATTGTATTTTATTATATATTTTATAAATGTGTATGAAAGTGAAATCCCCCCCCCCACCGAAAAACATCTATTTCTGCTTTATTAACTATGTCAAAGCCTTCGACTGTGTGGACCACAATAAACTATGGAAAATTCTGAAAGAGATGGGAATACCAGACCACCTGACCTGCCTCTTGAGAAACCTATATGCAGGTCAGGAAGCAACAGTTAAAACTGGACATGGAACAACAGACTCGTTCCAAATAGGAAAAGGAGTACGTCAAGGCTGTATATTGTCACCCTGCTTATTTAACTTATATGCAGAGTACATCATGAGAAATGCTGGGCTGGATGAAGCACAAGCTGGAATCAAGATTGCTGAGAAAAATATTAATAACTTCAGATATGCAGATGATACCACCCTTATGGCAGAAAGTGAAGAAGAACTAAAGAGGCTCTTGATAAAGTAAAAAAGAGTGAAAAAGTTGGCTTAAACTCAACATTCAGAAAGCAAAGATCATGGCATCTGGTCCCATCACTTCATGGCAAATAGATGGAGAAACAGTGGAAACAGTGACAGACTTTATTTTTTAGGGCTCCAAAATCACTGCAGATGCTGACTGCAGCCATGAAATTAAATGACATTTACTCCTTGGAAGAAAATTTATGACCAACCTAGACAGCATATTAATAAGCAGAGGCATTACTTTGCCAACAAAGGTCCATCTAGTCAAGGCTATGGTTTTCCCAGTAGTCATGTATGGATGAGAGAGCTGGACTATAAAGAAAGTTGACTGCCAAAGAATTGATGCTTCTGAGCTGTGGTGTTGGAGAAGACTCTTGAGACTGCAAGGAGATCTAACCAGTCCATCCCAAAGGAAATCAGTCCTGAATGTTAATTGGAAGGATTGATGTTGGAGCTGAAACTCCAATACTTTGGCCACCTGATTCAAAGACCTGACTCATTGGTAAAGACCCTGATGCCGGGAAACATTGAAGGCAGGAAGAGAAGGGGATGGCAGAGGATGAGATGGTTGGATGGCATCATCGACTCAATGGACATGAGTTTGAGTAAACTCCCGGAGTTGGTGATGGACAGGGAGGCCTGGTGTGCTGCAGTCCATGGGGTCGCAAAGAGTCAGACACGACTGAGTGGCTTTCACTTTCACTTTCATTCAGTTCAGTTCATTTCAGTCGTTAAGTCGTGTCTGACTGTTTGTGACCCCATGGACTATAGAGTCCATGGAATTCTCCAGGCCAGAATACTGGAGTGGGTAGTTTTTCCCTTCTCCAGGGGATCTTTCCCACCCAGGTATTGAACCCAGGTCTCCTGCATTGAAGGAGGATTCTTTACCAACCCAGCCACAAGGGAAGCCCATAAATGATCATCTAGTTATTTAATAAAAATGTGTATATTATTAAATAACTAGATGACTGATAGTTAGACAGATAGATAGATAAACAAACTTACTTCTGTGGCCCCAAGATTGCTATTAGAAGAGCTTATCCCTGCTAGTTGCTGATCTTCAGCCTGGTTTTCAGAATGAAACAAGTGGACAGAGATGAACTTGACCTGAGGCTAAATCCGTACAGCTAACTACAAAGCAAAGCCACTTCAGCCATCCCTCAGGCCTGGGATCAAACAAAGCCAGTGCTGTGTTGGTAGCTAGTGATTTTTCACTAGCTTTCAGCTGGTTTGTTGTTATACAGCATTAATTGACAACTGACTACAACAACTGGCTTGCACCCCATAAAAACAAATACTCACTTCAGAATGTGCATGGAGAACCGGAAGCCTGCAACAACAGTTTTTAAGTTGTCCCTTATCTCGTGCAGACATTGGGCAGATATGATGAGGATGAAGCTGTGGATATGATTGTAAGGATTTCAGAGATATAGGGCCAATTAAATGCTTCAAAAAGCCTCTTACTCTAAAGTAGAAACTTGCATCAAGATGGGCTCTGAGAAGCAGAAGCAGAAATATCCACTGCCTACTGGCATCTTAAAACTGAGACCAGCACTGCCTATGCACCTATCTCTCATCCGCGGCCCCGAAAGTGCCTTGTTCATTAAACTTCCTCTACAGAACATCCTTTTCATCACATCTGGTCTTTCTCTCCTTTGGCTATCTAAGAATAACAGGAGGTATTGAGCCACAATTTCCTACAGTAGGTAAATTTCTCATTGTAAATCCAAAACTTGTAAAGGTCCTAACTGTGAGCTCCTTAAGTGAAGGGGCTATACTTCAATCCATCTCACTTCCCATATTAGTACCTGCAACTTACAGGCGCTCAATCAATCAACACTGATGTTTCATTTCCAATGGGAAGAGAAATTTGACACCTGTAGTTTTTTAAGAAAAGCAATACAGCATTTTCATGGCATTAAAATGCTGAAGAAGATTCTTGAGAGCCGCTTGGACTGCAAGGAGATCAAACCAGCCCAACCTAAAGGAAATCAGTGCTGAATATTCACTGATGCTGAAGCTGAAGCTCCAGTAGTTTGACCACCTGATGCAAAGAGCCGGCTCATTAGAAAAGACACTGATCCTGGGAAAGACTGAAGGCAGAAGAAGAAGAGGGTGACAGAGGATGAGATGGTTGGATGGCATGACCCACTCAGTGGACATGAACTTGGGCAAACTCCGGGAGATGGTGAGGGTCAGGGAAGCCTGGTGTGCTGCAGTCCATTGAGTTGCAAAGAGTCAGGCATGGCTTGGTGACTGAACAGCAACAGTGTGCACTGACAGCCTGTTCACCACGGTACTCACGAGGGTGTAAGTTGGGATAGACAGTGAGTGAAAGACCAAAAGCTAAATCAGAATCCTCATTTTCCATCACTACCATCCACCTATCCACCCCCTAGTTTCGCACACCTATTTGACATCCTCCTCCTCATGATGAGTTCCCTAAGATTTAACTCCCTTTAGCGAAAGCTTCTGGTTACCTAACATTCTGCTATGTAACTCTTTGCTCCATGAAATTCAGCTGACATTCAGGAAGAGGAAAATATGTTCGGGGTTAAACTCACAACATAGCAAACACAATTGATTCCTCCTTAACTAACGAATAGTGAGACATGTATAAGAGACTCTCTCAAAAACTGCTCTCTCAATTTGAGCATTAAGTGTAATACAGAAAATAATGGAAAGCTAATAATTCACTTCATTTCCATTGTTTATGTTATATATGATCAACAGTGTAGAAATTGCTCTCATTCATAAATAGTCTCCATATGGCATCAGATTATTCATCCTGTCTCACAACCTGCAAATAATTTGCTCCTATGATGCTGACCTTTAAGCATATTAAATATGAGAAGTTTACCCAAAGACATGGAATTTGTACACTTTTTTTTAGATAACAGTCATGGCTTGTCTAATATTGTAGAGATTCACACAGAGATTCAACCAAAGGACTTTTTTTTTTTTTTTTGGTAAAAGATGTAAGTTGGTCAACAAAACTGACTGTGGTCCTTATTCTCATTTTGTAACACCTTGACAATGTTGTGATTGCAAGGAGGAAGGTACCTATTTAAAAGCCAAGTCAAGGTATGACTTTTAGTGAGAGAGGGTTCTTCTGTAAGTTCTGCTGAAGGTAATGAGCGCCTTGTGGGAAATTAGGAGAAAACCAGACTTCTATTTGCATGAATAAGATCTCCATATGGCTTCAAGAAGTATGTGCATATGTGTTTTTAAAGTAGCTTGCTCTTTCCCACGATCATAGGAAGAAGATCATGCTCGAAGAATTTCAGTTTAAAACAGCCACACAGCTGTGGTTTTTCAAAAACTCAATCATATGTATATGTGCTCAGTTGATTAGTTGTGTCCGACTCTTTGTGACCCCATGGACTGTAGCCTGCCAGGCTCCTCTGTCATGGAATTTTCTAGGCAAGAAATACTGAAGCAGGTTGCCATTTCCTCTTCCAGGGGATCTTCCCAACCCAGGGATCGAACCTGCATCTTGTGCACGTCCTGCATTGGCAGGCAGATTCGTTACCATTGCACCACCTGGGAAGCCTATATACATATATTGAAAATAAACATTGAAGAAAATAAGTCAAAGGACAAAGAAGATTATGTGAAACAAACCCCCAGAGGCATATTATTGCAACAACAGAAGTTTGATGACTTCTGTACAACAGATTTTCAAGTCTTCTGTGAAAGACTTCAACATGAAAACATGTCATTTCTCTCTCCATTGCCATATGCTCTCTGTGCAGATGGGGTGAACTACAGAAAAGTCCTTGCTCTTTGCCCTGGTGACTCAGACGGTAAAAGCATCTGCCTGCAGTGTGGGAGACCCCTGGGTCAGGAAGATCCCCTGGAGAAGGAAATGGCAACCCACTCTAGTACTCTTGCCTGGAAAATTCCATGGATAGAGGAGCCTGGTGGGCTACAGTCTGTGGGCTTGCAAAGAGTTGGACATGACTGAGCTACTTCACTTTCATTTTCTGTGTGTACTGGTCACTGTTTCATTGTTCAGCCCACTCATTCCACACCACCTAAGGGAACCAGCCATGACCCTCTCATGATGAGCTGGAGCAGTAGTCCTCAACCATTTTGGCACCAGGGACCCATTATACGGAAGACAATTTTTCCATGGATGAGGTCCGGGGGATGGTTTCAGGATGATTCAAATGCATTACACTTATCGGGCAATGTATTTCTATTATTATTACATCAGCTCCACCTCAGATCATCAGGCATTAGATCCTGGAGGTTGGGGACCCCTGAGATAGAGGATGTGTGAGGGACACATATCTCTGTGGCAGGGTTGAGACTAGAAGGAGGCACAAGGGCACTTGCCTTGGGTGCTGCATAGGGTTGAACAGTGGCTTCCAAAGATATGTCCAGATCCTAACCCTGGAGCCTGCGAATGTGATCTTATTTGGATAAAGTGTCTTTGCAAATGTAATTGAGAATCTCCAAAAGAAACCCCAGGGAGCGCTAGTGGTAAAGAATCTGGGTGCCACTGTAGCAGACACAAGAGACTGGGGTTTCATTCCTGGCTTGGGAAGATCCCCTGCGGAAGGGAATGGCAACCCACTCCAGTATTCTTGCCTGGGAAATCCCATGGACAGAGGAGCCCGGCGGGCTACAGTCCATGGGGTCGCAAGGAGTCGGACACAGCTGAGCACTTGTCAGTCAGTCAGATGAAACCCTGCCCTAAATCCAGGGATAGGTGTCCTTATTAGAGAAAGGCAACCTGACACACAGAGGCATGGGAGGAAAAGGCCACGTGAAGACAGACATAGGCTGGACTTATGGAGCCACGAGCCAAGCAAGGGATGTCTAGAGCCACCAGAAACTGGAAGAGGCAAGGCGCTGTCTCTCCTAGAGGGTTCAGAGCAAGTGTGGTCATAGTGGCATTTCAGACTTCTGGCCTCCGGAGCTGTGAGAGAATAGGCTCTGTTGTTGTAAGCTACCAGTTCATGGTAATTTGTCACAGCAAGTCCTAGGAAACTAGCACGGGCACAAAAAAATGTAAGAGGGACCCAGAAAACTCAGGATCAAAATAATATTTTGATGTAGTATATATCTATTTTTTATACTTTTTTCTTTCTTTCTTTTTTACTTTACAATATTGTATTGGTTTTGCCACACATTGACATGAATCTGCCACGATTGTACACGTGTTCCCCATCCTGAACCCCCCTCCCACATCCCTCCTCATATTTAAAAAAAAATCAAAATAAATGCAAGAAAGACAACTCATGGTGAAAAAAGTGTTGACAATTTAAAGTTAACGTCTGTGGGGTCATGGCTGGGATGGGCACACTGGTGCCCTGGGTAGGCTGAGTCTGATTGGCTCATCAATTGGTACCTTTTTGTTGTTCAGTTGCCAAGTCGTATCTGACTCTTGTGACTCCCTGGACTGCAGCCTACCAGGCTCCTTTGTCCATGGGATTCTCCAGGCAAGAATACTGGAGTGGGTTTCCATTTCCTCCTTCAGGGGATCTTCTGACCCAGGGATCAAACCCACAGCCCTTGCATCTCCTGCATTGGCTGGCAAATTCTGTACCACTGAGCCAATGCCTTTTTAACAGAACAAAAAGAAAAATAATCATTAATATTCAATTGAGATAGAGGTCAAACCCTCCATGGGAGAAAGCTGCTATTGCCCTTCATTTCTTTTCTGTGGTTCAGACAGTTCAGCCCAGGTCCCTAGGGTGGGCAGCTCCACTGGATTTATAGTAGAGACTAGGGATGTTCCCTTTTAATCTCATGTTCTCTGCAAAGTGTTTGGGTAGATGCTATTTTCTCTGTATGGCTATATGTCTTTAAGTTTTATGGTTCCAGCTACCCCTGCCTGGCTGCCTTTTTTTTTTTTTTTCTGGCTGCCTTTAAATCTAGCTTTAGTTACATCTGTGTTACCTTCTGTTTTAAGTTGAGAGCCTTGGGAACCGAGTCTAAAGGACAGAATGGCCTCCAGTGGGAATCAGTTTTCTGTGCTCTTTTCTAATTTTCCACTGAGGGTCATGAATCTGTCTTCCTGGTCCTCTGAGCTCATCCTGGGCTCTCACTGAGGAATTAGAGAGAGAGCACGCCTGTGACATCTGCTGCTGGCCCAGGCATGGTGTCCAGTCATTCTTGCCATCAGAGGCATGCATCATATCCCCTGGTTAAAGGTATCCCTGTGACACAGTGCTGTCCCCTCTCCCAGACTGCGTGATCCATGAATAAGAGTGTGAGTGATCTGAGAGTGGGATCTTCATGCTCCCCACCAGCTCCTGGCTTTGGGAGACACTGGATCAACTCTCCAATGAAATGAAACTACTTAGTGATAACTCCTGAATCTCTGCAGGCAGGCTTGTATGAAGGCGGGAGAAAGGTCCACATGGGGGGCTCTGTCATGACACTTCGGTGTCCTTGTTTCTCCCTAAGACTCTTTCCAGAGTCACAAGTTATTTCTTTGCTTATCCAAACCATGTTGCAGATACTTCATGGGCTGTTTTCTGTATATGAACACACCACAGACAGATCCGGAACTGCCTTTATAATTTGTATTGACTTAGAAAGCAATGGCACCCCACTCCAGTACTCTTGCCTGGAAAATCCCATGGGTGGAGGAGCCTGGTGGGCTGCAGTACATGGGGACCCTAGGAGTCGGACATGACTGAGCGACTTCACTTTCACTTGTCACTTTCATGCATTGGAGAAGGAAATGGCAACCCACTCCAGTGTTCTTGCCTGGAGAATCCCAGGGGTGGGGGAGCCTGGTGGGCTGCTGTCTATGGAATCGCACAGAATCAGACACGACTGAAGTGACTTAGCAGCAGCAGCAGCAAAGTCAAATTGGAGGGCTTCCCAGGTGGCGCTGGTGGTGAAGAACCCACCTGCCAATGCAGGAGATGTAAGAGACGTAGGTACAATCCCTGGGTCAGGAAGATCTCCTGGAGGAGGGCATGGCACCCACCCAAGTATTCTTGCCTAGAGAATCCTAATGGACAGAGGAGACTGGCAGCTATAGTCCATGGGGTTGCAGAGTTGAATTCGACTGAAGCGACTTAGCAGGCATACACACAAAGTCAAGTTACAGAAAGGAATCAGGAATATAGATGTCTTCCCTTGCATCCCAATAATCAGTGACCATAACCTAACACCTTTTTCTACAATGTAGCTCATGATTTTCACTACAGATTTGGTGGCAGTTAGTTTTTAATGTGAGGTGTGCACATTTCAAAGACTGTGGGAGTCTTACGTTAGGACATAGGCAGACAACAGTTGGAAACACAGGTACTAATATGAACTTTTAATAGTATAAAGCCAAGTCTCCAAGTATTTGGAAATAGCCTTCCTTGAACGGATGTGACAGCAGCTAAGAAGTGGATGTAGCTCATATGGTCCAGGTCAGGGGAGGCAGGGGCAGTTAGGTTCTGAGTGTGCGTGTGTGTGTGTGTGTGTGTGTGTGTGTGTGTGTGTGTGTGGAGTGGGGGGACGGGGTGTGGGAGCCGAGCGATGCAGTGCTGGAAGTGTCACGGTCCACGTTTATGCACAGTGTGGGGTTCACTTTCATCTTTCTCTTAGGGCAGGAAGTGACTTTTTCTGCCAGAAGAGCTTAAAAACCCATCCTATCACCACAGCCTGCAGAAGACTGATGATCCTACAGAGAGAACACAGCTGCCAGTGAGATAGAAAGCACTGGTTCCCACAAAGAGACTGAACGAAGCTGCCGGCAGACACGGAATCCTGAGATCAGAGAGAAATGGAATGAAGAAACACAGCCAAAGCTACGATTTTGCATAGAAGTTTTGGATAAAAGCAAAGCCTTCCATTGACTCTACTGGCAAAGATTCAGTCCTTAAATGATATACTCCGAGTATACATATTGGGATGTATTTACTCAGATTTAGTAACACAGGCTCAAAGTTAGACACAGCCATCCCATATCACGTCATGTGTGATATGAACACTGCCGAGCACTTTGAACAGAATCCATACTCAACCAACACTATTTCTTTAGCTCTAATGAAAGTTACGTTATGCTCCATCACTAAGAGGAACTATGGACTGATTTTAGAAGACTTAAAATACTTGCTACTCTGAAATAGCAAGATATGAATTTCAGATCACAAACTCAAGTGCTTTATGTTATAATTTGCATTACTTTTTTAAGGGCAATCACTTGGGCTTCCCTGGTGGTTCAGTGGTAAAGAATCCAACTGACAATGCAGGAGAAAGACACAAGTCTCATCTCTGAGTTGGGAAGATCCCCTGGAGTAGGTAATGACAACCCACTTGCGTATTCTTGCCTTGAAAATTTCATGAAGAGGATCCTGGTGGGCTACATGACTGAGTAACTCAGCACACACCCACATTTTTTAACAAGTGAATTTAAATTTAATTCTGTTTGGAGCCCTCATTCTATCATATCAGTTCAGTTCAGGTCAGTCACTCAGTTGTGTCCAATTCCTTGCAGCCCCATGGACTGCAGCACACCAGGCCTCCCTGTCCATCATCAACTCCTGGAGTTTACTCAAGCTCATGTCCATTGAGTCGGTAATGCCATCCAACCATCTCATCCTCTGTTGTCCCCTTCTCCTCCTGTCTTCAATCTTTCCCAGCATCAAGGTCTTTTCAAATGAGTCAGTTCTTCACATCAGCTGGCCAAAGTATTGGAGTTTCAGCTTCAACATCAGTCCTTCCAATGAACACCCAGGACTGATCTCCTTTAAGATGGACTGGTTGGATCTCCTTGCAGTCCAAGGGACTCTCAAGAGTCTTCTCCAACACCACAGTTCAAAAGCATCAGTTCTTCAGCACCTAGCCTTCTTTATGGTGCAACTCTCAAATCCATACATGACCACTGGAAAAACCATAGTCTTGACTAGATGGACCTTAGTTGGCAAAGTAATATCTCTGCTTTTAATACGCTCTCTAAGTTGTTCATAACTTTCCTTCCAAGGAGTAAGCGTGTTTCAATTTAATGGCTGCAGTCACCATCTGCACTGATTTTGGAGCCCCCAAAAATAAAGTCTGACACTGTTTCCACTGTTTCCCCATCTATTTGCCATGAAGGGATGGAACTGGATGCCATGATCTTCGTTTTCTGAATGTTGAGCTTAAAGCCAACTATTTCACTCTCCTCTTTCACTTTCATCAAGAGGCTCTTTAGTTCTTCTTTGCTTTCTGCCTTTACGGGTGGTGTCATTGACATATCTGAAGTTACTGGTATTTCTCCTGGCAATCTTGATTCCCGCTTGTGCTTCATTCAGCCCAGCATTTCTCATGATATACTCTGCATACAAGTTAAATAAGCAGGGTGACAATATACAACCTTGATGTACTCCTTTTCCTATTTGGAACCAGTCCGTTGTTCCATGTCCAGTTCTAACTGTTGCTTCTTGACCTGCATACAGATTTCTCAAGAAGCAGTTCAGGTGGTCTGGTATTCCCATCTCTTTCAGGATTTTCCACAGTTTATTGTGATCCACACAGTCAAAGGCTTTGGCATAGTCAATAAAGCAGAAATAGATGTTTTTCTGGAACTTTCTTGCTTTTTCCATGATCCAGCAGATGTTGAGAATTTGATCCCTGGTTCCTCTGCCTTTTCTCAAACCATCACACAGTGGAAGTTAAATCTCAGACAACTGAAGTTTATCTCACCATCTATATCGCTTTTTCTACAGGTGTATGTCTATGTACTGAGGGCATTGTGTTGCGTTCTTCGCAAGCTGTGGGGAAGGAACTGGTTTTCTGTTTTTTTTTTTTTTTTTTTTTGATTGTCATAATATCTCCTTTGGTCTATTACCCATCTGGTCCTTAAGCATCCATCTAAGGGTCCTACTAACTCACTCCTCAAGCTCACCTCACGTTCCCTCAGCTCAGTCCTTCTCCTTACTCTTTCGGGGTCGCTCTTCGCATGTTATCACACTGGACAACACCTTAAGCTATAACATGGTCTCCCTTGGGAATGTTTCAGCCGTTTTCAGGCTTCACCCTAGGCTGTGGACACCCTGTGTTTTTCTAGGATCCCATCTGCTTAAATGCATCTACAGGAATTATTCCCTTGTGGCTCAGATGGTAAAGAATCTGCCTGCAATGTGGGAGACATGGGTTTAATCCCTGGGTCAGGAAGATCCCCTGGAAAAGAAAATGGCTACCCACTCCAGTATTTTTGCCTGGAGAATTCCATGGACAGAGGAGCCTGGCGGGCTACAGTCCACGGGGTTGCAAAAAGTCAGAGAATTCCATGAGTGTATAACACTTCCACTTTCACAGCCATTATTTCCTGGGGGTTGCTGCCTCCTTATAACTCTCTGGGGATGGCCATGTGAGCTCTCTCTGCTCCCCATAAATGGAGAGTAGAGAGAAAAGCAAAGCCCATGGCCTCCCTGGAGACTCCCAAGCTTCTCACTGCTTCTCATTTAACATTACTATAACACTACTCTACAATTTATGGATCATATTCAAACTTTGCCACAAATTTCTTGTAAAGTTTTTTTTTTTTTTTTTTTTTTCTTGTGAGGGTGGGAAATGATGGATTTTATTGGATATCCATTCATGGTAAAATGTGAAGCATAAGAAGAAATTGCTAAGTATGTAGTAGCTAAACTTTTTCAAGTAACATTTATTTAGAAGCCAATCCTAGAATGAATTACTTGGAAAATAATGTTGTATGCCCAAATCTTAAACTGTAAAAAATTCCACTATCTCCATGTAGTTAAATATAGAGCTTGCTCTTTTAATGTGGCCCATTAAACCATGAATCTGGAAACTAAAAAACTTAATATTGAGTCTATGCATTACTGAAAAATCAGCTGTTTAGCAACTTTGCAACCCATTATTCACTTCCTGGTAAACACAATTTTAATGTGGTAACAGAAATTTCATCAATTTCAGAAAACTCTGTATTTTCAGTAAACGTAACTTTTTCTTTCTAATAGCAAGAGCCTTTAGAGAAGTCCTTGTATCTAATTCAAGTCTATCTTTCTTATTACAGGTTCACAAATTCACTTAACAGAAAGTGGTTTGTAGAGTTGGAAGAGTGTTAGTGTTAGTAGAGATAGCCAATAGAAACTTCAGTGCAATGAAAAAGCAAGAAATGTCAGAGCTTAGAGAAGCTGTTCACCGAGTTTCAAATGAGCTGACAGGCACATGATTTATCTTGATGTGGTTAATGTTCAGTTTTACCTCCTGAAGCAAAAATCTGCCAAATAACCCAATAAAACATGGGCTGCTTACCAGAGGCAGCTGAAAGATTTGTAGATAGGAGTCAAGAATCTTAAGCCTGTCTGCAAAGTTAGGTTCCCAATTAGGACATTGGCTTAATAACATTTGACCTGAATGTGTGAATATTTTGCAATGCAAATGTACTATATTTTAGGATAAAACTATTGGTTGCCCACTTTTGCAGCTGCCAGACACTTTCATCCTCATGGAGGAAAATAAAACAAAACAGTTTGCTTTGTGATGTGGGGAGAGTCAGAGCATTGATTGCCCATGAGATAATACAGCTCATACGGATCTCTTAACAATCCTTGTATTTTACTTTTACATTCTGTTGCTGATGTGTTCAGTTGCTCAGTCATGTCCAACTCTGAGCTGGGAATCCCCTTCATCTTTAGGCCAGGTGGCTTAACCAACTGATATTTACTCCTCACAGTCTGGAGGCTGGAAACCCAAGATTAATGTGCCCACTGATTCTGTACCGGTGAGAACTTGCTTCCTGGCTGTCAGACTGATGCCTTCTTGCTGGGTACACAGAGCGGAGAGAGCAAGGGCTCTGGTCTCTCCTCCTCTATTTAAGGACACTAAGCTCATCATCGGGGCTCCACCCTCATGACCTTACCAGTCTTAATCACTTGACAAAGGCTCCATCTCCAGAACCATCATGATCGGGGATTTAGGGCCTCAACATCTGAGTGAATTATTTGTTGTTTTTGTTTATTCACTAAGTCCTGTCCAACTCTCTGTGACCCCATGGACTGTAGCCTGCCAGGCTCCTATGTCCAGTGGATTTCTCAGGCAAGAATACTGGAGTGAGTTGCCATTTCCTTCTTCAGGGGATGTACCCGACCCAGGGATGGAACCCGCATCTCCTGCACTGACAGGTGGATTCTTTACTGCTGAGCCAGTCAGTCATTACATGACAACCAACAATGGGTTCCTTCAGGCATGACCTCCTTCAGGAAACCTTTCCTGACTTCTCATTTTGATCTGGGAGAGCACCTGGACCTTACCTTGATCAGATTTCTGAACAAGTGGATCTGAACAACTAAATAACTGTGATAACTGTTATCACAACTCAGTAACAGTGGATATGAGCAACTGAGTTTCTAACGGTGCATATCGACTAATAGATGGGACAATGTGCTTCATGTTCACCAATAAAATGCGGGCAGCTGATGCATGGCTTTGCAAATCTGGCCCATAATCCTCCTTACACAAATGGTCTCTATTCTTTTCTGTCATCAGTGACTGCAGAACCCACATGCTGAGAACAGCCTGTGTGATAGAACATTTTAATTATTGCTTTCTATCCAAAGAAAATACCTAGAAAGTCCATTTCTTTTATCAAAAAACAATTTAAAATCTTACCTTTAATTTTACCAATGCTGCTGCTGCTGCTGCTAAGTCGCTTCAGTCATGTCTGACTCTGTGCGACCCCATAGACGGCAGCCCACCAGGCTCCCCTGTCCCTGGGACTCTCCAAGCAATAACACTGGAGCGGGTTGCCATTTCCTTCTCCAATGCATGAAAATGAAAAGTGAAAGTGAAGTCGCTCAGTCGTGTCTGACTCTTAGTGACCCCATGGACTGAAGCCTACCAGGCTCCTCCGTCCATGGGATTTTCCAGGCAAGAGCACTGGAGTGGGTTGCCATTAAAGTTACCTTAAATTTTTACCAATAATTTAACTTTGCAAGATAAATTATTGGAACTGATTAAAGACTTGAAAATGAATGTTGAAAATATGACATTTAAAACAAAACATATTAGCACTTTACATACACAGTATGTCCTGAGAGGTGTTCTCATCAATCTGACCTAGATTATGTGAATTATTAATAAACCAGAAATAAGCTCGTTTTTTCACACTGAAAGCTTTGTATATCGATGTATACAGTGTTTATTCAAAGTTTGTATAAAATATTTAGTACAGAAACTACTGTTTTACTATAACAAGTACAATAGTAATTATATATATTAATTTCCTATGCATATACTTTTAATGAGCAATGTGTATAATTTTGCAAGGTTCTTGATTTCTTTGTGCTGTGTTTATTATAGTTATATCTACTGAGAAGTAATTTTATGGCTGCTTAATCTAACAATAAAAGACCAAGACTATTTTGCATGTCTTAAAAAAAGTGTTTTTTCCAATAAATTTACTTAAGTTAAAATTGTAAAGTGTCAGTCTGTGACGGATTAGGGAAAAAACTAACAATCGAGTAAGCTTAGTTGTTCTCACAGACAGTTCTAGAAGCACCAAGTCAGGTTTTAGCCTTGGAGTGTGTGGTGGATCTGCTCCTTTCGTCTGCAGGGGACAAGTGATACATCTGGGTAGGACTGATGGGCAGAACTGAATGATACCCACAGATCTTGGACACTGAGCCGCGCGATTACAATATGGAATTTCGTGTTTTCCTCCTGGGAGGTAGAAGTGAGCCTGCTTTATATGTCAGAAGATGAATGAAACTACTTGCTGACCAAGAAATGGAGACTATTTCAAAAATAAAAAGCATTCACATTATAAGAATTCTGCTTTGTTAATGTCAACAGAGATTAAACAGAAAATCCAGAGGTACATGATTGGAGAACACCATAATAATAGCTAACATTGCGTGAGTTTATGATGTAAGTTCTCTTGAAGCCAGGCACTACTGACTTTGAGTGGAGTCGGGGGAGGGGGCTATCCTGTGCATTGCAGGATGTTGAGCAACACCCTTGGCCTCTGCCCACTAAACTCCAGTAGTATGTCCCACCCCAGTTACAACAATCAAAAATATATCCAGATACTGCAAAGGTCCCCAGGGGATTAGTTGCCCCTGTTGAGAATCATTGGTCTGTATGCTTTGCTGCAGCTAATTCTCTGAGTAGGTACTATTGGGCTTCCCTGGTGACTCGGTGGTAAAGAAATCCACCTGCCAATGCAGGAGATGTGGGTTCGATTCCTGGATCTGGGAAGATCCCCTGGAGAAGGAAATGACAACCTGCTTCAGTATTCTTGCCTGGAGAATCCCATGGACAGAGGAGCCTGGCAGGCTTTAGTCCATGGGGTTGCAAACAGTTGGGCATGACTTAGCTGCTGAACAACAGCAACAAGGTTGCTATGATCATCTGCATTGTGTAGACAAGGGCAATGAGGTTAGAACTGGTTAGGAAGCAGGCTCAAGTCAGAAATAAAAAGTCAGCAGAGTTGGGACTTAAAATACTGATGGCTCTCTAGGACCAAGACATCACAGTCCAGTCTGCCTGAACTCTATTCAGCTTTTACAGCTGAAAGATAACTGATGGCTTCTGCCCTTTGAATGACACAATTACTTTAAAGGGGGGTGTATGTAGCTGTAGTCTCCTTGTGACCCGCTTTGAAGTCTTAAACAAAGTGTCAGTGGTCCACTTTGATTCAGTTCAGTTCAGTCATTCATAGTGTCCAACTCTTTGCAACTTCATGGACTGCAGCATGCCAGGCCTCCCTGTCCATCACCAACTCCCGGAGTTTGATCAAACTTATGTCCATTGAGTCAGTGATGCCATCCAACCACCTCACCCTCTGTCATCCCCTTCTCCTCCCACCTTCAATCTTTCCCAGGATCGGGTCTTTTCAAATGAGTCAGTTTTTTGCATCAGGTGGCCAAAGTATTGGAGTTTCAGCTTCAACATCAGTCCTTCCTATGAATATTCAGGACTGATTTCCTTTAGGATGAACTGGTTGGGTCTCCTTGGAGTCCAAAGGACTCTTAAGAGTCTTCTTCAACACCGCAGTTCAAAAGCATCAATTCTTCAGCACTCAGCTTTTTCTATGGTCTAACTCTCACATCCATACATGACTACTGGAAAAACCATAGCTTTGACTAGATGGACCTTTGTTGGCAAAGTGACGTCATTTTTAGTATGTTGTCTAGGTTGGTCATACCTTTTATTCCAAGAACAAGAATCTTTTAATTTCATGGTGGCAGTCACCATCTGCGGTGATTTTGGAGGCCCCCACAATAAAGTCTCACACTATTTCAATTGTTTCCTCATCTATTTGCCATAAAGTGATGGGAATGGATGCCATGGTCTTCATTTTTTGAATGTTGAACTTAAGCCAGCTTTTTCACTCTATTTCACTTTTATCAAGAGGCTCTTTGGTTCCTCTTCACTTTCTGCCATAAGGGTGGTATCATCTGTGTATCTGAGGTTACTGATATTTCTCCCAGCAATCTTGGTTCCAGCTTGTACTTCATCCAGCCCAGCATTTCATATGATATACTCTGCATATATGTTATATAAGCAGGATGACAATATACAGCCTTGAAGTACTCCTTTCCCAATTTGGAATCAGTCCGTTGTTCCATATCCAGTTATAACTGTTGCTTCTTGACCTGCATACATATTTTTCTGGAGGCAGGTATGGTGGTTAATATTCCCATCTCTTGAAGAATTTTACACAGTTTGTTATGATCCACAGTCAAAGACTTTGGCATAGTCAATGAAGCTGAAGTACATGTTATTCTGGAACTCTCTTGCTTTTTCTTGCTTTCTCTCTCTCTCTTTTTTCATGATCTAATGTTGGCAATTTGATCTCTGGTTCCTCTGCCTTTTCTAATTCTTGCTCAAACATCTGGAATTTCTCAGTTCATGCACTGTTGAAGCCTGACTTGGAGAATTTTGCACATTACATTGCTAGCATGTGAGATGAGCGCAATCATGAAATAGTTTAAATGTTCTTTGGTATTGCCTTTCTTTGGGATTGGAATGAAAACTGACCTTTTCCAGTCCTGTGGCCACTGTTGAGTTTCCCAAATTTTCTGGCATATTGAGTGCAGCACTTTCACACTATCATGTTTTAGGATTTGAAATAGCTCACCTGGAATTCCATCACTTCCACTAGCTTTGTACATAGTGATGCTTCCTAAGGCCCACTTGACTTTGGACTCCAGGATGTCTGGGTCTAGGTGAGTGATCACACCATCATGGTTATCTGGGTCATTGAGATTTTTTTTTAAATTTATTTATTTTAATCGGAGGCTAATTACTTTACAATATTATAGTGGTTTTTGCCATACATTGACATGAATCAGCCATGGGTGTACATCTGTTTCACATCCTGAATCCCCCTCCCACCTCCCTCCCCATCCCATCTCTCAGGGTCATATAGCTTTTTTCGTGTATTGTTGCCATTTTTTAAAAAATAGAAATTACCTTTATTTTAAAAAAATAATATATTCATTTTAATTGGAAGCTAATTACTTTACAATATTGTAGTGGTTTTTGCCTAATATCGACATGAATCAGCCGTGGGTCCACATATGACCCAGCAATCCCACTGCTGAGCATACACACTGAGAAAACCAGAATTGAAAGAGACACGTGCACCCCAGTGTTCATTGCAGCACTGTTTACAATAGCCAGGACATGGAAGTAACCTAGATGTCCATCAACAGATGAATGGATAAGAGAGCTGTGGTATATATACACAATGGAATATTACACAGCCATTAAAAAGAATGCATTTGAATCAGTTCTAATGAGGTGGATGAAACTGGAGCCTACTATACAGATTGAAGTAAGCCAGGAAGAAAAACACCAATAGAGTATACTAATGCATATATATGGAATTTAGAAAGATGATAATGATGACCCTCTATGTGAGACAGCAGAAGAGACACAGATGTATAGAACAATCTTTTGGACTCTGTGGGAGAGGTCGAGGGCAGGATGATATGGGAGAATAGCATTGAAACATGTATATCATCATATGTGTAATAGATTGCCAGTCCAGGTTTGATGCATGAGACAGGGTGCTCAGGGCTGGTTCACTGGGATGACCCTGAGGGATGGGATGGGGAGGGAGGTGGGGGGGGGCATTCAGGATGAGGAGCACATGTACACCCATGGCTGATTCATGTCAATGTATGGCAAAACCACTACAATATTGTAAAGTAATTAGCCTCCAATTAAAATAAATAAACTAAAAAGGAAATTACCTTTATTTTTAAATTAATTTATTTATTTTCATTGGAAGCTAATCACTTTACAATATTGTGGTAGTTTTTGCCTAACATTGATATGAATCAGCCACAGGCCCATACATCCAGAACCCTCCTCCCACCTTCCTCCCCATCCCATCCCCAGGGTCATCCCAGTGAACCAGCCCTGAGCACCCTGTCCCATGCATCAAACCTGGACTGGCAATCAGTTTCACATATGACGATATACACGTTTCAATGCTACTCTCTCAAATCATCCCATCCTCGCCCTCTCCCACAGAGTCCAAAAGACTGTTCTTTATATCTATGTCTCTTGCTGTCTCACATATAGGGTCATCGTTACCATCTTTCTAAATTCCATACCTATGCGTTAGTATACTCTATTGGTGTTTTTCTTTCTGGCTTACTTCACTCTGTATAATAGGCTCCAGTTTCATCCACCTCATTAGAACTGATTCAAATGCATTCTTTTTAATGGCTGAGTAATATTCCATTGTGTATATGTACCACAGCTCTCTTATCCATTCATCTGCTGATGGACATCTAGGTTACTTCCATGTCCTGGCTATTGTAAACAGTGCTGCAATGAACACTGGGGTACATGTGTCTCTTTCAATTCTGGTTTCCTTGGTGTGTATGCCCAGAAGTGGGATTGCTGAGTCATATCTTGCCACCTTTTCTTAATATCTTCTGCTTCTATTAGGTCCATACAATTTCTGTCCTTTATTGTGCCCATATTTGCATGAAATAGTCCCTTGATATTTCTAATTTTCTTGAAAATCTATCTAGTCTTTCCCATTCTATTGTTTTCCTCTATTTCTCTGCATTGACCACTTAGGAAGGCTTTCTTATCTCTCCTTGCTATTCTTTGGAACTCTGCAAGTACCAAGTACCAAATTGCAGTACTTGGGTGCAGTCTCAAAATTTAAAGAATGATCTCTGTTCGTTTCCAGGGCAAACCATTCAATATCACAGTAATCCAAGTATATGACCCAACCACTAATGCCAAAGAAGCTGAAGTTGAACCGTTCTATGAAGACCTACAAGAACTTCTAGAACTAACACCAAAAACCAAAGATGTTCTTTTCATCATAGAGGACTGGAATGCAAAAGTAGGAAGTCAGGGGTTCAGTAATGGGTCTTAACATTGCTCCTGGAAGCTTACTATACCTCTCTTTTTTTTCTTACCAAAATGGCACTTGTAATGATCCACTTACTCAGTTCAGAAAATTTCTTCCTCTTCCTAAAACCTACAACCTATTGTATACTATCAAGCTCATAAGTTCAATTTCAAAATATTTTGAAGTAATATCATGCTTTTTTCTCATGAGGCCATCTTCAGAACATATATTCCATAGATTATTAAATATTCATTTTCAAAATGAATTTTAATGGCAGTGTAGTATTCCACCTTTGGAATGTACCCTATTTATTTAATTAATCCTTGTCTTTGGGCACTGAAAAAATTTTTTGTCCTAATGTTTCATGCATCATAACATTTTTCTATTTTCATTTTCTGTCCACAGAGCCAGTACTGCTATCCAAGGCTTGTGGAATCTCTTTGACATAATACCTTACCAAGTGACTCATTGTAGTTTCTTGGGAGACATAGAGAAAGTTTAAGCCCAAGAGTACATGATCAATTCTGAGTCTAGAAAAATCATTCTGGATATAGATTTGAGGCCGAAATGGACAGAAATGGAACTGGATTCAGGGAGATTGTTAGAAATCAGGGAGAGAAATAAAGCAGTGGCAGAAGGGGAAAGGCTTAAGAGATATTAAGGAGTAGGATTAACAGGATCTGGGGCTAGATTAGATAACAGGGTTAGGGAGAGGGAGAAGTTTAAGATAACTCCTGGGCCTGCACTTGCTTATCGTCCTGATTTCAAAAATTAACTATGGAGGGATAGCTTAGACTCCATTTGATTGACAAGGCCAGAAGAAAAATAATTTGAGAACTATTTTGTCTCTTTGAAATCTAAGCCATTTTAATCCCCCTTGGGATCAATTTTGTTATTCATTATAATATGAAACACTGTGCTTGTTAAAATCTCCGAGTGATGAAAAGGAAAATAGTTCTGCCTTTCCCATTTTATTTTATATAATTTTAAATATGTGTGATCCTTGCACATATGTATTTATCTGGTTGGAATGAACAACCTTTCTTGATTCCTCCCTTGATAAAGTGCAGGCAGAAAGGAAAGGAAAGAAAATAGAAGTTCATCTGTAGAATCACAAATGATCTAGTAATCACAGCAGCTGGGTTTAAGTAAAAGCCATTTGTTGAGTTCCTACTCCATGCAAAGCTCTGACTGTGCTGACTTGCACATGCCCAGAGCAATTAGGGTCTGTTGAAACCTCAGGGCCCAGTGAGAGGTCCTGGGTTAGGCAGAAGAGGTGACCCAAGGATTCATCTATGAAATGGCTAGAACAGAGTCAAGGCATGAGTTTGTAAGCCTGGAAACAGACCCAGAGTAAGTTGCAGAAATTTCTCGTGCCCTAGTTTTTCATATGTGAAATGATTAAAGTAGTGATATTTTATTTGCATATTATAATTTGTAGGTACCAGATTTAATTCGTGTAAGGCTACTTAATTATTTTCTTGGAGGACAGAGTGATTTCTTACTCCTGTTAATAGGCAACCAAGCCCAATACATTTGTTTTACATATTAATGCCTTTAGGATTGAAATAAACAAAAATTCAGAAATTTCTCCTTAAGTATGAATCAAAAGAGAAGTAGAAAGATGATATATCAATAATTACAAGTTTTTCTAAAAACCTGTTTAGGTGGTAGTGGTTGTTTAGTTGCTAAGTCGTATCTGACTCTTGAGACCCCATGGACTGTTGCCCGCCAGGCTCCTCTGTCCATGGAATTCTCCAGGCAAGAATACTGGAGTGGGTTGCCATTTCCTTCTCCAGGGGATCTTCCCAATGATCGAAACCAGGTTGAGTAATTATGAAAGTGAAAGTGTTAGTTGCTCAGTGGTGTACAACTCTTTGTGATCCTATGGATGTTAGCCCCCAGGCTTCTCTGTCCATGGGATTCTCCAGGCAGGAATACTGGAATGGATTGCCATGCGCTTCTCCAGGTGAACTTCCTGATCCAGAGATCTAACCCTCTTCTCTTACATATCCTAGCATTGGCAGGTGAGTTCTTTACAACTAGTGCCAACTGGGAGAGTAGTTATATAAATGTTTAAACCTATATATCACTTTTATTTCTCAAAATAAATGTAGGTTAAGATAACATGAGAAGTATGACTCAAAGAAATGCAAATAGGTGGCAATATTAATAGATTCTTCATCCAAAATTAAGTGTTTCTTTATTCCATAATGAACATTTGCTTTTTATTTTTTCATGCAACCCTTGAGAGCTTACTGTGTGCAAGTCATTGATATGAGTAGCAAAGATGGGACAGTGCAAATACAGAAAAGACCTCCAATCTCAATGTCAAAAACATTTGTTTTCACAAGACATGTGCTACTTGGTCTTATTATGAATACAAAAGGCATGAAGATGGTTAACAGGTGGGAAATTATTTTTCTAAATATTTCTATGATTTTTACCTAATTTCCATCATTTGTATGGAATGACATTATATTCTGTTATGTGAAAATAAAGAAGATATGGTTCCTACCTTTAAGGGTTTCACTATCTAGTGAAAATAATTGACAAATTCCAAGATAATGAAGATAAGCTAGGAATTAATTGTCAGTCTTGCAGGTGAGATCTTTTTTAAAACAAATGTTTCCAAATTGTACTTGTTCTGTGTTGGGCTGTACTCTACAGGCCTACAAGGCTTGTGCTTGCCCAGCTTCAAGGCTGAAAAGAAAGCCCAGCATCAACAACAGAAACATCAGTGGCTTAACTAACGGGGGAATTTACTTGTCTGAAGCAAGGTCTTGGATGACATCCTATTGTGTGTGGTACACAGCAGACAGGACATGAGGGCGGTCTTCACTTTCTAGGGGTGGGGGTTCTTATCAGTTATGGGGGAATTAACTTCAGGTGGGCTTATTGGTCACCAGGAAAACCAGCAGAAGCCTACTTCTCAGCAATCATTTTGATAAGAACAATCACTAGATGGAGCCTGTGGCCAGTATGGAGGAAGGCCAGCCATGTACTTAAAATATATTGAAGCAGAACAGCTGGTCCAGCTGGGACCGGCTGGGATGTACAGAAAGCAAGAGAGCAACCATCTTGAGTGACCTGACCATACATTCAGTCAAACTCTCTCCTGGGTCATCAGCCTGCATCAAGTCCCAAAATGCTACAATAAAGGAAATGAAGAACATTTTGAGTATCACCAAGAGTTTTATTTCTGGAAAATCTCCTCTCAATATGGCAGAAATTAATGTTTTAAGCAAATCTAAAATAAAAGTCCTAGACTATGCTGTAAATTTAGTAAACAATTTTTGTAGCCATTGTAGCAAATTCCCTAGTAAATACCCTCAAAATGTGAGACAAAGTTGCTGTCAAATTCTATAAGAAGTGATTGATAATAAGGGGCTTCCAGGTGGCACTAGTGATAAAGAACCTTCTTGCCAATGCAGGAGATGTAAGAGACTTGGGTTTGATCTGGGGTCTGGAAGATCCCCTGGAGGAGGGCATGGCAACCCACCCCAGTATTCCTGCCTGGAGAATTCCATGGACAAGGAGCCTGGCGGGTGACAGTCCATGGGATGGCAAAGAGTCAAGTGACTCAGCATGCATGCACGGTCATGAAAAAGACTGGGTTCCCGAGAGAAGAAGTCGAGTTGCTTTATAGTAAGACTGGAAGAGAGTGGAGTGTGGCTTATGATTCTGAAAAGAGTGTTATTTCTCTTATATCATAGAAGAGAGGGAGGAAGAGGACTGAATTTATTCTTTTTTTTTTTTGCCCAGATTCGGGGTCTGACATTGAACAGCCATCAAAAGAAGTCAGAGTGCTAGTGAGACACGTTCTTGCGCCACTTGGAAGAAAAAGTAGATAGCCCCCTGCAGCTCAGTTTCATTGCCCAGCACAAATGTCTTGAAGAAATGGCAGCTTTTAGGAGCGACGGAGAAATGAAGTCGGGCAGGTCGTGCCAGAAGCACTGGTGAGCTGGTGACATTATTGTTCAGCTGGGAAGGTGAGGGCATAAGGACATCTCTGGACAGCAGCAAAGCCAGGTATGCAGCTATATAAAAAAATCCAGCAATTGCACAGTTACTGATTGTGGTTTCTGAGACACCCGAGGAATCTCAACACCTACCTCCCCTTAGTGGGAGGAACCGACTTGCATATGAAAGTTTTCAAGAGTGAATCCTAAGTTGTTGTTTAGTCACTAAGCTGTGTCTGATTCTTTGTGACCCCATGGACACACCATGCGGAAGCCAGCACACCTGGCTTCCCTGCCTTCCCTGCCCTTCACTATCTCCCAGAGTTTGCTCAAACTCATGTCCATTGAGTCAATGATGTTATCTAACTATCTCATCCTCTGCTGCCCCCTTCTCCTTTTGCCTTCAGTTTTTCCCAGCATCAGGGTCTTTTTCAATAAGTCGGATCTTTGCATCAGGTGGCCAAAGTTTTGGAGCTTCAGCTTTAGGATCCGTCCTTTCAATGAATATTCAGGACTCATTTCTTTTAGGATTGACTGGTTTGTTCCCCTTTCTGTCCAAGGGACTCTCAAGAGTCTTCCCCAGCACCACAATTTGAAAGCGTTAATTTTTGGTGCTCAACCTTTATGATGATCCAACTCTGACATTCACACATGACTTGATAAACTTTTGTTTTTATGGACCTTTGTCTGTATGGCAAGAATACACGGAAGAGCTGTACAGAAAAGATCTTCATGACCCAGATAATCATGATGATGTGATCACTCATCTAGAGCCAGACATCTTGGAATGTGAAGTCAAGTGGGCCTTAGAAAGCATCACTACGAACAAAGCTAGTGGAGGTGATGGAATTCCAGTTGAGCTATTTCAAATCCTGAAAGATGATGCTGTGCAAGTGCTGCACTCAATATGCCAGCAAATTTGGAAAACTCAGCAGTGGCCACAGGACTGGAAAAGGTCAGTTTCATTCCAATCCCAAAGAAAGGCAATGCCAAAGAATGCTCAAACTACCACACAATTGCACTCATCTCACATGCTAGTTAAGTAATGCTCAAAATTCTCCAAGCCAGGCTTCAGCAATACGTGAACCGTGAACTTCCAGATGTACAAGCTGGTTTTAGAAAAGATAGAGGAACCAGAGATCAAATTGCCACCATCTGCTGGATCATGGAAAAAACAAGTGAGTTCCAGAAAAACATCTATTTCTGCTTTATTGACTATGCCAAAGCCTTTGACTGTGTGGATCACAATTAACTGTGGAAAATTCTGAAAGAGATGGGAATACCAGACCACCTGAACTGCCTCTTGAGAAATCTGTATGCAGGTCAGGAAGCAACAGTTAGAACTGGACATGGAAAAACAGGCTGGTTCCAGATAGGAAAAGGAGTACGTCAAAGCTGTATATTGTCACCCTGCTTATTTAACTTGTATGCAGAGTACATCATGAGAAACGCTGGACTAGAAGAAACACAAGCTGGAATCAAGATTGCCAGGAGAAATATCAATAACCTCAGATATGCAGATGACACCGCCCTTATGGCAGAAAGTGAAGAGGAGCTAAAAAGCCTCTTGATGAAAGTGAAAGAGGAGAGTGAACAAGTTGGCTTAAAGCTCAACATTCAGAAAACAAAGATCATGGCATCCGGTCCCATCACTACATGGGAAATAGATGGGGAAACAGTGGAAACAGTGTCAGACTTTATCTTTTGGGCTCCAAGATCACTGCATACGGTGACTGCAGCCATGAAATTGAAGGACGCTTACTCCTTGGAAGAAAAGTTATGACCAACCTAGACAGCATATTCAAAAGCAGGGACATTACTTTGCCAACTAAGGTCCGTCTAGTCAAGGCTATGGTTTTTCCTGTGGTCATGTATGGATGTGAGAATTGGACTGTGAAGAAGGCTGAGCACCGAAGAATTGATGCTTTTGAAGTGTGGTGTTGAAGAACACTCTTGAGAGTTCCTTGGACTGCAAGGAGATCCAACCAGTCCATTCTGAAGGAGATCAGTCCTGGGATTTCTTTGAAAGGAATGATGCTAAAGCTGAAGCTCCAGTACTTTGGCCACCTCATGCGAAGAGTTGACTCTTTGGAAAAGACTCTGATGATGGGAGAGATTGGGGGCAGGAGGGGAAGGGGACGATGGAGGATGAGATGGCTGGATGGCATCACGAACTGGATGGACGTGAGTCTGAGTGAACTCTGGCAGATGGTGATGGACAGGGAGGCCTGGCATGCTGCGATTCATGGGGTGGCAAAGAGTCGGACACGACTGAGTGAGTGACTGAACTGAGCTGAACTGTCTATGTGGACCTTTATCCACAAAATAATTTCTCTCCTTTTTAATATGCTGTCTAGGTTTGTCATAGCTTTTCTTCCAAGAAGCAAGTGACTTTTAATTTCATGGTTGCATTCACCATCCACAGTGATTTCAGATAGCCCAAGAAAATAAAATCTGTCAGTTTCCACTTTTCCCTGATCTATTTGCCATGAAGTGACAGGATCGGATGCCATGATCTTAGTGTTTTGAATGTTGAGTTTCAAACTTTGTCACTCGTCTGTTTCACCCTCATCCAAAGGCTCTTGAATGGTATTATCATTATTTCATTCTCAAGAGAGAGATTCAGAGACAAAGAGTTAGAGAAAGAGAGATCACATGAGTTGTAACACTGTTCATTCTTAGGCATGAGAATTGGATAGTTGACAAATCAGTTTTGCTATGTTTTTCACAGGGATCACCAAATAGCCCTCTGCTCTTCCATATTTCCCAGACTCCCTTGCAGTTGGATTTGGTTATGGCCATTGAGATATGGACAGAAATGGTGTGTCATTTGTAAGCCTGGTCCAGTAATACATTGCTCAAGAGTCTTCATTCTCTCTGTCCTTGCCATAGTGACTTGGGAGGATCAATATGATGAAGGGAGAGGATGAGCTACTAGACACACACTGGACTTTATGTATGCAAAAAACAAACCTTTCATGTGCTTAGTTCCTCAAATATACCTATTGTGGCAATTGGAGGTGATTGCCTGGACAAATGCAAGTCCCAACATCCTTCACTACTGAGGTGATAGGATAGAATCATCAAGCCCCTCTTTGAAACACCTTTTCAGAAGGGCCTTTTATAATTAGTCTCCCCCTCCCTCAACTTGATGGTTGCATTTTTCATTAGTTTTAAAGTAATAGGCTTAAGGAGCTGGAAGTAAACACAATGTGGCCTTTAGTTTGGCTCAAGAATGGCTCTCTTTTTCAAGTGTCACTAAGGAGCAAAAAAAAATAATAATGCTATCAATAATTCCAGAGTTTAGTTCAGTTCAGTCACTCAGTCGTGTCTGACTCTTTGCGACCCCATGAATAGCAGCATGCCAGGCCTCCCTGTCCATCACCATCTGCCGGAGTTCACTCAGACTCATGTCCATCAAGTCCGTGATGCCATCCAGCCATCCCATCCTTAGTCATCCCCTTCTCCTACTGCCCCCAATCCCTCCCAGCATCAGAGTCTTCTCCAAAGAGTCAACTCTTCGCATGAGGTGGACAAAGTACTAGAACTTCAGCTTTAGCATCATCCCTTCCAAAGAAATACCAGGTTTGATCTCCTTTAGAATGGACTGGTTGGATCTCCTTCAGAATGGACTGGTTGGATCTCCTTGCAGTCCAAGGGACTTTCAAGAGTCTTCTCCAACACCACAGTTCAAAAGCATCAATTCTTCGGCGCTCAGCTTTCTTCACAGTCCAACTCTCAGATCCATACATGACCACAGGAAAAACCATAGCCTTGACTAGATGGACCTTAGTCGGCAAAGTAATGTCCCTGCTTTTGAATATACTATCTAGTTTGGTCATAACTTTTCTTCCAAGGAGTAAGCGTCTATTAATTTCATGGCTGCAGTCATCATCTGCGGTGATTTTAGAGCCCCCCAAAATAAAGTCTGACACTGTTTCTACTGTTTCCCCATCTATTTCCCATGAAATGATGGGACCAGATGCCATGATCTTCGTTTTCTGAATGTTGAGCTTTAAGCCAACTTGTTCACTCTCCTCTTTCACTTCCATCAAGAGGCTTTTTAGCTCCTCTTCACTTTCTGCCATAAGGGCAGTGTCATCTGCATATCTGAGGTTATTGTATTTCTCCTGGCAATCTTGATTCCAGCTTGTGTTTCTTCCAGTCCAGCGTTTCTCATGATGTACTCTGCATACAAGTTAAATATGCCGGGTGACAATATACAACCTTGACCTACTCCTTTTCCTAAATGGAACCAGTCTGTTGTTCCATGTCCAGTTCTAACTGTTGCTTCCTGACCTGCATACAGATTTCTCAAGAGGCAGTTCAGGTGGTCTGGTATTCCCATCTCTTTCAGAATTTTCCACAGTTTATTGTGATCCACACAGTCAAAGGCTTTGGCATAGTCAATAAAGCAGAAATAGATGTTTTGCTGGAACTCTCTTGCTTTATCCATGATCCAGCAGATGTTGGCAATTTGATCTCTGATTCCTCTGCCTTTTCTAAAACCAGCTTGAACATCAGGAAGTTCACGGTTCACGTCTTGCTGAAGCCTGGCTTGGAGAATTTTGAGCATTACTTAACTAGCATGTGAGATGAGTGCAATTGTGTGGTAGTTTGAGCATTCTTTGGCATTGCCTTTCTTTGGGATTGGAATGGAAACTGACCTTTTCCAGTCCTGTGGCCACTGCTGAGTTTTCCAAATTTGCTGGCATATTGAGTGCAGCACTTTCACAGCATCATCTTTTAGGATTTGAAACAGCTCAACTGGAATTCCATCACCACCGCTAGCTTTGTTTGTAGTGTTGCTTTCTAAGGCCTACTTGACTTCACATTCCAGGATGTCTGGCTCTAGATGAGTGATCACATCATCGTGATTATCTGGGTTGTGAAGATCTTTTTTGTACAGTTCTTCCGTGTATTCTTGCCACCTCTTTTTAATATCTTCTGCTTCTGTTAGGTCCATACCATTTCTGTCCTTTATTGAGCCCATCTTTGCATGAAATGTTCCCTTGGTATCTCTAATTTTCTTGAAGAGATCTCTAGTCTTTTCCATTCTGTTGTTTACCTCTATTTCTTTACATTGATCACTGAAGAAGGCTTTCTTATCTCTTCTTGCTATTCTTTGGAACTCTGCATTCAGTTGCTTATATCTTTCCTTTTCTCCTTTGCTTTTCACAGCTCTCCTTTTCACAGCTATTTGTAAGGCTTCCCCAGACAGCCATTTTGCTTTTTTGCATTTCTTTTCCATGGGGATGGTCTTGATCCCTGTCTCCTGTACAATGTCACGAACCTCATTCCATAGTTCATCAGGCACTCTATCCATCAGATCTAATTATCAGAGTCCAGAGTATATGGACTAAATAGAGAAACAAGATGCCATCGATGAGATCGTTATTATAATATTCATCAATGACAAAGGACCCTTCCCTTATGTCAGAACCATCCTTATCATTAGTTTCCTATTTATGTTATTTAAGGACAGAGATTCTGATCTTCTTAGTTATGACTTTTTTCTTTAGTTATGACTTTTGTCTTTTTTTAAATTGAAGTATAGTTGATGTACGATACATTAGTTTTAGATGTACTACATAATTATTTGACATTTGCATATTCTTTGAAATGATCACCATGATAAGCGTAGTAACCTTCTGTCCTCATACAAAACTACTGCAGTATTACTGATCATGCTGTATGTTACATCCCTGTGGCTTATTTATTTTGTGCTAGAGGTTTGTACCTCTTAATTTCCTTCATCTACTTACCCTCACTCCCATTACCCTCCCTTCTGGCAACCACCTACTTTTTCTCTGTCTCTATGAGTCTATTTTCATTATATTTTGTTTTTTAAATTCCACAAATAAATGAGATCATACTTTGTTTGTCTTTCTTTGTCTGACTTATTGCAGCATAATACCCTCTAGATCCATCTATGTTGTTGCAAATGGCAAGATTGTATTTTTTATGTTGTTGCTATTGTTCAGTCACTAATCTATGTCCAACTCTTTGTGACTACATGAACTACAGTCCACCAGACTTCCCTGTCCTTCACTGTCTCCTGGAGTTTGCTCAAATTCATGTCCAGTATTTTTTATGGCTGAGTAATATAGTGTGTGTGTGTGTGTATGTGGCATTGTCTTCATCCATTCATCTATGGATGGACACTACGCTTGCTTCCATATTTTGGCTATTGTAAATAATGCTACAATGAACATTGGTGTGTCTATTGTCTTTTCAAATTAGTGTTTTTATTTAATTCAGGTGAAGACCCAGAAGGGAAATTCCTGAAAGGCAGTTCTATTTTAAATTTTCTGAGGAATCTCCAAACTATTTTCCGTAGCGCTTGCCCCAATGTATAATCCCTCTAATAGCACAAAAGGACTCCCTCGTCTACACATCTTCACCAGAACTTTTTATATGTGGTCTTTTTGATGATAGCCATTCTGACAGGTGTGATGTGGTATCTCATGAAAGTGAAAGTCACTCAGCCGTGTCCAAATTTTGTGATCCCATGGACTATACATCCATGGAATTCTCCAGGAGAGAATACTGGAGTGAGTAGCTGTTCCCTTCTCCAGTGGATCTTCCAGCCCAGGAGTCGAACTGGGGTCTCCTGCATTGCAGGTGGATTCTTTACCAGCTGAGCTACCAGTGAAGCCCAATGTGGCATCTCATGGTGGTTTTGATTTGCATTTCCCTGATGTGCTCTATACAGTCAGCAAAAACAAGACTGGGAGCTGACCGTGGCTCAGATCATGAACTCCTTATTGCCAAATTCAGACTTAAATTGAAGAAAGTACGGAACACCACTAGACCGTTCAGGTATGATCTAAATCAAATCCCTTACAATTATACAGTGGAAGTGAGAAATAGATTTAAAGGACTAGATCTGATAGACAGAGTGCCTGATGAACTATGAATGGAGATTCAAGACATTGTACAGGAGACAGGGAGCAAGACCATCCTCAAGAAAAAGAAATGCAAAGAAGCAAAATGGCTGTCTAAGGAGGCCTTACAAATAGCTGTGAAAAGAAGAGAAGTGAAAAGCAAAGGAGAAAAGGAAAGATATACCCGTTTGAATGCAGAGTTTCAAAGAATAGCAAGGAGAGATAAAGCCTTCCTCAGTGATCAGTGCAAAGAAATAGAGGACAACAATAGAATGGGAAAGAATAGAGATCTCTTCAAGAATATTAGAGATATCAAGGGAACATTTCATGCAAAGATGGGCACAATAAAGGACAGAAATGGTATGAACCTAACAGAAGCAGAAGATATTAAGAAGAGATGGCAAGAATACACAGAAGAACTGTACAAAAAAGAGATCCAGATATTCACGATGGTGTGATCACTCACCTAGAGCCAGACATCCTAGAATGTGAAGTCAAGTAGGCCTTAGGAAGCATCACTATGAACAAAGCAGGTGGAAGTGATGGAATTCCAGTTGAGCTATTTCAAATCCTAAAAGATGATGCTATGAAAGTGCTGCATTCAATATGCCAGCAAATTTGGAAAACTCAGCAGTGGCCACAGGACTGGAAAAGGTCAGTATTCATTCCAATCCCAAAGAAAGGCAATGCCAAAGCGTGCTCAGCTGCTGCACAATGGCACTCATCTCACATGCTAGCAAAGTGATGCTCAAAATTCTGCATGCCAGGCTTCAACAGTATGTGAACCATGAACTTCCAGGTGTTCAAGCTGTTTTTAGAAAAGATAGAGGAACCAGAGATCAAATTGCCAACGTCGCTGGATCATTGAAAAAACAAGAGAGTTCCAGAACAACATCTATTTCTGCTTTATTGACTATGCCAAAGCCTTTGACTGTGTGGATCACAATAAACTGTGGAAAGTTCTGAAAGAGATGAGAATACCAGACCACCTGACCTGCCTCCTGACAATTCTGTATGCAGGTCAGGAAGCAACAGTTAGAACTGGACATGGAACAACAGACGGTTCCAAATAGGAAAATGAGTACGTCAAGGCTGTATATTGTCACCCTGCTTATTTAACTTATATGCAGAGTACATCATGAGAAATGCTGGGCTGGAGGAAGCACAAGCTGGAATCAAGATTGCCAGGAGAAATATCAGTAACCTCAGATATGCAGATGACACTACCCTTATGGCAGAAAGTGAAGAACTAAAGAGCCTCTTGATGAAAATGAAAGGGGAGAGTGAAAAAGTTGGCTTAAAGCTCAACATTCAGAAAACTAAGAACATGGCATCCAGTCCCATCACTTCATGGCAAATAGATGGGGAAATGGTTGCTGATTTTATATTTTTGGTCTCCAAAATCACTGCAGATGGTGACTGCAGCCATGAAATTAAAACACGCTTACTCCTTGGAAGAAAAGTTATAGCCAACCTAGACAGCATATTAAAAAGCAGAGACATTACTTTGCCAACAAAGGTCCACCTAGTCAAGGCTATGGTTTTCCAGTCGTCATGTATGGATGTGAGAGTTGGACTAGAAAGAAAGCTGAGCACAGAAGAATTGATGCTTTTGAATTGTGGTGTTGGAGAAGACTCTTGAGAGTCCCCTGGACTGCAAGGAGATCCAACCAGTCCATTCTAAAGGAGATCAGTCCTGAGTGTACATTGGAAGGAATGATGTTGAAGCTGAAACTCTAGTACTTTGGCCACCTGATGCGAAGTGCTGAGTCATTTGAAAAGACCTTGATGCTGGGAAAGAATTGAGGGCAGGAGGAGAAGGTGATAACAGAGGATGAGATGGTTGGGTGACTTAACTAACTCAGTGGACATGAGTTTGAGTAAACTCCAGGAGTTGGTGATGGACAGGGAGGCCTGGTGTGCAGCAGTCTATGGGGTCGCAAAGAATTGGACACGACTGGGCAAATGAACTGAACTGAACTGATGATGTGTGATGCTGAGCATCTTTTCATGTGCCTGTTGGCCACCTGCATGTCTTTTTTCAAAAATGTTTATTCAGGTTCTTTGTTCACATTTTAATTGGGTTCCTTGATTTTTGATGCTGACTTTTATGAGGTCTTTGTAGATTTTAAATATTAACTCTTTTTGGTCCTATCATTTGCAAATATCTTCTTCAAACTAGTAGGTTGCCTTTCATTTTGCTGATGGTTTTCACTGTGCAAAATTTAAGTATAATCAGGTCCCATTTGTTTGTTTTTTTTTGCATTTTGTTTTCCTTACCTGAAGAAAAAGATCCAAAAAAATTATTGCTAAAACCAATGTCAAAGCACATACTGTTTGTTTTCTTCTTACTTTTATCTCAAAATGAAGAGTTTTGCCTGTCAGTTGTCAGCATTGCACTCTTTTGTGCCTGTCCCTAAGAGTCCATGTCCCTTCTAACTCAATGATGATGTACATTGTAGACATTATATGGGACAAATAATCACAGAGTTATGTGTTTATCTTTGTACAAATTGGTCTGGAAATGCATATTGACAAATATGTTTCCAATACTCATTCTGTTCTAATGTCACTGGAGAAAAAATATATTTGTGAAGTAGAATAACAAGGGGCAGTTTATGCATCAATAAATAACATTTCCTCTACTCCAAATTCACCTTCAGGAAGCAATAAATGCTGTTTGCATTTCGTTGCCATTTTCTGAAAGGAAAAAAAAAAATCTATTACACTGAAACATAGTTTCCCTAGTCAATGTTTGGAGCATGTAACTAGAGATAATAAGCTTGCAATAGGAAAAGGGAATAATTAAATAGCTGACTGTAAAAGTTTACTATGCAATTAGTTACATGCATGCTTGTTCATTTTTCATTCTAGATTACTGTTATAATTAGAAAAACTTTAAACACAAGAAAATAGAACAAAGTTATAAAACATGTAGTTCTGTTTACAACTCAGTGATGACTAATTTAGATTATCAGATGGGTAATAAAATGGAAAGTTTCCAATAAAGCAAATCATTTAGCATCAATTAAAGCCTTCTTTATAGAGTTAGAAAATAAAAATTTTTATTTATCAATCTTGTTTTCAATAACACAGCCTGAAGATGCCATGTAACTTGCTAATTTAACTCTTGAATAAATCCCTTGAGAGGTTTAAATTGGAATAAATATCACATCTTGAATTAGAATTATCAAAGTTAATGTCTACTTAATTTCTGTCTTTAAAACAAATACAAATCATGTTTTCATGATCCTATGGTGTTATTTTTCTAAGGTAAAGCATTCAAATTTAATGACTTTACTTTAGTTCAAGTTGTATATAAACTACTCACAAAAATATAGCTCTGATATCATCACAAATCTATATTTATAAACAAAGTAAGATACTGCAAGATCACTGGTGGAGAAAGCAATGACACCCCACTCCAGTACTCTTGCCTGGAAAGTCCTGGTGTTCTTGCCTCAAGAATCCCAGGGATGGGGGAGCCTGGTGGGCTGCCGTCTATGGGGTCACACAGAGTCGGACATGACTGAAGTGACTTAGCAGCAGCAGCAGCAGCAGCAGCAGCAGCAGCAGCAGCAGCAAGGTACTGCAAAGCAGGTAATCCTAAAGTTCAGCAACATTGTTAGAGATACTTAACAGTATTTAATCGCACTCTACCTGGAGTTGTTTTATTTATGTATTAATTTTTCTGCCTATGTTATTTATCTTTGTCTTTAATTTTTATCAGATTGATTACTAAGTCTATATTATTTAATAAAGTTACCCTGAGCCCTAAAATTGTGGGTTTTTCTAATTTACAAAACATAGTGTACACAGAAATATGTTTAAATTGCAAAACATCCATTAAAATGACACATTATTATATCACATATTTCAATAATAATTTCTTGATTTTGTTTTAGCCTCTTTACATGCATATTAAATCTTCCCAACAAAATTAGAAAAACTCAGCATAATTAACTCCAAATTTAGGGGAGAAAATGAAAATTGAAGGATTAAGACTATTGAGCAAATTCACCCATCTAGAATTATAGAATTGAATTTACATTTAATTATGACTAGTTCATTTGGTTTGAGATTTTCTGAAAAGAAATCTAATTCTTGTGACCTTCTTTTCTTTCCACTGTTATTGTGTCAGAAACTCTGAGCTGAGACTCAGTATACTCCCTGCTATAAATGCTTTTCTTTACTGCAGGGGTGGAAAGCCCGGACTTCCTTGTCAGCAGGGCTCCATTTAGTCTCATCCATTTAGAGGTTATTTAGAGGTTCCCAGCCATTTAGGGACTGGAGAGTTAAAAGAAGAGAAGCTTCTATTCTCTAGTGGCAGATGTCTACAGAACATTGCCAGTGGCTTCTTGGCGACCTCTTAGAGTCACCTGCTGCCATGCTGCTGGCATCTGAGGTCATCCCACTGTCTGCCGTTTGGGATCCCAGCAATCTGACCACTGGCTGGTACCACCTTCCCTGACTTTCCCTCCTTTGACTTTCCCAATGACTATGCAAGCCTCTAGTTCCTGCACATAGATAAAAATGATGGTTTCCAATTTCCTGACTGAAGCTCTTGGACACAGAATTTGACATCCAAGTTTGTTAGATACAGAACCTCACAGGGATCTGGAATTGGTTATACAACTGGGTTAGATTTGAAGGCAGTAATGATCTCATTGACAATGAAATCTGGACCATTAGTTCAGTTCAGTTCAGTTCAGTCACTCAGTTGTGTCTGACTTTTTGCGACCCCATGAATTGCCACGCCAGGCTTCCCTGTCCATCACCAACTCCCGGAGTTCACTCAGACTCACATCCATTGAGTCAGTGATGCCATCCAGCCATCTCATCCTCAGTCATCCCCTTCTCCTCCTGCCCCCAATCTCTCCCAGCATCAGAGTCTTTTCCAATGAGTCAACTCTTTACATGAGGTGGCCAAAGTACTGGAGTTTCAGCTTTAGCATCATTCCTTCCAAAGAAATTCCAGGGCTGATTTCCTTCAGAATGGACTGGTTGGATCTCCTTGCAGTTCAAGGGACTCTCAAGAGTCTTCTCCAACACCACAGTTCAAAAGCATCAATTCTTCGGTGCTCAGCCTTCTTCACAGTCCAACTCTTACATCCATACATGACCACTGGAAAAACCATAGCCTTGACTAGTTCTTAGTATACAGAGACAAAACATTTGCTTAGAGTAACATCTAAAGGTCAGGAAGCAACAGTTAGGACTGGAAATGGAACAACAGATGGGTTCCAAATGGGAAAAGGGGTACATCAAGGCTGTTTATTGTCACCCTGCTTATTTAACTTATATACAGCGTACATCATGAAAAATGCTGGGCTGGATGAAGCACAAGCTGGAATCAAGATTGCCAGGAGAAATATCAGTAACCTCAGACATGCAGATGACACCACTCTTCTGGCAGAAAGTGAAGAACTAAAAAGCCTCTTGATGAAAGTGAAAGAGGAGAGTGAAAAAGTTGGCTTAAAGCTCAACATTCAAAAAACTAAGATCATGGCATCTGGTCCCATCACTTCATGGGAAATAGAAGGGGAAACAGTGGAAACAGTGGCTGACTTTATTTTTTTGGGATCCAGAATCACTGCAGATGGTGACCGCAGTTATGAAATTAAAAGACTCTTACTCCTTGGAAGGAAAATTATGACCAACCTAGGCTGCATTTTCAAAAGCAGAGACATTACTTTGTCAACAAAGGTCCGTCTAGTCAAGGCTATGGTTTTCCCAGTAGTCATGTATGGATGTGAGAGTTGGACTGTGAAGAAAGCTGAGTGCAGAAGAATTGGTGCTTTTGAACTGCGGTGTTGGAGAAGACTCTTGAGAGTCCCTTGGACTGCAAGGAGATCCAACCAGTCCATCCTAAAGGAGATCAGTCCTGGGTGTTCATTGGAAGAACTGACGTTGAAGCTGAAATCTAATACTTTGGCCACCTGATGCAAAGAGCTGACTCATTTGAAAAGATCCTAATGCTTGAAAAGATTGAGGGCAAGAGGAGAAGGGTATGACAGAGGATGAGATGGTTGAATGGCATCACCGACTCAATGGACATGAGTTTGGGTAAACTCTAGGAGTTGCTGATGGACAGGGAGGCCTGGCGTGCTGGGGTTCATGGGGTCGCAAAGAGTTGGACGCAAGTGAGCCACTGAATTTAACTGAAGTGAAAGGTACTTGTAACTATATGGCTGTTGAAAGGAAGGACATTGGAAAACCAAGTGGCTGTTGCAATACATTATTATAGTGGAAATGATGGGAATGATTTGATTGCTTCTTACTGCAATGGGCAGTTGAGTCATATAAAGATGAGTTTAAAATTCAAAGAAGCAGAGAGCTTCTGTGACTGTCCTAAAGATATTTCTCAGCTCTTACAGTCACGTGCTGCTAAGTCTCTTCAGTCATGTCCTACTCTTTGCGACGCTATGGCCTGTAGCCCATCAGGTTCATCTGTCCATGGGATTCTCCAGGCAAGAATACTACTGGAGTGGGTTGCCATTTCCTCCTCTAGGGGGTCTTCCCAACCCAGAGATTGAACCCAGATCTTTTACATCTCCTGCATTGGCAGGCAGGTTCTTTATCACTAGCACAACCTGGGAAGCCAGTAAGAAGCAGTTAAGACCAGGGATTAAGTAACACAGCATTGAAATGGTAAAATTTATTGATATTTCTTGCACACACATTTCATATATGGTTCAAATAGATAGGAATGACTCCTACAGTTTCACTTTTTGGTTGAAACCTAAACTTAAAAGTTGTCCTCCACTAAATAAGGCTGAGATATCAGAACGCTACATGATGGAAAGGAGGAATCCAAAAGCTTAAGAAGGTAGGGATGTTGGAATGAATTTATCATGTGCAATCAATTCATTAGCTCTCTTCCCATGTGTCCCTTGAGGATCCAGAACATAATTCTTTTCTAAGACTTTGGAAAAAAGAGCAAAACATCCCTAAGGCTTTTAGTGACTGCTCTGTTCAAGTCAGGGATGATGTTGGGAGATATTATCAAGGGAATGATGTCATGCCTAAAAAAAAACAAAAACAAAAACAAAAGAACACCCTGGGGTAGCAGAAGTTATTGGCTATAGTCAAGCCCAGAAACAAGTGGGGACAGATACTGAAATGAGCTGCAAAATTGGGGTGGTAATCAGAATAGTTTGGTTAGCAACTGTTTTTTGGCAATGGCTAATTGATTATGTTGACTGTAAGGCATATAAAAAATAGGAAACCTGCTTAAGTATTAACCAGTTCTGAGTGAACAGGGGCTTCCCTTGGGAGCTCAGCTGGTAAAGAATCCATCTGCAATGCAGGAGACTCCGGTTTGATTCCTGGGTGGGGAAGATCCCCTGGAGAAGGGATAGGCTAGCCACTCTGGTATTCTTGGGCTTCTCTGGTGAAGAATCCACCTGCAATGCAGGAGACCTGGGTTCGATCTCTGGGTGGGGAAGATCCTCTAGAGAAGGGCATGGCAACCCACTCCAGTATTCTTGCCTGGAGAATCCCCATGGACAGAGGAGCCTGGTGGGCTACAGTCCATGAGGTCACAAAAGAGTTGGACACAACTGAGCAACTGAGCACACAGCTAAAGTATTACTTAGAGTATATAATCCAATAATCCAGTAAAGCGTAGGTCTTGATTCAACACAATAGAAAGTGGTGCCCCAACCTTCACTCATTTTGTAAACCTGAATCAATTTAAGGACCAAGTGTGCTCTGATTAAAGGAAGGCCATGTCCTCTTGAGAGAAGGTCCTGTGACACTGCCACATACATTTACAGTAAATCTGCCTTCTAGCCTTCCTCTCAAGACATTTGGCTTTTTATCATAGTGACTGTGCCCTAGAAACTTGGAGTTTCCTGGACATTTAGAGCTTTGTTGGACCATTGCCCTGAGATGAAATGGGAAACTGAAATTCATCTTGGTTCTACCTGCCAGAGAGGAGACTTATGGAGGTCCCAGCAGAACTGAAAAACCACTGAGGTTATTTTCCCTGTTCCTAGACACATACTTGATTTAGACATAGCTAGTAATTGATGAAATTCCCTCATGGAGACAGGGCTATTGTGGAAGGAAGTGACAGTTGGAAGCCTTATAACCACTATCAAAAAGTAAACAAAAGTCAATAACACATCCCTGGGGAGACTGCGGAGATTAATATCACCATCGAAACACTGAAAGATACCAGGGAGTTGAGTCTTACTACATCCTTTATTTAATTCCCTTAACTAGCCTATGGAAAAAGACAGATGGATCTTGGAGAATAAATAATTACTGTAAATGGAAGCTGATAGTCACTCTGATTGCAGCAGCTTCTAGAATCCTATATTCAGCTATTGTTCTAGAAAATGTCTTTTTATTATGGTGGTGGTGGTTTATCTGCTAAGTCCTGTCTGACTCTTGCAACCCCAAGGACTATAGACTTCCAGGCTCCTCTGTCCATGGGATTTTCCGGGCAAGAATACTAGAGTGGGTTGCCATTTCCTTCTTCAGGGGATCTTCCCGATTCAGGGATCAAACTTGCATCTCCTGGGTTGCAGGTGGATTCTTCACCACTGAGCCACCAGGGAAGCCCCCTTTTATATATACTAACTCATAAAAGAAAAATAGAAACAATTTACTTTCACCTTTTAGGAATAGTAGTACAGTTTAACTGATCTCAGAGCTATGCCTTCTTTCTAGTTATATGCCATAATCCAATCCACAAAATCATTGTGTCACTCTGTCCCACAAAACGCTTAAGTTGTCAGCCATATTGATAAAATCTAAGGAGTAGAAGTTAGACAGTACCCTAGATGGCTTGCTGAGACCCTTGTATGACATATGATGAAGGATTATCCCATTAAAATACAGTGACTTTTCACCTTAGTGAGTTTTCTAGGGGCAAAGCAGTCTGGTCTGGCTGAGATGTCAATTCACTGTGAAGTTGCTGAGCCTTTACTCCCTATCCGTAAGAAAGAGGTAAAATACTTGCAAGCTTCTTTGGATTGGATACACTATATTTGAGTGTGCTGCTCTGATTCATTTGTTAATCATTCCTCAAGTTTGCCAACTTGCCCAGGCAACTCTGCCAACTTTAGTTTATGACCCATAGATCCAATCGAGCTTGGCTTGTCTCTTTTCCAAACAGGAATGCTATTTGGAGTCACTGGCGCACACCCATAAGAGATTCAGTGTGAAGACTCCTAGAGTTATAGAGCAAAAACAAAACCTCTTATTGCACACAGCTTTCTCCTTTTCAGAAACAATTCCTGTTTTGCTACTGGGACCTCATAATTGCCCAATCATGGCAACCTCACGATCACATGACCATGAGATAACATCAAGTCACAGAACGCACAGAATGATGGATCAGTATGGAAGCACTTTTCTTCAACTGGGAGTGACATACATACAAAACCAGGCTTAAGTAGGGCTTTTTAAATGTGCTGCTGACTTCAGTGCTCATGAAACTGTTCCTGATGTATTGCTACCTCTCCCTCAACTCACGCTACATCCTCATGGGGAATTTCCTCTAACCAGTTGGTTGAGAAATACAAGAATTGCTCTTGGCTTAAGCTGGTTCCACAGGATATCCTAGCACTAGTCATATTTGGACCATTGCAAATCCATAGCTCCCTCAGAGGATGCCCTGAAAGGTGAAAGGGAAGAGATACACTTTCAAAGAACTCTAAGCATCTTGTTTGTCATTGCACAGAGAGTGACCAGAGATAAAGATCTATACTAATTCCTGGGTGGTTGTTGTTCAGTCGCTCAGTCATGTCTGACTTTTTGCCACCCCATGGACTGTAGCCCACCAGGCTCCTCTGTCCATTGAATTTTTGACAAGGATACTGGAATGGGTTGCCATTTCCTTCTTCAGGGTGTCTTCCTGTTGCAGAAATCGAACTGATGTCCCCTGTGTTGGCAGGTGGATTCCTTACCACTGAAACATCTGGGAAGCCCTGTTCATGGGTGGTATCTAACAATTTGGCCACATGGTCAAGGCTTTAGATGGAATTTTCCTAGAGGAAAGGTGAAAAGATGGAGCTATCAGAATGCACAGAATGTATGAACATATTTCTCTTCCATGGAATGCTAATCAAAAGTTATTCACTGTGTACATTTAGAATGGATAAGCAACAAGGCCCTAAAATATAGCATAGGGAACTGTATTCAATAACCAGTGATAAACCTTCATGGAAAAGAACATTAAAAAGAAGGTATATATGAGTATAACTGAGTCACTTTGCTGTACAGTAGAGATTTGCAGAACCTTGTAAATCAATTATACTTCAATTTTAAAAAGGTGACTCACTGTGAATGTCAATCAGCATCTTTTCCCAACCAGTAAGTGCTTGTTCTATGGCTCCATGAACTAAACAGACATGGGAGTAGGATTGAGGTTGGGAGTAGGATCAAAAACCTGGGGCTTCCTCTAACCAAGGAGGGCTTGGCCATGGTCACTGCTGAGCATCCAACCTGCCTACAGCAGAGGCCAACACTGAACCTCTGATACAGCGCCATATTCCAGAGCAGCTAGCCATCTGACATCAGGTTGACTACACTGGAACTCTTTTGTGGTGTATCCTCACTAGAATAGCTTTTCCCTCTTGCTGTGGATTAGCCTCTCTGCTCTAAGTGCTTCTGGCTATGCTATGCTAAGTCACTTCAGATGTGTCTGACTCTGTGCGACCCCGTAGACAGCAGCCCACCAGGCTCCCCCGTCCCTGGGATTCTCCAGGCAAGAACACTGGAGTGGGTTGCCATTTCCTTCTCCAATGCATGAAAGTGAAAAGTGAAAGGGAAGTTGCTCATTTGTGTCTGACTCTCAGCGACCCCATGGACTGCAGCCTACCAGGATCCTCTGTTCATGGGATTTTCCAGGCAAGAGTACTGGAGTGGGGTGCCATTGCCTTCTCCGCTTCTGCCTATACTGCCATCTATAGATTTAATGATGCTTTGCTCACTATCATTTTAATGCATTCACCACCCATGACCAAGGAATTAACTTCACAATAATAGAAACAGCCTGAGAGGAAAACTGAATAGCCTATGAAAGACACAGTTTCATGCTGCCTGGCAGACAATAGTTCACAGAAGTTTAAGCCAAATGCCTATACCTGTGAACAAGTTATGGTTCTCGTGCTCCTTTAGTGGGAAATCACTTTTCTGAGAAACAAGAGTTGGAAACAGGCATGGCTGTCCTCAATCTTCTCACTTAGTAAACTTCTGTCAAAAGTTATGCCTCCTGTTCTCATAACTTGGGCTCTGCAGATTCTGAGATCTTGATTCCCAAGAAAGGAGAATGTCTACCAGGGAGCATATTCAACTTGAAGCTCAGATCTCAACCTGGTCATATTGGACTTCCAATGTCATCAAAATTAGAACAACAACAACAAAAAAAGAAACACTGTACTTACTGAGATGACTGATCCTGATTACGAAGGGGAAGTAGAGTTGATGCTAGCACTGGGTATGAAAAAATGTGCACAAAATATAAGGGCTATCTGAGTATGACTTCCAATATTAAAAGGTGTTAATGAAAAGTCACAACTACCCAACTAATAATTGGATCACTCAGGAATGAAGTTTAGGGTTATTCTGCCCACCAAAATCCCACATCCACTTCAGTGTTGACTAAGCATAAAGTGAGTATGAAATAGGTAACAGAAAATGTAGGTTCTAAACCAATTACAACATTACGATCAGTTACAAAAAGGGATACAGTAATGGTGCTTATATTCTTGTTTGCTATATTATGTATGTTTTATATCAGCCAAACTGGTTATCTCCTTCATCTTCTCCTACTAGTTTATACAAGGAATGTCATTGCTGGTTACACTTCTAACTTAACCTGCAATCTCTATCAAATAAGGCTTATAACTGAGCCAAAAAAAGGATGAACATCCAGAGATGGGTACCGTGCCACATGAATGTTCATGCCTTGCCTTTTGAGGAAGAGAGTAAATCTATCTTTGTTAGGTCGAGAGACATTGTGATAGGTCAGTCGAAAGCAAAATATTGTTGCTATTTATAAATTTAAACACATTTAAATTTAAAAAATGTATGGAGAACCAACTAGATGTTGAGTCTTGATATGTAGTAAGATTCTTGTTCTTTTATTTTTTCCCAATATTCTTGTAGTAATTTTATTTATTTTTTAATTTAAATTTATTTTAATTGGAGGCTGATTACTTTACAATATTGTATTGGTTTTGCCATACATCAACATGAATCCACCACGAGTGTACAAGTGTTCCCAATCCTGAACCCCCCTCCCACCTCCCTCCCCATACCATCCCTCTGGGTGATCCCAGTGCACCAGCCCCAAGCATCCAGTATCATGCATCGAACCTAGACTGGCGATTCGTTTCACATATGATAGTATACATGTTTCAATGCCACTCTCCCAAATCATCCCACCCTCTTTCTCTCCCACAGAGTCCAAAAGACTGTTCTATACATCTGTGTCTCTTTTGCTGTCTCGCATACAGGGTTATCATTACCATCTTTCTAAATTCCATATATATGTGTTAGTATACTGTATTGGTGTTTTTCTTTCTGGCTTGCTTCACTCTGTATAATTGGCTCCAGTTTCATCCACCTCATTAGAACTGATTCAAATGTATTCTTTTTAATGGCTGAGTAGAGTTGACTCATTGGAAAAGACTCTGATGCTGGGAGGGTTTGGGGGCAGGAGGAGAAGGGGACGACAGAGGATGAGATGGCTGGATGGCATCACTGACTTGATGGACATGAGTTTGAGTGAACTCCGGGAGTTGGTGATGGACAGGGAGGCCTGGCGTGGTGTGATTCATGGAGTCGCAAAGAGTCGGGCATGACTGAGTGATGGACGGGGGGCCTGGCGTGCTGCGATTCATGGGGTCGCGGAGAGTCAGACACGACTGAGCAACTGAACTGAACTAAACTGAGTAGCCTGGATGGGGTATCATGATCAGTGCAAGGGGAAGCGGACATGAGGCAAAGTTGACAAGAAACTAAGGCTTGAACCTTCGGTGCCTTGCAGACCATGTGTAAGAGAGTTTGAATTTTCTTTCAAATGCTGGGGGAAGTGAAGGGTTTTAAGTGGTAGAGTGGCATGGTCTGATTTACCAAGGAAATGGCAGGAGAAAGGCTCTGTTCCAATGATCACTGCCACTGTGGATAAGTCAGCTTTACGGTAACCATGACTAAGGTCTTTACCTGTCACCTTCCTTACAGGAGACCAGCAATATAGTTGGTATCAAGCATATCAACTGCTTTGGACTCCCCTTTTGTCACAGACAGGTCAGGAATTTGCCTCATTATAGTACTGCCTCATTCTGGAATTGGGTTTGATTTTACTGCAGGCACCATTCTCTATCACTATCACTGACTCGATGGACGTGAGTCTGAGTGACTCCGGGAGTTGGTGATGGACAGGGAGGCCTGGCATGCTGCGATTCATGGGGTCGCAAAGAGTCGGATACGACTGAGCAACTGAACTGAACTGAATACTCCACTGTGTATATGTATCACAGCTTTCTTATCCATTCATCTGCTGATGGACATCTAGGTTGCTTCCATGTCCTGGCTATTATAAACAGTGCTGCGATGAACACTGGGGTCCACGTGTCTCTTTCAATTCTGGTTTCCTCAGTGTGTATGCCCAGCAGTGGGATTGCTGGGTCATAAGGCAGTTCTACAACTAGATGTTGTGTCTTGATATGTAGTAAGATTCCTGTTCTTTTGAACTGTGTCTTGTAACATGGAGCTTGACAGTTTGGAAGCTACGTTAACTAGATTTACTGACCAATAGGGATTTGGTTTCAGTTCTCCCAATGGAAGACATTTGTGTGAGATTTGGAAGTGGAAAAAATAGAGAAGCCATTATCTCCAGGAGCAGCTGGGCATCTGCAGATGGCAGATGGGGGTTTTGCCAGTGGCTTTCAGGTGTCCTTCTGCAGTGCTCTAGGCAGCATGTATCATTGGTGGAGGTTTATTTGGGTTCTTCTATTTTTGGATTGTTTGATGCTCTTCTTAGCTTCCTCGACTTTGCAATAATTGTGTAAGACCAAAATCCCCTGTATTATACCTTTTCTTGCTTAAAATACCAACCAATAGCTTCTATTTTTCTGACCAAATCCTGACTGATTCATATACTATATCTTTATTACTTTATTTGCCCAGTGGCTTCTATGAAGACTTCAGAAGACCATGCAAGGTGAACACTGGAAATTAGTTCCAGCTGGACAGGGACCTCAGTTCAGTGCTCAGTGATGACCTAGAAGGGTAGGATGGGGATGACTTGGAGGAAGGCTCAAGAAGGAGGGGATATACATATATATATATAGCTGACTCACTTGGTTGTACAGCAGAAACTAACACAACATTGTAAAACAATTATTCTTCCAATTTAAAAAAATAAGAAAATATCTTTCCAAACATATTTCAAAATGCATGCCTAAATAAGTGTTTACCTGCAGCATTATCCTACAATACAAAGATAGCACGTGCTGCATATTGTGAAATATAGCTTAAGGCATTCGGCTATAAAAAAAAAAAAAACAAAATAGATTTAATTGGTCTGCTTGAATATTCAGCCAACTCCTATTTATTATGTCGGTATCCCAAAATGTTATGCTGGTGTTTCTGCCAGTATAGCTTACTGTGAGTTTGCCAACATAAATGGGAATAGAGCAGCAGGTTTCACTGTGTGAAAACTATGACAGATCCAAGCACATGGCTTTGAAAACATTCTTATTTTAAATTTATTTTTATCTAACTTGAAGTACATATTCTTTTATATCACAAAAGGGAAAGGAAATGAGAGGGATAGTTAATTTCAGCAGAGAAGATTATATATATATATATATTAGTTGCATGAGCTGACTCTCCTTCACATCCTTTAGTCAAACTGCCTGGAAAAACTTTGTATTTCTAATGGTGTGTTAGGGTTTTTTGAGTGACACCCTGCAGATTTAAAAGAAAGGAAAAACTATTTCCAGGATAGAAACCAAATATCTCAACATGGAGTAGATTCATTATGGAAACTTTTTTTAAAATAGTGTTTTAAAGAATATATTCATTTTAAACCACTGCCAAGTAATTTATAATCAACTCAGTATATTTCTAAAAATTTTTTTTCCAAAACAGATATTTGTTTTTAAAAAAGAAGAGGAAAGGGAATGTTGAAGATTCTCAAAAGACTTTAAAGAAAAAAGCCCAAGCTTCTTGGCATAGCCCACCCTTCCAGGCCATCACTCCCCTCCACCAATGCACCATCACCCAGGGACTGCCTCACACCATAGGACTTCCATGTGGGACCATTTGCTGCTCTTGGACACACCAGTACTTTCAAATTCTGCTTGAGCAATCCTTGGATCTGAATCCCGTTAGCCATCTGTAAATGTCTTTAGTTGGTTTATATGTGTCTTTTCAACAGGACTGAGTTCAGTAAATGTAGTGATTCTTTTATTCGTTTGCATATTAATGGTGCTTAGCAAATATAGCTAACTATGCTATGCTATGCTAAGTCGCTATAGTTGTGTCCAACTCTGTGCGACCCCAGAGATGGCAGCCCACTAGGCTCCTCTGTCCCTGGAATTCTCCAGGCAAGAATACTGGAGTGGGTTGCCACTTCCTTCTCCAATGCAGGAAAGTGAAAAGTGAAAGTGAAGTCACTGAGTCATGCCTGACTCTTAGCGACCCCATGGACTGCAGCCTACCAGGCTCCTCCATCCATGGGATTTTCCAGGCAAGAGTACTGGAGTGGGGTGCCATTGCCAATAAATAGCAGTTACCAATAAATGGCTAATATATGAAATGAGTGGATGGAGGAATAAATCATAGGATTTTAGATTTGGAAGAAATATAACAGATTTTACTGTCCAAATTTCATATTTCACAAAAGGAAAATGAGACTCAATGAGGCTATGGTTTGGTCGAATTTGCACAGAATTTATAGTAGAGCTGCTAGTCCTAGAACATGGTTATCTCAGCTTTCCATTCAGAGGCCTTTCTACCCTTTCATTCCCGGCTAATCTGGAATTTTGTTGGAGGGACTGTGGTTCACTCTCTAAATATTTGTGCTCTGATACTCTTAATATCCTTGGGGACATCATTCACAGTTTAAAAATGATTGGAGGAAAGTACCAGTAACTTCAGGCATTCAAACAGCTACTGAAGCAGTCTGGCTCTTCAGCTGCCTCTCTGTTTAGTATTTTTGCTACATGTTGACATCCTGCTACATATTGTAGCAGCACCATTGTGGCAGTTACATAGTACTTCTACCATGGGTATAGATATTCTATATCTGTATTTGATTTTTTAAAGCTGTAGGAGTTTAAGCCCTCTTTCAGAGAGAGATAAAATATCTATCTACCTAAAATTTCTACCCAGAAAATAAGGACATATTTTCATTATTATCCTGGTATTTCTTGAAGAGTGAAATATTATACTGTGATGAAGTCTAATTTTTTGTTTTTGAAAATTGTATGGTTAATACATGTTGTGTCTCTAAGAATCCTGTCTAGCCCCCAGAGCATGAAGATATTATTTGATGTTTGCTTTGAGAAATTTTATAGATTTTGCTTCGAAGTTTAGGGCTATTTTCAATAGTGTGCGGTAGGACTTGATTGCTGTTTCATTTCTTCATCTAAATTCTGCAATATTATATATTGAAAAGATTTTCTTTCCCCACTAGTAGGTTTGACATTATTCTTGAAAGTCAGTTCAATAAACATAGATTAGTCTATTTCTGGACTCTCTGTTTTGTACTGTTGATTTATTTGTCTACTGTCTTGCTAAACTCTTTCTGTCTTGATTCTTGTAGCTTTACGTAAGTCTTTTAATCAAGTGGGCATAAGTCTTGCAATTGTGTTTTTCTCTTTCAAGATAAGTTTTTGCTCTTCTAGGTCCTTTTCATTTCCAAATAAATGTCAGAATCGACTTGACATATTGTACCATGTAATTCATTGAATCTATAGATCAATGTCAAAGGATTCATGTCAGTGTATGGCAAAACCAATACAGTATTGTAAAGTAAAATAAAGTAAAAATTAAAATTAAAAAAAGTCATGAAAACAATATTTTCATCTAACTTACAAACATGATTTGATATGCTCTTTTATTTAAATCTTTTCTCTCAGTGGTGTTTTATTTCCATGAAAAAAATTATGCATATTTTAAAAAAATTGATTCCTAAAAATAGGCATATCTTTGGAGATATTGTGGGTTTGGTTTCAGACCATCACAAGACAGCAAACATTGTGGTAAAAGAAGTCACACAAACGTTTTGCTTTCCTAGCGCATACAGTGGTTTTGTTTACACTCTACTGAATTCTATTCAATATACAGTTCAGTTGGAGAAGGCAATGGCAACCCACTTCAGCGCTCTTGCCTGGAAAATCCCATGGACTGAGGAGCCTGGTGGGCTGCAGTCCATGGGGTCGCTAAGAGTCGGACATGACTGAAGTGACTTAGCAGCAGCAGCAGCAGCAGCATGCAATTCAGTGCAGTTCAGTTCAGCCACTCAGTCATGTCTAACCATTTGCAACCCCATGGACTGCAGCATGCCAGGCTTCCCTGTCCATCACCCACTCCCAGAGTTTACTCAAACTCATGTCCATTGAGTCGGTGATGCTACCCAACCATCTCATCCTCTGTCATCCCCTTCTCCTCCCACCTTCAATCTTTCCCAGCATCAGTGTCTTTTCAAATGAGTCAGTTCTTTGCATCAGGTAACCAAACTTTTGGAGTTTCAGCTTCAGCATCAGTCCTTCCAATGAATATTCAGAACCAATTTCCTTTAGGATTGATTGTTTGGATCTCCTTGCAGTCCAAGAGACTGTCAAGATTATTCTCCAACACTACACTTCAAAAGCATCGATTCTTTGGTGCTCAGCTTTCTTTATAGCACAACACTCACATCTGTATATGACTACTGGAAAAACAATAGCTTTGACTAGATGGACCCTTTGTTGGTAAAGCAATGTCTCTGCTTTTTAATATGCTGTCTAGGTTGGTCATAGACTCTTGCTTCCAAGGAGCAAGTGTCTTTTAATTTCATGGCTGTAGTTACCATCTGCAGTGATTTTGGAGCCCGAGAAAATAAAGTCTCTCACTGTTTCCACTGTTTCCACTGTTTCCCCATCTATTTGCCTTGAAGTGATGGGATGAGATGCCATTATCTTTGTTTTAAGAATGTTGAATTTTAAGACAGATTTTTCACTCTCCTCTTTCACTTTCATCAAGAGACCCTTTAGCTTTTCTTCACTTTCTGCCATAAGGGTGGTGTTATCTGCATATCTGAAGTTATTGATATTTCTCCCAGCAATCTTGACTCTAGCTTGTGCTTCATCCAGTCCAGCATATGCAGTAGCATATGTCTAAAATATATGCAGTAGCGTATGTCTTTAAAAAAAAAAACCAACGGTAATACCATGACTTAAAACAGTGTTGGAAAAATGGCTCAAATACACTTGCATGGCACCTGTGTGTGTGTGCTCAGTCGCTAAGTCATGTCCGACTCTTTATGACCCCAAGCACTATAGCCGACTAGGCTCCTCTGTCCATGGAATTTTCCAGGCAAGAATACTAGAGTAGGTTGCCATTTCCTACTCTAGGGGATCTTCTTGACTCAAAGATCAAACCCAAATCTCTTGCATCTCCTGCACTGGCGGGAAGATTCTTTACCACCTGGGAAGCCCACAACCTTTACCTTATAAAAAAAATGTAGCACATGGAAAGCTCAATAAAGTGAAGCACAATCCAATAAGGCATTCTTGTATTATATTTTTGTTGCTATATTTTTTTAATTGATGAGGCAAAATCCCACTATTTTTTTTCGATTTCTTTTTAAAATTTTATTATTATTTTTATTAAATTTTAATTTTTACTTTATTTTACTTTACAATACTGTATTGGTTTTGCCATACACTGACATGAATCCACCACGGCTGTACATGCGTTCCCAAACATGAACCCACCTCCCTCTCCATAACATCTCTCTGGGTCATCCCCGTGCACCAGCCCCAAGCATGCTGTATCCTGCATCGGACATAGACAGAGGGAGAGGGTGGGATGATTGGGGAGAATGGCATTGAAACATGTATACTATCATGTAAGAAATGAATTGCCAGTCTATTTTATTTCAAGATTTCTAAGTCCCACTTGCATTCAGACAAATTATAGAAAAGAAAATTATTTGCTGGACAGTGTTTAAATCTTGGAATGTAATTGTACAGTGATGTAACTATTACAAAATGGTAGTAACTGCCATTATGAAACAATGTTTATTGATCCATCCTAGCTCATCAAAAAATTGACATTGTTGGTAAAAATAAGTCATATGCAATCAATAAATCTGCAATAATGTTTGAAATGCCTCTTTACTTTCTAGCTTAATTTAGCTTTCCAAACTAACCATTGGATGTTGAACGTTGAAGTGCCTTTAGTGGATAAGTGTACACTGTTTAAAGATGTCAACCATAATGTAGACATGCCAACAAGGACTGCTGGTGACAACTGAGGTTGTAGGTTAGTACGTAAGCCTACAGTTAACATTATGACTTCAGTCTAAGTGGAGTAACTAAGAAGAGCTGTGAGATCTGCAAAATAAACTAGAAGAGACCAACAGAACAAAGAGGCAGCATGAGGCTAGCCACTGTGAGCTTGTTAGGCATCTTTGCATTTCAGCAAGGGTGGGCAAGTTAAAATTGCTTATCATTTCCCTTATTTACTCAAAACAACAACTTTCTATTTCCCAAATCTTTTCAATGGCCACATTCCATTGCACATATCAAAATGTAAGAATCAGTCCTAATTATCACATATTCCAGGCATGGAACAATGAACTGGTTCTAAATTGGGAAAGGAGTACCTCAAGGCTGTATATTGTCACCCTGCTTATACACAGAGTATATCATGTGAAATGCCAAGCTGGATGAAGCACAAGGTGGAATCAAAATTGCCAGGAGAAATATAAATAACCACAGATATGCAGATGACACCACCCTTATGACAGAAAGCGAAGAGGAACTAAAGAGTCTCTTGATGAAGGTGAAAGAGGAGAGTGAAAAACCTGTCTTAAAATTCAATATTCACAAAATGAAGATCATGGCATCCGGTCCCATCACTTCATGGCGAATAGATGTGAAACAATGGAAACAGTGACAGATTTATTTTCTTGGTCTCCAAAATCACTGCAGATGGTGACTGCAGCCATCAAATTGAAAGACATTTGCTCCTTGGAAGAAAAGTTATGACCAACCTAGAAGGCATATTAAAAAAGAGAGACATTACTTTGCCAACAAAGGTCTATATATTGAAAGCTATGGTTTTTCCAGTAGTCATGTATGGATGTGAGAGCTGGACTATAAAGAAAGCTTAGGACCAAAGAATTGATGTTTTTGAACTTTGGTGCTGGAGAAGACTCTTGAGAGTCCCTTGGACTGCAAGATCAACCCAGTCAATCTTAAAGGAAATCAATTCTAAATATTCATTGGAAGGACTGATGCTGAAGCTGGAGCTTCAATACTTTGGTCACCTGATATGAAGAGCTGACTCATTAGAAAAGACTCTGATGCTGGGAAAGATTGAAAGCAGAAGGAGAAGGGGATGACAGGGGATGAGATGGTTGGATGGCATCACTGACTCAATGGACATGAGTTTGAGCAAGCTCCAGGAGATTGTGAAGGACAGGGAAGCCTGGCATGCTGTCATCCATGGGGTTGCAGAGTCAGATATGACTGAGAGACTGAACAGCAATCACATTTTCAGAAAAAAATACATAATATGTTCAGAATGTGTGTCCTTTATTCTGATGGCCTAATCTTCATTTTTCATGCTCCAGAATGTGTATAGTGATTATCCCTCGTAATTCCTCTTTGGAGCTTCTCTGGTGGCTCAGGGATGAAGAATCCACCTGCCAGTTCAGCAGAAACAGGTTTGACCCCTAGGTGGAGAAGATCCTCCGGAGAAGGGTGTGGCAACCCACTCCAGTATTCTTGCCAGGAAATCCAGTGGACAAAAGAGCCTGGCAAGCTACAGTCCTTGGGGTCGCAAGAGTCACACAACTTACTGATGAAACAACAATTTCCTCTTTTATATCAGATATGAGCTGTTTGAAAACTATTTTATCATCACTGTCTGTTGCAGCCACTTGGCAATTTTCATGTCTCCATCAGTGTTGATGCACAAACTGCTGTGTGCCCTTGGCTATACAGAATCATCTCCAGAGGGTCAGAGTACCTAAAACCTCTTTCTCTTTTTTGATAAAACCTGGCAACTCAGAGTTCAGATGATTGGCGCTTAAGATATTTTTTTCCTCTTTCAATAAGAGCAGTGAAGAAATATCACGGTTTACTCCTAAGTTAGCTGTTTTCTTCTTACTTTTCCTTTGTTTTAAATTTCTTTCTCATTTTGAGCATTTGTTTAAGTATTCACTTATTTTTATACTATTCTGCTGGTAGTATATGATGTCTTTGAAAATAGAACATCTTGGGCTTTAAATTGAAGGGGGGGAGGTTTCTTCCCAAACTGATGAAAAATGTTTATTCTAAGTTATTTTATACAGTAGTTTCCCCCCGCCCCAACAGACTTGCAATAATCACATCTTTTAAATCTATAAATAACATTATCAAATTAAACTTAATCTTTGAAATCTCACAAAAATTTATGTTTTACAACTCATCCTAAATATCAAGGCTGCAAGAATAAAATAATAAAACATTTGCTATATCCAAATATTTTACAGCTGTACCTAGAAAAAGAAAAAGGAAAAGATGCATATGCTTGGTTAAGGGCTAACATTGTCCTAGCAGTCAGAAACGAAATAAAATATCCAAATTATTAGCATTATCTTAATACAGTTATAAAGTCATGTTGTCATTAACAGTGATTGAACTCACGGGTGAGTGCCCAAAGGGCTGGTCACAGAAGCTGTTGCTACAGTGTCTCCTCCTCTATGCATGCCAATTGTGCATCACCCCACATGCACTTTTTTCCACCATGTGCCATGTAAGTCACTTCAGTCGTGTCTGACTCTTTGCAACCCTATGGACTGTAGCCTGCCAGGCTCCCCTGTCCATGGGATTCTCTAGGAAAGAATACTGGAGTGGGTTGCAGCGCCCTCCTCTAGGGAATCTTCCCAATCCAGGGATTGAACCCTCGGGCTCAGCCACTGGGGAAGCCCTTTCCTACCGCACAGAGTTCTATTAAGTAGATAACAGGAAAGAACAGCAACCATAGCAAAAACTAAACAAGCCAGTGGCTTGCTCTCTCTTTGGAACATGGTTATTTTCCTTGTGCATAAAGTATTCAACAACAACCAAAGAAAAGGAAAAGGAGAAGAAAATTTTCAGATGACGTAAACTGACATTTGAAGATTCTTTGCCAAGATGGTAGCTGTTTGTTGTTTCAGTCACTGTCCTGGCAATTATCCTCACATGGGTGCATGCTCAGTAGCTTCAGTTGTATATGACTCTAGCGACCCTCTGGACTGTAGCCCCCTGGCTCCTCTGTCCAAGGAATTCTCCAGGCAAGAGTACTGGAGTAGGTTGTCATGCCCTCCTCCAGGGGATCTTCCCAACCCAGGGATCAAACCTGCATCTCCTGCATGGCAGGAGGATTCTTTACTGCTGAGCCACCAGGGGAGCCCAATATCTTTACATTCAAATCTGAAGGAGGCACGGTCTTTGTAATTTCCAGTCTTTTTTACTTCTGGGCAATCTGAGTGTTTTTATGGTGCCACACTGAAAGCTGGGACCTTCAAAAAGTCCTCCAAGTGTATGACCCGCAGACACTACTCCAGGAGTAAGATTTCCTTGCTAGATGCACACTGGTAGATCTCCCACCTGCTTAATTCTCAAACCCCACCTACTGCTGCTGCTGAGGTTAAGTGGCAGTATATCTTGCTATGTCTGCACAAATCCATTTGTGGAGATTGTACACTCCACCTCGTGCTCCTGGAAAATCTTTCTGATGCTTTTTAAAATAGCATTTAAAATTTAATTTTGTAATTATATTTTGCAAGTATATAGTAACACAATTAATATGTGTGTATTAATCTGCTATCACCTTGCCAAATTTTATTTATAGTAAAATTTTAGATCCCATAGGACTTTCACACAAACCCACAGGTCATATGTGAATAAAATTATTTCAATTTTTCTTTTCCCATTTGTACCTTTTTTTTTTTAATATTGTGATGGATTGGTTCCTAAAATTAGGGGAAATGAGTTTCCTATTTTAGCATTGATTATGGTGTTTGTTGTAGGTTTTCATAGATCTCTTTATCAGATTGCGGGCCTTTATGTCTACTCCTACATTAAAAAAAATTTCCCATGAATGGATGTTTCATTTTATCATCTTTTTCTCCTTCTATTGAGATAATTGCATGCTTTTTCACTTTTTATGCTTATGTATAAAGTAGAACTATCTCTTTGCAGAAGCCCTATCTTTTAGATAAAAATTTCTGCAGAATCTACTAAAAACTATTAAAACTAATATTTGTTAGTGACTGACTGGACCATGTTAGTGAGTGCTATTTACTCTGCAGTATAAGTTCTGATATTACTGTTCAAAAAGCACAGCTTTGGGGCATGCACTGTCACCCTGGGATGACAGTAGTTTTAGCAAGGCTCTCTTTGACTTTCTCTTTCCCTAATTGCTTCCAGATGTGACATGCTACTAAGTTCCAGATGAGGGCTCTTTTGATTTCAGCAATGCCCGGGTGAATACATTGCTCCACAGACTGATCCGATTAGATTCAGACTGCTTTGTGGGGGTAGATTTTGAGGTCAGTGTTTGAGGTTTGTTCCAACCCTAATAGGGCTCTTCTTCATTGTCTCTTTAACTGCTTCTCACTGGCAATCTAACTGGCCAGTAGTTTAGCCTGTATGTTTCATGGAATTACCTGCCTCCTCTTAATTGGTTAGCACCAAAACCACCATTACTTTCTAAAGCCTTGTTAGGCTTATTGGGCTCACACTCTGTTCTTCCAAAAGCTTAGTTCATTTGGGGAGATTCTCAAAGCTTTCTGTTTTATGTCTCTTGATTCTTTCGGGCCAAATTTCTGAACCATGGTTCTGGATCTGAGGCAGGGATAGTTGCTCAATTCTTTACAGTCTCATTAAAAGCAGGGTGCTGGGTGAATGGGGGAACCTTTGGTATTCTTGGCTTGCTTCTCTGCACTGGACTCTGCCCACCAAATGAACTGGGGAGAAAGCAGTTAGGTTTTCAGTGTTCTCAGCATTCCAGTCTTGAGGTTCCGTCTCAGCATCTAGGCTTGAGGCTGAGCCTCTGTCTTATCAGTGAGACGTTGGTGGAAGAAAGGATCTCCTCTCAGTTGGACTCATCTGGAGTTCAGTCTCAACAACATATATGTGGAAGTCATGAGAATCCTGGGGGCCTGCCCATCTCAGGGAGATACTTGTCTTAGTCCATTTCAGTTTCTATATAAAATACCACAGGTTGGATGGTTTATAATAACAGAAATTTATCTTTCATGTTCTAGAAGCTGGAAGTTTGAGATCAGGGTTTCAGCATGGTCAGGTAAGGGCTCTCTTCTAGATGTCAGGCTTCTCATGTATCCTCACATGGTGGAAGGGAGTGACGGATCCTTCTGGAACCTCTTAAGGCATTAATCCCATTCATGAGGATTTCACCCTCATGACTTTCATGCCTCCTAAAGGTCTCACTTTTAATTACCATCACCTTTGGGGGTTAGAATCTTAACATGAATTTCAGCGGGACACAAACATTCAGACCATAGCTATACTATAACTTTCAACAGAGCCCAGAAGAAGAAGAAGCCCTGTGTTCTGCACCCACCTGGAATGGAGTTTTCATCTTGCTGAGTCGGGAGGAGTGAGGAAGAGAGGGGGTTGTATTTAAAATTGCACATGCTCTCACTGTTCAGCAGAGCTTATTCTTGATAAGAGATATTCTTGATACTCTTCCATTTCCTTCCAGACAAGTTTCCCAAGACCTTAAACAGTTTGGTTCTTCTAATAATTTTCACCAGTTATGCTTGACTTTTCTGGGTAGGGAGTCCACAGGGCTCCTCTTGCTACTATCCTGGAACTAGAACTTTCAAAATCCACTTAATCTCCTCTAGTTCCTTTTTAATGTTTAGACTTAGTGCTATTTCAGTCTATTGTTGACAGAGGTCCATTTAGTCAAAGTTATGTCTTTTCCAGTAGCCATGTACAGCTATGTACAGTTGGACCATTAAGAAAGCTGATCACTGAAAAATTGATGCTTTTGAACTGTGATGCTGGAGAAGATTCTTGAGAGTCCCTTGGATAGCAAGGAGATCAAACCAGTCAATCCTAAGGGAAATCAACCCTGAATATTCATTGGAAGGATTGATGCTAAAGCTGAAGCTCCAGTACTTTGGCCACATGATATGAACAGCTAACTCATTGGAAAAGACCTGGGTGCTGAGAAAGATTGAGGGAAAAAGGAGAAGGAGGTAAAAGAGGATGGGATTGTTAGATAGTATCACTGACTCAGTGGATATGAATCTGAGCAAATTCTGGGAGATAGTGAAGGGCAGAGAAGCCTGGCATCTGCAGTCTGTGAAGTGAAAGTTGCTCAGTTGTGTCAGACTTTTTGAGACCCTGTGAAGTATAAATACTAGAGTGGGTAGCCTTTTCCTTCTCCAGGGAATCTTCCCAACCTAGGGATTGAACCCAGATCTCCCACATTGCAGGTGGATTCTTTATCAGCTGAACCACAAGGGAAGCCCGAGAATACTGGACTGGGTAGTCTATGCCTTCTCCAGCAGATCTTCCTGACCCTGGAATCAACAGGGGTCTTCTGCATTGCAGGTGGATTCTTTACCAACTGAGCTATCAGGGAAGTGGCTGAAGTTTATGGGATCACAAATAGTCGACACAGCTTAGAGACTGAACAACAACAACAGCTCTTGTCAAAATATTCCCTTTATATTCTCTCTTTATGTTAATACTTTCTTTTAAATTCTTGAGTAACATTACAGTAAGAATTTTAACATCTAGACTGCGAATTCCAACATCTTGGTCATTTCAGGGTCTGTTTCTATTGCTTTTTTTTTTCTTGATCATTGGTCAAGTTTTCTGGTTTCTGTTTGTATCCCTAATTCTTTTTTTTTTTCCTCTGTATACAAAACTTTGTGAATGTTTTGTTGTAGTGTATGTGTGGTAGGTTGTATTTCTTTAAAGTATGTTGAGTTTTGCTTGGACAGCCATTAAATTACTGGAACACTCTCTTGATCTTATTAGCATTGAATTATGCTATTAAGAGCAGGAGGAGAAGGGGACGACAGATGATGAGATGGTTGGATGGTATCACCGACTCAATGGTCATGAGTTTGAGTAAGCTCCAGGAGTTGGTGATGGACAGGGAAGCCTGGTGTGCTGCAGTCCATGGGGTCACAGAGAGTCGGACATGATCAGTGACTGAACTGAACTGATGCTCTAGCAGTGACTTCAGTCAGGAAATTAACAGATGCTTGCTCCTTGGAAGAAAAGCAATGACAAACCTAGACAACATATTAAAAAGCAGAGACATTTCTTTGCCAACAATTGTCCATATAGTCAAAGCTATGGTTTTTCCAGTAGTCATATATGGCTTGTGAGTGCTGGTCAATAAAAAATGGCTGAGCACCAAAGAACTGATGCCTTCCAGCTGTGGTGCTGAAGAAGACTCTTGAGAGTCCCTTGGACAGCAAGGAGATCCATCCAGTCAATCCTAAAGGAGATCAACCCTGAGTATTCATTGGAAGGACTAATACTGAAGCTGAAGCTCCAGTCTTTTGGCCACCTGATGTAAAGAGCCAACTCACTGGGAAAGACCCTGATGATAGGAAAGCAGGACAGGAGGAGAAGGGGACAACAGAGGATGAGATGGTTGGATAGCATCACCGACTCAATGGACATGAGCAGGCTCTGGGAGACAGTGAAGGGCAGGGAAGCCTGGAGTGCTGCAGTCCATAAGGTTGAAAAAGGATGGACACAACTGAGTGACTGAACAACAATGCTTTGCTACAGCAGACCTGGACTGGATTTTCCTTTTGTCCTAGGGCTTGTCCCTTTTCCTAGGGCACACTCCTTAATCCCAAAATATCACTTTTCTTTGGTTTATACTTACTATCTAAGTTGCTTAGTCATGTCTTTCCATTCTGGCTGAACTGGAATTTCCATATCTTTGAGATGTGTGATCTCTTTATTTCTGTGCAGCTCTCATTCCTGGAGCCACATTCTGCTATGCATGACGTAGTCTTGCCTGGCACATGCACAGCTGTTGCATACTAACATGCTAAGTCACTTCAGTTGCATCTAGCTCTTTGCAATCCCATGATCTGTAGCTTGCCAGGCTCCTTTGTCCATGGAATCCTCCAGGCAAGAATACTGGAGTGGGTTGCCATTTCCTCCTCCAAGGAATCTTCCTAATCCAGGGATCTCACCCTCATTTCTTAAGTCTCCTACGTTGGCAGGCAAGTTCTTTACCACTAGCACCACCTGGGAAGCCCATTCACAGCTCAGTTCCAGCTAAAGACTCAAAGGACCACTGGGCAGACTTCCGGGTTCCTCTCTATGCACTTTCTCCTTCCAAGTATCCTGACACACAAAATTTCATCTGATTCAACAGCTAGGAATTCTTTGCTCTGTCTTTTCAGGTTAGCAAAACTTTCATTTCGTTCTGCTTCTTGCCACTGTACCACTTCCCTATGCCATAGTGCAGAAATGGCTTGCAGTCTGAATGCCAAGACCAATGTGGAATTATGTTTTTGTATTTTTCTTATCTCAAGATCACTGTAGGGACTTTCCTGGTGGTCCAGTGGCTAAGACTCTACACTCCCAGTGCAGGGGACCTGGGTTCAATCTCTGGTCAGAGAACTAGATACCACATGCCACAACTTGAAAAAAAAGAAAAAAAAAAGCTCCTGTGTAATGCAACTAAAGGTCCTCCATGCCACAAGGAAGGTCAGAGATCTCACCTGCCGTAACTAAGACCTGGTGCAACCATATAGCTAAATATTTCGTAAAAAATTATTGTACTTTGAGGCCAGGTACATAATGTCAGAAATGGTTTTGTAGTGTATTTCAACCAGAGTTATAGGGGTTTATGTTGAGAGAGTGACCTAGGTCAATTGCATTGTGATAATAAAACACCATTGTTTTGTTAACAATTACATAAACAATTAAAATTTATTTCTCAGAGTTCTGAAGACTGAGTAGTCTGAGATCAAGCTGCTGGCAGATTTCGTGTCTGGTGAGAGCCTACTTCCTGGTTTACGAAAGTGAAAAGTGAAGGCAAAGTTCATTTAGTTGTGTCCAACTCTTTGCGACCCCATGGACTATATAGCCCATGGAATTTTTTAGGCCAGAATACTGAAGTGAGTAACATTTCCCTCCTCCATCCTGGTTTATAGGCAGGCATTTTTTTCACAGTGCCCTCAATGTAGCAGAAGGGGTGAGGGATCACTCTGGGGTGTCCTTTTTAAGGACATCAACACTATTCATGAGGGCTCCACCCTCATGACTTAGTCACCTGCTAAATGTCCCACCTCCTAACACCACATGGGGGATTCGATTTTTTTTTTAATTTTAGTATTTATTTATTTAATTTTGGCTTCATCGTGGTGCATAGATTTCTCTCTGCAGTAGCTTCTCTTGTTGTGGAGCATGGGTTCCAGAGCATTCAGGCTTCAGTAGTTGTGCTGCACAGGCTGTTTCCCGTGGCACATGGAATCTTCCTGGACTAGGGATCGAACCTGTGTCCCCTGCATGGGCAGGGGGATTTTCAACCACAGGACTACCAAGGAAGTCAGGGGATTAGATTTCAACGTGTGAATTACGAGGGGACACAGTCATCCAATTCGCAGCAGAAGATACAGAAGCAGAATTCTTGCCCCTCCCGCATTTAAGTTATCTTAACCTGTATTAATGGATCACTCAATATTTAGATATCTAATCTGAATCTAACTGTATCAAACCTGGGCAGGAAATGTTTGTGTTATTTTAGTCAATTAACCAGTAATGTCCTATCCTAGGAAAGAAACCACAGCAGGACTAAACAGGATACAAGAAAATTCCAACAGAGGGTACCATTGAGTCTAAACTCTTCTTGTTTCTTTTGTGCCAATCAAGGACCAGACAAAACCTGTCTCAACATTGTACATGAGAGGAGATACCTGAGAGGAACACATTTCTGGGCATTTTAAATAATTCAAATTTAATTTAAATAATTGGAAATTTGAGTGTTGAGAGTAAAATGATCCAAACAAGGTCTACAATCAAAGCTGGGCCATTGAAGAGGGGGCTTCTTCCCCAGCCGTAAGAGAGTAAATTTGATTTAGTGTAAACAAATGACAGTCAAAATGTTTAGATAGCATAGCATCACTACAATGGGTTAAACTTTATATATGATTTCAGTTGACAAAGTATGTTGTAGCTGATACTCTCCAGAGACACTAAATGTTGGAAAAATTTTATTACCGATATAACTTATGTGAATTGACTTAAAAATTTTTCTCACTTGTATATATGTTAAGCATATTGCTGAGAAAATGTCAAATAAATATAATCACACCTCATGTTTAGGAAACATTTCAACATATGAATAAGATTGCCCCACACAGACACTTAATTTGAAATACAAATGTTAAGACTGTCAAAGTTAATATACCCTTTAAAGGAGGATTTTGCCTGTGGCATCTTTACAAGTGGTATGGACTAGTTAAAAATGTCTTCTTTATTTTGAGAGAGGAAAATGGTAATTTTCGCTTTTAGTTTCTACTTCAGCCACCAGTTTCCTTTGTATGAAAGAAGGAGTAATTTTGCCATGAACCAAGATCTCCTAATGCACTGTTCTACTTTGTGATTTAATTTTCAATTGGTTAACAAATTCCATCAGGTGCTAGATTGCTGCTGATATGGGTTGAGTGGACTTGTGGGTAATGAAACATAAGCCAAGCACTATATTTTCAGAGCTGCAGAAAGTCTCTTCTACTACCCATGACATCTAAAGTGTAGAGTTTGCCCACTTTAAGGGACTTCCCAGGGGGCCCAGTGGTAAAGAATCAGCCTGCCAATGCAGGAGACAAAGGAGATGCAGGTTCGATCCCCGGGTTGGGAAGACACCCTGAAGGAGGAAATGGTAAACACTCCTGTATTCTTGCCTGGAGAATCCGACGGACAGAGGAGACTGGCAGGCTACAGTCCATGGGGTCACAAAGAGTCAGGCATGACTGAGCAACTGAGCATAATTACATTCCCACTTTAACTGCACAGACACTACAAATATATTCTAGAAAATTCCATCATCATGGGATTGATCAGTTTCTGCAAGTTGTTCATGTAATAAACCTGATATTGGAAAGAAATTCTTTTCCAGAACGGCCAAGCACCATTCCTGCATTCAAGTATGTCATCAAAGATAAACATGTAGGTTATATTATCTTAGATTCCTCAATAAATGATTATACTGAGTAAAATTTAAATCATCGTGTGCTCAGCTGAGGAAAATGACAAACAGAATCATGCATTTGATCAGTTTTAAAGTTACTAACCTATTATGTCAGTCGGTGTCCCTGAAATAGGAAAAGGAGTGCGTCAAGGCTGTATATTGTCACCCTGCTTATTTAACTTCTATGCAGAATATATCAAGAGAAACGCTGGGCTGGATGAAGCACAAGCTGGAATCAAGATTGCTGGGAGAAATGTCAATAACCTCAGATATGCAGATGACACCACTCTTATGGCAGAAAGTGAAGAACTAAAGAGCCTCTTGATGAAAGTGAAAGAGTAGAGTGAACAAGTTGGCCTAATGCTCAACATTCAGAAAACTAAGATCATTGCATCCAGTCCCATCACTTCATGGAAAATAGATGGGGAAATAATGGAAACAGAGAGAGACTTTATTTTCTTGGGCTCAAAATCATTGCAGATAATGACTGCAGCCATGAAATTAAAAGACGCTGGCTCCTTGGAAGAAAAGCTATGGCAAACCTAGACAGCATATTAAAAAGCATAGACATTACTTTGCCAACAAAGGTCCATCTAGTCAGTGCTATGGTTTTTCCAGTAGTCATGTATGGATGTGAGAGTTGGACCATAAAGAAGGCTGAGTGCAGAAGAATTGGTGCTTTTGAACTGTGGTGTTGGAGAAGACTCTTGAGAGTCCCTTGGACTGCAAGGAGATTCAACCAGCCCATTCTAAAAGAGGTCAGTCCTGGGTGTTCTTTGGAAGGACTGATTCTGAAGCTGAAGCTCCAATACTTTGGCCAACTCATGTGAAGAACTGACTTACTGGAAAAGACCCTGATGCTGAAAAAGATTGAAGGCAGGAGGATAAGGGGATGCCAGAGGACAAGATGGTTGGATGGCATCACGACTCAATGGACACGAATGTGAGCAAGCTCCAGGAGATGGTGAAGGACAGGGATGCCTGGTGTGCTGCAGTCCATGAGGTCTCAAAGAGTCAGGCACGACTGAGCAACTGAACAGTCATATCGCATGAGAAAATGTTCTGAGCAGCCACAGAGGATGCAGTGACAAATGGAGCTGATGTTGAATATAAACTTGCATCATGGAACCAGTCCAGCCAATTGCAGGTGAACCCAGCAGAGAAACAGCCTATCTACAGAACTGTACACAAGAAATAAATGCTTGTTTGAGCAAATGAGTGGTGGCATCATCTCAATGGATGACCATAGTTGATCAAAGGTGCATAAGAAATAAGACAACAGTGAATATCTTTAATATTTATATAATTTATCTCATAAATTATTGATAAAAGTCATATTCTTCAATGGAAAGTGATTTTAAAACACTGGACAACAAAGGGAAAATTTTGAAAGCCAATAAAAATACTTACGTGAAATTTAAAAATAAAATGCCATAAAAATGAGTTACAAGAAATGAATTTGATTTTTAAATATCAAATAATCTAACTTTTAAATTGAAAATGCTTGGTCCTAATAACAATGGTGTTTGCAGCATTCTACTGGTGAGAGGTTAAATTGGCTCAGAAAAAGAATTTTTTTTAGTATAAATAAATTGGCTCAGAAATTTTATAGTATTTGTCTTGAGTCTTTAAGAAAATGATTTATTTTCCATGGATCTTTTCTAAAGAAATGACAGAAATATTTGGCTACTTTTAAATAAATATTCATAGTAATATGTGTTTATATACTTTTTCTTACAAAGAGGAGAACCTAAATGCTCTACCATAGGAAATGCTTAAATGAGACTTATGACACATATATAAACAGATACCATTATTGGAGACAGAAGTAGTATTATCAAAGAAATTTTCATGACATGAACCTACTTGTTATATTGTTTTGAAAAGCAAAATACATAATTTAGTGTAAGAGAAGAAAGAAGAAAACGTCTACTGAAAATGCTCTGAGATATTACCAACAACCATTCACTTCTACTCCAACAGTCTCTCCTGTGCTTTATAATTTGGTTCTGACCCCAATTTGCTACATAGCTGTTTTCTTAAAGGACATTAATAACCTACTTTTCAGTTACTAAGGATGTCATTAACTGAGTTCTTATTCTTTCTGAGCCCTTCAAAAGTCTTTAGCCCTTTAACCTTTAACAAATCCTTCAAATATCTGAGTTGTTTTTTTCCTCTGTCAGTGCTTCCTTTGGGTCTCTTGTCCCTGTAATTCCTGTTTCCTCTCTCTTTTTGGCATGTTTTCCTGCCTCTGCTGAGATGTAGTATTCCCACAGGTTTTGGTCCTTGGCTCCTTTCTATCTTAATGTGTAAATTTGCTCCTAGAATATTACACCTTGTTACTTTCAGCCTTCTAAGAGACATCATTACTTGATTGAAGCCTCACTGTACTTGCTCTTTAATATGCCTATTTGAGGATTTATTATTTTTTTAATCATGACTAGAGATCAAATTTCCAACATCCTCTGGATCATGGAAAAAGCAAGAGAGTTCCAGAAAAACATCTATTTCTGCTTTATTGACTATGCCAAAGCCTTTGACTGTGTGGATCACAATAAACTGTGGAAAATTCTGAAAGAGATGGGAATACCAGACCACCTGACCTGCCTCTTGAGAAACCTGTATGCAGGTCAGGAAGCAACAATTAGAACTGGACATGGAACAACAGACTGGTTCCAAATAGGAAAAGGAGAACATCAAGGCTGTATACTGTCACCCTGCTTATTTAGCTTATACCCAGAGTACATCATGAGAAACGCTGGACTGGAAGAAGCACAAGCTGGAATCAAGATTGCTGGGAGAAATATCACCAACCTCAGATATGCAAATGACACCATCCTTATGGCAGAAAGTGAAGAGGAACTAAAAAGCCTCTTGATGAAAGTAAAAGAGGAGAGAGAAAAAGTTGGCTGGAAGCTCAACATTCAGAAAACGAAGATCATGGCATCTGGTCCCTTCACTTCATAGGAAATAGATGGGGGAACAGTGTCAGACTTTATTTTGGGGGGCTCCAAAATCACTGCAGTTGGTGATTGCAGCCATAAAATTAAAAGACGCTTACTCCTTGGAAGGAAAGTTATGAACAACCCAGATAGCATATTCAAAAGTAGAGACATTACTTTGCCAACAAATGTCCGTCTAGGCTATGGTTTTTCCAGTAGTAATGCATGGATGTGAGAGTTGGACTGTGAAGAAAGCTGAACACCAAAGAATTGGTGCTTTTCAACTGTGATGTTGGAGAAGACTCTTGAGAGTCCCTTGAACTGCAAGGAGATCCAACCAGTCCATTCTGAAGGAGATCTGTCCTGGGATTTCTTTGGAAGGAATGATGCTAAAGCTAAAACTCCAGTACTTTGGCCACCGCATGAGAAGAGTTGTCTCATTGGAAAAGACTCTGATGCTGGGAGGGAATGGGGGCAGGAGGAGAAGGGGACAACAGAGGATGAAATGGCTGGATGGCATCACTGACTCAATGGACGTGAATCTGAGTGAACTCCGGGAGTCGGTGATGGACAGGGAGGCCTGGTATGCTGCGATTCATGGGATCTCAAAGAGTTGGACATGACTGAGCTACTGAACTGAAAGCAGTAGTAGTCTGTATGGACTAGTCCTGTGATGGCCTCTCAATGGACCTCCTCTTCATTCTTTGAGCTATTTTCTTGTCCATGATAATTGCCTATCAGCTTAGTGTGAATACTACATCAGAACATATTTTTGTTCAAAAATATTTAATTGCCTTTTTACACACATTTGCAAAGGATACTTACCTTTGCCACTGATGTTAGGCTTGCTCATGTGAGTTTTGCTTTGAACTCATAGAGTATGCTTCCTTGAGCCATAGCTTTAGGCTCAATCATGTGTCTTGCTTTCGGTCAAATGAAGTTAGCAGCTGTGACAGTAGGAGAGGCTAGACGACCTGTACTTATATGTTTGGACTTGTCATCTTACATTTATGCCATCAGTATGAAAACTTGTCCCACGTAGCTACTCCCCAGTTATAGACTCCAGAATAAACAAACATGCAGCAGACACAAGTCAAATCTACGGTGAGGATCAGGAAGTGCCAAGTACACAGACTGAAGCAAAATCATGCTGCTGTACTCAATCCATTCCAGCTATCCTGCAGCCAACACACAGACACGTGAACAAGAATAAATGATAATTTTAAGCCATGAGGTATTTTATCTTTAATTTTTAAAAAATTTTTAATTGAAATATAGTTGATGATATGTTACAAGTATACAATATAATGGTTTGCAATTTTTAGAGATTATCCTCCATTTTTTGGTGTAGATGTGCTCAGTTGCTCAGTCATGCCCAACTCTTTGAAACCCCATGGACTGTAGCTCTCCAGGCTCCTCTGTCCATGGAATTTTGCAGGCAAGAATACTGGAGTGGATTTCCATTTCCCACTCCACAGGATCTTCCCTTCCCAGGGATAGAACCTGGATGTCTTGGGTCTTCTGCATTGGAAGGCGGGTTCTTTACCAGTGCACCATCTGGGAAGCATATAAAATATTGGCTATATTCCCTGTGTTGTACAATATATCCTTTTATCTTATTTTATATCCTAATAATGTATATCCTTCATCCCCTACTCTTTATTTCTCCTCCCAGTTCCCTTTCCCATTGGGAACAACTAGCTCATTCTCTATATTTGTAAGTCTGCTTCTTTTTTGTTAGGTTCAATAGTCTGTTGTGTTTTTAGATTCCACATGTAAGTGATATCACACCCTATTTGTCTTTCTCTGTCTGACTTAGTTCATTTAGTATAATGACCTCGATGTCCATACATGCTGCTGCAAATGGCAGAATGTCATCCTTTTTTATGAAAGTGAAAGTGAAGTCACTCAGTCGTGTCCAACTCTTTGTGACCCCATGGGCTGTAGCCTACCAGGCCCCTCCATCCATGGGATTTTCCAGGCAAGAGTACTGGAGTGGGTTGCCATTTCCTTCTCCAGGGGATCTTCCTGACCCAGAGATTGAACCTGGGTCTCCTCCATTGTAGGCAGATGCTTCTTCCATCTGAGCCACTAGGGAAGTCCTCTTTTAAAAACCATCCTTTTTTATGGTTGAGTAGTATTCCGGGCATTACGGACAGAGATTTTTTCTGTATCTTCAGCCATTTAGTTTTGGGATGGCTTGTCACACAGCTTCCCTGGTGGCTCAGGCAGGAAAGAGTCTGCCTGCAATGCAGGAGACCTGGGTTCAACTGGACATGGTAGCCTGGTGGGCTACAGTCCATGGCGTCATGAAGAGTCGGACATGACTGAGTGATTAACAGAATTGTCACACAGAATGATTGTATCACAGCTGACTGATACCTGTGGACCCATGTTGGAAGGCAGCTCCTTGAACTAGCACCCTTTTTTTTTTTGGCATTTTATGATGTTTTATCAGTTATACATTTTTCACTGATAAAAGTCTTAGAGCAAAGATAGCTTTAAGCAAGGCTTGATTCAAGGGCTTAGACTATGTCATCAGGTCCCAGTATCTCTTGCTCTATCCAAGTTTAAATTCTATTCTCAGGCTTTCTATTTTGAGTAGCAAATGGTTGCCCTCATTTATTAAAAGTACAATAATTGCACACACACTGTGTGGCAGTCAATTCTAGCTTTCAAGAACAATTCCAATATAAATAATCTTTCACTTCTTTAGGAACTCAAACACACTCATTATAAAGCCAGTCATTTTAGCTAGGTGAACACATTGTTTTGGTTGATGCCACAGAAGCCACATGCCCAACCCTGCAACCAAGAGTGGATTCAACACCATTTGATATGCATTAGATGTGAGCACTGGGGTCCCTAAAAGGAAATTGAATAACTGTTTTCAGAGGAAAAGGTCATGAGAGTTTGGTGTGCTGAAGTCAAAAGATAATAGATCATTGCTACACCAGCTCATAGCATTCTTGTTATCAGGCTTTGTCTACTTTCAATTGCCCCCTGCATGCACTCTGTCTTCATAAAGCACAGATCTGGTGGTGTCAACACTCCTGTTTATAACTTGTATGAGCTGCAATCAGAATAGGGGCCACAATCTAAAGGCTGAAGTTCAAAGCACTTGGTCACTTGTTTCCTAACTTCTTTTGCAGCCTGGTACCCCAGAACACCCATACAAACCTTCATTTCAATGACACTGGTAATTATTCCATTTCTCTAACATATCTTGAGGCCCTCCTAGCCCCATGATCATGTTTGACATGTCATGAGTCTTTCAGGGCCTCATCCAAATCCCACCGCTCAACTGTTCTTCTATCATGGCTCATATCATAGTCAGCCTCATGTTGTATCAAACACACGTGTGTTCCCCGGATGGTTCGTGGACTCTCTAGGGCATGTAGATAAAAACTCATCTCTGGCAGGCTATAGTCCATAGAGTATCCTCCAGAGTAACTTACACAGTGCTTTTCAAATAATCAGTGAATGTTTATTGAAATGGTGAGCTGTCGAATCATATAGCCCCAGGCTCAAGAGCAGAAGTTAGGATTGGCATGGCACTCAGGATTTTCAGCATATGATCTCTTCAGGTCCCTGCAGGTGACTGAGTCCTGACAAGCTGCTGGGCAGGAAAGATGATTTAAATTACATATTTAGAGAAAGGTGTAAGTTAGCCCATATGTTGGGATAAAGTAAGCAAACAGTCAGAAACGTCACACAAATAAGAAAAAAGGCCAGAGTCAGGTAGAAAGACTTAAATAAAATGCTTTTAACATATACTGTCTACCATTTGGGGAGTGTCCTAGGATTGCTAAAGAGTGTCTGGGTAGTTTGGAACTCAGCTGATGGCTGGACCCTGAGTAAGGAATGCCGGAGGTGTTCTACATTGTAAGGAAGTCTTTATTTACACAAATTCTGTCAGCTCAGAGGATACCTCTAAGAATAATGCGAGGAGAGAAATTTCTGTTCACTGCCACAGAGGCTAGATTAAAAATACAGATAAAGTGTTCTCTGATCCAATATACCTAATCAGACACTGACCAAAAAAGTTATTTATATAATAATAATTAAACTAACTTTGAAACACTGGTACCTTTGAATCCTGAAACACAGTCTATGTAATTTCCACAAGAGCTACATGAAATAAAGTCATGGTAAATTTTTTAGGGAACTATCATATTAATCAAACCATGTCTAAATAATGACTATAGCAGCATATGAAACAATAATCAATATTTTTCCAAAAATAGTTTAGATAGGGCACTTATTTGATCTGAAGTTGGGACTAATGTGTATTTTACATGACTGGTTTATATCAATAAGGTCAGCTGAATTGTACAATCAGGTGCGCTGTACAGCAGAGAGGTTAGAACAGGGAGTGTGGGTGGTGAGGAGAGAACCCAGAGATTGTTCCTGAGAGTCCTGCTCTTTCACAGGAAATGGTGGGGGGTGGGGGGGACACTTAACTTCCCGGCCTCCATCTCAGCTTTCCCCAACCCACAAATGCTAAACTTCCTTAATTGCATTGCTGGGGGCATTGAACTGGAAGTCAGTTATCAATTAAATGCGGTTTTAAAAAACAACCTATTTAAAGGTTTGTTTTCTCACTTGTCACCTGCATTGTTAACTCAAAATCACAAAATATCAGAGGTAGTTTAGAGTGAACATCTTTGTTCTTTGACTTACACAGTTTTACTAGGCTGTTGCGACTGGTCACCGAACTGAAAATGAGTAAGAAAGCTTGTGATGAGTAGCAAAAAATGGCCACTTCTAGCTCCTCCCAGGAAGAGGTGGAGTCTTTTCGTGTGTGTGCGCTTAGTCTTTCAGTAGTGTTTGACTCCGCGACCCTTTGGACGGGTTCCTCAGTCCATGGGATTTTTCAGGCAAGAATACTGGAATGGGGTTTGCCATTTCCTTCTCCAAGGGATCTTCCCCACCCAGGGATCGAACCAGCATCTCCTATGTCTCCTGCTTTGCAGGTGGATTCTTTATGTGCTGAGCCATCCAGGAGTCTCTTTCCCTCACCCTAAATCTGGGTTATATCAGTAACTGACTTTGGCAAATAAAATGAAGCAGAAGTGAGATTGCACAAGAACCAAGTCAAGTCTTCAAAAGGCTTCCTGTTCCCTCTTGGAGCCTGAGACATCTATCTGAAGAAGCAGGGAAAAGGCTTCCAGTTGATAAGAGACACATAGCCCATCACTCCTGTCACTAACAGCTGCTAACGCCAAATGCCAGACAACTCAGTGAAGTCAGCCTGGGCCGTCCAGCCACCAGCTATTCAGCCAGCTGTCTACATATGCATGAGGTGGCCCCCGCAGAGATCAGTCAAGTCAGCTCAGGTCAGAAGAATCACTCAGCTGATCCATGGAGTCATGGACTAAATATATGTCATAAGCTGTTATGCTGTGAGGCCATTATTACACCAGAGGAGATAACTAACACAGTGTTCTTTAAAAATAAAAGAAAGAAAAAAACCGGTGAATTGTAGAAGCAGGACACCATTATATAGGTTGCAGATCCACAATCGTTGCAAATATTGAGCAAATCAAAGGATCTACCTGGATGAACATTCTTGGGCTTTGTTAAAAATATTTCTTGAGGTGGCTCATTTGCTCTTGTATAGGTAATGATGTTGTTGTTTTAGTCACTAAGTCGCAGCCAGCACTTTTGGGACCCCATGGACTGTAGCCTGCCATGTTCCTCTGTCCATGGGATGCCCCTGGAAAGAATACTGGAGTGGGCTAACATTGTTTTCTCCAGGGGACCCTCCCGACCCAGGGATGGAACCTGCATCTCCTGCATTGGCAGGCGGATTCTTTACCACTGAGCCACCAGGGAAGCCCAAAGGTAATGATAGACTTCTCTTTTTCTTTCTCTTCCTTTTCCTTTTAAAAGATTTTAATTAATTAATTTATTTTTGGCTGCACTGTGTCTTGGTTGCTGGGCTTCCTTTGGTTGCAACGAGCAGGGACTACTCTCTAGTTGCGTTGCACAGGCTTCTCATTGCTGAAGCATCTCTTGTTGCTGAGCTTGGGCTCTGGGCATATGGGCTCAGTAGCTGTGGCATGTGGACGTAGTTGTTTCAAGGTAGGTGGGATCTTCCTGGACCAGAGATTGAATCCATGTCCCCTACATGGTGGATTCTTCACCACTGGACCATCAGGGAAATCCACCCCCCCCTTTCTTTAAGTGTGGTTTTCAAGAAATATCAAACAGCAAAATGTCACATTATAAAACTAAAGAAGGTATGTCTGCCCAGGTGGCAAACAGGGTACAAGTCCCAATTAAAGAAACAATAAAATTAATGATTTGTGTTAATCCAATCACGGTGATGTTTAACTGTTGTTGAACTTAGTACTTAAAGATACATTGTAAACAGCCACTCCTTTAAGGCAAGAAAATGTTGGATCAGGAAAGCACTAAAGAAGCTTGTTTTACTTATTTTTATTACCTTTGTATTTCCAGGAAGAGGAATACAACTTTTTTTTATATATTAGAATTTTTCTTTATGTTTTGAGCGGTTAGAAACAACTTCATTAAAGGAAATCAAAATATCTGGAGTATAAATCAGTATTCTGGTTTGAGTGTTGTTTTGCCCACTTTCTTTGTAACCTTCAACTTGTGTCTTCATGTCCTCACCTGTAAATTGAGTACTATGTTTATTCAAAGAATTAAGTGAGGATAAAATGAAACACTGTGTATTAAAGGGATTGTCACCTTGTAAATATTTAATGAGTATTACAATCTTAGGGTTTAAAATTCTTAAAACTTTCTCTAGAATACTTCTGGATGAAAAAATAAATAAGGATGAATAAATGTCACAGCATTATAAAATTGATGATTATAAATTAAAAAGCCTAAAAGTTGAATTCAAATTAAAAATTTTTTCACTAATAGTGATCTATTGTAATTCCCCAAAGTTGATATTTTTGTAAAATTGTTTGTTTCCCAGTAATAATTATGTTTTTACTATTGTTCTTTAGATGTAAAAGAATTACATAGAACTTAATATTTCACATGAGGCTGTAATATCCTATGCATTTCTTGACTGTGTGTTTAACACTTTGATGTTGGTAGGGCTGCTGCTGCTGTTGCTAAGTCTCTTCAGTTGTGTCCGACTCTATGTGACCCTATGGATAGCAGCCCGCCAGGCTCCTCTGTCCACAGGATTCTCTAGGCAAGAATACTGGGGTGGGTTGACATTTTCTTCTCCAAGAGAGAAACTGAGTCCCTATTAAATTAAATGACTTTAAGTACTCTTCCTGATGCTGTAAGGCCAATACCTATTTACAAATCAGCTGGTAGATATTTGCAGTTGTGGGTACAAGTGCCACATTTTGTTAGTTAAGTTGGTGTTCACCTGGCACTTTTCTGCTTATTTTGGAGAGTTGAACTTGTTTTGTTAAGATTTTCTTTAGACACAACACAGAGATGACAAGTTTGGAGTTTGGACTCAAAATGGAAACTTTGGGTGCATAAAATTTATTTACTCTTGGCAAACCACAGCTTCCTGTTATTTGACCTTTTCTTGAGAGAAAGCTTTTCTTTTTTAAAGGAAAGTAGTTTTAAACAATAATTTTTAAAAAAAAAACAACCTTCTTGGACATTAGATAAGTATGAAATAAACCAAATTTTATTGATTGAAGTGTAAATGAATCAAAAACATATGGACAAAATTTTCTATAAAGCACACATGGATTTAAAAACAAATAAAATTGCTCAGAGCCAAATACTTCTGGAATTTTATTGAACCCCAAACATTTGGAAAGTAGTTTGTGACCTTCATCAGACTGTAACCATAGTTCAGTTCTAAACTCCTTTGTGAATGTATCCAGTGGAACTAGGTAAAGGGTGAGTTGCTAGCAAGGTGAAGTTGGACTGAAATGATGGCCAATTTGGGGGGGTTGGGGGGAGGTGTCAAAATCACTGCAGATGGTGACTGCAGCCATGAAATTAAAGGATGCTTACTCCTTGGAAGGAAAGTTATGACCAACCTAGATAGCATATTCTAAAGCAGAGACATTAGTTTGCCAACAAAAGTCCATCTAGTCAAGGCTATGGTTTTTCCAGTAGTCACATATGGATGTGAGAGTTGGACTATAAAGAAAGTTGAGCACAGAAGAATTGATGCTTTTGAGCTGTGATGCTGGAGAAGACTTTTGAGAGTCCCTTGGACTGCAGGGAGATCCAACCAGTCCATTCTAAAGGAGATCAGTCCTGGGTATTCATTGAAAGGACTGATGCTGAAGCTGAAACTTCAATATTTGGCTACCTGATGTGATGAACTGACTCATTGGAAAAGACCCTGATGCTGGGAAAGATTGAAGGCATTAGGAGAAGGGGATGACAGAGGGTGAGATGGTTGGATGGCGTCACCAACTCTATGGACATGAGTTTGGGTAAACTCGGGGAGTTGGTAATGGACAGGGAGGCCTGGTGTGCTGCAGTCCATGGGGTTGCAAAAAATTGGACACAACTGAGTGACTGAAATGAACTGAACTGCCCAAAATACCCTTTGGGCCGATCTACTCCAGTGTCTGAACCTTCACCATAAACACTCTTTTTCGTTGTATTATTTTTAATTAAAAATATTTTTATTGGAGTATAGTCGCTTTACAGTGTTGTGCTAGTTTCAGGCATACAGCAAAGTGAATCAGCTATACATAAACACATATCCTTTCTTTTTATTTAATTTTTATATTCTTCTCCCATATAGGATATTACAGAGTATTGAGTAGAATTGCCTATGCTATACAGCAGGTTGTTACTAGTTATCTACTTTATATATAGTAATATAAGCACTTTTTTTTTTCCTAAAGAGAATTATGACCTGGAAAAACCAGTTCCTTCCTAAAGTGTGAATAATATTGGGAAGAATAATTAGAAGTTAATATTTAAATAGCCCTTTAAAAGTAACAAACACTTTCATATAGTGCTGGAGAAGACTTTTGAGTCCCTTAGACTGCAAGGAGATCAAACCAGTCCATCCTGAAAGAAATCAACCCTGAATATTCATTGGAAGGACTGATGCTAAAGCTCCAATCCTTTGGCCACCTGATGCGAAGAGCCAGCTCACTGAAAAAGACCCTGATGATGGGAAAGACTGAAGGCAGGAGGAAAAGGGGGCAACAGAGGGTAAGATGGTTGGATGGCATTACTGACTCGATGGACATGAATTTGAGCAAACTCTGGGAGATAGTGAAGGACAGGGGAGCCTGGTGTGTTGCAGTCCATGGGGTCACAAAGAGTCTGACAAAACTTCCTGACTGAACAAAAAAATGGAGCAAAATCCCTGAGGAAGCCAGTGAGGGTGGGATCCAGAGAGAAGACTGAGGGTTGGTGTCTGTGCCTTGCCCTGAACAAGGGATGTGGGAGTGTGACTACATACAGATGCACAGAAATTGATAAGCTAGATGGGCAGGAGTTTGAGGGAGTTACTAACTGGAAACCCTCTATTCCCTCAATGAAGAAAGAGCTAAGGCGCTGGCTGAGAGTCAAGGTAGGCCCACAGGAAGATGAGAGATGGAAGCATAGAGCTGGTCTTGAGAAGCAAAGGCGAGATCGGAGATTAAGGACATTTGCAGGGATTATTGGGGAGAGTTAAAAGCCAGTATGACTTCTTTCCCCACCCCCAGACAAATGGTTTCTCCAAGCCGGATTCAGCCACTTAGTTGTGTGAGCAAAACTTCATTGTTTAGATGAATATGAGATTGGAGTTTTGCATGATGTCTATAGTTCGTGGGCTAAGAGATTTATGACTTCAGAGATAAAGCAGTTTTGCATAGCAATCAAGTCCAGAGCTTAGCCTTAGAAATAGTTTACTAAAGGAGAATGAAATTGAAAGGTTGGTCAGCTGCCATGTTGCAGTCACCTGGGATCCTGGTGGCTTTGGGAATTGAAAGGAAGAGGATGGGCCAAATGCCAAGGATCTCAGTTAAAAGTGGGCACAGGTAAGGGGTTGGCATATGGTTGTAATATAGATTACGAGAGGACCTTCAATCTGAGGGTTCTGAGCCCAAAGATGCTTTTAAATGAGGATAAAATGTGAAAACAGCTAAGACTGAGAACCCCCCCACCACTATCCTGAGATTCATAGGAAGTAGCTGGAGCTGGTACTCAAGAGGGAAAAGATGGAAGAAAACGCCTCCTGGGACTGGGCTGAGGAATGGGCACTGCAGAGGATCACACAGAGATTGCTGGGCAGGTGAAAAGGCAGATGAAGGAAGCAGAGGATGGAACAGACCAGCCATGAGGCTTGCATCTGGGGTGATGGTCAAGGATGCCTTGAGGAGAGAGAGGTACAGGGATTCACAGATCTGCTTGAAACTCTGATTAAAGTTCTACTGATGTTGTTCAGTTGCTCAGTCATGTCTGACTCTTTGGGGCCCTGTGAACTGCAGCATGCCAGGCTCCTCTGTTCTCCACTATTTCCCGGAGTTTGCTCCAATTCATGTTCACTGAGTCAGCGATGCCATCCAACCATCTCATCCTCTGTGATCCCCTTCTCCTTCTGCCCTCAATCTTTCCCAGCATCAGGGCCTTTCTAATGAGTCGGCTTTTTGCATCAGGTGACTTCCCTGGTGGCTTCCCTGGTGGCTTCCCAGATGATAAAGCTTCCACCTACAATGAGGGAAACCCAGGTTCAATCCCTGGGTTGGGAAGATCCTCTTGAGAAGCAAATGGCAACCCACTACAGTACTCTTGCCTGGAAAATCCAATGGATGGAGGAGCATGGTAGGCTACAGTCCATGGGGTCACAAAGAGTTGGACACAACTGAGCAACCTCACTTTCACTTTTTCACTTTCTTCGCATCAAGTAGCCAAAGGATTGGAGCTTCAGTTTCATCATTAGTCCTTCTAATGAGTATTCAGGGTTGCTTTTCTTTAGGACTGATTGGTTTGATCTTCTTTCAGTCCAAGGAACTCTCAAGAGTTTTCTCCAGCATCACAATTTGAAAGCATCGATTCTTGTGCTCTCAGCCTTCTTTATGGTCCAACTCTATTGGATGACAATCTAGCTAAAAATCTCGAGCTTTTACTCAAAGTCTCAAATACAGATTTTGTGTTTCTTGCTTCCTGTTTACCTATATATTCTGAGTAGAGCTGCAATTTTTATCTTTCCCTTTGCAATTAATCCTCTTATCTCTTACAGATTCCCAAGGAAATTTTGATTATTTTTCCAGGGATCTTGATGTTTTAATATGTTTCTGGAGAAATAGTATGTATTTTTCTGGAAGTGGGAAGTTTTAATTCTGAAATAATTGGGCTCCTGTAATACAGCTTTTGTGGGAATGTTCAACTGTGTATATAGTTTGGTGAATTTAAAGTCTTTATAAGTTGGACCTATTTTTATTCTTATGGTTTCTCCAGTGTACTATTGTTAAGTAATTATTGAGAAAGTGCATGAAAATGCTATTTATATTGAAACTGTATCTTGATAAAGTATTTTTATATGTAGCAATTTTACATAATTTCTGTGTGTAAAATATAAGTGGATTATATTTGTTTCTTTGTCATATCATTCCTTAGGACTTAGCAATGCTAAAGAATAAAGTAGTAGACTTGGACATTGCTAAGAGTTTGTTGAAATATACTAATGTAAAGTAACCAAGAAAAATGTGAAGAATTCACTTCTAATTTAAGAAAGAAATGATAATTTGGTGGTCTGTTTCCTTGTAAACTATAGTTATAGAATAGGTTGTACTTCAGCTCACTTTGAAAATACTATGTTCTTTGAAAAATATTGATCATCTATTATGTGATAACCTCTGGCAATAAAGATACAACAGTAAACAAAATAGACAGTGTCTGCTTTCATGGGTTGTAGTCTAATAGGAGACAGATAGAGGTGGGATGGAGGATTGGAAGGGAGGCTCAAGGGGCAGAAGGTTATGTATACATATAGCTGATTCATGTTGTTGTACAGCAGAAAATAGCACAACGTTGTTAAGCAATTATACTCCAATGGAAAATAATAAAATATATAAAATTAAAGGAGACAGGTATTTAAGTATGTAAATAATCAAGATAGCTCTAATAAAAGAGATGCCTAAACTTTTAATTATTTAATTTTATTTGATATTTTAGATTCTTATCGTTTTTAAATTATGAAAGTATGATAAGGCATTTACAGGAGACTTGAAAATACAGAACAAGTTTACATATAGTTTCACTATATACTTTAATAACTTTTAAAGTAGATAAATTAAGATTTTTAGTTGGAGTTTCAATAGTAAATTCTGAAAAATTAATAGAATGAATATACAGAGAAGTAGAGGATATAGTAGACCTGAAAAGCACTGTGAACCAATTCAACATAATTAAGATTTACACAATTTTCACACAATCAAAGTGAAAGTCACTCAGTCATGTCTGACTCTTTGTGACTCCATGGACTATACAGTCCATAGAATTCTCCAGGCCAGAATACTGGAGTGGTTAGCCTTTCCCTTCTCCAGGGCATCTTCCCAACCTAGGGATCGAACCCAGGTCTCCCACATTGCAGGCAGATTCCTTACCAGATGAGCCAATAGGGAAGCCCAAGAATACTGGGGTGGGTAGTCTATCCCTTCTCCAGCTAATCTTCCTGACCCAGGAATCAAACTGGGCTCTCCTGCATTGCAAGCAGATTCTTTACCAACTGAGCTACCAGGGAAGCCCTTTTCACACAATCAAGTCAGTTCAGTCATTGAGTCATGTCCGACTCTTTGTGATCCCATGGACCACAGCACGCCAGGACTCCCTGTCCATCACCAACTCCCGGAGTCTACTCAAACTCATGTCCATGGAGTCGGTGATGCTTTCCAACCATCTTATCTTCTGTCGTCGCCTACTCCTCCTGCCTCCAATCTTTCCCAGCTTCAGGGTCTTTTCAAATGAGTCAACTCTTTGCATCCGGTGGCCATAGTATTGGATTTCAGCTTCAGCATCAGTTCTTCCAATGAACACTCAGGACTGATCTCCTTTAAAATAGACTGGTTGGATCTCCTTGCAGTCCAAGGGACTCTCAGGAGTCTTCTCCAACACCACAGTTCAAAAGCATCAATTCTTCTGCGCTCAGCTTTCTTTACCATATAATCTTATACATATAATCTTATATCCATACATGACTATTGGAAAAACCATAGCCTTGACTAGATGGACCTTTGTTGGCAAAGTAATGTCTCTGCTTTTGAATATGTTATCTAGGTTGTGATAACTTTTGTTCCAAGAAGTGTCTTTTAATTTCACGGCTGCAGTCACCCTCTGCAGTGACTTTGGAGCCCCCCCAAAATAAAGTCTGCCACTGTTTCCACTGTTTACCCATCTATTTCCCATGAACTGATGGGAATAGATGCCATGATCTTCATTTTTTGAATGTTGAGCTTTAAGCCAAGTTTTTCACTCCCTTCTTTCACTTTCATCAAGAGGCTCTTTAGTTCTTCTTCACTTTCTGCCAAAAGGGTGGCATCATCTGTATATCTGAGGTTATTGATATTTCTCCCAGCAGTCTTGATTCCAGCTTGTGCTTCATCCAGCCCAGCATTTCTCATGATGGTTTCTGCACATAAGTTAAATAAGCAGGGTGACAATATACAGACTTGCGTACTCCTTTTCCTATTTGTAACCAGTCTGTTGTTCCATGTCCAGTTCTAACTGTTGCTTCCTGACCTGCATACAGGTTTCTCAAGAGGCAGGTCAGGTGATCTGGTATGCCCACCTCTTTCAGAATTTTCCAGTTTATGGTGATCCACACAGTCAAAGGCTTTGGTATAGTCAATAAAGCAGAAATAGATGTTTTCCTGGAACTCTCTTGCTCTTTTGATGATCCAGCGGATGTTGGCAATTTGATCTCTGGTTCCTCTGCCTTTTCTAAAACCAGCTTGAACATCTGGAAGTTTATGGTTCACATACTGTTGAAGCCTGGCTTACAGAATTTTGAGCATTACTTTTCTAGCGTGTGAGATGAGTGCAATTGTGTGGTAGTTTGAGCATTCTTTGACATTGCCTTTCTTTGGGATTGGAATGAAAACTGACCTTTTCCAGTCCTGTGGCCACTGCTGAGTTTTCCAGATTTGCTGGCATATTGAGTACAGCACTTTCACAGCATCATCTCTCAAGATTTGAAATAGCTCAACTGGAATTCCATCACCTCCACCTGCTTTGTTCGTAGTAATACTTCCTAAGGCCTACTTGACTTCACATTCCAAGATGTCTTGCTCTAGGTGAGTGATCACACCATCGAGATTATCTTGGTCATGGAGATATTTTTTGTACAGTTCATCTGTGTATTCTTGCCACCTGTTCTTAATATCTTCTGTTTCTGTTAGTTCCATACCATTTGTGTCCTTTATTGAGCCCATCTTTGTATGAAATGTTTCATTGGTATCTCTAATTTTCTTGAAGAGATCTCTATTCTTTCCCATTCTATTGTTTTCCTCTATTTCTTTGCACTGATCTCTGAGGAAGGCTTCTTTATCTCTCCTTGCTATTCTTTGGAACTCTGCATTCAAACTAGTATATCTCTCCTTTTCTCCTTTGCTTTTTGCTTCTCTTCTTTTCACAGCTATTTGTAAGGCTTCCTCAGACAGCCATTTTGCTTTTTTGCATTTCTTTTTCTTGGGGATGTTCTTGCTCCCTGACTCCTGTACAATGTCACAAACCTCCATCCATAGTTCATCAGGCACTCTGTCTATCAGATTTGGTCTCTTATATCTATATCTCACTTCCACTGTATAATCATTAGGGGTTTGATTTAGGTCATATCTGAATGGTCTAGTGGTTTCCTCCACTTTCTTCAATATAAGTCTGAATTCGGCAATAAGGAGTTCATGATATGAAACACAGTCAGCTCTGGGTCTTTTTTTACTGTATAGAGCTCCTCCATCTTTGGTTGTGAAGAATATAATCAATCTGATTTTGGTGTTGGCCATCTGGTGAAGTCCATGTGTAGAGTCTTCTCTTGTGTTGTTGGAAGAGGGTGTCTGCTATGACCAGTGCGTTCCCTTGGCAAATCTCTATTAGCCTTTGCCCTGCTTCATTCTGTATTCCAAGGCCAAATTTGCCTGTTACTCCAGGTGTTTCTTGACTTCCTACTTTTGCAGTCCAGTTCCCTATAATGAAAAAGACATCTTTTGGGGTGTTAGTTCTAAAAGGTCTTGTAGATCTTCCAAGAACCATTCAACTTCAGCTTCTTCAGCATTACTGGTCGGGGCATAGACTTGGATTATTATGATATTGAATGGTTTGCCTTGGAAATGAACAGAGATCACTCTGTTGTTTTTGAGATTGCATCCAAGTACTGCATTTTGGACTCTTTTGTTGACCATGACGGCTACTCCATTTCTTCTAAGGGATTATTCCCCACATTAGTAGATATAATGGTCATCTCAGTTAAATTCACCCATTCCAGTCCATTTTAGTTTGCTGATTCCTAAAATGTCAATGTTCACTCTTGCCATCTTCTGTTTGACCACTTTCAATTTGCCTTGATTCATGGACCTGACATTCCAGGTTCCTATGCAATATTGCTCTTTACAGCATCAGACCTTGCTTCTATCACCAGTCACATCCACAACTGGGTGTTGTTTTTGCTTTGGCTCCATCTCTTCATTCTTTCTTGAGTTATTTCACACAATAGTAGTATACAAATTCTATTCATGTTGCCACAGACTGTAAACTAGGAGACAGTGGAACATATATATTCAGGGACATAAAACAAGGTACAAAAATGTTATGGTCCAAACATATTTGGATCATACTGAATTTGTTCTTTTATCACCATGGAATTATGTGAGAAATCAGTATCAAAAGATATTTTCAAATAACTCACATATTTTCAAGTACAATGTGACTTTTACCGAGAGATCTTCAACTTAGTCATCGAGAGCCTCAATAAAGTTAGATTGAAAAGAACACAGGAGGTGATTGCAGAGAAGAAAGCTTTTAAATGAGAAATAAGTATTAAAATGAGAAATAAATTTAAAGATACTCTAAACAAAACCCCTTGTATTTGGAAATTAAATGTCCACTTTTAACTGATGGGTGTATCTAAGAAGCCATAATGAGGAAAATTAGAAAATATGTAATAGAATAAAAATAGAATAATAAAATAAAAATTACATTCTAAATAAAAACACATTCTAGTAATAGAATAAAAGTGAAAACAGAATTACACTCCATAAAAATAATTAAATAAACAAAATAAAGAGAAACTGATAAAGTTTTAAATATGTAAATAATCAAGATAGTTCCAATAAAATGAAGGCTTAAAATTTTAAGTGTTTACTTTAATTTTTAAAAAGATAGTTCTGGGCAGTGATAACAATCATCCTCATGATGAAAATAAAAGCAACCAGATGAAGAGTGCTGAAGGCTGGAGACCGCTTTAGATGGGAGCTGGAGAAAGCCTTTCTGTGGATATACCACTTGAGCTGAGAAGTAAAGGAGGAGCCAGGCAGCCCAAGCCAGGCTTTGGAGGAAAAGAGTGATCAAAGCAGCAGAGACTCAGGGAGTCATCTGACAGCCCATGTGGGGCCGTAGAAGGAGCAAGGAGGACAGAGTCTAACATGAGATGCAGGATGTGGGAGCAGATGATGTAGGCTTGGGAGGACATGGGAGGGCATTCAGGTTTCATTATAAATGTGATAAGAAGCCATTGGGAGGCTGAATAACAAAATCTGGTTTGTATGTTTAAAAGACACTGTGGCTGCCATAGAGAAATTTGATGGCAGTAAAGGCAAGAGTGGGAACAGGAACACTCTTTGGGAAGCTCTTATTGGGTCACTAGTGACAGAGGTGGTGATGTAGGCTCAACTGGTAGTAGGGAGGAAGAGTTGAGACGATTCAGGATTTTTTTTTTTCAGTTTTTGTATTGTCATAATGTATACATAAAGTAATATTTACCATCTTTGTCATTCTTAGGTGTATAATTCAGCAACATTAGGTATATTCAAAATGTTTTACATACAAGACTACTATCTATTTCCAGAATTTTTCATCATTGCAAATAGAAGCTCTGTATCCATTAAACATTATCTCCCTGTTTCCAACTCTATGGCCCTCGATAATGCCCATCTGCCTTTCTGCATTGTAGCCCAGTGGTAAAGAATCCTCCTGCCAATGCAGTAGAGTCAGGAGACATGAGTTGGATCCTTGGAATGGGAAGATCCCCTGGAGGAAGAAATGGCAACCCACGCAGTACTGTGTCTGAAAAATCCCATAGACAGAGGAGCCTGGTGGGCTACAGCCCATGGGGTCCTGAGCCAGACACCTGAGGGACAGAGCACGCATGTGCAATCTGTGAATTTGCCTGTTTTGGTAGCTTATGTAAGTGGAGTCATATCACATTCATCTTTTCTGTCTGTTCCAGAAAAACATCTATTTCTGCTTGATTGACTATGCCAAAGCCTTTGACTGTGTGGATCACAATAAACTGTGGAGTATTCTGAAAGAGATGGGAATACCAGACCACCTGACCTGCCTCTTGAGAAGTCTGTATGCAGAACAGGAAGTAACAGTTAGAACTGGACATGGAACAACAGACTGGTTCCAAATAGGAAAAAAAGAGTATGTCAAGGCTGTATATTGTCACCCTGCTTATTTAACTTATATGCAGAGTACATCATGAGAAACACTGGGCTGGAAGAAGTACAAGCTGGAATCAAGATTGCCGGGAGAAATGTCAATAACCTCAGATACGCAGATGACACTACCCTTATGGCAGAAAGTGAAGAGGAACTAAAAAGCCTCTTGATGAAAGTGAAAGAGGAGAGTGAAAAAGTTGGCTTAAAGCTCAACATTCAGAAAACGAAGATCATGGCATCTGGTCCCATCACTTTATGGGAAATAGATGGGGAAACAGTGGCTGACTTTATTTTTCTGGGCTCCAAAATCACTGCAGATGGTGATTGCAGCCATGAAATTAAAATATGCTTACCCCTTGGAAGGAAAATTATGACCAACCTAGGCAGCATATTCAAAAGCATAGACATTACTTTGCCAACAAAGGTCCATCTAGTCAAGGCTATGGTTTTTCCAATGGTCATATATGGATGTGAGAGTTGGACTGTAAAGAAAGCTGAGTGCAGAAGAATTGATGCTTTTGAACTGTGGTGTTGGAGAAGACTCTTGAGAATCCCCTGGACAGTCTCAAACAGTCCATCCTAAAGGAGATCAGTCCTGGGTGTTCATTGGAAGGACTGATGTTGAAGCTGAAATCCAATACTTTGGCCACCTGATGCAAAGAGCTGACTCATTTGAAAAGACCCTGATGCTGGGAAAGATTGAGGGCAGGAGGAGAAGGGGATGACAGAGGATGAGTTGATTGGATGGCATCACCAACTCAATGGACATGGGCTTGGGTGGACTCTGGGAGTTGGTGATGGACAGGGAGGCCTGGCGTGCTGTAGTTCATGGGTTCGCAAAGAGTCAGACATGATTAAGCGACTGAACTGAACTGAATTTCACTTAGCATAATGTTTTAAGATTCATGTTGCAAATCAGAATCCAACAACACATTAAAAAGATCATACACCATGACCAAGTGGGCTTTATTCCAGGGATGCAAGGATTCTTCAATATCCGCAAATCAATCAATGTAATTCACCACATTAACAAATTGAAAAATAAAAGCCATATGATTATCTCAATAGATTCAGAGAAGGCCTTTGACAAAATTCAACATCCATTTATGATAAAAACTCTCCAGAAAGCAGGAATAGACGCAACATACCTCAACATAATAAAAGCTATATATGACAAACCCACAGCAAACATTATCCTCCATGGTGAAAAATTGAAAGCATTCCCCCTAAAGTCAGGAACAAGACAAGGGTGTCCACTTTCACCGCTACTATTCAACATAGTTCTGGAAGTTTTGGCCACAGCAATCAGAGCAGAAAAAGAAATAAAAGGAATCCAAATTGGAAAAGAAGAAGTAAAACTTTCACTGTTCGCAGATGACATGATCCTCTACATAGAAAACCCTAAAGACTCCACCAGAAAATTACTAGAGCTAATCAATGAATATAGTAAAGTTGCAGGATATTAAATCAACACACAGAAATCCCTTGCATTCCTATACATGAATAATGAGAAAGTAGAAAAAGAAATTAAGGAAACAATTCCATTCACCATTGCAATGAAAAGAATAAAATACTTAGGAATATATCTACCTAAAGAAACTAAAGACCTATATATAGAAAACTATAAAACACTGATGAAAGAAATCAAAGAGGACACTAAAAGATGGAGAAATATACCATGTTCATGGATCGGAAGAATCAATATAGTGAAAATGAGTATACTACCCAAAGCAATTTACAAATTTAATGCAATCCCTATCAAGCTACCAGCCATATTTTTCACAGAACTAGAACAAATAATTTCAAGATTTGTATGGAAATACAAAAAACCTCGAATAGCCAAAGCAATCTTGAGAAAGAAGAATGGAACTGGAGGAATCAACTTGCCCGACTTCAGGCTCTACTACAAAGCCACAGTCATCAAGACAGTATGGTACTGGCACAAAGACAGACATATAGATCAATGGAACAAAATAGAAAGCCCAGAGATAAATCCACACACATATGGACACCTTATCTTTGACAAAGGAGGCAAGAATATACAATGGAGTAAAGACAATCTCTTTAACAAGTGGTGCTGGGAAAACTGGTCAACCACTTGTAAAAGAATGAAACCAGATCACTTTCTAACACCGCACACAAAAATAAACTCAAAATGGATTAAAGATCTAAATGTAAGATCAGAAACTATAAAACTCCTAGAGGAGAACATAGACAAAACACTCTCCAACATAAATCACAGCAGGATCCTCTATGATCCACCTCCCAGAATTCTGGAAATAAAAGCAAAAATAAACAAATGGGATCGAATTAAAATTAAAAGCTTCTGCACAACAAAGGAAAATATAAGCAAGGTGAAAAGACAGCCTTCTGAATGGGAGAAAATAATAGCAAATGAAGCAACTGACAACTAATCTCAAAAATATACAAGCAACCTATGCAGCTCAATTCCAGAAAAATAAACGACCCAATCAAAAAATGGGTCAAAGAACTAAATAGACATTTCTCCAAAGAAGACATACGGATGGCTAACAAACACATGAAAAGATGCTCAACATCACTCATTATTAGAGAAATGCAAATCAAAACCACAATGAGGTACCACTTCACACCAGTCAGAATGGCTGCGATCCAAAAATCTGCAAGCAATAAATGCTGGAGAGGGTGTGGAGAAAAGGGAACCCTCCTACACTGTTGGTGGGAATGCAAACTAGTACAGCCACTATGGAGAACAGTGTGGAGATTCCTGAAAAAATTGCAAATAGAACTACCTTATGACCCAGCAATCCCACTGCTGGGCATACACACCAAGGAAACCAGAATTGAAAGAGACACATGTACCCCAATGTTCATCGCAGCACTGTTTATAATAGCCAGGACATGGAAGCAACCTAGATGTCCATCAGCAGATGAATGGATAAGAAAGCTGTGGTACATATACACAATGGAGTATTACTCAGCCGTTAAAAAGAATTCATTTGAATCAGTTCTGATGAGATGGATGAAACTGGAGCTGATTATACAGAGTGAAGTAAGCCAGAAAGAAAAACACCAATACAGTATACTAACACATATATATGGAATTTAGAAAGATGGCAATGATGACCCTGTATGCAAGACAGCAAAAAAGACACAGATGTGTATAACGGACTTTTGGACTCAGAGGGAGAGGGAGAGGGTGGGATGATTTGGGAGAATGGCATTGTAACAGGTATACTATCATGTAAGAATCGAATCGCCAGTCTATGTCTGACGCAGGATACAGCATGCTTGGGGCTGGTGCATGGTGATGACCCAGAGAGATGTTATGGGGAGGGAGGTGGGTGGGGGGTTCAAGTTTGGGAACGCATGTACACCCGTGGTGGATTCATGTCAATGTATGGCAAAACCAATACAGTATTGTAAAGTAAAATAAAGTAAAAATAAAAAATTAAAAAAAAAAGATTCATGTTGCAGCATGTATCAGAATTTTTATGGTGGAATAATATTCCATCATATGTATATACCTCTTTTTGTTTATCCATTCACTTGTTGATGCACACAGTCATTTCCACCTATTGACTATTGTAAATAATGTTGCTCTGAACTTTGGTATATAATTATCTGTTTGAGTCCCTGATTTAATTTCATTTATGTATATACTTAGGAGCAGAACTGATGGATTATGCAGTAATTTTATGTTTAACTTTTTGAGAAACAGTCAAATTGTTTTTCACAGTGGCTCTATCCCTTTAAATTCCCATCAGTAGTGTACGATTGTTCGAAATTCTCCATACCTTCAACAGGAGGTGTTACTTTCCAAATTTTTTTTCTTATTATTGCTGCTGTCATTGTTCAGTCATTCAGTAATGTCTGACACTTTGTGACCTCATCGACTGCAGCACGACAGGTTTCCCTGTCCATCACCAACCCTCGGAGCTTGCTCAAACTCATGTCCATTGAGTCGGTGATGCCATCCAGCCAACCATCTCATCCTCTGTCATCCCCTTCTCCACCTGCATCCAATTTTTCCCAGCATAAGGGTCTTTTCTAATGAATCAGCTCTCCCCATCAGGTGGCCAAAGCATTGGAGCTTCAGCACCAGTCCTTCCAATGAATATTCAGGATTGATTTCCTTGAGTGTTGGTTGGCTGGTTTTATCTCCTCACTGTTAAGGGACTCTCAAGAGTCTTCTCCAACACCATAGTTGAAAAGCGTCAATTCTTTGGCACTGAGCCTTCTTTAAGGCCCAACTCTCACATCCATACATGACTACTGGGAAAACCATAGCTTTGACTAGACAGACCTTTGTTGGCAAAGTAATGTCTCTGCTTTTTAATATACTGTCTAGGTTGGCCATAACTTTCTTTCCAAAGAGTAAGCATCTTTTAATTTCATGGCTGCAGTCACCATCTGCAGTGATTTTGGTGCCCATCTGTCACTGTTTCCATTGTTTCCCCACCTATTTGCCTTGAAGTGATGGGATGAGATGCCATGATCTTTGTTTTTTGAATGTTGAATTTTAAGTCAGCTTTTTCAATCTCCTCTTTCACTTTCACAAGAGGCTCTTTAGTTCTTCTTCGCTTTCTGCCATAAGGGTGGTGTCATCTGGATATCTGAGGTCATCTGCATATCTGAGGTTACCCAGCAATATGGATTCCTGCTTGCACTACATCCAGCCTGGCATTTTGCATGAAGTACTCTGCATATAAGTTAAATAAGCAGGGTGACAATATATAGCCTTGACGTACTCCTTTCACAATTTTGAACCAGTCCATTTTTCCATGACCAGTTCTAACTGTTACTTCCTGACCTGCATACAGGTTTCTTGCAAGGTAGGTAAGGAAGTCTGGTATTCCATCTCTTGAAGAATTTTCCACACTTTGTTATGATCCATACAAAGGCTTTGGCGTAATCAATAAAGCAGAAGTAGATTCTGGAATTCTCTTTTCTTTTCCTATGATCCAACAGATGTTGGCAATTTGATCTCTCATTCCTCTGCCTTTTCTAAATCCAGCTTGAACACCTGGAAGTTCATGGTTCACGTACTGTTGAAGCCTGGCTTGGAGAATCTTGAGCATTACTTGCTTGTGAGATGAGTGCTATTGTGAGGTAGTTTGAGCATTCTTTGGCATTGCCTTTCTTTGGGACTGGAATGAAAACTGACCTTTTCCAGTCCAGTGGCCACTGCTGAGTTTTCCAAATTTGCTGGCATGTTGAGTGCAGCACTTTCACAGCATCATCTTTCAGGATTTGAAATAGTTATTTTATTATTATTATAGTCAGCTTAATGTGTGTGAAGTGGTATCTCTCTGTGGTTTTGATTTGCATCTTTCTAATGACTAGAGATGCTAATATCTTTTTGTGTGCTTGTTGTCCATTCATATATCTTCTTTGAAAAATGTCTATTCAAGTTTTGTGGTCATTTTGGAATTGGGGTTTTGGGAAATTTTATTGGTTTTTTGAGTATTAAGGCATAGGAGTTCTTAGATATTCCTGATGTTAGTGCTTCATCAGATAAATGATATGCAAATATTTTCTTTCATTCTGTGAGTTGTCTTTTCACTTTCTTGATAGTGTTCTTTGATACACACTTTTAATTTTGATGAAGCCCAATTTATCTAATTTTCTTTTGTTGCTTATTTTGTGTCATAAAAATCACTGCCAAATCTAATATCATGAGAAGTTCTTTTATGTTTTCTTCTAAAAGTTTTTAGTCTTATCTCTCAAGTTTGGGCCTTTGATACATTTTGAGTTAACTTTAATATATGGGGTGAGAAACGGATCAATTTTATTCTTTTGTATGTAGAGATTATTTCCCAGAACCATTTGCTGGGAAGACTATCTTTTCCCCAATGAATGGTCTTGTCATCCTTGCCAAAAATCAATTGACCATCTTAGTTCACTTCTGTAAAAAAAAGTTTATAGCTTTTGAAAGCACAGAGAAGACTTATTTAAAGATATTTTCCTAAAACAATCGAATCCAAAGTGTTAGTAGTGTTGAATTGGCAAGTGTCTTGACTGAGCCCGAATCTAGTTGCTGGAATCAAGGTATGAGAGTGGGAATTGAGGCTTTAATAATGTTTTAAAAGTATGTGTTAGTTTTCTTGGATTGCCATAACAGAATACTAAAGTCTGGGTGATTTAAACAACAAACATTTATTTTTTCTCAGTTCTGGAGCCTGAAAATCCAAGATGTAGGGACCAGAAGGGTAACTGTCTGATGCGAGTTCTCTCCTTGGGGTGCAGATGACTGTCTTCATGCTGCGGCCCCACATGACAAAGAAAGAAATAGACAGAGAGAGAGACAGCAAGTGAGTACACTCTGGTCTCTGGTGTCCCTTCTTAGGGGCCTGAGCCCTATTAGGTTAGGACCCCATGCTTCTTATCTCATGCGACCTGTATCACCTCCTCACAGGTAGTATCTCCAAGTACAGTCACATCAGAGGGTAGACTTTCAAAGTATGCATTTTAGGAAGACACAAACATTTAGTCCATAACATTTTGCACAAGTTAGATATCCAGTAACCCTTAGGCAAAAGTTTTAATCAGTTTTTCTGATCTTAAGTCTATTGCTCTTTCCAGGCTGAAAACATCCAAAGTCTCACAGCTTAGAAATCCTGTGAAATTCTCTTTGCCTTAATGGCATGCAATGTGTTCCAGCAGGAAGCATGAGTTGATTTATCAATATTTCACCAACTATGATTTTTAAATGAATATTACTCACAGATAGAATGGCAGCTGCCCAGTCAATTTATCTTCTTCCATGTTGGCAGGAGTTCCAGATTCTCAGCTTATACTTTTGTGTGATCAGGTAAAAGAACTTTCACCACAATGAAGAAAAAGAAAACAGTTGAATGTTATCCATCTAAAGAGATTGCAGGGACTGTTTTATCTCATGAAAACTTGGAAAGTCATTTTAAAAGATGTTGAGATGCCACAATGTTAGTGTGTTACGATGTTAATCACTCAGTTAATAATCTGACTCTTTGCAACCCCGTGGACTATAGCCCACCAGGCTCATCTGTCCATGGAATTCTCCAGGCAAGGATACTGGAGTGGGAGATCTTCCCAACCTAGGAGATAAACCCAGGTCTCCTGCATTGCAGGCAGACTCTTTACTATCTTAGCCACTGCCCAACAAAAGCATGTCCTAATTTATTATCTGGAAGACTTGAATTCTGTGTCTGAGGAAGGTGTGTAGTATACATTTTGGGGTCTAAAAGGCAGATCCACAAATATCAAGGTCTTAATAGAGCTTTGCCATGGAACTCATTTGACCATGCAAATGAAAGACATATTTCCCCTTATTTGCTTCTTTACATTTAATGAAAATAATATATAGTTAAATAGCTAAGATCAGAAATCTTTGAAGGCTTCATTCAGTTTGAGACAAATGGAAAATCTTCTGTTAGCTGAGGTGGGTAAATTTGTCGGTTTTCCACTGATATATAATAATTCCACTCTTTTAACATTTCTGGCATGCAAAGATTCTGAACCTCTGCAGTCTGGGGCTGTGGATTGCTGATGTCATTCCAACACATGGTCGGAGCCCACTCTGCATACATTGTGGAGAGTGGCTTGCGTTAGTATTTAAATGCAGCTTGTCTCCCTCGCCAAGGGAAAGGCAGGGGCCTCTAATAAGCCCCATGTGTGTGGGAAACTTGTTGGAAGTTTGGAATTTGCCAGTCTCTGCAGAGGAATGTTCTATGGAAATACAGTACTGTATTTGTCATTACGGCATCTCCCTGTCAAGTGGAATTGTATTTGGAGGTTTACTATTCTTTGAGAACTTCTTTTCTACATTCATAGTAATGTGCCACATTGGAAAAATAGAAGGTCTAATTCATCTTGGTGTGCCAAGGATTCCAAGTCTTAGACCATCTTTGAGCCTCAGTTTCTTCACCCGAATCCTATAGGAAGTTTAGCAAGATGGGTTTAAGATCAGCTAGTTATGAAAGGCTCTGGCTGATTTGCTAATCATTGCTTTTAAAATGTTCAGTTCTTATCTGTTCACTCTGACTGCTCTAGATAATACATATACACTCTCTCTTCTTTCACTGATTTGTTCTAAAGCTTCTGCCTATCAATGGAGAAAGCCATTCCACCCAAGTGATCATTCCAGTAGCAACTCACATTCCCTTTTCTCTGAACCCCGATGCTCTTTGGAAATCCTTTTGTTGGTTTACAATTCACTTGCCGTGTAACCAGCACAAAGCTGGTGCTATAGACTGAACTGTGTCCCCTCCTGAAAATTCATATACTGAAGCTCTAACCACCAGTGTGACTATATTTGCAGTAAGGAAGTTGCTGTTGTTCAGTTGCTAAGTCATGTCTAATCTTTGCAACCTGATGGACTGCAGCACATAGGCTTCCCTGTCCTTCACGATCTCCCAGAGTTTGCTCAAGCTCGTGTTCATTGAATTAGTGCCATCCAACCACTTTATCCTCTGTTGCCTCCTTCTCCTCCTGCCCTCAATCTTTCCCAGCATCAGGATCTTTTCCAGCAAGCCAGCTCTTCCTATCAAGTGGCTTAAGTATTGGAGCTTCAGCTTCAGCATCTGTCCTTCCAATGAATGTTCAGGATTTCTTTCTTTTAGAATTGACTGGTTTGATCTTGTTATACAAGGAACTTTCAAGAGTCTTCTCCAGCACCATAATTTGAAAGTATCAATTCTTGGGTGCTCAGCCTTCTTTATGATCCAACTCTCACATCCATACATGACTACTGGAAAAACAATAGCTTTGACTAGATGAACCTTTATCAGCAACGTGATGTCTTTGCTTTTTAATATGCTGACTAGATTGGTCATAGCTTTTCTTCCAAGGAACAGGCATCTTTGAATTTCATGGCTGCAGTCACCGTCTGTGGTGGTTTTCGAGCCCAAGAAAATACACTCTGCCATTTTTCCCACTTTTTCATCACATCTATTTGCCATGAAATGATAGGACCAGATGGCATGATATTCATTTTTAGAATGTTGAGTTTTATGACAGCTTTTCACTCTCTTCTTTCACCCTTAACAAAAAGCTCTTTAGTTCCTCTTCACTTTCTGGCATGAGGGTGGTATCAACTGCATATCTGAGGTTGTTGATGATATTTCTCTCGACAATCTTGATTCCAGCCTATGCTTCATCCAGCCTAGCATTTTGCCTGACATACTCTGCATGTAAGTTGAATAACCAGGGTGACAATATACAGCCTTGACGTATTCCTTTCCCAATTTTGAACCAGTCCATTTTTCCATGTCCAGTTCTAACTGTTGCTTCTTGACCTGCATACACGTTTCTCAGGAGGAAGGTCAGATGGTCTGGTATTCCCGTCTCTTGAAGAATTTTCTACAGTTTGTTTTGATCCACACAGTCAAGAGCTTTAGCATGGTTAAGGAAGCAGAAGTAGATGTTTTTCTGAAATTTTTTTGCTTTCTCCATGATTTAATGTATGTTAGCAATTTGATCTCTGATTCCTCTTCCTTTTATAAATCTAGCTTTTACATCTGGAAGTTCTCAGTTCACATATCGTTGAAGACTCACTTGGAGAATTTTAAGCATTACCTTGATAGCATGTGAAATGAGCACAGTTGTACAGCAGTTTGAACATTCTTTGTCATTGCCCTTCTTTGGGATTGGAATGAAAACTGATGTTTTCCAGTCCTGTGGCCACTGCTGAGTTTTCCAAACTTGGCATATTGAGTGCAGCACTTTAACAGCATCATCTTTTAAGGTTTGAAATAGCTCAGCTGGAATTCCATCACCTCTGCTAGCTTTGTTCATAGTAGTGCTTCCTAAAGCCCACTTGACTTTACACTCCAGGATGTCTGGCTGGTGAGTGACTATACCACCATGTTTTCGGGATCATTAAGACCTTTTTTGTTCAGTTTATCTGTGTATTCTTGCCCCCTCTTCTTAACCTCTTCTGCTTCTTTTAGGTCCTTGCCTTTTCCTTTATTGCACCCATCTTTGCATGAAATGTTCCCTTGGTATCTCTAATTTTCTTGAAGAGATCTCTAGTCTTTTCCATTCTATTGTTTTCCTCGATTTCTTTGCACTTATCACCAAGGAAGGCTTTCTTATCTCTCCTTGCTATTCTTTGGAACTCTGCATTCAAATGGGTATATCTTTCCTTTTCTCCTTTGCCTTTTGCTTCTCTTCTTTTCTCAGTTATTTGTAAGACCTCCTCAGACAACCATTTTGCCTTCTTGCATTTCTTTTTCTTTGGGATAGTTTTGGTTACTGCCTCCTGTACAATGTTACAAACCTCCATCCATACTGGTTCAGGCACTCTATCAGGAAGTAATTAAGGTTAGATGAGGTCATAATAGGATTGCTCGGTTGCTCAGTCATGTCCTACTCCTTCCACCAGCTGAACTGCAGCCAGCCAGGCTTCTCTGCCCATGGAATTTTCCATGCAAGACCGCTGCAGTGGTGTGCCATTTCCTTCCAGGAAATCTCCCCAACTGAACAATCGAACCTGCATCTCTTAAGTCTCCTACATTGGCAGGCGGATTCTTTACGACTTGAGCCTCCTGGGAAGCCCCTGGTAGGATTAGTGTCTTTATAAAGAGACACCAGAGAGCTTGTTCTCTCTCTTCCTCCTGAGGACACTGTGAGAAGGTGGCCAAGCGAAAGCCAGGAAGAGAGCACGCACCAGAAGCCAACCATGAAGGTGCCCTGAGCTCCAAATTCCAGCCTCCAGACTGAGAGATAAATGTCTGTTGTTTAACCATCCAGGGTATGGTTTTTAATTATGGCAGTCAGAGCTGAGATAATAGGCATCAATATGTAGGCAAGATAAACTGCTTAGAGTGGACCCATTGGCAAACAGGTAAATGGCACCTTTGACATCTCAACAGCCAAGAATTAAAGGGAACAATTTATTTCTAGCAGAAGAAACCTTTAAGGTCAAACATCCCGAAACGTCAAAAAGACAAGTTTAAAAAATTTTAGTGTAGAGATATGGAGGATATTTTAAATAATTTTATTTATTTATTTTTTTACTGTACTGGTCTTCATTGCTCCGCGCGCTTTTCTCTAGCTGTGGCGAGCTCGCTACTCTCTAGCTGCGGTGCTCCAGTTTCTCAGCGCAGGGGCTTCTCTTATTGAGGAGCCCAGGCTCTAGGGTGTGCAGGTGTCAGCCGTGTAGCGCACGGGCTCAGTAGGTGCAGTTCCCAGGCTCCAGAGCACAAGCTCAATAGCTGCAGCGCACTGGTTCAGTTGCTCTGAAGAAGGTGGGAGCTTCCCGGACCAGGGATCGAACCCATGACTCCTGCACTGGCAGACAGATTCTTTACCATTGAGCCATCAGGGAAGCCTGGAAATACACAGTTTTAAAGAAAATCAGCCCTTGGGAAACAGCTTCCGCCTATTAGATGTGAGTCAGACACACTGGTATAGAGGAGTGGTGTGGCAGGTTGCTAGTTACTAACGTTCAGATCAAAACAGAAATGGTCGAGGAGTAATGCTTGCCTCTGACCAGTAGGTGGGACACTGCATATCCCAGGGCTTACCAGCAGGGGGCCAGCCATGAACGCGGTCAAGTCAGGACAGACATTATGACCACGTGGTTCTAAATATCCTTGCATTACTCATGAAATGTAAACCTAAAGAGGTATAGGTATAGAAGTACTTTCATTACCAGTAGAACAGATTACCCACCGAAATGACCAGCTAGGAAATGCTCACTCAGGTGCGGAAGCTGAAAGCTCGGATTGCTGTGCCGTTGCCGGGCGCCGAGGGGAAGCCACTGACTCCTTGTCGCCTTGTCCGAAGAAACTGAAGGGCTCCCTCACAATGGGCCGATATCTGTAAAATAGTGCTAGTCAGAGAGCATAAGACTGGGACTTCCACATACTGAATGAAGTAAGTCAGATACAGAAAGAGGAATATCATATGACATCCCTACTGGTGAAATTAAAAAGAAATGATACAAGTGAACGTATTTACAGGATGGAAGCGGACTCGCAGACTTGGAGAACAAGCTTATGGTTGCTTGGGGGGAAGGATGGGGGTGGGTGGGATAGTTAGGGAGTTTGAGGTGGACATGTACACACTGCTGTATTTAAAATGGATAACCAACAACGACATACTGTGCACAGGGAACTCTGCTCAATGTTATGTGCTTGCCCGGATGGGAGTGGAATTTGGGGAAGAATGGATAAATATATGTGTATGATTATATACTTTTGCTGTCTACCTGAAACTATCACAAAGTGCTTAATTAGCTATACTCCAGTATAAAATAAAAAGCTTGGACTTCCCTGATGGCTCAATGGTAAAAAAATCCACCTGTCAATGTACGAAACATAGGTTTGATCCCTGGTCCAGGAAGATCCCGCGCCACAAAGCAACAAAGCCCTTAGGCCACAGCTATTGAGCCTGTGCTCTAGAGTCTGGCAACTGCACAACTGAAGCCCCCACGCTCTAGAGCCTCTGCTCCGCAATAAGAGAAGCCACTGTGATTAGAAGCCCGCACACCATCTAGAGAGAAGCCCCCACTCTCTGCAACTAGAGAAAAGCGCACACAACCAAAAATAAACAAATAAATAAAATTTTAAGTATTTTTTTAAATGAACAATTTGTAAAAAGGTTGGTTCTTCCAGATTTCTTGCTCAAATTTCTTAAATGGATACTGGGCATAATTTGCAAATATATTATAGTCTTGCTGTTTTGTTTCAAAAGACTTCATGATTTAATCCTGTGGTTGGTAATGGGGTATAAAAGAAAGTCCAAAGATTAGAAAGTTAAAAATTGATTAGTGGAGATAATGTTGCCATTGACAGCAAACCTGTCTTCTCCCTCAAGCAGCTACAGTCACTGGGAGTGTTGGCAGCCTGGCTTCAGACATACACAGAGTCCATGACATCTACGTTCTGAAGAAGTCTTTTTCAGCCGACAGTCATACTGAGCCTTAGAGTTTCTTTTTTCAGGCAAGGGTAGGGATATAAAATCGCCCTTCCCCACCACCATGAGTTGGCAAAGACCGTGGAGAACGTGCTTTACAAGAAGGCATGAAGCTGACACAGCAGAGCATCCATAGTTTGAAGCCAATTCCAGACAACAAATCTGGGGGAACTGGGGGTGGATTTCTACAGAAAAGTACACCTCAGAAGACTGCAAGCCTCCTGAGAGTTAGAATGTCTCATTTCAATGGAGAGGATGGATGTAAGCGAACATCAGCTCCACATACATTATATGCTACTTGTTTAGGTCAATTTTTGATTAAGCCATTTACTATCCTAAAGGAAATCAGCCCTGAATATTCATCGGAAGGACTGATACTGAAGCTGAAGCTCCAATTCTTTGGCCACTTGATGGAAAGAGCCAGCTTCTTGAAAAAGACCCTGATGTTGGGAAAGATTGAAGGCAGAAGGAGAAGGGGGCGGTAGAGGATGAGATGGTTGGATGGCAACACGGACTCAATGGTCATGAGTTGAGTAAACTCTGGGAGATGGTGAAGGACAAGGAAGCCTGGTGTGCTGTAGTACATGGGGTCGCAAAGAGTCAGACATGACTCAGCGACTGAACAACAACAATACCTGCCACATGTTTACATTTCTGTATTCCAAATTAATTGTGGTTTCTTTAAAAATTGAAAACTAAAAATTTGCTTTTGTCAACTGATGAATTTTAGTGACCACTTACTATGAGCCAGGCACCATGCACCATGCTAAAGACTTTATATGTCTTGGGAGGAGAAAATGAAGAAGAGGGAGGAATAGAGACTATTCTTTTAGGCTTTGTCCTTTGCTGTGACCACTGACCCACAAGAGCACACAGGAGCATGAAGGGTATTCTGAGGGAAGATGATGCCTTCTCTTCTGCACATGTCAAGATTTAAGTCTTCATGACAATTCAGTTCAGTCGTTCAGTGGTGTCTGACTCTTTGCGACCCTATGGACTGCAGCACACCAGGGTTCCCTGTCCATCACCAACTCCCAGAGCTTTCTCAAACTCATGTCCATCGAGTCAGTGATTCCATTGAACCATCTCATCCTCTGTTGTCCCCTTCTCCTCCTGCCTTCGATCTTTCCCAGAATCAGGATCTTTTCCAATGACTAAGTTCTTCAAATCAGGTGGCCAAAGTATTGGCGCTTCAGCTTCAGCATCAGTCCTTCCAATGAATGTTTAGGATTGGTTTCCTTTAGGATTAACTGGCTTGATCTCCTTGTAGTCCCAAGGGACTGTCAAGAATCTTCTCCAACACCAGAATTCAAAAGCATCAATTCTTCAGCACTCAACCTTCTTTATAGTACAACTCTTGCATCCATACATGACTAGTGGAAAAACCATAGCTTTGACTAGATGGACTTTTGTTGGCAAAGTAATGTCTCTGCTTTTTAATATGCTGTCTAGGTTGCTCATAACTTTTCTTCCAAGGAACAGGTGTCTTTTTATTTCATGGCTGCAGTCACCATCCATGGTGATTTTGGAGCCCCCCAAAATAAAGTCTGTTACTGTTTCCACTGTTTCTGCATCTATTCACCATGAAGGGATGGGACTGGATGCCATGATCTTTATTTTTTGAATGTTGAGTTTTAAGCCAGCTTTTTCCAACTCTCCTCTCTCACTTTCATCAAGAGGTTCTTTAGTTCCTCTTTGCTGTCTACCATAAGGGTAGTATCATCTGCATATCTGGGGTTATTGATATTTCTCCTGGCAATCTTGATCCCAGCTTGTGCTTCATGAAGCCCAGCATTTGACATGATATACTCTGCACATATGTTAAATAAACAGGGTGACAATATACAGTCTTGATGTATTCCTTTCCCAATTTGTAACCACTCCGTTGTTCCATGTCCATTTTCAACAGTAGCTTCTTTACCTGCATACAGATTTCTCAGGAGGCAGGTCAGGTGGTCTAGTACTCCCGTCTCTTGAAGAATTTTCCACAGTTTGTTGTGATCCACACAGTCAAAGGCTTTGGTGTCATCAATAAAGCAGAAGCAGATGTTTTCTGGAAGTTCTTTTTTTTTTTTCCTATGATCCAACGGATGCTGGTAATTTGATCTCTGGTTCCTCTGCCTTTTCTAAATCCTTCTTGAACATCTGGAAGTTCACTGTTCACGTATTCCTGAAGCCTGGCTTGGAGAATTTTGAGCATTACTTAGCATGTGAGATGAGTGCAATTGCTTTGCTAGCGTGTGAGATGAGTACAGTTGTGCAATACTTTGAACATTCTCTGGCATTGCCCTTCTTTGGGATTGAAATGAAAACTGACCTTTTCCAGTCCGGTGGCCACTGCTGAGTTTTTCAACTCAGCATGAAACAACTGTCATCTTTCATGACAGTTAGGTGGCAATATATAGAAGCTGGTAATAGTTGAGACAAGTCTGAAACTTGAAGACACAGCTAAGGATATAGATTTGGTATTGATTGACAGACAGACATAAGTTAGCTAAAATTTGGGGTAAGAGTACATTATCCAGAGAAAGCATAGTGAAAATGCAATGAAGAACATTTAAGATGGAACCCCCCCCAAAAAAGAAAAAGCAACATTTAAGAGGAGTCCATGAAGCAACAACAAAAAAAGGTGAGACAGAGATTTGTGCAGAAACAAATGAATATGCTTTCACATGTGCAAGGCAAAGGGGAAGTGTTCTACATTATAAAACTCCATGGTTATTTAGTAAATAAGTCATGTCTGAATCTTTGGGACCCCATGGATTGTAGTCCACCAAGCTCCTCTGTCTATGGAATTCTCCAGGGAAGAAGACTGGAGTGAGTTGCCATTTCCTTCTCCAGGGGATCTTCCCAACCCAGTGATTGAACCTGTGTCTCCTGCATTGGTAGGCGAATTCTTCACCACTGAGCCACCTGGGAAGCCCAAAATGCTGTGGAATTGTCCAAAAAACCAAACCACTGGCTTCGTGAATTGAGCCATTGGGTGACTCCAGTGAGAACACTTTAAGTTGTGTAGTGGAGACGGATGCAATGCCAGAGCAGGTTTAAGAATTACAGGGAGTGGTGAAAGGAACATAGCAAGTGTAGAACGTATCTAGAAGGATTTAGATGCAAAATTTGGATGGCATCACCGACTCAATGGACATGAGTTTGAGCAAGATCCAGGAGCTGGTGATGGACAGGGAAGCCTGGAGTGCCACAGTCCACAGGGTTGCAAAGAGTCGGACAGAACTGAGTGACTAAACTAAACTGAGATGCAAAATAAAGTCTGAATAATAAACGGAGAATCAAGGGAGGGATTTTAAGATGAGAGAAACTTCAGGCATTGATGAATAGAGACAATATTCCATTTGGTGATAACTAGATCTAAGATGTGAGCCTAGGAATAGTGAGTAGTCAAAAGAGTAAAAGGCGTTTGGAACTGAGGAGGCAAGGCTGGTTTTCCAAATGCACTTTCTATACGGCATTGCCATTCAGGAGTAGAAAGAGATCACCTGGAGGTCACAAGTTTGCTGAAAGGGGCAATACCTACATATCTTTAGAATACAAGCAACCTACATAACTCACATAACAACAGCATACAGAGAAGGAGAAAGTGGGTCGTGTCTTAAAGGTATTCAATGAGTACAACTGACAAAGAGGTCAGTAGACCACAGTGATGAAGAAAGATAGGGGGCAACTGTAGCTGGATTGGCCTGAATTTCAGAGGAACAGAGCTCTCTCTTTTTAATTAATTATTTTAAGGTTTTTGTTTGTTTTTTAAATTGAAGTGTAGTTGATTTACATTATTTCAGGGGTACAGCAAAGCGATGCATTTGTATATATAATATATATGTTGTTCAGTCACCAAGTCTGTATTCTTTATAAATATTTGCATATATGTATATGGATTCGTATATGTATGGTTGTGTGTATGTAAAATATACGTGTATGCATGTATGCTCGGTCTCTTCAGTCACGTCCATCCCTTTTCGAACCCATGGACTGTTCTTTTCCAGATTCTTTTCCATTGTGCTGCTGCTGCCGCTAAGTCGCTTCAGTCGTGTCTGACTCTGCGTGACCCCATAGATGGCAGCCCACCAGGCTCCGCCGTCCCTGGGATTCTCCAGGCAAGAACACTGGAGTGGGTTGCCATTTCCTTCTCCAATGCATGAAAGTGAAAAGCGAAAGTGAAGTCGCTCAGTTGTGTCCAACTCTTTGCGACCCCATTATAGGTTATTACAAAATACTGAGTATAGTGCTGTGTGCTACACAGTAGGTTCTTATTGTTTATCTATTTTATATTGTTGTTGTTCAGTTGCTGAGTCATGTCCGACTCTTTGCAACCCCATGGACTGTAGCCTTCCAGGCTCCTCTGTCCAAAGGATTTCTCAGGCAAGAATACTGGACTGGGGTGCTATTTCTTACTCCAGGGGATCTTCCTGACCCAGAGACTGAACCCATGTCTACTGCATTGGTAGGTGGATTCTTTTTTTATTATTATTTTTAATATAAATTTATTTATTTTAATTGGAGGTTAATTACTTTACAATATTGTATTGGTTTTGCCATACATCAACATGAATCCGCCACAGGTATACATGTGTTCCCCATCCTGAAGCCCCTTCCCACATCCCTCCCCGTACCATCCTTCTGGGTCATCCCAGTGCACCAGCCCCAGGCATCCAGTATCATGCATCGAACCTGGACTGGTGATTTGTTTCATATACAATAGGTGGATTCTTTACCGCTAAGCCACCAGGGAAGCCCTGTGTATATTTTAATCCCCATTTCCCAGTTTATCCACCCCCCATTTCTCCTTTGGTAGCCATAAGTTTGTTTTCTATATATATAAGTCTGTTTCTGTTTTCTAAACAAGCTCATTTGTATCAGTTTTTTCAGATTCTACCTATAAGTGACACCATATGATATTTGACTGTCCTCGCTTAGTATGATAATCTCTAGGTCCATTCATGCTGCTAGAAATGGTATCATTTCATTCTTTTTGTGGCTGAATAGTATTCCATTTTGTAAATATACCACATCTTCTTTATCCAGTCATCTGTCAGTGGACTTTTAAGTTGCTTCCATGTCCGGTCTCGTGTAACAAGTGTTGCTCTGAACATAGGGACGCATGTTCTTTTTGAATTAGAGTTTTCATCTTTCCCAGACACTATATTTGCCCGAGAGTGGGATTACAGGATCATATAGTAGTTCTGTTTTTAGTTTTTTAAGGATCCCCTACAGTGTTCTCCATAGTGGCTGCAATTTACATTCCCACCACCAGTGTAGGGGGTAGAGGAATAGGAGCTCTCGAATGAAGGCATGTGATCGTGACATGGACAAGGCCGTGGCTGCGAAAGAAATGACAATCCTTGCTCCTCCCCGCACTGCCACAGCTGGTCTCTTTGTGCAGATGGACTGGTCTCTGTCCAAAAGGGAAGGGTAATGCAGAACATAAGAACACTTCATTTGTTTAATTATTTGGAATTCATTTACAAAATCTTTCAAGGCTTACAGAAATAATGTGCTTTGGAACAGCTTAAACTGAAAACTTGCTGCTTTGTGGACTAAAAAAATATATATTTTTTTATTTTCCAGTTACTCATTTTAATAAGAAAAACACAAATGGATGTGGATTCCCAAATGAGAGACGTGGAGAGTTTCTACTACACACTTCCCACCCCCTCACCCCGGCACCTTTCTGTTCAGGGTAAGAGATTTTGTGGGAATTGCCAGCACAGTGTGGATTCAATTTGGTTTAAGGGGACATTTTAAAAACCCAAGCTCAGCCAAACCTCACAAAAAGTTTAAAACTTGGAATAAAGGCCAAGGCTTCCAGTCATCTCATTAGAGCCCGTGGTTGCTTTGTATGTGTACATATTCAAGGATGAGACCAACAGAACAGCCGTACGCTCCCACCATTAATCTTTGTGCCTGGATATTGCACTGGAGGGGAAAAATAAAAAGAGGCTGCTGGTGTTAGAAAAGAGAACAAAGCAGGTATATCCCAAGGGAGAACTGACATTGGAGTTGTGAGAAACAGGGCCATCCTAGGAACTGATATGTCCCCAGGGGTATGGGACAAACCAGCTCAGGAGAGATAATTCTTCTATGGTAAATCTTGTAGGAATGGCGTGGCACTTTAAGTGTTCCTAGGGCACTCAGGAAAAATGATTATTCATGCCCCTCCCTGTTTATTTCAGCCTGACAGGGCAAACTAGTACAGAAAAGTGGCTGCCATGCAGGTTTCTTGGGGCTGGAATACTTTGCAGAGCATTCCCCCCACCCCCAAGGAGAGCCTCTAAATGGAGCTGGGCGGGTGGGGAAAGTTGCTGTACATTAATTGGGAAATGGTTCCAAGAATGAGAATTGGCACGTGGTCAGAGGGTTTTGAGGAGACAAAAAGTAGGTGGGTGGAGACTGGAGATTCTGCTTCAGAAGGTATGGGGTAGGATCAGAAATTCTGTTTTTTTCCTGTTTAATCATTTAAGTTTTTTTTTTAATTTTCATAGCTTTATTGAAATATAATCGACATACAAACATTTAATATATTAATGCATGCAACTTGATGTTTTGAAGCATATAATGTGAAACAATCACTGCAGCTGAGCTAATTAATATATCCATCGCCTCCAAAAAAAATAAAGTAGGTGGGGAGAGGCCTGAGCAGCTGGGAGGGGTAAAGAAGGAAAGGAGAACACACAGTATAAAAGCCAGGATGTTGCAAAAGGCTTGTTTAGTTACCAGGAGATCTGAAAGTGGGAGAAGGATGCATCGCCAAGGTAGAAACTCATTGAGACGCTAAGAGCAAAGAAAGCATGCTATTCAAAACCAAAAGGAACTTTGCTGATCAGACCAACTCCAGTGTGCATTCAAAGCATTATTATGCATGGTGAATAAACATGGAGTCTCTTTTTATGAACTGCTGACTCTATCATTATTTCAGCTCTGCTGCTTTCTGTTTAAGCCTCTTTCACTAATACCTGATGTTGAATGGACTTGTCTATCACATAGTGTGTTCAGCAGCGATCTGGTCTTTGGAGTGGTCTATAACTACTTTAAATTTCTGAGAAGTGTGCCTTTAAGATGATATTTTGTGTGTTTCCTAAATTATTTTTATTCTCTGTAAAGCTGGAGAAGGTGCTAAAAATAAATCAGGTGTGGATCTGTTACACTGAGAACTCAATCAAACAGCTTCTGTTCAGAGAACCAATATACTTTACAGCAAAGTTGGGGGAAAAGGAATCTTCATAAGTATTCATTATATTTATAGAACTAAAAAAAGTAAGTTAAAATTTTTGATGCACAATTTTGCAGTAAAATACAGCCTCTTTGACTTTGAAAAATAAAATCAAATAATACCTCCTCTTTGACTTCTGAAAAATAAAATTAAATAAAAAGATGGCACCTGTGAAATTCCACCTGCCTGTTTTGTTGATGTTCCTCCCTTCTGAAATAGTCTCTCCTCCTTTTTCTGTGTATCCAGGTTCTTCGGGGCTCACTGACTTTTCACCTCCTCATGAACTGCTCTTTGTCATCACTGCCTGTAATGATCCATCACTCTTACAGCATGTATTTTCCTGCAGAATCATTTCATGTTTCATAAATAAGGGTTCCATCTTCATATCAGGACAAAAAATCTCTTTGTGAAAAAAGAACCGTATAATGATGACTATTTATTATTTACCTCTGAATTCTCCTTTCCAGTGTGCTTTCCAATTTGAGGATACAACTAGCATTCACTGAGTGAATGTAAAAATGTAGTAGTAGCTTTAGCATAATTTCTTTAATAAAGTGCATACACACAATAGTTTGTTCTCTGCTGAGATATACGTTTTCTATCTGATCCATTATATTGCTTATGGTTAAAAAACCTTGTTTTCTTTTCCCCCTTGGGGAAGTCACTGAGTAGCAGAGGTTTTAGAGACTCTTAGTGCCATACTGGACAACATGCCTGTCTCCTCTGCTCCAAGTCCTGGGAGATTTCACGGCACCCACATGATTTCAGAAGCAAACTCTGTGGTGCTTCCCACCTAAAGAAACTGAGTGTGGATCTGCTCAGATCTGGTCACAGCATGTTTTAGTTTGCAAATTTCACTTGCCTCGGATTTCCCTGGTGGTGTAGCAGTTACAAATCTGCCTTGCGATGCAGGGGACACTGGTTCGATCCCTGGTCCAGGAAGATCCCACACACCTCACAGCAGCGAAGCCTCTATGCCACAATGACTGAACACAAGCTACATAACTACTGAAGTCTGTGCACCCTAGAGCCCGTGCCCACAAGAGAAGTCGCCACAGCGAGAAGCCTGCACACTGCAACGAAGAATAGCCACAAGGAGAGAAAGCCCTCTTGCAACATCGAAGACCCAGAGCAGCCATAAATAAATACATAAATAACATTTACTAAAAAAATTCACTTCCCTCATCATTCATGCTACAGTGTCCTCTTACCCAAGTATGTATCTAAAGCGGATGTCTAGAAGACGTCATCATAACCAGAAGTGTTGGCTGAAGATTGAGACTGAGAAATATACTCTTCTCTGTTCCTTTTTGAACCTGCTTGTCCCCCGGTTATGCCAACTTCTCCATCAATGTTAGCCCTTTTATCTGATAGGCACATCTTGCATATTATGTGAAATAAAAATGTAATCGCATGTACACCCATGGTGGATTCATGTCAATGTATGGCAAAACCAATACAGTATTGTAAAGTAAAATAAAGTAAAAATAAAAATTTAAAAAAAATGTAAAAATTAGGCAAATTCACTTCAGTGGAAATTGCAACTCTTGCAAAAGATTCAAAATTTCATGAATTTATGATGGATGAAATGTGATTCAATCTTACCTCACACCATACAGAAAAACAAATTCCATTTTGGTTAAATAGCCAAGTTTTAAGTTAAGATATTTAAGTTAGGGGGAAAATAAGAATATTCTTTTATAATTCGAAAGTGGGAAAAATCTCAGTGAGACAACTTAGTCAGATTCCATAATAATAAGGACTAAGATACTTAATAACATGAAAGAATAAGCAAATATCATATACTCTCCTCTGTTCCTTTTAAAGGAAGGAACAGAAGAGGGCAAACTCTTTCAAAGAGTTAAAGATACAATAACTAAAAAGCAATAAGGCAGGCTCGTAGAAAGAAAGAGTTATTAAAGGTCAACACTGGGTAATGTTGGCACCTTTATGCAGAGTTCTTATAGAGAAGCTCTTCTGCTTTCCATATTCTAGGGAGAAAGACTCATAAAATCCACTTGTAAATAATATGAGTGTTCTTCAAGAAGGGAGACACACTTATTGTCTCTCTTTATTGATGACTTGATCATTAGATGTCTGCTTGGTCATTACGCTTGCTAACTTTTATTCCTTCAGAGAAACCTGCTTTAGCGAGAAATTGTGTGAGGTTTGAGCATGTGGAGAAGGACAAAGATTGCTCTTCCGTTCTTTGTTCTTGAGTGATGTGGAAGACAGATCGTGGCAATTGTTGGAAGACTGAGATGGTAGATAAAACTGTGAAGGGTGTGAGACAGAGTGATATTGGCTTGCTAGGCATGAAGGTAGCCTTAAGACAGAAACCATCCCTGATAAGAGGTCTGCTGTATGATGCTGCTAGCTAGTGATCAGTTAGAGGTATCTGAATCTCACCAATAGTCTCCAAGGCAGAGGAGACCGGGACACAAATCTTTGGTCCTTTGACCTAACAAACAATGAGTTCGTTAAAAGTTAGATTCAACCAAAGAAGCTTGCAGCCTCATACAAGCAGACAGAGAAGGAGGCCCATTTCCCTGCTCCCTCCTCCCTACTCTGCAGGGAAGCCCAGGGGAAAGGAAAGGTGGGTGTTAGAGATTAGACACCACCTCCCTTCAGTGCCCCAAGCCTCCTAGGATCTCTAAGTGTGAGAAGGGGGACATATGAGATGGAAATTTCTCAGTGATCAGAACATGAGTCTTAAAAACCAGAAGTAGTTGTTCTTGTAATACAGTTACTAGAAAGTGAAAGAACTGAGCAAACCTTGCTCAATAAGAGGATAATTATTGAGCTGACAATCAATGGAGAGAAAAATGTTCAAGGCTGCTCATTAAACAGATTTACATGTCATAACCTTTTGCTCTACAAGAGAGTTGTTGGGGCATCAACTTAGACCCACTAAAAGAAGCTCACCCAGACAGCTAGGTGCAGACACTTTAGAATCACTCCAGCAGCCACTATTGAGATGAGTGAAGCATCCCTTAGAATCAATAGGGGGAACGTCTCTTAAGAAGTTGGGCAGGAGGGTGATTGTCTGGGGGAAGACAGTATAATCAAATCAGAGCTGGGAAATCACAAGCATCTGGTCCTCTTCAGATGACCCTCTTGAAATAAAGCTGGAGATGGTTATGGGTTTTTAAGGAGACCTCACCCTGTAGGGAATGCCTGCAAGCCTGGGGAGTCAGGAGCTGACCACTACATGCCGATCACAGAATCCCAAACTTAGAAATGTCACGGCTGAGTTTGGCACTGTGGAGTGGTCTTTGGTTTCTCTGAACATGTCTAGAGGTCTGTGGTGGCACTTGGGCCAGCAAGGAATGGTTGCAATGCAGAAAACTACTGCAGCTTTGAGACACCACAAGTTTTGTGTGCTAAGGAGACCCTAGTTTTTCTTCACTTAAGCCTAGCAACTTGATGGACCCCTTGCTCATTGAGGAATTGCATCTCTATTTGTGTGAGATGCTTCAGAAAGGACAGAGACTTCCCCGCTAAAAAGGCAAGGGAGTGCTTAGCATTTAATTGAACAAATGAAAGAGAGAAAGACATATGTGAAGACTGATTTGTTGTTGTTGTTTCATAGTTAAGTTGTATTTGACTCTTTGCAACCCCCATGGACTGTAGCCCACCAGGCTCCTCTCTCCATGGGATTCTCCAGGCAAGAATATGGGAGTGAGTTGCCATTTCCCTCTCCAGGGGATCTTCCCGACCCAGGGATTGAACTCCCATCTCCTGGGTCTCCTGCATCGCAGATGGATTCTTTACCACTGACCCACCAGGGAAGCCCCAAAGATTTAATTGGGTTGCAGATCATGGAAATTCCATGTCAGAGCTCGAGACCTGGATTTAGAGATTCTTATGCAACATCATTCTCTATCATTAACTAATGAAAATCCCCAGAGTGAGAGTTCTTTGAGTTTGAAACAATAGCTATACAGTGTAGATCTTTAAAATACAGTTGGATGACGTTAAGAATGACTGACTCAAAGTCCTCCAAAGATAAAATGTGGTTGGAAGAGAGGGATAACGTACTGAGTCAAGTTATTGAAAATAATTTCTCTGTGATTATCAACCCTTTCTGGGAGATAACTGAGAAGGGGAATGCAGGGAGAGATATTTTTTGACACTCTTATCTCAGACCATCACCCGAAGCCCAGAATGTCCATCAGAAACGTGACTAACACAGACAGACAGGAGATAGGAAAGGTCACACTGTCTGCAGAAGAAATAGTGATGTCCCAGAAACGGAAGTTGTTTTCCAGCAATAGAACATCAGTTCCAGGAGAAAAGACATTTGAACCTTGGCTGACCCACCCTAACAGAAGCCTGCAAGAGTGACAGTGAGTGGATTGGGAGAATGTCAAGGGCCAGTAGAACTCTTAAACAGTCTGCCCTGGAGTTTTCAAGTTTTCCAAGACAGGCAATACCTACGTATCTCTAGCCACAGATTTGCTGGTTAGGTATTTTATGAATTATCAGAGGAGAGGAAAGATGGGTAACAGCCTGTCAAGGGCTTGGCTCAAAACATTTTAGAGAATATTTTCCTCACATGGCAGAGTGTACTGCCTCAAAGGGAAGTCTTTCTGAGATAGCTCCTTGGAATGCAAAACAGAAATGCCCAGCTTGTTGTTTTGTTTCTGAAGAAGATTCTTTTCTTGTAGCCTTGGCACAGGAGACTCCCCTGCTCATGATAGAAAAGTTAAGGCAAGTCTGAAAACCTTAAAAAAGGAGAAGGACTCAAGTAGAGACGCCTTGGTTTTGCCAGAGATAACTCAACAATCCTGAGGACCTCTCATGGGACTGACCCTGGGAAGCTGAAGAAATGGGGATGTGTTCAGCTGAATGATTGCCTCAAAGATGTCCATGCCTTAATCTCCAGAATGTGGGAACATTACCTTACAGGAAAAAAAGGGACTTTATAGATGTAATCAAGTTAAAGATCATGAGATGGGGAGATAACCTTGATAGATACAAGGCAATCCCAATTACCTGTAATTAGGGAGGATCAGAATCAGAAGAGATGTCACATGGAAGTGGAAGTCAGAGCAATACAGGGCTGTGAGCCAAGGAATAAGGGCAACCTTTAGAGGCTGGAAAAGGCAAGGAAATGAATTCTTTGTTAGAATCTTCAGAAGGAATACAGCCCTGCTGACTCATCTAGGGTTCTAGAACTGCAAGTTAATCAAATTATGTTGTTTTAGACTGCTAAGTTTGTGGGAATCTGTTACAGAAGTGGTAATAGGAAATTAACACAGGATGTGTTAGAGACCCAAATGCCTACCCTATGATCAGACTTTGGTAGTGAAGGATGCCATGTCTATACCCAGAACTTTATGCTAGGCTACCTCTAGGTGGATTCAAAGTGAGCCCCGCTGTTATTGCCCTGAGTCCCACACAGGAGTTAAGGCCCCCACAGGAGTGAGAGCTGCTCATGTCTGATTTGACCCTGATGAAGAAGAAGCCAGATATGACCTTGGGCTCCAATGTACTCTGCTGGACACAACTAAATCCTGACATTGATATGTTTAATCTCAAAGAAGCAGCTCACTCTCAAGTCTTATGTGATTGATCAAAAGCTTTCTCAATATCACATAAATCAAAGAAATAATTAGGGCTCTTTGGTAGCTCTTCCCTGGTGGCTCAGATGGTAAAGCATCTGCCTACAATGCGGGAGACCCGGGTTCAATCCCTGGGTTGGGAAGATCTCCTGGAGAAGGAAATGGCAACCCACTCCAGTACTCTTGTCTGGAAAATTCCATGGACAGAGAAGCCTGGTAGTCTACAGTCCATGGGGTCACAAAGAGTCGGACACGACTGAGTGACTTCACTTTCACTTTCCTTTCCTTTGGTAGCTCAGCTGGTAAAGAATCTGCATGCAATGTAGGAGATCCTGGTTCAATCTCTGGGTCAAGAGGATCTCCTGGAGAAGGGATAGGGCTACCCACTCCAGGATTCTTGGGCTTCCCTGGTGGCTCTTATGGTAAAGAATCCACCTGCAATGCGGGAGACCTGGTTCAATCCCTAGGTTGGGAAGAGCCCCTGTTAGGAGGGCATGGCAACCCATCCCAGTATTCTTGCCTGGAGAATCCTCATGGACAGAGGAAACTGGTAGGCTACAGTCCATGTGGTCGCAAAGAGTTGGACACAACTGAGCACAGCACAAAGCTGAATTACAATTGGAGCTGTCCCAGGCAAAGAGGTGTAACATTGCAGAGTTACTTTGAGAGGCACCTAGGGAAATTCCTGATGCTAGCTGTTGCAGAGTTACTTTAAGAGGCACCTGGGGAAATTCCTGATGCTGGCTCAGACACTGCTGTGCTCATAAGAGGTGCCCTGGAGAGGTGGACTGAGACCTCATAATTAACAGACAACTTGGCTGCCTATGGAAGCGGTAAATCAACACTAGTTTGCAGACGAGTCCTGCCTAGACCTACAAGCTCCCTCCCAAAGCCAAGCCCTGCTTCCTTTCACCACTGAGGATCCAAAATTTATTCTGCACCCCACACAATTTAGATCAAAGTTTATTTGGGCCTCCCTGGTGGCTCAGGGGCAAAGAATCCGCCTGCCAATGCAGGAGACACAGTTTTGATCCCTGGGTCAGGAAGATCTTCCGGAGAAGGAAATGACAACCCACTCCAGTACTCTTGCCTAGGAAATCCCATGGACAGAGGAGCCTGGAGGGCTACAGTCAGTGGGGTCGCAAGGAGTCAGACACGACTTAGTGACTGAAGAACACCAACAATGCAACAACAGAATGTATCTTACCCAGCAAAACACCACTGCTTAGAAAATAGTATTATTGATTTCTCCTTAAGGATCTCATCTTCTCACCAAAGGCCTATTAAAGCCTTCACTCCCTCCCTGTCTGATCTTGGAGCAGATCTGAGAGGCTGGCTGTGAGAGGGATTGAGGAGAAAAAGGGGAATGAGTTTTGTGAAAGAAAAAGCACTGTGCAATCAATTTACAATTTGCTGTCTCAGGGGACATGAATTTGAGCAAACTCTAGGAGACAGTGAAGGACAGGGAAGCCTGGTATGCTGTAGTCCTTGGGGTTGCAGAGAGGTGGACATGAGTTAATGACTGCACAACAACAAAGTGATATCTGCTGCCTATGAATTGACATTACTCATGAGTGGATCTTGCATTTAGGTTTCTCCTTGGAAGTTATAATAAAAATGTGAGTCTTGGTCAATCAGGGTTGTAGCAATATTTGCAGGGTACAAATATTTAAACTGTGGAGTGTAGCTTACATTTTTCTTAGGCATGATTTAAATGCACAGTGATCGCCTCTAAAAATAAACAGCAAGCTTATATTTATTTTTAAAGTAATAGTTAAATTCTGAAGCCTTCATTTACTTAGTTAAATTGAATAAATATGTATTGAGTACTCAGAAGTAGAAAGGGCTTTGTTTTCGTTTCTCAGTTTATTGTACTTTGATCAACCAAGCAACACAAACATCACGTGATCCACCTGGGCCGTGCATTTCCACTGCTAGGGCCATTTTGAAACTGAGAAACCAAGATCTGGGCCAAAGTCACTTTGTATTTTTCACTGTATCCATGGATCAGCCTTCTATGAAACAACCTGTGGTTTAGCTAGATATTTCTCAAGTTCTATTTTCAAAATGCAAGGCTCACATGGGTTTTGGGAACCTAGACACAGCCACCTTTAACAACTGAATGAAGCATTTGCTACACAATCCAAACACTATCTGTATTTTAACTAGGAGGAAATAGCCACAATGTGTGTGATGTGTGAAGTTTGCTATGCCCTCCAAAGGCCAGCTTTCTTAAATAATTTCCTAGTTCATATTATCATGAAATGCCTGTATTTTTGGTGTCTAAAAGCAATCATTCTGCCAGAATTTGCAACATGTATGAACATGGAGATTATCATACTAAATGAAGTAAGGCAGACAGAGAAAGAGAAAGATTATACAGTATTGCTAATATGTGAGGATGCTTGGGGCTGGTGCTTGGGGATGATCCAGAGAGATGATATGGGGTGGGAGGTGGAAGGGGGGTTCATGTTTGGGAACCCATGTACACCCGTGGTGGATTCATGTCAATATATGGCAAAACCAATACAGTATTGTAAAGTAAAATAAAGTAAAAATAAAAATTAAAAAAAAAGGAATGATACAAATGAATTTATTTACAAAACAGAAACAGTCTCATAGCCTTAGAGAATGAACTTATGGTCAGGAAGAGGGAAGGCTGGGGGAAGGGATAGATTGGGAGTTTGGGATTGACATACACACACTGCTATATTTAAACTGGGTGACAACAAAGACCTCTGTATAGCACAGGGAACTCTGCTCAATGTTCTGGAATAACCTAAATGAGGAAAGAACTTTAAAAAATATAGACACATGTATATGTATCACTGTATCACTTTGCTATACCCTGGAAATTAACACAATATTGCTAATCAACTATGCTCTGATATTAAAAAAAAAAACTATAGAAAAACAAGCAGAGCACTTCTCAAGGAAAAAGAATAGAACCATCTCAGAAAAATCCTGAAATAAAAGTGTAGTAGAATGCAATGTAAGAAGATCAACAAAATTCTTTAAAAAAGGAAAAGATAAACAAATATTTTCCCCCCAGAAATTGGCAAAACTCCTTCAAAATTCTGGAGTAAAATACCAATATAAAAATAAATATATGTAAAACGTGTGCTATTCCCCATAAATACTTAAGGCAATGTAGTCCAGTCATAGCTGAAAAGCACTGGTTCCTAACAAGGGCAGGACTTAAGTTTAAAGCGTGATAAATTCAACTGCCAAATGTCTTTGCAAGTGAGACTAAAGACAGAGCCAGAACATACAGGGGCATGCATCCCACAGAATGGGCCGTGGAGATAAATAAAATGAAGCAGGCTGGTTTTAAATAAATTATGGTTGAGACCCACAGAGAAGATGCAGGACATTTCAGTTTGTTCTTGGGGGAAGATCTCAAGCGACCCACACAGCAGCCCAGGTCAGGCAGCAGCATCTTAGTTTGTAACCACCAAGGAGGAATGTCTCCAAGAATAATGCTGACTGAAATGGAAAGTATATAAAAGAGAAATGGGATACGAGGAGGCCACAGTTGTTTGTTGCTTCTCTGCATCATCTACCAGGCTATCCAGCTGACAGTCAGAGCCCCTGCAGCATCTCCAGATGACGGAAATCAGAGAGACCTGGAAGCTTTCACTCAAAAAGGACTTTTCAGCCTCTTCTGCACAAAAGGGACTTTGATGGATGCTCTGAGTGTGGGAGGGAGGTTATGAATGTATTATGAGATACATCCTTGCCTTTGAGGAATTTATGAGATGAGATATGTACACATGCACACACACTCACCCCACACATGTCTTGATTACAAAGCAGAGCCCATACAAAGACAGCCTCTTAAAAAGCAGAGACTTTGCTGACAAAAGTCTGTGTAGTCAAAGCTGTAATTTTTCCAGTAGTCATGTATGGATGTAAGAGTTGGACCATAAAGAAGGTTAAGCACTGAACAATTGATGCATTCACACTGTGGTCCTGGAGAAGACTTTTGAGAGCCCCTTGGACTGCAAGGAGATCAAACCAGTCAATCCTAAAGGAAACCAATCCTGAATATTCACTGGAAGGACCAGTTCTGAAGCTGAAGCTCCAGTCCTGTGGTTACCTGATGTGAAGAGCTGACTCATTGGAAAAGACCCTGATGGTGGGAAAGACTGAGGGCGGGAGGAGAAGGGGACGAACGAGGATGAGATGGTTGGATGGCGTCACCAACTCTACGGACACGAGTTTGAGTAAACTCTGGGGGATAGTGAGGGACAGGGAAGCCTGAGGTGATACAATCCATGGGTGGCAAAGAGTCCAACACGACTAATCAACTGCACAACAACAAGGCTAGAGACTCTCCAGAAGCTCTGGGGAGAAACGTTCTTGGCTCTTCCGCCTTCTGGGCGCTGCTGGCACCCTTGGCTTCGGGCTGCATCACTCTACCGGGGCTTCTGTTTTCCTGTGGTCCTCTTCTGTGTGCTCCTCTTCTGTTTCTTGTAAGTTTCTCCTCTTGCAAGTGGTTTTTTGTAAGTTTCTCCTCTTGTAAGTGGTTTTTTGTAAGGAAGCTTACCTTTGGACTTCGGGTGCACCCACATAATCCAGCATGATCCTATCTTGATATCAGAATTACATCTGCAGAAACCCTTTTTCCAAATAAAGTTGCATTCACGGTTCTGAAAGTTAAGACATGATTATATCTTTTATGAGGCCACCATTAACTCTTTGCAAAGACCAGGGAGCCTTTTGAGGAATAACTCATCCTATAGGAAGGAAGAATTCAGGCTTCTAAATTTGGTCTCAGGACAATGGGTCAATAATGTGGGGTAGTTAATAAAAAATAGCTGTATGCTGATCTAATCAATCCTGGTCCTTCTAGTGCTGCACCACTGAACTTTCTGTAATGACATTTTAAAAGCCAATTAAAATGAATGATAAAAGGACTTCCCTGATAGCAAAGCTGCCTGCAATACAGAAAACCCCAGTTCAATTCCTGGGTCAGGAAGATCCACTGGAGGAGAGAAAGGCTACCTACTGCAGCATTCAGATTCCACGGACTGTATAGTCCATGGGGTTGCAAAGAGCTGGACATGACCAAGAGACTTTCACTTTCACTTCATAGGACATTTGTTCCCACTTTATGTTAACTCTTGGAGTCTGTTGGCTCAAGGCTTAAAGACAGATCAGATGAAACTGTCACAGAATTTTTATTATTATTATTTTGCTCTATAATACTGTATTGATTTTGCCACACATCAACATGAATCCACCATGGGTGTACACATGTTCCCAATCCCAAACCCCCTCCCACCTCCCCTCCCCACACCATCCCTCCGGGTCATCCCAGTGCACCAGCCCCAAGCATCCTGCACCCTGCATGGAACCTAGACTGGCGATTTGTTTTTTATATGATATTATGCATGTTTCAATGCCATTCTCCCAAATCATCCCACCCTTTCCCTCTCCCAAAGAGTCCAAAAGACTGTTGTATACATCTGTGTCTCTTTTGCTGTCTCGCATACAGGGTTATCATTACCATCTTTCTAAATTCCATATATATGTGTTAGTATACTGTATTGGTGTTTTTCTTTCTGGCTTTTCTTTCTTTCTTCACTCTGTATAATCGGCTCCAGTTTCATCCACCTCATTAGAACTGATTCAAATATATTCTTTTTAATGGCTGAGTAATACTCCATTGTGTATACGTACCACAGCTTTCTTATCCATTCATCTGCTGATGGACATCTAGGTTGCTTCCATGTCCTGGCTATTATAAACAGTGCTGCGATGAACATTGGAGTACATGTGTCTCTTTCAATTCTGGTTTCCTTGGTGTGTATGCCCAGCAGTGGGATTGCTGGGTCATAAGGCAGTTCTATTTCCAGGTTTTTAAGGAATCTCCACAGTGTTCTCCATAGTGGCTGTTCTAGTTTGCATTCCCACCAACAGTGTAAGAGGGTTCCCTTTTCTCCACAGCCTCTCCAGCATTTATTGCTTGTAGACTTTTGCATTGCAGCCATTCTGACTGGTGTGAAATGGTACCTCATTGTGGTTTTGATTTGCATTTCTCTGATGAAACTGTCACAGCATTTTTGTACTCCCAGGGCTTTCCTCAGATTCTGACATAAGAGTGGTAAATGGATAAATTAATGAGTGATCAAAACAAAGATCCTAAACTCAGCACTATCTTCAGACAGTACAGGAACCAAAGTCATTTCAGAGCCATTGGAAAGGAGTAAATGACTGAGTGAATGAAAAATCCCTGAAACAAGCAATTTTTAACAATGGGTTTCCTATGATCCTCTTTTCATGAAGAGTCAAGTTCTATACCTTATTTCATAGGAATGTCCCAGTATGATACAGTATCATTTTCATGTTTGGGAAGAGAACACTGTACTGCGGTCAGGTGATAAGGGAGCTAGTTCCATGCATTTCTAGTCATGCTACCTTGAGAAAGCAAAGTGAGTGCCTGTCTCCTTACAGGTCAGTGGGTGGGGTCTCAGTCCATACTCAGAGCAAGCACAGCTGGGGCCTCCCACCTGCAAGTTCTAGCATCACTGTGGCAATGCTACCCTTCCAGCAGTGTGTCCAAGAGCTTTCAAGGATGGTTCCGAGGCCACAACATACCCTACATCTAGCTGATTCTCTGTGCTAACCATAAAGATTGCTGGCAGCTCAGTAGATGCTATGCTGATGAGTTATGTCTTATAAATGATGTATTTCTTAAGAGGAAGAAGGAGTCAGGACATTTGGTCTCTTGCAGGGCCCACAGTGAGGGCTGGCACTGCTGATGGCAAGCAGAATCCTATGGTACAGGCTGGCTCCTCTTTTCTGCACATGCCACAAAGCAACACCCTCTTGTGGCATTTCATTCTGCAATTTGGAACATGCCTGTGCATCACATTCCAACACGCAAAGTGGGACAAGAGATCGGCATTGATGACGCTAGGCCTAGAATCACTTCCCTTTGCTTTTCTTTGGCAATGTCCCTGGGTGCCACAGAGCCTTCACATTAAGTCCTTGGAACACAGAACGGTTAATTATAACCCTTTCCTTAAGTATCTACTCTCCTAAGCAGGGCTGCCATATGATGACATGGAATACCAGTTGTTTAAACACTGAAATACTTCTGTGTCGGCTTCCCAAGAGCCCCATCCCTGGCTGCTCCAGCTCCTCCCTTGTTTCCAACAGTGTGTGTGTGTGCACGCGTGTTCGCAGTCTTGTCCAAATCTTCGTGACTCCATGGACTGTAGTCCATCAGACTCCTTTGTACATGGAGTTTTCCAAGCAAGAATACTGAAGAGTGTTGCCACTTCCTTCTCCAGGGAATCTTCCAGACCCAGGGATTGAACCTGTGTCTCCTGCATTGGCAGGCAGATTCTTTACCAGCTGAGGCATCAGTTCCTACCATTCCTCACCTTTATTCAGTAGCTAAAATTTAGTGTCCAGCACGACAGTTACCTGGAACCCAGTTCCAGATGTGTGGCCAATACCAGTTCTGCTTGGTCACTGCCTGTACCACACCAGCTGCTAATCTTTTGAATATCACCTCTGCTTCTTCGACCTCTGGGCACTCTTTGCTTTCTAGCCCTCAAGTGGAGCTGGAGCTCTTCTCCAGGATCCGCTGTGGTTTTATGGCATCTTCCTTGATGAAGGAGAAAAAACAAGAACCCAGGTTAAATTAGTGTTGGGCCCCTGCTATTCCCATTGGTCCACTCTTGATAACAGGTTTTTCATCTGTAAAGTATAGGAGTTAAAACCATGATCTCTAAGACACTCCCAGCTTGAAAATTCTATGGCTCTATGCTATTTCTAGAAAACATTCATTCTAAAAATTTTAATGAATGATGGATCAATCACAGACTAAAAAGAAAGCTGGCATTGATTGACTTCTAAAATATAGCCATGGAACCAATGACTGTTTGAAATAGCTCAGCTGGAATTCTATCACCTCCACTAGCTTTGTTCTTAGTGATGCTTCCTAAGGCCCACTTGACTTCTCACTCTAGGATGTCTGGCTCTAGGTAAGTGATTATACCATCGTGGTTATCTTAGTCATGATCTTTTTTGTATAGCTCCTTTGTGTATTCTTGCCACCTCTTCTTATTATCTTCTGTTTCTGTTAGGTTCATACCATTTCTGTCCTTTATTGTGCCCATTTTTGCATGAAATGTTCCCTTTGTATCTCTAATTTTCTTGAAGAGGTCTTTAGTCTTTTCTATTCTATTGTTTTCGTCTATTTCTTTTCATTGTTCACTTAGGAAGGCTTTCTTATCACTCTTGGCTATCCTTTGGAATTCTGCATTCAGATGGGTATATCTTTCCTTTCCTCCTTTGTCTTTTGCTTCTCTTCTTTTCTCAGCTATTTTCTAGGCCTCCTCAGGCAACCATTTTGCCTTTTCATGTATCTTTATCTTGGGGATGGTTTTGATCACTGCTTCATGTACAATGTTATAAACATCCATCCATAGTTCTTCAGGCACTCTGTCCATCAGATCTAATCCCTTAAATCTATTTGTCACTTTCACTGTATAATCATAAGGAATTTTGTTTAAGTCATACCTGAATGGCCTAAGGGTTTTCCCTACTTTCTTCAACTTAAGTCTGAATTTTGCAATAAGGAGTTCATGATCTGAGCCACAGTCAGCTCCCTGTCTTGTTTTTGCTCCCTGTATAGAGCTTCAACTATGAAATTAAAAGATACTTGCTCTTTGGAAGTAAAGCTATGACAAACCTAGACAGCATATTAAAAAGCAGAGACATTACTTTGCCAACAAATGTCTGTATAATCAAGGCTATGGTTTTTCCAGTAGTCATGTATGGATGTGAGAGTTGGACTATAAAGAAGGCTGAATGTTGGAGAATTGATGCTTTTGAAATTGTGGTGTTGGAGAACACTCTTGAGAGTCCCTTGGACTGCAAGGAGATCCAACCAGTCCACCTGAAAGGAAATCAATCCTGAATATTCATTGGAAGGACTGATGCTGAAGCTGGAACTCCAATACTTTGCCCATCTGATGGGAAGAACTGATTCATTAGAAAACACTCTGAGGCTGGGAAAGATTGAAGGCAGGAGGAGAAGGGGCCAACAGAGGATGAGATGGTTGGATGATATCACCAACTCAATGGACATGAGTTTGTGCAGGCTCCAGGAGATGGTCAAGGACAGGTAAGTCTGGTGTGCTACAGTTCATGGGGTTGCAAAAAGCCGGACGTTACTGAGCGACTGAGCAACAACAACCAGGGAGTGATGGAATTCTGAAATGGTAAATATGAGACTGATTCAGGGTTTTAATTCACTGCTGTATGGACTGTGAACAGGAATAAAGCAGCAGATTAAGGAAATACTTTTCATGCACACCAGATCAGGCCTTTCAGCAGTAAGCTGTCATGTCAGGATCTAACAACTTCCAGAGGAAACTCACTAACAGACAGAATGTCCTTGAATAGCATTGCTCTGATGGTTATTTGTTTCACTGTTTCTAGACTCTGGAAGTTTTTACTGTTTTCTCTTGTTTGCCCATAGCCCAGGTTTCTTTTTTCTTTTTTCTTCTTTCATTTAAAACAATGTTTTATTTATACAGTTTTTTTAAAAATTTTACTTTATTTTGCTTTACAATACTGTATTGGTTTTGCCATACATCAACATGAATCCGCCACGAGTGTACATGAGTTCCCTATCCTGAACCCCCCTCCCACCTCCCTCCCCAAACCATCTCTCTGGGTCATCCCAGTGCACCAGCCTCAAGCATCCTGTATCCTGCATCGAACCTAGACTGGCGATTCGTTTCTTACATGATATTATACATGATTCAATGCCATTCTCTCAAATCATCCCATCCTCTCCCTCTCCCATGTGTACCCCAATGTTCATCGCAGCACTGTTTACAATAGCCAGGACATGGAAGCAACCTAGATGTCCATCAGCAGATGAATGGATAAGAAAGCTGTGGTACATATACACAGTGTAGTATTACTCAGCCATTAAAAAGAATACATTTGAATCAGTTCTAATGAGATGGATGAAACTGGAGCTGATTATACAGAGTGAAGTAAGGCAGAAAGAAAAACACCAATACAGCATACTAACACATATATATGGAATTTAGAAAGATGGTAACAATAACCCTGTATGAGAGACAGCAAAAGAGACACAGATGTATAGAACAGACTTCTGAACCAAGTTTCTTTTTTTAAGATTTTTTTTTAAGTGTGGACCATTTTTAAAGTCTTTATTGAATTTTTTACAATATTGTTTTTGTTTTATTTATTTATTTATTTATTTTGGCTGCAAAGCATGGGGAACCATAGCTCCCTGACCAGGGATTGAACCCACACCCCTTGCTTTGGGAGGTGAAGTTTTAACCACTGGACCACCAGAAAAGCCCCAGCCCAAGTTACTTGATCACAATGTGTCTAAGTGACAAATAAGAGGAGACTTTCATCAGGAAAGACAAATATTAAAGGATTTGAAAAATCAAATCTTCATGTAACCTGTAGCTCTCCTCACTTGTGGATCAGTTCTAGCTAAAGGCCTTCTGTGCTCTGACTCCTAAAGGTCAACGGCCCTTCGAAGTGGGAACTCTATTATTGTGGCTCATGATATTTCCAATTTAAAGGAGTCGGACACAACTGAAGCGACTTAGCAGCAGCAGACTGGGTTGCCAGGGATCCAGAAATTTCCATCCTTTAACTGATGCAGAATGACACGGAGAACAAAAAGAAGCGAAATCTTGGATAAAAGCAGTTGCTTCTCCTATGTCATCTTTTCCCTTTAATTTTGCAATTCCTTACCCCCTAGTGGCTCAGACAGTAAAGAATCTGCCTGCAGTGAAGAGACCTGAATTTGATCCCTAGGTCAGGAAGATCCCCTGGAGCAGGGAATAGCAACCCACTCCAGTGTCCTTGCCTGGAGAATCCCCGTGGACAGAGGAGCCTAGCAGGCTGCAGTCCATGGGGTCACAAAGAGTTGGATACAACTGAGCGACTAACACACACCACCTGCACATATGGAGTGGCTGCAAAACGTAAGTAGTTTGGTGGCATTTACTGTACAGAGATTCCAAATATTTGCTGTGGTGGTGGTTTTTCCTTGTAAAAAAGGAAGAAGGGAAATGTGTCAGTATCTTACAGTAACAGGGGTTGCACTTACAGCTGTTCCCAAGTTGGAATATGACAAACAGTTAATTGCATCAAAATATTCTCAGAACCATATTTGTGTTGGTTTAACGTATGATTAGCAGACAATGGGTTTGAGTTCTTAACATCATTAACACTTTTAAAAAACAACTGGATAGACTTTGAGGGATTAGCAGACTTGGGCTGTATTATAAATAAAAGTTCACTTGGATTGGTATTTCATACTTTCTCAAGTAAATGAGGCTGACTTTCCCATGCCCTCTGCTGGGTTCTATTGAGCAAGGGTGTTGTCAGAATTACTGTTTGTGGAACAATGCCGGCAGCTGCCAAGTGCTCAACAGTCATCAGAAGAACAAATAAGATGCTTATTCACATTAAAAAAAAGAATTCCAAATAACACAGACCAGATGAAAGTGACATTTTACTGAACACATGGCATCTGGAATATTTTCTCCATTTTGGGGGAGGCTCATTTGAGGGTGGAGAAAGCTGGGACTAAAGAAGTCCTGAAAAAAGATGATAGAGTTGCTATAAAACTGTATGTGTTCTCTACCAGTTTGTCGCTGCTGCTGCTGCTGCTGCTGCTAAGTCGCTTCAGTGGTGTCCAACTCTGTGCGACCCCAGAGACAGCAGCCCACCAGGCTCCCTCGTCCCTGGGATTCTTCAGGCAAGAACACTGGAGTGGGTTGCCATTTCCTTCTCCAATGCATGAAAGTGAAAAGTGAAAGGGAAGTCGCCCAGTCGTGTCTGACTCTTAGCAACCCCATGGACTGCAACCCACCAGGCTCCTCCGTCCATGGGATTTTCCAGGGAAGAGTACTGGAGTGGGGTGCCATTGCCTTCTCCACAAGTTTGCTGCAAATCTGTGCTATTCACCTAATAATTCTATAGTCTCAATGAGGAATGGGCCATTTCTCTTTCTTAGGCAATTCTTGGGGCTACTCCCATAGACGGGCATCAGGACATTTTAGACTTCAGGTGATCAGTTATCCTTCATTTCTTTCCTGTTGAGGATAGAGAAATGTTGTGCTTGCAAAGAATTAAACCACTGGGTAGACATTCTCTGGTAGGACTCCTGTAGCACTGAGTTCAGACCTGTGAGAGACAGATTGAGTACTTTCTCCAAGGACAAGTGCATAGGACACCCGACACAGGGTGGGAGAGCCAAGTACCATCTTCTGAATGAAATCTCTCAACCTCCAAAGCCTCAGGCAAAAGGACAGGTAAATTTTATTCAAGGAGAAAATCCGAGAACTGTTTAGATCGTGAAGCAGGGCTGGCAGAATTGTCTCTCGCATTAAGGAGTGGGAGATCTAGGGAGAGGAGAATTTGAAAGGACAGAAAGGGGCGCCTGGAGACTCTGATGACACATATTCAGGTCAGTTCAGTTCAGTCTCTCAGTCGCGTCTGACTCTTTGCGACCCCATGGATGGCAGCACGCCAGGTCTCGCTGTCCATCACCAACCCCTGGAGCTTACTCAAACTCATGTCCATCGAGCTGGTGATGCCATTCAACCATCTCATCCTCTGTCATCCCCTTCTTCTCCCGCCTTCAATTCCTCCCACCATCAGAGTCTTTTCCAATATGAGTCAGCTCTTCGCATCAGGTGGCCAAAGTATTGGAGTTTCAGCTTCAACATTAGTCCTTCCAATGAACTTTCAGGACTGCCTTAGGTCCATAGGAGTAGCCCCTGAGAATAAAACATTAGGACATTCATAGATCCTAGCTGCCCTGATTCACGGTTGTTGAAACACTCTCCTTTTCTGCAAGTCAAGATGTATAAAACTAATTAGAAACAAAAAAAGAACAGTAAGGAGTGAGGGGTGGAGAAGAAGGAAGAAAGTGAGGAAGAATGCTGATGCCCATAGTGTGGCAGTGGAGATAAGAAGCTGAACTGGGGATGCAGAGCGGACGTCCTGATGTCGAGGGTCAAATGAGGTCCACCGCAAACACACGAGCCAGAGAGGACTTTTAATGGAGACTGAGGACTGTGCAGCCATCTGCAGGTTATAATTATATTCCTCTTTTTGTACGTGAGTGTTGGAGTGTAGGAAGGGATGTCTCAGGCTGAGTATCACTGGGAAGACACGGCATTTCATCCCTGGATGCATAGGCTGTATCACGGGACCCATCTTGAGTACAGGTTTGAGTATCTGAATTCAACACTATATGTCAAGAAACTGAACACTGATGCGTTCTCATAGAGAACTGTGGTCTAGCCAGGAATTTGGGCCATCCCAGAATAGCTGTCCGCAAGGACAGAAATGAGGTTAGAAAGAACTGGGTGTGGGGAAGCAGGATGAACTCATGGAGTAAGTTGCTATATTCCCTAAACTTAAACCCTTTGTTTGCCCCTGTTCACATTATTTCCATTCATTATGTACATAATTTCTTCCCTTTGTTGGTATAACTTTTAGCTCTATCTATATGTTGCCAAAAAGCAAATAAAAACTTCATTGCATTAAGCATGGAATACTAAATGAAACAAATGACCATTCGTCCCTAACAACTGAAACAGAGATGAAATACATTGAATTTTACATTTGAAATTGCTTTGTTGTACAATGTTTCATTCATTTGACAAATATTTAGTGAATACCTGCTATATGCCATGAGAGGGCTTCCCAGGTGGCTCAGTAAAGAATCCATCTGCCAATGCAGGAGATGCAGAAAATGTAGGTTCAGTCCCTCTGGATTGGAAGATCCCCCAGGGGAGGAAATGGCAACCCTCTCCAGTATTCTTGCCTGGGAAATCCTGTGGACAGAGGAGCCTGGCAGGCTACCATCCAGAGGATAGAAAAGAGTCAGACACGACTGAGTGACGAAGCATGAACCCATATGCCATGAGGTATTCTAGGGTTAAAGATAAAGCAGTGTACAAAGCTAACAAAATTCCAGGCCATCATAAAGCTGACATTCTGGTCAATTTTATTTCCATAGCTTTATCCTAAATAGAACAATATTCAGAGTATTTAGGGGGTCACCAAACATTTTTCTGCAAAGAGCCAGATAGTAAATATATCAGGTTTTGTGGGTTATCCTTTTCTCTTGTCCTGAGGTAATGCCAGAGTTGAAATGCACAGAGCCCTTCCCACAAAATCTCCTGAGAATAAGCGGGCAACATAGGAAGACATTCCCTTCACAAGAGACTCATCACCGCATGAATTCATCCCCCTACCCAAACCCAGCTCTTTCTAACATCGTTTAGTCCTTCTTACAAAAGACAAGCGCTTGCTGACTGACCTTGAGACATTTTGAGGTTGTACGGTATTGCGGTATCATTCGTATGGTACCTCCTACTGGATTCATCTTTGTGAACAGAATCCCTTCTTCCCTAAATCCAAACTTGGTTTTCATTTGACAGGTGTCTGGCTTGGAAAAAACGGAGATTAGAAGACCTGTGTTCTCAACCCACAGCTGTGACCTTCATGTTTAACTGACATATCAGTGAGTTCTCTGACTCATGGCAGGGAGGAATCTAAAGAAACTGAGCCAAACTGCAAATAAGGCCTGAAAATATGCCAAAAGCTATCTTCCCTTCACCTTTATAGGTGTTACTAATGTATCTTATTGAGTCTTATGCAACCACATGTTTGCACATTATTGTTATGCTAGTTATGTTGCAGTGCAATTTTGAGACAATTTTGAGTTTCAAGAAAAAGTCATTGAAAAATTGAAGTCTACACAAAATGAATTTTTAAATTTAATTTATTTTTTGTTTTACTTTATTTTACGTTACAATACTGTATTGGTTTGCCATACATCAACATGAATCCGCCACGGGTGTACACATGTTCCCAATCCTGAACCCCCCTCCCATCTCCCTCCCCATACCATCTCTCAAAAAATTGTTACAGCTTTTCAAATTAGGAAGAAAAAAGAAGCCACTGAAGAATCCTACAGGTTTAATTTTTAATGAGATAAATGGAGATTGCTATTGTATAAAAACAATGTAAAAGCAAATAAAAACCCACAAAGCTCTTTGAATTCCTCAATTATTTTTTAGTGTAAAAGGTTCTTGAGGTCAAAAAGTGAGGGAAAACCACTGCTGAAGTGGTTGAAGCTTGGGGTGATTGTCCCCAGCACTATTTGGTTGTTTTCACTAGAAAACAGCCTGATGCTGGGAAATATTGAGGACAAGGGGACGACAGAGGATGAGATGTTGGATGGCATCACCGATTCAATGCACATGAGTTTGAGCAAGCTCCAGGAGATGATGAAGGATAGGGAAGCCTGGCATGCTGCAGTCCATGGGGTTGCAGAGTCAGACACAACTGAGTGACTAAACGACTGAACATCAACATGAGAAGTTAATCTCTGTCTGGACTTCAGGGAGGGGCCCACTACCTGGGTTTGCATCCTTCTAGCTCAGGATGCTGGTTGTCACCTGCCTGCAAAGTTTGACCAAAGTTTGCTGATTTCTTCCTTCAAAAATATCATGTTGTTATTGTAGAGGTTTTGTCTTTTTCAAATTTTTAAAATTATTTTCTTCTTTCTTTACTTTTTTTCCTCTTTGCCTTTATTTTTTATTTTTTCCTAATTTAAAATTTATTCTTTTTAAAATTTTTTGCCCATTTTATTTCACATTTTTTCTTTTAAACACATTTTCTTTTTGTCTTCCCTCTCATTTTTTATCAGTTTTTTCCCTCTCATTTTTCACTTCCTTAACTTTTAATTTCTTTTCCTTTTTTCTTATTCTTTCTTTGTACTCTCCTTTTTATTTTCTTTTTAACATTCTCTTTGCCTCATTTTTCTTTTTTGTTTTTCTCACTTTTTACTTTTTTCTTCCATAATTTTTCATACTTGCTTTTCTAATGTATCTTTATTCATTTTTTTATTTAAAAATTTTTTGTTTGATGGAATAATTTTGGTACTTTTACTTTCATCTGCCTTATGTTTGAAGTTATTACAAAGATAATTGCATGAAGTGGACTTTCTTTGGAAGTGATTTTCTTTTGAGGTAATTTGGCCCAAGCTTCTCATCAGCTTTTTCCTATTTTAAGCCCTACTTGGGACACCTTGACCAAGCCCAGTGGTAAGGCCTTCATGCTGCGAGATTGCAAACTGTCCACCTCAGTGGAAAGGAAGCTCCTTGAGACCCCCTGCTGCTGCTGCTGCTGCTGCTAAGTCACTTCAGTCGTGTCTGACTCTGTGCGACCCCACAGACGGCAGCCCACCAGGCTCCACCATCCCTGGGATTCTCCAGGCAAGAACACTGGAGTGGGTTGCCATTTCCCTCTCCAACGCATGAAAGTGAAAAGTGAAAGTGAAGTCGCTCAGTCGTGTCAGACTCTTGGCGACCCCATGGACTGCAGCCTACCAGGCTCCTCCATCCATGGGATTTTCCAGGCAAGAGTGCTGGAGTGGGGTGCCATTGCCCTCACTGGCACAGGTCGACTTCCTTCGCCGTGATCTGGAAAGGAGGAGATATGAATGGAGATCATTGAGAGAAGTAAGACTGATAAAGGGGTAAATCAGCCCAACGCAGTCAAGTTCTGAAGTGACTGAGTGACATGCTGCCTTGCCATGGGTTACGCCAATAGAGAAAAGGTATTTGTTTATCTGCTGCCTTGTGGAAGCATGAAAGAAAAAGAGTCTGGAGCCCAATTCCACCAGACAGGGTCTGGTATGTAGTACTGTCTACAGAACCTCACTGCTCAGAGAGGCTTGAAGGCAGAACGCTTGCCTTTGGGGCTGAGGCTAATACCAAGATGGCCACCTTCAGCTTCAGCAATGAATCAACCTTTGGCCAAAAACTGGCTGCCTTCCATGGCAGTCCCATTTTGACTGCCCTGGAACTCTTGCCAGCTAGAAACATGATGGATCTCAGAGGTGGAGTCTGGAAGTCCTATTAGAAATACCAGTCAGCTAAGCCCCACCTTTTTTTTTTTTAATGTTTTTTTTTAAATTCATTTATTTACTTTAATTGGAGGCTAATGACTTTACCATATTGTGGTGGTTTTTGCCGTGCATCGACATGAATCAACCACCGGTGTTCATGTGTTCCCCCATCCTGAACACCCACTCCCACCTCCCTCCCCACCCCATCCCTCTGAATTGTGCTGGGGCACTGGTTTTTAGCGCCCTGCTTCATGCATCAAACTTGCACTGGTCGTCTGTTTCACATAGGGTAATATACATGCTTCAGTGCTGTTCTCTCGGATCATCCCACCCTCACATCTTCCCACAGAGTCCAAAAGTCTGTTCTTTAGATCTGTGTCTCTTTTGCTGCCTTGCATATAAAGTTTTCATTACTGTCTTTCTAAATTCCATATATATGCATTAATACACTGTGTTGGTGTTTCTCTTTCTGATTTACTTCACTCTGTATAATAGGCTCCTTGGTGCAGCTGTTGGACAGAGTAAGCATCTTGCCTAAACTAACACATTGTTGTTGTTGTTCAGCCGCTCAGTCGCATCCCGCTCTTTATGATGCCATGGACTGCAGCAGACCAGGCTTCCCTGATGTGGACTCATTATTGTTTAGCTAAGAAAACCAGGAATCGTCAGTTCTCACCATGTAAATGCTTATGCTGGACCACAATTCTAAAAGCTTCCCCATCCCAAACTAACTCTTTCTGTGTGTCTCACAAGATAAGTTACCTTTACTTCTCATATTCTGGAAGGATTACAGCCACAGTCAACTTCTTTTCTCTGTTGTCTTGGCTCAGGTTTCTCCTTTAATCTTGTTGTTATTCAGTCACTCAGCCATGTCCAACTCTTTGTGACCTCATGGACTGTAGCATGCCAGGCTTCTCTGCCCTTCACCATCTCCCAGCGTTTGCTCAAACTCATGCATTGAGTCAGTGATGCTATCCAACCATTTCATCCTCTGTTGCCCACTTCTCCTCCTGCCCTCAATCTTTCCCAGCATCAGGGTATTTTCTAAGGAGTCAGTTCTTCGCATCAGGTGGCCAAAGTATTGGAGCTTCAGCTTCAGCATCAGTCCTTCCAATGAATATTCAGGGTTGATTTCCTTTAGGACTGACTAGTTTGATCTCCTTACTGTCCAAGGGACTCTCAAGCATCTTATCCAGCATTGCAGTTCAGAAGCATCAATTCTTCAGCACTCAGCCTTCTTCATGGTTCAACTAACACATGGTTTATTAGCAAAAAAAAAAAAAAAAAAGGAAGAAAAAATCCATTCCCTTGACCACCGTTCCTCACTGGCCCATTGTCAGTCAAGACTGGACCTGAGGGTGTCTCAGAGAGTGGCTCAAATTCAAGGGTGGTGAGTTCCCCGTCAGCCAGTGCCTTGGCGAGGCTCACTTCAGGGTTCCACCCTCTTGTGCCCTTCTCCCCTCTAGGCAGATGAGCAGAGTGGCCTTTACAGGCTTGAGGCCTGGGTAGCTGGGGGCTAGGAGCCATGGGGGTTGCGGAGGTAAAGATGGGGGTCTTTATCATTCCTCCTTCCCCGGTGCTGGACCTTTCCTTCCAGAAACTTCTTTGAGGCCTTTGATTCTTTCTCAGAAGCGAGTGCCATCTCTCCCCAAGTGTGATAAACTCAATCGTGAGTAGAAGGGGGCAGACCCAGGATAGGGAGTGGGGAGGGGAGTGTTGGGCAAGGTCAGCTATTCCCCTGGCAACAGGGACCTCAAAGAAGCTTTGTCTGAAGCCCCCATTCTCCCTCCCCTATTTCACCCTCCCTTCCACCTCCATACACACTCCACTGTTTCCCCTTCATCCATCAGTAGCACTAATCTGGGCAGTGTTAATTCCACAGCGGTGACAGCTCCCCACCCCCACCCAGCTCTCTCATCTCTGGGCCTTGCCCTCCCCTCCCAACACTGTGGCCCCTCCACAGGGTGGGGACATTGGTGGCCAAGTGGCTCCAGCTGGCTGGCCTCTGTGGCCTTGTGGGAGTGGGTGACTCTGCATGTTTGACTAGGGGCCACCCTGTGTCTTTTCATTCTTCTTTTTAAAAAAGTTTTATTAGAGTACTGCATAGCTGATTCGCAGTGTTGTGTTAGTTTCTGGTATACAGCAAAGTGAATCAGTTATATACACACCCATCCACTCTTTTTTAGATTTTTTTCCCATACAGGTCATTACAGAATACTGAGTAGGGTTTCCTGCGCTTTACAGTAGGTTTTTATTAGCTATCGGTTTTATATGTAGTAGTGTTCTTGCCTGGAGAATCCCAGGGACGAGGGAGCCTGGTGGGCTTCTGTCTATGAGGTCACACAGAGTCAGGCACTACTGAAGCAACTTAGCAGCAGCAGCAGCAGTGTGTGGAGGGGAGCTTCCCTGGTGACTCAGTGGTGAAGAATCTGCCTGTAATGCAGGAGATGTGAGTTCGATCCCTGGGTCGGGAAGATCCCCTGGAGAAGGGAATGGCTACCCACTCCAGTATTCTTGCCTGAAGAATCCCATGGACAGAGGAGCCTGGTGGGTTACGGTCCATAGGGTCTCAACGAGTCAGACATGACTGAAACAACTTAGCATGCATGCACACAGTGTGAGTATGTTCATTTTCTTCTATAATGCTAATTTTTCATGAGAAAATGCTGGAAAGAGTCTTGCACAGAAAAGATCCCCACTCTTACCTGTATGTTGCATTTTTGGGTGATGGGTTTTATTTTTCATTTATAGATTTATGATGCTGCTGCTGCTAAGTCGCTTCAGTGGTGTCTGATTCTGTGCGGCCCCAGAGATGGCAGCCCACCAGGCTCCCCCGTCCCTGGGATTCTCCAGGCAAGAACACTGAAGTGGGTTGCCATTTCCTTTTCCAATGCATGAAAGCGTAAAGTGAAAGTGAGGTCTGATGACCCTTCCTCAACTCATCATCTCCACTCCCAGTCCAGTCTCACCAGTGAGATAAGCCTTTGGGTCCCAGGAAGGGGTCTGAGCCAGAGCCGCAGAGTCTGGCTCAGACCCTCTCTGCCCTCGGTCCTCTCTCTGTCCTCTCTGTATTTTCTCCCATCCTGTGAGACAGCTAGGTGTTCAAGGAAGCAGGAGAGCTTGGCTGGGCTCTCACAGGGCCAGGGAGCTGCTCCACTCTCCTCTTGCCCTGCCGGCTCCTGCACTTGGTTTCTTCTCTGGAGGGAACAGGCAATAAGGAGAATGTCGGGTGGTGGGGCTATTCGTGATGCTGTATGGATTTTAAGGGTGCATGAGGGTGAGCTGGAAAGCCAGTTACAGTCTGGGGGGGAGGAGGTGGCTTGAATTAGAATATCCAAGAAACAATCAAGAACCAATAGGACTTCCTAGATGTGGAGTGCACAGAGAAGGGAAATGTCCAGGTGCAATCCCAAATGTCTGGCTAAGGCAACTGGACAGGTGGGAGGGACCTAAACAGGCTCAGATTTGGGGCGAAGTCCTCTTTCCCCAACTTAGTCAACATGTCCTAAGTTAACTTAGGACACAGTGACCCTGAGGAGGTTGTCACGTGGGCTTGTGACACTGTATGTTAAAATCGAGAACTTGCAGCTCATGAATGTTGAAGATCTGGCAATTGAAGGGGTTTTACCTGCCATGAAGGAGACCTGGGTTTGATCCCTGGGTTGGGAAGATCCCCTGGAGGAGGGCATGACAACCCAATCCAGTATTCTTGCCTGAAGAATCCCACAGAGGAGCCTGGCAGACTACAGCCCATGGGGTGGCAAAGAGTCAGACATGACTGAACGACTAAGCACACACAGCTGATCAGAAGAAGCGTAGAGAAGAAGGAAAGAGCCTGTATAAATTCCTGAGAAATTCTGACACTTGAAGATCCGGAAAGGCACGCAAAGGCCGAGAGATTCTGAGCAGAAAGACGGGGGGAAATTTGATTTGCAGTGTCAAGAGTGCGGCTGTCCAGGGAGCAGTGAAAGGGTTGAAGGGTCAAAGGGTATGTTCCAGAATGGTGTGTGCAAAGGGAGGGGGCCACTGGGAAGGTTCCACCTTTGAAGGGCGGAGAGAGCCTCTCTGTGTTTTGCTGGGAGGAACAAAGGAGATTCCTCTAGATCAGGGATCCACAAACCTATAAAGGGCCGTAGAGTAAATATTTTCAGCTTTCTGTGCCATATGGTCTCTTGGGCAATTTCTCAACAGGCTGTTACAGCCTAGAGCAGACTTAGACAGTCGGTGAACAAATGAGCATGTTCTGTTCCAAGAGCTCTTTATTTACGGACAAAGAAATTCAAATTTCATATAGATTAATGCAACTCACCCCAGTGTTCTTGCTTGGAGAATGCCATGGACAGAGGAGCCTGCTGGGGTACAGTCTATGGGGTGGCAGAGTCGGACAAGACTGAGCATGTACCACCTTCATATGCCTGAAATACAGCTCATCTTTTTTTTCTCCCCCCTCCAATTTTTTTAAAATGTAAAAACCACTGGAAGCTGGTGGGCCATACAAAAACATGCGGAGGGCGGGAAGTGGCTCACGGGCCATTCCATGCTGAGTCCTGGTCTGGATGCTGGAAAGGAAGGTGGAAATGTTTATTCAAAGTGGGGAGGGGCATGGAGGGGAGGAGGGGCAGGGGATCCTGTTCACAGAGCTCTATTCTTTCAATGAAGTATGAAGCAGACTTCAGCTGAAACTGATGAATTGCCAAAGGCAAAGATTTTGCATGGAGGAGACCAGGAAGCTGGTGTGCAGGAAAAACCCAGGAGCGCGGAGACTGGGTGGAAATCCCGCAGAGGCGTGACGGTGTTGACCAAGGGGAGGGTTCCCGGAGGCCCTGCCTGGAAGCTGGGTGTTAAAAGAATGATCAGAGACTGTCAGTTCATTTAAAAGCAGGAATGACAATGAAAATACCAAAGAGAAGGAGCAGCGGCGATGACACGCCACAGCAGGGCCGTTTCCAAGTGACAATAACCACATTCCATAATCTCTGCTTTAAGCAAATTGCCTTTTAATGATACTAAAACAAAAGCTGACTGTAGCGTAGATGTCCAGACATCTCCAAGCAGGCCGATGGGCTGTAACGCACACACATCTGGCCAGCATCTGGAGTGTACACAGGACAAAAATTCATTGGATTTGCTCTGCATATTAAATTTGGGTAGAGCCAGAGAAGTTCATGAGTATTTCAGGTTCAGGCAAATTTGGTCAGTTTGACAGCAGGTTACAGAAGACTTAAAGAGGAACTCTCATTTATAGTTTTTGTGGAGCGTTGCATAAGCTTGTGGAGTATGATCTCGCAGTAAAGCAAGCTCAGTCTTCATTCTTTTAGGGATGGTGCAAAAAAAAGTAAGTTGAACTCTGACTCAGGAAACTTAACATTTGAGAGAATGATTCGCAATACCATTTGTTTTCCTTTGAAAATGTGTTTAAATTTCTAATTGTGGTAAAATAGCAGGTGCTGCTAGTGGTAAAGAACCTACCTGTCAGGGCAGGAGACACAAGAAACACTGGTTCGATCCCTGGGTTGGGCATGGCAACCCACTCCAGTATTCTTGCCAGGAGAATCCCATGGACAGAGGAGCCTGGCGGGCTACAGTCCATGGGGTTGCACAGAGCTGAAAATGACTGAGCACACAAGAGCATATACAAAACGTAAAACTTAACCATCTTAACCATCCTTCTTCTTTAGGCTGTATTTTCTTTAGAGCAGCTTTAGGTTCACAGTGAAATTAAAACAGTGCAGACATTTCCCATATATAACCTGTCCCCCACACAAGCATGGCTTTCCTTATCATCAACATCCCTCACCAGAGAGGGACATTTGTTACAACTGATGAACTTGCAATGACACATCATAGTCACCCAAAGTCCACAGTTTACAATAGGGTTCAGTCTTGGTCCTGGATATTCTATTAATACAGTTCTGTTCAATGGCTCAGTCGTCTCCAACTCTTTGCGACCCCATGGACTTCAGCACACCAGCCTTCCCTGTCCTTCACCAACTCCAGGAGCTTGCTCAAACTCAGGTCCATCAAGTCAGTGATGCCATCCAACCATCTCATCCTCTGTCGTCCCCTTCTCCTCCTGCCTTCAATCTTGCCCAGCATCAGGGTCTTTTCCAACGAGTCATTTCTTCACATCAGGTGGCCAAAGTACTAGAGTTTCAGTTTCAGCATCAGTCCTTCCAATGAATATTCAGGACTGATTTCCTTTAGGATTGGCTGGTTTGATTCAATAGGTTCTATAGGTTTGGATAAGAGTATAATCATATGTATTCACTATCATAGTATCATACAGAGTATTGTAAAATTTTAATAATACATTTTTATTAAACCCAGTGTAGCTAAAATGGGCTTACCTTGTGGCTCAGCTGGTAAAGAATCCTCTTGCAATGTGGGAGTCCTGGGTTCGATCCCCTAGAGAAGGGAAATGCTATGCACTCCAGTATCCTGGCCTGGAGAATTCCTTAGACTGTATAGCCCATGGAGTCACAAAGAGTTGGACATGACTGAGTGACTTTCATTTTCACTTTCTTTCATATCTAAAATATTATTTCAACATGCAGTTAATCTAAAAATATCTTACATTCTTTTTGTACTATGTCTTTAAATGTAGTGTGTACTTTACATTTTCAGCCCATCTATTTGGTCACCAAATTTCAAGTGGAAATGTTTGACAATCTGTGAAAGCGAAGTGAAATCCTCTCCAAGGGATCTTTCCAACCCAGGGATGGAACCCAGGTCTCCTACATTGCAGGAAGAGTTTTTACCAGCTGAGCCACAAGGGAAGCCCAAGAATACTGGAGTGGGTAGCCTGTCCTTTCTCAAGAGGATCTTCCTGACCCAGGGATCAAACCAGGGTCTCCTCCATTGCAGGCAGATTTTTAACCAACTGAGTATGAGGGAAGCCCAATGTGTGTGTGTGTGTGTGTGCGTGTGTGTGTGTGTGTGTGTGTGTGTGTGCCTGCATGCTTGTGTGTGTGCTAACTCGCATCAGTCCTGTCTGACTGAGACCTTGCGGACTGTAACCTACCAGGCTCCTCTGTCCGTGGGACTTCCCAGGTAAGAATACTAGAGTGGGTTGCCATTTTCTCCTCCAGGGAATCTTCCCAACCCAGGGATCGAACCTACATCCCTTATGTCTCCTGAATTGGCAGGTGGGTTCTTTACCACTAGAACCACCTGGGAAGAACTACTTGATCAATATTTATATATACAATTTTCAGTTGAAAAAGGTTTGGTTACTTAAGTTGCTTCAAGCACAAAACATATCCCAAGCACACAAAAGTTTTCTAACAGATGCTTTGAGTATCAATTTTGAAATGAAAATGTAAAGAATTGAAAAAGAGGAGGGTCAGAGAGTTCTCATATACCCTCTGTCCCTCACAAGCACAGCCTCTCCCATTATCAACCTCCCCCCACCAGAGTGGGATATTTGTTACAACTGATGAACCTACACTGATATGTTATAATCAACCAAAGTCAATAGTTTACATTAGGGTTCACACCTGGCATACATCAATGGGTTTAGATAAATGTGTTATGACATAAGTGCATCGCTACAATGTCATAGAGTATTTTCGCTGCCCTAAAAACCCTCCGTGTTCCACCTATTTATCTGTTTCTCCTCCCCTGGTTTTACATTTTATATTTATATTTACTTTTCATAAAATCTTAAAGTATTTTAGACCTTGGGACTTCCCATGGTGGCTCAGTGGTAAAGAATCCGCCTACCAATGCAGGAGACACAGGCATGATCCTAGAGTGGGGAAGCCTCCTGAAGGAGGAAATGGCAACCCAATCCAGTATTCTTGCCTGGGAAATCCCACGGACAGAGGAGCTTGGCAGGCTACAGTCCATGCGGCCGCAAAAGATCAGACAAGGCTAAAGCGACTAAACAACAACAAAGTTTAAATCTTATGATCTCTGTTGAAAGCAACGTCCAATCGGGTTTGTTCACATAGAAGAAATGCAATTTAAACACACCTTTAGGAGGAGATGAAGATTTTTCAGATACTTCTCTTGTTTTACAACGCACACACCCAAACTGAATCATTTAGGGAGAGATCAGAGTTTAGGATTGTTCTTGCTGTGTACCTCATAACAAAATAAATCCTAGCTTGTGTATTTTCCTTAGAAGAAGATCTATTATTGCCTCATTCTTATAATAAACTGTTTTCAGTCTTTAAAAAAAAAAAAACAGAGCTGCTAATAGCCTCAGGTTTTATAGAATTCTCACTTCAAAATGTCTCCAATAAATCAAATTGCTTCATTCAGGGTGTACAGCCTCTGAAAGGCTGATGTGATGTAAGGGTGTAAGGGGGCAGGTCAGAGTTTCTAGGATTAGAAAGAAGTAATTTGTAACTAGAGTTAGTCTCCACACTTCCTCACTTTAGAACCATTTTTACCAACTCTTTGAACCAAAGGAAGAGAAGATTTTTCACCTTTCTTTAAACTTTGCTTTGTTCTTGTTGTTTAATCAGTCAGTCGTGTCTGACTGACTCTATGTGGCCCCATGGACTGTAGCCTGCCTGACTCCTCTCTCCCTGGGATTTCCCAGGCAAGAATACTGGAATGGGTTGCTATTTCCTCTTCCAGGGCATTTTCCTGACCCAGGGATCAAACCTGAGTCTCCTGCATTAGCAGAAAGATTCTTTACCCCTGAGCCACCTGGGAAACCCAAACTTTGTTTTAGCTCTATTGAATATTAAAACAAATTAAAATAAATAAAGGAAATTAAAATGAAGACAGTGTGTTTTCCTTGAATACAGATGATAAAAGTAAATTCAAAGAGCTTCATTTACTTTCCCCAGGCATCCTCAAAGAATGGGGTCGCATGGGCTGAAAATGGGAATTCTTATTTCCTAGGGATCTCAGATCCCTTGACAGATGGTTTCTCAGTGAGAAAACCCAACAGGGTTTTTTGGACAAGTATCTTTGTTTTACATCTTCTGGATGCAGGAACATTAGAATAGCTTTGTGTTCATTTTTATTTCTGGCTAAAAGAAACCGGTTTGGACAAAGAACTATTTTGGAGGGCACTGGCATATTCTTAGGCATAGGATTTTCCTTTTAGCCCAAGCTAAATAAAGTCAGATAATTATGGTTTGGGGGATCTCTTCCAGGAGACAAATCGATATTTTTTTAAAACAACATGTAGGCTCTAGTTATTAAAAGATTTGTTCAAGAACATCCATATTCCATAACCTCATGTCAGAAAAATTCAAGCAGTAAGACATGTAAAGAGTCGGATTTTTGCAGTTTGACTCTTTTCCTTGTTAGCACTTCATAAAAAGTGACGAACCAAATATCCTTTGGCCTTGCATTTACTTCAAGCTCTGCCTTATGGTGCTTTTTTTCCCCCCTTTAGATGAGTCTTCATTTATACTTTCTACTTCTCTGAACTTAAGCATCTTTGAAACCTACTTTCCTTGTGAGATACATCATCAGTCTTTAAAAATAAAGGGGGGCCTGAGTGATTTTTCACAGATACAGTATCTAAGACCAAAGAGTCACAAGACTTTTTGTGCTTTCTACATATCTTGCATGGATACTGATGCCATGAGTTTCCACGATTTGGCAACCGTAATGCCAAGGAAACATTAATTTACAGCTTAATGGTCAATAAACTAAATTTGGCAGGAAATAAGGTTTTACTTTTATAAAATTCCATTGGGAGAAAAGACATAGCTCAAAGCTATCTTGAAAATAGCATTCTTTTATATTTAGGAGTGTAAATGACTGCAGTCTAGAGGGGGAGGCGGTGGTAAAATATTCCTACAGGTATTTTCTTTACAGTTCCAACACTTGAAGTGTATTCCACCAAAAGTGAAATAAATCATTTCTTTTCATTTAAAGGGAAAATCATCTGTTTTCCTGTATAATTGCACATGTTATGGTGCAGTGGTAAATAATCTGCCTCCCAAAGCAGGAGACTCAAGAGACTCAGGTTCGATCCCTGTGTCAGGAAGATCCCCTGGAGTAGAAAATGGCAATTTACTTCAGTATTCTTACCTGGAGAATCCCATGGACAGAGGAACCTGGCATGCTACGCTCGATGGGGTCACAAAGAGAGAGACATGACTGAGTGCACATGAACACACATGAGATTCTTAGTAATTTGGCCCAAATGAGAAATACGGCTAAACTTTGACTTGGATGGGGGAGATTTTTGTTTGTAATAGAGGATAAGGCAAAGGGAAGTCGAACTATTTCACACTTAATAAACCAGTTAGAAAATTATAGAAGGATTATAACTTTCTCCAAACACAAGGATTGTAGCAATTCTATGTTTTCATGCCGTTCAAAGCAAACTCTCACACAGGTCAGTTTGCATAAGGAGATGAAATATTTTATGCTGAAAGAAAATCATTTTGAGCATTTCCATATTTTGTTGCTATAGAATGCTTTCTTTCTTATTTTCTTTTTCTTCCTTCCTTCCTTCTTTCCTTTCTTCCTTTCTCACCTCCTCTCTCTCTTTCTCTCTTTCCTTCTACTGTTTTTCTTGGTTGTTCAGCCAAACTTCCAACCAGGCACATCTAGCATCAATGATGAAAAGTGATTTCTTTTAAATCTCAAATGTTTAGCTGAGCTGGATATCCTGATTTGTGATAAGACAGTCCCAGTGAGGATGGCTGTGTTGTTTTTTGCAGATAATTTCTCACTTTCATGTTTCTATTGGCAGCCTAAAGTCCAGCCAGGCTGTAGCCTGCAAAGCACTGCAGGGGCTGTAAAGGAACACGGGCTTTGGCATTCTTTGGGAGATTCCCTGGTGTTGGGAATTCTTCAGGCAATAATATTACAATCTTGACTTTTGAACTATGCATCTGGCAAAGGATTTTCAATTCTCTTCTCAACCAGAGAAACCCAAGACAATGATAGAAACTCTAGAAATACCAGAGTGGATAAAAAACAACTGATGATGACATTGTAATTTTAGAAAGCATATGTGTGTTTGAGGTTTACTCTTCTGAAAGCATGTATAAAAAGAGAGCTCCTCTATCATCTTTATTTAAAGAATAAAAATAGTTTGCATTAATCACTATTGACATCACCACTCTTAGAATGCATTCAATAGGAAAAGCAGAAACCCCTTTAATTCAGCATTATGTTAAAGTTCACAATGTTGCCCAAATAAGAGACTCTATTTTAACGTATTGTAACTAGTGGAGGTGATGGAATACCAGTTGAGCTATTTCAAATCCTGAAAGACAATGCTGTGAAAGTGCTGCACTCAATATGCCAGCAAAGTTGGAAAACTCAGCAGTGGCCACAGGACTGGAAAAGGTCAGTTTTCATTCCAATCCCAAAGAAAGGCGATGCCAAAGAATGCTCAAACTACCACATAATTGCACTCATCTCACATGCTAGTAAAGTAATGCTCAAAATTCTCCAAGCCAGCCTTTAGCAATACATGAACCGTGAACTTCCAGATGTTCAAGCTGGTTTTGGAAAAGGCAGAGGAACCAGAGATCAAATTGCCAACATCCGCTGGATAATGGAAAAAGCAAGAGAGTTCCAGAAAAACATCTATTTCTGCTTTATTGCCTATGCCAAAGCCTTTGACTGTGTGGATCACAATAAACTGTGGAAAATTCTGAAAGAGATGGGAATACCAGACCACCTGACCTGCCTCTTGAGAAACCTATATGCAGGTCAGGAAGCAACAGTTAGAACTGGACATGGAACAACAGACTGGTTCCAAATAGGAAAAGGAGTACGTTCAAGGCCTGTATATTGTACCACCCTGCTTATTTAACTTCTATGCAGAGTACATCATGAGAAACACTGGGCTGGAAGAAGCACAAGCTGGAATCAAGATTGCCAGGAGAAATATCAATAACCTCAGACATGCAGATGACACTATCCTTAAGGCAGAAAGTGAAGAACTAAAGAGCTTCTTGATGAAAGTGAAAGAGGAGAGTGAAAAAGTTGGCTTAAAGCTCACCATTCAGAAAACGAAGATCATGGCATCTGGTCCCATCACTTCATGGCAAATAGAAGGGGAAACAGTGGAAACAATGGCAGACTTTATTTTTGGGGGCTCCAAAATCACTGCGGATGGTGACTGCAGCCATGAAATTAAAAGACGCTTACTCCTTGGAAGGAAAGTTATGACCAACCTAGACAGCATAGTCAAAAGCAGAGGCGTTACTTTGCCAACAAAGGTCCGTCTAGTCAAGGCTATGGTTTTTCCACTGGTCATGTATGGATGTGAGAGTTGGACTATAAAGAAAGTGGAACACCAAAGAACAGATGCTTTTGAACTGTGGTGTTGGAGAAGACTCTTGAGAGTCCCTTGGACTGCAAGGAGATCCGACCAGTCCATCCTAAAGGAGATCAGTGCTGGGTGTTCATTGGAAGGACTGATGTTATAGCTGAAACTCCAATACTTTGGCCAGCTGATGCAAAGAGTTGACTCATCGGAAAAGACCCTGATGCTGGGAAAGATTGAAGGCAAGAGGAGAAGGGGCCGACAGAGGATGAGATGGCTGGAAGGCATCACCGACTAGATGGACATGGGTTTGGGTGAACTCCAGGAGTTGGTAATGGACAGGGAGGCCTGGGATGCTACAGTTCATGAGGTCGCAAAGAGTCAAACATGACTGAGAGACTGAACTGAACTGAACTGAAATATTTACTGATATTTACAACTGATACAGTTAATGAATTTAAGATTTATCAATAAAATAAGTAAAAGTAAGTTCCATGATGGTAAGCGCTTTTTCTCCCCATGTGACCTTAGCACTTGGAACAAGATCTGACGCATGGAAAGATTTCAATAAATATTTTTGTATGTAAACAAATAAATGAATATTCTGGTTGGCTTTGTATAAAAAGAAGAGACTCACAGGCCTTAGATTTTTTAAAAATTATTTTAGTCTTAATGTAACTATAACATTTAATTTGCACTCATTTTGCTCTTATTGCTATATTTTATTCAATAGAAGGCTTTTCCTTTCTGCTTCTTTTTTTCACTATTTTTTTCTTTGGCTTTGATGTTTTATGATGACTTTTCCCCAGGCCATGCCAATACTCACAATGTATAGGAATCTTTGACTGGCTTAAGCGAATTTCTGGTTGTGTTTTTTTTTTGCTTTTAATTTTTTTCTGCCTAGTTTTTGATCAAGGAATGACTTTTCTCTGAGACATTTTATATTTTGAAAATTATCTTAATCCTCAGTTTAATCTGCTTTCTTAATGAGATCATTTTATTTTCAACTTAAAAAAAATTTTCCTTCATTTCTCACTAACAGAAATAAATATCCCCAATGTTCAGTCTTGATAGTGTGCTTTAGGATGAATGTGAGAGTTTCTTCATAAGTAAAATGACATTCTTCTTTTTCTTTTTAACTCAATTATGACTTATTTTGCACAGCACAAATAGTTCAAGCTCTTTTTCAACTCTTTTTGTTTCAAATGTTGTTTGCAATTGTTCATGGTACTCATAAATCTCTTATCTAGTATTTCTTTATATGAATTGGCTTTAGTGAGATAAAATTTATATAAAATAAACAATGTATTTCAGCTGTACACTTGAGTTTGAAATATGATCAAGATAATAAACACATCTGTCACCCCTAAAAGTTTTCTGATGATCTGGAGTAGTTTGTTCATTGGACCTCTTTCAACAACTTTAATCTTGTCCCCAGGTAACCACTGATTCCCTTTCTGTTATTACAGATTAATTTTGATTTACTAGGGTTTTGAATAAATGGAATAACACAGACTGCAATGTCAGTAAGAAATCTGAAAGTACCTCATACTCAAATCTCACAAAGCAAAATTCATTATTTTTTCTCTATGTTTGTGAGATTGCTAGTGTGCTTTCTATTTCTGTCAACTTTTGTTAGATCAAAACTCTTTATTCTCGATTAAAACTGGAGTTGTCCTCAGTATACTTTTCCCTTTTATCTAGACATCAGTTTTCATGTCTGCCAACTATGCTTCTGAAATGTTACTTCCTATCTCTACATTTCTATTCCCATCACTCTACCCCTGGTCTCATTATTTCCCTGGATTATGGCAATATTTTCACAACTCTTCTCTTTGCCACCAATATTTCTTTTTCTCTACAATTTGTCAGCCACACTGCCACCACGTATTGAGGATTTATTATATCAAGACAATAAACGGAATTTGTTTCATTCATCTTGGTGTCCTTCCACAGCACTTTTTTCATTTTTGTCATAGCCTCCCCTGCTATTTCTAAGCTTTCATTACTTTCATAATTACTTGATGTGTTTTTCTACCTACATGGCAAGCTTGATGAAGTCATGAGTCATGCTAGCTTGTTATTATCATTTTATGGCTCTTCAACATGTACTACAGAGTCAGTTAAAAGAGAGGTGTTCAGTAAATACTTGGTTGAATGAATGTGAAACATGTAACTTCTTCTGTATCTAGCCTTAGAATATTTTATAGCTCCATTTCTTACAGTATACATTTCATACCTAATATACATACTGATTTTAGGAAATTGGACTCAACAAGCTTTTTAGATCAATTCTTTCACCCTTCCTCTACATGTGCTTTTTACTCTACACAGTTTTCCAAATGTAACTATGTATGAAAACCACAATCACAGAAACCTAACCAAAATGATCACATGGATTGCAGCCTTGTGTAACTCAGTGAACTGAAGAGCCATATCATACAGGGCCACCCAAGACAGACAGGTCATGGTGGAGAGTTCTGATAAAATGTGGTCCCACCAGAACAGGGAATGGCAAACCACTCTAGTATTCTAGCCCAGAGAACCCCATGAACAGTATGAAAAGGCGAAAAGATATGACACCAGAAGATGAGCCTGCAGGTCAATTGGTGTCATCCTCTCTCCTGGGAAAGACTAGAGATCTCTTCAAGAAAATTAGAGATATCAAGGGAACATTTCATGCAAAGATGGGCTCAATAAAGGACAGAAATGGTATGGACCTAACAGAAGCAGAAGATACTAAGACAAGATGGCAAGAATACACAGAAGAACTGTACAAAAAAGATTTTCATGACCCAGATAACCATGATAGTGTGACCATACACCTAGAGCCAGATTTCTTAGACTGCAAAGTCAAGTGGGCCTTAGGAAGTATCATAATGAACAAAGCTAACAGAGGTGATGAAATTGCAGTTGAGTTATTTCAAATCCTAAAAGATAATGCTGTGAAAGTGCTGCACTCAATAGGCCGAAAATTTGTAAAACTTAGCAGTGGCCATGGGACTGGAAAAGGTCAGTTTTCATTCCAAACCCAAAGAAAGTCAATGCCAGAGAATGTTCAAACTACTGTACAATTGTGCTTATTTCACATACTAGCAAGGTAATGCTCAAAATCCTTCAAGCTAGGCTGGAATATCCAAGATGGCTCGCTCATAAGACTGAAGACTGATGCTGGAAGTTTAGATGAGGATATCAGCTGGCTGGTCATCAACTATATATTCTCTCCATGAAGACTGGGCTTAATGGAACATGGAGTCTGGTTCAAAATGACGTGCTCATGTGGCAAAAGATAAAAGTACATGTCTTAAGGCTGAGCCTTCAGAGTTCACAGCTTCATTTTCCCCATCTTTTATTGGTCCATGTAAGTCTTAAGACTATCCCAGATCCACTGTGGAGAGAACTACACCAGGCAAGGATACCAGGAAAAGTAATTCATCAAGATCCATCATTGTAGATTTCATGGGCTTATTCTCCTTCTCCAAATTGAGACATTTGAAAACAGTATGCTTTCTCTTTATTTACAGAGCAGTTAACATAGTGTCTGAAATAATCATTGTTTGATGAATACTTATAGAGTGTGGTAGTCAATTTTTTTTTTTTTTTTTGCCATACCATGTGGCATCTTAGATCCCTGACCAGGGATTGAACTCACGACCCCTGCATTGGGAGGTGGAGTTTTAACCACTGGACCCACTGGACTGCCTGGGAAGTTCCAATGTAGTGGCCTTACCTTTTCCTTCTTCCTTCATTCATCTCCAGTTGTAGACATTCCCAGGATTGATTTTCACTTATTGAGGCATCATTACCTCCCAGGCTCTGTGGTAAGTGATGTGGTTTGCTGTTGTTGTTTAGTTGATGTCATGCCCAACTCTTCTGTGACCTCATGGACTGTAGCCCACCAGGCTCCTCTGTCCATGGGATTTCCCGGGACAAGAATCCTAGAATGGGTTGCCATTTCCTTCTCCAAGGGATTTTCCCACTCCAGAGATCGAACCCGAGTCTCCTGCATTGGCAGGCAAGTTCTTTACCGCTGAGCCACCAGGGAAGCCCAAGCGATATGGTTACTTCCATGAATAACCTAAAGGCATCATTGAATATAGAATCATGATAGCAACAGATGCTAAAAATGAAAAGCACAGGTTTCTATGGGTGCAAATTACAGAAGACCTAACTTAGTCTTAGGGCCATAGAAAGGTCCATGTGAGTGAAACCTGAAGGGCAAGACTCAGCCAGAGAAAAATAGTGGGAAACTGCCAGAAGGCCTTGCTGTGAGAAGGATCTTAGAGAGTTTGGGAAACTAAAATATAGTTGAAGAATGTCAAGCAAAGAAAAGTTAACAAAGGCTAGCTTATGGGCCCACAAATGATATCAATAGCTAATCTCACGTTTTCCTTTTTTTTTTTTTTTCTCATCACTTTCCAAGGATAAAAGTTTATATTTTTACTTTTAAACTTTTTAAGAGGGGCTTTATGGCAAACCCATGCTGGTAAACAGAGCAAATGATTTGGAAGCTGATTGCCAACTTTTCAGAAAACCTGGAATGATAAAATGAAGCTTCTGGACTTGTGAGGTTACAAAAGTTTTCTTGGCATTTGAGCATGATTGTCAAGTCAACTTGGATGCCTGGCTTAGGACCAGCATGAATGATTCCTGTCTGGACGTAACTGCAGTGAGATGAAGGAGCATTCACTTTCTGCCTAAAATTTCTCTCAGTTTTGCTCTGCTCTGTTGAAATAGTGCCTACCCTTCACCCCAGAGTGGCGGCTTATCGGTGCTGGGTGGGGTCCAGATAACTCCAGGCATTGCAGTCCCATGAGATGCACCTCAATGTGAAGGTATGATTAAAGCAATCACAATAAAGGACATCATTTAAAAGAAAGTGCAGAAACATTCAAGCTAATTTGAAGCTTCCCATATTTATTTTGGAAAATTTCATTTTAGGAGTGATATGTTTTGTCATCTTCAGTTCAGTTCAGTCTCTCAGTCACGTCCGACTCTTTGCGACCCCATAGACTATAGCACGCCAGGCCTGCCTGACGATCACCAACTCCCAGAGTTTACTCAAACTCATGTCCATTGAGTCGGTGATGCCATCCAACCATCTCATCCTCTGTCTTAAAAGCACTACCAATGACTTAAGTATCTTTAAAAACAATAATGGCAGAGAAATTAATCAAAGACCTAAATATTTAATAATTTTCATTAACGCATCATCTTACAAAATGTGAACAAAATTTAAAGATTAAGAAGGGAGAGTTTTATGTTGAAAAGTCTCTGGAATAGGACAGAGAATGCCACACTCTTGTCCTCTTTGTCCTTCCTCTCTTCTTTCTCTCTCCTTTCCTCATTCTAGAAACTATTCCTGGGTGGTGGCTTACAAAGTCACATTGGGTAAAACACTTAATGAGGACATTGGAGAAGTGGGAGAGAAGAGAAGAAAAAATATGTATAAGCAGTGACCATATTAACACCTTCCTCCACCACACTTCTGTACTTGGCATGGTGTTTGCTAACACCAAATACAATATCTTTAGGATAAAAATGAAACAAATGCTGGCTGGTGAGGCCAGAGCTCAGAGAAATTTCCCTGTTGGGTGGTAGGTAGAAGTGATGGTGAAAAGTGAGCTCATGGAGAATACGTGCAAGTGATGGTAAAGTGCTCAACAATATCATTGCAGTACAGTCACTCACACATGTAGTTGATCTGATTTGAATCCTAGTTCCTGAAATCCAGCAATGGCCTTCATGTCAGGGTGCAGTTCAATGGGCCTGGGAGACCTGCTCCAGGTCTGCAATCTTCTGATGGCCAAACATAGTTAAAAGATGAAATTTAGTCCTTTTTTTTTTTAAGCATTTCAGGGGATCAATGGCTGGATTTGCCATCTCCCATGGCCTTTACAAAGGCTGAAAAACAATGAGGGAGAAGGAGGCCATTAGAGATTCAAACGAGAAAGACAATGAAAACTGAAATAATGAAAGAGAAAACAGGGAAAGAAGCTGCTGGAGTGTTAGTGGTAGTGTTAGTTGTCAGTTGTGGCCGACCCTTTGTGACCCCATGGACTGTAGCCCTGCAGCCTCCTCTGTCCATGGAATTCTCCAGGCAAGAATACTGGAGTGGGTTGCCATTCCCTTCTCCAGAGCATCTTCCCGACCCAGGGATCAAACCCTGGTCTGCATTGCAGGCGGATTCCCTACCGTCTGAGCTACAGTGTTAGGATGATAAGTGTAAGTCAAAGAAAGAAGAAAGGAAAAGAAAGAATAAACCAGAAGGAAGTCAGTGATCCACATCTTTGGCAGAGGGGTGCCTCTACTCAGCCAAGTCCCCAGAAGCCAGGAGTGGCAGAGATGGGGGGCGGGTTTACAGAGCCATCTACTCTTGACTAAGAGGGTCAGGTGAACAACTGCCTTCTTGGGTTCTTTCACAGAGGCAACCTCACCTTGATCAAAGGGATGGCTCTGCTATCAACGCTCCACCTGCAGAAATGAGTAGAATAGTCTTTTAGTTCTGCCCACAGTCAAGAGCTCCAGATCTCAGTAAAGAAGCCACAGTGCAGGATGGTAGCTGCATGCTAGTGTTATGGGCAAAGTGCTAGAGGAGCCTAGGGAGAATTGGTTATTGGACACTCTATGTTAGTTCAATAGTCTCAGAAAGTATCAGGTGCTATGGTTTCTTAGAGAATAAATAGACATAGGTTGGTCTGCAAGTTTAACTAATTGTACACTCTTTTAATGTTTCTCTTTTCTTTGTAGTTTGTAAAACAATAACTGGCTCTGAGAGGTAGCGTGAAGGTCCTTGTGTTTTCCTAGACATGTTGCAGAGGGTCTGTGGACAAATAGGATCTGCACCTAAAAGGTATGATCAGAACGCTGTTGATGGAAAATGAGAAATCAGGGTAAAGTAAGAATTTATATTCTTACAAAATGCCAGAAGTAAATGATATGTTGTTGTGTGTTTGTATTCAGTTGCTCAGTTGTGTCCAACTCTTTGTGACCCCATTGACTGCAGCCTGCCAGGCTCCTCTGCCCATGAGATTCTCCAGGCAAGAATACTGGAGTGGGTTGCCATGCCCTCCTCTAGGGGATCTTCCCAACCCAGGGACTGAACCTCGGTCTCCTGCATTTCAGGTAGATTCTTTTACCACTGAGCCATCAGGGAAGCCGAATATGTTGTTATTGAAGTGAAAGTTGCTAAGTTGTGTCCGATTCTTTGTGACTCCATGGACTATACATTCCATGGAATTCTCTGGGCCAGAATACTGGAATTGCCCTTCTCCAGGGGATCTTCCCAACCCAGGGATTGAACCCAGATCTCTCGCATTGCAGGCAGATTCTTTACCAGCTGAGCTACAAGGGAAGCCCAAGAATACTGGAGTGGGTAGCCTATGCCTTCTCAAGGGTATCTTCCTGACCCAGGAAGGGAACTGGGGTCTCCTGCATTGCAGGTGGATTCTTTACCAACTGAGCTATCAGGAATATGTTGTCAAGGAGATGTTAAAAATCTGACAGATTTTCACCAATGACCTGGGTGTCCAGCTAAATCTGTGTAACCCACCCACATAGCTGGTGTAGAAGCAATATGAGGACCCGAGCTCACCTACCAAGTTCCCATCTCATTAGAGATTATTTTGGTGCAGGAAGTAGTACACAAAACTGCCATTTGACAGACACCCAGCAACACTGGAGACTGCCATTGACTGAATGTCTTTGTTCCCCCAAATACACATGTTCAAATAGAATCCCCAATGTAATAGTATTTGGAAATGGCAGAGCCCTCTTGGAAGGGATTCATGCCCTTATCAAGAGACTCCAGAGAGCTTTCTCACCCCTTCTGTTAGGTGAGGACGCAGGGAGAAGACTGTCGTCTATGAACCAGAAGTGGGTATCCACCAGCACCAATTCTTGATCTTGGACTTCCCAGCCTCCGTAACTGTGAGAAATTATTTTCTGTGGTCATAACCCACCCAGTTTCACACCATTTTTCTTATAGCAGCCCAGACAAGACAGATATACAGTCAAAATTATATTAATGCTCTATGGTACTTCTAGTTTTCAATATAGCATCACAGAATTTGTTATAAGCTGTAACTATGATTTTGAAGAACCCAATTTTCATCCCAGCAGAGTTCGTCTGAAAACCAAGGAGACTGAAACTGCAGTGTCACACTGTTTGCAATATCAGGTTGTTTTAGATGGGTTGTTTTTCTAAAGAAAAATGCCATGCTTTTTATTTATCGATAGCTATACTGGGTCTTCAAAGCAGTGCCCAGGCTTCTCATTGTGGTGGTTTCTATTGTTACAGAACAGGAGCTCTAGAGCGCAGGCTTGGTAGTTGTGGAGCGTGGTCTTAGTTGCCCCTCCTATGTACGTGGAATCTTCCCAGACAAGGGGTTGAACCCATGTTCCCTTCATTGGCAGGTGGATTCTTAATCACTGGACCACCAGGGAAGCCCCATATTTTTTAAATAGGAAAGAAAACCAATGTGAGTAACAACTACAGCAATAAGGTATTGCCTTAATACAATAAGGTATTAAATGTAATACGGTTAATGAATTAGAGACCTCTTTGTGTTCCCAATTATTTAGCACCTTCTGTGTGGGCTTATTTTTGCTTCTACCAGAGGCAACGTCTCCTTTAAGATCAGACTGTGCTTGGTAAGTACAGCAGAAAGCTGAACCACATATGGACGCATAGGAGCTTATATATTCCAAAGAGTTTTCACTACAGTTTTCACTACTCTGAGAAACAAACAGGAATTACAGTCATATAAGTGTGAACCATAATGTTAGCACATATTTACCTACTATTAAAAAAGAAATCTTAAACATTATTAAGCATATCATTATATAAAATAATAAACATATTGTGCTAATAAAATCTATTAATACTTCTTAGATATTAGCTCATCAGTTGATATGTAAATAATCACCTATGCCCCTTTCTTGAAGTAGTCACCAGATAGTACGCTTTTGGCTTGAGAAGTGTCATGATTTAGTATTCAATAATTAAAAGGATCCAAAGATGTGGTAAAACTTTTTATGCAAGTTCAAACCTTGCTACAAATGGGAGACTGATGTCATATTTGTATTTCAAACAGTTAATATTGTCTTCTCTGTTAACAAACCCGTCTCAAAAAATATGGCAAATCAATGACTTGATATTCCTACGGAAAAAAAAGAAAAAATTACCTAGAAGGATTTTGAAGTCCCTTGAAATCACTAATAGGCTGCTGCAACATCTGGCCAGCTTACTGGAACGGCCACCATCTGAGGCAGATCATCAGTCAAAATTTAAAATGAGGCAGGGAGAAGGGCTAACCCACTGAGCTGATGACCTTCAACTGGTGCCCAAATGAAGAGAAAAATAAATAGGTGCCCAGCATTCCCATACAGAAGTCTTATCCTTCAAAACAGAGTAAAATAATACAGAAAGGGTAATCAATTGTGATAACACTCAGTGAGAGAGCAAATTTACCTTATCATAATCAATGGTAGGCAAATGTTTTTCTGTAAAACCCAGATAGCAATATTTTTGGCTTTGCAGTCATACAGTCTCACTCACATTGCCCTGTTCTGCCACACAGCACAAGAGCAGTCAGGGACAATGCTGGAGCAAATGGCATGACACTGTTCCAATACAACTGTCGGCTTTTTTCTTTTTTGCAAACACTGGCATCAGACTGGATTTGCCTAAGGATCTTAGTTTACCAACTTATGTTTTAGTTTCTAAAAGATAATTATTAGCCAGATCAAGCATACAGATAACATAACAAGTATTTATGTGCAGTGAAATCATCGAATTTCAGAGCTATTTGTGTACCAATGGCAGAATCTCCAAACTTCTTGGAATAACAGCAATATGAAATTTTAGCATCTAAATGTCAACCAAGATGTGCACTGAATAATATGGTAGCTACTAGTCATGTGTGACTGCTTATGTTCAGAAGTATTAAATAAAAATTAATTATAATTTAATCAAATATAAATTAATGTTGAATTTCTCAGTTACACTAGCCACATTTTGAGTGTTCATTAGATATGTGTGGTTTAGAGCTGCCATATTGGAGAACAAAGAATATAGGATATTTCCATAAAGGTCAGAGCTTTATTGGGTAACACTGACCTGGACTATATATATTAGACAAAAAGAGAAACCAAAGCTTAGCTGTGGGCTATCTTGCTATAAACCATGGAGCGGTTTAGTGGGAGCATGCATATGTGTTCCGTTGTCTCTGACTCTTTGCAACCCTATGGACTGTAGCCCACCAGGCTCCTCTGTCCATGGGATTCTCCAGGCCAGAATACTGGAGTGGGTTGCCACATTCTCCTTCAGGGGATCTTCCAGACCCAGGGATCGAATCTGTGTCTCTTATGTCTCCTGCCTTGGCAGATGGATTCGTTAACCACTAGCTCCACGTGGAAGTGTCAGAAGCCAGTCTGACGGTGGGAGCATCAGAAGCCACTCTGAGATCTTCTAGCTCCCAGTGTCTCCTTCACAACAGGAGATAATCAGCCAATAAAGAACAGCCTTCTGAAAATACTATGTGTAGCAACCCCAGACAGAAAGAAGGTCATTTAAGGGCAAAGTTATTTAAAGATGCTATGGACCTATTCACCTGAGGCACCAGAATCTTGGTGAAGGCCATAGTGATATAAACGTTTCTCCACAGAAATGTCTAGAAAAGTTCCTTCACATGGGACCTAGAGACAAAAAGATAACCTCTTATTTAGAGAGTTTATATATAAAGAAAGGTTTGTTTAATCCGAATGTCAAATCCTTTCCTTTGAAGGAGCAGAGAAACTCCTATCTGAGGATGTAGTCATGCATGGGTATGAGAGTTGGACTATAAAGAAAGCTGAGCGCTGAAGAATTGATGCTTTTGAACTGCGGTGTTGGAGAAGACTCTTGAGAGTCCCTTGGACTGCAAGGAGATCCAACCAGTCCATTCTAAAGGAAATCAGTTCTGGGTGTTCATTGGAAGGACTGATGTTGAAGCTGAAACTCCAATACTTTGGCCACCTGATGGAAAGAGCTGACTCATTGGAAAAGACCCTGATGCTGGGAAAGATTGAAGGCAGGAGGAGAAGGGGACGACAGAGGGTAAGATGGTTGCATGGCATCACCGACTGAATGGACATGAGTTGAGTAAACTCCGGGAGTTGATGATGGACAGGAATGCCTGGCATGCTGTAGTCCATGGGGTCGCAAAGAGTCGCACATGACTGAGCAACTAAACTGAACTGAACTGAAAGGGTGGATTGAATGGGATTGCCTCTGACCTGCTTTAAAAGGAGAGATCTCTGGTTTGCCTGTATTATTTAGGTCTATGGGTCCCTTCTTTCTGGCTTAAGCTGTTCACACTCACATCACCCTTGAGAGTCTTTGGCTTGCCTAGTGGTCCTTATACCCCAGTACCTGTACAGTTACTGAAAACTCACTGTTAAGACTTTTGGGTGTGTGCTCAGTCACTACAGTCACTACAGTTGTGTCTTTGCAACCCTCTGCACTGTAGCCCACCAACCTCCTCTGTCAATGGGATTCTCCAGGCAAGGATACTGGAGTGGGTTGCCATGCCCTCCTCCAAGGAATCATTCCCACCCAGCGATCCAACCCATGCCTCTTAGGTCTCCTGTATTGGTAAACGGGTTCTTTACCACTTAGCACCACCTGAGAAACCGCATTAAGACTTTTTAAAAAAAATTCTAAAAAAAAAAAAAAAGATCACCTCTGTAGTCCCTAGAGGTGTTGCTTCTACAAAATACCTAACTCCCACTTCCCTTTTTACCTAGAAATGTCTTCTAGTACCTTCTTTTTGGTTAGTTCTGCATTTTCAGACTCAGTCATCTGAGTTTTCTCTTTATTGACTTCTGTATTCTGTATTCACCCTGAAATTGGGCGTGCTCCATCAATTTCTATTCATTTTGGTAGAAAGGATCATTTTCGGATTAGGATGGAGCCAAATGGTGGACCATCTGCCACATAGCACTTTCTAGAGAGCACGGTCTGCAGGTGTCTGGAATGTTGCTGTGTTACTCCATTTCTACTCTCCCGTGAGTTTTAACACCCTCTCCTTAAAAAACTTTTTCCTGCTGAGCTATTATCTTCATCTCAACTATTTTTAAAAAGTGCCTGGACTTCCCTGGTGGCGCAGTGGTTAGGAATCCATCTGCCAGTGCAGCACACATGGGTTTGATCACTGATCCAGGAAGATTCCACATGCTGCAGAGCAGCTGAGTCCCTGTGACTCAACTACCGAACCCACATGCTGCAGTTTCTGAAGCCCCTGTGCCTAGAGCTGGTGCTCCGCAACAAGAGATGCCATGGCAAAGAGAAATCCGTGCACTGCAATGAAGAGTAGCCCCGTTCGCTGAAACTAGAGAAAACTCACACCCAGTGCAACCAAAAAAAGAAAAAAAAAGGTATCTGAATTGCTATAAGACACCAAATGGAATGCTAATACAAAATGAGGGTCTTGGGTCTGGTTGCCTGGAGAAGATATTGAGACTGATTAAGCTTGGAGGCTGATCAGGGCATGAACCAGCAAGAGCACTTGTAGAAGTGAGAGAGGCAGGATAAGACAGAGGGAGACACTGAGCTGAGTAGCAAGAGGCCCCAGCTGATCCAGGAGGAGTTCTCTGAGAACAGGGATGGCCTCCAGTTTTCCCAAAGTGAGACCAGGGGCAGGTCTTCATCTAGCTCTTGGATGGGTTCCCCTGAGGAAGGAGGAATAAACTGGAGTGGGGCAGTTCCTTTGGTCAAAGGCAGTTTACAGAGAAGGAAGTAGCTTCCAGAATAGTTATCAATGTACCCAGCCACCGAAGGAATGAGTGTGCCAGTCCTGAAGGGGCATCTGGGCCATGGCTCAGAGCATCCACTATTTATTAGGTGATGGCTACCATAGGGGCTCAAACGATAAAGAATCTGCCTGCAAGGCAGGACACCTGGGATCAATTAGTGGATTAGGATGATCCCCTGGAGGATGGAAAGGCAACCCACTCCAGTGTTCTTGCCTGGAGAATCCCATGGGCAGAGGAGCCTGGCGGGCTATGGTCCACGGGGTCACAAAGAGTCAGACTCGACTAACATAACACTGTCACTTAGGAGTTACTGGCACAAAGTAGATGTTCAAGAAATTTTTTAAATGTTCTGAAATTGTATGTCAGATGTTTGGATTTTTTATTTATTTTTATTATATTTCGGTCATTGTTGTGGCATGTGGGATCTTATTTGCGGCTTGTGAACTCTTTGTCATGGTATGTGGGATCTAGTTCCCTGACCAGGCATTGAACCCAGGCCCCCTGCATTGGGAGCCCAGAGTCAGCCACTGAACCACCAGGGAAATCCTTAGTTGTTTCAGTTCAGCTCAGTTCAGTTGCTCAGTTGCGTCCGACTCTTTCGGACCCCGTGGACTGCAGCACGCCAGGCTCCCTGTCCATCACCAACCCCTGGAGCTTGCTCAAACTCTGTTCATTGTGTCCGTGATGCCATCCAACCGTCTTATCCTTCTCTTCTTGCCTCCAATCTTTCCCAGCATCAGGGTCTTTTCCAGTGAGTCAGTTCTCACTGAAAACAACAGCAATAAGGATAGTCTTTAGATTCCTTGTAAAGGTGGATGAAATGAAGCCACATGAATTTTGGTTGAGCCTATTGTGACTGGCATTGTAGAAAGTAACAGATTTAGGTCTAACAGAATTTTTAAAATTACAGTAAGTTTCTTCAGCATATTATTTCATAAGGCACATCAACCTGCTTTGTGGTACTAAAATGGGAAGCAATATAGCAAATAGAAGTGGCTAAAAATAGCTAAAGAAATCGGAAAACTCTATCTAGATATAGAAATTTTGTCTGCATTTTTACTCTGGTTTTAAAATAATTCATTCTAATTTAAAGTAGATTTTACTGAGCTCATTTAACTGATACAAATGAGCTTATTTTCAAATCAAAATTCTGTTTGCATGGGTTAAAACAAATAACTTTTTTCTAAACTTACTTGGTTGATTGAAAAATGAAGAAATGTATTTAAAAATCTGCCAGCATAGAAATATAGTGACCTTGTTACATCCTTAGAACTACCCTGAACTTATGGAGGATTCTGAAAGTGCTGGGGACATGACTATCTGCAGAAATGTCAAGAAGTCAAAACTCATGAAGAGGAAATAAAAACACAGTTTAAGTCTGAATAAAAGAACCATCACTGCTGGGTTAATACCATGGTCTTGCTAGCTAAACAGGGGCATGGAGGCTTAGTCATTCTCAGAGGTAAGTCTGACTCTCCCAGGGCCCACCTTAGAAGAGTGTACTTCTTCCAGAGATGCTCCATTTCTCAACTCATTTCTAGACCTTCCTTAGGAAAATTGCCCTGACAACTTGTTTCACATTATTCTACTATGTTTATTATTTGTCTTTGTGTTTAACTTGGGAAATGGCCAAAGTAAAAAATAAAATCAAATTTAGGAATAATTATCTCAATCCAAACTAAGCTATAATTAAGCTATAATTTTTTTTTTCTGGAGTGGCTCAAAGAGTTATTCATTCATTCACTAATACAATTTTATCTAAATTGTGATATAATTGATGTATAACATTGTGTAAGTTTAAGGTGTGCAATGTGTTGGTTTCATACATTAGCATATTATCATATGATTACTACCGTAGCTTTACTTTACATCTCAATCATGTCACATAACAATCATTTCTTTTTTGTGATTTACTCTCAGCACTTCAAGTCTATTATACACTGTTGTTGACTATTATCACTACACTGTGCATTAGATCTCAGGAAATTATTCATCTTCTAGTTGGACATTTGTGCCCTTTGTTCAAAATGTAATCACTGTAAACTCTCCCTTTGTCTCCCATGGAAGTCACCCATGTGTGAATCTCAACGCGGCCTTCAAAGATGCCCACTTAGCCTTGCACAGAGAGGCTGCAAGAGAGTGTTTAAAGAGGGGTCTCTGATGAGGCACACTGGATAAAGGAGAGCATGGGGATTCCAGAGCCAAACAAACTAGTTGGGCGTCCAAAATGAGACCTAAGTTTGGAAAACATGTGGTTTTTCTTTACTCAAATCCCCTCTATCCTTGCCTCAATTCTCCGTTTCAATTGTGGGTTCAGAAAAACTATCTGGCTCAGAAATAAGGAGGATAATGAACAAAAAGTTACACAAGAAGGACGTTGAGGGAATGTGTAGATAATGCAAAATAGGGTCACTAAAATGCCACAGTAATTAGAATGGGAATAAATAAACATTCCAGAAGTCTCCAAAGGATTAATTTTTGACACAATTAATTTTATTTGTTTTGGAAACATGAAGTAGATTTGGTCCTCATCTGGATGCAATTGAGTCTTCCCCATCCTAGGCTAGATAGTTTTGTGTGTGTGTGTGTGTTTTTTTAACTGATTTTAATATGTTGCCAGTGCCAAAAGTCCTCTGGGTAAATATATCAGATTTATAAAAATGCCCAACAAAATTAAATTAACCAAACTGTTGAATGAATGACTCACAAAATGTGACATTTTCATTGAATAAATATTTTCACTCCCACTATATTTAGCTAAGAGAAAAAAAAAAAAACAGAAAAATTCACAGATCCAAATACTTTGTGCATTTATTATGAACATGTGTACAATTCAGTGTCAAACTTTTATGTACAGGTAGGTGGCGTAGGTGACTGAAGGTTGGTGCTATTTAAACAACTCCCAAGATAGTTCTTTTTGTGTACTCCAATTATTTTTTTTTTACTTGAAAACTCACTTTATTATAATTACAATTACTTACAAGTTCTACAAATGAAAGCAAATTCCAAACCCAAGGGAACAGATACCAGACCCTTGCTAACCATTTGCTGTTGTCATATTTCACTCACAGGGTAGTGCCCCATTCTGAGGCAGTTTTCACATATAGTATCCACAGTCTTTTCCCAATTATCGATTTTTTTTTTAGAGATTCATCAGGTTTATATATATATATATTTGGAGGATAATTGCTTTACAATGTTGTGTTAGTTTCTGCTGTACAACAACGTGAATCAGCTAGAAATAAACATATATCCTGTCCCTCTTTAGGCTCCCTCCCACCCATCACCATCTCATCCCTTTAGGTCAACACAGAGCACCAAGCTAAGTGAAATGTACTCCAGATTTTTCATACACTTTTCAGAGAAATTGTTTGAAGGTTAAAATGATGCAGCATTTTGGTTAGAAAAACAGTGCATGACTCTCTGGTTAGACTCTAGAAAAAGTTTGGTAAACTGAAAATACATTTTAAATCTATAATTTACCAGCTTTTAAAGGAGGGTCCTTTAAAAAACAGTCATCAAATTTATCAAGGAAAATAGACCCAGTTACTTGGGAGGATGCAAGAAGTGACAGCTGGTGCTGGTGATGACTTTTATAACAGACTGGGAAACACTTGTATCAACAGTGATTTCTCAGGGAGGTAAAACTGTTATTTTCATGTTGTTTAAACATGAATGGTTTGTTTCAATTACTTAAATCTCTGTGTCTATATTTATGTCAATACCATAATCTCTTGTTGATACACGTATTGGCTTTCAACTTCAAGAGGTTTGTGTTACATGAAACTCTGTGAAGTCCTAACAAGTCATAGAAGTAGGTCAGAGGTTCAAATGGAGAAGGACCAAACAGAATGTAGGTGCTATATTGGGGAGAAATATGAAAGTACTCTTGCCTGGAAAATCCTATGGATGGAGGAGCCTGGTAGGCTGCAGTCCATGGGGTCGCTAAGGGTCAGACACAACTGAGCGACTTCACTTTTACTTTTCACTTTCATGCATTGGGGAAGGAAATGGCAACCCACTCCAGTGTTCTTGCCTGGAGAATCCCAGGGACAGGGGAGCCTGTTGGGCTGCCGTCTATGGGGTCGCACAGAGTCGTACACGACTGAAGCGACTTAGCAGCAGCAGCATGAAAGGATGAGATTCACTGGGGTTGTGTGATGAAGATGTTTAGGTAGACCAGAGAGATGCCTCAATCAAGAACTTGGAGACAACTTTGAAATGGTTCTGCTTGTGGCTTATCATGGGCTTCCCAGGCAGTGCCAGTGGTAAAGAATCCACCTGCCAATGCAGGAGGTGCAAGAGAGATGAGCGTTTGATCCTCTCAGGGGAAGATCCCCTGGAGAAGGAAATGGCAACACACTCCAGTATTCTTGCTTGGGAAATCCCATGGACAGAGGAGTCTGGAGGGCTGTAGTCAGTCCAGGGGGTCACAAAGAGTCACACACGACTGAGCAACTGAGCATGAGCATGTCTTATCATGGAAGATACACTACTTTCTTGAAAACCAAAGCTAGCAACCATCAAAGGATAATTTATTAAAGCTCTATAAATGGTCACAGGACATCCTTTACCATCACAATCTTTTTTGGGGAAATTGCTTGAATATTTTCCTAAGGACATTTCTGCATAACTGAAGATTTAAAGTTGATTGTAAAAATGTCTATTCTAGACTCTGTTTATGAAATTAGGTGGGATGCAGATTACTCTAGCAGTGTAACAGACACAATCTTTCCATTTTTTCTCAGTTTATTTACTTTTCTGATGTGACCAATATATAAAAATTAATTTAATTTTATATTGACTTTGATAAATTCACTTATTAATTTTAACAATTTATAAAACTCTTATTTGACCAAACAAAGAGTTGTATTTTCTTGGGAAGATGTGGTCATCAGGGTAAAGTAATCCCATATTTGCTTTTGCCTTTTCTTTGTGCCCTGAATCACTTCCCCTATCCCCTTGCTTATACATGGGATGGCATAATTTGATAAAGTGTTAGCCTGTAAACTTTGCTTCAGGCTCTGTTTTTCAGGAAGCTCAGGCTAAAAAAGTCTTCAAAATTCCTTTTCTGTTTAATGGCTCCCAAAGCCCCTTCCAGATTTACCCACTTGCCCAAGGCTATAATGCTAGAAGGCAGTGTGAGAGCTAAACCAATCTATCTCTCCATTCACACCATATTCCCAGTAGACAAAACTTGACTTCAGGCATCTATTCTTGCCCTGTCCTAAGCCCCACTCCTAGCGTCTTTCCGAAAACCATTTGAAAAGAAAAGAAAAAAAGAATTGCCTTTTGATCATGAACTTCCATGGGCAGAACTTGTCTTCCACAGCTCTACAACTGAAAATAAACACTCAAGAGTTAATCCTCAGAACAAATGGAAATCTTGCTTCAGAATGTTAATTAACAAGCCATTTCCTATTTGAAATTTGTTTCTCTCTTGCTTTCCATCTTGCCATATACTTTTTCCTTTACTAACTTCTCTAAGCATATATAATTATTGTCTCCACCAACCCTAACCTCTGGTTTCTGAAGTCACTCTGGGTATCCACTTCTAGCCCCACCCACATTCTTGGAAGTTCTCTCCATCTATTGCATCTCCTCAAATTTCTTTAAAGTGTCCTTCCTAGCAAGAGACCACACAAGCATTGCAGGTCTGATTAGATCAATGGCTGCTCAGATTCTGTACCTAACAGGTTTTTAATATTCGAGTACTCTTCTTTCCCCAGGGTATCGTGGCTCTGAAAATTGGCCATGGGTCCCTTTGCGGAAGGACTGGGGAAATACCTTCCCATTTTATTTCCTCCACTTACCACGCCTCCCTTCCAATCAGTCATATGACTCTGGGTCTGGGAATTAACTTAGATCTCAAAATAGAGTGAGATGAACTTTCTCTGTAGCTGTTAACATCATCCTTCTGACTTAACCAGACTTTGATTTTTTAGTTATACAACTCAAGCAACCCCACAGTTATTGAAACACTTCGTTGTCTTTTCTCACTTTTCCAAACATAATTGCTACAAATCCCTGTGGATAAACACAATGATTCCCAATCTTAGTCCAAAATCACTATTTGAGTAATTGCATCCACTTAACCTCAGACCTTTAAGTGTGGTCACCCAGCCTGGTCACAATAAGAGGTAGTAGGCACAGTTGTTTGTTCTTGTTGAGTTGCTAAGTCATGTCTGACTCTTTGTGACTCCATGGACTGCTGCATGCCTGGCTCCTCTGTCCTCTACTATCTCTTGGAGTTTGCTCAAATTCATGTACATTGAGTCAGTGATGCCATCTAACTATGTCATCCTCTGTTGCTGCTTTCCCTTTTTGCCTGCAATCTTCCCCCAGCATCAGGGTCTTTTCCAATTAGTTGGCTCTTTGGCATCAGGTGGCCAAATTATTGGAACTTCAGATTTAGCATTAGTCCTTGCAGTGAATATTCAGGGTTGATTTCCTTTAGGATTGACTGGTTTGACACAGAGGCACAGATCATTTGGGAAAAAAATAAAGTCATATTGAGAGACACATGGTTCAGGTGAAGTGTTTACAAAATCACCAGGCAAAGGACATTTGTTCTTCTGTGTTAGATAAGGAAGGGACTTCTTTTGCTGACCGTTAGCGTTCTGGGAATTGAAGGGTCAAGATTATCACATGTGTTGATCTACGGATATGTACACACTGCTATATTTAAAATGGATAACCAACACAGACCTACTGTATAGCACAGGGAACTCTCTTCAATATTCTGTAATAACCTAAGTGGGAAAAGAATCTGAAAAGAATAGACAAATATATATGTATAACTGAATCACCTTCTGTACACCTAAAACTAGCACAAATTGTTAATCAATTATACTCCAATATAAAATAAAAATTTTTGATAAAATTCCCCATTCTTACTCTATATATCAGTTCTCACCTTTACTACAAAGGATCTATGGTGTGCATTTAGTTTCCTTTGCGACTGTCATGCCGGTAACTAGATACTGTGCCTGATTTTTCCATACAATCTTTCCTCAGTCTAAAGGAAAGGAGCGTTCAATTTAAAGCTGCCAGAGAGGTTTTCGGGGGATTTTCAAAGTGTGATTTAGGTTGGCAATGTGTTCCCCTAAGCCTTTCATTTACTTCTTACAAGTCCTCCATGTCTAACAGAAGTATCCCACTCCTCACCATCATCTTTATTATTAGCACTTCCCTCTTACCAATCAAGAAGCCACATTGTCTCCTGATGCCTTGATTTCCAATACCTCAATTCTCATTAGAGAAAAGCATCAGTAACTGTTCCTACCCACCATAGCCTTCATATCACCTCCAGATAAGTCTTATCCCAAGGGGTAGCTTTCTATGATCAGTTGTCTTAGCCTAATTGCCTAGAATTATTATAGAACAAAGCTGACCTTCTGATCAAGCATCAATGAAGGGAAAAAACAAAGGCAGGAAAGGGGAAGACAAATTCAAATCTGTTCATGACCAAGAAAGCCATAGTTTCACAGGAAAACAGAGCTAGTTGTGCAGACATATGAAATGTCTCCAGTAAGGCAAAATGGAATTCTTACTTCTCAGAACATGCCAACGGAATTAGGGTGGGAAGATGAACAATGTATCTGCCACTTTTGCTCCATCTTTAACTGTTCAAAGATCCGTCTATGGAGCATTAGCATCAACCTCTCTGTGTAGCTGCTAAAGAAGCCAGACTTCTATGGGGCCAATGGGTAAGACCTAGATGTTAGAGCTCCTTCATCCCACTGCTGAAGGTCCTTGCCCCTGGTAAAGAATGTCAGAATCAACAGTGTTCAGTTCAGTTGCTCAGTCGTGTCTGACTCTTTGTGACCCTATGAATCGCAGCATGCCAGGCCTCCCTGTCCATCACCAAATCCCGGAGTTCATTCAGACTTGCATCCATCGAGTCTGTGATGCCATCCAGTCATATCGTCCTCTGTCGTCCCCTTCTCCTCCTGCCCCCAATCCCTCCCAGCATCAGAGTCTTTTCCAATGAGTCAACTCTTCGCATGAAGTGGCCAAAGTACTGGAGTTTCAGCTTTAGCATCATTCTTTCCAAAGAACACCCAGGGCTGATCTCCCTTAGAATGGACTGGATGGATCTCTTTGCAGTCCAAGGGACTCTCAAGAGTCTTTTCCAGCACCACAGTTCAAAAGCATCAATTGTTCGGCACTCAGCCTTCTTTACAGTCCAACTCTCACATCCATACATGACCACAGGGAAAACCATAGCCTTGACTAGACAGACTTTGTTGGCAAAGTAATGTCTCTGCTTTTCAATATGCTATCTAGGTTGGTCATAACTTTTCTTCCAAGGAGTAAGAGTCTTTTAATTTCATGGCTGCAGTCACCATCTGCAGTGATTTTGGAACCCCCAAAAAATAAAGTCTGACACTATTTCCACTGTTTCCCCATCTATTTCCCATGAAGTGATGGGACCAGATCCCATGATCTTCATTTTCTGAATGTGAGCTTTAACCCAACTTTTTCACTCTCCTCTCTCACCTTCATCAAGAAGCTTTTTAGTTCCCCTTCACTTTCTGCCATGAGGGTGGTGTCATCTTCATATCTGAGGTTATTGATATTTCTCCTGGCAATCTTGATTCCAGCTTGTGCTTCTTCCAGCCCAGCGTTTCTCATGATGTACTCTGCATAGAAGTTAAATAAGCAGGGTGACAATATACAGCCTTGACGCACTCCTTTTCCTATTTGGAACCAGTCTGTTGTTCCATGTCCAGTTCTAATTGTTGCTTCCTGACCTGCATATAGGTTTCTCAGGAGGCAGGTGTTCCCATCCCTTTCAGAATTTTCCACAGTTTATTGTGATCCACACAGTCAAAGGCTTTGGCATAGGCAATAAAGCAGAAATAGATGTTTTTCTGGAACTCTCTTGCTTTTTCCATGATCCAGCGGATGTTGGCAATTTGATCTCTGGTTCCTCTGCCTTTTCTAAAACCAGCTTGAACATCTGGAATTTCATGGTTCACGTATTGCTGAAACCTGGCTTGGAGAATTTTGAGCATTACTTTACTAGCGTGTGAGATGAGTGCAATTGTGCGGTAGTCTGAGCATTCTTTGACATTGCCTTTCTTTGGGATTGGAATGAAAACTGACATTTTCCAGTCCTGTGGCCACTGCTGAGTTTTCCAAATTTGCTGGCATATTGAGTGCAGCACTTTCACAGCATCATCTTTCAGGATTTGAAATAGCTCAAATGGAATTCCATCACCTCCACTAGCTTTGTTCACAGTGATGCTTCCTAAGGCCCACCTGACTTAGCATTCCAGGATGTCTGGCTCTAGGTGAGTGATCATACCATCGTGATTATCTTGGTCTTGAAGATCTTTTCTGTACAGTTCTTCTGTGTATTCTTGCCACCTCTTCTTAATATCTTCTGCTTCTGTTAGGTCCATACCATTTCTGTCCTTTATCGAGCCCATCTTTGCATGAAATGTTCCCTTGATATCTCTAATTTTCTTGAAGAGATCTCTAGTCTTTCCCATTCTGTTGTTTTCCTCTATTTCTTTGCATTGATTGCTGAGGAAGGCTTTCTTATCTCTTCTTGCTATTCTTTGGAACTTTGCATTCAGATGCTTATATCTTTCCTTTTCTCCTTTACTTTTCACTTCTCTTTTTTTATAAGCTATTTTTAAGGCTTCCCCAGACAGCCATTTTGATTTTTTGCATTTCTTTTCCATGGGGATGTCTTGATCCCTGTCTTCTGTACAGTGTCATGAACCTCAGTCCATAGTTCATCAGGTACTCTATCTATCAGGTCTAGTCCCTTAAATCTATTTCTCACTTCCACTGTATAATCATAAGGGATTTGATTTAGGTCATACCTGAATAGTCTTGTGGTTTTCCGTATTTTCTTCAATATCAGTCTGAATTTTTCAACAGGAGTTCGTGATCTGAGCCACAGTCAGCTCCCAGTCTTGTTTTTGCTGACTGTATAGAGCTTCTCCATCTTTGGCTGCAAAGAATATAATCAATCTGATTTCGGTGTTGACCCTCTGGTGGTGTCCACATGTAGAGTCTTCTCTTGTGTTGTTGGAAGAGGGTGTTTGCTATGACCAGTGCGTTCACTTTGCAAAATTCTATTAAGCTTTGCCCCGCTTTGTTCTGTATTCTAAGGCCAATTTGCCTGTTACTCCAGGTGTTTCTTGACTTTCTACTTTTGCATTCCAGTCCCCTATAATGAAAATGACATATTTTTTGAGTGTTAGTTCTAAAAGGTCTTGTAGGTCTTCATAGAACCATTCAATTTCAGCTTCTTCAGCATTACTGGTTGGGGCATAGACTTGGATTACTGTGATACTGAATGGTTTGCCTTGGAAACTGACAGAGATCATTCTGTCATTTTTGAGATTGCATCCATGTACTTCATTTTGGACTCTTTTGTTGACCATGATGGCTACTCCATTTCTTCTAAGGGATTCCTGCCCACAGTAGTAGATATAATGGTCATCTGAGTTAAATTCAGCCATTCCAGTCCATTTTAGTTCGCTGATTCCTAGAATGTCGACGTTTACTCTTGCCATCTCTTGTTTGACCACTACCAATTTGCCTTGATTCATGGACCTGACATTCCAGGTTCTTATGCAATATTGCTCTTTATAGCATCGGACCTTGCTTCTGTCACCAGTCACATCCACAACTGGGTACTGTTTTTGCTTTGGCTCCATCCCTTCATTCTTTCTGGAGTTATTTCTCCACTGATCTCCAGTAGTGTGTTGCGCACCTACTGACCTGGGAAGTTCCTCTTTCAGTATCCTATCATTTTGCCTTTTCATACTGTTCATGGGGTTCTCAAGGCAAGAATACTGAAGTGGTTTTTCATTCCCTTCTCCAATGGACCACATTCTGTCAGACCTCTCCACCATAACCCACCCGTCTTGGGTGGCCCCACGGGCACGGCTCAGTTTCATTGAGTTAGACAAGGCTGTGGTCCTAGTGTGATTAGATTGGCTAGTTTTCTGTGATTATGGTTTCAGTGTGTCTGCCCTCTGATGCCCTCTTGTAACACCTACTGTCTTACTTGGGTTTTTCTTACCTTGGACGTGGTGTATCTCTTCACGGCTGCTCCAGCAAAGCACAGCCACTGCTCCTTACCTTGAACGAGGGGTATCTCCTCACCACTGCCCCTCCTGACCTTGGAGTAGCTCCTCTAGGCCCTCCTGCCCCCACACAGCCACCGCTCCTTGGACATGGGGTAGCTCCTCTCGGGTGCTCCTGCACTGTTGCAGCCTGGCACTCTCAGCTGCTGCCCCTGACCTCAGATGTGGGGTAGCTCCTCTTGGCCGTTCCTGTGCCATCACAGCCTGGAACTCTCAGTCAATTACACTACTCAGTTTAAACTCTGTAGTAGGGATTATACAACAACAATGTCTGGCTGGAGGACAGTTTCTCCTTGAAAACCTTCAGTGGTGTTAACCAATGTGATGGCATCATGGTGGGGTTTTACCGTCACAGCAGAAACAAGAACTGGCTGCATGGGCATCAGGAAACAGGTCAGGTTGCCAAAGCCCTTAGTACAGCCTTATCTGAGCAGATCTGTGGAGATGGATAAACTGGGTCCAGTAGTTCTAGATGATGTGTCCCCTTTGTAAATTCTGTACTTTGAAAGTGGCTACTTGTGAGACAGGCGCTGCCCCTTTCATTGTTTCCTTTACTAGCCTTGGGACCAATGTCCAAGTAATGATTAATTCTAACTCTTATTTCTCTGTATCTTCTGATAATTCATCCTCAGATTATCAGAGAGCAGTGAACAAAACTAAGTGCCTGGGCTCACAAGAAAACCTTCTAGTGAAAGAGGCGGATAGGGAACAAATAGTGATGTATAATACAAAACCAAGTTAGGAAGTAAAGAAAGGTCAGTGGAGGAATTCCATGGTGGTCCAGTGGCTAAGATGCCATGCTTCCAAAGCTGGAGGCCTGGATCGATCCTTGGTCAGGGAACTGGATCCCACATGCTGCAACTAAGACTTAATAGGCTGCATCTAAAATAACCTGGCACTATATATATATAAAGTTCAGTGAAAGAAAGTAGAGAGCCAGTGTTTGTAAGTGGTCAAGGAAAGTCTCTTTGAGACCTTGAGCAGGAAAGTTAAACTTCCATTCTCTCAAGGGCATTTATTTAATACGTCTTTGTGGGTACAAAGCAACCATCAGTCACCAGAAATCAGCTGTGAAAAGGATACTCATAGTTGCTGCTTAGCTTGAAGTCTAGGACAAAACAGAAGAGAAAGGAGACAATAAATATATGGGTTTAGAATGATTTCAAGGTTTTGCATGACAACTTCAAAATCTGGATGTATGTGTAAATATCTACCATTTTCGTGGCCAGGTTTTAATAAGTCATATAGAAGACTGCATTTTCAGCATCAATGGTACTTATATGCCCAGAGATTTTTAATGTATAATGAAGATCAGATGGCCTCTGATGAACAGTCTTAGAGATTTCAGTTTTTTGTGCTTTTGAATTTAACTCAGAGGCTGTTACAAGAGGCTTTCTTCTCTAACTGTTTCAGTAAGGAATATTTCCTTGAGAATACGGTTTAATTTACCATAGCAAAATTTTACCAATAATTATCTTGCTCTATGCTGTCTGAGGCCTTTAATATTCATGGTTTTGTACCTGGGTACCTGAACTGACTGTACTTTTCAATATAAGTAGGAAATGTACTTAGTGAGAAAGACAGTGCATAGCAAATACATACTACATGGAAAAAACAGCTGTATTTTGGTTTATGAAATGTCTCAATTTATTTTTCAAATATTTTGGATTAGATGAAACCCAACTAAGTTTTGCCAAGAACGTTCCCCCCCTTAATTTCTGAAATCATGTGCAATTTTGCAGAAATGTACTCCATATGTTTCTGTTTCATTTACACTTAAATCACCAAAATATTGCTTTGTAAGATCTATTTGATGTCCAAGAAGCCATTTGAATTAGTCCAATACAGTGTTTTTAAACTAAGATAAAACTCTCATACCATAAAATTCACCCTTTTGAAGTGTACAATTCAGTACTTTTCAATATCTTTTCAAAGTTGTTCAGTCATTACCACTATCTAATTCTAGAACCCAATACAGGTTTTAAATACATTGCGTTCATTGGAAGCTGAATTGTAATGCTAGGAAATGCATGAATGTGCTACATGTTGGCTTTACCTTGAAGCTCCTAGACTGGAAGTTGATATGAGTTTTTTCTTTAAAAAACAGAGACTTGTTCCAGCCCTAATATTAATACCACAGTCATAAATCAGAAAAATCTGTTTCAACAAAGTGGCTGCAGGGCTCAGGGGTTATCACAAGGATGACTTTCTCTGTTGTGAATGATATACTACTTTGGCCCGAGTTGAAAATTCTACTGCTTTATGGCTCAGACCCATCCCCTTTCTGCTGGTAGTTTTGAAAGTTTTTTGACCTGGAAAATCCCAGGCCCATTGGGTCCTGATCACACAAATTTTGGCTCCATAGTTCTCCTAGGTCTTACTCACCACCCCATCCAGCTAAGTCAGTGCCAGAAAAAGAAGAGACTATAGAAAGCTGGCTTTGAAGACTGAATGTTCCCCCAGTGACCTCTGCATATTGAATTTGGAACAGTCCCCTTAAGAAGGAATGGGAATAGTGAGTCATAAAACTTAATTTGTTATCTCAGTGAGGCCCTACAGATAGCGTTTAAGGATATTGCTCCATCATGGTTTTTAAGGATAAAATAGATTTCTGTTGAATACTAATACCCTCCTTTGTCAACTTTAGTTCTCAATGTGAGTATACTGGCTTTAGAACATGGGAAAGAAACAAAAAAATAATAGAATGACACAAAACAGAATGACATAGTGTATTTAGCCATATATCCTAGCTTTATAGGAATCATAATCCCAAACTCTAGAAATTTGGTCTTCTAAGACTCTTATTTATTTATTAGACACAAGTGAAAAAAAAATTAGCATCATATTATTTGCAGACATAATCAACCTATAAGGTTTTATGGACTTTTTTTCATATTTAATACCCAAATTCCCATCTAAAAGTGGGAATAACAACTGGAATCCCACAAAATCAATATAGAATAAATGAAATAATGATTTACACATGAAAAAGTGACCAGCAACATACTTGGAACAGCAAAGTTAAATAATTACAAAATTTGAACTGAATATGTGCTGATGGGTTGACCAATGATTAGACTACAAGAATTTATTTCTATATTTGTTCTTCCAGGATATAAATCAACGTTTTACTAGTCACTGTTCTTTTCTGTGAATGCATTGCTTCATTTGCAAAATAAACACCATGTTGAAGAAAAAGTGGTTTTTGTGTTTTCTATTAAGCATCTCATAACGGAACCACCGTTTATTATGATCACTGTGAACGTGTAGCAAGAAGCTTATTCCAATAAAGCCTAGCATTTTAAAGTATCATTTGACACAATATCTCATCAGTTGGCCTCTTTTCCCATAATAAGCTAAACAACAATGCTTGAACTCTACAAATCAGGTAATTTTTGCTATATCCTGTTTTTTCCTTATGTCCCTAACTTGGCAATGCTTTTTGTTCACATGACAACAAACTCTCTGGATGAAAGGTAAAATATTCAATCATCTAGATGTTTTGTCTACACAATGCTACATGCTTTGCTATTATGTAGACAAAACATCCAGATAATTGATTTTTTTCCCCTTTTAATCCAGATGTTCTGGCATTATTTACACATAGCTCACATCTAGTTTACTATTCACTAAAACAAGAAGAGAACACAAACATAAAAGGTGACTTTGAACATGAAAAACTTACTGGGCACTGGATTACAGGTGAGCATTTTTCTGCATTGGAATAAATCATTTCCTGAATATGGTATTCACTTTGCACTTCTGTACTTCACATATATAAAACATTATCCAGAAAAAAGATGATTGGATGTACACAACATCTAAAATACTGGTTACAAATTATTTAGGATGACAACAAAGAGGAAAGTCTGGTTTGAGGACAATCCCTTAATGTCGTGAATGTGGGAGATATTAATCCTGACGATTACCTACACAAATCATCCTGAACTATTTTCTCTCCCTTTCTGCCCTCCAGTACCAACAGCTGAAAAGCCAAACATTCAATTTCTTGATCTCTCAGTAACGGGTGGGTGGCTGAATGAGCTAATTTTTGACAGTGAAGTCATAAGGGGAAGTGTGCCATGGGATTTCTGAGCATGCCTCTTGATTAAAAGAACAGCTACAAAGGAGAGTTTAATTGGTTCTGTTCCTTCTTTCTTTTCTTTGTCAAGCGTGGATATGATGCTGGAGCTGAGGAAACCCTTTTGGAACCATAAGACAACAACATGAGAATGGAAAGTTAACAAATAGTGGATAGGGTACAATGGCTATAAGGAAGAATGGGTCCTTGACACCATTGTTGAGTTGCTGCTCTATGCTTAGGCTTCCCAACCTCATACTTTTTATTAAATAAAGAATCAACATCCTTATGTTTTAACTACTGTTATTCATGTATTTTGTTACTTGCGACTGAAAACATTCCTATCTGGTAAAGTAATGCTGACATTGTCTTCCTTTGACATTTAAGAAAACCCTGGCACAGATTGCTGAACTGACCTGTATAATGTCATAACTGCAAAATTAATCAAAATTAATTAAAACAAAACTGAGGCCCAGGTCTCCAGGCTTAGATTGCTCTTTGCTCTTGCGGCCAGAGAGGGCTTTGTTGGTAGCTCAACAGTAAAGAAACCGCCCTCCAGTGCAGGAGACACAGGTTTGATCCCTGGGTTGGGAGGATCCCCTGGAGAAGGAAATGGCAAGCCACACCAGTATCCTTGCCTAGAAAATCCCATGGACAGAGGAGCTTGGTGGGCTATGGTCACAAAAGAGTAAGAAAGCTTGGTAACAAAAAAATAAATAAATAAATAAAATAAAACAACTTGCTACCAGAACACACTGGATTTCTGAAGGCACTAAATGTTGAGAAACCAAATGCCCAGGACTTAACTTCCAAAAAGTGAGAGAAAATGTCACCAACTAATAAAGACAATTGTGAAAAACTGTTTAAAGGCACTTACTTCAGCATAATGAATTCCTCTATCTTGCTACACATGGGACATATCAGAAGTTTTAAAAATTGAAGGGATTCAGAATCAGAATTCAATATTCTGATATCTGTTTCAACACAGTAATCTCTCAGTCCTGTTTTACTATCAATGCAACAAGTTGAATGGGAGAAAAAACATGGGTGTTAAGAGCCAGACTTAACACTTCTGCCTCTGTACTTGCCGGATAGGCAACTTCAGGATATGTATTTATCTGCTCAGTTTCCTCATGTGTAATACAGTGTTAATTCAATGCACCTCTTCAGTTCTTGTGAGGCATAAATGAGATAATGAGATAATAAATACATAGATATTTATTATCTATGATCACTGTGAATGTGTAGTAAGATGCTTATTCCAATAAAGCCTAGCATTTTAAAATATCACTTGACACAATGTCTCATCAATTGTCAGTACATGGTAAATTATTGCAACTTAATAAGTAGTAGCTATTATTGTTGGACTTCTCTGATGGCGCAGCAGGAAAGAATCCATCTGCAATGCAGGAGATGCGGGTTTGATCCTTGGGTCGGAAGGATCCCCTGGAGATCTTCCCGAGTGGAATAGCAACCCACTCCAGTATTCTTGCCTGGGAAACTGTATGGACAGAGGAGCCTGATGGGTTACTCTTTTGGGGTTGCAAAACAGTCGGACACGACTTAGCAATTAAACAACAGCTATTATTTTTACTAGCAAATTAAGTAATGAACAAATCCAGATGATATGAATGCCCTGAGCAAAGTCACTGTTCTCTACTTCAGTGGTCTTCTGCAGTATGGTTGTGATGACAGGGGATGGAAACTCTTGACAGTAGAGATGGGCAAAGATGCCACTACAACTGCCCCAATGTGTATTGTTTTAATGTTACATGACCGTGGCTTGTGGCACTTCCATCATGTAAAATGCTCAGGTTGATGTTGGGGATCATTTGTTTACTGTGTCCTCTTGTTAAATGAAAGGTCCAAGTGAGCCATCAGACTACTTGAAAGATAAATTCTGGTTTTCATAGCTGTCCTCAACATGGTGAATAACTTAGTTCCATTCTAAATTTAAAAAGCCTCTTGTCAAAACACCTTGGTAGTTGACAGCCTGAAGAAGGAAATTAAAGTCCTAATAGTGAGTCAAATATCATGACTGGTCAACACATACATCTGCCGATTTCCGAATTCAAATGGGCTCTTGTTAAAGTAAGATTAGCTTAATGTGTGTTCACACAAAATAACAATTACCCAGGAATCTCTTTCTGTCCTGAATTCTCAAATGCAAAATAAAACCTTGGGCGCTTGGCTGAAAGGTAGAACCTGCCACTCTATTCGATTCCCAACACAAGGGAGTGCAGCTGGAGCAAGAGGACTCTGAGCCCAGCTCCATTATTTTTGCATCCTACAATATTTTCTATAAACCTGGCCCAGGCCCACAAAAGAAAGACAGTTGGTTTTTAGGAACTGGCCTTGATTTTCTGCTTGGGACAGTGAATACCAGGAATCCATTCCTAATGAAAAGCAAACAGAAGATCACTACTTTCCCCCATACATTCCTTGCATAGTTATACTTGAACATATTCTGTGGAGACGGTTTTTGCTACAAGCTCTACATGCAGAGGCTGTGCACAGGAAAGCCTCATCTGGAGGGCTGGGGCTGGAATAACTGGTAGTTAACCCTTGTGTGCTCATGAAGCCCTTGAATCTGCACTTCCCCTGTCTTCTCAGAGGTGTCCTGTCTAGTTGCTGTTGTTCAGTTGCTAAATCAGACTGTGACACCATGGACTACAGCATGCCAGGCCCCTCTGTCCTGCACTATCTCCCGGAGTTTGCTCAGATTCACATCCACTGAGTTGGCTATCTAACCATCTCCTGTTCAGACACATCTTCAATCGAAGACCAGTCAAATCAACTTTGACTGCTCCTTGGGAGATGAAAAGTCACTCTGCTCCCAATATTGTCAACTTGGACCTAATATAGTTAGTCACACAGTCGTGTCCACCCCCTTGCGGTCTCATAGACGATAGCCTGACCAGCTCCTCTGTCCATGGAATTCTCCAGGCAAGAGTACTGGAATGGGTTGCATTACCTTCTCCAGGGTATCTTCCCAACCCAGGCATCGAACTCAGGTCTCCTGCATTGCAGGCAGATTCTTTACCAACCAAGCCACTATGCCAGGCTCCTCTGTCCTCCACTATCTCCTGGAGTTTGCTCAGATTCACTTCCATTGAGTAGCCTATCTAACCATCTCCTGTTCAGACACATCTTCAATCAAGGACCAGTCAAATCAATTTTGATTGCTCCTTAGGAGGTGGAAAGTCATGCTGCTTCCAATATTGTCAGCTTGGACCTAATATATTCCTACATAAGTCTCCACTGATTTTAACTTTACTGTTAGGGATACAGAGGCAATTCATCCTCTTCGCTTGCTAGGCAAACTTGTGATTCCCAAGGTAGATTGGTTGAAATGGAAGAAAGCCCTGAGTTAGTGCCAAAACTTGAACTCTTACTGATTCTGCAACTATTTTCCAGCTAGAAGTTGCAGTTTCATCATCTCTAAAACACCTGAAACAATGTTGAATCATATAAATGGGAGGTATTATCTTAAGGAACATGAAGACATTTTAAAAACAGTTGCAAAACAAGATTCATTTTCAGGGTATTTATGTAAATTTTTATTATTCTTTAATTAAACTTTTAATTTTTATATGCTTATAGATTCACAGGAAGTTGTTAGAAATAATACAAACATTGTGTACCCTTAAACCAGTTTCTCCTTGGGTGAGCAGTTCAGGCTGCCATGACAAACTGTAACAGACTGGGTGGTTTAAACAACAGATATTTACTGTCTCATCATTTGGAGGTTGGAGGTGGTTGTTCATTCTCTCTAAGTTGTGTCTGACTCTTTGTGACCCCATGGACTGCTGCAAGCCAGGTCTACCTGTTCCTCACTATTTCCCAGAGTTTGCACAAGTTCACGTCCACTGAGTCAGTGATGTTATCCAACCATTGCATCCTCTGTTGCCCTCTTCTCCTTCTGGCTTCAGTCTTTCCCAGCATCAGGGTATTTTCCAATGAGTCAGGTTTTCCCATCAGGTGGCCAAAGTATTAAAGCTTCAGCTTCAGCATCAGTCCTTCCAATGAGTATTCAGATTTGATTTCCTTTAGGATCAACTAGTTTGATCTCCTTGCTGTCCAAGGGACTTTCTCGCCAGAGTCTTCTCCAGCATCACAATTCAAAAGCATCATTTCTTCAGTAATCAGCCTTCTTTATGGTTCAACTCTTAACATTTTTAAATGACTACTGGAAAGATCATAGCTTTGACTATAGGACCTTCATCAGCAAAGTGATGTCTTTGCATTTTAATACGCTGTCGAGGTTTGCCATAGCTTTGGAGGCTAGAAGTCCAAAATCAAGTTGCTGCTATGTTTGGTTTCTTCTTAATATTTCTTTTCTTCTGGCCCTTGAAAAATATTGTGGCACTTTCTTCTGGCTTCCGTGATATCTGGTCAGGGAAATCCATTATCATCTGAATTACTTTTTGTCTATAGAAAAGGTGTCGTTTCCTTATTCACTGTGTTACGGATGTGATCTTTGTCTTAAGTTCGCAGGAGTTTGTGGCATTTCTTGGTGTGGATTTTCTTGAGTTTATCCTCTTTGGGTTTCACTCAGTTTCTTGAATCTGTATTTTATGTTTTCTGCTAAATTTATGAAGTTTTTCACCATCATTTCTTTCAGCACTTTTTCTGTCCTCTTTCCTGTCTAGCTCTATCATTCTATCTATGTGTCTATCTATCTACAGAGAGAGAGATTTTAAGGAGCTGGCACACACATTTGTGGAGGCTTGGCAAGTCCAGAATCGACAGGATAGGCTGGCAGGCTGGAAACCCAGAGAAGAGTTTAAGCTCAAGTCCAAAGTTGTCTGCTGGCAAGAATTCCCTCTTTATCTGGCGAGGTAATTATTTTTCTATTAAGGCTTCAAATGATTGTATCCAGCCCACTCACATTATGGGGAGTAATTTGCTTCACTCAAAATCTACTGATTTAAGTGTTAATCTTATCTAAAAAATACCTTCACAAAAATATCTAGAATAATGTTTGACAAATGATCTGGATACTATGGCCTAGGCGAGTTGCCACATAACATTAATTAGTACAGTCCCACAGGTCTCTGAGGCTCTGTTCATTTTCCTTTTTCAGACTGTTTTATCTTTGTTGATGCTCAGATTGAGTAGCTCCTATTGTTCTATCATGCCTTACTCCTTCTTTTCTCTGTTCCCTCCCTTCTTCTCTCATACCATCTTCTGAGTTCTTTATTTCAGTTATTGTATTTTCAGTTCTAAATTTTCCATCTAGCCTCTCTTTGTATTTTCTCTTTGCTGATGATCTGTATTTTTTCATTTGTTTCAATCATGTTCATAGTTACTTACTGATGCATTTGTATGATGACTACTTTGACAGATAATTCTAGGGTCTGTCGTCTTCAGGCTGGCATTTACTGATTATCTTTTTATTCAGCTGGAGATCTTTCTGATTATTGGTATGATCAGTAATTTTCTACTGAAATCTGAACATTTGGGGTACTATGTTATGAAACTCTGGATTATTTAAACCTCTCATTTTAGTTGTTTTCTCAGGCCCTGCTTTGGCAGGAAAAAAAATGTGGAGGAGACTGCCTCATTACTTCTGGGTGGGAATATACATCCGGGTTCCCTTTTCAGTCTTCCTGGATACTGATGGGCGTAGGGGGTAAGCTTGTTAGTGCTGAGTGCTGTTGCTGCTGCTGTGTCGCTTTAGTCGTGTCCAACTCTGTGCAACCCCATAGATGGCAGCCTACCAGGCTCCGCCATCCCTGGGATTCTCCAGGCAAGAACACTGGAGTGGGCTGCCATTTCCTTCTCCAATGCATGAAAGTGAAAAGTGAAAGTGAAGTCTCTCAGTCACGTCAGACTCTTTGTGACCGCATGGACTGCAGCCTACCAGGCTCCTCTATCCATGGGATTTTCCAGGCAAGAGTACTGGAGCGGGGTGCCATCGCCTTCTCCTAGTGCTGAGTACTTGTGGGAATTTCCACTTCTACCTACAGAGGAGGACATGGCAACCCACTCTAGTATTCTTGCTTGGAGAATCCCATGGGCAGAGGAGCCTGGCAGTCTCTATAGTCCATGGGATCACGAAGAGTCAGACACAACTGAAGTGACTTAGCACACCACTTCCAGCTAAGTATCTTGAGCTGGCTGGAAGGATAAAAGATAATGATACCGTGGGGCAGAGAGTGGCCTTGTTCCTAGTGAGCAGGGGTTAAAGTTTTGACTCTTCCCTCGGTCTCCTCTGATATCGCTCAAGCTGGAAGTGGAAATTCCAACAACTTCTCAGCACTAACAAGCTTCCCCCACTACCATCAGTGTCCAGGGAGGCTGACAAGGGAACTTGCATGTGGGGTCCCTCATTAATACTGGGCTTGGTAAAATTCAGCCTTCCTGCTTAGCTTTCTCTGAAACCACCTTGGTAGGAGTTTGGGGAGTCCTATTAAGGCCTGTTGAGGATGGAAGTCTAGCCTCCCCACTCACACTGCGCTGGTGAGAGACTCCTTACTTCCTTGTTTTGGCAGGGGAACGTGAGATTTGCCAGGGATGGGAGTTGTTTGTATTCTTTGATGTTTCAGGGTTTCTGACTTCTTCTTCCTTTGTGCCTCTTATGTGAGAAGCACAGAAGATACCTGGTAAATTCACCTTTATGCTGGCTCTTGGATCCTGAGATCTCACCCTGACCACTATCTTCTATCTTTCAAAGTATTCTCACATTTATTTTATATCTTATATTTAATTGTACTTGGAACCCCATGGACTGTAGGCTCCTCTGTAGGTTCCACCAGGCTCCTCTGTCCATGGGATTTCCCAGGTGACAATACTGGAGTGGATTGCCACTTCCTTCTCCAGGCGATCTTCCCAACTCAAGGATCAAACCCGGGTTTCCTACAATGCATGTGGATTCTTTACAGACTGAGCCACCAGGGAAGTTACTTAGCAGGAGAAATAGAAAAAAATATACTTACTCCATATTCCCTGGGAGCAAAAACAATAAAAACTCACTTTTAATGAGGAGAGGTAAAAGAGTAAATGATATAAAATAACAATAATTTAATATTGTAACTACAAAGGGATTATGGCTTGCCACTAAGATAGAAATCATAAAAACAGGTCTTAACTAAGCTTTCTTAAGAGAATAACACTTTCATTTTGGTATTACCCTGAACTCCCATCTCAAGTTTTCTCAGAAGAATCTTAAATGTTTTATGATAGTTGTATCTTTAGTTTATGATGACATTGAATTTATTTCTTCTAAACTGTGGTACAGGATATGAAAAATATTTACCACTGTATTTCTTATCACCAATCATACTTTCTCTGGAGGAAAGTGAACTATTTGCCTTCTTTCCACATTCTTGGCTAGTTTCCAACTTTATCACCCATATTCATAAGCAAAAGAATTTAGGGTCACAATAACTATATGTTTTCAATGAAGTCACAGACTAGTCTAAGACCCTTTCTTTTGCCTTTTAAATATGAATAAAACTTTACATTTTTGTTGGTTTTTAAAACCAACTTAAAACTTGAGGTCTGGTAAATGTTTTCATTTTCAAAGCCTATAATAATTTTATAAGTGAAGAAAATCATAAATTAAATAGAAAAGTTCAAGGTCTGATTTTTCTTATTTACAGACTAAAGGTATTAAAATTAATTAATTATGAGCTCTCTTCCAATGGTAATCTTTCTATGCTTGCAGTTGACACAGCACATTAGTGGCTAAAATGGAATTAGAACTTTCATATCCTGACTTCTACATATTTGACCATTCTTATGTCCAGCTGCTTCTCCCAGAAGGCCTATGAGAGAGTTGGTTTTACCAATATTTTGCTGGTGAAGAAGCAAGTTCATTGACCTGTGTCACCTACTAAGTAATTAATTCATTAAAATTTCTAAGGCAACATAATTAGTAGCTGGCAGAACCAGGACTCATTCTCTATAAGCATTCTAACTCCAAATGCAGTGTTTGTCTATTTTTCTACTGCTTCATAATTCCCTTTCTGGGACTGATATCAAACTCTAATTCCTCTCAAAGGATGAACACTGGTAATTCCTTGAGAAAGTGTCCAAACACTTTCTCCTAATTTTGCTCTGACTTCATCATCTTCTTAATATCTTATAGTGACTTACATTTGCATTTGAGATAAAGTCAAAGATCCTTATAGCCTAAATCAAAGCTCTCTATGAGGAGATCTTTGCTTCTGCCTCTTCTCATGATAGAGTAAGGCCTTCCTTGGAACAACTAGAAAAATGGAAAAAATAAATCAAACAGTGGCTTTTCAGACACTGGACTACAGACAGTGTAGCACTGTGATGCGTGAGAAAATGACAAGAAATGAAATGATCCCTATAGTGGCATAGCTCACAGGAAAGTGAAGTCGCTCAGTCGTGTCCGACTCTCTGCGACCCCATGGACTGTAGACTACCAGGCTCCTCTGTCCCTGGGATTTTCCAGGCAATAGTACTGGAGTGGATCGCCATTTCCTTCTCCAGGGATTGAACCTAGGTCTGGATACAATTTAAGGCTGTAGCAAAGGGAAGAGGAACTCAAACAGAGCCAACCAGTGTTTCTGAGTTGAGAGGATGAAGTTTGAGTCTCTGTCCCTTTTCAAGGGGGGACAAAGTTGATTAGAATCTTCAGGAAAGAAAAGAGAGGAGAAGAAGTAACTCCATAAAGAAATGTCTGGATATTTATGGAGATAATACCTTAACTATTTAACTGAGTATTAATCTCCATACAGAGGACAGAGAAAGAGAGGAAAATAACCAAGGGGAAAGGGAAAAAAAAGTACACTGGAAAGCTATAGACAGAAAAAATTCCAGAGTTCATGCAGAGCTGAGAATAGTTCATGTGCCCATTGGCCAGAGTAAAAAGGCATGCAATAAATAGTTGATCAACCAAAGCACACAAAAGTGTATCACCTCAGTGAAGGGATGAAATCAGCCTTATCCTGCAGGGTGCTCTGGCATGCCCTAACAAGGCATAGATGGATGATCAAAGGTCCTGCTGATTTCAAATAATATTGAGTGTGAACTAGAAAAAAGTCAAAACTGTACAAAGAAAATTTTAAAAATCTAGCATCCCAAACCAAATTGTAAACTTCATGATATCCAGTAGCCCTTCCCAAATATTCTTAGGTATGTGAGAAAACAGGAAACCATAACCTATAATCATAAGAAAAAATCCAACACACACACACACAGAAATGACAGAGATGATGGAACTAGCCAACAAGAAGAACGTTAAGATGATTATTGTAAATACATTCCATATGTTCAAAAAGGTAGAGAAGAAACCTGAAATGAAAGATAAAAACAAAATGAAAGGGAACTTACAAAGTTAAAGAGCAAAGCATTTAAAATGCATATTGGATAGAATTAGACATGTCCACTAAATTTTTAAAAATTAGTTATTTTGAAAAGATAGCAATAGAAGCACCCAAAATGAAGTACGAAGAGAAAAACATGATAATTTCGGTGAATCAGTGGACTGAGTGACAATATCAAACAGCTTAACAAATATATAGTTGGAGTTACAAAAAGAGAGGAGGAGAAACAGAAAAAAAGGGAGAATTAATGGCCAAAGTTTCTACAAATTTGATAAAACCGAGAAAGTTACAGATTCTAGAAGCTCAGCAAACTCCTATAAAGGAAACATAAAGAAAATCACCTCAAGTGATAATCAAATTCCTGGAAACCAATAAATAAAAAATAATTTCAAAAGCAGCCAGAGAGAAAAAGACCTGTTACATATAGACGAACAAAGATAAGACTGATAGCATATTTCTTAGCAGAAAAAACATGCAAGCTGGAAAACAAAGGAGCAATATCTTTAAAGAACTGGGTCAGAAAAATGTTAACTGAAAATTCTATACTTGGCAAAAAATCTTTCAGAAATGAAGGCAAAATGAAAACTTCTTTAGATAAACCAAAATTTAGAAAGGAATTTCCAGCAAATCTGTAGTATAAGACTTCTGAAGGAAAGTTATTCAGATAAAGAAAAATGGTAAGGGATGGAAATCTGAATCTGAACAAAGGAATGAAGAGACTTAGAAATTGAAAGTAAGCGGGTAAATATGAGACATATTTTCTCATTTTATCCTCTTTAGAAGAAAACTGTTTAAAACAAAAATTAAAAACAATGTATTGTATGGTTCAAAAGACATGCAGAAATAAAATGTATGCCAAAAATAGCATAAAAGATCAGAGGACAAATGAAAGAAGTCTATTGTAAGATTTGTTCAATATATAAAGAATGATATAACAGTATCGGAAGACAGAATGTGATATGTTTAAGATGTGTGTTGTAACCCTAAGGGCAATTACAAAACAAAAGCAGCGAGTTATTCATAAAAATCTAGATGTGGAAATCAAATGTAGTTATTAAAATAGATAATTAAAATAAATCAGAAAATAGAGGAAAAATTTTAAAATGGGACAAATAGAAAATGAATATCAAGATGATAGACTTAATTACAATCCTATCAGTTATCACATTAATTGCACAAGATCTAAACACTCGAATTACAAGGGAAATATTGTCATGCTTTAAAAATGCTATCCATACATCTAAAGACACAGATGGGCAAAAGTTAAAAGAATAGAAAAGTATATATCATGAAAAACCTAGTCAGGAAAAAAAAATCTGGAGATGTTTTATTAATATCAAAATAAATTTAAGAACAAAGAAGATGATCGGGGATAAACAGAGAGATTCTATAATGAAAAAAAGGATCAATATATCAAGAGGACATAACCTTAAATGTAAATGGACTCTATAGCAGAGCTTCAAAATGCATGAAATAAAAACTAATAGAGCTAAAAGGAAAAAGTAGAAAAATCAAAAATTATAATTGTGGGTTTCGACATCGCTCTCAATAATTAATAGAAAATAGAGGGGCAGTCCTAAGATGGAGGAGGAATAGGACAGGGAGACCACTTTCTCCCCCACGAATTCATCAAAAGAACATTTGAACTCTGAGTAAATTCCACAAAACAACTTATGAATGCTGGCAGAGGACATCAGGCACCCAGAAAAGCAGCCCATTGTCTTCGAAGGGAGGAGCTCATCAAATGCCTCCATCTACACTGAAACCAAGCACCACTCAAAGGCCAACAAGTTACAGAGCAAGACATACCATGCAATTCTCCAGCAACATGGGAATATAGCCCTGAGCTTCAATATACAGGCTGCCCAAAGTCACTCCAAACTCACTGACATCTCATAACTCATTACTGGACACTTCATTGCACTCCAGAGAGAAGAAATCCAGCCCCACCCACCAGAACATGGACACAAGCTTCCCGAACTAGGAAACCTTGACAAGCCACCCATACAACCTCACCCATAGCGAGGAAACTCCACAATAAAGAGAACTCCACAAACTGCCAGAATATGGAAAGGCCACCCCAAACACAGCCATATAAACAAGATGAAGAGACAGAGAAATACCCAGCAGGTAAAGAAACAGGATAAATGCCCAACAAACCAAACAAAAGAGGAAGAGATAAGGAATCTACCTGATAAACAATTCCAAATTCTGATAGTTAAAATGATGCAAAATCTTGAAAACAAAATGGAGTTACAGATAAATAGCCTAGAGACAAGGATTGAGAAGATGCAAGAAAGGTTTAACAAGGACCAAGAAGAAATAAAAGAGTCAATATATCATGAATAATACAATCAGTTCAGTTGAGTCGCTTATCATGTCCTCCTCTTTGTAACCCTATGATTTACAGCACGCCAGGCCTCCCTGTCCATCACCAACTCCCGGAGTTCACTCAAACTCATGTCTATCAAGTCAGTGATGCCATCCAGCCATCTCATCCTCTGTCGTCCCCTTCTCCTCCTGACCACAATCCCTCCCAGCATCAGGGTCTTTTCCAGTGAGTCAACCCTTCACATGAGGTGGCCAAAGTATTGGAGTTTCAGCTTCAGCATCAGTCCTTCCAATGAACATCCAGGCCTGATCTCCTTTAGGATGGAATGCTTGGATCTCCTTGCAGTCCAAGGGACTCTCAAGAGTCTTCTCCAACACCACAGTTCAAAAGCATCAATTCTTTGGAGCTCAGCTCCTTACAGTCCAACTTTCACATCCATACATGACTACTGGAAAAACCATAGCCTTGACTAGACAGACTTTGTTGGCAAAGTAATGTCTCTGCTTTTCAATATGATATCTAGGTTGGTCATAACTTTTCTACCAAGCAGTAAGCGTCTTTTAATTTCATGGCTGCAGTCACCATCTGCAGTGATTTTGGAACCCCAAAAAATAAAGTCTGACACTGTTTCCACTGTTTCCCCATCTGTTTCCCATGAAGTGATGGGACCAGATGCCATGATCTTCGTTTTCTGAATGTTGAGCTTTAAGCCAACTTTTTCACTCTCCACTTTCACTTTCATCAAGAGGCTTTTTAGTTCCTCTTCACTTTCTGCCATGAGGGTGGTGTCATCTGCATATCTGAGGTTATTGATATTTCTCCTGGCAATCTTGATTCCAGCTTGTGCTTCTTCCAGCCCAGTGTTTCTCATGATGTACTCTGCATATAAGTGAAATAAGCGGGGTGACAATATACAGCCTTGATGTACTCCTTTTCCTATTTGGAACCAGTCTGTTGTTCCATGTCCAGTTCTAACTGTTGCTTCCTGACCTGCATATAGGTTTCTCAAGAGGCAGGTCAGGTGGTCTGGTATTCCCATCTGTTTCAGAATTTTCCACAGTTTATTGTGATCCACACAGTCAAAGGCTTTCATATAGTCAATAAAGCAGAAGTAGATGTTTTTCTGGAACTCTCTTGCTTTTTCCATGATCCAGCAGATGTTGGCAATTTGATCTCTGGTTCCTCTGCCTTTTCCAAAATCAGCTTGAACATCTGGAAGTTCACGGTTCACGTATTGCTGAAGCCCGGCTTGGAGAATTTTGAGCATTACTTTACTAGCATGTGAAATGAGTGCAATTGTGTGGTAGTTCGAGCATTCTTTGGCATTGCCTTTCTTTGGGATTGGAATGAAAACTGACCTTTTCCAGTCCCGTGGCCACTGCTAAGTTTTCCAAATTTGCTGGCATATTGAGTGCTGCACTTTTACAGCATCATATTTCAGGATTTGCAATAGCTCAACTAGAATTCCATCACCACCACTAGCTTTGTTCATAGTGATGCTTTCTAAGGCCCACTTGACTTCACATTCCAGGATGTCTGGCTCTAGGTGAGTGATCACACCATCATGATTATCTGGGTCATGAAGATCTTTTTTTTTGTACAGTTCTTCTGTGTATTCTTGCCATCTCTTCTTTTTTTGTTTTTAGTTTTTTATTTTTTAAATTTTAAAATCTTTAATTCTTACATGCGTTCCCAAACATGAACCCCCCTCCCACCTCCCTCCCCATAACATCTCTCTGGGTTATCCCCATGCACCAGCCCCAAGCATGCTGTATCCTGTGTCAGACATAGACTGGCGATTCAATTCTTACATGATAGTATACATGTTAGAATGCCATTCTCCCAAATCATCCCACCCTCTCCCTCTCCCTCTGAGTCCAAAAGTCCATTATACACATCTGTGTCTTTTTTGCTGTCTTGCATACAGGGTCGTCATTGCCATCTTCCTAAATTCCATATATATGTGTTAGTATACTGTATTGGTGTTTTTCTTTCTGGCTTACTTCACTCTGTATAATTGGCTCCAGTTTCATCCATCTCATCAGAACTGATTCAAATGAATTCTTTTTAACGGCTGAGTAATACTCCATTGTGTATATGTACCACAGCTTTCTTATCCATTCATCTGCTGATGGACATCTAGGTTGTTTCCATGTCCTGGCTATTATAAACAGTGCTGCGATGAACATTGGGGTACATGTGTCTCTTTCAATTCTGGTTTCCTCGGTGTGTATGCCCAGAAGTGGGATTGCTGGGTCATAAGGTAGTTCTATTTGCAATTTTTTCAGGAATCTCCACACTGTTCTCCATAGTGGCTGTACTAGTTTGCATTCCCACCAACAGTGTAGGAGGGTTCCCTTTTCTCCACAGCCTCTCCAGCATTTATTGCTTGCAGATTTTTGGATCGCAGCCATTCTGACTGGTGTGAAGTGGTACCTCATTGTGGTTTTGATTTGCATTTCTCTAATAATGAGTGATGTTGAGCATCTTTTCATGTGTTTGTTAGCCATCTGTATGTCTTCTTTGGAGAAATGTCTATTTAGTTCTTTGGCCCATTTTTTGATTGGGTCGTTTATTTTTCTGGAATTGAGCTGCATAAGTTGCTTGTATATTTTTGAGATTAGTTGTTTGTCAGTTGCTTCATTTGCTATTATTTTCTCCCATTCAGAAGGCTGTCTTTTCACCTTGCTTATATTTTCCTTTGTTGTGCAGAAGCTTTTAATTTTAATTAGATCCCATTTGTTTATTTTTGCTTTTATTTCCAGAATTCTGGGAGGTGGATCATAGAGGATCCTGCTGTGATTTATGTCGGAGAGTGTTTTGCCTATGTTCTCCTCTAGGAGTTTTATAGTTTCTGATCTTACATTTAGATCTTTAATTCATTTTGAGTTTATTTTTGTGTGCGGTGTTAGAAAGTGATCTAGTTTCATTCTTTTACAAGTGGTTGACCAGTTTTCCCAGCACCACTTGTTAAAGAGATTGTCTTTTCTCCGTTGTATATTCTTGCCTCCTTTGTCAAAGATAAGGTGTCCATATGTGTGTGGATTTATCTCTGGGCTTTCTATTTTGTTCCAATGATCTATATGTCTGTCTTTGTGCCAGTACTATACTGTCTTGATGACTGTGGCTTTGTAGTAGAGCCTGAAGTCAGGCAAGTTGATTCCTCCAGTTCCATTCTTCTTTCTCAAGATTGCTTTGGCTATTCGAGGTTTTTTGTATTTCCATACAAATCTTGAAATTATTTGTTCTAGTTCTGTGAAAAATATGGCTGGTAGCTTGATAGGGATTGCATTGAATTTGTAAATTGCTTTGGGTAGTATACTCATTTTCACTATATTGATTCTTCCGATCCATGAACATGGTATATTTCTCCATCTTTTAGTGTCCTCTTTGATTTCTTTCATCAGTGTTTTATAGTTTTCTATATATAGGTCTTTAGTTTCTTTAGGTAAATATATTCCTAAGTATTTTATTCTTTTCATTGCAATGGTGAATGGAATTGTTTCCTTAATTTCTTTTTCTACTTTCTCATTATTCGTGTATAGGAATGCAAGGGATTTCTGTGTGTTGATTTTATATCCTGCAACTTTACTATATTCATTGATTAGCTCTAGTAATTTTCTGGTGGAGTCTAGGGTTTTCCATGTAGAGGATTATGTCATCTGCAAACAGTGAGAGTTTTACTTCTTTTCCAATTTGGATTCCTTTTATTTCTTTTTCTGCTCTGATTGCTGTGGCCAAAACTTCCAGAACTATGTTGAAAAGTAGCGGTGAAAGTGGACACCCTTGTCTTGTTCCTGACTTTAGGGGAAATGATTTCAATTTTTCACCATTGAGTATAATGTTTGCCGTGGGTTTCTCATATATAGCTTTTATTATGTTGAGGTATGTTGCTTCTATTCCTGCTTTTTGGAGAGTTTTTATCATAAATGGATGTTGAATTTTGTCAAAGGCGTTCTCTGCATCTATTGAGATAATCATATGGTTTTTATTTTTCAATTTGTTAATGTGGTGGATTACATTGATTGATTTTCAGATATTGAAGAATCCTTGCATCCCTGGGATAAAGCCCACTTGGTCATGGTGCATGATCTTTTTAATGTGTTGTTGGATTCTGATTGCTAGAATTTTGTTGAGGATTTTTGAATCTATGTTCATCAGTGATATTGGCCTGTAGTTTTCTTTTTTTGTGACATCTTTGTCAGGTTTTGGTATTAGGGTGATGGTGGCCTCATAGAATGAGTTTGGAAGTTTACCTTCCTCTGCAATTTTCTGGAAGAGTTTGAGTAGGATAGGTGTTAGCTCTTCTTGAAATTTTTGGTAGAATTCAGCTGTGAAGCCGTCTGGACCTGGGCTTTTGTTTGCTGGAAGATGAAATCAAAATATGCATAGAAACTAATGAAAATGAAAACACAACAACCCCAAACCTGTGGGACACTATAAAACAGTGCTAAGAGGAAAGTTCATAGCAATACAGGCATACCTCAAGAAACAAGAAAAAAGTCAAATAAATAACCTAACTCTACAACTAAAGCAACTAGAAAAGGAAGAATTGGAGAACCCCAGAGTTAGTAGAGGAAATAAATCTTAAAAATTAGGGCAGAAATAAATGCAAAAGAAACAAAAGAGACCATAGCAAAAATCAACAAAGCCAAAAGCTGGTTCTTCGAAAGGATAAATAAAATTGACAAACCATTAGCCAGACTCATCAAGAAGCAAAGAGAGAAAAATCAAATCAATAAAATTAGAAATGAAAATGGAGAGATCACAACAGACAACACAGAAATACAAAGGATCATAAGAGACTACTATCAGCAGTTGTATGCCAATAAAATGGACAACGTGGAAGAAATGGACAAATTCTTAGAAAAGTACAATTTTCCAAAACTGAACCAGGAAGAAATAGAAAATCTTAACAGACCCATCACAAGCCATCTCTTCTTAATATCGTCTGCTTCTGTTAGGTCCATAAGATTTCTGTCCTTTATCGAGCCCATCTTTGCATGAAATGTTCCCTTGGTATCTCTAATTTTCTTGAAGAGATCTCTAGTCTTTCCCATTCTGTTCTTTTCCTCTACTTGTTTGCATTGATCACTGAGGAAGGCTTTCTTATCTCTTCTTGCTATTCTTTGGAACTCTGCATTCAGATGCTTATATCTTTCCTTTTCTCCTTTGCTTTTCTCTTCACAGCTATTTGTAAGGCCTCCCCAGACAGCCATTTTGCTTTTTTGCATTTCTTTTCCATGGGGATGTCTTGATCCCTGTCTCCTGTACAATGTCATGAACCTCAGTCCATAGTTCATCAGGCACTCTATCTATCAGATCTAGTCCCTTAAATCTATTTCTCACTTCCACTGTATAATCATAAGGGATTTGATTTAGGTTTTACCTGAATTGTCTAGTGGTTTTCCCTACTTTCTTCAATTGAAGTCTGAATTTGGTAGTAAGGAGTTCATGATCTGAGCCACAGTCAGCTCCTGGTCTTGTTTTTGCTGACTATATAGAGCTTCTCCATCTTTGGCTGCAAAGAATATGATCAATCTGATTTTGGTGTCGATCATCTGGTGGTGCCCATATGTAGAGTCTTCTCTTGCGTTGTTGGAAGAGGGTGTTTGCTATCACCAGTGTGTTCTCTTGTCAAAACCCTATTAGCCTTTGCCCTGCTTCATTCTGTATTCCAAGGCCAACTTGCCTGTTACTCCAGGTATTTCTTGACTTCCTACTTTTGCATTCCAGTCCCCTATAATGAAAAGGGCATCTTTTTTGGGTGTTAGTTCTAAAAGGTCTTGTAGGTCTTCATAGAACCGTTCAACTTCAGCTTCTTCAGTGTTACTGGTTGGGGCATGGACTTGGATTTCTCCGATATTGAATGGTTTGCCTTGGAAATGAACAGGGATCATTCTGCCGTTTTTAGATTGCAACCAAGTACTGCATTTTGGACTGTTTTGTTGACCATTATGGCTACTTCATTTCTTCTTAGGGATTCCTGCCCACGGTAGTAGATATAATTGTCATCTGAGTTAAATTCACCTATTCCAGTCCATTTTAGTTCGCTGATTCCTAGAATGTTGCCATTCACTCTTGCCATCTCCTGTTTGACTACTTTCAATTTGCATTGATTCATGGACCTAAAGGAGATCCAACCAGTCCATTATGAAGGAGACCAACCCTGGGATTTCATTGGAAGGAATGATGCTAAAGCTGAAACTCCAGTACTTTGGCCACCTTATGCGAAGAGTTGACTCATTGGAAAAGACTTTGATGCTGGGATGGATTGGGGGCAGGAGAAGAAGGGGATGACAGAGAATGAGATGGCTGGATAGCATCACTGACTCAATGGATGCGAGTCTGAGTGAACTCCGGGAGTTGGTGATGGACATGGAGGCCTGGTATGTGCGATTCATGGGATTGCAAAGAGTCGGACACGACTGAGCAACTGAACTGAACTGATTGACTGAACATTCCAGGTTCCTATGCAACATTGCTCTTTACAGCACTGGACCTTGGTCCCATCACCAGTCACGTCCACAACTGGGTATTGTTTTTGCTTTGGCTTCATCCCTTCATTCTTTCTGGAGTTATTTCTCCACTGATCTCCAGTAGCATATTGGGCACCTACCGACCTGGGGAGTTCCTCTTTCAGTATCCTATCATTTTGCCTTTTTATACTGTTCATGGGGTTCTCACGGCAAGAATACTGAAGTGGTTTGCCATTCCCTTCTCCAGTGGACCACATTCTGTCAGACCTCTCCACCATGACTACCTGCCTTTGGTGGCCCCACATGGCATGGCTTAGTTTCATTGAGTTAGACCAGGCTGTGGCCCATGTGATTTGATTGACTTGTTTTCTGTGATTATGGTTTGTGTGTCTGTCCTCTGATGCCTCTCGCAATACCTTCCATCTTACTTGTTTTCCCCTACCTTGGGGGTGGGGTATCTCCTCACAGCTGCCCCTCCTGACCTTGAACATGGAGTAGCTCCTCTCGGCCCTCCTGCACCCATGCAGCCACTGCTCTTCGGACTTCTACTGTATAATCATAAGGGATTTGATTTAGGTGATAACCTGAATGGTCTATTCGTTTTCCCTACTTTCTTCTATTTCAGTCTTAATTTGGCAATAAGGAATTCATGATCTGAGCCACAGTCAGCTCTTGGTCTTGTTTTTGCTGACTGTGTAGAGCTTCTCCATCTTTGGCTGCAAAGAATATAATCAATCTGATTTCACTGTTGACCATCTGGTGATGTCCATGCTCTGGAGGGAACCAACAATAGAATAACAGAGGCAGAAGATAGGATTAGTGAGATAGAAGATAGAATGGTAGAAATAAATAAATCAGAAAGGAAAATAGAAAAACGAATTAAAAGAAATGAGGACAATCTCAGAGACCTCTGGGACAATGTTAAATGCCCCAACATTCAAATCATAGGAGTCCCAGAAGAAGAAGACAAAAAGAAAGACCATGAGAAAATACTTGAGGAGATAATAGTTGAAAATTTCCCTAAAATGGGGAAGGGAATAATTACCCAAGTCCAAGAAACCCAGAGAGTGCCAAACAGGATCAACCCAAGGTGAAACACCCAAGAAACATATTAATCAAATTAACAACGATCAAACACAAAGAACAAATATTAAAAGCAGCAAGGGAAAACAATAAATAACACACAAGGGGATTCCCATAAGGATAACAGCTGATCTTTCAATAGAAACTCTTCAGACCAGGAGGGAATGGCAAGACATACTTAAAGTGATGAAAGAAAATAACCTACAGCCCAGATTACTGTACCCAGAAAGGATCTCATTCAAATATGAAGGAGAAATCAAAAGCTTTACAGACACCAAAAGCTGACAGAATTCAGCACCACCAAACCAGCTCTCCAACAAGTGCTAAAGGATCTTCTTTAGGTAGGAAACACAAAAGAGGAGTATAAACTCGAATCCAAAACAATAAAGTAAATGGCAACGGGATCATATTTATCATTACCACCTTAAACATAAATGGGTTGAATGTCCCAACCAAAAGACAAAGTCTTGCTGAATGGATACAAAAACAAGACCCCTATATATGTTGTCTACAAGAGTCCCACCTCGAAACAATGGACACATACAGACTGAAAGTGAAGGGCTGGAAAAAGATATCCCATGCAAATAGAGACCAAAAGAAAGCAGGAGTAGCAATACTCATATCAGATAAAAATAGACTTTAAAACAAAAGCTGTGAAAAGGGACAAAGAAGGACACTACATAATGATCAAAAGATCAATCCAAGAAGAAGATATAACAATTATAAATATATATGCACCCAACATAGGAGCACCACAATATGTAAGACAAATGCTACCAAGCATGAAAGGGAGAATTAACAATGACACAATAATACTGGAAGACTTTAATACCCCACTCACACCTATGGGTATATCAACTAAACAGAAAATTAACAAGGAAACACAAACTTTAAATGATACAATAGACCAATTAGACCTAATTGGTATCTATAGGACATTTCACCCCAAAACAATGAATTTCACCTTTTTCTCAAGCACACACGGAATTTCCTCCAGGATAGATCACATCCTGGGCAATAAATCTAGCCTTGGTAAATTCAAAGAAATTGAAATCATTCCAAGCATCTTTTCTGACCACAATGCAGTAAGATTAGATCTCAATTACAGGAGAAAAACTATTAAAAATTTCAACATTTGGAGGCTGAAAAACACACTCCTAAATAACCAACAAATCACAGAAGAAATAAAAAAAAAAATCAAAATATGCATAGAAACGAATGAAAATGAAAACACAACAACCCAAAACCTGTGGACACTGTAAAAGCAGTGCTAAAGGAAAGGTTCATAGCAATACAGGCATACCTCAAGAAAATCAAGAAAAACGTCAAATAAACAACCTAACTCTACACCTAAAGCAACTAGAAAAGGAAGAAAGGAAAAACCCCAGGGTTAGTAGAAGGAAATAAATCTTAAAAATTAGGGCAGAAATAAATGCAAAAGAAACAAAGGAGACCATAGCAAAAATCAACAAAGCCAAAAGCTGGTTCTTCGAAAAGATAAATAAAATTGACACGCCATTAGCCAGACTCATCAAGAAACAAAGGGAGAAAATCAAATCAATAAAATTAGAAATGAAAATGGAGAGATCACAACAGACAACACAGAAATACAAAGGATCATAAGAGACTACTATCGGCGATTATATGCCAATAAAATGGACAACTTGGAACAAATGGACAAATGCTTAGAAAAGTACAACTTTCCAAACTGAACCAGGAAGAAACAGAAAATCTTAGCAGACCCATCACAAGTACAGAAATTGAAACTGTAATCAGAAATCTTCCAGCAAACAAAAGCCCAGGTCCAGATAGCTTCACAGCTGAATTCTACCAAAAATTTAGAAAAGAGCTAACACCGACCTTACTCAAACTCTTCCAGAAAATTGCAGAGGAAGGTAAACTTCCAAACTCATTTGATGAGGCCACCATCACCCTAATGTCAAAACCTGACAAAGATGCCACAAAAAAAGAAAACTACAGGCCAATATCATGGATGAACATAAATGAAAAATCCTTAACAAAATTCTAGCAATCAGAATCCAACAACACATTAAAAAGATCATACACCATGACCAAGTGGGCTTTATCCCAGGGATGCAAGGATTCTTCAATATCTGAAAATCAATCAATGCAATACATCGCATTAACAAATTGAAAAATAAAAGCCATATGATTATCTCAATAGATTCAGAAAAAGCCTTTGACAAAATTCAACACGCATTTATGATAAAAAACTCTCCCAAAAGCGGGAATAGAAGCAACATACCTCAACATAATAAAAGCTATATATGACAAACCCACAGCAAACATTATCCTCAATGGTGAAAAATTGAAAGCATTTCCACTAAAGTCAGGAACAAGACAAGGGTGCCCACTTTCACCACTACTATTCAACATAGTTTTGGAAGTTTGGGCCACAGCAATCAGAGCAGAAAAAGAAATAAAAGGAATCCAAATTGGAAAAGAAGAAGTAAAACTCTCACTGTTTGCAGATGACATGATCCTCTACATGGAAAACCCTAAGGACTCCACCAGAAAATTACTAAAGGTAATCAATGAATATAGTAAAGTTGCAGGATATAAAATCAACACACAGAAATCCCTTGCATTCCTATACACGAATAATGAGAAAATAGAAAGAGAAATTAAGGAAACAATTCCATTCACCATTGCAATGAAAAGAATAAAATACTTAGGAATATATTTACCTAAAGAAACTAAAGACCTATATATAGAAAACTATGAAACACTGGTGAAATAAATCAAAGAGGACTCTAATAGATGGAGAAATATACTGTGTTCAAGGATCAAAAGAATCAATATAGTGAAAATGAGTATACTACCCAAAGCAATCTATAGAGTCAATGCAATCCCTATCAAGCTACCAGCGGTATTTTTCACAGAGCTAGAACAAATAATTTCACAATTTGTATGGAAATACAAAAAACCTCGAATAGTCAAAGCAGTCTTGAGAAAGAAGAATGGAACTGAAGGAATCAAGCTGCCTGACTTCAGGCTCTACTACAAAGCCACAGTCATCAAGACAGGATGGTATTGGCACAAAGACAAAAATATAGATCAATGGAACAGAATAGAAAGCCCAGAGATAAACCCATGCACCTATGGACACCTTATCTTTGACAAAGGAGGCAAGAATATACAATGGAGAAAAGACAATCTCTTTAAGAAGTGGTGCTGAGAAAACTGGCCAACCACTTGTAAAAGAATGAAACTGGGACACTTTCTAACACCATACACAAAGTAAACTCAAAATGGGTTAAAGATCTAGACGTAAGACCAGAAACTATAAAACTCCTAGAGGAGAACATAGGCAAAATGCTCTCCGACATAAATCACAGCAGGATCCTCTATGACCCACCTCCCAGAATACTGGAAATAAAAGCAAAAATAAACAAATGGGACCTAATTAAAATTAAAAGCTTCTGCACAACAAAGGAAACTATAAGCAAGGTGAAAAGATAGCCTTCAGAATGGGAGAAAATAAGAGAAATGAAGCAACTGACAAACAACTAATCTCAAAAATATACAAGCAACTTATGCAGCTCAATTCCAGAAAAATAAACGACCCAAGCAAAAAATGAGCCAGATAACTAAATAGACATTTCTCCAAAGAAGACATACAGATGGCTAACAAACACATGAAAAGATGCTCAACATCACTCATTATCAGAGAAATGCAAATCAAAACCACAATGAGGTACCATTTCAAACCAGTCACAATGGCTGCGTTTCAAAAGTCTACAAGCAATAAATGCTGAGAGGGTGTATAGAAAAGGGAACCCTCTTACACTGTTGGTGGGAATGCAGACTAGTACAGCCACAATGGAGAACAGTGTGGAGATTCCTTAAAAAACTGGAAATAGTCTGTTTTTTTGCCGTTACAAACAAAGCTGTAATAAACATTTCTGCGCATCTATTTTTACACTCATTATGTGGATATAAGTGGTAGATGAATTCCTAGAAATAGAATTGCTAAATAATTCAATGTATGCACATTCAAAACATTGACAAATTGCCCTCCAAAAAGTCACACTGTGAATCTGCCTATTTCCTTGTAACCTTAACAGAACTATATATTAAAAACTTTCTGATCTTTGTAAATTTGATTGTTATTGTTAGAAATGGTGTCATTGTTTATTTCACTTTTCTGTAATGAGTGAGAACTTTAAACTTTATGGATAATCTTTTCATACATTTTTAAGCCACTCGGGTTTTTTTCTGTTAATTATTGGTACATAATCTTTGCTTATTTGTCCTTTGGATTATTAGTATATCTCATTTATTTGTAAGAGTTCTTTATATTATAAAGTGATTAACTCTTTTTCTGTCAGGTAGGTTTCCAATTTTTCTACTTTTTCACTTTTTTAGTTTTATTGCAATACATTTATTTAATACTTTTCTTCATTGTTTCCAGGATTTTTGACATTCTTAAGTTATCACTGTAGGCATTGGGGGTTCAGTTTCACTGGTACTTCAAGATCCATATATAAAATACATCTTGGAATTGCCCACCTGAAGGAGGGGCAGTGTGCCCATTGTGTTGGGGTCTATAGCTATTGTATTGAATTAAGCATATGTATATTATGATCTGCTGAATGAAGAGGCACAAGCCACCCACATGAAGCTGGCAGGTAGCTCCCTCAGCATCCTTGCTTTCACTTTGAGGAAATGAAAATCCTGGGGCCATTTTGATTGAAGGCAGAGTTTCAGTACAGTCACACAAAAGAAGTCAAGTCACAAGACTTATTACTTACAGATCCCAGGAATGGAGCAATGAGCCATCTGCTGTCCTAAGTCACAAGGGAGCAGGTGATAAGGGAGCAAGTGGGATGTGTGCATGCCAAGTCACTTCAGTTGTGTCTGACTCTTTGTGACCCCATGGACTGTAACCCTCCAGGCTCCTCTGTCTGTGGGGTTCTCCAGGCAAGAATACCTGGAGTGGGTTGCCAGGCCCTCCACCAGAGGATCTTCCAGACCCAGGGATGGAACTCACATCTTTTACTTCTCCTGCATTGGCAAGTGGGTTCTTTACCACTAGCGCCACCTGAGAAGCCCAAGAGAGCCAAGTGGCAACAACCTCCTACTTACAAGGTGGCTGGGACAGAGGTCTTTCACTCACATTTCACAGGCTGGACTCTAGTGGTTGTTTTAAAAGGTGTCTTGGGAAAAGCAAAGCGAGAGTTTGGTGCAGGGATCTCAAGCTCAGGTCCATATCTAAATGTCCAGACTCTGGGTGTGAGCAAGGTTTTTATGCTGTAAAGTACCCAGGCAATAACTCAGCAGTGTTTTCTCATTACACCGGATTACTGGCTGGCTCCAGTCTCCTGTCGGTTGAGGAATTACCCTCAGAGACTTTATTCCCATTTTGAGGTGTGTATACCTGCTGGCTAAGAAGTCCCTGCAGTGTCAGAGAAGAAATGAAGTCCCCAATAAAAGATGACCAAGTTCCTGGAAGAGAAAATACACCCTGGACATGCTTGAGGTGAAGCACTGTCAGCATGCTGCTGCTGCCGCCAAGTCACTTCAGTCATGTCCAAGTCTGTGCGACTCCATAGATGGCAGCCCACCAGGCTCCACCGTCCCTGGATTCTCCAGGCAAGAACACTGGAGTGGGTTGCCATTTCCTTCTCCAAAGCATGAAAGTGAAAAGTGAAAGTGAAGTCGCTCAGTCATGTCCAACTCTTTGCGACCCCACGGACTGTAGCCTATATGGCTTCTCCGTCCATGGGATTTTCCAGGCAAGAGTACTGGAGGGGAGTGCCATTGCCTTCTCCGACTGTCAGCATGAGGTGATCATGAATTGAAACTATCCATTGCATCTGCAGCTGAAATCAAGTATCAGTCAAGGTGATTGATATCAGTTCCTGATGCATCTGAGAAAAGTATATATTGGTCTTGGCAAAGTCTTATGAGAAAAAGATCATAGAGCCTATTGTGAATGGTCATTGTCATACCACAGCTAGTTTAAGAGTTCCGGGGCTGAATACAGTAGGAGTTTATTTGTGACTCTCCATCAAAGCATATAAAATGCTCTTCTCAGTCTCTACAGCCTGAGCTGGGTTTGCTCTATCTGAAGATACATGAGCAGGATCTGAATTCCACTAGAACTTTCTGTATTTTATAAACAGCATTGATGATAGGAGCTGATTTAGCATTGTGTGTTAGTCGCTCAGTTGTGTCCGACTCTTTGCGATCCCACAGGGTGTAGACTGCAAGGCTTCTCTGTCCATGAGATTCTCCAGGCAAGAATATTGGAGTGGGTTGCCATGCCCTTCTCCAGGGGATCTCCCTGGCGCCGGGGATCAAACCCATGTCTTTTACATCTCTGCATTGGCAGGCGGGATTTTTACCATTAGCACCACCTGGGAAGCACAAGAGAATGGGTTAGCAAGCACCTCCTACTTACAAGGTGGCTGGGGCAGAGGTCTTTCGCTCACATTTCACAGGCTAGACTCTAAGTTATTATTTTAAAAGGTGTCTCAGGAAAAGCAAAGCAAGGATTTGGGGTGGCGATCCTAAGCTCAGGTCCTTATCTAAATGTCCAGACTCTGGGTATGAGCAGGGTTTTCATACTGTAGAATGCCCAGCCAATAACTCAGAAATAACTGTTTTCTCATCACACCCAATTACTCACTGGTTCCAGTCCCCTGTTGATTGAGAAGTTTCCCTCGGGGACTTTACTCCCCTTTTGAGCTGTGTGTGCCAGTTGGCTGAGCAAGTCCCTGCAGAGTCAGAGAAGAAATGATGCCCCCAAGAAAAAATAACCAGGCTCCTGGAAGAGAAAATATGCCCTGGTCATGCTTCAGGTGAAGCACTGTCAGCATGAAGTGATCCTAAATTTAAACTATCCATTTCATCTGCAGCTATCAGTCAAGGTGATTGATATCAGCTCCTGATGCATCTAAGAAAAGTGCACACTGGTCTTGGCAAAGTGTCTAATGAGAAAAAGATCATAGAACTTATTGTGAATGGTCATTGTCATATTACAGCTAGTTTAAGAGCTCCTGGGCTGAATACAGTTGGAGTTTATTTGTGACTCTTCATCAATGCATACAAAATACTTTTTTCAGTCTCTGCAGCCTGATCAGGGTTTGCTGTATCTGAAGATACATGAACAGGCTCTGAGTCCCTCTGGAACTCTCTATCTGTGTTTTATACACAACATTGATGTTAGAAGCTGGTTTATCATTGAAAGTGAAAAGTCCCACAGTCATGTCCAACTCTTTGGGACCCCATGGACTATAGCTTGCCTGACTCCTCTGTCCATGGGATTCTCCAGGCAAGTGTACTGGAGTGGGTTGCCATTTCCTTCTCCAGGGGATCTTCCCAACCCAGGGATCAAACCTGAGTCTCCTGCATTGCAGCAGATTCTTTACCAACTGAGCCACTAGGGAAGCCTGGTTTATCATTACTATATTACATAACATGCTGTGCTTAGTCACTCAGTCATATCCAATTCTTTGAGACCCCATGGACTATAGTCTGCCAGGCTCCGCTGTCCATGGGGATTCTCCAGGCAAGAATATTGGAGTGAGTTGCCATGCCCTCCTTGTAATATATAATAGAAAGGAAGTGAAGTTGCTCAGTCATGTCTGACTCTTTGCAATTCCATGGACTGTAACCTACTTCTCCATCCATGGGATTTTCCAGGCAAGAGTCCTGGAGTGGGTTGCCATTTCCTTCTCCAGGGGATCTTCCTGACCCAGGGATCAAACCTGGGTCTTCCACAAATAATAATAGAGTCTTATTACTTATACAAGAATGGCAAATACATGGCATGTATTATTTCCTGTCAGTAGAATACGTGTGTGTGCTTAGTGGCTCATTCGTGTCTGACTCTTTGTGACCCCATAGGGTGTAGCCCACCAGGCTCCTCTGTCCTCTGGAGAATCCTCAGATTCTCCAGGCAAGAATGCTGGAGTGTGTTGCCATGCCCTCCTCCAGGGGATCTTCCCAACCCAGGGATCCAGCCCAAGTCTCCTGCATCACAGGTGATTCTTTACTGTCTGAGCCACCAGAGACGCTCAGAGAGCTCCTCTTTATATACACTTCCCCATGGATCCACACAGGACCTTAGAATGCTTCTCAGCACAATGCTCCAAGTTGGCATCTTAATTTGCCATTCAGAGTATAATAAATTTTCTTGTTTTATTGTTATCATTGGATTTACTCAGTCCTGAAATATTTCATCATAAACATCACAGGCATTATAACATCCAAGAAATGGTCGAAGCTCATATGTTAAGATAGACAGCCCTGCTCGGCAGTATAGCTAAGATGACCCTCACCACGCTGTTGGTCCTGTTTGCAGATTTCAGTTCTCTGAACAGAACAGTGACTAATATTGCTGGTAAATCTTGTGTATACGCTGCTATTTCACAAGGTTACAATAAAGTGTCCAGATTGTAGTAAGGCAATTCTCACTTTGCCCAGTGCCACATTATCTAAAACATGTGCTTATGAACTGCGCCTTTGCTTTCCACAGTTCTTTTGTAACTGAGATTTAATTGGCATTGAGGCTGTACCATGCCAAGTGAAGACATAGTTGTGATATGTAATACCTGTGTATAAAGGAACTCACAAATTGTCCAAATTACAGAATAATAACCTAGCTCAGCATCTTCTGTGCTTTCTGCTCCAATGCAGAAAGTCACATAGCGCATGCTGTTTAAGACCAGGTTTACTGATGGAAAGTCCATGGAGTCTCAAAGAGTCAGACACGACTGAGGTGACTTGGTACACACAATGCAATGAGAACCTACTGGATAGCACAGGGAAGTCTACTTAATGCACTGTAATGACCTGAAAGGGAAGGAAGCCCAAAAGGGAGAGGATATATGTGTATGTCTGGCTGATTCATTTTGCTGTATGGTAGAAACTAACACAACACTGCAAAACAACTATACTCCAATAAAAATTAATTTAAAGAATATAAATGTGACTTCAACAGGCCCAAATAGAGATAAAAATTACTTTGATCCAGCTCAGCTATTAACTGAACATCTGTTCCCTCATTCCCAATATACATGTTGAAATCCCAGCTCTCAGTGTGATACTATTGAGAGCTGGGGCATCTGGGAGATAATTAGGTTGTGAGGGGACCCTCATAAACAGGATTAGTACCCTCATAAGAAGAGACATGAGAGAACTGGCTTCCTCTCTGCTTTCCACTATGGGGGATGTGATCTGAAGAAGGCTGTCTGCAAACTAGCAAGAGGCTCTTACCAGACACTCGGTCTGCCAGCACCTTGATCTTGGACTTTTCAACCTTCAGAGCTATGAGAAGTAAATTGTTGTTGTTCAGTTTCTAAGTCATGTCCAACTGTTCATGACCCCGTGGACTGCATTATTTCAGGCTTCCCTGTCCTTCACCACCACCCAGAGTTTATTCAAACTCATGTCCATTGAGTCAGTGATGCCATCCAACCATCTCATCTTCTGCTGCCCCCTTCCCCTCTTGCCTTCAGTCTTTCCCAGATCTTTTCCAATGAGTTGTCTCTTGCATCAGGCGACCAAAGGATTGGAGCTTCAGCTTCCACATAAGTCCTTCCAGTGAATATTCAGAGTTGATTTCCTGTTTTTCTAAAAAAATATATAATTTATTTATTTTAATTGGAGGTTAATTACTTTACAATATTGTATTGATTTTGCCATACATCAACATGAATCTGCCACAGGTATACACATGTTCCCCATCCTGAACTCCTTTAATATTTGTTGTTTATACCATCCAGTCAATGATATTTTCATTCAGTTCAGTTCAGTTCTGTTGCTCAGTCATGTCCGACTGTTTGCGACCCCATGAATTGCAGCATGCCAGGCCTCCCTGTCCATCATCAACTCCTGGAGTTCACTCAAACTCATGTCCATCGAGTCGGTGATGCCATCCAGCCATCCATCCTCTGTCGTCCCCTTCTCCTCCTGCCCCCAATCCCTCCCAGCATCAGAGTCTTTTCCAATGAGTCAACTCTTCTCATGAGGTAGCCAAAGTACTGGAGTTTCAGCTTTAGCATCATTCCTTCCAAAGAAATCCCAGGATTGATCTCCTTGAGAATGGACTGGTTGGATCTCCTTGCAGTCCAAGGGACTCTCAAGAGTCTTCTCCAACACCACAGTTCAAAAGCATCAGTTCTTTGGTGCTCAGCCTTCTTCACAGTCCAACTCTCACATCCATACATGACTACTGGAAAAACCATAGCCTTGACTAGGCAGACCTTAGTCGGCAAAGTAATGTCTCTGCTTTTGAATATGCTATCTAGGTTGGTCATAACTTTTCTTCCAAGGAGTAAGCGTCTTTTAGTTTCATGGCTGTAGTTATCTGCAGTGATTTTGGAGCCCCCCAAAATAAAGTCTGACACTATTTCCACTGTTTCCCCATTGAAGAAGTGAAGTGAAGTCGCTCAGTCGTGCCCGACTCTTCGGGACCCCATGGACAGTAGCCTGCATCGAGCTCCTCCGTCCATGGGATTTTCTAGGCAAGAGTACTGGAGTGGGTTGCTGTTTCCTTCCCCAGGGAATCTTCCCGACCCAGGGATCGAACCCAGGTCTCCCGTATTGTAGACAGATGCTTTACCGTCTGAGCCACCAGGGAAGTCCATTAGAGCAGTGCAAACCAGCTATGACAAGCATGGTTCCAAATCGCATAGTGTGCAAACACAAAGTTGTAAAAGAAGGAGCCTCGTTCCTTGATTTCTAATGACATTAATACTTCTGTGGCAAATGACCAATTCACTATTGTCCCTATCCTGGACTATTGTTGGAGACATACTTATCTTTGACCTGCCTTCAAGACAAAAGGCTAACTTACAATAAAAACTTTGTCTTGCAAATAAGTTTGGGAAATTCTAGAATTAGAACAAAACAAGCAGTTATGTTTATTGAAAGTTTACTATCAAGTTTCAGTTTCTGCTCCTGTCTATTGTTTGTGGTGTTGCTTAATTACCATTTTTACTTGCCAGTACCATTCTCTCAGCCTTTAAAAATGTCCATTTCCCCAAATATGATGCTACAGAGTAAGACTCATTCTGTTGTAAGGACAGAGGTACAAGCAATTTTAAAGCAAGAAGCATCCATGAGAAAAAATCCACTAGTCCAATTTTTCATTTTTAATATTAGAAAACTGATAGCTCAGATTTAAGTGATATGGCTGATGTCTCATAACTTTTAAGAAGCGAAGGTCTGTCTTTCTCTAAATCTTCCATTCAGGGAAGTAGCATAGAATAGTTTTGCGAGCATATAGATAATTCCTGGGAGGAAACATGGAAAATAAAAGATGAATTGCTTTCATAGGCAGATTTCTGGGTAATTTCCCTCATTTTAAACTTCTTTTATTGTTCTTGCAATATGTTTTACAATGACTAAAAATGGGGAAAATAAGAAAGAAGCAAATTGCAAACAATTCGATTTACCGGCTCTTTGTGAAAGATAACATATTTAACATATGTTTCTCGAGGATACAGCAGCCTGGAGGGAAAGCAGTTTGAAATAACAGCAATGAGAAGTATTTTTCTGACTCAGGCCTTGCCCACAGGATTGCAAGAAATTTAGCCTCCCTTAAATTCTTCCCAACCAGTTCAGAAAGTGATTACCTCAGGACATTTCATATAAGCACATACTGTCACTCTTGTAGCTCCATGTTAAACCTACCAATTCTTTTTTAAAAAATTAATTAATTGATTTTAATTGGAGGCTAATTACTTTACAGTATTGTGGTGGTTTTTGCCATACATTGACATGAATCAGCCACGGGTGTACATGTGTCCCCCATCCTGAAACCCCCTCCCACCTCCCTCCTCATCCCATCCCTCAGGGTCATCCCAGTGCACTGGCCTTGAGCACCCTGTCTCATCCATCGAACCTGGACTGGCGATCTGTTTCACGTATGGCAATATACATGTTTCCATGCCTACCAATTCTTATTCACTGTGCTCTGCTGCTGCTTCTCTAGGTCAGTCACTGAGACATCCCTGCCTCCTTTCAAGAGAGAAGTTTGGGAATCAGAACCAGTCCATGGAGATGGTGCCATGTATCCCCCAGATGACTGTGTCTGGATTATTCTCTGCTAACCGTGACTCTTTTTTTTTTTTTTAATTAATTTTTAACGGTGTATGGTTGCTTTGCAATGTTGTATTAGTTTCTACTGTATAACAAAATGAATCAGCCATGCACATACATATATGCCCTCCGTTTTGGACTTCCTTCCCATTCAGGTCACCACAGTGCAGAGAGTAGGACACTTGATAATGAAAGCAGGCATAGCAAAGAGCTACTGCCTCCTCGGTCCTGCGCACTTTGGTGATCCTTACTTGAGGAGTGAGGTCCGGGTGCTGGCTGTGGAGACTTTCTCCAGATGATTTCAGACTGAGAGCTTCCTAGGGGAGAAACTATTGTGGGCCAAGGTATGTTTGCTCAGAGGTCATCTGGGGGCCTACTGATCTGTCTGTGACACCAAAGTGGAAACAGAGCTTCTGCCTTCGCTGCCGTTTTGGAGTCCAGAGCTTGTGTTGGATTCTCTTGCGGAAATAATGAACCAGACCGCGGCATGCACCCAGCTACCACCTGTGAATCCCCCACTGGGGCAGAGGGCCAGGCTTCCTTTGCACACAGGTCTAGTGGTGTTTTGTAGGAAGTGGGTTGGGTCATCAGACTGAGAGAAATGATGGATTCAAAGTGGAAATGTAGAAGGATAAGAAGGACCAAAGGGAGAAGGACATTGGGAGGGAGAGGAGGTCTCCCAGAAACTCCCACCACATGACATTTCCCTCCCTCGGTAGAAACCAGTGTGTTAGCTATGGTCACTGGTGGCTCTTCTGGTTCTTCAATAAGACAGCAGCTTTTCCTCCATCTGGGTCAGTGTGTGAAGGTTGGGAAGTTATGATGGTGGTACCTGGGAAGGACCTGACACCTGCTTCCTGTTTGCCCAGATGGAGACGAGAGCCGCAGGATGCAGAGATGAGGGTGGAGAGGAATGTATTAGAATGTATTAGAGGAGGATGAGACTCTCAAGAGCACACAACTCGAGTCCTTGAGTCGTTCAGCACGTCAATTTCCCTAGCCTTTCCCTCACTGGGCAGCTAGAGGGATGGCTGCCCAGTTCCAGGAAGCTGTATTCAGATCAGTGTCCATGCAGATGGCAGCCCTTGGGGACATGACATGTGAATCTATTTCTATTTCTGTGCAACAGATGACCACAGTTTAGTGAATTAAAAGACAATACTAATTTGCTCTCTTACAATTCTGTAAGTCAGAAAATCCAAAGTCATTTTCACAACACTGAAATCAAAGAGTCAGAAACTCCATATTCCTTAGAAGGCACTAGGGGAAGACCTTCATCTTCTCCAGCTTCTAGGAGCTGCCCATACTCCTTGACTCATGACTGTTTCCTGCATCTTCAAAGCCAACATCATAGCCCTCTGCTTTCTTCCTGCATCTTCTCATTCTGACTCTGATCTCCCTACTTCCCTCTTTAAAGGACCTTTGTGATGACATTGGACCCATTCAGACAATCTAGGATAATCACACCAAAGTGCCTGTTACTGTGTAAGGTGATATATTCACAGGTTCAGGAGATTTGGAAGCGGGCATCACGGTGGGGGAAGGGGCGTGATTCAGCCCATCATATGGTGCACAGTCTGTGCAGTATGATACACGTGGATGCCCTAGGAAGGAACTTCTTTACCCGTGTTGGTGAGGCTGATTCTGGACTTGGGCCATTGTAGCTCTACTTCCATATTGACCTCCTAGGCCCCTGCTGTCAGGATCCACACCTACTGAACTGAAGGCTGCATCCACTGAATATTCTGTCCCATCATTATTGCGTAGACCCCAGAACAGTGGACCCTCCACTATTCACAGCAAAGTCTGAGTAGTATTGTCAAATTGACCTCTCCTGCCATTGCTAGTCCATTGTTACAAACAAATTTCATACTTTTTTACTCCATCTTTCCCAGGGATGACTCTCCCTCCTGGATCTTTCTTGTGCAGAGAGGGTATTTTTGCATCAGCCCCACAGAACAAATCAGAATGCCCACATGTATCTGAATCCTCTTAAATCAGATACAGGTTAGACCCTTGAGTTAGGATCCTTCTGCCATCATGACTCATGATAAAAGTTTTTTCAGTCTGAAAATATACACCAATGAAACAACCTGTTGATCTATTTCTTTTCAATAAAGTAACAAATAATTCTGAGGGTGTCAGATTTATGCAAAACCCACACAATATCAATTGTAATAAATTATTTAACTATGCAATTTGGAAAAATTATATTTGGCATTATGTAAATGCAGCCTCTCAATAACACAAGGAGTTTATTCTATTAAAATTTATAACTTTAAGATAAATAGAAAGTCGAGTTGTCAAAACCAGATAATTCTTACTACAGATACCACTATTAATACTGATAACAATAAATAATAATAATAAGATCCTCAAATAAATAATGGATGTTTTGCTCTGGTCTCATAGCCTGGTTGGCTTATACACAAACCAGGAATGCCAAGTGGTAGCCACATCTATTCTGTTTTGTCTTCCAATACCTGATTATCAATGGTTAGGATGGAGTGGCTGAGTAGATATCATCTTCTAATGCTCCTCCTAAAAACAATATAATAGAAAAACTGTCATGGGGATGTGCAATTGGTATATCAACTTCAAGTCCAGACTCCCAGTAGAAAGAGGTTCTTCCTGCCAAAGCACCATCCCAACACCCACATACAATTATTCTAAGGCTCAGGGAATCCTGATCTCACAAAGAGGACAAATCTAACAGAGATTAGACACACAAAAAAACTCAAGAGTAAAGGAATGCATTGCTGCAGCTCCTCCATCTGAGGTTAAAATCAGAAGACTAGGAAATATCACTGACTGGTAATAAGTAAGAACTGAAATTAAGAAAGCCATATGTTGAAGGACAAAAGAACCTGAATCACCCAGAAAAAAACAGAAATTAGACCAGAGCTATTACCGTTTCATTTTTCATGTGAGGAAATTGATGCTGATATCAGGGATCTCACTACAACCACATATAACCAGTTCTCATTCTAAAGCAGAGTCCAGTTATTCATAGCGTAAGGAACACAGTAGCTACACAACCTTCAAAGGTCAAAAAGCACTAGCATTTTTCATTTCATGTACTCAACGTGCATTAGCTCTGAGCACCATTTGCAAAGGTCAGCAAAATGCCAGTCTGAAATTTTAGGTCAATTTCATAATAGTTTAATGTATAAAGCCTTCTCTGGGCATTATTATGAAAGGGTAACTGAATCAGATTAACTTTGCTCATCTACTAGAATCTTGGATCTCATGCCCAAAGTAGAGAAAGACAATAAGTAGCCTCTGTCATGGAATTTTGCTTTAGCGAGATTTGTAGTTCTCTTCAGGTTGCATGAAGTCTCTCTTTTCCAGATACTCAGGCCATGAGCTATTTAGGGATCCATGAGCTGCACTGTGTGCTTTGTAAAATGAAGGGAGAAGAACTTCCTGGAGTCCCTTAAAGGTTAGGATCTAGGGAAATGAAGAGAAGGTGAAAATATGAGGGGAATTTTGTTGTTGTTCAGTCATTAAGTCCTGTCTGACTCCTTGGGACCACATGAATTGCAACACTTCAGGCTTCCCTGTCCTTCACTAACATCCGGAGTTTGCTCAAATTCATGTCCACTGAGTCGGTGATACTGTCCAACCATCCTCTGTCACCCTTTCTCCACCTGCCCTCAATCTTTCCCGACATCAGAGTCTTTTCCAATGAGTCTGTTCTTTTCATCAAGCGACCAAAGTATTGGAGCTTCAGCTTCAGGATCAGTCCTTCCAATGAATATACAGTGTTGATTTTCTTTAGGATTGACTGGTTTGATCTTCTTGTAGTCCAGGGGACTCTCAAGAGTCTTCTCCAGCACCACAATTTTAAATTCTTTGGTGCTCAGCCTTCTTTATGGCCCAATTCTCACATCTTTACATGACTACAGGAAAAACCATAGTCTGCTAGGTCCTTACTATTTATATCCTTTATCATGTCCATCTGTGCATGAAATGTTCACTTGATATCTCCAATTTTCTTGAAGAGCTCTCTAGTCTTTCCCATTCTATTGTTTTCCTCTACTTGTTGTCATTGTTTGCAAGAGATACTTGGAATAAGAGGCAAGTTTGGCCTTAGAATACAAAATGAAGCAGGGCAAAGGCTAACACAGTTTTGTCAAGAGAACACATTGGTCATGGCAAACACCTTCTTCCAACAACACAAGAGACGACTCTATATGTGGACATCATCAGATGCAGACATCATCAAATACAGAAATCAGATTGATTATATTCTTTGCAGCTAAAGATGGAGAAACTCTATACAGTCTGCAAAAACAAGACCTGAAGCTGACTGTGGCTCAGATCATTAGTTCCTTATTGCAAAATTCAGGCTTAAATGGAAGCAAGTAGGGAAAACCACTAGGCCATTCAGGTATGAGCTAAATCAAATCCTTTATGATTATACAGTGAAGTGAGAAATAGATTCAAAGGATTAGGTCTGATAGACACAGTGCCTGAAGAACTATGGACAGAGGTTCATGACACTGTACAGGAGGCAGTGACCAAAACATCCCAAAGAAAAAGAAACACATAAAGGCAAAGTAGTTGTCTGAGGATGGTTCACAAATAACCGAGGAAAGAAGAGAAGTGAAAGGCAGAGGAGAAAGGGAAAGATATACCCAACTGAATGCAGAGTTCCAGAGAATAGCAAGGCGAGATAAGAAGGCCTTCTTAAATGAACAATGCCAAGAAGTAGAGGAGAATTTGGAGTAAGATGGTAATAGGAAACCTTTCCATTTGCAGGGTCTGCTGTATATTTAAATGTTAGGTGTTAGTGCTTTTATTGGGGTAAGGGGGCTCATGGAAAATGGGTAACGTTCCATACTTCAGTCAATATGGAGCGGAGAAGTGAGAGAAATTCTGGGAGGTGAGAACAAGACTTCCGTAGGAGCCAAAAGTGACCAGGAGAACATGAGCCCTCTGGGAAGTAAGAAATGTAGGGAGGTTTTGGACTTCCCAGCATGTGTGGGTTAAAGCCAGACTGTGTTTCCTCCACTTCAAGAGATTGTGGGGCCTCCTTGGACATCTGAGTTATGCTCATTTCAAGAAAGTCAGTGTCAGCTTTTTAGAGAAAGTAGTTTTACAAACCTCATGCAGCAAAGGTGAGTTAGGAAACCGCAGCACCGTGTTATCATGACTCGGGCAAGAAGAGGGGGACCCAGCTGCTCAAAGGAGAATTCTGTGGTGGAAGCTGGGAAGGAACATGGACAGGGAAGCAGGGAGGGAAATAGACTAGATTCGGTGGGAAAGTGGGAGAAGGAACTGAGGCAACCCTGGGAGGTAGAGACAAGCGACACCATGATGGTGGTAACCACAGGAGGACTCATTTTGGAGTGTGATGGTGAGGTGGAAAAGCTGATCGAGTTGTTGAGGACTCTGATCACCAGACTGAAACATTTTGAAGGAGGGCAAAGCGCTAAGACCAAATAATCATTTTTGAAAACTGAGCTTAGTTTTGGCCCCCATTTAAGTCAGTCCTGGTGATTCAAGTTTGTTAATCTTTCTAAATATTACAATATGTGGCAAAGTGAAAGAAGCTTTCTGACAGATTAAGTTACTTTTTCACTGAGTAACATGGGAAATCTGTCAGTGAAGCCAGTGAGTTTCAGACTTCTGAATGAAAGACAATTAATAATGTATCTAGCAGATGAACAAAGCCAGCCAATGTAATTACAGTAGAACCTGAGAAATTGGCCAAAAGCAGTCAGGCACACTATTTGAAGAAAGGAAATCTCCCTCACTCCAAGCCACACTAAATCAACAACACAAAGTCATTTTAGAATCTCTCTAAAGGGAAGTAAACTTATGCCAGGAAGATCCATTTTAAGAGCCTTAAAAATAACTGGGTGGGCGGTCAAGTAAACCTTAATATGTTCTCTTGATGAATGAATCCTTTAATATTATGAAACGGGCCTCTTTATTGCTAATAATATTCCTTGTTTGGAAATCTGATATTAATATAGGCAGTTCAGCTTTCTTTGGATTAGTACTCTCATGGGGTATCTTTTCCCATCCTTTTACTTTAAAAAGAGTCAGTTTTATTGAAGTATAATTTATATACAAAATGTTTACCAGTTTTAGGAATATTACTTGAGGATTGTTGATCAATGTGTATAACCATTAACCACCATCCTGGTTATGATCTAGAGCATTTCCTTCACCCTTTCAAGTCCCATCATATCCTTTAATGTCGCTTTTCTTCCCTGTATTCCTGAACCCTGTCCATCCCTGATTTCCACTCTGTTCCTATGGTTTTGCCTTTTTCAGAGTGTCATGCAGATAGAATCATACAACATATAGTCTTTTGCATCATATATGTGTAAAATTGAACTTGTAAGATTTCTTCCCTTTCCATATCCTCACCAACACACTAATTCCTTTCAGTTTTAGCTATTCTCTCCTTTTAGCTGTTATTCCCTTTGATTTTACCTAACCTAGTAGGTCTGTACTGGTATCTCACTACAGTTTTCATTGGACATTCTCCTAACACTAGTGATGTGGAGAACCTCTTTATGTGCTTATTTACTACTTACTATTTGCCTATATTAATTTTTGTTGTTCAGTCACCAAGTCATGTCTGACTCTTTTTGACCCCATGGACTGCTGCACGCCAGGCCTCCCTGTCCCTCACCATCTCCTGGAGTTTGCCCAAGTTCATGACCTTTGAATCAGTGATGCCCTCAACCATCTCATCCTCTGTTGCCCTCTTCTCCTTCTGCCTTCAATCTTTCCCAGCATCAGGGTCTTTTCCAATGAGTTGGCTGTTCACATCAGGTGGCCAAAGTATTGGAGCTTCAGCTTCAGAATCAGTCCTTTCAATGAGTATCCAGGGTTAATTTCCTTTAGGATTGACTGGTTGGCTCTCCTTGCTTTCCAAGGGATTCTCAAGAGTCTTCACCAGTTACAGTTCAAAGGCACCAATTCTACGGTGCTCTGCCTTCTTTACTGTCTATATACGAGTATTGCTGCTGCTGCTGCTGCTAAGTTGCTTCAGTTGTGGCTGACTCTGTGTGACCCCATACACAGCAGCCCACCAGGCTCCGCCATCCCTGGGATTCTCCAGGCAAGAACACTGGAGTGGGTTGCCATTTCCTTCTCCAATGCGTGAAAGTGAAAGTGAAGTCGCTTAGTTGTGTTCGACTCTTCGTGACCCCATGGACTGTAGCCAACCAGGCTCCTCTGTCCATAGGATTTCCCAAGCAAGAGTACTGGAGTGGGGTGCCATTTCCTTCTCCAGTATATCAGTATTAAGTGTACCCAAATCATTTTTCCCTTTTTAACTGGCTTATGAGAAAAACCATCCTGATTACAAGTCTAGATAAATGTTTTGCAAATGTTTTATCCCACTTTGTGACTAGACTGTATTTTCTTTACAAAATTTTTGTAGAACAACTGTTTTCAGTCAGTTGGCAGTTCAGCCACTCAGTCGTGTCCAACTCTTTGTGACCTCTTGGACTACAGCATGCCAGGCTTCCCTGTCCATCACCAACTCCCAAAGTTTACTCAAACTCATGTCCATTGAGTTGGTGATGCCATCCAACCATCTCATACTCCGCTTTCGCCTTTTCCTCCTGCTTTCAATCATTCCCAGCATCAGGGTCTTTTCCAAATGAGTCAGTTTTTCACATCAGGTGGCAAAGTATTAGAGCTTCAGCATCAGTCCTTCCAATGAATATTCTGGACTGATTTCCTTTAAAATGAACTGGTTTGATCTCCTTGCAGTCCAAGGGACTCTTAAGAGTCTTCTCCAATACCACAGTTCAAAGGCACCAATTTTTTGGCGCTCAGCTTTCTTTATCATCCAACTCTCACATCCATACCTAACTACTGGAAAAACCATAGCTTTGACTATATGGACCTTTGTTGGCAAAGTAGTTACTTTTTAATATAGTGTCTAGGTTGGTCATAGCCTTTCTTCCAAGGAGCAAGTGTCTTTTAATTTCATGGTTGTAGTTTTAAATTTTACCAAAGTACTACTAAAATTTTTTCTGTTATACTTTGTGCAGTTTTAATCCTACTTAAAAATTTTTGCCTAATGCCTCTCTAAATGTTCTTATAGGTTTTCTTACAGAGTTAGCAGCTTTGACTCATACATTTAGGTCCATGATTCATTTGAAATACAATGTATAGTATGTGTTAAGATTTCAAGGTTTTAAATATAGATATGAGATGTTTCCAGTATCATTTGTTGAAAAGATTTTTACTTGTTGGATTGCCTTTGCACCTTTGTCAAGAGTCAATTATATGTATAATTGACTAGGTATACATCTTATACCAATATCACACTGCTTCATTACTGTAGTTTGCAGTAAGACTTGAATTCTGGTTGTGCAAACCTTCTAACTTTGTTCTTCTTTATCAAAATTGTTCTAGCAATTTTAAGATCTGTGAATTTCCATAAAGATAAGAACTTCTTATCTACAAAATAGTATTCCAAATGTCAACAAAAGCATCTCTGGGGATTTTATCTGGGATTATATTGAAAATGTAGTTCAATTTGGGGGAAATTGAAATCTTAATGACACAATCTTCTGAGCCAGGAACATGATATATCTCTCCATTTGTTTTAGTCTTATTTAAGTTCTCTCAGAAATGCTTTGTTGTTTTCAGCACATAGTATTTCAACAATTTTGTTAAACTTATACCTGAATATTTCATATTTCTAATTCTCTTGATAATGACATTGAAAAAAGTTTCGATTACTAGTTGTTTGTTTCCATTTAAAGTGAAAGTGTTTGTTGCCCAGTCGTGTCCAACTCTTTGTGACCCTGTGGACTTTAGCCCACCAGGCTTCTCTATGAAATTCTCCAGGCAAAAATACTGAAGTAGATTGCTATTTCCTTCTCCAGGGGCTCTTCCCAATCCAAGGATTGAATCCAGGTGTCCCGCATTGCAGGCAGATTCTTTCCCATTTGAGCCACCAGAGAAGCTCGCTTGTTTCCTAGTGTATAGAAATACAATTGATTTTTGTATATTGACTCTGGGTTCTATGACTTTCCTAAATTATTTATTAGCTCTAGGTTGCTATTTGAGATTTCATAGAACTTTCTACCTAGATCGTCATGTTGTCCGTAAAGAAAGAGTCTTATTTCAGTTTTTCAATACTAGTGTCTTTTATTTATTTTTCTTGCCTTACTTCACTGAACAGAACCTCTGCTATGAAGTTGAACAGAAGGGGTGAACAATTGCCTTGTTCTCAGTTTTAAGACGAAAACATGCAGTCTTTCATAACTATATTAATGCTAGCTGTTGAAAGCTGTCCTTTATCATGAAGATCAGTTCATTCTTAGGTTACTTAAATTTTTTTATCATGAATGGATGCTGATTTTTTCCAGATAATTTTTCTGCATTTATTAAGAGAACTTTTCAATGTTAAACTAATCTTCTGTTTTGGCGATAAAGTCATAGCTTTAGTCGAAGCTTATATTTACACAAATATGTTTATACTCCTTGATTAAACTTTTTTATGTTTTGCTAAGGATTTTTGGATTTATGCTCATCTGAATATTTGTCTATGGTTTTCATAACTCTTTGTCTCGTTTTGATGCTAGTGTAAAGCTTGCTTCATAAAATGAGTTGGAAAGTATAACTTTCTCTTCTATTTCTGGAAGAATTTATGCAGAGTCACTTTTGTTCCTTAAATGCTTTTTAGAATTCACTAGTGAAGCCATCTGTTCCTAGAGGTTTTCTTTGTGGGAAGGTTTTACTGCAGTGAGACTCTTCAGATTATTTCTTCTTGAGTGAGCTTTAGTAGCTTGTGTCTTTTAAAGAATGTGTCCATTTTGTTCAAATTGTCGTATCTGTTGATTTACAGACTTGGTGGTAGTATTCCCTTATTAGTCTTGCAATATTTGTAGGATTTTTGGTGATGTCCTTCTTTTATTTCTGATTCTGTTAATTTGCCCCTTTCCCATATTTCTTTATCAATCTGGCTAGAATTTTAAGAATTTTATTGATGTTTGTCATAGGACCAACATTAGATCCCATTGCTTTCTTCTGTCATATTCTGCTTTCAATTTCATTGATTTCTGCCCATATCTGCATTATTTCCTTGTGATTACTTTGGGCTTAATTACTTGTCTTTTTCTGGTCTCTTTAAAGTGGGAGTACTAAGAGCACTGGCCTGAGAGCTTCTTTGTTTTTAATTTTGTGTATTTTCCCAAGGTAATTATAAATTTTGATGAATTATGGTTTTATTTGCCTTCAATTCATAATGTTTTCTAATCACTCATTTCATTTCTTTGTTGACCCATGAATTATTTAGATACATGTGCTTTAATTTCCAAACAATTTGACATTTTCCAGATATCCATTTCTTATTCATTTCTAGTTCAATTTAATTATGGTCAAAGAGCATGTTTACTGTGATTACATCTTAAATATGATGAGGCATTTTTATTAATGGCCCAGAACATAGTTCATCATTGTGAATGTTTTGTGTGAACATGAAAATAGTATGCTGTCTACTTTAAAAAAAAAATTAATCTCAATTAGGCAAGTTAAAGTCATAACTTTCCTGCCTGCATTCATGTGTGTTAGCTAAGTTGCTTCAATCATGTCCAACTCTGGGTGACCCTGTGGACTGTGGCCCGCCAGGCTCCTCTGTCCATGGGATTTTCCAGACAAGAATACTGTAGTGGGTTGCCATGCCCTTCTCCAGGGGATCTTCCCGACCCAGGGATCAAACCAGCATCTCTTGTATCTCCTGCATTGGCTGGCAGGTTCTTTACTACTAGTACCAACTGGGAAGCCCTCTTTCCTGCCTATTTTCTATTTTTTTAACTTTTATTTTATTTTGTAATATAAATTTATTTATTTTAATTGGAGGCTAATTACTTTAAATATTGTATTGGTTTTGCCATACATCAACATGAATCTGCCACAGGGGTACATGTGTTCCCCATCATGAAATCCCCTCCCAGCTCCCTCCCCATACCATTCCTCTGGGTCATCCCAGTGCACCAGCCCGGAGCATCCTGTATTATGCATCGAATCTGGCGATTCATTTGACGTATGATATTATACATCTTCAATGCCATTCTACCAAATTGTCCCACCCTCGCCCTCTCCGACAGAGACAAAAAGACTGTTATATACATTTGTGTTTCTTTGCTATCTTACATACAGGGTTATCATTACCATCTTTCTAAATTCCATATATATGCGTTAGTATACTGTATTGGCATTTTTCTTTCTGGCTTACTTCACTCTGTATAATAGGCTGCAGTTTCATCCACCTCATTAGAATTGATTCAAATGTATTCTTTTTAATGGCTGAATAATACTCCATTGTGTATATGTACCATGGCTTTCTTATCCATTTGTCTGCTGATGGACATCTAGGTTGCTTCCATGAACATTGGGGTACATGTGTCTCTTTCAATCCTGTTTCCCTTGGTGTGTATGCCCAGAAGTGGGATTGCTGGGTCATAAGGCAGTTCTATTTCCAGCTTTTAAAGGAATCTCCACACTATTCTCCATAGTGGCTGTACTAGTCTGCATTCCCACCAACAGTGTAAGAGGGTTCCCTTTTCTCCACACCCTCTCCAGCATTTATTGCTTGTAGACTTTTGGATGGCAGCCATTCTGACTGGCGTGAAATGGTACCTCATTGTGGTTTTGATTTGCATTTCTCTGATAATGAGTGATGTTGAGCATCTTTTCATGTGTTTGTTAGCCATCTGTATGTCTTCTTTGGAGAAATGTCTGTTTAGTTCTTAGGCCCATTTTTTGCTTGGGTCATTTATTTTTCTGGAATTGAGCTGCATAAGTTGCTTGTATATTTTTAAGATTAGGTGTTTGTCAGTTGCTTCATTTCTTTTATTTTCTCCCATTCTGAAGGCTATCTTTTCACCTTGCTTATAGTTTCCTTTGTTGTGCAGAAGCTTTTAATTTTAATTAGATCCCATTTGTTTATTTTTGCTTTTATTTCCAGTATGCTGGGAGGTGGGTCATAGAGATCCTGCTGTGATTTATGTCGGAGAGCATTTTGCCTATGTTCTCCTCTAGGAGTTTTATAGTTTCTGGTCTTATGTTTAGATCTTTAACCCATTTTGAGTTTATTTTTGTGTATGGTGTTAGAAAGTGTTCTAGTTTCATTCTTTTACAAGTGGTTGACCAGTTTTCCTTGCACCACTTCTTAAAGAGATTGTCTTTTCTCCATTGTATATTCTTGCCTCCTTTGTCAAAGATAAGGTGTCCATAGGTGCATGGGTTTATCTCTGGGCTTTCTATTCTGTTCCATTGATCTATATTTTTGTCTTTGTGCCAGTACCATCCTGTCTTGATGACTGTGGCTTTGTAGTAGAGCCTGAAGTCAGGCAGCTTGATTCCTTCAGTTCCATTCTTCTTTCTCAAGACTGCTTTGACTATTCGAGGTTTTTTGTATTTCCATACAAATTGTGAAATTATTTGTTCTAGCTCTGTGAAAAATACCGCTGGTAGCTTGATAGGGATTGCATTGACTCTATAGATTGCTTTGGGTAGTATACTCATTTTCACTATATTGATTCTTTTGATCCATGAATACAGTATATTTCTCCATCTATTAGTGTCCTCTTTGATTTATTTCACCAGTGTTTTATAGTTTTCTATATATAGGTCTTTAGTTTCTTTAGATAGATATATTGCTAAGTATTTTCTTCTTTTCGTTGCAATGGTGAATGGAATTGTTTCCTTAATTTCTCTTTCTATTTTCTCATTATTAGTGTATAGGAATGCAAGGGATTTCTGTGTGTTGATTTTATATCCTGCAACTTTACTATATTCATTGATTACCTCTAGTAATTTTCCGGTGGAGTCCTTAGGGTTTTCTATGTAGAGGATCATGTCATCTGCAAACAGTGAGAGTTTTACTTCTTCTTTTCCAATTTGGATTCCTTTTATTTCTTTTTCTGCTCTGATTGCTGTGGCCCAAACTTCCAAAACTATGTTGAATAGTAGTGGTGAAAGTGGGCACCCTTGTCTTGTTCCTGACTTTAGTGGAAATGCTTTCAATTTTTCACCATTGAGGATAATGTTTGCTGTGGGTTTGTCATATATAGCTTTTATTATGTTGAGGTATGTTCCTTTTATTCCTGCTTTTTGGAGAGTTTTTATCATAAATGGATGTTGAATTTTGTCAAAGGCTTTCTCTGAATCTATTGAGATAATCATATGGCTTTTATTTTTCAATTTGTTAATGTGGTGGATTACATTGATTGATTTGCAGATATTGAAGAATCCTTGCATCCCTGGGATAAAGCCCACTTGGTCATAGTATATGATCTTTTTAATGTGTTGTTGGATTCTGATTGCTAGAATTTTGTTAAGGATTTTTCATTTATGTTCATCCATGATATTGTCCTGTAGTTTTCTTTTTTGTGTGGCATCTTTGTCAGGTTTTGGTATTAGGTGATGGTGGCCTCATAGAATGAGTTTGGAAGTTTACCTTCCTCTGCAATTTTCTGGAAGAGTTTGAGTACGATAGGTGTTAGCTCTTCTTGAAATTTTTGGCAGAATTCAGCTGCAAAGCCATCTGGACCTGGGCTTTTGTTTGCTGGAAGATTTCTGATTACAGTTTCAATTTCTGTGCTTGTGATGGGTCTGCTAAGATTTTCTATTTCTTCCTGGTTCAGTTTGTAAAGTTGTACTTTTCTAAGAATTTGTCCATTTCTTCCAAGCAGTCCATTTTATTGGCATATAATTGTGATAGTAGTCTCTTATGATCCTTTGTATTTCTGTGTTGTCTGTTGTGATCTCTCCATTTTCATTTATAATTTTATTGATTTGATTTTTCTCCCTTTGTTTCTTGATGAGTCTGGCTAATGGTTTGTCAATTTTATTTATCCTTTCAAAGAACCAGCTTTTGGCTTTGTTGATTTTTGCTATGGTCTCTTTTGTTTCTTTTGCATTTATTTCTGCCCTAATTTTTAAGATTTCTTTCCTTCTACTAACCCTGGGGTTCTTCATTTCTTCCTTTTCTAGTTGCTTTAGGTGTAGAGTTCAGTTGTTTATTTGACTTTTTTCTTGTTTCTTGAGGTATGCCTGTATTGCTATGAACTTTCCCTTAGCACTGCTTTTACCCTGTCCACAGGTTTAGGGTTGTTGTGTTTTCATTTTCATTCATTTCTATGCACATTTTGATTTCTTTTTTTATTTCTTCTGTGATTTGTTGGTTATTCAGAAGCGTCTTGTTCAGCCTCCAAATGTTGGAATTTTTAATAGTTTTTCTCCCATAATCAGGATCTAATCTTACTGCATTATGGTCAGAAAAGATGTTTGGAATGAGTTCATTTTTTTTGAATTTACCAAGGCTAGATTTATGGCCCAAGATGTGCTCTAGAGAAGGATAGATCACATCCTGGGCCATAAATCTAGCCTTGGTAAATTTAAAAAAACTGAAATCATTCCAAGCATCTAATTGCCTTATGACCCAGCAATCCCCCTGCTGGGCATACACACTGAGGAAACCAGAATTGAACGAGACACGTGTACCCCAATGTTCATTGCAGCACTGTTTATAATAGCCAGGACATGGAAGCAACATAGATGTCCATCAGCAGCTGAATGGATAAGAAAGCTATGGTACATATACACAATGGAGTATTACTCAGCCATTAAAAAATACATTTGAATCAGTTCTAATGAGGTGGATGAAGGTGGAGCTGATTATACAGAGTGAAGAAAGCCAGAAAGAAAAACACCAATACAGTATACTAATGCATATATATGGAATTTAGAAAGATGGTAATGATAACCCTGTATGCGAGACAGCAAAAGAGACACACATGTATATAACAGTCTTTTGGACTCTGTGGGAGAGGGAGAGGGTGGGATGATTTGGGAGAATGGCACTGAAACATGTATAACATCATATAAGAAATGATTTGCCAGTCTAGGTTCGATGCAGGATACAGAATGCTCCGGGCTGGTGCACTGGGATGACCCAGAGGGATGGTATGGGAAGGGAGGTGGGAGGGGGTTCAGGATTGGGAACATGTGTACACCCATGGTGGATTCATGTTGATGTATGGCAAAACCAATACAACATTTAAAGTAATTAGCTTCCAATTAAAAAAAAAAGAAAAAAGAAAAAGAAAAGTTTTTATGTACCTACATGAAAATATATGCTTATTTATACACAGAAGGGCTTCATAGGTGGCCCTAGTATAAAGAACCTGTCTGCCAATGCAGGAGACGTAAGAGACTCAAGTTCGTTCCCTGGGTCTGGAAGATCCCTTGGAGATCCCTGACCATGCCCTGGAGGAAGACATGGCAACCTACTTCAGCTTTTTTGCATAGAGAATCCCATGGAAAGAGGAGCCTGGAGGGCTACAGTCCAAAGGGTCGCAAAGAGTAATACACAACTGAAGCGACTTAGCATGCACATGTACACACAAAATTTCTGGAATTCTATGTCCACAAAAAAGAAACTGTTGATCCCAGTCCTCTGCTGGTCCTAAATAAAAGGGAGACTTAATTTTCATTATTTGTTCATTGAAGCTATGTTTTTTCACTCTTACCATGATCAGGAATCACTTTTTCAATGAACTTAAAAAAAATAAAGTGTCATTATTAACTGAGAAAGACAGGATAAATCAGGAGAAGGCTGCTATGTAAATAATCTATTAGAGATCTTGGAAATGAAAAGTAATGGTTATAGAAATATTAATAAAAAAGTAAGAAGCTGGAGGTACTAAAAATACAGATTAGTTAATAAAAACTGAATTCAGGGACATTCAAGTTGTGAATGTTCACAGAATATAGTGTTAAATAGCACAGAAATAGAAGAAATAAAAGAAAAGAATTAAGAAAACTGGAAAACAGATCCAGAAACTCCATTATGCTTAAAAGAGTTTCTAGTAAAAAAAAGAATAAATGCAAAAGAGGGGCCATTAGTGAAATTAATAGAAAGATATTTTCCATGAGTTTTCAAATAGGAAGAACCATTTGAATGTCCAACTGTTTGTATGAAATAACATCCACTCCTAGACACACAATAGCAAAATTTGAAAATCCAGAATAATGAGGAGGACAAAAACCTAAGAGCTTTAGAGAAAGGGGAAAATGTTTAACTTTGGAAGGGGCTGTAATTTAGTCACAGAAAGATTTAGGAATACCTACAAAACTTGAGCCTGACACCATTTGTGTTCACTCAATAAAGATGTGTCAAAAACATAATGTAAATGCTCAAAACAACAAAACCAAAAATACCTTCAAACTAAGTTGGATTTCCTATATTCCCTTGTTTTCCCCACAAGGGCAATCATTCCTGAGCCTCTTCAGATCTGTTGGAAAGGCAGACTATGGGATTGAATTTATTTATAATATTTAGTGGTACTATTTGAACCACCCAATCATATGGTGGACTGTTCTTGTAAAAAAAAAAAAAAAAAAAAAAAAAAAAGACTGACTCTTTATCTTTTAATCACTGACTTTTCATCTTAAGATGTTAGAATAATGCTTAGCCATACAATGTTAGGTAGCTATGAGAATTGTAGACTGCCATAGAATTGTATTTTTGGGGGGCTTCCCTTGTGGCTCAGCTGGTAAAGAGTCCACCTGCAATGCGGGAAGCCTGGGTTCGATCCCTGGGTTGGGAAGATCCCCTGGAGAAGAAAGGCTTCCCACTCCAGTATTCTGGACTGGAGAATTCCATGGACCATATAGTCCATGGGGTCACAAGGAGTTGGACACTACTGAGCAACATTCACATAGAACTGTATTTACAGATTACCAGTTCTGTGTTATCTCACCAATGAATAGATTTCACACAAAGGGTGAAGATAAGAATAGGAGTAAAAAATCTTCCAAATTTTCCTCTTCATCTGGATCTTTTAGTACTGATAACAATATTCTTTTGAAATCATTTTATTAGAGTAGAAAGACTCCTTAATTACATCACCATGCTACTTCCTTTGTCTCATTTCTTAGGTTTACAAGCTTTTTTCCCCCAAAGTCTGGGGAAAAAAATAGTATATGCCATAGCAACCCACTTATATCTTGGGAACAAATGATGTTTTGGTCAAGACATCATATTGAATGTATATGGATATTATAGGGCAGGGGGAGAGGAGATTCTTGACTGTAAATAGCCACTGTTGTATGCTGGTCTTAGATTTTCATTAACTAAAGTTGTGGCTGGACCAGCCTCTAAAGATTCTTATGATTGCAAGATGCCCTTAACAATATCCACTAGGAAACTTTAACAAAAAGGCTTACTACTCTCAGGTTCTGGAAATTACATGACACATCTGGGCTATGCATTGAAGTTATCGGAAGTGGGGGAAGAGAGGGAGAGAGACAGAGAGGGTGAGTGGGGCATGGGGCGTGCTTTGATTAGGGTCCAGTGTAAGGCCTGGACAGGGTAGGACAGTGAGGGACAGGGAAGCTTGGTGTACTGCAGTGCATGGGATTGCAAAGAGTGGAATATGACTTAGTGACTGAACAACAACAAATATGAGACCTAGGGTTTCTAGGGCTCATTCTTTATTAGGCTTCCCTGTTAGCTCAGATGGTAAAGAATCTGCCTGCAATGCAGGAAACCTGGGTTCAATCACTGGTGTTTATTGTTGATTATTCTTTATTGCTGATTTTAAATATAAGAGTAAAACTATAAGACACTGATGAAAGAGATCAAAGATGACACAAACAGATGGAAAGATATACCATGTTCTTGGATTGGAAGAATCAATATTGTGAAAATGAGTATACTACCTAAAGAAATCTACAGAGTATAATCCCTATCAAACTCCCTATCTAGGTTTGTATTTTTCATAAAACTAGAACAAAAAATTTCACAATATGTATGGAAACACAAAAGATCCCAAATAGCCAAAGCAGTCTTGAGAAAGAAGAATGGAGCTGGAGGAATCAACCATCCTGAGTTGAGATTATACTATAAAGTTACAGTCATCAAGACAGTATGGTACTGGCACAAAAACAGAACTATAGACCAGTGGAACAAAACAGAAAGTCCAGAGGTAAACCCACACACCTATGGGTACCTTATCTTTGACAAATGAGTCAAGAATACACAATGGAGAAAAGACAGCCTCTTCAATAAGTGGTGCTGGGAAAACTGGACAGCTACATATAAAATAATGAAATTAGAACACTTCCTAAAACATACACAAAAATAAACTCAAAATGGATTAAAACTTAAGTGTAAGGCAGAAACTATAAAACTCTTAGAGGAAAACATAGGCAGAACACTCTGACATAAATCAAAGCAAGTTCCTCTTTGACACACCTCCCAGACTAATGGAAATAAAAACAAAAATAAACAAATGGGACCTAATTAAACTTAAAAGCTTTTGCACAGCAAAGGAAACTATAAACAAGATAAAAAGACACCCCTCAGAATGGGAGAAAATAATTGCAAATGAAGCAACTGACAGAGGATTAATCTCTAAAATATACAAGCAGCTCATGCAGCTCAATATCAGAAAAACAAAAAACCCATTCAAAAAACAAGCAGAAGATTGAAACAGACATTTCTCCAAATAAGACATACAGATGGCCCAATAAACACATGAAAAGATGCTCGACATCACTCATTATTAGAGCAATAATTTCAAAACTACAATGAAGTATCACCTAACACCAGTCAAAATGGCCATCATTAAAATATTGATAAACAATTCTGGAGAGGATGTGGAGAAAAGAGAATCCTCTTGCACTGTTTTACAGATGATACCACTTTAATGGCAGAAGTGAACAGGAACTAAAGAGTCTCTTGATGCGAGTGAAAGAGCTGAGTGAAAAAAGCTGATTTAAAATGCAACATTAAAAAAAACTAAGATTATGGCATCTGGTCCCATCACTTCATGGCAAATAGCTGGGGGAAAAGTGGAAACAGTGACAGATTTTATTTTCTTGGGCTCCAAAATTATTGTAGATGGTGACTGCAGCCATGAAATTAAGAGATGCTTGCTGCTTGGAAGAAAAGTTATGACCAACCTAGACAGTGTATGAAAAAGCAGAGACATCACTTTGCTGACAAAGGTCCACATAATCAAAACTATGGTTTTTTCAGTAGTCATGTACAGATGTGAGAGTGGGACTATAGGAAAGCTGAGCACCAAAGAATTAATGCATTTGAATTGTTGTGCTGGAGGACTCTTGAGGGTCCCTTGGACTTCAAGGAGATCAAACTAGTAAATCCTGAATATTCATTGGAAGGACTGATGCTGAAGCTGAAGTTCCAATCCTTTGGCCATCTGATGCAATGAGCTGGCTCACTGGAAAAGACCCTGATGCTGGGAAAGATTGAGGCCAAGAGGAGACTGGGGTGGACAGAGGATGAAATGGTTGGATGGCATCATCAACTCAATGGACCTGAGTTCAGGAAAACTCAGGGAGATAGTAAAGGACAGGAAAGCCTAGTGTGCTGCAGTTTGTGGGGTGGCAAAGTGTTGGACAGGACTTAGCAACCAAAGAACAACCTTTCACTGTTGGTGGGAAGAAAAACTCATATAACCACTAGGGAAAACAGTATAGAGATCCCTTAAAAACTAGTCTTTGATATATTTTGAGTTAATTGTTTATTATGGTATGAGGCAGGGTTACAGCTTTAGTCTTCTGCATGTGACTATTCAGTTGATACAGTGCCATTTGTTGAAAAGACTACTCTTTCCCACTCAGACGATCTTGGCATTCTTCCTGAGAATCAGTTGACTATAGATAGGTGGGCTCACTTCTGAAATCTCAGTTCTACTAATCTATATGTATATCCTTGTATCAATATATGTACCACACCATTTTCATTTTCCTTGTAAGGTAAGCTTTGAAATTGGGAACTGTGAGTCTTCCTATTTCACTGTTCTTTTCAAAGGTTATTTTGTGTATCTCATTGTTACCCAATGGTTGGTCTGTTTAAAACTAAACCAGTGGAAAGAAGTAGATTTTTATAAATGTGATAGAAGCTTCCACATGCAGATATGCCAGAGCAATGTCAAGTGTGTGTGTGTCTGTGTGTGTGTGAGAGAGATAATATAATCATGGAATGACCTCTCACCATTTGTGCTATATTCAATTGGTTGAAAGCAAGTAATAGGATCCTTCCACATTTCAAGGGAGTAGATTTTCCAGAGCTTAAACACAAGAAGTGTCCTGGGGTCTGTCTGTGAAAACATCAGTGCATTTTTTCACATCTATCTAAATGTAAATAGCAGCGAATTGCCCTTTGCCGAATTATCTCTAAATTAAAAACTTTGATGACTTCAGTAAATAGCTGGTGACACTAATTAAAATCAGGTGGGTACTAAGTGCAACCCAAACATTTCATTCTGACAGAGTACTTGCAAGAATAAACATAAATATGTGTGCAGAGAGAGACACACACAAATATGCCAAATTCCACCAGCAGTACTATGAATCATCATGGCCCAAGTAGTTTAGGAAATGGAATTCTTTTTTATGCTGAAAAAAGTATACTGAAGGGCAAAAATCTGGATAATTTATTCCAACATTTTCCCAAACCCTCCACCATTTATTGTTCCATTTATTCCAGTTAAAATTATTCACACCAAAATATCTAGATATCTGGGTCAAATGTACATTACACCTCATTTCTTAAAAAATATCTTTATTTGCCCTCATTGACGTCACACTTGAGTTCTATATATGGGCTGCCCAAATGTACAGCAGGGAAGTTTTGATGTTATTGTTGCTGTTTAGTCATGTCTGACCCTGCAACCCCATGGGCTGTAGCCCATCAGGCTTCTCTGTCCACGGAATTTTCCAGGCAAGAATATCAGAGTGGGTAGACATTTCCTTCTCCAGGGTATCTTCCTGACTCAGGAATTGAACCCATGTCTCCTGCATTGGCAGGCGGATTCTTTACCTCTGGGCAACCAGGGAAGTTTTACCCTACATTAAAAATAAAACATAAAAGAGTTTTATGGTAGGTATTGCAGTTCTAAATTATCTGCACCCCCTTTTCTGTTGGCTGATTTGTTTTACACTTCTTCCCTTTACTAAAATAGCAGAAACATCTGCAACTCCTCCCTCAATCCGTACAGCATTTTATGAGTCCCAGATTTACAAATAGTATCAGTTACATGCAGTAAACCTATTCTTGGTCTTATTAATTACTTTCCATCAACTTATCCCTCTGGCATTTTGGTTACAAAAGCATGCTGACAATCAACAGTAATGGTTTTCAGTTAGTTATTTGACAAGTATGGCATTTTGCAAAGAGTTTCTTATTAATTATTTAAAGTATCAGTGCCTCCGGGAGGCATTGCTTGTTCTAAGTCATATTCACTTATCTATAGCTGTTTTTCTCCTCTTCTCTCTCCACTTCTCTACAGAATTTTTAGAATTCTAAGATGTTCTAAGGTGCATTAAGTTGTTTTAATCTTTTATATAGCAAATTCTTTATCATCCGAGCCATAGCAAATTCACCCCAAGTCTTAAACCAGACTCTGATTTTAAATACATGTCACTCCCCATATGTTTCTCTAACACTGGGTAAAAAAATAAACATAAGCAATAAGTGTATCACATAAAATATATTTTAACAAATATCTTACATTGTATTCTGCTTGCATCTCAGTTTCTGGGAAAGATGATGATTGATGAATCACTAAATGCTTATGATCTGAAGTTCACATGGGAAAAAGGTAAACTGGGAAACCTTTTATTCAGAGGTTGTGGGCAAATGATGTGTGAAATTGTTGACAAATTGCCTTCATTAAGCTTTTGAAGTGGACATTTTTTTTTTTCATAAATTTGGCTTCTTTTCAAATGTGACTTTGCAGAATTTTAAGACATTAACTGTCAAATTACAATTTGCAATAATATTTGTCCTTGAAAATCTTTATTCTTGAAAAAGGTGGTAGAAAGTTTAGAGTTCTCCTTGACAATACTGACATAGATAATATGCAGTTTCTGAGCAAAACATGGATTTCAATGCTCCCCTGTTTTCTCCAGGTAGACAAAGGGAATAGGGATGAAATAGGAAGACCTTTTTTTGTTAACTGTTGACCTCTCAATAACAAAGTCTTTTGACAAGGGGCCCTCTATTGACCCTTGAAATTATAGTAATTCCATTATAGTTGTCTCTTTTCAGCTCAGTGTCATAGAGTGTGGAGGATAAGACTGTGGTTTTATAGTCTGATCTTTGGGGGTCTAAATCCCAGTTCTGCTACTTTCTAGGAGTGGAACTCCAGGCAACCAGCTAACTTTTCTTTGTCTCAATATAGTCTTTCCCTGACATACAATTGACTATTGAAATATGATAGCACATATTACTACATATTTGGAGAATCAGCACAAATATTGGTCCGAACAGTGAAGACCAAACATTAATTCAGGTTTCTGTAAACATCTGTATTTATCTATAAGTCCGTTGTTTGAGGAATGCGCTTTTGGTTTCTATATGACCAATATTTAAGCCTTTTTTCCTCTAGGGATCATTTTTGCAGAGGATAGATAATTTTGATAACATATTTCCTTCATTCATTGACTTGCTTTTAAAAGGTTTTTCTGCAAATCACCTCCTTTCTTCCTCACACAACTCTGCAGTATGTAAACAGCCAGATAGGTAATCAGTGCTCTGAGACAGTTATTGGACAAACGAAAATGTGACAGAATTTTGTTTTTCCAGATAAGGAGCTCAGATCACTGAGAGGTAAAGTAAGTTGGCCAATGACACATCCAGCCAAATCAGAGCAAAGACTAAGATCCAGAAATCTGCCCCTCTGTCTCCAACTGTCAAAAAGTCTTTAAGCATATATAATTGTCAGCTGGTCATGGTCCTACGCTAAGTAGGTTTATCTGATAGAGATTGTCCTCTCTAATAGTTTACAATCTGAAAAACACAGAACTTTGACTCAGCTCTTCAAGGAATCTGGTATCATTTTCCAACATTGGCTGCATTTTCCAGTCATCAATTTTGCCAATGAATATTCTGTAATCTGAGAGGTGGGCTGGATGTAGACAGAATCAGCAAGTGAAATATCAATTTGTTTTTAATCCATGGTAAGGAAGAGTCGTTTGGGAAAACTCCTATCTATTTCTCAATGTTTTAGTCTATGTCTGATTTACTTCTGTGTAGTATTTAGCATGGGTCTTATTCTGGACCTTATGTTTCAAGATTGAATTCAGAGTTTGAACTCTACTGTTTGGCTTTCGGTTATTCTTCAGGGATAAGTTTTTGCCATGTTTCATTAGAAGGAGCAGCGTAGTGGTTGGGAAGTTAGCAACACCCAGGTTCAAGAAACTCACCATCTGACCAACATGGCTATGGTGATCCCATCAACCCTTCTCAATTCAGACATCTGAACGTCCAAGTGGACTTGTTGTTCAGTTGCTAAGTCATGTCAGACTCTTCACAACCCCATGGACTGTAGCTCTCCAGGTTCCTCTGTCCTTGGAATTCTCCAGGCAAAAATACTGGAGTGGGTAATCATTCCCTTCTCCAGGGGGATCTTCCCAACCCAGGGATTGAAACCAGGTCTCCTGTATTGCAGACAGATTATTTATCAGCTGAGCCACCGAGAGAGCACATACTATCTCCCAGAGTTTGCTCAAATTCATATCCATTGAGTCGCTGATGCTCTCTAACCATCTCATCCTCTGCCACCCCTTCTCCTGTTGCCTTCAGTTTTTTTCCAAAGTGGAAATTCTAACATCCAGATCTACATGTTCCTTTGCTTGAGAGTCAGGGTCAAGAGAGGATTCCAAAGATACAAACCTCACTCTCAGGGAGTATGTTTCACCTCTGGGCTCTCTACCACCTAGAGCATTTCAGAGTACCGATTCAGAAGAAAGATGAACCGTGGTGATTCATGAGGGGTCACTAATCTCCAGGAAGTCTGGCCGAGAAACAGATCTACTCCAGGGATGGCTGGATTAAAAGCAGAGTATCTCAAAACATCTTTTCTTTTCTTTTTTTTTTTGGCTGTGTGGCATGTGGGATCTCAGTTCTCTAACCATGGATGGACTTGTGACCCCTGCTTTGGAAGCTCAGAGTCCTAACCACTCCAACACTGGAGAAATCTTTCAAAATGCCTAATTCTTGATTCATATTCTAGGAGACCTGAAGAGTATAAAGTCATTTCTATGAACCCACACATCCTCTACTGTCTCATGATGCTCTTGGAAGACTTGTGGCCAGAGTGACTCACAAGGAAGAACTGTCACACACACACACACACACACACACACACACACACAATCACACAAATAATCATACCAGGGCTGGTTGCTTAAAATTGCAAAAAGTAATGAGAGGTACACACTTCCCTGTGACAGGTGTTGGGTGTTACTGCCCCAGCCCTGCTGTTAACTGCTGCGCTTACCTGGAGAAGTCACTCTGTGATTATGGACCTCAGTTTCTCAGTGCCTACATTCTGGGATCATTGTTCCCTCTTCTTCTTCCACACATGAGTCTATAAGCGGAGGGAAAAGAGTAATAGCTATTTTCAGAATTTATTTCTATATTAAGAGAATGACTGGTGTCATTAAAACATCTGATAGAGATACAATTAATACAGGCTAGGAAGGTATGCTTTCTTTGGGTGCTCCAAATCAGACACAAATAGCATTTGATGCACTTTTCTCTTTGGTTAAATAATTTGTATGATAGGAGAAAGCCATATAAAATATGAAAATATTTTAAAAATGGAGTCTAAAAAAAGCAAAATGTTTTTTTCCCTTTGGGGCTTGATTTTAAATATCTAAAATAAGTTTCAGTCCTGTACAACTTTAATGCAGATCAAGTGTTTTAAAATATTTATGATAAAGAAAATGATTCCATCTGGGCAGGGAATTTATTACTGGAATATCAGACCAATTTGAATTGAAGCCACTGTGAGATTAATTTCTTCTCTGTTGCTGGAATATAAATGTGTTCTGACAGCTGCTTTCTGTAACTGAACTGTACTTATTTGCATGCAGCATCTTCTACTCAACGAAATCATAAATATCAGAGGAACTCTGAATGGTTTAAGCAACAAACAAAGATTGATTATCCACGCAAATGCCAACTTGGGATTTACTATAAATAAGAAAGTATTGGCCAGTGCCTGTTTTGAAATCAACACTGGTTGTTTAGAGCTTTCAGAAAGACAATCATGAATGTCAGAAGAACATGCTGATGTTAAAAAAAAAAAAACAAAGTTACTCAAAGGGAAAAGACATAGCCTTGATCAAACACATATTTTTTAGATTTATGAATGATTAACACATCAGACACTCTTTGGATTACGTTTTCCTTTCACCATGGCTAAGAGCTGAAAAGATGAACTCTATTACAGAATTAACATGTCATGAAGGCTGTGTAACCATTTAAGCATTTATGTAATGCAATTGGCATCTGAGTAGGTACAGTAGGAGGCTATAATTTATGCATTGATGAAGATAAAAGAGGAGGATTTCAAAGAAAGAAGCTGAATTTTTCATGCTTTGTTCAGGGATGTGTGTGTGCTCAGGCATAGTTTCATCTAATTGAGAGGCTATAGATTCAATCTATAAACAACAAAAGGGGACAACACAGGATGAGATGGTTGGATGGCATCACCGACTCAATGGACATGAGTTTGAGTGAACTCTGGGAGTTGGTGATGGACAGGGAGGCTTGGTGTGCTGTGATTCATGAGGTCGCAAAGAGTCAGACACGACTGAGCAACTGAACTGAACTGAGATTCAATCAAAAGATCTGAAAGTCAGCTTAGCTTTCATATCAATAAAAGGATCAACTGCCCTTTAGAAGCAAATAAAAGTGAGTAAACACCATTAAAATTGCGACTAATTGAGAATAAAAGTGGTGTGTAAACAAAATGGCGCTAGACAAAATTCTCACTTTTTCTCAAAAACTGTCTTTTATTTCCCCCTCTTAAGAAGAATTTCACAAATAGCTGAATGTGTCTTTGCCTAGAGAGCCTTCTTTCGTAAGTACTTCAGCCACTGCCAGAAGGTGTCTAAGGCAGCACTGGAGAGAGAACACAGAATGAAAGCCAGTATCTAGTGTCTATGCATGCATGTTCAGCCACTTCAATCATATCAGATTCTTTGTGACCCCATGGATTGTAGCCTGCCAGGCCACCCTGTCCATGGGATTTCCCAGACAAGAATACTGGAGCGAGCTGCCATGCCTGCCTCCAGGAGATCTTCCCGATCCGGGGATCAAACCCGCATCTCCTGCAGCTCCTGTATTAGCTTCCCGATGGATTTCTTTACCTGCTGAGCCATCAGGAAAGCCCCGAGTATTATATCTCTCTGTTAATAGTGATCTTTGAGCCAAAAGGAATGTCCTGGAAAGGAAAAAAAAAAAAAAAAAAAGGAGGAAGTATGGAAGAAGCAAGGAACTGACAGGAAATTCTTTCTCTATGTGTATCTAAGTTCCAAAAAGTTACATTCAACTAATTGTAAACAGTCTATATCCCTGAAAATGACCAAGCCATTCTCAGTTAAAAGATACCAAGTATCCACCATAAATAGCTATAGTGTATATCTCAGTAGCAAAATCTCTACTTCTACTCTTCAACAAGGACAGAGAGATTTTGTAAACAACTAAAACAAATTCGCTGGTGGCCCAGCTGGTAAAGAATCCACCTGCAATGTGGGAGACCTGGATTCCATCCCTGAGTTGGGAAGATCCCGTGGAGAAGGGAAAGGCTATCCACTCCAGTACTCTGGCCTGGAGAATTCCATGGACTGTGTAGTCCATGGGGTCACAAAGAGCAGGACACAACTGAGCGACTTTCACTCACTAAAACAAATTCCACTAGTGGCAAAATTGAGTGACACTGAGACAAAGCGGAAAGAGAATGATGGTAGTAGTTTCTCTTGCTTGAATTCTAGACTGCTCTAGAATCCACTGGACTCTTACATTCCAGGGACTCTCATTGAGCGTGGTCAGCGTTTGCCACACAAATGGTTTTCCTGAGTCATTCTTGGGGAGATAAAAGAAGAGAGTTTGGAAGGATTCGATCACTTAATTCTTGCATTTCTGTCAGTAGGAGCATGGTGGTAAAAATGGAATCATGGGCTATATTATTCAGAAGTTTTCCTTTTTAATAAAAATAATGATAATAAATAAAAAAAAAATTAAAAGAAAAAAGAAGAGAAAACCAGATGTTCTCAGGCTTTCTACTGAGAGACTAGAAATGGAAAAATAGTGCTCATTTACTGCTATTTTCTTCTCCCCTTTTCCTTCTCCCTCTTTTCAATTCCCAAGACCTGATTTTAGGTGGATCAAAAGTGGTTTCTTGTAACATGGAGCTTGCCCAACCAAGAATCACAGCATTATCAAGGCTATGTTCTAAAAGGTCTGCTGCTTACCTGTCGTGTCTGCTCTTAGCGCCAGGACCTCACAAGAAACTATTGATTGAGGTTCGTCTGAATCCCCTGTATGCCTTTACAGTAGAAAGCATATAGATGCAATTTTTATTGTCGTATGTTTGTTTACTTCAGACTCTTAAAGACAACGAAAAGTACGAGTATGCCTGGATACCTTCAACAGAATGAGAAACATGTATACTTTACCAGTTAATGTAAATAAAATATGAAACACACTCATGTAAATTTACCCAACTACAAATGCCACACAGTGTTCTGACAACCAGCATGTGAAGCAATAAGAGCCTGGGGTTTTACTGTAGCCATGTCATTATCAACCTATGAATCTATCCTGGTTGTCAGCAGTCTTATTTCTCTTTGGATCTGCTATACACACTGGTTCACTGGTTTTTGTTAAGGAATATCTTGAACCTTTTCCAGCCATATGACCTCTTTGGAAATGGCATTTCCTTTTTTAAAAACATTTATTTATTTGGCTGCACCAGGTCTTAGCTGAGGCATGTGGGATCTAGTTTCCTGACCAGGGATTGAACTCGGGCCACATGATTGGGATCATGGAACCTTAGCCACTGGACTACGAGGGAAGTCCCTGGAAATGCTATTTTTAGTAGCTGCACTGTGTCTTCACATAGAAGGACCATGCTGTGATTTCCCTACCCTACCCACTTTTATCCTTCAATGGTTAATGGTACACTCTCTTCTATGGTTCTTAGTCTCCAGGAGCTCAAAACTGACTGCAAGAAAGACAAATTGAAGAGAGGAGCACAGACTGGTTGGCAGGCGAGGGGAGGAGGAGGATACAGCAGTGACATTCTGCACTCAGCGATCCATGGAATGCATTAAATGGAGAGATGCCTCTGGTTTTAATGACTGGAGATAACCGGATGAAACTTCTATTGTCTTTTCAGATTATAAAATCACACCAGGGAGTCAATGACCATTCTAGCTATACTCTTGCCTCTTAGGAATTTTCAACTTCAGATTTTGATAATCCAGGAAGGAATTTCACCCTTTTCGTAAATTTCAACCATTTTACGAGGCTTAACATTAATACTCTTAGTTCACTACTCAGTATATTATTTGTTAAAAAATAAACACACACAAATGTAAAATACCTTTCAAGCCAAAGGTAATTTTATATTAGGGACTATTACTAACCTTTTTTTTTTTTTTTCGGCCATGTGGCATGTGGGATCTTAGTTGAGCAGGGATTTTAGAGATCTTACAGCAGGGATGGGACCTGTGCCCCTGTAATGGAAGCATGGGGTATTACCCATTGGGCCACCATGGAAGTCCTTTATTAACCTTTAAAATTAGCTATTAGTATTTAATTTCCTATCCAGAATAAAACTTACCTTACAAAACGAAAGCAGACCAGTCTGTTTCCTCAAGATTTATTTCTATTTATTGAGATAACACATATTTTTTTCCTTCAAAATGCATTAGACAGTAGAGTGATTTTCAAAAATTGTTTATAGCCAAGGGTCCTCGATGGAGGAGGAAATGACAACCCACTTCAATGTTCTTGCCTGGAGAATCCCATGTACAGAGGACCCTGGCCTGGCTATCATCCGTAGGGTCACAAAGATTCGGGATGCAACTGAAGCAACTTAGCAAGCACAAGTGTCCTCTAAATTTCTCCTAACAGTAATGTTTTGTGAATTAATTAGTAGAAGAGCTGGATGCTGCTGCTGTTGTGTTGTTGCTCAGTCTTGTCTGACTCTTTGTGACCCCATGGACTGTAGCCCACCAGGCTCTTCTGCCCATGGGATTCTCCAGGCAACAACACTGCACTGGGTTGCCATTTGCTACACTAGGGGATCTTCCTGACTCAGGCATCTAACCCATATCTCTTATGTCTCCTGCATTGGCAGGAGGGTTCTTCATCACTGAGGCACCTGAGAAGAGCTGTATGAGCTGGTCAAAATTCTTCTCAAGAGCTGCAAGATGTAAGCACTGTATGCTGGGGGAAAGTGAAAGAAAGTGAAGTCGCTCAGTCATGTCCAACTCTTTGCGACCCCATGGACTGTAACCTATCAGGCTCCTCTGTCCATGGGATTTCCCAAGCAATAGCACTGGAGTGGATTGCCATTTTCTTCTCCAGCGGTTCTTCCTGACCCAAGGATCAAACCCAGGTCTCCCGCCTTGTAGACAGACACTTTACCATCTGAGCCACCAGGGAAGTCCCATGCTGGGGGAAAGTATTAGTGAAATAAAGAATTGTGGAAATTTCTTCAAGAGATGGGAATACCAGACCACCTGACCTGCCTCCTAAGAAATCTGTATGCAGGTCAAAAAGCAACAGTTAGAACTAGACATGGAACAATGGACTGGTTCCAATTTGGGAAAGGAATACGTGAAGGTTGTATATTGTCACCTTGCTTATTTAACTTACATGCAGAGTACATATTGTGAAATGCCAGACTGGATGAAGCACAAGCTGGAATCAAGATTGCCAGGAGAAATATCAATAACCTCAGATATGCAGATAACACCACCCTTATGACAGAAAGCAAAGAGGAACTAAAGAGCTTCTTGATAAAAGTGAGAGAGGGGAATGAAAAAGCTGGTTTAAAACTCAACATTCAAAAAACTAAGATCACGGCCTCTGGTCCCATCACTTCATGGCAAATAGATGGGGAAACAATGGAAACAGTGAAAGACTTTCTTTTCTTGGGCTCCAAAATCACTGCAGATGGTGACTGCAGCCATGAAATTAAAAGATGTTTGCTCTTTGGAAGAAAAGTTATGATCAACCTAGACAGCATATTAAAAAGCAGAGACATTACTTTGTCGACAAATGTCCATCTAGTCAAAGCTATGGTTTTTCCAGTAGTCATGTATGGATCTGAGAGTTGGACCATGAAGAAAGCTGAGTGCCAAAGAACTGATGCTTTTGAGCTGTGGTGTTGGAGAAGACTCTTGAGAGTCCCTTGGACTGCAAGGAGATCCAACCAGTCCATCCTAAAGGAAATCAGTCCTGAATATTCATTGGAAGGACTGATGCTGAAGCTGAAACTCTAATACTTTGGCCACCTGATGTGAAGGACTGACTCACTGGAAGAGACCTTGATGCTGGGAAAGATTGAAGGCAGAAAGGGATCACAGAGGATGAGATGGTTGGGTGGTATCACCCATTTGATGGAAATGAGTTTGAGCAAGCTCCAGGAGCTGGTGATGGACAGGGAGGCCTGGTGTGCTGCAGTTCATGGAGTCATAAAGAGTCGGACATGACTGAGTGACTGAACTGGGGATAACTTGGGGCCAATGAGTGGAAAAGTCCAAGCAAGGATGATCCTTCTTGTGCAGCTGGAGAATCAATAGTCATTGTTGGAATTAGAAATAAATTTTAATATATTTTGTCTTTTGATAATGAGAAATTATCCAGAAATTTTTACTCACTGGATACCAAGCAAAGAGTGTTGTGGAGTGTTTGCTAAGCTGTTTGTCCAAGAAAACTTTATTCATGGAATGCATTACTGGATCATGGTCTAACGAACACCCTTTGGAAAATGTGGTTTTGTTTCCTCTCCTCCTTGAACCAGCCAGAGTTCATATTTCTCCTGGTGTGCCCTGGATCCTCTGCTCTAGTCCAGTGATCTTTAAGTTGTTCTTTAGCCAGTTCTCATGGAGCCACAGATTGGCTCTAATTCTCATTCTTCTGGAGGGACAGGTTTCATGTCTCATCTATGATTGAAAGCCAGCACCAAGTGCAGCACGTGTTGGTAGCCAAGTCTCTATTATGACTTTCACCTCTAAGTCCATCTTCCCTCTTGAATTGTGGTTGCCTTTCCTCCTCCTGACAACAACAAAGTTGTTCTACCATGATAGATTGTTTCCATTTCCCTGACCACTTTTTCTTTTCTCCTTTTTGAGGCTGAAGGCTTCTTTGTTGGTTCCAAAGTTGGGCTGACTCAATGAGAGTAAGAGAAACGATTCCTAGTTTCTTTGTTGGCCTGTGGTCACAGTTCCTTTCACTGGTCAGGTGAAAATCAAAGCCAGTATGAGCTGAGATCTTCCTAGGAGACTACAATGTTGATGTTATATTGAAACAGTTTGTCCACCAGTCTTCAAGTTTCCCAGGGGGCACAGTGGTAAAGAATCTGCCTGCCAATTAAAATAAATAAATTTATATTAAAAAAAAAGAAGAATCTGCCTGCTAATGCAGGAGACGTAAGAGATGCAAGTTTGATCCCTGGGTCAGGAAGATCCCCTAGAGTAGGAAATGGTAACCAACTCCAGTATTCTTGCCCAGGAAATCCCATGGACAGAGGAGCCTGGCAGGGTTTATAGTCCATGGGGTCACAAAGAGTCAGACACAACTGAGCATGCATGCAAACAAATATTCACATCTCAGGAGGATAGAACTCCTGTAGCCTTTCTTTACTCCAAAATCAATTGCTTTAGTGTATTTAGCATAGCTAAGGTGTTGAAGAAGGCTGAGTGCCAAAGAATTGATGCTTTTGAACTGCGGTGTTGGAGAAGAGTCTTGAGAGTCCCTTGGACTGCAAGGAGATCCAACCAGTCCATTCTGAAGGAGATCAGCCCTGGGATTTCTTTGGAAGGAATGATGCTAAAGCTGAAACTCCAGTACTTTGGCCACCTCATGAGAAGAGTTGACTCATTGGAAAAGACTCTAATGCTGGCAGGGATTGGGGGCAGGAGGAGTAGGGGACAACTGAGGATAAGATGACTGGATGGCTGGATGGCATCACTGACTCGATGGACGTGAATCTGAGTGAACTCTGGGAGTTGGTGATGGACAGGGAGGCCTGGCGTGCTGCGATTCATGGGGTCGCAAAGAGTCGGACACAACTGAGTGACTGAACTGAACTGAAGGTGTTGATTTGTTCTTTTGTCAATTCTATTTCTTTTCCTGTTCACTAAGCAACAAACTCAAATTCTATTACTCAGGGTACTACCAATTTATTTATTTATTGTATGCTGAATATAATGGACTGAACATAGTTTTTTTTAAAAAAGGATCTTCACCCTTAAGAATCTCAGAATCTAGAAGAAATGTATGTAAACAACCAAAAAAAAAAAAAAAAAGGTCAGTAGTAATACACAGAAGACATAATATAAACAGAAACATAAGTGATTGAGCAGAAGAGGCATGGAAGGAAGTTATTGATACACTCAACATGGAAAAATAATCTGACCTGTTCTTTGAATGATAAGTAGAAATTCTTCAAGTAAAGAAGGTACATGGGTTTGAAAGTTTTTAGGAGGGAGAAATGAGGAAAAGAGACAGAGAGGAATTGTTCTTTGGCTGTGATCCAAACGGCTTCTAATCTAAACAGCGTGTTCTCAGTCACTCAGCTGGGTTCAACTCTTTGCAGCCCCGTGGACTGTACCCGCCAGGCTCCTCTGTCCATGGAACTTTCCAGGCAAGAATACTGGTGTGGGTTGCCACTTCCTTTTCCAGGAGATCTTCACGACCCAGGGATTGAACCCGGGTCCCTTGTGTCCTGCATTGGAAGGTGGGTTCTTTACCACTAGCACCACCTGGGAAGGCCAGTTTAAAAAATGTAACCCATAGAAGCAAATCTTTCCTCATATACTAACACTTCTTTACCCTCAAATCCCTCTAAAGAGCCTCATACGTGTTCTTTATGAGTCCATGAGAAAAGTTAGGAGAAAATAAAGGAAAAAACTCCTACATCGTAGAAAAGTGTTTGATAAGACTAGAAGGTACCACTTTGCAAAGAAAACGCAAGTGGTATCTCTTTTTAACAAGCCAGTTGTATGCTAAGTCACTTCAGTGGTGTCCGACTCTGTGCAACCCCATAGACGGCAGCCCACCAGGCTCTCCCATCCCTGGGATTCTCCAGGCAAGAACACTGCAGTGGGTTGCCATTTCCTTCTCCAATGCATGAAAGTGAAAAGTGAAAGGGAAGTCGCTCAGCCGCTCAGTTGTGTCCGACTCTTAGCATGGACTGCAGCGTACCAGGCTCCGCCATCCATGGGATTTTCCAGGCAAAAGTACTGGAGTAGGGTGCCATTGCCTTCTCCGAACAAGCCAGTTAGTTCATCAGAATTACTTTGTTGCTATTTTATAGTTTTGCTACATTGAAAAACCCACTGCTACACTGGAGCCAGGCTTAACTGAAACACTTACTGGAGCTTTAAAATATTGTTTAGAGAATGCAAATGTTTAGGGAATAGTGTATTAGAAGACAGCAACAAATGTTGGTGGGATGGATGGGAACAGGACTGATGTGAAAACAGGAATGTTTCTGCAGTTTAAAAACAGTGGCTTTACTCACTTTTCAAGACTTGTGAATATTTGAAGGCATTAAGAGATATTTAATCAAACTTGCCTTGTATACATTATAAAAAATACTTAACTGAAGAATTCATGTAGGCAAACTGCCAAAGCTTAGTAGCTTCTGCAGAGGAGCCAAACACAACCATAATTAAACTATGAGGTTCAGTAAGTGGCTTGGTGAATTATCACATGTATGTTAAGTAACTTTGGTAATTGACAGAAACAGTTCCTGAGATGCACAAGTATTGGGCAGATGAAGTAAGCCAAGTGCCTGGGAATAAATCTATGGAACACTGGAGGATGAAGGCAGCAATTTCCAACTCTTTGGAGCCTCTACCAATTTACAATGTAAGGGGTTCCTGAGAAACTTCTTACCCCTCTAAAACTTGTAGACTGTGATGAAGATCCATGAGGCGCTCTCCCCTTGCAGTTCACAAGTCTGTGGCAAGATGTGTTAGGTCATGCCATCCTACAACTTGGTTGTCTGTCCCCATGAATATGGATCTGCCTATCCCAGGGATAGTCACAGTTATCTCAGAGTTAAAAAGTGAAGCGCCAGCTCTGGGAGCAGGAAGTCAAGACAAATTCAGGGGAATAGTTTGACAGAACTGGGGCCGGCAGACTCCCTTTCCCCAACTGCAGAGGTTAAAAACAATCACTGGTGAAAGCTGGAAAAGTCAGACAACAAAGGAAGAGGGTGGCTCCAGACAAGAAAAGGACTAAGGCATAAAAGATGCGGTGTCAGAGGAGTCAGTCGTACCCTAGATCTGGGGAAGTAAGGAATGCATGAACTGAAAATGTGAAGAGCAGAGGTCAAGAATTGAGGCTGAGAATCTTGGGGCAAAACAGGTAGCAAGCTCATCTTAATATCAGAAAGAGTGGATAAGAGTGGATGTATGCAGGTGTATAATCGATTCACTTTGCCATACCCCTGAAGCTAACACAACATTGTAGATCAACTATACTCCAGTAAAAGCAGTGGGAAGCTCCCACTACTGTGCTAACAGCAGTCAAATTTCTCTCACCTATTCTACAGCAGATGCCTGTTAGTACATCCCTGGGCTTCTACATATGTCAGTTCTTCACAATAAAGCCTAATGATCTGAAAAATATCAGTCAGATCAAATTGGTTCCCCGATTTGCATTATAATTAAAATAAAGTTTAAAATGGTTATCATGTTCACAAAACCCTGTATAATCTGACTTTTGCTTCTTTCCCAGCAAACCTGGAAAGTTTCCATTTAGTCACAACATTTTCTCCATCCTGCGGTAGATTAGAATGTTTTTTCTTAATTCTTCACTTCCTGCTACTATGTGACTTCCCAATGCACCAAAGTGGACCGAGCCACTCCCTCATCCACTGGGTTTGGACTTGCCTGAGTGACTTTTGTTTCTGATGCTTGTGAAAGTTTAAAATACTCTTGCAAGTTTTGGCCTAGCCTTTCTGAGTTCTGGGACCCACCATGAGAAGGGTGTGTACTAGCAACCCTCATTTCCTGTGGCCTGGGCTCCAGAGGGGCTTGCGGGAAAACCTGAAACTTACCTGAATTCTAGCACCAAGCACGGTTCACCCACAAGCCTACATTAGAGTGGCCCAACACTAACTAACACTAACTGTTGCTGAAGCTGAAGCTCTGAAACTTTGGCCTGATGCAAAGAGCTGACTCACTGGAAAAGATCCTGATGCTGAGAAAGACTGAGGGCAGGAGGAGAAGGGGGTGGTAGAGGATGAGATGGTTGGATGGCATCAAAGACTCAATGGCCATGAGTTTGAGCAAACTATAGGAGATAGTGAAGGACAGAGGAACCTGAAGTGCTGCAGTCCATAGGGTTGCAAAGAGGCAGACATGACTGAGCGACTGAACAACAAAATCCATGAATGACTCCACCTCCGTGAATGCAGAGAAGTGTTACCTTATTCGCTGCAGCAGTTCGAGGACTTGCAATAGTGTTGAATTCCTGCTGAGGTGGCACTGACTCTCCTGAAACTTTGTGCAGCTGGGCTGGGATTACTAGCGACAAGGCCATTGGCTATTATTCTAGTTTTCACAGCCCTCAAGATCACAAACATGAAGTCACAAAGTCTTTCCAATCACACCCTAAGTGCCCACTTATAGCTGGGAAAGAGGGATAGCTTGACCAACAGTGAAAGTCCTTGGAGTTTTGCAGAGAAAGCGGACACATAAGTGAACACTGTTTATATCAGGGAATTTGCTGCTGCCAGAGAACCAATGCACATGTTTCCACTTTAAACAAATTATCTGTTGCTATTGTTGTTGAGTCGCTAAGTCATGTCCGGCTCTTTGCAACCCCATGGACTGCAGCACCCCGGGCTTCTCTGTCCTTCACCATTTCCCAGAGTTTCCTCAGACTCATGTGCATAGAGTTGGTGATGCCATCCAACCATCTCATCCTCTGTCATCCCCTTCTCTTCCTGCTCTCCATCTTTCCCAGCATCAGGGTCTTTTCCATGAGTCAGCTCTTCGCATAAGGTGGCCAAAGGATTGGAACTTCAGCTTTGGAATCAGTCCTTCTAATGATATTTACGCTGATTTCCTTTAGGATTGATCAAGAAAGACACACTGAATTTCAGGAAAGTTTTATAATATCCATAGTTGAGAAAGATATATTCCTTTGTTATTTCGCAACTTTTCCACATGACATAAGATTTCAAGTTTAAAAACTGACTGAGTCTTGATAAAGACACTGAAAATAGTATTTCTTCATGTTGAATAAATGTACATAATTCATACACTAAAACAGTGTATTTAGATATGATGGCAAATGAATAGAGTGACATTTTCAGGGGCACGTGGAGTGGAAAATTTTCTGTTTTGTGTATGTATGTTTTCTATATAATTTAAAATTTCTCATTTAAGCATCATGTATTTTAGTATATGTTAGATGGAAATATTATTATAAGGACAGAAATATTATTATATTTTCTACTTTTTCTTCCTTCTTAATGAACAGAATATGTTATCTCTTAGGTATGTCAGTGGTTTAGTTGCTAAGTTGTATCCAACCCTTGCGACCCCATGGACTGCAGCCCACCAGGCTCCTCTGTCCATGGGATTTCTCAGGCAAGAATACTGGAGGGGGTAGCCATTTCCTCTTCCAGAGGATCTTCCTGACCCTGGGTCAAACCCAGGTCTTCTGCATTGCAGGCAGATTCTTTACTACTGCGTCACCAGGGAAGTTCTATCTGTTAGGTATCCAGTTGGCTTTAAGTAACAGCGTCTATCCTTCCATTACTGGGAGTTTGGAAGCAGGAAGCTGCTGGCATTGCCTCAAAAGCTCTGTGTCTTCTGGACTCCAGGTCACCATCCTTACAATTCTCCTGACATTTCCCTGAAATTCACAAGACGCTGCCACAGTTTCAAAACACAGTGGAGCTGAAGAAAGAAGAGGGAAGAAATAGTGGCAGAACTATCTCTGGATTTTATTTCCATGACAAAAATCTATTCCAGGTGCTCTTACTGAATTTTGCTTATATTTCTTTGGCCAAGGCAAGGCCATATGGCCATTCTTAACTACTGGGGGTTCTGGGAAAACCCGTATTTAACTTTCATTTTTATTATTTTTTTTAGAAGTGGACCATTTTTAAAGTCTTTATGGAACTGGTTACAACACTGCTCCTGTTTAATGTTTTTTGGCCCCAAGGCATGTGGGATCTTAGTTCCCCGACAAGGATGGAATCCACTCCTCTCTGGTTGGTAGGCAAAGCCTTAGCCACTGGACCACCAGGGAATTCCCAGAAGTATTTAACTTTTGACTCAAAGAGAAGAAGAAGGCAAGGGAGAAGGAAGGGCAAATGTGGGCTGGGTGACCTGGCCAAAGTGTATGACATGTAGTGGCTATGTGCATTAATTGTGGAACAACAAAGAATTGTCTTCAGGGGCTACTCAGGAATGTTAAGCTACGTGCCTGTTCACCAGTATTACTGTTCCTCCCCCGTCCAGCCCCCAGTGTGGGGCGTTGCTAGGACAGTAGGTCAGCCAAAGACTACATTTCCCAGGTTCCTTTGTGTCCAGATGAAGCCACTGAACTTGTTCTCACCAGTGAAAAGCGAGCAGAGCTGACTCTTTGTGCCTCAGCCAGCTGTGTGCAGACGATGTTGTGGCTGGTGGAGCTATAAGAGAGCAGAAGCCTGGATCCCTGAATCATTGCGTGGAGCGTAATCTCCAGGGGACTAGTTACACGTGCTTGTTACTAAAACTTGGGAATTTATTTATTACAGGTGCTAGTATTACCTTAGGGGGCTTCCCAAGTGGCATCAGTGAATCCATATGCCAAGGCAGGAGACACAGGTTCAATCCCTGGGTCCGCAAGATCCCCTGGAGAAGGAAATGGCAACCCAGTCCAATATTCTTGTCTGGAGAATCCCCATGGACACAGGAGCGCGGTGGGTAACAGACCATGGGGTTGCGAAAGAGCTGGATATGACTTAGTGACTAGACAACAACAATATTACCTTATATAAGACAATAACCTATGTTTATATCAACCTGAGTCTTTCATTTGTTTCTTATGTTTTCCTTTATTCAGTTTTTCTGTCTTCCCTTTAGAGATTTTTCTCATTACCCTACTTTTAAGAAGCCGTAACTTTTTGTAGTTTCTCAAATAGGTTGAACATTATGCCTTCTAATGCCTTGCTGCCACTCTGCTGTGTTCTAAGAAGCCAGATAATGAAATATGTTAGGACTTGGCTGACTGCTATAACACTCTGAGCTAAGCATATAAAGCTGGTTTGGGCTACTGTGGGGTCTCATGTGATTTACCTCCTATAGGATAGTTGCCTGATAAAGGACAATAGGGAATTGCATGCTAAATGTGATCCAGGGTGAGGTGCAATGGTTTGATAGAGGATGTGAGTATCATATTTTGAATTAGAGCAAATGGCTATTTCATTTCCCAGAGCTGTAAAGGGAACTTATGTGAGCAGACAGAATTTCAAGAATCCTATATAAAGTGTCTATTCTATTAAGCGATCTATTTACTTTATAATGATGATAATATCTAAATTATTTATCCAAAATACCTAGCCACTAGTCATTATGACTATGGTGAAGATTCAAGTGGCATAATGAATACATGTCTAATTAAATTTTGCACATTTCAAAAGATTTTTCACTTTAAGTTAAACACATAGCATCTCTGCTGAAAGCCAGGATTGGTCCAAATCTAGGGTGGCCTGTGATGGCATGACATTGGTGGCAGAAAATAGGGAGAAATATCACAGACCTTGCAAATTGATCTCAGTTCTAATCTTGCTGTGCATCATTTGGGGATTTTCTCAACTTCTCTGAGCCTCAGCAGTCTTCTCGATAAAGTTAAGTCTAGAAGCACTAAGTTAATTACAGACATTAAGTGAGACATGCACAATACTTAATTCAAAACAGCACAGTGTTAAAATTCATGCATGTTCTTTTTTTCTTCTCTAATATTATAGTTTGTTAATGTTCTAGGGTGGGCATAATAATCTTTTTTTACCATAATTTTCTATCTGAAACAAATATTTGTTCTGTCACAAATCCAACTTCATATTTTGGTAATAAACATAACAATTCACAGTATTTCCTCTTTTAGTTAATACATGCATTTCAACCACAAGCCTGTTTTAGAACTGAGTTGCCACCTTCCAACATAATTGCAGTAACAATATGCAAATCCACCCATAATCTAAAATACGAAAATAAAGATGAGCAGGTGATTTAGTTTTTTGAAGGCAACCTAGTGTGCTAACAAGGGGGAAAAAATCAACATAAATGTGAATAAACTCAAGTTTAAATAAACTCGAGTTTATTTAAAGTTTTAAAATAAACTTTAAAAGAAAACTCATTTCTTTCTTTTAAAGACAGGTATTTATTATGATCATTCTCAGTATTTTTTTTTTTTTTTTAATCTCAGTGAGTGCAGCTTTGAACGTTTCCCCCAAAATGGGTTTCATGGGAGGATTTATTTTCTCTACAGTATTTCCAGGGAAACTTACAGCAATAACGTGATCATTTGCAAGCTTGCAACCAACACTCCAGTTGAGGGAAGAGGTACACTGATTGGTTCCTGGCCCCCTGGCTCCACAGGGCTCTGGCAGTCTGTCTGTTCCCAGGGCCAAGTGCATGGAGATTAACCTGACCTTCTGGGGCTCCACCTCCAGTAAAAACAGACTCCTGTGGTGTTCTAAGGGCTTCCCAGGTGATGCTAGCAGTAAAGAAACCAGCTGCCAATGCAGAATACACAAGAGACAAGAGTTCGATCCCTGGGACGGAAAGATCCCCTGAAGGAGGGCCTGGCAACCCACTCCAGTATTCTTGCCTGGAGAATCCCCATGGACAGTGAAGCTTGGTGGCTATGGTACATAAGGTTGCAAAGAATCAGACACAACTGAAGTGCCTAGCATGCATGGACACATGGTGTTTTAAATCAAGCTAGATTTTGGATTCAATACTCTAAAAATATACTATTAGAAAAGAATATATTCCCATTACTCAGAGTATGGATTTATCAATATTTATTAAAGTAGCTCAAAGGTCACTGAGTTAGCTACTGAAAAATAGAAACAAAAATGTGAATATCAATTGAAATTTAGATTTCTCTACTTTTATGTTTTTCTTTTTGCATCAGGTCAACAAAAGACAAAGTCCTTGGACAATTTACTAATTTAGCAATTGGCCAGTTCCTTTCTCAATGGAGTCTTTTTAACTCTGATATTCCCAAATCCAAAGTTTAGGGTATGAACTATTTTAGGCTTTTTTGCCTAAATCACTCAGTGCTGAGTAGACGCAGATGTAAACCCAATTAACACTAAGAAATCAGTGATCATTACGGTTCTGGCTCTCCCATATGTGGATGAAGAAGAAGTGGGAGGTGTTATAAATGTTGGAACAGAAAGAATACATAGAAATCTTGTGATGAAAGGGCTTCTTTTTTCAACTTAAAACTTTTGATGTTGAAATAATTGTAGTTTTATTTGCATTAGTGATGAATAATGAATAGGATGAATAGGATCACATTTACCCCAATTTAGCTTCCTCCAGTGATAAAATTTGGGCAAAACTGTAGTACAACATTAGAACCGAGATACCGATACGGCTAAAGTCAAGATACAGAACATTTCCCACACCATGACAATCCCTCATGTTCCCCTTTTATTCAGAATCACCTTAACCATTCAGCCATGAATCTGTCTTCCATTTTTATAAATTTGCCATTTCAAGGATTTGGGAAGGTTTAGCTACTTGTCAGCCACTCAGTTGTGTCTGGCTCTTTGCGGCCACATGTAGTGCAGTACGTGAGGCTTTTCTATCCCTCACTGTCTCCCGCAGTTTGTTCAGATTCATGTCCGTTGAGTCGGTGCTTCTATCTAACCATCTCATCCTTTCTTTGGTCTTCAATCTTTCCCACTATCAGGGTCTTTTGCAATGAGCTGGCTCTTCACATCACATGGCTGAAGGATTGCAGCTTCAGCATCAGTCCTTCTAATGAGTATTCAAGGTTGATTTCCTTTAGGATTGACTCGTTTGAGCTCCTTGCTGTCCAAAGAAGTCTTAAGAATATTCTCCAGCATCACAGTTGGAAAGTGTCAGTTCTTCGGTGCTCAGCCTTCTGTATGGTCCAGCTCTGACATCCATACATAACAAATGGAAATACCATAGCTTTGATTACACAGACCTTTGTCGACAAAGATGATGCTTTTAATACGTTGACTAGGTTTATCATAGCTTTCCTTCCAAGGACACTGCATTGTGGTGAGGGTGGCCCTAGACTCCTGGATGATAGGGAAAATCCTGACTCTGCCCTGATACCACCTAAGGAGCAGGAGAGGCACTTGCTGCCCCTTTACTGCTAGGGGTGTGTGGATGTGGATGTCTGATTGGGTCAGTCTGATTCTGGACCCCCACTTAACCATGAAAGTTGACCACCACCACTACAACTGGCAAGCCCCACAGGAAGCCCAGGGTTGGAATATGGGTGAAAGTTTCCCAAAGGACAGGAACGGAATTTCCAGAGCAAAGAGGAAAAGTACCGGGTGGGAAAAAAAAAAAAAACCAAAAACCAAAAAACAGTGCCTGGTGCATTATTATTCATTTTGGGGTGACTTAGGAAGCTTCTTTGTGTGCTTAGTCAATCATGTCTGACTCTGCAACACCAAGACTGTAGCCCGCCAGGCTCCTCTGTCCATGGGATTTCCCAGGCAAGAATACTGGAGTGGGTTGCCATTTCCCCCTCCAGGGGATCTTCCTGACACAAGGGGATCAAACCAGTGTCTCCTCTGTCTCCCTTACTGGCAGGCGAATTCTTTACCACTGAGCCACCTGGGAAGCTTAGAATGCTTACTTATTTTTAAATATTTTCGGTGATTGTGGCTTCTTAAAAAAAAAGGCAGTGAGAGAAAGTGGAACAATACTTAAATCATTTTATGTCTTTGTTCAACATTCATTTCTTCTGCAGCATTTTACTGAGTGAGTACACTGGGTTAGGAGCTGTGCTAGTTATTGAGAACCCATTGGTGAAAAACCCACTATTTTTTTCTCAAGAAGCTTGAAAGGTGGGGGTTTCTGTTTGGCAGCTGGGTAAAAAGGTAGGAATTTTTTTCTAAAATTGTACATGTATACATTATCTTAGTTTTGAAATGTAAACCATATACACATGTGAATGCACCTTTATTTTAAGCAGAAGTAGGGCTTTTCTTTTCAGAAAGAAAGTGATGAGTGGGGGTTATTCTCTAGGTGTGAAGGCTTCTCATGGCGGGGGCCTCTCTTGCTGTGGAACATGGGCCCTAGGCCTGAAGGGCTTCAGGAGTTGTGGCCCCTGGGCTCCAGGGCACAGCATTGATAGTTGTGGCACACAGGCTTAGTTGCTCTGAGGCATGTAGGATCCTCCAAGGCCAGGGATTGAACCGGTGTCTCCTGCATTAGCAGGCTGACTCTTTACCACTGAGCCACCAGACAAGTCCTCTATTTTGTTTTATACCAGATTGTCTCTCATCCCCTCTATGGCTGGCAATAGACCTTTAAAAGTATTTTGAGACTTTAATTTCAGAGGAGGTAAAAGTGGTTAGTCACTATGATTTACTTTTCACTGTTAGCTTCGCTCTGATATATAAAGATCCTGGCAAGTGATTCAACCAAAAGGGGGCACAGAGTCTCTCAAGGTGAATAACGACCAGTTCAAGAGAAGTAGAGGAATGGGGAGGAGAGGGTCTGAGAACCTGAATTCATCTGGCACTTACCAGGTAGGTGAACTGCTGGAGCTTCAGTTTCTTCTGGGAGCACTTTTCTGATGTGTAGACCTCAAAGGAGGGAGGGAGATAACAGCCTGTAACAAGCTGTCAACTCAACACAGAATATCAAGAGAAGCATCTATCATTCCACTGCTTATAGTGGATTAATTGCCAATGAAGTTTCCAAAAATGATCTGATCCAGGGTTAGACCCAGGGCAAGTCCCTACAAGATAATGAAAAATCACAGGGACCAGGTCAGCAGAGTCTCATTCTAGATGAAGATAATGTGGACACATTCATTTCTAGTGTGAGTTTATATTTTCAGGCAGTCTCTGAAAATCCCTTTGACTCTTCCACATTTTTGACACCCTTATTTCCTATACAGGGCCTGTGATGTAAGTTTTTAATTTAACTCAACAGACATGGGAAAGACATATTATTGGCCAGATGATGTGCTAGATTATATATATGAAAAGATGAAATATAGTTCTTGATCTCTTTCAACTGGAACTGTTAGGGGAAGCACACTGACTGAAACCATCCACCCTGGCCAGGCACCATAGTAACAATTTGCATGGGTTGTTTTAGGACAGGAGGTCCTGGTAAGGAACCCTGAACTAATAAGCCACTACCAACCGGAAGAATTTGGGAAAGGTCAAAAGGAGACACCACATGTCTGACCACCCCGCCAGAATCCTTCTCTCTGGCATCCATCTTGGCCAAATGAGGCTTGCACCACCAGGAAGGACTCTGAGTCAGAGTGATTGGCTAAAGACAACCCGGAAACTAATCTCATCACCATAAAACCAGAGACTGCTAGCCACATGACAGAGTTGTTCTCCTGGGTTCCCTCACCCTACTGCTCTCCACCCAGGTGCCCTTTCCCAATAAAATCTCTTGCTTCATCAGCACACGTGTCTCCTTGGACGATTCATTTCTGAGTGTTAGACAAAAGCCCAGTTTCGGGCCCTGGAAAGGGTCTTCCTTCCTGCAACAGAACAGTTGACATGTGATTGGTACAATTATTTAGTTCTGTGCTTGAAAATAGATGAATTTATTTTTCCTTCAAAACATGATCTCTCTGGAACAATAAATCTAGATTTTAAAATTTGGAAACATGATATTTTTGCTTATCTTTAAGAACGAAAATAGTATTAAATGAAAGGAAATTACCCAAAGAGAATCTATGGAAAGTCGTCACTGACAATTTCTGCATACGGTCGCAAGTCTTGTACGAAAAAGGTATTTATGAAAACTCTGGATCTCCATTCAGGTATCATAAATGCTTATATATTATATGTATCATTATGTAAGTTTAATTTAAAACATCCAACACTTATAAAGAGAAACTGTGCTGCGTGCCTGCCTCCGTAGAAAGTAATTTACGCTGTGAATGCCTAGGCCATTACTAAGATGCAATGTTATAAAATTCTAGGTATTTATATGGAAAGGGAATACAACATTAAGAAGAATTTCCTTTTTCCATTTAAAGGAGTGAACACCAAAAGGCCATTTTAAGACTCTAGAAGTGCCATAGAAATTTCCAAAAGAGGTTGTAATGTATAAAACAAAGGGTAACACCAACCACAAGGAAAAAAAAAAATTATAGAAACGGGAGTGGGGGTGGGGGTGGGGGAGGGGGACACACTTCCTGGCTCAGAAGCTCTTAAAAGTTCTGAGCCAGGAAACCTCCCGCACCGGGGCGAGGAATGTCTTTGGCTCTGCACTGACTCCCTGCTAAGTTCCCCTTCAAGTTTTGGCTCCCTCGCTCCTCAGTTCCCGCCTCAGACCCGAACGTGGGAGCCACAGGAGGAGGCCGGCACTCATACCTGGAGCTGTCGGACAGAATCAGGTTGCCGCGCGCGTTGATTCGGAATGCCACCGCACCTAACACAGGCCGTATTTGCAGGCAGACCCAAGGGATTTCAAGCGACACCCGGAAGCTCATCTTACTCATTAGGGACCCAGCCGGGAAAAGAACAATAGTCAAATTGAGCCAAGAGCGCGCCTTCCGTCGCCCCCCGCAGCAGTTCGCGGGCGGCGCGCAGGGCCTGCGCCCGGGCTGGGGCGGGGAGCCGGAGCCCCGAAAAGGCGCGCTGCCCCTTTAAAAGGCCGCGCATCTCCGGGCCGGCCTTCCTCCCCGGGGCTCCAGCTGTGATTGACGCTGGGCGGCGAGAGGAGGCGCCTGGCGCTAACAAAAGTCCGGCCCTTGGGCGAGCCGCGCCGGGCCGCGAGTCTTTCGCTCGCTCGGGGCACCCGCAACAAGTGGCCGCCGCGCCCTCCCCAGGGGAAGCCGCGGGTGCGCAGGGGGCGCCTGGAGGAGGCGGCAGAGCCCGGGAGCCCCGGCCGCCCGCGCCGCTCGGCTCAGCGCCCACAGCCGGGGGGATCGGGGCGGGCGGATGGGGACCCGGCGGCGGCGGCGCGGCGAGCCTCTGGGCGGCCCCGGGGCGCGGGCTCTCCGCGGCGCTGCGCCCGCCGGCCCCGAACGCGGATTCTAAGGGCGGCGGCCGTCCCTGGGTCCCCACCCGGCGCAGTCGGGGCATTGCCAGGAGGGGACCGAGCCCACCCCCACCGCCCACCGGAGTGCGGGGGGCCGCCCCCGGCCGGAGATCGGCCCCGGCTCGTGGGGTATGCGCAGCTAACGGTCCCGTCGGGCGGGCTTTCCTCTGGCGGAGCGCGCAGGCGGTGCGCCCCAGCTATGGAGTGTCCGGGGAGACGGCGGGCATGACGGCGGCAGGATGGGCGCGAACAATGGCAAACAGTACGGCAGCGAGGGTGAGTGGGCCGTCCGTCCTCACACTCCCGATCGCGCCCCACCCCGCCCCCCCATCTCCTTTCCCCTTGCCTTCGCGTCTGGGAAGGAAGGTTCTCGCACGCCCTGTGGTGTCGGGGCGCACCCCCATTGGGCACCCTGTCTGGGCCATCACCTTCCCCCTCGGCAGGGAGTGCTCGGGCGCCCCGCGGGTGCTTTCTCACGGCGGGGTCTCTCTAAGCAACTTCGCAGGTTGTCCGTGCGACGGCTCGCGTGGCTTTTCTGCCTGTGGCGGAACGCCTGTGCCTTAACTTCCCTTCCCTGGGGCATCTGGGGTTTAGGGTGGAGAGTTTGGCAGCTGGCGGAAGACGGTTCTGAGAAACAACGCAGGGAAAACTTTCCCAGGCCTTTGTGCACCAGTCACTTGGACTCTCCTGTAGCAGGGAAAACTTCTGGAAGAAGTTAAGTTTCCATTCTCTGCTCACTGGCCCCCGAGCTGACAGCTTCGTGAAACTGACCACCTAGGGGCCATGCGAGGCCAGGCGTGGCGGGTTGGAGGGGGTGGGTGGGGGGTTGGTCTGGGCTCTCCCGGGGCTTGAGACGGGCAAAGGACCGTCTGTTACGTGGGGCTGGAAATCGCACAGAAATATTGCCTGTCAAGTGGGAACTTGGAAGTTGGGGAAACTTTAAACTCCACCTACTCCTAAAAGGGTGATGGATGTGTGGGTTGGCTTCTGCCTCGCCCCTCCTCCCCCTCTTTGCATAAAACCGTAGTGTTGGAACCCGGTTGATTAACTGCATTGCCCCTGATAGGCATACTGCACAGGCGTTTCCCTGCAGTTCTGAAGTTAGGAAGGTTTGTCTTTCGTGAACTTGGCTGGAGGGGAGTGCAAGAGACAGGGTCGGTTTTACAGCCTGCCCCCAGAGGACCGGCGGTTAGAAGCGGGGTCCCGCGCCTGCAGACTGCTAGGAATGCAGAATGGCTATTCAGCATGTGGTGTTAGAGAAACTTCAGTCATTCAGTTCAAAACTTGAGGAGCTCTGACCACGGAAGGTGGATGTCTCTCCCCCTTGCTTGCCACTGTGTTTCTTCTCAGCAGCTTTGTGAAATTACAGCAGAAACCGACCTTAAGAAAACCGTATCCACAAGAACCTTTTGTTTAAATCATTCTTTTTCCAGGGCATCATGTGTTGAATTCCACATATATATGATATATGTAGATTTCCTTATTCTGGACAGTTAAGTGAGAGAGATTTTTTTTTTCCCCTGACAATTTCATGTTTTGGTTTTTTTTTTTTTTAAAGAAATTTGAAAGTGGTCTTTTAAGATAGCCAACCATGAAATTAGGCCAGAAAAGATGATTGGAGAATCTTGGCCACCCCCCAAAACCTTGTGAAGTTAATGTTTTAAAAAATGGTGAAAAAATGAAAGATTAAGCCTCCTTCCTCTTGAGTTATTAAAAAGCTTTCAAGGAGTGAAGTGTGTGTTTGTCAGTTCTGGGTGTGTACCCATTACTTTACTTGAACACTGATGATGGGGGGTGGGGGGAGTCGGAGACTCAGAGAGGAGCACAGATTTGCAGCTCTGTGTTCTTGAAGAAACCCCCTCACACTCTTTCTAATCCTCTGCAACTTGTTCTGACATCCCAGCGTTCTCGTATTGTGCAGTGTGTGGTGTGTGACTACTTCCTGTCTGAACAGTGGAGTTTTCAACCCTTGGGAGAGAAAAGGAGAGACAGAAAACTAATGTTCTCCAGCTGTTATTCCTAACTGCTACCTCTGCATTTTCACTTCAGCTGAAGTGAAATTTTTACTGGAATCCGATTTAGATACACAGTGGACTTTTTATAGGGGGAAAAGAAAAACCTCTTGAGTTCAGCTGATTCAAGGGGACCAATAGGAAGCTTTGGGAGGTAACTGCGTTTTGGCTGGAGAGACACACTGTGTTCAGTGTTCATCAACTCTCTTCAAATGCATCCAGATTCTTCTCTTATAGATGGAGGTGGGGGGAGTGAAGGGGGATAGAGAGTTAGAATAACAAGAGCTTTTCAAAAATCTTTTCACCCCTGTTATACTCTGCCCAGTTGTACTTTAACACCCCCCCTAATATATATCATTATGTAATGTATTATAGGTTAAAATATATGTAATTGGGTATGGTCAACTTTATTACATTGTGCTGTTGGATGGTAAAGTCTATGCAAATAAGCCTGTGGGAATTTGGTATGTTAATGCCTTCTTTCTTATCTGAAACATCCAGTTTTAAAGAAAGCCAAAGCAGTCCCTAGACACAGTATTTCTGTTATCAGAGGAGACTGAGCATCGACAGTTTTACAGCTATAGTGCTATCTGCATCTGTGCTCAGTCACTAAGAGTCAGTCCTTTCTGACTCTTTGTGACTCTTTGTGACCCCAGAGACTGTAGCCTGCCAGGTTCCTCTGTCCATGGGATTTCCCAGGCAAGAATACTGGAGTGGCTTGCCATTTCCTTCGCCAGGGGAGTCTTCCTGACCCAGGGATTGAACTCTTGTCTCCTGCATTGGCAGGTGGATTCTTTACCGCTGAGCCATCTGGGAAGTCCATGGTGCAATTTAGGCGTGGTGTATTTTAAATGATCAATGAGTGTATATCCATAGAATGGCTCCGTGAGAGATCCCTGAACTATAAAGTGTTGGTATTTGTGTATACTTTAAAAATTTGCAACTTAAATGTATTTTGCTTACTACTGGAGTTGACACCACAATGTAAATGACCCTTAAATTTTAGAAATATTGTGAATTATTAGAACTTTTAAAACTTCAATATTTCATCTCACTTTGTCCTGCTCCTAGTTTGGGAACGCATGTAAGAATTAAAGATTTTAAAATTAAAAAAAAAAAAAAAAAAAGATATTTTAAAACATATTCCCAAGACTTACCTTAGCAGGTGCAGTGGGTGAGAGGCTTCCTAGTTCTGTGACATCCCAGGGAGCTTGTCAGAAATGCAGAATCTGAATCATTTATCACATGCATGTTAGAGCTCCAGGCAGTTCTTGTGTGGAATGCAAAGCATTGATTTGGGAGTCTGGAAATTTGATTCCAGCTTCTACTTAGCTACCAGACTTTTTTCAGTTGTCCCCAAGCCTTAAGGTCTTTATTCTATAGATTGAGGATAGAAAACAAAAATTTGGGGGGGGGGCATTATTTGCCATAACCACCCTTGAGCATGTAGTCCTTCATTTTAGTTTGTTCACATAATGCTTTAATGGACCACTTTGGGAAGATATGTTATAATGAGTATGATTGCCCTGATAAGTGTTGGTTACTCAGTTATGTCTGACTCTGCAACCCCACGGACTGTAAGCCACCAGGTTCTTCTGTCCATGGAATTCTCCAGGCAGGAATACTGGAGTGGGTAGCCATTCCCTTCTCCAGGGGATCATCCCGACCTGGGGATTGAACCCAGGTCTCCTGGACTGCAGGCAGATTCTTTACCATCTGAGCCCCCAGGGATGGCGTTATTGCCCTGAAATCAGTAAATATTCCTCTCCCTTTTGTCATCCCCTCTACCCTCATCTCTGTCTTCCTCACTCATTCCCACTTTCTCTCTTAACTCAGACAGTTTCTGCTTTTAATTCTGAGATTAAAGGTAATGTGCTTATCAATATTGGGTGTTTCTGGTGTTTTGTTTTCCTACAGACTTAGTGAATGTTCAGATTAATGATTTAATTCCCAGGCTTCAGGCAGACTTAGAATTTGCTCCAGGAAAATGTTACCACACAGGTTCTGATCTTCAGCTTTCTAGAAATATAAGCGAATGTCTAAATGATTAGTATGTTCGGGTAAACTCTTTTTATGGGAGACTGATTTTCTTTATCTTCTTTCATAAAGTTTAAGTTACAGCCTCTGTGTGGAAATCTGGAGAATAATTTGGGGTGATTCGAGCCATTAGAACCATTAGCTTTGACTCCAGTTAAACCAAATAAACAAATGTCTCCCTTCAAGTAGCCAGAGAGAAGCTGCTTTCCTGCCTTTTAAGGTTTCCAGCCTCACGCTCACTTACTTGGTGGTTTCATTGTTAATGTTTATTCAGCTCCAGCGGGGCTGAGTCTGTCATCCTTACACTGTTAACAGCTCCTTTGTAAACTCCTGCATGTCTTTAAATTGGCACTGATGAGGTTTGGGGATGGGCTTGACCTTGGTAGCTCTGTAGCTTTATCAACGCCCCGAGTCCCTTTCCCCCATCTCAGATCTGCGCTCTTCGGATGCGAGGAGCGCAAGTTGCCGGGGAACATAAATCCTTACCAGTCCCTCACCTCTTTGGGGAACATATCTTGAAATGATAATAATGATGGCTGCTGTTGGTGTTTAATTAGTAAGCTGTGTCTGTCTCTTTGCTCCCCCCTGGACTGCAGCACACCAGGCTCCTCTGTTTTCCACTATCTCCTCACTGTTTGAGCATGAGTTTGCTCAAATTCATGTCCATTGAGTCGATGATGCTATTTAACCATCTCATCCTCTGCCATCCCCTTCTCCTTTTGCCTTCAGTCTTTCTGAGCATTGAGGTCTTTTCCATTGAGTTGACTCTCTGCATCAGATGGCCAAAGTATTATAGCTTCAGCTTCAGCAATAGTCCTTCTAATGGATACTCAGGGTTGATTTCCTTTGGGATTGACTGGTTTGATCTCCTTGCTGTCCAAGGGACTCTCGAGTCTTTTCCAGCACCACAATTCGAAAGCATCGGTTCTTTGACACTCAGCCTTCTTTATGGTCCAACTCGTACATCTGTACGTGACTACTGGAAAAATGATGGCAGGTGACATTTTTTGAACTCCTGCTTTGTCCAAGCATGATCCTAAGCTCTTCATATACACTGAATCGTGTCATTCTTATCATGATTCTATGGGACAGGCATTCTTATATCTCCGTTTGACTGATGAGGAAACACAGTTCAGAGAGGACCATCATTTTCCCAAGGTCCTACAGCTAATGGAGGTGGAAAAGGGACTCATGGCCAGATTTATCTAAGCCCAGAATTTCTTATTCATTACAATTACCTATTTATTCAATCAGTGTATGCTGGCTTCTTATTTCCTATCATGTGCCAGGAACTCTTTTGATTCTTGGGATCCATCAGTAACTAGATAAAGATCCTATCCTTGTCAATCTTATCTTTATCTGTGTGCATGTGTGTTAGGAAGGAGGGGAAATGGAACAGTTAACATAGTAACTTAGTAAAACATGTGACGAGTTCTGAGGGGCTAAGGTCTCTGCATAGAGAAAATTGCCAGGTTAAGATTGATGTTAATTGAAGCAAAGAATTGATGCTTTTGACTTTGGTTCTGGAGAAGACTCTTGATGGGAGTTGAGAGAACGAGGGTGTGGCAGATTTTAATTAGAGTAGTCACTGTGGGCCTTATGGAGAAATTGGCATTTAGACTGAGGCTTAGAAGAACTGAGGGACTAATCCCTGAAGATCCGCAAAGCGTGTTGACTGTTACTTTTGACCACCGTGTTCTACCAAAGTGAACTACTCTTTATGCTGGAGGGTGTACATCATCTTTTTATGCAAATGTAACATCATCAGTCTTCTATGAATAGTCAGCTTCAGTGGAACCAAGTCAGTTTGGCCATTGGGCATATGTTTTTTGCCTAGAGTCTTTGCAAACGTGTTTTATACAGTTATATTCTATCAGATGTTTTGTGACTGCTTTTGTAGGGGGAGGACGGGGAGCCTAGGACCTAGAGCAAGGCTCCTCTTGCTCTGATCAGTAGTGTTGTCTGACTTACTGATATGTGACTTCCCACCTGAAGATCCCACCAAAGGTCTCTGTCATTCTTAAATAGATTCAGGTCTTTGTCTTTGCCTCCAGTAAATAAATTCACTCTGATGAAAATCAGAAGATACACGATACTGATTCCACTACTTGGCTCAGGTCAAAGCAGTAGTGAAGCTAACAATGCCATGTTTGGTCTGACAGTGTATTTTCGGAGATTTGGGGAATCTTTTTGCATGTTTTAAACAAGAGAAAGGGAAGAGGTGTTAACTTCTTTCTCCTTGGGAATCATCTCCTGTCAACTCTCTGTCTGCTCCCTCTACCCTTTTGAAATAGAATGAATTCTGGGTTGCTTTTGAGGCCGTGATTACTCTTCCCCTTAGTCCTTATTTAGTAGTGCCTCGGGGAAGCTGCTTGGAACTACTTGGCTTGGCTTTTTGACTACTAGAACCTTCTAGATACCATGCATCTTAAGATGGCAGTTTTTGTTATTCAGTTGCTAAGTCATGTCTGACTCTTCTACAACCCCATGGACTGGAGCCCACCATGCTCCTCTGTCCATGGGATTTCCCAGGCAAGAATACTGGAGAGGGTTGCCATTTCCTTCTCCAGGGGATCTTCCTGACCCAAGGATTGAGCCCACGTGTCCTGCATTGGCAGTCTAGTTTTTTACCACTGAGCCATCAGAGAAGCCTGTAAGATGGCATTAAGAAAGTATTAAACTATGTGGCAGTATCATGAATAAAATCTAGAGTGAATAAATTCTCTTTATTATGAAGAAGGTAATAAATGAAGTTTAGAAGCTTAATACCTTAAAGCTCATGGTCACAATGAAGATTAAATTTCAGAGTGCTGATTAGAGACCAAGGTATATAAGTTACTAGCAGGTAGGTAGATTTAACTCGGTCTGAGGAAAAGCTGATTAGAGTTGTGCACACCTGAGACAGGCTTCCTAATGAGGGAGTGAGTCTGTCCACATGGGGAGGGGGTTCACAGAAAGGGATGCTGTGCTAGAGATTTCTGCATCAACAAAGGGATCTACTAAAGGACCCTACACGAAGTTCCCTAGGAAAATGTTCCCATGTGCAGTTATGTTCTTCTTTTAAATGAAGTGTGGTTAATTGATGATGTTGTGTTAGTTTCAGATTTACATTCAAAGTGATTCAGTTATGGCTTCCCTGGTGGCTCAGATGGTAAAGGATCTGCCTGCAATGGGGGAGACCTGGATTTGATCTCCAGGTTTGGAAGAGCTCCTGGAGAAGGGCATGGCAAACCACTTCAGGATTCTTGCTTAGAGAATCTCATGGATAGAGCAGCCTGGCGGGCTACAGTCCATGGGATTGCAAAGAGGTGAACATGACTGAGCGACTAAGCGCAGCACGCAGCATATATGTACACACTCATATATATTTTCAGATCTTTTCCATTATAAGTTATTTCAAAATACTGAGTATAGTTCCCTGTGCTATACAGTGAGTCCTTGTTTCTTATCTATTTTATATATAGTATTATATATCTGTTAATCCCAAATTCCTAATTTATTCCTACCCTCCTTTGCCTGTTGCTAGTCATAGTTTGTTTTCTATGTCTGTGGGTTGCATTTATGTTTGATGAAGGGTTATTGTTTGATTTGAACTCATATTGCTACTCCTCCCAATACATTTCTATCCTTATAGTTACTGGAAAGTACTACCTTTGATTTCTCTAGGTTAATTTTCTCTCTATTACATGTATGTGTTTATGTCCATTTATTTATATCTAGATATTAATTTATTTTTGGGGGCTCCAGAATCATTGCAGATGGTGATTGAAGCCATGAAATTAAAAGACACTTACTCCTTGGAAGAAAAGTTATGACCAACCTAGATAGCATATTCAAAAGCAGAGACATTACTTTGCCGACTAAGGTCCATCTAGTCAAGGCAATGGTTTTTCCTGTGGTCATGTATGGATGTGAGAGTTGGACTGTGAAGAAGGCTGAGCACCGAAGAATTGATGCTTTTGAGCTGTGGTGTTGGAGAAGACTCTTGAGAGTCCCTTGGATGGCAAGGAGATCCAACCAGTCCATTCTGAAGGAGATTAACCCTGGGATTTCTTTGGAAGGAATGATGCTAAAGCTGAAACTCCAGTACTTTGGCCACCTCATATGAAGAGTTGACTCATTGGAAAAGACTTTGATGCTGGGAGGGATTGGGGGCAGGAGGAGAAGGGGACGACAGAGGATGAGATGGCTAGATAGCATCACGGACTCGATGAACGTGAGTCTGAGTGAACTCTGGGAGTTGGTGATGGACAGGGAGGCCTGGCATGGTGCGATTCATGGGGTCGCAAAGAATCGGACACGACTGAACGACTGAACTGAACTGAACTGAACCCTTGATTTCTCTAGGTTAATTTTCTCTCTATTACATGTATGTGTTTATGTCCATTTATATATATCTAGATATTCATTAGAAAATCAGCCAGTTTTGTTTCCCTGCCTTCTGTGGGACATAGCCTCCTGCAGCAGTAATTGGGTTTGATAAAGGATGTGTCCTGTTCTCAGTGTAGTGATGGCTATGGACTCTACCTATAGTGTTGCTGTTACTTTCATTATTAGCCTAAAACATGTAGATCTATGAAGTTGAAGCAACCCCTGAATTATGCTTATGCTGAATGTCTGGAATAAATGTCTTACCTTTGTAAGACTTTTCATGGACATCCTGGATTAGTGACATGTGATAGGAAGCTACAGGTTGACTAGAGCCTCACAGAGACCGCATCTTTCTCAAGGTGTTCTCAAGCTGTTTGGCACCGTGTCTGCTGTACATGAGCCATGTGGGCAGTTCTGCCACCTGCTGATAAAGTCCACATCAGCTGAACTTTTCCAGAGTGTAGCTTTTTGGTGGCGTTTGTTACAGAAATTTAGACCTCTTTTTCCATCTATTCACTGTGTGAATCTCTAGATAGAGTACAACTTGCTTTAACAAAGTTCAGTGAAAACCTGAAAAGCTAGATTAGGAGGCCAGTGATTTCAGAACAATAGGATAAATTCAGATTCACTGAGGGACGCTGCTTTTCCGATGTGCTAAGTATGAACGTAAGTGATAAGTAGGAAGTGGGCATAAGATTAGAGCTCCTCTCTCAATGATGATCGCTCTGCAGAATACCTACAACTCTCCAAATACCTAAAGGATGCACATGTTTCCTAAAATAGCAGTGGCAACAGCAGCAACAATATAAACACACACTATCTATATAATAGATAACCAACAAGGACCTATACTGCGTGGCACAGGGAGCCATACTCAGTATTTTGTAATAACCTATAAAGGAAGAGAATCTGAAGAACAGTGTGTGTGTGTGTATATATATATATATATATTCATATATATATATATATTCATATATGTAACATTATATATGTGTATGTGTGTGATAAGTGGCTTCAGTAGTTGTGTCAAAACTCTGTGTGACCCCATGGACTGTAGCCCACCAGGCCCCTCTGTTCATGAGATTCTCTAGGCAAGAATACTAGAGTGGGTTGGTTGCCTTTCCACCTCCAGGAGATCCTCCTGACCCAGGGATCGAACCTGTGTCTCTTTTTGACCCCATGGACTGCAGCACACCAGGCCTCCCTGTCCATTATCAACTCCCGGAGCCCACTCAAACTCATGTCCATTGAGTCGGTGATGCCATCCAACCATCTCATCCTCTGTCGTCCCCTTCTCCTCCTGCCTTCAATCTTTCCCAGCATCAGGGTCTTCCAATGAGTTAGTTCTTCGCATCAGTTGGCCAAAGTATTGGAGTTTCAGCTTCAATATCAATCCTTCCAGTGAACATTCAGGACTGATTGCATTTAGGATGGACTGGTTGGATCTCCTTGCTGTCTGAGGGACTCTCAAGAGTCTTCTCCAACACCACAGTTCAAAAGTATCAATTCTTCGGCACTCAGCTTTCTTTATAGTCCAACTCTCATATCCATACATGACTACTGGAAAAACTGTAGCCTTGACTAGATGGACCTTTGTTGGCTAGATGTATGGTAATCTATGGTAATATATATATATATATATATATATATATATATATATATATATATAAACACTGAATCACTGTGCTGTATACCTGAAACTTAAATGATACTGCAAATCAACTATACTGCAATTAAAAAAAAAAAAGCAGGTATATTGAAGGGGAAGTAGCTTCTACTTTTGGGAGAAACGAAATCTTCTGTTAGGAGTTTCTCCCTAATTGTTCTTGGAAATCTTCCTGTTCTATCTCTGCTGTGGTTTATCACATGGGAAGTGATTAGTTTGTAAGTGAGGACCTTGGAAGGCTTCAGAGAAGGTACAGCAGCATCTGAGCAGCCTAGATCCTTGCCGCACCTGTGCTCAGCCACCAAGGAGGACGGGAGCCTGCAGGCAGATGCTTTTTAAACATGCTGGTATATACCCCAAAGACATCCAGCTTTCAGACTTCTGACACAAATGATCATGAACTGTCTCAGAATTTTCCTGAGTAATATGGCCACCGTTCTCCCCAGTGCATGGAGTGTCTGCTGTGTCTGGAGTTGTAAATCTTTATTCCATCTTTATTCGCTTGTGCTTTAGATGTGTTCATTCTCTCAATCCATGTTTACTTTCTAAACCCGTAACAAAATGAAAAACAGTCGCTAACACTGCATGAACTCCTCATTGTAACTTTAGAAGCCTTGAGCAATGTGTAGAAATGTTATTAAAACATTTTTTTTGTTGTTGTTTGTTCCCCTTTCTGTGGTAAATTCCTCTGCTTCATTTTCCAAGAAGAAGTAGCAGGGGAAGGAATCAAAATTTCTAAACAAAAATGCCAGGAATTTTTCTTGTGTTTGTGGATTGACCTTCTGGCTGTGAGTGACCGTCCCACTTTTTGGCCAGGCACGGCAGTCAGGAAAAGGCTCCCTGGATGTGCAGTTGAACCTTTGACCAGATGGAGTCCTCCAGTCAAATCACAGGAGATCTGGGTTAAGTCCAAGTCTAGGGCCAGGTCTCACATGGTCTAGTTGTTAGAGGTGGCTCAAACCCTAGTGGGAGGAAGAACAGGTATGAGGCTGAGGCTGGAGTAGAAGATATATATATAAGAAGAGAAATTCAGAGAGGATGGGATTTAGGGCATTGATTGCCCTTTACTCTAAACAAAATCACTATGGTACTCAGTTCTCTTTTCTTACAAATAGCCTGTGCTCTGCTTAATAGCTCAGTCACGTCCAACTCTTTGCAACCCCAAGACTGTAGCCCACTTGGCTCCTCTGTTCATGGGGATTCTCCAAACGAGCTTACTGGAGTGGGTTGCCATGCCCTCCCCCAGGGGATCTTCCCAACCCAGGGATCAAACCCAGGTCTCCTGCACTGGCTTCCCTTGTGGCTCAGCTGGTAAAGAATCCACCTGCAATGCGGGAGACCTGGGTTTGGCCCCTGGTTTGGGAAGATCCCCTGGAGAAGGGAAAGGCTACCTACTGCAGTATTCTGGCCTGGAGAATTCCATGGACTGTACAGTCCATAGGGTCGCAAAGAGTCAGACATGACTGAGCGGCTTTCACTTTTCACTTTCACTCCCACATTACAGGTGGATTCTTTACAGTTTGAGCCACCAGGGAAGCCCTACAGATAGCTTAGCTCATGGAACAAAAACAATTCCTATTAGATTATTTGGTAGGCTTGGCTGTTGCCAAGTTTATTGTATTTTTCATTTCCGTAACAGTAACAATTATTAAGCACTTAGTGGGTTCTATTTCCCCAAATGAGTGTGTTACCCACACTTACTCCTCTAGTTCACAACATTCAGGGAGGTGGTGGGCACAGACCATCCCATTTTGCAGTTGCCAATACAGAAGCTTCGAGATGGGCTGACTGCCCAGGGCACAGAGCTGGCAAGTGGTCCAGTCGCTCCTGAAGTCCCCGTGGCTGTGCCTCTAACCTCCTCCTGCCTGAGCCATGTAAGTTGCAGCCAGAATCTTTCCAGATCTTTGTTTTGTTTGTGTGTTTCAAAGGCATGCAGCCACTGGGAAGTAGCCCTTAAAAGTGAAAGCGACAGTTTTATGGATGAGGTGAGCAAAAATGAAAGACATCTTTGGAAAGAAACTTTCAACCCCCTCTACCTGGCTCTCTCAAGGACCAATTACTGCTCATCAGGCAGCAATCTGCTGACAAATTGGCAGGGAAACTAGTGTCTGTGTGAATGGCAGTGTGTAAAATAATTAGCATATTCTGTAGAGTCTCCCGGGCACCAAGGAGAGCTGGGAGGCTGTCCCTCTAGGCTCCAGAGCATCAGGAACTTTTAATTATTTCAGTTCTGGGAGAGCTTCTTACCTGGGCTAGCCACTTGCTCACAAACAGAAGCTAAGGGTGGACTGAAAGAGCTGTGCATGTTTTCCTTCCTTCCTAACTAGTTTATAAGTTATATCTTATACTTCCCTCTGGCTTCAAAAGTGTGGATTTGAAATAGCCATGAATAGGGGGAATTATTCCAATATGTATTTTTATTTGCTTGGCCCCTTGGAAAACTTCACCATGAGTATGTCTATGCAATTGCTTTGGAAACTATAAAGCATTTTAGAAATCAGGCTTATTTATTATCACAGGGACTGCAGGAGGGGGTGGTTTCTGTCATGATCCCCAGTTTATAGATGAGGAAACTGAGCCCTTGGCAGGTTAAATGACTTGCCTTGATTGAACAACTGAGAATGGATGGGGTCATTCCAACTCTAAATTTAGTATGTTTTCCATTATAATATCACTTCTTTTAAACTGCTACAAGAAAAAAAGAGTCATGCTGGAGTATTGTCACCAGGCATTTTTGACAGTGATTTTAAATTGCTTGTACCCAAGGATGAAAGTCTCTTAGTCATCAAGGTGATCAAACCAGTCAATCCTAAACAAAATCAATGCTGAATATTCATTGGAAGGATTGATGCTGAAGCTCTAATCCTTTGATGTGAGGAGCCAACTCATTGGAAAAGACCCCGATGCTGGGAAAGATGGAGGGCAGGAGGAGAAGGGGACGACAGAGGATGAGATGGTTGGCTGGCATCAGTGACTTGATGGACATGAGTTTGAGCAAACTCTGAGAGATAGTGGAGGACAGAGGAGCCTGGGGTGCTGCAGTCCACGGGGTCGGAAGGAGTCAGACACAACTTAGCAGCTGAACAACAACAACAAGGATGGAAGTGAAGGTCTTGCAAGCATCCATCCTGTCCTTTAATAACTGCTTTTGGAGCTCGAGAAGAAGTAGGATGCCTGTAGCCTACTGGTCTTCTCAGGCCACAGAGCTGTGTCACGACTCACGGGAGCAGCCTTGCAGTGGGAAGATCATTTTAATGAGAATGCAGAGTGAACTGTTAGAAGTATTCAGGACATGATGACATTATTCCTTCAGGTGTGCTTGCTAGCCCTTAACTCTCAGCCGGGGCTGTGAGAGGTGTTTCCCTTTGAAAACTTCTGTTCCAGACGCTTAGAGAAAGTTATTTTAGTTTTGGGAGGACCAGAGACTCAACTCTAAAATTGGGGATGATCAGCATCACAGGTGTCCTGATTCTCTCAGTGTTCCCATTTCTTTTGTTGTTGAAGGACCACACTGTTCAGAGGTCTTTGGAAGTGTTTAGGTCCTGGAGAAGCCCTTCAGGTTGAGTTGATACCAGAGGTCACTGAGGTTCCTGGTATCGTGATAGAAATCCATTCTTTCATCTGGTCTTTAATTGCTTCACTTTACATTCATTATCCTCTGGTTTGCTGTTTTATTTTCTGTTTCTTGTTCCTTTGTATTTATTTGTTGCTTATCCTATCATGTGCTCACTCGCTGGGACTATAACCCTGCTCACCTATTAGGTCTTTAATATAGTTCTGTTAAACAGATCCGTGAGGATGAATCTGTAGTTATGATCTTTATGGGTCTAAAAAAGCTTAGAAACCCTATCATATTTTCAGTGAACTTTTCTTGGACTTGAATATTTTACTCTTAAAAAAAGTATCTCTGGGCATGTTTTCTTCTGAAGATAGTCTGACTTGGACTTTTATTTTGAACATTGTGGTTCCATCTTCTTGTGGATGAAAATAGTTTAGCTTGTGTGCTTAAGGAAAGTGAAATACATATTTTTTTAGGGTTGCTAAAAACCATGCATAAGATACTTCAACTTTGGATTTTTTTTTAAAGTGTATGTATGTATGTATGTATGTATGTATGTATTAATTTTTTGCTGTGCTGGATCTTTGCTCAGGCTTTCTTTAGTCTCAGCGAGCAGGGGCTCCTCTTCATTGTGGTGCAAGGGCTTGCTGCTAATGTGATGCCTTTTCTTGTTTTGGAGCACGGGCTCTAGACCTGTGGGCTTTAGTAGCTGCCAAGCACTGGCTCAGCAGTTGCGACTTCCAGGCCCTAGAATGAGGAATCAGTAACTGGTGCACTGGGTCAGTTGCTCCAGGGCACGTGGGGTCTTCCCTGACCAGGGATTGAATCCATGTCCCCTGCATTGGCAGGCGGATTCCCATCAACTGAGAGAAGTCCCCAAGCTTCACTAATTTAGTGTATTGTCGACTTAACTATTTTCAGTGAGTATTAAGTAGAACACTACCATCTATTTTTTATTCAGATTATATTGTTTGGTAATACTGGTTTCAACTGCTTTGGAAATTGGGTTTACATGACAGTTGAAATAAATCAATCTAGAAAGCATTTAAAAATTGATCTCTAAGTTAATAAATCATTCCTTTGACTCTGTTCTCTGGATTAGGGGGTTGTAGCATTATGAATCCTTGTAAATTTGTATGTTGATTTGCTTTATGATGGGGGCTCTGCATCTGTATTTTTCTCCTTTTTATTATAGAAACTATAAATTTTTTGATGTGTCTGACTGAAATGGTTTCTAGTAGGTCTTCTGTTTCTGGCTTCCCTCCTTACTGAAATCAGAAGTGAAATAATCAATTTCAGGAAAAAAGAAAAACATTATTGAACAGTAGTGTGTATGTAGTTGTACATGTACTTGAGACTACATTTAAATAACCCTTTTCTATAAATTCCATTATTCAGCTCATCTGTGTTTTTCTGTAAATGGAGAAAAATATATAAGCTATGTATTTAAATATTTAAAGAATTAAAAATACAATTAAAATTAACATGCCATTTGTTGTTTTTAATAATATGGTATCTGCTAGACAATCAGCTTTAGACAAAGAGTCACTGTTAGAATCGAACTGAAGAAGAAGCAAATAGTTCAACACACAGGCTTTCTGAGATGGAGCTTGGGATACAGGTGTTTGTACTCTATGAACAAAGGACTTGAAATGGTTTCTGTGACATGATAACTACTTGGAACTGTATGTTGTATTTTGTTTGTGTACCTGAGTGTGTGTTTGACTCAGAGGAGTGGATGTAATCTCTCATTGGGGGGAATTTTCCTGGTTGACTTTTGTTTTGGAGTGCTTCTCAGGTAGTACTCGTGGTAAAGAACCTACCTGTCAGTGCAGGAGATATAAGAGATGTGAGTTCGATCCCTGGGTCTGGAAGATCCCCTGGAGAAGGAAATGGCAACTCACTCCAGTATTCTTGCCTGGAGAATCCCATGGACAGAGGAGCCTGGCGGGCTACAGACCATGGGGTTGCAAAGAGACAGACACCACTGAGGCGACTTAGTACACTCACCAGGGGTGTAAATTCAGATTCATGGGCAGCATTCATGCGATTGTTTTGTCTTTTTTTGACTTTTAAAGATCAGCAGCTGTTCCACTGGTTGAACTTATGTAGCCCCATTTGGACAATGTGTATTGTGAGACTACTATGAAAATAAGTTCCAAGACATGACATTTCTGTCCTGCATAGCTTACTTTTCACATTTTATTTTGCATCCACTTTGCTTACTTAATTATATTTTAATAATTTTCTCTATTTTCCATCTCCGCCAAAGACCTCTCCTGTTGATTACCGTGCAAGCTTGTTTAGAGAGACAGTATTTCCCTGGGGAATCTTTCTCCATTCCTGAAGCCGTAACAACAGGAACGCAGCAATAAAAAGCCAATTCCCTCCCCTTGGTGTTGCTTCAAATAGTCATTTCTTTGATACGGGCTAATAAAAACAGGAAAAGGATCATTGTTAAAGGCTCTGGTTGGGGTTCCTTTACTTCCAATAAGGAAAATTGCCTCACAAGAGGGAGCATGGGTAATAACGATACAACTAACTGAGGAATTATATTCAGTCTAATGTCAAAATCCCCAAGCTGCTGCCTGCAGATTCAATTTAATAGTGGGATTGCGGTGTGTCTGCTGTGCTGTATAGATTTGAATTTGCTGTCGCTGATCATCTCTTCACAGTTAATGAAGATGGATTTCAAATGAGACTGGAGAGGTCTGATATGTGTGTGTGTGTATGTGTGTGTGTGTGTGTGTGTGTGTGTGTGTGTGTGTGTGTGTGTTTTCCTTCACAATGTTTGTAAGCGTTGATGTACGTAACTAAAGGGCTTTGAGAGTTGACCCAGAGGGATGCGTGTAGTAGCATCTTGAATGTTTTGGTGGGGGTGGTGAAAGTGACCACAGATTAGCTGACACTGAAGGAGATGGAGGCACAAAGAAATGAAAGAAGTCGACTAAGGGCATACAGAGTCCAGCTGCTTCTTTTTAGTCCGTTTCTTTCTTATTCACACCCTTCCTCCTGTTACTTTCAGAAGATCTGAGGTGAAGGCAGTGGCTGTTTTCCTTTTGTGTAGTTAGCCCCTCTAGGATCGATTCTCATATTCCCAGCCTGGCTCAGTGCTTCTCCAGAAATTATTCTCACCCAGGGCAAGGAAGCAGCCCCCATCCAATGATCTTTCCAGGTAGGGGTGTAACTTGAGACAACTCTGAAGAGCTGTCTTGGGTCCAGAACTCCCCATGGGCTTGGCTGAGTCCTGTATTGCAACTGTATTATGGACCAAATTCTGTCCCAGCCCCGTCTGTCTTCTCCCTTGCCTTTCCAAAGTGTGATCGCAAGGAACTTCCCAATAAACCACATGCATTTCAAATAATATCAGAGACCATTACCTGGGGAACCCAACATAAGACAACAGACTTATTTCACTTAGTAAGTCAGACAAAGACAAATATCATACAATATTTCTTATATGTTGAATCAAAAAAAAAGATACAGTTGAACTTATTTGCAAAACAGAAACAGACTTACAGAGGAAAAACTTATGGTGGGGAGAAGGGTGAGGAGGAAGGGGTAGGTTGGGAGTTTGAGATTAACATGTACAGCCTGCTGTAGAGTAAGTCCCCTACATACGAACACATTTCCTTCTGAAAGTGCATCTGTAAGTCCAATTTGCTCATAAGTCCAATAGAGTTAGCCTAGGGTCCAACTATCACAGTTGGCTTTGTAGTACTCTGCTGCAATAGGTTTATAGTACTTTTCACACAAATAATATATAGAAAACACAAAAATAAAACTTTCAATCTTACAGTATAGTACTTCAAAAAGTACAGTACAGTGCCATCTACTTCACTGCTGCTTTTCTGCTTGCTTCTGGACATCTGGACTTGAAATACAGATACAGTCCTTTTGTACTCTATGCAGTACTGTGTAGTACACGGAAGCACTCCACTTGTGGAGGATACCCTCATGTGACTGTACACTAGACATGTGAATTGACTTACCTGATTGGACATATGAATGCCAATTCACATCTTTGAAGTTTGCAACTTGAAAGTTTGTATATGGGGGACTTTATTTAAAATAGATGACCAACAAGAGCCTACTGTATAGGACAGAGAACTCTGCTCAATATTTTGTAATAACCTAAATGGGAAAAGAATTTGAAAAAGAATAGATACTTGTATTTGAATCACTTTGCTGTGCACCTGAAACCAACGCAGCATTGTTGAGCAACTGTACTCCAGTATAAAATAAAAACTTTAAAACAAACAAACAAAAAACCCAAACAAAGAAAAAAGACAACAGAGAAGCTAAAATAGGGTGCTCTTCTGGCAGTGGTCAAGGACAGGATGCTGCTGCTGGGGAAAAATGATCTTTCTGGGAATTCTGGCTGTTCTTAAACGGGAGCCTTCAGCTGACAGTTAAGAGACATGAATGGATTTTGTTTTTTGCTTGGGGACCTAGTCTAATCCTTTCACTGTATAGATTTAGGAAAGCCCCATGCATTAAAGTAACTTGACCAAAAATACATAGCTAGTTGGCAAAAGAGCAGAAACAGGCTTATAGTTCCAGGTGCTGCTTTCAAAGAGCCATGCTGGAATTTGTTCAGAGGGGTTTTTTGCTGCTGTAACTCAGGACTGACTGCAGATGGGTCCAGAGACCATTTATCTGTCTGATCCATTTGTTCACCTCTGGCACTGGAGTCAGACATCTCAATAATTTCTCCGTGGTTCTGTTTTGCTGATTGTCTACCAATCTGAAGAGTGATATCTGAAGCTCTCCGTAGTTGGTAGTTGAACAGTGAAGAAGAAATGGCGAAGTAGAAACAGATGGTCACAGATATTACTGCCTGAAATCAGCGTTTTGTGTTCTGGCTATTAAGAGAATTGGAAAATTGGCAAGCTGTATTACATGATAGACTGGTAGCAAGTGTAGACTCATTAGGTAGATGAAACATGCAGGAGTGGGTTGAAAGAATCATAAGCAAAATGAAAAATGACTACAAATTAATATTTAGTCTCTTGATTGTCCTAAATAGTTTATTAGTCATTTTATTATGCTCAGATAATGTTCCGTTGAGATCATCAAATGATTATAAGCTCAGAGTCACTGTGATCCTGAGAAATTTGGAAGTAATTGAAAAACAAGTTATTAGTTTGTTATTATCGCTACTGCAAGGATCCGGTTTTAAATGGTTTCCTTGGCATCATTAACCACCTACATTTAAGGAAATATTCTTCGATTCCCATTGTCTGTAAATTAAGTAGAAATTTATTTTGTTTGGTGTTCAAGGCTGTATTCGGAGAAGGCAATGGCAATCTACTCCAGTACTCTTGCCTGGAAAATCCCATGGATGGAGGAGGCTGGTAGGCTGCAGTCCATGGGGTCTCTGAGAGTTGGACACGACTGAGTGACTTCACTTTCACTTTCATGCATTGGAGAAGGAAATGGCAATCCACTCCAGTGTTCTTGCCTGGAGAATCCCAGGATCGGGGGAGCCTGGTGGGCTGCCATCTATGGGGTCACACAGAGTCGGACACAACTGAAGTGACTTAGCAGCAGCAGCAGCAGCAGCAGCAGCAGCAGCAAGGCCCTATGTGTGCTTAGCCAGATTCCCTCTTTGGCTTTCTCTTAGGATACTTTTCTATATGAACTCCATACCCTGACCAAAGTAGGAACCTCAGCATCCCCCAAATATATCTTTATTTTCCTAGATTTGTGTCTTTTGTTATATGTATGTGTGTAATTTTTTTTTTTTTTTGACTCTTCTTTTCATTTTATTACCCAGCAAGTCCTCCTCAGTTCTGGCCCAATTCAATGTTAACCTCTTAAAATAAAAATTCCTTTAAGTTCCCTTAGATACATCTTGTTCATGACACTTAACTCCTTACCTTGAGGAAATACATCAGGTCCTCTCACTGGATATGCTCTTTGTTCTCATTGATCCATTGTGGCATTTTATTTGCATGGAATTTTTATGTCCTACTTGGCATTTACCTACTTGCAGTCTCTCTCTAATTGAGTAAGTCTTTATAGGCATCCATGTACCAGAATCTGTGCTAGGTACTGAGGGGTTAAAACTATGAGAGATTGTCCTTGATTTAGGGAGTCTGCAGTCTAGTGGATGTGACAGAATAAAGTACTAAAGAGCCACGGATGGCAAAGCTGGAGCATTTGATGGGGGGCAGACCTGGCCATGGGGAGCTTTAGCTGAGAGTGTTCATGAGGGCTATTGAGAGGACCTTGAACTGCATCTGGCAAATGAGGAAGGGCTTGCCAGGCATGGCTGTTAGGGAGGGAATGAGAGCAGGTCAGACAAAGAGGCAGGCCCAGTGGGTCAGCTGAGAGGGGAGGAGAGGATGATCTGAGTTGAGCCCCATGCCTGGAGAGGTAGGCAAATATGCATGGTTATGAAAGTGGTGTGAAGCAGGGTGGATGGCAGGAGGGAGCATCTGTGGCAAATGCTTAGCAAAGGCAGCCAACCTGGGACAGAGTTTGAAAGACTGATGGACAGGCACATGGGTTCCTCTTCTCTACTCCTTGCGATGGGAGTATCGTGTATATAACTCCTGGCCTGGAGATATTTACCTGGTTGGAAAATTTGAGAGGAATAAAGTTGACATCTGAGCTCCATTCTGTTTTCCTCTTGGGAGGAGCTGCCCTTGGTGGGGGGCAGCTCCTCTGCCTATATGTGGACCAACTTTGGTCTCATGGTGGCCAACATTTGTATTCAGTATTAGCCACTTGGCTATAGACCTAAAACTACAACCTCTGAACTATGAGTTCCTGGAAACAAAGGAGCCATTTCCCCCTCTCTCTCCACCACTCCTCTTTTATGATTTCTGCAGTTTGTCTTGAATCTGAGGGAGAGAAGGGTGCTGTTTCTGGAGCCCCATCAAGACCCCGACAGTACTGTGTGTTGGAGGGGAGAAGGATCGCTAAGTGAGGTCAGGTAGAAGCTTGATTTTGGCAGAGACCTCATGATTGTGGAAGAAGGTGTGGGTTTTAACAATGCAACAAAGGGAAAAGTACTTGAAGACTCTTTGGCTGAAGGAGATGAGTGAGATGGAAGATTCTAGAAAGACTCTGCCTTCTGCTTTGGGTGGTTGAGGGTGACATCAGCTCACATACCTCCATGTTCTGATTGATTTGAGTCTCCCTGAACTGGATCTGGAGGCCAGGACAGTTAATTGGTCTTTGATCTCTCCTTTTCATCATCACCACCCAGGATCTGAAGGAATTTTTATGGGACTGATCAACTTGGGCATTTGCTTATCTAAATTTTTCAGTTCCTTTATTAATTCATCTAGACAGCAGATATTTCTTAATCTCTGTCTGTCACTGCAGGGCTTGGCCTACCTGTGAGATTTGTTGTTTAATTGCTAAGTTGTGTCCGACTCTTTGTTACGTCATGGACTGCAGCCCTCCAGGCTCCTCTGTCTGTGGGATTTCCCAGGCAATAATACTGGAGTGGGTTGCCATTTCCTCCTCCAGGGGATCTTCCTGACCCAGGGATGGAACCCATGTCTCCTGCACTGGCACGCAGATTCTTTACTGCTGATCCACCAGGGAAGCCCATTCATGAGATATGTTAGTTACTATTAGTCGCTCAGTTCTATCTAACTCTTTGCGACCATATGGGCTGTAACTCACCAGGCTCCTCTGTCCATGGGATGCTCCAGGCAAGAATACTGGAGTGAGTTGCCATGCCCTCCTCCAGGGAATCTTCCTGACCCAGGGAACAAACCAGGTCTCCTGCATTGCAGTCAGAGTCTTTACCACCTGAGGCACCAGAGAAGCTCAGCCCATGAGATATAGTGCTGGATAAACATTCACTTGTTCTCTGGGAACTTTGGGTCTGATGAGGAAGTCAGAGAGAGGTTTCTGGTTAACCAGCTTTGGAGCCAAGACAGCCCGAATTAGAATCTGGATCCCACTGTTTGCAAGACAGGTGACCTTCTTAGAACCTCATTTTTAAGAGAGCTAAGGTGGTGTCTCTCTTAAATGCTACTTTACCACATTTCTAACTTCTCCTCATTTGGCCCAATAAACCAGTGGATTGACTTTGAGCAAGTTCTGCCAGAAACTTAGAAAATTGAAAGAAAAGTTGGTTTTGGAATTCATTTTTTATTTTTTTGGAATTCATTTTTTTAAAAGAGGAAATTCCTGTCTGTAGCTGGAAGTTGTCACATAAGCAGTGTAAGTTATGCTCTATTTATCCCTATTTTGGATGATCCTTTGAGATCAGCACTAGAAGGAGGGAAGTTAGAATGTGGTTTAGCTTTTGGTAAAGTTTTCATTTTTGAGTTCTAATTGCATGAAGGATTTGAAAAAGATTTGAGCTTTTTTTTTTTTTTATTATGACAAATCTGAATATTCCTATGAAGTAGAGAAATCTGGTGTTTGTGTGGTTCGAGACTGACTTGGTATTAATAGGGAGTAATGGTTCGAGACTGACGGGAGTAATATTCTTTTTTAAATTGAAGTATGGCTAGTTTAAAATGGGCTGGTGCACTGGGATGACCCAGAGGGATGGTACGGGGAGGGAGGAGGGAAGGGTGTTCAGGTTGGGGAACACGTGTATACCTGTGGTGGATTCATGTTGATGTATGGCAAAACCAATACAATATTGTAAAGTAATTAACCTCCAATTAAAATAAATAAATTTATATAAAAAAATAAAATGTTATGTTAGCTTCCAGTGTACAGCAAAGTGATTCAGATATATATGTATATAAACCTTTTCAGTTCCTTTTCCACTACAGGTTATTACAAAATAGTAAGTGTAGTTCCCTGTGGTATACAGTAGGTCATTATTGTTTGCCTGTTTTGTATAAAGTAGTGTCTATATGGGCTTCCTAGATGGTGAAGTGGTAAAGAATCCACCAGCCAATGCAGGAGATGCAGGTTTAATCCCTGGGTCGGGAAGATCCTCTGGAGGAGGAAATGGCAAACCTCTCCAGTATTCTTGCCTGGAAAATTCCATGGACAGAGGAGCCTGGTGAGCTATCACACACACACACACACGCACACACACAGTGTGTATATATTAATCCAAACTCCTAATTTACTCCCCTGACCCCAGGTATCCCCTTTGGTAACCCTAAGTTTGTTTTCTATGTCTGGGAGTCTATTTCTGTTCTGTAAGTAAGTTCAAAGAGTAGCATTCTGATTTGTAGTTTTCTATGCCATTTGATACAATAATGGACATTTTAATGGTTCTAAAATGGGGAAAAAACCCCATTGTTGCTAGTGTTCTCAATTCAATGTAAAATACCATTCATATACACAAGTGTGTACTTGTGTGTGTACTTTATTGTGTGTGTGACATATTGTATAAGTGTGTACTCGTGTGTGTGTGTGACATATTGTATATATGTCCACGTGTACTTTATTGTTCCTATTTTAAAAGTCACAAGATGAAATTATATGCCCTGTGCCAGATTCTGCCATATTTATGTGCTATGATTTAGTGTTTCTGCTAATGTCCAATCCTGCAGAAACTGAAAAAGCTGAATTAGACAGAAGGTGGTTCATTAGTGATCAGGTTTCCTAAAGGGTAATATTTTTTTTTATTTAAAATTACCAGGATATTTAACGGAGTAAAAATGCCTCACTTTTATCCTTTTAAGTTTTTTCCTTTTTTTTTTTTTCTGTAAGTGAAGAGAAAAACAGTATCCTTCTGTAAGGAATTTAAGAAATAAAGTAAAATTAAGCTATCATTTGTTTCTTTACTAATATAGTACCTGCCCTACAAAGGGATGTGATGTCATCTCTTTCATGTTAGGGCACCCTGAGTTTTAAAGCTCAATGGCACTCAGGAGGTTGTTTATTCCAGTGCACTCCTTTGGACATTATCAAGAAACTTGGGTACCAGTTGCTCGAAAAGACTCATGTTTAGTCCTGTGTGAGGTACAACAGTGAGCATGGTGGCCAAAAGCCCAGACCTGGATGCCAGGCCAATCACTAGTTGTGTGATCTTGTGAGATGTTATTTAGCCTCTCAGTGCCTCAGTTTCTGCATCTGGCAAGTGGAATCCGTGTTAGTTCTTCCCTCCAAGGGTTGTCAGGGAGTGGATTGAATTGGTAGGTAAAAGTGACAGTGCCTGGCACTAACACATGCCTGGCACTAACACATGCTACTTTTTGATTTACAGTAACTTGCATTTCATCAGGTCTAATGTGCAAGGGGCCACTGCTTCCTTGAACTCAAGAGCATAGGACTGGAAGTTTTCATGAAATTACAATAAGTTTGCCAAAGATTTGCCACTTTGGCAATACCAAAAAGATAGTATTGGTTGTAAGATGAAGGTATTAAGTGGCAGTGGAGCTTAGAATCAATTAAATAGGATGCTGTTATTATTATTATCATTATTACTATTATTTAACTAACAAAGCAGAGTTGGAATTAGAAGCTGTATGTCCTAGTCAAATTCTTAGTTCATTATTCTACATTGTACGATTAGGTGATGTTTATAAACTATACTTTTAGACACTTTCACTTTGGGAAATAAAAATTTTAGCTGTTTATTCGGAGCACACAGAGTCTGGTTCTCTTTGGGTAGTCTTATTTGATTTAAAACTATTGCGGCACTGACATTTTACAGTTCCAAGTCCTAAAGGACAGTTGGGTTGATTCTCTTTACTTACTAGAAGAAGGAGGGTAAAGAAACACCCACATTCCCATGTAAGAACCAGCCTCCTCTTTCTCTGGTGCTCGTGGGCTCAGGGGTGATTGAGCTGTGTGTATTTTCCTCTGTTTGTTATTGCTTTGTATTTGGATAGGTTAAGTCTTCAGACAGTTACAAATTTCTTTGTACTGAGCGAAGGTTCGGATTCAACTTTTAATAATAGTTAGAAAGCAGCTCAGTATTAGCCACTTGGCTATAGACCTAAAACTACAACCTCTGAACTATAAGTTCCTGGAAACAAAGGAGCCATTTCCCCCTCTTTCTCTGCCACTCCTCTTTTATGATTTCTGCAGTTTGTCTTGAATCTGAAGGAGAGAAGGGTGCTGTTTCTGGAGCCCCATCAAGACCCTGATGGGTCTTGATACTGAGCTGTTTCATTGCTGTTCAAGTTCATCCAACAAAGGAGACTGGGATGGAAATTTCAGATTACTAATAAACTCACTCTGGGGCAAAAACTATGTAAATTTTAATGTGTGTCTATGTAAACCCCCCACAAGAGTGCTTCAGTGAGGGCTTTTGTGCATACCTTAAAGATTTTGGAGGATTTCCCCGGCAGTCCAGTGGTTAAGACTCCAGGGTTCCAATGCAGGGAGCTTGGGTTCGATCCCTGGTCAGAAAACTAAGGTCCTACATGCTGGGTGTGGCCAAAATTTAAAAAAAAAAATCATAATACAACTTGGGGCCAGTCTCCTCTGTTTGGTTTTTGTCTTCATTGCTAGTGTTATTATCTGTCTTGCTCTGGTGGGTTTATCTTCCCGGCCCCTCCTCCCTCAGCCGTGGTTCCCCCTTGTCTTGCCCTCATTATCCCACTACCACCCTCTTGTCTCAGCACCCTCCCTTCATTTCTGTCCCTCGCCAAAGTTTATATTTGACTGTTGTCTCTGGGCAATCTGCCCAGTTTGGTTTATTTGTTTCTCATAATTGTATTCAGAGCCTCAGCTACGAGTTTCAGATGGATGATTCATGTGGCATTCAGCTCCATTGTAACACACGTCTTTTCTGGGAGTTCCGTAGTGTTTTACAATATTAACGTAAACTTGACCTCTCCAAAGTAGCGTTGTATAAGATGAGTACTCAGATCAATCAGAAGATGTTCCAGTACCTCTCAATTAAGTTTTACTGCCCCAGGTCTCAGTGTAATGGAATAAAGATGGTGACTTACTGGTAAGCCTGATTGCTGCTAACTGCTTTGCATTTGTCTCTCCAACGAAATATCATCTGCTGAGTTTAGTTTTATGGAAGATGAATGTATTGATGATAGTGTAAAAGAATCCCAAGTGTCCTTCATGTTGAAATACAAGCTAGTGTCAGCTTTAAGATGACAACGCTAAACACTTCATACTTTAGTCTCAGCCTGACATCTATTTCTACTTAGAGAAAATTGTGGTTTAAGGACTTGTGTTACTCTGTAACATTCTAGCAAAAGCCCATTGCTTTAAAATATGAATCCTTCTATGATAATAATGGGTCTTCCTAATTGTTGTACGTTTACAATTTTAACATTCAAAAAACTAAGATCATGGCATTCAGTCCTATCACTTCATGGCAAATAGAAGGGGAAAAAGTGGAATCAGTGACAGATTTTACTTTTGGGGCTCCAAGATCACCATCCAAGATCACCATCCAAGATGGTGACTGCAGCCATGAAATTAAAAGACACATGCTCCTTGGAAGGAAAGCTGTGACAAACCTAGACAGCGCATTAAAAAGCAGAGACACCACTTTGCTGACAAAGGTCTATATAGTTCAAGGTATGGTTTTTCTAGTAGCCATGGACAGATGTGAGAGTTGGACCATAAAGAAGGCTGAGTGCCAAAGAATTGATGCTTTCAAACTGTGGTGCTGGAGAAGACTCTTGAGAGTCCCTTGGACTGCAAGGAGATCAAACCAGTCTATCCTAAAGGAGATCAACCTTGAATATTCATTGGAAGGACTGATGCTAGAGCTGAAGCTCCAGTACTTTGGCCACCTGATGGGAAGAGTCGATTCATTGGAAAAGACACTGCTGCTGGGAAAGATAGAAGGCAGGAGGAGAAGAGGATGACAGAGGATGAGATGGTTAGATAGCATCTCTGACTCAACGGACAGGAATTTGCCCAAACTCCGGGAGACAGTGGAGGACAGAGGAGCCTGCTGTGCTGCAGTCCATACTGAGTCGGACGCGACTTAGTGACTAAACAACAACAACAAAACAGCACAATTTCACGTGTTTCAGATACTGCATTGTCCGATAAAGTAGTAACTGGCAACTAGCCTTATGTGGCTTTTAAATTTGTGTGTGTGTGTGCCTAGTCGCTCAGTTATGTCCAACTCTTTGTGACCCAATGGGCTGTGTAGCCTGCCAGGCTCCTCTGTCCACGAGGATTCTCCTGCCAAGAATCCGGCAGTGGGTGTGGGTTCTGTGCTCTCCTCTGGGGGATCTTCCCAGCCCAGGAATTGAACCCAGGTCTCCCACATTGCACGTGGATTCTTTACCATCTGAGCCACCAGGGAAGTTCTTTAAAATTTTAATTAACTACAGTTCAGTTCAGTTCAGTTCAGTAGCTCAGTCGTGTCCGACTCTTTGCGACCCCATGAATCGCAGCATGCCAGGCCTCCCTGTCCATCACCAACTCCCGGAGTTCACTCAGATTCATGCCCGAGTCAGTGATGCCATCCAGCCATCTCATCCTGGGTCGTCCCCTTCTCCTCCTGCCCCCAATCCCTCCCAGCATCAAAGTCTTTTCCAGTGAGTCAGCTCTTCCCACCAGGTGGCCAAAGTACTGGAGTTTCAGCTTTAGCATTCCTTCCAAAGAAATCCCAGGGCTGATCTCCTTCAGAATGGACTGGTTGGATCTCCTTGCAGTCCAAGGGACTCTCAAGAGTCTTCTCCAACACCACAGTTCAAAAGCATCAATTCTTCGGCACTCAGCCTTCTTCACAGTCCAACTCTCACATCCATACATGACCACAGGAAAAACCATAGCCTTGACTAGACGGACCTTAGTCGGCAAAGTAATGTCTCTGCTTTTGAATATGCTATCTAGGTTGGTCATAACTTTTCTTCCAAGGAGTAAGCGTCGTTTAATTTCATGGCTGCAGTCACCATCTGCAGTGATTTTGGAGCCCCCAAAAATAAAGTCTGACACTGTTTCCACTGTTTCCCCATCTATTTCCCATGTAGTGATGGGACCGGATGCCATGATCTTCGTTTTCTGAATGTTGAGCTTTAAGCCAACTTTTTCACTCTCCTCTTTCACTTTCATCAAGAGGCTTTTTAGTTCCTCTTCACTTTCTGCCATAAGGGTGGTGTCATCTGCATATCTGAGGTTATTGATATTTCTCCTGGCAATCTTGATTCCAGCTTGTGGTTCTTCCAGTCCAGTGTTTCTCATGATGCACTCTGCATAGAAGTTAAATAAGCAGGGTGACAATATACAGCCTTGACGTACTCCTTTTCCTATTTGGAACCAGTCTGTTGTCCCATGTCCAGTTCTAACTGTTGCTTCCTGACCTGCATACAGATTTCTCAAGAGGCAGGTCAGGTGGTCTGGTATTCCCATCTCTCCCAGAATTTACAATTAAAAAAGTTATAAATTCAGTTTTGCAGACACACTAGCCGTTATGAGGGCTCAGTCTCCTCATGTTGCTATCATATTGGGCCATGCAGATACTGAACAGTTCCATCACAGAGAAAGTCTTATTGGACAGAGTTGTTGCAGAGGATTTAAGTTAGGGTGCGTGTGTGCTAAACTGCTTCAGTCGCGTCCGACTCTTTGCGAGCCCAGGGACTGTATGTAGTCCGCCAGGCTCTTCTGTCCATGGGATTCTCCAGGCAAGAATACTGGAGTGGGTTGCCTGTCCTCCTCCAGGGGATCTTCCCGACCCAGGGACTGAACCTCCATCTCTTGGGTCTCCTGTGTTGGCAGCTGGGTTCTTTACCATTAGCGCCACCTGATTAGGGTTAGTGGGACTAATGGGTCGATTTCACTGAGATTATTAGGATAAAACTATGCTGCTGTAATAAAATAATATAAAAATACAGTAAATGAAAGAATTTTAAAAAGTATATTCAAGAAGTGAGTAGTCCAGATGATACATGATAAGTCATATCGGGATAGGATTCCTTCCATCTTTTTGACCTGTCAGTCACATGACATTATCTGCATCGATGTGTCCCAGTTTACAGGAAGACCATAAAGAACTCTGGGACAAGTCCCATTCTTTTTTTCTTATTTTTAATTAAAAAAAAGTATTTTTATTTATTTATTTTTGGCAGCTCTGCATGGCATGCAGAATATTAGTTCCCTGACCAGGGATCAAACTTGCACCCCCTGTATTGGAAGCAGAGTCTTAATCACTGGACCACCAGGGACATCCTGCTAGTGGCTTTCTTACAGATTAAAAATGAACCAGGCATTGTAGCATCACTTTTGTTCACATCCTGTTGATCCACAGGAAGGTACACATTGACACCTTGCTGCAAGTGAGGCTGGGAAATGTGGCCTTTAGCTTGGTGCCATGTGAGCAGCTTAAACTATTACTGTGGAAGACAGAGAGAGTGGATTTGGGGGCGCAACCAGCAATTTCTCCCCTATGTGTTAATGCTCAATGTAGAGATATGATATTTAAGGTGACGGTTCATTTGCCATCATTAATTTGGGTGTTGGGAGAGATGATACGTGGATTTCATTTAGATGGTGTGTTACTCTTAATGTTTACTATATGTCATCATTTAAGCAAATATGGACATAGAATTCTAGTAGACTAAAATAGGAGGTTTTGTACAGTTCTGCCATCCCCTGAATGACTTGAGTATGTGGAGTGGTTCTGGCTGGATTCTCACATGGAACCACAAACCTGTGACTCCGCGTGTAGGTTTCCAGTGCTCAGTGGACTTGGGGATTTGGAACACCTGCACTCTTGCTATTCTAGGTAAAAGGCTTGACTAAGTCAGGGAAATACACTTTGAAGAAATGGATTTTATGGTCCTTTAGTGTGAGTAAATGAGGCTTCCTTCTTGGGAGATGGAAGAGCTCATTTCTATAATGAACCGCTAAACCTCTTACGGAGAAGTTGAAGACATTCTTTTCGAATTAGTGGAATTATGTTTTACTTTCCTTTTTCTATTTTAGAATCAAAAGGGGAACTGATTTGTGCATGTGTGTGTGTGATTTCTCTCCTGCTTGCTGCCAATGACCCTTCTCTCTCTTAACCCAAACGTGGTAGGATTGTGAAGTTATTAGAATGTACTCTGGTTCATTGGTGTTATTATCAATTATGGCTTGGAGGAATAACTCATGTAATGGCATTAATTGTGGTGGGTCAGTGAATTTCCTCTTTTTCTTATTATAACCAACACGTTGAATTTTATCTCTTCTCAGATGATGTGTTGGATTCTACTTTTATCTGTTTATTATAGGAGATTAAGTTACAGTGTAAGTAACCTTCAACTTGTGTACATTAATCTTTCTTCAGCTAAATGTACATTGTAACTTATGTCCTGTCCCATGTGGAAGGGCCAGGAGATGTCTCAGGTCTATGGGAAAGGACAGTACCTGAGATGTTTGCCGCACCCCCAGCTCCCAGAGCTTGTGATGTTTACCCTCTGTCCCACTAGGTTTAATACTCAAGCGTGCCATGGATTTCTGATCTTTTTCAGCTCTCCGCAGAACCCTCTGTCTACAACATGTATGTCTATCAGCTCACAGTTTGAGTCCTGGCTCTGTCACTTAGTGAGCTATGTGGTCATCAGCCAGAGACTCCCCATCCTCAGTTTCCCCATCTTTAAGATGAGAATATCAGTACTTAGCTCAGAGGGCAACTGTGAGATTTTTAAATGAGTTAAAGATTCCAAAACTGAATTGAAAGTTCCTGGCACATTGTAAGCCCTCTATAGGTGGGGGTTATTCCCTGTGTTTACTCAGTTTTGGTACATCTTTATGTACGAAAGTAGAGAAACTGTCTCTTTTGGAAAATGAATACTTGAGAAGGCACCTGTCTTCAAACGATTTTATTTTTCATCTAGTTACTAATGAATGAATCATCCATTTTTTCTTTAAAGTTTAAATCCTGAATATTTATTTTATCATTTTTTAGCTGTTTATTTTATACTGGAGTATAGTTGATTAACAGTGTTATGATAGTTTCAGTTGTACAGCAAAGTGATTCAGTTATACATGTGCTTATATCTTTTTCAAATTCTTTTCCCATTAAGGTTGTTACATATTATTCAGCAGATTTCCCTGTGCAGTTGCTCCTTGTCGGTTGCATACGTGCATGCTAAGTCACTTTAGTTGTGTCTCTTTGTGCCTCTATGGACTGTAACCCACCAGGCTCCTCTGTCCTTGGGATTCTCTAGGCAAGAATACTGGAGTGGGTTGCCATGCCCTCCTCCAGGGGATCTTCCCGACCCAGGGATTGAGGTCCCATCTCATGTCTCCTGCATGGGCAGATAGGTTCTTTACCACTAGTGCCGTTTGGAAAGACCACCTGGCTGGCTACCCATTTTAAATATCCCTAACTGACCTTGTCCAGTTTTAAAAACCCATAGCAATGCTTTCCTTTCATCATAGCACTTTTAGAATGAGACCCCACCTTCTCTAGAATGTTCCAGTCATATTTTTCCGTTTTGCAAGCAAGATCACTGGAGCTGGTGAAGTGCAGGTGGCCATGCACAGGCACCGACTGAAGCTGTTGAGCTGTTCCTTAGCCCAGTTATCTTGCTTTTCAGTGGAATGGTTTTCCTCTATACATTGCTCTGCGTGAGTGTCTCTGTGTGTGTGTTTACATGTACATATCTATCCATCCATACATACGTGTTGTATACAAGAAGGCACAGGGGACAGAATTCGCAATATGATCATGGATAGGAGTCTACAGAATGTGATGAGAAGGGAATTTAGAACAATTTGAGTTTTTCTGATCTGGTCTGTCTTCCGTCTGCTGTGCTGATGCTCAGTCCCGTCTGACTCTTGGCAACCCTTTGGATTGTACCCACCAGGTTCCTCTCTCCATGGGATTTTCCAGGCAGGAATACTGGAGTGGATCTCACATTCAAGATTCTAATCAATCAGTGTCTCTCTGACTCAGCTCTGGAAACAAGCAGTCTCGTCTCCACACAGCATTGCACAAGGTCATTTGAAATATTAGGAAAACATTAGGACATACATGCTTCCTGCTGTTTAGAAGCTGGACGGCTTAGGTTTGGGGTTTTATAAAGTAGAGGACACCCACGCTTACACAAACATGGTGATCAGTTCTAAGCATGAAGTCATCCACCGAAAAGTGAGGCACTATACTGTGTGGCTGTTGGCAGTGAAGTGGAAGTGATCAAAGAAACTGGGGGTGGGGGAATGGGGGTGAATGCTGTCATCTGCTGTCGGCGTGGCAAAGGAGGAACTGCTGCTGGAGAAACCTGGATTTGGAGTTAATGTGTGAAGTCAGAAGGACTTCGGCTTGGCAGAGAGGATGGCCAGCACTTCTTGCCAGTGGGACAGAATGTGTGATGGGAGTGGCATTTGAGAGTAAGTTCCATGTAGGGAATGGCAGGCAGGGTTAGAGGAATGGAGCAGAGATTCTGGGAAAGGATTGCCCAAGAAGAGTCCACATAGATCACCCAATTTACTTATTTAGCAAAAACTCTCCTGCCTTTTCTCTGTGGTACTAGCTCATTTACTCACACCTTGTCTGGGGAGAAAAAGCAGTGTCTGTTTGTGGGAACAAGAATTCCAAAGGCATCTTTTGGTTGCCCTTAAAGTTTTGGTTAACATCCAGTCCTGGGAGGAATGATCAAGAAGCCATTTAATCAGTGTAAAACAATGAGTATCTCATGTCAGAATCTCAAAACAATTAGAGCCTCTTGATTCAAAACAGACCTGGGACGCTTCAAGGAGCAGGGTAAGAGCATACTGTTCCACTAGAGGGAAGCCTGCTTAAGAAACACTGCATCCACAAATAGAAGAGGAACATTCCTGCATAAAATCAGACTCTAAATAAATATGAAGGGAATATGAGCATGTCATCCTTGGGAATGGGAAAGCTCATAATCAAATCTAGACTGAGAGAGTGAAGGGGTGTAAAAATGTACACTCCGCTTGGACCAGCCTGGAACACTCGCTTTCTGGTGGCTGGGAGGGTTGTCTGTGCCAAGGAAGGATTGTAGCCTTCCTAGAAAGTACTTGAAGCTATTGTAAACTTCCTGGAGGGCTTACAGTGCTTGGGTTCTCAACCTCATTCCTGGATTTATTTCAGAATGAATCTCTATTCTCTTGAGATTATGTGGAGCTGTGCAAAATCTTGCTAACTGTTCACATCTCAGGAGTTCAGTTGATTTATTGACCTTTACAATATTAATTGTCCTCTCAGACTGGGTACACTTAGAATAGAGAAAAATACACTGATTTGCATTTCTTCATTTTCAGGTTTTTTTTTCTTCTTGCCTTTAAGCTGCCTTGAGTTTAAAATAACTCAAAAGTAAGGTGAGATTCTTTGAAAATAAGCATTCATCAGTAATGTAAACTGTAATAAAACTATTAAATGGCAACCCAGTCCGGTTTTCTTGCCTGGAAAATCCCATGGACAATGGGACCTGGCGAGCTACTGTCCATAGGGTCACAAAGAGTTGGGCACAGCTGAAGTGACTTAGCAGGCAAATCCATTAATAGGTGGTGTGACTGTGCTTTTTGAGTTTTTGAAAGTAGTCAGAGACATGGTTAGCTTATACTGGAGTTTGGCTCAACTCAAGCTTATAGATTTCTCAGATAGACAAACTGTGTCAGAGGTCCCAAGGCCACCCTCAGGCTCAATGATTCACAGGACTCAGAAAAGCAGTTATACTCATGGTTATGGTTGATCACAGTGAAAGGATACTGATTAAGACTGGCGTGGGGATAAGGCTGGTGTGGCAAAGTCCAAGAGAAGCAAGTCACAAGCTTCTCAGTGTTCTCTCCCAGTGGAGTCACACTTTGTCGTTGTCACTTGGTGTTCAGTTGCTAAGTCATGTCCAACTCTTTGCGACCCCATACACTGTAGCACACCCGGCTGCTCTGCTCTCCTGGAGTTTGCACAGAGGAGTCACATGAGTGTCCCTAATCCTCCCAGCAATGATGTGTGACAAAACATGCAAAATGTTGACAACCAGAGAAACCGACTCTAGCCTTGATACCAACTGGGAAAGCTCACCTGAGCCTGGCTGTTTATTAGGGGTCAGTCATGTAGGCATCCAGCACCCCCATAATGAATGTCAGCTACTCATATTCCAGCCCCATGGAGCAACAACAGTCATCCATCATAAATCCCTTCACTAGAATAAATTTATCTAGTCACGATAGTCCAGAATGACTCAAGGTCTTGGGCATATAATAACACTCATATCAGGCAGAATTTTCTAAGGGTTCAGAGGTTGTCTCCTAGGAACCACAGGGCAAACACAGATAAGTAGAAAATATATAAAACGTATATACATGGAAAAGAGCCTTAGCAAGGGCATGAAATTATCATGATCTCTAAGTTGTGAGATATGCGATTTATTTTTTCCTAATCATACTTTTAATAATTTGCCAAACTTTCTTATTAGAATAGTGAGAGTTGGACTCTAAAGAAAGCTGAGCACCGAAGAATTGATGCTTTTGAACTGTCATGTTGGAGAAGACTCCTGAGAGTCCCTTGGACTGCAAGGAGATCCAACCAGTCCATTCTAAAGGAAATCAGTCCTGATTATTCATTGGAAGGACTGGTGTTGAAGCTGAAACTCCAATACTTTGGCCACCTGATGCGAAGAGCTAACTCATTTGAAAAGACCCTGATGCTGGGAAAGATTGAAGGCAGGGGGAGAAGGGGATGACAGAGAATGAGATGGTTGGATGGCATCACTGACTCAATGGACATGAGTTTGAGTAAACTCTAGAGTTGGTGATGGACAGGGAGGCCTGGTGTGCTACGGTCCATGGGGTCACACACGACTGAGCAGCTGAACTGAACTGAACTAATGACAAAATGAAAATGCAGCTCTGAAAATATAATTTAAGGTTTACTGAGAGAACCCCTATTGGACAACAAATAGAGTTTTTAGGAATGTGCTGGTGGTTTTAGAGAAGGAAATGGCCGCCACTCCAGTGTTCTTGCCTGAGAAATCCCATGGGTAGGGGAGCCTGGCGGGCTACAGTCCATGGGGTCACAAAGGGTTGGACAGGACTTAGCGACTAAGCAACAACCTGTGGTTTGGGGTGGTTATCTGGGATTGGCTCTGGGGTTGAGGCAGATTGACTGGGTTCAGATGAAGGCTTGTGGGAGGCCCAAGTGGTCACGTATCAGTAAATCCCATTTACTCTACATGTTTGTTAGAATGTCATTTTCATTTCAGTTTGAAAAGTTCTGCCCAAGATGTTACCCCATCTAACCCAATTTTCCTTGATTACTTATACATTCAACTTAATCGGTCATGGTTCACTGAAGCCTACTGTGTACCTCAGACTAAATTGGTCTTTGTATGCTACCATTTTGCCCCTTCTCCACCTCCCCCTGCTCTGCCCTGCCCCACCTTTTTTTTAAGGACATGAACTAGTTCAGATTTAATTTACATGCCTCCCCTTCTGGCTGTTCGTCTACAACCTGGAGTGATATATAAAGGAACCCTTTGTTGGCCTTGTTGGCTTGGGATCAAGAGTGTGCAATCTTTGATAAATTACCAACCTCCATAGATTTTGGTGTGTCCAACCATCAAATGGAGGTACTTTTAATAAGAATGTCATAGCTTCTGTGAGATGACATATTTCGTATGAAATGTTAACATTGATTGGTAAATAGAGAGTGCCAGATAAAAGTTGTTCCTGGTTGTTGTTTAAACCGTATGTGCCTGAATGTTCTTGATGAATACGTGTTCAGATGTAGTCTGATACATCTTTTTGCAGTTTCTGTCTCTAGTAGACACTAGAAATGAAGAGCTTTGGTTTCCAGAAAATTCTTCACATATTCACAGAGTTCCCCATTTTATTTCTTTATTTATTATAATTTTTATTGAAATATAGTTGACTCACAATGTTGTGTTAGTTTTAGGTATACAACAAAATGATTCAGTTATACATATATATAAATACAGATATTCTTTTTTACGTTCTCTTCCATTTTATGTTATTATAAGATGTTGAGTAGAGTTCCCTGTGTTACACTGTAAGTCCTTATTAATTGTCTGTTTTATATATACCAGTGGGTATATATCAATCCCAGTCTCCCAGTTTACCCCTCCCCCTGCACCCCTGATAGCTGTCCTTTTCTACATCTGTTACTCTATTTCCGCTCCCCATTTTAATATTATTAATATTGCCTTCCACCATTTAAAAAATATTTTGAAGTGAGAATGAACATTTCTGGGGTAACCTGACCAAGATATTGTTTAAGTTTGTTGAGGAGAAGAAAGCTATAACTGATGCTTCTTCAACTGCCTTTAATTTTCTGGAGTTAGCACTTGGATAAAGGCTATGTATTTCTAAGGTAATTTCTTGAAGATGTATTCTGAGCACGAAATTATTGTGTCTGTCAGTTGTTTATTTCTTCAGCTAAGTTGGAAATTAAAGGGTTTAATTAAGGCTGAATCAAAGTCATCCTTTCAAACATCTTGCCTGGGACCCACACTGCCTCATCACAGAAATAAAATCTCTATGATCAGCGCCCTCTCTCATGGAGTTCTGTTTCCAGCCTCATCCTTTGGCTGGCTGCATTGTCTAGCTCTCTACCAAAGAACAAAAGGTCTTACGCCTTTAGAGGGGCAAAACCAGAGTTAAAGAAAACCTCACTGCAAAATCAGTGTTAAGAATCAGATACAACCAGAGCCGTGGTTATGGGGTGAGTGGTAGATTCAAGACTTAGGGCTTAGACTTCTTTGGTGGCGCAGTGGATAAGAACTCCTTGCAGGAGCCAGTGCAGGAGACATGGGTCTGATCCTTGGTCCACGAAGATGCCACACATTGCAGAGCAACTAAGCCCGTGCTCCATAAATACTGAGCCTGAGACCCTAGAATCTGGGGGGCCCAACAAATGATCCCACGTGCTGCAACCACTGAAGGGCATAGGAGCCCATGTTCCATAGCAAGAGAAGTCACCACAGTGAGAAGCTTGAGCACCACAACTAGAGAGTAGCCCCCACTTGCCGCAACTAGAGAAAGCAAGCACACAGCAGTGAAAACCCAGTGCAACCAAAAACAAATAAATAAAATTATTAACGGAAAAGATTTAGGGCTTAATGTGGATGGAACTTTGCTGATTGATTGGGTATCTGAATCAAGAAGAGTCAAGGATATTCCACATTTCTAACTTGGATAAAAGTTGAACCAGGTGTCATTCACTGAGGGAAATGCAGCAGAAAGAATATGGTTTAGGGGAAAGATAGTGTGTTTCCAGTTTGTTGAGTTTGTGGTGACTGTGGGGTGTCCAGTAGACTTTCAAGTCTGAAGTGTGGGGAAGGAATCTGGGTCAGAGATCTGGGAGCGTGATCCTGTGGCTGAAGTCACTCAAGCACATATACAGTGAAAAAGCTGGCTTAAAACTCAACCTTCAAAAAACAAAAGATCATGGCATCTAGTCCCATCACACCATGGCAAACACATGGGGGAGAAATGGAAATAGTGACTGACTTTATTTTCTTGAGCTCCAAAATCACTGTGGACAGTGACTGCAGTCATGAAATTAAAAGACACTTGCTCCTTGAAAGAAAAGCTATGACAAACCTAAACAGTGTGTTAAAAAAACAGAAACATCACTTTGTTGTCAAAGGTTCATCTAGCCAAAGCTGTGGTTTTTCCAGTAGTCGTGTATGGATGTGAGAGTTGGGCATAAAGAAAACTGAGTGCCCAAGAATTGATGCTTTGGAACTGTGGTGTTGGAGAAGACTCTTGAGAGTCCCTTGGACAGCAAGGAGATGAAACCAGTCAGTCCTAAAGGAAATCAACCCTGAACATTCTTTGGAAGGACTGATGCTGAAGCTCAAGCTCCAATCATTTGGCCACTTGATACAAAGAGTTGGCTCATTAGAAAAGCCTCTGATGCTGGGAAAGATTGAAGGCAGGAGAAGGGGGCAACAGAGGATGAGATGGTTGGAGGGCATCACTAACTCAATGGACATAAGCTTGAACAAACTTCAGGAGATAGTGAGAAACAGGGAGGCCTGGCATACTGCAGTCCATGAGGTCAGTAAGAGTCGGACATGACTGAGTGACTGAACAACACCAAAGTACATAAGGTTGGCTGAGGAGAGCATTTCTTAGAAAATCACAGTGTAACTCCAGGGCAAGGCACGCTCTCATCTTCATGTTCTGAAGACTGAGACTGCTCTGTAAACATTTGGTGAAAATGATGGAAAACTGATTGGCTCAGAGGATAAATTGTTTTCTTATTTCGGCTCCAAAGAAATGAGAAGACATTTTTGTGGTAGGATAAAGAGGGCATGGCGTGTAGTTATGAGTGATATTAAGCATTGTTTATGTGTAGGGAGCTGAGGGAATTTATGAATGAGTCTTAGAAAGCCCAAAGAGACATGAAATTATATTAAGACATGGGTAGAGGAGACATTTTTATCAGGTTCTTGAAGTGTCACGAAAATGGTTGAATGAATGCCTGGTATCCTGGAGTCGAATAAAGGGAACAAAGGTCACATCAGAATAAATCAGAAAACCAGAAAAAATCCCTAAACAGTGGGGGATCCCGTTCCCTCTGGGCTGTGCTTTTGTGCCCTGTGCTGGTATTGTACAGGGTTGGAGGAATTTGGGTCAGAGTTTTCGTTGTGTGGCTTGGCAGAATCAAAGGCCAAAATATGATTAATTCTAGATGTGGATGATTTGGAAGGATAAAGAATGTAGGGAGGCTTAGGGGTAATTTTCAAAGTCTGGCTACTTCTTCAGTCAGAGTATTCATTCTCCTGTTTACTACAGAGGAGACAAGGAAGGTTTCAATGCTTTTAAGAATATTCAATAAAATATCTCTAGTTACTTAATGTAGGAATAGCATTCCCCCCATTCCCATCCATTTGTTTTCCTCTTAAATAGATTTTATTTTTTAAAGCAGCTCTAGGTTCACAGCAAAACTGAGAAGGAGGATCCAGAGATTTCCCATACACCTCTGGCCCGCTACACCCAGAACCACACTTATTATCAACACTCCCTCGTCCGAGTGGTCCGTTTATTACAATAGATGAACCTATACTGACGCATAAGTATCAGTCAGAGTCCATAGTTTACATTACGGTGCACTCTTTTTGTTATACAGTCTAGGGGTTTTGACAAATATATAATGACATGTACCTACAATTATTGGAGAAAGAAGCAATAGCTCACTCGAGTATTCTTGCCTGGAAGTCTCCACAGACAGAGGAGCCTGGCGGGCTATTTCCATGGGATTGCAAAGAGTCAGACATGACTTAATAACTGAACAACAACAACAACAACCCACAATTACAGTATCTTACAGATTGGTTTTACTGCCCTAAAAAACATCCTCTGTATTCCAAATGTTCATCCCTCCCTCCCCTCTGACGCTGGGCAGCTGCTGATCATTTGTCTCTATACGGCTACCTTTTCCAGGATGTGGTGCTGTAGTTGGAATCATATATGTGCCCTTTGCAGACTGTCTTCTTTCACTTAGTATTATGCATTTACGTTTCCTCTATGTCTTTTCATGGATTGATATTACTTTTTAACACTGAATAATATTCCATTGGCTGGATGTACCATAGTTTATTTATACATTTTGTCTACCAAAAGATATCTGGCTACTTCCAAATTTTGACAATTATGAATAAAGCCACCATAAACATCCATGTGTGGGATTTTATGTGGACATACATTTTCAGCTTATTTGCGTGAATCCCAAGGAGTGTGATTGCTGGATCATATGGTAAGAGGGCGTTTAATTTTTCAAGAAACTGCCAAATTGCCTTCCGAATAGCGGTACCATTTTGCATTCCCTGTACAGTGACTAAGACTTCTTGTTGTTGTACATCCTTGCTAGCATTTGGTGTTTTCAGTGTTTTGGGTTTTGGCTCTTCTAATTCATGTTTAGTGATATCTTTGCTTGCTTGCTAAGTCACTTCAGTTGTGTCCGACTCTTTGTGACCCCGTGGACTGTAGCCCGCCAGGCTACTCTGTCTGTGGGATTCTCCAGGCAAGAATACTGGAGCAGGTTGTCATGCCCTCCTCCAGGGGATCTTCCAACCCAGGGATCGAACCCACATCTTTTGCCTTGTCATGTGGATTCTTTACCACCAGTGCTACCTGGGAAGCCCTTAGGGATATCTTAGTGTTGTTTTAATTTTATTTCCCTAATGACATATGATGTGGAGCATCTTTTTATATGCTTATTTTCCATCTGTAATCGTCTTTGGAGAGCAACATTTTTAACTAACTTTATTTATTTATTTTTGGCTGTGCTGGGTCTTCATTGCTGTGAGGCCTTTTCTCTTGTTGCAGCAAGTGGGGAGGAGGAGTGGGGGACCAAAGTAAATGAACATCTTGTGAGTCTTGCTTATTCAGTGTGCAGTTACATCTTGAAAGGATGAAACAATGAGAAGAACAGTTTGAAGGTTGTAACTACCAATAGGAAGACGTTCCTGATGTTCTTTGTATCTGAAGAAATGATTTTCTTTTAGAAGTCATTAATACCCTACCATTCTGTATCTGCTAATAGGGAGTGGAAATACCCCCAAATGATGCTTTTCTGTGGGTGTATTATTTTTAGAAAATTCAAGTGAAGACAAAAATGTCTTCAGGGGGTAAGCTGAAGCTGCCGGTAACCCCCTCCCATGTCTTAAACTCAGCCTAATTGCACTGATAGGATTGGAGGAGGTAGAAGAATTGATTTTTGCTCAATCATAGGACAGAAACCAACAGATTCAAGTTGACACTGAAAGTCAAGTTTTCAAGAAATTATTGGCATTCATGAATTCAGAATATTAATGGCAAATGTGCACAAGGAACCTGATACCCTGTATCCTGGCAGAGCCACTATTTAAATCTATTTAAATGCATTGACTCTGATTACGAAGGGCCTCACACAGACCAGCCTGCACTTGGAGAGGTTGGTAGGAGCAGTGGGTCAGCGACATTGTGTTGGTTCGGTTCCAGCTGAAATGTTGGGGAAATCAGTTTGTTTGCTTACTTGTGGGTTTACGCAAACTCAGAAAGCATGTTTGGGTAATTCTTCCGTACAGATTTAGAGACAGCATATATTAGAGGAGCCCATAAAAAATGTTGATGGTGAAGAAAATAAAAATGTATTCTTATGAGTGGTAGACAGAAGAAAAAAATTCTAGAGGATAAATCGGAGGAAAAAGCACATACACTTTTTATTAGCTTACAGAACACAAATGATTTGCAGATGTTGGACTGAGTGTTTCACATAAAACATACTTCTATACCTGGGCTTTTTTCCCCCTCACTTATTTTAATAGCTGAAGCATCTTTCTCTTGTGAACAATTTATTCTAATGGCAATAAAAATGCAACAGTACCACCTCATTATGCCCAATAGCAAATGACTTATGTGGCGTCTTAGCTTGCTTTGTAGGGTTAGGTTTTGATGACTGATGGCAACCCAGGCTAACGAGGCACTTGGATGAGTGACATTGTAAGTAGGGAACCATGGGAAAACATTTCAGCTCTTAAAGTGGTACTCAGCTTTCCAGTTTCTTAAAACTTACTCATTCACACCTATACACCTTTCAGTTCAGTTCAGTTCAGTTGCTCAGTCCCGTCTGACTCTTTGTGACCCCATGAATCACAGTACGCCAGGCTTCCCTGTCCATCACTAACTCCCAGAGTTCACTCAAACTCATATCCATCGAGTTGGTGATGCCATCCAGCCATGTCATCCTCTGTTGTCCCCTTCTCCTCCTGCCCCCAATCCCTCCCAGCATCAGAGTATTTTCCAATGAGTCAACTCTTCACACGAGGTGGCCAAAGTATTGGAGTTTCAGCTTTAGCATCAGTCCTTCCAGTGATCACCCAGGACTGATCTCCTTTAGAATGGACTGGTTGGATCTCCTTGCAGTCCAAGGGACTCTCAAGAGTCTTCTCCAACACCACAGTTCAAAAGCATCAATTCTTTGGCTCTCAGCTTTCTTCACAGTCCAACTCTCACATCCATACATAACCACTGGAAAAACCATAGCCTTGACTAGATGGACCTTTGTTGGCAAAGTAATGTCTCTTCTTTTTAATATGCTGTCTAGGTTGGTCATAACTTTCCTTCCAAGGAGTAAGCATCTTTTAATTTCATGGCTGCAGTCACCATCTGCAGTGATTTTGGAGCCCCCAAAAATAAAGTGATGGGACCATGAAGTGATGGGACCAGATGCCATGATCTTCATTTTCTGAATGTTGAGCTTTAAGCCAACTTTTTGACTCTCCTCTTTCACTTTCATCAAGAGGCTTTTTAGTTCCTCTTCACTTTCTGCCATAAGGGTGGTGTCATCTGCATATCTGAGGTTATTGATATTTCTCCTGGCAATCTTGATTCCAGCTTGTGCTTCTTCCAGCCAAGCGTTTCTCATGATGTACTCTGCATATAAGTTAAATAAGCGGGGTGACAATATATAGCCTTGATGCACTCCTTTTCCTATTTGGAACCCGTCTGTTGTTCCATGTCCAGTTCTAACTGTTGCTTCCTGACCTGTATACAGAATTCTCAGGAGGCATGTCAGGTGGTCTGGTATTCCCATCTCTTTCAGAATTTTCCACAGTTTCTTGTGATCCACACAGTCAAAGGCTTTGGCATAGTCAATAATGCAGAAATAGATGTTTATCTGGAACTCTCTTGCTTTTTCCATGATCCAGCAGATGTTGGCAATTTGTTCTCTGGTTCCTCTCCCTTTTCTAAAACCAGCTTGAACATCAGGAAGTTCACAGTTCACGTATTGCTGAAGCCTGGCTTGGAGAAGTTTGAGCATTACTTTACTAGCATGTGAGATGAGTGCAATTGTGCGGTAGTTTCAGCATTCTTTGGCATTGCCTTTCTTTGGGACTGGAATGAAAACGGACCTTTTCCAGTCCTGTGGCCACTGCTGAGTTTTCCAAATTTGCTGGCATATTAGTGCAGCACTTTCACAGCAGCATCTTTCAGGATTTGAAACAGCTCAACTGGAATTCCATCACCACCACTAGCTTTGTTTATAATGAAGCTTTCTAAGGCCCACTTGACTTCACATTCCAGGATGTCTGGCTCTAGATGAGTGATCACACCATCCTGATTATCTTGGTCTTGAAGATCTTTTTTGTACAGTTCTTCTGTGTATTCTTGCCATCTCTTCTTAATATCTTCTGCTTCTGTTAGGTCCATACCATTTCTGTCCTTTATCGAGCCCGTCTTTGCATGAAATATTCACCTTTACCTACACACAAACATGAAGTGCAGAACAAGGATGCTGGGAAATCTTTTTGGAGTTTGCTTAAGGGCTTTCATAAGCAGAATTATTCTTGCTGGTCTACATAGTACTTTGTCTAAGTGAGTGAGTGAAAGTAGCTCAGTCATGTCCGACTCTTTGCTACCCCATAGACTATGCAGCCTCTGGAATTCTCCAGGCCAGAATACTGGAGTGGGTACCCTTTTCCTTCGGCAGGGGATCTTCCCAACCCAGGAATGGAATCCAGGTCTCCCTCATTGCAGACGGATTCTTTACCAGCTGAGCCACAAGGGAACTTTTTCTAAATGTCACTTTTTTTAAAGTTAACTGTGAGTCATCTGTGCGTTGACTGGTTGGGCTGTGATGCTTTCTGTCTTCAGTAAAATCTTCTGTTAATGACCGAGACAGACTGGGGACTCTTGGTGTCCTAGAAGAGAGATTTTATTGGATACTCTGTACATTTATTTGTTGAGGGTGTGGTCAGATGCTCCTCATGTAGTTCATCTGCCTGCCTTGGTGCCTTCATGAAAGGAGGCCTTTTTTTCTGACATATCTCTTAGGCTTTCTTTTGCAAATTGAAGAGTATTATGTAAATAATATTTTGATTATTTTATGAAATAATGGCATTCTGCATATTACTCAAATTATTCTAAGTTCATTTAAAAAGTAATTCACTTAAAATTAGAACTACTAATTAGAATTAAACAAATTTAAAATTAAAACTAAATAATTAACTTAGAACTACCATATAATCCAGCATTTCCACTCCTGGATATATATCCAAAGGAAATGAACAACTAAGCCAAAAATATATATGCATCCCAGTAGCAGCAGTATTATTCACAGTAGCCAAGATGGGGAAAGAACCTAAGTGTCCGTCAATAAATGAATGGATGAAGAAGATGTGTAAATTTACAATATAATATTACTCAGCCATAAAAAATGAAATTGTATATTCTACAGTGTATATAGACCTAGTAAGTATTATGTTTAGTGAAATAAGGTAGAGAAAGACAAATACTCTGTGTTATTACTTATATGTGGAATCTTAAAAAATAAAGCAAATGTATATATCAAAGCAGAAACCGAATCACAGATATTGAAAACAAACTAGTGGTTACTACTGGGGAGAGGGAAGTGGGTAGGGACGTTCAGGGATGTGGGACTAAGAGGTACAAACCAATATGTATAAAATAAATATGCATCAAAGAGATATTGTACAGGGAAATAAAGCCATTGCTTTGTAATAATTTTAAATGGAGTATAATCTACAAAATTATTTTTTAAATGATTTTGATACAATTTTTAAAGTTTACTTTCCAATTACTACAAAATATTAGCTATATTGCTGTGTTATACAGCACATTCTTGAGCCTGTCTTATATCCAATAGTTTGTACCTCCCATTCTCTCATTCCCTATACTGACCCCCCACACACACTGGTAACCACTGTTTTTTTCTGTATATTTGTGAGTCCGTTTCTTTTGTGTTATATTACTAGTTTGTTGTATTTTTCGGAGAATCTCTATGTTGTGCACCTGAAACTAATAAAAATGTAAATTACACTTCAATTAAATTTTTAAATAAAAATATTGACTGCAATTCTTAATAAGGATTCTTCATTTTACTGTCTTTGTGGGTTTTCAGGAAATACGATTTTGGGTGAAAATCTGATTTCCTAGTTGTTCTTATCCTTGTTTGATGATAAAAGCTTTTTCAGAATGACTAGATTATTCATTTTTCCCAGGTAAAGATGCAAAGGAAGCATTCTGCTTGATTTAGCCATGGTCACTGGAATAGACTGTGGTAGAACCAGTTTGAGGGAGAGAGAAAACTCTTGAGTAGAGTGTTTTGCGTTAATTGACAGAGACAATGTCATTTAAAAGGTCATAAATGAAAGTTCAGAATTCTAGATTTGCATACCTTTTTTAAAAGTAATTTTATTGGAGTATAGTTGATTGACAGTTGTATTAGTTTCAGGTGTGTGTGTGTCTATGTATGTGTGTGAGATCAGTCGCTCAGTCATGTTCAACTCTTTGTGACCCCATGGACTGTAGCCCGCCAGGCTTCTCTGTCCATGGGATTCTGCAGGCTATAATACTGGAGTGGGTTGCCATGCCTTCCTCCAGGAGATCTCCCTAACCTGAGGCTCGAACCTGTGTCTCTTATGCTCCTGCCTTGGCAGGTGGGTTCTTTACCATTATCCAGCTGGGAAACCCGATTCAGTTATACACATATATATATTCATTCTTTTTCAGATTCTTTTCCCATATAGGTTATTACAGAATACTGAGTAGAGTTCTGTGTGTTTTATAGTCCCTGTTGGTCATCTGTTTTATATATAGTGGTGGGTGTGTTTGTTAATCCCGAGCTCCTAATTTATCCCTCCCCCAACTTTCCCCTTTGGTGACTCATAGATTGAAAACAAACTTCTGGTTACTGCAGTATATCTGCATATCCTTTGCTGAGCCATTTTTGCCTCAGGGAATCTGATCTGAAGGAAGACTTGTTCCAAGTTGTTTCTTTTCCGCTGTATTGGATGAAACTATTTCTTCCCAGGTTTAAAGTCTTTAGAACCCAATCTCATTTCCCAAGGGGTAATCTCCTGCCTGCCTCTCTTATCCGCTGGCCCTCCAGCCTCTACCAGTGAGGCTCTCCAGCCTTTAAAAGACTCTGGGTAAAATCGTGTTTAGTGGTTGGAGAAAAAGAATGAAGATAAAATGTTGTTTGGTAACCTTTCCCTGGTCTCATCTCTTTCTAGTTCTCCACCTTCTCTATCCATGTGTTTGTGTGTGTGTGTGTGTGAGTGCACACACAGGTTCTCACATGTGAGTACTCACTTGTATGTGGAGTTCTCACTCAACTGACATATTTGCTAATAAAGTGCAGATATAATAATGCCTCACTCCCAAACACTCCAGCATGAATCTCTTAAGAATAAAGCCATTCTCCTACATCATCATAAAGCCAACATCCCACCCATACTCTTTGTATTCTAAGAGAGTTGATTTTTCTTCTCATTTTGGGGAATTTAATTTTACTTGTTATTATGGGAAACAAAAGTTTTCAAAGTCAAAACTGTGTATATAAAACAGGTGTAGTGGGAGAGGCGTCTCCCGTTCCTATCCATTAGCCCTCCCCCAACTCCCGTTCGTCTCGTACGAAGCCATTTTCTGTACTTCCTGTTCAGCTTTCATCTGTTTCTTTTTGTACAAAGAAATTTTGCCTTGTGGGGTTTCCTTTCTTCATTCTTTCTTACAGGAAAGGCAGCATTATTTTAGATGAAGCTTTTTTTTTTCACTTTATACCTCCTGGATATCACTCTCTATTAGTTCCTACAGATCTTTCTCTAAAGGAGGACTCATTAGTAGGCTGTGCTGTGCTTAGTCACTCAGTCGTGTCCGACTCTTTTACAGCCCCATGGGCTGCAGCACGCCAGGCCTCCCTGTCCATCACCAGCTCCTTTTTACTCAAACTCATGTCCATTGAGTTGGCGATGCTGTCCAACCATCACATCATCCTCTGTCCTCCCCTTCTCCTCCTGCTTTCAAACTTTCCCAGCATCAGGGTCTTTTCCAATGAGTCAGTTCTTCCCATCAGGTGGCCAAAGTATTGGAGTTTCAGCTTCAGACTCTGCGACCTCATGAACTGTAGCCTGTCAGGATTCTCCAGGCAAGAATACTGAAGTGGGTTGCCATGCCCTCCTCCAGGGGATCTTAGCAACCCAGGGATCAGACCCAGGTCTCCTGCATTGTGGATGGGTTCTTTACTGTCTGAGCCGCCAAGGAAGCCCTAGGCAGGTAGTCCTGTTTAAGACATCGTATAATTGAATGAAACAACGGAATTGATGCATCCTTATACTTTATACCTGGAGAAAGCAATGGCACCCCACTCCAGTGTTCCTGCTTGGAGAATTCCAGGGACGGGGGAGCCTGGTGGGTTGCCATCTATGGGGTCGCACAGAGTCGGATACAACTGAAGTGACGTAGCAGTAGCAACAGTATACTTTATACCAGTGACTTTGCTTTATTTAAAAATTGTAGAAAGGAAAAATAGCAATTTTTAAAAATAGTATCTTTAGTTACTAAACTAACAGTATGATTCTTTATATATTTCCAAATAAGTTTCGTATAGATTTTTTCATTTACTTTCATGTAAGTATGTATGGCATTAAATGAGAGTGTGTGAATACATCTACTTTTTCTGGATTATTTCATTTAACTGATTAATAAATGCAGGTCCAGAAAGAATATGGAGACTTTTCTGCCATCACCCATCAGACCTTCCTGAACTTTCTACAATCCTGGAATGACAAACTATTTTAAGTCACAATTTTAGTACATTCTCTATTTTTCCTAATATAATTACTGTAGCTATCTACCGTGGGCCATGTGAGCATATATTTCATACACTTAGACCTATAACTATTATTATTTCTTTGGCACAATTTCAGCATTTATAAAGAGCCAGAAATTTCAAACATCTAATTTTTTATTGCCTGCATCATAAGGGACTCTTTGTGATGGTAGCAGACATGGAATGGTGAGATAAACTTCAGAATCCAGAAGACCTTTTGCATATTTTGATTGAGACAAATCTGAACTGTTCCAAACTGCACATTCCTTTTCTGCTTTTTAAATCATAAGATACACTAAAATGTGAACAAGGTTACTCTGTCTTCTGTTAATGTCCCCATGTTTTTTATGCCCCTTTATGCAAACAGGAAAGGTGATTTGCTTTCATAATACAGAAGAACTGGTTTCCTGAAGCAGAAACAGGTTGGGGATCAGTGCAGAGAAGGGGGTGATCTACCAGATGCCCTTGCCAGGCAGAAGGGAAATTTGACATTCCCAAGCAGTGAAATTCTAAATATAGGTTTAATGGATGACCATTTGTGAATAATACAGAGGAGCATTGGCCTTGGAAGAGAGACAGTTTCTTCCAATGTTTCCAAAAGAAAATCTGCTACCCCAGTTTGGTCCAACAACCATTTATATTGTTTTTAATATCGAACAGGCTTCGAGCTAGGCACTGGGGATATACTGATGAATAATGCACATTCCCTACTTTTAAACTAGTCTAGTAGGGGCTAAAGTATTCACTCAGATTTTTCTCTTTATAACCCTGGACACATGCAGGGAGAAACTGCTGGTAGGTCAGTGGGGATCTGATAAGCCAGGGCTTGGTTATCAGTCACTGGCACAGAAGGGTGAAAAGTGAAGGTCAAGCTCAGAGGCGAGGCCGATGGATAGTGAGGGTAATTGGGCTTTTGAGCTGTAGATGGGATAGCCATTTCTTTTAAAGTCTTCCAAGTGTTTTGAAATGATTCTCAGAATGAAATAGGTACAGGAAGAAGTGTACTGAGCCTGCCAAATTTGCGTTTGTTCTGTCCTTGCTTATCCATCCATACTTCTCATCTGTTTTAGTAGGTTAGGGAACCCTGAGATGGGCACCCACTGGAAATACACTTAAGTTAGTATGTGTGACAGTCAAAGCGTCCTGGCAAGAATTAATTGTTCCATAAGCCGATGTTTAACAATTACTCTTTTCATTGCCTGCTGTGATTTTGTAGTTGCTTCACATCTAATTTGTGATTTAGACGTATGACAATGCCAGTTCACCCACTTTTTGGTGTAATCTTTGCAATTCACACACATACACCATCCTTCCACACATGCCTAAATGCCTCCAAAAATAAATAGAAAGAAAGATGTATTTACTCTAAGGATTGAGTCTAGACTTATCCAGTTCAGCTCAGTCACTCAGTCGTGTCTCTTTGTGAACCCATGGAATGCAGCACACCAGGCTTCCCTGTCCATCACCAACCCCAGGAGCTTGCTCAAACTCATGTCCATTGAGTCGGTGATGCCATCCAACCATCTCATTATCTGCCATCCCCTTCTCCTCCCACCTTCAATCTTTCCCAGCATCAGGGTCTTGTCCAATGAGCCAGTTCTTTCCATCAGGTGGCCAAAGTATTGGAGTTTCAGCTTCAACATCAGTCCTTCCAATGAATATTCAGGACTGATTTCCTTTAGGATTAACTGGTTGGATCTCCTTGCAGTCCAAGGGACTCTCAAGAGTCTTCTCCAACATCACAGTTCAAAAGCATCAGTTCTTTGGCACTCAGCTTTCGTTATGGTCCAACCCTCACATCCATACATGACTACTGGAAAAACCATAGCTTTGACTAGATGGACCTTTGTTTTCAAAGTAATGTCTCTGCTTTTAAATATGCTGTCTAGGTTTGTCATAGCTTTTCTTCCAAGGAGCAAGAGTCTTTTAATTTCATGGCTGCAGTCATCATCTGCAGTGATTTTGGAGCCCCCCAGAATAAAGTTGCTCACTGTTTCCACTGTTTCCCCATCTATTTGCCATGAAGTGATGGGACCAGATGTCATGATCTTAGTTTTCTGAGTATTTAATTTTAAGCCAACATTTTCACTCTCCTCTTTCACTTTTATCAAGAGGCTTTTTAGTTCTTCTTCACTTTCTGCCATAGGGTGGTGTCATCTGCATATCTGAGGTTATTGGTATTTCTCCCAGCAATCTTGATTCCAGCTTGTACTTCATCCAGCCCAGCATTTTGCATGATGTACTTTACATATAAATTAAATAAGTAAGGTGACAATATACAGCCTAGACTTATGCTCATGATTAATTTCACAGTAGGTTGTAGATACAAAATTTGCTTGTGAGTAGGGAAATTAAACGGGGTTCCCAGATGGTGCTAGTAGTAAAGAACCCACCTACCAATTCAGGAGATGTAGGAGATACGGTTGTGATCCCTGGGTTGGAAAGATGCCTTCGAGGAGGAGATGGCAACCCACTCCAGTATTCTTGCATGGGGAATCCCATGGACAGAGGAGTCTCCTAAGCTATGGTCCATAGAGTTGCAACGAGCTGGACGTAACGGAAGTGACTTAGCACACATGCATGCAGGGAAATTGAACAGCTCACTGAAGGTCCTGTCCAGCCTTATGGCTTCAGAGCACAGTACAGTGTCCTGTTCACTGCTTGGCAGAGTTTTGCCTTCCTCCATGAATCAGGTGAACATCATCTTCATCTGACCTCATTTGTTTTAGTCCATCTTAATATTTGTTCAGTTTTCATCCTGGGGTCATGATATATCTCCTTTAATGTGCCAACTAAAATCTACCAACACTTTACTGTGAAGTACTATTGAGATTTTCTACATCCAGAGGAGGAAAGAGAAGAATCTTCCTGAAGACACAATCCCCACTGTGCATCTTTTATAGATGGAGATGATATCTCCCCACTTTCCTGTTTAGGAAGACCTAAGTTTATTTCTTCTGTGTCATTGTCTCTGCTTACACTGGTTCCATATTTCCCATCACACACATTATCCATATTTTCTTCATAGTTCAGGTAACAATCCTAGCTGTTACTAATTCAGTCACTAAACCTTTACTGAGTGCTGGTCTTGTACCACACACTCCACCAACTCCTTTCACCCTACATTAACAATAAATTAGTATGACTCGGCGCTCAAACTGGTGCTCTGTGACAACCTAGTTGGTGGGACAGAGTGGGAGGTGAGGAGGGGGATCAAGGGGTATATATATATATATATACCTATGACTGATTCATGTTGATGCATGGCAGAAACCAACACAGTATTGTAAAGCAATTATCCTTCAAATAAAAATAAATAAATTAAAAGACAATAAATTATCTTAGGAGGTGGTCTAATGTTTTATTAACAGATATCAGTTCAGTCCAGTTCATTCACTCAGTCGTGTCCGACTCTTTACAGCCCCATGGACTGCAGCACATCAGGCCTCCCTGTCCATCACCAACTCCCAGAGTTTACTCAAACTTATGTCCATTGAGTTGGTGATGCCATCCAACCATCTCATCCTCTGTCCTTCCCTTCTCTTTCTGCCTTCAAACTTTCCCAGCATCAGGGTCTTTCCCAGTGAGTCAGTTCTTTGCATCAGATGGCCAAAGTATTGGAGTTTCAACTTCAGCATCAGTCTTTCCAATGAATATTCAGGACTGATTTCCTTTAGGATTAACTGGTTGGATCTCCTTGCAGTCCAAGGGACTCTCAAGAGTCTTCTCCAATACCACAGTGCAAAAGCATCAATTCTTTGGCACTCAGCTTTTTTTATAGTCCAATTCTCACATCCATACATAACTACTGGAAAAACCATAGCTTTGACTAGACACACCTTTGTTGGCAAAGTAATGTCTCTGCTTTTTAATATGCTGTCTAGGTTGCAGATATAATAGTTTATACTTTAAAAAGGGAAATTAGGAGCAGTGGAGTAATGGAACTGACTGCCCCAGGGCTGAGGGTTCAACATGAACAAGATAAGAAATCCCTCCTGAACACTAGAGTCTATTTATGACTTTACCACCTAATCGGGGATGGCCCCTCCCAAACAATGTGCTAAAGAGCTTCTGTGCTGTGCGTCTTTTTAATTTGTTATCAGCTCTGGTTTTTCTCCACTGTTATTCCCTCATATTCTTTGAGTATTGCAGGCATGATGTTAATATGCCAGGATTTGAAACTCACACATGCAAAAATATAGATTCAACTCAATGATAGCTCTGTGCAAAGGTAGCAGTATATTTTATATGATTGTCATTTTCTTCAACTGAATGTCACTGTGTCTTTGCTTCTTTCAATTTTTAATGATTCTACCCTCAATTTCCCCTTTATTTACTACTGACACAGTTTGTGGATTCTCTGTCAATAAATTAATATTTATTGAAAGGTTATATCTGGCATTAAGATAGATACACTATAGATAAAGCAAATGTTTATATGTTTGGAACTTAGTTGTGACGATAAAACTTATAAAATCTGTGGGAAAGAAGTTTCCAACAGCATGTGTTGGTGGGCATTATGATGGAAGTGAAGAGGAAGATACAAAGTACCGCAGGAGCTAGAGGAGTCTTGCAGGAGGAAGCGGCTTAGCTGATCCTTGAATGTTGGGTAGAATTTAGACCCGCCCTGTCCTGTGAAGAAGGCTGAGTGCCGAAGAATTGATGCTTTTGAACTGTGGTGTCGGAGAAGACTCTTGAGAGTCCCTTGGACTGCAAGGAGATCCAACCAGTCCATTCTAAAGGAGATCAGTCCTGGGTGTTCTTTGGAAGGAATGATGCTAAAGCTGAAGCTCCAGTACTTTGACCACCTCATGCAAAGAGTTGACTCATTGGAAATGACTCTGATGCTGGGAGGGATTGGAGGCAGGAGGAGAAATGGACAACAGAGGATGAGATGGCTGGATGGCATCACCAACTCAATGGATGTGAGTTTGAATGAACTCCAGGAGTTGGTGATGGACAGGGAGGCCTGGGGTGCTGTGATTCATGGGGTTGCAAAGAGTCGGGCACTACTGAGCGACTGAACTGAACTGAACTGCCCATGATGGCTTCCCTGGTGGTTCAGATGGTTGAGCGTCTGCCTGCAATGCGGGAGATCTGGGTTTGATCCCTGGTTGGGAAGATCCCCTGGAGAAGGAAATGGCAACCCATTCCAGTACTCTTGCCTGGAAAATCCCATGGACCGAGGAACCTGGTAGGCTATAGTCCATGGAGTCGCAAAGAGTTGGACACGACTGAGCGACTTCACTTCACTTCACTGTCCATGATGGTAGCTGCTGACCATATGTGGCTCCCGAGCACTGGAAATATGGCTAATTGCAATCAAGGCCTGCTCTAAGAGGAAAATGCACCTTGGATTTTGAAAACTAATTTTATATTGATTCCATATGGAAATCATAGTATTATGACTATATTGCATTAAATATATTAAAGTTAGGTTTACCTTTTTCACTTTTACAGTATATCTTCTAGAATGTTTCAGATTACATGGAAGGCCTGCGGTTTGACTCTCATCTTTGATAGATGTGGTATACAGTGAGGAAGGGGCTTTGCAGATGCAAAGGGTGGAGGGTCTGGAAACTGGGAGGCAGAGTATGTGAGGGGGTGATCACAAGTCAAGTTGAAAACTGGAAGAAAGAAACTTTTGACCACATCGTAGTTGACATGCTGAGCTTGTTGGGAGAGTGGGCACCCCGGGTGAGCAGTGCCAATGGGCATGGTCTGGCAGGTGAGACGTGTGTTTGACTTGGAGGAGAGATTTGGGCCAATAATAGGGATTTGGAGCTGTCATTTTGTACTTACAATTCCAGAGAGTATCTGAAGTTCTCAGAGCAGAGAGGGCCCTGGGGTGAACCTCTAGTATGCGATTTATGAGCTCCTTCTGAGAGGTTTGCACCGGTTGCCGTGCACCTCCTGTTCCGCTTCCGATGCTTGCCCTCTGAGGATGAATATTTAAAGAAAATGAGGAAAACTTATTTACCTCTAGGGAAATGTTCCCCTACAGTTTAGCTCTTCAGAGCCTGCAGGGAACTACATGGATGCTTGGGGAGGAAGGTTCTGGCAGCGTTGTGCAAAGCTGGAAAGACCAGGAGCCCATGAGAGCTGATTGGAGGACCGGTGGGCAGCGCAAAAGGGAGTGTGCTGTCCGTGCTGGTTGGTCCCCTGCCTCCATGCCCCTAAGCCCGGTCTGGGAGGGTGGCTGTCTGGCTATGCTGAAAACAGACCTAGATGACAGCCACTGACAAACCGGGAAACATCCTGGCCTCGCATTTTAGTTTCCTGTTCAGCCAATGAAGGATTCCGGGAGTTCTTCTTTCCTAAGGCGACAATAGACCCATGTGATGAGGCAGTCTAATATTCTATTAATTGATATATTAGCTTATAATGTAGAAAGGGAAGTAAGGAGCAAAGGAGGAAGGAGTCTGAATGCCCCCTGAGGTTAATAAGCTGTGGTTTTGAGAGGGAAAACCAAGAACCTTTCAGTCCAATGGTGCTTTATTCTGAATGTGGAAAGCCTATGAAAGTGAACTCTTTTGAAGGACAAAGCACATTTTGATGTCTGTGTTCTGGAATGTACATTAAAACTTCATCCTAATTATTCCACTGACATAGCTCATTAACAAGAATAAAAGTCATAATAGCCAACATTCATCAAATACAGCTCGCAGGCAGTGGGAGGTGAAGAGAGCTCTCAATCCGCCTGTGTTCATACCTAGGTGGTAACTGCAGACATTTTGCTTAACCTTTAACCTCTCTATTCTTCAGAGAGACTTCCCTGGTGGCTCAGATGTAAAGCGTCTGCCTACAATGTGGGAGACCTGGGTTCGATCCCTGGGTTGAGAAGATCTCCTGGAGAAGGAAATGGCAACCCACTCCAGTTTTCCTGCCTGGAGAATCTCATGGATGGAGGAACCTGGTAGGCTACAGCCCATGGGGTTGCAAAGACTTGGACACGACTGAGCAACTTCACTTTCTTTTTCTTTTCTGTTCTTCAGTCTCCTCAAATGCATGTAAGAATTGTACCCACCCTGTGGGAATATTTTGATCCCTAAATGAGTTAACACATAAGGCACACAGAGCACACAGAATGACTTCCAGGACATAGGAATTTGACAAACGTTAGCCATTAGTTCACAGAATGCTTATAGTTAGCTTTTCAAACTCTAATATAAACGATAACCCTGTATACGAGACAGCAAAAGAGACACAGATGTATAGAACAGTCTTTTGGACTCTGTGGGAGAGGGCGAGGATGGGATGATTTGGGAGAATGGCATTGAAACATGTATAATATCATATAAGAAATGAATAGCCAGTCTAAGTTCAATGCAGGGTGCAGGATGCTTGGGGCTGGTGCACTGGGATGACCCAGAGGGATGGTGTCGGTGGGGGGGGAGGTGCGAGAGGGGTTCGGGATTGGGAACATGTGTACACCCATGGTGGATTCATGTTGATGTGTACAAAACCAATACAATATTGTAAAGTAAAGGGAAAAAAAGAGAAAATTTTGTTTTGGAAGTCAAGTCATGAGCTGGCAAGTAGGTTGTAGAACCAGTATTCAACCCCAGCCTAGCCAGAATGTCAAATTTCTGTCCTAAACCTCCTTTTTTAAAAAAAAATTAAATAATTAAAAAAAAATTGTAGTTGATTTACATTGTTGTATTAATTTCTGCTGTACAGCAAAGTGATTCTGTTATACATATATTTAATACTTTCTTTTTAATATTCTTTTCCATTATGGTTTATCTCAAGATAGTGAATGTAGTTCTCTGTGCTATATAGTAGAGCTCCTTGAATCAGTAAATTGCAGCATGCAAGCCAAGTCCTGCCTACTCCCTGCTTTGGTGGCTCAGATGTTAAAAGCATCTGCCTGCAATGCAGAAGACCTGGGTTTGATCCCTGGGTCAGGAAGATCCCCTGGAGAAGGAAATGGCAACCCACTTCAGTATTCTTGGAAGATCCAGGGGGGGCCGGTGGGCACAGTCCATTCGCAAAATCGACACGAGCCTCACTTTCACTTCTCTTCACTGGATGCTTCCTGTGGCAGTAAAAATACCTGCCATGCAGGAGACTTGGGTCGATCCTGAGTCCTGAGATCCTAGAGAGGAATGGCAATCCACTGCAATACCCTTGCCTGAGAATCCCATGGATGGAGGAGCCTGGTGGGCTACAATCCATGGGGTCACAACGAATTAGACATGACTTAGTGACTAAACAACCACAAAGCTGAGGATGGTTTTCATGGATGAACTTTGTGATTGAGTTGATCATAGGAAACAATACCTTTGAATCTAAATTAAGGGTAATGTTATCCCCACTCCCTCCAAAATAATTACAGTCTTTCATTAGTATTGTATTCTATAAGTGATTATACTCTTGTTATTACTTTGTGGATTTCAATGAAAGTGGAAAGTGTTTTGTCTTCTGGATTGTAAGTATCGACATAGTAACCTTGATTTTGACACTTAGACCTGTAAAGCCTAAAAGGCTTCCTTCTGGCTGTTTCTAGAAAAGCTGGATGCCACCCAATCTGCTCTGTTGCTGCCTTCATTTCTGTTAGCTGCTAGGGTGGTCCTTCTGGGACAAAGTTTGGAAAACCAGAGACCTGGTTATCACCAATAGGGTACAGTGGGCAGAAGCTGGGTGGCTGAGGGGCTGGAGAAGGATGCTTCTAGAAGCAAGGCTATGAGTGGTCACTGTGCTGGTGCACACAGCATATCTTTAGAGATTTTGGCAGGAGCCTGTGTCCAGCAGGAGCTTCTGGGAAACGGCCTAGGAGGGTATGTTTCTTTCTTGTTAAAAAAAAAAATATTTTTAATTGAAGGATAATTGCTTTACAGTATTGAGTTGGTTTCTGCCAAACATCATCATGAATCATCCACCGGTATACCTATGTCCCCTCCCTCTTGAACCTCCCTCCCACCTCCTGCCCCAACCCACCCCTGAAGGTTGTTATAGAGCCCCAGGTTGAGTTCCCTGAGTCATGTTTCTGAAGATCTCTTCTGCTAGGGAGCATTGGCTTCATTTGTCGAAATAGGAACATTCTCCCAGATTCCAATTTTCTTTCCACCTCTCAGGGGGGCTCTAAATAAAAAATGTCCTCTAAAGATGTAAGGCTAGAAGTTTGGCAGGACTTTTCAAAAGAAACTTTAATATTTTTATTTTCCCTTGAAGGAGGCTTGGAAAACTCATTTCCACCACTGAGCTGTTGGGAGATAACTGGTGCCTGGAATAAAAATCATGTAACACTTGGCTTCTGGGACGTAGTTAACAGGCTCTGGTAGCGGAGATGGTGTGATTGGTGACGAGGAACCCATGGCGAATTTGATATGCCAAATAGAAATAGAAGAAAGTACATGGAGTCGAAAAAGACACGTACAGATGCACTCATTTAGAAAACAAAAATAGAGTCACAGGTGTAGAAAACAATCTTGTGGTTACCAGGGGAGGTAGAGGGGAGGGATAAATTGGGAGATTGGGATTATCATATATGCTATTATATATATATAGATAGATAGATAGATAGATAGATAGATAAGATAATCAACAAGCACCTACTGTATAGTACAGGGAACTCTATTCAATACACTGTAATGATCTACATGGGAAGGGAAAAGAATCTAAAACAGAGTGGATATATATATATATATTTAACTCTATTAGTTTGCTTTACAGCAGAAAGTAACACAACATTGTAAACCAACTATACTCCAATTAAAAAAAAAAAAATAGATCAAAGAGATGGAATACTGGAAGGTGCCACTGAGGCCTTAAAGGAATCATGAAGGCATGAAAGACGTGTCAGCCCTTTGATGTCACAGGTGCTAAGACGGGGACTCAGAGATCTCGAATAACTTCTCCCCTAAGCTGTTGAGTGGCCAGAGGTTGATTCAGGGCATCTTGCAAACTTCCTGCTTCCCTTTGCCACCAGACTGCTTTTAAACCTTTCTATTTCCCATTTTTGTTTACCATTTTAAACCAAGTCCAGATCTCTTTGTGGTGACCCCAGTGCTCCTGAACCCTTCACCGAAAATGCCTCACCCTCTGTTCCAGAAATCGTCCACAGGTAATGAGACTGCCGTCGCCTTACTCCTCACCTGGATCCTGACTCAAGGGCGCCCACCTGGCCACCAGCTCGCCCACCCACCATTTCTGACCTCCCATTTTGAGCAGCTGAAACAGTTCAAGACTTGACTTAAACAGTAGCATACGAGCAAATGTTAAAATTGAAATCTGGGCTCTGGGCCATACAAAACAGGGTGGGAGTTATTATTTTCTGCCAATTTTAAGTAAAATGAACATCCGCTTTTTTAGGTCGGGAGAATGAGGCAGAAAATGTTTTCCTGGGACGCCCCTGCCTTTCATCTCTAAATGTTTGTGTTGTCCTCTGCACGGCTGCAGAACTGTCACTTTGCAGCACAAGGACCCGATTAAAGAAAACCCCACTGGAGTAAGCCCTGGTCCATTAGTCTGGGTTCATTTGCATGTCCCTTGCTTTCTCAGAACATGTACTTGACCCAGGAGCATCTGTGTTACCATGGAATCCTGTTTCTTTAGCTGTTAGGCAACATTTGAATAGTTGCCCTTTGAAGGCAGAAAGCCTTTGTGCTCTGTGGGCTTCTGTCTACAAAGCAGAGAACCGTGCATTATCTCTGCATAATTATCCAACTGGTAGTCACACTAGGGGGTCTGTCCTGTATACGTTATATGACATATTGTCAAGAGCAAGAATTTTACTCTTTCAGCCTTGGGAAGGAATTTTCTCAAACCCAGGAGGAAAATCATTGCCTGAGTAGTTTGAAGATTGCCTAGCCTCACGCTGTACAGTGGTGGCAGAAGGGTGATGGCTGGGTTTCCTATTGATCTTTATCTAGCTATTAAAATGATTTTAAGTTTATTTGATAGAGGGTCAATCTTTAGCAGTTTTCAAAAAAATACATGTTAAGAATCTTTCCAAAGAAATTCATTTTACGTCTATTCATTGTTTTTCTGGATCTGAAGGGGGTGTGTGTGTGTGTGTGTGTGTGTTTATGTTGATACTGGGAAAAACTGAAAGCAGAAGGAGAAGGGGATGACAGAGCATGAGATGGCTGGATGGCATCACTGATTCTGTGGACATGAGTTTGAGCAAACTCCAGGAGTTGGTGATGGACAGGGAAGCCTGGCGTGCTGCAGTCCATGGGGTCGCAAAGAGTCGGACACAACTGAGCGACTGAGCTGAACTGAACTGAGGGAATTCAGTACTTCTGACCTCTGCACTGGGAGAAGCTTGAAAATCAATTTCACTTTTGGCTTCTGTGTCCAGTGTGTGTCCAGGTTTCTTTTGTTCCAGAGAGTCTCATCTCTTCCTTCAGTGTTCATGTCATTTTCTTATCATCTTGCCTATTTCATGGTAGCCTTTAGTCTTGGAGGAATTTTTGGACATAAAGTACCTCATCCGATTTTCAAAAGGGGACAAGAAGTTGCTAATTACATCTGCCGAAAGCCTTCTGCTTGTCAAGTGCTCTGACATATGGATTGTCTAGTTTGATGCTCACAAAATCTGTGAGCCATTCATGATAGTAACTGCCTTTTTTATTTCCAGAGTTCACTTCGCCGTGCCCTGTATTGTCCTGGAGGTTTTGTCTATTGTCCAGTTTAATTCTATTAGCCAGCCTGTCATTTGATGGTGCTGTTGGTTACTTCTTCCTGTCCGTGGCTTATGCCATATCAGTTCTCCTGGTCTCAGCTCTGCCTCCCATGTGGACCACCTGCCTCTATGCCGGTCACTACCCACTGGGTACCCTCTACCTTCTCCTTTCCTCGCACCATCTTCTCTCCCTTGGCAAACTCACTTGTGCCCAAGTCTTCCATTAAATCTACAGATTCATCTCCTTGGTTCAAGAATATATGTCTCTGACCTAGACCTTCTCAGCAGGTTCTACACTCATAGGCATAGTAGCCCTGAGATGAAATGTTCAGTCTTGTCTTTTTTTTAGAGACACCTCTGCTCAATACATCCTTAGCCAAACTCATGACTTTTGCCCCTGTCTCTGGGTCCTCTGCACTGGACTTTAAAGCAGCCACGTAACTTGGTCCAACCCACATCCACTCCTGCCTCCTCCAATACATTCTTCATGGTGTGGCCAGCATGTTTCAAAGGCAGGTCTGACTTAACATCTCCTTATTTAAAGCTCAGCATTGATCTTGGAATAAATATCTTAGAACAAAGATCAAAATACTCATCATGGCCACATAGCCCTTGGCATTTTGACCCCAGTCCTCTCATCCAGCTTCATCTCACATCACAGTTTCCCTTCTTTTCTCCACAGTGCCCTTTTCCCACTTGTATTTTTGCAGCCATCATGTTTACCATTCTCCTTTTCTCCTAATCTTTGCAAATCATGTACCTTTTGCCTAGAAGGCTTTTCTTTTCCCTCTTGGCCTTGTTAATCTCTACTTAGATTCTCTCTTAGACTTCCTCTGAAGTCAGTCCGTTTGGAATGTATTTTTGTGTTATCATGTACTTCTGCAGTTGTGACACTTACCCTACTTGTAATTTTATGTTTAATCTTATGATTTATTTACCCACTAAAGCTTATGTCTTCTCCTCTACCGTAAACTCCACAAAGGTGGGGATATTTTCTGGAGTGTCTAACCATTGTTTTCCCACTACTTAGCTAGTGCTTGGCAAATAGTAGACAGTAGATAAACATAAACTGAACAAATGAATCCCATTTTACAGATGAAGAAACTGAGGCTTAAAGAGGTTAATTGAAAGCTTACACAAGTTTCTTAGACAAGCATTGTTTAGTTGTAGGTGCCAAAATTTGCTGCAAATTAGCCAACGAAAAGGAAGGAAAAGGACACAGGGCAATGATGCAGAATACAAATGTGGGACTTGAAGCAAGAACAGAACTCTGTCAGCAGCCAGGAAGGTGGTCAGTGACTCTGTGTCTCCTTTCCCTCTACCCTTGTTCATGGGCTCTTTCTCTCCATCAGCATGTGGGGGTTCTCATCCTTGCTCCTTTCTGTTCATCTCTGTCCTGCTTGGCTGAAATGGCCATACAGCTCCTATTATCATCCCCATTCAAGTCTGCAACCACTGAACAACCGACTCACAAGGAAAACCATGGGGACGTCGTCCTGCTCCAATTAAGTTCCTGGGAGAGAGATCAGATTGGCTGGGCTTTTCTTCTGAATTCTTTCTGCCTATTAGGGGTCTAGCCCAGGCCCACTCCATATCCACCCTGCTCTGGGTGGGCCACTAGGTTCTGGTCCTGGGAATAGGCTGGAAGAGGTGATGTGTAGATGGGTAGACAACTTCCAGAGCTTCTTCCATCCCAAAGATGGCAGAGTTGAAATGTGGTCTCTGCCATCTTTGCATTGTAATTCCTGTATGTTCTTCTAAGCAGATCTCATGCATGACATTTTGTAATCCCATTGACTGTAGCCCACCAGGCTCCTCTGTTCATGGGATTTCCCAGGCAAGAATACTGGAGTGGGTGGCCATTTCCTCCTCCAGGGGATCTTCCGGACCCCAGGATCAAGCCATCATCTCCTGCAGCAGCAGGCAGATTCTGTACCTCTGAGCCACCAGCGAAGCCCAAGCAGATCTCTCTCGTATTCACTTGTGAACTCTGAAATTCTCAGCAAAATGTGTCCTTTGGTGTATGACCATCCTATCCACCAATGATGAGTGCTCCATATCTGCCTGGTATCCTAAATGCACTTAAATACTTCCTCTTCATAATTACCCAGTGAGGGGCAGGTCCTGTTTTTGCCCCCTTTTTGTTGGTTAACAGTCGTGAGAACAAAAGTTAAGTAATTTGATGGAAAATGCAACACTTGAAATCTTGTGCTTGCAAATGGAAAAAAATACCTGCTAAGTTATGAGCTAAGAATATTGAGACCCCTTTTTCTGTGGCAAATTAGAAAGGAAGTAAAGGGATAGCTCAGTTGGTAAAGAATCCACCTGCAATGCAGGAGACCCTGGTTCAATTCCTGGGTTGGAAAGATCCGTTGGAGAAGGAATAGGCCACCCACTCCAGTATTCTTGGGCTTTCCTTGTGGCTCAGTTGGTAAAGAATCCGCCTACGGTGTGGGAAACCTGGGCTTGATCCCTGGGTTGGGAAGATCCCCTGAGAGAGGAAAGGCTTCCCACTCCAGTAATCTGGCCTGGAGAATTACATGGACTACAGTCCATGGGGTTGCAAAGAGTTAGACACGACTGAGCAACTTTCACTTTCACAAAATATATCTGTTAACCTACTTTTAGAATTATCTCAGTTTTGGTGATATTAAGGAACAGCCTGCATCTTTTATTTGGAGGTTGAGTTGCATAGAGCTCATCTCTTCTCAACTTTGAAGTGATTTTAGAGCAATAACCAGTAACCAAAATGAGATGTCATTAGAGAATCCATATTCTTAACTCCACCTGAAATATAACATTCTTTCATTTGTGCATGGGACTTTTTATTTATTAAGATTTATTGGTCTCATCCCTAAGCCCTACAAGCATGTTAAATTCAGAAATGAGACCGTAGCATGGTAATGAATAAAAGTTGAATTAGCAATCTCTGAAATGTACCAAAGCATAATGCAGTTTAACTCAGAGTTCTACATGATTATACTTAAAGTGAGCTGTGGGTCATTTTGGGGCTTCCCAGGTGGCACAGTGGTAAAGAATCCATCTGCCATTGCAGGTGATGTAAGAGCTGCAGGTTTGACCCCTGGGTCGGGAAGATCCCTTGGAGGGAGGAAATGGCAATCCACTCCAGTATTCTTGCCTGGAAAATCCCCATGGACAAAAGAACCTGGCAGGCTTCAGTCCATGGGGTTGCAAAGAATTGGACACAACCCACATACGTGCATGCATGTGGGTCATTTTAAACTGATATCCTATAGGGTTAAAGCTTATAAAATTAAGAGGAGTAAGGCATACAAGAGACTTAAATTGACCCCGAGTACACCTTTCATAGTAAAGAACCTCAGCTTATGTTAGCTACTCCATCAGTGCCTTGGACACAAGAGTCAGGCATGCTCTATCTGGAGTTATGAGGTCTGAAAGCTGAAGAGGTAATTGCAGGAAAGATGCATGAGAGTCTTATATTCAGCTGAGTGGAGGAAGCATTTGGCTCTGGTGTTCCTGTTTGAACCCTGGAAATCCACGAAGCCTTGGTGGACGAGGTGGCTTCCTGGAGACAAGCAGTGGGAGACCTCCAGGGGGGACCCACTCTCCCCACTCCCCAGGCATCCAGTGTCTCGTGCTTGGGGTTAAGAGTGCTGTAGATGAACGTGAAACTTGAAGATGGCATGAAAAGACAAAGATTGTAAGATTCTACTTCTGACATGAAAGGACAGATGCTGTATTCACAAAATTCCACTTGTGTGGAATCTCTGGAACAGGCTACTTCATAGAGACAGAGAGTAGGTTAGGGGTGGGTGACCAGGGTCTGGGTGAAGGGGTAATGGGGAGTCTTTGCTTCATGCGGACAGAGCTTCTGTTTGGGGGTGGTGATAAACTGAGGAAACAGATGCTGGTGACGTGGCTTACCGTTGTGTGTATAGTTAATGCTGCTGAACTGCACACTAAAAACTTTTCAAATGGCAGGCTTTTAACTAAAATTTTTATAGAGTGAAAGAAGAAAACCAAAACCCTGCAGTGGGGTCTTTTGCACAGTGAAGCTCTTTTTCAGGGCATCAGGCCCTCAGGATCTTGAGGAGGCTGGGCTAGTGTTTCCTTTCCTTTCCAAGAGGATAAATCTTCACTTCCCTTCAGAAGGCGGAGCACGGATCCTGGCTCCCACCCTGCTATTTATTGCTGCCAGGCCAAGGGGCGCCAGGCCAAGGGAATCATACAGGTGCCAGACTGGGTCTGACTCTGACTGGCATATGTGGTTTCTAAGGACCCAGCGTGTTATGCCCAACAGACTGAATATGGAAATAGTCTGTTCCTTACATCTGGATTCCAAAAATAACCCTGAGGCTCCTAAATAAACCGGAGTCTCTCATTAAGATCCAAGCGATGGCACCTCCTTGTAGGTGAGGCCGCAGACCAGGCCCTTAGGGTACTTGGAATTAAACCCACATTGAATGATCTCCAGTTCAGACTCATTTTATAGAGAATAGTTTTCTCCTCTGATACTGAGGTTGCTGTTTTATTCTTTATAGAGTCTCAGACATAAATCATGTGTGTATGCATGTATGTGTGTGTGTGTGTGCATGCGTGCAAGTGAGCATCTGTGCATGCATGTAGGAAAGCATCCACAGTCCTGGCATTTATAATGGTGGATTAGGTGTTGGTTTACTTTGTCAACAAAGGTCCATCTAGTCAAAGCTATGGTTTTCCAGTGGTCATGTATGGATGTGAGAGTTGGACTGTGAAGAAAGCTGAGTGCCAAAGAATTGATGCTTTTGAACTTTGGTGTTGGAGAAGACTCTTGAGAATCCCTTGGACAGCAAGGAGATCCAACCAGTCCATCTTAAAGGAAATCAGTCCTGAATATTCATTGGAAGGACTGATGCTGAAGCTGAGACTCCAATATTTTGGCTACCTGATGCGAAGAACTAACTCATTGGAAAAGACCCTGATGCTGGGAAAGATTGAAGGTGGGAGGAGAAGGGGATGATAGAGGATGAGATGGTTGGATGGCATCACCGACCCAATGGACATGAGTTTGAGCAAACTCTAGGAGTTGTTGATGGACAGGGAGGCCTGGCATGCTGCAGTCCATAGGGTCGCAAAGAGTCAGACATGACTGAGCTACTGAACTGAACTGAGGAGTTGGTACTCTAGAGCTAGACTATCCAGATTCAAATCCTGTATCCTTCATGAAGAAGCCATGTCATCTCCACAAGGAATGCGATTTCCTGGGTTTGTTATAAGAATTGAAGGAATAAATACAGATGAAACACTCAGGAGAATGCCTGGCACACAGTAAGTACTCAGTGGGTGTGAGTACCATCATTATTAGCATAGTGGTGGTCTGAGTACTAGTGTGTTTGTTTGGATGCTGTATAAGAAGCCAGTTGTGTTTTGGGGAGGAGAGTGCATAGGACAATAACATAAAAGGAGGAAATTAAGGACACATTAGGAAGATATGAAGTGCTAAGAGGTGACATGTGTCTGAAACAACTGGAAACCCTGTATCAGTTTGCCATCAGTTTAAAGTGAGATTGTGATTTTTAAATAAATTTATTTCTATCATTTTTTAGATCCCACGTGTAAGTTTTATCATATGATATTTGTCTGACTTACTTCAGTTAGTATGATAATCTCTAGGTCCATCCATGTTGCTGCAAGTGGCATTAATAGACTCACAAATATAGAAAACAAGCTTATGGTTACCAAAGGGAAAGGCAGGTAGGTATAAATTAGGAGTTTGCTGAATTAAATTAGCAGATACGAACAACTGTATATAAAGTAGATAAACAACAAGGACCTAGTGTATAGCACGGGAAACTATATTCAATATCTTGTAATAACCTAAAATGAAAAAGTCTCAAAAAGAATATGTATATATACATACATATATGTGTGGAATAGAATCACTTTGCTGCACACCTGAAACTAATACACCATTGTAAATCTACTGTATTTCAATAAGCATAAACAGATATGTAGATCAAGGTTGTAGAGGGGCTACACTCAGGTATACATGACATAACCATTTGTAGACTACCGTCATGGAGTTGACAGTGGAAAATATCCGTGTGGTAGAAACTCATCTGTGCACATATGTATGGATGTGTGTTTCATAAAAGGTCCCTGGCTATGCAGTTGAACTTCCTTAATTTGCTAATGACAAAATAATATCTGAGAACCTCAGTGACTTGCCCTATGTAATAGTTACTAAAAGTGATCCAGAAATCTCTCATTAAAGGCCCTTTCATTATTGTCTTGGACAGTTTTCCATATGTCCTGTGGACAAAGAATAAAAAAGTTATTTTGCCAAGTTTTTGATTGATCACAATGTACCTAGTATTTGATGAAGCAAAACATTTGTCAAAAACCAAAAAAAAAAAAAAAAAAAAAAAAGAGGAAGATAAGTGGAGTTAGGGCAGAGGTTTGAAGGATTTATAGTGTGTCTGTAATTGCTTTGGCAATAGAACACCTGGAGGCATGCACGATAACTGTTTACATTGATGTTAAGAGTTAGACCGATTATGAGTAATGGAAGACCAGGCGGTGTTCAGCAATGCACATTGTATTTCTTTCCCTTGCATGAGAACAGACTGCTCCTCCTCTCTTGTGATTTCATGAAGAAACCAACCCCAATACACACAGTCGCTTCTGTTGTTCGGGGTAACCCTGGTACCTATGCCTATGGTACGACTATTAGTATATGCCTTAGCAGGAGCATATGAACTCACTAAGGGTATCTTACAGATGCTTGTACCTCCTGTGTATCTAGCAAATATCTTACATTTTGCTGCTACTCAGTAATTATTTCTAGTGATAATTAGAATGGCTAATAATTCATCCATTGATGAATATACAGAACAAATATTTCATGCCATTATAGACAGCGGATTAATAGCACCTATTCAAATGACTTAATATTTTCTCTGATTCTTGCTTCAGTTTTCCAAATTCTGCCTATGCTAGGTGAGATTTCTTCATTTTTTTTTAAAGGAAATTATTTGTGTCTAATATGAGAATAGATAACTATAGAGTGTGATTAATGTACGGAGCAGATTAAAATACAGCTACGTGTATCTTTCAAGATCAATCAATTTAAAAGCAAATAGAATACAAAAAATATGATTTATGTAAAGTTTCAAAACTCAGAGTTCTTCTTTAAAAGATGATTAAATATTTAAAATGCTTCTCTTAATAACTGACAGTAGCCAATGGACTATAGGTTTAAAAATATGTAAATCAGGTGACTACTGGAGACCAGTTCCCTCAGCCACTGTCAAAAGAAGCTTTTAAGACTGCAACTATTTCCAGTCTGACCAGCCGATGGGGTGCTCCACAGTCCATGCTTGCTCCTTCATTCAAGGCCTGTCCCCATCTGCTGGTTCATCTCTTATCAGGTTTGACTTCACCAGATGGTAGGCTCCTTAGCTGACTTGCTGCTTGTGCATTAATTGTGAAAGTCATAAGCATGTTTGCTCCTCATGTGAAATATGGGGAATACTAATAAAATGCAAGCCCACAGCCCGGCTTAAGGAACAGAATGTTACCAGCACTTTCAAGTCCTCTGTGCTCTCTGCAATTCCGTCACCCTCTCCAGGTCATCTACCTCCTAATTTTGTATTTAGCACACTTTTGTTATTCTATCTCTAGCTTTTCTACCTCTGTACATATCATGATAGTAATTTTGCATGTTTGGAACCTAATGTAAATGGAAACATACTATATGTATTTTTCATACCTTGCTTTTTCCAATCAGCATTATAATTATGAGACTTGCTCATGTTGAAGCTGTAGCTATAATTCTATCATTTTCACCGTTTTTAGCAATTTCTTGCCCTCTCCCTCCTCTTTCTCCTTCTCTCCCTCCCTCTATCCCTTTCTTCCACATATATTTATTTAATCCTTTTCATGTGCCAGACACTGTTCTAGGCTCTGTGGACAGGCACAGCAATATTCTGGAGCAACCTAATCGGGAAAAGAATTTGAAAAGGAATAGATACATGTATATGTAAAACTGAATCACTTTGTCGTACACCTGAAACTAATACAACATTATTAATCAACTCTACTCCAATATATTAATAAAAACAATGAAAAAAATTCTTACTGTCATGGAGCTTAAATTCCAAGTGGGGACACAGACACTAAGTCGAATGAATTGTTATAATATTTGTATATTAGATGTCATTAATTGTTGTACAGAAAGGTAAAGGATGACCCAGGTTAGGGAGCCTGGCATGCAGGAATGATTTTCAACATTAAAAGGGGTGGTTAGGGAATGTGGCACAACTCACTTCTTCATTCTCCTGCTGATGGCAATTCGTTGTTTCATCTTGAGGCCATTATGAACACTGCTTTATGTATCTTGAGCTGCGGAAGTACAGAGGTATCTCCCAGGTACATATTCCTAGGAATGGGCCTGCTGAATCTTCTAAAAATGCCCAGTGGTTTTTCATTGATAATGATTTATTGGTCTTTGCATCTTTAAAAGCTAGCACAGTACATGGCACCATATTGGTCTCATATTTGCTTGATGCAATGGAACTTCATTGCAGAAGGAGTTGACATGCAAAAATTGCCTTTATCATATTAATTGTGCTCTGCAGTCTAGACTTTGGACCTTCCATGGAAAAGCAGGAACTGGCCTTCCATTTGTCTTCTGTGCTGAAATGTTCTTAGAGAATGCCTTCCGACATTTGCAGAGTTCCTGTTGGCTGTGACCGCTGGAGTTGCTAAAGCCTCTTTAACAGTAAAGGAACACTGCAAGTAGATTCTAGCTGTTTATTGCAAGTATTTCTCACTCTCCTGTTTGAAACAACCCTCAAAGACACCAAGTCCTCTTTATAGGATGTCCTCCCTGCTTTCCTCTCGGCTCCTGGCTTCTGAAGCCTGAGGAGAGAGTGCTCCAGCTTCCTGTATGGACTCACGTCTCCACTTGAACTTGCCCCTTTGAACATCCCTGTCTGGCTGATGTTCTGGCAAGCAGAGTGTTACACTTTAAAACTGATCTTTGCTTGCTTGTGGAAAATGAATCTAAGGTACTTGGGGGATTTTGGGGGCTTGGGAAGGCTTGATGCCTCATAAAATAAGGTTCTGGACTGAACTACTCTTGAAGTATGTCAGGCCCCAGAGTTGTGTCTTTAATTTCTAAATATTTAAAATAAAAATGGGTGGTTCTATCTAGTCACTCTGTATGTGAGTGGTCTCATCATGTTATAAAATGTCCAGTCTCAGCGTTTAGGATAAACAAATTCATTTCTTATTAAGCCATTTGAGATGTGATCATTGGATACTGTTCACTCTGGTTAGCTAATTTAACAGATGAATTGGGAGTGCTTTCCTTAAAAAAAAAAAAAAAAATCCTCATTCTTTCCAGTATATGTTGAACCCTTTAGTTACCAGCTAACGTTCCTTTGTTAAAAGCTAGGATAAAGTAGTCTTGCTACCAAAGGGTTCTTGGCATATACGTTTTAAGATTCCTATGTATCAAGACTTTCTCTCTCCTCCATCATAACAAGTCATAACGTGTGTTTTTTGTCATATTAATACAAAACAACAGAACAGTTTTGCCTTCCCCCCGCATTTTAGTATAAGTGGTCATTCTTTAATTTTGGCTCTGTTTTTTAATAACAGTTCTCAGCTTCAGTCTGGTGAGTAGGCCAGTTATGATGTCAGTGCTGTCTCCAGGTGTGAGTGTCTATGAGCATGTGTCCCTGGGACTCAGACAGTAAAGACTCTGCCTGCAATGCAGGAGATGCAGGTTCAATCCCCAGGTCAGGAAGATTCCCCCAGAAGGAAATAGCAATCCACTCCAGTGTTTGTGCCTGGAAAATCCCATGGGCAGAGGAGCCTGGCAGGCTACAGTCCACAGGGTCACAAAGAGTTGGACATGACTGAGCAACTAACACTATCTATCTACATGGGTGTGTGAATATGTAAATGTGTGTGTGCATAAAAATCACTGCGGATGGTGATTGCAGCCATGAAATTAAAAGACGCATGCTCCTTGGAAGGAAAGTTATGACCAACCTAGACAGCATATTAAAAAGAAGAGACATTACTTTGCCAACAAAGGTCCATCTAGTCAAGGCTGTGGTTTTTTCCAGTAGTCATGTATGGATGTGAGAGTTGGACTATAAAGAAAGCTGAGTGATGAAGAATTGATGCTTTTGAACTGTGGTGTTGGAGAAGACTCTTGAGAGTCCCTTGAACTGCAAGGAGATCCAACTAGTCCATCCTAAAGGAGGTCAGTCCTGGGTATTCATTGGAAGGGCTAATGTTGAAGCTGAAACTCCAATACTTTGGCCGCCTGATGTGGAGAGCTGACTCATTTGGAAAGATGCTGATGCTGGGAAAGATTGAGGGCAAGAGGAGAAGGGGACGACAGAGGATGAGATGGTTGGATGGCATCAGCGACTCGATGCACATGGGTTTGTGTGGACTCCAGGAGTTGGTGATGAATTGGGAGGCCTGGTGTACTGCGGTTCATGGGGTTGTGAAGAGTTGGACATGACTGAGTGACTGAACTGAACTGATATGATGTATTTTGTGAAACTTAATCTAAGTTTTCTCAAAGTAAAAGTGAAGTGAAAGTGAAGTCGCTCAGTCGTGTCCGACTCTTTGCGACCCCATGGACTGTAACCTATCAGGCTCCTCCGTCCATGGGATTTTCCAGGCAAGAATGCTGGAGTGGATTGCCATTTCCTTCTCCAGGGGATCTTCCTACCCCAGGAATCGAACCTGGGTCTCCCGCATTGCAGGCGGATGCTTTACCATCTGAGCCACCAGAGAAGCCCTTTTGCTAAAAGGAAATGCCAGTGTTCATGCATTTCATTGAATAAATGCATAGAAAGTAGATACACACTCTCAATATCAAGCCAAGAAATGCAAAAAAAGAATTAAAAAAACCTAAATTGCAGTTCAGTAAAGAAAAAAAAAAATCTCAGTCACCATATGCTTGAAATGCAGTCAAATGTTGTAAGGTTTGCACTTTTGGTTTCTGTGCACAACACCGATATTAAAAGGCCTGGTACCAGTAAGGTAGTCTTTTTTTTTTTTTTTATAAAGTAAACATTTCAAATCTTTCTGCACATGAGGAAAAAAGTTACCCTGTATTTGTGTGTGGCTCTTTTTGAAATAAAGATACAACTTGAGAGAAGTAAATAAAACTCAGCATTTAAGGATGTTTCTAGTATGTCACTATGAAAATAACAGTAATAAAAATAGTACATTTTCCTGTTTCAGAGAGAAAAAAGGCACATGATATTTCCCATTAAAATGAATGGCAGTTAGCTGCATTTTCCTGTCTTTCTGATATGGTTTTTCCATGCCATAAAAATATGACTAGCTCATGCTTAAGAGAAGTTTGTTACGTTTCCATGAAGAAAATATCTGTTGAAACCTAAACTATTTCTAACATGACACTGTGTTTTCATAATAAAAATGTAAAGCTGAAGAAAGGTAATATTCACCTGGAAGGAAACCTTCATCATTATTCAACAAAGCAGTTTAGTTATTTTTGTGAAAGGGGAAATATGGTCTTTGTTAGAAACCTTCCATGTTATGTTGTGTGAGGCAGGGTTCTCTAGAGAAACAGGACCAATAAGATATGTATATGTGTGTGTGTTTATATGCACATACCCACATGCCAAGGAATTGGCTCACACACTTGTGGAGGTTGACAAGTCCCCAAGATCTACAGTTGACAAGCCAGGGAGCCAGGAGAGCCGGTGGTGTGGTTCCAGTCTGAGTCTGGAGGCCTGAGAACTAGGAGAGCTGATTGTACGGTTCCGGTGAATGCCTGCAGGTTCAAGACCCAGAAAGAGCCAGTGCTTTCAGCTCAAGTTCAAAGTCAGGAAAACAAAACAGAACTGAAGTCCCAGTTCAAGGCAGTCAGGTGGGAGGAGTCCCCTCTTGCTCAGCGGAAGGGCAGCCCTTTTGTTCTCATTGGTCTTCAACTGAGCGGACAAGCTCGCCCGCGTTAGAGTGGGCCGTCTGCTTTTCTCAGACTTCCCTGGTGGCTCACATGGTAAAGCGTCTGCCTACAATGCAGGAGACCTGAGTTCGATCCCTGGGTCGGCAAGATCGCCTGGAGAAGGCAATGGCACCCCACTCCAGTACACTTGCCTGGAGAATCCCATGGACGGAGGAGCCTAGTAGGCTGCAGTCCATGGTGTCGCTAAGAGTCGGACACAACTGAGCAACTTCACTTTCACTTACTGCTTTTCTCAGTCTGTCACTTCAGATGTTAACCTTATCCAGCACACTGTCACAGACACATGAAGGATAACATTTGCCCAAACATCTGGGCACTGTGCAGTTCAGTCAAGTTGACATAAAATGAACCATTATGCATATCAAAAAAGAGATGTTATTTTTAAAGGAGGGGAAGAGAAGAACACAGAGGATGGGAGAAGAAGGAATTTACAGAAATCCATCTTGGAAAATTTCACATCTCTTCTGTGTCCTGTATAGAAAGTAGATTGAAGATGATGTAAAAATGCTTCAGGATGTGGACTTTTGAACGTTTTAGCAAGAGTAGAATATGGGGTCCCAGTTCACTGTTGCACTGAAAGAGAATTTGGATAGGAATAAGACTCAAATTGAGCAGGTTTCCCAGAACCTGTGCTTCAGGACCTTTTTAAAAAGTTTGAACATAAGTAGTAAAAATGAACAACTCTCATTTCAGTTATAAGTGCATTTGGCAAGGAAGCCCTGGCTTCTCTTATTTTATTTAGGCAGATCGACTTAGAAATACCAAACAATAGTTGAGTCGTTTCCCCCAAGGATGCCTATAAAGCGTTTAATTCAGTTTGGTGAACTTGAGTAAGCACCGGGTGCACGGCGCTGAGCTATGTGGGACGTGACTCGGAGCAAACTCTCAGGGACAGAAAGCCCCTTGGCTTTCTAAAGGTGAGCTTGAACTTTGGGACCCAGACACTCGTTCCAACCCCAGAAACTGTTTTGTACAAGAAGCAAGCTTTCGAGAAACGTATTTTATGGCAAATGAATAGACACTGCAAGCACTTGAAAAAGCAAATGACTCCTTTTCTGCACTGCTGTGTGAGGTACAGTATCCTGGGTTGTATTTTCCTCTCTTATGACGTCTATAGTGGCTGGCCTTTCTCCTGGAAACTGGTGTGTCAGTTCTGAAATAAATGTGGTATGCATACACATTAGAAAGGTCGTCAGAGAGAAGGTTTATGGCAGAACCACTTTTTCTTCCAAATTAGACATTGAGTCACAAAGTCTTCCAGTGGCGGAGCTTGAGAGAACAGTCATTTTTATCAAAGCTGTGTGCGTTTACTGCTCATCTGGTTCATACTGTGTTGCCACACACTCAGCCGTTGTAAACCTCTAACACCCTGAGAGTGCCAGTAGCTCACAAGCATCACTTTTCAGTACTTTTTCCCCTCCCATTTTCTTTTTTTTTAAACTTTATTTTTAGAGCAGTTTCAGGCTCATATTAAAATGGAGTGGAAAGTATAGAAAATTTCCATATATCTCTTGACCTGACACCTACATGAAAGTGAGAAGTGAAAGTGTTAGTTGCTCAGTCGTGTCCGACTCTTTGTGACCCCACTGATTGTAGCCCACCAGGGTCCTCTGTCCATGGAATTATCCAGGCAAGAATACTGGAGTGGGTTGCCATGCCCTCCTCCAGGGGATCTTACTGACTGAGGGATTGAACCTCATTGCAGGCAGATTTTTTATAGTCTGAGCCACCAGGGAAGCCCAGCTGCATAACCTCCCCATTATCAACATCCCCTGCCCAAGTGGGGCATTAATTCCAATCGATGAACCCACATGGATACGTCATTACCACCCAGAGTTCATAGCTTACAGTAGAGTTCACATAGATGTACGTTTTGTGAGTTTGTATAATATAATGATGTATATCTATAATTATAGTGTCACACAAAGTAGTTTCATGGCCTGAAAAATCCTCTGTGCTCTACCTTTTCATCCCTTTCTGCTTCCTAACTTAGGGGACTGTTTTTACTCTATGGATTATTAATGACTACCATGCTTTTAGATTTCTACTTAGTACATACATTTTGCAATATAAAAAAACTAAGATTCATTTCTTTTGCATTCAAACTGTAGAGTAGAATATTAAATATTTCAAAATCTTAATATTCTACTCTGTGGTTTGGAAGAGTAAAAGAATTCCCCTTTTTTTTTTTTTTGTATTGCTAAAATATATGAACTAAGTAGAAATCTATAGAAGCATAGAACTGCATTGGATGGAAAGCTAATGAATACTGAATTAAAGTCTTTCATCTTCTACATCAGGAAACAGAAGCCAGGAAAAATTAAGGTGTGTATCCAACTATATGTGAAATACGTCTGAAAATGTTTCTTGGTCTGTAGGAAAAAAAGTTCCCAAAACTTACTTTTCTTCCCAATAAAACTATATTAGTTGAATGGAATTAATTAGAAAATGTGAGTATCTACTTGCAGATCAGCTTCAGTGCCCACTACTTGGGCGTCTAGACGATCTTCCTTAAGAGTTCCTTTCCTTTTCCTTAATCCTGTCTCTTTCTTGCCATCAGAATTGTGCGGTTCTGCTGGATTCAGAACTTTCCGTGCAAGTCCAAGGTAAAGGAGGTGGCCAAGGTCTGTGACCGTCCCGCTCTGCTCAAGGCCATGGACCATCCTTCTCTCACTCCAGCAGCCCTGTTCACTTGCCAGCTTTCAAAAATGTGTGTCAGGGCCAGGCTGCAGGGTGTGTTTTCCGCAGTCCACACACCCCTCCACTGAGACTTGGGAGACCGGTTGCCCCTCATCTGACTGTAACTGTGTAGGCTGGCTCCTTTTGAACTTCTGGTTTATAGCTATGCTTTTATTTTATTAAATAAACCTTTAAAATGTTATTGTTTTAACGGCTAAGCATCTTTTTTTCCCCCCACAGCAATCAAATCCCAAAACAGAATTGAAATCATAAAAACCAACCAAGAGTTTGATTCTACCATTTAAATCAATGACACCTTAACATTTTTTCCTTTCCAAACAATGCCTTTTAACTAGCAAAGTAGAAACTGTGAGAAATACCATAGTGTGGCCGTCATTTCTTTAAAGTTACACAAGCAGCAGTTGAAGTGACTTTTCTAAGACTTCTAAATCTTGACCTATTCCTCAGTCATTGGAAAATGAACAGGTATAAGATGCCAGAAGATTATAAAGTGTTTGCTTTAAAATAGAGAAGTGGAATGAGACTTGACGCAGTGTTTTGAATCATATCTCTTTTCCCCTCCACAAATATGTAAATAGTTTATGATAATAAAGTGATTTGAAAAAAATAAAAAAAAATAAAAAATAAAGTGATTTGACTGTGGTATAGATGCTCTTTTTCAGAGAAAGTATTTTCCATTCTTTTTTTCTTGTTCTGGTCTAAGTATCTACGAGGCAGTAGCGTGGCAGTGTTGAACACGTGACTTTTGGGTGGAGTTTGGATGGAATTGCCCTGGAACCATCTCTGTGACACAAAGGTGAATACTCTAAGGCTTTTGGGTGAGATGGCCTCTAGCATTTTGTGGATCCCTGTCTTTTAATCACTAATGTTTTCTCCTACTGTGATAGGGTTTAGCAGTGTGGTGGCAAATTCAGTTGCCCTCAAAGTCAGGCAGATAAGATGAGTGACTTGTACCTCTGTGTGGGTTGGTTCAGACTGGCAGACCAGCTTGCAAATGTCCCACCTTCCACCCTGTTATATTACCACAGAGAATTAGCCCGGAATTGTCAGAACTCCCAGGTTCCAGTTTTTCACAGGATTCCAAAAAACTGTATTTTTTTAAATTATGTGTGATAATCTTTAAATTTTTTATTTAAAACGAAAAAACAAACAAAAAAAAAACCCAAGTGGACCAAATCAAAATGTGTGTGACTCACTAGTTTGTGATTTGGGGTGTTAGGCTGCCGGGCCTGTCCAACTGTTTTTAACGTTTACTGTTGGAAGAAATTTGGCACAGTAATTTAACTTTCTGGGGCTTAGTTTTTACTTTTTAACACTGAAGTACTAACGCTTGCTTTAGGAAATGATGAGGATAAAGTCAGAGAGGGAAAATGGAAACACTTTGTAATTGCAGAGTCCTTTAGACACTTTAAATGTTATATGCAAGGATAAAACATGGTAACCTTGGGAATGGCTTCAGCAGAAGCAACGATATTGGACCCGGCTTGTGCCAGCTGCTTCACTACTATTCCACTCGCTGAAAGGAGAAGGAGGATAAATTGGGCCGGAACCCATTTTAGCTCTTTGGCTAAAGTATCAAACAGAGGCTAGCAACCGGCAGCTCTGTTTATTAAGTGTCCTCTTTGACTTTGAAAAAGGAGATGGTATTTAGATTGTGGACAACTGACTTGGAGACGGATGTGTTCCTTTGGTGTGGGAATTTGGATTGATGGCAGCAATTCTGGGCTTTCAGGAGCTGGAAATGAACGCCTGTCCTGCCAGTGTATGGCTGCACCTTAACTCAGAAAGCAGATGGCTTAAAGACAGGGTGAGATGAGGCCAGAGATTCTGTAAACTTGCCCTCTGCCTCTCCCTTCACGTCCATGCAAAGCAGTGTGACCCACATGTCCTTCTATCTACCCCTGTATATTCCTATCCCCTTGTTATACGTTTCCATCTTTATTAACCTAATAAAAATCAGGTTCATATAAAATCCTTTCAAGACCCAGCGTCAGACAGTATTCTCTGAGTCCCTTCCTGAGCCTTCCCTAGCAAACAAAAATTCTGTGTCTACATGATTGTTAGTGAAGGTTCTGGAAGGTACTCAGAGAATACTGAATGACACTGGGTCTTGAAAGTATTCAGTACTCATCAGGCAAAACTGACCATTTCTCCTTCCCCAGCTTGTGGCCCACAGACCCTGGGCGCACTTCTGTAACTTCACTCTTTTGTTTACAGCAGATGTTTATCCCCTATAATAGGCTGTGAAATCTTTCAAGGGACACCGCTGAAAGGTGAATTTATTTTTAATTCTAGGTCCCAATGCATAATTCAGCTCAGTAAAAGTGTGCTCAGTTGGCATTGAGTGACTCTGAGCTCTCATGTCTTCAAGTCTCTGGAGAATGTGTTTACAAAAGATCAAGAATTCTCATTCACTCTAAACAGGGAACAGAAGAGGGTGGCAAGGAAGATTTCTCAGCCCTGCCAGTAAGATGGTCAAGGTAGCTCAGAAAATATCCTTTTTTCTTTTTTATAAAAGGTCATGCTGAAATGATAGTTTCAGTTTTCTTGGTGGGAGGAGGGAAGAGGGCAGCTGTAAGGCTGTTGTTGTTGTTGTTGCTTTTAGTAAAGGTGATGGCTTTCCTGATGACTCAGCAGTTAAAGAATCCGCCTGTAATGCAGGAGATGCACGTTCGATACCTGGCTTGGGAAGATACCCTGGATGAAGGCATGGCAACCTGTGCCAATATTCTTGCCGAGAAAGTCCCATGGGCATAGGAGCCTGGTGGGCTACGGTTCATGGGGTCACAAAGAGTCAGACATGACTGAAGCTCCTGAACACTGATGTTGGCTGAAGGAAGAATCGTGTCTTGAGGATCCCTCAGTCCTGCAAAGGTGGGCAGTGTTACTGTTGCATTCTGGGATTTTCTTTGTTTCCCCTAGAAACAAGGTGGTCTTGTGTAAGCGGTGGTTTCTGCCAACATCAATTGGATACATTCTGTTGTTGGGTGATGCCTTGTTTTCCTCGTTGGATGCCCTTCTTCAGCTGGTCAGCACTAATGTGTAATATCAATATGCTTCACATCTCTGTAGACCACAAATATAAAGTCAGCCATTCCACTTGGTAGTTTATTATATGTTCTTGATTTGTACTATCGTAAATATAGATAGAGCTCCTTTGGCGGCTCCGGCAGTAAAGAATCCACCTGCTGTGCAGGAGACTGTGGGTTCAATCCCTGGGTCAGGAAGATCCCCTGGAGAAGGGAATGGCAACACATTTCAGTATTCTTGCCTGGAGAATCCCATGGACAGAGGAGCCTGTTGGGCTATAGTCCATGGGGTCATAAAGAGTCAGATACAACTGAGTGACTAGACACACACCCAAATATAGATAATCATTAATAAGCATTTGTGCTATTTACATCAACTTTCCCACCAAAGAAAAATAATGTAGCCAGAAAGCTCTGAGTCATACAGACATCGTAAAGTTGATATATAGAACTGAGTGTTTCCCCTACACTGGATATCTTGCTAAAAACAGAATGAAACTCATAATTTCTTTACTTCTAGGAAACTCTCTAAGACTTTGGAAGACAGTTTATTTTCCCCAGAAATCCTTTGGTAGCTTTTTATTGTCTATACCTGTCTTTATTATTATTTCAAAAATATTGCAAATATTCAGCAACGCTTGCAGGTGTAGTAACTCTATAAAAGTATATATCTTTTAAAATTCAGATACATCTTATGAATGCAGAGACTATGCTGTCTCCAGAATGGTTTATTATATAACAGCTTTGGCTTAAAAAATAAACTTTAATGCCTCTAGTGTAAAAGTGTAAAAGGATAAAATATGGTTTAACAACAGAAGTACTTATTGAGCAGGAGCCTGCCGTGTTCCATAAAATAATTCAGATTCGACCCAGTATTCACCAGTGTAAGAGAAGACATTTTTTTCAGGATGAAATAAATTCACATCTTAGCATCCTGTGGATACAGCCATCATTATTTTATGAGGAAATGTTTTGTGATGTGTTAATATTTCTGGACTATTGAAATTAGGTTAAGACTAAATATAAACCATGAAGGATTGAAATAATTCAGTAACTTCATTACTCATGCATGCTCTGGAAGTATCCACATGAAGAAGTTTTGTTTGCCAGAAGATAAAGTTTTCACTCTACGTTGGTGTTTAATATTTAATACTGGAGAAAAAGAGAGTGGGCCTGACTGTGGGCTACTCTTAAGCCTGCATGAATTATGGCACTTGGGCTTTCAGCTGGAATGTTCTGGTAGCAGCCAACCTTAGGTCATTTGTGTTAAATAAAATACTAGGGCTCTTTGGTGTGGAAATTGGGATGGTGGAAAGTGAAAAAAAGAAAACAGCATAAAAATTAAACAAATCAGGATAGGTACTAAACTTCTGCTCTTATTTCTTAGTTATTCAGACTTGAAATCTTTGTAGTCACTTTTGATTCTACCTTTCCGCTTTAAGTTTGGCATGTCTAAATTGGAAGATCTCTTGAATCTCTTCCGTGTCTCCTTTATTCTCTTCCTATACATTCTTTGTTCCCTCCATCCCCATGCTGTGATGATTTAGCAGTGAGACTATTGGGAGAAAAGTATAAATTACAGATACTTACATCAAGTGTCAGTCAACTGAATGTATCAATAGACTTGAACCCAAGTTAGAGCTTTCAAAGGAGAGATGTGCGGTAAGGCAGGGCAGCAGGGAAGGATGCCTGGAGGAAGTGATGACTTGACTGGGCTCTGCAGGGTGGCTTAGAGTTCAGTAGTCCGAACAGGGAGACCAAGATCTTGGTGGATGGAACAATGTCTATGGCAGGGCGAGCACGGCAAACACGTGAGACTAAAGGAGGTCAGTGGTGACTGGTTTCAAATGATAGTCAGGCCTTGCAGAGGCATTTTGCATATATCCTAAGATCAAAGGGAACCCATTGAAGAATTTTAAGTGAAGTGGTGTTGTAGTTAGGTTTTGAATTTGACCTAGTGACTTGGCGATGGCAAGAGGGAGGAAACAGTGAATTTGGATCAGTAAGTCAAGACCGTTAAGGGAACAGTTAAGCCACGGAAGATGGCAGGTTAAGCAAAGGAGCTGCAGATAGAGGGGAGAGAAAAGGAGTGGACTGAGTGATGCAGGGAAGTCACATCCTAAGGACCTGATGGCAGGTTTTGTTGGGGGTGAAAGAGATGTTGTCAAGGATGACGTGCAAATATCTGGCCTGTGTGTCTGGGTAGAATGTGGTACTCTTTCCAGAGAAAAGGAACATAAAGAGCACTAGGCTGTGTGGGGAATATCATGATTTCAGGAGACGTGGTGAGTTTGAGGCCACTTAAATACGTCCAAAGGATTTCCCAGGCTGCCCAGTGATAAAGAATCCACTTTCCAGTGCAGGAGACGCAGGTTCAATCCCTGGGTTGGGAAGATCCCCTGGGGGATGGCAACCCACTCCAGTATTCTTGCCTGGAAAATTCCATGGACAGAGGAACCTGGCGGGCTATAGTCCATGGGGCTACAAAGAGTTGGACACGACTGAGCAACTGAGCATGTTGCAACATGTCCAAGGGAGGAGGTTAAAAAGACACTTAGTGCTGCCACTCTGATTGCAAGGCGAGGTCTAGAAGGAGAATTTCCAAAACATGTGATACAAATGAGAATTGAAAGAGCAGCCACAAAAGCATCCAAGGAAAATAAATTAAAAGATGACTCCAGGGTGTAACCCTGCCCCTTGGGGAATCTGATGTGCGCTGGATGAATGTGAAAGGGAGTCAACCAAGAGACTTCCCATGGGAACCAAGGATAGCTGAAGTTTTATTTTGGGCTTCTTGATTTAGACACAATACTTAACTTCCTGCCTTTGTCTCTTTTCTGCAGACTTTGAGTTTTTGAAAGATCAATTTTTTGAATTACAGTTTTACTCTTTTCTCAGAAATGTTCAGAGGTTCTCCTTTTGTTCACTGTTTAACACCACGGTCTGCATTTCACCCACCATATTCACCTTTACTGCCTGACTCAGATCCTGTGAACCAAGGGAACTGAACCACGTGTTTTAATCTTTTTGCCATTATGTGCCCTGGATTTTTCGATCATGATGATGTTTTTCTCTTGTAATTTCAACCAGAAATGCCATCCCCACACACCCCCTCTCTATGCCCAAGTCCCCACCAACCCTAGGGTCTTGCTCAAAAGTTTCGAAGAACTGTCCAGAAATGCAGATGCTTATGTAATTGGCCTGAGTGTAAGCCTGACTGTTGGTTATTTGAAGACACTCTCCCAGGTGATTTGAATACACAGCCAGATTTGAGAAGGACTGCTCTATATGTCTTCGATCTTAACGTGACCCTGAAAGTGAAAGTCACTGAGTCATGTTCGACTCTTTGTGACCCTATGGACTATACAGTCCATGGAATTCTCCAGGCCTGAATAATGGAGTGGGTAGCCTTTCCCTTCTCCAGGGGATCTTCCCAACCCAGGGATCGAACTCAGGTCTCCCACATTGCAGGCAGATTCTTTACCAGCTGAGCCACCGTCTTTCTATTCCATGCCCTGAATCCTGATAGATGTCCAATGTATATTTATCATATGAACTGTCAGTTAATCCTTTAAAATATCTGAGGAATCGTGTAAACCTTTCTTCTAGTATTTCTTGGGTCTTTTCGTTTCTTGATTATTCTTGGTGACTATGAAATGTTTTCCTTCTCTTTTCCTTGCTGTTGGTTTCTAAAGTTTCTGGGTCATCTAGACATATGTTAAATAGACTTTGCTTCTATAGATAGCTCTGTTAACGTCCCAGTGTCTAAATAGACAATGTCACTTTCAGAAGAGGAAGTGCTCCAGAAGCATTCTGGGGAGATGTGAGGTTTGAAGTCCCCCCTTGCCCCACTACTTCACATTGGCCTAGATGGTGTCTCTTGAGCAGAGAACACAGCAGGCTTTCTTGAACACCTTGGACAGAGATAGGCTAATTGAGTCTGTGGTCATGCCGCCCATTAAAGCTATTTGGCTTCACCTTGTTGACATTGGGTTAGAATATGGTTCTCATTGGGGACCGTTTTGCTCCCTAGGTGACATTCTAGTCTCTGGAGTCAGTTTTGGTTGTCACAACTAGGAGGAAGGGTGCTTCTAACCTTTAGTTAGAAGGCGTGGAGGCTGCTAAATGCATAAGACAGGATCTTAAAACAAAGAACTGTTGTTGTCCTTGTTTAGTTGCTAAGTCATGTCCAACTCATTTGTGACCCCATGGACTTAGCCCATTAGGCTCCTCTGTCCATGGGATTCTGCAGGCAAGAATACTGCAGTGGGTGGCCATACCCTTCTCCAGGGGATCTTCCCTAACCAAGGATTGAACTCATGTCTCCTCATTGCAGGCAGATTCTTTACTGCTGAGCCACCAAGGAAGCCCATCAACACAAATAATTATCCTGGCTTAAATAAAAATGTTATAGTGCCAAGATTCAGAAACGCTGAATTAGCAAAAGCCAGCTCAAAAAATTGCATGTCTATAGTTTCTCCCAGCCTGAGTTATGGAACACTCCAGGCTTGGTGCTAACTCATTCTGTTATGGAGATGTGTTTTTATATAAACTTCCTTCCATTGTATACTTATTTATGTATTTTTTCATTTTTGTGGGTGCATGCTTTGCCTTTTCTGTGAAATATAAAATACATCTGGAGTTTGACTCTCAGATAAGCCTCATAAGAGGATTAAAACTCACATGAAAACAAAGAGGGGAGATAATTCACTTTGCTGTATAGCTGGTTCACTTTGCTGTATAGCAAGAACTAACATAACACTGTAAAGCAACTAAACCCCAATAAAAAATAATTTTAAAAGATCACATTAAAGATCTTCCTTGGTGTTTTTTTCTGTTCTTTTCAGAATGCTTTCTGTTTTGAGTGATCAGAAAAGACATATGTTTTTGTGTTAGAGGAACTAATGGTTGGCCACATTATTTTAGGTTAGCTGCCTCTTTCTCAGCGGTTTCATTTTTGGAGTCTGTGATAATAACTGAGTATTGCTTTACTTGAAAATACAGTTTTTGTTTCTTTGTCTTTAGCATTTGGACCGCTTAGCTGACATTTCATTTCCTATGAAGAATGACTGGTAACTGTAGCTATCATTTTCTTATGTCTTGCACTTCACTTGTTTCCAAGCTGGCATGCAGTAATGTAGGTTGAATGAAATATATTAAATATTTCTTTGTCTTTTGGGAAATATGGTATAATCTCAGGCTACTTATTTTGTTTTAGCACATCCAATATGCCTGTCTCATTGCACTCTAGTCTAGGGAGCAAAGAACTGCAGTTTTCTACAAAAGAACAACAAGAGACCTATAAACCTATGAATTATTGGCAACACATCTCTGGGCCTAGACGACACGTTCTCCATTCCCTGCTTTAGTCTTCACCGTCAGGTTGTGTGTTTGATTTATATTTTTAAGTGGGAACTGGGTTTAGTGGTTTATTAACTAATGTCAGAAATAATGTTTGTCAGAGAAGTTCTTAATATCATATCTTCTTTTAGGCATTAAACTGGGTTATAGCTCACTATTTTCCTAGTAACATGAAAGATGATGACTTCTGAATCTAATGGTGAAAGTTTCATAGTAGGTTGATAACATTTAAGTAGCTAGACTTTATAAATAAGCAAGAAGCTATCTCTTTGGAATTAAGAATAATATTTATGTTGTTAGTGCTCAGTAAAGGGCAAAATTCGCCAGGCGAAGTTGCTGTGGAGGCCTTGCTTAACTTAACGGCTGGAGTGGATCACTGACATTTAAGATACATACCTTTTAAAAGATTGATTTTTTTTTTTCTTGTCCTTAGTAACTTGTTGGAACCTTCAAGTTTGGATGAGGTGGTTGGCTGTCTAAAGTTGAGCCATCAGTTTGAAAAATCCTTCCCAAGCGTGTATGCTTTTCGCTACAGTAGTCATCACGACGTTTCTGACACTTTGATTATCTGTTTGTCTGATTTTCCTATTATTTTGTAACTGCTTATTTTGTAACTAAGAGCAAGAGACTTCTGTTTTTTCATACATTTACTCATTTTTTCATTTTTGGCTGTGCTAGGTCTTCATTGCTGCACAGCCTTTTCTCTACTTATGGCCAGTGGGAACCACTCCCTAGTTCTGGTGTGCAGGCTTCTCGTCGCCGTAACCTCTCCTGTTGCGGAGCACAGGCTCTAGGGTGCAACAGGCTTCAGTAGTTGTGACACGTGGGCTCAGTAGTTGCAGCTCCTGGGCTCTGGAGCAAAGGCTCAGTAGTTGTGGCCTACAGGCTTACTTGCTCTGTGCCATGTGGGATCTTCCCCGATCTGGAATCGAACCCTTGACTCCTGCATCAGCAGGTGGATTCTCTATCACTGCTAAGTCTCCAGGGAAGCCCAGGAGACTTTTTCTGACCATCTGTCTAATCCTGGATGTTTCTTCACACAGTGGTGTGAATATAGGAAGCATTAAAACATTTTAAAAAGAGTTGATTTGAAAGAATATCTATTTGTTCTTTTGCCAGGCTTTGTCAAACAGGAGTTCCAAAGTTATGAGATTTTTTTGTGGAATATTTTGAGAAGCACCTTGTTGACAGTGTCCCCTCAGAGACTTGCTTCATTTTAATCTGCCCACCATGAAGCCACTTCTGACAAGCGTGTCTTACTCACTCATTTCTCATCTTCTAACAAGTAGCCTCTTCTCTTCCCCAGACGCTCTGGCTTCAGGTGCTTTCTGATGACGTCATCTCATGTGGCTTTAATGTGTTATTCATTCTCCATATCACAGTGTCTGGGTTCTTCAGAAGACCCATTTCCATCATCCTCAGTGGCCTGAGGGCATTTATTTTCTTCCCCTGGTGTATGTGAGCTTCCTGTGGGCGTCACTTATCTTCTAAGGGAAGCCCAATAATGAGGAACACATGTATTTACTACAGTTAGGAATCCGCCTGCAATGCAAGAGACCTGGGTTCAGTCCCTGGGTTGGGAAGATCCCCTGGAGAAGCTCATGGCAACCCACTCCAGAATTCTTGCCTGGAGAATCCCCATGGACAAAGGAGCCTGGTGGGCTACAGTCCACAGAATCACAAAGACTCAGACATGACGGAGCGACTAACCCCACGAGCACAGAGAGCAGTCCGTTCTCCGTTAGGTAGCTGCACTGCATCTTCGTCCTGTGAGACTTTTGAGAAAGATGTGCTTTGGGCGATACAGTCATTTTCAAATAAATTGAAATGCTTTCTAACTGCGTTTGCTTTGCTCTGATTCTTGTAACGAAACATTATTAATATGTAAAATATTGTGTTGTGTGTGCGTTTATAGGCTTAAGGGTATGATAGTTGAAAGGACTTGAGGTCTAAATGTACCCTTTGGTCAAATTTCTGTTTTAAAATTGCTAAGAAAAAAGAAGCTGGAACGTCTGGCTGATTATTTTACAAACACAATCTGTTGTCCTTGTCAGCCACCATATGTCTCCAAGGAACTCTGCCTCAGAGCTTTAATCTGTGGTCGTGTTTAATCCAAACCCCATACATTATAAAAATAATGATAGGTTACTGGGGTTGATGTCCACGTTTCCTAGCTATAATTATACCCTTATAATCTTGTTTGTTTTGAAGACATTGGTGCTTATGGAGCTGTTCTTCTGCAGCACCTGTGGTTTTTGTCCTTTGGATTCTGTGAGTTGTTTGTGGGATGAGTGGTCGTGGTTGTAATACAGGCAGTGCAGGTGTTTCCCTTGGCTGATAGGAATGCTGTACTTTGTCTGAAGAAATACAGATGTTAACTGGCCATCACCCATAACATAAAAATGCTTCTTTATTGTACTGGGAAAGGGCCGAGAGCGATTCTTGTGAGAATAGAGAAATTTCTGGAACTTTCTGCCAGAAGCAGAGAAAATCCTTATATGAAACAGAGGGGCGGAGAACAGCATATGGGTCATGTTTCGAAATAACTAATGAATTTCTTGGGACAAGACACAACACTGAATCAAAAAAGATCCCCTTTGGGTAGTCATTAGGATGTGGTTCCCAGGAGGCGGAGACTTGATCTCTTAAGAGAAACAGTGTTGTTCCTAGGATGAGTCCAGATATCAGAGGACCTCAGCTGGTCCGACTGGTCAGCCTTTTGGGTGGTTTGGGGTAAGCCCAGTGGATTTGGAACTCCTGTATCTTCTTAGGCCAAGTCTAAACAAACTGACCCAGAGCTGTGGTCTCAGATGTAGTTCTGGAAAGTCTGGCAGGCACTAAACACTCTGAACACAGCATCCAGTGATTTTAGCTTTGGTCCTCTTATGACATCTTTATGCCCCTCATGATACGAGAGATCCAAAGTACTTTCATAGTTTAAGCGGGAAATAGCACAATCTCCATATGTTTAGAAGGAAAATTGGTATAATTCCAATCCATTATGAAGCAAACACAGGTGTACTAATTCTGCAGAACAAATATATTCACCTTCTCTTGTCCCATCCCATTGCCCTCCTTTTTTTTTTTTTTTCTTTTTCTTTTTTGGTTTGGGGGTTAAATTAACTTGAATTGTTTTGAAATTGGCCAAATGTTTATGTATGATTTTCGTCATCCATGACATGGAACATCTTGATGAAAAATAAATTATTCAGCTGCTTTAGGCGTTCACTGTTTCCAAGTGAGCTACATGTTTGTCATCAGATACATATAGATGTATAGCTGGTGCCAAAAAACGCATTGCTTTTTGGTAGACGTCAGTGTATGAGTTTGGTGAGACTGAACAGTGTCACATTCTTTGGCGTCTTCATCTTTCCAGATTCTGGGTCTGTGTTTATTTATCTTGGGCTGTGCCGGGTCTTTGTTGCTCTGTGGGCTTTCCTGTAGTTGTGAGTGATGGCTCCTCCCTACTTGGGGTGCATGGGCTTCTTGTTGCAGGGACTTCTCTTGTTGTGGAGCCCAGGCTCTGGGACACGCAGGCTTTGGTGGTTCCAGCACGTGGGCTCAGTAGTGGTGGTTCCCCGGGCTCTAGAGCACAGGCTCAACAGTTGCGGTGCAAGTGCTTAGCTGCCTGGCATCATATGGGATCTTCCGGGGCTGGGGTTGAACCTGGGTCTCCTGCATTGGCAGGCGGACTCTGTAACCATTGAGCCACCAGGGAAGAAGCCCTCAATTCTGGATCTTAATGTCTTTGGGCTTATAGGTCCCTTCCTGCATATGGGAGGTTTAAGTATTGGAACAAGAACACAGTGTTATTCCTCATTAGAATGAAAACATATAGGAAGAGGCTTTATACCCTATTACTTATGTGTGACCACATTTAACACTCCCCTCCTCCCTCCCAGGCGTGTGGGAAGTAGATTCCTTCAGAGGAATCTGAATATATTCCTCTTGGGCTCTGTGAATAATTGGTGTCATGGGAGGAGGGGTATGGGACCCCCGGATACTGCTTCTCCCACTGGCTGCAATTTGTCCATTAGTCTGTGGCTTTAGAATAGAGCCTGTAATTCCTTATCCAGAAAAAGCAGCATGTCTGAGGGGAAATAATGAATGTTATAAAACACAGATGCTTCCCTAAGCTAAACAAAATGGCTTTACGAAAGGGCGAGAAATCATATTTCCCTATAAAGCCTTTCTAGTCTCTTCATGATCTCTGTCACAGCGTGTTCCAGTTACTGCTGCTGCGTAACGAATCACCTTAAAACTCAGCGGCTTAAAGCATCAGCCGTCATTTTATGATCTCTTGTAGTTTTCGTGGGTCAGGAACTTGGGAAGGCCTGAGGAGAGCGGTTCTGGGGCCAAGCGGGAGCTGAAGCCGGAGCAGTTAATGGGACTGGATTCTCTCTTTCTCCCTGTCTGTCTGTCTCTCGCTCGGCTCTCAAGGCCTCTCCTTGTGGTGCCTGCACCTGGATTACTTTGGGCTTCCTCGCAAAATGGCAGCCTCAGGGCCATCCATCTGCAAATATGGCAGGAAAAGTTTTCAGGAAGGGTTTGTTCCAGTGAACAAGGTGGAAGCCGTGTTTGCGTTCACCACCTAACCTCAGAGGCCATGCGGGTCACTGCCTGCCAGGATTTAAGAGGAGCGAGAATTAGACTCAGCGCGTGATAGGAGCATGGGAAGCCTAGAGGGTGTGCGAATGTAGTGTGCGATCCTTTCTGGAAAAAGCATACTACGCTCTTCCTTTATAATTAATTAAAAACAGAGTTTTGATCTCTGTTCCTGGATATGCAAACTGAGGGGCCATCCTTTCACAAACTTTGAACAAGTCTTGAAATATTTAACTCTTTTCTTCTGTAATAGGCAGGTGCCAAGCCATGCCTCCCTGGGGGAAAAACACGGAAGGCCACACGAACATGAGCCTCAGGGTTGGGGGTGTCCGAGGTGCTAGAGCAGGAAAGAGACTGATGACGTTCCTAGGAATCTCAAGAATGGCCCTTTCTGGGGGTGTCTCGAGCCCGTGATGAGTCTCCTGGCTGCTCATAGTCTATCTCAAGTGTCCCGGTGAGCGGTCAGGGGTATGAGAGAATGTCTCGGCGGTGCTTGCAGAGGCAGCAGTGTGTTTAAATGCATGACTGGAAGGAGCATTGGCAGACGGGCGGGCTGAATCCTATGGTAGTGCTGCTTTAAGCTGGTAAGGTAACTCAGCAAAGATGTCTCTCTAGACCCAAGATTATGAATTACACAAGCCCCTCCTCGTGGTTGAAAAGTTCCAGTATCCAGGGGCAGGTACCACTAGCTGATGGGCCCTCTTGATTCCTCACAGATGACCACAGTCACAGGTTAATTTGCATCATATCTGAAAAATCCTCAAAATCATAGTAGATGCCACTTCACTGTATTGATCGATTTTATTAATACCTTGATGCATACTGAGGATAATGTTGGGCATACCAAGTATCATTTGTAATGATCAGCATCAGCAATTTCCCTTCTAAAACAGTCGGGAGCTATTGTTTATTATTTCAAATTAACCCTTTCCCATGAGCTGGAAGATGCAGCAGGGACGCAGAACTCATTCCAGTGTCCACCCCAGCTTCCCCACGTCTCCACTCCTCCCTGCTGGCCTCACCAGACACAAGTGCCCATGTCAAGGTTAGTGGACCCTCCATTTCTCCTGCTTGCTGTGTTCAGGATGCTGTGCTGAGAAAACAAGCCCCTCAGGCTTGTCTGGAACGAGTGTAGCCCTTTTTGCCAGCTTTATGAGACCTTGTCTCCCTGTTGTGGAGATTTCTCCCAGATTAAAACACTTAAACCTCCCCAACAAGCTATCCCTTTGCAGCTGGGAGACTCTCAGACCTCGGTCTAATAAATAGAATCTCTCGTATCTGTTGGCCTCCCTGCCTCCCTCCTCATGTTTGTTTATGTGGCTGTGTGAGCATTTATGGGTGTGGTGCATCCATGTGTGAATTTGTGGAGTGGGAAGAAGGGAGGAAGATGCAAGATTGTTTCTGACAGATACCCAGCTCCTATCCCTGAAGCCCACATCTCACAGTTGCTGACATAAATCACCCTTAACACAGGCTTGATTGGAACTCACTCCTTACACTCAAATATATTCCAGGCTGACCAGAGATTAAAATGCATACACTGAAAATTGAAGAGGTACTAGAAGAACATCAGCATGAATTGTTTTCTTCTCTGGGCTGGTGATATCTCATTGAATAATTAGAGTGTTCTGAATGCGTGTAAGAAATGAGGCATAAATTAGACCATCTATGACTATCTGTGGGCTTCCTTATTGGCTCAGATGGTAAAGAATCAGCCTGCAATGCGGGAAACCCAGGTTTCAGTCCCTGGGCTGGGAAGATCCCCTGGAGGAGGGCATGGCAACCCACTCCAGTGTTCTTGCCTGGAGAATCCCATGGACAGAGGAGCCTGGCGGGCTACAGTCCATGAGGCTGCCGAGAGTCAGACACGACTGAGCGACTAAGCACAGCACGTGTTCTTCTGGGTAAGAAAGAGGAGAGAGAATGCTACGTGTTCGTACAGAGGTAACTTCCGTGGGTATTACTCCACACAGGGGAACTTACGCCACACATGCCGCTGTGTTAACCTCATTTCATTCAGTAGTGCCATTGACAGATTTCCATGTCAGTAAATGCATCACATCTTAATGTTTGTATAATCTTCCTTTGAATGTAAGTGGCAAATTACTTAAACATTTCTGTACTCTTCTCTCTTTCATACAAATGGTTAGATATACAGCCTTAGGAATAAAGCTTTTAAACTTGTGTAGTTCTTATGTTAATTTCTGAGAAATCTTTGGGTTAAAGACTGTGCTCCTATTAAACTCTGATACATATTGTCAAATTGGCCTCACACATGGGGGCCAACTTCCTCTCTTATTGATTCCTGGAATCCTTATTGCCTTATCTCACAAATGTGGGCTTGGTCCCTCTTTTAAAATCTTATAATCTCGCTAACACACACACAATTTCTTTATGTTTTCATTTTATTATTACTCCTGAGATGGAACATTTTCACATGTTTGCTAACTACTTCATTGTTTTCTTTGCTAAATAGCCTAATCTTGGCTTCTTTCATCATTGTATTGGACCTTTTTATCCTCTAGTATTACATGGTAACTGTTCTTTGTCCATAAAATACATTATTATTAATATTTTTTGTGGTTTCCTTAAAAATCTTCCAACTTTCCATATGGTAGTTTCAGGGTACTTTTCTCTTTTCTTTTCCTATTTCATTTCTTCTTGAATTTGCCTTGTTCTGAGTCTCTATCTGTCTCTTGCCTCTTTGCTTCATAGAAGTTCTACTTTATTATTAGGTCACCTTTATGCATTATTTCCATTATAATTTCATCATTAAAAGATTTCTGTAATCCAGAGTAGAAAAACTTTTACACTTATATTCTTTTAAGGACCTCTTCAGTTTTCAGTTGCTACATTTTAATGATTCATTTATCTGAAACATATTTAAGTGAAAAGAGTGAGATCAAATCTAGTCTTATTTTTTTTTTTTCTAAATTGTCAAATAATTGTCCCCAAGATATTTGGTGATGCGTTTGTAATAGTGGTGGGTGTGGAGTCATTTGAGGGGCCTTTAGCCTGAGACCTTGAGTGGAGCAGTTAGGTGCCCTGTTCCGTGAGCAGTCAGCTTGCAGTGGTCCTCGCCATGAAAGACAGTGCAAAGTGTGAGAAGTGGATCGGGGCTGGTGAGTAAACTGAGGGTGCCCGAGGACAGGCTGAGTATTGTGTCCTGCAGCGTCTCAGAGCCCTTGCCCAGCAACCCACTGGCCGGGCCCAGGTGCTGAAGCAATAGTGGACCTCTCCCCACTTCCCACCTTCTAGACCTAGTGATTGTGATGGTCTGTATGAGTCACAGTCCCTGGAGGCCTCAGCAACTGGAGTACAGAGATGCTGCCATTAATGTAACAGCTTCAGCCAGTTTCAGTCTCTCTATTCATATTTCAAAAATTGCTATAGCCTAGATCATTGACCCCTCAGAGGTAACCAGAGGTCAGGACTGAGTTGCAAGGGCATTGAGCATCCTTATTTCAGGTCCACCTCTGTGGTTGGGGCTGTTCTCAAAGAAGGGCAACTGTTGTGAGCTGGGAATTCACCTGATTGGTATTCGCTGCGACATGGGTTCCTTCTGATCCTGTACAACTGATTCTCTTCAATTTACTTGTCAGGACAGAGAAGAACGTTTGTTTGGTGGAGGTTTACAGGAGCTAGTAACCTGACTGGAGAGGGCAATGGCACCCCACTCCAGTACTCTTGCCTGTAAAATCCCATGGAAGGAGGAGCCTGGTAGGCTGCAGTCCATGGGATCGCTAAGAGTTGGACACGACTGAGCAAGTTCGCTTTCACTTTTCACTTCCCTGCATTGGAGCAGGAAATGGCAACCCACTCCAGTGTTCTTGCCTGGAGAATCCCAGGGACGGGGGAGCCTGGTGGGCTGCCATCTATGGGGTCGCACAGAGTTGGACATGACTGAAGCGACTTAGCAGCAGCAGCAGCAGCAACAGTGACCTGACTATGCCCTGACCTCAAGAACAAAGGATCTGACACGAAGTTTGCAACAACTAACCAAGGCCCTCCTTCACCTTTCCTAGAAAAGGGCTTTGCTGAAAGCTTTCAGGGAGTTTGGGGTTTTTAAGGCATGAGTCACCGTCTCCTTGTGTGTCCCTGCAGGATACCTTTTTCTGTTCTAGACTCTGACGTTTTGGTGTTTGGCCTCATTCTGCACTGGACACGTGAACTCCTCTGTGTGATAACACATTCACCCCTCCACCTGTTGATTCAAAATGCTGCTCTTATGTTGGACTGAATGTTCACTCAACCTTGAGTTTATTTTTAAAAATTTGGATATTTCTCATTGTTGTTCAGTCGCTAAGTCATATCCGACTCTTTGTAACCCCATGAACTGCAAAACACCAGACTTCTCTGACCTTCATTATTCTGAGAATTTGCTCAAGCTCATTCTAATGAGTTGGTGATGCCATCAAACCATCTCATCCTCTCTTGACCCCTTTTCCTCTTGCCCTCAATCGTTCCCAGCATCAGAGCCTTTTCCAGTGTCTGCTCTTTCCATCAGGTGGCCAAAGGATTCAAGCTTTAGCATTAGTCCTTCCAATGAATAGCCAAGGTTGATTTCCTTTAGGATTGACTGGTTTGATCTCCTTGCTGTCCAAGGGACTCTCAAGAGCCTCCTCCAGCACCACAGTTCAAAAGCATCAGTTCCTCAGTGCTCAACCTTCTTTATGGTCCAACTCTCACATCCATACATGACTACTGGAAAAACTACAGCTTTGACTAGACAGACCTTTGTTGGCAAGTGCTGTCTCTGCTTTTTAATATGCTGTCTGGATTGCTCATAGCTTTTCTTCCAAGGTACAAGCACCTTTTAATTTTGTGGCTGCAGTCGCCATCTAAGGTGATTTTGGAGCCTAGGAAAATAAAATCTATCACTGATACCACTTTTTCCCCATCTATTTTTCTTTGCTTTTGGACAAAGACTTCTGTCCTAAATGTGTCTTGAAAGTCTTGTATGGTCTTCCTCCTGCCCACACCTTGTCAGCACCACCTGCAATGCACCCCAGCATGTGAACCTTTTTTAACTCCAAAACACAGTTTTCTCCTTTTTGGCTTGGGGCCTCTGCACACACTATCTTCTCCATCTACTATTTTTGGGACCCATGTTCTTCTTTGGCCTTCAGTTACCTTTTAATTATCAAAGAAGGCCTTCTTTTATGTTCAGTCTTCGGTTGAGTTGTTTTCTTTCCTTTGTATCATGGAACTACATTCATTTTCTTTCGAGTCTTCAGTTATAAATTATGCATTCAAATGTGATACTTTGATTAGTACCTCCCTCCTTCCAGTGGACTGGAAACTCCACTCTTAGGACTCTGCCTGTTTTGCTTATAATTACATCCTCATCGCCAGCCACATGGTTGCATTAAATAGAAGTTTTTTGGATGCCAAATGAGTAGGTGAATGGATGAACAGACATTCTTTCTAATACTCTTCTTTGGGTATTAGATGTTATTTCCTAAGTATGTATATACAACATAACAAGAAGCTCGGGGCTAAAGTTGATCTCTAGGATATTTTTGAACAAGAGATTTGTGGTCACGTCTGCCTTAGTCTTGAATCTCCTTTGATTTTCAGGCCTGAGTCAGATGCAGGATAATTCCTGTCCTTTTTCTGTCTCTCTCTCTCTTTTTTAAAAGAGTTTTATCTGTCTTGTTTACTGTCTAAAAAATATTCATTAATCTATTTGTCTGGGCCTGGTCTTAGTTGTGGCCTGCGAGATCTTTGATCTTCATTGCAGCATGCAGAGTCTTTAGTTGAAGTGTGCAAACTCTTAGTTGTACATGTGGGAATCTAGTTCCCATCATGACCAGGGATTGAACCTGGGACTCCTGCATTGGTAGCTCTGAGTCTTAGCTGCTGGACCACTAGGGAAGTCTCTTTTCCTGCCTCTTGAACTGAGTGCGGTCATGAGGTTTCCTGAGGTCCAGGATGCTCCCAGGCTGCCTGGTTGCAGCATGTGGGCATCAGCAGACCTGGTGTTCTTGTCTGATACTCACCCGGTTCCTGAGGGTCTCTTTCCAGGTTGATGAATCCCATGGTAGATACACTAGTTGCTGATGCTGAACTTCAGCTCGAAGTAATGAACTTTCTGGTCTCCTGGTTTTCCCGGGTGTTGGGGAAGAAAGAATGATCATCAAAGAATTTTGTCTTTACTCTGGGATTGAACTGCAATGCACTTAAACCATTTGATTGAAAAATCAGAGTGCAAAGCAGACTCTTGGGAGCTTGTTTAGTGCCTTTGAGAAAAAAAAAATGTCTGCTATAAGAAGAGACAATTTCATTTGCCTGCAGCCATATGCTATGAGTTGCAAACGCCTTAGCGACTTGAGATCAGTTCAGTTCAGTCGCTCAGTCGTGTCCGACTCTTTGCAACCCCATGAATTGCAGCATGCCAGGCCTCCCTGTCCGTCACCATCTCCCGGAGTTCACTCAGACTCACATCCATCGAGTCCGTGATGCCATCCAGCCATCTCATCCTCATTGGTCCCCTTCTCCTCCTGCCCCCAATCCCTCCCAGCATCAGAGTCTTTTCCAATGAGTCAACTCTTCGCATGAGGTGGCCAAAGTACTGGAGCTTCAGCTTTAGCATCATTCCTTCCAAAGAAATCCCAGGGTTGATCTCCTTGAGAATGGACTGGTTGGATCTCCTTGCGGTCCAAGGGACTCTCAAGAGTCTTCTCCAACACCACAGCTCAAAAGCATCAATTCTTCGGCGCTCAGTCTTCTTCACAGTTCAACTCTCACATCCATTCAAGACCACAGGAAAAACCATAGCCTTGACTAGACGGACCTTTGTTGGCAAAGTAATGTCTCTGCTTTTGAATATACTGTCTAGGTTGGTCATAACTTTTCTTCCAAGGAGTAAGCATCTTTTAATTTCATGGCTGCAGTCACCATCTGCAGTAATTTTGGGGCCCCCCAAAATAAAGTCTGACACTGTTTCCACTGTTTCCCCATCTATTTCCCATGAAGTGATGGGACCGGATGCCATGATCTTCGTTTTCTGAATGTTGAGCTTTAAGCCAACTTTTTCACTCTCCTCTTTCACTTTCATCAAGAGGCTTTTTAGTTCCTCTTCACTTTCTGCCATAAGGGTGGTGTCATCTGCATATCTGAGGTTATTGATATTTCTCCTGGCAATCTTGATTCCAGCTTGTGTTTTTTCCAGTCCAGCATTTCTCATGATGGACTCTGCATAGACGTTAAATAAGTAGGGTGACAATATACAGCCTTGACGTACTCCTTTTCCTATTTGGAACCAGTCTGTTGTTCCACATCCAGTTCTAACTGTTGCTTCCTGACCTGCATACAGATTTCTCAAGAGGCAGATTAGGTGGTCTGGTATTCCCATCTCTTTCACTTAACAGCAACAACAACAAAAAATGCTATTAAATCAATTGTCTCCATGAAGTCACGCACACAGGTGCGACGAAACTTCCACGTGGAGCCCCTTCAGCCTCTCCACTGTAGGGTACCCAAGCAATCAGATGCATTTCCTAAAAAGGATTCTGTGATGTATACCCGATTAATTAGATTTTATTCCACCTCTCCCTTAATTTAAAATGTGTATCTGTGTTTAGACTAGTGGGGTTGCGGAGTTGGGGGGGTCACCAAATGTGAGATTTAATGACTTCCAACATGTATCAAAAGGAAGGGAACACGTTTATAATTTTTTTTTATTAGATAAAGGAAAACACTGAAAAGTATGAGGCCAAACCATGAACCTGTTGGTACTGTGTGGTAACTCATTATCTTTGCTTGTAGAGGGATAGATGAGGCCATCAGTGGTTTATGGTAATGATGCAGTTGAAATAATGAAAAGTCCAAGGACCTGCTGCTGCTAAGTCGCTTCAGTTGTGTCTGACTCTGTGCAACCCCATAGACAACAGCCCACCAGGCTCCCCCATCCCTGGGATTCTCCAGGCAAGAACCCTGGAGTGGGTTGCCATTTCCTTCTCCAATGCATAAAAGTGAAAAGTGAAAGTGAAGTCGCTCAGTCGTGTCCGACTCTTAGCGACCTCATGGACTGCAGCCCACCAGGCTCCTCCGTCCATGGGATTTTCCTGGCAAGCGTACTGGAGTGGGGTGCCATTGCCTTCTTGGCCTATTGTTATTTCATGTGATTTCTCCAGAGATACAGAAGCTACCTGTTTACATGGAAAATATGCCTTCCTAGGTATTTTTCAGAGTAAAGAGACTTCAGTTCAGTTCAGTCACTCAGTTGTGTACAACCCTTTGCGACCCCATGGACTGCAGCATGCCAGGCTTCCCTGTCCATCATCAACTCCCAGACCTTGCTCTAACTCATGTTCCTCGAGTCAGTGACGCCATCTAACCATCTCATTCTCTGTTGTCCCCTTCTCCTCCTGTCTTCAATCTTTCCCAGCATCAGGGTCTTTTCTAATGAGTTAGTTCTTCACCTGAGTCAGTCAGATGGCCAAAGTATTGGAGTTTCAGCTTCAGCGTCAGTCCTTCCAATGAATATTCAGGACTGATTTTCATTAGGATTGACTGGTTTGATCTCCTTGCAGTCCAAAGAGACTAAGTGTTCACAATTAAATATTACCTTTCAAAGCTCTTCATTGTCATTGTTGGCAAATTTACTATACTCTAATTGTGTGAGGTAGAGTTTTAACCTCATTTTCCTTTGGGAGTTATTGATGGAGATGATCATGAATTGTGTGCCTAAGATACGTTGATAAGAAGAGGGAAAATTTGTACTTGAGAAATTTGAAATTTCTTCCATTGAAGGCTCAGAGACCATTCACTGTAATGCCATCAAGTGGCTTAAGCTATGCCTAATAAATCCTGATGAGTTGTTAAAACTGACTTAGTTTTATGCAAGACTTGTATCATATTAAATATTTCTTGTCAGACTCACTGGTATGCATTACACATGAGCCTGTGTCTTATTAAATCTAAGTTCAGTTCTTGTTCAAGGCTAGTCTCCCAAATGTGATCTCGTTTTTAATTGTGGAATGCCAATGAATGGCTGTTCCTGGAGGAAGCTTCCCTTTGGCTTATTTTAAAGCAGATGATGTAAAAATGATTAGCTTAGGAATCAAGAAAATATGTGAACCTACAAGGCATGGAGCCAGTCTCCTAAGTTAGATCCCAATAAGCCCTCAAAAATATGTGCTGTCATTGCAAAGCTCGTTTTTTCCAAGCTAGATGCTAATATTAGAATCTAGCTAAGATGTTTCTCCTCCCTCACCCCCGTGTTTGCTCTATACAGCATCTGGGGGCATGGGGTGGGTATTAAGATTGATGAAGGCATCAGAGCTTGAGGTTTGGGAGCCAGTGTTAGCACTTCGGGGTAATGACAAATCATGCCTTAGTTCTCTGGCTTTATTGTATTTATTCTCTCTCTCTTTTTCTCCCTCTCCCTTCTGCCCTCCTTTCTTCTCCATCTCTCTCTTGCATCCTCTCTTTTCTTTCCCAAAACACAAAGTAATAGGTTGGAATGGATTCACATACTTTTCTCAAAGTATTCCCTGCATTAACTTTTGGGTGGCAAACTGAAAAGAAATTTATTGCATTTGGACTCTTTACGAGGAAGCTACGGTGGAGAAACCTCTACTTCCTGGTCCTGGTCGGCATCGAACCTCTAGCTCATGTTCCAAACGACATTTTACAATTCTGTCCAAAACGGAAACAGTAAAGGATTGTCCACAGCCCAGATTTAGCATCCTCGTACATCTTGATTTTACTTTCTCAGTAGTGGGATTTTACAGCTCTCAATCTAAACCACACCAAGAAGTCAGCCTGAACTGTCAAATCTGTCCAGGGCTGTAAAACTGTTATGGTAAAAACAGGGCAAACATCTCTGGCCACTGGCTTTCATAAAGAGAGCCGTCTGAAGAACTGCAGTAAAATAGGGACAATTTAAATTCTCGTCGTAGCCCTTTCTCTTGTGCGAGTTTGTACCGGAGAAGAGCAGGCCAGGGCAGACGCTTGATGAGATTTCAGGAGTGCTTTTAGTTCTGCTTCTGTCTTCCCTGTTGCTGCCTGTGCAGGGTGATCATGATAATCCCGTCCCGTTAGAATGAGCTCAGCCCCCCATCCCTCACTCTGAGCCTCCCAAGTTCATTCACTATGCAGCCGCCAGAATCATCTTTCAGAACAAAGATCTGTCAATTTCCCGCTGGAAAACCATCCAGTGATTTCCTAATTCTTATACATGGACTCACAGAGCTAAATTCTTTACTATTTGGCCTCTAGGTGCCAAATAATTTGACCTAGTTCTCTCCATCTCCCCAGTTTCTGGAACAGAGCTGGCCAATTCCAAGGTCAGGACCTTTATAGATCCCAAATCCTTGACCAGAGGTGGACTAGTCTCTTCTCTTTGCATGACCCACTCCAGGGACCTTTAGATTTCAGCTCAAAGATTTCCAATTCAGCAAAGCCATCCATGACCCCTTCCATTTCATAAACTCTCCATTTTTTTCAGTAGTATCCTATGGTGCTTTCACCAGGTACTTGTTCAGTTTTGAAAGTCTGTGTGTATTTGTTTTGGTTTCCTCTGCTTCCCTGGAAGTGGGGATCTGGTTTGCTTTATTCACTGTTGTAAATCTCAGCTTGGGGATGGTATGTGGTACTGAGGTTGAATGGCCAGGTTCAAGTGTCCGGTAAGTTAGGTATAACTTTTATGGCCATCCCATTTTACAGATGAAGAAACTGAGGTACTGCTGCTGCTGCTGCTGCTGCTGCTAAGTCGCTTCAGTTATATCCGACTCTGTGCGACTCCATAGAGGGCAGCCCACCAGGCTCCCCCGTCCCTGGGATTTTCCAGGCAAGAACACTGGAGTGGGTTGCCATTTCCTTCTCCAATGCGTGAAAGTGAAGTTGCTCAGTCATGTCAGACTCGTAGTGACCCCATGGACTGCAGCCTACCAGGCTCCTCCATCCATGGGATTTTCCAGGCAAGAGTACTGGAGTGGGGTGCCATTGCCTTCTCCATACTGAGCTACAGTGAAGTTAAATAATTTCTTCGAAGTCTCAGAAGTCTTAGGAGATAAAAACATGATTTGTTGAACATTGATTTGAATGAGTGAATGCATCTTTATTAATCTAATGTGTGCCTTCTAGAGATAATGGTTTTAGAGATTAAAAAAGGAAACCTGAGAATGGGTCAGCTCAAAGAGAAAGTCATCAAATAGAATGTTTTCTTAGCTAAGGTGAAAGCTCTTCTTTCATTCCCCCATCCCCAGATGTTTAGCATATGTTTTTGTTTTTCAAACTTTTTTTTTTTTTTTTGGTTCCTAAAAACTCTCTAAATTCTGGGATCCTTGTCAGAGCCTCACTGTTATGCCAGGTTGCAACTCAGCCACCCATATTTGCTCATTTTGCATCAGATTTACTGTCCAGCTGAGGCACAACTGAGGCTGCTGAGTTGAAACTAGACTTCTCCTTTACAGCATGATGTCTGATGTAACGCTGAATTCAAAGATTTATTATTCAGTGTTGATAGGCTATGAGGAGACCATTGTGTGATTTATTTACTGTCAGAACTAAATGGTCAAATGTTCAAAGTGAACACTGTTATTCCCCAAATAACTGATCACTTTAAAAAATATTTTAGTTTCATTTTACTACACATTTTATAGTATTGATGTGTCAATCCATGGCTGGTCATTACAGAAGAACTGTGGCATGAGACAAAAGTGATGTTATAATCTCAACTGAATAATAGTTTATATGCGACGTGGATGGATATATCTAGTATAAAGTCATACATACACGACTTTGCTCCCAGTTATAAATGTCCCTCTGACCTCTTTCCATGTTCCATTTCCATGCAAACAAAGGAATAATTATTTTAATATGAGTTTTTGAAGGCCAGTGCCATCAGAACCTCCCTTTGTTTAAACTTGGAAGATTTTAGTTCCATTTTTCTTTTGAAAAACTTAATTAGCTTCCTTTTCATCTTCCTTTTGGTATTGTTAAGCTGTTGATTCTTTATTCTTCATATGGAAATCATTGAACTAGTACGGATCGCAAAAACCCCTTTCCTAACAGAAACTGCAAAAGGTTTCTTGTTGTGACTAATGGAATTACCTACAAAATATATTTGATGAGAAAGAAGGATGAAAATATAAGCAGAAGAATAGCAAGAAACCCCATGTTCTTGACCTGAGCACCCAGTATGTAGCCTTGGGGATCAGTCAGCAGCTTCTTTGCCCCGTGTGCCCGGGTGGACCTGGTCCCCGCAGTGTGGGGACCACGTTGCTGTATATTTGTGCATAAAAAGCTTTGATGAGTTGCAGTATTTCTCTGTTAGTTCTTTAAATCAGAAGGAATGGCTTTGGAAGCTATCCTTAAAGAAGCTTGGAAAATAGGTTGCCTTCTGGTGGCAGTAGAGTCCAACCAACTCATGGCCCAGATAGCTGGTTTCATTCTCTGAACATCCCTGTAGGGTTTGCCAAGCCAGCCTTGGGCTTAGCCAGTGAATCCTCAACGCTGTCATCGGAGGTGGTGATGTGCAGAGGAGATTCAGACAGCGGCTATGAACCCTGCAGCCATGTGGTCAAGTGGCTTCTCCATCTGCCCTACAGCTAAGGAATAGATTGTGAAGACATGAGCGAAGCTTGACCTTCTATGTTTAAAATGGGAACCCAGATTGGTCCTTCATTCACCATCCTGAGTCTGTGCCATTTTTTTTTTTAAAGGATTGATCTTTCTTTACAACATGTTTTAAGACATCTTTGATCTTGAGGGACAACAGTGGTATAAAGACATGTGTGGAAAAGGCAAGTGGCGGCAGGGAAGACCGTGAGTCCCAGATGGACCTGATCTATAGGGTGAAGAGGAAAAATAAGAGTGTTTTGACAACCACACAGGCATGGGGAGAATGCCAAGAGGGAGAAAGGCATGCATGAGAGGGACTAGAATCTGTTTTCTGGTTGCTTCTGGGTGCAGGCACGGTTCAACTGCTGAGATACATAGGCTAGGCAGTGTTTACCCTTCTGAACATTTGAGAAGATCATCTGGGCACCGTCTGCCTCACCCTGACTGCCCAATCCCAGATTTCTCGTGTTTCTGCTGGACTCACATCTCTCAAGCCCCTTCATCTTGCTGCACCGGCCACTGCTACTTCCAGTAACATCTTTCCAACCAGTCTTACTGCCTCCAGCTGTACAGTCTTGGGTCCACTGTATACACAGCAGCTCATTCTACCTTTCAATCATCTGATTTGCCTTTCTGCTTGTTCAGACTTTTCAAAGGTGCCTCACTGCTCTCTGGATATAGTTCAAGTTCCTCACCAGGATCTGTGACACTTCAAGTTTCCTGACCATCTCTCACCTCCTCCCCTTCCTTCCTCTTCTGTAGCCCCACTAGATTTGCTGTGGTCCCTGAGTGCTCAGTGTCCTCTCTGGCATCTACATCCTTTGTTCTCCTTGGGATGAGCCGTCGCTGTTGTCTGCATTTCCAGCTCGCCAATTCTCCCAGCCAAATCTGAGCTAGGTGGACCTATGCTGAACTCTGAAGCCCCTTGTAGGGATGATTACTTTTATCGGGTTAGTCCTCCCTGGACTGTAAAATGTCTTGAGAGCAGAGATGCTGTTGCTCTTTCCCAGCTCCTAATGTCTGATCATTAAAATAGGGACCAAGTTGTATAAAGTAATGAGTCAGATAGCTTTGTCTGGGAAAATGCTTCTATTCAGTTAACAGTTGCATTATTGTTTTACTTCCTGACTCTTTTCCTGTCTGTCTTTACAGCATGAAGAATTCTGTAAAGAAGGTGGATATTTAATTGTGTAAGTGAGTCTTGGACCACACTGACCACAGCTTATCCTTTTTATTCCCTTAATGTGTCAAAGACTCAAATCTGATTTTCTTGAGTCTCAGCATCTCCCCAGACCTGAATAAATGAGACACTATTTTTTCTGTAAGTGGTAGCAGGTTGAGATAGTTCAAGACTAAGACTGGAATTCTACAGGTCATGGGGGAAGCCATTAGAATGCAAATTTCAGCTTATAAGATGGAAATATTTTCTTGCTTAGGGCTCAAACAAAGAGGGAAGCTCAGAGTAGCAGAAAGCTTAGGAATAGACCAAAGTTGACTCTGTACGTGTCAGCTTCCATTTCTGTCTCCACTTGGTAGGGCCAGGAGCTCAATGACTTTGGTCTCCTTTGCCCCAGACATTGTAATATGAGTCTTGAAATTTGTGAGGAATGAGATTGCCCTGATCATTAGCCATCGGCCTACTGTGGAAGGAGGGTCTTCTGAAGCCCACTGCATTGAAAGCATCTCAGAGACTCATGGAAATATTTGGGCTCAACAAATACTCATTGAACACCCACTATGTGTATGCTCTGAGATTGCTGTGCTCTGAGGAAATTGGGGTTCAGAGCACATCATTTAACTAGAAAATTCTGGAACTCAGACTAGACTTCAAGTCTTCTTTCTGTTCATTCTCTGCTCTGGTTTAATGTCGTCCACCTCCGAACTCCGTAGTTATCCTTTTAATTTATGGTGGCACGGAGTCACAGAGAAGAGGTTCGAAGTCCCATGGATCTAGTTCTGCTCTGGGATGGAATTGCACTGTGACCACGGGGGAGATAAACTTTTCTGCTCCAATTCTGTTACCTTGGGAATGAAGATAATAAGGCTTGGTTCATAATATTGTTGAGAAGATTGCATTAGATTTTGTATTATAAAATCCCTATCTATGTTGTCTGACAACATCATAGATAGTCTTTCCTCCTATGTTTAGAAAGCCTAAAATCCACACTATGCAGCCATTTAAATTCAGGCTCCTCATTTAAAATGGGGGTCCCCCTGAAAGCTTTGTGTTAACATTTGCCCCTGCATATGTTTCAGAGTAACTGATTTGGAAACCTCAGTCATTAGAAAGAAGGGGACGTCTGTCTACCATCTCACCCTAGACCTTAATCCTTGTATTTTTGTTTTCTCCATTGATTAAAAAATTGAAATTCTGTAAAATGAAGTAACTCAGACAGAGAAAGACAGATACTGTATGGTGTCCCTTATATATGGAATCTAAAAACTGATACCCATGAACTTAATTACAAAGCATAAATAGACTCACAGACATAGAAAACAAATTATCATTACCAAAGGGAAAGGGGGAGAAGGGACAAATTAGGAGTTTGACATTAAAATATACACACTACTGTATATAAAATAGACAACAAGAACATACTGTTCCCTAGCACAGGGAATTATTTTCAATAGCTTTAGTAAGGTATAATGGAAAAGAATCTGGAAAAGAATATGGGTATATATGTATCAGTTCAGTTCAGTTTAGTTTAGTCACTCAGTTGTGTCCAACTCTTTGAGACCCCATGAATCACAGCACGCCAGGCCTCCCTGTCCATCACCAACTCCCGGAATTCACTCAAACTCATGTCCATTGAGTAGGTGATGCCGTCCAGCCATCTCATCCTCTGTCGTCCCCTTCTCCTCCTGCCCCCAATCCCTCCCAGCATCAGAGTCTTTTCCAATGAGCCACCTGTTCACATGAGGTGGCCAAAGTATTGGAGTTTGAGCTTCAACATCAGTCCTTCCAATGAACACCCAGCACTGATCTCCTTTAGGATGGACTGGTTGGATCTCCTTGCAGTCCAAGGGACTCTCAAGAGTCTTCTCCAACACCACAGTTCAAAAGCATCAATTCTTTTGTACTCAGCTTTCTTTACAGTCCAGCTCTTACATCCATACATGACCACTGGAAAAACGATAGCCTTGACTAGACGGACCTTTGTTGGCAAAGTAATGTCTCTGCTTTTCAATATGCTATCTAGGTTGGTCATAACTTTCCTTCCAAGGAGTAAGTGTCTTTTAATTTCATGGCTGCAGTCACCATCCGCAGTGATTTTGGAGCTCCAAAAAATAAAGTCTGACACTGTTTCCACTGTTTCCCCATCTATTTCCCATGAAGTGATGGGACCGGATGCCATGATCTTCGTTTTCTGAATGTTGAGCTTTAAGCCAACTTGTTCACTCTCCACTTTCACTTTCATCAAGAGGCATTTTAGTTCCTCTTCACTTTCTGCCATAAGGGTGGTGTCATCTGCATATCTGAGGTTATTGATATTTCTCCCAGAAATCTTGATTCCAGCTTGTGCTTCTTCCAGTCCAGCGTTTCTCATGATGTACTCTGCATAGAAGTTAAATAAGCAGGGTGACAATATACAGCCTTGACGTACTCCTTTTCCTATTTGGAACCAGTCTGTTGTTCCATGTCCAGTTCTAACTGTTGCTTCCTGACCTGCATACAGATTTCTCAAGAGGCCTGGTATTCCCATCTCTTTCAGAATTTTCCACAGTTTATTGTGATCCACACAGTCAAAGGCTTTGGCTTGTCAATAAAGCAGAAATAGATGTTTTTCTGGAACTCTTTTGCTTTTTCCATGATCCAGCGGATGTTGGCAATTTGATCTCTGGTTCCTCTGCCTTTTCTAAAGCCAGCTTGACCATCTAAAAGCAGGTTGATATGGGTTATATATGTATGCATATGTGTAACTGAATCCCTTCTCTGTACACTTTGTGAATTAACTATGGTCATAATCATGCATGTGTGCTTAATCCTGTCTGACTCTTTGTGATGCCATAGACCGCAGCCCTCCAAGCTCTTCTCTCCTTGTAATTCTCCAGACAAGAATCCTGGAGTGGGTTGTCATTTCCTCCTCCAGGGAATCTTCACAACCCAGGGATCAAACCTGCATCTCCTGTGTCTCCTGCATTGGCAGGCAGATTCTTTACCACTGAGCCATCTGGGAAGTCCCCCAAAATAACTATCCATTAATTAAAGAAGAAAAGAAAAATACTGAAATTCTATTCCTGATATTTAACTCAGCTTAACCGCATAGACGGAAAAGATTTATTAGTGAGCGATTATTTTATTATTTGTAGGAATTTACAACTAACATGATAATTACTTCCTTTTGAGCCTAGAGCTAAAATTCTACTTGTTCTTGAAAAAGAAAAAGCGTGCTGATGAGCAGAAGACTTCAGGATAAAATAGGCATACTCAAACCCAGAAGAAGTATCTTCCCACTATGCTGCTGTACAGTTATAATTTGGTAGAATGCTGGCAAGTATTTGAGGATAAACAGTAAAAGCGTTCTCCTTATACAACAGCAATACAGGCAAACGTCTGAAATTGTAGAGCCTTTCAAATGGAGAATGCCCGGCTGAAGGCTAGTTAGCTGCACTGCAATGCAGCTGATGAACATTTGCTTACCATTGTGTGTCCTTCTGAGGCCCTTTCTCTTTCCCACATCTTCCAAATACTTCTCTTCTTTGGAAATAAGCAAATCTTACTTTATCTGTGCTCGGTGTGGAATGCTCATTAAATTTTCTGGCACAAAGATTTAGATTAGAAATCAGTAAGCAGATTTTCTGAAGAGTTTTGTCAGAAGTTAAATAGCTTAGGAGAGGGACAGAAAGAGGTACAGCATTTATTTTTGTATTATTTAATTCATATAACAAATATTTTGATGCTTCTTATTGGAGGTTTGTGAATTTTCTCTCTTTATGATAAATATATGTTATTTCTCTAAATATGTTTGTTGATAGCTCAGTGTGACACTGTATGCTCTAGAGAAGAATTCAGGATAAGTGACTGTCTCTTGGGCACCATCCAATAAAATTTATGCTAATGAAATTTAAACTTCATGCTGATCACCAACCTTTTAGTGTAATTAAGAAATGTTTACAGTTAGGTCAAACCAGGTGAAATGGTTGATTTTGATAATTCTTTACCTACAAAAATGGTAGGATTTTTAAATATAACTTATGCAGTATTAAAGATCTAGTCCACTCACTTTTTTCTTTAAATTAAATTACATTGTCCGGTGCCCATGATATATGCTGTATAGAGATGAATCACTTAATATTTAGTTATTGATGGCATAAGGTACCTGGAGTTGATTTAGTGAGATTCATTTGATAGGTTGTAAGGCATTTGCATCCACCTCTATGCTGTGCAATGAATGTAAAACCTAACGAGGCTGAGATGGCTGAATGGAAGGTTTCATGTCTAGGTTGTGTATATTGGGAAGATATATGGTGGGTCAGAGAGGTCAAGAATCCCATAAGGCATTTGAAAAGTAAATAGTTGAAGAGGTTAAAAGTGTATCCATCCTGGTCTTGGGCGGTCAAGCCAGTAAAGTTAACAACCACTCTTTGAAATGATGTTTCTAATCCTTACTTGATGTCGAGGGAGGTGGATTTTACACGAAGGACAAGACTGCTCATTAGGCACCACCAGAAACTCTAGGTTCCTGGTGCATGTAATTCAGAGACAGGAACAGGAGTGTGGATGGCCATCAAAGGCTCAGCATGAGTGTAGAGAGGAATGGTGGGGTGCACCTGTGGGCTCTGCCTTGCAAAGAAGCTGAGGATGGCCTTAAGGGACCCAAAGAGACTGATGCTAGAGAAGGGCAGGTCCTCAGTAGACTCACAGGTTAGCTTTGGGTGTGTATGTTTCAGAATTCCGGTTTTCAGAAGTTTAGACCGGCCTTTTCCATAATAATCCAACTGTGACACGCTGTATTCCAGCTGCTGCTGACTAAAGTGCCAGACTCTCTTCTTTGCATATTATGAAGTTCCTCAAAAGTGAAAGTTGTGTCTGACTCTTTGCGACCCGATGGATTGTATATTCCATGGAATTCTCCAGGTCAGAATGCTGGAGTGGGTAGCCTTTCCCTTCTCCAGGGGATCTTCCCAACCCAGGGATCAATCCCCGGTCTGCTGCATTACAGGTAGATTCTTTACCAGCTGAGCCACCAAGGAAGTCCAAGAATACTGGAGTGGGTAGCTTATCCCTTCTCCAGGGATCTTCCCAACCCAGCAATCGAACCAGGGTCTCCTGCATTGCAGGTGGATTCTTTACCAACTGAGCTATCAGGGAAGCCTCAGTTGCAATAGAAATGCAGAGCCTTTTCCCTAATTCTAAATTCCCATCACGAACTTCAGTTACTTGGTTATGCTCCTGCATGGATCTGCACACACCAATGTAGAATCTTGGTCAGCCTTTACCTTTGAAAAATGTAACTGCATGCGAAAAGGAGGCCACTGTGACTCCTTGTTTTCATTTCCCATTTTCTAGAGCATTTTCTAGAAACTAGACTAAAGCAGTAAACGTTTCCTGAGGGTGTAGTCTTTTTACCAGCTGCAATGTAGGGAGAGGCTGTGATCCCAGGGTGTGTAAGAAGATAGGAATGTTGTGCAGTGAGAAAGTCTACATAAAAACAAATGGGAATAGTCCCATAATGGCTGTAAATGTCACTTGTGATTATTATATTCTGAGTGCCAAGTGACTGTAAATGGACCAACATTCCAAGTGGGAAGGGGTCCCTGAGACCTGGGAAAGGCTCTTGTGGAAGAGTTGATAGTAGATTAGAGTTACATTTAGGAGGGGAAGAGATGCTGTTCTAGGCAGATCAAATTGGCCAACACAGGGACAAAAGAATCACCTAATATCAAGTTCTTTATACTGATTATTACTACAAAGTAAATTGTTCAGACAAGTGCTGATCTAGGATCTTAATTTTGAAGTGTGATACCATTGTGTGAATTTACACTCTGAACAGTATCAATGGATAACATTTACCGTGTGCTTTCTATGGGTCAAGCCTAGAACTAGGTGCTTTATATGCATTAGTTCACAGAAAATCCACCACCCTGGGACCCCATTTCATAAATAACGACTCTGAAACAGAGTTCAGTGTATTTTCAAAGTCAAGGAGTGACAAGAGATTCAAATTCAAGTGCACCATTTCTTGCACTTGGGCTTTTTCCCAAGAGCCTATAGTGAAAATCTAAGAGAAGGTAGCCTGGTGACTGGGGTCAGTAACGCACGATGCTTTCATTTACAAGCTTTGGGAAGGTTCCACAATCCATGTCTTCGTTTTCTCATGTGAACCACGGGATGGTAACACAGGTCCTGTCTCATGGGGTGGCCCTGAGGATTCAGCGGAGCAAGAAGATGTCAGGATATAGCTGGTGGGGTTTGGCTGCTGTGAGAGCCTGGGCAGCATCTCAGCCCTAATATACTTGCAGGGCAGAAGACGCAGTGGAGGCTCACAGATATGAAGTGGTTTGTTCAAGCGCAAAGTTGGGATTCATACAAAGCCCTCTTGTCTTACGAACAAGGGCTCTTATCTCAACATCTGCTAAATCAGTTTGTATGGTCATGCCCGAATAGGCTGAGGTTTGCTTTTGAAATAAGAAAACAGCATTTTTAAAATAAATTCTGGTGTTTGTGGATGAAGAAATTATTTAATTTTGTGTAATATGAAGATAATGTGTGTGCACATAGAGAGTGCTTGTTTTATCTTTAAAGAGACAAGTAATTATTCAAAAATAGTTACAAATTCTTCACTTCTGATTTTTAAATGTTTTCCCTACATTAAAATAAAGATGGATATCAGCTTTCAAAGACTATATATTGTTAGTCCTGAACTATCATTCATGTGCTGAATTTATTCAGCAACCATACAAGCAGTCTTGATGATTATTCATTATCTCGTAATCCCTTTGTGACGGCTCTCTTTCATTTCAGAGACTCAGAAAAGCAGAAACCAGGTGTTGCAGGAAGGAGGACCCCTTCCAGGGCCTGAAAGTGGGCTCTGTCTAAGCCTTGGAAATGAACTGTCCAAGGAGAGACACGTGTTGACAAAGCAAGAGACTTTATTGGGAAGGGGTGCCTGGGCAGAGAGCAGCAGGGTAAGGGAACCCAGGAGAACTTTTCTGCCATGTGGCTTACAGTCTCTGGTTTCATGGCAGTTGGGTTAATTTCCGGGTGGTCTTCCGCCAATCACTGTGACTCGTGGTCCTTGCTGGTGGCGAATCCATCACTCAGCTGAGATGGATTCTAGTGCGAAGGATTCTGGGAGGTTGGTAGGGCATGTGGACTGGAGTTTCCTCTCTCCTTTTAACTTTTCCTGAATTCTTCCAGTTGGTGGTAGCTTTGTTCGTTCCATGTTCCTTACGAGTACTTCCTGTCATGAGTCACTTATGCAGGTGGTTACTATGGTGCCTGGTCAGGGTGGACAGTTTCAGGCTGCGGTTCCCTAACACTGGAGCAGGGCCAGCCCCCCTCTGCTGTGCTGGCGACCCTGCCTGTCCAGTGGCTGGAGAGGGCTGGGTTGGATGTGGGCAGAGCTGGTGAGGCTAAATATCTGACTTCCCTTGTAGCACAGGGGGATGGAAGAGTCACCATGCTCCCAGTCTAGAAGCTGGGTTCCATGTAGGTATGAAAACGTCCCAGGCTGGCCAAGCCAGTGCCCAGGCTTTGGTACCAGTGTCTACTCAGACGCATACCTCTACGGTCTTACTCTGCCTGTCTCCTCTGGGAGAAGAGGGTCACTTCCTCTTAGCACCCACCCTGTCTCCCTTTTCATACTGTTCATGGCATTCTCAAGGCAGGAATACTGCAGTGGTTTGCCATTCTCTTCTCAGTCCATCCTAAAGGAAATCAGTCCTGAATGTTCATTGGAAGGACTGATGTCGAAGCTGAAATGCCAATACTTTGGCCAACTGATGCGAAGAGCTGACTCATTGGAAAAGACCCTGATGCTGGGAAAGATTGAGGGCAGAAGAAGGGGACAACAGAGGATGAGATGGTTGGATAGCATCACCGACTCAATGGACATGAGTTTGAGTAAACTCCTGGAGTTGGTAATGGACAGGGAAGCCTGGTGTGCTGCAGTTCATGGGGTTGCAAAAGAGTTGGACGGGACTGAACTGAACTGAACTGTCTCCCTACTCCATCCCAAGGCTCTCATCCACTAAGCAGTATCAGAAAATCAGTGCTTGCGTGGACCAGGCTAAGAGAATGGCTTTCCTCCCTTTCCCTACTCTCATCCCAGCAATCTGGGTAGAGAATTCCCCTTAACAGGGCCCCATGCACGGTGGTTGGATGCTCTGCTGTTGCCCTCTTGAGAGTTTAATCACTTCTTAATAAGGGCCCCACACTTTCATTTTGCTCTGGGGCCCACAGATTCTGTAGCCAGCCAATCCTGCCCTCTTAACATCATGGTCTGCTCGTTGACTTGAGTGTATTTACTTTCAAAGACAAGCTCAAAGCTACTTTAGGTAAGAAAGGAGCAGACTGCTTATGTTAATTTAAGGAGATGTGGGCTTGCCTGGATAAAAGGGTTTAAATCATATCAAGGCTTTTGATGTGCGTGTTTTCGAACTCTTTAAAGTACTTGTATCTGTTTATTCTTGCAGCCAGTGCAATGGATATTCTCACTCAGACAAAGCATTTTGCAAATGCATGGACTGTTAAGTGGCATCTTCTTGTTTTGTCTCTTTGTGAGTCAGTCTGTGTTTCAACTTCTTCTATACCATTTGTGTTTCTTCTTTGGTGAAGAGCTTATTGTCATCTTTTCCTGACCTGTGTTCCTCTTAAGAGTCTTTCAAGTGATTACTATGAGTTCTTTGGACAATAAAGACATTTGCCCTTGTGATTCCTCCCCCTGCTCCCCAGAAGCTTGTTTGGTTTCAATTATATTTGTTCCTTTTTATTTATTTTTTTTACACAGAAGCTTAAATTTTTTTTATATGGTTGAATCTCTTGAAATTTTCTTTGCACTTTTTTTTCTGTTTTAGGTTGATAGACTTCTGCCTTCTAGAAATTTGATATTTAGTTTTATTTTCTTTTGAATTTATATCTTTTGAGTTTTATATTTTTGTTTTTTGAGTAAGATAAGAGTATGATTTTTTTTAAAAGTAGAGACCTAGTTCTTCTAATACCAGTTATTAATTCTTCCTTCATCACTGGTTTTCAGGGTTTCTGTTTTGTCTTCACTATTTACATATGAATTTATCTGTAGGCACTTCATTATGGTCCACTAGTATTTCTGACTTAATTGATGTACCTTATATGCCATAAATGGTGTAGAACTGATCCATTTCAATCTTCTTGCGAGTTTTGTCCATATTTAATGATTATACCATTTGTGGATATGATTGGCTATTTCACCCTCTCCAAAAGTTTAATAAACTTGCCCTCAAAAATATTGCAATATGCATAGCGACATTTAAAAAAATCAGCATTGTTTCCTTTCTGTTGAATATTGGAAGTAAATGAAACCTTCTTTTGATGGTGAATACTGTGGTAAATCAAAGCACAGACTAATGAATTCAGATTCAGTGCTGTGGTCTTCAGATTCTTGCCAGCCTTTAAAAGTAAGAATAAAATGAGGACTTTTCGAAAAGAAGAAAAAAAAGTGTCCCCTTCCCCTGCCTCCAGCTAATTTTCTTTTCTGTTCTTTTCCCATGTATCTGCCTTTCTCTTAATGACTGTCAGGTTTCTACTTGCCAGTAAGCTGCTTAGGTAGTTTTCCTATGGATTTAAAGCATACAAGCGACATTTATTTTAAGTGTTCAACATTCAGAATCTATACTGAGTCATTGTCTCATATTGATCTTGTCGTAGTTTAGTTGCCAAGTTGTGTCCGACTCTTTGGGACCCCATGGTCGATAACCCAGCAGGCTCCTCTGTCCATGGGATTTCCCAGGCAAGAATACTGGAGTGGGTTTCCATTTCCTTCTCCAGGGGATCTCCTCAGCCTAGGGATCAAACCCACATCTCCTGCTTGGCAGGTGGATTCTTTACCACTGAGCTACCTGGGAAGCCGTATTGATCTATGTTAAGTTTATTTTTCTGTATTTGGAGATTCTTGGTATTTTAAAAACTTGCTACTTTTATAGTTTGGGTAAACTTAAAAGGCAAATTCTTTGTTTACCTGATAGCTATTGCCTGGTTCCTTCAACGTCTTTATTGAGGGTCGGCAAGCAGCTGGCACCATGAGTAGCAGTGATCTCGACCGAGTCCTTCTCTGGGGACCCTCCGGGGAGAGCAGTGGCTACTGGTACACACTGTCTCATGGACCATAGTAGGGAGTTTGGGCTTAAGTCCAAACCCAATAGGAAACTGTTAAGGGGTTTTAAACTGGGCTGGTGGGATCTGGTGATGTGAATATCAGTATCTGTGACATCTCACCAGGAGTAGGGGAAGACAGGGCAAAGTACTTCATTCTATCTCTTTATTGTGAAAGATAGAAGTCTGGAGGCAGGCAAGATTATTCTGCTAGTCTCATGCCATACATCTGAAAACATTTCCTTAGATATCTTTGCATTGAAAACAAGTTCATCACAAATGTCTGAAATCTTTACTTTTTATTTAAATCAGTGAAGATCCTGTAAATTGCATTTCAACAAAGTCTTTATGAAGCACACCCTAGAGTTTCCATCTGGATTCCACAAAAGGCATCTGACTTTTAGGGTGAGTATAATAATTTTGTGAGAAGGTAAATGAAGAAGGGCCTGGAGTGAATTGATGCACAGCTTGAAAGGTCAGATCCCTGTGACCTGTTCTTCCTTCAGACAAAAATGTGATAGTCAGAATGTCCCTGTCACCGTTATGGGTGAAGCGATACCTTTGTACTACCAGAGTTCGGGAGAAGAAGTCTAGAGAATTTTACAGTTATGAACCGAGGATCTGTACATCAAGAAAGAGAATGAGGGAGGGAACAACAGCTATTGGTGAAATATTTGATCTATTTTGTCTAAAAGGCAAAGCTATTATATTTTCAAAAGCGAGGAGAGATTATCTCCTAAGTTGCTGCATTCAAGAACTCTTCCAGTTCCAGGCAGGATTTATTTTGCTTAGTGTATCTCATTTTATACAAGCCAGACCTTTCCCTTCACTGGCTCCTACAAACCTTAAGTTAGGTTATGACTGCAATTTATATGATAAAAGGGCTGTAAATGCAAAATTTAGGGAGAATTATTTTTTTTAATGCATAAAGCTTTGAAAAATACAATGTAGATTATAGATGGAAGCTAAATTAAAGTTTTTTTAAAAGAAGAAAGACCTACCCAGTCATCCGTTCATTGGCTAGAGCAAATTAAACTGTTTTCCTGGGTCTGGAAGCCTTATCAGATTTATCATGTGGCTATATATACAGCTTCTTACTCTTACTTGGTGGTGCTTTTTACAAATGTTACAATTCATCACTGTTAAAATGATTTCTTTATACTTATTCCACCTTTCAGAGTCAGCCTCTACAGGAAGAAATTGTAGCTTTCACATAGAAAAAAATACTTTTAGGGTGAATTTTTCTTTTTTTTTGACTGCTCCACATGGCTTGGGGGATCCTAGTTCCCTGACCAGAGATCAAACCCAGGCGCTCAGCAGTGAGAGCATGGAGTCCTAACCATTGGACCACCAAGGAATTCTGAATTTTTTTTTTCTTGAATGCTACATTTTATCTTTATTAAGCATGCATTTCTGCAGTTCTAACATTGGTCATCAGGAGCAGCAGACAGGAACTCTTTGTCCCTTGTTGGTTCACATAATAGAAATCCAGTTGCATGGCCAGCATCAGGACCAGTTTGAACTGGTTTATGTCTTGGTGGTTTATGTTGAACTGGTTTATGTCTTCCTGGGTGGCTCAGTGGTGACGGAGCTGCCTGCCAGTGTAGGAGAAACTGGAATATGGGTTCAATCCCTGAGTTGGGAAGATCCCCTGGAGGAGGGCATGGCAACCCACTCCAGTGTTCTTGCCTGGAGAATCCCATGGACAGAGGAGCCTGGTGAGCTACAGTCCACAGGGCTGCCAAGAGTCAGACACGACTGAGCAGGCATTTACCACGTTCTTACCTGACTTCTTTCTGTCTTTCTGCTTTGCTGTGTTTGTCTTGATGGTAAGGTGGATGCTCTTTTTTGATACAGTTTGGTGGCTAACAAACCCTAGAGTTGTATTCCAGAGAGATAAAGCGAATACCTTTCCCCTTACAACTGACAACTGTGGCCACTTACCTGCCCCTCTGTATCTGCCTGGTCAGTCACTGGGCAGTGAGGATGGGCTCATGTTGATTGGCTTAGGATAGGCGGAGCTTCCTGCTGGAGCCAGAGTTGAATTCACTGTCACCCAATCACGACAGAGCTGCCCAAAGCCAGAGGGGTGGGATGGATTCAGAGTGGGGGCAGTCACCATCCTCAATGTGCTACTTTGGGCTCTCCTTCCTTCCAGTTCTGATGGAGAAGGATTCTGCTCTCTGTGAAGTACTACATTGCTGCCATTCACATTTTCTCATTTGCTTTGTGTTCAGAGATGCATTGTGTCAGGAATGGTTGCTTCTCCTCCTATGAAATAGAAGAGAACTGTGGCTTCCCACTGTGGTTCCTAGGAAAGCTTCTCTTACCCCAAGGAAAGTGGAAGAGATGGAGGAAGAGAATAATGATACTCTTAGGGAGCGTGTGGAAGGTAATAGAATGGGATCTTTCATCTGGGAACTAAGAAGATCACACTGGGCAGGCCAAGTCCAAAGTCACATGCTCAAAGGCAAGACACAGTGGTGAAATAAAGCAGCTGTGATTTGGTGACATAAATATGTGTGTGTACAAATATATTTGTATATTTCCCTAATGCCAGAGTATTTTTATGTATTGGTGTGTGCGTGTGTGTGTGTGTGTGTGTGTGTGTGTGTGTGTGTATGTGCCTGTATGTGTGTTAGTCACTAAAGCTATATCTGACTTTCTGCAGCCCCATGGACTGTAGCTTGCCAGGCTCCTCTGTCCATGGACTTTCCTGGGCAAGAATACTGGAGTGGGTTGCCATTTCCTTCTCCAGGGGATCTTTGCAATACAGGAATCAAATCCAAGTCTCTTGCATTGGAGGCAGATTCTTTATCATCTGAGTCATCAGGGAAACCATATATATATATGTATATGTCTTCCTGGGTGGCTCAGTGGTAAGGGAGCTGCCTGCCAGTGTAGGAGAAACTGGAAATGTGGGTTCAATCCCTGAGTTGGGAAGATCCCCTGGAGGAGGGCATGGCAACCCACTCCAGTGTTCTTGCCTGGAGAATCCCATGGACAGAGGAGCCTGGTGAGCTACAGTCCACGGGGCTGCCAAGAGTCAGACATGACTGAGCAGGCATTTACCACGTTCTTACCTGACTTCTTTCTGTCTTTCTGCTTTGCTGTGTTTGTCTTGATGGTAAGGTGGATGCTCCTTTTTGATACAGTTTGGTGGCTAACAAACCCTAGAGTTGTATTCCAGAGAGATAAGGCGAATACCTTTCCCCTTACAACTGACAACTGTGGCCACTTACCTGCCCCTCTGTATCTGCCTGGTCAGTCACATATACATGTATATAACATTATATATGATAATATATACATATATAATTTTTAAATTTTATTTTTATTTATTTATTTGGCTGTGCTTGGTCTTAGCTGTGACAAGAGTGATCTTCGATCTTCATTCCTGGGTGCAGGATCTTTCATTGTGGCATGTGAACTCTTAGTTGAGACATGTGGGATCTAGTTCCCTGACCAGGGATTGAACCCAGGCCCCCCTGCATTGGGAGCTCAGAGTCTTAGCCCACTGGAGCACCAGGAAAGTCCCATATATATATTTATTTATGTATAATTTCTATTCAGCAGAAGAAGGAAGAAGTTGGTTAAGAACTCCATCTCTCCCACTTGTCTGTTAACTTGCAGAATCTTGGTTTGTGGTTGTAAAGTAGTTTGTAGCTTTGCAAGAGGGTTGATCTCTTTTTGAGTCAAGGAGGAATAGAGAATGTGGGAGTGGAAAGGGGTCTTGAAGATGACCTCCTCCAATGTCTCTCTTCCTGGTCCGAGGTGACATACTCTTTGTTGCTGAAAAGTCTTGAGTAGCTTCCTCAGGGCCACCCAACTAGTCAGGGACTCATCTGAGCTTATCTGAGCATTTGACTTATCTGAGCATCTGAGATATGAGTTCTGATTTCTTCACTTAAGTGCTTTCTTAATCTTTAATGTCTGCATTTTCTTGGTGGTAAGAAAGCTTGCTTGTTGTAATCTTCTTTGCCAGGCAGGGCAGTCTGAATCTATTTTAGTTCCCTTGACAGAATCTTGATGACATATTTGGTGACATAAATATGTGTGTGTACATATATATTTGTATGTTTCTCTAACTTCTGCCCATGAGTTCCTAATAATTGGACATGTCAGATGTGAAACATAGTAAAATCCTAAGATTGTCTTGTGTTGAATAAGATTAAGATTTAAAATGCATAGCCCTTCCCCTCCCCCTTTCACTATTGGTAGACTTACTGCTTATGTGTGAAAGGAGGATAGTGAAATGCCTTTTAAGAATTTGTTATTCAGTGTTAGCCACTCAGTAATGTCTGACTCTTTGCGACTCCATGGACCATAGCTTGCGAGGCTCCTCTGTCCTTGGAATTCTCCAGGCCAGAATACTGGAGTAGGTAGCCATTCCCTCCTCCAAGGATATTCCCAACCCAGAGATCGAACTCAGGTCTTCTGCATCGCAGGCAGATTCTTTACCATCTCTGCCACAATTCAGAATTTTCACTAATTTATATAGATCATCATTGATATTTAAGGTAAACACATATAAGCATGCTTTGTATAAAATCCCTAAAGTCAATGAGTGGCCACAGGGTACAAAGGTCTGTAATTGTCAGAGTGAACTGGGTTTGAGCAACCACAAAATATTACGGTTGAAAGGTAAAGTTTGTATTTTCTCCATTCTTCCCTGTCCTCAAGATCCTGCGGGAAAGTAACCTCTGTCACCAAGATGGCTTGATCATGGAATTGTGTCAAACATGGTGCCTGGCACATAGGACATTGAATGAATGAGTGGGTGAATCAGAAGAGGTACTTACGACTTTATTCTCACTGAGACTCTTAATGTCAGGAAATGAGCATGTGGCTTTGAATTTGCCCTCAGATCCTGCTGAAACAACCTTGAACTTCAAAAAGAACCCTTGTCTTTCCCTGCCCATATGGTTTAGCCAGGCATGGTCTTCTCATGATCTTTGGGGCACAGCAGCCCTTCAGAACTTTGATGCAAATTGTAGTGTTGTTATTAGCATAAAACTGTCTTCTGAATGACTTATAGTACGACTGAAATTCTTGTGCCGACGCACGTACCCTTTAGCCTGTCCATGGTCTGATCCTCTCATTACTCTGCTCAGAAACCCAGCTGTGAAGCACCATCTGTCAGCAGCAGCAGCAGCATCTGTCTTAGTGTCAGCTGACATCTGTGTTAGCTCTGGAGGCATTGCCTGAAGGCCCTTAGGTGGGTGTGAGTCTTGGGGGAGCAGGCTCCGCCTTAGTGCCTTTAGTGAAATATTGCCTGACCTTTTCAACTTAAAACTACCCGTGATGGTGTGCCAAGTGCTTGTTTTTTCAAATGCTGAAAGACTTTTTTAGGACTCCTGCATTCCATGATGCATTAAATCTTACGGCTAATCTTCCTTTTCCTCTCACAGTAATACTGCTGTGCAGTGAGACTTGAATCAATGCTCAAATGATAGATTCGGGGTAGGATTTTCAGCTTTCTGCTTAATTCTGCAGAAAATAGTGCTGGAGAATCTACTGGGTTGAAGAGTGTCCTCCCTCTCCCTTCCTGAAATGTCAGAATGTGACCTTATTTGGGAATCAGGTCCTTACAGGTATGATTATTAAGATGAGGGCACACTGGGGCTTCTTTGGTGGCTCAGATAGTAAAGAATCTGCCTGCAATTCAGGAGACCTGGGCTTGATCCCTGAGTTGGGAAGATCCCCTGAAAAAGGGAATGGCTACCCACTCCAGTATTCTTGCCTGGAAAATCCCATAGGCAGAGGAGCCTGGCGGGTAACAGTCCATGGGGTCACAAAGAGTCAGACAAGACTGAGCGACTAACACAACACAGTGGAGTCGGGTGGAGTCAATTCAGTAAGGCTGGTGTCCTTATAAGAAGGGATGCAGAGTCACATAAAAGGGAGGTGGCCATGTGATGACTGGTGCAGACTGGAAATATGCTGCCACAAAGCAGAGAATGCCAAGGATTGCTGGCAACTGGGAGGAGCTAGGAGCGAGGCAGGGAACAGATTCTCTCTAGAGCACGGCTCTTCTGGCACCTTAATTTCAGACTTCTAGTTTCCAAGATCATGGGACAGCAAACTTCTTTTATTTTAAGCCATTTGGTTAGTGATAATTTGCTACAGCGTCCCTAGGAGCTAATATAGAGTACTATATAGCAATAGTCCCCAACCCCCAGGCCATGGGCCAGTATAGATCTGTGACCTGTTAGGAACCAGGCTGCACAGAAGGAAGTAAGCAGTGGGCAAGTGAGTGAAGTCTCATCTGTATTTAGGAGCGCCAACCCTACTGTGGACTGTGCATACCAGGGATCTAGCTTGTGTGCTCCCTGTGAGAATCTAATGCCTGATGACCTGAGGTGGAGCTGAGACAGTGTTGCTAGCACTGGGGAGCAGCTGCCACTGTCTTCCGTCACCCCCAGATGGGACCATCTAGTTGCTAGAAAACAAGCTTAGGGCTCCCACTGATTCTGCATTATGGTGAGTTGTGTAATTATTTTATTGTATATCATAATGTGATAACAGAAATAAAGTGTACAATAAATGTAATGTGCTTGAATCATCCTAACACCATCTCCCCAACCCCCGCCAATCTCTGGAAGAATTATCTTCCATGAAACGTCCCTGGTGCCATAAGGGTTGAGGACCACTACCATAAAGTACGTCACCTCTGCGAATATGTATGAATTTTGTAATTTCTGTTTTGTGCAGTCAACACATAGCCGTTATATGAAGACTGTCTTTTGGTGTAACAAAGATTTAAGTGGTGCCCATAGGAAGGTGTAGTGTTTATTAGGAAACATGATGGGAATGGGGCTATTCCATTAGGAATACATTTCCAGTGTATTTGCTCAATGGATCCTTCACTCACTGATGCCAAGTCATTTAACACATGGGTACTGCGTGACCATAGCATGCCAACCCCTGTGCTTGCTTTAGAGAGTAGAGCAGTGAATAGATATGTATGAAATCTACCTTCGTGAAGTTGAAAGTCCAGTAGAGAAGACAGACATGATTGTTTACGATCAACCTACATAATTTTAACATCATTATAAAAGAAAACAGCAGTCACACCAAGCAGTGATGAAATTTTGTGAATCAAAGTGTTTGAGATTATCACTTAATGATTTAAAACCTTATATGTTTAAAATGTTTAAACCTTAATGTTTAAAACCTTATACTGCGTTTATATTCAGTTCTACTTGTGTATCTGTGTTTTACTTCCCCACCCAATACAGACTGTCTTGTTTTTTTTCTAGTGCTAATCACAACTCTTCACATACAGTAGGTTTAACATGTAGTTGTTGAATTAAATTGGATTATTGATTAATGATAAAAATAGGGAGGGTGGTTAATAAGAATTAACACCACTGAGTATATATTATATGTGTATGCCTTATGAGCAATTGACTTATTGACCTCATTTTATTCTCATAGTTGTGCTATGAGTTTATATCTCCTGGTATTCCATTTTGCAGGGTTTCCAGGTGGCACTAGCAGTAAAGAACTTGCCTGCCAGTGCAGAAGACATGAGAGACTTCAGTTCGATCCCTAGATAGGGAAGATCCCCTGGAGGAGGGCAAAACAACCCACTTCAGTATTCTTGCCTGGAAAATTCCATGGACAGAGGAGCTGGCGGGCTTCAGTCAATAGGGTCGAAAAGAGTTGGACACGACAGAAATGACTTAGCATCCTTGCACGTCATTTTACAGGTGGAGAAATGGAGGTTCTTGGAAAGTAAGAAAGCTTCCTCCAGCTCAACCAGCTCAGTTCAGTTCAGTTGCTCAGTCATGTCTGACTCTTTGTGACTCCATGGACTGCAGCACACCAGACTTCCCTGTCCATCACCAACTCCTGGAGCTTGCTTAAAATCATGTCCACCGAGTCAGTGATGCCTTCCAACCATTTCATCTTCTGTCGTCCCCTTCTCCTCCTGACTTCAATCTTTCCCAGCATGAGGGTCTTTTCAAATGAGTCAGCACTTTGCATCAGGCGGCCAAAGTACTGGAGATTCAGCTTCAGCATCAGTCCTTCCAATGAATATTTAGGACTGATTTCCTTTACAATGGACTGGTTGGATCTCCTTGCAGTCCAAGGGACTCTTAGGAGTCTTCTCCAACACCACAGTTCAAAAGTATCGGTTCTTTGGCACTCAGCTTTCTTTATGGTCCAACTCTCACATGCATACATGACTACTGGAAAAACCATAGCTTTGACTAGATGGACCTTTGTCAGCAAAGTAATGTCTCTGCTTTTGAATATGCTGTCTAGGTTTGCCATAGCTTTTCTTCCAAGGAGTAAGCATCTTTTAATTTCATGGCTGCAGTCCCCAACTGCTGTGATTTTGGAGCCCAAGAAAAGAAAGTCTGTCACTATTTCCATTATTTCCCCATCTATTTGCCATGAAGTGATGGGACCGGATGCCATGATCTTAGTTTATTGAATGTTGAGTTTTAAGCCAACTTTTTCACTCTCCTCTTTCACTTTCATCAATAGGCTCCTTAGTTCTTCTTTGCTTTCTGCCATAAGGGTGGTGTCATCTGTGTATCTGAGGTTATTGGTATTTCTCCTGGCAATCTTGATTCCAGCTTGTGCTTCATGCAGCCTGGCATTCCACATGGTGTACCCTGCATATAATTAAATAAGCAAGGTGGTCATATAAAGCCTTGATATACTCCTTTCCCAATTTGGAATCAGTCCTTTGTTGCATGTCTGATTCAATCAGCTAGATAGCAGCAAAGCCAGGTTGTGGTCCAGGCAGTGGGTGTTCAAACTGCACACACACTGCAAGGTGGCACCTCATGCTTTACTCACACTTATAGCCATCCTGCTGAGTTCCCTGGATGGGTTTAAGGGAACTGTGTCAAATCATGCGTCTTTCTTCTTTTTCTTTTTAGTAGTCACAGCCTCCAGGAACAATGCAGAAAAGATTGGCTTTAACTGAGATTTTTGTCTAAGAATATGTTCTTTCTTCACCAAGGTAAAGAGAGTGGCGCTGAGATGTAAAATGATTGCTGCTCGACCGAAATCATTTCTCCTGAATTCTTTCTGTCTTTAGCCTTTGGCTTCTAAGCTAACATCACTGAAATGATGAAGTATCCTGCAGGGTCCTGCGTGGTTGAGCCTGGGCTTGCATTTCACATCGTGGTTTCCCTTGTGTGGTGTTGGAGCGGGGACACCCCCTCTTGAGTTGTCTGCCTGGAGGCTGAAGCTCTTGCCTCTGCTAGAGAAGACATGGACTGTCCCCAAGAAGAAGAGAAAGGGGCCATCCCCAGGCATCCCCTGGCAGTCCAGCTCCAATCAGCGTCCCACAGGCTTTGGAAGAAGGAGCTGTGTTCAGCCGAGCTTTACAGCAGATGTGTGTTCAGATCCCAAAGCCCTGTGCTGCTCTGCTATTGTCTGTGATGTGGGCCAGTTGGAAGCTCACCCCGGAAGCTGCCACAGGATTGGAAGTGAATGGCTCCAGAGGAGCTGCTGCCTCAGCAGTGGGATTGTCCGTTTCTCTCCTGGAAGAACTCCGTGTACTCTGTTCTCCTGCCCTGGCTCCAGCCACAGCCCTCAGGATCTGATTTCAGCTAGAAACAACAAGCACCAGAAGTTTCTAAGTTACAAACTGCCAGTACTGAAGCCAGGCCTCTGTCAAGGCAGCATCAGTCACAATAGCTACAAGGTAGAAACATGTGAAGTGCCCATCAGTGTACCCCGAAACGTGGAACATACACACAATGGAATATTATTTGGTCACAAAAAGGAGGGATGTACGACTTGGATGAACCATTGAAAATATGCTAAGTGAAAAAAAAAAAAAAAAAAAGCAAAGGATGAAGATTGCATGACTCTATCTATAGGAAATATCCAGAATAGGCTAATTCATAGAGATGCAAAGCAGGTAGAAATCTCTACCAGGGACTGAAAGAGGGAGGGATGGAGATTTATGGGGCCGTGATACAGAATTTCTGTGTCAGGTAATGGAAAAGTTGTGGAAACAGTAGTGATGGGTGTACAACACTATGAGTGGATATCTCTGAATTACAAGTAAAAAATAGTGAAGATGGCAAATGTTATGTTATATATATTTTTAAAAAATATTGAAAGAATGTCAGCACCCTGAAGCAAATCTTACATTTCTTAGCAAAGAGGAAAATGCTGAAAACTGTCCTAGGCTTTTCTCAGGATGGACATAAACCTGTGAGAACTGTGGCCTCTTAGGAGAAGGGCCTGGCATATGGCAGCATAATGTAGGTGCTCAGTTAACCGATCTTGGTCTCTGCCCCAGATCACCCTCCAGTTACAACGTGTGAGTCCTGATCATTGAGCCTGAGGTCACTTGTTAGGTACTTTGGGAAAAAGGGAGTAAAGAAAGTTCCAGTTAGGACATTAAATGGCTTGATAGGAAAAAAAAAAAAAAAGACTCAAAACATAACTCTGAGATCTCTCTGTTTCTTTTCCTTTCTCACTATTGTGCTCCTTAGATTGTGCTTTCAACCCTCACCAGGAAAGAACAAAAAATAGGAGAAGCAAAGCAAAGGACACCATCTACTGTTTTCCGCTCACAATAAAGTGAAACAGGGGCCTGGTATTTGATACCTCCTCATTTCACTCTCCATCAGTATCTCCAACTCTGGAGAACTCATCTATAAAATTCTCGTTGGCCTGAAAGAGCTAATATGCTTCAAGAATATGTGTTCAGTTTCTTTCCAAAAGCTAATATGCGCCTGGGCCAGGGATTAGGCCAGATCATTCTTTGAGATAACTAATATTATTATTCTGTACATACAGACATTTGAACCGTGGATCAAAGAAGATAAGAAACTATCTCAAGATAACAATCAGGAAAATAACAGTGAATTCAATACACAAACATGACCCACTGCTCCCTTGATCTAATTCTGAGAAAAAAGAATTCTCTTTCCTTTGGTGTGGACATTTGATATTAAATAAGGTTCTTGGGGTGTACCTGCAGCAGCCACTTGGAATCAAGGTACCTGAGAGAAACAGGCAATAAAGCGCTAAGGCCCCCACCACATGTGTCCATGTGCTCCTTTGTGCATTTCCTGTCAGGGGTCCTTGACCGAAATCCGTAGGAATGAATTCAATGCATCTAATCTGGCATTGATAAAGGAAGTCAGTTTTGCAAGGGATTTATTGGACTCTTAAGAATGTTAGAAAGCAAAGGACCCCACTGATTCATTTTTGTTATGTACTGATTGATCTTTTCTCTTCCCCCCTTTGCCTTCCTCATGTTGTCAATAAATAACAATGGAACGTCTGTCTTGTTTTAAACATCTGCTTTTGCACAGTCAGCCTGGGCACTGGGAAAGAGAAAAGAAAAGATACTTAGTGTTGCAGTTTTATACATGGAGATTTTTATATTAAAAGAGATTTGAAATCCTGTTCAAATAGGATCCTCATTTAATGAACATCTTTTCAAACATTGGGAGAACCTGGCACCCTCTAACAGAAAGCCTGAAGGGATCTGTGATTGGGATCAAATTCTTTGGCTAACATGCTTAGGTTAACAGTGCACCTCAAGTCTCTGAAATGATGGACCCGCTGGCTAATTTGTCCATATGGTGGTTGAGATTCACGGAAGTGTATGCTCACCTGTTAGACAACACCTACCAACCTCAGTGCATTGTTAGTCTTCGCTGTCTTTGATGTTTATATATTTGGTACCTAATTGTTCAATTGCCGTCATTTAGGCTTCTAGCCCGCTTCGGAGGAAATTCAACAAAGAGCAAAATTTTACTTTACCAAATCTGACCGGCACAGTTTGGATATGCTAACCACCCCTAATGGGGGTTTTGGCCATTGATCAAATAAACAAACTTTCATGTAGCAGTTGGATAGAGAGCAGAATTGCCAACTTTGTTTATGCTTGAGGGATTTTTACTAGATCTATAACGCATGTAGAATTTAATTTATAAGCATACATAATATTTATTTGCTATTATATATGCATATATAGTCAAATAATAATTAGTGTTTTACATTTTATTTCTTATTTCCTGATACAAATTGAACTGTGATCATTGGGTCAATATTAAACGATCGTGCAGTGGACTGTCTCCAGGACCGGATGTGACTGAATGCCTTTATAAACCATAGCTCATAGCAGCCTCTCCCACCCTGAGAGGTGGGGGTATAATTCCCCTATTTTTAATAGAGGAAATGAGTAGTTGGTTTTTTATTTGTTTTTATCTCTGTTTTATGGATGAAAGGCAGTGAAGCTTAGAGAGTCTGACAGATCTTCTTCCAGGCATGGTGCGTGGCAAATACGGATTTTCAATTCCTGTGGGTCTGACACCGTGATAGAAAGTTGTCTGTGTCAGCCTGGCCAGGCCATAGGACACAGTTATGGAATCTGACACTAATCTAGGTTTTGTCGTTAAAGTGATTTATAAATGTGGTTAGCATCTGCTGTTTTAGTTGACTTTAAGTTTACCTTTGATAATGACCATTGATTGGACAGTGGGCCTTCAGTCCGATCACTTTAAGGCCTTTAAAGTAAAATGTGAGGTTTATTGGAAAATAAATAGTTTTGCCTCAAGGCTGCAGCATAAACTCCTACCTGAGTTTCCATCCTGCTTGCGCACCTACCCTACATACAGATTCCCAACTTGTGAGCTCCAACTATTCTGTGAGCCAATTCCTTTAAATCTCTTTCTCTTTGACTCTGTATCTATATATAGTATATTATATGTATATGTATAATATAAATTGTAAATATATAATAATAGATCTTTTATAATGTATATTTTCAATATATATTATCCCCTGGTGGCTCAGAGGTTAAAGCGTCTGCCTGCAATGAGGGAGACCTGGGTTTGATACCTGGGTCAGGAAGATCCCCTGGAGAAGGAAATGGCAACCCACTCATGTATTCTTGCCTGGAGAATCCCATGGATGGAGGAGTCTGGAGGGCTACAGTCCACAGGGTCGCAAAGAGTCAGACATGACTGAGTGACTTCATTCACTTTATTTTCAATATATGTGTCATATATATATGTATAAATATTGGGTTGGCCAATATTTATATGAGGTAATGGAAAAATCCAAATGAACTTTTTGGTCAACTCAGTATCTCATATATATGAATATATGAAAATCCTATATATATATATATATATATATATATATATATATACTATAGAAATGATTCTATAATTTCCCCTGATCCTGACATGTATCCTAATGGGAGATATTTACACTTTTATCAGTTCTGTTTCTCTGGAGAAGCCTGACTGATACACACAGCAAAGCCTGGGCACCATGACACCCATTTGTATAAAGTGCAAGAGGTTTCCATCTTCACATTACCAGGAGATGAAACAAGATTTAGTTTGAGAGACTTGTCCATGGATATGTATGTGGTTTGGAAATGGTAGAGCAGGGTTTTGAAGCCAGAGATTCCAGACATTTGTACTTGAAACATTCAAAAGCATGGATCATTCCAATTGCATGAGAAACTGGCAGCCATGATGGATACAGGACAGAGTGACTGGTAGGGGTGATGGTCGCCGAACTGAGCACTTTGCCTGGTACTCCTGTGTTCTTGGTACGGCTTTCTGCAGAGGTCAAGGCATTGGTCCCCGAGAGAAACTACTGTGTGCTTCTCCCCCTGCATGTGAAATGGGTAGAGATGATGGGAATGACAGAATTGTTTCAGAGCGATGTCATGAGTGATGTACAGTGGCAAGAAGAAGCAACAGCCATTTGAGGTCCCTGCTCAGGTGATATCACCAATGAACTTGGATTCTTCCATTACTGTCAACCTTAGCAAACAAAATCCTGAAGCTCTTTCAACGCAAGCCCATTTGTGCTTTTCTACATTTTCCTTTCATAGACTGTAAACTCTCTCCACCCCACTGGGTTATGTACCACTGTGCAGAGAAGACTATTCGAAAACAGTGTTTCTCAGCTGTGTGTAAGAATCTAGATCATAATTTGTGGCCTGAAAAGAGTTCATTTGGGATGTAATTAACTGGGCATTGTTTTAGTTTTCTATTGTCGTGTAACAGATTACCATGAATTTAGCAAAGTTTACAACAAGATACATCTATTCTTTCACTGTTTCCTTGGCTGAGAATTCAGGGCTTGGGTCAGCTGGGTCTTTTGTTCAGGATCTTGCAAAGCTGTCATCAAGATGTTGGCCTGGTCAGCTTTCTCATCTGAAGTTGGATCCTCTTCCAGGCTCATGTAGGGTTGGTAGAATTTATCTCCTTGCAGCTGTAGCATGCATGATGGTTTGCATCTTCAAGACAAGGAGCAAGAGTCTGTCTCCTCTAGGCTCTATAAAAGGGTTTACTTAGGTATTTAGGTCAGGCCCACCCAGGATAATCACCCTTTTGATTAAAGTCAATGCTATAGGAAATTTAATTACATCTGTAAAACCCTCTTACCATTGCCATGTCCTATGGTTTAGTAACAAATTGCAAATTCTGTCCACACGTAAGGGGAGCAGATTACCAAGGGCATGGACACTGGCTTAGCCTGTTCAGGCTGCTTACAACAAAATACCATATACTGGGTGACTTATAATGTTAACAGATATTTAATTCTCACAGTTCTGGAGGCTGAAAAGTCTGATATCAAGGTGTCTGGTGAGGAGCTGCTTCCTGGTTCATAGATGGCCATCTCTTCCCTGTGTCCCTACATGATAAAAGGACAGGGGGTCACTCTGGGATCTCTTCAATAAGGGCACTAATCACACTCATGAGGGCTCCACTCTTGTGATCTAATCACCTCCAAATACTATAATCACCTCCTAAAACTATCATACTGGAGATTAACTTTTAACACAGGAATTTTTGGGAACATGGCCATTCAGTCTGCAGCAGGTACCATGGAGATCATCTCAGAATTCTGCCCAGTGGTCGGTCACTGGCACCTCCCTCCTTATACGGTGTGTGTCCTATTTGTAGACTTTCATTCCCTGGTGGCTCAAATGGTAAAGAATCCACCTACAGTGCAGGAGACCCAGGGTCAATCCCCAGGTCAGGCAGATCCCCTGGAGAAGGAAATGGCTATCCACTCCAGTATTCTTGCCTCGAGAATCCTATGGACAGAAGAGCCTGGTAGGTTATAGTCCGTGGGGTCACAAAGAGTCAGACATGATTGAGAGACAAAATGTTCAGCAGTGTTAATGTATTGACGTACGTTCAAATTTAAAGTTAGAAGAGCAGAAAGTCAGTTGTCAGCTGAGGTTAGGTTATTTAGGCCAGGATTTCTCAAGTTCAGCCCAGTTGATGCTCTGGTCTGGATTATTTTTCTAAAACTGTGGGGTGCCGTCATACACATTGTAAGACATTGAGCAGCTTCCCTGGCCTCTACCCACTAGATGCCAGTAACACACCTTCCCCCACTGGGGGAATTAAAACGAAACCAGTCATTGCCAGATGTCCACTGGAGGAGGAGGCATCCCCATTTAAGAAGCCCTGCATTAGAAGAACAAAGCAGGTTTTTTGTTTGTTTTAACGAAGAACCCATTAAATTAGGGAATTTGTTTTTTTAAGGCAATGCAGCTGTTTGGAGCCAGCAGGCTCTTGCCCGTTGGATGATGCCTCATTCCTAGATTTGCTTTTGTCATTTACCAGAAAATGTATAGTTTATAGTTGCAAAGAAAAAATTAATACTGTAGATGTGTCTCCCACTCATACTCTCTTATTCACATATATGCCAAAACTATATTACGTTATCATGTTTGACAATACCTTGTAATCATCTGAGTTTATAGTCAAGCCATATTATAATAGGGCTTTAGCTCTGTTATGGCATGGGTCAGATATTGCCCCAAAGATATTTAATGCATGAGGCCAGAAAACTAATAAACTTCATTCGTAGTGTTACGGCTCCTTTCTTGGAAACGAGTGATATGGCTTGGTGTGAGATGGAGTGGAAGGCACAGTCCAGTTCTGAAATGACAAATTTCAAAAGCTCCTCGTTCTTGTTTTCTCTAGGCAAAGGCAGCTCAAGCATCTCATCCGACGTGAGTTCAAGTACAGATCACACGCCGACCCAAGCCCAGAAGAATGTGGCTACCAGCGAAGGTAGGCATCTGGTCTTCATTATCTCCTATGCTCTCGTCACAGTGCTGGCTGTATTTGGAAGACACATAAAATGTTTGAGTCTCAGATCTGTTCTGCCGAGTGGGAGCATACGAGATTCTCAAAAATGGGAAGGCCAAGGTTTTCTCTTTTATTGCATTGCTGTCAATGTCTACTAAAGTTGTTTTGGTGCAGTTTAAGGTAAATGCTGTCATTTTATCAAAGTATAATAGGATGACTTTTGGGAATGTTTGTGAATGATGTCTTGTTTTTCAGTATGGCAAACATTATGATTGTAAAATCCTTGTGCTCGAGTTGAAAGTTCCGGCAAGAACTTTTGAAATAGGCACACCTGGAATTCGTGATTTTGATAATGGGAAGGTCATAGTTGTGTGATTTGTAGAACCTGAACCAGTCCCCAATATTGGGGAGTAGGAGAAGAGGTTTGTTTGATTCTTTAAAAAATTAAGTGAGAATTCCTGCTTGTCAGAACGAAGATGGATTGCATTGGTGTTCTTGATGAAGAATTTGACTATATGTAGTAACACGTGGTGGAATTTAACTGTTTCCCAGTAGTTGAGAAGCTTTTCAGTTATACTTAGTTGTTTGAGTGTGGAAATAATTGGTTCTGTAGTAGTTATTTGGTAAAAAGTTGACCCAATTATGGACTCAGCTCCTTTTATGTTAATATGAAACACACAATTAAATGACTTCTTTTTTGAAGAAGAATTCTTTCTAAATGAATGGTTGAATGAAGGTCTGTGTAACGAAAGACTTGTGGGGTGTCAGCTGATTCCTCATGACACTATAGAGAGCCTGTGGAAATGCATTTCCAGTCCTTGTTTCAGAAGCTTAGCTTCTGCTGTTTATAATATCAGAAAGTGTACGCATAGCCTGGTGTTGGTCATTTAAGCTCTTAGATTGTTCTTGGTCTGCACTACACGTTTTACATTAATGATGATGGTTTACTTCTGTTGTGTGTGTCTTCTCTGGGTATTCTTTGACTTGGGGTGTTTCATATAAAAGTTAACTTCTCTGAGTTAATTATCCCCAGACTGATGGATAAATATATTTTACAACTGGGTTGTATTCCTTTGTATTTAATGCCTTAGCATTGTTTTACCACAGTGTATGGCAAACAGATTGGTGTGTTCTTCTCAATGCAATAAAGAATCAGGTAGCCGTCCAACTTTAATTTTCTGCCTGTTAATTCAAATGTGGGATTAGATTATTTTTGAGATTCAGTTAAGGTAATGTGCGAATCAGGTGAATTGATTCTAGCCAATGGATTTAAGTTCTCTTATTTTTTGCTCCGTTTCAGAAGTAGAAAATGCAAGAATATATGAGCTATGTTGCCAAGGTTGGGACTATGGGGTTTCAAGCATTTAAAAAATGTCTGCTTTTTATGCTTCAAAATAAACTATAGAGATTCAAATTTTTCATTTCTACTTTGCCTTTTTCTTAGGAAGATGCTTTTGGTGTAGGCTCAGCCAGTGTTTTAAACATTTTGTTCACAGTGCATTTTCAGGAGAGAAAAACAAGAAACTGTGATATTCATATGAAACAGAATTTTTAGCAACTGGGCTAAATTGGTATGAAATTTTTTTCTGAAGTCTTAAATGGAAGTACTTCATCCTACTATCCATTTTTTGCTTATCTGAAAAAAATCTAAACAAATGCGCTGTTTTGCTGTTTATTTGCATGAATCCTTTTTGCTGCTGTTTTTCCATCAGTGAAAATTTTTAAATATTACAAAATGAATTTGATGTGGATATTAGTTGCATTAAAGTGTGTTTCAGGGTTGTTTGCCACAGAATGGCCTCATACTATGGGTCTGTTTTTTTAAGATGGAAGCGTAATAGCCAGTGCCCATTTCCTCAGTTTACAGATGACAGAGCCCAGGTCCACCTCTCAGGATAAGTGATCAGAGCATCACATTCTCTGACCTCCTCAAGGTGGATTTATCTGTTTCATGTCGGTTGCCTCCTACCGGAAAATGCCTAGGTAACCTCTCTCTGCAACACACTGCAAAAGAAAACAAAAGGTGGACACTGGTTTCCTATACACGCCACAGAAGAGCACATTGAAAATGCTTCTTTGATTCTCTTTCCACAGTTTTCTAGAATTATATTTAACCTTTGATATTAAACCAAATTGAGTGTGTGGTTGCCCAGTTTTTCCGAAGCTGTTTGATTATGGTTATTTTCTTCAGTCCTTTGACCCTGTTATGATTTTTCTCCTTTGAATTCAAGGATATTGTCTTCAGGAAGCACAGCGAGGATCCTCAGTTTAAGAGTCTGAGTGATACTGATTTCTAAACATGGTATCTATTGTGGAGGATAATATTCAAGTTTCCTGCAGCTTTTGAAAACTGTGGCCATCCCTGTAATAGCTGGGTTTGGAAGCATTCTGGAGCAGTGTTGGACTTCTCCCTGATGGGCTGGATGGGGAGGGTGTTACATCGTTCCCTGGGTAGTGTGTGTGTGTGTGTGTGTGTGTGTGTGGGTACATACATGTATGCATTTGTGTCCGGCCTCTACAAGGTGGCTGATGGTATAGGCACTGTCTTTTACTGGGAAACGTGGGCGACCCCTCTGTTCAGTGTATACTGGGAAATAAACTGAGGTCCTGGGAGTTGGGGGAAGAGAAGGACACTCAGCATACACACTGACCTGGGGCCGGCGGTGGGGATGGCGGATAATTGTAAACAGGCATGAGGGATCCTTTTGGGGAGATGACAGTTTTCTAAAATTGGATTGTGGTGATACAAATAGTTACACAGCTCAGTAAATTTACTAGAACTCATTGATTTAAACATGTGAAAATGGGTTTGGGAGAGCTGCTGCCTGACCTTCAGACCCCAATCTAATCTATCACAAAGTGTTCTTTTCATGTGCTGGCTTCCAACTCTGAGAGGAGGTCATACACAGTGGTGAGAGGCTGAGTCTTCGCTGTACAAATTGCCAAGTTGTGGCTTAAAGTTTCTCCTGAGATGCCTTGGGGCCAGAACTGGCCTGAAATCTGTCATAACAAATCCCTGAACCAGCAGGGCTCATGGCTCAGCCTGTGGTGCCCGGTCAGTGTGGACCCATCATGGTACCTGCATATTCTCACATGAAGCTCTGGAAGATGCGAGGGATTACAGACCCACAGATTTCCCAATCTTTTAATTGATTAATTTATTTTTTAGCTTTTCTTGGACAGGCAGGACTAATCTCATGTCAGGTTTGAAACATTTTAGCACCCAACCCTAACAGTTGAGGCATCATATTTATTCACTCTTAAGTCAGTTTCTTTGCTAAGGACTTATAGCTTTGCTATCTATCTCAAGTTCCAAGTTAAGATTCACTTTGGGTCATAATCAGTGTCATAAGGCTATACCCCTAGGAAGATGGCCCCAGATGGTGATACAATTTGACTTTAATACAAAAGAGAATGGTAGAGTTTACCTGATGCAGTGTTCTGTTCCAGAGGCTCATGCAAAACTTTGATGAGTTGTAATTTTGTGACTCAAGCCACATCTCTTCCAAGGAATTAAAAGCCTGCAGTGTTTTCTGTCTGATAAGGTATAAGCTTTCTCTAAGTCCTGTTCTATTTCTTATAACAGTTTAAGTTCCTGATTTCCTGACACTGTAAGGTGTTTGGGTTCAAGTGTAGAAAGCTAGAGAATTTCAATTCCCCGCCCCCCCAACAAAATCTCCATTCGAACATTCCAACTGAAATAACTGAAGCTGAAAGTCACTCTGTTGTGTTGACTCTTTGTGACCCCAGGACTGTAGCCTTCCAGCGTCTCTATCCATGGGATTTTCCAGGCAAGAATACTGCAGTGGGTAGCCATTGCCTGATCCAGGGGATCTTCCCTACCCAGGGACTGAACCTGGGTTTCCTGCATTGCAGGCAGATTCTTTACCACTAGCTAAGCTGAAGCTTAATTCTTTCCAGTTGTGTTATTATTCTTTCCCTTCCATGTTTTTCAGTCTATCTCATCCACAGAATGTTTTCTCTTATATAGGAAAGGATGGCCTTTGACCTTCAGGTCTTTGAAATCACATTCAGCTGTGAGCAGAATCAATCGACTTTAGATTAGATCATGAAGAAGCTTCCTAGAAATAGGAAGCTGAGTTTGGGCTTCTTTCTTGGAATGGGGTGCAGAGGGGGATGAGGGTGTGGCTTTAAGGATGACATCTCAAATACTGCGCCTTCCCTTGAGCTGGGGAAAAATGGAATATCTAGTTCAAAGACCAAATGCAGTTGGCTGCTGAGAAGTCAGCTTCATTAAGCGGCTTTTTAATCATGTTCAAATTCAGGTATTGAACTCCCTGACAACACAATTTATCAGTGTGACGACTGTTTATATGTGTTGGTTTTCAAGCCAGACAACCATGGAATCAGAGAACTTTTAGAGCTATGAAAAGCCTTGGCAATTTTCTGATCTAATACAGTCATTTTACAAAGAAATACCTGTGACCCAGAGAAATGAAGAGACTCAAGTTCAGTTCAGTTCAGTTGCTCAGTCGTGTCCTACTCTTTGTGACCCCATGGACTGCAGCACGCCAGGCCTCCCTGTCCATCACCAACTCCCAGAGTGTACTCAAACTCATGTCCATTGAGTCAGTGATGCCATCCAACCATCTCATCCTCCGTCATCCCCTTCTCCTTCTGCCCTCAATCTTTCCCAGCATCAGGGTCTTTTCCAGTGAGTCAGCTCTTCATATCAGGTGGCCAAAGTATTGGAGTTTCAGCTTCAACATCAGTCCCTCCAATGAACACCCAGGACTGATCTCTTTTAGGATAGACAGATTGGATCTCCTTGCAGTCCGAGGGACTCTCAAGAGCCTTCTCCAACACTACAGTTCAAAAGCATCGATTCTTTTGTGCTCAGCTTTCTTTATAGTCCACCTCTCACATCCATACATGAGCACTGGAAAAACCATAGCCTTGACTAGATGGACCTTTGTTGACAAAGTAACGTCTCAAGATTACACACCTAATACGTTGTCAAGTAGGAGTCTGACACAGTCATGTTTTGGTGAAAGATGTTCCAATTAGAAAAAAGCATAACCTGTAAAAATGCTATGGCCTTTGAGCATGAAGCCATTTAACTCTCGTTTGTCCGCCTGTTCTCTTGCTGCCTATTGTAAGCTTGTTGTAGAGCGGAGGCAAGGTGTTTAGAAGGGTTTGAGAAAGATGGTGGAGCCCCTGTAGATCAGTCCTTCCAGTAGGAAGGGGGTAGCTGCTTCGAATAGTAAAAGGATTTCAACCTACTTGAGTACATTCACTTCTGGAGATGTAAACACTCCCTTTGCGTCAGCTCATGATTATAAAACAGCCTTCAATTGATTCGTATAACATTACTTTGTGAAATTGTCCCTTTAACTCCCTGAAAGAAGTTCATTTAAAAATGTTTCATCTGAACCATGTGAAATGAGTTAATTTATAAAGAATTGGTGGTGATATTCTTTCTGCAACCCTAAAATCACCAGTTTATTTATATATTTCCAGGTTCTCATGTTTTCCAGTGCCCGAATTAGACCAATTTTAAATAGACTTATTTTGAAAATGTCCAGGCATCTGGCTTTGCTTTTATTCTCTTTGTCTTCTTTATATTATCTTCATTTTGCTTCTTGCATGTGTTCCTCAGACAACATTCACATGAGTCTTTCAGGAAGAAAAGGATGAAGGTTTTAACTTAAGGTAGATTCTGTTTCTCAAAAAGCCTTTTTGACTATCCAACAAATTCAACAAACATTTTGGGGACACTTATTTCAGGCTCTTACTAGTACTTTTGTGAACATTGTTGCATTCAACTTTGTTTCATCTTCCTGCTTCTCTTGTAAAGCAGGCCTAAATGTTTCCATTTGGTAGATGAAAACAGGGAGATTGGGAAAGAATCCGGGAGGCCCAAAGTCATGTAAAATTCGTGAAGTAGCAAAGATAATCTTCCAACCTGACTGCTAACGTTTATTGTTAATGCCTATTTTGTACATGCCATTATAAAGTTCTGAGCATTTCGTACTAATCATTGTTATAAGTCTACATCAAAGTGTATTTTGAAAGTGCTTGTGAGAAGTACCTTTCCAAAAGCCAGCTCATAATCGTGTCTCAATCGCCAGCCTTATACATGGAAACACTTTGCTGGTTCTTGTATAATCTAGACATTGACTTCAAATCCTCAGTTATAGAAAGCAAAAGTCAAGCATTCCAAGCTGCTTTTATATTGCACTGTTGAAGTTTTAGTTTTCCAGGAACCATAACTGTGTCCTAACAGACTTCACCAGACAGAGTTAGGGTTTGAAACTGATATGTAAGTTAATCTTGATATAGGGTCTATAGTGTATGTAATATTAAAGTAGTGGATAGTCATCTTGCTTGTTTTCCCCTTAAAACTAAGCCAGGGAATTATTCTTAAATTGGAAATGCACACAAGTGGTAGATATCAATCTTAGACCATGTGCCTTGGAAGACTGGAAATGTACCATAAAGCAGTCTATTATAGTTGAATGAAATTCTATCTGTAACACAAGAGAAGCAGAGTGATAACATAGGAAGGGGACTATAAAGAACTAGAGAAAGAAAATGACAATGAACAAATCTTTAAAAAATATATAAATTTTATTTCTCTCTCATATGCAAGAGTACTGAGGGTTTGCATCCAGAGCTGCTATGAAGGTTCTCCTAGAGGAGAACATAGGCAAAACACTCTTGACATAAATCACGGCAGGATCCTCTATGACCCATCTCCCAGAATACTGGAAATAAAAGTGAAAATAAACAGATGGGACCTAATTAAAATCAAAAGCTTCTGCACAACAAAGGAAACTATAAGCAAGGTGAAAAGACAGCCTTCAGAATGGGAGAAAATAATAGCAAATGGAGCAACTGACAGAGAATTAATCTCAAAAATATACAAGCAACTCCTGCAGCTCAATTCCAGAAAAATAAACGACCCAATCAAAAAATGGGCCAAAGAACTAAACTGACATTTCTCCAAAGAAGACATACAGATGGCTAACAAACACATGAAAAGATGCTCAACAGCACTCATTATCAGAGAAATGCAAATCAAAACCACAATGAGGTACCATTTCATGCCAGTCAGAATGGCTGCTATCTAAAAGTCTACAAACAATAAATGCTGGAGAGGGTGTGGAGAAAAGGGAACCCTCTTACACTGTTGGTGGGGATGCTAACTAGTACAGCCACTATGGAGAACAGTGTGGAGATTCCTTTAAAAACTGGAAATAGAACTGCCATACGACTCAGCAATCCCACTTCTGCACATACACACCGAGGAAACCAGAATTGAAAGAGACACATATACCCCAATATTCATTGCAGCACTGTTTATAATAGCCAGGACATGGAAGCAACCTAGATGTCCATCAGCAGACGAATGGATAAGAAAGCTGTGGTACTTATACACAATGAAGTATTACTCAGCCATTAAAAAGAATACATTTGAATCAGTTCTAACGAGGTGAGTGAGACTGGAGCCTATTATACAGAGTGAAATAAGCCAGAAAGAAAAACACCAATACAGTATACTAACGCATATATATGGAATTTAGAAAGATAGTAACGATAACCCTGTATGCGAGATAACAGAAGAGACACAGATGTATTGAACAGTCTTTTGGACTCTGTGGGAGAGGGAGAGGGTGGGATGATTTGGGAGAATGACATTGAAAATGTATATTATCATATGTGAAACGAATTGCCAGTCCAGGTTCGATGCATGATACAGAATGCTCTGGGCTGGTGCACTGGGATGACTCAGAGGCATGGTATGGGGAGAGAGGTGGGAGGGGGGTTCAGGATGGGGAACACATGTACTTCTGTGGTGGATTCATGTCAATGTATGGCAAAACCAATACAATATTGTAAAGTAATTAGCTGTCAATTAAAATAAATACATTTATATTAAAAATTTTTTTAAAGTAAAAAGTAAAATAAAATAAAATTATTTTTCTAAAAAAATATATATATATTATATATATTGTATTCCTCTCTCATATGTAAGAGGACTGAGGTTTGCGTTCAGAGCTGCTGTGAAGGTTCCTTGGTCATCAGGGTTTGTTTTTTTTTGGTTTGTTGGCTTTTTTTTGGTCACGAGGCATATGGGATATTAGCTCCCCAACCAGAGATTGGATCTGCACCTTCTACAGTGCAAGCACAGAATCTTAACCACTGGACCATCAGGGAAGTCCCGAAATCTCATTTAAAATAGTTATAAATTGACATTTATCCAAGTTGGAAGGTAAGATGGGGGACCTTATGGGGAGAGAGATTCCAAAATCAGAACTGGTTCTTAGGAGCTTTTGTTTGGTGTATAAGGAAGGTGATAACCAATTATTATAGAATTTGTTTTGCCTTTACAAATTAAATTTTAAACTTAATTCCCTCTGATAATTTTAGGGTCATTTAGGAATGCTTTGCAAGACTTTAGCTCTTGAGGCTTAATGCATTTTGGTAATTAAATTAGGAACTTACTGCTTCCTGATCAAATTTCCTTTATTGTTGAAGCTATTGCTTAATTGGAAGTTAGGTGACGTTTGAAAAACTGCACCAATTACACCTAGTGAGCTGAGCCTTTTATAGACTCAATGTGCCCAATTTAATAAGGAAGTCACATTTTCATCTGAGGATTAGTTTAAGTAGAGGAAACCCCATCAGCTCAGTATCCAGAAAATGGTTATGTATAGCCTAGAAATGTACATTGAAACTATAAATACTGTCTCAGACTCAAGAACTAAGTTTAATTTCTTGAGGGAATTATCTTCCCAAATGAATTGCCCAGAATGGCAAAAATGTCATGTAATAGTCTCAGAAGGAAATTAGGCTTCTGTATTAGTGTGTGTGTGTGTGTGTGTGTGTGTGTGTGTGTTTAAGGACATTTAAAAGTAATACTTAATTGAGATGTCCAAAGTTTCTCAGTGCCTTTATATAGAGTTAAGAGAAAGAAAGAAATAAAAAATTCAGTTCAGTTCAGTCTCTCAGTTGTGTCCGACTCTGCAACCCCATGGACTGCAGCATGCCAGGCTCCTCAGTCCATGGGATTTTCCAGACAAGAGTGCTGGAGTGGGTTGCCATTGCCTTCTCCCTGACTGGTTCTACAAAATGTTAATTACAATCTGGTAGCACAGAGAACAGTCACTACCCTTAGATGTGTTTTCTTCCACCTGAAGAATTTCCAAAATGAATTTTGGTTTTAATTTATTGGATTCATATGGAGCATCCAACCTGCAGCTCTTGAATCCTCATCATCCTCTAATGCCATAATGATTACCCTTTTCAATATTGCTGTTAGTTATTTGGTTCCCTGTGGAGTTCAATTTTATGACAAGATCCACTGCTTCCAAAACCTTCACAAATGCTGGCAGAAATAAGCAATTAGGAGCAGTTAAATAGTAACTTGGGTGGTATGGGTTGTGTCCCAACATGTAATCTGAAGAAGTTCAGTAGCTGGGAGGAGCTGAGCAAGGTGTCCTGGTAGCCTGGGACTTAGCTTTTGCTGTGTGTGTACAAGGCGGAGGATGGAGAAGGTGATGAGCACAGTATGTAAAAGTGTGAAGTGTTTGGGAAAATCTGCCTGGGCTCATGTAGAGAAAAGTGGAGGCTTCTAAACAGACTCTTCTCTGGCTGCGTTGAAAGTGAAAGTGTTATTTGCTTGATCGTGTCTGACTCTTTGTGACCCCAGGGACTTGTAGCCCGCCAGGGTCCTCTGTCCATGGAATTTTACAGGCAAGAATACTGGAGTGGGTAGGCATTCCCTTCTCCAGGGGATCTTCCTGACCCAGGGATCGAACCTGGATCCCCTCATTGCAGGCAGGTTCTTTACCATCTGCTTCGAGCATCGAGTCTTTCACTAAAACAACTAATTATGGAGTGGTGACGTATTCCTTGTCCTGGGTTTTCTGTGGAGCCCATGCAGGTGGAGTTGTCAGTGACAAACAGGCTATCATTCTATGCCGCTGTGCACCCACCAGGTTTGTTTGGGTTGTTCGGAAGGTTTCACACTACAAGACTGCTTTCTGAGCTCATCTAAGGCAAAGAAGGAATAGGGAGGAGGTTGGGAACCAATGTTTTAGGACAAATATCCTGATGTTGGAAATATTTGCCCTTTACAGTCATGGACAGAATCTGACCTTAAAAGTCAGATTAACATGTCTGTTTACTTCCTTTTTGACCAGGAAATAACTTCCTGAGGATAAATGAACTGCCTCAGGAAGTCCCTGACTTCCCAAGGCTATTAGGCTGATTAACAAATAGTGAGAGAAAAGCACTCAAGTATGTAAAGGACATTACTTTACATTATATGTATTCCTAAAAAGAAACGTGGAAAATCCACATTTTGGAGGGAATGATATACAAGTAATTTAGAAATTATTTGTGATCATTAAGAGGTGATTGAAAAATTGTAACAAGGAGTGTGGTCTGTGGGAAGCGGATGGTAACACAGTTATTAATTGGAAATGTAGCAAGGAGTTTTCCGCTGTTTATAACTGGGACTGCCTTCCAGGGTGGAATGGACCGTACACTGGAGGACGTTTGGTCTTCTGAATAGCTGCATGTGTCTATTTATGTGAGTTTCCCCATGTGGTCTTTAGAAAACTAGATTCCTCTGAGCAGCAGACAGATTCTGGGCTTCGAAGCAAGGAGACAGAGGGGGACTCCAGGAGAGGGAAGAGAAAGATGATGGGAAGAAGAAGACATAGTATAGCTGGGGAGTGATTCCAGCAATTCCAGCGATTACACTTGGGCACTGGAGCCCAGAGTGACACTGTCCCATGTCCCTGAAAATCCCTAGTCAGTCTTTCCCAAACTCACCAAAGGCTTGGATGGAGTGAGTTTCCTATAGGAATCGGAGAAGGACTCACTTTTGAGACTATTCACTTGCCTTCTTTGTAGCCCGACTTACACAGATATGGCCAAAGCTGGCTTCTGAAGAATCCATCAGTGAACCTTCCAATACTATTGCAATCAGCTCAAATTTAAGTATCCTATTTTGTTGATCTTCTGTTGTATATTACAGTATTTTATATAATTCATAGTAACTATGCAATTTATATTACCTTTACTCTTTTGAGTCTAATTGCAAACTCACTTTGTTTGGATTATTAATAATTGTTATTCACTGTTTGATCTTTGGCTTTCACAACTTCTGTGAGAAAACCAAACCTTTAAGCATCTCCTTTGCCCTTCTAGCACTGTCCTTCATGCTATAAAACCATCTTTGCTTTCTGGCCATAAAAGAATGGTCCAGATACATTGTATTTTCTTTCTTTCTTTCTTTCTTTTTTTTTCTGCTGAAAATAAAGAATAAGTCATGCTCCCCAAAGAGCCTGGGTCCTTTTAGTGGAGAAATTTATTCAAGAGGTAAACCTAGGAATCTAGTTTCCTGCTGCTGAGGGCTCACATGTAGTCAAGTTAGAGTAGGGGTAAAAGTATTTCTTAAGGTAACAGTAAATATGAATGCTACTAATTTATAACATTGTATATTGTAAATTCCTGCACTATATATGTGTGTGTGTGTATATATATATATATATACACACAAATGAAATTTCATACAAAAGGACATATATATATATATGCAAATTTCATGTGCAACTAAGATTTTCTGCTACTCAGCACCCAAACTTATAACCTCAGTTGGAACTGCCCTTCAGATCTCTAGATATGCTCATACACGCATGCTCTGCAGTAGCAGCGAGTAGTGGGCTACAGTTCAGTCCAGATATCAGCTGTATATGTGCTTCAGTGCATAGCCCCATGGTGTCATTCTTGCACTAGCTTGAACTTCTTTGAGGAAAGAACTGCATTTCATCCAGTTATATGCCCCATGGCTGCCACAGTATTTGGCATATAATAAATATTTGATAAGTATTTATTGAATGAATAACCAGGTTGTTATTCAAGATTTTAAGAAGCAATAGCCCTCTTGACTAACTTTCCAACTAGAGTCTTAAAGACTGTACCTGCAAAAGCCATGCAAAACCAATATATGAGAAACATAGTTATTTTTTAGAAAAAAAGAATAATACTATTGCTTAGGATAACTTGAGGCATAGCATGGGAATATTTGCCATCGATTTGTTTTTAGTTTCCTTTTGTGTTAAAGGGACAAACAACTTTTTAAAAGCAGAATAGGCATGTTGGAAGAAAGATGGAACAGAAGATATGTCTAGTTTCTATGTTTTCATGTGTGTTTTAATATGTTAAACCAAAAGGTTAAGTGGTCTGAATACTAGGTCTATAAACAACCAGTTTTTCTCAGAACATTTTTTTTTAACATTTTAGATCAGCAAATGAAGTAAACTTAGAAATCTAAGTACCCTGGGGCTATTCAATACCCCTCCGTGCAACCTCAATTTTAGGGGAAGAGGAAAATATGTTCTTTTCCCCCCTCCAAATCCATTTTTAATCTCTTTTAACCTCAATACATTTGAATTGTTTCAATTCTTCATTTACTGACATCTCAAGGTACTGAATTAGAGCCTGTGGTTCTTTAACTGATGAAATTGGAGAAGTAAGTTTCATTTTATTGGCACAAAATATGGCTGAATTGGCCAGTTAACAAACATGCTCATATTTTTTGGATTCACTGACTTGTTATGAAGAAAATGTTAGAAAAACCATTCCTAAAAAAGAAAATAGTACTGTTCTTCCCTTTTTTTTAAAAAAAGAATTATCCTGGAATCAACCTTGGCCTCAGATTATCTTTTGCAAACTGTATTTTGTTTCCCCAAAACTCTTAAGTTCATATGTTTTATTTTGCTGGATTGGAATAGGTCAGGATAAAGATTGGAAGGGCTTCCCAGGTGGGACTAGTGGTGAAGAACCCACCTGCCAATGCAGAAGACGTAAGGGACACGGATTTAATCCCTGGGTCGGGAGGATCCCCTGAAGGAGGAAATGGCAACCCACTCCAGTATTCTTGCCTGGAGAATCCCATGGACAGAGGAGCCTGGTAGGCTACAGTCCATAGGGTTGCAAAGAGTCGGACATGACTGAAGCAACTTAACATGCACGCACAGAGATTGGAAAGTGAATTCATCCAATCGCAGAGGTTTACAGAGCTAAATTATGGTTAATGGATGTGTTTGGAAAATGAAGTTGAATACTGAACCCTTCATTTAATCTGAATGGGGGGGAACCCTATGAAATAAAAATTGTGTGATTTTGTAAATCCCCATATGTGTGTGACACAAGTTGCTTAGTTTTTATTTTCTTCTTTGTAAACTAAGAATTATAATATTATCTACTTCATGTGCTGGTTATGAGGATTAAATTTACAAATTATATCCAATGTGAGACCCTTTGCATATGAGCTGGTTTGGTTTCATCAGCTCAATCAAGTACTTTGTGTAAATTCATATGCAACCTTACTCTGGGACAGAAAGAGTTTGTATGGAAAAGTCTCCCCTAAATTAATTCAACATAATTATTATGGAAATCCCAGTAAGATTTGAGTTTTGAAACCTGACCAAATTCTCCTTTCTTAACCTATAAGAATAAATCCAACATCTATAAGTACCTACCATATGTGGATGATGAATTCAGTTCCAAGTCCATATGTATCACAGCATGGATGTTGAATTACTTAAGTATGTTGAACTCATTTGTTGAATGAATACACGTGCATATGAGGATATCCAAGAAAAATTTTGGAAACGAGTAATGAAAGCATATTTCCTTAGTGTTATGAAAATATATTATACATTTATAAATATATAAGAAGTGTGGTGTGATAGAGCTTGGTGTAATGGAACAGAGAGCTCAGGGTAGTAGTGTTAGTCGCTTAGTTGTGTCTGAGTCTTTGCCACGCCATGGACAGTAGCCTGCCAGACTCCTTTGTCCATGAGATTTTCTAGGCAAGAATACTGGAGTGGGTTTCCGTTTCCTACTCCAGGAGATCTCAGCCCAGGGATTGAACCCATGTCTCTTGCATCACCTACATTGGCAGGTGGATTCTTTACCGCTAGCATCACCTATGGCAATTTAGGGTATGATAAAGATGGTGTTATATTAATACATGGATAAGGAGATAAACCTTGTCAATATATCCTAATAGGAAGATCAGCTTCTCGTTTTTTAAAAAAGGAACATGGAAGTTCTTGATGCCAAAATAAATTCTTGATGGATGAAAGATTTAAATGTTCAAATTATATGTAGATGACTTATTTTATGATCTTGGGGTAGAAGAACCTTTGAAAGCATGAAAACAGAAGTTATAAAGCTTAAGAAGACCACCAGCACATTCATGGGTTAGTGCGTGCTGTACGGGGAAGAAAATGTCTTTATGTCATTAAAAATATTTATCTTTCCATTAAGCTAACACAGGTTTCTTTTTTATTGCTGGACTTCTTGGAGCCTTTGATGCTTTAGTCTATGTTGTTAATCTTTAAACAGCATGTTTTATTTCTCAAACTTATTATACCTCACAATCAGAAAACACTGATCCATGTGAATCAAGAGACGTAAAAGTATAGACATACTTTGATCTAAGAATTTCACACTAGGAAATTACCTTGCAAATCTTAGTTTTGTTTGTAGTTATAGTTTTGTTTGTAGTTATAGGCTTCTTAACGTTTATAATATAAAAATGTTGGAAACATATTTAATTGAGGCACTGTATATCAAATTCCTGTTTAGCTATTAAAACATGTTAGCAAACAAAGTTTAGCAATATAGGAAAATATGACAAGTGCAGAATTTGAAGCAACGTGTCTTGTGTGATCCCAACTGTGCATAAGATTATATTCTAAGAGGAAAAAAAAGACTGAGTGGACACATTTCAGGATGTTATCAATGGCTATCTGTGAGAATTACAGATTGCATACCAGGCCATTTAATATAAAGGACATGAGCATCCATAAATTTTAGTATATGTAGGGACTTCTGAAACTAGTTTTCTATAGATACTGAGGGATGATTGTAGTTTTTTGGTATTTTTTTAATATTGTCCAACTTTCCATGTTAAAAAGGCAATTCATAGAAAATTCAATTTAATTTTTTTAAGGGTGAGAATGTCTGTTCAGTCATTTTTTTTTTTGAATGTGATATGACCAAAAATTCAACTATTTTTTTTTCTCTCTGATTAATATTTTTGGATAAAGGTCAACCTTGCTGTTTATCATACCTGATCCTCAAATATGCATTCAACCTCATCTAGGCAGCCATCACTTGCTTTCCTGGGCTTTTTATAATTAGTTTTCAAAGAATTTTTGTATTGTTGAAACTTTATTTCCATTAGTTGAACATACTTCTAACGCAGTTTGTCTTCTTTATATACATTTACAAACTACAGTTCCAGTGTATTACCTATGTTCTAATTCATCTGTGTTCATTTACATTGAATATTTACTGAATGCTGAGTATCGCAAGTGTGGAATGGGGACTCCTTGGTGAGTCAGGTAGACCAAAATGACTTCACTTTCTGAAACTTTTCATCGTGTAGGGACCTAGATATTGTATAATCTTACAAATTACATGCTGAGAATACATTCTTTAATACATGCCTATAAGTAAACTTTTGAGCCAATATTCTTAAAAATGACTTCCTTGGTGGCTCAGATGGTAAAAGAGTCTGCCTGCAATGCAAGAGACCTGGGTTTGATCCCTGGGTTGGGAAGATCCCCTGAAGAAGGAAATGGAAACACACTGCAGTATTCTAGCCTGGAGAATTCCATGGACAGAAGAGCCTGGCCAACTACAGTCCATGGGATTGCAAAGAGTCAGACATGACTGAGTGAGTTCACTTTCTTTTTTTTCTGAATAATGAACAGAAATAAGCAAGGTCAAGAATTGTAGTGCTGGAGAAAACTCTTGGGAGTCCCTTGGACAGCAAGGAGATCAAACCAGTTAATCTTAAAGGAAATCAAACCTGAATATTCATTGGAAGGACTGATGCTAAAGCTGAAGCTCCAGTACTTTAGCCACCTGATGTGAAGTGCCAACTCATAGGAAAAGACCCTGATGCTGGGAAAGATTGAAGGCAAAAGGGAAAGAAGGTGGCAGAGGATGAAATGTTTAGATAGCATCATTGACTCATGAACATGAGTTTGAGCAAACAAGCTCTGGGAGATAGTGAAGGACAGGGAAGCCTAGAGTGCTGCAGTCCATCGGGTCACAGAGAGTCAGATATGACTGAGCAACTGAACCATAGCAAATATTTGTGTGAATGCAGGTATGTGGGTTGGGAGATGTAGTGGCAGGGAGGACTGTCTTCTGGTTGTCCATTATTATGTAATAAATTACCCTAGTAATTAATGCATTTGTTTTCTGTTGCCCCTGTAGCAAATCACCACTAATTTAGTGGCTTAATGCCACAAAAACCTGCCTTCTTACAATCCTGGAGGTCAGAAGCGCTACATGAATCTCAGAGGACTAAAATCTAGGTGTTGTCAGGACTGTATTTCTTCTGGAATCTCTAGAAGAGAGTCCATTCCTGGCTTTTCCCAGATTGGTTTATGGCCTCTTCCTTCATCCTTAAAACCAGCATCATAACATCTTCATATTTCCCTTTGTCTGTCTCTGACTCTGATCTTTCTGCTTTTCTCTTATAAGGATCTTTGAGATGACTTTGGGCCCACCAGCTAAACCAGGATAATCTTACTATCTCTATATCTTAATCACATCTGTAAAGTTCCCCTTACCATGTAAAGTGATATGTTCAGTGTTCTGGGAATTAGGATATGGGAATCTTTGGGGAGGTTATCATTCTGCTTTTGCATTCAGTCACTTCAAACAAGCATTGTAATATATTTCACATTTTTTTCCCCAGTCACATATTTGGATGGAGCTTGACTGTAATTGTTTTGCTGACTGTGGCATGGACTGAGGTCACTGGTGGTATTCAGCTGGTGAATAGGCTATTCTAGATGGTAAACAATGTGTGCCCCAACCTTGCCTAGGATGGCTAGTCTGTCCATTGGAGAGCATACAGGTGACCTCTTTAGCAGGATGGTTTCAGGGTAATTAGACTCCTTATATGGGGGTTCTAAAAAGAGTCAAGAAATAGAAAGTGGAAGCTGCTAGTTTCTTAGGTTCTGGGTTCAGAAATTGACACAGCATTACTTCTGCCATTTTCTGTTAGTTGCAGTGGTTATAGTCACCTGAATATGAAGGTAGGTGTATTGACTCTACCACTCTGTGGGATGAAAGTTGATGTATTTGCAGCCATTTTTAATCTTTAGGATGGATGGGTGGTTGTGCATGATTACATGAAGAGAGACCAACTCCTGAGAAGACCCTGGACCTGGAAGAAGCTTAGGGCTTTTCTGAGCAATAGGCCATGGGTATTTGTAGGACAATGACAATGGGGAGAAGGGATGACATTGGGCAAGTAGGAACAGCCAGCCTTTGTGGTATCTTGCCATGTGTAGATTATCTTCTAAGAGCAAGGAGGAGCTCTTGAGGACCATAGACAGAGACAGACCTTCTGGGGCTGCTGTGTCACCCTGGGAATGGGCAATGAGGGAAGACCATTGGATGTCAATTGTGGACCAGGTAAGAAATAATAGTACTTGAGATTAGTACAGTTCTGATCCTTTTTCAGTCACATTTTTCCTTTTTATTTTTATGACGGAAGAGTGATAATCAAAGTGTGGTCAGTGGTATTCTGTGAATCATCTGCATCTATCAAGGTAAATATAGGAATCAAGAATGATTAGAGTCTTCTGGAGCAACTGAACGTGCTGTGACATCCAAAGGGATGAGCATGAATTGTAATTTATATGTCTGCCTTTAAAAAAAAGACTTTTATGTTTCTCTTCACTTTTGTTGCATTTTATGAAGTATTCATATGAATTTCAAAGCTGGAAGAATACTGGTCCTTTCTGACTCCTAGGTTGAGAAGCACCTTTTCTAGAACACAATCTCTTACTTTAACACACATTGTATTTTTCCTTTGTGTCACCCCTGGGTGCCCTGGACTTTTCTTATGAAAAAAGAATGCCTACAGCTACACATGCTGGTATTCTTAGACTGCTGCTGCTGCTGCTAAGTCGCTTCAGTCGTGTCCGACTCTGTGAGACCCCATAGACGACAGCCCACCAGGCTCCCCCGTCCCTGGGATTCTCCAGGCAAGAACACTGGAGTGGGTTGCCATTTCCTTCTCCAATGCATAAAAGTGAAAAGTGAAAGTGAAGTCGCTCAGTTGGACGACTCTTAGCGACCCCATGGACTGTAGCCCACCAGGCTCCTCCATCCTTGGGATTTTCCAGGCAAGAGTACTGGAGTGGGGTGCCATTGCCTTCTCCGTCTTAGATTGCAATGGAGGTCAAATTTATTCTCATTTGCTCATTTAATGTGACAGCTGAAGATCTGATGTAACACTCTTAACAGTCTGTTAATACCCCGATATTGTGCTCTTTCATAAAATCTCATCAATATTTATTTGTCATATGTCTCCTATTTGCATTTTAGAATTAAATGTTCTCTGGTTGCATTAATCAGGCGAAACTTTTTGCTCATGGTGACAGAAGCCAATTTGTGGTTGGCGAGTATTAGAAAAAATAGATTAAAACAGGGACTCATTTAAAAATTAATATGTCAGCTATAAATGTTTTCTTTTAACTCAGAACATATTAATTCATTTTTCCAGCCTTTTGAAGTTAGGTTAAAACCTTCCCTTTGAATATGTGGCTCTTGATGGGTGTTCTACAGTGCTTTTCCTTGCATTGATTATATAGCAACGATGATGTGATCACTAATGTAGAGCCAGACATCTTGGAATGTGAAGTCAAGCGGGCCTTAGAAAGCATCACTACGAACAAAGCTAGTGGAGGTGATGGAATTCAAGTTGAGCTATTTCAAATCCTGAAAGATGATGCTGTGAAAGTGCAGCACTCAATATGCCAGCAAATTTGGAAAACTCAGCAATGGCCACAGGACTGGAAAAGGTCCGTTTTCACTCCAGTCCCAAAGAAAGGCAATGCCAAAGAATGCTCAAAGTACCGCACAATTGCACTCATCTCACATGCTAGTAAAGTAATGCTCAAAATTCTCTAAGCCAGGCTTCAGCAATACATGAACCGTGAACTCCCTGATGTTCAAGCTGGTTTTGGAAAAGGCAGAGGAACCAGAGATCAAATTGCCAACATCTGCTGGATCATGGAAAAAGCAAGAGAGTTCCAGAAAAACATCTATTTCTGCTTTATTAACTACGCCAAAGCCTTTGACTGTGTGGATCACAAGAAACTGTGGAAAATTCTGAAAGAGATGGGAATACCAGACCACCTGACCTGCCTCTTGAGAAATCTGTATGCAGGTCAGGAAGCAACAGTTAGAACTGGACATGGAACAATAGACTGGTTCCAAATAGGAAAAGGAGTACGTCAAGGCTGTATATTGTCACCCTGCTTATTTAACTTCTATGCAGAGTACATCATGAGAAACGCTGGACTGGAAGAAACACAAGCTGGAGTCAAGACTGCCGGGAGAAATATCAATAATCTCAGATATGCAGATGACACCACCCTTATGGCAGAAAGTGAAGAGGAGCTAAAAAGCCTCTTGATAAAAGTGAAAGAAGAGAGCGAAAAAGTTGGCTTAAAGTTCAACATTCAGAAAAGGAAGATCATGGCATCTGGTCCCATCACTTCATGGGAAATAGATGGGGAAACAGTAGAAACAGTGTCAGACTTTATTTTTTTTGGCTCCAAAATCACTGCAGATGGTGACTGCAGCCATGAAATTAAAAGACACTTACTCCTTGGAAGAAAAGTTATGACCAACCTAGATAGCATATTCAAAAGCAGAGACATTACTTTGCTGACTAAGGTCCGTCTAGTCAAGGCTATGGTTTTTCCTGTGGTCTTGTATGGATGTGAGAGTTGGACTGTGAAGAAGGCTGAGTGCTGAAGAATTGATGCTTTTAAACTGTGGTGTTGGAGAAGACTCTTGAGAGTCCCTTGGACTGCAAGGAGATCCAACCAGTTCATTCTGAAGGAGATCAGCCCTGGGATTTCTTTGGAAGGAATGATGCTAAAGCTGAAGCTCCAGTACTTTAGCCACCTCATGCAAAGAGTTGACTCATTGGAAAAGACTCTGATGCTGGGAGGGATTGGGGGCAGGAGGAGAAGGGGACAACCGAGGATGAGATGGTTGGATGGCATCACGGTCTCGATGGATGTGAGTCTGAGTGAACTCCGGGAGTTGGTGATGAACAGGGAGGCCTGGCGTGCTGTGATTCGTGGGGTCGCAAAGAGTCGGACACGACTGAGCGACTGAACTGAACTGAACGTATCTTTATGATTTTCAGTTTTGATGTCTTTAAACTTGGTAGGATGAAATATACTTCTATTTTTTTTCAAAAGTAACAAATCCAACAGAAAGAATAGAGAGAAATACAATTTAAAATGGTGTGATAAGAAATCCACATATTTGAAACTAGAAATGGTACATTTTCCTCATATATAAGGAGAAAGGAGCAGAAATGGTTCATTATTGCACATCCTGAATCCATAAATGGCACAGTCTTTGACCTTGTCAGATAGAAAAGATAGATGTGATGGGTCACCCCGCTCCTCAAATGCTTTATTCTCATTCTGCTAATAAAGAGCATGTGATAAATTTAGACATGCTGGTGAAAGTTTTATCCCTTGGAGATTAGAAAAAGTAGTGATGGGGAAGATTATAAAATAAATAGAAAAAAGAATGAAATTCTGATCACATAATTGAGGCCATTTCCAAAGAACAGAAATTGGAGCCAGTGTGAGTGGATCTCTTATGAGCTTAGATTTTTAAAGCTCTTATAAAAGACAGGTGCAGAATCAAGGGAAAAGTAGTACCAAAGCTTCAGAAATTGTGTCAGTAGGAGGAGCATCACAAATGAGCGGAGACAGACAAGAATGAAAAAGCAGAGAACTACTCGGGTATGTTGCTTGAAGTTATGTGAGAAGATGAAGTGTGGGAGGCATGTCAAAGAAGGGCAATGACAGAAGATGGGATCATTTAACCGGTTGCAGAGGGAAAGCACAGATGCTAGTCTTCAGTTATTTCTGTAGCAAGGAGCATGTTTTCCATAAATACCGAAAGGCATAAGTGGTGACAACAGCTAATCTTCCTACGGTGCTTACTATGTGCTGACCATGGTTCTAAATACATCACATATATTACCTTATTTACCCTCCAGCATCAGTGGGGCAGCTGCTGTTATTGTGGCTGTACCAACCTACCCGCAGGAAAACAGATCTCTTGCCACTGTGTTGTGATGAAGGAAAATACACAGCGGTTATTGCCGGACCAAACAGGGAGAACGGGCAGCTCACGCTCAAAAGATCCGACACCCCAGTGGCTTTTGGGAAAGATTATTTTCTCAAACAATGGTGAGGGAGAGGGTCTCAGCTTGCCTGATCCGCTCCTGGACATTCTGATTGGTTGGAAGTGAGGTCACTGGGTAGTGTTTTGGGAGTCAACATCATCAACCTTCTGGCCCCAGTCAGTCTGGAGTCTACCTGGGGTGGTTAGCAGTTAACTTCATCTACCTGATGGTGGGGTTAGTATCTGATAAAAAAACACAAGGACATGGTTCAGGATATTACGTATAGACCTTGAGGAGAAACTAATGGTCCTTGACTTTGTTTATGGCTAAACATCACCGTTTTGTCTTGCTTGACTGTTTTCCTTTGTTGCTGTGTTTTTTCACTTGTCTGATTAAATTTGCTGTTTGGGACTTCGGGAGGGCCTTAAGAACCTAAAGCTTTTCTATAAACTAGAGACTGATAATGCAGCAAAGTGGTTTGCACCCAGGAATGTCCCACAGGATCCTGCTCTGTTCATTATTAAAACCAGCTTAGAAGTGAGAGGGTTCGGGGTGACACAGCTATTCAATGCCTTGAATTAAAGCCTATTTTTTCTGGATTCCCTTCTTTGTCGTAGGGCTCTTTGATTTAAAACTGTTGCTCTTATAAAGTGATGACATGGTTTAAAAGAATCTTTAAAATGAGTACAAGTCAACAAGCCCAAACAAGTCCCAACACAGGAGTCTGAAAGAACTGGAGATAAAACCAATTATTTGATTTTGAAAATTGAGGACAGTGTAAACGCCTGAAACCACAGCGTGTTAAGTCTACTTTATTTTTCCGGCAAACCCAGTTTACCACGTATCCTGTGACAGACCCTGTGAGGAGTGTTAAGGAGAACAAGACATGTTAAAGGCCATCCTTGTGCTATAGAGGTACATTGTGACAAATTAAACAAATTAAGGAGAACCTTGGTGGTTAGTCGCTAAGTTGTGTCCGACACTTGCAACCCCATGGAGTGTAGCCTACCAACTCCTCTGTCCATGGGATTTCCCAGGCAAGAATGCTGGAGTGGGTTGCCGTTTCCTTCTCAAGGGGATCTTCCCAACCCAGGAATTGAACCTGGGTCTCCTGCACTGCAGGTGGACTCCTGTACTGCAAGCAGATATTTTTTTTACCAATTGAGCTGCAAGGGAAGCCCAGGGAGAACTCTAGTTTGTTTGTTTTTAATGGGTTACTTTGAAACCATAGTGGACCCAGAAAAAGGAGAGGCCATGCCTGCCAGTCTTCAGAAGCTTTACAGAGGACCTGATATTAGATCCAAGCTTTGCATGAAGGGAAGGGTCCCGAAGTGGTAGTTGGAGGAGGGGGGGTTGTGAATATAGCTTATCTAGCCCCGGGCTAATTAATGTAGGACCCAGGGCCAGCAGCATCGCATCCCCAGGAGCTGATCGGAGATGCTGAATTTCAGGCTTCCCCCATACCTGCCAGATCTGCATTCTGACAAGTTGTCTGGGTGACTGCTATGTACATTAAAGTTTGAGCAAGCACTGCTGTAGAGTGAGTGTGTAATTCTAGTTGAGTACATGTAGTGTCAGTGATACTGAGGGGGGCTGGACAACCTGTCTCACCATCCAGGCTGGCTACAGATCATATCCCAAGGGCAATGATGACCTGTTGCAGAATCCTAGTAACAGCTCAGCCAGCAGTTTGCATACCTGGTCCTTGCCAGTCATCAGTCTGCAGTTTAACTTGTTTATAGCTTCCAGGAGCTGTGTTTCAACTGCATTTGTAGCGAGTCATACCGTATCTGTGATACTAGAAAAAACATTTAGAATAAAAACAGTCCTCTGGCAGTCACAGTTTTACTGCTCTGAACCTTAACATACCATCAGAGCTATGGAAAGCAGAGGTTGATTCTCTACCCAGGCTAGCTTCCCTGGCAGAGTCAGAAAATAGTCCGGTAAGGAGTGCTGTTTTGTGTTTTCATCATTGACGACCTCTCATGTTTCAAGAAACAATCTGGGGAATAATTATTAGGAAGGCTTGTATTTTTGTTCGTCTCCGGCGCTGTGATGTATCCTTAAATTTCCAAATTGTGGAATCCATCTGGCTCTTCGTGTCCTGAAATATCTCTAAGACTGAGCTGGTGTTTCTGACAGGCCTGGCTTCAAAATCAGGCTTCATGATTTAATGGACCTACAAAACTCAGTCTCTCATTCCAGAAAATGAAGATAGAAATGTTGATCTCTCAAGTTTTTGCAAGCATCAGACGATAATATATGTAAAGACTGCTAAATCACTGCCTGGCATAGGAAAATGCTTAATGAACAATTGTCATTATTCTTAATAATTTACAGATTTGTGTCTGTTGAAGTAGACTAAGTCAGTGAAGAGTAGCAATCTGAAGCCAGGAGTGCAGGGGATACAGTGAGTCAGTGGATTCTGCCTCTGCTCAGCTCAGTCCTGTTGCTGTAAGGTCACTGAAACACCTTTCCCCCCCTAGTTGGGGCGGGGGCACTTATCTCAGGATATTTACAGAAAGCCTTATTTCCTTGGATTGGTCTTAGGGCATCATGAAGAACTTTAGTTCACGTCTTAGCGTTTGTCTAGAGGCTGGGATTTGGTGTTGAATTGATGTTATACTAGTCTCTATCATTTCCCAGAGCCACGAAGACAAAGTATCACAAACTGAATGACTTAGAACAGCAGGAGTATATCGTGTCACAGGTCAGGAGGCACGACATTGGAAGTCAGGCTGTTGGCTCTGAAACCTGCAGGAGAAAGCCTCCCTTGCAGTTCTGGGTGTTCCCTGGCCGGCAGCTGCGGGCCCTCCATCTCTGCCTCTGCCGTCACACTGCCTGCTTCTTGCTTGTGTGTCTTTGGGTCTCTTCTCATCTTCTGTACGGATTAGGGACCCACCCACATCAGCATGACTTAACTACTTATTAACTTGTATCTTAACTACTTATGTCTTCAGTGACCACCCCCAACCGCGCAACTCCAAATAAGGCCACACTCTGACATAATGGACATGAGTTTGAGCAAACTCGGGGAGATAGTGAAGGTCAGGGAAGCCTGGCTGCAGTCCATGGGGTCAGAAAAAGTCAGACAGGACTTGACTGAACAACTGACGTAATAGGCCTAGGACTTCCGCAGATCTTTCAGGGTGCCACAGTTTAACCCATAACAGAAGTCTTGGGGACTAGTCTGCTCAGGTCCCTGTTACCACCAGGGCAAGTGGAGCCTGTGTTGTTTAGGATGGAGCTGTCTCATGTGCTGGGGCTGGAATGTTCCAGGGAAGATTGCAAAGGCTCCCACGGCTGGCACTTGCTGAGGCCTTGAGGTCTGAGCCTGCAGACCTCAGGGATCAAGCCACTTAAGGCAAGCCCGCCTACAGAGTCGCCACATGCTCCAGGGATTATTTTATTTCTAGGTAGCCACAATCGGTTTCTCTAGGTTCCCAGAAGATGCAGCAAATGTTAATGTGTTAGGGACCCTTTGAACTGAGCTAGTCCCCCCAGAACCGCCCCACGGGGCTGCAAGCTGAGGGTGGCGTATGCTCACTCTGCATTGAGGCGCATTCAAGGGAAAGGCCCAGACAGGGCAGAGTCCTGCACACCTGGTTCCTTCTGCCAGATTCTATGGTTAATTCAATTCTCCTGCTCCAGATATGAGCATGGGAGGCAGCGGAAAGAAACAGGGAGTTCTGGTTGCATGGATGTTGTTTCCTGGGGCAATGGGAGTTAAGTGTCTCTTTCGGTCATCACTGCTGTTCTAGTTGTGATGGTTCACTTCACACATCAACCTGATTGCACCACGGAGGGCCCAGACGTTTGGTTAAACAGATTCTGTGTGTGTCTGGGAGGGGGTTTCTGGATGAGGTGAACACTGAGGTCCGTGGACTCAGTGAAACAGATCGTCTTCCCCAATACTGGTGGAACTCACCCAGTCCATTGAAGGCCTGGCTAGGATAAAAGTTTGAGTAGAAAGGATTTTCTCTCTCTGCTTGAATGTCTTCGAGCTGGGTTGTCAGTCTTCTCCCATCTTTGGTAAGGATTTGGAGTCTGACTGGCACTTACGCCATTATCTCTTCTGGTTTGCAGGCCTTCAGTCTGAGCCTGGAGCTCTACCACCTGCCCTCCTGGGCCCCCACTCTCTGACTGCAGGTCTTGAGGGTCTCTGAGCCTCCATAACCACTTGAACTAATTCCTCATAATGAATCCATTTACATATATAATCTCCTATTGGTTGTGTCTCTCTAGTAAACACTGACTAATGCAGCAGTAAACGTGACTTCCAACATATTGGGGGATCTAGTGAGAGTTTGAAGGGGTATTGCTTTCTGACTCATGATTTAAATGAGCTGAGCAGTTATGATAATGGATATTTTATAGCTTAGAAGAGATTTTGGAGACTTATTCCAACCCTAACCCAATGATCACTCCTCATTTCTCCAGGCTATTTTTATCTTCTGGTGAATGGAAAAATTAACCCAGGGATGAGTTTTTACGTTTCTCCAATTCTTTCTGTTCATTGCACAAAGGAAAAGAACATCACTCGAATCTATGCTGAGAGTGGGGGGATGTCTAATCCTCCCAGGATACCACATGCAGCAGCTGTGGTGCTTACCAGCCTCTGAGGGTCACAGATGTCAGGGCTTAACTCAAAACTATAGAGAGACGGTCCTGCTGGCCCTCAGTTTCTGATTCCTATGAGCTCGACGTGGTTGGCATGACCAAGAATTGGGGGGTATTTAGAAAGTAAAAAGTTATGGTCTGTGAAACCTGCTCTTCCTTACTTAAATCTAAACTCTCAAGTGCTGGGGGAGCTAACTAAGCCTTTCAGGTGGTTCTACATGAAAGGAAATCTGGTTGGCTCTAGACCCAGCTGCTGCTGGGGAGCACACCAGGTGAGCCTTAGGGTCCCTAGAACAAGACAGTCCTTGACAGGATTCTCTGTGGGAAGCAGGGGTATGAAAGTCCTAGAAGGGTTGGGGTCCACTTCAGTTCCTTCCTCTGATGCTCGTCTAACACATCCCCTGTCATGGGCATTCTTCTTTCTCATAATGATCACTTGCCAACCTGTTTAGATGATTTTGTGATTTTACTTAAAAAAAAAAAAAAAGAAGGGTTGCATCTCTTTTTCATAAATGAATCACAAAACTCTGATGACTTTCTACCTTTCTTCTCGAGACCTGAGGACCATTTTACTCATCTCAATTATAATTTGTTTAGCAGATTTCATTTGCTTTTCCTCACTTCATACGTGAACCCTTTTATGTGTTTAACAGTTATTTGTTTAAGAGGGTCTGCAATGAATAATGCAGCGAGCAGCCAGATTTTTCACGTAATAATTTTTTATGAAGCATGCAAAGAGAGCTCAAGTTTTATAAATCTAAATGAACTCTTGAGCAGCAAGGGTCCCAGCCCTCAGACTTCCTCATGGAGCTGCTTCTATTTCTATATGTTGGAATGATTGATCTGGCCAACCTCATCTTTTCCCTTTATGAAATATTTTAGGAGAAATGAACCAGCTAGATCTAGCTAGAGATTTTTATGAATTCTGATTTGGCGGGGGGCAATAAATTTAGCCAAGAATCACATCATCTTTTGTACCCTACTTGTATTTGTAGATCAGAAACTTATTGCAATGCCTGCTAAAAAGAAAAAATAGATTCACCCTGGCTTCCTCATGTGAAAGGCAGACATATAGAAAGATCTTAGCTGGAGCAGCTGATCTTGGTTGGAACCACGTGGGAAGACCTCATTGTCCTATTTACTTCCCTACCTCTCGCACTGCAGCCAGGACTGGAAAGGTGGGTAGATACAGGGCCTAACATCTTAAAAATATTAAGATGAACCATGCTTTATCTTCCTGGGTCAAGAAAGAATTGAAGGCTGAGCTCAAAGTGTAGGAGGCATTTGCTTCTCTGTGACATAAGGTTGATGGAAATGAAGACTGATTTGGTTGAAGAAGAGGGAGAATGCCCTCACACCCAGTTGATGTGATATGCTCAAGTGTTTTGATTAGAAGCAGTAATTGTCTTTGGAAGGATGATCTGTTACTTGGCTGTAGACATGCCTACTTGGGTTTGATCTGAGGCCACGTCAAGACCTGATAAATACAAGGATTTTTGTCCAAATGAATATGTGTCTGATCCAATGTTTTCCTCTACTATAAGACCAAAATAAATGATTTTTAATTAAACATAATTTTGACAGTTTGTACTTTCATTCTTTAAAAGGGATGGTGGACCCGTTTTCCTCTTTGAATCCATCCACATGGATATTTTGTTATTTATTCTGATGATTTGGAGCAAGAAGTTAAAAATAGTTCCATTATTGCCCTTATATGGGACATGTTATAGGAGTGATGTTAGGATGGTAATGACTGATTTTCTGCCACGTCAGTAGAAAGAAAGTGAGAGACAGAGCACTTATTCATCATTTTTGGCTACTTGAGAAATGCTTCATTCTTAAGGAAGCACACCATGAGTCTCAAGATGACTTCAGTTTGACATTTGCTTTAGGATACTGCATTTTAGCTCATCAGAGATGTGCAGGAAACTTGATGCCTTAATGAGACATGCTGTCTTCACAGAGTTAATGGCATCTTTGAGATGCTCCTGAGTCCATGGTTTTCAGATATAGGGAATCTGGTGAACTCAGGAGGAAGTAAATCCCCTTCCTCCCTTCACTGGAGGGAGGAGAGCAGCTGGCCCCAGGTGTGCTCTGGTTGTGTGACGCAACATCTCGTGTCCTGGTGCCCTTGCCTTCAGATAGACCCAGGGCAGGGGTCAAGCAGAAGATCCTGGAAGCCAACAAGCTCACTGCAGATCTTTGTGCTCCTAGGACTTTGTATTTGCCTTGTTCTTTCCCCAAAGACCAATGGATTGACTTACTCTGATCGTCGGCCATTTCATGGACAAAGTGATAATAACACAATCTAGACAGGTTTATTTATGTGGATGTTTGATTTCAGAAAGCAGTTTGCTATTTTTGTTGCTTTGTTCCCACTTCACTGCCATGTATATTCATTGTTACATCTGTACATCCATCGATGCCTTCCTTTTGTATGGACCTACATGATATGAAAGCTGTCTCATTGATTCTTAGTTGTTTTTTTTTTTTTTTTGCTTGTTTGTTTTTAATTGAGATATAATTGACATATAACGTTATATTTGTTTCAGGTGTGGCACGTCATGATTCAGTAGTTGTACACTTTGCAGAATGATCACCATGATAAGTCTACTTAACTTTCGTTATGCTACATGGTTGCAATATTTTTGTGTGATGAGAACTTTTAAGATGTACCCTCTTAGCAACTTTCAAATACACAGTACAGGATTATTAACTATCGTCCCGGTGCTATACATTGCATCTCCATGATTTATTTTATAACTCAAGCTTATTTTTTAAAAGGTCTCTTTATAACTCTTTGTCCTCTTTATAATGGGCTTATTTGGTTCAATTCTATATGAAACTTTACAGATCGAAAGTTCTGTCCAATAACAAAATAACTTGGCTTCATTGTTCACTTGCAAATGACAATGTAATTGCCTCGCCTTCTTTTCAAACATGGAATTTTGGCTTGCTGCGAACTTCTTCTCTGTTCTAATACTCACCCTCAGTGATTACTTCATTCATTTGTATTTTGAAGAAACTTTAAAACTCTTGGGAGCAGGTGGGTAGAAGTGGGAGGAGGGAAACTGGTAGAAATCATGATTAACCCACTAAGTTGTTGGGTAGTGCTGTGAATTCAACCTCTCTAACACGTATTCTCTTCATTTATGCAAAGAGGATAATAGTGCACGCTTCCCTGTTGTCTCAGTGGTCAAGAATCTGCCTGCTAATGCAGGAGACGCAGGTTCGATTCCTGGGTTGGGAAGACCCACTGGAGAAGGAAATGGCAATCCACTTCAGTATTCTTGCTTGGGGAAGCCTATGGATAGAGTAGCCTGGAGCTACTGTAGTGGTGCTACAGTCCATGGGGGCTGCAAAAGAGTCACGTAGGGCTTAGTGCTTGGGGAAGCCTATGGATAGAGAGGCCTGGAGCTACTGTAGTGGGGCTACAGTCCATGGGGGCTGCAAAAGAGTCGCATAGGACTTAGTGACTAAACAACAACAACACATCTTCTACAAATTGAAAGCCTCACTTTGCTACTCTATAAATATGTATAAAGTTACTTTTGACTTATGATAGTACTGTAATAATAATACTCAGTAAGTAACTACTTTGTGTCTCAATTATTCTAATTACTTCCAATTTAATCCTTACAATACTTGAATGAGGTAGCTTTATTATTACCCCATTTTATAGATGAAGAAACTGAGATGGAGGTTAAGGATCTTGCCAAAGGTTATACTGTTAGTAAGTGGTGAGCTTAGGAATTGAACCCAGACAGTCTGGCTCCAGAATGAAGAACTTGAAACAACGCCAAGAAATAATTTTCACCAAGTTCAGCTGCAACCAGGCTTGAAAACTGTCTCAAATGCTGCCTCTTTGGCTATGGCAGGTCTGAATAGATGCTCCTACATTAATGGAAATTAAACATTCTCCTTGGCTGATCTTATTCCTCAAATCATTTTCAGCTGTTTCGGAGCCTTGGAATTGCTGGACATGTTTAAACACCACATTGTTGATTTAACTTATTTTGTTGTTTTGCAATCCCCTAAAATTCTCTTTCTGGTCAATGTTAATGGTGTGTTACTTTATGGTACTAATGGATAACTCGTGCGCTCACACATTGAGACGTTATGGATATCTTAGATGCAGAGTCTCAGAGATGTGATTGCATTACGGTCATCTAGTGGATAGTCCCCTGGGGAATATATGACCAGGTGAGAGCTCAGGAAACTCAGGAGCCTGAAATGACCTGGTTCATTCTAGTGTTCACTGAGGATTCAGATCAGATTTAGAGGAACTTTATTGGGCAGAGATAATGTGCTTTCACTATGTTGGTCCAAATCACAGAAGAACCGTTAATTTAGTTTTGTCTTCAAGTATTACTTGGGATCATTTAAGAGTCTCGGATGCCACTCTGGTAAGCTCAGAGTCTAGAAAGTCCTGCACTAAGTTCAGTTGGATCAACTTCAGGATGGGAGCAAGAAGACAAAAGTGAAGACAAGAGTTCCAATCTATCTATTTGATCTTATAATGATAAAGTGTGAAAATGTTAGTTGCTCAGTCATGTCCGACTCTGTGACCCCATGGATTGTAGCCCACCAGGCTCCCCTGTCCATGGGATTCTCCAGGCAAGGATACTGGAGCCATTGCCTTCTCCAGGGGATCTTCCTGACTCAGGGATCTAACCTAGGTTTTCCACATTGCAGGCAGATTCTCTACCCTGAGGCACCAGGGAAGCCCCTATAATGAAAAAACCCATGTCAATCATTGATTTATTTAGCACTTATAAAGAAATTTCACAAGTAATTACACTTGATTCTTTCAAATTCTTATGATTTTGGTAAGACAAGCATGATTATCCACACTTCCATTGTGAGAATTAAGACTCAGAAATAATCAAACCTGCAAGTGTCCCACCATGGACTTAAATACTAGCCTTAGACACCAAGCCTTCTTACTATCCTATGCAGTTATCTCTTTTATTTCTCATTATCTCTCAATACTTGGAGGCAACTGTCCATTTTTTATACTTTCTCATGTAATATGTTATGTCCCAAATCCAAATGATAGCCCACAATAAATCTAAAATCCAGAAGGCTTAGGGTTTAAAAAGCTAGCAAAATAGACGGCTGAAAAGGGAGTATGTAAGAGTGAATATGGGGCTGGAGTAGAGAGTTAACGTAGTTTGCTCTTCAGTGATTATTCCTTCTCAGCACGGTAGAGTAGGCAACAGCAAGATTCCTGGAAAGAAAACATTTGAATCAATTTTAATTTGTTCCAGTGATACAGGAAGCAGGAATAGAGGGACATTAATATTTATTGGCATTTTTTTCCACCTCTCTGAATACTGTATAGATGTTGCATTTCTTCAACTTTATCACAGCCCAAGTAGGCATTGGCACATCCGTTTTACAGTGGGCCTCCCTGGTGGCTCAGACAGTAAAGAACCTACCTGTGATGCGGGAGACCCAGGTTCAATCCCTGGAGAAGGGAATGGCTACCCACTCCAGTATTCTCGTCTGAAGAATTTCATGGACAGAAGAGGCTGGCGGGCTACAGTCCATGAGGTAGCAAAGAGTCGGACACGACAGAGTGACTAACACTTTCACTGTCATACTTAGAATAAGAACTGGAAGTACTTGCCTGAGCTCATGAAGCTGAGAGTTTCTGTACCAGTTTGAAATCAGCATGCTGCCTCGCTAAAGCCTAGAGGATAGAGTGGATGCTGAAAATACCAGCGTGCAACAATACGTTTTCAACACTTGCCACTGGCACACACTTTCAATGAACATTTTTATAAAGGAAATAAGAACATGAATATTGGGCTTCCCTGATAGCTCAGTTGGTAATGAATCCACCTACAATGAGGGACACCTGGGTTCAATCCCTGGGTTGGGAAGATCCTGGAGAAAGGAAAGGCTACCCAATGCAGTATTCTGGCCTGGCAAATTACCACGTCTTGAATGCATACTTACTTTTCCTACTGTTACCTGCTACTGAATTTATTTATTTTTTTAAAATTATTTATTTATTTGGCTATGCCAGATCTTAGTGCTATAGGATCGTCAATCTCTATTGCGGCATGTGGGGATCTTTAATTGCCACATATAAACTCTTAGTTGAGGCATGTGGGATCTAGTTCTCTGACAAGGGGTTGAACCCAGGCCCCTGCATTGACAGCACAGAGTCTTAGCCGGTGGACCACACGGAAGTCTGCACCTACTACTAAATTCAGTTTGTCTTGAACACACTGACCATTGATCTGACTATAATATACATTCAAGTGTATTTTCACTAATATTTAATCATCCAAAAATTGAGATTGGTTTTGTAGAATCCTATGTGGTATCTTCTTCAATAGGGCGCACTGTTTTTGTTTCTGTTTGTTTTTACATCTGAATTGGGAATGAAGGCACCACTTCCTTATCACTATGTCTACATTTTTTTTTTTTTAAGTCCAGGTGATAGGCTGTGTGTAAAACCTTCTGAGATCAGAAACTGAAGAGATCTGGAACTAGACATAGATGAATGGGCACCAGACTCTGGCTTTGGGCTTTCCATGAAGGGTTTTTCTCTTCTACATTTCAAAATTTCTGGAACATTCCTGTGGTGATCGTTTTTATCCTGTCTGAGCTAAAGCCTAGTTTGAACTGTTCAGTATTCACAGAGCCAAGTGTATCAGGCCCCCGGATGGCTCAAACCTGGCCAATTGAAGGGCCCACATTCCTGCAAGATAAGGGCTCTGTTACCAACTTCCACATGCATTTATGCGAAGGTTATTTTTCCATTCGGGCTCTCTTAGCCACACTAATTTTCCATGTCTCCCTTCTTCTATCCTTATGCCCTGTTGAAGACTTCTGTTGAACAGAATGATGAACACCAGCTGAAATGATCTTCCCTGGAAACTATGGAGGAATGACCACTTGAACTCAAACTTTGTAGCTGTTTTATTGTCTCAGACTGTGCTCATCAGAACCCCAGCCAAACCGATTTCAATTTTTTTTTTTTGTTTTTTGGAGCCAAATTTGTTCTAATGCTTTAGGAAAGTGGCCATATTTTCATTTCCTTTCTTGATATACTTATTTTCTTTTTATTGCAGGGTTTGTAGACTTTGACATTGGAAATCTAACAAAGCTTTCTTATTGGTTGCTTAACGACGATATTACTGGTTCGAGTTATTGACGTGGATAAGTCTTATAGTTATTAAAGCCATGCATAGACCTAAGGAATAGTAGAATAGCAAAGGAAAATTCATAGTATGAGGTCTTGAGAATAAAACAGAAGAAAAGAGACTATCACATTTTGGCAGGATAACTCTAAGTTAACTGGTTAAACTTGTCTCAGCTCCCCTGTTTCTGGGCTTGGGTAAGTTTAATTGTTTCTGGTAGTGTGAAGACACCCAGGGGTGTTCTCATGGCTTGGGTTTTAGATATTTATCTTACAGAGGTACGACTGGAGTAGACTGCTGGAATGTCTTCTAGGCAGGACTGCATGAAAAAGATGCTGAGTTTGTTATTTCAATATTATATCAGCCTGTGTCTGTGAGTCTGAGGTCAGATATTTATGGGCTATACTTGGTGCTCTGTAATCTCTCTGTGTGCGTCTCCTTTGTGGTTGGGACTGCTTTAATCCTCTCAGTAGCATTAACTTTACTTGATATCCATGGCCAATCTTGACTTTTGCTGGAGAGATTTAAGGAGCTCCAGCAGAATTCTCTGGGCCTCTTTATCAAATGACAACTATTTTTATCTGGTTCTGACCTTGTGTCCCATCCTCAGAAGTGGACTGCTGCCTGATTCCAAGACTATAGAGCTATAGGAAACAAGACAGTGTTATTTATGCAAAGACAGACACATACATCAGTAAAATAGAAAAAAAAAATCTAGAAACAGACTTACACAATTGATTTGTGATAGATGTACCAGGCCAGTTAATTCAATGGGAAAAAATAATCTTTATAACAAATGATGCTGGAACAATTGGACAGTCATGTGCAACTAAATTAATCCTGAACCTTCCTTCACACAATATACAAATAATAACTCGAAATGGATTGTAGATCAAAGTGCAAGAGTTAAGACTGACAACAACAAACGAACCAGAAAGAGCACAGAGGCGAAACCCAGTTACCTTGGCTTTTCCAAGACTTAATAATAAGGTCTGGAAAGATATCTGCCTGCAGTGCAGTAGGCCCAGGTTCAATACCTGGGTCCAGGAGATCCCCTGGAGGAGGGCACAGCAACCCACTCCAAAATTCTTGCCTGGAGAATTCCATGGACAGAGGAGCCTGGTGGACCACAGTCCGTAGCGTCGCAAAGTGTTGGACGACTGAGCAACTAGCACTTTCACTTTCCATAAGCTCCTGTCTCAGCATTATGTCTGGTACCTGGTAACCACAGGACCTGCTTCACCCTCTCTCCCAGTTTAATGCTCTCTCTCTCTCTCTCTCTCTCTCTCTATATATATATATATATATATATATATATATAATTTGTTCATCTGCTTATTTTGGCTGCACGGGGTCTTCATTGTGGCAGGTGAGCTCTCTGTTCCAGTGCATGGGCTCTTGTTATGTTGCACTGGCTTAGGAGTTGCCCCGCAGCCTTGGGATCTTAGTTCCCCGACCAGGTATCAAACCCACATCACTTGCATTGGAAGGCAGATTCTTAACCACTAGACCACCAGGGAAGTCTCCTATACATTGTTTTTTTAATCCTATGTTGGAACATAGTTGATGGACACTGTTGTGTTAGCTTCAGGTATACAGGAAAGGGATTCAGTTATATATGTACATTTATCCATTTTCTTTTTCAAATTCTTTTCCCATTCAGCTTATTACAGAATACTGAGCTGCGTTCCCTGTGCTATACGAGAGACCTGTATTGGCTATCTTTTTAAATACGGCAGTGTGTGCTTTCTTTCAATGTTGCTCTTCTCTGCCTCTTTCTAGTTTTGAGTATTGGGTGCTACTGGATTCTTCTCTGCTGTGGCTGTGCTTTCTCTCCTCCTTGGGCTGTGCAGTTATTTCCTATCTTCCCTCATCAGCTCTGACACCTGCATAACAGTGTATTTTTGCCCCACTGTCTAATGTTTACCACAGTATTTCACTCTTTGAACTTAAAATGCTCTCATTACTCATTGTGTTTCATCCCCAAACTTGACCTTCATCAGTTGCTAAATCTTTTTCCTGGTAGCGGCTCCAAAGTCTGCCTGGGTCTTGCCTATGACATGGCTGTGGTCAAATTTTAAGGACATGTTGTGATAATACACTAGTTTGCTAACTTGCCCTGGAATGTTCTGGATCCATGCAAATCTTTAAGTAGGGAAAGATGAAAGTCTCTGCAGCTTAAATTTTCTTTTGTGTTTGATACTTAAGACTGAACACAGACCTGGATTTTTGTTTTGCAAATCATTGGGGATGAAATTTTGCATATGTTTCTTTATCTTTCTGTGTTATATATCAGCTCTTTTGCCTCTCATCTTCCCTTCATATCTGACTTATCTGTGTGTGAATCGCTTTTTTCTTTTTGCAGCCTGCTCTGTCCACCTCAGTATTCATGCTTGCACCTGTGTTTCTGTTTTCACCTGTTCATTCCTTGTTCTTGAGTCCCTCTCCTCTTTTATTCACTTTTGATTTTCTCTAATTTCTTTAGTTAGGATAGAAGCAACTGCTGTACAGTCAAATGGCTGGGATGGAGAGTGATAACTCATGTACTTCAACTTAGCAAGGTTTTCTACATGATCTAAATGTGGGACTGTTTCTGTGAAGCAATAATTGCCTTGGTGGTTAAGGAGTTTTCCACCTTCTGATCAGCTGTTTTCCAGTTGTGTAAACCCCACCATACTTGGAGACTACCTCTATTCAAAACTCTCTCCAGTAGCTTCTCCATTCCCTTTGGGTTTATATTTTCTCCTCCTTTCTTTCATACACCCTACAGTATAAAGTTACTCGAGTCTTGGGCCAACACCTCAACTCCTGGTTCATAAACAATTTTATAAGCCTATTTCATTACATATTTGGTAGTTTGTGATTTTACCCACCGGAAAGAAATGCCTTAAGATTTCATTTAAACTCCAGTTTATCTGAAATTGCTGATAAGCTTTATTCATATTGCACTGTCAAAAGACTTCTGACCCACAGGCCTGATTTCCCTGATAGGAGTTATATTTCTGGATGGAAAGGTTATCAAAATTTTCCAAGTGACTTTGCTTTTCTGCATCCATCTGGCACAGTGGATTGTAAGACTACTTAGGTTCTTGAGGAACAGAGTTGAATTTAAAGAAGTTATGCCATAAATGCTTTTGGTTGATTCAAAAAGAGTTGAAACCTATTTGCAAGGAAAGAATCGAGGCACAGATGTCAAGAGTGGACTTGTGGACCCAGTGCAGGAGGGAGAGAGCGGGGCGGAGGACATAGCATCGACATATGTACGCTGTCGTATGTGTGGCCGATAGCTGGTAAGAAGTTGCTTCATAACACAGGGAGCCCAGCCGGGCACTCTGTGATGACCTAGAGGGGTAGGACGGAGGGACAGGAGGGGGTATCAAAGGGAGGTGATATCTGTATAATTATAGATGATTTGCATTTTTATATGGCAGAAACCAACACAACACTAATCTTCCTTCCATTAAAAAAAAGTTGCAATATGAAGCAATTTAGAATTCTCAAGAATATCACCTTTTGTACAAAAAGTTAGTGGAATTAAAAAAAAAAAAGAAAAATCTTGTTTTATCCATTCATCCTCACTGCATTTATCTGCAGTGAAACCATTTTCTTTTGGGGGGTTCTGCACAAAAGCTGCAAGACACGGCCTGCACCTTCAGTTCTGACTTTGTGAGACCAAACTGACTTCACGTCTCAGTAAATGGCTAAGTTCCTGTGAATGAACAACGCAGTGAGGAAAAGTGAACTCAGTGGCTTTGACTGAAACTTGGAGAACCTAGGAACATCATCTAGCTGCACCGAACCTGTCAGCACATGGGAATAAGGTCATATAAGTGGCCTTTGTACTTCGTGTGCATCAAACCCAGCAAGCAGTGAACTAATTAGACTTAAGTAAGCTGGCTTTCATTCCCACAGACTGTGGAACCAATCATTTCTTAGGGAAGGGTTTGTTTTTACTCTAGGGCAGGGGTCTGTAACTCCTTATAATCCCTCAGAATGGTTCTCTAAATCAGGCCAGATGAAGTTGGCAATTCACAGAGAGTTACCTTAATATGTAAATGGTAGGGTTTTTAATTAGGCCTATTTACATCATTGAGAAAGGAGCCTGGGAATCCATTTGTGCAAGGATGAAATTAAAAGAAAATCATCTGCCACAACTCTATGTATGAGGGAAATTTCTAAAACAACAAAAACTTTAAAGTGATTCTTTAGCAAGCTGCTTACTATCAGCCATAAACTTTCTTACAGTGTGAACGCCTGATGCATATTTGGTAGCCATCTCCCTCTTTTAATATTCTTCATGTATAGTACTCATGGCTCATTTTTATCTTGAATTTAAAACTTGAAGGATTCAAGGTTATTTAAAGGATTCAGAACCTCTAACTATTCCCCAAAGCTCTAATCTCAGACAGAAAACTTCCTGATTAGCAAAACAGACGCCTGCCTTGGCTCCTTGAAACACTATAAGATATATTGTCCAAGATTTTTGGTGGCTTCTCTCTGTGTGAAAAATTTTAGAAGACTAGGGCTTAAAATTTCACTTTAGATTTGAAAAAAATCATGTAATAGGATTCCATTGTAAGTTTTACTTTAGATATACACGTGTGGGTCCTGTAATTATAAGCCTCCAGAAGATAAACTGCATGTTAAACATTGTTTATATTCACTTTTATGTTTGCGTGATATTTACATGGTAGAAAATTCCTCCGAATCTGACTCAAGTGGGATCTCACTATAAGATCCATTTGATCTTATAGTATGTGGCTACTTTGCCATGGCAGGTGTAGAAACACCCACATTCCTGGTGTGACTTATATTAAGAGGGCTACTGATGTGAGCACATACTTTAGTCCAAGCTACATTTGAACATCCTGTGTCAACTAATCCAAGGTGAGGAAATAAGCAGAGGCTGTGTTTCTTTCTGTAGTATCAGAATTGATATAGAAATATAACTTTTGATTAAAGTAATCATTATTTCTATATGTGTGGTAGTTATCATAGGCAAAATTCGAGGCTACAGTAAAGTGTCTTTATTGGCAGCCTCTGGTTGATTAGTTGGTTTGAAAGTTGTGGTTTCAGTGTCCCTGAAAGAGTTCTGTGTCCATGGATCCAAAAGTGTCCACCATTTCCCCTGGGCTTGGGGGAGTCACATGGCCCCCTTTTGAAACCTGAGCCTTGGAACATGAAACAGAGAGAGCCCTAGTGCCTATTGTTGTTATTCAGTTGCTAAGTTGTCGCTGACTCTTTGTGATCGCATTCACTGCAGCACTGCAGGCTTCCCTGTCCTTCACTATCTCCTGGAGCTTGCTCAAACTCATGTCCACTGAGTCGGTGAGGCCATCCCACTATCTCATCCTCAGTCAGTTCTTCACATCAGGTGGCTGAAGTATTGAAATTTCAGCTTCAGAATCAGTTCTTCCAATGAGTATTCATGGTTGATTTCCTTTAGGATTGACTGGTTGGATCTCCTTGCTGTCCAAGGGACTCTCCAGAGTCTTCTCCAACACCACAGTTCAAAAGCATCAATTCTTTGGTACTCAGCTTTCTTTCTGGTCCAACTCTCACATCCATATGTAACCACTGGAGAAACCATAGCTTTGACTACACAGACCTTTGTCGGCAAAGTAATGTCTCTGCCTTTTAATATGCTGTTTAAGTTTTTCATAGCTTTTCTTCCAAGGAGTAAGCGTCTTTTAATTTCATAGCTGCAGTCACCATCTGCAGTGATTTTGCAGCCCCCCAAAATAGTCTGTCACTGTTTCTGCACCTATTTGCCATGATATAATGGGACCGAATGCCATAATCTTAGTTTTTGAATGTTGTGTTTTAAGCCAACTTTTTCACTCTTTCCTTTCACTTTCATCAAGAGGTTCTTTAGTTCCTCCTTGTTTTCTGCCCTTAGGGTGATATCATCTGCATATCTGAAGTTGTTGATATTTCTCCCAGCAATCTTGCTTCCAGCTTGACTCACTCATTTTATAGATGTAGGAACTGTATAAGGAGAAAGGAAGTGACTTACAAGTCTGTCATTTCACAAAGCCTTGATGAAAACTGGGATCCCTTGAACCAGTTTGATGCTGCAGCCAGTAATACTGTTATTGTGTCTCAGGTTTTCTGCTCTGTACAAAGCATGTTCCTATAGCTAGAATCTGGTGCAGTTGTAGCCACTAATTTTATGGTTGAGAACCTTTTTTGTATAAAGATGTGTTTGTAATCTTCATTTTGTTCAAATTACTATGAACTTTTGACAGAAAGAAAAAAAATCATCCTTTGTTCATATGCCCATCCCTAAGTTTTTAATCATAGGAAATGTTGTTAGCTTTTGCTTATAGTAGAAACTGAATCTATAGGTTCTATATAGAGAATAGATAATTTCAAAATGTTTCCTAAAGGTTAAGTTAGAAATAAACTTTGAGAAGTTGTGAATGCATAGATTTATGTGAATCTCATGTCCAATTGCAGAATAACATTGGTAAACAGTAAGGATGCATATACCCACATGTCTAGTTGTTATTACTGTAAAGAAAATTTGGAACTATGAACTCTAGACAATGAATATCTATTGTATCAATTTGAAAAAAAAAACCAATAAATCTAGTGTATGAGACAATCAGTTTTAATTAGGCAATTATCTTGTGTCCCCTCAAACTTGTCTTATGTTAAAGTATCAATATTGAGCACTCTGGGAATTACTTACATGAAAGCTCAACTGTACACCATATGTAATGTAGAATCAGATGCAGTTAGATAAAAGAGAATAAAATCACTTTATAAAAATGGAAATGAGGACGATCTCATTCATAATAATGTGTAGAAAAGGCTGTGAAATATCTAAGAATGAATTTAATGAGAAAGACCCTATGAACAGAACTATAAAATTATATTGAAACACATAGGACAAAACCCAAGTAGGGGAAAGACTGACCATGTTCTGGATAAGAAGACAATATCTTAAACATGTCACTTCTACTGAAATTAATATATAAATTTTATGCAGTCTCAATCAGAATTTTTTCTCTTTTGGAACACATAAGTGATTCTAAAGTGTACATGAAAGAATAAACATATGAAAATTGCCAAGACAATTTTGAAATGAAGCAGGGGCCAAGATGCTTTCTCTACTAGACGTGAAAACCAGATATAGAACTACTTTAAAGAAAATAGTATAGTACTGAATTGTGATAAGCAAACAATATTATATATAGAATGAATAGAAATCATTGAACATATAATTAAAGATGGCATTTATTTATCAGTGAATAAATTATGTATTGTTCAGTTAATGAAACTGAAAGAACTGCCTGTGCTTTTGGAAAAAATTGCAAATTTATTCATACTGCATTATATAACCACAAATCATAGATGAAAGAAAAGTCTGAATGGTATAAAATAGTACCACAATTGTCTTGTAAGACATTACAAGAGAATATTTGTATAGTCATCCTGGGGTGATGGTATTTTTTTAAAAGCAAGATCAAAACCACAAATATAAAGAAATAATCACATACTTGATTTTGTGAAATTTAAAAGTGTATGTGACACAAAGACTGGATGTAGTGGACACTTTAAATATTTTCTCACTGTCTCCCAATTTTTCAAATGTCATTCAAGTGTTTGGGGCATTTTATAAATCTGCCTTCCTAAACTAGAAGCCAGAAATCCACTTTCCCGGGATCCCTTGCAGCTAGTGTTGAGACGGCTCTCACCATTGAGATGGACTCATTCTAATTTCTGATTCAGAAAAGGTGGATGTAAAGAAGCAGGTGCCTCATGGAATTAATTATGTGGAAAGTGACAGAGAAACATCCAGCTGTTGGCAGTGACATCCTGCACATTGGAAGTTGGAAGAGAGCAGAGTGTCTCCTTTAACAACGCTGTGCTGTGCTAAGTCACTTCAGTCATGTCTGACTCTTTGCAACCCAAGGACTGGAGCCCGCCAGGCTCTTCTGTCTATGAGAGTCTACAGGCAAGAATACTGGAGAGCATTGCCATGCCCTCAGATGGCACCAGATCTTCCCAACCCAGGAATCTAACCCCTGTCTCTTATATCTCCTGCATTGGCAGGCGGGTTCTTTATTACTAGTGACATCTTGGAAGGAATGTATAACAATGCATCACCTTAATTTGGACATTTTCCCTGGCTTTGTGGCCTCAGAGATCAACTGTTTGTTTCTTCGAGGAACTTTAATGATTGATCTAACACTCCTTAAAAAATTGTTTTTCAGCTTACAGTAGGAGGAGTGACTTGTGTGTGCCACTAAGAATTATGACTGTCACTTCCATAAAAGGACAAAAGACAAATGATAGTCTGGGAGAAGAAGATTACAATCCAGAAAACAAAGAGTCAGAACGGCTAAAGAGGAAAAAATATGCAAATGATATAAACAGGCAATCCACTAAAGAAAAAAATGCAAATAAAAAGCTGCATAACCTCTTAGATAATTCAGACAACAATAATAAAATCCCAAGTTTCAACCATCACATTTGTTTAAACTTAAAATATGGTTAGAATTCAGATCATGTAAAAATGTAGGAAAATAACTCCTCTTTTTTTTGGGGGGGGAGTGTTTTATTTTAATTTATTTATTTTAATTGGAGGCTAATTACTTTACAATATTGTATTGGTTTTGCCATACATCAACATGAATACGCCCTGGGTGTACAAATGTTACTACTCTTATAAACTGTTGGTAGGAATACAACAGGTTTGAAACCTTGTGACCTGGTAATACTTTATACAGTGAAAATTTGGACAGACATTGATCTATTAGTTTCATTCAAAGAAATTTATTCAAAATCAGAAGCATTCAATTTCTAAGACAGGCAAACACAGACATACATAAATCCAAAACAGAAAGTTCACAACTTTCTTTAGAATTGGAAACAACTGAAGTGATCATCAGGGGAATAATGGTATGATGAGTTCAGTCACTCAGTCGTGTCCGAATCTTTGCGACCCCATGGATCGCAGCACGCCAGGCCTCCCTGTCCATCACCAACTCCCAGAGTTTACTCAAACTCACATCCATCGAATCAGTGATGCCATCCAGCCATCTCATCCTCTGTTGTCCCCTTCTCCTCCTGCCCCCAATCCCTGTTAGCATCAGAGTCTTTTCCAATGAGTCAACTCTTCGTATGAGGTGGCCAAAGTACTGGAGTTTCAACTTTAGCATCATTCCTTCCAAAGAAATCCCAGGGCTGATCTCCTTTAAAATGGACTGGTTGGATCTCCTTGCAGTCCAAGGGACTCTCAAGAGTCTTCTCCAACACCACAGTTCAAAAGTATCAATTCTTCGGTGCTCAGCTTTCTTCACAGTCCAACTCTCACATCCATACATGACTACTGGAAAAACCATAGCCTTGACTAGATGGACCTTTGTTGGCAAAGTAATGTCTCTGTTTTTGAATATGCTATTTAGGTTGGTCATAACTTTCCTTCCAAGGAGTAAGCGTCTTTTAATTTCATGGCTGCAGTCACCGTCTGCAGTGATTCTGGAGCCCCCACCCCAAAAAAAATAAAGTCTGACAGTGTTTCCTCTGTTTCCCATGAAGTGATGGGACCAGATGCCATGATCTTCATTTTCTGAATGTTGAGCTTTAAGCCAACTTTTTTACTCTCCTCTTTCACTTTCATCAAGAGGCTTTTTAGTTCCTCTTCACTTTCTGCCATAAGGGTGGTGTCATCTGCATATCTGAGGTTATTGATATTTCTCCTGGCAATCTTGATTCCAGCTTGTGCTTCTTCCAGCCCAGCATTTCTCATGATGTACTCTGCATAGAAGTTAAATAAGCAGGGTGACAATATACGGCTTTGACAAACTCCTTTTCCTATTTGGAACCAGTCTGTTCCATGTCCAGTTCTAAATGTTGCTTCCTGACCTGCATATAGGTTTCTCAAGAGGCAGGTCAGGTTGTCTGGTATTCCCATCTGTTTCAGAATTTTCCACAGTTTATTGTGATCCACACAGTCAAAGGCTTTGGCATAGTCAATAAAGCAGAAATAGATGTTTTTCTGGAACTCTCTTGCTTTTTCCATGATCCAGCAGATGTTGGCAATTTGATCTCTGGTTCCTCTGCATTTTCTAAAGCCGGCTTGAACATCTGGAAGTTCATGGTTCACATATTTCTTAAGCCTGGCTTGGAGAATTTTGAGCATCACTTCACTATCCTTTAGTCTGGAATTTTCCTGCACTATTTTAAGTGGGTCTGTCTCTATCGGTTTGTAAGACTATTTCTGATAGATTTTTTAAGTGGAAATATCATATTAAACCTTAGCCCAGTATAAAAGATTATGTGTAAATTTATTTTATAAAAAATTAATGTTGTAGAGACTTCCCTGGTGGTCCAGGGAATAAGACTCTGCACTCCCAATTCAGGGGGCCCAAGTTTCATCTCTGGTCAAGGGACTAGATACCACATGCTGCACAGCTAAATAAATATTGTAAGAGCAGTGTGTAATATTTTAAGGAAGATGCATACCAAATTGTTACTACTGTGTAGGAGATGTTGGATGTGTGAGGGAGTAATGATAAGCTTAGATGCCTCTGTGTAGTTTGCATCTGACCTTACGTGCTCATTCACTCAGTCATGTGTGACTCTTTGTGACCCCCATGGATTATAGCCTGCCAGGCTCTTCTGTCTACTGTGATTCACCAGGAAGGAATACTGAAGTGGGTTGCCATGCTCTGCTCCAGGGGATCTTCCCAAGGCAGGGATCAAACCCAGGATCTCCCACGTTGCAGGCAGATTTTTTACCATCCAAGCCAGCAGGGAAGCCCACATCTGACCCTATTGCTTCTGTAATCAAAATGATTGTGAAAAAATGCATGGTGGTGAATATCCTGCACCACCCTGACGGTTTCACCCAACAGCATGTTGTATGGTAGTTGCAGAGGTACTTTCCCTGCTCTTGCTGCCTGAGCCATGAGCCACACTTCCCTCGGCAAGAAGGTCTCCAACAGGCAGGGATTCAACAGCCTACCCCAAGCTCTGATAGAACCACTTTTTCTCCACTCATCTCATCCCCTCTGAAGAGCACATATCCTGAATTTTCACTCTTTCACTTTCTCAGTGTTCTCAAAGGAGCTGAACAATTGCCACGATTACCAATCACTGAAACAAATTGAAGTTCAGTAGAAAGGACTTGGATGCTGGGGCTTGATGAATTTATTGGGAGAAAAAAGGCACCTGCTCAGACTTTCTGGTAGATTTCCTCAGGGATGTGCAAACGTTTAGCTCAATTCTTCAAAGTCCCATTTAAGTATAATAACACAAGCATAGTATCATTTCTTTTTATATTCCACATGTAAGGGATGTCATCTGGTCTTTCTCCTCTGTCTAACTTACTTAGCTCAGTGTGACAACCTCTAGGTCCGTCCATGTGGCTGCAAATAGCATTATTTTGCTCTTTTTAGTGGCTGAGTATTATTTCATTATATAAATGTACAAAATGAACTTATAAAAAGCAAAAAGAGGTTCACAGAATTAGAGAACAAACTTATGATTGCCTTTGTACACAGCTGTATTTGAAATGGATAACCAACAAGGATCTACTGTGTAGTACATGGAACTCTGCTCAGCGTCGTGTGGCAGTTGGGGGTGGATGAATACATGTACATATATGGCTGAGCCCCTTTGCTGTTCACCTGAAACTGTCACAACTTTGTTAATCAACTATATCCCAATACAAAATAAAAAGTTTAAAAATAAATACACACACACACACACAAGAACACCAGCACAGTTACTAATTGTTTATTACTGTCCCTACATTTGCTTGAGATCAAATTTATGACATAGCCGAGTTAGGCTGTTAGGGGTTCTGTGCATACTTCATAGTGCAGGAAGATCCTTTACATAATCTTAAACATACAGCACATTGATACACATTTTGTAGACCTTGTGGTGTAACCAGCCATCCCACTGGTCATGAGACATAACGCATAACCCAGATCTTGAGTTCATTAGGTACCCTGACCACAGTTAAAGTCAGTGGAATAAACAACTTATTTGTAATTTTCAAAAAATTCCTCACCTTTGTACACTTACTCTGTTCCTTTTTATCTTGTCCTTTATCTGTTATGTAATTCTCCCCAAACTCATCCTCTGACCTTGCTCTAAGGTGGATCTAAGTGGAAAGTGGTGCTTTGAATTCTCCTTTAGTTACTGTTCTACTTCATTTCATAGATCTTTTTTACATTATTGTCATGATGGGGGTGTCCTCCAAGAGCCAGGGTAACTCTGAGTGATGCATGGTGTTTTGTTCAATTTCGGGTGTATCCTTGCTCCATTTCGACAGTTTCAAGTGTGTTCTCTGCTCCCTGCCTTTTGTGGTGGAAAGAATGTAAGGTTTCTATAGATCTCTGAACTGTTTTGTCTGCTTTTCAATAGAGGTCTATGGTCTGCTAGAACACACTGTTAACTTCTTAATTAAATCTCTTTCATTTCGACTAACCCTGATCCCATTTCTCCAATATAATCCATTTCAGTTAAATCAATAATACCACACTTTGCAGTGAGGATTTTTTCTGAAAGTTTCACCGATATTTTTTCAATTAATCCTCTGCTGTTTAGAAGCACTATGTAACATCACAAATCGGTTTGTTTTCTTTTTTAAATCTGCTTATGTTAATGAGTATTTTTAATCTTAGGACTCATGATTAAAAGGTTCCTAACTCTGGGGTTGAGATGAAACGGACTCCCCTCTCTGCTCCTGGGTGATTCATTTTTAGGTTCAGTGTCCTGCGGCAGTCACAGTAGTTGCAAAGGCCAAGAGTTCCAGAGCTCTGTTGGCAGTGGTACATGGTAGAGCTTAGTGTCTAACCAGAATCGAAAAAAAATATTTAGATGATTTGGTTCACTCAACACTGTGAGGATCCCGCTTTGGTTTCCAGAATCATCTTTAAGGCTTGGTCTCCTCTGTTAATCTGTATGTTAATGACATACACAGTGAGAAATATAGAACTCTTTTAAAGCATGTTTTGGTGCTTTGGGTCAACAGGGCATCTTGTTAACAAATGTTTCTTTTGCCAATGCATTTATAGAAAGTTTGAAACTATCCCTGTTGGTGGGAGCTACTAATTGTAATAATATTACTTGCTATACAAATTATCTTGGACTTAGAAAAAAAAAAAAAAGCCTGAATTCATGCCATGATTAAATTCTGGGTTGTGTCAATGACAAGGATCTTTACTGATGGACTTTTATTTCCCCTACCTTTTAGGGAAAGAGAAAACCATGGTATTTAGTCCCTATGTCTTTATATATATTACTTGACCATATAAAAATACAGCAAGAGGGATATTTCAAGACATCTTAATGTCTCTAAATGGACTTCTTCCAGGAACATTAGCAAGTAATGCCTTTAAACTACTTGAAAGAGGTATTATTTTAAAGAGCTTTAACTCTTTGAAATATCCTAAGAGTTTATTTTATGTGGTTGAAACACTTTTGGCCAGTATTACATTTCTTTTTCCTCCTGTTTAAAATTAGATATATTAACAGTGTTTTCATTTAGTTTCTAAAAATGATTCTGTTTTCATAGAGAGGGTTTATGCTGGAAATTACATTCTAGGAGGTCTTTTAAAATCTGAAGTGGTAAATTCAAGATTGATTTTGTAATTTATTTTTCTAAATTTAATTCTTACCAGTTGTCCACCTGTCCTTTTTTTTTTCTATTTTTGGAAAATGTATTTGAGTGCTATTTTTAGCCTCTTTTGAATGTTCTACCAGATTTTCCAGATGATCCAAATAGAATTTGAGAGAAATGCTGATTGGATACTGGACAGAGTTTCCTTGGACTTTTAAAATTCATTGACATTGAAGAAAGATGCTCAATAATCTGACTGAAATTAATATCCTTATTCTCATTCATGATTTATAATACTTTAGAAGTATTAATCATGTAGCTACCAGAATAATGCTTTGGAATGGATCTTAGTGAGCATACTGATGGTAAACATAGATCATGAAACATAGAAACAAAATTTTAAGTAGACATTGTTCTTCAGAATTTTGTTCTTTGGAATGCATGCATACATGCTAGGTCATTTCAGTCATGTCCGACTCTTTGTGACCCAATGGACCCTATGGACTGTAGCCTACCAGGATCCTCTGTCCATGGGATTCTCCAGGCAAGAATACTGGAGTGGGTTGCTGAGTGGTCACATGGTAGGAAGTGCAGTGATTCAAACATGTTACCACTGCTTACACAATTTTTGGTCTCTTTGGAATTATCTTCAGAGTCTCTGAGACACAGAAGAAAATTAACCTTGTGCTTTGGGTACATTTCATTTTGTATCCCCAAGCCTGATCATCCATTTTATTTCTGTGTCTTGATTCCTAATTTTTTAGTAGCATTGAATAAACACATCTATAAAGAACAGAGGTTTATTGCCACTTACATTTCTTATGTTTTAAACTCCGAAATTCCAAAAGGAGGAAGTCCAAAAATTATGTGAATCAATTTGCAGCATACTGGAAAAGCATGTGATTCCCTGAGCAAATTGCCTTGCAAATGAGAACATGTATCTGGATATAAGTCTGGTGCGCTGAGGAAATCAGTCTCATTGCATTGCAATGTTACAGAGAGAAGAACTAAAATATAGGGTTTAAAGAGTCCTGCAGGTTAGTAAAAAAGAATTCCACTACTTGCTCACTGTGTGATATTAGATGTCTTTCTGAACTACCATTTATTCAGTTTTGAAGTGGAATTGTGAGAAGCAGCCTTGCAGTTTAGAATTAGCACTGGTGGTAATAAAACCTTCTAAGGTGGTACCGTGGTAAAGAATCCACCTGCCAGTTCAGGAAGTGTGGGAGACGTAGGTTCAGTCCCTGGGCTGGGAAGATCTCTGGAGGAGAAAATTGCAACCCACTCCAGTATCCTTGCCTGGAGAATCCCCATGGACAGAGGAGCCTGGCGGGCTGCAGTGCATGGGGTCGCAGAGTCAGACATGACTGAGCGACTAAGCAGGCATGCTTGCATGTCTGTGTGCACTGGTGGAATACTGACCAGGCCTCTGGGCCTTTCTTAATCAATAGAAATTGTACCAGGCCAGTCTGCAAATTCAGGCAAGGCTTTCCTGGGGGCCCTAAGGTTGAAGGAAGGAGCAAAACCGAATAACAGGTTCCTGTGCTTGCTCTCAGAGGGAAGGTAATCTGATTCCTGATATGGGGTGGGGGTAGGGTGTGTCCAGGGTTGGGTTGGAAGGATGGCTTAGGTGGTTTGCCCACCACTTTAGTGACATCATGGGCAGGGGACATGCACAGTATACCCTGTTTTTGCTCCTGCCTCTCCAGAAGTGACAGTTGAGTTTTACACTTTTGGTATCTTATCCAGAATTTGCCCCAATTGTATATGCAAGAAGTTATTTTTGTTCTTGTTCAGTCTCTAAGTCATGTCCAACTCTTTGCAATCCCATGGGCTGAGGCATGCCAAGCTTCCCTGTCCTTCTTTATCTCCCAGAGTTTGTTCAGACTCATGTCCATTGAGTCCCAGATGGTGCTAGTGATAAAGAATCTGCCTTCAATGCAGGAGACCCAGATTCAATCCCTGGATCACAAAGATCCCCAGGAGAAGGGAATGACTACCCGCTCTAGTATTCTTGCCTGGAAAATTCCATGGACAGAGGAGCCTGGCAAGCTGCAGTCTAGTTCAGTTCGGTTCAGTTGCTCAATCGTGTCTCTTTGTGATCCCATGGACTGCAGCACACCAGGCTTCCCTATCCTTCACCAACTCCTGGAACTTACCCAAACTCATGTCTACTGAGTCAGTGATGCCATCCAACCATCTCATCCTCTGTCGTCCCCTTCTCCTCCTGCCTTCAATCTTTCCCAGCATCAGAGTCTTTTCCTTGGAGTCATGAACTGCATTCATGGAGTAGCAAAGAATCAGACATGGCTGAGCGACCTTCAGTTTCAGTTATTTTTAGTCCCTTAGAATTCGTATTCTGTTACTGGAGGAGAAATTATCCAGGTACCAGCATTGCAGCACTGTAGCAAAGAGTCCCAAGTCGTAGCTCGTCACAGTGGTAAGCTACTTCAATGTCTTGTGTCAATCCAGGATCAATAATAAATAAATGAGGTTTGGGATTATCAGAACATCGGTACATAGCTCATAGAATGCTTTATTTAGTTTCCTGTTGTTTTAGCTATATTATTGGATATCAACTCTTACATGATGAAAAAAAAATACATGAGGCAGTTTCCTGTGATGTTTTTAAGAAGAACCAAATTCAACTATTGACTCCTCAAAAGTTTGTTGCAAGTAAATCAGGGTTTTTCAGGAAAACCATTAAAACACTGGTCCATTTGAGAAAAGATCTTTAGAGGTAGTTGAGTTGTATGTATAAAGTCCAACCAAAATGGGTCTGAGGTTTCTCTTTGGAAAGATATCTGTCTCATCACTTAAGGGAAGAACTCCAATCTATAAGGACTCACATGGTTTGGAATTTCAGTTTACCTTTAGAGTTTCTTTGGTTTTACCTGAAAAAAAAAAAAAGATAGGAAAGGGGCAAATTATCAGATCACAGAGCTATAACAGAACTCTTGCTGTCTCCCCTCTAATATTGGGTTACAGTTTAGCCCAATCTGTCTTGACCACAAAAATGTACTTGCTAATCAACCCTAGGTAACTGATGCATGACCATGTCTGGGAGATTTTTATATTGCCCTATATTATCAGAAAGAGTTAAGTTTTCTTTGCTAACTGGAAGGTTTTTATTTGCTCTGACACTGTCACAGCATTTCTTTCAGATAGATAGTTACAATTCCAGGATGACTTCCAGAAGGACCCCTGGGTTTCATATCACTGCATCCATGTCAGTTTTGAGTCTTTGCTATGTGAATGAACTTGACGTCAACAGACTTTCCCCCAAGACCACCTTGAACTGCAGGAGACTGGGTCAGACTATCTGCATTTATTTTGGAACACACATTACATCATCAGTCAGATGAATAATGCATTGGTCGCAGTGCCTGGAATGGGAGGTTAACTCCCTGAAAAAAAGACTTCATATATAAAATGTGAAGTTTTAGATTACTTACATAACAATTGAAGGTATTTTGCTATAGTCGACCTTAAAAGAACAGAATTTTTTATGATATATATGTGTATCACCTGATAGTTAAAAATGTTATGTATGCAAGGTTTTCTCCTGAATTTAGGCATTACTTGAAATGATTAAAGGGAGGTATACAACTCAGCAAGCAATCTCGTATCTCAATTTTCTGGATAGTTTGCATCAAAGTATTGGCCTGTAAGGGCTTCCCTGGTGGCTCAGTGGTAAAGAATCTGGCTGCAATACAAAGAGCTGCAGGAGACACGGGTTCAACCCCTGGGTCAGGAAGATCCCCTGGAGGAAGGCATGGCAACCCACTCCAGTGTTCTTGCTTGGAAAATCCCCATGGACAGAGGAGCCTGGCAGGCTACATTCTATATGGTCGCAAAGGGTCGGACATGACTAAGGTGACTTAGCATGCGTGCATTGGCCTGCAAAGGCCTGAGAAGTCTATGTATTTGCTTCCATTAACCATTTCAATTAGCTTGCATAAGAACTCCAAAAAACTTATGTACTTACTGATCTGAAATGTAAGGTCTTGTTTTGTGTAGATTATCTGTTTGAAGGAAATAGGCTTGCTGCTTAATCCTGTGGTATACTCTGCTCCTACTTCTCTCAATGGGCTTACATTTCTACTATTGTGTATAATAGGACTAAACATCTACTAACACTCAGTCTGTGAAAGTCTCAGGACCATTCTGTAGGTCTTGAGCAGTCTTTCATTTTACTAAGGACACTATTGGAAGGATTCAGCATGTCCTTTGATTGCTTTGAATAGAACTGTTCATTTTATCATATGAGTGTTCACTTCCTTCCTTGGGTTAAAATTTTTGGCATCAAACAGAAGTGCATGACAGATTTATTCCTTTACTATTTTTCATGCCTTTCATGTGCTAGAAATTGGCCCCTAGAATGGAGTCTAGAATGGTAGTAGCTTCACATGACTGAGAACACGAGAGAACACTTACTGAGACAGGGTCATTTGCAAAAAATGTCACTGCTTCCAGCTGGCTGTTGTATTCTCCATAAATCATATACTCCTTTAAGACTGATTATCTGTATGTTCTACCATTCTGACTTCCAAGGTCTGTCCTTCCCATATGGAATTAAATGGCTCCATATAGACCTTCCGTCACCAGTCACATCCACAACTGGGTGGTGTTTTTGCTTTGGCTCCATCTCTTCGTTCTTTCTGGAGTCAGTTCTCCACTGATCTCCAGTAGCATATTGGGCACCTACCAACCTGGGGAGTTCTTCTTTCAGTGTCCTATCTTTTTGCCTTTTCATACTGTTCATGGGGTTTTCAAAGTAAGAATACTGAAATGGCCTGCCATTCCCTTCTCCAGTGGATCACGTGTTGTCAGAACTCTTCATCATGGCCTGTCCGTCTTGGGTGGCCCCATATGGCATGGCTCATAGTTTCATTGAGTTAAACAAGGCTGTGGTCTGTGTGATCAGATTGGTTAGTTTTCTGTGACTGTGGTTTTCAGTCTGTCTGCCCTCTGATGGAGAAGGATAAAAGGCTTATGGAAGCTTCCTGATGGGAGAAACTGACTGAGGGGGAAACTGGGTCTTGTTCTGATGTTAGGTCCATGAATCAAGGCCAGTTGTAAGTGGTCAAACAGGAGATGGCAAGAGTGAACATCGACATTTTAGGAATCAGTGAACTAAAATGGACGGGAATGCATGAATTTAATGCAGATGACCATTATATCTACTACTGTGGGCAAGAATCCCTTAGAAGAAATGGAGTAGCCATCATAGTCAACTAAAGAGTCCAAAATGCAGTACTTGGATGCAGTCTCAAAAATGAGAGAATGATCTCTGTTTGTTTCCAAGGCAAACTATTCAATATCACAGTAATCCAAGTCTATGCCCTGACCAGTAATGCTGAAGAATCTGAAGTTGAATGGTTCTATGACGACCTACAAGACCTCATAGAACTAATACTGCCCCCCCCCCCAAATGTCCTTTTCATTACAGGGGACTGGAATGCAAAAGTAGGAAGTCAAGAAATACTTGGAGTAACAGGCAAATTTGGCCTTGGAGTACAGAATGAAACAGGGCAAAGGCTAATAGAGTTTTGCCAAGAGAACACACTGGTCATAGCAAACACCCTCTTCCAACAACACAAGAGAAGACTCTACACATGGACATCACCAGATGGTCAACACCGAAATCAGATTTATTATATTCTTTGCAGCCAAAGATGGAGAAGCTCTATACAGTCAGCAAAAACAAGACTGGGAGCTGCCTGTAGCTCAGATCATGAAATCCTTATTGCCAAATTCAGACTGAAATTGAAGAAAGTAGGGAAAACCACTAAACCATTCAGGTATGACCTAAATCAAATCCCTTACGATTATACAGTAGAAGTGACAAATAGATTCAAGGGATTAGATCTGATAGAGTGCCTGAAGAACTATGGGTGGAGGTTTGTGACATTGTACAGGAGGCAGTGATCAAGACCATCCCCAAGAAAAAGCAATGCAAAAAGGCAAAAAGGCTGTCTGAGGAGGCCTTACAAATAGCTATGTAAAGAAGAGAAATGAAAAGGCAAAAAAAAAAAAAATGGAAAGATTTGAATGCAGAGTTCCAAAGAACAGCAAGAAGAGATAAGAAAGCCTTCCTCAGTGATCAATGCAAGGAAATAGAGGAAAATAATAGAATGGGAAATACTAGAAATCTCTTCAAGAAAATTAGAGATACCAAGGGAACATTTCATGCAAAGATGGACTCAATAAAGGAAATATATGGTATGGACCTAACAGAAGCAGAAGATAGTAAGAAGAGGTGGCAAGAATACACAGAAGAACTATACAAAAAATATCTTCATGACCCAGATAATCACGATGGTGTGATCACTCACTTAGAGCCAGACATCTTGGAATGCAAAGTCAAGTGAGCCTTAGGAAGCATCACTATGAACAAAGCTAGTGGAGGTGATGAAATTCCAGTTGAGCTATTTCAAATAGCTAAAAGATGATGCTGTGAAAGTGCTGCACTCAATATGCCAGCAAATTTGGAAAACTCATCAGTGGCCACAGGACTGAAAAAGGTCAATTTTCATTCCAATCCCAAAGAATGGCAATGCCAATAATGCTTAAACTACCTACCGCATAATTGCACTTATCTGACATGCTAGCAAAGTAATGCTCAAAATTCTCCAGGCCAGGCTTCAACAGTACGTGGACCATGAACTTCCAGATGTTCAAGCTGGATTTAGAAAAGGCAGAGGAACCAGAGATCAAATTGCCAACATCCGTTGGATCATTGAAAAAGCAAGAGAATTCCAGAAAAACAGCTACTTTTGCTTCATTGACTACGCCAAAGCCTTTGACCATGTGGATCACAACAACCTGTGGAAAATTCTTCAAGAGGTGGAAATACCAAACCACCTGACCTCCTCCTGAGAAATCTGTATACAGATCAAGAAGCAACAGTTAGAAGTGGACATGGAACAATAGATTGGTTCCAAATTGGAAAAGAATTAAGTCAAGGCTGTATATTGTTACTATGCTTATTTACATGCTTTATTTACTTATATACAGAGTACATCATGCAAAATGTTGGAATGGATGAAGCACAAGCTGGAATCAAGATTTCCTGGAGAAATATCAATAACCTCAGATATGCAGATGACACCACTCTTCTGGGAGAAAGTGAAGAACTAAAGAGCCTCTTGATGAAAGTGAAAGATGAGAGTGAAAAAGCTGACTTAAAACTCAACATTCAGAAATCTAAGATCATGGCATCTGGTTCCATCACTTCATGGCAAATAGATGGGGAAACAGTGGAAACAGTGAAAGACTATATTTTGGGGGGGCTCCAAAATCACTGCAGATGGTGACTGCATCCATGAGATTAAAAGATGCTTGCCCCTTGGAAGAAAAGTTATGAGAAACGTAGACAGCATATTAAAAAGCAGAGACATTATTTTGCTTTTAAACAAAAATTCGTCTAGTCAAAGCTATGGTTTTTCCAGTAGTCATGTATGGATGTGAGAGTTGGACTATAAAGAAAGATGAGCACTGAAGAACTGATGCTTTTGAACTGTGGTGTCGGAGAAGTCTCTTGAGAGTCCCTTGGACTGCAGGAGAGCCAACCAGTCTATCCTAAAGAAAATCAGTCCTGAATATTCATTGGAAGAACTGATGCTGAAGCTAAAACTCCAATGCTTTGGCCACCTGATGTGAAGAACTGACTCATTTGGAAAGACCCTAATGCTGGGAAAGATTGAAGGCAGGAGGAGAAGGGGACAACAGGGGATGAGGTGTTTGGATGGCATCACCGACTCTCATTCTCATCCTCTGTGCAAGACCTATTAACCATACTTAAAAAAAAAAAAAAAGGAAAGAAAGAAAAAAAATTGGTAGTATGGCTAATGCTACCTATTAGTTGTAGCCTAATTAACCTTTCCCTAGGATAGTGCCCTGCTGTTTGACCACCTGCTGTTCCCATCTTCCTAGAATATCCATCTTGTCTCTGAGAAGTCTTCTCTAAGAATACAAAACTGCACCCAGCAGTCTACCTTCAATCCTTCTTTGATACATTAAGTATTCACTCCTGAACCTACAGGCTGTTTTGAGTCCTGTCCTCAGGTTCCTTCTATGCTTTGATCATTCTTTATTTCCTTGGTTCTCTTCCCTGTCACAATCTTAACTCTTCTTCATTTTCCTGCGCCGAGTAGGAAATCGGTATGCAATGGCTATTTTCACAGTCCTTGAATGTCCATAATGTGTGCCTCTGTGATCCTTCAGGTTATACTTTTTACTGTGTTAAAATTTTTGCCAATATTGTGTAGAAAGAACGAGCAGAAAGTCAGGAGATCTAAGATCCCTCGTTTCTTTAATTGATCTTGAACATGGAGTCTAAATTGAACCTCAAGGTTTTTTATTCCTAAAATAAGACTGAAAATAAAGTAAGGCTGACACTTTCTAGGTCTACATTTCTGTGAGACTAAATCATCTTTACAGATGTTCTTTAAGTAAGGGGTTGGTTTGCAAGCGGACTGGGGGAAGACGGAGATATTTTTCTTCTTCAGTTTTCTCTTCTCGTATCTGATGGGACTAAAGTCCTTCCTTGACCCCACTTCCTGATCCTTAAAATGCAGTGAGATATTGATGCCAAGGTTTTCACTAGACTTTGTAATTCGAGAAGCAGAAAATATGGTTACATGTTTAGAATACAGCAGCAAGGGCTTTTGTTTCTGTATTCTTGTAAAATCTTACTCAAGCTTTTCGAAACAATAATTTTTTTCTGATGTGTAGTGTCTATCTCAGACAGTTTGACTGATAATCTTTCTTATGAAGGATGAAACGCTCCTACCCAGTGAAAAATGTCATCTTCTTCGATTTGCCCTGAAAGAGCTCATCTGTGTGCTGAGAAGGCTCCTTGCTTAAAGCTCTGGTTACAGAAGTAGAGCCATAGGTCACCATGCTGTGGGGCACTGCTCTTCATGAGGGGTTGGCCAAGGAAAACACTTGTTTAAAAGCATTTGAAACAGAAGATGAAATGAATGTTTTTCAGCTAGGAGAAAGCTCATGAAATGGCCTCCGAGCCAATGTTCCACATGATAAATCCTGAATGCAGTAGGAGCAACTTGTCATTAATTGTGCTCCCTGGAAAATCTCGGACCTAGCACTCCTCACCTGCCATTTTAAATTCTTTTACTACAAATCCACAAATTAAATACGGTCCTTGAGTTTAAAAGCAGCTCTTTTTAACACTCATGTTGAGTTCTCGTGGTGGAAATGAAAATACAAAATACTTCTTTCATGTTGGCTGATTCATCATCATTTCCCTATCATCATCAATAAGAGTAAGTCAGATTTACAGCTCATCAGTACCTTATGATTGTTTCTGAGGTAGATTAGTGGTTATGAAATATAATTACCATCCTCAAGAAATTTATGGAAAGGAGAGATATTGAATATGTGAATAGTTATTTTTAAATGTGTAAGTTTTAATCCTTATCTGTTTCTCAATGAATTATTTTTTTAAGTTTGGGGAGACCTTTCTTTTTCACTGTGGTAAGAACACTTAGGGCTTCCCTGGTGGCTCAGTGGTAAAAGAATCCACCTTCCAATGCAAGGAGACACAGATGATACGGGTTCGATCCCTGGATCAGGAAGATCCCCTGGAGGAGGAAATGGCAATCCATTCTAGTATTCTTGCCTGAAAAATCCCATGGACAGAGGAGCCTGGTGGGCTGCATTCCATGGGGTCGCGGTGACTTGGACACAATGGAGCGCTTGTGAAGAACACTTAATATGAGCTCTAACCTCTTAACAAATTTTTAAGTATACTAGACAGCACTGTTAATTATAGGAACTGTGTTGTATAGCAGATCTTTGGAACTTAACCATCTTACATAACTGAAACCTTATATCCTTTGAATAGCAAGTCTCCATATTCTCTTCCTTCTACACCCTAGTACCACCATTGCACTCTCTGCTTCTATCTGTTTGACTCTTACAGATGCCTCATTTAACTGTAATCACACAGTGTTTGGAGAAGGCGATGGCACCCCACTCCAGTACTCTTGCCTGGAAAATCCCATGGACGGAGGAGCCTGGAAGGCTGCAGTCCACGGGGCTGGACACGACTGAGTGACTTCACTTTTCACTTTCATGCATTGGAGAAGGAAATGGCAACTCACTCCAGTGTTCTTGCCTGGAGAATCCCAGGGATGGGGGAGCCTGGTGGGCTGCAGTCTATGGGGTCGCACAGAGTTGGACATGACTGAAGTGACTTAGCAGCAGCAGCAGTAGCAGCAGCATACAATGTTTATCTTTTTTTGGCTGGCTTATTTTATTTAGCATGATGTGCTAAGGTTCATCCATGTTAACACATATCTTAGGGTTTCCTTCTTTTTTAAGGCTAAATAATATTCCAGTGTATCTCTTGCATTGGCAGGCAGGTTCTTTACACTAGCACTGACTGGGAAGCTCATATATAGTATACATACACATATCACATTTTCTTTATCTATTCAGGAAATGCAAGTTAAAACCATGATGAATTACTACTTTACACATTTAGAATGGCTATTATTTTAAAAATATGAACCTGGCCCACTGTTGTTGAGATATGAAGTAGTACAGCTTACTATGGAAAACAGTATGGAAGTTTCTAAAAAAAGTAAAAACAGAATTACCATACATCAGCAATCCCACTTTGAGTATTTATCCAAAAGAATCGAAGTCAGAATCTTGAGGAAATATTTACATTCCCATGTTCGTTGTTACATTCACAATGGCCAAGACATGGAAATAACCTAGTTTGGGGAGAATTTTATTAAAAGTCATTGGTCAAAGTCAGAAACATTTTCTTTGTATAACAGCATGTCTGAGCATATGTATCTCAGGCTACCATGTAGATTTACTTTCTGAACTACCACTCTGACCAACCATTTTCTTTTTCATAGGGAGCAAGAAAGGGACGGTAGCAAATCCTGAATTTGTACTCGTCTTCCACCCTCTTCTTGCCCTAACCCCCCTTCCTCTTTAGCTTTCTCCTAAGATGATAGTATGAAGTACACTACTCACCTGGAACAAGTGTGCCGACCTCGCTGTAGTGTTCTGGTCAAAAATGTCATACCGTGGCTTTGTTTCTCATCCGTCTTCTGCCCCTTGCATGGGAGATGAAGCTATCCTTTGACCTCCATTGACAGCCTCGCCACGTTGGCCAAGGGAGGCTGAAGGGATATACATCACATTATAGTCTTCTCACTGCCAAGTTCTAGTCAGTTTCAGCAACATATGTGAAAAGCTCCAAAGCAAATACAGGGAGACGAAATAAAACATAAATTAATTCTCTCCAGGGATAAATAAAGCATGGATGCATTGCTCTTGAGTTTACAGGATGGAAATCAGAAAGATTTTCCTTGAGTTTTAGTGATACTGGAGTTCAGATTCCTGATTCTTCAATCCAGAAAATGGAGAGACATATATAGACCAACAAAAATCTAGGTTCCCTACTAATATCTATAGATGTAAGAAAATATGCCTCAATAGTTCATATTTATGGGCATCTTCAAGGTGATGTAGCTGAGTTAGTTGTCCTGTGAAACTAGCCTCTGTTTTCAGAGGAAAAGAATCAAACTCTTTCTTTAAGTATATTAATGTCAAAGAGAAAAAGGGCATTTGGATATCATGTAATTTCAGGCAGATACAAATGGCTTTGAACTTCTAACTCCTCATTTTTTTCACCTGAGATTTAAAAAAAATGTTCTTCTACCTGAACTATTGTTCTATTTTTTTTTAATCAAAGTATAGTTGATCCAACCAGTCCATTCTGAAGGTGATCAGCCCTGGAATTTCTTTAGAGGGAATGATGGTGAAGCTGAAGCTCCAGTACTTTGGCCACCTCATGCGAAGAGTTGACTCATTGGAAAAGACTCTGATGCTGGGAGGGATTGGGGGCTGGAGGAGAAGGGGATGACCCAGGATGAGATGGCTGGATGGCATCACGGACTCGATGGACGTGAGTCTGAGTGAACTCTGGGAGATGGTGATGGACAGGGAGGCCTGGTGTGCTGTGATTCACAGGGTCGCAAAGAGTCAGACATGACTGAGCGACTGAACAGAACCTAACTGAACTGATAGTTGATTTATAATATTATATTAGCTTCAAGTTTCCACCAAGTGATTCAACATTTTTATGGATTATATTCCGTTTAAAGTTGTTCTAAGTTCTCATTTTTTGAACTGAGAAAACTGGGGTGGGGCAGGGCCTTCCTCTTTCCTTTGGGTTCTTTATTACCATAGAACTGACCACCTGAAATATTTTTGGCCAATTTCTGGACTCTTAGTTATCTGAACAACATTGGACAGGTAGCTACAGAAAAAATACAGGTACCTGAACTGTTTACGGAAGTTGAGTTATTTTGGATCAGCTTAATTTAAAATCTTGGTTATTTTTTCATCAATCCTCACTGAAAGACAGGATTAAAGGAAAACTTCACTTCATTTACTGAATGCTGATAAAATACCAAAAGAAAGTGAAAGTGTTATGCACTCAGTAAGGTCCGACTCTTTGTGATCTCACGGACTGTAGCCTGCCAGGCTTCTCTCTCATGAAATTCTCCAGGCAAGAATACTGGAGTGGGCAGCTATTACCTTCTGCAGGGGATCTTCCTGACCCAGAGATTAAACCTGTGTTGCATTGCAAGCAGATTCTTTACCATCTGAGCCACAATGGAAGCCCAAAGTTAAATGCCAAAGTTGATAAAATAGCAGTGATGAAAGCAATGTTCACAATGACTAGACTGCTATGGACTGTACTTTAGCCAGCCCAGGGCAATGCTTCTTACCATCTCTACTTTAGATGTGATTACAGTTTTAATTATGGTTTTCTACTTTGTTTTTTGAGTAAGTCACACATTATTCTGGTGACTTTTCTAGAGGACTGTATATATGTTAATTAAAGTTGGAGAATAGAGGAATTTTTTGGTGGCCCAGTGGCTAGGACTTGGCACATTCACTGTGGTGGCCACGGTTCAATCCCTGATTAGGGAACTAAGATCCCATAAGCTATGTGGTGTGGCCAAAAAAAAAAAAAAAATTGGAAAATACAAGCAATAGAAACACCCATAAGATACTGCACTGATTTCATTTTATTCCCAGAGTTGTGTTCTTCTCACACACAAATACAAAAGCTAAAACTTACTTTCTGAATGTAGTTGTAGAAGATTTTATTTTTTCCTTTAAAAATGACAACATATACCAGAGTGCCAATATCTCTTGAACAGCTGAGCACTGAATGAAATTTTTAGTTGGGTCCAACCACCCTTATGGCAGAAAGTGAAGAGGAACTAAAAAACCTCTTGATGAAAGTGGAAGTGGAGAGTGAAAAAGTTAGCTTAAAGCTCAACATTCAGAAAACGAAGATCATGGCATCTGTTCCCATCACTTCTTGGAAAATAGATGGGGAAACAGAAAAAACAGTGTCAGACTTTATTTTTTTGGGCTCCAAAATCACTGCAGATGGTAACTGCAGACATGAAATTAAAAGATGCTTACTCCTTGGAAGAAAAGTTATGACCAAACCAGATAGCATATTCAAAAGCAGAAACATTACTTTGCCGACTAAGGTCCGTCTAGTCAAGGCTATGGTTTTTCCAGTAGTCGTGTATGGATGTGAGAGTTGGACTGTGAAGAAGACTGAGTGCCGAAGAATTGATACTTTTGAACTGTGGTGTTGGAGAAGTCTCTTGAGAGTCCTTTGGACTGCAAGGAGATCCAACCAGTCCATTCTGAAGGAGATCAGCCCTGGGATTTCTTTGGAAGGAATGATGCAAAAGCTGAAGCTCCAGTCCTTTGGCCACCTCATGCGAAGAATTGACTCATTGGAAAAGACTCTGATGCTGGGAGGGGTTGGGGGCAGGAGGAGAAGGGGACGACCCAGGATGAGATGGCTGGATGGCATCACGGACTCGATGGCCGTGAGTCTGAGTGAACTCTGGGAGTTGGTGATGGACAGGGAGGCCTGGCGTGCTGTGATTCATGGGGTCGCAAAGAGTCGGACACGACTGAGCGACTGAACTGAACTGAACTTACTGGCGGCTTGTTATCATGAAGTCTTGAGGACTGTGTAGTATTCCATAGAATGATAGTTCACCAACCACATCTAATAACTCCATCATGAGGAAAAAAATGAGATGATAAAACGGAAAATGGAGTAAAAGATATTTACACCATTTATAAAAGTGAGAGACAAAGAAAGAAAGCTTATTTTTTATGCTAACCGTATTTTCCAAACTTTTCATTGGTTGCTTGGAGAAGCAGAAGGATGGACGACTGGCACAGGTTTCCACGTGTGCCTATGTGCCCAGTGACTTCAGCTGCGTTTGGCTCTTTGCCACCCTACAGACTGTAGCCCACCACGCTTCTCCGTCGTGGGATTTTGCAGGCAAGAATACTGGGGTGGATTTCCACGCCCTCCTCCAGGGGATCTTCCCAACCAAGGGATTGAACCCACATCTCCTGCGTCTCCTACAGGTGGATTCTTTACTACTGAGCCATCAGGGAAGCCTACATGTTTCTAAGAGGTGATGGAAACAAGTTTTAATTGAACTTTTTTTTCTCTTAGGAACCAGTGTCCACAGTCACAATTACATGCAGTTTTGTACAGTAATTTGGATATTCACTTTTGCAAGCTACTGTGGCCTCTGAGGACGAGGCTACTACTGTGTGATGACTTCACGTGTGTTTTAATTAGATAACTCTTCCTGAGACATTTTACTTCTAGTTGTCAGAAAATTATTCTAAGTATTAAGTTCATCAGAAGAAAGAAATATCAATGCCATTTTGGGGGAATTTTTTTTTTTTATAAACACTCATCTCTGAAGGTAATGAAGTTGTAATAAAAAAAGATGCCTGAGATGTGAATTATAGCTCCTTAGGTTTGATGCCCTTGTATAATACACAACCTGAACAATTGTAGCAGTTAGCTATTCCAGGAGATACATACTGTAGAAGTCAGAAATCTACTAGTTTCATCTTCCTAACTTATGGTCAAATAAGGAGGAAAGAAACAGTCTTAAATAGATCACATAGTGTTTTGTTGATTATGTTGGATTTCAGAAGACTTTCAATTAACATACTCACTATAAGAGAGGAAAACAACTGTAAAGATGAGATGTCAGGCGGAAATAATTCAGTTTAGTTCAGTTCAGTCGCTCAGTCGTGTCCAACTCTTTGCAACCCCATGAACGGCAGCATGCCAGGCCTCCCTGTCCATCTCTTAGGATGGAGTAGTTGGGTCTGCTTGCAGTCCAAGGGACTCTCAAGCGTCTTCTCCAACACCACACTTTAAAAGCATCAATTCTTCAGTGCTCAGCTTTCTTTATAGTCCAACTCTCACATCCATACATGACCACTGATAAAACCAGAGCCTTGACTAGACAGACGTTTTTTGACACAGTGATGTCTCTGCTTTTGAATATGCTGTCTAGGTTGGTCATAACTTTCCTTCCAAAGAGTCAGCGTCTTTTAATTTCATGGCTGCAGTCACCATCTGCAGTGATTTTGGAATAATTTGGCAGTAATTTGTGCTAAATAAATGTTTGCTCAGTATCTGCCTGCAATGCAGGAGACATAAGAGACTCGGGGTTGATCGCTGGGGTGAAAAGATCCCCTGGAGAAGGAAATGGTAACCTACTCTAGTATTCTTGCCTGAAAATTCTCATGGGCAGAGTAACCTGGCAGACTATGTTCCATGGAGTTAAAAGTTGGACATGACTGAGCAACTAAGCACACACACATACATTGCCATCATGAGTGTGAGCAAGCTTTAATTTATGTCAGTGCCATTGATCTATACATGTGGATTTCTGGAAATGTATTAGGGTGCTTTGTCAGTGCATAATTTTTGTTAATCACTTATTAGGAACTTTGATATTGTGCTGAATGCTTTCTATATGTTATCTCAGTGAATGGCTATAATAATTTCATGAGGATTATTCATTTAGTCATTCCCATCATCTAAGCTTGGAGACACTACCCTATGTGGGACCCAACGTCCATGCCATTCCTGAGAATGTAAATGAAAAAAAGGGATTTATAACTTTTTTTATATGCCAGCAAGAATCAGGTGGGAAAGTATAATTATAAAGAGACACAAATAGATATGTATAATATTTAAGAATAGATCTGTCAAGAGATCGATGTGAAGAACATGACAAGCCTGGTAGGAACATAAATTGGTACAACCTTTTTGGAGGATAATTTGGCAATTTGTGTCAGAAACTTCAGCCTGAAAAACTCATCAAAAAGATGTAATTAGAGAGGTAGCAAGATTCTCTATAGATTGATCCACTTTAGTATTGCTTTTGCTAATAATAACTGAAATAATATATTCATCAAAATGAAATTTTGTGAAGTGTATTCACATGCAGCTTTAAAAAGGATGTTGTAGAAGAAACGTTGTTTTGAAAATGTTCTTAACATATTGAAAAATATTTACAAGGCATCATTGAAACTGTATGATTGCAGATTTATGAGATTAAGTATGTATTTGCCCACCCACCCATATACATAGAGAAAAGACTAAAAAGGTTTGTTTAAACCTGTGAATAGTAGTTACCAATGGGTGGTACAATAATGAGTGATGTTTATTTTTTCTGCTTTTTTGGATTTTTTTCTGTTGTCTATAATAAACTGTGTTCCTTTTATAATCAGAAAAATATGGTTCAAAAATATTGATGTAATATAGCCATTTATCTTTTGATTAAATTTGAACCAAGTATAAAGATGGGTTAATGTTGGTCTTATTTTTGTATTTATCTCAGTTTTACACATTCTTTTTGCCTTTGTTAAGAAATACGGGAATAACTGCAATAAGAACATAGGGAAAATTTTTATTTTTTTTTAAAGTTAGAACCAAGGCAAGATGATTTCTCTCAGGGAATAAGAAAGCTCTGCTTTGTTTCATTTAGACTAGGTTTATATAAACATGGTGTGTCAATCACCCAGATAACTGAAGTCTGCATTAGTCAGAAGCTGCTAACTATTGTAACAAACAACAGCTAAACTATTAGCAATTTAATATAACAATTTATTATTTGGTTACATCATAGACCATTATGGTCAGAGTCAGGGAGGTGGGAGGGAAACTGTTCTGGTGTTGTTTAGAGATCGGGAACCAAGACCTTGTCCATCATGGTCAACATGTGGCCTCCAAAGTTGCCATAAAATAAGAAAAGATATTGCCAGCTGGCTTCAGCCACCTTTGTTCACATTTCGTTGGCCAGAATTTGTTTACATTTCATTGGCCAGAACTTGATCACATAGCCGTACTTAAATTTAAGTGCAAAGGAGGCTGGGAAATTTAGCCTTGTTACTGAACAGAAGTTCATGTGCCCAATTCTCAGTGAAGACAAATAATAATGAAATACCAGTCTGGAGAAGAGAAAGGTTTATTGCAGGGCCATGCAAGGAGACAGGTGGTTTATGACCCCCAATCCTTGAACTCCTCAAATGGTTTCAGGAAAGCCTTTTTAAAGACAAGACTAGGGTGGTTAGTTGTTGCAAACTTCTTGGTGTTGGAATCCTTTGTTCATGCAGCTGTCCACATAGGTGAGGTCATACTGTTCCTATACATCTCTAATAAAACAAATGTTATTATCTGTTCTGTAAATTATTGTATCTCTTTGTACTTAAAGGTCAGAGCCTTGAGAATAGGCTACCCTGTGTATTTGAGGCTATAGGCAACACTCCTTTACAAAAGGTTGAGAGCCAACATGGCTAAACACAAGCAGTAAAACACAGAGATTAAAAAGGAACAGCTCTAATGTCGAGTCGGATTGGTTCCTTCCTATTACAGTCTTACTGTGTTTCCAGGAGGGAAACAAAGTAAGCTGGCTGGACATACAACACATGTCAGTACCTCATTCTCCTAATACACTGTCTTACCCAGATAAAAAGGATTTTTTGTCTTTAATTATAGAGAATGGTACTCAGTACTCTGTTTTACTTTAGCATGTAAGTAAAATATTGCTTTTAAATTCTGTTGTTGCCTGAATTTATTTTTGATAGTACATTGCTCTAAAATTTTTATATCCAGCTGAAAACAACAACAACAAAGTGTTTATCAGGGGGTAATTGATGCCCAAAACATAACATGTTTCCTCAACACAACTCCCAGATGACTGTTGGTTTGGAGGAAATGTTTGTACAGGCTACACATTAATGGATGGATACAGTCTGTTACCCTCTGGCTTCCAAAATGTTTATGTCTGATTGGAAACTCTTCAATTTGTATCAGACACTGGAAAAACACTTTACTGTCTGAGATTTTTCTATTTGTTGAAGATGGCAGTAAAAGAAATCTTAAGCATATGGAATTACCTGGTTCCATTTTTTTGGAACTAGAGCTTTAGGCAATGTCTGGTCATAATAAATAAACTGTAGCTCTAATTATCCTTTTAGTAATGTTTACAGAAACCAAGGGCAGGTTGTAAATAGAATAAGAGAGCAAAATAAAAGGTAGAGGTATTAGGACTTATATTGCTTATTCTTTTGAGACATAGGAAGCTTCTGTTTCATATGTAGAGTTAAACCACTGCTTTAGGAGCACCCCGATGTAGTCTTTGGAGACCTAAATTTGTCTTTTGTTTTCTTGAAGCTCTCAACTCACAAAGAATGGTTTATTGTTGTTTTTAATTAATCAGTTAGAAGTGTGTCTATTCAAATGTCATTATCATACCAAGGCACTTTTGGGTCATGTAGCTTTATACCAGGAATTGTGTGTGAGAACGAAGCTAGGCAGTACCAGAGGTGAACAACCTCTGGGAACCATGTAACCTTGCTAGACTATGACCGCTGTTGCCTTGAGGCTGAATTCCACAAGAATTTCCATCTAAGATTTCCTGCTATACTGCATCTGCCTCCCAGGTCCCACGAGTGAGTCTCTACTTTAAGGTGGTATAAACTGTGTATTCTGGGATACTGCAGAGAGGGTGGAAGTTTTAATGAATTTGAGAAGGAAAGAAATGTGTTTCACGGCAGAGGTGTTCCTGGAAGCATGCTATAAAAGGGCAGCCAGAATGACATGCCGTGTTCTCCTGATAAAAACATAGACGGTGGGAGGTGTGGCTCTTAACAGAGGCAAGTAGTTTTAGATCTGAAAAAATGATCCTTCCCTTCAAAAATCCAACTTAGAGTGAAAACTGTTCAATTTTTGCATTACAAAAAATGTTAAAAAAAACCCCACATTATTTTACCAATATCTTCATCCTTAATGATTTTTTTTTCATAGTTTAAAGATAGGATGTTGAAGCCCATCACTTCTTTCACCTTCCTTCTACATGTCCGGATCCCTTAACTTCCTTAAGGGAAGTTAAGTGTCTTTGCATGGAAAATGAAGACCCTGCAGTGCCTCCCAAGAGCTATGTACAGACTAAAGAACATAAAGCCTTTTTAAAAGTTGAAGCAATGAAATATTTTAACAATTTTCCATATTTATTGAGGCAATTTAGACAATTTTCCATAGTTTACTTTTTTAAAATTGAGATGTAATGACATATAGCATTATATTATTCTCAGGTGTGCAACCTAATGGTTCAATATACATATGTACTTAGTCACTCAGTCGCGTCTGACTCTTGTGACCCCATGGACTGTAGCCCACCTGGCTGGTCTGTCCATGGGATTCCTCGAGGTAAGAATACTGGAGTGGGTTGCCATTCCTGCTCCATCAATATATGTATGTGATATATTTTATATTTTAATCATTATATGCTACCATTAGTTCATACTATATACACCCCTCCTTTCATCCATCCATTCATCTCCCAAATAGTTATTGCTGATCTGATTCTCATAATTCATTGTGCTAACTTATGGGGACACATGAGTGAAAAAACCTGTTTCTGCTCCCAGGAAATTTATGGTCTGGTTTGTTAAGGGAGCAGGTAAATGATACTGTAACATGATGCATACTATAAGAAAGATATATTTAAAGAAGTCTGGAGAAGAGGTAGACAGAAGTGTATCTTCAACGACAAAAGCAAAGCCTTCCTCTTGAGTTGTTGTTCAGTTGCTAAGTTGTGTACGACTCTTTGTGATCCCACAGACTGCAGCACACCAAGCTTCTCTGTCCTTCACCATCTCCCACAGTTTGCTCAAACTCATGTCCATTGAGTCCATTGAGTCCATCCAACTACCTCATCCTCTGTTGCCCCCTTTTCCTCCTGCCCTCAATCTCTCCCAGCATCAGGGTCTTTTCTAGTGAGTCCACTCTTCGCCTCAGGTGGCCAAAGTATTGGAGCTTCAGCTTCGTGTCTCTTGAGAATGCACAAATAATAAAACTCATGTTGGGCAAATGACTTTTCAAAGTTTTAATTGTGTACATTGTGTGAATATAAACTTGGATGCAGTCTTTGAACATGACATTAAGTACCTAAAAGAAACAAATGCATGTACTTTCTGAGTTTGCATATAGGGAGGATACAAAAGGGTTTGGAAGCCAGTGGAATTACTGCAGCTGAATGGGGCGGGGTGTGTTTCAAGATTACATGAAAGAAGGAGAAGGAAGCCATAGACAGTGTCTCAAAGCATACATTGGGAATAACTTTATCTGGAAGTCTAGGGTGACTATTTCAGGTGAAAGGAATGGTATCTAGTATAGTTCAGATGTCACAAAGAAACGTGTGGGGGATAGTAGAATACTTCACGTATTTCTTCAGTGCTGGCAAAACAGACTAGATGTTTTGGAAGGCTACAGAGCAAAGTGCAGAATTTTAAAATCATCATGCTGCTGCTGCTACTGCTAAGTCACTTCAGTCATGTCTGACTCTGTGCGACCCCAGAGATGGCAGCCCAGCAGGCTCCCCTGTCCCTGGGATTCTCCGGGCAAGAACACTGGAGTGGGTTGCCATTTCCTTCTCCAATGCATGAAAGTGAAAAGTGAAAGTGAAGTCACTCAGTTGTGTCCGACTCCTAGCGACCCCATGGACTGCAGCCCACCAGGCTCCTCTGTCCATGGGATTTTCCAGGCAAGAGTACTGGAGTGGGTTGCCATTGCCTTCTCTGTAACATCATCATCAGTTCAGTTCAGTTCAGTTCAGTCACTCAGTCGTGTCCGACTCTTTGCGACCCCATGAATCGCAGCCCACCAGGCCTCCCTGTCCATCACCAACTCCCAGAGTTCACTCAGACTCGCGTCCATCGAGTCAGTGATGCCATCCAGCCATCTCATCCTCTGTCGTCCCCTTCTCCTCCTGCCCCCAATCCCTCCCAGCATCAGACTCTTTTCCAATGAGTCAACTCTTCCCATGAGGTGGCCAAAGTACTGGAGTTTCAGCTTTAGCATCATTCCTTCCAAAGAAATCCCAGGGTTGATCTCCTTGAGAATGGACTGGTTGGATCTCCTTGCAGTCCAAGGGACTCTCAAGAGTCTTCTCCAACACCACAGTTCAAAAGCATCAATTCTTTGGCACTCAGCCTTCTCCACAGTCCAACTCTCACATCCATACATGACCACAGGAAAAACCATAGCCTTGACGAGACAGACCGTAGTTGGCAAAGTAATGTCTCTGCTTTTGAACATCATCATACCTGAGTGCAAATCCTACCTCTGCTATTACCATATGTATGACCTTGGCCACTTCTCTTAACTATTGTTTGTCTCAGCATCCTCACCTGTAAAAAAGGGATGAAGTACCTTATTTGCAGTGAATCCAGGATTCAGTGGGGCTTCCCTTGTGCTTTAGCTGGTAAAGAATTTGCCTGCAGTGGGGGAGACCTGGGTTCAATCCCTGGGTTGGGAAGATCCTCTGGAAAAGGGAAAGGCTACCCACTCCAGTATTCTGGCTTAGAGAATTCCATGTACTATATTGTCCATGGGGTCTCAAAGAGTTGAACATGCCTGAGCGACTTTCACTTTCATTTTCAGGATTCAGTGAAAGAATACATAGGGACAGAACTTAGCACTATGTCTGGCACAGAGGAAGCACTCAATAAATGTAGTTATTATTAGGATATAGATTCTGCACTAGACCTTGCTATGCCTTATCATGAAAGTGAAAAAAGTAAAAACATTACTTGCTCGGTCATGTCCGACTCTTCCTGACCCCATGGACTGTAGCCTGCTAGGCTCCTCTGTCCATGGAGTTCTCTAAGCAAGAACACTAGAGTGGGTTACCACTCCCTTCTTCAGGGGGTCTTTGCAACCCAGGGGTTGAACCCGAGTCTCCTACATTGCAGGCAGATTCTGTACCCTCTGAGCCACCAAGGAAGCCCCGTGCCTTATCGTGACTTGATCTCCAATATGCAGTCACCAGAGTGGTATTTGAGGCAGGCATCTGACAGCAAAGCAGATGTGCAAATACATAAAAACCTAGGGGAAAAAAATGTCTATGAACAGTGGCCCTGTTGGTCTCTTTGTCAGAGAACAATGAGCAGATACGATAAGGAACACCCTTACCAGGGCGATGTGGACTCTGAACGCTGGTATAGGACACTTGTTCCAAATGCATCCAGTTTAGCTCTCTGAATGACTTTTCACTGGGCCATGTCCAAGTTCTTTCTTGACAAGAGGCCAGTTAAGAAATTCAGGCAAGACATTACTGGGGCCCCTGCTGCAGCAGTGGGGGGAGTGAAAACAAGTAACAGATTCCCTTGCTTGCTTCCTGAGGGGCATGGTGAGCTGTTCCTTATGTGGGGTGAGGGTCAGGGAGTGTCCAGAGGTCAGGCTGGAGGGGCGGTGTAGGTGGTTTGCCCTCCCCTTTGATGATGTTGAATACGGGGAACATACGCAGTACCTTGCTTTTGCTCCTGGCATTCTGTTTTTGCTCCCGACTCTTCACAAGTGGCAGCTTTTTGATCTTTTGGTAGCATGTTGTGCAGAACTTGCCCCAGCTGCTTATGCATGCAGTTGTTTTCAGTCCCTTATTGTCTCTCTGTATTCTGTCGCTGGGGGAGAGGCTGTCCAGGTGCAAGCGTTGCAACAAAGGGCCCCGGGTGGCAGCCTGCCTCAGTTTCGCACTTGGTGTCCTGCTCTTGATGTGCACATGAGGCTGGTCCTTTATGATTGTAGAGAACTAAGTGGATCTTTCTGTTATGTTGCCCATTACACTCAGGTTGAGAAAGTCCCACATGGGACCAAGCCAGTGTATTTACGTAACTGTGTTAGATAAATCTGACAGTATTTAAATTTTCTTTTAGCAGAGCAGTAAATAGGTCAATATAATACTCTTGCCTGGAAAATTCCATGGACTGTGGAGCCTGGTAAGTTACAGCCCATGGGATTGTAAAGAGTTGCACACGATTGAGCAACTTCACTTCAAATAGGTAAATATCAGATGAAATGACTCCTCTGTGGTTCCTCTATCTAAATCCTTGTCTTGTTTGGGAGCCATATTACTTGGGTAGGGGCCTTGTTCCTATTCAACCTGCTTTTTTTCCCCCCTCTCCCAACTATTCCCTGTGTAGCAGTGAACAAAGTATATTGACCTCTAGGGATACTATTTTAATTGCTTTATTTTATCCAAGACTTAAATGTACAGAATTAGCAAAACCTCAATTTATATAATGTTCAGTATGATTTAGAAGGCAAAATGGACTTTTTTGGACCTATATCTTTAGTTACTGAAGTTTTAATAGCTTGGAAGTGCAGTGATGCTTGAAAATGTAAATTTTTGGAAGGAAAAAGTTTCGGAAATTGTGACCTACTTAACTTTTAGTACATTGGACCATTGAGCCAAGAGGTATGGTGACCACCCACTGGAACTTCAGACATAGTGTTCTGATTGTCAAACTCCAGGCCTAAGCCTACTTATAATTAAGTGAAGATAATCTCTATCTGGTCCAGAGAAATTCTAGAACCAGTCACATCGGTTTAGCATCTATTTAGTGTTCCAAGGGAATCTGTCCTAATATCTGAAGGCCTGGCAGGTTGTGGATCTTTCATGTTTGTTGAATGAATTAGAATACCATGCCATCTGCTTCCATAATAAAATTCTCTCTTGCCCTCCTTAAAAACTTAATAAGTGAAATCATTAGAGAGAAGCACAATCCAAGGCCACCCTGGGTTAGAATAGGTGGCTATGCTATTAACAAAACCCCTTTACAGGAAAATCCTATATTTGGAAAAACATTAGAAATACATCCACGTGGCTGATTAGAATTCAGAAGCCCTCAATATAACTACCATCTTTTCCTTTTCAGACGTCTGAATTTTAACTCTTGCTATCCTGATATCAGCCTTAGTGAGTCCAAATTGTGGCAGCAGAAAAGGACATTTAGAGATCAGAAGCCCTGAATGTGAGCAGTGAGTGCTTATTCTCCACTTAAAGCTACCCTCCACTTTTCTTCATATTCCTTCACACTCCATGAGAGCAGCCTGCATGAGCTTGTTTTTAATAATTACTACCAATTTTAAATGAATGTAACGTAGTGTGGAAAGAGAAATCAATAATCATTTAGTAGAACTATAGGGCATTTTTTCTTGTTGTTTTATTAGTGATACCATTGATCTGGTGTGATGGTACTTAGCTGGCATGGCACCGCTCGGAAGCAGTGTTTGGGCCAAATTTGTGAACATGCATTTGGTTATCATAATGCCTGGAGGAGAGCTACTGGACTTCAGGGGAGAGGGACAAGGGTGCTGGTGTCCTGTAGTGCATAGAAGAGTCTTGCACAACAAAAAAAGTGAAGCAGTGTTTGTGAGCTTATTGGGCATTCAAATAGGCTAAATATATTGTTAATAATTATTTGAGTCTAGGCTCAGAAACATGTCTATGTAGACATGAAATACTGTGTGTGTGTGTGTGTGTGTGTGTGTGTGTGTGTGCAGGGTGAATATATGCATTGAATTTTCCAAGAATGAAACTGCCATGTATGTCGAGGGGGCTTAGGACTTTGGGAATCAGAACTTCCCCAAGAGCTGTTGATACTTTCAGACAATCCCATCACAGCTGCCATGCTGCTTGTGTGTAACAAGCACCTCACGCTTGCATCTGCATTTGTCAGTGTAGCATTCAAGGTGAAGTACACAGCTAGTTTTGCATCTTCCTGTGTGGAAGAACCTAGCCAATTACATATTTAAAGGCATGGCATTCCATTATTATTTACTTTTCTTCTCTTTCTCCTTTGTTATATTGTTAAGGCATTTTATTATTTCTTTCAAAATTTCGTACGTTAATTGAATTTCATTTTAGGATCGCAAAGGGGACAAGACCATACATTTCTTACAGGAGTGCTGGGTCTCATCGGCAATGGCAACTACCGATCTAGTCCTTATCATGTCTCTGGTACTGTAATAAAGGTACTGTGGTTATCCTTTGTCAGCATAAATGTGAGGCAGTATTATCCTAGTTTACAAATCAAAAGACAGGGACTTGCAGAGAAGTCATAAGCATGCTTGTAGTTGGGAGCAGCCATTCAAACTTGCGTAGATCCGGTAACTCAGACAATGCATGCAACTCCTCTGCAGTTGCTCTCAGCCAGACGCTGCGCTGCTGTCTTCTCATCAGGCAAAAGCAAAGCCACGTTCTCGTCCCCTGTAAAGACTTCCCAGTCTGTACCTGAGGGCTCTCAATGTAGATCACCTACCCGTGAGTGTCCCACAGGAAGAAACATGCGGTGTACTTGGGAACAGTCATGTCCCTGAGGCTAAAGATCCCTCACCATCATCAGGACCAGAACACACTCGCTTTCTGTTATGAATAACATTCAAAGTTGATGTCAGTGGGGCTGATTCTGTACCTGAGTATGTTTATATATATCGAGGGATGAGCAGGGAGCTTTGTTTGTGAAATAGAAGTGGACCTGGTGAGTCTCAGAAAGACTCATACAGAGGGTTGGGAGAGGAACATTCTAGAGTAACCCATGTTGGATAATTGGTCCCAAAAGGATGGTTCTTTTCATACCCAACTACCTAGGGCAGGGCTAGTGAGTCAGGCCTCATTCTCCATCCCCCAGAGTAGCAAGGCTATGCACGTGGAGGACGTGACCTCCATCGCTGCCTCTCCTTGGGCTCCTGGAGGGAACTGGACACCCCGCCATCACTGGTTCTGTTGCTATGAGCTGGACTGGCTATGGGTCACACTGATGCCCTATAGTTTTCTCTTTCATTGTTTGTACTCCTTTCTCTGTTCTAAATATTATTATTGTTGCTTCTCTCCAGTTTGATATTTTTCAATTATTGTATTTTTTAGAAAAACTCATAGACAGTGTTTCCAAGTGTGATAAAGAGAGTTTGACCACTGATTCTGCCTCCTTGGATCAACACGTCTTGATGCAGAACCTCTGGGGGCGCCCTTCTTCTTCACTGTCTGCTCAGTATTTCATTCAGCCTCTAAGATCAATAGCCATGATACAGCCTCTGAAATGTGCATGTTGTCTCCTAAGCCCAGAGTTCTTCTGCCAGATCTTGCCTTGGGGATGATTCTCACCCCTTTTCTGCCTCAGTTGCTCGTCAGTAAAATGGAGAAATAATAGTGCCTCCTAAGGTAGTTGTACTGATTGAAATAACAATTAAACCAATACCTAACACAGAGTAAACGCTCAATGGGCAGGAGGAAAAGGGGGCGACCGAGGATGAGATGGTTGGATGGTATCGTTGACTCAATGGACATGAGTTTGAGCAAACTCTAGGGCATAGTGAAGAACAGAGAGGCCTGGCGTACTGCAGTCCATTGGGTGGCAAAGAGTCAGACACGACGGAGTGAATGAGCAACAACACAAAGTGCTTGATGAATTGATCTAGTAGTAACAATAGTGGTTGTAAAAGAGAATAGTTGCTAGTCATAGTTTCTCACAACAGTCTTTCATTATTTTGCAGAATTTAAGTTACTAGCCCATGAAGAACCATTCAGTTAATAATGGATAGACTGCAGCTTGTCTAAACCAGGGTCTCTCAACCGTGGCACTGCTGATATTTTGGTCCACACAGAGGGGCCTTTCTGTGAATTGCAGGTCATTTTGCAGTATCCCTGGTCTCTTCTCCCTAGATGTTAGTTACACACCTTAAGTTGTGACAACCAAAACCATCTTCAGACATTGCTGAATATCCCCGTGGATGACAGTTATATACAAGTTGCCTCTGGTTGAGAACCATGGGGGAAAAGCAGTATTCTGCCTTTTTCACTATCCTCATCATGAAGGAAAATTCTTTTTTATATTTTTTTTAAGCAGATGAACTAAGTGATGAGGCATTTCTTCATTTTAGAAAAGAAGCTTTTGCTTTCCAACTTTCAAACTATGTCATTATCTTAAATAATCAGCTTGGCAGGTATAATCAAAACCCAATTCAATTAAAATAAATAATCATAGGCAGCTAGACAACTGTCTCTATGGTCAGTGAATAGAATAAATATACTTTATTCTTCAAAATTCTCCAGTTAACGCCATGGGAGTGAAGGCAATCTTGAGGAGATCTGGGTTCTTCTAACATGCAGGCGTCAGAGGCTGCAAGTGCTGTTATTATTTTAGCAAGAGATGACGGTTTGGAGAAGAAAGAATGGGTTTTCTGTGCACAGTGCTATCAGAGCCTCTGTTTTGTAACTTGAGGATACTTCCTCATGTTTATTTTTACTCATACTTATACTTTATTTTAATTTTCAAAAGGGGGACATTTTCCAGGGAACACATCTCATCCTTCTCCTTACCAAGATTTCCTAGTCAATCGTGTCACCCTTGTCCTGCACTGGTCACCCAGGACAATGTCTGGGAGACAGTTGACCTCTCCTAGCATCTGTCTGGAGCTACAGGAGTTCACATCATCCTTTTGGGTCAGGTTTCCTTCGGCCTTTCTTCAGAAGATCACACAGCAGATGACGCCCGAGAAGCATCACTGAATGGTCGTTTTTGCTTCTAAGGGAAAATCATTTGTGGCTCAGACAGTAAAGAATCTGGCTATATTGAAGGAGACCGAGGTTCAGTCCCTGAGTTGAGAAGATCCCTGGGAGGAGGGAATGGCAACCCATTCCAGTATTCTTACCTGCAGAATCTCATGGAAAGAGGAGCCTGGTGGGCTATAGTCCGTGGGGTCAGACATGACTGAAGTGACTCATCACAAAAATTGGTGGGGAAGAACTAGGCCAGGAGAGTATATGTAAGTGCCTGGGCCTTCAGGTTAGGCTACTTGAATTGGAAGTGACATCCTACATACGGCTAAATATCAATTGTACCTCAATGTAAAGTAAAAATTATAGAAAAATAAAGTAGTAACAGGAAGTGCCTAGTAATAAGAAGTAGTGTTAATAATTCTTGTTATTAAAAGGACAGGCTATAAGGAGTGGACCTTCATAATCAAGTATACTGCCTTTCTCCCCACTTAAATACTAACACGTCATTCCACCATTTATCTCCTTCTGCTGTGTGTGTGTTTTTTTTTTAATTTTTATTGGAGTATAATTGATTTACAATGTTGTTTTAGTTTCAGGTATACAGCAAAGTGAATCAGTTACACATACATATAACCACTTGTTTTTCAGATTCTTTTCCCACATAGACCAGGCTTCCCAGGTGGTGCTAGTGGTAAAGAACCTGCCTACCAGTGCTGGAGACAGAAGAGACTTGAGCTTGATCCCTGGGTTGGAGAGATCCCCTAGAGGAGGGCACAGCAACCCACTCCATTGTTCTTGCCTGGAGAATCCCATGGACAGAGGAGCCTGGTGGGCTGCATTCCATAGGGTCGCAAAGAGTCCGACATGACTGAGGCGACTTAGCATGCGTGTGTGTGTATATGCCAATCCCAGTTTAAGCCATCCATTTAATGTATTTCCTTGCCTCCCACTGCCTCTCTTTTGGGCAAATATCCTATACTGTTGAGCCTTTGAGTTAACAGAGGCAGCTCATTAACTCTCCAATCCCCTTTCTTCTGATGACAGACTCTTCTCCCCCTGGCTGCAGAACTGGGACTCGATCCAGGTGTGACCAAGACACCCCTTCTGCTACAAAGAAAGATATTCTGCAGGTCGTGCCTGTGATCTCTGTTGCTCAGAGCCCTTCTTGCAGTTGCTATACACACACTGGGCTGAACAAGGCCTCTCTTTCTTCTGGGGTGGCTGAGCTGGTGGTGCCAGGATCGCATTTCCTGTCAGCGGGAAGAGCAAGGAAAGCAGACTTAGGAAGGGGCGAGGAAGAAGAAAGTGAGATAGCCCGCTATGTGAGCATCCTGCTGCAGCCGCACATCCACTGCTCGCTCCGCCCTCTCCTTCCATTCTGTCGCCTACCACTCTTCCCTCCTGGAGTCAACACATTTCCTTCCTGCTTAATCATGTTTGAGTTGCATCTTGGCCCTGTGAACCAGCTGGAGACCAGAGCTCAAAAGAGGGGCCAAGGAGCTCCATCAGGGCAGTGACAGTGTCTTACCTATTCTAATGCCACCAGGGTCTCGCCCAGCACCTGCTTGGGTGCCCAGGAGAAGGAGAGTTCCCAATATCAGAGCTGAGACTCCCTTGTCCTGAGGTCTTACTTGGGTCAGTTACTGGAACCAGAGAGCGGATTTTTGTCTCCGGTGAGTAGAGCCACCTGGAATATTTACCTGGAATGGGTACCAGTGGATGCCACCAGGTGTGGGGTCTGCTGAAAACCCAAAGCCATTGAGTCATTGCCCCCTCTATTATTCCCACAGGTATAGGTTCTACCATGGTGCCTGAGAGGGGTCTTTTCTTTTGGAAATTTTGGGTAGGATCCATATTCCTTTATTCCCATGCTCTTTTAACATGCTCTTTAAAAATAGCTCATATATATATACACACTTCCCAGGTAGTGCTAGTGGTAAAGAACCTGTCCACCAATGCAGGAGACATAAGAGATGCAGCTTTGATCCCTGGGTCAGGAAGATCCCTTAGAGAAGGAAATGGCAATGCAGTCTTCTGTATTCTCCAGTATTCTTGCCTGGAGAATCCCATGGACAGAGGAATCTGGTGGGCTACTGTCCATAGAGTTGCAAAGAGTCAGACAATTGAAATGACGTAACATGCGCGCACACACACACATACACACACACACACATATATGTATATGTTTTTGTCATATATCTTCACACCTTTCTTTCTTCTTAGCCTCACCATAATTATCAAAAAAAAGAAAAAGAAAAACAGGATAGCAGTTTTTATTTAGCAAACAAAATAGCAGTTTTTTGTTTTTAATTCTATTTATTTTTGGCTGAGCTGGGTCTTCATTTCTTTGTGAGGGCTTTCTCTGCTTGCAGCCAGTGGGGGCTACTCTTCCTTGCAGTGACTGGGCTTCTCTTGTTGTTGAACACAGGCTCTGGGCTCATGGTCTCAGTACTTGCAGCACGTGGGCTCAGTGGTTAGGGTGCATAGGCTTAGCTGCTTCATGACATATGGGATCCTCCCGGATCAGGGATTGAACTGGTTTCCCCTGCATAGGTGGGCAGATTCCTATTCACTGCGCCACCAGGGAAATCCATCGGGACAGTTTTGAACACTGGTGTGAACACAGAAAAGACACTTATACTCCCTTAGTGAAATAATCTAGGGTTAAATGCATGAGCTCCCCCTGTCCCCAGCTGGACACAGGCATGACGGCAAAGACGATGCTGAGGTGTGAGTAGCCTAACGAGACAGGATGTGTTTAAGCAACCTGTCCACTTTATATTTTACTAGAAAGTGTTTAATACTTTAAATAGACTTTGGAGGTCAGCTTCCAGGAGCCCCAAAGATCAGATCATCTTTTCCCAAATAGCTACAGCCTACCCTCGAGGAATGGATCTGGGACTCAGGGATGAAAGCCAAGCATCCTCTGTCATTTTGACACCTTTATTAATGCACCGTGGTAAGGAATGAAATAATCTATTCAGACATGTTTTAACTAAGCCTGGAATATAAATTTTTAAGGCAGGAGGGGAGGGAGTTGAGTGGAGAAAAAAAAAACCAAAAAGCTAAGGGAACTTAAAAAAAAATCTGGATGGTCTTTGCAACCATAAATGGTAAAACTAGCCCTGTTCCACTGCCAGCTACAAGAACAGCCGAGTAAGGTTTTGATTTACAGGAACAGCTCAGCAAGGGCCTTGTAGAGAGCTTCATGCCTGCTATAAAAATGTGATTAGCTATAAAACAGAGAGATTTAACAAGAAATTTAAGCACAGGCAACAGACCTGCCCAAAAATAAACAAAAGCAGAAATCGCTGCCTTCGTGTCTAACCCAGCTCGATAAAGACCAGGATGGAGAGAACTCCTTTTTAGACTTGTGATAGAATTAATGACTGAACTTTTAGATTCAAAGGAAAGAAAAAGGAAAGATGACCTTGAACTTTGCAAATGACTTCAGTCTGCCTTTGGTCTACATCTCTTGCATTTGAGGTGTCCTAAAGCAGGAAATGGCAATCCACTCCAGTACTATTGCCTGGAAAATCCCACGGACAGAGGAGCCTGGTAGGCTACAGTCCATGACGTTGCAAAGATTCGGACACAACTGAGCGGCTTCACTCAGTCACTCACTCAAAGCATGAACAGGAGACCTCTCAGAGAACAACTTCCTATTTGAGACCCTCCCTGGACACCCAGGCTGGGAGGAAATAGAAGTCAGTGGGAGCATTCAGGTCCTCGTCCAGGGAGGGGAGAGTGTTTAAATCTGCAATTCTGTCAGCCCCAGTGCTCTTTGTAGCCTGTCTCCACGTGCTTTGTAGCAAGTCTGCAATACAGCCTTACACTGCTGTGAAGGTCTTTGGCTAGAGGCCGAATTGGTTCCAAATGATGGTCCTTTGGAGAACAAGAGGCCCCCCTCTGTTAGTCTGAAGAGGTTCACTGGCTGAATATGAATATTTAGTTAAAATATTTGCACATTTAGGTCAAGCACCAGGGTGATTGCTTTGATCCCAGCAGCTGAGATCTACGGATTTCTCACTGTGTGTTAGTCAGCATGCAGCGTACTTTATATGGATGATCTCTGTATCTCCCAACAAACACTCTGAAGTAGGTTTTATTATGTACATTTTACAGACGGGGAAATCATATCCAGAGAGATTATTACACAACCTATAAAATTTGGAGTTTGGGTTCAGCCCAACCTGTCTGAATCCGGAAATCAAGATCCTAAATTCTATTCCAAAAAAGTGATGCTGCTAATGACAGGCTCAGGGTTGGGGAGCTAAGCTCTAGCTGCAGTTGCTTGCAAAATACTAGGTCTGGTTCCGTTTTTTCTTAAGTCTGATGCAATTGCAGGAAAGAAACCTTTGAAAGATTTGTTTCTTTGCATAAGAGGCTTGCCTACTGCATCCCCAGGTCAAACACGAGGTTGCCTTTGTTTCTTTTTGCTACCTCTTGTCCTTTGTGCCTTGGTGGCTTATCCTTACTCTCCTGAGTATATTTGGTCCGAAACTCTTACTGTCTAGGAATGAAACAGTGCTTTATTGAAATACATAATGGCATGGTGTAGTTAACAGCAATTTCAGGTTCTTCCATCTTTCCAAAAAGTACTAGTATATTTTACTACCCCAGAATATGAAGCTCAATATTTTTTAAACATGAAATGATCCCCCTTTAAAGTTGTAGTTGTCTTTCTAAATGTCAGTTTTCTCTGCATAGTCCTATACACTGGACTGAAAATGGAGGAAAGGGATTATTTTAAATTGGAAGGGTTAATAGACACATTCTAATTAAATTCAAATTTAAAATAGATAAAACTATAATGTGAGCTGGTTTTATTTTCAGTTACCCCTGTCTTATAAGTTGAATTCCACCTAAATAACTGATTAAGACTTAATCCTGTGTGTGCCATACATACAAATTTAATTTTATATTATCATCATCCCAGCTTTGTTAGGAGATTGCTTATGGTCAGGTTTTACCACTATTGGAGTTTAAAAGGGAATCTTCTATTAAATCAATGCTCAGTCTATCTTTTTAACATGACTTTATAGCTAAAACAGATTTTCCCTTTACAAAATGATGATTTCTGTCAAAATACCATCTATATTAGTTCTAAGGCGGGCAGGAGCCATTCTGTCTTCCTGGAATGTCGTCCTCTCCTGCAGGTATTCATGGGATGCATGCCAGTTTTAGATATGGGTCCCTTCTTTGGAGGTCTCTTCTCACATCTGAATGGCTTACCTTCCCCCTTTCCATAGCACCTATGGGCCTTTATCATAACAGTTTTGCCCTTACATAGAAAGGCTTGCTTAAGTTTTATATCCCATTGTATGGCACATAGGAGGTTATCTATAAATATGTGAGTGAGTGAATGAGTGCATATGCTTTTACAAAAAAAGCAAGACATTTAAGAGAAGTTCCTTGGGAACGCTACCCTAGGCACACTATAGGAAGATGCATGAGTTGTAGGCACCGTGTTAACAAGGTCCATGTGAGTGTGAGATTCTATCTTTGTGGACTCCTGAGTGGGCCTTTGTTGGGCCGTAAGAAATAGATTCTCTCTGGTTCAGGTAAAGATTGATAGAGAAATCATGCCAGGAGCAAGGAATGATAAAATTGCAAGGTCTAGAAAGTCTAAAAGCACACTTATTAATAAAATTCAAGAATAGAATGTGACTGGAAGAGAGAACTTGTCTAGGATGAGTGAGAAAATGATTCATTTGGTGACACATTTTAAAGGGTCTTACATGTCTGACCAAGGGGTCATATTTAATTTTGAAGGCAATTGGAGAGTAAATAGAAGTTTTTGAGCCAATAAATGATAAGATTGGAAAAGTGCTTTGAGATTAATATGACAATAGTATATAGTATATTCAGGGTTAATAAGAAGTTGAATTAGCAGAGAAATCTCCTAAGAGTTTATTTACGCACCCTAGGTTTGAGGTAAGGATGCAAAAATTGGGACTGGGGGAAGTAGAGACAGATGCTAGAGATGACAAAGACATTTTTCTAAAGAGATGATGGGCCATCTACACACATAAGGCTTAATTAAGCTATCAAAGGAACTCATTTGTCTCTCTGTCTTAAATATCTTAAAAACTTGCCTGAAAAGCAAAATTGTGAAGTTCTTTTTATTTTCCCCACAGTGTGTTTAAAAATGAGCAAATAAATCAACTTTCTATTTTAAAGCCACTGCTGTTTTGGATTTTATTATAACTAACCAGCATGCTAAAGCAAAGAACCAGTGAGGAAATGCTATTTTCCAAAATTAACCAATTACTTCAAGTTTGTTATTATGATAAATAGAAATATTCTCCTGAGACCTACCTACTCATTTATATTTTAGAGGGAAGTTTGGTGATGATTCAAAACACTTATAATAACATAGGAAATTGCAGTGTAAAAGCAAAATATTTCTTCCTGATTTTTAATGTGTCTTCCAGAAGTTTAGAAACAGGGAGTGTAAGTAGAAACCAAGCAAAAACCAATAGAGAGGGAATCTTTTAATAAAACTCACTGAAAAACAGATCATTTGTAATCTCTTAAAAAGTAACTGATGGCTATTCTCTAAATGGTTATTAAGGAGTGTTATAAAAGCTTGACAACTTCTAGAACATGGTAGAAGTTGTTACATTCCAACCCAGGAGGCCTCACCTAAATTTAAATCATGTCTTCAACCTTGATTTCAAGTTTCATACATATTTTGCATATGCATATTTTCATATGATGAGCAGGTTGACATTTTATTATTTTATCCAAGGAGTCATGAAGCCCACTTAACAACTTCAGAGCTCGAGTAGTGATTCTCAAGAAATTTTCTTTTACTTTTACCATTCAAAAGTAAAATGAGCGAAATAAAGATGGTGTGCTGTATCTTTTTATAAATATAGAAAACCATTTTACTCCCAAACTTATTTAAAATACCAATGATAAATTCTTATTGACAATGTTATCTCTAATTTAAAAAGGATTCTGTTTGTCTGTCTCTAAGATCCACATAGCTTAAATATTTTTGCTATACAGTGGTTCACAATTAGCATTATTAAGTTACTTAAGAAAGACTTTGAACTGAAAGTGTACAATATTTTTCCATGAGAAAATCTAAAAGCAAATCAAACAATTATTGAATAATACTCAATTAATTCTAAATCAGCTTAATCAGAAAACTCTATTCTTTTAGACAGAGTAGGAAAACTAATTAAAATTGCTGGAGTAGCCTAGGCTTCTTTGAAGTATGTAGATTATTTGTGTAAGTATATTTAAATTAAAATGTGTTAGTTTAAAGTGTACAGCAAATGATTCAGTTTATATATATATGCCTGTGTGTATATATATGTGTGTGTTTGTGTGTGTATATATATATATATATATTTAGTCTCTAAATCTGAATTTTGGTGAGCCCTATGGCTGTGCCCTCCCAGGGTCCTCTGTCCATGGGATTTCCCAGGCAAGAATACTGGAGTGGATTGCCATGCCCTCTTCCAGGGGCTCTTTCTGACGCAGGGATTGAACCCAGGTCTTCTGCTTGGCAGGTTTATTCTTTACCTCTGAGCCCACAGGGAAGCCATATGTGGCCACCTGATGCAAAGAACTGACTCATTGGAAAAGACCCTGATGCTGGGAAAGATTGAAGGCGGGAGGAGGAGGGGACAACAGAGGATGAGATGGTTGGATGGCATCACTGACTCAATGGGCATGAGTTTGAATAAGCTCTGAGAGTTCGTGATGGATAGGGAAGCCTGGCCTGCTGCAGTCCTTGCAGTTGCAAAGAGTCGGACATGACTGAGCAACTTAACTGAACTGAACTGATATATATCTCACATATCTTTATTTCCTCATCTGTTGATAGACTTTTAGGTTGCTCCCATGTCTTGGATATTATAAATAATGCTTCTATGAGCATTGGAGTATGTGTGTCTTTTTGAATTAGTGTTTTCTCCAGATATATGCTCAGAAATGTGATTGCAAGATCATATGGTAACTATTTTGTTTTTTAAATAACTTCCATAGTGTTCTCCATAGTAGCTACATCAGTGTACATTCCCACCGACAATCGGAGGGCTCCTTTTTCTCCACACCCTCTCCAGTATTTATTGTTTGTAGACTGTTTACTGATGACCATTATGGCTAGTGTGATGTGATGCCTAATAGTAGTTTTGATTTGCATTTGTCTGATAGCCAGCAATTTTGAGCATCTTTTCATGTGCCTGTTGAATATCTGTATGTCTTCTTTGGAGAAACATCTACTTAGATCTTCTAACCATTTTTTGATAGCTTTTTTTATATTAAGCTTTATGAGATATTTGTGTATTTTAGAAATCAACCCCTTTTCAGTGGCATTGTTTGCCAAAACTTGGCCCAGTACGTAGGTTGTCTTTATTCTTGTTTATGGTTTCCTTTGCTGTGCAAAAGTTTTAAAATTCTTAGATGTCACATGTTATTTTTGTTTTTATTTACATTGCTCTAGGACACAAATCCAAAACTATTGTGGTGATTTATGTCAAAGAGTGGTCTCCCTATGTTTTTCCTTAGGACTTTTATATTATACAGTCTTGCATTTTTTTCTTTAATCCTTTTTGCATTTATTTTTATATATGGTGTTAGAAAATGTTCTTGGTTAATTCTTTTACTTATAGCTGTCCAGTTTTCATAGCACCCACTTATTGTAGAGACTGTATTTGCTCCATTGTATATTCTTACCTCATTTGTCATATTAGGTGGCCAGAAGTGTGTGGATTTATCTCTGGACTTTTATCCTGTTCCACTGATCCATATTTCTGTTTTTGTTCCAGTACCATACTGTTTTGATGCCTGTAGCTTTGCAGTATAGTCTAAAGTCAGGGCATGTGATTCCTCTGGCTCCATTCTTCTTTCTCAAGGTTATTTTTGCTATTTGGGGTCTTTTCTGACTCCAAACAAATTTTTAGGTTTTTTTTTTGGCTCTAGGCCTATGAAAAATACCATGGATAATTTGATAGTGTTTGCACTGGATTGTAGATTGCCTTGTACAGTATGGTCATTTTAACAATATGGATTTTTTCAATCCAAAGACACAGTATATCTTTCTGTCTGTGTTGTCTTCAATTCCTTTTATCAGCATCTTGCAGCTTTCAAAGTATAGATCTTTTGCCTCCTTAGGTAAATTTATTCATGGATATTTTATTCTATTTGATACAATGGTAAAGGGGATTTTTCCTTAATTCCTCTTTCAGATATTGTGTTGTTAGTGTATAGAAATGCAACACATTTCTGTATATTAATTTTGTATCCAGCAACTTTACAGAGTCCCTTGATGAGCTTTAGTAGTTTTATGGTAGCATCTTTAGGATTTTCTGTGTATACTGTCGTGTCATGTGCAAACAGTAACAGTTTTACTTTTTTCCCAATTTGTTGTCCTCTTTTTTTTTTTCCCTCTCTAATTGCTGTGGCCAGGACTTCCAAAACTATGCTGAATAAAAGCAGTGAGAGCAGGTATCCTTTTATCGTTTCTGATCTTAGAGGAAATACTTTTAGCTTTTTACCATTGAATACAATGTTAGCTGTGGGATTGTTATAAATGGCCTTTATTAGGTTGAGGTAGCTTCCCTGTGTGTCCACTTTCTGAAGAGTTTTTATCATAAATGAATGTTGACATTTATCAAAAGTTTTTTTGCAGCTGTTGGAATAATCATGTGGTTTTCATTCTTTAGTTAGTTAATGTGGAATGTAACATTGACTGATTTATGGATATTGAAATATCTTTTCATTCCTGGGATAAATCCAACTTGATCATGGTGTATGACCATTTAAATATATTGTTGCCTTTGGTTTGCTAGTATTTTGTTGAGGATTTTTGCCTCTAGGCTCACCAGTGATATTAGCCTATGTTTTTCTTTTATTGTGATATCTTTGTCTGATTTTGATATCAAAGTGATGGTATCCTCACAGAATGATTTTGGAAATTTTCCTTCTGCAGTTTTTTGGAAATATTTTCAGAGGTTTGGTATTAATTCATCTCTAAACATTTGGTAGAATTCAACAGTGAAGCCATGCTGTCCTGGATTTTTGCTTGTAGAGAGTTCTTAAATTACTGATTCAGTTTCAGTACTTGTTTGTTTGAACAAACATGGTTTGTTCATGTTTCTTCCTTGTTCAGTTGGGAGTTTGTATGTTTTTAAGAATTCATCCATTTCTTCGAGGTTGTTTATTTTATTGCTGTATCATGCTCACGGTAGTCTTTTATGATCCTTTGTGTTTCTGTGGTATTGTTTTTAATGTCTCCATTTTCATTTCTGGTTTTTGTTGATCTGGGCCCTCTTTTTTTTTCTTGATGAGTTTGGCTAAAGATTCATCAATTTTGTTTGCTTTTTCAAAAAACCAGCTTTTACTTTCATTGATTTTCTCTGTCAATTTTAGTCTCTATTTTATTTATTTCTGCTCTGATCTTTATGATTTCTTTCCTTCTACCATCTTTGGGTTTTGTTTATTCATCTTTCTCTAGTTGTTTTAGGTGTAAGTTTAGATTGTTTATAAGATATTTTTGTTTCCTGAGGTAAGAGTGTATCATTATAAAATTCCCTAATCTTAGAACTGCTTTTGCTGCACCCCATAGGTTTTGGAGCACTGTATTTTTGTTTTCATTTATCTCTAGGTTTTTTTATTTTTTTTTACTTTCCTTTTTAATTTTTTTCAGTGATCTATTAGTTTTTTAGTAGCTTTTTGTTTAGCCTTTATGTGTTTGTGTTTTTTACACTTTTTTCCCTGTAATTGATTTCTAGCCTTATAATATCATGGTCAGAAAAGATATTTAATATAATTTCACTTTTCTTAAATTTACACAGGCTTGCTTTGTGACCCAGCACGTAATCTGTCCTGGAGCATGTTCCATGTGCACTTGAAGACAGTGTGTATTCTTTAACTATGCAGATTCTTGTACTTTACCTGCAGGAAGCTCGGAGGCACTAGGTCAGAGAAGCACTCTCGAGCGTCTTCTGAAATAAGAGTCCTCAAAGCACAGTTTGATCATCACTAGATGTAAAGTTAACTGCAGTAGTCCACATGAGACAGAATAAACATCTGGGTACATGTGAAATTTGGGTAGGATCCTCTAGTAGAGGGCAGACAATGCAGGTTGAAGGTCAACTTCTACCATTTCCTCCCTGAATCTTTTTCCTGTTGTGCAAATGAGCAATATATTAGCTTCCTGGGGCTGCCAAACTGGAACACCATAAACTAGGTGGCTTAAAACAACCAAAATTGATTGTATCCCAGTTTTGGAGACTAGAGGCCCACAATTAAGGTTTCAGCACTGCTCTCACCCCTCTGAAACTGCATAGGGTTCCCTTGTCCCTTCCTGGCTTCGGCTGGTAGCCATCAGTCCTTAGTGTTCCTTGGCTTACAGCACAGGTACCCCATTCTTTGCCTCTGTCATCCATGGTGTTGTCCCTGTGTGCCTCTCTCCTCTTGGTTCTCTTGCTTAAAGACGATGATCAGATTAGATCAAGGACTCTTTCTACTCCAGTATGACCTTGTCTTTACTAAACTAATCATCTCTGCAAAATTCCTATTTCCTAATACAGGTCACATTCTGAGGGGCTGGAAGTTAGGACTTCAACATATCTTTTTGGAAGACATAGTTTAACCTCAACAGAGGAAGAAAGAGAATGTAGCTACAATAAGTCAGAGGTTTTGAAATCAGAGTTAGTAACTTGTCTAGCATGTCTCTTTAAAGGTCTCTTGAGAGCAAGCTAAAATCACAGGTTTCTTCAACCTGATCGCTAGAGTCTGTCTTAGGAAGCATGAGATTGTGCCTTAGAATCTGTATTAATTACCACTCTCCAGGAAATACCCACTCAAAGGGACCCTACTAGAAACATCCACTTAATTGATGTTTTACTGAATGTAGTGGGTAAATAACAAGTTATGACTACATCAAACTTATGTAATAAGCACGTGTAGCTATGTGTAATATCTTTACAATGCTCTGCTACCATATGTTGCTCTATTTTGGCAGGTAAGTGGTGTTCACAGATTACGCTTGTTTAACTGATGGTCCCATCGTTTTAAAGAAAATTAAAGCTCTTCTTAACAGCAGCCATTTATAAAATTAAGCAGTTTTGATGTTTTTATTTTTCCAGTATTTTAATTATCAAAGGGATGAGGAAAATTGGGTCATTCACTCCCATGATGACTGTTTTCTTTTCATTAATAGTCACAAAAGCTCTTCTTGAAGTGGAACCAAAATGCAAATATGAGCTCACTCGAGTCTCTAAGGATTTCAGGAGGCCGTGCGTTTGATCAAAATGGCATGTTTAAAAATCCTCCTTTCATGATAGAATACAGATAAAATAGAGATGGTCTGGAGCAAAAAGCACTCTGCTGCAGGCAGACTCAATAATACATACATTGTTAATCCCTGACTATTTCTAAATAATTGTAGGATTCTTCATGGAATCAATTTTCTGATTTTGGAGACTAAGATAATTCAAATTGTATGTCTTTAAGTTTGATAATAAGTGGAGTCTACAAGTGGTTGCTTGTTTAACCAATTGGATGTGAATGTATGTGTGTCATACAAACTATAGTTTTATATTTAGTCCATTCATTGGCAAATGAAGTCACTCCAATTTAACTATTAACAAGTGTGTCTCAGGATCATGCAACTGAGTTGCATGTTGAAGGGAATTTATAATTTTTATTATGTTGGCTGTTTCAAATAACACATTTTGAAAAAGCAAACGTAGTTGATACATGAATCATTTGTACTCAGTTCATAGTTTCCTTTGAGTGTGCTACTTATATTTGTGTTCTGAGGGGATTTTTTTTCTTTTGGTAACAGTGACATTGACACTGACCTACATTTAACTTGCAGAGTTCCATCTGGTATGTTTTTTGCCTCTCTGATGGTATGGCACATAAAGTGAAGTACAGATTTTTGATGATTGCTGCATAAATCTGGTACATAAAGTATTTTGCCTAAATCACTGTCTCAGAGAAACTCACAGAGACTCATTATCTCATGGAGACTTGAGTGAGCTCATTTCCAGTATGAATTAGCCAGATATTTAAATAAGTTTGCATATGGTGTGTATAGCTTTAGATTTAGGAAGAATGTGACAGGATGGATACACATAACGTCTGTGAACATTCCTCAGGGTCAGGTTGGAGACAGAAAACTTGTTCCTAGTCATAATTTCTTGCTGGTTCATCTGTTCTGCACTGTGACTGAAACCTTGATTTCCAGATTCTTAAAAGAGTTACATATTCTCTTGAGAGGTCTGCTATTGTCCATGTCTCTGGGTCAGTAGTCATCAAAGCAGGAGAATCAAAGCTAAATAATACACCAAGTAATCCAGAGACCAGCTCTGGCAGTCCACATAAGTATTAAGACCACTGGAAATCCGTACCTTTAGGCAGAGAGTAGCAAACATTATAGTTCAGTCTCAGAATAAACCAGCTGGTCATCATCAAGTCATTGGGTTTTCTCGCTTTGTTGCTAATGGTTTCCTTTTGGCTGCAGCTCATCTTTTTTTAACTTTAGAATCTCTATTTTAAATTTTATTTGTAATTTATTTTTCTAATTGGAAACTATTTTTAAATTAATTTATTTTTTAAATTGAAATGTAGTTAATTTACAGTGTTGTATTGGTTTCATCTTCATCACCATACTTCAGTTCTTTCATTGGTGGGTGCTGTGCTTGGTTGCTCAGTCATGTCCGACCAGGCTCCTCTGTCCGTGGAGATTCTCCAGGCAAGAATACTGGAGTGGGTTGGCATGTCCTCCCCCAGAGGATCTTCCCAACCCAAGTTCCCACATTACAGGTGGGTTCTTCACCATCTGAGCCACCAGGGAAGCCCTTCCATTCATGTACTTAATAATTTCATTGGTGTACTAATTAATAATGTAATATTTTTACATTAGTTTCATTGGTGTACTAGTTAATAATTAATATAAAATATTTTTCAAGTATTTACTGCTTGCATGCACACACTCAGGTTAAAAAACTTAAGAGAAACTCTCAGTATAATTGGGGAAATAGATTTTGGAGGAAAAAATTCTGTTTTGGAACATGATAAATAATATAATGCAATACAAGAAAAAATGCAAAAACTAATGATAAGGAAGAAAATAAGAAATCCATGAGTTTTAAGGCACTACTCCTGAAAAGGACAATTAGAATGAAGATGCTCTTGGTCCTTATAATATTTGTTCATTCACCATGTATTTAGTGAGCATTTCTATGTATCGGACATTGTGCTGATAATGAATGGAATGTGGTTTTTGCCTTAAGGACTCACATGTTGGGAGGAAGTTACTTAAATGGATAAAGAATCACAGCCTTGTGAAAATTTTACCTTGGAGAATGGAAAGCAGCGCTGTGGAGCACAGAGGCAGTCACTTTTGAGAAGTAAAGAACGTGAGGCCTTTGGTTTACAAAGATGAAGTCCACTCAAATGAGCTTAAATAAAAATGAGACAGCTCAAATAAACATTTAATACATGAAGGATTATCATAAAACCAAAATGTAGTGTCTGGTCTCAAGAGTAGCCTCTCTGCGTGTGGCTGCCTCTCCATCTCTAGGTGGTCTGATTCTGCTTCTTTCTACATGTGCTTTCCCCAATACTAAGTCACTGATTTTTTACAGAACCACATATTTTCTCAATACAGTCATCTTCTTTCATTTTAAATAAAATTGCCTGCAGTCTTGTAAGGTTGCATTTTATGGTTAACAAATTGGGAATTACTGACAATTTCAAGGGACTCTTGTCTGCAGATCAAGCTATTTGTATACTCTTTATAGTTGCCTCACTACCTGCTAAATTTGGAGCAAATTCTGTGAAATAGAATTTATTCTTAATTTGAATGCTTGCTCCTTGGAAGGAACGCTATGACGGACGTAGATGGTATATTAAAAAGCAGAAACATCACTTTGCTGACCAAGGTCCACATAGTCAAAGCGGTGATTTTTCCACTAGTCATGTATGGATATGAGAGTTGGACCATGAAGAAAGCTGAGTGCTGAAGAATTGATGCTTTCAAATTGTGGTACTGGAGAAGACTCTTGAGAGTCCCTTGGACTGCAAGAAAATTAAAGTCAATTCTAAGTGAAATCAACCCTGAGTATTCATTGGAAGAACTGATGCTGAAGCTGAAACTACAATACTTTGGCCACCTGATGACTCATTGTGATGCTGAGAAAAACCCTGCTGCTGAGAAAGATCGAAGGCAAAAGGAGAAGGAGGCAGCGGCAGAAAATGATATGGTTAGATAGCATCACTGATTCAATGGACAAGAATTTGAGCAAACTCTGAGAAAGAGTGAAGGACCGGGAAGCCTGGCATGCTGCAATCCATGAGGTTGCAAAGAGTTCAGCACAAACTTAGCAGGTGAACAACAACAATAACATATAAATATGTAACTATTTCAGCCTGAATGTTTTCACATTTTGTTTGCAAATGTTAATTTTTAATAGAGTATTTTATTTTTATTATAATTTTTATTGTGGTATAGTTGACATTCGATGCATATTAGTTTTTAGGTGTCAATCATAGTAGTTTTACATCTGTAGACATTATGATCACCACAGGAAGTCTAGTAACCATCTGTTGCCATACAGAGTTTTACAGTATTATTAATTATAATCCATATGCTGAAATTTTATCTCTGAGACTTATTTATTTTATAAGTTTCTACCTCTTAATTCCCTTCACCTACTTCATCCAGTCCATTCTCCCTCCTCTACAGTGTTAAATTTTTAAATTGAATGTGCAAGGATCATTCACAGTAATGTCAGATGTTTCAACTTTAATAGAATTTCCAAAAATTTATTTTTGATTCTATGAACTGGATGAAGAAAACTGGAGTCATTATTGGAATTAACTTTATTTTGCATTTGAGGCATCAGATAATATTGACAAAATTTGCAGTATTCGACTATTGTGAAGTTCTGTTTCTGCTCATGAATCCAACATATTGAGTTATTGCTTCATTTTTTATATAGGCCTGAAACAACTTGGAACTGAAAATAAGGCAAAGTTGATTCAACAAAGTGTTGAATGATCTAAATGAAAAGTCATGGTTCATGGACTAATAGGTCTTTTGCCACAGCCGCATGTGTTAAATTGTTAATTTTAAGCACAGTTCTCCTGAAATAGCTTCTAACTTTGGTAGAAGTAACAATGGTTCTTCAACAGATCATGTGTCTTGCGGATTTCATAAGATGAGCAAAGTTTTGGTAGAATACTGAGACCAGAAGCTTGATGATAAAAATAGGTGCAGTTTTGAAGGATGTCACCTACTTTATTGAAAAGTTAGAGTTTTATTTTTCATGGTGCTCATTTTAATTTTTCATGCGTGCTCAGTCATGTACAACTCTTTTCAACCCCATGGACTGTAGCCCATTAGGCTCCTCTGTCCATAGAATTCTCCAGGCAAGAATACCAGAGTGGGTTGCCACTTCCTATTCCAGGAGATTTCCTGACCCAGGGATTGAACCAGAGTCTCCTGGGTCTTCTGCACTGGCAGGCAGATTCTTTACCACTATGCCACTTGGTTTGATGATGAAAATAGGTGCTGATTTTGAAGGGTATGACCTACTTTATTCAAAAGTTAGAATTTTATTTTTAGTAATATATTTCTTAAAATAATATGTTTGATATATAATTCAGCCTCCTAGGTGTCAATGACCTCACTGTAACTCAAAAAGTTTATGTAGGATTCACAGACTGAAGACATGCAGTAACAAATACAGTTATATTTTCTCCCGGAACACAAGGATACAAGGAGCTGGTATTGAGCAGAGAAGATAAACGAGGTCACTTAGGCAGCGGCAGGTCTGAGCTTGAGTGCTGAGGAGTAGGCTGGCATTGCAGTGAAGCTGGACTCCTCCGTGCTGTCTGTCTTTCGGTTGCCTGGATTCCTGCTCTTTCTACTGCTTCTGGCAAGATGTGCTAGATGGCAAGATGTGCTGGGAGTGCTTTGAGAAGGGTTAACCTAGAGGAGGAAGGTGAGAAGGACATCAGTTCTTCCTGAAAGGGTGAAGAGGAAACCCTTTCGGTCATCCAACTTAAATCTTGCTTGTACTGCTCATGTACGTGGTGATTTAGGGAAGTCCTTCACTATCTCAGGATCTCAGTTCCTTTGTTTATAAAATGAGAAATTGGCATAACGACCTCTCTAACTTCAGTATTCAAAGACTCCAAGGCCTGTAATTCATGGCAGAACTATTTTCTATCGTCTCTTCCTTCCTTTCTTCCCTTCCTCCCTCTCTCTCTTCTTTTCTTCTTTTTCTTTCTCTTTGTGTTAGTTATGGAAACTATAAACCTGACATATTTGTTTTGAATCTAAAAGAATTTTCTTTGAGGTAAAAGAGTTTTATTTTGAGATTGTTCATGTAGAACCATAGCATTTGACATCAGGATTCTGAACTGTTACAGAAAACAGCTATAATACAGAACTCCATGTGGTGATATCAAATCCAAGAATTAGATTCAAATCCTCTGACAGTTTTCATCTCCCATCAGTCATGTCCAAGTCAAGACATATAGCATTTCTTCTGTTTCGTCCCTTAGTTGGAGTTAAATTCTGCTGGAGACTAGGCTGCATCTTTTTATTTATTTCTTAACTCCAGAATGCTCTTTCTTGTCTGACAGTGCAACATATTAAACTACTTAAAATGCTTTGTGAATGAAATCACATGTCTGAAATGTGGTGTCCATGACCAGAGCTCTTGAAGGGCAGGCTTAGCTTTAGTCTGTCTCCTTTGTCTTACCTAGTTTCTCAACCCCAGGCATTCTTTTTGTCTCTCTTTTGAATCCCAGTTACTGTTAATTAAAGAAAATTAGATAATTAGTCCATGGGGTCTCAAAGAGTCTGACAAGACTGAGAAACTGAACTGAGATAATCTCAAGGAATCTTGCACTTTTCTATGTATAGGAAGATACAAGAGTCTGAACTCACTGAAATCATTTCTATGTATAGGAAGATACAAGCATCTGGACTCACTGAAATCATTCCTTTGATATGTACCTCAGCTATTGGGGCCAGCATCCTGTGTTTTCATGTCCTGAATTTCCTCAAGGCTTACCTTTGGGTTTGATGCCTACTTTTGCCCAATCTTTCATGCTTTAGGGGACCATCCCAACCTAGGGATTGAACTCAAGTCTCCCACATTGTATGCGGATCCTTTACCAGCTGAGTCACCAGGGAAGCCTTATAAATATTGGTATGGCCACAGACAGTTTACAATTGCTTGCTTCCTAGTTTTCACTGAAAATTACAGTTATTAATTGCTGCATAGTCCATGGAATTCTCCAGGCCAGAGTACTAGGGTGGGTAGCCATTCTCTTCTCCAGGGGATCTTCTCAACCAAGGGATCAAACCCAGGTCTCTCACATTGCAGGCAGATTCTTTACCATCTGAGACACCAGGGAAGCCACCCTGGAGATAGGAATGGCTACCCACTCCAGTATTCTGGCTTGGAGATTTCCGTGGACTGTATAGTCCATGGGGTTGCAAAGAGTCGAACATGACTGAGTGACTTTCACTTTCACTTCATTCTTCACCTGGTCCTATACTTTCCTCACTTGCCCTGGAACCCTTGCCCACACAGACTCACTCTTCCTGACCTTGGCTCAATTCTTTAGTTCTCTCTCACACATGTCCTAGTTTATCCTGTCATCTCCTGCCTTTCTACTCCATTCCACCCTCCTTTCCATCTCCAAACCTGATGCTTCTCTCAGCTACTACTCAACCTCTAGACTCTGTCTGTTACTTACAGTGGCTCATAAAAACTAGTGCCCCCATGATAATTGTTAAATTAATACAGTATTCTAAGTTCTCCAAGTATTTTAGGTACAGGCTTTGAAACCATTTGGTGTCCTTTAGGGGCTCCAAAGAGCTCTGGCACCACAGTCCTTTTTGTCCTAATGCCAAAAGGAATTCAGCAACAAGCAGAGTGCTAGATAAGAAGTGATTTATTAGAATAGGATGCTTGTGAGTTTCACAAGCGGTATCAAGCATTGTGCTGCCCTGGGTACTCAGTGGGTTACATTTTTTAAATCAGAAGAAGCAAGAGGGAAGGGGAGAAGATCTTTGTCTTTCTTGAGTAGATGTCATGTTTCCATCATCAATTCCTCCCTTAGGTAGGGCAGGGAAGTTTTCTTGTCCTTATATGGTCAGGCCAAAACTGTCATAGCACTTTGGAAAAACAGTTTCAAGTCTCAGCACAGTGACAGTCTTTCATTTTGGAAGGTCACCCACCTTTCCATAAATGATTGTTTTTCTGTGTGCACAGAGTCTGTTTTGGGGGTCATTAACTTGATGACACCTCCAGGCAGGCTGTAGGCCTTATTCTCTACTACTGGTTTATTGTTTGGGGGGCATTGTGAAAAAAAAAAAAAAAAGAGTGTCTTAGAGAGCAAAGAGCATACATATTTGGTGCTCTTAGCTCCCTGGGAAGGATATACATCTCATGCCACCATTGTTTTATTGTTTTGGGGCACGTCTCATGCTTCTGTTGCATGGTTTTGTTGCTAAGCAAGATAGCTCAATTTTATTGTTAAGCATGCCAATCTGACTTTGATGCTAAGTGACTTATTTTGCTTAATGAGTCAAGCAAGCCCACATTCCTTCAGAATTTTCTGATTACTTTCTCGAGTTATCATTAATCTTACTGTGGGGTCTCCCAAAGCCCTCTAAACTTCCCTTTTTAGCTACAATTCCCTAATAGGGTTTCTAAGCTAACTATGTGATCATCCTATTTTGTCCCCAAAGGTTCCTTTCTAGTATTATTACATATCAATCAATATATTAGTAAAATTGAAGCTGCATTCCTACAAGAAGGAGGGAGAAGAAAAGAACGGGGGAGGAATATCGGTTATAGGGCGTTTGTAGATCAGCTTACAATTTGCATGTGAATTAGTATGGTTTGTTTTCACGAGACATCTTACCCATATTTTCAAATAATGTTTTGAGATAAATTTTTTTTTCACCAGGAAGATTAAATACTAGATCATCAGGATTCCTATTGATACCAAACAGGACCCCATGGGGCTCCTGGGGCACAAAAGATTTTCTTGTCCCCCATTTCTTGATTATAGGAAACAGTCTTCATTCAGTCTCCATGACCTTCCCTAAATTCCAAAGGGCAGATTCAAGCACTTAATTAGAGAAGGGAGGGGATACAGAGAAAAGGGAGAATCAGTCAAAAGAAACAATAGTACAGCCTTGGGGGTAGGGTCCTGGTTCCCCCTCAAAGGAGTATACATAGCAATATCTTTGAGCTGTTTTGCAGATACTGAAACCCCCATCAGGTGGAAGAAGTTAAAATGGTATGGTGCCCACAAGCACACAGACCACAGCCCACTTGGAACCTAAAGGTTGAGGATGCTGACTCCCACTTATCACTAACCAATGAGAAGAATGTCCAGGAGCTGATCATACTCTCTTTGAACCATTACTATAAAATTTCTCACTGTCACCTACTGGCTGGGACACACAGTTTTGAGGATGTTATCCTGCTATGGATCCTTTTGCCTGGCAAAACAATAATGCTATTCTTTTCTTGGTTGTTGTCATTCTATCACTAAGTTGTGACCCCATGGACTGTAACCTGCCAGGCTCCTCTGTCCATGGGATTTTCCAGATAAGAATACTAGAGTGGGTTGTCATTTCCTTCTCTAAGGGATCTTCCTGACTGAGGGATCAAACCTGCGTCTCTTGAATCTCCTTCACTGGTAGACGGCTTCTTTAGCACTGCATTACTGATTGAATGAAATTTGTTCTGTAAGTATATCCAGAGGTTTTGAGAAACATCATTCCTTGATGCCTTATGCCACCACTAACTATAACTGTTTACACCTCAGTCCTATATCTCTTGCCCATTTATCTGCAAATCAGTGGCAAAGAATTCACCTGCAAATGCAGGAGACTCATGAGACAGGAGTTCGATCTTTGGGTTGGGAAGATCCCGTGAAGTAGGAAATGGCAACTCACTATTCTTGACTGAAATCAGTCAAGTCCAGTATTCTTGATTGGAAAAGTCCAAGGACAGAGGACCCTGGTGGGCTACAGTCCATGGGGTCACAAAGAGTCAAACATGACTGAGCGACTGAGCACACACATTGTTTTCCCCAGGACAGTCATGTCATGAGAGTCAGAAGGTTAAACAGAATCCTGTTGCAGAAGTGGGTTTTATTGCCCTTTTGCTAGATACATCCTATAGACCATATAAAGGGCATTTGTGGGTGGGGTGTAGAGTATGTTAACCTATCCACCCTCCTCCAATGCTGTGGTCATGCAACCTTTCTTAGCACAAATATTTTCCTGACCACTGTCAGTTTGAAAGTTGACTCCTTATCCTATTTTTACTTAAGTGGGTTGCCCTCTTCAAAGTGCTAAACCCTGTGTCTCTCTTCCTCTTGAATTACTGTGTTAGAATATTTACTGTTCAATCACCTTTAACACATAATTATTGAGCACCTATTGTGAAAGCAATAGTTAGAATTGGACATGGAAAAACTGGTTCCAGATTGGGAAAGGAGTACGTCAAGGCTGCATATTGTCACCCTGCTTATTTCACTTATATGCAGAGTACCTCATGAGAAATGCTGGACTGGATGAAGCACAGCTGCAATCAAGATTGCCGGGAGAAATATCAGTAACCTCAGATATGCAGATGACACCATCCTTATGGCAGAAAGTGAAGAAGAACTAAAGAGCCTCTTGATGAAAGTGAAAGAGGAGAGTGAAAAGGTTGGCTTAAAACTCAACATTCAGAAAACTAAGATCATGGCATCTGGTCCCATCACTTCATGGCAAATAGATGGGGTAACAGTGGAAACAGTGAAAGACTATATTTTTTCAGGCTCCAAAATCACTTCAGATGGTGATTGCAGCCATGAAATTAAAAGATGCTTACTCCTTGGAGGGAAAGTTATGACCAACCTAGACAGCATATTAAAAAGCAGAGACATTACTTTGCCAGCAAAAGTCCATCTAGTCAAAGCTATGGTTTCTCCAGTAGTCACATATGGATGTGAGAGCTGGACTATAAAGAAAGCTGAGTGCTGAAGAATTGATGCTGTTGAACTGTGGTGTTGGTGAAGACTCTTGAGAGTCCCTTGGACAGCAAGGAGATCCAACAAGCCCATCCTAAAGGAAATCATTCCTGAATATTTGTGGGAAGGACATCAGTTGAAGCTGAAACTCCAATGCTTTGGCCACCTAATGTGAAGAACTAACTCATTGGAAAAGACCCTAATGCTGGGAAAGATTGAAGGTGAGAGGAGAAGGGGATAACAGAGGATGAGATGGTTGGATGGCATCACTGACTCAATGAACATGAGTTTGAGTAAACTCCGGGAGTTGGTGATGGACAGGAAAGCCTGGCATGCTGCAGTCCATGGCGTCTCAAAGAGTTGGACATGCCTGAGTAACTGAACTGAACTGAACTGTGAAAGCTCTACAAAAGACAGAAGTGTGAATTAGAGACCACAGGGATCTGAGCTGGATGAGTCAGGCCAGTTCCTATGCCCCTAGTCACTTTAAGGTTTCTTGATGCACCTGCATGCCCCTCAGTCTGCATGGGAGAGCTTGTTTTAGCCACTGAGGGATTGTATAGTCTGCCAGGAGTGGGGTTAGGAAATTCTTCTCTGAGTGTCTCCAGTCTTCCCTGTATTCATCCAGTGTCTTTCCTTTTATTTCACCTCCTCTTGCTTTACTTTCTGGGGCTTCCCAGATGGCTCAGCTGATAAAAAGTCAGCCTGCAATTCAGGAGACACAGGAGATGTGGAACCCGATGAAATGGTTGGAGGGCATCAGCAACTCAATGGACATGAGTTTAAGCAAACTCCTGGAGACAATGGAGAATAGGGGAGCCTGAAGTGCTGCAGTCCATGGGCTTGCAAGGAGTTGGACACGACTTGGCAACTGAACAAAAACAACCCTTTACTTTATTTCCTGTACCATCTCTTTGTTAATATTTCTTCTCTATTCCTTTTTCTTGCTCTTTTCCTAAACTGACAAGTATTTTATAAGATATTGTTTTGTTTGTTTACTTTTGGCTTGCTGTGTCTTCACTGGTGCATGGGTTTCTCTCATCGCATGCTTGGGCTTCTCTTTGCGGGGGCTTCTCTTGTCGGGCAGCATGGACTCTAGGTGCGTGGGCTCAGTAGCTGTGGTACACAGACTTAGTTGCTCCATGGCATATGAGATCTTCCTGGACCAGGGATCGAAGCCGTGTCCCCTGCTTTGGCAGGAAGATTCTCAACCACTGGACCACCAAGGAAGTTCCCAACAACTCTTTTTATGTGTATTTCTATGCCAAACTCTGTATATGTACTTTCTGAAAGATGTGAAGTGCTTTTTATACACACAGTTTGTCTTTCTGTTCTAAGTCTTTTCATGCCTAGGGCTTGGTTTGGTGTCTGGTCGGGAGTGATACCTGACCGCCCTGGTTTCCAACCAGAATAATATCAGTCTGACACCTGAAGACAAATCACACAATTGTCCATGCTTCCTCAATGTTGTCTCCTGGCTGAGGTGTTTGCACAAATGGCCCCATCTCTAAAGATGAGGAAGGGTCCAGCCTATCACCTGGTTTCCATTTCTCAGCTAATGGGACAGAGGCATGAACCTGTAAAACAAGTAGGTTTGTTTCCAAATGAAAACCAAATGTGTTGAATCCCCGTGGAGTGCTGGGTCCACTCTCTGCATCTCTCTTAGCAGGTGCGGAAGGGTACCCTTAGCTAATTGTCACTACTGATCAACTCCAGCATTCCTTTACCTGAAAAATTAACTATCCAAATATATGTTCAGTTACTGTAGCTAGAAATTACAATCCCTGTCATGCAAGGAGCTGAACTGGACTGCCACATTTAGCGGCTAATGCCAAATATTGTTTGATATCTCAATACTGAAGAATTCTCTTTTGCCAGTTATTTTTTGTTTTGTGGAATGAGCAATCAGTTATCAGATCCCCTGACCACGTGTATAAATCTCTGAGACAGTATCTTCAGAAGGAAGCAGTCCTTTTTTCCTCTTTCACTTCAATCAACTTGAGCCGGTAATCAAATGTGCTTTTAGTCTCAGTTCTAGTCACTTGAGTCCTCCAAGTTATATATTTGTCTTTGGGGTTTTATTTGTTTTCAAACCAGAAGAGTACTTTAAGTAAAGTTTATGGAATTTAAAAATGCCCAAGGCTTAATAACACACTATTGGAATATTTGAATATAGCTAAATTTACAGCAATAAAGTTATGTATTGTAGGGTTGTTGGCAGGGAATAGAGGCTGGACTTGTCCCAGGAAATGTTTTCTCACATAGTTGGTCACTGACTCAAATGCCAAGTGTTCTGGACCATGTTCACATGACATTCATGGGTCTGTGACCACAGTTCCTTTTTACTGACCGATCATGAATGTGTTTTAGATGCATTACCTGCCGTCTGTAAGACTCCAGGCGAAGAAGTCTCTGGAGACACAGAAGACCTGAACCCTGCCCACAAGGAACTTATAATCTAGTTGGAAAGTTAAGACATTACATCGTGATCTCAAAAGGCATCCCTAAGACGCAAACATTCTCGTCTCTTACTTTAGAATATTTGTGGATTCAGAGTACTTACCACGTCCATTGCTGCCACCCTGCTCTACTGATGGTGTCGTTTCTTATCCCGATTATTGCTGTCATCTCCCAAGTGACATCTCTGTGCTTCCAGTGTTGTTCTCTTTAGCTTGTTCTCAACATACCAAGGCGATCCAGTTAGAAAGTGAAGTCAGATCATGTTAGTCTTCTGTTGGAAGCCCTTAGAGGCTCCTGGACCCACTCAGGGTAGGGCCAGTGTCCTTGTAGTATAGCCAAGGTTCTACACGCAGTCCCGGCACATATGAATATAATAAGTTATGTGGCAGAAGAGACTTCATGGGTATGATTAAATTGAGGAGCTTGAGATGGAAAGATTATTCTAGATTATTCTGACCGGATCTGGTGTAATAACAAGGATACTGATAAGACAGAAGCAAGCCAGTCAGTCTCTCAGAAGGAGATGTAATGACAAAAGCAAGAAGAAAAAAGGCCACATGACAACAGAAGCAGAGAGAGATTGACATGCTGGCTTTGAAAGTGGAGGATGGGGCCATAAACCAAAGAATGCAGATAACATCAGAAGGTAGGCAATGAATTCTCCCTTAGAATTTCCAGACAGAATATAGACCTACTGACACCTTGATTTTTGGACTTCTGACTTTCAGAATTGTAAGATAATTAATTTGTGTTGTTTGAGTCACTTAATTTGCAGTAATTTATCATAGGGTCTGTAGAAAACGAACACGTTATTTTAAGTCTCTGACAATGAAAAGCAGAGACCAGGATTTGGCAATCTTTTCTGTAAAAGACCAGATAGTAAATATTTTAGGCTTTGTGGGCCATATGGTCTCTGTCACAATTTCTCAACTCTGCCATGTTGCATAAAAGCAGCCAGAGACAATATGTAAATAAATGGCTGTGGCTGTGTTCCAATAAAACTTTATTTACAAAAATAGGCAATAGACTGGATTCAGTCCATGGGCTGTAGATTCCTGATACATAGTATAAACCAAAGCCTCATCATTGTTTATTGTTTTAGTCTATACTTCATCGTTTTCTGGAATCTGTTTCCTACTTATGTGTGCCCCATGACCCTCTGAAGTAGATATAGAATATTCAGCAATGGTCTGGAATTGGTTCTCCAACCAGAAACAGTAAGATTTTTAAGTGTGAAGATGTGAAGTTTATTATTAACACTTTATAGTTATCTTTAATTCCTCAGTATCTTTAATTCTTAACACATTGTAAGAATTATATCTTAGAGGTGTAAATAGTAGTGCTAAATAACTCTAGCTTGATTTGCCCAATTGAGAAGACCATACTGTGTTTTCACAAAGCCTCCAGCATTTCTAATGCTAAGAATATGCACGACTCATGAAAATGTATTTCATCAAGCACTGTCTACAGAGGATTAAGCTGAACTGTAAAACCATGTTTTTGTGTACAGACTTCAGGATGGCTAATGCTCTTTTGTTTATAATTTCTCCCTGGGACATCTCTCTGGAGGCAAATGTTCTCTCAGCAGAGGAGGTACTGTACAGACAGTGTCATTTTTAGCCAAAGAAATTGTTGCGCGGAGGGATCCTTATTAGACTTATGTTGTACTTCTTTATGCTTTGTGAACTTGACCCCAAACATCTGTATAAATGTGGCAAGTTAAAACAGCTTGCTTGTACCTGACTTGCCAAATACAGTTCTGTTTTCATCATGTTTATATCCGTACTAAATGACATTGGCCCACCTCCCATGCCTGCTGGCTTTCTTCTCCCTTCTTCCTTGTTCGTTGTGCTGACCTCCAACCTTTGCAGCTCAGACTCAATCCTTCCCCCACCCATGGTCAGGCCTGCACCATCATTGTTTCCTCTGCATCTTCTCCTAACATCTTCCTGGCCTATATGTGGATTAGTTCATTCCTGTCACTTGAAACTTTACATGATCTTTGCGTGTACTAAGATGCTCATATTCAGAAGCTAGTTTGTAATTATAGTTTATAATACTTAAGCATTCAGTTCAGTTCAGTTCAGTTGCTCAGTCGTGTCTGACTCTTTGCGACCCCATGAATTGCAGCACGCCAGGCCTCCCTGTCCATCACCAACTCCCGGAGTTCACTCAAATTCACGTCCATTGAGTCAGTGATGCCATCCAGCCATCTCATCCTGGGTCGTCCCCTTCTCCTCCTGCCCCCAATCCCTCCCAGCATCAGAGTCTTTTCCAATGAGTCAACTCTTCGCATGAGGTGGCCAAAGTACTGGAGTTTCAGCTTTAGCATTCCTTCCAAAGAAATCCCAGGGCTGATCTCCTTCAGAATGGACTGGTTGGATCTCCTTGCAGTCCAAGGGACTCTCAAGAGTCTTCTCCAACACCACAGTTCAAAAGCATCAATTCTTCGGCACTCAGCCTTCTTCACAGTCCAACTCTCACATCCATATATGACCACAGGAAAAACCATAGCCTTGACTAGACGGACCTTAGTTGGCGTAATAGTCAATAAATATTATCTGACTTAGTGATGGTTTGATTTTCCTCTTAATTTGACTCTTCTCTGTATTTTTCAGAATACTTTTTTAGATTCACAATAATATTCAAAGGATGGTGTAGAGAATTCCTATACACCTCCTACCTCATTCACCAAAATGGTACATTTTTTACCCAGGATGAACCTACATCAATACATCCTAATCCCCCAAAGTCCATAGTTCACTCTAGGGCTCACTCTAGGTATGTGCATTTTATGGGTGTGGACAAATGTATAATGACATATATCCATCATTATAATATCGTACAGAATATTTTCATTGTCCTACAAATTCTCCATGCTCTGCCTGATCATATTCACCAATGCACTAATATGGGGCTTCCTAGGTGGCACTAGTGGTAAAGAATCTGTATGCCAATGCAAGAGACATGAGAGATGCCAGAGGTTCAGTCCCTGGGTTGGCAAGATCCCCTGGAGTAAGAAGTGGCAACCCACTCCAGTATTATTCCTTGGAAAATCCTATGGACAGAGGAGCCTGGCAGGCTACAGTCCATGCGGCTGCATGGAGTCAGACACAGCTGAGCACATATACACATGTACAATGTGCTAACACACGCACACTCCTGGGAGCCACTAATTCTAATTTTCTCCATTGTTTTGTGTTTTCTAGAATGTCATGTAGTTAGAATCATAGCAAGTAACATTTTTAGACTGACTTCTTTCACTTTAAGGTTCCTTCAGATCTTGTTATGGCTTGATATCTCATTTCTCCTCAGTGCTGAACTGTAATCCATTATCCGGGTATCCCACAGTTCATTTATCCATTCACCTACTGAAGGACATTTTGGCTGCTTCCAAGTTTTGGTGACTGTAGATGAAGCTGCTATAAACATCCAAGTGCAGAGTTCTGTGTGGGTATACGTTTTCAACTCCTTTGGAGAAATAACCAAGGAGCACAATTACTGGATCATGTGATAAAGTAGGTTTAGTATGGAGGAAATGGCCAAATTATCTTCCAAAGTGGCTATACCATTTTGCATTCCACCTGTAATGTGTTAGAGTTCCTGTTGCTCCTCGTCCTTGTCAGCATTTGGTGTTATAGTTTGCTGGATTTTAGCCATTCTAATTGCTATACAGTGCTATTTCAATTTGTGTTTCCCTGATGACATACAGTGTAGAGCATCTTTTCATAAACTTTTTAACCATCTGTATATCTTTTTGGTGAGGAGTCTGTTAAGCTCTTTCTTCTGTTTTTAATTGGATTGTGTATTTTCTTATTGAGTTTTAAGAGTTCTTTGTATGTTCCAGATAACATCCCTTTGTCAGATGTGAAAATATTTTCTGTAACTCTTATGGCTTGTCTTCTTGAATTCTCTTGATACTGTCTTTTGCAGAGCAGAAGTTTTAAATGGTGACAAAGTCCATCTTACCAGTTATTTTTTCCTTGGATTGTGTCTTTGGTGTTGTGTTTAAAGTCATTGCTGGAACTTTCCTGGCAGTTCAGTGGTTAGGACTCTGTGCTTTCACCGATGTGGGCTTGGGTTCAATCCCTGGCTGGGAGACTAAGATCTCACAAACCCCTGTGGTGTGACCCAAAACAAAACAAGACAAAACCAAACAAAACCTACAGTAAAGTCATCACCATATACAAGACATCTCATTTTTCTCTTGTGTTATCATCTAGGAGAGTTATAGTTCTGTGTTTACGTTTAGGTCTGTGATCCATTTGATTTCTGTGAAGCGTGTAAGATCTGTGTCTAGGTTCCTTTCCTTGCATGCAGATGTCCAATTATTCTCAACCTTTGATTGGGGAGACTTACCGTATTGCCTTTTCTACTTTGTCAAAGATCCGGGGTCTGTTTCTGGGCTGTCTGTTCTGTTTCATTGATCCATTTGTCTATTCTTTCAACAATACTGCATGACCTTGATTACTACAGGTCTTTCTTCTTTTCTAACCTATGCATTCAGTGCTATGAATTTCCCTCTTGGCACTGTCTTTGCTGTACTCCACAGATTTTGGATAAGTTGTGTTTTCATCTTTAGGTAGTTCAAAATATTTGAAAACTTACTTTGAGATTTCTTCTCTGACTCATGTATTTCTTAGAAGTATGTGGTTTAAAATCTTGTGTATTTTGTGGTTTTCCACTTAACTTTCTGTTTAAACTTTGATTTCAAGTTTAATCCCATGTGGTCTGAGAGCAGGCCTTGTATGATTTCTGTTCTTTCGTATTTTATGGCTGAGAATGTTGTCAGCTGTGGTGAATGTTTCATGTGAACTTGAGAAAAATGTGTGTTTTCAATGTTGAATGAAATAGTCTATAGGTGTTAATTATATCTAGTTGATTAATGGCATTATTGAGTTCAGCTATGTCTTTATGGATTTTTCTGCCTGCTATATTTGCTCATTTCTGAGAAAGGGGTTTTCCTTGGATTATATTGAGAAATATGTTAATGGTTTAGAACAGCATTCTTACTTTTATTTTACCTTTTCAATTATAACTAGAGCTCTCTTCATGTTTTAGAGAAAGCAATCTACTCTGATCTCCAGATTTGCTTAGGAGCTGTCATTTATATTAAAGATCATATTTGATGATAACTTCCACGATAGCTCAGTTGGTAAAGAATCCACCTGCCATACAGGAGACCACGGTTCGATTCCTGGGTTGGGAAGATCCCCTGGAGAAGAGATAGGCTACCCACTCCAGTATTCTGGCCGGGAGAATGCCATGGACTGTATAGTCCATTGGGTTGCAAAGAGTCGGACATGACTGAGTGACTTTCACTTTAATTACTATCTTGAAAGCAGAAAATAATTGGGATATATTCTTGAACATTTTTTATTTGGACATGACTTTACCTAAACTGTTCTAGATAATTAAGAATTTTATTATCTTGAGAAACATATAGAGAAAAAAGTCCAAAGTCTCTTGACATGGATTGATTCTAGTTTACATAACATGCCACATAAGGCCCTACACATTTGCCAGGCCTCAGGGAATATGCCACTGGGTACAGAGAGCTGTGCTTGGCCGTGCATTTCTGTTTTCTTTCCAGTTCCCAGGAACACCTGCTCTGTATTCTGCTCTGCTGTCTCTTAGGTATGACAACCATGTCGCTGGTCTAGTTTCATAGTGTATACTGTAAGCCACCCAGACGATATAAAAACTAGAATTCTACTGAGATTCCATTACAAACTGTTCTAAAGATGTTCATTTAAAATGCATAAGTGCCAAGCACCTAAACCATCCTGTTTTAATTCTCTCTGCACCCACTCCACAAAAAAAGTTATCATGATTTGTTAGTGCGGTAGGTGTTCTGATGCCCAGAGGTGTTCCAGACCAGTGGTCAGCACACAGTGAGAAGCTATACTAAAAGTACTTGCTTGCCATCTTCTGTATTGTACTATTTGAGTGAGTGAGAAAAGATGAAAGTGGACCTCAAATAATTACATTAAAATAGACACAAGACATTGCTTGGCCAATATCGCTTCTGATGTATGCCTGCCAAAGATATATAAGGTAATCTAATCTAACTGTGAGAAACAAGACATTTCCAATTGGAGGAATGTTACACAAAATAATTGACCTAGGCTCTAAAACTGCCAATGTCATGTAAGTCAGAAGAGTCTGGGGAAATGAATACTCTAGAATTAGAATAAATGATCCTTGATCACATTGTGGATTCAAATGCAAAATAAACGTTCCCAGCTTTAAAGGACATTATTGAGCCAATGAAGAAGATTTAAATATTGAGTTTATGTTATTTAGAGTATTGAGTCATTGTTAAACTTTCTGTGTGTGATGATTGTATTGATTGTGATGTGGGATACTTCATAAGAGGTATGAGCTGAGTGTTTTAGAGATTCAGAGTTGCACGATTTGCAACTAACTCTCAAATAATTCAGAAAATGGGAATGTGTGTATGTGGGCACACCTATACATACACACACATATACACTTGTATTATACATGGATGTGAATTAAGTGAGAGGGAGACTGTGTAAATATTAACAGCTGGTAAATTTGGCATGTAGGTGTTTGTTGCAGTATTCTTCCAAGTTTTTCCATAAGTTTGACTTTTTTCAAAATAAAAATTTGAAGATCGGTAGACAGTAAGTCCCAGAGGGTCTTTTCCCCAGACTTTTGTTTGGACTTAAGTTAAGGTTCAGATAAACTAATGTGGAAAATCCTCAAGCTACTAAAATAAATAATCTGTTCTTATCTTTTATAATATTTGGATATTTTGGCACTTATAGACAAGGGCAGTTGATGACTAGTTAAATAAATATGTCTTTATGTATTTGACCCTTGAAGAGATGCCTTTAAGTAAACAAATAAATAAAATAGCAGCCAAGCATCCAGGCATTGTGATAATCACAAGTTTTTGATTGGGAAATGTTTCCCAGTTTGAGAGTTATTGCTTTCAGCTGTAATAATAATGGGCTTTTCCTCTAAGGGGAAAATACATGATGTTTAAAATAAATATCATTGGTACAGTTTTGCACTGTTGAGAAAGCATAAATAATCCTTTTTTCTCTTTAAGCATTCGATCACCAGAAAGTCTCGTGTGTGTATATTGGGGGAGACAGAATTTCAACTAAGAGGTGGTAAAAAGACTAGTTACAAGAGGGTTTCACCATTATTTTAAACAGTTCCATAGCCCCTTTGTTTGTGGCCTTCGCACAAGGATAAGCCCAGACTCTTATCCAAGCAAGCTGGCTTTACTTTCCTACTGAAATCTGCATTTGACTGTTGAATACAATTCAGAATGGGACCATAAGCTCAGAGGATGCCCTTATTTATCTTACTTCCCTTATTTATCTTACTTCCTAGGACCTGACTTAAGTTCTGTTCTGAATACTGTAGTGGGGTTGTCTTTATGGTCAGCTCAAGGTCGGTCCTAAAAGGATTTACACATTTTTCCAGGGAAGAGTCAAAAGTGTTGAAGACATTTTTTTGGTGTGATTTCACATCTTCACTTCATTTCCATATGAGAAAAATAGTAATAAATTCCTTCTTTTTCCCGCAATCTGACATGACAAATCTTTCAGCAAGAAGATTAAATAATTATTCTGTTGTCACTCTAAATTCTATTTTTGTTTTGTAGAACTGAAAAGATACCCAGAACTGTAGTGCATGTCATTATGTGAGTAGCCTACAGTGGTGTGGTACAAACACCTTAAGAGCCCCTGCAGGACTGGTACTTTTATTTAACAGAGAAGGAAAATTATAGTGCTAAGGTAGTAGGTGGTGGTCAGTCTGATAGTATGTGTGTGCGTGCTAAGTTGCTTCAGTTCTGTGCTACTCTCTGTGACCCTATGGACTGTAGCCCCCCCAGGCTCCTCTGTCCGTGGGGTTCTTCAGGCAAGACTACTGGCATGGGTTGCTATGCCCTCCTCCAGGAGATCTTCCTGACTCAGGGATCGAACTCATGTTGCCTCTGGCTCCTTCATTCCAGGTGGGTTCTTTACTGCTGAGCCATCAGGACAGCCCTGGTCTGGTAATAGTCTTGCTCTCACCACTGTAATACACTGCTTCATGCTAGTAAAAGATATTTATTTTCTTTTATTCCATTATCCACTTAGACATTGTGACAGGATACAGAAAGACAATCAAATAAATGGAAACAAATCTTTTTAAGGTTGCAATTTTATTTCTTTTCTCTACCAGCCAGTCAGTTAGGTCTTTTAAAAGTGTGTTTATCTTTCTAAAGTATTAACAAGGATAGACATTTATTTGTCAATTAAAATTTGTAGCGCAGACTAAAGGAAATAACAGACATTCTACAGGAATGATTAATGTCAAGGTAGCTTGCCTTGGTTGAGGCCAAAGATCCTGGGAGAATCTAGCTAAGTTCTCCAGAATCCTTCTTGGAATGGAGATGGAACAGCAGTGGGAGAATCTGAAGTTATATGGCTTATCAATGAATATTCCCTCACTGACTCAGAAGTACTTGGCACATGAGAAGTTGAGTGTGTATGAACATCAGTAGCTAGCACTTCTTGTTTCTTCAGCAAGCATGATCACCAGTTTTGTGCCAGGCATCAAGCTGTGTACGGAAGTCATTCGAGTCTCTGCAGTTGTCTGCAAGTCTAAATTTGCAATCCCTATTGAGTTGCTATGCATAAAGTAAGATGTTAGCAATAAAGCATAATACCTATTAGCAATAAAGCATAATACCTACACTAAACCAGTCATTTATTAGCAATTATGACTATTAATTGGCATTATCTTCCATGTAATGCTAGTAATAAAGAGCCCGCAATATGGATGCCCTCAGGACATTTTCCTTGAAGACTTCCTTTGTGACTTTCCCTAAAAACATTCAAGAATCAGATGGAAGACATCCAGTTAGAAACTTCCACGTTGTAAAATTTAAGCTTTGATTATATTTACTTTGGGTGGCTGGAGTAAATTAACTTTTCTCCCAGCTTCCCAGGTGGCTCAGAGTTAAAGAATCTGCCTGCCAATGCAGGAGACTCAAGGATGCAGATTCAGTCCTTGAGTCGGGGAGATGCCCTGGAGAAGGGACTGACACTCTACTCCAATATTATTGCCTGGAGAATTGCATGGACAGAGGACCCTGGTGGGCTACAGTCAAGGGGATCAAAAAGAATTGGACAAAACTGAATGCACGCGCACACGTAACCACATTGTGCCTGATTACATGGTTGATCTACTGTGAACCTTTTCAAGCATGTGTATAGGTTGTAAATATTAGGAAATCATTTAACAATTCATCAAAAATTCTTAAGTTTTAAATTGTCTGATTTTGCATTTGTACCTAGCTTATTTTTTTTCTCTTGCATTTAATAAATTCAGCAATCTGATTTTTGCATTTGTACATAGCTTATTTTTTCTCTGCATTTAATAAATTCAGCAATTCTCACTATCTGAAATGTGTTGGTCAACAATTTTTTTTTTTAATATGGCACATCATTTTGTACATTAAGCTACTGGTTTTGGCAACAGTAGCATCGTCAGCTACTATCTGTTTTTAGCTCTTTCCTTTCAAAATAATTTATTGGAAAGAATATAATATATAATTATTCAATGCTTTAGCAGCTTAATATGAGACTTTCTACCTAAATTGGTAGTTGCCCCTGCTTTTCTGAAACACACACACACACACACACACACACACACACACACACACACACACACACACACACACACACACACACACACACACACACACACACACACACACCCCTGGGAGAAAAATGGCAAAATTCTAAAACCTCACATAAGAGACTCAGAGAATGAGCTCATTCTGGAACAAACTGGATATTTTGACAGTGCAAATTGCTAAATAAAGACAACAATGAGTCAAGTGAGAAATATGTTTGGAAGTAATAATTTTATGTGTAGTATTATTTTCTTCCTCTATTAAATTTTAGTGATGGTGCAACTTTCTCCACAGATTGGTAATATCTGTTTGCAATTCTGGAGTGTTTTACTGTTTAAAAACATCCCATCTTAAATTTAGATATATAATTTTGCTTTTATGATAGAAGTTGTAACTTTTATGTAGCAGGCTAGTATGATGCTCATCCACACACATCTTTGAAGCTCAGTATTTCATTTTATTATAAAGATTAGGAAAATTTTCATTTCATTTTCTGCTTGGAGACTACATATATCTTGGATTTTCAAATAATTGCTTTTCAGTGTGAAATCTACGATATCAAAGAGAACAGTCTCTATATTCTTTTAGGTATGTGATTTTAAGAGACCTGGGGCTTCCCAGGTGGCGCTAATGGTAAGAACCAGCCTGCCAAAGCAGGTGGACATTAAGAGATGCAGGTTCAACCCCTGGGTCGGGAAGATTCCCTGGAGAAGGGCATGGCAACCCACTCCAGTATCCTTGCCTAGAAAACCTCATGGACAGAGGAGCCTGTCAGGCTGTAGTCCATAGCGTCGCAGAGTTGGACACGGCTGAAGCAACTGAGCACTGTGCAGCACATATATACCTAAAGAGGGAAGAGTTCCAAAACTTGCAGGCAAAGGCCACTCACAAAATCTATAAATACTCTGCCTAAAATCATAACTAACAAAGATTAAAAAAACCAGGAAGCTAACAAAATTAGTTATTTCAGATCCTACCTTGTTATTTGCCTTTCAAATAAAATTATGTATATTCTCTCTTTCCCCTCTTTTTTCCCCTTCTCCTTTTTCTGTACCATCTTTGATTCTTCTCTCTCGGTTTACCTCCATGATAATACAAAAATAACTATTCCCTAATTTAAAGAAGAGAGAGAAAACATTGTTTTTGGATTCTCAAACCCAAGTATGCCAATTCTCAGTTCTCCTTTGAAGGTTTTGGAAATGCTTTTTGTGCATATTGCCTTCCCTCCTCACCTACCATTTTTAAAATCTTTTCTTTCAGTTGTTAGTATTGTGATATTTTCCCAGGAATATTTTCAGCCCAGATAGGGATATTTTTAAAAGTGGGATTGTGCTGTACTTTGTTTTTTGGCTACCCAAATCATTTCTGCCACTCTAAACATTCCAAATAGTGTCTAAGAATGCACATTATTGTACACCTAGCATATCTCTGTCTTCTTAAGAAATATTTTATAATGAAATGTTTTAGTACTTTCAATAGCAGGGTTTCAGAGCCAAATGCAAGAGTACAGTGGAGTCTTAGTACCATTTGATGACTATTTAATAGGTATATGTCATGCTTATATAGGCCATCTTCCAATCTTAATCCATTATTTCTTATAACAACCTGAAAAGCCAGGTTTGAATTTAGAATTCTAGGCTTCTTGGTGCCTTATTCATACTCATACCATCCCCACAGCACCCTCTTCTTCAACCCCTACCCCACCCCCATTCCCTGCCTTACCCTACACTAACGGGAAAATTGCACATGTACACAGTGAAAATATGCACACATATATTATATTTTTACAATATTATTTATGGATGAATTCTATGTAACTGATTGATTATCACAGAATGCTTTTATTGATTTTATTATATGTGTAGCTGGCCTATGGTTGCAATAGATGAATGAGTATAATAATGACTATTGGGTGATTTCTTTCCTTACCTTAACAACTAACACAAAAGTGAAACAAAATGTAATCTGGGAATTCAGTGACATTAGTAGCTTCTTTGTTGAATCTGATAATAACATTTGAATACCAGTAGATTATATTTTATTGTTTTTTTGTGCTATTCATAATGTAGTGACTGTAGACATGACACCCTTTTAATTCTAATCTGCATTATAACAGATTTTTTGCTATTATGCTCTTAAGAATAGTCAATACGTAAAGTAATAAATCAAGCCCTGATTTGTAGTGTTGAAAATTTCCTTGATATAAATACTCCTACAAGTGCCCATTTCCAGCTATTGACATACCGTTGCTGAACACAGAGATGGAAAAAGGCATTCTGTGGTTCACATTACATTGTATTTCCACCACACAAATCAAAGGACAACATGGGCTTTAGTAAGATCATTAAGAAGTCATGAATTTTGAGTGTTCATTTCTTTTGTTATTAATACTTTAAGTTTATGCAATTTACTTTTCGATGGTTATATTACCAGAGAGCTTGAAATTTAAAAAAAACTAACAATCAACAACTTCTCACCAGCCATCTATCTTACTATCCGTCTTATCTGATAGTGTGTATATGTTGATGCTACTTTCTCCATTTGTCTCACTCACTGTCTCCTCTGCTGTGTCCATAAGTCCATTCTCTGATGACCTGTAGGGATAGGATGGGATAGGATTATGTATGTATAATCATGGCCAATTCGCGTTGTTGTATGGCAGAATCCAATACAACAGTGTACAAATAAAAAGTGATGAAAAATTTATTTTAAAAACTCTCAGCTATTGGTTCAGACCAGCTCTGGTACAGTGTAGCTCAACGCCACTGACTGAAGAGTCTATGTGATCATTTCTGGGTTTACATTCTATTCTGTTGTGCTACTGGTTTATTGCTGCTCTGACAAAACACTGTTAATTCAGTTTTAAAATTAAACTTCTTATCTTGAGGGGCAATTCTTTCGCAGTTTTCTTCTTCAGAAATAGCTCTTCAAATTGAGTGCTATGTTGGCACTTCCATCTTTCAGGGGTATTTTATAATTATTTCATGAATTTCACAGATATTTGGAATTTGGAATGAAATTGCATTAAATCTTAGGTTAGTTTGGTGAGAACAGACATTTCTATGATACTGCATTTTTGTTCATTAATATTGTATTCCTCTCCATTGTAGATCTCTTCATGTTATTAAAATAATCTTAAAATGTTTAAAACTTTTTTTTAGATTTATTCTTAAGTAACTTATATTTTTTGTTGGTGGCGTAAAGATTTTTTTCTTACTTTTTCCAAGTCAATTTGAGTTATAACCTACATATGATGAAATCCACCATGTATGTGAAGCCATATGAAAAACCATATATACACAGTTTGATGAATTTTGACAAATGTATACACTCATGTAACCACCTCCACAATCAGGATGTAAAGCATTTCTGTCATCCATAATATTTCTCATTGCCTGATTTCAGTCAAATCCTCCTTTCCTTGCAAGCCCCAGGAAACCACTGATTCACTTTCTGTCGCTATAGATTAGTTTGCCTGTTCTTGAATCTCATATAAATCGAATCATGTAGTATGTGCATTTTTGGGGTCTGGCTCTTTTCGCTGGGCCCAGTGTTCTTTTTAAAAAAATACATATATAAACTTGCTGAAGTATCTAAATAAAATTTGTTTTGTGAAAATTTATCTTATTTACTTTTATTTTGCTAAACCCTTTTATAAAACCCAGTAACTTATCTGAGATTATTTTATTTTAAAAAAATGTGAGTACTAGTAAGCCTGGAGACGATGACATTTTTATTTCTTTTCCAACTCTTATACTATTTGTTTTTTTTTTCTTATCATCTTCTTTATGCTAGCCAGAACATCCAATGTTAAGCTGAAGTTATAATAGTAAGCCTCATCATATTTTTCTTATTCTTAGAATGTGTTTCCATATTTTACCATTAAGTTTAATGACTGCTGTGGGTATTGTATAAACAGATTATTATTAGACTTAGGAAATATATTCCCTTCCCAAGTTTGCTAACATTTAAAAAAAATCATTATGGATATTGGATTTTATTGAATGCTTTCTACTATAGCTATTAATAATCATTTTTCTTTCAACATCCTTTCTGTATATATTTTCTTTTTTTTTTTTTTTTTACTTCAAAAAGCAGGGGATAGCAAACTTTTTCTTAAAGAGTAGATGATAAACATTTTCAGCTTGTGGAAGAAAAAAATCTCTGTCACAACTAGTCAAGTCTGCTCTTGCAGTACAAAAGCAGCCATAGATAACTTGTAAACAAATAGTCATGGCAGTATTTCAATAAAACTTTATTTATAAATATAGGCAGCAACCTGTAGTTTGCTGACTCATGTCAGTAAAACAGATTCAAATACTTTTATGATGCTAAGACTTTTTATAATTTCTATGTCTTCTTGAGTCAATTTTGTTAACTTACACTCTCTAGTATTTTCTCCATTTCCTCAAAGTTTTAAAATTTATTTTAAAACTATTTTATTTGTAGGTCTCCTTCATTTTATTATCTTTTTATTTCAGTTTTCTTTTTTCTTTTTAATTTTTTAATGTTGATTTTTATCAAAGTATAGTTGCTTCACAATGTTGTGTTGGTTTCTGCTGTATAGCATAGTAAATCAGTTGTACATATACATATATCTACTCTTTTTTTAGATTCTTATCCCCTGTTGGTCATTACAGCTTACTGAGTAGGGGTCCCTGCACTATACAGTTGATTCTCATTACTTACAATGTGTTTTTGTTTGAGACTCTTTTCTTTTTCCTTGGTCAGTTTTGGAAGGCTTGTCTTACTGATATTTTTAAATGAAACTTTAACACAGTCAAGGAAATGGTGACATCGTGTTTGTCTTCCACCTAACCCATAAACAGTTTGACTGATCTGTAGATGGTGGATCATTCTTCTACCTGCTTTGTGCATCTCTACTCTGTGTTGTGTCCTTTCTTAAGCTACTTACTCAAATGAAGAGGTAATTATGTCTCACATGAAGGAAGATCATTCTTGATTCAGTAATATAGGATATTGGTTCTCTGTTAATAGATAATGCAAATAAGCATTCTTTGAACGCTTACTGTATGCCAAGCACTCCACTAAGTGCTTGAAACATATTATCTCACCTAGTCTTCACAACTATTCTAAGTTTTGTACTTACCTTCATCTTTGTGGATAAAGAAATAGGCAAAGAGAAACTAACAGGCAGGTGTAGAAAAATAATGGTGGGTCAGGATTCCAACTCAGTGTGATTCCAGAGTTCTGCCCTAAACTTCTAGAAAGTTTTCTTTGTTTTTTTTTGTTGGTTGGTTTGGTTTGGTTGTTTTATTTTGTTTTGCTTTCTTTGAAACTGTGCTCATAAAGCAAACTTTTCATGCGTTATTAGGTATCTTAAGGAGACATGGCCATTAGGAAGCAGTACTCTGTGAAGAACGCCTAGACCAATTATGCCCTGTAACTTAAGTTTTAAAACTGAGATTCTAGCTTTTAGTCATTCCTGTGAGATTGATCCTTGCCTAAATCCCTAGGTTCATATATCTGAATGTAGATAAGTAAGGGTCAGACCATGAACTGCGGTTCTACTTCTGCATAATATTTTGCAATTTTCAAAGGCTTTTACAAACATATCATGTTATCCTCCCAATATATCTTTGAATTAGTGATCATTACTTTTCCTATTTTAGAGCTCAGTGCATTGAGGCTCAGAGATTTAAATATCTAGGTCAAAGACAAACACTCATGGGTGGAGCTCAGATGTAAACAGAGGTCTTCAGACTCTCCATGTTGGACTCTTTTCTAATACAACATGTATCAAGCATTTCATGATCCCTGCCTGATACAGCCAAATGATCTGTTTCTTACATCATCTGGTTTGCTTCAGTTTTGTAGAATTAAGGATTGGATGATGAGTGATTTATCAGTGTCACAGAGGACTGCGATTTTTAATGTGTGTATGGACCTAATTTTATTGAAATGAATAAAGTAACCTCAGTAGAGTTAATGAATGATGGAAATGCACTAAAGTGAGAATGAGAACATATATAATTAAAGACTCTGTTTCTCCACTGGCCAAAACAAGACAAGAAGGATGATTAAAATTTTTGTGTCCATTTATTCATAGACTATTTCCACATCAACTAGGGCTGCAGATACTTGGTGCCAGTTTTTGAAAGTTTATTTTTAGGTTTCTGAATTCATTGTTCTGGATAATTTAGTGTTCCCTTTTTCTTTTAATGCCAGTGGAGAACTTACACATGGATGGATGGCTTCCAGGGGTCTTTCGATGATGCTGTTTCCCAGAGGCCCATCAACTTAATGATGGTGTTTTTTAAAAGACCACTGTTCCAAATAATGACATATAAAATATCTGTTATTAGCCTTTTTCCTTGACTGTGACTTCCTTTTAAGGAAGAAAAAAACAAATACCATGATTCCAAACTGGCACTAAATTGATTTCACAGAGGTTCACATACTTTTGCACAATCTATTAGTAATGATATGTATCTTTTCTTTAAGGCAGAATTAACATTATGATTGTATGCTATTGTATGTTATACATAAACATTCATATTTAAGCAGTAATATACAGATATATGTGCACACAGACTTAAATATTAATAGTAAATAGTAATGACAATTTAGGTCATAATTATCATTTTTAGTGCTTACTCCGCTCCAGGCAATATCTATAAGTGATTTGTTTGACTCCTCAATGAACTGAAAAGGTTCGTGCTAGTATTATCACCACCTTATAAATGGGAAAAATGATGCCCAGTGAAGTGATACAAGTCAGCCAGCTCACACTAATCATTAAAGGTGCCGGTTCCAGATTCCACACTCTTATCCATGAGCAGTGCTGCTCCACGATGAATGATTAGAAAGAACGGAAGCAGAGTTTCCATGACAAATAAGCACATGCTTCATGAAACAACTGCAAAGCTTTAAACAACTGCAAAGCTTTAACGACCGCTAGTTTCCCATTATCAAGTTAACAAGTTCAGTGGCCAGAAAGTTGTGTGTGCTTAGAATTCTCTGGAAACACACGAATTAAAAAAACAAAAGAAAACATTTTAAAGACATTTTTCCTGTTTGACATAGTCTATACTTTCTGACAATAGAGAAGTTTGGAAGGAATTCTCACAAATGTTCGTTTATTTTTCATTTGCATAGATGCTGTGACTCTTCTAACTGGTTGTATTTGTCTGTAATCTTTGGCCACTAGGACATTTATAAATAAAATAAAATGTTTAAAAAATATATTAAAAAATACAATCACTTGCTTTTGAACTGTGGTGTTGGAGAAGACTCTTGAGAGTCCCTTGGACTGCAAGGAGATCCAACCAGTCCATTCTAAAAGAGACCAGTCCTGGGTGTTCTTTGGAAGAAATGATGCTAAAGCTGAAACTCCAGTACTTTGGCCACCTCATGCGAAGAGCTGACTCATTGGCTGCAAATGTGCAGCCTACTTGTAAAAATTGTATCGAATTTTAGTATGTGTATGTGTGTGCTTTACCGCTCAGTTGTGTATAACTCTTTACAGTTCCGTGGACTGTAGCCTGCCAGACTCCTTTGTTCACGGAATTCTCCAAGCAAGAATACTGGAGTGGGTTGCCATTTCCTTCTTCAGGGGCTTTTCCCAGTCCAGGGATCAAACCCAGGTCTCTTGCATTGCAAGCAGATTCTTTACCATCTGAGCCATCATGGACGCCTGGATTTTAGTCTGTCCTAGAATTAATCATATCTTGGCTTTTTATTATTTCTCTACCTCATCTTTCATGGTTTCTTGAGCTGTTTGCTTTTCACTGTTTTGAATTATAAAAGTTCCCTTCAAGACAACTCAAGATCGTATGGAGATGTTTACTAAATACATCAAAAACATGTAAGATAATAATTCAAAGCATGTTTTATTTAAAGTCATAGAATTGCTATAAACATAGGACCACTGAGATTTTCTGTTAAATAACAAGAGATGGTTAGTTTAGTTTGGTTTGGTCTTTGGTCTTAGGAACAGGGTGTAGATGTCGTTACATTATTACATGAAACCTTGTTCATGTTCCTACTTTAAAAAAGTTTCATTCTGTTTTGGAGAAGCTATTTCTAGGGTTTATTTTTCCATTCACAATTACATGTGTGACCCAACTAGATAGTTTTCCTGTGCTTGTTGATGAATGTTAAACTTGAATTTGTCCAGCAACAAGCGTCACTTATATGTGTTAGTTGCTTAGTCACGTCTGACTCTTTGCGACCCCATAGACTATATGTAGCCCACCAAGCTCCTCTGTTCATGGAATTCTCTAGGCTAGAACACTGGAGAGGGTAGCCATTCCCTTCTCCAGAGTATCTTCATGACCCAGGGATCAAACCCACATCTCCTGCATTGAAGACAGATTCTTTACTGTCTGAGCCACCAGAGCATCATTTATAAAATAGTGTTGTTTTGGATGACCAAATAACAAACCTAACCCCTACATTTTTACTGACATCAGAATTGATTAATTGATTAGTCTAACACTTTGGAGGTGGAAACCTCATGCTGATTGCTCAGACAAGGTTCAGTTCAGTTCAGTCGCTCAGTCGTGTCTGACTCTTTGCAACCCCATGAATCGCAGCACGCCAGGCCTCCCTGTCCATCACCAACTCCCAGAGTTCACTCAAACTCATGTCCATCGCGTCAGTAATGCCATCCAGCCATCTCATCCTCTGTCATCCCCTTTTCCTTCTGCCCCCAATCCCTCCCAGCATCAGAGTCTTTTCCAATGAGTCAGCTCTTCGCATGAGGTAGCCAAAGTACTGGAGTTTCAGCTTTAGCATCATTCCTTCCAAAGAACACCCAGGACTGGTCTCTTTTAGAATGGACTGGTTGGATCTTCTTGCAGTCCAAGGGACTCTCAAGAGTCTTCTCCAACGCCACAGTTCAAAAGCAAGTGATTGTATTTTTTAATATATTTTTTTAAACATTTTATTTTATTTATATATTTTTGGCTGCGCTGGGTCTCTGCTTCTTTGTGTGGGCTTTCTCCAGTTGCATTGAGAGGGGCCTACTCTCTAGTTGTACTGCATGGGCTTCCCATTGTGGTGGCTTCTCTTGTTGATAGCCATGGGCTCTAGGCATGCAGGCTCAATAGTTGTGGTACACAGGTTTAGTTGTCCCACAGCATGTATAATCTTCCAGGACCAGGGATCAAACTTGTGTCCCTTGTATTGGCAGGTGGATGCTTAACCACTGGACCACCAGGGAAGTCCCAGAGTTTGTATTTTAAACCAGGTTGCTCATTTCTCTTGCTAGTGATACCAGGGAGCATCTCCACCAGTGTGGCTGGGAAGGGGATGGTTTTTCCTAGATACCACTGACCCCTGAGATACAACCTGCTGAATTCATTCTTGATTGTAAGAGGGAAAGTGCTTTAGAAGAAAAAATAATAATACTTCACAGTATTCCAGGGAGGGGAGAAGAGGAAGAATCCTAGGTGGAAAAAAGTGAAAAAGAGAATGTTGCTTCTGGGTGAAAAAATTAATGAGCACAAGACATAGGTGGCCAATGTCAGTGCAGAGCCTCAGCCTTCTGACGTCCCCGTTAAGCCGTCTCTGCAACGTGGGGTGGGTCATGGAACACATGGTCCCCTGTTCATTCTGAAAGTTTGCCGTTGGTGAATCGAGATGATGAATTTGCCTGATGGATCGAATTCCTGAGTGTGCTCAGAGGACAGAGGGAGAGGAGGCTGATCAGGGGCTCTGATCCCTTCGCAGCCGCTGGCAGCTGCCTTCCCCTGGCCGGCTCCTCGCCCTTCATGGGTCCTGTGCGGTACATCTGGCGCCAGAAACAACAGTCATGTCAAGTCGCACTTCAGGACTGAACAAAGTTATCTCTGTGCAGCACGTTTCCAAACGCGATGAAAAAATAAGGCATGAACAGATGGGCGGATTTTCTCGTTCCATTTCCCTCTGGTGAATCTTACGAGCTCTTTTGCCCATGGTATGTTTGTTTTCCATACTTGAACATTTTTTCCCCCAGATATAAAATTCAATATTTGAAAGTTGGTTCTGGCAAAGTTGACCAAATAATTCTTAGGTCAGTTCCACAGATGTGTTTATTTATTCATGTCTGGAATGCTTTCTTTCCTCAAATTACAGGGCACGTCAAGAGTTAGCATTTCTTTCAGGATTTAAGGGTCACTTTGTTTGTTAAAACCAACCAACAAACAAAAACAAGAGAAGGAGTAGCTGGATTTTTACCCAAAGAAAGTATTAGGGTGTTTTAAAATCATTTTTATTAACTGATGTACTAAATAACCCAGGAGCAATAAAAGTAGTAATTAAAATGAAGCCTTTTATATTTATTCTTTTATCTCTTTTATTTATATTTTATAATGTTTTAATTTTTAGATAAAAGTAAGAAGCCTCCACATGTCAGATGCAGAACTTTTGTATTTCTAAATTTGCAGAGGCAAGTGTGAGGTCAGTTTAGGCAATTTCATTTTAAAAGTAGTGGGGCTGGAATGAAAATGAAATGAGAATGAAAATGAGTGGTTTGTATATTTTAAGATCACAATCTATAGAAACTCCACTTTGTCTAAAACTGAAGTGCTTGCATATTCGGAACCACAACTTAATGTCAAAAAAGGATTTCCTCTCCGTTACAGTTTCCTCCTTCAGCTTCCTAGTGTCAAATACAGAAAACAAAATGCCATCAGGAGTAATGACATTGCCCTTGGACTTTAATGCAGAAAGAGCAAAGGGATTTTTGTAACTTCAAGACTTCTTTTTCTTTGGGGATTAAGTGATTTCAGATTGTTCTATTAAGTATTATTAAATGGTTTCATCCAGAACAATGAGAGGTACACCTTGAAGATATTGTGGGTTGAGTTCCAGACCACCACAATAAAGCAAGTCAAATTTTTTTCTTATTTTCCAGTGCATATAAAAGGTGTCTTTATATAGTAGTCTGTTGAGTACAACAGCATTATGTCTAGAATATATACATAGCTTAATTAAAAATACTTTATTGCTGAAAAATGCTAGTCATCGTCATAATGCTGAATCATCACAGTGCAGTGAAATGTTCGTCGCTCAGTCATGTCCGACTCTGTGACACTATGGACCGTATCCCGAAAGACTCCCCTGTCCATGGAATTCTCCAGGCAAGAATACTGGAGTGTGTTTCCATTTCCTACTACAGGAGATCTTTCCAGCCCAGGGATCAAACCTGGGTCTCCTCCATTGCAGGCTGATTCTTTACCATTTGACTCACCTTGTAATCCCTATCACAGTGCAGAGTTGCCACAAATCTTCAATTTCTTTAAAAAAAAATCTAATACTAACAAAACAAGAGCAACAAAAAAATCCACATCATCTGAAAAATGCAATGAAGCACAGAGCAGTAAAATGAGGTCTGTCTGTATACTTGGAAGGGGTAAAACTGTGCAAACATTACAGAAATGATCCACTGTGACAAGCACAGTAGTGTGTGCTGAGATGGTACCCATTGACGTGGACCAAGCATAAAATCAGAACGTATGTTTAACATGAGTGCAGTTACAGGAAAGTGAAATTAGTATACTACCGTTTTCAAGAAATAAGGATTAATTAATTCCAAAGAACACTCGTGAAAGTGAAACTGTTAATTGCTCAATCATGTCCAACTCTTCATGACCCCATGGACTGTAGGCCACCAGGTTCCTCTGTCCATGGGATTCTCTAGGCAAGAATACTGGAATGGGCTGCCATTTCCTTGTCCAGGAGATCTTCCCAACCCAGGGATCAAACCCAGGTCTCCTGCATTGCAGGTGGATTCTTTACTGTCTAAGCTACCAGAGAACCCCAAAGAACACTCATGAACCTAGCAAAATATTCAATGAATACTTTCTATGTGAAAAGTGCTATGCTGGGAAGAATCAGTGCCTCAAAGGTGATTCAAACATAATTGTTGTAAGAGGCAGAGACCAGAAATTGGAGTTTGACATAAATCTAATGTAATTGAAATGTTTGTTGGGGAGAGGAGTACAGTAGAGGGGCATGCCTATTCAAGAGTATCTATCCATGTCTACCCTAGGGGCATGTCTACTTATATTTCTTATATTCTTTCCACATACAAGAAAAAAAGCTACTTATCGTTGATTTTGAAATAGAAGATAAATGACTATAAGAAATGTCCAAGAATAGTAAATGTCAGAATCTTCTAGAAAGAGTCTGAGATGCCATGGTCTTAGGGATAGTGAGATCCGTTTTCTGAAAGGTGAGAGATGATCCAGAATAATCGGAATAGGAAACTGAACTGTTCAGAAGAATGGAATCATGCTCAAAGAAAAAAGGTGTACTTGGGTGCTTCCAATAGTGTGGTACACTGACTTTCAGGAAGGTGGGAGATTAAAAGCTTTTGGGTTTATTAGCCAGAGGTCACTGGAGAATTTTGAGAAGTTTTACAAGGTAATATTTTGCAAAGACAGTGTAGAACAGAATATGGTGCAATGGTTCATAGTAAGACCTAGAATTTGATTTAATAATTTGAAGCAAGAACTGTTTCTTGTAGTTGTTTTCAGTGTGAGGTTTGGTGTCTTTCTAGGTGTTTTGCCCCCGAAAAAGATTATTTGTACCTATTTTCATTTTAGCAGATTAATATTCAAAGTATTAAAGTTGCAAATTCCAAAGCCTAGCTTTCCTTGTGCTCCTAAATTTAGCTCAAACTCTCATTATTCTGTATATAAATCTGGTACAGTTCAGCCGTCACTTTCAAGGGGACCTTTGCAGCTTAGTTAATTAAATTTCATTAAATATTTAAATAGCATTCATAAATTTAACATATTCATTTCAATTTTTAAACTTTTCAAAGATCTAAGAAGCCAAACAGTCCCAAGTTCTGGAGAAATTTATACAAATATATTAAATGGAGTTTATAAGCATGGTGACCCTTAAGTTCTTATAAACATGACAATATTATTTTATAAACTGGTGACTTTTTCCTGTACGGTTTTATGTTTATAATTAAAAGATCTAAATAAATCATCAGTCTTAAATTTGATAAATACATAAAATACTGGGTGTGTGTTTTCAGTCACTTCAGCCATGTTTGACTTTCTATAGCCCCATGGACTGTGGCCCCCCCAGACTCTTCTGCCCATGTGATTTTCTAGCCAAGGATATTGGAGTGTGTTGCCACATCCTTCTCTAGGGGATCTTCCTAACCTAGGGGTCGAACCCGCATCTCCTGAGTCTCCTTCGTTGCAGGCGGATTCTTTAATGCTGAACCACTGGGGAAGACCATATAAAATGGCAAATGCACACAACTTACTGTAAACACATAAGGCACTTGCCTTGGTTTTGCTTTGTCATCTTTGTCCCTTCCTCTAAATTTGACTGGCTTTAAGGAAATTCATGCACTAAAGAGACAATCCTAGAACCCAAGGCCTTTACTCCTCAGCAACAGTTCTCTTTGCCCTCCTTCAACTTAAAAGCTAGAAAGGGAAATACTCAAATTTAAACTTCTTTTACAGCCTCAAGGGGTCACTTGACACACTTCTGTCTGATGGGATATATGTAGTTCCTGTTACTTATTTTATGGATTAAAAGGCCCTAGGTATTTGCTTGCTCCTTGGAAGAAAAGCTATGAGAAACCTAGACATCATATTCAAAAGCAGAGACATTACTTTGCTGACAAAGTTCCCTCTAGCCAAACCTATGGTTTTTCCAGTAGTCATGTATGGATGTGAGAGCTGGACCATGAGGAAGGCTGAGTGCTGAAGAACTGATGCTTTTGAACTGTGGTGTTGGAGAAGACTCTTGAGAATCCCTTGGACTGCAAAGGGATCCAACCAGTCAATCCTAAAGGAAACAATCCTGAGTATTCATTAGAAGGACTGATGCTGAAGCTTTAGCCACCTAATGAAAAGAACTTAATAGTTAGAAAAGACCCTGATGCTGGGAAAGATTGAAGACAGGAGGAGAAGGGGATGACAGAGGATGAGATGGTTGGATGGCATCACCAACTCGATGGACTTGAGTCTGAGCCATCTCTGGGAGATAGTGAAGGACAGGGAAGCCTGGCATACTGCAGTCCATGGGGTCTCAAAGAGTTGGAGATGACTGAGTGACTGAACAACAAATTTGCTTATTACCACAGATAATGCAACCTGGTGATTATTATATCTGAAACTTACATGACACTCACTATTTTCCAAAAACTGTTATGTGTGCTTTCTTTGAGTTAACTGTAATATCTATAACTCCATGAAGTAGATACAATTATCATTTCTTTTCATAGGTGAGGAAATGACAACACAGAGAGGTTGCTAGCTTACCCAGAGTCAAACAGGCAGTAAAGGGGGAAAAGTTCAGATTTGAGCCCCAGCAACCTAGTTCAGGCGGTGCAGTGGTGAAGAATCTGTCCACTAATACAGGAGATGCAAAAGATGTGGGTTCAATCTCCAAGTCAGGAAGATCCCCTGGAGAAGGAAATGGTATTCTTGCCTGGAAAATTCCACGGACAGTGAAGCCTGATGTCCTACAGTCCACGGGGTTGCAAAGAGTCAGACACAACTGAGCACACATAAGCACCCTAGTTCTAGAGTCATCTTCACCCCTCTACCACAGTCACCTCTCCCTGGTCCTTCCTCCACTGGGCACCTGAAGCTCTTTGTTTTATGCATTCCACATTTATAACATACTATCTCCCCCAATGGATGAAATGTTCTGTTGCTATGTGCATTCTTTATACCCTACATCACAGCCACAGAACTTATAGGTGTTCAACAAACACTTCAGTGAGCAAATGACTCGAGATCTATAACAAATGTCACACAAGTGGTCTTACTGTAAAAGCAACAGTATGCCAACCCTAGCGGCTATCCCTTGAGATGTAAGAAAGAGTAAAGAGAATAAGAGGAAAGTAACATTTTTACTCTGTAAAGAGGGTTTCACTTTACCAAATGACCACTTTATGCAGCAGCATCATAGAGTTGAGAAGCCTCTGGCCAGATCTGGTACTGAAGGAGATTTTCCATTGTTCCTTTGAGTGAAAACAAGTGTAAGTGTTCTCTTTGCAACCCCATGGACTATAGCCCGCCCGGCTCCTCTGTCCATGGAATTCTCCAGGCAATAATAATGCTGGAGGGGGTTGCTATTCCCTTCTCCAGGGGATCTTCCCAACCTAGGGATCTAACCTGGGTCTCCTGCATTGCAGGCAAACTCTTTAAGATCTGAGCCACCAGGGAAGCCCCTCCCTTTGTGTATTTCCCTATAAATGACATTGTCACTATCTAATACTTTGACAACTATTTGAATCAAATAGTCCATAGAGAAATAAAACAAATAACAAGGCTCCTTTCAGATCTGTGGTTTTCCTTCAGGAAAGCTAATGCATGTGATTGGTCATCTGGGTCCCCATGTAGGGCTGATGTTTGCCTGCAAATGTATGAAAACAGTAGAAGAGAATCCCTGAGACCCATAGAAAAGGGATATCATTTATATGTTAGGACATGTTCAGCATCATGATATGGATGAAATAATACTGTATTAAAGTTCTCCAGAGAAAGAGAACCGATGGGAGATATTTTATATGAAGAGATGTATTATGAGGAATTGACTCTTTCTATTATGGAGGCTGAGCAGTCCCATCATCTACCAACTATAAACTCGAGTCCAGGAAAGCTGGGGGTGCAGGTCAGTCCAGGTCCAAAGACCTGAGAACCAGGAGTTGCAGCTGGCCACATCCCAGCTCAAAAAATGAGGCAGGAAAGGCCAAATTTTGCTTTCTTCTGCCCTTTTGTTCTGTTCAGGTCCTCAATGGGTTGGATGAAGGCCCACCCGCATTGTGGAGGGCACACTGCTCTCCTGAATCCACCATGGCAAATGCTAGTTTCGTCCAGAAGTGTGCCCACTGACACGCCCAGATACAGTGTTTAGCCAAATATCTGACATCCTGTGATCCAGTCAGTTGACCCATAAAATTAACCGTGACAAATAAATATGTCACACTTGGAAAAATATGTCAACATCATGGCAAGCCAGCATGGCTTGTGGCGTATGTTTGTCTTTTTGTCTCCCCTGGCCCCTTTGTTATCCAGTGAGGGCCAGCCATTACCTCCTGGGATGAGCAGTCACAGGGGCCCTTGCTCCACATTAAGTCACTTCAGTCAAGTCCAACTCTTTGCGACCCTATGGACTGTAGCCTGCCAGGCTCCTCTGTCCATAGGATTTTTCCAGCAAGAATACTGGAGTGTGTTGCCCCGTCTTCCTCCAGGGGATCTTCCCAACCCACATCTCATGACCACCTGCAGTGTCAGGCTGGTTCTTTAGCACTATCACCACCTGGGAAGCCCCATGGAGACCCAGACTTTCCAGTAGCTCTTACCTAAGACACAGAGACAACCTTATTTCAGAAACTCAATTGTCTGAGCAAATATAATGATAAAGGGTCCAACCTCATGGAAGACTGGATTACTTTCTGTCCCATGGGGTGGCTGCAGGCTGTCGGATGCAGAGTGTGTGGGTTACTTCTCTCTGTCAGCCTCCCATTCTGCTAACCTGGGATTCTGACACCTCTAGGATGGGTGGGGAGGGAACAGAGGCAAGGGGACAAGGGGGCTCTTGCTGATGCTGCTGTGGTAGCATCACTGACCCCATTGTCCAGACTCTCTCTCTGGCTTCCCCTGCTTCCTTTTCCACAAGTTCTGCGTAGTGCAGTACCTTCGCTTTAACAGGTTGGATCTGGAGTCTTCAAACCTCAGCTGAAACATCCGGGTAACATCATGTTACAAGTGCATTTCTTTAAAAACTGAAGTCTTCCCTCTACTGTCAACCCAGAACACCCTGTTTGGACATAGACCTCTCCAAGCTCCCCTGGAATGTGTTGCCATCTTCATTTCACCTTTAAAATGACCTATGTTTGATTCCACTAGCTTCCAAGGATGCACATGTAGTTACAAATTACATGTGAGAATGTTTATCTATCAAATGAGAAATGATGTTTGCTGGTAAATGTTTCCCTGTCTCCTTAAATCCCTGCTGCTGCTGCTGCTGCTGCTAAGTCACTTCAGTCGTGTCTGACTCTGTGCAACCCTACAGACGGCAGCCCACTAGTCTCCTCTGTTCCTGGGGTTCTCCAGGCAAGAACACTGGAGTGCGTTACCATTTCCTTCTCCACCTTAAATCCCTACTTTTTAGATAAAGTGGATTGAAGTGGCTCACCCAGAGAATGGGATGAAATCAACAGAGAAGAAACTGGGCAAAGGAAAGTAAGAGAAGAATTAAACATTGCTGAGTAATAGATGATATTCACTAATGCTGGGTGTTTGCCCCACGTCAGTGGGTTCATAGATTTGGCTGAATTCCTTAGTTGTCCAAACAAAGAGAGAAAGACGATCAATTACACGATTCAATACATTTATAAGGCCTAAATAATGTAGTTGCTCAAGATCATCAGACATTTTCCTGAGAGAGAAATGTCTCCTGTGTTTCCCCGTGGTGGGAATGCTCTACAAAGAGGTGGACTAAAAGGCAGTATCATCCACGAAAAGTTGCGTATCCTCATATCATTTCCTGTAACGTTCCTCAAAACAGACAAAAAGTCAAAGATTATTTTAGCAAGTATTCTCATAGAGAGAAATGTGATGCTAAGTAGCAGTATTCCTTTAGATATGGCCTAGTATCGGGCCTTCATATTAACACACGCACACACACACATACACTTTAAGTTTGCTGATATATCTTTTTAATTTTTATTACAGCCCAGTATTAAATATAATGCCTTCTTCTGTTGGTGATTTACCCATTGGATAGATATGGGTGTTTGTGCATGTCCTTGAAACTTCTTCCGCCTATAGTTCTCACATGAATTTCCAGCTCAAAAAAAAATCTTTCTTTCCAAAAGTTATGGATTGGCAGTCAGGGTGAAATTGTATATTTAAGAAGTCATTCTTTGGCATTGAATTCATCTTGGGGGAGATTTAAAGCTCTTTCCTTGATCTTTGTTTTTCTTCTTTTCCCGGAAAAGGCTGCTCTTGGGTGTTAAAAAAAAAAAAAAAGAGTCAAAGACTACAAATTTTTCAGATGCATCTGGCTCTGTGTGGTGAATATTAATTCATGTGTTCTCAGAGGTTACCCTACTGAAAAAAAAAAAAAAAGGCAAGATGGGAAGCAAAGAAAGAAGGAAGGTATTGTATAGTCCAATTAAGTTCTATAAAGAAAATGGAACCATTCCTTAAGAGGTTGAGAGAAGAACATTTTCCCCCTGAAAACACCAACAGCCCAACTCGAAGATGAGATGGTTAGATAGCATCACCGACTTGATGGACATGAGTCTGAGAAAACTCTGGGAGATAGTGAAGGACAGGGAAACCTGTGGTGCTGCAGTCCATGGGGTCACAAAGAGTCCAACAAGACTGAGCGACTGAACAACCACTTGGAACAGGATGATCTCACAGATAAATGTAAAGCAAATGTGTCGAATGCACCAGGGTGCCATGATCAGGGGACAAATATACTAAGTCCCTGGTCTGATGGTGATGACAGTTAGGTTTGAATAAAAATCAGAGTTAACGATTTTACTGAGGCCAGAATAAGTAGCCTATTGGCACCAGTTCACTGCTCAGAAAAGGACTGAATTATTAATTGTGCACATGGCTTTCTTAAGTCCATTTCTGCTTCATGGACACTTTCTGCTATTTTCAAAGATTTTTCATCCAAAACTACTTGATGAGATTACTTATAGGGGGTATATTTATATAAATACTCCCTGGTGAGAAGTACAAGTGATTTTATCTTAAATAAATCAAAAATCTGAAAAGCATTTCCCTAACTGTCTTCCCCTGGGGTGATGGAGGAGAATAATATATCTTAATTTTGAAGCCATTCAGACATTTGAAAATATGGAGGCTGGAGAAGAGATCACACCCATCTCTAAAAAGGAAGATTCTAAACTCCTTGAAACCAATGAATTACAGAATTTGACTGATGAAAACTAGTTTCACTATTTTCAGAGACAGGTGTCAGAACTAACAAAACTGTCCTGGAAAGGCAGTTGAGTGAAGGAAGTCTTCCTGTGTGCTTTGCCAATGCCTCTGTCCTTCCCACCCCATGGAACAGAGTCCAGCATATAGTAGATGTTTGGGAAATATCTGTAACATGCATGAATGAGTCATAAGCCTAAGTAGCAAAATGAATGAATGAATGAGAGCTGTCTAGTAGAGGCTTGAGTGACCTGTGCTGATGCGTGGATGAAACTACATTGTAATTAGCATTGAAATCATTGGTACTTTTATGACTTCTTTCCTAGTATTGAACAGTTAGCATTCCTAAAAGACTGTTTTCCTTTCAGTCTTCTATACACAATTACATTAAACTTCCCATTATTTACTGAAAGTAAAGCAAGGTAAAAGTGTTAGTCACTCAGTCATGTCCAGCTCTTTGGGACCCCATGGACTATAGCCCACCAGGCTCCTCTGTCCATGGAATTATCCAGGTCGGAATACTGGGGTGGGGTGCCATTCCCTTCTCCAGGGAATCTTCCTGACCCAGGGATTGAACCCGAGTCTCCTGTATTGCAGGCTGATTCTCTTTGCCATCTGAGCCACCAGGGAAGTCTATAAGGATCAAGTGAGTCTGAATTAATGTATTTCTCTCCAGTTCACATTTCTGTGGCTGATTACTTAACAGTCTAAATATTAGTTACAGGTATTTAATTGTTTGATCACCATAGTTATGAGGGTACATAATTTTTCAATTAAAAATGTCACAGGAATAAAAGGAATAGCTAATGATAAGCCTAAGGAGCAAAACCATTTTGTTAGCTAGTCACTGTTCTTACTTCTTTCTGTATTCACAGACATGTTTGAAATAAAGTAATTCATTCGAGCAGATTTTTGAGTCTCTGTTCTACATCAGACATTCTCTAGACACAGGAGAGTTGCTACAGTGAAGAAGTCTAAATACTTGCCCTCATGGAACTTACATTTTGCGGGAAGAGAGAGGCATTTAACAAATTTTGAAATAGATAAATCATATTACAGTATTTAGCTAAGATACATGGATGGTGGTTTAGTCATTAAGTCGTGTCTGACTCTTGCAACCCCATGGACTGTAGCCGGCCAGGCTTCTCTGTCCATGGGATGCTCCAGGCAAGGTACATGGAAGTAAGAGTGATTATGATGAGGGGTGGTAGTGTTGCTACATGAAATGGGTTCTTGGGGAAACAAGAGAGTTCGGCTTGCACATGTCTTGGGAAAAAAGTGTTTCAGGCAATGGGAAGCCAGATGCAAAAGCTCCTAAAATAGGAATGTGCCTTAAGGCGTTACCAGCGGGAAGATGGCTACCAGTGAGGTAAGGATGATGGCAGGGCAGATTGCATAGCGTCTCCTAGACCATGGTACACGCTGGACTTCATTGTAAGTGTGATGGGAATCTGCTGGAGAATTTGGAGCATAAAGAACTTGATCAGGTGTATGCTTTAAAAAATGTAACTTCCAGGGATAATAGACTATATAGTGGGCAAGAGGAGAAGCAGGGAGATATCACAGAACTCTTTTGTTTTTCTGAGGTGAAAGGATGATGGTTTGAACTGAGATCTTGGTGAGAAGTGGTTCAGTTTGAAATATCTGTTAGTGCCAGAGCCACCAGGAATTTCTACTGCATAGAATGTCTGGGGCAGTAGAAACGTGTGTGTGTGTGCTAAGTCACTTCAGCCGTGGCTGACTCTTTGAGACCTGATGGGCTGTAGTCCTCCGGGCCTCTCTGTCCATGGGATTCTGCAGGCAAGACTACTGGAGTGGGTTGCTGTGCCCTCCTCCAGGGAATCTTCTCAACCCAGGGATCAAACCCTCATTTCTTATGTCTCCTGCATCAGCAGGCAGGTTCTTTACTGCTAGTGCCACTTGGGAATCTCAGCAGAAACATACTAGTCAATAACGATCCCTGAGTGTCTGGCCGGAAAAATTGGGTCAGTTATAGTACCATTTAATGAGGTGAAGAAGATGGGTGGAGCGGGATTGAGGAGCAAGAAATAAGACTTGATTTCTGATGTGTCACTTTGAGATGCTTTTTAGACTTCTCAGCGAAGAGATGAGAAGGCCTTTGGATGAATGAATCCAGCTAGAGATATAAAATTGAATGCCGGCAACATCGAGATAGTGATTTAAAACTCTGGGATTAAATGAGATCATGTGAAGATGGTTCTTCTCAAAGTCTCTCCGGTCTTGCGAAAAAAACTTTGATTTTTTTTTCTCAATTGCTGTGGATGGACACTTTGTCAAGTATGCTAAAAATAAAACGCATGTAAGAATTAAAGATTTTAAAATTTAAAAAAAAATAAAAATAAAAAATAATTTCAAAAAAAAAGGGAAAATAAAACTAAAAGAAAAGAGAAAGAGAGAAATGCAAATGCCAGCTCTTTATTTTATTTTTGCTGTTACATTTAACGGATATGAAATTGTTATGTCAAATTGCTGTCACAGTTTCTAAACATTTACGCTGGCTTGTTGTACCTACTTTGCTGTGCCCTGATAACGAAGTATCAAACCAAGCTTGGAATGAGAGAAGAGCTTTGGATTTCCAATGTTAGCCTGCAGCAAGATGAGGAGGTAAACCTAGAAGACACTTGGATATTGTACTCATGGATAATTAGAAAGAATTACCGCAAAATACTAAAATGGGTCTAACCCTTAACATCAACCTGGGAAGTGGTCCAAGTTCAGTTGCCCCAGCAGGAGAAGCTGGGGCTTCTAAGTTTTTAGAAAACATAAGACTATGGTTCTAGAATTCAGATGAAGAGAGTGTCTCAAGAAAAATGAGGGACCTATATAGCCTGTATAAATGTTCCCAGACATCAGCTAGAATGATCAAAGAGGCCAGGAAGGATGCAAGGATATGCTTTTACTTTTGCACTTTCTTTTCCCCACAGGTTTTCATAGGATGCAGTTCTACCAATCTTTAGATTTGTCTCTGGAGAGTCTGTTCTAAGATACTTTGGGGACAAGCCTGAATGAAGAAGCTCAAAAAAAAAAAAAAAGAAAGAAAGAAAGAAAAAGCAGCTAGATCCATTGCCAAGGGTAGAGTGAGATCAGAGTTTTAAACATCTTCCTCCTTAAAAGCACAAGCCAAGTGACCTAACTCTTAAATGGGAGGCTCTAGGGGTTCAACCTGGCCATTGAAGTCATTACCAAACCAACAATTTATATTTATTTGGTTGTCCCTCTTTATCATTAGCAGTAGATATTATTTCAACCAACACATTCTCTGAATCAGGCCAACAGTATAATGGTACTGTTGATTTTTGCAGCAAAGATTGTTTTTTCAGGCAAAGGGAGGAGAAAAAAAAAAATCTATGGATGATGGTTAGTTGGTTCAAATGCACACATGTGGATCCAACCTAAGATTACTACCTTATGTGGAGCCCAAAGGGAATTGCACAGTCTAGATTTTCCATCTGTGACTTAATTCACCCGCTTAAAAATGTTGCCCCATAGTTTTGCTTAGCCTGGTGTTTGTCTCTGCTCATCCTTCCGCTCTCTTACCATCCTGTATTCTCCAACTGGGGCAGCTGGACTTGGACCACTTCCCAGCTTGATGTTAAGGCTTAGACTCATTTTAGTATTTTGCGGTAATTCTTTTTAATTTTCCATGAATATAATACCTAAGTGTCTTTTAGGTTTACTTTAATCCCAGTATGACAGCTTTACCTATATCATTGGTTCTCAACTGGGTGTGATTTTGCTTCCTAAGGAATATTTGGAAACATATGGAGACATTTTGCTTGATTCAGCTGGGAGCTGAAATGCTACTGGCATCTAGTGTGTGGAGATCAGAGATATTGCTTAAAATCCTAAAATACACAGGAAGGCCCCTGACAACAGAGAATTTTCTGGCTTCACATACCACTAGTACCAAAGTGAAGGAACCTTCACATACACCTAGACATTGATTCACTCATTACTTACCCCCATGCTAATATTTCTCTCCATTTAAATATCTTAGACACTTTCAGTTAGTAATTATACTTGATTAAGAAATAACAAAAGAAAAAGAGAAAATGATCTGTATGCTCAGAGAAGCACATTGACTAGTTAATGGCTACATAAGAAGTAGGGCAAACATGTCTTTATAATGTCAAGACTTCTGATTCTACTTGTGAATTACGTTTGTAAGGACTTGGTAAAGGGGTATCCTCAGCTGATGGCACAGCGTTATTAATGGAGGAAGACCGGGGTAATGAAATAAACTGACAAAATGTCTGAACTGTAGGATGGTTTTGGTAAAATTCATTGCATTACTTGCATGCCCTTGCCTTGCCCTGAACACTGAGTAACCTCCCGGAGGAAGCTTGCCTTGGCAGAGCCCTGGGGACCCTGCCTACAAAACAGTTTCCTCTTTGGGTGGACAGATTGCAAAAAGGCCCTTTTCTGAGCTATGCACTCACAAGCCAGGGCCAGGTTTTGATGGGTACATGATGGTGGGTCTCCAGGCTCATTTTGCAGGGGGCCAGGTGGTTTTACAGGCCCTTTCCAGCCTGGCTCTGGTAAAAATCCTGCTTGCCAACGCAGGAAACGTAAGAGATGCAGGTTCCATAACTGGGTCGGGAAGATCCCCTGGAGGAGGGCATAGCAACCCACTCCAATATTCTTGCCTGGAGAATAATATGGACAGAGGAGCCTGGTGGGCTACAGTCCACGGGGTCATAAAGAGTCAGACAGGACCAAAGCACCCACACATGCAAGGTGCTTTTGTGCAGGATACAACTCGCACAGACTTACACGACAGCCCTGCTGGAGCTGTATCTATCATGAGCATCCGTCTTGGTCTTTATTTACTGCACAAATGTGTGTGAAGTATCTGCTGTGTATCCACTGTAGGCACTTGAGTAGCCCAGCAAACAAAACAGATAAAGATCTCCACCTAGAGGAACTTACATTCTAGTGGCTCGTACAGTCTAGTGGATGTTGTTGGGTCTCTTAAGTCGTGTCCTACTCTTTGCAACCCCATGGACTGTGGCCCACCAGGCTCCTCTGTCCATGGGATTCTCCAGGCAGGAATACTGCAGTGGGTTGCCCTGCCCTCCTCCAGGGCATCTTCCCGACCCAGCGATTGGACCCACATCTCTTACATCTCCTGCATTGACAGGCAGGTTCTTTACCACTGAGCCACCTGAGAAGCCCAGTCTAGCAGAGCTTGTGTTTTAAACGTTTGTGTAAAGTGGATAATAAATGTATACTCTAGGTGAAAAATAATAAATGGCTCAAGAGTTTCATCATTAGGGTCCAGAGAGCAGTGTCCTGGTTTCAATCTCACCAGCTCCGGGCTGGGCTTACTTTTTGCGGCAGGATGTTCAGCTGACCTCATCCTGAGGTCTAACCAGCTTCCTTCTTGCCTTGCTTACTGTAACCCTATTCTCTGACCTCGAGCCTTTGTGAGTGGCCTGGCTCAGTGAAGAAGGAAGCATTTTACCCCCTGCCTGGCTCTTAACACTTCCAGCAGCCCCACCTGTGGATCCTGGCAAGTCTCTGATTGAACATTTGACTTCAAAGCTCTGTTCTGAATTTATGAGGCGTTTCCTGCTCTTTGGGTTTTGTTTTGCATTTTTTTTGCCCATGGATATCAAAAAACCCGTGTCTTGCACCATACTGGTTAGAAGGCTTATTGCAGATTTTTTTCTGTTCAGGGGTTTGGAGGTTGGTGTTGGGCAGTTTCATGAGTGGCTGCTTTGCTCCGGTATTTGCTCCAGTATTTATATGTCATGATCACCACCCTTTTAACTGTAGTCCAAGAGCAAATCATGTACTGGATGGAAAACAAAAAAATAAAGCTGAGAAAGCAGGCAGCAGTGAGCAGCTCACAGAAGTGAAATGCAATTCTGAAATGTGTTTGCTGAGGTGTGAGTTATCATCAGTCTTTCCTTGAACATCTGGAAGGAAACAATGCCCAAACCAACATGATATAAATTACTAAGCTCAGTCATTTCTGTCCTAAAATATGTCAGCTTATGTCTATTACACTGAAAGAGAAAGATGCATTCATTTTTTTTTCCAAATGACAGAAGTCATTTGCCATCATTAATGCATATTTCTCTTTCTGTGTTTTGATTCTGAGATACTGTAACTTCTGGGGAGCATGCTTTCAGGGAGATATTTACCTGATGTTCTGTAAAGCTACACTCCTAGTCTCTTCACTGTTTTTGAAAACTTGCCTTCTGTTTCCATAAAGTTCTGGCCGGTAGTTAACACTTTTCTTTTCACCTTTTCCTTGGTGCCTTGTCAGGTGGTAACTAGAATTTGGGTTGCAATAAAGGGGACCATTGGGAGAGGGGAAAATTTGTGTGATATGTTAGTTTGAAAGGAAGGTTCTCGGGATTTCCCTGGCGGTCCAGTGGTTAATAGTCTGTGCTCTCAATGCAGGAGACCTGGGGTTCAATCCCTGGTCAGGGATCTAGATCCCACATGCCACAATTAAGACCCAGCACAGTCAAATAAATACATTTTTAATAAATTCTAGCAAAAGGAGGGATCTCACATGAATTTGAGGTTCAAACTGGAACTCAGTTGACTTGGAGGCCAGGCCAGACTTCTTGATGCATAGGGTGGAGGCATCTCTAGGTAGGGGTTAGTTCAGAAAACTTTGGATATGATTGTATTAGAATCTACTAAGGATTTTTGATCTCTTCTACATTAGCTCCAACTCATTTATAAGGCTTGAGAGTATTTGAGACTGTAGGCTCCTGTATGAATTGAATGGACTCACGTGCTTTTCCTATCATTTTAGAGAGTGACTGTTCAGGTTAGTTCAGTTCGGTTGCTTAGCTGCTTCCGACTCTTTGTGACCCCATGGACAGCAGCATACCAGACCTCCCTGTCCCTCACTATCTCCTGGAAATTGCTCAAACTCATGTCCATCAAGTCAGTGATGTCATCCAACCATCTCATCCTCGGTCATCCCCTTCTCCTCCTGCCTTAAATCTTTCACAGCTTCAGGTTCTTTACCAAGGAGTCAGTTCTTAGCATCAGGTGGCCAAAGTCTTGGAGCTTCAGCTTCAGCATCAGTTTTTCCAATGAATATTCAGGACTGATTTCCTTTAGGATGGACTGGTTTGATCTCCTTGTAGTGATTATTACAATAAGTAAAAGTTGGTGAGATTCAGAGTTTGATATTAATTTTAAACTGTGTCAAAGATTTTAAACTGTGTCAAAGAGAGGAATGCAGTGTTTATGGCCTCTGATGATGGTTTGTCTTTTTTTTTAAATTTTTGGCTCTGCTGGGTCTTCCTTGCAGTGAGTGGGGTACTCTCTAGTTAAGGTGCTTTCTCATTGCAGTGGCTTCTCTTATTGCGGAGTGCTCAGGCTTCAGTAGTTACGGTGCACAGGCTTAGTTGCTCCCGAGCACGTGGAATCTTTCTAGACCAGGGACTGAACCCGTGTCACCTGCTTGGCAGGCAGACTCCTAACTGCTGGACCAGCAAGGAAGCCCATACAATGACTTATCTTAAAAATGCATTCCTTGTATATTTTAGAGATTAATCCTTTCAGTTGTTTCGTTTGCTGTTATTTTCTCCCATTCTTAGGACTGTCTTTTCACCTTCTTTATGGTTTCCTTTGCTATGCAAAAGCTTTTAAGTTTAATTAGATCCCACTTGTTTATTTTTATTTCCATTATTCAAGGAGGTGGGTCATAGAGGATCGTGCTGTGATTTATGTTAGGGAGTGTACTGCCTATGTTTTCGTCTAAGAGCTTTACAGTTTCTGGCCTTATATTTAAGTCTTTAATCCATTTTGAGTTTATTTTTGTGTATGGTGTTAGGAGGTGTGCAGTCCAATACCTGAAAAACAACCAACCCAGTTAAAAAGTGGGCAAAAGACCTAAACAGACATTTCTCCAAAGAAGACTTAAAAACATATGCCAAAGATGGTTTATAGCCAAAAATGGCTAATAAACACATGAAAATATGCTAACATCACTCATTATTAGGGAAGTGCAAAATAAAACTCACCTCACACCAATCAGTGACCATCATCAAGAAATCTACAAAAAATAAATATTGGAAAGGGTGTGGAGAAAAGAGCATGCTTTGCGCTGTTAGTGGGAGTGTTCAGTTCAGTCAGTCCAGTTCAGTTCAGTTTAGTCGCTCAGTCGTGTCTGACTCTTTGCAACCCCATGGACTGAAGCACACCAGGCTTTCCTGACCATCACCAACTCTCGGAGTGTACTCAAACTCAGGTCCATTGAGTCCATGATGCCATCCAGCCATCTGATCCTCTGTCGTCCACTTCTCCTCCCACCTTCAATCTTTCCCAGCATCAGGGTCTTTACAAATGAGTCAATTCTTCACATCAGGTGGCCAAAGTGTTGGTGTTTCAGCTTCAGCATCAGTCATTCCAGTGAATATTCAGGACTAATTTCCTTTAAGATTGACTGGTTGGATCTCCTTGCTGTCCAAGGGACTCTCTGAGAGTCTTCTCCAACATCACAGTTCAAAAGCATCAATTCTTCAGTGCTCAGCTTTCTTTATAGTCCAACTCTCACATCCATACATGACTACTGGGAAAACCATAGCTCTCACTAGATGGACCTTTGTTGGCAGAGTAATGTCTCTGCTTTTTAATATGCTATCTAGGTTGGTCATAACTTTTCTTCCAAGGAGCAAGCGTCTTTTAATTTCATGGCTGCAGGCACCATCTGCAGTGATTTGGGGAGCCCCCAAAATGAAGTCTGTCACTGTTTGCATGTGAAGTCTGCCACATGTTTCCCCATGTATTTGCCATGAAGTGATGGGACTGGATACCATGATCTTAGTTTTCTGAATGTTGAGTTTTAAGCCAGATTTTTCACTGTCCTCTTTCACTTTCATCAAGAGGCTCTTTAGTTCTTGCTTTCTGCCATAAGAGTGGTATCATCTGCATATCTGAGGTTATTGATATTTCTCCCAGCAATCTTGATTCCAGCTTGTGTTTCTTCCAGTCCAGCATTTCTCATGATGTACCCTGCATATACGTTAAATAAGCAGGGTGACAATATACAGCTTTGAAGTGCTCCTTCCCTGATTTGGAACCAGTCTGTTGTTCCATGTCCAATTCTAACTGTTGCTTCTTGACCTGCATACATATTTCTCAGGAGGTAGGTCAGGTGGTCTGGTATACCCATCTCTTGAAGAATTTTCCACAGTTTATTGTGATCCACACAGTCAAAGGCTTTGGTGTAGTCAATAAAGCAGAAGTAGATGTTTTTCTGGAACTCTCTCGCTTTTCGATGATCCAACAGATGTTGGCAGTTTGATCTTTGGTTCCACAACACTAGGGAGAACAGTAAAAACCAGGAATAAAACTACCAAATAACCCAACAGTCCCATTACTGAGCATTTCCTCTGAGGAAACCATAATTGAAAAAGACTCATGTACCGCAATGTTCATAGTAGCACTGTTTATAAAATCCAGGACATGGAAGCAACCTAGATATCCATTGACTGATGAATGGATAAAGAACTTGTGGTACGTATGTACAATAGAGTATTAACTCATTTCTTACTTAGAAAAGACCCTGATGCTGGGAAAGACTGAAGGCAGGAGAGAAGGGGACAGCAGAGGACGAGATGGTTGGATGACAGCACTGACTCAATGGACATGAGTTTGAGCAAACTCTGGGAGATGATGAAGGACAAGGAACCCTGGCATGCTGCAGTCCATCGGGTCGCAAAGAGTTGGACATGACTGAGCGACTGAAATTCATTTTTTTTCACTCATCCAGAAAGTGGAACACATTTCAGTCAGTTCTAATGAGGGTGACCCTAGAGCCTATTATAGAGAAAGAAGTAAATCAGAAAGAGAAAAACAAATGTCATATATTAACATGTATATATGGAATCTAGAAAGAAGAAACTGATGAACTTATTTGCAGGGCAGCAATGGAGATGCAGACCCAGTGAGCAGACTTATGGATGCAGCAGGGGAAGGAGTGGGGGGATGAATTGAGACAGTAGCAATGAAGCTTATACATTATCATATGTAAAATAGATAGCCAGTGGGAATTTGCTGTCTCATGCACAGAGCTCAAACCTGGCGCTCTGTGACAATCTGGAGGGGTGGGATGGTATGGGATGTGAGAGAGAAAGATTCAGGAGGGAGAGGACATATGCATACCTGTAGCTGATTCATGTTGCTGTATGGCAGAAACCAACACTATATTGTAAAGCATTTATCCTCCAATTAAAAATAAATAAATTTGAAAAAATGCATTCCTGTTTAGTGTTTGGAATGTTTCCTCTCATTACTTTTATAGTGGATTTAGCTATGGATATTTTTTCTTAGATTAATATTTAAGTAAGAAAATATTCTCTGGATGCACAAAGATTACCCAGCAACTGGAAGGCTGTCCAGGAGTTAGCTGTTCAACAGTTAGGGAACTGATAATAGATTAAAAATGGATAATCCACAGAGTGAGTGAAAATAAGACCTTCAAATCCCCAATGTCATTCTCATTCAATATCATTTCACGGAATGAAAAAATAAAATACTTTAACTCGCTAAATAAGTGTAAGGTTTTTTGGTCGAGAGTGAGTTTCTCTTACAGAAATTTTCATATTTAGCTTTTATTTCTCGTCGATCGTCAAGAGTTTTTTAGTTTCTGGTTCTCACAGCTTGCCAGTCACTCCACACAGAGAATGAACCTCAACTAAAATCTTGTGAAAAAAATGAAAGGAAACATGTTATCAGATGTGTTCCCTGGAGGCATGTGTTGCAACAGGAGTGAGATGGATGAGGGGCTCTTAGCCTGTGCTTTGTCATGCAGTTTTCATGGACAGAACATGTCAGGTAAAGGAAACCCAGTGTGAGAAATAATCAACAATGCTGTGTTTCCCAAAGCATTATATTTTAATCTCAAACTTTTGGATTTCTCCAACCCACCGGTACCAAAGCAAGTAACAAGTTGCAAAATTTAAGAATTTCAAAGCATTAAGATTTTGGATTTTTAAAAAGCCTAAAAAATTATGCAACTTAATATGCAATCAAAGAATTTGCAAACATCTCATTGAACGTGTAGGTAAAGAGCTTAAAGAATATATGCAATCAAAAATGATAAATGGAATTCAATAGTATGCCTCATGGTTGTAATTTATTATATATCAAAATTCATAGTGTACTGTTTACTGACTTTATTGCTCCATTTAGGAAGTCTATGTATATTCATAGAGATTTGTATAAATTCAACCCCAATCTCAGTCCCCCAGTCTTTTTCCAATAATGTCTTAAATTCATCAGTGACAAATTACCCTTCTAGAAAGTTCTGGGGGAACTGGAGACTACTCCAGGGATGACTGTACTTTTCACATAGTTCATTCTTGTTCAAGTGATGTGTCCAGGGATTTGTCCTCAGTTTAATCAATCTTTTTCTTCAGCAACATGTTGACTTTTGGACAACGTTGTTTCTGTTGTGATAAGACTTTGAACACTTCTGTCACTTCAGCTCAAGTAGGACTTGGCTGTTGAGCCGTAGATTCAGGGGCTGTGTGCACAGAAGGCTGGAATGTAGGGAGCATGCATGGGCTGGACACCCTGCCACACACACGCTCCCTCAGACACACTCTGTCTTCTTCTTTTTTACCCTGTCTAGTGTTGTGACTGAATTTGCTAAGCACTTAAATATCTCCTACTTTGTTCTCTCAGCAGACCATTTGTTTACTTGAGAGCTTATTTTGGCAAGTGAATAATCAGCTATATGAACAAACTCAAGGACGATCAAGGGGAATAATTGACCTCAACTTTAGATGATCCAGATTTTTAATGTTAGTATTTGTGACTCTGCAGAACGATTGATCACAACTGGCTTGCTTTCTTCCCTGTCTGTGAAACTACATCAAAAGCCCTAAAGTACCCTTAGAAATCAACTTGTAAAAGCCCTTGTTACTGTCAAAATTCTATGTGATTTTTAAAAATCTGCAGATAAGGAAGTGTGGGTAGAAGATTCGCATGGCCCTCTGTTCTAAAGACAGAATCCAGGGCCTTCCCTGGTGGTCCAGTGGCTAACAGTACATACTCCCAATGCAGGGGACCCAGGTTCAATCCCTGGCCAGGAAACTAGATCCCACATGCTACAAGAAAGATCAAAGACGCTGCATGCTATAATTTCGACCAGGCTCAGCCAAATAAATACATATATATTTAAAAAAGACAGAACCCATAAATCCATATTGTGTTGCTTTTCCCCTTTCAGAAACTTAACTGGTAGAGATCCATGACGTGTGTTATTATTGAACACTATTAATCAGACATGGTCAAGTGCTTTGATCTAGTTCTCCTGGTAGGTATGTTTATTGTTTCCTAGAAGATTTAGCTGCAGGGAGAGTAAAAATAACAGGATTAAGCAGTGGCACACACTTTCAAAGTGTGTGTGCGTGCATGCATGCTAAGTTGCTTCAGGTGTGTCCAACTCTTTGAGACCCTATGGATGTAGCCAGCTAGGCTACCCTGTCCATGGGATTTACCAGACAAGATTACTGTAGTGGGCTGTCATTTCCTACTCGAGGGGATCTGCCCAGATCAGGGATGGAATCCCTGTATCCTGTATTGCATGTGGGTTCTTTACCATTGAACCACAGGCTCAGCCACCTGGAAAGCTCATCAGCTAAGACTAGTGTTGGTTTTTTGCTTTGTTGTCTAGACTCTAACTGACTCTATTAGTGATTTTGGAAAGCATTAAATCCTTGGCTTTTTCAAACCTTGCCCACAATAGTATCAAAATTCAAGTATATCTCACTTCCTGCTATTAGGAAAATCCTTGCTTACTCCAAGGACCGAAGTGCATGACTTTTAGATGCAGACTAGGAAACAAGAGAGGGACTGATTAACACAATTTATAGCTGTAATTTGTGTTGGGAAAGTAAAGGGGCATGGCTGGAGTTTATTTCTGAATATTTAGGAAATCTCATCTGCCCCTGTTGCTCAGAATTTCTGAATTGCTGAAACATTTTCCAAAACCCCATAATGTTCCCCATGTTTTCATGCCAGACTATTTTGGGTGAAAACAAGTTTGTCAATATAAGCTCCGTATGTCTTAGGGAAGGCTCAACCTAGAAGAGATTTAATTTCATAATTTAATGGATTAAAGGGGTCCTGTGCGCACTAGCAAAAAAAAAAAATGTGATGGACAAATATCAATAGATCCTATCCAAGAACATCTGTAATTGAAAAATAGGATGGAGGCACTGAGAATATGAATGATCAAGCAGGCATAAAAGATTAATTTCCGAGGGCTAACTTGCTCTACTGTGTGTGTGTGTGTGTGTGTGTGTGTGTGTGTTCTTTCTTTTCTTCTTTCTCTCTCTCTCTGTCTCCCCTCTTCAAATAAAACTTATATCATCTCCCTACCTACTTATATCATCTACTCCTACCAGGAGTGATTTCTAAACATCAACAAGCATAAAGCTTTCAGCAAATAATTATACATTGCCTGGGCAACCAGCCTTAGGAAGGCTCAGTTTGTAATTTTAACCAAAGGCAGTTTTTAAAAGAGCATCCAGGAGAAATATCCTTGGCCCCTTGACTTCCTTTCTCCATCAAGATGAACATTCTCCATTCTGTCTCCATTCTGTCTCCATTCTGTCTGGAAATAACCAAGAACACTAGCTAGCCAATACAAACTCCTAGCCAGTATGAACTAGCCGGACATATGTTATCAACCAGTGTATAAAATGTGATGACTGGTTCGCAGGTTGTTTTGCAGACAACTAACGGAGTAAGTGAGAAAGCCTGGCTCAGAAGATATCTGTTGTTACATTCCAATGGCTGGGCCAGAAAATGCTTGTTGCATCTGTTGAATCCACTGCATTCTGGTTTTCCTTAATGGTGGAGGGAAAAGGGAGACGGAAAGAGAAGATAGTCAAACTCCAGACTCCCTTGCTAGCTGATTGCATTCAAAGCATCTGGTTAATGAGAAACTGGCTTGTTGTTGTTGTTGTTGTTCAGTCACTCAGTCATTTCCAACTCTTTGCGACCCGATGGACTGCAGCAGGCCCAGCGTCCCTGTTCTTCACCATCTCCTGGAGCTTGGTCAAACTCATGTCCATTGAGTCAGTGATGCCATCCAACTATCTCATCCTCTGTCATCGCCTTCTTCTCCTACCTTCAATCTTTCCAAGCATCAGAGCCTTTTCCAATGAGTCAGTTCTTCGCATCAGGTGGCCAAGTATTGGAGCTTCATCATCAGTCTTTCCAATGAATTTTCAGGTTTGATTTCCTTTAGAATTGACTGGTTTGATCTTGAAATCCAAAGGACTCTCAAGAGTCTTCACCAACACCACAGTTCATAAGCATCAATTCTTTGGTACTCACCCTTCTTTACTGTCCAGCCCTCACATCCATACATGAAGACTGGAAGAGCCATAGCTTTGACTATAAAGACCTTTGTCGGTAAAGTAATGTCTCTGCTTTTGAATATGCTTTTCTTCCAAGGAGTGAGGATCTTTTAATTTCATGGCTGTAGTCACCATCTGCAGTGATTTTGGAGACCAGAAAAATAAAGTCTATCACTTCTCCATTGTTCCTCCATCTATTTGCCATGAAGTGATGGGACTGGATGCGATGATCTTAGTTTTCTGAATGTTGAGTTTTAAGCCAGCTCTTTCACTGTCCTCTTTCACCTTCATCAAGAGGCTCTTTCATTCTTCACTTTCTGCCATAAGGGTGGTATCATCTTCATATTAGGTTATTGATATTTCCCCTGGCAATCTTGATTCTAGCTTGTACCTCATCTAGCCTGGCATTTCACATGATGCACTCTGCATATATGTTAAATAAGCAGGGTGACAATATGTAGCCTTAATATACTCCTTTCCCAATTTGGAACTAGTCTGTTGCTCCATGTCCACTTGTAACTGTTGCTTCTGACCTGCAGACAGGTTTCATAGGTGTTTTGAGTATACTGAGAATTTTCACAGTTCCAGAATTAGTCCTGAAGCAGTCCAATCTAGTCACTGATTTGCATGTTTCTGAAATCTTACAGGATTTCCCCAAGATCTGGCTGAGGTTTTTTTCCATTAAATCTAGGTGATGTTTTTAAATATTTCACTCCAGTGTATTTCACTTGAAAAATGTAAGCTTCAGACATAGCATTTAACAGTTTCATACATCAAGAGGAAGCGAAAACAAGCAATGCTCTCCAACACCCCCCCCTCATGTTTCTATTGCTTTATGCCTTCATGTAAAAGGAAATACTTTATTTAGTTTTATGAGAACATATCTGTACATTTTCAATCTTACTTCTTCCACTCCTTGTAAGAATTTCAGTGTTAGCTGAAAGCAAATTACCTCCTCTCTCTTTTTTTTAAATTTCATTTTCGTAGTTACTATCCACTTGGAAACATTTGGTCTAGTCCATAATGATGCTTCCAAATGGCAAAATTACCAGTAGCAAAGGATTAAAGATAATGGAAGGCATCTTGATATTACTTTTCATACTTATTGAACCAAATCATTGTCAGTCCATCCTCTCCTCAACAAAAAAATGAATTTGAGTTGGAGAGTTCAGTCCCAATAACTTTGTCTTGCTCTGACTTATGACAAGAATGTGCTTTGTAAATCACAAGAGAAGTCTTGAAGTCACTAAGTGTTGAGACAAATGGACTGTTTTTTATGGTATGTTGATTGGATGCACATATTTTAAGGACACATGGGTCTAGTTTTACTAGCTGTGTTGAGCTTAACCAAGAAAAAGAAGGGCTCCAAAGATCAGGCCCCCACAGCAATACAAGGGTATCCATTTGTGTGAAGTGGGTCATTTTTAATGACTTGCCAACACCACTGGTAAATGTATAATTCAGGTCATTCAGAGACCAGTTTCCAGTCTGCTTTTCCCCTCCTGCACAAATGTCTTAATGAACTCAGTGTATTCTTAAGCATTATATAATATGAAAAATAACTTTGATGGACAGATATTAAGAAAGGAAAAAAAATTTAAAGATGTACCAAACCCAAACAATTTGCCAGTCTAATTTTTTATTTACCTATAAAAAATTGGGATCAATAACTTGGACAAAAGAGTAAATATGAAGGTTTCTAAGTATTGTTTACTGGGAGAGAGTGTTAGAGGTAGGCAGCGTTCCTTTATGTGGCGTAGTGCCTACAGAGAATAAATGAAAAGGTTATTTCTGTGAACCTCAGAAAGTAAACCAGTGTTTCAATTTAGGAATCAGGGAGAGGTAAATGAACAATAGATTCCTTGTCATGTCAAATTCTGAGTCTTAATTCATGCTTCAGAATTTCTTCCTAGAAGATTTTATGTTGTTGTTTGTTTTTTTTCTTTTCCCCCTTTAAGATGAGAGAAAAGTTAAGAAAAGTTATCAAAGAGATGATGAAATAACACAAAACCATAGCAGGCTTTGCCTCGGTTCAAGGAGGCCATTAGGAGGAAATTGACTAAAGCTGTGCAACTCTGAGACCTGGCCGCTTACGTTCCTTTACAGTTTTTGCAGAATGCTTCAAATTCTTGGTCTACTCCTAGGAGGCTCTCGGACTTCAGACACTAATCCCAAGTAGAGTCGCAGAGTCCGGAAGACATCAATTCACTGTGACAAATGGAAAGCTGAATGGCATTCCTGCCAAAACGCTAGGTGGATTTATTTTCTCAACAACAACAACAAACCTTCCTGACCAGATGCTTTGTGTTGTTGTCTGAAGGTAGAAGTAATAGACAAAAGAAGCAGGGTTTTCTCTGCATTCCGGGAACTGCATGACGCTGGTGAGAAGCTGAACTGCAGCTCTCTAATCAGTGACTAAGAACGATTAGCATTTCCACCCGGGCTCTTTTGAGGATGTAAGTAGGTTAAGTACGTGGACAAGTTTGGTGCACTAAAGGCGCCCCACAGATCCCCAAGGGCTGAAGAATAGCACTAAATAGGAATGAAGCTTTATCTGGCAAACTTAATCAAGCTCTTTATAGTACATATTCATCTACCCACAGCTAGTTGGTTCCTACTTTCAGGAACAGATAAATTAAAATGCTTTCTTTTTCTTCCTTTATTTCTCCTGTTATATTCTGTTTGACTTTGTTGGCACCGATCTCATGGTCAGATTATGATAATAATGGGAGAAATGGCAAGAAAGAATTAAGAAATCTAGGAGCCTGGTAAAGCTGGCAGAGTGAAACCTAGTGATAAGCCAGGTTGCAGGTTCCCATTCCTCCAGGGGACCCTCTCTTTTACATCAAAATATTTTGAAAAGCATCTTATGCATTACTTCAAAATCAGATAAATGTCAAATGCTTAAAATAGTTAAAAACTCAGGGGAAAAAGCCTAAAAACTCTATAAGAAAATACGGTTTAACATTTATATAATTTTGAGGAGAGAAAGGACTTCATAAACACAATCTCAAGCTCAGAGTTTACCTAAGCAGCTATAATACATATAGTTTCATATCTATATAATATATAAGCATAGATATAACACTATGAAAGTTTTGCATAAACAATAATTAAATGAAAACAAAAGTAGATGAGAAAATGGAAAACAAAAGTATTTTAAACATAAGAGTCTGGCAGTATCTTAATTTATAAAGAACTCTCAGAAAACCAAAGAAAGAAAATCCTTGAACATGAAAGGGTAAAAAAGACTGTTCACCAAAGAAAGGAGAAATGCAAATGGTGCCAAAACCTACTTTAAAATGTTTATCCTCACCAGTTGCTTAAAAAAATGCATTTTAAACAGCAATGAGATACTCTCAAATGGATATTGATTAGAAAAAAAGAAAACAAGGGAACCAGGTACTATTGGATGATGGTAACTAGAAGAGAAACGGGCCATCTCAGGGCTATGCTGTTTTGGGGGAAATAGACAAGGACTGTCTTCAAGAGCAGCCATGTGGCCACAGAGTTTCGAACTTAACCCTTTGTTCCAGCAGTTCTACTTCAGGGAAAATATTCAATGGATATATAATGGAAATATTCAATGGATATATAATCTGAAAGAGATGGGAATACCAGACCACCTGACCTGCCTCTTGAGAAACCTGTATGCAGGTCAGGAAACAATAGTTAGAACTGGACATGGAAGAACAGACTGGTTCCAAATAGGAAAAGGAGTACCTCAAGGCTGTATATTGTCACCGTGCTTATTTAACTTATATGCAGAGTCAGTTCAGTTCCGTTCAGTTGCTCAGCTGTGTCCGACTCTTTGCGACCCCATGAATCGCAGCACGCCAGGCCTCCCTGTTCATCACCAACTCCCGGAGTTCACTCAGACTCGCGTCCATCGAGTCAGTGATGCCATCCAGCCATCTCATCCTCTGTCGTCCCTTTCTCCTCCTGCCCCCAATCCCTCCCAGCATCAGAGTCTTCTCCAATGAGTCAACTCTTCGCATGAGGTGGCCAAAGTACTGGAGTTTCAGCTTTAGCATCATGCTGGGCTAGAGGAAGCACAAGCTGGAATCAGCATTGCTGGGAGAAATATCAATAACCTCAGATATGCAGATGACACCACCCTTATGACAGAAAGTGAAGAAGAACTAAAGAGCCTCTTGATGAAAGTGACAGAGAAGAGTGAAAAAGTTGGCTTAAAGGTCAACATTCAGAAAACTAAGATCGTGGCATCCGGTCCCATCACTTCATGGGAAATAGATGGGGAAACAGTGGAAACAGTGGCTGACTTTATTTTGGGGGGCTCCAAAATCACTGCAGATGGTGATTGCAGCCATGAAATTAAGACACTTACTCCTTGGAAGGAAAGTTATGACCAACCTAGACAGCATATTAAAAAGCAGAGATATTACTTTGCCAACAAAGGTCCATCTAGTCAAAGCTATGGTTTTTCCAGTGGTCATGTATGCATGTGAGTGTTAGACTATAAAGAAAGCAGAGTGCCAAAGAATTGATGCTTTTGAACTGCGGTGTTGGAGAAGACACTTGAGGGTCCCTTGGACTGCAAGGAGATCAAACCAGTCCATCCTAAAGGAGATCAGTCCTGGGTGTTCATTGGAAAGACTGATGTTGAAGCTGAAACGCCAATACTTTGGCCACGTGATGCGAAGAGCTGACTCATTGGAAAAGACTCTGATGCTGGGATTGGGGGCAGGAGGAGAAGGGGATGACAAAGGATGAGATGGTCGGATGGCATCACCAACTCGATGGACATGGGTTTGGGTGGACTCCCGGAGTTGCTGATGGACAGGGAGGCCTGGTGTGCTGTGGTTCATGGGGTCGCAATGAGTCGGACATGACTGAGTTACTGAACTGAACTGATATAATCCATTATGTATGCAATGATGGGTCTGCGGGAGGGGTTCCCAACTGGGAATTATTTTATCCCCCCCGTGGGATATGTGGCACTATCTGGAGAAACTTTGGTTGTCCCAGCTTGGGGGAGGGGATGCTACTGCCTTCAGTGGATGGAAGCGCATCCTTCAATGAGCAGGAAAACCAGCAGGAAACTAAGAATGATCCAGTCCAAAGGCTTCATAGGACTGAGGTTGAAAAATCCTGGTATACATCAATATTTGTGCTGAGTCGCTTCACTCGTGTCCAACTCTTCGTGATCCTATGAATTGTAGCCCTCCAGGCTCTTCTGTCCATGGGATTCTCCAGGCAAGAATACTGGAGTGGTTTGCCATTTCCTTCTCCAGAGACATGAATGTTTATGAACGTGAAAAATACCCCCAAACAAAGGGCTAACAAATACATCTTGGTGTTTCTGTGTAATAGACTATTTCACAGCAATCAAAATGTTACAGAAATATATGTATTGATATATTTGACAGAAATATATCAGAAAGTTTGACAGAAAGTTTGACAACATATTGCATTTTAAAGCCAGGCCCCAAATAGCATGATCCCGTCTTTGATTAAAAAGCATAGACTTAATGAAATATGATTAAATATACCCATAGCAAAGTGTTTACAGGGGTAATCATAGGTGTTCTTTTTATTTATCTTTTTAGCCTGATTAAATTGAATTGCTTTTATATTCATAAAAGAATTAATAAAACTAATCCTAATGAATTTTCAAAGGAAATCATATGACAGATTTTACGAGTTACAATTTTAGTAGATATTGATTGAGAAGGCACACATGATAAACAGCCATATAATTTTATTAGATCTTTAAAGTATATATTTATTGTCAGAATAGTTGCTACATGCATTTGGAATATGCCCACATTTGTCTGGAGGCTTCCCAGCTGGCTCAGTGGTAAGGAATCTGCCTGCCAATACAGACAGGAGACATGGGTTTGATCTGGGTTGAGAAGATCCCCTGGAGAAGGGAATGGCAACCCACTCCACTATTTTTGCCTGGAAAATTCCGTGGGCAGAGAACCCTGGTGGGCTACTGAGTCACTGAGCATACACACATAAAGTATATGTCTGAGCCAATAGGTTTCTGTCTTTCCCTGGATTTGTTAAGACTGTGGCCCCCACGTAACTTTGCATTATGTTTGTGCTCAGCCACTTCAGTTGTGTCCAGCTCTTTGTGATCCTATGGACTGCAGACTGTTACACTCCTCTGTCCGTGGGATTCTCCAGGCAAGAATACTAGAGTGGGTTCCGTGCCCTCCTCCAGGGGAGCTTCCCAACCCAGGGATTTAACCCACATTACTTATATCTCCTGCATTGGCAGGCAGGTTCTTTACCTCTAACACCAACTGATATTATGAATTATCGATCATCCCATAAGGTGTTTACAAAGGTGTTTATATTTTAAACACTAATAGTTAATTTTTTGGGGCTTTTTATACTTAGAGAGTTGAAATAAGATTGTGTCAGAATGCTGAAGTTATTATTGTCATCCCATGTTATTAATAGTGTAGTTGTCTTAATGAAAGGCCACATTTTTAAAGCTGTTAAAAATGAAAGCTTCAAGTTTATTAGTGTGGAATCCACGACTAACATGGAATCCAGTCTTACCAAACAATTTAATAATAACTTTTCTCACTGGTTTTTATTAAAACTGAACCATGAACTTGAAGGGAGAGGGTGGTAATGAAGGTGCTCTTCATCTTTCTTACGTGTGGTCTTTTTGAGACTTCCGTTGACCATCTCTGAGATAACTTATTACATACTGTTGAAAAGTTTCTAAATTTGAGGGGACATTTTTGCCTGTGCTTATTAAAAATAATTATGCTTTTGACATGCTGTAAAATCAATATGTATATATGTGTGTGTGTGTATATATATTGTAGTGGTTTAGTCATTAAGTCATGTCCAACTTTTGTGATCCCATGGACTGTAACCTGCCAGGCTCCTCTGTCTATGGGATTCTCCAAGCAAGAATACTGGAGTGGGTTGCCATTTCTTTCTCTAGCGAATATTCCTGACCCAGGGATTGAACCCGGGCTTCCTGCATTGCAGGCAGACTCTTTACCCACTGAGCTACAAGGGAAGATATACATATATATATACACATATACACACACACACATGTTTTTACTTTCTAGACTAAGTAGTTTGTGTTCTGGAAATGTAAATGGTTTGTTATGACTCCAGTCATCTTTAAATGTTTTTTAAATTAGTTATTTATTTCTGCTGTGCCAGATCTTTGTTGCTATGCACAGGCTTTCTCTAGTTGCGGCCAGAGCGGGCTGCTCTTTGTTGTGGTCCACAGGCTTCTCACTGTGGTGGCTTCTCTTATTGGGAGAGCACAGGCTCTATAGTTGTGGCACATGGGCTTAATTGCTCTGTGGCCTGTGGTATTTTCTGGAACCAGAGATCACACTTGTGTCCCCTGCATTGGCAGGAGAATTCTTAACAACTGGATCATCAGGGAAGTCCTGCTGAATGTTTAATGTGCTATTCTCTGGAGGTACTCATGACATCACTGACTCAGTGGACATGAGTTTGAGTAGACTCCTTGAGCTGGTGATGGACAGAGAGAGGCCTGGCATGCTGCAGTCCATGGGGTCGCAAAGTGTTGGACATGACTGAGTGACTGAACTGAACTGAACTCATGACATTGATGTCAGTAGGCGTTAATTCGTATAGCCACTCATTCTCCTGTATTAAATACTCATTTAGCCACTTGTATATTCCAGGACATTGGAAATGTGACATGGAACAAAACAGAAAATACCCCTGCCCTCGTGGGGATTAAATCTGTTCAAGATTGATCACGAGGAGTTCAGTGTCTAGTTGGGCAGAAGACAGATATGAAACAAACTATTTCAGTATAATTTAGTCATTCCTGTAGCTGAGGTTTGTACAAGGGACTGTCAGAGCACAGCAGTGAGATCTCTAACCCAACCAAAGACAAGCGAACCTGAGCAAAGGCTGCCTGGTGGAGCTGATCACTCCAATGGAAAAGTAGGCATTTCCAATGGGTAGATCATGGGAGCAGGGTGCCAAAGGGTGGAGCTTGGCATTAGAGAGGCAAGCACTGCCCAAGAATTGACCATTCTCTCGGAAATGGAATATGAGTAAAATGAGGTCCTCAGCACGTGACTAAGTGGCGTCAGTAATAGCCAGTGACTGGCGTAGATGTACATCATCACGGAGCCAGAGATCTGTGTGATTATTTTTGCCTTCATCATCTGTTTTTTAAAGAGGAAGAAAAAGCTAAGATCCAGAAAGTCACAAAGCACATGTAAGGTCAAAGTTGGGAACACTTTCAGTCTCCTCCTGGGGCAAAGGTCAGCTGCTCACCACACTGTCTGGACAGTTTTACACCATGTTACGCACATTGACCAGGCATGCATTTATCACACCTAGTCATCATTATGGCCATTTTCTCATATAAAAATGATCAACTGTGGTATTCTCATATATGAAATAAAGATATATTTTATTCTATAATAAATATACATTCATTTTCAGTCACAACTTCACTGTATATAACACAAAGTACATTTGAATGATCTGTGTTTTGGAAAAGCAAAAAATCAGTTGAGATGAGATAGTCCACCTTATTTTAGCTAGAAAGCTGCCCAGATTTACAGCAATCTGATCATCACCAAATAGCCTGGAATTTACATAGGAATTAAATCCTTTGACTTTTTGTTGCTTTATCAAATAATAAGTGACCAGGCACTTTGGACCCAGAAATGAACCATTTTTCAGAGCAAAGATGTCATCCCCATAATCGAGATAAGATCCGGGAAGGGCACCAAGCGTGAGTTTACCGCCGGAGGTACTGTCTCTCTTGATATCAAATGGCAGAGGGAATGGGGTGGCGATCTGGTGGTAATGAAGATAAGCTTAACTTTTAGGTCATAGATGGTCTGGATCAATGAGTTTATTGAACAAAATAATCAATTTCCGCATAGCAAAGGGTCAAATGAGGAACATTTTAGCAACTAGAAATAGCTAGAGAATAAAGCAGAAAAGTAACCAGTCATTTGTGTTGCAAAGGGACCAAGGACAGTGATAAGAATCTTGCATGAATGGGGAAATGAAAGAGGTAAGAAACGTGAAAGTCATTCTTCTTCCTTCTGGACAGCCACTTCCCTATCCTGGCTGTTTTGTCCATTGCCTTGGTCAGGTACCATGCGTGTGCATGGAACAGGAGTATTTCAAAGGTAGAATTATGTTGACATTGGAAGCAATCTGTTTCTTCCATTTCCTTTCCATTGCTTCAGTATTGGTTTCTGAGTAATCTACAGCATTAATATTTTAAGTAGGTAATTTCCTTTTCTTTCCCTTTAAAAATAATTGTTTATGGCTACCTTGGTGCCAAAAGTTAGTTAGCTTTCAGGTAGAAGAATGCCATAAACAGGAACTCTAGGCTCCCAAAGGTGTTTGTATGCATCGACAGGGCTTGAGATTTCATCTCTGCCCTTTTGGGCCTGCAGAGAAATCTGCTTAATCTCTGTGTCTGGGCTTCCTGGTTGTTCACAACCTTGAACTTGTTGAGCTGCGAAAGCAAAAGATTTATTAATTTTAGTTCATTGAATCTCTTTGTTTCTGCAACTGCACCACGATTTGCTTCTTTTCCTATAAATCATTTAAAAGCAAATTGTAGTTGGAAATTATTTTAAAATATATTTGAATCACTTTTTAAAATAAGATTCCTCCCAATTCCTTTAGCAAATGTGGGCTCCCGCTAATAGCAATGGCCACATAACAGATTTACCACTAAACTTAACAGCTTAATGCAATGCATACTTATTATCTCACAGTTTCCGTAGATAAAGAATTCACACGCAGCTTAATTCGGTTTTTAGCTCAAGGTCTTGAGATGTCAGCTGGGATTACGGTCACCTCAAGGACTGGTCAGGAAAGAATCTGCTTCTGCACTCATATCGTGATTGTCAGGACCCAGTTTGTTGCAAGTTGTTGTCAGTTCCTCTCCGCCATGTTGGTCAAGCATGGTCTTCAGCTCATTGCCTTGGGGGCCTCTGCAGTATGACAGTTTGCTTCCTTAAAGCCAGCAGGAGAGAGGGTCTGCTCACAAGATAGCTGGCACAGTCATTTATAACCAAACCACGAAAGTGACATTACTTCACCTTTACCGGATTCTATTGGTTAGTAATGCACTTGGGGGCAGGGAGGGAGAGGATTCACCCAAAAAAAAAAAAAAAAAAGTTTTTGTGAAGCCTTTTGTAGTCAAAATGGCATAAAGCAAAAAATAAATAATGATAAAGTAATAATAATGATAAATAATAAGCAGTTACCTGTATTAGTAAAAGCATAAATTCTCTTAGGATTTCTTATCAAAGACAGGTACTAATTTCGGTCTTTGGTGAAAGTGAAGTGGTATAGAGTGAACTTTTGAAAAAATGTGGATACCCATATTCCTAACAATGTCTTAGGCAGTTCTCAGTGCTTTTCCCTTAAGCATTTCTGCTGCAAACATTTTTGCTACATTATTAATCGGCTGTTAAGAAATTTCTTGATGAAAGTGAAACTGGAGAGTGAAAAAGTTGGCTTAAAGCTCAACATTCAGAAAATGAAGATCATGGCATCTGGTCCCATCACTTCATGGGAAATAGACGGGGAAACAGTGGAAACAGTGTCAGACTTTATTTTTCTGGGCTCCAAAATCACTGCAGATGGTGACTGCAGCCATGAAATTAAAAGACACTTACTCCTTGGAAGAAAAGTTATGACGAACATAGATAGCATATTCAAAAGCAGAGACATTATTTTGCCGAGTAAGGTCCATCTAGTCAAGGCTATGGTTTTTCCAGTAGTCATGTATGGATGTGAGAGTTGGACTGTGAAGAAAGCTGAGCGCTGAAGAATTGATGCTTTTGAACTGTGGTGTTGGAGAAGACTCTTGAGAGTCTCTTGGACTGCAAGGAGATTCAACCAGTCCATTCTGAAGGAGATCAGCCCTGGGATTTCTTTGGAAGGAATGATGCTAAAGCTGAAACTCCAGTACTTTGGCCACCTGATGCGAAGAGCTGACTCATTGGAAAAGAGTCTGATGCTGGGAGGGATTGGGGGCAGGAGGAGAAGGGGACGACCGAGGATGAGATGGCTGGATGGCATCACTGACTCGATGGACGTGAGTCTGAGTGAACTCCGGGAGTTGGTGATGGACAGGGAGGCCTGGCGTGCTGCGATTCGTGGGGTCGCAAAGAGTCAGACACAACTGAGTGACTGAACTGAACTGAAGAAATTTCACTGTAAAAGACAAACTAACAAAAAATAAAAGAGGTTACCATGATACTAGATGCTTGGGGCTGGTGCACTGGGACGACCCAGAGGAATGGTACGGGGAGGGAGGAAGGAGAGGGGTTCAGGATGGGGAACACGTGTATACCTGTGGTGGATTCATGTTGATGTATGGCAAAACCAATATAATATTGTAAAGTAATTAACCTCCAATTAAAATAAATAAATTTATATTAAATAAATAAACATATGCACATGTAAAAAAATAAATAAAAGAGGAACATTAAAGAGGACATAGTGAACCATGAGAAATAACACAATTTAAAAGACTCTATTGTGAATTATCAAACATTTAAGGAGGTGTAAGATATGTGTAGATTCATGGCAAGACTGCACAAATAACTTAGTTTAGTTTGCATGTTGTACCTAAGCGCTTGTCTTCCAAGTCTTTTGTGCATAGTGTTTTAAACTTTTTTTGTTTTTTGCTTGTTGTTTTGCCTTCTTATCCTTTTCGTCACTAAAATTTCTTGTGTCATTAAGAGAGACATTGGTTCCCAAATACTAGGCTTCATGGTTCTATCTGAGTTCTGTATTGCCCTGTGGAAGCCTCTGCGCCGCTATTTCTGTCACGTGGCTCCTGACAGGCGTGCCAGAGTTCTGTGGGAAGCGGGGACTCAACTCTGCACCTTTGAGGCCCTGAGTCTCTTTTTTCTCCAGTACAGTGTGTGTCAAAAGAAGAAGCCACTCTTGGGGCAAAGCATCTCCACTTGTCAGCTGGATAAAGCCATAGTCATTAATGTCACCAACTGGAAGAAGTGCTGTGCTGTGCTTAGTCGCTCAGTCATGTCTGACTCTATGTGACCCCATGGACTGTAGCCCGCCAGGCTCCTCTGTCCTTGGGGATTCTTCAGGCAAGAATACTGGCGTGGGTTGCCTTGCCCTCCTCCAGGGGATCTTCCCAACCCATGGATCGAACCCAGGTCTCCTGCATCACAGGAAGATTCTTTACTATGTGAGCCACCAGGGAAGCCCAAAAATACTGCCGTGGGTATTCCTTTGTGACCCAGGAAGTGAACCAGAGTCTCCTACATTATAGGCAGATTCTTTACCAGCTGAGTTACTCAACCAGTTCAAATGGACTGTAATCCAAAAACTGTCAGTTGGCTCTTTTAGTTTTCGTGCTAAAATTGTCTTAAAGGAATTAGTTATGTGGCAAAAATATTTGCAGCAAAAAAGCTTGCAGCAAACACGTTTATGGCAAGAAACAGCTTATAATAAGCATTCTACTCATAGGCATGTGTGCTTAACACTGAATTATAACAGTGTTTTGATACATCCGGGCCCCTCACTACTCACAGACATACTTGAGAGCTAGAACTATGTCTTCATGTTTGCATCCCTGGAGAGGAGTCTTATATGAAGTAGACACTCTGTAAACATTTACAGTTTAATTAAGCTGTGTGGAACTGGCTTGCTGCCACTGGCTTTATCTTGTCTTCATCACCACCAGGTGGAAGAGCAAATATAAGTGAGGATTCAGGAACCTAGTATATAAAAGCCTACTTCCACGTTTCCAGCTCTGTTATTATGTACAAATCCATGATTGTTTTGAAATAAAACTGTTCCTATTTTAAAGTTGAGTCTCGTTAGAATATATTTGCTCTTCCAAAATAATAGAAAAGACAGGATTAATAATTTCCTTATCAGCTTATTCTGTCTCTTATTTTATTTTTCCTCCACCTTCGTCACACCAAATATTGGATTGGCCAAAAAGTGCTCTCAGGTTTATCCATTGCATCTTATGGGAAAACCCAAATGAGCTTTTCAACCAAACCAATAAATAGTAGGGAAGAAAATTGGAGTTTTCTAAGTGTTAGGTACTGCATTTCTGGTGGCGCTGGTGGCCAATGCAGGAGATGTAAGAGGTGTGGGTTTGATCCCTGGATTGGGAAGATCGCCTGGAGAAGGAAATGGCAACCCATTCCTGTATTCTTGCCTAAGTAATTCCATGAACAGAGGAGCATGGTGGGCTACAGTCCATGGGGTTGCAAAGAGTTGAACACATCTGAGCGCACGCACGCACACACACACAATTGTTAGATGTTGATGAAGAAACTCAGTCTATTGTAAACTCACTACTATACCCTAACGTGATAGATAGGATAGTCTGAAAAGAGAACAGTTTTCCTCTAAAAAGTCTCATTTTTCCCTTTCACACAAACGATAAATAATTCTGTTTTCAGAATCCAGAGCTTTCATTTAAAAGTGTCTTAAACTACTAGGAAACAGTTTATCACTCTTACTCTAATGATGATATCCATAGCACACCACAGCACTGAAACTAAGGTTAGTTTAGATTTGCTAATGTGGGGTTTGTGTCTGCCTCCAAGAGTCACAGCCTTTTCCGTGTGCAGCTCTGGGAACTGCTTTTATAAGCCCCAGAACCACATTGCAAGTTATGCATATGTTTCCCCACCACTTGGTTGTGAATGTCTAGAGCTACTCTAGGGATAAGGAAAAAACTGGGACACAAGCAAGCACATATATAAAGAAATATTTGCAGAAGGTTCATTGCAATACCAAAAATGTAAGCATTTTCCTGGAGACATAATGTTGTTTGTTACTCCTCACCATTGCTAAGTCAATAGTTATTTTCAACATTATTCTATTATATGTATATCATGAGGCTCCAAAATTATGCAACACACTAGGTGAATATTTGATAGCAAAAGCAGATGCCATGAGGAAAGCATACACATAGATTTTACTTAAATTAACTGTATGATTGTTCATAGCTATTTTTTAACCTAAGAAAGGAATACTATACATACATATGGCAAAAAAGTTTGTCACTTTCATATGCTTTTACTATGCTTTGTCCTGTTTACCTAAAGAACAAATGTCCTTTTATGACCTCTTCACGGTTGTAATAACAGTATTCAAACATGCAGTATGTCTCATGGCTTTGGTTGACAAGTGCCTAGTTTAACCAGTATCAGAATCAGAAACCTGTTGTTTTCTGTTTTGCTACTAGTGTGGCGAGAAAGGAATACCTTTAAATTACCTTTAAATTTAAAATGCCTTTAAATTATGTTATCCTGCTCTCTTGTGCTTTGATTCTCTTCTATTCTAAGGGTAGTATTGTAAACTCTAACAGCAAATACCTATCACCCTGTCATCTGTTTAAAGAGTAACATTGTCACGGATTTGCTCATTCTCAATCCCCAGAATAGAAACAGATCGTAGAGCACTGCTGCTGCTGCTAAGTCACTTCAGTCGTGTCCGACTCTGTGCGACCCCGTAGACGGCAGCCCACCAGGCTCCGCCGTCCCTGGGATTCTCCAGGCAAGAACACTGGAGTGGGTTGCCATTTCCTTCTCCAGTGCATGAAAGTGAAAAGTGAAAGTGAATTTGCTCAGTCGTGTCCGACTCTTAAGTGGAAAGCAAAGAAGACCGCTTCCACTCTGCATTCTAAACCCTGGTAAGCTGTCCTTTTCTGAGGTTGTGCGGTCAGCAGCAATAGCCCGGTCATCGCGCTGCACTCAGAGCATGATGAGCTCTTCCATGAGCGCTGCACTCAGAGCATGATGAGCTCTTCCATGAGCGCTGCACTCAGAGCATGATGAGCTCTTCCATGAGCGCTGCACTCAGAGCATGATGAGCTCTTCCATGAACGCTGCGCTGGGCAGGGTTCCACTTCCCGCTGCATCCCTGCACCATGGCGGCAGTGGTACCTGAGACATCAACTGGAGGAGGCTGGTTTGGACTGGAGAGGTAAACATACCTCAAAGCCCAGAAATGTGGACATTCTGATTCATTCGGCTCCCACTTCAGGGCAGTCAAGGCTCAATTTAGCAAAAGACCAAGCAGAGGCAAGATACATCGTTTAGAGACATGCTCTCACGTATTGATCCAAAATATTGGCATTACACATAGGTCCCTTTGCCAAGGTCATAAATCATCCTAATTCCATGACCAGGCAGGCAGCAGGGCATCAAGGCGAGGAGGCTGCGTGGGGAGCCCTGGCTCCCGTCTCTGCTGCCTTGCCATCTGGCTTGTGGCACATGCCAGCTGCCGCCTCGCGGGGGAATGTAAAAAGACCGCACTTCCAGGGAGAGCCCAGCACTCCGTGTTGGAATTCTCTAATGAATGACGCTGTCCTTATTTAGCTAATTATCGCTGCTTGAGCATACATCTTTAATATAGTCATCTGGAACCTTCGGTTGACCCATTACAGATGTGATAGATGCTTATGTCATGGGCAAGAAAATGCTCTAGAGGAGAAATTTAACATTACCCAGACAAGATACAGAAATCCCTCCTTAATCCAGATTGTACTCATCTGTAGCTTCATCATCTATACTTTTCGTTGTGATGTACACATATTTTCAGTGTAGAAGAATGTTATGCACATCAGCACTGACAAATCAGCCTTTTCATCTGCCAGGGACCACCACATGGTCATGTCACTTTCAAATTTGATAGGGTACATTCCGAAGTTTTCAAAACAAATAGCCCTGTTGTTGTCACTAGGTCAAAATAGTAAAAATTTGTAGTTGTGAGAATATTCTGCATCCTGATTGGAGGAAGCTAAGGAGACATGACAAATGAAATGCAGTGATATCTTCCATTGGATTCTGGACAAGAAAAGAACATAAGCAAGGCATTAATTGACATGAATAAAGGCTTGCAGGTTAGTTAATAACACTGTGTCAGTGTTCTTTTCTAGGTTTTGATCATCACATTATGGTCATGTGATGTGTTAACATTTGGAGAAACCTAGCAAAGGGTGTGTGAGAGCCAGCTCTGCTGTTTTTATAACAGTTTTGGTAAATCTGAAATCATCTCAAACTAAAGAGTTAAGAATATTCCACGAATCAGATTTTTCACTGTCCTACGCATCTTCAAATAAGTCCACTCTAAAAATTTTATATAGTATTGATCTCTGATTATAATTTAATAATCCCTCTAGAATTTCAGACTATTAAACCTGGATGTATTATTCAGTTTACTGGTAGAAGAAGGATCAAAAAGATTGAATTTAATGATTAGTTACTAAATGCTGCTTCCCTGGTGGCTCAGATGGTAAAGAGTCTGCCTGCAATGCAGGAGACCTGGGTTTGATCCCTGGATGGGGAAGATCCCCTGGAGAAACAAATGGCAACCCACTCCAGTATTCCTGCCTGGAAAATCCCATGGACAGAGGATCCTGGTGGGCTACAGTCCATGGAGTTGCAAGGAGTAGAACATGACTGAGTGACTAACATTTTCACTTTTTACTAATTGCTAGGTTGTCATCCAGCTGGTTAAATGCCTCCCAGTGTTCCCTTTTCTGATCTTTCTTGTCACCCAAAGCCTGATTTTATTCAGGGCCACATGTGCCCAGTCTGTGTGATAGGTCATCCTCAGCTGTGGGCTTCCAGTGTCCCTTGAAGCTGGAGTGGTCATGTGAGGCAGTTCTGGCCCACAGGATAAAATGAGGGGACGCAGGAAACGCCTCAAAGAAGACTTGGCTTTCCTGACACATCTGATTCCTCCCTACTTCCCCATTTGTTGTTGTTGTTGTTCAGTCCCTAAGATGTGTCAGACTCTTTGTGACCCCATGGAGTATAGCGCTCCAGGCTCCTCTGACCTCCTCTATCTCCCGGAGCTTGTTCAAATTCATGTCCATTGAGTCAGTGATGCCATCCATCCATCTCATCCTCTGTCATCCCCTTCTCCTCCTGCCCTCAATCTTTCCCAGCATCAGGGTCTCTTCCAATGAGTTGGCTTTTCGCATTTGGTGGCCAGAGTATTGTAGCTTCAGCTTCAGCATCTGTCCTTCCAATGAATATTCAGGACTAATTTCCTTTAGGATTGACTGGTTTGATCTCCTTGCAGTCCACGGGATTCTCAAGAGTCTTCTCTAACACCACAATTGGAAAGCCTCAATTCTTCAGTGCTCAGCTTTCTTTACCTACCTTTAATACAACTGTGATGGACTGAATTCTGGCAGCCAACTTATGAGCAGAGCCCTAGAAAATTACAGTGTTGCCAGCACTGAGACAATAAACCAATCAGCAGCTACCCACCTCTAGATTTTTGGATATGAGAAGAAAAGCTCATTAAGCCAATGTTGTGGGTCATTTTTTTGTTGTTGTTGACGTTTTTATTTTTTTTTTTTTAATTTGAACCTGAAAATATGTCTGACTTATCCAAAAGTTTCACATGAAACATCTCATTTCATCCATACAAACATCCCTTTGATATAGGTGTTATTATCATCCTATCCATTATACAAATTATGAAACTGAGGTTTATGGGGGTAAATGAACTGTAAGTGTGCCTGGCTGTAAATCTGCTTCCTTTTCTATGACATTATACTGCCCCTGCATGGTTATTGGTATACACTGTGTGGCAGTAAACATTTTAGTTTAGGAAATTTGCCCAGAGATACCCAAGTAATGGGGATTATATTCTGGCAAGATCAGATTCCCTCAAAGCCTGGCTTTCTGTTCAGTTCAGTCGCTCAGTCATGTCTGACTCTTTGTGACCCCATGAACCGCAGCACACCAGTCCTCCCTGTCCATCACCAAATCCCAGAGTTTACTCAAACTCATGTCCATCGATTCAGTGATCCCATGCAACCATTTCATCCCCTGTCGTCCTCTTCTCCTCCTGCCTTCAATTTTTCCCAGCATCAGGGTCTTTTCCTATGAGTCAGTTCTTCACATCAGCTGGCCAAAGTATTGGAGTTTCAACTTCAGCATCAGTCCTTCCAATGAATATTCAATACTGACTTCCTTTAGGATTGACTGGTTTGATCTCCTTGCAGTCCAAGGGACCTCTCAAGAGTCTTCTCCAACACCACAGTTCAAAAGCATCAATTCTTCGGCACTCAGCTTTCTTTATAGTCCAACTCTCACATCCATACATAACTACTGAAAAAAACATAGCTTTTTCCATAGATAGACCTTTGTTGGCGAAATAAAGTCTCTACTTTTTAATATGGTGTCTAGGTTGGTCATAGCTTTTCTTGCATGGAGCAAGCATCTTTTAATTTCATGGCTGTAGTCACCATCTGCAGTGATTTCGGAGCACCCCACCCCCACCCACCCCCCAAAAAAAGTCTGTCACTGGCTTTCTGTATAGCTCAGCAAAAGCAATTAAGCCTTATAAAGGAACTTCCACATTTCTGATACCTTTCTATTATCCTTATCCCCTATAGAACAGTTACAAACTTGCTTTCTTCCCTGTGATTTATACTTAGGTCTTCTCTGCACCAAAAGCTGTGTGACCAGTCTAGGGTCACATCATCAGTGGACCTTAGAAGGATATTGGCTTCTGGGCACTTGCTAGTCAGCTCTAATGCATGTCATTTGCTTTTGCCTGTAATCCCTTTGAGTTTTTCGCTAAAAAGTTCATCTTAAGGAGACTTCATTCTTCACTGTGCTGCTGAATGTAGCCTTGCCTGCCCAAAGGTGGAGATCAAGTGACTTAAAGCAGTAAAGGAACACAGTTCTGGATATTTTCAGATGGGCTTTAGTTCATTTTCTTTTGAACTAGAAAATTACTGTGCAGCACATCTTCCCGTGTGATGTGACTTTCCTGCTGAGTCTGTGCTGCACTGCGGATCTGTATAGGAAATCTGAGAGGTGAGCATCAGTATTCCAGGGTTTATATTGAAGTTTGGGAAGAGAACAGATAACAGGATGTTATAAATGGAGAAGCTTTAACTGGGAATTAGGAGATCTGGATGACAAGCCAGCTCTGCTTCTAAAAAGCTGATTGCTGTAACCATGTGAGTCAATATTGAGGATGAGTCTGGGATATTATTGTTCAAAAATAATTGCCTCCCCTCCTAACCAGACCGTCTCTGGTTGTTTGGACTAATAGAGGATGGTCAATGGATGAACTCATTAAAAAAGATATTATCCATAAGTGAACTAAAAGTTTCATAAGTTGATAAATTATTGATGAAAATTACAGGAGTAGTATTAGACCCCATAGACTGTAGACTGCCAGGAGCCTCAATCCATGGGATTCTCCAGGCAAGAATATTGGCGAGGGTTGCCATGCCCTCTTCCAGGGAATCTTCCCAACCCAGGGATCGAACTGGCATCTCCTGTGTCTCCTGCATTGCAGGCAAATTCTTCACCCTCTGTGCCATCGTAGCTCAGTCATGTTGAACGCTGTAGCCTGTAGTCTGCCAGGCTCCTCTGCCCATGAAATTCTTCAGGCAGGAATAAGTAAGCATTGTCTTCTCTAAAGGGTCTTCCCAACGCAGGGATTGAATGCAGGTCTCCTGCATTGCAGGTCGATTTTTTAACATCTAAGCCACCAGGGAAGCCTCAAATATTAGCACATATTCTCTGCTTCTATTTTTCTAGCATCTTCTACTTCCTCTTCTGCTCCACTTAATGGTACAAGATAGTTAAACCCAAAGAACATGTTATGTACACAGGTTTACAGATGATTACAAAAGTTACATCTTTCTGGAAGCTGAGCTGAAGAATAAATACCTGGTATATCAGTGAGAATGTGGACTTCTGAATCACTGTTCAACAAGAGTGAAAATTCTGTTCCCTTGGCAAGGGAACAAAGAAAACTCCATATTCCCAGGGCATGAAAGACAAATCAAGTAGAGAAAATTAGTCAAACTCAAAAGCTTTCTATGCTCTCATCACTGAAAGGCATGATTGAAAAAGCATGACTTTGGAGTCAGATATCTTAAAATTAGGTCCCCTGCCTCAGCCACTCAAGCTGTGTCAACTTGGAACAGTTACTTAGACCTCTAAGTCTATTAAAATGAGAATAATAATACCCTCTTAGTGATGTGATTGCATGAATTTAAAAAATATTGGCATATATTCTAGGACAGATTCCTGACTCAGTAAATGATTGGAACTAGTGGAAGGAAGAGCTAGTTCCCACTAATCTTCTCTTCACCATTCCCCTCCACCACCCTGACACACTTCATTATCCACCTTCTTATTTTCACATTGGTTCTTTCTGTCCCTAGCTTGACAGGTAGTCTTTTAGCACCTTTTCAATTCTCTGAAGACTTCAGTGGCCTATGAAAATCACAGAACCTATGAACAGCATATGACCCTTTTTATCAAGGTCTAAGTATCTGAAATTTAAACAAGAAAGCAAGCACAGATGAATGAAATATCTCCCTTTAATTGCATTGCATTCACTTGGCTCCACCCAACTTTATTAAAGTGGACCTCAATTTAAATACTTTATTTTAAGCACATTTTCCCAAAAACTTTGGAAAATTTTTAAATAATGAAAGAAATTACCAGTGGTCTAGAGTATAATCTACTGAATTCCGTAAAGATTGCCATTGTTTATCGTACAGCAGAGTTAGGGCATAAAATGAAGTGTGTGGTTTACATGGTTCTATATAATCTAGTCTATGTGGAAAGGGGCGGGTGAGTAAAGAAAGAGCATTATTCATTGTATGTTCCAGTCATTTAAAGGAAATGGACAGAGGAAAGCGATGATTGAAGTCCTTCCACTCATAAACACTCCCATGTTGCTTGACTCCCTTTCTTTCTCTTTGCACATGAGGTCTCCTTGTGGATACTGTGTTCATTTTTTGTTGCTCCTGTAGCAAATTACCACATGTTTAATGGCTTTTAAAAATACACGTTTACTCGGTTAGAAATCTGGAGGTCAGAAATCTAAATCAAGGTGTTGGCAGGGCTGCCTTGCTTTGAGGCTCAGATGGAAGAATCTGTTTCCTTGATTTTTGTCAGCTTCTAGATACCACCTGTGTCCCTCGACTTATGGTCTTTTCCTCGCTTTTTCATCACATCTCTTGTTACAAACTCATCCCCTCCTGCCTCACTTTTTAAAGGATCTTTGTAATTATGCTGTCTCACCCAGATAATCCATGAGAATGTCCTCATCTCAATATCCTCAATTTAACTTGAACATTTTTGTGAAGACCATTACTCAGCCTACCATACGTATTGACCTAGTGGGTTTTTCTTTCCAATTGTCCTGTATTCCTGTGATTTTCTCTTTCTCAGTCTGTCTAGCTATGGCCCTAGACCTTCTCATCCTTGTACATTTGACCCCTGAGCTTGGCATGCCTTTGCCATAATGGGGAGTCCAGATTTCTGGCCTGACATGATAACTTTTTTCAGACCATTATTTTTCTAAGGGGATGGAATTTTAATGAAACCATTGAACCTGGCCAGAGAAAGAATTTTGGCAGCTTAAAAATTAAAATGCTGTTAAAGTGCTGCACTCAATATGCCAGAAAATTTGGAAAACTCAGCAGTGGCCACAGGACTGGAAAAGGTCAATTTTCATTCCAATTCCAAAGAAAGGCAATGCCAAAGAATGTTCAAACTACCGCATAACTGCACTCATCTCACATGCTAGCAAAGTAATGCTCAAAATTCTCCAAGATAGGCTTTAACAGTCTGTGAACCAACAACTTGCAAATGTTCAAATTGGATTTAGAGAAGGCAGAGGAACCAGCGATCAAATTGCCAACATCCATTGGCTCATAGAAAAAGCCAGAGAATTCCAGAAAAACATCTACTTCTGCTTCATTGTCTATGTTAAAGCTTTTGACTATGTGGATCACAACAAAATGTGGAAAATTCTTTAAGAGAAGAAAATACCAGACCACCTTACCTGCCTCCTGAGAAATCTGTGTGTAGATCAAGAAGCAACCTGTATGCAAGACAGCAAAAAAGACACAGATGTGTATAGCGGACTTTTGGACTCAGACGGAGAGGGAGAGGGTGGGATGATTTGGGAGAATAGCATTGAAACATGTATACTATCATGTAAGAATCGAATCACCAGTCTATGTCCGATGCAGGATACAGCATGCTTGGGGCTGGTGCACGGGGATGACCCAGAGGGATGTTGTGGGGAGGGAGGTGGGAGGGGGGTTCATGTTTGGGATTGCATGTACACCCGTGGTGGATTCATGTCAATGTATGGCAAAACCAATACAGTATTGTAAAGTAAAATAAAGTAAAAATAAAAATTAAAAAAATAAAAATAAAAAGTTAAAAAAAAAAGAAGCAACTGTTAGAACTGGACATGGAACAAAGGATTGATTCCAAATTGGGAAAGAAGTACATCAAGGATGTATATTTTCACTTGGCTTATTTAACTTATATGCAGAGTACATGGTGAGAAATGACAGGCTGGATGAAGCACAAGCTGGAATCAAGATTGGTGGGAGAAATATCTATAAACTTAGATGTGCAGGTGACACTGCCCTTTTGGCAGAGAACTAAAGAGCCTTTGGATGAAAATGGAAGAGGAGAGTAAAAAAGCTGGCTTAAAACTCAACATTCAAAAAATGAAAATCATGACATTCAGTCCCATCACTTCATGGTAAATAGGTGGAGAAACAGTGGAAACAGTGACAGACTTTATTTTCTTGGACTCCAAAATCACTGTAGATGGTGACCACAGCCATGAAATTAAAAGATGCTTGCTCCTTGGAAGAAAAGCTACTATGATGCTGAAGCTGAGACTCCAATACTTTGACCACTATATGAGAAGAACTGACTCATTGGAAAAGATCCGGGTGCTGGGAAGTATTGAAGGCAGGAGGATAAGGGGATGACAGAGGATGAGATGGTTGGATGGCATTGGTGGTTTGATGGACATGAGTTTGAGCAAGCTCTAGGAGTTGATGATTGGACAGGGAAGCCAGGTGTTCTGCAGTCCATGGAGTCGCAGAGTCAGACACGACTGTAAGTGACTGAACTAAACTGAACAATTAAAAAATAATAGCATAATACTAATTCCTAACTAATTACCAAAGTAGCATGAGCAACAATTTTTCTTGGCCTTCTCTGATGCTGACTATCAAGTTTGAAGGTGGAGGCAGATGGCGCTGCAGTTGTTGTCCATGGTCCTGAACCACACTCCATGCTAGGGTTGAGTTCTTCCTCTTGACCCTTGGGACATGTGGGGACTCATGTCCAGTTTCTTTATTCTCCCAGAAATTCTGAATCGATGAAGAAAGAAGTAGTCAGGGTTGTGAAGGGAGCTTAGAGAGAGAATATAAGATGATCAGAGGCTGTTGGACATCGTACCTCTTTTCAGGTTGCCAGGTAGAAAATACAGAAACATTTTCTGAGGTAATGTTTAAATAATTGCAGCTACAGAAAAGATACCACAATTAAACATTATATAAGTATCAAATAACCAAAGGGAAGTAGGACATTTTGTGCACTGAAGAAGGTAAAGGGTTCATATGTCAATGTTTGGTAAAAATGTAATGATTATTAGTTGAATTGCAAAAACAAAACTTCAAAAATTTTTTGTTTGTAATTTTATGGAAAACACTACCTTGTATAATTTATAACCTGTATTGTTTAGTATAGTTGATTTACAATGTTTCAGGTATATTGCAAAATTATTTGACTCCGTACCATATCTGTGATATTCATTATACATTGGTTCCTCACCTTTCAAGCCTCCATTCTTGAAGGATGGGCTGGCATGGAAATCAGAAACAAATTTTGGTGCTGAATGTCCGTGATTCACATTATTTGTAGGAAAAACTATGGATTTCACAAAGCCAGTGCTTAAACTTTTGCTTCAGCTAATTCAGAACTTCAGTGAGGCACAGAATGGAAATTGGGTCAGGCCTGCCTGCTGCACATCAATTCAGTTCAGTTCAGTTCAGTCGCTCAGTTGTGTCTGACTCTTTGCCACCCCATAAATCGCAGCACATACTTCATGATAATTAAGAACAGCAGTCTTAAACATGTTGATAAGGCCAATGTAACCCCATTGCAGCTATGTTATCAAAACATCCTAGCTGATCTTCCATACTCCATTCATCATAGACATTGACTTTGGACATAGCAGAGATTCTGGGCTTGCAGGTGCAACAACTCTCTGACTATGTAACTTCCACCTAAAACTGCTAAGTTTTAAATTGTAAAGCGTAAAACAGATTTCGGTTTTTATTATTTCTCAGTGCAACATATTGTGAGTTTCCTTAAGGCAAAATGTGAGCCACTGTTTTTATTCTTATATTATGATAATAATAATAATAATGGTAATAATGACAATAAATACATTAATCTGATTCCAGAGCCTTTTGTTAAGTGAAACATTCCAGGAAGAAGTCAGGATCGATACCTGCCAACCTTGGGTTAATAAACTGCGAGTGTACTATTCTTGGTTACATGATTACCATCATACAGAAGAGTGTGGTAGGTTTTATCCTAATTGTTGTCCCCACCTCAAATCCCATTTTGCTTAGGGCACACCTCCATTTTATAGCCAGTTAATAAAGAAGAATATGGTGGATTCATGTCAATGTATGGCAAAACCAATACAGTATTGTAAAGTAAAATAAAGTAAAAATAAAAATTAAAAAAAAAAGAAAAAAAAAAGAAGAATATGGTTGAAAGTCCACGTTGCCATGGAAACAACCAATTAGAAGTGCAACCTGAAGACATGGAAGACAGCTGCCAAAACTCTCAGGGAAAAAAAAAATCATCTGGGTTGGCAACCTACAAGAAACATTGCCTGCCGAAAGCTTTTGCCAGCTTCCCCTAGCATTGGCCCACAAGTTTCTATCTGAACAAACATCTTGTACCCATTTGCTAAGTGCCGCATCTGTAATACATTCTAAAAGGATAATTGCGTCTGGGGCTCAACATATGTGATGGTGAGGCAGGAAAAAATTCTCACATTTTTCAGTATAATTTCTCTCATATGTTTCTTATAACTTCATGGCACCAGCACCAGCACAGAGAAAGAACAGAACTGTAAGTGGGTTAGCTCCTTTCTATGTTCAGAAGTGTACTTGTTAAGTTCTATTTTAAATACCCCTATGTTATACGTAACTGTACACTGTTTTGTATAATGCTAATATTCATAAAGCTAATAGTTATAGAACTTAAAATACATAAGCCACCAATATTATTTTGCTTTGTTTTGGGGGAGTTCAATTTGCAACTATAACACATCCCCAGAATAGAGAATTAAACTCAAAGTAAGTCACATTAAAATATATTTCACACACATTATTTCATTCATTTTATTAAGAACCTAATGAGGGAAGATGTTTTCATTGCCATTTTGCATCTAAAAACTGAAACATAAAAGTTTCAGGGACTTATTTAAAGTTATGGTTTATAGTTAGTAGTAATAGTATATGTGTGCACGTGAGGTCTCTTTGTAGTGAGTGACTCTTTGCGAGCCTATGGACTGTAGCCTGCCTGGCTCCTCTGTCCATAGGATTTTTCTGGCAAGAATACTGGAGTGGGTTGTAATGCCCTCCTCCAGGGGATCTTCCTGACTTGGGGGTCGAACCCGTGTCTCCTGCCTCGCCTGCATTGCAGGCAGATTCTTTACCCATTGGAACACCTGAAAAGCCCCAGTTAGTAAGTGGACCTAGGGGCAAATGCCAGCCTTGTACCCCAGGACCTAACATTATCTTCCCCCCACAGTATGGCTCCTCTGCTAACTTAAAATTCAGCGCACCTGGATATTAACCTTGAGTAAATCAAATAATGTAGTTCTTTAATCTTCCTTCCAAAAAATGTTTATAGTTGAGACTCATCAATGAGTAACATACGGATAATGTATTCCCTGTTCTCTACCTGTCTTTCTTTTAATTATAGTTTAGCAATTGAAAGGCAGAAGAGTAAAACTGACAGTGATGGGAGTCATATTCAATTAGGCTGAAAAGGTAAACAGCTGCAGTGTTCAAATCCTCTTAGTATGAGAATGTCAGACTTACAAAATTACAATACACATGACCCAGTTTTGAATAAGGAAAGAGAAGTTGAATCAAAATTTTAAAGCTTGGTCCATAGAATAAGTAGGTCTTAGGAGACACCCAAGCATTTCCCTTTAAGCAAATGGGCTACACATACTGTACAGACCTCTATTTCACTTTTAAAAAAGGAAAGAAAAGGAAAAGAAAAGAAATTCAAAGGTTGAGTAACCTTTTTTTTAATTGGCGTAGAGCTCAGCTGTGCAAGAAGCATTGTTTGCTCTAGAACAACACTATTATCTTCTCTGTGGCCATGCTTGAGGAGTGTGGGAAATGTTACCCTACCTCCCTTATATGCACATCAACAACTAACCAAACACAATAAACCTGCATAAAAATGTCTTTAGCAAGATGTAGTATTTAGATGAGTCAAAATTTGCCAATGCAATCAACAAAGAACTTAAATATACCTGATTAGTTGAAGAAATCATGGTATATAGTATCTCAGATGCTTAGCAAATTTATTTATTCTTTCTCAACAATAAGGGGTCATTCTATAACTTTCACATACTGTAATGTATTTTAAGTCATTCAATAAGGGGTCATTGTATAACTTGACACACTATATTTTAGGTCATTCAGAGGTTATTTCTGGTTAAAGTCCTGTTGCATTCCCCCATCCTCTTCATATAATTCCCATTCTCTCCAAACCTCTAACCCATGTTCTGTATCAAGAGCTAACTCCATCTCTCACTTTACTGAGAGGCCATCTCAGTTACTCTCCTTCTCAACACCTCCTTGTATTTTGGCTTTTCTGTCTCTTTAATATTCAATATTTCTCAACCCTGGATGCACATTACAATCACCTGGAGAGCCCTTCTGTGTACCCAGTCTAGACTGATTAGTTAAGACTCTGGACTGAGAACCACTGCCCTAATCTTTGCTCAGAGAAGAAAGTTCCCTATTAAATCCAGGTTTTCACTTGTGGTGCTTCCTCAGGGGCACTGCTTCCTGAATCACCTCTCTTTTTAAGGTCCATTAGTCTTCTCCATTTTCCTTATCCTGCTAAGCCACTCAGTTCCATACCTCCCCTCAAACTATTCCAAGATTCTTTGTAGGTAGAGTGAATTCCTGAACTTCCATTCCAGTCCATAGAATGTATGGCTATCTGTGGATGCTTCTTTTTTTAATTAATTTATTTTAATTGGAGGCTAATTACAATATTGTAGTGGTTTTTGCCATACATTGACATGAATCAGCCATGGAGGTACATGTGTTCCCCATCCTGAACCTCCCTCCCACCTCCCTCCCCATCCCATCCCTCTGGGTCATCCAAGTGCACCAGCCCTGAGCACCCTGTCTCATGCATTGAACCTGGACTGGTGATCTATTTCATATATGATAATATACATGTTTCAGTGCTATTCTCTCAAATCATCCCACCCTCGCCTTCTCCCACGGAGTCCAAAAGTCTGTTCTATACATCTGTGTCTCTTTTGCTGTCTCACATATAATGTCATCGTTACCATCTTTCTAAATTCTATATATATGCGTTAGTATACTGTATTGGTGTTTTTCTTTCTGACTTACTTCACTCTGTATAATAGGCCCCAGTTTCATCCACCTCATTAGAACTGATTTAAATGCATTCTTTTTAATAGCTCAGTCAGCTTTCTAATATGGTTGAAATGGCTTCAGAAAGTCACTTCAGGACTTGCCTGGTGCTCCAGTGGTAGAAGCAATTCCCTCTTGAAATGCAGGGGACATGAGTCCAATCTTTGGTTGGGGAACCAAGATCCAGTATGCTACAGGGCAAGTAAGACCACATGCTGTGACTCCTGAGCCCATGGGCCACAACTAGAGAGTCTGTGCACCACATGGAAAGATCCCACATGATGCAACTCAGAGCTGACACAGCCAAATAAATAAATAAAATATTTTTTTTAAAAAAAGAAGAAAATCATATTCCCCAAAGCCAAAGAAACCAGAAGAGACTTTAGCCAGAAATAAACATTGATTATGCCCTAAGATACAAAAGAAGGGATGATCTCACTAAGGATCATATCTTACAACTGCAGCCCTCTTCTCAAGATCAAATGCCTTCCTGCTAAATATACGTGATATGAAGTTCACGCTGAGAGATTACTTTTAATGAACTTTTTGTTTTTTTCTTAACTAGTGAGTAAAATCCCTATTTATTAAGATTTGTCCCTGCAGTTGACAACATGTACACTTACAGTGGGTCTTCTTACCACATCTAGAACAGATTGGAAAAGCCATGTCATGAAAAATGGAAAAGAGTGGTTTGGGAGCAATTATCCTTTTGTCTGTCAAAATGAGTGCCTTTTTAGGAAATGTGGTTCCCAATTGCTGGTTTCCTGCTGTCCTGTGTTCTAAGGAAAATTATCTATGGCTCATTAAAAAAAAAAAAAGTGCTTTATAGCACTGAGATAAAATTTTATATGGATTGAAATGATTTTGAGTATTTTAATCATAATTCATCCAAAATCAATGTCACTATCTGTTTCTGAGCATTTTCAAGTCTTTTAGTTACATTCAGCAAATTAATAACAATATAGTAAATTTAAACAATAGACATTGGCGTGGTCTTCTTCAAAAGTGCTTAAGGTTTGACTTATGGCTGTTACCCAAGAATCATCGGGAAAAATTGATTTGTTCTGTAGCAGAACTCAGTAAGCATCTTCTTATTTCAAATGGCAATTTTATTTTAAAGACAGAACCACTTACTCTTGGAATATTTGTTTCTTCAGTAAAGATTTCTGAAATTTCCATTTATTGGTCTTCTCTCCCCAAACCTAATCATCCCAACCTCATTCCAGATGTCCTACTTGTGTTTTTCAAAAATGTGCTTGAAAACTAATTGCCACATCATGTGGGTATCAAATTAAATAAATGATTTCTCTGTGGCTAGTTGTCTTCTGGAACATGAAGGGTAAAGGCAGCCTGGATCTGCCAAGAAGCTTAGGGGGAGAGGGAGTAACTGGGTTCTACTCTCCATGACTGTGTCTGTATTTCTTTGTTGAAAATCAAATCGTAGTTGATTTCACTAAATAAGCAGCAAGATTAATGGTTAATATTCAGTCTCTAATCACTCATCCAAAGTAAAAAGCTAAAGGTGAGCTCTGGTAACCTGTTTTTGTCAGTAAATTGTGTCCAACTCTGCAGGCCCGTGGACTGTAGCCCGCCAGGCTCCCCTTTCCTTCACTATCTCCCAGAATTTGCTCAGATTCATGTGATAACCTGTTTCCATTTACTGAATTGAAGGAGATCATATTTGTGTTGTTGGAAGAAATCTTAGGTATAATCCAGGGGTGAAGGGATACATGTATAGATAGATGTAAAATGTGTTTATATTTTTAATTTATTTTTATATTTGTCATATATATTTTAACATTTCAAGTCACCTGAATTCCAATAATTCAGAATGCATCATAATTTGAATTGTAATTACCCAAAGATTACTTGCTTTATTTTCTAAGAGAGAAAATAAATTGTTAATTACATTAGCCCCATAAATTAGTTTCAGAGTTACTAAGAGGTAGGAATGAGTTTTAAAATGTTGACATGGCCATATTGTTTATTCAATGAGCACCTCTAAAGTAGGGGTCAGGAGTTCTATATGTTTATAAAAGATGCAGAAGACATTCTGAGAATTGTGATTGGGGCTATTAGACAACAGAGGAGAATGATTTTTCTGTTAAGGCTTTTCATAAAACTTTGCTCTTCAATGAATCTATATTAATACAGTTTAAATATGCTGAAGAGTTTAGTGTAGGGATGGATGGACTGGAATTTAGTATATGCACATGAAGGAACAAGAACTGTCCTTTAGTCAGATATTTGAGCACTAGTAGAAGCTGAGTTAACCCACTCCGGTGTTCTTGCCTGGAGAATCCCAGGGACGGCGGAGCCTGGTAGGCTGCCATCTATGGGGTCGCACAGAGTCGGACACGACTGAAGTGATTTAGCAGTAGCACCAGCAGCAGCAGAAGTTGAGTTTGCCTCTGCCGTGCTGCACCAAAAAGTGGCGAAAATTCTAGTCTTTCTTTCTGGTGCAAAAGTTCCTTTTGGCTGTAAAAAGCAGTGCTCTGATTCCATTTATCCTGAAGCTGTTGCTATTCATGATCTCATTATCACCTCCTTAAACTTGTTGGCCAGGCTCTGTTTCTAAGAACATATGCAGTTATAACAGTGGTGCCAGAGGGTCTCTTTTATTATATCTCTCCCCTTTGTGACTGTGGTCAAATCTGAGTCAGAGGACAGAGAATTCCAGAAGGTCTTATCTGGTAGAAATGGAACTGATAGTATGCCTCTTACGTTTGAATATATTAAGACAAATTCTATAGCTCCTGTGGTGATTGAGTTTGTGATATGTGAAAAAATAATCAGAAAATTGATAACTATAGAAAAACTTTAAAGTTGTTCAAAGAAAAAAAGCTAGTGGTGGTAAACCACAGTCTTGTTTACAAATGGTGTTTCCATACCACTGAATGCTGATTTAACCAAAAGTTTGACATAACTATATTTGAGAGGATAAGGAAAGGAGATGTGTGTGTATGTGTGTTTGTAGGGTGTTGTATAAAAGAATACGCTGACGTGTTCAGTACACAGAGCCACTGTAAGTGTCTAAAATTGAGAAACAGAGAAGTGCTTTTTAAGTATGTCCTTTAAAGTGAATCACAGGAGATTCAGTTACGAGTTTCAAGTGGCTGCCTGAGGGGAGAAAATTTTAAATATATAAGTATATTCTTAACTTTATCACGATTTTCCTTCGGTTTTGTTTATTTATTTTGGCCATGCGGTCTTTGTTGCTGTGCGGTCTTTTCTGTAGCTGCAATGAGTGGGGCCTACCCTCTAGTTGTCCGTGCATCTCTCATTGCAGCGGTTTCACTTGTGGAGCTCGGGCTCTAGGACCACGTGCTTTAGTAATTGCAGCTCCCAGGCTCGAGAGCACAGGCTAAATAGGTGGCGAACAGGCTTAGTTGCTCCGCGGACTGTGGGATTCTCCAGAACCAGGCATTGAACCCATGTCTCCTGCAGTGGTGGGCAGATTCTTTTACCATTGAGACACCAGGGAAGCCCCCACTTAGATTTTTAAAAATACGATTTTTCAATGTAAATGAGAAACCAGGCAGTGGATACCATGCATGTAGATGTCTCTTGACAAGTATTTTGTGATGGAGAACATAAAAATAGGGCAGATGCTGAAGACCTATGAGGAAGGGAAAAGATTGTGGTATGCATTTCTTGTTGATAGGATTCAAAAGTAGGAATAGAGAGATTGATAACACAGGAGAAAGAGAGATCAAAGAAGTCTGACTATGGCCAAAATGAAGACATTTGCCTATGGAAAGGTAGGCATATTTCCTCCATTCTAAGACAGAGGTTGAGGAAGTGGCCAAGGGGTGGAAGATATTTAAGAAAAAAGGATACTTAAAGCAGAAAAGTGAATTGAGGAGGGAAATGTGATAGGCTTGCCAGGCAATCCTGAGAGTTTATTTGGCATTGGCTATCATAAGTTTAAAATGAAAACAAACAGCTGTATGATATTCCCCAGCAGCATAAATCAGTTAATGTGCAGGCAGGGAGAGGGTGGAAAGCTGGAGCCATTGGATGTGGGGTTTTGACAGGTGCATACAGTCACAGAGCAGAGAAGCCAGAGAGTGACCGTTTTTGCATAAGTGTGATAGTGGTAGTGGACCAGGGAATCTAGGCTGGGCGAAGAAGGAAGTGAAAACACAAGATGACTGAGGAACAGTGGCAGCGTTAGTCAATGAGAGGGTCAGTAAGCATGAAAAATTGAAATCATGGGCTGACATCACCAACAAGTGAGCCAGAAGGTTACCAGGGGTGGTAGAGAACTAGCAGGTGGCTCAGCTCCCAGAGACGGACAGGTCCTGGATTTGATGTTGGGAGTAGAAAACTAAGGTGAAATGCAAGAAAAGGCCATTGAAGGTGAGGTCGAGGAACCAGAAAGCCAGGATCCAGAATGCTGAAGTGTGCAAGAATGATCATTGTGAGTCATGCATGAATGAGATCCCCAAGATGGCAGCCGGGAGGGTGGAGGTTGGGTGACTGGTTGGTAAGAGTCTCAAAGGGGTGAGGCATTGCCAGAACAATGCTGATAGGGATTGAAAATAGTAGCCAGGAGAAAGAGGGTACCTACCCCAGTTCCAAGCCCTGCGGTTTGGGGGATACTAGAAGAAAAGACATTCCTTCACTGGACAGGACTGCCAAGGAAGGAGTGTGCTCAGGGGATGAGTCTCAGTGACCATAAGGAGGTGAAGGGTGCATTCAGAGCCATCAAGGAGGTGAGTTAGGAAGTTAAGGATGTGTGTGCTGGTTTCTTGACTGAGAACGCCGGTTGGCACAATGCGGAGGCTTAGCCAGGGAGAGGGACGTGTGGGTCATGAGACCGGATGTATGTGAATGGAAATGGGGGTTATCAGATTTCACAGGAAGCTTGAACTTTTGACAGCGGCTGAGGTAAACAGAGATGAGGGACATAGTGAATCAGCTCAGAGAGTTTCTTCTCAGCAGATGGGCACTCAGTTCCAGCGGGTGACCATACTCCTAGCTAGGTAGCACAACAGGCACTGTTCCTCCCATGCCCTACGTGGTGATAGCAGTTCTAGGAGGCATTCGCCACCTCCTCGCCCCGTTGCCAGTGTTGTTACTGTGGGGAAGGCTGCCTGAAAGCTGATAACAGTGTGACACTGTGTGGACGTGAGAGGAAGAACCCAGAGTGGCCGTCATAACTCTGTCACCCCTCCCACGGGTAACCTGGACAAATCTTGTCACTTCTGTGACTCTCAGAGTCCCTGTTCAAAAAGAAACTGAGATAGCCCTCTAGGTCCTCCTCAGGCTTAACTTTTGTGATTACAACATGAAATGCAGTAAGACATGTTTGTAGCCGTTTAACATTAAAGATTTCGGCCCGTATAATCAAACAGAAAGGCTCAAGGATATTAGACTTAGAAAGAGGCATCCTTGATGGGTTTCCTTTTTGTTGTTGTTCATTATTTTATTTTATTTTTTATTGGGATGTAACTGCCTTCCCGTATTGTGTTAGTTTCTGCGGTACAATGAAGTGATTCGGCCATGTACGTAAACATGTACATAAATATGTCCCCTTCCTCTGAGGCCTGCCTCCCATCCCACCCCCATTCCTTTTTGACATATGTGCCCTGCTGCCATTTGTGGCCGAGAGCAACAGCATATGTGAGATTGTCTATTCTCATGTACATGTGTTTGCTTCCCAGGTAGCACAGTGGCAATGGATCTGCCTGCCAGTGCTGGAGATGCAGGAGACACGGGTTCGAACCCTGGGTCAGCAAGAGCCCCTGGAGTAGGAAATGCCGTCTCCACTATTTCTCCATGGAAAATTCCATGGACAGAGAAGCCTGTCGGGCTTCAGTCCGTGGGGTCGCAAAGAGTCAAACACGAGCAAGCATGCACACGTGTTTGTGTGTGACCACTATCACATTTTGCTGTAGTCCTTTCTTCGTTCATTCATCTGAGGGTGGGTATGCCTATTTCCATCAGTCAAGTCTGGAACACAACCTTGGATGTGATGAAGGAAGCTTCTATTTCACCAGCACAGGGTTTATACAATTACTGGCATTTCAGAAAAATAACTTTTAATTATGAGATTAAAAAACATCACTACCTAGACTTCTTAACCTCACATTCCCACGTCTGCAGACATCTGGGTGCTCTGCAATACTTTGACCAAACAGTGCAGGAAGAAAGGGTGCAGACCAGCTGTGGGCAGTCTTCTGCCTCACGGGTGAATTCCACCGTGGTCCACATTTACACGTGCATCAAACACACAGCCCACTGTGAACATCTCAGAGTGTGAGGCAGGCTCCCTGGTCACCTTAGCATCCAGTTAGTTATAAACGTAGACAAGCTACTTTGAAGGGTGTCACATACAGAGGAAGAGAAATAGTAGATGCAAATGGTGACTTCATCCTCGGTAAGAGTCTAAGCCAATCACTGCCTCCCAATTCCCAATTAAAGGAAAACGAATGGACCTCATACGTGGAACCTTGTGTGTGTGAGTGTGTGTGTGTGTGTGTGTATGTGTGTGTGTGTAGTCATTTCAGTTGTATGGGATTATTTGTGACCCTATGAACTGTAGCCCGCCAGGCTCCTCTGTCCATGGGTTCTCCTGGCAAGAATACTGGAGTGGATTACCATGCCCTCCTCCAGGGGACCTCCTTGACCTTATGCCTTATGTCTCTTACACCTCCTGCATTGGCAGGTGGGTTCTTCACCACTAGCACCACCTGGGAAGACCACATGAAAGCTTAAACCCACCAAATATTAAAAGTCACATGATTGATGGCAAGAAGATGAAAAGCAGTATGGATTACCACATTGGAAACAGAGATGAACCAGCAGCTGGTTGTATTACCATATCAAAGAGCAGACTGTCCCAGTGATAATTTTTGGGCAAAGTAGATTCAGGACATTTTCGATTAAGTCTTTTTAAGCTGCATCGCTGTTCACTTCCATCTGGTATATATTGTGGCCTGTTTGCTCTAACGTTACAACAGTGTGAAATCCCCAGCTTTGGCTGTGGCAGCGTGTGGCTCTGGGTGGCATCTGTAAACCAATGACACTTCTAAATTGTACAATAAACAGAAAATACTTCATAGAAACAATATTGAATATTGGAATGACTTCATTTATCTAACCAATTGAGCTAAACTGTCATCATGAAATGAGTCCTGGAACAGAAAAAAACTACCATGCAGAAATAGCTTCTGTTGTGTCCTGAGTTTCCAAAACTTGTCTTCTAGTGCAAGTGCTACTCAATAGAGTCCTCACAAGCTCCAGACTTTTTGATCCGTGAATTCTCACACAAGGGGCTTCTCAATTAACCATGACAATACTGGAATTAAAGGCACATGACACTGGAGTTTGGGGGTTTTTTTATTTCTTCCCTCTCTCTCCTTACCCATCATTTCTTACTTTTTGTTGTTTTTGTTCAGTTGCTAAGCCATGTCCAACTCTTTGCAACCCCATCAACTCTAGCATGCCAGGCTCCTTTGTCCTCCACTGCCTTGTGGAGTTTGCTCAAATTCATGTTCATTCAGTTAGTGATGCTATCTAACCATCTTATCCTCTGTTGCCCCTTTTCCTTTTGCCTTTAATTTTTCTCAGCATCAGGGTCTTTTCCAGTGAGTCAGCTCTTTGCATCAGATGCCCAAAGTATTGGAGCTTTAGCATCAGTCCTTCCGATGAATATTCAGGGTTGATTTCCTTTAGGATTGACTGGTTTCATCTCCCGGGAGTCCAAGGAACTCCCAAGATTCTTCTCCAGCACCACAATTCGAAAGTCCCCTATATTTTTTGTTATTTCCTATTTTCTCAAATTGCCCTCTGTTTCTGCTCAGATTATTATGTTCTTTAAATGTCCTGACAGGATTCAAGACTTTGTCAGCACATAATATACAGACAGTGATGATTCTTACTATCTCTTTGGTACTGGAAATGTCATTTGCTATTTAACAACGTCAACTGACAGAAATGTAATTCTACACAAGAATGGAATTTGTGGCTTAGCATGAGTTTTAATATAGTTGATAAAAAGTGAATGAGGATTCTTTGTAGATCCTCCTGAGTCTGTGTTCAAAAGTTTAATTTTATTCCATTTAATGAAAGATTAATTACCTGATGCGTATTATGCGTGATGAACATACAGTACACATGGATACAAAGGTAAATGTTTTAGTGGCCTCCCTGCAAATAAGTTCATATTCTCAGCACTAGATCCTATAAAGATGATCTTATTTGGAAAAAAAAGATAATTTTAGCAGATGTGATTAAGCATTTCAAGATGAGATCATCCTGGATTATTCCAGTGAGTCCTAAATCCAAAGACATATGTCCCTATGAGAAACCCACAGAGGAGAAAGGTACAGTGCAGAAGTCTGTAGGAAGATGGAGACAGAGGCTGGCGTGATGCAGCCACAAGCCAGGAACACCTGGAGCCACCAGCAGCTGGAAGGGGCAGGGAAGACTCTTGTCTCGAGCCTTCCTACACGCGAGAGCTCTGCCAGTCGCTTGATTTCAGGCTTCTGGCCTCTAGACCCGTAAGATAATGCATTTCTGTCATTTTAAGGCCCCAAGACTGTGGTAATTTGTTAGAACAGCCCTAGAAACCTAATAAAACAAGCAGAAATGAAACTCCCATGAAGAGTTTATAGTATGTAATACATGAGACCTATGCAGCGTGAAAGGCCTTACAGTATAGGGAAGAAGGAAACTTGTTTCAAATAAAGACAGTTGGAAAGGCCTTTTGAAAGAGGTGTGCCTTGATCAGAGGACTGGAAATTTCAGGGCGTAAGTGGAGTTAAGACAGAGGGAGTTAAGAAAAACAAAATATCAGAGTAAATCTGGGTCTTGAGAAAGGAAGTGATGTCGTCCAAACTTCTAATGCCTTGAGCATTTAGTTGTGTTCAGAAATGCAGAAAGCCTCAATCTGGCCAAATAGAAAGGTCCTTTGTTGCTCAGTTTAGACTATAGAGAAAGCAATACTTCCCACCTTCTACCTAAAATTAAACTGTCTTTAAAACATAGATTTTTGAAAAAAAAAAAAAAAAAACACTAGTGAAAAGAAGAAATTAAATTCAGAGAGGAAAGCAATAATTTCAGGGATGTGCTGAAAGCTCTGTCATGCCTTGCTTACGCACATATATACTGTTTGACTTACACTAGTTTCTTTTTGGGCTTTGCTAATGGCTCAGAAGGTAAACATTCTGCCTGAAATACAGGAGACCTGGTTCGATACCTCAGTCGGGAAGATCCCTTGGAGAAGGAAATGGCGATCCTCTCCAGTATTCTTGCCTGGAGAATTCCGTGTGCTGCACACTAAGGGACATCTGAGCAGGGAGATGCAAGCTGTATTAGTTTCCTAGGCTGTTGCAACAAACCACCATGAACTGGGTAGCCTCCAACAATAGGGAAGTATTGGCTCATGGTTCTAGAGACAGAAGTCTGAAATCAAGGTGTCCTGGGGCCTCATCCCCTCTGCAGGCTCTAGAGAAGAATCTTTCCACATCTCTTCCAGCTTCCGGTGACTCCTAGTGTGCCCTGGAGTTTCTTGTCTATTATCCACGTCACTCCAGTCTCTGCCTCCCTCGGCACATGACCCTCTTCTTTGTGCCACCGAGTTCTCTGCTTGCAAGTTCAGTTCAGTTCAGTCGCTCAGTTGTGTCTGACTCTTTGCAACCCCATAGACTGCAGCGCACCAGGCTTCCCTGTCCATCACCAGCTCCCGGAGCTTGCTCAAACTCATGTCCATCGAGTCGGTGATGCCATCCAACCATCTCATCCTCTGTCATCCCCTTCTCCTCCTGCCTTCAATCTTTCCCAGCATCAGGGTCTTTTCCAATGAGTCAGCTCTTCACATCAGGTGGCCAAAGTATTGGAGCTTCAGCTTCAGCATCAGTCCTTCCAATGAATATTCAGGACTGATTTCCTTTAGGATGGACTGGTTTGATCTCCTTGCAGTCCAAGGGACTCTCAAGAGTCTTTTCCAACACCACAGTTCAGAAGCATCAATTTTTTGGCAAGGGCCCAGCCTAAACCAGGATAACATAACTCTAACTACTTAACACTTAGAAAAACCCCTGTTTCCAAATCAGGTGACATCTTGAGGTTCTGGGTAGACATCAGTTTGAAAGGATCATATTTCTACCCACTGGACATCCTATTTACATTTTAATCCACAGGGCCTAGTTCAGGGTTTGATGTAAAATGAGCAACAACTAATTTTTTTAGCATTTTTTTCCCCCAAGAACCCACCTACAATACAGGAGACACAGGAGAAGCAGGTTCGATCCCTGGATTGGGAAGATCCCCTGGAGAAGAAATTTGTACCCCACTCCAGTATTCCTGCCTGGGAAATCCCATGGACAGAGGAGCCTGGCAGGCTACAGTCCATAGGGTTGCAAAGAGCCAGACATGACTGAATGACTAAGCGTGCAATTGTTTTGCTGACAAAGGGAGTACACCTATAATGTCCATTAACTTTGTAGAATTGCCAAAAGATATGACAAGGAAAGAAGGGGAATTGGAAGAGAGACTTTTCAGGTGTTGTCTCCAAGTGTAAATCCAAAGTCTGTGCAGGGCCTAGGAGGTCTGGGAAGATTTGACCCTGGCCTGCCTCCTCCTCCCTGGACCAGTCTTCTTCCAGATTCTTTAGGTCCCATTCCATACCATTCACCCAAAATATCCCTCTCTTTACTCTCCACGTAACTAACTGCACATCATTAGCTCCTTGGCTAAAAGATGATATCCACTTCTAAAAGATAATGCCTCCCCAGATCCCCTGTATCTTACTATCTTTCTTTTATTGGCAGCTGTCACAGTTTGGAACATTATTTTTAGTAATACAATTGTTTGCTTTATGTCTCTGTCTCCATCAGACCAGGAGCTCCATAGAGATGTTTACCTAACAGGCTCAAAGAAGTTATCCCCAGCATCTCAGGTAGATTTCAGGTCCTTCTATATGACAACTCTTCAGATATTTTAAGACCACTGTAAGATGTCTTCCTCCTAACAGACCATGTATGTCTTTCAGTGAATATACCTTGTCCTTTAAGGCACCCCAGTGCTCAGCTCTGCCCTGTATCTGCTTAGCATAAGGATGGAGAACAACAGAGGGGTGTTGTAGGCCATCGGCCACCACCATCCTGGCAGGTGTGCAGGCTGTCCTCGCTCTGATTCTGTCATTAACCAGCTTTTGGATCACAACCTGTCCTGTCCTCTGCAGTGTGGTCTATACACAAGTGTTGGCTATGTGGGTCTCTCCCATCCTCTGCAGACTGCAGCACCACCCAGCTCTCTGGCTGCAGACCCTCTGTTTCACTTCAGCTTGAAGCCAGCTCCCTGGCTGAGGTTCCATGGCTGGTGGCCAGCTTTGGGGCAGACAGCGTAGCAGGCGGGGTGGACCACCAGGGCTGCTGCAGGAAGACCATCAGATGGGCTGTGAATCATTTCACATACTGATTGATGACTTGCCTCTGAACCTTCTAAACTATGATGCTCAAAATAAAATGGCTTGTATGTGTGCGCACGCTTGTGACACTCCTGAGAGAATTCGTGAAGGACAGATTCGGAGACTTGAACTTGCTCTGATGCTGCATACAACCCCATTCTCAGCCCTCTAACACTGTTCCTATTTAGATTGAAAGTGAAAGTGTTAGTTGCTCAGTCCTGTCCAACTGTTTTGGAATCCATGGGCTGTAGCCTGCCCGGCTCCTCTGTCCATAGAATTCTCTAGGCAAGAAAACTGGAGTGGGTTGCCATTCCCTTCTCCAGGGAACCTTCCCGATCTAGGGCTCACACCTGGGTCTCCTGCACTGTAGGCAGATTCTTAACACAGACACTGGGAAAGCCCTCCTGTTTAGATTGCCATTAACCAAAATCTCCAGGTCACTTCCAGGCTGATGCTAAATTACAGTTCTCCTTGAACTCATGAGCTTCTTTTTTAATATCAGACTTGATTTTTAAAATTATTCCTACCACATCTCATTTGCTGAAGTTGGTCCATACTTGCAGTAAGTTGAGGTAACCACTGTACATGATTTTTTAAAATTAAAATCTAGCTCGTCCATAACGGAAAGAAGCTAGCATCTCTTAAGCAGATGAAGCCCTTCCTCTGAGCAGAGGGTCTGGAATCCAGCCCCCTGAAGCTCAAGGCCACTTCCTCCACATTGGTTGCTTGACACTGAAGTTTCTTCAAGCCTCGTCAACCTCCCTGTTCCCCAGTTTCTCAACTGTAAAATTAGGGACTATAAGGCCTACCTCAAAGGGGTACCATGAGCTTTATTTTATTTTTCTTTTTTTAAAATTTATTTATTTATTTTAATTGGAGGCTAATTACAATATTGTAGTGTTTCTTTGCCGTACATTGACATTGAATGAGGTAAAGAGTTGAGAATCATGGCAGGGGCATTCTTAATATTTAGTAAATGTTAGCAATTAATATTATTCCTGCATCCATTTATGACTAAAATCACCCACACCAGCATTTTCCTTAGCAGATCATTTTATCAGATGACCGCTAGCCTGGTCGCTGCCCAAATCATTAAGCGCTAATGAAAACTTCCTGTTACGAAGATTCCTCTTTCCTCTTCCTTATCGTTATCCAATGATGACATGCTTTGAAAGTCTCACAAATACGCTACTTCCCTTTGATAACAACGTAGTGCTTGAGAATCGCCAGTGCACCTGATGTTTTAGAACAGCTTTTCCTCAATGTAATCACCAATCCCAGAAGGAATAACAGGCCTCAGACTCAAAGAGAGGAAAATCAGGAAATAGAGGCACAGACCCCATTTCCCAACTGTGATTCATGGATGCCAGATGTTAGTGCCTTTTCTCTCAGAATGGCTCTAAGGACATCTGTTGGGAAGATTAGATTAAGTAAAGTTAAACAGGCTTATGTTAAGGCTGTGGAATTCTTACAGTCCTTTCAGCCATGTGGAGCCCATGAGGTCCCAGTGCCCCTCTGGATGGGGTGGTCTGGCCAGTGGACAGAGTGTGGCCCTTCAGGATTCCTTGCTAGTCCGTAATGGGCCATGTGTGAGGTCAGGTTAATAGACTTATCTTGAGCCTCATTACCCTCAACTCTGAAACAGGAATGGTACCTGCCATCTGTATCAGACAGATGACTTATGTTAAAATCCTGAGCACACTATCAAGCTCTTAGTAGGTGCTCAATGAATGATCACTGAACTTATATAACATGGAATCGGCTTTAACATAAGTCTATGATTGTTTTAAGTTTTCCTAAGTATTTCTTTATTTATTTTTGGCTGTGCTGGGTCTTCGTTCCTGCCTGGGCTTTCTCTAGTTGCGGTGAGCACGGGGCTACTTTTCACTGGGGTGTGCTGGCTTTTCGTTGCGAGGGCTTCTCTTCTTGCAGAGCTTCAGTAGTTAGTTGTAGCACTCAGGTTCCACAGTTGTGACTCGCAGGCTCTAGGGCGCAGGCTAAGTCGTTTTGGCACGTGGGCTCAGTTGCTCCAGGTTATGTGGGATCTTCCTGAACCAGAGATCAACCCCCCGGGTCCCCTGTAATGGCAGGCGGATTTTCACTGCACCACCAGGGAAGTCCTAAGCCTGTGATTCGGTCTAACAAGTTTAGTTCTGTGGTTCTTAGTTTCAAATATTCTATAGTCTTTAAACATTTCTTTCTCTCCAAAACTCAGTTTGAGTGATTCAAATAAAAATTGTTTTATTCCCAATGTAAGACACCTACCAGGGCTGTATGCCTAGTAGTGTGTCTAAATAGTAAATATTACACATTTCCCTAAAGTTTATTTCATGCTTCAGGTGCCCCCTATGGTCCAGAAATGATGTTTGTATGTAAAATAGGACATTCACACAATTAGAGAGATTTTCCTAGAGAGACTTTTGCAAACTTGAGGGCAGGGTTAAAATAGACCCTGCAAAAACATGATGGATGGTACCCTGGGCAAACTCCTGGACCTGGGAGGGCAAAGGCAGGCAAACCCCTGGGGTATTTGCCAGAACTGGGAGAGACTTGTGTGTCTGAAGGAGAAGCATTAGTTTGGTAGAGAAAAGGCTGAATGGGGAGGATGTCAGGTAATAAATGCTGTGATCGCTCCCTTCTTCCTCCACCCTGACCCCGGATCTCTCTAGGTTGCCCATTAATCAATTCCAAGTTAAGAACCAGAGAGCAAAAGTGTCTCATTGTATATATGGCACCCTTAGAAGCCTGGTCCCTGGGCACAGAGAAGGGCTACACAAGGTTCTTTTTTTTTTATATACTTTACAATACTGTATTGGTTTTGCCATACATCAACATGAATCCGCCACAGGTGTACACACTGATGAAGCAAATGCCAAACATGACTCCAAAGAGAACCCCATGAAAAATATCCAGTTAGTACCTACCTTGCAAGAACAGGAGGTAATTTTGGCTAATGCCTAAAGAGAGAATTGTTTTGTCATCTGGAGCTTTATTAATCCCTAACCATAATAAAATTACAATAATCAATGGCATGACCCCACCTCATAATATTTATAATGTTAGAAAAAATGAGAGGAATACAATTATAATGCATGTGCTGGCTTAGCTGTCAGACATTTTATGTTGTTTAGGGAATACTTAGCTTACTGAGCTGGAGAAGGCAATGGCACCCTGCTCCAGTACTCTTGCCTGGAAAATCCCATGGGTGGAGGATCCTGGTAGGCTGCAGTCCATGGGGTCGCAAAGAGTTGGACATGACTGAGTGAATTGACTTTAAGCTATCCTTGTCTCCATGAATAAATGGTGCTCATCTTGAAGGGAAAGGGGAGGGATGAGAGGAAGCAGTAATTAGAGCATTTTTACTTTTTCTTTCAGTTTGATTTAGTGTGTATTCAGTATACACCAAACTAGTCATGGGCTGGTCAGTTATACCTCAATAAAGCTGAGAATAAAAAAGAAAAAACATATTCCTTTTTCACACTCCCATTCAACAACATGAAGTCTGTTGCTTGGCTTTCAGACATTCAACTTCCAAATGTTTTCCAGAATGTGCTATGGACCTAAGTGGGACACAGTCCTACCTTTCCAAAGGATGGACTGTAATGAAGTGAAGGAGACCTTTCTGGGTCATCTACCAGCACAAGAAATGGGATTTCTGGATCATATGGTAGTTCTCCTTTAATTTCCTGAGGAACTGCTATACTGGCTTACATAGTGGTTGTACCAGTTACATTCATAACATCCTCACCAACACTTGCTATTTTTTTTTTTTTTATGACAGCCTTTCTAACAAGTGTAAGGTAATACCTCATTGTGGTTCTGATTTGAATTTCCCTGATAATTAGTGATGTTGAGCACTTCTTCATATACTTCTTGACCACTTGGATGTCTTCTTTGGGAAAGTCTCTATTCAGATCCCTGGGCTTTCCAGGTGCACAGTGGTAAGGAATCCTCTGCCAATACAGGAGATGCAAGAGTCGTGGGTTCAATACGTGGATTGGGAAGATCCCCTGGAGGAGGAAATGGCAACCTGCTCCAGTATTCTTGCCTGATGAATGCCATGAACAGAGGAGCCTGGCAGACTACACTCCATGGGGTTGAAAAGAATCGGACCCAGCTAAGCCGCTAAACACTCATGCACGCTATTTGGACCCCAGTTTTTAAATTGTTTTTCTTTGTTGCTGTTGTTGGTTTTTGTTTTGTTTCTGGGTTTTGTTTTGTTTTGTTTTGTTTTGTTTTGCTGTTGAGTCGTACGAATTCCTTGTATATTTTGGATATTAACCTCTTATTGGATATATGGTTTGCAAATGTTTTTTCCCATTTTATCATTTTCCTTTTCATTTACTGATGGTTTCCTGTGCTGTGCAGAAGCTTTTTTTTTTTTTTGTCTCCATAGCTCCATTCACTTATTTTTACTCTTACTGCCTTTGCTTTTGGTGTCAAATCCGAGGAATCAATGCCAATATCAATGCCAAGGAGCTTACTACTTACGTTTTCTCCTAGGATTCTTACAGTTTCAGATCTTGTATTCAAGTTTCAATCCATTTTGAGGTGATTATTCTGTGTGGTGTAAGATGTGAATCCAGTTTCATTCTTCTGCATGTGGATATCCAGTCTTCCCAGCACCAGTTATTGAAGAGACTATCCTATCCCCATTGAGCATGCTTTTGTCCTTGTCAAATATTAGTTGATTGTATATGCAAGGGTTTATTTCTAGACTCTATTCTGTTCCATTGGTCTGTGTGTCTATATTTATGCTGATACTATACCATTTTGATTACTATAGCTGTGTAGTATAGTTTCAAATCAGGAAGTCTGAAGCCTCCAGCTTTGTGCTGTTTTCTCAGACTTGCTTTGGCTATTAGGATTTTTAGTAGTTCCATACAACTTTTAGGATTTTTTTTTCCTATGTCTGTGAAAAGTAGAAGAAACAAAGCTGCCTCCTGCCTATAGTCACTAAAACCTTTACTCACCTAGATGGATAAATCACTAAGTTTATGATATCTTATCCTAGTATATTTGACTTTTAGCAAAGCGGGAGGAAATAAGCCTTCTCTTTTAATCTGGAGCATAACACAAATATTGTATTCTATTGGCTAACAGCAGAGTTGGGCACACAGAGTTCACTTTTATTCCAAAATTCTTTTCTATACATTTGTGACAGTTCCACAGAAAGTTTTTTGTTTGTTTGTTTTTTTTTTTTTTTAACACAGAGACTCTTTCTAGTATATCTCAAATTGCTCTGTAAATTATTTAATCCAACTACAGTGACATCTCCTGGTCAAGATGAGCGCTAACTGGGAAATATCTTCCAAGGTGATAGAAAATGACAAATAAGATCTAAACAAAGTACAAAAGATGGTTGCCAAATGTTTTGTTTTGATGCCCTTAGCACTTTATAGGTTCATCTGCTTATTACCCTCATGTTGTGCACAGTGAATAACAAATTTGGAAAGGTCAGAACTAATAATATCCCCTTTGACTAAAGATAGATAAATAAAGCAAGAAAAGCAAGTCTTAAATTGTCAAGTCCTTGTGGGAAGTATTACCAGAGCCCTATAAATGGGTACTGAGGATCTTTGTTCACAGATTTCAGGGCTTTCCCTTATCTTTTGGTTTAAGAAAGATGAATGGCTTTGTGAATGCTCTATCTTTTTTTTTCCCCCTTAACAATTTTGAGATACAAGGCAAACCAGTGATCACACAATTGTGTGCTGATTTTAGGCTCCTTTATTCCTGCTTTGCAACAAAAGCTATTGTTTGCAACCTAATAATATTGTAAGAAGGGAGAGGGGCGGGAAAGAAACAAAGGTCTTTCCTCTACAGATAGAAATTTGGCTTCAGTACAGGCCAGAGAGAGCAAGCAGGGCGCATTTCCTCTGGGAAATGTTTTCCAACTCTTTTTAGCTTCATTTCCTAGCATGATGCCTTAGCATGAATTACTCATGAAAAGATTGAGGCTGGTGGATGACAGCTTTGCCAGAGGAAGCCTTACGTTTGATTCTGTGGCTCCTCATCACTCATTACACTCCATGCCCAGTCTGGTTTTTGTATTTTTATTTTCTTACAGTCTTCTCTTCCTCCAGGGATCCATCAGGAGCAACTCAGGGAATGGAGAATCCATGGATCTGATAAGAGTGAATTAAAAGAACCTCTGAGAAATGATGGGTGAGGGGGGTGAAGAGTTAGTGACACTCAGAATTAAAAAGACTTTCTTCCTATATAACAGTTTGACTAGCATTTTTCTAAATATGTAATTGTTTGCAGTTCAGAAGGATATAGTCAAAAGATGACTTAAGTTTTTCACATCAGGGTTTTAAATGTGTATCGATTTTGAAAGCCTAACATAATTACCAAGATTTGATGCAGTTTGCAAGCCTTAAACTGTATAGAATTCTAATGAAGATATGCCTAAGAGCCAGAAATTACAGTTATCATCCCAATACCTTTTCTGTGGTGAAAATTTTAAAATCCATGCCATTTAAGCATTGCTAATTTGAACAAAATGTACTTTCCTTAAGGCCTCAGTCACAGAAATTACCTACAAACAAATGATATGTTTGATTGTTAAAAATAGCTCAAGGTTTCATGAGGTTTTTTTTTAAGAGATGAATATGGATAGCTCCATTGTTATTTTCAAGGCCAATTGGAGAGGATAGGAGAATATAATATTTTTATTTTAAGTTAGAAGGAAGTAAGTACACATCTTGTTTTTGCCTATTACGAGATCAAAGTAGATGCTTGAGCACCTCATTGATTTCAAAGGCACTCTGTCATCAAATTACTACCGTAAAAAAAAAAAAAAAGAGGAGGAGGAAAGAAAGGAACATTTTAAAACTGGAATAGTAGCAGGCCCCAAACTATCAAATTTCTTTTTCTCAAAAGTTTTGTCATAATCAATCATCCATTTTTCCAGTTTATGACCTTACAGAGTATTTTTCCTAAGTAACTTTTTCAATGGGTATATTTTCTTCCTAAAGCAATAGGTATCCTATTTGAACTCAAGCCATTTTATGGATCCATTATATCCTTTATAATGTTTCAGTGCCATTAATTCTCCATCCAGTAGATTGCCCAAAGGATAAATTGTCAAATCATGAATTATTCTTGAGATGTAACAGTATTCTCAAAATTATTAAAAATTTTTGAATGGTTTTCATGTTATTGTTGTTCAGTTGCCAAGTTGTGTCCAACTCTTTGAGGCCCCATGGACTGCAGCGAGTCAGGCTTCCCTGTCCTACACTGTCTCCCAGAGTTTGCTCAAGTTCATGCCCATTGATTGGGTGATGCTATCTACCCATCTCATCTTCTGCTGCCCTCTTTTCCTTTGGCCTTCAATCATTCCCAGCAGCAGGGTGTTTTCCAATGAATCCATTCTTCACATTTTTTCTGACATAAAAACCAATAATGTTTTGCTAGATAAGGAAAGAGAAGGTGGGGACTTTACTATGAATCATAATGGTGATAATGACCAACCTAGATAGCATATTAAAAAGCAGAGACATTACTTTGTCAACGAAGGTCCGTCTAGTCAAAGCTATGGTTCTTCCAGTAGTCATTTATGGATGGGAGAGTTGGGCTATAAAGAAAGCTAAGTGCCAAAGAATTAATGCTTTTGAGCTGTGGTGTTGGAGAAGACTCTTGAGAGTCCCTTGGACTGCAAGGAGATCCAACCAGTCCATCCTAAAGGAAATCAGTCCTGAATATTCTTTGGAAGGGACTGATGCTGAAGCTGAAACTCCAATACTTTGGCCACCTGATGCAAAGAACTGACTCATTGGAAAAAGACCCTGATGCTGGGAAAGATTAAAGGCAGGATGAGAAGGGGATGACACAGGATGAGATGGTTTGTTGGCATCACCTACTCAATGAACATGAGTTTGAGTAAGCTCTGGGACTTGATGATGGACAGGGAAGCCTGGCAGTCCATGGCGTCACAAAGAGTCAGACAGGACTGAGCTACTGAACTGAACTGAACTAATAATGATGATAAGAGCACATTTTCCAATAGAAAACCAATGGGAAACACCAGAGGGCAGTTGAGTCATCTAACTAGGGATCAGCAGACTATGGCCCACAGGCCAAATCCAGCCTGCCAGCTCCTTTTATAAATAAAGTTTTATTGGAACACAGTCACACTCATTAGTTTACTCCTTGTCTACAGCTGCTTTTGTGCTACAAGGCAGAGGAGTCGTTTTTAACAAAGAATGTTATTGGCATGCAAAGCATAAAATGTTTATTATCTAGTTCTTTACAGAAAAAAATTGCCAACCCGTGCTCTATTAGTTTATCTATTTAGAATCTGCACTGATTACTGACCCAAACGTCCAAATCAAAACAAAGATTCCTAAATAATACACAGGTATTTGCATGAGAAAAAAAGTTGGATTTTATACCCTGGAGCAACATCCATTTCTTATATGGTTTGCAAATGACAGAAGCATCCAGAGGTTTCAACAACTCAAAAGTAAATAGTTTTTTGTTTTTTGTTTTTTGTTTTTCTGTGACTGGCATGATCCAGACTTCACAGGGATTCACTGTGCCAGACCAGTGAGGATTATGGAATTCCCTCAGCTGCCTGTGGTGTTGCACAGACAAGGTGGCCCAGAAAGGATTTGAGAATGTGCATAATGGGATCAAGAACTCCTCTGTGGGAGACTCAGAGAGTTATTGCAGAATACTTATTATTCTCTCACAATTTTTTCTTTTCATGCATATACAGGATAGTTGAAAAAAAGCACAACTCTCCTAACTATCATGAAGCAGGACACATTTTGGGCTGATTTTAAATCATTCAAGACCTGGGTTCGATTCTTATGTCAGGAAGATCCCCTAGAGAAGGGAATGACAACCCGCTCCAGTATTCTTGCCTGGAGAATTCCGTGGACAGAGGAACCTGGCAGGCTATAGTCCAGGGGGTCACAAAGAGTTAGACAAAACTGAGTGACTAACACACACACACTACAAAGTAGATTTCAAAAGGAAATACAACACAGCCAAGAGACCACCTTGGCTATTGGTGAAGGACAGGGACGCCTGGCATTCTCCAGTCCATGGAGTCGAAAAGAGTCGGACACAACCTAGCAACTGAATGACAGCAGTTGTCAAGAGTGTAGCTTTGAAAGGGATTCAGTTAAGCCCTGTAAATTAATCTCTTTGACAAGACTAGGATGACTAATATAATAGGTCATCTAGTCCCAAACCTGCTTAAGAGTGAAAGTGGCATGAGTAATAATTAAGCCAGTCGATAGGTATAGTGCAGGACTCTCCCATATGAACCGATGTGCGATCTCCCATATGAGCATAATCATGATGGCACCTGTTACTGCCAGTGGTTTGAAAGTGCTTGGCTTCAAGGCTGAGCTAGAATATGCAGTGCCTTTGTGAGAATGGCAAGAAGGTGCTGCGTTCTGTGGCCAGCTAGAGACAGGCTCCCCTTCCTTTGGGCGGGTGCAGACCTCCAATATATGACCAGGAACAGCCATATGTGACTGTCCTTTTCAACAGCAGAGTGGTATCGGTACTAAAAATAGGTTCATGGGGATGAATCTTGTTCAGTATTTGCAGTATTTCAGCACCGATCTAAAATCACTACTAGTTGAACTGCTACATTATGGGTAGATAGAAAAGATTGTTGTTCAGTCACTAAGTTGTGTCTGACTCTTTGCAACCCATGGACTGTAGCGTGCCAGACTCCTCTGTCCTCCACTGTCTTCTGGAGTTTTCTCAAATTCATATCCGTTGAGTTGGTGATGCTATCTAACCATCTCATTCTCTGTTGCCCCCTTCTCCTTTTGCCTTCAATCTTTCCTAGCATTAGGGTCCTTTCCAGTGAGTGGGCTGTTCGCATCAAGTGGCCAAAGTATTGGATCTTCAGCTTCAGCATCAGTCCTTCCAATGAATATTCAGAATTGATTTCCTTTAGGATTGACTGGTTTGATCTCCTTGTAGTCCAAAGGACCCTAAAGAGTCTTCTCTAGCACCACAATTCAAAAGCATAATTTCATTAGCTCTCAGCCTTCTTTATGGTCCAACATTCACATCTGTACATGACTACTGGAAAAAACATAGCTTTGACTATATGAACCTTTGTTGCAAAGTGATGTCTCTGCCTTTTAATACGCTATGTTTGTTATAAATGGAAAAGATCAGGTTGTATTGAAACAAATTTAGACAGATCTTAATAATAGCTTATAGTTTAGACAAGAATTGTGTGATGTCTGTGTGTTTAAAAATATAACTTGAAACTTCTGAAAGAAATTATATATTCTGAAACCTGCAATCATCTCAATCATAGGAATATTGGCTTTTAGATTTGACCAGACATATATGGGGCTGCAAAGAGTCTGACACAAATGAGCATATCCAGACCTTTTGGGGGAAAGTAATTTGGATTTTGTCCACTTCCTTTTCCATATAATTGTTGTGGTTCATCCCCATTTCTCCATTAATACTGCCCAGATGACAGAAAAGAGGGAGCAAAGGAAAATAGAAGCTCTGAGATAGAGGAATACAGCAAGGTGATCAAGATCTCAATAAGGGTATCCGTGCCATTTCATATAGTTCTTCTGACCATAAGCTGTAGCAGACCACTTGGTCTGCTATTGTTCTCCATGTTCCTGGCAGACTCTAAGCTTTTTATTTGGAAAGACTGGTGCTCAAACAAGTCTGCCTTGAAGCATACAGACACACAACAGGCTTGCCAAGACCCTTCACACTTAGCTGAGTGAAGGCTCTCTTCTCCTTTGCTCAAGGCTGATGGAGAAGCAAATAAAACCCACTTTGTCACTTTATTCTTTTCTTTTCTGCCAGCTCCCCTTTTCCTTTGGGTTAACTTAATTTCATTCATTTATGAACCTGATAACTTCTCCACATTATTTTAAACTTCCTTTAGCACTGATGAATTGTTTTGTCATTATCATTTTGTGAAAAGGAGGGAATGAGAATTTTTATTTGAAATGTAAAAAAAAAAAGTCTTTAGGATTCACTAAGACTAGTAACAGTGGTGACATTGAGAGGAGTTAGCTGAATGGACAGGAGATGGAGTTAGAAGACTTTTAGTTGTGTAGCTCCGATTTTTTTCACTTACAGCATATATGAATTTGTTACCGATTTTTAAGAGTTAAGTTGAAATATTACTTAAAATCAAAATGAAGACAAAAGATAGCAGTATTCATTAACAGATGCTTCCTCAACACTGTCTTCCACAGAAGGATTTTGGAAGTCTAGCAAGCATTCACTTTTCTGAGAGAATATGGTTGACATGATTCTGTTTGAGCTCTTAATAAATGTTATCTGTCACTTTGCTGAGTCATCCTTGGAGGAGATGAAATTTCCTATCTGCACGTAAGGATTCTGATCTAGATTTCAAATTAAGAGTAATAAGGTTCCAGCCTTTCGGGTACTGCTTGGTCTCTTGAGGCTGTCTCTCTGCCAGAGTTTGTTGTAGACAGTCACACTTTTCCTAGTTATTGATAGTGGAGTGTATTTGGGACTCATTCATAAGAGGAACGGGGGCACCTGCTCTGCACATTCTGGGCAGCTGATCACAAGGGTGAGCAAGACCTTCACTCTGCCCAGTGGAGTCAACATAACCGAGGAAATGGTAACCTACAGACACCATGTCAGTGCACTGTCACAGGTGAAATATACGGTACAGAACAGGACACAGATAACTGTAGAGTTATGTGGGAGGACAGGAGAAGGAGTAGGTATCCTCGCCTGAGACAGATCGAGGAAGAGGTGTTCATGCTCATTCCCATAGAAACTGCAGTAAGAGGCCATTTAGGTGCCTCTCCATACTCTCTTGGGAAAAAGAAAAAAAGGTCACCATGCTGTGTCTTGAAGGCTGAGAGACATTGGTCAATGCATCATAATAGAACTCCGCACAAAGCAGCATCCAGTCCTTAGAATGCCCATTCCATCTCCCGCCCTCTCTGGGAGTTCCATTGGAGGGTCATGAGGAAATTGACCAGCTCTTTTTCCAGTAGTCATGTATGGATGTGAGAGTTGGACTGTGAAGAAGGCTGAGCACCAAAGAATTGATGCTTTTGAACTGTGGTGTTGGAGAAGACTCTTGAGAGTCCCTTGGACTACAAGGAGATCTAACCAGTCCATTCTAAAGGAGATCAACCCGGGGATTTCTTTGGAAGGAATGATGCTAAAGCTGAAACTCCAGTACTTTGGCCACCTCATGCGAAGAGTTGACTCATTGGAAAAGACTTTGATGCTGGGAGGGATTCGGGGCAGGAGGAGAAGGGGATGAGCGAGGATGAGATGGCTGGATGGCATCACTGACTCGATGGACATGAGTCTGAGTGAACTCCGGGAGTTGCTGATGGACAGGGAGGCCTGGTGTGCTGCGATTCATGGTGTCACAAAGAGTCAGACACGACTGAGCGACTGAACTGAACTGAACTGAACTAGAACAAAGTATCTCTTTCCAGATATCTGTTCCAGTCTTTGGGATCATGTAGTGTTATAGAGTTCTCTGGCTTGCTTTTTTGTTTTGTTTTGTTGAATTACTCACCACTGAACAAAAATTCTTGAGCAAGCTTCTTTTTTGAGTCAGTTTGGGAACAATAATTTTGGGAAGGGTTCTTCCTGGCAGTGAGAAAAAAAAATTAACAATAATACATTATCCATTTTTATAACTTCATTGAAAATGAAGGATGAACATATGATGAAACTGAGTTTGTTATTATGAAGGAGGTGCTATCATGCAGAATATTAAGAGCAGGAAAAAAAAACCAAAAATCAACAAGTAGGACTATATCAAATTAATAGCTTATGCACAGCAAAGAAGACCATCAATGCAATGAAAAGGCAGCCTATGGAATGAAAGAAAATATTTGAAAATCATATATCTGACAAGGTATTAGAGGAGAGTGAAAAAGTTGGCTTAAAAGTCAACATTCAGAAAACTAAGATCATAGCATCCGGTCCCATCACTTCATGGCAAATAGGTGGGGAAACAGTAGAAACAGTGGCGGACTTTATTTTTCTGGGCTCCAGAATCACTGCAGATGGTGATTGCAGCCATGAAATTAAAAGATGCTTACTCCTTGGAAGGAAAGTTATGAGCAACTTAGACAGCATATTAAAAAGCAGAGACATTACTTTACCAACAAAGGTCCGTCTAGTCAAGGCTATGGTTTTTCCAGTGGTCATGTATGGATGTGAGAGTTGGTCTATAAAGAAAGCTGAGCACTGAAGAATTGATGCTTTTGAACTATGGTGTTGGAAAAGACTCTTGGGAGTCCCTTGGACTGCAAGGAGATCCAACCAGTCCATTCTGAAGGAGATCAGTCCTGGGTGTTCATTGGAAGGACTGATGTTGAAGCTGAAACTCCAATACTTTGGCCACCTGATGCAAAGAGCTGACTCATTGGAAAAGACCCTGATACTGGGAGGGACTGGGGGCAGGCGGAGAAGGGGACGACAGAGGATGAGATGGTTGGATGGCATCACTGACTCGATGGACATGGGTTTGGGTAAACTCCAGGAGTTGGTGATGGACAGGGAGGCCTGGTGTGCTGTGGTTCATGGGGTTGCAAAGAGTCGGACATGACTGAGTGACTGAACTGAGCTGAACTGATTAATATTCAAAATATATAAAGAACTCATACAACTCAATAGCAAAAATAGAATCGGATTAAAAATAGGTAGAGAAACTGAATAGACATTTTTTTTCAAGAAGACATGCCAAAAGCCAACAGGTACATGAAAAGGTATTCATCCTCTGATCACTAATCACCAAAGAAGTGTAAATTAAAACTAAAGTGAAATATCACCTCACACCTGCTATAATGTAAATTGGTGCCTCCACTATGGCAAACAATATGGAGGGTCCTCAAGATATTAAGAGAACTACCATACTTCTAAGTAAATTTCCAAAGAAAAGGAAAATAGGATCCCAAAGAGATTTCTTCACCATCATATTTATTATTCATTTTTCATGCATGATTAGTCACAATAGCCAGATATGGAAGCAATCTAAATGTCAATGTATAAATAGATAAAGAAGAATGTGGCAGATAAATACAGTGGAATATCATTTAGCCATAAATAAAAGTAAAGCCTGACATTTGTTTAATCCGAGCAGATGAGTCAGACAGAGAAAGATAAATACTCTATGATATCACTTATATGTGAAATTTTAAAAAACCAAATGCATAGAAACAGAGACTAGAGGAGAGATTACCAGAGGCTGAGGGGTGGGGAATGTAGCGAGATGTTGGTCAAAGAGTACAAGCTTCAGTTGTTAAATCAGTTCTAGGTTCTAGGATCATGTACAGTGTGGTGACTATAGTTAGTAATACTATACTATATCCTTGATAGCTGCTAAAAGAGTAGCAGCTGTCTGTGTGTGTGTGTTTGATTAAATTAGTGAGTACTATAGTTGGGCCAAGTTGATCTATAGATCTAACCATCATAAGGAATTTGAAGCACTGCCATTTATTAGAACAAACAATAGTAACTGAAAAGTTAATGCCGTAGGATTACTATACCCTTAAAGATTATAGAACAAGCCACGTGAATAGACAACTTTGGAAAACTGAGTCTAAACAGTATATAAGAAAGCGTATTACTGGTCCAAAAATGTGGCTTTCATTTTGACGAGAAATGTCAAAATGTCAAAATGACGTGTCACTTTGAGAACAGTGTAAAGTTTTTGTAAGTTTTGTAAAGTTCATTGTAAGTTTTTGTTTATCAATGGATATAGGATTCTCCAGGCATCCCTGGTGGCTCAGACGGTAAAGAATCTGCCTACAATACAAGAGACTGGGGTTCAGTCCCTGGGTCAGGAAGATCCCCTGGAGAAGGGAATGGCAACCCACTCTAGTAATCTTACCTGGAGAATCCCATGCACAGAGGAGCCTGAGGAGCTACAGTCCATGGGGTCGTAAAGAGTCAAACACGACTGAGTGACTAACACACACATGGGATTCTCCATAAGCCAGATTTTGAAATACTCTTTCCTGGCTTTAGAAATGGTTTCCCTGGTAGCTCAGATGTTAAATAGTGTGCCCGCAATACAGGAGACTGGGGTTCAATCCCTGGGTCGCGAAAGGCATGGCAACCCACTCCAGTACTGTTTCCTAGAAAATCCCATGGATGGAGGAGCCTGGTGGGCTGCAGTCCATGGGGTCACAAAGAGTTGGACACAACTGAGAAATTAGAAGTATTTATCTAATTGAATAAATATTTATTTTATTAGCATTAGAAATATTAATCTGGGTGGGTGTACAGAAGATTCTAGGCCAAAATGGAGAAGATAAGTGCTTTGTTCCATATTTGTGCAGGAGGTTAGTCTGCCAACTGATTGCTGGTACATTTGATGCATGCAATGAACTTTTTAAAAGAGGTATTTTTATCTCCTTTCTATTCATGAAATTCAGAGGTGTTGAGACTTTAGGTTAACAGGGCTCGGTCTGATGAAGTATTCTTCACCTCAACAGAAAAATAGAGAACAAAGATGGCAGGTCATACACATACAATTAAGTTCTCCCCAGTTTCCACTCCCCCCTCCCATTACACTCACCTGCAAGTCCACTTGGTTCTACATCCAAAGCTGTCGTGAACCTGAGTAATTCTCACCATCTCCTCTATGAGTCACTCCAAGAGGCCTTCATCCCACCCCTTCTTTGGATTTCACCTCCTTTATGCTGACCCCAGACAGTCCACTTTCAATCCAGCAGCCATAGTGATATTTTAGAAGCATAGCAAGATCATGTCAGTCCCTGCTTAAAATTGAATCCAGTTAAGGTAAGATCCATGCTCCTCTGCAAGACAGGGTATTTGTACCATCTCGCCACCTCTGAGTCCGAATCTGTACATTCAGGTCTGACTGTTACCCTCATTCACCGCCAGCTAGCCATTCGTCTCTCTCTCCCGTGGCCATGCTAAGTTTGACCCCCTTGCACAGTATATTTTTGCACTGATTCTTCCTTTTTCTTGAATATGTTTACTCCAGAACTTTATTGGGCACCCATTCAGTTTCAACTGAAATATTCCCTCACAGTGGCCTCCTCAGCCCTCCTGGATAAACCAGCACTGCTCTCAGCAGCACCAAGTCATCCTCCATCAAAGTATGTTTTCTTCTTAGCAATTACCTATGTCTATAGTCATGTTTTTTAATCTGTTGATGGATTTCATGTCTGTTTATCACTCCCTGGGAGGAAGTGAGACCCTTGAAGACACAAGCAGCATCTGGTTCTTGCTGTGTTCTCCGGGGCATGACCTGTATAATCATAGAAGACCTTCAGTGAATATCTGTGGACTGGCTGACTTTCAGCAGTTTTATACTCACACTTTGGAAATTACCCATGTAAAAATATTTGATCAATGTTTTATCCTGAAATATACCACAAGCATTTCCTTGATCTCCTAATATTGTAGATCTTTATATATGTAACAGTGATACATATGTACCACTTCCCAGGTAGCACTAGTGGTAAAGAATCCGCTTGCCAACACAGGAGACGCAAGAGATGCAGGTTCGATCCTTGGGTTGGGAAGATCCCCTGGAGGAGGAAATGGCAAGCCATTCCAGTAGTCTTGCCTGGAGAATCCCATGGACAGAGGAACCTGATGGTCTACAGTCTGTAGGGTTGCAAAGAGTTGGACACAGCTGAATTGACTTAGCATGCACACACAGTGGTTGGTTTGAGTCAAATAAAATAGACTTTGGTATTTCTCATCATTGCATTATCCTCTTCTTGAATACATTTGAATGCACAGTTCCAAAGAATAGCAAGGAGAGATAAGAAAGCCTTCCTCAGTGATCAATGCAAAGAAATAGAGGAAAACAATAGAATGGGAAAGACTAGAGATCTTTCAAGAAAATTAGAGATACCAAAATGGACAGAAATGGTAGGGACCTAACAGAAGCAGAAGATATTAAGAAGAGGTGGCAAGAACACACAGAAGGACCCATGACCCAGATAATCATGATGGTGTGATCACTCACCTAGAGTCAGACATCCTGGAATGGGAAGTCAAGTGGGCCTTAGGAAGCATCACTACGAACAAAGCTAGTGGAGGTGATGGAATCCCAGTTGAGCTATTTCAGATCCTGAAAGATGATGCTGTGAAAGTGCTACACTCAATATGCCAGCAAATTTGGAAAACTCCGCAGCGGCCACAAGACTGGAAAAGGTCAGTTTTCATTCCAATCCCAAAGAAAGGCAATGTCAAAGAATACTCAAACAATGCACAATTGCACTCATCTTACACACTAGTAAAGTGATGCTTAAAATTCTCAAAGCCAGGCTTCAGCAATACATAAACCGTGTATGAAAGCTTTATTGTTTCCTTGGAAGTGAATGAAGATGAATTTTAATAGCATCTGTTTCACCTCTTCCTGCATCTCACTGATAGCTTATGGTGAATGATGTCGGATTCATAATTTCTGAAGAAGAAATCTAGCTTCAGGACCAGGGACCAGGCTTAATCATTGACAGCCCTGGATCCCTTTCTCCTTCTCAAGGGTCCTGTACCCCTTTCTTCTTGAGAGCCCCAGTCTCCTTATCAACCTGCTGCTGCTGCTAAGTCGCTTCAGTCATGTCCAACTCTGTGCGACCCCATAGACAGCAGCCCACCAGGCTCCCCTGTCCTTGGGATTCTCCAGGCAAGAACACTGGAGTGGGTTTCCATTTCCTTCTCCAATGCATGAAAGTGAAAAGTGAAAGTGAAGTCGCTCAGTCGTGTCTGACTCTGTGCGACCCCATGGACTGCAGCCTACTAGGCTTCTCTGTCCATGGGATTTTCCAGGCAAGAGTACTGGAGTGGGGTGCCATTGCCTTCTCCCCCTTATCAACCTATCTAAGAATTAACTCTCTTAGAGAGAGTGAATTCACTTCATTACTTGTACATACATAGGCTTGTCCCTCAACCACTGAAAAGACCCTGTGTTGGTGGAGGTGGGGGGATAGTTAAGCCACCCTAGTAGTTGTGCAGGATGTCACACAAATGGGGACCCCCATCTTTAAGAGACAGGAATTGGAAATTCCATAAACCCCCCTGAACATTCCATATATATCCTTGTCTTACTCAAAGAAGAAATGGCCAGCCACTTAAATAAAAAGTGAAAGCTCTTCTTTCTGAAGCAGGCATCACAAGGTTCTTACCATCCCTTTTAGTTATTTGTGACTGTTTCCTGTATTCTCATTGGCTCAGGGGTAAAGAATCCACCTGCCAATGCAGGAACCCCCTGAGATGTGGGTTCAGTCCCTGGGGTTGAGAGGATCCCCTAGAGGAGGAAATGGCAACCCACTCCAGTATTCTTGCCTGGAAAATGTGATAGACAGAGGAGACTGGTGGGCTACAGTCCATGGGGTCACAAAGAATCAGACACAACTGAGCACGCACATACCTCTGACCCAAATATTAAAATATTTTACACTTTACTGATTTTCAGTTCAGTTCAGTTGCTCACTCATGTCTGACTCTTTGCGACCCCATGAATCACAGCATGCCAGGCCTCCCTGTCCATCACCAACTCCTGGAGTTCACTCAGACTCACGTCCATCGAGTCAGTGATGGACTCGATGAGATGCCATCCAGCCATCTCATCCTCGGTTGTCCCCTTCTCCTCCTTCACCCAATCCCTCCCAGCATCAGTCTTTTCCAATGAATCAACTCTTCACATGAGGTGGCCAAAGTACTGGAGTTTCAGCTTTAGCATCATTCCTTTCAAAGAAATCCCAGGGCTGATCTCCTTCAGAATGGACTGGTTGGATCTCCTTGCAGTCCAGTTCAGTTCAGTTCAGTCGCTCAGTCGTGTCCGACTCTTTGAGACCCCATGAATTGCAGCACGCCAGGCCTCCCTGTCCATTACCAACTCCCGGATTTCACTCAAACTCACGTCCATATTGTTAACATCACAATATATATTTGCAACTGGTTTTCTATATTATTTTCTACATTTATAATACAGTTTTAAAAGGTAACTATGGTATTAGTTTGTTAGCTGCCATAAGAAAGTACCACAGACTGGGTGACTGAACCAGTAAGAATTTATTTTCTTACAGTTCTGGAGACCGGAAGTCAAAGATCAAGATGTCAAGAGGGTTGATTTCGTCTGAGGCCTCTCTCTTTGACTTACAGATGGCCACCTTCTCCTGTGCCTTCACACAGCCTTTCCTGTACATGTCTGTGTTCTAATCTCCTCTTCCTATGTGGATACCAGTCATGTCATAGGGCCCAAACTGAAGCCTCATTTTTAATTACCTCTTAAGGACACTATCTCCAAATGCAGTCACAGCCTGAGGTAGTGGGGCTAGGACTTCAGTATATGAATTTGGAGGTGGGGCTACAACTCTAGAGATACTGCAGTAGAAAAGCAGTGCCGGAATTGTTCTGAATTCCTTAGCATGGCTTAATATCTGTATGGAGTGAAGAGGGATGATGTCTCTTTTAGATCCTGAAGTTTCACTCTTCCCAAATAGAAATCTATTTGAATTTGTTAACTGTCTATACTCCACACTCTGAATTTATAGCAAAATCTCATACTAAGTATAGCAGAAAATTATATTAAGGTGTAACATTTTAATTTTTATGGATTTAAAATTTTTAAGGATTTAGCTTAAGATCTGTCTACAGGCCAAGTCCTCACTGTGGATTCATATAATTGCATCTCATTACAGACAGTCTTTGATAAACTACATCACTGTAACCACTGAGAAGTTTTAGAAGTGTCAAAACTATAAGGTTGACCCATAAGGTTACTTAGTATCAACCGTAATCAGTTCCAGGAGAAAATAATCCATTAAAGGAAAAAATGGTTATGAAATCATAGGATTTCAAAAAGAAAGCTAAGTTCTTTATGACAACTTATGATAACTTAAGTATTTGATGGAGTTTAATCATTCAACTTCTGAGATTGATTAAAATAGATTTTAGCTTTTATTAATTCATTTTAAACTGGAAAATAATTTGGGTATAAAATATGGACACGAATGACTCACCTTCCTTTTTCAGGATATGAATAAATAGGGAAAGAAAAATGAAGATGGATTTTTATCCTACAGCCTTTATGTTCATTTCTCAAGTTGATTTGCTTTGAAAAAACAGTTTGAAGTTGAGGGAGTTAGCAGTAGATTGGGAGGAGTTTTAAGGTTTCGAGTAGAGAAGCGACATCAGGGCAGCACCATGCATTTCTCTTCCACACTGGGGCTCTTTGGAGAGGCTGCAAATTTCTTGTAATGATCGAGTTGGGACATCAGGTATAAAATAGGGCTCTGCCAACACCTTGAACACATGGCCACCCTCTTCTTTAGGAAGATTAGCCAAGCTCAGAGCTATGGGGCGGAAGCCAGTAGTGGAGCAGTGAGTATGTCTCACTATTACACCAAATAAAGAGAGTGAGGGCTCACCTTTATCCAGAATCAGCTCTCCCCTGGGACAAGTGACAGAAGCTTAGATTAAGGGGGACAGTGCTTTGCTTTGTGGCTTCCCTAGACCAGCTGTGTGGACCAGAGCTGCTCAGCCATCAAATGTGTCCTGTCCTGTGATGCTTCTTCCATTCCTAAGTCTATAGCATGATTGCATTTCTAAACGGGAAATATATATATATATATATACATATATATATACATACATATTTTTTTTTTCCTCATCATGGGTGAGTGAGTGAAAATCACTCAGTTGTGTCTGACTCTTTGCGACCCTGTGGACTATACAATCCGTGGAATTCTCCAAGCCAGAGTACTAGAATGGGTAGCCTTTCCCTTCTCCAGGGGATCTTCCAAACCCAGGGATCGAACCCAAGTCTCCCGCATTGCAGATGGATTCTTTACCAGCTGAGTCACAAGGGAAGCCCTTTCTCATCATCATATATATATATATATATATATATATATATATATATATAATAAATATTATGGTGGTGGTTTAGACACTAAGTTGTGTCCAGCTGTTGTGACCCCACGGACTGTAGCCCACCAGGCTCCTCTGTCCATGGGATTCTCCAGGCAAGAATACTGCAGTGGTTTACCATTTCTTTCTCCAGAGGATCTTCCCAACCCAGGGATCAAACCTAGCTCTCCAGCATTCTTTACCAACTTAGCTACGAGGGAAGCCACATAAATAAATATTATAAATGTGTTTATTTATCATTATATGTATACATTTATTGGGTTTCCTTGGTGGATCAGCTGTAAAGAATCTGCCTGCAATGCCAGAGACGTGGGTTTGATCCCTAGGTTGGGAAGATCCCCTGGAGAAGGAAATGGCAACCCACTCCAGTACTCTTGCCTGGAGAATCCCAGGGACAGAGGACCCTGGTGGGCTGCCGTCCATGGGGTCGCAGAGTCAGACACAACTGAAGCGACTGCGCACAGCACAACACACACGCGACTATTATAACGAGAAATGAGAAGCGAGCATTGTGGCACATGAAATTAGGTCTCGCTGCCACCCTGCCGGGTGGCCCTGCGTTTACCGGGAAGGAGGGGGTCACGGTGCGGGGGTGGAGGAGGGGAGAGATCTGTGTCCTGGAGGCCCCGGAGAGCTGGCCTGAACAGGAAAGGGCAGCTGCAGTCACCAGTGGGCACAGCGCAGCACACTCTGATGCAGGGTAGGCGAGAGAGTGTCGGTGCGTGCTCTGCCAATCCTAAATAGTCAGCATTCCTGATGAAGAGACCTAAATTGCAAACCGGTTTTAGAGATGTCCCCCTCAACGATAGGGACTTAACATTTGTCTCCAACTCCTGCTTTCCTTTTACATTTCTGAAGAAGGTGTCATGAATCGACTTCCAAATGCCCCAGATCCTTTCCAGGAATAACTCCGGCTTGTGTCCAGGAGTCACAGTATATACAGATGTCCGAGCCGCAAGGCACCCCCTAAAGTACTTCCGGGCCGTATCGTTGCCAGCGGCCGGAAGTAATCCCAAGCCCGACTGGGGTACCGGACTCGGGGCGCTGCTCTGAGACCCGAGGTGCAGCCATCTCCAGTCTGAAGCCACAGGTTTCCAGAGCTGGAGCTGTTTGGGTTCCTGGGCCGGATGAAACCAAAGACGGGCAGGGCTCTGGGCTGCTGGGACTCTGCTCTTTTTCCCTGTGACCACAGCCCCGGACTTGGCCACTGAGAGGAGACCGTGTTCCGGGTCTGTCCGCAGCAGGGGCACATGTGCTGGAAAGGACTCACACAGTCCTGAGGACCATATCACCCATCATCTTCCGTCCCCCTGATTAAGCTGAAATGCCTGTGGAAGCCACCAGAGCCCCTTGCCTGCTTCCCGTGGAGTCCGCAGTGGGCATTTTTCTTTTAGATTTCCTTGCTTGTCTTTCTCAGTGTCCTGTCACGTTCTGAAGATTCCCCAAGTGTTCCATTTACCAAGTCTTTGTATTTAGGAGGAATAAAATGAATTCCTGAATTTATTTACAATGGGCTTCCAGTCTGTAAATCCTTCCATATCCAGCCAGGTACTTCTGATGGTCAAGGATGGCTTTTCCCGGAGCCCCTTCCTCAAGCTCAGTCTGGACTTACCCCTCTCCCATCGTCCATAGATGCTGTGTCTGTGATCCTGTGTCTCTCACAGTATGACCCTGGTATAGCAAGTCCCCTACATACGAAAGAGGTCCATCCCGAGAGTGCGTTTGTAAGTCCAATTTGTTCATAAGTCCAACAGCGAAAAGTGTACCGAACTAACAGAGTCCACTATATAGTATGTACTATAATAGGTGTATAATACTTTTCATACATAAAATAATATGTTTACAATAAAATATTAGATGCAATAATATGATACATAAAATAATACATGAAAAAGCAAAAAATAAAGAAAGCATTTTTAATCTTACACTGCAATACCTTCAAAAGTACAATCATACAGGACGACAGCCAGCATAGAGGGGCTGCCAGAATTCACAGGAAAAAGAGTTACTGACTAGAGAGGGAGAAGAAGTAGAAGATGGTAGAGCTGAAGCATCATCAGCAATAGGAGACAGAGGGCCAGCTGCCATTTGATATATACCTGATGTTGATGGAACACACCTTCCCATCTTTGAAACTGTGCAACATGAAGGTTCATACGGAGGGGACTTACTGTATCTCAAAATCAGGCCTTCAGTAACTATTAGAGTGAAGGATAGCAGGCTAGAGCTCTGGGAATAATGATGGACGTGACGTAGCCTCAAAACTTTCTCTTTGCCTAGTCAAACTCAACACATGAAGAAATCATAACAGGCCCATAAATTATGATACAAGAGAGATTTGTCCCAAGTGGTTCAGTGGGGATCCGCTTGGCCTGAATTTTCCTTTGTAAATGAGAGTTTGGAGGCTGCACACAAGTAAGGACCTGGGTGACTTTACACTCTGCTGTTGCCAGCGCTTAGATAGTTCCTGACACACAGTGGGGACTCAAGGTGTGGAATTAATTACAGCACAATTTGTGAGTTTGTGTGGGAGTGTTTTGTTCTGCTAACCGCTGCCTTTCAAAATTCATGTGCGAACCCCCTAAAAAGTCTGCCTCCATTAACTCGATCATTTTGCCCATCTTGGATCTCTGAAGACAGCTGGCTATTATTTTCACCCAATAAACCATCCAAACCCCAGCCATTTCCTTTCAGTGGAACTCTCAGAAGGAATTGCTCTACTTTAATATTAAATCACCATCGTGCATTTAACTGTGCAGAAATATATTCTTGCTAGTGGGTAACCCATAATGGTCACCATGTGAAGTTGCTATACTTAAGAATAATGTGTGTCAGTGTGTCCCTATCACAAACATCTGTATAATTGCATATTCTAAAGCAGATGGTTTATGCATATTTGGAAGTGGTTTATGCAGATGGTGACTTGAATGTTGAACTTCAGAATTTCCTGGGGGAGATCCTCATCCTGCAGTGCTTTGGGACCACTGCTAAGGGTGTCTGTCCACTCACTTTATCAGGCAGTCATTGGGGTGGTTATAACAGTGGGATCCGGATTCAAGTCCTAATTGCTAACCCTCCTTAAAATTCACTTTCTCCTGGGGGGAAAAAAAAGATGGCCACCAAGTGTGATAAAATCAACTTCATAAGACTATTAGGTGGATGAAATTTGATATAAGTCTCCTCAGTTATGTCAGACTCTGTGTGACCCCATGGACTGTAGCCTGCCAGGCTCCTCTGTCCATGGGGATTCTTCAGACAAGAATGCTGGAATGGGTTGCCATGCCCTCCTCCAGGGGATCTTCCTGACCAAAGGATCAAACTTGGGTCTCCTGCATTGCAGGCAGATTCTTTACTGTCTGAGTTGCTAGTAATGATGTTAGCACAGGGTGTAATACAGATTGACCGCTCAATAATTATTAGTCGTTAATATTAATATCTCTAGAGTCAAAGTGCTAATAATATTAAAATAATCACTTATGCATATAATTCTCTGATACTCCTGCAAAGATCAAATCATTTTTAAAGGAAAAGCAGCTTTAAACTTTTTGATAGAAGACCAAGAGTCAATACAACAAAAGAGAAGAGGGACTAAGATTTTTCAACTAATCCGTGAACAGAGAGACCTGAGGCATGAAGCTGAAACGGAACCGAAAAAGATGAGAAAAGATGACTTGCAAAAATGTTTCTTTTGCATAAATGAAGACATGTTGACATGCCCATTTGAAGTCTTTTATCAGCTGAAGCTACAAATCCTGACTTTAGTTTATTGTCATAAATGATAACACATCATTTGAATGTCCGACATTTGAATGTAGATTCCCCAAATTTCTTTAGAAACACGAAGTATTTTTAGATAGTTTAGAAAATAGCACTCTAGTCTATTTTGATGTAATATATATTTTTTAATTTAAATACATATCAGTAAAGAAATCAGATAGTAATGATCCATGGTTTCCATTTTATGCAAAAATAATAGGGGAAATACTTTGTGTTGAAATGTACTGCTTAATGTTTGCTAGCTATCTCTCACCACATGTAATATTAAGAAGGTGAATAAATAGGCACCATTGAATAATAATTATCAATGAACCTTATTTAATATTAAAAATGAGACACAAATTTGACCATGTTAATATGAAAACCATGATGATAAGTTTTATTTGCATCACTATCTGCCTTGTATTTTTTTAGTAAAAGCTGTAATTTTTTCAGTTATGTTTCAATTGCCACTATATTTTTCTTTTATTTCACTTGTCAAAACTGACATGAAGTAATAAGCAGTACCCATATTTGTTTGATACTTCTCCCTCTCCCAGCTCTAAAATCCAACAGGCAGATCTATCTGGCTGTGTTTGTGTGTCCACACTTTAGCACAGTTCTTGGCACACAAGCTGTGCTGTATTTAATTGTTCAGTCATGCGCAATGCTTTGCGACCCCATAGACTATAGCCCACCAGGCTGCTCTGTCCATGGGATTCTCTAGGCAAGAGTACTGGAGTGCGTTGCCATGCCCTCCTCCAGGGGTCTTCCCAACCCAGGTCTCCCACATTGCAGGTGGATTCTTTACCATCTGAGCCACTGGGGAAGCTCAAGAATACTGGAATGGGTAGCCCATCCCTTCTCCAGAGGATCTTCCCAACCCAGGAATTGACCCGGGGTCTCCTGCATTGTAGGCAGATTCTTTACCAGCTGAGCTACAGGGAAGGCCTCTTGGTACATAATAGGCATTTAACAGATACCTCTCAAGTAAACGAGTAAGCAAGATGCAGATATAAAGACGTTACATTTGCATTTTTATGCTTTCCGTCTTTCCTAAGAAAACACAAAAATTGATCCTTGGGCAAATTAAAAGAAATCACAGAAGTATCTTTAAATTTACAACTCACAGGGATACAAGAAATTATGATCCTCACAATTACTATTTTTAAGATTTATTTTTTACGTGGATCATTTTTAAGTCTTTAATTTGCTACAAGACTGCTTCCGTTCTATGTTTTGGTTTTTGGCTGGGAGTCTTGTGGGATCTCAACTCCCTGACCTGGGATCGAACTGCAGAAGAAGGTGAAGTCTTCACCAGCGCCCCTCCAGGGAACCCCTGATCCTCTCACAATCATTAACCGTGTATTAGTAGTAGTAGCTCATGTGGTGGGATGTAAAGGTCAGATAGGCCATGGCCTTTGTGCCCTCCACTGTTCATTAATTGTAGGGACATTTTTACTGTAAGATGATGTTCTATTCCAATAAATCTACACTGTGTATATTAGTTTGCTCTAGTTGCCATAAAAAGTGCCACAAACTCAGGAGCTGAAATTAACAGAAATGTATTTTCTCATAGTTCTGGAGGCTGGAGGTCCAAGATCAAGGTGTCAGCAAAAGTTAGTTGCCTTTGGAGGCGTCTCTGCTTGGCTTGCAAATACCTCCTTCTACTGTGTCATTAAAATGGTCTTGCCTCTTTGTGTGTGTGTTTTCTAATCTTTTCTTCTTGCAAGGACTGAATCATACTGGATTAGAGCCTACACGAAGAATTCATTCTAACTTAATCACCCCTTTAAAGACCCTCTTTCCTAACACAGTGACATTCGGAGGTTCTGTGCTATCCTGAGGAGTAGGACTTCAATATATGGACTGGAGAGGCGGGTGCCATGCTGAGTCGATTCAGTCGTGTCCGACTCTGTGGGACCCCGTGGACTGCAGCCTGCCAGGCTCCTCTGTCCATGGGGATTCTCCAGGCAAGAACGCTGGAGTGGGTGCCATACCCTTCTCCAGGGGATCTTCCCCACCCAGGGATCGAACCCTCCTCTCATAGGTCTCCTGCATTGGCAGGCAGGTTCTGTACCACTAGCGCCACCTGGGAAGCCTTTCGGGGGAGAGGGGTGCAGTTCACACCATAACAGTGTGGTCATGAAAATCTTCTATGACTAGAATTGGTTTGAGAAATGCTTGGTGAGGCCAAATTTAACAGATCCCTTTAAGATGCTGCCATGCACTAGGAACCTCCAGGAGCAAACTATAGGTTGTTGGCTGTGCCAAAGGGAAAAAAAAAAAAAAAAAAAACACTTCCTGACCCTAAAAACAGACACCTTCAACACTCCAAACCTTCCCTTGGAATGCCCACTTGGTAGATCACAGTGTGGCCCAGCGCTGTGTTGGCAGCCCTGCGTTTGAGTGGTGCTATGAGCAAGGCTGCTGATCTGACCCCAAGCTTCTCTGGGATGGGTCCAATCTCACGAGCAGTTGCTTCAACTCAGTACCGTCTCCAAACTACATGATGAATTAAACACAAGACCTTTTTTTTATATAGTTAATCATTGTTTCCTAAATTTTGACTTTCCCTTTTTTGCATTCTACCAACTGGTACCAATTTTTTTCACCTACTTCCTCCCTCCAAGTGGAGTTACTGTGGAAATATTTCTCTATAACGATTGGCATTTGATAACATTTTTGCAGCTCATTATCTCATTGTTTGAAGGGAATGAAGCAAAGAAGAGAGCCAATGGAATGCCTCTTGGAGGGAAGGAAGCATAATTTTCCAACTTTGAATAGGGTGTCAATGCAGAATAGCTGTCTAACCTCCATGGAGACAGAATTCTTTATGACCTCTTTATACAGCAAACTTGCTAAGCTCTTTAGGACATTAGTGCCTTTGATAAGGATGTTAGCAACTTTCCCTGAACTATGGCATATTTACAGTGGGTCCTTAGTGGAGTAGGGGGCCTTGTGAATTAATCCATATTTAATGAGAAATATTTAAAGGTGATGAGAGTCATATGCTGCTGTTGGGAAAACTGTGCCTTGATAGATTATTTTTGGAACATTAAAGTCTACTCAATCAAGGCACTTGACTATTTAGGAAAGGACAATTTTGTGAGATTGAAATAAAATATAGGATTTATACTTGATTATTTTCATCACCTACAAACTGTGCTATATTCACTTTAATGGTTTTAAATTTTCACACTTCTTGCTTTCATCAGACCTTAGTAGCCTGCACTAAATCAAGTGGCTAGATATTGAGTTTTGGCGGAAGGCTGTTTTTAGCAAGGTGACAGCCAATAGCTGAAATTGAGAAAATGTAATTTATTTTAGATTAATTTGTAATTTATGGTTTATTTCAAGCTGTCTGGAGAGAGCCATGAAAAGATGTTTGTATGTGAAAAGTGCTGTTGGATTCTCACTAGTGTGATGCAAATTTTTCCACATCTATCTCAAGATTTAGATACATAATTAAAATGTTAAGTACTTGGAAATGTTTGGACATTCAAAAAGAAATGATCACAATGAAAACTATTATTATCATTTCCCTGTATTTGGTCTTATCCCTCTGATAGAAAGTACTCAGAAATTAACAGGTAGAAATATAATGTCAAAATAACCTGTTTCCCTTTTAACTCATCTACTACTCTGTCCTGTTCTTGGGTATTCAAAAAGAAAAGATGTTTAATTCTTAGTTTTTTATTCTTATTTTATTTGTGGAATATAATTGCTTTCCAATGCTTTGTTAGTTTCTGCCATACAGCAAAGTGAATCAGCTGTATGTGTTCATATATCCCCCCCACTCAGGCCTCCCTCCCACCCCACCGCCTCCCACCCCTCTAGGTCACACAGAGCACTGAACTGAGCTGCCTGTGCCATTTGGAAGCTTCCTTCCAGCTAGCTGTCTACCTTACTCACGGCAGTATTACTCTCCCAATTTGTCCCACCCTCCCCTTTGTCAATAAATTTAAGAAATTCATGAGTGTCTGCTAGTAGGTGGATATGATAAAATCCAACAGCAGAAGAATTTCTTTTCCTTTTTTTTTTTTTTTCCCTGCCACATAGCTTGTAGGATCTTTGTTCCCTGACCAAGAGCTGAACCTGGGCCACAGTAATGAAAGTGCCAAGTCCTAATCACTGGACCACGAGAAGATTCCCAAGAATTTCTTTTCTTTTGGAGATGGATAGCTTTTCTCATATGCTCAGTGTTTTTTGGCTTTGTATTCCAAAAGGTAGGGCTTCCCTGGTGGCTCAGCAGTAAAGAATCCACTTGCCAATGTGGGGGAAACAGGTTCGATCCCTGGGTTGGGAAGATCCCCTGGAGAAGGAAATGGCAATCCACCCCAGTCTTCTTGCCTGGGAAATCCCGTGGACAGAAGAGCCTAGCAGGCTACATACAATCCATGGGGCCGCAAAAGAGTCGAACACAGCTTAGCCAACCTATAAAGGTAGTGCCTTTTCAAATTTAGTGAACACACAGCTCATTTGATTCCCAAATCAGGATATCAGCATGACAATAAAGCAGCATAGTTTAATGATAAGACTACTGGATGTGATATTAACTGGCTCTGAGTCAAGTTTTTTAAAATATTTATTTCTTTATTTTTGGCTGTGTTGGTCATAGTTGTGGCACGTGAGATCTTTCATTGCTGTACATGATCCTCTAGTTGTAGCTTAGTTGCCCTGTTGCTTGTGAGACATTAGTTCCCTGACCAGGGCGTGAACCTGCGTCCACTGCATTCAAAGGCTGATTCTTAAACACTGGACGACCAGGAAAGTCCTCATATTTGATATGTTTTAGATGCCACCCTTGAACTCAGAATTGATTTAAAGATTTTGCACTGCAGCTACTTAATCTTTTTATTGTGAAGGCCACAAAGACGATCATCTATTAAAAATTGGGTGTTGAGACATTTGCTTTTTTACACAAAATAACTGAGTTGAGGGTTTTGTCCAAAGATAAAACGCAATTCCAGAACAAATCAACCTTTGTCAAAAACCAGTGTTTAAACAAAACAAAACAAAACAAAAAACCTCCTCCTAGTTTCTGTGTAGGTTGCTTTTGTTCCTGATGTCCATGAGAAACCTGTGTTGAATATGAGGTAATAGTAAGTTTGCTGAACTTTGAGTCCAGAAAGTTGGGATCAGGTCCCAGATTCTGCTGTGCTGTGCTGTGCTTAGTCAATCAGTCGTGTCTGACTTTTTGCAGCTCCACAGAGTGTCGCCTGCAGGCCTCCTCTGTCCATGGGATTCTCCAGGCAAGAATACTGGAGTGGGTTGCCATTTCCTTCTCCAGGAGATCTTCCTGACCCAGGGATCAAACCCAGGTCTCCTGCAGTGCAGGTAGATTCTTTACCATCTGAGCCACCAGGAAAGTCCTTAAATACTGGAGTCAGTAGCCCACCCCTTCTCCAGGGGATCTTTCTGACCCAGGAATCGAACCAGGGGTCTCCTGTATTGCAGGCGGAGTCTTTACCAGCTGAGTTATGAGGGAAGCCCACGTGCAATGGTTCTACACGTTATTATAGTAATAGCATGTATGTAGTCTTTATGAAGGGATAAAATCTGACAAAGCACTAGCTATACCCAGAGGGTCCCAGATTGTGTTCCAGTGAGACACCAAGACTCTCTAAACAGTAGATACACTGTATTTATTAAGAATGTTGAGTACTAAGGTGGCTAAAAATTGAAAATTCTTTTTTTTTTTTTTTTAGTTTTTATTTTTACTTTTTTACTTTACTATACTGTATTGGTTTTGCCATACATTGACATGAATCCACCACGGGTGTACATGTGTTCCCAAACATGAACCCCCCTCCCACTTCCCTCCCTGTAACATCTCTCTGGGTCATCCCCGTGCACCAGCCGCAAGCATCATGTATCCTGCATCGGACATAGACTGGCGATTCGATTCTTACATGATAGTATACATGTTTCAATGCCATTCTCCCAAATCATCCCACCCTCTCCCTCCCCCTCTGAGTCCAAAAGTCCACTATACACAACTGTGTCTCTTTTGCTGTCTTGCATACAGGGTCATCATTGCCATCTTTCTAAATTCCATATATATGTGTTAGTATACCATATTGGTGTTTTTCTTTCTAGCTTACTTCACTCTGTATAATCGGCTCCAGTTTCATCCATCTCATCAGAACTGTTTCAAATGTATTCTTTTTAATGGCTGAGTAATACTCCATTGTGTATATGTACCACAGCTTTCTTATCCATTCATCTGCTGATGGACATCTAGGTTGTTTCCATGTCCTGGCTATTATAAACAGTGCTGCGATGAACATTGGGGTACACGTGTCTGTTTCAATTCTGGTTTCCTCGGTGTGTATGCCCAGCAGTGGGATTGCTGGGTCATAAGGCAGTTCTATTTGCAATTTTTTCAGGAATCTCCACACTGTTCTCCATAGTGGCTGTACTAGTTTGCATTCCCACCAACAGTGTAGGAGGGTTCCCTTTTCTCCACACACTCTCCAGCATTTATTGCTTGCAGATTTTTGGATCGCAGACATTCTGACTGGCGTGAAGTGGTACCTCATAGTGGTTTTGATTTGCATTTCTCTAATAATGAGTGATGTTGGGCATCTTTTCATGTGTTTGTTAGCCATCTGTATGTCTTCTTTGGAGAAATGTCTATTTAGTTCTTTGGGTAAAATACTTAGGAATATATATACCTAAAGAAACTAAAGACCTATATATAGAAAACTATAAAACACTGATGAAAGAAATCAAAGAGGACACTAATAGATGGAGAAATATACCATGTTCATGGATCAGAAGAATCAATATAGTGAAAATGAGTATAATACCCAAAGCAATTTACAAATTCAATGGAATCCCTATCAAGCTACCAGTGATATTTTGCACAGAACTAAAACAAATAATTTCAAGATTTGTATGGAAATACAAAAAACCTTGAATACCCAAAGCAATCTTGAGAAAGAAGAATGGAACTGGAGGAATCAACTTGCCTGACTTCAGGCTCTACTACAAAGCCACAGTCATCAAGATAGTATGGTACTGGCACAAAGACAGACATATAGATCAATGGAACAAAATAGAAAGCCCAGAGATAAATCCACACACATATGGACACCTTATCTTTGACAAAGGAGGCAAGAATATACAATGGAGGAAAGAAAATCTCTCTAACAAGTGGTGCTGGGAAAACTGGTCAACCACTTGTAAAAGAATGAAACTAGATCACTTTCTAACACCACACACAAAAATAAACTCAAAATGGATTAAAGATCTAAATGTAAGACCAGAAACTATAAAACTCCTAGAGGAGAACATAGGCAAAACACTCTCCGACATAAATCACAGCAGGATCCTCTATGATCCACCTCCCAGAATTCTGGAAATAAAAGCAAAAATAAACAAATGGGATCTAATTAAAATTAAAAGCTTCTGCACAACAAAGGAAAATATAAGCAAGGTGAAAAGACAGCCTTTGGAATGGGAGAAAATAATAGCAAATGAAGCAACTGACAAACAACTAATCTCAAAAATATACAAGCAACTTCTGCAGCTCAATTCTAGAAAAATAAACGACCCAATGAAAATTCTTAATAAATAAATTTGAGTTAGTAAGTATTTACTGAAGAACTTAAAGATGGTCTTCAACAAAATACACTGGATAAGAGGAACAATACCACATTTTCCTTTCTATTTCAGTACTGAGATGGCTAGGGCTTCCCTGGTGACTCAGATGGGAAAGAATCTGCCTAGAATGAGGGAGACCTGTGTTTGATCCCTGGGTAGGGAAAATCCCCTGGAGAAGGGAATGGCTACCCACTCCACTATTCTTGCCTGAAGAATCCCATGGACAGAGGAGCCTGGTAGCTGCAGTCCATGGGGTCAGAAAGAGGCGGACACAACTGAGCAACTAACATACTTTCAAGATGGCTTAATGAACCCTTTCTTTTGGAAAAATGATGAAAGAGTTGGCTAAAAAAATAAATTTTACAAAACTTTAAGTTTTAAATGATACAGAAAATATAGTGACCTAATGTATCATTTAAAAATGTTTTCATTATTCCTTAGCTTTCTATATGTAAATGTCAATTTAATACTGGTCATTAAATAAGCATATTAGAAGAAATTATTACATAATAAATTTTGGTGAAACTTAAATCTTTATATTGAGGTGAATTTGAGTTTTCCATCATTTCTTGTAATATATATCATTGAAAAGCCCTATGGGATAAATTATAAAAATGGAAACTGTGAGAACATTCTCTCTATTCATTTACTCACACATCTAAAGTTCGTGTTTTTCTTAACCAAATGCATAATGATTTCCAAGGTGAAGCGCAGTTAACCCAATGGCCTCTTAAACATTAACTTTCATTAAGTTCACCTCTGAACAATGGCCAGAGTCATTAGTGCATCTTCTCAAAGTGTTTATTACTCATGTGCAAATCAGTTTACTGATTTATTATAACTTCCTGAAGACAATCATAGAAAGCCAATTAGCTAAAGAAAGCAGATGATGGTCTCCATAAAGGTTTGGCAAGCTTTGTCTGCAGAGGGCAGGGAGTAAATATTTTTAGCATTGCAGGACATCCTAACTGCTCAGCTCTAACCTGTAGCTTGAGAGCTGCCACAGGCAATACATAAAGAATGATCAGGCTGCATGTGGCCTGCAGACCTTAGTTTGCTCACAGGGGTCCTCCAGGATAGAAGAATAGCTGTGATTTCTAATTGCATTGTTGCAGCTAAAAGGTTTGTGGCTCCATGAAGTCCTGGGGCTGTATGAAAACTGAAAAAATGCAATCAGTCATCTGGATACCTTTGGCAAAGGCCAAACATCTGGATGTTTGGAAATCGAGAATTTAAAAAACACCTATTACGTTATCATTATGATTATTACTAAGCTTTTGTGTACTTCATTCCAAGAGTGATCTCAACATATTTAAAAAGCTGGAAACCTAGTGAAATTGTACCTTTTTTCTTTTCACTTTGAATATGATATTTTAAAACAAACACCAGTGGAGGGGAAAAATAAAAGATAGTGTGTGTGCTCAGTTGTGTCTGACTCTTTTGTGACTCTATGGACTGCAGCACACCAGGCTTCCCTGTCCTTCACCATCTCCCAGACTTTGCTCAAACTCATGTTCGTTGAATCGGTGCATCCTTTGTCATCCCCTTCTCCTTCTGCCTTCAATGTTTCCCAGCACCAGGGTCTTTTCCAATGAGTTGGCTCGCCGCGTCAGGTGGCCAACATATCAGAGTTTCAGCTTCAGTCCTTCCAATGAATATTCAGAGTTCATTTCCTTTAGGATTGACTGGTTTGATCTCCTTGCCGTCCAGAGGATTCTCAAGAGTCTTCTCCAGCACCATAATTTGAAAACATCAATTGTTTGATGGCAAGGGCAAATCTTACTCAACTTTCCTTTCCTATTTACCAAGTAGGATATGACACATAGTATATCCTCAGTAAATTGTCCCTAAATTAAATAGTTTTGTTGTGAATTAATCTCCAAAGGTATGGAATCATTGGCAGTTTTATTAATTAGAACTATAATTTTGTTATATTATCCACTAGGTGTATCTTTACCTAAAATTTTTTATATTATTAGCATCAATCTTCATCTTGTGAAGTTTTTTTTTTTCCTAATTTCATAGTTATATATGAATCAACATCTTCTATAATTCCTGAGTGAGGCCCACTCAAGTTGCTATAGAATGACAACTCTCAGGAAAGCATTGTTCAGAGAGTGAAGTGAAAGTTGCTGTCGTGTCCAGCTCTTTGTGACTCGATGGACTGTACAGCCCATGGAATTCCCCAGGCCAGAACACTGGAGTGGGTAGCCTTTCCTTTCTCCAGGGGATCTTCCCAACCCAGGGATCAAACCCAGGTCTCCAGAGGAGCTCATTTATTCTCCCGTCCTACATATTGGGCTTGAAATCTCAGCTCTGATACTTACTGGCTGTGGGATGTCAAGGGATTTATGCAAGATCTCAGCATGTCATCTTACTTACTCATGAAAATGGATAACTCAGCAATGGCTAATGTGTGTTGGCACTTGCTGGGCACAGGGCGGGGGCAGGGGTGCTGACCTTTTATCCTTTCTCTTAGCTGGCCCCCAAAGCCCTGTGAGGAAAGCAGCAGCATCACCACCACCATCCCAGCTTTGAGTATTTGGAAATGAAAGATTAAGGACTTTGCACAGAGAAATTCCCAAGTCTTCACTTATGACCACCAAAAAGTCAGCAGTGGCTTTTCCAAGATTTCAGGGTTGAGGGTGAGCTGAAAGTGCCTGAGAAAGTCCTCGTGTTGCCCTTACCCTCACAGTACCCTAATTTCTCAGATAGGAAGAACCACAGAGGCCCGATTAACTTCAGTCTTGGGGATGGATGTGAAGACATGATAGCTTAGACTCAGCTTCTTCGGTTGCCTCAGGAAGAATCATCCAGCGTGGGGTTTGAGCTGAGCAGCCTAAACCCAAATGATGTACCAAGATGAGTGTGTCCACCCCAGCAAAGAGGTGACAGGGCTGCCCTGCTATATGCAAGCCTGGCTGTCCTTTCCTCTGAAGGGATCCTGTCAGTCCTGCTTCATGAAGCCTGAATCTCTCTATCCCATGTTTCAGTGGAATTCATTTCTTAAATTTTCACCTTCAGCAAAATTACAATTTCCCCACTGATCCCACTTCCATATAATATTAACATTTCAGTTAATGTTACTCTCTTGTCTCCTCTTCGTGGCTATTGAGATTTGTATAGTAATATTAAAAGCATGGGCATATTGCATATTGCATGTACTCCATACTGTTCTAAACACTATAGAAGTGTACCTCATTTATTTTTCACAAGAATCTTATTTGTGCCCATTTTATAGATGAGGAAACAGAGGCACATGGAACAACGGTTATCAGATGTTAGAGCACATCAGAAGTCACCTACAAGGCTTGTGAATATAGATTCTGGACCCCACCCTCAGGTTTTCTGATTCAGGAGGGCTGAGGTATGGTCTGAGGATTTGCCCTTCAGTCAGGTTCCCAGAGGAAGCTGATGCTGATGCTGCCACTTCAGGGACCACCTGAGAGCCAGTGAGATGGGACAAGTTGACCTGGGCCACAGAGCTAGGCATTACTAGAGGCTAGATTCAAACACAGGTAATCAAGTCTCAGAAGCTTTTGCATTAACCTCATTTAATAACTGAACAGGACTCTCATGCCTTCACAAGAAGAATGCCTGTTTCCAGAGAGCCAGTTTCCACTTTTCTCCATAGAAATCTGCATGTTTGTATGGGTGGGTATCTATACAGATGTGTGGATGAATATACACAAGTATATAATAACCAGACACCCTACTGAGTCCAATTCTGCATCAACAGAGAATAACCATTAGCAAATTCTTTAATCATTTTTATACTTACTTTAACAATTATAACCATTAGTTTGTTTTAATAGCAGATCTCTGAGTCATCACAGTCATTATGACTTGTTATTTGGAAATTATGAGCTTGGGTTTCAAAAGCATGTGTAATCTCATACTTATTTCCTAGAAGTAAATCAGACCCTATACAATTTGACATAATGACAAGTGTAATTAATGCTTGAGACTTCTAGTTTCTTAGTCATCAACTCCAGCCTCTCACCAGATTCATAAATCTCTGAGGTCTGTGAATGAAGTGTGAGCAGCCAGGGCCTGGAGGCGAACCAAGCGCTCTGACTCAGTTGGGGGAGAGCTCCACTTATTTAAAAACTCCTCCCCACAGTTACTCCAACCCTGCCCTCCTCTGAGCTCCATCTTTCCTAGACCTCTGCCTCTCTGGCAACACACAAGTCTTTTTCATGCTTCACATGAGACCATCTCAAGGGCAGAGAAACTCTACCCCGAGGATTCTAGTCTTCAAACTCCATCCCCAGTCCTCTGATCAGTAACTCCTTGTACACCAAGCCCCATCCTCCTGCCTCCCGCCCTGCCTGCCCCAGGCGTGTCTCATCTGGCGCTGTCCTCTGCCTCGTAGGTAGCGTCCCAGAGAGAAGGAAGCATTGCAGAAGGTACCCAAAACACAGAAGCACCGCCCTTTATCTGGAAGTGGATGCTGAGATGCAATGTAAACCATTTTCACCGGCAGTTTCCCAAATACAATCTGACAATGTCTGTTCCCACCTGACTGTCTCTCGTTTTGGAATTCAGGTCTCAGAACTTCCTGGCACTCACTGGTCCTGATGCCAGGGATTTGCTCTTGTTCACTTTGGTTGTGATTGTGGCGCCCTCTGCCGTTCCTCACCGTTCCTTACATTTGCCTTTTCCGAGAAAAAGCGAAGAGCGATTCAAAGGAGAACATAGCATCTGCTGATTTAAAACGATGATAATTTTCTTCTTCGTGGTAGCCAAATACTGTAACCCCCCTTTACCATTGTTGCTTAGTCTAAATAACCCAGTTTCACTGCTGGTTGATGTTGGAAACAGGATATTCTACTTTAGGTCTTTGGAGTTGATCTAACAAAACAGTTTGGGCGGGGGTCTCTAAGTACTTTTTGAAAGCTGTTTTCTTGAATCGTACATTCTCAGAGCTCAAAGACAGTTTGAAAATTACCAAGTCAGTCTTTTTACAGATGCACAACTGAGGTTCTGAGAAGTTAGAAGAGCTTCCAAGAGGCCATAAGCAGTGTCAGAGCCATTCTGCAAGTTTCATATGTGAGCCTAATTCATTGTGATATGTTTTTATTTTAGTAAATCAAATATATTAATTTTGGAATACCAGATACTATAAACTTTCTGGGTTTTTTATTTGAAGCCAAAATAAATAATAAACATTTAGTTAAAATTTTGTAGTAATTTAATTATTTTGGCATTTATTTAATAAAATCCATAAGCTATGAAGAATCTCTTAAAAGTCCAATTCCCAGTGTTTATTTTCTTATGTTTTATTGTTATGCTTGCTAAGGCAGCTTCTGACAGAAGTAAATATATTAATAGAATTGCTGTAACCATTCTCATTCGTATATGATTACTAGAAACCAAAGGAAGCTTGGAATTGGTCCATACATGTTAATATTATCTGAATTGAATCCAGTAAAATCATCTTTATTTGGGAAAAAAGTGACTTTATATGGAATATAAAGTCTCGATCCAATAAAACACCACATATGTTGCTGTGAAACATTGAGTAGATCTTACAACTCCTAACTAAAGTGACTTTCCAGTTTACTTATTTAGGGTCGTTTGAGGTTTTCACTGGCTTCGAACCAACAGAAGGAGGGATCACACAAGCATTTGAAAGAAGTAGACCTGTCACATTTCAATCAGAAGTAGAAATTGCTCCAATTCCTACTGCAAAATATAAAATTTAGGGAACTGTGTTTTAAGTGTTTCCTAATTTCTGAATTTGTCTGCATTTGGGTCAGTGGGAAGCATGATCTTTTTTTTTTTTTTTCTGGATACTATCCCAGGTCTCTTGCAATTTTGCTAAATCTAGTATTCAAAAAATTTAAAATGCAAATGGATAAAAGTAATTCCATTGAACAATTTAACTATAAAAGTAGAATGCTTTAGAATTAGAGGGGATTAGAGCCATTGTCAACTTCTGTTGTCCTTTGAGAGATGAAGAAAAGGAGAAAGTTGATGACTTGCCCAAGGAAGAAACAAAGCCGAGAACAAACTCAGGTTCCCTTGATTCCCAGGCCAATGCTCATCGAATTCTGCCTAAAGCACATCATCTAAGCCTCCTTATGGAGCTTTCAGTGAACTGAAAATTGCAAGAAATGTGTTGTGGAAACTTGAGGAAACAGTTCACGTTTCTTCCCTAGTTCACAAGGGCCAGGTCTAAAGTAAGACTTCTCTGGAGACTAAAATTAAATGTACTGAAGCCAGTGCTTTGTGATACTTTTGGTATGTCTGACCAACATCCACATTAGGTCATTTTTGCAAAGTCTATTTCCCACCTCTTAGATACAAGCTAACACAGTTGAAAATACTAGAGAAAAATCACATTGCAAAAATTTTAAAGACTCCTCACTTAATACTGAATGTCTAATGTGGATGAACTCTTGGAAAAGGTAGATGAGCTTTTAAAGACTTTAGTATTTTGAGAAAATAGTGGTTAGAAGGTATAAAATTCAGGCTTTTAAGTACAGAGTAAGTAAAGCACCAACGTCTTCTGTGACTTCTTTGTTCGGTCCATCATGTGCTAAGATCTAATCTTGTGTCTAGCACATTCCAGCAAAAGGAGAAAAAAAGGACATTAAAAAGCAGAGAAACATGTATAATATCATATAAGAAATGAATCACCAGTCTAGGTTTGATGCAGGGTGCAGGATGCTTGGGGCTGGTGCACTGGGTGACCCGGCGGGATGGTGTGAGGGGGGAGATGGAAGGGGGGTTCGGGATTGGGGACACGTGTACACCCGTGGTGGATTCATGTTGATGTGTGGCAAAACCAATACAATATTGTAAAGTAAAATAGTGATAATAAAAGGAAAAAAAAAAAAAGGCAGAGAAGCCAGAAAAAAAACAGAGTATAACTGTTCCTTATGCTTGTCTCTTAACATTGTAGACCAGGGGTCCCCAATCCCTGGGCCACATATGGGGGTATGTGTGGCAGCATTAGATTCTCATAGGTGCATGAACCCCCCCTGTGAACTGCGCTTGAATCATCCTGAAACCATCTCCCCTCAACTGTCCGTGGAAAAAATCATCTGCTATGAAACCCAGCCCTGGTGCCAAAAGTTGCGAACTGCTATTGTAGAGAACAAGGCATTCTGCTCTGGGCTGTCCCTGTGGCTTCTTCTTCTTTCTTCTTCTTCTTCTTCTTCTTCTTCTTCTTCTTCTTTTTTTAATACTAAGAACGTGCTCAAGGTATGATGGATCTGGCTGCCCAGTGTTGATGATGGGCAAGGTATCTCTATTTCATAACCAATTTCACCCTCAACAGCCTTTGCAACTTCCTATCCAATGAATGCTTCCTTGGTCTTTAAGAGGTAGTTCCATCACATCTCATCCGTGAAGACCTTCTGATAGTCCCTAACCTAATGGTAGATAACTCTTCTCTGCTGTGCACTTAGAGAGCTACTCTGTGTATCTCCACTCTAATGTTCTAGTATATTGCATTTAAATTTTGCATGTATCTTTCTCCTAAATCTGACATAGATGAGATACATGATAAATCAATTATGTTAAAACATAAATCTTCATGTTGGGAATAGTAGGTGCTCATTTAAACAGCTATATTAAACAAAGAGCTAATCAAATCATTTGGCTATTAAAGGTAGGCATGTACCCAGTTTATCTTGGATGGCTCACCCAAAATTTCATTGCTGAAAATTCAATATTCTGTGAGTATCTTAATGGCTGCAGTGGGCTTTGGTAACACCTGCTGTGGATATTTTCCAAACTAAAAATGTATGTGATACTCCATGCCAAAGAGTGTTAGGACCTGGATCAAACATTTGTCCTTCTGCTCAAGTGGCTCAGAATAGTTTTCTGTAGAAAATTTTGGCCCTTTCCATACCCATGGGATGGGAAGCCATCTACGCTTGAGGGTCCAGGTTTGAAATACTTGATTTCGTAAGAGAATGTTGACTTTAATTCTCTGTACTTCCATTTTTCACACCTGTAAAATGGGAATAATAACTACCTCATGAGGTTATTGCTGAAATTAAAAACACATAAAAACATGTTCAGGCCCGGCATAGTTGGTGCTCTGTAGGTGTTGCTGGCTGTTATTAATATAAGATTGAATTAGGGTTTCCAGATTTACCAGCTAAAACCATGAAATACCCAGTTAAATGTGGGCTAGTCAGTTGAAATAACACATGGTTTGTTTATTACAAGTATGTCCCATACAATATTTGGGATATACCGCTGCTGAGAAATCATTGGCTATCTGAAAACTCCATCTTAACTAGGTGTCTTGTATTTAATCTGGCAACTGTAGGTTAAGAGAATGAATAAGCCTCCGTTCGAGTTTAGGAATGTATCGAATAGCTTTAAAGGGTTGTTTTTAATCAGCCGAATAGAATGGGCAAGTTCCCTCCAGCAGGGACCTTCTCTAACTAATGGAACACCTTCTGAGATGGTTTCTGTAAGCGCAGATAAGGAGGTAGGTGACGCCTGAAAGTGAGTCAGGAATTTTGTCTGAACCAATTCTGTATGAAAGCCCAGTTCTGTGGGCTTTCAGTGCCAGGGCTGAAGTTTAGATTTAGTCTCTCCCTGCCCAGCAGTGGTGTGCTAGAAAGACCAAACAGAATTTGCAGTAGAAACCGTAGCGTGACTTCCAGAATACTGCCATATCCGGGTGTCACTGGCACATGCGTTTGCCTGTTCCTTTGTCGCAGGGTCTGAGAGAGGATTGGAGTCCATGCAGCCGATGCCCTCGAGAGCCTGTCCTGGATGCTTTCCTGCCTCGCTTAGTACTTTTCAATTTTTCAGAAATTAGCTGGCCTTTGAGTTATTAGAATTTTCAGTGAAATAGTAAAAGTGAAGTGTGAGAAGATTGATATTAGTAACACACTCTTTTAAAAAATTGTTTTATTGGAGGACAATGGCTTTACAATACTGTGTTGGTTTCTGCCACACATCAACACGAAATCATTCATCGGTATACATATGTCCCCTCGTTCCTGAAAAGAAAGTGAAAGTGAAGTTACTCAGCCATGTGCGACTCTTTGCGACCCTGTGGACTGTAGCCTACCAGGCCCCTCAGTCCATGGGATTTTCCAGGCAAGAATACTGGAGTGGGTTGCCATTTCCTTCTCCAGGGGATCTCCCCATTCCAGGAATCGAACCCGGGTCTCCCGCATTGTAGACAGATGCTTTACCATCTAAGCCACCAGGGAAGCTCCTTCCTGAGTCACCTTCCTTCAGAAAGGAAGCTCCTTTCTGAATCACCCTGCTATATCCCTCTACATCTCACCCCTCTAGGTTGTCACAGAGTACTGGGTTGAGTTCCCTGAGTCACACAGATAATTCCTACCTGCTGTCTGTTTTACGTATGGTAATGTGTAAGTTTCCATGCTGTTCTCTCAATTCATCCCACCCTTTCCTTGCCCCAAGGTTTGAAAGGTGCCTCATGACCTTCAGAAACCTGGGCCACTGCCCTGGGTTACTAGGTTTTTAATTAGCTTTCTCTGTAGAGTTGCATGAACCAGCTAATTAAGTAACTGTGAATTTTCACATTATTATTTAGTAGTGACCCTAAATCAACCCTTCAAACTTCACAGCCATTTGAAGCCTTTCTTTCTACCCTTGTTACCTATAGTAATTATCTTTGATGCTTAATGAAGCTCATTGGTTACCGTTCTTTGTTTGTTTGCTAAACCATTTATCCCTGGAAAGTTATAGCCACAAAAATACTAAATTTATAGGCATTTTTAAAAAGTTTCCTCATACTTTTGGAAAGCTAGCAGCTGCTGTTCAAGTATCTTTAAAATCCATGTTTCAAAACCATCTCAAGAAATGAATGGTTAAAATAAAACATGAAGTTTTTTTTTCCACTTTTATATTTTTTCTAATGTTGGGAGTCACCCAAGTAACATGTGGTAATGATTTAGGATTCTGAATATATACAATTATTTTCATCTTAATAACATCGACTCTCTGCTTTAAAATTCACCAGTCGGCATATAAGTTTGCCAGTCCACACTCTGTCTGTATTTTCCTAGAATTGTTCTTGAAAGTATTAATATGAATCATTATTTACAGTTAGACCATAACACTGAAAACCTGAGCATCAAGATTTGCTTTTGAAATATTCTTGTTTTATTAGCACAGTAATAATACACAGCACTTAGATATTTCCCCTGTAAGGGTCCCCAAAAGGGATTGTCCTCAGGTTTTCCATCTTCTGTTAGTATGATTATATCAGTAATTTAAATTAAAACTGAAATTCAAATCATTGGCATCTGGGAGCCTGCCCAGAGAATGGCATGTGGGGTTTATAGTGAACAACCTCACGTGTCTCTTATCTCTTGGCCCCGTCTCTGCCTGCTTCAAACCCTCCCCTGCAAAGCTGGATTAATCCCCAAGCCAGTGAGGCTTACCCTTCAGCATCCCCACTTGACTGGCTCCTTGCGGGGTCCTTCCAAGGTCCTGGGAAAGGTCTAGAGATAGACTCACTTTGCTTTTGTTAAGTCGCTAAGTCGTGATTGACTCTTTGCAGCCCCATGGACTGCAGCACACCTGGCTTTCCCTGTCCTTCACCATCTCCCAGAGTTTGCTCAAACAGATGCATCTGGGCTCTGAAAATTTTTCAGAAGGAAGATATTTTAGCACAATCAAGTAAGACTCCCGTCTTTTGCCTCTCCAAGTCCGGGAGGACTACCGCCAAATTGCACAAACTTCAGGTCCCACCAAACTGATGTCCATCCCTGTTCCCAAGATAAGTTTTATTGTTTTTGTTACATACCCCAGATTATAAGTGAGGTTGAACATTTTTTAAGTTACTCCTGTTCCTCCCATGCTGGCACTGGAACCATATTTGATCACTGTGGTAGTAACTCTGCCCCTCAGGAGAGTAGGGTGGTGAGGCGAGGCTTGCCCTGGAACGCATCATGGCCCCTCCTAGGGCTGGTCCCCTCTCTCTATTCCCCCTCCCCTTGTGCTTTTAAGGCCAACTTTCCTCCAATCTTTGTGCCTCGAGAGACTCAGACAGGAAGTTCTCCATCCTGGCCTGTAGCTCTCTCTTGTAATCTGAGGACAGAGGATGAAACACAGTGGCAGCCTTAGCCTGCCTGGGTCTGTGCTCAGTTGCATGGTACTGTGGCCCATCAGGCTCCTCTGACCATGGGGTTCTCCAGACAAGAATGCTGGAGTGGGTTCCCATGCTCTCCTCCAGGGTATCTTCCCAACCCAGGGATTGAACCCACGTCTCTCATGTCTCCTGCATTGGCAAGTGCATTTACACTAGTGCCGCTTGGAAAGCACTGCAAACCTCTGATAAAAAGATTGATCGCAGCCAGCCCTAGAGTCTATCCTGAACTGCTGACACTGACTGGCATGGTGTCTCAGGCTGTGGGCTTGTGATCTGTCTTCACACCTACCCCTGGCCTGACTGGCTAGCTGGGTGCTGAGAAATTTGTAGGATATTTTGTTGGAGATGTCATCCAGAGTTCTCTCCTTCTGCCACATCAGCACGCTGTATTCCAGGTAGCATCCTGAATCTGAGAGCAAGAATGATGGGCATAAAACTACCAGTTCACCCTCATGTAGATGAGTTTGGAATACATTTTTATTATATGAACCACTTAGATGCTGGGGCTACTTGTTACTGAAGCACAGCCTAACTCATTCTGACTGACCTACTTTTTCACTGCTTAAGGTTCCCCCCTTGTTTTCCAATTCTGTTTCCCAGAAACCTGTTCAATCCCTCAGAAATGACGTGAGTGCCTCCTCTAGTTAAGGAGGATGCATACCATTCTTCTTTCTAGATGCATAGCATTCAAAGAGAAAAGCAACTAAAGTCTCAGTCTTCCAAGAAATATCTGTCAGCAGGGGAGAGAGACTTGCATTCAGATAATGATAACACAGGGCAGAATGTAATCTAAAGAGTAGCCAGTTTTACTAAAGCTCTTTACAGCTCATCTAATTCAAGTGAAATAAAAAGCTTTGCAAGCATATCAGTGGAGTATCTGGACACTTCCTGGAGATGGTGGCTTTTCCAGCTGAATGCTGAGGAGGATGTAGATTAGAGGGGAGAGGGGATATGAATCCATCTAGTCAAAGTAGTCCTGTATGGATGTGAGAGTTGTACTGTAAAGAAGGCTGAGCACTAAAGAATTGATGCTTTCAAACTGTGGTACTGGAGAAGACGCTCAAGAGTCCCTTGGACAGCAAGGTGATCAAACCAGTCAATCCTAAAGGAAATCAACCCTTATTCATTGGAAGAACTGATGCTGAAGCTGAAGCTCCAATACTTTGGCTACCTGATGGAGAGAACCAACTCATTGGAAAAGGCCCTGATGCTGGGAAAGATTGAAGGCAAGAGGGAAAGGGGACAGTGGAGGACAAAATGGTTGGATGGCATCATCAACTCAACAGAAGTGAGTTTGAGCAAACTCCAGAAGCTGGTGAAGGACAGGGGAGCCTGATTTGCTATAGTCCATGGGATCACAAAGAGCTGGACATGACTGAGTGGTCAGAAGATACTCTGGAGGGGGTGTGTGAGGAATAAAGGGGGAAAGGTAAAGCACAGAGCACCTTACAGTGGTCCAGATTCTGCACTTCTATGATACAGACGGGTCTCAGACTGACAATGATACTAACTGGTGGTATTCCTATTGTGGGAAAACCTAGAACATAATACCAACCCTAGGACACACTGACCCCACAGCCAGGGAACTAGCCCGATGTTCCCTACAGTGTGATTCAAGGAAGCACAGCCGCCCTGAACATCAGTATCATTCCAGGGAAAGAGATCTCTGTCTTTTAATGGATTTTTATGGTCAGACACTCCAAGGAAGCACCAAGAGGTTCTCCTGTCCCACATAGAACTCTGACTGAAGCTCTAATAGGCTGATCAGCAGGCTGAATCTAGAGGTCTGCTCTGCAAGTCCTGTTCTCTTAACCTCATTCTAGAAAGCAATGTTCCCATGACCACAGCAGGCTGCTCCCACACAGGCAGTAAGAATATTCCCCTTGTTGGAAAGTGGTGTAAATTCTCAGGGGATGTGGCAGAATTTGTGGGGTTGGGAGCAGAGCTACAGAGACCTGCAGAGCATCTTTCTTTAGGAAAGAAGAGACTAGACATCTGTCTATACCCAGGGAACCCCAAGTTGTGACTCACTCTTTATAAAGAGGTGGGCCATGGTTCTTGCTTTTCTGGCCCCCACCCTGAAGGGCTTCTGCTGTTCTTTCCACCCCAGGCCCCAGCCTCCAGGGCGAGTAAGCTGCTATCGGTCTAAACCTGGCCTTCCCTACTTCAAGATTGATGATATAAACTCTGTGTTCTAAATATTCTGGGCTTTGATTTATGGAACCCACAAATCTTTTTCTTACTGGAAAGGCCTGGGCCTTTCTTGTGGATTTTAAATTATTTTTACTTTCAAGAATACTGTTGCCTCTGTTTTGAATTTCAAAAGCCTTTTTTGAGCTCTCTTGCATCACTCTTTCTCTGAGGGCAGTTCCTAGAGGAAGGGGTCTCTGCTGCCCAAATGGTGGAGGAGAGAACCCTGGAAGCTAGCAACTTCAGAGAATAGCAGTCCGGTAGTATCATAAAATACGATTTCGTTACATCTGTTTAAAGACGGTTTTCACAAGTCGTAGACAGTGTACTTCCTAGGGATAAATCAAGCACGATAATCATGTGTTCCTTAATAAATATCAATGTGTTATACCTCAGTATAAATTTGTGTGTGTGTTAGTTGCTCAGTCGTGTCTGACTTTGCAACCCCGTGGACTGTAGCCTGCCAGGCTTCTCTGTCCGTGGGATTCTCCAGGCAAGAATACTGGAGTGGATTGCCATTCCCTTCTCCAGAGGATCTTTCCGACTGAGCGATCGAATCCTAGTCTCCTGCTTTGCAAGCAGATCTTTACCATTTGAGCTAAAGGAAGTCCCAATATAAATTTATATATCCAATGTAAATTTATATATTCAAAAGTAATGGAATTTTGAATAATTCTCAGAAAGATGATGAAAACACATCATGCTTTGATTCTACATTGGGTCCGATGATCGTTTTTAATACAGGGCACTCAGATTAACCATCTTGAGAACAGCTAGTTCAGTTAGGGAAGCTGTCTCAAGTAGAACAAGGGGAGAGAAGACAAGACACTTGGGTGACACATAGCACTGAGTTGGTAGGAGCTCTCTCGGTCTGGATGCTGAGATGAACCAAGGCAGTAAGAGATCTCAGAGGTCTGTGTCTGGTGCACTGGGATGATTGAATCTAGAAAGGTGGTACTAATGAACCCAGTAGCCAGCACCAGTGGAGACACAGACATAGAGAACAAACAGATTTGTGGACACAGGGGCGAGAAGGAGAGGGTGGGACGGATGGAGAGAGTAGCAGGGAAAACATTCACTACCAAATATAAAACAGATAGCCAGTGGGAATTCGGTGTATGACTCAGGGAGCTCAAACCAAGGCTCTGTGACAATCTAAAGGGGTGGGGCGGGGTGGGAGATGGGAGGGAGGTTTAAGAGGGAGGGGACATATGTATCCCTATGGCTGATTCACACCGATGCATGGCAGAGACCAACACAATGTTGTAAAGCAATTATTCTTCAATTAAAAATAGATAGTTTAAAAAATTCAAAGAGATTCCCTGCGTGGGCTATTCATTCTGGTTTGCTCTGGCATCTTCCTTCTTAATTTAAGTTCAGCAAACATGGAGCCAGACTCCTTGCCTTAAGCAGCAACCACAAAAGGCAAGTCTTTCCAATCCTACCCCTTGACTTTGTTGCCAGCTGTGTTGGGCCAGGTTTTGCCATCTCTCCCTGAGATGCACAGAAACTCATATTCAAGCTGAAAGGGGTTGTACTGAAAGGAGGCTTGTTTATCTTCCCATCCAAGTTGGGAATGTCACCTTCAAGCCATCACTTTTCCTCCCTTGCTTCAGCTTCTCAGTGTAGTCTGATAGGAAGTACATGGACAGCCTGAGATTTTCATGATGTCGTTAGCTGCTTTGCACAAGTAGCCATTTTCATTTGAAATATATATTTTGGTAAAACTCTTTATGGGCTTCCCAGGTGGCTCAGTGAATCTGCCTCCCAGTGCAGAAGAGGCAGGAGATGACGGTTCGATCCCTGGGTCAGGAAGATCCCCTGGAGGAGGAAATGGCAACCCACTCCAGTATTCTTGCCTCAAGAATCACGTGGACCAAGAAGCCTGGCAGGCTACATGCCATGGAATCTCAAAATCGGACACGACTGAGTGACTTAGCACAATACTTTTTATAGGAAAGATCTGCTTTCTACACTTAGACAATAACAGCCATGCACTCTCTTTTTTTTATGAGAGGCTCTTTGTTTAAAAAATTTTATTTGTTTTCTGTGCCAAGTCTTAGTTGGCACTTGCAGGATCTTAAGTTCTGGCATTAGAACTTCTTAGTTGCGGTATGTGGGATCTAAATTCCCCAACCAGGAATCAAACCCAGGTCTCTTGCATTGGGAGCATTGAGTGTTAGCCACTAGACCACCGGGGAAGTCCCCAGCCATACTCTCTTGCATCAGAAGTATCCAGATGCCATTTTCAGTGTCTAGATAATTTTATAATTATCAAAGGGTAAACTAAAGAGCTATCTGTAGATAAAACATGATTATCTTCATTGTACTTGCAAATCTATTTTCAGTTTCCAGGTAGACACTTATTAGGAGTTAAGAAAAGTTAACTAAAACTTGGAAGTGAAGCAAAACTAGTGGAGCATGTCATTTTGATGCCATACAGTCATTGTTTAACAAGTTTACCCAAGAATTATACACCTGTTTAGGGAACAAGTTTAGGTAATTTTGTTTGACTCACTAAATAGCAATGGACTATAAACCTAGATTCTATGGAGTTATATGTTAACATGTAGGTTTTTATCCAGTAGCATTCAAATGACTTCTGTCTGAAGAAAAAATATCTTCTCTATAGGGAACCAGTTGTGCATCTGACCTAGAAATCTTCTTATAAAATTATTTTTTCACTCCCTATGTATTCTTACTGTCTTTTGAATCTTTCACAATGGTTCCCTTGTTAAATAGTTAAAGAAAATGTTTGCATTTGTTCATTTTACATTTATATGGAAGCCACATTTTTAAGTTTTTGAAAATTAAACTTTGACACAGGTAATATATAGATTTTTTAATAGGATCTTTGTCTTTCATGAAAGACACATGCATAAAACAGGTAAAAGTATTGCTGCTCTGAATCTGATGGCTGGAAACACTCCAGACAACCTTAAATGTATGGCTCTCTGATTATAAATCCTGTGGCCTTAACCAGCTCCTCTTTCAAGCAGTTCAAATCATAGCTCTGCCACTTAAAAGCTGTGCAAACCTCTCAGAGTTCTCAATCCTTCAAGGTTCCCGTTTCCTCTTCTGTGGTGTGTGTTTTATAGCCTTGGAGCTGCAAACTTGGCCTTCTGGAAACATGCAGCTTACAGAAGTGCTCCTTTCTGAATACGATTTGCATCATGCAAGGGGTGTCTAAGAAGACTTAAGTAGGCAACAGAAAAATTAGCAAATTCATTGGCTGCTAATTTGCTTATTCTTTAATTTCAGAAGCTAAATGTTAATCACATTTCAAAAAGAAATATTTCCAATCATGGGGCTGGGCTAGTCATTGTAAACTACGTTTTCATCTTTTAATGGTCACTTCTGCTTGGTAATCAATTCATGACTTATCAGGGCTGTACACCATTAGCTCCTTTCAAATGTAAATAGTGGGTAATGTATGAATCCCTGCTCTGCCCTTTTAGTAAATATTCTGATGTATTTTGCTGTAATTTTTAAGGAACTCAGCATTCATAAAGCCTCGTGGCCAGATTTGCACTGAGGAAAAAAATGAAATGGCCTGTAATTTTATCCCCATTTCTTGTGACATTTTCTACTATAATGTTCCAGTGTAAAATACAAGAAAAAAATAAAGGAATAATGTAATCTAACGGTTAGACCTTGGATGAGAGAGCAAAATCTTAGAATTATAGCATGTAATTGTAGATTTTTATGTGTAATTATGGGCTTCCCTGGGGGCACTAGTGGTAAAGAACTCACCTACCAATGCAGGAGATGAAGGAGATGCAGGTTCAGTCCCTGGGTTGAGAAGATTCCCTGGAGTAAGAAATGGCAACTCACTCCAGTATTCTTAACCTGGAAAATCCCATGGACAAAGGAGCCTGGCAGTCTACAATCCATAGGGTGGAAAGAGTCAGACACAACTGAAGCGACTTAGCATATACATACATGTGTAATTATGCAATAGAAATATTAGAATCTTATATAGAATGAACATAGAGGATACAGTGATATGGGGTGGGGATGTCTAGGCATTTTACTTGACACATCCTTTTTAGCTTCACAGCAGCCCTAAAGAGTGGATATTGTTGAAAGATAATCGAAATGGAGGTCCAGAAAAAAAATGAGTTTCTGAGAGTCACACCGTGACTGTAAAGAAACGAAGGTACTGTCTAGCCAAATAGGTATCTATATTTGAAGGAATTTTTTCTTGTTTGTTTTAAAGTTAGAAAAAAAACTGTGGAGCGTATTTACATGTTGATATCATGTGCTAGGGAATGATTAAGGTCTTCTTTCCATATCATAGCACGTTTTCTGATTTTTAGTTTTTCTTCTGTGAAAATGAAACAGGTCTTAAAGAAATCTTGTTAAATTTATCAGACTGTTAAACTTACATGCTTTGGAGTATTGAAACATGAGATTGTGCTTTTCAACCACTTTGCCCTCTATTCTCGGCTTAGCAAGGTTCCTTTGTTTATGTATGTAGTTGTTATTTTAGTATTTGCTATAGACTGAATTGTGTCCCTCTGAAATTTGTACACTGAAGCCCTAACCTCTTGTTGTAACCATATGGAGATAGGATTTTAGGAGGTGATTAAGGGCTTCCTGGTGGCTCAAACGATAAAGAATCTGCTTTCAGTGCAGGAGACCAAGTTTGATCCCAGGTTTGGGAAGATCCCCTGGAGGAGGGTATGGCAACCCGCTCCAGTATTCTTGCCTGAAGAACTCCACAGACAGAGGAGCCTGGAAGGCTACAGTCCATGGACTCGCAGAGTCGCACATGACTGAGTGGCTTTTACTTCCAAGTCACACAGTCTAGGACGTGATGGGGAGGGCATTTGCTACAAGTCGGTCTGACTCCAAACCTGTGATCTCTGATTCCAGCACAAGAAAACAGCGCTGAAAATTTCCCACTGCAGTAGAATTCTGCACGTTATAGCTCGGGCAGATCATCTTCAGGTGCTTTTCCCTTGCCAGTCAGATGCTGTCACCTTTGTCAGGACTTTCTTTTAAGTAGTTGTAGCCCTTCTGAATTCTCAGGTAATTGGAAAGAATCTTTTTTGCAACATCCTGGGTAATTTTTTGACTTGCATATGCAGCTAAAGAACTCTGGAAAAGATTTGGGGCACAGAAGTACCTCAGTCCCAGTCCAAAGGTATTCATTTTCACTTACATTTATTTGGATTCTATGAACTCTTTCCCCACCCCAGTAACATTCATTCATTCCTTTAATAAATGCTATCTTCTGGGGACCGCCTTAGGTGCAAGGATATTGTGGTGATGAAAATCTAGATGGTCTTGGTCCTCATGGTCCTTATACCTTATCATTGCACAATATTCTGCCAATTGAATTCCTTCATTTATTCATCCCATGTTTATTGCATACTTACTATGTGCCAGAAAATGTTTTCAGAGCTTTGAGATGCACCAGTGAACCAAACAATGATCCCTTCTTCTGGAGCATGCATTTTAGTAAAGAAAGGCAGACAATACCCAATGGACAAGCTAAATGAAAAATATAGTGCTTTGGAAGGTGATGCATGTTTATGGGGAAAAAGGAGAAAAGAAAAAAGAAAAGGTAAACATGAAGAGAGATTGGGAAGTCAAGGTGGGAGACCAATGGGTTGCAGTTTTAAATAAGGTGTTTTAGGTCAGCCTCATCAAAAAGGTGATTTTGAGCAAATACCTGCATCAGGTGAGGAGTACTGCAGATAGAATGTTTATATCTCCTCATATTCATATGTTGAAATCCTTACCCCCCACATTATGGTATTAGGAAGGGGAGTTTTGGGAAGTAATTTGGTCATCAGGGTGGAGCCCTTGTGAATAAGATTAGTTCCCTTACAAAACAGACTCCAGAGAGCTCCCTAGCATCTTCCACTATGTGAATTAGAGTGAGAAGACAGCCATCTATGAAACAGGAAGTGAACCCCACCAGACATGGAGTCTGCTGGTACCTTGATCTTGGACTTTCAACCTCCAGAACCATGAGAAATAAATTTCTGTTGTTTATAAACCACCCAATCTATGGTCTTTTCTTTTTTAAAAAAATTATTAAGAATTGAAAGATGGCAAAAGCAGAGCTTTTTTTGACTGCACTGGGTCTTCACTGTGGTGCAAAGACTTCTCCTCTTGCAGAGCAAGGCCTTCTAGCTGCAGTGCACAAGCTTCTGTTGTGGAACACAAGCTGTAGAAATCACGGGCTCAGTAGCTTCCCAGCAGCACGTGGGATCCTACTTCCCTGACCAGAGATGGAGCCTGTGTTGGAAGTAGGATTCCTAACCACTTGGACCACCAGGAAAGTCCCTACAATATTTTCTTATAGCAGCCAAAATGATCTAAGACAAGAAATGAGCTATGTAGATATTTATGAGAGTATTTTGACAAAGGCAACAGATAATACCGAACTTGTAAACGGGAGTAGGCCTTGAATGATCAAGGAGCAGTGAGGAGCCGTGTGCTGGAGCTAAATGGAAAAGAGGAAGAGCTGTAAGAACTGAGTTTGCCAGGAAAGAGAGGCCAGATCATGTGACATGTCGTGCCCCAGTTAGTCCAAGGCACCCTGGAAGTTTTGGAGCAGACAGCAATGTGACCTGGCCTCCATCAGCTTTGAGCCTCCTGTCAGTCAAACACCATGACCGTCCACGTTGTACGCTATGATGGAACCTTGGAGAGAGGAAGCTTACCAAGAGAATTGGGTAAGTCAGCTGTCAGCTGTATCTGCACCCTTTGTCCAGGCAAGACCTCCTCTTAGACATCTTGAGAGGTTTTGGCTTCTTCTGCTACTTATTCTTATAAGAAAGCACCGAGGCATCCAGGCTTTGAAACTTTGGATCCCTCCCTTGTGTCTAGCAGACAAACACAGACTTACATGGAATTAGATAGCCTGGAGCCGAAACATCCTGTCACTCCTTAATCTATGACACTGAGGTCCATGATATTCTGGTAATATGTTGGCTTAGTCAGTTTGGACTGCAATAACAAATATTCCATAGATTGGGTGGCATGTTAGCAAGAGAAATGTATTTCTCACAGTTTAGGGGCTGTGAAGTCCAAGATCAGGGCTCTGGTGAGAACCCACTTCCTGGTTCCTAGGTGATGGTCTTTTTCTGTAACCTCACATGGAGGAAGGATTTGGGGGCACTCTCTAAGTCCTCTATTGTAAGAGTACTAATAGAACAGCTGACTCATTGGAAAAGACCCTGACCCTGGGAAAGACTGAAAGCAGAAGGAGAAGAGGGCGACAGAGGATGAGATGGTTGGATGGCATCACCAATGCAATGGACATGAACTTGGGCAGACTCTGGGAGATGGTAGAGGACAAGGAGGCCTGGCCTGCTGCAGTCCGTGGGGTCACAAAGAGTCAGACATGTCTTGGCCACTGAACAACAACACTGCCATTCATGAGGGCTTCACCTTCATGACTTAATCACGTCCCCAAAGCTAATCACCTCCCAGTAGCCTCACATTTGGAGAATAGGTTTCAGTATATAAATTTGGGGAGGACACAAACATTCAGTCTGTTGCCCAATTTGGACTGAAGCCATCATAATGTTCAAATTCAAAATTTAACATAAATAGACTGTAGATAATGTTATTTAAAATTAGACCAGTGCTTCTTATTAGAAATTTTAGGTAATGCTTTAATAAAGAATCCTTTCATAAAGCAGTAAACTCTTAATTTATCTTTAACTACATGTATTGGATAAAGTATGACACCTCTTCTTTCAAAAGTCACAGAAAAAAGTCTAGGACCTTTTAAAGCACCTGAGACACAACACAATTCTGCCCATATGTAGCTGACATACTGTCAAAAGGAAAAACAGCCATAAATATGCTTTATTTAAGTTCAAAACAGCTAATCAGAGACTACAGTTAAGTTTAGTGTAGATAAACGTGTTTTAACAAGACATTTATGTTTGGTTACAATTGACATTTAAGACAAGCATGCTTAGATTGAATCCAGCAAAGGCAAAGTGAGCCAGATTCTAGATATAGCTGATTTAGACCACCCTTGGTTGATAATCTATTAGCTAATCACCTCCCTATTGTTTATTATTATTATTATTATGACTAGCATTAAGATATTTTAAGAGCTAAGGGTGGCTAGAAGTCAAGTTGGTCAAGACCCAGAACACAATGCATCTTCCTCAAAACTAACTTGGTAGAAAGTCAGGAATCGGAGGTAGACATCTGAGAGCTGCAGTTCTTGGGGCTGTGGAATCCAGAATGCAGACTCTGTCCTCAAGGGTTATTAGCATTACTCTTGGATCAGTAATAGGTTTTTCGAGTGATTTTTTGTTTTTGTTTTGTTTTGAAAGAAAGTTTTGAAACTTAATTACTTGGCACAAAGCAAAAGGAGGGTAAATAGACAAGTAAGGTTTATTTGAGAGCAAAAGAGATATGCTCATTTTATTGACATGCCGAAGGCCATGAAGAAAGATAACTGTTTAGTTTAATGTGCTGGAGTGTGGGAGACGTAGAAGGGTGGTCTCTACCTGCTGTGATTCCGGACTTGTTTAGCCAGCTTGGCCCCCACCTTAGGGAATTAGACAAGCACTCCATGGATGGATGCATTGAGACTATCTTTCAGTGCTCTTTTTTTTCTTTTTTTTTTAAATCTACAACTATTTGTATATTTGGTGCTTCCCACATGGCTCAGTGGTAAAGAATCTGCCTACCACTGCAAGAGATGCAAGAGACGTGGGTTTGATACCTAGTTCAGGAAGATCCCCTGGAGGAGGAAATGGCAACCCACTCCAGTATCCTTGCCTTGAAAATTCCATGGACAGAGGAGCCGGGAGGGCTGCGGCCCATGGGGTTGCAGAGAGTCAGCTACGACCGAGTGACTGAACACAGACACACACACTTATGTCTTTATCTCAGTACATATGTCTGATCCATTTGGCATCAGTAAACCTACCCCCTAATTGAAAAGCTTTTTCTACCCTTGGTTTCTAGGTCTTTCTCTCCTCCCAGAACCAAGACGGTCTTCTGTTACTGATATTTCTTCTCCCTGACTGGACGTCTGAAATGCTAATCATCCTTGGAGGGTCTCTCTGGACCCCTCTGTTTTTCTCACACTACACTTTCTAATGCATCCTTAAAAGTTTTAACTACTTAAAAATCACCACCTTGAAAATTGTGTGGAAATTTATCTTCAGCTCAATTTTGCCCCCTCAATTCTATAGATAGTTCTATCTATAAGTATGAAAATGAAAGTGAAGTCGCTCAGTGTCTGACTCTTTGCGACCCCATGGACTGCAGCCCAGCAGGCTCCCCCGTCCCTGGATTCTCCAGGCAAGAACACTGGAGTGGGTTGCCATTTCCTTCCAGTGCATGAAAGTGAAAAGTGAAAGTGAAGTCGGTCAGTCGTGTCCGACCCTCAGCGACCCCATGGACTGCAGCCCACCAGGTTCCTCTGTCCATGGGATTTTCCAGTCAAGAGTACTGGAGTGGGGTGCCATTGCCTTCTCTGATCTATAAGTATAGTGATAACAATAACTATTACTGCTGCTGCTGCTGCTAAGTCACTTCAGTCATGTCCGACTCTGTATGACCCCATAGACGGTAGCCCACCAGGTTCCCGCATCCCTGGGATTCTCCAGGCAAGAACACTGGAGTGGGTTGCCATTTCCTTCTCCAATGCATGAAAGTGAAAAGCGAAAGTGAAGTCACTCAGTCGTGTCCGACTCTTCGCGACTCCATGGACTGCAGCCCACCAGGCTCCTCCGTCCATGGGATTTGCCAGCCAAGAGTACTGGAGTCCAGTGCCATCTTATGTTTTGTTTTTTTCTTGTTTTTCTTAAACATACAGACCCTGTGAACCATGGAATTGTATTTCCAGCGTGCCCTTTATGAGCTTCTTTTACCCATCACTTTCTAATACTTTTACTTTGTGTTTCTTTCACTCTGATTTTCTCACTTAAAAAAAAAAATTCTTGTTTTCCCTGAATACTACACAGGTCAAGAGCCTTTACCCATTGCTCTGCGGCTCAGGTGTCCTCAGCTATGAATTGCCTCATCATACACTTTACCCATTTTTCTCTTGGGCCCTTTGTTGCTGGGTTGTTTTTTTATTTTTTGTCTCCTAGTGTATTATGAGCTTAGACTTAAGGAGATACCTTAGAATAAGTGCAAAACATTTGAAAACCCTCCTGATTAAAAATAAATTATTTTAAAAAATTTTCCCAGTGAGAAAATTCCTTGAGGAAGCCAATCATTTTTTTCTGGGAGATACAAAAATCCGAAAGAGTCAAGTGGCAAAAAGCTTCAGTGTGGCTTTTGTTAATTCATGATTTCTCAATTTGTGAGAATTTGTAGCTCTCAAATTAAGCTGTCAAACATAATTCTGTTTTTAAATAATTTTTAAAAATCTGCATGTTAGCTTATGATATACATGGACACCTGAAGGCTCAGAGAAATCTTTCCTTAAGTTCTGTTCCCAAGCCTGTTAGACTAAAGATCTTTTTAAAATGACCTCTGTTATCTTCATCTCAGGGAACTAGCATCCTCTAGGTGTTCCATCTTGTCCTGCTGAAATTGTAGGAATTTGCTAAAGGGAGAGTTAGATGGAGTGTGAATGAAAACAGGAAGCTTCTACAGCCAAACAGACTGGGAATAAACTAGTGGATTCAAGAAGCCAGTGAGAAGGCTTTCGTTGCCGTAACTCTTTCATACGTTTTACGGCAAATCCATCATATATTAATGATTTAAATGTGACAAGGAAAATGCATTTTATGAACAATTGCTTTTCACTGAAACAAGTAGGAAGACAATTATAGGTCCTTTAAGCTGTAGCATGTTTTGCTGACTATGACTTGAAAAGAGAAGATTATGAAAGCACCTCTGTGGATAAAAGGATATGATTTGAAACATTCTTATTTTGACCTCATTCTTATAGGTGATACTTTATAGTTTTTAGGAAACATCTTTTTTGCCCATTTTCCTCAAATTTTCTACATATGTATTTTGATAAGAAATTTGTATCCTGATGTGCCACAGTCCATGGGATGGATGGCAGAGTCAGACACAACTTAGCTACTGAACAACAATGCAAGAAATTTGTGTCTTCTGGGATTCCCAAGTAGTGGTAAAGAATCTGCCTGCCAATGCAGGAGATGCAAGAGGTATGGATTTCATTCCTTGGTCTGAAGGTCCCATGGAGAAGGAAATGGCACCCCACTCCAGTATTCTTGCCTGGAAAATTCCATGAGCAGAGGAGCCTGGCAGGCTACAATCCATGGGATCAAGAAGAATCTGACACAACTGAGCAACTGAGCACCACCAACAGAAAAATGATGATTCATATAAGCTTTTGCTTCTATTAAAAAAAGATACTCCCCTTTTCTAAGAAAATTTAAAATGAAGATTCCCATTTCTATCTGTCCTTATTAGTCTCCTTTTACATCGTAACACTTTTCATGCACATACATTTATGTGTTTATTGGCTTATTGTCTTTATGAGAATGAAAGCTCCCTAAGGTCAGAGATTTTGCCTCTATTTTTCCTCTGCTGTACCGCTACCTCATGGTAGGAATTCAGAAAATACTTAAATGAATAAATCACATGAATCTTTTCTTCTTTGTGGTTGATTGGTCACAGAGTTAAAAATAGGATAAAGTCCAATGTGCTGTGCTGTGCTTAGTCGCTCAGTCCTGTCTGAGTCTTTGCAACTCCATGGACTGTAGCCCACCAGGCTCCTCTGTCCATGGGATTCTCCAGGCAAGAATCCTGGAGTGGGTTGCCATGCCCTCCTCCAGGGGAATCTTTCCAACGCAGGAATAGAACCCAGGTCTCACGCATTGCAGGGGGCTTCTTTACCATTTGAGCCACCAAGGAGGCCCAAAGTCCCATATAAGAGTGCAAAGAACCACAGTTTTCAGAAGACAAGTGAATAAATATCCTTAAGTTACTCTGCTCAGATTCCTGCATCTAATGAATGAATGTTGAAAAGAGGACTTTACAGCTTTCTAGATTTTCTAAGAATTCTAGAAGATTACAAATTGCTGGATAATTGTCTTCTTTTGTCTGAGTTTTAAAATTTTTAATCTCAAGAAGGTGTCATATGAATAATCTTTAAAGAAGAATCAATACACAATGGCAGTTATATATATATATATATACACTTTCCAAAGATTAGGCAAAAATTATAGTAACTACTGCTCTGGAGAAATTCCCTTTTTTTTTTTTTTTTTTTTTAATTTAAAGACTCTTTCCTTCCTTTGATGGAGGTAACCCTGCCAGCATGCCTAAAAACACCACTCCCACCTGGACGGTTTAGTACTGGAGGAGGAGGAGAAGCCTAAGAAGGTGGAATATTTGTATTTCTATTGTTTTAACAGGGGTGGGGGTCAGGGGAGAGCAGAATTTGTCAGTAGATGCCTTTAATTACACACAGATTGGCCTTTTATTTTGCTTCCGTCCTTTCCCTTCAAGTGCCAAGAAAGGGGAAGTGTTACCTCGACTGCTTACATCAGAGATCTGCTTCCACTTAGCTGCTGGAGAGAGTCTTGCTTTTTTTTTCTAGGGCCTGAAAATCCACTGTGAGAGAAGTGGAAGTGACTCCAAGTACGGCAGGGATGTTTCCTTTTTAAAATACTAATTTTTTTTAAATTATGTTTTTATTTGGCTGTACCGGGTCTTAGTTTTGGCATGTGGAATCTTTCCTGGTGGCTCAGACAGTAAAGAATTTGCCTGCATTGCAGGAGACCCAGGTTTGGTCCCTAGGTCAGGAGGTGGATCCCCTGGAGAAGGGAATGGCAACCCACTCCAGTATTCTTGCTTGGAGAATCCCATTGACAGAGGAGTCTGGTGGGCCACAGTCCATGGAGTCACAAAGAGTCAGACCTGACTGAAGTGACTAACACTTTCACTTTCTTTCCATCTTTGGCTGCAGCATGTGGGATCTAGTTCCTTGACCAGGGATCGAACCCTGGCCCTCTGCATCGAGAGCATGGAGTCTTAGCCACTGGACCACCAGGGAAGTCCCACAGTAGGGACATTCCTGGAGTCAGCTCCACTCCCAAGTTGCCCTAGTACATCTAGGCACTGCCCGCAGGCTGTTCCCTCTGAGCAGTGAGAGAAAGCCAGGCAGGTAGCCAGGCCATCTCCTTCACCCTGGAGGAGAGCCGGGAGCACAAAATGTGGCAGGATTGAGCTGAATGAGGCGGAATGGAGTGGACAGGGCTGGGGAAGAAGAAAGCTTCCTGCTTCTCCTTCAGGAGAAGCATCACTCAGACCCCAGGAGAGGACGCTGCAGGCATGAGACAAACCAAGCGTGAGAAATGGACGCCTGCATCTGGGCACATGGAAAGCTGGAGCGACCAAGCGGGGGCATGCCGCAGAGAGGACCAGTGCTTGGCATGGGTCAGAGATAAAAGACATTATTTTTATCACAAGGTTCACTCACAGAACCTCCCCCACTCAAAAAAGAAAGAAGAGAAAAAAACCATAGAAGTAACTAAAAGTCACAGATATGAGAAAATCCAAATGCGTAGGGACCCTGGAGGAAAAGATCCTTTTCCTTAAGCTCCCTGAGCCTGGGGTTCCAGCCTGTTCCCTCCTTCCCTGGGGTGGACATCCAGACCTCCAGCTGAGCCTCCAGCCTTCCAGGCTCTGTTCCCAGATGCCAGGCTGGCTGGTTGGCTGGCTGGACCACTTCCTACCCCCTCTTCGGTGTGGTCTGGCAGCTGATTCCTCTGACTTATCTAATATGGGAAAATAAGTCCTTCTGAGAAATAGGTTCTTTCCAACTGAGGGGGAAAATGTTTGGATGGTTTTCTTTTTGTTCTTAACAGATATTGCTGTGCGCCCTCCTGATTTCCTGATGAATTTGACCCAGAGCTGCTAGCTGGTTTTCCTGCGCACACTGGCCCAGCCTGGCGTGAGGTGTGTGCATGCTCAGTCTCTCAGTCGTGTCTGACTCTTTGTGAACCCGTGGACTGTAGCCCCCCAGACTCCTTTGTCCATGGGATATCCCAGGCAAGAACGCTGGAGCAGGTTGCCATTTCCTCCTCCAAGGAATCTTCCTGATGCAGGGATGGAACTCAGGTCTCCTGTGGCTTCTGCATCGGCAGGTACACTGTTTACCACCTGAGCCACCTGGGAGGCCCAGGTGAGATGTAATGTGAGGTGCACACAGTAAACTCTCATTTGCGAATGACAGTGTAGAATTGATATTCTGATAGGATGTTGAGCATCTACGTTACAGTTTCACTTTTCTGTCTAACGATCCACCCCCCTGATCCAAGTAGCAGACTCACTGAGACCCAGTTAGCTCCTTTTGCCAACTAGGAAATTGGAACTAACCCACCCGGTGTGAAGAAATGAAAAAGCTCATACAGGTAAATGGATATCCCTCAAATAGAAAATATGATTAAGAACAGTCAAATAACCCAGTAAAATGCATCCTTTATATATAAAGTGGATTAAATATATTACCTCATTACTTAAAGTGAAAGAAAGAAACTGAAGTCGCTCAGTCGTGTCTGACTCTTTGTGACCCCGTGGACTGTAGCCCACCAGGCTCCTCAGTCCATGGTATTCTCCAGGCAAGAATACTGGAGTGGGTTGCCATTTCCTTCTCCAGGGGATCTTCCCGACCCAGGAATAGAACCCAGGTCTCCTGCATTGCAGGCAGATGCTTTAACCTCTGAGCCACCAAATATAAAATCAAAGCTTACTTATTGAAATGTTAAATGCAAGTATATTAATAGAAGTGAATAAAGGAAAAAGCCACAGGCAACTGCCTCATCCGACTCTCCAGATACACCTGTTGTGATTGTTGTTTAGTCGCTCGGTCATGTCCAACTCTTTTCGAGCCCATGGGCTACAACACACCAGGCTTCCCTGTCCTTCACCATCTCCCAGAGTTTGTGTGTCTATATATGCGTGTGTGTGTGAGTGTGAGCATCACATCTTCTTTATCCATTCATCTCCTGATGAACACTTAGGTTGCTTCCTAAGTGTTCCCAAGTGTTACTTTACCTCGGCAAAGTAACTACTCTAGCCCAGGACATGAGGCCATATTCTCAGAAGGTCTGCAAGACCCTTGTCATCTGTGTATAAACTCTGCATATGTCCTTCCCTCAAGTGAGAGCAAGACCTACGTACAGGATAGGATTTCAGTCTTTTGATTGAAAGGCGCTCAGTCGTGTCTGACTCTTTGTGACCCCATGGACTATACAGTCCGTGAAATTCTCCAGGCCTGAATACTGGAGTAGGTAGCCTTTCCATTCTCCAGGGGATCTTCCCAACCCGGGGATTGAACCCAGGTCTCCCGCATTGCAGCTGGATTCTTTACCAGCTGAGCCACAAGGGAAACCCAAGAATACTGGAGTGGGTAGCCTATCCCTTCTCCAGTGGATCTTCCCGACCCAGGAATTGATCTGGGGTCTCCTGCATTGCAGGCAGATTCTTTACCAACTGAGCTATCAGGGAACATTCTCTTGATTAGGTTATAGCATATATTAGTGGTAAAGATGTAGAGGTTTTGCAGATATAATTAATATCCTAAATCATTGTTTTTGGTTTAATCAATAGGAAGATCTTCCTAGGTGGGCCTAACCCAATAAGGTGAATGCCCTTAAGGGAGAGATTGGCACTTCTTTAAAGAGAGGGATTCTTCTGCTGGCCTTGAGGAAGTAAACTCATGTTGTAAGGGGGCCACGTGGCAAGGACCTGCAGGTGACCTGTAGGAGCTGAGTATAACCTCCCGTGGGCAGTCAGCAAGAAAACAGGTTCTACCACACAAGGAACTAAATTCTTCCAACAACCATGTCAGTTTGGAAGGGAATTCCGAGCTCCAGAAAGGACATATCCCAGCCAACACTTTGATTGCAGCCTTGGAAGACACAGCCCCAACCAAGACTCCTGACCCACTAAAACTGTGAAATCGTGAATAGTATTGTTTAAAGACACTAAGTTTGTGATCATTTGTTACGCAGCAGTAGGTGACCAGTATACCCTGCCATTGTGCTTCTAGAGATATATCTGACAAAAATTCTCTGATGAGTCTACAGGACTGCATGTGCCTTGGATTATCTAGAATAGTCTGATCTTTCAGTGGACAATTTAGAAGGCTTTTCCAGCTCTTTTGGTTATCAGGACCACCTCCATTGACTCATTTTTTCATTTTTAAAGCAAACTCAATATGCTTGCTCAAGGCACAATACTCTCTGAAACCAAACGTTTGTGTCTGTGTGCACACGGGTACATGTTTTAATGGAATTGCTTAACTAAGAGAGAACTTTAAATCAAAAATAAAGCTTCCTAAGTCTATGACTGAGATCCCAAGATTTGTTTTGTGACAAAAAGTCCCTACTGCTTCTCCAGAAACTCTAGGGGTTTCATTGTTATTTCAAACAGTATTTTGCAGTAGTGCTAAATCCTTGGCTGTTCAAAAGGAAACAAAGCCAGGGGTTAATGTTTTCAAATGCTGTTGCCTGGAATTATTTTCTCTTCTGGAAAAGTAAATCCAAGATGGCAGTTGCCAAGACTGAGTATGTTTTTCAGGGTATTCTTAAAACTGAATGTATAAATTATAGCTCTAGTAATGTGCGGTTTAATGAACTCTGCTGATGTATGGTTTATGCAGGCAATTCTTTCATGCCTTAAAAACCCTTTATAGCTTTGACCAACTCCTAAATTTTATCCCTTGGTTTGTGATTTAAGTATTTGCAAAAAGCAGCCTAAATGTAAAATGAATACAATGTGTGATTGCTCTCTTGACCTGCCTATTAAAACTGAGTATCAATTTTTCTTCTTTTCATCGTATCTGGAAGAGACCTTCTGGTAGAAGTTTTGTATACACTTGATAAATAAATGAATAGATGAATGGATGAATTAGAAGAAACAAATGACAGCTGATTCAAAATGCAAGCTTTTTACATGTTAATTTTTTTTCCAATCTCTTCAAATGAGACTGTTAATACTATTAAGACAGACTGCCTGAATTCTATTCACCTAGAAAAACTTGACGTCCATTAAAAGGTTTCTCCTTCCTCACATGCTCGCAATTCTCTCATGAGTGAAGCACTCTTATTGCTCCCATTATACAGATAAGAATACCGAGGTATAGAGGTATAGAGTGATTAGTCATCTTGTCTGACATGCTAAGATGTAGAGTGAGGATTTGAATCCCAGCAGTCTGGCTTCCCAGGTGGTCCTAGTGGTAAAGAACCCGCCTGCCAATGCAGGAGACAAGAGACATGAGTTCCATCCGTGGGTTGGAAAGATCCCCTGGAGAGAAGGGGCGTGGCAACCCACTCCGGTGCTCTTGCCTAGAGAATCCCATGAACAGAGGAGTCTGGCGGGCTACAGTCCATAGAGTCACACAGAGTCAGACACGACTGAAGCAACTTAGCATACACATACAGACGGGTTCCAGGACCTGCCATCCTGAGCATCAGCATTTCTACCTGTAGACATCAGATTTTAGATATCCTAGGTATCCACATACCATAAGGTCATGGAAAAGTGTCTTCACTATTAAAGGTGTTATATGATTTTAAATTAGTAATGATTACTTTTTTAATATGGGAAAACTTTTATTAATATTAAAGTTTCAATATTAATATTAATTTAATACTAAAATGGAGAGATAGTAAAAGTATGGAAAGAAGCTAAAGCAGCCTGGACTGTGATAAGAAAGTATTTGATACCTTTGATCAGCTCAAGGGAGATGCACACATGTCATTCTAGACCGAAAAGCGATGATTTTGAAAAGAAATGGCGCAATATTCTTCCACATTTGGACTCCCAAGTGGGAAGCCCCCTCTTCTTGGTTCTCTTGTATCCTTCCCTGAAATGTGGTTGTTGTTGTTCAGTGGCTAACTTGCGTCCCGTTCTTTGTGAGCCCATGGACTGTAGCATGCCAGGCTCCCCTGTCCTCCCTGTTTCCCAGAATGCTCAAATTCAGGTCCACTGAGTCTATGACGCTATCTAACCATCTCATCCTCTGCTGTCCCCTTTTCCTTTTGTCTTCAATCTTTCCCAGCATCCAGGTTTTTTCTAGTAAGTCAGCTCTTCACGTCAAGTGGCCAAAGGATTGGAGCTTCAACTTCAGCATCAGAACTTCCAATGATTATTCAGTGTTGATTTCCTTCAGGATTGGCTGGTTTGATCTTCTTGCAGTCCAAGAGACTCTCAAGAGTCTTATCCAGCACCACAGTTAGAAAGCAACAAGGCTGTGATCCATGAAGGGGTCCTTGAAGTATAGCTTCTATCTGATGGTTTCTTTGGATCATAGATTCTGTAGTGACAGGGACGTATCTTCGAAAGAGTCCCAGATCAAGTAAATAAGTCCTGGGTTTTGGGGAGAGGGTTCACAGGAAAACCACTCTCACAATTGTGTAAGCTGTGGTCACCTTCATGTCATCTCCAGGATGACAGAGGTAGAAGAGCCTCTCAAAACACAGACATTTGTTATAATTATCGATACTATCATTTGGAATTATAACTTTTTCATAGAACTTATGTACTAGGCATTGTAGAAAGTGCTTTTAAGTGTGATCTCATTAATACTCACACCTTGCCTCCCCAGTCAAAAGGGGCTTGGCTCAGTCCCTCAGTTGTGTCCGACTCTCTGTAACCCCATGGACTGTACCCCACCAGGCTCCTCTGCCTGTGGAATTTCCCAAGCAAGAATACTGGAGTGGGGTGCCATTTCCTACTCCAGGGGATCTTCCTGACCCAGGGGTCAAACTCACATCTTTTGCTCCTCCTGAATTGGCAGGTGGGTTCTTTACCACTGAGCCACCTGGGAAGCCGGCTAATTTCCATCATCCTCAAGGTTCAGATATCCTAGATATGACTTGAAATATGAATGTTGCTGGATCTTCCCAGGTGGCGCTAGTGGTAAAGAACCTACTTGCCGACGCAGGAGACATGGGAGACAAGGTTTCCATCCTTGAGTTGGGAAGATCCCCTGGAGGAGGGAGTGACAGCCCACTCCAGTATTCTTGCCTGGAGCATTCCATGGACAGGGGAGTCTGGTGGGCTACAGTCCATGGGGTCACAAAGAATCAGACACAAATGAAGCGACTTGTGAATGGCACCATTTGCTCCTTTACCTGTACCTACCATTTCCTCTCCGGGGCTCTCATCCACAAAGTGCGTAAAAGAGATATGGGTTAGACTTTGGATTTTTCATTTTCTGGACTCCTTTCCTAGAACATCCTGTAGCCTTGTCCCCGCAGGATCTGCCCTTGACTTGCTGTGAGCCCGGCTTCTGGGCTCCTCCTGTGTAATATAACCCTGTCCCCAGCACACAGGGCTCCTGACTTCCCTGCTCCTGCAGCTGCCCTGTCTCTCTCCAGCAGTGCTCAGCGAGAGTCCTGTTTCTTTTTCCTTTTGAAAACATAGCTCTGAAGTGCAGCCTTTCTCGGTATAGAACATGGCGTTGGAGCTATTATGTATGTAATCAGCAAGGATACACACGCCCGGCCACTTCCTGAAGCATTTTGCCAGGCCAGTTCACAATCACTCTTTTTTTTTTTTTTTTTTTGGCATTGCCTTGTCTGTTTGGAAAGTCTTAACCGTGTGGTTCAGAAAATTTTTCATCCGTCAAGTACTTTCCGTTTGAAAATGATGCATACATGGCCTCTTTTCCTGTTTTAGTCTGTATGCACAATGGAGTTCTAGCTGAAAGCAGCCTTGCTCTTAGAATTGCTCGCACAATAGCACGTGCTTCGGTGATGCCGCACCTTCTTCTCTGCATCCTTCCTGGCCGTGCTGCTCCCTGAGGTCAGGAAAGCAGCCTCTTGGGAGGTTGACTTTCCCTGTCCTCCAAGAGGCTAGACCTCAGACCATCAGCAACAGAACTCTGTCTGAATTAATGAACTAACAGATCATTCCAGTCACTCCTGTGTTCTACAACATAAGGGTGTTTTGTTTTTTTTTTTCCTCTTGCTATGCCCAACAGTAAGGGCTGTAGTCACTGTGAGGCTCTCGGTGAACAGTAATTCTCAAGGCTAAATCCATTGGAACTGAATAAATCTTGTATGCTGAGTCTTTCATAGTTTAAATCTTTCCAGTTTCTAATAGTCAGGTACTTCGTGCATTTTGGGGAAGTTCAGCATATCTAAGGGTAAATGTGAGCCTGTATATTGTTATATTCATAGACATGAATAGCGCAATGGAAAAAAAAATAAACTACAATAAATGTATAAATAATCCCAGAAACCAGGATGTTTTCTCCATGCAGTTCCCCAGTGGCCTCCTTCTAAGGTGAGTTCTTGATTCATGAAAAAAAGTAACAAGTTCGCTTTTAACTAGGGATGGAAGGGTCTAAAATAGACCAAAGTGGTATCTAGAATGCAAACCGCTAAGCGCAGTCTGTCCTCTCTCCTTTGCTTGCCCTGTCGGTTCCATCAGGGTCAGAGCTAGCTAGGTCTGGAGTGTGTAGGGAGATGATACGGCGCTGAGAAGTCCATCAATCCATGCTAGATTACAGCGGTTTTAGCACTGTTCTTGCAGACTCTGAAATCCCTGTCTCCGCCATTGGACTGGTTACAGTGGAAACAGAGAGATTCTAATCACACAAAATAAAGATTTCCATTTGTGAGCTCCACTATTGGACCTGTCATCTTTCATCAGCAGAAAAATGAGGGAAATCAAATACTTTGTTTTGTTTTAGCCACCCAGAGAAGGAAGAGAGCAGTGTGTGGGAAAGCAATATATCTTACTTAGCTCAGCAACCCCTCCCTCTGGAGGGTGTAAATGACCAGGGACAGGCAAATTACTTTTCCATCATATTTGGCGCAAAACTACTCTGGTGAGTGAGGAGAAAGGGAATTGTTTGATAAGATTTGGAAAATGCCATCTGTTTTTCTTAACATTTTTTGGATGAATTTATCAGGCATCCTGTAATTTACACTTTCTGTTGAAAACTATAATTGAACACCCTGCATGGGCCTGAAGCCTCTGAATATTCGTCAGAAGCTGCATAAGGACCATGCCATTTGAGGCTATGTTTACAGTCACGGGTGAATCTGAAATGTTCAACTGTTTTCTCCCTGGGAAAAATGGCTCTCTGTACCTACATAGAGTGTTTTTTTTTGCTCTGTGAAGTGGAAGTGAAAGTTACTCAGTCATGCCCGACTCTGTGATCCCATGGACTGTCCCTGGAATTCTCCAGGCCAGAATACTGGAGTGGGTAGCCTTTTCCTTCTCCAGAGGATCTTCCCAACCCAGGATCGAACCCAGGTTTTGTGCATTGCAGGCTGATTCTTTAACAACTGAGCCACAAGGGAAGCCCAAAAGGCTGGCTTTTGCTCTGTGAACTTGGAGCGAAATGTTCATGTTCAGACACTTCTAGTTCTAGGAGTCTATGACTCTGAGATGGTTACTCTTATTCTCACAAGTTCATTCTGGCAGCTATGTGTTAATATGTTGCACTCGATAGGTGCCAGGCACTACATAAGGAGTGTGTGTGTGCACGCTCAGCTTATCTGATTCTTTGCGACCCCACGGACTATGGCCCGCCAGGTTCCTCTGTCCATGGGATTTCCCAAGCAAGAATACTGGAGTGGGCTGCCATTCCCTTCTCCAGGGGATCTTCCTGACCCAGAGACTGAACCCACATCTCCTGAATTGCAGGCAGATTCTTCACCCTGGAGCCACCAGGGAAGCCCATGTAAGGGATGAGGGATACACAAATAACTAAGACATCTTTTCCTCAAAAAAATAAACTATGATATCCAGCTTCTGTGCTGTCCTTAGTTGTGTCCGACTCTTCATGACCCACATGGACCATAGCCCACCAAGCTCCTTGTCCATGGTATTCTCCAGGCAAGAATACTAGAGTAGGTAGCCTTTCCCTTCTCCAGGGGATCTTCCCGACCCAGAGATCAAACCCAGGTCTCCTGCATTGCAGGCAGATTCTTTACTGTCTGAGGCAGCGGAGGAAAAAGCAAATACAGGTAATCACTGTCAATAGCTCTCACTCATTGAAGATGACTGTTTTCAGCTTTAGATATATTGTTCTGTTGAATCCCGAAGAACACAGAAGAGGGCACCTGGCCTGGCACATGGCAGGCTGCGGAGGTCGAGGTCAAGGTAGGGTGTCCGGCTGTGTGTCTGTCTTTTCAAGGAGGCACCCTCTTGAACCGAGATTTAAAGGGCTAGAGAGTGGTTGCTAGTTGAAGGCTGAGTCACGAGGCCTCTGTAAGGAGAGGCCACAGCTCGGCAAAGACCCTGAATTGGGAGGTGTTACTTCGGCTCATGGGAGGAGTGGTGAGAGATGGAAGAGGAACATCTGTTCCAGGGATCTCAGTGATTAGACTCAATCCTGGCCAATTAGGATGGCGATAGAGATGTTTCACATGGAATATCTGGGAGGAGACCTCATGGAGGAACAGTTCACACTGCCTTTCTGCACTTTAAGTCCTTTGTGCCTGTACATTCAAGTGTATCGATGCTCAGGTGCGTTGATACCCTGAATTGAGAGTAACGTCTTTCAGGGAACAGGATTATTAAGTACAGGGCAGGAAGGGGCAGGGCATGAAGTTAAGGGTATGAGAAGGAGTGTAATCGCAAGGGTTTTGTACGGATGAGCAGGATGTGAAAGTTCGCCTACATGGATGGTTTTAGCAAAATCAGTGTGGCAGCTGTAGAGATCTTGAATTTGTTAAGGAGACAACTCTAAATTTCACATCTATAACATTGGCTGTCTTCTTGAATGACACACAGATATTTGATCCTTTCAGTTCTCTTAATGAACAGTGACAGAGATGTAACAGATTGTTTTCATCAGCATTTAAAAAGTTCGTTTCTGCCAAGCCATTGGACCAAAATACTGAGTGGAATAAAGTGGGCCACTTGAGCGTTTTCTTACTCTGATTTCATCTTCCTGGCCTTTGGAAAGAAAGGGTTTTGGCACCAGAATGTGAAGCAGAAATCAGAAAAAGAGGCAAAGGAGCTGTGAAATCCATGTAGTAAATAACCATCCCTTAACTACTGATCTGACAACCCAGGGCCTGGGCATCCTGGCTTGTGTTTGTCCTAAGTGTGTACATTTACTAGTTGACTATAGTTAACAGACTTCCCTTGTGGCTCAGACGGTTAAGTGTCTGCCTACAATGTGGGAGACCCAGGTTCGATCCCTGGGTCAGGAAGATCCCCTGGAGAAGGAAATGGCAACCCACTCCAGTATTCTTGCCTGGAAAATCCCATGGAGGGAGGAGCCTGGTAGGCTACAGTCCATGGGGTCACAAAGAGTTGGACACAACTGAGCGACTTCACTTAGTTAATAGGTCTAGAGAAGGAAATGACAACCCACTCCAATATTCTTGCCTGGAGAATCCCATGGACAGAGGAGCCTGGTGGGCTACAGTCCATGGGGCCACAAAGAGTTGGACAGGACTGAGCCACTAACATGCACACACACATAATTAATAGGTCAGCCTAAATGTGAAAGAATCAATTCCGAAATCACTTTTTATAAACATCCTGTTACTCATCATGTTAACTATCCTGCCTTTCAGTAGGATCTGGAATCTGTTGAGGTCATCTTGGGCCTGTTTGCCTTCTGATCTTCCCTGAATGTTAATTACCTTAGCGTGGCCTGGAGGAAGGAAGTACAGAGACTGGAGGTGAGATATCTGGTTCAAGTTCAGGTTCAGGTCAGGTGCTATCTTCTTCTTCCTGTTTGAGTAAGAGCGTGCTAAGCGTTTGAGACTACACTTTTGTGCCACGTGCTCTTAGCCACTTCGTATTTCATTTTTCAATTCTGGCTACAAAAAGCCCCCACCACATACAACAATTTCCCAACTTACCTGAATTTTTGAGTCAAGCTCTATTTGGAATGTGCAGTGTGACACTTATTCTTTTCTCATAGAAGACACACACACACACACACACACACACACACACACAAAGCCAGCCTACTTGATGACAACAGACTCAGACAAGCCTCCAGAAGCAGATACTATTCCCTAAATAATAGTGATCAACTTCTAGACTAATGTTTTGCTTAATTGTTTACAGTGAAACCAGGGGACCAGTCCACGGTTGTGACGATAAGACCAGTGTATTTCCTAATGTTAGAAACAAGTCAAAATCCATTGTTCTCACTTCCTGCACAGAGTTTAGTTGACCTCATCCAAATTAGGAAAACACTTTGCTTGAAGGTTTGCCCTGCTAATTTTGACAGAAAGCAAAAATAAAATGGTTATCAAAGACCTTGGTTTTTTTCCATCATTGCTTAATTCTTCATATTTTAGATGTAAGTAAATAAAATGTTTAAGCATTTAGTTTGTAGTTTTTATTTTGAAAAAAATACACATTTGCAAGTTTTAAAGGTGTAAAATGAGTCAGAAGAATGATATTTTCCTGTTATTTTACATTTTATAGGTTTGTTAATGTGCAGGAGAGCTTTTCCTGCGTATATATATATTTATATGAATATGTAGAGATATATTTATACATATTCATAGTGAAATAACGCTGTTACTTCACTCTGCAGTGATTTACTAAATTACAGATGGGTTGGGACACAAAAATTACATATGTATTTTGTCCTGATAGACCCACTGTAAAGCTGCATGTGGTTAACCATTTCTTTTTTCCCATTTGTTACATAGTTTCTTATTCCCTCTAAAATAAAAATGATCTTAGGAAAAATGATACAGTTAAAATAAGAGTATCATAAATTTGGTTAATTGAATTTGTGTCACTCATTAAAATGTGTCACCAAATTAAAATCTTTGTCAAGAAATATTGTTTATATTTTTTAAGATAAACAGCATAGTATGTAGATATTTTATCATTAGCACTAAGCAGAGGAAATAAAACTGACATTTACGAAACATTTGGGAATGCCAGGCTTTGTGTTAGGGAGTTTAAATCTCCTTGTAATAATGAGGATTAGGTATTATCCATTTGACAACAAAAGGAAATAAGATTTAGAGGCATTCAATAGTTTTCCCATGGTCACACTGCTAAACAGGTTTAAAGCTATCACTTTACCCAAGCTTGTCTGATTCCAAAGTCTATGATTGTTTAAAAAAAAAATTTGAATAGCTTTATTTTCCTAGCCACCAAAGTAATGTTTACTTAAGAGTTTAAAATACTTAGAGAATAAAGGAATACGTAACACAGAAAGAAAAAGACATGCATAATTCCACTGCTAGATAACTACTGGTAATTGTTAGACACATATTTTCTGCATTTGTGTTCTATGCAGATGCTAAAATACACATGTATTTGTTATTGTTTTCATTCATTTTAGCTTTTTTCCGTTTTCTTCTCTTTCTTTTTTTTGATGGGACTATGATATACGCACTATTAACAACTTGGGCTTTATTTTCCCACTTGGCTGTTTACTTCCATGAGTATCAAACTTTTTTTCAATGGCTATAAACTCAAGTAACATTATTTATGGTAGTAATCAGTATCTAATAAATGCATATTTAGCATCATTATAAACAATATTTCAGTACATGTTCTTATACATTTATCTTTTGGATTAATATGTATGAAGTATTTTTGTAAGCTAAATCACAAAAAATAAAAAATTCCTGAGTTTAAAAGTATGCACAGATTAAATTATAAACCACACTGCAGCATTGCCTTGAACAAAGATTTTGCCACTTTTTAGTCCCAGGGGAGTGTGTGTGCTCAGTCGTGTCTGACTCTTTGCCACCCCATGGACTGTGAACTGCCATTCTCCTCTGTCCATGGAATTTCCCAGGTAAGAATACTGGAGTGGGTTGCCATTTCCTACTCCAGGTGTTCTTCCTGACCTAAGGATCAAACACATATCTCTGTGTCTCCTCCACTGGCAAGCATATTCTTTACCAAGTGCCCCATCTGGGAAGCCCTTTGAGTCCCATGGCATTATGTAAGTGTACCCCAGCCAACACCTGTGCACCCTGACGCATGAAGGGAGTACAGAAGACTGTTCATCCCTCTTTTTACCAGCCAAACACGGAGCCTGAGGATGCTTATGGTTAGCCCATTATGTCATACATATAGTAAGACCTGGGTTCAAGCCCAGCCCACATTATAGTATCAAATATGTAAAATTTAATAATAGTGATAGCTTCACTTTAGTATGCCAACCACTGTTCTAAACACTTTTAAATCATCTAATCCTCACAACAGCCCTACAAGTTGGAAGCAATTACTGTCCTTGGATTGCAGGTAAGGAAACTGAAGCACTGAGGGACTAAGTGACTTTTTCCCCAATCAACAGAAACGGGCTATGTGGTCCATGCTGCTGCTGTGCTAAGTCGCCTTAGTCGTGTCCAACTCTGTGCGACCCCACAGATGGCGGCCCACCAGGCTCCCCTGTCCCTGGGATTCTCCAGGCAAGAACACTGGAATGGGCTGCCATTTCCTTCTCCAATGTGGTCCATAGTGGTCCTCAACCTTTTTGGCACTAGGAACTGACTTCTTAGAAGACAAGTTTTCCATTGAACGGGGAGGGGGTATATTTCAGAATGCTTCAAGCGCATTTTATTTTTCATGCACTGTATTTCTGTTATTACATGGCTCCAATTCAGATCAGCAGGCATTAGATCCTGGAGGTTGGGGACCCCTGGCAAAAATTCCTGTTCTTAACCTGCATGCTATATTTCTGTTTTATACTTATGTATCACTGATTAAGTTGTTTCCAAGAGTTGTTTGAAGTTGCCCAGCAAGTCCATCAAGAAGTTTCAAGAAATTCCTATGTAATGCCATCAAATGCAAAGGAAGTGCAGGATGAAGGATTTTGAGTTAAACAGAACCCAAGGCACATGCCCGTGTGTGTGTGTGTGTGTGTGTGTGTGTGTGTGTGTATGTGTGTGTGTGTGTAGAGGAGATTGTGCAGCTCTGAGTGGAGGAGCATGCCCCATCAGTCCTGACTGATGAACTATAGCTGGAGCCTCTGAACATATATTTTCTGCGTTTGTGTTCTATACAGATGCTAAAATACACATGAATTTGTTATTGTTTTCATTCATTTTAGCTTTTCTTTCCTTTTTCTTTTCTTTCTTTTTTTGATGGGACAGTGATATACACACTGTTTACATCTAGAGAGTGATGGCGGGGACCACCGCCCCTGCTCTCTGCTGATCACCGGAGCCACAGATCTAACAGGTGAGCTAGGGCTTCCAATTGAACATGAGGCTGGACTAGAAACACCTTCACAACTGGAAATGACTGACATGTGAGGCATCCAATAAGATGTTCCCTGTGATTGAGTAGCAAGAACACAATTAGTCAGTTACCTGGCAAATCCGTTCCAAGTTTATACTTCGGTAGTTGAAACTCTACTCAAATTAGTTACACGGCTCAATGTTCCTTCCTTATAGGCACACAGGGATCACATTCCTTCAAAGCCTGCTTAGGGTTAGCGGGCCCCTGAGAGCGTAGATGTAAGTTCAAGAGAGCACAGGTAGACGTGCTCTGCCTGCCTCCTGTCAGGGGCATTTTACTTACCCGGTTATGTTAAGCAACATAAATACATCCTTTGTAATTCACTTCCGTCCACTCTCCTCATCTCCATAGCAAGAGGCCCCCAACACTTCAGGGGTCCTTTTTTCTGCCTGAACAGCTCTGGGAATCTCAGTAGTCCGCTCCATTGCTCTGCCATCAAAGGACCATTTTCCCGCAACATCCTTTGGTGTCCTGGCATGTCTGTGGTCCCGATGCTCTGCAAACCTTAGCCGGGAAATGGTCTGCCATGCTTCACTCGCCATTTGCTTACAGAACCTGAACACAGGAAGCCTATGTTCTCCTCACCGTTTACAAATTCTGTTGTTTAAACTCTCCCTTCTTCTCTTCCTCCCTTTTCCTCTTCTCGCCTCCTTCCCTAAAGTGAAAGTGCTTAGTCACTCAGTCGTGTCCAACTCTTTGCGACCCCATAGACTGCAGCCTGCCACACTCCTCTGTCCATGGAATTCGCTAGACAAGAATACTGGAGTAGGTTCCCATTTTCTTCTCCAGGGAATCTTCCCCACCCAGGGGTCGAACCTGGGTTTCCTGCATTGCAGGCAGATTCTTTACTGTCTGAGCTACCAGGGAAGCCCTCAGTTCAGTTCAGTTTAGTCGCTCAGTCATGTCTGACTCTTTGTGACCCCATGGACTACAGCATGCCAGGCTCCCCTGTCCATCACCAACTCCTGGAGCTTGCTCAAACTCATGTCCATCCAGTCGGTGATGCCACCAACCATCTCATCCTCTGTGGTCCCCTTCTCCTCCTGCCTTCAGTCTTTCCCAGCATTAGAATCTTTTCCATTGAGTCACTTCTTCACATCAGGTGGCCAAAATATTGGAGTTTCAGCTTCAGCATCAGTTCTTCCAATGAATATTCAGGACTGATTTCCTTTATGATTGACTGGTTTGATCTTGCAGTCCAAGGGACTCTCAAGAGTCTTCTCCAACACCACAGTTCAAAAGCATCAATTCTTTGGTATTCAGCTTTCCTTATGGTCCAACTCTCACATCCATACATGACTACTGAGAAAGCCAAAGCTTTGACTAGACGGACCTTTGTTGGCAAAGTAACGTCTCTGCTTTTTAATATGCTATCTGGGTTGGTCATAGCTTTTCTTCCAAGGAGCAAACTTCTTTTAATTTCATGACTGCAGTCACCATCTGCTGTGATTTGGAGCTCAAGAAAATAAAGACTGTCATTGTTTCCATTGTTTCCCCGCCTGTTTGCCATGAAGTGATGGGACTAGATGCCTTGATCTTCATTTTTTGAATGTTTAGTTTTAAGCCAGCTTTTTCACTCTCCTCTTTCACCCTCATCAAGAGGCTCTTTGCTTTCTGCCATAAGGGTGGTATCATCTGCACATCTGAGGTTATTAATATTTCTCCCTGCAAACTTGATTCCAGCTTGTGCTTCAGCCAGTCAGGCATTTCACATGATATACTACTCTGCATATAAATTAAATAAGTGGGGTGACAATATATAACCTTGACATACTCCTTTCCTATTCTGGAACCAGTCCATTGTTCCATGTCAGTTCTAACCATTTGTTGACCTGCATACAGATTTCTCAAGAAGCAGGTAAGGTGGTCTGGTATTCATATCTCTTTAAGACTTTCCACAGTTTGTTGCAGTCCACACAGTCAAAGGCTTTAGCATAGTCAGTGAAGCAGAAGTAGATGTTCTGGAATTCTCTTGCTTTTTCATGATCCAGTGGATGTTGGCAATTTGATCTCTGGTTCCTCTGCCTTTTCTAAACCCAGCTTAAACATCTGGAAGTTCTCGGTTCACATACTGTTGAAACCTAGCTTGGAGAATTTTGAGCATTACCTTGCTTCTAGGGAAGCTCTAAAGCAGCCTTAATATGGGCCCAGGTTGCAGAAGAAGATGATAGTGAAATGAATTCAGATTCTGTTCTCCAGGCTACCATTCCACAAGTCTTTGTTTTTTCTTCTTTACTTTTGGTGGTTTTTTCTTTTGCTGACACAGCATCTTCCTTGCAGAGCACAGGCTTCTCTAGTTGCCGCGTTCAGCCTTTTCTCCCCAGTTGCTATATGCAGTCTTAGTTGTCCTGTGGCATGTGGGATCTTACTTCCCCAACCAAGAGTCAAACTCACCTCCCCTGCATTGGAAGATGGATTCTTAACCACTGGAACACCCAGGCAGTCCCCATTCCATAAATCTCTGGAAAGTTATGGTACCATTTGGTTCCAGTAGTGGGGTCTATGTATTAAATGAAAGTCAGAATATATATATATATATATTCCATGCTATTCAGATTGAATGGAAACTGTGCTCTTAAGAGTAAGGGCAGAAAAGAAGTCCCCTAAAGAGGTCTGTTCTCTCTGTTACACCTGGTACATGCCTGGGGAATACTGGTACCCTCTGGAACACCATTTGAAAACCATTGTTCGAGAAAGAGGAACTACTGAAATTTATTAGTAAGGGGGTAACTTAATAAAAGTAATGAATGTTTTCTTCTGGTTGTAGGCAAAGTGAGAAATCAACACAATTGGATTGTAATAAGAAAACATATTTATTATGCAGAAATAGATAATTTCCTTGTTCCTCCAACAAAGTCCTGAATCTTTTTAACTACTAACAGATATGTGAACAAAGATGACTTACAAAGGGTGAGTTTCAAGTACAGTCTCTGATATATGGGTATATATGTGTATAATGATTTGATACATGTGTTCAAAATATTTCTGTTTCAAGGACCCAACAGCCATAAATTGAGGAAATAGAAACAGACAAGTTAAACAATTGTTCCAAGCTGGCACCCTGACTCAAGAGAATATAGTATTCATCAATATGGCAGTTTGGATTTCTTTCCAAGTTCATGGCTTCATATTCCAGTCTTATTCCATTTCTTTTTTCACATTAAGATTCTGCAACACTCCAAGAGAACCATAGAGAATTTCAACCTTTCAACTATTAGACAATGGAAAAATAGAGGGAAGTATGTGTGTGTGTGTGTTGTGTGTGTGTGTGTGTGTATATATATATATATATATATATATTTAACATTTAAGATGTGTCAAACACTCAAACAATTTATCTTATGAGAAATTACCATAAATAACACATCATTATTGATAGCAAAAATAAAGGGCTATTCTATACTAAACTCTTCAGCCAGTATTTGGGTCAGGAAAGGTTTTCTTTTTGGTATTCACTGGATGAAAGAAGGGTTTTTAGGAGGAAGCCAGTGGTTTTGCAGCTTAAACCCTATGGCAGTTAACTTCAAGGGATCTGAGAAGTGTAGAATTCTCTGATGACATTTATTATAAAGTACTGTGCTTATGCAAGATAGGCAATACCCTTATATGAACATTAACTTCTTTGCAGAGAGACACTTTGGTGGGCATTATCTAATGTATACATTTGCAGGGCTTTCTAGGTGGCTCAGTGGGTAAAGAATCCACCAGCAATGCAGGAGCTGCGGGAGTCACGGGTTCAATCCCCAGATTGGGAAGATCCCCTGGAGAAGAGCATGGCAACCCACTCCAGCATTCTTGCCTGGAGAATCCCATGGACTGAAGAATCTGGCGGGCTACAGTCCATAGAGTCACAAAGAGTCAGACATGACTAAGGTGACTGAGCACGCATATGAGCATTTGCATGGCGTTATCGTTAGCAGCTTCTAACTGTGGATTCATAAGGGAACAAGCTGTCTTGACGAGATGTTAGTTTTTGTTTGCTTTTCCTTTTCTTTTTTTAATTTTTCCCATTTTCTTTTTTTAATTAATTAACACACTTTAATTGGAGAATAATTACTTAACAATATTGTGATGGTTTTTGCCATACATCAATATGAATCAGCCACAGTAATACATGTGTCCCCTCCCCATCCTAAACGCCCCCTCCCACTTCTCTTTCTTTTTAAAAGAGACAAATTACTGATTCCATAACCCAACTTAAGTTGTTCACCTCTGCCTCTTTGGTTAAATCCAAAATAGAACCATTTTTTAGGCTTTACCATTTTTTCACTTTTAAATTTCTAGGGGATTGTTTTATAGACCTATCTTTACTATCCATATGGGATGCAGTAAATCACCAGAAATGTAATGTAAGAAAATATTGTTTTATAGTAAGCTATGAACTAGAATGTGATTAATGCACAATTTAGTCTGGAAAAATTTCCACCAACATGGCTCAATAAATATTCCATATATAATGTCTACTTATAATATATGGGGATTTAAAAAGCATACCTTGGATCTTTTCCCTCCTCTTCCCCATCTACATCATTTGAATGACACTAAACCCATGTCAGCTGGGTTTTCAAAGCCAGCCATTGTGATCAGGGGCTGAACAGAGATCAAAGAAGCCAACTGACTATACCCCAGTGCTGAGTAGATGGCACCTGACTCAAGTTGATGATGGATGGAGCCTTTGAAGGTCCCTAGTATTTCCACCAAGACTAGAGTCAAGAGAGAGAGAACAGACAGCTATTGGGCCCAGACTGTACCATGAGCTTCTTATCCTTCTTTCATTTCATTTTCCCAGCAACATGAGAAAAAAACATGAGTATTGTGGTGCTGGAGAAGACTGTTGAGAGTCCCTTGGACAGCAAGGAGATCAAATCAGTTAATTGCAAAGGAAATCAGCCCTGAATATATTCACTGGAAGGACTGATACTGAAGCTGAAGCTCCAATACTTTGGCCACCTGATGCAAAGAGCCGACTCATTTAGAAAAGACCCTGATGCTGGGAAAGATTGAGGGCAGGAGGAGATGGGGGTGACAGAGGATGAAATGGTTCAATGACTCAATGGACATCAGTTTGAGCAGATTGTGGGAGATGGTGAAGGACAGGGAGGCCGGGTGTGCTACAGTGCATGTGATCTCAAAGAGTCGGACACGGTTTAGCGACTGAACAACAATCCAATTCAGAGATCCTCCACCTGGGATGGTGTTGCCCAAAGGGGACATTGGGGAATGTCTGTAAATATTTTTGATTGTCACAAAGCCAAATGTGTTATGGATATCTGGCAGGTAGCGTCCAGGGCTGCTGCTTGAATTATCATACCCAAATGCCTACAACATCAGGCTGAGAAGCCCTATCAGTTTTTCACAGATAAGGAAACTGAGCCTGTAAAAGATCCAGAGTTTGTGAATATCAGAACCAAACTCAGGCCTGACTCTTAAGTTGATACTTTTTATCAATAAAATTCATTCCTTCTTGGGGAATAAGAAATAAAATCAGAACATGTTGATCAACATCCAATTATAGACAGCTATGAATATTAGGAGACTGTATCTTAACAGGGATTGTGGAACAGTTGACGATTTATATTTTGAAATAGTAAACAAAAAGAAAATTCTTCTAGAAAACCAAACTCTACTCAAATTACTTGAGGAAATAATACCACCACACATAAATTCCTATTTTCAGTCAATTTATTAATCATGAAATTTCACTCCTTGTGCTCAGTTAACATAGAGCATATTCTTCTGCTTGACAGCCGAGAGTTGCCAAAGTTTATTAAGAATAGCAAATTTTGATCAAAATCAAACCAGACATTTAAATGTATGCATTATTTCTAAAACTTTTCATTTTTGTTGACCAATATCAAGAGATGTCCTCTGGCCATCCAACCTGCTTCATTTTCTTCTTGTTATCTCTTATCAGAAAAATTCAATGTGGCCAGGGTACCAATGGGGAGGCTTCCCTGGTGACTCAGATGGTAAAGAATCCACCTGCAATGCAGGAGACCTGTGTTCAATGCCTGGCATGGGAAGATTCCCTGGAAGAAGGCATGACAACTCAATCCATTCTTGCCTGAAGAATCCCATGGATAGAAGAGGCTGGTGGGCTAGAGTCCATGGAGTCACAGAGAGTCAGACATAGCTGAGCAGCTAAATACACAGGGTACCAGTGAGGGATTATGATGAAGCCTTACAGATGACGTGGATAGAGCCCAGTTTTAGTGACAACATTTCACTCTTTGGGAAGTTGGGTTTATTTTGCTTTCTGGTGAGTTTATTCAAATTCTTTGGAGCCTGTCTTTGGAAACTTTATTCCAGCCTCCCTCATCTTCTCATATTGGCCCATCAGCATATCAGATTCCCTTAACCTAGTTTATTGGCTTCTTATTTCCATGCTGCTATCAATAAATCCAAGTGTTCCTTAACCAGCTAAATACTTAAGGATAGTGCAATTCTTGACATAGGACTCCACTTGGAAAATGACTGGAATCTGTGCCCGAATGACCCATAAGGTGTTACCACTGACAGAGCCTTAAGCATTGTCTAGTCTAGGATCCTGTTTGTATAGTTAGAGACGATAAGATCCAACAAGGTTGAATGTCTTGGCCAAGGTAAAACAGCCTGTTAGCAGTCGCAGTGGGACCACAGTCTTTATCTGCTGATTCTCATTTCCAGGCTCTCTGCACTACACTTTCTGACAAAATTCTTTCCAATAGCAGAGCTCATTGGAATGTGTTTCAAGATAATACGTGCTAGGTAGGTGGTGGTGAATTCTACCCATGGGATATATTGTAGATTCCGGAGTGGCCTGTGTCTGCTCACTGTGTATTCTTTATTTAACATGTTTTTGTGGCTTATTAACTGGCCTTGCCAAGATAATCTCTGGTGTCTTAGGTTCTGATTTGGCACAGTGATCGTGAGACCCAGCCACTCTCCAGCATGAGAGCAGGAATGCCTTGGCCGTTGTTCTGGCTGAGGCATGGGCACTGGTTCCCAAGGATGGCAGCCTCATAGGCCACATGTGCAGGGGTCTTTTTTACCAAGACAGCATGTTGGCTTTGTCCAGGTTTCAGCTGTCTTTTATAAATATAATTTTATTTATTTCATGTATTTATTGTGGGCTGTGCTGGGTCTTCCCTGCTGTGAGAGCTTTTCTCTAGTTGCAGCTAGCAGGAGCCACGCTCTAGTTGCGGCGGGCGGGCTTCTCCTGGTGGTGGCTTCTCTTGTTGAGGAGCACGGGCTTCACTGGCTGCAGCACCTGGGCTGGGTAGTTGCAGCTTTCCGGCTCTCAAACACAAGCTCAGTAGTTGTGGTGCACGAACTTAGTTCCTCCGCGGCATATGGGTCTTCCCAGATCAGGGATGGAACCCGTGTCTCCTGCATTGGCAGGCGGATTCTTGACCTCTGAGCCAAGAGGGAAGCCCCATCTTTTGTCTTTTGAAAGAGCAACAGCAACCACTCTGACTAAAGGAGGAAAGCGAATCCTGTGTTATTCTGACCAACGAAAGCGTTTTGCTCAGCCATCTGCAGATCCAAGGCGCATTTGTGTCCTGGGTGTGGGGGCCCAGTTTCCTGATAGTTATATGGACAAAGTATTAGCATGTTTGTCCTGACTCAGTGGGGATGCACAGCACTTGATCATCGGAGCCCTGGAGCATGGAGGACCACGTGGAATAAGTCCTATTCCCCACATCTTCCAGCCTCTGGTTTTAAAACCAAGCCGAGGGGTGAGCACAGGCTTTTCCAGGACATGGCTGGAGGGCTGTCAACAGAAGGGCAAGAGCTGGTACTGTGGCCCTTTTAACCTTGACCATCCTGCTGATACCACTGGATTGCTGACCACAGGAAATCACTTACCCTCTGCCATGTGGCATGTTGTCAGGGTCTCCCTTCTGGAGGCTGTGGCTCACGTCCACCCTGTCATCATCCACTGTTTCCAGCTCCCTTTGTGCAAGGAGCCAGGTTGGATTCACTTTCTGCAAACACAAGTTGATATTGTGTGTTCAGCTAGACTTTGCTTAACTATTTAAAACTTGTGTCTTTTGCACTGGCATACAGATCTTTACCCGCTGAGCCATCAGGGAAACCCAGGACTCCTGTTAGCGCTGTCGTTATTATCATCAACTTATGAATTAAGGAATTGGGCTCAAATATGCTGCATAGCATGCTCAGGTCTCAAAGCTATGTGTGGAGAGGGAGGAAGGAAGCCAGATGTCACTGTTTTCTTTAATTGACATCAGTGGAGGAGAATGTTGCCACATTGAACAGGAACGGGTCTCTGTAGCACCTGGATGGGATGGGAAGGGATGAGATGGGATGGGATGGGATGGGATGGGATGGGAAGGGGCAAGGGGGAGATGAGTGATCCTGAACTGGAACACAGGGTGGGAATCAGAAAGGAAACTCTCAACTCCATCAGAGTCCAGTTGGTGGGAAGGACTAACCTGGTAGAAAGGGACTCTGCCACCCTACTCTCCACTCTCTGCTACATCTAAAATGTGAGGCTGCTTGTTCCCTCTAAGGAAGTCCCTGGGGGATGCAGGCACTTAGGCATTTTCGTGTGTGTGTATGTCAGTGTGTTGGGAGCATTTTCTTCTCTCTATGGCCGTATATACACTCCGCACATAGAGATCTAAGTTAACTGTAATCCCCACACTTTCTTTACATACAGGAAAAAGCGTGAACAGCAACCACTTCTAAAATTTCTCAAAGGCACCGCCTGGTGACAGAGTATGCACTGTAAATTAGATCATATTTTATCTGCTCCCCGGAATCAGTGTCAATAAGGAGTTAAAAACCCAAGAGGGGAGAGCCAGAAGGAGAAGCCATGAAAGGATTGATACAAATCCCTAATAATTAAGGATTTCCAGTATTAATCTTTTCCATTTGGAGCATATGCTTGCAGTCATCCTTTTATCTTTAAGAGCCCATTTTTATTTAAGACAAAATGTTCGTGTCTTTTCTCATGCCAGAGAGTATAGAAAAAAAAATTAAGGCAGAAATTTGTTAAGTACCAGGCAAGCTTCATCAACATGGACTTTGTTTTTAAAATATCTGCCCGAGAACCTAGGAGAATGGTGGATGTGACCCCACTTTGATGAAAAAGCCTCCTTATTGTCCACCTTACTGTTTTTGTGTTCCTGGAAGCCCCATCGCTATCTTCCAAGGCTAGAGTTTGGGAGGAGGGGATGACTGCTCTCCTGACTCGAGTTAGGGTGGATGATGAAGACAAAGAGGTGCTGAGAATGAATGAAAACACAGGATTAGCCCTCAGGTCTCCTGGAGGGAAGGAACAAATCCTGGCAGAAATCGTTTAACACAAGCGCCTCAGAGCAAGTGGAGAAACTTAATGAGAGAAGCCAAAAAAGTCGTGCAGATTTCTGTTCATGTGAAAATGTAGCCAAGACTCCTGGTTTAGGTTTCAGTGGAATCAAATCAGCAGACTTTTTATTCCTCTCACTGTCAGACTTCACAGGATTTTAAAGAAAATATTATATTACCCAAGACATTTTTCTGCTACGAGAGATAGAACCTACCTTAATGTAGCTTTAAGCTAAAATGGGATCTATTGTCTGGTGCTACTGATAAGTTCTGGTGTTGTCTTGCTTTTGGCTAGCTGCATTCAGGCGTTTTGTGAATGGTCTTGGGGCTTCCCAGGTGGCTCAGTGGTAAAGAATCCGCCTGCAATGCAGGAGATATGGGTTCAATCCCTGGGTTGGAAATATCCCCTGGAGGAGGGCATGGCAGCCCACTCCCATATTCTTGCCTGGGAAACCCCATGGTCAGAGGAGCCTTGCAGTCTACAGTTCATGGGGTCAAAAAGAGTCGGATACAACTTAGTGACTGAACATGCAAGCACGGCAACAGTCTCAAAGGACTGACTCTGCTTCTAAGTCTTGGCTCTCATTTCGCTTTTGTTCATTGAATGATGAACAGAAGGGTTCAAGATGGGAAGGGTTACAATTTTAAACTTGAATGGTCCTAAAAACTTAAAATTTCATAAGGAAAGAAACCATTTTTGGCCCTGAGCATCCATTCCAGTCCCCAAAAGTTCTCTTAATAGGTGAGCAGGCATCATTTGTCCAGCTTCTGTGGGTGAGGTGGAACCCTTGACCGACAGCTCCGTCTTCATCCCTTCGGGTAGGAGAGAGGCAGGTCCACAGGAAGGCAGGTAGGATCCAGAGCTCTCCACTCCAGGGCTGCAGGAGATCCTGGTGCCACAGTGGGAGAAAAAGACTTAGGAACAAATGGGAGCTTGAAAAATGTAGAATGAGTGGATTCAGTGGTGAGCAGACTCTCAGAGAACCAAAGGGAAATACATTGGAATTGGGGGTAGATTTGTCAGAGGCATCCAGAAGCAGAGATGACTCTAGGGCTTAAGTCTTGCACTGCACACAGCTGAACTCCGCATCAGCACTTCTCAGATCTATGGAGGGAGCTGGAAATTGATGACAGGCCTGTAACTCTCCAAACATGCCCTCTCCTCATCCCCTCACAGCCTCACTCAGCATTCTGTTCTCTGTTCTCAGTTTCCGAATCTCTCTCACTATTCCTCCTCCCACCCCGCCCTCCCTCCTCCTCTTCTTTCTCTTTAAAACAGCTCTTTGCAAACAACATACAATAGTACCATTTAGGGAGGACAATTACTTTCAATCCACTTTTACTTAGAGCTGCTTTCACCATCATTGTGGTGGAGACGAAATCCTGACTTTTCCGTGTTGAGAAAATTAAAAGTGTCTCCAGGGTCAGAGCAAACAATCCTTTAGATGCCAGCTGCAGGGAAAATGCCCACATAAAGGGACTGCTCCCTTCCTGACACTACAACCTGTAATTCTCTAGTTTTCCCAGAAGAATAGATCTCCTACCCATTCTGATTATCTTTCAAGGCACCAACAATGGGACCCCTCACCCCAGCATGCCCGCAGTGGCCAACCAGTTCTCACACACCAACAATCATGCGAATGTCTCTTTCTTAAGACAAGGTCTGTAAGACCAAATTTCTTCCACACTGATGGGGTGCACAGATGGGACAGATGTAGAATTTGCTTTCAGTTATGCAGAGAATGGCTGCATTTCTACACTTGCTTGTCCTCTGCAGACACAACGATGAGCCACCAAGCTGTGATTATTAGGTAAGAGAAGTTGGTAAATGCTACTGAGATGAGGTGTGCCCTAGAATTAAAGACTGGTTTCAGAGTGTAATATATAATGTGTCTATCAGTGAATCAACAGAGATGTTATGGGGAGAGAGGTGGGAGGGGGGTTCATGTTTGGGAACACATGTAAGAATTAAAGATCTTAAAATTTAAAAAAAAAGCACATGTAAAATAAATAAATAAATAAATAAAAGATAAATAATTTAAAATAAATAAATAAATAAAATAAGTACATATTTACTGACACACGTGTCTACATATATGTGCCTGTATCTGTGCACATAGCAACATGGGGTCAGAAATTTCCAGATGCCGTTTCAATGAGAAATGGTTTCTATATTTATGACTTTAATTTTTATCAGTGACTAATGCTCATCACTTATATGAAATGAGGTAGAATGAGCCAGTTTGGGGCCATATGTGAGAGTTGGACTGTGAAGAAAGCTGAGCACTAAAGAATTGATGCTTCTGAACTGTGGTATTGGAGAAGACTCTTGAGAGTCCCTTGGACTGCAAGGAGATCCAACCAGTCCATCCTAAAGGAGATCAGTCCTGGGTGTTCATTGGAAGGACTGATGCTGAAGCTGAAACTCCAATACTTTGGCCACCTCATGCGAAGAGTTGACTCATTGGAAAACACCCTGATGCTGGGAGGGATTAGGGGCAGGAGGAGAAGGGCACGACTGAGGATGAGATGGCTGGATGGCATCACCGACTCGATGCACATGAATTTGGGTAAACTCTGGGAGTTGGTGATGGACAGGGAGGCCTGACGTGCTGCGATTCATGGGGTGGCAAAGAGTCTGACACAACTGAGTGACTGAATTGAACTGAACTGAACTTGAAAGTTTAGAAACATGTTTCTAATGCTAAAACATTGTAAACGATTATATTATGGCATATGGCCTTCCTAGGTGGCGCTAGTGGTAAAGAATCTGCCTGCCAATGCAGGAGATTCAAGCGATGCAGGTTCGATCCCTGGATTGGGGACATCCCTTGGAGTAGGAAATCAACTTGCTCCAGTAGTCTTACTTGGAAAATCCCAGACATAGGTGCCTGCCTTGCTGCAGCCTATGGGCTCACAAAGAGTCAGACCTGCCTTAGTGACTGAACAACAAGCTCCACTGCATGTCTGTGACCTCCCCCTGCCTGGAGGGTCTCTCTGCAGGCATCTGCACGACTCCCTTGCTCACCTCCTCAATGGAACCTTCTCAAAGAGGCTTTCCTTGGTAACACTACTCAAAATTTCAACTTCTTCCTTCTCCTCCATCCCCATCAGTTTCTAGTGCTATTTTGTACTTTATTTTCCATAACATTTATCACTAGAGTGACCGTGTGTATGTTACCTGTTGCCATGTGACAAATGATCCCCAAATGACTGACTTAAAACAGTGTACACATTGACTTCCTCTTCAGTGTTCTCACTGCACACATGGAGATGGATGTGTTAATTAGCTCAATTGTGGTAATCATTTCACAGTGCGAATGTATAAGATAACACCATGTTCAATACACATATACAGTTTTTACTTATCAAGTATACCTCAGTAAACATGGCAAAAGAAAATAATACATGTATTCTTTCAGTGTCTGGGTCAGGCATCCAGGCACAGATTAGCTGGGTTCTCAAAGCTTAAGGGACTCTCCCAAGGCTGCAGAGTGTCAGCTGGGGCTGGAGTCATCTAAGGGCTCAGATGAAGAAGGAGGTGGTTGTTGGCTGTAGTCAGCTCTGTGGGTTGTTGGACTGAGGGTGTCCTTTCCTCACTGTCTTGGCTGGAGGCCAGCCTCAGCTGCATGCCACGTGGCAGCTGTGCTGTGTGTGTCAGTCATGTCCAACTCTCTGCAACCCCATGGACTGCAGCCCGCCCAGCTCCTCTGTTCATGGAATTCTCCAGGCAAGAACGCTGGAGTGGGTTGCCATTTCCTTCTCCAGGGGATCTTACCAACCCAGGGATTGAACTCGTGTCTCTTGTGTCCCCTGCTCTGGCAGGTGTATTCTTTACCACTGTGCCACTGTGTGCCGCATGGACTTATCAAAGCGGGCGAACCCAGAAAGCAAGAGAGAGTGACAGGATAGAAGCCATGTGCTTTTTTAACCTAACCTTGGAAATGATCCCATCACTTTTCTAGGCCATTACTATATCCCTTCCATGCTTAAGAGGAGATGATCATAGAAGAATAAATACAGGAAGCAGGGGGCTCAGAACCCATGTCTTAGCTTCACCTTAAAATCACCTCTGTCTGTGTGTGTGCTCAGTTGTGCCCAACTCTTTGAAACCTCAAGGACTGTAGCCTGCCAGGCTCCTCTGTTCATTGGATTTTCCAGGCAAGAATACTAGAGCGGGTTGCCATTTCCTTCTACATGGAATTTTCCCAACCCAGGAATTGAACTTGAGTCTTCCTGCATCTCCATCATTGGCAGGCAGCTTCTTTACCACTGTGCCACCTGGGAAGGTCCCTGGAGTCACCTGGGAAGCATTTAAAAAATAGAGATGCTTTCTGGTTTCTGGGGGAGATCCTAGGTTCTGCTTTCACTTTGGGGCCTGGTAGAGCCCAAGATCTGGTCAGCCAAGAGGCCTCAAGCATACCTAGGACATTTTGCCAAGGGAGGGGGCCGATAGGCGCACCACTGGTTTTAAGGAGCATATTAAAAGAGTGGCATGTTGCACCTCCCCCAAAATTTAACGAGGGACATAAGAACTCAGCCTGGTTTCCCTCCAACTTCTCACCCCTTTCTCACCCTCATATTGACTCTGTGGGCTGTGCCTTGGGTGGACGGAAGACTGTGTAGTATGATATAAAGGCAACCAGAAGAAAGAGGGTTTTCTGTAGGAAATAAGTGGTCTGAGCTTTAGACAATTCCTTAAGGCCTTAGAAACTAGCTCATGGTCTAAGAGTGAATTATAAATAATTTGAAGAATATTTCCAGGCTCTCAGGGTTGGAGGTTAAATTCTGAGCCAAAACTTCCCCCTGCAGTTGTTGAATTTTCCCTCTTCAGGCAGAGTTGCTGGGGAACATGGAGGGAGATTTGGGAAGAAAGAAGCCATATGTGGGTGTTAGGCTAAGCCCCCAAATAGACATTTTTGGAAGGATGTCACTTTGAATTTATGATATGGTTCTATACTTATATGGGGCTTCCCTGATAGCTCAGTTGGTAAAGAATCCACCTGCAATGCAGGAGACACCAGTTCGATTCCTGGGTCAGGAAGATCCACTGGAGAAGGGATAGGCTACCCACTCCAGTATTCTCAGGCTTCCCTGTGGCTCAACTGGGTAAAGAATCTGCCTGCAATGCGGGAGACCTGGGTTTGATCCCTGGGTTGGGAAGATCCCCTGAAGAAGGGAAAGGCTACCTACTCCAGTATTCTGGCCTGGAGAATTCCACGGACTGTATGGTGACTTTCACTTCTTTTCCATACTTAAAAGGATTTTTAAAAATTTAGTCATACCTACCTTTTTATTGGGTGAAGTCGCTCAGTCGTGTCCGACTCTTTGCAACCCCATGGACTGTGGCCTACCAGGCTCCTCCATCCATGGGATTTTCCAGGCAAGAATACTGGAGTGGGTTGCCACTTCCTTCTCCAGAAGATTTTCCCGACCCAGGGATTGAACCCAGGTCTCCCACATTGTAGGCAGACGCTTTACCGTCTGAGCCATGAGGGAAGTCAATATTTTTATTGAAGTATAGTTTATTTACAATGTTGTGTTAGTTTCGGGTGTATAGCAGATAATTCAGTTATAGTATATCCATTCTTTTTCAGATTCTTTTCCCTTATAAGTTGAAATATTGAATAGATTTCCCTGTGCTATATAGTAGGTCCTTGTTGGTTATCTATTATATGTATTTTATATATAATAGTTATATATTTTAATCTCAAACTCCTAATTTATTCCTCTTCCACCCCTTTCTGCTTTGGTAGCCATAAATTTGTTTTCTATGTCTGTGGGTTTATTTCTGTTTTGTATATAAGTTCATTTGTATCTTTTTTTTTAGATTCCACATATAAGTGATACTATATTTGTCTTTCTCTGTCTGGTTTACTTCACTTAGTACAATAAGCTCTAGGTATATCCATTTGTTGCTGCAAATGGCATTATTTCATTCTTTTTAATGACTGAGTAATATTCCATTGTATGTATGTACCACCTCTTTATCCCTTCCTCTGTTGATGGACATGTAGGTTGCTTCCGTGTCTTGGCGTAGTAAATAGTGCTGCACTGAATATTGGCATACCTTTTCAAACTATGAAGACATAGAGATGGCCAAAATGCACATGAAAAGATGTTTAACATTGCTAATTGAGACATGTATAGGGATTTTTTTAACAGAAGTTATGGCATATTCATAAACAGCTTCCATTATAGGTATTGTGTGGATGACCTCAGTCCCCCACACCCCCATCATTTGTTAGAAAGCCAGCTTCTTGGACCTTCTGTGCAGACTTTTATCCAAAAAGATGTAGTGACATTGTGGGTGGGATATTCTATGAGCTGTCTGCCAAGACAGCTGAAGAATTTTCATGGCCCTTTCATGCTCACATTCTCCTCACGGTCAAGTGCTTTTGGGAGCTGTGATCTGGTCTGCATCCATGGAATCAAGCTACTCACATGAAGCTGAAACCCAGTGCCTTTTAAAGAGCAGGCTTGAAAGCCTGGCAAGACTCACGGGTCATGAAAGAAACTGTGTAGGGAGACGTGAAACAGAATGGACCTTGAAACATGAACAGCAACACCAGGGAAAGAGTGACAGTCTTTAGAGAGTTAACTAGTTGTACGGGTAACACTTCTTTTTTGCAGAGATGTTAAAAAAGGAAAGAAAACCAGAAATTTCTTCAGCAGCCTTGTGGTTAGACCAGCAGGAGTCTAGAAAGAATTACAAATTATTTTAAAGGGAAAAATTAACACTGCAGATGAGCTCAGCAATGCAGAAATAATAGTAGACTAGGAATTAATGTAATCAGTATTTTTTTCCTGTCTGGCTTGTTAATTTCCTCTATTACAGCATCTGTCTTTTGCTACCTACTGAGAGATGACTTCAAGTAATATGTGAAATTATTTCATTATTCAGTGTTATTTACCTTGCCAAGTGCACAGATCCAAACCACAAGGAATTAGAATGACAAAGATAGATAGTTCATATTTTGCTAATTGCATCTCTTTAATCTCTATGACTTTAAATATGATTAAATGAACCCTTCACATAAATTAACAACCAGCACCAGGGTAATTAATCTCTCTGTTTCTGTTCATATAAGTCAAACTTGTCTTTGAATATCATATAATTAAGTCAGTAGGGACTACGTAAAGTGACTGAGCTAAAGTCTTCCATCCAGATCCTTACATGGGCTGCATTTTCTTCATAACTAAAATATTATCTTGAAATAAGTAGGGAACATTTTGTATACTTGGTGAAATGTCTACATGTTACTAAAGAGAAACCATTACAAATGTTAAAAGTTGCAGGTGTCAAATGAATCCAATGGAAGTTTTTCAGTAGGAATGAAAGTGAAAGTGAAAAGAAAGTGAAAGTCACTCTGTTATGTCCAACTCTTTGCGACCCAGGAATTCTCCAGGCCTGAATACTGCAGTGGGTAGCTGTTCCCTTCTCCAGGGGATCTTCCCAACCCAGATCAAACCCAGGTCTCCTGCATTGCAGGTGGATTCTTTACCAGCTGAGCCACCAGGGAAGCCCTTCAATGGTAAACTGTAATTTGGGGAGTGGGAGAGTGGACTTGGCTTTGGCACTAACTGTGTGATTAGAGACAAGCCAGTTGGCCTTTGTGAACTGAAGGTAAAAGGTAAGTGAAATATGCAGTTAGCTAAGAGGTTGAACTGGAGTAGGAAATGGCAACCTACTCCAGTATTCTTGCCAGGAAGATTCTGCGGACAGAGGAGCCTGGCGGGCTACAGCCCATGGGGTGACATAGAGTTGGACACAACTGAGTGACTGAGCAGAACAGGTTGAAATGATCTCTAGAGAAGCAAAGGCACAGAGATATTAAATACTTAAAATCTCTGCTCTTTGACATGAAAGTTCACCAAATGAAGGTAGGTTTTCAGTGTTCTCTCTACCTTTCTTTTATCGATCCCTGAACTACTTACTAACTCTCTCCTGTAGATGGAGTGCTATGTCCCACACTAATGCATGAGTTTACTTCTGGCATAGCATGATGCATCACATAAAGATGCTTTCCAACAAGTGTTACCTGAATTTGATTTTGCAATTATTTATTTTAAGGAAACTGAAATCAAAGATCCCATTTATCAAAAATAAGTGGAATTCAGACTAAAAATATGTTGGACTCTAAAGCAGAAAGTTTCAGAAATGGACATAAGATAATAGGTTCCTATTTTCATAAGTAAAGTAAGTTTCCTTCCTTGATCTTCAGGTGTAGAAATTGGTGGGGTTTGCAAATTTCAGATCTTATCTGCTGAAGATTCTGTGGAGTATCAGCCTCTAGAAGTGAGACCAGACGGGGAAAGTTTTTCCAGCTCCTTGGGTGGTTTTAATATGCAGCCAAGGTCAAGAACTGTTGCACTGAACTCTCCAATTCCCAAACAAACTTGCTGTCAGCTATCTGGCAGTTCAGACTGCTGCGAGTAGGCACGCGGATCACTGATGATTCACCAGGAGCAGAGGATGATTTCATTGTTTCCTTCCTCAATAATTATTTGCATCATGACAGGGAACCTTTATAACCAGCAAAGCCCTATCTTCCTGAATTCTAATTTCTGGTAGTGTGGGGATTTTAATTCTTTTACCTCCTTGCAGCAATTCTACATGAGAAAATATTTTTTGAATTTCTTTTTTACTTTTTATTATTCTAATTATTTTTCCCATTACTTTTTTTTTTTTGAAGTATAGTTGGTTTACAATGTTGTGTTAGTTACAGGTGTGCAGGAAAGTGACTCTGTTTTATATATATATATATAATTAGATTCTTTTCAATTATAGGTTATTACAAGATATTGTGTATAGTTCTCTGTGCTATACAATAGGTCATTGTTAGTTACCTATTTTGTTCAGTTCAGTTCAGTTCAGTCGCACAGTCGTGTCCGACTCTTTGCAACCCCATGAATCCCAGCACGCCAGGCCTCATTGTTCATCACCAACTCCTGGAGTTCACTCAGACTTATGTCCATCGAGTCCATAATGCCATCCAGCCATCTCATCCTCAGTTGTCCCCTTCTCCTCCTGACCCCAATCCCTCCCAGCATCAGACTCTTTTCCAATGAGTCAATTCTTCTCATGAGGTGGCCAAAGTACTGGAGTTTCAGCTTTAGCATCATTCCTTCCAAGGAAATCCCAGGGTTGATCTCCTTCAGAAGGGACTGGTTGGATCTCCTTGCAGTCCAAGGGACTCTCAAGAGTCTTCTCCAACACCACAGTTCAAAAGCATCAATTCTTTGGCGCTCAGCCTTCTTCACAGTCCAACTCTCACATCCATACATGACCACAGGAAAAACCATAACCTTGACTAGACGGACCTTAGTCGGCAAAGTAATGTCTCTGCTTTTGAATATGCTGTCTAGGTTGATCATAACTTTTCTTCCAAGCAGTAAGTGTCTTTTAATTTCATGGCTGCAGTCACCATCTGCAGTGATTCTGGAGCCCAGAAAAATAAAGTCTGACACTATTTCCACTGTTTCCCCATCTATTTCCCATGAAGTGATGGGACCGAATGCCATGATCTTCATTTTCTGAATGTTGAGCTTTAGGCCAACTTTTTCGCTCTCCTCTTTCACTTTCATCAAGAGGCTTTTTAGCTCCTCTTCACTTTCTGCCATACAGGTCGTGTCATCTGCATATCTGAGGTTATTGATATTTCTCCCAGCAATCTTGATTCCAGCTTGTGTTTCTTCCAGTCCAGCATTTCTCATGATGTACTCTGCATAGAAGTTAAATAAGCAGGGTGACAATATACAGCCTTGACGTACTCCTTTTCCTATTTGGAACCAGTCTGTTGTTCCATGTCCAGTTCTAACTGTTGCTTCCTGACCTGCTTACAGATTTCTCAAGAGGCAGATCAGGTGGTCTGGTAGTCCCATCTCTCTCAGAATTTTCCACAGTTTATTGTGATCCACACAGTCAAAGACTTTGGCATAGTCAATAAAGCAGAAGTAGATGTTTTTCTGGAACTCTCTTGCTTTTTCCATGATCCAGCGGGTGTTGGCAATTTGATCTCTGGTTCCTTTGCCTTTTCTAAAACCAGCTTGAACATTGGGGAGTTCGCGGTTCACATATTACTGAAGCCTGGCTTGGAGAATTTTGAGCATTACTTTACTAGCATGTGAGATGAGTGCAATTGTGCAGTAGTTTGAACATTCTTTGGCATTGCCTTTCTTTGGGATTGGAATGAAAACGGACCTTTTCCAGTCCTGTGGCCACTGCTGAGTTTTCCAAATTTGCTGGCATATTGAGTGCAGCACTTTTCACAGCATCATCTTTCAGGATTTGAAACAGCTCAATTGGAATTCCATCACCTCCACTAGCTTTGTTCGTAGTGATGCTTTCTAAGGCCCACTTGACTTCACATTCCAAGATGTCTGGCTCTAGATTAGTGATCACATCATCATGACTATCTGGGTCATGAAGATCTTTTTTGTACAATTCTGTGTATTCTTCCCTCCTCTTCTAAATATCTTCTGCTTCTGTTAGATCCATACCATCTCTGTCCTTTATCGAGCCCATATTTTCATGAAATGTTCCCTTGGTATCTCTAATTTTCTTGAAGAGATGTCTAGTCTTTCCCATTCTGTTGTTTTCCTCTATTTCTTTGCATTGATCGCTGAAGAAGGCTTTCTTATCTCTTCTTGCTATTCTTTGGAACTCTGCATTCAGATGCCTATATCTTTCCTTTTCTCCTTTGCTTTTCGCCTCTCTTCTCTTCACAGCTATTTGTAAGGCCTCCCAAGACAGCCATTTTGCTTTTTTGCATTTCTTTTCCATGGGGATGGTCTTGATCCCTGTCTCCTGCACAGTGTCACAAACTTCATTCCATAGTTCATCAGGCACTCTATCTATCAGATCTAGGCCCTTAAATCTATTTCTCACTTCCACTGTATAATCATAAGGGATTTGATTTAGGTCATACCTGAATGGTCTAGCGGTTTTCCCTACTTTCTTCAATTTAAGTCTGAATTTGGTAATAAGGAGTTCATGATCTGAGCCACGTAGTACTATATCTATATTAATCCCAAACTCCTAATTTAGCCCTTCTCCCCCTTTCCTTTTGGTTACCATAAATTTGTTTTCTTTCTCTGTGGATCTATTTCTGTTTTTTTTTTAAATAAGTTAATTTGTATCTTGTTTATTAGATGTAAATGGTATCATGCAGTATTTGCCTTTTGACATAAAATGTGCTCGCTAACCAAACAGGAAGCCCAGATTATATCATGATGGCCGGAATAAAACTTGAAGGACAGCAAGCAGATTCTCAGAGTTTGGAAGAGGACAGAAAATCTCAAGCCCAACCCCTTATTCTCTAAATCTAAAGCTTCCCCGAAAGACACCTGCACAGCACCTGGATGCACCGTGGCACAAGGGGGTGGGCCCGTGTCCTGGGGGAACTCCCACCACTGGGCGCCTTTCTTTGTCGGCTGAGCAGAAAACTGCCTCTGTCACCCATTATATGGCAGGAAGTTTGCACCAGAGCAGCCTCCTACATGGGGAATCAGCTTTGCGGCACTAAATTCTTGCTTAAGACCATAGAATCATGAGTTCCCAGGATAAATGTCCTTCAGTGTGAAAAAGGACAACACGGGAGACCAGTTCCTTCATAATTGTGACATGTCCTCCCTACTGGCTCGTGTGACTTAAATTTATCAGAATGTAGTACAAACTGTTCATTCACTTTCAGCATGATTTTGAACTCAACTGGAGTGTGTTTACAGATCCCATGGTACTATAGGGAAATGGATGAAAAACAAGTAGATCTGGGTCTGTAATGGGATAAACGTACGCATAAGAATACCAAAGGGTTTGTAAACAGCCATAGGTTGGCCAGAGTTGATGAGATTTCAAACAGCAGGATAGTTCTCCTTGATTGTATCTTTTAAATCCATATCTATGACTAATGGTCCTTAAGTTCAAGCAGTACAAATCTACCAGCTAAGGAAGAACTCCTTAAAAGAATACTTAGTAGGTTAACTCTCCAGGAGAACCTCAAAGTGAGGCCCAGGAGCTCCCCTCCTAGGTGGCAGGGTATGGGCCTAGTGAAGGGCCGAGCCCACAGACACCTTCCAGGCAGCTTCTAGAATCCTGGTTGCTGTTGGAGGTGGGGCGCACTACTGTTGGTGTCTCCATGGTTTATTGGAATGACTCTGTGTTCTCCCTGCTTCTACTCATATCTAGCTTCCATTCTAAGTCAGTGTATCAGTGTATCTGATGCCAAGTCAAAGCCCATGGGCTGGCGCTAGGGATTTTTTTTTCCCCCCAGGGCCTGTTCTTATTGGCGGAGGGAGGGGGAGCAGGGAAGGAGAAATCCCACTTCAGGAAGAGGCAAATCCCACCTCCCCCAGAAACAATGCCAGTGCACAACAGCCCTAATTAAAAGGCACTGTCCTTTGCAGCCATGTTGTTCCAGATGGAGTCTGCAGACCTGTGTCCATCTGTGAATTGTGTGACTGGATGGCAAGGAGACAAACAAAGAAATGAAAGGAAGCTTTCAGAAGCATTTTATACAGCAGTTTAGGCTTAGTTGTTGTATATCTTTATCCCATTTTCATTTCATTTTTCTAGAGCTTTACTTTCATTAATTTTGCTTTGCCCACAAAAGTTCGTCTAGTCAAGGCTATGGTTTTTCCAGTGGTCATGTATGGATATGAGAGTTGGACCATAAAGAAAGCTGAGCTCTGAAGAATTGATGCTTTTGAACTATGGTGTTGGAGAAGACTCTTGAGAGTCCCTTGGACTGCAAGCAGACCCAACCAGTCCATCCTAAAGGAGATCAGTCCTGAATATTCATTGGAAGGACTGAAGCTGAAGCTGAAACTCCAATGCTTTGGCCACCTCATGCGAAGAGCCAACTCATTTGAAAAGATCCTGATGCTGGGAAGGATTGAGGGCAGGAGGAGAAGGGGACGACAGAGGATGAGATGGCTCGATGGCATCACCGACTCAATGATGAGAAAACTCTGGGAATTGGTGATGGACAGAGAGGCCTGGCATGCTGTGGCCCATGCGGTCACAAAGAGTCAGACACAACTGAGCAACTAAACTGAACTAACTGAACTGATTGGTCAAAGATAATTGGAAACAAAAAGCTGGTTCTTTAACATAGGAAGTTTGAAAAGCACTACACCCTATCATGTAAATAATCTGATTTGTAACATGCTTAGTAAAATCAATTCTGAATCATGAAGGCCAAGGATAGTTTTATATTTTCCTTTAATAATAAAAAATCATAGATTGAATACTTATCCTGTTATTCTGCCTATCTCTACTGTATGCTCATCCAGACTTTCCCACCCTACAAGACTGGTACTATTTCTATCCCCATTCTGCAGATGAGAAAACTAATCAGTATAGAGATTAACTTTCCCAAGCAGTTTGTTCCCAGAAATTTCACTCTTACCCACCAAACCACGCTGCCTTCTTACATGGAAGCCCTGACATAAGGACAGCCAGGAGGCAACTTAATAAAATTCTTTACTGTTAAAACTTGCCTTTAAGGCACAGATTTGTTGGCCAGATTCACTCTTCTTCTGAGTAAGCTGAAAACCATTTTTTAAAAAACAACAGCTCCCGAGATAGATGATTTCATTGTTTTGCTGGATTTGTTGGTATTGTTTCCAGATTTGAGCAAGTTCATTTTTTAAATCCTTGCACTTCTCGGCAGTGACAGTGAATCATTCTCTGCCGGGTAACGAGTAACTCTTTGCTGAGATTCAAATCCCTGGGATGTCCATGTTTTGCAGAATCATCTAGAAAGTGGAACTGCCAAGTACATCCTGAAAAATACTAAAAGAAAGCTCTCAGTCCACATCATCTAGCTTTTCTGGCCTCAGTGACCAATCAGAGATGAGGATCCCATCACCTGAAGGGTCAGCGCTGGAAGTCACACAAGGTGCTCTGGTAGGACCTGATCCAGGCTAATATTAGAGTGCAGAGCTTTCTCTGTGCATATGACTTGTCTCAGGACATGAAATGTCTCTTCTCTATGACCAGGAAGGAAACTAGCTCCCATCCTCTTCATAATAGCCGACATTTCAGACCCAGCAGACGTCACTACGCAAAACTGGAAATACATTAATGCTCTGAGGAAGAGGATATTAACCATGAAGTCAAATGACCTTTAATGCAGTAACAAGGTCTCTTCTCAGTTGAGTCCCCTTAGAAGAAAAGCTTGCTCTGTGAGCACACTACTAGTTCTTTCTCCTTCTTCCAACCCTAAGGCTGAGCTGCGGTGAAACTCCTGAGTTTTCAGAGTAGAAACAACTCAAGTGTGGAATCACCAGGCACAGCAGTTCTGAACCCGAACAGAGCTCCAACTTCCAAAATTCTGTTGAAAAAATGATATAACGTGTTTTAGTAAAATATGTGTTATTAACTAAGGATATTTTCTTATATGTCAGCCTGCCATTTTAAAAAATCAATAAGATAAGGTCTAGTTGCTCTCTCTTAGTCTCAGGCACCTTGTCATAAATTATCTCATCTTTCAAGATGGCAGCCAACTCACAACACTTGAAAAATTCTTCAGCATAATGAAAGCTAAACTTTCCATATTTATCATTCAGATGTTAGGGTATAAAAAAGCACAAAAATTTGCCATAAGAAAGGAAATATGAGGAAATTTTTATCTACATTTCTATGTAAGACATAATTACTGTCTGGGTATAGATGCTCACTAAGAACGTTGTGACAGGGCGGGATTTTCAGAGGAATACACATTCCAAAGCACTTTTATCCCTGACAGGGCAGTTTTAAGGTTTCAATTGTTTTCATTTCATTGTTTTGTTTTCGTTTTTTTTTTGTTTTGTTTTGTTTTTTTGTTTTTTCCCAGAAGAAAAAGTCCTACCAGTTAACCCCACTCTCCTTGAAAACAGATCATGAGATACTCAACGGTTTCTAAAGCCATGTATAGAAAACTTCTTATTCACCAAAAAAGGTTTCCCACATGTTGGTTTCCCATCACAAGCTGTATGCATAACAATTTTGAGTGCTGTAAGAAATGGGTTTTATAGCCCTCATTTGGGCATTGTGAACTCACTTACTACTTTACAGGTGGTGAGAAAGACATCCTTTTTGTTGGAAAGATTTTGGCAGCAAATTCCAAGATGTGGTCTTGGCTCTCTTCCCTTAAGTCTTAGATCAGTGCTGAAAATTACCACTTCTGCTGGTCTATTCAGATTCCTTGAACATCAGTGATATTTCAGTGCTGGTGGAAGACCAGAATATGTAGCTGGGACCTTAACCTAATTAAATTCTTAGATCTACCTGTTTTTGAGAAACTATTTCAAGTACAGATAATTTGTTTATAAATATCAAATTTTTACCCCAAATGTATAATTCAGATTTAAACATAGTTAACTACCTAATATGGAGATGGAAATGGCAACCCAGTCCAATATTCTTGCTTGGAAAATTCCATGCACAAGAGGAGTCTGGTGGGCTACAGTCCATGGGGTCACAAAGAGTCAGACATGACTGAGCACACACACAACTACCCAATAGCTGATAGAATTGGGTTTTCATGAAAATAGAAGGTGGTAATCACTCAGCCAACAAACTGCATTTATATGGCTATCTATTATTTTGATGCTGAAATGAACAAATAAACCTGGACTAAAAGGGAAAAACACAATTTACCTACAAATGAATTCAGTGTAGATAATTAAAAATACCAAATACTAGATGTTGTGAAGAAAAGACAGTTTTTTGAGTAAGGAATTCAGTTGGTACAAATAGTCTTATTTTATTGGGAACTTTTTTACTATTCGAATTACAGTGAACCACCAAATTCTTTTGGAAAGGAAAGAATGATGGGATTCAATGGTGAGATAAAATGGTCTCCCACCCCCAAAAAGTGGAAGGAAACTTTTTATAAATTGTGTATGTGTATGCTTCCATTTTGAAAAATATTCAGAGTCTACCAGTGAATGATGGAGAATGTTTTTAGAATGGTGTACTGGCTACCTACTGCTGAGTAACAAATTACCCCAGATTTGTTGGTCAAGAACGATAGCATTTATTGTTACACAGAGTCTATAGGTCAGGAATCCTGGACACTCTAACTGTGCCCTATGGCCCATCATAGAGACTGATAAATTGCTGTCGAGTGTCAGCTACAACTCAAAAACTTGACCAAGAACCACCACACTCCGCACTCCTTCACATGGCTGTTGCAGGATTTAGTTCCCTGCAGTTTGGTGCACTGAGGGCTGCAGCTCCTCACCAGCTGCTAACTCGATGCCTCCATTTTTTTTCTTGCCAGCTGGACCTCTCCTTGGGGAAGCTCACATAGAAAATCTGGCTTCATTAGAATGAGTAAGAGGGAGGGTGAGAGAGAAGACAAGTTACAGGAAAGTCACAGTCCTTTATGACTTGATTTCAAAAGTTAAGTCTCATCACTTTTTTTCAAATTTTATTTTTAGAAGCCTGTTAACTTGGTCCGGTCCACATTCAAGGGGAGGTGATGGCACATAGAAGTAAATACCAGCAGGGAAGCTCTTTGAGACCCATGTCAGAAAGCACCTACCACAAGCCATAATGGGTTTCCACTTCAACGCTGGTAAAATGAAAGGAGGAAGATCATAGAAATGATTACGTTCCCACCATGACTTTGCTCCAAAATATTAAAGATTTACATGTCATTGTCTTTCTAGGACCTGATTCGATTGCTATGACTGTATGTATAGCCAGAACTGGGCAACTTAGCAATCCCTGTTATCATTTAGTTTTACTTTTTTAAATGAAATTTTCTCATTTAAAATGTGTGGTAAGTAAATTACAAAAAGAGAGCAAGAAGAAGAGAGAAAGGAATCAAACTCAGGCTGGACTAGTCTGTGCAGACTGTAGCCCCCCAGGCTCCTCTGTCCAGAGGATTCTCCAGGCAAGAATACTGGAGTGGATTGTCAGGCCCTCCTCCAGGGGATCTTCCCCACCCAGAGATCGAACCCATGTCTCTTATGTCTCCTGCATAGGCAGGGGGACTCTTTACCACTGGTGCCATCTGGGAAGCCCAGTAAAACAAGAGGAAGAAGAAAATCAAAGAAATGGCTAAGTTCTCATCATGACTTTCCTCCAAAATATTAAAAACTTACAAGTCAATGTCTTTCTAGGACCTGATGCAATTTCTATGACTGTATGTATACCCCAAACTGGGTGAGTTAGCAATCTCTATTATAATTTAATCTTACTTTTTAAATGATATTTTCTTGTTTAAAATGTGAGTTAAGAAAATTACAAAAAGAGAGCAAGAAGAAGGGAGAAGGGACTCAAACTCAGGCTGGAATAGTCTATACTGGATACAACCTGGATATTGTGTTTCTGCTTCTACTAATCAATTGAAAGAACTATCAGGAAATAATCTTGAGCTACATGTGGTCCTATGTGAACATATGTGTGTGGGCATACATGTTTTTACAATGAGAACATGCACAAGGAAGAGAATCCATGTCCCACTGGGTGGCCTTGTATATTTCCCTTGTGCCTTTCTCACTGTGGCCATAAAACTGGGCAGAGGGACGTTTCAAGTTATTAGCTGTTGCCTAAAGTACTCTTGTCTCCAAAAGGGATTTACTTTCTCTGATGTATGCTATTATCTTTTTTCACCAAACAGAAATCCCAATGGATATGACTTAGTATATGTCCCAAGTTATATTTTGTCTTTAAATGGAGGCTCATTTCAGTTATCCCTACATTCCCCTTTATTATGCTGGTTTATGATCATCCTGCCAGTACCGCTTCTCACCCCATAAAGCAAGGATCTTCCACTTCCTTAATTAGCAGGGTACAAATAGTATACATAGAGCCAAGGGGAAAGTCCTTTTCTAATAGAATCTGATAGAACTTTGCAAGCTGTGTGTGAGTCTGCCCGTGTCCATGCACGTACACGTGTCTGTGTGGCCTGAAGTCTCAGAGGCACATATTTTTCAAGAGCTGTGGCTCACAAAGCAACATGGCTGACCTAACAGTTACACTCTCCCCACAATGACTGAAAGTGGCGTGAAGATTTTTCTGCCTGGAACAAGTTTATTGTTCAATTAAAAAGCCAAACCGTGCTTTGTTTTGCTTTGGAGCTGGAAAGAGGAAAGAGAAAAAGCTTAACCATTCAAGAGACAGATGAATTGCTTTTTCTAAACAGACCCATTGCGTTTATAAACGTGGGTCTCCCATAATTTTAAAAAATCGTTTATATGTGGGGATGAGCCTTATAAACAGTACAGCCCTAGTCAAGGCTATGGTTTTGTCCAATGAAAGGACTGGACCCGACAAGACCACCAATTGTTCTGTTGTGTTTTGGAAGTTTGATCCAAGTTTACATTTCCAGCCAATGTTTCACCCTTTGTGTTTATGACAGCACAAAGGAGCAAGCTCTGGGAATTTCTCAAGGGGGAGTCAGGGCAGTGTGCATTGTCACTGAGAAAGGGAGAGAAGGCGGGGAACAGAGCCTCATGTGGGAGGGAAGGCAGGAGAATGGGTGATCCTTCTTGGCCTGACATTTAAATCCCAAACTGGATTCTCCTCTATATCAAAAGCGAAAATATTTTCAGTGTTTGGACATAGGCAGGAATTGCTAAATGGAGATTTAAGTCTGAAAAAGGACCTTAGCATCAACCATTTGCACAGCTGCTGGAAATGGCTCCGGACCATCCCAGTATGTCTAGCAAATATAAATATTGACCATGTGCACTTCTAGACTTTGTTTAGGGTTGTCCCTGAAGATAGTGAGCTAGTAAGTACCTTACTAAACACACAGTATGGTGTTAACTGCCACCCATGACGTTTCCATGCGTTAAAATAGCCCTTTTATGGGAATTAGAAAGTATCGCACATGGTTATTTTGGTAAATTCAAGAGGAATGACTATGTGTTAGTATCTGTGAAACTTTTAAATACATAGGTGCTGTTTTCTTATTATTACTACTATTATTATTTTTTACTTTACAATATTGTATTGGTTTTGCCACACATCAACATGAATCCGCCACGAGTGTACACGTGTTCCCCATCCTGAACCCCTCTCCCACCTCCCCCCTGACACCATCCCTCTGGGTCATCCCAGTGCACCAGCCCCAAGCATCCTGCACCCTGCATGGAACCTAGACTGGCGATTCGTTTCTTATATGATATTATACATGTTTCAGTGCCATTCTCCCAAATCATCCCACCCTCTCCCTCTCCCACAGAGTCCAAAAAAACTTCTATACATCTGTGTCTCTTTTGCTGTCTCGCATACAGGGTTATCATTACCATCTTTCTAAATTCCATATATATGCATTAGTATACTGTATTGGTGTTTTTCTTTTTTCCATGGAGAGAGGAGGAAATGCACGTGTTAAACTCTGTGTTCACTTATTCTGGGATTCTTTGTCCTCCAGTGGCTTCCATGTTCTGCTGTCCACCTGCCCTTCCAACCAGCTCGAGAACTGAGTCTCTTTGGGTTTGACGTCATAACAGGGCCACGAGCTCTAGAGCTCCCTGATCTCTTTGCTGCTGCTGCTGCTAAGTCGCTTCAGTTGTGTCTGACTCTGTGCGACCCCAGAGACGGCAGCCCACCAGGCTCCGCCATTCCTGGGATTCTCCAGGCAAGAACACTGGAGTGGGTTCCCATTTCCTTCTCCAGTGCATGAAAGTGAAAAGTGGAAGTGAAGTCGCTCAGTCGTGTCTGACTCTTAGCGACCCCATGGACTTCAGCCTACCAGGCTCCTCTGTCCATGGATTTTCCAGGCAAGAGTACTGGAGTGGGGTGCCATTGCCTGATCTCTTTACCTCAGTCAGAATCCCAGAATCCCATGGCTGGGCAACCTGTGAGGCTAATTTAAGATTTCATAAAGTGCATTGCTAGTAACTGAAACTCAGTTACCTTGCATTGTCGTCCAGGAACTTTGGAGCTCTTAATTTACCTGATGAAGTGGTTCTTGTGACCCTCACTCTGTAAATTCCCCCTAAAATGCTGATACAAATGGCTCCTAGAATGGCTTTTTTATGGCTGAATAATTCTCCATTGTATATATGCACCACGTCTTCTTTATCCACTCCTCTGTCGATGGGCGTTTAGACTGTTAAAGCTATCAAGTTCTTAAGGGAACTGCTTGGTCAGGTTTAGAAAAATTCTCAGCAGGAGATGAAGTCCAAGACAACCTTCTGCACCTTACTCCCAGTGCCCATTCTCCCACCTGTGAGCACATTTCCATTTCATGAAAAATCACAAATTTCATCCTCACCTTCTTAAAACCTACAGGAGTATTCGGGTAGTACTGAAGCTCCTTGCCCCCTTTAAGATTTCGTTAATGTCTGTGAGAGCACTTGGACTGGCCTTTCTACATCTTGAATAGTCATGACAAATCCAGTGGGCCATACAAGCAGAAAAGTAAGGGAAAGGGCCATTAATACTCTCCTAAAGACAATAATGATATTAAGCACTGTGAAATTTACCAACAGCCGGCTCTAAGCCAATGTAAACACTCCAATTTGGGTTTCAACGGTTGAAGGTTGACAAGCCGAAAGTGTCTTCTTCTCTTCGAGGAGTAGCATCCTTCCTTCTGGATATACCCCCAAACAGCCCTACCCAGGATGAAAATAAGATTCCTTCCTGTGTGATTCATCAGGAGGCTTACACATGGCTTCTGATGAGCTTCTTCACTGAAAAGCAAATCTCATGTATCAGAAAAACAGTGAGCAACAGAGATTTTTTTTTTTTCCTAATGAACCAAAATAAGGGAATGCAGGCATCCCTAGAGAGTTTTTAGAGTTAAAGCAGTAGAAGTTACATATGACTAGAATCACCTGAAACTTGCATTGAAGATAGGCCAGTGGCATTTAGTCTCCCTAAATCAGTGGTCCCCCAGCTCTCTCCCCTGTTAGAACACACAGGAGCTTTGAAAACCTCCAGTGCCCACGATGTACTTTATGCTAATGAAATGATCATCTCGGGAGGTCGCATCCAGGCATCAGTGCCATTTTAAAACTCCCCAGGGAATTTCAGTGTGCAACCAAGGCTGAGCATCAGTACATTAAATCAAGCACTTTGAGGGTCTGCAGGTGTCGGCTCTGTGCTTGGAGCATTTCTGTCTCCAAGATCCATATGTCCTTTCCTTCCACAAACATGTGATTATTCAGCAGACACTCGGAAATAAAAACCAAGGCAAAGACTTATGAAATCAAACAGGAAACAAATGAAAAATCGGCCAGGTGACATAACCCAGACCAATTTAAGAAGTGAGATGGGAGGCAGTGGACTGTTCCCAAACTGAGGTATTTTTCTCATAGTGACAACTTTATAAGGGACAGAAATTCTCGGGAATAACAACTTTATGCTTTCTTCTCTTTCCAAGTAAAGAGCATAGCATTGGCAGAACTCAACCTTGTGTGTGTGCATGCTAAGTCACTTCAGTAGTGTCCGAATCTTTGTCACCCCATGGACTGTAGCCCACCAGGCTCCTCTGTCCATGGATTCTCCAGGCAAGAATACTGGAGTGGGCTACCATGCCCTCCTCCAGGGGATCTTCCTGACCTGGGGATTGAACCCTCGTATCCTGCAGCTCCCGCTTTGTGGGCAGATTCTTTAAGGCTGAGCCACTGGGGAAGCCTGAACTCAAACTTGGTATCCTCTAAAGATGATCTGAAAAGAGAAATTAACAGGAGACTCCAAAAAGAAGTTTGGTTTACTAGCTTTATCTTTCAGTATGTGAACTCTGTATACTATAAACAAATCCAGAAGGAGATCAAGGATTTCTCAATTAATTTCCGATGATGAATTTTGTGATGACATATAAGATAAAATAAAATTACTTCGATAATGATTTACTCAGCAAGGTAACCTACACAATTAGAAGAATTTTGGAAATGATAAAATCTATCATCTGTGCAGAGAATGCAAGCTTAATCTTAGCCATCTTATTCTCAGTTTTCTCCACATAATTTACACTTCTCTTCTGGTATTGTACTGTTGTTGCTATAGTCCCATTTGGATTCATCAACTAAATTGAAGTAGTTTTAAAAGATAACACAGCATTGCCTAATTCATCACTTCTTAATTCTATCATATGCGCTCAGATATGTCACGCAAGTGGTATTTTTAAGTGTCTTCAAATTCCTCCTCAGGTCAAGGATGTTCTAATTATATTTACTATAAACTTAACTGAGGAACAGTAGATTTCCAGTGATTTTTATATTCCATCCTGCCCTTAAGTTCTATTGTCCGGATCAGAGTCATTTAATGTTGATATTAAAGTCACTGTCTTTACCATTTAAAATCTTGTAAGGAAAAAGAAACCCCAAGTATAATTTCCTAGAATTAGGAAACAAATAGATTTACTAAGCATACCTTTTATGCAAGCTGGGCTCTGTAGTAGGAGCTGTAGACATATCAGGAAACAAAAGAAAAACAAAGTCCTTTGAGCTTGTGATCTACAGAGGAAGGCACACAATTTTAAAAAGTTAATATGTATCAGGTGCCACAGAGATAAAGTGTGAGAAAGAAGTGAGAGGATTTTTGTTTTAAAGAGGTTGTTGTGGAAGGCTTCATCCAGGAGGTAACCTATGAGAAGAAACAGGCAACACAAGGAGTAATTGAGCAGGTTGAGTCAAGATGCTATTTACAGACATATGGGTAGGATTAAGGGCAGGGGATAGTGAGCACCCAGGGACTAGCTGCAGCAGGAATCAGTTCTACTCATAGTCCTGAAGGGGCAGAGCTATAGCTGAGGGAGAGGGGCTGCATGTCAGCAGCGGGGGCTAGAGGGAAGGAACCCCCAGCAGGAAGGGTTGGAGGAGACTCTCCCTTCCTGCTCCTGCCTCCCATGGAACAAGGGGGCTTGGTGAAGTGACGCGTGGAGATCAGCCCTGTGCAGCCCAAGAGGACCAAGGCATAGAGGAAGTGCCAGGGAAATGGGACTGATGGTGTGAGCCATCTCACATGCCGGAGACAGTGCTCCAATCAGCAGGAAGGCCCTGGGGGGAGGGGGTGGTGGGGAGATGTGTTTGGCACATTCTGGAAACAGCAAGGTGGAGGTGGGGGGTGGGGTTCCAGGACGTGATCTCAGTGACCAAATGGAAACACAACAGGAAACTGGGTCACTGAGGTAGTCAGGGCAGAAGGTGTAGGACCGTGTGTTCTCTACAAGGCTTTGTCTCTTACTTTATTCCAAGTGAGAGGAAGAGGCTGGTGGAGAGTTTTGAGCACAGGAAGAGCATGGCAGCTGTGTGGGAAACAGATTTCTAAGGGGCTAGAATGGAAGTGACTATCGTTACTCAGAGAGTAGATTAATTACAGTCTCTCTACTTTGCACTGAAGAGAGAGACTCATACCTGGTCACCAGCCGTATGGAGGCAGGATCACACTTGCATTTGGGCAAGATTGCACTTCATCATGGTTATAGAGAAAGCATGTTAACATTTAGAAAAGCTAGATGTTTGTTTAGCCTTAGGCTGACAGAGTCCACCCAATATCAGTCACTATGTATCAAGTGGACGTTTGGTCAGTTTTTATAGTACACAGCTCATAGAGAATATTCTAATAACAAAAATTAGCTATGACAGGGACTGCCCTGGTGGTCCAGTGGCTAAAATGCTGTGCTTCCAATGCAGGGGGCCTGGGTTCAATCCCTGGTTGGGGAACTAGATCCCATATGCTCCAAGTAGGAATTTGCATGTGGCAATGAAGATTAAGATCCCACATGCCACAACTAAGACCCAGAGCAGCCAAATAAATATTTTTAAAGAATAAGCTGTGCCAGTACACTGGCCCTGAGCGCCCTATCTCATGCATTGAACCTGGACTGGCGATCTGTTTCACATATGGTAATATACATGTTTCAATGCTATTCTCTCAAATCATCCCACCCTCACCTTCTCCCTCAGAGTCCAAAAGTCTGTTCTTTACCATCTGTGTCTCTTTTGCTGTCTCCCATATAGGGTCATCATTACCATCTTTCTAAATTTCATACATATGCATTAATATATTGTATTGGTGTTTTTCTTTCTGACTTAGGTCACTCTGTATAACAGGCTCCAGTTTCATGGGGAGGGAGGTGGGAGAGGGGTTCAGGATGGGGAACACATGTACACCCATGGCTGATTCATGTCAATGTATGGCCAAAACCGCTACAGTATTGTAAAGTAATTAGCCTCCAATTAAAACAAATTAATTAATTCAAAATAAATAAATAAATAAACATAAAAAATAAGTGATGACAATGTTTATATTGCAGGGAAAATTGAAATATGAGACTTACATAATCACCTATGAATGAGCTCAAAGTAAATACCAGTGGCAGACATCATGAATATATTTGGGACACGATGCCTTCACATATTTAATTGATTTTTCTGTAGAATTTTCTGTTTATGGTTTAGATGAGATTTTATTGAAAGTCTATAGGAGTTCTCTAAAAGATTCCTTCCAAGGACAAGATCCTACCCCATTTCCAGGAAGCATGTATAGAGTACATTATATATTGACATAGTATTTGGGAAGTGGAGTTTTGACTGTCCTTAACATGCACTCTCGTACTCTTGCCTGGAAAATCCCGTGGATGGAGGAGCCTGGTAGGCTGCAGTCCGTGGGGTTGCTAAGAGTCAGACACAACTGAGCGACTTCATTTTCACTTTTCACTTTCATGCATTGGAGAAGGAAATGGCAACCCACTCCGGTGTTCTTGCCTGGACAATCCCAGGGATGGGGGAGCCTGGTGGGCTGCCGTCTATGGGGTCACAAAGTGTCAGACACAACTGAAGCGACTTAGCAGCAGCATCCTGCAATAAAAGATGGATTCCTAGAAGGGTCCATCTGGATTCTGCTCAACCACTGTGCCTCACCTCAATTCTACTTGTGTCATTGGGCTCAATGAGATACTTAAAACAAATTTTTAAAGCTTTTTTTAGTTGGACAGGATGGATGTTCATTTGTTAATTGTGCCAAGTCACTTCAGTCATGTTTGGCTCTTTGCAACCCCATGGACTATAGCAGACCAGGCTCCTCTGTCCATGGATTCTCCAGGCAAGAATACTGGAGTGGGTTGCCAGTTCTTTCTCCAGGGGATCTTACTTACCCAAGGATCAAACCTGTGTCTCTTATGTCTCCTGTATTGGCAAGCAAATTCTTTACCACTGAGCCACCAGGGAGTAGGTAACGGCAAGTTGTCTCATAGAAGAGGAGAAAATAAGGCTTCTAAATAGCCTTTCTAAATATGCCTTCTAAAAATGTAATGGCAGTGTATCCTGTTTTAGGTGTTGAACCATTTTCCGTAAAATGATTGGCCAAACTGAGGATCAAAGCCTGTATATGATTCAGAAGCAGTTCAAAAGGATTAACATTCCAAAATGTTCTTCCTCTCTGTTCTACTTGTCAATATACCTGTCTGTGCTTAGAAATATCCACATCCAATCTGTGCTCAGAAAGATATACTGCAAAGTGAGACAATTAGAATCATCTTTGCTCTTTATTATATTCTATATCTTGTAAATGTTTAGCACTGAGCATGTATTGTTTATATAATTGAATTGAAATTTTATAAAGCTATTTAAAAGTAAAGAAGAATGATGTAGTTAATTTTGAAGGCAAGGAAACTTTCATACTTAGAGTAATCATAATATATATAGCTTGGGGCATAATTGAAATTCTTACAGAAAGCCTTAGAAAATTATTGAAAATCCTTAAAATTTTTCCAGAAAAAAATTAAACTTTAGTAAGTAAGGAAGGTGTTATAATAAGCTGGATGCATTGCTTTCTAGTGGATGTTTCATTTGCAAATCTTACAACTTAGACATCTCTGATCCTTCAAAGTCCATTGTCTATAGGAATGAGCATCCAATTCTGATGATTAGGGTACTTTTTCTTATTTTTAATCCCAAAGTAATTGTCAAGTTGGGACTTAGGGCACTGAGCTCAGGGTCAGTTGAGTGGAGTCTACTTTGATCTTAGATGTTCAGGTCAGAAAGGTAAGAGTTTAGGGGTAGGGGACTTGGGTGGTGGCACGATAATAAAATTCCTTCTGGGTCATCCATTCCTCACTTGCTGGTGTTTGTAACCAGAAAAAATAAAGGAAGGAAGGAAGAAGAGAAGGAGGGAGGGAGGAAGGAGCCTACGCTAAATATGGAGGGTAAACCATGGGTCCATTCTAAGAGCCTAGAGTGGCAAAATAACTTCTAAAATTACCCATCTCGTCATGCTAGCAGTGGGATGTGAGAATGTCACCCCATGTGCAGATAATGACCTTTAAGCAAATCTGTGTATCCTAGCTGTGAGAATGTGGAGTGTGATCCCAGTTCCCCAGCTCAGGAACTCACAGACCAGTGAGAATGATTCCAGCCAGTTCCTTCCTCTTTGACCCTTTGAAATGCTGATTCCCTGGACAGTTTACTCAGGCATCTATTGTTGTTGACAAACAGCAGAAGGGCAGCAGTCCCGTTCAAAAGCTAGTATTAATATTTACTACTTTCCTACATCTCTACTTCCCTGGTAGCTCAGCTGGTAAAGAATCTGCCTGCAATGAAGGAGACCTGGGTTTGATCCCTGAGTTGAGAAGAACTCCTGGAGAAGGAAATGGCTACCCACTCCAGTATTATGGCCTGGAGAATTTCATGGACTGTATAGTCCATGGGCCCACAAGGAATCAGACATGACTAAGTGACTTTCACTCACTTCTCTGTATACCTTTGTAACTCAACCTAAAAATGGAAAATAAAAACAAAAGGTAACATTAAGGCATTAAGTCTGAAGAAACATAATAATAACAACAGACTGGTTCCAAATAGGAAAAGGAGTATGTCAAGGCTGTATATTGTCACCCTGCTTATTTAACTTCTATGCAGAGTACATCTTGAGAAACGCTGGGATGGAAGAAGCACAAGATGGACTCAAGATTGCCGGGAGAAATATCAATAACCTCAGATATGCAGATGACACCACCCCTATGGCAGAAATTGAAGAGGAACTAAAAAGCCTCTTGATGAAAGTGAAAGAGGAGAGTGAAAAAGTTGGCTTAAAGCTCAACATTCAGAAAACGAAGATCATGGCATCTGGTCCCATCACTTCATGGGAAATAGATGGGGAAACAGTGGAAACAGTGGCAGACTTTATTTTGGGGGGCTGCAAAATCACTGCAGATGGTGATTGCAGCCATGAAATTAAAAGACGCTTACTCCTTGGAAGGAAAGTTATGACCAACCTAGATAGCATATTCAAAAGCAGAGACATTACTTTGCCGACTAAGGTCTGTCTAGTCAAGGCTATGGTTTTTCCTGTGGTCATGTATGGATGTGAGAGTTGGACTGTGAAGAAAGCTGAGCACCGAAGAATTGATGCTTTTGAACTGTGGTGTTGGAGAAGACTCTTGAGAGTCCCTTGGACTGCAAGGAGATCCAACCAGTCCATTCTGAAGGAGATCAACCCTGGGAGTTCTTTGGAAGGAATGATGCTGAAGCTGAAACTCCAGTACTTTGGCCACCTGGTGGGAAGAGTTGACTTATTGGAAAAGACTCTGATGCTGGGAGGGATTGGGGGCAGGAGGAGAAGGGGATGACAGATGATGAGATGGCTGGATGGCATCACTGACTCAATGGACATGAGTCTGAGTGAACTCCGGGAGTTGCTGATGGACAGGGAGGCCTGACGTGCTGAGATTCATGGGGTCGCAAAGAGTCGGACAGGACTGAGTGACTGAACTGAACTGAACTGAAAGTACTTTATACACTATAGTGGGTAAATGCAATTTTCCCTAGTTTAACAAATATTTTGGGAGGGTCTTCTGAACTCAGCAAATACATTGGAATCTTCCACACAGACACCAAGCTTGCTGCTGTGAGAGACAAAAATAAAGACTTCAAGAAGCTCAGTCTAAAGCTGTTACTCATCTTGATTCTTTATTCAGCAAATACCTTTTAAGTGTGAGGCATTTTGGTAGATGCTGAGAAAGATAATCAGAGTACCTGTCAGAATGGAAGCAGGAAGACAAAGGAATGCCTTAATTAAACAGGAAGTGTGTGGTGGTTTAAATGAGGCATACTTGGTATGTTGATGAACCCAGTAAATAGCTCATGAAGAAGAAAGTACTTGAGTCAGGCCTAAAAAGATTTTCAAACAACAGCAACATAAATGCCCAAGAAGGAAGAAGAGGCAGCTTGGGTAGGAGAGAGTTTAGATCATGCTCGGGGTCACCATCCAGTTTTCTGGAGGTTAGACCAATCCAGGAGAGGTGCAAGCAGAAAAGGTTGAAAAACTGTACCGAAGCCCCAACAAGGCCAGTCCGCCTTCACTAGATAGACCAGAGCTTGTTCTAAAGTCAGTAGGCAATGAGGAAAGCAGTGTGATTGATCTAACCTGAACTGGATTAGAACTGGAAAAGAATATAAAATTTGTGAAATCCATTGGGTGACCATCACGCCATTAAATATTTTTCATAAGTCACTGGGGCCCGAATAATAATGAAACATACTACAAAGTCACATGCATGCAAAGGGAATACACTTAGCATAGATATGCAGAAAAAAGCCAAATGATATCTACCTAGAGTCTTCTCCCCTCTGCGGACCACCCCAACCTTATAAATATCATGCTTTCCAAACTTTGAGTATAAGGTTTTCTTTTTAGTCCAGTGGCTCAGCAGTAAAGAATCCGTCTGCAATCTAGGGGCTACAGGAGACACAGATTCCATCCTGGGTCGAGAAGATCCCCTGGAGGAGAGCATGGCAACCCACTCCAGTTTTCTTGCTTAGAGAATCCCCTGGACAGAGGGGCCTGGTGGGCTACAGCCCATGGAGTTGAAAAGAGTTGGACATTACTTAAGCGACCTGGCACAGTCTAGCTCCTACATCTAGAGCAGTAGAAACCAAGATTCTACCCATATGCCGAGCACAGACACTCACAAAGTGAATCCAGCCCGGTGAGAATCTCATTTATTCAGTTTGAACATTGATTCACACGACAGCTACCCATCAGCTCCCCATTTCTGGTGGAATGGAAATGACTCAGTCTCTTTCTCCCCAGTCACATTGGAAATTCTGCTGATTTACTTGGAAACATGAAGGAGAGGGCTGAAGTAACAGGCATCTCTAAACCCAGCCATGATTTGGGGTAACAGAGCAGTGCCAGCTAGCAGCTAGGTTGATAGACCCATAATGTTTGTGTGAGAAAGAGAAAAAAAGAGAGAGTCCATGTATCAGACAGCATAAGAGAGACCTGAAGAGTTTGACTAGAGCACTCATCATTCTCAAAGGACATTTGTGTACTGATTCTAACAAAATCATCCTTGGGGGTAGATATGTGAAAAATGATTTTTATGGTAAAATTTAGATTTTAGCCTCAAGCTAAAAATGTGTCAGAGAACACAGTTCTCCACCAGAAATAGTTTCCATAGACACTTGGGTAAAACTCACCGTATTGTTGACTCCACCAATATATTATATGTGAAGAACTGCAGCTCAGAACTGTTATGAACCTGTGCAATATCACATACATTTCTAGTGCCTCTTCCTCCGTTTATGTCCCCTTTCAGCTTGGAAAGTGAAAGTGAAAGTCACTCAGTCATGTCCAACTCTTTGCGATTCCATGGACTACAGTATATATTCCAGGCCAGCCTACTGGAGTGGGTAGCCTTTCTCTTTTCCAGGGGAATCTTCCCAATCCAGCTTGGAAGTCACTTCAGTTCACCTGGTCATCTTCTGTCAAGTATTTATTTGGGGACCAGCTCATCCTGTTTTCTTACAGGGATTTTGTTTTGCCTTTCATTTTGAAGAGAACTGAATAGTTTATAGAGCTTTCAAAACTAATATGTATGTATATATATATATATTTCTTATGTATATGTATGTATTTATATATTTCTGAAAGCCATCTACTTCACCACCACAGTTCAGTGAAGGAAGATGCCACAAGCCCCGAATATGCCTTATCTTACCGTATCTTTTAAAATTTGTGTTTATTTGTTTATGGACATGCTGGGTCTTCCTTGCTGCACAGGGCCTCTCTCTAGTGGCAGTGCATGGGCTTCCCATTTCGGTGGCTTCTCCTGTTGCAAAGCACAGGCTCTAGAGCATGCAGGCTTCAGTAGTTGCAACATGGAGGCTTAGTTGCTCCCAGTCATGTGGGATCTTTCCAGACCAGAGATCCCTGCTTTAGCAGGCAAATTCCCAATTACTAGACCACCAGGGAAGTCTCTGTACTTTTAGTTAATGAATCATAATTAATTTCCCTGCAAGATTTGTCCTGAATGACCACGGAGCATTAGAGCAAACACAAATCTGATAAAGCCAGAGTTTTAAGGTATATCACTCAGTTTCACACCATCCATTACCTGTTTGGTGTAAGTAAGTAAGTGAAAGTCGCTCAGTCATGTCTGACTATTTGTGACCCCACGAACTGTATAGTCTGTGGAATTCTCTAGGCCAGAATACTGGAGTAGGTAGCCTTTGCCTTCTCCCAGGGATCTTCCCTACCCAGGGATTGAACCAGGGTCTCCCGCATTGCAGGCGGAGTGTACAACCTAGATGAGTCTCCATCCCCAGGGGAATTTTTTACTTGTCCTCAGTGTACTAAATACTCAGCCATGAACGTGAATGACTGGCTTTGCATTGTAATGACTTTCCAGCAGTGTGGTGGCCATGTGTTGCTCTATATTGTACAGGTTTAAGGCAATCCACTCCAGTACTATTGCCTGGAAAATCCCGTGGACAGAGGAGCCTGGTAGGCTACAGTCCATGGGGTCGCAAAGAGTCGGACATGACTGAGCGACTTCACGTTCATGTTCACGTATTTTATCAGGTTGCTATTGTTCATTTTAGGATGCAAGTGTGTAGGGAATTTAACTCCATTCTTGAACAGTTAACTAGCTTTGCACAGACTGTCAAAGTGAGTGTGATAAGAGGATGATCAGAAAACTGTGCTTCATTAGGACCCAAAAAGCCTTCGACACCAATGACCCTGCTTCTCTTTCCTTACTGCAGAACGTCCCTGCAGCTGCCTCTCGTCTGTCACTCCTGAACTCCTCTCTGTGACTGTAGAGTACACAGTGACAGTTTTATATTGGCCGTCTTGCTTTCACATGGCTGTGTGTTTCCCCCGCTTACGGCATATGTTTAATATTTAAGATGGAACAGGATGTTTAAAGTTGCGGAGTTATCAGTTTGTTTTCCTTAGAAGGCACAGATGCCCCCATATGCGAAGTCCCAGGGCTCGTAACATCCTCATAGCATAGAGTGTGGAGTGCCCAATTTCACATCTCTGTTTACACGATTATGATTATCTAAATGGGCGAACGTTTTGAGCCAGCACATTTTCACTCTTTGCAGCCATTATGTTGATTGAAGACAACTGAACAATATACAAGGAAGAATTTGATGCTTTGATTAAAAGAAAAAAGTGTCCAGATGACGTGAGGAAGCTGGTCCAACTCAGTTTCCTGCAGGAGATGTACTTCCATCTGCTGTTATAATCCCCAAGTATGGCTTAAGTAGTGATGCTGATATTCACAGTTTGCCCGTGACTGAGTAGAGGGCTTACTCTAATTTAGGGGAGAACTTGCTGTCTTTCTTCCTGGGGCCTCACATAGGTCTCCAGTTGGCTTGTACAGCTCAGCAGCCGACCTGTTTGCAGGGCAGGAATGGAGACACAGACAAAGAGAACAGACTTGCAGATACAGTGCAGGGAAGGAGAGGGTGGGATGAATTGGGAGAATAGCATGGAAACATGTGTATACGTTATCGTATGTAAAATAGATAGCAAGTGGGAATTTGTTGTCTGACTCAGAACTCAGCCAGTGCTCTGTGACATCCCAGAGGGCTGGGATGGGTGGGAGATGGGAGGAGGGGGGCTGTTCAGGAAGGAGGGGACATGTGTATAACTATGGCTGATTCATGTTGATATATGGCGGAGGCCAACAAAGCAACTACCTTCCAATTAAAAAAAAAAAGAACACAAATTTTAAAAGTTATATGACCTAAAAAAAAGGAGGCAGTGGCTCAATACAATTCTTTTACCAAGTCCCCTAGACTGAGTGACAGAACTGTCCTCAGAAATCTAACACCGTGTGGATTCACCATAAGTTCTTCTGGGCTGATTCAGTTCTTCCCCTCTGACCCCTAGGTGTAGCCTCATCAGAGGTGCAGTGATGTTGATGATGAAGGTTTCAAGTGGAAGGTCTAGGCAATCAGAGCAGAGCAAGCCTTGCAGGACTGACTAGTGCCCTGCCCCCCACCCCCCACCCCAGGTCAAGGGACATTTCAGCCAAAGTGCTGAGTGAGGAAGACAGCACTCACCACTCTAATGGGCTCTGGACTACTTGCAGAAAATCCAGCAGGTTGGAGGCCAGGCCAGCCAGATGAATACACACTTCCATGGACATTTCGTGGGGGCGTCCCAGGTTGCACTGGTGGTAGAGAATCTACCTGCCAGTGTAGGAGACATAAGAGACACAAATTCAATCCCTGGGTCAGGAAAATTCCCTGGAGTAGGAAATGGCAACCCACTCCAGTATTCTTCGCCTGGAGAATCCCATAGACCGAGGAGCCTGGTGGGCTGCAGTCCGTGGGGTCACAAGGAGTCAGATATGGCTGAAACAACTTAGCATGCTCACATGGATGCTTCAAGAATAGAAGAGAGGGAAATGGGACCCATTTAGGAAAGGAAAGGTTTCTTAAAAGATCTGACTCTCAGTTATTTAGTTGAAGGATTCTGACACATGGTGCCTACCTGGAGGTCAGTCCCCATCCCCCACCATGACCTGCCTGTACTGTGCCTGCTGGGCACAAACATTAAATATAGGAGTTTGGAGGATGGAGTTTAGGGGTAAATACCACAAAATCTGATGAAAGCTTTCCTTGCCCTTTGATATTCCAGCACACTTCCCTCCAGGAAAATCTACACCTTAGTTGCTATGGTTTTATCTTGTTATGGTGTCTGGTCTCTGCATGCACAAGGAAAACAGACTCTGACCAGCAACAATTTCTCCTTCCTTCATGCAAAATAGGGAGAGGGTGGGAAAATCCAGAATTTGTTCAGATATCTGGCTCTTCTTTCACACGTGGTTTTTGTTCTTAAGTTTAAAAGATAGAGACATTAATGGATATTTTTATAGACTTTCCTTTAAAGGAGATTGTAAAACTTTGCAATGTAGCAACTGCTTTAGTGTTATTTTTTTTCTATTTCTCTTCCAACTCAAACTTGTAAAAGCATATTAGTGGTCAGAGTGCCACTAATTCATTCAAAGAAGTTCATAGGAAACTGGGATTGAGATAAATACACTATTGGTACTACATATAAGATAGCTAACTAGTAAGAACCTAGTGTGTAGCACAGAGAACGCTACCTAATGCCCTGTGGTGACATGAATGGGAAGCAATGAGAAAGGGAGGGGATGGATGTATATGCAGGGCTGATTCACTTTGCTGTACAGCAGAAACTAACACAACATTGTAAAGCAACTATATTCCAATTTAAAAAAAAAGTTTTTTTAGAAGTCCAAAACAAGGGACAATATCTTCTGTACTTTCAGGCTAGAGATGGAAACCTTGAACAACAGCTTTTTCTTTATGCATCTTTTGGAAACTACCTTTTTACAGCCCCTGTAAATCAAAGGGAAGAATTGGGGAAATAACGGTTGCTGTAGGGACCTAAGTTTAAGGTTGACACTGTGAAATACCGTACCCTTAGGACATCCTATGGTAGTTGCTACATTTCAAGATACGATATATGTTAGTATATCTGAATCTTCACGGTAGTTCAGTCACTAAGTCATGTCTGACTCTTTGCAAACCCACGGCTTATAGCCCGTCAAGCTCCTCTGCCCATGGAATTTCCCAGACAAGAATACTGGAGTGAGTTGCCATTTCTTTCTCCAGGAGATCTTCCAGATCCAGCGATCAAACCTGGGTCACCTGCATTGCAGGCAGATTCTTTACTGACTGAGCTGCCAGGGACACAGCTTTCTATTGCGTTTATGAGTTCATTGTGTTTATACGGACCATAACGAAGGCTGAGCACCAAAGAATTAATGCTTCATAATTGTGGTGCTGGAGAAAACTCTTAAGAGTCCCTTGGACTGCAAGAAGATCAAACCAGTCAATCCTAAAGGAAATCAACCCTGACTATTCATTGGAAGGACTGATGCTGAAGCTGAAGCTCCAATACTTTGGTCACCTGATGCAAAGAACTGACTCACTGGAAAAGACCCTGATGCTGGGAAAGACTGAAGGCAACAGGAGAAGGGGCAGCAGAGGGTGGGATGATTAAATAGCATCTCGGACTCAATGGACATGAATCTGAGCAAACTCTGGGAGATAGTAAAGGACAGGGAAGCCATGCAGTCCAGGGATTCACAAAGAGTGGGACACGATTTATCGATTGGACAACAATAACAATTGTTTTTGTAATGTTAGCTTTTTATCAGTAAAGTCATAGGACTACTTCATGCATTATTTTTCTTGGCTACTCTCATTTAAAGATGTATTATTGTGTTTTAATGTTATTCCAAGTTTGAGCCAAATGTGTTCATACTAGGTTATCTGTTAGTAGAATGTCAACTGCAGCAGACTCTCTCTGACATTTTGTGTACTTACAATGAGAACGTACAAACCTCATAACCCTGATGTGAGTACACAGTATGCTTTGTTCCTTGCTTTAAGTCTGTAGCAATGTCAGACTCTAAAGAAGGGTAAATTATAAACCCTTTGTGGATCTCTTGCCAAAAGCAGAGATTCTTTGCCATAATTAAATATTAGCTAGATCATGGTTGTGATAAGTTGTTTCTAATTTTGTTTTGATCTTTACAGAATTCAAATCATAAGAATAAAAACTACTTCCAGGGATAAAGGACAGCTCTGTTCAAACTTTATAATGAGTTTTCAGAGTGTAAGATCCAGAAAGGGTCATATTAATAACCATACATTTGATATCTTGCACGTTAATCTTGGTCCTAAGTTTTTCCCTAAGAAAATGAATTTCTATTTCATAACTATTTGACTGTATTTATGTGAGTTCTTTTTTATAACAAAGAAAAGTGTGTTTTCTACATTACGTTACTGGCCAAAGAAGATTATTAAAAGTACAAATATCTGGTCATTTCTTTGTGGTCTGTGCTATCCTGTGATGTACTTAAGTATTCCAGTAGTCAATCACTGAATGTTTAGCTATATTATTTCATAAGGCTCTTAACATGGCTGAAAGAGCCAAAATAGACCATTTTGCAAAATGTTTAAAATGCTGTTTTAATCATCTTTTTATTTCCCTGATCCTTGAGACCAATGAAGTAATCTTTTAGCTGTAAACCATGAATTATTTTTTGGTGTTTAGAATAATCTGAAATTAATTCTAAAACAATCAAGCATTGAAATTTCTCAAAATCTAAGATTAAGTTGCTATTTTCAACTTATTTTTCCTTTTTGAACTTGAAAGAAATGTGGTCTTCTTCTTAACCGAAAAGAACTAACAATGCTCAGAGGCCAACCTGCATATCATCTGGCCCAGAATAAGGAATTTTTTTAAAGGTCATTCGTATTGAATGACCAAAACAATTCCTACGTCAAGGTTTCTATCTGCTCCTTCTCTGCAGAACAAATCTGAAAATGTTTTTATCATCCTTGCTAATCTTTGCTCTTATTAATTTAGTAGAGAGAGATTTTAAAACCAAACAAATAAATGTCAGGACAAAAATAAAAATCTTGAGGAAAATCCAAGCCACCAGCCTGGAATAATGTCAAAGGGTAACATTTGCTGGTAAAAATAAAGTATTTTAAGTTCAGATCTAAAGTCATAAAAGTAACCAAAGTGGTCCACCCATGAGAGCCATGTGCATATCTGAGTTTGGATCAGGGGAGACAAAGGGAAAATGCAGAGGTTAGGATGAAGAGGGTAAATCCTGAGTTACCTCCCAGTCCACTCAAGTGCCCCCCACCACACTCTGACCCATGTCTGAAGGTCACACCATGGCCTCCTGGGGAAATCAGGATACAGAATATGGAACATTCTCATGTATGACATATCCATATAAATGATGGGTCAGAATCCTTCGTTTTGGTCACTTTATTACTAAGTATAAGTCTTGAATTTTGGTGAAAAGAGAACTGAAAGCACATGTGTTCCAACAAAGCTGTTTTAAATAGAGATCATGTCCAATGAATCAAATGCATAACTTCTTCCCCTCCTGGTTCCCGACCCTGACCCCAAGCATCTTTGTTAATGATCTCAGGATTAAGCAGGAGCTTTTAGCACTGATTAATGCCACGTGTTATAATTAGGAAAGTACGTTTAGATTTACATTTTCATTCTTCTCCCAGGTGCTGCTAAGATATATCCAATAAGTATACACTTCTAGATATCTTTCTAAAGAGAAATATGATCCAGAAATTATGAATTTCTGGTTGGGATACAGGTAATTGGAAAGTTGACAAAAAGTTTTAATTCTACAGAAAAAAAAAAACAAAAAACAAAAACCCACAGTTTGTGTGGAAGTATTCAGTTAGCTTAGATTCTACTCTGCAGCTGAATTTCCTTATGCTTATTATTAAATTTCCCTTTAAAATGCAGATTCCTAAACTAAGTATGTATTAATAATGTGGTCCAGAATTAGGCCATGTAAAGTCCCACCCCTCCAAACCCAGGGATTCATTGAAAAGCCAGTCTTTGTGCTACAGAGTATTGGGGTTTATTCCTTGGAAAATCCCTACCTGTAAGGGTCTCTCAAGCAGAGATTATGAACTTGGACTATAGCAGAAACTCACCATAAGATGTACCCTAGGTCACTTTAAGGCATCCATCCACTCAGCAGGCTGCAAAGAGACCCTCAGTTTGTAAAGAAAGCAATACTTAAGTGTACTCAGTTCCTTTACTGTTCCATTCTCTATCTGATAATATAGAGAAAATAAAATGTTTCTCTATATTATTGGGTCATTGGTTTTCCCAAGCATTTTAAAGAAATAAGGAGATTGTGTATATTAGTCAATATTTATATAGCACTTCTAACAGTGTCTTATATAATAAACACTATATATTCTTAATTAAAAGAAGTTGTAAAGAATTTAAATAATGTGGATAGTATTTTCAAATAGTTAAGAAAATTCCGGGGATTTGCTTTGCTTTGGAAACATTCTAATTAATTATTGGTATTTTACATGTTCGTAAGTTTATTGGCAATTTCTCTTTTTTCTCACTTGAGAGTTGAATTTGTGAGCTCCACTATCGCTCCCTGTGGGGCCTATTTTCTGCTGTGAACTGAAAATTTATGTTTCTCTTTACCAGAATCTAAATTCAATACTGTACCATCTACTGTATTTTCAAAGAGGCAAATGCTGGAGTTTCATAACTATTCATGGAGAAATAAGGCAAAAGCATTATCTGACAATTAAGGCAGCCATATAACATGTAAGTTGAAGTCAGAAATCATGGATTGCAGACCTTTTCATGGAAACACATGTGTTTTCTTCTCTTGTCAAGACAAGAGCTGGCACATTGCCCCAGCTTTGCAGAGCTATCCATGAGCTTTCTGGAAAACAGCAGATAAATATTACTATCTCTCCCATACTGTCAATGAAAAGCCAGTTCCAATTATTACAACTGACGTGTGAATCAGTCTGGGGGAAGAAACACAGGTTCACGAAAGTTCCTGTAACCTCCTAAGTAACTAAAGTTAAACAGAATATGTTTCAAAATTGTTAGCCAATGTAGTAATGTTGTGTTTTTTTTTCCCACTTATTGTGAGTTTTCATGTTTCATTATTATTAGAAGTGAGCAGCGGTGTGACTCATCCACACAGCAGGTACCACAAACAAAGCACTAAGAATTTGGCTCTGAGATACTTCAGGTGACGTGGCCTGGGTAACAGATTGTTTTTGTGTGTGCATGAGTCCTTTTAAATATCTCCCAAGTAGACTAATATTATTAAACTAAGTGTGTGTGCTGCCTCAGCCTAAATTAAGTGGAGGGCCAAAGAATAAAGACCTAAAAATGAAATGATGATAAAGCACAAAGATGTTCCAACTTGTTCAGTCAGAAACATCTGGTTGCTCCAAGTACAGGCAGTCCCCGACTTAATATTCCAGCGTCACAAGGGTGTCAGAGCCATCCGCAGTTTTGAATTTTGACTTCTCTGAGGCTGGCGTGATGCAGTGCCATGCTCCCTCATGATGCTGGCAGCAGCTATGAACTTCAGCTGCCAGTCAACCACAGGATCGTGAGGGTAAACACTGCCCAGACTACTAGCCTGCGTTTCACTTTCAGTACAGTGTTCAGTACATTACATGAGATACTCAACGCTTTATTACACATTAGGCTTTGTTAGATGAAGGTGCCCAGCTGTATTCTCATGTTAGTGTTTTCAGCATGTTTAAGGAAAGCTCGGCTAAGTTCAGTAGGTGAATTAGATGCACTTTCAACTTAAAGATATTTTCAACTTACGATGGATTTATGGGGACAGAATCCCTACATAGGGCTTTTCCCTGTGGCTCAGTGGTAAAGAATCTAATGCCAATGTAGGAGACCCGGGTTCTGTCCCTGAGTCAGGAAGATCCCCTGGAGAAGGAAATGGCGACCCACTCCAGTATTCTTGCCTGGGAAATCCCATAGACAGAGGAAACTGGTGAACTACAGTCCATGAGGTCGCAAGAGTTAGACTCAATTTAGTGACTAAACAACAAAAATTCCTTCTTAAGAAGGAAGATCTGCAATTCCTGTAAATAATTCCAGCCCCAACCAAAAGAAAACTGAAAGGGATTTGTTATAGGGCCAAGTGAAGAATATTCCCTTAGGTAAATAGTTTCTTGGTGGCCGAATCCAGGTGAAAGCCTGGACTGACTTAGAGACGCAGGAAATACTCCAAGGTACTTGCAGTCCAGTGGATGCAGAGATACTGTGTGAAAAGGCTATGGTATAGATAGATTATACTTCCGTGGAAACAGCAAAGGTGGTTAAATAATTCAACCTGGGTGGATCTGGAAAGGATTGATAGAGAAACTGACATCCTATAGGGAATCTGAGCAGTGACTGGGAATCAACCAGTTAGTCTGGGGGCGAAGGACTTCTGGGCCAGGAGACACGTGCTCTGAGATGTGAATTTGGGGAAAAGGGTCTCTCACACCCTCTAACAATGTTTGACCTTGTTACCTGGGTAGTGCCTGATACAATGCCTGGCACACGGTAATCATTCAGTCAAAAAGTGACTGGCAAGAAGTATGCTGGCTCCTGGGAGGCTGCCTTTCCAAAGTAGACAAACCAGGTAACATAACAGAATCTGTGGTGTCACAGTTCTGGAGATCACAAGTCCAAATCAGGGTGCTGCAGGGTCATGGAGAATGCTTCTTTCTTGTCTCTTTCAGCTGCTCGGGGCCCCAGACGTTCCTTGGTTTATGGCAGCGTAACCTCCAGTCTCTGCCTCTGTCTTTGTGTGGCCCTCTTAGCTCTGCGTCTTTCTCGGTCTTCTCTCTCCAAGTCTGTTTCTTTTCTTACAAGGGCACCAGTTATATAGGATTAGGAATCACTCTAACTGAGTATGATGGCATCTTAATTACATCTTCAAAGTCTCCATTTCCAAATAAGGCTACATTCACATCCCCGCCCCCTCACCCCGCTGATGTGAAAGACATTTCAAAAGTTTATGGCAGCAACAATAAGGAATTTGTGAAGATGGGAATATACCAGGAAATTCAGAAGCATACAGTCCTCAAAACATAGCTCCCACAGCTGGAGGGCCCAGAATGTCTCCCCAGGAAGTCCTCAGTAGAGACTGTATCATTTTTGTCCAATGCTTCTACTGATAACAATATCACCTTTCATCAACTCCATCTAACTACTCTGTAAAGTGGGTGGAATTATTTCTAGTTTCAGCAAGAGGAGGCCGGTGGCCCCTGGAGTTGCAGCCACTTGTCTCAGACGATGGAACTGCACATATAGAGCAGAGGCAGGAATCCAAGTTCATCCAAGTTCAGTGTTCTTTCCGCCATAACAGCATTTCCTAAACTTGAGACATTTACAAATGCCTTCATGGTTTTTGCCATATCTCCTCATCATCTGTACTACTATTCACTTAATATTTTTAAAAGTAAATTTAAATTATTTAAAAGCCAAATACTACATTACCTTCCTGGAAAGACCAGTATCACTTGTCAAAATTAAATGATTTTTAAATAAAAATAAATTACAATGAACAGTTTAAATGTTTATTGTTTAAACATTTAAATGTAAATTTAATGTTTAAAAACATTACAATGTTATTAAATGCTAGCTAAATAATGCTGCCTGTCAAAGACTTTCAATCTGAATCTTTCATTAAAAAAAGAAGATTAACAAACATTTAAAGAGGTTCTAAAAACATGCTTTACCATAAGGAGGATACAGCCTCACCTTTTGAAAGGATAGTATCTAACAGTGGTACTTTCTTTCAGGGTGAACCATCCTAATTTCCATTAAAGAATAACTAGTATAAGGTCATCCCCCTTTGCCATTTTGCAGACTTCTAAAAAGTACTAAGAAGTCATTGTTTCAACACAAAATAAAACCAGAAGGAGGCTGTGAATTACAATCCAGGACTCTGACATAGTTTCTAAGGTCACTTGATGTTTCATTGGGCATAAATTATCTGAAAGATCCTTTCTAGATATTCAGCATTGAAAGTGAAATCAACCTGCTCTATAGATTCCTGAGAGGCAATTCTGTACATCAGTTCAGTTCAGTTCAGTCGCTCAGTTGTGTCGGACTCTTTGCGATGCCATGAACAGCAGTAGGCCAGGCCTCCCTGTCCATCATCAACTCTCATAGTTCACCCAAACTCATGTCCATTGAGTCAGTGATGCCATCCAACTATCTCATCCTCTGTCGTCCCCTTCTCCTCCTGCCCTCAATCTTTCCCAGCATCAGGGTCTTTTCAGATGACTCAGCTCTTCACATCAAGTGGCCAAAGTATTGGAGTTTCAGCTTTAGCATCATTCCTTCCAATGAACACCCAGGATTGATCCCTTTAGAATGGACTGGTTGGATCTCCTTGCAGTCCAAGGGATTCTCAAGAGTCTTCTTCTACACCACAGTTCAAAAGCATCAATTCTTCGGCGCTCAGCTTTCTTCACAGTCCAACTCTCACATCCATACATGACCACTGGAAAAACCATAGCCTCGACTAGACGGACTTTGCTGGCAAAATAATGTCTCTGCTTTTGAATATGCTGTCTAGGTTGGTCATAACTTTCCTTCCAAGGAGTAAGCGTCTTTTAATTTCATGGCTGCAATCACCATTTGCAGTCATTTTGGAGCCCCCAAAAATAAAGTCAGCCACTGTTTCCACTGTTTCTCCATCTATTTGCCATGAAGTGATGGGATCAGATGCCATGATCTTAGTTTTCTGAATGTTGAGCTTTAAGCCAACTTTTTCACTCTCCTCTCTCACTTTCATCAAGAGGCTCTTTAGTTCCTCTTCACTTTCTGCCATAAGGGTGGTGTCGTCTGCATATCTGAGGTCATTGATATTTCTCCCGGCAATCCTGATTCCAGCTTGTGCTTCTGTATATCTCGTCCATTATATTTATGTCTTTTAGAGCAATGTGGGTTAAAGGCTTCTTTAGCTGTGTGACTCTTCCCTTTTAGAAGAACTAAAGGACAAAACAGAATCCATATTCAAATCAGTGCGAGTCAAAAACTGGATAAATTGAAGAACTGGTCTTTAGAATTTTTTAGAATCTATTTTAGGCATAAAAATAAAACCAGGCATTGGACTAGACTCCATCTTCTGATATGAGAGGACTCTCGACATCCTTGTCAAGATTTCAGGGACCAGTCACCAAGCTCTGCCCTTAAGAGGACTAATCCAGGTGACCGACAAAGCAGAGTTTTGTTCTTGGACAGAAATCTTACCCTTTTATTCTTCTTACATTTTATTTCAAATTGGGGTATATTTGCTCTATAATGCTGTGTTAGTTTCTGCTGTACAACCAAGTAAGTCAGTTATATGTATACACATATCCCCTCCCCTTGGACCCCCACCCCACCCCACCCACCCTATCCATCTAGGTTATCACGGAGCACTGGGCTGAGTTCCCTGTGCTATACAGCAGGTACAGCAAGACCGCACTAGCTGTCTATTTTACACACACCAGTGCACGTACATCAATTCCAACCTCTCAATTCCTCCCCCTACACCCTGCACCTACGTGTCCATTCCCTACATCTGCATCTCTATTCCTGCTCTGCAAACAAGTTCATCTGTACCATTAAAAAAAAAAAAAGAAAAGAAAGCCCTAGCTTTAATCTGATCTTGAGGGTGCCATGGGGCTTCCCAGGTGGCGCTAGTGGTGAAGAACCTGCCTGCCAATGCAGGAGACACGGGTTCGATCTCTGGGTGGGGGAGATCCCCTAGAGGAGGGCATGGCAACCCACTCCAGTATTCTTGCCTAGAGAATCCCATGGACAGAGGAGCCTGGCGGGCCACAGTGCATGGGGGTCACGAGAGTTGGACATGAGTGAGTGACTTAGCAGGCACACCCGCTCGAGGGTGCCGCCTTCTGGATGACCTCCAGGCAAGAACTCTTGAGTCCTAAAGGTAACTTCTTCCAGGTAAAATGCAAGGTTAACCTGGTCTGTATAAATTTCCGCCTCATAGCAACCAATACCTTAAATAAATTTTAGGGTGTGGATATGATGTGAACCACATTAAAAGAAAATATTTTGAAATCAAACAAGAAGAAAAAGATCCCTTAGATTGTATTTTTTTTTTCACAAGCTAGGTTTTATGGATCTATTTTTTTAAGCTTGAGTTTAAGCTAAGAAAAGAAACTTTGCTTTTTATGGCAAGAATTCTGGAGCAGAAAGACAACTTATAATGGAAAGCATCTTGCACAAAAGTTTTGGTAATCACAGGGGGAAAATGCAGAGTAGCTTTGTAAATTTTGACTTTGAAAGGCCAATGTAATGTAAATATGACTTCCTAGAGTGTAAACAGCAGTGGTTTGAAAATAAAAACTTGTACAGAACAAGCAACTATCTCGTTAGAAGAAAATGTGTCTAATAAGCATGTGTGCATGAGATGCCTTGAATATTTTTGATACTGTGTTATAATTACCAAAGAGGCAGAATTTCCAGGACATTTGCAGCCATGAATAGGAAAGTACATAGGGTTTTTTTCCCCTCAGAAAAAGACTGCTATACTTTGGGGTGTTCTTTACATATTTAAGAGCATAAAACATATCGTTCACACATATATCACATATTTGGAAATATTTTAAATTAATAATGGAGCAACAAGTTCTTAAACTTCAAAGAATTCACTGTCTCTCATTTTAGACAACAAATGAAAATATCAGTATTAAAAAATATAATTACATTTATTTGACATAATATCTCCATTGTAGGAAGTGAAAATTAGCCTCATTTTGAGAAAATTCAAAAGGTTTTGCTAAACATATTCTTTAATTCAAGTTAAATATTCTTTCATTCAAATTACTGGGAGATTTTATATTTTCGTTGTCCTTACCTTAGACTTCTGAAAACTGAAATTTCTTTCAGACTTGGACCTACTTTGCTCTCCTTTTCCAGCCTGGATTTTGTGTGATGCAGACACATTCTCAACAGAGAGTCTTTTTTTCTCTCTCCCTAAAGGCTACAGGCTTTTGGAAAAGGACAGGGTCTTTGCTGTGGAAATACTTGAATGGGGCTATGGTGCAGAAAGGCAGTGGGTCAGGAACATTTCCTTTATAATCTGCATGTCTCTGTGCTAAGTCACTTCATTCGGGTCTGACTCTGTTCAATCTTATGGACCCTATGGAGCCTGCCAGGCTCCTCTGTCCATGGGATTCTCCAGACAAGAATACTTGAGTGGGGATCCATGTCCTCCTCCAGGGGATCTTCCCCATCCAGGGATGGAACACATGTCTCTTAATGTCTCCTACATTGGCAGGCTGATTCTTTACCACTAGTGCCACCTGGAAAGCCCACTTTATAATTTAGTCAAATGTAAAAACTCCTCCCTTCCAGACCCCACTGGGCACTCAGACAGTAGTAACCATGTATGTTAAATGATCCAATGAGTAAATGAATCGTCACTTTCTTTCCTGCCTATAAATCTGTAATCCAAGAATCTGCAGCAGCCCAGACTACTGCATTTGAATACCCAATGTCTATCGCTATGTATGCCTTGCAGTTTATTCTGTATATTTTCCTGCAGACATCCGTGGTGGGCGTTTTTGTGTTATATATAAATTTGGGGGATATTTCCAGCTTCTCGATATCATTAGGAAAACCAGATAGGTCACAAAATACATGTCTTATTGCAAATAAATGGTTTGCTCATTTCTCCATAAATTACCCCATTCTGCTTTCATGACATTTGCATGTGCTCACCTCTGTCTTTCTTAGAGTCTTACATATTCATAATTGATGACCTCTTTTCCATTTCCATATTTATATGTAACCAAACATGCCTTTCTGCAGATTTTATAATGTTTTCATTCTGTACCTTTGTCTGTTTGTCCATTCTTTCTTCCATTCACCCATCCATCCTACCTACCATGAAGTAATTCATTGAGTATACCTTTAACTGAGTTCCCTATCAATTCGTGTACTTATTATGGAAAAAAGTTTGCTCAAAGAATGTCAGCAGAATAAATAGCCATTTGGTAAATTTAAAAAGCCACCTACTTTTTACATTCTGGAAATTTTTCAGATGTTATGAAGATGTATTTATCTCCTAAGAGTGTGAGCATTCCTTGTCCTGGTATTTCAGGGGACATTTGATCTGCAAATAATTGATACAAGTGGTTGTTGCATACGCCGGTTTGCAGTGATTCTCGCCAAGAACACTGTGTGGGTGATACCTGCATCTCATGGCAATGTGGATACCATAGAAGCAACAGGGAAGGGAGGCTCCAAACAAGCTACTCTGTGCCATTTCATCATGATGCCCATTTCCAGTTATCGTAGATTTGACTCTTGACAGAAGCTTTTGGAAATGTATATTTCACTTAGTACTTTTTGCAAGGGCTTCCCTGGTGGCTTAGTGGTAAAGAATCTGTCTGCCAATGCAGGAGACGCAGGTTTGATCCCTGGGTTGAGACGATCCCCTGGAGAAGGATATGGCATCCCACTCCAGTATTCTGGCCTGGAACATCCCAGGAACAGAGGAGCCTGGGAGGCTATAGTCCATGGGGTGGCAAAGAATCGGAGACAATGTAGCAATTGAGCACAAGCAGTTTTTGCAAGGGCTACTTTTGCTACTCAAAATAATGCATCTCAGGGAAGAGTTCTTCCATATATTATCCATGCATCTCACCATTTGCCTAGGGGCGCAGTAAAGAAAGATGTAATGGCTAATTTATATAAATGCATATGAAATATACAGTGTATTAAAAGTGGTGATAATATCCTCTCAGTTATTCTGTGTTGTCGCCCATTGGGACCATCTTACTGCTAAGATAAGTGGGTCGATTTTGCCCTCAAGACATCAGATAGGTAGAAATTCACTTGGAGTAGGTATTCAGATATGAAAATATGTTCATTCCTACAAAATAGTCTGAATTTATATTCTGAGTTCAAATAAAGTCAGCTTTCTTTTTGCTTCTGTTTGTCTTGCAGTGTCATATAAGGACAGGAGAAGGGTTCCAAACTTCTTCCATCATCTTAATATTTATCTTTGATCATTTCCTCTCGAGTGTATGTCCAAGGATCAGCATCCTTGTTTCTAATCTGTATCAGAAAAAACAGAAGCTCTTGCCATTGTCCATTTAGCTGGCAGTCCTCTGAAAATGACACAGGAGAAAAAAATTGCGTGCAAAGAGAGCACTAGGTCCTCCTGCCGGACTGTGTGCATATGCAGTACACGACTTGGCCGCAGACATGGTCCTCGTTTCGAATCTGAAGCCATACTCTCTTTTCCTGACACACGTGCATTTATACTCTGGGACTCTTGATCATTCTGTAAGGAAAAACTACTTCTTGTTATTATACATCATACCTTGTGGCAATAGATGGCTCTGAGTCCCAAAGGGGAAGAGAAACTCTGTGGCAACTATGTGTATTTTATCCATAATAACATTTATTTCCAAATTAAAAATGTGTGTTTATGTGTGTATGTGAGCATGTGTTCAGTGAAAAATATTTATATATTTATATTTCCCTATATATATATAGAGAGAGAGACATAAAGTATCAAGAAAAGATACTTTTGACAACATCTGGGCATGAACATCTCTAGTTGTTATTTGTCTATAGAAAAATACCGCAGACTGTGTGGCTTATAAAGAAGAAAAATGTATTTCTCACAGTTCTAGAAGTCCCAGATCAAGATGCTGGCAGATTGAGTATGTCTGGCGGCCCACTTCCTCATAAGTCTGCCTCCTCACTGTCACCTCACAGGGCGGAAGTGAGAGCCCATTCCTGGGGCCTGTTTTATGAGGGCCCTGAGCCGGTTCATGAAGGTTCAACTCTCAAGACCTAATCACTTCCCAAAGGCCCCACCCTCCATCCTACCATCACTTCAGGAGTTAACATTCACTCAGTATATGAACGTGAGACAGCTAGCAACATTTAGACCATAGCATTACTCATCATTCTTCATCTTTTTTCTAATTATCGAGTGCAGTTTATTCAATTACAATAGACTGTATCCTTTCAGAAATTCTCGGAGGACTTTTGACCTACTGTAGAATAAGCTTCCCTGGTGGCTTAGTGGTAAAGAATCCGCCTGCAATGCAGGAGACATGAGTTCAATCCCTGGGTCAGGAAGATCCCCTGGAGGAGGGCATGGCAACCCTCTCCAGTACTCTTGCCTGGAGAATCCCATGGTCAGAGGAGCCTGGTGGGCCATAGTCCATGGGATCGCAAGAGACGGACATGATTGAAGCGACTAGGCACGCACTAGAATAAGCACAAAGAACTCAAAGAGAATCCTGGTGCGTGCTCTGGCAAAAGGAGACATCCAGCTCTCCTGGCTGAAATCTAGACTCCCCTGCTCGGCCCTGCTGCTAAGACCTGGAGGGGAGAGCCATTACTGTGCTCCTGAGTCTCCCAGGGCAGACTGTTTCCCACAGGGCTGCCAGACTGCCATCTCTTTATGAGTGTGGACTCCGTTAATACCAAGACATGATTTTTGGCAAAAAAAAAAGAAAGAAAAAAAAAAAAAAAAACTAAGAGCCTTCCTAAATGCACAGCAGTGCTAGACAATTCTGATATATTCCTGTGATCCAGTGCTGGGAGTATAAAAGAAAGATGAAAAGTGAATCCATTATAGACGCAGGTTTTAGGAATCCACCTCCAGCCCCACCATAAGAAGAGTCCGTTCCTCCAGGGCCCAAATCAAACTACACAGGTCTCCGCAGAACCGTTAAGCGTCTTTCTCTTTTAAGATGAACAGACCAGAGGCAGGCAGGAGAGAGATTTCAGAGCCTTCACAGCTGCTAAAATGTCAGAGCTGAAAACCTAAGATTGTCCCTCGTCCCTGATCCAAAAGAAGTTGCTCAACCTCCTAAGAAAAATGGTAACTTTAGAGGCAATTCTAGGAGTTCATGTAATAATGGTTAGTACTGTGGTATCTTGGATGGCAGTTTTCAAACCCTTAATTGGTTTACACTTAAGGTTTTCCTTAAAGATGTACTATTTATTTTAGCTGATTACAAAAGAGAGAAGTGCATATTTTTTTTGCCTTACGAATGATTTAAAATGCAGTATGTATACCAGCTGGGGTAGAAAAGTACATGCCAAGCTAGATATTAACCTTTTTACATATATAAATGCTTCCATTCAAATCCAAGACATTAGTGTGCACCTACTATGTACCATAAGGCTTCCCTGGTATCGTAGTGGTAAAGAATCTGTTTGCCAATGCAGGAGGCTCAGGTTCGATCCCTGAGGGGGTCCGGAAGATGGCCTGGAGGAAGGTACGGCAACCCACTCTAGTATTCTTGCCTGGAAAATAATCCCATGGACAGAGGAGCCTGGAGGGCTACAGTCCATGAGGTCTCAAAAGAGCTGGCATGACCAAGCACACACAGCAGCAGTATGTACCATAAACCATGTCAGGCACTGCCAGGAGACAAAGAAAAAGAGGATTCAATCCTTTTCTCACAGGGGTGTATAGTGTAGTAAAAGTTGTATCCATCATCTGTTGCCATGGGGGTGCTATATTACAAATCACCCCAAACCTCAGTATTCCAGCTCACACATCTGTGGTTCATTTGGGCACTTCTTGACTCCAGCCCAGTCTGGTTGAGCTTGGCTCTAAGCTGCAGGTTGGGGCCGCTTCTGTCTGCTCATCTGATGAGGTAATGGGCTTCTCGTCATCCTAAGGTCGGTGGACCAAATGAGGATGTTCTTGCCATGGTGATGATAGAAACAGGTGGGAAAGCCCAACCACACAAATGGCTTTGGGCAAATCACATCCCCTAAGATTCGCTAGCCAAAGCATATCACATGGCCAAAGCCCACATCACTGGACTGAAGAAATACACTCTACCTAGGAAGACTGCGGAATCACATGACAAAGGATATGGGGGTATAGAGAGAGATGCAAAAGTGAGAAAAATAATACAATCAAGCAATAGGGAAAGATAAATTCACACTTGCCTGTGTAAGGAAGGGTCAGGATTTCAAAAAGGAAGGAATTCATTTTATCTCAAAGACAGAAAGGAACTATTCTTAGTGAAGTGAAAGTCGCTCAGTCATGTCAGACTCTTTGCGACCCCATGGACTGTACAATCCATGGAATTCTCCAAGCCAGAATACTGGAGTGGTATTCTGTGAAAAGGTAGCCTTTCCCTTCTCTAGGGGATCTTCCCAACCCAGGAACCGAACCCAGGTCTCCCACATTGCAGGAGGATTCTTTACCAGCTGAGCCCCAAGGGAAGCCCAAGAATATAGGAGTGGGTAGGCTATCCCTTCTCCAGTAGATTTTCCGGACCCAGGAATCAAACTGGGGTCTCCTGCATTGCAGGCAGATTCTTCACCAACTGAGCTATGCTGCCGCTGCTAAGTCGCTTCAGTCATGTACGACTCTGTGCGACCCCATAGACGGCAGCTCACCAGGCTCCCCCATCCCTGGGATTCTCCAGGCAAGAACACTGGAGTGGGTTGCCATTTCCTTCTCCAATGCATGAAAGTGAAAAGTGAAAGTGGAGTCGCTCAGTCGTGTCCAACCCTCAGCAACCCCAGGGACTTCAGCCCACCAGGCTCCTCCGTCCATGGGATTTTCCAGGCAAGAGTGCTGTAGTGGGGTGCCATTGGAAGCCCAACTGTTCTTAGAGGGGGTGGCAGTTGCACTCAGTCACAAAAGGTTTGGTACTTCAAGAGGCAGACAAGGTGTGTCTATAAGTGTATGGGGCTGAGGGAGGGGCAGACAGTAATTCAAAGATGCTCCAGGAGAAAAGTGGTGACCTGTGTAGGACATCTTCAGTGTTAGGTCACAGAGAAGTAAATTTAAAAGAAAACATAGAAAAAGATCTATCAATGAGAAAACTACAAATACACAGCAGAGATGTCCTGTGTCAGAAGTTCTATATGTTATTACCGGCAGTTCTTTGAAAAGACAAGTGTTTGAATGAAAATTCCCAAGATACAAAAAGTGAAAAAGCACACAAGGATAGAATTTTTGTTTAAGTCTTTAGAGCTATAATTAAAGCTGGAAGTGACTTAGAAATTATCTAGACCAATTCATTTATTTCACAGGTAAAGAATTGTGCATTTTGGAGGTAAACTCTATCTCTGTCTCTGTCTCTCTCTCTCTCTCTCTCTCTCTATATATATATATATATATACATAAAATACATGTGTGTGTGCATGTGTGTGTATTATATATTCACTATGTGTGTATGAAATATATAAACATATTTAGAAAGATTAAATGTCTTCCTAAATGAATATATCCTCTAAATATGTAAAATGTATAACATACAAACATTTATATAGTGCCAGAATAAATTCTTCCATATATATATCAAGGTTGGGGGAGGGATATGAAATGAGCAGACTTCTTAAAGCAGCATTCTAAAGGTCTCTCAATCCCTCATAAATTTAAAAACCATTTACTTCTTCATCAAGTGACCTTTTTGGTTCCAAGGAACAAAAGAAAGTCACATTATTCAAATGCAAAGGGAAGAATTATTGATAAGAAAGAAAAATAAATATCGCCACAGATACTCGAGGACTGCAAATACCATCTGAAGTGTCTTGTCTAACAGAGGAAGGAAGCAGGGTGGCTCTCCAGAACCCAGATCACAGAGTTTGGGGTACCATTATCAAAAGATGGGGGGTGGGGAGCTGGACACTAAGGGGCAGGTGAGGGCAAAGATAGCTAATGCTCTCTCCCCACTGACCAGTCTTCTCCTTTGTAAAATGCATTCCTCTCCTTTATAAATGAAGCGTAAGCATCTGCCTAACCAGAGTAAATCAGCTTGTGTTCACAATATATGAGCTTTCTTCTCCCAGTGTAGAAATAATGAAACTTTGGAGTTGTGCCCTTTAGATAATCACCGTTAATGTAGATCAGAGGTCAGCAAACTATAACCCTGGAGCCAAGTCGGCTGATCTGTTTTTACAGAACAAGTTTTATGGAAAAATAGCCAGGACGGCTGGGCTCGTTTTCGTGTGGTTTATGGCAGCTTTTGCACTAAAACAGCAGGACTGAGTAATTGCAACAGGGATGGAACCCAGATGGCCTGTAGTGCTTCCACTATTTCTTATCTGACCCTTTAGAGATAGTTTGCCCACCCCGGTGGAGATAGTGAAGAATTAGCCCTTTTCTTAATGGGGAAAACTTGCCTGGGCGCTTGCTTCCAGTGACACGGATTGAGCCCGCGTCTGCCCAGGAAGGATGTCAGTGGACAGGGTGCCGCCTCCCTGCCTCTTCCCGCGCCCCGCCCCGTCCATCCTTAACCCTTTGTTCTCTGTCCTTTGCCAGACTCCGACCTGAGCATGCGCACACTGAGCACGCCCAGCCCAGCCCTGATATGTCCACCCAACCTGCCGGGATTTCAGAATGGAAGGGGCTCGTCCACCTCCTCGTCCTCCATCACCGGGGAGACGGTGGCCATGGTCCACTCCCCGCCCCCGACCCGCCTCACCCACCCGCTCATCCGGCTGGCCTCCAGGCCCCAGAAGGAGCAGGCCAGCATCGAGCGGCTCCCGGACCACGCCATGGTGCAGGTCTTCTCCTTCCTGCCCACCAACCAGCTGTGCCGCTGCGCGCGCGTGTGCCGCCGCTGGTACAACCTGGCCTGGGACCCGCGCCTCTGGAGGACTATCCGCCTGACGGGCGAGACCATCAACGTGGACCGCGCCCTCAAGGTGCTGACCCGCAGACTCTGTCAGGACACACCCAACGTCTGTCTCATGCTGGAAACCCTAAGTGTCAGTGGCTGCAGGCGGCTCACGGACCGAGGTCTTTACACCATTGCCCAGTGCTGCCCGGAGCTCCGGCGGCTGGAAGTCTCCGGCTGCTACAACATCTCCAATGAGGCAGTCTTCGACGTGGTGTCCCTCTGTCCCAACCTGGAGCACCTGGATGTGTCAGGTACGTGGCCATCCGTGGGCCCTTCCCAGCACATCCTCCCAAAGCAGGAGAGGACGCTGACACCTGGGAAAGGTCCCTTTGGGATATTCAGGGCTCAGCAGGGTGACTCTTCTTCCTGTAAAACTGTCTTTATGGAACGATGATTCTGGGGGCCAGAGGTATCCCTTTTGTCAAATGATGTCAACTTCTTAGAGGAGTTAGAGGCATCTTATGTCTGGCAATTCAAGTTAGTGTGCCTTTTTTGTTTTATTTCTTGATGTGAACCTTTTAAAAGTCTTCATTGAATTTGTTACAATATAGCTTCTGATTTATGCTTTGGTTTCTTGCCCAAGAAGCATGTGAGAGCTTAGCTCCCTGACCAGGGATGGAACCTGCATAGGAAGATGAAGTCTTAACCACTGGAGCAGCTAGGCAAGTCCCACAAGTTAGTGTGACTGTCAAGTGTGTCTTTCCTCCCCATAATTCTCAAAGTAATTTCAGAGCAACCACAGATAGGTGGTGGTGGTGGTAGTCGCTCAATCATATCTGACTCTTTGAGATTCCCCTGGACTGTAGCCCACCAGGCTCCTCCGTCCTTGGAATTCTCCATGCAAGAATACTGGAGTGAGTTGCTGTTCCCTTATCCAGGGGATCTTTCTGACCCAGGGATCAAAACAGGGTCTCCTACATTGCAGGCAGATTCTTTACCATCTGAGCCAGCAGGGAAGCACAAACCATGGATAATGGGATCTAAGTATCTAATCACAGATAAGTGAGAGCCAGCTCTCTAGCTGAAACGGAAGTAGTTTACAAACTGACCTGACATCCACTGGTCACTGTCGCATGGAGCTTGAGAGCTGTGTTTAAGCTGATTCTGTGCTGTGTCCTGTGGTCACCATGGCTTGAAATTTTGCAGATATTGGGAAAAATCCATCATGGCTAAGAGTTTTCTCATATTTCACTCCTACCCTCCTCAGCCTTGGGTTGCTTTTGCATCTTTTCTCAAGCAATATTCTTTTATTTCCCAAACTTATTTATTTTTAATTGAAGGAAAATCATTTCACAGTATTGTGTTGGCCTCTGCCATCAAGCAGTATTCTTAATTACAGAGTGCAAGGGTAGGGCCCACCAAGTGAAGCCTTTGAAAGTGAAGTGAAAGTTGCTCAGTCATGTCCTCCTCTTTGCAACCCCATGGACTTATACAGTCCATAGAATTCTCCAGGCCAGAATACTGGAGTGAGTAGCCTTTCCCTTCTCCAGGGGATCTTCCCAACCCAAGGATCAAACCCAAGTCACCCTCAATGCAGGTGGATTCTTTACCAGCTGAGCCACAAGGGAAGCCCAAGAATACTGGAGTGGGTAGCCTTCTCCAGAAAAAGATCTCCAGCAGATCTTCCTGACCCAGGAATCGAACCAGGGTCTCCTGCATTGCAGGCGGATTCTTTACCAACTGAGCTATGAGGGAAGCCCTTTAGTGCTTTTTTCAAAATGAAGGAACTCCTAGCATGGCTGCTTTGCTTGCAGACCTCTCACAGGCAGGAAGAATTAAAGCCCAGACTCGCACTGAGGCGCCAGACGTGGATCCAGCCAGACTAACAGCCTTTCTTTATCTCATCTGCTACCCAGTCAAAAGACGCACATTTGAGAGGCTGGAGTGTGTGAGATGCAACTGGGAGTTAAAGAAATGAGCAGCGCGAGCCACAACCTCAGGGACTGTTGGGGAGGGGTCGAAAGTAAAAACCACTGCACAGGCAAAGAAATAGAGTTGGGGGTTTACCAGCATCTGAGGTAAACGATATTCTCTAACAAAACCTGAGGTTAAAGTCAGCTCTCAGAGCTCACTCTCTCTTTTGAAAACCGACATCTGAAAATATTTCCGATGACAGTCAATTATTTCTCGTACATTCTTTCCCTGCTCCCCTCCTTGAGTTGGCTCCAGCACAAAGCCATGGAAACCGTATGTTCAGTTAGTCGTGAGCAGCTGTTGGCATAAAGAAGCAGGAAACGAAGAGGTTTTCTTACATTTCCCCCCTCCCCCTCCCCGCCAAGGAATTCTGGAAAGAGAAAGCATTATGATGCAGTAGGAACTAGCTTCAAAAGTCTGTGATTTGGGACAGTTCACAGCTTTCCCTAGATGTCTTTTCTCTTCTTAAAAAAAAAAAAAAAAGAACAGGGGTGGGGGGACTAAGGGATTGGATTCTTTAACATTCAAAGGTTCTGAACCCTGTGGGCCTCTTTTATAAACACCTCATTTTCTTTTATTTTTCTTAGATTAGAAAATGACTCCATTTTGGAATCCCCATCTTTGTTAAAGGGACTCCCCCCAGTGCACCCTCAGGACAGGCTGCAAGTAAATTGCATTTTGTCTTTGGACTTCTTTTGAGATTCGGAAATGCAGAAATTGCTTGGGCTGTTTGGGAATGGAAATTTCTGGGCTTCTAGCTTGAGTGAGTGGACCCTGCTTGGCCCCTGTGCTAACGGTTATGTATCGAGCTTCTCCCTATCAACCTGACCTGGATATCTGTGTAAATAAAGACTGTGTAAATGGGGGAATCTCTAACTCACTAAGAGCACAGAATTCTAGATACTGGCAGGAATGGTGGTGGGTATTTTCAGGTAGATGAACTCAAACAACCCAACAAGTCATAAGGGTGGATTTGTGTCACCACCTCTGAACGGTGCCCTCCAGTTCTGAGGGAATCTAGAAACTGTGATTTCACCTGCACTTATTCCCCCTTGGTTCTCGCAACTAGCCTCTGACATTGGCCACCTTCTCGGTGGCAATATCCTTGCCACTGAGTATAGACCTTGGCTGGTCTAGAGCTTAATTTCCCCAGAGAATGTGAGACTGCCCCTCCCATCCCTAGCATGCCCGCCTTGAAAGTTATCTTTAAAAGTCACTGAAAGTTACTGTAACTAGCCCTAGCATTTATTCATTATCACTTATTACCTTTTATTAATGTTTAGTCATGGTTCTCCAGGGCTTCCCTGGTGACTCAGGGGTAAAGAATCTGCCTGCTAGTGCAGGAGACGCAGGTTCAATCCCTGGGTGGGGAAGATCCTCTGGAAAAGGAAATGGCAACACATTCCAGTATTCTTGCCTGGAGAATCCAATGGACAAAGGAGCCTGGAGAGCAACAGTCTATGGGGTTGCAAAGAGTCAGACACAACTGAGTGACTAGACAACATGGTTCTCCAGAGAAATAGAAGCAACAGTGTATGTGTGTGTATATATACATATATACATATACGCATATACGGGCTTCCCTGGTGGCTCAGAGGTTAAAGCATCTGCCTGCAATGCGGGAGACCTGGGTTCAATCCCTGGGTCGGGAAGATCCCCTGGAGAAGGAAATGGCAACCCACTCCAGTAATCTTGCTGGAGAATCCCATGGACGAGGAGCCTGGTGAACTACAGTCCACGGGGTCGCAAAGAGTCGGACACGACTGAGCAACTTAGCTTTATATGTATATACATGTGTGTGTATATATGTTCCATATATATATATGGGACAGTTACATATATATGAGGAGTTTTATATATATGTCCCAGTTATATATATATATATGTCCCAGTTATATATATATTTATATATATATATATATATAGAGAGAGAGAGAGAGAGAGAGATTACCTGCCTCTTGAGAAATGTGTATGCAGGTCAAGATCCAACAGTTAGAACTGGACATGGAACAACAGACTGGTCCCAGAATAGGGAAGGAGTACGTTAACACTGTATATTGTCACCCTGCTTATTTAACTTATATACAAAGTGCATCATGCAAAATGCCAGGCTGGATGAAGCACAATCTGGAATCAACATTGCCCAGAGAAATATCAACAACCTCAGATATGCAGATGATACTGCCCTTATGGCAGAAAGCAAAGAGGAACTAAAGAGCCTCTTGATGAAAGTGAAAGAGGAGAATGAAAAAGCTGGCTTAAAACTCAATATTCAAAAAACAAAGATCATGGCATCTGGTTTCATCACTTCATGGCAAATAGATGGGGAAACTGTGGAAACAGTGACAGACTTTATTTTCTTGGGCTTCAAAATCACTGCAGATGGTGCCTGCAGCCATGAAATGAAAAGACGCTTGATCCTTGGAAGAAAAGCTATGAAAAACCTACTAAACAGCATATTAAAAAGCAGAGACATCACTTTGCCAAAAAAGATCTGTCTAGTCAAAGCTATAGTTTTTCCAATAGTCATGTATGGATGTGAGAGTTGGACCATAAAGAAAGTTGAGCACTGAAGAATTGATGCTTTTGAACTGTGGTGTTGGAGAAGACTCTAGAGAGTCCCTTGGACGGCAAGGAGATCAAACCAGTCAATCCTAAAGAAAATCAGTCCTGAATATTAATTGGAAGGACTGATGCTGAAGCTGAAACTCCAACACTTTGGCCATATGATGCAAAGAACTGACTCAGTGGTAAAGACCCTGAGGCTGGGAAAGAGTGAAAGCAGGAGGAGAAGGGGACGACAAAGGATAAGATGGCTGGATGGCATCACCGACTCAATGGACATGTGTTTGAGCAAGCTCCAGAGACAGTGAAGGATAGGGAAGCTTGGCATGCTGCAGTCCATGGGGTGGCAAAGAATGACTCAGCCACTGAACAGCAACAACCATATGCACTGGGAAGTGCAGTCTGCCTGACTGAGTCTCCTGGTTCAAATGCTAATCTTATCCAGAAAAATGCTCACAGGCACACCCAGAAATAAGGTTTAACCAAATATCTTGGCACTTTGTCACCTAGTCAAGTTGACACATAAAATTAACCATCACAATTAATAACATCTTTAAACATCAATAGAATATATTACAACTAACCAATTTTTAAAGTTTAAATCTTACGATTATTACAAGTGAAATTGCTTCTAAAGGTTCCTCTATACTTGAAGACCCGGGAGTCCTCCTTACTACTCTTCCTGATCTGTTATATGAGACCAGTCGAATCCTGTCCAGGTGATTCCACTCCCCCAGAATGTTAAGTCCACCCCCTCTCTTCTGCCTGCCTGCCTGGATGCATGCTTGCCCTATCACTGGCCTTACACCCACCTCAACTCCATCAATACACCTTCTACACAACCAAGGTCCAGAGCAATGTTTTCAAACTGGGAAGCCAACCCTTCATTTCCCTGCATGAAATCTCCCAATTCCTCATCTTGACATGTGGGAATAAAGTTGCTTAGCAAAGCATATATGGCACTTCATGAGTTGCTCTTTCTAGGTTCTCACCCTGCCCCTAGTAACCTGAATGCTGTGTTTCCTGGAACCATTTGAATTTCCCAAGTACACCATGCCTATGCACACTCTGATGTGTGTGCATCTCTCTGACCTGCATGCCATTCCCTCCTCTGCCCCCTCTCACCTCCCCCAAAAACCTTCTTAACAGATGTCATTGCTGGAGGCCCAGTGCAAGCGTCCCCTAAGTAAAGCCTTTCCTGCCTGACCCCCGGGAAGCTGAGGGTATCCTCCCAGGTGTCTGCATTCTTAGTGTAAGCAGGTAGAGCATTGCTCAGCTTTGCAACTGGGTACTTGTGTATTCTCAATTCATTATGAGTTTTATATGGGCAAAAATGAAGCATAGTTTATATCTGTACTTTGTGATAATGTAATTCCTTGAACAGAGGAGTTTCAAAGCCCCAGTCATCTTGATTTCTAAAGGGTTCAAACAGAGTTGTCATTGGTGACTACTCTGAACAAGCACTCAGAAAGCTATAGTGCAGTGACTGAAACTTCCTCATCAGTAAAACTGAGTTGGTTGGGAGGACTAGATGAGTTCATTCATGTTAAGTCCTCTCGTGTATGTTTTATTCAGTAACACACTTAGGAGGCAGTAGTTGGTCTTTGTTGATAGCATCCTTTTATAGCCCAGAATATTATTACCCAATAATGAGAGAAGGTGGTAATGAGCATTTTTGTGGAAGCTGATCCAAATCTGGAATCACTTCAAGATAGCCCCAGATTTGTTCAACCCATACTGTCCACTCTCGGTTGTGTAATATCCCTACTCCTTATCCTGCATGGTAAGACAGGCCCCCGAGATCCGATCCCAGTGGATTATTCCCATCTTAGCTGCCACACAGGATAAATCCTGTGTTTTATCCCGTGAATACTGCTCACTCCCCCTCTGCTTCCATGCTTTCCTGTCCCTTGAATTTGCTCCTGCTACTACTTTATACTGCCTGGGTTCCATATTTGTGCATTCAAATTATTTCTCTCTTCCAAGAATCCCCCACTCCCAAGACTTATGATGCCCCAATGTCTAACTATTCACTTCATGCTGGCACATCTATCATGCATCTCTCATGCAATGCATCAACTGCATGCTATTTCTTAGTCATTTCTTACCATCCCTGCTATATTAGAAGTCTTGGATCAGGAAAATTCTCTCTAGTCTGACTGTACAAGTCATATAATCTCCCTGAATCTGAGATGCCTCATCTTTAAAAAATGTAGTTCCAAGGGAATGATTTCTCATGTTCTCTGCAAGTCTGTAATATATACATGCATCCACTGGCCACAGATATTACCCATTGAGCCATGAATCAGTTTATTTTCAACCCAAACTTAGCAAATCTATAAAAGGGCTAAAGCTGAAATTTAAAATGATTGACCTAAAATGATGCAAGCATATCAAAATAGTGTCTTCATCAAAACTGAGCTAAGCTAGTATTTCATTAAATTGGGGTTCGGTTTCAAAGTGCAGACAAATATTTCCCTGGACCGAATAGAGCATCCTTCCTGGAGTGCAGCAGGTTTTACTGGATATTTCTTTCTTAAATAGGAAACTGGAACTAAGAGCTTAGGAACAAAGTTGTCCTGTGATCTTAAAGTGCCTTCGCCGTCACGTCATGACAGATGGGCAGCCACTGTGTGAACGTACAGATTCAGCATAAGCAGGATCGCAGTCAGTGTAAAACAAGAACTTCAAAACAAAAAGGGAGAGTTCAGAGCGACATTTGAGGGGTACCAACCACCTTCTGCAAAACCACAGAGCCCCCTGGAGTTGTGCGCACAGCCTCTGACAAGCCACATCTTTGTTCTCCAGTGCTGGGGTGTAAGCTTTGCTCCTTCCTGAAATACATCGACTTGGTAGCACATGGCTTCTGAATGTCATTATTCCCAGGACCTGAATATTATATTATAAGAGTTTCCTGGGCAGCCTGCCAGGAGTGGGAGGAAAGTCCCCATTAACACTATCACGTGGTTGCTTAGAAGGCTTGGAGATGACGTCATCAGCCAAGGCACGGAGCCGCGGAGGTGAGGCACCTGGCTTTAGAGCGGCAGAGGGATTTGGGTAGCGGAGAGAGAAAATGAAAAGTATATGTACATTCTATGTAATGGAAGGAAATATACGTAAGCATATACATTTGTATGATGTATTTGGCTATGTATATTAATGATGTATGTTCATATACTAAAATAAACCGTGTACACATTTTAAATAGTAATATACAATGAACTGAAATATATAATGAAATGAGTGTTTCATATGTCATAAAATATATGATAGTTATATAATATATGGTATAAATATATACATATAAAATTTGTTCCCACACATTTAGGGGAAGGGAGTTTAGAATCAAGGTTTAGAGAGGCATCTAAAGATATCTTCCTGAGTACTAATTTTCTTATCTAGAAAACGGATCGTTTAAAGAATCAACTGAAAAAAAAAAAGAATCAAGAAAATCAATAAACGTTTTCTCAAATGTTTATAAAAAGCACGTTGTAAACGTTATCTTTCAACAGAAATAAAAGGCATTATAATTAACTATAAAATAGTTGGTTTATCAATGTTAGATATACCTCAGCCTCGATCACAATCCTGAGAATATTTAAATATTGGAAGTTGGATTATCCCATCAGGTTTTCCTATAAAAGATTATGAAAGTGAAGGAAAGTGAAGGAAAGTGAAAGTGTACTCAGTTGCGTCTGACTCTTTATGACCCCACGGACTATACAGTCCATGGAATTCTCCAGGCCAGAACACTGGAGTGGGTAGCCTTTCCCTTCTTCAGGGGATCTTCCCAACCCAGGGATCAAACCCAGGTCTCCCGCATTGCAGGCAGATTCTTTACCATACTGGAGTGGGTAGCCTATCCCTTCTCCAGCAGATCTTCCCGACCCAGGAATTGAACTGGAGTCTCCTGCATTGCAGGCAGATTCTTTATCAACTGAGCTATCAGAGAAGCCCTGATATATAGGGACTGTATACACTCTATAAATCATTCATTCATTCATTCATTCAACAGGTGCTTAGTGAGAACCAGCTCTGAACCAGGTATTAGGGATACAGCAGTGAAGAGTGTGAGTCCTTTTTTCTTAGGAACTTACATTCCATGAGGACAGCAAACACATAAATAAATGTGAATAAAAGTGAATAAATAAAAATATAATGCCTCAAAGTGATAATGAATGCTGAAAATAAATGGGAGTCAGGCAGGGGGTACTAGTTCTTTCAGGATGACTCACAAAAAGTTGTCCTATAAAAGAACATTTGCTCGAAACCTAAGAAAGTGGGGGTGACCCAGGGCATTATCCAGGGATGTCCTGTCTAGTGCACAGTTGCTGACGCAGGGAGGTACCTGAGCCATCTGGAAACTAGCAAAGAGGCCAGTGGGGTTGGAAGAGGGGGAAGACATAAGAGCCCAGGGGTGCAGGTCCTTGGAGGCCCCCTTTAGACGTTAGCTTTTACACTTGTAGTGAGACGGCCTTGAGCATGACCGGAGTACTGTTCCAGAATGTGTCTGGCAGCTGTGAAAATAGATTGTAGCAGGTAAAAGCAGGACAAACTGGTTGAAGGGATAGAGGATAATCCGATTTTGTTCTTCCTGGACCAGAGAAGGTAGAACTGAATCCCTAGAGGGTCACTTTGTTAGACTAATGACATATATTTCCCACGGTTTTCAAAGTATATCCATATCCATTACCTGGTTGCATCCTCATTATTATATCCCCAGAGTTATAGGCATACCAGCTACTCACTCCTATTTCAGGGGAGAGTCTTGAGACTCAGAAAACTTAAGCCTCCTGCCTCAGACCATAAAAAGTAGGCCTGAGATCGACTGTGACTCCCAAGCCAGTGCTCTTTCTGCCAAACCCCAGTCATGGTGCAGCCTTCTATTTCCTATCTCATTTCTTTGGATCAGAGAGCTACCAGACCACTGCAGGGTGCGGAGCTTCCTGAACTTTCCAGAACCAGGATGGGATATTTACACACATGGTCTCATGTCTTCTTTACAGCCACCTTACAGGGAAGCAGAGCACCCTTATTTTAAAGCAAAGGACCTACTTAGAAGGACCGATTGGCCCAAAGGTCAGGCCAGCCATTGATGGATCTAACATTGGAACACATCTTTCTTATTCTAAAACCCCAAAGCCTCTTAAGCCCAGAGTAGTTAAATGATGAAATGAACATGGAAAGCCCATTCTTGCGTTCCTTCTCCTGAGGGGCCAGGAAGGGAAGGGGGAAACATGGGGACCCAAATCCAGAGTGGGGTAGGAGTCTATTCAGGAGCCCCCCACTATTCCCCATTCCCTGAAGTCGTTCTGAGCATGTGTTCTGTCTCTCCGTCTAGGATGCTCCAAGGTGACCTGCATCAGCTTGACCCGCGAGGCCTCCATTAAACTGTCCCCCTTGCACGGCAAACAGATCTCCATCCGCTACCTGGACATGACGGACTGCTTCGTGCTGGAAGATGAAGGCCTGCACACCATCGCGGCCCACTGCACGCAGCTGACCCACTTATACCTGCGGCGCTGCGTGCGCCTCACCGACGAGGGCCTCCGCTATCTGATGATCTACTGCACCTCCATCAAGGAGCTGAGCGTCAGCGACTGCCGCTTCGTCAGCGACTTTGGCCTGCGCGAGATCGCCAAGCTGGAGTCCCGCCTGCGGTATCTCAGCATCGCGCACTGCGGCCGGGTCACCGATGTGGGCATCCGCTACGTGGCCAAGTACTGCGGCAAGCTGCGCTACCTCAACGCCAGGGGCTGCGAGGGCATCACGGACCACGGCCTGGAGTACCTTGCCAAGAACTGCGCCAAACTCAAGTCCCTGGACATCGGCAAATGCCCTCTGGTCTCCGACACGGGCCTGGAGTGCCTGGCCCTGAACTGCTTCAATCTCAAGCGCCTCAGCCTCAAGTCTTGCGAGAGCATCACGGGCCAGGGCCTGCAGATCGTGGCGGCCAACTGCTTCGACCTGCAGATGCTGAACGTGCAGGACTGCGAGGTGTCCGTGGAGGCGCTGCGCTTCGTGAAACGCCACTGCAAGCGCTGCGTCATCGAGCACACCAACCCTGCCTTCTTCTGAAGGGACAGCTCCCGCCGTCGCTGTCGCCGTACAGACCTGAACAGAACACGTTGGTCTTTTTGTTTTGTTTTTTTTTTCAGAGCAGCCTATTGTAAGCACCGACACCCACTCGGAACAGCTTCTTTCTTCCAGGAAGGTTCTTTTTAAAGATCAGGCTTTTCTTCTTGCTAGTTTCTCACGGGCAGCAGAGGGCTAGGAAAGGAGGGTGAGGGAGCCCCATTTCTATTCCAGACAACGGTTTTATGTGGGGGGAATCAGGTCATTGGTGGTGATGTCTCTTCTCAAAAACATGTACCTCAGAAAGCTGACTGCAGTGTCTTTAAGAACGCCCCCCTTTCAGTTTCTTTCCTCCTGGCCACATCCCTGGAGTTCTGCACCCCATCCCTCCAACCCTACCCCTCCCTCTCCTACAGTAACAACAAATTGTCAGAGTAATACTGCCCTCCACACCTCCTCCTCTTTAAACTGCTTGACTGGCCTAAACCACACTCTCCCATCCCATACCCAAGCAAAATTCTTGTTAAATAAATGTCACAGCACCTGCTATATACGCAGCACTTATAAACCCTTTTAAAGGATCACTTGCAGCAGTTAACAGGGTGAAGGAAGAGACCTGCCTTGTTCCTCCCACCCCACTCCCGCTCCAGCACTTACTAGCTGTGTGACCTTGGGCAAAGCACTTGACTTCTCTGGGCTTCTGCTTCCAGCCCTGAATCAGAGGACTTCCTCGTATCTAATCAAGGATGAGCTTCATGGCTATTTTAGAATCGAGGGCACAAGAGATGTCAGTAAACCCAAGCTCCTTGGCAACACAAGAGGCATCTACCTCTTCCAAGGATATCTATTCTGTGAGTGCTCTCAGGAGGCGTGCCAACCCCAGCCTCCTGTATATTCTTTTCCCTAATCTGAGTGGCATTCACAGTTTGTTTCTTTTGATGAGCGAGTCTCTTGGTCATCTTCTCTTGCCCAGCCAGATGGACGGCTTCTGTACACACATGCTTTTGGCATCACCCCACTCCACCCCATCGCACGGAGGTGATAGAATTCCTAATCACAGCAAAACCCACCTCCCCCAGTCAGGTTGATCTTTCTGAGTGTTTCCAAGTAGGAGGGAAGACACTCACAATTTTTAATTAACAAGGGAGGCCCAGGAAAACACATGTCCTCCAGGGTTTTTCAGATCCCTGTCGCTGCACATGTGGCATACATGCACACATCTGCCCTGCAGCTGGCAGGAACGGATGCCTCGGTTCTTTGTCATTCAGATCGCATTTCTGTTTTCTCATCTATTTATTTTCTTGGGCATCCAGACTGCATCACGTGAAGACTGTTGGGGTTAAGTCGTAAGTGTTGACGTGTGCAGATTGCCACCTTGTGTGCCTCCCCTGTGATGTCTGCTGTCCTTCCTCAAATATGCAGACAGATTTCCAGGTAGTTTAAATCCTGTCCACTCAAAAGTGCCCCACAAATGGAAGAGGGAACTCATTGATAAGACATAGATGCTGGTCCACCAGCTAAGACTTTGATATCCAACATTAAAGCCGTTGCCAAGTATAAACGAGAAATGGTCCTATTTGGATGCAAATCCGTTTGCTATCCTCATTCATGCAAAGTCAGGATGCCAACAATCCCACTGCTTGTTTTCATGTCATTTCCATCGATTTTTGTTAATAAGCCCATGACTTCTCTTAAATTATTCTCTGGCAACACCCCTCCTCCTTCACTTTCCAAACAGTTCATTCATTTCTTTCTCAGAGGACCCACCCTCCACACCCAGAACCTGGTGTCTCCAAGCCAAGCACATGGAACAGTTTCATATCCAGCCTATATACCACTTGACAGCTGCACTCCCATGCTAGGCTCCCTGCGTGTCTTTGTCTTATTTTGAAAAGGAGACAGCAGTGAAATGGCATCATGTGATATATGGCCACCTCTCCAGTCAACACCGTTAGCAACTTGGAGGTGCAGCCAATGCCGCGCGCCACAGGGAGAAAGGAATTGTTTGGCTGGGGAGAGTATCTAGTCACAACGTTTGGAACCATGAAAGGGATCGAAGGTAGCATTCCCCTGTTGTGTGACTTGTGACTCTGTTCAAAGCTTGGGAATATAAGTCACAGAGGATCATCCTTAACCCTTGGTACTGAGATCTTCCAAGTGAGCCAATGTAATATTCCTGGAATAAGAGAAAAGATTCAAAATGGCTCACACAACCAGAGAGGGGGTGTCCCATTCCAAATATCTGTATCACCACCTCTTGACCATAGCACCTACACTGTCTTCCAAACGTGAGACAAAGCCAGCCTTCACACTGTTTACCCGGCATGCCCTATCTTTCCCCGTTGCTGTCTTTCTCCCAGTCTGCTCTTCACCCATTCCGCTTCCCCTTGTTGTATGAATCTATGACAGTGGTTCCTGGGGAAACAGCTCAGCAGATTTTTAGAGACCATGCAAAAAGCCTCACTAGGAAATTTACCTGTTTTGAAACATTGCTTCCTTCCTGTCTCTGCTAAATTGAATGCTCATTGTTGTTGTTGTTGTTGTTTTAATTCTAATGTTCAAATCACTGCGTGCTGTATGACTCTAGAAAGCCTTAACTTACTACCACCAAGAAATAAAGCAATATGTTGGTAATCGGGTTTAACCTCATTTAATTCCCTGGCCAGAATAGCCTGATGTTCAGATGGGGAAACTCAAGAGTGAGGGAGAAACTTGCTTCCTGTTGAAATAGAGAGCACATCAGGGCACTGCTGCTGCTGTCAAAGTTGTACCCATGGCTGTGTCATTCCCCTTAGCTCATTGTCTTTGGCTAAAAATTAGGAGGTAAGTAAAAATCATTACATTCACAGTTTATATCTTCAGTTCCCTAACCCACCTTTTGATGGTACAGCAAAAACAAAAAAAAAAGAAAGCTGGAAGGGGAATATGGCAACTTGATTGGAAAGGAAAAATTATCAATCGGTTGGAAAAAAGGAAATGCCAAATATCTCCCTACCCAAACCTTTAGATCAGAGAAATTAGTTTGACAGAAACAAGTACTGAGAGATGAATGGCAAACTCCATCTTTAGCAAGTAAAAGCATTTTAGGAGATGCCAATTTTAAAAGTGGTTGTCCTCAACTTCCTTCTTACCCTGATTCAGGTGCTTAAGGACTGTCACCTAAACCAACAGGACTGTTAACTGCTTTGAAATATTAACTCGAGGTAGCTGCATGCAATTCTTGTCAAGATCCCAGAATAAAGTTAGCAGTAAATAAAATGCATATGCCCTGGAGGTTCATGATTTCTTATATTGACATTTGTTGAGAATTAAAGTCTTCGAGACGTTTGACATCCAAGAGCCCACAACATGAAACCAAACAGTTTAGTATTTTTAAGGGAAAAAGAATTTTTTTTGCAGTAAAATTGCCTACCATGTCTAAATTTTCACTGAAAAGTCATCAGAAAGTAGTGTTTTTGTTCAATAGCTGGCAATCATGATTAGTTCAGGAAGAAGTTAATTTGCAGAAATGCTGAATAGACAGTAGAAGAGGGAGCAGGAATATTTAGTGATGAGGTAAACACTGGATGAATATGTTCATGCAGACAGTCTGTAAAACAAAACTGGTTTTCCTCTTTCCATGCTCAAATGGTTTCTTCTTTTTGCTTCATACACCAGCATGGTAAGTCGCTTCAGTCGTATCCATCTCTGTGACTCCATGAACTGTAGCCTGCCAGGCTCCTCTATCCATGGGATTCTCCAGGCAAGAATACTGGAGTGGGTTGCCATTTTCTTCTCCAGAGACTCTTCCTGACCCAGGATCGAACCCATGTCTCATGTTTCCTGCATTGACAGGTGGGTTCTTTACCACTAGTGCCACCTGGAAAGCCCCTTATACACCAGTAGTGGTTGCAGGAAGGAGTGGTGCATGGAGAGGGGAGGTCTTGTTGCCGTCTCTCTGCTCCAGATGCTAATACCATACCATCACTGAGACCTGCCTAAACACAGCTCCCGTTGCCCAAAGAGCAATTCAGACACATTCCATAAAGACGACCACCAGGTGGGCAAAGTTGTTCACTGAAGGCAAGAAGATATTGGGTTGACTAAAAAGTTCTTTCAGGCTTTTCTGTAAGATGGTACAAAAAACCAGATGAAATTTTTTGGTCAACCCAGTACTTCCACAGACATTCAGACTGGGGACACACCAACCAAGACTATATCCAGGATATGATGATTCCTCCTTTCTTTGAGTGCAACGTTATCTCCTAAAGCCACAGGTCCATTTTTGTAGTCTTTTTTTCCTTCTCAAGTTAGCAGATCAACTTGAATTTGAAACTACATGAGATGAAAGAGCATGGTCTTTTGGGAGCTGAATAGGTTTCACCATCCCTGCCTGTAAACAGCACAGTGGTGGCATCTTCAGCAGGATGCAGCTAAAATGCTGATCTCATGGACCATCCAGGAAGGCTACGTGAAAGCTCTAAACTGTTGCTCAGGCTGCTGCTGCAAAGCCACTTCAGTCATGTCCGATTCTGTGCGACCCCATAGACATCAGCCCACCAGACTTCCCCGTCCCTGGGATTCTCTAGGCAAGAACACTGGAGTGGGCTGCCGTTTCCTTCTCCAATGCATAAAAATAAAAAGTGAAAGTAAAGTTGCTCAGTCAGTGACCCCATGGACTGCAGTCTACCAGGCTCCTCCATCCATGGGATTTTCCAGGCAAGAGTACTGAAGTTCAGAAGATAGCAATCAATAACATCCAGGTATCAAAGTAAGGCTTGGAAATATTATTAACAAATAAAACTTGATCTAAAGATTTCCAAATCTGCTTATTTCTATGTTGTCGAAAGATTCTCCTTCTGGCCACTCAGCTACTGCATTTTATACTGATGAGATCAGCATGTCTGAATTCTATCCTGGCTCATGTGATGATCAACATATGAGGGAAACTGGACCTTGCAGTCTTTCTTCATGGACAGTGAGTCCCAGGGAGTGCTAGTCATTTCTTCTGAAGGAGCAGATGGTACTCAGCCTCCTTTAACTCCTTTAATGAAGGTTTATTGATCAGGTACTATGAGAGGTTCTGAGTGAATAAGAAACAATATCATTCCCCTAAAGGAACTCCTATCAAATAATGTCATGCAATGAGTTAGAAGGTGGAAAAGGGAATAGAAAAAGGAGATAGACTTTCATTCATTCAACAAATAAATTTTTTTTTAAGAACTTAGTATGTGTCAGACACCATGCTGGCACTAAGAGTCTTGCCCTGATGGTTGAAAAAAGAAATGGTTTGCCTTCAGTTCAGTTCAGTTCAGTTCAGTCGCTCAGTCCTGTCCGACTCTTGGCGACCCCATGAATTGCAGCACGCCAGGCCTCCCTGTCCATCACCAACTCCCGGAGTTCACTCAGACTCACGTCTATTGAGTCAGTGATGCCATCCAGCCATCTCATCCTCGGTCGTCCCCTTCTCCTGCCCCCAATCCCTCCCAGCATCAGAGTCTTTTCCAATGAGTCAACTCTTCCCACCAGGTGGCCAAAGTACTGGAGTTTCAGCTTCAGCATCATTCTTTCCAAAGAAATCCCAGGGTTGATCTCCTTCAGAATGGACTGGTTGGATCTCCTTGCAGCCCAAGGGACTCTCAAGAGTCTTCTCCAACACCACAGTTCAAAAGCATCAATTCTTCAGCGCTCAGGCTTCTTCACAGTCCAACTCTCACATCCATACATGACCACAGGAAAAACCATAGCCTTGACTAGACGGACCTTAGTCGGCAAAGTAATGTCTCTGCTTTTGAATATGCTATCTAGGTTGGTCATAACTTTTCTTCCAAGGAGTCAGCGTCTTTTAATTTCATGGCTGCAATCACCATCTGCAGTGATTTTGGAGCCCCCCAAAATAAAGTCTGCCACTGTTTCCACTGTTTCCCCATCTATTTCCCATGAAGTGATGGGACCAGATGCCATGATCTTCATTTTCTGAATGTTGAGCTTTAAGCCAACTTTTTCACTCTGCACTTTCATTTTCATCAAGTTAGTCATATGGAAATAGAAAGTTCTCTTTTGTCCTAAGGTCATCCCATAGATTAATTCCTATATACACATACTCACTGTCTCTCACACACCTGCATACACACATATAATCTCTAAAAGATGAAAACATTTTGCAAAAACAACACTGAAACATAAATTCTTGGAAAAACTCTAAGAACCTCAAAACAGCTTGATGCTGTCCCAAACAACATCCAGTCAAAACATACAGACATAGCCCAGAGAACTGCCATCCTGATTTCCCCAGAATCTAGCTCAAGGAGAGGAAGATTGCAGGTCCCTCTCCCAAGAATCCTTGGATTCTTCAGCCAACATGATGCTCTTTGGTTTTATCCTAATCATCACGCACTTTTGATGGGAATGGTCAGAGTAAGTGAGGTTTCTCAGTGTACTGTGTCTCTTTATAAAGAACGAGTCTGTGTCAGTTATCTCAACCATACTGGATGACCCAAGTAAGATTGATTAAGTAGCCGTTAAAACTGCCAAGGAATGGATTTCACTTGTAAATTCCCCGAGGATGGGTTCTTTGAAGCTTCACATTTTATCAGTGTAGTCAGTGTGAAATTATCTGCCCACAGTAATAATCAACAATGAAGTGCATTAGAAACTGGAAGAGTGATAGGAAAGCTTTTAATTCCTGTTTCTCTGCAGTCAGAGGCAAAATCCTCCTGGTTTTGCAGAGCCCCAGAGCTCTCCCAAGTCTGAGTAGTAGTAGACTTATTAAGCCCATTGCCAGATAGGCACGCAGAAGATAAAGGGGAGAGGATTTCTAATTACAAAGATTAACCAGTAATTGGTACTTCCTTTTTTTCTAATCTTCTACCAACCGCTAATGAACACACAGCCACCTTCTATAAATAAAATCTTTTAAAAAAGAAATCCAGGTTTCACATCATGAATGAATTCTTCATGGGTATTTACATTAAGAATTTAAACAAACTTATCATGGTCCTTTTCATTTAAGAGAAAGTAGATACAGGAACAAAGCTGTCACAACTGATATATATCCTTTTCATTTTATCTCAAAGCCTTTCTTTGGGAGATGGAAACCAAAACAGACATGATTACCTTTGTATAACTTTACATTTTTCAGACTTCAGTGTAACTACACAAATGCATTGAATTTCAAAATGTGCCATCTCTCATTTTGCAGTCCCGCCCCCCAGTAATGGAGAAATGTGAGAAGTGGGTTTTTCTCATGTTCCCTGGCCACTTAGTAAATCCCCTGAAAAGATCATCTTGCTGAACAGATCCTTGTCTTAGTAGAAGATCCAGAGAGGGAGAATTCAGACCATTTCTCTTGTTCTTGTTACAGCCACGCAGGCCAGCAAGCGATTTATGACATAGTTGATCTACATGAATGATGCTCATGAAGCACGAGCTTTCCATCAGCTAATCAGAGTGCGAGACTCCAGTTGGCTCTTCTATGTTATTTAAAAAAAAATTAAAAATTAAAAAAAATTAAAAAATTAAAAATAAAAAAATAAAAAAAATAAAAAAATAAAACACCCAAAGAATAATGACCACGAAAATGCTGGAAGTTTGGAGACCAAGGAGCTGTGGATTTAAAATTAAAAAAAAAAAAAAAAAGAAAGAGGGGAAAAGAATAGCATTCAAGTAATGACCTCTAACTCACATAATGAAAACCAGAGTCTCCTCCAGATTTCCAAGCTGGCATTGTTTCACTGGTACTCTCACCTTGGGGCTCCTGGGTGTGATGTTTCTTTTAAAAATAGTGCCCTCGGGAAAGCAGTGGGAAATACAAACACTGCCACGGGAGGGCATTAGTCTCCTTTCCTTTTAAAATGTGTGCTTAATCCCACATGCATGAGGCAAAATAAAGCTTAAAGGTGATCATGTTATGTAAGGAGTTTTTTGCTTTTACAAGAGGAAAAGCCACATGCTCTCAGGTACCGTCTCTGTTTCTTTGACTTCCCTCACCCTAAATTCACTGGTTTCAGGATTCCAATGCCTAATTCTTCACAGCCAATAGCTTATTTTGGCCATGAAGAAAAGCGACTTTTCTTTTCTGATTTTCTGGTCAATGCTTAGTATTATATCAGTAACTCCACCATAGAGTTCCTCCTCTCCCAGGTTTGGGAACCCAGAGTTAAACCTTGGGATCAACTGGAATCCAAGAAAGGCCTTGGGAGAATTTAGCTGAATGTCTGCTTTGGCTGAAACTAAGGACCCTTTAGCAAGTGTAACCTTTTAAACTTTTTAAAGGTTATTATTTATTGACTTTGTGGTTAGTCTCTCAGTCATGTCCAACTCTTTGCAACCCCATGGGCTGTGGCCCACCAGGCTCCTCTGTCCATGGGATTCTCCAGGCAAGAATACTGGAGTGGGTTGCCATGCCCTCCTCCAGGGGATCTTACCGACCCAGGGATCAAACCCAGGTGTCCCTCATTGTAGAAAGACTCTTATTGTCTGAGCTACCAGTGAAGTCCATTGCTTGACTCTCATGAAATGAATTTTATATATCTCATATCTTTTATATAAAATTTATAAATTTTATGTACTACCTTTTCGCACCCCAGGAGGCTCATTGGTAAAGAATCCCCCTGCCAGTGCAGGAGATTTGGGTTTGATCCCTGGGTAAGCAAGATCCCCTGGAGGGGAGCATGGCTACCCACTCCAGTATTCTTGCCTGGAAAATCCCATGGACAGAGGAATCTGATGGGCTATATTCCGTAGGGTCACAAGCAGTTGAACACAACTGAGCGAGTAAACGACAATAACCTTTTGCTTAGTACTGCTTGTTGAGCTCTCTGTGGCAAAGGATGAAACACAAATTCAAGTTGGAGTCCTATTTTTTTTATCCTGTTTTTTTGTTTTATTTTTCATTGTGCTAGGTGGATATGGCCACTCTTGTTTAGCACACCATTTTCAGAAGATGTGTCCCTTTTGGGGGTTCTATGGTGATTTCAAAGAACTTCTCAGGGTACATTGCTAAGTGTGGGTAGCTCGATATTCGGGAGAAAATACCATTGTCAGAGCCCTGGAGTAATTTTTTGGGGACACAGAGCATTTTTGGAGATGATCCTCGAAATATAACCAGCCTTGATCTGGAAGACTAGAGGTGTGACACTGTATTTCTCAAAGGTGAATTCAAATTGTATTGTTGTTGTTCAGTTGTAAGTTGTGCCTGGCTGTTTGCAACCCCATGACCTGTAGCACACCAGGCTTCCCTGTTCTTCACTATCTTCTTGAGCTCAAATTCCTGTCCATTGAGTCAGTGATGCCATCCAACCGTCTCATCCTCTGTCATTCCCTTCTCCTTCCCTCAGTCTTTCCCGGCATCAGGGTCTATATGCAGAGGCTTAATTACCCCATAGCTATAAACTGTAAGTGTAACAGATTTGGAAGGCTTTTTGTGTGTTGTTTTTTTTTTGCCAAACCTAAAACTTCATCATTAATTTGTAGATGTTCACTCACCACTCTTAATTTCCTACTAATTTCCCTGGGTGGTCCTGCTTGTACAGTATTTACAATGGTAAATTTTGCTCCTGTTTGAATCCAAGGCTCCTCATCTCAATGATTAGTGACTACCAGCAAATCTCTTGAAAATGGTTACAAAACTATAGGTAAGCGCTCAATAGATGAGACTTAAAAATTTCAAAAAGCCACTGAGAGAGACATTTTAAGTTTCTTTATGACACTTTGTTTCTGGTAGAGCATCACAGGACCAAAAGGTTTGTAGGTCTTTTGGCTGGATGGCATCACTGACTCGATGGACATGAGTCTGAGTGAACTCCGGGAGTTGGTGATGGACAGGGGGGCCTGGCATGCTGCGATTCATGGGGTCTCAAAGAGTTGGACACGACTCAGCGACTGAACTGAACTGAGCTGAATTGTCTTGTTTTTAATGAATATCCAAATATTTCCTTTCTGTATGTCCAGGAATGGACTTGAAATACAAATAAGTGATTCTTTAAAAGATTAAGTTTCATTTTTAGAAGTGTTCCAACTTCAGTTAAAGGATTACAATCAGAAATTTTTCATCTCGGTTTGCCTTCATCATGGGAATACCTGCTGGTCCCACCGCTTTATGTAATTATAAAAAAAAAAAGAAAAGAAAACTTTGCTTTTGTTTGGGTTGTAATGGGGGCAATAGACATGAACCATGAGGCAGACAAGCTCTGAATACCATTGATTGCATTCCAAGATCTCATTAGCATAGAGATAAATTTAAGTCTGCTTCAAGTTAGTATCGAGCAGTTAGCCCCCATAGAATTCATGTACATTTGAACACCTAATCCTTCAGAAAACTTCTTTTAACCACTGTCCTTCTGATTTAGCAGAATCAGAATAAAGAGTAGAAGGGCTTACAGGCTCTTTCCCCAGGCTTCCTAAAACCTTTCTCCACCACTAATCTGAAAGCAGAGTGTCCGCCAAAAGACTCAGACCAAACACACTTAGTTCATTTGTTCTCAGCTTCTTTGTTAACCTCTTCCAAACGGCCCTGAATTTACCTAGGTCCCGCATTTGGGATGTCTCTTAGCCTGCTGCAGTAATTTCTTAATATCTCCACCAGCACGCCTCTGAACATTAGGTGTCCCTGGCAGCAGAACTTCAGTATGGTCTGGACTAAGGTACCTGCTGCGTGCTTGCGTGCTCAGTCGCTTCAGTTGTGTCCGACTCTTTGCGACACTATGGACCACAGCCCACCAGGCCCCTCTGTCCATGAGATTCTCTAGGTAAGAATACTAGAGTAGGTTGCCATGCCCTACTCCAGGGGATCTTCTCAACCCAAGGATCGAATTCACATCTCCTGCAGCTCAGGCAGATTCTTTGTCACTGATTCCTCAGAGAAGCCCAAAGTCCCTCCTATAGTCCCCAAAAGGACAAACACAGAGATACTGACCAACTCTGGCCCTGGCACATATTACAGATACAAAGGGGGAAAGTCGTCCTTAATTTCTCATAACATGGTCAAATCTGATCAAGCTAATTAATCATCAGATTAGGATTTAACAGTCCATAATGGGTTCTGCCACTGATTTTCTCTTAATGTTTGGAAGAATCATTTAATTTCTATGTTAGAAGATATGACAACAACAATGGTTAAGGGTCAGGCTTTTTAGACCATTGTTAATATTTTATATGGCAGACTGGTTTACATATAAAAAACAGATCTATCTATAGATATATATATGTGCATGTACATATACGTGTATATTTGTCAAGGAGTACCCAGAACTGATGGCATCTCATAAAAATTTCTGATGTTCCTGAAATTACCACTGGCACAGTTTTTTATTTAACTTTGAGACTCAGAACAAAACAGCAATGGAGCCACACCTATCAAAAATATTGACTGCTGCGTCTGCCCTCAATTTTTATCAAAATCATTCTGAATCTTGCCAGTCTGTCAAACTAAAAAGAGGAGAAGAATAGAGATATTCTACTGATGCTGGAATACGGACAGGAAAGATGTTTGACTCAGCCAATAAAATCAAAACACTATAGGGGAAAGCCAAGGGGATAAATAATCCACCTGAATTAGGATGCAGACAGGACTTCATGGCTTAGATTTTTTTTTTTTTCTCAGCTCCAGTTACTAGGACTAAAGATGAGGGTATTTGCCAATGGCACCCAAAAGCCTCTCCTTTGCCAAACACAATATTTTTTCCAATGTGGTAGTGAAATGTGTCTTTCGTACTGATTTTTAAAATTCCCTAGCCAGATTTTTTCTGGAAAAAACTATAGCAGGATGAATGCCATTGATAATCAGAAGTAGCCTGCATTCTGGGGAAATACTTTCCAGAGAACACTGCTACATTTTTGGATGTGCTGCCTTTTAGCATTTTCTTCTGGGCAGAGCAGTTGGATCTGGCTATGAAAAGACATAACTCAAGGGCAGGCTGAAGACATGACGCATTCTAAAGATGCCAAAGAAATACTTGGTCATGTAGGTCTTACATTGTTATTATTGCTTTATTTTTAAGCGGCATATTTGGGCATGTGGAGTAATACACAGAAAGGGGTAAAGGACTGTTGTGTGTAATTTGTTCAGATCAGAGTTTGCTTTAGCTCAGTGACACCAGAAGGACTGATATTCACAGCTCACTTGGTGAGGGAAATCTTTGAGGAAATGACAGGGCAGCAGGAGAGAGAAATGCATTTGCACTGAAATTTGTTGCATTGCAAACAATTTGCAAAGGAATGCTATTATTAGTTTCCTACTATAGACTACAGGGCTTCCCTGGTGCCTTAGATGGTACAGAATCTGCCTGCAATTCAGGAGACCCGGGTTTGATCCCTGGGTCGGAAAGAGCCCTTGGAGAAGGGAATGACTATCCATTCCACTGTTCTTGTCTGGAGAATCCCATGCATAGAGGAGCCTGGTGGGCAACAGTCCATAGGGTCACAAAAAGTTGGACGTGACTGAGCGACTAACACAAACACACATAGATTACAAAAATACCCCCAAATTTGGCAATTTAAACAAATTGATGTTTATTATCTCACAGCTTCTATGGGTCACAGAACAGTATTACAACTGTATCATAAGTTCTGTATCTCACAGAATTTGAGAGCAGTTTACTGGGCAGTTCAGCCTCAGGGTCTTTCAGTTAGGATACCGTCCTTGGCTATAGTCATCTGAAGGCTTGACAGGATGGAAAACCCACTCCCAACCTCACTCAGCGGCTACTGGCAGGAAGCCACTGGGCAGCTGGTGTCCCCCAGAATGAGTGAGCAAGAATGAGGATACGAGATGGCAAGCAGGAAGCCAGATGACCTTGATGACTCTTCTGCTCCATCCTATTGGTCACACAGACAGAGGTTGATACAATGTGGGAGACAGCTACAAAAGCCATGAATTCCAGGTGGCAGGGGTCACTCTGGGCTATCTTGGAGGCTGGCTACATAAAATACATTCTTTGTTTTTAAAAAATGTATTTATTTATTTATTCATTTAGCTGCATGGAGTCTTGGTTGTGGCACTTAGGATCTTTGTTGCAGCCTGCAGGATCTAATTTCCTGACCAGGGTCAAACCTGGGCCTCTTGGATTGGGAGCTCAGAATCTTAGGTGATGGACTCACCACAGAAGCCCCTGGCCTCCCATTCTTGAAAAACAATCAGCTCATGTTGATGTATGGCAAAACCAATACAATATTGTAAAGTAATTAACCTCCAATTAAAATAAATAAACATATTTTCAAAAAAAGAAAAAAAAAACAATATAAAAAGAAAAACAATCAGCTCTTAGTTCTTTCATCCTGTTATTGACTACCTCATCTAATTCCTTTCTCTCAGACACCAAGAGAATAAAAGAAGGAAGAGAAGATGGAGAGGAGAAGAAATAAGAGGAAAAGAAAGAGGAAGGTGAGGATGAGATAAAGGCAGAAAAGGAGGAGGAAGAGGGGCAGGAGGAAAGAAAATGAAGAGAAAAAATGCTCTGTATTTTCTTTTGAAAAGCCTTTGTTTTGCCAGCTTCTAAGCCCGGATCATCTCTAGGCATGCCACTGCCTGTCCAGAGTCTCATTAATGGGCTTTGCTATAGTGTGGTAGCTTACTCAGTTTCTCGATTTCCTTCTTCCACTAATAATCACTCCAAGGAGAAGAGTTTTCTAAGGATGTTATTTCCCCAAAGATATGAATTATGCCAAATGTTCCCCTTGTAACACCAATATTAGCTATAAGATAGTTTTCATTCTAAATAATTACTTTAATTAAATGTATTAGAAGACACTGTCTCTTTCAAGATCCGCTATCCCTTATTCAACATCTAACACTCAATTCATTCAGGTCTCTGCAAAATGTCTCAAGCAATAAATTTTTCCTTGGGTTTAGTTTTAGAGGAAAAAAACAAAAACAAACAAACAAAAAAAAAAACAAAAAGATTCTACTCTCCGGGCAAGCCTGCCTGTTTTCTTTGACAGTCCACAAAGATAACATATCTCAGTGTGATGTCTCTGTTTTCATTCATTTCCGGGAAGTCTAGAAAATAATTAAGCTCAAACTATAATCTATAGCTCTTTCCAGGTATAGTAACATCTATCTCTTCTCTAAATTTCATGATGCCTTTTCTTTTTTTTTCATTATGTTTAACGTTATATATCACGACCAATCCTTTTGTAGTAGGCAGGATTTATGATCTAAATAAATAGTAGATTATGACAGTGTCAGCCAAGAGCAAATGATTTTTGACTCAGGCTCCAAAGCTGAAGTCCACAACATATGACTGTCACTCAGCTGTAGCAGTACCATTGAAAATGCGTGACTCGTAGGTGATATCACCAGATTCTTGAGGAAGATGCTGTCTTTTTTATGTTGGTTTTTTTTTTTTTTTCTGAAAATCATGGAGCCAACAGATGATTCAGATTTGTCTCTTCTCTGAGTCAACTTGGATACTATTTGCTATGTCCTGAATTGTGTCTCTCCCTTCTGCAAAACTCATACATTGATGTGCCAGCCCCTAGTAAGTCAGAATGTGACTGTTTGGTGACAGGGTCTCTCCAGAGGTAATTAAGTTACAATAAGTTTATTAAATTCTCTCTTAGAAGAAACAGCCTGGAGACATCTTGATCTTGAATATCTAATCTCCAGCAATGTGAGAAAATAAATTTATGTTGTTTGAGCCACCCAGTCTGTAGTACCTTGTTATGGCAGCCGGAGCAAATGAATACATTGTTTTATCCTCCCACAAAGGAATAAAAATCGAAGCCTTCAATATTTTCATAATCCAGGTCAAACCATAATTGGGTACAATTTGATTTGAAGATTTGAAATCAGGTACAGATGGAGTACAGGGAACGGAATGGCAGAAATCTTGTTTATAGGTGTCAGCTGCATCCTTAGTGAATTTCTGGAAGTATCTAAAACATGGTCAGCCTGGTCAACAGCTCTCTCCTCTGAATTCTGCAGGGGTAAGGTAATGCTAATAAAGGCAGAGGGGTATCAAAGGGAAGATTGTTACCTGCAAAGCCCAAAGTCCATAGGTCTCCATCAGTTCTGAAGCACCACTGTTGGCTACATCCTTAATGGCTCCAACTCACCAACTGTCATCTTCCATTCATCTTTCGAAATTACTTTAAATCCTTGCATATGCTTTTCTAAGCCCACAGATGGTAAGAGGGAGAGAGACCTTGAAATGTGGGCATCCTACCTCAATATTCGTATCAAGATCACATTGACACATCCTTACTTCCCAAGGAGACACAGAGGAGCACATCTTGGCCCAGAGGATGTTTGCATGGCACAAATCTGCTGACATCACGGCTGGATAACATTTCCAGCATCCAATTTGATCTTATGATCTCGTAAAGTGAGATTGTGGGCAGGGGTGGTCAGGTAGAGTTAATGAGTGGAAATTTAGAACCAGGAAATGTTGTTCCCTGCAGATAAACTAAAAGACACACAGTTATTTCCTTTTATTTTCCACTTCCTTTTAAAAAAAATCTATAGTATTTCCTTTCTGGAAAGGAAATAGAAACATTTATGCTGGCGACATTCTATTATCACCTTCAGAATTTGGTGCAGACAGAGCTATTCCAAATATCTTCAAGCCTTTCTGCAGATAGCCAACCTTGATAATGGAGGGTCTATATTAATTTTCTTCTGATCTCTGCTAAACAGATATCATGATATTTTTTCCCCATATATATGTTAAACCTCTTCATGAAGGATGCATGCTTTTCAAGGAAAAAAGTAGAATGTTAAACCACTGATTCAAGTATATAGGTCTCAGGCATATACACATCTGAGCCATTTTGATGGATGGTGTGTACCTTGTCAATGTCTACTATGATGATGACAGGACCGACAAGGTGTAGTTCACCAGCTACCACATCTTGGCTGGAGGACCGGGTAATATGAATGGTGGCCATGAAAATGCCATCACTGTCGCCACCACTCACCCCCAGTACCATGACTGGCTGCTTTCTGTAACTGCTTTCTTCATCATTTTATCAGAGTGAAGAAGCAGTGGCCACAGTGTGGGGTTTGCCGCTACATCCTGAGATGGCTTGGAGTCATGGAGATACCAGATACCAGTAGTCTTGGTGTCAAAAGTACCAGCTCTATGTTAGCAATAGGACCATGGGCATCTCACTTAATCTTTCTTCCCCCAATGGCCTCATCTTTCACATGTGGGAATTTGGCCCAGATTCTTAGGTTATAGGATAAGAGATGATAGGTAAAAGTGCTTTGTCAACTCTGAAGCCCTATAGAAGTATAAGTAATAAGCAACTTGTTTGCACTTCCAACAAAGTCTTCAGGGTGCAAATGCAAAAAAAAGTGTCGAATCTTTTTCACGCTTTGCTCCACCGAGCCGTTCGTAGCTATCTCTAGAAAGGACCTGATCATTTTCTCGTTTATTTGCATAGACTTCTCAGGCTTCCCTTGTAGCTCGGTAAAGAATCTGCTTGCACTGTGGGAGACCAGGGTTCAATTCCTGGGTCGGGAAGATCCCTTGGAAAAGGGAACAGCAACCCACTTCAGTATCTTGCCTGGAGAATCCCATGGAACTTGAGAGGCAGGTTATATAGTCCATAGGCTTGCAAAGAGTCAGATACAACTGAGTGACTGACACTTTCATTTTCACTGGCTTCTTACTCATATAATGTCACTGCAACCACACTCAGATACCAAGCCTGAACTCAAGAACATCAACTATAATTCAAAAACAGGTTTTATTCAAATATTGATTTATTCACTTTCTTAGTATAATTAAGTTCTTGATGAATATACTCATTTATAAGATACAAAATAACCTCAATGTAGCCTATTTTCTGAAAATATCCTAAAAATATAACACTTTTGGCTTTCAAGAGAGTCTTCTACAAAGGAAAAGAATTACCAGAATACTTTGTGTGAATTTTTTTTCAACTTTCTTTCCTGTTTGAAAGCAATCTAGGTTCTACATCTCAATATAAAGATGGTGCTCTTAAAAAAAACAAACAAACAAACAAACTATAAGTTTAGTTTTAGTATGTTTACAGCCCAAGAAGGAACTTTGTCGCTTAAATGTGTGTTTTGTGTTAGTTGCTCAGTAGTGTCTGACTCTGGGACCTCATGGACTGTACCCCACCTAGCTCCTCTGTCCATGGGAAGAATATTAGAGTGGGTTGTCATTTCCTCTTCCAGGGGATCTTCCTGACCCAGGGATCAGACCCAGGTCTTCCACATTGAAGGTGGATTCTTCACCATTTGACACACCAGGGAAGCCTGAAACTGTATGTTTGGTGAATGGTAAGTCCTCATCTACATTGTAAGCAATTAGCCAGACTTGGTGCAGTTTGAAAAACTTAAGCATTAACTTAGCCTTTTGCAATTGAGCTTAGGATACTACCAATTTGGTTTGAATTTGGAAACACATCACTTTCCCACATAAAGAAGCTGTCTCTTTAACAGGTACAGTAAACTTCCTAGGAGAAGGGAAACACTGGGTATCAAGCCCTGGATTGGGTATTTTCATCTCTGGAAAATTGTACCTCAAGTTTTTTTCTATTCTATCTGTTCTGTTCTGTTTTGGCCATGACAAAAACAAAAACCCAGAAGACAGCCATGGCGTGGTGTTGTCATCTGAAAAACAAAAAGAAACAGCACCATGTAAAAGTTGAGAGTTATGTTTTACTTAACAGACAAATCTGAGGACTTAAGGACGCATCCTCTTGTATCACTCTGAGAGACAGCTCCAAAGAGGTGCTGGTGGAGCCAGGATATAGAGGAGTTTTTGCAACAAACACCAGATAGTCAGAACATCAAAAGATTTTAATTTTTAGTTGCTCAGTCTGATTCTGCAACCCTGTGGACCGTAGCCTGCCAGGCTCCTCTGTCCATGGGATTCTCCAGGCCAGAATACTGGAGTGAGTAGCCTTTCCCTTCTCCAGAGGATCTTCCCAACCCAGGGATTGAAACCAGGTCTCCCACATTACAGACGGATTCTTTACCAGCTGAGTCACAAGGGAAGCCCAAGAATGCTGAAGTGGGTAGCCTATCCCTTCTCCAGCAGATCTTCCCTACCCAGGAATCAAACCAGGGTCTCCTGCATTGCAGGTGGGTTCTTTACCAACTGAGCTATGAAGGAAGCCATCCAAGGTGACCAAAAACAGACTAGGGTTTGTGAGAGACATGGTCAGGTAGAGAGGGGAGTGGGGCTCATGGATTCTGTTTACCTGTCCTTGAGAGGCCTACAGGAGCATTTGTGACCCAGGCTTTCCAAGTTAGGCACCAAGAATGAATATAATGTATATAGACCAACAGAAGAAAGCAAAGAGCAAATCTTCATTGTAATTCCACATGTCTCCCGCACTGAACTTTTCCTGATTAATTTTTTCTCAAACACAAAACAACGCCATAAAATGCTCTTACAAATGATATTGCCAACAATGTAATGTTGCCTCATGGTAACGATCCAGGAGAAATTTTAAGATTTGAACATTCCATCTGCTCTCATTCCAGCTAAGTGAAAGTATACTATCTCATGAGGGTTTCTATCACAGTCAGAGCAGAAGGAAAGATAACTCCAAAGAATGTAAGCAGACACCTCTAGAAACTCACATGTGGGTTTAGCCTGCACATTTCAAATCAGACCCAGTAGAGCCATTCAGCCAAGAACTTTATTCTCATTTCACGGCGATGAAGAACTCTCTAGCATCAGGAGCCCTGAACTTGGAAGCTGAAATTTATGAAAAGTATCCATTAGAAGTAAAATATGAGAAGTTCTTCTATTAGAGTGAGCTGGACCATTGAGAGATGGACTGACCTACTCAGTTCTATGTTCTATCTGAGTGTGATTCTAGGCACAAGGTGCTAACACAGCAGAGAGCACAGCAGCTTCGCCATATTAAGTTGTATCCTACTTTTCTTGAGAAGCTCTCTTAACGCTGAACTTCTGGGAGCAGGTCCGGGCTCAGACCTTCCCATGGAGGGTCCCTGGGTTTTTTTGTGAAAAGTCTCCAGTCCCTTCTAAATCCCTGCACACCCCAGGAGAGGTGACCATTTCTAAGTTCCAAATTTCCTTTGTAGTTCCCAGTATCCACTGAAGATGAAGCTGGGTGACATAAACCAGGTTTTTCACTTTAATTTCCTCATCTTAGAAGTCAGAGTCGAAGAACCTACCACATGGGACCACTGTGAGGATTAACTGATACAAGTAAATCAGAAGATCACTTGAGTGATTCCTCACAGAAAAAGTCACCTGGCCCTAAAGTTACTTTATGACTAAACAAACACATGGTAAAGATATTGATTTTATTTTCAATTCTATCAATACTTCACCAATTACCCTTTAAGGATCAGTAGTTTGAGGACTTAAGAAAGCATCACATTCACCTGGAAGGCTTGTTAAAAGACAGGCTGATAGGCCTCATCTCTGGATCTTCTGATTTTGATGGAATATGAGAATTTGCTGCAGATGGTGACTACAGCCATGAAATTAAAAGATGTTCACTCTTTGGAAGGAAAGTTATGATAAACCTAGATAGTGTATTAAAAAGCAGAGACATCACTTTACTGACAAATGTCTTTATAGGCAAGCTATGGCTTTTACAGTAGCCGTGTTGTATGGATGTGAGACCTGGGGCATAAAGAAAGCTGAGCACTGAAGAAATGATGCTTTCATACTGTGGTGCTAGAGAAGACTGTTGAGAGCCCCTTGGATTGCAAGTTGATCAACCAGTCAATCCTAAAGGAAATCAATCCTGAATATTCATTGGAAGGACTGATGCTGAAGCTAAAGCTCCAATCCTTTGGCCATCTGATACGAAGAGCCAACTCATTGGAAATACCCTGATGCTGGGAAAGACTGAGGGCAGGAGGAGAAGGGGATAACAGATAACAGTCCAACTCAATGGACTTGAGTTTGGGCAAACTCCAGGAGATGGTGAAGGACAGGGAAGCCTGGAGTGCTGCAGTTCATAGAGTCACGAGGAGTCGGACACAATAGCAACTGAACAATAACACACAGAATTTGCATCCCCTACATATTTTAAGGGAATGCTAATATTCTGATCTGAGGACCACACATTGATGACCATTATTATAGACCATTAACTTCATTAGACATTTTCTCTGGTAAGCAAAGTCCTTCATTCTAATTGGGACAAGATCAGGTTAAAGTGCATAAGTCTATTTGTGATTCATTTCAAATAACATATTAGAATTTAGAAGCGATAGCATACTTTCTAAGACTATTTTGTAAGTTACTTTCTTTGGGAAATTCAGGAAAGATAATGAAGACGTAGATGTGAATTTGATATTTATAGGCATCACCCAATCATGTTCAATTTTGAGTTATCAATTGTGCCATGTTCTATGTCTACTGTTTTTATGTCCAAAACCAAAATGAGGAGCTGGGACTCACTATGTGCTGGGAATTCATGAGGCCGTGGAGCAGATGGTACAATCAAGGGCTTAAAGACCTTTTCTTTACTTTCTGTGAAGTGTTAGCTGTAACATCTTCTGAGATCATGGGGAGAAAGAATATCTCATTCTCTGGATGGCAAAGTGAAAATCCCCTAGTGTTCACGCGACTTGGAGAGGAAGTGACTGTTCGCTTCACGATGTGGAGAAGCACATAGGGCAGGGACACAGAGCCCTGAGCCTGCCTTCCATCATGTTACCCACAGAGAAGGGACACAGACATGCCAGAGACAGTCTCTATTGGATGCAGATGTCTCCCAAAGGGCAAGTTTATCCTGTTAAATGGCCACCGCCACAGCAGCTGCTTATGAAATCAGGGGGAGAGTGAGGTTAGGAGGGTCACATGTTCAGACACATAGTGAAAATCATTTTACAAACGTCATTAGGGCTAAAGGAGAGCATGATGGAAATAGCCTGCATATAAAACCAGACTCGCCAATTAGGCCAACCATCCCCCACCCCCTGGGACCCTATTTCGGCAAAATACAGGTACTAAGAGAATTGAAGCCATTACCCAGACATCCAACAAAAGAGCTCTTAGATTCAATCAAGGGCCTGCCTTTGCAGGCAGACATAACTTTTAGAAATGGAATTGAATCTCATTCCCTTTTCACACAGGATGGGTTCAGCCTTCATGTTTTAAGATGACATCTGGCTAACAGTTCCTAAAGAATGCTCTCCCAGCTTCCTCTAATGTTTTGCTTCACTTTCTCATTTTTCTGGCTGAAAACCCATTCATCACCAATCAAATACTTAAGTAACAATGACGCATACAGCTCTGAAAAGAAGAGCTGACAGACAAATGTTTCCAGAATTTGAGGGCATATCCAATGATTATAAAACTGATGGAAATGTGCATATTTTCTGCTGCTGGCTTGGAAAGATAAGGATGGTACCAGTCAGAGGATTGGACCACAGCCTCTCATCTCCATGGAAATGCCAACTGAAGCACTGCATGTGATTTTGAAAACGTGGTAGTACGTTTATGCTTAAATTCATTGGAGAACGAAATGCCCAGGAAACTTCAAACAAGAAGAATGAAGCTTGGAGGAGAATATCCTGGGAGGGGAGGTAACCCAGGTTAAATACTCTCGATGCAGCCACAGAAACAGTCCCAGTCATGCAGTGATTATTCTCCTAAGACCTGTCTCTTTAAAACATCGTAAAGCCAAGGAGAAAGATGAGGAAGGTTAGTATAAACATACAGTAGATGGATCCACTACCCACAGTCATACCAGCTTCACACAGGCAATTCTGGTGTCCATTAATCTTCCAATTATCCTTTCCATTCACCTGTATGGCCCTTCATAACTTCCTTCTCAACCTGGAGCTGGTTTCCCCACAGAAGCCTTCCAAAGCCCAAAATAAGGGAAAGTGCACCCTGGCCCCTCTCTGAGCCCACCATCATATTCATTATATTTTATTGCAGTTTTTAGATTTCTCAGATATCTGAAAGTTCCATGAAGGCAGGGGCCACAGTTCCTCTTTCTGATGTCGGGTGTAATAGCTAATTCAGAGGAGCACAAAAGAATTTGCTGAGAGAAGTACTGAAGGAATGGAAGCTTAGGTGTGAACTTGAGACACCTCTCATAGTTACAAAGGCCTTCACAGTGGTCAAGGTTGCCACAGAAATCAGATGCCTGTGCTCATGCTAAGTCGCTTCAGTTGTATCCCACTCTTTGCGACCCCATGGACTGTAGCCCGCCAGGGTCTTCTATGCATGGAATTCTCTAGGCAAGAACACTGGAGTGTATTGCTATGCCCTCTTCCAGGGGATCTTCCCATCCCAGGGTTCAAACCCATATCTCTCTTTTACATCTCTCAAATTAGAATAATTTGAGTATATATATGTCTGTCAGAGTTCTCTGTAGTAACAAAACAAGTTGGAGAGATAGATGGACAGATAGATAGATAGATAGATCTTTTGAGAGGGAAAAAGAGAAAGTGATTTTAAAGAACTAGTTGAACAAGACTGTGAGGACTTGCAAGTCTGAAATCTGTAGGGAAGTCCCATAGGCTGATAACTCAGGCAGATTATCTATGTTACAGTTCTGAAACAAAATTTCTCCTTCTCTGGGAAATGTCCATGTTTATTCCTAAGGCCTTCAGCTGGTTAGACGAGGCCCACCGATACCATGGAAGGGAATCTGAATGTAAAAGTCAATTGATTGCAAGTGTTAATCACACCTACCAAATGCCTTCACAGCGGCTCTAAACTAGTTTGATGCCATACTAGCGGGTGCCATAACCTCACCAAGTTCACACATGAAATTAATGTGTCATTGATGCATTTCAGGAAGAACTGTTTATAAATGAAAGGGAAATAAATATTGAGAAGAGAGTACCTTGGAATTAAAAACAAGAGAGCTGTGATTACCCTCAAGCATGAAATGACAGGGGGAGGGGAAGGCAGAATCTAGATACAGAGAACTTTGTGGAAGGGATGCCTTAGTTGGACCTGTAACCTTAAATCAAGGGACCAGCGACCTGAGGAAGGAGCCAGAGAAATAAATACCGCCTCACTATCTCCCTCCCTCCATTCTCCTGCTGTAGGTTCCTATTGCCTGAACACAACTGAAAACCACAGGCCAAGGGAGCCTTGTGAACTTCAAAACAGCCCATTGTTTTTGCTGTTGTTCAGTTGCTAAGTCCTATCTGACTCTTTGTGACCCCATGGACTGCAAAATGCCAGGCTTCCTTGTCCTTCACTATCTCCCACAGTTTGCTCAAACTCATATCCCTAGAGTCAGGGATGCCACCCAACTATCCCATCCTCTGTCACTCTGTCACCCCATTCTCCTGACCTCAATCTTTCCCAGCATCAGGGTTTCTCCAATGTCAGTTCTTTGGATCAGGTGTCCAAAGTATTGGAGCTTCAGCATCAGTCTTCCAATGAATATTCAGGGTTGATTTCAGTTAAGACTGACTGGTGTGATCTCCTTGTAGTTCAAGGGACTCTCAAGAGTCTTCTCCAGCAACACAGTTCAAAAGCATCTGTTCTTCAGCACTCAGCCTTCTTTATGGTCCAAAGCAGCCCATGGGCAACAGAAAATATCAGCAAGGCCTTGTTCAGCCAGCACAGTGACAGAGCCAGAAAATAATCTATACCCATTGTGTAAATTAACAAGGAGTCTGATTATATCTCAGATCGCTGGAGCATGTGTGAACATTACATACAACAGACTGAGATAAAGGGAACCCCATCCTGAAGACTTAGACAAAAGAAAAAGTTCTTTGAAAAGTATTTACTGTAAGTGCTGCAAGAAAATTCTGAAAATCTGACATCAACTAATTGAAGTATGAAAATGAAGAAAAGGTCAGAAGGAGAGAGGAGACTGATGAGAAAGGAGTATGAAGACATGAAGAGCAGGTAAATGTAGCGGGGAATTATTCCACGGGAGTTTGCAATAGAATCACAAGGTTAGACTTTCTACTGGAGGCAGCAAAATGCAGAATTGACGATGTTAAAGGTAAAAAATTATATGGAAGAGACCGTGGGGAAGCTGTACAGAAGCAATAATCAACAGCATATTTGAGAAAAACAACTTCCATGTTCATACACTTTGTTGAGGTTGAACTTAAAAACGTGAGGCTACAGATTTAAAAGTTTTACTGTGTTCTACGAAAAATCCACACCAAGAGACATCTACATCCTGACAGAAGTTGTGAATTTCAAAAGTGAAGAAAAATTTGTTAAGCCTATGTAATAGGTCAGCAGTTGTCTGCTAACCTGAATAAATGAATAGCCGTTGTCTTTGGTAATTAATCTCCTCTGCAACTCTAACTGCAGTTGAGAAGATCATCTATACTCGAAGAAGACAATTGAGTCCTGTGCACAAAGGAAGATATATAGCCTGTGCATGTTACCTTGTCAAGTTGCCCAAGAGAAAGATTTAAACATTCAGTTGCTCAGAAAATGACCCTGGCATTTTGAATAATTTCAGTTCAATGAGAGATGAATCAAAATGTAATTCTAACACACCCATATATATAGTCTACTTAGCATAACTTATGTTAACATAAGATAGCTAAAAACAAAACTGTATTGCTTTCTCTAAACTAACTCAGGTTACATGTGTCTCATCTTTTTATCTCATCCTTTATAGACAACTGGTGGTGGTGGTTTAGTCGCTAAGTCATTGTCCGACTCTTGCAACCTTGTGGGACTGTAGCCTTCCAGGCTCCTCTGTCCACGGGATTTCCTAGGCAAGAATACTGGAGTGGGTTGCCATTTCCTTCTCCAGGGGATCTTCCTGACCCAGACGTCGAACATGTGTCTCCTGTACTGGTAGGCAGATTCCTTACCCCCAAGCCACCAGGGAAGCCGTTATAGACAACTCAGAATGGCGTAAAAGATTTGTTAAGGTTTCCCTTCCTCTGTGTTCACCCCAGGCCTAGAATTGAGAAGGTTCAGTGTTATCAGAATGATCTGCAATTTGGGGGTAAAACTTGACCCTGGAGTGCTTCCTTTGGATCTAAGTCACTTAGTAACAGACAGTAGGTTTTATAATCAGCCGCAGCCCTGGTTGAGGACACCAGAAGTGAAAATCGTTTTTATTTTCTGTCTTCCCTTGCCAACTGTGGCTAAATACTGAATTATTTGGTCAGACAAATGTTTGTTCGGGTTTTTCAATAACATTGCATCAAAAACCCAAATGAAATTTTTGGCCAATCCAATATTTGGGACGCAGAGCTATGAGTAGGATTAAAGTTTTATTTGTTTCCTTTATTCATAAGAATAAAGGTGCCTAAACAATACAATGTCCAGTTGCATTGCAAGTTACTTGAGTAATGGTTTTTGGCTTCTTTAAAATTTACTTGGAAGATAGCAGCAATTGGAGATCTTTGATTAGAAACCCTAATAAATCCACTCAGGGACTGATATTAGCTGTTCCTGAATAATTCTTTACAAATGACTCATATAGGATCTATAAACGTCTCCTTGTTCATGCTTAAAATCAGTGTGCACAGTATGGTGTCCACTATGCTTCTTTAAAAGCAGAGACTAAGGTTACAAGAAAATACACCCACAATATTAGCTAACAACTGTACACTTTCAGAGTTTGAGGTAAGCATTCTGTAAGCATTTATAAGTTTTCTACCTTGGACATCTATCAATTTTAAGTCAGAAAATGTTAACAAAAACTCAGCATATATAATACAATATGTTATATATTTTTGGAGAAGGAAATGGCAACCCACTCCAGTATTCTTGCCAGGGAAATCCCATGGACAAAGGATCCTGGAGGGCTACAGTCCATGGGGTCCCAAAGAGTTGGACACGACTAAGCAACAAGGCACAGCACAGCATGTTATATACTTTAGCATAACTACACAAAAAGATGGAAAGGAAATAAATCAAAATGTTATCAATATGTAGTTTTAAGATGTAGAAATACAGGAAATTTATTTTCTTCATATTTGTAATATTTTAGACATTCTGGAAATAACCATGTTTTAAATCCATAGGGACTAAAGTAATGAAACAGAGAAGCACTTGAACAATGGTTTCTCTTTCTCTGGGGAATAACTGTGTGAGTTTCACCAAAGAGTTTTATCACTCAGGAATAATTTTAAAAATCATGTTCGACACAAAGAAGTAATATTTATATGAAGATTATTATATGTCAATCTCTATCTAGGCATTTACATTCTTTGTCTTACTCTAGCTCTAAAACCATCTTAGGAGAAGTATTGTCATTATGATAATCATTTTACAGATGAGAACACTAAGGCTAAGGAAAGTAAAAGGGAGTTTGTCCAATAGCTAGCAAAGAATGAAGTCAGCATTAAGACCAAAATCTCTGGTCCAAGAGTGAAAAAATAAAGATGAAAATGGAATCCCTCCCAGCCAGGTCAGGATACGCTCTATGCATCATGCAGAATCTTAATTCCCCAACTGGAGTTAGAACCCGGGTCCCCTCCAGTAGAAGATCAGAGTCCAAATGACTCGCCTGCCAGGGAAGTCCCCAGGATCCTTTACTTACACCAGATTAAGTTCTAGAAGGGCCCTCTTCCAGCTTAGGCATACCCTAAATCACGAACTGCTGAATTATTGCACTTTCACGTGGGCTTTCCCTGCACACCGGCTCCTCATGTGAATGACCTGCACACTCAGCCACCCGGGCTGACCCTTTCCTATCAGTGTAACGTTCACCTGGAAGAGAGGAGAGGGAAGGCGAGAAGGAGGAGGAGAAGGAGAGAGCACCCAGGACAGCAGAGCAGTTAGCAGCCTCTTTTGACCTCTTAATGGAGGTCAGTCATCCCATGAAGAGTGATCAGCTTTGTGGACCCCTTCTTCTTAGCTGTACTCATCCTTGTAAGTTTGCATGTATTTGCGAGATTATGTTTAAATTATGTCTTTCTGACTTGACTGATAACCAAGACAACCACAGTGTTTCATCTATATCCTGATTTGTTTAGCACAGCCCCAGTTTATGCTTTTTTTTTTCCTGGTATATATATTTTAAAATTATGCATTAAAATTTTTTAAACTTATTATTGCTGGTATTGCTGTTATCATTATTGGCACTTTTATTATTATTTATTATTATTTTTGGCATTCTTGCACTGTGTGGCATGCAGGATCCTAGTTCCCCGGTTGGGGATTGAACTCTGCCCCTGCATTGGGAGCGTGGAGTCCCAACCACTAGTCGGCCAGGGAGGTCCCTGGTGTATTTGCGTTGTAGGCAGATGCTTTACTGTCTGAGCCACCAGGAAGTCTGCCTATTTATTAATATTAATAGTCCCCTATTCACTCTCAAACAGAGCTGGTTTGGACAAAGAATTGGGTGATACGGCTATTTTAGTTTAACTGCATCCTCACTGCGAGAATATCTGGCACAATTTGAGAGCTTTCTAGATATGTGTTGAATGAATGAATGAACACATACCACTACAATCTGGAAACCCAAGTTGTAATTTCTCATTTTCCTGGAGCTAAGCAAGAGCTTTCCCTTGGGAGGCTCTGTGGGGTTAGTACTCATGATGGCAAGTTGAAGAAACCCATCTGTCCCCTTGTCACTTCTCATGTCAGTCATGGCCCATCCAGGGAGCTAGAAACACTCACGTTACATGACTCTAGGAATTTGACCTTACACAGTCATGGCAGGAGCAGGGAAGTTCAAGTCCAGGAGGGGAGAAACATAGGAAAGGGAGTCACCAACGGTCATTCTGGGAGGCCAAGGGTGTTTAGTCATTAGTGTGGATCTACAGAGTGGATCATGAGAAATGCTGGGCAGGATGAAGCCCAGGCTGAAATCAAGAATGCTGGGAGAAATATCAATAACAGATATGCAGATGACACCACCCTCATGGCAGAAAGTGAAGAAGAATTAAAGAGCCTCTTGTTCAAAGTGAAAGAAGAGAGTGAAAAAGTTGGCTTAAAGCTTAACATTCAAAAAACTAAGATCATGGTATCCGGTCCCATCATTTCATGGCAAATAGATGGGGAAACAGTGGAAACAGTGGCTGACTTTATTTTGGGGGGCTCCAAAATCACTGCAGATGGTGACTGTAGCCATGAAATTAAAAGACGCTTCCTCCTTGGAAGGAAAGTTATGACCAACGTAGACAGCATATTAAAAAACAGAGACATTACTTTACCAACAAAGGTCCATTTCATCCAGGCTATGGTTTTTCCAGTAGTCATGTATGGATGTGAGAGTTGGACTATAAAGAAAGCTGAGCAGTGAAGAATTGATGCTTTTGAACTGTGGTGTTGGAGAAGACTCTTGAGAGTCCCTTGGACTGCCAGGAGATCCAACCAATCCATCCTAAAGGAGACCAGTCCTGAATGTTCATTGGAAGGAGTGATAATGAAGGTGAAACTCCAATACTTTGGCCACCTGATGGGAAGAGCTGACTCATTTGAAAAGACCCTGATGCTGGGAAAGATTGTAGGTGGGAGGAGAAGGGGACAACAGAGGATGAGTTGGTTGGATGGCATCACCAACTCAATGGAGATGAGTTTGAGTAAACTCTGGGAGTTGGTAATGGACAGGGAGGCCTGGCATGCTGCAGTCCATGAGGTTACAAAGAGCTGGGCACAACTGAGTGACTGAACTGAACTGAACTGAACTGAACAGAGTGGAAGGAGGTTCTGGGATCATGACAACATCAGAACATGATGGCTGACTATCACTGCTGCCCTCCGTCACGTCCTTCATCTTTGCCTGAGTACAACTCATGATCATGCAGGGAATGGAAATCTGGGTAAGTACAGGTTTTGACAACCAAGTTGACAAAGCCCAAACCAGCATGCTTTTCCTTTGGCCCCTCTGTTCACATAATTGCACTATTCTTTTTACCTGAAGCATTCACAGGCTGTGTAGTATCCTAAAGACTTTTCCAATGATCCTGCATTTTCTTCCTGGGAGGAAATGACTAAGCCACCTTACCACAATTCAGGGCTTTTTTCTAAAAATTAAAGAAATATTTCTTCCAGTCCTCTGTGTACTGATTACTGGTATTGCTTTATATTACAAGGGTTAATTGAGGAATGGACTGAAACTTAGAAGAGCAAAACTTTTTCTGGAAAAAAAAAAAAACTATTGATTTATGATTTTTGTTGTTGTTCAGGCGTGTAGTCATGTCCGACTCTTTGGACCCACGGACTGCAGCACGCCAGGCTTCCCCATCCTTCATCATCTTCCAGAGCTTGCTCAAACTCATGTCCACGGTGTTGGTGATGCCATCCAACCATCTCATCCTCTGTCGTCCCCCTTCTCCTCCTGGATTCAATCTTTCTTAACAGCAGGGTCTTTCTAATGATTCAGCTCATCCAATCAAGTGGCCAAGGTATTGGAATTTCAGCTTCAATATCAGTCTTTCCAATGAACATTCAGGACTGATCTCCTTTAGGATGGATTGGTTGGATCTCCTTGCAGTCCAAGGGACTCTCAAGAGTCTTCTCCAGTACCATAGATCAGAGCATCAATCTTTTGGTGCTCAGCTTTCTTTATGGTCCAACTCTTACAACCATACATGACTACTTGAAAAACCATAGCTTTGACTAAACAGAATTTTGTTGGCAAAGTAATGTTTCTGCTTTTTAATATGCTGTCTAGGTTGGTCAGAGCTTTTCTTCCAAGGAGCAAGTGTCCTTAAATTTCATGGCTGCAGTCACCATCTGCAGTGATTTTGGAGCCCAAGAAGATAAAATCTGTCACTGTTTCCATTGTTTCTCCATCTATTTGTCATGAAGTGATGGGACCAGATGACATGATCTTAGTTTTCAAAATGTTGAGTTTTTCACTCTCGTATTTCACTTTCATCAAGAGGTTCTTTAGTTCTTCTTCACCTTCTGCCATAAGAGTGGTGTTATCTGCATATCTGAAGTTATTGATATTTCTCCCAGCAATCTTGATTCCAGCTTGTGCTTCATCCAGCCCAGTGTTTCTCATGATGTACTCTGCAATTCAGTTCAGTTTAATTCAGTCACTCAGCCGTGTCTCACTCTTTTTGACCCCATGAATTGCAGCACGCCAGGCCTCCCTGTCCATCACCAACTCCCGGAGTTCACTCAGACTCACGTCCATTGAGTCAGTGATGCCATCCAGCCATCTCATCCTCGGTCATCCCTTTCTCCTCCTGCCCCCAATCCCTCCCAGCATCAGAGGCTTTTTTCCAATGAGTCAACTCTTCACATGAGGTGGCCAAAGTATTGGAGTTTCAGCTCTAGCATCATTCCTTTAAAAGAAATCCCAGGGTTGATCTCCTCCAGAATAGACTGGTTGGATCTCCTTGCAGTCCAAGGGACTCTCAAGAGTCTTCTCTAACACCACAGTTCAAAAGCATCAATTCTTCAGTACTCAGCTTTCTTCACAGTCCAACTCTCACATCCATACATGACCACTGGAAAAACCATAGCTTTGACTAGACGGACCTTTGCTGGCAATGTAATGCTTCTGTTTTTCAATATGCTATCTAGGTTGGTCATAACTTTCCTTCCAAAGAGTAAGTGTCTTTTAATTGCATGGCTGCAGTCACCATCTGCAGTGATTTTGGAGCCCCCCAAAATAAAGTCTGACACAGTTTCCACTGTTTCCTCATCTATTTCCCATGAAATGATGGGACCAGATGCCATGATCTTCATTTTCTGAATGTTGAGCTTTAAGCCAACTTTTTCACTCTCCACTTTCTCTTTCATCAAGAGGTTTTTTAGTTCCTCTTCACTTTCTGCCATAAGAGTGGTGTCATCTGCGTATCTGCGGTTATTGATATTTCTCCCGGCAATCTAGATTCCAGCTTGTGCTTCTTCCATCCCAGCGTTTCTCATGATGTACTCTGCATATAAGTTAAATAAGCAGGGTGACGATATATAGCCTTGATGTACTCCTTTCCCAATCTTGAATCAGACCATTTTTCCATATCTGATTCTGTTACTTCTTGATCTACATGCAGGTTTCTCAGGAGGCAGGTAAAGTGGTCTGGTATTCCTATCTCTTTCAGAATTTTCCACAGTTTTTTGTGATCCACATAGTCAAAGGCTTTACTGTAGTCAATGAAGCAGAAGTAGATGTTTTTCTGGAATTTTCTTGCTCTTTCTATGATCCAACAGATGTTGGAAAATTGATTTCTTGTTCCTCTGCCTTTTCTAAATGTGGCTTGAACATATATCTTGAAGTTCTCGGTTCACATACTATTGAAGACTCACTTGGAGAATTTTGAGCATTACTTTGCTAGTGTGTGAAATGAGAGTAATTGTGTGGTAGTTTGAACATTCTTTGGCATTGCCTTTCTTTGGGATTGGAATGAAAACTGACATTTTCCAGTCCTGTGGCCACTGCTGAGTTTTCCAAATTTGCTGACATATTGAGTTCAGAACTTTAACAACATCATCTTTTAGGATTTGAAATAGCTCAGCCAGAAGTCCATTACTTCAACTAGTTTTGTTCATAGTGATGCTTCTTAGGGCCCACTTGACTTTGCACTTGAAGATGACTAGCTCCAGGTGAGTGATCACAACATCTGGGTTTTCTGGGTCATTAATATCTTTTTTGTATAGTTCTTCTGTGTATTCTTGCCACTTCTTCTTAATATCTTCTGCTTATGTTAGGTCCATATAGTTTCTGTCCTTTATTGTGCCCATATTTGCCTGAAATATTCCCTTGGTATTTCTAATTTTCTTGAAGAGATCTCTAGCCTCTCCCATTCTATTGTTTTTCTCTATTTCTTTGCATTGTTCACTTAGGAAGGCTTTCTTATCTCTCCTTGCTATTCTTTGGAACACCGTATTCAGATGGGCATATCTTTCCTTTTCTCCTTTGCCTTTTACTTCTCTTCTTTTCTCAGCTGTTTATAAGGCCTCCTCAGACATAACCTCATATATGCAGATGACACCACCCTTATGGCAGAAAGCATGGAAGAACTAAAGAACCTCTTGATGAAAGTGAAAAAGGAGGGTGAAAAAGTTGGCTTAAAGCTCAACATTCAGAAAACTAAGATCATGGCATCTGGTCCCATCACTTCATGGCAAATAGATGGGGAAACAGTGGAAACTCAATGTACATGAGTTGGGTAAACTCCGGAAGTTGGTAATGAACAGGGAGGCCTGGCATGCTGCTGTCCATGGGGTCGCAAAGTGTGGGACACAACTGAGCGACTGAACTGAGACAACCATTTTGCTTTTCACATTTTTTTTCTTGGGATGATTTTTATCACCATCTCCTGTATAATGTTATGAATATCCATCTATAATTCTTCAGGAACTCTGCCTAAAGATATTGATATTTCAGATCTAATCCTTTAAATCTATTTGTCACTTTCACTTTATAATCATAAGTGATCTGATTTAGGTCACACCAGAATGGCTTAGTGGTTTTCCATACGTTCTCCAATTTAAGTTTGAATTTTGCAATAAGGAGTTCATGATCTGAGCCACAGTCAGCTCCCTGTCTTGTTTTTGCTGACTGTATAGAGCTTCTCCATCTTTGGCTCCAAAGAATATAATCAGTCTTATTTCTGACCATCTGGATGATGGGGTTAAATATTATGCTTATACTGTGATTTCTATGTGTTTCTGTGAGCTTCCCTGGGGTGGGGGTGGGGCATAATTACCTATATTGTTGTCTTTATCAATAGGAAGGAAAAAGAATTCCTGACTTTTAAAATCAGTTTCTAAGTGAACTCAAAGCACTAAGCTATTTTATTTTTAGGGATGATCCAGTTCTGGTTCATCAACAAAGACCTAGCAGAGCCAAAATAAATTTTAAAAAAATTAAAAAGAAAGAAGAAGATATAAAAAACATGGGTATAATTTAGAACCGACAAAGGTGTAGGAGTCACAATCGAGGCACTGTGGTCTGGATTTCTTTTGCGCTGATACTGTCCTGAATCCCTAGGACTCATTACTGTGATCATGATCCCTCTCTGTCTCTGTCTCTCTGTTTTTGTCTCTCTCTCTTTCTCTTATATGCATGCACACACACACACACACACACACACACACACACACACACAATCATTTACATACTTCTGCAAAGTCTGAGAACAGAGTAAGATATTTAACAAACACAGATCGTACCAAGAATTAGCCAATCTCAGTGTTGTTGTTCAGTCACTCAGTCGCTAAGTCATGTCCAACCCTTTGTGACCCAAAGGACGGCAGCATGCCAGGCTTCCCTGTCCTTCACTATCTCCTGCAGTTTGCTCAGACTCACGTCCATTGAGTTGGTGATGCCATCCAACCATCTCATCCTCTGTTGGGCCTTCTCCTCCTGCCTTCAGTCTTTCCCAGCACCAGGGTCTAAACGCTGGCCACCTGTAAAAGCCGTTTGAGAGTGCTCTGCCTTTATAAGGCCACTGATGATACTTTGATTTGCTATACTGTGTCTGTGTGGACCACTGTATGCCAGCCAGTTCGATTGTCTTAATAGACTCACCCTTGGTTAACCCAAATTCAGGGTGACTATATTTCCAAATGTAGGGATTCAATGTAGGAGATAGACTGAGGCAGTGTCAAGAACATGGCTCTTGGTGAACCCTCTACACATCTCTCTGTCTTACAGAAACCTTATCTGCTCTTCCCTTATCATATCCACTCTTTGCTATCATATGTCTTAATAATCTATGTCACATCTCTCTCTGCTAGGACATAAAACTCCTTTAGCTCAGAATTTGTATCAGGTTTTTTTTTTTTTTCAATATCTATCATAGGTGTCTCGTTGTGCATGAATGCTAAGTCGCTTCAGTCACGTCCAGCTCTTTACAACCCTATGGACTCTAGCCCTCCAGGCTCCTCTGTCCATGGGATTCTCCAGGCAAGAAAACTGGAGTGGGTTGCCATGCCCTCCTCCAGGGGATCTTCCCCACCCAGGGCTCAAACCCACATCTCTTAAGTATGCCTAAATTAACAACAAGTTTTAGGACCTTGACGTTACCTGACAAAGTTCAATTTCATTACTGTCTCTGGCCACTTGTGTCATGTTTGCCCCGTTAGTTTGTGGTTTTCTTATATTTAATGGCAATTTTCAGTGATGGAGTACTTAAGGATGAGTGTCTTTCCTGTTCAGTTGCAGGAGAATACTGTTGATGTCCAGGTGTATTACTTGATTATGTGGGTAAAGTCACTGAGTTGCCAGTGAGGATTTAGGTGCACAGTAAGTCAAGGAGGATAAAGTATTGCCACTGAGTCAGACAGACATGGCTTCAAAACGCTGCCATTTCCTGAGTGTGTGACTCTGGGCTGTTTCCTCATTTGCAAAGTGTAGATGATCATGCCCATCTTTTGGATTGGCCATGGAGGAAAAATAATATATATGTTACAAACTCATCACACACAGTTCATGCTCAGTGTACCATGGCTTTAGAAAATTTTCTAAATTTCAGAGTCAAGAGAGTAACTTTCAAAATCCCAGAGCTCCATAAGTTGTAAATGCGTGTAAATGACTAAATGTGTTAATAAGCATCATGGGGGCACATTTCACTCTAAGATCTGAGACATTAAGTTGGATGGGTTCCAGAAAACAAAGGATGCTTGTGGTATGTACATTTCTAACTTTCTAATGATGACATCAAGAAAGCACAACTGTGTCCTCTCACAGCGTGCAAAGGGCACATGTGGCCAAGAGTGAGCAGTGGCCACCTTGGAGTGATCCCTTGAGTTTACTAAGGCAACAGGGAGCCAAGATGATGGCTTTACATCCATCCCTCCACCCTCTTCAAGTGCCTGCTGCAGCTTCCCGCTAACAAACCACCAGAGAGATGAGTAGAATAGATGCCATTAGTTGAGTATCCAGGAGGCCAAGAATTCAAGGAGTGTGAATATAGCTACCAGGCAGTAAAATTCCAGATGAAAGCTAAAGGTCCTAGTCACATGTCCTTTGTCAGCTCTCTGGGGCTCCTGCAAATGTAAGGCTGAGCCACAGCAGAGTGTGGAAAAAAGGAGATCTAGAATGAGGCTTATAGTTCATGAATAAGCCTTACCATCCGCTATGTCCATCTTTTCTGTATGGGATCAAGATGGCACCTAAGGATATAAAATAGAAAAGAATCTCTCTACCATATGGCTCACTGTGCCTCACAGGTGTGGTTGTCTTCCCAAAGCCCCCTCCCGTTGGCTTGTGCATGAATCTTTACTTCATCCTTCACCCCTTCCTCCATGTTATAGCTTTGTGACATGTCGACTTGGCTGGGCTCAACTGCTATCTCTGGAATTCCCTTTCTAGAATGTTTGTGGCTCAGATGAGTTCAAGGGAGATTTCTCATAAGAATTGGAGCATGGATGAAAAGCAGTGGCCATTTTGTAGCATACACACATGTTCTCTGCAGTGTTCAACCAAACACTGCTCTAAGTGCTCTATGAAAGGATTTCTTTCCCCTGTTAATTATATCCTCAATCAGCTGACTTTATGACAATCAAAAGGGAGATGATCCTGGGAGGGTCTCCCTTAAACAGTTTGAGGTCTTTCATGAGCCCAGAGGCTGCAAACAGCAGCAGAGTCTGCAATTAATTATTCCCCTTCCACCTGGACCTTCTCTCTTAACTGTCTGCCTGTGAACAATGAGCTCTAACCTCTGTTCTGCGGGTTCCTTCCTGCTCCTGATCTTTCCTCCCTGACTTCCTTTCCTGTGGTCCTTGGGCTCATTTAACCTAGCTGCACAGCTGCAAAGGCAATTCCAAATATGAAATCCATATAGAAAAACCATACATCCTATTGGTTCTGCTTCCGTGATTGAACCCTGTACAACCATGATTGAACCAGTACAATCCTCAACCCTCAACCTCAACCAGTACAACCCTCAACCCTCAACCCTCATCATCCAGTTATTCACCAAATCCTGTCAATTCAGTTCTTCATTGTAACTTTTACTTTAATGTCACTGAAGATGACACTGCCATCTGGGGAGGCCACTTCCAATTTTTCACTTCTCGCAGTGCTAATGGAGGGTCATGTGTTTCTGTGTTTTCCCGCAGCTACTACCAAGTCCAGAATATTGTCAGCTTTTATCAGAAGGACTAGAACAGCTTCACGATCTGCTACTCAGCCAACCACTCTTATCCAACCTATTTTCTCCATAGAAACCAGGGTAAACTTCCATGAATACAAATATGAAAGTGTCAGCCCTATTGAAAGCCCTTCTGTGGTTTCCCAGTGGGTCAAGTCCCGGATCCTTGACTTGTCTTTACAGCTTCTACGCTACCTGGCTCCTTACCACCACTCTGCTCTCCCTACATGCCACGCTACATTTTCGCCACTACCCAGTGGCCTGAAATGTCCTGCTAACATTTCCTACATAGTGGGCAAACTAATAGGCTCCCCAAGATGTTACATTCTAAGCCCCAGGACCTCAGAGTATCTCATGTCACATGGGAAAGTGGAATTAAGGTAGCTGACCTTAAGGTGGGGTGATCATCCTGCATTATCACAAGCATGCTTATTGTTGAATGAGGAAAGCATCAGGGTCAGAGTTTGAGAGATTTGAAGAGGTTATAGTGCTGGCTTTGAAGATGGAGGAAGGAGCCATAAAGAAGGAACAAGGGTTTTCTAGAAACAATAAAATATTCTAAAATTGAATGAAATTCTATTAATTTTTAATTTTTTGAATCAAAATGATTACTATCTACTATACCTTTATTTTCATTAGTGAAAGGACCTTTTAATGTATTGTTTTGAAAACTATCAAGCTTACAGAAAACTTACAAGAGGAATCAAGGAACTCCCATTTACACTTCATCCAGTTCATCAATATTTAATAAATTTCTTATATTTTCTTCTTCAGTCATTGTGTCTGACTCCTTGTGACCCCATAGACTGCAGCACATCAGGCTTCCCATCCTTCACTATCTCCCAGAGTTTGCTCAGATTCATTTCCAATGGGTCAGTGATGCTATCTAACCATCTCATCCTCTGCTGCCCCCTTCTTCTTTTGTCTTCACTCTTTCCCAGCATCAGGGTCTTTTCCAATGAGTCAGCTCTTCGCAGCAGATGCCCAAAGGATTGGAATCTGTCCAGTGAATATTCAGGGTTAATTTCCTTTAGGATTAACTGGTTTGATCTCCTTTTAGTCCACGGGACTCTCAAGCATATTCTCCAGCACCACAATTTGAAAGCATCAATTCTTTGGTGCTCAGCCTTCTTTATGGTATAACACTCACATCTGTACATGACTACTGGAAAAGCCATAGCTTTGACTATATGACACACAAAATGCAAATAGTTATTATTTGATACTACATATAAAAAATGTTAACACAAAAAATTAGAAGGAGCACAAGCTCAGGATAAAGCAAAATATCTTACATTCAATAACTTGACAATATCATCCTTATCTTTTCCTTGTTTTACTTTGGAAAAGTATTACGGAGCAGTTCTGGTCAAGCACATGATTGTAAAATCCTACTTATATGTCTTTATGCTTACTTTCAAATGCTTCATTTTCACAGAAGAATTATATTCTGCACTAGAGTTAATTTATTAATCTTGGTTCCTCATGAAACCTGAACTTCTTAGTGTCCCCCATAACATTTGCATGCATGCCCATCATACCTGCTAGACCATAAGCTCTTTAAGGACAAGAGCCATTGTCTCATCTACCACATCCTCTGCTTAGGTGATAATCTGGATAGAAGACATACTCTTCAAAAACATCTATATCATGTTAAAGAAATGGCAAGAAAACTGATTGAAAGATAGAATATAAAGTCCATTTAAAAAAACCAACTCTCTTTGTGTGAATCCTAAATACAGAAGCCAAACTCAAAAGGTAACGAATAAAGCTGCTATGAACATTCATGTACAAGTCTTTGTATGCACATATCATTTCATTTCTCTTGCGTAAATGTTGAGAAATTAGAATGGCAGAATGAGTACATGTTTTCATAGTAGCTGTAGCATTTTTAGTTCCCACAAACAGTACCCAGAAGTTTCAGATCCTCCTCATTCTAGTGAACACTTGACATGGTCCATCCGTCTTAGCCAATTCAATGTGTGTGTAGTAGTAGTATTTTCTCATTATGATTTTAATCTGTATTACTCTAATGACAAATGACAGCAGGCTCGTTTGCCGTCCATATATATTCTTTGGTGAAATGTTTGTTAAACCTTTTTTTTTTTTTACCATTTTTATTGATATTTTAAATTTACTTTTGAATTTTGAGAGTTCTTATATTTTGGACACAAGACTTTATCAGATCTGTGCTTTGTAAATACCTTCTCCCAATCTATGGGCAGCAGTTGATTACAAAATAAACCTTTTGGAAATTATAGGATTGTTATGTTCCAATGGCGGTGGTTTGTGACTGTATGCATTTGTGAAAATGTGTAGATCTATACACCTAAAGGGCTGATTGTTAATAATATATAAAGTATATCTCAGTTAAAAAAAAATACTATCCTTGTATCAAAAGCTATAAGCCAGAGAATTCTGGGGAGATGGAGTAGGAAGTACCAGCAATCTGAGTCCCCACCTAGAAATATATTTCATTGGCAGAGACTCCTGATATAAATACTTTGGAACTGGGGAGCCATTGGAGTTTTGCAATTTAAAGGGAAAGTCTTGGATGATACATTGTGATTAATTTCAGTCAATTTCAACTCTTAGCTTTGCACCACCAGCCCATCCCACACTTCCCATGTATTTCTGAATCAAGTTTGTACACATCTTGCAGAAGGCAGGGTGGGTGAGGATGACTCTGTTCTCTAAATATCAGTGATCTGTGTCTGATTCCTGATTCCCAGTTCTAATCACATATGTGCAGAAAAAAAGGAGGGCAGCCTTTGCTGCAAGACCTCCCCCTCCAATTAAAATGTCTTCCAAGGGAGTTAAGGGACCAAAATCTTTACCCTACTCTTCATATTTCTCTGTTCCACCTTTGGGAACCAGACATTAAAGACAAGGACATTCAAAAGCAATATATAGGAGAAATTAGAAAGTCACTGGGCATATGCAGGAAAAGGCACAGATCCTGAGAACACCTGAAAAACCTTAAGTTTCTACCTCATGACAATCCTCAGGACAGTGGCAGTCTAAAACATCTGTTTAATAAGAGAGAAACAAAACTTAGCAAATTCTAGGGGAGGAGAACTAACAAAGCAAGAGAAACTGTCAACCCCACTCCTAAGCATATATCCAAAGAAAATTCTATTTTGAAAAGATACATACACCTCAATATTCATAGCAGCACTATTTACAATAGCCAATACATATAAGCAACCTAAAGATTCAATGACAGATGAATAGATAGAGATGTGGTATATGTATGTACACAGTGGAATACTACTCGGCCATAAAAAAGAATGAAATAATGCCATCTGCAGCAACATGAGTGGACCTAGATGTTATCACACTAAGTGAAGTAGGTCAGACAAAGAAAAATATCATATGATATCACTTACCGTGGAACCTTAAAAAATGACACAAATGAACTTATTTATTGAACAGAAAATGACACACAGACATAGAAATCAAACTTTTGGTTCAGTTCAGTTCAGTTCAGTCTAGTTCAGTCTCTCAGTTGTGTCCGACTCTTTGTGACCCCATGAATCGCACCACGCCAGGCCTCCCTGTCCATCACCAACTCCCAGAGTTCACTCAGACTCACGTCCATCAAGTCGGTGATGCCATCCAGCCATCTCATCTTCTGTCGTCCCCTTCTCCTCCTCCCCCCAATCCCTCTCAGCATCAGAGTCTTTTCCAATGAGTCAACCCTTCCCACCAGGTGGCCAAAGTACTGGAGTTTCAGCTTCAGCATCATTCCTTCCAAAGAAATCCCAGGGTTGATCTCCTTCAGAATGGACTTGTTGGATCTCCTTGCAGTCCAAGGGACTCTCAAGAGTCTTCTCCAGCATCACAGTTCAAAAGCATCAATTCTTCGGTGCTCAGCCTTCTTCACAGTCCAGCTCTCACATCCATACATGAACACAGGAAAAACCATAGCCTTGACTATACAGACCTTAGTTGGCAGAGTAATGTCTCTGCTTTTGAATATACTACCTAGGTTGGTCATAACTTTTCTTCCAAGGAGTAAGCGTCTTTTAATTTCATGGCTGCAGTCACCATCCGCAGTGATTTTGCAGCCCCCCCAAATAAAGTCTGCCACTGTTTCCACTGTTTCCCCATCTATATCCCATGAAGTGATGGGACTGGATGCCATGATCTTTGTTTTCTGAATGTTGAGCTTTAAGCCAACTTTTTCACTCTCCTCTTTCACTTTCACCAAGAGGCTTTTTAGCTCCTCTTCACTTTCTGCCATAAGGGTGGTGTCATCTGCATATCTGAGGATATTGATATCTCTCCCGGCAATCTTGATTCCAACTTGTGTTTCTTCCAGTCCAGTGTTTCTCCTGATGTACTCTGCATAGAAGTTAAATAAGCAGGGTGACAATATACAGCCTTGACGTACTCCTTTTCCTATTTGGAACCCGTCTGTTGTTCCATGTCCAGTTCTAACTGTTGCTTCCTGACCTGCATACAGATTTCTCAAGAGGCAGGTCAGGTGGTCTGGTATTCCCATCTTTTTCAGGATTTTCCACAGTTTATTGTGATCCACACAGTCAAAGGCTTTGGCATAGTCAATAAAGCAGAAGTAGATGTTTTTCTGGAACTCTCTTGCTTTTTCCATGATCCAGCAGATGTTGGCAATTTGATCTCTGGTTCCTCTCCCTTTTCTAAAACCAGCTTGAACATCAGGGAGTTCACGGTTCACGTATTGCTGAAGCATGCCTTGGAGAATTTTGAGCATTACTTTACTAGCATGTGAGATGAGTGCAATTGTGCGGTAGTCTGAGCATTCTTTGGCATTGCCTTTCTTTGTGATTGGAATGAAAACTGATCTTTTCCAATCCTGTGGCCACTGCTGAGGAAAGGGGATGGGAATAAATTAAGGCATTTATTATTAGCAGATACAAACTACTATATATAAAATAGAATATTAACAAGGTCCTTCTGTATTGTATGGGGAAATATATTCAATATCTTGTAATAAACTATAATAGGAAAGAATCTAAGAAAGAATATATATAGATCACTTTGCTATATACCAGTAAGTAGCACAATATTGTAAATAAGCTATACTTCAATTTAATTGATATATATACATATATATTTAATTTAAAACATGTATACATATGTAAATATTATATAACAGATGTATATATCATGTGTATGTAACCTATATACATATATAAATGTATTAAATTGAATAGATATTATAATATATATATTTTCTAGACCAAAGTATCTAGCAGCTGAATCAAGACATATCTACCACACCACAACATAATTTACTTCATCAGAAACTTTTCTACAAAACCATCATGGGAAATATGGACTTCTGGAAGTGAATATATAAGTTTATCCCTTAGTAATGTTTAAGAGTTAAAATTTTCTGAGTCACCCATGCCCTTATATGATTATTTTTAAACCACCACAGGGACCTAGTTATATTCTCCCCACCAAGCATCATTCGAACTTGTGTCTAATGAGATGAAGTTAAAAGATGTCAGTGAACATACTAATTTTTTAAAATCTCAAACGCAAGAACAGGTTTTAAAACGTCATATGTTAGTCTTCCTTAGTTTCTAAACCACTGTGTATGCACTGGGAATGATTATCCCAAAGTCCCTATGATAAATAAAATTCAAGATAGTTCCACAAGTAAGGAATTTATGATGGAAAAATAATTTTAGTCATTTGTTTTCTTATCCTAGGCTTTTTCGATCCAAAAAAGTATACGGGGGTAGATATGAAAAAGAAAAGAAACAGGAGGCATACTTGCAATGTTTACAAAGCAAAAAAGAAACGTTATGTTTCCGTAAATGAAGAATGTTTTTTACAGTATTTCAGACTTGGCAGGACATCTGGTGTGGATGTTATCAAGAGCTTTAGAAGCAAATTGATAAATTCTGCTATCAGTTCCCTTACTCTGCCACCATATGGAAATCTTTTTCTTCTTTCTTTTATTATATTCATTATTGATTTGGGAGAGACAAAATCAAATTAAACATTACTTTGTGAACTGTTTCCTACCCAACTTTTTGATTACCTAACATTATGGTCTGTTTTTCGTATGGAGACTCAGTTCCTGAGTTTCCTTAAACAGGTTTCCATACATTCGGCTGAATCTTGTATAGAAATCAGAATTTTAAAAAATAAGGATCTGGAAGACTCCATATTGTTGTCAAACCACTCTAATCTAATCTGTGCAAACCAAATAAAAATCTTATCAAGTTGTTTTGTAGATAACAATACTTCTGATTCTAATATTTACATGTGAAGAAGGAACTAGAATAACCAAAACAAATTTGAAAATGAACAAAGTTATAACCCTCACACTACACAACTTCAAGACAACTTATTAAGCCACATTAATCAATACAGCATGATATTGGTAAAGGCATGAACCACTGATGGAGTCTAGAATCAGTGACATCCCAGTAATAACAAAGTCACCTACAGCATAAATCTTTGTTTCTAAATGCTGTTTTTAAGTAGTGAAAACCAGAACTCCTTGTAGAAGTAGCTTATTTTGAGGGTGAGGAAGGGAAAATATAAGATGAGTTTGAAGCATCTTTTGGTCCAGAAGTAAGGAAGTGCTCAAAAAAGGATTGGAGCCTGTCAAAAGGTCACACAAGCCAACCTAAAAAATCTCCCAGTATCTAAAAGTGGAACAAGTTGAGTAACAAAGTAAATAATGATGCATTGAATTATAATCAATAGAATACACTAAACATCCGTGAGTCCATAATAACATAAATAAATAGTTAAATAAATAAATGAGAGAGTATAGCTCTTCCAAGTAACAAATACAGAAGAGATAATGAGAATAGACATATATCACAGTAAACACTGTTAAGGCAAGATCTAAGAACAATTGTTAAAATTAATGGGCAAAAGCTTGTTGAAAAACGATTATTTTCTTAGTCTCAAATTATCTCCCCTAAGATCTTCAATAGTTACAGAAGGAAAAACAGTTATTATAAAATACAGAAACCTGGCAGACAACACCTTAGCCAGTGACCAAGCTTAGCATCACTGATAAGAAGACATGTTTACATCATTTACCGCCTTGCCTGGCACAGCACACTGAGAAGGGTGCACCTTCTCTGCTCTACTCTTGTAAAAGAAATTCCCAAACTTAATCTGTTTATGAAAAGACACTACACTAATCCAACTTGTGGGTTATTCTGCAAAATGTATGTCCCGTATGCTTCACAAGTGCAAGATCCTGGAAGACAGAGAGGGGGGAACTCTCGCAGACTGGGAAAATGTGGACACATGATTACTAAACACAGCGTGGAGTCCTGGATTAAGTCATGAGCCAGCAAAGAACATGAGTGAGGAGACTGATGAAATCCAATTCAGTCTGTAGCTCAGTTAAAAAAAAAAGGAAGGGTCCTGTGTGTGTGTGTGTGTGTGTGTGTGTGTGTGTATGTGTGTGTGTGTGTTTGTATGTGTGTGTGTGTGTATGTGTGTGTGTATTTGTCTGTGCTCAATCATGTCCAATTCTTTGCAACCCTATAGATTGCCTGGAGAATCCCCTTGGACAGAGGAGCCTGGTGGGCTACAGTCCATGGGGTCACAAAGAGTTGGGCACAACTGTAGCAACTTAACATGCACTCATGCAAGCTGTAGCCCACCAGGCTCCCTTTTCCATGGGATTTCCCAGGCAAGAATACTGGAGTGGGTTGCCATTTCCTTCTCCAGGGGAACTTCCCAACCCAGGGATCAAACCCACATCTCTCGCGTCTCCTACATTGGCAGGAGGATTCTTCACCACTCTCCCACTTGGGAAGCCCAGTGCGGGATCTTTAATAAAATTTCCCTACTTACCATAATGCAAACCTTAAAAAATAGCATTCCCCCACCCCTAGTGGGCTACTGTGAATATTCACTGCATTTAAGAATAAAGAATAAATAAGCACGTGTGAATAGATGCTAATAAATTAAAGCTTCAGAAAGTGTTGCTAATACACTCTCAGCCCAAAGAGGCAGCATCATGTAACCAGAGTACTTTCACACTTCATCATCTATTGACTCGTTCTGTACTCTCACTGTCTCTAAATCTATTGTTCTCTGTTTCCTCCTCCCTTCTGCTCTGTTTTTTCCTCTTCCCTTTCCTCTCCTTGAGCCTTCTGCATTATGTTAAGGCATTATACAAAAGTGAAGTATATTTTTAAGAAACTCATATTATCAAGTTTTATAGCTTCTCTACTTAAGCTTTTAAAAAGTTTCTCTCTTTCAAAATAAAAAGCTAAAGCTGTGTTAAGGTGGTTGTTCTTCCATGTAAACCTTAAATTGATATAGCATGTGTGAGGTTATTGGCTCTTGATAGAAAATGTTTTCCTATCTCCGGCAAAAAGCTTAGAAGTCCATTCAGAATTATGTTGTCAGAATATCTTTTTATGAGATACTTTGCACACGTGCGTGTGAAGTTGCTCAGTTGTATCTGACTCACTGCAACCCCATGGACTGTAGCCTGCTAGGCTTCTCTGTCCATGGGATTATCCAGGCAAGAATACTGGAATGGGTTATCATTTCTTCCTCCAAGGGATCTTCCCAACCGAGGAATCGAACCCATGCTTCCTGTGTCTCCTGCATTGGCAGGCAGATTCTTTACCACTAAGCCACCTGAGAAGCCCATGAGACACTTTAAGTAGACAAAAAAGAGCACACAAAGATTTTATTCTTTACCATTATGAATCAACCCAGTTTTTACCTTCTTATTCTTAACCCTGCTTATTTAACTTATATGCAGAGTACATCATCAAAAACGCTGGGCTGGAAGAAGCACAAGCTGGAATCAAGATTGCTGGGAGAAATGTCACTAATCTCAAATATGCAGATGACACCACCCTTATGGCAGAAAGTGAAGAGGAACTAAAAAGCCTCTTGATGAAAGTGAAAATGAAGAGTGAAAAAGTTGGCTTAAAGCTCAACATTCAGAAAACGAAGATCCTGGCATCTGGTCCCATCACTTCATGGGAAATAGATGGGGAAACAGTGGAAACAGTGGCAGACTTTATTTTTGGGGACTCCAAAATCACTGCAGATGGTGACTGCAGCCATGAAATTAAAAGACGCTTACTCTTTGGAAGGAAAGTTATGACTAACCTAGATAGCATATTCAAAAGCAGAGCTTTGCCAACAAAGGTCCATTTAGTCAAGGCTATGGTTTTTCCAGTGGTCATGTATGGATGTGAGAGTTGGACTGTGAAGAAGGCTGAGCGCTGAAGAATTGATGCTTTTGAACTGTGGTGTTGGAGAAGACTCTTGATTGTCCCTTGGACTGCAAGGAGATCCAACCAGTCCATTATGAAGGAGATCAGTCCTGGGATTTCTTTGAAAGGAATGATGCTAAAGCTGAAACTCCAGTACTCTGGCCACCTCATGGGAAGAGTTGACTTATTGAAAAAGACTCTGATGCTGGGAGGGATTAGGGGCAGGAGGAGAAGGGGACGACAGAGGATGAGATGGCTGGATGGCATCACGGACTCAATGGACGTGAGTCTGAGTGAACTCCGGGAGTTGGTGATGGACAGGGAGGCCTGGCGTGCTGCGATTCATGGGGTCGCAAAGAGTTGGACGTGACTGAGGCACTGAACTGAACTGAACTGATTCTTAAAGTATTAATCACTCAGTCATGTCCGACTCTTTGTGACCCCATGGACTATAGCCCACCCGTCTCCTCTGTCCATGGAATTCTCCAGGCAAGAACACTGGAGGGGGTTGGCATTTCCTTCTCCAAAGGATCTTCCTGACCCAGGGACTGAAACCAAATCTCCTTCATTGCAGGCAGATTCTTTACAGTCTGAGCCATCAGGGAAGCCCCTCTTATTCGTAATCATTCTGCAACTGAACACAGTAAATAAATGGTCAGATTAAATTTTACAAGTAATTTCAAAATGTGATGTTTCTTTTTTGAATAGAAGAGCCCTAATTTTTCCTTTTGCAAAAAAGAGTTAGTCGAATTCTGCTACGTTTGTTTTTCTATCGATAATTACATTTTTAAGTGTTTTTCTAAAAATTGTATTGAGTGCTGATATGTACAGATTAGGTAGATGAGAGGTGCTCTACATTAGCTACCCCATAATTTATACCAAAATGAATTTCAAGTGAGGCTCAAGCACTTTCCGAATCTGGCTGTCATCCCAAATGCCTTCACTGGGGGATGCAAATGTTATCACTTTTTTTTTTTTTTCAATTTGCTGCTGATATCCTAAGTCAAATGACCTCTAATTTAGCCCTGAAAGAGTTTGATCAAAAGAGATCCCAAAGATCCAGGAGGATATCAATCTATGTTCTGAAAGTGAAATCAAATATACCATTTCTCAAATATATTAGTATTAGGTTTCCTAAATCTATTCTTTCTTCACTCTCCAACCCTGCCTACATCTGGCCCTGGTCTGAAGTAAATGCCAAATACAAGAAAAGAGAATGAACTCCAGGTGTGTGTGTATAAGATTGGTGTGCTAGGTCCAGGAGCTGGAGCAATAGGCGGTGGGCTGCCAGGATAGTCTTCTATATTTAGAATAGCCTGCTGATTGAAATTCCCCAGCTATGTGCCCAGCTCCCAACCTTATTCTTATTGTGAGACAACCAAAATAGCCAGACGTTTGGGGGAAACCTGTAACCAGAAAGAGAAGGATCAGGATACAAAATTCTGACCCATGGATGATTCAAGTAACTAAAGGACAAATTTAAAATTTTTCTATTATTGTTGTTCAACCTCTAAGTCATGTCCAACTCTTGGCAACCTCATGGACTGCATGCAGCATGCCAGCCTACCCTGTACTTCACTGTTTCCTGAAGTTTGCTCAGGTTCATGTCCATTGAGTCAGTGACGTTACCTGTCTTGTCCTCAGGTGCTGTTGTCTTCTCCTCCTGCCTTCAATCTTTTCCAGCACCAGGGTCTTTTCCAATGAGTTGGCCCTTCGCATCAGATGGCCAAAGAATTGGAGCTTCAGCTTCAGCAATGGCTTTCCCATGAATACTCAAGGTTGATTTCTTTGGGATTGACTGGCTTGATCTCCTTGCTGTCCAAGGGACTCTCATGAGTCTTCTCCAGCACCACAATTTGAAAGCATCCGTTCTTCAGTTCTTAGTCTTCTTTATGGTCCAACTCTCACATTCGTACATGACTACTGAACAAAATGAATTCAGAGTTTCTCTCCCAAGCAATTTTTCTTAGACGCTGCATCATAATGTACTCAAGCAAAAGAATATTAAACTAAAGAAGAAGTCAGCATGGATGAAAATATTAATCTAACCCAGAAAAGTAGTGAATAATAGCCTGTCTGCAGCAGAGCTATCAGTTCAGGTTAAAGCACATAAATGAAAGATAATGAAAAGCTCCAGGGAGGAAGATAATTGTAGAACAAATACAAATTGAAATATAAAGCCAGTAAGTTTCAAAAAAAAATAATGAGTATTTAGGGGAAAGTTATGACATATTAGGACCATAGTAAGGAGGGTATATATTTTGCACTCTGCAAAGAAAGAAAGGCAACTAGAACTCTGGGAAAATTTAAAAACCAAAACCTTGTATAAGAAAGAAATGAATCATATATAAAGTTGACCCAAATGCATAATTAGCAATTGGAAAGAATAAGAAACAGAATCTATTTTGACATGCTTCCTTCATTAACCGGAAGATTATAGTATTACAGCTGCAATACTAATACACAATGATACTGTGAGCAATATTAATGTCACCAAATAATACGAATATCTGTTTTTAATCTTCAGATGCAACATGTGAGTTAATCATGGAATGCTTACCAACGGTTACAGAACAGAATGTAAGCCCTATCAATCTTGAGCATGGTAAGTACAGCTGAGAGAAATGGGAAGGTAGATGAGGGAAGAGAGAAGGATGAATGAGTAGTACAGTTGATACTCTCATTTTAGAAGGTGGAGAGCTGAGAGATACTAAGGAAGCTGCGTGGTATGGGAAAGGTGTAGAAGCTGAAGTCAGATTGCCTGAGTTCTGGTCCAGCTTCATCTTTTACTGAAGACAGGCATCTCTGCAACCTGCCTGAATGTTGATGTTCACAAATGTTTGAGAATCAAATGAGGAGTGTGGCAGATCCTCAGTGAAGATGACACGCAGTTCTTATATGACACCCAGTAAATATGTCCCCTGCAACCTGGGACTGTCTTAAGAATGATGCGTTTAACTCTTACAGCAAGGAACTAGAAAAAGACATTATTAAATAGATTGGAACAGAAAAAATGAAATCGCTCAGAAACAAATTTCACCTTGTCCCTGGGATGCAAGCCAAACCTCTCAGACTGATGCCCAGCGTTGGCAGAAGCTGAGAGTCTCTGAATCATCTGTGACTACAGGTTACACCTTCCTTGTAAACTGAGAAGTTGATTACCAATTAGATTAAAGCTGATCTTCCTCCCACCTCCCACACTTACCTTGTGGAATCTCAGCCTCATGAGAACTCCAAGTAAAAAATTAAAAACTTACTAAACCCAGGTAAATGTGTTATTTACACTAATGAAAAATTTTGTGAATATTTTTTTTCAAAATGTGGACAGTACTGGTTTGATTGGGGGCTTCCTTGGTGGCTCAAATAGTAAAGAACTTGCCTGCAATGCAGCAGATCTGGGTTTGATCTCTCGGTCAGGAAGATCTCATGGAGAAGGGAATGGTTACCCACTCCAATAGTCTTGCCTGGAGAATCCCACGGACAGAGGAGCCTGGAGAGCTACAGTCCATGGGGTCACAAAGAATCAAACACCACTGAGTGACTAACACTTTCACTTTTCATGGTTTGGTTTAGGAGAAACCATCTGTTATGCTGCTGGTCTTTGTTTTAGAGTCTATGACAAAGCTGTAGCTGGAACTTGAAATGACCTGCTAAATACCTGTTCCCAGGAACAAGCGTGTGCAAGAGATGGGTGCTCTTGCGGGCTATTATCTTTTTGGTGATAACTGTGAAAAAGTCTGTTTTTCTTTAGAAATTTCAGAGTTTCCTTAGGGAAAGCATAGTTTCTTAAATCATAAATTAAATCAGGAAAAAAATCCACTGAGGGTATACTGCTAAGTCACTTCAGTCGTGTCCGACTCTGTGCGACCCCATAGACGGCAGCCCACCAAGCTCCCCCGTCCCTGGGATTCTCCAGGCAAGAACACTGGAGTGGGTTGCCATTTCCTTCTCCAATGCATGAAAATGAAAAGTGAAAGTGAAGTCGCTCAGTCGTGTCCGACTCTTGGCGACCCCATGGACTGCAGTCTACCAGGCTCCTCCGTCCACAGGATTTTCCAGGCAAGAGTACTGGAGTGAGGTGCCATTGCCTTCTCCAACTGAGGGTATAGAGGGGAGAAATTGTTCTGAGTCTTCAGTATAAAAGAAAAAAGGAAAGAAACAGAGATGCAGGAAGAGACTGTACAAGTTAACCAATGATGAGGAACCCAAAAATGAACAATGAAGCTCAGACTCTTCTCCTGGCTTCTATGGCTCAGAACCATCTGCATGAAATGGACTAAAACTATCATGAAGTAAAGAAGACAGTAAGGGAAAGAGGACTTCCAAGCGGAAACCGTCAAAGGAAACATGCTTGCATAGTAACCTCTGATGTTTTTACAATGCTCTACTTTGTTCTAATTTCTTTGGAAGGAATGATGCTAAAGCTGAAACTCCAGTACTTTGGCCACCTCATGCGAAGAGTTGACTCATTGGAAAAGACTTCAATGCTGGGAGGGATTGGGGACAGGAGGAGAAGGGGGCGACAGAGGATGAGATGGCTGGATGGCATCACTGACTAGATGGACATGAATCTGAGTGAACTCCGGGAGTTGGTGATGCAGTGATGCGTGCTGCAATCCATGGGGTCGCAAAGAGTCAGACACAACTGAGCGACTGAACTAAACTGAACTTTGTTCTAATGTACAACCTTTTGCATCCTCATCCACTACCAAGTTCTGGGAATGTGGCAAGGGACTTAATTTCTCAGATACCCCATCTGTGAAATAGGGTAATGTTTGTACCGCTGGATATTTTTGTAAGGATAACATGAAGACAAAATTAAGAAATCCATGTGAAGCATTTAGCAACACAATGATTAGTCAGAAAATGTTAAAGAGAAGGAGAAGAGTGAAAAAGCTGGCTTAAAGCTCAATATTCAGAAAAGTAAGATCATGGCATCTTGTCCCATCACTTCATGGCAAATAGATGGAGAAACAGTGGAAACAGTGTCAGATTTATTTTGGGGGGCTCCAAAATCACTGAAGATGGAGATTGCAGCCACGAAATTAAAAGATGCTTACTCCTTGGAAGGAAAGTTGTGACCAACCTAGATAGCATATTCAAAAGCCAGAGACATTACTTTGACAACAAAGATCCGCCTAGTCAAGGCTATGGTTTTTCCAGTGGTCATGTATGGATGTGAGAGTTGGATGGTGAAGAAAGCTGAGCACTGAAGAATTGATGCTTTTGAACTATGATGTTGGAGAAAACTCTTGAGAGTCCCTTGGACTGCAAGGAGATCCAACCAGTCCATCCTAAAGAAGATCAGTCCTGGGTGTTCATTGGAAGGACTGATGCTGAAACTGAAACTCCAATACTTTGGCCACCTGGTGGGAAGAGTTGACTCATTGGAAAAGACTCTGATGCTAGGAGGGATTGGGGGCAGGAGGAAAAGGGGATGACAGAGGATGAGATGGCTGGATGGCAACATCGACTCAATGGACATGGGTTTGGGTAGACTCCGGGATTTGGTGATGGACAGGGAGGCCTGGAGTGCTGCAATTCATGGTTCGCAAAAATTCGGACATGACTGAGTGACTGAACTGAACTGAAAAATATTTATGTCTTTATTATATCCTTGTTATTTTTCTTCAGTGTATACCCTGGTGGCATTTTTGCCTTCTCAATTTAGATAAGTACACTGATGATCAAAAAGGTTATCTTGATCAAAGTCAAACAGCTTCCAAAGAGAACTCGAATGTGGGTTTCCTAATTGTGAGCTCCATGTTTATTTATCTCTTCCTCTACTATACCAAGGCTATTTTTCAAAGAAAGAATATGATTTTTACAAAAACTCAAATAAATGGATATAAACAGTTGTCAACTTTATCCAGCTGATAGTTAAAAAGATTTTCTCAGTTATGCATATATTATTTTGTGTCATAAATAAGAGAATGAAGTAACAGAGACATTGAATTAATGTTAATTTCTACCTTTAACTGGTTTGTCAGCCATTCCTCCCCTAAATTATTAGAGGATTTTTGTTTTGGTAATAATGTTTTTAATTTAAACTTTATGTAGTTAGTATCTTAATCGGAGAAGGCAATGGCACCCCACTCCAGTACTCTTGCCTCGAAAATCCCATAGGTGGAGGAGCTTGGTAGGCTCCAATCCATGGCATCACTAAGAGTCGGACATGACTGAGCGACTTCACTCTCACTTTTCACTTTCATGCATTGGAGAAGGAAATGGCAGCCCACTCCAGTGTTCTTGCCTGGAGAATCCCAGGGATGGGGGAGCCTGGCGGGCTGCTGTCTATGGGGTCACACAAAGTCAGACACAACTAAAGTGACTTAGCAGCAGCAGCAGCAGCAGCAATATCTTAATACTGTATACATACTTAGGTACTCTTAGTACATTACTTATATGCTTATTTTTTTTCATTAGTAAAATATTAAATCTCTATATAGTCTTCCTTGGTGGCTCAGAAGGTAAAGTGTCTGTCAGCAATGTATGAGACCTGGGTTTGATCCCTGGGTTGGGAAGATACCCTAGAAAGGGAAATGGCAACCCACTCCAGTACTCTAGCCTGGAAAATCCTGTGGATAGAGAAGCCTGGTAGCCTGCAGTCCATGGGGTCGCAAAGAGTAAGACATGACTGAGCGATTTCACTTTATTATCTGTATGGTGCTAACTAATTTTTTAGAAGGGACAGAATTTACTTCCTAGTCAGACCACAGACTGAATAAAATAAATTCAAAAGGGTCAAAAAGTAAAATATAAACATAAAGGATTAAACCATTAAAAAAAAAAAAAGCACAAAATAAGTAAATCATACCAGTCTTCATTTAAGTTCAGTTCAGTTCAGTCGCTCAGTCGTGTCCAACTCTGCAACCCCATGAATCACAGCACTCCAGGCCTCCCTGTCCATCATCAACTCCTGGAGTTCACTCAGACTTATGTCCATCGAGTAGGTGATGCCATCCAACCATCTCATCCTCTGCCGCCCCCTTCTCCTCCTGCCCCCAATCCCTCCCAGCATCAGAGTATTTTCCAATGAGTCAACTCTTCCCACCAGGTGGCCAAAGTACTGGAGTTTCATCTTCAGCATCAATCCTTCCAATGAACACCCATGACTGATCTCCTTTAGGATGGGCTGGTTGGATCTCCTTGTAGTCCAAGGGACAATCAAGAGTCTTCTCCAACAGCACAGTTCAAAAGCATCAATTCTTCGGCACTCAGCTTTCTTTATAGTCCTACTCTCACATCCATACGTGACCACTGGGAAAACCATAGCCTTGACTAGATGGACCTTTGTTGTCAAAGTAATATCTCTGCTTTTGAATATACTATCTAGGTTGGTCATAACTTTCCTTCCAAAGAGTAAGCATCTTTTAATTTCATGGCTGCAATCTCCATCTGCAGTGATTTTGGAGCCCCCCAAAATAAAGTCTGACACTTTCCACTGTTTTTCCTTATATTTCCCATGAAGTGATGGGACCAGATGCCATGATATTACTTTTCTGAATGTTGAGCTTTAAGCCAACTTTTTCACTCTCCCCTTTTGCTTTCATCAAGGGGCTTTTTAGTTTCTCTTCACTTTCTGCCATAAGGGTGGTGTCATCTGCATATCTGAGATTATTGATATTTCTCCCGGCAATCTTGATTCCAGCTTGTGCTTCTACCAGCCCAGTGTTTCTCATGATGTACTCTGTATATAAGTTAAATAAGCAGCGTAACAATATCTAGCCTTGACATACTCCTTTTCCTATTTGGAACCAGTCTGTTGTTCCATGTCCAGTTCTAACTGTTGTTTCCTGGCCTACATACAGGTTTCTCAAGAGGCAAGTCAGGTGATCTGGTATACCCATCTCTTTCAGAATTTTCCACAGTTTATTGTGATCCACACAGTCAAAGGCTTTGGTGTAGTCAACAAAGCAGAAATAGATGCTTTTCTGGAACTCTCTTGCTTTTTTGATGATCCAGCAGATGTTGGCAATTTGATCTCTGGTTCCTCTGTCTTTTCTAAAACGAGCTTGAACATCTGGAATTTCATGGCTCACGTATTGCTGAAGCCTGGCTTGGAGAATTTGGGGCATTAATTTACTAGCATGTGAGATGAGTGCTATTGTGCGGTAGTTTGAGCATTCTTTGGCATTGCCTTGGCCTGTGGCCACTGCTGAGTTTTCCAAATTTGCTGGCATATTGAGTGCAGCACTTTCACAGCATCATCTTTCAGGATTTGAAATAGCTCAACTGGAATGCCATCACTTCCTCTAGCTTTGTTCATAGTGATGCTTTCTAAGGCCCACTTGACTTCACATTCCAGGATGTCTGGCTCTAGGTGATTGATCACACCATCACCTGAGTCATGAAGATCTTTTTTGTACAGTTCTTCCATGTATTCTTGCCCCCTCTTCTTAATATCTTTTGCTTCTGTTAGGTCCATACCATTTCTGTCCTTTATTGAGCTCATCTTTGCATGAAATGTTCCCTTGGTGTCTCTAATTTTCTTGAAGAGATCTGTAGTCTTTCCCATTTTGTTGTTTCCCTCTATTTCTTGCATTGATCACTGAGGAAGGCTTTCTTATCTCTCCTTACTCTTCTTTGGAACTCTGCATTCAAATGCTTATGTCTTTTCTTTTCTCCTTTGCTTTTCGCTTCTCTTCTTTTCCGGATATTTGTAAGGCCTCCTCAGACAGCCATTTTTCTTTTTTGCATTCTTTTTCCATGGGGACAGTCTTGATCCCTGTCTCTTGTACAATGCCACGAACCTCCGTCCATAGTTCATCAGGCACTCTGTCTTTCAGATCTAGTCCCTTAAATCTATTTCTCACTTCTGCTGTATAATCATAAGGGATTTGATTTAGGTCATACCTAAATCGTCTAGTGGTTTTCCCCATTTTCTCCAATTTAAGTCTGAATTTGGCAATAAGGAGTTCATAATCTGAGCCACAGTCAGCTCCTGGTGTTGTTTTTGCTGACTGTGTAGAGCTTCTCCATCTTTGGCTGCAAAGAATATAATCAATGTGATTAGAAAAGTAAATACTTTCTAAACTTAAAGCAAAAGAAGAAATTGCAAAGCAAAGATCATTCATCTAAAAAAATTGGTCTTTTTCTTGATTCATTTTTCTATATGAAAATTTATAATATCAATGTCAAAAAGACAGAACGAATAGGTAGAACACAAACTAAGAAAAATATTGACAATACAATGATACAATGCATTAAGTTTCTGCAACCAATAAGCAAGTGACAAAGATTACAATAGGAAAAATGTGTAAGGGAGATCATTGGCAGGTGGATTCTTTATCATTAGCACCACCTAGAAGCCTCACCTATATATATACGTCTACATATATAAACATACGTTATACATATAAACATATGTGCATATACGTATATAACTATGTGTATATATCTGCATATAATTGTGTGATTTGCTTGCCATTTCTTCCTCCATTGCCTTACTCTAGTTTCCCCTATCTGGGAGTGTGTTCCCTGCCCCACTGACTCTGACTGGTTGTGTAAGTAGGTTTAGTTTAATGAACTCCTGCAAGGTGTGGTGTGAGCAGACAATTTAAATAAGCTTGCATGGTTGAACTGACCTCTCTGCTTCTGCTATTACAGAGAAAGGAAGAGACACTGGGCATTCACCCAACCCAGAATGAGACCTGAACTTACCTCCTTTCTAGAGCCAGGCCAGGTGAAACCAGCTGAGCCTAAAAAGAGAAATTCCAGCCACATTATTAATCTATACCTTCATGATGAAGAGAAAATAAATGTCTGTTGTTGTAGTCTGTTTTGTTAAGGAGTATTATTACTGTAACAACTGGCTTGTACAAAATGCCTTAAAAATACTTCAATGATAATAACCTCTAGGTAGCAGAATTACGAATGATTTTTATTATCTTCTTTTTTGACTTTTTAATTTTATATTGGAATATACCTGATTAACAATGTTGTAACAATTTTCAATGGACAGCAAAGGGACTCAGTTTTACATATATTAATACATGTATCTATTCTCTGCTAAGGGCTTCCCAGCTGGCATTCGTGGTAAAGAACCTGCCTGACAATGCTAATACTTTGGCCACCTGATGTAAAGAGCTGAGTCATTGAAAAAGACCACGATGTGGGGAAAGATTGAAGGCAGAAGGAGAAGCAGAAGACAGAGGATGAGATGGTTGAATGGCATCACCTGCTCAATGGACTTGAGTTTGAGCAAACTCCTGGAGATGGTAAAGGACAGGGAAGCCTGGCCTGCTGCAATATATGGGGTCACAAAGAGTCAAACACAACTTAGCAGCTGAACAACAACAGCAATTCTCCCCCCAAATTCCCTCCCATTCAGGGGTCTACATGTACTCATCACTATGTTAAAATGGATAACAATCAAGTTCCTACTGTATAGCACAGAGAACTCCGCTCAGTATTACATGGCAGCCTGCCTTTGTTCTCTTCTTTATAGTTGTTGGATGACTTTTAAACTAGTGTGCTTTACTTTATTCCCATTTTTAAACATTTCTTTAGATAAAGCAAATGTTTTGCATTTATGTTACATATTTGTATTTACATATATACTTGTCTTAAAATTGTTTTGATTTGGAACTTTTGATATCATATATTAATCAATGTTTATTCAGACTTAATTTTAAATTCAATATGTTCCATACCTTAAAATGTCAGAAGTTAAATAATCTTCTGGCTCAGAGAGTCACTTAGATTTTTTTGAAAAGCAAATTGAGGAAATCAGTGAATCGTAGAATTCCTTCTTGGGGATGTGTGAATTTCTTCAATATGTTATAAGACTGGCATGATAAGTTGCTCATGGAGATCCAGTTGTTAGAGCCACAGCCTTACAGAAGAGTCAATCTTCTTTTATTTTAATTTATCTGGAATCCTGAACTTTAATTTATAAAGGACTGGAACATACCCATGGATACGTTTGTTGAGCTGTGATAAATCATGGCGACCTTTGAGAACACTGGTACAGCCTTTGATGAAGCAGCTCAAGGAAGATAGTTCATCAACAAGATAGTATTAAGGAACTGTCCAGAATCCAAATTTATTCTTCATGTTGCTTCTGAGTTACTGTCCCAAAGTCCCATGAGCAAGAAAGGCCAAGGCCAATTACCTTGACATACGGGAAGAGCAAGACTTAGCTTCCTCTCTGCTGTTTAGCCTTTTCCTTTCATCTCTTTCTTTCCTGGGTGACATGGACCTAAGACAAACACTTAGGGTGGTCCTATGAAGAAGACTTATAAAAACATAAAATCCATCCTTCTAGCATTACAAAAGTTTTTTCATGTTGACCTCTCCAGCAAGACTCTGAGAACCACTAAAGGATATTAGGTAAAAGGAGAAGAAAGACCCTGAATCTCTTGACTCATTTAGGTGTTAATGATAATTCCAAATTTTTCTTATTGTCATAGTTTTTCAGTGCCTTATTTCATCACAAGTAATTTTGGGCTAAAATAATGTACAGAAGTCAAAATTCTGCAACACTTTGCCTGCTTTGGCTCCCCCTGGACTCAACATTCTCTCCTTAGAGGGCTGCCTAAAAGTAGATAATATTGTGAATTACAGAAGAGCTGGTAGGCTGGCAATAATGTCTTGCTGCTCATTGAGAGAACTCTTCAATGGCCTTTCCTGAAATACAAGTAGCTCAAACTGCAGATTGCCTCATGCATATTTGTGGGCTCTGAGAGAAGGTAATGTCTCAACTAAAGAACTGTATTCACCTTACTGATTTTAAGAAGACCATTGATTACTTAAAAATTATTTTTAAAAGTATAGAGTTTAATTAGCTTCCTCACTGAAAGTATTTCTTTGGCTGTTGTATGTCTGATATTTCTTTTGTACCTTTTTGCTTCTCTTTTTTTCTCTTTCTGTTCATCCTTCTCTAGTTCAATCTTCTTCTTTCGCCTTTTCCTGACTTTCTTAGACAAGTTCCACTAATATGTTTCTCTTAAAAACTCAAATGTTGTTTTATAAAAAGGAAGAAGAAAGGAAAGGAAGGGAAAGGTAGGATAAAAGAAAGAAGGAAAAGAGGAAGGAATTTTTTCTATTATCTGCCCATATTCATTTCAATGTCTAAAATATTCCTAGTACCACGAATCTCAATTGATCCTCATATTTCGATATGCAAAGTGGAAACTCACTCTGTGAAGAGAAGAGATTTATACATTGCTATTTTAAGCCTCCTTTAGCAGTACCTCCTCCTCATTATTGATGTACATTAAATTGGTATGAGAGCTAAATATTATAGCCACCTCAGGCACATTTTGTAAACTATGCCCATCTTGTCATTTATCCAGATGCTCCTGTGACTTCTTTGTGGAATAAGGAGCTTATGAACAGAAGCAATTTGATGTAAGCTGATGTCTTTGAAACTCAAAAGGTGGTTCCTGTAGGACTGGTGAGCTGGTAAATATTTAACAGCTAGCTGTCTGTTTAAAAAGCCCTAATCTCGATGTTTGCCAATTTCCAAGGTATAAGTGTCCGCACTATGGCCAACTTCAAGATGCTAACATAATGTCACTGAACTCTGTGCTGGGGACAAATCCACATGGTGGGACTCGTGAGCAGGTAAGAGGCAGCTCCGGTATCCTTCCTGCTTAGCTGCTGTTCAGTCACTCAGTCATGTCCGACTTGCGTCCAACTCTTCGTGACCCCATGGACTGCAGCATGCCCAGATCCCACATCCATCATCTCCCGGAGTTTGCTCAAACTCATGTCCATTGAATTGGTGATGCTGTCCAACCATCTCATTCTCTATATACTCCTTCTCCTCCTGCCCTTAATCTTTCTCAGCATCAGGGTCTTTTCCAACAAGTCGGCTCTTCAAATCAGGTGGCCAAAGTATTGGAGTTTCAGCTTCAGCATCAGTCCTTCCAATGAATATTCAGGATTGATTTCCCTGAGGATTGACTGGTTGGATCTCCTCACAGTCCAAGGGACTCTCAAGAGTCTTCTCCAACACCACAGTTCAAAAGCAACAATTGTTTGGTGCCCAGCCTTCTTTATGGTTCAACTTTCACATCGTATATGACTACTGGAAAACCATAGCTTTGACTATATGAATGTTCATTGGCAAATTCTCCAGGGGATCTTCCTGACCCAGGGGTTGAACTGGGGTCTCCTGCATTGCAGACAGATTCTTTACTGTCTGAACCACCAGGGAAGCCTGCTCTGTGCTTAGTGGAAGGATTTATTATTAACCCTTCTACCACTTGTGGATGCCCTGGGTCAACCATCTCAAGTTCCACTTCTAATATCCACTCTCTCAGCATCCCCCAGTTCTATCTACCCTGTTACTCCCTCTGCCTTCCTTGTCTTCCTACTTCTTAGGGAATGTATTGAGGCGATCTGAAAACATTCCATCAAACTGCTGCCCTTGCACACATATCAGCATCCACCTTCACAGTCTCTTTACATCCTCTGAGTAGAATGGCATTCTCCTTCTAATCTTACATTCAGGAACCCATCTCCTCAAGTCCCTTTGCAGTTATTCTCACCTTCTTGGACATTTAATCCCTTTTCTGCATCCTTTCTGTCTTCTCAGCATACAAATAGGCTCAGGGCTTGCTCCTGACCATGGTTTTAGAAAGAATCATTTAATCCCACTTCCTTCTAGATTATTCTTCCCAGTAGTTTTCTATTCTCAGCCAAGCCTCTTGAGAGTACTGTGGTAGGCAGAACTCTAAGATGGCTCCTAAATTTCCCAACTGCTGGTGTGCACACCCTGTGTGATCACCAGGATTTGTGAGCATGACAGATCTCATTTCCAGGGTTAGGTCATCTTACATGGCACAGTTGAATTTACGAATAGGAAGTATCCAGGTGGACCCTTCCTAATCACGGGAGCTCTTTAAATCTGAGTCTAGAGGCCAGAGAAAATGAAGTCAGTGATTTGAAGCATAAGAAGGATTTGATATACTATTGTTAGCTCAAAAATGGAAGAGGCCACTTGAAAAGGAACGTGGTAGCCTTTAGGAGCTCATCATGGTCTTCAGTCTGTTCTGCTCAATTCAGTCACTCAGTCGTGTCTAATTCTTTGTGACCCCATGGACTGCAGCACACCAGGCTTCCCTGTCCATCACCAACTCCTGGAGCTTGCTTAAAACTCATGTCCATCCAGTCGGTGATGCCATTCAACCATCTCATCCTCTGTCATCCCCTTCTCTTCCTGCTCTCAATCTTTTCCACCATCAGGGTCTTTTCCAATGAGTCAGTTCTTTGCATCTGGTGGCCAAAGTGTTGGAGTTTCAGCTTCAGCATCAGTACTTCCAATGAATATTCAGGTCTTCAGTCAACAGCCAGCAAGGAAACAGGGGCTTCAGTCCTGTGATCCTGGGAACTGAATTCGGCCATCAATAGGAATAAAGTTGGAAGCGACCTCCAGATGAAAACTGCAGCATCCAGACAACAATTCATCCTGGAAAACACTTTGATTTTTGCCCCAGTGAGCATGGAAGCTTCCTTAATATTGTGCAAGGTCTTGCTATAGATTCCCCAAGAGCAAGTCATTTAAAATTTTATGACATATGAACTATGGGATTAACATATATACTGTACTATATATAAAATAAATAACAAGGACCTACTGTATGGCACAGGAAACTATGCTCAATAATCTGTGATAGCCTATAAGGGAAAAGAATCTGAAAAAGAATATGCATATATATAACTATGCATATGTGTATATACACACATACATATATAAAACTGAATTGCTCCCCTGTACACCTGAAACTAACACAAACTGCAAATCAACTATACTTCAATGAAAATTTTAATTTAACTAAAATGTTATGACACATGAATGAGAACAAATTCAACTAATTTTTGTATAATTTTTCTTTCATTATATACATGATGGATTTTGATTTTCTTATGTTATGTAAAAATATAAACATAAACCCATGCCTCCATATGGATCTGTCAATATCACAGTCCCGACATTGAGCTTAGCACTGTCTGGACAGTGGGATCTTGCCTTTAAGGAGTTTACAGTCTAGTCGGAAAAATTAGCATTTGTACCCAAATAACTACCATGTGAGGAAAAAGTAATGTGTCACTGCAAATGGAAATAAATTTCCATAATTTCAGAAACAGTTGTAGATACACATATCAGAGAAAGGAGTCATTACTTCTTTCTGGAATAACCACAGGAAGTTTTTCTCAACAGGGTGGTACATGATCCTTGGTCTGATGGGCAAAGTGACCTAAGCAGCATTTTTGCATCACCCAAGTAGAAAAACCAGGATATCTCTTTCTGTTTCTAAAACTGTAGTTCCCTCACAAAGCACCTTGGATCAGTTCAGTCCAGAAAAGACTTCTTTGGAAATTAGTTAGTATTCTCAAAGGAAAAAAAAAATTGTTCATCTGGTTTAACCTTAGATTAACCAGTCCCTGCAAAGTAGAGAGGACTCACTGTTTTCTGGCAGTAGGATCTAGCCTCTTGAAGTGAGGAAATGTGGGTGGAACGGCCACTCACATAGGCCCATCCCAGGAAGAACAAGTAACTCACTCTTGGAGGTTAGTTGAGGGGCTTCCAAGAGAAGAACACATTTTTCCAAAACCTTTCACCCATCTCCCCTCAGGAAATATACTTTGGGTATTTTGCTCCCAATCACTCCTCCCTGAAAAGTGAAAGTGAAGTCCCTCAGTTGTGTCCAACTCTTTGGGACCCCATGGACTGTAGCCTACCAGGCTCCTTCATCCATGGAATTTTCCAGCAAGAGTACTGGAGTGGGTTGCCATTTCCTCCTCTAGGAGATCTTCCTGACCCAGGGATTGAACCCTGTCTCCCGCATTGCAGCCAGACACTTTACCGTCTGAGCCACCACCGGGGAAAATATGCCATTGCTCTATCACCTGTAGAGCATTTCACGGCTCCTCAGCTGTCACTGCAGACCTCAAGGAACCGGAGGCTTAGGCAACAGGACATAGAATAGAGCGAGTCTTATGGAGGAGGAGAGAGGTGGACTCAGGAATAGATCAGACCCCCAGGACACGCATGAATGTGGATTGTAGGGGGCAGACACAGCAGGCTTCTTTAGGAGAGAAGCAGCTGGAGAGGAGGATACAGGAAGCAGCATCTGAATGGGACCTTCGACAGCTGAGCAATAGAAGCTTAGAAAGGTATCGAATTCCTCCAAGGTCCCACTGTGACAAATTTTGGGCTATGAGTTCAAATTAGGTCCTTTCTCTCTCTCTTGCTTCCCTCTGATTATATGAGGTGTGAAGATTGTAAGCTTCCGAATCATGAGAAAGGATTCAGTCTTACCTTATCGTCCTTGACAGCCCGTGGCATGTAGGAGGTGTTAATAGATGTTTGTGGTGCAGAATTTGTTTTTTCTTAATCACAAACATTCTACTCCTGTTTATGCAACTCTACAAAACCTGTCCTGCCTATGTTCATATACTTTCTCTCTCTTGGAATCCAGAAGAAATGTTTGACTTTTGATTCCTTATGCACAAAGAACCAACCTAGTTTGCCCTTCTTTTTAGTGACCCTTTCTGCCTTTTTGATTGCTGGTGTAGACCATCTCTACATGAAAGTAATAGAATTTGCATCATGTATGTGAGTGCATGCTAAGTTGCTTCAGTCTTACTCTCTGTCTGTAAGACTCTCAGTCCGACTGTCTGCAACCCTGTAGCCCACCAGGTCCGTGTAGCCCACCATGGTTCATCTGTCCATGGGATTCTCCACACAAGAATATTGTAGTGGATTGCCGTTTCCTCTTCCAGGGGACCTTCCCAGCCTAGGGATGGAACCTGAGTCTCCTACACCTCCTGCATTGGCAGGCGGGTTCTTTACCTCTGCACCACCTGGGGAAGCCAAGAATTTGCATCAGTGGCCCCATATAGACCTACACACTAGAATACATTGAAGAGCTAAAAACTAGATGCCAGAACTCTAGCTTAGAGAGTCATTTTTAATTGGTCTGCAATGGGGTTCAGACATCAAGAAACAAAAAATTTCCCCCACTCCAGATGGTTTTAATGTACAGCCAAGGTGGAGAACCGCTGATATAAATTTTATTAATTTTCCAAGAAGAAATACACCCTCCAACCAATGAAAGAATCACAGGGATGGAGCCCAGGCAGCAGCATTTTTTAAACTTTCCCCCGTGATCATAACGTGCAGCCGGGGTTAAGAATCTCTGCATCAAAACAATAGTTCTAGGCCAGTAACACGTAGAAGAAACATGCAAAGCAATTTTTAAGAATGCAGATCCAAATAGCACCCTCAGCCTAAATCAGGTTTTTTGGTTTGCAGAGCTAATCACTTCTGTCACCACTCGTGACAGAGAACCGATTGAATGGGACGAGACCACGTGTGACTTGCTTGCTTGAATTCCTCACGCCCAATTAAAGGTGGAGCATCCCACCACACAGAGTTGCTACTGTAGCAGACAAAAGACAAAGGTCCCCAGAGAAGCTCTTGCAAAGGAGACTGTGGAGTGTTGACAAGCAGACGTGGCCAAGATTGCATACTAGATGGGCTTCTGTGCTTCCTGTTGGGGCTATGCTTAGTGCTGGGGTCTGGGAGTGATGTCACTGCCTTCAGCGGACCCAAGTTTATATCTGCACATAGTCGATCCTCAAAAGCACTTGTTGAACTAATAAAACCAATAAAAGTTCCCTGTGAGCCTGAATCTCTGCTTCTTGGATGTTCATCTAGCAACAGGAGTCTTTATGGAATTTGTTCAAAAGAGTTTACTGGTAATAAACAGATCCAATCAACAGCTCCTGGCTATGATGAATCTTGATCCTGACTTTGGACAATGTCTGCTGCTAGTGACAAATGAAGAGGATGTCAGCTCTCAGTGTCTATTGTATCCTGAAACTGTAAACCCACTCATGTCACAGGTGGAAAAGAAAAGCATTAAACCTGCAACATATATCCACTTGGAAGAAGCATCACTGTTACTTTTCAGTAGCCTGACCTTGCCTTGCGCTGGTAAATGAGAACTGCAATTTGTCTGATGCATAACTAGTTCCTGTGGGGGCTGCCAAGGTGGCTCTAGTGGTAAAGAAGCTGCCTGCCAATAGAGAAGATGTAAGAGACATGGGTTTAATCCCTGGGTAGGGAAGAGCCCCTGGAGGAGGGCATAGTAACCCACTCCAGTATTCTTGCCTGGACAATCTCATGGATAGAGGAGACTGGTGGGCTACAATCCATAGGGTTGCAAAGAGTCGGACATGACAGAAGTGATTTAGCACACACGAGTAATCTCAGCAAAATGTCAAAGGGAGTTTTGAGGCTTTGTTAGTATCATGGGTGCATGATCAGTCATGTCCAACTCTTTGCAACCCTATGGACTCTAGTGTTCCAGGATCCTCTGTGCATGGAAATTTTCAGGCAAGAATACTAGAGTGAGTCCCTAGTCCAGGGAACCTTCCCTATCCAGGGATCAAACCCACATCCTCTGTCTTTCCTGAACTGGCTGGCAAATTCTTTACCACTGCGCCACTTTGCATCACTTTGGTGATTAAATAATATTCTCTCTTTGGGTAATAAAACATTTTATGAGGCTAGTTGCCTCTCACCTCAGGGAAATGTATTCCAACCTTCTGCCTCCTCTCCCTAACATAATGTTGACTCCTTGGGTAAAAATACAAGGAACTTCTGTTGAATGAGCTAACTGCTGGAAATATTATGGCTGCAAGCTGAAAGAAATGAGGTGCGTACCACAGACCGCATAAAACAATGAAAGCAATTTAAAGACAAAATGTGCAGAGTAACTAGGAACAATTTTGCAATATCAAAAGCATATGAGTGACTGCTGCTTTGGGTGACTCTCTATAAACCTTGGCGTTTGCCCAGCCTGGCCTGGGAGCCCTTCTGGATGAGGCCCAGACAGCTAGCACCTTCCATTGTCAAAATCAGCCTTCCTGGCCAGCCCATAGAGGGTCAAGGCAGCCATCAGGAACCAGAACTTTCCAATATGGTCCATTTCCTGCTGATTCAGAAGAGGGGCAAAAGCAAAGACAATTTGCAGCTGACTAAGTGGCCTGTGATTTGTATTTTTCCTTCTGGTTAGTTTCCCTGTTGTGGCTTCCATGGTGGCTCAGATGGTAAGCAATCTGCCTGCAATGTGGGAGACCCGGGTTTGATCCCTGGGTTGGAAAGTTCTCCTTCCTGGAGAGGAGAATGGCTTCCAAATCCTGTATTCTTGCCTGGAGAAGTCCACAGACAGTGGAGCCTGGCAGGCCACAGCCCATGGGGTCGCAAAGAGTGGGACCCGTCTTGAGCAAACAACACTTTCCACTTTTCAGATTCCCTACAGCTCTTTTTTTTTTTTTTACTATAGATTTTTTATTAATTTTTTTTTTTTACTTTATTTTACTTTACAATACTGTATTGGTTTTGCCATACATTGACATGAATCCACCACGGGTGTACATGCGATCCCAAACATGAACCCCCCTCCCACCTCCCTCCCCTCCCACTTCCCTCCCCACAACATCCCTCTGGGTCATCCCCGTGCTCCAGCCCCAAGCATGCTCCTACAGCTCTTTTAATGAAACACTTTGTTGAGCAATTGCACCATCTATGGGAGAAAACAGTTGTACTGATTCTACCCTTAACATCGCCAAGATTATAATTTACACCAGACAGTGATCTTCATGTCGGGGTGGTTTTGATCCCCTGGGAACATTTTTGGCAAGGACTGGAGACATTTTTTGTTGTCATAACTGGGGTTGCAACTGGCATGTAATGGTTAGAGGGCAGGGATACTGCTAAACTTTCTGCAATTCACAGGATACCCACCTCCATAATAAAAATTTTCCCACCTTTTCCCCTAAGGACAAGGTGGAAAAATTCTGCTTGAGAACAAGAGAATCTGTAAAACTTATGGTTACAGATGGGTTCCCTAGGCCAAAAAAAAAATTAGTCTTTGATTTAAATCTTTTCATATTCCCCACCACTGCTTTGTTTTACATCTCCCCACTTTGCTATGAGCCATGAATTTTCAAACTCTTTCACACTAAGGTATTAATGACTTAATATATTAATCTACATCTAGGCTATTTGAGAAAGGGAATTAGAGAGAGAGGGCAATACTCCAGACAAAGAAATGAATTTCTAACAGTAAAGTTTTAGGGCCCACTCTTTGGGACCCCATGGACTGTGGCCCTCCAGGCTCCTCTGTCCATGGAATTCTCCAGGCAAGAATACAGGGACTAATACTTTGGGTTCAACTTACCTTTGTGGCTGATTAAGTAAATAAAACTTTATCACTTTGTGTTCAAACCATTGTAATGATGTTATCATTGTAAACGTCCTCATGGTATGAACACAATGCTGAGAAAGATTTTGGCTTTCTTGGCTTCTTCCCTCAACCCATGCAATTCAGTAGGTCACCGTTCCGTTTACTAAGCGGAGCTTTGCAGAACTAAAGACTTAGGGTCAGCTTCAGAGAGATTTTCCTTCTGTCCTCAGAAAAGAACATGTTCCCCTAGAGTTTAGGATAGAGCAGATTTTTATAAAAATATAGCCTTGGATCAGACCTCCCTGTCCTTTGAGGACTCTGCACTGTGGACTATGAATAAGGCTTTGCAGCCTCATGCTTCAGGACTGTCATAACCTCAGGTGCTTTGAGACACCCCTGCACCATCGGGAAGACTCTTTGTACCACCTGCAGATCCTTCTGCTATCCCACTCCAAGGATACCCTATTCTAGCTATATTAGCACACACACAAAAAGAAAGGATAAGCCCACTAGCCTAAAAAGATGAGCGCCTCTCTTCATCAGCGTGGGTTTGTCTCAATTCTCCCTTCTCCAATAACCCAGCATTAGATTCACCAACCAATGAGTACCTGCAGTAGACAGTATGGGAATGCAGAGATGAATATGAGAATCCCACTCAAAGAGATGTCCAAGCAAGTGCATTGTTCCCGCATTGCCTGCCTCCAGAACATTCTTCCTCTATGGCATGTGGCCCTGGTTGTTGCAGTTCAAGGTAAACAGGCTTCTCTGAAAGTTACCTGCCCATCTGTTTGGTCATTAGCAACCTGCGCATGCATGCTTAGCAGTTCTGTCGAGTCCAACTCTTTGCGACCCCAGGGACTGTAGCCCACCAGGCTCCTGTGTCCATGGGATTTGTTGGTCAAGAATGCTGGAATGGATAGCCATTTCCCTTTCCAGGGGATCTTCCCCACCCAGGGATTGAACTCATTGGCAGGCAAGTTCTTTACCACTAAGCCCCCTGGGAAGCCTCATTAGCAACATCAGACTAAGTATTAATGCTAGGAAATCACCAAGATCTTGCCTAGGTTTTCCACTCAATATCTAGATTTCTATACTATGACCGCACCAAACAGAGTATGCAATGAGAAATAGTAGTGCATCCTAAAAATTTCTGTTAAATGAGTAATGATTTAATAACTTTCTTCTTCAAGTGCCATCAGTAAGAAATTGTACAGTTTTATGGGAAACCTTGATTTATTGGTACTGAAGATTGCCTTGGCACAGCCAGTTTGCCTCATAATTTGTGGGAAAGAAACAAGATTAAAATTTTTTTTTGAAGGGAAAAAATGAGTTAAGAAAAACTGGCAACAGGGCTTGTGCGATATTAATCGTAATTGATCAAAGAACATCCCTACTGGATCTAGGGCACCTTTATATACTCTGTGCCCTAATAAAACTAGTGTCTCCCAAGTATCTGATGTCTGATCATTGTCTTTAGTCAAATGGATCTGATGAGTAGTGAAGGTTAAAATGATATTCTCAGTAATTATAAGAAAATAAGATACAGAAAATCACAGTGCTACACCTATAAACAACGTAAACTGAGAAAGGGGCCCGGTTGTTCTCTTCTCAAGCAGGACTTGGTGAGATGGTTGGAGGAGTGCGGGGTGATGCGGGGAAGTGAATATAAGTGATGCATAAATTAAGTAAAATCCTGAAACATTTCGTCATCTTAATTCCAAAGACAAAGACTTTCCAGAGTATTGAACACTTATTATAGGATCTAAATACAGAGAACAGGGACTCCGCTGATGGTGCAGAGGTTACGACTCAGCGCTTCCAATGCCGGGGGCATGGGTTTGATCCCTGATGGGGAAACTAAGATTCCATATTCCAGGGACAAAAATAAATAAATATAGTGAAGAAGACAGCTGACCAGGACTCTACTCCTAAAAGATCAATTTACAGTAGTTCAACCTGGGCTTCCCTGGTGACTTAGTGGTAAAAATCCACCTGCCAATGCAGGAGACTTGAGTTTGATCCCTGGGTCGGCAAGATCTCCTGGAGAAGGAAATGGCAGCCCACTCTAATATTCTTGCCTGGGAAATGCCATGGACTGAGGAGATTGGGACTACAGTCCATGGGATCTCAAATGAGTTGGACACAACTTAACGACAAAATAACAACAGTAGTTCAACATAGGATTATAGGGTTTCAAAAAGATGCAATGTCTAAGCTATATACTCAACAATAGTTGTGTGTAACAATGTTATTTGCTATTTAAAATGGTCCTACATTTTGATGTGCTTGAAAAATAGTTTGCTTCTTTTTGCTGTGCAGAAAAAATGTATTCTAACATTATTAATACTATATCTGCAGAAGGCTTATATTACTAAGAATATGTAATTGCTTTTGTTACCAATAAATCAAGGTTAATAGTTAGGCAGTTTGGGGCAATTGCTTAGATTTCTCATGTTCCATTTGAAAGCAAAGTTATTAAATCATCACCCATTTGTTATGAATTTATAAAGTACTACAGTTTCAGTGACATACCGTGTGTACTACAAACACAAAAAGCCAAATTTTCTACTCAGGCTCTTTCAAGAGTCATGTGTATGGTCAAGGATCTAAGAAACTGTGGACAATATTTCTGCAGATTTTACAATAATTTTGAGGTTAGAGGAAGGCAAAGATCATCTGATCAGCCCTCACAAGATCAAGGCAGCCACAAGGAGCCAGACTCTCTAGAGCTATCCATTTCCTGCAGGTATAAGCACTGTGTCTTTTCTTAATTATGTTTACTCTAATGCACCCTCTAAGAGTTTTCTGAAGATTTGAAGACTTGCTTTTGCTCTTCAATCACTAAATCTTGTCCAACTCTTTTTGATCCCACGGACTGCAGCATGCCAAGTCCTCCCTTTCCTCCACCATCTCCTGGAGTTTACTCAAACTCATGTCCATTGAGTTGGTGATGCCATCCAACCATCTCATCCTCTGTTACCCCCTTCTCTTGCCCTCTATCTTTTCCAGCATCAGGGTCTTTTCCAATGAGTTGGCTCTTCACATCAGATGGCCAAAGTCTTAGAGCTTCAGCTTCAGCATCAGTCTTTCCAATGAATATTCAGGGTTGATTTCCTTTAGGATTGATTGGTTTAATCTTCTTGCTGTCCAAGGGACTCTCAAGAATCCTCCAGCACTACAACTGTCCATTCTCTTTGGGAACGGATTTAACTACTTAAAAAGAAAAAAAACAGTTGGTTTTTTTTTTTTTCACATTGATCTCAAATATTTCTATTTCAGTCATTATAAATGTCAACACTGATCCTAAACTACACCATAAGGCCAGATTTTAAAATATGCATGTGGGTGTGTGTGGCAATACTCGCTTCTTCAGAGGCAACCCTTGCAATAAGTGTAGACAGTAGGGAACTGTCATTGCACATGTTGTCACTCTTTACCTTGCAGCTTTTCTCTATGGGCTAAATGACTACATTTTTTCCATCACTTAGAACCAAATCTCCTCCGTGTGGTTAACTTTAATAACAGGTTGGTTCCTCTGTTCTCAACATAACTTCAGATGCATTCAAAGCTTGACATTCAGGATAACAACAATAACCCAGTGGTTTCTGATCTATTAAGTGGAGACCTCCTCTTTAAATCATATTTTTAATTAAACAAAATTTTCTTGGACAACTTCTATGTTCTGGACACTGTGCACTGTGTTGAAGGTACAATAATGAACCATGACATATAGCCTCTGCTGTGGTGAGACAACGTTAGATGAAAATGCACCAACAGACATCAATTACTGCTTGTGGTAAGTGAAACAGAAACAAACAAAAAAACCATTAGGTGCTTTAAATAAGAATAATAAAGAGGGTTCTGATTTAGATTTTTGAAGTCAGGAAAGTTTTCTCTAAAGAAAGGACATTGAATCTGAGACAAGAAAAATGAATAAGATCATTGTTGTCATTATGTCAGTTAATAGATCATGCTGCTGCTGCTGCTGCTGCTAAGTTGCTTCAGTCATGTCTGACTCTGTGCGACCCCATAGACGGCAGCCCACCAGGCTCTGCCGTCCCTGGGATTCTCCAGGTGAGAACACTGGAGAACTGGAAATGGGTTGCCATTTCCTTCTCCAAAGCATGAAAGTGAAAAGTGAAGGTGAAGTCGCTGAGTCCTGTCCAACTCTTCGCGACCCCATGGACTGCAGGCTACCAGGCTTCTCCATCCATGGGATTTTCCAGGCAAGAGTATTGAGTGGGGTGCCATCGCCTTATGTCAGTTAATAGATCATACAGGCAGATTAATTTTGAAAGCAGCTATATCAACATGTGGACTCATTTTGACCTTATATACTCGTATGTCACTTATGGGTGACATAAATAAATGTCACCCATTTACTTATTCTTCAAAAAATATTTATTGAGCACCATCACCTTACAGTAAATAAATACAAATATACAAAGATACATGTTTTAAATACATGCTAAACTCATATGAGACTCCCTCTGTCTGGATGGGCATATAGGCTAATGTAATTCTTGCTCTTGACTTTTCGAAAAGTTCTTCAGACAAGCAGGGCAGTAGAAGATAAATTATTCCCTTAATAAGCCTTTCCAGGAATCTTGCCCAGGAAGGAAGTCAAGCTCACTGGCTGCTAGTTGTCAAAATCTCCCTTACTCATCTTGTTGCAAATCACATTAATATTTCTCTCCTCTTAATCTCCTCACACTCATTCCTTCATTGGTTTATTTCACTTTTGATCTTGGAACTCTAGATCGAGGCAACTTTTCTGTAAGTTAGGGTGTTTCCACTTCCAGACAAAAGGGCTGCAAAGGTCTGGTGGACCAGGTAGAAAAGAGCAACCCCTCCTCAGGGCTGTCACAGTCCCACTGCAGGAATGACGGCCTGCCCACCAGCAGAGGGTTGGTTCTATTTCAGCCTTTGCTAAACACCCTCCTTCTGCCGCCCTTGTGCTTGGCTCTCGCCCTGAGGAGCATGGTTCATTTTCCTCCCTATACCACAAAGATCACAGAAAATGATTTACCATTTTCATTTGTAAGCTCTTTCTGTATAGCAGTCTGGAACACTGGCTTTGTCTTAAGTTTAATTTTTGCCCCTTGGAACAGGTCATCTGATCATTTCGAATCTGACTTCTAGTGTATGTATAATGGGGATATTAATGAATACTTACTCCAAAAGAATGTCTGTAAAGACTACATGAGATCATTCATATAAAGCACTTAGCACAATGCCTGGAACTTTGTAAGAATCCAATAAATCATAGCTGTTATTACTTCTGGTCCCTGGAAGGCAACCGTCTGAGCCAAGAAAGCAGAACAGCCAAAGTTTCACTTTCATTTATTCGTATATCTTATATTTCACTCCCAACCTACTGACGAGGGTTTTCCATGTTTAAAATACAAATAAACTGGAAAGAAAATAGCCACCGAGGATTGTGACACATTTGTCATCTGTGCTCAGTCATGTCCGACTCTTTGCAACCTCATGGACTGTAGCCCACCAGGGTCCTTTGCCCATGGGATTCTCCAGACGAGAATACTAGAGTGGGTTGCCGTTTCCTACTCCAGGGGATCTTCCTGCCCAAGGGACTGAACCTGTGTCTCCCACATCTCCTGAATTGCAGGTGGGTTCTTTTACCACTGAGCCACTGGGGGAGTTCACATTATGTCACCCAGTAATATAATGTTATTATACCAAGAATGCTCAAACTAGAAATTCACCCCTTCTATGATTATTCTCCTCTAAAGAGAATTAAGACAGCCACTGTTCCTTAGTGCATTCAGGCTACCATAACAAAAATGTCATAGAGAGTGGATTATAAACAACAGAAATCTATTTCTCACAGTTCTGGAAGGGGGGAAGTCCAAGATCAAGACACCAGCAGATCTGCTGTCTGGTCTGGACCCGCGTCCTGATTCATAGAAGCCATCTTCTCTCTGTTCACACACAGCAGAGGGGCAAGGGAGCTCTCTGGAGCCCCTTTTATACGGGCATTAATCTCATTCATGAGGGCTCTGCCTTCATGACTTAATCATCTCCCAAAGGATCCAACCTCCAAATACCATCATGTTTAGGGTTAGATGTTAACACTTTAAGAATTTAGGGTAAGTGAAATGTTCAGTCTATAGTAACAATTTTAGTCCTATTGGCACAATTCCTAATTCTTGGGAATATAACCTTACTTCCTCTATCTCCTTCCATCTTGGGGCTACATGCTCAAAATTTGAGTTTTAGGAGTTACCCAACCCTCTTCTGGAGAAGGAAATGTCAACCCACTCCTGTATTCTTGCCTGGAGAATTTCATGGACAGAAATTTCAGGCTGCAGTCCATGGGGTCAAAAAAGTCAGACACAACTGAGCGACTTTCACTCACTCACTCACTCACTCAACCCTCTTGAGCCCTTTCACATCCAATTCTTGTAACATGAATGCATCCATTTCCTTAATTCTACATCCCACACATGCCAGCCTTTCCCCCCCGCAATCTTTTAAAAATCTTCCAAAGCAATATAGACATGTTCTTCAATGATTCCCCCAACTTTCTCCCTTGCAACTAAATCCTTGTTCTTCAGAATTGAGGTGATAGCAGCAATTCTCCAACTTATTTCTCCTCTTTGGAAAAAAAAAATTTGTAAAAATGTTGGTCAAGAATGTATCAAGATATTTTACCTGCAGCCCACTGATACTCCAGCAGATGATCATGGGGCTGAATCCCAACAAAGAATCTTTCTTTGGCCCCAGTTTAGTGGCCTGCGTTTATGAAGAAACATCTTCCTTCCATCTATTCAAGCTACCTATGGTTTGCTGCAATAATAATAATTGTATTACTCTCTCCCTTTACTCCCATGAATTTTCTGACATGCTTCCATTTTTGGTCTTATAGATCTCTGAGGAATTATATATTCTTAATTGTCTTAGACATGATTGTTTTAGTAGAATTTGAACCAAGTTTTTGGGCCCATCTTTGCCTTAAGATGGGTAAAATAAAGGACAGAAACAGCAGAGACCTAGTAAACACTGAAGAGATCAAGAAGAGATAGAAAGAATACACAGAAGAACTGTACAAAAGAGATCTAAATGAACCGGATTACTGTGATGGTGTTGTCAGTCACCCGGAGCCAGACATTCTGAAGTGTGAAGTCAAGTGGGCCTTAGGAAGCACTGCTGTTAATAAAGCGAGAGGATGCAATGGAACTCCAGTAGAGTTATTAAAACCCTGAAGGATGATGGCACCAAGGGGCTATGTTCAATATGTCAGCAAATCTGGAAGACCCAGCAACGGCCACAGGACTGGAAAAAGTTAATCCTCATCTCACTCCCCAAGAAGAGTAATACCAAAGAATGTGCTAACCATTGGACAATTGCATTTATCTCCCTTGCTAGTAAGGTCATGCTTAAAATCTTGCATGCTAGGCTTCAGCATTATGTGAACCAAGAACTTTCAGATGTCCAAGATGGGTTTAGAAAGGGCAGAGGGACCAGAGATCAAATTACATGGTGGATCATAAAGATAGGGAATTCCCAAAAAAAACATCTACCTCTGTTTCATCGACTACACTGAAGCCTTTGTGTGGATCGTAACAAACTGTGGAAAGCTCTTAAAGAAATGAGAATACCAGACTATCTTACCTGTCTTCTGAGAAACCTGTAGGCGGATCAAGAAACAACAGTTAGAACCCTGTGTGGAACAACTGATTGGTTCAAGATTGAGAAAGGAGTTCAACAGGGCTGTCTGCTGTCACCCTGTTTGCTTAACCTATACACTGAGCACATCATGAGAAATGCCGGGCTGATGAATTACAAGCTGGAATCAAGAGAGGTGGGAGAAACGTTAACAACCTCAGATGTGTGGATGATACCACTCTAATGGCAGGAAGCTAAGAGGAACTAAAGAGCCTCTTGATAAGGGTAAAAGAGCCGGTTTAAAACTAAATGTTAAAAAAAAAACTAAGTTCATGGCATACAGCCCCATTCAGTTCAGTTCAGTTCAGTTGCTCAGTCGTGTCCGACTCTTTGCGACCCCATGGAATACAGCACGCCAGGCCTCCCTGTCCATCACCATCTCCTGGAGTTTACTCAAACTCATGTCCATCAAGTCGGTGATGCCATCCAGCCATCTCATCCTCTGTCATCCCCTTCTCCTCCTGCCCCCAACCCCTCCCAGCATCAGGGTCTTTTCCAATGAATCAACTCTTCACATGAGGTGGCCAAAGTATTGGAGTTTCAGCTTTAGCATCAGTCCTTCCAATGAATACCCAGGACTGATATTCTTTAGAATGGACTGGTTGGATCTCCTTGCAGTCCAAGGGACTCTCAAGAGTCTTCTCCAACATCACAGTCCAAAAGCATCAATTCTTCAGCACTCAGCTTTCTTTGTACTCCAACTCTCACATCCATACATGACCACTGGAAAAACCATAGCTTTAACTAGACGGACCTTTGTTGGCAAAGTAATGCCTCTGCTTTTTAATATGCTATCTAGGTTGGTTACAACTTTCCTTCCAAGGAGTAAGTGTCTTTTAATTTCATGGCTGCAATCACCATCTGCAGTGATTTTGGAGCCCCCCAAAATAAAGTCAGCCACTGTTTCCACTGTTTTTCTATCTATTTGCCATGAAGTGATGGGACCAGATGCCATGATCTTCATTTTCTGAATGTTGAGCTTTAGGCCAACTTTTTCACTCTCCTCTTTCACTTTCATCAAGAGGCTTTTTAGTTCCTCTTCACTTTCTGCCATAAGGGTGGTGTCACCTGCATATCTGAGATTATTGATATTTCTCCCGGCAATCTTGATTCCAGTTGTGCTTCTTCCAGCCCCATTACTTCATGGCAAATAGAAGAGGAAAAGTGGAAGTAGTGACAGATTTCTTCTTCTTGGGCTCTAAGTTCACTGTGGATGGTGACTGCAGCCATGAAATCAGAACATGATTGCTTCTTAGCAGGAAAGCGATGACAGACCTAGACAGTCTATTGAAAAGCAGAGATATTACTCTGTCAACAAAGGTCTGTATAGTCAAGGCTATAGTCTTCCCACTGGTCATGTATGGTTGTAAAGAAGGCAGAGTGCCAAAGAATTGATGCTTTCGAACTGTGTGCTAAAAGTCCCTAGGACAGCAAGGAGATCAAACCAGTCAATCTAAAGGGAAATAAACCCTGAATACTCATTGGAAGGACTGATGCTGAAGCTGAAGCTCCAGTATTTTGGTCACCTGATGTGAACAGCCAGCTCACTGGAAAAGTCCCTGATGCTGGGAAAGATTGAGAGCCAAAGGAGAAGAGGACATCAGAGGATGAAACGGCTGGATGGTATCACTAATGCAATGGACATTAACTTGGGCAAACTTCGGGAGATGGTGTGGGACAGGGAGGCCTGGCATGCTGCAGTCCATAGAGTCGCAAAATGTCACACATAGTTAGGCAACTGAATAACAACAGCAACAACAACAATGCTAATGGTAAAGAACCCGCCTGCCACTGCAGGAGACATAAGAGATGGGGGTTCAGTCCCTGGGCTGGGAAGATCCCCTGGAGGAGGTCATGGCAACCCACTCCAGCATTCTTGCCAGGAGAATCCCATGGGCGGGGGAGCCTGGAGAGCTACAGTCTATGGACTGGCAAAGAGTCAGATATGACTGAAACAACTTAGTATGCACAGGTATGAAAAAGAGCCTAATAGGCTTTTGTAAGCAAACCATAGGAAGTACAAGAGTGCATGGAATTAAGAGTTCAGATGTCCACAGAACTTTTTGGGTCTCACCTCTTCCTCTTTCAGCAGTGCTGGCATTCTGTAGTGAATTCTTTGACTTGCTGCTTCTGGGACTAAAATCCTTATTCCCCAGTTGCCTTTAACTGTCAGCCATCTTCAGGAATTGCCTTGTACCTAACACAAGTTCATGCCTACTTTCCAGGGAAGCCCACATCCAATGACTGATATGTGCAGTAGTATAAAGGCTTGATCTCTTATACTACTTCAGGATAACTTTGAAGATCAAGCCTCCTTTCAGAGCTCATCATGTGACCCCCCGAGTCCTTCACTGAGGGTATATTTCAGCTCAACATTTCCCACTGCTCAATTCTGCTTCTTTTCTTTTTTTCCCCACTATTGACCCCAAGAGTACTTCCTAAAAAAAACTACAGCCAGCGAATCTCTCTCTCAGTATCTACCCTTCAATAGCTTTCCATCTTTCCATCTTTGACATCTTTGAGGAGAAGGACTTCTATTTGCTAACTCTGTTGTAACAAATCTTGAAAAAGACTCTCGTTGACCTTTAATGTTCATTTGTGTGGCCTGGACTGCCCTCTTTGCCCCAGGCTACCATACTGGACAGCACAGCTCTGGACCATTGTGGCCTGGCATCTGATATGTGATTGGTCCAGCCTGAGGTAGGTGTCCACCTTTACACCAGGGTCTCTGGGCAGTGAGATAAAATTAGACACCTGCCTTTTGGATCTCGAGAGTTGGAATAGAGGATCTGGTTTCATAAACGAAGAGAGTAGCACAGAAATTGCACTGGCAAGACCCATGGGAGCCTGATACTCTTCTGCCTCTCTTTGCATGCCTCTGTTCCGTTGAACAGATGGTCTCTCCCATCACCTAATTCCAATCTTGAGTCCCAACAGAGCGTGGGTGATCACGTCCCTGTATTCTCAAGTTCATGCTCTTTGTTACTGAGTCACATACTGCCACTGAAACATGTCAGCACTTGCTTATTTTGTTATTCTTCAGAAGGTATGCAAATTCCACCTTTATTTTGCCCTAGTAAAGCAATATACATATTTTTAACTTCCTTTTGGCAATGTTCTCCAAAAGTTTGTCCTAACCCAGACTTACTACACAGACTCATGTTGGATCAGGTCCATGTTTATTTGTAAATATATGCCCATTGGTTATGATGTGTAGCTAACATTAGGAAGGACTAGCTTACTGCCTGTTGGTCCTACCTGGGTAATTATTATTGTGAATTCTGACCAGTCGCCCAATGTTTAACTGAGTCATATCTCAAAAAATTTCCAAATAAATGTGCCCAGGTCCTAGGCACAATCCTTTGACTATCACCAGGGGCATGACTAGGAAAGTGGGCTTGAGAGTATCCTGAATACTGAAAGGGTGCTGTCCACACAAGGGAGTCAGCTGAAGGCAGTTTCAGGACTGAGCCAGGCATCACATTCTCTGCACATTTAGACCTTGATATGCTGATTGTGGTTGTTGTTGTTTAGTTACTAAGTCATATCTGACTCTTGAGACCCATGGACTATAGCCCATCAGGCTCCTCTGTCTGTGGGATTTCTTAGGCAAGAGTAGTGGAGTGAGTTGCCATTTCCTTCTCTAGGGGACCTTCCCGACCCAGGGATTGAACGCACATCTCCTGCATTGGCAAGTGGATTCTTAATCACTGAGTCACCTGGGATGGCCCTGATATGCTGATTGCTCCTTTCTATATTCAAAAGGATCCCCAAAGCCCAAAGAGATCAAGACTGGCCCTAAACCTAAATGCAGGGGAAATAAAGTTTCAATCTTTGTGCATCATTTCACCCAATGGATGTACTCTGCCAGCTCATCCTTATTCTTTCTACCCATTTGTCAAAGTCTGCTCGTCTAAATCCCACGTACTGTACATTGTTAATAGATGTTACATTATTTAAAAGTTAAATTTATTTTAGCTGATCTCAAAGGTATGAAGCCGGATGTGTGTCTTATCTTAGAAATCTGGGGATTTGCTTCTGAAATTATATTGAATGAGACTGGTTCTGAGGAAAATAAAAGAAAAAGAAAATGCCACCCAAAACTTTAAAGCCCCCAATCTGCTTCTGATAGGTTAATTTTTCAATAATAATAAAACCATTAAATAACTCACATTTATAAAGCTCTTGTTGTATGTTGAAGATCATAGTAAGTATTTGCCATGTATTTTTGCATTTTCCCCTTGAAACAGTTCTGTGAGGTGGGTAGATCTTTCATTTAGCTCCATTTTGCTTCTGAGAAGTCAAATAACTTTCCTAAACACTTTCGAACTCCCAGTTAGTTAATGGCAGGGACAAGAACTGAACTTGACTCCCAATACAAGAGCACTTAACCACTGAGTTGGACTTCCTTTTGGCCTGCTCAGGGCATATGCTCGTTTACCAAACTTTGTAAAGAACTGCATTAAAGGGCTTTGTTCTGTGTTTGGAAGATTTTCAATTCTATTGATCTAATAACTTGTTCATTAAAGTGGCCAAAAGTTATTTTCCAGGCTGTGTGAAGAAGACAAGAAGAGCAAGTCTCCTTGAATGGGTAGCTGTTCACAAAGTTTATGTTATATGTTTGTGTTATGCTCATTGGACCATGACAATTAAAATGAAATAAAGAAAAATTTCTGTCAGACTCTTTTTTCTACTCTTTTTTGTTTATTGGTTTAATTTTTGAATTACAACACATACTTAAATCAGTAATTTTAATATTTTAGGCTGATAGATTCCTTTGGGATGGATAAAAGATATGAAATATTTGTATATAAAAACTCTTATATTCACGTGCTTACAAAAGCTATCTAAATCTCAGAAGTTTTATAGAAGCTCTAAAAGTGCCTATCTGTGGAGTCTTGAGAGTCCAAGGGACCCACTTTAAATACTTCTAATTTGATAAAATAAGCCCAAATTTGTCTCCTGTATCCAAGGATATACCAGAAACGAGAGACCCAAAAAGCATCCTCTTCTCTCTCCATCTCCTGAGCTTTTCAGGATGAAACTCAAGAAGCTCCAGCTCATCCTCAGGGCCGCCACGCTGAGGCACACGAGCTGGGCCTGGGCAAGGGTGGGTGGCCAAGGAGGCAAACGGAAACTGCATTTCCGTTTGTGTCTTGCTTGCTGACCGTGAACCCTAGCACTGGACTGCATCCACCAAGAGTAAGCACCTTTCTTGGTTTGCACAAAGTTGTTTGCATATGGCCAGCCACTGTCCTACCTGACCATCTACACCCTGGACCCTGAGGCAACCAGAAATGCCATGACTCTGGAGAAAGGTGCCTCAATTGTAAAGTCAAAAAGCTCCTCACAAACAAAACTGAATCACTTTGAGTGTGTGTGTGATCAGTTGCTTCAGTCGTTTCTGACTCTATTCGACCCCTTGGACTGTAGCCCGCCAGGCTCCTCTGTTCGTGGGATTCTGCAGACAAGAATACTGGAGCGGGTTGCTATGCCCTCCTCCAGGGAATTTTCCTGATCCAGGAACTGAATCCACATCTCCTGTGTCTCCTACATTGCAGGTGGATTTTTTTTCCCACTGACACCTGGGAAGCTCCTGAATCACTTTGCTGTACCTGAAACTAACACAGCATTATAAATCAACTATACTTCAATTTAAAAATTTTAAACACACAAAAGTTAAATCAAAATGGATTACAGACCTAAATACAAAGCCTGAAACCATAAAAATCCTGGAAGAAAACACACGAAAAATCTCTTTGACATTGTTCTTGGCAATAAGTTTATAGTTATGACACCTAAAGCACAAACAGAAGCAAAAATAAACAAGTGGAACTACATCAAACTAAAAAGCTTCTACACAGCAAAAGAAACAATCAGCAAAATGAAAAAGCAATCTATAGAATGATAAAAAATTTTTCAAACCATGTATTTAATAAAGGCTAATACCCAAAATATATAAGGAACATATACAGCTCAATAGTAAAACCAAGCAAATAATCTAATTAAAAATGAGTAATGAAACTGAATAGGTAATTTTCCAAATAAAACCCACAAATAGCCAATAGTTGCATGAAAAGCTGCTCAACATCATTAATCATGAGGGAAATGCAAGCCATAAAGAGCTATCACCTCAACCTATTAGAATAGCTACCATCAAAAGGACAAGAGAGAAGTCCTAGTAAGGGTATGGAGAAAAAAAACCACTTGTATACTTTTGGTGGGAATGAAATGTGGTACAGCCATTACGGAAAATCATATGGAGTTTCCTCAAATTTAAAAATAGGACTACCATTTGTTGTTGATCAGTGACTCAGTGGTGTCCAACACTTTAGGACCCCATGGACTTCAGCATGCCAGGCTTCCATGTCCTTCATCGTCTCCTGGAGCTTGCCCAAACTCATGTCCATTGAGTCGGTGATGACAGCCAACCATCAGGTAATGCCCTCCTTTGGGATTGGAATGAAAACTGACGTTTTCCAGTCCTGTGGCCACTGCTGAGTTTTCCAAATTTGCTGGCATATTGAGTGCAGCACTTTCACAGCATTATATTTTAGGATTTGAAATAGCTCAGCTGGAATTCCATCATCTCCACTAGCTTTGTTCATAGTGATGCTTCCTAAGGCCCACTTGACTTCACATTCCAGGATGTCTGGCTCTAGGCTGATGATCACACCATCGTGATTATATGGGTCATGAAGATCTTTTTTTTGTATAGTTCTTCTGTGTATTCTTGCCACCTTTTCTTAATATTTTCTGCTTCTGTTAGGTCCATACCATTTCTGTCCTTTATTGTGCCCAACTTTGCATGAAATGTTCCCTTGATATCTTTACTTTTCTTGAAGAGATCTCTAGTCTTTCCCATTCTGTTGTTTCCCTCTATTCCTTTGCATTGTTCACTTAGGAAGGCTTTCTCATCTCTCCTTGCTATTCTTTGGAACTTTGTATTCAGAAGGGCATATCTTTCCTTTTCTCCTTTGCCTTTCACTTCTCTTCTTTTCTCAGCTATTTGTAAAGCCTCCTCAGACAAGCATTTTGCCTTTTTGCATTTCTTCTTCTTGAGGATGGTTTTGATCACTGCCTCCTGTACACTGCTATGAACCTCTGTCTATACTTCTTCAGGCACTCTGGCTATCAGATATAATCCTTTGAATCTATTTGTCACTTCTACTGGATGATTGAACTATCATACAAACCAGCAATTTTACATTTGGGTATATATCTGACGGAAGTAAAATCCTTATCTTGAATAGATAGCCCCACTTACCCTACCCCATGTTCATTACAGCACTATTCAGAATAGCCAAGATGTGGGAATGAACTTGATGAAGAAAATATGCATATAAAGAAATGTATACATAAAGGTATATGTATAAAGATATATGTACATATACATATATATATATATATACACACACACACAGAAAGATATGTATACACAAAGATGTATGTGTTGAAGGTGGTCAAAATATGCAAAGTTCCAGTAATAAGTAAGTTCTGGGAACTGTAATGTACAGCATGGTGACTATCGTTATCAATCCTGCCTTGTATATTTGAAAATTGCCAAGACAGCAGGTCTCAAAGTTCTCATCATGAGCAGAAGCTTTAATGAGGTGATGGATGTTAAATAAACTTGTGGTAATCAGTTCAGTCACTCAGTTGTGTCTGACTCTTTGTGACTCCATGGACTGCAGCATGCCAGGCTTCCTATCCATCACCAACTCCCAGAGCTTGCTCAAACTCATGTCTATTGAGTCAGTAATGCCATCCAACCATCTCATCCTCTGTCGTCCCCTTCTCCTCCTATCTTCAATCAGGGTCTTTTCCGATGAGTCAGTTCTTCATATCAGGTGGCCAAAGTATTGGAGTTTCAGCTTCAACATCAGTCCTTCCAATGAATATTCAGGACTGATTTCCTTTAGAATTGACTGGTTTGATCTTCTTGTAGTCCAAGATACTCTCAAGAGTCTTCTCCAACACCACAGTTCAAAAGCGTCAATTCTTAGGCACTCAGCTTTCTTTATGGTCCAACTCTCAGATCCATACAGGACTACTGGAAAAACCAGTTCCCAATATATGCAGATACCAAATTATTACATAGTAGACCTTAAACATTTACAATGCTGTATTTCAATTATATCTCAGTTAAACGTGAATATTTTATTGGAGTACAATTGCTTTACAATATGTTAGTTCCTGCCGTACAATAAGGATGATCAGATATCAATTTACATATATCCTCTCCCTCTTAAACCTTCCTCCCACCAGAAGCCCCTCACCTCCCACCCCTCTAGGTCAGCACAGAGCACCAAGCTGAGCTCCCTGTGTTACACAGCAGCTTTTCAACTTGCTGTCTGTTTTATACATGGTAATGTACATGTCCATCCTCCTCTCCCAGTTCACCCCACACTCCCTTTCCCCTCGTGCCCACATGTCCACTGTCTATGTCTGCATCACTATTCTGAAACTGGAAGATTTTTAAATTAAAAAATTTAAACGCCTCTGTTCAGCTTGCTTATAGCTTCCTTCCTCCCAATCTGACACTTTAGGCCAGTTGGCATCTGAAACGTTGCTAAGTCCCTAAAGCCAAGTTCCTTGTATCCAGTCTGCACTCTGCACTAGAGCAGCGTCAAGATGGTCATATAATATTCTTTTTATGAATTTATCATCATAGACACAATTTGCTAACAGTCATTCTTTATAATGTGTTTGCTTTGGCCTGAAGCCTTTAGACTTTTCTTTCCCACCCGCTTATTCATCACAACTTATATCCAAGCAATATTTTTGTAATGCAGTTTTGTAATGTAATTTCCTTCTAATGAGTCAGACTGGATTCCATTTTCCAGCAGTGGAACCTGCCTGGTGAAGATTTTCATATCTAGAATGGTGTTAATACAGTTCTCAACAGATTTCATCAGCTATGAGAGTGCCAAGGATCTGATCTGAGTCTTTCATTTATGTCACAAATATTTCTGAAACACCTACTTTGTATCAAGCATTGGAAAACTCAGTGGAGGATAGAGGTAAGAATACCTGATAATATCCATCATGGAAAAGCTATTATACGGTCAATGTGATTACACTAGATAGAAAAGACCCAGGGACTTGCTGGTAAACCCTTCTCAAGAAGAGATAAGCCCTGGACCACATACATGTTGGGACTTTAACTCCTCTGGTTTGACTTGTGTAACAATAGCTCTATATTAACATGAAGAGTAACCTGGGTGGTTTAGAGAAATCTGCATATGGGCAAGAGAAAAATCCAAATGGCCTCTGAGGTCTCTTTCAACCATAATAGCATTGACAGCCAAGTCAATCTTCTGCAGTTTTATCATGCATTCTGTGGAGGAAGAAACTGAAGGAGACTTACTTTTATTGAATCTACTTATTTAAGTTACAGAATTAAGATATGGGTTATGTTGACAGCCTGCCAATTCAAGACCTCTGCTTCTGACCCAATAAGGACCCTAAACTAAGCCTCAGGGCGGTGGAACAGGAGGAGAGCAGTGCCTTCCTAAAGCACCTTATTTGATATTCACATCTCATTCCATTTCTGCTTCCCTTGTCTGGCCCCTAGCCTCCGATTTGCCTTCCATGGTCTTCTAGGCTTTTGTTTGTTTGCCTGTCCCTCCAGAGTCTGACCTTCTGTGCTGTTTTGTCATCTCACCTTGCACAAAGGATTGTGATGAGAAAAGCAGCTTTTCTGAGTTGCTGTCTGAGCATTTTATAGTACGACAATCCTTCTGACACCCAGAGTACTGACATTTGGATAAGGACCTGAGTTTAGGATCTCTGCCCCAAGTTCCCACTTTGATTTTCCTGAGACTTTTTTTAGCTTTAGTTCTGTCTCTGTTTATTTCTGTCTCTGATGGGTCTTTGTTGCTGTGTGAGCTTTGTTCTCATTCTGGGGAGTGGGGGCTACTCTCTAGCTGCAGTGAGCAGGCTTCTCACTGTGGTGGTGGTTTCCCTTGTGGAGCAGTGGCTCTAGGCACGTGCTCCAGTAGCTGTGGCACGTGGGTTCAGCTGTCGTGGCTCCCAAGCTTCAGAGCATAGGCTCAATAGATGTAGTGCACGGCCTTAGCTGCTCTGAGGCATGTGGGATGTTCCCAGACCAGGGATCGTTGAACCTATGTATCCTGCATCGGCAGGTAGATTTTTTTACCACTGAATCACCAGAGAATCCCTGGGACACTTTTTAAAATAACCACTTAGATCTGAACTCATGAAAAGTGAGTGAACTCTGCCCTGGTCACCTTATAAGTAGTGGGTGCTTGCTACCCTGCTCTCTGTCGCCTGTGGACTGCCCTTCCCCCAGCTCATTTTCCCATTCCCAGAATCCATAAGTAATAAATCTAAGTAATAAATCTTATGACTTGACTTCTTTTGTGTGAAAGCACTGAAACTCTACCTTCAGTCAAAATGGCCCCAGGGTTTCCACCTCCTCAAAGTGAGAGCACAGATGCTGAGGGAGCTACCTGCCAACTTCATCTGGTGTCTTGTGCCCCTCATTCAGCAGATCATAATATGCATATACTTAGTTCAATACGCAAGCTGCAGACCCCAGCACAAGGGAGTGTCTCTTTTTCTTGACTCGGTCGATCCTTGGCACTAATTTCCTCCAAATGCCTCTCCAACATTTCTCACCACTTCTCCAAGGACAATACCAGTAGACAGTCCCTCTCATTCCCAGAATGTGTCATGTCTTCCCTGGACCTTAGGCTCAAATGTTGGATATCATGTTCTGTTACAAATGATGACCGTAATGACAAAAACACACTGCATTAACTGTGAGTGATGATCCATTAGCTGGGCGTGGCTGCAAACTCTACTCTTTTGGCCATCTCCTTTGAAAACAGGATGGTACTGAGTGCCTGTTCACATTTACTCTTCATTCTATGTGAAAATATCTTCAAGGTAAGACAGTTTTTGAGAGCAGTGAGAAAACTTAATGCGTGACCATCCCAGTATCTTTTGAGTGAACTTTGAGACTGGACCAGAGATCCTTCTTAAGATGGCTCCGTGGAGACATGTTCATTTCAGTCTTGGAGGAAAGAGGAAGTTATCACAGTGCAGCAGCCCTCCTGGCAGTTCTTGGTGGGGTGTTTGTTGATGTTCCCTGAGGCCAGTTTCTGTGCCAATAATCTGTCATTTAGACTGTTGGTGAATTGTTCCAGAACAGGTCAAGCTATGCACACTTAGCATCATTTTTGACTGTTCAGGGCAGCCCAACAAAAGGAACATTTGCTCTGGTCCAGAGACATAGTACAAGGAAAGGGGAGATGGACAGAAGCAGGGAAGGAGACCAACAACTAAAATAGCTCAGTAAATGACCGTAATGCAGCATTCCAAAAATATTCTACCGAGTTACACTTTGAATAATGACCATGTCTGGAAAAGAGAAAAATTAAGGGCCATAAAAATGCTCCCGTCCTGATGAATACATGAATAGTTAGATGGGACTTTGGAGGATTAGAGCAACAAATGCAGTCAATTTCCATTATAATCTTTTATTTGGAATTTCATGTAATCCATTTGTGTTATTGTTGGGTTTTGGTACTGAGACATAAAGTACATACCCTGAGGTGTATTTTATTAGTGAAGAAAATAGGAAGATTTTCAATAGATCTAAGAAAGGTTCATCTTTTTCAATTGAAAGTTCCTATGCTTTCCTATGGAGAAGGCAATGGCAACCCACTCCAGTACTCTTGCCTGGAAAATCCCATGGACGAGTAGCCTGGTAAAGACTTAGTATTTGGATCTCCCTGAAGTGACTTTTTTTTCAAATGAGTAAGTGTAACCACCTTTTCTTTTGGATAAAGAATGGGAAGGTGAAATTTGAAAGATGTTAATTTTTGTAAAAAATCTCATGATTGATTGAAGTTTAGAAGAAAATAAGACAGAAAGCATGAAAAGGTAGTTTATGCCCAATGAGGAGGGATTTTAAAAAAATTAGAAGAAGAAATAGAACAATAACACCTTGGATTTATAGACTGTTTTAGCATTTATGATATACTTTTCTCACTGGGATGTAGACTTCTTAAAAATAAGAAACTTGTCTTAATTAATCTTTGATTTCTCAGTTTTTAGCATAATGTCTAGCTGACCATAAGAATTCAATAAGTATTTATGAATATACTAAAGGATAGTTGAATGAAATAATTCACTATTGTATTTAATTTTTGCTACAGTCCTTTGAGCTTTGATTTATATTCTGGATTTATATATGAAGAAATCAAGACATACAGAAAGCACATGACTTGTCCAAAATGACACAAGACAGAAGTAGAACCAAAATTCTAGATGAAGTCTTCTGTCTTTGGCCAGATTTTATTTTTTCTTAACAGAAACCTGTGAATATATTATGGACAGGTAAGTTAGTTAGTGCTAGTTGCTCAGTCATGTCTGACTCTTTGAAACCCCATGTACTGCAGCCCACTAGGCTCCTCTGTCCATGGGACTCTCCAGGCAAGAATACTGGAGTGGGTTGCCATTTCCTCCTCCAGGGTATCTTCCCAACCCAGGGATCGAACCTGCATGTTCTGCATTGCAGGCAAATTCTTTACCATCTGAGCTACCAGGGAAACCCGTGAAATATGTTATAGTACATAGCAAAGGAGACTTTACATTGTAATTAAGATTATGAACCTCAAAACAAAGATATTGTCCAAGATTATCTAGATGCAAGCTAACCACACAGGTCCTTAAAAGCAGAGAGCTTCCTCCAGCTGGAATGAGAGATTTCAACAGAAAGAAGGTGGAGAGATCTAAAGCACAAGAGGAATTCAATCCACCGCTGCTGGAGATGATCACATGCAATGCATGGGAAATAATGCAGACAGCCCACAGGAGGAAAGACAGGCCCTCAGCTGACAGCCAGCAAGGACATGAAGGTTTCATCCTTATATTTGCTAAGAACTGAATTTGACCAACAATTTGGATGAGGTTGGAGGGCTTCCCAGGTGGCTCTGGTGGTAAAAATTCACCTGACAGTGCAGGAAACACAAGATACTTGGGTTCAATCCCTGGGTCAGAAAGATCCCCTGGAACAGGAAATGATACTATACTCCAGTGTTCTTGCCTGGACAGTTCCATGGGCAGAGGAGCCTGGCGGGCTACAGGCCATGGAGCCAAAAGAGTTGGATACAACTGAAGTGACTTACACACATTTGAGTGAGGTTGGCAGTAAACCCATCCCTAGAACCTCCATAGAAGAGTTGAATACTGCCATGACCTTGATTTAAGCCTTTGGAGACCCTAAGTAGAGGACTCACTGGACTTTGACTTTTAGAAACTGTGAGATAATAAATGGAAATGTTTTGAAGCCAATATCTTTGTCACAATTTGTTCTAACAGCAATGAAGACGTTATCGCTAATCAAAGTCATGTTGCTAAGTCCAAAGTCAAAGCTCAAGGAAGGCCACTCTGTCTATCATTTGGCTTTGGCCAGTCTTAAATGTAATACTACAGGACAGCGAAAAATTGGAACACATATTCTAAGCTTCTCCAATGGAACTGAGGAGGAAGCAGAGCATCAGTTGTCTAGAGGAAGTTTAGTTAAAATTACTGGGACATGGGGAGGCTATTAGAAAAACATTTCCCAAGATACAGAACAAAGAGGTATTTAATTAAGTTGTTAAACTAGAAAAGTTGTTGAGTGATTTTGAGTCATTGACCTGAAACTGGGGGTGGGATGGCTTTTATATTTTCCCAAGAAACAAAGGGCTTCCCTAATAGATCAGTTAGTAAAGAATCCACCTGCATTGCAGGAGACCTAGTTCAATTCCTGGGTAAGGAAGATCCACTGGAGAAGGAATAGGCTACCCACTCCAGTGTTCTTGGGTTTCCCTTGTGACTCAGCTGGTAAATCTGCCTGCAATGAGGGAGACCTGGGTGGTTGGGAAGAAAGGAAAGGCTACCTACTCCAGTATTCTGGCCTGGAAAATTCCATGAACTGTATAGTACATGGGGTTGCAAAGAGTTGGACATGACTGAGCAACTTTCACTTTTCACTTTCAAGAAGAAAAGGACTGTTTAGAGTGTGGTGGGGAAAAGAAATTAACACTGTGCGATTAATATGCTGGGTGGAATTCACAACTAAGTCTCCATCAGTTTTCATCTTTGTGTACGCTGCTGCTGCTGCTGCTGCTAAGTCGCTTCAGTCCTGTCCGACTCTGTGCGACCCCATAGATAGCAGCCCACCAGGCTCCCCATCCCTGGGATTCTCCAGGCAAGAACATTGGAGTGGGTTGCCATTTCCTTCTCCAATGCATGAAAGTGAAACGTGAAAGTGAAGTCGCTCAGTGTCCAACTCTTAGTGACCCCATGGACTGCAGCCTACCAGGCTCCTCTGTCCATGGGATATTCCAGGCAAGAGTATAGGAGTGGGTTGCCATTGCCTTCTCTGATCTTTGTGTATTGTATCTTTGTGCTTTGAGATTTTCCAAGCAATTTATTCATGTATGTTTGTATTTCACTGGGTGTGTTTTCAATACTAATGCAGAAAACCAAGGGACTGTATGTAGTACATGGTTATAATCCTGAGATTTGCAAAAGAGAACTTTCTCTTTCTCTTGGATGGTTGTGGCATAAATTATTGTGATAGTCTCTCCCAAGAGCCCAGGGATTTTAAGGAGAGGGATATTTTTGGCCTTTTCCTATGTTCTGCCTAGCATCTATAATCCTGACTAGCCAGGACAGTGAGTCACCTAGCAACCAATGCCAAGGATATAGGTCTGGCATCTTCCAAGGAGATGGAGTTAGTAATGCTTCTCCAGGGAAATCTCATCTAGAGACAACAGTTTGCACTGGGTATGTGGCAGACATCCTACATGGCACTCTGTGCTGGGCCACTTACTTTTATTGGGTTTGCAAGACCTAGGGGAATCCAAAATAAAGCCATCTATCTCAGGATGAGTTCTCTTTATGTGTTGGATAAATCCGTGTCCATTTCTACCTCTAAGAAAATTTAGCTCCTGTATCTGAGAAGCCATATTCTCTCATGGTGGGATCTGAAGAGCAATGGATAAGGGTGTCAGATTCTGGGTTCATATGAATCCCAGCTCTCCTCCATTCTAACTTTGTGACTCTGGATAAAGTTCTTCATTTTGCTAAACCTGATGTTATTAATCTGCGAACAGGGGCTATAATAGTACCCATCCCACAGGCAGAGATCAAATTGTAACTGTTCTTACCATGACTCAGAGTCAAACAGAATGTAATTTCCTGAATCACAGGAGAAGAGGTTTAAGGTTGATATAAAAAGGAGCTTCTGAGAAGAAATAGTTACAAATCTTACAGTGAAAATTTATGAAAACTCCTTCCATGAAGACCTTTGAAAATAATCCTGACTATAAAATTATGTGACAGATGTTTCTGGCCATTCAAGGATTTATATAGTCAAGTGACTGCCATCAGCTCACAGTTACCACCTTGGGAATTTATACACTGATCCCAATGATATTGCTTTTGGGAAAACTCTCTTTGATACCTCATCACTAAAATAGCCTTCCGAGAATGTAATGCACTCCTCTGACATCATTTTATCAGGGACAGTTGTCATCTAGAGGGCTGATGTGGCTTAGAAACAAACAAAAGTCATTCAGAGCCAGTGAAGAGAGGTGGCTATACAATGAAAGAGAACCTTACAGGGCTCAAAGGCTGACATTTGCATACATGGGTTCTAGATCATGTGAACATATTGGAAATGAAGATAACTTCTAGTGACCTAATATGTGATTGCAGATGCATTGTTACAGATGCTTTAGTTACAAACACATTGGAACTTGCCTTTCATTCTCAGATGGCTGAAACACAATTGTTTACCATGGTCTTTGTCCTTTGTGGTGAATCTGAAATATTTCATAATAAAAAGTATTTTTAAAAAGACTAATTTTAGGGCTTCCCTGGAAAATCCCATGGATGGAGGAGCCTGGTGGGCTGCAGTCCATGCAGTCGCTAAGAGTCGGACACGACTGAGTGACTTCACTTTGACTTTTTACTTTCATGCATTGGAAAAGGAAATGGCAACCCACTCCAGTGTTCTTGCCTGGAGAATCCCAGGGACAAGGGAGCCTGGCAGGCTGCCATCTATGGGGTCGCACAGTCGGACACGACTGAAGCGACTTTGCAGCAGCAGCAGCTGGTCGTCCAGTGATTAAGAATCCACCTTGCAATGCAAGGGACAGGGGTTTGATCTCTGGTCTGGGAAGACTCTACATGCTGTGGAGCAACTAAGCTCATGTGCCACAACTACTGAGCCCTAGCTCTAGAGCCCACATTTCACAAGAGAAGTCACCACAATGAGAAGCCTGTGCACTGCAACAAAGAATATCCCCCGCTCTCTGCAACTAGAGAAAGCCCATGTGCAATAGCATAGACACACAATAGGAAAAATTTTTTTTAATAAATAAAAATTAAAAAAATAAAAAGACTAATTTCAGAATTAAAAAAATAGAGGAATCTAGCTTCTACCAAAATCACCAGTTCTCAATTCTTCTTGGAACATCAGAATATATTTTTCTAACTCCCTCATCGTTTCTTGATTTAGTCACAGGCAGTGAGTAAAGACATCCCTGTAAGTCTTCCAGTTTCTAGTTCCCCATGTAAGTGAAATGGAGAAGGACACTATGGGGCTTTTCCAGGACAGACCCACCCACATGTCCTCCATCTACCTCTTGTCTGTAGAAAAAGTTTAGCCAAAAAATAAATGTAATCAGAGAAATGGAAAAAATAAAGAAGAAAAGAAAAACAGTCAAACAGGACAAAATAATAAAAATTTAGTGATTAAGCAAAGTCAGGGACCTTTAGTTCCTCCTCAAGGGCTATAGATAATATTCTGAGTTATATCCTTTGAGCTGCTTCATAGAGACTGAAACTTCTACCAGGTGGAAGAAGTTAATTACAGGATGACCAGACTGTAGCCATGGCAAGCTGCTCTATCTTGCACAGTTCCAAGAACTGGCCTCAAGAAAATGGGAACCAATCAATCCTGGAACTGAAGACTAACTACTCAAAACAATCAACACAATGCTGATCAGCCCACCACATGACTAATTTCAAGATTATTGGCAGAGTCGATGGTGCTATTCTTCATGTAGTTCCCTCCACCTGCCTACGTCTCTGAAATTCCCCTTTAAAAGCTCTTGCCCCTTGGTCAATAGTTGGGAGTTGGTTCTTGGAGATGAGTTTACTTTCTCTCCCAGTTGCCAGGCTCCTGATAAAGCAACTTTTCTTTTCAACCAACACTTGCCTCTCAAGTATTGGCTTTCAAGCAGACAGCAACTGCATCTGAGTTTGATACCATAAGGAGCTTGGAAGCTGCTATTGTGTCCTGACAATGAGTGACAAGCTGAACAGACTTGTTCAGCTTTTCTTGGATCCATAAGAGGGAGGAGGACACAGGGCAAACTCCTGTCCTGAGATTGGAGGGACAGACAGGTGAATATAAAGAGCTGAGGCTTACTGGAGCAGAGATTCAGAAGTGCAAACCTCCATGGGAACCAGTGCCAGGGAAGGAAAACCTAGACCATAATTAAAGAAGAGCTGGAGGCTCAGCGCAAAAGAACTCTGATTAAAAACTCCAGGGGGACGAAATCATAAGGAGATCGTCATAATATTGTGAGATTTAACTCCAGAAGCTCAATCAGATTCTCATACTAGATAACCCTCCACAGGTTTCCAGCAGGGGAAGGTGATAGAGAACCATTTAGAAACAGCCCCAAGCACTCCATTCTTCTTCACAAGGCCTGCCTTCAGGGGAGGCCATTTAACTAGAGCCAACCTGCTGGGCGTTGACTGTGAAGAAGGCTGAGCACTGAAGAATTGATGCGTTTGAACTGTGGTGTTGGAGAAGACTCTTGAGGGTCCCTTGGACTGCAAGGAGATACAACCAGTCCATTCTGAAGGAGATCAACCCTGGGATTTCTTTGGAAGGAATGATGCTAAAGCTGAAGCTCCAGTACTTTGGACACTTCATGCGAAAAACTGACTCATTGGAAAAGACTCTGATGCTGGGAGAGATTGGGGGCAGGAGGAGAAGGGGACGACAGAGGATGAGATGGCTGGATGGCATCACGGACTCAATGGACGTGAGTCTGAGTGAACTCCGGGACATGGTGATGGACAGGGAGGCCTGGCGTGCTGCGATTCATGGGGTCGCAAGGAGTCGGAGAGGACTGAGCGACTGAACTGAACTGAACTGCACTGACCTGCTGGGCTGTTATCAGAACTTAAGTGGTGTGAGGAAGGGAATTTCCAACTCCTGTTGGCTCTAATCATCCTGTCCCAGCTAAAGGGGGAGAAAAACCTGGAAAACACTTGTGAAGTTCAGAGTCCAGGCATAGGCATAGGTCAATAAAGGACGTAGACCCAATTACGTGTGTGCATGCATGCTCAGTCACTCAGTCATATCCGACTCTTTTGCAACCCCATGGATTGTAGCCCATCGGGCTCTTCTGGCCATGGGATTTCCCAGGCAAGAATACTGGAGTGGGTTTCCATTTCTTCTTCCAGAGGATCTTTCTGGTCCAGGAATTGAACCTCCATCTCCTGCATTGCAGGAAGATTCTTTACTATTGAGCCCGAGACCCAGTTATGAACCACAGATACTCCTTTTATCCAGTACAACATATCCAAATATCTGTAAGAAAAAAAAAAAAAATAAGACATAGCAAAAGGCCAAAACACAAATAGTCTACAACAATTTGAAGACAGAGAGAAAGCATCAGAACTAGACCTAGCAGGGATGTTGGGGTTATCAGACTGAGAATTTGAATCAACCATGATTAAGATGCTAAAGGACTCTAGGGGGTGAGGTCAACAACAGGCAAGATCAGATAGACAATGTAAACAGAAATATGGAAGCCCCAGGAAAGAGCTGAAAAGAAATGCCAGCGGCAAAATAGCTTTGATAGGCTTATTAGTAGACTGGACATGGCTGAGGAAAAACTCTGAGCTAGAGAATGTATCAATAGAATCCTTAAAAAACTAAAAGCAAAGAGAACAAAGACTGGAAAAAATAAGACAGAATAGCCAAGGACCATGAGCCCACTATAAAAGGTGCAATATATGCATAATAGAAATGCCAGAAGGAGAGAGATGGAGAGGAACAGAGTCCATTTCACTTCCTAAATAGTAATATTCCTAATCTACCTTATAGATGGATTCTGTCTATTTAACACTCACCCTTCAGGACTTTCTGGTGGTCCCGTGCTAAGACTGCACTCCCAATGCAAGGAACTGCGTTTCCATCCCTGGTCAAAGAACTAGATCCCACATGCTGCAGCTAAGAGCTCATCTGCATGCCTCAACTAAAGATCCCACATGCTGCAAGGAAGATTTGGTGCTGCCAAATAAATAAAAACATTTTTTAAAGACTCACACTTCAGCATGCAGACCCATAAAGTGATGAGATGGTTAGATGGCATCACAACTCAGTGGACAAGAGTTGAGCACACTCTGGGAGATAGTGAAGGAGAGAGAAGCCTGGCATGCTGCAGTTCATGGGATCACAAAGAGCTGGATGTGACTTAGCCACTGAGCAACAACATAAAGTGAGAAGTGCAAATGACTGAAGCTTCCACTTCTTCCATGGCTAGAGTCTGACTTTTCAACTGCAAGCAAATTCTAAGGGACAAACTCACGTTCTTACTGAGTATTTTGATAAATATGAATAAATTGTCCTTTATAACTCTAGTGTGCCTACCATCCTGGTGAACCAAGTTAACATAGTCAAGAGGGGGCAAACACAGGAACGAATGAGGCAAATGAAGTGGGAGAAAATACAGAATCCACCAACAGAAAAGAATGTGCGGGAAAAATCTCCAAAATTTCTGAGCCAAAAATTTCATCCCTTTTCTTCTTTTCTAGCACTCCTTCACCCTAGCACAGTCATTTGTGTTCTAAACCCATCATGGAGAGGCCCCAGGGGCATGTGCTCCAGGGAAGGAAGAGCTGGTCTGAACCATTACACCCAGTTCTTTCAAAATGTTTTTCGTGAGTCCACTGAACCAGGGTCTGGGCAAGTATGTACACTAGTGACTAATGATCTCGAGACCCTTGGTCATCAGACTGGCTGCAGAACTGGGGGGGGGGGGGTAATCAGTGTCCGAGCAATGTCCTTCTGTCCTCACTTTGTCCTGGGCCTTAAGATTCTCCACAGAAAGAAAATCAATAGGAGATAGCACATATCCAAATGCATCCCAGGTGGTGCTAGTGGGAAAGAAGTTGTCTGCCAGTGTAGGAGACATAAGAGACATGGGTTCGATCTGTGGGTCAAAAAGATCCCCTGGAGGAGGGAATAGCAACCCATTCCAGTATTCTTGCCTGGAAAACTCCATGGACAGAGAAGCCTGGTGGGCTACAGTCCATGGGGTTGCACAGTGTCAGACATGACTGAAGTGACTTAGCACATACGTGTATATAAACAATACTTATTATAAGAAGTTGATTCACATGATTGTGGATGCTGAGATGCCCCAAGTTCTGCAATTGGCAAGCTGGATACCCAGAAAGGCTGGTGGTGTAGGTCTTGTCTGAGAGGAAATGCCTGCGATCCAGGACAACCAAGCTTGTAAACTTCAGTTCAAAGGCAGGAGAAAGTGAATGTCCCAGCTCAACAGTCAGGTGGGCCAAGTTCCCTCTTGTGTGTGTGTGTGCGTGCACACGCACGCTCTCAGGCACTCAGTCATGTCTGACTCTTTGTGACACCATGGACTGTAGCCTGCCAGGATCCTCTGTCCATGGAAATCCTCCAGGCAAGAATACTGGAATGTATTTCCATTTCCTACTATAGGGGATCTTGCTGATCCAGGGATTGGACCTGTGTCTCTCACACTGGCAGACACATTCTTTACCAGCTGAGCCACCAGGGAAGCCCTAAGTTCCCTCTTACCCAAGCATTTTATTCTATCCAGTCTTCAGTTGATTTCATGAGGGCCATACACATTAAGGAGGGCAATTTGCTTCACTCAAAGTCTACCAGTTCAAACGCTACCGAATCCAAAAACACAGACAAGCCCAGAATGCTGTTGGGCAAAATGTCTGGATTCATTGCAGCCTAGTCAAGTTGACACAAAAAATTAATCATTACATCCTGGCTGTTTTCAGCAATGACCTGAAGCTCTCCTAAGGGGCTGGTCCCCATTTGCAGCTCCCTGTTGGAAGAGAAAGGACATTGTGCAAGCAAAGGAGAGGCTCTGAGTTAAGATTAGAACTGGTAGACAGGAGGGACTTCCCAGGTGGGACTAGTGATAAAGAACCCACCTGCCAGTGAAGGAGACCTAAGAGATTCAAGTTCCGTCCCTGGGTTGGGAAGATCCCTTGGAGGAGGGCATGGCAAGCCACTTCAGTATTCTTGCTTGAAGAGTCCCATGGACAGAGGAGCCTGGCAAGCTACAGTCCATGGGGTCACAAAGAGTTGTACAGGAATTTAGCGACTTAGCACACACACACACATACAGACACATACATACACAGACACACACACATGCTGATAAACAGGTCACACAGGTGCTGCCCTCCCTTCTTGCGTCCCTGTGTGTGAGTCTCTGGTACTTGATCCCAACTTGCTTTCCTGATGACTGCACGGTCATTCTGTGAATTTCTCTTTCCATAACAGCTTGGGAAACCACAAACAATAGAAATTAGCATACAAAATGAAGCCTCTTTGTCATCAAGAGTCTCAGCCACGTCCAAGCAGCTCAGAAAGCAGATGTTTAATGTGCTGCTTCCTCCCATATTTTTTGAATGGCAATAAACATACTTATAATAGGCATAAGCATCTAGGTATTACTTCCCTAGAATCAGAACACCTGAGGAAAGCTAAAACAACATTGGAGATTATTTATTTCAACCTGCTCTGTTTGCAGAAGAGCAGCTAGAGGCTGTTTTGGATGGTCTAGTCTCTCTGTCTCTGGCTACTAGGCATCTGGAACCCTTTACAAATGGATGATTTGTCAGTTCAAGTGTCTCAAGGGGAGGCAACGTTTGACTCTCGGTACAGATGCTGAAAACTCCAGGTCTTACTTTCCATCTTCTCTGTAGCTACAGCATGAGCATTTGACCAAGGTTAGAGACATCAGATGTCCTTGCCCCAAATTCTGAATTGGGAGCTTGAGATATAAAGAAGCAGGAGGATTCCATTCAAGGTTTTGAGAAGCTCCAGGCAGGATATTGTAAGAACAGCATGCTTGTTCGGTTCTGGAGGCAGCAATGGTGTCCTCTTCTGGCTGGTTTTGTTGCCTGGTTTGAGTGTGGTCCTAGCTCCTTCCAGCATCCCATGATCCTAACCAAGTGTGTTTTTATGGCCTTCCTGGTTGTTCCGAGAGCTACCCATTGTCTTCTCAATAAAAGGTTTTGTCCCTTATGTTGTCTTAGTTTTGCTTTGTGGTTTCTTGCACCCAAGAGCCCTGACTGATCTGATTTGTAACCCACAGGGGACAGACAATCATCCCAGTCTTTTGGCAGAGCTTTGATTGGTGCCCTGCCACTTCCAGCCCTTTGTGACTGACCTGGGCACCAATCTTGCTCTTATTGTGCCGAGTCACTTCCAGCTGTATTCCCCACCTTCTCCTAGCAGCACCATTCAGACTCTACATTTCTCCATCCTGAGTGAAGGAAAAAATAGAGTAAGATACCCTGGTGGTTCAGTGGTAAATAATCCACCTACCATGCAGGACACGTGGGTTCAATCCCTGGATTGGGAAGATACTCTGGAGGAGGCATGGCAACCCACTCCAGTATTCTTGCCTGAAAAATCCCATGGACAGAGGAACCTGGTGGGCTACAGTCCATGAGGTCACAAGAGTTGAACATGATTGAGCGACTAAACAACAAAGCATACAGGATCAGTTTTACTCAATATAGTGTAACAGTTTAGGTGCCTGTATTAGTGAGAAATAGATAAGGCAACAGGCAACCTAGAACTCATAATATTGGCAGCTTAAATAAGCTAGAAGTATATTTCTTAACACATACTTCTTTCTCACATGAAGTAGGCTGGCACAAAGGGGAAGGTATGGAGCTCCAGGCAGTTAAAGATCCAGGATCACTCCCTCTCATTTCTTCTCCAGCCCCAGCACTACCCACCTGCTGGTGGGTTTGTGGTCATTATCTTGTTGTAGACAGAGACCAACATGCTTACTAACCAGCCCCCATTTTTTTTTCAAGGAGGTATGCATGCAGACATTTGCTAAAGTTCTTCCTTATCTTAGTCAGTTCAGACAGTTATCTCCAATACCTTCCTGGGGAACTTAAACAGCAAACTTCTTTCTCATAGTTCTGGAGGCTGGGAGGTCTAAGATGAGGCAGTGGCCAATTTGGTATCTGATGCAAGCCTGGTTCCTGGTTTGCAGATGGGATCTTCCTTCTGGGTCCTCACATGGCAGAGAAAGAGAGGGAGAGAGAGAGACCCCTCTAATCTCACATAGTTTCTACTTCTTCTTATGAGGACACTCATCTCATTATAGGGACTTCCCAGGTGGTGCAGTGGTAAAGAATCTGCCTGCCAATGGTTCAACCCCTGGGTCCAAAAGACCACCTGGAGAAGGGAATGGGAGCCCACGCTAGTCACCCTGCTTATTTAACTTATATACATCATGAGAAACGCTGGGCTGGAAGAAGCACAAGCTGGAATCAAGATTGCCAGGAGAAATATCAATAACCTCAGACATGCAGATGACACCACCCTTATGGCAGAAAGTGAAGAGGAACTAAAAAACCTCTTGATGAAAGTGAAAGCGGAGAGTGAAAAGTTGGCTTAAAGCTCAACATTCAGAAAACGAAGATCATGGCATCCAGTCCCATCACTTCATGGGAAATAGATGGGGAAACAGTGGAAACAGTGGAAACAGTGGCAGACTTTATTTTGGGGGGCTCCAAAATCACTGCAGATGATGATTGCAGCCATGAAATTAAAAGATGCTTACTCCTTGGAAGGAAAGTTATGACCAACCTAGATAGCATATTCAAAAGCAGAGACATTAATTTGCCAACAAAGGTCCATCTAGTTAAAGCTATGGTTTTTCCAGTGGTCATGAATGCATGTGAGAGTTGGACTGTGAAGAAGGCTGAGTGCCGAAGAATTGATGCTTTTGAACTGTGATGTTGGAGAAGACTCTTGAGAGTCCCTTGGACTGCAAAGAGATCCAACCAGTCCATTCTAAAGGAGATCAGTCCTGGGTATTCATTGGAAAGACTGATGCTAAAGCTGAAACTCCAGTACTTTGGCCACCTCATGCAAAGAGTTGACTCATTGGAAAAGACTCTGATGCTGGGAGGGATTGGGGGCAGGAAGAGAAGGGGATGACAGAGGATGAGATGGCTGGATGGCATCACCGACTCAGTGGACATGAGTTTGAGTGAACTCCGGGAGTTGGTGATGGACAGGGAGGCCTGGTGTGCTGCGATTCATGGGGTCACAAAGAGTTGGACATGACTGAGTGACTGAACAGAACTGAACTAGTATTCTTACTGGGACATCCCATGGACAGCAGAGCCTGGCAGGTTACAGGCCATGAGGTCACAAAGGGCCAGACACAACAGAGCACGCATGCAACTCATTATGGGGAATCCAACCTCATGACCTCCAAAGGCCCCACCTCCTAAAACCAACACATTGGGAGTTAGGACTTCAACATACAAATATGGAGAGAAGAGAAACATTCAATCCATAGAACCACTCTACTGCCAAAACTTTGAGCAGACACCATTCTTGATGAGGATCTTATAGGAAACAAATCTCATGGAACATGGGTCAGGGATGCAAAGCAGAGATCTCTGAGCTTAAGTAGCACAGACTGTGCAATGTTGACTGCCTAATACCAACAGCAGGTGAATGACTTTGGAGATGCAGGGTCAGCTCTCAGCCAAGTTATAAATCAAAGGTGAAAGCAAAAATCCTCTCTCTGAGTGCTGTCTGGATGTCCAAAACATCTGAATTGTTTTGCCTCAATGTCACAATTTCACAATTCAATGCAGGTATAAGGTTTAATTTTGGTGGTTTATAGTGCTATATCTTTGTCTCTACTATTATTATTTAATATAAATAGAGATAAGGAGAAGAAAAAAAATCTATGTCTCTGGGTCTAGATGGCAAACACTGGGTCCAGATGCTATAGTGCCAGGAAATGGAGGCTTTTATCTTGAATGTTTCCAGATGAATTTAATATCTGATTACACAAAATAAGTGCATTGCAAATTTTAAGGACACAGTGAATTCTGACTCTTGCCCTTCATTCCTCTTGAAAATCATCAAAAATTATTCTGTAATCAATATTACAAAAACTCCCAAGAGAAAAGATCCCATGTACTAAGGAGGAGATTATTTAACATTTCTCAAAGCCAGAATGTCATCCGCTGGTAGCTTCATCGATCATCTTCAACTCTTCTGTCACTCGCCTGCTTATCACCAATTCAAATCAGCAAAGGTGATCAGTGATGGCCAGATTAGTGACAACTAGTATTTGTAATGGGATGTGTTTTCTCTCTCTCACTCTGATGTACATATAAGGTTGTTACAAAAAGCCCTCTGTGAATAGGCTTATTGCTGATGTTATCCTATAACCTGAAAGCTGTAGCTCAACTTGTCTTCCTTCAGATTCTGAAAACAATTCCTTTAAGCTATGGATCTCCACTGACGTCTGTCATTTTCAAGGGCCAAGCCTCCTCTCTCTTTAAACACATGAAGGGTATTTCTTTTCCTTCAATATGGGTCAGTCAAGGTTGGCTCCTAAGATCTGAAATCATTTCCTATATCAGGAATTACATCGTCCTCAGTCCATGGATGGAGTGATGAATAGCCATAATGAAAACAGCAGAAATAATAACTCTTTGTTTTGACAATTACCAAATGTTTTCACATCAACTATTAAAACTAACCTAAATCTTCCAACCCACATTTGTGTTGCTTAGTGAACCCAAAATGCAACCCCAAGCAGATGATATTTGCTGCATTGTTTTTCTTTTACAGCAAAAAATACCCTACACTGGTCACGGTAAAATTTCAGCAACTCTTTTCAAAGAGAAAAAGGAGAAAATAATTTTAGCTAAGCTTTATAGAACTCAGACTACCCAGAATGAGGGACTGAACACACAACAAGACACGACAGGGATGTTAGGAAAATCAAAAGCATTGATACCTTTTTTCAGGCAGTGCACGCTTCTCAACGCTGAGTGAACATGTGATGCTGGGGGTCTCTGACTGTGAAACATGAAGCTGGTGTGGCAGCCGTCGAGATCCAGGATACGGTGTCAATAGCAATATGCATCATTCTCAAGAAGACCTCCTCTCAGGTGCTGCTCTGCATGACATCACAGAGCATGTTGGTTTTAGAACCAGTGAAGTGTCATGAAATAATGTCTGCCTATTGCAGCACTGGGTTCCTAAGCTTGGATCAGTTCGTGTCAATGAGAATAGAGGTCACCCACTGACACTTCTTGACTCCCTGAAGAGATGGGAGACTGAGAACCAGTAAGTTGGCGTGAGCTGACGCTTCCTTCTTTGCATGGTTGACATCACATGTAGCTATGTCCTGACCCAAGATTGTCCCTTAGCAGCTGAGCTCACCTGCTTAACAAGGAGGGCTGTTGTCACACACTCACCCCGAGCAGTGGTGGCAAAGTGAAATCCTAAGGCTGGTGATTTTGCTCTTTTTTTTTTCCAGTAACTTATACTTTATTATGTTTAATTTATAAATGTTGGAAACAAACCAGAAAAGCAAACTGAGTTCATCTGAACCCATCAAAATGTCTCTAAAATAATACACATGTTGTTCCATGTAATGATTTTGAAAATACTGGTTTACCCATGACTGTTATTTTACAACTCTTATTATCTATAATAAAAGCTATTTATAACTCTTGCCTCTCCTTCTCTTTACAGGTTGCTGTAGCTGCAAGGAACTTCTTATTGTTCTAAAACACTGTGCTCGCCTTCCTGTGTCAGAGATTTTGCACGTTCTGTTTCCCTTCACTTTTGATTGCTGTCAATCCAGTTTTCAGATATCAGCTTGAAGCATAATTTGCTATGTGAGACATTTTTCATCCCATAGATAAAATTAGATCCTCCAGTTGTGCAATTTCATAGCTTCTTGTATTTCCTTTGTCTTTATCATAATAATGGCAATTACTTATATAAGACTCTAGGTGCTGTGCTCAGAATACACATATACACACACACGTGTGTGTGTGTGTGTGTGTGTGTGTGCATACTCAGTGGTGTCTGACTCTTTGCAACCCCATGGACTATAGCCCTCCATGCTCCTCTATTTGTGGAATTTTCCAGGGAAGAATACTGGAGTGAGTTGCCATTTCCTTCTGCAAGGGATCTTCTTGACCCAAGGATTGAACTCGGGTCTCTTGTGTGCATTGGCAAATGGGTTCTATACCAGTTGAGCCACCAGGGAAGCCTCCCACCCTCCATAAATAAATAAATAAATAAATAAATAAATACACACACTTATAAAAAGATGGTAGCTTTTAATGTATCCATTTGTCTAGCTATCTCTCATTCATCCACTGCAAGAATTGAATGAGTATCTATTTAGTAGCTATAGATAGATAAATAGATAGATAGATGAAAACAGTCTACCTTTTTTGCTGTTTCCCTCTGAGAGGAATATGAAATACCAGATGGTAAACACACAGCTCACAGTTACAAGGTGCCCTACTGCTGTTTCAGACTATCAGTCCCCTCTGTGTATATTTTCTCTGAAGTGGTGCCAGCAGAGGTAAGAAGAACACAAAGCATAATTTTGTATGCACACCTGATAGGATCAGACATTACAAGTTTCATCCTGCAAGGACCATGACTGGCTTTACCCAGGAAAGAAGAGAATAAATCTACTGATGAATGTTGAGGGTAAGAGCAACCACGTGCCAACTGCCCTAATTAGAATGACACCAACCAATATTTAAAAAGTTTGCACAACTTGAAAGTTAAGTTTTATTTGGGGCAAAATGAGACTGCAGCCTGGAAGACAGGATTTCTGATAGCTCTGAGAAACTTCCATGAGAAGGTGAGTGGAGGAGCTAGAATATATGGGAGTTTTGCAACAAAGGGCAGGTGGGAACAAAAGATTGCTGTTAATTAAAGAAGCCAGATACCTCAAGAAACTTACTGCTTTTCTGTGTACACAACAACAACAAGTGAAGCTATTCAGCCGTGTCTGACTCTTCACGACCCCATGGACTAGAGCCCACCAGGCTCCTCCATCCATGGAATTTTCTAGGCAAGAGTACTGAAGTGGGTTGCCATTTCCTTTGCCAGGGGATCTTCCCTACCCAGGGATCGAACCTGGCTCTCCTGCATTGCGGGCAGATGCTTTACCCTCTGAGCCACCTTTCTGTATATGGGAAGATGCAAAAGTCTGGGCTCACTGAAATCATTCTTTTGATATGCCCCTCAGCTGTCTGGGGCCAGTGTCCTGTGTTTTCACATCCTGAGTTTCCCCAGGGCTCACGATAGGGAGTGGCTGCAGTCTGATGGTTGCTAGATGGTAGGTATTTTTCCTTCCTGAGTTCTCCCCAGGCTCACCATCATTCATGGTGGCTGTGATTGCTGGTGTCTGTAACATCCTTATCGTTTACTGATATTGCAGGAAATATCTGATTTCTCAAAAGCAACCCCCAAAAGGAGTCACAGCTTACACACAATGGAAGCTTATTTCTTGCTGAGCAGTCTCAGATCAGCAGGGTTTGTTCTTCTATACGTGTTTTTTCCAAAGGTGCAGGAAGCTCTAACACCATCAACATGGAGCTTATGGTTGCCTTGCTGTTCTCCATCCATTTATAAGGAACTTAGAGGAGAACACGTGGGCAGATATTATACCCAATCTACTTTTATCACTTTGGCTAGAACTTGGTCACATGGAGTATCAGTTTCCTATTGCTGCTGTAACAAACTTGAAAAGTTAAAAGAATATACATTTATTCTCTTCAAGGTCTGGAAGTCAGAAGTCTGAAATCAGTTTCCCTCGCTGAAGTTAAGGTGTTAGGAGGGCCACACTCCTCTGAAGTCTCCCCTGGGGAAACCTTTACCAGCAAAGAAGAGCTGCATTCTTTGCATTGCTTGGCTCCTAGCTTCCCTCCATCTTCAAAGCCAGCAGTAGCATCTTGCTTCAGTGGTCACATTGCTTTCTTTTCTGCCAGACCTCTTGCTCATAATGATGCTTGTGATTGCATTTAGGGTCCATGCATCTCAGCCCTAGTTCATGCTCATTTGATAGTCTTTTTCTTACAACCTGATGAAACCACAGACTTGGGTTTGGGCTTTGGAGTTAAAGAGGCCACTTAGGAGTTCTCCATATGGCTCAGGTGGATTAAAAGCATTTCTCTTTGGGGTTTGGGAACAAAGTTCTAAACAGCTGCAGTGTTATTTTACCTTCCATTTGTTAAATGCTCTGCTGTGATAGTGAAGCCTTTTGGGGGACATGAAGTGGCCATTATTGGATCCACTAGAGAAATGATTCCTGAATTATCTCATGATACCCTCCAGTAGTCATGGATGTACTCGATGTTCTACCAAGGAGCTGTTGGTATAAGAGGGATCAGAATGCACAGCTCTTTTTTCTTCTGATTTAGATCCATTGGGGTGTACAATGTTTTTTAAAGGGAAAGAGAACATAGACAATGTAGAAGAAAATACAAGCCTACAAGAAGAATGATGTCTTTAAAATAGGAATAGTAATCAGATACAGTAACAGTCAAAGCAGAGGAAATAAGGACATGCAAAATATAATATATGCAGATAAGAGTTTAAAATGCTTAATAAAATTGAAAGAACAAAAGCAAAGAATGAGCAAGAATACAGGCTTGTTTCAAAAGAAGATATCATGAACTTATGATTTGGGGGTTTTAAAACTGCTTTTCACTTTGTAACATGAAACAGAGTGTAAGATTTGAACTAAAAGATCTTTCATACTTCTTCCAGGTCAAAGATTTTCTGTGAAACCCAAAATGGTTATGCAGTGATATAACACATCACTTTTTTTTTTTAAGTGGATAAAGAAGATGTGGTTTATACACACATTTTATTGAAAAATGAAAAGCAATTAATGTTTTTTTTTTTTAGTTCTGCAGACTTTTATTTATTTATTTATTTATTTTAGATACAATTAATGTTCATTTGCTGTTGCATCTTTTTTTTTTTTAAATTTTAAAATCTTTAATTCTTACATGCATTCCCAAACATGAACCCCCCTCCCACTTCCCTCCCCACAACATCTCTCTAATAAAGTGTTCCACCAACATTCCACTCTTACTCTGTAACTAAGTTGAAACATGTATGCTAATAGACTCATCAACACATGTGCACACACAGACATGCAACAAATACACACATTCATGCTCATACTTGTGCACACGTTTCTGAAATATCTAGCGACTAGAGATTAAGATCATTAGGGAAGCATAAAATAGGAATACATCAGTTAGTTACTGAACACTGCCCTGGCTCATGAACAGGATAGAATACTTATACTGGGGAAAATACTGATACTCTCACAATTGTGCTTGGAGAAAAATTTTACAGATATAAGAGATAATCTTGCTATGCAGTGTTTGCAGAAAGGAGACTGTTTTCAATTAGTCTAATCCCAGAGCCAGATATTTAGAGCATGATGTCACCGTTGACCAATGAAATGTTGACACTCCTCTGCTTCTCTGGTCTTGTCTCCAGAGTGCTTTACCCTGGGTGGGATCTAAGTGGTCCTTCATTCAACAAGCAAAGCCAGAAATCAGGGGCGGTGAACAGAGCTCAAGGCCAGAGGTGGGAAAAGAGTAACTGCATGGTTTTCAAGTATGTTTATGGAAATGATCAGCTCTCTGGGCTTCCCTCATGGCTCAGAGGGTAAAGAATCTGCCTGTAATGCAGGAGACCTGGATTTGACCCCTGGGTCAGAAAGATCTCCTAGAGAAGGGAATGGCAAATCACTCCATTATTCCGGAGAATTTCATGGACAGAGGACACTGGAAGGCTAGAGTCCATGGGGTCACAAAGAGTCAGACATGACTGAGCAACTTTCACTTCACTATAGTGTATCTCTGTGTTAAGATTAGGCAAAATGCTCTCTGGAAGGAAGTGTTGCCCTTGTTACTGTGTTAGAGTTTTTAATGTGCTGAACACAAGCACTGAACATCCTGTATATATGTTCTATATATAAGTCTAAGCCTGGATATATACAACAAATGGGAAACCCAAGCTTTTTGAATGAATTTAGGTGTTTTTGTCAGAAAAAATCAATGGGAAAGTCTTTTAAGTGTTAGTCTCTCAGTTGTGTCTGACCCTTTGTGACCGCATGGACTGTAGCCCACCAGGCTCCTCTGTCCATGGGATTTTCCTGGCAAAAATGCTGGAGTGGGTAGCCATTTGCTTCTCCAGACGAACCTTACTGACTCAGGGATCGAACCTGGATCTCCTGCATTGCAGGCAGATTCTTTACTGTCAGAGCCCCAAGGAAGCCCCAGACATTTAAACATACAGATATTGAATCCCCATCCAAAACAAAACACTTGGAAAAATCCCCAAGCTGGAACCTGTCTGTGGGTCAGGCTAGACCAATTCACCTTACTTTGGATTGAAAGTTTCTCTACAGTTGAGACAAAATTCTTAGCTGAATATCACCTCTCTGACCTTTACTATCCTTTTTTCTTCATTCAGGAATCTTTTTAAATACAGCAAATGTGGAGAGTCACAATTTAGAGGGATGTGAAATTTACCATGCGTTGGTCATTTTTCTCTACACCTAATTTGCTTGATCTGGCTGCCCAAGGGGTCCTACCCTGCAGGTACATCCAAAGGTGGGCGGTTCCTATAAGGGAAGTTGGGGGTCTGTATTTTCTCATATAATCCCCCAAATCATAGCCTTTTAATTTGGAAGAATGTTTTTCTCCCTTGATTATGGCACTCTGTTTGTAATGTTTGAATATGTTCTACTATCTGCATATTTCTTACAACCATCTCCTATATGAGACATGGATTTCATACATTAGAAAAGTCACTATTATTAATATTAGTTAAATTTAAAGTGTTTTCCCAATTTTACTTGATGATGACACATATGTATGAAATTATGATGTATATCTATTAAGTTATGACAGGCAGCACAGAAATTAGAAGCATAGACTTTGGTCCCACAACTCCTTGGTTCAAATCCTGGTCCTACCATTTGCCAGTCTGTAACCTTGGACTTCAACTCTTGGTACCTCACTTTCCTCATCTATGAAAACCACTTCATAGTGCTGTTTTGAGAGCTAAGTGAGCTAGTATCTGTAAAGTGCCTAAAACAGAGTTTGGGCAGTAATAAGGATCTAATAATAATAAGTTAATTTGAGTTAGTTTAAATTATTAGGAATTTTATTTAAGTGTAGATGAAGTGTAGCTTTTTAAGCTACTTCATACTCTGTATCCTTTTCCTTAAAACAGAGCAACAGATAAAGAAAATTTCTCTGTCCCTAGATTAGAATCGTTGCCTATTCTTCAATTGGATTATTTGGGTTTTCTTCCTACTGAGTTGTATCAACATCAATACCTATTGTGGGTATTAACCCCTTATTAAACATGAGGTTTGCAAATATTTTCTCTCATTACATAGATTGCTATCTATTTTGCAGATGGTTTCTCTTGATGTGAGGAACTCTAGTTTGATGTAGCTGCATTCTTTTTCTTTTCTGCTTTTCCTGCATGTGTTTTGGGTGTCATTGCCAAGACCGATGACAAAGAGTTGTCCCTATTTTCAATCTTTTGCAAGTGGTTGACCAGCTTTCCCAGCACCACTTTTTAAAGAGATTGTCTTTTCTCCATTGTATATTCTTGCCTCCTTTGTCAAAGATAAGGTGTCCATAGGTGCGTGGATTTATTTCTGGGCTTTCTATTTTGTTCCATTGATCTATATTTCTGTCTTTGTGCCAGTACCATCCTGTCTTGATGACTGTGGCTTTGTAGTAGAGCCTGAAGTCAGGCAGGTTGATTCCTCCAGTTCCATTCTTCTTTCTCAAGATTGCTTTGGCTATTCGAGGTTTTTTAAACTCAAAATGTATTAAAGATCTAAAGGTAAGATCAGAAACTATAAAACTCCTAGGGGAGAACATAAGCAAAACACTCTCTGACATAAATTACAGCAGTATCCTCTATGACCCACCTCCCAGAATATTGGAAATAAAAGCAAAAATAAACAAATGGGACGTAATTAAAACTGAAAGCTTCTGCACAACAAAGGAAACTATAAGCAAGGTGAAAAGACAGCCTTCTGAATGGGAGAAAATAATAGCAAATGAAGCAACTGACAAACAACTAATCTCAAATATACAAGCAACTCCTGCAGCTCAATTCCAGAAAAATAAATGACCCAATCAAAAAATGGGCCAAAGAACTAAACAGACATTTCTCCAAAGAAGACATACAGATGGCTAACAAACACATGAAAAGATGTTCAACATCACTCATTATCAGAGAAATGCAAATCAAAACCACAATGAGGTACCATTTCACACCAGTCAGAATGGCTGCGATCCAAAAGTCTACAAGCAATAAATGCTGGAGAGGGTGTGGAGAAAAGGGAACCCTCTTACACTGTTGGTGGGAATGCAAACTAGTACAGCCACTATGGAGAACAGTGTGGTGATTCCTTAAAAAACTGGAAATAGAACTGCCTTATGACCCAGCAATCCCACTGCTGGGCATACACACTGAGGAAACCAGAATTGAAAGAGACACGTGTACCCTAATGTTCATCGCAGCACTGTTTATAATAGCCAGGACGTGGAAGCAACCTAGTGTCCATCAGCAGATGAATGGATAAGAAAGCTGTGGTACATTTACATAATGGAGTATTACTCAGCCATTAAAAAGAATACATTTGGCTCAGTTCTAATGAGGTGGATGAAATTGGAGCCTAGTATACAGAGTGAAGTAAGCCAGAAAGAAAAACACCAATACAGTATACTAACACATATATATGGAATTTAGAAAGATGGTAATGATAACCCTGTATGTGAGACAGCAAAAGAGACACAGATGTATAGAACAGTCTTTTGGACTCTGTGAGAGAGGGAGAGGGTGGAATGATTTGGCAGAATGGCATTGAAACATATATAATATCATATAAGAAACGAATCACCAGTCCAGGTTCGATGCAGGATACAGGATGCTTGGGGCTGGTGCACTGAGATGACCCAGAGGGATTGTACAGGGAGGGAGAAGGAAGGGGGCTTCAGGATGGGGAACACATGTATACCCGTAGCAGATTCATGTTGATGTATGGCAAAACCAATGTAATATTGTAAAGTAATTAGCCTCCAATTAAAATAAATAGATTTAAATTTTAAAAAAAAGAGTTTTCCCTTATATTTACTGCTAGAATTTTTATGGTTTCTGGTCTTACATTTAATTCTTTAATCCATTTTGAGTTAATTTTCATGAGTGGTGTAAGACAGAGTTCCAATTTCCTCCTTTTGCATGTGAATTTTCAGTTTCCCTGGTACCATTTATTGAAGAGACTATGAGTATTCTTGGCTCCCTTGTCAAATATTTGCTGAGTGTATATGCAAGTGTTTCTTTCTGGGCACTTGATTCTGTCTCATTAGTCCATGTGTCCATTTTTATTCCAGTATCATATTGTTTTGATTACTATAGCTTTGTGATATAGTTGGAAATCAGTAAGTCTGATGTCTCGAGCTTTGTTCCTTCTCGACTGCTTTTGAGTTGCAAAGCCTTCAACACCTGGAAATGTGGATTCCAATGCTTCTAGTAGCAGTTAGTGCTCAATATGACTGAGCACACACACAGGCACATGATTCAAAGGCTTGTTTTCCTCGCTACTTGCGTTTGGTCTATGTTCTAAGATCTTCTTTTGTTACAGTTAGAAAATATATAAGGTACAAAAAGATAACTTTATGATATGTATGGCTCAAAGTCATATATAAATCTGTATATTAATATTATTAACATTATACTCTGCTTGATTGCTGCCCCAACAAAATGGAAAAATGAAGATATACTTACTAAAAATGGGAAGGAGACTCATGAGAGCTTATAATATGAGGGTGGGACATATTATAGAAATATATTTATTTATTCAAAAAAAAATATTATCTCAGGGGATTGCACAGTGCCAAAACATCTCATCAACTCAGTAATGAGAGTTTGATCATCAATCAAAACTGTCTGGAAATAGGGACTTCAAGGAGACACAGTCTCTAGGTCCCACCTGCTCATCTCAATATGGCCATTTTCTCCCATTTCCTCGGGGATGGGAGAGGAGGTTAAGTGCTCACTTCCAGTTCAGGGGCAGTTAAGAGAAGAGAGAGCTCCTTCGAGATGTGGCTAATACTCAGCCCCTCCCATACCTGCACACAGTGCCCTCATCCCCACCTTCAGAGCACACAGGTCACCCTCATGCAGGGGCAGGTTCCACCTCTCTCCAGAGTGTTATCACAGGGGTTTGGGGAAAATTCCCTTGAGGGAAGGAAGGTTGAAAATTTTCATTGAGTTCTGAGATGTTTTGGCACTGTGCAATCCCCTGAGATAATATTTGTTTTTTGAATAAAGAAATATATTTATATAATATGTCCCCACCTCATATTAGAAGCTCTTAGGAGTCATCTTCCAAATTTTAGTAAGTATATCTTTACTTTTCCTGCTTTATTGGGAGGGGGTCATACAGAATGTAATTTCAATAATATTAATTATGCAGATTTATATATAAATTTGAGCTATACATATATCATAAAATTAGCTTTTTGTACCTTATGTATTTTCTACCTGTAACAAAAGAAGATCTTAGAACATAGGCCAAATGGAAGTAGAGAGGAAAACAAGCCTTTGAATCATGTGCATGTGTGCGTGCTTACTCATAGTCAACTCTTTGGGACCCCACTGACTCTAGCCCGCCAGACTCCTCTGTCCATGGGATTTCCCAGGAAAGAGTGGGTTGCCATTTCTTCAGGGAATCTTCCTGACCCAGGGATCAAACTTGCATCTCCTGCATCTCCTGCACTGGCAGGCGGATTCTTTACAGCTGAGTCACCAGAGAAGTCCCTCTGAATCATACCAGTCACATAATTTGCCCATTGGGAAGCTGCAAAGGTACAGATTAGGGATATAGTCCTGGAATGAAAGACCTGTTGCTTTTCCTATGGCCTGATGTGAACAGAAAATATGACCTTCCTCCTACATTTACAGTCAGCTCTTCACTCTATGAAGAAGATGGACATTAAATAGAATAAAAATTTTTCCTCCTTAGTGTAAGGGAAAAGAATAGATTCAAAGGGCTACTGCAGACTACATAGATCAATATAAGTCAAATAATATGCTCTTTATAAACATTAACTCCTAATATTATTGCTATCATGATTATTTTAAGGGATAGCCATTCTCTTCTCCTGAGCAATAAGACTCAGTTTGCTGGCATAGACTTAAAGGGAAAAAAGCTGCATTATCCACAGGAGAAAACAGAAGGATACTATAAGACATTACTCATTGGAACTCGCAGTTTTCAATATAACAGTTATATGTTTGTGGGCTTCTCCTGGATTCTTGGAATGTGACGGAAGCAGAGCTACAACCTAAGACTGATAAGTTTTGTATTTGAGAGAAAACTGTGACTCAGCCCTGCCTCTCAGTTAGGTTTCTTAAAGTGACATAGATGGATAGACAAACTATGGTTTTCTACCCCTTAACCTGAGAAATATTCTCATTTAACTCAGGGCATTCATAGCCGTAGGGGATATTTTGGTAATAGCTATCCCATAATTCCCTGTGTTCTTAAGAACAGATAGACTCAGGCTTCTGACCCACAAATAGATTTTGGAGCCTAACATAGGCACAGATAGAGCTATTTCTTTACAGTGGGATCAAACAAATGTTCAAGGAAAACAACATTTGAAAAAGTCATCTACCTCACATCAAAGCCAAATTAGAGACATACATTAGAAACCAAAGACCAAATAAAACTGCTGGCTTCATAGAGAGCAAAGGCTAGAGGTTTACTGAGGAATACAAGTATAGTATTTCTTTCCGAAACAAAACAAAATCATTATCACAGAGATTTGCTTTTGCAAGCAGCCACAGCTGTATACAACATGTAAGTGTGAGTCTCAGGCTCAAAATCCCCATGAAAATAGAGTTAGAGCCTGGCTTATATCCACCGAAGTTTGGGGAACGTCAAGGTTACGCCAAGTCTCCCAGCCACAGAACACTCCGCATGATGCCAAGGACCTCCTCTCATCTGGTTGCTCATACTGGGTTACTGGATCATCAGTCACTTAGACTCCACTTTGGTTTTGTATTCTTATCCCTTGCAGTAAGCTCTAAATCAAGGGGTGGGCCCCCATACTTTCTAAGCCTTTATTTTTCAAGGAATTGCACTGCTAATGAGAGAGAACCTGGAGGGTGAGAAATCTGCTTGAAAAATAATGTGTTCTTCATCATGGCACCTTGGTGGGAATTAAGAGGGAGAACAGGGTGACGGAGGATGAGATGGTTGGATAGCATCAGTGATTCAATGAACATGAACTTGGGCAAACTCCAGGAGATGGTGAGGGACTGAGAAGCCTGGTGTGCTGCAATTCATGGGGTCACAAAGAGTCAGACATGACTTAGTGACTGAACAACAACAAGATCAAAACAAAGAAAATCCAGGGAGTGACACTATGAGCTCCTGTCCAGGAGCCTTGGGCTTGGAACAAAGGGAAATGGTCAGTTATAATTAAGCACATTCTATCTTTAAAGTGGACTTCAGGGTTTTTGTCTGGCTGTGATAATGAAGAGAGAAAAACATTATGCTGGGGAATTACATGTGAATGGATAGTGCAGTTGATGGAGGCTTCAGATTCGAACTAACAAATCATTACTTATCAATTATATAAATATTCTGTATCTGGATTTATCATATGCCTTTCCGCATAAATGATGTATGGACAAGTGGCAGGAAACATTGTCTGCTCAGACAGATCTTTTAATTGGAGGAAAGGTACTGCATGAGAAACTGAGATATTGGAGCTTAAATATTCTAGGAGGAAAAGTATTTAATGTATATCTACCTATTATGCTTTTCTGCCAATTACATAAGGGTAATGGCCAGAAAAGTTATACAGTTATGACTATATCTTCAAGCTCTTTGAGAGTCATTGATACTCCCAACCCATACTTTCTATAATAATAAGGAAAATATAACATCTCCTTATATACACCAATAAACATTCAAAAATGTCCATTGATCACAGTTCCCATTTCCTGATATGTATGTGGTACTTATCACATAGACTAAACTGCCATCTAGTTAGTCCAGTTTCTTGACTCTCTTCTAGAGTTTCTATATTCTTTTTCTGCCTTCAGAAACTTCCAGATCAAATTATGAAATATTGAGCTCTTGTGAATGCAAGGCACTGTAAGCAATAAGGAATCCTGATGCAGACATATGTTGAGAAAGGATAATGCTTAAATTATACACGTGAGCAGGAGATATTGTTATCATAGTAGCAAATATAATAAAGCTTATTCATAACACTTTTCAAAGAATGAAGAAATGAATTTTTATCAAATAAAATAACCGCATATGTGTATATTTGGGATTTGGACCTCAGTTTTCTTGCCTATAAAATAGGACAATGTTGCTGTTGTTAAGTCACTAAATTGTGTCCGACTCTTTGCAGCCCCATAGATTGCAGCACTCTGGGCTTCCCTGCCTTCACTACCTCCTGGACTTTGCTCAGATTAATGTCCATTGAGTCAGTGATGCTATCCACCATCTCATCCTCTGCTGCCCTCTTCTCCTTCTGCCTTCAATCTTTCCTAGCATCCAGATCTCTTTCAATGAGTAGACCCTTTGCATCAGGTGGCCAGAGTCTTAGAGCTTCAGCTTCAGTATTGACTGGTTTGATTTTTTTGTAGTCCAAGGGACTCTCAAGAGCCTTCTCCAGCACCACAATTCAAAAGCATCAATTCTTTGGTGCTCAGCCTTCCCTATGGTCCAGTTCTCACATCTGTACATGACTACAAGAAAGATGGGGCAATAATCACACCTAATTCCTAGGGTTGTTGTGAGGATTGGGTAAGGTAACACACATAAAGAATTTAGATGGAGAGCCTGAACCATAATGAGTGCAGCTATAAATGGGACTGTACTGTGGGATCTTGGACCTCAGTGAGTGGACTGGACTCACTAGATGGCTGCTTAGTCTATGGTGATAAGTACCGCATTGAGGCCCCAATACCCCAGAATGTGACTGTACTTGGAAACAGGGCCTTTAGAGAGGTAATCAAGTTAAAAAGGGGCCATTAGGACGGACTTTAATCCAATCTGACTGGTGTCCTTATGAGAAATGATTAGGAGACACCAGGGGAGAATGTGGACAAGGGATGGCTATTGTAAGCCACGGAGAGAGACCTGGAACAGATCCTTTCCTTATGACCATCAGGAGAAGCCAACCCTACTGGCTCCTTGATCTTAAACGTCTAGCCTCCAAGAACTGTGAGAAGATAAATGTCTGGTGTTGAAGCTGCCCAGTCTGTGCTGCATCATTATGGCAGCCCAAGCCAACTAATGCAAGCTCTCAATATACGTTTGTTCTATAGAGATGAGACTGACAGGGAGGGGAAAAGGAATAGGTACCCAGGGTACTACAGAAGAATGGATGTGGCTGCCGCTTCCACCTTGAGCTGACCTCCCTGGACCTCTTCAGGCAGCTCCATCTTTCTGGCACCAGAGCTGTATCATTAGATTTTCTTCTTAAATCAGTGAGGAAATTCTGGGAAGAATCATAGCTACTTGCAGACAGAGGAAAGCAGAGCCTCCTCATCTGTATCAATTTATAGACTCACTGTGGAAGGAGACAGCTTCAAGTGGTACCAAAAAAGAGCAAAAGAAACAACAGGAGCCCTCCTTCTCCTCTAGGCTGTTGTCCATTTACAAGTATATAAATCAAGAGTGCATTTCAACATGCCTTGCTTCTTTTACAAATGTCTTGATTTCTCCAAGCCAAAGAAACTTAAAGTCCAGAGTGAAATAAAACAAGCCTGGACAATGTGTATCAGCATCAATTCATAAGGACCCCATCAGTGCAATCATTAAACTGTATGTTCTCACTCTGTAAGTCACTTACATTGCGTAATGTACGCAAATAGTCATTCCTTACTGCAGACCTAGCCTGCTGAGATACGTCATTCTCCAGTTATGTCCAGAAGGCAAGGGTAGCAGGCTCAGAGCTTTCTGCCTTCTCAATGTCATCTCAGACACAACAACAAAAATTCCACAGAGATCGAAGAGTGTATTGCTGCCAATATCTGGATCTTTTTACTGCTAAATGTTCTGTTTCTCCTTTGCTTACGGCATAGTTTTAAAGACATGTAGTGCTTATGTTTAGAAGAAATCAGATTATATCTGTAGAGCCCGAGTCAGACTCCCAAAGCCCATCAGTTAGCACTTGACTGCCCAGGGCTATGTGTGTGACATTTTAAGTACTTTATTAGTCTGGGGCCATGTTCCCTGGAGTTTTCATCTAACAAAGCATTATGGGTGCTTTTCAAATGTTCAGTTGCTTTAAATCATTGTTATTAAATTTAGGCTGTATAAGGAAGAGAAGCCTGGGATTTTAGAGCACACCCTTGAAATCTGGTTCAGGAGTGGCAAATAGATCTTATTTCGGTTAACCCTTATCAGTTAATTGTGGCGACCTAGAGTATGACATTGCAAATGTCTCAGGTCAAGTGTGGGCTCAACAGGAAATAACACCAAGATTGACATTGATGTCTGTTGTGGGCACAAGATTGGAGACAGGTAGAGAGACATGCTGGGTATTTTCTGCCTCTAAATCTAACACTTTCTTCTTATAGATGAGAAAACTGAGTTCCAAAAACATTAAATGATAGTCTCAAGATGCCATAATTAGTCAGCAAAAGTGCCAGTGCTTGCATGCTAAGTTGCTCAGTCGTGTCCATCTTTTTGTGACCCTGTCCACTGACAGACTCCTCTGTCCAGGCAAGTATACTGGAGTGGGTTGCCATTCCTTCTCCAGGGGATCTTCCCTCAGCAGGGAGCAAACCACGTCTCTCGTGTCTCCTGCATTGGCAGGCAGATTCTTTCCCACTAGCACCGCTTTTGCCAAAGTCAGAATCAATACATCCTGGCTCCTTTTCCACTACCACATTGGAAAAAATCCTGGTAGCATGACTATAACTTAATAACCAGATGGTAATACTGGTCTTGATTTGCTAGTGAAACTAATCCAGAAAGCAGTGCTAAAAACTTTCACTCCCTAACACAAATATATCCATTTTTTCCCTCAAGGACATGTTTTGTTTGCTTTTTCTTAGTCTTTCCTCCTGAGATTCTTTTCACGGTACTACTTAGTCATCTATCAGTTGGAGACAGTGAGACCCAAAGCCTGAATTCTGCACGTGGAATTCAAGTTCTTTATAAAAGCAATCCAATGATTAAAATTCCATTTGTTATCAATACACTAACTAAAGACAAGAAAATCTTAAAGTATTCATAAGATGTTATGTACTTGAACTGGGCAAACTATGGGGGAAAATATTTTGAGGAAAGGTAAAAATGATAGAGAACATTTTCAGAAGAATAAGAGCAATGAGTTAAATTTAATTCCTTGTAGCAATTATCTCTTTCCCCTTGGGGAAGGACATTAAGAACTTTTGTGCTGCAATGCCATCTATTTTTTATTGCACCAATGAACAAGTACATCTTTCCAAACTGCCACTATTCATCGCTCTTAAACAAGAATAGATGAGTTTGAAAAGATATGAAGATTCATTAGTTCCAGCTCTAAATATTGCAGGTGAAATTATTTCCATCCATTGCAGCCTAGAGCAGATTTAGGGAGGAGTCACAAAATACCCTTGAAAATTATATTTCCAGAGAATGAGTCCACTGGGCAAATTCAAAGTTAGCAAGGCCCAAGTCATCTCTTCATTAACCCAACCTACTATGCATCCTGCGGGTAAAGAATGACATTTGATCATGTAGGAAGGAGTCTTTTCATATACTGTTGTTGTTATTCTGTCTATAAGTCATGTCCAACTCTTTGTGACCCCAAGGACTGCAGCACACCAGGCTCCTCTGTCCTTCACTACCTCCTGTTGTTTGCTCAAATCCATATCCACTGAGTTGGTGATGCTATCTAACTATCTCATCCTATGCTGCTCCCTTCTCCTCTTGCCCTCAATCTTTCCCACCAGCAGGGTCTTTTCCAATGAGCCGACTCTTCCCATCACGTGCCCAAGGTATTGGAGCTTCAGCTTCAGCATCAATCCTCTGATGAATATTCAGAGTTGATTTCCTTCAGGATTGACTGGTTTGATCTCCTTGCAGTCCAAGAGGCTTTCAAGAGTCTTCTCCAACACCACATCTGAAATCATCAATTCTTCAGTGCTCAGCCTTCTTCATAGTCTAACTCTCACATCCGTACATGACTACTGGAAAAACCATAGCTTTGACTAGATGGACCTTTGTTGGCAAAGTGATGTCTCTGCTTTTTAAATACACTGTCTAGGCTTGTCCTAGCTTTTCTTCCAAGGAGCACAGCATCATGCTCAGATGCTCAGTCATGTCCAGCTCTTTGCAACCACATGGACTGTAGCCCACCAGGCTCCTCTGTCCATAGAATTCTCCAGGCAAGAATACTGGAGTGCACTGCCATTTCCTACTCCAGGGATTGGACCCATGTCTCTTGCATCTCCTTCATTGGCAGGGAAATTCTTCTGCCCCGGGGCCACCTGGGAAACCCAAGGAGCAAGCGTCTTTAATTTCATGGCTGCAGTCATCGTCTTCAGTGATTTTGGAACCTAATAAAAGAAAATCTGTCACCGCTTCCACTTTTCCCCTTTCTATTTGCCTTTCACATATAGAGAATATTTTTTTAAAAAAGGCTGGGGGAGGTGGAGTTTGATGCTTATAGGATATTTTAAGTGAAGTTCTATAGTTAGTAGAAAAGTACTATTAAGATTCATATCCAGTCACTTTGTGGATGAAAATATCAATGGCCAATCTAAGAAAGAAATGAAAATTTTTATTCAAGCCAAATTTAGGCTTATAACCTGGGATAGAGTTTCTCTGAGAGCTCTGAGAACTGCTGCAAAGAGGTAGGAGCAGGGAAAGCGAAAGTGAAGTTGCTCAGTCGTGTCTGACTCTTTGCGACCCCATGAACTGCAACCTACCAGGCTCCTCTGTCCATGGGATTCTCCAGGCAAGAATACTGGAGTGGATTGCCATTTCCTTAGGTCGGTATATATAGGATTTGGTGAAGACGGAACGTGTACTCAAGCACCATCTTGGTAGAAGAAGGTTGCTGCTAATCATGAAGAATAGACAGCTACTGGTTTTAGTGCTTTTGTAAGTCTGGAGAGACATAAGAATTGAGGTCCATAAAAAAGTTCTGAAACTATCTAACTATGAAGGTCTGTTCTGCCAGCTTTCTCCGAGCCCAGAGTATCTCATCCTGACCTTTGCCCTCAGTTCTTTTCAGGGTATACGGTCGGCCAGCAACTGCAATGGCTAATGACTTGATTCTTGTAAACTGGATGGTGGGCAACATTCTTTACTTCACAGTCCTTCTCTTTGGGTCTTAATTTTAACCAAAGGTTGGGAGGCATTTCATGACCAGTTTGTCTCACTATGTTAGGAATGCTCATTCCCAGGTCAGGAGAGAATTTCATTGCTAAGCCACTCAATGTGCTTTTATTGAACTAGGCCCTGTTCACAGTAGCCAAACTGTCTGTTCTACTAGCCTATGATGGCTCAGGAAATGTTTTCCTCCTGTTGCTTCTTCCCATATCTAGAGTTACACTATTACAGTCATTGATTTTATAGAACCATATTTCGTAAGTCATTTCAAGTATCCTAATCATCATTAATTTTATTTTATATGAAGCTCAGTCACACATTTGGTAATGCCAGAAATAAAAATCTTATAAAATAAACATAATATAAGTAATATAGTAGTAATATTAATAAGATCAGAAGCATTTAAGCTAAGAACTCTTATTAAGTGCAGCCCAGTATATCCTTAGGTTGTCTGATCCAGTCTGTTCCAAATCAATAGTCATCTTTAAGGGAAATGATATATGGGCATGGGCACATGATGTCAATGGCTGATTCACTGGGAAAGACCTTGATTCTGGAATTTAAGGCAAAAGGAGAAGAGGGTGACAGAAAATGAGATGGTTGAATGGCATCACCGATTCAAAGGACATGAACCTGGGCAAACTCTGGGAGATGGTGAGGGACAGGCAAGCCTGGCATGCTGCAATCCATGGCTTCACAAAGAGTCGGGCATGACTTGGTGACTAAATGACAAAAGCGAAGTTTATCAAAAATGTCTGCAAGGACAAGGCAAGTGGTAGGTCACGGCAACCCCTTACTGGATTGAGAAAGGGATGTTATCTTCTAAGGAGTTACAGGCCAGCATCAGAAGAAGAAAAATCAATCTTTCTGGTTGAGCAGGTACTTCTGTCATTGGGGGTCTGGTTAATGCATAATACAGATGCACAGTGTACTCTAGAGGAGAGAGAGGAGGCTCAAACGAGAAGAGAAAAGAGTTTAGTTTAAATTTTTCTTGTCTCACGTACTGTGCAGCACAGGGAACTCAGCTTAATGCCCTGTGGTGAACTGAATGCGAAGGAAGCCCCAAAGAGCCGGCATATGTGTATCTGTATGTCTGATTCATTTTGCTGTACAGTAGAAACTAACATAACATTGTAAAGCAACTATGCTCCAATAAAAATTTCTTTAAAAAAGAAAACAAAGAAATCAACAAATTTTCCTGTCTTGCCTTAAAGTATGAATTTTTACTTCATCCTCATTAACCTCCAGAAGGCAAGAACTGAGGCAGTATTTACTTTTGAGGAAAAGTCAGCAGGAGGAGCCGTGAGTTCTAATGAGCACCTCTCTGTTCTGTACCATGCCTGGTGATTTACACCTGATTACCAGATTAATTGTCACAACCCTCCAAAGGGGTAGGTTAAGTGGATTGAGGCAGTTTGGTGCCCTGGAAGCTTGATAGAACTTGACTCTTTCCCACTAGGCCCCTTGACTCCTTCCCACTTGGCCAAACTGAAAGCTGTCCCATGCCATATTTGGTGACCAAGCCACATCCCTCAGCATCTTAATTCCTTTGAAGGTTTCTTTCAAAGTAGGCCAACCTCTGCTACAGCAGCCATCTGGTCTACTCCTCCTATCACACGCCCAGCCCCTGAATGGGAGTATCTAACTCTTCGGCACATAGGAAGGGCTAGTCTTACATAAGCTCTTGGAATCCTTAAAAAATTCAGAGACTAGGACACAACTGGGAAGGGATGACTCGACCTTATTTACCTTATTTACTTCATCTTGCCCTTCACTAGGCTTTGTTAGTTATATGACTTGAGGTAAGAACTGTGTCATGCAATCTGAACCCCCCAGGGCATCCAGCCCCCTGCCTTGTACATAGTATTAGTCACTCAGTCATGTCTGACTCTTTGCTACCCCATGGACTGGGGCCCTCCAGGCTCCTCGGTGCATGGGATTCTCCAGGCAAGAATACAGGAGTAGGTTGCCATTTCCTTCTCCAGGAATCTTCCACACCCAAGGATCAAACCCCAGGTCTCCTGCATTGCAGGCAGATTTTTTACTGTCTGAGCCACTGGGGAAGGTGCTCCGTTATTGCAAGCAGAATGACCAAGTGATTCAATGAATCAGTGGGCAGATGATAGTTCCCTGATGGGGCATCCTCAGCTGCCAAAACTTTCCTCTCTTTTCAGTCACCTTCTAGCACCTGACGCACTTCGTTCCCTCTCCGACTCCTCCCCTGATGGGCCCTCTACTGTGTCATCTTCCACTGATTGAATTGCCACGGCGTGATGAGGGCCCAAGGAGGATGACTCAGCTCAGTATTACGTCTGCCTCTCTCCTGAACTTGCTCCTTCATTATCTGCTCATTGCCAGGCTGAGTGACTCAGCACCTGACTTAATGTAAGTGATGTTTATAGTGTATATAATACTATATATGTGTGTGTATGTATATGTGATATGTATATATATATACAAGGTATATATAAATGGAAGATATGTATACACATAATACATAATCTTTATATAAAATACATTTAAGACCACTCTCCTACAGCCTTTATCTCATTCCATTGACACCTTCTGGAGCCAGCGAGATGCATCTTGTGAGTCTTATAGAAAAATAAAGGTATTTAACAAAGTAACTGTCTCATAGCTAGTTAAGCTACTTAGTGGCATGTAGCTAGATGCCTGTCCCAATACCCATTTTACTGGATGACCAATCTCTTCTTCAATTGCTGGCTGACCTTGTTTCTGCCCTCAGGACAGATGCTTACCATCAAAAATGCAATGGATGCTGATAGCTTGACTATAGCTTGTAAAAGTGCACTCTGATAGGTTTTTTTTTTTTTTTTTTCAGCTCAGTGGCTTTAAAGTACTTGTGGAAGCATATTTCTGTTACGAACCAAAATTACCTGAAATATTGAATATTTTTAAAAATCCCACCTCTCTGATCTCATCAAAAATGAACACTCCCCATTCATTCATTTGTGGAGATTTGGGGGGATGGAGGTAGCATAAGAAGTGAGTATTGTAGGAGCTGTGAAGGATCTTCTGCCCCAAGGAAGGGTTCATTGATGAAAACAGCCTAAGAGCAATTGTACAGTCAGGCTGGGGTCCCCAGACCAGGGAAGTGGCTGATGGCCAAGGCAATTTGTTTTACGAGATGAGGAAGTTTATCCAGAAAGAAGTGGTGGGGTAAAAGGATGTTTATTAGGAGAAAGAGGACAGGTGAAGTAGAGATTTAGACTAATGGATGTCAAATGGTTGGGTTCAGTAGGGTACCAATTTGCTATGTGCATCTGTAAGAAACACTTGGGTCCCCAGAACATGCATTTAGGCATTGTTTTTTTATTTAGTTTATTTTTCATTGTTTTAAAATTATTTTCTTCTGAAACCATTTTCCAGGGTGTCAGGAAGTTAAACCAACAATTTACTACTTGTTAGCTGGAAACGGCAACCCACTCCAGTGTTCTTGCCTGGAGAATCCCAGGGACGGGTGAGCCTGGTAGGCTGCCATCTATGGGGTCGCGCAGAGTTGGACACGACTGAAGCGACTTAGCAGCAGCAGCAGCAGCTATGGGACATATGAAAAAAGTTTTTAATTTCTCTGAACCTCATATTTCTACTTTTGTGAAACAGACTTGGGCCAGCCACAGAGCATTACTGTGAAGATACCATGAGATGATCTAAGTAAGGCAGCCAGGATGAAGCCTGAGAGTGGCTGTTGCTTTGTAGTCTGTTGTCCGGGTGGGTTTTCAGGTGTTTCCATCACTTAGACCAAACATACACATTTCCAAAAACTGTTTGATCCCCAAAGTCCGGATCTCTTGGAAACACTCTTGTAATCATTTCTTCAGTCTGCAGATGATAGATAGATAGAGAAATAACTAAGTGGATAGATGAGTAGAGAAACATGGAGAGAGAAATACACACACATGCAAACTTACATAGACACACTAATGGAGAGGGAGACAGAGAGAGAAAAGGGCTGGGAAGACAGAGAAACAGAGAATTTTAGTAATGTTTTTGACTCGCCCACATCCCCATGAAATGTCACTATTTAATTAGTTCTGAATTCAAAGGCTAGGTGATTGCAAATGACATTTGGACTTCGGAGGTTTCACTGCAGGTCCTGGTTATTTATACTTTTTTCTTGTTACTGAGTAATGAGACATCACAGAAAAATGGAGGTCATGGATAAAGAAAGAATAAATTTAAACCTACCCAGATACTAAAAACAGGCTCAAATAAAAGTCAGAGAGCAAACAGCATATATTTTCCTCATCCTAACTGTACATTTTCAGCCCTCTTAACTCCATCATGTCTTCAATACATGCCTCCTCCCCTCACCCCCATACATCTTCTCCCCTGCTGAATACACTAATGACCTCAACTTTTACTATGTAGCTAGAAGGTAACTGAAATGACTTTTTATGGAAAACCCAGGAGAGCTAAGGGGTAGTACATACCTAGTGAGTGGGGCTAGTCTATAAGGCTAGGGTTTTGGAAGAAAGATCAAGAGAGGGCAGAATCCATGGAGATGAGAAGTTCTGAATAATCACACATGTCTTATACACCTTGACAGGGAAGAGTCTCAGGCAAAGGCATCATCAAGGTCCAGAGGACGTGTATTACGATTCACACTTAACTTCTCCCTGAGGGGATTAGCAAGTATAGATTATTTGGAAAAATCTAGCTTAATCTGTGTAATTGATGTTAATTCTGGTCCTTTGAGAGGGGAAATTTCAAAGATCAAACCCACATCTCCTGTACCTCTCGAATTGGCAGTCAGGTTTTTCACTGCCTGAGCCACGTAGGAATCCAATTTCAGGGAAGGGGGACTGTAAAAATGCTCGCCCAGAGGGACCAGGGCTTTCCTGGTAGCTCAGATGGGAAAGAATCCACCTGCAATGCAGGACACCTGGATTCAATCCCTGGGTCAGGAAGATCCCCTGAAGAAGGAAATGGCAACCCACTTCAGTATTCTTGCCTGGAGAACCCCATGAATGGAGGAGCCTGATGGTCTACAACATGGGGTTGCAAAGAGTCGGACACGACTGAGCATCTCATATTTTCACTTTCATTAGAGTGACCAGTATGGTGCAAGCTTGGCTCCAGGAGCCCTTCTCCATGACCTCTGATGAAGCAGCTATCTGGGGATGGTGTCATTGTGGTGTTGGAGAAGACTCTTGAGAGTCCCTTGGACTGCAAGGAGATCCAACCAGTGCATTCTAAAAGAGATCAGTCCTGGGTGTTCTTTGGAAGGAATGATGCTAAAGCTGAAACTCCAGTACTTTGGTCACCTCATGCGAAGAGTTGACTCATTGGAAAAGACTCTGATGCTGGGAAGGATTGGGGGCAGGAGGAGAAGGGGATGACAGAGGATGAGATGGCTGGATGGCATCACCGACTCGATGGACATGAGTTTGAGTGAACTGGAGTTGGTGATGGACAGGGAGGCCTAGTGTGCTGCAATTCATGGGGTCACAAAGAGTTGGACATGACTGAGCAACTGAACTGACTAACAGACTTCACGATCAGTGGGGGATGAAGGGTCAGCATTAGCTGACACTGTCAGAGGAGATGGCAGGGTCATTGTCCAGACCTGGTCTGAGGCTGTTGCAGGTCATAACTTCCATGTGGAACCTAGGACAGAGTAAGGACTGCCAGAGGATGAAACAGAAAGACTTGAGTTGTGGTCAAGCCACCTGGGCTGCTAACACTGCTGTGTAGCAGAGGTTTGCAACTTCAGGTCAAGTTCTAGACAACCAACAGGAAAACTCCCCCAGCCCTCAGGCTTTTTCCAAAGGTAAGACCCGAGGTTGGATCCACTCATTGTGAATAATTATTAGGATGAATAAAAAGAGATCCTTAAAAATTTGAAGTTTGGCATTATGGGTATCATTCTGGCTAATGGGAGCCTAGTAGGGCCTTGGTGCTCTGAGAGACTGGTGGAGCTTTCTGTTCATAGCTTTTGGGTCTGCTCCAAGAAGCAGCTAAGAAATCCTAGAGGGCCCAGCCTGAGCCCTGAATGGGACAAACAAGAGTTCACCAGAGGGAACAAGATCTGTACTATAGCATAAAAAATGCACCATGAGAATTGGAAAGCAAATCATTGATGTTGAGAGGGTTTTTTGGTCCTGAATTGGACGATACATGAAGAGATCATTATCTCCACTTCATAAAAGCTTTGGTGTCCTAACAGCAAAGTGCTGATCACCGAGATGGGTTAGGGGAGGGAACAGACAGAGAAAGAGACTCAGAACATTCCCAAGCAGCGTCCCACTAAGGTGGGCTTATATCAAAGAGGACTGTGCCCAAATCCTTGCTCAGAAAGTGCATTTTGAGTCCATAACATCCTTGTCCTTCTCTGCTACCTGACATTCCACTTGTCTTTGCACCATCACTTGTGACCATAGATGGCTTTTCTTTACAAAATGAATCCCAATGCCCACCCAATAAATCCAGCGAAGCAGCCATTGCATGGTCAAATTTTAAACTTCTCAAAAGTGAAGAATACATGAAAGAAGCATGAAAGAACAGAGCGTCGGGTATGCACACAGAATCAACCTTTTCATTGCGGGGTAGGAATAAATCCAGGGCAGACACTTTGCTTGACCCTAGATCAGGCAGTGCCTGGAGCTAAATAGCGGCAGGTTGCTGAGTCTGAAGTGCATGTAAAATCCAATTGTAAGTTGGCTGACCACGGAACCACGACTGGATTCACTTATTGCTAATCAGGACGAATAAGAAGAGACACTGGGAGATGTGATGCTTGGAATTATGGGTAGTGAAAGCCACTCGGTGGGAGGAAACCAATTTCTCCTGGTGTCTTGGAACACCATTTTACATAGTGTCTGGTCCATTATTTATGTCCTGATATTTGCACATAGTGAGAATCGAGGATAATGCTGATAAAACGACACTCCAGGAAACCCAATTTGAAGGGGATTTATGGGCCCAAGCTGGGAAGAGTGATTGGGTTTGACTCCCTGTAAAGAAGGGATCTTCTGTTCCTGGCTTGTTTGAAAGCACATTTTTCTCTCTGACTCAAGTGATAAAATGCACACCATTGAGCAAGGCTCTGGATACTGTCAGATGAGGTTGACGTGATGGCTAGATAGGCCTCTAGATTATTGATCATTCTTTTGTACCTCCTGGTGCTAACTTCTCTTTCTGAGAGTGAGCTCACTCTCTGTTTACTATATGTAGAAAAGTAATGAACTGCTAGGCTCTTGCATGCTAGGAGTGATTGTAGGGAGGTTTAGGGCCAGGAGAAACCAGCTAGACATAGTACTGGTTAAAAATACAAAGGGATCTTTTGTGGGAATTCTTGCTCTATAATGTTAGACCATCCCTTTCCCCCAACTTTCTGGCCAGGAGAGAGATAGGAGAGCTATTTTAATCTTAATTCTATTTAGGAGATTGGAGTTCTCCAAAGAGAAACAGAGTTTTGCTGAGCATTTTAAACAATTGATACCAGATGGATTTCTTTTGTATCATTTTTCAAACGGTTTTCTCTAAATGAGTTCTAAAGATAGACTGTACATAATCACTAAAGATTGAAGGATGCTGAAATATTAAGCAACTAGAAATGGCAAATCTTACTGTATTTGGGTGATTGGGTAATTTTTAGTGATTGGGTAAATGGCTTCAATTCTTTATTTCTTAGTGTTCCTACCATGTATCTGAGACAAATCCTGGCAAAGGAGGGACCACAGGATGAATTTGCAGGATGAATTGTCCACATCTGTGCGTAGGTGCATACTTTGAAAATATTTTGCAATAATAAATGACTTATTTCAAATCAATTTTAGGAATAATTGTAATGACAAATATATTTGTGTGTGTGTGTGTGTGTGTGTGTGTGTGTGTGTGTGTTTGAGAGAGAGAGAGAGATAAAGAGAGGAAAAAAAGACAGAGACACACAGAAAAAGAAAGAAACTGATTCTAGTGGAGATGCCAAAATAAAAAACCAGGCGTGGATTTTCACCCGTGATCTACTGCACATAGCTTCGATCTCCTAATGGTTATCATCATATAATCACCATACAAAGATGAAAGTCAAGATACTGGCGCAGCTCCCGCTCTGCTCAAACAGAATTAGCATCAGTTGTAAACTTCTAGCACAGCTGTAACTATGCATTCAACAAATGTCCAGACGTGAATTGATATTCCAAGGACCTAATCCTTGCTACACCTAAGGCCAGAGTGAAAGCACATGGGTTCTCTTCTTCTAGGTCACTAGACACATATATCTTGGCCATGATGGCTTGAACCGGAGATTGGCTCCTTAGCTGAAAGCCACGTGACACAAGTGCTAGCCCAGCGACTTCTGAGGTGACCAAGTGCTGGATAAGCCTGCTTCTTTCTGGATGAAGACCAGTTTCCACAGGGAGAGCCTTTCTCCTGAGGAGTTGAAAGAGAGAAACAAGAAGTAGAAAGAAGAAATATGGGCAGGGCAGGCATAGAGAGACATCAAGAGTAAAGAGAGGAGCAGCTAGAAAAGGATTAGGAGCTGGAAAAGGATTAGCAGCTGGATAAGGATTGAGCAGGACAAACTCACTCTAATAAATGTTGTTGGCAGAGAGGACAAGGACCAGACTCCTGAGGATCAAAAATAATGCTTCAGTTCCTGTGACACCTCCTGTGGGAGAGTGGGCATGGCTTCTTGACACCCCTCTAGGCTTCCCCAGGAGCCCCTTTCCACACTCCCACCCCCTGAGGTTATCTCAAGCCTCTCTCCTTCTTGTGACCCCAAGTAGTTGTAATAATAATAACTCTAACGATCAAATGCTTCCTATATGCTAAAGGTTCAAGTCGATTGCTGTAGTTAATTATTATATACATACTATGAAGTACGTATCATAATTATAATAGCCATATTACAGATAAGTGAACGGAGGCCAAAAGGGGCCAAGTATGTGGAAGGCTTCATATTGATTGTGATAAGTACCAGTAATTAGTCAGTCAATTCAAAATGCCAACTGAAATAAGAAAATATTAAAAATGGATTCACGCAAACCTTCAATGTTCTATTTTCTTTAAAACAGCAATTGGACAAGACGGTCTCTTTAGGTAGAAAATATACATTGGAAGGCAGCCCTGTTTTTCTGGCAGAAACCACACACATTACATATGCTCAACATTTTGTGGTTTCAGTTTCTTTGATGCAAAATCAACTTGGAGACACATGTGAGGCAATATGATGTAGAATCCCTCTAGATAACATTTTTCATTTTTTCTAACTTTTTGCAGTTAGTTTTTCAAGGCCCAACCTGCATGGTTTTTCTTATCCAGTCCTTCCAAGGCATCCACCTAATTTCCACAGGGGAGTAAAAATGCACATTTTTTCACACTCTGATTCTATTATTAGTTATCATATTTAATTAAATTGTTATAACTGATATTAAAACATCTAACATCTATTAATATTAGACAACTCACCTGGTAAGAGCAGAAATGTATGGGACTCTTAGGAAAGGTTCTATATACTGAGATGGTTGTAACTACATACGTGCTTAGTGCTGTCTGACTCTTTGTGGCTCCATGGACTGCAGCATGCCAGGCTCCTCTGTCCTCTTTACTTGTGAGGAGTTTGCTAAAATTTATGTCCATTGAGTCGGTGATGCTATATTGGCCTCTCATCCTCTGCAGCCCACTTCTCCTTTTGCCTTTGATCTTTCCCAGCCATCAGGGTCTTTTCCAAGGAAATAGTTATTTGTAGCAGGTGGCCAAAGTATTGTAACTTCAGCAAGATAACATGAGGATGAAAAGATAGACCTTTGGACGTCACTGGTGGTCCAGTGGTTGAAAACTTGCCTGCCAGTGCAGGGAACACAGGTTCGATCCCTGGTTTGGGAAGATAGCACATACCATCGAGCAACTAAGACTGCCCACCCAAATTACTGCGTCCATGCTCCTAGAGTCTGTGCCCTGCAACAAGAGACACCATCACAGTGAGAAACCCACAAGCCGCAGCTAGGGAGCAGCCTGTGTGCAGCAACGAAGATCCAGTCTTCGTTGGATATAAAAAAAAATAAATTAATAAAAATAAATAAATTGTTTTTAAGTAAAGCTTCATTTTGAACCCAGAAGTCTGACTTCAGAACTATATTACTATATCCCTGAAAATGTTTTTAGAGGTCCCTGCTAAACCAAACATAACAGTCGATGATTCACAATTGTTCAGTCGTTATTTGCGACCCCATGGTCTGTAGCACACCAGGCATCCCTGTCCTTCACTATCTCCTGAAGTTTGCTCAAACTCAGGTCCATTGAGTCAATGACACCATCCAACCATCTCATCATCCTCTGTCACCCCCTTGTCCTGCCCTCAGTCTTTCCTCAGCATCAGGGTCTTTTCCAGTGAGTCAGTTCTTCTCGTCACATGGCCCAAAGATTGGAGCTTCAGCATCAGCATCAGTTCCTTCCAATGAATATTCAGGGTTGACTTCCTTTAGGATTGACTGGTTTGATCTTACTGTCCAAGGGACCCTCAAGAGTCTTCCCCAGCACCCCAATTTGAAACCATCAATTCTTTAATAGTCAGCCTTCTTTATGGTCCAACTCTCACATCCAGACATGACTACTGGAAAAACCATAGCTTTGATTAGATGGACATTTGTCAGCAAAGAGATGTCTCTGCTTTTGAATATGCTACCTAGGTTTGTCTTAGCTTTCATTCCAAGGAGCAAGTGTCTTTTAATTTCATGGCTGCAATTACTGTATGCGGTGATTTGGGGGGCCAAGGAAACAAAATCTTTCACTGTTTCCACTTTTTCCCCTACTTGCCATGAAGTGATGGGATGGGATGCTATGATCTTAGTTTCCTGAATGTTGGATTTTAAACCAGCTTTTTCACTCCCTCTTTCACCTTCACCAAGGGGCTCTTCAGTTCCTCTTCACTTTCTGCCATTAGAGTGGTATTATCTGCATATCTCAGGTTATTAATATTTCTTCCCACAATCATTAATTCCAGCTTCATCCAGCCTGGCATTTCACATAATGGATTCTGCATACAAGTTAAATAAGCAGAGTGACAATATACAGCCTTGACTGGACTCCTTCCTTGCTGTAATGGTTGTGGTCACATCTGTGCAACCTCCAGCCCATACATTCAAGCTTCATTGCTGTATCCTCTGCCCCATTAGCTGCCTCTTGGTCAGTTCTAAGTTCTAGGGATGGTCATGCTGATGGTCAGTTCCAGGAGAATAACCCAGGAAAGAGGCTCATGAAGACTCAGAAGTAGACTTGATCATTTGGGTGGAAAATTCTGGGATCCCAATACCTGGAGCACAGTCCAAATCATCCAGTAGAAGTGAGCTCTGGATAGACTCTGGATAGACTCTGGTGGGCTGGTACCTTTGATCTATCATCCCCTTGTGCCTTGGGGGAGTGCAGCAGGGGCAGACTAAAGCAGCGTGAGTACAATGAGGGACACATGACAGGGACCCCTGTTCTCAGGTCCTAGGACAGTACTGATTCCACTTCCCCCTTGGTGGGGTCTATCTTTACCTGAACTCATGACTGGTGCTGCGGCCATAGATGTTGACAAAGAATTATACAAATTGGTGTTTCAGGCATGTACAGTCATTCAATTGTGTCCAACTCTGCTACCCCATGGACTGTAGCCCACCAGGCTTCTCTGTCCATGGGATCCTCCAGGCAAGAATATTGGAGTGGGTTGCCATTTCCTCCTCCCAGGGATCATCCTGACCCAGGGATTAAACCCTCATCTCCTGTATTCTCAGATTCTTTACTGCTAAGCCACCTGGGAAGCCCAAACACTACTTTTATTTTTAGATATTTTGAGAGTTTCATGAGTTTCAGGGGAAAAGAAAGTAAACTGTGGAGAGGTCATGTGTTAATTATTATTTGTTTTTCCCCTCTATGTCTAAGCCCTCTCTCCCCCACCCTCATTCACATTGCCTGGCACATGATGAGGAAGGATGAATATCTATCAAACAGAGTAGCCTTATTTCCAAGGGCAAGTTTTACATGTCCCATCCTGGGTGCTGCTGGCATTAAAGACTGTGAGCCCTGGGTGAGGTCATAAGGCTAGAATAGGAGCCAGACTTCCCCACATCTCTGAGCACAGCTAGAATTGATTCTAAGTGAGTCTGAGGAGCTAGCATGATAAATGAGAATTAGATTTGGCTCAGTGACTAGGAGCACCAAGCAAGCTCCAGACGTTTGAATCCTTGAGCACTGATGGTCCCAACATTTTGTCTTGGTAATGACGTTTTCCACTGATGCTGACAAACTGCTATAATCTCTGCCCAACACCTGTGCCCAGCTGAGATGTCCACTTCCTTTCTCAAGTAAACATTCTTCTGGTAATGACAATCAAATAAAGGATTTGGAGCTAATAGTTACTTGGTTGTTCTGTAGGATGTTGCAACTGCACATTTATGAGATTTATTTTTAAAAGAACTACTCATCCTGATCATATTTTCAAAGCAAGTTCTGAAGAACCACAGAATCTCCCAAGTCCGACACCAGTAATGATCATAGCATGCTATTATTCAGCCAACCTATAAGTCACAGACCTTCCAAGCTTGTGTATGTCCTGGATGAAAACCCACTTAACTTAGTTTCAAAGCACATTCTCTCCTATGTCCAGAAAAATCATTACCTGTGGAAGTGGTTTTTTATTTTAGTTAATCAGAGCTAGACATCTTAATGCAATTTTAGTCCAAACATAAAAGACTTGAGCCAGAAAGTTGTATATAAAAAGTTTTCCTGTTATTTTGATTAAGGCTAGTCTTACCAGCCTCAGAAAAAAAAAAAAAAAGTCAACATAAGTAATATCCTGGTGTATTGTAAATAAAAGTGAAAAGGAAAGGAAAAATTTCATCCTAAATTTAATTTGCTCTTATTTTGTAAGAGGTTAATGCAAATTCTTCATAAACGTGGCTCCATGAAGATTTCTAATGGAACAGATTGTAGAGAAATTCAAAAATGCACATAGAATTCTGTTTCCTGGTGGCTCAGAGGTTAAAGCATCTGCCTGGAATGCGGGAGACCCGGGTTCGATCCCTGGGTCGGGAAGATCCCCTGGAGAAGGAAATGGCAACCCACTCCAGTACCCTTGCCTGGAGAATCCCATGGAGGGAGGAGCCTGGTAGGCTGCAGTCCATGGGGTCGCAAAGAGTCAGACATGACTGAGAGACTTCACACCACAGGCTATCAGAACTGAAGCAAGCAATAAGGATTAAAACCATGAGAGATGAGTGTTATACCCTCTCTCTGAATATTCTTCTGACATTACAACATACCCCAGCTATAGATGTTGACAAAGAATTGTATACATTAATGTTTTAAATGGTACTTTTATCTTTAGAGATGTTGAGGGTTTCGTGAATTTGGAAGGAAAAGAAAGGAAATTGTGGAGAGGTAACATTAATTGCTAACCATTAATTGTTTTTTCTCCTCTATGTATGTCCTTGGGAAATGAAAATAGAAGAGAATAATACTTCTTCCCCCATCCCCCAGGCTGTGTTGGCCTCTTTTTTTTGGTTACCAAGAGTTTTTTTGTTTACTATTATTATTACTTTCCTGAGGAGAATTTCACTGGGTCCTGAAGGGATGGGACATAGAGATGCAGGGATGATGTATTCTTGATGAAAGAATGGTCTCTCAAATACACCCAAATTCTAATCCCAGAAACTCGTGACTATGGCATCTTACATGACAGAGGGGAGTTAAAAGGCAAAAATGTTCAGAGTGAATAAAAAAGCAGGACCCGATCATATCCTGTTTACAAGAAGCAGACTTTAATTATGCACGTGTGCTCAGTTGCTCAGCCATGTCCAGCTCTTTGTGACCCCATGGACTGTAGCCCACCAGGAGTGGGTTGCCATTTCCTCCTCCCAGGTATCTTCCCGATCCAGGGATCAAACCTGCATCTCTGCATTAGCAGGCGGGTTCTTTACCGATGAGCCACCTGGGAAGCCCAGACGATACTTTTATCTTTAGATATTTTGAGAGTTCAACGTATCTAGATCAAAGAATTTAATGTCCATGGTATTTCCCAAGCAAGAATACTGGAATGGGTTGCCATTTCCTCTTCCACAGGATTTTCCTGACCTAGGGATCAAATCTGGGTCTCCTGTATTGGCAGGTGGGTTATTTACCATTGAGTTACCTGGAAATTCAGAACTTTAAGTATAAAAATACAAAAAATTAAAAGGATGAGAAAATGTACATCATTACAAATATAAGAAAGCTGTTACAGCCCAGCTAATATTGACCAGGTAAAATTTCCATATCAGAGATAGGGAAGAACATTTCATGATGAAAAAGGTCAATTTATCAGGAAAACAAATGAAATCTATTAGAGTAAAGCTTTGCAATATGTGAAATAAAAAGTTACAAGTGAAAACACAGACAAATCTACAATGATAGTGGAATCCAGTACAACCACAGTTAAATTTTAAAAATCTGTAAGGATATAGATTTTAAAAACATTGACCAATTCATCATAATTGGAATCTATGGAACACCACACCCAACAATTACAAGAGCACACTTTTTTTAAGAATCATGAAAACTTCATGAAGTGTAGTACATTAAACTTGGCCACCAGTTAATTGTCTCTCCTCCTGTGAAGTGGTAGAATCTATTTTCTCACCTCTTTAATTTGAGCTGGTCTTGAGACCAGCTTTGACCAATAGCACAAGGCAGAAATGATGTTATACTACTTAGGAGTCAAGGCCTTATATTTGAAAGGATTAAAGGTTTAAATTAATTCATGGTCTGAGTTTCTTCCATAAGAAGCAGACAAAGAAGAGAAAAATTAAGCTCAAATTTAGTAGAATGAAAGAAATAATATGGTCATTATTTATAGATATGGACCTGATTGTGCATGTAGAGAACATCAGGTCATAATAACAAGACACTTGAGAATAATGAGGGAATTTAGCTACATCTCAAGACACAAGGGCAACATAGAAAATCAAATTTTTTCTACGTACTTGTTCAGTCGCCAGTTGTGTTTAACTCTTTGCGATCCCATGGATTGCAGCACATCTTGCCTTCCTGCCCCTCACCATCTCCCAAAGTTTGCCCAAGTTCATGTCCATTGCATTGGTGACTCAGCCTCTGCTGCCCTTTTCTCTTTCTGCCCTCAGTCTTTCCCAGCCTCAGGATATTTTCTAATGAGGCAGCTGTTCACAGCAGGTGACCAAAATATTGGAGCTTCAGCTTCAGAATCAGTCCTTCCAATGAGTATTCAGGATTGATTTCCTTTAACATTGACTAGTTTGATCTCCTTGCTGTCCAAGGGACTCTCAAGAGTCTTATTTAGCACCAGAGTTTGAAGGCATCAATTCTTTTCAAAGAATATCAGTTCAAATAAATACATTTCTACATGCTAGCAACAAATAAAAAGATTAAATATAATACCATCTACAAAACCATAAAAATATAAACGACTTAGAAATGATTGGGAACTCCTGTACACACATGGCTGATTCATGTCAATGTATGGTAAAACCAATACAGTATTGTAAAGCAAAATAAAGTAAAATAAATAAATAAATAAAACACACACACACACACACACACACAAAAGAAATGACTTTAAGAAAATATGCAAAGGACCTCCACACTTAAAACTATAAAACGTGAATGAGATAAATTAGTGAAACCTTAAATGACTGTTTATGTGTTGAAAGACTCAATATTCTTACAATGTCTATTTGCTCCCAAGTTTGTCTATGACTTCGATGTAAAGCAAAACAAAATCCTGGCAGACTTTGTTCCCTTTTGTAAAGCTGATGAGATGATTTCAAAGTGTATATGGAAATTTAATGAAAAACTGACAAAGCTGGAGGATTTACTTACTCTAAAAGTTCTCATAACTAAACTATAAGCATAAATTCTACTCCTAGGTATTTTTATCCAAGAGAAATATCTTAAAATATTTCTTCACAGAAGACTTACGTGAGAAAGATCACAGCCATTTTCTTCATAACAATTCCAAAGTGGAAATAGCCTAAACATCCATCAAAGAAGAATAGATAAAGAGTCTGTTCATGTAGTGGAATACTACTCAAAAATACAAAAAAAAAAAAAAAGAGCAAATAGCTGATACATACTGTGGATTAATCTCAGAAACATTTTGAAGAGCAAAAGTTGTCTGGCATAAATTGTACATACCATAGTATAGAGAATGTAGTATTTAATTTACATGAAGTTCAGAACAGCCAATGCTCATCCATCTCAATAGAAAATATGACAGCAGCTGCTTCTGGAGGGCACAGAAACCAAATGGAAATGGACATAAAACAACTTTCCGCAGTGATGAATATGTTCTCTATTTTCATTGGGACATTTTTTGCACAGGTATATACATTTGTCAATACTTATCAGTATTCTTGCCTTGAGAACCCCATGAACAGTATGAAAAAGCAAAAAGATAGAACACTGAAAGAGGAACTCCCCAGATCAGTAGGTGCCCAATATGCTACTGGAGATCACTGGAGAAATAACTCCAGAAAGAATGAAGAGATGGAGCCAAAGCAAAAACAACACCCAGTTGTGGACGTGACTGGTGATGGAAGTAAAGTCTGATGCTGTAAAGAGCAATATTGCATAGGAACCTGGACTGTTAGGTCCATGAATCAAGGCAAATTGGAAGTGGTCAAACAGGAGATGGCAAGAGTGAACATCGACATCTTAGCAATCAGTGAACTAAAATGGACTAGAATGGGTGAATTTAACTCAGATGACCATTATATCTACTACTGTGGAAAAGAATCCCTAGAAGAAATGGAGTAGCCATCAAAGTCAACAAAAGAGTCTGAAATGCAGTACTTGGATGCAATCTCAAAAATAACAGAATGATCTCTGTTCGTTTCCAAGGCAAACCATTCAATATCACAGTAATCCAAGTCTATGCCCCTACCAGTAATTCTAAAGAAGCTGAAGTTGAACGGTTCTATGAAGACCTACAAAATCTTCTAGAACTAACACCCAAAAGATCTCCTTTTCATTATAGGGGACTAGAATGCAAAAATAGGGAGTCAAGAAATACCTGGAGTAACCGGCAAATTTGGCCTTGGAGAACAGAATGAAGCAGGGCAAAGACTAACAGAATTTTGCCAAGAGAACACACTGGTCATAGCAAGCAGCCTCTTCCAACAACACAAGAGAAGACTCTACACATGGACATCACCAGATGGTCAATACTGAAATCAGATTGATTGTATTATTTTCAGCCAAAGATGAAGAAACTCTATGCATTCAGCAAAAGCAAGACCGGGAGCAAGACTGTGGCTCAGATCATGAACTCCTTATTGCCAAATTCAGACTGAAATTGAAGAAAGTAGGGAAAACCACTAGACCATTCAGGTATGACTTAAATCAAATCTTTTATGATTATACAGTAGAAGTGGCAAACAGATTCAAAGGGTTAGATCTGATAGACAGAGTGCCTGATGAACTATGGACAGAGGTTCATGACATTGTACAGGAGACAGTGATCAAGAACATCCCCAAGGAAAAGAAAGGCAAAAAGGAAAATGATTGTTTGAGGAGGCCTTACAAATAGCTGTGAATAGAAGAGAAGTGAAAGGTAAAGGAAAACAGGAAAGATATACCTATTTGAATGGAGTTCCAATGAATAGCAAGGAGAGATAAGAAAGCCTTCCTCAGCGATCAATGCAAAGAAATAGAGGAAAACAACAGAATGGGAAAATCTAGAGATCTCTTCAAGAAAATTAGAGATACCAAGGGAACATTTCATGCAAAGTTGGGCACAATAAAGGACAGAAATGTTATGGACCTAACAGAAGCAGAAGATATTAAGAAGAGGTGGCAAGAATACAAAGAAGAACTAAACAAAAAAGATCTTCATGACTCAGATAATCACGATGGTGTGATCACCAACCTAGAGCCGGACATCCTGGAATGCAAAGTCAAGTGGGCCTTAGGAAGCATCACTACGAACAAAGCTAGTGGAGGTGATGGAATTCCAGTTGAGCTATTCCAAATCCTAAAAGATGGTGCTGTGAAAGTGCTGCACTTGATATGCCAACAAATTTGGAAAACTCAACAGTGGCCACAAGACTGGAAAATGTCAGTTTTCATTCCAGTCCCAAAGAAAGGCAATGCCAGAGAATGCTCAAACTACCACACAATTCCACTCATCTCACATGCTAATAAAGTAATGCTCAAAATTCTCCAAGCCAGGCTCCAACAGGACATGAACCAAGAACTTCCAGATGTTCAAGCCAGATTTAGAAAAGGCAGAGGAACTAGATATTAAATAGCCAACATCCGCTGGATCATCAAAAAAGCGAGAGAGTTCCAGAAAAACATCTATTTCTGCTTTATTGACTATGCCAAAGCCTTTGACTGTGTGGATCACAATAAACTGAGGAAAATTCTGAGAGAGATGGGAATACCAGACCACTTGACCTCCCTCTTGACAAATCTGTATGCAGGTCAGGAAGCAGCAGTTAGAGCTGGACATGAAACAACAGATTGGTTTCCAAATTGTGAAAGGAGTACGTCAAAGCTGTATATTGTCACCCTGCTTATTTAACTTATATGCAGAGTACATTATGCAAAATGCTGGGCTGGCTGAAGCACAAGCTGGACTCCAGATTGCCAGGAGAAATATCAATAACCTCAGATATGCAGATGACACCACCCTTATATCAGAAAGCGAAGAAGAACTAAAGAGCCTCTTGATGAAAGTAAAAGAGGAGAGTGAAAAAGTTGGCTTAAAACTTAACTTTCAGAAAACTAAGATCATGGCATCCAGTCCCATCACTTCATAGCAAATAGAGGGGAAACAGTGGAAACAGTGACTGATTTTATTTTGGGGGGCTCCCAAATCACTGCAGATGATGACTGCAGCCATGAAATTAAAAGACACCTGCCCCTTGGAAAAAAAAGTTATGACCAACCTAGACAGCATATTAAAAAGCAGAGACATTACTTCACCAACAAAAGTTTGTCTAGTCAAAGACAAACTGATTTTTCCAGTAGTCATGTGTGGATGTGAGAATTGGACCATAAAGAAAGCTGAGCGCTGAAGAATTGATGCTTTTGAACTGTGGTGTTGGAGAAGACTCTTGAGAGTCCCTTGGGCTGCAAGGAGATCCAACCAGTCCATCCTAAAGGAAATCAGTCCTGAATATTCGTTGGAAGGACTGATACTGAAGCTGAAACTCCAATGCTTTGCCCACCTGATGTGAAGAACTGGCTCATTAGAAAAGACCCTGATACTGGGAGATTGAAGGCAGGAGAAGAAGGGACGACAGGGGATGAGATGGTTGGATGGCATCACCGATTCAATGGACATGAGTTTGAGTAAACTCTGGGAGTTGGCGATGGACAGGGAGGCCTGGCATGCTGCAGTTCATGGGGTTACAGAGTGGGACATGACTGAGCGACTGAACTGAACTGAACTGATCGACTGTATGCTTAATGTGTGTTCATTTTGCTGTTGGGCTTTCCTGGTGGCTCTGTCAGTAAAGAATCCTCCTGCAATGCAGAAGACCTGGGTTCTGTCATTGGGTTGGGATGATCCCCTGGAGGAGGAGATGGCAACCCACTCCAGTATTCTTGCCTGGAGAATCTCCACGGACAGAGGAGGCCGGTGGGCTACAGTTCATGAGATTACAGAGTGGGACATGACTGAATGACTAACTAGAGCACACAGCACATTAAAACAATAGAATTAATTTATAAGAAAAACTTAACTAACATGTCTATTTATTATAATTAGTAATTAACTATAACTTGTTTTAATTAATAATGTTAATTAGCAGTGAGTTTTCAACCCCTTGGACAATCAAACGCCATAGGACAGGTAATCCATTGCTAGGCATTGATTGAAGGACCTGGGTAAGGCTCAGACAGTCAGCAACCTCATGAGATCCCAGGTTGGCAGGACACTCAGCCAGGAGTGGTCGCCAAACTCCCTTGGAGTGGTCACCATAGAAACCACAGTGAGAGAGGAGGCATGTGGGCTACTGGAGCAGCCAGTAGGAAGTGGGCACCGAGGCTGATGCCCCTTTGGTCAACCAGCTACACCAGAGACTGAGGTCAGTCTGCAGAGTAAGATCACATGCAGACCAGACATCCTCCTCCCACCACTGGTATATAATACAAATCTTTCCGCTTTCTCTTCTGCCTCCTAAATAATAGAGAAGAAAATGGAGGAGAGTTAAAAATTATTTTTTAAAAAAGATTTAAAAATTAAATTTGCTCTTATTTGTTCACAAGATACAGCCTTTATTTAGAAACTTGTACTCTAAACCAGAAGAGATTGAATTATCTTAACCAGCAAATTTAAACATCTCACCCCTACCCCAACTGCACTTTCAATGCGAGTAGGGACCCCAAAACTCTAGAGTCACACTCGTAAAAACTAAAATCCCTTTTGTTTTGTTTTTGACAATCTGGGCTATAGTATATACATTCCAATTGGCTTCCCAGGTGAGGCAGTGGTAAAGAAACTGCCTACCACTGCAGGAGAAGAAAGAGATGTGGGCTCAGTCCCTGGGTCAGGAAGATGCCCTGGAGGAGGGAATGGCAGTCCACTCCACTGTTGCCTGGGAAATTCCATAGATGGAAGAGCCTTGTCAGGCTACTATCCATGAAGTTGCAAAGAATCAGACACGACTGAGTGACTGAACACACATTTACATTTCCATCCTGATTCATTCTGGTTTTTAGTCTTCATTCTGTTCTGGCTAGAGCAGGTGGGATCGTGGCAAGTAATGAGGCTGGATAGACAGAAAGGAATCAACTTTTGGGTACCATTTTAGGAGTCTGGATCTTATCCTAAAGGCAAAAAGGAGGAGGCTTTGAAATGTTTTAAGTCAGTGAGTGACACAATTAGATTTGTCACTTGGAAAAATCACTCTGACAGAAGTATGGGGTTTAGTGCGAGCAAAATTAGAAACTGAGAGGACAGATAAGAGACTATTGAAGAAAGCTAGGCAAGAAGTCGTGAGGGTATTTTTTTAAAAGAGAGTGGCAGTGGGTGTGGATAAAATGGGACTGGATGAGATCAAGGAAGTAAATCCATAGGAAGGCAGAATATAAGAATGATGCTTACATCTTGGCTTGGCCAACTGGGTGGGTCGTGATGTCATTTAATAAGAAAGGAATATGGTGCAGGGGTGGATTTGAGGAACAGAAGGGAGAAATGATGAGCTTTTAACCTGTTACTGTGAAATGTCCATGGAAGATTCAAGAGGATACCTCCAAGGTCCTCTTGCATTTTAGGTCTTAAAACTCAACAAAGAATTTTGGCTTGATGGTAAAGAAAATAAAGAGATTAGGAAGAACTAGGTAAACTCCTGGCTAAAAATTCTACAATGGAGTGGTAAGAAAAATTGAAAGATTGGGTGTTCAGTTTGCAAAAGGGTTGTTTTTTTTTTTTTTGCAAAAACAAAACCAAATCAGAAAATGAATGACAGAGTTTCATTCATCTCACATAGCAAAAAGCTAACAGGTAAGTGGTTGCTGTCATTGGTTCAAATGTTCAATGACGTTAGCACCAATGTGTCTGAAGTTCTGTTATCCTAAAATTTCCAGATGGCTGTTTCAGCTTTAGCCTCCACATACATTCAAAGCAGGGAGGGGGCGGGTCACCAGTCTGACCCTTCTAATCAAGAAACCAGGAACTTCCTCCCAGTTACCCTACCTGGCTTGTGTCTATGTATCTTTTCCCAAATGGTGGCACATTGCCATCCTTGGCCAAAAAGCTGAAACTAATGATGAAGTTATATGTGTTTATACATATATAGTTGCAAGGGCTTCCCACATGACCCTAGTGGTAAAGAACTGGCCTGCCAAAGAAGGAGACATAAGAGCCTTAGGTCAGGAAGATCCCTGCATCAGGAAGATCCCCTGGAGGAAGACATGGCAACCCACTCCAGTATTCTTGTCTGGAGAATCCCATGGACGGAAGAGCCTAGCAGGCTCTGATCCATTTGGTTGCAAAGAATCAGACACAGTTGAAGAGACTTAGCACACACATACACATACAGCTGTAAGAGACAGCTGCAAGAGAGCAGGGAATGGGTGTTGGGTTCACTAAGAAATGGCATTTGCAGAGGCCAAAGCAATAGACAAGCGTCAGTGATAAGGAAAGTTGGGGAAGTCTATAAAGGGCATTAAGCAGAATCTTAATAGCTTCGCTTAAAAGAAATTTTAAAATCCCTTATCTGGATATTTCGGGAAATTTTAAAACATTTTATTTGGAGAGCTTTACTCATTTTCAATTTTTGGCTGCATCTTGTGGCATGTGGGATCTTAGTTCTCTGACCAAGGATCAAACCTGTACCCCCTGCACTGGAAGGAGGAGTCTTAACCCCCAGACCACCAGGGAAGTCCTGAGAGCCTTTCCTTTATGGGATACTAAAATAACTAGATGGTAGGTGGAATATCGTTGAGGTGAAGAGAAAGAAACTTGAGTCAGGCTCCGTGAGTCTGTACTCAGTTTCACCACTCACCACCCAGTAGTCGTCCATGTTTCATTCACCTTTTAGGCCAGACTTCCTTCATCCATAAAATAGAAATTATAACCTTTCCAAACACTGGACAGCAAGAGGATCAGACCAGTTAATCCAAAAGGAAATCAACCATGAATATTTATTGGAAGGGCTGAGTTCATTGACTATTCATTGGACTGATGCTGAAGCTGAAGCTCCAATACTTTGGCCATCTGATCAAAGAGCTGACTCATTGGAAAAGACCCTGATGCTGGGAAAGATTGAGGACAGGAGCAGAAGGGGAAGACATGGTGTCCAAGGATGACATTGTTGGATGACGCCATCATCTCGAAGGACATGGGTTTGAGCAAACTCCAGGAGATAGTGAAGGACAGGGAAGCCTGGGGTGCTGCAGTCCATGGGGTCACAAAGAATGAGACAAAACTGAGCAACTGAACAACAACAAAACACTGCCTAGCACAGAGTGAAGACTCATTAATGTCAGTTGCTTTTCTTAAATCATACAGTCTCTTTGAACAGGTCATAATATTCAATTATCATAGTGGAAAATTACATTCAAAGAAGTAATCAATTGATTTTTATTCTAACGCTGTGCCTTCTAATAACCATCCTCACACATGATTTGCCAAGTAAAATTGTTTTCAAAAATTCTAAAATTAAATAAGCGTAACAAATAAACAAAAACTAACGCAAGGGAAATTTGGAGAGTGACATGATTCTGCTTGCAGGTCTATCTGATTGCATTGCATTATGCGTGAATTCCAATAGGTTTCTTAATTCAAGAGGCAGTCCCTGCGTGAAGGGAGATCTAAGCCATTAAGGGATTATGAAGAAACTGAAGCAGATTGTTCTGTGATGGCTCTTCCTGGAGCCTGAGCACGTATGCAATTCGCAACTTGAGTAGGACAGCCAAAACCTGCACTTTTAAGACTTTGCCTGCTTGGTAGAGCAGCTGCTCTGGGTCCTGGAGGTAAGAGCAGAACAGTGCTCTCCCTTTTCACCCCCTCTCTTGTTTGGCTACCTGGTGACCTAGACTCTGCATGCTTTAAAGGTTTTACTGCAAATAATTTGATGACATGAATATGATGAAGGCATCTCTGGAAACATCTGCTTCCAGCAGTACCTGTGCCCAACTGGGACCCAAACTTAGAAGAGGCAGCCTTACTTAGCAAAAGTTTAGACACTGAGAATAATAAACTTGCAGGTGAGCACAAACTGAAGATCACTCTTGCTGTAGGCACATCAGGCAAATTTGTCCTAAAAAGACTTGGAAGATAATTTAATTTAATCCTTAATTAAAATTAAGTATCTTGAGATGGGGATAATTTTTAATAATATATAATTATAATAATACTCATTCTAGATTATCTGGGGGGACCAAGTGTAATCACAAGAGCCCTTATAAGAAGCCCTTATAAGGGACACAGGACAGTTAAAGTAAGAGAAGAGATGTGATAGTGATGCACTTTGCTGATGGAGGAAGGGACCACAAGTCAAGGAAAGTGGGCGGCCTCTGGAAGCCGGAAAAGAGAAGGAAGCAATTCTTCCCTCGAGCCTCCAGAAGGAACCCTGTTGATTTCAGCTCCTGAAGATCCACTTTGGACTTGTGACCTCCAGAAATATATGATAATAAAGATGTGTTGCTTTAAGCCATTAGTGGGAAGTGGTAATTTGTTACAGCAGCAACAGGAAACTAACCCCAGAGCTTATCATTCGTCGGTTTCACTGTCACATTTCTCAATGACCTCCTCCTCATCTTCTGAGAAGTGCCCAGGCTGAGATCCTGATGCTGGTAAAGACTGAGGGCAGGAGGAGAAGGGGACAAAAGAGGATGAGATGGACATGACTCAGTGACTAAACAACAATTTATCACCAATATTCTACACAGGGCATTTAAACATCAGTTGCATAGATAATTTTTGAAGCTCACAGAAGAGTCTCTAGGAAGCTGATAAAATGAAAAATTGATTTTTTCATTTCAATAGCCATTAGGCCAACTCTATATGCAGTGATAAGATTAATCCTAGCCCAATCCATCCAATCAGGGACTTGTAAACAACCTAGCTTATGTGTTCCCAAAACACTTATGACTTCTTCCTTTCAGGAGATTTCGCTTCAAGCACAAAGGCCCTTAAGATATTTGTGGGATTTTCCAGAGATCCTAGCTGGCAGAGTAACTGTTGGAAAGATGATCTATTCAGGAAAGAGTACATTTTTTTTTTCTTCTTCTAGGCTTAATATAAAGCATACTCCTTTTTTTTTTTTTTTCTTTTTTGAAATGGTGACAGTCAGAAAGAGCTCTCTTTTCTCAAAAAAGGAAATAAATTATGGATTTTGATAATGGTGGTGTTGCTGAAGAATGATGAAGAAGGAAGAGGTGGAGAAGGAACAGAAGGAGGAGAAGGAGAGGAAGAAAGAAAAGAAAAAAATTGCCAAGTGTTATGGTTAATGAGATCTTGCTAAGTCACTTCAGTTGTGTCCAACTCTGTGCGACCCCATAGACAGCAGCCCACCAGGCTCTGCCATCCCTGGGATTCTCCAGGCAAGAACACTGGAGTGGGTTGCCATTTCCTTCTCCAATGCAGGAAAGTGAAAGTGAAGTCACTCAGTCGTGTCTGACATTTCATGACCTCATGGACTGCAGCCTACCAGGCTCCTCTGTCCATAGGATTTTCCAGGCAAGAGTACTGGAGTGGGGTGCCATTGCCTTCTCCAAATGAGATCTTAGAGGTTATCTAATCTGACTAGACCATGCAGTGCAATCTCCTAGCAGGTCAATGACCATGCTTTATTTTGCTTTAAAAATTGTCACATGATTTCTTAATGCAAAGGTTAGCCAATTAATAAGGGACTTAGTGGTGAGCAGAGTCTCTTTGGCACAACTGAACCCTCTTTGTGCTTAAACCCAGGTGTGGCTCTCACCGGGTTGACTGAACTCACAGTATCTGCTGTCAGCGGTCCCCTCAATATGCCAGCAGTCCGTCTCTTTCTCAGGCCCCTTTCTTCTCCATTTTTCACCCATTTTAAGTACTTTCAACAATCTCCTCTGATTCCAGCCTCTCCCTTTTTATTCTTAACAGATTCATTTAGTGATTTTTCTCAAAATATAATTGTTGAGGACCCACTCTGGGCCAGCCAGTCTCCTAGGCATCAGGAAAGGAGCAATGAGCAGACATGGCCCCAGATTACATGGAGCTTGTACTGTGTGGATGCAGAGAGTACTTAATAAGTAGGCATACACTGTGTTGGGTAAGGAAGTGTTTTGCCAGGGAAACAAAGTGGAGAAAGGGAACCGGGAGGAGGGTGCCATTTTTAAGAGGTCCAGAAGGACCTCCTGACAAGAAGAAACTGAAGTGGTGCTGTGAAGACTGGAGGGCAAGAGTATTCTGGGAAGAAGGAAAAGCAGGTGCTAAAGCTCTGAAGCAGGAATGTGCCTTATGTGCTTGGAAACCAGCTCAAGCCAGACTGAGCTGTGAGAAGGGTAAGAGGAGCTGACATCAGGGGGCAACTAGAGTCAGACCACATGGCACCTGTGAGAATGAGGACATTGATTTCATGTTCAGAGGGAAGGGACCTCCTAAGAGGGCCTTTGAGTAGAGGGAGACACGACTTGATTTACATTTGGAAACGAGGACTCTGCTGCTTCATTGAGCTGGGACAGTTGGGGGACAAAAAGAGAAGATTAGTTTCTTGGGGCAAAGCAACGAAAATCCTATTGTTCAGTCACTCAGTTCTGTGCATGTCCAGCTCTTTGTGACCCAATGGACTGTAGTACACCAGGCTTCCTTGCCCTTCATCAACTCCTGGAGCTTACTCAAACTTATGTCCATTGAGTCGGTGATGCCATCCAACCATCTCATCCTCTGTCGTACCCTTCTCCTGCCTTCAATCTTTCCAGCATCAGGGTCTTTTCTAATGAGTCGGCTCTTCGCATCAGGTGGCCAAAGTACTGGAGCTTCAGCTTCAGCATCAGTCCAATGAATATTCAATGAAATTAGCCCTTCCAATAAATATTCAGTGCTGATTTCCTTTAGGATTGACTGGTTGATCTCCTTGTTGTCCAAGGGACTCTCAAGAGTCTTCTCCAGTACCATGGTTTGAAAAGCATCAATTCTTCAGTGTTCAGCCTTATTTATGGTCCTACTCTCACATCTGTACATGACTATTGGAAAAACAATAGCTTTGACTATAGAGACCTTTGCTGGCTGCTTTCTAAAATGAGGCCTAGATTTGTAAAACTTTTATTCCAAGGAGTGAGCATCTTTTAATTTCATGGCTGCAGTTATAGTCCGCAGTGATTTTGGAGCCCAAGAAAATAAAGTCTATCTGTGTTTCCATTTTTTCCCCACCTATCTGCCGTGAAGTGGTGGGATTGGATGCCAACAACCAAAAATTTATTCTCTCACAGCTCTAGTGGTCAGAAGTTCAAAATCAAGGTGTTCGGAGGGCTGGTCTCTGAAGGCTCTAGACGTGCATTCTCCTTCACCTCCTCCCGGCTCCCAATGGCTGCCAACAGTCCCTGGTTTGCAGTTGCACCATCAAGTCTCTGCCTCCATCATCATCACACAGCATCCTCCTCGGCTGTCTGTGTCTGTATGTTTTCACGTGGCCTTCATATGAGGATGCAACTATTGGATTTAGAGATCTGTTATCACCATATCTTAACTAGTTATAAATGTAAAAATGTATTTCCAAATAAGGTCACATTCTTAGGGTCCATATGGACATGCATTTGGTGGGAAAAAGCATTCACCCCAGTATCTCTGGCTAAGGAAGCTGTGACAATGGTCCCCATGAGTGATGATGGTGGTTTAGACCAGAAAGGGAGGGAATGACCAGCCATCAGACTCAGGGAAAATGTTACAGAATTGACAGAATTCACTAGCGGCCTTACTGTGGGACACAAGAGGATTCAGGGATGACACCAAGACTTTTGGCTTGAGCAGTTAACTGAAAGAGTGGAATTTTCATCTATGATGATGGCAGGGGAGCAGGTGTTCAAAGCGAGATCAGCAGTTCTGGTTTGGATACAGTCGGAGATGCCTCAGCTCCTATTTCAAGAAGACAGGCTCCTCTAGGCAGAGGCACCTTAATTTTCTTCCCTCAAAACTACAGACTCATCCTCACCTCTTGCTTCCCTTTCCTCCTTCCCCTCCAGTTGAGGTCAAAGTTTGAATACTTTGAATACTGTTTACGAGCTCCAGAGAAGCCTGGCTACAGTTCATAGCATTGCAGAGTCTGACACAACTGAAGTGACTTAGCATGTGCGTGTGCGCGTGTGCGCGCGCGCGCGCACACACACACACACACACACACACACACACACACACATCTGAGCTCCAGATCCTTGCCCGCCCCACACCCTCCTCAGGGAGCTTGTAAGGATCATCTCCTTCCCTCACTTAATTAATTAATTATTATTTGGGTGCACCTAAATGCATGTGGGATCTTAGTTCCCCAACCAGGGATCCAACAGGCATCTTCTGAATTGCAAGAGCAGAGTCTGAAACACAGGACCACCAGAGAGAGGTCCCTTCCCTCATTTATTTACAATTTCAGCCTCTCAGTTGTACCCCATCCCATGTCAGCTTATTTCCATTTTTGCTTGCTTCCTGGAATGAAGGAGAGAAAGAAAACCTTTTTTAAGGGAGAAAGAAAACTCTGTTCTGAGAACACAGCTGTCGTGTACTTTTCACTGCCATTCATAACTGGATCACAAATTCTTCCCCACCACCAGCTTTACAGAAACCACTTCTGTCGAGATTATCAAGGCCCCCTTGCTAAATATCACTGATGCTTTGTAGTCTCCACCTAACTTTTTAGTTACAATTAATACTCTTGAGGGCTTCCCAGGTAGCGCTAGTGGTAAAGAACATGCCTGCTGATGCAGGAGACATAAGAGACATAGATTTGATCCCTGGGTTGGGAAGATCCCCTAGAGAAGGGCATGACAACCCACTCCAGTATTCTTCCCTGGGAAATGCTATGGACAGAGGAGCATGGCAGACTACAGTCCATGGGGTCAGCAAAGAGCTGGACACGACTGAAGCAACTTGGCATGTCTGAACTCTTGACCTCTTTTCCCCTTTTGAAGCAGGTTTTCCCTTTGGCTTCTAAACAGTCATCTTCCTTGGTTATTCTCCCCACTCTGGCTGCCCCTTCCTCTTGTCCCCTTCCTGCTCCACTGTATGCTGATCTCTCTCTCTCTCTCTCTCTCTCTCACACACACACACACACACACACACACACGCACACACAACTACTTCCAGCAGAGACCTTGCTCTTGAGCTCTGGACTCACACATCCGAATGCCTCTTAGATGTCTCCACACTGCTGTCTTACAGACACACACACTCAGCTAATCCACAACGGAACTTAGGCTCATTTTGCCACCTCCTCCTCTCCAGATACTCTGGCTTCTCCTGAACTCTCTCTCTGCCTCCTGATTCTTCAGGTTCTCAGTTTTGATGTTACCTTCTTTAGGAAATCTTCCCTGAGCCTTCCATCTGACTCAGTCCTTTTTATGCATTCCTTTCTTAAATTCTTGTTTCTGACATTGCAACCCTTAAGCCACCTACAGTAAGTCCCCTACATAGGAACCTTCAAGTTGCAAACTTTCAAAGATGCGAACATGCATTCTGTCAATGTCAAGCATGAGTGGAATTGCCGTTTGCCCTCATCTCCTATTGCTGACAATCCTTCAGTGCTACCATCTCCCATTTCCTCCACCTCCTTCAACCAGTAGCTCTTCTTGCCTGTTCACTTCATGCCAGCCCCTGTGTGCCAGCTGTTGTACTGTATTATTTCATTTGTCAAGGTATTATACTGTAAGAGTAAAAATGTTAATTTTTGTGTTTGTTTGTTCTTTATGTGTTATTTGTGTGAAAAGCATTACAAACATACTATAGCACAGTGCTATATAGCTGATTGTGTTAGCTGGGTAACTAGGCTAACTTTGTTGGACTTACAAACAAAATTGGACTTACGAATACGCTCTGGAATGGAACTCGTTCATGTGTAGGGAACTTACTGTAATTGATTTGCCAATATATTTGACCTCATCCTCCCCAAGACCGCAAACTTCTTGCAATCAGGCTGTCTCGTGTCCATCCCCAGGTGGCCTTCCCTTGGTGTCACCTCATGGGCAGTCCCTTGGGCTTGTTACCACCATGCCCCACGTTTTCCTGTCCTTTCATTTTTGCTGCTTCACCTGATCTCTTCTCGACTTCTCTAAGGAAGGGGGTGTGTCCAGCTCATCAGGAAAGCTGGTTCTTCGTAGTCACCACCAGGAGCAGCCTGCTGTGTGCCTAGTCACAGTGCTTTTAACCATGGCCTAACAGGCTACAGGGGCTTCCCATGCGGCTCAGTGGTAAAGAATCTGCTTGCCAATGAAGGAGACGCAGGAGACTCGGGTTCCATCCCTGGGTCGGGAAGATCTCCTGGAGAAGGAAATGGCAGCTCACTCCAGGGTTCTTGCCGGGAAAATCCCATGGGCAGAGGAGCCCACTGGGCCACAGTCCATGGGGTCACAAAGAGTGTGACATGACTGAGCTCATGCATGTCACATCAAAGGATGGCTCCACCTCATCCGCCTCAGGCAGGATTGATGAATGAGAGAGGGAATTTGCAGAAGTAGCATCCTGAGAGCTGCAGCTAACCCAGCCAATCACACTGTGAGCAGCATAAGTTGGGTGGCACTGTTTCTTCTTCTCCTAGTCTCTGAATCAATGCCTTGGTTCCTTCTTAATTCCTGACATTACCAAGACTGTTATGGAAAGAATGTCCCACAGAGAATCTCCAGCATCCTTCCACATTGTCCTTGTTGCCATAGTAGCCTCTAGGCAATAAGTTTTCCCCTTAGAGCTGTGACAAGGAGCTAAAGGTGGCATTGTCAGAAGATGTTTCTCTCCTGGCTCCTCTCACCCATGGGTGATGTCCTTCTGTGGTCCAGCAGCTTGGATGAGTGTTCCTGCTTTCTGGCTCCATACAGCAGAATTTAAAATGCCCAGGTTACCATTATTCGCTTATATACATTAGATTCCATTGTCTGTGCATCTGACAGCAAATCTCTTTTTTTCTCCTTGGGACACTACGATGATTTCCCCTTAAAGCCCTGAAAAACTTCTCAAAAATACAATGAGTCTTCACGAAAATTAAGAGACTGCTAACCTGTTTTGGAAAATCAATGTGAAATGCTTTGGAGTAAGGTTTTTTATTTTAATACACCATCAAAATTTTACAGATGTGGGACACCCCTGGCAGTCCAGTGGACAAAGCTCTGCCTTCCTGCTACAGGGGGCATGAATTTGATACCTGGTCATGAAACTGGGATCCTGTATGTTGCATGATGTGACCAAAAAAGAAAATTTAAAAATTTTTACAGGAAATCATACATTGTTTTCATTCCCCCACTGGATCCTAAGGGAATATTTCTTAAAATAACTTTGTATATTAGTCTTGACTAATTGGCTAAACAAATTCACTGTGTATAAAATAGCATCTTTATGAAGATAGTGAATTATTGTGTAGATTCCACAGAGGCCTGAGCTTTGAACTTTGTTATAAAATATGGCACCTGTTGTGATTCTGTGTCACACAAACATGATGGGAACATTTTTTTCTGAACTGATAAACTGTAACTAAACTAACAGCCTAAAGTATCTTCCTAAGATCTTTAACCAATTATTTCTAAATATACTGAATGTAAATTTATACTGTATGTGTTACATCATTATATGAGCATATATATTAAAAATAAAAACCAAATTTTCACCACTGAAGTCTGATAAAGGATGATCTTGGAAAGAAATTGTTAGAATATCTGGTATTTGCAATCTACTATCATTAAAATTTTTAACTAAAAAAAGTAAGCTTTAAAGGAAAATATGGGTAAGACATGTCCAGTGTTTAAATTGGAGATAAACTGCTAGATGATAAGGAATCAAACTCTGGATAAGCAAAGAGAAATTAATTTTGTAATTTAACTCCACAGATAAAGAAGGACTGGGAATCAAAAATAATAATACAGTATGTAAGTGTTGCTTATTTATGAGGGAAAAATCAAAAAAAGAAGAAGAGTAGCAGTCCTAGACTGAAACAAGCCAACAGTGAGAGCTTGCTTTATTTTGGTATAATTTTAACATATAGAATTAAAACATTTTAAATGGTATTTAAGAAAAGACAGATGATAAAATTTATTTACTCTGGGAAATGTTTAGAAGTACTGTCAATAAGTACTGCTCAAAATTCTCCAAGCTAGGCTTCAACAGTATGTAAACCAAGAACTTCCAGATGTTCAAATTGGATTTAGAAAAGGCAGAGGAACCAGAGATCAAATGGCCAACATTATGCTGGATCATAGAAAAAGCAAGATAATTCCAGAAAAACATCTACTTCTTCTTCAGTGACTATGTTAAAGCCTTTGACTGTGTGGATCACAACAAACTGTGAAAGTTTCTTCAAGAGGTGGGAATACCAGATCACCTGAACTGCCTCCCAAGAAATATGTGTGCAGGTCAATAAGAAACAGTTAGAACTGGACATGGAACAATGGACTGGATCCAACTTGGGAAAGGAGTACGTCAAGGCTGTATATTGTCACCCTTCTAATTTAACTTTTATGCAGTGAATATCACGTGAAATGCCAGGCTGGATGAATCACAAGCTGGAATCAAGATTGCCGGGAGAAACATCAATAACTCAGATAGCAGATGACATCACCCATATGGCAGAAAGAGAAGAGGAGCTAAACAGCCTATTGATCAAAGTGAAAGAGGAGAGTGAAAAAGCTGGATTAAAATTCAACATTCAAAAAATGAAAATCCAGTCCCATCACTTTATGGTAAATAGATGGGGAAACAATGGAAACAGTGACAGACTTTATTTTCTTGGGCTCCAAAATCACTGCAGATGGTGATTGCAGCCATGAAATTAAAAGATGCTTGCTCCTTGGAAGAAAAGCTATGACCAACCTAGACAGCATATTAAAAAGCAGAGACATTACTTTGCTTACAAAGGTCCATCTAGTCAAAGCTATGGTTTTTCCAGTAGCCTTGTATGGATGTGAGTTGGACCATAAAGAAAGCTGAGTCCCGAAGAACTGATGCTTTTGTACTGTGGTGTTGGATAAGACTCTTGAGAGTCCCTTGGACTGCAAGGAGATCCAACCAGTCCATCCTAAGGGAAATCAGTCCTGAATATTCATTGGAAGGACTGATGCTGAAGCTGAAGCTCCAATGCTTTGGCCATCTGATGCAAGGAACTGACTCCTTAGAAAAGACCCTGATGCTGGGAAAGATTGAAGGCAGCAGAAGAAGGGGATGACAGAGAAGGAGATGGTTGGGTGGCATCACCAACTCTATGGACATGAGTTTGAACAAGCTCTGGGAGTTGGTGATGGACAGGGAAGCGTGGTGTGCTCCAGTCCATGGGGTTGCAAAGAGTCAAACATGACTGAGTGATGGAACTGAACTAAATTGTCAATAATAAAGAAACTATATTCTATTTTACAAGAGCTTCAGCATGCTCTTCACTTCAGAATTAAGGGTTTTTCTGTCTTCTGGGAGAGAGGAGGAAAATCCGTTTGATGCTCCAGTTTTCTATGGTAGCTAGCGTATAGCAACAGTGGCTGCCTGCTGCCTGCTGTAGGATGTCTCCAGACTCTCTTGAGGACAGGGTCATAATTCATTACATTTTGCCCCTGATCTTGAGAACTGGGAATGTGACCCATAGTTACAGGGTCAAAAGAGGATAGTTATTCCCCCCAAAGTTGACCTTGCCGGCTTTTAGCACCTAATGCTTGAGCACCATGTTCTCACTGGGCCCTGTGGGATTCAGTCCCAGCTACCTAATCAAATCCCATAGGGTTTGCCAACAACAAATTGGGGCTTGCCCTGGGTGCTTGCCATCTGCCTCCACAAGGATTGAATCATGTGCTGCTGCAGCTGCTGACCTCCAACACCCCCTGAAGGAGTTCAGGGTGGAGAGCAGAAATGAGGCACTCTGTGCTCCAGGAAAACCAGCAGGTTGGATCTTCAGATAGATAATCTCAAGAGCTGATTTTATGAGTTCTATGAGCCCAGTTCTTGTATCTCCTCATATAGAGAAAAGCACTGACACCCTTCACAGTGGTGACTGTTTTCTCATGACTAGCAGAAGCCTCACAAGGCCAGCACAAATTTACACCCACATACACACACACACACACACACACACACACACACACACAAAAGTGCATGATTGCATGCATACTTAGCAGCAGCAGCAGTGCATACTCAGTCATGTCTGACTCTCTGCAACCCCGTGGACTGTAGCCCACCAGGCTCCTCAGTCCATTGGATTTTCCAGGCAAGAATACTGGTATGGGTTGCCATTTCCTCCTCCAGAGGATCTTCCCATCTCAGGGACTGAACCCACATCGTCTGTGAATGTCCCACATTTCAGATGGATTCTTTACCACTGAGCCACCACCTGGGAAGTCCTGATTGCATGTATTCCCCCTTCAGCAAAATCACGTATATGCTGTCCTTGCCCCATACCTCTTTAGAGGAGCCTCTCAGAGCTGTCTGGGTGCTATCTCCTGGGCTGCAGTCCTCATTTTGCCCCCCAAAAGCTTAACTCGAAAGTCTCAGGTTGTGCTTTATTTTTTTTAAGTCAACAGGTTGTATCACTTTTTCAGATGTACCCTACACTCCCTCATGTGAGCTCTCTCACCATTACTGGGACATACCTCTGTTTTACCCCCAAGCTGTTCCTGGAATGTTCTTCTCCACTTACCTGATTTGCGAACTTCTACTCATGCCTCAATGCCCAGGTCCTGCCAGTTTCTCAGTGATGCTTTCTTCAGTTGCCCCAGAGACACCTGACTGCTCCTGTGGGCTGCCACTGCCTTCCACTCACCTGGAACCTGACCCATATCATGCAGTGTGTCTCGCTGAGAACCTGGGTCATTCCACAGCCACGGCTCCCAGCTGGCACACTGAAGGTGCCCCATCATTGTTTGTATTGCAGATTACTGGTTGAAGAGAGACAGAACGGATACAGGTCTAGATTTATATATATTGAAAAATACTCTTTAAATACTTCCAACTTTTTTTTCTACCATGGATTGTTTTGAAATTTAAGACAGCCTTAGCTAGAACTATAGCATTCACAATTGAAAATTGTTTATATCTGCAGTGAGTTGCCATTCCCTTCTCCAGGGGATCTTCCTGACTCAGGGATTGAACCCAGATCTCCTTCAATGCAGGCAGATTCTTTACCATTTGAGTCATCATGAAAGTTCACAACTGATACAGCATATTAGAATTTTTATCTATTTATATATTGGCCACCCTACATGGCATGTGGGCTCTTAGTTCCCTTGCAGTGTAAGCTTGGACCACCAGGGAAATCTGTAGAATATTCATTTTGAAACAGAAAATTCAGTTCTCTCAATGCACCCATGCTACCTTCCACCCAGAGTAATTTGAGTTTCTACGTAATCGTTTCAGGGACCAAACATTTTGTTGAATGGAAATTCTGCCAGATTCTTTTCCAGCATTGATTCGGGTCACATATGGGTATGGGAGTGTGTCAGGAGCTGGGGCCTGTGAAGATGGTGAGGGAAGATAAAGGCATGGACAAAATGGGTGTCCATAGGGCAAGGCCATGGGAAGGGGAGACTGGGGTGAATCTTCCTTTCAGGTTGACAGACCTGTTTGTTGAGTCTTGTCATCTCCAGGTGCCTCAGCCTTGGGCACTCCATGCAGGGTTACAGAAAGAGTCTCCCATCCTCTCCTCCTCATTTTTTGGGGAAGTTGATATGAATACAAAGGTTGGTATGAATACAAGGGGTGGAGCAGTGATAGTCTCACTTGTGTTTGCAGTCTCTTGATCCAGTATTTTTACCATCATGCTATAAACAAGAGCACCCAAAGTTAAATGTGTGTTTAATTAAACAAGAGCACACTGCATTAAATGTGGTCATTGAAGACTGCCTTGGTGATTAAAGTGTCCAGGGCAAGTGTCCATTCTCATGGGCACAAGTCATGGATTGCTGCTTTGCCAGAACATTTGCATCCCTGGTTTTGTTGTCTATTAAATAAACAGTCTTCTTTTCTGCCCCGAGTGGCAAGACTGAGGGCAGAGAGCAGGTAGACAGGACTGAGCCTCGCCTGGGATGGTGCTCCTGTAACATCGGGTTCAAACAATCACCACTTCCTAGATCCTCTCACTTTCTAGATCCATCCCGAAAGAGTAGTTTTAATTTTCCTTCTTTCATGATTTCCTGATTCTTTCTTCACGTTTCTGCAAATGGTCACAGCTTTAACTCATTTGTGATGCAGCTTTTTATTAACTGGGAAATTATTTCAACTTTTAGTAGAAGTGGCTCTGTATGAATCACAAGGCTACCTGTAAATGTTAACTGTTCTATTATGAATCATTCAAAGGTTATTTTCAGAAAATAGAATGCAAAGCATTTGATTTCATGTGCTTTAAAAATCTCACCATCAGTTACTTCAGACCTACCTGTTCGTCTCGTTTCCAATGAAAGCAGGACCGCCTGCCTCCTCGTCTATTCTGTCATTACCCGTTAAAACGTGCCATTTACTTCCATGAGGAGGAGAAAAAGGTGGAAAATTTCCAGGTATATCTACTTAGCCACCTGTTCCTGGGGAGTCACAAGATTAATTTTTCTTTTCCTCTTTTCTCTTAAAAAATACTTATGTAGTAAAAGAGAACCACTTCTCGCTGCTGGAGAATATATTCCCCAGGACTTCATTAAACCAAGGGACAGAATCAGTGTTTAAAGGGTTAAGCAGGTATATAAGCTCTCTCAAAAACAAAATCTAATTAAGATGGTACTCAACAGAAATCAAGACACTAATAATTAACAGAAATAATTGCGGCTGGTCTATGAAAGGGTTAGGAAATACGAGGCAGTGTTATTATTACATGGTCAAGATGCAACATTTTGGTGAGCTTTTAGAGTTATAAGTAGGCGGGGTGCCTTGTCTATGTAACCTGCACTATAGGACAGGCATACGTCGTTTTATTGCACTTCTTCTTTTTTTTTTTTTTTAAATTGTGCCTTACGGACATTGCGCTTTTTTACAAATCAAAAGTTTAGGGCAACTCTGTGTGGAGCAAGTCCATTGGCACCATTTTTCCAATAACATTTTCTTTTTTTTTTTTTTTTTTACATTTTCTTATTTCATGTATCTGTGTCATATTTTGGTGATTCTTGAAATATTTCAAATTTCCCATTATTTACTTGTTATGGTGATCTTGGATCAGTGATCTTTGATGTTATTATTATAGCTTGAAGGCTCAGATGATGGCTAACACTATTTAGATTTTTAAAGTAAGTACATTGGGGGTTATTTTTTTAAAAGAAATAATGCTATTGGACACTTAACACACTGCAGTACGGTGTAAACATTTTTATATGCTCGGGAAACCAAAAAATTCGAGTGATTTGCTTTGTTGTGATATCAGCTTTATTGCAGGTCTGGAAGGGAACCTGTAGTATCTTTGAAGTATGTCTGTAAGACTATTTTTATTCCAATCATCTGTATCTTTTTATAAGCTATCTGAACTATTTCAGAAGTTAGAAAACAAGCCATAATTCCTAGGACTTGCATTCCTGGTGACAGTTTAATTGATCCCACACAAAAAAGTCACGCTTAGATTGACAACCAGCCAGAGGCATGAGGAGCACCAGTGTGAGCATCACAGAGGATGTTTTGCTTTGTCCTTGATGGGCACTTTGGAAATTTCCCACAGCATTCTAAAGACTTCCCCACTTGTAGCATGCCTGAAAAATTACACATGGAGCAAAACGTTTGATAAAAATATATTTAAAACAAGCAAGAAAAAATAGTTTTGACCTTAAGTATAACTTTTATCATTCTTTTAACCAAGTAGAGTTAAATAATACATATAATGATTTCAAGTACCAACTTATAAAAGATGTGATAAATTAGAAAGCAAAGAACAGGAGGACTCTTTTTTCAGAAAAATGTATTTGCAATTCAAATGTTCATATAAAAAGCATAAATTTTAAAAAGTTCATAGATGTGTGTTTTTAGAAGTGCTATGGTTTTGCCATTCATTGCAATTACATTCCAAAATGTGCAGGGTGGTCCACACCGCACCTTCTCAGCTTTGTCACACTGAAGTCACTCTCATCACCACCTCCCCCGAGCTGTTATCTTCTGACAAATCTTCGTGGGCCCTCATTCGATTGAACAGATGTAATAACACGTAGCCACACTGAAACCTTGGGGAGGTCAGCTGGGTTGGGTGGACCAAGTTCCTGTTTCGCAGAGCCGTCAACGGCAACCATAAAGTCCTGCTTGTGGAAGACTCTCCCCGGCTACTTTCTTCGATGTCTGTGGCTTTGTCATAATTTAATACATCCCAGTGTAAGTTGACAGCTCTCCAGCGCTTAAACACTCTGTAAACTGCAGCTCCTTCATGGACAATGAGACCTGAAATTTGAGGGGGGCGGGGGGAAAGACAGGTCATCATCCAAAAGGTGAGAATGTTATTTTGTATGCAAGTAAGACATTAAGGAAAGAGTCAAGTATCTGTTATTCAGCATCATCAAACAAATTGGTATTCTGACTACTCAAATATTATGTCTAATGGCAAGCTACTCTCTGTATTACACAGGTGTAGTCAATGTTCAAAAATAAGAATCTACTGCCATGCAGACAGTAAGGTCATCCTGGGTACAAACTACTTGCTTCATTTTGGCGCAGGGTATGCTTAGGTATTTAATACAATGCTTTCAATCTGCATTTTATTTAATAAAATGCTGCCTTAGGAGAACCATCAGGGCTTCCCTGGTGGCTCAGACAATAAAGAATCTTCCTGCAATGCAGGAGACCTGGGTTTGATCCCTGGGTCAGGAAGATTCTCTGGACAAGGGAATGGCAACCCAAGTCCAGTATTCTTGGCTGGAGAATTCCATGGACAGAGGAGCCTGGTGGGCCACATGGAGTCCACTGAGTTGCAGAGTCGGACACCACTGAGAGACCAACACTAACACTAGGAAACTCTCAGGTTCGTTTATTAACCAGCATATATTTCCCGAGTGCCCACTGTGAGCCAAGCAATGTGTTAGGGGCTTGGTCTGTGTTGCCAACTTGATTTGTGAAACAGATGTCAAGCTCATTGCCATCTCCGCAGCTTCTAAAACGATGATATGAAGGAGGTATGAGCAAACCTTCTGCTATTTTTCCTCCCCTCACCAATTCAACAAATATTTATTAAGTGTCTACTTGAGAGCTTTGGGGCTTCCTTTGTGGCTCAGCTGGTAAAGAATCCGCCTGCAAAGCAGGAGACCTGGGTTCGATCCCTGGATTGGGAAGATCCCCTGGAGAAGGGAAAGGTTACCCACTCCAGTATTCTGGCCTGGAGAATTCCATGGACTGCAGAGTCCATGGGGTCACAAAGAGTCGGACACAACTGAATGACTTTTATTTTCACTTTCTTTCTTTTGAGAGCTTTACTTATATCATTTCGTTCAGTTCTCACCACACCCTTATGAGGCAAGTATCAGCATGTTCTCCACTTTACAAGAGCACACTGGTGGCAGCAGTGAAGCAGGGATTCAAACCCAGGCAGGCAAGCTCCAGAAGGCTTTCTGATGCTATACAGTGAACGGATGACCACACATTTCTGAGACAGACTCAGAACAAGATAAACAAGATAACACAGGAACCTCGGGGACAGCAAACTGGCCATCTGTAAATGTGGTGCCCGATACATGGCTCCATCCCTAGCATCCATCCGAGATCCCAGCACACCCTGCATTTTCACACATTTACATTTTACCGCATAGTCTGAAAGCTTTTGAATCTGTGACCCATCACAAAAAGGAGTCTCTGGTGGAGAGATCCCTTCAGATAGAAAAGCAAGAAGGAGTATCTCTTAGAGGAATCTGAAATTCCGTTGAAAGTTGGAGGTGAGGCCAAAGAAGTCTTTCTTAAAATGGAATATGGCAGGTAAGGAGGATGTGTCAGTTAACACAATCACATCTAACCAAAATTTGAAAATGAGAAGATCCTACCACCTCCCAGCATCTACAATCTTGGGTGCATGTCCTAGAAAACTCATGTCATAAATAAGGAAAAGGAAGCATGTAAAAAATGTTTTATACATTTGTGTGTATTTATGAAAAAAATCACAAACAATCTCAATATCCATCCTGAGAAGAATGGATAAACTGTAGTGTGTGGATCCAAAGGATCACAGCAATGAAAGAGAAGGGAACAAAGTCACAGGCACTACAAATCTGAAGCGATAGTGGAAATCTCAAAGCCATATATCAAATGAAAGTTTTAGAAGTATAATTGATTGGAGTGAAGAAATACTAAACGTTTTTTATGGATATAGATATATATGTGGTAAAAATGTTAAAATGTGCATGGGAATAATGACCAATAAATTCATGATAGAGGGGGATTACATTGGAGAGAGGCTTCAAAGAGGGCTCTCTATTGTATCTTTAGTATCGTGTTTTTTAAAGCTCGGTGGTGGAGATGTGAATGTTCAATGTATTATTCTATATGCTTTTGTGTACCCAAATAATTGATAATTTCAAAAATACTGGAAAATTTATTAGCAAAATTGATCTAAGATGGGTTGAGGAACAGACAACAGAAGGAGGGAGACAAATAAGGAGTTTACCACATTTATGTGAGGAGCAGAGTGTCAGCAGTAGGAAGACACAGAGAAACAAAGAAAGAAACTTGTCAGAGGAAAAACTGACAGAAATTGTAAATGCAAGAAGGGGAAAAATCAGTCTCCCATTTTTAAGGCTAGAAGAAGGGGTGATTGAAAGAATGATAATAACCTCCCATGCAGACAATGAGTTAGTGTTTGGGACGTTTTTGTTGAGGAGATTTTTGTTTTTTTGGTCAACTAAGATGTCTATTTCTGCTTTATTGACTATGCCAAAGCCTTTGACTATGTGGATCACAATAAACTGTGGAAAATTCTGAAAGAGATGGGAATACCAGACCACCTGACCTGCCTCTTGAGAAACCTATATGCAGGTCAGGAAGCAACAGTTAGAACTGGACATGGAACAACAGACTGGTTCCAGACAGGAAAAGGAGTACGTCAAGGCTGTATATTGTCACCCTGCTTATTTAACTTCTATGCAGAGTACATCATGAGAAATGCTGGCATGGAAGAAACACAAGTTGGAGTCAAGATTGCTGGGAGAAATATCAATAACCTCAGACATACAGATGATACCACCCTTATGGCAGAAAGTGAAAAGGAACTAAAAGGCCTCTTGATGAAAGTGAGAGAGGAGAGTGAAAAAGTTGGCTTAAAGCTCAATATTCAGAAAACGAAGATCATGGCATCCAGTCCCATCACTTCATGGGAAATAGATGGGGAAACAGTGGAAACAGTGTCAGACTTTATTTTGGGGGGCTCCAAAATCACTGCAGATGGTGATCACAGCCACGAAATTAAAAGACGCTTACTCCTTGGAAGAAAAGTTATGACCAACCTAGATAGCATATTCAAAAGCAAAGACATTACTTTGCCAACTAAGGTCCGTCTAGTTAAGGCTATGGTTTTTCCAGTGGTCATGTATGGATGTGAGAGTTGGACTGTGAAGAAAGCTGAGTGCCAAAGAATTGATGCTTTTGAACGGTGGTGCTGGAGAAGACTCTTGAGAGTCCCTTGGGCTGCAAGGAGATCCAACCAGTCCATTCTGAAGGAGATCAGCCCTAGGATTTCTTTGGAGGGAATGATGCCGAAGCTGAAACTCCAGTACTTTGGCCACCTCATGCGAAGAGTTGACTCATTGGAAAAGACTCTGATGCTGGAAGGGATTGGGGGAGGAGGAGAAGGGGATGACCAAGGATGAGATGGCTGGATGGCATCACTGACTTGATGGACGTGAGTTTTAGTGAACTCCGGGAGTTGGTGATGGATAGGGAGGCCTGGCATGCTGCAATTCATGGGGTCACAAAGAGTCAGACACAACTGAGCGACTGAACTGAACTGAACTGAACTGAAGACATTGCTGGTAGGTCATGGAGATACCTCATCTTTGAAAGATTATACGTCTCTAATATCAGAATTTAAGTTTTATATCTATCCCGTTCTGTTGTTGTTCAGTTGCTGTGTTATGAACAGCAACATCTATCCCTTACCAGGAGATAAACTTCTAACACACATGACTTAAAGCATTCCAAAGACACTAACACAGGCCACTAAAAAATGCATGTAGTCTAATAAACAAAAATATCTTGAACTCAATTATTATATACCACTAAAATAATAAGAAGAAAGGTAAACTTTTGTCAATCATAACAATTCAATTGTTTGATTCTTGTTTTCCTAAGGAATAATCAGAGTTGACCCAAATGACCAGATGTTTTGGGGAAGCAGTCAGAGTTATAAGTCAAGACCACCAGGTTTTAACTGATAACTCTAATATTAGATTTGTGAAATCTCCACAGGTAATAATTTAACTTTTCTGATTCTGCTTTTCCTCCTTAAAATGTGATTGGAATACCTAATCTGTATATTCCGCCAGATGCTATGAAGATAGATTGAAATTAATCAACTATAAAGCACTCAGATTTCCTTGGGGGTGGTAACTATCTAAATACAAGACATTATTATTAATTAAAAATCAATAGTGAATCTTTGTGGTGCAGTGAAAGTCGTTCAGTGGCGTCCAACTCTTTGCGACTCTATTCGCATGGACTGTATAGTCCAGGAATTCTATGGACTCTATAGTCCATGGAATTCTCTAGGCCAGAATACTGGAATGGATAAGCCTTTTCCTTCTCCAGGGAATCTTCCCTACCTGGGGATGGAACCTAGGTCTCCCACATTGCAGGTGGATTCTTTACCAGCTAAGTCACAAGGGTGGTGAGGGGCATTCAGTCACAATAATCACAAGACCATTCCAGTCTGCAAGAGGTTCATCCTGGATAAGGGCAGCAATGGGGCGGGGGGTGGTTTCACCAGGGAAATCCACTCATTGCATAGGATCCTAGTCTCTTTTGTTGATTTCCTTTGAAAGACCAGAAATCAGATCATTTACTTGAGCTTAAATCATTTTCTGGGAATATATTCCTGGTAGCCTTTTCCTAAATACATAAATATACCCAACAAGCAGAAATAAATCCCACAGGTCTTTATAGTACATTCTGAACTGAATTTAAAGAAGGAGAACTACTTGAAGTTCTCATGAGGACAAATCCTCTTAAGTTTTCCCCTGCATGTGCTGCTTCTTAATTGCATTTAAGTTATGAGAGATGTTTTGACTTGGCTTTATTCTCCATAGTGAAAAGTGAAAGTCGCTCAGTCGTGTTCGACTCTTTGTGACCCCAGGGTCTATACAGTCCTTGGAATTCTCCAGGCCAGAATACTGGAGTGGGTAGCCTTTCCCTTCTCCGGGGGATCTTCCCAATTCAGGGATCAAACTCAGGTTTCCTGTATTGCAGGTGGTAGATTCTTTACCAGCTGAGCCACAAAGGAAGCCCAAGAACACTGGAGTGGGTAGCCTATCCCTTCTCCAGCAGATCTTCCCAACCCAGAAATCAAACCGGGGTCTCCTGCTTTGCAGGTGGATTCTTTACCAACTGAGCTATCAGGGAAGCCCATATTCTCCATAATGTCTGGAATTGCTCCTCACCCTCTGCAGGCTTTCATTTTACCAAAATATGAGGTACCCTATCTCACCCCTAGACTGTCCTTTGCAATGTGCATGTTCCCTCTTTCTCCTTTACATTGTTTGAAGCTGTGGCAAATATCATTTGTGTTTATGAATGTTCATGAGAAAATTTGACTACTATGGTCATTGAAATCCAGAGGTAAGGATTCATTTTATTTCAGTTCATGTGTTGAGAATCCTCCTGATGATTGGGGGTCCCCTCTTGTTTCATAACTGATCACTTCACATCATCCATAGCCACTCTCTGACTTACATCTCTAGATAAGCTTTAAAATGAACTTGTCATCTTGACATTTTGGGTCATAGGGAAAACAAGCTTAGATTTACTTCATCTGAGTCACTAACTCTGAAGTGAAAAGCAATGATAATTTCTAGAAAATGTAAATATTAAATATTTTATTGTCCTCGCTACATTATTAATGGCAAAGATGTCAACAAGGTGTGATTCATGGGAACTTGGAGTTTTGAGACTTGAGGAGAATATGTGTGTAGGGCTGTCCCTGTGTGTGTGGTTGGTTGTGTGGGTTCATTTTTTTTATCATTTTCTTGCCAGTAGCATTTAATTAGATCATCCCTTTATTGATGTACAAAGGAACATTTTTGTTATGAAATAATCTTTATCAACAGAAAAGGTTTAAATAGTTTCTGGGTTCATTGAAATAAGGGGACAGTGGTTATGAAAGTAAAATATATCCCAAATTTGGAAGTGATGTGCTAGTTGAAGTTCTTATATGGTAGTAGAAAATGAGCTAACTAACCAAGAAATGATGGGAAGACTCTCAAGGTACACAGACTAATGTGTGCATCTGTGTACACACATAGACATATACACTATTTGTCTATGTTTATTTCAATATAGACAAACATGTTATACTGTGCTGTTCTTAGTCACTCAGTCATGTCTGACTCTCTGTGATCCCACGGACTGTAGCCCATCAGGCTCCTCTGTCCATGGGGATTCTCCAGGCAAGAATACTGAAGTAGGTTGCCATGCCTTCCTCCAGGGATCTTCCCAACCGAGGGATCAAACCCAGGTTTCCTGCATTGCAGGTGGATTCTTTACTGTCTGAGCCACCAGGGAAGCCCAAGAATACTGGAGTGGGTAGCCTATCCCTTCTCAGAGGATCTTCCTGCCCCAGGAATTGAACCAGGGTCTCCTGCATTGCAGGTGGAGTCTTTACCAGATGAGGAACCAGGGAAGGCCATAGACAAATGGTGAGTTACAATTAACAGAGACTTGCAAAATTTATGGTCAAATATAAACAAATGTTGATATTAACTACCAAACCACCAGTCTAATCATTTCATTTCTTGTGTAATCTTGACTGCAACTCTACAAATAGATATATTATTGAATAGTTAGTTTCCTTGTTAAGAAAACTGAGACCTACAGAGATTTAGCCAGTTGTCCAATGTTATGATGATATCAGCTCTGACACTGAAGCACAAATTTGTCTAGTTGCAAACCTTGAGTGCTCCAAGCCTATTCACGGTAAATTTCCAATGGATGGCTGTATCTTCTAGTCACATAATGACCAACTGAAAGAGATCACTCTATTGACTGAATGTATCTCCCCTAGTTCATATGTTGAAGCACTAATCTGTAACATGATGGTATTTGGAGGTGGGATCTTTGGGAGGTAATTAGAGTTATAATTCCTGAGAGTGACCAATGCCCTTATACAAAGGGAAAGAGATGTGAGTTTTCTGTGTGCAAATGTGTGTGTGTGTGTGTGTACACCAAAGAAAGGCCTTGTGGGATAATAACAGGGTGAAGAGAGCCCTCCCCAGACTGAGTAAGCCAGCACCTTGACTTTGGACTTCCCACAACCTTCAAAACTATAAGAAATAAATGTTTATTGTTTAAGCCACTCAGGCGGTGGTATTTTTTTATAAGCAGTTCAAACAAACCAAGACAGACCTGGTATATAAACTATAATACCCTCATTTAAAATATAAGTAAATTAAGACCCAGAAACTATGATTTGGGCAAAGTGATATAATTAGTTGCCATTTTTAATATCCTTGTGTGTCACCAACACTATTTCATCTCTAGGAGTGCCAATAAAACAGCCCTTTCCATTTGCCCCCATCTTTAGGAGAGAGAAGTGTTGAGGAACCTTATATGCAGGCAACACTGTGAGTGGTGCGCTCTCTATCTGGTAAGCTGTACCCATCCTGAGCTGTCCCAAGGCATGCAAAATCCTAATTATAACACAACCTAAAGGCCTGTGTGTGGTTCAGTCACAGAGACCCTTGGGAGAGCTAAAGAACTCTCAGCAGATAATTGGCCAGAAAAGGCTCTCTTGATTGTGAAAATGTCCAAGATTTCTCAATTAAATTTAACCGCTCTCCCTGAAAAGGCTCTCTTGATTGTGAAAATGTCCAAGATTTCTCAATTAAATTTAACTATTCTCCCTGGCCAAGATTCTTTTTCTCTCCCCCTCTCTTTCTCAGTGAGTTTCCACATAACTGAACTCTGTAAATATAACCTGTGTCATTCTGAAAAGTCAGTGTGTACCATCAGTAGAATGGTGACTTTTGGTCCCCTTTAACTCCATTTAAGAAGAAGAGATTAGAGTAGATTAGAGTCAACCTCATAAAGCAGCCAGAGAAGGCAATGGCACCCCACTCCAGTACTCTTGCCTGGAAAATCCCATGAACGGAGGAGCCTGGTAGGCTGCAGTCCATGGGGTTGCTGAGGGCCGGACACAACTGAGAAACTTCACTTTCACTTTTATGCACTGGAGAAGGAAATGGCAACCCATTCCAGTGTTCTTGCCTGGAGAATCCCAGGGACGGGGGAGCCTGGTAGGCTGCTGCCTATGAGGTTGCAGAGTCAGACATGACTGAAGTGACTTAACAGCAGCAACAGCATAAAATAGCCCAAGTTTTACTACTTAATTCCCCTGGAGGAACTTGGGGAAGACCAGAGTGTGGTTACAACAACAAGGGTTAACCAAATAAGACAGTGGCCCAGGATATTTTCTGTTGAGGTCATCTTTGCTAGAATGTAATAAAATGCATTAATTCTTCTTTCACATTTTCCTAAGATACTCTACAGTTAAATGCCCAACAGTTATGGAAACTTAGATGTAAGAGAAGAGGTAATCACTTTAAAGGTCATTCTTCCATTGTTGAATCTTGTTAATATGAATCTTGAAGAAATAACCACAAGTTATTTCTATGTATGATGAATGGGTTTTGTTGGACTCAAATATATATGAAGCTTAAAGTAAAACTAAAATCAGGAAAACAAAAAGAAGTGCAAAAATACAAAACTTAAATAGAGATATAAAGATAGAAGTGAAAGTCACTCAGTCATGTCTGACTCTTTGCGACCCCATGGATTGTATAGTCCATGGAATTCTCCAGGCCACTATACTGGAGTGAGTAGCCTTTCCCTTCTCCAGGGATCTTCTCAACCCAGGGATTGAACCCAGGTCTCCCGCATTGCAGGCGGATTCTTTACCAGCTGAGCCACAGGGAAAGTCCAAGAATACTGGAGTGGGTAGCCTATCCCTTCTCCAGTGGATCTTCCCGACCCAGTAATCGAATCGGGATCTCCTGCATTGCAGGTGTATTATTTACTAATTGAGCTATGAGGGAAGCCCATAAAGACTGAAAGACAATACATATTCAATTACAGAAATCACTAAGTTCACAAAAGAAAGTGATCATTCTGATACCCTAAATCTAGGCCTCTAGGAGCTATCAATACAGTGTCCTGATTACATATGGGGATTTTTGAGAATACAAATTTGCAATGTTGCCCATCAAAACAAATAATAAAAAGAGATATCCTACATTTTTAGGATAAATGTATTTTTATCTATTAGAGATGAGTTGATTTTTCTATTGTTGATTATTATATTTTGATATACCCCTACCCCCAGCACCCTGGTGGCTCAGAGGGTAAAGTGTCTGCCTGCAACGCGGGAGACCTGGGTTTGATCCCTGGTTCGGGAAGATCCCCTGGAGAAGGAAATGGCAACCCACTCCAGTACTCTTGCCTGGAGAATCCCAGGGATGGGGGAGCCTGGTAGGCTACAGTCCACGGGTCACAAAGAGTTGGACATGAAGGAGCGACTTCACTTCACTTCACTCCCAGAACCAAGTTGAGAATGATAGGCTGGTTATGAGAGTTTAAAGCTCAGCAGTTCAAAACAGATTCATCATGAGCACTGGCAATAAAACCTTCTGCACAAGAAATGAGATAAAGACAACAATTTATTCAGTAACTTCTCACAATATGGAAACCCCTGACACTAGAGACTGGCTAATATCTAAATATGGATGATCTAATCCTCTGCACCCTCAAAGTAGAGAATGGCACCCACGAAGAAATGATCATAGTGAAGACCCTAAATGACCGCACCTCTGAGAGCACAACAAAGGAAGTTTGCAGCGTTTGTGTTACAACATTGTCACCGTCTACACCTTCCTCTCCACTCAATGAAGTCTGTGTCACCAGCCTGGATGCTAAGCGTACATTCATGCTGCCCCTTCAGTGCAGATGACAACACTGCCTGGGAACAGAGCAAGATGCAGAGGCAAACTTTAACATGAAGTGTCACTTCCCTTAGTTGGTAGTGAGGGAAGCCCTCCCTTTTCTAGAAGGTCCTGACATAATCTGGATTTGCTTCTCAACCTAATATCCTTAATTCAGCTAATGACCATCCCCTCAAATCAGTTAAGCTAAAACCCGATGATCACCTAGGTAGTCTATCCTCTTGCACTGAGCTCTGCTAATTCTGTCTTCTTAACAAATCTGAGATAAAATCATAGAACAGAGAACCTTCTGCCTGTGACTGCAATCAGCCATGTACTCTCTGAGGAAAGGAATCCTAATCCAATTGCTGATACATAGTAGGAACTCAACAAATCTTTGCTAAATGAGAGGGAGTGAGAAAGAGAAGAGTAACTGTCACTGGAATCTAAAAGGTGATAAGACTGACTCCATCTGGGCGCAACAGTCTTGTTAAAACACAAAATGTCTCCAGTACTGTTCTTTCAAAAGTTAGAATAATACCTGGAGATACCAAAGACAAACTGAAACATGTATTTCAAGACTAGAAATGAAAAGGGTTTAAAAATTTGGGCCTTTATTTCATAACAGTGGGTTTTGCCCCAGTGGCTCAGATGGTAAAGCGTCTGTCTATGATGCGGGAGACCCGGGTTCGATCCCTGGGTTGGGAAGATCCCTTGGAGAAGTAAATGGCAATCCACTCCAGTACTATTGCCTGGAAAATCCCATGGACAGAGGAGCCTGGTAGGCTACAGTCCATGGCGTCACAAAGAGTCAGACATGACTGAGCGACTTCATGTTCACGTTCACGTTTCAAAATAAACACACACACATACACACAGCCTGCCAGAAGTAGAAGAGCGAAAATTCTTTACAAGGGCTTGTTTTAGCCTCACTAAATTGTAGCAGCCTCTCCCTCTATCTTGTTGGCCTGGTCATCAAATGTTTACTTGAGTTAAACAATCATGAATGATATAGTTACAAACATCTGTGCCAGACCAAAAAGCCTACAATTCAGAAGTGGATATTCTCTTCTATTTCCAGACAAAACAGGAGAATTAAAAAAAATGCTGGCCATTTTTTCTGGCCACTTGCTCTGTTCAGAAATCAATCCATCAATTAATTATTTTAATGATTTCTTTTCTTCCTTTGTAGAAAGGAGATTCTTCTTCTGCTCTTTCAATCACCAGCCCTGGAGCACAAATCTACCATAGGCATATTCACAGAATATTCCTCAAAAGCTGCAAACTTGTTATACATTATAAAATACACAGTATGCAAATTTTTTTAAAAAAGGATTACAATAATTCACTGGAGAGAATTGTTATATTATCTAAGTTTCCACCCAATAGGGCTCAAGGAAAAAAAGATCTGTGGATATTACTATTTCAATAAAAGACATAAAAGAATGAGTCCAGTACTTTTTTTAATATATAATACAGGTATCCTAGAGTTCCCCTGGGCTTCCCAGATGGTAAAGAATCTACCAACCAATGCAGGAGACCCAGGAGACTCGGGATTCAATCCCCGGGTCCGGAAGATCTCCTGGAGAAGGAAATGGCAACCCATTCCAGTATTCTTGCTGGGATAATCCCATGGACAGAGAGGCTACAGTCCATGGGGTCACAAAGAGTCGAACACAACTGAGTGACTGAGCACACAGACACACAGAGTTTCCTTGTAACTGGAAGCATGGATTAGAATTGGTTTAATTTCAGTTGAATGCAACTCCAATTCTGTCCTTCAAATTATGGACAGATGGAACACCTGGCATCAGAGAGATATGAAGTGTACAAACACAGTAACTAAATCTCAAAATTAGGAAATACTGGTATGATTTAACCCAACCTGTTCATATGCAGAGATGAAGTCTCTGAAGCCCAGAGAAGTGACATAGCTTGACCAACGGGCCACAGTTACGTTCAAAGCCAGAATCAGAGCTAGACCCTTGAAGCCTGATCCAGTATACTCCTCTGCAAGAACTCAGATTTCAGGAGCCATCCCTGGCCAAACTTGTCCTCACATGTGTGTCTCTGACCCGAGGGATATTACCTGACTATGACTAGACAGTCAAAATCTTTCTTCAGTAACACAAGAGGCTGTGATGGTCAGCTCTCCTCTGACCTTTATCCTAAAGTGTGCATGGCCACATCTGGGTAGGAAAGGGGAGGACTATAGTGACCTTCACAATATATAAAATATTAATAAATAACTCTGCAAACCTCAATGCTACAGCATCTGGTTTAAAGATAGATGTCTATCTTCTGTGAATTAATTCTTTAAGGATTCAGGATCTACCTTGGTAGATTTCCATTTGTTTCCCACACTCTGGACCAAAGCCAGTTCTGAGAAGGAGGCTATCAGTGGACTTTTCTTAGTGGCAAGCCAAAATATGTTTATGCAAATTTCCCTTCCGTCTCCAATGGATTAACTACTGCCAACCTGCAGATTATGATTTTATTAACCTTAGGGATAAACAATACATGTATTGATTCTTCCATTTCATGGGGTGAGAACAATATTTTAGACGTTTTAATTGAAATATCTAATTAAAACCTGTTTATCTTTGGACCTGACATAGGCTAGTTCACTTTTGTTGACTTTGCTTTTCATTTCTCTTAAATCACACAGACTGTGGGTAAATATTCCAAACAGAAGCGGTCGTCTCAGCATAAGCAAAATGTATAACTCTTTGACTTCAGCCTCATAACATCAGTAATATTTTGTAGTTGAGAATATCAATTAAATTTGATATATTTGAATTGATGTTAATTAGAATTTTTAACCTGAATATAAAAATGCTCAGACCTTGCTGCTGCTGCAGCTAAGTCGCTTCAGTTATGTCCGACTCTGTGTGACCCCAGACATGGCAGCCCACCAGGTTCCTCCGTCCCTGGGATTCTCCAGGCAAGAATTCTGGAGTGGGTTGCCATTTCTTTCTCCAATACATGAAAATGAAAAGTGAAAGTGAAGTCGCTCAGTCGTGTCTGACTCCTAGCGACCCCATGGACTACAGCCCACCAGACTCCTCCGTCCATGGGATTTTCCAGGCAAGAGTACTGGAGTGGGTTGCCATTGCCTTCTCTGGCTCAGACCTTAGACTTCCTTCAGTTCAGTTCAGTCGCTCAGTCGTGTCTGACTCTTTGCGACCCCATGAATCACAGCATGCCAGGCCTCCCTGTTCATCACCATCTCCCGGAATTCACTCAGACTCAGGTCCATCAAGTCCGTGATGCCATCCAGCCATCTCATCCTCGGTCGTCCCTTTCTCCTACTGCCCCCAATCCCTCCCAGCATCAGAGTCTTTTCCAATGAGTCAACTCTTTGCATGAGGTGGCCAAAGGACTGGAGTTTCAGCTTCGGCATCATTCCCTCCAAAGAAATCCTAGGGCTGATCTCCTTCAGAATGGACTGGTTGGATCTCCTTGCAGTCCAAGGGACTCTCAAGAGTCTTCTCCAACACCACAGTTCAAAAGCATCAATTCTTCGGCGCTCAGCCTTCTTCACAGTCCAACTCTCACATCGTTACATGACCAGAGGAAAAACCATAGCCTTGACTAGATGGACCTTAGTTGGCAAAGTAATGTCTCTGCTTTTAAATATGCTATCTAGGTTGGTCATAACTTTTCTTCCAAGGAGTAAGCGTCTTTTAATTTCATGGCTGCAGTCACCATCTGCGGTGATTTTGGAGCCCAAAAAAATAAAGTCTGACACTGTTTCCACTGTTTCCCCGTCTATTTCCCATGAAGTGATGGGACCGGATGCCATGATCTTCGTTTTCTGAATGTTGAGCTTTAAGCCAACTTTTTCACTCTCCTCTTAATATACTATTATTCTGTGATCTAGCAAGAAAATTCAAGGCTGAGATGTGATTCTTTACATAAATAATTCTTATCAAGAAACTGCTTCACTTAAAACAATGGAGAGAGAAATGGATTTTGGTATGGTAATATTAAATATTTTATCTTTAATATGTTTCTGCATAGTTTTTGTTCTATTACTTAATAATAAATAAAAGATTCACAAAATAGCTAATTACTTTGAGTTTTTAGGGAAATTTTTTTTCTCCATTTCTGATCTAAAACAAAGTGTTAAAACAAATATTTATTTCCGGTATCATACCTTAGGTATTTGAGACAGTAACTAAAGAAGTAGTTTCAGTTTATTGAATAGTCAGGAACATTTTATAAATTACCAATTCAAGCTCAGCCTGTAACAGGCTCTGGAGCCACAATCTTGCATCCCTCTTCTAATCTGTATGGCCTCTGGAAACTAGTTAATGGTGCCTTAGTTTTCTCACCTCTGAGATGAGAAGAGTACCTACACCCCATAGGGCTGTTATGAAAATTGAGTGTGAAAACCAAAGTAAAGTGCTTAGAATGCTGCTTGGATCACAGTAAACATAATCTTAGCCATCACTGGAGATTTGGTTTGAAAACCTCCTTTCAACATGTTTGGAAATGCGCTCATCTCTGCGGTTCTTCCTGACCCCAGAGGAACCCTGTCAGGACACCTACTTGTGTTCCAAGTAGGAACATAGTTTACAAAGATCACCACATTCACACTCTCCTTGGTGAGAAAGTTCTTTGTTGCAAAATCGTCTGAAGTCAGGAGGTCCCCAAAGACTGGATGCCAGTTCTGATGAACCATCTCTAGGTTCTGAAGTGAAGAAGCTGCTTTACTTCACCATTCCCATTACCACGGGCGCCTTTGCTTTCTCTTCCAAGGAAAACTTGCCGTGTCCAAGTTGAGTTGGCCTCTTTAATAACCTCATTTTAGAGTAGCCTAGGGATATATTCAGCTCTCTCCAAAGTTGCTGCAATTGTTCCAAGCCTCATGTGTTTAGAAATCACACAACCGCTCTTGTGGAAAACAGTCAAGTTGGAGAGAGAGTGAAGTCACACAAAACACACACACACACACACACACACACATGTGCATGCTCACGTACAGAATGAAACCACAAGGGATGTCCCCTGCTGACCCCTCAGTTGCTCCCAATAATCTCGGATGACTGGTTCCCTGGCTCCTGGATCTCTGCAGCCCCACACACCCACCCCCTTCACGTCCATGTGGATGACTTCACCGTGACCTGACTTGTGTAACTCTTACCCTCTGCTGTCCCTCCTTCACTTCAGCTCAGGCCTCTCCCTTCCAGAAACTGGTCCAACCACAAGCCCTGACACTCTCCCAGCATTGCTGGCAACCACCGCCTCCAGCGCTTCTCACTCACCCACTTTCTTCACTTTAAAGGTGGTGGTGGTTTAGTCACTAAGTCATGTCTGACTCTCGCGACCCCATGGACTGCAGCCTGCCAAGTTTTTCTGTCCATGGGGTTCTCCAGGCAAGAATACTGGAGTGGGTTGCCATTTCCTTCTCCAGGGGATATTCCCGACCCAGGGATCAAACCCGAGTCTTCTGCATTGCAGGCAGATTCTTTACCAACTGAGCTACTTCATTTCAATGAATGCACCCTATTCTGCTTCCATATGACTTCAAGCCCCTCTATTGGGCAATCTTCCTTGGTAAGCTTCTTTCTGGCTTTGGTTCCTTCCCCAGTCTCTGAGAAAGCAATCCCATCCTGTACTTACTCTCCACCTCTCAAGGTGAAGGACAAGGTTGATCTTTGTCCTTGCTGGTGTTCCAGCAGCTCTGGATACAAAGCCTCATCCTAACCTAGTCTCACTATTTCACCCCTCTGCACTCACTCCTCAGCCCTAATGGGTAAAAACATACAGCCTCCTGGCCCTGTAGACTGGGGCACCCCTGGCCCAGCCTCAGGAGGGCACTCAGCCATGTCCTGTGGTTCTTCTTGTCTCCTGGCTCAGCCTCCTCTCCCCAAAGCTCTCTGCAGCTGACCATCACTTATAATGCTCTCGACAGACTCTTCTCCCCACACAGTGCCTTCTCCATCTCAGCAGAGGACCACACAACCTACTACCAAGCAGGGGATGCAGGAGAGGCAGATTCGATCTCTGGGTCAGGAAGATCCCCTGGAGGAGGAAACGGCAACCTGCTCCAGTATTCTTGCCTGGAGAATACCATGGACAGAGGAGCCTGGAGGGCTACAGTCTACAGAGTCGCAAAGAGTTGGACATGACTAAGAGACTGACCACACATCCACCTACTGCCTGAGCAACAGATCTTTTGCAAGGAGGTCCCTCTGTTTACTCTCCCAGAGCAGTGCATGAGGCATCTACAGCCATGCCTACCCTTTCCTGCCCCACCTGCCCATTTCAGGGTCGGAGGACCCTTCCTGTGCAAGACAGACCCCTCTCCTGAGTGCTGAGTTCCATCTCTGCACCTAAAGGGCATCAAGCTGTCCCACCCCCCCACCCCCCCCCCGGATCTTCAATCTGCCTTCTGATTCCTTCTAAGTCTGTCTTCTCAACATTTGCTCAAACTTCACTCCACCATGAAAACAAGCAAATAGCAACTTTCTCAATTCCACACCCCCACCCCTAGATTCTACCCTCATTTGACTGTGCTCTTTTTCAAACATGATTTATAAACTTACATCCTGAGCCCCTTCTGCCTATCCCAGCCATTCTCTGCAATCTGTGTCTATCCAGCCAACCCCCACACTGCCAAATCCAGTGATGCATTTTGGCTTGATTTCACCTACTCTTGATAAAGCATCTGGCACTGTCAGCCGCTTGCTTCTCCGCCCCCAAGTCCTTTCCTCACCTCACCCGACCCCACTCTCTCCTTCTCTGGCCATGCTCATCTCTCTGCTTGCTCTGTGTCTGTCTTCTTCAAAATGCTGCTCATCTCTCCTGAATCACTTCCCTTGCAGATGCTGGTTTCAGCTACCAGATATAAACCCCCAGCTCAAATTTCCAACCCTAAGGATGATTACCTTTCCCCCATCTGCTCTCACATATATTTCTCTCCTGGCACTTTCCATGTTGTATCTTAATTGCTCACTTCCCTGACGGTCTCTCGCCAGCAGCTGGAGAGCAGAGAGGATGCTATAGTCCAAAAGCTCTTCTGCAAAGGGCCAGACAGTAAGTACTATAGGTTATACAGATATCATAGTCCCTCTTTGTTGAAGCTGCAACCACTCACTGATAACATATCAATGAATGGATATGACTGGGTTCCAACAAAACATTTTTTTATGGCCATGGAAATTTATATTTGACATAATTTCCATATGTCATGAAATAATATTCTTTTAATGTTTATTCAACCATTTCAAAACACAAAAATCATTCTTAGATCTTATATGGTAAAAACAGGCAGCAGACTCTGAACTAATTGTATCTCTAGCCTGTGCTCCAGGCTTGGGACACGATAAATACCCAATTAATGTTGGCCCAATAGATGACTAATACTTGTTTGGCTAAACCACCCCCAATTTCACACGTGCTTAGTGGCACAGTTGTGTCCCGACTCTTTGCGACTTTGTGTCCGACTACAGCCTTCCAGGCTCCTCTGTCCCTGGGATTCTCCAGGCAAGAATATTGGAGTGGGTTGCCATTCCCTTCTCCAGGGGATCCTCCTGATCCAGGGATCAACACAGCGTCTCCTGCATTGTGGGCAGATTCTTTACCATCTGAGCCACCAATTGAGAGAGGTTGAAAGATTCACACTTTTTTCTAAAGAGGAAACAAAAGTCACCAACAACAATATATTTGATCTGCTGCTCAGCTAATCATGTCCATGTTTCGCCAAAAAAAAACTTGAACTGTACCCAGTCACAGGAGGGGAAGGTCTGGGGTTGGGTTTTCTCTGCCAGGAGGAGGGCTGAAGAGTGAATTCACTTTGAGAGACCCTTTCAGCACAGCCCTGAGGGTAAGGAGCAAAAGCAAGATCGCTTCTACTTTCTTTCCTGGGGTTTTAAAGGCATCAGTACCACTAATAACCAACTATGACAGTAATCTTTGGAAAAACTGGTAAACATCAGTATGATTAAGGCATAGACAAGCCTATAATTTGTACCTCCAGAGTAAAGAGATAATAACAGCTTACTTCTCTCAGCATATAAAGGGTAAAGAGCTGTTCTTTCCCTAATGATGTTGAATTACAAGGGGCCACTCTGCCTCTCCTTCCAAGGGGTCTGGCTAGATTCTAAGTGAAGTTGGGGCATTTCCTGGGGGCATGAAGCACACCAAGATATTCTGAAATCAGGAAAAATGATCTGGGCTTGTAAAGGATTTCTGCTCTAAGAAATAATTCTAAACGAACCAGGAGAGCATTCAAATCTGGTTAACAGCCCTGGCTGCAAGGGTAACACCAGGCAGCATGGCCAACCTCCCAGCCCAGTCTTCCCCTGGGGAGATGTTTGAAGAGAAACCCAGGGGAGCTCCGGGCTGGAGAAGAAGGCTTCTGTCTGTCCTAAGTCAGCAGCTGGGCCAAGGTCTCCCAGGATGCCAAACTGAGATGCTGGAGGGATGTTGGTCCCCGATCAAATTATAGACCAGGAAACGGAAGAAGGAAATGGAGCTGAGGTGGCTGACTGGTCCTCTCCTGTCTAGAGGGAAAACTGTAATAGGAAGATTCAAAAAGGAAGCACTGGGCTAATTGACTTTTCTAGTTATTTTGCCAAACACTTTTTAAGTTGCGCTTCTTTCCTTCTCACATCTTATGATTCATGCAGATGCACCCACATCTGTGCTTCCTATGAAAATAGGTGCGACACAAAGGCAACCACAACCCCCACCATCCACTGCAATGCAGAACGCCAACCAGGGCGCGCAAGTAGCTTTCACATCCCCATCCTCTCCCCAAGGCTCCATGTGGACCTACTGGCAGTCTAAGCTCTGTTTTCCCAAGGGATTCCAGTGACGCAGATCCCAGATTTGGTGGTGATGGTGGTGGTGGTGACCGGGGTGGGACAGGGTGGACTGTCTCCCACCAAAAACAATCTACTTCATGTGCATCTGAAATCTCATGATCAAAGTTGCTGGCAAGTTTGAATGAGTCAGGGCTGTGTCGTTTGGGCAGAAGAGAAGAAGAGAAAAGGGGTCCCCCTGTCCCACAGAGAAAGCCTCTTCAAGTGGAGATGCCCCACTTCAGGTCAAACTGGGCTCTGTGGCCCAGGCTCTCCGCTGGGAGGACCCGGCAAGAGGTGACCTTGGCGGACATCCACACCTGCTCTGTGCAGGACCTCACCGGCCCTAGGAGTGTGGTGAAATGGAGTGTTTGACAAATTCTATATTTATCCATACATCCTCGACAGCTTAAGAAAATGCTGTCTCTCAGCATGTACACACTACTATATATAAAATAGATCAGTAATAAGGACCTACTGTATAGCACGGGGAACTCAAATCAATACTCTGTAATGACCTATATGGGAAAAAATGCTAAAGAAAGAGGGGATATATGTATCTGCATAACTGATCCACTTTGTTTTACACCTGAAACTAACACAACATTGTAAGTCAACTATACTCCAATACATTTTTTTTTTAAAAAGAAGAAAGTTCTGTCTCTCTGTCACAGCCCAGGGGCTGCACATTTTGCAAACCTCACCAACAGCTGCACCTCTGTTTCGTGACGACCCCTTGTGACAAGGTAAGAACAGGGAAGGGGGTGCTCTTCAGTAAACCCATTTTTTTTTTCTGCTCGAAATCATTGTGGCATGTTTCAATTCCAATACTAATTTCCTTCAGTAAATGTGTTTTTCACCTAAAATACTCTAAGAAATATTGTCAACTTCTGAATCATGCTGGGAAGTGCCAGAAAGCATGGAAAATTTTAAACAGGGGATGGTTTCAACGTCACTGATATTTTATTCAGAAATATAAATATGCATTAGGATTTTGTTCCCTTAGTTGATTCACTTTCTCGATTATGCTTCACTTATGTAATTAGGCTGTATGTGTTGAAACCCAGCCACAGGAAGGAAGATGACCTAGAAGCATCATTTTAGGGGAAAACAACCCCACCATGAAATACACATTGGTCATCCTTCACGGCAAGGATTCATTCCTTGTAACCAGACTCTGAATATCTGGAAACTTTCTGTCAAACTTCTTCATCTTTCCTCATATAATATTTTTAAAAAATGGAAAATTTGCATTTTACACTTCCCATCAATCAAATGTTAAATTCTGTGTTACTTTTAGCTATTCTGACTGAAGGAAAAAAAATAGAGAAGTGAAGCAATGTCAAAAGCAAGAGAATTTGTGCCTTTTAAAGAGAATTATTGTGCCTTTTAAACAGTAAATGTAGGTCTAATATCGTCAATCCAAGACCACAGGAAACTGCTGTATTTGTTTGTTCTTCCAAAGTTCTAGAATGAAATGTGAATAAAAGTTATCAACTGGTAACTCTAAATAGTTTTCTTGCATTTGCCTGAGTAGCTTTAGCTAGATTTATTATCAACTATGAAAAACAGATATTCAAAAGGGCCTCAATAGATCCAAACATTTATATAGATTAAAAAAAAATGGACTTGAAACTTAGAAAAACCTTATATTGGAGAGCATGAAATTTCTGCAGAAGCAGCACTGTTCAGTATTGACTATAATTGATGCAGAAAGAAGAAGGCACCTTGATCTGATCCTTATTCTAGTATGTCTGGGGTTACTTTTGAATACAATACTGAAATACTGGATCTGCTCTGAAGATCTTGGAAAGCAAAATCCAGCAGGGGTGATCCAGATCACTGCCTCCCAAGACCCTCAACCTTCTCCAGCACATTCAGGAGCTCTGGGGTCACTTTCTTCTATACCTATTACACTGTTAACACTGAAAGCCTTTCACTTCTCAATCTCTTTTTCTCATGTAGTAAACATTCCCAGAAATTGCTTTAAGAAAAATTGCTTCCCTTTGTCACATGGCTCTGTGGCTAATGTCCCAATTCTGTTATCGCTGACTCTCCTGATTATTCTATTTCTCAAACTCAAGTACAAGCATGCACAACAGCGCATATACTCTCTCTCTCTTTCTCTCTCTCTCTCTCTCTCTCTCTCTCTCTCTCTCTCTCACACACACACACACACACACACACACACACACACACACACACACAGATGTAATGAGCAGGAACCAGAACTACCTCACAGGATGCTTTTGAAATAATGAGATAAATTATAAGATGGAATTTACACTGTCCTTCTCTTGAAAGCTGCACATGGCAATCCTGATGTCCCTGAGAGACGCCAGACAGGACAAGCCGCATAGGAGCAAGGTCCGGAGTGGCCACTCCCACTTTCTTAGATAAACTTGTCCCACAAACCTAGATAGTCATGTGTTCAGTTGCTCAGTTGTGTCTGACTCTTTGTGACCCCATGGACTTATACAGTCCATGGAATTCTCCAGGCCACTATACTGGAGTGGGTAGCCTTTCCCTTCTCCAGGGATTTTCCCAATCCAGGGATTGAATCCAGATCTCCCGCATTGCAGGCAGATTCTTTACCAGCTGAGCCACAGGGAAAGTCCAAGAATACTGGAGTGGGTAGCCTTTCTCTTCTCCAGCAGATCTTCCTGACCCAGGAATCGAATCGGGATCTCCTGCATTGCAGGTGTATTCTTTACCAACTGAGCTATGACAGAAGAGCCTGGTGGGCTACAGGCCATGGGATTCACCAGGCAAGAATATTGGAGTGGGCTGCCATTTCCTTCTCTGGGGATATGGTCATAGAACGGATTTTAAGAAAACCACTCTAATGGCGTTAAATGCAATCCAAACTACCGATCACTATGTCGAAAAAGGAAAGTGTGAAAAAGATCTCAAAGATATACATCACCATTGGAGAGGGGACATTTCTGCACAGGAAGTGACATGAAAAGGGGCAGTGGGAGGGAAAGGGTCTTTTTTTTTTAACTTTATATAATTTCGCAGTTGTAAACATGAAAGGTGTTTTAGTCTGAATACATGTGTGTTTATATTATGTGGATGACGAACAAAACCTTTCGAAAGAACAACAGTGATCCAGATTTCTAAATTTCGTAGCCATAACCCTCATCACCCTTCCCTTATCATTCCAAGGAAGATACGGATCTTCCAGATGTGGTTTTGGCACTAACCTGGCGTGTGCAGGAGACGAGGTAGGTATTAGCACTGCTGCCTCTGTTCCGGGAATCCCACATAATAGGGAACATGATGAGGCTTTTGTTTTAGTTTACTGCTTCTATGAGAGACTGAACTCACCTCCTCAGGGTCACCAGACACTGAGGGGACCTGGTAAGGGCCCTCACTTTCCAGATGCAAGTTCATCAGATGATCTCAATCCCTCATTTCTTCAAGTCACTCAGAAACATATTCCTCTTGTGGTCCAAGAATCCTTAGAGGGACAAGGCCGATATAAGCAGGAGTCTTGTTTTTTCCGTGTGCCATGTATGGAGCTGAGAACCAGGTCTTGTGCTCAGAGCCTTCTGCCAGGCACTTGCTTTTAATTTCTGAGTTGGCTCATCTTTCTGCGTCCACTGTGCAAAACTTCTTAGGAGGGAGCCACTGTGAGCCTGCTGTGACTATTACTTCTCCCTAAATTGCTGCCCCTGGGCTATAGCATCTCAGTAATTGAGATCCTTTATATTAGTTTTCCTAGTACACAGTTATAGTCTGAATGCCATCTACTTAAATATTTAAAAGAGCTCCCCAAATATAATCTAAAGTTACATCTCTCTGTACTCCCATTTCCTTAAGACGGCTCCCTCTGACAGCTCTCTGTCTAGCTCAGGACCACCTCCCTCTCACTGTTAATACTCTTCTCCCAATCCTCTTGCACTCATTTTCACTTTATTCATCTCATGAAACAGAGTTACTTCATCATTTAGGAACTGTAACCTGTTATAAAGACAAGGTGAAACTTGTCAACCCTAACCCTTACACATTTACCATCCCATCATCTAGAAATCTGTCCAATATGGTAGCCATGAGCCACAGGTGGTTATTTATGTGAAGTTTCAGTAAAATTAAATTTAAGATTCAGTTTCTCATTCACACTAAGTACCTTTCAAGTGCTCAACAGACAAATGGAGCTAGTGTCTCTGGTATTGGGCAACACAGATACACATTTTACTCATTGCAGAAAGTTCTGGAGAACTTTGGACAGCCCTGATCTAAGTATTTAAAGTATCATGGTACCCAGACCCTTGGGAGAATTCAAAACTTTAACAGCAAGAAGAAACTGGATCTTGAGAAAGCAGATATATTAGTTGATAATAAATGAAAACAACGAATTAACTTTGGGAATAAGTAAATTTCCCCAAGTTATTTTCCTAAACATTATGTTGGCTTCCTGGATGGCGCCAATGCAGGAGACGCCAAAGATGTGGGTTCCATCCCTTGGTCTGGAAGATCCTCTGGAGGAGGAAATGCCAACCCATTCCAGTATTCTTGCCTGGAGAATCCCATGGACAGAGGGGTCACAAAGAGTCAGACATGACTGAGTGACTGAGTACAACATGTTACTTACCCTGACTGGACTATAACATTGTTTTGATTCTGGAATAATCTTCTATGAATTGACAGAAATATTTTTTAAGAAGAACATTTATGAAGCTGTCAATCTGCTCCTTTTCCGTTTAGGTATAAATAAGTTTGAAAAGCTTAGACGAACAGGAATATGGGAATGTTTCCAGCCGCCTTAAAGCCTTCCAAATGGAGAGCCAATCTTACAGCCTCTAGCGGTGATAAGGGGGCTATCTCCCCATGTGCCAAGCATCTCTTCATCCATCAGCCTGCTCAGCTATCGCTTCCCCATGAAATCTGCCTGAAACAGTTCCCTTCCCACGTAAAACAACCAGTGTCAGTCTCCCCCAGCTTTGCTCAACTACCATCTCCTGTGCTTAAGTCCATCACTGCACATCCTGCTGAATTCTAGCTCTCATATCTGTCCTCCCTGTGTGGCTGGGAGCTCCTAGAGGGCAGGAAAGTGATCGGCTCTCATTTGCACTCCCAGCACTTAGCACTGTGTCTGACACATAGGAAGCTGATTGAACTGAACAAACTGGACACAAAGATGTACACTTTTCACTCTGAATCTGGTCTTGCAGTCACAGGTATTTGAGGTATAATCAATGTAAGCTACTTTGTTACTGCCTACATTTAGTTAGCTGACATTTTAATTAATTTGAAATGTTAGCAGGAATAATTACCTGCCATGATCCAGCTGGCTGTTGGTAGCCTACATGTATTTGCTTTCTAAATCTAATAGGTTTCCAATTTCTTGGGGGAAAAATAAACTTTTCTCTGGGTCCAAAATGGAGAAGGGAAATGGCAATCCATTCCAGTATTTTGGCCTGGAGAATTCCATGGACAGAGGGGCCTGACGGGCTACAGTTCATGGGGTGGCAAAGAGTCAGACACGATTGAGCGACTCTCACTTCACTTCTGGGTCCAAAAAGGCTAACTAATGACATTGCAAAGTGAAATAAATACTGTTGTTCCATCTGAATTCTTTAATATTTTTCAAAATATACAAATAAATCACTAAATGATGGGATTTTGATTTGATGAGCCAAAAGACAATGAAAAGCATTGTCAATATTTAAAACCTAGATAAAAACTCACTCTCCAAAGCTTCTCCAGGAAAATGTCCACTGGGTTTTCTTCCTAAGAAACTTAACTTTATAAAATGGGCAAACACCCACATTTCAAAAGGGAGGCCCAAATACATCTTATGTTGTCAAAAAGATCATTAGTGCCTATGTGTGTGCTCTTAAAACCAGAATCCTAATAATCTTGATTAAAAGACTGGCATCAGCAATCAAAACACAAGACATAATAACTCAGTATTAAATATAAGCTATGATATTCAAGAAGATGATCTCCTAAGCAAGAAAGGCCTGGCCCTTTCAGTGCTGTAATCAACTCAACTGGAATTGTTTTTCCCTTCAGGTCAGATTAGGAGCCTAATTGTTCTTTCGTTTTTCATCTCTCCTTTAAATATCAGTGCAATACCACATTTTATAACTTTTATATTGAAAGATAGAAAACACTATTTCTGAATTTGTTGAAGGATTTATAGAACAATTCTGTAATCCTTTTCAATTTAGAGCCATACCTCAGAGATTTATTTGAATAGAGAGTTGGAATTTCCAAATGCCTACATAAGTATTATCACATTTAATGCAAATTGTTCGTATACATGATTAGCCCAATTATTCAGGCCACACCTGCTCAGTTTACATATTTTTCATGACATCTCCCTCCATTCGTTTTTCCTTCTTGATTTGAAATGTTATACTTTTCTTTCTTACTAGTCTTGTGTTAGTAACAATGGTGAAAAGAAGAAAAAGAGGTGAAATTCCAGCTGATCATAGTTTTTAAATGTACAAAGTTCTCTTAGAAAAACTGACTGAGAATATTGAAATTGCTGCTGATTGAAAGGCTTTTGTGAGTAGAGGCATTACTCTAAGTGATTTCAAGTCTTTCAGTGTTTGTGTCTTATTCAAACACACTTAATTTTTACAACTCTCAGTTACTAACATAATTATTTTATAATAGCCTTTTCCTTTATTTAAGTCTGTGTGCTATGGAGGCTTATCCCCATTTTTATAGGTGAGGGAAAAAAAAAAAAAGGAATAGAGAGAGAGAAGGTTGACCTGTCCAAGCAGAGGCCAGGGTTAGAAACCAAGGCACTCGATGGCAGGTCGAGTCCATTCCCTGAAGTCAGTGGCTCTCACATCATCTGCCTGTTGGTGAGCTTGTGAACACAGACGGTGGCTGGAGAGGGGGTACCCTGAAATGTTGGATTTGGCGGGTCTGGGGTGGCTCTTGAGAATGTGCATTTCTTTATAAGGCGCTGCAGATGCTGCTGTGGCCAAGAGTGGTCCTCGGACCATACTTTCCTCCGTGGGCTCACTTTACATCCCATAACTTGTGAGCCACATTGGAGCAGGGGCTCACCTGGGTAAGGTACGGTGGCTCTCCATGCCTGTCCACTGGTGCCAACTGGTCACCATTGCAATGCCTGTGGCACCTCATACACATCAAGTAGATGCTGCCTGCATCAGCTTCCGTTTTCCCATGGTACAAGGGAAATGAGATTGGGCCAGTGAAACGTGCAAAGAACCTTTTTGTAGTGTCTATTTTGGCTAAAGTGCCCCCATCCTTTTCCCCTTCTGAACTGCTAAATGTAATAAGTGAAACTAAGCGGCACAGAATGGCAAGGAAAACTGTCCCCAAGTCCTTACCCTTCCAAGGAGCCCTTTATGTCCTGGGCAGGGAGTCTGAGGTTGCCTGGCCACGAAGTAAGACCTCCAGGTATCCGTGTTCTCCCCAGACACACACTATGGCCGTTGACATTAGTCAATACCTTCCCAGCTACGTGAGGGATTTAGTTGCTATTCTTCCTTGACAATTAAATGACCATCCTTCCATCGCCCACCCCCAAATAATTTCTTCAACTCCTCCTTCTTTATGGTGCAAAATAAACCACTTTAAAGGGGCATTATCCTGTTCATTTTATTTTTTTTCAGATTACTTGGGAACAGAGACGCTATGCTTTTTGAGAAAAGTGGTGGATTGTGGCGCCCCAGGTAGTTAATGAGCTAGAGAACCAAGATCACGTGAACCACCACATTCTAGGTGAGATCCGACTGATGGAAACGAAAGAGCTGGAAGAAACGGATTACTGACAGTTTGTTAGCGTTGAACGTCATGGTCTTACCTATGCACACTAGATCCATAAAACCATACATTCCATAGCAGATCTGAAAAAGGATGTCCTTCCTCTGCCACACTGCATAGGGGCTGAAGGCGGACCAGAGGAGCCAGGTCACACTCGCTATTAAGAACAGGGATCCTAGAATTACAGCGATCATCTGAACTTTCTCAACCAGTGTTATAGAAATGCTCTGCCACTAAAAGAAAAACAGAGGCATGTAAGAAAAGGTGCTGTGGATAATTTAAAAAGAAAAAAAAAACATTTTTAGCCCCATGTTTCTCTTCACATTAGACCCTTTTCAATCTGATCGGTCCCCCAATGATTTTTTTTTTCCCATTTCATTCAGTGTATAAAAAATAGACCAGTAGATAAAGATTAATGAATTGCCTCAACTTCATTATTTTCAGTATTTCACCACTCTGCAAATTTAATCTAGTTTTATTCCAGATAACCGTACTGAGTGTGAATGGCTGAGGAATATTTAGTACCGAGGAATCACATTGTCATCTTTCACACATGCATGAAATTAAATGCACTCTGAAGAAACATGGTAAGGGCTCCTCTGCCTGGAAATTTATTTTGCTCTTAATACATCTGGCTACTGCAAAAAAGGGAAGTATCTCCTTTTGTGAAAAAACGTAAAAAGTAAATAAAGAATCTATATAAGAACATCTGTGAAAAAGTCATTTAACACACTGAAATAATTATAAGGAAACTATAAAACTGTATGTTATCTGTTATTGCTACATTTCATATGCTCAGATATTACTGGCTATTTATTATCTAATGAGCAATCCATGAAGCCATTCTTGTCAAGATTTAGAATTTGTACTTTAAGGAGTATCTTTGAAACTCACAAACTGTATAAGCAACCACCATTCAGTGGAGACAATAATTTGGTGTCCAAAGCATCAACATTTGACAGGATTTATTGTACAAACGATGAAAAATCTTTCAAGGGTGTTAACAACTTGAGAGAATTAATTAATCATGTTCTCACTTTTGCATCACTGAGACAGAAACACAACTAGAATTGCTATTATGGTCTGCCAGTAAATCAAGCAATGAAACTCAAAACAACCGGCACAGTCTCCTCATGTGTGAGAGTTGTGGCTGTTACAACATATGGCTTGTCAGAAGAATTGCTAAACAGTTTAAATAACCTTTAAAAAACAAATGAGCTTCAACAGTCAGAATCCACTGGGTGAATCTGACAACCTCCTTAAACCCTTTACTTACCTGGAGTGTGAATATGTGAATCCCCAGAAAGAAGTCTATCACTGCTCATAACTTCCCTCTCTTCCTCATTGCCTCTCTCACCACAAGTAAGTTACATATAATGATTTTAAGCATGATTTGAACCTTTCGTATTCTTAAGACACATAAGTCTACATTTGTTAAAGATTAAATAGTAAAATGAATTCAAAATACTTCATTCTCTCAAGTCACTTACTGGCTTCTCTTGAAAAAAAACACACACACACACACACAAACCAGAACCAAATGAAAAAGTTTGTGGATTCTATAATGAAGACATTTTTAATCATTTTAATATGAAGATTAATTTATTGAAAAGTGGTTCTTATCTTTATAAATTTGCATGAATAATAACTGAACTAGTCAATATCATTTTATCATATTATTATATCACTACAAATAAATCAGTATTATATTTTGAGCACATTTCTGAAGCTTTATTTTTTTCCCACTGTCTTCCTGATGTAACATTAAGCACATTAATTTCAAATGACTAGGCATTTGAATTTTAAACCATTTTAAATTTGGTGTTGCCAGCCAAGTGTGAAGTGTCAGTGTCTGTGGTCTTGTTTAGTTTTGATATCCATTAAAGTCTGCATGAAATACAACAACATAGTTAGCAACACAGAAAACTGCTTCCAACTAATCTCCAGCTTAGATGGATGCTAACAGGTCTGTATACACTATGTTAGTCTTTATCAATTTATTAATCACATCACACAGATGAAAACAAAGCATCATTTTAAACCCAAGAGGCAAAGGTGTCCAATTTGTGTGCGTATGTATGTATGTTTGATTTTCACAGGATGGGCTACAGGTTTCAAAATACATACGCCTGCATCACAGGAGTCAAAAAGTCCAGTGTGTGAAGAGGGTTCACCAGGAATGCACTCTACATACTGATATCTCTTTCCCTTTTGCCAGGAATCCTTTATGTTCCAGATTCATTATGTAATTTCAGCGGCATTAAATTTGGACAGCTCAATATTGTATAATTAATTATATTTTGCTCCAGTTAAGCTTATTAATTAATTAGTTGATCCAGGCTGCCTGCATGACAATTGAGTAACAGCATAACTGATGATGGCCACAGACACCCTCGGGGGCACTTGGATTTGGGAGAACTGGTGGGGCTGGTTTTATGGTGCTGTGGTGTGTCCTGGGACAAGGAAGCTGGTGACTCTGGGTCTCAGAGTCAGCTGACTGCCAAGACAGGGAGGCCGTGCTCAGGCAGCAGGCTTTCCAAACATGAGGCTCAGCCGTGCCTTGACAAGAAAGGTGAATGAACAACAAGACAGACTTACTAGAAATAAGGAGCATATGGTATCACTTATATTTGGAATCTTAAAAAAAAAAAAAAAAAAAAAAACCTTGATACAAATGAACTTATATACAAAATAGAAATAGGCCCACAGTCATAGAAAACAAATTTATGGTTACCAAAGGGGAAGGGTGGGGGTGGGAAGGGATAAATTAGGAGGTTGGGATTAAAATATACACACTATTATACTTAAAATAGATAACCAGCAAGGACCTACTATATAACACAGAGAAGTGTACTCAATATTTTGCAGTGAACTATAAGGAAAAAGAGTCTGAAAAGAACAAATATATGCATATGTATAACTGAATCACTTTGCTGTACAAATGAAACTAACACAACATTGTAAGTCAACTATACCCCAACAAGAGAAAAAGGAAATATTGATGCTTCATACTTGTTTCGTGTTACCAGATTTAAAATGGTTTAAAATTCAAATGCCTGGCTGTTTGCAATCAATGCATTTAAAATTATATCAGGAAGCTAGGATAAAAAAGAACAACTCTTGATTACAATACACCTGGAGGCTCAATTATTTACTATCATAGAAATGATTTTTTAGTGGTGGATATAAGAAGTAATTTGAGACTTTTGAAGTTTATTTTTAAAGAAGGACAAACTGCTCAAAATCTGCAATGAGCTCCCTGCAATTTTGGTTTTCTGTTACTTCACTAATAGTGCAAACGTGCGTGCAAGTGTGTCTGAAAGTGCATGTATATTCTTCACATGCTGATGAACCTTAAAATTGGTACTATTTCACTGAATAGCTAATGAGGACAAACCATTACTGAAATTAAATTTATGAAACCAATTATGAACTTAGAGATTGCCCTTTGAACACTGACACCATCTTGATAATTTCTTCACCCACTGTATACCGCTCTCTTATTTTTACCATTATGTACAAAAAGTGGGATTTTTCACATTCTTCCCCTAGGAAAAATACTACTACTTCCCACCACAAGGAAATACTCCTTGCCCTGGAAGACACTCATTATCTACCAGGCTCAGCCTAAAGGAACTGTGTTAATGGACCATTAGCTTGGACAATAAAAACAGTAGACAAGTGTCTTGGGGCATCTCTCTCTACCACAAGGATACTGAAGGCCTGGACGGCAGTTTGTAAGGCACTTCTGAATCTTGAACAAAATTTGTCAACTGCTGAGCACACTTTTTTTCCTCCTCTAAAACTTCATACATAAGTATGTATATATATATATTTTTTTCACTTAAATGTCTTCCCAAGTTTGGAAAGGAAAGTAACAATAATCAGATTGGTTTAAAGCCAATAATTGCTGTTATTTTCTTTCAGTCTATAATATGTGAATATGTATGACTCTTTTATATTCCTGAAAAGCTGTTCACCTTACACAACTATTCAACCTATTGTTTCTAGAAAAAAATGGGACCAATTGGTTCCTCTTTGGGAAGTTCTTCTAATTTAGTGTACTAGAAGAAGTAATTTAATATTCATGCCCTGTATTTATCCAGGACTAATATGTGTCAGGCACTTTTATAAGAAGTTATACATATTAACTCATCTAATTCCCCTGGCTACCTTAGGAGGGAGGTACTATTACAATCCCCATTTTACAGATAAGGAAACAGGTAGAGAGAGGCTTAACAATTGCTCCAAATTAAAACACCTAGTAAGGACTGGATTTGAGATATAAACCCAGCTAGTCTGGCCTCTAGGTCATGCTCTCAACCCTGATACTATTCTGTGTAATAATTTCATTGAGCTCTGATAACAGTTAACTGCATGCACGCATGCATGCATGCTAAGTCGCTTCAGTCATGTCCGACTCTGTGCGACCCCATGGACAGCAGCCCACCAGGCTTCTCTGTCCACAGGATTCTCTAGGCAAGAACACTGGAGTGGGTTGCCATGTCCTTCTCCTATACCCCATCATTTCAGTGCCATGGCAGTTTTTTGATAAAAGCTTCAAGACTGTCTTTTCTGGTCTACTGAGACAGCTTTCTAGCTGCATAGCCAGCTGTGAGTCACTCACTGATCCTCTATTTAACTCCCAAATCTATACTCCTAATGAAAGAAAACCTGCCCCCATTGGGCTGGACTCTAAGCTCCATTAAGGAGGCTAAATATCTGGTTCAGCACATATTCCCAGGGCCTGGCACATAACTGTTGCAGGAAGGATGGAAGAAAGGGATGGAAGAATATCACAAGGAAGACAGGGAAGAAGGGAAGAAAGAGGGAGGAAGGAAAGAAGCAAGGTAGGGAAGGAGGGATGAAAGGAGGAAGGGAGGGAGAGAGGAGAGAGAGGTGTACTCCTCAATTCAGCTTCATCTGATTCTCTGTATTCTCCCAAAGGCTGTGTACCTTTTACTTAGGTCCCTTCTCTGCTTTTGAGCACGTTCTCACTTGATGAAATCTCTCATCCATCCACAACTTGCTGTGATGCCAGCTCTTCTAAAAAGGCAGCCCCCTCCTGCCCCTTCTCTTTTAAGCAGAATTCCTCCTTATGGACCCCACGAGCCAGTCTGTATACTTCTGATTAGCATGGATTTCTTTCATTGGACTCCCATGTTGTCTTGGAATCCTATCGTCCACACATTGCATGACATGATAGCAGAAGCTGAGTCTCACCTCCCGTTGTGTTCACCAAACAGCAGAGCGCACCTAGTCAATGCTTTAAATACACCATACCTGACTTTAGTTTCCATCACCTAACTGATTGCCAGATTAACATTCTCTCCACATCCATTCTGTCATTGCCGACAGGATAAAGTTCAGCTCTGGCGAAGCCACCAGTGAGTAAAGAAGTGAGAATTTAAACTCAGATTTGTTTCCAAAGCCTGACTTCTTTCTTAAGTGTCTGCCTCTGCATACTGTCTGCTTTTCACACCTTCTGTCTATTTAAACTGACCCATCCTACATCTAAAAGCAAAGCCAAAGAGGACATGGCTATACCTACCTAAAGGTAACTCTAGGGATGAAAAAAGTCAACAAATGCAAAAAGCAGAGCAGCAGAATACCAACTAAACCTGACCAATAGCTTTTCAAATGGGATCGATCCTCACATACTTCTTCAGTATGAAAGTTGCAATTCGTTAAATGAATATTGGGCTTTCCTTGTAGCTCAGATGGCAAATAATCCACCTACAATATGAAACCCGAGTTCAACCCCTGGGTCAGGAAGATTTCCCTGGAGAAGGAAATGGCAATGCACACCAGTATTCTTGCCTGGTGGGCTACACGACTGAGGGACTAAGCACATATACATACACGTAAATGAATATTAACATAATGATGACATGCTGATGGAATTATACTTCTTTAATTTTAACAAAGTTTGGAAATAAAGTCATACTGGAAACTTTTTAACATTCTCTTTATATATAACTGTTCAGAGATGTACCAAGTAAGGTCCATCGGTGCTAGAAAGACACAGACAAGTGTGTGTGGCCCCAAACAGGGTATGATATTGTGTAAGGGTCCATATTGGTTTGGTATCCCCTTCATGGGAAACTTGATAAGTATCCCAATAATTTCTATAGACTGCTCTGAAACCATGGCACTAACTGTTGCCATTACCAATGAAATCATACTGCAGCCATGAAATTAAAAGACACTTGCTCCTTGGAAAACAAGCTATGACCAACCTAGAAAGCATATTAAGGAGGAGGGACATTACTTTGCTGACAAAGGTCCTTATTGGTCAAAGCTTTGGTTTTTCCAGTAGTCATGTACAGATGTGAGAGTTGGACCATAAAGAAAGTTCAGTGCCAAAGAATTGATACTTTTGAACTGTGGTGTTGGAGAAGACTCTTGAGAGTCCCTTGGACTATGAGGATATCAAACCAGTTAATCTTAAAGGAAATCAATTCTGAATATTCATTGGAAGGACTGATGCTGAAGCTCCAATACTTTGGCCACCTGATCGGAAAAGCTGACTCACTGGAAAAGACCCTGATGCTGGGAAAGACTGAAGGCAGAAAGAGACCAGGTTGACAGAGGATGAGATGGTTGGATGGCATCACTGACTCAATGGACATGAGTTTGAACAAGCTCTGGGAGATGGTGAAAGTCAGGGGAGCCTGGCATGCTGCAGTCCATGGGGCTGCAAAGAGTCGGACATGACTGAATGACTGAACAACAGTACAATCACAGGTGTATTACTGTCTTCAGACAAAAAAGGATGGAAGAAAAAGCCAGGAATTTTCTTTAAAGAAATGATGGGAGCCCAAGCCATGACGAGATCGAGTCCCCTCCTTGTATAAATCACTTCTAGCCAGTCAAATGAGAACCAGAGAAAGGCGTGCACTCTATCAGGCCTCCAGGAAGCTGTTTAGAATGATGTGTTCCTGTCATTCTGTTGTCTGAAAGAGTTAATGCAGCCTCTCAATTTAGAACCAATTTCCTCCCTGAAAATAGCACGTGCTCAGAGGGAATGAGGCTAAACTCAGAGAAAGTAGATTGTTTCAGGGTGCATTAAATCATTCAGTCTGAAGCACTGCTTCATCTTTGTTTTTACAAGGCAGGTCAGATATGAATCACAGCTAATAGATTTGCAGAATAGTGATTTATAACATGCAGTGTGACAGGTGGTATTACTTACCAATGTCACAGGAGAAAACACCTGCTCTTAAGAAGGGTCCTCTACAGAAAAGTGAATTCAGTGAAAACCCATTTTCAATCATCTTTAGATGGTGTTTAAATTGAACCACTAAAGTTGGAATTTGAAACGCTGGCAGAAAACATCTCAATGTGTAATCAATTTGACAGGCGGATAAAACATTCAGTTAATTATATGCCTATTCTTTGAAGACTCTCATTTATAGGGTGCATATTAAAAATGATTTCATGGCTTAATATGAGTCTTCTCTGTGAGAAAAGCATTTTCATAAATTTGTCAGACCTGAGATAAACGTCATGCAAGAGAAATTTGCTTTGTGTGAAAAAGGTGAAATCTAAACAACCTAGGAAAAATAATTAGGGGAACACAAAACTGCTTCTTTTAAATGTTAATAAAATTGATAAAGCTCTAGAAAAACTAACCAAGAAATGAAAGAGGAAATGTGATGACTGATGTTACAGAGGAAAAGAACGCTAAGAGGACACTGTAGACAATTTTATGCCAATGGATTCAATTACAAACGTGAAACAGACAAATTCTCTGAAGAAAACAGACTTACCAAAACTGACTCAAGATGAAATAGAATGTATAGAAATAGAATAATACTATATAAAATAAATTGAATTTTTAATCCAAAGCCTTCCACAAACAAATGAACAAACATCTCCAGGACCAGAGAGTTTGACTGGAGAATTTTATCAAACATTTGGAAAATAAAATGTGAATTGTGCACATATTCTTTCAGAAAATAAAGGAGGACAGAATATTTCCCAACTCATTTTATGAGGTCAGCATCAACCAGGTACCAAAACCTGACAAAAACATTACAAGAAAAAAAAAGACAAAAACTTTCAGACCATACTCCTTATGAGCATAGATGAAAAAAAAAAAATCCTCTATAAAATATTAGCAAATCAAATCCATCAATATATAAATATAATAATGCAGCACGAGTGACATTCACTACTTTCTGGTCTTTGTACCCTTTTCTTTAATAATTAAAGCAGTTGTAAAATGTATGTTTTGTTTTTGTTCAGTTGCTAAGTTCTGTCGGACACATTGAGACTTCATGGACTGGCCCACCATGCTCCTCTGTCCATGGCATTTTTCCAGGCAGGAAATATTAGAGCGGTTGCCGTTTCCTTCTCCAGGGGGTCTTCCAGGATCAGGGATTGAACCCGAGTCCCCTGCACTGGAGGTGGATTCTTTACCACTGAGCCACCAGGGAGGCCAGCACGAGGCATGCTTGATGGACCACAAACAAGATGTCTTAGCATTCCCTGTACCTCAAAATGTGCACACTTCCTGGGATGAGTGTCCAGAACTATGTGCCTGGGTCCTTGGATTATGAAGTAGGAGAGAAATATTCTCCCCTCAGGAAGGAAACCTCTGAAAGAAGGCGGACCCTAAGAAGATTTCCCTCCAGTGTTGAGAGTCATCCCAGTTTTCCACATGACAACTCGGGTCACATGGAGTTTACATATGAATGGGCAAAGCTATGATTTTTCCAGTAGTCATGTATGGATGTGAGTTGGACTATAAAGAAAGCTGAGTGCCAAAGAATTGATGCTTTTGAACTGTGGTGTTGGAGAAGACTCTTGAGAGTCCCTTGGACTAGAAGGAGATCCAACCAGTCTATCCTAAAAGAAATCAGTCCTGAACATTCATTGGAAGGACTGATGCTGAAGCTGAAACTCCAATACTTTTGCCAGCTGATGTGAAGAACTGACTCATTTGAAGAGACCCTGATGCTGGGAAAGATTGAAGGAGAGAGGAAAAGGGGATGACAAAGGATGAGATGGTTGGATGGCATCACTGTCGCAATGGACATGAGTTTGGGTGAACTCCAGGAGTTGGTGATGGACAGGGAGGCCTGGCGTGCTGCAGTCTATGGGTTCATAAATAATCAGACATGATTGAGCGACTGAACTGAACTAAACTGAACTGGGGCAAGGCTACCCTTTGACTTTAACTCCAGGAGAATAGTCTTGGATGAATCAGGAAAAAAAAAAATGTTAAACTGGCCTGAGGCCACGTGGAACAGCAAAGGGACCAAAAATTCAGGGCTGGGCCAGAGTGATCAGATAAGCATGGCAAGTTTGAAAATTCAACTCCAGGATGAGAGGAACAAAGAGAAAGCTTCATCACTAAGTAAGAAGCAGGACCAGCAGAGCCCACAGACATGGAGTAGGGAGGCAAGCTGAACAGAAGAAGTGCCTGTGAATGGCCAGAGAGATGGACACTAACTCATCTGTCAGATGAGCCTTTCCACATTATCTGTCCAGAAAAACCCTTCTAACCAAAGCTGTCCTCTATTCAGATCCCAAGTCTTTGTAAATGGAAGCTGAAGACCATCCTATCTAGCTGTCTCCAGAGTCACAGGAAGATGAAAGATCAAAAGAGAAGAAAGTGTGAAGTCTTTTTATAAGAGATGAGTATTGTTAGATGTAAGGTTTTGCCTCACTGAAAAAAATCTCTCAAGTGACTTGGTATTAACAGGAGCAACAGCTTTTTAAACTAATTTGTAATAGGTTACTTCAGTCGTGTCTGACTCTGTGACCCTATGGACTGTAGTGGCCCTCCAGGCTCCTTTGTCCATGGGATTCTCCAGGCAAGAATACTGGAGTGAGCTGCCATGCCCTCCTCCAGGGCATCTTCCTGACCCAGGGATTGAACCCACGTCTCTTTATCTCTCCTGCATTGGCAGGCAGGTTCTTTACCACAAGGCCACAAGCTAGTATTTTGTTAGCAACTGTAGGGTATGGAGTCTACATGAAGATACCAAAGATTCTGGATCTCACTTAAGAAAATGCATATTTACTCCTGCATTTTATTCGTCTAATTCTTTCTGAACCATCCATATCTCGTCCCTCAAGGTAATCTCTTGTTCAACTGTTTTGATTGTTGTAGATGTCCATACTTGTCAAAGGCATGTTGATCCAAATTTAACGTTGCAAGTGTTCAAATAAAAATACACTTTAGCTCTTCAGTGTTCAAGACCTTATATTGCCCTTTCCCTCTCTGTGTTAATTCTTTCTTGCAACAAAAGCAGGTGCTATCCATTATTTCAAATCAGGGAAATTTGCCTCAAGTGTCAACTGTCTAATATAGTTAATCTCAATAACTAGATTTTATCCCATATGAATTAAAAGTGTATGCCTGCATATAAAGCACTTTTGTTTCAATACTCTTCTCAATATTTGGTACTCATGATGTTTGAACGGGCTTCCCAGGTGGTGCAGCAGTAAAGAACCCACCTGCCAATGCAGGAGACCCAAGAGATGCAAATTTGATACCTGGATTGGGAAGATTCCCTGGTATAGGCAATGGCAACCCACTCCAGTATCCTTGCTTGGAAAATCCCATGGAACGAGGAACTAGCTTGGTTGCGGGTTGCAGTCCATGAAGGTCATGACTGAGCGACTAAGCATGCATGTATTAGCACAACGTTTGAACACACACTGCCCAGGGCCTCTCTAAGTAATTAGTAGGTGGTCACAATCGTATTTACTTGTTCTCTCCACGAATTGAAAGCTACCTTTGTTAATGGAACTAAAACTCTCAATGGGCTGTTACTAGTCTTCAGCCTTGCTTTTGGAACAAGATTTGCACGGAAAGCAACTACCTTCTCATTTGAAATATTCAGTTCATGCAGACTGATGAAGGAAACGTTCACATCCTGAGGTACAGGGAAGTCATTTGGCTTATACTTGAGTCGACGTGAATTTTCTGCTACCTAAAACACCCTGTTTGTGGCCCATCAAACACACGTTGCACGCCTGCTTTAATTATTAAGGAAAAGGGTGCACTGAGGAGCAGAAGAGAATGTCCGTGCTAAAAATCAAGATTAAGTGCCTCCCTCCCTGAGGTGCCAATGCTGGTCCTCCTTTGATGATAAGACTGTCTTCCAGGTGCCAAGGCCATACTGACTGGCTGTGGACATCCTGATCTGTTTTTCTTGAAACCTTCCAGGAATGTAGCCCTGATTTGTTTCATTCTCTTTGTTCTGACAAGCAGGAAAACCGTGCTTCTCTGGAACAGTTCCTTGGAGTTAGATGAAAGGGTCTCTCCTGAGATACAGTCTTCAATTTATCTCAGATAAAGCTCTTTTCTATTATTACCATAGATGGTTTATTGGTTATTGTCATTGAGAAGACTGAACACCGTATACTCTCCTGGGGGTCAGAACAGTACCCCCTGATCGTTAGGACCAGATCGTTAAGGACCAGAGCATGAATCAAAATCACCTCTTCTGTGTAACTGATGCAGTCTTTACACAGTGGTTTCCCTTGGCTATGGGGGGACTGGTTCCAAAAGAGAACTGAATTGGCTATTCTACCACATGAGTTACTCTTCCCCTAAGGACCTCAGTGTTCTTCACTGTAAAATGACATCTGACATAGTTGTCTCAGAATAACTGTGTACAGACATCTTCACACCTCGCACTCCTTCCTTAGTTGGGTTCTAGAGACTGAGGCAGCGGCTCACCCCAGGGGATTCCCCAGCAACCACATCTGTGCACACACCACTCTCGAAGTGCAGAGCAGAGACGCGCTTCACAATCTGAAGCCACAAAAGCATAAAGAGGAAGGTAATGTTCTCCGGGGTTTTGACGCATCAGTAGAGGTTCATTAGGCAGAAAAGAACGTGCCAGACAGAAGACCAAGCACCTCTCTCTCTTTGGCTACAGGTTTTGCTTTAATTTCATTTTATCATTCTTTCACCTGTCTTTTATAATAGATTTTAGTTCTATTCTCACACTTAGTTTTGCAAGCCAACAGCAGTCAAATAGTGACTTCTTAGGCCATTAATGTAAACATTTGAGTATAATACCTGGCTTCCACCCCAAATAGCCCATAATCTACTTGAGGGATGAGACCAGTGCATGAGAAACAGGGGAATCAAGCAATACAGCATGCAATTTAGCCATCGACTGTGCAGAAGAGACTGTGAGTTTCAAGATGGGAATTAGGTGGGCAGACATCAACGCAAATTCAAGCGACCCAGAACGGCTCCCTGGCCTGCCTGTGAGTGACAGGGGAAATGTGGAGATGGAAAAGTCTGACATGAGATGTTTCAGGAGGAGCAACCTGAGCAAGGCTCCAAGGTGAAGGAAAGAACAAGGGATGCTTCTGGGGTCCCCGATCTAAAGGCAGGCTGTATTCGCAGGACCCCAGAAGAATCATTTGAGAAGTGATGTTGGTCTACAATCTGAGACACAGAACATCCAGCAATATGACTAACTTTCTCTCTATTAAGTCCCATCGATACATGGTGATCGGTTTACACGTCTGCTTCCCTGACTTCACTGGGAGCTCTGTGCAGGCAGGGACAAAAACCTTCTCAATGTCTGACTGAATCCTTGTCACTTGGCACTGTGCCTGGCACATCATCAGAACTCACACTGAGTCAGTGAAGGAGACTTAGTTCTGCTTTATCTCTTTATGTGAGTGATTTGTTTTGACAGCATGAAAGGATCCCAAAGTCACTGTAACTTTCTGGTCTAGTTCCCAACCAAGGATGATTTTTGCCCACCTTCTCCCCTGGGGACATTTGACAGAATTTGGAGACATTTTCAGTTATCATCACTGGAAATGGTGCCCCTGGCATTTAGGAAGTAAAAGCCAGGGGAGCTGCTTACATCCTACAGTGTACAAGTCAGCCCCACAAAATTATCAGTCCCCAAATGTCGATAGTGCCAAGGTCGAGAAACTAGTTTGTCACACTTAAGACTGAAATAGACACTGTGTTTGGATTGTGGGTATTTTAGCTGTACTCTCTTCTGAACCTAAAGCATGCTTATCTTAAAAAAAAAAAGAAAGAAAGAAAGAAAGAAAATGAGAGGGAAAAAGCTTGATTCTTTTCAAGATAATTCAATGTAGTTTCCTGAGAAACCTAACAGCGGTGATGTCCAAAGTGTGTCAGGGGTCATCTCATCAGCCAGCCAACTGCATTACATGGTGACTCAGCTGGAAAATTCGTGAGAAACAGTGCGGGGAGGACAATGTCAGACGGTGACTAATGTGCCAATTAAAAAAAAATTTCCAATTCCTTGTGATTCTGCATGAAATAACCTACAGGCATCTATTAACCCAGCATGCTAATTTTTGAAATGAATGACAGATGATTCAGTGAAGCATTGATAAAGGAAGGAAAAGCATGTTGCTAAGGAAAGATTTCTTTATAACTCCAGATACAGAGGGAAGTATGGAAAGAAGGAAGGAAGGGCGGGAGTGATGGAAACAAGGAAGGGGGTAGGGAGGGAGGGACACAGGGAGGGAGAGAGAGGGGAAGGATAGATGAGTGGATGGATGGATGATAGGTAGACAAATGATTGGATAGATGGAAAGACAGACTGACTTACCCCCATCCAAGGCCACAGCCAAGGTCACTAAAGCATCCATAATGCTGTATTATCATCCTGCGCAGAGTCTCCATACACTGAAGAAACCCAAATTAGCCTTTTATGGTTTTTGATTAGGAATTAGAAGAAAGTTACTCAACAACTTTAGGGTATTTCTAACATTCTGATACCAAACAGCTTTTGGATTAGGCACCTCAGAGAGGGAACCTACCCTAGAAACTAAATAATCCTGTGGTCCTGGAGAGAGGAGAGCTCTTCAGATAAGAGAGAAAAGCAAAGATAATCTGGTTTATAGAGAAATGATGGGTGCGGATGAAAGCCACGTCTACTGAGGTCAGAGATCAACCTGTTTCAGATTTGAACATGCACAACCAAGAACCTGTCCTTGTAGAAACACATGTGGAAGGAGGCAAAAAGCTGCTCAGAGGCCCTTCGTTTTAAGGAAGAGAAAAGAGAGGTCCCAGCAGAGAAGCAAACTGCTAGTCAAGGCCACCACGCTGGCTGCTGGGACATCAACGTGACCATTGACGTTGGTCCAGCCACTCTGCCGTGATGCCTCTGAACTTACCCTGAAACCTCTCCTCTCTCATCTTGGGCCATCTCACTCCTATGAGCTGATGTACTGCTACTGCTGCTGCTGCTAAGTCCGACTCTGTGCGACCCCATAGACGGCAGCCCATCAGGCTCCACCGTCCCTGGGATTCTCCAGGCAAGAGCACTGGAGTGGGTTGCCATTTCCTTCTCCAGTGCATGAAAGAGAAAAGTGAAAGTGAAGTCGCTCAGTCGTGTCCGACTCTTAGCGACCCCATGGACTGCAGCCTACCAGGCTCCTCCATCCATGGGATTTTCCAAGCAAGAGTACTGGAGTGGGGTGCCATTGCCTTCTCCGATGAGCTAATGTACTAGTCACTCTTAACTCTTCCTCGTCAAGCCCACGGATCCAGCCCATAACTTATGATAGTGGTAGAAACCCCCTGCCCCACGACCCACAATATCAGAGGCAACTCAGGGAGGATCCTCAACACTGGCCAGGGACCTGGCTACAGGTCAGGTGTTCACTAAGCTGCTCCTCTACTTCTTAGGAAATCTCAGTCTATCCTGAGAAATGTTCCAAAATGATGTACATTGCAGAAGAGATGAATATTAAATTATTCACATGACAGCTGACCTAGCTTTTAAGCCACTTCATTTATGAACAGGATTTATCTAAGAGGAGACATGAAGGCAACTTTTCCAGAGCTTTCCCTTCCCCAAGAAATGCTTAGAGTGAAAAAAAGTAAGTAGTTTAGAGAAAAGAGAAGGGCTTGAGGGAAGCATTATTGATGTGTGTTTTTTTTTTAAATTAGATTACCATATTACCCTTTTTAGAAGGCTGTATGTGTGCGTGCATCATGTCTGACTCTCTGCAACCCCATGGACTACAGCCCACCAGGCTCCTCTGTCCATGGGATTTTCTAGGCAAGGATACTGGAGTGGGTTGTCATTTCCTTCTCCAGGGGATCTTCCCGACCCAGGGATTGAACCTGCATATCTTGCATCTCCTGCGTTGGCAGGAGGGTTCTTTACCAGCTAAGCCACCAGGGAAGTCCTTTTAGGAGACTATATCCTTATTAAATAAAAATCTATTCTTCAAAAAACTTCTCTGACAAAAGTTTTATAGTTGGAAGCAGGAAGAATGAATGCCTGAAACTAAGCATGCTTTGCAGACAGTAAAATAAGGCCTCCTGTGCTCCCAAGTAATTAACAAATTATTAAATGGCTACAATATTAAACGTGCTCCTGCTAAAGAAATAAAGCCTAAATCTCTGGCTAAGAGATGGGAGAGGAGGGCAGGTACAGGGCTGCAGTGATGGGCATGGAACTTGGAAGGTCCTGTCTTAACATCTGTCAGGGAAGAGAAAGGGGGCCTGCTGGTGGCAGAACCATCCCCAGGAAGGACAAGCTCTGGAGAAAAGGGAGAGCAGAGAGGATCAGTTCCATTCCTTTCCAGAAGGCTTTGCGACCTGGGGCAGAGGAGGGAGCGGTGAAGAGGGGGTCTGCAAAATGATAGATTCCGAGCTGAAGTGGCCCAAGAGAGCAGACAACGGAAAACAGGGCCAGTGTCTTTCCAGGTAGCTGATGGCATGAGAAAGACATGCTCTGGTCTGAGTTTCTCCTGCAGCTATAGGAGCAGAGCTCTGTGCAAAGAGCTCTGTGCAGACAGCATCTGTGCAGTGTGTGCGGTGTCTGTGTGTGTGTGTTTCTGTGTGCGTGCATGCCTATGAAAAAGGAACATCGCCAGCCATTCCAGTAAACTATGAGTGTTGCCCACCAGCAAGCCACCAGCCCTGGCAGCGGTACCCAGTGGTGTGCCCTGAGGGGAATTCAGAATGAAGAAAAACAGGAAATGCTCTGTATTCTGGATACTGGCCTGTGATAGTTAAGATGCATATCTAAGAAATCAATGAGCCCAGACCCTTGTACTTTCCTATACAAGGAAAAGCACTATAATCATTTTTTGTGTGATTAGCAGTAATCTTTTCCTGTTTGACTACGTGTTTCTTTTTTCAGCAAAAGTTCCTATATATCCAGGCTCCTCTCTTACCTTTTTGGAACTGTTCCTCAGAGCTCAGTGGCTGGCTCCCAGGCTATAATCCTCAGTAAGGAAGCCTGATGTGCTGTAGCATGTGGGGTTGTAGAGTCGGACACGACTGAGTGACTGAACTGAACTGAAGGTTTCCAAATAAAAATTTACAACTTGTATGTTGTATTTTTTTTCTTCCATCAACACACACATGTATACATGAGTATGTGTGTTTATGACCACATACCTGTGTCCCCTGCCTGGCATTGATGATAGTTCATATCATAAGCCTCAGTGTGAAGCGTGAACTTCCAGATGTTCAAGGATGATTTAGAAAAGGCAGAGGAACCAGAGATCAAGTTGCCAACATCTGTTGGATCATAGAAAAACCAAAAAGAGTTCTAGAAAAACATCTACTTCTGCATTATTGACTATGCCAAAGCCTTTGACTGTGTGGATCACAACAAACTATGGAAAATTCTGAAAGACATAGGAATACCAGACCACCTGACCTGCCTCCCGAGAAATCTGTATGCAGGTCAGGACAACAGTTAGAACTGGACATGGAACAACAGACTGGTTCCAAATTGGGAAAGGAGTACGTCAAGGCTGTATATTGTCACCCTGCTTATTTAACTTCTATGCAGAGTACATCATGAGAAATGCTGGACTGGAAGAAGCACAAGCTGGAATCAAGATTTCCGGGAGAAATATCAATAACTTCAGATATGCAGATGACATCACCTTTATGGCAGAAAGTGAAGAAGAACTAAAGAGCTTCTTGATGAAAGTGAAAGAGGAGAGTGAAAAAGTTGGCTTAAAACTCAACATTCAAAAAACGAAGATCATGGCATCCGGTCCCATCACTTCATGGCAAATAGAAACGATGGAAACAGTGACAGATTTTATCACTACAGATGGTGCCTGCAGCCATGAAATTAAAAGATGCTTGCTCCCTGGAAGAAAAGTTATGACCAACCTAGACAGCTTATTAAAAAGCAGAGATATTACTTTGCCAACAAAGGTCCAGCTAGTCAAGGCTATGGTTTTTCCAGTAGTCATGTATGGATCTGACAGTTGGACTATAAAGAAAGCTGAGCACCAAAGAATTGATGCCTTTGAACTGTGGTGTTGGAGAAGGCTCTTAAGAGTCCCTTGGACTAGAAGGAGATCCAACCAGTCCATCCTAAAGGAAATCAGTCCTGAATATTTATTGGAAGGACTGATGCTGAAACTGAAACTCCAATACTTTGGCCACCTGATGCAAAGAACTGACTCTTAAAAAGATCCTGATGCTGGGAAAGATTGAAGGCAGGAGGAGAATGGGACGACAAAGGATGAAATGGTTGGATTGCATCACCGACTCAATGGACATGTGTGTGAGTAAGCTATGGGAGTTGGTGATGGACAGGGAGGCCTGGCGTGCTGCAGTCCATGGGGTCACAAAGAGTTGGATATGACTGAGTGACTGAACTGAACTGAACAAGCCTCAGTGTGGTCCAGTCTCAATGAGAGTCCTAATTCTGCTATTTCCTACATAAGCCTGGAAATCTGCCTGACCTTTCAGAGCCTCAGTTTCCTTATTTTCAGAACAGGCTAATCATACCTACCTTATTGGATTACTTTGAGCATCACAGGAGATGATTTTAAGCACTTAGTGGCATCCTTGGAACAGAAGGTTTCAACGGACTGCATCTAGCTACTAACTGTAAAGAGGTCAAAGTTCCCAGAAATTCACCAGCTGAGCCCTGAGAGAAGGCATGCCCAAGCATGTTTAATCCAATAGGCAAAAACAGCAACTGTCACATTTTTTCCCCCAGGACCATTGGTGCAATGTATTGGTAACATAGGGAATATATTTTCTCCCTAGATCTCTAGACAAATTATATTCATATGTTTTTATTAATTTAGAAAATTTCTAATACATGCAATTTTAAAGGCCTCCTTTAGAAAACAAGAACAAGACAAAGACTAATGTTTAGGACACTAACTGAGATCAAGATCACATAATTCACTTTCTGTACCTGTAAGACTGTTTTGCACAAATGAATCATTAAATTGTGTCACTGGACTCAAAGGAGACCAGATTTAAAGAAGAAAATCACACAACCCAAAGAAAAAATTCATTGCATTTTTCACTGCTTATATGTGGGTTCCTAGTTGTGGGTAAAGAGCAGCATTTTTGTATCTGAATGCACAATTAGAAAACAATACAATTATATAATATTAAATATGTATTTATTTGAGCCCAACCTTGTGGTACAACTGTAACACATCTGACTCCAGATCAAAAGATTGTGTGTTCAAATCATGTTGGGGTTAGTGTTCACTTTTCTGGGCTTCCCAGGTGGCGCTAGTGGTAAAGAATCTGCCTATCAATGCAGGAGATGTAATAGATATGGGTTTGAGCCCTGCATTGGGAAGATCCCCTGGAGGAAGGCATGGTAACCCATGCCAGTATTCTTACCTGGAGAATCCCATGGACAGAGGAGCCTGGCAGGCTAAAGTGTATGGGGTCACACAGATTTGGACACAGCTGAAGTGACTTAGCATGCACGCATTTATTTGAACTAAACATTAGAGGTTTAAAAAAAGCATTTAGAAGGCCTACCTCAAGAAACAAGAAAAATCTGAAATATACAACCTAACTTGGTGTATAAAAGAATTAGAAAAAAGAAGAACAAAGCCCAAAGTCAGTTGAAGGAAAAAATAAAGATCATAGAGGAAATGAATAAAATAGAGATCCCCTCCAGTCCAATAGAGAAGATCAATAAAACCAAGAGCTGGTTTTTTGAAAGTGATAATCTATGAGTCAGGCTCATCAAGAAGAAAGGAGAGAAGACAGATATTAACAAAATAAGAAATGAAAGTGGAGAAATAACAATAGCAAACCAAATCTAAGAATATACAAAAAGGATCACACACCATGATTAAGTGATTTATTACAGGAATGCAAGGATACTTTGATATTTACAAATCAATTAATGTGATATATCATATTAATGAAAAGAAGGAAAAAAGCACATGATCTCAGTAGACACAGAAAAACATTTGGTAGACTTCATCATTCATTCATTCATGATAAAAATTTTCATCAAAGTTAGTACAGAGGGACCATGTTGTCATGAGACAACCTCATAGTTAACACACTCAACAGTGAAAAACTGAAAGCCTTTCCTCTAAAATCAAGAATAAGACAAGAATTTAAACTCTCTTCATGTCTACATAATAGAGTATTGGAGTCCTAGCCTCAACAATCAGACTAGATAAAGAATAAATAGCATGCAAATTGGAAGAGAAGATTAAAACTACAACTATTTTTAGATGACATAATATTTAATATAGAAAGCCCTAAAGTCTCTATCCATTAGAACTAATAAATGAATTTAGTAAACTTACAGGATACAAGATTGATATATAGAAATTGATTCTTTTTCTATACACTAATAATGAACTATCAGAAAGAGAAAGCAAGAAAATAATTATGTTTAAAATCTCACCAAAAAGAATAAAGTATCTAGGATAAACTTAACCAAGGAAGTAAAAGACCCATACTAGGGAAACTATGAAACACTGATGAAGGAATCTGAATATGAAACAAAGAAGAGGAAAGATATAATGTGTTTTGGATTAGAGGATTAATATTGTTAAATGTTGATACTACTCAAAGAAATCTACAGATTTAACACAATCCTTATCAAAATACCCATGATATTTTTCACAGAAACAGAACAAATAATCCTAAAATTTATACTGAACCACAAAAAGACCCTGAATTCCCAAAGCAATCTTGAGAAAAAAGAACAAAGCTGTAGGTATCATGCTCCCTGACTTCACACTATACTACAAAGCTACAGTAATCAAAACAGCATGGATTGGCCCAGGTCAATGAAGCAAATAGAGGGCTTGAAAATACACTCACCTATTTATGGTCAATTAATCTACAACAAATGAAGCAAGAATATGTAATGGAGAAAACAGAGTTTCTTTAATAAGTGGTGCTGGGAAAACTGGAGAGCTACCAGAAAAAGAATGGAATTAGAACATTTTCTCACACTACCTAAAAAGATAAAATCAAAATGGATTAAAGACCTAAATGTAAGACCAGAGACCATAAAACTCTTAGAGGAAAATATAGGCAGAACCCTCTTTGACACAAATCTCAGCAATATTTTTTTGGATCCCACTCCTAAAGCAAAAGAAATAAAAGCAAAAATAAACAAGGAGTACCTAATTAACTTCAAAAGTTTTGCACAGCAAAGGAAATCACTGAGAACACACACACACACATAAAATTTAAAAACACACACAACCTATTGAATGGGAGAAAATATTTGCAAGTGATATGACCAATAAGGAGTTCATATCTAATATGTATAAACAGTTCATACAACAAAACATCAAAAAAATAATTTGATTAAAATATGAGCAGAAGACATGAATAGACATTTTCCCAAAGAGGACAGACAAATGGCCAGTAGGCACATGAAAAAATGCTCAACATCACTAATCATCAGGGAGATACAAATTAAAACCACAATGAGAAAGCATCTCATACCTATCAGAATGGCTATGATCAAAAAGAACACAGATGATAAATATTGGTGAGGATGTGGAACAAAGAGAAACCTGGTACACAGTTGGTGGTGATGAAAATTTGTGCAGTCACTGTCGAAAACCATATGAAGCTTCCTCAAAAAAACTAACAACAGAACGACCATAGGATCCAGCAATTCCACTCCTGGGTAGAGATCTTAAAAGAATGAAAACACTATTTCAAAAAGATACATGCCCCCAATGATTATAGAAGCATTATTTACAATTGCCAATATATGACTGCAACCTAAGTGTCTATTCACAGATGCACAGATAAAGAAGATGTGAATATATATACATACAAAGCAGATTTTGTACAATCTAAGCCACCAGGGGAGCACTATATATGTATACATATACACATAAAATGGAATATTAGTAGAGTTCAATTGTTCAGTCATCTCCAACTCTTTGTGACCCATGGACTGCAGCATGCCAGGCTTTCCTGTCCATCACTAACTCACTCAAACTCATGTCCATTGAGACAGTGATGACATGCAACCACCTCCTCCTCTGTCATCCCCTTTTCCTCCCGCCCTCAATCTTTCCCAGCATCAGGGTCTTTTCAAATGAGTCAGTTCTTTGCATCAGGTGGCGAAAGTATTGGAGTTTCAGCTTAAACTTCAGTCCTTCCAATGAATATTCAGGACTGATTTTCTCTAGGATAGACTGGTTGGATCTCCTTGCAATCCAAGGGACTCTCAAGAGTCTTCTCCAACACCACAGTTCAAAAGCATCAATTCTTTGGCACTCAGCTTTCTTTGTAGTCCAATTATCACATCCATACACGACTATAGGAAAAACCACAGGTTTGACTATTCAGACCTTTGTTGGCAAAGTAATGTCCCTGCTTTTTAATATGCTGTCTAGGTTGGTCATAGCTTTTCTTCCAAGGAGCAAGCATCTTTTAATTTCATGGCTAGTTGCATTCACCATCTGCAGTGATTTTGGAGCCCTGAAAAATAGTTTCTCACCATTTCCACTGTTTCCCCATCTTCTTGCCATGCAGTGATGGGACTGGATGCCATGATCTGAGTTTTCTGAATGTTGAGTTTTAAGCCAACTTTTTCACTGCCCTCTTTCACTTTCGTGAAGAAGCTCTTTAGTTTCTTCTTCACTTTCTGCCATAAGGGTAATGTCATCTGCATATCTGAGGTTATTGATATTTCTCCCAGCAATCTTGATTCCAGCTTGTGCTTCATCCAGCCCAGCATTTTACATGATGTACTTTGCATATAAGTTAAATAAGCAGGATGACAATATACAGCCTCAATGTACTCCTTTTCCTATTTGGAACCAGTCTGTTATTCCATGTTCAGTTCTAACTGTTCCTTCTTGACCTGCATACAGATTTCTCAGGAGGCAGGTCAGGTGATCTGGTATTCCCATCTCTTTTAAGAATTTTCCACAGTTGTTGTGATCCACCCAACAAGGTTTTGGTGTAGTCAATAGAGAATAAGCAGATATTTTTCTGGAACTCTCTTGCTTTTTTGATGAGCCAGTGGATGTTGGCAATTTGATCTCTGGTTCCTCTGCTTTTTCTAAATCCAGCTTGAACATCTGGACATTCACGGTTCACGTACTGTTGAAGCCTGGCTTAGAGAATTTTGAGCACTACTTTACTAGCATGCAAGATGAATGCAATTGTGCAGTAGTTTGAACATTTTTTGGCATTTCCTTTCTTTAGGATTGGAATGAAAAGTGACCTTTTCCAGTCCTGTAGCCACTGCTAAGTTTTCCAAATTTGCTGGCAGATTGAGTGCAGCACTTTCACAGCATCATCTTTTAGGACTTGGAATAGCTCAACTGGAATTCTGTCACCTCCACTAGCTTTGTTCATACTGATGCTTCCTAAGGCCCACTTGACTTTGTATTCCAGGATGTCTGGCTCTAGGTGAGTTATCACACCATGGTGATTGTCTGGTTGTGAAGATCTTTTTTGTACAGTTCTGTGTATTCTTGCCACTTCTTCTTAATATCTTCTGCTTCTGCTGGGTCCATACCATTTCCGTCCTTTATTATGCCTATCTTAACCCAGCCATAAAAAGAGAATGAAATTGTGCCATTTGAAACAACATGGATGGACTTAAAGAGTATTATGTTAAGTGAAATAAGTCAGACAGAGAAAGATAAATACCATATGATAACAGTTATATGTGAACTATAAAACACACAATAAAATAGTGAATATAACAAAACAGAACCAGACTCCCAGATATAGATAACAAACAAGTAGTGACCAGTGAGGAGACAGAAGGTGATTAGGGACAGTGAAAGGGTAGGGAATTAAGATGCAAAAACTATTATGTATAAAATAAATAAGATACAGGATGTAATGTATAGCACAAGGAATATATCCAATATTTTATAGTAACTATAAATGGAGCATAACCTTTAAAATACTATATCGTACACCTGAAACTTATACAATATTGTACATCAACTATACTTCAATTTAAACAAATCTCAACATCACAATGTCTTTGAAAAAATTTTAACAATACAATCCTCCCTCCTAATACCAATACTTTATATCAAGAGCATATTTTTTTTTCAAAGAAAGGCTATTATCATAGTTTTTTCACAGAGCTGATTTATAGTATAAGAATTTTAAAAATTAACACAAACTTTGGTTATAATATACAAACTGAGATTTATGCAACTCAAGATAAAATACAGAAGGAAGCCAAAATCCAAAAAACATTTCTGGTGTTTCACTTGTGAACTGATTAGGCTTGCAGGTCAATTGCCAACATGCCCTTTTTTCCTATTTCCAGCTTGTCTGTTTCCCAAGAAGCATCATTATTGTTGAGCGGCAATCTCCCTTTTGGTCCAGAAGTGTCCCACTGTGGAACCAGTAGGTGAGGAGGAGCTTGTGGTGCATACATAGGGCCGACATTATTGGAAGTCTTTTGTTATCAGGAAGACACGGCTGCCTTAATTAATGATATGAAAAAGAAATGCGATGTGGTCTCATATTTTCCCTTAATTAAATCTACTTTTATTACTGGGCTTGTTCTTTTAAGAATTAAAAGAAGAACAAAACTGTGTTGTGGAATCAAAAGCCATTAGGCTAAGCTCTTCTAGTTGACGGTATTTACAGTATTTAGCTGCATGCCATCGGAGAAGGCAATGGCATCCCACTCCAGTACTCTTGCCTGGAAAATCTCATGGGCGGAGGAGCCTGGAAGGCTGCAGTCCATGGGGTCGCTGAGGGTCACACATGACTGAGCGACTTCACTTTCACTTTTCACTTTCATGCACTGGAGAAGGAAATGGCAACCCACTCCAGTGTTCTTGCCTGGAGAATCCCAGAGACTGGGGAGCCTGGTGGGCTGCCATCTATGGGGTCGCACAGAATCAGACACGACTGAAGCGACTTAGCAGCAGCTGCACAGCATGGCTCACTCTCTTGCTATTACTTTATCCTTCTGCAGTGAATACATTCCTGTCATCAGTGAAGGTCATAAATAAGATTTTGAGTCTTGACTCTGCAGTAACATTTTTAATGGAGGCTAAGGTGGGACTTTGTAAAGGGCATCTTGCAGTGAGCATAACTTGAAATATTTCGTCAGTCGGCTTCTTAAGATAAAATCTGTGAATCTAATTTAAGCCATTATTTTGTACTGAGTGCCCTCTCATTCCTTAATTCTTCCATTTCCTTCATAACACTTGCATTCGACATGCACTCAGGTCCGCTTCCTGTGCTTCCCTGCAGTGCGTGTTGTGAGTTTCTGGCTTTCTCCTCGGCTGAGGAAAACCGTCAGGTGCAGCTTGATGCCACAGCCTCATGAGTTTAGGGGAGAAGAATGAACTCATCACTAAATCCATTTTTTATCTTCTTTTAATTTTTATACTGGAGTATAGTTCATTAACAATGTTATGTTAGTTTCAGATGTATAGCAAAGCGATTCAATTATACATATACATGTAACCTTTTTCAAATCTTTTCCCATTTAGGTTGTTATATAATATTGAGCAGGGTTCCCTGTGCTATACAGTAGGTCCTTGTTGGTTATCCATTTTAAATATAGCAGTGTGTACATGTCAGTCCCAAACTCCTTAACTCTCCCTCCCTCCACCACCCTGCCCCTTTGGTAAGGATGAGTTTGTTCTCTAAGTCTGTGAGTCTGTTTCTATTTTGTAAATAAGTTCATTTGTATCACATTTTTTTTAAGATTCTGCATGTTAAGTGATATATGAGACTTGGCTTTTTCTGCCTGACTTACTTCACTCAGTATGATAATCTCTAGGTCCATCCATGTTCCTGCAAATGGCATTATTTCATTCTTTTTAATGGCTGAGTAATATTTCCCAGTATATATGTACCCCGTCTTTATTCATTCATCAATGGGCATTTAGGTTGCTTCCATGTCTTGGTTATTGCAAACAGTGCTGCAATGAACACTGGGGTGCATGCATCCTTTTGGACCATGTTTTTCTCCAGATATATGCCCAGGAGTAGGATTACAGGATCATATCACTAAATTTGAATCAAGACCCTTGGAAGGTAGAAGAGAAGATAGAAGCAACGACATGTGAAGAGAATATTTTTTTCTTAAAAAAAGCATTTACAAATAAATTTTTTAAAAAGCATTTGTAGGAAGCATGTAAGTTAGGAGTCATCTACAATTTTTAAAACATTGGGTAAGCAGGATAGAATAAAAAGACTGATGTGAAAATTTTATCAGTTAAACTGAAAACTTGGAGCTTGCTTACTTTTCTAAAACTCATCTGTTTTCCAGGAACATTTCAGTATGAACACCTGTGTTGAGATTGGCTTTGCGGGTTTCTCTGTGGGAATTAGATACTCTTGGAAACCCACGTTGCCATGCATTTTGTGAGGCTGAGCATCACTGAGAGAGAGATGGCAAAGTTTAGTGACTTGATTCTCGCATTTGAAATAAGCGTGCACTTCTTAATAACCATCAAAAGAGACCCTGCAGACAACAAAGAAAACCACTCTCTTTATGCTTGAGTATTTCAAAGTCAATGAACAGCATTCTTGACGTTACTGTCCTCAGTCTTTTCTGTCTGTCTGTCAACAACCACAAAATTGAATCTCACACTAAGAAATCAAACTGACCACACTTCAATGCCTGGAGCCAGGAACTGAATCCCTCTCACCAGAAAATATACTTCACCCACTACACTAACTTCATGATGTGTGCCTGCCTAGCAGGGAGCTGGGATTGCCTGCTTCTCCAAGCTCATGAAGGAGAAGGGGATGGCAATCCACTCCAGTATTCTTGCCTGAAGAGTCCCATGGACAGAGGAGCCTGGCAGGCCGCAGTCCCGGGGTTGCAAAGAGTCGGCCATGCCTGATCACACAGACACACTCATGCATCTAAATAAAGAGCTATCTAAATCGAGGGACAAATGTTTAAGCAATCAAATTTGGGTAAAATTCCCCCAAAGCACCCTTATAACAGAAGTTGCTTTCTCAGAGTCCTATCACCTCATAAAGGGTCAGGCACTAGGAAGTGCTAAGACTTTCTCAGGCACAGGAATGAAAGCTCAAGGAGAAGATCTGACATTGTCCAGCTAGGACGTTTAGGGAAGACATGGATAAAGGAGAAGAACTAAACTCTGACGTAAATGTCATTCTGACTATTAGAACCCCAGAGCCATCATTTAAATTACAAGTCAGAGTGTACTGAGAAGGACAAATGTGCAAAAACTGCAGTGGTGTTGAATACCTGCAGTGAAGATCTTATCAGAGAGGCAGAAAGAGCAGGAGGAAGTTGTGCAGCTGTTTCACTTGAAAAGAACCATCTAACTTAACACACCTGGCATTCTGGTGCTTGCCCACTTAGCCATAGCAGGTAAGTACCAGGATACTGGGATCGCCCTGCAAATCTCCTCAAACTGATTTTCTTCAATCCAGAGATAAATAAAATATGACTGAATCAGCTGTGCTGTAATAGGACTCATTTGGGATGCTGTGAATTATTTATTCCTGACTGTGGACCCATTCAGCATGTTGACTTACTAACCTTTTAAAGCCCTCTGATAAAAATTGACTTCATCAGATTTTCTTTGCTAAAATTGATTTGCATAAACACATTTCAGGGCCAGCTTCTTTCTTCACAGTCCTGAACTCACATCCATTTATACATCGGGGAAAAAATAACATGCAGGTAGGAAGTATTCTACACAAAGCAACAGAGCCAAGCCACACCCACTGGTGGACTTGGTCCCTCAGGAAGGCCACAGGCCCAAGGAAATTGATGGCTGCTTTCTTCCCCAATAAACTCAGACATAAAACTCGCTCATTCATCCTACACCTTAATGCTTACCACGTGCCTGATGTAGGACCTGTGTTGGTGAAAAGACAGGCAAGTTCCTGCTCACATGATACTTACCGGCCAGCAGAAGATGCAGAAATTAGACCCAAAATGGCACAAAGGAAGCTGGCACGTAACTATAAATTGTGACAACTGCTATGAGACAGCACAGGCTGCTCTGAAGGAGGAAGGGAGGATATGGGTTTAAGGGTTCAGGAAAGCCCCTTCAACCAAAAGATTCTTTTATCCTGAGACGTGAGGGATGGGCAAGAGTTCGTCAGGAGAAGAGCTTGGGGACAGGTGTGCACAGCAAGGGGAAGAGCACTGAACACCTAGGGGGACTCTGAGGAACATATAGAACCAGAGATGGAAAGTGGCAGGTTGAGCATGCAAGCAACACGAAAGGAGCTTGAAGATGTAGGCGCGGCCCGGGTCAGGCAGAACCTGCGAGTCATTTTAAGGACTGAAAATTTTTTTTTCCCAACGCACAGGGAAACAAACCACTGAAGGATTTTAACACGAGAGGTGATGTATAGATAGAGAATGGATCTGAGTAGAAGTAGAAAATTCATTTTAGGATGGTAGTTGTTGGATTTATGAGCATGAAAAAATTACCACACTATATAAAGAAGGAAGAACCAGGATAAAAATTCAAACAAACAAACAAAAAAGCCAGAGCAGTCAGAGAGAAGATAAGAGCCCAGGTCAGGGAAATCAAGAGCAATAGGAGAAAAGGAGGGCATCACCCACTGTGTCGTATTCTGGAATGTCTGAAGACCCCTCTCCCAGGCCATGACTGGTTTTACCAGAACAGTTTCAGGAACATTACAGAAGAATCCTGCTTAGTGTGGGTTGAAGAATGGCTGGGAAGCAAAGAGGTAGAAACAGTTAATCATGGGGAATACTTTTAAGGAGTGTGGCTGGGAAAGAAAAAGGAAATAGTAGCTGAGTAGGTCAAAGGTAGGTTTATTTGTTGGCTTTTTGCTTTTTCAGTTCTGTTTCTTAGAATGAGGGGAGACTATAGAACTCTGTACCACCACTCTTGGAAATAATCCAGTTGAAGAGTCAAGAAAGAGAAGAAACAACCAAGGAACAAAAGACTCGAGCTGTTGGTAGTAGGGAGGGAGCACTGAGGTCTGGAGCAAGAGAAGAGTTATGAGCTCTGAAGAGGCTGCTCTTCCCTCTCTGGTCCAAGCTGGGGAGAGATCACGCCAGAAGCATCACTGACATTATACACACGGCTTGAGGAAAACTTGATTGTAATCCAAATTCCCAGAGCCATGAAGATTGGAAGCTTTGGGATTTTAAAATGTTAAAAGCTGCCTGCCCATGAAGACTCTGGTGATGCTGAAGTCCAATCAGCCAACAGAACAATTATGTTTACTGACTTGCTGACAATACCTTTTAAGAATCCTCTAATTTTGAGTTTATTCCACCAATTATACCTCTAAGGCAAAAAACCCCAAGACTCAGTGTTTTATTACTTCTATTTATGGTAATAAAAACTCAACCCACAGATTCAAATAAACATGCAGAATGAAATGAAGTAAAATGAACTAGCTTAAAATGCACTGTGTACTAAATAACCCTTCACAAATGGATTTCCCCTAGGCTTTATGCCCATACTTACTTACACTGCTAAGTGCTTAACTCAAGGACACTCCCCTCCCAGCAGATGGTCCAAGGACAGCAAGCAGGGCCTGCACCTGCTGTTCTGCAGGAACCATGAGCAGCCCAGAGCCACTGGATCCCAGGAGGAGTGTCTGAGAATGGGGCTCTATCTCTTTCCACAAGTTCACCTTGGAAATCTGAAGTCCAGCAGATTCATTTACTCATTCACTCATTCAACATATATGCTTTGAGCATCTACCGCATGGCAGCTGTGGTCCTAGGAGCTGAGAAAATTGTGGGAAATAAAATATTCCTTGCCCACGAGGAGTTTTCATTCAAAATGACGGAGAGTGAGAATAAGTCAGGGATGACTTTCAACATACATGGAGAATGTGGTCAATTCTCACCTCTTTCACTGCCTCCACCCCAGTTCAAGTTGCCACCAAGCCTCACTTAAGATTACTGCAACAGCCTCCTAACTGGATATTCAACTTCCACTTTGTCCCTTTATGGTCCCTTCTCCACTGAGCAGCCAAAGAAAGACTTTTCAATTATTAATTCAGACCATGTCAAAGCTCTGCTCCAAACCTTTGGATGGCTTTCCAGCTTACATTTACAACTTACATTATGAATAAAATATCAACTCACATTTACAACTTGCAAGGCTGAAATCCTCTGACCTCATGCCCTGCCATTCTCCTTAGGGCACACTGCAAAAAATGGACACAGTGTTTGGCCGTTTGTCCCAACAACAGTCAAATTCTCCAGGCCTTAAACCTGGGATTGGCCATGAGACTTGCTTTGACCAATAGAATGTGGGAAAAGTGAGCTGCCATATTAACAAGCTTCCAATAACTTGTTAGAGGATGAGGACCAGAGATAAGCCATCCTGTCTGTGGCCCCCAAGGCCAATCAGTGCTCAGCTTCTGATAGCTGCCAAAGATATGTGACTGAGCTCCGTCAAGTTCAACAGAAGACTATCCAGCTAAACTGCCCACAAATGGGTTACTAAGCTAAATGAATGGTCACTGTTTTAAACCACTAGGCTTTCAGGTGGCTTGCTGCTGCTGCCGCTGAGTCGCTTCAGTCGTGTCCGACCCTGTGCGACCCCACAGATGGCAGCCCACTAGGCTCCCCCGTCCCTGGGATTCTGCAGGCAAGAACACTGGAGTGGGTTGCCATTTCCTCCTCCAATGCATGAAAGTGAAAAGTGAAAGTGAAGTCGCTCAGTCATGTCCGACTCTTAGCGACCCCATGGACTGCAGCCTACCAGGCTCCTCCGTCCATGAGGATTTTCCAGGCAAGAGAACTGGAGTGGGGTGCCATTGCCTTCTCCGAGGCAGCTTATTACACAACAAAAGCTAACTGATGCATCTCCCCTCACTCATTTCATCCCCGCCATACCCACTTCCTTACTGTCACATGAATACAACTAAACTGTGTACCTCCCACCCTTTGCAGTTGCTATTCCCTTTAGAGCACTTCTCAACCAGATATCCACATATATCACACTCTCCAGATCTCTGCCCAACTGTGAGCCTTTAGTGAGACATTCCTTGCACACAGTATTGTTGTTCAGTCATGTGTCTGGCTCTTCATGACCCCATGGACTGCAGAACGCCAGGCTTCCCTGTCCTTCACCATCTCCCAGAGCCTGCTCAAACTCATGTCCATTGAGTTGGTGATGAGTGAAACTGTGCAGTAGTTTGAACATTCTTGGCATTGCCCTTCTTTGGAACTGGTTCTTCTTTCAGCATTCTTGCCTTAAGAACCCCATGAACAGTATGAAAAGGCAAAAAAATTTGACACTGAAAGATGAACTCCCCAGGTCTGTAGGTACCCAATATACTATAGAGAACAACAGAGAAATAGCTCTGGAAGGAATGAAGAGGCTGAGCCAACGTAGTAAACAGCACCCAGCTGTGAATGAGTCTGGTGGTGAAAAAGTCTGATGCGGTAAAGAACAATGTTGCATAGGAATCTGGAATGTTAGGTCCATGAATCAAGGTGAATTGGATGTGGTCAAACAGGAGATGGCAAGAGTGAACATCGACATTTTAGGAATCAGTGAACTAAAATGGACCAGAATGGGCAAATTTAATTCAGATGACCATTATATTTACTTTTATGAGCAATAATCCCTTAGAAGAAATGGAGTAGCCCTCACAGTCAACAAGAGTCTGAAATGCACACAGTATATAGTACTGCAAACTTACTTACTGCAGCCCAGCACTGTTTTTGTGTTTCTGCATGAGGTTTCTCACCATCTAATATATGATATTTACCATACATTTATATATTTATTTATTTTTAATCTACCTTGTCCATTAGAATATAAGTCCCATGAGGACCAGGGCTTTTTCTTGTTTCATCATCCTTATGTTTCCTGTAACTGATACAATGCCTAGCACATGGTAGGAAATAAGTAAGCCAATGAGTGAAAGAAACAAACCAGGAAACATAAGATAGCAATAACTAGTATAAAAAAATTTAAAATAGGATGATGAGGTAGTAAGTGTACTGGTGTCTCCTTCAGATTTGGTGGTGACAGAAGGAATTGCTGAGGTAGCGACATCTGCATGAACACCGGAATAAACTCTTCGGTTTGCATGTAAGTGTCACACCAATAATGCCATTGTTTCTGATCACGGCTGAATACACTATAACTGCCGAGGGTCAGTGTCCACCGACAGATCCAAAAAGGAAGGCTAGAGCTTTGTACCAGTCCTGAAGTAGGTAGTCTTTCATGACCTCTCCTATCAATTATGCCATCAATATCATTATAGCTACCCTATCCCAGGTAACAATAATCACAATATGAATCTTTTCAAGTGACTGTACTGCTCCAGGTACTGTCTATGGTACACTATGCATGCTAACTCATTGGTGATTGTAGCCATGAAATTAAAAGACGCTTACTCCTTGGAAGAAAAGTTATGACCAACCTAGATAGCATATTCAAAAGCAGAGACATTACTTTGCCGACTAAGGTCTGTCTAGTCAAGGCTACGGTTTTTCCAATGCTCATGTATAGATGTGAGAGTTGGACTGTGAAGAAAGCTGAGCACTGAAGAATTGATGCTTTTGAGCTGCGGTGTTGGAGAAGACTCTTGAGAGTCCCTTGGACTACAAGGAGATCCAACCAGTCCATCCTGAAGGAGACCAGTCCTGGGTGTTCTTTGGAAGGAATGATGCTAAAGCTGAAACTCCAGTCCTTTGGCCACCTCATACGAAGAGTTGATTCATTGGAAAAGACTCTGATGCTGGGAGGGATTGGGGGCAGTAGGAGAAGGGGACGACAGAGGATGAGATGGCTGGATGGCATTACTGACTCGATGGACGTGAGTCTGAGTGAACTCCTGGAGTTGGTGATGGACAGGGAGGCCTGGCGTGCTGCGATTCATGGGGTTGCAAAGAGTGGGACACAACTGAGCGACTGAACTGAACTGAAAATTATTATCTTCATTGTACAGACAGAAACTAGGAGACGGAGAATTTAGGTATGTGCTAAGCAGTAGCTGGATGGCATCACTGACTCGATGGACATGAGTTTGAGTAAGCTTCGGGAGTTGGTGATGGACAACAAAGCCTGGCATACTGCTGCAGTCCATGGGGTCGCAAAGAGTCAGACACAACTGAGTGACTGAACTGAACTGAATCAGTAGTACTGGATTTAAACACAAGCAATTGGGGCAATCCTACTCCTGGGTATATATCCAGAGAAAAGCATGGTTTGGAAGGATGCATGTACTCCAGTGTGCATTGCAGTACTGTTCACAATAGCCAGGACACAGAAGCAACCTAAATGTCCATCAGCAGATGAATGGATAAAGAAGATGTGGTACACATATAAAGAGGAATATTACTCAGTCACAAAAATAATAAAATAATGCCTTTTGCAGCAAAATGGATGTACCTGGTTATGATCATTCTGAGTGTAGTAAGTCAGACGAAGATAAGTATCATATAATATCACTTATATGTAGAATCTAAAAAAAGTGATGCAAAGGAACTTATTTACAAACAGAAACTAACTCATAGACTTAGAAAACAAATTTACGGTGATCAAGAGATAAGGGTACCAACATAACTGGTTAGTGTAGGGAAAAGGGTGGGAGTTTTGGATGAACATGTACATATAGACATGTTTAAAACAGATAGCAAACAAGACCCTACTGTGTAGCACAGGAACTATGCTCAATATTCTGCAAAAAGAATTTGAAAAGAATAGATACAGGGATGTAACTGAATCACTCTGCTGTACACCTGAAACTAACACAACATTGTTAATCAACTATGTTCCAATGTAACATAAAATATTTTTGCTGCTATACTGCAGCAACAAGGATGGATCTAGAGATTTCATACTAAGTGAAGTCAGAGACAGATATCATATGATAGCACTTATATGTGGAATCTATAAAATGATATGTGTGTGTGCTAGTCAGTCAGTCGTGTCTGACTCTTTGCAACCCAAAAATACTAGCATGGGTTGCCATTCCCTTCTCCAGGGATCTTCCTGATCCAGAGATTGAACCCATGTCCCTTATGTCTCCTGCAGTTCATGCAGAATCTTTACCGCTGAGCCACTAGGGAAGCCCACAGAGCCGCCAGCATAATTGGTTCCAGTGAAGATGCCTCCTTGAGTCTGCCCAGGGATTTCATAAGACTGCCTTCTTATATCCTTACATGGAAGAAAGACAACTAGGCATCTCTCTGGCCTTCTTCTTATAAGGGCACTAATCCCATCACTGGGCTCCACCCTCATGACCTAATCGCTTCCCAAAAGTCCCACCTCCTAATATAATCACACTGGAGACTGGATTTCAACATATGAATTTGAGAGGTATACTTACATTCCATTCATAACACCAGGTACCTGAGATAAAATAAGGTCATTAGGGTGGTCCCTGATCCAGTAAAATAGGTGTGTTTGTAAGAAGCAGGAACTTAAACACAAAGACACATATACAGGGAAGACCACATGAACACACAGGAGAAGACAGCCATCTCCAAGACATGGACGGAGGCCAGGAACAGACCTTTCCTTCATGGCTCTAAGAAGGAACCACTCTGCTGATGCCTTGATCCGGACTTTCAGCCTGAGAACTGTAAGACTAGGAAGTTCTGTGGTCCATGACGGCCAGTGCGCAGCAGCACTCTATTCCTGCAGCCGTAGCAACTCATACACAGTAAAAGGCCTTAGGATATGTCCTGTGCTGCCTTGTCACTGAACACTGAGGGTTTTATTTTGAGGCTGAGTTGGTTGCCTGGTATTGTTAGAATGTGGCGGGGATAACAAGGACTCTAATTCAACCTGGAATTCAAAAGTGAGACTCAGTAATTCAGAAATTATGACCTCTCTTATTCATTAAGCCAGGAGAGGACAGAACCATGAGTCGGGGACCATACTTCTACACAAGATGGATAGCTAGGGCTGGAGGTCAGCAAAATGGATTGAAAAGAGATGTGTAGGGAGTACAAAAGCATGTTCCCTAGAAATGAAGACAAAACGCGGGCATGGCCTCCTTCCCTATATGTTCTGTTAATACTGATCACTACTGCCCATAGGGAAGGCTGGAACATGCTCCCCTGCTAAGGAACCTCATATCTGTTCACGTCAGCGACAGCTATAGGTGTTTGGGTTGCATCCTCAGTCTGTATCATCACAGCTGCATAATGAAATGAAAACCCAAGGTAAGCCATGGTTCTTGGAAATTCAGTCACCAATTCAAGGTGAATAATGCCTCAAGATAAGAGCTGAGGTCAGCCTAATAAAAATTTGCAGACATGGTGAGAACTAGCAGGTTTCATAAGACATTCATAAAGATTCTAGGCACATGAGTAAAAATGATCGCTCTGTTAAAATGTGATTTGAAACTATCTTTAGAGAAATGATGTAATAGATTTGTTCCTTTTTGCCTATTAATTTTTGAAAAGGTCTTGGTAATGATGGATTTACAGGCAAGAATCCTAAATGTTTCACAGGGCCCCTATCATCACAATAAATTTTCTCACATTGTCCCTAAGCCAAACAAAACAGCTTAAAGTCCTGTTTGTTTATGACGTAGTCAGATCCAGACACTTAAATAAGTACCTTTCTAAACAACTTAGTAGCCACGTGAAGAAATAATAATTGTCATTATTCAATGACCACAATTACTTGTAACATAGCATGTGTCCCTGCTAGACCCTGATCAGCTTCTCAGGTTTTCAACTGAGAGAAGATACTGCCTCCTCCATTCCCTGCTTCAGCTCTATCTTCACGGGGCACTTTCATCGTATCCCAGCAATCCTGAAAATCTGACTTTACAAACTTAGGCTATCAGAAGGAAGCTGGAAACCTGAAACAATGAACTACCCTGAGCTGGCAATTCACCCATTTCCAGACAGATGGTGCCATATTTTCCTTGAAAATTGACAGTATCCAGTGGTGCCCCTGGAAGTTGCCAGGCATAAATTTCCAAGCCAGAGACTTATAAAATCATTAGTTTATATCTCAAACATAACATTACACATATGGGCAAGTCTCATAATTAAGAATAGAAGATGCAAATCTACATCTTTCAATTTCTACTAATCTGTTAATCGTTTCTAAGTTGCGGGCTAACTGTTTTGTCAGATGTCTAGATTTGCACTGCTACGAGGCAGCTGAACCGTGTTCTTATTGTTTGATTAGGTGTGCATTGTTATAACTGCCTTTCAGCCAAGCTTTCTTTACCAGAATGTTTTTTAACCTCTTGTCAGTTGTGTGATGGTAAAGTGGAGTTTAAACCAAGTACTGTCATCTGCAATATCTATCCCATGGGGTCCTGATAACGGGATATGTCACATTAAGCTGAAATGCAACCCCAATGAGGATGACACTGCCAAGGTTCCTCCTTTGGAACATTGCTGATAGCATATTCATGACCATCTGACGTTTGAACTGAATACTGGCGCAAAAGCCAACTCGTATGTTAAATATCAGTAAGGCTGCTGCTGTGTCGACTAAGGATGCTGCTGTTGCGGCTTAGTTGCTAAGTTGTGTCCAACTCTGCAACCCCAGGGACTACAGCCTGCCAGGCTCCTCTGTCAATGGGATTTCTCAGGCAAGAATACTGGAGTGGGTTGCCACTTCCTCCTCCAGGGGTTCCTTCCGACCCAGGGATTCAAATTGTGTCTCTTGCATTGGCAAGTGGATTCTTTACTACTGAGTCACCTGGAAACCCAGACTGAGGAAAATACATGTAACTGTCCTATGACTTGGATGGCATGTGGTTCAAGTTCAATAAATCCTATTATCTTTGAGCTCTCAGTACTGTTTGGTCTTCAAAATGGCCACTTGCCATGTGGCTTTTAAAGTATGGAATATTCCCAGCAATACTTGGCCTGCCACGAAGAATCTAGCCCCAAGGCGGGCATCTCAGGATGGATTCGGAGCTTGTAAAAGTAGCCAGGACCTTAGGACTGCTTCATCCATGGACTTCTCTCGGCAGGGGAACCCTGGCAGTCTGTAAGTTCTTGTTGACTTCTGCTTCATTATACTATCAAAGGGATCCATGTCAAGAAATCCAGAATGAGTGAGAACAAAGACATGTAGGCCCTAAAACCCCTATATATTAATACCAAGTCAGCGTGATGAGAATGTCCTCATTCTGATTTGTGAACATAACTTCTTGCTGGCAAGTCTTTAGAAAGTGTTCACCGTAAAAAATTCAGATGAATCCCTTAACTGCTTCAGTTGAGTTTGTGTTTCTTAAATAACATCACTCCCACTAACAGTTATTGTGCAAATTAAGCATTGCAACCTGGTGCAGTCAAGGAGAAATTGTTAACGAAGGAAAAAAGGAGCCATCATTTTAACATAAACCATGGATGGTTTAAAGTTGGGGTGGTGGGTGTAAGGGGTTCATATGGATCACTTGACATCTAAATAAAGGAGAATCAAGAATTAAGATGAATCCGTTTCTCATCTGCACAGTGCTTCCATGAAGTCGCATGCTAAGAACGTGTCATATAAATGCCTCTAATTAACAACTAAATCTTTTACAAAAAAACATTGGCAGATAGACCAATTTTTAACACATGAATTATTTTGTACCCTATTTCAAATTATAACACTTTGCAGCTGGAATTCAACTTAAGTCTTTAATTGCAAAGGCTTTCTATATTGTTCTTATTTTTACAACAGCTACTTTTTTAATGCCCTGCAGAGATATTTTTAAAGTGCTTATAAGAATGAAAAATATTAGTGTTATATGATGGTCCTGTATTTCTTAAGGCAAGAAAAGCTCAATGACATATTCTCCCTTTGGACCTCTCTTTAGTCCTAAATATTTGGTTTCAAATATTTTAAGGTACTCATGTAATGGGACATACTGAATTAAGATTCCAGTTGTAGAGTTAAAATTCTAATAAGTACTGACATTAAATCAATTCACCATAGTAACTGCCCACCATAATACTGTTTTTTCTAACCTTAAGATATGATATCTCTAAAAGTCTTGCTTTGATAAGCATCTACTTTTAATGGGCATGGATGCTTTATAAAGAGATAAATTAATAACTTGATTAAGGTACTAAACATTGGGGAAATATATTTGAAGGGTCAGAAATCTCTAATAACAACATAAATCTACCTACTTACATCATCTCAACTCAATCAAAAAATCAATAAGTAAAAAGCACCCCCCACAATGGTTCTTCCAAACATGAATTGTGGAGACAATTAAAGTTACATAAAATTAATTAATTGGATAATTAAAGATTTAGAGTAACTAGTAAAACATTCAGGTTTCACAGGCTATGCTGGAAATCCCCAGGATAACAAGAATTAACGGATATGTACAATTGTGGAGGCTTCCCCTGTGACTCAGTGGAAAAGGATCCCCGGTGATGCAGGAGACTTGGGAGAACTCAGGTGAGGTCTCTGGGTTTGGGAAGATCCCCTGGAGGAGGACAATACCGGTATTCTTGCCTGAAAAATATTCCATGGGCTTTCTCCCAGAGCCTGGTGGGCTACAGTCCATGGGGTCGTGAGGAACTGGATACGACTGAGTGACTGAGAACCCACACGGTGGGGGCTGAGTATTCAATGAACATGTCCTAAGGAGCTCCACTCACTCTAAGTTATATTCATTGCTGGGCTTCAGGCACACAATAGAGACCGTCAAAACTCTTCAAAGTCCTGCCTTTCTTTGTCTGCAGTGTGGAACCAGGTAACTAAGAGGTCAAGAGATTGTGAGTGGCCAGATGTCAGCCCCACCAGGCCTGGCCATAAAATTATCTTTTGTAATCCTCCCTTTCTCTTCCTTCTCTGAATTCTGGAGACCCCATGTGTAGACGGTTTATCTCCAAGACAGAAAGCACTTGACCCATCCTGGACTAGAACATGAGTGAGCAGTTCTCTTTGGGTTAAGTGGGTAAACTCTCCGGAATTTTGCAGTCTGATCCACACTGCAGCCTAACTCCTCTGACTAATATGAGGCATGTCTGGGCAAGTCTGGAGAAGCGCCTGGGTCAACACAGGAGTGCATCTGCCTGAGTAGCCAGCCTTCTGCACATGAACTCAAGCACCACAGTTACGAACTGTCACTGCTCTGCAGAGAGGGACTCTTCTGAGAGTGATAAGCCACCTGCTTTGCAGAGTTCTACTCGGACCCAGCTCCCAGGACCCAGTCTACTGCAGCACAGGAGACGCAAGGGTGGGGGGAGGGGAAGTCGGTGTGCCAAGCACTGTTAGTTTGGCACTGTTAGTGCCAAGCATCTCCATTCTGTCTGCTCTCTTCTTTATGAAACCGTCACATCAGCTCCCCAACCCTCGGGATTCTGGTTGGATGGGAAGAGCCTGCAAAAGGTCAAGGGGAAGGAGCAGAGTGAAGGTGGGGTGTCTGCTCCCCCTGCTTCCTCCTTACCTGAGACCAACACAGCAGTCGCTACATTCTTCTAACCTCAGCTCACCTCCTCTTCCACAGCACAGCTCTGAACAATCTCCAAGAACCCTCCCCCCATCCCTTCACATCCTAGCTGTCTCGTTGGTTCTCTTTACCCCTCTCACAAGTGGTCCTAGCGGTAAAAGTGGTAAAGAACCTGCCTGCCAGTGCAGGAGATGTAAGAGACACAGGTTCAGTCCCTGTGTCAGGAAGATCCCCTGGAGGAGGGCATGGCAACCCACTGCAGTGTTCTTGCCTGGAGAATCCACATGGAGAGAGGAGCCTGGCAGGCTACAGTCCAGGGAGTCACAAAGAGTTAGACACGATGGAAGTGACTGAGCATGCACACACCCTGCTCACAGCATCCACAAGACACATCTAGAGATCTTTGTGTTTCCTATCAGGGTTGCATTCAGGCTGCGTGTAATTTAAAAGGCTAAAATTATGTTTCCGGAAATAATGGTAAGACACCAAGACACAAAGTGGCCTCATCAGGTGAAATACAGCTGAACAGAGAAAGTGAGGTGTTCTCCCTGTCCTGACTCGAGGCAAGGCGCAGCTGGGCTATATGCAGACTCCCAGAGACCCACGGGCACCCAGGGCCCTAGTGAGTGAGTCACATCCTCACACCTGTTGGGTGGAGGGACCTGCAGGACTGTGACAGTTTGCAGACAGCCCGAGTACGGGCTCAAGAGGCCGTGGCTGGCTCTTTCCATGCGCTTTGACCACTGCAGTTTTGCGGAACAACTACTAACTGCCAAGGTGTATTCAAGCCCACTGCAATGGCCCCTGGGTAAGCCCAGGAGTATCTGGAAATGGTCTGAAGCTGTACAGGGTTCCTCCCTAGAAAGGAGAGGCAAGAACCAGAGAACCAGAATTTAATGCTCTTGCTGTCAGTCCCTGTTTAATTCCAGAGTGAGGTGTCAGAAAAGTCTCTGATAATAGCACGTGCCCTAGCAAAAGAAATGACTTCCTTGGAATGAATTTACAAGTCATATAGTAAACTTTGGTGTGTGTGTGTGTGTGAAAACACCACTTCAAATGAGTCTTTCAAAGTTCATAGGAAAACTGATCCAATATTCCAAATTTCAGGGGGGAAAATGTAAGCAAGCTTGGCCATCTGTTCACGCAAGTAACTTATAAAACACCAATTCCAGATGGATATTTAAACCTTAGACTTTCACTTACTCTGCCCTTTGGTGCTGAGCTGGTTTCATTTTCCAAAATATCTATTTTGTATACAAAACCACTGCCTTCCAACATTATGCTTATGCAAACAAGTCCCATGAACCCTTGATTAGTAAGGACTGATGAAAAGGCGATCTTACAGATGAATGCCTCTATTTCTTTTTTTTTTTTTTCCTTTTTTACTTTACAATACTGTATTGGTTTTACCATACATCATTCAGTCCTTCACGTGGCAACCCTGAATCTCTCAACTGTTCATCATAGTTCATGCAATTGGGGTAACTGACATATAATTGACATGAGCTGCTATGCTGCTGCTTACTCTGGCACAATACTTTCTCTCATTTCTGAAAAGCCAGATGCTGTACAAATAAACCAGTATTATGTCAAACCATCCAAAGACATTTATAGGTATTTAAAGTTGTGGAATGCCTGGAAATGTTTTCTATCATCTTCATACTATTTATCAGTGTTTATTGAGTATATTTTCTTGGCATTGCTCAAGAAACATTTTTCTAGCATACAGTTGGTGCCCTTCATTTTTTTCTATGAAGCAAAAGACTGTAATAATTTTTTTAAATCACAGTTTAAAATGGAAAAATGTCCTTATTTTTAAGGCAACTATTTTATAGGAAATAGCTATGTCAAATTTTATTTAATGTGTGCTCCAGTCATGTCCGTTGTGTCCAACTCTTGGCAATCCTATGGACTGTAGCCCACCAGGCTCCTCTGTCTGTTGGATTTTCCAGCAAGAATACTGGAGTGGGTTGTCATCTCCTCCTTCAGGGTATCTTCTCTACCCAGGGATTGAATCTGCATTTCCTGTGACTCCTGCATTGGCAGATGGATTCTTTACCACTAGCCACCTGGAAAGCCCTTTATAAAGATGTCCAAATAAAGATATTTATAATACTTATTTTAGGATTATTTTACATTCCCATTATACCTTAAGTAAATTATTTTTCAAGCAACTTGCTGGCTGAGCAATACTTTATTTCTATACTAAGTTTCAGAGCTCCAAAAAGGACTTTATAAAAATTAGCTGTAGAATTGAGTAAGATATCACTAATACCATTTTTGAGTTTGTTTTCAGGTGTTTCAATAGAGAAAGAGTAATTTCCAGTTGACATTCATCCCAATAAGTTACACAATTCTTTCATTTGAGGTCATTTTATGCCACTTGTCCCAACTTATTTTTGTCCTTACATGACACTGGGACTGTTATCAGAGTGAGGAATTCCTATTACTGATCAAGGACCAAAAGAAAATTAAATCAAAATTTTAAAAAGAAAATGCAATGCTATGCATTTGTGCTATGAAGTTAAAAATGTGTGCTAGTAAATGCAAGGATGATGAAATTTCCATGTTTTCCCTTTCTTAGCATTTCAAGATGTGAAAATTTCCTAGGAAATTAATAAAGACAAAATATTACATCAGTTACAGAGAAAATGAGATAGTTATTTGTTGCCCTTAAGATTCTATTCTAACTGAATTATGTAAATGCAAGTTAAATCTCACTTTAATAAACTCAATAATTAAATCCAGATTTAATTTTGGAAATTTGGTCCACCTCTCAGCTAATAGTTCATATTAATTGCTGTGCTGATGGAAGTACCATCAATTCTAGGTGATAAACACACATATTCAATAGGTGTATTCATATTTTTACTAACTATTTGTTAAACATTGGTCAATGTTTCCAATCAATGAAGATCATGAGCTATTTGAAAAGATCAAGTGTTTACAAACCTTGAACTTGAAGACTTCTATTATGCTAAACACACTCAAAATTAAGATATTGTGACACAAAATGCTGTGCCCATGACATTCGGGCATTATAAAGATAGTTTTACTGTCTTTCAGACTTCTGTAGAGTTGTAGGATATACTGCTACTGCTGCTAAGTCACTCAGTCATGTCTGACTCTGTGCGACCCCATAGATGGCAGCCCATCAGGCTCCCCCGTCCCTGGGATTCTCCAGGCAAGAACACTGGAGTGGGTTGCCATTTCCTTCTCCAATGCAGGAAAGTGAAAAGTGAAAGTGAAGTCATTCAGTTGTGTCCGATCCTCAGCGACCCCATGGACTGTAGCCTTCCAGGCTCCTCCGTCCATGGGATTTTCCAGGCAAGAGTACTAGAGAGGGGTGCCATTGGGTTTTACTGTCTTTCAAACTTCTGTAGAGTTGTAGGATATTAGAGAACAAAATCTGTGCAGGGTGCTACTCAATGAAGGAAAATAAAACATCCTTGGTTCTGGTAAAAAAAAAAAAAAGTCTGATGGTGATATACATAAAGGGATAGACGCAAAAGGGCAAAAGGCAGCAATAATTTTATAGGTGAAGACAACTGAGACAGCATTATTAAACAAAGTCAGAGTGCTCAAAATATACTCTAATTTGTCATTATTGAGGCACAAGACAATCGTGTCACCAACAAATCAACCCAGTAACACTGCCAGAGATCCAACTGTAAGCTGACAGTCTAACTCCAGATATGTTCCTATAGTAGACAACACTTTCCATTCTTACTGAAATCAGTTCACTTCCTAAATCTTTTTCCACCCGACAAAATTTACTGTGGCCTATAGATCACGGCTTCCAGGACCATCACTTCATGGTAAATAGATGTGGAAACAGTAACAGATTTTATTTTCTTGGGCTCCAAAATCATTGCAGACGGTGACTGCAGCCACAAATTAAAAGACACTTGCTCCCTGGAAGGAAAGCTATGACAAATCTAGACAGCATATTAAAAAGGAGAGACATTACTTTGCCCACAAATGTCTGAATAGTCAAGCCTATGGTTTCTCCAGTAGTCATGTACAGATGTGAGAGTTGGACCATAAAGAAGGCTGAGCACTGAAGAACTGATGTTTTTGAACTGTGGAGCTGGAGAAGACTCTTGAGAGTCCCTTTGATTAGAAAGAGATTAAACCAGTCAATCCTAAAGGAAATAGACCCTGAATATTCATTGCAAGGACTGATGCTGAAGCTGAAGCTCCAATCCTTTAGTCTCCTGATAGGAAGAGCCAACTTATCAGAAAAGACCCTGATGCTGGGAAAGAATTGAAGGCAGGAGGAGAAGGGAGCAGCAGGGGATGAGATGGTTGGATGGCATCACTGACTCAATGGACATGAGTTTTAGCAAATTCCCTGGAGACAGTGAAGGACAGGGAAGCCTGATGTGCTGCAGTTCATGGGGTCTCAAAGAGTCGGACATGACTTAGTGACTAAACAACATGTCTGAAGGCTCATGTTAATTTACCAGGCAAATGAGATCTGATGGGATTGATATTTCATTTTAAATAGATGAAATAATGGTGAATACTTACAAATGCATTTAGACACACGCTTTAAAGCCAGCAGTGGCTTGACTGTTCCATTTAATAGGGGACAGCCTGGGGAATTCGGACAGAAGGCCAGGCTCAGCTCACCGGGATGCATGTGCAACTTAAGGCAATGCATGTTAATAAAACAGTTCAACATAATGCTTTGTTTTTTAAAGTTCAACATTCTAATCCTAATTGCAGTAACTCCTCATTAATTTGTAAGGAAGAAACCAAACAATCATTATGAAAGAAATAGCAGGCAGTAATGTACTCTAGTTCATAAGCAGTAACATAATGCCATTAGAATTACCTACTATGGAGAAAGGAAAGCAGAAAATAGTAAGTTACAATTTCTTACTTAGGACTTTCTATTAGATTATGGATAGATTTTCAATTTTGAAATATAGAAAGTATACAAAATAGAACAAAGGTGAAAAAGATTTCAACCCAGGTAGCTCAGCTGGTAAAGAATCCGCCTGCAATGCAAGATTTCCTGGTTTGATTCCTGGGTCAGGAAGATCCCCTGGAGATGGGACAGGCTACCCACTCCATATTCTTGGGCTTCCCTGATGGCTCAGGCAGTAAAGAATCCACCTGTAATGCAGGAGACCTGGGTTCGATCCCTGGGTTCGATGCCTGGAGGAGGGGATGGCAACCCACTCTAGTATACTTGCCTGGAGAATTCCCACGGACAGAGGAGCCTGGTGGGCTACAGTCCATGGGGGTTGCAAAGTGTCAGATACGACTAAGTACAGTAGAGAGAAAAGAAAAAAATCACAATCTAAAATAAAATATGTTATCAGCAAAGTAGTGTGAAGAACCAGAGGGAAAGTTAAAAATAAAGAAGCAATGGATTGATGGGACCTGGATCTGAATTCCAATTTTGGAATCATGAATGAATCATCCTTACCCGTCTGGGGCTCATCTTCTTCCAGGTACAGCTGATGATCTCTTAGATCCTTTTCAGCTCAAATAACCTGGGAACATTGCCATTTCACAAAGAACAGCTTAAATAGAAAGATCATTTTACTTTGTGCTTGGAACTGGAATATATGTCCTTTTGTATCTAAATACCTACTCAGTTCTATCTTCTGCCAACTTGTGAAGCAAAATATTTAATAGCAGTGATGTGGCAGCATTTAAAAGGGAGACACAATGATAAAGTCACAGATCCTCTGAGGTAGGGTAAGGTTCACCCACATAAAAGAACAGAAAGGAAAAGCAGAGACAAGGTCAAGGACTTAGGCCCCAGAGTATAGCCCAGAGCCTGCTACAAAGGATTCCTTTCATTCTTGATCCATGCCCTCAGGACAAGAGCTCTAAGCATCCCCAGGTGTGGCTGGAGAAGCTGCCCAAGTGATGCAGGAGAATGAGGCAGGAGCTGCTGCTATGGCCAGAACCAAGCATAATGTGACTTATTCTCAAGTTGTATGAATGGCTTAAAAGCAAAAAGGAACTAATATGTCTGAAAAGGTGATGATAAAGAGAATAATGGGCCCTGTTTTGAATATGTTCCTTTTGGTCTGATCTTATCAGCCTCAGGCCAGTCATGTGTATCCTACCAGTCCAACTTAATACCCATCTCAGGGCTCCATTCCTTGCTGGTCTAGGAGCTTACACTTTGCATCCATCTTTGGCTTCTTCCTCCCTAACATGACCCTCATAAACTCCCTAGAGTGTCTGGACTGCAAGAACCAAGGATGCTCAATGGTGTAAAGTGTGTACAGCTGTCCCTGGTACCTGCAAGGGAAAGGTTCCAGGACCAAAATCTGTGAACTGTCGAGTCCCATAGGCAGCCCTTTGTATCTGAGTTTCTGTATCTGTTCACTCAACCAATAGATGTGTAGTACTGTAACATTTATGAAAAAATCCATGTGTAAGTGGATGTATGCAGTTCAAATCCATGTTGTTCAAGGTTCAACAGGACATGGAAATTTAGCTGTATAAGAAGAGCTCTTTATAAGCAAGGTATTAAAATATGGAAAAAGGTTCAGAAACAGGCAAATCAAGGGTTGCATTTGGATATGGATGATTTATATTTAAAATGTCAGAGAACAAGACAGTGTGGAGTGTTCGTCTGGAGACCAAAAATAAGAGAGCTGATGTTTTATTAAAGAAGCCCAAAGAACACCTTAAAGACTTCTTGGAAGCCTCAAGAATAAAAGAAGCAATGCCTTATAAGAGCTAAAAGCAGAAAATAACAAGGACAGAAAACCCTCAGATGAAAAGTTAACAGGAACAGATAGAAACACAATTTGCCACAACAGAGACAAATAATTGCAAGGAAATAATAAAACATAACAAATAAGACAAAATTCACACTGGAGTAAGCAACTGACATTAACACAGGCAATCGGAATACATGCAGGCTTCCCAGGTGGTGTTAGTGGTAAAGAACCCACCTGCCAATGTAGAAGAGGTAAGAGAGATGTAGGTTTGAACCCTGAGTCAGGAAGATCCCCTGGAGGAGAGCACGGCAACCCACCAAGTATTCTTGCCTGGAGAATCCCATGGACAGAGGAGCCTGGCAGGCTACAATCCATAGCGTCGCAAAGAGTCAGACACAACTGAAGCGACTTAGCATGCACATAAGCAGGAATAGATACAATAATCAAAGACATACTTGAGAAAATCTTGCACTTAAAGAAAAGTGAAATTAAATTTTAAAATGTCTTTTAGATATGTCGTAGAAAAATCTTTGAAACAAAAGGGTGAGGAAATATCCTAAAAGGATTCAATGAAAAACAAAAACCAAACTAGTTAGCTACTGTGAAAAATTTAAAGAATGTTCACAACTATCCCCTCCTCCCTTTATCTGTGTCTTTGCAATGCTTTTTGCAGTTCCTTCCACTGAGAGGTGGAGTCTGTTTCTCCATTTCTTGAATCTGGGTTGGTTCTGTGACTTTGATTCTGGTTTTTGCCAATAAATGTACCAAAAATAGCTGTGTACCAGTTCCAAGCTTTTTTGAAATCCTATCATTTGAACAAGCCATTCTAGCCTCCTGAAGAAAACAGAACTCAGTTGCCCTAGTTTAGGTCATCATTCAGCCAGCCTGTCATTGCCTAAAATGCCTTGACTAAGATTAGCAGAAACATCTCCCTACCCCATAGCTGACAGCAGACACATTAGACACTGCAGTCAGGATCAAAAACCCATAGAAAGACTGCCCAAAGACTAAGGAACAATGATAAAGGATAATTGTAAGACACTGAGTTTCATAATTTTTTTGTTACACAGCACCAGCTAACTAATTTACCTAAATAGGAACAAAAATATTGTAACATGCATACACATGCACCCACATATGCATACATATAAGTATATGAAAAATGTTGAAATATTTGAAATGCTTTTGAAGGAAATAAGCAAAACTCTACACACCAACAGACAATTGGGCAAAGAACTTCTTTAGACAATTTACAGAAAAAATACAAGTGGATAATAAATATCACAGTCAGTCCACACAACTCCATAGATGAAAGAAACAAAAATTAAAGCAAAAAAAATGCCATTTTTCCATGCTAAATTGACAATAAAATTTAAAACTCACAAGGCTAAATGTTGAGTGTGACATGGGAAGGCAACCACTCAAACACATTCTTGGTGAGAAGGTAAAAATGACAAGCCATTCTTATGACGAGTCTCATATTTTGAGTCTGAAAAAGGCTCATGCTTATATTACATTTCTACACATGTAGTAGTTCACAATGAAACAGAAAACAAATAAATAGCACTAAAAAAAGTCATGATATTTCACTTATTAATTCTACACTCGGACATTGTCTTAATAAAACAAATACAAATATGGACAAAATCTGATAATACAAGAGGTTTAATAATAAGGGAGTGATTAAAATTTGGTGTAGCCTTATTTAAAATTATGTAGCCATTACAGAAATCATAAATAAAGAATATTTACCAAAATGAGATAACATAGCAATACAAAGAGAAAAACAATACTAAATTTTAGATATTTAAGCATGACTAAAAGTTAATAAAAGTGTGTGTGTATATAAAGACCAGAAGGAAACACAACCATGCTAAGTAATCATTGTGCCTGCAGGAGTACGCTTATGTAACATTATACACACACACAGTTTTCAAATGCCGCACAGTAAGCATACATTAATGTTATAAACACAATCAGTAAATTCACTTTTTAAGGAATAAGTTATATAGCAACCTTAGTGTCGATCAATAAATTAATGGGTAAAGAGACAGGGTGAGAGGAGGGAGAATTAGAAGAAGACAGTCAAAAAATACAAACTTCCAGTCATAAGATAAGTACTAGAGATATGATGTATTAATACAATATGATAAATATAATTAACATGGCTACATGTTATGTAGGAAAGTTGTTAAGCCTGAGAGTTCTTATCACAAGGTGAAAATATTTTTTCTATTTTTCAAGTTTTGTGTCGATGTGAGCTGACAGATGTTCACTAGCCTCACTGCAGTCATCAGTCCATGATGTACGTAAGTCAAATCTTTATGCTCTACACCTTAAACTCCTACAATGCTGTATGTCAAATATATTTCAGTAAAACTGGAAGAAAAAAATAATTAGTATAGTTTTGGATGAATTTTTGAAGTCAATTCCTGGCTCAGTACATTTTATAATCTTTTCATTGGTCACTACACAGTGGCGCAGTATATAAACGTAATAGCTAAACCAGAAGACTTTATGAATTCAGAATGACATTGTTAAACGCTGAAGCAATCAGAAATAAATAGGATGAGATCCAAAAGAGATGTCTGCTGGGTCATTTACAGAACATGCATATTGTATCTCATCCTCTGTAAATACATGCATTAATTACACTAGGCAATACAGAGAGGGCGTGCAGGCGTGTCTAGAATGGATCTAGGAGTTAGTGGACCAGGAACTGAATGAACATGAATTAAAAAGCTGTGTATAAAATCAAGTGCTTTATGGAAATCTACAGCGACTAACAAAAACATGAGCTGAATTCCTTCCCATCCCATTGACCATGTTCAGTCTTTAATGAATATCACCTAAAGTTTTTGATCCAAAGTTTAAAAAGAAAGGCTTAAAGGAAAACATCATATATCACAATACCTTTTCAGAAACAAGATCACATAGCCCAAAGAGGACACTATTGAAAAGTTTAGAAGGCTTAGGGTACATGAAACGTAACTGAGGTCTCCATGTCTACTGAAGTCAATGCCTCCAAAACAGTATAAGTAAGCAATGTGACCTTCATGCCAGCTCCTTCTCTTCCACCACTGCTTCCAATGACACACATTGTTACAGCCACATTTTTACTTAGAACATGTTCCTCAGTGAAAAGATGTGGGGAAAGATGTCAAAGACAATAAGAAGGAATGAAAGTGAGGAGGGAAGGGCAGAGAGAGAGGTATGTGGTGGGGGAAGGTAAGGAAGAAAGGAGAGAAAGAGAAGGAACAAACTTAGAAAGATCTTCAGTAGGAAGACAGGTGCCCCTCTACAAAGACACAGAAAAGGTAGACCTGGGTTTGAATCCTTGCCAGTCCTCTTACTATGCCTCATTTCTCATCTATAGATTAAGGAGTAAATGTAATCTGATATTTAAAAATTCAGGGACAAAGTGATAGCAATTAAACAAACACACTATATTTGTATAAATGCTGCAGAAAAAAGGAAAAACAAGTAAGATAGATAAATATATATATACATACATATGCATATACAACAGGTAAGTAATACAAGAAAATATTAGAAAGAAAAGATTCAAAGCAGACTGAAAGTGCAGTCTTGGATACCAAGGGGTAAAACTGCTAAGTAACAACCAACATGAAGCTACGGGACTTCAAATAAAGAAAATTGCTTGGGCATCCGGATAAGATAAAGAGATAACTTTATCTTGAAGGAAGAGACATGAGCTAACTTTGGCTTCTCCCCCAGAAACATTCAATATTAAGACATGGTAGAAGACCTAAGGCAAGAAGTCCTCAGGCAAGGTAAACCAAGAGATGATTAAAAAAAAAAAAAAAAACCTTCAGCAAAATGCCTAGTACTGAGCACTGACTGCATTTAATGAAGGAATGGGGATTAAAGCCACCATGGGAACTGTGGCTATAGAATAGAACAAAAATGGTATAGAAACAATGTAGCCCACAAAACTCGGGGCACGCAGAAAGAGAAGTCAAGACGTGTGGAATGCACGGATTGACTCATCTTTTATTGCCAGGGTAAAAACATAAAATTCAAATCTGGTAAAGGAAAGGAAATTTAAGTGAAGTAAAAGTATAAAAGGAAATAGAATAACTAAAAATATATAGTATAATCAACTAAAACTAGATGGTAGAAGGAAGGAATGGAATGTAGAAATAAGTAGAATTATACTCATTTCTTCATGAGTCTTAGGAGGCATAGATAGACACTGGTTAACAGATTATAATTAACGATGAAGCTATTACGTCATGAGAAACGCTGGACTGGAAGAAACACAAGCTGGAATCAAGATTGCTGGGAGAAATATCAATAATCTCAGATATGCAGATGATACTACCCTTATGGCAGAAAGTGAAGAGGAGCTAAAAAGCCTGTTGATGAAAGTGAAAGTGGAGAGTGAAAAAGTTGGCTTAAAGCTCAACATTCAGAAAACGAAGATCATGGCATCTGGTCCCATCACTTCATGGGAAATAGATGGGGAAACAGTGGAAACAGTGTCAGACTTTATTTTGGGGGGCTCCAAAATAACTGCAGATGGTGACTGCAGCCATGAAATTCAAAGACGCTTTCTCCTTGGAAGAAAAGTTATGACCAACCTAGACAGCATGTTCAAAAGCAGAGACATTACTTTGCCAACTAAGGTCCGTCTAGTCAAGGCTATGGTTTTTCCAGTAGTCATGTATTGATGTGAGAGTTGGACTGTGAAGAAGGCTGAGCACCGAAGAATTGATGCTTTTGAACTGTGGTGTTGGAGAAGACTCTTGAGAGTCCCTTGGACCACTAGGAGATCCAACCAGTCCATTCTGAAGGAGATCAGCCCTGGGATTTCTTTGGAAGGAATGATGCTAAAGCTGAAGCTCCAGTACTTTGGCCACCTCATGCGAAGAGTTGACTCATTGGAAAAGACTCTGATGCTGGGAGGGATTGGGGGCAGGAGGAGAATGGGACCACCGAGGATGAGATGGCTGGATGGCATCACTGACTTGATGGACATGAGTCTGAATGAATTCCGGGAGATGGTGATGGACAGGGAGGCCTGGCGTGCTACAATCCATGGGGTCACAAAGAGTCGGACTCAACTGAGCGACTGAACTGAACTGATGAAGCTATTGTTGTAAAGGTTATCACTAAAACAGTTATGGCATGATGGGCAAGAACTTTCCAAATAACAGGAGAAAAACATACAATTAAACTGAGACCATATAATAAAAAGTGAAGTAATAAAGTGAAGAATAGCATAAAGTATAATTACAGAATTAAGGCTGAACATATCTATTATAAAGAAACATATGTGCATTATATTCAAAAATCAAAACAAAAAGACCCAAACTGGTTCTCAAAGTAAAAAAAAAAGAAAAAAATTGTATGCTCTATGTCAGAAACACCTAAAATAAAATGACTCAGAAAATTTGAAAATAAAAGTCTGGGTAAAGGCATGCCAGGCAAGTACCAACAAAAAACCAGAAATCTTAATCTTAGTATCAGGCACATTGAATTCAAAATAAAGATATCCAATAAGAAGTTTTGATTTAGATGCTAAGTTGTGTCCAGCTCTTGCAAACCCATGGACTGTAGCCGGCCAAGCTCCTCTGTCCATGGGATTCTCCAGGCAGGAATACCGGAGTGGGTTGGCATTTGCTTCTCCAGAGGATCTTCCTGACCCAGGGATCAAACCCAGGTCTCCTACATTGGAGTCAAATTCTTTACCAACTTAGCTACAAGGGAAGAGGGTACTTTAAACCTGCAGAGAGTACAATCCACAATAAGCATTTATAGATATGCCATCATCATTTATATAACAAAAATTATCTGAAGCACAGAGGTGTAAGAAATACAGATGACAATTTATTCCTGCTGGAAAATGATCACATGAACAAGAAATAATAAGACACAAAACTGTTCTAACTGATATATACATGGAATTCCATATCTTAGAACAGAGAATACAGCTTCTTTACAAATACTCCATTTTGAGTATTTATTAGGTCAAAAATAAAGCCTCAATCAATTACAAAAGTTAAAGTGAGATAAAAATAATTTATGTTCACAATAAAATAATAATCTATAACAAAAGCAGAAAATCAAGAGATCCTACCATCTGAAAATTTTTAATTCTCCAAGATAAACTTTGTGTCAAAAATAAAATCAAAACCAAGAATACAGAATATGCAGAATATAATAAAATGGAATGCTCTCTATTGAAATCTCTGGGATACAGCTATGATGTGCTCAAAGGAAAATTCACAGTCTAAACTACCTATATAGATATATGAGAGTCTTCTTTTTAAGTTAAGGCCAATAAATAAGATAAACCTTTGACTAACCAAAATAGAAAAAGAAACAGAAGTGAGACTATAGAAAATAACCACAATTGTTCATAGAATATGTGCATCATAAAAACTACTTGGCTGAAAAATATTATAATAAATGTAAAATCCTAAATGGATGGATGATTTTTGCACACTAGCAATTACCATAAATGAAACTGTAGTACATTTTTAAAAGAATAACCCCTCCCAAAATGCACCAGACTTAATCAATTTCACACTTGTGAATTCTACAAATCCTCAAAGGATCAGATTTCACCGCTACTTACAATGCACACTGAAAAGGAAGAGAAGCTTTTGACTCGACAAAACCAGCATAAAATCAGCACCAACATCTGCAGATGGCACACCCACAGGAAACAAAACTACAGACAAATTTCACTTATGTTCTCAATGCAAAAGTCCTAAATTAACGTAAGCCAAATTATGCAGCTCAGTGGGGCTCACAAGAGGCGTTTACTGACTGTTCAATGTTAGGGGCTTCCCTGGCAGTCCAGGGTTAGGACTCTGCACTTCACTGCAGGGGGGTTTGATCCCTGGCTGGGGAACTAAGATCCTGCAGGTCACATGGTACGGCCAAAAAATAGTAAATAAATAAAAACTAGGACCTGCAGCATAGCACAGGCAACTCTACTCCATACTCCACAATGACCTATAAGGGAAAAGAATCTAGAAATAAAGAGTGTTTATATGTATAATTGACTCATTTTGTTGGATACCAGAAACTAATATAACATTGCAAATCAACTATACATGCATGTGCAGTCGCTCAGTCATGTCCAAGTATTTGCAACCCCTGTAGCCCGCCACGCTCCTCTGTCCCTGGGATTTTCCAGGCAAGACATACTGGAGTGGGCTGCCATTTCCTACTCAAGGGGCTCATCCAAACCCAGACATTGAATCCGTGTCTCCTGCCTTGGCAGGCAGATTCTTTATCACTAAGCCATCTGGGAAGCCCATAAATCAACTATAATCCAATAAAATTTTGGACTGTTCAACATTAGAGAATAATGTTGACATAACTTTTCATTGTAATAATAAATAAAAAGAGAAATGATTTTCATTAAAAATTAATTGGACAAAATTTGATAAAATTTAAAATTTATTCACCTGATTTTTTAAAATGTTATGGGGAGGGAGGTGGGAGGGGGGTTCATATTTGGGAACACATGTACACCTGTGTTGGATTCATGTCAATGTATGGCAAAACCAATACAGTATTGTAAAGTAAAATAAAGTAAAAATAAAAATTTATATTAAAAAAATTAAAAGAAAATAAAAACTCAATAAAATAGAATATGGTGACTTCAGTAACATCATAATAACAACTAATATTTATAAAGTGTTTACTACGTGGTGTTTTAGGTGGATGTTTACTTATTCAGACTCTCTTTTTTCTTTTCTGAAAGTAACACAAGGGCAATGGGAACAGAGGAAGCAGGGAGGCAGGGCCCACCCGGTAGGACCCTTGATTTATTCTGAAAGTTGCAGGAATCATCTGGTTGCTAAACCAGAAGAAGACACATCTATAAGCTTACCTCCCAGAGTCCGTTGGACCCTCTAGACAGGGACCGTGTAGCAGGTGCTCTGCTTTACCCAACAGCCAATGCATATCTCATCAGATGGCAGACACGCTCGTGGAACATGCAAATATTTATTGAATGCCTGCAGGGTGCCGGATACGGTTCTAGGTGCTGGAGATTTACCAAGAGAATAAACTGTCCTCATCTGTCTCGCATTCTGGTCCTAAATCTAAACACAGGAAGAACATAGTGGTGCGAATCCTATTTATTATTAGCAAACACTCCCCAAACCTCAGGCACTAGATTAAATGAATACAAAACCATGGTCCTTCTCAAGGCACCCATGGGATGTGCAGGCCAAGTGTCACCAGGAACCATGACTACCCTGTCATATCCTATCAGCAAAATAAAAGAAAGCGGTGTCTTTGGAAACTCAGAAACAGAACTAGGAAAGAAACACACCCATCAGAAGTTAAACAGTGGCTTAGGACACCCTCATCTGCACAGCAGGTTCACTTTAACATTTTGAAGGAAAAGGACATTTTAAAAAACCAATAAAATTTTCCTTCCATTCACCTTGAAAACGTGAATTGAAGCTCAAGAGCCAAGAAGCACATGAGAACAATATACTGTGACCCTGAGGAGGTAAGAGTGATGTTGCCTACAAACCCTCTGCCCTGTCAAGGGAACTTTCCAGGATCTGGGCACTTCACAGTCATTACCTCACAGTACAGGAACGCCCTCAAGGCCCTCCGCGACCAGGATGTTGCTGGATTTTTAAAAGACTTCTTTCCCTTTTTCCTGGCAAATTACTTTTAACATAGAGATTTTTAAAAGGCAAGTCAGAGCCTCCCCGTGGTTTCCACATGAGTCACTGCCAGAAATTTAGGAGCCCAGTCTTGTGACCATTTTTTTAAAGGAAAAACAGCAGATTCTATCTTATTCACAGAGTATCAACTCAGGCCAACATGACTAAAAACCCCACTGAAGAGCTGGCACTGCGGTTTCCGAAACCATAACAGTTCCCGACAAGTAGTTAAAATGAAGGGGGAAGCTATTAAATGGTGCTCTGTTGACAAAGGCAAGTCGTTTCTGAGGTGAGATGTTTAAGAGGCAACAGCATCCAAGAACTTGACAACCAGAACGCAGTCTTCCGGGCGGACCTGGTACCTTCATCATCTCCTCCGCTCACACTCACTTTCCTCATTAGAATCACAACAGGAAGAGTAATTCCGCTCCAGGACCACTGGGACAGACTTCAAATATTCCTCTTCTGAGTCCAACAGTGTCTTCTGCCAAGTGGATGGCTCTTAAGGCAACCAGCTTAAAAATATATATATATATACCCTAGAGTAAGTACCGTAAAACGCAGCCTGGCTTTGCCCTGAGGACTCAAACTGCCGACAAGTTCCAGAAGCCGCCATTTTGGTGGAGCACAGGGTGCTGTGCCATCTGGTGGACCAGGCCGAGGTCATCACACCACAGCTTCCACGACCCCTGCCTTCCTCTCCTCTGTTAGTCCGCTCAGAGGGAAAGCCCTGTTTGTACTTTGTGTATTTTAGCTTTTTTCAAAAATACTTAAAAATGTTCATTTAAATTTTTTTTAATTTTATTTAATTTTTTTTTTAACTTTACAATACTGTATTGGTTTTGCCATACATTGACATGAATCCACCACGGGTGTACATGTGTTCCCAAACATGAACCTCCCTCTCACCTCCCTCCCCATAACATCTCTCTGGGTCATCACTTTTTTTTTTAATTTTAATATTGGAGCATCATTACTTCATAATGCTGTGTTAGTTTCTGCCGTACAACATTAATCGCCTCCCTCCTGTGCCACCATTCCACCGCTCCCCGTGCTATGGAGCAGCTTGCCACCAGCGAGCTACTTTACACATGGTAGCATATATATCAGTGGTACCTTCCCAATTCATCCCACTCTCCCATTCCCCTCCCGTGTCTGCATGTCCATCCTAACAGAACACCAAATATCATATATAGTAACACATATATGATGGAATCTAGAAAAATGGTACAAATGAACCTATTTGCAGGACAGGCATAGGGACGCAGGCGTATCACCGCAGGTGTATCACCTTCTAATGTATAAATGCAAATCGTATCAGACCTTAAAAGAGACAACCCACCCCCACCCCGTGCCCATATCTCCTCCCTCTGCTTTCTCTGTTTCTGTTTCACCTGCCCTTGGCTCTCTACTCTATTTGAAGCTCTTCTAGCTGATAGCTTTGTTCTATCCCTATTTCTGGGGCTTCCCAGGTGGCTCAGACTGGGAAAGAATCTGCCTGCCAAGCAGGAGACCCGGATTCAATTCCTGGGTCAGAAAAAGCCCTTGGAGAAGGAAATGGTGACCCACTCTAGTATTCTTGCCTGGAAAATTTCAGGGACAGAGGAGCCTGGGTCACAAAAGAGTCAGACACGACATAGCGACTAAACAGCAGCAGCGTCCTATTTCTAAGGCAGCACAGGGAGGTGGGGAGTAAGAGAGCGCTGTGAACGTGCTGGAGCTGGGAGGCAGACAGGGGGCTGGCGAGGGCGGCTGATGGGACACACATCTTGCCCCACCCATTGCTCTTTTTGTGCAGTCATTCCCTGTCCCTCTTAACACCTCGATGCCAGGTCTCCCGGGTCCCCCTGGCCAGTCTGCTCCTCCTGGCTGACTCCCTGGAGTGGGCCACTGCGCCACTGAATGTGGACCTTCTCCCTTTCTGAGGTGAGCCTGTCTTGGAGCTAACCTGAACATCACTCAGTAAGAATGTGTTCAAGAAAGAGAACTGTCCTAAGAGCCAAGCCCTAGGAAATGTTGTAAGAAAAAGGGGATTTTTCCTCTAACCCTAATCCACCCTTTTTACCTAAACCAGGGTGACTAGGGCAAGGTCAGAGAGAGGGAGGCAGGCATTGGAGAGAATCTTGCCTGAGTCTAGTGGAGTGTGGGCACAGAGTAGGAGGGGTAGTCATAATCAAGCCTGAGTCTGGGTGTTTGTGTGTCTGTGTGTGTGTGTGTGTGTGTGTTAGTCGCTTAGTCATGTCCGACTCTTTGTGACCCCATGGACTGTAGCCTCCCAGGTTCCTCTGGGCAACACCTCCCAAAACAAACTTGGCTTAGACATCCTGATAGGAAAATCTCCTCCAAACACTGGCAGGACTTCAGAATTCTGATTTAAATAGACTGCAGTAGACTCCAGTGTAGAGAGCAGCTGTATGGAGACTCAGGTGTACGACTCACTCTCATTCAGTCAAGGTTACTCACTTATGTTCACTGAAGCCAGTCAACTGAAATTAATAGAAATTCCTGCTTATCTCTGAGCAGGTGAGCCAGAATAAGTTGGTTAACCTCCCCAAGCCGCGAAAGACCCATCTGTAAAATGGGACTAAGAAAAAAATTAACATCATATATTTTCATATGAGATTATTCAGTGAATGAATGTGAAAGCACCTTATGCATGGAAAAACAAGAATGAAATGTTAATTTACTGTTTCTCAGAGAAACTCAGAATTAACACTATAAAACGAGTTTAGTAAAGAAAAAAGTCAAGAATGCGTTCTTGAAAGAAAGATAGCACTAAGTCGTGTCTGACTCTTGGGATCCCATGAACTGTAGCCTGCCAGGCTCTTCTGTCCATGGGATTCTCCAGGCAAGACTACTGGAATGGGTTGTCATTTCTTTCTCCAGAGGAACTTTCCCACTCAGGAATTGAACCCAGGTCTCTCCTGCATTGCAGGCAGATGCTTTACCGACTACAAGGGAAGCCCATAGCTGCATTCGTGAATACTATTTAAATACTCACTGAGATGACTTGTGCCCTTTAAAATAAAACTTATCAAATTGCTCCGAGTTGCCTAGACCATACATGCTCTCCCAGTGCGTTATCATCTCTGTCATCTGCCATCATTAGCACGCCCTCTCGGCCCTCTCCATAATGGGACACTTCCTAACAGCATCACTTACAGTCCTATTCTCTCTCTTTGTTCTCCAGCACTAACTACTAAACGTGTGCTCACTGGCCTTCTCCTCTCTATCCCCTAACCTTGTTTTTCCACCAGCCCACATGATTGATTTAGGGGTTTTCACTTTTAGTTAAAGCATGCAGCCCGCTGATTCTTAATCAAAGCAACATATTGCAATCTGTTTATCAAGCCCACAAAGGAATGCTCAAATATGAGTCATGTGGCTCCATATCCCTTGAAATTATATATAATTTAATAACAAAGTGAGAAATTCACGGTGCCAAAGTAAGTATATCACCCTACAGTGCCAAAATCTGTAATTGAAAAACCATTTTCAGTTTGTTATCTGAATTTTTAGGCTATTAGGCAAACATTTCAATTAAGTGGAAACAGGAGGATAGCTGACTAAAATTTTCAGTCTTAATCTGGATTTTAAATGCCATGTGCACACAACAGAAAAAAAAAGGGGGGCAAAGTTAAGAATGACAGCTGACAGAAATGACAAGAAGAGAATACGTGGAGCTTGCAGGAAAATCACAAGAGAAAATTCTTCCCATTACATGCACCCCAGTGTTCACAGCAGCACTGTTTACAATAGCCAGGGCATGGAAGCAACCTAAGTGTCCATCAACAGAGGAATGGATAAATGTGGTACATATAAACACAGCGGAATACTTGGCCATAAAGAAGAATGAAATGTCATTTGCAGCTACATGGATGGACCTAGAGGTTATTATACTAAATGAAGTCAGACAGAGCAAGACAAATATTATATGATATTGCTTATGTGTGGAATCTTTTTAAAAATGATATGAATGAACTTATTTAAAAAACAGAAATAGACTCACAGACCTAGAAAACAAGCATATGGTTACCAGAGAGAGAAAGAGGAGAGGGATGAATTAGGTGTGTGGAATTAAAATATATACATTATTATATATAAAGTAGATAATCAACGGCGACTTGCTGTGTAGCACAGGCAGCTAAACTCAGTGTCTTTTAATAACCTATAATGGAAAAGAATCTAAACAAAAATAATGTTAAGCCCTCAGCTGTGTCCAACTCTTTGTGGCCCCATGGACTGTAGCCCACCAGGCTCCTCTGTCCGTGGGATTCTCCAGGCAAGAATACTGGAGTGGGTTGCCATTTCTTTCTCCAGGTATATATATGTATAACTATATCTCTTTGCTGTACACCTGAAACTAACATTGTAAATCAACTGTATTTCAGTACTGTTTTTTCAAAAACTTCCCATTAGATAAGGATAAGAATTGGGACTCACTTTAACAGTTTAGGGTAATAGAAAAGAGTTCAACACATTTGTTTAATAAAGTCAAAGACCTTCTACCCTTTGAATACTCGACAGGTTAGTCTCTCAGTCTTATCCGACTCTTTTGTGATCTCATGGACTGTAGCCCGCCAGGCTCCTCTGTCCATGGAACTGTTCAGACAAGAATATTGGAGTGGGTGGCCATCTCCTTCTCCAGGGGATCTTCCTGATCAAACATGAGTCTCCTGCATTGCAGGCAGATTCTTTACCATCTGAAACACCGAGGAAACCCGTACTTACTAACTTGTTTTCAAAAGAGTAAATTATGAAATTATGGGAGGAAGTAGGAAGAGGAACATTACAGTAGAGAAACCTGCTAAATATTATCTCAAACTAGGTTAACATCAGTGGTTACAATTCCTAGTGGTAGCAGGTATCCTTAATACAATGTGTTAAGAATGACACTTCACCTCTCCCTGAAAACCATGATCATAATCCCAGTCTGCCTAAGAGAGAAAAACATCAGCAAACCCACACTGAGGAACATTCTAGAAGACACCTGACCAATTCTCCTCAAATCTGTCAAGGTCATCAAAAACAAAGAAAGTTTCAAAAATGTCACAGACTGAAGGAGCCTAAGGAGACACAACAACTGAACATCATGTGCTGCCCTGGAGAGGATTCTGAGCCAGACAAAATTTATTGGGGATGGGGAGAATAGTGAAATTTTAATGAAGCTTGGTCAATCATAATGTGCCAGTATTTCCTCCTTAGCTGTGACAAGTGCACCATAGTAACTAATGTAAGATGTTAATCAAGAGGAAGACTGGGTGTGTGTATACCAGTATGCTCCCTACTAGGTGGTAGAGCTGGAGATGGTCAGGTAAGCAGATGCTGAGCTCATCTCCCACCATGAACACGTCAAAAATACAACCACATGAGGAGCACCTCTTACTGAAGACGACCAGGAGGCTGGTGAAAGGACTTTTCTACAGGCAAAGCTATAAAGAAAGATCCACAAAGAGTCTGGTAGGAAAGGAGAAGACACAGTCCTGTAGGGACCTGTACTCCTAGCAGGGGACAGAGAAGAGAAGGAGGGTATCACACCCACATAAGATCAGTTCAGTTCAGTCGCTCAGTCGTGTCCAACTCTTTGCGACCACATGGACTGCAGCACACCAGGCCTCCCTGTCCATCACCAACTCCCAGAGTGTACTCAAACTCATGTCCATTGAGTCAGCGATGCCATCCAACCCTTCTCCTCCCGCCTTCAATTTTTCCAGCCTCAGGATTTTTTCAAATGAGTCAGTTCTTTGCATCAGGTGGCCAAAGGATTGGAGTTTCAGCTTCAGCATCATCCCTTTCCAATGAATATTCAGGACTGATTTCCTTTAGGATGAACTGGTTGGATCTCCTTGCTGTCCAAGGGACTCTCAAGAGTCTTCTCCAACACCACAGTTCAAAATCAATTCTTTGGTGCTCAGCTTTCTTTATAGCCCAACTCTCACATCCATACAGACTACTGGAAAAATCATAGCTTTGACTGACAAACCTTTATGGGCAAAGTAATGCCTCTGCTTTTTAATATGCTGTCTAGGTTGGTCATAACTTTTTTTCCAAGGAGAAAGTGTCTTTGAATTTCATGGCTGCAGTCACCATCTGCAGTTATTTTGGAGCCCCCCCCAAATAAAGTCTGTCACTGTTTCCATTGTTTCCCCATCTATTTGCCATGAAGTGATGGGACTGGATGCCATGGTCTTAGTTTTCTGAATCTTGAGCTTTAAGCCAACTTCTTCACTCTCCTCTTTCACTTTCGTCAATGCATTCATTTCCTGATGGTAGGTTGGAGGCAGCCTCTTCTATCCATGTAACCATCAAAACTGAGGTAAACATTCACATTTATTTCTAGCATTACTCAATCCCCACATAGCTAACTCACCCTCTGAGTTAGCTCACACTCACCACTCCTGGAAACTTCCCCCATGGAGCCCCTCCCCATCTCCCCTCCTCCTCACTCACCACCCTCTAGACTTAGGTAAGTACCCATTTTCAGTATTCTCACAGTGCCCTGGGCACAGTTCTAGAGATGCATGTTCCACACTGGATTGTAACTTAGGTGCTTTTATTCTCCACTAGTCTATAAGCTTCTTCAGTCTGCAGGCCATAACTTATATGTGATTCTTGGTGTCTGCCCTCACTGCTTCATACCAATGAGGCAGATGAATGCTTTACTCCCACCTAAAATGCTGTTCCCGCCTCTCTAGCTGCTCAAACCCTACCCTGGATAAATGAATCAATCCAAGTGCTTCTGACTATGTGAGACCCTCTGACCTTTCTTGCTACACAAAGCTTCTCCTTTTCTGAAACCCTGAGACCCTAAGAATTACTGTATCTCTCATTACTCCCCATCAGCTTTGAATCTGCATGTATCTGCCCAGTTGAAAGTGAAAGTTGCTCAGTCGTTTCTGACTGTTTGCCACCCCATGGACTATATACAGTCCAAGGAATTCTCCAGGCCAGTAAACTGGAAAGGGTAGCCATTCCCTTCTCCTCCCAACCCAGGGATTGAACCCAGGTCTCCTGTACTGCAGGTGGAATCTTTACCAGCTCATCTTCCCAGTTAGATTTTTAATTATCAATGTCAATATTTTAGCAAATGTTTTTTCTAACTATCTCTTTACATTCATAGATATGTTTAGATATACAGATATGAATCTACCTGTCTATTCAACTACAAAGTAGAATTAGAACATACATGTGCTCAGGAACCTCCACTTTGTTTTCAAAATAAGGATGCAGAAATTCTCCCAAGTCCATACATTTCACTGATTTCGTACTATTGTATGGTGTACAATGCCTTGATGGATGAGCATTTAAATCTTTTCCAATATTTTTCTATCACAAACAAGACAGAAGTCAATATCCTAGTACATACACCATTTCAGACTTGTATAATTATATCCTTAGAGTAAATCTCAAGGTGTGATTGCCAAGTCAAACAGTTGAAGATTTTATATTTGTGTAAACATTCCCAGATTACTTTCCTAAAACAGTGTATCAATTTATAGGACCCAAATCCGTTTCCCAGAACCACTCCCCAACACATCCCACTCTTGGAGACTGATTAATTACTTTGTCTCCTGCTGCTGCTGCTGGTAAGTCGCTTCAGTCGTGTCTGACTCTGTGCGACCCCATAGACGGCAGCCCACCAGGCTCCCCCGTCCCTGGGATTCTCCAGGCAAGAATACTGGAGTGGGTTGCCATTTCCTTCTCCAATGCAGGAAAGTGCAAAGTGAAAGTGAAGTCGCTCAGTTGTGTCTGACTCAGCGACCCCATGGACTGCAGCCTACCAGGCTCCTCCGTTCATGGGATTTTCCAGGCAAGAGTACTAGAGTGGGGTGCCATTGCCTTCTCTTAGAAAGACAAAAACCTGGCAGCTTAGTTATTTACTTTGCCTTAAGAGTGCACGTGCTAGTGTGTGTGTGTGTGTGTGTGTGTGTGTGTGTGTGTGCGTATAAGAGAGAGATGGGAGCTATCGAAAAGTGATGTCAATCAGAATTCTCCCTTCCATGTCTCTAGTTATTGCCACAAGTAAACATTTCAACACTCACTCTTAACTTCGCCAATAAACATATGAAAAGATATCCAAACTCCCACTAACCAAAAGAATGCAAATAAAATAATAATGACTATTTGGGTTTTGTTTTCTTGTTGCTGTCATTTGGAGGCGAAGGCAAAGAGTAATATTCTCTCTTGAGGCAAGTGTCAGGGAAAGAAACATATGTCCATTCTTTTGGATCTCTTTCCAAATTGCATTAACTTGCACTTCCAGAAATTTTTCAAATAGCTGCGATGACAGCGGTACTTGTGTTCTGACCTGACATTAGCAGTTATATTTCCAGTATCTCAGTTATCAAGCACAAGACACTTTTTAGTTGAGTTTTATATTTTTATTTATATTTCTCTCACAGTTCCATTATGATTAAATGACTTTTTCCAAATGAAGCTTTTGTGTATCTATCAAGATGAATACACACTGACTGAGATACTCATGGTGAGTGTGATATGAACCAGACAGTTTCTACCTGCCTACCCATCTGTCTAACAAAGACCCTTTTCTCAGTTTCTGTCCAAACATGAGATTTGTTCCAAGTTTCTGTACCAACTTGCAAAAATAGAGTTAAAGCACATGTTCTGAGTATATGTGCAATGTAAGAGTAATAACAGTATAATCAAGATCTGTGTCACAAACCAAATCAAGCCTTTTTTATTAATTCATCTTAGAGACACTAAACCAAATTTTGGCAAGATCTAGTCTGATGTAAAGAAATCCTGCTTGTGACCAGATAGATATAAAACCACAGGATAAGATTACCTACAAACAGCTTTCACAGCAAAACCAGACATCCATTTCTTACCCTCCATCAGAGACACAAATGGAACCCGAGATGTTTCATCACTCTTTCCCAAAGTTTATGAAATAAAGTGCCCCCTGATGAATCCAATTTCAGGAACCAGCATTGTTTCTAAATTCTGCTTCCTCTGTTTGGCTAAGAATAAATCTGTTAAAATATTAAGATATGCCAGTAAGTAGGATCTTGTTTCTCTCACCACCTGCAGCTGGTCATGTTATCTTTGAACTGAAAGCATCTCTGCTTATTACTGTGATCAAGAACCAACTATATCATCTGGACCACACAGAAAAAGAATTACATGAATGTAATTTAATACTATAGATTTGTATAAAATAAATATTATGGCACTAAATACACACATTTTATAAGCAATCAATCATTCACTTTATTTACCCCTTTACTGATGTATTATTGCCCAATATTATACACATGGCTAGGCAGAGGATGGAAAGTAACTCAGGCACTAGATTGGCCCTCACAAGCCTCCCAGTGTAACAGAGAGACAAAATGTGTACACAATTACAGAAAAGATAAAGTGTCACAGTGGTCCCAACAGGAAGATAATGCACATTCTGGAGTGATCAGAGACGGCTCAATGGACAAGCGGCTTTTGGATTAGACTTGGAAAGCAAGAGATTTCTCCATGTAGAAAATAGAGAAAGCACACTTCCTAGATGACAAAGGAGCTTAGGAACTAAGGCAGGGTTCATGGTTTGTGTTGGGAAAATAAGAATAACTCTTTACCAGGCTTGCAAGAAGAAGACCAGGAAGCAGGCATATATCAGTAACTTAAGCTATGACAAGGTCAATTAAGACCTTGACCACCATGCTAGAGAGCAAGAATGTGACTCAGTAGGCAACTGGTAGTTGCTGAAAAAGCTTTTAAGAAGGGATACAGATGCTCAGAGTTATGTTTAAGATGTAGAAAAGGTGGAGTTCTAAGTATTTTAACAAAGATGGCACACAAAATTAAAGCATATTCTTTACATTTCAAGACATTTGCATTCAATAAATTGAGTATTAATTGATATATGTACATATTGATGGAAACTGGTTATGGCAGAGATGGTTAATTGCTACTCAATACCTATTCATCCCTTTTGTTAAAGAATTCTCCAGATCAGGCAAGTCACAGAAAAAAGACCAAACCTTTCTTAACTTGCCCTGTAGCTGGATAAGGTCATAAGACTAAACTGTGGACCATGGGACATAGTCTGAAGTGCTGTGCACACTTCTGGGAAGTGGCCTCTAGACATTTCCACACATCTCTTGAGGAGGGATCTTTCCCTTCTTTTCCCCTTCATGCTGGAATGTAGGTGTAATGTCTGGAGCTGAAGCAGCCAATATTGGCAATAAGGTGACCGTGAGATGAGGGTCTCATATATCAGGACAATAAGAGGAAGAACTTGGGCTCTGACACACGGAGCACCTGCACAGCACTGGAGCATCTTACCTGACATTTTCATGAAAGAGAAAAAGAAATTCTTATCTTTTCTGAGCTTTGGGTATTTTGGATATTCACCACTGGCATCTAAACCAAATCCTATCTGACACAGTTGAGAAAGTGATGCAAGAGGCTTTTTGCAGTCACACATCCAGCAAATCTGTTAACTTCACCTTAAGAACTCAAGAATTCTGTAAGGGGTGAGGCAAGCCGTACTGGACGATCCAATCAGACTTGAGAAATTGCATCCAATAACTGAAGAAAACACATTCTTTGCGAGCACACATTACATATCTGCAGAAATTACCCATACAGTTGGCCAAAACTCAAGTCTCAGCAAATGTTGAAACACTGAATTCTTATCAAGTATGTTTTCTAATCACAAGGCTATTCAATTAAAAATCAGTAACACAAAGATAGTCCTTATACATATAAAAATTAACTGCATGATAACTTGTTAATGTCTATATCCCAATAGATTCTAAGTTATATAAGAGAAACTGACAGATCAAACTGGTCAAGAAAAGGGAAAAATTTGTAAAGACATGACCATAGATTTTTTAAACTGATAAACTTGGTCTCAATCAAAAACAAACCAAGGGTATGAGCATGTAATCTGCACACAGAGAGAAATGTCAATGGTCAGTAAACACAAAAAGCAGTGTTCCAGCTCACTGACAATTAAGGAAATAAAACTTAAAATAATAAAGTGTCATTTTTATAAAACATTAATAATTTAGTTTACTAACTATTAATAATTGATGATTGCCGGTATTCGTGAAGACACGGAAAATGCTCACCTACACTGCTGATGGAGCGTCGTATTAAGACAGTGGAGATGGTGGTCAATTGGGAAGTGACTTTATCTTTCAAAAGTTTATGGCACATACCCTATACCCCAACATTTCCATGTCTGGCTCCACCCTACTGTTATGTTCCCAACATGTGTCTAGGGTTATCTGCAGCACTTTTATAACAGTGAAAAATTATAACCTGAGTGTCCTTCAACAGAAAAACTGTTCAATAAACTTAGATTCAGTCTGAACAATATAATTAATTCATTGATTAAAAAAATAACAGTCATGTAATACATACTATCAAGTAAAAGAAACTAAAGAATAAGGCATGAGGTGAGGAAAAAATACTATAATTGCACAAACATATATTTATATATATGTAAATGCATTCTTCCAAAAGGACTTGAAGTATACAGACCAATGTTTCAACAGTGATTACCCAGATTGGGGTGGGGCCTTGAGAGTCAATAAAGAGAGAGATTATTCATTTTTTACTGGCCTCTATATTATCTCAATTATTGCAATTTTAACATGCTTTTTTGACAATATTATGTTTTCCTGAGTTATCTGTGTAAAAACAGTTCAGTAAATTATTAAATTTATCCCAAATCTCAGAGTGACATGTTGTTGTCGTTGTTGTTGTACTTGTTCAGTCACTAAATTGTGTCTGAAACTCTGTGACGCTGTGGACTGTAGCCCGCCAGACTCCTCTGTCCATGGGGTTCTCCAGGCAAGAATACTGGAGTGGGTTGCCATTTCCTTCTCCAGGGGGTCTTCCTGGACCAGGGATCAACCCTGTGTCTCCCACATTACAGGCAGATTCTTCACCATTGAGTCACTATATGTGGTGACTCATAAACTAGCATTCAGTCTCCTTAACTGATTGGAAAGGGTTTTTCCATTTTCCCAAACTGATTTAAATGTCACTGAATTCCAGAGAGTTTGGTTGATCCTGTAAATGTAGACACAAACTTAAACTGAAGCACCTCCAAGTAAGATACATTTTTCCAAATGTTCATTCTTACAGTATTTTTCAGAATTAAATGAGGCAATGCCTCTTAAGCACCTACAAGCTCAATAAACAACAGCTATTATTATTATCAGTAAGAATCTCCACAAGTGTCTTGTAGTGCGACACAAACTTTACGATAAACACGCTTATTTTCCGAGCTCTTCAAAGGCTCTGCCGCAGAGAAAGCGTGTCCAAGGGGAGATGCTCAAACATACTCTAATCCTCTTGTAGCAGATAGCTCTCAACCATACTTCAGAAATATTTTCAGTCCTGGAAATGACATATTGGGATTTGCTTAAAGTAAACGCTTGTCTAATCTTCGTCACTTTGCACTGCTGCTCACTGCGCAATCAAGTTCATTTTAATCCACAAATATCTCTAAGTAGACAAAGCAATATAATTTTGTACTGAGTTCTGAGTGGATTTATTAGATACTTAAAAGATAGTAATTGTATAATTTAATTATTGTAAAGTCACTTTGCTGACACTGGCTGGTTTTGACCAGATATCTAAAGGAAATTCCATCACTGGATTCTGATACCATATGAGAAATGAGCTTCTCTTTACTTCTAATGTGCTGGCCAAATTCTGACTCACAGTTGATAAGGAGTTCTGTGTTTTCTTTTCATATCACAGAACTGTCATCTATATATAATTAGCACCTTATTTAAAGTTAAGGCCTTGTCTTCAAACTATAAACTAAAACTGCCTTTAACGATGGCCATTATTCTCATGGTTCTTTATGGAAATACTAGTCTTATATTGATGTGAAGCTGCTGGGAAATGGTTAAACAAATATGTTTTCACACAGAACGTGTAATGCATATACATGATTAATATAAGAATTTTCCTCCTTACTCTTAATGAAACATTATGCTATTTCATTGAAAATTGTCCCAATTTTCTATTAACTCTCCATTGCAATAACACCGTAAAAATGAGTATGTTTTCATTTTGCTGTAAGATTTAACCACTGAAAGCATGTTATCACCCTTGCAAAATAATTTTAATTTATTCTGTGTTTATTTCATTTAGCACCTATGGTTTGCTACTCAGAGAGAAAAAAGGCATTTACTAAGTAATGTAAGCCTTTTTTCTCACCGTACGAAAATCTGATGAAGAACATTTTTCCAGCTGTCGAAACTAAAACTTATACATGACCAAGACAGTCAACTGTAAATTTATCATGCTAATTTATGCAATTATGATCATGTTCAGCTTTTTAAAATCTTCTCTGAAATCCACGCTGGTCTCAAAATACTTTTTAATTTTTGATAAGGCGAAAGAACTACATGTGCATCTTTATGGAAGAGACAGTGTATTTCTTTTAAATGTTTATCTGTCCACTTAAAATCCGCCTCACATTATCCCTATTTAAAATATATTTAATGAATGTTATGCCCACATAAGTGTCTATCAGAAGCTTTGTACAAGCCCCCTGCCCCACCTATGAGGCTGGACACTACAGTGCTGAAATCGTTTCCCCCAATAGAGTGTAACGTTCCTTCCACCTTTACCATCCTTTCTTGTACTTCTTGATAATTGAGTTACTCAGCCAAGAGGGCAGGGACAGTATCACAAACTGAGCTCTTTGACCTATTGATAGTTCCGTATTACTCATTTTCAATAACTAACAGGTCCTGCTATACAGCACAGGGAACGCTGCTCAATGCTAGTGTGGCAGCCTGGTTGGGAGGGGAGTGTGGGATAGAATGAATATTTGTGTATGTATGGTTAGAGTCACTCTGCCGAAAACCTGAAACTATCACAATGTCGTTAACGGCTATACTCCAATATAAAATATAAAGTTTAAAAAACATCTGAGTTTTCTAACCACGGGCAATTCTATATAACCACATTACCAAGACTACTTGCAAAATAAACCACAAGTTTAACACACACACACAAACACACACACACAGAAACACACACACACAATAACTAATAGGTCTTAGTTTCTGAGCATGGAACCAAGAGTACCTATGGCCTCACTGACTTGGAAGGATATTAACACTGTTCAAGACAACTAAGTTTGTCTAATACCCCTATTAATACTCTTAGAAACCTTTGTATCTCTAAAATAAAATTATATTCCCCACTTATAAAAAGAAAACTCTACTTATCATTCCTTTTCCTTCTGCTATTATTTCTTTTCATTTACTCTAGTTATTTTGAGGGTACTCAAACCAGACAGAAACACTCTCTCTTCACCATCTCTCCCCACAGTGATAAACCTCAGGAGGTGGCTGGGACCTCAATAGTAACTGCTTCATTAAGGTTCCTCTGGTTGTTAACTAAGAGCTTAAGCCTCCTGGAAAAATTTTCTCCCTCAAGCAAGATGGCTCACCATTAGTAAAACAATCAGCAGTAATTAAAAACCTCATTTTCACATATAGTTCATAAGTTTTACATCATGAAAATTGCTTCTCATCTAATTCTCTTTTTAAAAACGTTGCCTGCAGCAAAATAAAAGGGCCTCTTTGAAAAATCTGAAGCTGAACAAAAGAAGCTGAAATGTGATCAGTCTCTCTTTCAAATAAAACCGCCCCAATATTCAATCAATAGTTTCTCTTAAGAATTGATGCTTAAGAATTGCAGTGCTGGAAAAGACTCCTGAGAGTCCATTGGACTGAAAGGAAATCAGTCAATCCTAAAGGAAATCAACCCTAAATATTCATTGGAAGGACTGATGCTGAAGCTGAAGCTTCAGTTGTTTGGCCACCTGATGCAAAGAACTGACTCATGGAAAAGACCCTGATGCTGGGGGAAAATGAGGATAAGAGGAGAAGCGGGAGGCAGAGGATGCGATGAGGCAGAGACGAGGCAGCATTACTGACTCAATGGACATGAGTTTGAATAAACTCTGGGAGATGGTCAAGGACAAGGAGAACTGACTTGCTGCAGTTCATGAGGTTGCAGAGAGCTGGACACGACTTAGTGACTGAATGACAGCAGCAGCAGTTTCTCTTAAATACATTAATCCAAATACTAAGGATATTTTTGTCTAATTTGCAAAATATCTAAAATACTTGATCATCAATATATTGCAAATATTTTGACAAAAATGCTCAGTTCAGTGTAGTTCAATTGCTGTCATGTCTGACTCTTTGCGACACCATGGACTGCAGCACACCAGGCTTCCCTGTCCATCACCAACTCCCAGAGCTTGCTCTAACTCATTTCCATCAAGTTGGTGATGCCACCCAACCAACTCATCCTCTGGCATCCCCTTCTCCTGCCTTCAATCTTTCCCAGCATCAGGGTCTTTTCCAAGGAGTCAGTTCTTCACATCAGGTGGCCAAATATTGGAACTTCAGCTTCAGCATCAGCCCTTCCAATGAATATTCAGGACTGATTACCTTTAGGATAGATTAGTTTGACCTCCTTGCTGTCTAAAGGACTCAAGAGTCTTCTCCAACACCACAGTTCAAAAGCATCAATTCTTCAGCACTTAGCTTTCTTTATGGTCCAGCTCTCACATCCATACATGACTTCTAGAAAAACCACAGCTTTGACAGGGATGCTGCTGCCGCTGCTGCTGCTAAGTCATGTCAGTTGTGTTCGACTCTGTGCGACCCCACAGACGGCAGCCCAACAGGCTCCTCTGTCCCTGGGAGTCTCCAGGCAAGAATACTAGAGTGGGTTACCATTTCCTTCTCCAATGCATGAAAGTGAAAGGCGAAAGTGAAATTGCTCAGTCGTGTCCAACTCTTAGTGACCCCATGGACTGTAGCCTACCAGGTTCCTCCATCCATGGGATTCTCCAGACAAGAGTACCAGAGTGGGTTGCCATTGCCTTCTCCCGACAGGGATGCTAGATGTCATAATCATCTTCTATGTAAACTTGTTGCACCTAGATAGTCAGTGGGGAATCAACATGTGAATGTGCTCCCTAAAATAACTTCAAATGGGTTTAACATTCTTCTTGAGCTCACGTGATTTATGTTCTTAAACTATTTAAGACATAGTTATTCCAAAGTCTCTCAACAGACTAAAATTTAATCCTCCATATTTGCAAAGTGGAATAAAGAAACAAGTTTGATTCAATCAAAATCTAATCAAATGGGGGGAACACCTTTTCTAAAACAAATTAGGTAAACAAAAACAGATGTCAAAGGCTTTTACACAAATGGAACCTGGGCCAAATTTATTTTCAAACAAGATGTGAAATATATAGAAATATCTGTAACCTAGTGAAATTCTGGGCACCATGGGTCCGATTTTGAGACCATGACCAGGAAACACTAGAGGGCGGAGTTGCACGGTGAAGTTTTTCTGACATCTCACTGGGGAAGGGGATATCAGTCATCAGATGCTTGCCCTGATTACAAACTCTCAAGATACTGAGTTATCTTAAAAGGCTTTAGATTTTTAACGGAAGATCTAAACTAGTTCACTACAGTCAAACACAGGACACCCAGACTGGAGTTCTATGGAGAATATTTGCTGTAAGAACATCTATCTTCCTTCCTGCACATGTTTATAACATGTCACTCCCCATGAAGTAACCATCACTTTTCTCCTGAATAAAAGATTGTTCATAACCCACTTATGCTCATGCCTTTGAAACCCAGGGCTTTTAAGTTACAGATGACATTTCCCGTCAAATCTGAGGAACGGATTATCCCATTTTGGTGAGCTAAGTACCATAAGCTGAGACAAAATGTCTCCATATTATTAAAAGTTTTCTGAGGAGGAAGAAGAAGTGCTCAACCTTCAGAGCTCCTCTGTGCTCATTCTCTGTCAATGGCCGAGATTCAAAAAAGATGGGTACCCTGCATTCCGCTGCACTGATAAATGGAAGCCATTTATGTCATGTGGATTTTGGAAATCCAAGTATCAATTTCTGTAGCTTCAGGAGCAACATAAAAAGCCACTTCTCCACTTTCAGCCCCTGCAAGACTTTCAGAGTGGCCAAGTCATATACATGCCATGTCAAAAACTCTTAATTACAGTACATTGAAAATTACAGCCTCACACATTCATTCTCCAGATAATCAAGTTTCTTGGATGGCATTCCATGAGATGATGGAGCGTCCCTTCAAAACAATCCATCTCAGAAAATGTGTGTTTCTCACAGAAAAAAAAAATGTGTTTGTTCTAGAAAAGTGTTTTATTATCACTATATTTATAAAATATATTATACTTATAATAATTAGTGTTAAGAAGAATTATAATCTGAACAGGCTGAATTTCTCACGTTTCTCATATATGATAGTTTGTATTTAAGATCCTGCTGCTACTGCTGCTAAGTCATTTCAGTTGTGTCCAACTCTGTGTGACCCCACAGACGGCAGCCAACCAGGCTCTCCCGTCCCTGGGATTCTCCTAACCCCTTAATAATTCTATAGATTGAACAGTGAATGTGGCAATACAAATGTTTTAAATAATTCAGGAAGTACAAATTGAGCATCTGTGATTCTTAGAATCCAAAATACACTTTTAACTATTCTTTTTCTCTTAATATATATATGACAGTGTAGTCTTTTTCCTTGCTTTTAAAACCAATGTCTGAACATTCACCATAATATCCAAGATATACAACAGGTCAAGGAAATAGGGCCACTACCAAGGATTTCCCTGGTGGCTCAGATGGTAAAGCGTCTGCCTACAAGGCAGGAGACCTGGGTTCGAGCCCTGGGTTGAGAATATCCCCTGGAGAGGGAAATGGCAACCCACTCCAGTACTCTTGCCTGGAGAATCCCATGGATGGAAGAGCCTGGCAGGCTACAGTCCATGGGGTCGCAAAGAGTCGGACATGGCAGCGACTTCACTTTCAACTTTCACCAAGGTTTTTAATATACGTATGCAAACTTGAAAACTATAGGCAGTAAAACATGGACCCCAACAGTCTACTCATGGAAAACTAAAACCCAGAATGGAATGTACTTTAGTAGGAAAACTAACCATGGGAAACATCACTGTCATGCTTAGTCATGTCTGACTCTTTGTGACCCTTTGGACTGTAGCCTGCCAGGTTCCTCTGTCCCTGGGATTCTCCTGGTAAGAATACTAGAGTGGATCGCCACTTCCTGCTCCAGAGGATCTTCTCAAACCAGGGATCTTCCTAGCCTGTGTCTCCTGCATTGCACATGGATTTTTTACCCACTGAGCTATTGGGGAAGCCCCTAAATATTCATGAGTATATCCTACTTCCTATCTCTAGAAAGCCACATATGGAAAATTTCTGTCAATGTCAAATCTCACGCATGGGTAGACTTTCCTAACCATTTCATCTAAAATTTTAGCCACCTCTCTCAGCTTTTCATACCCCTCTTTTTGGCCAAAGTTTTTTCCTTAGCACTTACAATGAATTAATTTACTAATTTTTTTATTAGGAAGTTTTATTTGTTTATTATCAACCTCCCTCTCTGGAGTATATGCCCTCTGAGGGCAGGAATTTTATTTCTTTTGCTTACTCTTCTGTTTATCTCCAACCCTTAGAACAGTGCCTGACCTAGTAAGTAATTAATAAATATTTGTTGGATTAAATGGATGAATGTAAGTGAATAAACAACAAATACAAAACCTAGCAGAATTTTATGTGTTCCAACTCTTGTTCTAACAGAACTAATAAAACAGTTACATGCCAAGAACTTTGAAAATGTTACCTGATTTGACTTTCCAACAACACTAAGGAATGAATACCTACGGTATCACTGTGGGTCACACAACTTAGTATGTAGCTGAGCTAAAATTTAGACCCTGGTCTGCATGTTGCTAAAGTCTGTGTTTTATCCATTATATCCCACTGACCTACATATAATCTCAGCTCCTCTAGAAGATGTGTAACAAGTGTATAAAAGGATGATCTAAAATTACAAAGGTTAATTGTGTCAAAATGCTCATACTCAGGGGGCTTTGGAGACTTAGAAGAAACAGTTGAGTATTTATGAATAGCTATAAGAATATCCTGTTTATTAGAAAAGTCTGCTGCTGCTGCTGCTAAGTCGCTTCAGTCATGTCCAACTCTGTGCAACCCCAGAGACGGCAGCCCACCAGGCTCCCCCATCCCTGGGATTCTCCAGGCAAGAACACTGGAATGGGTTGCCATTTCCTTCTCCAATGCATGAAAGTGAAAAGTGAAAATGAAGTCACTCAGTTGTGTCCGACCCTCAGCGATCCCATGGACTGCAGTCTACCAGGCTGCTCCGTCCATGGGATTTTCCAGGCAAGAGTTCTGGAGTGGGTTGCCATTGCCTTCTCCATAGAAAAGCCTAGGGTTCCACAAATTCTCAATTACTCACATCAAGCCTCAGGTGATATAGTTCCTTTCAAGCAATGTTAACAACATTTGTTGATTTTCATTAGACACTATTACAGGAATAACTACATACAGGTCCAAACTCTTTTACCCAATAATCCAATGATGTGTTGTCTGTAAGAGACACAATTTAGATTCAAGAAACAAATAGGTTGAAAATAAAAAGAATGAAGATAAATCACACAGACATATCCAAAAGACAGCTGGAGTAGCTATACTAGTATCTTACAGATAAAAATTGTTACTAGGGACCAAGAACATTTTGTCATTAAAAAAAAAAGTCAGTCCATCAAGACGTAACACTTATGAATATATCTGCACTTAATAACAGAGCCCCAAAATACATAAAAAACTGGGAGAATTGAAGAGAGAAATAGACAATTTAACAATAACATTTGGAAACTTCAATACCTCACTTTCAACTAGACAGAAGATCAACAAGGAAATAAACTAACTACACCAAACAGACCTTTGAGTGATAGAATACATCACTCAACAAGAGCAGAATATATACTCTTCTTAAGAGCACATGGAATACTCTCCAGAGTAGACCATATGTTAGAGCAAAATCCCTTACCCAAAACACTTCAGACCATATGTGTTTCAGAATTTCAAATTGTCCATATTTTTAAAGTATGTTACATTTTTATTGTATTATATAATATCCTCCATGCTCAGCAGGGTCTAGGTCAATATCCTATAATTGATCACAATATTTCTACAGCAAAATATATGAAAACTGACCCTACCTTAGAAAAAGACTACAAACAGCTTCAACTCAGTCCAGGTGTTTTGTCATGTAATAAATTACAAAAAAAAAAAAAGTTAACTCTTGCTTCTACTTTCAAAGCATTTTGGATACACTTCTCTTCATCTCTGCTGCCATCATCCAAATAGGAACCCCTGTTACCTCCTTCCTATCCATCAGGGAGCGTTCTAGCAGCATTCCTGCTCTCAGCCCAGGTTCCTTCCAATCCAGGCTTTACAAACCACCCAAAGGTATTTGTTGCTTTTACTATTTTACTCCTCTGCCTGAAACTCTACAATGATGCCCCATGGCTCTTGGAATGAAACACAAATCTATCACAAGTGGCCTGTGTGGTAAGGTGCATCCCTACTTCCCCAACATCTCCTACTCTTCCTCACTCATGGATCCCCTTTTATTCTGCCCAATACAACAAGCTCTTCATGATTTCGAGTCTTTGATCTAGCTGCTCCTCCTTTCAGGGTGATTATCATCAATCTTTAGGTTTAAACTTGACTACCATCATCTCAGAAAGACTTTCCTTACCCCTTCTATCTAGATACACTTAGTGTTTCCCATACCTCAAAAAAAAAAAAAAATGACTTTTAGAGTGGCTTTTTTTTTTTTTTTTTTTAAGTTGCTCAGTCGTGTCTGACTCTTTGCGACCCCATGGATGGTAGACTCTCAGGCTCCTCCGTCCACGGGATTTTCCAGGCAAGAGTACTGCAGTGGGTTGCCATTGCCTTCTCCAAGAGTGGCTTTAGATGTACATAAAAGTTGCAAAGACAAGTACAAAGAGTTCCCATATATGACACACACAATTTCTCCTACCATCAGCATCTAACATTACTAAGGTACGTTTGTCACAATTTAGTAGATCAACACTGGCACGTTACTATTGACTAAGCTCCACATTTTACTAAGCTTTACTAAGCTTCTCTGGTAGCTTAGTTGGTAAAGAATCTGCCTGCAGTGCAGGAGACCAGGGTTTGATCTCTGGGTTGGAAAGATCCCCTGAAAAAGGAAATGGCAACCCACTCCAGTATTTTTGCCTGGAGAATTCCATGGACAGAGGAGCCTGGCGGGCTACAGTCCATGGGGTCGCAAGAGTCGGACGTGACTTAGAAATGAAACCACCAGCACGCTTCACTAGGATTTCACTAGTTCTTCTCTAATGTCCTTTTTCTATTTCCAGATTGCCATCCAGGACGCCACATTACGTTTTGTTGCCGCATCTCCTGGTGGCTTCCCTGGCAGCTCAGGCGGTAAAGAATCCGCCTGCAATACAGAAGACCTGGGTTTGATCCTTGGGTGGGGAAGGTCCCCTGGAGGAGCGCATGGCAACCCACTCCAGTATTCTTGCCTGGAGAACCCCATGGACAGAGGGGCATGCACGCCACATAGCCTTAGCTTTCTCTGGCTTGTGACAGCTTCTTGGGCTTTTCTTGTTTTTTCTTCACAGAAGAGTACTGGTCAGGTATTTTGTAGTCTGTACCCCAATTAGGTTTGGTCTGCTGTTTCATGGTTCAGTGAGGGTTATGGGTTTTTAGGAGGAAGACTACAAAGGTAAGGAAGGTGGTCTCATCACACCGTATCAAGGGCACATAATAGCAACGTGGCTTATCACTGGTAATGTTAAACTTGGCCACAAGGCTTGGGCGGCATTTGCCAGACTTCTCTACTGTTAAGTTAATCACTCTCCCCACATTCTATCCTATAACCAGTCTATTCTTCGGAAACAAGCCACTAAGTACAGCCCATACTCAAGAGCCAAGGGGAGCTGGGCTCCACTTCCTGGAGAGGACAGTATATAAATATATAATTTAGAATTCCTCTGTGGGAGATTTGTCTCTTTTCCTCCATTTGCTTATTCATGCAGTCATTTATTTATAATAATATGCATACATGGAAGTTCATATTACAGTTTACATTATAATCCAATACTACATTATTTATTTTATTGCTCAAATTGTTCCAAATTTAGCCATTGGGGACTCTTCCAGGCTGGCTCATGTGTCCTTTTCCTGAGTCCCATCATTGTTTTTTTGAGCATTTTCTTTTCTGGAACAACATACTCCAATCTCATAGAATAACATCTTGTATAAGACTGGTTCCTTTTACTGGAGGATGATATTGGAAACTAAGATCTGGTGCTAGGTAAACTGTAACTGGGATTTTACTATTAGGCTTCTCAAGAGACAGAGAGAAGAAATGGGTGTGTGTATACTAACTCATGCACAAGCACATATCTATAAATATTTCCATATGTAACCATTTGTATCCATATTAAGCAAAACATGAGTTTACACTGATGTTTCCAACCCTAACCCAGTATCATATGGTTCATTGCATTTTTTAAATCATTTTTTAATCATTTTTAAATCTTCCAGATTTTTCCTACTGAAATTATTAACTTAATCTAAAATTACCTAGTTTGCTTACTTATTGTTTATTGTTTGTCCTTCATCATCAAGAATTTAAATTTAGAAACAGAGGCCTGTTTCAACAAATTCCATAGCTCTAGAACCGAGAACAGTGCCTGCAACTTGGGAGTGGTTAATGTACTGATGAGTGAAAAAATAGTCAATAAAAATCATCAACTAATTCATAGTAGAAAAAAAGATGAAATATTTTGAGCCTAACCCTTGACATGAGTAAGATCTTCTAAATGAAAAATAAACAGATATTAATCCAGCTCTATGCCCTATTATATCAATAATCACTGTGCATTCACCATCACTAGGAGTTGAAAGTTTCCCCAAAAGCATTTCAAGGAATGCTTGAGAATTTCCCCCTGAAGTTTACTATAGTGGAGCTTAATTATGCCCAAAATGAAAGTAACATATTTCTATCTCAGATGTCCTTCTATGCAACGTATACTACTTCAGTCTTAGTAGGGTGTAGGTCAGACAGAAGAGGCAGACAGGAGGTAAGGACATTCCTCACCCATCCTTATGCTTCACCAAACTACTCAAGGAGGTCTTTTCCCCCAAGTCTAGGGACGACGTGTCACTCAAAGCTACCTGACAAATTTTGGTACAATTAGTTCTAATTTTGTTGACTTAGCATTTTTCTTCTTTCTGTTATTTCTCAAATTATTGAAAAACCGTGTCTAGTTCTGAAAATGTCTTTCATAGAAGCTTTTGTAGTATGAAAGGTAAAAGGAAGACAGTTTGAGAGGGGACTGAAAGGGATTCTGCATTCAAGATTTTCTTTCCACTCCCAGGTTTGCCCTAAGGCATGCCTGTCAACCCTAGAGAACACAGCGTGGACAAGGGCTGTCACCCTGTTCACTGTGTCTTTTCTCTCTGAAGAGCTGCAGGCTCCCCTGCAAACCTCCCATCTAGTTATCTTCAGTACAAAGAGAAGGCTAAGATGTTGTCAAGAAAAGGAAGAAAAAGATGGAAGGAGGATAAGAGAAATATTTACAGAATGCTCAGTATATGCCTGGAAAATCCTGTGCTTTTTATTATTATTCTACTCTTAAGATTACAACTAATTTTACCAAAATTTGGTAAAGTTTTAAATTTCTTTGTGCTCAGTTATGTCTGACTCTTTGCAGCCCCATGGACTGTAGCCCTCCAGGCTCCTCCGTTCATGGAATTCTCCAGCAAGAAAACTGGAGTGGGTTGCCACTTCCTACTCCAGGGGATCTTCCCGACCCATGGATTGAACTTGAGTCTCTCGCATCTCTTGCGTTGGCAGGTGGATTCTTTACCATTAGTACCACCTGGGAAGCCCTTGATTTTCTTATTTTCTTTTAAAAACTTTCTTTTAAAGTGTGTATGTACACGAGGATGCTTATACATACTTATATTAAAATCTGCAAATGTAACACAGAAAAGAAGTTAACACTGGGGTGGGAAGAAAAGAAAAAAGTATTTCCTGTGGCTTCTGGAATATTCTGTCACAGGAATATAAATAAAATCCACTAATATTTGTGAGAGATATTATCCTTCTTAAAGACTTTTTTTTTAACAGGCTGAACAAACCAAGGCAAGCCTGTATACATTTCTTGAAATAGTTCCTTGTTTATCTGAACTATTTTGTACCCTGGAGTTATGACATGTAAGTGTCAGGGCACAACTGCAGGTCCATATATAACAAAGGCGTGCCCAGAGGGCTCCTGAAATAAGAGCTGGATGCTCCATTCATACCAGGAGGGCCCCTGTGCCTAGATTAAGCCTTGGCCACTTGCACATAATTAGCATACCAAAATGAGAAAGAAAACTGGAAAACATATTAGGGCAACGGAACCCCGTTACCATGTAAAGGACACATGCATTGCCCAGATGTCATTATTCAAAATCAGCTTTGTTGAAGAGATGAAAACTGGGGAGGGGGGAACAGGTTTTTAGAGTCACTTTCAGAGCATATATACCTAAAAGGAGGGACTGAATAAGAAATATCTCCCCAGTAAGTTCTCACTGACTTTACACAGCAACGTTTTTGTCACGTCTTCCCACGGGACTGCTTCCAGACCACCTCTCCTTATGTGGGACTTAATTTGGCTAAATCACTAGAACAGTTGTTCAACTATTAAGTTATGGGCACAGGGAAGATGCTGTCAAATATCCAAGGATACGAAAAGTACAAGCCACGGTGCAGTTTGTCTTGGCAACGTCCTCAATGTCCGCTATCCATTTACTTGTAATTGTAGGCGATTATCTTGTCCGTTCCCTGCTGCTCTGAAGGGTCAGAAGCACTGTAGCTTCACCCCATCCTACTCTTAGAAGGTCCAAAAATAGAAGGAAGCTGAGTTTCCTTTGTTCCGATCCCTTCAGCAAATGTCAGTCACATCACAGCAAAGCCACATGCCAAGCCAAAGCAGGAAATGAGTAAGGGAGAGATGGTCTGTTCCCTTGCCGCATCGCCCTGCGTTGGGGTATTGTACTCACCAGTGGAAAATCATTTTGGAAGTTATGTTACAACTGTACAAACTGCTCATTAAAAAATAAAAAAAAAAAAATCCATCACCTAGTTTTCAGCCAGGTGGCAGATTTCACACCAAGAAAACTACCCAGTAGACATTCTTAGCAGTTCATCTACACCCGCGATCATACAGTAAAATTTCCAACAAATTATTCAATTTCTCTGAACAAATGCTAGATGAAATCCTTCAACCAGTGACAACCTCAAGAAACCAAGTGTGTCACACATGGGTAATTTCACATTCACAGAGTCTTTTTCATGACATTTTAGTTTTTGAAAAGAGCAGATCTGTCTCACTGAAAACTTTTTTTTTTTATTCTAGGTTTTTAAAAATAGACCCTACTTTTAAGATTTTTTTTTCCCTATGGTCTGAAGAACCAAACATATTTTCCCAGGCAGATTCAGATAGGAGTATGAGGTCAATTTAAGAAGGAGTTGAAAATTAACTGTAGATGGCTAATGGGTGAGGAGTAAATGCAACTTAATTTCCTTAAATCATATTCTCACCACAGAAATACGAACACGACCCCCATGATCTTCTCTATCTTTCTAAAACACTTGCTCATGTGTTCATTCACTCATGCCTACTACAAATACTCACTGAATGCCCACGAAGTGACCAAGAAAGTGACTGCCAAGCTACATTATCTGTGTTACCTCATTTTTTTCTAAAATCTGTCCCACAGATTTTTAGGGACAGATTCTTCCTCTACAAGCAGCTGAGTGGAGAGGCCAAGAGAGCAAAGAAGAGAAAGGTGTCAAAAGGAAGATATACTTGAAAAGAGCTAGAATGAATGTAGAAAAGCAGACACATGTGGGAAAGAAAGTTCTGGAGAGTATCATCCATCAGGACTGCATCATTCCTGGCCCTCTCTCCATAAAGGATTAAAGCAAGTACCAGTCCGCGATACCCTGAAGGGTCTCCATCTTTTTTTTTACTATCATCTTGGAACCATCTGGCTTTGAAACAGATTGCTAAACTACTGTACACACAGCCCATACAGTAGGTAAGATGGCTATAGTAGTAGATGCAGTATAATTTACATGTTTTATTCACTAGAGGATTATTAATCTGTTCTAGTGCAGATTTAACTGGGCAGTGTTTAACTGCAGTAAAATGCAGATCTAAGTGCTTTGAGAATTAGTAAGCAAATGAAACAAAAATCACTTCAAAGGCCAGGGAGATGCCTCATGATGTGTTCTTTGTTTATTTTGATATTTTTAATTACCTATTATATACATCAGTACATGTATTTAAATATTAACATTTCAGCACTGTTTCTCAGATATTCAGGCATGGTAATAAAACGTGCCCGCCCCCCCACGTGTCATTTGCTGGGAAACCTACAGAGATGCCAACAAGAGCAACAGAGAAAAAGTAAAAGTGGTGGCTTCACCACTTCAGCCATGTTGAATGTATGCAGACATTCTTAATCCATTAAATGCAAACGCCTTGAGTATTTCAACAGACAGCAATGCTGATAAAGTTCATGTTCTGATGTTTTCCTAATGCATTTCCAAAATCACAGTCAATTTTCAATGATAGTTTGTCAGCTTCTCTTACTTCATCAGCTACATCATGAGAACAACTTAAATCACCTCTGAAGGAGGAAATACCCCTTTCACGACAGAGCCCTATTTAGCAAAATAATGATCACGGGGCCCTCGAGAAGCTCATTAAAGGTCTATAATCGCTTTGTACACATGTAGTCCAGAAGCTGTACCTTAGAACGGTAGCCAAGGTGAAGCTGCCTCGTGTCAACTTCATCTCTAATTCAAAACTATCACAATGAATCCCATCAGGAAAAGAACATAGATAAAAATGAAAACTACTCTCATTTCAAGGAGTCGCTCCAATCAGTCTCACTGCTAGAAGAAGACTTGTCGCTGATAGTCCATTGTAAGAGCTTCAAGGAAAAGCATTGGGGCAGATTAACAAAAATGTTATTGGCTGGTAAAGATGGCCGGGGCCCTGTTATCTATAAAGGCAGGCGGCCCACGTGGCAGTCTCCGACCCTACCCCACAAGCCCTTTGCCAGTCGTTGGTGCCCCAAGTAACAGAGGAGGAAGGAAAGCTGATGGATACCAGATTCACCGTTGACTGATGCTGGACCACCTGCCTGTGCCCTCTGTGACTGCCCCCCCAGGATCTCTGGAGCTTCTTTGACCTCCTGCTTATCACACACACCCAAACTCAGGGGTCTTTCCAGAGCGTAAACACGCAATGCTACTCAGTGACACTGGAGGGTACTGCCTTGTGCTTGGCCATGAAAAAGCATCTCTCCAATTATAAGCAGACTCCAGTAAAGACTCATGGGGAGGAACAGCTGGAGAGTAAACATGCGCCCACGGGCTGAGAACATTTTATATCTCACTACATCTGATTTTGTAAAACGCTGGTTCCTTCTTTATTTATAATAACCAATCTGGTCGGAAACCTAGGCGGGCTCTCCTAGAAAAAGCAGAGAGTAAACATGCAGGGATAAAGAATGATATGGAAAGAAGAGTCAATAACTTTATTTCAGTGACAAGAGACTGAAGGAAACAACAAGAACTGTTGCTGGGAGCGAGTGAGAGTCCCCATCTCTCAGCCAACTGAACAAGTAAATGTCATCGGAGTCGACATTAAAATGGCACCTACTATGTGCTGGCACTATTCCAAGCATTTTACAGGTATATACATATTTAATCCTCAAAAAATATATAAAATAGGTGCCTTTATTATCTTTTAAATATGAGTTAACTGAGGCACAAATAGTTAACTCAGCCAAGGTAACATAGCTACTGCCTTCCATTAGCATTTTATTTTTCTATGTTTAGGCATTATGCTGCTGCTGCTACTGCTAAGTCGCTTCAGTCGTGTCCGACTCTGTGCGACCCCATAGATGGCAGCTTACCAGGCTCCGCAGTCCCTGGGATTCTCCAGGCAAGAACACTGGGGTGGGTTGATATTTCCTTCTCGAATAGATGAAAGTGGAAAGTGAAAGTGAAAGTGAAGTCGCTCAGTTGCGACACCATGGACTGCAGCCCACCAGGCTCCTCCATCCATGGGATTTTCCAGGCAAGAGTACTGGAGTGGGTTGCCATATAATCCATGTCTTATAGCATGTTTAAAATTTCCCATACAATGCTTCATCTAGTAAATATTCTCTCTTCAAACATCTCTAGTTCTTGAAAAAGTACTGAAAGCATTCATAAAGCTAAATATACTTGCTTAATTAATTTAAAATATCACCACCATCTCAAATTTGATCTTATATGTTCTTAGATTGCACTAATTTTATACCACAGTATGAGATTCAAAACAGAATTAGCTTTTACTCTTAAAATTATCATTAATGCATCATCTTGAATATGGTAATCAATAAAAGATTCTGCAAGGAGGTAGTAGGAACGTAAATGCATGTTAATTACTCCTAATGTCTTAATTAGCTCCTACTGCTAATGATACAGTAATTAAGATTTAAATATATTCTACAGGCTACATCAGATTTCTGTTGGGTCATGTTGATGAGCATCACTAAAAGCTCCCAAAATGGGGAGGTTTACACTCCAATTCTCAAGGAATTCTAATCTCAGTGAGAAAAACCAGTAGAACTAAGGTTTTAGATTCACTGCAACATGTTCCCTGCACACACACGTGCTTCTTGGTTAGCTGCTCCTTTCCTTCTCTCTCCCCACATCTCTCTCGGCACCAAGAGGAGCATCATGGCAACAGTCACTTCTGAAAGTGCTTTAGTGGATACATCGAGCACTGCCGATGGAGTCCAACTCCCATCCATCTTTTAACTTTCTTTATTTCTGATCCCTGAAAGGGGAGTTATGGTGGTACATGTTGACCGATCTGGACCTGATGAGGGCCAAATGCGAACACCAGGGTAAGTAGACGGCACCATTTTGGAAGCTACCTCCACAGGGGATTAAAGATGTCCACTCTTTTTAAAGAAGGCAGGCTCCAAAGGTGGAGTCTATTTTTCCTTCTCTTGAATCTGGTTGATCCTCTGATTTGCTTCAATCAAGGGAATGCAGCAGGCATAAAACCATGTCACTTCCAAGGCTGGGTCATAACAGACCTGTAACTTTTACTTTTATGTTCAATCATAAAATCCAATCACCACACCCAAATCACACACAGAAAAGAGTGAAGCACCAGCTGACAGCCCCAACTGAGCTTCCAACCAACGACCAGCACAAGTCAGTTCAGTTCGGTTCAGTCGCTCAGTCGTGTCCGACTCTTTGCGACCCCATGGACTGCAGCACGCCAGGCCTCCTTGTCCATCACCAGCTCCCGGAATTTACTCAAATTCGTGTCCATTGGGTCAGTCCAGTCAAATAAAGTTACCCCTCTTGGATGTTCCCATCCAGTCAAACCTCACAGCTCTAGAATGATGCCATATATGGAGAGGAACCTCCCAACTGATCTCAGTCAACCCACAGACTCTTAAGAGATAATAAACGATGGATGTTGTTTAAACCACTAAGTGCGTGAGGTAGTTTGTTAAACAGCAGTAGATAAAGCCTTTCCAGACCATCATCGAGACTCAGGCTGAAACCAGTGCCTGCTTGACTCAGCATAACACAGGATAAGTCGTGATGAACCCAGAAACATCAGGATGGCTATCATGAAGTTGAGAAGAACACTTGCCAACCAGGGCACAGTGGCTAAGGCCATGGACCTCAGAGCTTCAGACTGTTTGAATCTTGGCTTTGTCTTTTACTAGATATGAGCGTAGTAAAAAGTACTCAACTATGCTGTACCTCAGTTTCCTTTTGTATAAAATAGAGATAATATTCTCTACCTCATAAGTTTATTTTGAAGATTAAACATCAATAATAGAATATGTAAAGCACTTAGAACAGTGCCTGGCACAAAGTAAGTGTCCAGTAAATGCTTTCTCTTACTAGTATTACTTAATCTTTTTCCCTTCTACATCCAAGGAACTACCTACTCACAGCTATGGGAGGGCTCTCTACTTAAAATGAAGGGGTTCAGAAAGTGCAAGGGAAGGACATGACATGGTTCCCATTTGATCCTATACCATGAGGAGATGGATCTCTGCTGTGTCATAAAAAATCAAATGCTAAATTTGATTAGCTTCACACCAGAGGAAACCAAAACTCAGAGTAAATGCTCAGTGTGTGGGTCATCAATAACAGATATGTTAGTCAATCATTCAAATTTTATCTGAGGATAATCTGCTCCTAGGTATGGCAATCTATGCTATGGGAACCTTATAACTGAGTTCTGTTCATTAAGAGTACTGAGCTTTATAAGCACGTAATGCAGTCCTGGAAAGTTGTGTTTTCAGGCATGATCTGAACTATCATCATCATGAGCTCATATCAATTTCGTTTCTAAATATTATTTTGTAGTTCACTGGAACAAACAGGTCAGGCCACAGATTATGACAGTATTTGCACATGTCATAATAAAATTAATCCTAAATGTATTAGTAATACTAGGTTAGCTTTTGGTTTTTGGTTGTTTTTGTTTCCTCTTGATTTTTCAGTCATATTACATACACACTTTGGGGACTTGTTTTTATTAAAATAACTACTGATTTTTTAAATGAAGCAAAACTACTGATTTTTTAAATGAAACAAAATACAGTAATAATCTATACTGCTATAGGTTTAGAATTAGTAAATATCATTTTGCCCCAACTCTCTGTCTCTTCTATTTTAAAATTACATCAAGTGCCTATTTATATTTGCTTTAGAATTAACCACACCAAGCAAATTAATACATCGTGGCATAAGTTGAAGTTTTTTAAATACTTAGCAATCTATATCAGCTCTGGAACATCTGACCATAGCACTTCTCATGGGACTTTTCACTGGAGCCTCAAGGCTCTCCATTTCTCATCTCCACACATTCTATTCATAAAATTATTATAGATTCAATTATACTACTCATATCCTGTTATTTGGGCATGGTTCCCTCTGCTTTTCAAGACAATAATGACAGATCTATAAATCGATACTCAAGTAGGTCAATCAGTTAGTGGTTCTGAGAAAATATGTCAGGTTTGTGCCAATCTTTACCATCATCATCATTCATTCACATTAGTTATTCATCTTCTTTCCAAATTATTTACCAGCCTTAGGTCAGCTTGAGAAAATTCATCCTTTTATTTCATGCCAGCTAATCATGCCTTAAATGGTGAGTATCAGAAATGCAAATTAATTGCAAATTAAAAGACACTCTTTGGAAGGAAAGTTATGACCAACCTAGATAGCATATTAAGCAGAGACATTACTTTGCCAACAAAGGTTCATCTAGTCAAGGCTATGGTTTTTCCAGTGGTCATGTATGGATGTGAGAGTTGGACTGTGAAGAAAGCTGAGTGCTGAAGAATTGATGCTTTTGAACTGTGGTGTTGGAGAAGACTCTTGAGAGTCCCTTGCACTGCAAGGAGATCCAACCAGTCCATCTTAAAGGAGATCAGTCCTGGGTGTTCATTGGAAGGACTGATGCTGAAGCTGAAACTCCAATACTTTGGCCACCTCATGTGAAGAGTTGACTCATTGGAAAAGACCCTGATGCTGCGAGGGATTGGGGGCAGGAGGGGAAGGGGATGACAGAGGATGAGATGGCTGTATGGCATCACCAACTCGATGCACATGACTTTGGGTAAACTCCGGGAGTTGGTGATGGACAGGGAGGCCTGGTGTGCTGCAATTCATGGGGTCGCAAAGAGTCGGTTGGACACGACTGAGCAACTGAACAGAACTCAACTGAATTCAGCTTCCATATTCCTACTGCCATCACTAACAATTCCATCTATTTTATATTGCTCAATGCAAACTAAATTTGGTAAGTTAAAGTGAAACAGGGAACATGGGACTTTATTACTTTCTCACCCTCCTAACTTTCAGTTCCTCTTCCTTTTCCTTCCATTACCTCCTTCATTTCTGTTTTGAACCTACTCTTTTATATTGGCTAAACTTCAATCCCATGTCACTATAAGACTTTGTCAATTACACACTATTCTGCTTTAGTCTAAGATGTCTTTCTTAGTATTATTTTACATCCCACCAGTCTATTCCAAGAACCTGAATCTGTTCCACCATTTAAAAAAAAAAAGCTTATCTCTCCAAGAATTTTTGTCTGGTTATGAGCATTATGCGATCATGTGATTATGCACTAAAAGTTCTAAGAATATATAAAATTTCAGTAATATTATTGAGAGTAAATATTGGGAATACTTCTGCATCCACTGTGTAGTTGAACAGAGCAATGAATGAAAGTAGCCAAAATAAAACTGTGAAAAAATACTCATATGAAAAAGAAAGTCTGGTTAAGTGTAAAAACGGCTCAGATTAGAAATAATAGATCCCACCAAAGTTTCCAGATTAGTAAACTTTTGCTTTACTTGCATCTATCTCCTGTAAATGGAGCCCATTTAGAGTTTCAATGCTTAAATTAACAAAATACTACTAAAATAATTTGTGTAACATTTCTAATTAATAAAATTGAATTAACTGGAGTATAAGACACTTTTTTACCTACTTGCCCATTTACAAACTAGGATGAGTATAATTTCATCCATAAACAACCAATTAATAAAGGAAGCCATTTGAATAAAAAATGGCTTTGGAGTTTCTCAGATAAAAATGTTACAGACTTCTCAAAGCACATCTCTACAAATTCTAAATCTTGGTTTTAGAGTGATTTGTATAGAATATCTTAAGTAGTGTATGCAGATATCCTCATGCTTAGTAGCAAAATGACTTCAAGGGAAGGAAATTTCACAACAGTTTACCTGGCAGGGTTGTTTCATTTTAATGGCTGTGACGTGGTATCTGTAACAGCAGAGTTCACAGGTCCAGGAACCCCTCTCACTGATCCATTTTAGCAAGCACAGCTGATGTGTATACCGAACGGACCCGTCACATCGGCAGGGGTTCAACAGCTCCCCCTGAAAAGAGAACAACTCAGCCTGAATCTTTATGTTTGTGTTTTTGTTTTAAAAACCCAATACTTGCTTTCTTTTCTTGCAAAGCAATTTACTCAGAAGGATACAAGCATCGAACTCCATCCTAGAAAATGAAATTAAATTTTTATATCTCTGGTGGGAATGAAACTAAAGTCTTAAAACTATTTCAAAGATATTACTTAGAGTCATGACATAAATGTTCTACCAACATACAAAATGTCTGCAAGATATAGCTCTCAATACCCTTGGGGAAAAGCTGTACTATTAAATCTCTTTAATAACTTTTAAGTGGATGGTCAGATGCATTTCCTCTGCAGTTATTCTTAATCATTGCTAAAGAAGAAATGCATGCCATCCCAGAAAGTAGCTTGCAATAGCATTATGCTTTTATTTTTTTCTAAATGTAGTATCATAAATATTGACTTAGGGCACTATATTCCTGAAAGCTTACATGTTCTTATGCAATTTCCTTACTTATAAAAATATTAAACCTAATGTTTTCTGAGACCACACATTTCATAAGAGAGATGTATATCCTGTTTACCCCGCGATTACTTGCTTATAAGTTTGCATGCACCTCTAACGGAGTCAATAATTTTAGAATTGTGTTTCTAATCAAGTACATTGTTGGCTAAATAGGCTTTCTTTCACAAGATCAAAATCCATTTTATATTTGTCCTATTAAAAACTCTAACATGCTTTTCACATCAGTGAGACTGAGTCACCAAAATTTGCAATAAGGAAAGACTCTGCCCTTTTTGGTTTTGAAATGACTCACTCCCTGTTTGTGCTCTAAGGCTATCTGCCACACGATAAACTTGTAGATAAAGGAATATAGGTTGGTTTCTATGTATAAACCAAATCCATTTAGTAATTCACAAAAGAGATACTTATAGCATTACCACTAAAACACCTGAGGAGTGTGTAACTGCAAAACCAGGTAGGAAAAAAAAAGTGTAGACCAAATCAAGCACTATTCGCCACCGGGACAAGGTTATTTGCCTTTGCAAGGAAGGGACCCTGGGTAGCCGCCACGCAACCGCTCATCCCAGGAACGCAGAAGCGGGCGCTGTCCTTGGTGCTGAAAGTCGGCCATCCGGACCGGGAGCCAGCCCAGCCCTGCCCGAGCCCACCTCCCTCTGCCCCACGTCCCTCCGGGGCTCACCTGCTCGGCGCCCTGGAAGCAGATCTTGCAGATGGGCTGGTGGTGCTGATGCTGGTGCCCGGCGCGCTGGTCGCCGCCGCCGCCGCTGCTGCTGCTGCGGCTGCTACACACCGAGCGCGTCTCGGGCTGGTCGCCTGCGCCCCGCCGCTCGCCCTCCCCACCCGCGCCGGCCTCGGGCTCCCCGGGGCCGCCCTTCCCTGCCGCCGCCTCGGGGACCGTCGCCTCCGGAAGGCGCCTCGGACCTTCGCCGGAGTCGCCGGCCGCCGACACCTCCTGCCCTGCCGGCGGCGGCGGCAGCTCCTCGGCGCCCCGGTGCCGCGGGACCACCTCCGCTGGCGGCTCGTCGGACCCCGCGCGGCGCTCAGGGGACGCGGGCGGCGCCGGCAGGTAGCGAGGGGGCGCGGGGCCCGAAGCCGGCTCTCCCGGCGGCGGCGGCGGGGGAGGCGGCGGGGGAGGCGACGGGGGTGGCTCGGCGTCCCCGCTCTCCGCCTCGCGGCGCCGGCCGCCGCTGTGGCCGCCCTCAAAGCTCATGGTGGTGCCGCCGCCGCCCTCCTGCCAGCCCGGCAAGCGGGCCGGGCTCGGGCTGCGGGCTAACGGAGAAGGGAGGAGGGAGGGAAGGAAGAGGGGGCGGGAGGAGGGTGGTGACGGGGGCCCGGGGCGCCTGGGACTGAGGGGCGGGACGGGGAGGGGACGCGGAGGGTCCGGCGGCGGCGGCGGCGGAGGCTGCTGCTCCGCGGAGCCGCGGGCTCGGCTCTGATGGAGGCGGTGCCGGATTCGGCAGCTCGAGAGAGCGGCGGGGCCCGGGGGGGAGGGGGGTCGGAGGGGGAGCGAGGGCGGGGGACCCGGCAACCAGGGGAGGGGGAGGAGCCGCGCCGCGAAGGGGATGGGCCCAGGAGGAGGTATTCGGCGGGAGCCGGCGCCCGGCGGTAGGTGGGGAGGAGCCGGGGGTCGTTCCGGGGAATGGGGAAGGGGCGGGGGTAGGGGGCGAGCGCAAACCTCCGGTGAGGTGCGGAGACGGCGGGCGGGATGGAGTTAGGGGGAGGCGGGTGGGGGAATCCCTAGGCCGCCTTCCGCGACCCCGCCCCGGGGCCGCTCACGTCTGTTCCGGGGCGGATTACCCCTCTCGGAACCGCGCAGCACTGCGGCTCCGGTGGGTTGCGGGAGGGGGGCTTGGGGGGGCGGGTCGGAGGCCACCGGGTCCAGAAACCGTTACCGGACGGGCTAGGGGCATGCCCGCGGGACGGGGCGGGGGCGATCGAACCCGAGACCCGCGTGGGAATGGAGGCGGGGCGGAGGGCTCGCGACACTGCTGCCCCTAGCGCGCCCCAGCCGCCCCCTAAGCAGGGGGCGAAGGAAAGGGCGCGCGGGGCCCTGGGGACTAACGGATGCTTCCCCTAGACGGCTTCCAGCTCCCTGAGCCCTCTCCCTCAAGGGAAGGGCGCACACACTGACCCTCCGGAGCCTCCAAAACAGAAGTCACTAAAACCTGCATCTTCCTTCTCTACCCCCCTCGCCCTCTCCCTCCTGCAGTGAGTATCCTGGTTTATTTGAAAATATCCTGGTGACATTGGAAATATCATGTCCTAGAGTGGTTCCTCCTAGTGAACCCTGATGCCTCGTTTCTGTGGCGGGTGGTCTCTTTCACCCTTGTCATAGAAAGGACTCAAATGACACCTCTCCTGCAGAAGTTGCTGCAGCCGTGGATTTCGATTTTATGCACCCGGAAGCCAGCCAGTTTCTCTGGAACTCCCCTCCGAAAAGCCTCCTCTTTCTGCAGGGCAACAAGCTCAGTTCTTTTCTGAAAATAAACTACCTTACCTGCAGGGAACTAGACTCGGGGGCGGGGGGCGGGGACCGGTGCACATGCCTAGTTTCCAAATTCGTACAGTGTAAAATCACAAAGCGATAGATTTATATACTGCAATGTGTCTATTCAAAGCATCGGTTCTTTTCACTAGTGTAACACTTTGATGTCTTTGACACAACTGACTTGCTATCCAGGCAGTCGTTTTTGGCTGCATTTCATAGCTGTAGAGCCAGGATCAGACAGGCAAAGTTACTTGTTCAAGGTCACAGAACTATTAACAAAGAACTTTTGAGCTCCCTGACTCCACGGATTTTCTGACTCAAACACCGAATGATTTTTCCCCCAATTCTGTTTCCTGCCTCCTAAAACAATACTGTATTAATAATACATGGCATGTTTGGTGGCACTGACTTCTATTAATAGCTAGATGTTCTTGAATGATTAAGATAAACTACCAGCCTAATTTAATTTTTCCACTATACATTTGGCAGTAAGAAGTATATTTGGTTTAAAAAAAAAAATAATCCAGCTCTTTCAACAGAAATTGGTTTGGTTGGAAAGCAGAGAAGTAGTGAAAAAGAAGTCAAGAATGCTTTGTCACAAGTGATTCCAGATGAGAGTTCCCAGAGATATCCTCTAACACTTAGCCTCCTCCAACTAGCTTGTTTTCGGTAGCCAAATGGCAAGCAGCAAGCACATTTAAATAACAGTAATAATCCTTGAATGCCCTAGGAACTTATCACACTGAAGAAATATGGTTGTAGATAATGCTTTCATTTTCTGTCTTCACCTGTCAAAATGACATCGCACAAGACTGTACACTGCCACAAGTCGTAATCTGATCATAAGCCCTAATCCTAAATTCTTGAATTAAAAGGTGTCTAAATTGTTTTTTAATCCCCCTAAATAATTCAGTTTACAACTAATACATTTCTCCCAAATATGATACAATCCATCATTGTTTGAAGAACAGCATATAAAAGCTGTGAGTTCTGGATAAACAATGCGCAATGACTCAGGCAGCAAAGTAACATGGATTAAAGAGTAAACTGGCCACAATGCTAGATGTGTTCTTTCAGTTGATTGTTGAAAAATAACTCTGGTAAGAGAAAATTAACTTTCCTTATGATGATGAGTAGCCATGTAAAAATATTATCTGCTAGCATATGCCTGGTGGGCTGCTGTCTATGGGGTCGCACAGAGTCGGACATGACTGAAGCGACTTAGCAGCAGCAGCAGCAATCTCCAAAGCTGACCTGAACAAAGGGAAACTTGTTTGTAATCTTCGCTTAACTCAGTGAGTCTTCAATGGATCAAGGAAAAAAATACCTTTGTAACCTTGACTGCATCCTCTGCCATAAATATATAAAAACAGTGCAGTGTACTGAAAGGATAAACCACTCTCAGCTGCTGGCACCCAAGTAGGAGAGCTGACAGAGAGACACAGACATCACATAAAGCACCACAGGGCACCCACAGCCACCGAAAGCCATCCAATGGCTGATATGCATCCACCAACTAAGAAATGGATGAAGGGAGAGGCAATTCTACCAATCTGAGCAAACAGAGAAAGGCACATCCAAACTATACAAATGAAGAGAAAGATCTAAGTAACACAGGTAATGCTTGAAAAGGCTCTATCCTCATGTTTTTGCCCACCCCACCCACCCATATGTGCAGAGTTACACTTATCTTTACCAAAGAAGGTCTTTCATTATGAACATGCAAACTCTTTAGACATCAGGAGTCTCTTGAGTTGAATCCAAGGATGGAAGAGAGATGGAAGGGCCTCAGGCAAGCATGTCCCAAAAATTTCTTTGGTGATATTAATGGATATGTGTACGATTTTCTCCTTGAACTTCCCTGTGACCACATCTTGAAGGTGTCCCCTGAAGTCACCTCGGGATATTAGGCAGAAAACAGTTCAAGCTACACTAGGTCAGAGTTGTTTCAGGAATGACTTTGAAGCTACACTAGGTGTGATGACCTTGATCTGTCCTCCAATAGAGTTAGCCTGAAGAGCTCTTTAAAACTGCCTTTCAGATGGACCTAGAGATTATCATACTAGACAGAGATAAATATATGACATCACTTATATGTGGAATCTAAAAAAGATACAAATGAACTTATTTACAAAACAGAATATAGGCTCACAGACATAGAAAACAAACTTATGGTTACCACAGGGGAAGTTGACGGGGGGAGGGAAGGAACAAATTAAGAATCCAGGGTTAACAGGTGCAAAAGACTGTATATAAATGCATAAACAACAAATACTTACTGTATATCACAGGGAACTATTAATATATTCAGTATCTTGTAATAGTAGAAAAGAAGCTGAAAAAGAATATATATGTATGTATATGCATATATACATATATGATGATGCTTATATATCTGAATGTATGTATATACATATATAATATATCTGAATCACTTTGCTGTACACCTGGAACATTGTAAATCAAGTATACTTTAATGAAAAATATTTAAAAGTTGCCTTTCCATTAAGTTTAACTTTTAGAGATGTTCCAAAATTGTTGACTTGGCATCTTTGGGGTATATTTATTTATCTCTGTGGTCATCGAGTACAGTACAGAGAATTCTCAATTGTCTTCAAATATCTGAGAGAAAAGTAGTTGAGAACTCAGTATATGACAGAGCAACGAGGTTATGTTGTGTGAGTGGGAGGGTAATTTTAACGAGGAGAGTCAAGTGCAATCTGTAGGTTGCAAGTACTTGGGGCAGAGAACAGCTTCATTGTATGCTAGAAACGAAGCAGAGTCAGCACCATACCACACAATGCCATGTACAGAAAAGTCCACAACTTATATCCTATATTCTAACCTCTTTACTGAATTCCAAACTTCTGTGTCAAACTGTCAGTATGACTGCTCTACATAGATACCTAAGAGTATTCCAAACTAACCCAGTCCAAAAGCAAATAACCTTAAACCTGCCCATCTCCCGATCTTCATCATAATCAGTAAACCAATTCTTCACTCATCTGGGTACTTAAGCCAAAATCCTTGGAGTCATCCTTTGGCTCATACAGTCAGTGTGGCAAAAAATTCTCTCACATGTACTTTTTTTATAGTTCAAAGTTCACTGCTTTTCACCTCTGTTCCCACCATCCCAGTTCAACCACCATGATAAGCCAGGTTTATCAAAATAGTCTCCTCTCACCTGCTTCTTATTCTTGAGTCTATCACCTACAGCAGCCTGGATGATCCAATGAAAGTCCAATCACGTTATCCCCCTGCTCGGTACCCACCAATGGCTTCCCATCCCTCTTGGTGCAAATGTCAAAAATCTTAGCATGCCCTACAAATACTCAGTGTAGCTCCTGGCTACATCTCTAAAGACATCTATCTCTATATCTTCTCCACCACCCTCTCCTGGTCCTTGTTATTCATTCCTGTCATGCTGGCCTCCTTGCTACGCCCCAAGTTGATTCCCTTTTCACACTTCATCCAGTTATAATGGCTCACTCCCTCACTCAGATCTGTGCTCTGAGACACATCAACAGAAAGACCTTCCTCAACCTTCTGAACTGAAATAGAACCCTCCACCCCCATTCTAACTCTAACCTTTGCCCAATTTTATACTTTCCTAAGTTGACTTACTGCTATGTATATATTTACATAATGTGCGCATACTTCGCTTGCTTTTTTTTTTTCTTATCTAATATCTGGATCACTGGAATGCTGCTGCTGCTGCTGCTGCTGCTGCTAAGTCGCTTCAGTCGTGTCCAACTCTGTGCAACCCCATAGATGGCAGCCCACCAGGCTCCCCTGTCCCTGGGATTCTCCAGGCAAGAACATTGGAGTGGGTTGCCATTTCCTTCTCCAATCACTGGAATAGTTTCCCACTATTGAATTCCAGACTTCTGTGTCACTGTCCCACTGAAACACTTGCTCTGTTGAAGACTATTTTGCTTGCTGCTCTATCCTCAGTGCCTAGAACAGTGCCTGGTCAGAGGAGTGTTCAGTCAATCTCATAGAACAAGTATATGGAGAATTTGGGGCTTCTGTGGTGGCTCAGACAGTAGAGAATCTGCCTGCAATGCAGGAGATTCAGGTTTGATCCCTGGGTCGGGAATATCCCCTGGAGGAGGGCATGGCAACCCACTCCAGTATTCTGGTTGGGAAAATTCCATGGACAGAGGAACCTGGGAGGCTACAGTCCATGGGGTCACAAAGAGTCAGACAAGACTGAGCGACTTTCACTCACTCGCAGTTTCACTCACAGGCAATTGAGCAGGTGACTATTAATCAGCTTTCTTGTTTAAGGCACTGTGCAGCTGGCTAAACCACAGTTTCCAGGTGGGAATGAAATCTGTAGGTCAAGGAAGGACGCAGTCACAGAATTTCAGTGCATTCGATGTGATACCATTTTTTTCTCATTTCTTAGCCAAATTACCTGAAATTATTCTTTTCCTTAGAAATTTTTTATTTGCTGCCTAATTTGTCATTTGCTACTAGGCATATTAAATCAAACTCTTGGGTGACCTGATATGAAGATATTAGAAATTTAAAAACACACACCGTTGGTCTTAAGAGAAAGTAAAAGCATATGGATGGATGGTATCCATGTCTGAGCAATTCTATTGATCATCCATCATGCTCCTCTTTTGATTTTATACTACACTGCATTCTAACATATGTCGATTCAACCTGTAGGTTTCATACCATACTTTCTTTCAATCCTTCTGTCTTTGCCTCTTGCATCTCTCCCCTGTTCTCTGTCCCTGCTGGCTCTTCTACTCATAAGGCTTCCATATCCAAGCTGACCGGCCTGTCCCCTCTCTGCCCTTACTAGATGCCTTGATCCTCACCAGCTTCCTTTGACCAGGCATTTCTCCAAGAAGTTGGCATCTTCTCTGAAAGCTCACCGATATTTAAACTCTGTATACAAGAGCTCTCAAAGCTATATTAGCTTCCTGCGCTTTGCTTGGTCATTTAGTCATGTCTGACTCTTTGCAACCCCATGGACTGCAGCACACCAGGTTTACCTGTCCATCACCAACTCCCAGAGCTTACCCAAACTCATGTCCATCAAGTCAGCAATGCCATCCAAATATCTCATCCTCTGTCATCCCCTTCTCCTGCCTTCAATCTTTCTCAGCATCAGGGTCTTTTCTAAGGAGTCAGTTCTTCACCTCAGGTGGCCAAAGGATTGGAGTTTCATTTTCAGCATCAGTCCTTCCAATGAATATTCAGGACTGGTTTCCTTTAGGATGGACTGGTTGGATCTCCTTGCAGTCCAAGGGACTCTCAGGAGTCTTCTCCCACACCACAGTTCAAAAGCACCAATTCTTCGGCACTCAGCTTTCTTTATGGTCCAACTCTCACATCCATACATGACTACTAAAAAAACCATAGCTTTGACTAGAGAACTTAGCTTTGAAAAAGCATAGCTTTGAGAACTTCAAAACAATAAAATGACATCTTAAAGGCATGTTTGATTTGTAAAGGATCATATTGAATTTTTTACAATTTCAAAAATAACCAAGCATTATTTTCTCCCTTGGACTCCTTACCTTGAAACTTGGAAATACAGAAGGGCTTTTTACCTGACAGGTTGAAGACATAGAAATATGTTCCATCACTGTGTACACTGGAAATTCTAAACCTGACTGACATCTGGAATGCAACTGAATCAGCATGACCTGACAGAGCTACCCAAGCTTTACAAGGATCTTGAATAAAATCAGCTCTGATTCCCCTCTGCTGAAAATCATCTGTTTTTCAACCAAACTCACGTATTAAATATGATTTTTATGACCTCTATTATGTTATACCTTGCCTTGAGACTAGGCATGCAACTTATCTGCATCTATTTTTTCTTATGCTAGACTATTTAAACGAATCTTTTATCTGCATATGCTATGACTGCTGACACTGACGTGGAAGTGAAAGTCACTCAGTCTGGAATTCTCCAGGCAAGAATACCTGGATTCTCTAGGAGAATCTCCCCACTTCCCTTCTCTAGGAGAATCTCCCCAATCTAGGGATCGAACCCAGGTCTCCCGCATTGCAGGCAGATTCTTTACCAGCTGAGCCACAGTAGGAGTTCAATACATGTGTACTAAATAAGTAAACGGGCTTCCCTGGTGGCTCAGCTGTAAAGAATCCACCTTCAATGCAGAAGACAAATATTTGATCCCTGGGTCAGGAAGATCCCTTGGAGAAGGAAATGGCAACCCACTCCAGTATTCTTGCCTGGGAAATCCCATGGGCAGAGGAGCCTGGCAGGCTACAGTCCATGGGGTTGCAAAAGAGTCAGATACAACTTTGCGACTAAACAACAAATTAGTAAATATTAACAAAAACTTTGGGTCAAAAACAATGACCATTTACTTGTTAAAAGTTATTGATAGGGAGAATTCCCTGGTGGTGCAGTGGGTAAGACTCCACTCTCCCCATACAGGGGGCCCAGGTTCAATGTGTGGTCTGGAAACTGTATCACACATGCAGCAACGGGAAACATGCAAGGATGCTGTGCCACAGCTTGGCTTCAGTCCTTCCTGCTGAAGCATTGCTGACCTAAAACCTGGTTTCTCTGCTCATGGAATCCTAGGGTCTCTATTTTTTCCACAGGGCCTCTGCCTAGAATGGGATCACTGGTCTGTTTCCCTGTGTCTTAGAAAAGTCCGTGTTCTGACAAGAAGGGCAGGCAGCTCCATGTTTATACCTGGTCACCAATTTCATCCCCAATTCAACTTCAGTCCACCCCTTTTCCAGACACTAAGGTTTTCAGGAAAGGACCATGACCGACTGTCTTGATGAGGAGCTTTTGACTAGTTGCTGAAGCACCTTCAACAGAATTAGGTGATTATGGGTAAACAGCAACTCCTCAAAAGAAGAGCAATGTTGCTCTCAGGGGAATGGCTGCGTGGCAGATACTACCAGATGCCAACTCCCCCCACCTTGGAATTTGATGTCTAGCCCATATAGTTACAGTACTTGTGAGTTCCTTCCTCCTGTCCAGCTGAGCTCCTGAATTTAGACCCTCCACAGCTAAGCCAGCAACACCAGACTACAAGCCAAATGATACAGAAATGCACAACTGAGTGATAAACTGCAGCTGTAAGCAAGGGTTCTTAAATGCAGGAAGTTTTAAATAAGTGGAAACTCGATACAGTTAAACAAAAATAACTTTTGATATCATGAGCATGAGTTCAGCACGCTGGTGTGTGTGTGTGTGTGTGTGTGTGTGTGTGTGTGTGTGTGTGTGTGTGTGTGTCTTAGACTCAAATGTGAGGACTATAGAAACAAAGAAAGGTAAGAGAAGATATGATTCAAGTTCATAAAAATGAAGATGGTGATGAGAAAGATAAAAGTAGACCTCTAGATACTGAAATACTAGAAGAGAAGCACATCTTCTTTTAGGAAAAATGTCACTATATCTAGAATTTAGATCATTTGGTAGTTTAGTCACTAAGTTGTGTCTGACTCTTGAGACCCCATGGACTGTAGCCCACCAGGCTCCTTGTCCATGGGATTTCCCAGACAAAAATACTGGAGTGGGTTGCCATTTCCTCCTCCAGGGTATCTTCCTGACCCAGGGATTGAACCCAGGTCTCCTTCAGTGCAGGTGGATTCTTTACCGACAGAGCCACCAGGGAAGCCCCTTAAATCATTTAATTACCAGGAAGTCACTATTCCATCAAATGCAACCAGAATCACCCAAGAACTAGGAAATTAGCAAATCAGCCTCCAAAAACCAGTGCAGTCCACCCCACACACAACCGCATAAAAATCCATTTACAAATGCTTCCACTTTCCTGTCAGGTGAGACTACTAGATCTGTTATATCTGATTTTGAATATAGTCCTAAAAAACACACTTACCTACTTTCTCTGTCCACAGCAAATCACAGATAACAATCTCGGAAGCGTCAGCAGAAGAGCACTTTCAGGAAATAACAGCTAATCATCCTCACAAAGAAGCAGACCCAGTAATTTTTAAATTAATTTAATTTTTAAATCTCCGAAGTAAGAGTTTATTTCAAACCAAACAGCTTGGGACTTCCCTGGTGGTACAGTGGATTAGAATCTGCCTGGCAATTCAGGGGACATAGGTTTGATCCCTGGCCAGGGAAGGTCACCCATGCTGCAGAGCAGCTAAGCCCTGTGCCACAACTTTTGAGCCTGTGCTCCCCAACGAGAAAAGCCAGTGCAATGAGAAGCCCATTCTCTGCAACTAGAGAAAGCCAGTGTGCAGCCACAAAGACCCAGTGTAATCAAAAAATAATTTTAAAAAATAAAAGCGCACAGCTGTATACGCAATGTAGTAACCCCCTGGAGGTCTTTCTACTTTTTGTGTGTGTGCTCAGTTGCTCAGTCATGTCCAGCTCTTTTTGATATAGCCCGTCATGCTCCTTTGTCCATGGGGATTGACTTGCACAATCACTGGTAATATTAACGAAGGTTGTGACTATCCGAGAACAGTTAACAGCCTGGGCCATGTATGTTGATTAATCTGTAAAGCATGATGAGACGTATTCTTAAGACTCCCTTTCAATACGGTGAATTACGAATGTTCACCACTTGAAATAACCAGATTAAAAAGTTTCCTTATCCTCCTCTGGGCAGCCCCCTGTGCCTCCCTCCACCCTCAAAGACAGGCTGTGCTGTGTCCCCCCAATCGCACTGTGCCCTTGTGAGCCAATACCACCCGTGCCCACTTACTCTCCCTACTGGAAGATCACAAGTTACTTGAGACCAGATCAGGCATTGGTCCAAGCACTTCACACGTGTTCATTTGTTTAATCCTCAGCACAGTCTGTAAAGCCGGTACTATTACCCGAGTTACACTGATGAGGAAAGGGAAGCCAGGGAAATCTACCTGTGACCATTTAGGCAGTTAGTGAGAAACAGAAGTTACCTTCACACCCTGGCAGTCTGGCTCCTACGCCTATGCCCTTCAAAGCTCAGGTATTTGCCTCCTGTGTTTCTAATTTATTGCAGACCCAAAAAGAAACTTGTGGCTGCTAGAGGTGGATAAGATCATTGATGTAGATTCATCCGTTTGAACAACAACAACAAAAATACAACTCTGTTTTTAAGTTACTTTTCTACCTCTGTTTTTGTAAGTTCACCTTTTTTAGATTCTATATAAAAGTGAGATCATACATAATCCATCTTTCTCTTTCTTTTTTCATTTAACAAATGCTCTCAAGGTACATCCGTGTTTTTGCAAATGGCAGGATTTCTTTTTCTTAAGGCTAAATAATATTCCACTGTATATTTAGACAACATTTTCTTTATCCATTTTTCCATTGATGGGCACTTCAATGGTTTTCATATTTGGGCTATTGTGAATAATGTTGCAATGGACATGAGAGTACAGAGTTATAAGATAAACTGAGGCATATAAAAATTTTTAAGAGTTGGAGTGAAAATTGATTTAACATCCAATCTGGCATATAGAAAGGAAGGATCTGTACAAAACGAAAGACTTTTATAAGCAGAAGAAAATAGGAACAAGGAAGTTATATCAGGTTAAAAGGGGGGAGGAGGGTTATTGCGAGATTACTTTTCTGTAGGGAATGACAGGAGGCTATCAGGCCAATTACCCAACTATTACTGATCAGATTATTTCTGATTGCCTGGTTTAAATTTTCATTTTTGGAAGAGCTGAAACTGTAATGAAGTCTCAGCCTGGTGACACTGAGTTAAGTCTCCATTTGGTGACACTGGACTTTAGCATAAGTAACTTCATCTTGTTCCTGCAGTCTTGTTTTTTGAACAGAGGTACACTTGACTGTCATCTACATTTTCACAGTTTTGCTCCTGAGTAGCAAGGAAGGTTAGGGGCTGGGGGGTGTTATATGCCAGACCTTTTGAGATTGATAGCGTGAAGTATCACAACTATACTCTTAAAATTGTTTCTTGATCCTACTGGCAGAGAGAAAATAACAGCAGTGGAGGGGCACTGAGTTGAGCAAGTATGGTATTTCCTGCTGTAACGCTGACCTTAAACAATAAAAACAGTTATCTCACCAAACAGATAATTATCCCACCAGCCTTTACTCCAGGGGCAGCAAAGAAATGCCATTCAGAACGTGCAACAATGGCCAACCACTTGCAAGACTGGTAAAGCAAAGGAAAAGAAAGATTTTTACACAGGAGAAAGGGAATTTGGGCGGGGCTGTTATAAACGAAAAGTGCATTGGAGGAAACTGGGATTTTGAAACATGGTGGGTTTTCATTGGCTGAGCTGAGATAGTCTCTGATTGGCTAAGCTGTTGCCAGGCGAGGAGAAAATCTTTCTTCCTCTTGACGGCAGTTGTAAAGTAGTGTCACTTCTTGCCAGAGATGCAATAGATGTATGTCTCTTCCAATCGGCATCTATAATTATGTCCAGTGGTACCTGCATGATGGGCTTCCCAGGTGGCGCCAGTGATAAAAAAAAAAGAAAAGAAAGAAAGAAAAATCCGCCTGTCAATGCAGGAGACATAAGAGATGCTGGGCTGGAAAGATTCTCCGGAGTAGTAAGTGGCAACCCACTCCAGTATTCTTGCCTGTAGAATCCCGTGGACAGAGGAGCTTGTCAGGTTACAGTCCTTAAGTCCTCAAAACAGTCAGACACTACTGAAATGACTTACCACGCTAGCACGTACCTGCAGCTTACCTGCAGGATTCTCCCTTCTGGTCTCCTGACTTCATTTTAAGGAGGTTTCCCTTTATTGATTTCCACAACCTTTCTCTGTGTACTTTCTGAAAAAATAAAAATTCTGCTGTAAAAGATCTATTCATTGTAATGTTTCAGAGAATAATTAATTCATAAGTCATGATTTAAAACAGAGACAGAAGCCTAAAACTTAACCCCATCTCTGTGTTTCCTCAACAGGGAGCAACTTTGCCCCCACCTCCAGGTAAGATACTTGTTCATGACTGAAGGTATTTTTGGTTGTCACAACTCGTGGGTACTGCTCTTGGCAGGGCCCAGAGATGCAGCTGAATATCCTACAGTACACTGTGGTGTTGGAGAAGACTCCTGAGAGTTCCTTGGACTGCAAGGAGATCCAACCAGTCCACCCTAAAGGAAACCAGTCTTGAATACTCATTGGAAGGACTGATGCTGAAGCTGAAACTCCATACTTTGGCCACCTGATGTGAAGAACTGACTCCTTAGAAAAGACCCTGATGCTGGGAAAGATCGAAGGCAGGGGGAGAAGGGGAAGACAGAGGATGAGATGGTTAGATAGCATCACCAACTCAATGGACATGAGTTTGAGTAAGCCCTGGGAGTTGGTGATGGACAGGGAAGCCTGGTGTGCTGCAGTCCATGGGGTCGCAGAGAGTCAGACATGACCAAGTGACTGAACTGAAGTGAACACAGAACAGCCCCTGTGACAAAGAATTATCTGGTCCTGAATTTTAATAGTACCAAGACAGAGAATCCCCACCCTAAAAATAGCAGAATTTCCCCCAAGATCTGAGTTTAAAACAGTTAAAATGTTTAAAGTAACTCTAAAAAGGAAATGATAAATTACACAAAAAAGGATATTCTAAAAAAAATTCAGAATTTAAAAAAAGGTTAAAATTAGAGTTTTTTAAATATTGAAAGAAGTAGAGGCAATTAGGGGAAAAGGACAATGTCCAAAAACTAATTGAACAGGCCATGCATAATACAAGAGCATATGCTTAAAATAAAATGCTAATTTAAAATAGATTAAAGTAATGCGTGTGCATGAGGTAACTCAGAAGAAACTGGTGAGAGTTACTTCCTTTCAACTTATTTTCATCTTTTCCAATGCTCAGTGAACAGACTTCCCACTGATTTCAAAGAATATTTTGGTTTTGCTCTATGGAAGCTAAAAATTAGCTTTATGGAAGCTAAAAATTAGTCTTTAAAAATCATTAACTCCTGGTCCTGTAGATTTTGAAATTCTTCAAATAAAAGAACATGCTACTAAACAACACGTGCAGTGCAGTGCTCATTCACTAAGTCATGTCTGACTCTTTGTGACCCCCAGGGATTTTAGCCTGCCACACTCCTCAGCCCACGGGATTCTCCAGGCAAGAATACTGGAGCGAGTTGCCATTTTCTCCTCCAGGGGATCTTCCCTACCCAGTGATCGAATCTACATCTCCTACATTGGCAGGTGGATTCTTTACCGCTGAGCCAACCGCTGGTAGACAACAGTAAACATTTTGGTGATAGTTACGGGAATGATGGGGCTTCCTTGGTTACTCAAATGGTAAAGAATCTGCCTGCAGTGCAGGAGACCCAAGTTCGATCCCTGGTCAAGGAAATGGCTACCCACTCCAGTATTCTTGCGTCGGAAATCCCATGGTCAGAGGAGCCTAGCAGGCTACAGTCCATGGGGTTCAAAAGAGTCGGACACAACTTAGCAACTAAACAACAACAAATAAGTCAAGATTAACAGAAACTTTAGCTCAAAAAAATGACCATTTATTTGTTAAAAGTTATTGATAGGGAGACTTTCCTGGTAGCTCAGTGGGTAAGACTCCACTCTCACCATGCAGGGGGTCACAAAGAGTCAGACGTGACAGAGCAACTTTCACTCCACTTCATGGGAATGATACCTATTCCCATATTTTTAGCAGAGGTGTTTGTGATGATTTAAAAAAAAATCTGACTAGTATAGGAAAGTGTTATCCTAATAAAATCAGTTTAAAACCAGGAACACAGGAAAAAAAAAAAACCCTCAGTCATTAAAAAGGTCATATTAGTAATTCTTAGACAAAAAGAAAATATTTAATATGTTTTTTTTCAAATTCTATCATTTGTGCGTGAAGAGGATCAAAATAAGCCACCTCAAAATATGTGGTTTTTTTGGCATACAGATGATCTTGAGCTGGTTATTTTTAAGAAACAGCAGACTCAGGAAAAACTCTGAAAACCAAGCTGTTCTTTGTAAGGAACATTTACATTCATAAGGGAAATCATATTTAAATGTGTTTCCCTCTCTGTGGGCTTCCTAGTGGCTCCTCTTCCCTGGTGGCTTTCTTGGTAAAGAATCTGCCTACAGTGCAGGAGACCCAGGTTCGATCCCTAGGTTGGGAAGACGGGCAACCCTCTCCAGTATTCTTGCCTAGAGAATTCCATGGACAGAGGAGCCTGACGGGCTACAATTCATGGGGTTGCGAAGAATCAGCCATGACTGAGCAACTAACACTTTCACTTTTCTTTCTCTGTAGTAGGAAGAGAAGAAGGATTCTAAATCACTAGAAACTCTTGTCAATGAAGAAGGTGATGACTGAAATCTGTAAAACAAATTTACCCTGTTCACTATGCTTTTCCCATAACTGTACCTTGCCCCACCCACATACATCTATCTTTTGTCTTTAGTTGAAGACGGTATTTAAGGTGGTGGGTTGGGGTCATTTCAAGAAGTTACTCAGTTTTCTTGGATATCTTAAATGTACACGAGAGGTATTTTTTTGTTATTGTTTAGTCTTTCAGTCCTGTCCAGCTCTTTGTAACTCTATGGACTGTAGCCTGCCAGGCTCCTCTATCCATGGGATTTTCCAGGCAAGAGTACTGAAGTGGGCTGTCATTTACTCCTCCAGGGGATCTTCCCGACCCAGGGATCAAACAAGACTGTCTTAAGTCTCTTGCATTGGCAGGCAGATTCTTTACCACTAGAATGACCTAGGAAGCCCTCTGCTACTGCTAAGTCACTTCAGTCGTGTCCGACTCTGTGCGACCCCATAGACGGCAGCCCACCAGGCTCTGCTGTCCCTGGGATTCTCCAGGCAAGAACACTGGAGTGGGTTGCCATTTCCTTCTCCAATGCATGAAAGTGAAAAGGGAAAGTGAAGTCGCTCAGTTGTGTCCAACTCTTAGCAACCCCATGGACTACAGCCCACCAGTCTCCTCCGTCCATGGGATTTTCCAGGCAAGAGTACTAGAGTGGGTTGCCATTGCCTTCTCTAGTCCTTCCAAATATTATGGCTCGGCTAAGGGTCTACTCTACAGAGAGTATTTTGATCCTTTATTTCATATCCTTCTAAAATATACTTTTTATTGGAGAGGTGATACCCTATATTTCATGGATATCTCATTTATTTGTTTTCTCCTAGGGTATTCTTTTCTCTTTCTTCTGTTTTTGTTTGTTTGTTTTGGAGTTTTGTCTTTTGTTTTTTTAAGGAAGAAGGGGAGGCAAGAGTTATCAATAATGTTTGTATTGGCATCGTGAAGAATATTTTTTTTGTATTTTCTGATTATATCCTGAAGAAAAATCACTAAAGTAGAATCCATGAGGCAAGCAGTATAAAATTGAGGCCACAATGGTATTACCAATGGAAATAGTACAAATGTAAAACCAAGCTACACTTACTCTTTAGAAACACCAAAATAACTGAGTCCTCATTTTCAGATGGTTACCTTGTTAATTCCATAGTAGCATTTATGATGTCATTATTGCTATCCTGGAGGACAGCAGACTGCCTTGGCTCTTAAAGCATTTGCTTGTGACATGACCAGGTCCATCATGTCCTTCAAGTTCACATCTGTTTCATTAACTTCCTCCTCTTCTCTCTCCTCATGTGCAAGAAGAGCCCATATTTTTCTTGAATGTCCCAGATGGTTCTGCTGTGAACTTTGAGATTCTCAACAGTTGCTGGCTGTGCTTGTTGAGATAGGTCCTTGACCTTGGCTTCCTCCCAAGCTTTGTAGGTATCGAAAGTCGGATCCATGTGGAACAGCTCAATATGGCAGCTTGCTTCATCAACAGTGAGAATTAAGAGAACCAGAGAGAGAGAATCCAGCCAAGGAGGAAGTCAATCTTTTGAAACCTACTCTTTGAAGTGATATCCCATCACTTTGGTTGTATTCTGTTTGTTAAAAGCAAGTGTGAATCCAGCCTCCCCTTTAGGATTTTTCTTTCTTTTTGTTGAAGTAGAATTGATTTACAATATTAATTTCAGGTGCACATCATAGTGATTCAATATTTTTCACATTATACTCCATTTAAAGTTATTATAAAAATATATTCCATGTTTGTGGGTGTGAGATTCCACATCCCTTGACATGTCCTTAGAGACCTGGCATATTAGTAACCTTGCATCTTGGAATCCTCCAGCCCAGGGCCCATTCCCAAGACCTCCCATGTCAGAGCCCCTCCTTCACAGTTGCAGAGTCAGTGACCTGAGAATTTATTTCAGAAGCAGCCTCTCTCTAAGGATGGAATTGGAGAGGGGTGAGGGAACAACAATTCTTTCTCAGCTGTTGCCTTTTCGATATCTGGCATACCAGCAGTACCCATATTTTCTCCCAGTTCTGCTCTTTGTGTGTGTGTGTGTGTGTGTGTGTGTGTGTGTGTGTGTGTGTGTGTGTCTGTACCACTCCAGTGTTCTTGCCTGGAGAATCCCGGGGACGGGGGAGCCTGGTGGGCTGCCATCTATGGGGTTGCACAGAGTCGGACACGACTGAAGCAACTTAGCAGCAGCAGCAGCAAACTCAAGTTACAGTGTGGTAAGGTTGCAGTTTCTCAGTGCTGTTAGCATTTACTATTAATTGATCACCAACTGCTTTGTATGTTACAGAATTTTTGGCTTTGTGAAGCCACTGGCACCCCCACTGGCTTTTCAATATCTCATGGATTTACTTAGATATTTCTTATTTTAATAGAACTTGAGAAAGGCAAGTAATAACTCTGCCTCTCATTATGTAAACTGGACCAGAATTCAGAAGTTCTTTATGAAATAAGATTGAAAGAAAGTGAAAGTTAGTCACTCAGTCGTATCTGACTCTTTGAGACCCCATGGACTGTAGCCCACCAGGCTCCTCTGTCTATGGAATTCTCCAGGCAAGAATTCTGGAGTGGGTTGCCATTTCCTTCTCCTGTGTTTAAAATGAGGCTCCATCTCTTACCTGCTGTATGACCTAGACAAATCACCATGCCTGTTTCCTTGTAAGCATGTGGATAGTAGGGCAAGGAGTTGCCATATAGAGAGCTTGTTCAGGACACTCCATAAAAGCTAGCTGTTATTATGTCTGTCATATATATTGCAAAGGTTGTCTTTTACTTGTAATACTGTATGTTTGTTTGTACATAGTTATAGGAGCATGTACATATCTTTATGCGTTTCCATAATAAAAATTAGCACCTATATATGCCTACTATGTACCTTTTAGGCACTTCACATATATTAATCTATGTTTCAGAAAAAAGAAACCACACTGGAAATTAGAAAATATTTTAAACTGATAATGAAAACTGAACCTATTAAAACTTATGGGGTGCTTATACCGTTATGTTTCCTCATTAGCCATCACTGGCATCTTAAAAATGTTTTAGTTTCTGTTCATTTCTTTTGAATTTAGTTTCAATATGCTGAACAAAGCCTCAGGCAGAGGGTTTATGAGCTATTACTTTATTAGGAATTACCATTCCCAGGAGCAGGAGTGAGGCTCAGGGGGAGTGAAGCGGGAGAGATGGGAGAGTCCTTGTGAGCATGTGTTTGTAGATGGATGCCTGTAGGTGTGTTCACTCCAAGCCCAGGGCTCACCCTAAGGAGCTGTGTCAGCTGCAGCTCCTATGGACACTCTTTGGCAAAGGGAGCAGTGGGAGGAGAGGAGAATAGCACATTGTTTGGTGAAGAAGGGAAGATACCAGTTTCCATCTTTTTTTTAATTTATTTAATTTTTTTTTAACATCAAAAACATTTTGTATTGGGGTATAGCTGATAAACTATGTTGTGATAATTTCGGGTGAACAGTGAAGAGACTCAGCCATACATATACATGGATCCATTCCCCCCCAAACTCCCCTCCCATCCAGGCTGCCATGTAACATTGAGCAGAGTTCCATACACTATACAAAAGATTTTTCTTGATTATCCACTTTAAATATAGCAGTGTGTACGTGACCCTCCCAAAGTCCTGAACTATCCCTTCCCTCCCCAGCCCCTAGCACCATGAGTTCCTTTTCTAAGTCTGTGAGTCTCTTTCTGTTCAAGTTCATTTGTATCATTTCTTTTTAGATTCCAGATATAACTTCTTTTTCTCTGTGATATTAGCTCCTCAGTTCCCAGCCTTGGCAGACATCCAACCCAATAAGCTCCTTTCTGTGTGGGAACTTGGTCCCTCAAGTCCAAGCTGCTTCAGCTGTCTTGGAGGCCTTCAAACAGAATCTCTTTTTCAATTTATTCATATTTTCTGTTTCTCAAAGAAGCATGTGGCACAGATGATGTTTTATTTTAGTCTCTCTGTTGTGTCTGACTCTTTGCAACCCCATGGACTGTAGCCCTCCAGGCTCCTCTGTCCTTGGGAGTCTCCAGGCAAGAATACTGGAGTAGGTGGCCATTCCCTGCTCCAGGGGATCTTCCTGACCAGGGTTAGGAACTGGGTCTCCAGCATTTCAGGTAGATTCTTTACCATCTGAGCCACCAGAGAAGCCTGCATAGAGGCATGGGTCTACTGCAAACCATACCACTGAGGTCAGATGTGAAAATTTACCTGTTTGTTTTGATTTGTGAAGGTTTTTCATTGCTATTTCCCATAAATAATGAAGAGTTTTAATTTTGATTAACTCTTGAGCTAAGAATCTTTAGAAAGTATGTTGGGTTTTGTTTTTGTTAGTTTTCATTGCTGGTGCTCTGAAACTTAGGGGGTTAAACCTACAACATAAATTATCTCAGCATTTCTGTGGTTCAGGATCCTACATAGGACTCAGCGGAGTGCTTCTGGCTAAGGACTGCCCCACACTGCAAGCAAGGTGTCATCCAGGACTAATGTACCTCTAGGTTCCATGGGAAAAGGACTTGCCTGCAAGCTCACTCATGGGAGTGTTGGCAGAATTCCATTTTTCCAAAGGATATTGAAAGGAGGGCCTCAGTTCTTCCTGCTGCTGCTCTGAGGGGTCTTCAGTTCCTTGCTGGGTGGCAGCTCAACAGGGCACCTTGCTGCATCAACCGAGCCAGTGAGAAGAGCCGGAGAGAGAGAATTCAGCAAGAGGGAAGTCAGTCTTTTGTAGCATACTCTGGAAAGTAATATCCAATCCATGTTATTGTCTTCTGTTTGTTACAAGCAAATCCCTGGATCCAGCCCACACTCTGGGTTTTTTTCTTCCTGTCTTTTTATTGAAGTATGATTGATTTACTCTACTATATTAGTTTTGGGTGTACAACAGTGATTTGATATTTTTATGGATTATATGCCATTTAAAGTTATAAAATATTGACTATGTTCCCTGTGCCTTACAGTATATCCTTGTAACTTATTTACTTTACACATGGAAGTTTGTACCTCTTAATAAAGGCTTTTTCTATGTTTGCAGAATCTCTCATTGTATTTGGAAAAGACTGCAAACTGACTGAAGCGACTGAGCACTCTCACACACAAAAAAAAACCTCTATATAAAGTGAAAATGTCAGATGCCACGTATTCACTGTCTTCCTGGTGGATGGCATAGAGGTACATGAGTGAGTGCTTGCTCAGTCGTGTCCAGCTCTTTGCAATCCCTTGGACTGTAGTCCACCAGGCTCCTCTGTCCATGGGATTTCCCAGACAAGAATACTGGAGTGCAAGCCGTTCCCTCTTGCAGGGGATCTGCCCAGATCAGGGATCAACCCTGAGTCTCTTGCGCCTTGTGCATTGGCAGGTAGATTCTTTTCCAATGCGCCACCTGGGAAGCTCCTACAGGTCCATGATCTACGCTTGTTCACTGCGAGGTAACCCTGAAGACACTGGAATTAAAGCATCTTACAAGAAGAAACAGGGTGGCATCGGAGGGGCAGCTGCATTCAAGTGCCCAGCACAGCAGGGAGGTGGAAGTGTTTCAGATCCGACACTCAGTACCTCTGCTGTCCAAGCTGTATTATCTTTGCCTGATTATCTGCCCACTGCCTGGTTACCTAGACTTCAAGCCTGATTCTGGAACCACCTTGGAGATACTGTAACGTAAGCAATATTTTTAAGTAAATTTTTTTGTTGTTAAATTGTCGAGAATGATTTTCTTTAGCGTCCAGCATAGAAAGCTGCGTGCTCAAATACCCTCGTTAGCATGGTATTCCATTCCTTCTAGCATCTTTGTCAAGATCAGCAGCTCTCCATTTCTGCTTTTCATCCTCCAGTTTCACTCCTTTTTTCTTTGTTTCTGGGGCTCATCCTGTATTTTGGTCCTTTCCCAGTGTATTCTAAGATATATGTGTGTGTGTCTCTCACCTGCTGATTTGTCTTTTAGCAGTATCCATTGGTCTTTAAATGACAACTTATCTTCTATAATTTTACCTTGTGTTGTTTTCAGCCCTCCCCTTCACAATCAGTTACTTCTTGTTTCCAACTGCCTCTGAGGTGTAATCCTATTCATGGTAGACTAGGATTTTCATCTCCGCAATATCCTATTTCCAGAATTTATCTACACTTAAATGTTATGGAGCATGAAGAAATGTTTCTCCAAATTAATCTTCGTTTTCCATGAAATTGAGTGTTAGTTGCTCAGCCATGTCTGGCTCTTTGCAACCCTATGGTCTATAGTCTGCCAGTCTCCTCTGTCCATGAAATTCTGCAAGCAAAAATAGTGGAGTGGGTAGCCATTTCCTTCTCCAAGGGATCTTTCTGGCCCAGGGATTGAACCCAGGTCTCATGCACTGCAGGCAGATTCTTTGCCATCTGAGCCACCGGGGAAGCCCTAGTTTTTCATAGTAAATTTTAAAATGCAGACTCTTTTCCTGTATATCTTAACTGCTATGTTCCTGACATCTGAAGTACAGAATTGTTTCATAGATCTATTCTTGCAAGAATAAATTCTACTTCAGAGAACTAACTGTCCACCTGGTTGCTGCTAGAATCTTCTCAGACTTCACCTAGAAAGCATGATGATCTGCATGGCCCTAGCAAACTCTTTTTTTAAAAAAAAAAATTAGATTAAATCCTAGTGCACAGAACAAATTCAGTATATTTTTTATAGTGTTGATTCCCAGACAGAAAACTTCAAACATAGGATATGTTGCTTATAAAATAGGTTAACATATTAAAAAAATTATACCACAAAATGATCAAAGTAAACTGACAAATAGCAAACTGCAAGACATATAGCAATATTCATGTAGAGATTAATGTCTTTAATGCCAGAAACATATATGCAATGACTACTATAAATATTATGGATTTATTATACTGATAAGAAAGAAATTAATAATCTTATAGACATGGCAAATGTCATGAGTAGATAATTCACAGAAAAGGAAATGTAAATATATTACATTTATGAGAAATATATTTACCTCAAAATAAGAGAATTTCAAATGAAATACAATGTGGTTGCATTTCTTACCTATTGTTGCTGTTATTATTGTTCAATCACTGCTGCTTGTTCCAACTCTGCAACCCCACGGACTGCAAAACACCAGACTCCTCATTCCTCTAATATCTCCCAGAGTTTCCTCAAATTCATGTCACTGAGTCAGTGATGCTACCTAACCATCTCATCCTCTATTCCCTCCTCTTCTTTTTGCCTTCAGTCTTTCCCAGCATCAAGGTCTTTTCCAGTGAGTTCACTCTTCACATCAGGTGGAGCTTCAGCTTCAGCAATAGTCCTTTCAATGAATGTTCAGCATTGATTTTCTTTACGATTGACTAGTTTGATCTCCTTGCAGTCCAAAGGGCTCTTAAGACTCTTCTCCAGCACCACAATTCAAAAGTATCAATTCTTTGATGATAAGCCTTCTTTATGGTCCACTCTCACATCTGTTCATGGTTACTGGGAAAAAATGTAGCTTTGGCTATATGAACCTTTGTCAGCAAAATGATGTTCCTGCTTTTTAATATGCTGTCTAGGTTTGCCATAGCTTCCTTCCAAAGAGCAATCATCTTTTGATATCTTGGCTATAGTCACTGTCCACAGTGATTTTTGGGTCCAAGAAAATAAAACCTGTAACCATTTTCACTTTTTTCCATTTTATTTGCTACGAAGTGATGGGACCAGATGCAATGATATTCATTTTTTGAATGTTGAGTTTTAAGCCAGCTTTTTCGCTCTCCCCCTTCACCCTCATCAAGAGACTCTTTAGTTCCTCTTCACTTTCTGCCATTAGAGTGGTATCATCTACATATATGAGATTGTTGATATTTCTCCACACAATCTTGATTCCAGCTTGTGATTCACCCAGCCTGGCTTACTCTGCATAGAAGTTAAATCAGCAAGGTGATCATATACAGCCTTGTCGTACTCCTTTCCCAATTTTGAACCAGTCTGTTGTTTCAGTTCTAACTGTTGCTTCTTGACTTGCATACAGGTTTCTCAGAAGGCAGGTAAGGTGGTCTGTTCCTCCCATCTCTTTAAGGACTTTCCACAGTTTGTTGTGATTCACACGGTGAAGGGCTTTCATGTAGTCAGGCAGAAATAGATATTTTTCTGGAACTCCTTTGTTTTCTCCATGATCCAAGAAATGTTGGCAATTTGATCTCTGGTTCTTCTGCCTCTTTGATACCCAGCGTGTACATCAAAAGATTAAAACAACTTAAATTTGCACCAATAGGAGCATAATAAAATAAGATAAATTGTACATTATATGATGGAATATCAACACTGAAAACACTGACATAACTCTGGTCATTCAAACATAGAATAATTGTTAAGATGTATTGGAGATAGTAGAAAAGAAAACAGTGTCCTGGAGAGTTTTTATATCTGTTATCACCTCAGAGAAATAAAAAGGAAGCAGCCACCTGCATGCTGGTGTGTTGATTAATTATAAAAGGATACACGAAACAAGTCATATTGTTGACCCTTAGCAAAAGCATTGTGAGGCAGGTGGGCAAGGATGGTACATAGAGTTACTTTCTACTCTGCACCCTCTATAACATTTGATATTTGACCATACACATGATTTTAAAAATACAGCAATCAAAGTCTAAATGAAAGTGCATAATACAGTTGTCCAGGTTGTTTTTTATATACACGTGTTTCAACTGTTTTGCTTGTGTATTTTACTGGTAAAAATAAGAGGCAGAGGGTAGCACAGACATATACACATTGCTGCTGCTAAGTCACTTCAGTTGTGTTCGACTCTGTGCGACCCCATGGACTGCAGCCCACCAGGCTCCTCCATCCATGGGATTTTCAAGGCAAGAGTACTGGAGTGGGTTGCCCTTGCCTTCTCTGGACATATACACACTGCTGCTGCTGCTAAGTCGCTTCAGTCGTGTCCGACTCTGTGCGACCCATAGACGGCAGCTCACCAGGCTCCCCCGTCCCTGGGATTCTACCATGTGTAAAATAGGCAGTGGGAAGCTGTTGTGTAGCACTGGGAGTTCAGCTTGGTGCTCTGTGATGATCTACAGTGGTGGGATAGGGGGTGGGTGTGAGGCTCAAGAAGGAAGAGATACAGGTACGCTTATAGCTTATTTACTCTGTTGTACGGTGGAGACTAAGACAACATCATAAAGCAACTATCCTCCAATTTTTTTTAAGGAATAATCATGACTTTTATATTTGATCCTATGATTCTTAGGTAATTTTATAAACCATATAAAGGTTAAAAAAAATTACAAAGCCAAAATTATTTCCAGAGATATCTTGGCAATAAATTCATTAAAAAGTAAAATAGCTTTTAAGAATAAGAGCCAATACTGAAATGTTGGTCTTTTGGCAGTAACATTAATTTAGAACTTGAGAAAATGACATTTAAAATACCTGCCCAATCTAGTGTGTAGGTCCACACACCTAAATATGTGTAGATGCCCAGTACACACATGGTACATTCTTTAGCTTCTTTGTAAACTATCAGGTCTTCGATCTTTGCTCTGAAATAATTTCACTTATGTTGATTTCATATATTTAAAAAAACTTGGTCTTAATCTCTCATTTTCTTTCATTTCTTCCTTTTTACCAGTTGAATTTATTGCATTTTTTCATCAAGTGGACATTTCTCTTTATTAAGACTGCTGGACTGAGTTCATAATGTGCAGTTAATCTATAGCAATCTTTAAAATAATATGCCAAGAATTAAGATGTAAGAATTAAAGAATGTAAGATGTAAGAAAGAATTAAAGATTTTAAAATTTAAAAAAATAAAAAATAAAAAATAAAACATTTTATAATAAAAAAAATAAAATAAAATAATATGCCAAGATTTTTAAAAGATCAGAGTTTTATGAGTAAGATTGGCTGCTTCATTTGTAATATTGTATTAAAGGACTTCAATTGAATTTTTCTAAGAGACTAAGAATCAGTTGAGTTGAAAAGACACAACACTTTGTATCTAATGGTGCTGGCTTGATCACATAGTTCAGAAATATTTTTGCTCAAAATAAATGAACAATAATTACTGAAGTAACTAAACTCCCAAAAGGAGTTTATTAAATCAGTTTCTCTAATTTTTGTATAGGTTTTGTTCCATTCTTAAAATTTCTGGCATTGTTGACTCCAGTCGCCTAGGTTTATAATCCGCTCACTTCTCTTAACTTCGCCTCCTTCTCTTCTCTGTCCTCCCTGATCTTCCCTGAAAAGGAGGAGCATCTCCATAAGAGATGGTTCATTCATTCAGCAAGTATTTCCTGCAGGTTTCTGTGAGTGGGCTTCCCTGATAGCTCAGTTGGTAAAGAATCTACCTGCAATGCAGGAGATCCCAGTTCGATTCTTAGGTTGGGAAGATCCCCTGGAGAAAGGGATAGGCTACCCACTCCAGTATTCTTGGGCTTCCCATGTGACTCAGCTGGTAAACAATCCACCTGCAATGCAGGAGATCCTGGTTCGATCCCTGGGTTGGGAAGATCCTCTGGAGAAGAGAAAGACTATCCACCCCAGTATTCTGGCCTGGAGAATTCCATGGACTGTAAGTCCGCAGGGTCGCAAAGTGTCAGATATGACTGACTGACGTTCACACTTCCGTGGATGGCTCTCAGACTCTAGGCTCAATGACCACAGCGTAAACAAAACTAATCTGTTGGCTTTACAAGGCTTAGATCCTAGAAGGAAGAGCAACTAATACACAAGTGTACTAACTTTAGATAGTGATGGGTATCTGTCTCCCATCAGTGTACAATCCCCAAATTTAGTAACTTAAAATGACACCCACTTATTTGTTCATGATTCTGTGCATTGGCTGTTAGGGCAGAGCTCAGCTGGGAAGATTTATCTGCACCAGGAATTATCAGCTGGTTCACGTATATATTTGTAGTTAGATAGAAATGGCCTGTATGCTCACAGTTGGCTTGGGTTGCCGGGACACATCACTCCTCCACAACGTGGTCCCTCCAGAAGACTAACTGTGGCTTATTCCTGTGATGCTTTCAGAATTCTAAGCCCAGCAAGGGAAGGCAAGACCTAATACACAAGGAATTTTTGTGTGTCATATTTGTTCTTGCTCTATTAGCCAAACAGATAACTAGGCCAAGGCCATGGTTATTATGGAGAGTGACTAAATAAGGGCATAGACCAAGACAGGGAAATTATTGCAACCATTTTTGCCTATATATATATATATATATATATATATATATATATCGCTTGTATGTCATGTACCAAGGATCTCAGATTCAGGCATTTGCATGCAGGTCTGGAACACTGGCTACCATGAGGTCCTCCTTACATTTTGCTTCAAAGTATGTATATATATATATACATACATACATACATATATATATATATATAAATTTTCTTGCCCATTAGAAAATCCTGCCTTAAGTAACTTTAAGCAGTTATTATTATCATTATTAATATCAGCATTATTCAGGGCTTCTCAGGGAGTTAGATATGCTACCATGCACTGAGAATCCCCCAAATGGGAAAATTATCTTGAAATATTTCACAGGCTTTTTTTTGACCACAAAGTAGATGCTACCCACCTCTAGAGAGTTGTTGCATCAAGACTGTAGCTTCAATATTTCCAGATCTTCTAGGGATTCAAAACAAGCAGAAGGCTTTTTTTTTTTTTAATGTGAAATTTCCTAGTTTTTGGATGCTGACAACTTGTTCAAATATTTTTTTTAATACACTATAAACAAATTTTAAAAAATAAAGTGAAATACAACTAAAAATCCAACATGGCTAGTTGGTGACCTTAAGGGATCAAGGAGACTCTTGGAAAAGAACTCATACTGATGGAGGGCAGAGTGAAGGCTCAGAGATTTGGTGAAAGGACAAAAGGCCCAGGTAGAAAGGCTGGTTCTGAGCACAGCACTGAGTCTTTCACTCAGATTGTTCTCAGCCCAGCACAAAAGGCCTCACAGGAGTCCCCCTAAGGGAAGGACAATACAAGCAAACAAACTGTTCGCCATAACCTCCACAGGCACCAAGAGTCAGGGAGTGAGTATCTCTCATGAAAACATTGGTGGCCCCAGCTCAGTGCTCTCAGCATCAATAAGGACTCTTGGCCTTGGTGTTCCAAGGAATCAGCAGGAGCAGTATCTAACTCTTTCTGACAGGTCCACTTTTCACTGATTTGTTGCTTGTCAGTTGGAACAGAGATGGAAGAGTGACCTTCTCAGCCTTCCTGTTGGGAGGAAGCTTTTCCCCTGAAGCATGTTCACTGGGTCATTCCTTTTCCCCATCTGATCTGATGTATATTCCGGACTCTGACCTTTAAAAGCATAAACTGCTAAACCACCTCCTCTGCTGTACACCCAACCCCTGATATCTGTTTATGCTTCCATCTCTGTTGCAATAAATTATATTTTTCAAAGCTGTGCCATCCGCATGCTCTAACACTATGTGATTTTGCCAGCCAAGGGAGGCTGCTCCCTTCCTCTTTGCATCCAGACTGGGCTTTTTCAATCTCTTGCCACAAATGCAATGGAGAGAAGTGACTGTTCAGGACTTAAGGAAGGCCTTGCAGCTGCTGTCTATATCTGTCGCTTCCCTGGGTCTACTGGAAAATTTCTCAACATCAGCACTATTGGCATCCTGGGCTGAATAGTTATTTGTTGGGAGGAGTGGGTGAGAGTTGTCCATTGCACTGAGGATATTTAGCACCTTCCCTGGTCTTAGCCATTAGATGACAGCAGTACCTTCTCCCTAGTTGTGACAACCACTACCAGCTCCAGAACACTCTGTCAACTGTCCCCTGGGAAGGCAAGCTCACCTGCTGAGAAACTCTGTTCTATGGGAAGCTAACCGACACTGAAGAAGCTCGACTACTCAAGACCACCGTGCTGGAGACATCACGTGTAGGCACTTCAGTGCACAGTCCTGGTGGGAGCCCAGCTGGCCAGCCACCCTCACCAAGGTGCTAGGTTTGTGAGTGGAGCCATTCTAGACCCTCAGAGTGGTCCAGCTCCTGGCTGAGTACCACCAAGCCATCTCAGTCAACGTCACTAGAAGCAGAAGAAGGACCCAGCCGAGCGCTGCCTGAATTCCTTGCCTACACAGTCTGTGACATTAAATTTTTAATAAGACTGCTTTTTTTTAATCCATTAAGTTTCAGAATAGTTTGTTATGTAGTGCTAGTATGTTATGGAGCACCGACGGGCTTCCCTGGTGGCTCAGACAGTAAATAATCTGCCTGCAATGTAGGAAATCAGAATTTGATCCCTGGGTAAGGGAACACCCCCTGGAGAAGAAAATGGAAACCCTCTCCAGTATTCTTGCCTGGAAAATCCCAGTCAGGAGGAACCTGGCAGGCTACCATCCTTCGGGTTACAAAGGGTCGAACATGACTGAGCAATTAACACTTAAGAGTATGTTATGAAGCACCTATGTAGATAAAAATGAGAAGTAATGATGTTTTGCTCTGTTTTTTTTTTTTTAAGGAAATTAGTATTTAGGCTTCTCTTTGGATGTTTATTTTCATTTTCATAATTTTCTGTGGAGCAAATGGAGTTGGACTCACTCATGTAACACAAATCCATTGAGGGCCCGTGTTGCTGCCAGGAGTCATGCTGGATTTCAAAGACACTAGACAAATATGATATTATTCAGTCACTGTGTGTGTGTGTGTAATTCCTTTTGTGTAACCTCTTATCACACCAACATTCTCACTTTTTTGAGTTGGTGACCTTGACACGACCTTCAATCTTCTAGGGGTTTTTTTTTTTTTTTAATCTTTTTTTTTTGGCATCCATTCATGCCAGTCTTCTCCCTGAAACTTACTTCTCCTTCTCCATCTTCTTAAATCTTGTCCACATTAGGGCCAAATCCAATACTACCTTCTTCACAAAACTTTATCCTGTCCATTAGACAATTACTTTCAGCCCTTCTTTGACTTTCACTTTTTTCTCCTCCTCTCTTAAGCTTAGCATTGCATATTATCATCCTTACTCAGCATCTGGCCTTTCCATCTACTTCATAGAGAAATGGAACCCACGAGCATTGAGTTCTGTTGGCTTGCAGCTTCCCAATCCACACATTCTCATCTGTGATACAAGCAACCTTGACTAAGGGTTCCCCAGAGAAACAGAACTAGCTGGAGAGAGGTGATGGATAGATAGATAGGGATTTGTTGTTGGAATTGATTCACACAGTAATGGAGGGTGAGATAGCCCCTGACCTGTCCTGGAGAATCAGGAAAACCAATGATATAATTCAAACCCCATCTGAAGCTCTGAGAACAGGGTGGGTTTAAGCCCTAGTCCTATTCAGAAGGCCTGAGAACAAGCAGAATCTATGTCTGAGGGCAGAAAAAGATGGATGTTTCAGTTCAAAGAGAGGGGATTCTTTCTTCGGCCTTTTTGTTCTAGTAGGACCCTCAACAATTAGGCGATGCCAACCTGCCTTGCTGAGGACCATCTTCGGTCCTCAGACTATGATAAACACCCAGCTCTTCCTGAGATACTCTCACAGCCACATCCACTTTACTAGCTCTCTGGGCATCCCTGAGCCCCATCAGGTTGATACATGAAATTAACCATCACATCTCTTTAATTCCATTTTTGTAGAACAACTTGCTGTCTTCAATTGAAAGTCACACCATCTCTGCTACGGATCCACAACCCCTGATCTTTGGAAGCCAGAGTCCCTTTTCCTCCAAAATTTCCACTCCCACTCTTTCCCTCTCATCAACTTCAGCTTAAAATAACTTGGGACTTCCCAGACGGTCCTGTGGCTAAGACTCTGCACTCCCAATGCAGGGGAACTGGCTTCAATCCTATCACAAGAATTCTTTCCAGTTACTCTCTCCACTTTGAATCCCTCATTTACCCTTTAATTTTATGTATAAATTTCCTACTTCCTCCCAGGTGGCGCTAGTGGTAAAGTACCCACCTGCCAATTCAGGAGATGTAAGAGACCTGGGTTGGATCCTTGGGTGGGAAATGATTCCCTGGAGCAGGGCATGGCAACCCACTCCAGTATTCTTGCCTGGAGAATCCCATGGACAGAGGAGCCTGACAGGCTACAGTCCTTAGGGTTGCAAATGTTTGGACAGGACTGAAGCCACTTAGCACACACATACATCCTGATACACAGCCCTTAGCCCCATCTCCCATCCCACACTCATTCTATTAAAACTTCTTTTGGGGAAGGTGGCCACTCACTTCATTGTCACTAAACAGCAGACAACTTTCAGTCTCCATATCACAGTCTTTTGTTATCATTGACAGTTGCCCACCTCCTCCTGCTGACAGGAGGACACCATTCTCTCTTCACCTTTGCAAATCCTTCTCAGTCTTCAGTTGTTTTATTTCTGAGTGGGGAGAAGGTGGTCTCTTTTCTTTTTCTGCACATGTGTAAGTCTTTTCTCACAAGAGAAGAGAATATTCTTGCTTCACTCCTTCTCACGGGGTCACCTCAGTGTTCTCACTCTCATAGCTTCAATCTCCCAAACAGCTCCCAATTCAATGCTTCCCAGTCCCAATCATGCTTCTGCACTCTAAACTCATAGGTTCAGTAGTCTGTTACAGAAACACACTTACTTGTCCCTGAGATATCTCAAAGCCTCCAAGTTCAGGATCAAACTCATGATCTGTCTGTTCAAATATGTCCCTCCTAAGATCCCCAGGCTTCCCAGGAAGCTCAGTGATAAAGAAGTGAAAGTCATTCAGTCATGTCTGACTCTTTGCAACTCCATGGACTTCATATAGTCCATGGAATTCTCCAGGTCAGAATACTGGAGAGGGTTGCCATGCCCTGCTCCAGGGGATCATTTCCCACCCGAGGATCCAACCCAGGTCTCTTATGTCTCCTGCATTGCCTTTCCTTTCTCCAGGGGATCTTCCCAACCCAGGGATTGAACCCAGGTCTCCCACATTACAGGCGTATTCTTTACCAGCTGAGCCACAAGGGAAACCCTAGTGGTAAAGAATCCACCTGCAATGCAGGAGTCTTGGATTCTATCCCTGGGTTTGGAAGATCCCCTGGAGAAGGAAAGGGCAACCCACTCCAGTAATCTTGCCTGGACAGAATTGCCTAGCAGGCTACGGTCCACGGGGTCACAAAGAGTTGGACAGGACTGAGCAACGAGGCAACAATAACAACATAAAAGATCTCCACCCTGGGGACTAGCACTATTCTCCTGAAAGTATCTGACAGAGCCTCCATATCTAACAATTACCAGATCTTAAGGATTCTGCCTCCCTTCATTTAGTTCACGTCCATCTACACTGACTCAGCCTTAGCTCAGACCCTCATCATCTCTCCCCTGGATTATTGCAGCAGCCTTTTAATGAACCCCCATCTCCACCTTTGTCCTACCTCCAAGTGTTCTCCACTCCACTGCAATGTTTATTTTTCTAAAATAAACATTTGGTGATCTTGGTGGCATAATTAGAAAATCTTTCTGGAGAAAGCAGTCCAAGTCCTCAGTCTGGCAGGTGGACCTTCGTGATCTGGTTTCTCTTCACCTTTCCAGCTCCACCACTTGCTGCATCATTCCCTGTATGCTGGTCACACTAAGGGTGTCTGCATTTCCCTGGAATGTATCATACTCCGCATGTCTAAGACTCGCCAATGTGACTTTTTCTCTATTATTTTTTTCTTCATCTTTCTGGTATATCCTTCCCCCATCTCACCCCTTTCTTCATTGGTTAATCTAATTCAATGAATTAGATAAGCCAGCAATTAACAGATCTTTACTATATGGAGAAGATGTGTTTATAACTCAGCAAGCAATGAAACTATCAGGATTTATGGGGTTGCACAGAGTCGGACACAACTGACGCAACTTAGCAGCAGCAGCAGTTTTTAAGCTATTAAGATGATTCAGTATTAAAATACATTTCTCAGTTTTGTCCCCATAGCACTTAATATTTCAAAGTAGTTTTAGCAGCTGATATTATCTTGTTTATCAACTCACTTATTCTCTCTACACCTCTCCCACCCTGCCCTGGAAAATACACTCGGTGAAGCCAGGGCTCTCAGCTGTGTTGTTGCAGTAGATCCCATATGCCCAGAAGAGAGTAGACCTCAAGCCATAGGTGTCCAATGAGAAAGTGAATAAATGCTCAGTCTTCAAAGGCTCCGTTCATTTGTCAAGACTTTGGGTAGACTTTCCTGATCCTCACAAGGAAGGACAGATCATCTTTCAGGTGGCGCCGCAGGATTTTCCCCATGTGCGCTTAGAATCGTATACGTAACTGTCAGTATGCTGTCTCTTCCCATAGACCCACAGCAGGGACTCTGTCTCTTGTGCCTGTGTTGTTGTTTAATCACTTCAGTCACGTCCGACTCTTTGCAACCCTATGGACTGTAGCCCACCAGGCTCCTCTGTCCATGGGATTTTCCAGGCAAGAATACTCGAGTGGTTCACCATTTCCTCCTCTAGGGGAATCTTCCCAACGCAAGGATCGAATGCGCATCTCCTACTTGGCAGGCAGGTACTGTATCTGCAGCTTCAAGCACAGTACCGGCATTCAGTACACATTCAATAAATGTCTGAAGTAAATAACCCGCTGCACTTCCTATGACTGCACTCTGCATCCACTCTTCGTCTCCTTTGCTTTGTTGTTGTTACCGTTCAGTGCTCAGCTGTGTGCGACTCTTGCAACCCCCTGGACTGCAGCACGCCAGGCTTCCCTGTCCTTCACCATCTCCCGGAGCTTGCTCAAACTCATGTCCACTGAGCTGGTGATGCCATCCAACCATCTCATCCTCTGTTGTCTCCTTCTCCTTCTGCCTTCAATCTTTCTGGCCCACAAACACTTTTGAGAATTGGAGCTTTTTTTTTCTTTTTCTAGAAATTCTCCCACTGTCTATTACCATGCTGTTCACATCCTAGACATACAATAAATGCTGAATTAAACTACCATTAGTGTTTCATATGTTCAGATAAACCTAAACGGAGCTCATCAAAAACAATGAGACGTTCATTTTTCCAATGCTGACCAACATGATGCCAGGATATGGAAACAGATGGTTAGTTGCGACTCATAATTATATGGAATACATCCTTTCGAACAACACATTGCTGTGGAAGTTTTGGCATCTAGTCTCTGCTTAATAGTTTGCATGCTTTCTGTTAGGATTTTGTACTGAGTTTCCCACTATCTTCAATCAGGACCTCCTAGGTGGATAATTTCTATAGCCAGAGTGTCCAATCTACCACAGCCTGGATGATATAGCTTGCAGAGCAGTTCAACCCCATTTGTCACCATTGTGAGCTCACCAAGCCCAGGCATTATTTATCTGTTGGATGATAAGAAGTAGAAAATATCCTGGTCTACCTCCTGTACAGTGTTTACTGAGCTCCGAAAAATTCTCATTCTAAATCTCTTCTTGTGAAATTTTAAAAAACATTTCTGTTGACCTGCTGCAATGAGATGTATCCACATTTATTTTATAGTAGCTGTAACTTAATTTCCCTACTATTTGATAAATACCCTTGCAGCTAGATCAAGATTTGGGAAGAAAAGAGGGTGTTCATGATTTTGAGGATAGATTGCTTCAGATATTGGTTAATTTTATCCAAATTGTTTAATACGTTAGTTTCCACTGTACGTGAAAACATGTTTGCCTTTATGAATACAAGTGCTAACATCAATTATTTTGAGAATATAAATTTTAATCACAGTAGAGTTGCATCAAATTAGATTCTAAAATCAGCCTGTTTGTCAAAAATCATGTGTAAAAGATGACCCACCTGCCACACAAAGGCAGACTTTCTTTCTCTCTGATGTCCAATGCTGCCCAATCTCATATCACCATGGAGAGCTGCTTCTTCACTTCCTCAACAAATGAAATTGCTGGCTTGCATTTAAGGGTCATTTAGTGTGCTGGAAAGTCCCATGGATGGAGGAGCCTGGTAGGCTGCAGTCCATGGGGTCACTAAGAGTCAGACATGACTGAGCGACTTCACTTTCACTTTTCACTTTCATGCATTGGAGAAGGAAATGGCAACCCACTCCAGTGTTCTTGCCTGGAGAATCCCAGGGACGGCAGAGCCTGGTGGGCTGCCATCTATGGGGTCGCACAGAGTCGGACATGACTGAAGCGACTTAGCAGCAGCAGCAGCAGCAGCATACATCTAAACAAGAATTATCTTCAGTAGCATGACATGATCACGCTACCAGAAGCTCCTGGAATCAAGATCAGAGTCACCTCCCATGTCATTTTCACTAAAGAGTCTGTGCTCTTTGGTGAAATAGCGGGCAAATCCACTGCCGTCTTGTGTCTCTCCCTCTCTCTCTCTCCAAGTTAATTTATAGTTCACTGCACATATTCAGTGTCTATCTTAAATGCTTTCTTAACTGTTCTCAATAGCTTATTACAAACTCAACTGAAACTAAGAGCATGTCTGTCCCCATACCATCTGTCCCCATAGTTTTCCATATCTGATCCCGCAAGTCTGATTTCTGTTCTGCAGTTCTGAACTTTTACTGTGGTCACCGACATAAAAACAAATTGGCTTTGTCTATTTCTTCCATATTTTAATGCACATAGAGGAAAGTCTATGTGCATTTTCTTAAATCGCTAAATAAGAAAATAAGGCATGGCCTCCAGAGTAGTGCCCTCACTCTCTGCCCTTCCAGTCACTCCAAATGATTGCACATCTATGCTGGTTGCAATAGGGAATAAGGGATTCTTCAAAGCCACCCATCAAACTCTCCGTGGCACTGCCTGCCAGGGGAGCTTGCCTGAAGTTGACCCTCACCTCCCTGTGTCCAGGCCTCTGTTGGCCTAGAGGGCAGCCTCCCCCAGCTCATCCATGGAATTCAGCCCAGGCAGAGGTCAGCAGTGCACACAGGGTAGAGACATGGAAAGGCAGGCTGAGTCAGACACGGAGGCTCAGAACAACTTGTTCTGGGGAGGCAGGTGGGAAACCTGTCAGAAGGTGGGTCTGAGGCAGGAGGCCGATGAGTATTCCCAGGGTAAAGCAATTGGAGATTCATTCTCTATTGACTGAAATTTCAAGACAAGAAAGCAGGGCAATTTGGCGGGGAGGCTGGACCCTGCACAGACCACATATTTCTTGTTCCAAAAGTCAGGAGACCTCCCTGACCTCACATATGCAGAAAAGGTTCCTTGAAGGCCAAAGGGGAGTCATGTCAAGGGATGTCCTACCCAGATACCTTTTCAGTAGGATTCATCTTGGCTAAGAGATGTGTGCGCACACATAGGAGGATCCTGAGATACACCAGATAGGGACTGTGAACCAGTCAAATCATAATGATTGGCCAAAGGAAACTCAGAAGAGATGCCCCATGTAAGTGATTTAAACTGCCATGTGGGCACAGCTCAGGGGCTTTCCGTCTGCCCATGTGTCTGTCCACAGGTACAGTACTCTTTTTCCTCCTAATAAATACTTGCTAGTGTTTTGGGGCATTCTCTTCTACAAAGCTGAAGGGCCAGAGCCCTTGTCACTGATCACTGGTCTAGCGGCAAGGATCTGGTGCTTTCACCGCTGTGACCCAGCCCAGCCTCTGGTTGGGAACCCAGGCCTCGTTCCAAGTTGCTGCAGGCTGAGGCCATCTGAGATTAAGTCCACACCTGCTTCCAAGCCCATGGTGCATGTGTCCTTGTACCATAGACTTCACTTACAGAGCATGAATTCAGATTAATTAAGAATTTCAATACAGCAATGGCAGAGCAGGAAACACCCCAAGCAAGGGGTCTGTCTGTGTGTTGGGTCCCATGTGACTGCTCTGACCACACGCTGCGCAACCTGCCCTGGCTTCTCACCATCCCTTCAGTTAGCTGATTCTCAGTTGCAAAGGGCTATTTCTTTCTTCCTCAGACTGACCCATCTAGCTGCAAAAATTTTAGAGCCCAGTATTGAAAGGGAGTCGGGAGGTCTAATTGTCCATGCAGAGTGTCTAGGGTTTCATTTAATGCCCTTGCTTTCAGTGTCTGCATCCTCAGCCAGGAATTTGGATTTCCTGTTTCAGATTTTTCTTAGAATAATTCTCAAGTCTTCTGCTAGGTAAAAAGAGCTAGAATCAGAATTGGAATGGAAGAAAGAGGGGGATCTGGAGGTGGGGGAGGGTGTAACTGCTTCTAAACATTTGCAGACAATCTGTCTTAAGCCCCATCCTGAAAACCCCATTTTTAAAAGTATTTTCTATTTCCAAAAATGTCCATTTCTGGACTTCTGAGATAAAACTTGACCTGGCTTTCCCTCTCCAATTTATATTTCAATTTCTTCTACATTGCTAATTCAGTTACCGCTTGCTCGTTTTCCTTTCTAGCCTCCAAAATTATGTTGCTATGCTCTTTACTTCTGTTCTTTTCCTCCTATGAGCTTTTGCCTCTCTCATCATCCTCTTAGTGAGGTTTTGCAAGGGCAGAACTGTTTGTACAATAGGTAATCAAATCTGCATGTTTAACTGAATGTCTGTCTGTTTTATTTCCTTCCCTCTTTTTAAATAGAAGTTCTCTTTCTCTTTTCTCCTCTTCCCCGATGATTGTACACAGGGGTTGCTGGCGGTGATTATATTCACAATTGAGGCTAACAAGGCAGTTTCCCAAGAAGCGTGACTTCAAATACGGAGGACACATTGACACAGTGTTGTCTGAAAAAAGACAATTGCGTGGCTGCTGGAGGATCCGGCAATAACGCATCAGATACCTAATTCCCCACTGAAGAGGAGCTTCAAGGACACACTTATTCCTTCTTCTCTAGAAACTGCATCTGTCATGACAATGAGGCCCCAACAGCCACATCCTGGCCATGGATTCCCCTGGCTCTGGATGATGGACTCAGGCTGGACCAAGCAGATCATCTCCCCTTGAAGTTTGGACTTTGATCTCAGATGAGAGAATTAGGAGTTATCAGTAACCAAAGCAAACAAATGGCAGCACTGAAGACCCTCACGGTCCACTGCAGAGGCACTCAGAGCCACCGTCATCCTCACACATCAAGAGGTCCAGTGGTCAGCTCTTGTTTGTGTTCCTTGAGACATCCCCATACACCACATGCATCCTGCGAGTTCCTCCCGTTTTTTGTTGTTTTTTGGTCTTTTGGCTTCGACTGGCTCTCGGTTATTTTAATTTCACTCAAAATAACCTAAAAGAGTGAAAAGCACCCTTACTAAAGATGCTGTAGTCAGGTGCCATGAAGCAGTAGGGTACGGAGCTGCTGTTGCAAGAAGAGGCTGTGTCCATTTCTTCCCAACTTCATGCCAGTGACTTCCTTTGGGTAGCTTGGGTCAGCCATGGTGAGAGTATTTACACCACAAGAACTGACCAATGCTACAGTTCAGGGACTTGGGGTTCCCTCCCCTCTCCCCCGGAAAGCTGCTGTTTAAACATCTAACAGTACACCACTGACCTTAATCCTAGTTGTAAATTTCCCTGGCCCTCAGTTTGCCCATCTCTAAAGTAGATATAGGACTGCAGGAGATCAAACCCGTCAATCCTAAAGGAAATCAACCTTGAATATTCATTGGAAGGACTGACGCTGAAGCTGAAGCTCCAATACTTGGGCCACCTGAAGCAAAGAGCTGACTCATTGGAAAAGACCCTGATGCTGGGAAAGATTGAGGGCTAGAGGAGAAGGGGGTGACAGAGGATGAGATGGTTGGATGGCATCACTGACTTAATGGACATAAATTGAGCATGTTCCGGGAGATAGTGAAGGACAGTGAAGCCTGGCATGCTACAGTCCATGGGGTTGCAAAGAGGCGGATGTGACTTTGGTGACTGAACAATAACAAAGTAGATACAAATCACACTTCTACTTTTCTTTCTTCTCGGAGATGTCATTAAGATTCAACAAGGTAAAGAAAATGGAAATTTTAAACTGTTCCAATATTCAGTAAATTTTGATTATAAATAATTTAAATTGAATAATACATTTTAATTAATAACTTTGCTTATTAATGACATATTAAGGAATAAATACTTTCTGAGAATAGGACATAGGCTGGACATATTCAATCTTGACTAATTTATTTATAACTTGAGGAAATAAACATAATAAAATAATACTCAAACATATTATGAAAATAAGTGAGTGAATTCTCCACTTGTTTTCTTTAGCAAATTACAACAACCCCCAATAGCAATCATAGAAGAAGAATCCTAAGTTTGCTTATTTTTACTTTTACTTCCTTCCCCCATCTTTTACTTGGTGGGAATTTAAAAGAATTTTTCTCTAAAAGATTATAACAATCATTTAGACTGAAAGTGAAAAAAATCAGCTGTCAGTAATGTATTATTACTGTATATCTATATATGAATATATTTTACAAAGTGAATCTATATCCCTTATCTTATTCAATTCTATGAACATCTATTTTTATTTTTGAGTCCCAACACAACTCTCACCTTGCCTTTTTCCTTTGCTTACTATAAAATAGAGCTTCTCAGATAAAATATGATCTGAATTTCAATTTCAAGGCAGAATAAGGACATGCAACTCCTACATTTAGATCCATATCTTGGGTTTTGTGATCTGTGTTCTGAACACTTGAATTAATATCAACTCCGTGTCCCTCACTGAAAATAGATGTCAAACAGGACATTGTGGATATTTATCATTACAAAAATATTTGTGTAAGGTAAACAATTCAGATAACATTAGAAAACCGCTACAAAACAGGTATAGTTGTTATTTATAGGGTGCTTTTGAGAACACAAAAGGAGGGACAGCCTTTGTCCACTGGGATTTTGGTTAAAGGACAAAACAGAAAATCCACCAAATAAGCAAGTCAGAAACATGTCTTGGGAGGAAGGCAGGCTTCGCGGAAGAACTATTACTGACATTGGGTCTCATTTCTCTTCTTTCCTGAGCCGTCTCCCATCTCTTCTTCTCCAAGCAGGAGAATTTTACTAGGGGATCAGATTCAAAAGATTTGGTGAAACATTATCCTGAAAACAAATTTGCAAAAAGGATTTTGCTAAGAAAAAGCTTAAGAGAAATGTATTTTTCATACATAAGAAACAGCCTAATAAAGTTTATATAGCTACAGGGAATATCAAGATCTAGAGAAAATGATAAACAGATTCTATCTAGGCAAAGGAAGAAGGAAATTTGACTAAAACCAGGAGAGGAAGGGACACACAGAGAGTTAGGATGCTTAAGGGAGTATTTTATGTTTATTTGCCAACAATTCAGAATTATAGAGCTCTGGTGACCCACATTTACACCTCTTTACCAGAATTGCAAAGAAAGCCAGAGGCAGAAACTGATCTCCTTCAACTTTTGCCCTGAAAAGTGGTTTCCCCCACCCCCCTCTTTAGATACCACAGAAGTGCTTGCCCACAGAGCCTCCTCTTGAGCCTTTTATCTGGAAAGTTTATCTCTGATTTCAAATGCAAAGCTTTTCTTGGGTAAAGGAAATTCAAGCATCATTGAGCAGTCAAGGAAAGTGTTTTGCCCAGCCCTGTGGAATCTGTCACATACTATCAGTTGTGTATTTTACATATTTTTAATTATCTTTTAGCCCTTGAGGCAGGCAAAACTGTATAACTTGGCAAGGCTGATAACTTATTAGGGTTGAATACATGAAACATTCAGGGTGATGAAAGAATAAGCAGGCTGCAAAACTGGATAATTTAATGGTCGCTGGCAAAGCTGAGAGCTGGCTATAGGAGATCTTCTCAACGAAAGAAAGAAGGTAGTCATTACCATCTTGCTACAGTTTTCTTATGTGTTACTAGCCTACATGCCCCATGCTTTCTGTAATCAAGCAGATGTGAATGGAAGTTTGAATGATCTTGGCAACCTCCATGAATACAATCATGACAATTTCTTCACCCTACATTCATTCACTCATGCAAGAAATATTTACTTAACAGCTACTCTGTGTCATGTCACATTCGTATTGTTTGTATGAACAGAAATCTTACCGGTTCACATGGATCTTACATTACAGGTAAAGCAGGAAACCAAGAAAACAAATGCATAAAAAAGATGTCAGACAGTGACAAAGTACTCTTGAGATATCTTATGTGATGCGTCAAGATAAGATGGTGACTACTTTTTTCAATTGAATTATGATTGATTCACAGTATTGTGATAGTTTCAGATGTACATCAAGGTGATTCAGTTATATATATATATATATATATATATATATATATATATATATAATCTTTTTCAGATTCTTTTCCATTATCGTTTAGTACAAGATATTGAATACGGTTCCCTGTGTTATGCAGTAAATCCTTATTGTTTGAAAGTAAAAGTCGCTCAGTGTCTGACTCTTTGCAATCCCATGGACTATACAGTCCATGGAATTCTCAGAATACAGGAGTGGGTAGCCTATCCCTTCTCTAGCAGATCTTCCCAACCCAGGAATCAAACCAGGGTCTCCTGCATTGCAGGTGGATTCTTTACCAACTTAGCTATCAGAGAAGTGCCTTATTATTTACATACTTTATATATACTAGAGCGTCCCTTAATACCATAAGCCTAATTTATCCCTGCCCCTCTTTCCCTTTGGTAACCGTAAGTTTGTTTTCTGTCTATGAGTCTATTTCTGTTTTGAAAATGTTTATTTGTATTTTTTTGAGATTCCACATATAAGTGATATCATATGATGTTTGTCTTTCTCTGTCTGACTTACTTCACTTAGTATGATAATCTCAAGGTCTAACTATGTTGCTGCAAATAGCAGCATTTCATTCTTTTTTATGGTTGAGTAATATTCCACTGTGATATATGTCTATATAAGTGTAAATACATATATATTACTTCTAAAATTGTGTGATAGAGGAGATTTCTCCAAGAATGCGATATTTAAATTAAGCAAGTATGCAAGGCAATAGAAAGCAGGCAAGTGAAGACCTTGTGAGAAAGAAGTGAGAAAGAACATTCCCAGCAGAGGAAATAGGTATTTTAGTGTGGAAAGTGAAAGTGAAAGTGAAGTTGCTCAGTCATGTCCGACTCTTTGCAACCTGTGGACTGTAGCCCACCAAGCTCCTCCATCCATGGGATTCTCGAGGCAAGAATACTGGAGAGGGTTGCCATTTCCTTCTCCAGGGGATCTTCCAGATCCAGGGATCGAACCCAGGTGTCCCACATTGCAGGCAGACCTCTGCACCACCAGGGAAGCCCTTAGCGTGGAAGGAGGCGGATGTGACTGGAATGTGGGGGATGAGCAGGTAGGGCATGAAGTGACAGTGGAAGTGTGAGCTGAGAACAGCTCATAGAAAGTGGGCTTCCTGAGCAGGAAAAGAGATTGGGTTTTGTCTTATTACAATAGGAACCCTACACAGGATCTTACGAAGGGAAAATTAGATCAGCTTTAAATTTTTAAAAATCCCACAGGTCACTGTGCAGAGGATGAATCGTAAGTTATCGAGTGAAAGCAGAGATATAAATTAAGAAACCATCACAACAGTTTAAATGAAAGCTGATAATGGCTTAGATGAGGTCAACAGGAATAGAAACAGCAAGAAATGGCTGGGTGGGTCTAGGTCATATCATAGAGGGACCCTTGATGAGAGTGGCTTGCAAATTGGATAGGAACATGAGAAGGGCAAAAAGAAATCACTTTTTCTGCAGAGCGCTGCAAGCAATCCTTGGCATTCCTTGACTTGCAGCGGCATCGCTCTACTTTCTCCCTTCTACTTTCTCTACAAGCACTTTCACAAGCTTGTCTTCACTCTCTGTGTGTCTGTGTCTCCCTCTCCTTATGATGGCATCAGTTATGGGACTAAGGGCCCACCCTAATCCAGGAAGCCCTCATCTTAACTTGGCTGTACCTTCAAGAACAGGTTCCTCTGGATGGACAAGAATTTTAAGGAACACTACACAACCTGGCACTGTGGCTAAGGGATCTGCTTGGCTCTAAAAGATGATGCTGTGAAACTGCTGCACTCAATATGCCAGCAAATTTGGAAAACTTAGCAGTGGCCACAGGACTGGAAAAGGTCCATTTTCATTCTAATCCCTAAGAAAGGCAATGACAAAGATTGCTCAAACTACCGCACAATTGCACTCATCTCACACGCTAGTAAAGTAATGCTCAAAATTCTTGAAGCCAGGCTTCAGCAATACGTGAACCGTGAAGTTCCTGATGTTCAAGCTGGTTTTAGAAAAGGCAGAGGAACCAGAGATTAAATTGCCAACATCCGCTGGATTGTGGAAAAAGCAAGAGAGTTCCAGAAAAACATCTATTTCTGCTTTATTGACTATGCCAAAGCCTTTGACTGTGTGGATCACAATAAACTGTGGAAAATTCTGAAAGAGATGGGAATACCATACCACTTAACCTGCCTCTTGAGAAATCTGTATGCAGGTCAGGAAGCAACAGTTAGAATTGGACATGGAACAACAGATTGGTTCCAAATAGGAAAAGGAGTACGTCAAGGCTATATATTGTCACCCTGCTTATTTAACTTCTATGCAGAGTACATCATGAGAAACGCTGGACTGGAAGAAACACAAGGTGGAATCAAGATTATTGGGAGAAATATCAATAACCTCAGATGCAGATGACACCACCCTTATGGCAGAAGGTGAAGAGGAACTAAAAAGCCTCTTGATGAAAGTAAAAGAGGAGAATGAAAAAGTTGGCTTAAAGCTCAACATTCAGAAAATGAAGATCATGGCATGTGGTCCCATCACTTCATGGGAAATAGATGGGGAAACAGTGGAAACAGTGGCAGACTTTATTTTTGGGGGCTCCAAAATCACTGCAGATGGTGACTGCAGCCATGAAATTAAAAGATGCTTACTCCTTGGAAGAAAAGTTATGACCAACCTAGATAGTATATTCAAAAGCAGAGACATTACTTTGCTGACTAAGGTCCGTCTAGTCAAGGCTATGGTTTTTCCTGCGGTCATGTATGGATGTGAGAATTGGACTGTGAAGAAGGCTGAGTGCCGAAGAATTGATGATTTTGAACTGTGGTGTTGGAAAAGACTCTTGAGGGTCCTTTGGACTGCAAGGAGATCCAACCAGTCCATTCTGAAGATCAACCCTGGGGTTTCTTTGGAAGGAATGATGCTAAAGCTGACTCCAGTACTTTGGCCACCTCATGCGAAGAGTTGACTCACTGGAAAAGACTTTGATGCTGGGAGGAACTGGGGGCAGGAGGAGAAGGGGATGACTGAGGATGGGATGGTTGGATGGCATCACGGACTCTATGGACGTGAGTCTGAGTGAACTCCGGTAGTTGGTGATAGACAGGGAGGCCTGGCGTGCTGCGATTCATGGGGTTGCAAAGAGTCAGATACGATTGAGAGACTGAACTGAACTGAACTTCAGACTGTGCTCTCTTGAGTAAACAGTCAGGCAGCACAGGCTCAGATAGGGGTGTCTCGCTAGGCTCCTGAGGCTAAGAACTACCTCATTGTCTTCTGAAATCCGGTGTTTTTGCAAAGAGGTGGTAGAGAGTGTTCAGCACATGGAATCTTTACCTCTTAGCCCTTTAAAATGGGATTGTTTTGTGACTACAGCATTGGTGATGATGATGGTTTAGTTACTAAGTCGTGTCTGACTCTTGCGATCCCCTGCATTAGAGAGAGGGAAATAGGAGCACATTTATAGCAGATTAGATCTCAGCTTTGAAGGTATTATGGCTTGAATGATGTCCCCCAAACTCATATGTTGAGGACTTAACCTCTGGTGTGACTGTATTATTCTAGGCACTATAAATTTCTCCTATGTCGTCTCTAGCAACTAGAACTAAAATTATTTCATCCTTTTTAAGTTTTCTGCTTCTTACTCCTTGTTCTAGTCCAAGCCATTTTCCATTTGATAACTACCTACGGAATTATTTTAACCCTTGATAGCAAGTTAAGAAGCTGCTTGCAATAAGATTTCACAGTCTGTATTCACGCTAAGCTCCTCTTGGGTGGGTTCCCTGAAAGAGTATACAAACAGGAACCAAGCGGTCACTTTGAAGGCCTGCTGGTTTAACATCTTTATTGACAACCTAGAAGAATGCAAGAATACCACAGTAATGAAATGTGATTTTAAATTGGGAGTTGAAGCAATGACAGAGGAGTAAATTGAGGAGAAAAACCACAGAGTACCTGAAATTCAACTTAGCAAACTACCATCTAATATAGCTGAGAACTGAAAAATAATTCAAAACGTGAACTGTCAAAAGATGAGTGAAGTCAGTCAAATATTAACGTCCTAAAAGACCTACGGGTAATGGCAAAGTTAATCATGCGTGTTAGAACTGAGATGGGCTAGAAAATGATCAATGCTGTTTACAGCAAGTAAGGAGGTGGCGTAGAGATGGGACGTGTAGAGGATTGGTGAGACAGCATCTGGAATTTTGTCAACTTAAAAGAAATGCCCAACCTGGGGGTTGTAAGTTAAGTTTTATTAGAGGCAAAATGAGGACTGTAGATCAGGAAACAGCATTTCAGATAGCTCTGAGAAAGTGCTCCAAAGAGGCAAGGGGGAGATCAGTATATAGGTGCTTTTGGTGGATGAGGAGGGCATGCAGGCAGGCACTTACCTTTTGCAGAATGTTTCTGCTACTCACATGGGGCAGTAGTCACCATGAATGATTTTAGTGCTTTTCTACCCATCAACCCTAAAGGAAATCAATCCTGAATATTTATTGGAAGGACTGATGATGAAACTGAAGCTCCAATACTTTGGCCACCTGATGTGAAGAGCCAACTCACTAGAAAAGACCCTGATGCTGGGAAAGATTGAAGGCGGGAGGAGAAGGGGACGACAGAGGATGAGATGCTTGGATGGCATCACTGACTCGATGGACATGAGTTTGAGCAAGCTCTGGAAGTTGGGAAGGACAGGGAGGCCTGGTGTGATGCAGTCCATGGGATCGCAAAGAGTCGAACATGACTGAACCGAACGAGATAGGAGGAGATAAAGGAATTGGGCTCATAAAGTTGTTTCCTGAAAATATCTAACTACTAATTTCTGAAAACCTGTGCTGCCAGCTGGCCCCCTACCCAGCACAGAGTGCCTTGATTCTGCTCTCCAACCTGAACCCCTTTCAGGTGGTATTGAAAACCAGCAGCCGCAGCAGCACGTGATTTAATCTTTATAGCGTAGATGGCAAGTGTCAGTTTGTAGTTAACATTTGATATTGTGTTGGATGTATTATCACTTGGAACTCCCTCTATCACAGATAAGCTGAAGGCATGGATCAAAGGAAGAATGGAAGGAGAGGACTGACATTGGGAAAGCAAATTGAATGGAGGAGCAAAACAGATAAACACAAACTGGGTGCATTCCCAATTATTCAAAGTTACAGAAGCAGTGTGCTTAGACCATAACAGCTTCAAAATCAGAGTGGTTTCATGTCTTCCATTCACCCTCTTATTAGTTGTTGGACCTTGGACAAGATGCAGAACTCTAGAGTCTCTTTTTTTTTGGTCTGAAAACGAAGTAGCAGGTACACTCGATTCTTAGGGTTTTTTGAAGGATGAATGAAGTAATGCATGTCAGAAATTAGTGCAATCCCGGACTCTGTGAGGACCTAGCTGGGTGGGATGCTGGGAGTGGCAGTGGGAGGGTCAAGAGGGAGGGGATATATGTATACAGTGGAAACTAACACAACATTATAAAGGAACCATACCCCTTGCCTGCAGTGCAGGAGACCTGGGTTTGATCCCTGGGTTGGGAAGATCCCCTGGAGAAGGAAATGGTAGCCCACTCCAGTATCCTTGCCTGGAAAATCTCATGGACAGAGGAACCTGGTGGACTGCAGTCCATGGGGTTGCAAAGAGTCGAGCACAACCGAGCGATTAACACGATTAACACATAACACACACCCCAATAAAAATAGATAAAAAATTTTAAAAAGGAATTAGTGCAATCCCAACACAGACATTGGGTTTCCCTGGTGGCTCAGCTGGTAATGAATCCGCCTACAATGCAAGAGACCTAGGTTCGATCCCTGGGTTGGGAAGATCCCCTGGAGAAAGGAATGGCTACCCACTCCAGTATTCTGGCCTGAAGAATTTCATGGACTGTATAGTCCATGGGGTCACAAAGAGTTGAACACAGCTGAGTGACTTTCACTTTGGACTTCCTTGGTGGCTCAGATGGTAAAGTCTGCCTACAGTGCAGGAGACCCAGGTTCGATACCTAGGTCAGGAAGATCTCCTGGAGAAGGAAATGGCTACCCACTCCAGTGTTTTTGCCTGGAAAATCCCATGGATGGAGGAGCCTGGCAGGCAACAGTCACAAAGAGTCAGGCACAGTTGAGCGACTTCACTTTCAGTGCACACATTCTCATAAAGTACTAACCATAACAAATGATAATAATAATGATGATCCACACATAATTAGGTTTTTTAATTTTTTAGTTACTTGCATCTTTGTCAAACATTTTTACCTTCTGTTAGTGATGATTTTTGCACGGGAATTTTTCTAGACGTGACATTCAACTTAGAGTCTCTACCAACAATGTGACAGCCTCTACGCCCGCAGAGGATTCATTTTAAGTAGTTCACTGTCCCCCATCACTTCCTCCACTACATAATTCTACCATCTGTCCTCCCGTATCTTCTTAATCAGAATAGCCTAATAGGCAGTCCTGGATCCAGCGATTTTTTAAACCAAGAGAATATGGAGTGAGAGCCAGATGGTAAATTTGAACATAACTAGGACAATCACTTTATTTAGCTACAAAAACAAACAAAATTAAACAGTCGTTTCTCTCTTTTATCCACTGGCTTCCCTGGCAAGATAAGTCCTTGAACTTTTTTAGATGACACAAAATTTCTATCCACTCATCAGATACCACATATCATTTTAAACCATGGGATATGAAAGAAAGAGTGTATTTTGGGTGTGTCATTTTAAAGTCTCAGTCGTTGTATGGTTGCTTTCTATTGCCTGTCTTTTATGTGATTTTTAAGCTGAAGGGCAAACAGATATTTTTAAAAAGGTGAATATTTGAAGGGAATTTCATGTACACTCAGGGAAACAGAGATGGACAAAGTGTGATTACCTCCCTCCCCCAAAGAAAATGATATAAATGATCAAGTCAAAGAATTTCCTCCTTGCTGAAGTTTGTGTGCCATTTTGCAAGAATTCCATAGACAGGAAGGTAATGAAGTGTGTTCCCAGAGAGGCCCTTTTCTGATGTTAGAGCCTGTTTTGCCCCTTTGTAATGTAGAGCCTAGTGTATTAATTAACCAGACTCAACAGATTCCTTTTTCAATTGAAAATTTATCCTCCAATGACTCGATCAATCTGATACCACTAAACTAAAAACCATTATGGTCCCAAAGATTTTCTTCTGAGAAAGAAATGAATGACATAATGCTTCTACACCCCATCCAGACATGTCAATTTCTTCTTTTCCAAATTGCACAGTTTTCTAGGAGTTTGTAAAAACTATCAAGCAAATTGTAGCAGAGACATTACTTTGAGATAATAGATCAATCATCTTAGTCTTTTTTGAGTCACCTTGGATTTTAATGCCATTGAAATAATGTAGGCCTTTAGGCTATTTCCACTGAGTCACCAAACTATCTTTTATAAATAATTATTAAGAAGTTTGGGCTTTTCTGGTGGCTTAATGGTAAAGAATCTACCCACCAATGCTAGAGACTTGGGTTCGATCCCCAGGTAGGGAAGATTCCCTGGAGGGGGAGATGGCAACCCACTCCAGTATTCTTGCTGGGAAAATACCATTGTTAGAGGATCCTGGCAGACTACGGTTCATAGGGTCACAAAAGAGTCAGATATGACTTAGTGACTAAATAACAACAAATTAAGAAATTTGTAATTTTTTCTCACTTGATTAGCTCATCAAATGTCTTGCTTCTTCCCTTAATACTGTATCTCCATGTAACATCCGAGACAACAATGTTTTCACGTTAATAAAACTTTTTATCAGACATCCATTTTTTTGCCTTAAAGAAATGCCTTCCTCAAGAAAGGGCAGTAGTAATCTCCTTTTCTGAAGATATAAACATTAAAATATTCCATATTCTACTTTGGAATTCAGTCACATTAAGAAGGATTTCTTACTTAGGGAAGTATTTTTCCCCATATAAAATTTGCTAATATAAAGACTTCCCTGGTGGTCCAATGATTAAGAATCCCTTGCAATGCAGGAGGTGTGGGTTCCATCCCTGATGAGGGAGCTAAGATCCCACATGTCATGGAGCGACTAAGCCTGAGCACGTGCGCTAAACTTGCTGATGTATTCCAGATGTGTATCCGTGAACCTTCCAGCTTTTGGCCCACAACTGAGACATGCTTTAGTTCTGTTTGAGATGGGTATTATTCCAGCTTATTGAAACAGAAATGACAGAATGCCCACTTGCTTTCCACTTGTATGCTATGTGTAGCAATCAAAGAAGCAGTTACACAAGGCATGTTGAATTCTTTTCAGCTTAAGACATGCAGTTCACACGTCTCCCTGTCTGAGGCACAGCGGTGTGGAACAAAAGACTGGGTACCTCAGGTGGTTTTACAGCATACCCCACCAGCTCTCCAAGTGTGGCAAGCACCGTATTTTTGGTGAGTGGTTTAAAGTCAATCTCGTCTCAGTATGAATGAACACAGTTCCTTTGGGAACTTGTCTGCACTGACTAGCAGTGTCTTTGGGTCTAGGAAAGCAATCATCCAGAGAAGGAAAATTTGTTTTTCACTCATACGTGTTGCTTTTCTGAGGTTCATGTTTCTTCTTTAATCAAGTGCTTTGAGCAGATAGAATTAATTTTTTTATTTTTATTTTTTTACATACATTTGGTTAGAAAAATATTTTGTTCTTCACGTGTCTTTTGGACTTGCTTTTGTGGAAAAACAAAAACAAAAAGCTGTTTGCATTTATGCTAAGTCACTTCAGTTGTGTCCGATTCTTTGCGACCCCATGGACGGTAGCCCCGGGCTCCTCTGTCCATGGGTTTCTCCAGGCAAGAACACTGGAGTGGCTTGCCATTCCCTTCTCCAGGGGATCTTCCTGACCCAGGAATTGAAGCCAGCTCTCCCACATTGCAGGCGAATTCTTTACCGTCTGAGCTATTATTACCGGTATGACTGAATCGTATGTTTCATGCTACATCAAGGTTATCCAGACACCTGGAGAAAATTCCACTTCATTGTAAGTAAAAAAGCAAGCTATCCTACAATCAGGTTCTATAGCACAGCATTAAATATCTGTTGCTTTAGGGGTGTTTCTCACTTTTTAAATGAAAATGCCTGATAAAGACACTTGTATGTTTTCATTTACCATTTATTGCCAATGACTCAGAACTCTCTTCTCCTAAAATGTCTTTGGTTATGGGAGGGGAACGTTGGCTGCTCTGTCTCTGTTGTTTCCTAAAGCAAACAGGTCCTTATTTATATCACTGACCCACTTCCATCTCTAAATTGTTCTGCTTGTAATAGATGCATTGTCCTTTTCATGGTTTGCATAATAAGTACAGCATTGCTTCACAGACAGTTGAAAAGGACTTAGGAACCTGGAATTCTGTTCTTTGAGGAGGAAAATTAAAAAGAGAGATAAAGAAAGAGGAAAGGAAAAAACTAGTCTGAGAATTGTTTGAAGCTCCAGGGGTGAGGGAAAAAAAAAAAAAAGGTGGCAAAATAGAGCTCAGTGAAATAAAATGTTTAATGCATGTTGACACGTGGAGTGAAATGGACATTTGAGGAAAACAAAATTGCAGAGAAGTGGAGACCCTTTCAGGGCAAGGATGTGGGGATTTTCAGGATCCCTAAACCACCTGCCTGAGAACCTACAGGGTTCAGGGCCCCAGCTGGCCTGCTGACTCAGAAGAGCTCAGAGACTCAGAAATTTGCATATCCATCACTTCCCACGTGATTCATATACACGATGGGGCCTGAGGGCTGCTTATATATTCGGTCTAGAGCGCTGAAAAGTAACGCCAGGCCAACCCCCGTCTGTCTGGATGGCCTTTAGTTCCACAAATGATAAAACCTAATATCTCTCTCCCTTACAGCTCCCAGTGCTGTGAAGGGCAAAATTCTGTCATAAAACATGAGAGAGAACTCAGCATCTTTCATGCCTCCCTTCCATGCCTCGGATAGCCTCTTCCCTCCCAATTCCCCAAAGAACACCCAGAAGTTTTTTTGAAAAATAAAAATGAGATCCTCTTACTTCCCTGCCTGGACCCCTCCAGTAGCTTCCTGAAACACTGAGAACAAGATCCAGATATGTCTCCGTCTCCAAAGAACACAGGACAAAACCTCTGCCCACCTCCCCGCTCCAGCCTCATTTCACACCATTCTCCCCTTAATTTTTGCTCTTCACTTTCCCGCCACAGATGCCTTCTTTCAGAACCCCAGGAAACCTATTTCTCCTCAAGGACTTTTGAGCTTGTCGCTGAGTGCTCTAAACTTGAGAGGGAGAGTACAGTCAAAAAGGAGCTATATTCTTCTCCAGACACTGAGCTGAGATCTGCTCCTCCTTTCATGTTAAAACAATGCCAGACAGAGCTCTTAGCTTTCTGTTGTTCAGTGGCTGAGTTGTGTCTGACTCTTTGTGAGCCCATGGACTGCAGCACGCCAGGCTCTTCTGTTCACAAGATTTCCCAGGCAAGATACTGGAGTGGGTTGCCATTTCCTCCTCCAGAGGTTCTTCCCAGCCCAGGGACCAAACCAATGGGAACGTGTCTCCTCCACTGGTGGGCAGATGCTTTACCGTTGAGCCACCAGGAAAGCCATTTTCCAAATAAAGAATCTGTTCTCACTGGCAGTGTTCACACTGCTTACTCCTCTGTTCCTCTGCAGTAATCAGCCCTTCCCCTTCATTCACCACTCCCCCGTCCCAACTTCATTTCATCTCCTCCCCTGCAGCGGCATCTGGCCTCTCTGGCTGGGGACAGAGGGGAGGAATTTGCGGGAAGGATGCGATGACTGGGTTACAGACCTGTGTTGTCCTAGCTTGATTTGTCTCTGGCTTTCAAATACCCTTCGTCAAGGCTGACACTCAAGTGTTCACTCTTCCTTGCAGGCTCAACATACATTCTTCAGAGACACCCCCATCCCTGCCCACCACAGGGACCTCCTTACAGCACTGCTCCCTGATGTGAGCCATGCATTCCTTTTTGGTGGTTGTCTTTTTTTATTCTCTCTCTCTTTTTTAAATTGGAGGATAATTGCTTTATAATGCTGTGCAGTCTCTGCAGTACCACAAAGCAGATCAGTCATAATTATATATATGTGTGTGTGTGTGTATGTATGTATATATATAGCACTTCCCTCTTGAGTCTACCCTCTCCCCAGCCCTACCCCTCTAGGTCATCACAGAGCACCAGGTTGGGCTCCCTGTGATGTGCAGCAGCTCCCACCAGTTATCTATTTTACTCATGACAGCATATGTATGTTAATGCTCCTTTCCAACTTTCCTACCCTCTCCTTCCCTCGCTGTGTCCACAAGCCATGCATTCTTGGTGTGGCTATTCAGACCTGTGTCCCCCACTCCCTGATCCCATGCACCCCCTTGGGATCCTTCCTGTCACAGGCAGGCATGCTGCCAGCCTGTGGGTGGAGGTCCTCCCAGACCTGTCCCACCCTGGTCCCACACTCAGCTGCCCTGGGTCGCCTTGCTCCCTCTCCTTTGACTCTGCCAAGGTCAGTTTCTTCACTAGCCAGCTTCCTATCTTCAAACTTTTCCAGCCAAAACTTGGGCAATCCATTCTTTGCCACCCGAATCCCAGATTCTCCAGGAACTTCCGTTACTTTTCTTTGATGGGAAGCTGGTTTCTGCACTTCCATAAGCAAGTTCTGAAAGAGGGAATATAATTTCAGTTTTCCTTGCTTGTAAACACCCCTGTCCCCACTCTACCCTCACAAAAAATCTTCGATTGCTGCCTCTTGCATGTGACTTAGAGGAAGGACCAGATGATTCCCTTTTACCCACGGAGAAAGAGAAAGGAAGTGCCACTGCATTTTCTTCCCTGCAAATAGCACTTCAGAGCCTGCTGCACTCAATGACTTGAGCAATTTCTCATACAAGCTGCTTGTATGAGTGACTTGCGCACCTCCTAGCAAGTATGGTGGGGGATTTTCTAGTATCTGACTTTAGAACCCAAGGAGATGTTATCACCCACTACTCTGAGCTTTGAGAATTTAGTCACCCTATAAAGAAAACCTGAGGCTATTCTGTTCTGATTGCTTTTGTTATCCATTTGTGGATAACAAACTTTCCCTCAAAGTGGTAACTTATAGTGGCATGTTATTAATTTTTGCAATTTTATGGGCTGACTGACCTCAGCTAGGTGGTTCTTCTCTTCTGTGTCAGTTGTGTCCATATTCACTTGGTTGCATTCAACTGGGTTGGGCTGGAAAGCTGAAGAAGTCTTCATCCAGATGGTGCTCAGGGTAGCCCCTCTTTGTAGTCTGGACTTCCAGACACCATGGCAGGTTCAGAGTAGTTGAACTTTGTAAAAAGCAGCTGGCTTCAAAGAGGGAAAGCAAAAGCTACCAAGCTTATTGAAAAATAGGCTTGGAATGGGTGACCCTAGGGGCAGTAGCCCACCAGGCTCCTCTGTCTATGGTATTCTCCAGGCAAGAATACTGGAGTGGGTTGCCATTTCCCTCTCCAGAGGATCTTCCTGACCCAGGGATTGAACTTGCATCTCTTGTAATGGCAGGTGGACTCTTTACTACTAGTGCCACCTGGAATGGGCACATCTTTGCATCCACCAGTGAAGGAAACGAAGATTGCCTCTGGATAGTAGGAGGGGCTTGCCCATAGGAAGGGAAGGAATTGACAGAAGCCATCTCTGGAGACTGTTCCTCATACTGACCTCTCTCCTGGAATATTATTTCCAAAGATCTTAACATGGTCGCTGGCTTCATTCTCAGCATTCAGGTCTCAGCTCAAATGTCATCAGGCTGCCCAGGTGGCTCAGCAGTAAAAGAATCCACTTGCCAATGCAAGAGACACAGGGACATAGGTTTGATCCCTGGGTTGCAAGGATCCCCTGGAGTAAGAAATGGCATCTCACCTCAGTATTCTTGCCTGGAAAATTCCATGGATGGGGGAGCCTGGCTGGCTAAAGTCCATGGGGTCTCAAAGAGTCAGACACAACTGATCATGTGTGTGCATGCATGCTACGTTGTTTCAGTCTTGTTGGACTCTTTGTGACCCCATGGACTACAGCCCACCAGGCTCCTCTGTCCATAGGATCCTCCAAGCAAGAATCCTGGAGTGAATTTCCATGCCCTCCTCCAGGGGATCTTCCCACCTAGGAATCAAACCCAAGTCTCGTATGTCTCTTGAGTGTCTCCTGCATTGACGGGGTGTTCTTTAGCACTAGCACTACTGGGGAAGCCCACTACTGAGCATGCACGCGTGCAAATGTCACCACTGACTTTCATCGTCAAGATCATTACCAGCTCTATTCATTTCACATAAACCTGTGGTCACTCTGCATTTACCTTCTTCATTTCATTTCATTGTTTTTGTTTATTGTATATTGCCATTGTTTACTAGACATTGTGTATTTATTTGTATTAATATATTGTCTCTTCTTAACCTCCCACTCTCCATCGTAATAAAAGCTCCCAGAAAGAGAGGAGCTTGGCTTCCTTATTCTCACAGTCTTTTCATCATCTGAAAAAGAGAAAGGACTCACTAACTCTTTGTGAATAAATTAACACCTAGCTCAGCTCTACCAAGTTCAAAGCCAGCTCTCAATAACAGTGGTTGATGGATGCAAATATCTTTATATCTATCCAAGATTTCCTGGGGGAGTAGCACTTTAGAACATTTTTTTTTTAATTTCTGGAACAGTAGAGAAAATTTCTCAAAGTTTGATATAAAATCAGTATTCTGACTCCAATAACACTTTGGATTTCTTCTGGATAAAATGACCTCAGGTTTAATACAACTTCTCAATTTCAATAAATGGCTAAACAGAATTTTATTTTCCCTGGGCAAAGTCAAAGGAAAATATTAATGTTACCTCTTTGCTTTTCCTTCTCATAATATTTTCATGTTGTAGTAAATCAACATCATTATGGGGCCATTCCTTAGGGTGGAAACCTACAGTTATTATGCCATTATTTTTATTAGGATAATAGCTAAATGTCCTGAGCACTTGCTTTTTTCCAGGAACTGTGCTGAGCGCATCACACAAACCAGCTCTTGGGTTTTCTAACATACTGACTGAAAAGGTCTTCTGCTGTCTTTGTGGTAGGTGTCTATAAGTTTCAGGAACATGCTGTTAACAAATACTATCACCATTTGAATAAATTCTCTGCAAACTCTATAAGACAGAGGTACTTGATATATTACTTTTTATTACAGCATAGTTGCTATATAATATTATGTGTTACAGGTGTAAAATATAATGATTCAGTTTTTAAAGTTATTTTAAGATAACTTTAAAATAACTGTATAGTTATAAAATATTGGCTATAATCCCACTTATAGTTATTATAAAATATTGGCTGTATGTCCCATGTCTATTCATCTGCTGATAAACACTTAGGTTGGTTCTGTATCTTGGCATTTATAAATAATGTTGCTATAACATTGGAGTGTATGTATCTTTTTGAATTCATGTTTTTGCTTTTTTCAGATATATACCCAGGAGTGGAATTGCTGGGGAGGTAAGTAGTTCTGCTTTTAGTTTTTTGAGAAACCTCCATATTGTTTTCCACAGAGGTTTCCCCAATTTATATCTTACCAACTGTGTATGAGAGTTCCTATTTCTGCATATTCTTGCCAATATTTGTGTTCTTTTTGGTGATAGTCATTCTGATGGGTGTGAGATGGTATCAAATTATGGTTTTGATCTGCGTTTCCCTGATGATTAGTGATGTTGAGCTTCTTTTCATGTGCCTCCTGGCCATCTGCATTTCCGCTTTGGAAAAATGTTTGTTTAGTTATTCTGCCCACTTTTTAATTGCATTGTTTTCTCTTTTGATGTTAAGTTGTATGAGTAGTTTGTATAGGCTGGATATTAATCCTTTATTAATCATATCATTTGCAAATATTTTTTTCCTATTTAGTGATTGTCTTTTCATTTTGTCAATGGTTTCCTTTGCTATGCAAAAGTTATAAGTTATGAGGTCTCCCTTGTTTATTTTTGGTTTTATACATTTTAAGAGTGGTTACACCTATGACTGAGTGACTTCACTTTCACTTTTCACTTTCATTCATTAGAGGAGGAAATGGAAACCCACTCCAGTGTTCTTGCCTGGAGAATCCCAGGGATGAGGGAGACTGGTGGGCTGCCGTCTATAGGGTCACACAGAGTAGGACACGACTGAATTGACTTAGCAGCAGCAGCAGCAGCAACACCTATCCAACTGAAGATATACCCAACTAAATGCAGAGAATACCCAGAGAATAGCAAGGAGAGATAAGGCCTTCTTCAGTAAACAATGAAAAGACATAGAGGAAAACAATAGAATAGGAATCTCTAGTCAGAGATTCTCTTCAAACAAATTGGAGATATCACAGGAACATTTCATGCAAGGATGAGCATGATAAAGAACAGAAATGGTAAAGACTTAACAGAGGTGGAAGAGATTAAGAAGAGGTGGCAAGAATACACGGAAGAACAGTACAAAAAAAGGACTAGATAACCCAGATAACCACGATGGTGTGATCATTCATCTCGAGCCAGACATCTGGAGTGTGAAGTCAAGTGGGCCTTAGGAAGTATGACTACCAATAATGCCAGTGGAGAGATGGAATTCCAGCTGAGCTATTTCAAATCCTAAAAAATGATGCTGTGAAAGTGCTGCACTCAATATGCCAGCGCATTTGGAAAACTCAGCAGTGGCCACAGGACTGGAAAAGGTCAGTTTTCATTCCAATCCCAAAGAAAGGTAATGTCAAAGAATGTTCAAACTACTGCCGCGCACTTACACTCATTTCTCACGCTAATAAAGCAATGCTCAAAATTCTCTAAGCTAGGCCTTAACAGTATGTGAAACGAGAACTTTCATATGTACAAGCTGGGTTTAGAAAAGGCAGAGGAACCAGAAATCAAATTGCCAACATTTGGTGGATCATAGAGAAAGAAAGGGAATTCCAGAAAAACATCTACTTCTGCTTCATTGACTATGCCAAAGCCTTTGACTGTGCAGATCACAAAAAATCGTGGAAAATTCTTAGAGATGGAAATACCAGACCATCTTACTTGTCTCCCAAGAAATGTGTATGCAGGTCAAGCAGCAACAGTTAGAAATGAACATGGAACAATGGACTGGTTCCAAATTGGGAAAGGGTATACACCAAGGCTGTATATCGTCACCCTGCTCATTTAACTTCTACACAGAGTGCATTGTGTGAAATGCTGGGCTGGATGAATCTCAAGCTGGAATAAAGATTGGCAGGAGAAATATCAACAGCATCAGATATGCAGATGATAGATACCATTCTAAAGGCAGAAAGCAAGGAGGAACTAAAAAGCCTCTTGATGAGGGTGAAGGAGGAGAGTGAAAAAGCTGTTTTAAAACTCAACATTCAAAAAAACAAAGGTGATGGCATTCAGTCCCATCACTTCATGGCAAATAGATGGGGAAAAAGTAGAAGCAGTGACAGATTTTCTCTTCATGGCCTCCAAAACTACTGTGGATTGTGACTGCAGCCATGAAAGAAGACACTCACTTCTTGGAAAGAAGGTTATGACAAACCTAGACAACATGTTAAAAAGCAGAGTCGTCACTTTGCTGACAAAAGTCCCTATAGTCAAAGCTATGGTTTTTCCAATAGCCATGTACAGATGTGAGAGCTGGACCATAAAGAAGGCTGAGCACCAAAGAACTGATGCTTTTGAACTGTGGTGCTGGAGAAGACTCATGAGAGTCCCTAGCACAGCAAGAAGATAAAACTGGTCAATTCTAAGGGAAATCAACCCTCAATACTCATTGGAAGGACTGGTGCTGAAGCTGAAGCTCTGATACTTGGGCCAACTGATAGAAGCTCTATACAGTCAACAAAAACAAGACCAGGAGCTGACTGTGGCTCACATCATGAACTCCTTATTACCAAATTCAGACTCAAATTGAAGAAAGTAGGGAAAAACTGCTGGACCATTCAGGTATGACCTAAATCAAATCCCTTATGATTATACAGTGGAAGTGAGAAATAGATTTAAGGGCCTAGATCTGATAGATAGAGTGTCTCATGAACTATGGAATGAGGTTCATGACATTGTACAGGAGACAGGGATCAAGACCATCCCCATGGAAAAGAAATGCAAAAAAGCAAAATAGCTGTCTGGGGAGGCCTTACAAATAGCTGTGAAAAGAAGAGAGGAGAAAAGCAAAGTAGAAAAGGAAAGATATAAGCATCTGAATGCAGAGTTCCAAAGAATAGCAAGCAGAGTTAAGAAAGCCTTCTTCAGTGATCAATGCAAAGAAATAGAGGAAAACAACAGAATGGGAAAGACTAGAGATCTCTTCAAGAAAATTAGAGATACCAAGGGAATATTTCATGCAAAGATGGGCTCGATAAAGGACAGAAATGGTATGGACCTAACAGAAGCAGAAGATATTAAGAGGTGGCAAGAATACATGGAAGAATTGTACAAAAAAGATCTTCACGACCCAGATAATCATGATGATGTGATCACTCATCTAGAGCCAGACATCTTGGAAAGTGAAGTCAAGTGGTCCTTAGAAAGCATCAATATGAACAAAGCTAGCGGAGGTGATGGAATTCCAGTTGAGCTGTTTCAAATCTTGAAAGATGACGCTATGAGAGTGCTGCACTCAATATGCCAGCAAATTTGGAAAACTTAGCAGTGGCCACAGGACTGGAAAAGGTCAGTTTTCATTCCAATCCCTAAGAAAGGCAATGCAAAAGAATGCTCAAACTACCACACAATTGCACTCATCTCACATGCTAGTAAAGTAATGCTCAAAATTCTCCAAGCCAGGCTTCAGCAAGACGTGAACTGTGAACTCCCTGATGTTCAAGCTGGTTTTAGAAAAGGCAGGGGAACCAGAGATCAAATTGCCAACATCTGCTGGATCATGGAAAAAGCAAGAGAGTTCCAGAAAAACATCTATTTCTGCTTTATTGACTATGCCAAAGCCTTTGACTGTGTGGATCACAATAAACTGTGGAAAATTCTGAAAGAGATGGGAATACCAGACCACCTGACCTGCCTCTTGAGAAATCTGTAAGCAGGTCAGGAAGCAACAGTTAGAACTGGACATGGAACAACAGATGGTTCCAAATAGGAAAAGGGGTCCGTCAAGGCTGTATATTGCCACCCTGCTTATTTAATTTCTATGCAGAGTACATCATGAGAAACGCTGGACTGGAAGAAACACAAGCTGGAATCAAGATTGCCAGGAGAAATATCAATAACCTCAGATATGCAGATGACACCACCCTTATGGCAGAAAGTGAAGAGGAGCTAAAAAACCTCTTGGTGAAAGTAAAAAAGGAGAGTGAAAAAGTTGGCTTAAAGCTCAACATTAAGAAAACGAAGATCATGGCATCTGGTCCCATCACTTCATGGGAAATAGATTGGGAAACAGTGGAAACAGTGTCAGACTTTATTTTGGGGGGGCTCCAAATCACTGCAGATGGTGACTGCAGCCATGAAATTAAAAGACATTTATTCCTTGGAAGAAAACTTATGACCAACCTAGATAGTATATTCAAAAGCAGAGACATTACTTTGCCGACTAAGGTCCGTCTAGTCAAGGCTATTGTTTTTCCCGTGGTCATGTATGGATGTGAGAGTTGGACTGTGAAGAAAGCTGAGCACCGAAGAATTGATGCTTTTGAACTGTGATGTTGGAGAAGACTCTTGAGAGTCCCTTGGACTGCAACGAGATCCAACCGGTCCATTCTGAAGGAGATCAACCCTGGGATTTCTTTGGAAGGAATGATGCTAAAGCTGAAACTCCAGTACTTTGGCCACCTCATGCGAAGAGTTGACTCATTGGAAAAGACTCTGATGCTGGGAGGGATTGGGGGCAGGAGGAGAAGGGGACGACAGAGGATGAGATGGCTGGATGGCATCACGGACTCTATGGACGTGAGTCTGAGTGAACTCCGGGAGATGGTGATGGACAGGGAGGCCTGGCGTGCTGTGATTCATGGGGTCGCAAAGAGTCAGACACGACTGAGCGACTGAACTGAACTGATGTGAACAGCTGACTCATTGGAAAAGACCCTGATGCTGGGAAAGACTGAGGGCAAAGGAAGAGGGTGGCAAAGGATGAGATGGTTAGATAGCATCACCATTTCAGTGGACATGAACTTGGGCAAACTCCGGGAGATGGTGAGGGATAAGAAGGCCTGGTGTGCTGCAGTCCATGGGGTTGCAAAGAGTTGGACACAACTTAATGACTGAACAACAACAACCCCTATGCTAGAGAAACAATGTTATAATATACCTTACTTAGTTAAAGATATGACTCAAGAGCATTTCTTTCTTACTTTGAAGTGTTTATCAACTCTTGTCCCCAAAATAGTGTCTAACTACTTCATCAAGACATACTAATTTTATATGAGTTTTATCTGTCTCTATTAAAATTGCATTTCTGTTTAATGGCATCTTTCTGTTATATAAAGGGGTTGGGATAATTGCAAACTCAATGTTTTATGTTTTATTATGTACATCTGCTTATACCTTAAATAAATAACAACTTTTGAATGTGAGTCTGTAATTATATGATATGCTTCATGCTATTCTAAAAATCAGTTTTTATTAAAATCCACCCAAACCATGTAAATGTCTTTTGACTTTCCCAATGGACCAATTTGCATAGGCTTTTCATAAACACTAATTCATAAGGCATAAAACATTTGGAAATATGCCCATTCAGTGGTTGCCTCTCAATGCCCATAACCTAGCTGACTTCCCTGCTGAAAACTCTTGTCTCAAGATTACTGTTCATTTAATTGATGGCTACTGTCTTCATCACACAGCTGTTAGTCCATCAAGAAGATAGTTAATGAACTTGGCAATATACATTACATTAACTTTTTGCCCTAAGGTTAATCATGGGCTTATTTTCAAATGTGCTTCTGATGTGCTAAGCTTCCTAATAAATATGATTAAGTAAAATAAGTTGAGAGTAAGAACATCAATTCAGTGAAGACTGCTTAATGTTGGGCAGCAGGTTTGTATTTGAGTAAAGGGGAATTTAGTACCTCTGCTCCCTGGCTCCCAAAGAGTATTTGGCTGTGACCCAGATACTGAGCTTTACCTTCACTGAGCCAAGCCAGAAACTCTGATTTATACATCAATATGATGTTCTTCAATTGAGTACTATTCAGGGCCTTATTTTTGCATACAGCATGCTCTTTTCTCTTTTTTCTATACATCAAAACAAGCATTATAATTTTTGGCTTATTTATAAGTCAAATAAGCATTATAATTTTTGGAGAAATAATAGAGGATATTCTAAGACTCAATCAGTGATGGGAATAAACAATATTAAAATAGTAGACTCTTAAGAAAAAATATTTTATTAAAGAAACATTCTCCCAAGCATTATAAGTAAATTTAAATTACATATTAAACCTTTATAAAGTAAAATCTATTTGCTCACTTTTCCCAAAAAAATAAAGAACAATGCAGAGTGCCCTTGTTGTTGCTACCACAAGTACTTTGTCAAGAAGGTCCTTCTCATATCCATCCTTCTAAGTTCTCTTCTCATTTTAGTCCTCACTGACCCAGTATTAGCTTAAACTCTAGAAATAACAATAAACTATATGGCATATAGGGTTTCCCAAATGGCACAGGGGTAAAGAATTTGTCTGTCAATGCAGGAGACAAAAAAAATGTGGGTTTGATCCCTGAGTTGAGAAGATCCCCTAGAGAAGGAAACGGCAACCCACTCCAGTATTCTTGCCTGGAGAATCCCGTGGACAGAGGAGCCTGGAGGGCTGCAGTCCGTGGGGTCGCACAGAGTCAGACACGACTGAGCACACACATGCACACACATATGACATGTAGAACAACAAACACCCTCAGGGCAGTGGAAACACATTTGTGATATAATTTCCTTATTTTATTTTTCTGTAATGTTACTAAGAAAAAATATTCTTGGATTTAAATTTTCTATCATTTGTCCAGGTCTAAAATGATGTTTTTAAAAAACATTTTGATACAATTGCTTTAGTCATTTTTTCTCCTGTGCCAGTTAAAATCCCAAAGAGACCATAATGATGACATCAGTCTGGGAAAGACGGCAGCCACCATTGAAGAGAGAAATTAGTTTATATCTGAATGGCATTCTTTTTTTTTTTTTTTAGCACAAAATTAGTCCCCTCTCTCCTCTTAGCACAAAATGTACTTGCTGGGATAGAAAAATCCCATTCAGGTTTCCTGGACTCAGCCTTCCACCTGGCTTAGTCTTGGCTGAAGGAGAGACTCACAGAGCAGATGAGGAGGATGGTCTCGTCTCCTCTTGGTTTAGAAGATGGGAGGGCAGGTGCTTCTACTTCTCCAGTGGCTTCCTCCTCCAGAAGTAATCTCCATTTAGCCCATTGCTTTCAGAACATGGGTTCCTTTTCTTCATTAAATGACAAACTTTAGGTCTCTGGAGTACTTTTAAGAGAAGAAGTTCTTGTTTTCAAGAAAACATGAAATAATCTTGAGCCAAAGTATTCTTTCTTTAGATTTCTACAAGAAGGGGAATTTCCTTAGATTTCTACAAAGTTTTGTTTTCAAAACTCTCATGTTCAAGACAGTAAATATTTTCTAATTTCTGTAATAGCTACACAAAATATTATTGATCCAAAGTACAATATCTTTAGGTTTTTACAAGAAAAGTAATGAAACTACAAAGTTTCTGTTTTCAAAGCCCTCATGTTCAACTCAATAAATACTGAAAGTCTATAAAGCACTGTACTAATGAGAAAACTGGGATTAGAAGAGTTGGTAAGATCAAACTGAACACTGAGAGCAAACTAAAAGTCCTATTTCTGCCTTCCAGTTGCCGATATCTTATTAAAGAGACAATGACATGTTCTAATAATCTGGCACAAACTGAGTTACATGAAGTGGTGCAAAGGAAGCTCAAACTCTTTGAGGGTGGTAGGGATGTGGGTGCCTGGGAAAGCCTTCTGAATGTTGACCATTCAGCTGAAACTCCAAGGTCTTCAACAAAGTAAGAGAGTGTTACAGACTCAAGAAGGAACTTGCACCAAGTCCCAGCAACATGAAGGCTCAGATTTCATTCTAGAAAGGCTACCATGAGGGATGTGCAGATGTGATGGGATGTGCAGAAGATGTGATGGGAAGAAGTGGGAGATAAAACTATAAAAAGATAGGATGACCTATCTTTCTGTAATTTCTTTTGTCACTATTGGAAGTACGTAAATATATATTCCCTTTCCAGAATGTGTCATACTGCCATGACACTATCCAGAATCCAGAAAACGATGCCAAACAGTTCATGCATTTCCCTTGACAATGCTTCATCCTTCAACGAGTCTATCTCAGGGGGTCCCAGTCTCTCCTCTTTAGCTACTGGTACCTTTTCTCTTCACTATGATTTTCTGGATCAGGGGCCAGCAACCATTTTCTGAAAAAGGACAGATGGTAAATATTTTAAGTTTCACCTGTCAAACATTCTTTATCACAGCTGCTCGGCGCTGCTGTTATAACATGAAAGCACTCATAAGCAATAGGTGAGTGAATGATGTCGCTGTGTTCCAATAAAACTTTATTTTAAAAGCAGATGGCAGGCTAGATTTGGACCACTGGTTGTAGTTTATGGACCCATGTTCTATGTCCCTCAATTTCCTTGTCTCCCCTAAAGAATCTTAGTTTTTCTACTCTCTGTCTTCAGTCAAAACTGTTAGGTATTTGAAATAATCAGATTTCCAGTCTTGGTAAAAATCTGGGGCAGGACCGAATTTTGGAGGCAATGATAGAAAGGATGGTCTTTTCTTGTCTGAGTTTCAAGATGAAGGATCTAGAAGACAAATCTTTTAGCACAACTGTAGGGTGTTATTGTTTGAAGTGTCTCTCATTTTTAGTTTTACCAAAGGCATTTTCCTGCTAATTTAGCTCCTTTGAGCTAGGACCTGAAATATATTGAGTGCAATATATTCTAAGAAGGAGGTCAGCCAGAAGAGGAAAGATGGAAAATGAAGAAAAATATCATTTTACTACATTTTGTAATCCTCAAATCTTGCTTTTGAGTGTCCACTCTTTGTCAAACCACTAATTTTCTTTTAACTATTTAACATGGGATCCAAAAATAAAATGAATCATTTCAACTTAGTCTACATACAGTGGGAAAATCCACTGGAGATTGTTGATCAGGAGAACAATGTGTTCAGAATCTTTTAAAGAAAATGTAATTCTGCTAACAATGTACAATGAAGAAGACCAGTGCATTTTAATAAAAAAGTCTGAGTGGTTGCCAAGGGTTGGAGGGAAGGAAGAAAGAATAAGCAGTGAAACTATTCTGTGTGGTATTATAATGTGGGAAACATGTCATACCCATAGAATATACAACACCTGGAGTGATCCCAGTGTAAACAATGGATTTTGGGTGACTGTGCATCCATGTATACTCACCCGTTGTAACAAATGTTATCACTCTAATGCAGAATTTGATAATAAGGGGAGATAGTACTTGTGTCAGAGCAGAGGTTACATGAGAAATTTCTACTCAATTTTACTGTGAACCTGAAACTGCCCTAAAACTTAAACTCTACTGTAAAAAGTTTCTGACAAGAAATAATCCCAGATTTAACTTGTCAGATGACATATGTAAGTACTATTTATGGCCCTAGAAGGCACCCTTACTTAGTAAGCCCCCAAAGACAACATCTCCAAAAGGGAGAGTGGGTTTGGAAGAGATATAAGGCATTCACCTTGAGCTGTAGTCTGGACAGAGTGCCGCAGTCAAGCACTATGCAGATTAATCTTTCCAAGATGGCTGCAACAAGAGCTCCCAACCCATTCTTCTCCTTCCTATGGCATGCTGTCTCTCCTAGTAGAGAGATATGGGTTTATTTTTCTCCCCCTTGAACCTGAATTGATGCTATGGAACTTCCAAGGTTGGGACATGAAAGTCTATATGGATTTCACTTGGCCCTCCTGGGGCACTTGTTCTGGAACTTAGCCACCTTGCTATGAAGAAACGGCAAGACCACACAGAAGCCAGATATATCTGTCTGGCTAAAGCTCCTATTGAGGTCCCAGCCAGTAGCCAGCATCAACCTCCTGATATGTGAGTAGCTGACTCACAGAGTAACTCTGGCCCCAAACATCACCTGCTACAACGGCATAAGGAGTCCCCCAGTCCCAGGCAAACACTGCTTAACTGAGCCCAGTCAACACCCACAACAATGAGAGAAAATGATAAAGTGATTTTTATTGCCTTGATGTGATTCCTCACTTGGCAACAGATAACCAATTACGTACAAGATGTACAAAAAGAAAGGTCAAGCTGGGTTGTTGTTGCTCCTTGAATCAATAGAATGAGAGTGACAGTCACTCAGTTGTGTCCGATTCTTTATGACCTCATAAACTATAGAGTCCATGGAATTCTCCAGGCTAGAATGCTGGAGTGGGGAGCCTATCCCTTCTCCAGCAGATCTTCCCAACCCAGGAATTGAATCGGGGTCTCCTGCATTGCAGGCATATTCTTTACCAACTGAGCCATCAGGGAAGCCCCCCTTAAATCAGTAGAAAATAATAGCTAATAATATCATGCCTAGCTCTTATGTTCACTTTTTAATATTTCAATCAGTTGGTCCAAAATTTCTTTAATGACCACCATGTTGCCTGCCTTTCCTAAATGTGCTACCAGGATTGACAAGATCCTGCTTTCTCCAAGGCAAATGGTCTACTTGAGCCAGAAGCCTGGGAACATACACATCATGCTCAAATGACCGTCCATGTATTTAATTTAAAAACAAACAAACAAAACATTGCTCATTACTCCACAGGTACTAGGCTGATAGCATCAAGCCACAAGATATCACAAGACACCAAACCCTAGAGATATAATGCATTTTTAATTTTGCAAAAATTGTCTTTTTATCCCAAATGTATTCATTCATTTTTTACTTTTGTAACTGATGCTGTCACGTATCTCCCGGGATCACGGCAAATCTTGATAAGGCCCTGTGGCACTTACTTTAACCTAATTATAGCAGCAATTCCAACAACCTATCCTTCACTTGGATGTGAAGAAATGCATGACTTAACAGGGTCACATTCCTGGGCTAATTCCACTCTTCAGTCAGCCATGAGGCAGCTGCTTGCGTGTGTCTGAGGATGTAGAATGTGGCCACTCCTGATTCCATGCCAACATCCACCCCCTTCATTCTCTGCAAACAAAATTCTCTCCCACTTAAGGGCAAAGAATAGTATCACCTCTCTGGCTACTGCTGTCCATTCCTTCCTCTAATTTGTATAAGCATACTCCTCACATCTTCTCTCCTCCCATGATCTCAGAATACTGTGTATTCTCTACTTCAAATCAAGACCTTCTCATCTTTCTTCTTCAGCCTACCACTTCCCCATCTTCTCAGAGACATTCTCCAGAAATAGTTCTCTCTTTTCTATATCTTCCATCTCTTCCTCTTTCCTGACTCTTGACCCTCTGCCTACAAAATTTTAAAAAGACTTTCCCATTCTAAAGATTAACCCTTCCTTGCCCTTTTATTCTTTTAGATACCTTCCCTTTTCAATCAACCTTTTCTAGAAAATGTTGTCGATATTTGATTTCCCTTGCTCAATTCCTGCTCATTCCTTGTTCTAGCACCATCTTAATATTATCCACATCATTTGAGTTGTTGGGGTCGCCAATGATCTTCTGAAATTATTTCAAGCCTTATAGAACTTGTTCTTTGTAAGTATTTACAGATTCTCAGGCATTTCGTCCTTTGAACATCACCTAGCTTCCCTGTTTTCCACATCACTCTTTCCTAATTTTGACTTGTCTTCCCTGCCTTCATTCCCTCCTTCCTTCCTTCATGTTAGTCTTTTCTCCATCCCTCTCTCTCTTGCTCAATATATAGGGTCTTGTATTAGTCAACTTGGGCTGCCATAAGAAAATATTTTAGATCGAGAATTTCTGGAGGCTAGCAGTCCCAGATCAAGGTGCCAGCTAACTCAGTTCCTGGTGAAGTTTCTCTTTCTGGCTTGATTATGGCCATCTTCTCACTATGTCTTCACACAAAATTCCTCTGCGCATGTGATAGAGTAAATAAGAGATCTCTCTCTCCTCCTCCCGTTATAAGACCACCAGTCTATCAGATTAGGGTCCCACCCTTATGAACTCATGTAACCTTAATTTTCTCCTAAAGATCTTATCTCCAAGAATAGTCTTACTGAAAGTTAGAGAGTCATCAAATGCATTTGGAGAGGAGACATAATTCAGTCCATGGCAGGCATAATCTGTGGCATGAGAAGCAGGCAGTGGCTCACAGTTCCAGGCTGGCTTGTGGCCTGGGCACCTCGCTCTCTCCCCTCTGTGGCCCTTACTGTGTTGCTGGCATTTACTTTCACACCTGTTGCTTCAGAATCCCAAGACGGGTCTACATCCTGAGAGGTTTTCCTTGAGAGGTGGAAACCAAGCCAGCTGATGCACCAGGTCCATTTCTTAAGATAAAGAAAAATAATAGCAGCCCTCAGACTCCTTTCATTTCTTCCTACCCCAAACTGCCTCACATCCTTATGGATGACCACATCAAAGGCAAAGGGGGGATTGGTTTAGTCTAATCAATATCCACTTTCAAGATGACCCATTTCAAGATGACTGCTAGAGCTGACTGTGATGTTTCTGCATGTAGCCCCCTTCCTCTGCCCATAAAATCTCTTGCCTACTGATTGTCAATGAGAAGAGGAGTCAGCCTTTGGACAGAAGCCTGTTCTTTAACCTCTGCCCCAGGTTGCTGGCATTAGAGATAGAGCAAACTTTCCTTTTCCCCATCCTTGCCTCTTCATTGGCTTTTGAGCAGCAAGCAGATGGACAGCACTTTTGTTTACAATATTACATTTAAACTCATTTTGACTGAGTTGAGTGAAATTTGCTTTGCTTCTAAGAACACATGACTTTCAATGAAATTACTACAAATAAAAAATGAATAAGTTATCCCCTCTAAGTTTTTATTTTCATTCCATTATTGACCTCCTTCTTGCTTTGAAAGTTTTGCGCTTGAAATTATCTTTACCCATAAATTTATCTCACCTTTCTCAAGGTATGAGGAGGAATGCACCTTATTTATATGATGTTTTACCATCTGCAATGTCCTTTTTGATCTATTTAATTACATCTAAGCCACATGTTAATCTCATGAGGCAGATAAAGCAGAAATAATTTCACAGATGAGAAACCTGTCACCTTTACCAAGATCACATGATTAGAAAGTGATAAAACCAGGAGAAGACTCAATATCTTCTGATATGTAGTCTACTGCTCTTTGAAACCTGACAACCATTCCAAGCTCAAAAAATAAACCTCTCTCTGCCTTTATAAAACAGCATTAAGATTGCACTGGGGGGTTTCCTGGTAGCTCATTGGTAAAGAATCCACCTGATAATGCAGGAGCCATGGGTTTAATTCCTGGGGCAGGAAGACCCCACATTCCTTGGAGCAACTAAGCCCTTGCACCACAACTATTAAGCCTGTGCTCTAGAGCCTGGGAACCACAACTACTGAAGCCCATGAACCCTAGACCCTGAGTTCCATAACAAAGAGGAGCCCCCCGACTTACTGCAACTAGAGAAAAGCCCAAGCAGCAATGAAGACCCAACACAGTCAAAGATAAATTTAAAAAAGATTGCACTGGGATGTACAAAGTATAAAATTGCTTGTATACTTTTGATCATTTCTCTTTTTTTGCCATTTCAGTTTTGAAATGGCAAACCTTGGAAGGCTGTCTAAGGTTTATACAGTGAAAACGTTACTCCTCAGGACTTGGGAAAGTCTGGTCAATATTGTTAACATCGAAAAAAAAAAAGACTTTTCTTCATGGAATATTCATAAGACAGATGAATTTTTAAAACTTGCAAAGCCGGCTGAGCTATAACCCCACAAGTGATATTTCAAAACATGTTAGAGGTCTCTTGCTTGTGGCCAGAACAAAATAACTTGTACCAGACAAATCTTCTCATCATAGAAAACTATAAAACCAAACAAAATAAAGGAAGTGATTATTTTTAGATGTTAGACAATAGGCAACGTAGATCTACTGGTCCCCCAGGGGAGTCAGGGAGCCTTCAGCTAAGCATCATAGTTAATACCAGCTGTCTCCTTGGAGGCATTTGGAGGCAGGGAGTTGCAACAGAGTGCAAGGGTCTCACTGGGTGGAAAAGGCAGATATCATAGCTCTGGGCTTAAGAGTGGTTGGAAATTATGGGGCAGGAAAGAAGAGAAGAGAGTCATACAGAAATAAAGCTCCAGAATGCTGCGTGTGGTTCCCTTTACTCTTGGATGCAATACAAAACTGTGTATGCATAGGGCAGAATCCTTAAGGCAGAGTAAAAAACAGCTATCGAAGAAAGAGAAGTTACTGAGGAAATTTGAGTTGAAAAACTATTAGACCTTACCTCATCAGGGAAACACTTGAGTACTGACAATCAGAGTAGAGACATCTCATTACGTATCCTTTATATTCAGTGGATACCCAGAGAAGGTCATGTTAATCTCATTTCACAGCAGAAACTATTGTAAGGTGTCCTCAACAAGGGTTTCCCTGGTAGCTCAGACGTTAAAGAGTCTGTATGCAATGCGGGAGACCTGGGTTGGATCTCTAGGTCAGGACGATCCCCTGGAGAAGGAAATGGCAACCCACTCCAGTACTCTTGCCTGGAAAATTCCATGGATGGAGGAGCCTGGTGGGCTACAGCCTGTGGGTTAGAGAAGAGTCGGACATGACTGAGCAACTTCACTGGTTCACTGGTCCTTAACAAAGCATAAAAATTGTCCTTGAATGAGTAAAGCTTAAGAAAATTATCTGTCTGCTGGAACAAAATTCAATATTTCACTAAGGAAGAGTGTAAAAGCCAGCTCTTTAGCAACATAGCACCCATAGTATTCAGTATATAACAAGATATTACTAGACATTGTGAAGAAACAGCAAAATATGATGAACCCATTTTTAGCAACATGATATAAATCTCATAAATCTTTGAATGTTTGAAAAAGCCTTTTCCAAAATAGATAATGGCATAAAAAGAAAAAAATTAAAGAAATCAGAAAAAAAGAAAAGAGCCATTGTTAACCTCATTAGAAGCAATGTATGTCAGAGCACATTAGATTGACATCTTTAAAGTACTGAAAGGAAAAACTAAACCTAAAATCTTGTAAAAATATCCCCCAAACACGAAGGAAAAATAAAGACATTTTTAGGCAAACAAATACTGAAAGAATCTGTCACCAGCAGGCAAACACTACAAGATATATTAAGAAAAGTTCTTCAGACTAAATGAAAAATGATTCCAGATGGAAATTTGGTCTACACAAAGAAGGGAGAGTGCCAAAAAAGCTAAATATGTAAAAAAAATATAAATTACTTTCTCTTTTTTGCTTAATTTCAGAGAAAAATGGAAGTATACTGTTATAAGTATTTGTATGTAAATATTTGTAATTTTATATATGAAAGAAAAGAGAAGGAAAGAGGCAGAGCTGACAAAACAGTAGAAGACATAAAATGGAATCCTTAAAAATCCTTAATCCAAAAGAAAGCAAGAAAGGAGGAGCAAAAGGGCAAAGATCGAATGGGACAAAAACATGGCAAACACAAGATGGCATATTTGAACACAACTGATTATTTGGTAATTCCATGAATTGACACTGGACTCTAATTAAAAGTAAAGGATTATCAGACTGAATTTTTAAAAATCAATATGTGGTTTATAAGAGAGAAAAGCACAGAAGAAGGTATACCTCTTAAATTTTCATCACATGAATGTTGAGCAGGCTATATTAAGTCAAACAAATTATACTTCAGGAAAAAAATGTTTTTAGAGATAAAGAGGGACATGCTATAATAAAAAACATGGTCATCAAGAAGACATTAAAATCATAAATGTGTATACACCTAATCAGAGAAATTCAAAATGCACAAAGAAATAAACTAATGTAACAGAAAGGAGAAACAGGAAATTCTATAACTAAAGTTTTAGATATCAGTACTCCTTTCTCAATAATAGAATAAGTATACAAAATGCTCTGTGTGGATACAGAAGACTTGAATAGCACGATCAATAACACAACAACACAACACATATTTTTTCCAGAGTGATCATGGAGAATTCATCAATAAAGACCATATGCTAAGTCACAAAACAAACTATAAGAAAATATAGAATTGAAATCATACAGGGTACATTCTTAACAACAAAGAAATTAAATTACAAAAGCTCAAAATATAAACATCAGAAGATTCCCAAATATTTGGAAATTAAGAAAGCCATGTCTTAACCCATGGTCCAAGGAAAATCTTAGAACGCATTATCAAATGAATGATAATAAAATTATCACTATCCAAATTTGGGGGATGCAGGGACGGCAGAGCCTGGTGGGCTGCCGTCTATGGGGTCGCACAGAGTCGGACATGACTGAAGTGACTTAGCAGTAGCAGCAGCAGCATATGGTTTCCCTTGTGGCTCAGTGGTAAAGAATCTATGTGCAATGCTGGAGCCGCAGGAGACACTGCTCGATCCCTGGGTCAGGAAGATCCCTCAGAGGAGGGCATGACAACTCAGTCCAGTATTCTTGCCTGGAGAAACCCATGGACAGAAGAGCCTGGTGGGCTACAGTCTATAGGGTTGCAAATAATCAGACACAACTGAAGCAAATTAGTATGCATGCCTATATAAAAAAAAGAGAAAAGAATTAAAATCAATCATTACTATTTTCCCCTTAGGAATCTAGGAAATGAAGTCTAAACCCAAGATAAGCAGAAGGAAAGAAACAGTACTGGTAAGAGTGGATATTAATGAAATAGAAAACAGATGAATAATAAAGAAAATTCTGAAATCAAAATTTGGTTCATTGAAATGTTAACAAAATCAATAATACTTACCTTAACTAAGACACAAACAGAGAAACCACAAATTACCAATACCAAGAAAAAAGAGAACATCAGGGATGATCCATAGACATTAAAGGAATAATAACATTTATGAATCACTTTATATCACTGAATTCAACAATGTAAAAGGCAAATTCCTTGAAAGACACAAATTACTAAAACTGACATAAGAGGAAAGAAAATCCAAGTAGCCCCATAATAATTAAAGACATGTATTTTTATTCAGAAACCTTCCCAAAGAAGTCTCTAGATAACTTCATTCATGAATTCTACCAAATAATTAAGGAAACATAATATAAATTTTCCAAAATGGATTAGGGTTCAAAATATGGTTTTTGTCTTTATTCTTTGATTCTAAGAGTAACTCACTGGTTTTAGAGATTGACCCTATCACTAAATGATATGACAATCATGAAAATCTTAAAAATTGGGTTGAGGAAATAGATAAAACTAAATTAGAAATCTAATTCAAAACACCAATGTTTGTCATTCTTTCCTAAGCTAGGCAGAAAGCTGAGGGGACTGAGAGTTCTGATGGGTTTTATCATGCTCTGCCACAGTTACCCTCTGCTAAGCTGAAAGGGTATGATCCTAGTGAATGATCCTAGCAGTCTGCCTCATTTTTCCTCTTTTCTCTTTCATATAAATTTTCTGTATCTACTTTCTCTTCTCCCATTCCCAGGCAAGAAGCCCCCAACTCAGTCTGGATGCACGCAGAAGTAGCCAAGGAAGCCAGGAAACCAGCATGGCCAAACGCAGAGAAATGAGAAAGCTGGCATGTAAAGAACTGTGAGAGGTTCCTCCATATCGAACCAAAAGGCAATGGGGCTGGGAGGGCAGGTCAGAGATCACAAAGTGAATGTGGCATGCTCCTTAGGATTTTATCTTCCAAAACAGGAAGCTATTGAAGGATTGCAAACATGATCAAATTTGCACTGTGCAAATATACTCCAGTCATGCACTGGAGAGAGGGTAGATCTGTTCATCAAATATTGCAATAATGTAGTGCAAGACAACGAGGACCTGGTTCAAATTAGAAACAGTGGAGTACAGGAAAAGGAATACTTACGGATACAGGGGCAGAATCCAAGGGGCACGGTGATTGATTTAACATCTGGAGTGAGAAAGAGGAAGGAGTCTAGCTGATTCTAAGGCTTCCTGCTCGGGTGGCTGTGTGAATAATATGTCCTTCACTAAGATGAGGTCCCAGTAGTGGACTAGGAAGTTACTATGCTTGCTCTTGTGAATTAATGAGGCTTACTCCTTGGAAGGAAAGTTATGACCAAACTAGATAGCATATTGAAAAGCAGAGACATTACTTTGCCAACAAAGGTCCATCTAGTCAAGGCTATGGTTTTTCCAGTGGTCATGTATGTATGTGAGAGTTGGACTGTGAAGAAAGCTGAGCACCGAAGAATTGATGCTCTTGAACTGTGGTGTTGGAGAAGACTCTTGAGAGTCGCTTGGATTGCAAGGAGATCCAACCAGTTCATCCTGAAGGAGATCAGTCCTGGGTGTTCATTGAAATGACTGATGTTGAAGCTGAAACTACAATACTTTGGCCACCTGAGGCAAAGAGCTGACTCATTGGAAAAGACCCTGATGCTGGGAGGGATTGGGGGCAGGAGGAGAAGGGGACGACAGAGGATGAGATGGCTGGATGGCATCACCAACTTGATGGATGTGAGTCTGAGTGAACTTCGGGAGTTGGTGATGGACAGGGAGGCCTGGCGTGCTGTGATTCATGGGGTTGCAAAGAGTCGGACATGACTGAGCGACTGAACTGAATTGAACTGCAGGTGAAACGTGAGTTTGAGCAAACTCTGGGAGGTAGTGAAGGACAGGCAAGATTGGCATGCTGCAGTCCACGGGTTCGCAAAGAGTCAGACACAACTGGTGAAATGTGAGATCTGATAGGCACTTGTATATATCCTGCACTCGGGGGAGAAGACTGGAGACTGGTATTTGGGTTTCCTCAGCACATGAACTAAATGTGCAATCAAGGCATGCATAAAGTGACAAGAAAGATTTATGTGGCTGTTGAAGCCATGTGAAGAGATGAGATCTCCAAGATACAGAACAGGATATTACATAAGAAATGTCAGAGGAGATTTTCATGTTATAAGTATATCATTTCTGTGTAAGCAAGCTACTTTCCTTGTTTCAGATACAAGTTCCTAACTCTGACAAGAATTAGTGATTTCAAGGATGACATCTTTCAGCCCTAAAGAAGCCATTTGGACAATAGAAAAGCTGATGGTCAGTGATTATCTCTTGATTATAAAATATTAGGGAAAAAACTTTCAATGTATATGAACTAATGATGGTGGTTCTCCTCCAATCTATGAATTTTACAATAGACTCCATCTCCTCTACAAATGCCACATCCGACACCGCATCCTTCCAGTCTCCCATTGTCACAATGTTGTTTGTTGACAGTAACATCGCACAGAGTTCTGTAAAGCTATAATGCAGTCTTATAGCCACTCTTCAACAAGACCCTGTCAATAACCTGATAGTAAAGTCAGAGTGAGATTTACTGTGAAGCTATTGACCCTTAGCCTTGTGTTCTTTCTTATAGTATTTTTGTACAGTTTTGTAGTATTTGCAAAGGTAATGTATTTTTCTATTCTTTTCTCAAAGAGGTCCCCCAATTACATGAGCTGCAACACAACTGTAACACCCAGGTATAAGGACTATAATTCAAAGGTTATAGAAAATAGGTTAGTAAAAATTAATCTAATTTTTAAAATTAATTACATTAACTCATTTGGGAACTGGTTGTCACCTTAGCCTTCTGATGTTAGGATCTTTCCGACTACAGCTTGAGTTCTCCACTCCGTTTGCACACTTGAATTGCCCAGTGGACATCCAGGGTTGAGGATCACTGCCTTGCCATTAACTTCTGTTAACACTTCTTAAACACAAATGAACAATTTGAAAAAATGCATTCTTGAGGAAATTTCCCCAAAGGATGAACAGTGGAACAAGGATATGAAGTCTTTGCCTTTATTTCTTAAGTAATTGGTTCACTGATAATTCAACTGTGCCAAGTATTATGAGCACTTAATCATACAAAGGTAGGTTGTTTTTTCTTATCTGGAGAAATTCTAATATAGCAAACAGACTATATTTGTTCAGCAATCAGTTATTGATTTTTTATGACTTGGAGTGCATAATTAAGCATCCAGCAAACCTCTGTGTTCTAATATACATAAGTTTGAATTGAATTAATTTGTTCAGGTTTATTCAGTTGCTCTGTAAGCCTTCCATCAGGAATCACCACCTCTCTTCACCTCATTGATGTGTTGTCTCTTGCCCTACATTCTAGGTTTGAAGGACAAAAGCATTTCCCTCAACAGTTGATCTTTGGTTAGCTTCCATAGCCTAATTCAAGCCTTAACGTTGCTTATGAAAGCTACTTCTTCAACCTATCTTTTTAACAATTCACTTGCATTTCTAATAAGGATTAGAGGAACAGGAACAATTACATGTGAGAGAAATTATTTGAATAGGTCCAAATAGTTCCCCTGGATTCTTTGGACAATTGATCTGTTTTTGTTTTGCTGTTTTTATTCATTTACGATGTCACTTCTTACCTTCCATAAACTATTATTTTCCTCCTGTTAGGCAATTCAAAGGAATCTGTGATGTAATTAATAGAGTGGTGGTCCCCAACCTTTTTGGCAGCAGGGACTGATTTTGTGGAATCAAATTTTCAACGGACAGTAAAGGGGGGATGGTTTCAGGATAATTCAAGCACATTACACTTATTGTGTACTTTATTACTATTATTATTACATCAGCTTCACCTCAGATCATCAGGCATTAGATTCTGGAGGTTGAGAACCTCTGGAATAGAGTAACTGAAAGACTTAGATTCTGACCCATCTGAAAAGCTGTGTAAAATTGGCAAAGGTGATTAAACTCTGAAACTCAGTTAAAAAAAAAACTGTAAGGTTAGAATATAAATATGACTTTCTCTTCCCTCATAGCTCAGTTGGTAAAGAATCTGCCTGCAATGCAGGAGACCCCAGTTCGATTCCTGGGTCAGGAAGATCTGCTGGAGAAGGCATAGGCTGCCCACTCTAGTATTTTTGGGATTCCCTTGTGGCTCAGCTGGTAAAGAATCTGCCTGCAATGTGAGACCTGGGTTCAATCCCTGGGTTGAGAAGGTTCCCCTGGAGAAGGGAAAGGCTACCCACTCCAGTATTCTAGCCTAGAGAATTCCATGGGCTGTATCCACGGGGTCACAAAGAGTCAGACACAACTGAGCAACCTTCACTTTTACTTTGTCTAGCTCACAGAGTTGGTTAGTGACCAAATGTGATATTTCTATCATCTATTATTTGACAGGAAGATATTTGTTCTTGGGAAGGGGGATCTTTGATTGCAGAATGTTTGACTAAATGCACACAAACTTTGTTGTTGTTCAGTCATTCAGTCGTTGCCAACTCTTTGCATGAACTGCAGCAAGCCAAGCTTCTCGGTCTTTCACCATCTATCAGAGTTTGCCCAAACTCATGTCCATTGAGTCAGTGATGCTATACAACCATCTCACCCTCTGTTATCCCCTTCTCCTCTTGCCATCAGTCTTTCCCTGCCTCGAGGTCTTTTCCAATGAGTTGGCTCTTCGCATCAGGTTGTCAAAGTATTGGAGTTTCAGCTTCAGCATCAGTCCTTCCAATGAATATTCAGGGTTGATTTCCTTTAGTTTGTATCTCAGCATACAAGCTTAGAAAGCTGTATTATAAAGTATGTTTCAAATAAGCAATTTATCCAAATGAGTTTTTCACCTGAATGTGACAAACCACAAGAGGCTAGATGTCTTTCTTCACTAATTGGAAATTATTATGGATATTCAATAATCCTTTTCATTTTGAAAATGTCTCTTAGGAAGATGTATATTACCATAATTTTAGAATATGAAGATTCTGAAGGGTTTAAAATCTGATTAACTTTGAGTAGTTCCTGGGCCATTATTGATTATTACATATGAGTATCTGTAAAAGTAATTCCTTGTACAACAATATTTCTCAAAGGAACCTAAGCCAGTATCTCTAAATATGTGATGATAAAAACCAAAGCAAGGCTAAAGGTACATTTAAATGCTGCAGCCCAGGGAATTCCCTGGTGGTCCAGTGGTTAGGACTCTGTGCTCCCTCTGCAGACGGTTTGCTCCCTGGTTAGGGAACTAAGAGCCCTGTCTCTCAAGCCACGTGGTGCAGCCAATAAATAAATAAATAAATAAATGCTACAGCTCAAATTGATATTCACTAACAGTCACTGAATGGGACAGGAAACACAGACATTGCTGAGTAGACTAAGCCTCGCCTCTGATAGATGTTGAAACAGAGATTAAGTGGTTCTGTCTAGCAGCTGTTTTGTTGTAGAACTGGAATTAGAATCCTTAAATTAAAATGTAGATTTCTTTTAACTAGTCCGCACTAACTGTAGAAATACATCCCCACATTTTGACACTAAAATAGAAAATATAAAAACTGCAGGAGTTAGGGAAATAACATGCTTTAAAAGTCAGAAAGTAAAATATTCCAATTTTTATCAAAACCTTAACAAAGGTTTCCATTTTATAGTTTGATATCATAGGAGAGATATTCCATTGATATACTACCCGAGTCCCTGGTTCCAGCATAGACTTAGACTATTAAAGCCTAGTTAAAACATGTTTAATTTAGTTGCTTACTCATATCTGCAGTACTAGTCTTAACTTGGGGTTTAATTATAGAAAGAAATAAACTAAATTAATCTCATTGGAGTTTATTTCATTATTCTTATGCAGAAAATTTCAAAAAATTAGCCTAAGGAAAAAAAAAAGAGCTGAGCAATCTCATACAAACCCTTTCCCGGTAGATCAATCCACTTTGAAATGCACTAAACAGCCTGATGAGGTGAACATTTCCCATTCTTCAGGCCCAGCATTTCAGTGCACATTTTCAAAGTAATGATTACCAAGATGTTAGCATCGTTAAACGTTGTCAATCCTGCATAATTGCATGTAGGGTATTCTGGATATTTTTAATCTGGACAAAATGTAAAGCAGGGGAAATCATCTAGAAAATTTAGCAAACATAGTCTTGGCTTTGTCACTGGAGTGGAGGGAGGCATTATACACTGTTGCCTATGCTACAGCTGTTCCCAAATTCTTATGAGGCAGTTGCAAAGAGGAATGCTTTCCTCATCAATGTGTGACTCCAAGGTTATGGCCTTTTCTTTGAAAAGCAGACTTCATCCCAGTTGTTCACTCTTAAGAGTGGAGTGCAGTAAGTGGATGAATATTTCAATATCACAATATATAGACAGTGTTTTTTTCTGATAAAGAAAAGAGTTCCCAAACATCATGATGGTAAGAGGGCCTGATGATGCTTGACTTCCAGGTCTATCATTGATGCAGGAGAAGCCCTCTACCCTCTCTGGGACTCAGTTTCTTCCTGTGTAATATCATGATCCCTATGGTTCATTCTGTGCCCACTTTGAATCCTTCGAAATATCCAACTTCATTATTCAAAGCAAATTTGCTAAGTTCTTCACCAGAGGCTAAGATTACACCATAAGTCAATGTTTTATTTTGTTAAATTTAGTCCTCAACCCTCTCTCTGTGAATGAATGAATTAAATATGAATAATGACACCTGCATAGGAGACAAGAGAATTAGAAGGCTGCATATGTGTGGTCATTCATTGTAGATGGCTAATAAGCTCAATTACTATGAAATGAGTAGAATTCAATGGAGTGAACAAACAACATGTGTTTTAAAAAAGCCCACTTTCAGTAAATTTTTGTGAGGTATATAGTTTTCTGCTCTCTTTCTGTTTCATGTACACAGAAAGAGCCAGCTATATTTTCAAATAAAATCCACTCAGAAAACAGAAGTGTGACAGGAGGAATTTAGCTCTGCAATAGGTTGCATCCGGTGCAACATCCTATCCATGTTTGAGACACAAACCAGCCATTGCAATCATTAGGACGTGGTCTAGAAAGAACAGAGGACCAGGAGATGGGAAACCCTGGACTTGCACAAAGGAAGGGGTCATTATCTTTCTTGGTTGACTTTGCATTTCTAGAGTTTAGCTTGGTGCATGGCATGCAGGAAGCTCTCAAAATGAGGAGTTGGACTTCAATCTCTGCCGCCTCCTTGGTAAGTCCTGGTCCAGGACACTTGGGGAAGCAGAGCTGAGGCAGAACTGTGTGCTATGGCTTTCTGGGGAGGTACCAACCCAAGGCATGAGGAATGAGGTAGAAACAAGAAGCCAGTTGAAGGTAGTAACATTTGTTACCAAGACCAATGGTTCCAAGCACAAGACGTCATCCAAATGCATCCCTCAGAGGAGAGGAACTCATTTCTCCAGTGTCTTACCCCTTATACCTGTGTCTTATCCCTCAATTTACCTCCTGTGACACTGACTCCTCCCACACATCGGATTGGTGTTACCTGGCCATAGCTGCCGCTGGAGCAGCCATATTGCATTGCTTACCCGCAACACCTCATCTGAGCCCAGGGGCACAGGGAGGAGGTGGAACCCACGGCTAAGCCAGGCTGGCCCTTGACACAGGGACAGCTCTTCTTTCAGAGGCATCACAGAGGTAATGCCAAAAGCCAACATCCCCTAAGCACCCACCTAGCCAGGAATGGAGGGTCAGAGGACCCCGCCACAGAGCAGGAGGTCAAGTCCCAGGAAGCAGGCCAAGCTATCTGGTTTTGCAGGGGAGGGGCGCAGAGTGGTGATAAACAGGGTCAGGGATTTAGAAATCCCTTGTGGCATTTTAGGAAGTTATCTGACTCAGAAGATGGCAGAGGAATAGGATGGGGAGACCACTTTATCCCTCACAAATTCCTCAAAAGAACATTTCAAAGCTAAGCAAACTCCACAAAACAACTCCTGAATGCTGGCAGAGGACATCAGGCACCCATAAAAGCAGATCATTGTCTTCAAAAACAGGTAGGAAAAAATATAAACGACGAAAAAAGAGACAAAGGAGGTGGGGAGGGAGCTCCGTCCCAAGAAAGGAAGCCCATCCCGGGAAGGGAATTTTAAGAAGAGAGGTTTCCAAACACCAGGAAACACTCTCCCTGCCGAGTCTGTGGCGAGCCTTGGAAGCACAGAGGGCAATATAAAAGGAAGGAAAAATAAATAAATAATTAAAACCAACAGATTACAAGCCCAACAGTAACTCCCCCAGCGGAAAAGCAGCACAGACGCCTGCATCCGCCACTAACAAGTGGGGGCAGGGCAGGGAGGCGCGGGAGGTGTGGGCTGCAGTGCTTTGTAAGAATCTGGCAGGAACGCCCCACACATAACCAGAACGAACTAACTTGGGCTAGCAAACCAGACTGTGGGATAGCTACCACGCGAAAAGCTCGAACATAAGACACCACCAGGACTGCACACAGAACAAAGGATGGAATGGAAATAGTTAGCTACAGACCATCCCCCACCGGGGACAGGCAGCTAGAGCTGTAAGGGCTGGAAAGGGGCAATTGCAGCCCCGGAGAGACTTTACCTACCAAACTGCAAGCAGGCTTCTTTGCTAAGACTTCTGGGGGTGCTGGACAGTCACCATCTGCCTCACAAGGGGCGCCAGCAGTACACCCAGAAAGCTGAGCAGCAGAGACAGGAAAGGCGACAAGTCGCAGTGACCGCACTCACCAAACTCCTGAGCCACTTGGACCTGGGAAGGGCACGAAAAGCAGTCCCAATCAAATCTGCACCTCTGAGGGCTACCTGAGAGCTGAACCTGAGCGTCTTAGACTGGGGAGGTGCACGCAGCCTAGGGCTGGCCTCAGACTGTTCCCGGCTGAGCATCGTAGAGCCGGAGCAGTTTGTGCACCGTGAGCAGGGACAGGCCCAGTGGGGCTGAGACACTGTGCACACGACAGTGCTATTTGTTTGCAGCATCCCTCCCTCCCCACAGCGCGACTGAACAACTGAGCCTTAAAAAAAAAAAAATGTGTCCACCACCCCCACCCCTGTGTCAGGACGGAAATCAGACACTGAAGAGAACAGCAAACAGAAGAAGTTAAACAGAGGGAACCGCCTTGGAAGTGACCCCACACTGCCCACAACACCAGAGAAAGGGCCAGATATATCTTTACTATTTTTACAATCATTCCTTTTTTTTTTCATTTTCTTTCTTTCTTTTTTTTGTTTTTTGTTTTTTGTTGACACTGTTGTGGGGTTGTTTTTTTCTTCTTTTCTTTTTCTTCTTTTTTTTCTAACTTTTTAAAATTGTTAAGTCTTCTATTTCTCCTCTAATTTTTATTTCTATAACCAAATATTACTTTTCAAAAAAAAAACACTCTATTTTTTAAAGCAAACACCATATATAGTCTTTGTGTGGTTGTTGTTGGTGTTTTTTAATAATTCTTGTGGCTTTGGGTTTTTGGGTTTTTTGGGGTTTTTTTTTTTTTTTGTTTTCTTGGTTTTTTTTTTTCTTTTTCTGTTTTCCTTCTTTTTCTTTAATGTTGTACTTTTGAAAATCCAACCTCTACTCTAGATTTTTAATCTTTGCTTTTTGGTTTTTGTTGTCAATTTTGTACTTTTAAAAACCCAAACTTCACTACCCAATTTTACCTGAGAGCAAGATTACTGGCTTGACCACTCTCTCCTCCTTTGGGCTCTCCTTTATCTCCACCAGGTGGCCTCTGTCTCTACCCTCCCCCTTCTCTTCTCTATCCAACTCTGGGAATCTCTGTGTGTTCCAGACGGTGGAGAACACCTAAGGAACTGGTTACTGGCTGGATTTGTCTCTCTCCTTTTCATTTCCCTCTTTTATCCTCCTGGCCACCTGTGTCTACTTCCTCCCTCTCCTCTTCCTTGTATAACTCCGTGAATACCTCTGAGTGGTCCAGACTATGGAGCGCACATAAGGAAGTGATTACTGGCTAGCTTGCTCTCTCCACTTTTGATCTCACCACATCTCATCCCAGTCACCTCTAACTACCCCCTCCCTCTTCTCTTCTCCATGTAACTCAGTGAACCTCTCTGGGTGTCCCTCAATGCGGAGAAACTTTTCATCTTTAACCTAGATGTTTATCATCGGTGCTGTATAGATGGAGAAGTCTAGAGGCTACTGTAAAAATAAAACTGAAAACCAGAAGCAGGAGGCTTAAGTCCAAAGCCTGAGAACATCAGAGAACTCCTAAATTCAGGGAACATTAATCAATAGGAGCTCATCAAACGCCTCCATACCTACATGGAAACCAAGCTCCACCCAAGGGCCAACAAGTTCCAGAGCAAGACATACCACACAAATTCTCTAGCAACACAGGAACACACCCCTGAGCTTCAATATACAGGCAGCTCAAAGTTACTCCAAAACCATTGATGTCTCATAACCCATTACTGGTCACTCCACTGCACTCCAGAGATAAGAAACCCAGCTCCACCCACCAGAACTCCAACACAAGCCTCCCTAACCAGGAACCCTTGACAAGCCACTGATACTACCCCACCCACAGTGAGGAAGCTCCATAATAAAGAGAACTCCACAAATTTCCAGAATATAGAAAGGCCACTCCAAACGCAGCAATATAACCAAGATGAAGAGACAGAGGAATACTCAGCAGGTAAAGGAACAGAACCAAACCAAACCAAACCCACCGAACCAAACAAAAGAGGAAGAGGTAGGGAATCTACCTGAGAAAAATTCTGAATATTGATAGTGAAAATGATCCAAAATCTTGAAATCAAAATGGAATCACAGATAAATAGCCTGGAGACAAGGACTGAGAAGATGCAAGAAAGGTTTAACAAGGACCTAGAAGAAATAAAAAAGAGTCAATATATAATGAATAACACAATAAGTGAGATCAGAAACACTGTGGAGGCAACAAATAGTAGAATAACGGAGGCAGAAGGTAGGATTAGTGAAATAGAAGATAGAATGATAGAAATAAATGAATCAGAGAGGAAAAAAGAAAAACAAATTTAAAGAAATGAGGACAATCTCAGAGGACAATATGAAATGCTCCAACATTAGAATTATAGGAGTCCCAGAAGAAGAAGACAAAAAGAAAGACCATGAGAAAATCCTTGAGGAGATAATAGTTGAAAACTTCCCTAAAATGGGGAAGGAAATAATCACCCAAGTCCAAGAAACACAGAGAGTTCCAAATAGGATAAACCTAAGGTGAAACACCCCAAGACACATATTAATCAAATTAACAAAGATCAAACACAAAGAACAAATATTAAAAGCAGCAAGGGAAAAAAAACAAATAACACACAAGGGGACTCCCATAAGGATAACTGCAGATCTTTCAATAGAAACTCTTCAGGCCAGGAGGGAATGGCAAGACATACTTAAAGTGATGAAAGAAAATAACCTACAGCCCAGACTACTGTAACCAGCAAGGATCTCATTCAAATATGAAGGAGAAATCAAAAGCTTTACAGACAAGCAAAAGCTGAGAGAATTCAGCACCACCAAACCAGCTCTCCAACAAATTCTAAAGGATATTCTCTAGACAGGAAACACAAAAAGGGTGTATAAACCCAAACCCAAAACAATAAAGTAAATGGTAATGGGATCATGCTTATCAATAATTACCTTAAACATAAATGGGTTGAATGCCCCAATCAAAAGGCAAAGCCTGGCTGAGTGGATACAAAAACAAGACCCCTCTATATGCTGCTTACAAGAGACCCACCTCAAAACAAGGGACACATACAGACTGAAAGTGAAGGGCTGGAAAAAGATATTCCATGCAAATAGAGACCAAAAGAAAGCAGGATTGGTAATACTCATTTCCGATAAAATAGACTTTAAAACAAAGGCTGTGAAAAGAGATAAAGAAGGCCACTACATGATGATTAAAGGATCAATCCAAGAAGAAGATATAACAATTATAAATATATATGCACCCAATATAGGGGCACCACAATATGTAAGACAAATGCTAACAAGTATGAAAGGGGAAATCAACAATAACACAATAATAGTGGGAGACTTTAATACCCCACTCACACCTATGGACAGATCAACTAAACAGAAAATTAACAAAGAAACGCAAACTTTAAATGATACAATAGACCAGTTAGACCTAATTGATATCTATAGGACATTTCACTCCAAAACAATGAATTTCACTTTTTTCTCAAGTGCTTACGGAACCTTCTCCAGGATAGATCACATCCTGGGCCATAAATCTAACCTTGATAAATTTTTAAAAATCGAAATCACTCCAAGCATCTTTTCTGACCATAATTCATTAAGATTAGATCTCAATTACAGGAGAAAAACTATTAAAAACTCCAACATATGGAGGCTGAACAACACGCTTCTGAATACCCAACAAATCACAGAATCAAAAAAGAAATCAAAATATGCATAGGAACTAATGAAAATGAAAACACAACAACCCAAAACCTGTGGGACACTATAAAATCAGTGCTAAGAGGAAAGTTCATAGCAATACAGGCATACCTCAAGAAACAAGAAAAAAGTCAAATAAATAACCTGACTCTACACCTAAAGCAACTAGAAAAGGAAGAAATGGAGAACCCCAGAGTTAGTAGAAGGAAAGAAATCTTAAAAATTAGGGCAGAAATAAGTGCAAAAGAAACAAAAGAGACCATAGCAAAAATCAACAAAGCCAAAAGCTGGTTCTTTGAAAGGATAAATAAAATTGACAAAGCATTAGCCAGACTCATCAAAAAGCAAAGAGAGAAAAATCAAGTCAATAAAATTAGAAATGAAAATGGAGAGATCACAACAGACAACACAGAAATACAAAGGATCATAAGAGACTACTATCAGCAATATGCCAATAAAATGGACAATGTGGAAGAAATGGACAAATTCTTAGAAAAGTACAACTTTCCAAAACTGAAACAGGAAGAAATAGAAAATCTTAACAGATCCATCACAAGCATGGAAATTGAAACTGTAATCAGAAAACTTCCAGCCAACAAAAGCCCAGGTCCAGATGGCTTCACAACTGAATTCTACCAAAAATTTAGAAAATAGCTAATACCTATCCTCCTCAAACTCTTCCAGAAAATTGCAGAGGAAAGTAAACTTCCAAACTCATTCTATGAGGCCACCATCACCCTAATACCAAAACCTGACAAAGATACTACAAAAAAAGAAAACTACAGGCCAATATCACTGATGAACATAGATGCAAAAATCCTCAACAAAATTCTAGCAATCAGAATCCAACAACACATTAAAAAGATCATACACCATGACCAAATGGGCTTTATCCCAGGGATGCAAGGATTCTTCGATATCCACAAATCAATCAATGTAATTCACCACATTAACAAATTGAAAAATAAAAGCCATATGATTGTCTCAATAGATGCAGAGAAGGCCTTTGACAAAATTCAACATGCATTTATGATAAGAACTCTCCAGAAAGCAGGAATAGAAGGAACATCCTCAACATAATAAAAGCTATATATGACAAACCCACAGCAAACATTATCCTCAATGGTGAAAAATTGAAAGCATTTCCCCTAAAGTCAGGAACAAGACAAGGATGCCCATTTTCACCACTACTATTCAACATAGTTCTGGAAGTTTTGGCCACAGCAATCAGAGCAGAAAAATAAATAAAAGAAATCCAAATTGGAAAAGAAGTAAAATTCTCACTGTTTGCAGATGACATGATCCTCTACATAGAAAACCCTAAAGACTCCACCAGAAAATTACTAGAGCTAATCAAGGAATATAGTAAAGTTGCAGGATATAAAATCAACACACAGAAATCCCTTGCATTCCTATACACTAATAATGAGAAAGTAGAAAAAGAAATTAAGGAAACAATTCCATTCACCATTGCAATGAAAAGAATAAAATACTTAGGAATATATCTACCTAAAGAAACTAAAGACCTATATATAGAAAACTATAAAACACTGATGAAAGAAATCAAAGAGGACACTAATAGATGGAGAAATATACCATGTTCATGGATTGGAAGAATCAATATAGTGAAAATGAGGAAACTACCCAAAGCAATCTACAGATTCACTGCAATCCCTATCAAGCTACCAGCGATATTTTTCACAGAACTTAGAACAAATAATTTCAAGATTTGTATGGAAATACAAAAAACCTCGAATAGCCAAAGCAATCTTGAGAAAGAAGAATGCAACTGGAGGAATCAACTTGTGTGACTTCAGGCTCTACTACAAAGCCACAGTCATCAAGACAGGATGGTACTGGCACAAAGACAGAAATATAGATCAATGGAACAAAATAGAAAGCCCAGAGATAAATCCACACACATATGGACACCTTATCTTTGACAAAGGAGGCAAGAATATACAATGGAGTAAAGACAATCTCTTTAACAAGTGGTGCTGGGAAAACTGCTCAACCACTTGTAAAAGAATGAAACTAGATCACTTTCTAACACCACACACACAAATAAACTCAAAATGGATTAAAGATCTAAACGTTAAGACCAGAAACTATAAAACTCCTAGAGGAGAACATAGGCAAAACACTCTCCGACATAAATCACAGCAGGATCCTCTATGATCCTCCCCCCAGAATTCTGGAAATAAAAGCAAAAATAAACAAATGGGATCTAATTAAAATTAAAAGCTTCTGCACAACAAAGGAAACTATAAGCAAGGTGAAAAGACAGCCTTCAGAATGGGAGAAAATAATAGCAAATGAAGCAACTGACAAACAACTAATCTCAAAAATATACAAACAACTTATGCAGCTCAATTCCAGAAAAGTAAATGACCCAATCAAAAAATGGGCCAAAGAACTAAATAGACATTTCTCCAAAGAAGACATACGGATGGCTAACAAACACATGAAAAGATGCTCAACATCATTCATTATCAGAGAAATGCAAATCAAAACCACAATGAGGTACCATTTCACACCAGTCAGAATGTCTGTGATCCAAAAGTCTACAAGCAATAAATGCTGGAGAGTGTGTGGAGAAAAGGGAACCCTCCTACACTGTTGGTGGGAATGCAAACTAGTACAGCCACTATGGAAAACAGTGTGGAGATTCCTTAAAAAACTGGAACTAGAACTGCCTTATGACCCAGCAATCCCACTGCTGGGCATACACACCAAGGAAACCAGAATTGAAAGAGACACATGTACCCCAATGTTCATCGCAGCACTGTTCATAATAGCCAGGACATGGAAGCAACCTAGATGTTCATCAGCAGATGAATGGATAAGAAAGCTGTGGTACATATACACAATGGAGTATTACTCAGCCATTAAGAATACATTTGAATCAGTTCTAATGAGATGGATGAAACTGGAGCCTATTCTACAGAGTGAAGTAAGCCAGAAAGAAAAACACCAGTACAGTATACTAACACATATATATGGAATTTAGAAAGATGGCAATGATGACCCTGTATGCAAGACAGCAAAAGAGACACAGATGTGTATAGCGGACTTTTGGACTCTGAGGGATAGGGAGAGGGTGGTATGATTTGGGAGAATGGCATTGAAATATGTATACTATCATGTAAGAAACAAATCGCCAGTCTATGTCCGATGCAGGATACAGCATGCTTGGGGCTGGTGCACAGGGATGACCCAGAGAGATGTTATGGGGAGGGAGGTGGGAGGGGGGTTCATGTTTGGGAAAGCATGTACACCCGTGGTGGATTCATGTTAATGTATGGCAAAGCCAATACAGTATTGTAAAGTAAAATAAAGTAAAAATAAAAATAAAAAAGTTATCTGACTCTGGTCTGAGTTTCTTCAGCTCTAAAAGGCTGATCACATACATGCCCTCCCATGCCATGGAGTATCAGGAGGATAACAATGAGAAACTTTAATCTTCTCATCCCTCTTCTCCACCTCCTTGCCTGCATCATGTAAATCTCCAAAGCAGAAAGAATGCACACACCCACCAGCTCCCTATCTAGCACCCACCAGGAGATGCTAAAAAAAAATCTCACACAGCCAGTCAAACTGGTATGCCAGTCCCAAGTAGGCCCACCTCACTGAGGCTCAACTTTGGTGCTTTTCCTCATTGAGCTTATTCTCTTTTCTTCCTCTTCCCCTCCGCCTTCTACTCTCTATGAACACCCTTGGCCAGGGACAGACACAGGTTTTGGAAGTCCTGGAGGTTATAAAGTGTTGGGAATCCCTTTTAAGCAAAATGTTATGAGTATAAAATTTGGTCTAAAGGAGAATTTGTTTATTTTAAATAAGCAAAGAAAACACACCAAATACGAGAGACTTGTAAATCCAGGTCCTTTTCTTCTGTGATCTCTTTAAACAATTTATGAGAAATGCTTGCTAACAGTAACTTGATTTACCTTCCTAACACAGAATACCCAAGAGCAGCATATTTCAAACCACCTCTGAACTTCTGAGAAGATTTCCTGTAGTAAGAAAAGGCAACCCACTCCAGTACTCTTGCCTAGAAAATTCCATGGACAGAGGAACCTGGTGGGCTACAGTCCATGGGGTCGCAAACAGTCTGACATGATTGAGCAACTGAGTGCACATGTGTGCACACACACACACACACACACACACACACTGAACTTCTGGGAAACTTGTGAAAATGCAGATCTTGTTTCAATAGGTTTGGGTGAGTCTTGAGTGTCTACATATTTCACAATGTGCAAGGCATGCCCAGGTGACACTAGTGTTACCCAGCCATGAGCCATATTTCAGGTAGCAAGGCTTTAACTCTCAGCATTTGCCAGGGCAGGTGCAACTAAGGGCTCAGAAAGCTTAAACCTCATAAATTCCATCCTTTCAGGTGTCAATTCACCCATCCAGTGCCTAACAAAAGGGCAGTTCCAAATGGCAGGATATGGGACTTGGTGGTTCAGTGGCCAGGAATCTGCCTTCCAATCAGGGCACAGGGCTTAGATCCTTGGTCAGGGAACTAGAACCCCACAGGCCACAGGGCAACCAAGCCCATGCATAACTAGAGAAGCCTTCACACTGCAACAAAGACCAAGCACAGCAAAAATCAAACAATAAACTAACAGAAATGTTGGTATGGATGTTGAGAAAGTGAATAACTAGAAACTGGGTAAAAGATCTTTTTCTAATTCTTTCAACCTAACTGAAGGAGAACTGAATATTTTGCCAAACGATAGGTTATTTACTGTGATTTTTGATATATATTCTCTGCTTTTTGCCATAAACCTCAGAAGGCATTTGAAAAATTGAATGACACTGCTAGAAACAAAGTTCTTCATTCTTGTCTGCTTAATTCTGTGAAAAGGTTCTCTGGGGTGGTATTAATAAAAGTCAAAAACAGGAAAAGTATTGATTCAGAACTCTGCCTTATTTTCACAAAAAATAATAGTGAACTTGGATACTTAAATTACCTTGGGAAAAACCCTCCATCTATCCTTTTAACTGGCACATTTCTAGTAACTTTTATATATTTAAAAATAAGTTATCAAATTGTATAATGCATTCTGTTGTCTTGACTAATTATATGCAAATATTAATTCAATCCAGAAGAAAAATATTTAATATATAGAAGATTATAGTTACAGGATTTTTCAAAAATTTAATTTCAATGTCTATAATTTGTTGCAAACATTGCTCAAAAACGATTTCTAAGTGTAAAGATATAATAAAATCCTGTGGAAGAAATAAAATCAAATGGAAATAGGATTCCAAGGGAAAAAAGAATGACATAAAATTTCCAACTCATCATGAATATTTTAAGTGAAATCATTGAATGCCAAATTATAACTGTATGTTGAGTCCATAAGTAAATTTTTAAAAACCTCACAATAGTTGTATTTTAAAATTTCAACATGCCTTTAAATTTACATAACAAATATATAAGTATAAATAAATTTATATATAAATTTAAATAACAAATATATAGAGAACCTTTGTCTTCATCTCCATTTCTGGCACAGAGCTCCTAAACCCCTTGGAATTTCTTAGAGAGTGATAGAGGTATATTTTATTTTGTTAATGAGGTGGTTTGGGAAGCCTCCCTAAGAATGGGCTGTAATAGTCAGAAGAACCATGTGATTTGAGGGTTGGAAATTTAGTCCCACAACTTGATCTCCAGAGTGAGAAGAAGAACTGGAAATTGAGTTCAATCACCAATAGTCAATGGTTTCATCACTCATGTCCATGTAATGAAGCTTTCATAAAACTGAAAAGGATGAGGTGCAGAAAGCTTCCAAGTTGGCAGGCACATGGAGATTTGAGAATGGTGTGCTTTCAAAGGGCATGGAAACTTCAAGCCCTTACCCACGTGTCTTGACCTCTGTCTCTTCCATCTTTTCTAATAAACCAGTGATCTAGGAAGCAAAATGTTTCTCTGAGTTCAGTGAGCCTCTCTAGTCATTGGAACCCCCACTCTGAAGTATAGGAATACAGGTGACAACTTAGGCTTGTAACTGGTGTCAGAAGGGGAGGCGGGGTTCAGTCTTGTAGAACTGAGCCCCCAATTGGCGGAATCTAATGCTATCTCCAGATAGAGTGTCCAAATTTGAATTGACTGCTGGTGCCCTACCATCAGTTGCTTGTTGGTGGTGATGCTGAAAGCTCAGCCTCTCTGCACCAGTGCCAAAACTTGGAGACAGAGTTTTAGGTGAAATAGAAAGGAATAGCTTTATTGCTTTGCCAGGCAAAGAAGGACAGAGTGAGCTCCTGCCCTCAGAAACTGTGTCCCAACCCAGGAGTGTTTGGTAAGGAGTTTTATGGCGATGGTTCAGGGTGGGGTTGTTGATAAGATTAGGGTAAGTACAAGCATTTGCTTGGAATGTGGGAGACCCGTGTTTGATCCCTGGGTCGGGAAGATCCCCTGGAGAAGGAAATGGCAACCCACTCTAGTACTCTTGCCTGGAGAATCCCATGGAGGGAGGAGCCTGGTAGGCTACAGTCTATGGGGTCGCAAAGAGTCGGACACGATTGAGCGACTTCACTTTCAACTTTCACTTTCACAGGGCCTGCACTGCTCTAATCTGTTTCTGATCATCTTCTTGATGAGCTTCTCTAGTGTGAAGAATGAGGACATCCTCCATTTGTTGGGTTTATTGATGCTTTTGAACTGTGGTGTTGGAGAAGACTCTTGAGGGTCCCTTGGACTGCAAGGAGATCCAACCAGTCCATTCTGAAGATCAGCCCTGGGATTTCTTTGGAAGGAATGATGCTAAAGCTGAAACTCCAGTACTTTGGCCACCTCATGCGAAGAGTTGACTCATTGGAAAAGACTCTGATGCTGGGAAGGATTGGGGGCAGGAGGAGAAGGGGACGACAGAGGATGAGATGGTTGGATGGCATCACTGGCTCGATGAACGTGAGTCTGAGTGAACTCCGGGACATGGTGATGGACAGGGAGGCCTGGCATGCTGCGATTCATGGGGTCGCAAAGAGTCGGACACGACTGAGCAACTGAACTGAACTGGACTCTATAAAGAGATCAAATTGCCAACATTCTGTTGGATCATACAGAAAGCAAGGGATTCCAGAAAATCATCTACTTCTGCTTCAGGGACTAGATAAAGTCTTTGACTGTGTAAACCACAAAAAACTGAAAAATTCTTCAAAGATGGGAATACCAGACCATGTTACCTGCCTCCTGAGAAACCTGTATACAGGTCAAGGAGCAACATTTAGAACCAGACATGAAAAAACAGACTGGTTCAAAATTAGAGGAGTAAGACAAAGCTGTATATTGTCACCCTGCTTATTTAACTTATATGAAGAGTACATCATGTGAAATACCAGGCTGGATGAATCACAAGCTGGAATCATGATTGCTGGGAGAAATATCGACAATCTCAGATATGCAGATGATACCACTCTAATGCCAGAAAGCAAAGAGGAACTAAAGAGCCTGTTGATGAAGGTGAAAGAGGAGAGTAAAAAAGTTGCCTTAAAACTCAACATTCCAAAAAGTAAGATCATGGCTTCCGGTCCCACCACTTCATGGCAAATAGCTGGGGTAAAAATAGAAAATGCGACACAAAGAGATAACAAAGAATCGGACATGACTTAATGATTGAATGACAACAATTCTATAAAGAGCTTAAAGGCATTGCTATGCATATACCTTGACGTGGAACCAGGACCCTGCCTCAGTTCAGTTCAGTTCAGTCCCTCAGTCGTGTCCAACTCTTTCTGACCCCATGGACTGCAGCATACCAGGCTTCCCTGTCCATCACCAACTCCCAGAGCTTGCTCAAACTCATGTCCATCGAGTCAGTGATGTCATCCAACCATCTCATCCTTTGTCATCCCCTTCTCCTCCTGTCTTCAGTCTTTCCCAGCATCAGGGTCTTTTCTAATGAGTCAGTTCTTCACATCAGGTGGCAAAATATTGGAGTTTCAGCTTCAGCATGAGTCCTTCCAATGAATATTCAGGACTGATTTCCTCCTCCATGGAGTCTTCCCGACTGAGGGATTGAACCCACATCTCCTGAGTCTATTGCATTGGCAGATGAATTCTTTACCAATAGAGCCACCTGCCCCAAGGCTGGACTATTGTTTCTTGGCTGCCTGTCGCTTGCTATGGCATCCCTTCCCTTCCTGTATGAATAACTATTCAAATCTGTTCTTTGGAACTCAGGGATGGTCTTGGAGGCTGGAGTCTGCTTCCTATAAGAAACAGAAAGGCTGCACCCAGGAGCCTCACACAGTCCTCCCCAGTTTCAGTGAGAGGCATATCCCCCTAAGCACAAATGTTGAAATTGGATGCAGAACCCAAAAGAATGCTGAAACATATATGTGTGTGTGTGTGTGTATTTGAAATTACCTAAAATTATGATGAAAGGTTGTCAGTATGCCACTATGATAGTGCTACACAGCTTTCCAAAACTTCCTAGAACTTCTATGAACACACAAAGCTTGGGGATCACAGCTTTGCCCAAGCTGCCTCCAGGAGCCCATGGCTCACTCCACTGTCCACTCCAGTCTAGCTCTGCCTCATCCTTCAACAAGGCCACTCTTGATCAAGTTATGGATGTTCAACACTTATGTGATGTCACCTTAACTAATTATAGATGCAAGGAACTTATTTTCAAATACATTCATATTCTAAGGTAACAAGGGTTAGGACTTCAATATATGTTTGGGGGGATACACAATCCAACCCAAAGTGACAAAGTCTCAGAGCTTTCTTTGATAAACTTTCAAAACGCACTCTCTTCTCTTTACTCTCCAGGTTCTCTGACTTCAGTGGGCCCTCATTCCATCTGCATTTCAGACTCCTCCTCTCTTACCTGACCTCTCAAGGTTGGAGGGGCAGGGCCTCCACTCTAAGCACCTATTTCGCTCTGAATCTCCACTTCTTGAGGTCATCCATGCCTTCATTTTTTCCATCTCAGACTGTCCATTTTCTCTTACCCTGACCTCTCCTCTGGGCCCCAGACCTAAATGTCCAACTGTCTACTTAAAATAGCCTCTTAGTTATCTCACAAACATCTCTCACCTATGGCTTCCCAAATTAAACTTCCCATCCCTCTCTCCATCTGCTCCTCTTCCAGTTCTATCTCAGTATATGACACCCAAATACCCCAGTTGGTCGTGCCAGTAACCTGATCATCATCCTGGATATCTTCCTCCTTAAAATATATCTAGAATCCACAGAGCATTCTTGGTTTCCTTTGCCAATACATAAGCCTTGCCAGCATCGTCACTCTACTGAAAACATTACACTTTGGGTAAAAGCCAAAGTCTATTCAAAGCCTTCAAAGTCCTCATATATCATAATTAATTATTTAGGCAAATGCACCTGTGTGAATCTTCACTGTTTGTTTGATTAAAACATAGACATTATAAGGTTTCCTAGGTGGTCTTATTGGTAAAGAATTCACCTACCAATGTAAGAGACTCAGGAGATGTGGGTTCAATCCCTGGATTGGGAAGATTACATGCAGGAGAAAATGACAACCCACTCCAGCATTCTTGCCTGGAAGATTCCATGGCCAAAGGAGCCTGGCAGGCTATAATCCATGGGGTCGCGGAGAGTCAGATACAACTGAACCACTAAGCATAGCACTCACAACATAAACATTATGAAGCTAGAACTCTACTCGGTAGATGTCATTCTGGTAGAAATGGCAATTATTATGCTTGTATGTTCCATAAGACACTAACCACTTTTTTATTTATTAGAAAATTTATTCTGCATTTCTTTAGCTTTCTGATTATATCAATCTCTTGTTTCATGAATTCTTCTTTGAATCAGTTTTGTGATCCTGCCAGTTTCCTTGTTAACTAACAAGAACACAATTTTTGACATGTGCTCTTTCTATATTTGAACAAGGACAATGTTTTTAAGTTTTCAAAAATTAGAGTTTGTTTTGGAAATGGTTGAACGTGTCCAAGTGGACTCCTGAGCCAGAAGCAATTGAACTGTTTGGTCCAAGAAGTATTCCTCATAGGCTTATCTCTTGTAGGCCTCTAGGGTAATTTTCCAGAAGCACTAGAACTTTATTTTTGCCTTTTCTTCTCTTTTTTCTTTAACCTGATGCTGAGTCCCTCCTTTTGCTTTTGACTCTTGGCTGAATTTGTTTCTGCTTCTGGTTACATGGAAATCTTCATGCTCTCTTTGTGTCTGTATACTTATGTGCTTGCACAAAGATGATAAGTTGTTATTGTTATCATTACTGTTTTCAGAATGATGGTAGTTGTTATTGTTCAGTCTCTCAGTTGTGTCCGACTCTTTGTGACTCCACGGACTGCAGCATGCCAGGCTTCCTGTCCTTTACTAAATCCCGGAGTTTGCTCAAATTCATGTCCATCAAGTCTGTGATGCTATTTAACCATGGCATCCTTTGCCACCCCCTTCTCCTGCTGCCTTCAATCTTTCCCAGCATCAGGGTCTTTTCCAATGAGTCAGCTCTTCTCAACTGGTGACCAAAGTATTGGAGCTTTAGCTCCAGCATCAGTCCTTCCAATGAATATTCAGGGTTGATTTCCTAGAACTGACTGGTTTAAAACCCAATTTAATTGTTTCACCATTTGTTAAATTGTGTCAGCGGAGTTGGTAAAGGATGGTAACTGCCATTTGGTTTGTGCTTTCTCTTTCCTTGCCTATATATGATCTCAAGTCAATTAAAAAGAAGCTTTTTGAGAGCTAGACTGGTGAGGCTTTGTGTTTCTGTTCTCTCTCTGACCTCTGAGACCTGAGGCTGAAACTACAAGCCCTTCAGATGCCTGTGTGTCTAAAACCAACCAGGAAAGACCTTTACCACTCAAATATTCTCCTATCTCCAGAGGTTACTATTAGATTAGATTATAGCACACCTTAAATTTTAAAACTTCTGTTCTGATCATTTTTGTTTATTTTTGTTTTTATTTATATTTTTCTGTTCCGATTGTTTTATAGAAATAAATATGTGCTTACCATGGGGTCGCTAAGAGTTGGACATGACTGAGCAGCTTCACTTTCACTTTCAGGCACTGGAGAAGGAAGTGGCAACCCACTGTGGTGTTCTTGCCTGGAGAATCCCAGGGATGGGGGAGCCTGGTGGGCTGCCGTCTATGGGGTTGCACAGAGTTGGCCACGACTGAAGGACTTAGCAGCATATAGTCAATTATTTGCCAAAACTTCCAGAAAATAAAGAAATAGAATTCCTAATATTTTATTATGATAACCCTTTAAGTAAAACAAAAAACAAAATGAACTTCTGGCTCAGAAACTTTTTTATTTTTTTGTCCACGCCACGCAGCTTGTGGGATCTTAGCTGCCTGACCAGGGATCCAACCCAGGGCCCCAGCAGTGAAAGTGCAAACTCCTAACCGGACCACCAGGCAATTTCCAGAAGCTTCTTTTAAAAAGGAACTTGGGTTCTCATATTTAAGGTGAATCTTAGGACAAGTCAGACTTGTTTTAATAATTTTGATTTACAGAACTCTAAATAATAACTTTATGTCTTTTCCCTGAGGTTATCAGTGAAGCATGTAATACAAGCACATTTTTTTTTTAATTTGACTTTGTTTTCTCATGAAGAGACTAGTTCATCTGATTTCTTAAATGACTTATATTGGTTTATTGATCAGATAACTAACATTATACGTAATGTTTGTATGCTGAGTCACTTCACTCATGTAGGACTCTTTGTGACCCTATGGACCATAGCCTGCCAGGCACCTCAGTCATGGGATTCTCCAGGCAAGAATACTAGAGTACATTGCCATGTCTTCCTCCAGGGAATCTTCCTGACCCAGGGATCAAACACATGTCTTCTGTGGCTCCTGAATTGCAGGCAGATTCCTTACCACTGAGCCATCAGGGAAGCCCACATAATGTTAAGAAGAAATGTAAAAACCCAAATGTAGGTGTTCGACTATCGACGATTGAAATCGGAGTCTAACCTTTTTAGAACAGTTTTTTTTTTTTATATCAACTTGAACAGAATTTCTAAGATTCTTAGATAACATTACACCTTAGACAATAATTAAATGGAGTTTTTAAATGGAGAATCTTGGTACATTAAGATAATGTCTGTATATGATAGAACAGTGAAGCATAGGTAACTAAGCATTATACACACACACACACACACACACACACACTCCCAAATATACACATCTCATTGCGTACATACGTATAACAGAGGTATAGCATTCTGAGCATCCTATGGCTTAGAGAAATAAGGAGCACAAGTGTCTTGTGTCAGGATTCTCTTCAGTACAGAGGCAGAAAACTTCATAAAACAGACAGCTGATCCAAGATCCCCAAAATAAGAGTTGTGGATATAGGACTGAATGAACTGATGAGTGAATAGTGTTAGTATTGATTTTAATGTTCCATTTTCTCATGGATTTATAATAGAGTCTATTCTCTTTCTTCTTAAGCTGTCCAAGGTCAGGGAAAAAATTATTCCCTCCCCCGAGCCCTTCTATCTCCAAAACACTTTCCCTTGCTTTCCTCCCTGCCAGTTCACAATGCCTAAGTCCAAGAGATATTGACGAAGACACATACTGGCTTGAAAAGAACCTAACTCTGGGGTACTCAGCTGGTGAGGTTCTGTCCAGACCCTTGCTCTCCAGGCTGGCTTATACCCTAAGACGACTGCCCTCACTGTCTGCTGGTTTTTATCTAAATAACCTTCCCTTTCTCAAAAGAGAAAATATATTGTGGAATTTTTTTTTTCATTTTTCTATAACTTTGAAACAGAATCAAAATGTATTTCAAATGAAATAATTTATAGAAAACCCTTCTTTATGGTACTGATGAACCCATATGCCTGGCAGCAATGGAGATGCAGACATGGTGAACAGACTTTGAACACAGTGGGGGAAGGAGAGGGTGGCTGAAATCGAGAAAGTAGTGTTGAAAACGCCAGAATACTGGAGTGGGTAGCTTTCCCTTCTCCAGGGGATCTTCCCAACCCAGGAACCAAACTGGGGTCTTCTGCATTGCGGGCGGATTCATTACCAACTGAGCTATCAGGGAAGCCCATATATGTTACCATTAAAACATAAACATTACCATTGAAACATAAACATGTAAAATAGATAACCAGTGGGAATTTGTTGTATGATGCAGGGAGCTCAAATCTAGTGCTCTGTGACAACCTGGAGGCGTGGGACTGGGTGAAAGATGGGAGGGAGGTTCAAGAGGGAGGAGACAAATGTATAACCATGGCTGATTCCTGTTGATATATGGCAGAAACAAGGGAAATATTGTAAAGCAATTATACTCTAATTAAAAATAAATTAATTAATTTTTTAAAAGTTTTAAAAAAGAAAGCACTTCTTTTGATGAATACTCGTTTAAGATAATTATCATAATAAGTCATTATCACAGCAAAGCAGAAAATATCTGCTACTCTAAGTTTCCCATACGAGTATTTCAATCTCATTTTTTTATGTTTCTTCCCTTCCCATCAGGCCCTTCCTAAAACCACTGAAGATGGTGATTGCAGCCATGAAATTAAAAGACACTTACTCCTTGGAAGGAAAGTTATGACCAACCTAGATAGCATATTCAAAAGCAGAGACATTACTTTGACAACAAAGATCCGTCTAGTCAAGGCTATGATCTTTCCAGTAGCCATGTATGGATGTGAGAGTTGGACTGTGAAGAAAGCTGAGCACCGAAGAATTGATGCTTTTGAACTGTGGTGTTGGAGAAGACTCTTGAGAGTCCCTTGGACTGCAAGGAGATCCAACCAGTCCATCCTAAAGGAGACCAGTCCTGGGTGTTCTTTGGAAGGAATGATGCTAAAGCTGAAGCTCCAGTACTTTGGCCACCTCATGTGAAGAGTTGACTCATTGGAAAAGACTCTGATGCTGGGAGGGATTGGGGGCAGGAGGAGAAGGGGACGACAGAGGGTGAGATGGCTGGATGGCATCACTGACTCGATGGACGTGAGTTTGAGTGAATTCCGGAAGTTGGTGATGGACAGGGAGGCCGGGCGTGCTGTGATTCATGGGGTCTCAAAGAGTCGGACACGACTGAGCAACTGAACTGAACCCTTGAATATCCCAAATATTCAAGCATTTGCTCTGCCTTTTGGGATCTATTACCAAAATAGCATACTTATTTTCTCTTCATTCTCTGTTCCTACTGCCATAACCTAGCCAAGGCCAGAGTTACATCTCACCTAAACTACACCCATGTCATCTTAACCCATCATCCTAACTCCAGCCTCATCCCTTTTTGGCCTAACTTCCTTCATCTTGTTCCCAAAAATGTGCAGCCTCAACTACTACACAAAACCCAGTTATCATCATATAATCACTCTGCTCACAAATTAAAATTCAAATCCTATCATGGCATTTCAACAACCTCTACCCTTTGGTCCCACCTTACTTTCTCCTTTTTAAAAAGGTTTATGGATCCCTCACACCTTCTGTTAACAGAGGTCCCTCTGCTTAGAAAGCCTTTATTTCTGATATCTTGCACCCCATCTGCCTCTGCAAGTTTAAATTACACCTTGTTCACAGTTTCCTCTCAGATTGTTTTCTGATCTTCCTCTGACAGCTGTTAAGAAAAATTGCCTAAAACTTCCCTGGTCCCTAGAAACATTGGCTGTAACCTTCTCTGTGTAGGATCATTTATCGTTCTTGCTTTCCACTCAGTGTCAGTGGATTCCTTTGAACCATTAATGTGTCTCTACATTGATGTTAACCATTCATTCTTATAGGAGAATTAGAACACTTTTTGGAGAAGGCAATGGCAACCCACTCCAGTATTTTTGCCTGGAAAATTGCCTGGAAAATCCCATGGATGGAGGAGCCTGGCAGGCTGCAGTCCATGGGGTCGCTGAGCGACTTCACTTTTACTTTTCACTTTCATGCATTGGAGAAGGAAATGGCAACCCACTTCAGTGTTCTTGTCTGGAGAATCCCAGGGGCCGGGGAGCCTGGTGGGCTGCCGTCTATGGGGTCTCACAGGGTCAGACACGACTGAAGCAACTTAGCAGCAGCAGAATAGGTTTTTCTGATTAGAATACATTATCTCAACTGATTTCTCTTGGGATTCAGGATTTAGAATGACAGCCCCATGAAATGCCATGTAGGAATTCCCACATGAAAATGCTACTTTCAATGTCATGTATAATAGACTCATTAAAGATTACTTAGGTATCACAGGAAATAACTGCATTTGACTTTGCTATTTACTATTAATTAAAGGCTTAGACTCTGGGAAATTATGGTTCGGTTCAGTTCAGTTCAGTTCAGTCACTCAGCCATGTCAGACTCTTTGCAACCCTGTGGACTCAGCACACCAGCCCTGAAAATTATGTTTTCATGTCATAAATTATGAAATTATGTTTACTTGTACATTTTATTCTAGAAGAAAACACAATCCTTAAGATTAAGATTTTACTGCTCTATAGACCTTACCCAATTTTGTATCTAACCTACCCATGATGTTCTAATTTTTTTTTTCTCAAAGTACCAATAAGGCCCAGTTCTTCAAAATGCCTTTTGAAGGATGATTTTGGTGATTCCTTATGATTTTAGTGATTCACTTATTAATGAGTCAGTAGAACTCTGACTCATGCCATTCTGTTATTTGCATGAGAATTATGTTTTAATCTTTTTTAGAAATCATATTTTAATACTATCATTTGGAAGTACTCTACATGATCTTAATTCTCACAAAATCTACTTAAGGCATGATGGTTTTCTGGGCTACCAACGTTATTAATCTATCAGTTTCTGCAGATCAGGGCCCTGGAAAAATTCACAATGAAATTCTCTACAGACCTCACAGTGTCTTACAAGTGGTATATGCTCAATAATATCTGATAAATGTAATGGAAAGTATAAATAAAAATTTCTTTTTTATATACAGGAGACAGGGATCAAGACCATCCCCATGGAAAAGAAATGCAAAAAAGCAAAATGGCTGTCTGAGGAAGCCTTACAAATAGCTGTTAAAAGAAGAGAAGTGAAAAGCAAAGTAGAAAAGGAAAGATATAAGCATCTGAATGCAGAGTTCCAAAGAATAGCAAGAAGAGATAAGAAAGCCTTCTTCAGCGATCAGTGCAAAGAAATAGAGGAAAACAACAGAATGGGAAAGACTAGAGATCTCTTCAAGAAAATTAGAGATACCAAGGGAACATTTCATGCAAAGATGGGCTCAATAAAGGACAGAAATGGTATGGACCTAACAGAAGCAGAAGATATTAAGAAGAGGTGGTAAGAATACACAGAAGAACTGTACAAAAAAGATCTTCATGACCCGGATAATCATGATGATGTGATCACTCATCTAGAACCAGACATCTTGGAAAGTGAAGTCAAGTGGGCCTTAGAAAGTATCACTATGAACAAAGCTAGTGGAAGTGATGAAATTCCAGTTGAGCTGTGTCAAATCCTGAAAGATGATGCTGTGAAAGTGCTGCACTCAATATGCCAGCAAATTTGGAAAACTCAGCAGTGGCCACAGGACTGGAAAAGGTCAGTTTTCATTCCAATCTCAAAGAAAGGCAATGCAAAAGAATGCTCAAACTACCACACAATTGCACTCATCTCACATGCTAGTAAAGTAATGCTCAAAATTCTCCAAGCCAGGCTTTAGCAATATGTGAACCGTGAACTCCCTGATGTTCAAGCTGGTTTTAGAAAAGGCAGGGGAACCAGAGATCAAATTGCCAACATCCGCTGGATCATCGAAAAAGCAAGAGAGATCCAGAAAAACATCTATTTCTGCTTTATTGCCTATGCCAAAGTCTTTGGCTGTGTGGATCACAATGAACTGTGAAAAATTATGAAAGAGACGGGAATACCAGAACACCTGACCTGCCTCTTGAGAAATCTGTATGCAGGTCCGGAAGCAACAGTTAGAACTAGACATGGAACAACAGACTGGTTCCAAATAGGAAAAGGAGTACGTCAAGGCTATATATTGTCACCCTGCTTATTTAACTTCTATGCAGAGTACATCATGAGAATCGCTGGACTGGAAGAAACACAAGCTGGAATCAAGATTGCCAGGAGAAATATCAACAACCTCAGATATGCAGATGACACCACCCTTACGGCAGAAAGTGAAGAGGAACGAAAAAGTCTCTTGATGAAAGTAAAAGAGGAGAGTGAAAAAGTTGGCTTAAAGCTCAACATTCAGAAAACGAAGATCATGGCATCCGGTCCCATCACTCCATGGGAAATAGATGGGGAAACAGTGGAAACAGTGTCAGACTTTATTTTGGGGGGCTCCAAAATCACTGCAGATGGTGACTGCAGCCATGAAATTAAAAGACACTTACTCCTTGGAGGAAAAGTTGTGACCAACCTAGATAGCATACTCAAAAGCAGAGACATTACTTTGCCGACTAAGGTCCCTCTAGTCAAGGCTATGGTTTTTCTTGTGGTCATGTATGGAAGTGAGAGTTGGACTGTGAAGAAGGCTGAGTGCCAAAGAATTGATGCTTTTGAACTGTGGTGTTGGAGAAGACTCTTGAGAGTCCCTTGGACTGCAAGGAGATCCATCCAGTCCATGCTGAAGGAGATCAACCCTGGGATTTCTTTGGAAGGAATGATGCTAAAGCTGAAACTCCAGTACTTTGGCCACCTCATGAGAAGAGTTGACTCATTGGAAAAGACTCTGATGCTGGGAGGGATTGGGGGCAGGAGGAGAAGGGGACGACAGAGGGTGAGATGGCTGGATGGCATCACTGATTCGATGGACGGGAGTCTGAGTGAACTTCGGGAGTTGGTGATAGACAGGGAGGCCTGGTGTGCTGCGATTCATGGGGTCGCAAAGAGTCAGACATGACTGAGAGACTGAACTGAACTGAAGAAATAATTTTAATTGGCAAAACTGTTTTTAAGTTTCTATTCAAGAAAATTGATCCCTTACACATATTTTGCTAGAAACAACTCTTCAGAAGACCTCAATGAGCATGCTAGTTTTGATATAGTCTTTTAATTTCAAAAAGTTGTCTAAAGGATCTATAATTATCGCTAATGGAAAAGGCCCACTATCTTCAATACTATACCTTTAGTATCTGTTCTTGTAAATAACAAATCATGTCACTCATAAAATGATCACAATAAATAAGTGTGGAAAGCAAATTGGAAATTTTCCAACATAATTTTGATATAACAAAATAAACCTCTCTGACTAATCTCTCTTACTAATTTAGGCTAACAATTTTATATCTTTGGTTTTTTAAATTTCACTTTACATGAAGTTCTGGAAGCCTGAGATCACCTGAGTCAATCAAGATAGCTCAGCATGGGGACTGACACCTGAGGCCACCTATGTCAATGTGACCTGATTGCTCCAGGTAATTCGTGCCCTAGAAAATGACTATAAACCAGTAATTAACTTCACTATTTCGTTTAGGAAACCCTTGCAAGGCAATTTATCAAGCCAAACAATTTGCTCCTCTGGGCAAACAGCTCTCCCATCAGAACGGTGTGCTTACCTTGTGCAAACAGCTTGCTCATAAGAACCTTGCTTTGCCATGTTCACCAAACCTGTATTTTCATGCCATAGGTCTTAACCAATCCCACTGCATCCCTGCCTTGAAAGACCCATCTTAAACATTTGGCCCAAACCTCAAAGTCTTATTAATTAAAAATAATAATAATAAACTTCTTCCTTTACTTCCTTCTTTTAAGATAAGGCGATGTTCTCCTTTACTGCAGAAAGTTTAGTGAACTAGGCTTTGCTTAGTTAACTGCTCTTGGTCAAGAGTCAATCAGCATGCTAAAATCAAAAGACCACAAAAGAATATCTTAAAAAGCTAGAGTAGTAGTAAACTTAATGATAGCGTTCAATTATTTTGTTGTAAGCCATTGGCTGAAAATGAATACTGCATGGTAAAGGAAAGAGTTAGACCATTCAAGAATGTGTGCTTGCTAAGTTATTTAAGTCGTATCCAACTCTTTGCAACCCCATGTACTGCAGCACGTCAGGCTTCCCTGTCCATCACCAACTCCCGGAACTTGCTCAAACTCATGTCCATTGAGTCGGTGATGCCATCCAACCATCTCATCCTCTGTCATTCCCTTCTCCTCCTGCTTTCAATCTTTCCCAGCATCTGGGTCTTTTCCAATGAGTCAATTCTTTGCATCAAGTGGCCAAAGTATGGAGTTTTAGCTTCAGCATCAGTCTTTCCAATGAATATTCAGGATTGATTTTCTTTAGGATTGACTGGTTTGATCTCCTTGCAGTCCAAGGGACTCTCAAGAGTCTTCTCCAACACCACACTTCAAAAGCATCAATTTTTTGGTGTTCAGCCTTCTTTACGATCCAACTCTCACATCCATACATGACTACTGTAATAAGCTTTGAAATGCTTGTAATCCATCTTGCTGTTGTTCAGTTGTTAAGTCATGTCCAGCTCTTTGTGACCCCATCACTTGCAGCATGCCAGCCTTCCCTGTCCTTCACTATCTCCTGGAGTTTGCTCCAGTTCATGTCCATTGAGTCAGTGATGCCATCCATCCTCTGTCGCCTCACCCCCAATCCATCTTACTCACTCAATATCTACTGCTCAGAATTGGCTCCAGACAAAATTTTGAGATAGACTTTGTCAGTAAAATTCCTGTTTTCCCCTCTTTATAGCATTTCTTCTCTCTGATTTTTCAGAAAACCAAAACCTTTCTGTAGGTTTCTTGCTTCTCCTGCCCACTGGCCTGGACCTTATCTGCAATTCACACCTTAAATGATTGGGTTTTCCAACAATGGTGTATCCTCTCCGCTTCCCCTCATCCCCTGCCTGAAAATCAGGCTATTTGTCTGTGCGTCTCCTCCATTCTACTTTCACCCAAGATATTTTCATTTGAAATCATTTTTTTTTCTATTGAGAAAATAAAAAGACTTATCTTAAGTTACAGAAATTTCAAGAAAGAACAATGAAAAGTTTGGTAGGATGAGGGGATTTCCTACAACCATTTGTTTGAATGTATCCTTTTAGCCTGTATAAAAGCCCAATCATATGGACAATAAGATAATTGAGACTATTGCAGTGGAATGGAGAAAAATACTCAGTAAGAAGTATAAGCTAAGACACTGTTAGAGGCAACCAGATAAATCCAGAGGGTATGACATTCTGGAGGATAACAGGTCTGGACACATCAATAACTTAGTGTCATGAAAAAGAAGACTTTCCTTGATCAGGGATCAGCAAATCTTTCCTGTAAAGGGCCAGATAGTAAATATTCTAGACTTTGTGGCCCACATGGCCTCTTTCGCAACCACTAAATTCTGTCTATATAGAGTAAAAGTAGCCACGGACAACTCTGTGAAATGAGAGTGCCTTGTTCCCGTAAAACTTTATTTTAAAATAAGCAGGCTACCTGATGGATTTGCCTCAGCCCTTATAGATTAAAGATTTAAAGCAAGATGCAATATATAATGCTGATTTAGATTCTTCTTGGAAAAACTAGCTGTAAAGACACCTTGGGCATCATTGGGGTGATTTACTATGATTTGGATACTAGATGGGGTAGTTTTGTTTACAAATAGAAAAGTAAAAAAACATTAGCTGACAAAAGAAGATCACTCCCTACACATTATATATCATACTATTCCTCATTTTTAAAGATTCATATGTATAAAAATATACAGCTATATTAAAGTGATTTTGTGTTGGGGATATAGTGTCTTAATTTTCTTATTTTAAATTTCTTACAATTTATAGTCACTGACTTTTTAAGTAGTAAGTTTATTTTTAATTTTTAAAATATAGGAGAAAGTTATTTACTTGAAATTTTAAACAAATGAGTACATTCCTTGAGTGATTAAAATGAAGAAAGCCTTAAAATTACATCTTTTAGGTTTTGTATAATTTTATGATAGGAATATAAATAAACTAATTTCATTTAAAATACATTTGTAGAATGAACTAAAACAAAGACAATTCCACAAAGAAATAAGTCTCCAATTGATTTAGACTTTATTTCTTATTTTTGATGAATTTTGGAACTGTCCCCAAAAGAGTAAGAAATAGACTTCACGCAAACTTGTGACTTATAAATCACATTTATTATTGCCCACTGGAAATTTCATACTTAATATATGCAATGAATTATGTGTGGCAATAAATGTGTGTCATTAAAATATATATAGCTATTAACTCTGGATTTTACATTTTATTAAAGGAATTCTGTAATGCATTTCTAAGTGGTTGTCATTTAACATATCTGAGATTAAATTTACACAACCTGAGTATTTCTGAGTAAAGTGTATTATTTGATTCAGCTTTTTGGTTTTGTTTTTTTTTTTACTTTATTTTAATCTTCCTATAATAAATTTGAGACTGTAGTTGCACTACTTGCTAAGGCATATTTGCTTGGGATCATACTTTTCATATAAATACATAGTAAAGAGTTAAAAGAAGTCCCCAGGTCCTATGATAACATCATCATGAACAAATGTAAGGGTCCTTTTCCCACGCCATACAATGGTGGTTTCCACACCAATGCAATGAGTCTTCTCAGCTAACATGTTAGACCTCTGTGGACTTCCCCTTCTTTTTTGAAATGAGGGAGTTTAGATGACTTCTTCTCTAAAGATTCATTTAGGAGACTTCCCTGGTGGTCTAGTGGTTGAGAATCCAAATTTCATTGCAGGGGATGCAGGTTCGATCCCTGGTTGGGGAATTAAGATCCCATTTGCTGCAGAGCAACTAAGCCCAGGAGCTGCAACTAGAGCTCACATGGGGGCAGCCACTGAGCCTTGGTGCTCTAGAGTCCATGTTTCACAGTAAGAGAAGCCCACTCGAACCACTACTGGAGAAAGACCACGGGCTGCAAGGAAGACCCAACGGGGGACAAAATTCATTTACAGCTGATACGCTATGGTTTACTAATTGTGTATCTCATTCATTCTTTTATTTTCTATTATTTCTCAGGCATGAAAGAATAAGCATTACAATAAACACAGAGTAGCTGGTTCCTTTGCTCCCAGTCCTAATGCCCTTGTGTCGTCTTCTATTTGTCCAAAGCCACCCCTTCCAACCCTGCTATCCCTCTGCCTTGAGCAGCCAGGATCTGCTGAGCTCTTGCTAACTCTCCAAGGCCCACCGGGGCCCTGAATTTGCAGCCCAACAAGCACACCAACTGAAAAATAACTGCAAGTTTTCCTTCCTGCCTCCTCTTCTGAAAAGTCTCTGTATTTGGTGAACTCATATTAAGAACAGATGTCATCGTGGGAACAGCAGGTTGGGGTTATAAATCCTGATGGTCAAACTCTCAATCTCATGCTGTTGAACTCTACACAATGAGATTGCCATCCTACAAATTTTTCCATTCTTTTCCCAATTTCCATCTTCCAGCCTTCATTCCACTTTCTGTTTTGTTTCTTAGCCCATGAGCCATTCATATCTAGCTATTTGACACACAAAGAAGATATTTTTTAATACCTTCTCCATAAATCATCATCGTTTGTAGTACTTTTTCCTAATAATCATAAGATGAAATAAGTATTAATAAAGGCCAGAATAGCAATAGAGACAGTGTAAATTTTCTTTATAAAGCTTTGCATGTAAAATCATGCTCCAAAGTTAAAATAATAAAAAATAAACATGGCAGTACCAATTAAGAAAAATGCTACTGTATTGGATTGAATTGCGTCTCCAGATATGGTACCAGGGTCTTTGATGATGTAAGCCAGTGAAGGATCTCAAGATGAATCATTCTGGATTAATTTTGTCCTAAGTCACTTCAGGGAAGCCTGGGGTGCTGCAGTCCATAGGGTTGCAAAGAGTTGATCACGACTGAGCGACTGAACTGAACTGAAGTCACTTCAGTCTTGTCTGACTCTTTTGTGACACTGTGGACTATAGCCCACCAGGCTCCTCCTCTGTCCATGGGATTATCCAGGCAAGAATACTGGAGTGGGTTGCCATTTCCTTCTCCAGGGGATCTTCCTGACCCAGGGATTGAACCTGCGTCTCTTATGTCTCCTGCACTGGCAGGCCAGTTCTTTGCTACTAGCGACGCCTGGGAAGTCCTGGATTAATTGGGTGATCCCCCTAAATCTAAGTTTAAGTGTCCTTACAAGAAGAAAGAAAAACGCAGACACAGGGGAGAAGGTGTGAGAAGCTGGAGGCAGACAGTGAAGGGGTTCCCAGCAGACACAAGAATCTAAGAGAGAGGCATGAGATTTGCTTCAGAGACCCCTAGAGCAATCAATCCTGCCATCAGCTAGATTTTGGATTTCTGGCCCCCAGAACTGTAAGAAAATAGATTTCTCCTTTTTTAAGCCACTTGGCTTGTGATAGGAAACTCATACTGTAACAAAGTAGTTTTTTTTTATTACAAAATACATATTTTTTTAAAAAGGGCAAAAGCAATCTACAGATTCAATGCAATCCCTATCAAGCTACCAGTGGTATTTTTCACAGAACTAGAACAAATAATTTCAAGATTTGTATGGAAATACAAAAAACCTCTATTAGCCAAAGCAATCTTGAGAAAGACGAATTGAACTGGAGGAATCAGCTTGCCTGACTTCAGGCTCTACTACAAAGCCACAGTCATCAAGACAGGATGGTACTGGCACAAAGACAGAAATATAGATCAATGGAACAAAATAGAAAGCCCAGAGATAAATCCACACACATATGGACACCTTATCTTTGACAAAGGAGGCAAGAATATACAATGGAGTAAAGACAATCTCTTTAACAAGTGGTGCTGGGAAAACTGGCCAACCACTTGTAAAAGAATGAAACTAGATCACTTTCTAACACCACACACACAAATAAACTCAAAATGAATTAAAGATCTAAACGTAAGACCAGAAACTATAAAACTCCTAGAGGAGAACATAGGCAAAACAGTCTCAGACATAAATCACAGCAGGATCCTCTATGATCCACCTCCCAGAATACTGGAAATAGAAGCAAAAATAAACAAATGGGATCTAATTAAAATTAAAAGCTTCTGCACAACAAAGGAAACTATAAGCAAGGTGAAAAGACAGCCTTCTGAATGGGAGAAAATAATAGCAAATGAAGCAACTGACAAACAACTAATCTCAAAAATATACAAGCAACTTATGCAGCTCAATTCCAGAAAAGTAAACGACCCAATCAAAAAATGGGCCAAAGAACTAAATAGACATTTCTCCAAAGAAGACATACGGATGGCTAACAAACACATGAAAAGATGCTCAACATCACTCATTATCAGAGAAATGCAAATCAAAACCACAATGAGGTACCATTTCACGCCAGTCAGAATGGCTGCGATCCAAAAGTCTACAAGCAATAAATGCTGGAGAGGGTGTGGAGAAAAGGGAACCCTCTTACACTGTTGGTGGGAATGCAAACTAGTACAGCCACTATGGAGAACAGTGTAGAGATTCCTTAAAAAACTGGAACTAGAACTGCGTTATGACCCAGCAATCCCACTGCTGGGCATATACACCGAGGAAACCAGAATTGAAAGAGACACATGCACCCCAATGTTCAATGTTCATCGCAGCACTGTTTATAATAGCCAGGACATGGAAACAACCTAGATGTCCATCAGCAGATGAATGGATAAGAAAGCTGTGGTACATATACACAATGGAGTATTACTCAGCCATTTGACTCAGTTCTAATGAGGTGGATGAAATTGGAGCCTAGTATACAGAGTGAAGTAAGCCAGAAAGAAAAACACCAATACAGTACACTAACACATATATATGGAATTTAGAAAGATGGTAATGATAACCATGTATGTGAGACAGCAAAAGAGATACAGATGTATAGAACAGACTTTTGGACTCAGAGGGCGAGGGAGAGGGTGGGATGATTTGGAAGAATGGCATTGAAACATATATACTATCATGTAAGAAACAAATCACCAGTCTATGTTCGCTACAGGATACAGGATGCGTGGGGCTGGTGCACAGGGATGATCCAGAGAGATGATGTGGGGTGGGAGGTAAGAGGGGTTCAAGATTAGGAACTCATGTACACCCGTGGCAGATTCATGTCAATGTATGGCAAAACCAGTACAGTATTGTAAAGTAAAATAAAGTGAAAAAATAAATTAATTAAAAGGGCAAAAGATTTATTCCTACATTGATCTTGAATGGGGTTGCCTGGTGGCTCACTGTTTAAGAATCCACCTGCCGTTACTCCATATTATTGGAAACAGTAATAACACTGGACTAAAAGTTAGTCTGTTCTTTATTATCACCATGCCTCATCAATTTCAAACTGTATCAGTGATCATCAGGGCATTCCCTGGTGGTTCAGTAGTAAGTACTCTGTGCTTTCACTGCCAAGGACCCAGGTTCAATTCCTGGTCAGGGAACAAAGATCCCAAAAGCAAGTGATGTGGCCAAAAAAAAAAAAAAAATCACTTCCTGTTTTTCCACTATCAGTGATCATCAGTTACTCCTCCTGCCAAATGTGGTCTTGGTATAAGATCTAAACATTTGCTGCACTTCTCACTGTTGAATGAGCTTGAGATTAGCACACTCAAATTCCATCCCCTTGAATGACAAATATATTCTACATGGAAGGCCAAAGATGGAACCTCACCCAAGATCCCACCTTCAGTACTCCACTGTCATGTACCTAGAGCAGTTTAATATAGTGCATCCAGAGAAAATAGGCATCAGGAAAGACATGACCCAGATGTGCAGGAAGAGGGAAGCCAACCCAGAAGACTAGCAAGAAAGCTCTACATGGCAGGGGACCCTTTCCCCTAAATTTGTGACCTTGGGACCATATGCAACATGGCCAGTGGCCTTAGCTTTGGCCTCAGATACAATGTGCCCTTCTCCAGAATTCCCTCTTTGGGGAAGGTCTCTAGGTCACTCTAAGGTCATGGTAGAAATCAAAAAGGAGATGGAGAAATTATGACCCCATGTATGCTGCTGTGGTGAGCTGGAAGGTAAATTGACTTCTAAAATGAAAAAAAGAAGCAAAGGAAAAACACAGGGACTTTATGTGCTAATGAAAAGATGACAAAGAAATGCAAAACTCGGAAGGGAAATGATGTTAATATGAAGATCTAAAAGTAAGTAAAAGCCAGAGACCCTGAAGAACACATGCTATAATGTAAATATCATGCCCTTTAACACATCTGTCAACTTCAAAACAGATTGTTATTAAAAGGCCAGAGTGGTGAACAATTGTATTTTCTGCTTTAGAGATGTTCCATCTGGCAGTGAGAGGGGATGTTTGTCATTGTGTGAGACCTGATTAGGCTGACCCCACAAGCAAATACATGACACAGGAGAGTGGCTTTAAAACGATACTATATGACATGTGTGCTCTCGCTTCAGTCACTTCTGACTCTTTGCAACCCTGTGGACTACAGCCCAGCAGCCTCCTCTGTCCAAGGATTCTCCAGGCAAGAACACTGGAGTGGGTTGCCATACCCTCCTTCAGGGGACCTTCCCAATCTGGGGACTGAACCCATGACTGCCTGTGTCTCCTGCATTGCAGGCAGATTTTTTACCTACTGAGCCAGCTGGGAAACCCATATATTAAGATACGTTATTTTAAATAGATGGTCTCCAGTTTTAGTATGGGCTTTTGCTGTGGCTCAGTGGTAAAGAATTCACCTGTGAATGCAAGAGATGCTGGTTCGATCCCTGGGTCAGGAAGATCCCCTAGAGTAGGAAATGGCAACACACATCAGTATTCTTGCCTGGAAAATCCCATGGACCTAGAAACCTGGCAGACTACAGTCTATAGGGTTGCAAGAGTTGGACATAACCTAGAAACTAAGCAACAACAGCATTTAGTATGTTTATTTCAAATTCTACATGATCAGTGAAAAAACTTGGATTGGTATTTTAAACAATAACTATTGCCCAACGCATTAATAAGAATCTGGTTACACTTTTCTTCCCAATGGTAATCAATATTTTTAAGCCAACAGTCTTCATTTTTTTACAGTCACTGGTGCCTCATAGAAAGAGGAAATACAGCTGAATTTTACAAACATATCAATTTTACAAACATATTGCATTTTCCTTTTTTTTTTTTTTTTACTTTACAATACTATATTGGTTTTGCCATACATCAACATGAGTCCACCACGGATGTACACGTGTTCCCAATCCTGAACCCCCCTTCCACCTCCTTCCCCATACCATCCCTCTGAGTCATCCCAGTGCACCAGCCCCAAGCAGCCTGTATCCTGCATCGAACCTAGACTGGCGATTCATTTCTTATATGATATTATTCATGTTTCAGTAGAATTTAGGCTTGCCTAGTGGCTCAGATGGTAGAGTCCACCTGCAATGCAGGAGAACCAGGTTCGACCCCTGGGTCAGGAAGATTCCCTGGAAAAGGGAAGGGCAACCCACTCTAGTAAACTTGCCTGGAAAATCCCAGGGACAGTAGCCTGGTGGGCTACAGGCCATGAGGTGCCAAAGAATCAACATGACTGAATTTATGTAGAAACCCATTTACATTCACAGAATAAAAGCAGAATTAAAGAGCTAGGAGATCTGAATGGTTCTCCATCACAATAGAACCAGAAGAGAAGGTTAGACAATACATGTGCTAATTAGGAAATTGCAAAAGAGACCTGAAGGTGGAAGGGGTAACTTGTGATCCCTCTGTGAGCTTAAGAGGTGCATTGCAGCAGCTGGAGGGAGAGAGGGAAGCTGCGTGTTTGTATATGCAATCAAAGCAAAGCGCTACACACACATAAAACCCTAATTTTCATCAGCGGGTCCCCATGTGCTATGTGCGTATGTGTAGACAATTTATTATTATCTTCCCTATATATAACTCCCGTCAGTATGAGCTGGGAGAGAACAGCTGTCTCCCACGAAACAATGTGCCTCTGAGGAGTCTCTAAGCAAGTCTTGGAGCAAGGCGGAGCAATCAAGACTGATTAAAAGGATAACATTTAACAGCAGTCGAGGCAAAGCAAAGGGGGAGAGGGAGGGAGAGAGCATTACACCTCAAATCAGGCTTGTCTCATCCATAGGTATTACTAAACCCTGTAATCATAATGATAGCTGTTTGCAGTCATGATTATTTATTCTAATGAGAAGATTAAAAAGTTCTTTGTTAGACCACATATCTGGTTACCTAGCAATCAGCCGTGCCATCTTCCTAATACACAGAGTATGAAGTGCATTTTCACGCGTTTGTCTAAAGTATGAACACAGCAGGCATGAAAACTCGAATTATTGATGTCCTCTCTAAAGGCATTGCCCTGGGAGGTTATAGATTTATTCCAGTGATCCCTTCCAAAACTTCTGAACTCCTTTTTGGGGGAGTTTGCCGGTCTTCCAAGAGTTTATCTCTCTCTTTCACATGCACACACACACGCATACACACACAAACACACACACATATGGGTGAACACAAGAACCAGCTGATTAGAATATGGTGATTCTAGAATTAGGGGAAGAGTGACTTTTTTTTTTTTTTTTACCAAATGTACATTATCCAAGTTTTCCCATCATCTGGTAGCAGTTCACTCTTTTTCTATAATGATAACTCCCCAACATTTAGCTGGTATGTTATACATGAGAACAGAGAATAAGGACAAATTTCCCTGCTTCCCACACAGCTAGGTAGGTATGGTCAGATTGCCAGGTTCTGGCCAACAGTGTATTAGTGTAGATAATACATACAACATTGGGATTACTGCCTTAGAGGCAAGGGGTGAATTTGGCCTCCCATCTCCCTTCCTTCCTGGATGATGAACTACCTTGAAACAAACAAAGAATAGTATTATAGTGTTGACTTAAAAAATATTCACAACCAAAGCTGAGAGTTATGTTTTATTCAGCGAGAATTTTTAGGGCTTCGAGCCAGAGAAGCAGCATCTCAAGTAACCCTAAGAGAATTGCTCCAAAGGAAGTGAGGGGGGAAGTCAGCTTAAACAGAAATTTTGCAACAAAGTGCAAGTAGCCTGAACATCAAAAGATTATTATTAGTTAAAGGAAAACCAGATGGTAATATCTCAAATTAAGGAATTTAGTGTTTGTCTATGTATGAGAAGGTGCAAGAGTCTGGACCCACTGAAATCATTCCTTTGCTGGATGTCTCAGCTGTCTGGGCCAGTATCCTGTGTTTTCATATCCTGAGTTTCCTCGGGGCTCACTGTGGGGAGTGGCTGCAGTCTGATGGTGGCTAGATGGCAGGTATTCTTTCCTTCCTGAGTCCCCTCAGGTCTCTCCAGCTCACCATCGATGGTGACTGCATTTGCTGATGACTGTGGCATCCTTTGTTTACTGATGTGGCAGGAAATATCCCACTTCTCAACAGTGATGACAGACCAACAATTCAGAAGGTGCCAAGCCCCTGGAGACTATAGAGCAGAATCATGATACTAGATCACATTCTTAGTGAGAGAAAAATAAACTGTCTTGTCTAAGATGTTTCTATTTTGGATTCGAGTCACTTAAGGACAAATGAAACTCCTGACTAATAGAGTTATTTGAAAAAAAAAATGATTCTATCCTCAAAGCAGAACAATTTACCACGATGAAAACAAGTATTCCAAAGGATCTCTGTGAAGCAATTCTCAAACAGATGCTGCCAATATATATATATATATATATATGGCTCAATCAATGACTTGTGTTCTCTGTCATCTGTGTGAGAAGAGCAGTGGTCATGTGGAAAGGTACATGTTAGTAATGGTTTAAAAAGAGCCAGTTGCATCACCTTTTTTAATTAAAGACTAGAGCTTCCCAGGTGGCATAGTGGTAAAGAATCCACCTGCCAATGTATGAGACGCAAGAGACTCGGTTTTAATCCCTGAGTCAGGAAGATGCCCTGGGGTAGGAAATGGCAACTGATTCTGGTATCCTTGCTTGGAAAATCCCATGGACAGAGGAGCCTGGCAGTCTAAAGTCAATAGAATCACAAAAACTCAGACACGACTGGGCCACTGAGCACACGCACACATAGCTGATTTATAATATTGTGTTAGTTTCAGGCGTGTAGCAACGCGATGTCATTATATCTTTATTCAGATTATATTGTAGGTTATTACAAGATGTTGAATGCAGTTCCCTGTGCTATACAGTCTATCCTTTTTGCTTATCTATTTTGTGTGCAGCAGTTTGCATCTATTAATTGCTTTTTAACTATATAAGTATTATTATATAATTATACAAGTACATTCCTGAACAAATGTTGACCAACAGCAGAATTCATGTCTGATCACACATGCCTTAGATGCCTGTCATCACCAAATGGCTAGGTAGGAATCCAAGTCATATCCACTGGATTGATAAGGAAACACCAGGAATTTCAGGACTTCCTTCGTAATCCATAAAATCTCTTAAAAGTTGCATTAGAATATATCAAGCTCCCATAGGCTAGTAAACCTACTAGAAAGTAAGCAAACCATTGTCTTCCAATCATCTGTGGAATTCCAGCTTCCAGGAGGGATCTAGTGTTTGAGAATCTGGGGAGCCCCAGCAACAGGGCTGACACTTAGGGGGTCTGTGGTGGTGAGACCTGGCCAGGTATTGACTGTCAGCTCTGATCCAGGATGACTATTGATTGGTGTCCTCACCCCACCAGTTGCTAGGTCCTTTGAGTATCTTACGTTCCTACTACTGTTCAGAAGGGCTTCACTCCTGTCCTGGCTGCTGCAAACACAGAGTGAATGACAACGGGCCCTGGGTAACTACTTCCCTCTACTCTAGATAACAAACATAGGAGAGAAGCCAGCTAAACGAGGTGACAGAGGCCAAGTCTGCAGAGGAATTGTCTTTCAAACCATGGGTAGACCCAAGCCTTAACAGAACTTTCCAAGGCAGAGATAACCTTCGAGAAAAAGATAGAGTTTCATGCTAGAGAAAAAGACTCAGTGAAGAAGAGAGAGAAAACCAGAAACCCACATGCAGAGATGAAGTCAGCAAAAACAAAACCTCCAGATCAGGCTTTTCAGGATCCACTGGAGGCCAGTCATAGGTCACACAGTGATGGCATCAAACTTGGTCTGGGCAAGAGGGATGCTTACATTATGAGCAAAGTCTGAGGCTCCCTTCTCCAAGGCCTTCTCCTCGATGAATGTTGGGGTTCCTTGCTTTCTCCTGGGGTGCTCAGACATTGATTGACATCCTCTGGCATGGAGGACCAAGGGAAACAGTATCACAGAGGTAAGAGGAGTTGCGGAAGGTTTGTTTGTTTAATTTAAACATTTTTTATTTATTTTTGCTTATTTATCTGGGGTGGGCATCCCTGCTAGCTCAGTGATAAAAAATCTGCTTGACAATGCAGGAAACGTGGGTTCAACCCCTGGGTTGGAAGAGTCCCCTGGAGAAGGAAATGGCAACCCACTCCAGTGTTCTTGCCTGGAGAATTCCACGGACAGAGGAGCCTGGTGGGCTACAGTCCATGGGGTCACAAATGAGTTGGACACAACTTAGTGACTAAATAACGACAATTTACTTGGGGTATCAGCAGAATTCTAAGTCTTAAATATTTTTTATTATTGTTGTTTTTCATTTTTAGTGTGGGAACTTTCAAATATAAGCAAAAGCACAGGGGAAAAGCATGATAAAATTTCATGCTGAGTCAGTTGTGTCTGACTATTTGCATATGCTATAGACTGTAGTCCACCAGGCTCTTCTGTCCGTGGGATTCTCCAGGCAAGAATGCTGGAGTGGGTTTCCATGTCATCCTCCATGGGATCTTCCCAAACCAGGGATCTAACCAGTGCTTCCTGCACTGACAGGCAGGTTTTTTATTTCCAGTGCCACCTAGGTCTAGCAAGTTTGTTTCATCAACCATCGTCACCACCATTCCACCCCCGGATTATTTTAAAACAAATTTTCAGCAATCATATGACTTCATGCAGAGATATTTCTGTCTAATACAAAAGGGTTTTCCTGATGGTTCAGATGATAAAGAATCTGCCTGCAGTGCAGGAGACCCGAGTTTGATCAGCAGGTTAAGATCCCCTGGAGAAGGGAATGGCTACCCAGTCCAGTTTTCTTGCCTGGAGAATTCCATGGACAGAAGGATCTGGTGGGCTACAGTCCATGGGGTCTCAAAGAGTTGAATGCAGATGAGTGAGTAACACTTTCACTATTCACTTTCAATTTAAAAGCTAGAATGCAAGTTTTAGCTCATAATGAGGAGACCATTTCTCCTGTTCTTTGCAAAAAGTACAATTTCAACCCTACTCATCAAAAGACAAATTATTAGTGTACTTCTTTCCCTTGTTCACTTTTATCTGCCTCAGAATGAATTCAAGCATGCTAAATTACATAACTTTTTTTCTGTCGACCCTGGAAATTCTACCAGTTGCTCAAATGTAGTTAGGAAGGAACAGTGCTATATCAATTCCTTTGAAAGATATAAGGAGTTCTATTTAACATGGGTTATTTTTTTTTTAAAGGTTGCCAAGGAGGAAAGGGTGTAGGGGAGGAATGGACTGGGAGTTTAGGCTTAGCAGATACAAACTATTACATATAGAAGGATAAGCTACATGGTCCTACTTATAGCAAAGGGAATTATATTCAGTACTCTGTATAACAAAGCATAATGAGAAAGGAAATGAAAAAGAACATATATATATATATATATATATATATATATATATATATATATATATATATATATATGGGGCTTCTCTGGTGGCTCAGTTGGTAAAGAATCTGCTTGCAATGCAGGAGACCCCAGTTCGATTCCAGGGTCAGGAAGTTCCCCTGGGGGAGAGATAGGCTACCTACTCCTGTATTCTGGGCTTCCCTGGTGGCTCAGACGGTAAAGAATCCACCTACAGTGCAGGAGACCCAGGTTTGATCCCTGGGTTGGGAAGATCCATTGGAGGAGGGCATGGCAACCCAATCCAGTATTCTCACTTGGAGAATCCCCATGGACAGAGGAGGCTGGCCGGCTACAGTCCATGGGGTTGCAAAGAGTCGGACACGACTAAATGACTAAATATAGCACAGTGCATATATCTGAATCACTTTGCTGTACAGCAGAAGATAATACGGCATTGTAAATCAGCTATACTTCAATAAAATAAAAATTCTCACACTGTTTAAATTAGAGATTCAAAATTTCACTTCAGCCATAGTAGGTCAATACACTGCCGTTATCCAGATTCCTTTACATGATGCTTATAGAGTCCAACGTGAATCTCCAACTTTAGTCGCTATTAGTCCTTCTGGCACACAGGCTTCAGGGGCACGGGTTATAAATGCCATGCTCATTGCGTCACTGCTCTCCCTCAAGAGCCCACATGGCTCCATAAAACTTAATAATCTTCAGACTGCTTTCATGAAAGAATCTCCATCAGTTGTGATTCTTTTCTTAGCTATTCATGTCTCTGCCTCTTTCCAATCAGGTCAATAGTCACACAGTTTGCCCTTCCTTTGCCGTTGTTGCATAACTTTTCTATTGTGATGAAAAGTTTCCCTTTGGGTACAGTTCTTCCTGCTGGGATGTTGTTATATTCACTTAGGTGCAGTTTTTCCCTTTTGGGTAAGGTCAAATAGCAAGACCAAAGAACATCATCTTTATATTTATAAGGAATATATATATATATATGGAATATATACCAGTTATATTTTATAAGCAATATCACAGATCAGTTGATTCTTCTGGGTACCAAAACGTGGGTACTGTCCAATTAAAAGTACTAATGAGTGAAATTCATATTTTTAGATTAGACTGAAGCAAAGAGTAATGCCTACTTTTACTTGACCGCCTTATTAAAGTGTTTGCCTTACAGCATTGTAGTTTTATGAACCATGATTTGACATAAGAGACACCATGCAATGATAATTTCTGTTACGATGGTGTGTTGTTATGTGAAAACACGTCTTTGACTCATTCGTTTGCACAGTAAATTCTTACTGAGCACCTACTATATGCCAAGCATTGAGGTCTTCTTCTAGGCCCTAAGGATACATCAGCAAACAAAATAGACCAAGTCTGTATATTCACATAACTATAGTTCTAGAGAAGGATCGTGACCATAAGCAATTAAGCAAATAATTACATAATCTAATCTCGGGTGAAAATAAGTCAAAATGATTCAAGATTGAAGAAAGAGATCAATGTATGAGTTGGCTATTTTAGCTACAGTGTTTAAGAAGATGACATTGGAGAAGAGACATGGAAAAATTTATCAGTACAAGCTCCTTAAAGCTCTTTTAGAAGAGTGTTTCCATGGAGGGGAGTAAAAAGTAAAAATGCCTGGGCCAGAAATGATCTTGGTATATGCAGGGATTAGCAACAAAAGCAGTACAGATTGACTGGAATAAATGAAGGAAAATGGTGAGTGATCACTGAGATAATGCAGGGGCTAGATCATGTAGGGGTTTATAGGGCATATTAATGTGTTTGGATTTTGTTCTATGTGTGATAGAAAGCCATAGATTCAGTTTCAGCTTCAGTTCAGTCAGTCAGTCATGTCCGACTCTTTGCAACACCATGAACTGTAGCCCGCCAGGCCTCCGTGTCCATCACCAATTCCCAGAGTCCACCCAAACCCATGTCCATTGAGTTAGTGATGCCATCCAATCGCCTCATCCTCTGTCGTCCCCTTCTCTTCCTGCCCTCAATCTTTCCCAGCATCAGGGTCTTTTCAAATGAGTCACCTCTTCGCATCAGGTGGCCAAAATACTGGAGTTTCAGCTTCAGCATCAGTCCTTCAAATGAATATTCAGGACTGATTTCCTTTAAGATGGACTGGTTGGATATCTTGCAGTCCAAGGGACTCTCAAGAGTCTTCTCCAACACCACAGTTCAAAAGCATCAATTCTTCAGCACTCAGCTTTCTTTATGGTCCAACTCTCACATCCATACATGATCACTGGAAAAACCATAGCCTTGACTAGATGAACCTTTGTTGACAAAGTAATATCTCTGCTTTTCAACATGCTGTCTAGGTTGGTCATAACTTTCTTCCAAGGAGTAAGCGTCTTTTAATTTCATACCTGCAATCACCATCTGCAGTGATTTTGGATCCCCAAAAAGTAAAGTCTGACACTGTTTCCACTGTTTCCCCATCTGTTTCCCATGAAATGATGGGACCGGATGCCATGATCTTCGTTTTCTGAATGTTGAGCTTTAAGCCAACTTTTTCACTCTCCTCTTTTACTTTCATCAAGAGGCTTTTTAGTTCCTCTTCACTTTCTGCCATAAGGGTGGTGTCATCTGCATATCTGAGGTTATTGATATTTCTCCCAGCAATCTTGATTTCAGCTTGTGTTTCTTCCAGTCCAGCATTTCTCATGATCTACTCTGCATATAAGTTAAATAAGCAGGGTGACAATATACAGCCTTGATGTACTCCTTTTCTTATTTGGAACCAGTCTGTTGTTCCATGTCCATGTTGCTTTCTGGCCTCATACAGATCTCTCAAGAGGCAGGTTAGGTGGTCTGGTATTCCCATCTCTCAGAATTTTCCACAGTTTATTGTGATCCACACAGTCATAGGCTTTGGCATAGGCAATAAAGCAGAAATTGATGTTTTTCTGGATCTCTCTTGCTTTTTCAATGATCCAGTGGATGTTGGCAATTTGATCTCTGGTTCCTCTGCTTTTTCTAAAACCAGCTTGAACATCAGGAAGCTCACAGTTCACATATTGCTGAAGCCTTTCTTGGAGAATTTTGAGCATTACTTTACTAGCGTGTGAGATGAGTGCAATTGTGCAGTTTGAGCATGCTTTGTCATTGCCTTTCTTAGGGATTGGAATGAAAACTGACCTTTTCCAGTCCTGTGGCCACTGCTGAGTTTTCCAAATTTGCTGGCATATTGAGTGCAGCACTTTCACAGCATCATCTTTCAGGATTTGAAGTAGCTCTACTGGAATTCCATCACCTCCACTAGCTTTCTTCATTCAGCTTCTTCAGCGTTACTGGTTGGGGCTTAGACTTGGATTACTGTGATATTGAATGGTTTGCCTTGAAAACAAACAGAGTTTCTGTCGTTTTTGAGATTGCATCCAAGTACTGCATTTCGGACTCTTCTGTTGACCATAATGGCTACTCCATTTCTTCTGAGGGATTCCTGCCCACAGTGGTAGATATAATAGTCGCTGAGTTAAATTCATCCATTCCAGTCCATTTTAGTTCACTCTTGCCACCTCCTGTTTGACCACTTCCAATTTGCCTTCATTCATGGGCCTGACATTCCCGGTTCCTATGCAATATTGCTCTTTACAGCATGGGACCTTGCTTCTATCACCAGTCACATCCACAGCTGGGTATTGTTTTTGCTTTGGCTCCAAACCCTTCATTCTTTCTGGAGTTATTTCTCCACTGATCTCCAATAGTATATTGGGCACCTACTGACCTGGGGAGTACCTCTTTCATTATCCTATCATTTTGACTTTTCATACTGTTCATGGGGTTCTCAAGGCAAGAATACTGAAGTGGTTTGCCATTCCCTTCTCCAGTGGACCACATTCTGTCAGACCTCTCCACCATGACCTTCCCATCCTGGGTTGCCCCGTGGGCATGGCTTAGTTTCATTGAGTTAGGCTGTGGTCCTAGCGTGATTAGATTGACTAGATTTCTGTGAGTATGGTTTCAGTGTGTCTTCCCTCTGATTCCCTCTTGCAAAACCTACCATCTTAGGAATAGATTAGCCATAGATTAGGTTGTAAATATACCAAAGTGAAGTTTTAGTCACTCAGTCGTGTCTGACTCTTTGCAACCCCATGGACTGTAGCCCCCCAGGCTCCTCTCTCCATGGAATTATCCAGGCAAGAATACTGAAGTGGGTTGCCATCCATTTCTCCAGGGGATCTTCCTGACCCAGGGATCGAACTCAGGTCTTGTGCATTGCAAGCAGATTCTTTACCATCTGAACCACCAGGAAACATACTGACTTTCCTACTAAAGGTTCATTCTGTGGAAGTTATGGTGAGGGAGCAAAAAGATGATGGTGACTTGGACTAGGGTGGTAGAGGGGAAAGTGATAAGAATTGGGGTTGGATTCAGACATATTTTAAAAGCAGACTCAACAGGCCTTGCTGATGGACGAAAAATGCATATGGAGAAAAATAAGGAAGTGAGAGTCAAAAATCCTAGATTTCTGACATGAGTAACTGGAGAAAAAGTAGTGTAGGGAAGGTGAAATCAACTTTAATTGGAAATATTAAGTCTAAGATATCTATCAGACCTCAGATGTTGATGTTGATGTTGATGAAGGAGTTAGTTATGAGTTAGAGTTCAAGGCAAAACTTGAGTTCTAAGGCAAGGAAAAGAGAAAGAGGCATAGATATTGAGGACATTGTGATACAGGGAGATTTAAAACCGTGAGATCTGATGAGATCAGAGAGAAGAACTTTGAGAGCTGAGCTGTGGGATATTCCGACTTAAGAGAAGGGGTGAGATCCTGATGGACTCATCAAGAGAGGGAAAGGGAAGAAGTCAATGAGGTAAACAGAAAGCAAGAAGAAAGGCATAGAAGGCAGATAAAGTGCTTCACGAAGGACAGAGTGACGGTGTCAAATGTGCTAAAGCTCAACTTAAATCAGTCTTGGGACTTTTACATTGATCTGGCAAGATGAAAGACGTTAGTGACCTGGACTAAACAGCTTTGAGTGGGTGGGGTGACTGAGTAAGGACGAAAGCCTACGTAGAGGAACGGAAAAGAAAATTACGAGTGAGGAATTAGAGATGGGAAATCTAGACAACTCCTTAAAGGAATTTTACTTAGAAGGTAAGCGGAGAAGCCGGAGAAGGCGATGGCACCCCACTCCAGTACTCTTGCCTGGAAAATCCCATGGATGGAGGAGCCTGGTGGGCTGCAGTCCATGGGGTCTCTAAGACTCGGGCACGACTGAGCGACTTCCCTTTCACGTTTCACTTTCATGCATTGGAGAAGGAAATGGCAACCCACTGCAGTGCTCTTGCCTGGAGAGTCCCAGGGACGGGGGAGCCTGGTGGGCTGCCGTCTATGGGGCCGCACAGAGTCGGCCTCGACTGCAGCGGCTCAGCAGCAGCAGGCAGAGAAGCAGAGCATCCTTGAAGCAGATCCGAGGATCAAGGGAGGGCTCTTTTTTTTTTTTTCTTTTAGCATTTAATACATGTAGCTTTTCTGTGTAAGGATGAGATGAATCCAGTGGAGAGGAGGTAGCTATTGATGATGCAGGTAATAATTGCAGGAGCAAAGTCCCTGAGTCAGTGAGATTGGACAGGATCTACGCTCAGAAAAAGAGGTCTGCCTGAGATAGGCGAAGGCATCCTCCATAATGTCAACAGGGCATCACGCAGAATAGAGGGATATAGATGCCATTAGTTAATAGATTTTCCTAGAAAAAAAATGAGGTTATTTTCCTCTGATTGCTTCTGTTTTCTAAGTGAAACGAGGAGTGAGATAATCAGTTTGGGAGAAGAGAAAAGGTCAAACAGCTGTCTCAGAGAATTGGAGATTTCATTGATTAAGGAAATGTAGCATATTTCTGAGGTCCCACTTGAGAGTCCTGTGGTCATTCATTGTCTCCGGCCAGTCAGCTGTTCTGGTGCAAGTGTGAAACAGAGGTCAAGAGTTGAGCTTCACTGGAGGCGGATTTCACTAGTCAAGTAAGTACAAAAGTGGGAGCAAGGGCTTGTTGGTGTTTGTGAGGGAGTCATCATAGTCAATAGAACAGAGAATCTAAGGAAAATAAGGAGGTAAGTATTGACATTAGAAAGATAAAGGACAGTAAAAAAAAAAAAGAAGAAGAAGTAGGTCAGTTGATTAGAGGTCTTCACACAGTGGAAGAATTCTTGGATTGGGATTTTTAGGGTCAGTGAGCTAGAAAGTGAGCCTTCTAATACATGTAGAAGGCTACATGTATTATGCATCAGAGTATGAGAGCCTCAAAATTAGGATGTTGTTGGTTGTTCAGAGATGAATTATGACAAGATCTAGAGTATAGTCATTCTCTGGAGCTGAGCTACATATATAGTATGATAGCCCTCAGCCATGTGTCTACTCAGGACTGAAATATGGCTAGTTCAAGTTAATATACACTGCATGTGTAGAATACATGTTAGGTTTCAAGGATTTAATGTGGAAAAAATGCAAAAAAATCATTAATATTCGATATTTATCAGTTGTTTAAATGATAATATTTTGGATACATTGGGTCAAATAAAATATGCCACTGAAATTAATTTCACCTGTTCCTTTTCACTTTTTTAATGTGGCTACTGTAACATTTAAAATTGCACATATGACTCACATTCATGACTCACATTTTATTTCCAGCAGAGTATACTGTTCTGGAGAAGTGATTGTGGTAGGGTTTGGGAAAAGATCTGTGGAAGTAGGGTGGAGGGGTGTGCTCAGTCACTTCAGTTGTGTCCACCTCTTTGCAACCTTGTGGACTGCAGCCCATGAGGCTCCTCTGTCCATGGGATTCTCTAGGGAAGAATACGGGGGTGGGTTGCCATGCCTTCCTTCAGGGAATCTTCCCAACCTGGGAACTCATATCTGCCTGTGTCTCCTGCGTTGCAGGTGGACTCTTTACCCACCGAGCCACCTGGGAAGCCCATGTGAAGGTGGCGAAAGGCTAAGAGTTGAGTAGATCATGTTAATGAATGTCAAGATCACCAGAAACAGTGTTGAGGGTAAAGATAATGAGCCAGGGAATAAAAATCTCAGTGACTAAGGATATGACCAAGATGTCAAGCAACAGCTACAGCCAGGGAAAGTGGCAGGTGATGTATTATGATGAGGGGCTTCGGGCTTCTTGAGGAAGAGGAGGAGACATTGTCTAGAAGTAGCCATGAGGAGCAGAAGGTCTTGTACCCCACTTCCAGGTCATGTGGTACATACGTGGTATATTTTTTTAAGCACCATTTGAGTAGTTTATAGGGGAATCAGAGTCCTTTGGGAATGGGTTTCAGTTGGTACAAAAAGCTCAAAGGTGGTGCAGAGAAAAGATTTTGCTGACAGCAGATTACTAATTTATGCCAGTAGGCTGAAGATTCAGAGACCTGTGTAAATGGTTAGATTTGGGAATGTGCAGAATTAGTGGCCTACCAAGGATGGATAACCTGGAGAAGCTGAATCTCTCATGACTTGGGAAGTAGGACATTTAGACCTGATGCTCCCACAAAGACTACAGATGATCTGGTCTATTTCTCAGGCCCCTCTTAGGCTGGGTCTCTTGGCATTCATAGGAGTGACAGAGTGGTATCATTGTGTGGAGGGCACCCTTGGGTGTTCTTACCATGAACACAAGTAATTCAAGCTGTGGTGGAGGCCGAATGCATAGAGAAATTTTATGACCTACAACTGGTCTCCAGGTTGTATTTTAAGATTGTGCTATTCAGATTATTTTTACATATTTGCTTGGTATAGTGGGTTGAATGGTGACTACCGCCAAACTTCATGCCCGTGCTCAAAATGTAACCTCGTTTGGAAAAGGGTATTTGCAGATGTAATTAATTAAGGATCTTGAGATGAAATCATCCTAGATTTGGGGTGGGTCCTAAATCCAAAGATTAATATTTTTATAAGAAGAAGAAAGGACTCAGGGCCATAAAAAGAAAAAGGCAGTGTGCAGTAATGCATTTACAATCTAAGATGCACCAAAGATTGCCAGCAGTCACCAGAGGCCAGGAGAGAAGCATGAGATGGATTCTTCCTCCAGAAGGACCTGATCCTGCCGACGCCTTGATTTTGGATGCTGACTTCCTGAGCTGTGGAAGAATGAACTTCTGTTGTTCTAAACCACCCGATTTCTGCTAATTTGTTACTGCAGACCTAGGAAGCTAATCAGTTCAGTTCAGTTCAGCCGCTCAGTTGTGTCCGACTCTTTGTGACCCCATGAACTGCAGCACACCAGGCTTCCCTGTCCATCACCAACTCCAGGAGCTTATTCAAACTCATGTCCATCTAGTCAGTGATGCCATCCAACCATCTCATCTCATCGTACTAGGAAGCTAATACACTTGATAATAAGCTTACTTAGGAAAGGAACTAGGGTCTCAAAGTTATATGCTATCGGAGAGTCACCCATGATGCTAGACGTGTAATCAGCCGTTAATATATATGTTTTGGGAGTTCCCTGGTGGTTCAGTGGTTAAGACTACATGCATCCACTGCAAGGGCTGTGAATTTCCATCCCTGATCAGGGAACTAAGATCCCACATGCCACATGGCACTGCCAAAACAAAAAACTAAGTCCTCTCTAAAGTAAGATAGCATTCCCCCAGAACCTTAAAAATTACCTCTCCATTGTTAGCTGTATAACAATGTCCTGAGCTTAATTTAAAAAAAAAAAAACTAGAAATAAATGTTTTTAAAAAAGCAAACAGAGGCTTTCCTGATGGCTCAGTGGTAAAGAATCTACCTACCAATTCAGGAGACACGGGTTCAATCCCTGGTCTGGGAAGATCGCACATGCCTAAGAGCAGCTAAGCCAGTGCACAGCTATTGAGCCTGTGCTCTGGGGTTCAGGAGCTGCAAATACTGAGCCCAGTTGCCACAATTATTGAATAATCTGAGAGCCCATGATCCGCAACAAGAGAAGCCCGTGCCCTTCAAGGAAGAGTAGCCTCCACTCGCCACAAACAGAGAAATGCCTGGGCAGCAACAAAGACCCAGGACAGCCAAAAGATAAATAAATATAAACAAACAAATGTGTTTTGGGTTAACCCAATCATTTCTTAAGTCATGAGTGTAAAATTTCTCAGACCCTTAAACTGTCCATATGAATAAAATTCAAGGAACCACTTAAAGCCATTTGCCTACTCTTACATGCACCTTATCGGAGAAGGCAATGGCACCTCATTCCAATACTCTTGCCTGGAAAATCCCATGGGCAGAAGAGCCTGGTAGGCTGCAGTCCATGGGGTCGCACAGAGTTGGACACGACTGAGCGACTTCACTTTGACTTTTCACTTTCATGCATTGGAGAAGGAAATGGCAACCCACTGCAGTGTTCTTGCCTGGAGAATCCCAGGGACGGCGGAGCCTGGTGGGCTGTCGTCTATGGGGTCACACAAAGTTGGCCACAACTGAAGTGACTTAGCACCAGCAGCAGCAGCAGTGCACCTTATATGAGTGACATACAAGGTGAGCAACACTGTTTCAACCTCCTGGACACATGAAGATGAATCCCTTAATTTACCCCATTTCTCCCAATTAGTGTTTGTAGAGCTAAGGGGACTGCATGTATTTTTTTTTCTGGCTGTTCTACCGAGGTCAAGTCCCCTTATTTCCCACAGAAAGGCAAGTTCAGGAATTCCATTAAAGTCCTGAAAACTGTTAACCTCTATCCAGCCGAGCATTTTCACAAAGTCCATTTGTGCTTTAGGAGAATAAAACACAGCTGTAGCAATAGTGTTACGCTGGGTATTGACAAAGCCATTTTCTCCCAAATGACCTCCTGAATCTCACTTTCTAGATTGGGAAATGGCAGCAGTTTTAAGTTAACAGCTGGACTGTGTTCTCTTGAGTTAAAGTGATGCTTTTCCTCAAAGTGACAATGTTCACTAATAGAACTTTAGTGTTATGGACAAATTATTTGAAGAGGTCCCCCCCCCCAAATCAGCTGTCTAACCAAGTTCTCTCCCCACTGCAGGAAGGAACAGGAGGAAAGGTCCTGCACTGTTGTAGGTGGGATGGGAGACCTGGAAAGCATCAGTCATTGCTTAACCCAAAAGGCTTTGGGAAAAATAAATCTGAAAGATTTAAAAGGAGTGGGCCAAAGAGTGTTTCAACTTTTGAGATGATGGAAAAGCCCGTGTCCTCCCCTCAGCCTCATCCCAGCATGAGTGCGGACATATTCTGGCCATTCTAGCATGTCCTTACCTGCCAGCATATGTCTGGTGGTTTTTTACTTTGAAGACAAACAGGAAAATGAAGAGAAGGGGATGGTAATATTCTCAGAGAACAGCAGGAGTGGGAAATGGCAGGGCTAGAAAGAGGAAGGGATACAATTTGCTTTTGCTTGAAGTGAAGCAATATAATGAAAGTTGCCAGAAGAAAGCATTGCAGGGTTTTCCTTATTTTCCCTTCCATGTCTCCACCTCAAAGATTGATGGATGGGCAACCAGAGGGAGTTGGCGAGAGAGTTGGCAGAGGCTATACAACCTGACCGGATGATGAACACCTTGGTTTGACAGCCCTCCCAAGAACAATCCCCAAAAATCTGGCTCTAATGAAAGTAGCAGGAATTCTTTTTACCCCTCTTTCGGGTGTATGATCCCTGGGATAGAAAGAAGGATCCATGGGTGACGGTGACTGAATTGATTTTACAATATCTTCATCTCTCTTAACTGCTGTTTCAGGCTTTTTTTTTTTTTTTTGCACTTTTCTTTACTAATGGTTCTTTATTTTTAAATAAATAATACATTTACACATTAACATGAGAAATAGCTCTCCAGACTTATAAACTGTAGGAGATACATACTTATTTCAGTGATGATACTATGGCTTAAAATATTTGGGGAGCACCTCTCAAGAAACTGCTCTCAGACCGTAAGTCAGATCATTTAGAAACTGCTCAGTGGTCATAGCCTTTTAAACTTTGAGTATGGGTGAGCTTTCTGAACAGAGTCAGAAGTCAGAATATGGAGTTGGAGGTAAGTGATTAGATTTGGTGATACAATTTTTGTGCAAAATAAACAAGTTCATAGAAAATAGGCCATGCTCCAATGAAATTGGATTGAAAAAACACAGACCTACTTCCAGGCAGCAATCTCAGAGAACTATCAGCTGTACACAAAAGGAGATATAGGCAAGGAGTAATGTGTACAACAGTGTTTATAATGACAAAAATGCATATTTAAACAATGTAATACTACAGTAGCCAAAATCACATGTATCAACATGAATGAATCTGAAAAACATAATTTTTAACAAAAGAAAAATATTTCAAATGAATATATAGAGTAGGATGCAATTTATATAAAGTTTTTTAAAATATGGAAAACAACTATAAATTATTTAAGAATACATACATATCAATGAAAGTATAAAAGCATTCATGGGAATGATAAAGAAGAAATTTAGGAGAATATTTAATTGGAGAGGGAAGAGGATCATGGGAGTGAGGATGTGTATATTATGGACCAATTTCATCAGGTTTTGCTTCTTAGGGAAAAAGGCAATAATTTGAGCAAATATAGAAAAGTAGCATAATTTGACAAATTGATTGGTGAGAATCTGAATGTTCATTGTATTACAGCCTACATTTTTCTAAATCTTTGAATCTTTGAAATATTTCATTTTGGAGGAAAAACAAAGACAAAACATCTCAGTTTTGTTCTTTTTTTCCTTTGAGTCATCAGACTCAGAGACTTTCAATTTCCAATTAACGTATGTGATATTTTGCCTATACTGGGTAAATTCTGCAAAATCAAAGACACCAATAGCCACAAAATAAGCCAATATTTTCCTCACTTGTTATTAATTAAGCCCATGCTTTGTCAGGTTTCAGATGTCTTAGGATTTTATAGCATAGATGACTTTGGCATATTTTTTCAAGTTGTTTTAAGAACATCCTGTTCAGATGTGCTGTTTTCCTGTGGAAGTTCAGGACAAATGTAAATAATATACATATATATAGAGAGAGATATATATTTAAATTTTATATTATATAACTACATTAGATATAGATCAAATTAGTTAAATTATGTAAAGATATTTAATTAAAATATAAATTTATATTAAATTAATCACCATGCCCAACATCATTTTGCAGAAATTTCCCTTAACTTCAATTAGTCTTTGGGACTGAGTCCATTCTACTTCTTAAACGCTTTACAGTTTATGCGTATCTGTGTGTACTCAGTCATGTCCAACTCTTTATGACCCCATGGCCAGGCTCCCCAGTCCTTAGGATTTCCTAGGCAAGAACACTGGAGTGTGTTGCCATTTCCTTCTCCAGGGGATCTTTCTGACCAAGGGATCGAATCCGTGTCTCTTGTGCCTCCTGCCTTGGCAGGTGGGTTCTTTACCATTGCACCACCTGGGAAGCCCTTATGTGTATCTGAATCAAAGGAATCTCTTACGATCTCAACAATGTCAGTGGATCGTTGAGTGATTAAGCCATTCATTCCGCAAAGATTTGCTGAGCAACAACCATGCACCAGTAACAACACCAACAAAAATTTCTCCCTTCAGGAAAATCACGATCTAGTAGAGGAAATCAGAAGAGTCATGGAGATTTTTAAAGAGAGAGACCAGGATTTCCCTGATGGTACAGTAGATAAGAGTCTGCCTTCCAATGCGGGGGACATGGTTTCGATCCCTGGTCTGCAAGGATTCCACATGCCACAGAGCCACTGAGCCCCAGTGCCACAACTACCCACAACTACCCTCTTGGCCACAACTGCTGAAGCCTTCAAGCTCTAGTGCCTGCAAGCCACAACTAATGAGCCCCTGTGCTGCAGCTACTGACGCTCCTGTGATTAGAGCCCGTGCTCGGCAGCAAAAGAAGCCACCACAGTGAGAAGCCTGTGCGCCACAGCTAGGAAGTAGCCCCTACTCTCTGCAACTAGAGAAAGCCCATGTGCAGCAGTGGAGACCCAGGAGATACAAAAATAAAATAAAGAAAAAAGTAAAAATAAAGCCGTGTGCACCCATCAAAAAATTATAATAAAAAAGAGTGAGAGCATAAAATGAAACTTGGAAGTCACAGGAAAGAGAAAACAGACTCTTCATTTAGGAATTATGGCCAGGATAGACTTTTCAGAGAGTGTGCTGTTTACGCAAAGAACTGAGGGAGATGAGGAACCAAGCTGTGTGTTTTTCTGGGGTAAAAGCATTTCAGGCAGAGAAGATTCCAGTGCAAAACTCCTAATGGAGGAGATTTCTAGAAGGTTCCAGGGACTACGAGGCCCATTGTCATAGGAGCAGAGGCACAAGCAGAGATAGGAAGAAGAGGAGGTGTGAGAGGTGACAGACACTCAGGGCTGAGTGAGGTCAGGGTGAGGCAAAGGAGGCAGTCATCTTCCAGCACAAAATCAAGAAGCTCCAAACAGCCCTCAAAATAATAATACTTTATGGTAACATCTTTTGAAAATCAAATGAAAGCCAAAATTCCATGATGGACAAAATATCAAAAACTAACTGAAGACAAGACCAGCATCTGATTCAACTGACTGATTATTTTGGCCTCAGAAACAACTATAGGTCAACCTGGCACTGATACTGATCCTGTCTTTATTTAAAATTTCAATATTTGATTCATTATGGATTTTTTTGCATTAATTGTGCTTCTCAAAAATATTTCAGTGAAACATCATTTTTGTTGATGTCCCTTAAATTTTACCCTTGAGACTTTTGATTCATATGCCTCATTCTAGTCTCAGTCTTGAAGTCATTTTGAAATTTAAGCAATGCTACCCCCTACCTTCTTATAGGCAAACTGAGAAGACAGCACAAAGGGTTATCATAAATACCACACCCAGATTTCCCTGTTATTAACATCTCACATTATATGGTGATGGATGGCATCACCAACTCGATGGACATGAATTTGAGCAAGCTCTGGGAGTTGGTGATGGAAAGGGAAGCCTGGCTTGCTGCTGTCCATGGAGTCACAAAGAGACGGACATGACTGAGCAACTGAACTGAACATCTCACATTAGCATGGTACACTTACTATAATTAATGAACCAATTCAATACATTCTTGTTAAATTTGATTCATCTTTCCTTAGTTTCAACCTCTGGACCTTCTTCTGTTCCAGAATCCTATCCCAGGTACCACATTACATTTAGTCATCATGTCTCCTTAGGCATCTCCTCACTGTGGCTGGTTCTCAGATTTTCCTTGTTTTTGATGACCTGGACAGTTTTGAGGAGTATTTTGTAGAATGATCCATGCTGGAATGTGCCTGATGTTTTTCTCATGATAAGACTGGGGTTATAGGTTATCAGGAGGAAGACTGCAAAGGTAAATTACCATTTTCATCACATTGTACCATGAGTATTTATCATTCACGTGATTTACGACTAGGTGTTTGGTCACCTAAGGTAGTGTCGGTCAATCTTTTCCACTGTAAACTTACTTTTTTTTCCCCTCTTCTTTTCCACACTAGAATGCAGTCACTATTTGCAGCCCACAGCTAAAGGATGGGGAGCTGTGCTCTCCCATCTTGAGGGTGGAGATTCTGCATAAATTATTTGGAATTCTTCTGCAGAGGAAATTGGTGTCCTGCAGTTGTTACTCAACCATTTGTTTATAACAGTATGAGCTCGTGTATGCTTTTTTAATACTCTGAGTTATAATCCAATGCTAGTTTATTTTATTGCCCAAATTCTTCCACTTCTGTCCATTGGAAGCCCTGTCAGTTGACTCCTGTGACCGTTTGCCACTATCAGAGTATGAGTATTTTGGGCAGGGGGTACTTCTTTACTTTCTGTTGTTACTAGATGTTCTGATCTTGTATATTTCCTGGCTCAGTCCTAGAATAAGTCATTTCTCCAAAGTCCTGGTTCCTGTTGTTTGAGATTGTTATTAAAAAACCAAGATCAGTAATACAACATTGAAAAGCAATTATACTCCAAATAAAACTCCAAATCAGGGCACTCCATGCACTTATTGTTACTAGAGTGCTCCTCTGCCTTTTAAAAACCCAATATGACAGCAAAAAATAAATTCCTGCTCATAACATTACTGTATCTCTTAATAGACTTTAATTGATATGTCTGATAATTTATCCTTGGTTTATTGAAATTCATGTAAAATTTGGTATTAAGTCTTTGGTCTCTGAGCCATAACTTTAATATGGACAATGAGCAACATTCCCTTAATTTCAGCAGACTGAGGATTCATGGAGCCAAGTTCTGCTCTATTGAACATAAATGGAGGTGGCCTTGGTAATCACTCTGCTCTACTTCCTTATATCACAAGCAAAAATTTGGCCTCATTATTTTTTAGACATGTCACATTCAACCAAAGGTATAACATGCCATGGAGATGTTGGGTCCTTTCATGATCCCACTGATCATATGAAAGGAGAGACATTTGATGGGGACAAATGTTTTCAGCTCTCCCCCAACACTGACCCACTTGCAGCCAGTTTTCCCCAGTCTCCCATAAGTCTTTACTGGTATCAACATCTTGCTGCTACATCACTTTCCTACCCCTAAGATCACTTTAACCCTTAATTATGGTTCCTCTTACATTACTCATTTCATCTGACCTCATTAGTACAATATTGAAGTATTTTCCCAGTAATGTGACAATGGTTTAGTTGGTTTAGTCACTAAGTCATGTCAGACTCTTGCGACCCCACGGACTGTAGTCTAGCAGGCTCATCTGTCCATGGGATTCTCCAGGCAAGAATACTGGAGTGGGTTGCCAAATCAGCCATTTATTCAAATTGTTTTAAGATAAGGAATCATCCATATACTTATACCTTTTTTCATGGAGGCAGAGGAAATAAATTCCAAAGCTCTTCTGGAACATAAAGACAAACTTATTCATGGGTCTTCTAAAATTAGAGACTCTAATTTAAATATTATTACCAATGATGATGAATTAGCATTAAAAAGGATTTTTTAGAAATTAAAGGCTACATTCAATAGGGCATAATAACCCCTAAAGTTTTGTTTTCATTGTTACAGACACACTGTGAAAGAACACTCTTTACAGCTATTACACAGAGATCAGCATTTTATTCTCCTAAATGATTTTTAGTCTGAAACTTTATTTAAACAGTTTCCTTTAAGCGGTTATGCCATTTAAAATTTTTGCCTCTGCTCCTCAGCTGTCTGGCTATATTTTTGATAGGATAACTACTCAGGAAGACATGAAGCTCTCAGTTCTTACTTTTTAATTGAGAAAATGATTATAACATTTTGCGGCAGAAAAGAGATGACTGAAACTGAATCTGCCCTTCAGAGGTGATGAACAGATTTGTTTCCCAGATTTTGTTGCTGTATACACATGCCAACCTTACCAAATTGCCTACGTTAGTTATGTATATGTTTTTGTCAGCTAATTATACATCAGTAAAGCTGGAAAATTAATAGTGTATCTAGCTTGGAAACATGTGCCCTCTTGATCCAATTGGGAGATAGCTGAAGCCACAGGTTGGTTGGAAGTTTTCAACTTCATGGAAAATAAGCATGGTTGTATCTCCCCAAGGTTCCTCAGTGGTAAAGAAACCACCAGCCAGTGCAGGAGCCACAGGAGACTCGGGTTTGATTCCTGGGTGTGGAAGATCTCCTGGAGTAGGAAATGGCAACCCACTCCAGTATTCTTTTTTTTTTAATTTGTTTTAATTGCCCACTCCAGTATTCTTGCTGGGATAATCTCAGGGACTGAGAAGCCTGGCAGGCTACAGTCCATAGGGTTGCAAAGAGTCTGACATGACTGGGCAACTGAGCACAGCACATTTCCCCAAAATTCATACGTTGAAATCCTAACCCCCCAAGTGGATGGCAGGTAGCCCTGTGAAAAGTGATTCAGTCATGAGGGTGGAGCCCTCACAAATGGGATCAGTGGCTTTTATAAAAGAGATCTCTAGTTCCTTCCAGCATATGAGGACACAGTCAGAAGCTGCCCACTTTGAACCAGGAAGAGGACTGTCACCAGAATGTGACTATAGAGGCACCTTGATCTTGAACGTCCAGCCTCCAAAACTGTGAGAAGAAATTTCTGTTGTCTGTAAGCTACTTGGTCTGTGGTATTTTGTTATAGCAGCCCAATTGGATTAAGACAGTGTGCAAATTAAACATGAAAATCTCTTCTCCACATAGAAGGCAGTTCCTTTTGAAATGTCTTTGAGCATCTTCAGTATAAAGGACAGAAACCACTGGGGAGGAGGTATGAAAAGGTGGCTGAAACTTGGGTTAGATTTTCCTTATGCACCAGCTATGGTTAAAATAGAAAGTCCATGGGACTTCCCTGGTGGTCCAGTGGCTAAAATTCCACACTCCAAATGCAGAGGGCCCAGGTTCAATTCCAGTTCAGGGAACTGGATCCCACAGACTGCAACTAACAATTCACTTGTCACAGCTAAAAAGATCCCACATGCAACTAAGACCCAACACAGCCAAATAAAATAAAATAAGATTAAAAAAAGCAGCTAAGAGTCGAAGACAAGTCATCTCAAGTGCCCAGAACTCCCACATTCACTACCTTTCTGGAATTCAATCAGATGCTTCCAGTTTCAGTCTTGTGTCTAAAAGAAAAAGCAAAACTAACCATAATATATACTTTTTAAAGTTGTGGCCAATGTGTTCTTACAGTGACAGACATGGATGAGAATGGGAGAACTTGCATTTGACAACAACATTGGCAGCCATTGATAAGTGATGTCCTTGATGAATCTTGATGTGAATTCAGCTGCTTTATTACATATGTCAAGCTCAATGCGTAGGGCTTGTATCTGTGAAAGAAATACTTTATCACATATTATTGTGCTTCCCCAGATTATTAATGCTATACAATAATTGCATTAGTTATATTAATTATCTAATACGTAATTAATAGTGGAGGTAATAAGACATCTCATAGGCCTTCCAATAAACATTTCTTATGGTGAGATGCCCTGTACTGGATTACTTATTGTTGTGACTTATTCTCTACCCTCCCTGAAAGAGACTGATAAAATCCTGCCTGTTGCTATGTGACTTATAGTGCTTCCCTGCAGAGTTTAATTCTCTGCCCTGTGCTCCTTGACCAAGGCATGCTTTGGCCAGTGATACATGAGCAGAAATGATATGTTTCACATCTGAGTAAACATCTCAAAAATCATCATATGGTACCACTTTTGCTCTTTTCCTTCTGCCTTGAGAATGAAATGTCCTAATTAGAGGCCACTCCTTCAGTCTGAAAGCTAAAGGGAAAAGCTGTTGTTCATTTAAGTGCTTTGGGGGCTATTTATTACTGACTAATACAGATACTGAAACATTGTATTTTCATCCACGTGGCACTCTCTTATTCCAACCTCTGTTTGGACTGCCAGTTCTGTGCATGTTTCTGCCAGCTTGATGCAATGTCAGCCTGATGGCCACCTTACGTGGACCTGTGCATGCATCTCTTGGCTTCTGCCGTGGGCTTCTCTGACTCTGTAGTGTGGGATGTCCATTAGAACACAGGTACAATACAAGGCATGAGGAGTACAAAGGTACCCTTAACACATGGTAGAGGGGAGTCAATGGGAAATTCCTCCTGGTTTTGTCCCTTGTGTATTCAGTTCTGAAGCATATTTCATGAGGCTCCTCAGAAGTTCCAGCAAAATAGAATAATGGCTGCCCAGAGGACTGGACAACTCGGTTATACATCTCTGTACAGGCATTGCTTTCTTCTCTGTTTCATTCCCTATATCCTTCCTTCTTGCTCCCCGGAATCACATTCCCAAGTAAACTATCTGGACACTAGATATTGTCATCTCAGGCTGTGCTTTCAGGGAGCCCAATATCTCAATTCCATTTGCTATAGATTTTGTGAGACGTGAGTAGGGCACCAGCCACTTTAGCCCATTTTCTGGTCAAACCTTGGCTACCTTACAGTTTGAAGTTTCTTTGCAATGTTCACCACCCTTATTGATTCTAGAGAATATGAACATTGAAAGTATTTTTGAGTCTATACGGGTTTCATCATTTCTTTTACATCTGATATGTGGAATAAATGTCCTCGCTGCTTCAATAGAATAATCCAAATTTGGAAATAAAGTATTCTAGAAGTCCTTAAATTTGTGCCAAAGGGAGAAACCCACTGGGCTTTGCTCCTTGTCTGAATCATTAGGTAGCTGCTATATCACTCTGTTCTGAAACCCTGATCTTATTTTAGAAATAAATGAATCATGCCACCTTTGTACATGTGAGCATTTCTGCCATCCTAAGAATACATACACTATCACTATAGGATATGCCTAGGGACTGCCTTTCTTCCATATAATAAAATCAGCCTGAACATTCAGGCCCCCACTGGGAAGGATTAGCTTCGCTCTTTGTTGTCACAGCTTTGCTCAAATGTACACCTGATGCAGAGGATAGCTGTGGTGGTAGTATTCAACTACATTGAAAGCTAGAGCATTCAAATCATGGTGTTATTTCCATCACCTACCCACTCCTTTATTTGCATGTGCCAGGCCATGGGTATAAGAGTAAGGGGAAAAGATTGCCAAGAAGTCCCCAGATAATTCAATGATTCAAAGCACTTCATGCAAGTCTTTGAAACGTGTGTGTGTGTGTCCATGTGCAGGCTTGTGTGTCTGTATCTGTGTGTGTATGCAAGTATGTATGGGTGTGTCTGAGTGTGCATGTGTGCATACATATGCCTGCGTGCACATATGTGTATCCATGCTTGCACACACATACAAAGCATGAAGGAATGATTATGAAGACGGGCAGCATCTGAAAGACCTTCAGAGGAGGTCGATCGCTTCATAGAGACAAGAGCAAAGGTGAAGTTTAAGGAAGATTAACCACAGTCTTGGCCAAACTTTTAGCCAGAATAGCTATTTTATAATCACTATACCAATGAGTATCATTTCTACCTTTGTCTACCTGGTGGCTCAGCAGCAAAGAATAGGCCTGCCAAAGCCTGCCAATGCAGGAGACGCAGGTTTGATCCCTGGGTCAGGAAGATCCCTTAGAGAAGGAAATGGCAACCCACTCCAGTATTCTTGCCTGAGAAATCCCATGGACATAGGAGTCTGGTGGGCTACAGTCCATGGGGTTGCAAAAGAGTTGGACTTAGCAACTAAATAACAACAATACCCCTAGGTTGGCATTTATATACTCTTAAATATTTAATGGGTGATAATAAAGTATTTGACCAATAAAGCAAAGGTAACAAAGTTCATTTAATTTAGCCATTGTACAAAAAAATATATCCTGAATGTTCTGGTTTTTTTAATATGGCAGTAACTAACTTACTCTGTCACAAAAATAAGACATACACAGTCATCATTTAAAATCCAAACATAATTTGTCAAATGATTTGCCTTGAGTGAGTATATTAAGCGAATCTTAAATTAAAATTTAATTGCTGACATTTATTTTACCATGGACAGTTGCACCCTTCCAATTCTCTTTGAAAGTCTTAATCAAAATATTACCAAATACAAAAGACTTCCCTGGTGGCGTAGTGGATGGGCATCTGCCTGCCAATGCAGGGGACACAGTTTCAATCCCTGGTCTGGGAAGATCCCAAATACCTCAGAGCGACTAAAGCCCAGGCACCACAACCACTGAACCCAAACTCTAGAGTCCGGCAGCCGCAACTGCTGAGCCCACATGCTGCAACTGCAAAAGCCATGCTCTGCAACAAGGGAGGCCACCGCAGCGGGAAATCCACACAGGCAGCAAAGAGTAGCCCCAGCTCGTAACAATTAAAGAAAGCCTGCACGCAGCACCATAGTCCCAGCTCAGCCAAAAATAAACAAATAAGTAATTTTTTTCAGCTTTCTTCACAGTCCAACTCTCACATCCATACATGACCACTGGAAAAACCATAGCCTTGACTAGACGGACCTTTGTAGGCAATATAATGTCTCTGCTTTTGAATATGCTATGTAGGTTGGTCATAACTTTTCTTCCAAGGAGTAAGCGTCTTTTAATTTCATGGCTGCAATCACCATCTGCAGTGATTTTGGAGCCCCCCAAAATAAAGTCTGACACTGTTTCCACTGTTTCTCCATCTATTTACTTTATATTTATTCTGAGCTTTACTCCAAATACTGAGAGATTCAAAACCTGTAAGTCCAGGAAACATGACTTGTTGACTCTGAGTTTTCTGCCTGAAAACATCTAGTTTATATCTTAACACCTTACAGGGCTGGTTTGTACAAAACACTCCCCTTTCCATTTCAGCTGAACTCTAGCATGGCCTTGGCTGGTTTTCTGGGAACTTCTAGAAAACAAATTCTTTGAATAATGAGTAAAATTATTTTTTAAAATCAGCTTTATCAAGGTATAATATGTGCTATATAGTAAAAAGCAATTATTTGGAAAGTACAATTCAACATTTTGATGAATGCATATGGTGATGTATCCACCACTATACTCACTCATGTTGTAAAGCAGTTCCTTTACCCTCAAGAGTTTCCTCGCACCCAGTGAATCTCCTCTTCCTAGTCCTGGCCCTGGGAACCCCTGATAAAAAAAATAAATAAATAAAAAATAAAATATTACCAAATATAATTTTTCAGTTTATTGTTGCCACAGACAGGCTGTGTACTCTTTCACCTTCAGGCTCCCTCTATAGAGATACAGCTGTCTACATTATAAAAGTAGCAAACTTTGTCCCATCTTTTAGATCCAGTCGAGATGTCACCTGAGGTTGTGACTCACACAGGCTCTCAGAGCTGACTATGCACATCACTTTACAGCTCCATCATCAGTGACATGGGATTAGTAGCCTAAAGTCAGCCCAGGCAGTAATATTTATACCATGGAAATCAGCAACACTACAAATCAGGGTGTGCGTCTCTCTTGTTTTCTGAGAACTGGTTGTTACCATTTATCAGCACACCACTGATAACAACCTTATTCTTGAAGACCTGAGTGAACCAGGCAGAGCTTGGGTACTAATTGAGAGTCTAGATTAGCCTGTAAAACCAAGCAAGCATAAAATCTCAAGGTCGTATCAGTCAGCAGTCAGTTCAGTCGCTCAGTCGTGTCTGACTCTTTGTGACCCCATGAATCGCAGCATGCCAGGCCTCCCTGTCCATCACCAACTCCCGGAGTTCACTCAGATTCATGTCCATCGAGTCAGTGATGCCATCCAGCCATCTCATCCTCTGTCATCCCCTTCTCCTCCTGCCCCCAATACCTCCCAGCATCAGACTCTTTTCCAATGAGTCAACTCTTCGCATGAGGTGGCCAAAGTACTGGAGTTTCAGCTTCAGCATCATTCCTTCCAAAGAAATCCCAGGGCTGATCTCCTTCCTTCAGAATGGACTGGTTGGATCTCCTTGCAGTCCAAGGGACTCTCAAGGGTCTTCTCCAACACCACAGTTCAAACACATCAATTCTTCGGCACTCAACCTTCTCTGTTCTGATACGCTCAGGTTGTATCAGAACAGAGGTTTATTCTCACTTTGAGTGATAACTCTTGGTCTGAGAGATAACACTTATCACATTCCCCCGAGAGACTCCAAGACTCAGGCTTACAGAGGTCCCTCATCCTGCAGCTGTAGCCTCTGGAACACATGACCCCCATGGTTAATGCTGCAGGGCAATGGACCATAGGGGATGCTCGCCTGGAAATGAAATGTTTCTGTGTGTTAGTTTCCTCCTGCTGCTATAACCAATTACCACAAACTCAGTGGCCTCTAACAATACAAATGTATTGTTACATTTATCTTATCTTACAGTTCTGAATGATCTCATTGGGCTAAAATCAAGGGGTTGGTAGGATCATATTTCTCCTGGAGACTCTAAAGAAGAATCCATACCTTTCCTAGCATCTAGACTCTGCCTACATTCCTTAGCTTATGGCATGTTCCTCCATCTTCAAAGACACCAGAATAGATTCTTCAAATAAATTCTTCGTTCCATCTTTAGGCTTTGGTCCCTGATTCTGTTGTTACATCTCCCCTTTCTCTTCTGCCTCGTTCTTCCATTTTGTAATAACCCTTTGATTACACAGCCAACCTGGATAATCAAGGATAACCTGCCATACGATTCTTACCTTAACTTCATCTGCAAAACCCCTTCTTTCATCTGAAGTGACATATTCACAGGCTCCATAGATTAGAATGTGGACATCTTCAGGGGACCACCATCCTGTCTGACTCAATGGGGCTGAACATAGTGGAGTGGTCCAAGAAAAATAAACATTTTCACCATCTTGAAAAGGTTGGGATTATCACTGTTAATGTAGCCTCCATCCCAAGTTTTAAAATATTTATTTGTGTGTGCATTTACACATAAACATACTATATATATGTATTCAACTCCTTTTCCCATTTGTTTCTTCAAGAAGCATTCTCAGATGATACAAAGTTGGGAGCAAATCCTTCAACTTCCTGGTAGGAGCAGAGAGGAGGTGGAGTCCCCAGACATTTCTACCAAAAAACTGTGCCTCTCTTGTGTCCCTTATGCTTCAGTGCTATAAAGGAAGCACATTAGAACTTAAGCCCAAGAGTTAAGTACTGTCATAAGTTCTGTACACTGTCCTGAAGGTTGCAAATCCTTATTTTGCTAGTTAAGGACTCTTGTAATCACTAACAATCAACTGCTAACATAAGTTTTCACATTGGTAGTTCAGAGACACCTAGCGTATACTCTATGCCTCTATGTTGCCCTTTAAAATAATTTAACTTTATAAAAGGTCTTATTTCTTTCTTATGTCTTCCCTCCCTTCCTTCCTTTCTTTCTAATGCCAAAATTGGTGCCGTTGTTGTTCAGCCACTAAGTGGTGTCCAGTTCTTTGTGAATCCATGGACTGGAGCACGCCACGCTTCCCTGTTCACTATCTCCCAGAGTTTACTCAGACTCATGTCCATTGAGTCGGTGATGCTATCCAACCATCTCATCTTCTGTTGCCCCCTTCTCCTTCTGCCTTCAATCTTTTCCAGCATCAGAGTCTTTTCCAACGAGTTGGCTCTTTGCATCATGTGACCAAAGGACTGGAACTTCAGCTTCAATATCAGTCCTTCCATTGAATATTCAGGGTTGATTTCCTTTAGAAATGACTGGCTTAATCTCCTAGGTAGCCAAGGGACTCTCAAGAGTCTTCTACAGCACCACAGTATTAAAGCACCAATTCGTTGGTGCTCAGCCTTCTTTATGGTCCAACTCTCACATCTGTACAGGACTACTGGAAACACCATAGCTTTGACTCTACAGACCTTTGTTGACAAAGTGATGTCTCTGCTTTTTAATATGCTGTCTGGATTTGTCATAGCTTTTCCTCTTAGGAGCAAGGGTCTTGGTGGGACTGCGAGTTGATGCAACCACTATATAAAACAGTATGGAGGGTCCTCAAAAAAACTAAAACTACAGGTGCCATATGATCCAGAAATTCCACTTCTGGCATATAATGGACAAAAATATAATTAAAAATGATACATGCATCCTTGTGTTTATAGCAGCACTGTTTTCAATAGCCAAGACATGGAATCAACCTAAATCTCCATCCACAGACGAATGGACAGAGAGGATGCAGCACATACACAGTAGAAAATTCAGTTTAGTTCAGTTCAGTCACTCAGTCATGTCCGACTCTTTGTGACCGCATGAGTCGCAGCCCGCCAGGCCTCCCTGTCCATCATCAACTCCCGGAGTTCACTCAGACTCACGTCCATTGAGTCGGTGATGGTATCCAGCCATCTCATCCTCTGTTGCCCCCTTCTCCTCCTGCCTCCAATCCCTCCCAGCATCAGAGTCTTTTCCAATGAGTCAACTCTTCTCATGAGGTGGCCAAAGTGCTGGAGTTTCAGCTTTAGCATCATTCCTTCCAAAGAAATCCCAGGGTTGATCTCCTTCAGAATGGACTGGTTGGATCTCCTTGCAGTCCAAGGGACTCTTAAGAGTCTTCTCCAACACCACAGTTCAAAAGCATCAATTCTTCGGCGATCAGCCTCCTTCACAGTCCAACACTCACATCCATACATGACCACAGGAAAAACCATAGCCTTGACTAGACAGACCTTAGTTGGCAAAGTAATGTCTCTGCTTTTGAATATACTATGTAGGTTGGTCATAACTTTTCTTCCAAGGAGTAAGCGCTTTTTAATTTCATGGCTGCAGTCACCATCTGCAGTGATTTTGGAGCCCAAAAAAATAAAGTCTGACACTGTTTCCACTGTTTCCCAATCTATTTCCCATGAAGTGATGGGACCGGATGCCATGATCTTCATTTTCTGAATGTTGAGCTTTAAGCCAACTTTTTTGCTCTCCTCTTTCACTTTCAGCAAGAGGCTCTTTAGTTCCTCTTCACTTTCTACCATAAGGGTAGTGTCATCTGCATATCTGAGGTTATTGATATTTCTCCCGGCAATCTTGATTACAGCTTGTGTTTCTTCCAGTCCAGCGTTTCTCATGATGTACCCTGCATATAAGTTAAATAAGCAGGGTGACAATATACAGGCTTGACGTACTCCTTTTCCTATTTGGAACCAGTCTGTCATTACTCAGCCATAAAAAAGAATGAAATAATGTCATTCACATCACCATAGATGAAACGAGAGATTATCGTGCTAAATGAGGTGTGTCAGAAAAAGAAAGACAAATACCATGTGCTTTCACTTATATGCGGAACCTAAAATGTGACACAAATGTACTTTTATGAAACTGAAACTGAGTCACAGACGTAGAGAACAGACTTGTGATTGCCGAGTGTGTTGAGGGCTTAGGGAAGGGTGAACTGAGAGTTTGGGATTAGCAGATGCAAACTATTATACACAGAATGAATAAATAACAAGGTCTTATACAGGGAACTATGGTCAATATCCTGTGATAAACTTTAATGGAAAAATATGAAAAAGAATGTACATATACGAAAAACAGAATCATTAGACTTTGTATCAGGAATCAACACACTATAAATTGATTATATTTCAATTAAAAAAGAAAATAGAGTTCAGTATTGATGCAAGATTGATAAAGTATGGTTGTTGGTTTAGTTACTCAGTTCTGTCTGACTCTTGGACCATAGCCCATCAGGGTCCTCTGTCTATAGGATTTTCCAGGCAAGAATACTGGGGTGGGTTGTCATTTCCTTCTCCAAAAAGATAAAGTATATTTTGGTGTATGGTTAAAAAAAAATTAAAAGTCTCCTGAATGTTAAAGCCCTATCCTAGAAAACCTGATTCTAAAATAGTGAATATATTTTGACCCAATTTGGTTCATAAAAGAGGAAAATTTGCCTTTAAATCATAACCTTTAGAAGAGATTTTTTCCTTCAGTTCAAAGATAAATAATTAAAAGCAAATGTAATATCTTGTAAAGTAAATATGTTCACCAATAGAATGCCTGATGATTCCTAAATATTCAAAAAATCATTGTATTTGACGTATTAGAGATGACAATACACTAGCTAATCTGATATCCTGTTGATTGGAGGAAATGTACTTTGAAGATTGTGTGTTTGCACTTGGCCAATTATACACATTTATTTGGGTGAAAGCATGAATACTACGCCATTTTCCCCAGACAATTATGTTATATGGTCCAAAGCTTGGTGGTGACTTTCCCCTACCATCAGTTTTACTTCTACTGAAACCTCTTTTTCTACCTACTGTCTTCAAAGTGAGAAAGAAGAGTGCACACCATTTAATCTGCATGAATATCCAGAATCAAAGAATAAAAAATCTTTTTTTTTAAGGTTCAGAGTGATCAACTATCTTTGGCAATTACATAGGCTACTACAATGGAAGATGCAAAAATATTGAGACCCACTGAAGCTTAATTACTTTCCATATTTACTCTCATCCCTTCCTTGCAGTCTGCATCTCTGCCTTAATTCATAGCTAATCGAGGTCAGAGTCAGGGTTAATAGCCTGCAGCTCAACATTCATTAAGTCATTCGCTGATCATTAAAACATCCTGAAAGAGCTTTATGTTGAAGTTTTAATAGCAGCAATATATGGAAACTTGCTGTTCTCAAATACTAATAATTGCTCTTTTATGACAGTAAGGAAGTGTGTGTATCCAACAGCTCATATTAATCTTGATTACCAGTTCTGCTCTCAATCTAAATTCAAAACCAAATTTTTAGGAAAACTTCCAGAATGATGAGAATTCATGCATTAGAATTTTCTGACCCAGGAGCTATTGTCACAGCTCTGGGGATCAGAAAGGGCTACAGTCCAAAGGGTGTCCCTACTACCTCCAAATGCAGGGAGTGCACCTTTCACATGGGAGATTGATTTCCTGCTTTCAGAGAGACAAAGAGGAGGATCAGAGTGTCCCTCTTTCCTTGACCTTTTCTTAAATAACTTTAATTCAAAATAGTCAATATGCCATTCAGGCATGTTTATGGACAGCCTGCCCTGAGCCCCAACAGTTGCCTCCTCTGAAACTTCCCTGCAAGTTTTTTCATATTAAAAACTGAACTGGTAGATCATTTCATTTCACTGAGCCAGTCTCTTCATCTTGACAATAGGTCAGTTCATTTAAACTAATTTCAGGAGGCAGTGATGCGGGTCAGCTCCCAAAGTTGGGCCTATATTATATTGGGTATTTCATAAGAGACGTGTCTATGGAAACATAAGAAAAAACAAAGGTTAATGACTGGAGCAGTTATAAACCAGTTTCTGAGCCCAGGGGCAGTCAGTCAAGGAGATCTGGGATGTCAGGTTTGCAGCATCTTTTGCAGTTTGAAATATTTCTGATGATGTCCTCAGATGCTCAAGTAAACTTTCTGAGTGGTTCAAACAGCAGTAGAAATGAAGCTTGTCATTTGGAATAATGCCCGGTCATAAAAAAGAATGAAATCGTGCCGTGTGCAACAACAGGATGGGCCTAGAGGATATTATACTTTGCGAAATGTCAGACAAAAAGACAAATACTGTCTGTTATCATTTGTATGTGGAATCTAAAAAGTAAAACTAGTGAATATAGCAAAAGAGAAATAGACCCATATATGGAGAGCAAACTAGCAGTGACCAGTGGGGAGAGGGAAGAGCAAAAGGGCAAGATAGATGGAGGGGATTAAGAGAAACAAACCAGTCTGTATAAGATAATTACACTGCAAGGACATATAACACAGGGAATATAGCCAATAGTTTACAATCACTTTAAACGGAGTACAATTTACAAATTTTTTGAATCATTATCTTTTCAGGTGTAATGATTCATTTTGGATCATTATACCTGAAACTAACATAATATTATAAATCCACAATACTTCAATGAAATAATTTTTTAAATTAAAAACTCTATCAGTTTAACGGAAAGAAAAACAAGTTTTAATTTTGTGCCAACTTCCTTTTTTTAAAAAAGTGTGCTCAGTGTTTATTAGACACAGTAGTATATATTATCTGTAGATTATTCATGTGCAAAGCAGATGCTTTTTTTAAATTTGCTTTTTAATTGGAGTATAATTGCTTTACAGTGTCTCCTAGAAATAATAAGAAAAGTAAGATATGTTTTGGGGTTACTGTGCTATGCTTCCTTTTGATATTAAAACTCATTTACTTAATAAGTGTTTTCTAATGTAATTCCTTCCCAAAGACTTCTCTTTTTTTTTTTTTTTCTTACAAACGTAATATAACTTTCTATGTCTATTTAAGTTTATTCCTTGTTCTCTTTTCCATTTAGAAATAAAAAGCTTTAGGACAAAATCACTTTCTTTCTCTTTAACAAAAACATCTCCATGCCTTACAACCCCAAAACATATCTTACTTTTTAAATTATTTCTAGTAGCTTTAGTCATACATATTAGATTTTTTAATTCATAGAAACCTTAAATTCTTTTTGGAAAAATGAAATTGTGAAATGTGTTGGCATTCTGTGGGTTGGCAGCTTATAAATACATATCCTAATTGCTAGAAACACATGCTACTTAATAGTACATTCTTTCAATAATGCGCAAGATATTCATGCACAAGATATTTACTAATAGACCCGAAAATATTTATTCGCTCTGTAACAAAAGGTCAAAGGTACATGAACTTAGCGTTGTTTAGCAATTAATGATTCAGTATTTTATCTCATTTGTAAATGATCTAGCATTCAATGAATTCCTGTTATTTAATTTAACTTAGAAAAAATTTAAGTGAGTGTATTACCAAAGAGATTAAGGAAACTATGCATATCATAAAACAATTATGGTTTGAAAATTCACCTAAAAACTCTTATTATTGGTTATATCTATTCATTTCTTCTTAAAAATAGTACTTAGATTATTCATAAAAATTTCATGAGAAGTTTAAGCAGCTAGTCATTATCTGAAGTTTTGTGCTTTGTGTTCATTTGTCTTTTGCTGACAAACTTTGCAGCAGAGACAACAGGAGCCCATTTGACTAGTAAACCTCCAGGTAGATAAAAGTTGTTTATCTACGTTATATTTAATGCTGATAAATCTGAAGACATACCTGTATTAGTTAAACCTTCAAATTAATTTCTATATACTATAGATTACCCTACATCATGTGCCCTTGAAAGATGTTTGGGTTAATTTTTATTATATTTTTGAGAATTTTTATGTAGGTGTTTATTTAAGCCAATTAAATAGAGCTCTTTTACAGATTAATTTTGGCAATATCATTTGAAGGTAAAAAAATATGATATCTATAATGTATACATTGACATATAGATAAACACAACCAGAGATTTCATAGTTTTTATTTTTAAACTTTAGTCGTGAATCAGGTACAACACAAATCTTACCAGTTTATAAAAAACAGCTGAAATAAATCAAGTTTACTTTCTCAGATGGCAAAAATCTTTTGTTATTTGTGGAGAAGATTTAAGCTACATTTGTCCTTGATAAGCAATTTTTAAGGAGGCTGAATTTGGGGGCAAGAGAGTTCCTCTAGCAGTTTTTATACTAAAAGTCCTCTTTCCCTCTTTTTTTAGTTTCAGATTCTAGTGATTGAGTTAATCCAGGCTCAGGCTCAGTTGATTGTGGGATGTGTTTACATTTCAAAGACATGATAAATTTATAAATTTAAGGAGCAGAAAAAGAAAAGTTTTCTTCTAAGAGTTTTGGAGTACATTTAGTGGCTCTAGTGGTAGAGAACCTGCTTGCCATTGTGGGAGATCTAAGAGACATAGGTTCGATTCCTGGGTCTTAAAGATCCCGTGGAGGAGGGTATGGCAACCCACTCCAGTATTCTTGCCTAGAGAATCCCATGGACAGAGGAGCCTGGCAGGCTACAGTCCATAGGGTCACAAAAGTTGGACACTGAAGCAACTGAAGTGACTTAGCATGCACACATGTCGACTATCATAAGTCTTAGGGTGATTATTATTTAAATTTTGTTCTTCTTTAGTACAGAACACTTTTATTCCAATATCCTGATTTTTTTTTACAATATCTACAAGCATTTGAGAGAAACAGCTGCCATTTTGGGATTGGTAAAGATAGGTGGGCATTGACTTGTTACTAGCCTTGTAGTTCTGATTTTATACAGATTAGCAAGACAAAAAAAATTCTAGGCCCCGCAACAGACTTCCCAACCTGGGGATCTGCCAAGGGAACCAAGATATCAACAATAACAATTAGCAAGACAAAGGCTATTGCTTCTACTAGACCTTTAATATTGGCTTTCAGCTGATCAATTTCCAGATTATTTGTAGGAGGGACTGGGGAATTGCTGAGGAGATGGAGCAATTTTTTTTTTTTCCCAGAAGGGGAATTTATGTTGGATCTTTGTTTTAGTTTCAGTTCTGTTATTGTGAACAAGGGACTCCCTAAAGCCAGCCACTATAACTTTTCTCCCCTTTTAATTTGGTTCTCTCATAAGTACCAATATGAAAGTGATTTACTAATCATGAGATCTTTCAAGAATTTCCTTTCAAATATAGCCAATCATCATCTGGTCATTGACAAATAGGATCTCATATTAACTTAAAATAGTGACTCAAACCAATAAACCTGTTTTTTTTAATGACTTAGCCAAAGACATAGGAGGCAACTCACAAGAGAATATGTCAATATCTCAAGATCTAGAAAGTTTACTTCCAGAGTTAGTCTAAGAAATGCAAGCCCTTCATTGCTACAGGTGCTGAAAATGGTGCAGTGAAAATGGTGTCTCCAGTTTCCTGTAAAAGCATGGATGCCTCAGGTCACAGACCCACTAACCTGTGACACCAGGTAGATACTACAGGAATGGGACTTTTCCAGGACTAGCAAAGCTACAAAGATTAAGACAACAGAGGTCCCTTGTGGACTTCAACACATTGTGACAACGTGTTCTGAGAGCCAGCAAGGCCAGACAAAGAGTGTTGCCTGTGACTTTGCGTCACTTTGTGTCAATGGAACTCCAGTCTACTTGGCCACCAGATGCATCCTGGCAAATGCACCTGCTAGATGGTGGAGACCAGTGAAAATATTCTCAGTAGACACAAAGCCAAGCTCTCAGGACGTAGAACAGGATGGAATGAAAAACTCATCTGGTTTTCTTAATATAGGACCCATGGCCAAGTTTGCTATATAGACGCTGGTCTGGGGAGAGCCATCAGTTAACCAGCTGGCTTGAAGAGCAGGCTGATAGAGCCTGTGCCTGGCATTCTGCCCTACGATTCTTCCTCCTTAGGACAAATGAAACAATAAACAAACATTTCTAGGGGAAAAGAATCAGTAAAAATGGAGAGTACCCATTTACAAACACCAGAGTTGCTATACTGCAAGAAACTAGCTTCACAAATATTTTCTCCTGCTAATGTAAATTGAGAGAGAAAGAAAAGGACTCTTCCCACTTTCACTGTCACCAGAACTCACAGGTAGAGATCTGGAAGGCGGATGTGGTAAGAAACCTTACCTTCTGTTGGTCTTTGTCAGAATTCCTTCTTTTCTGGGAAACATCAAGTTTTCACTCTTTAAGATCTTCAGTTGATTGGATGAGGCCCACCTACATTATAAAGAATAGTCTGCTTTACTTAAAGTCAAGCGATTGTAAAGTGACATCTATGAAATACCTTCTGGCAACATCATGACCAGTGCTTGACCAAACAGCTGGGCACACTAGTACAGTCAATATGATGTATAAAATTAACCATCTCAGACAACCAGTGAGATGGTAGCACTCTAAGCTTACTAACACAGGAAGGAAGCTGTTAGAGCAGAGAAATGAGTTGGGTTTCAGACTTATAGAGTTAGAAATACCTGTAGAACCACTGAACAAGTTCTGAAACTAACCATACTAGTGTGACTGGATTGTGCTGGTAAGAAGGGAAAGTTTCAAGGGAAGATGAGTTGGCAATTTCAAGTACTAGGGAGAAAGACAGTTCAGTTCAGGAGCTCAGTCATATCTGATTCCTTGCAACCCCATGGACTGCAGCACGCCAGGCCTCCCTGTCCATCACCAACTCCCAGAGTTCACTCAAATTCATGTCCATTGAGTCGGTGATGGCATCCAACCATCTCATCCTCTGTCATCCCTTTCTCCTGTCTTCAATCTTTCCCTGCATCTGGGTCTTTTCCACTGAGTCAGTTCTTCGCATCAGGTGGCCAAAGTATTGGAGTTTCAGCTTCAGTATCAGTCCTTCCAATGAATATTCAGGACTGATTTCCTTTAGGAAGGACTGGTTGGATCTCCTTGCAGTCTAAGGGACTCTCAAGAGTATTCTCTAATATCACAGTTCAAAAGCAACAATTCTTTGGTGCTCAGCTTTCCTGATAGTCCAACTCTCACATCCATGCACGACTACTGGAAAAACCATAGCTTTGACTAGACAGATCTTTGTTGGCAAAGTAATGTCTCTGCTCTTTAACATGCTGTCTAGGTTGGTCATAGCTTTTCATCCAAGGAGCAAGTGTCTTTGAATTTCATGGCTGCAGTCAGCATCTGCAGTGATTTGGGAGCCCCCCAAAATAGTCTCTCATTGTTTCCACTGTTTCCCCATCTACTTCCCATGAAATGATGGGACCAGATGCCATGATCTTAGTTTTCTGAAAGTCGAGTTTTAAGTCAACTTTCTCACTCTCCTCTTTCACTTTCATCAAGAGGCTCTTTAGTTCTTCTTCGCTTTCTGATATAAGGGAGGTGTCATCTGCATATCTGAGGTTACTGATATTTCTCCCGGCAATCTCGATTTCAACTTGTGCTTCATCCAGTCCAGCATTTCTCATGATGTATTCTGTATATAAGTTAAATAAGCAGGGTAACAGTATACAGCCTTGATGTACTCCTTTCCCTATTTGGAACCAGTCTGTTGTTCCACGTCCAGTTGTAACTGTTGCTTCTTGACCTGCATACAGATTTCTCAGGAGGCAGGTCAGGTGGTTTGGTATTTCCACCTCTTCAAGAATTTTCCACAGTTTGTTGTGATCCACACAGTCAAAGGCTTTGGCATAGTCAATAAAGCAGAAATACATGTTTTTCTGGAACTCTCTTGCTTTTTTGATGATCCGATGGAAGTTGGCAATTTGATCTCCAGTTCCTCTGCCTTTTCTAAATCCAGCTTGAACATCTGGAAGTTCATGGTTCACTTACTGTTGAAGCCTGGCCTGGAGAATTTTGAGCATTACTTGGCTATTGTGTGAGATGAGTGCAATTGTGTGGTAGTTTGAGTATTTTTTGGCATTGCCTTTCTTAGGGATTGGAATGAAAACTGACCTTTTCCAGTCCTGTGGCCACTGCTGAGTTTTCCAAATTTGCTGGCATATGGAGTGCAGCACTTTCACAGCATCATCTTTCAGGATTTGAAATAGCTCAACTGGAATTCCGTCACCTCCACTAGCTTTGTTCATAGTGATGTTTCCTAAGGTCCACTTGACTTCACATTCCAAGATGTCTGGCTCTAGGTGAATGATTACACCATTATTATTATCTGGGCCATGAAGATCTTTTTTGTACAGTTCTTCTGTGTATTCTTGCCACCTCTTCTTAATATCTTCTGCTTCTGTTAGGTCCATACTGTTTCTGTCCTTTATTGTGCCCATCTTTGCATGAAAACTTCCCTTGGTATCTCTAATTTCCTTGAAGAGATGTCTAGACTTTCCCATTCTATTATTTTCCTCTCTTTCTTTGCATTGATCACTGAGGAAGACTTTCTTATCTCTCCTTGCTATTCTTTGGAACTCTGCATTCAAATGGGTATATGTTTCCTTTTCTTCTTTGCCTTTCACTTTTATTCTTTTCATAGCTGTTTGTAAGACCTCCTCAGACAACCATTTTGCTTTTTGCATTTCTTTTCCTTGGGGATAGTCTTGAGCACTGCCTCCTGTACAATGTCATGAACCTCTGTCCATAGTTCTTCAGGCACTCTATCTATCAGATCTAATCCCTTGAATCTATTTGTCACTTCCACTGTATAGTCATAACGGATTTGATTTAGGTCATACCTGAAACATCTAGTGGTTTTCCCTACTTTCTTCAATTTAAGTCTGAATTTGTCCATAAGGAGTTCATGATCTGAGCCATAGTCAGCTCTCAGTCTTGTTTTTGCTGACTGTATAGAGCTTCTCCATCTTTGGCTGCAAAGAATATAATCAATATGATTTCAGTATTGACCATCTGGTGATGTCCTTGTGTAGAGTCTTCTCTTGTGTTGTTGGAAAAGGGTGTTTGCTATGACCAGTGTGTTCCCTTTGAAAAATTCTATTAGCCTTTGCCCTGCTTCATTCTATACTCCAAGGCCAAATTTGCCTGTTACTCCAGGTATTTCTTGACTTCCTACTTTTGCATTCCAGTCCCTTATAATGAAAGTTAAAAGTGAAAGTGAAAGTCACTCGGTTGTGTCCAACTCTTTCCAACCCCATGAACTATACACTCCATGGAATTCTCCAGGCAAGAATACTGGAGTGAGTAGCCTTTCCATTCTCCAAGGGATCTTCCCAACCCAAGGATCGAATCCAGGTCTCTCATATTACAGGCGTATTCTTTACCAGCTGAGCCCCAAGGGAAGCCTAAGAATACTGGAGTGGGTAGCCTATTCCTTCTCCAGCAGATCTTCCTGACCCAGGAATTGAACCAGGGTCTTCTGAATTGCAGGCAGATTCTTTACCAACTGAGCTATCAGGGAAGCCTATAATGAAAAGGGCATCTTTTTTGGGTTTTAGTTCTAGAAGGTCTTGTAGGTCTTCATAGAACTGTTCAACTTCAGCTTCTTTCACATTACTGGTCAGGGTATAGATTTGGATTACTGTGATATTAAATGGTTTGCCTTGGAAACCAACAGAGATCATTCTGTCATTTTTGAGACTGCATCCAAGTACTGTATTTCAGAGTCTTTTGTTGACTATGATGGCTACTCCATTTCTTCTAAGGGATTCTTGCCCACAGTAGTAGATATAATGGTCATCTCAGTTAAATTCACCCATTCCAGTACATTTTAGTTCTCTGATTCCTAAAATTGTCAGCGTTCACTATTGCCATCTCCTGTTTGACCACTTCCAATGTGCCTTGATTCATGGACCTAACATTCCAGGTTCTTATGCAATATTGCTCTTTGCAGCATCGGACTTTACTTCCATCACTAGTGACATCCACAACTGGGTGTTGTTTTTGCTTTGGCTCCATCTCTTTATTCTTTCTGGAGTTATTTCTCCACTGATCTCCCATAGCATATTGGGCACCTACCTACCTGGGAAGGTCATCTTTCAGTGTCCTATCTTTTTGCCTTTGCATACTGTTCATGGGGTTCTCAAGGCAAGAATACTGAAGTGGTTTGCCATTCCCTTCTCCAGTGGACCACATTTTGTCAGAACTCTCCTCCAGAGAAAGACAGAAAGTGAAAGTGAAAGTGAAGTCACTCAGTCGTGTCTGACTCTTTGTGACCCCATGGACTGTAGCCTACCAGGCTCCTCCATCCATGGGATTTTCCAGGCAAGAATACTGGAGTGGGTTGCCATTTCCTTCTCCAGAAGATCTTCCCCACCCAGGGATCAAACCTGGGTCTCCTGCATTGTAGACAGATGCTTTACCATCTGAGCCAGAGAAAGACAGAGACACCTTTAAATTTGCTGATGTGGAAGCCAATCATAAGACTAGTGAGAATATTCAAAGTGGAAGCTGCATAGTGAAAATTAGAGAAAATCGGAAGGGGAGAGTATAAACCACTCATTAAGACCACTTCTCTGGCAGCCCACTTGTTTCCAGGAATATCAGATGCAGCAAAACAATATTTAAACAACAGTAATTTAGACAGCTCTTTGGAGAATCATTAACTGGAGCCCAAGACACACCCAGAAGAAGGGGCTAAACTGGGCAAGGGACATTGTACTCCACAACTACCTCATGCTGTGTGCTCTCTGGAAAACCACCTAATCATTCTGATCCTTTTCTACAAGATTGGAATAAGTTATACTTGGTTTATAGAAATAGTATGAAGATTAATTCCTTTGTAGCTCAGTCAGTAAAGAATCCACATGCAATGCAGGAGACCTGGGTTTGATTCCTGGATTGGGAAGATCCCCTGGAGAAGGAAATGACAACCCACTGCAATATTCTTGTCTGGAGACTCCCATGGACAGAGGAACCTGGCAGGCTACAGTCCATGAGGTTGCAAAGAGTCAGACATGACTGAACACCTAAACCACCACCATGAGGGTTAAGTTATATTTATGTATATAAAAGTAACAGTAAATTGAAAACAGAGGTGCAGTTATTAGTAGCTATTATAAATTGTTATTTCCATTAAGCATTTATCTAGTAATAAAAGGATCTTAATATCAAAGAATTTGGTCAACCTTCAATTAAAGCCTATTTTATACTCTTTTAAAGCAAGCCATTTAGATTTATTTCCTAATTTTATAGATCACAGACAGAGACCTTAGGAAACTGAACCTCAGAAAACATTTTAAAATTTAACTATTACTTGAATTTTTGATTCATTAAATGCCATGTGGTTAGCCTTTCCTCTTTTCATATTTATGAACTCAGAGCTATGGTAGAAAATTTTCAACACTAAGCTGTACTGGTATTCTTAGCTAATTAGAGTCAGCAGTCTTTCTGATGATTTGAGGCTTTTGTTATCTAGGCAAAAATACAGCTAAGTTTTCATTAGGCAAAGTTAAAGACAATCCATTTTTTAAAATAATTGGCGTCCATTATTTCCTTCCCACTGAAGCATGTTATTGTGAATTCATTACAAAGGAAAAATATTGTTTAAAAAATGGTGACAGACAAGCATGGCTTCCTGCTCTGTAAAGATAAACCACTGATGAGCCATAGGAATTGAACAGGGAAATGATGGGCTGTTCCTTGATGTGTGCATGTTTGCAACAGGGTGACAACAGGATGGCATCTGTGCTGATTCCTGGTGTAAATACTGGACATTTATAGCAATTAAACAGGGCTTCCCAGGAAGCTCAGTGGTAAGAAATCCATCCGCCAATGCAGGAGAAGTAGGAGACGCTACTTCGATCCCAGGGTTGGGAAGATCCCCTGAGGAAGAGATGGCAAACTGCTCCAGGATTCTTGCCTGGAAGATTCCATGGACAAGGGGGACTTGTGGGCTACAGTTCATGGAGTCTCAAAGAATTGGACAAGACGGAGCGGCTGAGCACGAGCAAAGCTTTCGGCTCCTTTAGTGATAGGTGCGATTAGATCTATTAGATAAACTGGTCCATTAGAATTTCACAGTGCAGAACACTGATGACACGCAATGCTGGCAAAAAATGTGGAGCCACAAGAACTCTCAGTCTTGGCTGGTGGAAAGGCAGAATGGTACAGCCACCTTGGAAGACGCTGCGTGGTTTCTTGCAAAACATACTCTTACCATAATACCCAATAATTGTGTTTATTGTTATTTATCCAAAGGGTTTGAAAATGTATTCAGGTCAGTTTCAGTTCAGTCACTCAGTCGTGTCCAACTCTTTGTGACTCCATGAATCACAGCACACCAGGCCTCCCTGTCCATCACCAACTCCCAGAGTTCACTCAGACTCACGTCCATTGAGTCAGTGATGGCATCCAGCCATCTCATCCTCTGTCATCCCCTTCTCCTCCTGCCCCCAATCCCTCCCAGCATCAGAGTCTTTTCCAATGAGTCAAGTCTTCGCATGAGGTGGCCAAAGTATTGGAGTTTCAGCTTCAGCATCATTCCTTCCAAAGAAAACCCAGGGCTGATCTCCTTCAGAATGGACTGGTTGGATCTCCTTTCAGGCCAAGGGCCTCTCAAGAGTCTTCTCCAACACCACAGTTCAAAAGCATCAATTCTTTGGCACTCAGCTTTCTTCACAGTCCAACTCTTACATCTATACACGGCCACAGGAAAAAACCATAGCCTTGACTAGACGGACCTTAGTTGGCAAAGTAATGTCTCTGCTTTTGAATATGCTATCTAGGTTGGTCATAACTTTTCTTCCAAGGAGTAAGCGTCTTTTAATTTCATGGCTGCAATCACCATCTGCAGTGATTTTCGGAGCCCCAAAAAATAAAGTCTAACACTGTTTCCACTGTTTCCCCATCTATTTCCCATGAAGTGATGGGACCGGATGCCATGATCTTTGTTTTCTGAATGTTGAGCTTTAAGCCAACTTTTTCACCCTCCACTTTCACTTGAAAACATATACCTACACAAAAACCCGGACCGAAATATTTGTTGTAGCTTTATTTATAATTGACAAAGCTTGGAAGACACCAAGATGTCTCTTTCAACAGGTGAATGGATAAATACACTGTGGTACATCCAGTCAGTGAATATCAGTCAGTGCTAAAAGAAAATCAGTGATCAGGCCATTAAAAAAATAAATAAATAAACCAATACGGATGAACCTTAAACACATATTACTGTGTGAAAGAGCCAGTCTGGAAAGGCTAGGTACTGTGGGATCCCAACCACACGAAGTTCTGGAAAAGGCAAACCTATGGAGCTAATTCTTTCTCTTCCTTGGAGGAAAAGCCCCTGGAGCTCTACTCAACTGCTTTTTGGCTTTCTTAGCTGCTTCATGCTCTCTTACATAGTCTGGCAGAGAATGAACCATCCTAAAGACAGCGACTAATACTGTGTCTTATTCCATAGAAACACCACGGGAGTAGGGACTTGGGTCCTTTTGTTTAGCTCATTTTAATATGTCCAAGCCCCTGTGACTAAATCTTGCTTGTGATAAGTGCTGTGTATATATAAAATGGTTTTTTTTAAGGCTTTTAAATAGAGCAGTTTTAGGTTCAGTAAAATTCAAAGGGAAGCATATCCTGCCCCTTATCAATATCCCCCACCAGAGTGGAACAATTGTTACAACCCATGAACCTATGTTGACACATAATACTTACCCAGCACTCATGAAGGTAGAGCTTAGGGTGTGCAGTGGTAGGTGGAGAGCAGACAGAAATAAGCCTGAAGGAATATAATTTGAACAGACAGTTCTCTGTGGGCAGAGCCTCTAAGAGGTAAGAAATCAAGGCCAATTCAATTTGTTTCTGCTTCATTTATCCATGTAGGGCTTCCCTGATAGCTCAGTTGGTAAAGAACACCTGCAATGCAAGAGACTCTGGTTTTATCCTTGGGTTGGGAAGATCTGCTGGAGAAGGGATAGGCTATCCATTCCAGTATTCTTGGGCTTCCGTCTTGGGAATCTGCCTGCAATGCGGGAGACCTGGGTTTGGGTTGGGAAGATCCCCTGGAAATGGGAAAGGCTACCACTCCAATATTCTGACCTGGAGAATTCCATGGACTGTTCAGTCCATGGGGTCTCAAAGAGTTGGACACGACTGAGCAACTTTCATTTTCATTTTATCGGTATACCAAGAAAAAAAAAAGTAATGTCAAAAGGGATTATAAAAATTAGGTATTTTTAAATGTTTATACTTAAATTAATGCTTCAGCACAAATATATAAACATCAATCACCATGTGAGTAATCTCACTTGGAGATAAAGCAAAAAATATAAATTTGTGTCTTCTATTAGTGTGAGGCTATCTACCCCAAAACACTGTGCGCACACACACACACACACACACACACACACACACACACACAATATCTAGTGCCCACACAATGCCCACTTAAGAAATCTTCCTTGTAAGGAATGAATGGGAGGATTAGAAATTTTATCATAAGAGCAATTGGAGTCCTTGAAGAATTTTGAAAGTCAATTGAAAGAATTGAAGCCGGGGAGCGGCATAATCTCATATAAAATGTTACCAACTATTGGAAATGGATTCAAGAGAAAGAGAATTGGAGACAAGAGACAGTGGGAACAGTTGCTGTAATCCACATGAGAAATGAGGGTAGGGTCAGGAACAGAGCAGTGGATCTGGAACAAGAATTAAATCATAAAAATATGTGGAAGCTAGAATCAGCAGGACTTGGTGTCTGACTGAGTAAGAAACATGAAGGAGACAGGCGAAATGATTTGCCAATCAAAATAGTCAAGCTACTTTCAGCATGTTAGGAACTGAATGTTTACTTCCTCTTAAAACCATAGGCTGAAGCTCTAACCCCCCAAGGAATGATGTATGGAGATAGGGCTTTAGGGTAGTAATTGGGTTTAGACAAGGTTATAAGGGGGCTTCCCAGGTAGCGCTAGTGGTAAAGAACTGCCTGTCAATACAGGAGACATAAGAGATGTGGGTTTGATCCCTAGGTCGGGAAGATCCCCTGGAGGAGGGCAATGCAACCCACTCCAGTATTCTTGCCTGGAGAATCCCACTGACAGAGGAGCATGGCAGGCTACAGTCCATAGGGTCCCAAAGAGTTGTACACAATTGAAGCAACTTAACACCCACACACAAGGTCTTTGGGATGGGGCTTCCATGCTGGGATTCATTTCAGTTCAGTTGCTCAGTCACGTCCGACTCTTTGCGACCCCATGAACTGCAGCACACGGGGCCTCCCTGTCTATCACCAACTCCCAGAGTTCACTCAAACTCATGTCCATTGAATTGGTGATGCCATCCAACCATCTCATCCTCTGTCATCCCCTTCTCCTCCTGCCCTCAATCTTTCTCAGCATTAGGGTCTTTTCCAGTGAGTCAGCTCTTTGCATCAGGTGGCCAAAGTATTGGAGTTTCAGCTTCAGCATCAGTCCTTCCAATGAACACCCAGGACTGATATCCTTTAGAATGGACTGGTTGGATCTCCTTGCAGTCCAAGGAACTCTCAAGAGTCTTCTCCAACACCACAGTTCAAAAGCATCAATTCTTCAGCGCTCAGCCTTCTTTATAATCCAACTCTCCCATCCATACATGACCACTGGAAAAACCATAGCCTTGACTAGATGGGCCTTTGTTGACAAAGTAATGCTGGGATTAGTGTCCTTCTGAGAGAAGAGGGAGACTAGAGCACTTTCTCTCTCCACTATGTGAAGATACAGCAAGAGGACAGCCATCTGCAAGATAGGAAGAAATCCCCTCTAGAAACTGAATCTGCAGGTACAACCTTGATCTTGGACTCTCCAGGATCCGAAAGTGTCAAAAATATATGTCTGTTGTTTAAGCCACCCAATCCATAGTATTTTGTTGTATCAGCCCAAGCAAACCAACAATTTAGAATATAACATCTGTTTCTATAACATCTTCATTTCCGTGAATGTTTTTTTTTAATCTATATAACCTCCACTGGTTTTAAATCATTAGTATTACAGTGTAATTGAGTGTTTCATTTTCAAAACAGTTTGCGAGGGTATGTTGACTGTAAAGAATTTGCTTTCTTAAAAAAAATAATGCCCTCATGTATCTCCTTCCACCCTCTAATATTTCTATGAAGCTCCCACTTTGAATAGCATTCTGACATTTGTGATCTAATTCTGAAATGTTATTTCCTCCTACATGTGAATAAACATAAATTCAGTTGTGGTTCAGTCTTGCCCTTACTATTAAAAAGAAGTTATTGAAAGCAATTGTCACAGATGAAAGATGTATTTATAAATACCATTTAAAAATAAGTACCTAGTGTTATAGAAACATTAAATTTTATTTCAAGATTCACTAATGTTTCTATCTTTATTAAATTTGAAAAATAAATTTCAGTGAAAGCAAACTGCAAAATATTCTTCAGTATATGCCTCTAGAGAAAGGCCACGTTCTACCATGGCCATGTGTCAAGGCTAACGGATATCTTCAAAGGTTCAGTTGCAGGACCATAGACCAGGCTGGATTCATGCTGTTTTATAATGGCATGCCCGGGTCTACCCTAGTTGGCTAACACACTGTACTAATGAGGCCAATGGCAACAGTTGAAATTCCCAGGCAGGCAATTTGCTCTTCTCTGCTGGTGGTGAGGGCTGTAATACCTGTACCAAGTCCAGGCATCAGAAATGTGTGTCAATCATCTCAGTGTTGAGAGACGGTGCCAATGACTTAATGGCAATCTGTCCTTTCCATTAGAAAAATGTCTCAAAGCACATGTGCAATTCATGGAGGGAGAGAGGTGTGACCTTCAACTACAATGAGTAGAACATTTCTCATATTAAGACAACAAATAAAATTCCTGCCAGAAGCAAGTCATAACTGTCACCAAGAATGATGACCTTAAATTAGACTCCACATGAATAATTTCTTCATTTTTCATCTTTGACCAAACAGCACTAAATTTGCCATTAAGTAAAAACTATGTGAAGTATGCATTTACCTGCTTCCTTCCTGTCTCCCAGAATTGTTATGAGAGTGAATCAGATGGTATCTTGGAGGCATTTTAAAATAATAAAATATTAATCTCAATTGTCCCCTTTTGACTCAGCAGGGGAGCGGATATATTGAGTTTTTACAGTATGGAAGCAGCAGGTGATGTGCAATTCAACCTCCAACAACAGTGTATCCAGAAAAGGAAAATAGAATTTCAACCCTGCTATTTGCGTAGAACAGTTGAGTGAGTAAATAGTCAATTGGTCCATGATGTGGACAGAGTCGTAGATACTTCTGACGTCATCATTCTCAGGTGTTCTTTCAGTTCAGCAGTATGCACTATCGAATGGAATTCAGAAAATGATCAGCTCACCTTAAAAACCACGTATAACTGATCGCTTTGCTGTGCGCCTGGAACTAACACAACATTGTAAATCAACTATACTCCAATAAATTTCTTTTAAACTATGCAGTCTTTGTTAACAAGGTCTTCAGCCTTTGTCACTGGAACTCGGTCCCACCTGAGATGTCGGGGACCTCCTTGGCGTGAAGACCCGAAAGAGATGATTGGATGAGTGACTGAATATACAGTAGGTCCTTAAATAAAGGAAGGGTACCAGAGAGATGGGAAGGTCCAGGGTCTAGCGTTTCGATTTGTACCCAAGTGAATTCAGAATCCACAATTCCCTTGAACTGTCTTTCCCATGCACACGTGATCATTCATTTAAATTGTTCTTCTCACTTATGTCTAATTGCTCTACTTCCTAAATGTCACTCACATCCATCCCTTTCACTCCATCTCCTCTGTAGCCACTCTGGTTCTGAACACTTCCTTTCCCTTCCTGGACGATGCCAACTGTCTTGTAATGGAAGTGCTCCCTTCCATTGCCCTCTTCCATCCTCTTAGCCATATTGCTGCAAGAATGATCTTTAGAATAAAAGCAAACGAGCCCTAAAACACTCAGTGCCTCCCTACTGCCCTTCAAATATAGGACAGTCTCTGTAAAATGGTTGGCAAAGCCCTCAACAATGCTTCCCTGGTGGCTCAGACAGTAAAGTATCTGCCTGGAATGCAAGAGACCTGGATTCGATCCCTAGGTCGAGAAGATCCCTGGAGAAGGAAATGGCAACCCACTTCAGTACTCTTGCCTGGAAAATTCCATGGATGGAGGAGCCTCGTAGGCTACAGCCCATGGGATTGCAAAGAGTCATACACAACTGAGCAAATTCACTGGTTCAGTACTGGTTAACATTACCACTGAAGTAACAGTTCTGTTTGATTACCTCTGTTTTACAGCAATGGAACCTCATTTCAAAACTCTTCCCATTCATCTGTCAGTGAATATTTAGGTTGCTTCCATGTCCTGGATAAAGACGATGTGATGCATGTACACAAAAAGGAACAAAATTGGTCGATGGAACTACAATCTGTCACGCTGAGTGAAGTAAGTTAGAAAGAGACATTTCTCCAAAGAAGACATACAGATGGCTAACAAACACATGTAAAGATGCTCAACATCACTCATTATCAGAGAAATGCAAATCAAAACCACAATGAGGTACCATTTCACGCCAGTCAGAATGGCTGCAATCCAAAAGTCTACAAGCAATAAATGCTGGAGAGGGTGTGGAGAAAAGGGAACCCTCTTACACTGTTGGTGGGAATGCAAACTAGTACAGCCACTATGGAGAACAGTGTGGAGATTCCTTTAAAAACTGGAACTAGAACTGCCTTATGACCCAGCAATCCCACTGCTGGGGCATACACACCAAGGAAACCAGAATTGAAAGGGACACGTGTACCCCAATGTTCATCACAGCACTGTTTATAATAGCCAGGACATGGAAGCAACCTAGATGTCCATCAGCAGATGAATGGATAAGAAAGCTGTGGTACATATACACAATGGAGTATTACTCAACCATTAAAAAGAATACATTTGAATCAGTTCTAATGAGGAAGATGAAACTGGAGCCTATTATACAGAGTGAAGTAAGCTAGAAAGAAAAACACCAATACAGTATACTAATGCATATATATGGAATTTAGAAAGATGGTAATGATAACCCTGAAACAGGGTCTCTATTGTGAAACAGCAATAGAGACACAGATGTATAGAACAGTCTTTTGGACTCTGTGGGAGAGGGAGAGGGTGGTATGATTTGGGAGAATGGCATTGAAACACGTATAATATCATATATGAAATGAATCGCCAGTCTAGGTTCGATGCATGATACTGGATGCTTGGGGCTGGTGCACTGCGACAGCCCAGAGGGATGGTACAGGGAGGGAGGAGGGAGGGGGGTTCAGGATGGGGAACACGTGTATACGTGCGGCGGATTCATGTTGATGTATGGCAAAACCAATACAATATAGTAAAGTAATTAACCTCCAATTAAATAAATTTATATTAAAAAAGAATGAGAAAAACAAATATCATAAATTAAGGCATGTACGTGGAATCTAGAAAAATGGTACCGATGAACCGACAGCAGGCCAAGGATAGAGATGCAGATGTAGAGTAAGGACCTGCGGACATGGGGTGGAGTGGGGAAGGTGGGGTGATGAAGGGATGGACTGGGAGATTAGGATTGATGTATACAAACTACCTCGTGTAAAATATATAGCTAGTGGGAAGCTGCTGTATAGTCAGGGAACTCGGCCCAGTGCTCAGTGGTGACCTAGATGGATGGGATGGGGGTGGGGGAGTGGGAAGGTGGGCTACAAGGGAGGGGATACGTGTATACATATAGCTAATTCACTTTGTTGTACAATGTTGTAAAGCAATTATACTGCAATTTGGCTCAGAGGGTAAAGGATCTGCCTGCAAGGCAGGAGACCCAGGTTCAATCCCTGCGTCAGGAAGATTCCCTGGAGAAGGGAATGGCAACCCACTCCAGTATTCATTCTTGCTTGGATAATTCCATGGACAGAGGAACTTGGTAAGCTACAGTCCTTGGGGGTCACAAAGAGTCAGACAAGACTAAGCAACTAATGCACACAATTTTAAAAAAAATTTCTTCCCACCGTACATCCTGTGCTCCAGTCAAATCAAGCTGCTTCCAGTTTCCCAAATGTGCCATTCTTTCCATTTCAAAACTCACGGATGTATTTCCTTCTGATGAAGCATCTCTCTCCATAACTCCCCAGTTCACTTGACTCCTACTTACCCTTTAGACATCAGCTCAAATGGCTCTCTATTAAGGAGCTCCCCATGACCCAAGGACTTGGTGCCAATTCCTTGTTCTCTGCTTACTTAATACCTTATACCTCCTGACACTTGCAATGAATATTCATCATACTAATTGTAGCAATCAATTTAAATGTTTTCTTTCCTGCTAGGCTCCAAGCTCAGGGGGGCAGGGATAGGGTGTGTCTTGCCAACCTGTGTCTGTCATGAAACAAAAGCTCCATGAGTCCAGGAATTTCTCTCATTTCAACTATATCTCTATCACCTAGAGAAGTTCTGATAATAGCAGACATGAAATAATTCTTGTTGAATAAATAAACTGACAGTCGACACTGAAGAATGACAGTTTCAAAAGAACCCATGGTTCTTCCACTATGTGAAGGCACAGCAAGGAAGCACCGGGTGTGAATCAGGAATGGAGTCGTGCTGGTGCCTTGATCTTGGACTTCCCACCTTCTAGACTGTGAGCAATAAATTTCTGTTGTTTATAAGATTTTTTAAAATAGAAAAATAATCCCTGATGGAAGCTCAAGTACACACAGAGCTTTTTTTAAAAAACGACCTCAAAACAATCAAACTCATAGGAAACATTTAAAAATCAGAATGGTGATGATTTTTTTTATTTTGGGAGAATGATCCACGTATGTTTTCTGCTCAAAGCACTCTCTCTTAGTAAGCAAATGTTCTCAGAGATCAGGAAGTTATTCCACGATCAGACGAGACTCGGCATGTTCAGAGTGGTATGGCCATAGACTATTCATGATCAGAAAATTAATTTGAGAAGGGTTAGCGGTCCTAGGGGACACCTCCAACAAGCTAGGGACACCAGACACATTGTATTCCTTCTTTGTGTATGTTTCTTTTTAAGACAATTTTTGTTGAAAAAATAGTTGAATTACAATGCTGCGTTAATTCCTGTTGCACAGCAAAGAAACTCAGTTATACATATATGCATTCTTTTTTATATTCTTTTCTACTATGGCTTATCACAAGGTATTGAATATAATTCCTGTGCTATGCAGTAGCACCTTGTTATTTATCCATTCTATATATCCTAGTTTGCATCTGTTAACTTCAGATTCCCAATCCATCACTTCCCCCATCCCACCTCCCCCTTGGTAACCACCACCTGTGTCCCTGATCCTGTTTCTGTTTCATAGATAAGTTCATTGGTGTCATATTTTAGATTCCACATATAAGTGATATCATATGGGATTTGTTTTTCTCTTTCTGACTTACTTCACTTGGTATGATAATCTCTAGTTGCATCCATGTTGCTGAAAATGGCATTATTTCATTCTTTTTTATCGCTGAGTAATGCAATGGCATCCCACTCCAGTACTCTTGCCTGGAAAATCCCATGGATGGAGGAGCCTGGTGGGCTGCAATCCATGGGGTCGCTGAGAGTCGGACATGACTCAATGACTTCACTTTCACTTTTCACTTTCATGCATTGGAAAAGGAAATGGCACCGACTCCAGTGTTCCTGCCTGGAGAATCCCAGGGACGGAGGAGCCTGGTGGGCTGCCATCTATGGGGTCGCACAGAGTCAGGCACGGCTGAAGTGAATTAGCAGCAGCAGCAGCAGTATTTCGTTGTTTATATGTAGCACATCTTCTTTATCCATTTACCTGTCAATGAACACAGGTTTTTTCCATATCTTGGCTATTGTGAATAGTGCTGCTATGAACATAGGTTGCATGTATCTTCTTGAATTATAGTTTTGTCTGGATATATGCCCAGAAGAGGAATTGCTGGATCATACAGTAACTCTATTTTTAGTTTTCTGAGAAACCTCCATACTGTTTTCCACAGTGGATACACCAACTTACATTCCCACCAGCACTGTAGGAGGGTTATCTCTAACTAATGGAGGCCATGGCTAGGGGGTGGCAAGAGATGGATCTGATCCAGATATATCCAACAAAGTCAATACTGCTGTTCAATACTGATCAATACTGTGTCTCAATGCTCAATCCTTCATGTATGGTCAAAGCACAAGCAACAAATTCTTCTGCAAAACAGAGGGTTAAACTATTGAATATCTACAGTCTCTTTCAGACTTAACATCTCTTCAAAATCATAGAAACTCAAAGTCTAATAAAATCATGGGCTTTGTCATTAAAGAATCCATCGATATGTGACCAGAACTAAAATCCCCAGAACTAGGAGTCTCATGATAAAACTTCTTTCTGTGCTTTCTTTATTATATTCTGAGAAGATCAGTGACAGTGTATAATTGGCCTAATTAAGAGTTAGAAGACCAATTTCAAAAGACAAAACACATAATTCTAACCTTTACATTTAGCATACAGTGTAACAGATAACTTTTCTAGAAAATTTGAAGAAGAAAACACACTTTCCCCTACTTGTTTACAGTGTTAGACTTTTTTTTTTACCTCTCTGAATATCCAAGGCTGAAATATGACCTAATTTATAAAAAGAACTGGCCTCACTTGCTATCACAAAATGGATAACATTTTTTTAAATGTTGTAATATAATCAGAGACCTAAGATTATAAGGAAAATGCTCTCTTGGAGAGATAAGTTTGGTAATAAAAAGAGTTCTCTATAACACCAGGCTCCTATAACACAGGTCTGACTTTTCTTCCTTCTGCTAACTGCCCTGTCCATACAAACAAGGATCTGAGACTGGAGTCAGATGGAGGACATCTGCTGAAGAAGAAGAAATTAGCCTAAATGAAAGATAGTGACTTCCACTGAGTATAAGGGAGAGTCTTGATCTTTGCTATGATAAAATGCTGAAGTAGGCCAACCAGAAGTCTTAAAATTTCTATCTTTGAGAGATTTTCCATAAAGGCTAAAAAAAAATTTCCATCTGAAGCCCTTCATTCTTTGATTCATTTCTTTGTTAGAAGTGATCAATTACCCTTCGGCTGACTCTCTAAATATGTACAAAGCATGTTTCTCATCCAAAAGGCAGGACTCCGGACCATGAGTTCTCTTTCAGTTTGTATTTCTCAAATGTTGTGACGTGTGCATGAATATGTACACGGAGACAATGGCTAAGAAAATATGAGCTGGACAAGCCTGTTTACACAGAGAGAGACTGAGCCCATTGTTGCCTCTCAGCTATGGCTCTTTGTGATTGGGACATTTCTGAGAAATGAGGGTAGGTGGTCTTGTGTTAGTTACTTCAGAAGGCAAAATAGACAGTGATCTTTCCATTACCAAAGTTATCAAAAAACTGATGACCATCTGTCAGGTACTAGAAGAAAGTCCCAAATATCATTTAAAGAGAAGACCCCTAAAGGATGCCTTCTATGAAAATCATTGACCAAATTGTTGACGAGCAATGTTAACTGTAGACACCCTGAGAGACAGAAAATGGGTTAGAGCCATTGATATGCGTGCGCGCACACACATACCTCTCTCTCTCTCTCTCTCTCTCTCTCTCTCTCTCTCTCTCTCTCGGGAAAGAATTAAGCTTAATTCTGCAGTACTATTTTGATTTCTGTTTTTTAAAGTGTGCGATGTTATGCCAGATTCATGCTTCAGCACCCTAAATAGGAGATGCGAAAGAACAACCGATAGCTTATGGTGAAGGATGTCGGATTCATGATCTCCAGGGAAGATTTAGCTTCGGGACCAGAGACCAGGCTTGACCACTCAGGGCTCTTGTGTGGCAGAAGTTTTGTTACCATGAAAAGAGACAGAGAAAGCTTCTGACATAGACGTCAGAAGGGGGATGGAGAGTGCCCCCTTTGCTAGTCTTAGCGAGGGAGTTATATACTTTTTAAATTGGTTATTACAATAAATCAAAAGAATGTCTCAAGGTTGTCAAGATCTTACCAGACCCACTCCCACAATTTACATTTTAAGGTAACAGGATTAGTCAGAAGGTTTTCAGGAAGGAAAAACTGTCCTCAAGCAGGATACATTGTTATTATATAATCCTTAGTACAGAGTTTAATCTGAGTTGTTTTGTTGTGTAATCATCAGTTCAGGGTTTAAATAATTTTTAAAAAAAGTTGTATGTGATATTTAAAATACTGAAATGTTTAAAATATGTACTAAAACATACATAACATAAGATTATATTTTAAGACTGAGGAATGTGGAGAAAAAAAGGCGTTTGTCCTTTCCTCCTCCTTAAGAATTCCAGACTCCTCTCTCCCCCTTGGGGACCCCAGACTTCTTATCAACCTACCTAGAGATTGACTCTCTCACAACCAAGGGTGATATTCAACAACTTATGTAGCATAGACACTAGCTAATCAGAATGGGTTGGAACAAAATCCCAGTAGTCCCATGCTATGCCAAGGGTTGACCCTTATTTACTGGGTCTGGAGACATCCAGGGGTTAGAGTCAGGAAAACTGGGGGCAGGACCACTTAAAGGGAAACTTTGAAACAGTGACTATTTATCCACTGGTTGAGAAATATTTTCCTATTTTAACAAGCAGTACCGACACAGTAGGTGCCTAAAGATCAATCTTAGAACAACCACCAGTGTGAATCTAGATACTGTCAACCCTGTGACACCCACTCTCCTCCTTGACAGAGGTCGAAAGGAATGAAAAGAGAGGCAATTCAGCTTAGTTTATCTAGGCTCTTCCTCCTCTTTTGTGTGACACAGCCATTAATAAATGGGGAAAATGTTGATTGGATTTCACAACATACAAGGAAGATCTGGCTGGAGGGCCAAATACAGAGAGGATTTCAATGATTCCATATCAGATAGGAGAAGCTAGGAAACAATACTCCTAGCTTTTATTTTGAGATCAGTGCTGTTCACCCACTTAACAATTTTATTTCACTTTATACAATAATGCCTACAATAATTAGCACCTTTGTGGCAGCTGGAAAAAATTAAAAAATCTAATTAGGTGTTAAGGAAAGCATAAATTAGGAGTTGTGGAGAAATGCCAACTTTTTGAAAGACCAGCATAATTTCAAGTCTCATTGGCCACTCAGAAAAAGGCAAGAAAGAAAGAAGCTTCACACAAGAGTCACTAGTTTAGGTAAGAACAAATGTACAGAAGCATTTGTTGGCAATGATGTTGGCAATTTATATGTAATTAATATATTGATGCCTGCCATACCCATCCTGCCAGCTTCACGTACTCATTCATCTACTCAAAACATATTGAAACCTTCCCATTCAACCCTCTATACTTGTAAAGTGTTCTAAAAGTTGAAAACCACCATATCAATGTTTACTTTAATCTCATAATAAGTAGTTGGTTGCCCTTAAAGCAGAAATTATGTCATAGCCTTCTATAAAACTAATTTTAATTACTCAAGCAACAATAAATCTATTCTTCTTTTAAAAAAGAAAAATACCAAACATTAAAGAAAGAGTTGAGGGCTTTCCTGGTGACTCAGTGGTAAAAAAAATTCTGCCTGCCAGTGCCAGAGACATGGGTTCAATCCCTGGTCCGGGAAAATCCCACATGCCATAGAGCAACTAAGCCCAGACATCACAACTGTTAAGCCTGTGCCCTAGAGTCCAAGAGCTGCAACTACTGAGCCGATATGCCGCAACTGCTGAAGCTCACGCGCCTAGAATCCATGCTCAGGAGACGCCACCACAATGAGAAGCCTGCGCACTGCAGCTAGAGAGTGGCCCCTGCTCACAGTGACTGGAGAAAAGCCCTAAGAACAACAGAGACTCAGCACAGCCCAAAATAAACACAAGCATAAAACTGTTAAGAGAAAAGAAAAAGTTGAGTGGCCATATAACGTATTATCCCAACCAAGGCACTCTTGAGGCTGACGGGAAAGACCTTTAATTGTTATACCAGGATGGCAAGTATAACCTAAGACCCATCACACAAACTGGGACATGGGTAAGAACACTGGGACAGATAAGAACCCTGATGAAAACACCAGGAGAAGATCCTCTTGGGTCTTACCCAATAAAGGGTGGGTCTTCCACCTTCCCCAATGGTAACTACTCTATAATTTGAGCTGAGTGACGACTTAAAAGTATTTAAAGTTTGTAAAATGTTTGATAGAAAGGGAAATTTTTGTAGAGCCAAGGAAGGTAAAGCAAAATAAAGAAAATGGAACTGAATCTCCCTCCCAGAACACAGCATATGCTTATAAAACACGACTTAACAATTTTACCTGAGGGACCAGTTCCATGCCGACTCCTGTACTTCTCACTTTCAAACACTTTCTACCAGCACATTTTAGCTCCTTTTAACCATGCTTAACATTGGGACTTCCCTGGTGCCCAATGAATGGTAAAGAATCTGCCTTGCAATGCAGGGGACACAGGTTTGATCCCTTGTTGAAATGATGAGATGCCTGTGTTCAGTCGCGTCTGACTCTTTGTAACCCCATAGACTAGCCCACCAGACTCTTCTTGTCCTTTTCCAGGCAAGAAGGCTGAAGTGGGGCACCACTCCCTTCTCCAGGGGATCATCCTGACCCAAGGGGTCAAACTCGGGTCTCTTGAGTCTCCTGCATTGGCAGGCAGATTCTTTACGACTAGCACAACGTGGGAAGTCACCTGGCCTAGTGGTAAAGAATCTTCCTTGAAGTGCAGGAGACATAGGCTTGATCCCTTGTCGAGGAACTAAGATCCCACACGCTGAAGCAATCAAGTCCATGAACTGAATCTACTGAGCCCACATGCTCTAGAGCCTGAGCCACAACTGGAGCACCTGCATGCCACAGCTACTGAGCTCACATGCCACAACTGGAGAGTCCATGCACTGCATCAGAATTTCACACAGGAGGCAGGAAGATCCCACCTGCTGCAACTAAGACCCAGTGCAGCCAAATCAATAAATAAGAGACATAAACATCTTTAAAAAAAAAAAAAAAGAAAGAAAAAACAATGTTTAACTCTCATCAGTTTGCCTTAAGTGGTATTTGCAAAAGAGCTCCACCTTACTATGAACAGGCTCTTAGAAACCTCTGATCAATTCTTTTTCGGCTTTACATGGCCTTGAAGCACTCTTATTTTCATTTTTGAAAGTCAGTCACTCCCAGATATCTCCCACCAATATTGTATTTCCTTCTGCAACTGAGGCAGAGATGCACTTAAATTGGAGGGAGGACATTATTGCTTAACTTGCGATGTTCTAAAGAGAGCAGATAATGTGCATTCAATACCCCAGAGGTGAAAGCTATTGGGGAAAACTGCTCATCACCTTTCATTCTTTGCTCCTGTTGGCAGGAGAGACACATCTGACAGGTGAGGTCAGGAGACAGAGCTGAGCAGTGTCAGGCTCAGTCACTTTAGGGAGACGTGGCCTTCAGATGAGACGTTCTGTTCAGCTAAAGGAAAGGAGCTCCCTGTTGTGTGGGCTGAGCCAGGGTCAACTGGAGGAAGCATTTTGAATTTAGCAGAAGTACTTCTAAGCCTCTTAAGCCCACATTTAGATCCATGTTTCCCCACCAACTTAATCAGTAATAAAGCCAACTTTCTTTTTACTCTCCATCTGTCTGTATTCTCTGGCGTGTCTCTCTCTTGGCTCTAGAATCTGGAGAGAAAGATAAGTATCATTTATTGGTCGTCCAAAGTACCACGTGGAGCTCTGATTGATGAGGTTTCATAACAGTTCTTCTTCAACTGGGAGCACCATATTCAGTAGCCGTGGGGGTGTTAACCCACATATGCCATCTTCCCTTGCAACTCTGTGACTAACACACATTTCCATGTAGTTTCCCAGGGTCAGTTGTGGGGTAGAGGGTTACAGGATAGAATGTCCTTTCTGTTCATAGCCATAGAGAGTAGAAGCTTGTCATCCTAAAAGCATGAGCATCACCTCCTACTGCAGTAGATTTTCACTTTTGTAAAAGCATAGACTATTCAATGATCAAGTAGATAAGAAATGTCTCCCTAGGAAAATGCACCTATTCACAAAGTTTGGCATCCAATTTTACCATCTTCCTGAAACCCCTGAAATAATGGTTACAAGTCCTGCAGCCTACTCAGATGAGCACATGACCCACATGGCTCTCATCTAACTGGCTGGTCGAGAAGGACAGGATCCTAGATTCTCAGGGACGAAGCTTATCAGAACTGACTTCTCATTTTAGGCTCTAGGAAGCAGACCTAGAATAATTTTGGTTTAGGCTGTGACATGCAAATCCCTTTAAGCTCGTTTTGTCGTTAATATTTCAAGTGCATAAGGCCTATTTCCCCTTGTGTAGAAACCCTGAACGTCTTTCCATCTTGAAGTTGTATTTCCTCTGTACTAACTTTACAGGCTTCCCTGGTGGCTCAGCAGTAAAGAATCTGCCTGCCAATGCAGGAGACACAGGTCTCATCCTTGGGTTGGGAAGATCTCCTAGAGAAGCAAATGGCAACCCTCTCCAGTATTCTTGCCTGGGAAATCCCATGGACAGAGGAACCTGGCAGGCTACAGTCCATGGGGTTGCAAGAATCAGCTACAACTTAACAACTAAACAATAACAACAACAACTTATTCTACAGATGGAAAATCAGGGACCCCAAAGAAGTTCCTTTATGTTTCTGGAACAATTAAATTACCCTCATGAGGATATCTGATGCAAGTTGTTTTTTCGAAATAAAAAGAGACCAAATATGAATAGCTTGAAAAAATATATCACGCCTAGATCTGATAGATAGAGAGCCTGATGAACTATGGAATGAGGTTCGTGATATTGTGCAGGAGACAGGGAGCAAGACCATCTCCATGGAAAAGAAATGCAAAAAGCAAAATGGCTGTCTGGGGAGGCCTTACAGATAGCTGTGAAAAGAAGAGAGGTGAAAAGCAAAGAAGAAAAGGAAAGATATAAGCATCTGAATGCAGAGTTCCAAAGAATAGCAAGAAGAGATGAGAAGGCCTTCTTCATCAATCAATGCAAAGAAATAGAGGAAAACAACAGAATGGGAAAGACTAGAGATCTCTTCAAGAAAATTAGAGATACCAAGGGAATATTTCATGCAAAGATGGGCTCGATAAAGGACAGAAATGGTCTGGACCTAACAGAAGCAGAAGATATTAAGAAGAGGTGGCAAGAATACACAGAAGAACTGTACAAAAAAGATCTTCACAACCCAGATAAGCATGATGGTGTGAGCACTAATCTAGAGCCAGACATCTTGGAAAGTGAAGTCAAGTGGTCCTTAGAAAGCATCACTATGAACAAAGCTAGTGGAGGTGATGGAATTCCAGTTGAGCTATTTCAAATCCTGAAAGATGATGCTGTGAAAGTGCTGCACTCAATATGACAGCAAATTTGGAAAACTCAGCAGTGGCCACAGGACTGGAAAAGGTCAGTTTTCATTCCAATCCCTAAGAAAGGCAATGCCAAAGAATGTTCAAACTACCACACAATTGCACTCATATCACATGCTAGCAAAGTCATGCTCAAAATTCTCCAAGCCAGGCTTCAGCAATACATGAACTGTGAACTCCCTGATGTTCAAGCTGGTTTTAGAAAAGGCAGAGGAACCAGAGATCAAATTGCCAACATCTGCTGGATCATCGAAAAAGCAAGAGAGTTCCAGAAAAACATCTGTTTCTGCTTTATTGACTATGCCAAAGCCTTTGACTATGTGAATCACAATAAACTGTGGAAAATTCTGAGAGAGATGGGAATCCCAGACCACCTGACCTGCCTCTTGAGAAATCTGTAAGCAGGTCAGGAAGAAACAGTTAGAACTGGACATGGAACAACAGACTGGTTCCAAATAGGAAAAGGAGTATGTCAAGCCTGTATATTGTCACCCTGCTTATTTAACTTCTATGCAGAGTACATCATGAGAAACGCTGGACTGGAAGAAACACAAGCAGGAATCAAGATTGTCGGGAGAAATATCAATAACCTCAGATATGGAGATGACACCACGCTTATGGCAGAAAGTGAAGAGGAGCTAAAGAGCCTCTTGATGAAAGTGAAAGAGGAGAGTGAAAAAGTTGGCTTAAAGCTCAACATTCAGAAAACGAAGATCATGGCATCCAGTCCCATCACTTCATGGGAAATAGATTGGGAAACAGTGGAAACAGTATCAGACTATCTTTTTAGGCTCTAAAATCACTGCAGATGGTGATTGCAGCCATGAAATTAAAAGGCGCTTACTCCTTGGAAGAAAAGGTATGACCAACCTAGATAGTATATTCAAAAGCAGAGACATTACTTTGCCTTCTAAGGTCTGTCTAGTCAAGGCTATGGTTTTCCCTGTGGTCATGTATGGATGTGAGAGTTGGACTGTGAAGAAGGCTGAGCGCCAAAGAATTGATGCTTTTGAACTGTGGTGTTGGAGAAGACTCTTGAGAGGCCCTTGGACTGCAAGGAGATCCAACCAGTCCATTCTGAAGGAGATCAGCCCTGGGATTTCTTTGGAAGGAATGATGCTAAAGCTGAAAGTCCAGTACTTTGGCCACCTCATGCGAAGAGTTGACTTATTGGAAAAGACTCTGATGGTGGGAGGGATTGGGGGCAGGAGGAGAAGGGGATGACTGAGGATGAGATGGCTGGATGGCATCACTGACTCGATGGATGTGAGTCTAACTGAACTCCGGGAGTTGGTGATGGATAGGGAGGCCTGGCATGCTGCGATTCATGGGGTGGCAAAGAGTCGGACACGACTGAGCAACTGAACTGAACAGAAGCTCAATAGATGATCCTTATTTGAGAATGGAAAAGATACATTAAAAAAAAAAAAAAACCACCCACTGTTGTTTTATGTAACACTCACTATATATTTTATATAAACATATCATTACATGAAAATTTGTGGCAGCACTGAAGCTCTGGGCAAGTAGCCAAAGTGATTCTAAGCCACACAATCCAAACACCCGTGTCACAGAACTCCACACCCCTGCCACAACAGCACATCACCCTATCATGCCTTTCCCTAATTTAGCCAGCACAGCTTAAGTTCTTTCTAATTTTTCAATAGCTCTTTCTTCTTCCATGACTGTAGAAATCAGTCTTCCCTTCCAAAGTTTCTCAACCTTGTCACTTGATGAAGTGAAAGTCATTCAGTCGTGTCTGACTCTTTGCGACCCCATGGATTATACAGTCCATGGAATTCCCCAGATCAGAATACTGGAGTGGGTAGCCGTTCCCTTCTCCAGGGGATCTTCCCAACCCAGGGATCGAACCCAGGTCTCCCGCATTGCAGGTGGATTCTTTGCCAGGCGAGCCACAAGGGGAGCCCTGTCACTTGATATTTGGGGCCAAACCCATCTTTGTCAGGGTAGTGGAAGTGGCACTCCCAGCCATTCTAGCATATTTAGCAGCATTTCTTGTCTCTACTCCCGGGACACTTGTAGCCCCTTTCCTCTCCCCAGCTGTGACAGCCAAAACATCTCTGGCTATCACCTGACGTCCCTCAAGGGGCAAATCAACCTTGCCCCAAGCTGCGAACCACTGCTTTAAGGTAACCTGCTTGAAATCAAGAAAACAAGTCAAATTTAAACTTTGAAAAGAGCCGAGACTTGAAGGGTCCTCAGAGGACTCGTCCCTCGTGAGAGGAGGCTGCTTATTTCCTCCCCAATGATTTTCTTAACCCAGGAGGACCCTCCATATGCAATTCACTGGAACTTCTTCCTTATGACCCTGGAGCCTCCTCTGCTGTGTTTCAGGACCATTTCCTCTTGTGGTCTACCATGTCATCCTTGCTGGCTCTAAACTGTCCTGTAATAGAAGCACTCTGTGTTTGTGGGGAACACCAGATTTATTTCATTCAGACAAATAATCAATGCTGGGTCTTCTTAATGAAAGGAGATGGGGCGACTGGGAAGAGAGTGGGGAAGTGGCTTAGGGAAATGTGCCTGATGAGCAGAGTGTTTGACCCAGTGATTCTAGAAAGTACTTTGCAAAGTTGGGTATTTGTGAGATAGCCCTCCGGATGCCAATCTTTTATATCTGAAATCAGAATCTAGCCAAATGGAATCTGGGAAAGAGTTTTCCAGTATAACTGCCCGTGCAGTATTTGCATTCAAATTCCCTCCATCTCACTAATTTATGGCAGAGCTCCATTCAAATCCAGAGCCAAGAGACAATAAGGCAGCTCATTAAAAGTCACCAGGGAGTATTTAGGAAACATGCAAAAGGAACATTTCCTTATTTCCTCTCCCTGGAGTCTTATTTCCACTCTAAGATTTTTTCCACTTCTGCTAGTTTGAACAATTAAAAATGAGCTTGAAAAATAACTTACTATGATAATTCATCTCTGAACTAGTTTTTCTTTTAAACTTTTATACTTCCTAAAGGGCGTGTGATTCAGCCCCAAATTCCAAATGAGCAAAACGAACTCATGGTTTTCCTCTCCAATTAAATAATTCATGTCTCTAATTCTAAAGCATCCAATTCAAATAATAAATAGGCAGGAACTCATCTAGCACATTCATTAGAAATTCACCTTTCTCCCCCCCCCACCCCACCCCCACCCCCGTCCCTATGATGTTGATTTCACAGTTTTGGTAGTTGTTTAGAGCCTGTTGAGCAGCAAATCAATACCTCATTAAGTTATTTCAAATAGGTGAACTACAGCTGTTACAGCTCATGAGCATGAAATATGGTTTCATCAATAGAATCCCAGGTTCCGTCTACACAAAGACAAAACAATTGGGTAATTTAGTTAAGTCTGTTTAAAAAAAAAAAAGTCAAATGGGTTGTTTGGTATTGGATAGGCCAGACAATAATTTGCCTGTTATTTTTGTCACATACACAGGACACAGAACTGATAGAGACTGTCATGGTTTTCATAGTTCATTTCCTTGAGTTTCCATAAGACGATAAGCCGAAGAATGCCTCTTCTGTCCCTCAGTGTTGCCAAGAAAAGCCCCCTGCCAATCTCCCATGAGCCTGCTCCTTGCTTATCTGAAATGACCTAAGCATGAGAGTGACCAGTAATTATTCAATGAAAACTGAGCACTTTCTAGGAAGAAAGTCCAAAGTTAGAGAAATTTTTTAAAGATTATAAGATATGCATCCTACTTTCGAATGGCTTATGGTCAGGGTAGGGAGCCAACACTGGCATACATGGAAGAAAAACCAAAACCTACCAATAACCCAAGGCAGATAGCATATAACTCATTGGTCAACATTGAGGACTAGGGGCTAAAGTTGGAGAAATCCAAAAGAGAAGCAAGTCATCAGTAAAGGTCTTGCAACATTAAGAAACAAGCAAATGTAACTTGTTAGTTAATGAAGTCTTTGCCTAAATTACAAATTGATTAAGTACACTATGTTCTTCCATAATAGGAGAATATGTTGACTTTGTTAGCAAAGTATTCTGCTGTACTGTGCTTAGTCGCTCGGTCACGTCTGACTGTGGCTCCATGGACTGTAGCCCACCAGGCTCCTCTGTCCATGGGGATTTTCCAGGCAAGAACACTGGAGAGGGTTGCCATGCCCTCCTCCAGGGGATCCTCTCAACACAGGGATCCAACCCAGGTCCCCGCATCACAAGTGGATTCTTTATCAGCTGAGCTACCAGAGAATCCCAAGAATACTGGAGTGGGTAGACTATCCCTTCTCCAAGGGAACTTTCTGACCCAGGAATCAAACTGAGGTCTCCTAAATTGTCGGCAGATTCTTTACCAGCTAGTCCGAGTATTACAAATTAAGTGTATGCATCTAAAATCAGGTACTAATTGAGGGATAGAAGTGGACTCATAATTACAAAATCATCCAAGAACCAGAAAAGAAAGACCTGGCTACTTCTGGCAGAGGACTAGCTCCAAACAGTGAATTCTAACCTTTTAGAGGAAATAAAGTTGCTCTTTACCGTCAACAATAACAGGAGACAGTCAAAGGGCAAATTGAGGATTCTGGAAGCCTCTCATCTACGGAGCCTTCACATGGAGGGCATGGCAACCCACTCCAGTATTCTTGGGATTCTCTGGTGGCTCAGCTGATAAAGAATCCACTTGTGATGCGGGGACCTGGGTTGGATCCCTGTGTTGAGAGGATCCCTTGGAGGAGGGCATGGCAACCCACTCCAGTGTTCTTGCCTGGAAAATCCCCATGGACAGAGGAGCCTGGTGGGCTATAGTCCATGGAGCCACAGTCAGTCGTGACCGAGCGACTAAGCACAGTACAGCAGAATACTTTGCTAACAAAGTCAACATATTCTCCTATTATGGAAGAACAGTACTTTAGATATAGTGTACTTAATCAATTTGTAATTTAGGCAAAGACTTCATTAACTAACAAGTTATGTTTGCTTGTTTCTTAATGTTGCAAGACCTTTACTGATGACTTGCTTCTCTTTTGGATTTCTCCAACTTTAGCCCCTAGTCCTCACTGTTGACCAATGAGTTATATGCTATCTGCCTTGGGTTATTGGTAGGTTTTGGTTTTTCTTCCATGTATGCTAGTCTTCACACAGCTTTGCTGAAGGCTCATATAATTTATTTTTTACATGTAAAGTGAAATAAAATGTGCAATCAAAACCGACATCAAGAAATAGAACCTTGCCAACACCATGAAAAACCTTCGCAGTCACTGCCCTGACTTCTAATAACAGAAGTTAGTTTTGCTGGCTTTTTAGTTTATACAAATGGAATTATATGACATGTCTTGGCTTCATTTGTTCAAAATTATGTTTATGAAATGTGTCCATGTTGCTGTGTGTAGCAGTAGTTATATTCACATTGTTCTCTAGTATCTATTATATACATATTAACATGAATATACCACAATTTAGGTATCTATTCTACTTTTGAGTATTTGGACTGTTTCTGGTTTGGGGTTATCAAAAGGAGTGCTGCTATAAATATTCTTGGTAGATACATGTCCATACCTCTGTTGGGTAGTACCCAGGAGCGGGACAGCTGGTTTAAGAGGCATGTATAAGTTCAGTTTTGGTAGATATTGTTAAAGAATTTTCCAGAGTGGTTGTACCAACTTACCCTTCCATTAGTAATCCAAGAAAATTCTAGTGTCTCCATATCTTTGGTTTTCAGTCTTTCTCATTTTATCCATTCTTGTGGTTATACAGTGGTGTCTTGTGGTCTTAATTTGCATTTTTCTGAAGAACAATAATGTTTAACCACTATTTCTTATAAATATAGGTGATTTGTATGTATTATTTGCAAAATGCCTATTCAAGTCTTCTACCTATTTTTCATAGCTTTTCTTATTGATTTTTAAGAATTCTCTACATTTTGTTGTAAACACCATCCCCATTATATGGCCTGCCCCAGTGGTAAGTAGTTTCAGAGTTAGTGAACTCAATAGTTTACCAATATCAGCTTCTGCATAGGGCTCTTGACTTTTCCTCCATGGTTTCAAGATAGCTACCACAATGCCAACCAATATGTCCTTCCATAACAATGTTTTCGCAAAAGCAAGAAGGAAGGAAGATTTTTTTTCTTACATGTTTATTTCTTTTTATCTGGGAAGAAAATCCTTCCCAGAACATCCTTCATTCCTTCAACAGCAGACTTCTCAGGTTTTATGAACCAGATTTGGGTGGACAATTGGATGTCAACCCTTAAAACAATTACTGGCAAAGAGGAATGGGTTTGCTAAGATTGGTTAAGAACAATCTAATAAACCATCACTGACAGTTCGCTGAACAAAACTGGTATTCTGTTAGCAAGGAAGAATAAAGAAGGGAATTTGGCCTTTGGCTAGGAACCAGTCACATCCACCACACTCCCCAAGTGGAATTCAACCGAATTAGAGGAGAAAGCAAGATTAAAAAAAAAAGTCACTTAAAATAGTAAATTAAGTTTCAATTTAATTTTAATTTTAATTGGAAAACATAATAGGGTGTTCAAGGTATTTATTTATAGCTAATAAAAATAACAAAGACTCTAGCCTAGAAATAAATCTATATCCCTAGTTATCTCTAACATACAAAGAATGGGTTTAAATTACTTTAGAAATATTAGTACAAACAGGCAAATATAATCACAGAGATAGTGGCAGGTCTTGGTATGATTTCACCATTTTAATGGAAATAACTACCCAATTAACTGTAAATTATTAGATTAGAAATTATTTGAGAATAACAATTATGTCTGTATTAACACAACACTGTGCAATTATGGACACTTTGACATTAAACCAGTGTGACTATATTGTCTCATTTGAACCTCTTAACAACTCCATCATGTAGACAAAGCAAATGCTTTCATCTCCATATTTATAGATAGTAAAATTAAGAAAGGTACTGCTGCTGCTGCTAAGTCACTTCAGTCGTGTCCTACTCTGTGCGATCCCATAGACGGCAGCCCACCAGGCTCCCCCGTCCCTGGGATTCTCCAGGCAAGAACACTGGAGTAGGTTGTCATTTCCTTCTCCAATGCATGCATGCATGCTAAGTCACTTCAGTCATGTCCGACTCTGTGTGACCCCATGGACGGCAGCCCACCAGGCCCCTCTGTCCACGGGATTCTCTAGGCAAGAATACTGGAGTGGGTTGCCATTTCCTTCTCCAATGCATACATGCATGCTAAGTCACTTCAGTCATGTCCGACTCTGTGCAACCCCATGGACAGCAGCCCACCAGGCTCCTCTGTCCACGGGATTCTCTAGGCAAGAATACTGGAGTGGGTTGCCATTTCCTTCTCTGAAGAAAGGTACTAGTAAGGTGAAATTAACAAATTAACAGAATGCATTCTCTAACAGCACAGAGCTGATTCACATAGTCGACTGGAACTCAAGCCTCTTGCTTCCCATTTATCTGCTACGTCCATGTATTTATCAATTCATCTATTGACATATGTAATAACATATGTAATAATATTGCTCATTTATGATGTGCAAACTAATAATGTGTACGTATGTTAATATTTTTAAGCTAAAGATTTTCCTATTTAACTGATGGTTATTTTGGAGGAGGAAAGAGAGAGAAAATTTTACCTATTCATTTACTTCATTGTTTACTTATCTAACAGCCTAGAAAAGATATCAGGAAGTATAGTGTGGCCTTAAGTGTCCTGTGTAATTTCTAGGACCTGGAAGTAATAAACTTTTCTTTTGCAAAGTGCCCTGATAGTTCATCATTAAGGGCATCTTGCAACCATAGTAGTCCAGCCACAACATTGGTTACCAATGTGCTGAAACCAGCACACAACAAACGGATTTGCCCATGTTGAGAAACTAAAGGAAAAAAGGCAAAGTCAATAAGAGATTGAAGATCGAAGAAGAAGAAATCTGAGGGAATAAGGTCAAATATCCAGGTGGAAAACATAACCTTGTTAGGAGGAAGTATCCGTAATTCTGGGATTGAGTAACTAATATAAGGATGGGTTGGAGAAAATGTATAGTGGGCAAGAGACTGCAAAGATAGTAAAGTGAATGTCAATTATTTTTGGAGAGCATAAATAACAAGATGATAATAAAAGTGATCAAAAGTATTTGGTGTGCAAGACATTTTGCTAATCATTTTACGTGGATCACCTTAGTTGATCCCTTTAATAACCCTATGAAGTATTATAGATACAATTATTATTATGCTTGTTTTGCAGATGAGAAAACTGGAGTTTGGGCAAGATTATCTTGCCCAAGGTCACATGAGCTATAGAGCTTTTAGCCTAACAATTGGCACAGCACTGAAATTCTGCTACACTGAGAGCCCTAGTTTCAGTGGCTCCATCTCTTAGTGCCAGAGAGAATATGAGGACCAGGACTTGGAGAACTTCCTCAGAGTGCTGGGGAGAGATGTACATCCTCATCTGGGCAAGGGATGCCAAATGACAAGTGCTTTAGGTATTTTTTTAATATATTCCACTTGCTAGCAAGCATGGTGTGAAATATTCTGGGTTTACCTAAGCCTTGAGTGGTATGTGATCTTAGTGTTCTATTGTCTACTGCTGCTGCTGCTAAGTCGCTTCAGTCGTGTCCGACTTTGTGCAGCCCCATAGACGGCAGCCCATGAGGCTCCCCCGTCCCTGGGATTCTCCAGGCAAGAACACTGGAGTGGGTTGCCATTTCCTTCTCCAATGCAAGAAAGTGAAAAGTGAAAGTGAAGTCGCTCAGTCATGTCCGACTCTTAGCGACCCCATGGACTGCGGCCCACCAGGCTCTTCCCTCCATGGCATTTTCCAGGCAAGAGTGCTGGAGTGGGGTGCCATTGCCTTCTCCAGTGTTCTATTGTCTAAGCTGATTATTCTTAAAATACTGTGTAGTTAAACTAGCATTTAAAAGAGTCAATTTTTGCAATCTCTTTTGAAAATTAAAGTAGCTGTCTCAGCAACAAACCAGGAGACTCAGCATTTCAACTGAAATGTTCAATATCTTCCCATTAATTGTCTCTTCTCAAATAAGGAGCACAAATCAAATGAGTCAACCAAATCTGATAAAGTCTAGATTATTCTAAAGCAGCCTATATTGAAGACACGGATGATACTTTTGGACCACCATTGTTGAGGAACAACCTTTTATTTGTGGTTCAAAAGAGTGAATATGTTACAGTCTCCTACAGTTTCTTTATTCACAGGTTCAAGTGAACTGGAGAATTGGATGAGGAAGTTAAAGAGAGAAATATTTTACCTGGTTAGAGTTTCATGAGATCACAAGGAAGAGGATGTCAGCTCTGTGTGGGTGAGGGGTTTGGGTATCTCCAACTGCCTATTAAAACACTACCTCCTTCATCCAAGGTGATGCTCAAAAACTGGTTCCACAAAGGAATAGAAGAGAGCATATGTGAATACCAGGAGGACTTAACATCCCTGCCAATACATACAGAATCTAAGTAAGTTATTGATTCATTGCTTCTTATCTTTCTATTTTAAAAAATTACCATATCATTTTTTATATTATAGTCATCATTACCTGCCAGACTCCTCCAAAATCCTGGACGATTTTGCAGTCACTGTGGCCCCCAGAGCTTTACATAACATCTACTTCATAGGAGATACTCAAACAAAAAATAGAATTAAATTGAAAGTATCAGTTGTAGAAACTAAGGTGAAAAATATTTAGGGAGTGGCAAGTAATGTTATCAGTCTCCTTAGATCTAAAATATTTTTACTATATTCACCAACTGAATATACTAATATTTTGGTTCAACATAAGAAATACTTGTTTTCTTATTATTGATAAAGATACTCCTATTCCAGAAGTTTTAACCTTTTTTGAGCCATGAATCCTTTTGACAGCCTAATGACATCTATATTCATAATTACAGTAAAAGCTCAATTTCAGTCAGAGTTCTGAAAAATCAGAAAGGTAATTTTCCCCATTCACATCTGCAGCCTCCTTGAATGCTATGTGGCACATGAACACCAGGTAAAAAAAAGTCCTGATGAAATCAATTTGAAATACATATTATGTCTACAGTGTAGGTAATACTGTCTCTTTATTCTGGCTCCATTTTTTAAAACAATCTGCCAGATTTATTGTATATATTCTGTATTGTATATAACCTCCTACCGTTCCAAACATTTTGAAAATAAGTGACCTCTATAAGCAATTAATTCTAAATAATTTTAAAAGGTCTTTCCCTAAAACTGATGTCACTAGCCAAAATACCCCTGTGCAGGTGTGATGAAAGCAAATCTATTGACCCCTGACTTCCCTGTCTTTCTTGTCAATGTTTCCTAATCAGCCACACTTTTAAAAAATTTATTTTATTGAAGTATAGTTTATTTACAATATTCTGTTAATTTCTGTTGTACAGCATAGCAGTTATATATATATACACACACATTCTTTTTCATACTCTTTTCCATTTGATTTATCACAGGATACTGAAGACAGTTCATTTGCTATACAGTATGGAGAAGGAAAGGGCAACCTACTCCAGTATCCTTGCCTGGGAAACCCCCATGGACAGAGGAGCCTGGCAGGCTACAGCCATGGGGTCACAAAAAGTCTGGCACGACTTAGCAACTAAACAACAGCAGTAGAGTAGGACCTTTTGTTTAATTATTCTATAGATAAAATAGTTTGCAACTGCTAATCCCAAACTCCCCCCCCCAACCTCCCTCCCCCTTGGCAACCACAGGTTTGTTCTGTATGCCTGTGAGTCTGTTTCTGTTTCATAGATAAGCTCATTTGTATCATAGTTTAGATTTCACATCTGAGTTAAATTCACCCATTCCAGTCCAAAACTAGTGGAGGTGATGAAATTCCAGTTGAGCTATTTCAAATTCTGAAAGATGATGCTGTGAAAGTGCTGCATTCAATATGCCAGCAAATTTGGAAAACTCAGCAGTGGCCACAGGACTGGAAAAGGTCAGTTTTCATTCCAATCCCAAAGAAAGGCTATGCCAAAGAATACTCAAACTACCACACAATTGCACTCATATCACATGCTAGCAAAGTAATGCTCAAAATTCTCCAAGCCAGGCTTCAGCAATATGTGAACCGTGAACTTCCTGATGTTCAAGCTGGTTTTAGAAAAGGCAGAGGAATCAGAGATCAAATTGCCAACATCTGCTGGATCATGGAAAAAGCAAAAGAGTTCCAGAAAAACATCTATTTCTGCTTTATTGACTATGCCAAAGCCTTTGACTATGTGGATCACAATAAACTGTGGAAAATTCTGACAGAGATGGGAATACCAGACCACTTAACCTGCCTCTTGAGAAATCTGTATGCAGGTCAGGAAGAAACAGTTAGAACTGGACATGAACAACAGACTGGTTCCAAATAGGAAAAGGAGTACGTCAAGGCTGTATATTGTCACCCTGCTCATTTAACTTATATGCAGAGTACATCATGAGAAATGCTGGACTGGAAGAAACACAAGCAGGAATCAAGATTGCCGGGAGAAATATCAATAACCTCAGATATGCAGATGACACCACCCTTATGGCAGAAAGTAAAGAGGAGCTAAAAAGCCTCTTGATGAAAGTGAAAGAGAAGAGTGAAAAAGTTGGCTTAAAGCTCAACATTAAGAAAATGAAGATCATGGCATCTGGGAAATAGATGGGGAACCAGTGGAAACAGTGTCAGACTTTATTTTCTGGGGCTCCCAAATCACTGCAGATGGTGATTGCAGCCATGAAATTAAAAGACGCTTACTCCTTGGAAGAAAAGTTATGACCAACCTAGATAGTATATTCAAAAGCAGAGACATTACTTTGCCGACTAAGGTCCGTCTAGTCAAGGCTATGGTTTTTCCAGTGGTCATGTATGGATGTGAGAGTTGGACTGTGAAGAAGGCTGAGTGCCGAAGAATTGATGCTTTTGAACTGTGGTGTTGGAGAAGACTCTTGAGAGTCCCTTGGACTGCAAGGAGATCCAACCAGTCCATTCTGAAGGAGATCAGCCCTGGGATTTCTTTGGAAGGAATGATGCTAAAGCTGAAAGTCCAGTACTTTGGCCACCTCATGTGAAGAGTTGACTCATTGGAAAAGACTTTGATGCTGGGAGGGATTGGGGGCAGAAGAAGAAGGGGACGACCAAGGATGAGATGGCTGGATGGCATCACTGACTCGATGGAAGCAAGTCTGAGTGAACTCCGGGAGTTGGTGATGGACAGGGAGGCCTGGTGTGCTGCGATTCATGGGGTTGCAAAGAGTCAGACACGACTGAGCGACTGACCTGAACTGAACTTAGATTCTACATAGAAGCCTTCCACCGACTCGATGGACACGAGTTTGAGTAAGCTCCGGGAGTTGGTGATGAACAGGGAAGCCTGGCTTGCTGCAGTCCATGGGGTCGCAAAGAGTCTGACACGACTGAGCGACTGAACTGAACTGAGAAGTGATATTATATGGTGTTTGTCTTTCTCTTTCTGACTTACTTTACTTAGTATGACAATGTGTAGGTCTATCCATGTTGCTGCAAATGCCATTTTCTCGTCTTTTATCAGCCACATTCTTTGACTTGGGGAGCAGAGTAATGAACCAAAGCATTACTGTATGTTTATAGCAATGACCTGGACTTTCCCTCCTGAACGCAGCTGCTCAATCCACAGACCTAAAACATGAACGTGAATTGCAAGCCCGGTGTTTTAATCATGTGCACATCCATGCCTCAGGTTTCCTCTTCTCCCTCATTAGTATATGTAGGTTTCTTTAGGGTGCATTCTTTTTATCATTGAGAGTGTAAGACTTTCACTAGAAAATCTGAGGACAATTTGAAAATTTTCTACTGTCTTTGCCATGAACTCCTAGATGAATAATTTCTCTTTGGTAAATTGGAAGGAAGAGCTGAAAGATCATTGAAGATTATTTACATTGTCTATTAAAAAAAAAAAAAAACCTCTTGAATTCTTCTTTCCCCAGGTATTTCATTGAGAAACTAATTCAAATAAAGAAATCAATTCTTTAGTGGCTTCTTTTTGACAAAGTATACAAGCCTCACTGCTATATATTATGTAGTTGGACATGGGTAAGCACTAAGCCATTTCCTTAGACTGTATTCTTGCATTACTTATTTTAGAAATACAGAAGCTGAAGTAAGAAATGAGCTGGACCTTTTTATTACTTTTCTTCCCTCTAAACTAAATCTTCTTCCAGTGATCCATGTCTATATCCTCCAAAAGTACGGCTTGAAAAATGGGCTCAGGCCACATTCTTCTTCAGGACGCTTAATTTGTTCTGGCCTTTCTGAAAAACAACATCATCCTGGGGATCTGCCAAGGATTACTCCTCAGCCTGAATGGAGTAATGCCCCTGTCGCGTGTCACCAGGTTTGCCAAGAGGAGCAGGAAGCATCATGGAAAACAGAGAGAATCCTTGGCTTTCAGATGGCGAGCACGCCTATCGAGTTCTCCACCTCGTGCCTCTCTCCAGATCCTAGTCAGCCCTGAGACATTCATTTCCTCCTTAGCTGAGGGCTCTGTTGGGAAAGAAAGGCTGGCCAGAAACGTAACCAAAAGCCTCTCTGGCAAAGCGTTTTTTTAATTGTTTGAAACAGCATGCTGGCTGTATCTATCAAGGGAGCCATCTATTAAAATCACAGTGGCTTCTGCAGGAAGATCACATTCTGTTTCATTCTGTTTACAAGTTAGGGTTAAATGGCTTACAAACCAAGCCTTGAGAGCGGACTACTTCCTTTAACAGACTTTATCATATTTTGATTCATCCACTGATTTCCGTTCCCTTCACACTAATGTTTTGATTCCTATCCAAGAGGAGTCAGGGCCGGGCTACAGCAGAGCCTCGCTGGACCCCAGCACAAGTGGAGCATGAGTTCTATGCACAAAAGGCCTTAGCATGTGTCTGTTGTCACAAGACTAATTTATTCTGAGAAACTGCTTTAAATCATTATCACCCATGGCCCTGACACTTACTAAAATCTACAGCAAACTTGAAGACCTGACTGCAGAGCAAAATGGATTCAAATGTACATTTTTTCAACCCCTATTCATTTAGATTTGAGATTTTTAAACATTTTTTTGTGACATGAATCCCTTTGTCATTTTTGTAAAATTTGTGTGCTCAGAGTAATAACTCTACAAAACCATAAACCAATAGTGTTGAAATATCATCATCAACATATCTAAATAAAAATTTGAGAAATCTGGGTGTCTGGTCCAAAGTGTAAGGAGCTTAGAAGTTGCCTCTCAGTCTGTACTTTTAATAACAAGTAGAAAGCTGAATAACTGAAAAATCAACAACTCTTCTTAGATCTGTCAGAGAAGTGAGGTCACAGGGCAAAGTGCTGGCCCCAATATTGGAGAGACAGATGGGCACAAAGGGAGAATGACAATTTATTGAACAGAAATCCATGAGCAGAAACCATGCTGGGACCCGTGCTGAGGTAGGAAAACCCAAACTGTAATTTAATTGATGGAGGTTCAGTTTAGACAAGCATAAGAGTGAAAAACAGGCTTTCCTGGTGGCTCGGTAGTAAAGAACCCACCTGCCAATGCAGGGGACATGGGCTCCGTCCCTGCATCAGGGAAGATTCCTTGGAGAAGGAAATGGCTAACCACCCCAGTATTCTTCCCCAGGAAATACCATAGACGGAGGAGCCTGGAGGGCTACAGTCTGTGGTGTCACAAAGAATTGGACACACTTAGCAACTGAGCATGCATGCAAGAATTAAAAGCTACAGGAAGATTTGGTCTAAAGGTGTGGTGGTGGGGAGTTGGAGACGGTCACTTTTGTGAGTTTTACCTACAGGAACGAGGTCCTCATCATGAATGTTGGAGAAACATCCCCTTGTGCTTCTGGAAAAGCAATCCATTTAAAATACTTCAGAATATTCTTTTTAACAAGGCCTGCCCTCAGGAGAAACTTAGCTAACCAGAACTACCTGCAGAAAGGGAAATTCCCAACTAGAGCCAGCTCTAGCTTTCCACATTGAGGAAGATAAATACCAAGTTGCAGCTACATTTAGCCATCCATTTCCACCTGAAGGGGAGAAAAAAAAAAACTGAAAGAACTGGTGAAGTTCACAGTCCAGAGTCACAGGCCCACCTAAAGACTCAAACCCAGTCATAAAACTAGAGCCACATCTATTACCACACAACTGAAGCATTTGACAAAACCCAATACCGTTCATGATAAAAGCTCTCGGCGAACTTGTACTAGAAGGTAACTTCCTCAGTTTGATAAAGAACATTTTTAAATACCTACAGCTAACTGTATGATTAGTGGTGAGAACACAAAGCTTTCTGCTCAGATTAGAACAAGACAATGATGTCCTCTCTTACCACTGCTTTTCAACATCATACTGGAAGTACCAGCTATGCAATAAGAAAAGAAAAAGAAGAAAAATGTACACAGAAGGCTGGGAAGAAAGGAATAAAACTGTCTTTGCTTGCAGATGACAAGAGCATCTATGTCGAAGATCTGAAAGACATTGACTCAAAAAGATATTCTGGCACTAATAGGCAATAACAGCAAAGTTGTTGTTTTACAAGATTAAAATACAGGTAAATTGCTTTTGTATATATCAGAAATGAATAAGAAGGTTTGAAACTTTAAGTTACCATTTACATTAGCATCCTCCCCCTAAAATAAAATACTTAGGTATAAATCTAACAAATATGTACAAGATCCATGTAAGGAAAACTATCAAACTTTAATGAAAAATCAAAAAAACAACCAAATGCTATGGCCAATTCATGCTGATATATGGCAGAAACCAACACAATATATGAAGCAATTATCCTCCAATTAACAATAAATAAATAATTTTTTAAAAAATAACGAAAAAAATAAATAAAGGGAGAAATAGTCCATGTTCATGAATAGGATGACTCAATATTGTGATGATACCATTTTTTTCTGACTTCATTTATAGACTCATTCCAATTCTAATCAAAATCCTATCTAGCTATTACATAAATATTGAAAAATTGATTCTAAAATTTATACAGAGAGGGAAAAGATGAACAGCCAATACTGAAGACGAAAGTTGGAAAACTGACATTACCTAATTTCAAAACTCATTTATAAAGTTATAGTAGTCAAGAGGGTGTGATAGTTGTTAACGAACAAACAAATAGATCAATGAAAAAATTAGAGTCCAGAAAATGATTCACATAAATATACTCAAACAGATAAACCTAACTGATCTTTGACAAAGTAGGAAAGGCAATACAGTGGAGCAAAGATAGTCAAAAAGTGGTGTTGTAACAGCCAGACATTCACATGTGAAAAAAAGAATCTAGACACAGACTTTACATTTTGGTTCTTGACTGGACAATAGGACCAAATAGATTTGGTTGTTCCCAGCAGACATAAGAGATCAAATTGCCAACATCCGCTGGATCATGGAAAAAGCAAGAGAGTTCCAGAAAAACATCCACTTCTGCTTTACTGACTATGCCAAAGCCTTTGACTGTGTGGATCACAATAAACTGTGGAAAATTCTGAAAGAGATGGGAATACCAGATCACCTGACCTGTCTCTTGAGAAATCTGTATGCAGGTCAGGAAGAAACAGTTAGAACTGGACATGGAAAAATAGACTGGTTCCAAATAGGAAAAGGAGTACGTCAAGGCTGTATATTGTCACCCTGCTTATTTAACTTCTACGCAGAGTACATCATGAGAAACGCTGGACTGGAAGAAACACAAGCTGGAATCAAGATTGCCAGGAGAAATATCAATCACCTCAGATATGCAGATGACACCACCCTTATGGCAGAAAGTGAAGAGGAACCAAAAAGCCTCTTGATGAAAGTGAAAGTGAGAGTGAAAAAGTTGGCTTAAAGTTCAACATTCAGAAAACGAGGATCATGGCATCTAGTCCCATCACTTCATGGGTAATAGATGGGGAAACAGTGGAAACAGTGTCAGACTTTATTTTTGGGGGGCTCCCAAATCACTGCAGATGGTGATTGCAGCCATGAAATTAAAAGGCGCTTACTCCTTGGAAGAAAAGTTATGACTAACCTAGACAGCATATTCAAAAGCAAAGACATTACTTTGCCGACTAAGGTCCGTCTAGTCAAGGCTATGGTTTTTCCAGTGGTCATGTATGGATGTGAGAGTTGGACTGTGAAGAAGGCTGAGTGCCGAAGAATTGATGCTTTTGAACTGTGGTGTTGGAGAAGACTCTTGAGAGTCCCTTGAACTGCAAGGAGATCCAATCAGTCCATTCTGAAGATCAGCCCTGGGATTTCTTTGGAAGGAATGATGCTAAAGCTGAAACTCTAGTACTTTGGCCACCTCGTGCGAAGAATTTACTCACTGGAAAAGACTCTGATGCTGGGAGGGATTGGGGGCAGGAGGAGAAGGGGACGACAGAGGATGAGATGCCTGGATGGCGTCACTGACTCGATGGACATGAGTCTGAGTGAACTCCGGGAGTTGGTGATGGACAGGGAGGCCTGGCGTGCTGTGATTCAAGGGGTCGCAAAGAGTCGGACATGACTGAGCGACTGAACTGAACTGAACTGAGCAGACATAAGAACTCAAGTACCAACCTTACCAAGAGGAGCCTATGTGCCATCAGAAGAGCAGAACATCCCACTGGCATGGGGGTGTGCTATGGACTGAACTGTGTCTTCCTTTAAATGTATATGTTGAAGACCTAACCCTCAGTGTGAACATATTTGGAGATCAAACCTTTGAAAGTTACTTAGGTTTAGATGAGGTCATGGCAGCAATACTCTCATGATGACATTATCTATATATCTCTGTGTGTGTATCAGTCATGTCCAACTCTTTGCGACCCCATGGACTGTAGTTCACCAGGCTCCACTGTCCATTGGATTCTCCAGATAAGAATAATGGGGTGGGTTGCCATTTCCTGCTCCAGGGGCTCTTCCTGACCCAGAGATGGAACCCACATCTCCTGTGTCTCCTACGCTGGGAGGCAGAGTCTTCACTAGCTTTATAAGAGGAAGAGAGAGAACATGCTCTCTTTCTGCCATGAGAAGACAAATGACTGCAAGCCTGAAAGAGAGTCCTCACCAAGAACCAAATCACCCGCACCCTCTGCACCTTGATCTTGAAGTTCCCAGCCTACAAACCTGTGATAAATCAATGTGTATTGTTTAAGCCTAGGGTATTTTCTTATAACTGCCTAAACTAAGATAAAGTGCTTTGTGTAGCAGAGAGAGGATCAAAGCAAAAGAAGAGGACATCACATCATATTAATAGATGATCAGATATTGGCAAGATTTGCTTCTGGAGACAGTTAAGTATTTCTCAGAACACTGGGTCAACTCTTCCGGAGCTCAAGTTCTCCATTGTAACAAGAGGGTCAAGAGCCAATAAAATAGAAATTAATAACATCTAAATATGTTAACGCCATTTCTTGCTTGGGGCAAGGCATTAGTCTAACACATTTACATACTCATTTAATTCTCACAATGACCCGTTGTGGGATAGATTATCACCATTCCCATTTGATAGATGAGGAAGCCAAGGCAAAAAATGGTTAAGAAGTTTCCATGAGTGTACACTGCTCTAAGAGGTGATGTTGTCCAGCCAATTCAGTCACTTCCAACCCTTTGCAACCCAATTGACTGTAGCACACCAGGCTCCTCTGTCCTCCACTGTCTCCCAGAGTTTGCTCAAATTCATGTCCAAAGAAGTGGTACTTGGATTTGAATCTAGACTGTTTCTAGAGTTCTTTTACTCTTGATGTTCAACTGTGTTTCTGGGTCACCAAAAATTGCACAGGTAATGAGTCCTGTTAGCCAGCTAACACTCACCTCTATCTGAATCATAGGTAAACTTAAGTCACAATTCCTTGAAAACCCATCTGCTTCTTTTCCTGCAGTATGGATCACAATAAACTGTGGAAAATTCTGACAGAGATGGGAATACCAGACCACATAACCTGCCTTTTGATAAATCTGTATGCAGGTCAGGAAGCAACAGTCAGAACTGGACATGGAACAACAGACTGGTTCCAAATAGGAAAAGGAGTGCATCAAGGCTGTATATTTATTGTCACCCTGCTTATTTAACTTATATGCAGAGTACATCATGAGAAATGCTGGACTGGAGGAAACATAAGCTGGAATCAAGATTGCCGGGAGAAATATCAATAATCTCAGATATGCAGATGACACCACCCTTATGGCAGAAAGTGAAGAGGAGCTAAAGAACCTCTTGATGAAAGTGAAAGAGGAGAGTGAAAAATTTGGCTTAAAGCTCAACATTCAGAAAACGAAGATCATGGCGTCTCGTCCCATCACTTCATGGGAAATAGATGGGGAAACAGTGGAAACAGTATCAGACTTTATTTGGGGGGGCTCCAAAATCACTGCAGATGGTGACTGCAGCCATGAAATTAGAAGACGCTTACTCCTTGGAAGAAAAGTTATGACCAACCTACATAGTATATTCAAAAGAGACATTACTTTGCCGACTAAGGTCCATCTAGTCAAGGTTATGGTTTGTCCTGTGGTCATGTATGGATGTGAGAGTTGGACTGTGAAGAAGGCTGAGCACTGAAGAATTGATGCTTTTGAACTGTGGTGTTGGAGAAGACTCTTGAGAGTCCCTTAGACTGCAAGGAGATCCAACCAGTCCATTCTGAAGGAGATCAGCCCTGGGATTTCTTTGGAAGGAATGATGCTAAAGCTGAAACTCCAGTGCTTTGGCCACCTCATGCGAAGAGTTGACTCATTGGAAAAGACTTTGATGTTGGGAGGGATTAGGGGCAGGAGGAGAAGGGGACGAGAGAGGATGAGATGGCTGGATGGCATCACAGACTCAATGGACATGAGTCTGAGTGAACTCCGGGAGATGGTGATGAACAGGGAGGCCTGGCATGCTGCAATTCATGGGGTCACAAAGAGTTGGACACGACTGAGCGACTGAACTGAACTGAACTGAACTGATTCTTATTTTCCTTACCAAAAGTCAAATTCACATACATCTACATTTGACATTTAAATCATCTGAAACATCTCACTTTTCCACAGAATGAAGTGAAGTGAAGCGAAAGTTGCTCAGTCATGTCTGACTCTTGCGACCCCATGGACAGTAGCCTGCCAGGCTCTTCTGTCCATGGGAATCTCCAAGCAAGAATACTGGAGTGGGTTGCCATTTCCTTCTCCAGGGCATCTTCCCAACCCAGGAATCGAACCCAGGTCTCCTGCATTGCAGGCAGATTCTTTACCAACTGAGCTATGGGGGAAGCCCATAGAATAGCTTCTATAGAATAGCTTCTAGGAAAATAAAGATAAACAGCTCCATGTGCTAGAACTGTCTCTAAAACAACTGATGTTCCATTTCCATATATCCATTCATTCATCCAACAAATATTGCTGGGCACCTTCTATATGTCAGGAGCTGTTCAGGTACAAGGATTATAAAAGTAAAAACATAGAAGCTCTGCCCTCATGGACTCACATTCTAGTTGAAGGGCAGGAGAAAGATACATAGTAAAGAAATAAACACATAATATGTCCAGAGAAGATATGAAAAAAATAAAGAAAAGAGTATTTATTATTAAGAGATAAAGGTAGGTGCAAGACAAGCTTGCATTGCTTGACATTTTCCAGTTACTTTAGAGAAAGTAGGTAATAAAACCCCATGGACTGGAAACAGCTCAGTCGGTAAAGAATCTTCTTGCACTGCAGGAGACCAGGGTTTGATCCCTGGGTTGGGAAAATCCCCTGGAGAAGGAAATGACAACCCACTCCAGTATTCTTGTCTGGAAAATGCTATGGACAGAGGAGCCATAAAGTCTCAAGAGTCGGATATGACTTAGCGACTAAATCATCATAATTATGTAAATAGCCTTAGCCACATAACATGAATTCAGATTTCCTCAGATCAATGTATGACCTCCACAAAACCCTACACAGAAGAAATTCTAGTAGACCATGCTACTTCATGAAAGTGAAAGTCGCTTTGGTATTGTCCCACTATTTTCGATCCCGTGGACTCTACAGTCCATAGACTTCTCCAGGCCAGAATACTGAAGTGAGTAGCCTTTCCCTTCTCCAGGGCATCTTCCCAACCCAGGGATCGAACCCAAGTCTCCCACATTGCACGCAGACTCTTTACCAACTGAGCCACAAGGGAAGCCCAATTATGCTACTTCATAAGGAGATTTATCCCCAAACAGAAACAGTAAAAAGGCATAGATTATTAAAATAATTACTGAATGTATGCATATTAGCTCCAAGTTTTTATTACATACAAAATTTGTATTCATGAAGAGTCTAGCCACTTTTCCAAGTTTATGTTCATCTTGATATTAAAGAAATATTCTTCAAAAAGTCCAGTGACTACTTACTCAAGCAGGGGAATACAACCCTTAAAAATCCTAAAATAATGCAAAAGTTTGAACTGACGTTATCTTATAATCAGAACATCCTTTCAGAAGAAAGCTCAACAGCAAAATATCTCCATAAATGTGTTTTTGTAGTACTTTCTAATTCCCACGAACATAATGCTAGAGATTTCTGTGTGACTTCAGTACCCACTGCAGGAGGCAGAATCTATGGGAAATTCCCAGAACCTATGACTGTGATGAGATGTCACTCCAGTGATGTGTGATGTTATAAGGCACAACTGATCTTAAGCAGGTAGATTACCTGGATGGGCCTGATCTAATCACATTAGCCCTTTGATGGGTGAAGTTAGAGGAGGCCACACAAAGGGGTTGGGAATTCAGCAAGGAAATGGGGACCTCAGTGTTACACCTGTAAAGAACTTGATTCTACCAACACTGTTGAGATCTGCCCCACAGCCACAGGGCCGAGGTTTTGTACCAAGGCCCAGAAGCAGAGCCCAGACCAAGGCTGTCTCCACAGCTGACTGAGCCCCTTTGTAACCACTACCAAAGACAGCCTTCCCTCACCCCCTGCCACCCCTGATCATCACCAGCAGGCTTTCTGACCAAAAATAAGGTAAAAATGCTCACCCCAGTAATCACACTATATCGCCCTAACCAATCACCAGAAATTTTGTCTTGAGGCTATAAAAATTGACTATTAACCCAGGAAAAATAACGCCTTTCTCTGGCCTGTCAAAAGGTCGGCCCACTGCATTTACTGTGCCCTGGTTATCGCTGCTCTTTGCTATTAATAACCTCACTCCCTTCTGAAATGCTCTGTGTCTGGAAAATTCTTTTTCAGCTCGTGCTGGGACTGCCTCAGCAACCACTTGAATGAGCTTGGAGCCTTCTCCCAGAGACTTCAGAGCCCCCAGACTTCTGTGAATTAACACATTGTGAATTAATAAATGAGTGTTGTTTTAAAGCCACTAATTTTGCTGTAGTTTGTACGCCAGCGTTAAAAAAAAAAAAAAAAAAAAAAAAAAAAAACATTACTCCCACTTACCCTCTTCACCGCAAATGTCTCTAAACAATATTTTCTGTTTCTATTGTTAGGACTGTTTCAGTTGGGTGAACAACTGAACTGGCTGTCACAGTATTTAAAGCACAGTATAATCTCTCCTTATTCCATTGACCTTGTTTGTCTCTCCTATGGCAGAGTTGGTTTTTTGCCTTGCGCTGGCGCAGTATCCATTCATTAACATTTCCTCGGGGTCCCTTTATGCTCTGTATCATTTGGTACGTTGTTGGTTGCATAGTTTGGAATGCTTGAAATTTTGTTAGCCTGATTTTGCCATCCTTTTAATAATCATCGCCTATATTTAAAGTTATGCCATTTTAACAAAAGTGTGATATGTCAAATCAGACTACGAGTGGAATTAGTTTTATTCTCCACATAATTAATTGTTTAAATTGTGAAATTAACTTTTGTTTTGACATTTGGCAGCTTCAGCAAGTTGAAAGAAAGTGGTGGCCCTACAAATCATTATTGGATTCTGTAGTCGTTACCATGTGTCGTGTGCATAGCTAAGCTAGGTATATAGCTTGCTTCCCAGTTATGGTAAAGTATGAACATCAGGATCTCTTACAAAACTTCACTTGTGATTCATGAGCTGGACCCAGTAAAAACTGACTCTCCTTTCCAAACAAACCTTGAAGTTTACAAAGCTCCACTGTGATTATTTCATTAAAGGATCTCCAACAGCAAGGAAGAAAGTCATGGGTTGGCACCAGAATCAATTCTCTACCCGATAGAGAAGAATGCCAGGAACTAGCAAATTAAAATCAGGAGGGAAAAAGACAAAGTTGTGCAAATGAAAGGAAGCATTGAATACCCGGTCTCCTCCCACTAAAACAATCTGAAGATAGTGAATGTAAATTGAGTCAGGAGGAGATGAAGAGAAAGTCTGTAAGAAGTCAACTAAAGGACCAAACTGAGGAGTCTGTGATGACATTAACAGGAAATAAGAAGCAGTTTGGGGGGCTCTCCTGGTGGCTTAGCTGGTACAGAATCTGCCTTCAATGCAGGAGATCTGGGTTTGATCCCTGGGTCAGGAAGATCCTGACACAATATTGTAGCAAGTTCAGTAAAGGCTTCTTTAAAAATGGTCCACATCCAAAAAAAAATTTTTTTAAGTTCTTAAAGAAAAAAGAATCAACAGTGTCTTGTCTGTTTGAAAGAACCAACTGGCATAGATGGATCATAAACATACAATACCTAGTCTGTCTATTATATGTGCTCAGTTGTGTCCGACTCTTTTCTACCCCGTGGACTGTAGCCTACCAGGCTCCTCTGTCCATGGGGATTCCCAGGCAAGAATACTGGAGTGGGTTGCCGTGCCCTCCTCCAGTTGATCTTCCCAACCCAGAGATCAAACCCAGGTCTCCCACATTGCTGGTGGATTCTTTACCAGCTGAGCTACCAGGGAAGCCCGGATAAAGGTAGAAGGTAGATGTAAAAATGAGAAGCCGCTGACTTGGAGACATGCTGTTATATTTAGGGAAGTAAGGAGAGAGTCCTGTCTGATCTCCAGTCTGCATCAAATCCTAAACAAGGTTGACTGCCCTGAGACTCTCAACAACTTTCCAGAATGGCAGAGCTGCTTCAGTTCCAGGATCTGATACAACCTCTTATCCATTTAAAACAACAACAAAAACACATGGGTTTTAAGTCCACCATGATTATTCTGAGGACTTCCTGATGTTTGGAGAAGGGTGAGCAGATGAGCACCACCAGTGACAAGGAGGGTGTCATCACAGCAGTTCCTGAGGTGCAGCTGTAAGGAAGTCAGGAGCTCGTGTCTGTGGATCCAGATATGTGATGTAACATCTAGGTGCGGAAGCTGCCACACCCTCCTGGTCTTCCAGAGAATTCTTGTGTGAAATTTCCTGGCCCTAAGATGTTACCTCAATTTATAAGAAGATAATGCCACTGAGGGGGCACTAAACATGCCTCCCACCTAAGCACGGCACACCGTGACCTCTAGACTAGGGTTTGAAAGAAGTGAAGACATTGCCTTCAAGAAGCTGCACTCGGAAGATGGTGCAAAGATAAATTTCAGCACAGATGCAGTAGAATTCCAGCAAAGTTCTGCAGGAGCAAGAAGATGGACCATTTATTCCTGAGGGAATCAGGAAAATAATCATTAAAGTACCATTTGAAAAATAAATAAGACTTTCTCTTATTTTTTCAGTTATTACATGACTTTCTCAAGTAGAGGAATGAGGGAAAGGCACTACAAGTAAAGCTAAGGTGAATGACATCTCTTGTAAAAGACTGTATTAGTTTGCTTTGTTGGTTGGTTAAGTTGCATCCAACTCTTGCAATCCCATAGACTGTAGTGCACCAGGCTCCTCTGTCCATGGGATTTCCTGGGCAAGGATACTGGAGTGAGTTGCCATTTTATTCTCCAGAGAATCTTCCTGACCCAGGGATGGAACTCAGGTCCCCTCCTGCTGTAATAAAATACCACAGGCTCGGCGGCTTAAACAACAGAACTGTATTGGCTCATACTTCTGGAGACTAGAAATCTGAGGTCAAAGTGCCCACAGTGTTGGTTTCTCCTGAGGCCTCTCTCCTTGGCTTGCAGACGGCTGTCTTCCTCTGCATCTTCCCATGGCCTTTCCTTGCTTCCTGCATCCCAGGGATGTCATCCTCTTTGTATAAGTACACCAGTCCTGCTGGACTAGAGCCCAACCCTAACAGCCTCATGTTCACTTTATTACCTCTTTAAAGATACTTTTTCCAAATACAGTCACAGACGAAGATACTGGGTATTGTTGTTGTTCAGTTGCTAAGTCATGTCCAACTCTTTGTGACCGCATGGACTAGAGCACGCCAGACTTCCCTGTCCCTCACTATCTTCCAGAGTTTTCTCAATCTGGGGGTTGAGGATTCAAATATGAATTTTGAGGAGACACAATTCAGTTCATAAGAAGAAATGGAAGTCTAAGCAGTTAATAGATTCAGGGTGCCTGGAATCTATACACAAAGGGAAGAGAGTCCTGGGACATAGACTAGATATGAAGTTCTGACACCTGAGTATGAAGAGGGCCATGTCCTGCCAAGGCATTAGGGCTTGTCCTGTAAGCAAGAAAATGATGTGATGTGACTTGAGGTCTAGGAAGATATTACAGGTCATACCTGTAGTGGACTGGAACAGGGAGGTGAGCCAACCAGGAAGGCTCAACAAATAAGGTGGGCAGGTGATAAACTGAGGCAGCATTAGCATGGGCAAGAGGAGCTTGAGCACAAGTAGTCAGGCTTAGGTGAGTGGTTGGTAGCTGTATTTAGAGATAGGAAAAGACAGAAGTCAAAGATATCTCATAAATTCCTAGCCTGGGATACTATGCCAGGTGCATCAAGAGAAAACCATGAGGAGGTAGATCTATTTAGATGTCTTTTTTTCCCCATTTATTTAATTAAAAAGTTTTGGTGGATTCAGGGCATAATGAGTTCAATTCTTATTGGTAGATATAAGATGCCTGAAGGGTATCCAGGGAGAAATGAAAAATACCTTCAGCTGGAAATATGTGTAGGGTAGAAGTTAGGTTGGTAAATACAGATTTGGAATCATGAGCATATGGGTAACAGCTAAAATTATAGCAGAAAACATCAGCTGGTGAGCAGAAGGGAACAACATAGGAGTAGATGGTGGTGGAATCAGTTAATGAGCAGCTAAAGGAAAAGGAGTTGGCGAGAGACTGAGAAGGATGATCGCAGAGTGAGGTAAGACCTGGAGGGCAGCGAGCGTCCTGGATGGTGCACAGGGGAGAGTTTAAGGAATTGATCAGTAAGGTCTAGTGACTGTAGTTTAGTTCAGTTCAGTCTTTCAGCCGTGTCCCACTCTTTGAGACCCCACGGACTACAGCACACTGGGCCTCCCTGTCCATCACCAACTCCTGGAGTTCACTCAAACTCATGTCCATTGAGTCGATGATGCCATCCAACCATCTCATCCTCTGTCGTCCCCTTCTCCTCCCGCCTTCAATCTTTCCCAGCATCAGGGTCTTTTAAATAAGTCAGTTCTTTCCATCAGGTGGCAAAAGTATTGGAGCTTCAGCTTCAGCATCAGTCCTTCCAATGAATATTCAGGGCTGATTTCCTTTAGGATGGACTGGTTGGATCTCCTTGCAGTCCAAGGGACTCTCAAGAGTCTTCTCCAACACCACAGTTCAAAAGCATCAATTCCTCGGTGCTCAGTTTTCTTTATAGTCCAACTCTCACATCCATACATGACTCCTGGAAAAACCATAGCTTTGACTAGATGGACCTTTGTTAGCAAAGTTATGTCTCTGCTTTTTAATATGCTGTCTAGGCCAAAACAGATCATCGAATTGGAAAATGAGGTTGACTACAACTGATTCAGGTCATCCAGCTTGCTTTGACGACAATACCATAGGCTGAGTGGCTTAAACGGCAAACATTTATTTCTCATAGGTCTGGACTGAAAGTTGGAGGCCCAAAATCAGAATGCTGATACAGTCAGATTCTTGGTGAACACCCTCCTCCAGGTTAACACAAGCTGCTTCCTTAACATAGTGGCAGAGATGGGGAAAGAGAGAGAGAATGAGAGAGAGGGGTCTCCCTCTGGTCTCTGGTCTCTTCTTATAAGGGTACTAAGTACTAACCCCATCATAGGTGCCCTCTCCTTGTGACCTCATCTAAACCTAATTACCTCCCAGAGACCAAACCTCCTGATACCATCCAATTGGAGGCTGGGACTTCAATATATGAATTTGGGGATATGCAAACATTTAGTCCATAGCAATAACCTTGGCAAAAACAGTTTTGGAAGAATGAGGTTAGCAGATGCTCTGGAACAAGTTGAGGAACAAATGGGAGTGTAGAAAGTGGACTGAGTATGGAATACTCTTTCATGGAGCCTCATTTCAAAGGAAAGGAAAGACAGTGTCTGGAAAGACTGCTGCTCAAGCAACTGTGCAGCCCCAGAAAGACAGGAAAGATGAGGCAATTTTTAACAAAAGAAATCTTTACAAGATGCCCATCAAAGAGACATTGTCATCTACACCTTACAATTGAGGAAACTGAGACTCAGAAAGGTTAATACATTTCTCCAGGTTACCCAGCTGGGTAAGCGAATGAAGCCAGGCTTTTACCCAAGTCTTTCTGCGTCTGAAGAGGTCCCGCATGTGCAAAGGCAAGTAATAAGGTCAGATGTAAGATGTGCAAAGGTCAAGTAATAAGTATGAGTTATAAATGTGAGGGCCGCAGAAGACACATTTGGGCACAGATTACATCAATCCTGAATGGCACTTTTTGGACAGAGGGGGAACTCTGTCCTGAATTGTGCTAAGAAGCATCTGTGACTTGAACTGAAAGCTGTTACTAAATTTTGCTACCAGGTGGCACCTGGCATAATGAGATACTAGTTGGCACCTTAAGAAAACGGAGTCTTACAGAAAGAATCATTGCACACCTGTGCAGCCATCCACAGCCTAGGAAAATGAAGCAACGGCTTCTATTTCTGAAAGATTCCTACAAACTCCTCCTTGTCTAGGTCCAGTCTCCCATCACTCTTTGGATAGAAGAACCTCAGCGTGTGTCAAGATGCGGTGCCATTCTTCAGGTTATGGCGTTTAACCAAAGGTTGAACTCAGACATTTCAGTATCCAGTCTTTTATTCAATGAGATGAAGGGTAAATACACAGGCAACTGGCTGAAGAGCTAATTGTTTGACTCTCATATTTTTCCTTCATTCTAGAATATTTCACTATGCCTCTGCCCTCCATCTATCTTTGTATTGTTCCACACGAGTGAAACTCTCAAAATGGCTAAGGTGTATTTTATGAGGCTCTAAATGGAGGGGTCCCATTTATAACTGGAGCAAAGCTGTGTGGTCTGCATTTAGGCTTAATAGCCAAGTCTCTTTCTCAAAGACACTATCCAGAAAATCCAATTTTGTTGAAGTTGCTTTGCATTTGGAATGCTATATATAGACAGTTATCTCTTGCTCCCAGAAGAGCTAACTAGCCTCAGGTCATTAGGTTAGAAGTCTGAATGCTTATATCATATAAAACACAAGAATAACCCAAAGTTAACAGTACATAACAGTTTATATGTATCCTCAGTCATGTCCAACTCTTTGTGAGCCCATGGACTGTAGCCAGTCCTCTGTCCAGTCTCCTCTGTCCATAGAATTCTCCAAGCAAGGATACTAGAGTGGGTTGCTAGGCCCTCCTCCAGGAGGTCTTCCCAACCCAGGGATAGAACCTGAGTCTCTTGCGTCGGCAGGCAGACTCTTTACCACTGCACCACCTGGGAAGCCCAAATAACAGTTTGATGCAGCCATATTCATACATTTCATATTTGTTTGTCTGAGACTGGTGACAGGATGAGCAACTATCTTTTCCAACTATGGCAAAAGTTAAAGTACTCAATCATATAGGAAAGATTTATTTCCCAAGATGAGAAAGACAGAAACCCATTTTTGAAATATGCTTGAAGTGTGGTAAATCATTTCAGTCACGTCCAACTCTTTGCGATCCCATGGACTGTAGCCTCCTCCAGGCTCCTCTGTCCATGGGATTCTCCAGGCAAGAATACTGGAGTGTGTGGTCATTTACTTCTCCAGGGGATCTTCCCGACCCAAGAATCGATCCAGGTCTCACCTGGCAGGCAGATTCTTTACCTACTGCACTACAAGGGAAGATCAATCCCAAGGGGTGTGGGTATGATCCCTGGTCGGGGAACCTGGGGAAACTCCTCACAGAATGACACTATGCAGGGCCTACCACAGGGGGATCACTGTCCAGAAGAGGAGGAGGGCAAGGGAACTCCCAGGAGAAGGGGACTGGAGAAGGGTCTGACATGTCTGACATCACTCAGCAACCCAACAGGGCATCTCTGGGTCAGACAGCCCCCAAAGGGCCACAGCGCCAACCTGGGGTCCTAATAGCTCCAGAGCTTATCTTCTGTATCTCTAGAAGACATTGGGCAGTTTCACGGGTATGCAAACAAGGCAGGCTCTAAATGGCCAGAAGAAAAAATAAATAATAAAACTCTGCTTCCTTGGGCTGTATTTAAAAATTGGGGCTTCCCAGGTGGCTCAGTGGTAAAGGATCCACCTGCCAATGCAGGAGACACAGGTTTGATCCCTGGTCTGGGAAGATTCCACACGCCACGGAGCAACTAAGCCCGTGAGCCACACCTACTGAGGCTGTGCTCTAGAGCCCAGGAGCCACGGATGCTGAGCCCGCATGCTCAGAGCCTGCGCCCTGCAACAGGAAGCCACTGCGATGAGAAGCCCGTGCACTGAGACTGGAGAGTAGCCTCCACTTGCCGCAACTAGAGAGGAGCTCACACAGCAGCGAAGACCCAGCACAGCTGAAAATAAATGAATAAATCATATATATTATATGTAAGATAAACTATATATTATTATATAATTTATTATATATTATATAATATAAACTACATTATTATATATAATTTATTATATTTTATTTATTTATTTATTTATAAAAGATCCTATAAGACACACACACACACACAAAGAAATAAAGAAATGCCCATGATGTGTCTCTTCAAGGTCTTTGCACACTTTCTGTCTGCTCCAAGCTTCCTCCCCTGGCACAGCTGCTTTCTCACTTCTTACCTTATTCTGGTCTCTGTTCAGGTGTTATGCGCCTGGAGGGTCCGCCCTGACAGCACCCTTATGCCATGCCTCGCTCACCTACTGAACTACTTCTCTTTGATTTTTCTTCATCTTTATTTGAGACCATGTCTGTTTTGGTTACCAGTGAACACCCAGCGCCTAGAACACTGCATCTGACACAAACAGGCACTGAATGAATATTACTGAATGAATGAGCAAATGAATCCAAGAAATGCCTGCCTGGGGAAAGAAAACTTTTACAAACATTTTAGGTTCACAGTAAGAAGCTTTCATTTAAAATATACCTTCTGCAAGTTTAACTAACACTTCTGCAAGTTTAAATCATTAAAATACAGTCATGTCTCAGAAGGGAATACAATAAAACTTTCTGTTGAAAAGAGAATTCCCACTGAGGTAAGAAAAAGCAAAAATGATGTCAGTCTAGAGGATATTTTACTTGAAAGGTAAATGCTCAAAAACAGTCTTATGATGGAAGCATTTCATCAAGCATACTGGGTGCTTGACAGCGCACTTTCACATAATGTCATTTATGCCACACTTGGCTTAAGCGTGTTAAGATACACACATATTAAACATAACAACTGCACAAAAATGTATATAGAACTTGTCTCATTTTGAGAAAGAGGTAAACCTTCTGGTTGATACTCTCACTGGTATTTATGGGAATTGTGGTGTTAAGTTATATAGGGGCTTCCTTGCCAAATGATCAATTTAATATTCTGCCCCAAAGAGCATCAATCGTCTGAATAATTTCCTCCTTAGAGATTCAGGCAACGTGAGAGGGCATTTTCAGACATTCCTGGGTGAATTCCAACCCCATATTCACAAATCCATTGATTGGGTTGGGGAAATGAGTGAGGAGGGTGGGGTTGAAGCAGGGATGGGCAGACACCCAGGCCAGAGCAAACTGGCTGAATTACTGCTTTCATGCGTTGTCCAGATTTACCAATAAAACACACTGTAGCTCAGTTTCCAAAGTGGCACCCCCACTCTGGGGCTTCTTTTCCATTTTAAAGAAAGAAACTCTGCTAGCTGAGTGATATCATTGTGTGTGTGTGTGTCTGTCTGTCTGTCTGTCTGTCTGTCTGTGTTAGTTGCTCAGTCGTATCTAACTTTTTCCCACCCCCAAGGACTGTAGCCCACCAGGCTCCTCTGTCCATGGAATTCTTCATCCAGGCAAGATTACTGGAGTGGGCCATTCCCTTCTCCAGGGGATCTTTCCAACCCGTGGATCAAACTCAGGTCTCCTGCATTGCAGGCAGATTCTTTACCATCTGAGCCACCAGGGAAGCTGGACATTCATCCATTTCTAAATATACATTATCTGTCATTAACTCAGCCCCGAGGTTTGGTTTCATTTTTTCATTCTGGAACCTTGGGCATCTTCTTAAGCAGAAATCTGCAAATGCTCTTTTGGAATTCCTCAGGGCAGCCTAAAAGGGACATTTCATAAAAGTCAGAAAGAAAAAGTATTCACAACCATCTTACACACTATGCCCCATGCAGCTACCCAAGTTAAAGCATTTTTATTCTTTAACAAAATTTTCTAGTTTTTCAAACCATTATAACTTATTTCCAAGATTTTAATCCATGTTCCTAACACACAGACCTGTGATAACTCTTAACCTAACCCACATAGCAGAGGGGCTACAGACACAATTTTAATCTGATAGAACTTGAGGTTGACCTTTTTCAGTCTCAAATACAGTCCACAGTCTCCCAAGATTAAGGGACTCAGAGCAAAAAGAAGATGAAATATGTGTCTAGCATTTCAGATAATCTTGCCTTCTGGACCCTAAAGGCAGTCACTAGTTTTCATTCATTAATTTGCTCAGTCATTCGGGAAACACCTACTAATGATACAGAAGTATAGCAGGTGCTGGAATATCTTTGCAGGATCTGATGATTCAAATCATTTCATGATCTCCTGTCTTGTGTGCACTAATGCCCCTCTCACCCTGATAGGCACAGCCTCTTGCCCTGTGGTTTTCAGAAACCCAGTGGTCCCCATTCACCTAGCAGACCTGTCAGAGAGAGGTCATCTCCTAACTTCAAAAAGCAGACATTTCTTCAGGCTTATAATGCAAGTGGATCCATAATAGTCCCTGAAAGGGATGCTGTCTTTATCTTCTAGAGTATTTCAGGATGCCTATGGGGGATGCTCACTAAATTTGTTGAAAGATCCTTGATGGACTAAGTTCATTATACTATGCTGGACCCAGGAAATGATGCTTCTCAAAAAGGTCAGATCAGATGCACTATGGCATTGGATATTTTCTGTAACTTCTTCCACTGTGAATAATTTATCAAAAAGCGTTCTCAAATTCTGAACAACACAAATACAGAATAAATTATTAACACGCACTTCCCCAACCTAATCTTTTCTTCCTCTTTGACTTCATCCCCCTCACTGCTCTTATCATGACTCAGGAGAAAAGTCTCTATTCTGGGCTCTTCCGTCAAAGAGCTGAGTGCTCAAAAGGTTTGTGTCTTGCTTCCCTGTCTGTGAAGGGAAAGGTTGAATTAAATGAGTTTATGGCCTGTCAGCTCTTGAGAGTTCATCATTTTCATATCAAGATTTAGGAACAAATGTGTTTCTTTTTTCCCCTAATGCAATCCAGCTGCCTTTCTGAATGAGAGTTTGAGAAATCTCCACCTAGGGTCAGGTGAAAATCAATCCTTAGCATAGAAAGATAAGTTGCCACTGGTTACTCACATAATAATGTCTCCACGTCATTGGTCGCATTTGCTCGGAACTGGAAGAAGACAAGGAGAAAGTCAAGTGCCCACCAGTGAATTCTCAGAGAATATTCCTCCTTTGCTCCCTTACTCTTTGACTGCATCTGGGCCTTTCCTTTGATGCCAAAAAGTTGAACCTGGTGGATATGCTTTACCTTTATCTCCTTCGTCCGCTTCCCGTCTTCATCACTCCTCTCTTGACCCCACCCACCCCTTCTCCTCGTTCTTTTCGGCTACCAAGCCAGTTGCCGTTCTCCCGATCTGAAACAGAGCTAAAAGACTGTGGAGCGAGTGGAAGAGGGGGAGAAATATGTGTGGGCATTGTCTGGTGGAAACGGAAATATAATTAAGACAGGGAGTAACTGTCATGAACTTATTTTTCCTGTTTCTACTTGTTCCTGGTCCAAGAGTTTTTCACTGAGATGATGTGCACTGTGGGTCTGATGGGCATAATACAAGAGTCGATGTTAAGGGTGGATGTCTAGCCTTTGCACTTCCTGTAATGAATGTGCAGGCCAGCACGATGTGGGGCCTCCCGGGAGTCAGAAGTCTGGGACTCCACAGAGGATCCGTCATAGCATATGCAGGAGGACAGACAGGGAAAGGGAGAAGCGTGATGGAGAGAGAAACACAGGGAAGAGAGAGAGGAGGTGCTTTCAGTTCTGACGGTATCCATCTTAGCATGTCTAACCCAGGAAGAGTGGCTTCACTGCTCCTGGCTTGGCTTGAGAGGAGATGACAGCAAATTTCAAAGATCTTTTTCTTCAGTTCCTTTAAAAAGATAGCTTCATCCACAAAAATTATGCTGACAGTCCAGTTTATCCTGCATTACTGAATGGCATATTATAAAATGGAAGATATATTAGGCATCATTAGGAAACAGCACATCTAATATGTGTGAGTTCTCGTAAATGGTTTCTTAAGGGGCCGTGACGATGAGACTGAACTTTGTTCATTCGGGTTTAACATTTATTGTGAACACATCAGACACAAGGCACTGGAGCAACAAAGGGAAAAGACAGGGTCCATACCCTTAAGACACTGATGGTTCTAGTGGGATAGGATATTGGTTAGTCTTCTCAGTAACAGAAACTTCTCTGGCTATTTTCAACACACACACACACACACAGAGGAATTTTTAAAGGAGGTTAGTGAGTAGCTCAGAGAACCACCAGACCAGCTGAACGTTTTCACTGGAACTAAGAGAGGGCACCGCTGCCAAGGTCATGCTGAGAGGCGGTCAGTTTGGGCCATTGGACGGTGCTGTGGTCACCGTCACTGCCACCACCAGTGGCAGCGAGTAACCTCTGAACTCTCACTCTGAGTACTGTCAGTATCCCAAGAGTCAAAGCCCCAGGTCCAACCTAGGGCATATCTGTCCCTGAGGCTTCACCAGATGTACACAGTGCCAGACTCTCCCTGAACAGAAAGGGGAAACAGATGCTGCCAGACAAAATATTTGTAAAGGATCAGTAAGTACTGTGTGGATATAGAGGCATTCAATACAAAGTGGATGGTGCTGTAACGGCAAAGGAGAGGGCTTTGTCAAGGGGTCAGGGAAGGTTCACAAAGGGAAGCTGAGTTGAAATGAACAGGCAGAAGTAACACAGGCAAAGACAGAAAGACGTGGAACAAGACAGCAATCTGCGAACGTTCAGCATAGCTAGAGCAGAGGTTTTCAGTCGTGGCTTCTCATTGTATGCTGCTCAGGGTTATTTCTGGGGAGCTGCTCAGGGGAACCCCCGACCAGATACACCAGAGTTTGGGGATGTGGCTCAGGCACCCAGTGCTTCCGAAGTGCAGCCACAGTTGAGATGCACGATGGTGGCGGTGGTTTAGTCACTCAGTCGTGTCCAACTCTTGAGACACCACAGACTGTAGCCCGCCAGGCTCTTCTGTCCGTGGGGTTCTCCAGGCAAGAATACTGGAATGAGTTGCCATTTCCTTCTCCAGGGGATCTTCCTGACCCAGGGATCAAACCTGCCTCTCCTGCACTGCAGGCTAATTGTTGAACACTGATTCACCAGGGAAGCCCTTGAGATGTACTGAATTGAGACCAAAAGGGCTTCTTTTCTGCCTTACTTCTCACTTAATTCTTCTAACTCATCACCACCACCATCCTGCTCCAAGATAGAATTTTGCTTTCAATTTTTTCCCCATAGGGAAAATCAAGCCAAAAGTCCCCTGAAAGTACAACTCTAGAACTGAGCAAAAACAAGGAAAAAATTATTGCTTTTAAATATTTTCTTTTTTGGAATAATAATAGATTCTTAGGAACAAAGAGAGCATATTGAGAGTATTTTTAATTGACATAGATGAAGCGCCAGTAAATAAACTGTGAGCCAAATCAATAGGTAAAAAGAATTCAATATTTAATAGTGATTTAAAAATTGTATTGGCCAGTGTTACCAAGTCTTCTTGGGCTTTCCTTGTAGTTCAGTTGGTAAATAATCTGCCTACAATGCAGGAGACCCAGGTTTGATTCCTGGGTTGGGAAGATTCCCTGGAGAAGGAAATGGCAACCCACTCCAGTATTTTTGCCTGGAGAATCCCATGGATTGTAACCTGCCAGGCTCCTCTGTCCATGGGGTCGCCAGAGTCAGACACGACTTAGCAGCTAAACCAACACCACCACCACCAGTCTTATTAAAGAGTGTTTTATTAAATCTTACATAGAAAGATAAATTGTCACAGAGCTTGTCACAGAGCTCTCTGAACCCAGGATTAGAAGGTTTAATTTCAAACTTTCCCCTAGAGAATGTGGATCTCAATATCCTACTCATTGTGAAAATTTACTAAGAGTGCAAGTCATCTAGTCACTCATCACTATAGAGAAAATGAATCAGTGTTCAAATCTTTGTATATTAAAGAGCAATCAATACGCAGGCTTTCAGCTGACATCACTTTTCCTGAGTGATCAAACAACCATTCGGGTTTCCCAGGGACTGAGGGGGTTTCTGAGAAGCAGGACTTAACTAAAGAAGTCCTGAAGAGACCAGGATGGGCTGATCATCCATGTCATCAGCTTCTCCTGCCCGGCATTTGAGAAAGGAGAAAAGGAAAACTAGAATCTCACCATTTATTTGCTGGCTTTATCCTCAGCCTATAGAGGCAGCTGACTTCTACAGTTGCTGACAGGCGGCACTGCTCAACACATTCGGGGTGCTTGTGAAGTGTGGCTGATGCTCTGACAGCAAGACCCATATGCTGGCGTTGGTGGTTGTTCAACATCAACTTCAAGACATCAGTAGAAAGTCTTCAAGACGTTGTTTCCGATGAATTCTCTGTGGGCTGTTGCTTGAGCGTCACCCTCTCCAATCTCTGAAGACAAGGAAACTGAGAAGGGGGTGGCTTTACTCACCCACTGTCTGACAGGCGGGCCACTTGCAAGCAGTCTTCCCCGCTGACTTCAGCATGACGGGTGCACACTCCCCAGGCTTTTAGGAAGGCACGACCGCCCTCAATGCTCATCTTCCTTTGACACTACCTCCATCCAGAGCTTTCACCGTCTGTGTTGCTTGAAAATGGAGATGATGAACAGATACTTTGTGGAGGCACAAAATAGATTCCCATGCCCAGAAGTATGATCAGAACCTAAGCCCTTCTGAAAGAATTCCAGGAATCAAGAGCAGTATATTCAGAGTCAGCATTCTCACAACCTACAGGTGGGAGGTCTGTACATTGTCCCCTCCTTCCTGTATGTGGTAAAAAAAAAAAAAAAAACAAAAAGGAAAGAAGCTACTTTGTCAGCTGACACTGGAGTGCTCCAGTGAGTTTTCACTTATTCCATGATGTGACCAAGACTCCAAAATGTTTATGGTTTGAAGGAATTATTAAGATAGATCTTTCAGGGGCCCCACACGAAATGAATAATTTACTCAAGCTGGGGCAATAGAAGAGTCTAGCAATGGTTCTGTTTTCAAAGATGTGGGCAGAGTTCATGAAAACCAGCAAGGGCTAGTATATGTCATTCTAAGACCTAAATAGGCAAGCAGGGAAAGGCAGTGACAAGGTCCCTGAAAGGAAGTGATGAGGACCACCAGCTCAGCATGGTGGCCTTCAGTAGAGGGACACAGAAGCCCGTGGAGACTTGGCAGGGAGAGAACTGAAGGAATAAATGTCTGAATCTCCCTCGCCCCTCACCCTCTGATTTTCTAGTAATGCCCCCACACCCTTTGCCTGAAGCTCCTCAGAAGCCAGAGGACAAAAAACCCATGGATGTAGCCCACTCAGATCGCTTTCTGGGACTCAGAGCAAGGTGCAGATAACTACAGATTTACTCTCATCCCTATTCTGTGTGTTATCACTATTTCTGGGAAGGCTGGAAATTTGCATTGCTGACCTCGGCTTCCCTGGTGGCTCAAATGGTAGAGAATCTGCCTGCAATCCAGGAGACCCAGTTTGATCCCTGGATCAGGAAGACACCCCTGGAGAAGGGATGTGGTTTTCCCACCATTGCCTACTTTCATTACTTAACCTATTTATTTTATTTATTTTGAGCCTCCTTTCGAATTCTAGAAACATCTACTTCTGCTTCATTGACTACGCTAAAGCCTTTGACTGTGTGGATCACAACAAACACTGGAAAATTCTTAAAGAGACGGGAATACCAAACCACCTTATCTGCCTCATGAAAAATCTGTATGCAGGTCAAGAAACAACAGTTAGAACCGAACATGGAACAACAGGCTGGTTCCAAATTGGGAAAGGGGTAGTTTAAGGCTGTATATTGTCACCCTGCTTATTTAACTTTTATACAGGCTACATCATGCGAAACACCAGGCTGGATGAAGCACAAGCTGGAATCAAGATTGCCGGGAGAAATATCAATAACCTCATGCCGGGGGCCAGCGTGAGGAATTCCGCCCATGGCAAAGGTCATGAGGAAGGAGGCTTGGCATACGCAAAGGCGTGATCAAGCCTCAGGAAACCCCCTGTTCCCGAGCATCTAACCCCAAAACCAGAGTCTGTTTTATGCTCTCACCTACACCTCTGACTTTACGGGGGGTCTCCCCCATAACCGTTTCTCTCAGAGATGCAGCTCCAAGGCAATAAAAATTCCTGGGTGTGACAAGAGTGTTTCAGCTTACGGATTCCTTTGAAGGTTATCTAGCCCACCTGTATAGGTTCGTCCAGCCACATGTGATGGTTTATAGCCTCCCAATCTGAGAGGCACGAGATGTTTTAGACTTACTAAGGGCAAATTCTTTTGGGGAGTTAGAAATTATTAGTATAGTGTGTTGGTTAGGAATTATATTGGTGAAGGGTTCTTCATTTGTTGTGTCAATAATTGCTGCTAATTCCCTGCTCTGGGTGGGACAAGGATGTTTCAGGTCAAACCTCTCTGCTGACAGACTAGCTTGTGTGACATGATTGTTTACTACCTCTCAACCGTAAACAGCACAGAGAGTTTTGGAGTATTTTGAGAGTCTTAATTAGCATAGGACTTTTTCTTCTTGTTGAGTCAATGATTGCCGCCAGGCCTCCATATCCTTAGGCACTTGGGCATATATTAATCAATGTATTTGGAATATAGCAAAGGAAATATAGTAGTTTTTGGTGTTAGCAATACTAGACTTTTTGAGTTAATGGATTTTCTCTTTTGTAATAGATCACTGTACTTTGTTATAAATCACTGTGTCCTTGTTGTGTAAAAATGTAACTCTATCATATCTTAAGACTAAATAGATCTTAAGGGGAGCATTGGTGAAAGGATTTTCATTTGTTGGGCTGATGTTTGCTGCTAAATCTCCATGTTCCCTACCCTTATAATGCATATAACTAACATATAGGAGAAATAAGTATTAACCTTTAAGCATATAGGAGAAATAAGTATTAACCTTCAAGATTAATCATGTTAACCTTGGGTTAAATAAATTCCTTTCTTGATTTTAACTCACTACACCCTCACCCTATAGGAATGTAACTTTATTTGGAGGGTGGTGCCTAGTTTAAGAAAAAACACCCTTGGAAGAAATAAGTTTTTTGGTTATCAAGAAAGAAAGGATCATAAAATGTCAGCAGGTCTCACTCATGGCTGGAAGATGATGTAATATCCCTAAAGACCTTTTTTTATACATTTATGTGAAGCACCTGATTTTGATAAAGGTCAGGACTGCTGACCCCCGCGTGACTCTGTATTCATCCCTATGTGTAACAAAAGGTATATAAGCTAACCCAAAAATAAAGACATCGGATCAGTTTCCAGAAAGACTGATTCCCCCATGTCGCTTCTTTCTTGCTCCCGTTTTTCTGGCTGAATTCCCATCTGGAGCATGGATGCTATTCCACGTAATCCAAGTTATCCAGCCTCTTTTTCTCCACTAATCTTCCTACTGCACTATCCATTTCCAATCTCTCTATATCTGTGATTAAATATGTATTTTTCCAAAGACGCCGACTCCGTCCCCACCTTCGAATCACCCTGGATCCGCCAGGGCTGGACCCCAGCAACCTCAGATATGCAGATGACACCACCCTTATGGCAGAAAGCAAGGAGGAACTAAAGAGCCTCTTGATGAAAGTGGAAGAGGAGAGTGAAGAAGCTGGATTGAAATTCAACATTTAAAAAACTAAGATCTTGGTATCCGGTCCCATCACTTCATGGCAAAAATAGATGGAGAAACAATAGAAAGAGTGTCAGACTTTATTTTGGCGGGCTCCAAAATCACTGCAGATGGTGACTGCAGCCATGAAATTCAAAGACGCTTGCTCCTTGGAAGAAAAGCTATGACCAAACTAGACTGCATATTAAAAAGCAGAGGCATTACTTTGCTGACAAAGGTCCATCTAGTCAAAGCTATAGTTTTTCCAGTAGTCATGTATAGATGTGAGAGTTGGACTATAAAGAAAGCTGAGCACCAAAGAATTGATGCTTTTGAACTGTGGTGTTGGAGAAGACTCTTGAGAGTCCTTTGGACTGCAAGGAGATCAAACCAGTCAATCCTAAAGAAAATTAACCCCGAGTATTCATTGGGAGGACTGATGCTAAAGTTTCAATCCTTTGGCCACCTGATGTGAAGAACTAACTTGTTGGAAAAGACTCCAATGTTGGGAAAGACTAAAGGCAGGAAGAGAAGGGGATGACAGAGGATGGGATGGTTGGATGGCATCACTGACTTGGTGGGCATGAGTTTGAGCTCCAGGAGTTGGTGATGTACAGGGAAGCCTGGTGTCCTGCAGTCCACAGGGTTGCAAAGAGGTGGACACAACTGAGTGACTGAACTGAACCAGTATGTTGTAAGCTCCGTGAAAGCAAGAATTCTGACACATTTTTACTGCTATATTCTTAATGTTTGTTGCAGTGCCTGGCTCACAGTAGGTGTCTGATAGATATTTGTCCAGTTAATTGCTGTTTAGTTGCTAAGTGAAGTCTGACTCTTTTGCAACTCCATGGACTGCAACCCACCAGGCTCCTCTGTCCATGTGATGTCCCAGGCAAGAATACTGGAATGGGTTGCCAGTTCCTTCTCTGGGGGATCTTCCTGACCCAGGGATTGAACCTGCAACTCCTGCACTGGCAGGCAGACTCTTTACCGCTGAGCCACCAGGTAAGCCCCATCTAATAAATTAACTGTCCATTAATTAATATCCATGTCTAATACCTATGTTGGGCTTCCCTGATAGCTCAGTTGGTAAAGAATCCACCTGCAATGCAGGAGACCCCTGTTCAATTCCTGGGTCGAGAAGATACCTATGTCAGCTGCTGGTATATTTCTGCTTGTATGTAATAAGTGCCTTGTAAATACTTTTTAACATGATGTTAAAGCCTTAAAGCACATTCCTCTAGCCAAGTTCCGCCATTGCCCTGCTTGGGGAGTAAACATTTAAGGAGATGTTTAAACCAAACGCTCTCTCTCTGACTCATGACCAAGGCCCCAAGGTCAAGATTACAGCTGTAAGTGTCAAGGGTGCCCACATTCCAAAACAGTGATGCAGTCAAGGAAGAAGGCTACGTCTTCTCCAAACCAGACCCCCAGGGGAAGGTTACAGAGAGATGCTGGGTTCTACTCTGAAGACTGAGGCACCCCTTCTCAGCTCCAGAAACCAAACCTGATAGCAGAAGCCAGTTCTGAGACACACCTCAGCTTTCATCTCATTCCCTGTGTCTGACCTCACATACACACAAGAGCCCCTGCAAGCCCTGAGCCTCAAAGATGTGCACCGACCCAGCCTTGCTCCCCAGACCTCTCCCCCAGGGCAACATCTGACATAAAGTGGTGCTCATCCTCCTAGTTCATCTACTAGGTGTACAGCTGGTTAGAAATACTTCGATTCATACGCACCCTTTTCGTTTATGCCCAACTTCCCAGGCTGGATCCCCTCACCTCTGATGAAAACAAGAAGCCTGATGAAGATGAGACTCATTTTACTGCAATGCCTGCTGCCTCTGGGAACTAAGCAAAGTCAAAACCCTGAACTGGAATGCCTCCTGCCTCTTTATTAACATGTTTGGTTCTGACAGGCTGCTTGAGCTGTGCTTCCTCCAACTTCTGCTGAAAAACTTGGACTGAATCACGGTGGAGTCCACTGAAGGCTGCCTTTCCCCAGTGCAATCCTCCAGAAGCTGTGTCTGGGCAGTTGCCTGGCCACCTGTCATCCTGGTCCACTGACCATGGACGAAGAATATGCCCATGGTTTCTGGCATCCAGGCTTCCCTGGTAGCTCAGTTGGTAAAGAATCCGCCTGAAAAGAAGGAGACTCCGGTTCCATTCCTGGGCCAGGAAGATCCGCTGGAGAAGGGATAGGCTACCCACTCCAGTATTCTTGGGCTTCCCTTGTGGCTCAGCAGCAGAGACGCCCAGGAAGATGGAATATGCTGAATCAGTCGCGTTGCCTTTCCACACTCCACCCCTCTGCCTGGAAGCCCTTCCTGATCACACCTGTTGACAGTCTCCTGAGGAGCAGAGTCTGTGCAGCCCGTGACATAAGGGAGTACCAGCTACTGAGTAGGGTTGGTACAGTATTTCTTCTTGACAGCAGCCCCTACATTAAAAAAAAAAAAATGGAGAACAATTGCTTTACAATGTTGTGTTAGTTTCTGCTGTACAACAAAGTGAGTCAGCTATAGGTATACATATCCCCTCCATCTTGAGCCTCCCTCTTCCCACCCCTCACAGAGCACCAAGCTGAGCTTCTCGTGCTATACAGCAGCTTCCCACTAGATGCTTTGGGAGAGGAAGGTCTCTGAAAGCTCAGCTCCAGCTGTTAGATCAACCCAGCTATTACATTATCCAAAACCACCTGGGAAGAGTTCCCCAACAGGGGAAGAAGTGGACCAGCTGTCTTGGCCACCTGCTTGTGAGCACTGGTTGCCCATCTGCAGAAGAGAAATAATTTGGACACTGTGTCATCAACAGGACTGGGTGTTTACTTTAACTGTCAATTCACTTCCCTGTATGACTTGTCAAGTGAGAGAAAAACTTGTGTATAGAAATCACACTGCCCCTGATGCTCAATTAGCCACATTCCTTGGTTTCTGTCTTAGGACAGAATGCCATCTGATGGAAGGAGGGAGTGCAGGAGGTAGAGTGGGGCTGTTGGGATAGAGGATATTTAATTAAATAGATGATTTTGCAATCAAATCGGGGTCATGATGAACTTGTTGCTCTGCACCATTTAATAGAAAAGAGAAAAATCTGCATCTTCAGGATACTTGCACCTTCAGTGGAGGACTCGGGGAGGTCACTGCAGTCCCATGAAGCTAATCAGGTAGCATTTAGAACGTTGAACAGAAACTTACTCTCTCCCTCCTGCGAAAGGAAGGAATGGCATAGCTTCAGTGTCATTGTTATAGAAACACTTGGTGCCAGTTTGGAAGTGCAACACATGTAGCCAAGTAATGGAAGCACCCTCAGGCATGTACTACCCTGGGGCGGAGGGGGGCAAACTACCGTGAATCTGGTTTAGTTGATGTACAATCCCATCTGAGAGTCTACGGGAGTAGCCTTTCCAGGGCAGTGGGGAATGTGTGTATGTGTGGCAGAGGGATCAGTGGGGAAGGATGCCTTTGACTTGCTCTATTCTGAAGCCACAGGAGGTAACCCACATCCTAGTTGATTCTCTGTAAATTTCTGTTATCACCACAGGACAGGCCAATAATTGGGTGAAGAGGCTTTAAGGCAAGGAATAGCAGCTTTATTTGGAAAGCTAGGAGTCCAAGAGGATGGTGGACTAGTGACCTAGAATACTGTCTCATCAAAGTCTGGATGCCAGTTACTATTATAGAACAGAGGGTGGGAGGAGGCGAGGAAGTAAAGAGGCCATTCGTCTTGCAAAGTATCTCCTGGCTTGGCCAGCATCAGAGAGAGAATATGTTAATTTCTTCTTTTCTGCAGCCATTCAAGGTGGGCAGAGGCAGAATGTCTCCCTGTGAGCTGAACAAAGGCACTTAAATGTAACGTTCAGGCAGAGGGGCAGGTTCCCAGAGGCAGGCCATTAGGTGTGCTTACAGCTATAGACAGCAACCTCCAGTGATTATAGTAACAAAGGGAAGGAAAAGCAAAGGTTAAAGGAAAAGAAACAGATCCAACATGGAGTCCAATTCTGTTCGTCCGTGATACATTTCTGCTTTCATGGCATAAGGGAATTGTGAAAAAGAATGACAGAAATACCTCCCTACCAGCCATTTCTCAAATACCAGTTGATTCGTGAAATCAGTGTCTGTGTGCAGGGCAGGCTTTCTGTTTGGGGCGCACCCAGGCAGGAGAAGACCTGATTCACCACTTGCATCACCCAAACCACCGCACACTAGGGCGCTCTGATCCTGCAGCTCTCCTCTTCTTCCTTCTCCTGCTACGTTCTTCCAAGATACTCATTTATTTATTCATGATGCGTTGAAGCTTCAGTTTATGATGGTCAATAAAGTGACATCACTATTAAATGATGCAAGCTCTCTCTGCTGGGGACATTGCCAACCATGAAAACAGTACTCTCTCTCATCTTGCTGGATTTCTTTTCTCCCTTCACACATGCGTCCCTGGTCACCAGCTTTATTGTAATGGCACAGACCATGATCCATGGTTTGCTGAGTCAAGACCATGCAATTTACTTTCTTTTAGACAAGAATTCTGACTCCAGCCTCTCCAAGATGTTGGACACCATTACACAGATTTCCATCCATTAAGTAGATCAGGAAATTACTTATTCCTTTCCCTGAGATTCTCTACATGAATTGAAATACAGACTAAGTCACAAGTGTAGATTAAGAAATAATATTGATTTTCCAGCCACAGTTTATGTACTTAAAATATGTTCATATTCAAACATAAATGATGTATTATCAGAATATCATGTCACAGTCTCTTTCTATTCTTAAGCAGAAGGAGTCCTGCATCATTGGCAGACTTTCTAAATGGACTTGACAGTTGTGATAAAAAGATCTTAAAGGTCTAGGATAGGAAAAGGAATATCCTGATGGGAAGGACATGGCTCCCCACAGCTGGAAAATGGCTTCTTCCTAAACCACACGCTCCCTATGCCCTTTGATCCCCGTGAGAATTCTTCAGCCTGACTCGATATCACCTAGGAACAAACCTCTCCAAAGGAAGCTCCTCCAGCAAGCCTCTGCTATTCTGATGACACTCACTGCTTTCTTCTTTGCACAGAGGTCTTCAATAGCCTTGCTTCTGAACATTTCTCTCATCCTCCCATTCCTTTACTTACTTTTGTCGTGAAAGCCTCCACATTCTAGGGGGAAACATCTTGGATGAATGCATCCAGACTTGTCCCTTCAGCATTCTCTCCCCTTCCCCATCCTCTCCCCATATTATTTTGCATCACTTCATTTGCAAATATATACTTTGCATTTCTCTTGTGTCTTGTGTACACATGCATCTGTGTGCTTGTGAATGTGATGTTTCTCCAACTGGGTCTACAGATTTGGGAACTGTATTATTTATCTTTCATATCTCTGCTTTCCTAGGGTCTTTAATTGCAGCCATGAAATTAAAGATGCTTACTCCTTGGAAGGAAAGTTATGACCAACCTAGAGAGCATATTCAAAAGCAGAGACATTACTTTACCAACAAAGGTTCGTCTAGTCAAGGCTATGGTTTTCCCAGTGGTCATGTATGGATGTGAAGAAAGCTGAGCACCGAAGAATTGATGCTTTTAAATTGTGGTGTTGGAGAAGACTCTTGAGAGTCCCTTGAACTACAAGGAGATCCAACCAGTCCATTCTAAAGGAGATCAGTCCTGAGTGTTCTTTGGAAGGACTGATGCTAAAGCTGAAAGTCCAATCCTTTGGCCACCTCATGCAAAGAGTTGACTCATTGGAAAAGACTCTGATGCTGGGAGGGATTAGGGGCAGGAGGAGAAGGGGATGACAGAGGATGAGATGGTTGGATGGCATCACTGACTCGATGGACATGAGTTTGAGTGAACTCCGGGAGTTGGTGATGGACAGGGAGGCCTGACATGCTGCATCATGGGGTCGCAAAGAGTCGGACACTACTGAGCGACTGAACTGAACTGAGGGTCTCTAAGACAGTAGATGATCAAGACGTGTGCCCATCAGATAAACTGAATGGTGGAGGGCCTCTCTTGAAGTCTTAAAACTCAACTCCAGTGTCACCCTTCTTGGGAAATCATCCATCTACGTAAGTCCATGTTAGGATTACATTTTCCTTCACTGGGGTTTTTAGAGCACTTGACTTGTTCCTTTATTGTTATAACATCGCATACTCCATCTTGTAGTATATATAGTTGTGCATACATTTCTCCCCTCAGGACCAACTGTGTACACTTGTGCTAGCTTCACATGCATTGCCTCTAACCCATACAACAATCATTCTACGTAGATATAATCAATACTGTAGCCTGGTGGGCTACAGTCCATGGGATCGCTAAGAGTCGGACACAACTGAGCGACTTCCCTTTCACTTTCCACTTTCATGCATTGGAGAAGGAAATGGCAACCCACTCCAGTGTTCTTGCCTGGAGAATCCCAGGGACAGGGGAGTCTGGTGGGCTGCCATCTATGGGGTCGCACAGAGTTGGACATGACTGAAGAGACTTAGCAGCAGCAGCAGCAGCAGCAGCAGCATCTATTTTAAAGACCAGAAAACTGTAGCTTACAGACATTAAAAGCAATAAACACTGAATCATAACCTGAGATAAGATATTGCTTACAAGGTAAAACTCCAGACCCTCTCCTTGTGTTTCCTTTCAATAAAAGGGAATGCCAGGAGTGGAACCCTCCAGGCCTCTGTCTGCCCCCTTACCTCTTCCTCCCCAGGAGATACGGAGCATCCTGATGTGATGGTTTAGTGTGGAGGGAGAACCTGGACACACTTTCCTCTTATCTCTCCCTCTCCCTTCCCTTCCTCCAGAATAGGGAACACTGAGCTTCTCTGCTCTACATACCTTAAGTCTTTTGGAAGTAGCCATAGTTCCTGTGGCTAAAGGCATGAGGGGTTACAAGTGCAGAAATTAACCATTTATTTTATTATTAAAATAATAAATGTAAAGTAATAATAGTGACTGTTATTTCCTGATCACTTACCCTACACCCTAGCATTAAGACCAAAAGCTGGAAATTGCTCTGCCAATGTACTTATTGTATATTTTTGCTATTTTTTTAAAGCTCTCTTAGTGAGCACAGAATATTATTCTGACAATCATTTTGGATGTGATTTTTAAATATTAAGTATGGATGGCTCACCTTGTTTCCAAACTTAGGGAAAAAAAAATGGACACTCTCTTTTGTGGGTGGCAGTTATGTGTAGTTTTTGATCAGCATGTGGATAAACTGTCATTTGAGGAATGAAAATAATTCATTTAGCCTCATCCAAGGGAACTGATGTTATATGGCATGTCAGGCAATAATTCACTGGCTCAAATGAGATGATCAGTTTTGACCCACACTCCCCACCTTAAATGCCCTAACCTGTTTACTTGGAGTGGTGGGGAATTGGATATAAATTTTTAAGCGCTGTCAGAAAAGACTTACTATTTTGATGGGAGGGAGAGACAGCTGGAATAAAAGCATGGTTTAGGAAGAGGCAGAAAAGATGCAGGGAGAACAGCCAGTAAATTTACATGTAGGAGGCAGGAGGGAAGATGAGAAGATGGGTACCTTGAGGACTGGGCTGTGATGTGGGAAGTTTAATGCAGGTGTGGTGATAAGTGAGCATGTTTGCTAACGGGATTTGAGCATCAAAGAACTGAGTAGCAAATAGTCTTTAAGATGTTCCTTAAAAGCCTGGAAATTTCCTACAGTGACAGTGAAGAGGTCACGTGGCAAACTGGCCTTTGAAGGAAATTCTCTGAAGCTCTCCTTCTGACCCAGGAGAAGAGGAACCTAGAATTCCATGGAAGTCGACTAAAACCCAATGTGCCGAAGGAGTTCCCTGGTTGACATCACCTGCTAGTGCAGAGGATGTGGCTTCAATCCCTGTTCGGGCTGGTCAGGGAGCTAAGATGCCACAAGCCTTGAGGCCAAAAAAACAAAACTTATAATTGAAGCAATATTGTAACAAATTCAGTAAAGACTTAAAAAATGGTCCATATCAAAAAAAAAAAAAAAAGAAGAAGATGTGCCCAGCTCTGCTCCACTCCAATCCTGGGCCAAAGAAGAATGATTAAGGTAAAATGTAATAGTACTCATGAATGGAGGGAAAAGCAAGTTTGGATTTCAGAAGACTTCAGAAACCCAATTTCTACGTTTCAGGGGACATGTACTCACTTGAAAGAGACCAACACGTATAGGCTAATGGAAGACCCAGTGACTTTGCTTTAATGGCTATTTAAGAATCACATATAATTAGGACATAGCAAGTATTTATGTAGAATGAGTGGTTTCAAATTTTTTTTTAATTTTAATAACTTCAGTGTCTTAGTCAATATTTTGAAACTAAGATACTGAAGTACTACCCCTTGACTCAATTCATTTCAGTCACTAAGTCGTGTCCAACTCTTTGTGACCCCATGGACTGCAGCACACCAGGCTTCCTAGTCCGTCATCAACTCCCAGAGCTTGCTCAAACTCATGTCCATCAGTCACCATCTGCAGTGATTTTGGAGCCCAAGAAAATAAAGTCTCTCACTGTTTTCATTGTTTCCCCATCTATTTGTCATGAAGTGATGGGACCAGATGCCATGATCTCAGTTTTTTGAATATTGAGTTTTAATCCAGCTTCTTCACTCTCCTCTTTCACTTTCATCAAGGGACTCTTTAGTTTCTCTTCAATTTCTGCCATAAGGATGGTGTCATTTGCATATCTGAGGTTATTGATATCTCTCCGCAATCTTGATTCCAGCTTGTGCTTCATACAGCCTGGCATTTCACATGATGTACTCTACATATAAGTTAAACAAGCAGGGTGACAATATACAGCCTTGGCATACTCCTTTCCCAATTTGGAACCAGTCCATTGTTCCGAGTCTGGTTCTAATTGTTGCTTCTCGACCTGCATACAGATTTCTCATGAGGCAGGTAAAGTGGTCTGATATTCCTGTCTCTTTAACAATTTTCCATAGTTTGTTGTGATCCATACAGTCAAATGCTTTAGCATAGTCAATGAAGCAGAAGTAGGTTTTTCTGGATGATCATCAATTCCATACTTATTGCAACAACTCACAACACCCCCCCCAACCCAGCCACCCAAGAAGACTGCTCACACAATTACAATAGATCATCTGCCAGGAATTGAATCAACTCCTTAGTCTGTGGGTTATTTTCTGCATCTTCTTAAGGTCTAGTTGTTAGTTATTCAGTCATTTCTGACTCTTTGCGACCCCACCAGGCTCCTCTGTCCTTGGATTTCACCAGGTAAGAATACTGGAGTGGGTTGCCATTCCCTTCTCCAAGGGATCTTCCTGACCCAAGGATTGAACCCAGTTCTCCTGCTTTGTAGGAAGATAGTTTACCAACTTAGCCACCAGGGAAGCCCTGTTCTTAAGGTACAGTTAGGTTAACTCAGTAAGTTAATTTATTAGGCATGTGTCAAACTTTAATTTTTCCCTCTAGTGCCACAAAATTAAAAGACAAAAAATAAACACAAAAATATTTTATCCCCTCTGAGTTAGTTGACCTAATATGAAATTGCCTCAAATGACATTTCCTGATATGTGCTCAGTTGTTAAGTCCAGTTTGACTCTTTTCAACCCTATGGACTGTAACCCACCATGCTCCTCTGTCCATGGGATTTTCCAGGCAAGAATACTGGGTGGGTTGCAATTTCCTCCTCCAGGGGATCTTCACAACCCAGAGATCAAATCTATGTCTCCTGCGTTTCCTGAACAGGGAGGGGAATTCTTTACCACTGAGTCAACTGGGAAGCTCCTCTTGGTACAATGTATTTCAAATATGTTGACAGTCTAAAACAAAATGCTAAATAGCATTGCCTTCATCCTGCATTATGTAATCATGGTGGAAGGGGGTGAGGGCTGGAGTTCAACTGTTAATTAGGAATATTCTGGATACTACAATTTGGTTTTGTAAACAGAAATTACTAGCTGAGTCATTTTTGTAGATTTATGAGAACTTTGGAAAAGACAGGTTTTCTTTGCTAAGCTATTAATTAAGTCTACAGTTGTCAAAGTAACTGTCATTTTGATTTGTACATAAAACCAAAATGATAAAGACATCACTGAAAAATAAAGTGGGATCTTATGACTACATAAAGAATAAGCTTAATGATTTGCAGGCTCAGTTGATTAGCTGACTCTAAATTTTCCAACTCATCAGACCAGTTGTTTGACTGAATTGACTGCTAATTCATTTTAGAAAATGAATGTTAACCCTGTAAATAGGACTTAAATTGCTGTTTTGGATCCTGATTTTGCTTTCCAAGAAAGGTAGCTGTGGCAGCTACCATTCATCAGAGATTGCAATTTCTTTTTTTTTTTTTTTAATTTTATTGAAATATTGTTGACTTACAATGTTGGGTTAATTTCTGCCCCTTCATGGACCACAGCCTTGTCATGGCGAAGGGGCTTGTATAACTCAAAGAAGGTATGAGCCTTGCTGTGCAGGGCCCAAGACGGACAGGTCATAATGGAGAGTTCCGACAAAACATTAACTTCTGCTGTACAACAAAGTGACTCAGTTACGCTCATGTATATTCTTTTGCATATTCTTTTCCATTATGGCTTATCACAGGATCTCAAATACAGCTCCCTGTACAATACACTAGCAGGACCTTGTTGTCTAACCATTCTACACATAACAGTTTGCATCTGCTAACCCCAGACTCCAACTGTCGTTACAGGTCTCTTTCTTTCCTCCTGAGACACTGCTCACAACTCAGGTGAACCACATTCAATCAACGAAGAATCACTCATGTTCTTAGTGAAAGGTCAGGGCAAGGTCAGGATGAAAGGTCAGGGCAAGGTCAGGCGTGTTGAGGCATGCCGGGACATGCCCCGGCCGAGAGTGCTGCAGACACGCCCCGGAGACGGGCCGGCAACCAAGCCGACCAATCAGGAGCTGACATGAAGCCCTCACCGTCCAATCAGGAACCGACACGGAGCCCTTGGACACCAATCACCGCTGAGCCTGCGTTTTCTTCCTTATATGGGAGCGCCGGCCCGGGCTATAAAACTCTTCCCCACCCCTCACACCTCACAGACTCCGCAGACTCCCTTTACCCAGCAGACTCCCTTTGCTTCGCAGACCCCCCCCTCACTTCCTTGCTTACCCGCCCCCTGGAGTTCTGCCTGAGAGCGACCGCCCAATAAAAGGCCCTGATCAACGGTCCATAGGGGTGGCTCCTTCTTCCCGCGGCGTTTCTTACATCTGCGCCACGTCTCGAGGTGAGGCCCCCTCGAGCTCCACCGCCACGGTAGCCCCCTGGACCCAGGCGGCTGACCAACCCCCCGGACGGCAGGATACGGGATAAATCCCTTTGGCTTTGGGGCCCACCCTCCCTGGCGACCACTTCCTAGGACCCGGTAACAAGTGGCCACTTACTGGGCCCTCCCGGTCACCAGCTCGTGAGGGAGACGTCCCGAACGGCTGTACGGACCTCTGGCTTCCCTTGGCACCCGAAGGCGTTCAGGCAGCGGGGGTTTGTCTCCACGTTTGGTGATCGCCATGGGATCGACGGCCTCCAAACCCGATCCCCAATACTCCACCCCCTTAGAGTGCCTGCTGGCTAACCTGGGGACCCTAAGACTAAAGGGATATATCTGCTCCAAGCAGCTCACTTTTCTGTGTTCCTCAGTATCCCCTAGATAATGGCTCACAATGGCCAGCCACAGGGACATTTGACTTTGATGTCCTCCGTGATTTAGATAACTACTGCCGAAAAATGGGAAAATGGTCTGAGGCCCCCTATGTTCAGGCCTTTTGGGCGTTGTGCTCTCGCCCCACCCTGTGCACCACATGCACTCCCCGCCAAATCCTGCTTACCATGGCTCCCCCGATTCCACCCTCCCGGGCTAAACCAGCTCCTCCCATTTCTGAGTCCTCTGCTTTCTCTGTTCGCCTGGAAGATTTGGTGGCCCCTCCTCCCTATACCTCTCCCACGGCCCTTACCCCTTTCACTCCGGTTTCTGCTACCTCCCCTTCCACTCCGGACCCTCCTACCTCCGCTCCCGCCCCTGAGACTCCACCACCGGTCCTGGATCCTCCAGCCCTTAGCCCTATCTTATATCCTCCTCTTCCCCTCGTCACTCCCTCCCCTTCTCCAGTTAGCTCCCACTGCAACCCTCCGGGAGCCTCCCTTCCCCCTCCCCCAGCCCCACTACTCCCTCTCCAACAAGTAGCCAGAGTTGAGGGTCTAGCCTAAGTCCATGTCCCCTTCTCCCTCCAAGACTTAGCACAGATTGAGGCCAAACTGGGTTCCTTCTCCTCCAACCCCGCTCAGTACATTAAGCAGTTTACTGGTCTGACCCATGCCTACGCCTTGACATGGCAGGACCTATATGTCATCCTGGGGTCTACCACCACCCCCGAGGAGAGGCAGGCCATCTGGACAGCAGCCAAGGCTCAGGCCGACCAGCGGCACTATGCCAACCCCTCCCCCAAGCGCCCCCCAGGGGCTCAGGCGGTTCCTGACACTGACCCTGATTGGAACTACCAGGAGAGGGGTGGCGGCCAGCTGCGAGTACGCTATATGATCGAGTGTATCCTCGACGGGATGGAAACGTCCTCTCATAAGGTTGTAAACCTCCTCAAACTAGAGGAGGTGACCCAGGGGCCCGACAAAAACCCAGCCATGTTCCTTAATGGGCTGACCGAGGCCCTCGTCCAATACACCAGGCTGTCCCCGGAGTCCCCCATCGGGGCAGCCACCTTGGCCAATCGTTTTATTTCCCAGTCTGCCCCCGATATCCGGAAAAAGTTGGCCAAGGCTGAGGACGGCCCTCAGACCCCTATCCGAGACCTGGTAAAAATGGCTTTTAAGGTCTACCCGCGAGGAAACTGCTGAGGCCAGCCGAAAGGCAAGGCTCAAGCAAAAGGCCGAATTTCAGGCAAGCCTCCTAAACCAGCAAACCCAGGCCTTGGTAGCGGCCCTGCGGCTGGCGGCGGGCTCAGGGCCCCAAAACCCCCCTCCGGGGGCCTGCTTCAAGTGCGGCCAAGAAGGGCACTGGGCCAGGATGTGCCCCAATTCGCGACCTCCTTCCAAGCCGTGCCCGTTGTGCAAACGACGAGGACACTGGGCTAGTGACTGTCCCCAGGCCTCTCGGGCCTCGACCTCTAGGGGCCGGGGACCAGAGCGCCCCAGGGAGACCTCCTGCCCTCCTTCGGCTTTGGAGCTGCTGAACTTCGACGGTGACTGACGCCACCCAGACTCGGGGACCCCAATAACCCAAGCCGAGCCCAGGGTAACGCTCCAGGTAGCGGGTAAGTCCATCAATTTTTTGGTTGATACGGGGGCTACCTATTCGGTCCTTCCCTCTTTCGGAGGCACTCTACGTCCTTCCCAGGTTTCGGTTATGGGCATTGACAGCCAACCCTCGTGCCCGCTCCAAACCCAACCACTATCCTGTCAGTTAGATTCCTGTCTATTTACCCACTCCTTTCTGGTCATCCCCTCCTGCCCTACTCCTCTCTTAGGAAGAGATATACTTGCTAAGCTGAAGGCCATTCTTCAGCTAGCTCCAGGATCGGCTCCCACGTCAGGGGCCTTCCTAATGCTACTGGTTGACCCTTAAACCCCTTCTGTTAATCCTGAGGTCTGGGACACCTGAGTCCCGGTGGTGTCTCGGCACCACCCTCCAGTCCTCATCCGCTAAGGGACCCCACCTGTTTCCCAGCCCGGTCCCAGTTTCCTTTATCTACTCGCAACCTCAGAGGGCTAAAGCCCATCATCGACCGTCTCGTGGGACAGGGTCTCCTGATCCCCACGACCTCCCCCTGTAACACGCCTATCCTCCCTGTTCGGAAGGCTTCAGGAGACTACCGGCTAGTGCAGGACCTCTGCCTGATCAACGCGGCGGTGACCCCTGCCCATCCACTTGTCCCTAACCCCTACACCCTCCTTTCTTCCATACCTCCTCAGACTCTCCATTTCACCGTTATTGACCTCAAGGACGCCTTTTTTATCATCCCACTCCACCCCGACTGCCAATTCCTCTTTGCGTTCACCTGGACTGACCCCGACACCCAGCTGACCACACAACTCATATGGACTGTACTCCCTCAGGGGTTCAGAGACAGTCCCCACTACTTCGGGCAAGCTCTGTCCCGGGATCTGGCTAGGTGCTCGCTTCGCCCTAGCACCCTCCTCCAATACGTAGACGACTTGCTCCTTTGCAGCCCCTCAGAAGAGACCTCCCGACAACATACTGCAACCCTCCTCAATTTCCTTGGTTCCCAGGGTTACAGAGCCTCACAATCCAAAGCCCAACTGACTCGGACTTCTGTCGTCTATCTGGGTCTCCAAATCACTCGGACCACTAAAGCCCTGACAGCAGACCGGTGTAGCCTCCTCCGGTCCATTTGCCCTCCGGCCGACGGAGACCAGATATTGTCCTTCTTAGGACTGACGGGATTCTTCCGACACTGGGTCCCAAATTATGCTACCCTGGCCAAACCTCTATATGCGGCAGCCAAAGAGACTCCCACAGGGCCGCTGTCTTCCCCCACTGAAGTGATTCGGGCCTTCCATGCTTTACGCTCAACCCTATTAGCTGCACCCCCTCTCTTTCTCCCAAATCCCAACTATCCGCACCATCTATACTCTGATGAAAAGGGAGGGATAGCCTTTGGAGCCTTGGTGCAACCGATTGGCCTCGAATTGCTGCCTATTGCTTACATATCCAAACAACTTGACCCCACAGCCAGGGGATGGTTCCCCTGCCTGCGGGCACTGGCGGTGGCGACAACGTTGTACGCCGATGCAAAAAAGCTGATTCATGACCAACCCCTGACCATCTTCTTACCTCACCGTCTTGGTGACCTTTTAGCCTCTAGATTTCTTTCTGAACTCAGCGAGTCCAGGCTCCAACAATTTCACCTGGTATTCCTAGACAATCCTCAGGTTTCTGTGGGCCGCTCCCCACAATTAAACCCGCTTTCCTCGCTACCCTCACTCCCTCTCTCCTCAGAACCCCCAACCCACTCATGCTCGGAGGTCCTTGAGTCCCTTATGCAACCACCCCACAACCTGTTTTCCAAACCTCTACCAAATCCAGAGCTAACTTTGTTCATCGATGGGAGCTCAAAGGGAGACCCCAATGGAAACCGAAGGGCGGCCTATGCTGTGGTAACCACCCGGAAAGTCCTGGAGGCTCAGCCCTTGCCACCCGGGACGACTTCTCAGAAGGCTGAACTAACAGCCCTAACTAGAGCCTTACACCTAGCAGAAGGAAAAAGGGCCAATATTTACACAGACTCCAAATATGCCTTCTTGATTGCCCATTCTCACACGGCAATCTGGAAAGAACGGGGCTTCCTGACCACTAAAGTATCCCCCACCTGTAATGCCCCCCACATTACTCAACTGTTGGATGCCTTATCCCTGCCCAAAGAGGTCGCCATCATACACTGCAAGGGACACCAAAATACTCATGACATTGTCGCTCTGGGTAACAACACGGCAGATCAAGTGGCTCGACAAATTACCTTCCAACAAGCCCCTGAGCCCCTGCTGACTTTGAGATCCACCCTCAACCCAGATTATTCGAGCAAGGAAGCCAGAGCCTTGCTGGCGCAAGAAGGGGCTCAGAGGCACCCGTCGGGATGGATACTGCTCCATGGTAAACCGGTGCTTCCTGACCGCCAGGCTAAGACCATAATATCCCAAATTCACAATACCCTCCACATTGGACCAAGAGCTCTCTTTTCCTTTCTCAGCCCTGTCTTTTCTCCCCCACATCTCAGACAGACCATATATGCCGTCCACCCATCCTGTCCACATGTGCCTCCACCTCTCCTCAAGGAGGACTCCGACCTCCACAGGAGACTCACCAGTTGAGGGGACATATGCCCGGGCAGGATTGGCAGATAGACTTCACCCACATGCCCAGACATCAAACCTACCGCTATCTGCTGGTCTTGGTGGACACCTTTTCAGGATGGGTCGAGGCCTTCCCCACAGCCCGGGAGACGGCAGCGGCAGTGGCGGAGGTCTTGACGGCCCATCTCATTCCCAGATTTGGGTTGCCAAACTCTCTCCAGTCTGACAATGGGCCGGCATTTATCTCGCAGATCTCTCAGCAGGTGGCTACAGCCCTAGGTATCGGCTGGCATCTTCACATCCCCTATCGGCCCCAGTCGTCAGGCAAGGTAGAGCAGGTGAACGGCATCATCAAGACGCATCTGACCAAGCTAGCCTCAGAACTGCGGCTGTCTTGGGTCGACCTCCTTCCTCTGGCGCTCACTTGCATTCGCACCGCACCACACTCCAAAACAGGTTTGACCCCTTTTGAACTGCTCTATGGCAGGCCCTATCTCCTGACTCACCTCCCCGAGGGAGAGGCTCCCCCACTCGCGGGGTACCTCCCCCTCTTCTCCCTCCTGCGATCCTTGCTGAGGGAACACGCAGATCGGGTCCTGCCACAACCGACAGACGACGAGGGGCCCACCCGGCCTCTAGCCCCAGGAGATCAGGTACTGCTGAAAACCCTGAGTCCCCGCCCACTACAGCCTCGCTGGACAGGACCCCATACTGTAATCCTCACCACTCCTACAGCAGCCAAACTCCTGGGACACGAGCCCTGGTACCACCTGACCCGACTCAAACGAGCTCCCCCGGGTCTCCCGGAGACAGGGGTGGCCCTGGCCCTGACCCCTCCTCCCGGTCACTCCTACTGCTCCACCCTCACGGGGCCGACCAAACTGACCATTACCTGAACCCCTCTGTCGCCGATTCCTGAGTGACTGAGAAACCACCATCCAAATCTTTTATTAAGAGGAGAGGGAGGAAGACCTTAGGGAGAGCAACAGAGGGAGAGGACAGAAGGAATAGGACAGAGAGGAAGAGACGCAGACAAAGGAAGGAAGACGAGGGAAGGAAAGAACCAGGGGAAATGGAACCAGAGAAGGAAAGAGGAGAAAGTGAGAGAAAGCAAAAGAAAGTCAGATAAAGGAAAGAGAAGAGTTGAAGAGAAAGGAGAGAAAGCAAAAGAAAGTAGGAGAGAGAGATAGAGTGGCGGAGAGAGTGAGGGAAGGAAGGAAGAGAAACACTGAAACTGAAAGAGTGAGAGGAAAGGGAGACAGAAAGGAGTTAGAGAGTGTGACAGAAGGGAAAGGAAAGAGCAAGGTAGAGAAGCAGAAAAGAGAGACAGAATCGAAGGAAAAAAGAGAGAGACGAAGGCAGAAACTGCCAGGAAGGAAGGCAAAAGGCGAGAGAGAGAGAGAGGCCCAGCAGGGCGGGTTGAATCCTGGTTCCAGAGCTTCCAGAGCTCCCCTTGACTGACAACTTTGCTATCTTCCCTAGTGGGACCTACTGCTCCTGACTTTCGGGCCCTGTATCCCAAACAAGCTTTTGGCCTTCACCAAACAACGGCTCAACACGATCCAGCTGATGGTGATGCGACAGCAGTACCAAGGGCTTCCAACAAGCACTCCATGGCAAGATTAATGGCAGACGCCCCCTGTCATCCCAGCCATACCCTACCCCATCCCGGCCGTACCCTACCCCTCGTCACCCCCGTTCAGCAGGAAGTAGCCAGAGAGAGTCGGCGCCCCTTGTCCTATATCAAAAAGGCCGGGATGAAAGGTCAGGGCAAGGTCAGGATGAAAGGTCAGGGCAAGGTCAGGCGTGTTGAGGCATGCCTGGGCATGCCCGGGCATGTCGGGACATGTCCTGGCCGAGAGTGCTGCAGACACACCCCGGAGACGGGCCAGCAACCAAGCCGACCAATCAGGAGCCGACACGGAGCCCTTGGACACCAATCACCGCTGAGCCTGCGTTTTCTTCCTTATATGGGGGCCCCGGCTGGGGCTATAAAACCCTTCCCCACCCCTCACACCTCGCAGACTCCGCAGACTTCCTTTACCCCACAGACTCCCTTTGCTTCGCAGACCCCACCTCGCTTCCTTGCTTACCCGCCCCCGGGAGTTCTGCCCGAGAGTGACCGCCCAATAAAAGGCCTTGATCAACAGTCCATAGGGGTGGCTCCTTCTTCCCGCGGCGTTTCTTACACTTAGTAGTTATGTCACGGACTGCTATGAGACACCGCAGCCAGCCAGCCAAGATGAGAATAAAAATGGAAAATAGGGAAATAGAGGTGTCTGTTTCCAGAAGGGAGAGTGAGGCCTCCCTATTGTTCCAACTCCCTGATGAAAATTGTTATTACCCACATGGATATTAAGGAATTGCAGGGAAGTGGACTGGCATCACTACAAATGAATGCACACAGCGATGGAAAGTGCTAATTTGTTATCAGTGTAACTACATGAAAGCTATCAACATAATTTCCTCTGACAAGTGACTCATTCTAGGGGAAAAACATGAACAAGGAAGCCACTGTGGTTAGTTATCAGACATCTGCAAACTGGTTTTTTTCCTTCTCCGACCCCATGTGCTGGTATTGCTGGCTGGCTGGATAGCATTGACGGTAGGCAAAGGGAAGGCTGTGATTTACTGAGACATAGGCTCTTGTGTAAACACAGCAAGCTTCATTATCACTTAGAGAAAGTGTCTCCGATGGGTGACAACTCATGTTATAAATAGTGTTTTCTAAAGATCCAGAAACGAAGAGAGCTGGGCTTGGCATTTGCAAACACACGGCAGACAGACCTGGGTGAATTAGTATACGCCACAGAATTATCTCAGCCTCCTAATGGTGCTAACATTTATTTTTACTTAATCGCAGAGAATGACAACTGGGAGAGGAAGACAATAAGTATCAAAGAGTGAAATCTACCAGATAGAGAGAACTCACATCCTGCCCAATTCCAGCCTCTCTTGGGAGGCCTGTGTGTCAGCAATTAGAGAGAAAAGAGGGGCGGCGCCATCTTCCTTCAGCTCTACTGTTGATCCCTTTGTCTGCTCTTTAGGTCCCAGATTCAGCTGTGAGTCATCCCTGGTAGAGAGGGAGGGGTTGGGGGAGCAGAAATGGAGCCATCCTCTCTTATCTCTTTGTGTGGGCTTTATTTGAAAAAGGCTAAATATAATTGAAGCTAATATTATTAGCGTTCATCAACTCTCAGATTGTTTTTTCTAAAGACCCATTTATTTGATACATACATTTTCCTAAAAGCTTTTGCATGACTTCAACGCTTTTGACTTTTGCTCTATTAACCTAAAGTGGTCAGGAAGAAAAGGATTATTCCAGAGCAGCAGTGGGTTCTTGATTGAAGATCTCTACTGATCTCTGACATAGACTACTGGAGTCATGTTATTTTTCAGGGTGATGTTGCAATTCCGAACAAACAGGACTGAACGCTTTATTATTAGAATGATGCGTGCATTCATGCTCAGTAGCTTCATTTTTGTCCGACTCTTTCTGACTCTATAGACTGTAGCCCGTCAGGCTCCTCTGTCCATGGGATTCTCCAGGCAAAAATACTGGAGTGAGTTGCCATGCCCTCCTCCAGGGGATCTTCCTGACCTAGGAATCAAACCTGTGTCTCAAGCCTTCTGCATTGGCAGGCAGATTCTTTACCACTAGGGTCATCTGGGAAGCCCATTATTAGAATGATGCTCCTCCCCAAAAAGGCCTACATTCAGAAACATGGAGGAAATAGTTTGACAATTTAAACATGTTTATTGCTGATCTACTAACAGTTAAACCTTTGTCTCCACAATTCAGGAAACTTCTTTTTTCCGCTTTTTCCCAGCCCTCCCACATATACTCCGCACAGCTGTGATGATACATGTAATTGCATGGCACAGTGTTCAGTAAATATAGATGCTCAGATATTGCTAGCTATTCTCCTTAAATGTGTCTTTCTAACATGGCTAACTCACAGGACTGAGGACTGATTGGTTTTGAGATCAGTACAGAACCACACCAAGAGAATGAGAAAACAGCTGATTGCCACCAACATGGTGAAGAACGGACTTCCCAGGTGGTGCAGTGTTAAAGACTTTGCCTGCCAATGCAGGAGACGCAAGAGAGATGGGTTCAATCCCTGGGTCAACGTGCTCCAGTATTCTTGCCTGAAAAATCCCATGGACACAGGAGCCTGGCAGGCTATAAACCATGGGGTCACAAACAGGCAGACAAGACTGAGCAGCTAACACACACATATACACGTGGTAAAAAATTAAGAGTCTATGTGTTCAAATTGAACTCGAATACCAGTTTGAGCATGTAACATGACTTTCTCAGCCCAACACTCTGAGTTTCTGTTCATCTTCTGTAAAATATAGTAAATAATACATGACAGGACATTTTTGAGGATATGAGTTGGAATATGCAAATCAAATATTGAAATTAAAATATATAAAACCCCTAATGCAGTATCTGGCACATAGTATGTACTCAAAATGTTTATTATTAATATAAGGAAACACATACACTGGTAATAAAATGATTTAAAAGAAACAACAGCAATGTTTTCAGTGCACATGTCATAAAAGTGTCTTTTCTTGAAGGCATCCTTGCAGTTGCTGCTGCTGCTAAGTCGCTTCAGTCGTGTCCGACTCTGTGCGACCCCATAGACGGCAGCCCACCAGGCTCCCCCGTCCCTGGAATTCTCCAGGCAAGAACACTGGAGTGGGTTGCCATTTCCCTCTCCAATGCATGAAAGTTAAAAGTGAAAGTGAAGTCACTCGGTCTTGTCCGACTCTTAGTGACCGCATGGGCTGCAGCCTACCAGGCTCCTCCGTCCATGGGATTTTCCAGGCGAGAGTACTGGAGTGGGGTGCCATTGCCTTCTCCTATCCTTGCAGTAGAGCAAAGCAACTCCCTGCAAATGTGTTATGTCAATTTCACTATTTGAACAGAGCAGAAAAGAGAGGGAAAGGGCCACCCTTTCAAGAAATGGGGAGGAAAACGATGTTTCAGTGTTGGAATGTGTTCTCAAATTAACCGTGTGTTTAGAGAAGGTCAAGTGAATGTAGTTGCTGTGTCTCTCGTAGGTCACGTTTGACTCTACCCCATGGACTGTAGACCTCCAGACTCCTCTGTCCATGCAACTCTCCAGGCAAGAATTCTGGAGTGGGTTGCCATTTCCTCCTCCAGGGGATCTTCCACACCCAGAGACTGAACCCTAGTCTCCTGTATTGTAGGCAGATTCTTTACGGTCTGAGCCACCAGGATTCCCAGCAGCTCAAATGAATGCAGGCTCTTTACAACTGCCCCTTCTGAGGCCGGGTTTCAGATCTGCAGGGATGAAATCATGCCCTCTATATTTCTTGCTTAGGTCACTCCTTTCTTGGCTATAGATGAAAGGACAAACAAGCTAACGAGAACTTGAATCCAAGAGCCTACTGGATCAACATATTTTCCAAATGGCTGGAAAATCCGCAATATTTCTAACTGTAACCAAATCCAGTTTTAGCAACTGGTGACTCAACAGCCAATAAATTGAGGGGCAAGCTTCGGTAGAGAAGAAATTTACTTTTTCAGAAAAGCGGCAGTCTGGGGAGACAGTAGACTTAGGTCCAGAGACCAACTCCAAAGATCCTGCTCGGCTAAGATGATTTTTAAAGGGATAAAGGGGAAATGATCTTAATGAATCATTGAGGCAGGAGGTCAGATTTTTGCTCATCTTTCCATTGCGTGCAGATTTGCTGGCTTCTCCCCATCTTCCTTGAGATGCTGTCCAACCCACATGCGTGTGTGCACGCTCAGTCACTTAGTCATGTCTGACTCTTTTGTTACCTCATGGACTGTAGCCCACCAGGCTCCTCTGTCCATGGAATTTTCCAGGCAAGAATACTGGAGTGGGCTGCCATTTCTTCCTCTGAGGCATCTTCCCAACCCAAGGATAGAACCCATGTCTCCTGCCTCTCCTGCATTGGCAGGTGGATCCTCTACCACTGAGCCACCTGGGAAGCCCCCTGCCCACGTGGTCCAGCTGAAACTGGATTTTCTTTTGCCCAAATGGTCCACCTGCAAATTTACTAAGGGTAACCTGGGGGTAGAGGGTCTTTCTCTAACTGCTAAATTCTTTCTTCTTACTTTTCCTAATCCAAGAAAGGAACCACCAGGTTAGGTAAAGTGTTGTATATATTTAGTAATATTTGTTGTATGTTGCATATATTTAGTAAAGCAGAAATCAAGAACTAAGTTAAATGTTGCTGAATGATCTCATCTCTATGATTAAGGTCCAAAGAAAACAGGGATGATCAAACAGGAAAGAGGCAAATGAGCTGCTTACATACCTTTGTTTTCCCATCAGAATTACATCTCCTTCAGACTGCTGATTCGAAAGGACACAGGACCTAATCTGTAATCTGATACCAATTTAGTCACACAGTCATGTTGGCAAATGACTAAAGGCCACTATGTAAGAAGCAGACATTCCTTTCCTAATTCAGCCACATAAACTCAAACTGAATATTTGAATTAAATGACATCAAATATGAACCTGAAAGTTCAACTTCATATTTGGGTTCAGGGAACTATCCAAATGAAGACCATACTTGTTACTTGTCAGATGTCTGCACATCCTGGCTGATTTCTAAATTCTAAATTTCTAAATCTGGCTGATGTCTAAATTCTAAATTCAAATTTCTAATGAATTGAGAAATCGGTTACAATACTCTAAGAAAACAAATTTAAGTGCATTGGAATATGGAGGGTAGCAGAGGATTTTGGAAAGAAAATATTGCTCGAGGGCCAAGAGGAGAAGAGGCACAGTTTTCTTGCAGGAGGCCACCTTCAAGCCCTTGGCCTGGTTTCCCGGAGACCAATTTGGGAACAAAAAGGCCTTCATTGGTACCACTAGGGAGGCAGAAAAAGGCAAAGAAAAGTCCTCAAGGACAGAGGAAAGCTGGCCACTGCAGGGGACTCTGGCAACGGGGACATCTCGTGGCTGCCCAGGTATTTCTGTAATTTCCAGTGGGTATGCCACCCTCCCACCTGCCTTTTCCACTGTAACAAATATCATTAAGCACCTACTGTGTTCCAGGGAGTGCTAGGTACTATGTGATCATGGTGAATAAAGGAAAGGTCTGATCTGTGCCAAAGTTCAACTCTGGAGGACATCTCTGGTGGTTGGGTGGCTAAGACTCTGTGGCCCCAGAGTAGAGGGTCCAGATTCCATACCTGGTCAGGGAACTAGATCCCACATGGTGCCAGGGTCCAGCCCCAGTGGATCCAGGGTAATTCAAAGGGGAGACGGAGTAGGCATCCTAGGAAAAAGCTATTTAATTACAGATATAAAGAGAGATTAAAAAGGATAGTGTAGTAGGAAATATTAGTGGAGAAAAAGAGGCTGAATAACTTGGTTTATGTGGGATACCAATAAAGCTTCAAGACAAGAAGCTTGCACCACCTACATAGGCCACAGGCGTCTTTCCGCTCTCCCGCAGGAGAGGAGGCACTGAGGCCTCCCCAGTCCGATCTTAGAAGCCTAGGCAAAATTAGCAGGCTTGGTGAGTACCCACGTTCCAGATGGGAATTCAGCCAGAAGGGGAAAGAAAGAACAACACGGGGGAATCAGTCTTTCCAGAAACTGATCCGATTTCTTTATTTTTTAGGTTTGCTTATACACTTTTTGTTATACATAGGAATGAATACAGAGTCATGCGGGGTCAGCAGACCTGACCCTTGTCACAATCAGGTGCTTCATATAAAATTATACAAAGGTTTTAGGGGTTTTACATCATCTTCTGGCCATGAGGCCTGCTGACATTTTATGGCCCTTTCTGATAATGGTCAGTCAACCAGAAAACTTATTTTTCTAGGAGTGATTTTTTCTTAAACCAGGCGCCACCTTCCAAATAAAGTTGCATTCTTACAGGGTGAGGGTGTAGTGGGTTAAAATCAAGAAAGGAATTTACTTAGCCTAAGGTTTAACATGATTAATCCTAAAGGTTAATACTTATTTCTCCTATATGCTAGTTATATTTAATATAAGGGCAGGGAATATGGAGATTTAGCAGCAAATATTGGCTCAACAAATGAAAAACCCTTCACCAATATAATTTTTAATCAACCCACTATACTATACTAATAATTTTCTAACTTCTCAAAAGAATCTGTATTTAGAAAGTTTTAAAGCATCTCGTGCCCCTCACGGTTGAGAGGCTGTAAACAATCACATGTGGCCAGACTAACCCGCTCAGGCAGTCTAGAGAACCTTCAGAGGAGTTTGTAAGTTGAAACACTCTTGTCACGCCCAGGAATTTTTATTAACTGGAGCTGCAATTTAACTCCTTCTCCGAGAGAGGTGATGGGGGAACAGCCCCCCTTAAAATCAGAGGTATAGGTGAGAGCATAAAACAGACTCTGGTTTTGGGGGTAGATGCTCGGGAACAGGGGTTTTCCTGAGGCTCAATCCTGCCTTTGCGTATGCTGAAGCCTCCTTCCTCATGACCTTTGCCATGGGCGGAGTTCCTCATGTTGGCTCCCGGCAACATGGCTCAACTAAGAGTTCACACGTCAAAACTAAAGACCCTGCACACCATAGTGAAGATCGAAGATCTTGCTTGCGGCAGCTAAGACCTGGCACAGCCAGATAACAACATCAACAAAAAAGTCTAAGTCCAACTCCGGGATCTACGCAACATTCACACATGTGTATCCCATCACATCTGAAAGAAGTCCCATCTTACAAAGTAGACCCCAGAATTCCAGGGGCAAAATTCTGTTTCTGGGTTTGAGCTCCTTGAAGACAATGACCACATTCCATATACTAAGCCCAGTGCCTCTCACATAACATATTCAGAGTGTATTGTGAATTAATTAATTAATCAACTTTTGAGTGGACATTTCAATGGATAATCTTACAGTATTTTATAATTACAAAACATCACATCAACTAAATACTATTGTTGTTTCCTTGCCAAGTCATGTCCAACTCTTTGCAACCCCGTGGACTGTAGCCCACCAGGGTCCTCCATCCATAGGATTCCTGAGGCAAGAATACTGGAGTGGATTACCAAGCCCTCCCCAGGGGGTCTTTCTGACCCAGGCATCGAACCCATATTTCCTGTGTCTCCTGCATTGGCAAGGTGGATTCTTTAGCACTATGCCACCTGCAAAGTCCAATAAATACTATGTGCTGTGTGCTTAGTCATGTCCAGCTCTTTTCGACCCCAAGGACTGTAGCCCACCAGGCTCCTTTGTCCATGGGGATTCTCCAGGCAAAAATACTGGAGTGGGTTGCCAAGCCCTTTTCCAGGGGATCATTCTGACCCAGGGATCGAGCCCAGGTCTTCCACATTGCAGACAGATTCTTTACCGTCTGAACCCCAGGGAAAGTCAATAAATAATATAATTTGTACTAATATTATGCATATTATTAAAAGAATAATACTAAAATTAAAGGGCTTCCCCAGTGGCTCAGCTGTAAAGAATCTGCCTGCAATGCAGGAGACTTGAGTTCCATCCCTAGGTCAGGAAGATCCCCTGGAGGAAGGCATGGAAACTCACTCCAGTATTCTTGCCCGGAGACACCCTTGGACAGAGGAGTCTGGTGGGCTACAGTCCATATCATCTGTCGAAAAGACTCGGAGACAACCGAAGCAACTTAGCAGGCATGTGTCAGTCAGCTCAGCAGCTCAGTCATGTCCAACTTTTTGAGACACCGTGGACTGCCGCACACCCAGCTTCCCTATCCATCACCACCTCCCAGAGCTTGCTCAAACTCAAGTCCATCGAGTCAGTGATGCCATCCAATCATCTCATCCTCTGCCATCCCCTTCTCCTCCTGCCTTCAGTCTTTCCCAGCATCAGGGTCTTTTCCAATGAGTCAGTTCTTCGCATCAGATGGCCAAAGTATTGGAGCTATTTTACACGTGGTATATCAATCCTCTTGCGCTGTTGGAAGGAATGTAAACTGGTACAGCCACTGTGGAGAACAGTGTGGAGGTTCCTTAAAAACTAAAAAGGGAATTACTCAAGCAGGCAGGCATACATACACTGTAATAAAAATTAATTATGGTTTTCTCAGGGTATATGCCCAGGAGTGGGATTGCAGGATCGTATGGTAGTTCCCTTTTTCGCTTTCTCAGGAAGCTCCGCACCATTCTCCACAGTGGCTGTACTGGTTTACATTCCCACCAACAGTGCAAGAGGACTAATACATGCTGCCACCTGTAACACAGCCAGCTAGTGGGAACCTGCTGCATAACACAGGAAGCTTGGCGCTCTGTGAGGCCCTGGATGGGATGTTGGAAGGGCCTTCCAAGAGGGACGGGATGTGTGCATCCATAGAGCTGACTCATGTCATTGTGCAGCAGAAACTAGCACCACATTGTAAAGCAACTCTACCCCCAATAAGAAAAAATTAATTAAGATTCAGTTGAACAAACAGAACATTTCCTAGTATTTGAAGGCCTCTCTATATATATATCCTGAATTACCTCTGCATTCTCTCTCATATCTTATAATTAATATCATTGTGTAAAAACTTGGTGTCATTTAAGACTGCTACTTCTCCTTTATTGCTCAGTTCTACTGGCTTCCCCATCTAGGCTTGTTGCTGGAAATAAACTTCTGCCTCTAAAGGACCTTCCATGGCTCTATTTTTCTCCTCCATTATCTCATCTAGATTATTGCATTCACTGTCTCTACCAGCAAAATCTTCCTTCTTCACATTTTCCTAATTAAAGGAACCTTCACTATGGTTTTATTCTTGTAGAAGAAGATCTGAGCAGTGAGATAACTTTTTGGCTGTTTCAGTGCATTTCCAGGCTGTGGAAACCATAGGGGCCTCTATCTCTTGGTACATACAGCACACACAAGGGAACTGTGACGACAGATCACATTTCTTTTCAGTAGTTTATACAAATGAAAGCTGCTGGCAGTATGTCAACCACTATTATTGATGCTCTCCCTGTACAGGGCACCAGGCAATGAGCTGAGGGGCATCGAAACAAATGTAAACAAGAACCATGAGGTCTACAGTCCACAAAATCAATTCCCCTGGTTACAATGGTGACTATTTGACATCTTTGTTATGTTTATGGGGACTAACAGACAGAACTGTTAATCCTCTATTGTCTCTCTAGCCTTTAGCTCTTTAATTGATAAAGCCATAAATAATGCCATTTTTGAACCCTAGTTCAGGGGAATTTGCTTTCTCCCAGCCCTCACCCTGAGGATAAGAGAACAGATAGGAAAGGCCACTGGCCTTGAAGACTGACTCGAATGCTTCTCTGACCTCCTTAAGTCTATTGCACCTCTCCAGGGACACTTATTTCACCAATTATTTAAGGGAAACCTTCGAAACACTAACCCTTAAAAGTTATGATCATCCCATATGCACATGAAGTTGTAAAGAATTCCATTTTTCCATGTTGAAAAGTATGACTAGGGGGACTTCCCTGATGATCCAGGGATTAAGGCTCTGCCTTGCAACACGGGGGGCAAGGGTTCTATCCTTTGTCAGGGAATTAAGATCCCACGTACTCAGCGCCACTAAATCTGAATGCCACAAATACTGAGCCCAACCATCACAGCTAGAGAGTCCGTGCACTCCAACGAAAGATCTTACCTGACCAAACTAAGACCCAACGCAGCCAAATAAGTAATATATATATTAAAAAAAAAAAAATAGTACACTACGTTTTTTGTGTAGCTGGCAGAAAAAATTATAATGGGCTGAGAGTGGTTGTGTAATTTGATTCCTTCTAATTAGCAGGTAACTGAATGAGATTAAGATTCAGCTGAACAAACAGAACATTTCCTAGTATTTGACACCCTCTCTATGTATATCCTGAATTGCCTCTGAATCCTCTCCCATATCCTATAATTAATGTTGTGTAAAGCCTTGGTGTCATTTAAGACCCCTGCTTCTCCTGTATTCCTCACTTCTCCCTTATTCCTGCTTCTTCCTTTAGCTCTCACCCTTGGTGATGAACAGGGAAGCCTGGCGTGCTGCAGTCCATGGGATCGCAAAGAGTCGGACACAACTGAGCAACTGAACTTAACTGAATGAGATTACTACTGTTTGGGGAACCATCCTGGAGGGGGAATGAATTATACAAATGAGCCTGGAACCCAGGGCTGGTGCTGTTCCACCCAGAAGCAGGATCTGGCAAGTCTGATTTCTCAGAGTATGTCAGAGTTCATGCTTGTGTCACTTGATAAAAAATTAGTCCTTTTCATTTCTTATACAGTAACAGAAACAAATAAGTCACTATTCATGCTGTGTCAACTAACAAAAATGAGGGGATATGAGAGTCTAATCAGAATAGTCAAAATTTTGGAGACCATGGTTCATCCTGAGAGCCAGCAGCAACTGCATCTTTCATCAAACCAATCGACTGCCTGCCCCATCAGTTTCTTACCATGTTCAACTGCTGTTCAGTTGCTCAGTCGTGTCTGACTGTTTGCGACCCCATGGATTGCAGCATGCCAGGCTTCCCTGTCCTTCATTATCTCCAAAAGTTTGCTTAAACTCATGTCCATTGATTCAGTGATACCATCCAACCATATTTAACATTCAACCATGTTCAATGAGGTGGCCAAAAAGGGACAAATATTATTGACTTGAAGACTCATTGTTTCAGACTTAGCTTTTGAGAGCATAGTTACTAAGTGAGTAAATTGGTAATAATTTCAGTTTGCATGGGATTTTTCAGGTTTTATCACTAAAAATCCTGGATCCCAGGAAATCCTAGTCCCATGCATACTGGGATGCTTGTCCCACTGGGAGGTGTAGATCAGAATTTAGGAACTCAGGGTTGAATCAATAGCTTTTTCCTCTTGAAGTGAAAACAAAGGGCATCTTTACAAAAGGTAAAAAACTGAATCCATTAAAGGGATTCATTATTCTTTCATCAGTTTTCTTAGTGAATCATCTAGCATGACTTCTGTCAAACATCTAATCAAGGGCAAATCTGAGTTGGGTCACCTATAATGGAACTGCCGCAGGGAAAAAGTGGTTGGAAAACTTGACAAGCAGTTCACCAGGGTGCAGGTGACGAGGCTTCTGTGACTTAACTCACATACATGTGTTGAAAATTCCAGCATAAGTAGAGACTACCCTTGCTGTTTAGTCTCTCAGCCATGTCCGACTTTTTGCAACCCCATGGACTGCAGCATGCCAGGCTTCTCTGTCCTTCACTATCTCCCAGAGTTTGCTCAAACTCATGTCCATTGAGTCAGTGATGCCATCCTACCAGCTCATCCTCTGTCACGCCCTTCTCCTCCTGCCTTCATTCTTTCCCAGCATCAGCATCTTTTCTAATGAGTTGGTTCTCCCATTCAGGTGACCAAAGTATTGGAGCTTCAACTTCAGCATATGCCCTTCCAGTGAATATTCAGGGTTGATTTCCTTTAGGGTTGCTGCTGCTGCTAAGTCTCATCAGTCATGTCTGACTCTGTGCGACCCCATAGACGGAAGCCCACCAGGCTTCTCCATCCATGGGATTTCCCAGGCAAGAGTACTGGAGTTGGGTGTCATTGTCTTCTCCTCCTTTAGGGTTGGCTGGTTTGATTTCCTTGCTGTCCAAGGGATTCTCAAGAGTCTTCTCCAATACCACAGGTCAAAAGCATCAATTCTTTGGTGCTCAGCCTTCGTTATGGTTCAATTCTCATATCCATACATGGCTCTTGGAAAAGCCATAGGTTTGACTGGATGGACCTTTGTCAGAAAAGTGATGTCTCTGCTTTTTAATATGCTGTCTAGGTTTGTCATAGTTTTTCTTCCAAGGAGCAAGCATCTTTTAATTTCATGACTGCAGTCACAATCCACAGTGATCTTAGAGCCCAAGAAAATAAAGTTTGTAACTGTTTCCATTTTTTTCCCCATCTATTTGCCATGAAGTGATGCGACCCGATGCCCATAGCCAGTCATCATTCTTCTCTGAAAAAAAATTTGATGCCTGTTTCCTTGGATGATGATCAATAAATCAGTTACCCTTTTCATCCACAATGTGATTGTCACAACCTGTATGAATCAGGTTCTCCAGAGAAGCAAGAAAAAAAATAAGATATAGACATATACAGAGGAAGAGACATTTTATTTTAAGGAACTGCCTTTCCTAAATGTGGACACTGGCAAGTTCAAAGTCTGCAGGGTAGAGGGGCAGGCTGGAGACCTAGGGAAGAGTTGCAATTTGAGAATGAAAGCAGAATTACCTCTTCCCCTAGCAAAAAGGACTTCAGCTAATTGGATGAGGCCCACTCATCCACTTTATGGTGGGGGGTGCCAGGGTGTTAGTTGGTTTTACTGAAAGTTTATTGGCTAAAATCATCACCGTTTCTAAAAAAATAAGTTCACAAAACATCTAAAATAATGTTTGACAAAAATCTGGACACTCACCAAGTTTAACACAGAAAATTGACCAGCACGTGACCCAAGTGGCTTAACCTCTCAGTAAGAGACACTAACCCAGGGTTTCACAAACTGTAGTTAAAAATGTAGCCTCATGTCTGTTGAAACTCAGGTTATCCTTCAGGAAATAATACTCAATTCAGTAATAACCAGAGATGGGTAGGAAATTTCTGCTTTGTTTACCCTGTTTGATTTTATTATAACAAACAGGTACATATAGTTTACAATGAGGACTTGCATGCACTTTTAAAATGAGTCTCATAAAATGAGATTTCAAGGAAAAGTTTTTTTTTTCCATAAGCTCTTTTGGTCTATGTGCCCCCATCTTCCCCCATTTCTACTTAAACTTATTTTTCTTTGTTGTTTTGTTGTCTAGTTGCTCAGTCATGTCCAACTCTTTTGCCAACCCCCTGGACTGCAGCCCACCAGACTCCCCTGTCCATGGTATTTACCAGGCAAGAATACTGGAGCGGGTTGCATTTCCTAGTCAAGGGGATCTTCTTGATCCAGGGATTGAACCTGAGTCTCCCACATTGGTAGGTGTTTTCTTTTTTTTCAATTAACTTATTTATTTTAATTGGAGGCTAATTACAACATTGTAGTGTTTTTTGCCATACGCTGACATGAATCAGCCCTGGATATACATTGTGTCCCCTATCCTGAACCCCCCTCCCACCTCCCTCCCATCCCATCCCTCAGGGTTGTCCCAGTGCACCAGCCCTGAGCACCCTGTTTTGTGCATCAAACTTGGACTGGTGATCTACTTCACAGATGGTAATATACGTGTTTCAACGCTATTCTGTCAAATCATCCCACCCTCACCCTCTCCCACAGAGTCCAAAAATCTGTTCTTTATATCTGTGTCTCTTTTGCTGTCTTGCATATAGGGTCATCGTTACCATCTTTCTAAATTCCATATATATGTGTTAATATACTGTATTGGTGTTTTTCTCTCTGACTTACTTCACTCTATAATAGGCTCCAGTTTCATCCACCTCATTAGAACTGATTCAAATGTATTCTTTTTAACGGCTGAGTAATACTCCATTGTGTATATGCACCACAGTTTTCTTATCCATTCGTCTGCTGATGGACATGACATCTAGGTTGCTTCCATGTCCTGGCTATTATAAACAGTGCTATGATGAACATTGGGGTACATGTGTCTCTTTTGATTCTGGTTTCCTCGGTGTGTATGCCCAGCAACGGGATTGCTGGGTCATAAGGCAGTTCTATTTCCAGCTTTTTATGTTATCTCCACACTGTTCTCCATTATGGCTGGACTAGTTTGCATTCCCACCAACAGTGTAAGAGGGCTCCAGTAGTTGGTTTCTTTAACATTGTTATAAAAAATTGCTGTGGAGCGTCACCTTATTCATCCCAAGTTTTTGGCCACCTTGATTTTCCATCAGCTGTCTCAGTGAAGCCTGACCACTTGGCACTGATGGTATAAAACAGTTTCAACTTCATTCAGCAAAGAAAATAGGGACATGACAGGGTTCATTATTCTTAACCCTAGTAGGCAAAGGAGTCAACCATGTCTGTGAACACAGAGACCTGAGTCCACAGTTGGCTTGGTCTCTGTCTGCTTCCTGACCTCTGGAGGCAATACGGAGGGACAGGAAGCAGTGGGAATTATGGCAAGTCATCACTGAGAAATGAGCCAAGACATGTGTCTTCAGCAGAAGGAATCTATGAATTAGTGTTTCCAATAAAAACAAGAGCATATGCCTTCCTTCATCCAACAAACATGCATGGAGCACTTACTGTATACTAACAGCCCTCTCCTAGGGGTGTTGGTTAGGGTATGGATTGTATTTGGTTTGTGCTGTCAGGGTGGGTGCAGGGAGTCAAGCTGAGATGAAAGGTAAACAGATGATGGGGAAGCTACAGCAGTGGGCTTCATCCTAAGTGTGCCTGTTGCATAATTGAACTGGATCATCCATTGCAAGGCTTCGTGAAAAACCAGCTGTAGAAAGCCTTTAATTTAAAATGGAAAAACTCAATGATTTCCTCCTACTGGAAATTTAGAAGGGGAAAACCTCTATTATCTAATAAATTATCTGCATTAAAAATGCATTAGTCATCAATCTTCATACCATCTGCTGACAGCTACATTGCTTATTTAAAAACAACACTGTCCCCTTTCTCTGAGCGGGATTTTTATGGTTCTTTTGAAAGAAACTCATTACATTCAGCCATGGAGGAAAGAAAACTGCTTTACAATAAATTTAGTATGTTATAAATAAGGGATTGTTTTGCATAATATTTTAATTACTATTTTAATTTAAGGCCTAATGCATTGCTGCTCAAAATGTCTACTGCAGAAACCTGAAGAACATAGACCTTATTGTTGCTGGTAAACTCTAGAAAAAAGACCAGCATTTATTTTCTTTTGCTCTAACTTGATGACAGAGGATTCTTAGGTGCCCTGTGAACTATCCATAACAAATGACATTTCCCTCCTTTCTTTGAAATGTCCCTGAGCCCAGTTGTCCTAGATACCCGGTTACCCATGGTTAGAAAGGCAGATGCTTCAAAAGGCACAATGGCTATTGTAAGTGTGTATTAATATGCTGTATTTGACTCTTTTAGAGCTCTAAGTGTTTCCATGGTTCTTTGTACAGCATTTCAGGAGATGCAAAAAGTATCATAAAAACTAATTAACAATGGATTTGTTTGTTTCTGACAAGTGGATGATTTCTATCGTTGGTTGCTGAAGAAGTATTATTTACACCAGCAGTACCCAGCCTCTTTGGCACCAGAGACAGGTTTCACGGAAGACAATTTTTCTGTGAACCGTGGGCAGGGGGATGGTTTCGGGATGATTCAAGTGTGTTATATATATTGTGCACTTTATTTCTATTATTATTAGATCAGCTCCACCTCAGATCATCAGGCAATAGATCCTGGAGGTTGGAGACCCCTGATTTAAACACTAGAAGAAGCTGGTACCCAATAAATGACTCAGAACTCCTTCTATAAGGCAACAGTCCACTCTACTTCCTCTACGTCCCGAGGGACTGAGTAGGAAAGGCGTTTCTGTACAAAGAAAGCGGAAGAGACACCATATTACACAACATTCTACCAAGTGGCAGGAGGCCATTGGGAAAAGTGAATGAGAAGAAGGAACCAATCAGGTTTAGGAGAAGGAGGAGGAGAGTTTCCTGCTGTCAGGAAGTGTGGATTCAGGAGAAGGTCGTGAGTAAAGGAGGTGAACAGTTACTGTGATGAAGAAATGATGAATAAACAGAGCCAACTTCAGAAAATAAGAGAATTTTCTCTTGTTTTGGAATACCTTCCTCTCTTCCCACTCCCAGGGAGAATCAAGTCCAGTGTTTTCCTCTTTCCTTTCTTTTCTCCACTCAAATTTCTGTTTCTTTAGGGTCCAGGTGATCAGTTCCTTCCCATGGACAGTGGTCAAAGGAAAACCTTGAGTCCACTTCCCATTTCCCCCATCTACTGGATCTTAGGCAAATCCCTTCCCCTCTTTGACCTCAGTTTCAGCTGGTGTAAACTCAGAACACCAGGACACAGCTCACAGGACAAGAATGTATAATGCTTTCTCCAAGATTGTTGAGGTCCAGCCCAGGGCTGGGTGATTGCCCAATTTCTTGGGAGGAGGAATTCATATCTTTGACCCCTGATCCTCAGTGCTAACTACCTGCTTCCCCTTAGTGTATCCCCCACCTGCTCCAAACCCTCAAGTCCACACTGTGATGGCAAATTCCCTGAGTTCCCAACCTGCCTAACTCAGTGCAGTTCAGTTCAGTCGCTCAGTCGTGTTCGACTCTTTGCGACCCCATGAATCACAGCACGCCAGGCCTCCCTGTCCATCACCAACTCCCGGAGTTCACTCAGACTCATGTCCATCGAGTCAGTGATGCCATCCAGCCATCTCATCCTCTGTTGTCTCCTTCTCTTCCTCCCTTCAATCCCTCCCATCATCAGAGTCTTCTCCAATGAATCAACTCTTCGCATGAGGTGGCCAAAGTATTGGAGTTTCAGCTTTAGCATCAGTCCTTCCAATGAACACCCAGGACTGATCTCCTTTAGGATGGACTGGCTGAATCTCCTTGCAGTCCAAGGGACTCGCAAGAGTCTTCTCCAACACCACAGTTCAAAAGCATCAATTCTTCAGTGCTCAGCTTTCTTCATAGTCCAACTCTCACATCCATACATGAAAAACCATAGGGAAAACCACTGGAAAAACCATAGCCTTGACTAGACAGACCTTTGTTAGCAAAGTAATGTCTCTGCTTTTCAATATGCTATCTAGGTTGGTCATAACTTTTCTTCCAAGGAGTAATCATCTTTTAATTTCATGGCTGCAGTCACTATCTGTAGTGATTTTGGAGCCCCCCCAAAAATAAAGTCTGACACTGTTTCCACTAGCTTAACTCAGGTCACCTGTAAATCAGACAGGTCATCAGAATCACCTGTAAATCTTCCTCAAAAGAGAGATTCCAGGAACCAATGAAATTAGAACCAGCAAAATTACTGAATCAGAATCTACAAAATGTAGATGGTGTTGGTTCGTGATCTGCCTGATGCCCACACAGAAGACAAGGAGAGACAGAATAGAGGGAGCTCGTCCAGACTGGCAGGTGGAGGGTCTCAGAAGAAAGGGAACTCACATACCATATACAAGGCTTGCTCTGGTTCTTGCAAGACCCATCGACCACCACATATGCTCACATCAAACTTTATAGGAGGCTTTAACTGGGTTCAGCCACTCACTGCCCTCTCACGGCTGTGTTCTGGGGGACAGCTCCCACCATGGGAACGATGGGCAGAATGTATGTTCCAAGGACAGGAAGGGGTGATGAGGAGCCTCCGATGACCCAAGTCCAGCTGGAGGGTTGACCAGTGGTCTCGTCCTCTCAGTGACCTCCGACATGTATTTCTTACAGAAGCTCTCCATCTAATAACTGATGCATCATCAGGCTTGGGCTGCATTCAAGGTCTATTTCCTAGTGAGGAGCATTGTGTTAAATACCTGCTTTCTGTGGCCATAGCTTTTGGTGACCTGTAATGTTCTAGAAGCTTCCATGGTGGTTTTCCTCCCCTCGGAGTTGACTGAGTTCTTTTCCTCCCATTTCACTACCTCATGTCTGTGCCCTGCCCTGCCTTTCCCAGACTATCCGGTCCTCTGCATCCAAGCCCAGCTTTTCCATAAGCCAAGTTGACTCTAACCTCTTACTTATTCTTTCCCCTGGAACTTAGACATCTGATTGCCCAACATTTGGAGTACAAATCTGACTATGTGCAGTGGTCACATGCTTTAGGTCTTACTTTAAGACTGTATGACTATTTCCTCCCAAGCCTCCTGGCTTCTGCAGGGCATCAAGAATCCTTCCAGTTGGTCATGTGAACCCAGAGGAGCAGTTTCTCTTTCCTGACCTCGATAGAAATACCTTGCACCCCTTATTAGGAGCCCACTCCTCAGGCATCTTTAGCCCTTTCAAAGCATATCCAGCCTGTCTTGGATTTTCTGGCTAATGCTGAGTCAACAGAGTACAAATGTCTCCTTGGCAAGAGCCTCAGAAAAGGCATGATTAAAGAGGACACACCTCCCACACGTCTGTGAAACATCTCACTCATTATCCAGACCCTCCTGCCTCAGAGCCACTCATCTCCTCTGTCACTTCACATCTGTGGATTCTGGGCTTCATCGATACTCCCTGGGCACTTAAATACATCACACACACACACACACACTGAACTGAAAGAAAGAGAATGAAGGCACCGTGTGTGTGTGTGTGTGTATGTCTGTGTAGTCCTAAGCCCGGTGCCCAAGGGCGGTTCCTGGACTATGAACTATGTCTGTGTTTCTGATGAGGGAGCTGCCTTGGGTATAGAAGCAAGGAGCCCGAGTGTGCAGTGGAAGTTGGAACAAAGAGACTGTACCAGGATATTTTCAGATGCAGGTTCCTACCTAATCACTCGAAAGTAGTTTGAACAATAACGACATCTATCTCGTAAAGCAAGAAGCTCAGAAGAAGAGTAATTCCCAGACTGGTGTGACAGTTCAGGGATAGCATCTCAGGCTCTTTCTATCCTTCTAATCTGCACTTCCCAGTATTGGAATGTCCCTTCTTGGAACTTCAAGAGGACTGCTGCAGAGAGCCAGGCATCACCCACATCCAGTGAAAAATATTGGTACTTCCTCTTATGAATCTCTTTTATTGTTGTCCAGTCACTAAGTCCTATCTGGCTCCTTGCCACCCCATGGATTGCAGCACACCAGGCTTCCCTATCATTCACTGTCTCCTGGAGTTTGCTCAAATTCATGCCGGTTGAGTCAATGACACTATCTAACCATTTCATCCTCTGCCGCCTCCTTCTTCTTGTCCCTTCAATCTTTCCCAGCATCTGGGTCTTTGCCTACAAGTCAGCTCTTCGCATCAGGTGGCCAAAGTATAGGAGTTTCACCTTCAGTACCAGTCCTTCCAGTGGATACTCAGGGTTGATCTCCTTTAGGATTGACTGGTTTGATCTGCTTGCCATCCAAAGGATTCTCTCTTTTTATTAGGAAATCAACTTTTTTTAACATCCCTCACATATACATACAGCATTTTTTCCTTTTAGTTCCCTGCAGCAAGGACTGGCTTCAAGAGAATCATCAAGACGATTTAGGAACATATCTGGCTTGTGTATATCATGGTGGGAAGATGGATCTGGCAGGAAATAAGAAGCCATGGGACAGAGACAGGGATAGGTTTGCTGTTGGGTAAACAGCCAGCACCAGTTGTTCCAGGAGCTCAGGACTAGATGAAGAGAAGGATGGAAGAATTTCCTGCCTGAATCTTGGATGGTCCCTCTAGGTATATATATAAAACAGATTCACTTTGCTGTCTACCTGAAACTAACACAACATTATAAATCAACTGTATTTCAATAATAAATTTTAAAAAGTATTACCTAATCAAAGAAAAGCTATGACCAACCTAGACAGCATATTAAAAAGCAGAGACATTACTTTGCTGACAAAGGTCCATCTAGTCAAAGCTATGGTTTTTCCAGTAGTCATGTATGGATGTGAGAGTTGGACCACAAAGAAAGCTGAATGCCAAAGAATTGATGCTTTTAAACTGTGGTGTTGTCGAAGACTCTTGAGAGTCCCTTGGGCTGCAAGGTGATCAAACCAGTCCGTTCTAAAGGAAATCAGTCCTGAAGGACTGATGCTGAAGGTGAAGTTCCAATACTTTGGCCACCTGACACAAAGAACTGGCTCACTGGAAAAGACTCTGATGCTGGGAAAGACTAAAAGCAGGAGGAGAAGGGGACAAGGATGAGATGGTTGGATGGCATCACTAACTCGATGGACATGAGTTTGAGCAGGCTCCAGAAGTTAGTTATAGACAGGGAAGCCTGGTGTGCTGTAGTTCATGGGGTCATAGAGAGTCAGACGCGACTGAACTACTGAACTGAACTGAATTGATAAGTGGAACTAATTTGGATACCAATTGAAATATATAAAATAACCAGGAAAATGTGAATTGACAAGCTATCTGACACTACTAAAGAATTATTAAAAATTATTATTAAATTATTAATTATTAAATTACTAAAAATTATTATTAAGAATTTTAGATGTGACAACAATATTGTAGATATTTTTTAATGAAGCCTTGTCCTCTAGAAATGCATCCTGAAATATCTTCATATGCAATAACATCTGGGACTTGCTTCACAAGAGCTTGGAATGGGGAGGGAATAGATGAAACAAGATTTTCTGGGTGTGGATGACTGTTGAAGCTGGTGATGGGAAGCCAGGGTTCATTAGATAATTCTTACTACTTTTTGATATACTTGAAAATTTGCTTCCCTGGGCTTTCCTGGCGGCTCAGCTGATAAAGAATCCTCCTGCAATTCGGGAGACCTGGGTTCGATCCCTGGGTTGTGAAGATCCCCTGGAGAAGGGAATGGCTACCCAATGCAGTATGCTGGCCTGGAGAATTCCCCGGGGTTGCAAGGCCTGGAGAATTCCATGGACTGTGTAGTCCATAGGGTCACAAGCAGTTGGACATGCCTGAGCAACTTCCACTTTTTTCACTTGAAAATTTGCATAAAATAATTTTCAAATAAAATTACATAAACACTTTCTAAACACAAAAATTTCACTTTTGAGGAGTGATACAAATTATAGAAAAGATGTTTATTTTAAGATTACTTGTAATGGAAAAAAACTAAACATTGAATCATGGGTTACGTAGATTATAGTAATTCCTTTCAATATAACAATATGTGCCCTTCAGCTATGTTTAGGAATAGTGGTTTAAAGACATGGGAATATACTTACATAATATTAACTAAAATATATATCAAGATTATAATATCTCAAATAAAAACAAGGTACATCGCATAAAAGGATGTTTCTAAATTGCCTTATCACCATGATTTTTATTGAGGGGAGTATGACCTTGTGGTTAAAAGGGCAGGTTCTAGAGGGAGTTGGAGCCTCAGCTGAAACACATAATAGCTGTAACCTTAGGTAAATCCCTTTACCTCCATGTTCTAATCTCTTAAGTGGGTACAGTGGTGGCACCTATCTCATAGGTCTTAAGAATTAAGCACATGGATTTATTTAAAACACCCACAACAATGCTGCCGCATAGTAAGCTCTTTACAAATGTTGGCGGTTACTACCATTCGCAGGATATAATACACACTGTGTGTATAATACCCACTGATACGGGTTGCCTGAAAACTGATGGTTTGTATGGATGCTATTTCTAATTTTCCAAAGCACCACTGCCACATGATTCTATTTTATTCTTGTAACAGCACAGTGAGAAAAGAAGTCAAACAATAACTGTTTACAAAATGAAGACTAAAACTCAGTTGCAGGGAGTCGAAGGAACTTTCCCGAGGTGCCCCCAGGGATCTCCCAGAGGTCCTGAACATTCTGTCTTGGCCTCCTGGCTTCTTTCTTCCAAGACGCCTTTCTGTGAGCAACCAAGGTCATTGTATGAAGGGCTGCTAGCCGCTGTCCATCAGGCCCAGACATTATTTTTCACTCCCTCTGCTCTGGTAGATAATGGCTCCAAATTCCAGAGCTGGAGTGATAAGGCCTCCCCCAAGCTAAGCACTGAAGACTCTGAGACCGCTTAGTGTACCGGGAGCCCGTGATAACTGATATCGCCCTGCCGCTCCAGCTCGGTTCATGTCTCCAGCCTGAGCTGGTCCTATCTGGGCACCTCCCAAAGGATGGTGTCCTCACAGGCCATCCAGACTGTGAGGGCCTTTATCTGCATCTCCTGTTTAGCCTTCTATTTGTATGCAAATAAGCCCTTGCCTTTGTGGCTTGTGGATAAATGGCTACTGCAAGTTGGAAGTCTTCTAGTGATAGAACAGGAAGTGATCTTATAAAATAAGAAGTCACATTTGTATTTTTTAAAGACATGGAAACTTGGGCCCAAAGCGACCAAGTTGATCTCCCAGAGGCCTGTTGCTAGTGAGAGCAGCCAGTCCATATATTGAGACCCCCATAGACCGTATTTCTATCTCTACCCTAGAACCCCAGTTGAGCTGGAAAAAACAATCATCCATTAACATCAGTCTGTCACTTACTGTGTGTGTTCATGAGAGAGAGATTTTGAAAAAAGAAAAAAAACCCGAAAGAGAGGCAGAGAGTATGTGTGGGGTGGAGGAGGAGTTTATCCCCAGATTATTGGTTTCTAAACTGTTGGACTCACCTCCTTAAAGCAGAGATTATGCTCAGTTTAGTCTTCAGTGGAACTCTATTTTTTAAATAAAACTTATTTTCATTTTTAAAATAAATATAGATGGTTAATCATTGTCCATTTTTATTGGATTCAATTGATATCTTTAAATCAGTTAGACAAGTAGGCCATTAGACGGAGCTGGCACCAAGACCATGGCAGCCTGTGTAAGCCAAAGGCATTCCAAACCTATAAAGGCCTCAAGTTTTGAAATCAAAATCTAAGGACAACCAAACACAAATAGCCAACTAGGCTTTAGGCTACAACCAACCAATCATTTTCTCACTTTGTTCCTGCCATTTCTGTATAATTATTTCCCCTGATCCTGTCAGCAGAGCATTCCTAACCACTTCCAGTTTGAGGTTTCCCAAGTCAAATAGATTTTTGTTCCAAAAATCTCTTAAAATCTGTAATATGCCTCGGTCTTTTTTAAACAGTACTAAAAGTCCGAGGACTTCCCAGCTGGTACTAATGATAGAGAATCCACCTGCCAGTGCAGGAGATGCAAGAGACACGGGTTCAGTCCCTGGGTTGGGAAGATCCTATGGAGGAGGAAATGGCAACCTACTCCAGTATGCTTGCCTGAAAAATTCCATGGACAGAGGAAAAGTACAAATCAAATGACTGCCAGTAAATACAATATTTTAATGTGAAAAGAGAGGGAACCACATAATAAAGACTTTTTTCTTACCATATAAAACCTACTGGCTGGTGGGGTTGGAGAGACACAGGGAAACTCTGGGAGGTATTGGCTGAGTCTATTGTCTCAATCATGGTGATGGAATCACAGGTGTTCCGAGATGTTCAAACTCATCAGATTGTCCACATTACATGCATGCAGTTCTTTGTTTATCAATTGACCTCAATAAGACTATTTTTTAAAGGGACAGGTTAAAATAATTATGTCAAAAGGCAAAGATGAAAGAGGGGTTAAAATAATCATTGGAAGATATAAACAAAGGGAATAATAGTCAAGATTGCTTAGTAGTAGGACTTCCCTGGCAGTCCAGGGGTTAAGACTCTGTGCTGGCAGTGCAAGGGGTGCAGGTTCAATCCCTGGTCTAGGAACTAAGATTCTGCATGCCAGTTGGTGTGGCCAAGAAATAAACGAATAAATTAACGAAAGCATCCAAATAAAATTTTAAAAAGAGTAAACTAATTTTTTAAAAAGGATTATTTAATAAAAATGTAAATCATAATTGATATCCTCATACATGCACGAAAAGTGGCAAATAATTCATGTTCACCATCCTTGCTAACTTCAGCAGGACTAGAAAACTCCTGGAGTCAAAATCCAGGATCTTGGGCCCAGCCAGGAGCCCAGAAAGACCAAAACCTCCTCCAATTCTCTCCTAACAGAGGAGAATGCTCCTCCTGATCAGGAGTTCCTAACACCATCTAATCCCAAGAAGAAATTCTTACCATCGGGGTGTGTGTGGAGACCTGCAGGAAGGGATCTGCCTCTGGAGCCAATACCTATTGGCTCAGCCTGCCAGCCTCCAGCAGAAACTAACTAGGGGCTGAGGGTATTTGTAAAGGCTTTTCTTCTCCCCCAGCTCGGGAGTCATCTTGGTGATCATGGCAACACACTTAGAAATGAAACTCAAATGTGACCCAAGGGCTTTGGCTGGTAAGATGGGTGAGAAGGTTCCATAGGGGGTGCACTGGCCTACAGAGGACACCCCAAATGATCTAAGGTTGTCCACAGGGCCTAGCAAAGCAAGGCTGGTTCACACAGGCAGCCCCCAAAGCTGACACACCTGGGAGCTTCTGAACTTCTTTTGTACTAGAATGAGGAGGGGCAAGTTGCTACTGCAAAGGCAAGAGGTCACGATGAGATGCAGACCACGAGGCAGAGCCCTCCTTCCCTGCCCACCCCACCCCCCAGTCCAGCCAGATCTGAGCCCCAAGAAAGAGGTCTTAGGTCAAAGCAGGAAGTAGCTAGGATCAGGGACCAGGGGGCTGCTTATATAGAAGGCACTGTTCCATTTACTCTACATACAAGATGTCATTTAATTCTGACCATCCTTGAGGGAGGTACTGCTATCATCCAGACTTTACAGATAAGGAAACTAAGTCACAGAGAGGGTAAGCAGTTGCCTCAAAGACACACAGCAAGAGGGAGAGCCCAGATTCCAACAGAGAGCGTCAAACTCTTAACCACTGAGCCACATGGCCTCTTAACCCCATGGCCTCAACTCCACAGGCAGCAGTGCTGTTACATGAGACAACATGCCCCGGTCCTCCCAGGAACCCAGAGATATGAAGCGGAGCAGGACCTGGGGGAGGCCTGGGAACAGGGACCGCAGTGGCCCCTTGACCAGGAGAGTGGAGCTGATGGAGTGAGCCAGAGGTGCTGCTCACTTGGACACACCAGGCACACCCAGGGTCCAACAGGCCCTGGATCTGCTCTGGAGAGACAGGTGCTGGGGTCCCGGGGACTCAGGTTTCCAGCTCTTAAAGGGAATGGTCACAAAGAGGAGAATGAGAAACCCAGTAGCACTTCCTGTAACCCTCCTCCACGCCTTCCCTGTACCCTGTCCTGTGCTTCCCAGGGCAAGGCAGTGTCCTCGACGGCTCAAATTACTAGCACAGCACGGAGGAACCCAGCCATTACCATAATGAGCCAACTGCATCATTTCAGAGATGTGCTCAAGATAACCACCAACCTCGCTGAGTCCCCAAGACTTAGCAACACCCTCTGGGCTCCCAAACTGGAGCAGGGAGACTGGCTTTTGGTGAGATGGGAGCTGTGACACATGAAATGGTAGGTTGCATTTATGATTAAAAAGAAGGAGAAGCAGCAGCCAGATCACTATTTTCCTGGGAGCCCGGTGTTGCCTGTCAGGTGCATCGAAGTTGTCTAATTGCGGCCACCAGGAGACCATAGGGTCCCCTGGGGCAGAGGGAGCTGGCAGGGGGAGAGCCAGCCCCGCCCTCACTGGGGATGCAGATGACCATGCCATCAGGATCTTGCTTCAGTTAGGAGATGCCAGCTCCTCCTCTGCAGGCTTCCTTGTGTCAGGAAGCCAGAGCATTATCATTCCTCAGTCATCCTGCAAGTTGCTGAGGCTTGAAATCTCCCACAGAGGTGGCTGCTGGAGCATGGCTTCTGGAGCCGCCCACGTTAAATTGCTTCACACGGGAGTACCATTTATGGGGCCTTTGCTCTGTATTTAACGCCACAGCCAGAGATGGACTTTTGCTGTTGAAAAGCGCTCCGGTCCCCTGCACATCGCTTTATAACTGATGGGAGAAGATGTCCTCTCTTCGGTAAATTGTATCTGGCCTTTCCAGCCCTGCAGTAATTAATGTTTGTTCTCATCCAATGGGCAGATTCAAAGAAATACAGCTCTCATTAGCTCTCCCTCAATTAAGAAAAATGGTCCTCAGCCCCCACGACTCAAATGCTACAAAGCTGGAGTTGCTTCAGTTACATGGCTGGGAGGACCAGGAAGGCATCCTAGCCGTCTCTGGGGCTCCAGCCCCATCCCCAGCAGCATCCAGCCTCCTCTAGTCTCCTCCAGTGCCCCCCCCCCAACCATACACATTCCACACCCACTTCCTAAGGAACCCGAAGGACAATAATAGCTAGTGTTCGTTAAGTGCTTACTAAGTCCCAGGTACCATCCTAAACAACATGCGTGGACTAGTTCATAAATGAGACATATGGACCGTCACAAAAACACATGAACCAGCTTTTACAGGATGAATATGAATTAGCACATCATAAATGATGCAGATGAATCAGTTCATTTAGACATGGTCATGTATTTATGATGCCCAGAAGTCATGAGTTGGACAAGAACTATTTGGGGGATTTAAGACTATATGTTTATATTCTTCCTTAAAGATTGTGTTTGAAATAAACACATAAAATATTTATATTCTCAGAGAAAACTTACAAATCTTCTAGCATATGTTGGTGGTCTCCAGTGTGAGAATCTCTCCTTGTAACATAATAATACGTTTTCATTCTCTCTACAGCTTGAGCTGATATAAACAAAGACTAAACAGTCTTTAAAGGAATTTGGTTTTAGTTTAAATAGGCAAGACTTCTTTGAATTGTTCTTTTTTCCTCATTTATTTTTGTTAAAGTCCGTGTATTTTCAAATTAATTTTTATTGGAATATAGTTGCTTTACCATGTCATGTTAGTTTCTGCTGTGCAGCAAAGTGAAGCAGTTATGTTGCTGCTTTTTGGTCACCCAGTTTTGTCCACCTCTTTTGCAACCCCAAGGATGGTAGCTCACCAGGCTCCTCTGTCCATGGGATTTCCCAGGGAGTCAGTTGCCATTTCCTTCTCCAGGGCGTATTCCCGATGCAGGGATTGAACCCAAGTCTCCTGCCCATGTCTGTTGCATTAGAGGCAGGTTCTTTACTGCAGAGCCACTGGGGAGCCCCCAGATACATAGATCCAGTCTTTTTTAGATTTCCTTCCAGTTCAGTTCAGGTCAGTTGCTCAGGCGTGTCCAACTCTTTGCCACCCCATGAACCACAGCACGCCAGGCCTCCCTGTTCATCGCCAACTCCCAGAGTTCACCCAAACCCATGTCCATCGAGTCAGTGATGCCATCCAGCCATCTCATCCTCTGTCATCCCCGGCTCCCCCCGCCCCAATCCCTCCCAGCATCAGAGTCTTTTCCAATGAGTCAACTCTTCGCATGAGGTGGCCAAAGTGCTGGAGTTTCAGCTTCAACATCAGTCCTCCAATGAATACCCAGAACTGATTTCCTTTAGAATGGACTGGTTGGATCTCCTCGCAGTCCAAGGAACTCTCAAGAGTCTTCTCCAACACCACAGTTCAAAAGCATCAATTCTTCAGCACTCAGCCCTCTTCACAGTCCAACTCTCACATCCATACATGACCACTGGAAAAACCATAGCCTTGACTGGACGGACCTTTGTTTGCAAAGTAATGTCTCTGCTTTTGAATATGCTATCTAGGTTGGTCATAACTTTCCTTCCAAGGAGTAAGCATCTTTTAATTTCCTTCCATTTAGGTCATCACAGAGCATTGAGTCAAGTTTCCCATGCTACGCACTAGGCTCTCATTAGTTTACCAATTTTATACATAGTAGTGTATAGATCAGTCCCAATCACCCAATTCATCCCTTCCCCCTTTTCCCCTTTTCCCCTTGGAAAAGTTTAAGAGTTGAACAGGAACTTGATTAAGAGTTCAACTTCTACTTCTGACACCTGTGCGCTGAGTGGTCTTGGCAAGTCAGCAGGTGGAGACCTGCTTTGCTGTAACTGATCAAAGCCAAATAGTCACCATGCGCAGCTCCGGTGTTGCTATCTCCATGGACCAGTTCCCTTTACTATGTTCCCTTTCCTCAGGATACACCATAGGCAGCAGATTCCCAAATGGTAGTGAATGGACCAGGGGCATGAGGGAAAGGAGAGAATGGATCAAAATCCATCACTACCCTTGAAAATAATGCCTGTGATTTATATCTGGGCATCTGCAAGTTGGGTTTGAAAAGAATCAGCTGTGGGTGTGTTAAGTGGCAGGGTCTCTCTGGAGGACAATTTGCTAGTATGCCAGAATTTCAAATGCATGTCCCCTTAGACCTAGCAATTATACTTCTAGGAATCTATCCTAAAGAATGGGGGTAGAGGGTGTATGTACCAGGATATTTATGGCCATATTGTGTGTCCTAGTGTGGGACTGAAAACAACCTAGTTGAGGGACCTACTAAATAAATTATGGTATATTTGTTCAATGGAATAGTATGTAGCTATAAAAAACAAAGGCAGCTTTAACTAAATTCAAGTGGAACAATCTCCAAGATATTTTGCAAGCTAGAAAAAAAGCAAGAAGTTATCATTGGCATATCATTTTAAAATATCCATACTCATTTGTTCATCCATGAATAGAATATCTCTACAAGAAAACAACGCTTGGTAATAGTTGCTCTCTCTGGGGAAAGGACTTGGGTGGCTTGAGGTCAGGAGTGAGGGAGATACTCATTTTTGTTGTGTATCATCTTGCATCTTGAATTTGTGACATAAGATGAGCCAGGTGGGGACTTCCCCAGTAGTCCAGTGGTTAAGAATCTGCATCCAGTGCAAGGGACGCAGGTTCTAGCCTTGGTCAATGAACTAAGATCCCACATGCTGCAGGGCTATTTGTGCCACAACTGGAGAGAAACCTGAGTGGCACTACTAAGATCTGACACAGCCAAATAAATACTTGAAAGAAAAAGAAAGAGGGAGACGGTGGGCCTCATTCAATCAGCTGAAGAACTCAAGTTTAGAAAAAAAAAGATTGATATTCCTCCTAAAAAGGAAGAGGAAGTTCTGTCTCAGGACTGCCTTCAGACTTGAGACTGCACCACCAACTCCTCTTGGTCTCAAGCCTGCTCGAGTGCCCTGGAGATGCCAGACTCACCAGCATGCCACAGTTGCATGCCTTATTTTAATTCCTTAAAATAATGAGGGGTGGGGGAGAGGTGTGTGGGTTCTGTTTCTTTGGCTAATACACTGTCCCGAGTACTATCACACATCACACCTGGTGTGCTGCTGCTGCTGCTAAGTTGCTTCAGTCGTGTCCGACTCTGTATGACCCCATAGACAGCAGCCCACCAGGCTCCTCCATCCCTGGGATTCTCCAGCCAAGAATACTGGAGTGGGTTGCCATTTCCTTCTCCAGTGCATGAAAGTGAAAAGTGAAACTGAAGTTGCTCAGTCGTGCCTGACTCTTAGCGAACCCATGGACTGCAGCCCACCAGGCTCCTCCATCCATGGGATTTTCCAGGCAAGAGTACTGGAGTGGGTTGCCATTGCCTTCTCTGCACACCTGGTGTAGCCAATGCTAATCTATTATTTCCAGGTCCAGCCAGCCAGGCTGGGAGGTCTCTGTGAACAGGCACTCTATCTCCATCATCAATGTTTTTCCAACACTCAGCAGAGAACCTGCATCAGGAATGGGAGCTCACTAAAGATGTTGCCAGGAGCCAGCATGAGGAAATCCACCCATGGCAAAGGTCATGAGGAAGGAGGCTTCGGCATACGCAAAGGCGGGATCGAGCCTCAGGAAACCCCCTGTTCCCGAGCATCTACCCCCAAAACCAGAGTCTACTTACTTTACTGTTTCATGCTCTCACCTATACCTCTGACTTTACGGGGGGCTGACCCCCCATTACCTCTCTCGGAGAAGGAGTTAACTTACAGCTCCAAGCCAATAAAAATTCCTGGGCGTGACAAGAGTGTTTCAAATTACGAACTCCTCTGAAGGTTATCTAGCCTGCCTGTACAGGTTCGTCCAGCCACATGTGATTGTTTACAGCCTCCCAATCGTGAGAGGCATGAGATGTTTTAGACTTATTAAAGGCAAATTCTTTTGGGAAGTTAGAAATTATTGGTATAGTGGGTTGGTTAGGAATTATATTGGTGAAGGGTTTTTCATTTGTTGTGCCAATAATTGCTGCTAATTCCCTGCCCTGGGTTTGACAAGGGTGTCTCAGGTCAAACCTCTCTGCTGACAGACTAGCCTGTGTGACAACCTCTCAACCATAAACAGCACAGAGTTTGGAGTATTTTGAAAGTCTTAGTTAGCATAGGGCTTTTCTCATTGTTGAGTCAATGATTGCTGCCAGGCCTCCATATCCTGAGGCACCTGGGAATATATTAATGTATTTGGAATATAGAAAAGGAAATATAGTAGTTTTTGATGTTAGCAATACTAGACCTTTTGAGTTAATGAGTTTTCTCTTTTGTTATAGATCACTGTACTTTGTTATAAATCACTGTGTCCTTGCTATGCAAAAATGTAACTTTATCACTATCTTAAGACTAAATAGATCTTAAGGGGAACATTGGTGAAGGGTTTTCATTTGTTGGGCTGATGTTTGCTGCTAAATCTCCATATTCCCTGCCTTTATAATGAATATAACTAGCATATAGGAGAAATAAGTATTAACCTTTAAGATTAATCATGTTAACCTTAGGTTAAATAAATTCCTTTCTTGATTGTAACCCACTACACCCTCACCCTATAGGAATGCAACTTTATCTGCTACCTTCAGAGGGTGGTGCCTGGTTTAAGAAAAAACACCCTTGGAAAAAATAAGTTTTTTGGTTATCAGAAAGAAAGGATCATAAAATGTCAGCAGGCCTCATTGCCAGAAGATGATGTAAAATCCCTAAGACCTTTATGTATACTTTTATGTGAAGCACCTGATTTTGATAAAGGTCAGGACTGCTGACCCCCACGTGACTTTAAAATTTCCATTTATCTCTATGTGTAACAAAAGGTATATAAGCAAACCTAAAAAATAAAGAAATGGGATCAGTTTCTGAAAAGACTGGTTCCCCCGTGTCATTCTTTATTGCTCCCAGTTTTTCTGGCTGAATTCCCATCTGGAGTGTGGGTGCTCGCCACATCTACTTACTTGCCCCGGCTTTTAAGTTCCATGAGAGAAGGAGCCCAAGGAGGGGCACCTTCTGATATTCAAGTGGCACCGGTGGCCCAACGTAGATGGTGCAAATTCCTTGTCTTGGAATTTTATTGATATCCCACATAAACCAAGTTATTCAGCCTCTTTTTCTCCACTATTTCCTACTACACTATCCATTTCTAATCTCTCTATATATCTGTAATTAAATAAGTTTTTTCCTAGGCCGCCAACTCGTCCCCACTTCGAATTACCCTGGATCCACCGGGGCTGGACCCTGGCAAGATGTGTTGTTGAAGGAAGCAACACTTTCAACTTTTTTGTTTGGCCTTACCGTGTGGTGTGTGGGATCAACACGCAAGATCTTATTATATTAGTTCCCCTACCTGGTATGGAACTGTGCCTGGTGCAGTGGAAGCACAGGAGCTTAAGCACTGGGATGCCAGGAACGTCCTAAGGAAGCAACGCTTTTAGTGGCGAGTTCAGATACTAAATACTTGGGATTGGCTCATCTATAGATCAGCATGTAAATGAGCTCATTGATGAGGGGAACACAAAGGAAAAGAATAGAGAAAAAACAACCTTCCCCATTTATTGCCAATTTCCAGGACACTTCATTTTACATGTTTCTTCTTATACAGCCATCTGAAGACCTGTCCAAGGCAAGTCACTGTTCGGAATCTACTGAGCTGACCATGGTAGACAGGTTTCCCCAGTGTCAGACTTAGCCTACACTGACTCAAAAAATCAAGAATTCTCCTTGGAAATAAGATATATAAATGGAAAAAATAACAAAGAAAGATGTTAATATTATCATCCTCCCTTAAACCTCAAATCTGTAGAACTTTGTCAACCATTTGAAAAGAAAAAATTAGGATCCTTGACTCCAAGAGCAAAACATCATTCCTGAAATGCAGATTGAATTCTAGATCAGAAACCTCTGTAGATATCTTCCCCATAAGTTTTCATCATTTGCCATAGTTTAAAAGGATTACAGATGAATTCATCCTTGACAAGTCACACTCTGAATCAGTCTGAATTCTCAGGTGTACAAAGAACAGTTGGTTTAGTTTTCTGATCAATAAGGCCATTCTCATTGTGCACCAACACCAACAACTGTGTCCCATATGAAAGCTGATTTATAAGTGTGTCAAGTGGAGATTTTATTTTACTTCCTGTTTTCACTGCTCTGCCATCAGCTGTCACCCCAGAACCTACAGGCTATCCCCTGGGAGAAGGAGGCAGAGAGCATGAGGCCCTCAGAGGTTATCCTTGAAAGCAGGACATGCTCAGCTCTGACCTGGTCTGTTGAAATCAATAGAACAGGGTGTAGAGAAATGAGGCAGATGGCAGAGGGTAAGTACATCAGTATTTTTCTTTATTAAAGAATTTGTATTGAATCCTATTAAAGAACAAGGGGATTAAATTGACCATGAGAGATACAAAAAGTATATGCAATGAATCATATCCCAAATGAATTTGCATCAGCACTATAGGATTTATTGTATAGGTTTATTTTTCTTTTAATGAAGTTATCTTGTTTCTTTCCATTCTAGGTTATGTGAAACAGTAGAGTTAGAAGCATAAACAAGAGACTATATGACCTGTAGTCCCATCATCAAGAGACACCACTGCTGATGTGTTAGTATATTTGATCACAATATTTTCTTCATGTGTTTTTTTAATAAAATTGTGAAGCCTGCTTTTTCCACTTAACACTATAATAAAATAATTCTGTATGTTATTGTAACTTCCTCTTCCTTATGAGTTCACTTTATCCTTGTGTTGTGAGATAAAACCTCTTCTAGGTCCCCAGAGGTAGTAAGCAATAGAGCTAGGATTCTTTTCATGTTCTAACCACCTATAAAGCCACCTTCTACTATTTCAAACAACCTTAAAGATAGCTATTCCTTTTGACCCCATAAATCACCTTTTGAGAATCTATATGGAATGTGAAACGTACAAGATGAACTTGGGACATCTCAAAGTGCAAAAAAGCAAGAAACTATTAAAGACGAAATAGATAATGTCAAAAGGAAGCCAATGGGAAAGAGAGCCCATTAGGCAAAATGGAACATTATGACTACTAAAAGAATAATAATCATATTCAATTAAAATATTATGTATATATGTGATTCATGATATTTTCTTAAACTTGCTAGTTGCCACTGGATGTCATAAGGGCACTAACTCATTGCTCTGGAAATTGATAAATATATGGAAAGAATAAAGAATTGGCCTGCGTTTCCTATACAAACTCTGTTTTGAGGAAGCCAAGAAACTGATGAGAATGAATTATTCTTTATAGAAGAATTATGGCTAACTAACGCAGAGAATCATGGCTAATTTGCTGACTAATTATGGCTAACTAACTGGCAAGAGAATTGCATTCAATCCTTAATGAAACTCTGCATCTAAGCAATGGTCATCAGTGAATCCTAAAATTATAGGTGAAATGTTCTTAAGAAACTCGCAGGACATTCTGACACCACCTGGATGAATTGGTGACATTTCTGAAAGTGGGGCAACCAGATTTCCTAAGCTCTTGATATGATTCCACGGGAAGTACACATCCTAAGAATTAACATGACCCCAAAACACATCTGAACTTAAATCAAGTCTCAGGTCTAACTACCAGTTTACAGCAAACACAAAGAACAGAGGAGCATAGTAGAAACATCATATAAAAATAACTATACACTCCTAGAAACGGGTACAATTCTATAAAGGATGAGTAATTTGATTTATCCAACAAATTCAATGGTATGAGAGGGGAGGGGGGACCACATAGATTAAAATAGTTAAGAGGTATGGCAACCATGCAGTCTATGAACATCATTGATTCTTATTACTTAAGCAGATCAACCGTAAGGAAAAATTTGAGATGACTGGAGACATTTGAATATAGATTGGGTATTAGAATATGTAATATCTTATTGTTATTTGGGATATAATAATATTCAGGTAGTTATATTTTAGAGCTTCCCTGGTGGCTTAGACTATAAAGAATCTGCCAGCATTGCAGGAGACCAGGGTTTGATCCCTGGGTTGGGAAGACCCCTAGGAGGAGGGAATGGCTACCCACTCTAGTATTCTTGCCTAGAGAATTCCATGGACAGAGGAGCCTAGTGGGCTACAGTCCATGGGGTCCCAAAGAGTCGGACACAACTGAGCAACTAACACTCAACTCAACACTCATATATTTTTATATCAGTGTTATATTTTTGAAGCATATTAATTAAATGCAGATAAAATATTTTATGTGGAAAAGGATGCAGTGTCTGATATTTCTTCAAATATTCCAGGAAAAAATTGTGTGTGTGTGTGTGTGTGTGTGTGTGTGTGTGTGTGGTGGGAGCAGGAAGGAGGTGGTAAAGGTGGGTAAATAAATAAAATTTGCAAAATGTTGATCATTCTTGAAACTGAACAATGGGTGCCCAGGAGTCTACTACACTATTCTTTCTACCTTTGTGCATGTTTGGGAAATTCCCTAATAAAAAACTTTAACACTAATAAATGATGTTTAAGAGGACATCAAGACCTATAGAAACAAAATTCCAAACTTGCCAAGGACTAGAAAGTAATGAAATAAACAATCTGAGGAAAACAAAACTCTCATAAAATCTCTCTATAATCTATATGTTGATTTCTTACATATATTTGAAATTTGGAAACACTGCAAATACTATCTGATTAATTTAATGATTGAAAATTTGAAAAAAAAAATGGATCACCTACAATATGTTTGTTTGGGACTTAATACCACCACACATTTAGTAGAAAAACCATCAAAACTAACAGTTTAGGACTTGCCTGATTGTTCAGGGGTTAAGAACTCACCTGGCAATGCAGGGGACATGAATTTGATCCCTGGTCCAGGAAAATTCCTGTCACAGGGCAACTAAGCCCAGGTACTTAACTACTGAGCCCACACTCTAGAACCTAGGAGCCACAACTACTGAATCCCAAGCACCCTAGACCTGCCCTGCAACAGGGGAAGCCACCACAGTGAGAAACCTGTACACCGCAACTGGAGAGTAGACACTGCTCGCTGCAACGAGAGAAAGCCCAGCAGAGCTGAAAACAAATAAATTTATATTTTAAAAAGCTAACAGTTCAAGAAAAAAATTCAGTGAATTGAAAGATCTACACTATGCTCAGTGAACATGTCTTTCTCTTTGCAAAGAAATAATTCGGAGGTGGAAAGAGATCAATTTGCAGATCAGTTGTCTGTGATCCTCTTTAAAGAGGTTAAGGTGATATTTGGATTTTTTTCCCCAAAATCCGATGCTGGAAATCCCAAAGTGAAGCAAAATTAATTGTGAGTGGAGGGAAGAAAAGAACAATTCTAACAACCCTTCTCTTCCAGGGAGACAGTGAAGCAAGCTAATAGCATACAGGGGTTAAAGATAACTCCATTTACCATCTGCCCACACAGTCTATATAATGACAGACCGAGATTTAATTTTTTTAAAAAAACTTCCTACATTAAAAAATACTTCAGAAACATCTATCCAAACAACAGATTAGAACTTGATTAAAAAATAAATAATTGAAACACCAAAAGCTCGCTGAGAGATGAGATGCTGTGTGGAGATGCCTTCCCATTGAAACAGAGCCCTTTGTGTTCAGCACAAGGTTTTCTGCTGAATGAAACTACTGAATATTTTAATTTTCAATTTGTAAGGGAAAATTGTTCACTCTTACTCACAGGTCTATTTTAACCCCAGAGTTACAACAACTGGGAAAATGCATTTGTAAGATGCCTAAACCAGAGTGTGGTCTTAGGTTCCTGGGGACCAGCTTCTGAGATGGAAGGTCACACGCAGGGGCTTTTGGGGGGAAGTGCTCTCACATACCCGCTTTGAGGACTGAGGGAGGCAGGATGGGGAGTAGGGAGAAGCTGAGCTGGGATGCAGCTGCAGAAGGAGTCTTAGTGATACCAGAAGGAGACAGCAAGTGGACATGGCCCTTCGGAGACCTTCACAGAGGCAAGGGGGCCAGGCCTTTGTGTCCTTAAGGAGCCCATCTCCAGATGCCATTGGAAATTGGCTGTAACCTTGACTGAGGCATTGCCCTTTGGCCAAGGGCCATTCCTGAGTGGGACTCACTGGTGAGTACATTTGCAAAAGTCAGTCAACCCTTCCAACTACCCAAGCAATGAATGCTTCATTCCTGAAGCAGAGACCCCCTATATCTATTACAGCTCACTCCTCAAGCCCTCCAAATCCAATTCCTATATACACTGATTTTGTCTCGTGTGGGAATGCATGCATGCTAACTTGCTTCATTGGTGTCCAACTCTTTGTGACCCCATGGACTGTAGCCCGCCAGGCTCCTCTGTCCATGGAATTCTCCAGGCAAGAATACTGGAGTGGGTTTCCATGGCCTCCTCCAGGGGCTCTTCCCTCCATGTGATTCTGGATGATCCCTTTTTCAGGGGGAAATGTTAAGAAGAAGGGAGATTGTTGGGATGAACTCCAGCCCCTGCCACTACAGCTGGTACCACTGTCTCCCTCCCAGCGATCCTTTCTAGAGCATCCCCACTAGTCAGGGTAGCTTACCGGTGGGGTGAACCAGTTCTCATCTCTGAGGGCTCCGAGCCCTCAAGGGGTGACCTTGAGGACATGGCCATGGTGGTAAATGACCAAAGTCAAGCCATAGCTGCTCTACTTTTTCTTTTAGCTTTAAAATGTGGCCAAGGAGTCCCAAGGAACAGCCTAGTGAATCACGTGGGTGGATGTGGCTGTAACGAGGCAGCAGCTGTAGCTTCAAGCTGAATGCAATTCTCACCGTGTCCCCTGATAGGAGCAACCTCTCCCTGAACACCAGGGCCCAAGAGACCAAATGTACAATGATGAGGAACTCAAATTCCCCAAGCAGGTCATTGAGAGTAATGGTCAGTGGGCCTGGCCTCCTTCCAATCCTTGTTTTACAGACCAATCAATTCCACCTATTGGGAGCACAGCACTATATAACAGACGTTGATTTAATGCCACCCAGTCCTCCCGGGGTATCATCTCCAGGCTGTCTCCTTAGCTGTGTCTTCCAGAGGCTCTATTAGGCAGGCGGCTTCTGGATGGTGTGTTTCTGTGTAGGTAGGCTCCAGTTGCTACTAAATGGGATTCTTGGTTCAGGGTCACATTGTGTATAATCCCATGCCAGTTTATCAAATAACCTACGAACTCATGGATGGCAGTTCCGACTGAGTCCATTTAGGTAGGAAAGGCAAAGGCAAAGAATACGCATTAATTCTGGTCATTGCCACTGGCAGATTGAAAGGGATCCCATGCCATCAAGTTGCTAACACGTAACTGGCTGGTCAGGGGAGGACGTAGCTTTGGGGTCTCAGAGCTGGAGTCTGTGCTGCCAGGTTGGATATGTAGCAATGGTAATGCACTAAGTCTGTTCTCAATGATCAGGATCCTGGTTTTACTTGTTTATTATTTTTATTATGTTTTCTGGCTGCACTGGGTCTTCATTGCTTTTCTATTTATTTTTTTTCTTTTGCACTGGCTTTCTCTAGTCGTGGGGAGCAAGCTTCTCATCAGTGCCGTCTCTTGTTTCAGAGAATAGGATCTAGGTGCATGGGCTTCAGCAGTTGCATCACTCGGGCTCAGAAGTTGTGGCATGGCATGTGGAATCTTCCTGGACCAGGGATCAAACCCATGTCCTTTGTGCTAGCAGGTTATCCACTGCACCACCAGGGCAGTCCAGGATGCTGGTTTCACATGGGGCAGAGTGGCAAATTAAATGGGGGCCTGATGGGGCCCACTACCCTGGCAGTGTGGAGTCTGTTAAGGGAGCAGATATTGCCGCCACTCTCCCCATCTGTGATACAGTTTTTTTTAAACTACTCTCTCAACCATAGTGGGAACATCTCAGGGTCCTCTTCCATGTGGCCTTCTCCTCTACAGCAGCTCACTCTACAAACCAGAGAGACAATGAAGAGATTCTGGCAACTATGCAGGAAGTCCATTTACTGACACATTCAGAGACTGAACCAATAATCACCAAGTGGACCCATGGAGCCAAAGAACCCACTGTGTGCAAGACTGGGCCTGGATATCTTACTACCTACCCCCACCCAACTAGGCCCAACTTGAGTAAAGAGCCATGATGAAACACAAAATCTCTGCATATCAATGGAAACTGCCATGCCCAAGAGTCTCTGAAATCTTTGGGAAGCCACTCTATAGTTACCCAAGGAAAAGTTTACCCACAAACCTTTGGATAAAGACTAGGAAAATTATTACTATTTGCCCTTGCCTTGGTATTGCAGGATCCTTTTTCAAACCAGCCTTTCCTTCAGGCGCCCGCTTTGAAGTTGAAGGAACAGCTCAGGTCTGGAAGATGGCCATGACTTGTCACTGGGGAGGATTGTCAGCATTATCTTAATTAGCCACTCTTCTTCCTGCCCTTAACAATATCAGGTTCTATTGGTCATCTTCATGGCTCTCTGTGAGTGAGGGGCCCCTTAACTCATTTAAATTGCATCCTCTTTGCTTCCAATATTTAAGTTTTGCTACCTGACCTCAAAGCCCTAAGAGCTATGATTTTTCCAGTAGTCATGTATGGATGCGAAAATTGGACCATAAAAAAAACTGAGAGCCAAAGAACTGATGTTTCTGAACTGCAGTGCTGGAGAAGACTCTTGAGAGTCCCTTGGACTGCAAGGAAATCAAACCAATCAATCCTAAAGGAAATCAACCCTGAATATTCATTGGAAGGACTGATGCCAAAACTGAAGCCCCAATACTTTGGCTACTTGATGTGAAGAGCTGACTCATTGGAAAAGACCCTGATGCTGAAAACAGATGGAGGGCAGGAGAAGAAGGGGACGACAGAGGATAAGATGGTTAGATGACATCATCAACTCAACGGACATGAGTTTGAGCAAACTCTGAGAGACAGTGAAGGACAAGGAAACCTGGCGTGCTGCAGTCCATGGGGTTGCAAAGAGTCAAACACAACTAAGCAATGGAACAATAATGACCTGACCTCTGACAAACTGAGATCTCATCTTCATTGTTTCCAGGGAGCCCAATTCTGTATCAGCATCTTTTATAGCATCAGCCGTGCCTGCAGAAGTCAGCCCACTAGACTCTCAGGGAAGAGGATGTCGCTCTCACCAGTTCATTGCTTACAGCCTTGGTAACCAGAGCATCCTCTGGGTGCCCCTATAAAACACAGCGAATTGGTAGATTTTCCAATCATACAGAGCATATCCACTCTGGCATGCCTGCTTCTTGGAGAATTTTGATCCCTTTCTCCAGTGTCTGCCAAGGCACTGCTCACATATATCCTCCACTTAGCATGGTCATTGCTTTCCTAAGCTTCCAAGAGCCAACCAAGAGAGTGTTAATAAACCCTATATGTCAGGAGAGTTCTTTCATGTGGAAATCCTCCTAATCCAGGCCCTTCCGAACTCAATCCCATGTGTACTCTTCCAGTTCTGCTAGTATTTACTGGCTAAGACCTTCATTGTCTTCAGTGTATTTTCCCTTTACTCCCTTATCAGAACCGGCACTTCTCCTGCTGGGTTTTATTATGACATGACTTGAGCTCTGCTGCTGCTGCTAAGTCACTTCAGTCGCGTCCGACTCTGTGCAACCCCATGGACAGCAGCCCACCAGGCTCCTCTGTCCACAGGATTCTCTAGGCAAGAATACTGGAGTAGGTTGCCATTTTCTTCTCCTCAGGGGTCAGCAAACTTTCTTTGTAAAGAGCCAGTCTTGTTTTAGACTCTGTTGCAACGATTCGAGTCTCTCACTCTGGCTTGACAGCAGCCACAGACATGATGTAACGGAATGAGCAGAGCCATGTTTCAATAACACTTTATGCATAAAAAAACAGACTACAGGCTAGACTTGACCCATAGGGTGTAGTTTCTGATCCCCATTCTGGTTACTGGTCTAGGGTCCAGGGATGGAGGTAGGGGTGGATCTTGGCTTGGGAGCTGGTGTCATGCTGATGGTGGACAGGCTGCTGCCTCATTTTCAAGTAAGGGGGCAGAGCTAACTTTTCATGGGGAAGAGCAGGCCCAGGGGGTTCAAGGGCATTTGGAGATTCCAGAGTTTTAATAGTGCATGAACACAGCTGTCTGCATCTCAAGTCTCAGCATCTCATTTATTCTCAATTAGGGCCCTGACCTTGGCATAGCAGACTTGCTGGGGTTGAAAAATTCAAACTTCTCTGGAGCTCTGTTGGCCTTCTAATTAAGTCCAAGGTTGAATGCTGGCATTTTTTCCTGCCTCTGGCTGCAGGAGATGGGAGTCTCTCTATAAACCTCCAAAGCCTTTTGGCTCTCACACTTAGCCTTAGATTGGTGATTAATCACTCCAGCCTTTCACTGCTTCCTCTAAGTCATTCTACAACACTCAGCAACAGCCATATAATTCCACTGCACCTACGATTACCACTTCCCTTGAACCTCTCAGATGTCCAGATCCTGCACCCTTCTATGCATTCCCTCCTGGCTGTCTCACCACAGTGAAAGTTTTAACAATTGCAGGGCTACAGAGTGCTGGGGGCTAGCTGTTCTCCACCTACCCCCAGAGATGGTGTTCTCATTGGCTGAGGTCAGCTTGCCAACAAAGGTGCAAACATGTATACCAAGTCACTTCAGTTGTGTCCAGTTCTTTGCAATCCTCTGAACTTAGCCTGCCAGTTTCCTCTGTCCATGGGATTCTCCAGGCAAGAATGCTGGAGTAGGTTGCCATGCCCTCCTCCACAGGATCTTCCTGATCCAGGGATCATATCAGCATTTCTTATATCTCCTGTACCGGCAGACAGGTTCTTTATCATTAGCGCCACCTGGGAAGCCCCATGGTTTTTCCACTAGTCATGTCGAGAGTTGGACCATAAAGAAGGGTGAGCACCAAAGAATTGACACTTTCAAATTGTGGTGCTGGAGAAGACTCTTGAGAGTCACTTGGACTTCAAGGAAATCAAACCAGTCAATCCTAAAGGAAAATTCATTGCAAACACTATTGCTGAAGCTGAAGCTCCAATACTTTGATCACCTGATGCTAAAAAGACCTTGATGCTGGGACAGACTGAAGGCAAAGGAGAAGGGAGTGGCAGAGGATGAGATGGTTAGATAGGATCACTGACTTTATGGACATGAATTCGAGCGAACTCCAGGAGATAGTGAAGGACAGAGAAGTCTGGGGTGCTACAGCCCATAGGGTGGCAGAGTTGGACATGACTTAGGGACTGAACAACAACAATAAGCTGGTGACCCAGCTCCGGATCTCACGTAAGAGCTTCCTGGGAGCTTTCCTACCACTATTGGCTTTAGTTATGCTTTCTTGAACACACTCTGAGATGGAGATTTACATTCAGGACTTTTTTTTTTTTTTTTTTTACTGGGGAGTGCCTTGGGGCTCTTTACCTATAAGGAAGTACCAGAAAAAGGAATCCATAGTGGGAGAAGTTGGAGAGAGGAATGCATAGTAGGAGAACTATGTTGCAGTTGCAGCGAAGGCCTCAGACGGTCCCATGGAGAGCTCTGGAGCTGGGGAAGCTGTCAGAGTTGACCTAATCTAGGCAAGGGGACCAGCTGCTGGATGCAGAGATGAGGCCTTGGTCAAGGCAGCCTCCTTCTGCTAAGGGCTATTCCCAGAGACAGGCCCAACAGTGAGATATCGGAGGCCAGTTCTCCTGGCATCTGGGGGAGTGCCTCCATCCTGGAGGGGAGATTAGGCAGCATACCACAGTATCCACTACAACACATCATTGAATTGTTGAATGTGTCCTTCGATGGTAATGAAACCAGATAGGCATCCATGAGCCCAGGTTTACTGTCATACACTAGTTAATACGGATCTTGGGAGAAGCCCTGGGCTCAACTAAATGCTGTGATTGTAACTGCTGTTTCTGAAAGAATTCTAGGTAATGAAGGCAATGAAGAATCAGTGGTTTACTCTCCAAGAGAAACACTGAAATCCACTTTTGAAGGGTAAAATTAGAAGAAAGAAAGAGGAAGGGAGGGAGGGAGGAAAATAAAAGGAGAAATATCAAGTCCTCCCACCTCACTGCAGAGGCAATATCTACTGAAATAAACATCAGTAGTTTAAAAAGTTAGTATTTCTGCTCCCTTCCTTTTAGCAAACATTTGCTGCATTTTGACATGGTCCAGGAGGGGACATTTTAATACCATGATGCTACATTTTTACATGACAAGGAAACCTGGCGTGCCACAGTTCATGAGGTTGCAAAGAGTTGGACACGACTTAGCAACTAAATAACAACAAAGGGATGTCAGTGACTCAGTTTCCCCACTTGGATAGTTGGGGATATTACCTACCTCCCGTACTTGTTGTGAGAACATGATGGTCTAACACTTCTAAAAGTACACGCAGCACTATCTGGCACATAATACGCTCTGTTTCATTGTTATGAATGTTTACATATTATATATTCTTGTTTATATCGTGAAAAACTCCCCCATGCTTCAAGATCAATCAAAAGAAGACACTATCACATTATCCACATAGACTTCCTTCATTGAATCAGAAACCAGAAAGACATCTTGGAAGGGGACTCATGCTTCAAGCATAAATGTCAGAGTAGTTCCCATTTGCTGTCAGTTTCATATTCGCATCACCAGTCCTAAGAAGAAAGCAAATCTCTTCACAAACACTAAAATCCCTTGTTTCTATAGAGTCTTATTCTCCACATTTGCAGATGCTGGGTTTAGAAAATGGATGCTCTTGGTCAGGGCAACATATATGAGACACATTACTCCAGGTGGAGATGGTATTTGCTGATGGAATATCAAACATGGTCATTAATAATGGAATATCATGGAGTTAACATAATAATGAACTCCTTGGATTTAGAGGTCTTATTCAATAAAATCAAAATTGCAGATTTCCTTAACAAACAGGCCTGATGTTTTAGTGTAGTTTAGTGCTTTTAATATTTTTGCTGCTGCTGCTAAGCCGCTTCAGTCGTGTCCGACTCTGTGCGACCCGATAGACGGCAGCCTACCAGGCAGATGCTAGCAAATAATATGTTTACATAGCTATTCATCATCGTAAGGAAAGTTAATTTTCTCTTACCAGAGTTATTTTTCAACAATCAACTGGAAGAACACATCTAGCAGGTCTATGCTAAATGAGTATTCTTTTCCTCCAAAGAAATGCATCAGGTTTTCTCAGGAAATAGTTTATAATAAAAGGTTGTTTGAAAGAGTTGAAAAAAAGTTTGATTTTGCTGAGTCGTGTAGTGAGTATCGAGCCCAGCGTGGAGATACTGGTTTTCCCATGCTGTCAATTACTGACGTATACCACAGAGAAGTCATGTGTCACCACCCAGAGCACCCGGGTTCTTGTATGTAACCCAGATGGGAGGGAAGAGGTGAGTGGTGAGAATTGATCAGATTCTGTTTAGAGTGTCACCAAAGCTTCAAATTCCATGACTCAAGCAGCACAGCTAATAAAAAGCACAGTGATGAAGAACAGCAAGACTCTGGCCGCTATGCCTGAGATTCCTGAGCCGTACAATGGGAATAATAATTGCATCTACTTGATAAGAACATTGCAAAAATCAAGTTAAAAAATAACGTATGTAAAGGCCTTGCTCTTAAAGCCATATTGACAGAAAAACTGCACCTAAAGTTGACAAGTGGAAACCAAAATGCCAACTGGGCGAGACATGTGATGGTACAACAGTCAAGTGTGCTGATCACTGTTGTCGTGTAAACCCAATGGTGTAAAACAACTTTCTGTCTTCCAAATTCTCACAGCCTCTATGAGTCAGGAATTTGGGGAAATCTCATTTGGGCAGTTTTGGGGTGGGATTTGTCATAAGGTTATGGTCAGATGTCAGGGGACGCTGCAGTCCCTTGAAGGTTTGACTGGGTGTGATATGCAAGACGCTGACCTTGGATGCTGGCAGTTGGTGTTGGCCGCTGAGTGGAACCCCAGCTGGGACCATCAACCAGAACCCCTACAGTGACCTCTCCACATCACCTGGGCTTTTGTACAGCCTGATCTCGAGGGAGGTGGGGGTCAGAATTCTTCCGTGGTCAGGGGCCAAGAAAGCAAGGTGGGAGCCAGAATGCTTTATGTGATTATCCGTGGAATTGGCAGCATCACGCCCGCCACATTTTACTGGTTATGAGCAAGTCATCGAAGGCCAGCCCAGTGTCAGAGGCAGGGGAGGCAGACCCTACCTCTCCATAGGAGCAGGGTCAAAGAATCCATAGGCATGTTCTAAGGTTGCCAAACAAGGTTTATAGAAAAATACTCATTTCAGTCTCTACTGTCTCTAAAAGGGCTTCCCTGGTGGCTCCAGGGGAGATCTGGGCTGGATCCCTGGGTCAGGAAGATCTCCTGGAGAAGGGAATGGCAACCCACTCCAATATTCTTACCTGGAGAATCCCATGGACAGAGGAGCCTGGCGGGCTACAGCCCATGGGGATGCAAAGAGTTGGACACGAATGAGTGACTAACACACACACACTCTCTTAAAAGAATTTTAAAAAGTGACATATTGGACACATTGACCTGAGCAAGTCCCATAAGATCATATCATGTTTCTCCTCACTGTCCCCCAATCCTGCATAACAGAACAATCTAGCCCACCTCAGTCTGAGAACAAGGGCAAGAAGAAACAGAGGAACCCAGCAACTGTCAATTGCATCCCACATACTGTTGCCTTGTGCCAGGTCCCATTAGCATTACCGTGGGGTTTTACTCTGTTAGGTTATCAGCGAGGCAACTGTAACAGAAACTCTACCACACAGTGGCTTCACTATATCTCACATAACAGTCCAGCCACGTAGGGTCAGCAAGGCAGCTCCACTCCAGGATGTCATTTAGAGACCCTGGATTCTTCCGCACGATCGCTCTGCTGTCTTCTGGGGTGTCATCCTCACCTGCACAGATGAGAGTGCCCACAGCTCACCTCCAGGTGGGCAGAGGGAAAAAAAAGAGTCAGAGTGTGAAAATGCTGTTTGTCTCCAAGTCAGAGATGATCTGTACTTAGACTGAATCAAACCTCCACTCACAGCCACTGGCCTTAATTTAGTCACGTGACCGCAGCTTGCCACAAGGGAAGCTGAAAAATATAGTCTGGCTGGGAAGCTCAGTGCCCAGGAAGGAAGAACACATCTACAGAACAGTCTGCCCCACAAATAATCAAGAAATTATTATCCCTACATGGACATGTTTGCAGCATTTAACAAGCTAATCAAATCTTCCTAATCTCCATCAATTTCAGTGGCATAAATAATTCACTTACCAGCTAGAAATGACTCTAATTAAATGACAGGTACTCTTCAGGGCCTGGTGGCTCGGAGGTTAAAACGTCTGCCTGCAATGTGGGAGACCTGGGTTCGATCCCTGGGTCGGGAAGATCCCCTGGAGAAGGAAATGGCAATCCTCTCCAGTATTCTTGCCTGGAGAATCCCATGGATGGAGGAGCCTGGAGGGCTACAGTCCACGGGGTCACAGAGTCGGACACGACTGAGCCACTTCACTTCACTTCACTCTTCAGTGCACTTTTAAAGTATCTCTAGGACTGCAAGCCATTCCCTTGCAAGAATGTCTGCCTGTTGAGTTGGAAGCACAGCAATTACCTGGTCTTCTACAAATGAATAACTGTGAGCTCCGAATTAATCATGGCCAATGGAATCCTATAGAGTTTTGAAATATCTGAGGACAGCAATGAAGAGTCCACAAGTGACCCAAAATTGGTTGAAGGCCAAATTCGTTCACATTCCAGGTAAGAAAAAATGATATCTTCTTTTATGTGGTGACATTTATGTTAACTCTGTGCGCATCATGTAGGTAACATTAACATACATGTTAAATTTCAAGTTTCTAGATTTAGAACAAGATTCTTTCACACCTGCTGTAAATCAAAGGGACCTGAATAGATGTTTACAGCCCTACTAAGTGTAAACTTCAGCATAAGCAGCTGCTAAAAATTGTTTATGAACATGCTACATTAAGAACACTGGACAGGGGCCTCCCTGGTGGTCCAGTGGCTAAGACTCCACGCTCCTAATGCAGGGGACCTGGGTTCGATCCCTGGTCAGGTAATCAGGTGGCTCAGATGGTAAAGAATTCTCCTGCAATGAGGGAGACCTGGGTTCAATTCCTGGGTAGGGAAGATCCCCTGGAGGAGGGCATCCAACCCACTCTAGTATTCTTGCCCGGAGATTCCCATGAACAGAGGAGCCTGTCGGGCTACAGTCTGTGGGGTCACAAAGAATTGGACATGACTGAGCGACTAAGCACAGCACACAGGACAGGTAACCAGATCCCGCATGCTGCAATAAAAATCCCACATGCCACAGCTAAGAACCGGTGCAGTCAAATAAATATATAAATAAGAACACTGGCCCAGAAATCTCTGGCTTCCTTTTGTTGTCTGCTTACCAAAGCTATTAAACTTCCCTAAATCTATTTCCTCACGTGTGAAATAGAAATGTTACCTACACCTCACAGTGGAGAAACAGAAAATGTTTCTTTACACTTTGTACAGGGTACACTCCATAAAACACAAACGCAGTGTCCACAAAGCAGGAAGAGCCCATGGTGCCATCACTAGACGAGCAGTCCAACCCGTCAGCAGAGCTGCATGGGACTTGGGTAAAATTCATGGAGACGGGACGAGATTACAGTCTCTCACTTTGGATCCCGGTCTTGTTATCTCCACCAAAGTCAGACAGATCCACTTTCAAGGACCAGCTGATCCTGGGGTTACTCCCAGGATGAAAGAGTCCACCCAAGTCACGGTCAGTCAGCTGCAGCAGCCAGCGCTAACTCAGTCCTGATGCAGAACCGCTATTAAGATTACATTCGTATCTGCTGTCGGTTTAGACAACTATCTTATAGTCGCTATTAGGAAGCTTGATGAGAATGAAGTAAAAAATTTGGATTTAGTAAAAATATACTTTGGAGTTACTTTGGATAAATATTTTTTAAAATGTGAACAAATAATTGGAGAAAGGGAAGCAGTATGTCAACAATACATTGTAAGTAGTCAAATTCAGAATGATAAGAGTGTGAGGCTAAGGATGGCAGCTTTGCCTTAGACTCTAAGCTGGTAGTCTGACAGGTTCTGCCTCTTCTCCAGTGTGACTGGCTTAAGACACCAGGTAAAGAACATGTGGCCTTGAAAGGACTGAAGCGGGGAGAACTAATGGCAAACTGCTGTGTGGCAATGGGCCAGGAAGCCCAGGAAGCCCAACTACACAAGACAGACTGGGGCACAGTGCACCCAGAGACAGACACATCAAAGGAGAGAATTACAGGGGAATTTCATTACCAGACATGTCCTCAGTTTCCTGAACCACAAAGAAGTGCCCCCTCCCAAACCAGCTCATTTCTCATGTTCTTTATTTAACCACGAGTTGTTCAAATCTTCTTTGCCTTCATTCCCAAGCAGAAGTTTACTCCAGAAAATTTGCACATAAACTGAAGTTTTAAAAGTTATTAACATGATGTAGGTAGTGGTGTAGTGGATCCCTTCACAAACTTAAGTCAGAACCGGTCTTTGGAGCCTGGGAGGAGATAATAAATCAATAATAAATCAATAATAAATCAATGAAATATTTCAAACTGTCCTCATCAACACTCAAGAGGTAAAAAGGTCTCAAAATTAAAAGGGCACCTATACAAAAGAGGCACACCAACAGTGCAGGGCTGATGTGGGACCAGAGGGTAGACAGGAGGTGTCAGCTGCAAGGGCAGGGAAGTTTTGCATGCGGGACACAGTATGGTGCCTCCCAGCAATTACATGATGAATTAAGCTTATGAGGCTGAGTGAAAAAAATATCGAAAGAGAAACAAAACTGACAAGAGCTATACAGCACAATGTCATGTACCGACTCTGTGACTCCAGGGACTGAACCCCACGAGGCTCCTCTGTCCGTGGGATTCTCTAGGTTAGAATACTGGTGTGGGTTGCCATTTCCTACTCCAGGGTAAATTCCGGACCCAGGAGTCAAACCTGCGTTTCTTGTGTCTCCTGTATCGAAGGTGGATTCTTTACCACTGTGCCACCTGGGAAGGCCACATTAAGTATAAATTAAAAACATACCCCATGCCAAGCAGTATCTCATTTCCCAGGACATAGATTCAAAGATGTCAAACACAGCAGGATGGAGGATTGTTGTGTGACAAGAATGTTAGAAAACAGGGTGGAATAAAAAACCAGGGAGCCCTCCACTGTTGGATAGTGAGCCCTGTAGTAAAGAAATAAAATTAATTCAATTCTGCATCCAAGATTTAAAGGAAAATAAGCATCTCCATAGCAATCAAGGGCTGGTGAATGTACGGTAAATGTAAGTATGCTCTCTGGGCATCTCGGAACCCACTCCTCAGGGAGACCACTGCACTGACCAGACACCGCCTTACTCAGCGGGGTCCCTGCTCCACCCCGGAGAACTTGAAGCACTTAGTCTGTGCTGGGGACTGAGTGACTGATGGGTCCACTGCTGATTTAATTCATCACACAACCACCTGGGAGGTAATAAACACCTCACTGTACAGATTTTAAAGATCAAGTCACTTTCCAAAGTCAGAAAGGTAGCTCAGTGGATTTGAACTTCACGTTTACTTTCATTTCCAACAGACCATGGCCTTTTCCCTAAACTACCTATACTGAGCATCTCTTCAGAGATTGAACCCTGAGACCGCTTTTGTTTCTAAAATGAAAACTCAACATTTTACATTTATTTTCCTCCTACTCTAAAGGGAGCACTGGCTCACAGTTAGAAATAAAGAGGGACTTCTTCCCTCGTGATCCAGTGGTTGGGAATCCACCTTGCAGTGCAGGGGACTCGGGTTCGATCCCTGCTTGGGGAACTAAGATCCCACATGTTGTAGGGCAGCTCAGCCCGTGCACCACAACTATGGAAGTTTGAGAGCTCCAGAGCCCGTGCGTGGCAACACGAGACCCCTCATGACACAGTGAGGATCCTGCACGTTGCAACTACGACCTGATACCGCCAAAAATAAATAATAAAGTAAAAAGAACTTTTACAGCCAGCCATTGACATGCTTTTTTACTTCGCTTGAATTTAATGAAAGTGCCCAGAGATCGTCGCCATCTTGGGAGCCACAGTACATTCCAATGACGGACACTCCACTCTGCTCCCCCAGAAGCTTCAAAGCACCTAATGCGGATCGCGGCTCCAGGACACAGCAAGGTGTTCCTCTGAACGTTAAGCCAGGCTCAGAGCAGACATGTCACTCCTGAGTCCCCCACGCTACTCTGACAGCCCTAAATCAGCTCCAAGCTGACACTACACAGCACCTCTCAGGAGCAGGGCAGGGCCTGAGTCCAGCAGAGACAGTACTCACTGGATAAAAAGATGACCCCTCAACCCTGTCAAAAAACGACACGGGAGAGCCAATTTGATCCTGGCTTTTATTATCAGGTCAGGACAGAGGAAGTACAGGGGAAGTGGCAGCGGGAGGGCCATCGTCCCAGCCCCTGGCCAATCAGAACAGCACCTGGGGCCGGAAGTGCATCTGCCGGGTGGCGTTGTTCTTCATCCCCATCTTCAGCATCCACTTCGACTTCATCCTCTGGACATACTGCATGTCCCGCTGGCGCACCAGAGCTGCTCCTTGGGAAGGGGGTGAGAATGAAGCAAAGGACAGTGAGCTACGATCAGAGAAAACCCAACTTGGCAGAGAATCAAAGCTGGTTTCGGTTAAGCGGGCTCTAATATTTAAACAGGAGTTGTTATCTGATGCCTCTATCCAACGAGCCCTGGGGGGTTCCGTGCGCCTGCCACTGTGCACCAGGACTGCTCTCTATATACATGCCTCTTCAGTTTCCATCATCTGAAAAGGTCTAGAAGCCCAAAAGGTGAAGACCACTGACCAAAGGCACAGAGAAAGGCAGACTATAAACCAAGTCAGACAAGAATTCCTGACAAGACTAAGAGGAAGTCTGTCCACTAATTTAAGTGGCCTCACAGCTCCCAGGGGGTCTCAGCAAGGGAATCCACGTGCATATATAAACACAGAGGCCTTGATGATGGATTTCGGTTTCGGCGCCTTCCAGGCCATCGGAAAGCACCTCTCCCCACTCCTGACTTCAGTGGACTGACGTTCTCCTTGAAGATCCAAGCATAACGAGCTGCACTCAGCAGATATCAGAATAGATTTAAATAATTTCATACTGATGATATTTCAAAGCTGAACAATTTCAGTCGCATGCTCTAGCCCTCTGAGCCTTACTAAGCTTTCTAAAGAACAATTTCAAAATGAAGGACGATAGCTGGCCCTTATTATGTGCATGTACTATGTCACACATGCTTTATGACATCCAACCCGCACGACTCTGTAAGAAGATATTATTAATACCACCTCCATTTTATCAGTGAGAAACAGAGGCCTCGATTAATTAAATTACTCAGACTCTTTGTATAAGAACGTATAAGAATATCAGGTAAGTCATGTTTGACTCCACAGCTCAAACTATGTTGCCTCAAGGACATTATTTAAGTCCTCTGTATAACCTCCAGAATTTCAACCTTTGATGATTACTAAGCAATTACTTTTGCAATTATACCTCCTAAAAAAGTTAATGGTTTACAGGCAGTTTTAAAAAGCTACTGTGCTGAGGAATATGAAATTTTTAAGTCACGGAGCTTTGGGTTTATCACCATATATGTCTCAAGTGGTCACAGGCCAAGAAGCTAAGTTTCCCCCAGAGAGGACCCATAAGGAGAGAGTGAAGAGAACCACATCGCGCGAGCCCCTTTGTGTAACCCAAGTTCCTGGGCTGGCCCAGGAGGGCCCCACGGGCGTACCTGTGCTGCCAGTCCATCCCAGGGCTCTGTACTGCTGCAGGACCCGGCCCACAGCCTTCTGATTCTTAGCAACCGCCACAGCTCTCGACAAGCCAAACCGCTGCTTGTAGTATCTCATCAAGGAGCGATGACCCACCCTGGCACCTGGTTTTCAAAAGAACAGTACTGAAGCACGGAGTTGGATCATTTTTCAAAGCAGAGTTATAAAGCAAGGGCTTTCCAAATCACTTTTCATGTTAATCTAGCTGGAAAAACGCATGTGCCAGAAAAAAAACACTGTTTTACCAGCTGAAGAAAGATGAAGCTGTATGTTAACCAATGAGGGAAAGAAGGCAAACCCGAGCAGAGACACTGAGGTACATCCCTGGTGGTCCAGTGGCTAAGACTCTGTGCTCCCAAAGAAGAGGGCCCAGGTTTGATCCCTGGGCAGGGATCTAGATCCCACGTGCTGCAGCTAAGAGTTCACACGCCACAACTAAAGATCCCGAGTTTGCAACTAAGACCTGGTGTAGCCAAATCAATGAGTAAATAAATATTAAAAAAAAAACAAAACCCTGGAGAAGGAAATAGCAACTCACTCCAGTACTCTTGCCTGGGAAGTCTCAGGGACAGAGCAGTCCATGGCATTGCAAAGAGTCGCACACAACTTGGCAGCTAAACAACAACAACACACAACCAGGCAGACTGTGATCTGGGGAAATACTTCTTGATGGAAATGTGGCATAAAACAGAGAGTGAAGTGACCTAGCAACATGGAATAAAGAGTTTTATAAGAAATTAAAACTTGTGTATAGAAAAATTCCATGGACTGAGGAGCCTGGTAGGCTACAGTCCATGGGATCGCAGAGAGTCGGACACAACTGAGCAACTTCAGTTTTTCATAGAATAATAGCTGCAAATATTCAACCAATTAAGTCTATGGCTAAAGGAGAAAAAAAAACAGTAGAGATTGCAAAACAGAGATAATGACAAGTCACTGTCAAGTGAAAAATGCAGCATCCGTACTTACAATATGTCTCCACAGAAATTCACATGGCCGTCCCTACTAATACAGATAACAGGATCCTAGGAGACAAGGAATTTTAACTTTCTTTAAAAAGATTAAGCACCAATACTGGCCTGATGTTTAGTTCTACAAGCCACAGTCTGGGTTTAGAAGAAAAGCCAATCCACTTTCCCTTTGCTAACATTCCCTAATGCGGTGCTTCTCAAACAGGGGGGGACACATGGCAGTGACTGGAGTCACTGCTGGTTGTCACAGGTAGAGGGAAGCTCCTGACAACTAGTGGGTCGAGGCCAGGGATTTGGCTAAACACCATACAATGCGTAGGACAGCCCCTCAACGAAGAATTATCTGGCCCAAAAGGTCCACAGTGCTGAAGTGGAGAAACCCCGACCTACTGTTTTCTAAATGTTGACAGTTTTTTGGGTAGAAAGACCATGAACAGAATACTATAACTATTATAGATGGCTATATTTGCTTTTAGAATCTAGATTTTTAACCTACTAGAAAAAACTGTATCAGGTTATTCTGTGTGAACTCCCGGTACTTGACAAGCTACCTGTGCAACATTTTGCTCCCTACACAGGTATGAATAAGTGATTACTTCTAGGTGATTGATTTGTGACCAGACTTAGGAGACAACAAAAAGAGAAATTTTCTATTCCATGATGCTGTGGTCTCTGGATAATAGCATGGATGAAAGATGTCTCCCTGGACCCGATTGTTCTGGCGGGGGAAGAATTAACAAAGCTCCCAGACCACCAGAAACAAGTGAGACAGCGATGGAGAAGGCTCACACTTACACGGAAGCTCCAGTAGGAAAGCCCAGCAGTGCTGATGACGACTTTCTACGTATAATGTAGCTCAGGATGCTCTGGGTTTGCAACAATGACTTCCTCAGAATCATTAAATGATAATGCTGCTCATCAGCACTTACTAAACTGATTTATTTACATTTGTAAGCAGCACTTAGAAATATGTAATCTTGAAGGCTGCATTTTAAGACGTGTTTGAAGACGGTTCATGAATCAGTGCCAAGGTTCCTGACACCTGGCAGGAGAACTGCAAGCGCTGCTTAGAGCCACCCTTGTCCTGTGGCAATGACAGGAGCGCCTGGCAGTAAGCACCTAGCACAGGCGCTGAGAACAGCTCAGCTTCGCACCGGAACACAGTGCGCCTGTCCACAAGTAACAGATGGGAAGTGTCTGAGTCAGGCTGAAGCTACCACCTGTCCATCTATCTTCTGCCACAGTAATAACTGCCTACAAGACTGTCCACTCCTGATCTAAAACATGATACAAGTGAACTTAATAAAACAGAGCAGACTCACGGACACAGAAAACAAGCTTATGGTTCCCGAAGAGGAAAGGGGGTCAGGGAAGGAGAAATTAGGGCTTTGTAACTGCAGTAGCAGATATAAACTACTATGTATAAAACAGATAAACAACAATGTCCTACTACACAGCACAGCAAACTATATTCAATATCCTGTAATAAACTATAATGAAAAAGAACACATATACACATATTTATGTAAAATGTAGAATCATTTTGCTATACACCAGAAACTCACACAACAGCATACATCAACTATACTTCAATTAAAATGAAAAAGACTGTCTACTCCTACTTAACAAATAGCCTAACATTTGACATTAGACAGTGACAAAGTATCTCTAAGAGTAATTTCCCTAAGATTGATTATGTATCTCTTGTGGATCCAGTGGCAGATTCTTCTGGCTAGTCAGCAACTAACTGGAGGTGTCCTCACACCAACCTGCTCCACAGGAACTGAAGAGCCGACCAGTCTTGGATACAAATGCTCACAGCACCCTCTACTGGAGCTCTATGTCACTGCCTCTGAGACCATCAAGATCACAGCATCTGGTCTCATCACTTCATGGCAAATAGATGGGGAAACAGTGGAAACAGTGACAGACTTTTATCTTCTTGGGCTCCAAAATCACTGCAGATGGTGACTGCAGCCATAAAATTAAAAGATGCTTGCTTCTTTGGAAAAAAGCTATGACAAACCTAGACAGCATACTAAAAAGCAGAGATATTCCTTTGCCAACAAAAGTCCATCTAGTCAAAGCTATGGTTTTTCCAGCAGTCATGTATGGAGATGTAAGAGTTGGACTATAAAGAAAGCTGAGCACCAAAGAATTGATGCTTTTGAACTGTGGTGTTGAAAACTCTTGAGAGTCCCTTGGACTGCAAGGAGATCCAACCAGTCCATCCTAAAGGAGATCAGTCCTGAATATTCACTGGAAAGACTGATGCTGAAGCTGAAACTCCAACACTTTGGCCAACTGATGCAAAGAACTGATTCCTTAGAAAAGACCCTGATGCTGGGAAATACTGAAGGCAGGAGAAGGGGATGACAGAGGATGAGATGGTTGTACGGCATCACCAACTCAATGGACATGAGTTTAAGCAAGCTCCGAGATTTGGTGATGGACAGGGAGGCCTGGTGTGCTACAGTCATGGGGTCCCAAAGAGTCAGACATGACTGAGCGACTGACCTGAACTTGACCTGAAGCAACTACAATCAAGGAATCCCAACTACTTGCTACTTTTGAAACCAGTTTTATGCAAACTCTACTAAGGGTAGTTGATTAAATATCACTATGCTCTCCACATTAGAATCCTAGAAATCAGCTTCATGCTAACGTCCACACTGACCCAGTCATACATATATAACTGAGCATAATCAAGAGGTTTGAGAATGGTGAATTTGTTCAAAGAAATAACCAGGTGATTGAATATACTGCCATAATACCACCACACGTCTAAATGGTGTTTATTTGAGAGTTCCTATTTCCTTGGTTCATTAAAAAAACCCAAAGCAGTATTGAGGGAGAAAACCAATGGACAATAAACTGTCATATCTCATTAAAACGAAGACTGACTGACCAGAGGATGACTGGTTTTTAACATGAGATAGTAAAAGTATACGTTTAACTGTAGAGCTGGAAAAAATTTCAGAATACTGCTAGTTTCTGGTTCACTAAGAAAGCCATGTACTATTACTATTTAAATGAATTCTATTATAAGGTTTCAGAAGTCAGTCATCTGCAAAGAAGACCCAGGAAGGCAATGAATGATGTGTATGTAGATAGTTCCTTTTCTGGCTCCAGGTCACACACGCTTTTTAGACACTACATACAGACTCTCCCTGGGGGGTGAAAGGAATACACTTATCCACGTGGTCAAAAAAATCTGTGTAGCCACACAGGTTACTTGATGCCATTATGGCCTTTCCCCAGGAAAATGTACGCACAGGAAGAGATGTGCAGAGCCTAGTCACCCCAGGTTGGGGCAGTACCTGGCAGTCGGTTAGGTCTCTCCTGAGGCTGTATAATGGTACAGAACTGCCCAGTACTCAAGGACCACAAGGGTCACTCACTACCGCCAAGTCTCCCTCAAGAGCATCCGACACTTTAAAACAGCATGACTCGGTATGTGGACAGGCAGCTGTCAGTAAGGAAGTTCATGTTTTAAAAATGCAAGAATAGGACTCCTCTGGAAGTCCAGCGGTTAAGACTTTGCCTTCCAATGCAGCGGGTGTGGGTTCGATCCCCAGTTAGGAGCTAAGATACCACTTGCCCCAGAGCCAAACCATAAAACAGCAGCAATGTTGTAACAAATTCAATAAAGATTTCTTAAAAAAAAAAAAATGTCCACATAAGAAACATCTTTAAAAATAAATAAAACCCAAGAAACTGGACCGACAAGTTAATCTCATGGCCCTTTCTTCTTTGATTGTGTGAAGAACAAGCAGAGCAATCTGCCACCTGGGGCTGTAGGCAAATATGATGCGTGGTCCCTGAGGCCACACTGGAGCCCAGGATGGCTCCTTCAGCTCTCTTTACCTGCCCTGTGGCAGACCCAGGGAAGTCACCTTGCTTTTAAGTCACCTCCAACTTTCCAGTCACTCAGTCAACAGACGTTTACGTGGCTCCCGTGTGTCTGAGGCACTGCGCTGAGATGAAAGAAGCCAGTTTGGTCGTCACAGTAACAGGGACAGAAGGCAAGCGAGTCAACAAGTGCCAAGAAGAGACCCGTCGTGAGGGCCGTGCGAGTGTCCCGGGAGCAGAGGAGACTCTCCTCACCCAGGGCAGGAGCTCAGCTCAGCCGCTTGGAGCAAGGAACCCAACTTGAGGCTCAGAGGAAGACAGGCAGCGCATGTACAAAGGCCTAGAGGAGGGAAACTTCACGTGGGCAGGAAAAGGAAGCACACAAAGACACTGGGTGACAAAGTGACCCTGAAGGCCAGGGCTTCCCCTGGGAATTCCAGAGGGAAAAGAAAATAAAAAGAATGGAGTTTGTTTCAGAAAGAATGTTCTGGTGGCCAAGTGGAAATCACACTGGAGAAGGCCAGAGAGGAAGCTTTCATGGTAACACAAATGGATAAGGAGGAAAAAAAAAGAAAAAATACTCAAAAGCCAAATTCCTAACTAATTAGGAACTGCAATTAGTTACCATCTGGATTTAGGAGAGGAGTAAAGGATCCTGAGAAGACACCCAGTTTTGGCTTTGGCGAACCTGAGGAGCCTGGATCACTCTGGGCAATGTGTTGTCTAGATAGCTAAGGAGTCTTTAAGCTTCTGAAATTTTAAGTCCAGGTGAAAATTTCTCTTAAAATAGTCTATATATCTTAAAAAGGATATGCTCACTGTTGAACAGACTTTTGTCATGAAAAGTGCTAAAGTGGCTGCAAAACGAAGCCCACGTCCCGTGATCCTGCTACAGTCAGACACTGCTGGCAGGGACTAGCTCATTCACTTTCTCAAAGTCTACTGTGATCTTAGTCTCCCAGGTGGAACTAGTGGTAAAAAACCCTGGTGGGTTTCCACAGGGTCGCAAAGAGTTGGACATGACTAAAGCAACTTAGCATGCAAGGAAGGGGAACCTAATAAAATAAGGGCCCAACAGACAGTTTTTGAAAAAGAAGTTATCAAACTTATTTCTGAGGTTCTGCATTAGTATTTTCACCAGGGGAAGAGGAGATTAGGTCCCTTGTGATACACTTACGCCTGTTTTGCTACTGTGTGTTGCACGGGCCACAATATTCTGCTGCATTATAGCTTTCTTATCACTGTAGAGGAGTTATATCCTCAAGACTGGTTCTGCCGGCACTTTCCTCCAACTGTCACTGTATAAAGCTGCCCTTCACCTTAGAAGGTTATTATTCCAGGTTAAGCAGGGCTGTCTGTACCTAAACAGCAACATCCCATGTGGAGAGCAAACAGCACAAGGTGGTTCCTTCATGGCAGACATGTATCCACTGGCAGCATGACTGCCCCTGCTGCCCCCCCATTACAGCACGTCTCCCAGGCAGTGGAGGAAAGGTGGAATGGGCTCTTCACTGACGAGGTCCATGATCTTAGGCAAATTACTCATCCTGTCTAAGCTTCAGGTGGCTTATATCAAATACGGACAACAGAATCTAACTCAGACTTGATCTAAAGAGAAAATAATGTATCTGCCTGAATATGCTAACTTCTCAGTAAATATATTATTAGAACCTTATTATCTTATCATTCCATTCCCTGTCCTTCTAAAATGTATATTCTCTAGCTGCTCCCATTCCTATCAGCTAAGCATAACACTATAAATAATATTTCACACTTCTCATAGTCATAGCTTTCCTTCTTCTTTGAATATCTGGGACAAAATTCTACCATTATGAATCCTGTTCCCCAAAGGAGAAGGCAGAATTCAAACTCCAAGTCTTTCCCTGCACCCAGAATATGAACAGGAAGCCTAGGTGCTGTCAATCATATCCAACCATGCCAGACTAACACACACAGTCTGAACAACCATGGAAACAGGAATTAATTCAAGGAGTAAGGGCAAAGTCAAGCTTAACAAGAAAAATCCAGAGGGGCCAAAAAGCTAGATAATAAATAGAACACAAAAGGTTTATGTATTGAAAAGAAAGGAAATGGCCGATTAAAGCATTATAAATCACAACAAAGTGAGGAAAACACTGATGCAACTTAAACAAAACAGCTAAATCAGAGCTATGGGGCTCGCTTCAGAGTTGACCTTGTCCACAGGAACATAAACACACACTTGAAGTTGTAGGTTCTCTCCCCACAGCGTGGAAGGGAAGTGATGGGAACATGCTTCTCCAATAATCTCAATGGCGTGAAGCTACGTATTCCGGACAAATGCACTTACCAGAAGGGAGAATCAGCTCCATAGTTTCATCGTCATAATCCAGGGTCTTTTCTGAGGGCAGCTCCTCAGTCTCATCATGGTCCTCGCCTTCTTTGTGATCTGGGTAGCTACTCCTGGAACCATGGGATGCCATTAACACACAGACCAAGACCCCAAATCTTATTAACATACTGCCAACCTACTAGATCACTAAAGGGGTGGCGGGCGGGGGTTAACGTCTACAGGGACTACACTGAAAGCTTCTGGAGAGGAAACAATTTGCTAGCATTTTCTCTTTCGGAGAAGGCGATGGCACCCCACTCCAGTACTCTTGCCTGGAAAATCCCATGGACGGAGGAGCCTGGTAGGCTGCAGTCCATGGGGTCGCTAGGAGTCAGACACGACTGAGCGACTTCACTTTCACTTTTCACTTTCATGCATTGGAGAAGGAAATGGCAACCCACTCCGGGGTTCTTGTCTGGAGAATCCCAGGGATGGGGGAGCCTGGTGGGCTGCCATCTATGGGGTCACACAGAGTCGGACATGACTAAAGCGACGCAGCAGCAGCAGCAGCAGCAGCAGCATTTTCTCTTTAGTAAAGTAAGCAAATAGCCTATGAACTCAAATTGGATCCCAGACCTAAATGTAAAATACAAAACTATAAAAAATCCTAGAAGATAATATAGGAGAAAACCTGGATGACTTAGGGTTTGAGGATGACTTTTTAGGCATGACACAAAATGCACAGTTCATGAAAGAAAGAACTGATCAGCTAAACTTCATTCAAATTAAAAACTTCTGCTCTGTGAAAAACAGTATCAAGAGAATTAAAACACAAGACGAAGACTTGGAAAAAGTATTGACAGAAGACACAACTGATAAAGGACTGTTATCCAAATGTAAAAAGAACTCTTAAAATTCAACAGTAAGAAAATAACCCATTTGGCCAAAAATGGGCCAAAGACCTCAACAGACTCCTAAGAAGAAACACATGGCAAATAAGCATATAAAAAACATGCCCCACAGCATATGTCATCAGAAAAATGGAAATTAAAACAGAGATACCACTATACACCTATCAGAATGGCCCAGACCCGGAACATCTAATGCTAGGGAGGGTCTGGGGAGTAGGAATCCTTCGTTGCCAGCAGGGATACAGGAGGGCACAGCCACTTTGGAAGAGCTGGCCACTTCTTGCAAAATCAAACATACTTTTACCATAAGACCCAGCCTGCTGCTTGGATTTACCCTAAGGAGTCAAAAACTTCTGTCTATACGAACACCTGTAAGTGGATTACAGAAGATTTATCCAAATTCCTACAACCTGGAAGAAACCAACATGGACTTCAATAGGCGACTAGATAAACAAACTGTGGTACATCCATGCAAGGGAATAGTTTTGGATTACACCAAAAAAAAAAAAAAAAGAGCTAGCAGGCCATGAAAAGACACGGAAGAACCTTAAAAGTATGTTACTGTGAAAGAAGCCTGAAAAGGCTACATACTGTATGATTCTAACCATACAATATCCTGGAAAAGGCAAAAATATGGAGACATTAAGTATCACTGTTTTCTAGGGGTCAGGTGAAGGAGAATGATGAACAGGCAGAACACAGAGGATCTGTAAGCAAATGAAACTACTCTAATGGTGGATACATGTCACTATATGGACATCTGTCCACACTCACAGAGTAGACAACACCAAGAGTGCACACTAAACTATGGACTTTGAGTGATAACTGGTGGGTCAACTTGGTTCATCAAATGCAACATATGTGCCACTGGGGGAGGCTGATAATGAGAGAGGCTATGCACTTGTGGAGTACGGAGTACATAAGAAACTGCTATACCTTCTGTCCAATTTTGCTGAGAACCTAAAATTGTTCTTAAAAACAGTGAGCAAATAACCTACAACAACTCTTTCACCTGTGTTGTTTCTCTCAAGGAAGGCTGGCAAACAGGGGAAGAGGAGGAGACTATACAGTGGGAGATGCAGCTCTCAATTTAAATCCTTACAGAAACAAGTTCTAGAACAGCGCAGTCCAGGAGAACTCTGTGATGATACAGATCTTCAGTCTGCGTGTCCAGTATGGTGGCTACTTTCAAAACACATCTGCTTTTAAGCACAAGTCTTGAAATCTGGGTGGTGCAACTGAAGAACCGGATTTTTAAATTTTTAATTTAATTAATTACCCCAAAGAGTGACATGAGTACATCTAGAAACTAGCAAATTAAGACACTGTAGTTCTAGAAGAATCTCTGTCTTTCACAAATACACAAGGAAAATAATTGGAGAAACTCACACTAAAATGTTAACAGTAAGGCAGATAAGTTGACAGGAATGGACAAAACACCAGATCGGACACTTCACAAGATATATCCAAGTGGTTAAGATACCCAGTTAACATACAGTAAAAGGTTCTCAACTGCATTAGTTCTCATCAGGGAAATGCACATCAAAACCACAATGGATATCCCTACACAGCCACCACTTTTACCCCTACACAGCCACCAAAGTGGCTATAATGAAAAACTGTCAGGACAAGTGAGAAATGAGAAATCAGAAGGAAAATGCAAAAGGACAACTTAAAAGACCAGGGCATTTCTGAACACCTGTATCAGGTGGACTCTGCACTCCTGGCATGGTCATGACACACACCTGCTTGCAAAGCACACTTGTGCTAGGTCATAGGCACACTGACACTAAGAACCAACCACTCAGGCAAAACTGAACTTCGGACCATTGACACCACAACAAACAAAAACAAGTTTTCAAACCAGACAAACTTAACAGTTTGGGCCCGAGATCGTCTCTTTGTCAGATATGTGTGTTTAACTCTGTGATACTCAGTTTCTCATTTACAAAATGACAGGAAATAACCACCTTACAAAAGTGTTCTAAGAGGTATTAAGAATAGGATATCCGACAGAGCCAGACAGTTACCAGGGAGGGGCACAGGTGAAGCCAGTGCAAATGTGATGAGTTTGCTCCGCTCTATGTTACAAACCAGACTGACCTAAAATCATAGAAGTCCGCAAATTCCAAAAGAGCGTCCCCATCTGTGAAGAGCTTACAGTGACTCCGGTCACTCATGTGCGCCTGTACCGCCTCCGTGGAGTAGAAGGACTTCCCTCTCTCGTTGCACCACAAGCAAATCTTCCCAACACCAACTTTCTCTCCTGGAAAAAAAGTTGAGAAAAAGACATGAAAGCAGCTTTTTGGAGCCAGATTATATCTCATCATCTATCTCATCACAATTCAAAAAACAGGCACCAAGTTTTTTATTTTCACAAAATCAGCAGGTCATTCAATCCAAGACTGGTGAGAAACACAAAGTCAATGCCCCCCAGTAATGCAGGGTTTCATCATTAAAAAAGAAAAGAACATTATACTCACCCAAATATTTAATCAGTCCCTTAAGATCTGAAAGATATTCTACATCAGGAATAAAGAAGCTGTGGACTTTGGTCATATGAGCCACATTTTTCGTGAGGGAGCTTGAGTGATGTGCACAAAACAAGCAGTCCGTTATGGGGATGGCACCAAGGGGGGTGCTTCCTCCTGCCTCTTCCTCCTCTGCATCCTGCTCCTCCTCCTCCTCCGTAGCTTCAGCATCCTCACATTCCAAGTCCTCATCAGAATCAATATCCTCCCAGTCTTCAAGCCAGAGATTTCAAAAACAAAATCAGTAGATGTCAGTGTTAGCCATTCATTTACCACTCACCAGTCTGCATGGCTAAGGAATGCCTTAGTCTTCCTTGTTCAGGGCACAGTAAACCCCTTGAAGGGGGCTTTGGCTCCTTTTCTAGGTATATATGAACACTTTCAATCAGTGCTAGTGGGATGCGAGACGCCATAGGGGAAGAAAGGGGAAAAAAAAAACTCACCAAGTCAAGGAAGCTAGGTTGAAGGCTCAAACCTCCCCTTTCAGGTTAGTTAGCTGATTCTGAACTTCTCAGTGCAGTTTTACCAAACTAAGTTAAGTGCAAAGCCATCATAACTAGATACCCAATAGAAATAACACATTCTACAGCAGAAGGTGTGGAGGGTAATGTGTACCCCCTGCATATGTTAAAAATCTCCCCATTCAATAAACAGAGAAAGGATCTATTCATTCTACAAATATTTACTAATATTACCCTCCGCCCATCTGATGGTTTCAGTATCTGAATCTATTTAATACAACAGTGAGGGGACGACAGAGGATGAGACGGCTGGATGCATCACGGATGCGATGGACATGAGTTTGAGTAGACTCCAGGAGTTGGTGATGGACAGGGAGGCCTGGCGTGCTGCAGTCCATGGGGTCGCAGAGAGTCGGACACGACTGAACGACTGAACTGACAACTGACTGACTGAACTGATAAAATGCCCTGTAAGGATGCTGGCCACACCGGTCAGTTCAGAAAGCATGGAAACCACCTTCACTCATCATCTTCACTTAAAAACTGACACCTCCCCGCTCCAACCTCAAGGATAAACTGAAAACCTGAGGACCAACCCCTCCCTCGCCCCGCCCCCCAGGCCGGTCCTCACCGTCCCCATCTAGGTCTTCTTCACTCTCTTCCTCCCCCTGCTGTTTCGCCAACTTCTTCGCCTGCCGTTCAAACCACCGCAGCCGGGGAGGTTTCTCGCCCGGGTCTCGCGGCTGAGTCCCACGTCCCCCGGCGGCCACGGGACACCCGGGCTCCGCCTCGGGAGCTGGCGCCGCCTTCTTGGGAGACGTGGACGGCTGAGCCTTGATGACCTGCTGGATGGCCGCGTTCACCGCATCCTTGTCCACACTGTCCACGCCCAGCCCTTTCTCCAAGTTCTTCTCGTTCATGAGCGCCACTTTCCGACTCACCGCCTGCTTCTCGAGCTCCACGTGCCGCCGGGACCTGAGGTGGTTTTCGTAGGCCTTGAAGGAAGCAAACTTCTTACTGCAGACGGTGCAGTAGGTGGCCGCGCCCTTGCTCTCCGGCTCCGCCAGGGCCCGCTGTGCCCGCACCCGCTCCTGGAAGCCCTCGAGGCTGACGGGGGCCATGCCGGCCACTTTGCGCCTCAGGTTGTAGCGGTGCCAGTCCGTCTTGTAGTGGACCCGCTGCGCCTCCGCGTCTTCCAGCACCGCCCGGCAGGTGTTGCAGGTGTAGGTCGCCATCGCCAGGCGGGAAATAAAGCGCGACCGAGGCAGAAATCTAGCAACTAGAGGCCTGACCACACCATAAGAGCCGGACTGCGAGCTGACTTCCGGACTTCGTGTCATCCCCAGTTGGACAGGAAGTCCCGCCTCTCAGACTGTAGCCACGCCTCCGCCGCGGAGAGTCCCGGGAAAGTGGGGGAAGCCAGTGACGGATCCGGCCCCGCCCAGTCGACCTGAGATGAGTGCTGAGTCAACAAAAGTGGGCGTGGCCTGAGGTGGTTATTGATTGACAGTCCTAGCCTCGGCAGAGTTAATGTCTGGGTTTGTTTTTTTTCCCTGTACGCTGAAACCTGAGGCCGGGAAGGGGGCCGCCTCGCGGAAACGGGGCTTGGGGAGTCCGGAGGACTGATGCGGTTGACTACCCGGCGGTCGAGGGCTTTCTGAAGTTCGTGCCCCTGCAGCCCCGGGAGTGGGTGTCACGAAAGCCAGGGCTGCTGGTTAGACCGTTGGTTGGACCGTCTGAGCCCTCGCCCCGACGGCTGAGAGACTCAGGTTGGAGGCTGAGGAAATTCACAGGAAAACCAGAGAGTCCAGGCCAGAGCCTCGGCCTTTCTAGGGCGGCCCTTCCAAGGAAGGGCGCAGGGGAAGCTCCTGAATTAGTAATTTGCACCTGGGAGCACAGAGTCCCGTCCAGCTGCTGCCCAGTAGGAATAGAATCCCGGACATGCAGGTCATCTTAAATCTAATAGTAGCCATGTTTTAAGAAAGCAGAAACAAAGACTTAAGACGGCCATTTTTTTTTAAGCCCATATCATGGCAAATAGATGGAGGAAACAGTGGAAACAGTGGCTGATTTTATTTTTCTGGGCTCCAAAATCACTGCAGATGGTGATTGCAGCCATGAAATTAAAAGATGCTTACTCCTTGGAAGGAAAGTTATGACCAACCTAGACAGCATATTAAAAAGCAGAGACATTATTTTGTCAACAAAGGTCCGTCTAGTCAAGGCTATGGTTTTTCCAGTGGTCATATATGGATGTGAGAGTTGGACTATAAAGAAAGCTGAGTGCAGAATTATTGATGCGTTGAACTGTGGTTTTGCAGAAGACTCTTGAGAGTCCCTTGGACTGCAAGGAGATCCAACCAGTCCATTCTAAAGGAGATCAGTCCTGGGTGTTCATTAGAAGGACTGATGTTGAAACTGAAATTCCAATACTTTGGCCACGTGATGTGAAGAGCTGACTCATTGGAAAACACTCTGATGCTGGGAAAGATTGAGGGCAGGAGGAAAAGGGGACGACAGAGGATAAGATGGTTGGATGGCATCACTGACTCAATGGATATGGGTTTGGGTGGACTCTGGGAGTTAGTGATGGACAGGGAGGCCTGGTGTGCTGCGGTTCATGGGGTCGCAAAGAGTTGGATATGACTGAGCAATTGAACTGAACTGAATCCTGTAATAAGCCCAGTATAGCAGGCTTCCCAGGTAGTGATAGTGGTACAGAACCCACATGCCAATGCAGGAGACGTGAGTTCAGTCTCCAGGAAGATCCCCTGGAGAAGGACGTGGCAACCCTCTCCAGTATTCTTGCCTGGAGAATCCCATGGACAGAGGGGCCTGGTGGGCTGCAAGCCATAGGGTCACAAGGAGCCGAACACCACTGAAGCAACTTAGCAGGTACAGCACACATCCTGAATATTATTTCAACAGGTAGTCAAGACAAAGGATTTAATGAGACATTTACATGGTTTGTTAGTACTAAATCTTGGGATTCCAGAGTGAATTTACAATTAACGCCCACCTCACTTTGGACTCAGAGAAGGCACTGGCGACCCACTCCAGTACTCTTTTCTGGAAAATCCCATGGATAGAGGAGCCTGGCAGGCTGCAGTCCATGGGGTCGCTAAGAGAGTCAGATACGACTGGGCGACTTCACTTTCACTTTTCACTTTCATGCATTGGAGAGAATCCCAGGGACGGAGGAGCCTGGAGGGCTGCTGTCTCTGGGGTTGCACAGAGTCGGACATGACTGAAGCGACTTAGCAGCAGTAGCAGCACTTTGGACTAGCTTCATTTCATGTGCTCAGTTAGCTCTGTCCTTTCATTTGTCCCAGCCCAGTTCTATAGGAGGCACTATGTTGACGGAAAGGGGAGTTCTTATACTTCTGTGCACAGCCTAGCTGAAGCAATCAGCCTGTTTCAGAATTGAATGGCTACATGTTTTGAATGCAAGGGAGCCAGAGCACCAAAGAAAAGACTTAAAAAAAAAAAAATCAAGTCTAGTCTTGTATTCTTCTTGCTGAAAACCTTCCAGTGGATTCCCTTGACTCACGATAAAATTTAAATACCTTCCTGCTCTGGTCTGAATGTGTTCCCCCACAATTCATAGATTGAAAACAGTGCCCAAGATGATGGTATTATTTAAGGTGGACCTTTTGGGGGTGTTAGGGTGTGTGGTCAGATTTCTCCCAATGGGGTTAGTGGTCTTCTAAGAGAGACCCAGGAAAGGATACAATAAGTCTGAGACTACAAAGAAGGCCCTCACCAGACCATGCTAGCACCCTGACTTCCAGCTTCCAGAACTGGGGGGCTGGGGGGGGAGTTGTTTATAAGCCACCCAGTCTGTGATACTTTATTGTCCATGTGTGATAAGTTGCTTCAGTCCTGTCCCCAATTCTTTGTGACCCTATGGCCCGTAGCTCAACAAGCTCCTCTGTCCATGGGATTCTCCAGGAAAAAATACTGGCTTCCCAACCCTGCGTTACAGGCAGATTCTTTACTGTCAGAGCCACTAGGGAAGTCCAAAGTGACAAAGAGGGTTCCCTTTCTATTCTAGAATGCCCACTGTACCTACCCCTGACCTCCTGCCCTACCCTGCTTACCCGCTTTAGTCACATTGACACTTTTATTGTTCCTCTAGCAAGGCTAAGCAAGCATCTTTTTGTTGGTATTATGTCTCAGAAATCATTTACTATTCTGCTTGTATCAACTATTGCTGTCTTGCTCCCTTACTTTTAAGGTTTTTACCCAAATGTGTTTATAGGAGAGGCCTAACCACACCCTCTTGTCATAGTAGTGCCTACTCCCAGCTCATAAATCTTTCCCGAGCATACCTTTTCTCCATAGCAATGTGTGTGTTAGTTGCTCAGTGGTGTCCAGCTCTTTGTGACCCCATGGACTCAACAGGCTTCTCTGTCTATAGAATTCTCTAGGCAATACTACTGGAGTGAGAAGCCATTTCCTTCTCCAGGGGATCTTCCTGACCCAGGGATTGAACCTGGGTCTCCTGAATTGCAGGAGAATTTTTTTACCATTCTTTACACATCACCATACTAGACATGTATTACTCCATATCACATTACCCCCAACATCTAGCAAGAAAACAGACCTTGCTTATTTCCATTTCTATAAGTCAGGAGTTGGAGTGGCTCACCATCTCATAAATTTGCAGGGACAGAGCTTAAGTCACATCAAGAATCTAAGGCAGCTGAAGGTCTAACTGTGGCTGGTGGATCCCCTCAGAAGGGGCTTGTTTGCACACTGATAGCAGGAGGGTTTGGGTTCCTCCATGGAGCTGCTTAAGTGTTCTTGTAACATGGCAACTGGCTTCCCTCAATGTAAGCAAAGTGCAAGTCACAATGTCTTTAAGTCACACACGGTCATTTCTACAATATGCTGTTACTTACAAAGGTCAGCCCTAATCAGTGTGGGAGGGGGTATGTGAGTACATGAATGGGGTGTCTTTGGGGACCAGTTAAGGAAATTGGCCACCACTAGGATTTGTTGTTTGTTTCTGATTTCCCAATTTTAGTATTCTAAGTCCAGTATCCCATGAACTGCCTCTATCCTGGGCAGACCAGAATAGTCAGTCCCATTATGGGTTAGTCCTCCATTTCCAGATTACAAGCTCCCTGGGAACAGGGACTCCTTTCTTTGCTATGTACCCCAAAACTAGAACAGTGCTGGCACATGGATTATTTAGTATGTGTTGAACGATTCTTTTGTGATGATTTTTATTCCAGAAAATTCTGAGATTATCAAAATCTTTTAAAATAGCTGAGTCCTCTGGATACCCATCTTAAGAAATGTAATTAGTATGAATCCAGTAGGGATACACAAAACAATGTATATTTTCAAGCTTTCTCTAAAATTAAAGCAGAGAATGGTTATGTTCAGTAAAGAATTTCTGTTTTCTCTTTTCCATTATCTGTGGTTCTTCAAGCATCTGTTCCTTCTTCAGGTCATTATTTCCTCCCTGCCTCCTTCCATCTATTTCATGACTCATTTCAGCATCTTTAAACTCACCGGGTGTTTTTACTTTTCCTTCAAAGGGACTCTGCTTTCTCCATCATGTGAATTTCCCCAAGGGCTGCAATTCTATTACTTGGTCTCCTGGAGAGCCTTCTCATTCCTCTTTGTCTACCCTCAGCACACAGAGATCGTTACAATAATTCTCCTCAGCCATCTTTTCTCTTGTGTCGCTCCTTCTGCTCAAAAATGGTTATCTGTTGCCCATAGATGAAGGTTATATTCCTTTGCCTGGTTTTCAGTATCTCCTATCACCTCTCCTCACTAACTGTATCTCCAGGAATGTTTGTTTTTTCCCAGACTACAAAACAGTTCTCTAGCACCAGCTAGTGTCCTCCAGCTCAACTTGATTCTAACACTATATACCTGGAGATGAAGTCAGATCCCACAGGTCAAAATGCTCAGTCCTGCATGGCTGACCCCACTTCAGAAGCCAATTCCAGGTCCAGGTTGTGGTGCTTCTGACCAACTGGCTGTAAATCAGAGGTTTCCAAGACGTCCTCTTCAGTCTTGAGTAATTTACTAGAGCAGCTCACAGAAATCTGGAGACTAGTTTACTCATTAGATTACCAGTTTACTACAAAGGAAACAGGGGTGACTGCTAGGTAGCTTCAGTCGTGTCTGACTCTTTGCAACCCCTTGGACTATAGCCTGCCAGGCCCCTCTGTCCATGGGATTCTCCAAGCAAGAATACTGGAGTAGGTTGCCATTTCCTGCTTCTGGGGATCTTCCTGACCCAGAGATCCAACTCACGTCTCCTGTGTCTCCTGCATTGCAGGCAGGTTCTTTATCACTGAGCCACCAGGGAAGCCCTACCAAGGAAACTAAAGGATGTAAATAAAGGCCCAATGAAGAGATACTTAGAGTGAGGTTGGAAAGGTCCCAAACAAGAGATTCTCTCTCTCTGCAGTTTTGGTTATGACATCCTCTCAGCTAGCCTACAGGGCTGTCCAAAAGTCACCTCATCAAGATAACAAAGACACATTTATCATTCATATCATTTAAGACCTTCCAAGGGTTTTAGGAGCTCCATGCCAGGAATGGGACAAAGGAATGTATTTCATTATCACAAAATCACATACATAATATCCTACTGGTTCTAAATTAACACACCTATGTTTGAGATTTTTCTGTCTTGTTAAGGGTGATAAGAAATTCACAAGTAACTAATAGCATAAAGATGGGTCAAGTACAGTGAGACACAAAGGAAGTGGCGATGGGTATTTAGAATAGAAAAATGGCGTCAACCAGGGAGATAAGTTTTCGTTAAGGAGTTGACATTTCAGATGGGTACTGAGGGAGGTGGGGATAATGAAGACTTCATCTGTAGGTGGAAAAAGGGGCTAGAGAAGAGATCCTGTGGACAGAGGAAAATAAGGGGCATATTTAGGAAGATTACATACCTAGCTGGTGTGATACAAAAGATATGGTAAAGAAAGGGAAAAAAGACAAGGAAGTATTGGGTAAAGAGTTGAATTCTAGAAATTGCCGTTCACTTTGCAGTTGGTAAACAGTAGAGACTCAGAGTGTTTCTGCTTTTATGGGCATGAGGAATATAACTGGACCTTGAGTAAATCCAGCAGCAGTATCTGCAATTGATTGGAGAAACAGTAGAAAAGAGGAGGCCTATGGCCAACAGGTCCCTGATAAAAGTGAGCCCACTGACCAAGAGAACTTTGAGTTAAATTTCTCCTCAACATATCAAGGTACTATGTTAATGTGTTTTCAAAAGTCACTTCTGAAGATTTTTAGGTGAAAACAGTAAAAATGTTGCAGAATGAGAATATAAATACTGCTTTAAACCTAGATTGACCTTCCAAAAGGAACTTGAGCCCTGCTTTATCGTTTCAGATCAAAATGCATGATCAGTGTATGCTTTTCCCATTGTATGGTTTTGCTCAGCATTTCCTATGAGAGGTGAACAAGACATCTTTCTATAGCCCCTCTACAATTAAAAAGAAAATCCATGCTTCCCATTTTAATGACTGTATAAATTCTCATAGTAGTGTATCTGTAGTTTCCCACTGCACTGAATCAATCACTAGGTTTATCGTTAGCACATCTTAAAACCATAAACAGGATTATATGTAATGTCCCCTCCACCCCAACCTGCCAGAAACACACACACACACACAAGATGAAAACCCTCGACATCCTGATGTTTGATAGACTTAAGAGTACCATTATTACATTGTGTAAATTTATAGTCACATACGGCTTCCCTGGTGACTCAGTAAAGAATCCGTAAATTTGTAAAGAATCTGCCTGTATCGCAGGAGACCTGGGTTCAAGCCCTGCATCAGGAAGATCTCCTGGAGAAGGAAATGGCCACCCACTCCAGTATTCTTGCCTAGGAAATCCCGAGGACAGAGGAGCCTGGCAGGCTACACTCCATGGGTAGAGTCAGATATGGCTTAGCAACTAAACCACCACCATTCTTCAATAAATACTATTAAAGTACATATGTAGTTAGAACGCAAGTGTCCACAGAGAGTTGGTATGTCTCCACCATAGGGCTGGTAACACATTTTTCTACCCTACCTACCTACCTCCCTATCCCCAACCCCTTTTAATTTATAGTTTTTAGCATTTGATTCTAGCTTTATTATTTATACCATCAAATCTTGAGTTTATCTCCTTGTAAGCTTCAGCCCATGGGATCGCAAAGAGTTGGACAGGACTGAGCGACTGAACTGAACTGACTGAAGCTTGTAACACATTCTCTAATTATTTGAGTTATTTAACTTATTTTTCTCCTCATAGAAGAAACTGAAAAGACCTTTAAACTTTCTGACTTTGTGGCCAAGAGTATTTTTTCCAATGAAGAAACATACACATAAAAAATGAAACCTGGTAACAAACTATTTTATAAATACGTGACTGTATTTTTCTCCATGTCCAGAAACTCTTGCTGAAACAGAAGTCAGGGATATTCCTCGCAAACCCACACAGCTCATAGATCTAACACCAGGTTTCCATTTGTACCGAAATGGGCAAGATGATGAAGGCACAGGCTCACTTTTGTATTGATAAAGGACATCAAACACAGTCATGAGGCACTAGTAACACGGAAGCATCGTCAATCACGAAAAGCAAGCGGTCAGGGTCTTCAGTCACTTCTCTCCCTTTAACATTTGGCAAAATTTAGTCTACATATTTTAATACCTCAGAAAGAAAAACTAAATATGAGATGCTACATTAAAATGTCAGATGATGTATTATCACTCTTTAGACACAGAAGGGAAGGGATGAAGTAAAGAGAGGGGACCGCAGATTTCCTGTATTCTTGGATTATCCTTCCTTTCTGAGGGGCTCAGGTGTCTGTGTGTATCTGTCGAAATGCCAGCTCTACCTGAAAATTGAAGAGATGGTTGGTAGCTGCTGACATGGTCCCTCGTCACTATTAAAGGTTTCTATCGCACAAACAGAATTAGCTTGATTTCTGTTCTTTAGTCCTTTGTTAAAAACCTAAGTCAAATTTGATTATTTATAAGTGATCTAAAATGTTTAAAGTAAAAGAAAATATATATTCTAGCTTCCTAAGAAGAAACAGATTACAGGTTTTGACTTCAATGGCAAATAAATACACTTGAAGGCCAAGCAAGTCTCTCTCCTGCCAGGGAGTCGGACTATGAAAACAGTTCTTATTTCTCTATGGTGGATGACCACTTCACTCATAGAACATACCAGGAACTATTTTAAGAGACTTTTTCCGTAATATGAAAGATGAGGGTTTAACCTAGTTCTGAGCAGGCAGAAGAGATCTGCACCCACAATATCCTTATCACAAATACATGACAACTGAAACAAGGAAGTGCAGCCTATCTCTGTTTACATCAAAACCACGTAGACACGTGATATCTAAGTACTTGCTTTCTACGCGCTAATATCACCCATTGCCAAGACTCGAGCTGGCAGTCAATGGAGCATGCCATTTACAAGGAAGCCTAAAGTCTACAACTGCAGAAATAACATGGAAATGTGTCAGCCTATCCAACGTAAATATATTTTCAAAAAATTAGCCTAGGAAATTGATTTTAATAGTATTTCCCAAGTCTTTCAACCAAAGTGACTTTGACGATTTTTGTCTTTTTATGTCAAAATCCACCAAAAATTTTTAACTGTGTCCAAGTATTAGGAACAAGGAGCCAATATAGCATGTGTTCACAATTGTTAATATTTCAGTGAGTTACAATAAACCTGCTTTTGCATGCTTGAAAAATTGTGAAGAAAACGTAAGGAATACTTATGGGAGGATCTCAATAATTGGGTGTTTTCATTTTACTTTAAAAACAACCTCGAATATTCAACTCCGACAACACAGTAAGTGGGGGTGTATATATATATACATATATATAAAGTCATTTCCATGCTCATTACATAAAAATAACTATGAGAAATATCAATCTATCAGTGTCAGCTGACATATATCCAATGAATTCACTGCAGAAGGAGGTGGGGAAAGACCAAAAAAATTCTAAAGTAATCAGTAAAGCTCACAGTTTGAAAAGATTTGATTTTTTTTTTGCTTGTTTGAATTTTTTTTGGTAGTTTGTGCTCTGCCATAATAAGCCGATTCCCAGACTAATGGCCTCCGAGCAGATTTGAAAGGAAACCTGCAGACTTCTTATTTTGCTGGGCTTCTGCTTCCTGGTCTTGTGACAGTCCCAATTCACTCTCAATTTGATCGAGCTCTGACTGGTCCAGGAGTTCAAAGTCATCGCCCTCCTCCGTGTCTGTGTCCTCCCCCGGGCTGGGAGCAGCCTGAGACAGCGCTTGGCGCACGCCCGCTAACTGGTCTTTGACTGCGGCGGTCACCGCAGCCGTGATGACGTCCCCAGCCAGGTTGCTCATCAGGTGCAGGGTCTGGTCACTGCTCAGAGGAAGGGTGAGACCAGCTGCTGACTTCTTCTCTGTGCTCCGCCTGGGACCGCTGTCCAACTGCTCCTTTTTCCTCTTGAGCTCAGTGGGCAGGCCAAGGCTCAATTCATCTTCATCATTTGTTCCCGTGCCATTTTCTAGTGATGGAAAATCTGAAAGGTCTCGAGAGAAAACTTCCTCACTAGGTCGGTCAAGATCTGTAAAATGCAGAATAAAAGTTGAGGCTTAAGCACCATAATAATTTTTTTTTAAATGATTCAACTTTTAACTGATGAAGCTGTTGTGTTTAGTTTTTAAGTTGTGTCTGACTCTTTGGCAATCCCATGGACTGCAGCCCATCAGGCTCCTCTGTCCATGGGATCTCCCAGGCAAGAATACTGGAAGTGAAAGTGAAAGGCACTCAGTCATGTCCCATTCTTTGAGACCCCATGGACTGTATACAGTCCATTGAATTCTCCAGGCCAGAACACAGAAGTGAGTAGGGTTTCCTACTCCAGGGGAACCAGCCTACTCCAGAAGAACCCTCCAGGGGATCTTCCCAACCCAGGGATCCAACCCAGGCCTCGCTCCATAGTGCATGGGGTTGCAAAGAGTCGGACAAGACTGAGCGACTTTCACTTAAGAATACTGGAGTGGACTGCTGTTTCCTTCTCCAAGCGGGATCTTCCCAACCCAGGGATCAAATCCGGGTCTCCCGCATTGCAGGCAGATTCTTTACCATTTGAGCCACAGGGAAGCCCCTGAGACAGGATGCTTAAGATCAAAGGGTTTGTTATCCTGGTCTTGCAGATGTTTACAGCTTGTAGAGCTTGAGAGGAATTCAGTGAGCCTCTTGTTCTAATACACTTTAAAGACGAGGAAATTGAGATCCACAGAAATTATGTCACCTGTGCAAGGCCATATAGTAAGTTAATGACAAAGGCAAGGCTACATGTGGGTTTCCCAATCTCTCAATCTGTATTGTTTCAACATCACACAGCCTTCTTCCTTCCTCTAGGAAAAGGAAGTGTGTTCTTGCCTATAAAGACGTGTAAAATAATTCATTCATAATCCTTTATTATAATTGCTTATATTTTCAGTATATAGTTAAAATGACTTGAAATAATCCAATGAGACCAGCAAAACTTATTGCACAAGAGTTGTCTTAAATTTTATTTTTAATTGTACTTTACCTAATTATAAAAAAGAAGAAAGCTTTTTTTTTTTTTTTTTCCCAACTAACTTGGAAGAAGAATATGAGCAACCCTGGAGTCAGCTTTTGATTCAGGAAACCTGTCCCCCATGGTTCAGTCCCTCTCAATGAGAGCTAGCCCTAGATACATGGGATTAGCTTTTCTCTTCCTCTCTCCCACAGCTGTGGTCTTTCCTCGTGGCTCAGATAGTAAAGAATCTGCCTGCCATGCAGGAGACCCGGGTTTGATCCCTGGGTTGGGAAGATCCCCTGGAGATGGGAATGCCTATCCATTCCAGTATTCTTGCCTGGAGAATTCCATGGGATCACAAGGAGTTGAACACGACTGAGTGTGTGTGTGTCTCACTATTTCCTATTACTGCTATAAATAATGATACCAGATATTCCAGAATTTTTTTCATTGTCAATTATTTGTTTTCAAAATAAAGGCAGAATTGGACATTGACTGGCTTAGATTTTTTTCTCACACTCTTAAATAATAGATTTTGAGATATAATTCATAGCCTATAAAATTTGCCCTTTTAAAGTGTACAGTTAGGTGGTGTTTGGTACATTCACAAGGCTGTACAACATCTCCACTATCTAATTCTAGAACATTCTCATCACCCAAAAGGAAACATATTAATTACCAGTCACCCACCAGTCCCTCTTCCCCCAGCCCCTGGCAGTCACTCATCTAATTTCCTTCCACATGGACTTGTCTGTTTTGGACATTTCATATAAGTGGAGTCACACAATGCATGGACTTGCATGTTTGGCTTCCTGCCCTCAGCATATCATGTTCAAGGTGTATCCATATTGTAGCAAGTGCCAGTGTTTCTATAGCCCAGTGATATTCCATTGCATAGTTGTAGCACACTTTATCCAGTCAGAAGCTGACACAGTTAAATACTTTTGCATGGGCTCAAAATAACACTCAGAGCACCTACAGGTGTGAGCATACCATCAGAAGTGTCTGTCTGTGGAGTGTATCCTTCTGAGAGGTTGAAGGTCCCATTGTCCGTCCAGGAGATCTCAGACACATCGGTGTCAGACACAGACAATTCTTTGGCGGCAGTGGTGAGGCTAATCTGTATTAATATAAATGCCAGTGACACATTTCAAACTTTTATGGGATGTCTTTCTAAAAATCCAACTAACACCGAAAATGTCAGAATAGTAAGAACCAGATGAGTATTTTCCTTTTAATAGTTCAGTCATCTTAGAGAAATAGGAGAAGTTGTATTAAGAAAATCATTCCAGTTTTGGTACAAGTAGATACATTGACAGGCAAACCACACAGGAATGAATTGAAAACAGAACAAAAAATACCTTAGGACAAAGAGCTGAAAAGTCTAATTCACTGTCATCTTTGTGACTTTTTTCTTTTTCTGCTTCTGTTGAGAAAAAATTTGGAAGCTTTCAGTTTCCTGGCCAGCTCAGAGTGTATTTTATCCATTATTTATCCTGATCCCACAATCCTCGTATCCTCCATTGCCTCCACGTAATTAAATGTTTGCACATCCCGAGCTTCACATATTTGCAAGTGTTTGGTTTCCGAGGGAAATGGTCCATATCAGTGGCTCTCACAGTGTGGCCCCTGGACCACAGCAGTAACAGCAGCACTGGGAATCTTTTAGAAATACAAATTCCCAAGCCCTCCCAGAGAGCAACTCAATCAGACACTCTGGGGGAAGCCATGAAATCTAAACTTTAAGACGCTCTCGAGATATTTCTGGAGCTCGCTCTAGTTGAGACTCTATAAGGTCAGAAGCCAAGTTAAAATGTGAAAGAGGATCGCGCTGGCCTTCCCTCCATTTTCTTTTCCTTCCCCTCTTCCATGGCGCCCACTCTCTGCCCTACCTGTGTCATTTGTTATTTGCAAGCACCTGCCCCAAAAGCAAACAATGTCGAGAAAGTACACAATAAATAGCAAATAAAGGCCTCCGAAGCCTTTCCTCTTTCCCCCGATAGTTTGGATTAAAAAGCCACTTTATTATATGTGTGAGAAAAGAATAATAAATGCCTAAGTAGGAAAAAGCTATGTTACTTTGTGGGGGGATCTGCTTCTGTAATAATATGTAGTTAATGGCCAAAACACCCTAAAATGCATTCAAAGTGATTTCATAATAAACGAGCCAGCAATGCCTCATTTCAGGTGTGGAATCTAAAATCCAAATGTTACCTACCAGCTCTCTCACGTTTCTTCTGGTTAATATATTCTCTGATTCCAAAATCTAGCTTCAGGAGAAATGACTTGATTTTGCTGTATATTTTTTGTCCGATATCATTACACTTGAACAGTGGACACAAAAATGCACACAGCACTGAAAGATAAGGAGGAAGAGAGGTCAGGGGAAATGACCTTGCTTTCCAACTACCTATTAGTATTTCACAAAATTATTTCAGTTCCTTTACTGACAAACTGGGGTTTTTTCCCTTGGGGAAATGCCTCTGTGAAATAAGTTCATAATTTCATTCTTCTCCTTGTAATGAAAACATTTTCTCCTACAGACACACACACACACACACACACACACACACACACACACACCCCATGATCACTGTTCTCAAAGACTTGAAATTTGATAACTCCATCCACTCAACCCTCTTATACTCAAAATTCATACAAAGGTTACATGCTTCTCACACAACAGTCCTAGATGAAAATATCAACTCTACTTATTTGTTAAATGACATTTCTCCATAGAAAAGTTATCACTATCCATTAGCCTCTCATCAGTCATATTAGGATAACACCACCATCTCTGGGGGTTGCTGTGAAGAATAACTGAGATGAATACAGACCATCTGAATAACGCCTGGCCCTTATTTAGACACTCTTTCCCTGGCTCTCTTCTCCTTTCTCTCTTAAACAAGGCAGCTCAAAGGCTGAAACATTCCACATGAGTTCTACTTGGGAGAATGAATTTGAGCCCTGACCATTTGCCTCCCCTTGTGGCGCAGTTGGTAAAGAATCTGCCTGCAATGAGGGAGACCTTGCTTCAATCCGTGGGTTGAGAAGATCCCCTAGAGAAGGGAAAGGTTACCCACTCTAGTATTCTGGCCTGGAGAATTCCATGGACTATACAGTCCATGGGGTCGCAAAGAGTTGGACATGACTGAACGACCTTCACTTCACTTCATCTGCCTTTTGTGCTAGGCTTTTGGAATATGAAAAGAAATGAAGATCAACACAGTATGCCCTAATCAATATTGTATGCCCTCGTGTTTATTTCTTTGCAGTTGTTAGGACACATGCCCATTTACCTTTTTTAAATAGGAGTTGTAAACTCAAATATCTTTAGAAGCCAAGGAGGTATATGTAAAATGTAAAGGCTGGTACAAGAAAAATAGGGAAATAAGAAGGTTAGTTTAGCGGAGAGTTGCTGCCCCATCTAAAAAGGTGGCAAGGCCAGAATGTCACATTTTTCAGGAAAAGCATGAAGTCACAACTTCCTTATAGCACTTTAGAGTTATAGCTGATATATGATAAACTGCATACATTTAAAGTGTACAGTTTGAAAAGTTTTGACACATGCCTATAACTAAGAAATTGTCATACTGACAAATAATGAACATGCCTGCCAGCCCCTAAAGTTTCCTGCTGTTTCTCTTAGCCCTTTCTCTCCTGCCTTTCCCCACCCCACCCACCCCATCCTCAGAGAATCACTTATGTGTGTTGTCACTAAAGATTATTGTGAATTATATATAAATGGAATCATACAGTGTGTAGTCTGTTTTTTAACCTGGCTTCTCCCGCTCACCTAATTACTTTTATATTTATCCAGATTATTGCATATATCAATTTTTTAGTGTTGAGTAGTAATCCACTTTATGGTTATATCACAATTCGTTTACCCCCTTCTCTGTTGATGGACATATGAATTATCTTCTCATTTCAGCTACTACAGATAAAATGAAAGTTGCTCAGTTGTGTCCGACTCTTTGTAACCGCATGGACTATACAGTCCATGGACTGTTCCAGGCCAGAATACTGGAGTGATTAGACTACAGATAAAGCCTCTATAAACATCTGTGGACAAGTCTTTCTGAAGGTGTATGCTTTCATTTCTCTTGGGTAAATAAATACCTTGCTTTGAAATGGCTGGGTCATTTGAAAAACTGCCAAATTGTTAGCCAGAGTGGCTGCGACATTTTACCAATTCATGAGAACTCTAATTGTCCCCTATCCTGCCTAATACTTGATACAGTCAGTAGTTTTAATTTCCGCCACATTGGCGGGGGTGTCTCATTGTGCTTTTTTTAAAAAAATAATTTTACTTTATTATTTTCGGCTGTGTTGGGTCTTCATTGCTGCGTGAGCTTCTCTCTAGTTGGGGCGAGCAGGGGCTACTCTCTCCTTGCTGTGCAAGGGCTTCTCATTGCTGTGGCTTCTTTTGTCGTGGGGCACAGCCTGCAGGGTGTGCGGCTTTCAGCAGCTGGAGCACGTGGGCTCAGTAGCCGAGGCTCCCGGGCTCCGGAACACAGGCTCAGTAGTTGTGGTGCAGGGGCTTAGCTGCTCCAAGGCATGTGGCATCTTCCCAGACCAGGGATCAAATCCATGCAGACGGATTCTTCACCACTGAGCCACCAGGGATGCCCTCATTGTGCCTTTAATTACATTTGAGCTGCCAGTCATGCACAATGGCAAAGGAATTAATGTGTTTGGGGGGAGGGGGTGGAGAGTATAACTTTATTGTTTTATTGACATAATTTAAAATAAAATGAGTCGGTTACAACCTTGCCTTTTGACCGTGATTTGTACAATTGTGGAAAAGCAATATGTCTCTAGAAAAAGCAGAAACTTTGAAGAGCAGAAAATTAAATAGTCAACTTGCTTTATAATCAAGAACTCGTACCCGCTCTTCTAAGCTATGGAAGTTCTTATAGACCATGAGATAACATCATATGTGTTGTATCAATTAGCCGAACGTTCTCCACACTTACACAGTAGATAGCTGAGTACAACTCCAGGAATGTAGCTGCCCAAGATGGTAAAAAAGGTGCATATGCTGCAGACCAGGAGACAAAACTAGAAGTAACAGAAGTAATGGGACAGTTACTCACTCGCTCATAACACCGAGACACTTCGGAGCACACGATACACGCGCACTTATTGGTCTATCTGTCATCTATCATGTTACGGCAAATGTTCTCCCAACAGTGTTCTCTGCACTAAGATCTAATGACTGCTGTCTTTGACGAGCCTTAATCCACTTTCACATTAAATACTAATCATTTTGAAGGTTCCAGAAGTTAACTTCTGGCACAGAGAACATCTCCCGTTAATCGGCTACATTGCTAGATGCGAGAGACCTGAAGAGTAGTATGTGCCTGGAAACTTCTTTCACTCATGTTCACTCTCTGAAAACAATGCAGCCCAGGAATGAAATCTGTAAGTTCAAACTACACCTGTAAGTCCGTGGAAATCCACAAATCCAGCAAAACTTGTTAGAGAAATTAGAGGTATTTACATAAACATAATAGCAATTTATCTAGCTGGTAAGCAATTGTGATTGCAGATTACCAGTAGATTGTAGGATAAATCTAGTAGCCATTACTATCCTCCTTTCTCATCACCTGCTCCTCAAACCGATTCTACTCCTAGGTCACCTGGAAACCTAGGGTGAAATTCAGTTATTTTCTTTCTCTCTGTCAGTTGTGGCCAAAAGAATCTCCGTTGCTTTAGGAAATTAAAACATCAAGTCAGAAAAACTGTCCCATAAAGTCTTCACTTCTTTTCCATACTCTATTCTTTAAACTATCTTACTCCTTTGCTTTAAATTATGGTACTAAATTTCACTGGTAAGCCAAGAAAATTCATTAAGAGAATTTCAAAATAAGTCATGAGGACAGCATATGTAATTCTGATCAATTACTGATAAAGAGAAACAGGAAGTGGGTCTAAAATTCAGATTAATTTTGATTTTTCATTTTTGGCACAGGGTTAACAAATTCACTAGTCAAAAGGAAAACAGATGAAATTATGGGAACAAAACTGAGTTGTTTCTCAAGTATCAGGAGTCCTTGAAGAATATGGAGCTCTATTTGCAAAATGGAAGGGGAAAGACTGTAAAACTTAAAAGAACAAATAAAGGGATTACTATATACAGAATTCAGTTTTGCAAAGGGATTTCATATTATCCACTAAATCTGTATTAAAAGCATCATCATCTTAGGCTAACTGACTTGGGGCACATTAGTGTAACCCAATGCAAAAGTTTAAGTCCAGAATCTTCTGACAATGTGTTTAATCATCTCAGTAAAAGAAGCAACAAAAGCATGACTTATTCCACCCCCACCACCATATTGGTATCTATTCTAAAAATTGCCTTCAGTGATTAAAATGATTTATCCACATATAATATGCAATGTTAGTATGCTCAAAATGTGTCCAAATATAGTTCTACTCTTCATTGAAGGTTAGATTTCCTGTAAGGGAGGGATTTTAAATGAGGACATTCCTAGGTCCTTCCTTCCAATGACAGGGGGACGTTCAAGAAACCTGACTACAGCCCTGGAAGGGGAGGGTCTACCGATGGCGCTGGACCTCACCCGTGGTGTCAGGATGTAGCAGGAGCTGCTTCTACACATAAAACACTACAGTTGCATTTCTCCATGCAGCCCCTTCAAACCACTCTTGACTCTGCTCCTCATGGGTTTTCATCTTCACTGGAAAAATACTCATTCCATTCATATGATCCCTATGGATGTTTCTGCCAAAGGTTTCCTTTCTCAAGTAAATCATACAAGAGTCTTCACTTTTTAGACTGAAAGTGAGATTCAGTTACCTCCAAAAGCATCCTCAAAGGGCTATGTGTTCATTCTATCTCCCTTTGACTTGAGAACTAGTCTAGATTAACATAAACTGAAATTCTTTTTTTAATTAGTTGATTTTTAATTAAATGATAATTGCTTTACAATGTCGTGTTGGTTTCTGCCATACATTAATGTAAATCAGCCTTAGGTGTACATATGTCCCCTCCCTCTTGAACCTTCCTCCCACCTCCGATCCCATTCCACCCCTCTAGGTTGTCACAGAGCCCCTAACACATTTTTATCTTTGGTCTGACTGAGTAAGAAGACAAATCATCATTCATTTTATTTTAGCTAATAAGCTACATAGATATTGATAAAATAGAAATCCAATTCCAATTAAATTATAAGGTTGAGGACTTTCTGGTGGCTAACACACTAACATTTCCAAACCTTGCTAATATCAGTTTTTATGGCACAGTTCCTAGTATGTTACATTCAGAGTTGGAGAACTCTTAAAAACTGATGAAATAGGTTAATTCATTTGTTTCCAAGTTTATCGCACATCTTAAAGCACACACATCATTCTCCTTTCCTGGAAAACTTGCCTTGCCAGGGCTCTGCTGTTTAAACACAGACATTTCTTGAAGAAATATGCTGAAGTTCATCCATGATTCTGCAAGACAGTGGCTGAACCCGGGTCTTTCATCCGGTTTAGAATTGATAACTTCCCAGCTAAAGAGAGAAAAAGAAAACAAAACTTTTAACTTAACTTTGGATAATTCACTCAATAGTCACTGCTTCAGCAGATATTCATTGAGCACCTCCTAGTGACTACACTGTCTGGAAAAGCCATATAAATTCAGAGATGAACAAGTCAGATATCTGTCCAAGGAAGTTCACAGGCCAAGGCCAGCACAGAACTCCATGATTATCTGGTCACAACAAAGGAAAAGCATAGGGTGGAGGCTCTGGGGCATCCGTGAAGTTGTCACTTTCACAGTACGATCTGGATTTGCACTATTTCCTATAAGGGCTTGGAAGGGTTCCAGACAAAACAGTGTACAGCGTGTGCAAGAGGCCCTGGTGTGAGATGGAGCTGAAGCACCATTGAGCCTGGTGTGGCTGCAGCAGAGAAAACCAGAGAACGACATTGCAGGGAGCTGGGATGATAGCAAGAGACCTTGTGGGATTCTTAGTAATGTTTTAAACCTTAAGGATACAGAAGCCACAGCACCTTGAAAGAAACCTTGGCATAAATCTTATCATCCTCAACATCAAAACCAATATTGCATTTTCAGTACACCCCTGACCCTTGCACAACGCTGCACTGAATCCATGTATGTACAATTTATTGTTGGCCCTTCATGTTGGTCGTTCCCCTGCATCCAAGGATTTAGCCAACAACAGACCCTGTATGTTTACTATTGAGAAATATCCACTCTAAGTGGATGCACACAGTTCAAACCCAGGTTGTTCAAGGGTCAGTGGTACTCCATGTTGGTCAACTCAGTAGAAAACTGTTAAGCTCAACAAGATCTCTCAATACCCCATATTTTTCTAGAATATCTTTTCTCAATCATCTGTACTGTGGGTCCCCGTCTTCATTTTTTTCTACAGGAACTAAACTGTTCGCAACTGCTCCAGGAGGGAGACATGCAGACAGTGGGCATTTCTTACAGTTACATAGCCATCAGGTTCAAATGCCACTCTTAAAATACTACCTTATCACATAAATATACCAAACAAGATCTACCAAGGGCCCCCAAATTCAATCATTTCATAGGTAATTTTAAACAAATGTGTCTAGTAGAGGACACACTGTTAGTGAAGTGTCCTCTGAACTGTGACTGCAAGGGTGCCAGAGTGAGACTGATCTCTAGATTGGACTCTAGTAGCCCTGGTGGCTCAGACGGTAAAGAGTCTGCCTGCCAGGCAGGAGACCCAGGTTCGATCCCTAGGTGAGGAAGATCCCCTGGAGAAGGGAATGGCAACCCACTCCAGTATTCTTGCCTGGAGAATCCCATGACAGAGGAGCCTGGAGGGCTACATTCCATGGGTCACAAAGAGTTGTACTCAATGACTAACACTTCCACACACTTTCACTTTCAGTTCAGCGGTTCCGTTGCGTCTGACTCTCTGCAACACCATGGACTGCAGCACTCCAGGCTTCCTTGTCCATCACCAACTCCCGGAGATTGCTCAAACTCGTGTCCATCAAGTCCGTGATGCCATCCAACCATCTCATCCTCTGTCGTCCCCTTCTCCTCCTGCCTTCAACTCAGCCCTATGATAAATCAAAGCCACTTTGGCCCTTAGATGCTCAACTACCCAGAAACTGTTTCTTTTTAATAAGTTTTCAAATCAACACCATGACAACTATAAGCAATACAATTTCCCTTTTTAGTATAAATTTTAAGCTAATTTAAGTGAGGTCAACAGCATTAAAAAAGCATTAAAAAAAAAAAAAAGTATTGTCCTTCCTCTTTGCTCTATCAGCCTCAACCAAAGCTCTGCCAGACAGTCAGTGAGCCTCCAGTGTTCAGGCGGATGCTACTCCATGAGGTAGACATTTGCCAAATGATTTCCCAGCTATTGTAAGAAATGAACTTTTGGGGACATTTAGCTGTCAGTTTATGTATTCATAAACTCTACCCACTCAGGACTCACTGAGCAAGCCTGTTGACACTGGTGACCAAATCTAGCACTAGGCCTGCATATCCTGTGAATGATTCCAGACCTATTAAAAGAAACAGTAAGTGCATAGCTAGGCGGTCACTATCTGTAACAAAACCTTGCCGTGTATCAACTCAGTGGGAAACGATTTTGTATAGGGGAGTAAAAACTGAACTGGCTACTAACCTATGGCTTCTTTTCTACAATAACATACGCTTGTTAACAAATTGCCAAGGGTAGGCTCCTCTGCGGCTGGCTCAGTGCATGACATACTGGGTTGGCCAAAAAGTTCATTTGGGGTAACATCTTATGGAAAAATCCCAACAAAATTTTTGGCTAACCTAATAAATAAAGATTTTAATTTCTACTCTGTAGGCATAGTAAGTAGTATATGAGCATTTGGTTAAATTGATTGGCAAATATAATTCTAACAAAAATCTATGAAAAACATAATGGAACTAATTCGATTATTATTATTTTAATGATTAGAATGGAATGAGTGAACATTTTGTATTTTGAAGCAAATTTAAAACATACTTGCATTAGGATAATGAACAAATAAAGTGAGCTGTGTTCAGAAATGAAAGACAGAATGGAAATGAAGGAACACAGGTTCCAAGTTTATACATGAACCTTGGGATCGTAATATTGAGGGGGAAAAAATCACAGAAGAATACACACAGCATAATTTCATTTTTATAAAGCTTAAAATCACATTAAGCTAACAGTTCTTTAAGCAAGGAAACGTTAAAAACAGAAAAAAACAAAATTCAAGAGAGCAGTTACCTCAGATGAGAGTATGTAAGGAATAAGACTTAAGATGGCAATTCCTGAATATCCTTATGTTATATATCTTAATTCAAGTGCTGGATACACAGGAATGATGCATCAATATCACTGTTCTTAAAGCTATGTACATGTACACATTCACACCCGTGATTTAAAACTCCTTGATTGTTGCTGCCTTTCAGTCACTCAGTCGTGTCCGACACTTTGCGACCCCATGGACTGCAGCATGGCCAGGCTTCCCTGTCCTTCACCATCTCCTGGAGCTTGCTCAGACTCATGTCTGTACAGTCAGTGATGCCATCCAACCATCTCATCCTCTCGTCCCCTTCTCCTCCCACCTTCAATCTTTCCCAGCATCAGGGTCTTTTCTAGTGAGTCGGCTCTTCGCATCAGGTAGCCAAAGGATTGGAGCTTCAGCTTCACCATCAGTCCTTCTAATGAATATTCAGGATTGATTTCTTTTAGGATTGACTGGTTGGATCTCCTTGCAGTCCAAGGGACTGTCAAGAGTCTTCTCCAACACCACAGTTCAAAAGCATCAATTCTTCGGTGTTCAGCCTTCTTTATGGTCCAAATCTCATATCCATACATGACTACTGGAAAAAGCATAGCTTTGACTATATGGACCTTTGTTGGCAAAGAAAGTCTCTGGTTTTTAATACACTGTCTAGATTTGTCATAGTTTTTCTTCCGAGGAGCAAGCGTCTTTGATTTTTGATGCTTAAATGTATAATCATTCTTTTAATTAAATGAGTAACATTCTTACATGAGTATATCCCACTTTACATCTTATAGTCAAAATACAAATGTTACCTCCTGTCACAGTACTTTGGGACAACAAATTCCACTGGTTACTCATCTTTACTTTTAACAAAATCCCCTTAGGGAGTTCGCTCATGGGCTAGTGGTTAGGACTCAGTGCTTTCACTCCATGGCCAGGATTCAATCTCTATGTGGGGAACTAAAATACTTGAGGCTTATCAAAACATCTTTTTAAATGCCTTAAACTATTCTAATGATACCCGCATTACTGTAGAAATCACAAACAGAAATGAGAAATTCATTGTGTAAATCATGAATATATCATCTAACCAAATGGGTTTTGGAAAGAGTATAAATGTCTGAGATAAAAATAATGTATAGATTGTCCTGAATAAAATTTAATGGAAATATGATTTAAGAAGAAAATGGGAATTCAAGGGCCAAGAAGAGATGTCACTCTACATGTACACTCTAAATAAAACATGCACCTGGCACAGTTACTCTCTGGGAGTTTCATAATACTTTTCAATTTTCCAGTGGCTAATTCTGAGGACTAGTGGGCTATACATTTCTATTGTCTTCCATTATATGTAGTCTACCAGTAACTGACATCACCACAGTTCTATTTAGGTAATTCAGTTACATAATATATTTGAATAATACAGTTATATAATTTAGAATGAGATGGGACACTTGATGGAAACTTTTCAAATTCCCTTCTTTTATAAATGGGGAAAGGGAGATCCCTATTTTTTCAGCTAGTTTAGGGCAGAGCCTGATTTCCAATACAGTTCTCTTCCCTTTAAAACATGTGCCCTCTTCAAGGGAAGAATCCGTTCAATGACATCTTGGAAGAGACCATGTATTGTAATTTAGAACAAGAAGGAACACAAGCTGATCAAACTCACTCCTTTAGAGTCAGGGGGAATGGGTTGTGACCAAGACCAACAGGGCATCATTAGGACCAACTCTTTACAGAAAGAAAAGAGTACTTCCTGTTCAGAATCCAAATATTCATCAGAACATAAGAGTCATGCTTGATGGGTGGTTGACAAGTTAATACAGGTTACAGCTGCACATACGTACTCACATGCATGGGTGCACACAGGCTCTGAGTTGCTCCAGAAACAAACTCTAGGTTTTCCTAGAGAGCCTCCTCTGGAAAACGCATAACCAGAGAAAGGATCTGCTGTGAATACTGGACGATGCTAGGGAGACAGATCTTTTACATGGCATGTGGCTCCCTTCCCACCATCCCTGGCGCTGATCAACGGACAACGAAAGACCCGACCAAGAGAAAGGAGGCTGAAAAATGGTGTGAATCTTGGCCAAGTTCTTCTTCTTCTTTTTTTTTTAATCGTTAAAATTTTTTTAAAACTCTTTATTTTGCATTGGGGAATCGCTGATTAACAATGTTCTGATAGTTGTTAATCAGCAACTCAGCCATACATATACATGTATCCATCTCCCCCAAACTCCCCTCCCATCCAGGCTGCCACATAACACTGAGCAGAGTTCCCTGTGCTTTACAGTAGGTCCTTGCTGGTGATCCATTGTAAACACAGCAGCACGTACATATCCATTCCAAACTCCCTAACTACCCCTTACCTCCATCCTTCCCCCCAGCGATCAAAAGTTTGTGAGTCTGCTTCTATTTAGGTTCATTTGTATCATTTCTTTTTAGATTCCATTTATAAGGGATGCCATATGATACTTCTGCTTCTCTGTCTGACTCACCAAGTTCTTCACCAAAGAGTGTTAAGTGTTCTATGACTGATGTTCATTCAAGAGGAAAAGAAAAATAGATACCAATGGCTTCAACATTAATATTCCAGGGCTAAGGATTTTTCCTCCACAGTCTCAGAGAGAACATGCACTTCTTTTGTTGGTCTACCATTTTTTCTTTCCTTCTTTCCTCCCTACCTTCACTTGCTTCCTTCTCCCACTAATTTTCTCTCTCTCGAAGGAATGAATCTTCGGCACACTCCTGCCAGGAGACAAGGACCACGTGAGAGTCCCTCCATCATTACCATCAGCCCCAGCTTCCCAGACTCTCCAAGAATTCAGGTCACATGGTTCCCGGAGAAGCCATACCTCCCAGCCTTCGCATCTGTCACTTGGTCTCTGCCCAAGAGTCTGCAGCTGTGCAGAGCTTTCCAAAATGTCCATTTAGTTACATTCTCCTTTTCTTAAAAGCTGATTTATTTTTAATTGAAGGATAATTACAGTATTGTGTTGGTTTCTGCCATACATCAACACGGATCAGCCACATGTTTATGTATGTCCCTTCCCTCTTTAGCCGCCCTCTCATCCCCATCCCACCCCTCTAGATTGTCACGGAGCCCTGGTTTGAGTTTCCAGAGTCATATAGCAAATTACAGTCTCCTTTTTAAGAGAAACTAAAGGGATAGATTTTGGACAAAGAACATGCTCAAGACAAGCAGTTGCTTACTGAAGAACCAACATGGTTCCACCAGCCTGAGAAGTTCTAAGGGAAATGGCTCCTGAGACAAGCAGCCTCACTTTGCCCCAGAAGGGAGCTCTGGGTTCCCAGGAGAAGTCAGAGCCAACATCTCTTCTTTCTGCCTCCACATCTGTTGTGTGTGTGTGTATGCGCACACCATGCACTCAATCATATCCAACTCTTTTTAACCCCATGGAGTACGGCCTGCCAGGCTCCTCTGTCCATGGAACTGAGAAAATGAAAACTAAGTGAAAATGGAAGTCGCTCAGTTGTGTCTGACTCTTTGCGACCCCACGGACTATACAGTCTATGGAATTCTCCAGGCCAGAATACTGGAGTGGGTAGCCTTTCCTTTCTCCAGGGGATCTTCCCAGCCCAGGGATCAAACCCAGGTCTCCCACGTTGCAGGCGGATTCTTTACCAACTGAGCTATCAGGCAATTATTAGAATAGACTTAGGCATAGATATTACATGTGGCCAAAGTAATCTCTTAAGGCAGTTACTACGTGGAAAGTATGTGTGAACTCCAGAGCACTGTTTAAACAGCGGTCAGGGTCTTATTCCAGAAACTGTGGTAGAGCAGGCCTGGGGTGACCTCAGAAATCTGCCCTTTGAAAATAGCATTCCAGGTGATTCTCAGGCAGGCATTTCTTTTCTTTAAAATTAATTTTTATTGGAGTACAGTTGCCTTACCACACTGTTATTTTCTACCATACCAAAGTAAATCAGCTATTTGCTGTTGTTCACTCGCTAGGTCCTGTTCGATTCTTTCTGACCCCATGAACTGCAGCACACCAGACTTCCCTGTCTTTCCCCATCTTCCAGAGTTTGCTCAAACACACGTCCATTGAGTCAGTGATGGCTATCTAACAATCTCATTTTCTGTCAACCCCTTCTCCTCCTGCCCTCAATCTTTCCCAGCATCAGGGTCTTTTCCAATGAGTCAGGTCATCATATCAGGTGGCCAAAGTATTGGAGCTTCAGCTTCAGCATCAGTCCTTCCAATGAGTATTCAAAGTTGATTTCCTTTAGGATTGCCTGGTATACGTATACATAAATCCTCTCTGTTTTGGATTTCCTCCTCATTTAGGTCACCACAGAGCAGTGAGCAGAGCTTCCTGTGTAGGTTCTAGATACTATCAATAGTGTGTATATGTCAGTCTCAATTTCCCAATTCATTCTGCACCCCCTCCCCTCTTTGGTGTCCATTAAGTATTGGTTCTCTACATTGTGCCTCTATTTCTCCTTTGCAAATAAGTTCATCTTGAGTCAGGTGTTTCTTATCCTAAGATCAAAATAAGAAACACCCAGTGAGAAAATCACATAGCATTCTTGTTTCAAAAATAAGAGACAAGAGGGGAATTCTGCTTCAGGCAAGATGGTATAGCAGGGACCCAACTTGTCCTTCCAGAGCAGGGAGGTGCCATCCCCTCCCAAGGCGGGTCCTGGCAACTAGCCAAATTGAGGAGGCAGACGTGAGAGTAAACAGAGGCTGGAGTTGGCACAACAGTGTGTGCAGGGGAGGGGGCTAAGAGCTTGAACAGAACACAGGCCACCTCCAGGGTCCCCTGGACTCTCCAGCTGAGGGTGACCATGGTACGAGTGAGGAACAAAAAGCATCAACAAGGATGTGAGGGAATGAGGGAAGGGAGTCCTGTGCTCACAGGGCTGGGGAGGACACTGGATCCCACCGACGGGACTAGAAATACTCAGAATTCACACAATGGGGTAGAGTGCTCAGAGGTCCGACCTTGGTAGCGGAGAACAATGAGTCCAGACTGAAATGGACTAACACGTGTTGTGGTCCAAGCAGGGTCTCAAAGGATCCAACTGATTTAAAGTAATTTAACTGTGTTATGCTGTTGTTGTTTAGTGGCTAAGTTGTGTCTGACTCTTTGTGACCCCATGGACTGTAGCCCGCCAGGCTCCTCTGTTCATGTAATTTCCCAGGCAAGAATACTGGAGTGCGTTGCCATTTCCTCCTCCAAACTCTGTCATACGTAGGAATAAAAAGTGGTGAGTTTTATTATGGACCAAATAACCCACATGGTCAAACTGGGATCTAAATGATTTTCTAATTTTTTCTTTCATACCTTTTTTATACAGTTGAGTTTTCATATATTTATAACATAGAAACTTACAAAAACAAAAAACTTTTAAGTATATAATTTACAGTCTCATCAAAAGCCACCAAATACCTAGGAATAAATATTACAAAAGATGCATAGATCGCTACACTAAAAGCTACAAAATATTAGTAAGAAAAACTTAAGAAAACCTTAGTAAATAGAGGAATATGTTCACGGAGTAGATATATTGGCATATTGTAAATATGTCAATTGTCTCCAATTTGACCTACAAATTCAAAATCTCATCAGATTTTATGCCAATTGGCTGCCGAATCCCAAAATTTACATGAGAATTTATTTATTTTTTAAGCAACACACTTCTTTTGACTGGGAAGTCCAAGATCAAGGTGCTGGCAGACACAGTTCTTGGTGAGGACCCTCTACGTGGCTTGTAGATAACTACCATCTCGTGGTGTGCTCTTGTGACTTTTTCGTGTGCACACAGAGAGACAGCCCTGGTGTCTCGTACTCTTTTTTTTTTTTAATAAATTTATTCATTTTAATTGGAGACTAATTACTTTACAGTATTGTAGTGGTTTTGCCATACATTGACATGAATCAGCCACGGGTGTACATGTGTTCCCCATCCTGAACCCCACTCCCTCTTCCCTCCCCATCTCATCCCTCAGGGTCATCCCAGCACACCAGCCCCGAGCACCCTGTCCCATGCATCAAACCTGGACTGGTGATCCATTTCATATATGATAATATACATGTTTCATTGCCATTCCCTCAAATCATCCCACCCTCACCCTCTCCCACAGAGCCCAAAAGACCGTTCTATACATCTGTGTCTCTTTTGCTGTCTTGCATACAGGGTTATTGTTACCATCTTTCTAAATTCCATATATATGCATTAGTATACTGTATTGGTGTTTTTCTTTCTGGCTTACTTCACTCTATATAATAGGCTCCAGTGTCATCCACCTCATTAGAACTGATTCAAATGTATTAGAACAGCCAAGGAAATCTTGAAAAAGATGCATCAAGGTTCAGACATACGCTACTATATTTCAAGATCTATTGTAAAGCTATTACATATACATGCACACACAGATGTATATGAACATATGAGTATAATTTGGTTTTTCTTTTATCTTTAGTTTACTCCTTTTAGTATAGAGGTGATGCACCCTTCATGACATTTGTTCCTAGAAATCTGATGGGTTTTGATGCTGTCATATATGATGTACTCTTTTAATATATGCATAGTGACCTCCTTGCACAGTATTTATTCAACAAAATATCAAACTAACAAATGATAATAGTGGCACTATAGTTCAGCGGTAAAGAATTTTCTTCATCTTTTTTCATTGAAGTATAGTTACAATATTGTGTTAGTTTCACGTATACAGCAAAGTACCTTTCACTTGACTGTGTATCTTTTTTTCTTTAAAAATCTACTTAACAAAAACACTGTCTAAATTTTATATTAAAAGGCAAACTAGCCTTTGCACAGTTTAAGGGCTCCGTACATGAACCAGGAATGCATTTGGCTTTCCGGGTGCAGCACACAATTCTCTCCATTAGGGGGTTCTGTGAGACTAAGAAATGTGACTCCCGGGTGCTCTTTAAAAATAGACGGTAATTCCGGAGGAAAGAACACGTGCTGGCAGCCTGTTTTATCTCTTTCACTCCCAAGTGTCTTTGAGCACAACCAAAAATAATGCTGAAATAAATGAATCCTGGCAGAGAACAAACAATGCATTTCAGTATCATTTCCCTTTCGGTTCATTTCAATCACCTGCATTGAGTGCAGCTGTCTGTCTGTCTGTCCCACCTCAGGGATCTCAAGATGACCAGTGAGTGATCTGACTGCATCTCAACCAGTGAGCAAAAGGATTAGGTGTGACCCCAAAATGAGTTCTCCCCTGCTCGCGTTATATATGAAACTCACTTTTATAAAACGACATTTCATTGAATTGAGGGCTATTTGCTGGGGGTTGGGGGTGTGGGTTGGTGGGGACACTTAAAAACCAAGCTGGGGATTAGATATACGAGGAGAGCCTGTTGAATATGTTACTATTGTTTCATTATTGTATGTTTTATAGAATAATAAATCTTTTTAGTATATACTAGTGAACAGTGGCACCCCACTCCAATGCTCTTGCCTGGAAAATCCCATGGACGGAGGAGCCTGGTAGGCTGCAGTCCATGGGGTCGTGAAGAGTCAGACACGACTGAGCTACTTCACTTGCACTTTTCACTTTCTTGCATTGGAGAAGGAAATGGCAACCCACTCCAGTGTTCTTTACTAGACAATCCCAGGGATGGGAGCCTGCTGGGCTGCCGTCTATGGGGTCGCATAGAGTCGGACACGACTGAAGCGACGCAGCAGCAGCAGCAGCAGCAGCAGTGAACCTTGGAGAAGGAAATGGCACCCACTCCAGTGTTCTTGCCTGAAAAATCCCAAGGACAGAGAAGCCTGGCGGGCTACAGTCCACTGGGTCACAAAGAGCTGGACATGACTGAGCGACTGAGCACAGTGAACCTAAAACTCAGAAGATATTTTTAAAATGAAAGTAATTTTTCAAAGCAAAAGAACAGGTTTTAATATACCAAAGTTTAAATCTTTGCACATATTTCCTTTTTAATGTTTTTTTTTAAATTGTGGTCAAAGTAACATAACATACTATTTTAACCATATTTCACTGTACAGTGATGTGGCACCGAGTGCATTGACACTGTTGAGGAACTCTCACCTTCATCCGTCTGCTGAATTGCTCTCCTTCCTAAACTGAAACTCTGTCCTTGTTAAACACCAACTCCCCGTCCCCCTCCCCACCTCCTCAGCTGGCCCCTGGCAACTACCCATGTACTTTCTCACTATGAATTCGACTATTTGGCCGCCTGATATAAAGAGCTGACTCACTGGAAAAGGCCATGAAGCTGGGAAAGATTGAGGGCAGGAGAAGGGGGCGACCAAGGATGAGATGGTTGGAAGGCATCATCAACTCAATGGACATGAGTTTGAGCAAGCTCTGGGAGATGGTGAAAGACAGGGAAGCCTGGCGTGCTGCAGTTCATGGGGTCGCAAAGAGTTGGATACAATTTATTGACTGAACAACAAGGTCCCTCATATAAGTGGAATTATATAAGTGCAGACAGTATGTGTCTGCATCTAATGCATATTGGAATAACTCTTGCACAGATTCCTTGAGCTTTAGATTTGAGGAGATAATCACCGACAAGAGACAGGAATCGTGGAGCAGATGGAGAGAGACAGAAAGCGGGACAAGGAGTGCAAGGAGTAGGGGTGAGTGAGGGTAGAGGCTATGAATGACTCCTGATGCTCAGTCTGAGGTCATCTGGTTTCTGTTGAGTCTAAAACAAACCCAAACATAGACGCCCTCTTTGTAGAGCCCATTCCCCCTTTTTTGGCTCTAGCTGGCTTCAGTCTGATTTCTGGCATTTACAATGTAAAACAAAGTGCTACATTTTTCAGGGAGGAGGGGTACAATGGAGAACTGTAGAATATATTTTAAATTATAAGGTAGAAACAACTATTAAAAAGAGTTATGGAATAAGATTCCACAGAGTTTATTATGACAGTTCAGTTTCTTTTTTGCTTCCTTGCGGGCTCAAACAGTAAAGAATCTGCCTGCAATGCAGGAGACCCAAGCTCGATCCCTAGGTTGGGAAGATCCCCTGAAGAAGGGCATGGCAACCCACTCCAGTATTCTTGCCTGGAGAATTCCATGGACAAGGGAGCCTGGCGGGCTACAGTCCATGGGGCCACAAAGAGTAGGACACAACTGAGCGATTTTCAGCTTTTACTTTCTGGGGTTTTTTTTGTTTGTTTTTTTAGTTTTTAGTACTCGAATGGTTTCATTTGTTAGTTTTTTCATCTTGTTTTATTTGTACTTAAGTATAGTTGGTGTACAATCAACTTGTAATACAGATATACAATATTATATGTTACAGGTATATGATATAGCAGTACATAATTTTTAAGGTTATACTCTATTTATAGTTATTAGGAAATATTGGCTATATTCCCTCCATTGTGCAATATATCCTTGTAGCTTATGCTATATCTAATAGTTTGTGCCTCTTACTCCCCTCTACTCCTATTTTGCCCTGTCCCCTCCTCCCCACTGGCAACCACTAGTTTGTTCTATTTTTTGGTCATAGTCACTACTTTATTATACTTTTTAGATTCCACATATAAGTGAGAACTTGCAGTATCTATCTTTCTCTGTCAGACTTATTTCACTTAAGATAATACTCTCTAAGTCCACTCATGTTTTTGCAAATGGCAAAGTCTTATTCTTTTCATGGCTGAGTAATATTCCATCATACATATACACCACATCTTTTTAATCCATTCATATGCTGATGGACACTTAGGTCACTTCCATATCTTCGCAATTGTAAATAATGCTGCTATGAACTCTGGGGTGCATGTATCTTTTCAAATTAGAGCTTTTAAAGTTCTATTTAGATGACGTTTAAATAAAGTTTTAATAGAATGGAAGGATGGAAACAGAACAAAAAACTCACACCAAAGAAGACGATGAGAAGTTCAAGTAAAGGGGGTTCCAGACAATGCGAAATCAGAATAACAACTAATTCTTACAAGGAGCCAAGCACCATGCTATGATGTTGAAAACTTACCATCACATTTAATCGTTACATCCAGCCTATGCGTGAGATGCAATTTATTATTCTGTCCTACGGATGAGGAAACTGAGGCTTAGATACATTAATTACTGAGGTCAGAGAACAAACACACACAGAATAGGAGACCTTCATAAATGAGAATGCTGATCACGAGAAGTGAGACACAGGAAGAACTTCCTGGAATGGAACTTGGCAGCATTTCAAAGATGAGTGGGAAAGAACGCTAGAGCAGTTAACACGGATGGATTACGGACTCCCAGAATGCTGAGCTATAGAACTAGAGATGCTGAAGAAGGTTCAGCTTCATCTAGGTTCCCAGGTGAAGCTCGGGACCCAGGAGTTTAGATTTCTATTTCCTCTCTCCACTGCTTCAGCTAATTATATTCCAAGACCCTCAAGTGATTCCATATCCCATGCCAAGTCTAATGACACCATGTATGATTTTTATTCATTTATCTGAAAGCTTCTATATGTTACCTATCACAATATTTAGTGTGTATTCCTTTATATGTGGACCATAGGCGAAAAGGCTAAATAATTTGAGAACTAACTTTCGCTTACATGGAATGTTTTAATCTTTTCTTCTTGGAAATGCAGCATTACTGTGTCATTGAAATTAGGTAATAAGGAAATAGGGCTCATTTATTCCAAACGTTTCCTGAACTGGCAATTGGTGTTTTGGGTAGAATTCCTTCTGGTAAAACCTGGGTCTTCATGCCATGGAGATCCCTGGATCCAGCCCTACCTTCTGTTACTTTCACGTGACTCACGAGCACCAGTGAGACCCATGGAGACAGGACTGGGGACCGTGAAGTCATCCAGAATGTGAAACTCCATGAATATTCATCTTGCTATCAGGACAGAAGGATATGTTTGTTGCTGTTGGGCAATGTCAACCCATTAAACAATATTTTTAGCTATTGCTGTTTTCTCTCAAACACATGAACAAGTACACACACACACACACCACACACACACACACACACACCTTTCCACTCACTTATAAGATTTTCCATATCCCTAAGCCCTCATATTACAATAACCATTTCCAAAGATCTTTAGAAGAACTGTCAAACTACCTCCAGAGAAAATACATTATTTTACACTTTCTGGTTTTATTTTTATTTTTATTTTTTTTTTCTGGTTTTATTTTTAATCCATACGGATTGGAAGTTGAAGCTGAACCATATTTTATAGAAAGTTAACACATCGACATCCCATATATTGACAAACTTTTGAAGGAGGGAATTTGTTATAACCTAAACTGTCACCTAGCAACTGAGACAAATAGCTGCTTCACCCATCACACCTATAAATAAACTTTGGCCCCGAGCCCTCCATTGCCCTGTCGTTCTCAGTTGGTGACTAATGGTCTCATGTTCTCTGTTGGTAGTGAACATCTGTTGATGTTAACTACTGCTGAATTTTTCTTAGAAAGGTCAGTCAGTCTCCAGTTACAGATCTGGACATTTCTTAGTGCGATGTGTTATGACTGTTTTTAATCCTCCAGATCCACGGCGTGTTCCCCTGCATGCTGGTGTGTTTGCGCGTGAGGGTGTGTAGGCAGAGAAACAAAATAAAAAACAAGGATTTGTTTCCCTGCACAAACACTCACAGAATTAGAACCATGAGAAAGCAAATGAGATATGTCAACTGGAGGATTAAATAAGCAAACACGAGATTAAGAAATTATATTGCACTCCATGTGAAGCCCTCACTTTCTCAGATCAACGAGCCACGTGGACATCTTTCTACCCTGCCAGGCACCACTCGGAGGCCCACCTGAGTGTGGGCTCTTCCTGCCCTGAGAAGCTGGGCCTCACCTCCCTCCAGGCAACTTGGTGTTTTATTGGAGCTCTTTCTCTCTCTTTAAACCATGTCACCAAGGAATTAGAGATCAGCCACTTTGTGAAACTGCCCTTCCTTCCACCTCAACTCTGCCTTGCCACTTCCCCAGGGAGCAGAGATCATCAATGATCAATTTACCAAGGCCTTCTGGAATCCTGGCATTTGGTTGCTCATCACATTACTTTTGGAACAAAAAAAGAAAAACTTCTTTGTATTGGGGTATAGAGATTTACAATGCTGTGATAGTTTCAGGTGAACAGTGAAGGGATTCAGCCACACATATACATGTATCCATTCTCCCCCAAACTCCGCTCCTCAGTCCAGGCTGCCATATAACATTGAACAGAGTTCTTTGTGCTATACAGTAAGTCCTTGTTGGTTATCCATTTTTAATACAGCAATGTGTATGTGTCCATCCCAAACTCCCAAACTATCCCTCTCCCCATTCTTCCTACTCCCCCTGCCCCCAAACCATAAGTTCCTTCTCAAAGTCAGTGGATCTGTTTCTGTTTTGTAAGTTCATTTCTATAATTTCTTTTTAGATGCCCATCACACTACTTCTTATATGATTCTAGCTTCTATGAACAGATGCCCGCAGTAGTTATTTTCCAGCGTTTTCAATTTTGTTAATTTTTCAACAAGTAGACTTTCCTAAGCCGAGGGCATGAACAATTTAAATTCCATTACAAGCTCCTAACAAGCTCCTACTTGAGACCTTCAAGAAAGTCAACACCCTTTCATTTGTAAACACTGAAATCTGCTTTAATAACTACCCCTGAGGAAAGAAAAGGTTTCTACTTTATCCCTGAAGGACAGACAATACCTGAGAACCAGGAAACATTCTCCAAAGAAAACAGAAATTGTTCTTGGGAAGCACGTTTGCTAATTCAGATATAAGCCTTTCTCTCCATTCTGTTTGGTATCTACATTTCCAGTGAAGTACCATCCAGGATTTACTATAGTTGGAGTCAAAAGAAAATGTCCCCTCCCTGCTTTTTCTTAAAACAAACAAAACCCTTTGGCCTAGTTGCATGAAGCCTAAGCTTCTGTGACAATACTGAAGAATGTATTTCTTATGGTGCAAAATTTTTCATTAACTGTATAGTTCCTCACTTTGTTTTTTGAGAAATCTTAGCCATAGCACTGGGCTGGAACAGGTATATACAACTCAAACAGGCTCAATGATGATCAAGTTCCTCCAAGGGGCATTTTTTTTTTAATAAAGGTCAATTAACATTAATTTTGTTTTGAGAATTTGTTGGCAGCCTTTGTGTTAAAGGGATACCTTGGAATATGGCAAATGGGAAGTCAGTGGCTACCTATCATTGAGGTGTTTATCAAAAATGCTACACTGCTGGGACTTTCCTGGTGGGCCAGTGGTTAAGAATTCACCTTCCAATGCAGGGGACATGGGTTCGGTTCCCAGTCAGCGAACTAAGATCCCATCTGCCATGGGGCAACTAAGTTCAAGCACCACCACAGAAGAAGCCCAAGCACTGTAATGAAGAATATGTCTCACTCTGATTATACATATATTTCTTGTCCCTTATATTTCTTCTGCTTTTTGCTTTATGTTATCTTTGTTTCTTTGTTGTTAGGTGTCCAATGGTTTATGGTGTCTATCTTCTCCGTGAATTGTACGTTTCATCATTAAAAGTACTCATCTTTGTTTCATTTAAAAATAAATAAATTTAAACAAAACAAAGAAGACTCAGCACAGCCACAGCCACACACACACACACACACACAAATGCTACACTGTTAAATCACAGGCCCCAGTCTCACCTGAGGTCTTTAAAGAGTGAATTTCCCATTCATTTTCTTTTAAAAGCCAGTAAACAATGTTGATGATTCCTACAAGAAAGTGTGGGGAAGGAAATGGAAACCCACTCCAGTACTCTTGCCTGGAAAATCCCAGGGACGGAGGAGCCTGTTAGGCTACAGTCCATGGGGTTGCAAAGTCAGACATGACTGAATGACTTCACTTCACTTCACTTCATAAGAATGTGCCCCTACCAAGAAGATCACTGTTACCAGTCACAGAAAAAATGAGAGTCGCATTATGATGTCTTATTGCTTGCCTAACTGGCCATCAGCCTCCCTTAAAAGCAGATTTTTAACAATGAGCTACTGTGTGGATATTGCATGTTTTAATGGTGAATGAGTACAAGGCCATATCCAAGAGCAGCATGGCGGAAGGTGGGGGTGTGTCTGGCATGAACTAGAAAGGCGTACGTGGTGGGAGGGGAGGAGAGGCGGGCCTGGCACACGTTACCGAGGAGCCATGTTTTGTCGGGGGAGGAGGTGCAGTGGTTGATGCTGTGGAGTGAAGACAAACTTCAGAACTTATTTCTCCTAGTGATAGCTTTCTTAGGAAAAGAAAAATTCTAAAAAGCAATTAACACAGCCTGTCTGCTTTTAGAGAGTTGTTATAGGAATGTATTTTCCCTACTTTATCATACACAGAGCAGCAGTAAGAATCAAGCTGATACAGAGAAGGAGAAATAGCATATTACATCCCTTATGTGTGGAATCTGGGAAAAAAAAAAAAAAAACAATACAAAAGAACTTACTTACGAAACAGAAAGAGACTCACAGACTGAGAACTTAATGGTTGTGAGGGGCCAGGGTGGGGGGAAGGATGGGGCAGAAGGGATAATTAGGGAGTTTGGGCTGGACACGTACACGCTGCTATATTTAAGATGGATAACCGACAGGGACCTCCCGTGTAGCACAGGGAACTCTGCTCAGTGCTCTATGCCAGCATGGAAGGGAGGGGAGTCTGGAGAAGAATCAGTTCAGTTCAGCCGCTCAGTTGTGTCCGACTCTTTGCGACCTCATGGACTGCGGCACACCAGGCTTCCCTCTCCAGAGTCTTCTCCAAGACCACACGGAGAAGAATGGATACGTGTACATGTATGGCTGAGTCCTTTTGCTGTTCATTTGAAGTTATCACAACATTATTAACTGGCTTATCAGCTAGACCCCAATACAAAATAAAAAGTTAAAAAAAAAAAAAAAAGAATTTGGCTGATAATGAACTAAAAAGGAGTTACCTTCAGTGCGTTTTTCACCACCTTGATAACCGTTATTGTTCATTTTATACCTGAAAAGTGAAGGGGTTTCTGCAAACACTTTATTTAAACATTTCCCCCAACATTTCATTTCCATTCACAATAATAACTTGCTTAGAAAACCTTACTCTTAAAAAGTCATATTCCCTTGTGCAGTGTAGTTTGATGCAAATAAAGGAGACTGGAATGATCTGGGCTGAACTTCATGCCAGTGAGAGAGGTGCCTGCCATCTCCCCCGTCCCCTTTCATCTTTGCAGACACTCATGGCTGCCACCAGAATGCAAATTCCTTCTGCGGTGTTCAGGAGAATCTAAAGGCTGCCACAGAGATTTCTGGGTGGAAAAACTGCCAAGCCAGTACATTGGAGAACACCTGCTTGCCCAATATTGTAACCATTTCTAGGAAGCTACCGACACTGAATCAGATCTCCTAGGAGAGTGTGTGTTCACACCTCCCCAGCTTGCTTGGGCCCCATGTTGTTGGCCAAAAAGTTTATTCCAGTTTTTCCATAAGAAGTTATGGGAAAAATCCGAACACACTCTGCCCAATATATCCATACCCATTACTCCTCTCCCTCTAGGTCACTGTTTACTGGACTGTCTAGTCAGTAAAACACTACAGGCCTTCATGTTTTTATATACAGAATGTATTATGATCCCATGTTCTGCTTGTACTGTATTGCAGGGGAGCAAAATCTGCCGTCCCAAATTGTGGATTATTTTGAGCTGAAAACAACCAAGGCCCAAAACACTCAGGAAGAAACTTTGACCTTCTCCCTAAAATGCCTAAAATAATGAGATAGAGGGCCTGTCCCAGGAACCAAGAGATATTGAGAATATCAGAGATATTTGAGAATCAGAGATATCTGTAAAGAACATGATCCGAGCATGGTGGGAGAAACTCGGCAGGCCTAGAGAGCAGAGTCCACTCTGTGTCCCACTGCTCTGCAGGTCCAGCCAACCTTCACTTACCAAGCCTTTGCTTCTGTTAAAATGTATTTGGTCGTGCCAGGTCTTAGCTGTGGCACGTGAGATCTAGTTCCCTGACCAGGGATCGAACTTTTGCCCCTCGCACTGGGAGTGTGGTGTCTTAAGCACTGGACCATCAGAGAAGTCCCCAGACATTTGCTTTTCGATCTCCATGTCAACTGCCTTCTAGCCTTAAAAGTCCAAAACCGCTACCCTCAACATTCTCTGTGTCTTTATCTAAAGATGGTAGTTAAGGTGAAGGTTTTGGCCATTGTGGAGAGTTACTTCTCCTGAGTAACTGTATGCACATGCTAATAAACTTCTGTTTGATTTTATCCTGTTAATCTAGCTCATGACAATTTTATTCTCAGACTGGCCAGAAGTACCTAGAAGAGTTGAGGAAAATTTATTCTTCCCCAACACTATAATATAGTTACATGAAATAAACTTGATAAGAGCCTGAGTAAGGTGAAATAGCTCTTTGATCAGCTTTAATCGTTTACTTTTGGTTGAGTCCTGCCCCAAGGCCATAGGTGTGAGGCCTTGTACCAAGGCCACAGAAGCGGAGCCCAGAACCAAGGTCATCTCCGAAGCAGACTGAGCCCCTTTGTGACTGTTGCCAAAAACCCTCTTAATCATCACGAGCAGGCTTCCTGACTCATATTAGGCAAAAATGCCCACCCCGGAAGTCACCCTATGGCATCCTAACCAATCTTCTCATGCCAACCTTCCAGTAGGAATTTTCCTTGTCTTGAAGTATAAAAATTGGCTACTAACCCTCACAAAGTGTTGACTCCCCCTGGTCTGTCAGGAGGTTGGCACGCTGCATTTGCAGTACCCTCAGTATCTCTGCCTTTTGCTTTTAATAAACTCACCCTCTTCTGAAATGCTCTGTGTCAGCAAATTCTTTTCCAACCCACACTCGGATTGCCTTAACACTTTTTCCCATGTGGAACCATCCAGAACCACAAGGACAAGACTGCTGCAACATAGCATGTAACCGGGCCTGGACATTCCCAGGGTGGTCTCCATCCAGCTAAGTAGGTCAGTAAGTGAAAGTGAAAGTCACTCAGTCACGTCCAACTCTTTGTGACCCCATGGACTGTATAGTCCATGGAATTCTCAGGCCAGAATACTAGAGTGGGTAGCCTTTCCCTTCTCCAGGGGATTTTCCTGACCCAGGAGTTGAACCAGGATCTCCCGCATTGCAGGTGGATTCTTTACCAACTGAGCTATCAGAGAAGCCCTAAGTGGATCAGTAAAGTGGTGCTAAATATTCATCTTGAGCTCCATGCAAGTTCATCATCCTTGGAGAGAGTCTTAAAGATAACGGGTCTTCAGGGAACTGACCACAGCCAAAATAAAACCAATGGAGGCAGATGGTCAAAGAAAATCATCTATAATTAAACAACATGATGACTATTTTAAACAAATATGCACTGAAAGAGAGAGGGAGATCTTTTTTTTTTAATTTTATTTTTTATTTTTTAAATTTTAAAATCTTTAATTCTTACATGCGTTCCCAAACATGAACCCCCCTCCCACCTCCCTCCCCACAACATCTCTCTGGGTCATCCCCATGCACCAGCCCCAAGCATGCTGCACCCTGCATCAGAGGGAGATCTTTTAATCGTTGTCTTGAAAGATATTCTATGTTTAGAACTATATGTTGATCAGGGCTGAATTTATCATGCACATTCTTTTGTTTTCCCTAGCTCATGCTACCGTGCATTTTTAAGAAATGGAAATGATAGCTCATCAAAATGTTGGGTTCTAGAAAAGGTAATTGCTTCTATAGACAGATAGATGCCTTTGCTTCTCTTATCATAAACAAAAGCCTATACCTTCTAATCTATGTACCTTTTAACAAAACTATCTCGTACTGACATGGTCTGAACAATCCCTGTACATAGCGTAATCACCAGACACCCCAGATGCTAAGAATATGATTAGGTTCACTTAAAAATTAAGTTTATTTTGAATATATAGCCCGAGAGGCCAAGAATGAATCAACTCTGTTATGAAGGGACTCTTTGGAATCATAAGAGGAAATGAAATTAATATTCTTTTAATGAATTATGCTAAAGAATGCAGGAATATAATAATATACAGATCAGTGGCACAGCGACCACAGAAGTCACTGGGGAGCCATTCTGACTACTCCCAGGAGGAACTCAGGTTTCTATAAACTAAGGAACTGGACCAGACTGGATACTAACTGGTTTTGGATAATATTTAGCCTTCTTTGAAATATCTCAGGGATTCAGAGGGTTCATGGGCCCCAGGTTGAGTACAGCTGGATTCGATCATCAATGATACCTTCAGTTCAAGGATTTTATAATCCATCCACATGTTTACCTGAACTCAGGAAAACTCTAGATATGTCCTCTACTTTCATGAAATAAACGTTTATTTTCTACTACAAAGAGTCAACTTAGAAACTGACATTAAACTTTAGAGAGAACTGTTTAAAGCTGACAACGTCCCTTAACACATCCCTGGTGATACCAATGGGAAAAAGAACCTCTGCCATTAGCTATCAGTGACCCATCAAGTACTGACGTTAAAGTGTCAGATCTCAGGCCAAGAGAGGTTCCCAGCAAACAGACCTCCTAATAAGCTGTGAGGGCCCCATCTGCTTCCATTCTCTGAGGCTGTGAGGATATTAAAGATATAAACTGTCCATATCTGTGGTCCTAGGATGGAGAAACCTAAAACCGTATAAGGAATTTTATGAGTTGGAGCAAACTCTGGGAGATAGTGAAAGACAGGGAAGGCTGGCGTGTTGCAGTCCACGGGGTCGTGGAGTCAGACACAACTGAGCGACAGAACAACGAGGAAGGTTCATCTCTCCTTACTGATTTCCGGGCCGGGCCCTGGGGACTGCAAGGCCAGAGCAGACATCCCATCCAGCCAGCCCACCCTCTACAGGCTCAGTCAGCTGGACCCTCGAGGTGTTCCCAGGGCTCCAACCTTCACTGGTTTGTTATCTTTCTTTTCCAAAGTTGCTAAAACATGTGAGTCGAAATGCTATGTCTGGTCAAAGCAGGACCTCTGATTTCACTGATCAGAAGATGGCAGAGATGAGGGTCAGAAGGCAAAGGCAAATTTTCCAGAAGCAATGGGTGCTCTTTACTATCAGGGCCTAACTACCTGGGAGTAATTTAACTTCCTATCTTAGATTTTCATCATGGGGATTAAAAGAGCAAACACAACCCACCTTTATATGTTGCAAACCATGGTCACTTTTAAGCTACTTTTTCAGTATTAGATAACTTCCCTATTCCAGTTGTTATTATTGTTTAGTCCCTAAGTCATCTCCGACTTTGCAACTTCATGGACTCAGCCTCCTCTGTCCATGGGATTCTCCAGGCTATAACACTGGAGTGGGTTGCCATTTCCTTCTCCAGGGGATCTTCCTGGACCTGGAAGGCAGGTGATTCATTCCACTGAGCCACCAGGGAAGCCCTATCTGAGCTCGTGTAGATGATTAATTCTCAGCCATGCTAATGAGAAGTTGGTATGAATATCCTTAGGCTCAGGGTAGAACTTGAATGCTGACTAGAGACTGGAAAACCAAGCAGTATACTTGTGGGTCAGTCAACGCAATCCAGTAAACACTAATGTTTGCATATGTGCTGTGGGAATTATAAATGTGCCAGTTGAATTAGGGCTTAGAACAAGACTGGTGTTCTGGCATAAAACACATCCTAGTGAATTAATAATAATTTCTTGTTTCATTTATTTACAGAGGAACGAGAATTTAATAAGTCAAACAACCCACATAAAGGATCATTCTCAATGTTTATGCCTATTTCCCACGGACCTTTTTAGTTGTTTGTCCACCTTTTAAAAATAGTATTATTACTTTGTAACTGGCCCTTACTGATTCTAATACATTTAACTTAATTTTCATAAACAGCTATATGTATTAAGAGATAAGTTTGCCTGTTGTGTCAAATGTCAAAGTGCCAGGGGTTTAAACAAGAAAGCACTTCTTTTTTCCCTCAGGGACAGCAGAGCACAGTGGTCCAGGGCTGACATGAGATCTCTGTAATGTTGAAGACCCAGGTTCTTTCCATCTTGTTGCTCCATGTTCTCAACATCACATAGCCATCCCATGGTCTATGGGATGGAAGCAGAAGGCACCCCCTCTCCCTTTGAAATCACGACCTGTAAGTTGTATCTGAAGCTTCCAAGCACCTCCCACTGGCTGGAATGTAGTCACATGGCCATGTCTGGCTGCATGGGAGCCTAAGAAATGTAATTAAATTGCTGGAGGCCATCTTCCAGCTGGAACTTGAGATTCTTATTACCAAAGGAAAGGAAGTCAAGGATTGGGGGACAGCCAGTAGACTCTCCGACAACAATACTCCTTTTGATCTCTTACTTCATCAGTTTATTATAATTTATAATTAAAATTATGCGATTACAGTAGTGACAATGGCTATTAAGAGATTTGAGAATGAACACACGACTCAGAATGCCGACAAACAGTGGAAGCTGTTATACCCTAGAATGGAGGAGACAGACGTGTTCTGGAAAGGTCCAGAGAGCAAATATTTGGGCCCTGCTGGCCAGTCTGTATACACAGCTCTGCTTCACAGCATGAGGGCAACCACAGACAGCCTGCAAACGGAAGAGCATGGGGTGTCCCAGGAAAATTTGACTTATAAAAACAGGCCGCGGGTGAATTTGGCCTCAGGGCTTCACTGAACTTCTGGGTACTACGATGATAAGGATCACTGATTAGCCCAGTGAGCCAACCAGGAACCATCCAAAGGACTTCTAGTCCAAGGGTACCTTCCACTTATTGTGCACATACCAAATGCGAGGAACTACATGTTGTTGTCGCTAAATCGTGTCTGACTCTTTGCAACCCCATGGAGTGTAGCCTGCCAGGCCCTTCTGTCAATGGAATTCTCCAGGCAAAAATGCTGAAGTGCGGTTACCATTTCCTCCTCCAGGGATCTTCCCAACCCGGGGATCAAACCCCTATCTCTTGCTTCTTCTGCCTTGGGAGGCAGATTCTTTACCTCTGAGCCACCAGGGAAGCCCAGGAACTACATTAGGAGCTTGGTAACATTTTCTCTAATCCTCACAACTATCTGACAAGGTGGACTAAATGCCCCCATTTTCCAGATGAGAAGGGGACACAACCAAGAGCAGCAGCCCTCAGGATCTAAAGCCAGGTCTTTTCAGCTCCAACCCACCAGCCTCTCAAGCCTGTGGTTACCAAAAGAGTCCTTTTGTTAATGAAATATAAGCACACGGTTTGTCATATTACTGGTTGAAGCTGGTGAATGCCAGATTTGACCTGTCAAGTATTACAGTGAGAAAATTTCCTCCGATCTTAAAATAGTCCTTGTCCCAGAAGTTTATCCAGGCCTTAGCAAAAGGCATCCAACCTTCAGACTTTTCCCTAGGTGAAGCTGCTAAGCTTCAGAACCCTGGTATCTAATGGAGTGGAAAAGTCAAGGTGCCATAAATACCACTGAAAACTTTTAGGGTCTTTTAAAGCTTATCTAAATAAACAAAGATTAGACCCCAGCCCCTCTAACTCCAACCCTGACTCCTCACACATGTGCAGTGGGCTTCATACACATAACCACTCTACCCTCCCCAAGTACAGCAGACCGTGCTAATTTGTCATCGTACTCTTTCTAGAATCTTCCCAATGAGGCCTCACAATCCTGTCAGAGCTCCAGGCCCCATTTCCAGTTTATATGAGTTGGCATCAGATAATGAAGTCATTTGCCACCAAACCCTCAACACTTATGGAACAAACCGCCTCCTATTTTCCCCTCTGCAGTGCCCAAAAAAGGAATTATATGTTTCTTCCTTTATTGTTGCTGCCAATGTCTGTTGTATCTTAGTTTACTGAGCAAATCTCTTCTTGTTTCAGCAAGCAAGTCAATTAAGTCTAGGTTTATAATCTATTGATGTGTGTATTCCTATGTCTCAAGTCTTCCTTCATACAAACAAACATACTTCTAAAAGGAAGTTTTCATAGTATTACAAAGTGGGGAAACTATGACTATTTAGAATTCACATTCACTTTAATCACTTTGGAAGGAAACATCTACTACTTATATAATAAGTTACTCCAGAAACACTGAGTTAATTTCTTAGAGAAGAGAGCCACGTTTAAACATATATATGCCACATAATGGGCTTCCCTGGTAGCTCATACGGCAGGAGCTACAATGCAGGAGACCTGGGTTCAACTTCTGGGTCGGGAAGATCCCCTGGAGAAGGGAATGGCAACCCACTCCAATACTGTTGCCTGGAGAATACCATGGACAGAGGAGCCTGGAGGGTTATAGTCCATGAGGTTGCAAAGAGTAGGATGCAACTGAATGACCAACACGTTCATGCCACATGATTAATGAGTTCTGCAGAGAATACTCCCAGTAGTAGATGCTAATAATTCCCCAAAACATAGAAACACATCTGTAATCCCCTCATCTTCTCTGGGCTTCCCTGGTGGCTCAGTGGTAAAGAATCTGCCTGCCAATGCTGGAAACATGGGTTCGATCCCTGAGTCGAGAAGATCCCCAGGAGAAGGAAATAGCAACCCACCCCAGTATTCTTGCCTGGGAAATCCCATGGTCCGAGGAGCCTGGCGGGTTACAGTCCATGGGGTCGCAAAGAGTTGGATATGACTGAGTGACTAACAACAACAATCACAACCTCTTCTCTGAAGATGGAGTCTATAGGCATGGTTTCCACAGGCATAATGTGAAAACGCTCTGACCGATGGGCTTGTTTTCCTTTAAAAAATAAAACACTTGCTTAGAGTTCAACTAAAACACTGACCAGGAGATGTTCCTTCCTGAGTCACAGGATAATATCGGTGCATGGGTGCTCATTCAGTTTCAGCGAGCAAAGAGGCTGCATCTTGCTGGTAATTACAAGCTGACGCCTCTGATGCACCACCACAAGTGGGTATCTGCCCAGCTCTGGGGAGCCAGTCTCCACCCTGGAAACACAGCAACCCATCATAAATCAGAGTTACAGAGAATAGCAGGCAGGTGGGGGCCTCAGCCCTTCTCTCACCTCGTTCTGTATCTCCCCTTCCAAGGAAGACCATGTGGGCTGGTGGCCCCTCTCCAGACGCTGCTGAATCCACAGAGTAGCATCTTTAGTAGCTTTCTGGCACTGTGCCAGTGGGTGACAGTCACGCCCAGGGCAGGGCAACCCTGCGGAAATGAGGTTGTGGTGTGGGGGTAGGGGGCGGGTAGGGGAGCGTGTTCTGCCCGGAGGGCTCATGGGAGCCTCCTTCTAAGGGTCCCACGTGTGTCCTCCTGAGCACTGAGCTTCTGTGTGCCTTCTGGGAACAGCCAGGACACGCCCTATCCCACTGTCTCCCAATGTCTGCAATGGGACAGTGTGGGACCTAGATGTACTGCCATGCGTTGCTACATCCAGGCTTTTGGCAGTTTGGGACGAAGAGGTGGGTGAGTACCATGAGTGAGATGGTAGTTCCTGGGCTGAAGGCACCAGGGAAAGGAGACTAGAGGCAGAACAGATGCAGGAGAGGATGAGAGAGAAATTAGAAAAAAATGCAGGGAGGAACAGCTCAGGTAGAATCGTCTTAACTGATCATCTCTCTCACAAAACTGGATGAGATGAGGTCACTCTGGCTGAAGAACCAGAAGCCAGGACTCCCCCAGGAGGTCACTTTTATTTTCCTATTCAGAGTTCACTGGTGGTTTCACAAGAACAGCTGGAGAAACATCAACAGAGTTAACTCACTTCTGCCTGAAGGTCTTTCCTCTGACTTTGGGCTGGTTCTTATTATACACTCTTACTAGGCTGTGATGTGGCCAACCGGCCCCAGAAACCAACTGAAACTCCTGGATTTTATTTGAAAGAGCAATGTGATTGCTGAAGAAAACTTCTGATTTTCAAAGCAACCTTCGTTTAAAAGACTGTAAGCGGATGCCCTATTTTCTCAAACACAAAATTGAGGCACTGAATTTCTTTCCCCTTAACTTCAACCTATAACTGACCTTCTCCAGTACTGAATCCTTTTTGTCCCCTTGTCTAAAGTATAAAACTGGGTGAGTGGCACATTTCATTTTCTGTTTTTTTAATCCATGTTGCTGTTGTTGTGTCCGACTCTTTGCGACTCCATGGACTGCAGCACGCCAGGCTTCCGTGTCCTTTGCTATCTCCCGGAGTTTGCTCAAGCTCATGTCCACTGAGTCAGTGATGCCATCCAACCATCTCATCCTCTGTCGCCTCACCCCCAATCCATCTTACTCACCCAATATCTACTGCTCAGAATTGGCTCCAGACAAAATTTAACCTCTGTTGTCCCCTTCTTCTCCTGCCCTCAACCCTTCACAGCATCTTCGTGTGTGGCAGAGGCTATTCCCTTGATAATTACTTTATCTCACTCTGGTCCAGAAAGGATTTGAGGTCGCTTATAAAAAACACATAGTGAACAAGGGATAAATAAACAATTCAGGGAGCAGAGCCTGTTAGTCCACAGGCTGTATTTGTATAAAATGGTGCACCTTTTCCAGGAGATGAAGCGTCACTCCAGGGCACAGGGCTTGGGGGTGGAGCCTAGGATGGACGTCAGTGGCCCCCACCTCCACTGACTCTCTCAGCTGGATGCCTTGAATACAACCTCTGCAGCCGTGGGCCTGTGGCCCTACAAAGGAACAAGACTAAAACGCCTTATGGGAGAGGAAATAGAAGAGCCCAGGGGAAGAAGAAGATATAGAAGTACATCTGGAGGGTCCCACATACCATCTAGAAGTGAGCTGTGATTTACCCCAAAATGGCTAAATCAGAGATGGAAATATGATTGTTTAGAAGAATCATGGTGCCCGTAAGATTAAAGCAAACCACTTAGACAAGTGGGCTTGCCTGGTGACTCAGGCCACAAAGAATCTGCCTGCATGGCAGGAGGCCTGGGTTCGATCCCTGGGTCAGGAAGATCCCCTGGAGAAGGGCATGGCAACCCACTCCAGTATTCTTGCCTGGAGAATCCCATGAAAGGAGGAATCTGGTGGGCTGCCATCCAGGATAGCAAAGAGTCAGACACAACTGAGCGACTACCATACACACACTTAGACAAGGGACAACACGTGCACTGAACTCCCTCCTGTGGGCACTCAGTTCTCTGTTGGATGCACAGGGCAGACATCCTCATTCCCCCAAGAAAGAGTAAGTACTTTGACTCAACACAGGTCACTGGCGTGACACACTTGCTTACCTGGGTTACATCAATCCCACGAAGAATCAAACAATGTGGACTGAACACACACCCCACTGTGGCCCTATTTAAACCGACCGTCTCGACCAAACCAAACAGGAACGGGCCAATTCTGTACACACCCAAGGGTGAGTCCACCATCTAGAGTGGATGGATTACACACATTGAACACCCTCTGCATGGATCATGACCAGCAAGCAAAATATTCCCAAAGATGAAGCCACAGATGGTTGAGGTGTTTTCACTTAAAAGTGATCTATTCTATATTCCCTAAGGAAGTATATAACCTATGCAAGTATTATTATCATTAACTCTTTCTTGAGGGCTTACAATGAGCCACTTATAAAGCTAAATATTTAATGCGGATTACCATATTTCATCTATAAGACAAACTGATAAAGGAAGTATTATTAATCCCCATTTTAATGATAAAATGAAATTCAAAAATGCCACTCAGCTAGTCATTGGTGAAGTTGGGATTTGCAGCCAGAACTGGAAACAGCTTTGCATCATCACACAGACCATGTCTGCACTCTACAGAGGAGTTAAAATAGTTAAGTGTTTATGTGTAAAAATGTGAGCATCAACAAACTAAGAAGTTATTCTATATAAAAAAGTCACCAACAAACCAGACTACTGGAGCATTCCTCTTAGATGTCACTAGCCTGCAATTTTTTTTAAAAAGCTGAAGAGGGAGCCAGACTGTAATTTTTACCATCGATATCCTTTCAAATGACAACTGATAACATTTTATAAAAATCAATAGTAAGTAAACAAGTTTTCCCAGTCTGCAAGTTTTAAAATAAAACCCCTCAAATTCACTGACATCTTCCCAAGGAAAAATGGGGTTCATGTCCTCTTCCTTCAAACTGGGATTGACTGCTTGACCAGTAGGACATGGTGGGAATGATACTTGGACAGTTTCTGGAACCAGGCCTTAGGAAATTGGCAGCTCAGACTTCTTAGCCTTAGATCTAAGCATTCCCCTGAGAAAAATTAAAGTGGTATACCTTACTCCCATTTATATATGACAAAATAATCTTGAACAACAGAGTAATACTAATAAACGGGAGAAATTCAAAGGTGAGAGTATTAAAAAAGGTTCCCCAAATCTTTAATACCATTGAGAGGTGCTTAGAAGAGGAAGAAGCAACATACAAAACTGTGTGTAAAATACATAATGATTGTAACTTTGCCAAGAAAACCTGTCCAAGGAAGTACTAGAAAAAACAGAATATAATACAACAATCCTCCCCTCCTTTTTTTTTAGGGTAGTAACATTATGATGGATCCTTTCTTACATTTTTTTGCGTTCATTTTTCTCTCATACGGTTTTGGTTTCCCCAATGAATAGTAATAACATCTTGAGTGGGAAAACCTTGCATATGAGGTTTTGGTTCCCAGATGAGCCTGTGCCCTCCCATGCCTTCTATGGGAATCCGATTTCTATCGTATGGAGACACCGAGTGGCTCCAGACACAGATTTGCCCATGAAGAGACAAACAGCTGGGAGTAAGGGTGGCCTGAACAAGGGGACAGCCCCTCTGTCAGAGACAGCTTCTCGCAGCAGCCTGGGGACAGGCCTCTAGGTGGTTCGCCACACAACAGCTGTAGCCCTCCTCTGGCAATGGAAACCAAGGCCACCTTCATCACCTTTTAAGGATTGCAGAGAATGAGTTACCCTGTGTTGATAAAACAGAAATGAGTTTCAACAGGGCTTGACTACCAGAAGCTTACTGGGGAGCTGTGAGGGTTTGGGAAGTTAATGGTTTGTTGACTGGTGAGTAAAGGTATCACCACTAAACACACTCTCTTGCAACAAGGACTGATCACATTTTTCTCCAAGCTCTTAATCAATTTCAAATATTAGCACAGCCAGAAATCCATCAATTTCAAAGCAGGATTTCGAAAATGCTAAACATTGTCTATGCCTGAGAGATATTTTCCATGACTGCATCAAAGGGTGGAAGGAAAATAAACCATTCATTCCTTTGACAAAGCTTTCCTGAATGTCTAGTATGCCTTGAGGATATATAAATGAAGATGGAGCAGTTTTTAATAGAATTAAAGGCTGACTCTTGCACTACTGACTACTAGGGAAGGCTGAACTTGGGCTTCCCTCACAGCTCAGTTAGTAAAGAATCTGCCTGCAATGCAGGACCCCGGTTCCATTCCTGGGTTGGGAAGATCCCCTGGAGAAGGGATAGGCTACCCACTCCAGGATTCTTGGGCTCCCCTGGCGGCTCAGCTGGTAAAGAATCTGCCTGCAATGCAGGAGATCAGGCTTCAATCCCTGGGTTGGGAAGATCCCCTGGAGAAGGGAAAGGCCTGGAGAAGCCCATGGACTATGTAATCCAAGGGGTCACAAGGAGTCGGACATGACTGAGCGACTTTCACTCCATGTGCACCACTTGTACGTTGCGGCTGACCCTTGCAAGTTTGCAAGAACCAGTTTTTCCAATCTCCTTTGAACCCCACTTTCACTGACCACATGAGGGTGGTTTGAAATTGACCACAGTGGTTGTATTTACATCACAGGAATCAACAAATGCTAAAGAACAGAGAGCCAGTTGTTGAACATTTACCAACACACCACTGACTACAAGGCCCAATGAGAGGATCCTACCTCCCCCTCCCACCTCCAGCCACCCTTCTCCTTTCTCAGAGTGTGCTGACCACACTGCCCTTTCTAAGTGTCCAGCCCATGCTGTGGGTCACCACCATATAACTATGCATGCGTCTGACTGCACAGACTCAGGAGGCAGCTGTCTGCCTTCAAACAGCAACTCTTTCACTTAATGGATGTGTGACCTTTATTTTTTAACTTCACCTCTCTGTGCTTATTTCAAAACCAAATGGCAGGCAGCACAAGGACTTTGGCAGGCTTGCGAATGCTGAAATATACTTGCTCAGGGAACCCATCTCAACGCAAAGCTTGAGCTGTGTGTGTGTGGGGGGTGAGGGGCGTGTACTGGTCAGACTTCTTTGTGAGGCTTTTCTCATTCCAACTTATAAACTCAGATATGTTCTTAAAATGAGCATTTTTACCTTCCAAATCCATATTTCTATGAGAAATTTGAAACCATGTTAAGGTCCTGAGATCAATTCATGAAAGCATGTATCACCCCATGGCATCTCTCGAGTATTTAGAAGGCCCCCCAGCCCCTTGTCTCAGACCCTTCCCTACCTTCTCATGCCCCTGAGGACCATCCAACCCCCTGCTGAGGCCTAGGAGGTGCTGCAGACTTGGTAACCCTCTCTCCTAGTCACTGCTCTTTTCCTGTCTGTCTGCTTCTAACGGGTGTCGGGCTTCCCACATGGCTCCGAGGTAAAGAATTCACCTGCCAATGCAGGAGAGGCAGGTTCAATCCCTGGGTCAGGAAGATCCTCTGGAGGAGGAAATGGCAACCCACTCTAGTTTTCTTGCCTGGGAAATCCCAGGGACAGAGGAGCCTGGCCTGCTGCAGTCCATGCGGTTGCAAAGAGTCGGCCACAACTTAGCGTCTGAGCACACACACACACAGGATCTTGACCCCAGCTGGGTCTCCTTCCTGGGGAACTTACACCTCCACGTGACCACCCCTTCACATCTCAGCCCCAACAGGGCACTTCGTCAGACAGGCCTGCTTAAAGACTCTCTCACCCCACACGCCCACCAGGTCATCTCCCACAGGACCATTCTTATATTTTATTCTAACCCTTATTATCAGAAGTATTTTTTTTACTGATTTTTTTTAAACTTGTGAAGTCAATCACCCCCATTCAGACTGCGTGCTCCATGAAAGCACAGGCTTAAACCATCACACTGAGCACAGCCATCAGCTTAGATGCAGCTTGATTAAACACGCCCCAAGTGAACCAGGGGACACATTCCACAAGAATGATCTCTTGTGGAAGGGCTTCTGTGATAAAACACACTCGGAACTCAGTCTGGTTGGCCTGGGGTCCACACCCTTCAACACAGTTGCAACAGAAAAACAGAAAACCGGTCCTTCTGTCCACACGCATCCTGGCCCCACACACACATACCTCACTGGGCTACTGAAGACACCCCAGGGCCCGCCTGCTACCTCCAGGTGGGCCCAAATGAGGTGAGAGGTGGGATAAGGGACCACGCAGTGCCCAGCCCCCGGCGCAAGGAAGACTCTCCTGGCATTCCTTGATCCGGTGTGCCTCCCCAGCCGTGGCCCTCCCTCCCTTCTCCTTTGGCACTGACGCCTGGCTTTCTGCCTTCCCCACCCAGCATCGGAGTGGCCTTCTCTCACACCCTCTCCCCTCATCTCCTGACCTTGAAACTGGCATGGAGTCTTTGGAGGTTCTTACCGAAAGGGCTTATGACTGGCGACGCAGTGAGATAAAGGGCCAGGAGGAGGGTCTCTCCCCCGCCTCCCCAGACCCCCGGTGGCTGTGTTCACGTGAAATCCACTGGTGAATGTTCCACACTGCGTTGGGCCCGCTGGACCACAGCCACACAGCATCCGCCTGTGCGGTGCCCTAAGCGTGCATCCGGATACCCTCATGAAGTCTCCCCTCGATTGCTTTCCACTGATGGAATTCAGGGTTAGCTCACTGCCAGCTACACAGCCACTCAGCAAATTCCAAAATGGGACTAAAATAACATGAAGGAGCCCTAAATTTGGGACTCACCCAGAACCTGCTGCAATCAAGCTCCAACAACACATTTTGTCAGCAGATTCGAGACTTACAATAGTTATTTCTCTTTCAGGAGTGACACCAAAGGGCATGCCCAGTGACATTCCATCTCAAATTTAGCAAGAGTCAGGAAGCAACAGTTAGAACTGGACATGGAACAACAGACTGGTTCCAAATAGGAAAAGGAGTATGTCAAGGCTGTATATTGTCACCCTGCTTATTTAACTTCTATGCAGAGTACATCATGAGAAACGCTGGACTGGAAGAAGCACAAGCTGGAATCAAGATTGCTGGGAGAAATATCAATAACCTCAGATATGCAGATGACACCACCCTTATAGCAGAAAGTGAAGAGGAACTAAAGAGCCTCTTGATGAAAGTGAAAGTGGAGAGTGAAAAAGTTGGCTTAAAGCTCAACATTCAGAAAACGAAGATCATGGCATCTGGTCTCATCACTTCATGGGAAATAGATGGGGAAACAGTGGAAACAGTGTCAGACTTTATTTTGGGGGGTTCCAAAATCACTGCAGATGGTGACTGCAGCCATGAAATTAAAAGATGCTTATTCCTTGGAAGGAAAGTTATGACCAACCTAGATAGCATATTCAAAAGCAGAGACGTTACTTTGCCAACAAAGGTTCATCTAGTCAAGGCTATGGTTTTTCCTGTGGTCATGTATGGATGTGAGAGTTGGACTGTGAAGAAAGCCGAGGGCCGAAGAATTGATGCTTTTGAACTGTGGTGTTGGAGAAGACTCTTGAGAGTCCCTTGGACTGCAAGGAGATCCAACCAGTCCATTCTGAAGGAGATCAACCCTGGGGTTTCTTTGGAAGGAATGATGCTGAAGCTGAAACTCCAATACTTTGGCCACCTCATGCGAAGAGCTGACTTACTGGAAAAGACTCTGATACTGGGAGGGATTGGGGGCAGGAGGAGAAAGGGACGACCGAGGTTGAGATGGCTGGATGGCATCACGGACTCGATGGACGTGAGTCTGAGTGAATTCTGGGAGTTGGTGATGGACAGGGAGGCCTGGCGTGCTGCGATTCATGGGGTCGCAAAGAGTCGGGCATGACTGAGCGACTGAACTGAACTGAACTGAAAATTCCCTCTCGTGTAATATTTTACTTCTTGCCTGGCTCTAAACATCCCCTCTGTCTGGGGTGCCCTTTCTAACTCTCTTGCACAGATACGGTAGAAACAAACCATACGAGGCAAAGCAAAGTATATTCTATAGAAACCACCAGCTGCTGAGAGGATGTCAGCAGAATAAACAAGGAGAGGCAGGGGCACATGACTTCAGAGCAGTGCAAGGGTGTTTTCCACTTTCCACAAGTTATTTTCTTTGGGAATAATTATTATTAATAGATATACATGCACTGTGTATACAAGGCTCCCCTTCTTGCCTCTTTACCCTGTAACCAGTAAAACATTCTCAGAAAAAAACTTGTGTTTGTTTAGTTTACATCATAAACTGCTAGTTCAAAGTATTTATAATTAGCCACAATTAATTATCACTTAATGTAATTGTGGGAATGTTACATTTCATTAAGGCAATCTTTATTACATTTCTGCCAAGCCTCTCCCTTCAGTCTCTGAAATGATCAGGCCCCCTAGATACTTCTTACAAGTGTTCAAATGGTTTATAAATACATCCCATTCACAAATATTTATTTAAAATGCCTGTTCTATGCAAAAATTTATGCAGTTGTTAGGAGTGCCATGATGTAAAGTGAAAAAGGGAAAGTCCTGTGTTCAGAAATATTAAAATGTCATAAGGGGGACACATAGAATCCCGGTAGATCACCCAACATCTCAAACCAAAACTGACATTTAAATATCTCTGAAAATATTTTCTTAACTATTTAATCAATTAGTCTGTGTCCTAAATCTAGGCACATGTATGATTGTCATCTTCAAGCACTTGATTTGATGTCTCCTTTTATATAGAAATCTCTTTTAATAGGCAATTAAATGTGAATTTCATGTCCCCTCTTGGGGACTGGGAAGGAATCTGGAAGAAAATGAAAACTAGAAAACTAAAGACAAAAGTAGCTTTTAAGGACATGATTATAGCTATATTATAGTCCATACACACACACACACACACAATCATACAACTATGGCTGAAAACGGATGCTCATACAATGATCAAAAAAATACTGTGTTATTCTTATTCCTAGAGATTTACCAGTTTCTGCTTTCTTTGACGATTGGCAATAATCTCTTGTCCTTTTTTAAAACAAGTTTCTTTCTACTTTTTCACATACAAATTTCAATGACCCGAATCAGAATTCCAATGATACCAATTCACACAGATTTTCACACAGTGCAGTGGGGCTAGAAATGGAAACCTTCAGTATGGACACAAGTTATGTTCATATTAATAGGAATAACTACCTGCTTCCTTTCCCATCTCTATACCCCTTCTTAGAGCCAGTTATTAATAAAATATTTGGTTAATGTCCTGCATATGGGGGCCCCAATGATCATATTTTCAAAGACAAGAACTACAGTTTTTTTAAAAGTGTTTAATATAAAAATGGGTATATTGGTCTAATAGTTAACTTTTAGAAATGTTCAACGTCTTAATATGCAAGCATTTTTGCAAAATGTTCACTAGCTTAAATTTCTAAAAACTACCACATAAAGTTAAAAATGAAACATCAAAAAACCCCAAGTAGACTTTACAGGGTGTAGGTCAAAGCACTTTTTGATAATTTCAGGCTGTCCCTTCCTCGTTCAAGAAAAGTGCTTATTGGCATATGTTTCTAAGGGTATATTCTGTTAATTTTAGGTTTCTCTCTTCGTGCTAAAGAAAATTCCCTTTCCTGGAATTAAAGGGTTTGCACTCCTTTTTAAATTTTAATTTCAACTACCTTTTAAATTAGTTATAATTTTTTAAGAAAAGATAACTGGCATAGGAAATAAACTCAAGGAAAAAGTACATACAGATCATTATTACCTTTTGCCTGGTCCAAAGTCTTCACCTTCAGGCATTTCTGCCCTTTAAAAATAACAACCAAGTGGAGAAAGCTGCAGCCCTTCTGTGCTATGGCAGTTTCTTCTCCGCACTGATGATAATTATCAGGAGGGGGGAAAAAAAAAAAAAAACCCAGTAGTGAAGTTCTTTCCTTTTTGGAGGAAAGCACTCCTCCCCTACTCAGAAAGTAGGTGTTTACAAACTTCCGAAGCACCAGCCTGCCTTGAATGAAGCTGGGAGCCGGGTTATTAGGACTGTCCCCTTCTAAATATAAACAGGTCACCTCTTACTCTCGGGACCGTGACAGGCAGCTGGGAGCAAAGCGCTGCCTGGCTGCCCAGCATTTTCGCTCCAGTCCCGTGAGGAGGTGTCACCGCCCAGCTATTAACCTTTAGTGGGATGACTTCACCGAAGCCAGCCTACCCTTTCTTTTTCCTGTTTTTTTTTTTTTTTTTTTCCTGGCATTGACAAGGCACCCCTCCGAAGGGCGGCGTGGCCACCGGGGGAGCTTCAAACTTCAGCCTGGGCTATCAGATCTCCAACTCACAGGAGGGGCTGGAGGGCGGAGAGCAGATGGGCAGGACTGCAAGAGCCAGAGGCTTGTTTGCTCTGGAAACACTTAGCCACTCAGCAAAAAGATCACTTCTCTCACACACACACACAAAAGGGTTGGGGGTAGGGGGGACATACTGATACTGATACTGATACTGATACTGATACTGATACTGATAAACAGTTGTGTTTGGAGCGATATTGTTTTGCAAGAAAATCTTCCTTTGGGTCATCTAGATTTCTCAACACAGAAGTAAGCACACAAACATGAGCCTGTGAGTTCCTTTGGGCAACAAGGTTTCTTCTGAGGGACCTCCCTCTGTCATCGGGGAGCAGCCGGACACTGGAACGTGGCTGAGCTGCTGGCCTGAGATGTTTTGATAGCTTGGCCCCTCATCACATGCATGTGTGCGTGCCAAGTTGCTTCAGTTGTGTCTGACTCTTTGTGACCTACCCCATGGACTGTAGCCTGCCAGGCTGCTCTGTCCATGGGATTCTCCAGGCAAGAATACTGGAGTAGGTTGCTATACCTTCCTCCAGGGGATCTTTCCGACCCAAGAAAGGAACCCATGTCTCTTACATCTCCTGCATTGGCAGGCGGGTTCTTTACCTCCAGCACTACCTGGGAAGCCCCCAGTATCATACACAGGTCATCGATCACCAGGTACCCTCATTTGCTACAACTTTTAGGTGAAGTCGCTCAGTTGTGTCCAACTCTTTGCGACCCCGTGGACTGTAGCCTACCAGGCTCCTCCGTCCAGGGGATTCTCCAGGCAAGAATACTGGAGTGGGTTGCCATTTCCTTCTCCAGGGGATCTTCCTGACCCAAGGATCGAACCCAGGTCTCCCGCACTGGAGGCAGATGCTTTAACCTCTGAGCCACCAGGGAAGCCAACAAAAATTACTTCATCCTGCTTTCAAAAGAGCTGGGCGAAACGTTGAGATCCCTTTAGAAATGTAACCTGAAAGCTTTGCAGAGAAACTTGAAACCATTTCTTTTCCTGGTTGGCAAAGTAAGGCCACAAGTAAGATCTAATTATTAAGAAACAATATATTTTCTTTAGATGAGTGCACCCCAGGGTTCACTGCAGCACTGTTTACAATAGCCATGTAAACAACCACATTTAGGACATGACCTCAATGTCATCTGCAGATGACTGAGTAAAGTAGACGTGGTACATACATCCAATGGAGTATTACTCAGGCATACAAAATAATGAAATAATGCTGCTTGCAGCAAGATGGATGGACCTAAACATTGTGTGAAGTACGTCAGAGAAAGACAAGTGTCATATGATATCACTTATATATGAAACCTAAAAAAATTGTACAAATGAACTTATTCACAAAACAGAAATAGTCACAGATGTAGAAAACAAACTATAGTTACCAAAGGGGAAGGGGGAAGGGACAAACTGGGGAGATTAGGGCTGACATATACACAGCGTGTGTGTGTGCATGCGTGCTAAGTCACTTCCGGTGTGTCTGACTTGGTGAGACTATGGACTGTAGCCCGCCAGGCTCCTCTGTCCATAGGATTCTCCAGGCAAGAACACTGAAGCAGGTTGCCGTGCTCTCCTCCAGGGCATCTTCCCGACCCAGGAATCAAACCCACGTCTCTTTCGTCTTCCGCACTGGCAGGCAGGTTCTTTACCACGAGCACCACCTGGGAAGCCCAATATACACACTACTATATGCAAAATACATAGCTAATAAAACCCACTGCATAGCACAGGGAACTCAACTCAATACTTTGTAATGACCTATATAGGAAAATAATCTAAAAAAGAGTGGATATATGTATAACTGATTCACCTTGCTGTACCCCTGAAACTAACATAACATTGTAAACCAACCATATTCCAATAAAAACTAATTTTAAAAATAAAAACAAAATGGTACACTTTTTTTAGTATTTATTTATTTTTAAAATTAATTAATTTATTCTAATTGGAAGCTAATTACCCCACAATATTGTGGTGGTCTCTGCCATACATTGACATGAGTCAGCCACAGGTGTACATGTGTCTACCATCCTGAACCCCTTTCCCACCTCCCTCCCCATCCCATCCCTCTGGGTTGTCCCAGTGCACTAGCTTTGAGCGGCCTGTTTCATGCATCAAACTTGGACTGGTGATCTATTTCACATAAGGTAATATACATGTTTCAATGCTATTCTCTCAAATCACCCCACCCTCGCATTCTCCCACAGAGTCCAAAAGTCTGTTCTTTATATCAGTGTCTCTTTTGCTGTCTCACATACAGGGTCGTCATTACCGTCTTTCTAAATTCCATATATATGCATTAATACACTATATTGGTGCTCTTCTTCTCTGACTTACTTCACTCTGTATAATAGGCTCCAGTTTCATCCACCTAATTAGAACTGATTCAAATGAATTTTTTAAACAGCTAAGTAATATTCCCCTGTGTATATGTAAAACGGTACACTTCTCAAAATATGTGTTCCATTGTCACAGGATTAGTCATAGGTATTCCCAGCAATATCTCTATATTCAATGTACACTTAATAGTCATAAGTCTCTGAAGTGATTTCTAGAGTATAATGAAGAGTGGAAACAAATATTGTCTACTTTCTTTGAGGAGTATTAGCTATTTTGTGACAGAAGCATGTTGCAATTCAAGACAATCCTTTAGTATTCCACACAAGACCTAAAGTTTTAGACTTCAGAGGCTAAGAGTAAGTTGCTGCAGTTACTCAAATACATAATTCAAATACTGTTGACCTTGGAAGAAAACAGTCATAAGCAGAGTTCTGAAGATCAGGGTATGCCCGAGCCTCCCAGGATTGGCGCAATGTGCTGTGTTAAAAATTCCAGGTCTAATGAAGTGAAAAAATCATGAGAATATTACCCATGCAACTATTTCCCTTGATCAACCACAATGCTAATTCTATGTTCTAATTCTCTAACAATTCTATCTCATTAATTTTTACCTTTTAAAAATTCTTATAAGTTCCTCTTGTACTAATTTCTTGAATATCTATGTATAGCTGTTGCTGAACTCAGCTGTGGATGACTACAGAACTGACCACTAGATCCCTGAAACCAGTCTCACAGTTTTAAAGGACAATTAACTGATCAGTGTAAGAAGTGAATTACTCATCACTATCATAAAATATCTTCTTTAATTTCCTTTAACATTACCTCCTTTAAGCATGCCTTCGTGCATTTTTGAATTTCTTGCTCCAACTGTAAACTCCCCTTTCAGGATATTTGTGTTAATTTCTGAAATTCACAGGAGTGAGGAGGGAGAAAGTAATGGCACAGATAACAAACTCCAGGGTGCAGAACACATGGCAAGGCTTCCTCGCCCCAAAAGACACCTGTGGTCCTGCAGGGGATTAGGATGCCCAGGGTCCCCTTGTCATTACCAATTCAAAGTCTACTGGGTGCCCGAATTTAAGGTCTCACAGAATACAAACATGGGAAAGACCCCGAACGGCCACGAAAGCCATCCAACACTTTCAGACACTGGAACTGGGGCCCAGCAGTGAGATGAGCTGCTGGGGCCAGAGCCAGCAACAGCCTCCAGTCCTGAGGGCTCTTCTCATTCTTCCGGCTGAACAGATGGCAGAGCCTCTCATTCCGGCAAAAGGGCACCCAGACGGCCAGACACGTGTACAGTTCAAGTTCTCTTATACCCATACTCTTTTGAAATTCATATGTGTTTAATTTTAGTAGTATATTTTAAGCGAACATTTCCATTTTCTCTTGCTGTTTAATCACACAGTATTATGGCCTAAGAAAATAAATGCCATTTCAAAGCTAAATGTCCACTTTTCTTTTTTAAAAAAATTAAAAAAAAATTTTTTTTTTTTTTTAAACTTCGGCTGCACTGTGTCCCTATTATGGTGTTTGGGCTTCTCTAGCTTCTGCACTTGGCCTTAGTTGCTTTGCAGCACATTGGAACTTAGCTCCCTGCTGCTGCTAAGTCACTTCAGTCGTGTCTGACTCTGTGCAACCCCACAGACGGCAGCCCACCAGGCTCCCCCGTCCCTGGGATTCTCCAGGCAAGAACACTGGAGTGGGTTGCCATTTCCTTCTCCAATGCATGAAAGTGAAAAGTGAAAATGAAGTCTCTCAGTCGTGTCCAACTCTTAGCTACCCCATGGACTGGAGCCCACCAGGCTCCTCCGTCCATGGGATTTTCCAGGCAAGAATACTGGAGTGGGGTGCCTTCTCCGTTAGCTCCCTGACCAGGGGTCAAATGGGTGTCCCTGATTACAAGGCAGATTCTTAACCACTGGACTGCCAGGGATGTCCTTTTCCACTTTTCTTAATGCACTTTTTCTCTCCACACAATCACTGGTCTGAGAGCTTTGTTTTCCCCATCATTCCTACAGCGGTGTGGACTGAGACTCTGGAACTTTCAGAATCAAGAGGAGGGGCCCTCCCTCTCCTGGAAGTTACTGGGCAATATTAGGATGAGTGGCTAAGAAATGGTGGTGGTGGTGGTGGTGGTGGGAGGAGGTGGTTGTCACTGGTAGAGAGAAAATTACTAAGAGGGGTGGGTTGCCTCTTTGCTGAACTGACCTAACAAAATTCTTGCTGAAGGCTGGCCAGGTGATGAGACATGAGGGATTTGGTTAGGTATTGGTAGGTGGTTTAGTCGCTAAGTTGTGTCCAATTCTTGTGACCTCATGGACTGTAGCCCTCCAGGCTCCTCTGTCCATGGGATTCTCCAGGAGAGACTACTGGAGTGGGTTGCCATGCCCTTCTCCAGGGGATCTTCCTGACCCACGGACTGAACCTGGGTCTCTTCTGTCTCCTGCATTGGTAGCCAGGTTCTTTACCATTAGTGCCACCTGGGACAATACATGACATGAGACAGTCAACACTTTATTATAAAATAGGCTTTGTGTTAGATGGCGTTGGGCTTCCCTGGTGGCATAGGTGGTAAAGGATCTGCCTGCAATACAAGAGACCGGGGTTCAGTTCCTGAATTGGGAAGATCCTCTGAAGGAGGACATGCCAACCCACTCCAGTATTCTTGTCTGGAGAATTCCAGGGACAGAGAAGCCTGGCAGGCTATGGTCCATGGGGGTTGCCAAGAATCAGACATGACGGAGCGACTACTGTTTTATTTTTATTTTTTAGATGATGTTGCCCAAATGTAGGCTCATGGAAGTGTTCTGAGCACATATAAGATTGGCTCAGCTAAACTGCAATGTTCAGTAGAGTAGGTGTATTAATGCATTTTTGACTTACAACATTTTCAACTTACAATGGGTTTATCAGGATGTAACTCTATCATAACCTGAGGAAGCTTTGAGTCCTGTCACCCACTAGCTGTGATGCACCAAAGCTGCTTCTGATCTGCTCATGAAAACTCTTACCATTTCTTACCACCCCACATCCAGTGCTGTGAAGGAGGTAGCTTGCATTAGCCATGGCATGGAAACTGGCAAATGCTACATATCAGCTGCTATTCCCTACTGACAGTTGCTAGAAATGTACCCACACAAAACTGCCTACTAGACATCTGAGTCTGTGTTAAATTAATTAAGTAGGGACGCCATCAAATCCAGGTGGTTCTAAGGCCTGAGAAGCCTACGTAATACAGTCATACCCTGAGCCTACAAATGCTCCAAGGTTAAGAAACATAAGAACAGCTAATCACATACATCCAGCCAGGATTTCCCAAATAAGGGCAACCACTTAGTTCAGTTCAGTCACTTAGTCATGTTCAACTCCTTTCAAACCCACGAACTGCAGCACACCAGGCTTCTCTGTCCATCACCAACCAACTCCTGAACCTTGCTCAAACTGATGTCCATTGAGTCAGTGATACCATCCAACCATCTCATCCTGTCTTTGCTTCTCTTCCTGCTTTCAATCTTTCCCAGCATCAGGGTCTTTTCCAGTGAGTCAGTTCCTTACATCAGGTGGCCTAAGTACTGGAGTTTCAGCTTCAGCATCCATCCTTCCAATGAATATTCAGGACTGATTTCCTTTAGGATTGACTGGTTGGATCTCCTTGCAGTCTAAGGGACTCTCAAGACTCTTCTCCAACACCACAGTTCAAAAGCATCAATTCTTCAGTGCTCAGCTTTCTGTATAGTCCACCTCTCATATCCATACATGACTACTGGAAAATTCATAGCTTTGACTAGAAAGACCTTTGTCAGCAACCACTTAGGCTAACGCCAATCAGATGATTTCCTCTCTCTGCTTCTGTGTCTTCTCTATAAAAGACTCATTTGTCCCCAGTTCCCGCCAACGGAGCATCCTAACCACTTCTGGTTTGGTGCTGCCAGGTTCAAATTGACTTTTTTTGTCAAATAAACTCTTTAAATGCTTAATATGCCTCAGTGTATCTTTTAAAACCTGGAATTCCCACAAACATCTCTAAAAACAAGTCCAGAGAGGACCCACCGTCTCTCAGCAACTGGCTCTCCCTTATCCTTTCCTGTTTCTCCTCTTCTTGTTTTTTCTTTCTTTAGAAAAATCATTTCCCATATCATTCTCAATCTTATTTTTATGATGCATTTTCTTCATAAAATTTAGCAACATCTCCGTGGATCTTCACTACTTGTTGACATGCCAGTTATCTGAATCCCTCCTTCCCAACTAGCAGATACCCTGGGATCTTAGCTTCTTGTTCATTAGTGTTTCTCAACAATAGTACAGAGTGTGGTAGACCTAGCTCCTAGAACAGCACATACCATATTATCTTAGGGTGATAGTTAGTATTAGTTACATCAGTACGTGAAGAAATGTTCCAAATGGTCAACTAAGACAAAAACATGGGGATTATATTCATTCTTCCCTCTCTGACACCAGCCAGGGGAGACTTCTCACTAAGTACTATCTACTCTAACACGTGAGCTGTATTTGTAACCACCCTGGAGGCTATGCCCGCTGTACTTATTGTCCTACTTCAGTCCAGCATCATCTGTTGTTTCTGTAGAACCCACCAAATGTTTGTGATCAAGCACCCCTAGCAGGACACACTCTCCAAATCCATGAGGACTTCATCTTCATATATATTTTGATATACATACATGACTTGCAAATACTTTATGTATTACATACATCATATGTAAAATAAAAACACATAGAGATAAAATAAATACAGGCATTCTTTATAATTGCAACCCCCCAAAAAAACAAACTAGAGGCTTATCAGCAAGGGGTTAATTATATTTTGGTACAATGAAATCTTATGATAAAAAGGATGAGATTATAAAAATCTTTCCATAATATAGTCAGCTTTAAAAAAGAGACTAGAAAACAAAATGTATAGCCTCCCACTGATGTAAAAATATACATCAATATATTGAGTTATATATTGATGAAAATATCTGAACAAAGATATGAATGAAGAAAGGGAAACTAGGAGACAAGGGGAAGAGGACGGGGGAGGGGAGAGAAAGGAAAAATGTTTCAAAGGACCTATACTGAGCTATTAATTGTGGGGGGTTTTTTCCAGCTTAAGAAAACAATAAATTTTCACTTGTATTCTTTTTGCCTGTTTTTCAGCAACAAATACAAATGGTTCATCTGATAAGAAAATGTTCTTAAAATAGGAAAAAGAAAAAAAGGTTACTTTTAAGTGGAAGGGAAAAAATTTTCTGTGGTTTCCTGTCACTAAAGGAAAAAAAAAAAAAAATCTATATTCTTTCAGTTGAGAAACAAGGCTCCAGGACTTTTTCCCACAAGCCAGACCAGAAACAGTTCACATCTATAAGCAGCTGGCTGTTCAGAAAAAGATTCGTGCTGACTGAAAGAACGAGAGAAAGAAAACAGAAGCAAGCCCTCCCTCCACTCACTGACTTGAGAGGACAAGAATTCCCCTTCTCCACCTTCTTCATGCGTGCATGTTAAGTCGCTTCAGTTGTGTCCGACTCTTTGTGATCCCATGGACTATAGCCCAGTAACCTGCCAGGCTCCTCTGTCCATGGGATCCTCCAGGCAAGAACACTGGAGTGGGTTTGCCATGCCCTCCTCTTCCCGACCCAGGGATCAAACCTGTGTCTCTCACGTCTCCTGTATTGGCAGGCGGATTCTTTACCACTAGCACCACCTGAGAATCCCACTGAAGACTTTCAATGCATATTCTTCATAGAAGAAGGTGGTGTTGCCAACACAGAAACTATTTCCCATGAGAAGTCAGCATATACATTATGCACTTTGCAAAAGTGGAATAAGGATGTCAATTAGCATCAAAGCCAATGCATTTCTGGAACAAAGTGGAAAAGGATATCTTTCTCCTCTTAGATTAAAAAGAAATAAAAGGCTCAAATGACTATACACGTATACCATGTGAATGTCATCCAGTAGTGATGATCTGATGAACAGTCATAACATCTTACACTGAGAGATGGTACCTGTCTCTTGCTTTCTGGTTGGTGGAGTCATACTGAGACTTGTCCTAGATCTGTGGCTTTCCAAGTGAGGAAAAAAAAAACACAAAAAACCCTATTTTCCCTAAATGCTGTTATGACAAAGCTTCATATATAAAACATACAACCCAAAAGAGTGATTCAGGATTAACTGGGGGCAGGGCACTGAGAGGTGGACTCGATTCTACACAAGGCAGCCCCCGAACTGAGTCCTTGGAAATCCAGAGTTGCATGAGATGCAGATGGAAAACTGTGACCAGGATCATCTGGACAGCCAGGAAGAGAAAGTGGGAATCTTTTTTTTCTCAGTTGCTTCTTATAATAATTAGGACAGAATCAACCCAGCTGACTGGATAAAGAAGGCTGAGCGCAGAAAAAAATGATGCTTTCAACCTGTGGTGTTGGAGAAGACTCCTGAGAGGCCCTTGGACAGCAAGGAGATCAAACCAGTCAATCCTAAAGAAAATCAACTCTGAATATTCATTGGAAGGACTGATGCTGAAGCTGAAGCTCTAATACTTTGGCCACCTGATGTGAAGAGTCAACTCATTGGAAAGGACCCTGATGCTGGGAGGACTGAAGGCAAAAGGAGAAGGGGGTGACAGAGGATGAGATGGTTAGATAGCATCACCCACTCAGTGGACATGAATCTGAGCAAACTCAGGAAGACAGTGGAAGACAGAGGAACTTGGTGCGTCCACGGGGGTCACAGAGTCAGACACAACTTAGCAATTGAACAACAACTCAGTTACCCATTTAATTTTTTTTTAAGCTTAGAGTTATGAAGCATTTTCCTCAAATTTCTTTTCATCCAAACATAGTTGGTACTCTGTAACCAACAACATGGAGCCTCTGAGGTCCTGTCCTCCAGCTTTCTGGTCAACCTCCTCCTTCCTTTTGCTGGAGGTACCACTGTAGTCATCCTATTTCCCGGCATGGGACAGTCCTCATTTTCACCTCTTGTCCTGGTATAATCAATAACAGACCCCTTGCACTCTCATCAGTGTTCCTGTTTAGGTCATCAGTTGTAGGATAACCCAACATGTTAGCACATTCATACTTGTTAGAACTTCCATGCCGCTAATTTATGCTCAATTCTTGTTTTGATTACCGCATAATTTGTTACTATCTCAACAGGGATGCCCCTCAACTGGAGCCAACTCTGTGCCACAGATCATTCAGTTTACCTAGGGAATGCCTCTCACACCTTTCCAGTCTGGTCCATACCACATGCATCTTCTGACTTGTCATCGTGGACTGAACTGCATCCTTTCCTTAAAAAGATACTGCTGGAGGGAAGCTGTCTGGAAACTGTGGTTTGGACATTTGTGGATGCAGCTGCCCCAGGGATGAAGGAGGAGCCAGCACTCAGGAGTGGAAGGATCAAACTATGGGAGAAGAATCAGTGAATGGCTGAAGGGAAAAGGGGGTGAAGGAGCAGAGAGAAGTTTCGGGGTAGGGAAAAGGGAGGAAGCACAATGAGAGACCCAACAGCCCCCAAGAGGTGAGTCTTATGCCAGTGCGTCTTGCTCATGCTGATCTCTGTGGGGCTGTATCTGATGCTCTGAAGTTTAAATCAAAATCTTTTTATTGATGTATATTTGATTTACCATGTTGTGTTAGTTTCAGATGTACAGCAAAGTGATTCACTTATATATATATATATATAAAATACATATATATACATCTGTGTATATACATATATACATAATGTTCTTGTCCAGATTCTTTTGCATTAGAGGTTATTACAAGATTCTGAATATAGTTCACTGTGCTATACAGTAATAGATCCTTGCTTCTTGTTGTTGTTGCTCAATCACGAAGTCGTGTCCACGTCTTTGCCACCCCATGGACTGCAGCATGCCAGGCACCCTTGTCCTTCACTCTCTCCAGAAGTTTGCTCAGACTCATATCGACTGAGTCAATGATGCCATCCAACAATCTCATTCTCTGTCATCCCCTTCTTTTGCCTTCAGTCTTTCCTAGCATCAGGGTCTCTTCCAATGAGTCAGCTCTTTGCATTAGGTGGCCAAACCTTCAGCTTCAGCATCAGTCCTTCCAATGAATGTTCAGGGGTTGATTTCCTTTAGGATTGACTGGTTTGATCACCCTGCAGTCTGGTTTGATCTCCTCCAGCGCCACAAGTCAAAAGCATCAATTCTTTGGTGCTTAGCCAGAATCTTTATCATCAGGCTCCCACATCCATACGTGGAAGCTAGAAAAACCATAGCTTTGGCTTATGTGTTTCTTAATAAAAGTTCATTATGTGTTGTTAAATTTTAAATTGTGATATTAAGGAGTGAATGACCATTTGAACCTATGAGGGAAAGTGTAAACAATACAAGTAACCATTTGCCGATTCATTCAGCAGATTCACGGTGGGGTGATGGCAGTTGGGGAGGAGCAAGAAAGGGATGGTGAATTCGGGGCACAGGAGTAGCCTCAGGAGACTGGAAAGGAAGAGGAGGCTGCCTGGCAACTGCTTAAGGAAGAGCGAGGAGAAGAGGGCTCCGGGAAACCAGCCAGGTGCTGGGAACTCGTGAGTCACATCACCCTGTCTCACTGGCTTGGGTTGTGTGTCCATGTGTCATTTCAGTTCAGTTCAGTTTAGTCGCTCAGTCATGTCCGACTCTTTGCGACCCCATGAATTGCATGCAGCATGCCAGGCCTCCCTGTCCATCACCATCTCCTGGAGTCCACCCAAACTTATGTCCATTGAGTTGGTGATGCCATCCAACCATCTCATCCTCTGTTGTCCCCTTCTCCTCCTGACCTCAGTCTTTCCCAGCATCAGGGTCTTTGCAAATGAGTCAGCTCTTTGCATCAGGTGGCCAATGTATTGGAGTTTCAGCTTCAACTAACCCTTCCAATGAACACCCAGGACTGATCTCCTTTAGGATGGACTGGTAGGATCTCCTTGCAGTCCAAGGGACTCTCAAGAGTCTTCTCCAACACCACAGTTCAAAAGCATCAATTCTTCAGCCCTCAGCTTTCTTTATAGTCCAACTCTCACATCCATACATGATCACTGGTGTATCATTTACTGAGACCCATTTCAATGCACTTAACAGGGTCTCTCCAAAGTCCTATTTGTGACTGCTTCTCCAAGGACCTATTGTCAATGGTGACTGGTTTCATTCCCACTTACTTCCTCATGCCTTCTTTAGAACATTGGTGATGCTCTTCTCTATCAGAAGGGTTATTTCTTTATCTCTTCTCCCTCCCATCCTTTTCAAACTCCTCCCCTCCCAACTGTATAAAACTCCAGCAGGAGTTACAGACATGATAGAAATCAAATTCCCAAGGTTTGCAATGTCACTATTGGTTCAAGCTTCCCTTCACAGAATAATCCTGAAGAATAACAATCCTGTTTCTGAATAATCTTGCATGCTTATTGAAAGCTCCTTTCTCAGGCTTTATGTGTATTTCAGGGGTTAAAAGTCCTTGACAGAGAATCTTTGGTTCCAAGAAAGTTAGGACAAATAGCTGTAAGAGAGAAAGAACTCTGGCAGGTCTTACTGCTCTTAGTAAACATAAGGAAATGGAAAATTTCTAAAGCCACAAATTGTAGAGACAGAGGTTTTTGTGGATGGTAAAGCCTGGAGTGACTCAAACAAGAGTGGCACACAGCTCAAGCCAAAACTTATCTCTTGCACTTAAAAATACATTGTAGAGAGCACCGGGTTGAGCTCCCTGGGTCATACAGCAAATTCCCACTGGCTATCCATTTTACATATGGTAATGAGCATATTAAAAAGCAGAGACATAACTTTGCCAACAAAGGTCCATATAGTCAAAGCTGTGGCTTTTCCAGTAGTCGTGTATGGATGTGAGAGTTGGACTGTAAAGAAAGCTGAGCACCGGAGAACTGATATTTTTGAACTGTGGTGTTGGAGAAGACTCTTGAGAGTCCCTTGGACTGAAAGGAGATCAAAACAATCAATCCTAAAGGAAATCAGTCCTGAATATTCACTGGAAGCACTGATGCTGAAGCTGAAGCTCCAATACTTTGGTCACCTGATGCGAAGAACTGACTCATGGGAAAAGACCCGGATGCTGGGAAAGATTGAAGGCAAAAGAAGGGGACAACAGAGGATGAGATGGTTGGATGGCATCACTGACTCAATGGACATCAGTTTGAGCAAGCTTCAGGAGCTGGTGATGGACAGGAAAGCCTGGCGTGCTGCAGTCCATGGGGTCACAGAATCAGACATGACTGAGCCACTGAACTGAACATATCCGTTTCTACGCTCCTCTCTCAATTCGTCCCGTTCTCTCCTTCCCCAGTGTCCACAAGTCTGTTCTCTATATCTGCATCTGACCCAATTAAAAGTTAATTAATTAATTAAAAAAACACAATGAAAAACAGAGGGTAATTACAACCTTTGTTTAACCAAGGATTATGTAACACTTTCATCTGTAAATCTTCTTTATCACATGTTGCTAAGTCAGTGTTAAAAAGTAGTTTTCATTCCTTAAATAGCACCTGATAAGATGCTTCTTGGTTGTACATTTACCCAGTATTTGGTGGAGAAGCCAAACTGAAATGGAGACTATCCAGCTCCATAGCCTTGTACTAGTTAATCATTATTAGCTTTGAGGGTATGGGCTGGGACCAGAGAATCCCATTCAAGTCCCATTTCACCACGCATCAACTGACACCCTTGTGACCTTGGCTGGATGAGTTCCACCAGCTGCCCAGGCCTTGGGGAGGGCTGAGAGATCTCAGACACTGAAAGAACCTCCCCTCCAGGTAACTGCGTTTCCGGGAATGTTCTCCAGGCCTGGCTAGCATCCGATGGCCTCCAGGCATTTCTGGAGATGAATCCAGAAATGTTTGCTACAAGAAAAGCTGGGTATCGGCTGGTCTTGTTCAGTCGCTCAGTCGTGTCTCACTCTGCAACCCCATGAACTGCAATACACCAGGGTTCCCTGTCCTTTGCTATCACCTGGAGTTTGCTCAAATTCATGTCCTTTGAGTCAGTGATGCCATCCAACCATCTCATCCTCTGCCATCCCCTTCTCCTCCTGCCTTCAATCTTTCCCAGCATCAGGGTCTTTTTCAATGAGTCAGTCATTTAAATTGGAGAAGGAAATGGCAACCCACTCCAGTGTTCTTGCCTGGAGAATCCCAGGGATGGGGGAGCCTGGTGGGCTGCTGTCCATCGGGTTGCACAGAGTCGGACATGACTGATGCGACTTAGCAGCAGTCATTCAAATCAGGTGGCCCAAGTATTGGAGCCTCAGCTTCAGCATCAGTCCTTCCAAAGAATATTCAGGGCTGACTTCTTTTAGGATGGACTAGCTTGATCTCCTTACTGTCTCGAGTCTTCTTCAACACCACAGTTCAGTTCAGTTCAGTTCAGTCACTCAGTCGTGTCCGACTCTTTGCAACCCCATGAATCACAGCACGCCAGGCCTCCCTGTCCATCACCATCTCCTGGAGTTCACTCAGACTCACGTCCATCGAGTCCGTGATGCCATCCAGCCATCTCATCCTCGGTCGTCCCCTTCTCCTCCTGCCCCCAGTCCCTCCCAGCATCAGAGTCTTTTCCAATGAGTCAGCTCTTCGCATGAGGTGGCCAAAGTACTGGAGTTTCAGCTTTAGCATCATTCCTTCCAAAGAAATCCCAGGGTTGATCTCCTTCAGAATGGACTGGTTGGATCTCCTTTCAGGCCAAGGGACTCTCAAGAGTCTTCTCCAGCACCACAGTTCAAAAGCATCAATTCTTCGGCGCTCAGCCTTCTTTATGGTCCAACTCTCACATCTGTACACGACTGCTGGAAAAACGACAACTTTGACTAGACGGACCTTGGTCTCTTGCTGGTCTTCATCAGTGAAGAGAGCCTTCACTAACAGATCGCCAGTCCAGGTTTGATGCATGAGACTGGGCTGGTGCTCAGGGTTGGTGCACTGGGATGACCCAGAGGGATGGGATGGGGAGGGAGGTGGAAGGGAGGTTCAGGATGGGGAACACATGTACACCCACCGCTGATTCATGTCAATGTATGGCAAAAACCACCACAATATTGTAAAGTAATTAGCCTCCAATTAATTTTTTTTTTTTTTAAAGAGAGAACCTTCATTGCAGAGACCCATATCTGCTTCTCATGGCAGGGTGGCTCCTTCCAGTAAACTATAGGACCAGCATCTCCTTATCACCTCAGCCACTGTCTGCCCACCTGATAATAAACCTGGCCTCTCAGAAACGCAGTATCTCTCCTTCTGGCCACCTCAAGGTTCCAGATAAGGCAGCCCTGAGTGAGTCCGTTTCTAGCAGGCATGAGTAAAGCCCTCTCAGTGACTGGCAAAAAAGCAATGCGTTTTAAAAACCCAATGAAACAAATCCAAAAGGTGAACCTGAAGGAAGCCTTAGCAGAGAAACTGGGTCCATTGAGACTGACAGGGCAGGGACTTCCCCGGTCATCCAGTGGTTAAGCCTTCGCCCTACAAGGCTGGGGGTGTGGATTCCATCCCAGGTTGGGGAGCTAAGATTCCACATGCTTCATGGCCCAAATACCAAAACATAAAACAGAAGCAATACTGTAAGGAATTCAATAAAGACTTTTAAAAAATGGTCCACATTAAAAAAAAAAATCTTAAAAAAAAAAACAAAAACAAAAACAAAAAACGGACAGGGTTCATCTCTGATCTCCAGCCTCTAGAATGATTCCCCATGAGGGGCTTCCCCCGGGACCCAGCCCCTCACTCCTAGAAGCATAACAAGCGTGTTTTATTTTAATAACCTTTTCATTTGGGAATGATTTGAGATTTACAGAAGAGCTGCCAAGATAGTACCCAGAGCCCCTGCCCACACCCCCACTTAGATTCCCGTGGGTTAACATCTTATGTTACCACGGCACGTCCATCAGAACTACACGCCAGCATCAGTAGATGACTATGAACACCAGATTTTATTTTTAGTTTCTTCCACTAATGTGCTTTTTCTCTTCCAGGATCCCATCGGGGCATCAGAGTACATTCAATCATGATACCCCCTGAGCTTCTGTGGTCCAGGAGAGCTGCTCCTCTTCCCTTGGTTTCCTACCTAGACACATTTTTTGTGTATTTTTTTTATGACCACGCTGCACGGCATGTGGAACTTCCCGAACTAGGGATCAAACCAGGGCCTCTTGCCGTGGCAGCACAGGGTCTTGACTGCTGAGCCATCAGGGAAGTTCCTTTACCTTGACAGTTGTGAGGAGTACTTCGTAGCTATCAGGTAATTTTATAGGATGCCCTCAGTCTGGATCTTTCTGATATTTGTTTCATGAGTCGACTGAGGTTATGGATTTCCCTGGTGGCTCAGCTGGGTAAAGAATCCGCCTGCAATGCAGGAGACCAGGGTTCGATCCCTGCGTTGGGAAAAATCCCCTAGAGAAGGGAAAGACTACCCACTCCAGTATTCTGGCCTGGAGAATTCCAAGGACTGTATAGTCCATGAGGTCACAGAGAGTCAGACACGACTGAGTGACTTTCACTATGGATTTGGGGGCAAGACAACGCCGGAGGAGAAGGGCCCTTCCCATCACACTGGGGCTTTCCTGATGTCCACATGACTTCTCCCTGGTGACAGTCACTTGATCACTGAGATTACACAGCGTGGCTGCCAGGTTTCCCCATTGCAAAGTTATCGCTTTTCTCTTTCCATACTCTGGTCTTGGAAAGCAACTCCAAGTCCCATCCACATTCAGGGGGAGGGAGGTGGTGCCCAAGAGACACAGCTCACCCCCTGAAGGCAGGGGGAGCAATTTCAACTCTTCAGAATTCTTCTGGAAGGAAGACTTGCCTTTTTCCTCCTTCCCTCACTGACTCATCAATTCATGTATGTCAATCAGGGCGGACTCACGAGCACTCAGAGCGTGTACGTGCATGTATGTCAGTCGCTCAGTCAAGTCTGACTGTGACCCCATGGACCATACCGAGTCAGGCTCTTCTGTCCACGGAATTCTCCAGGCAAGAATACTGGAGTGGGTTGCCATTCCCTTCTCCAGGGGATCTTCATGACCCCGGGATCCAGCCCTAGGTCTCCTGCGTTGCAGGCAGACTCTTTTACCATTTGAGCCACCAGGGAAGCCACAAGCCAGTTGCTATATGATGGACTTTTTGGTTGTGCAAACTGTTCAGCTGCCAACCCTGCCCACCCTGCCCTCTTCCACGGCTCCTCCTCAGCCCCTTAAGAGGCCTAGAGAGGCCACCTCTTTGCTCCCCCCTTGACTGGCCCAGCTCAGCCCTCACTCTCCAGCTGGGCTTAGGATCAACCACAGTCCTGAACCCCCCTCCCCAACATCATCTTGCTTCCTTCCCACTCAGTGTAAGCACCAGCCAAGGGATGATATGGAGACTGAACTCAGAAGTCAGAGATGGGCAGACATGGGAGCAAAAGCCTGAGCTCCACACGTGCATGTCCATTTCCACGGACATGGGTGATGTGGGGGCGCTGTGTGTGCCCCCCTGAGGGGTAACACCGGCCATGAACAGTGTCCTGGGAGGTGAGCCATCTGCACACCAGCGCGTTCTTACGAAACCATGACCACCTGCTATTTTTTCCTTACTCTCATAAAACGTCCAGGTTTGTAACCAAGTTCAGATTTCCTTTCCACGTGTGCCATGCGTCCTGACGTTTCATGTGTCTTTCCTATTTTGAGTACAGAGGAAGTCCACAGTTTAAAAATGGAAAGGAGACTTGGCTTCTTCACCTGTGCCTACTTTTAGCATCAAAACCATGGCAACATCATACACATAGTTCATCATACGTTTTCACAGCAGATTTATTCTGCCAGGGACGGCTCTCTGATCTGCTTATTTAAAACCAATGCGAATTTTATATCAAACTTGACTTAACACATGACAATGAAATCCTACACTGTACTGAAAGCTGGAGAGGCCCATGAGAGGTGAAGATGCCCCCGACCCAGCTTCTGTGTTCATCAAGAGCAATAAGAGTGTACACACCGCCATGGTCCTAAGTCAGCAAAGAGCAAGGAATGGGCAGTGTCAGGGGCTGGAACAGAGGCCAGGAAGCCACATGTCTTCCCACACCAGCCTCGATGGGTGTGCAAGTAGGAACACCACGTTTCCACATGTCTTCCAGGGTAAGCAGGGGGTCCACTTCTCCTCCCATCAAGTGCAGCTGCTGTCACAGAAGGGGTTCACAGGGAGGCGCCCCAACAATGAGAAATAGCTGTTCCTGGGGTCTCTGTGATGACACAGGAATACAAACCAGAAGGGCAAAACTGGTTCCTCTAGGGGCATCGGCCTGAAAAGTAGGCTTCACTGCATGCGTGCCCACAGGCCCCCAAACAGGCACAGTTCTTTAAAACATGCTTTGCTGCATTGTGCTAGGAATTATCCCTCTAAAAGATTATTTCAAGCTGGAGAAGACTCTTGAGAGTCCCTTGGACTCCAAGGAGATCAAGCCAGTCCATCCTAAAGAAAACCCTGAATTTTCTTTGGAAGGACTGATGCTGAAGCTGAAGGTCCAATCCTTTGGCCACCTGAGGTAAAGAACTGACTCACTGGAAAAGACCCTGATGCTGGAAAAGATTGAAGGCAGGAGGAGAAGGGGTGACAGAGGATGAGATGGTTGGATGGCATCACTGACTCAAAGGGCATGAGTTTGAGCAAGCATGAGGGACAGGGAAGCCAGGCATGCTGCAGTCCATGGGGTCACAAAGAGTCGGACATGACTTGGCGACTGAACAACGACAACAAATCCCTCCAAACGAGGAGTTGTCACATGTCCGTAATCTGTCACAGACCAGGGCTGTGCGTTCAACTTTAAAATTTTGAATAGAAAAGCATTAGGAGAGGAAGAATGACTGAAATGACACCGATCAATGCTGGTCTGGGAAGCTTTTAGATGTCACAGCTGTTGCCTGATTGATAGGGTGGGTAAAAATAATAATCACACTAATTAAAGAGGTGGGTAAAAAATAATAACACAAATTAAAGAGAAAGACATTTATCACAGATTTCTTAATTATTTTGGGGTGTGCAACTTCACAGCTTAAGCGGCTGTGTTATCGTAATATAAGCTAAGCAAAAATTTCTCCAAAAAGCAATATACTAGCACATGGATCTCTGTTCAATGTTATGTGGCAGCCTGGATGGGAAGGGAGTTTGGAGAGAAATGGATACATGCATATGTGTGGCTGAGTCCCTTCGCTGTCCAGCTGAAACTATCACAATATTGTTAATCAGCTATACCCCAGTACAAAATAAAAAGTTTTAAGAAAATTACTAAGTATTTGTGTGCCAAAGATGGAGCCATGCGGTCCTCCAGAGATGGGGGTTGTGGGAAGGGAATTGGGCGAAGGTGGACAAAAGTACAAACTTTCAGTTCTAAGATAAACAAGTCCTGGGGATGTAACATATAGCATGGTCACTATAGCTAATTACACTATATTGTATATTTGAAAGTTGCTAAGAAAGTAAACCTTAACAATTCTCATCACACACAAAAAAAGGGTAGCTGGGGGCTGCCCTGGTAGTCCAGTGTTTAAGACTCTGTGCTCCCAGGTTTGACCCCTGGCCAGGGAAGTAGATCCCACGTGCCGCAACTAAGAGTTCACGTGCCGAAACTAAAGATCTCCAGGGCCACACCTAAGACTTGGTGCAGCCAAACAAATAAGTGATGAACGAATATTAAAAAAAAAACAAAACTGCAACTATACGGTTGCTGTCGTTTAGTCGCTAAATCGTGTCCGACTCTTTTGTGACCCTATGACCTACAGCCCACCAGACTCCTATCAGTAGGATTCTCCAGGCAAGAACACGGGAAGGTTGCCATTTCTTCCTCCAGGGGATCTTCCCGACCCAGGGGCTGAACCTGAGTCTTCTCCTTGACAGGTAGATTCTTTACCACTGAGCCACCAGGGAAGTCCAACTGTATGGCAACGGATGTTAACCTTGTTTTGTAATATGTATTTGTACTCAATAATTACCTTATACACCTGAAACTTATACAAAGTTGTATGGTAATTATATCTCAATAAAACGGGAGGGGGAGGGATAAAAATAGAATGAAAAAGTGACGGACTGAAATAGCTGTTTACAGCTTGGATCAATTTCCGTGACTTTAGTCCTCTATCACAACTCAGGAAAGAAAATAACTTGTTCTGGAAAACGTGTTAAGGCCAAAAAGTGGCCCTCATTTTAATAAAATTGACTTGAAGGGAGAAGAGGAAAAACAGCATTTTGAAACTAAATATGCATAAGATATTATGCAAATGAGTTGTGATTTTATATCTATCAACATAGTGAGCTAACAGTGATTTCACAATTACTACAAGTCAAAAACTGGACCCTCTCTATTTACATTCCAGGAAGCTGACGTGGGCAACGTGGCCTGAAACTTTTCCTGGATCTTGGCGATGGAAAGGAGAGCCAACACACATTCAAGGTGCCCTTATGTTGCATACGAATTGTATTTTGAATGGAAGGAGAAATCATCAAAATAGTCCTGGCTGCTGCATGAAGATCCCTCTTCAGGGTTAAGAGGAAGTGCGGGGGTCAGTCAGGGTAAGATCTGGCCCAGGTCCAAGGGGGTCACAGAGGGGGGGTCTAGGTCACATTCTGGAGATGGAGCCAAGCAGGTTTCCTTATGGACTAAAGTTGTGAAATATGAATAAGGTGAAACCATGTATGACTTCAGTCTATACACCTGACCCCCATGAAGTCCTTAAAAGCATGTCTTTGAAAAATCGCTAATGGCCTAGGATACCCAACATCTTAAAAAAGCCTGGAGAACTTTTCTGCAAAATGGCCCCATACTAAACATTTTCAAATCTGTGGGCCATATGGTGTCTATCACAGCTAATCAACTCCACTACTGTAGCTCAGTTTTCCAGTAGTCATGTATGAAAGTGAGAGCTGGACCGTAAAGAAGGCTGAGCATTGAAGAATTGATGCTTTCCAACTGTGGTGCTGGAGAAGCTCCTTGGGAGTTCCTTGGACATCGAGGAGATCAAAGCAGTCAATCCGAAAGGAAATTAACCCTGAATATTCACTGGAGGGACTGATGCTGAAGCTGAGGCTCCAATACTTTGGTCACCTGATTCGAAGAGTTGACTCACTGGAAAAGACCCTGATGCTGGGAAAGACTGAAGGCAAATGGAGAAGGGGATGGCAAAGGATGAGATGGTTAAACAGCATCACAAACTCAATGGACATGAATTCGAGAAAACTTGGGGAGATAGTGAAGGACAGGGAAGCCTAGTGCGCTGCAGTTCATGGGGTCACAAAGAGTCAAGTACGATTTAATGACTAAACAACTGTAGCTCAGACAATACGTAAAGGAATGAATATAGGCCATGGTTGGCAAACCTCTGTTTTCTAAACACACCCCCACCACCAGTTAGAGTATGTGGTATTTTTAATTGATTAACGAAAACCAACAGGAAGGAACTGTTGGAAGGAACCCAATATTTATAGCAATGATCTCTACGGTTTCTATTTTCTTTTGTGATTTTCAAGTATTTTCAAAAAGTTCCCCACATGGATATATGTAGTCAGATAAAAACCTAGCCCCCAAAAGTGTGAAATTCTACCTTTACAAATCTACAAGGAAAAAACAAAGTCAGGATACTGTATTTTGGTGTCCTGTCATTGATCACACTTTCAAAAGGAGATTTTTTTTTTAATATAAAAATACTTATGGAAAAGGTCATCAGTAAATAAATTCTAAATCTGTAGATGACAAGAAAATAACCTGTCATGCTTCCTAGAACTGGAGAGAGCCTGTGTGAGGAACAAGGAAGGCTGTTTTTCACTGCATTGGCTGAGTCCCTGGAAAAGATTGCATCTTGACTTAGCAGCTGGATGGTGTGCAGTTCAGGTAAATATTGTGTTGCTATGACCGAAATCGTCCTGCCATGTGGGTCACCCTGTCATATAATTAGTCTCTTATCATATCAGGTGCAAATCAAAGCCATAGCAGTCGCTGTTAATGTGGTAAATGAACAAACCAGAAACCCTCTCTTCCTGGATCCGCCTCTGATTTGAACAAGCCCACCCTGGTGGCTCAGACGGTAAAGAGTCTGCCTGCATGCAGGAGACCCAGGTTCAATCCCTGGTTGGGGAAGGTCTCCTGGAGGAGGAATGGCAACCCACTCCAGTATTCTTGCCTGGAAAATTTCATGAAAAGAGCAGCCTCGTGGGCCACAATCCATGGGGTGACAAGCTGAGTGGACACAGACACGACTGAGTGATGAACACTTCAGCCCACCGAAGACCACAGAAGGGTCATCTGGCGGCATTTTTCAGTAGCAAGAGGAACCTCAGAGAATATGGGCCATCTCGAGGACCCCCAGCTGTCTCACTGCCTTCATTTTTCATGTCCTTCACTGCACACAGTGGCAAACCCATGTGCATCCACCCGTGGAACTGGGCAGAGGGTGAAATTTAACCTTGAAGTTCATGGATACCATCCTCAGCCTCTCCCATTCACCTCATCCTGCACACGGTGAGGTTCACGGTCTCCCATCATCCGATACTGTCCTCCCCGCCCAGAAGGCTGGGCCGAGTGGCAGCTCCACTTCCTCCCTGCTCCCTTCCCCCCACCCCGCCCCCCATCCCAGGTCTTGATCCAGACAAACGTGCTATGGCTCATCTCCATCCCCCAGTCCACTTCCAGGAAACCCACCCCGGCCATCAACCTCTCCTCTGTTGCTGAATGTTCTTTACTTCCAATGCCATTGTGAGTCCTCACCCCCAGAAGTAAACCTGCTGGTGTCTTGTCCCCTCGCTGTGCTGGGCACACAGCATGTTCCTTGGGCAGTAGTACCAGTGACCCCCGCAGGCAGCCACCTGGGTCCTGATGCGGCTCCATCACCCACCAGCAGGGTGAGCTCGAGCAAGCGACTCGCCCTCTCCGCCTGTTTCCTAGTCTGTGCAATGAGGATCATAAAAGTACTGGCATCAGGGGCTGCGAAGACTTAAGGCACACGTAAATGTTGTAAGTGGATTAGACTGAGCGTGTAAGAGTAAACGAGATAGTGTCATATGCAAAACATAGAGGACAGTGTGGGGGTTCTGACTGTCCTATGTGTTGGCTTTAAAAACACACGAGAGACAGAGATTCAGTCTCACGTTTTCCATGTTGCTCTCTCCAATCACAACAATCTTTCCTTTCTCTAACTCTCAGTGCAATATCAATATAAGAAATAAATGACTGACTCGATGGACATGAGTTTGAGCAAGCTTCGGGGGTTGGTGATGGACAGGGAGGCCCGGCTTGCTGCAGTCCATGGGGTCGCCAAGAGTCAAACACAACTGAGTGACTGAACTGATGTTTAGGTTTCCTATTCTTTCATTTTTTTAATGTTTTTTATATTTTGTTATTTTTTTACTTGGAGGATAATTACTCCACAATATTGTGATGGTTTTTGCCATACATCAACACGAATCAGCCAGAGGTATACCTGTGTCCCCTCCCTCCCCACCTCTCCCCTCAGCCCCCGGTCCCCCTAGCTGTCACAGAGAGTACTGGATTGAGCTCCCTGTGTCATACATCAAATCCCCACTGGCTATCTATTTTACATATGGTAATATACATGCTTCTATGCTAGTCCCTCAAATCATTCTACCCTGAGGAAACTATAACTGAAAAAGACACATGGACCCCAACGTTCACTGCAGCACTATTTAAAATAGTTAGGATGTGGAAGGAACCTAGATGTCCATCACAGATGAATGGATAAGGAAGTTGTGGTACACAATGGAATATTACTTAGCTATATAAAAAGGAATGCATTTAATTCAGTTCTAATGAGGTGGTTGAACCTAGAGACTATTCTAAAGCGTGAAGTAAGGCAGAAAGAGAAAGACAAATATTGTATATTCTTTCATTTTTGATCCTTCATTACTGCTGGCCAATTCTCCTCTTGATAATAATAATGGCACCAAGGACTGCTTACTAATGGATCAAGTGCTTTATGTTTGTTATTTCATGTAATCCTTGGAAAATCGTAGGGAAGGTGTTGTTCCAATCCCCTTTCACAGAGGAAGAAAGAGACGGAGAGCTGCAGCATCTTGCTCAAGGCCGCAGGAGGGACGTGGAAACGGGCTGAGCCAGGGCTGTGTTTCTTCTGGTGAATCACTCGTTGCTCACAGCGCCATTCTAGACTCATCTGAGTTGCTTATTAATTCTATCGTTCGGCTACATGACTGATTCATCTAATAAGATGGCAATTATAGGCCAGACAGCAGGAGGGCAAAGATTAGAAAAGCTCCCTGTTATCACCAAGTCTGTCTGGTGGGGAAGACAACACAAATCAAGGGGCAATTACAAAGTAATGTGCTGTCAGGACAGGTCAAGGACAGGGTGATACGGAGAGGCACGTGATGAGCACAGGAGGGGGCGGGCTAGAGAGGAATGCAGGGGAGGGGGTGGGGCACGAGATCCCCCAGGCATTAAACAGGATTTCTCCCAACAGACGAGGCAGTGGACAGCCTGCGTCGGGCTTTCCCTGGAGCACGTGTGGCCAGCAACCTGGTTAGGGAGGTCTGTGCTCCTCCGCCCGGGGCACAGTTCCTTTCCAACACGAGGAAGCGACATCCTTGGGAACCATCAGCCCTTCCGGGCCCTGCCGCACTGTTAAAGGACTTAGACCACAAGGCTGGAGGGAATAGGCCACGTCCTCCTTGGCCTTAGAAACCGTCCTTTAAAAACAGACACGGGGAGGCAGACACTGAGCTGCATCCTGATATCCAAGTGGAGCTAGAGGTAAAGAACCTGCCTACCGGTGCAGGAGAGATAAGAAACACGGGTTCGATCCCTGGGTGGAGAAGATCCCCTGGAGGAGGGCATGGCAACCCACTCCAATATTCTTGCCTGGAGAATCCCATGGACAGAGCTACCTGGCGGTCTATTATCGAAAGGGTCGCAAAGAATCGGACACAAATAAAGCAACTTAGCACGCATGCACAGCGTCCAATGGAGACCCAGTGACACTGAATCTCAGTAGCCTGTCTGTCACTCACGTCTGTGGGTATCAGGGTAGTGATGCAGTTTCCCAGGACATCAGAGGTTTCATCTTAATTGACTTACTAGTGTTCAAAATGTTTTTCCTTTTTCATGTTTTTTTTTTTTCCTTTCAGTTCCCTCATGCTGGGTCTCCATGCAGATGATAAAGGGAACACCTAAAGCAATTACCTAAATTAAAAGATGCTTGCTCCTTGGAAGAAAAACTATGACCAACCTAGACGGCATATTAAAAAGCAGAGTCATTATTTTGTCAACAAAGGTTCGTCTAATTAAAGTTATGGTCTTCCAGTAGTCATGTACGGATGTGAGAGTTGGACTACAAAGAGAGCTGAGGGCCAAAGAATTGATGCTTTTGAACTGTGGTGTTGGAGAAGACTCTTGAGAGTCCCTTGGACAGCAAGGAGATCAATGCAGTTCATCCTAAAGAAAATCGGTCCTGAATATTCATTGGAAGGAATGATGCTGAAGCTCTAAAGTTTGGTCACCTGATGAGAAGAGCTGACTCTCTAGAAAAGACCCTAATGTTGGGAAAGATTGAAGGCAGGAGAAGGGAATGACAGAGGATGAGATGGTTGGATGGCATCACTGACTCAATGGACATGAGTTTGAGCAAGCTCCGGGAGTAGGTGATGTACAGGGAAGCCTGGTGTGCTGCAGTTCACGGGGTCACAAAGAGTTGGACACGACTGAGCAACTGAATTGAACTGAAAGCAATTACCTAGATGCAATTTTTAAAGCATTTTTGCCAAGTGTAAAATCTGCATATTACACTGAATTATCTGCATATTTGTGAAGAAATGTTTACCGATTATCTGAACAAGAAGATAATGGCATGAATTCTTTGCCCGAAGTGATAAGCCAGAAAATTCTCCTTCAGGACAAAGGTCTGGGCAACCAAAAAGAATGACACGTTTTCTCTACACCCACTGATTTACAACAATGAGCATGTTATCAACAACGAAAAACCCCAGCATTAGAGTAAGTGTTCCGAGTAACCGAGGCTGTGACTGTGAGAAGTGTGTTGTCTACACACACTCTAAGACACGAGATACGAGGTCCCCGCTGGTGTGATGCCGTGTGATGGGATGCTCCCCTAGGTTACTGTGTGAAGTGCAGGGCGCCCCACGCTTGCCCGGCCCCGCTGCAGAGTGCAGACGTATAGAGCGGGTGGAGAGGAGAGGCTGCTCTGCTTATTTCAGCCAACCTTATCAACGCCAAGACCATCAGGTGATAATGTGTGAATGAATCAGAAGGGGTGGCCCGGGGATTTCTGCACTCACAGCAACCTTCACACTTCACTCCTGGCCAGCTTGCATTTTCCTCTGCTGAGCGCTTACCAGCCGCTTTTCACAGGAGACTTAGAACACCCATCTTACTAATTTGTTCAGGGCAGAAGCCCTGTTAGAATTATACTCTGTCACAGAGATCGCTGCATTGCTACAATATCCCTGCCAAACTCCTGCAAGGCGGTGTCTCCTGCTGTCATTTTTCTTCTGGAAACAATGGCCTCTGGTCACTCATTCACTCATCAAGCATTTTTAGGGAGCATGTATTAAGGGCCAGGCACTGTGCTAGGCCCTGGGGGGGAGGGGGTCACAGGGGCAGATCCTGGAGACACGATCTCCATTTCATAGAGCTCCCAGGGTAGTAGAGAAGTCATGGAGCTCCCAGGGTAGTAGAGAAGCTGAATTTGAAGCAACCGAAGACCAAGACCAACATGTGTGTTCATGCTAAGTCACTTCAGTCATGTCTAACTCTTTAAGACCCCATGGACTGTAGTTGGCCAGGCTCCTCTGTCCATGGGATTCTCTAGGTAAGAATACTGGAGTGGGTTACCATGCCCTCCTCCAGCGATTCTTCCCAATTCAGGGGTCAAACCTGGGTCTCCTGAGGTTCCTGCATTGCAGCTGGATTCTTTACCACTGAGCCAATGGGGAAGCCCACAGACCAGCACATAAAGGCCCATTTGGTTAAGAGCTAAGACCATTTGGTTAAGAGCTAAGCTCTGGGTTCTAACAATGAAGGATTTAAAGCAGACCACCCATGTTTTTTTCTCTTCTCTCCACCCCCAAATGTGTACAAGCATGTTTGCAGGCAGCATGAGTCCTCAGGAGATCTGAGCACTTGGTCGATTTCAGAGGCACCAAGGGCGGGAGCGGTCTCCAAGCTGGCAGGAGCTATAGAATAGGTGTGGGATGCACCCTGCGCTGGGTCAGCAGAGCTGTCTGCCACGCCTCAGTGCCTGATTTAAAATCACACAAAGGGACTTCCCTGGTGGTCTGCTGGCTAAGACTCCACGCTCCCAATGCACGGAGCTTGGGTTCCATCCCTGGTCAGGGAACTAGATCCCACATGCCCCAGCTAAGAGTTCCTGGAGTGGGAAATGGCAACCCACTCCAGTATTCATGCCTGGAGAATCCCATGGACAGAGAAGCCCGGCAGGCTACAGTCCATGGGGTTGCATAGAGTCGGACACAACTGAAGCAACTTAGCACTTAGCACAAGAATTCACAGGCTGCAACTAAGACCCCGTGCAGCCAAATAAACAAATAAATATCTTTTTGAAAAAGCCACACAGGAGCACATGAGAGCTTTTGAGTCCTTTTCTCTTCTTTGCAGCCCACCTCCTGTGCCCAACCATTTTCTTGCCTCTTGCTCGAAACGGACCGCACAAATGCTGGGATTGATGACAATTTTCTGACCAGTTTTCACCAGCGAAGAAGCCTGCCTTTTCCCAGGGGTGGCCCTGAAGCCCGTGAGCCTTCTTATTCATCCCCAGAGAGAAGATCTCACAAACTGCCCTGAAGCTGATCAGTGTTGATAACACCCAAACTCACTCCTTTGTGTCTCTGAATCCGATTACTCACAGTCCCAATGAGAGCAATAAGGATTATAAGTCAACCCAATCAGAGTCTGGAAGAGAATGGATACATGTATATGTATAGCTGAGTCCCTTCCACTGTTCACCTGAAACTACCAGAACATTGTTAATCAGCTATGTGCATGCGTGCTAAGCCGCTTCAGTCGTGTCCGACTCTGCGACCCCGTGGACTGTAGCCTACCAGGCTCCTCTGACCATGGGATTCTCCAGGCAAGAATACTGGAGTGGGCTAAACTGCTATACCTCAACACAAAATAAAAAGTTTACAGTTAAAAAAATAAAATAAAATAGTTAACAATAATAAAATATCAGAGTTGGAAAATTTTACCAATAATGAGGCTTCCAAGTTCATCTGAGACACCTAAGGGAGGATTCTGGCCAGAAGACCAGAGACGGCTTTTCAAATATGGACTTGCTTGAGGGTCCCTCCAGGATGAGCTGTCAGGGTGAGGAGGGCATATCCACAGAAACAGGGCCCCAAGATGGCAAGAGGTCCCATCTCAGCCAACAGTCCTTCTGGACCCTGCCTGCTCTCCCTTTGACTGTCACCCACCCATCCCACTCTCCCTCTAGGGGCCTACCCTCCGACCCTGGACGGTGGCACAGGTCAGAAAACCGCCCTCATTCCTGGAGCCCCTACTGGGAAGAGCCAGGCCCTTGGCAGGGTTCCATGGGTTCTAACCCTCATCGTGACCCCTGCATTAACTAGCATTTCCCATGTATCAAACGTGAAGAAACGAGGGGCTTCCCTGGTGGTCTACGGTTAAGACTCTGTGCTTCCACTGCAAGAGCCCTGGGTTCCACCCCTGGTTGGGGAACTAAGATCTCTTAGGCTGCATGCTGTGGCCAAAAAACAAAAAATGAGGAATTGAGGCTTTGAGGTTTTGGAACTTGCCCAGAGCCGGGTGCCTAGGAAAGAGAGCTGGGCTGCAACCCCAGGCGGTGAGTCTCGGAGCCCATTCTGTAAATGCTGACCCTGTTCTGCTTGGATATCTGCCAGCTGCCAGCATCTGCAGCGGCTCAACTGTGGGGCGTGGGCGTAGGTCCTACATGGTGTGTGGCTATGACCACAGATCAAACCAAGGCTCTGGTTCGTCAAAGGGAAAAAAACAGCATGAGGCATGGGTGTGGGCAGCCACGGGGTGACTTCAGGTCCCAGGGGCTCCTCATCTGCAAAGGGGAGTGTGAGGACCCTGCCTTGGGCTGCAGGCAGGGGCGCTGCTGTGGGAGCAGATGGCAAGCAGATCAAATTCAGGAATTCTCCACCCCCAATATAGCCACAGAATACGGAGGAACTCAGCACTCGTGTGTATTCAAGGATCTTCACAGGGAGGACTTAGCTCCTTTTACTGATATCTGTGGCTGTACTTAGTCTGTGATATCTGATATCTTAGGCTGTGTGACCCCATGGACTGTAGCCCACCAGGCTCCTCTGTCCATGGGGATTCTCCAGGCAAGAATACTGCAGTTGCCAAGCCCTCTTCCAGGGATATCTGTGGGGACTAACAGAGAGTTCCAGCAGGACCCAAGTCAGAGCAAGACATACAGAGCCCGGCCCCCGGAGAGGATTTGAAAAGTTAACCCCCCACCACTCTGGGAGAGGTGACCCTGGCTCTAGATTGCTCTGAATGAAGGGAACCTGAGGGGTGACCGCTCAGGGCAGTGGGAGGGTTAGTGCACCTCCTGGCTCCCTGTGGAGGCTTGTTCTGAGCAGGGCAGCAGCTTTAGATCAGCAGTTCCTCTCATGCGTGTGCTCAGGCCTTCAGTCCTGTAGACTCCTTACGACTCCACAGACTGCGGCACTCCAGGCTCCTCTGTCCGTGGGATTCTCCAGGCAGGGATACCGGAGCGGGTTGCCATTTCCCTCTCCAGGGGATCTCCTGACCCAGGGATCAAACCTGCGTCTCTTGCATTGGCAGGTGGACTCTTTACCGCTGAGCCACTTGGGAAGCCCCAGGGGCTCCTCTACGTCTCGTGAAAATGATTCCCAAGTAACAACAGCCGTGGCAGCTGTTCTGCCATGTTTTGTTCAACACAAAACAGCATGTTCTGTTTGATGCTATACATACAGGATCTCCATCAAGCCTTCCCAGAGCTCTGAGAGGGGAATTCTATCACTATACCCATTTTAAAGATGAGCACAATTGAGGTCAGGAGACGTCTGAACTCAAGTCTGTCGTAACCAGGACTCTGCCTCTTGGCATGACCTCTGGCCTCCTAGAACACCCTGCATTCTTACCCCGAGAACTGAAAAGGGGTGGCAGCGCTCTTCTCCAAAAGAAAGCTGAGGCCGGCTTGTAAGAACCTGTTACAGACTCGTTTGTATTTCAAAAATTTTCAGAAATGACTGAAATCATCTCTTCAGACATCAAGTTCGAAATGTCCTTATATGCAGCTCAAAAATCTCTGCTTTGCGGGTATTCCCCAGGAAGGGCCCCACACTTCACGTCCACGTGGCTGGGGACATTCACAAAGGGGACACAGAGGCAGGGAGGCCCTGACTTGGCGGTCTGTTACAAGGAGCCTGGAGGAAATAAACAAGTTATTTTGTTCCTGCGCTCACGTGCTCTGTCCCGTCGCCAGCGGGGAGAGTCCTCAGAATTCAGCTACTAATCAGATGATGGGCTGTAAAGCACACCCCTGAATGTCATCAGAGCCCAGGCATTTGCACCGGGAATCCAGAAATAAGCTGTCACCGCAGGGATGTGTGCCGGCTGGAAATAATTTCCAGAACATGTTTCGTAATCTAAGGCTGGGACTCAGCGAGCCAGACAGGAAAGGTCAAGACCAGCCTCTCGTCCTGCCGGCCCGGCCTCCTCTCCTGTCCTGTCTCCAAGGCCCCTGCTTGCTGCCCGGCCCTGGGCCCCCAGGTCCCGTCCACACAATCGCCAGCAGAGCCAGCTGTCCTGGTACCATGTCTCACCGTGTCACTTCACTCTCACTGAAGGCAGATCTCATTGTTTCCTTGACTTGTCTTACACATGTTTTGAGTAATTGTCAAAATTTGAATTGTCAAGTGATTACTGCTATCAGATTCTTTATTTATCCAATACACCTAAATTGAAAGACATGTTTTAAAATAACTTTTCTTTTCCAAGTCAGCTTTGCTCAGAGTAGAAAATGTGAATGACACGTTTAAATGAACAGATAAGAACTCTGCCAGAGGAAAGTGCACATTCAAATAATTATTCTAACGTAAAATTTCTAAGTTATCTTCTTTAGATTCTTGACTGCTTTTTTGGTTAGGACAAAGGATGTGGCTGCTGAAAAGAAAATGGACATTCAGTGGGTAGATTTATGAAAATTGGTTCTTTGGGAATACTTCTTGATGCGGATCTAAGCGCCAAAGAATTGATGCTTTTGAACTATGGGGCTGCAGAAGACTCTTGAGAGTCCCTTGGACTGCAAGGAGATCAAACCAATCAATCAACCCTGAATATTCACTGCAAGGACTAAAAGGATCAACCTAAAGGAAATCAACCCTGAATATGTATTGCAAGGACTGATGCAGAAGCTGAAGCTCCAATACTTTGTCCATCTGATGCAAAGAACCAACTCATTGGAAAAGACCCTGATGCTGGGAAAGATTGATGGCAGGAGGAGAAGGAAGTGACAGAGGATGAGATGGTTGGACGGCATCACTGACTCAATGGACATGAGTTTGAGTAAACTCTGGGAGTTGGTGATGGACGGGGAGGCCTGGCATGTTGCAGTCCATGGGGGTCGCAAAGTCGGACATGACGGAGCAACCAAACAACTACAACAAAAGCGAGTCAAAGTCCAGAGCTTTCTTGATGCAAACTGGGTCTCCCGACTGAAAACAACCAACACAGGCAGTTTCAGCTCCCAGGGCACTGGCCTCTACCCTACTGACGCCTTTTAAGCACCTGTAAATTTCTTAAGAACAAATCAATGATCTCATTATGCTTGTTTACGATCACAGTCATTTGTGAAGTCAATCACTGATAAAACTTGAGAGGACAAAGTGTACCAGCCTAAGGGGGAGAGGGAGACAGTGGGATCTGATGAGGCTGGACTCAGGGTTCATGCTTCTGTCACACAGAAGCTCCTGTCTCTGCAGACACAGGCCGGAGCTAAAGAATGAACTCACCTCTACCACAGATTCAATTATGAGCGACAGGATCTTAAACACTGAGAATCTGAAACCCTTTGGTTCTGACCCCTTTAGGAAATCCACATACCTGTAAATGATTCACTTGGTCACTGTAGGAAAATCAAATCTGAGAAAGATTTAGGCTGGTAAATGAGTAACGTGGAGCTGACTGATGATTATATAACAAGGGAAGGGAAGGAGAGGGCTATCGGGGACCTGTGCCCGACAAGCAGGGGTGCTGGGCACTCATGTCCATCAGTGCCCCCAGGATCCAGGGAACCAAACAGAAATTACCTTTCTGAGCACAGAACTGGGGATGCACAGTGACTGGGAAGACATTCGTCATGGCTGGCTGATACGTCCTGTGTGTGTTTTGTGGGGATCAGGGAAACAGCAGTTGTGTAAAAGGATGATTCACAACAACTAAAGCGGAAAAAAAAGCATCAATTCTGTCAAGCGACAAGTAAACAAGAAACATTTATCATGTGGTATCATTGTGCTTGGGAGATTCCAGGACAAGCATCACCTTTGACCCTGCCCTGGCCCAGGGCTTGCTTGTCTGAGGAGACATGACTACGCATCACTTTCTCTCCTACTCCATTAGCTAAAACAAATGGCTACAATTTCACACTTGACTTTGTCCTTAGAAACACAGACATAAAGGAGGAGCATCCAAGTTTCACAATAAAATCTAATGTACCTGCCTATGCTTTCTTGTTCCAAGAAATACCAAGGGAGGCAACAAAATTATTATTTTATTAAAACATAATCAGAGTGTGTGTGGAGGGGCCATTATATTTTGGAGTTGAGAGCTGAGGGCAGACAAGCTACGGAGTTCTAACAACTTCGGACTCCCCTGGCGACCCACTGGTTGAGAATCCGCCTTGCCAATGTTGGGGCTGCTGCTGCTGCTGCTGAGTCGCTGCAGCCGCGTCCGACTCTGTGCGGCCCCATAGACGGCAGCCCACCAGGCTCCCCCGTCCCTGGGACTCTCCAGGCAACAGCACTGGAGTGGGTTGCCATTTCCTTCTCCAATGCATGAAAGTGAAACGTGAAAGGGAAATCGCTCAGTCGTGCCCGACTCTTAGAGACCCCATGGACTGCAGCCCACCAGGCTCCTCCATCCATGGGATTTTCCAGGCAAGAGTACTGGAGTGGGGTGCCACTGCCTTCTCTGGCCAATGCGGGGGACACAGGCTCAACCCCTGGTCTGGGAAGATCCCGTGTGCACTAAAGGCTGCCCCTCGAGAGCCCATGTGCCGCAACAAAAGAGTAGCCCTCACTCAGCAAAGGAGACCCAGCACAGCCAAAGATAAAAATAAAATACAACCTTAATAACAACTTCATGGGGATAAAATTTCAGAGAATAAACTGCATGCGTTTAAAGCATAAGACTTCCTTGGTGGCTCAGACGGTAAAGTGTCTGCCTACAATGCGGGAGACCTGGGTTCAATCCCTGGGTAGGGAAGATCCCCTGGAGAAGGAAATGGCAACCCACTCCAGTATTCCTGCTTGGAAAATCCCATGGACAGAGGAGACTGGTGAGCGACAGTTCATGAGGTCGCAAAGAGTCAGACACGACTGAGCGACTTCACTTTCACTTTCGCTTTCAAAGCATAACATCCGGTGAGTTTTGACAGACGACTGCACCCGTGGAACCACCACCAGAAGCAAGATACAGAACACTTCCAACGGTCTCCTACTGAGCACCTACCTACCTTGCCCTGGCAGCCACTGGTCAGTTTCCATCACTGCCCAGGAGCAATGGTGCCAGGGAGGAGCGCTCCACCTGACTCCTGCCCGAAGGCTTTGTGTGTGTGCATGGGGGCGTTAAAGCACAAGCATATTTTATTTTGCTCCACTATATACAATACTAGCAGGGGACAGGGCTTTATAAAGACAGAAGACAGGTCGGGGGCGGGGGCGGGGGTTGTCTCAGTAGAACCTATAAGTGAAAGTGTTAGTCACTCAGCAGTGTTTGACTATTTGAGACCCCATGGACTGTAACCCGCCAGGCTCCTCGGTCCATGGGAATTCTCCAGGCAAGAATACTGGAGTGGGTGGCGATTTCCTCTTCCAGGGGATCTTCCCGCCCCAGGGATCGAACCTGGGTCTCCTGCACTGCAGGTAGATTCTTTACTGTCTGAGCCACCAGGGAAACCCTGTGTCCTCCAAACACCCAGCCCTCTTTGGTGATGGTCTTCCATGAAGGGCAAATGAGAAGACTGAGACCCACAGCCCAGCGAACTATGCTCAGAACTCAGGTCTATCCTGCCCATCTCTGCACAGTGCCTCCAGAAACCATTTCTTTTTGTTTTTGAATGTATGACACATTGTTTTCATAAGTCAAAGGCTACTTAATCGTTTTGACTAAAAGAAATACATGCCACACAGCACATGCGAAGGGACATCCCAGCCACATGGAAGGGTGTGGGAACTAGCTTTGGGATTACCTGGAGAAAACTTCAGAAAATTCCAATTACCTGGAGAAAACTTCAGAAAGTTCCTGCCAGGATTTTAGAACCGTCCTGTTGTGTTGGACTGCAAGGAGATCAAACCAGTGCATCCTAACGGAAATCAGTTCTGAATATTCATTGGAAGGACTGATGCTGAAGCTGAAACTCCAATACTTTGGCCACCTAATGCGAAGAACGGACTCACTGGAAAAGACCCTGAGGCTGGGAAAGATTGAAGGCAGGAGGAGAAGGTGACAGCAGAGGATGAGATGGTTGGATGGCATCATTGACTCAATAGACATGAGTTTGAGCAAGCTCTGGAAGTTGGTGATGGACAGGGAAGCCTTGTGTGGTCCATGTGGTTACAATGAGCCGGACAGGACTGAGCAAGTGAACTGAACTGAACTGTGTCTGTCTGCACAGAACAGCTCCTACTGTGTTTGTGTCTGTCTCACGTATTGGTATCGATTGCTGTAGCCGCTTTGTTTTCTCTTATGAAGTGTACTTGACATACGAACACCTGCATATTAAAAGAGATCTATCTGATAACGTCTGACACATATACACACCCAAGAAGCCATCACCAAAATCAATATAATAAACAATCCATCATTCTCCCCCGGTTTCCTGACACCCTTTTCACTCCTTGCCAATCACTCTTCCCTGACCACCCCACTCCATTCCAAGGCAAGGACTGATCCGCTTTTTGTAAAATAGATTAGCTTGCATTTAAAAAAATTTGCTACAAATGGAATCTTACAGCATGTACTCTGTCTTGTCTGGCTTCTTTTATTCAGCATAATTATCTTGAGATTCATCCAAGTTGTTCCATTAATTCATCCCTTTTCACTGTAGCGTGCGTGCATGCTAAGTCACTTCAGTTATGTCCGTCTCTTTTGCAACCCCATGGACTGTAGCCCGCCAGGCTCTTCTGTCCATGGGATTCTCCAGGCAAGAGAACTGGGGTGGGTTGCCATTTCCTCCTCCAGGGGATCTTCCCATCCCAGGGACTGAACCTGCGTCTCCTGCATCTCCTGCCTTGCAGGCAGATTCTTTACCCATTGAGCTACCTGGGAAGCCCTTTTCATGGTCAAGCAGAGTTCACTGTATGGATAGACACAATTTACTCATCTGTTACCTGTCACAGAACAGTGTGGGGCTACTACAAATAATGACGCTGTGAACATTCATGCCCAAGACTTTGCATGGACACGTTTCATTTTTCTTGTGTAAACACTGAGGAATGGGATGGCTGAATCATATAGCAGGTGTATGTTTATCTTTTTAAGAACTGCCCAGCGGATTTAGCAAACAGCTGTATACAGTCTGACGTTCATTGCGTCTTTATGAACGTGAGGACATGACAACCGCAACTGACTGCTCCGCATCCTCATAAAACAGCGTATACTCAGTCCTTTTTAAAGAAAAAACGGCCATTCAGGGAATTCCCTGGCATTCCAATGGTTCAGATTCCTTGCTCTTACTGCCAGGGGTTCAGTCCCTGGTCGGGGACCTAAGAATCCACAAGCTTTGCAGTGTGGTACAGAAGAGAACAGAAGAAAATATAATACCGTTTGTCCATTGAAATTGGTATGGGGGTGTCTCACTGTGGTTGTAATTTGCAGCTCTAGTGACTACTGATGGTGAGCATCTTCTCATGTATCTTTCTTGACGTATCTGTTTAAACCATTTGGACCTCTTTTATTGGGATATTTATTAAGTTTTAGTTCTTTATAGACTCTGGGTATGATTTTTTTGGTAGCTATATGACTTATAAAACTCATCCCCATCTGTGCCTTGACTTTTCATTCCCTCAACGGTCCAGTTAAAGAAGAAAGGTTTTTTTAATCCTGATGGGAGCCCACTTTGTCATCTTTCTTCTTTCATGAGTCATGTTTACATCATTTTATCCAACAAACCTCTCCTTGACCCAGGATGATGGAGAGTTCCCTGATTTCTCTTCTGGAAGTTTCATAGATGTAGGTTTACACTTAGGCCTGTGTTTTAACGCCCTTTTAAGTTATTTTTTGTGTGTATTGTATAAGGTATAGATCAGAGTTTATGATTTTGCATATGGATATTCAATTTTTTAAGCACTATTTGTTAAACGCCATCCCAGGTGGCACTAGTGGTAAAGAAACCGCCTGCCAATGATGGAGAGATGTAAGAGATGCAGATTTGACCCCTGGGTCGGGAAGATCCCCTGGAGGAGGGCAGGGCAACCCACTCCAGTATTCTTGCCTGGAGAACCCCATGGACAGAGGGGCCTGGTGGGCTATAGTCCATGGGGGCAAACAGTTGGACGGGACTGAGCATCTAACACTTTCACTTTCCCACCCCACTGCCCCGCTCAGGGCTCCACCTAGCTCAAGTGTCCCCAAGGGCCCTGAGCATCTCTAATCCTTGCACAATAATGCTGCCAGCATTCCATTCATTTCTTCACTGCTGGCAAGTGAGGTGGTGAAAACATTTTAAACTCTTAACTATACCTTAATTTGCCTATATACTGTTTAAGAAGCTATGCTCTGGGAGGACTTCCCTGGTGGCCCAGTGGTTAAGATTTCGCCTTGCAATGCAAGGGACTCAGGTTCAATCCCTGGTCAGGAAACTAAGCTTCCACACACCTTGGAGCATGCACCACAACCACGGAGCCCTCCTCCTCTGGAGCATGTGCGTCACAAGGAAAGATCTGCACAATGCAACAAAAATTTTGTGTGCTGCCACTAAGACCTGATGAAGCCAAATAAGTGAATTTTGAAAAAGAGAAGCAGCAACAGCTATACCCTGGGAAAGGAAACAGAAGCAGTTTGGTAAGAGATACAGCAACACGCTGAGGTAAACCCAGCCCTTCGGAGGTGGACGTGAGTCGATGTCTTCCCTCCATCACTTTAGTCAAGTTCACCAAGCTGCGGCATCCTTGTGGTATTCTTTTACATGGGGCCAGCACTTCCTGCCTCATGAACTGTCAGGCAGGTAAATCAGGTAAAGGTGAAAGTATAATATTTAGCACATGTGTGCGTGCTCAAGGGCTTCAGTCGTGTCTGACTCTTTGTGACCCTATGGACGGTAGCCCTCCAGGCTCCTCTGTCCATGGGGTTCTCCAAGCAAAAATACTGGAGTGGGTTGCCATGCCCTCCTCCAGGGGATCTTCCCAACCCAGGAATCAAACCTGTGTCTCCAGCATTGCAGGCGGATTCTTTACCCACTGAACCACCTGGGAGACTCTTTGCGAGTCCATAGACTATATAGTCCATGGAATTCTCCAGGCTAGAATACTGGAGTGGGTAGCCTTTCCCTTCTCCAGGGGATCTTTCCAACCCAGGGATCGAACCCAGGTCTCCCACACTGCAGGCGGATTCTTTACCAGCTGAGCCACCAGAGAAGCCCATATTCAGCACAGCGCCTGGCATATGTTTGGCACTAACAGATGATGGTTCTTCACAAGTTACCATCATGTTCATCCCAGGCCTTCCCCTTCTGTGAGTGTCCCACAAGTCCCCTCTGACTCCCGGGGCACCATCTAGTAGCTTCTGTTCCAGTCACTTTCCAGCTCCTGTTTCCTTACGTTTCAGAGTCTCAGCCTTCATGTGATACTGAGTCCAAATAATAACCTCTCCTTCTTGAATGCTGGATGGAGGGGTTTCTGTCTGTTATCATAGACACTTCCTTGGGAAGCCATGTGAATTAGCATCTTCTGAGTGTTGTTCTCATGGTCCATCTCACTCCCCTGGGTCATGTGGGGACACTGTTTCTCCGAGGGGCCCGGGAGGAGTGCTGGGCTGGAGGCACCACTGGCTTCTGATGAAATGCATCATACAGGTGGTAAGCTAAAGACTTTTATCCCTCAGCATCTAAACAAGTCTGATCTTCACAGGTCATAAAAAGCAAGGCTTTGAGATTCAGATAACTGAAATGCCAAGAGAAAAAAAAAAAAAGCACTAAAAAATTTTCTTTTGTTACCTCTGTTTCCCACAGAAGAAATCTTGAAAATTCATATTCCTAATAAAGAAACATTTGACATTTCAAAAGAGGTGCACTTTAAAAGCAACATGTTACTTCGAAGATGCTATTATGGTTTAAATGAGATATAATAGGTGATTGGAAAACAGGAATAAGATAGGGTGCAGATTCAATACACACAAAACTTAATGCCACATTAATCAACATGTGCAAGATAAACCTGGTGGACTTCTTCAAGTATCCCTCCGTTCCTTTTTCCTTACTTTCTCTCGAAATTACCATTTCAAAAAGCAAAACTGAGTCAACCTAAATATAACTGCAGACTTCCTCCCCTCAAGACACAAAGTACCAATGAAAACTTTTCCTGATGATGTAATACAGCTATTTTCATTCGGGTCCCACTGGCTCTCTCCCTTTAGGAAGAGCAAGCAGCAACAGACTCTCTTTAGAATTATTTAAAAGTGAACTGACAGCTTCAGCCCAATTCTGACAATGCACAACTCTCTTATTATTTGTACCCCTTCTCTGATGTCTGAGAACTTTACCCCTTGTACCAACATCAAGGGAAATACAATCAGCTCTTGACAGAACAAGAGGGGCCATGCCAGACGTCCAGTGGAGTGCCTTATACACAGCAGGCATCTACTTAATTCTGGAAGAATGGAGCTGCTGATTCAAGCTCAAGACACCAACAGGGCAAGTGGCCCCAGAGTTTAAGCAGGAATCCAAAATAGCAGCTCTGTAGAGACCGAAGGTGACTGTGGACACCGTCACCTCCCCTTCTCCATTCACGACCCAAAAGATCGACATTTGTAAAGTGTTTCATCCCACTGCAAAGATCACAAGAAGTTCAAGTGCAGAATTTCAGAGTCAGGCCCAAGATGAAAGAGATTTTAAGGGAGGGAAAGCACAGAGGGTTAACCATCTCCTCAGCAGATCACAGGAGACCTGGGTTTCCTCAGAACAAAAGGAACGGTTTTAATGCATCCCACGTTCACTTCCCACCACCCTCTCACAGAGCCAAGCGCATAGCTGGCTTTCTGCTATCTTGTGCTGAAAAATAACCATGAGCGTGTTACCAACAATGGAGACAGTTTATGGTCCCCAAACAGTAACTCTTGCTTCAGCAGGATGAATTCTGGCTACAGAAATAGTTGGATGGTTTGGCCAAAGAATATCTCTGGTTCTTCCAAGTTCTCTTTTCAATGTGTACAATGCAACCTTTCCATAAACACAAAGGTATATAATACCTTCAGTTCTGGTAACAGTAGGTTTTACAAAACCCTTCAGCTGTGTCTGAAAGAATATATACAAATACAGCATCGTCATGTCAAAAGTTCCAACAATCTCATATCCGGAAATCATGAGACTCCAGGGTTGGGGAGAGGAGGGTGACTAGGGTTGACAGTCAACTCTGACCACAATATTGTCTTGACGCTAGGTGTCCCCGCCACATGACGCACTCCTCCCCTCAGTGCCTACCACAGAATCAGACCCAAGCTAGTGGCTTTAAAGTTATCTTCCAAAGGAGTCCAAATTTAGGGACTTCCCTTGTGGTTCAGTGGCCAGGACTCCATGCTCCCTATGCAAGGGGCCCAGGTTCAAAGATCCCGAGTGCCACAGTGAAGACTTGGTGCAGACAAATAAGCAAGCAAATAAATAAATATGTAGTTTTTATAAAGAAAGGCATCAACATATAAATGATTGAAGGCAGTATGTGACTGAAAATGGCTTAGTCCCCTGCGGTCCACACTGAAATATCTACCACGTCCCTTAAAATAACCCTTGTAATTCGAGAGTCCGAGAGCTCAATTGTAATAGGCAGGAAAGAGAGTCTGTAAAGAATATGAAAAGGAGTGTTTCTCCTTTGTATCTCAGGGGGTCATGAGATGCTAGAACAATTTAACCAAGGGTAGCTGCCTGTACGTGCTTAGTCGACTCTTTGCAACCCCATAGACTGTATCCACCAGGCTCCTCTACCCATGAAAATTTCCAGGCAAGAATACTGGAGTGATTACCATTTCCTTCTCCCGGGGATCTTCCCCACCCAGGGATCGAACCCAGGTCTTTTTCATCTCCTGCATTGGCAGGCAGGTTCTTTACCAGCTGAGCCACCAGGGAATCCATTTAACCAAAACTGACTATGAAACAATCCCTTCTGTAGGGATCTGAGTGCTGGACAGATTATCTTTATAACTTTGTTTCATTAAAATCTATCTCGGAGGCTTGGATTACCTGTAGCTTCATCTTACCCTGTAATTCTGCCTTCTTTATGAATTGTTATCAACCATTTCATTTCCCTTTCTTACCCTCATTATTAAATTCAAAAGGGTAAAATGGAGGAGATGGGCAGGAAGAGAATCTGAGGCCAGGAGGTCACACAAAGTCTAAGTAATGAGCTCAGGCAACATCCAGCCTCATCAATTCTCATCGGCTTCCCTCTCTCTCTCAAAATCACGTGCTTAGCAGAGGAAAATTCCTTTTTTCTTTTAATTCTAGAAATCAACTGGCAGTGTTAAAAGGAAAAGCTTTCTCTAGGGTTTTACAAATAGCTATCTGTTATTGATTAAATTATTAGTCCCACATTTTAATGAGCAGGATAAAATTCATTTATTGTAAGCCTTGCATTCTTTCACCGTTGGAGGACTTCTGTGCCTCAAACAAGGGACAAAGACAAACTTATAAGTCAGTCTCAAGATTTCTATGTGCCCTACACAAAGAGCACAGACAAATTCCTCAAACCAGAGACACTTCCCTCCTTCCCTGCAGGTGTGCGTGCTCAGTTCAGTCATGCCCAATTCTTTTCGATTCTATGGGCTGTAGCCCGCCAAGCTCCTCCGTCCATGGGATTCTCCAAGCAAGAATACCGGAGTGGGTAGCCATGCCCTCCTCCAAGGGATCCTCCCAATCCAGGGATCAAACCCAACTCTCCTGCATTGCTGGCAGATTTTTTTACCACTGAGCACCCCCTTCCATGAGAGAAGCAGAAGTGATCCAACCCAGTCATCTCTGTATTCATGGAACAGCTTATCTACGGGCAGGAATGTGGAGAAAGGCAGTCTTTCCAAGTTCAGTTTACTGAAGACCTAGACTTGGGACAGTCCTGCTGTGACCACAAATCAATTTCAGATCCAGCTCTCAATTTTAAAATACAAACTTCTTTTTCATTTAAAGATCATCTAAATTACGGAGTTTTCATTACATATTCCAAGCCTGGTGCATCTGTTAAAAGCCCTATAAAGGAAGATGATTTCATTCCAACTCAGCCCCAGGAAAAATAAATGTATTTAATAGTGTAACTCATTCAAAATAAACGTCCATTTCTGACTTGGGGATGTTCAGCTTGATGAGCTTCAGGATTCAGTTAGTTCTCTTTCCAGAGCCGGTGACTCCTGAGTCATGACTGAAAATATCACTCATTTTAATAAAGATAACAACATCTGAGCCCACCTTCCCAGAAAAAAAACCCCAAACATCATGGAAAGGTGTTTTCAGCAGAAGCAAAAATCCTATTTAAAATCAAAAACTTGCACTTGGCCAGAAATGGATACTGAAAGCACTTCTTGTGCTTTAAATGACATTAGAGGGCTTTGAAAGTTAAGAGTTTAAAAATACTCTCTAAGAATACAAGCCAAATGACTGCAGGATTATAAGTTCTCTCCCAGTTGTTCAGGTATTAAAAACAGGCACAAGTAAGAATAGCCTTCAAAAAAAACCTAAAACGGCACATGAGTAATGCAATCTACCCCAATAAGGGGACGGCACCATGGCCCTCTTCCTTCTTTTATGAAGTACCTCTAAGTCATAATGCTGTCCCCTCCCACTCCCTAACTGCAGAGTCCCCTCTTCTTTCAAAAAAATATTAAAAAGGACACATAACTAAAATGACAAGTGAAGGGCACATTCTTGGATGCCTCCTTCAGAAGCAATGCTCTCATTGCCGGAGGCACGCAGCCTGCCTAGAATTCAGCTTCCCCAGCAGGCGTTCCGGCATTTGCTGAGTTATCTCACACTATCTTTAATGCTCCAGAAGAGATTTATGGATGAAAAGCAATGCCAATCACCTGCCCAGGTCCACCTCTCCCCCAGACATCATCCTGCCCCGCAAGTGACTCTCCCTGCAAGTTCTACCCCAGCGACCAGGCAGCCTGGACCACAACGGTCCCTCCAAGTACGGCGTCTTCAAGACTCTTTCAGGCCATCTTGACCTCGTGTTTCCTTTCCAAGCTCTCCAATACCTACTTGCCAGTGGGAACATTCCCCCCGGCCATCCTGGGTTCCCTGTCCTTTCTTGGAGCTGCGGCACCTCGCCTGGCATCACTCGAGGCCTCCTGGTTTCAGGAGGTGTTTCTCCCACATGCTGGGGTCAGACAGCATCTCCTTCAGGGGATGGAGATGTGAGTCAGTAAACCTACCCTGAACCTTTTCAAACAAAGCTGGTTCTTTCTCATCATAAGGAACACTGTAGTGTTTCCCATTGCCGCTATACAAGTTACCAAATTAGTAGCTTAAAGCCACAAAGATTTATCATCGTACAGTTCTGGGGACCAGAGTCTAACATGGGCCTGCTGGTCTACCTTCCTCTTAGAGGCTCTAGGGGAGGATCTGCTTCCTGAGCTCTTCCAGCTTCTAGAGGCTGCCTGCCCTTGGCTCGAGGCCCCACGCTCCATCTCCAAGCCCAGCAGCATCTTTTCTCCTCTCTTCCTGCCTGCCTCCCTCTCCTAAGATCCTTGCGATTATACTGGCCCATGTGGATGATCCAGGATCATCTTGCATCGTAAAGACCCTCAGCGTCATCAAACCTGCCAAGTCCCTTTGCCATGTTAGGAATAAATTCACAGGTTCTGGGCATTGCATATGGGTATCTTTAGGTGGGTGCTGGGGCGTGACTTGGTCTAGGACACACCTCAACAGCCCCTTCCTTTCTTTCACACATTTCCAACAAGCAAGGACCTTTGTCCTCAGTATTTCACAGATCAGTTGCTGAACAACTGACCAGAAGTTGTTCTGATCAACTTCTTGTTGTTCAACTCAGAAGAAGCCCTCTCTTCATGAAACTGCAAATTAAGCCATTTTCTGGGATTCTTGATCCAAGGTTATTTACAGCTCTGGTGGGTAGTGGGGGAGTACATTTCCCTGGAGGCTCAGTGTAAAGAATCTGCTTGCCAATTCAGGAGATTGCCAGTTCAATCCCTGGGTCAGGATGATCCCCTGCAGAAGCGAATGGCAACCCATTCCAGTATTCTTGCCTGGAGAATTTCATGGACAGAGGAGCCTGGTGGGCTACAGTCCATGGGATCACAAAGAGTCGGACACAACTTAGCAAGTAAACAGCAACAACAGAGCTCTGTGGGAAGTTCTTCATTTCCAAGAGAGGAAAAAGTACTAAGTGAGGGAAGGGGACTTTGGAAATCACATAATAGAGAACGTTCAGAAGATTTCTTAAAACACTGGGTAGAAATACATAGGAACAGGGTAATACACTCAAAATACTACTGAGTCCTTAGAGGCTTTGAACATCAGCTTGTTTCTCATCTGAGAAGCAGAGTCATCTGTCATTGTTTTGGGTCATCTGTATGTGAATTTCCTCCGCACCCAATCCGTCTTATTCTTCTTTGATGCTACTCTTCATCCTTATTTATTTCAGAGGATGAGATGGTTGGATGGCATCACTGGCTCAATGGACATGAGTGGAGCAAACTCAGGGAGATAGTGAAGGACAGGGAAGCCTGGTGTGCTGCAGTCCATGGGGTGGCAGAGAGTCGTTATGGTGTGGCTTAACGACTGAACTAACACACACTAAACTGTGGGTTTAACCTGGCATAGACGTGTACAGATACAGATGTGACTTTTAATTGGATTTTCTTGCTGTAACTGGAGCAATACGGATGTTTTCGCCCTGCTGAAATGTGCACATACTAAAAACACTGGTGCCACGGGTCTAGGTTTCAACAGCAGTCACCTTATCCTAAGCCTCTTCAACACGCTGATGGCCCAGGTCTCCTACGCCCTCTAGTGGTGGCCAGCACTAGAACACTGCCAAGAATCCAAGAGAGCAAGGCAATCATCATTCTACTAAAACAGCTGTCTGAGCCAAAGAAATGACAAAGACTTTACACAAGCTTTCAAATTACAGTATTCTGGCCTAGAAAACCATTCACTTTGTGTGCTAAGTATTTGCCTTTCCACATTTTCTGAGCTTTGGTACTGTCATACGGTAAACTCAGAAAGTGACAGAAGCAGTGGACAGTCTGGTAAAAAATGTCCCAAAGTCCAATGAAAGAGAGCATATAAATCAATTGTGGTATAGCTACAGAGTGGAATATTATATGGCAACAAAAGGATGGACCCACAGCCACACACAGCAGTGTGGATTCATCTTTTGAAAAAGGTTTAGTGTTAAGACACTGGTTCCAGAAGACGACGTAATTACGGTACCATTTTTAATAGACTTCAAAAATGGCGCAGTGGTAAAGAATCTGCCTGCCAACCAGGAAACAGAAGAGATGTGGGTTTGATCCCAGGGTCAGGAAGATTCCCTGGAGTAGGAAATGGAAACCCACTTCAGTACTGCTGCCTGAAAATTCCATAGACAGAGGAGACTGGAGGGCTACAGTCCATGGGGTCACAAAGAGTCAGATACGACTGAGCAACTAACACTCACATCCGTACATGCTAGTGGAAAAGCTACATTCTTCAACATATCAAATACAGTCATTAAAAGATAATTAAGGAATATGCAAAGGTATAGACTATGCACCCTAACTAGGTTGTATAGACAGAGATGACAGACAGACAGACAGACAGGACTGGCCTACATAACCCAGAGACGGGCTATTCAGAAGAGAACACAATGGCTTCTCAGGTTCATTCTTATTTGAATTGTCCCAAGACTGCAGTTTGGAGCATAAGGATTGAGATATAAATAAGTTATAAATCTTATCTGGATGATACAAAGTTTCCAAATTTTACTGCGATAAGCTTTCCAGGAGCATCTGAGTCAGGAAGCTATGCACCAGGGCCTTTCACCTGCACCTGCCACCGAGCCTTAGAAAGGAGGAAGCACTTTCATCCCACCCTCCAGTGTCACCTGACCTTGGAAATTCATCATTTTAACTTATCACTTAATCACACATTAATCATTTTCTTTACCCCAATCCTCAGAGGCTTAGTATCAAGCGACACTTGGGCTGGTCAGTGCCCCCTGTAATGCCTCTGATGTATCTCTGAGGTTTTGGCCTCTCCTCTGAGCCCCGCTGCGTCTCTGGACTTCAGCCCTGACCTGTCTCCAAGGCCTGGGCTGTGCCATCCTGGTAACCAGAGCCCCGTGTCTGAAAATCAGCTCACGGGCCGGAGCCCTTACATGAACTGAGTACCTGAAGCGATGTGTCACCGCCCAGGCCCACAGTCACAGGCCTCACCTGCCTGGTGGGATGCTCTCCCCTCTGAGTACCTGTCATCTCTCTTCAGATTAAAGGCTGTGCATGCTCATTATAGGGGGAAAAAATGTGATAAGGATAAACAAATCAAGAAACTAAAGACTACTTGTTTTCCCCTCACCCAGAGCTTCTAGACATGTACCAGCATATAGCTGTAATGTACCATGTATGATATCACCCTACAATACTTTAAATCTACACATTTTTTTAAAATTAGCAGTAAATGATACATTTACTGCTTCCCATATTCCATTTTCATACTCTTTACAGAGTATGAAATTAACTTAATGAAACACAATGAAATATGATCTTAATCAGATATATAATATTCCATTTATTCTAGTTACAATAGTTGCATTTAAAAAATAAAAGTAATGATGTAAAACAAAAATCACCCTCACATATAACTCCTGCCCCAGGGTCTTTGCACTTGCTGATTCCTTTGCCTAGAAGCTCTTCAACCAGACATGACTCACAGCCTCACCTCTTCCAAGTCGTCACTCAAAAATTAAAGTCCTTGCTGAGGACTTTAATACAACTCAACCCTCACTTCCCACCTTCACCCTCCCTAATCTCCTCTCCTGCTTCAGTTTCCCTTAAACACGGCTCACCACTTAACATTATATATCATAGCAATTTATTTATTTTCTGGCTTCACTCACTAGAATGTGACCTCCAGGAGGGGAGAGTTGTTTGTCTGTCATTGTTTTTATTTAATTCCACAAATGCCTAGAAGTACTGGCAACAAAGGCACTCAATAAATAGTTATTGAAAGGATGAATGAACAACTGGGCGTCCCACGTGGCTCAGTGGTAAAAAATCCACCTGCCAATTCAGGAGATGTAGGTTTGATCCCTGGGCCAGGAATATCCCCTGTGGAAGGAAATGGCAACCCACCCCAGCATTCTTGCCTGGGAAATCCCATGGACAGAGGAGCCTGGTGGGCTATAGTCCATGGGGTTGAAAAAGAGTTGGACACGACTAAGCAACTAAACAGCTAAAAACAACAAACACAACCAGTACATTCATAAAAAGACTGGAAAAGAATTTCTAGGTGACAGTTTATAAGGTTTGTTTTCTTTTTTTATCATCAGTTCAGTTCAGCTGCTAAGTCGGGTCAGACTCTTTGTGACTCCATGGTCTGAAGCACAGCAGGCCTCCCTGTCTATCAACAACTCCCGGAGCTTGCTCAAATTTATGTCCATCAACTTGGTGATGTCATCCAACCATTTCATCCTCTGTCCTCCCCTTCTCCTCCTGCCTTCAATTTTTCCCAGCATCAGGGTCTGTTCCAAGGAGTTAGTTCTTCACATCAGGTGGCCAAAGTATTGGAGTTTCAGCTTCAGCATCAGTCCTTCGAATGAATATGCAGGGCTGATTTCCTTTAGGATTGACTGGTTTGATCTCCTTGCAGTCCAAGGGACTCGCAAGAGTCTTCTCCAACACCACAGTTCAAAAGCATCAATTCTTTGGTGCTCAGCTTTCTTTATAGTCCAACTCTCACATCCATACATGACTACTGGAAAAACCATAGCTTTGACTAGATGGACCTTTGTTGGCAAAGTAATATTTCTGCTTTTTAATATGCTGTCTAGGTTGGTCATAGCTTTTCTTCCAAGGAGCTTTTCTTTTATCTTTTTTATCATAAGTTTCCCGTATTTTCAGTTTTCTAAGTTAGCAAGTATTACTTTTTAAAATCAGGAAAAATGGTTTTAAACGCTACTAGAAAATATGACTATAAATATTGTTTCAGAACAATAGGGAGAGACAAAGAGAAGGACAGAGAAAGAGACAAAGACAAGCAGAGAACAGAAACCTTCAACTACCTGTGAAATTTTAATTTATGTTCAAATAATCACAACTAAGGTCAGGGCAAGTTAAGATAAATATTATTAACTACTGATCATTCTTCCTTCTCTGGTAATTTAAATTTATTAAAGCAAGACTGCTATTAGGTAACAATTAGTCTAGCCTAAGTATTTTATATATTAATAAGTGAACTGTATTCTCAAATCCTTAATAATACAAGGAAAAAACGTAGTGAAAGTGTTAGTCACTAGTCATGTCCGACTCTTTGCGACCCCATGGACTATATAACCCACCAGGATCCTCTGTCCATGGAATTCTCCAGGCACAAATATTGGAATGGGTAGCCATTCACTTCTGCAGGGGATCTTCCTGACCCAGGGATCCAACCCATGTCTCCCGCATTGCAGGCAGATTCTTTACTGTCTGAGCCACCAGGGAAACCCAATACACAAGGTCCAATAGCAAATCAAACCTAATAAGCAAAGAGGCTAAGAGAATCTGAAAACATGAATTAAAATGATTAAAGCTAGAACTTTCATTTCTTATCAAGTGGCTGTAGACACCTGTGGTGTGGCCACAGGACACAGTGATGGACACACAGTTTGAATCATGCAGAAATGGAGTAGCTCTAAAATAATGGGGGGAAAACTAATTGGACTCATTAAATCAGATTATCAAATTGAAGGAATGGCCCAAATTATAAAAACCAAAAACTATAAATTATTATAAAATATAATATCGAACGTTTTTCACTTAGGAGCCCTGAGTATTAAGTAAGGGGCCGCTGCTTCCAGACTCACCAAGAGCCTGACCTGGGGTTTTCCACCCACATTCTGACCTGATGAATCTGCTTGAATATAAGGAGAATATATTACTCATGAAAGGACTATACAGCCGGAAACAGGTCTAGCAATTTATCTCCCTTGTCAATGAAACGTATTTCCTTTTTCATTTTCTTCATTTTATTGAGGTGTAGTTGCTGTGCAAAGTTGTATAAGTTACAGGTATACAGCACAGTGATTCATAATTTTTAAAGTTATATTCCACTTACGGTTAATAGAAAATATTGGCTCTATTCCCTGCGTTGTACAATATATCCTTGTAGCTCATTTATACATAACAGTTTGTACTTCCTGTTTCATTTTATTTGTAATGCCTAAGAAATAGATCCGTTTGCAATTGTGCAGATGCACGTCAGTTTCAAGTAGCTTGATGGGCTCCTGAGGAGGGGGGAATGCCCTTAAATGTCTAGCATGAAGCTTTTTCAGGAAGTCAATGCTCTTTATGTAGAGACCCCACTGATGGTGAAGAGACAGGAAGCAAGCAGAATTAGCCCTCTTGTTCTCAAACAGCTTTAAGAACAGTTTGCAGGAAAAAAATTTTTTAATAAAATTTTTAAATTTTAAAGTAGAAAAATAAAATGTAAAATTTTTTCAAAAAAGGGGACTTCCCTGGTGGTCTAGTGGTTAAGACTCCATGATTCCAATACAGAGGGAGCGGGTTTGATTCATGGTCGGGGAACTAAGATTCCCACAAGCCTTGAGTGGCACAGTCCAAAAAACAAAAAAGAAAAAACTTGGCTTGTCCTTTTCTCTGTACTTGTCTTCAGCTGGTCTGACTGTCAAAGCACGACTTTAAGAAATGAACACAACAGACTGGAATCTGGATGAAGAATTCTGAGAAACGTTCACACGGCGGCAGCGCTGCCTAGGAGCTGGCCGTCTTTCAGTCACTGAATGGGTCTCTTCTTCCCCAAGAGAGGGGAATAAAAGGACTTCGGCCCTCCATGCTACAATAAATGACTACAGAGTTGTGCTCAGTTATGATTTTTGAAAAAAGGAATAAAAGGCCTATTCGCATTTTTTGTGTTGGCAGGGTAGAGACTTTCAAGGCGGCGCTCTGCCTGCAGGCTGGCCAGACATCTGCAGCCTGAGATGCCACAAGCTCCGATACGCTTGTGCTAAAATCCAGCAGGTTCTGAATTGAAGTCAGCATTTTTCTTCTGAGGAAAAGAATTTTTTCATTCATTCCAGGTAAATGTATCCTTCATATCTAGACTTTCTTTTAAAACTCATGGAGATATGGCTCCCTAACTATAGCCCTGGTTGAAATTAAAAAACACAGCTTCAAAACAGGATGCCTTATGAAAAAAGGTAACAAAATACAAGTTACGGGGTGACTTTAGACACTTCTGAAAATACTAAAAACTGTGAAATCTAGTAGTTTCAGTGCATGAGTCCAGAATTCCTGCTGTGCCAGCCTGGAGGGCTGCAGTCCATGGGGTCACAAAGAGCTGGACACAACTGAGCGACTAACACACACACACACACAGTAATAGCAAAGAGGAAACTTTTTAAGCTACCATGTGACTAGTTAATTCTTTTTACTTGGTAATTCATCCTGGCTGTGGAATTTTGACAAGTAATGATGATTCATAAATAAGAAAACGCTGTTTTCACACTGAATGCTATTCCTCAAAGGAGACAATTTAGTAAATGCTAGATGACTCTTCACTTTCAACCAAGGCATGGGTTTGTGCTCCAGGGTTTAATTAATTAGACAGCTCTCACGTCAATGCTCTACTTGGTTCTGGGCCTATGAGGTGGGGCCAGCTCAGGACTTGGGTTTACGACCAATAGTTCTTGGCTCCTTTTCCTCGGGAGAAAAAAAAAAAAAACAGAATCAGCTAGAATGCTTTGACTGGCAATGATCTGGAAGCTGACAAGACAAAAGGGCATTTCACTCCACAAAGTAAGGGCACAGAACTGCTTCTCCTGAGAGCAGGAGCAGGGTGGGGGAGAGAGAGAGAGAGAGAGAGCAAGCTCAGAGAGTCCTGAGATTTGACTGAACTGGAGGTAAAAAGCCCACAACTCTCTCGCTAATCGCAGCTGGCTCTAGAAGGGCAGTATCTGCTAATTCTCTGCTGTGCCCCCCAAGAGTCAGCTTGAGGTCAGGCACAGTAGACCTGGCCCTCATTACACCCCTGGACAGCCACTTCCCACTTTCTGTGAAAGACAACAGCCAAGGTATCGGGGTTCCAGGGATGTCTGTAAGAAAACCCCAGGGTTCTCAGCCATAACTCCCCAAATCTGTAACATTAATGAAAAAACAACACTTTCTGTAAACTGACACTGAACCATAAAACAGAGTTTATGATGAAAATAATTCTTTAATTTGGGTTATAACTGTTTAATCTGGGAAATTTTAAATGATCAGTATATACGTAAGTAAAAGTAATTCTTTCTGATTTATACTTACTTAGAAAAATCAGGCCAAACTGAAACCAATTTTATGTTTTTTTTAGGTAATGGGGACAATATCTCCTATGTTAACAGGGGTTTTATTCAGTCACGGCCATGGTCACAGGAGAATTAAGAGCGATGATACCCCAGGTCAGCTTTCATTTTACTAGAAATGAGCCACAGAAACTGTTAATTTGGTTCAGTTGACAGACCACTCTGTACAAATCCTGTTCAGAATGCAGAGCTGGGCCTTATGTTTATTAAAGAATAAGGTCAAGCACAAGCTCTTCTCAGGACTTAACCACTGAGAATCATATTTGCACAAAATGAACTTTCCAGGTACAGAAACTGGTGTGTGAATGGCATCTGATTAAAATGATCCAGTTTTTATTGTTGGTAACATCAGACATTTGATGCTGGCTTTACTGTTATTTACTAGTTAAGTGTAACACATTATACTTGAGAGCATCCTTCATGCACAGAGACATCAGGGCTTCCCAGATGGTGCAGTGGTGAAGAATCCACCTGCCAATGCATGAGACACAGGAGACATGGGTTTGATCCCTGGGTAGGGAAGATAACCTGGAGAAGGGAATGGTGACCCACTCCAGTGCTCTCGCCTGGGAAATCCCACGGACAGAGGAGTCCGGTGTGCTACAGTTCATGGGGTTGCAAAGAGTAGACACGAATGAGCGTGCACGAACATGCACGCACGAACATGCATGCTAGAGATATCATTATCTTTGTGCTAAATTCTGGAGGAAGTACTTTAAGCTTAGCTGACAAAGCAGATTTTCTCAGACTCTATGGAAATAAGCCATTAGGACTGTAGGAAGGAGAAATTACTTTTCTTTCCAGTTTTATTGAGATATGATTGACGTGCAACATTGCACAAGTTTAAGCGTACAATGGTGATCTGACAGACGTACCTGCTGCAAAATGATGACCACAGCAGGCAGTTTACACGTTCTTTACCTCACATTATTATCACTTTGTCATGGTGGTGGTGGAAGCATTTAAGATCTACTGTCAGCAACCGTCAAGTAAACAATGTGGTACTGTTAACTACAGTCACCATGCTGCACGTTAGGTCCCCAGAACTCACTCACCTCATGATCGGAAGTTTGTACCCTTTGACCAACAGCTTCTCACTTCCACTCCCCAGCCCCTTGGCAACCACCATTCTACTCTTTTTTTTTTTTTCCCAATGAGTAACATTTTTAGATTCCACATGTGAGATCACACAGTATTTGTCTTTCTCTGTCTGATGTATTTCACCTAGCATATGCCCTCCGGGTTCATTCACGTTGTCATGAATAACAGAATTTCCTCCTTATTTTAGTGGCTGAATAATATTCCATTGTGTACATATACCAGTTTTCTCTATCAGTTCATCCATTGGTGGACACTGAGTTGTTTCTATGTCTTGACTACTGTGAATAATACTGCAGTGAACATGGGGCATAAACATCTCTTCAGGGCAGTGATTTCATTCCCTTCAGATCTAGACCTGGGAGTGGAATTACTGGACCACCATCAGAATGGCTTATTTTTAATTTTTTGAGCAACCTCTATATTATTTTTTGTAGCAGCTATGCCAATCTACATTTCTAGCAACAGCACACAACAGTTCTCTTTTCGAGGAGCTCTTTATTAATGGAAAAACTCTACAATGGCATCATGAACGTAAAGTGGTCCACTGTTTTTTGTTTTTTTTTTTAAATTGGGGTTATAGCTGCTTTGCAATGTTGTGTTACCTTCTGCTGTACCATGAAATGAATCAACAATATGCATACATATATCCCCTCTTTTTTTGGATTTCTTTCCCACTTAGGTCATCACAGAGCATTAAGTTTAGTTCCTTGTGCTATGCAGCAGGTCCTCATTAGTGATCTATTTTATACATATTAGTATATAGAAGTCAATCACAATCTCCTGGTTCATCTCACCCCTTAGTGTCTCACCTTCCCCGCTGAGGGTCCATACATTTGTTCACTACATCTGTGTCTCTATTTTTGCCTTGCAAACAGGTTCATCTATACCATTTTTCTCGATTCCACATATATGCATTAACATATGATATTTGTTTTTCTCTGACTTACTTCACTCTGTATGACTGACCCAGCAATCCCACTATTGGGCATATACGCTGAGAAAACCAAAGTTAATAAACCACATGCACCCCAGTGTTCACTGCAGCACTGTTCACAGTAGCCAGGACATGGAAGCAGCCTAGATGCCCATCATCAGATGAATGGATAAAAAAGATGTGGTATATATATACAACAGAATATCACTAAGCCATAAAAAGGAACGAAATTGAGCCACTTGAAGAGACATGGGTGGACCTAGAGGCTGTCATACAGAATGGTCCATCATTCCATCCACCTTTGAACAGTCGATTTTATGGCCCTTAAACGCAGCCCTCAGAGAAGAGGCTGGGTTCATTCTGGGACCAAGAACAAACCACTAGTGCAAAGCTGGGGTGAGGAAGAAGAAAGCTAGGCTGACAGACCTGGGAATCCAGCTGTATGGGCTGTAATGGGAGAGGGGAAGGAGAAATGTTGATGTCTAACCACAGCCAAGGGAGAGAGAGACTTCTGAGCTCAACACCACAGACCTTGCAAGTGGAAAGACCCTCATCCGACCTGCCTCACAGGAGCAAAACCCCACCCCCTTCTGCCTGCAAAGACCCTCCTACTCATCACTGCACTTTATTCTTAAAATAAGATGGTTTTGAATGTTTCAATGCTCGGCATGGTGCTCTGTGATGACCTAGAGAGATGGGATGGGGGATAGGTGGGAGGGAGGTTCAAGAGGGAGGGTATATATGTATACTTATAGCTGATTCATGTTGTCATACCACAGAGACTAACACAACATTGTAAAGCAATTATCCGCCAAAAAAAAAAAAAAAACTGTAATAAACCATCTGGAAAAAAATACTTTAAAAAGAACGTGTCTGTGTGTGTGTGTGTGTGTGTGTGTGTGTAAAAGCAAATCATTATGCTGTAAAACAAGAATTAATAACATTGTAAATCAACTACTTGGGCAGGTGTGCGAAGTCGCTTCAGTTGTGTCCTGACTCTTTGTGATCCTGTGGGCTGTGGCCTGCCAGGCTCCTCTGTCCATGGGATTCTCCAGGCAGGAATACTGGAGTGGGGTGCCATGCCCTCCTCCAGGGGATCTTCCTGGCCCAGGGATTGAACCCATGTCTCCTGGGTTTCCTGCACTGGCAGGCAGGTTCTTTACCACTAGCATCACCTGGGAAGTCCAAACCACTATACTTCAATAAAAAAAAATAAGAAAAAACCCCACTGTACTAGCCAGTACCAGATGCTAAGAATCACTGTAAACAATAAACCAAACCATTGAAGAAATGAGAGAAATCCACATTTTAACTTCACATCTCCAGTGTGATGAACAGAAGATGGAATACAATTACACAGTGGAAAATGCAGTAAGAAAATTGAGGGAAGTATCCTTCTAGTGGTGACTGCAGCCATGAAATTAAAAGACGCTTACTCCTTGGAAGAAAAGTTATGACCAACCTAGATAGCATATTCAAAAGCAGAGACATTACTTTGCCAACAAAGGTCCGTCTAGTCAAGGCTATGGCTTTTCCAGTGGTCATGTATGGATGTGAGAGTTGGACTGTGAAGAAAGCTGAATGCCAAAGAATTGACGCTTTTGAACTGCGGTGTTGGAGAAGACTCTTGAGAGTCCCTTGGCCTGAAAGGAGATCCAGTCAGTCCATTCTGAAGGAGATAAACCCTGGGATTTCTTTGAAAGGAATGATGCTAAAGCTGAAACTCCAGTACTTTGGCCACCTCATGCAAAGAGTTGACTCATTGGAAAAGACTCTGATGCTGGGAGGGATTAGGGGCAGGAGGAGAAGGGGACGACAGAGGATGAGACGGCTGGATGGCATCACTGACTCAATGGACATGAGTCTGAGTGAACTACAGGAGTTGGTGATGGACAGGGAGGCCTGGCGTGCTGTGATTCATGGGGTCGCAAAGAGTCGGACACGACTGAGTGACTGAACTGAACTGAACTGATCCTTCTAGTGAGAATTAAATCACTTTGAAAGAAGCTCTGGCCAAACAGAAAGGTAAAAGGCTAGCAATCTGAAGGGAACACCGCATGCATACATGTACTCGCTCAGTCATGCCGACTCTTTGTGGCCCCATGGACTGTGGCCCTCCAGGGTCCACTGTCTGTGGTATTTTCCAGGCAAGAATACTAGAGTAGGTTGCCATTTCCTACTCCTGGGAAGCTGAAAGTAACCCCAATCCCCTTGAATCACATCGCAGACTTTTTAGGGCTGAATGAATATTCGAGATGATTCTCTCTCTTACCTCTCACTTTGCAGATGAGAAAACTGAGGCCGAGAGAGCAGTAAACTTGGCAAGACCACTAGGAGCAGGGTTAGGACCAGTATGGAAAATCAGTGGCACTTGAATATCCAATCGGGTGACTTCGAAGTAAAAGAGACCTCCCTAGAAAGGACTATTTCCATGAGCATGGCTTCTCTGGGGACACACAAGCACTTCCCCAAAGGGGTAGAATGTTACAAGTGTTTAAAAAGCCACATTATAGGCAGCTAACCTGACACTGGCAAAGCGAGATCCTTGGTCCTGCCGGGCTCACCAACAGCTAAGGTCTTTCTCCGAACCCTTATCAAATACTCTAATTTCCATGCTAAGAGAATGTGTGCCATGGAAACTCTCCCAGGCACCTTGCAGCTACTTCATAGGGCTGTGGATGGCAAGGGCTATAGTAAAGATAGGCAATGCCTTAACCTGTCTGAGAAGATATTCCATCGAAGAGCTTTTAAAATTCCTTTGAAATTACACCCGCTGACTTGGTCAGATCTTCCCCCAGCCAGAATCAGGGAGCATGCTCAACTTCTCCACCTGACATTTGGGGAAGCATCTGCAGACACGTATCCCAGGAGGCTCAGTGTATCAGCAGGGACAAGACAGAACCCAGGCCCTAGACGGCCAGGCTGGGGTGAGTCTGTGCCTGGAAGGTCACATTTCCCTTCTTAGAACCAACGTCTCCTTCTGCTGAGTCTCTTGGCAAGTTTACATTGCCCCCCACAACTCCCCCTGAAAATATGGGCTCCAAAATGAAGAAGCACACAGATGTCAACTGGTCATAAAATTTGCCTTTACACCTGAAATAAACACACAGCTTTTAAGGGTATATTATATACCAGGTTATGGGGGTTTTTTGTTTGTTTTGTTTTGTTTTTTTTTTCATGGATTTTTATAGGCATTACCCTGTCTCCTTTTTGAGCCTTCACTGCACACAGTCCACTTGGATGTAAGTTGAGCACTCAACCCTCTCTTTCAGTCATACGCAAATACTTTGAAGGCAAAACTTAAAAAAATAAATAACTACAAAAATTGGTTTTACTGGGGTGTCAACCCTTACATCTTCTTCACTTTCCCACTTCTCATATATGCAGTTCGTGACACTGATTACTTTCCCCACATAACCCGCCCCAGCTCTCTCCTCCTCCACACAGCAGAGCACCTTTACTTCCGAGTGGAGCACCTTTACTTCCGAGTGGAGCATCTTTACTTCCTAGTGGAGCACCTTTACTTCCAGGTGGAGCACGGTGGATGAAAACGGAACTACTTTGCCTGCGGCTGCACCAGGAGCCCAGAGGTCAGTGGACACTCGTTGCCCCGTCAGGCTTAAACGAACCTCCCATTCTTCCTCGCTGTTCCCAAACCCACAGCTCTATGAACCGACAGCTCTCTCCTGGTTAACCTTCAGGATCGTTCCAGCAGAGTTCCAGGCCTCAAGGTAACCTTGTTTTTCACCCACCTCAGCAGTGATGCTCACACCCCAAAATAAGGTTGGAGAGGAAATCCCCAATGAAACCCATCCCCCAAACCCATCCTTCCCTCTCTGTACTCCTTCACACACTGTGACTCTCAAGCATGCTTGTAGCCCAATATTACAGCAAGTATGTGAGCTACTTCCAAGAGCTAGTCCCAATTTTATCCTCATCCTCAGTTCAGCTGTATTTTTATTTTCCCACTCTTGTAGATTACTTTTTTCATTCTTGTCGCTAAACTATGATTTCAGAGATGCATCTCGGTGGCCCAGTCACCTCCCCCACCCTCCCTTCATCAGTGGTAACATTGAAAGCAAGTTCCCTACCTTTCACTGAGGCTCCTCCACAACTGTGCACCTGCAATAGAAGTAAATGTGAAACGTTAGTGGAGGTATTTTCCTCTTAAGGTATTCCTCAACTTAGAAAGACTCTGGGCTATTTAAAATGGAATGCTTGGATCTTTAAACTCTAGAAACTCTCAAATCATACAGTGTCTACCTCTGGTAACCATAACTCATTCAGGAAAATTGTCCACAAATATCCATTGAGATTCTAATATATGCAAAACCGTTGGATAGGTAGCAGGAGAGATGGAACAGCAGAGAACACATGGTCCTGCCTGGAGGACTGTACTGTCCCGTGGGACAGACCGAACCTGCACTCAAGTGAACATGAACCAAGGTAGGGGATGTAGGAACTCTAAAAGAAACATAAGCCATGAGAGTTCAGGGAGGACAGAAAAATGTGGCTGGTTATGAAAGCACCAGTGACAGGTGGTATTTGAGGTGAACTCTGAAATGGTACTGACAAAGGGACAACCATTATTTGAGAAAGGAGATTTTTATCTATTCATTCTTTAAGTGTTTTGAGTGTGTATCTAGGCTCAAATGAAATCGACATTAAAATATATATACATGTATATATGTATAAACATACACCTAGATCTCATTTGCTTTCTTAATTCTCCGATGACTTTCTTCATTGGACTATGTCTTGATACTATGTTCCCAGATACCAGCTTTAATGAAGTTCAAGAAAAGAAATGGCCATGAGGCAGTTTCTGCTTTTTTCCATCAAATAAAGATGTTGTCCCTCTTGTACTTCACTGCATGCTTTTGTGTGCTCGGTCGCTTCAGTTGTGTCCAACTCTTTGCGACCCTATGGACTATAGCCCTCCAGGCTCCTCTGTCCACGGAATTTTCCAGGCAAGAATACTGGAGTGGGTTGCCATTTCCTCCTCCAGGGGATCTTCCCAACCAGGGATCAAACCAGCATCTCCTGCATTGGCAGGTGAGTTCTTCACCACTGAGCCACTTGGGAAGCCCCTCTCAAAGATCTATGTGATAAATTCTTAGAATTCAGCCCCAGGAAGATTCGCAAAATTGCTTACATCCTTTTATCAGATTATTAGAACTGTATAATTGATCTGGGTTCCCTTTCACCTAGATGAACAAATAAAGAAGACGTAGTGTAACATCTTATGGAAAAACTCAAATGAGCTTTTTGGCCAACCCAATATACATATATAGTGGAGTATTACTTGGTCATGAAAAAAGAATGAAATCTTGCCATTTGCAGCAATGTGGAAGGACTTGAGAGTATTATGCTAAGTGAAATGAGTCAGAGAGAAATTCCACATGATTTCACTTACATGTGGAATCAAAAAAAAAACAAAACAAATGAAGAAACAGAACAGAAATAAATTCATAGGTACGGAGAACAAACTGCTGATGGTTGCCAAAGGGGAGAGGGGTCAGGGAGATAGGCAAAATAGGTGAAGGGGATTCAGAGGTACAAACTTCTAGCTATAAAATAAATAAATCATGGGAATGCAGTGCACACACAGAGAACATAATTAATAATACTGTAACAACTTTGTGCGGTAACATGATGGATGGTAACTAGTCTTACTGCAGTTATCAGTTCAGAATGTTTAAAAGAGGGCTTCCCTAAGCGCTCAGTTGGTAAAGAATCCATCTGCAGTGAAGGAGACCCCAGTTCAATGGTTCAATTCCTAGGTTGGGAAGATCTTCTGGAGAAGGGATAGGCTACTCACTCCAGTATTCTTGGGCATCCCTTGTGGCTCAGCTGGTAAAGAATCTGCCTGCAATGCGGGAGACCTGGGTACGATCCCTGGGTTGGGAAGATCCCCTGCAGAGGGAAAGGCTATCCGTTCCAGTATTCTGGCCTGAAGAATTCCATGACCTGTGTAGTCCATGGGGTTGCAAAGAGTTGGACTGAGTGACTTTCACTTTCAGCGTATAAAATATTAAGTCACTGTGCTATACACCTGAAGCTTATATTGTATGTTAATTATAACAAAAAAAAAAAAAGGAAAAATGGTTCCGGCCTAAGGGAGCGAAAAAATTAGAATGATGAAGAGAGCAGTACCACCATCATTGAACATAGACTAGGCTGCGGCTGCTCAGGGCTGAGGATGGGGCAGTGGAGAGAGGCTGAGCAGGAGAACACTTGAACTGGGGGCACAGAGCTGGTTCAATGGCAGTGAGGCTGAACAGAAGGAAGCACCCTCCAGCCTTGGCAGGGGTTGGAGACAGCACTTCCAAAGGCTGAGGTCCAAGATGCGATGACAGTCGAGAGGACCAAATCCAGGCCTTCACACAAGCCATGAGGGCACAAGCTGGAATGACAGCGCAGAGTGAACACAAACGCCTACACTTCATAGGCCGTGATTCCAGGTGGGACCATGTTCTGTATCAAATGGATCTCGTAGATTTGGCAGGAGGAAAAGCATAAAGGGACTGTGGTTGGCCATGCTCCACGGGGAGCACATGGGGCTCTGCTGAGTGAGCCCTCCTCCACTGCCCAGGGAAGTAGGTGAAGAGCATCTCAGGACAGTGAGGGGCAGGTGGGGCAGAGTGTGGAGATGACTGGTTCTTTAGTAAAGAGAGAGAAGGTGGTGATAGAGAAGTTGAAGGGTGTGGGAGGAGTTTCCCACACTACAGATGCCTGCCCAGGAACCAGACTAAGGGGTTAATGCTGGGAGCAGGCACTTGGGCACAAAAAGCAAAACAGAAATCTATCACAGCCAGGGGGCATCCACACTAGTGACTCAGAAACAGAGACATGGGGCCCCATGGGTTTTACAACGATTAAGTTCCAAGGCAGTACAGCCACACTTTTGCTCATCTATTTCATATTAAGTGTCTGAGATGGTGTTAAAGATATAATAAAGGGAAAGGAGGAGCCAGAAATGCTGTGGGAAGCAGGAAAGTTTGGGGAGAGACGAGGAGACAGATGAGTCGGGGGTCCTTTCTTCACCACTCCGGCTGGCGGGCCAGGGTGTCTCATGAGAACCCAGCAGCTCTAAAGAAAGCCAATTCCCATTTCTGGGTCCAACTTGAAGCCGATTCTGTGCCTCCTGGAGACCAATTCATCACCACAGGGCCCTAGGCTGAAGGCCTATAAGACCAGGCTCCTGCCAACCACACATGGGATTCAATGGGCCTTTGTTCTAAAAGACTGGATCAGAAAGGATGAAGCAGGCACCAGGGCTTCTTCAGCCACAGAGAGGGAGCCCTGGGAATGCACGGGAATGAATCTTGTTTCTCCTTTTCTCCTCATGCAGCAGAAACGCTGTATTGAGAGCAATGTCCCCCAGTGAAAACTCGGACAGAAAGATTGGTCCATTCCAAATTCCGGCCCTACAGGCAGAAGCATGAGAGCTGGACTTGGTTAGAGAGGCACTCACAACAGGCCCTGGCTAGAGGAAGGCCCTCAATATGGACAAACTGATGGGTGCCTAAACCCGTGATATTCAGGTGATGGGCCGGAAGCTGAACAGAGGGGCCCATACTGGTGTAGGTACTTCTTTTTTAATGCTCTTGTCTGACCTCTACACAACCCAGTGGTATAAGAAGGATTTTCATCATAGGATAAAGAGGTTCTGATTATGTAGGAGGATGAATAACAGCCCGAAAAACTATCAGGCCTTAATCCCTGAATCCTGCAAAATGTTACTATATGTGGAAAATGCTATGTGTGCACATTCAGTCATGCCTGACTCTTTGTGACCCGATAGACTATAGTCCACCAGGCTCCTCTGTCCCTGAGAATTCTCCAGGCAAGAATACTGGAGTGGGAGCCATTTCCTCCTCCAGGTGGTCTTCCCGACCCAGGGATCAAACCCCTGTCTCCTGGAGCTCCTGCATTGCAGGCAGAGTCTTTACCACTGTGCCACCTGGAAGCCCTCAGATATGGAAAATGGTATTAACCAAATGTGACAAAGTTTTGGGCCATGAGATGGAGACACCATCCCAGATTATCCACATGGGGCCCAAATGGAATCACCAGTGTTCCTGTAAGACAAGGAAGGCAGAGGAGGATTTGACTCAGGCAGAGAAGGAGGTGTCAGAACCACAAAGCAGAAATTGGAGGGATGTCCTACAAGCGAAGGACACCAGGAACCGGCAGAAGGCAGGTCAGACAAGAGATCTTTCCCGAGAGCCTCTGGAGGGAGCATGGCCCTGCCCACACCTTGATTTGGGCCCAGCAATACTGATTTTGAACTGTAAGTGAAGACATTTCTGTTGTACTGAAGAACCAAACTTGTGGTAATTTGTCACTGCAGCCAGAGGAAGCCAATAGGCTATGAAGAGACCTCTCCACTGCTGTGAAAGGGAAGCCACTCAGTTGTGTCTGACTCTTAGCGACCCTATGGACTGCAGCCCACCAGGCTCCTCCATCCATGGGATTTTCCAGGCAAGAGTACTGGAGTAGGGTGCCACTGCCTTCTTCATAGCTTGCAATTCTTGATATGAAAGTTCCACATGTGCAACAGCATCAAGCTGGTGAGTTAACACAGGGAATGGTCCTTGTAAGAGTGAGAAAAGGGACAGTTACAAAGTCGAATTTCCACTTCATCTTTGGCCTCCCCATTTGTCTGTTCCTTATAACTTGTGCCTGGCCTTGGACCAGATCTGTACACCAATGCAAACATTGGGATGCTCAGCTTGCTATGTGAGTCCAGTTACCCTATTGAGCTAGAATGACTGCAGGTAAAATAGGTAAGTGGTTATTTTCTTTCTTCTAAGAAAGAATATAATCTTTCCTCTAAGATTCCCTTGAGGGAGCTTCTGGAGGGTGAAGATGTTACCAAGCCTATTTGAGAGAAACAGGCTCTTCTCTATTAGTTATAATCCAGGCAGAAACACAGGTGTCGCCATGGGTTGTTCCCACCCACCTGAGTACAAAGCTCTACAGCATGGAGATGCCCCAACTCTGTGCTGTGCTTAGTCACTCAGTCATGTCTGACTCTTTGTGACCCCAATGGACTGTAGCCCACCAGGCTCGTCTGTCCATGGGGATTCTCCAGGCAAGAATACCAGAGTGGGTTGCCATGTTCTCCTCCAGGGGATCTTCCCAAGCCAAGGATCGAACCAAGATCTTCTGCATTGCAAGCAGATTCTTTACCATCTGAGCCACCAGGGAAGCCCCAACTCTAGGCAGAATTAGTATTTCTAGGGCGAACAGAGGGGCTTCCCCAAAGGCTCAGCGGTAAAGAATCTGCCTGTAATGCGGAAGACGTGGGTTTGATCCCTGAGTCAGGAAGATCCCCTGGAAGAGCAAATGGTAACCCACTCCAGTAATCTTGCCTAGAAAATTCTATGCACAGAGAGCCTGGCGGGCTACAGTCCAAAGGGTCACAAACAGTTGAACACAACTGAGCATGCACGCATGTGTTAGGGTGAACAGAAAGCATCGGGTGCCTGGTTAGGGTTAGAAGGGAGACAGTTCGGAGCCTATTCTCTGAAACAGAAAAGAGGGGCATGGGGAGGAGGGGGACAGAGCAAGAAGGAAGAACATGTACAAGAATGTAAACCAACCTATAGAGATTTGAGAAAAGTGGTAACTGGACAAAACCAAATCTGTTCATGTTCCCAGAACAAGCACCTCCAAACCTTGGCGGTAGCACCTCCAAGGAATCACCTCCAAACCTTGAAACACGGCCATGTGAAACAATCTTTCTAAATGGTTTACGCATGAGTTAATTTAAGAACCATATAGACTTAAAATATAAACCGGATTTAAAGTGAACTATAGAGCACTGTGGCTTCCCTGGTGGCTCAGAGGTTAAAGCATTGGCCTGCAATGCAGGAGACCTGGGTTCAATCCCTGGGTCGGGAAGATCCCCTGGAGAAGGAAATGGCAGCCCACTCCAGTGTTCTTGCCTGGAGAATCCCAGGGACGGGGGAGCCTGGTAGGCTGCCATCTATGGGGTCGCACAGAGTCGGACACGACTGAATCAACCTAGCAGCAGCAGCAGCAGTCCATTTTCCAATGGCTCAGTTTCGTCATGTGGGATGTTATAAATATTTAACTGTCATCCTCACTGTGGCCTACTTGAATATCAAAATGCTATTTAGAATAACAGCGCTCAGAGCCAAAAGAGAAACCAGCACACACAAACCATTTGCCCAGCAGCAGCAGTATGACTAAGGACACATCTGTCAATAAATGATAAATACCTAAATAAATTTAAAAAATTTAAAAGTAACACTTAACAAACATTTAAACTAAAAAAGCCAGTGCCTATACAATCTGTTATTTTGTTCCTTTTCAAAGACCACTTAGTTAAAATGTCTACACAAAGGCCAGACATTCAGGGTCTAGAAAATTAAATGCTATAAAAATGAATTCAAAGTTTTCTTACCTCTTGTTCTAGACAAAATCATATCCTTTATTATCTGCATAATAACACGTGTAAGGATCATGACGGAAATCAGATGATACACTCTCCATGGAGTCAGTGCAAGGAACCTATCACAGCAAAAAACAGACAAATCATTGTTTCTATTTGAGGATTTTACCTTTTTTAAACAATTAGGTTTACTATCTGCCACAGAAACATAAAATAGATTCAATAAATGATTTCACTTGTCAAAAGCACCCGCAACATGACCATATGAAAGTTACTTGGGACTTCCCTGGTGGGCCAGTGGTTAAGAATCTACCTGCCAATGCAGGGGACACAGGTTCAATCTCTGGTTCAGGAAGATCCCACATGTCTGCGGGCAACTAAGCCTGTGCACCACAGCTACTGAGCTCGTGATCTAGAGCCCACGAGGTGAAACTAAATCCTGTGTACCTACAGCCCATGCTATGCAACAAGAAAAGCCACCACAACGAGAAGCCCGAGCACCGCAACTAGAGAACAGCTTCCACTCGCCGCAACCAGAGAAAGCCTGTGCAAAGCAACCAAGACCCAGAGGAGCCAAAAATTAAGGAAGAAAGTTACTTAATAGGCATTAGAGACAATGAAATAAAAGCCCCTGAGCCATGTGTACTTTTGTGCCAGGCTTTTCTGCTCCAACTGCCCATCTGGGCAAAGGATTTGCGATCTTGGGTATGGCCCAAATAGCACTCTGCTAGATGGAATAGAATTGACCCGGAGCAGAATCATTATAACAAAGCCAGAGCTGCAGGGTCTTCTGAGGCACAGTCAGTGAGTCAGTTCAGTTGCTCAGTCATGTCCAACCTTTTGCGACCCCATGGACTGCAGCATGCCAGGCCACCCTGTCCATCACCAACTCTTGCAGTATACTCAAATTCATGTCCATTGAGTCGGTGATGCCATGCAACCATCTCATCCCCTGTCATCCCCTTCTCCTCCTGCCTTCAATCTTTCCCAGCATCAGGGTCTTTTCAAATGAGTTAGTTCTTTGCATCAGATGGCCAAAGTATTGGAGTTTCACCTTCAGCATTAGTCCTTCCAATGAACATTCAGGACTGATTTCCTTTATTTTTTTAATTTAAATTTATTTTAATTGGAGGCTAATTACTTTACAATATGGTATTGGTTTTGCCATACATCAACATGAATCCTCCACAGGTGTACACGTGTTCCCCATCCAGAACCCCCCTCCCACCTCCCTCCCTGTACCATCCCTCTGGGTCATCCCAGTGCACCAGCCCCAAGCATCCTGTATCCTGCATTGAACCTGGACTGGCGATTCATTTCTTATATGATATTATACATGTTTCAATGCCATTCTCCCAAATCATCCCACCCTCTCCCTCTCCCACAGAGTCCAAAGGACTGTTCTATACATCTGTGTCTCTTTTGCTGTCTCACATACAGGGTTATCATTACCATCTTTCTAAATTCCATATATATGCGTTCAGTTCAGTTCAGTTCATTTCAGTCACTCAGCTGTGTCTGACTCTTTGTGACCCCATGAATCACAGCACGCCAGGCCTCCCTGTCCATCATCAACTCCCAGAGTTTACTCAAACTCACGTCCATCAAGTCGGTGATGCCATCCAGCCATCTCATCCTCTGTCGTCCCCTTCTCCTCCTGCCCCTAATCCCTCCCAGCATCAGAGTGTTTTCCAATGAGTCAACTCTTCGCATCAGGTCGCCAAAGTATTGGACTTTCAGCTTCAGAATCATTCCTTCCAAAGAACATCCAGGGCTGATCTCCTTTAAAATGGACTGGTTGGATCTCCTTGCAGTCCAAGGGACTCTCAGGAGTCTTCTCCAACACCACAGTTTAAAAGCATCAATTCTTCGGCACTCAGCTTTCTTCACAGTCCAACTCTCATATCCATACATGACCACTGGAATAAACCATAGCCTTGACTAGATGGACCTTTGTTGGCAAAGTAATGTCTCTGCTTTTCAATATGCTATCTATGTTGGTCATAACTTTTCTTCCAAGGAGTAAGCATCTTTTAATTTCATGGCTGCAATCACCATTTGCAGTGATTTTGGAGCCCCCCAAAATAAAGTCTGACACTGTTTCCACTGTTTCCCCATCTATTTCCCATGAAGTGATGGGACCAGATGCCATGATCTTCATTTTCTGAATGTTGAGCTTTAAGCCAACTTTTTCACACTCCTCTTTCAATTTCATCGCATTAGTATACTGTATTGGTGTTTTTCTTTCTGGCTTACTTCACTCTGTATAATAGGCTCCAGTTTCATCCACCTCGTTAGAACTGATTCAAATGTATCCTTTTTAATGGCTGAGTAATATGCCATTATGTATATGTATCACAGCTTTCTTATCCATTCGTCTGCTGATGGACATCTAGGTTGCTTCCATGTCCTGACTATTATAAACAGTGCTGTGATGAACATTGGGGTACACGTGTCTCTTTCAATTCTGGTTTCCTCAGTGTGTATGCCCAGCAGTGGGATTGCTGGGTCATAAGGCAGTTCTAGTTCCAGTTTTTTAAGGAATCTCCACACTGTTCTCCATAGTGGCTGTACTAGTTTGCATTCCCACCAACAGTGTAAGAGGGGGTTCCCTTTTCTCCACACCCTCTCCAGCATTTATTGCTTGTAGATTTTTGGATCACAGCCATTCTGACTGGTGTGAAATGGTACCTCACTGTGGTTTTGATTTGCATTTATCTGATAATGAGTGATGTTGAGCATCTTTTCATGTGTTTGTTAGCCATCTGTATGTCTTCTTTGGAGAAATGTCTGTTTAGTTCTTTGGCCCATTTTTTGATTGGGTCATTTATTTTCCTGGAATTGAGCTGCAGGAGTTGCTTGTATATTTTTCAGATTAGTTGTTTGTCAGTTGCTTCATTTGCTATTATTTTCTCCCATTTTGAAGGCTGTCTTTTCACCTTGCTTATAGTTTCCCAAATAGCCAAAGCAATCTTGAGAAAGAAGAATGGAACTGGAGGAATTAACCTGCCTGGCTTCAGGCTCTACTACAAAGCCACAGTCATCAAGACAGTATAGTACTGTCAAAAAGACAGAAATATAGATCAATGGAACAAAATAGAAAGCCCAGGGATAAATCCACGCACCTATGGACACCTTATTTTTGACAAAGGAGGCAAGAATATACAATGGAGAAAAGACAATCTATTTAACAAGTGGTGCTGGGAAAGCTGGTCAACCACTTGTAAAAGAATGAAACTAGAACACTTTCTAACATCATACATAAAAATAAACTCAAAATGGATTAAAGATCTAAACGTAAGACCAGAAACTAAAAAACTCCTAGAGGAGAACATAGGCAAAACACTCTGACATAAATCACAGCAGGATCCTCTATGACCCTCCTCCCAGAATATTGGAAATAAAAGCAAAATTAAACAAATGGGACCTAATTAAAATTAAAAGCTTCTGCACAACAAAGGTAACTATAAGCAAGGTGATTTCCTTTAGAGTTGACTGGTTTGATCTCCTTGCAGTCCAAGGGACTCTCAAGAATCTTTTCTAACACCACAGTTCAAAAGCATCAATTCTTTGGTGTTCAGCTTTCTTTATAGTCAAACTCTCACATCTGTACATGACTATCGAAAAAACTATAGCTTTGACTAGACAGACCTTTGTTGGTAAAGTAATGTCTATGTTTTTTAATATGCTGTCTTCTCTGTTCAGTTCAGTTCAGTCACTCAGTCATGTCCAACTCTGTGAAACCATGAACCGCAGCACACCAGGCCTCCCTGTCCATCACCAACTCCTGGAGTTTACCCAAACCCATGTCCATTGAGTCGGTGATGCCATCCAACCATCTCATCCTCTGTCGTCCCCTTCTCCTCCTGCCCCTAATCCCTCCCAGCATCAGGGTCTTTTCCAGTGAGTCAGCTCTTCGCATCAGGTGGCCAAAGTATTGGGGTTTCAGCTTCAACATCAGTCCTTCCAATGAGAACTCACCTCCTTTCGGATGGACTGGTTCGGTCTCCTTGCAGTCCAAGGGACTCTCAGGAGTCTTCTCCAACACCACAGTTCAAAAGCATCAATTCTTTGGTGCTCAGCTTTCTTCACAGTCCAACTCTCATATCCATACATGACCACTGGAAAAACCACAGCCTTGACTAGACGGACCTTTGTTGGCAAAGTAATGTCTCTGCTTTTGAATATGCTGTCTAGGTTGGTCATTACTTTCCTTCCCAGGAGTAAGCATCTTTTAATTTCATGGCTGCAATCATCATTTGCAGTGATTTTGGAGCCCAGAAAAATAAAATGAGCCACTGTTTCCACTGTTTCCCCATCTATTTCCCACAAAGTGATGAGACCAGATGCCATGATCTTAGTTTTCTGAATGTCAAGCTTTAAGCCAACTTTTTCACTCTCCCCTTTCACTTTCATCAAGAGGCTCTTTAGTTCCTCTTCACTTTCTGCCATAAGGGTGGTGTCATCTGCATATCTGAGGTTATTGATATTTCTTCTCCCGGCAATACTGATTCCAGCTTGTGCTTCCTCCAGCCGAGCATTTCTCATGATGTACTCTGCACATAAGTTAAATAAGCAGAGTGACAATATACAGCCTTGACGTACTCCTTTCCTGATTTGAAAACAGTCTGTTGTTCCATGTCCAGTTCTAATTGTTGCTTCCTGACCTGCATATAGGTTTCTCAAGAGGCAAGTCAGGTGGTCTGGTATTCCCATCTCTTTCAGAATTTTCCACAGTTTATTGTGATCCACACAGTCAACGGCTTTAGCATAGTCAATAAAGCAGAAATAGATGTTTTTCTGGAACTCTCTTGCTTTTTCCATGATCCAGCAGATGGTTGGCAATTTGATTTCTGGTTCCTCTGCCTTTTCTAAATCCAGCTTGAACATCTGGAAGCTCACAGTTCATGTACTGTTGAAGACTGGCTTGGAGAATTTTGAGCATTACTTTACTAGCGTGTGAGATGAGTGCAATTGTGCGGTAGTTTGAACATTCTTTGGCATTGCCTTTCTTTGGGATTGGAATGAAACCTGATCTTTTCCAGTCCTATGGCCACTGCTGAGTCTTCAAATTTGCTGGTATATTGAGTGAAGCACTTTCACAGCATCAACTCTCAGGATTTGAAATGGCTCAACTGGAATTCGATCACCTCCACTAGCTTTGTTCATAGTGATGCTTCTTAAGGCCTACTTGACTTCACATTCCAGGATGTCTGGCTCTAAGTGAGTGATCACACCATCGTGATTATCTGAGTTGTGAAGATCTTTTTTGTATAGTTCTTCTGTATATTCTTGCCACCTCTTCTTAATATCTTCTGTTTCTGTTAGTTCCATACCATTTCTGTTCTTTATTAAGCCCATCTTTGCATGATATGTTCCCTTGGTGTCTTTAATTTTTCTGAAGAGATCTCTAGTCTTTCCCATTCTATTGTTTTCCTCTATTTCTTTGCATTGATCACTAAGGAAGGCTTTATCTCTCCTTGCTATTGTTTGGAACTCTGCATTCAAATGTGCATATCTTTACTTTTCTCCTTTGCCTTTCACTTCTCTTCTATTCACAGCTATTTGTAAGGCCTCCTCAGACAGCCATTTTGCTCTTTTGCATTTCTTTTTCTTGGGGATGGTTCTTGATTCCTGTCTCCTATACAATGTCACAAACATCCATCCATAGTTCTTCAGGCACTCTATCAAACCTAATCCCTTAAATCTACTTGTCACTTCCACTGTATAATCGTAAGGGATTTGATTTAGGTCATACCTGAATGGTCTAGTGGTTTTCCCTACTTTTTCATTTTAAGTCTGAATTTTGCAATAAGGAGTTCATGATCTGAGCCACAGTCAGCTCCCTGTCTTGTTTTTGCTGACTATATAGAGCTTCTCCATCTTTGGCTGCAAAGAATATAATCAATCTGATTTTAGTATTGACCATCTGGTGATGCCCATGTGTAGAGACTTCTCTTGTGTTATTGGAAGAGGGTGTTTGCTATGACCAGTGCATTCTCTTGGCAAAACTCTCTCTGGAGTCTCCTGCATTGCTGGCGGATTCTTTACCAACTGAGCTATCAGGGAAGCCTCTCCTCATGCACAGAGAGTAGATAAAGTAGATGCCCTTTACTTACTATCCTGTCTTAGCTTCTGTTTTATGTTGTGTTCATTTCTTTACCTCCTACCCGTTTTTTCCCACCCATCTGTTAAAAATAGCAGTTATTAGGAACCCAGTTTGCCAGCCCTTTCTCTCTAATATCACTGCTCTTTTGTCTATCTGCCCACTTCCTCTCCAGAAGAAAACAAAGAATTCTTTATGACGAACAGCACACAAACCCTACAGTACTTTTTTGGCTTGTTTGTTTTTGATTGGTTTTATAAAGGAATGGAAAGGCAAAGAAGTCACAGGGAGCTTAGAGTCTTCATAAAGAGGTTGAAGCCCATTTTACATAAGTTAGTTGGTTAAGCTGCTAATTAATAGTTCTTTGCAAACCTGTGAACTGAAGCCTGCCAGGCTCCTCTGTCCTTGGGATTCTCCAGGCAAGAATACTGGAGTGGGTTGCCATTTCCTTCTTCAGGGGATCTTCCCGACCCAGGGATTGAACCCAAGTCTCCCACATTACAGGCAGATTCTTTACTGTCTGAGCCACTAGGGAATCCTTTCACTTGGGGCAATCATAACTCAGAAAAATTAACAGATTTATCACTTAATACTAACTGTGAAGCAGTGTAGAATGTATTAATATAAAAAAGCAAAGAATACATGAAAACTGCCTTCTAGGAACTTACTTCCTCATCAGAGAAATGAACCCAGGCTGTGCTAACAAAATCCAAGGCAATGAGTCTTAATGCTATAGCAAAACATGGGCAAAGAGAAAAGAGAAGCAAAGGAAGAGAAATTATTAACTCCAAATCAAGGAAGATCTAGAAAAGTGGCATTGAACTTGGTATGGGAGGATGGATGCAATTCAGAGGAAAATAGAAGCTAAGTTCCAATTAGTGGATATAACATGAGTAGAAGAATCAGACAAGGGTGAGGTGTGCCTGGGGCATGCAGGTGGTCTGGGATAGCCCCAGCAGAAGCAGAGGGATAAAGAAGAGAGTTGGGAGACTGGCAGAGAGAAGAGATTGAGGTGCCAGGCTCAGGGCTGACTGTGGCAAGCCCTGAGGATATATAGGGAGTTTGGTTTTAACACTACTGACAGTAGAGAAAAAGCCAAAGATATAGAGTAGGAAAATGAAATTGAGTGATTTAGGGAAATGCCTGAGGGCAGCAGAGAAGATGAGGTAGATAGGGAGGAAACTGGCATTCAGGAAGGCTATGCAGTATGCTTGGTGAGAAGTGGCCAACATGAGATGCTGGTAAAGTATGGGTAAACCCTCTCCCAGAATGTGGGCAACCCAAGTTCAAGGTCTAGTTCTTATGCTAATTGTCTGTGTGTGACCTGGGCCAGAGTGGGTAGAATAGGTCAGTGCTTCCTAAGTATAGTTCTGCCAACTGTTAGCAGCCTGCCTGCCTGGAAAGCTTGTTAAAATACAGATTCCCAGACCCCAGGCTCCCCCCGCCCCCCGCAGATCCTCTGAAATAGGTGGTTTAAATACTAGTATTTACATTCAATAAATATCTATTTATGGGGGCCTACACTGGGCCACTTCATGGCAAATAGTTGTGGAAACAATGGAAACAGCGAGAGACTATTATTTTCTTGGGCTCCAAAACCACTGCAGATGGTGACTGCCTACATGAAATTAAAAGACGCTTGCTCCTTGAAAGTAAAGCTATAACAAATCTAGACAGCATACTAAAAAGTAGAGAAATTATTTTGCCAGCATGAGAGATGGTAAAGGACAAAAAAGCCTGGCATGCTGCAGTCCACGGGGTCGAAAAGAATTGGACATGACTGAGCAACTGAACCACAACACACTGAAGTGGCAGTTCTCAGAATTTTTGATAATGATCTACTGTAAGAAATTCATTTATATCTACATACATACAGATGAAACCAGCTTCAAAGTGATATTTGTCCTTATAATGTGTGATGACTTCTTTTTTTTTCTTTTAATTGAATGCTTTTATTTTTACATGATTTATAATGTGATGACTTCTGACACTTTCCTTCAACTCCACTATATTTTAAAATGCTGACTGCGACTCACTTAAGTGACTCCACAAATGAGTTGTAACTCAGTGTGACTCACATTGCATCAGAAGGAATCTTCAGATGTTAGATTACTATGTTTCATTAGAAAGGCCTTTGCTTCAGAGTCAGGTAAAGACCTAGGAGAGAAAGTTCCCTCAAGTTTAAAGATCTTTTGAGATAACCAGGAAGCCATTTAAGGATCTCTTAAAAACCAAAGAAATGCAAAATGAACTGAATCAGTGCTGGTCATTACTTATTCTTTTAGTGGAAATTACAATCTTCCAGGAATACAAAAATTAGGGAATGATAGGACTTTGACCCATCGCCCTGGCTGCTAATAGCTCTCATTTAGAGGGCATTGCCATAGCAACTCCAAGAGCCTTGAGGATGCCCCTCATGTGCCCTGAGCCAGGGACTAGTTGGTATCTTGCCCAAGGGTCTCATTGGTCATTAAAGATCCTCAGCCAAATGAGAATGTAACCCAATCACTATTCAATACTTGGAGTGGAAATGCCAAAATTGTATGGGATTGCATGTCTCCTTGGTGAATGAGTGTCTTTGCAGTCCAAGAGTTAAGAAAAGAAATGTCTAAGAAACAAAGTCCTAATATCAATAATTTGTACCTAGGAAAAACCTGCATGTTTTTGGTATTTTAGTTATTTACACTGCCTATGAGGATTCATCTCATGGTTCCAATGAAAATATGTAGCATAATTTAGATTTCTGATTTGAAATTCAAATCATAGGAACACTTATGAATGTATTTATTTTATGCGAATTGCCTAATATTTGGCAGATCTTGGTTGTCAGACAAGGCCATTTTTAAAAACTTTTATTTTGGTATCTTTCAAGCATATACAAAAAGAGAAACTGAAGTAGAGTAAGCCCAGCTTCAATAATTCTCCATTCATGGCCAGTCTTGTTTGTTTATATTCCCACACACTGAAGCTCTCTCCTATTTCTATATCTATTTCTGCTTTATTGACTATGCCAAAGCCTTCGACTGTGTGGATCACAATAAACTATGGAAAGTTCTGAAAGAGATGGGAATACCAGACCACCTGACATGCCTCTTGAGAAACCTGTATGCAGGTCAGGAAGCAACAGTTAGAACTGGACATGGAACAACAGACTGGTTCCAAATAGGAAAAGGAATACATCAAGGCTGTATATTGTTACTCTGCTTGTTTAACTTATATGCAGAGTACATCATGAGAAATGCTGGGATGGAGGAAGCACAAGCTGGAATCAAGATTGCCTGGAGAAATATCAATAACCTCAGATATGCAGATGAACCACCCTTATGGCAGAAAGTGAAGAAGAACTAAACAGTCTCTCTTTTTTTAAAAAAATATTTTTATTTTTACTTTATTTTACTTTACAATACAGTATTGGTTTTTCCATACATTGACATGAATCCACCATGGGTGTACATGCGTTCCCAAACATGAACCTCCCTCCCCATAACATCTCTCTGGGTAATCCCCGTGCACCAGCCCCAAGCATCCTGTATCCTGCATCGGACATAGACTGGCGATTCATTTCTTACATGATGAAAGGGAAACAGGAGAGCAAAAAGTTGGCTTAAAAGCTCAACATTCAGAAAACAAAGATCATGGCATTCAGTCCTATCACTTCATGGCAAATAGATGGAGAAACAGTGGAGAAACAAATCTAAAAAATAAATAGATTTATTTTCTTGGGCTCCAAAATTACTGCAGATGGTGATTGCAGCCATGAAGTAAAAAGACGCTTACACGTTGGAATGAAAGTTATGACCAACCTAGACAGCATATTCAAAAGCAGAGACATTACTTTGCCGACTAAGGTCCATCTAGTCGAGGCTATTGTTTTTCCAGTAGTCATGTATGGATATGAGAGTTGGACTATAAAGAAAGCTGAGCACCAAAGAATTGATGCTTTTGAACTGTGGTGTTGGAGAAGACTCTTGAGAGTCCCTTGGACTGCAAGGTGATCCAACCAGTCCATCCTAAAGGAAATCAGCCCTGAATGTTCGTTGGAAGGACTGATAGTGAAGCTGAAACTCCAATACTTTAGCTACCTAATGAGAAGAGCTGACTCATTTGAAAAGACCCTAATGCTGGGTAAGATTGAAGGCAGGAGGAGAAGGGGACTACAGAGGATGAGATGGTTGGATGGCATCACTGACTCAATGGACATGAGTTTGAATAAACTCCAGGAGTTGGTGATGGACAAGGAGGCCTGGCATGCTGCAGTCTGTGGGGTTGCAGAGTCAGACACGACTGAGCAACTGAACTGAACTGAACTGAACTGAAGCTCTCTCCACCACATACACAGCTAAATTATTTGAAGCAAATATCAAACTTCACAAAATTTTATTTTTTGTGTATTTGCAAATGTCATTTATCTTCAAAAACAAAAAGGGACTTTTAACCTAACAACAATATCACTATCACATCTAATAATACTGCTTAATGTCCTTAATGCAAACATTCTTTAATGTCATCAGGCACCTGTCAGCAGTCCCAATTGCCCAGTCATCTTTTGCACCCATGTGCACACACACACACGAAAACACTGAAAGACTGAACCAGAATCTGAAAAAATCATACACTGAAGCGGACAGATGTGAGTTTTAAGTTTCCTGTAATTTGTAGGTTTCCTGTCTGACCCTCATCTCTCTCTCTCTCTTTTATTTATTATTATTACTGTTTCTGCTTAAAATGATCATGGAAGAAACAGACTCATTTTGTCCAGTAAAGCTTTCCAAAGTCTGAGAGTCATTTCTTGTATCCTTGTGGTTTAGTGTAACATTTTCCTTTAGCCCTTCTGCAGACTGTGAAAACTGGTGGTTGCATCTACTGTCTTGACCAGATTTCAGCTCAGTTTCTTTTTGTACAGAGCTGCATGACAGGTGGACCTGTGTGTTCCCATCAGGAGGTACACAGTGACCGCGGTCTCGATTCTGTGACATTAGCAGCCGTTGGTGATGGCTGCCTGGCCGATACTTCCTCAGGGGCTACCCGGGGGTGGGAGTACTTCGTTCTTGCCTCAGGTGTTAGCTGGGTCACGTCGATCAAGAGAAACTTCCCTTCGTCAATGTCGGATGACCAGGAGAGATGGATCTCAAGGCAAAGGCGGGATCAACACTTGATTCCTTCTCTCTATTTACCAGCCTTCAAGAAAATGAGACCTTAGTGTTCTCTAATACTGAGATGTAAGGCAAAGGTAGAGAGGCTGCTCTCCTTCATTCCTTTTCAGTGTTTATGAACGAGGTGCCTCAGCCCCTGGAGTCTCACCCCTACGGACCCTCAAGTGGCCCATCTTGGCTGGTGAGAGCTTAATCAGGTTGGTTCCTGAGTCCCTTTGGTATAAACTGTAGTAACCTTTGATAATAAAACACTTTAAAGGAACAGGGAAAATATAAACTTTACAAATGCAGTTTAACATGTGGAAAGGAGTATAATGAAACTTTTTAATGAAACCGATCTCAGATGATAAAGAATCTGCCTGCACTGCAGGAGACCTGGCTTCGATCCCTGGGTTGGGAAGGTCTCCTGGAGAAGGGAATAGCAACCCACTCCAGTATTCTTGCCTGGAGAATCCCATGGACAGAGAATCTGGCGTGCTGCAACCCATGGTCACAACGAGTCGGACATGATTGAGCCACTAACACACACAATCATTCATCAAAGACTCTCCTGAAAATGACTGCTACAATTTATTGGATTTATAAACAAAATAATGCTATGATAGCTAAAATTGAAAGCTCAAGAATAACAAGGGTTACAATCTGACTAAACCAAATTATATTTTTTAAAAAATAGTTGAACAGAGGGCTTCCCTGGTGGTCTAGTGGTAAAGTATCTACCTGCCAATGCAGGGGACATGGGTTCGATTCCTGGCCCGGGAAGATCCCACATATCTCAGAGCAACCAAGGCTATGTGCCACAACCTTGGAGATCATTTGCGTAGAGCCTGAGTTCTGCATCAAGAGAAGCCCCAGCACCACAACAGAAAGTAGCCCCCGCTTGCTGCACCTAGAGAAAGCCCTCCTGCAGCAGTGAAAACCCACTGCAGCCAAAAATAAAATAAATAAGTAACATCTTTAAAAAACAAATAGTTGAAGAGAGTTGTTTCAAACCAATCTTTTCTTTTCTGAAAACTGTCTTATAGGACATCAAAAAACAAACACAAAAAAAATCCCTGCCTGCCGGCCGTAAGAGATTCTGATTCTGGCACTCTGTGGCACTACACTTTTTCATCCAACCCATGATTCCCTCGGTAGGCATCACTCAGTCCTACTGAAACACATCTCATATGGGGAAGCTCAGCATGTCTTCTGCATCCAGTTCCCTACAGTGTCCTTTTATTATTGGGGGAAGGGGAAATCCCATTTTGTTCCATAACCAGTGACTGTCGGGCCCTGGGCTAGCTGCGGGGATACACTGATGACTAAATCCCAGAGAAGCTGAGAAGCAGACAAGTAAACAGCTATGTTTAACCCAAGTATTTTCCACAAGACTGTGGAAACAGGAAAGAGGACCGATGACCACATAAGAAAGGCAGAGAGAGCTCTCGAGAGAGGGTGGCGTTTAAGCTGTGGACTCCCCTAGAGCAGCCGGACTTTGCCAGGTAAAAAGGCACCAAAGGCATTCTGAGTCGGGGAACAGGGGAAGCAGGGGAACAGCGAGAGGCTTGGACAGGAGAGTGAGAAAGCGCCCTTAACACCGGCCTCCCTCGACCCAGAGGCTCAAGTTCTGCCATCCAGAGCCACATTGCAGTGAACAGAACGGCTGATGTCTAGTGAGTGCAAGCATGGTTCTAGACATCATTTAATGTAGGTATTCACTCGTTTAATCCTTATAACAATGTATGTATTCACTCGTTTAATCCTTTTAACAGTGTATGTATTCGCTCATTTAATCCTTATAACAATCCCATGAGGAAGCTACTACCATTAGCCCCATTCTGCAGATGAGCAAGGAGAGGTTAAGAAATTTGCTCAAGGCCTCAAGATCAGGGGAGGTAGGACCAGGATTCAGATGGGATCTGGGGATCCAAACAGCTTGGCTCTAAGCCAGCTCTCTCACCACCTTGCAAAACACCTCCAAAACACAAGCTCCTCTTCTTCCTCCTCCTGTTACTACATGAAAACAGCTAGAAGGGCCGTCACCGAGTTTGGAGAGTATGTCTGCTCAGGGTGTGCTGAACTGACTCAAGAGATCCCAAGAGCACTCCTCAGTGACACCGGCCACCACCACCAAGGTTGCAGAGAGTGGGGGTCATGATCATGCCTCGTCAGGACAAACATCCCTGGTCCCATCACTTCTTCCCCATGTGTCTAATCCCACTCTGGCCGGGCTCCAGGGTTGACTCTTTTCAGACCAAATGCTCCCACTGGGCATCTGTAGGGGAGCCAGGAATCCCTAGGGGCCTTGAATCCCTTTGTTCTGGATTCCAAAGCTCTACTTATACAGTTTTTTAAAAATTAATAGGCTGTATTTTTAGAGCAGTTTTAGGTTTACAGAAAACCTGAGTAGACTGTGCAGAGACTTCCCATATCCCCTCCTCCCCATCCTACCATCCCACGTGCAGTGTCTCCTAGTATTAACATCTTGCTTCAGTGTGATACATGCCCTATGGCCGATGAACCAATACTGATAGGTTATTAACCAAGTGCATAGATCACAGGAGAGCTCACTCTGTCACACATTCTGTGGGTTCTGACAAATGCAGAATTTCCCATATCCATCATGACAGTGTCACCCGGCATATTTTCACTGCCCTAAAAATCCCTGAGCTCCACATGGTCATGCCTCTCTCTCTCCCCATAAACCCTGGTGACCACTGGTCATTTTACTGTACCTACGAGTTTGCCTTTTCCAGAACGTCATATAGCTGCAATCACATAGCAGGTAACTTTTTCAGACTGGCTCTTTCCGCTTAGTATTTATTTAAGTTCCTCTGTCTTTCCATGGTTTGATAACTCGCTTCTTTTTATTACTGAGTACGGAGAAGGCAATGGCACCCCACTCCAGTACTCTTGCCTGGAAAATCCCATGGATGGAGGAGCCTGGTAGACTGCAGTCGTGGGGTCACTAAGAGTCAGACATGACTGAATGACTTCACTTTCACTTTTCACTTTCATGCATTGGAGAAGGAAATGGCAACCCACTCCAGTGTTCTTGCCTGGAGAATCCCAGGGACGGGGGAGCCTTGCTGGGCTGCCGTCTATGGGGTCGCACAGAGTCGGACACGACTGAAGTGACTCAGCAGCAGCAGCAGTAACATCCCATCATATGCTGCACTGCCGTTTATCCATGTACCACTGCTTGTCCTCCTGAAGGACACCTTGGTTGCTTCCAATTCGGGGCAATTACAAGTAAAACTTCTCTGAAAATGTGTGTGCAGCATTTTGTGTATTCATAAGTTTTCAACTCATTAACTCACTTGGACACAGCCTTTTTAAAAATAGCTCTATCAGCATGCTTTTCAATTTATAGGCAGCTAAAACCTTCACGGATTTTATTTTTCTGCTACGACTTTTGAATCTCAGTATGCCTTATTACATTGGTGCCTGTTTGACAGCCCATCAATCAAACCTACAGCCTTTACTGGTGGCATCAGCCACCTTCGTTCTCTTACCCAGTGCCATGACATCCACACATCTGACGTCTGTGTGTCATCTGTCCTCATCCTCATCAAAGACGGATCAGGACTGGAGCCTGGTGATTCCCACGGAGACCTAGTTTACTATCATTAATCAGTACTGTATGAATATGACAGACCATCCAGCTTGCCATTACCTTCCGCCCATGTTAGTCCATCCTGTCCATAAAGATATAATGAGAGACTTTTCTTAAACACCTTGTTGAAACCTGCTGCATTCCTCGGGTGTGAGTGTCTATAAGTGCTGATCTGCTTGGCTGACGCTGTGAGGTTTGGGAACATTCTCAGTAGAACCAAACAACGTTAGGACCTGCCAGCAAATATCACATGGCACAGCCTGACCTGAGTCCAAGACCCAGGTGCCTGCTGATCCACCCATTCACAGAATTCATGGACAGACACAGTGACCCCCTCATCCACGGGAGAGTTTTGAAGCAGAAATGGCCACACCCAGGTGGCCAGAGGATTCCTGAATGCTGCTGAACAACGATTCAGAGATGGATTGCAGTCACAATGCAGGATGCCCATGAGGCCCCAGGAAGCAGAGTGAAAAAGCACAGACTTTTAAGAGGAAGAGGCTGTGGACAGGAGTCTCTCATGCTGGGGCCTACGTGGCTCTCCCAGTCCAGTGCAAGGTGAACATGCAGGCGCTGGCAGTGGGGAAATCAACCTCCCCTTCCCACCAGGCTGCAGGCCCCACCCCAACCAAGGGGGTGCTCCCCAAGACACTGCAGCCCCTACTCCAGGGTGGGTTCGGGACCTGGATCCAGGGCAGGGGTGAGGCCCCTGCTGACTGGTCACTCAGAGCACCGGGGTGCTCGGGGCCAGGGCAAAGGTGGTGGTCTGTATCTCACCCCTGCATCCCCGTGAGGAGCGGGGGTTCACAGTGGAACACAGGCCTCCTCTTGTTGATGCAAGCCGGCCACAGCCCTGGGGCAGCCATCCTGGGTGGGGTGGGGAGGGGAAGGCTGGCAGCGCCAGCACCCAGTAGCAGGGAGGGGGCACCCATACCCCACCCTGGTGAGGAGACCCCACACGTGAGCTGAGGCTCCTTGCTGCCCTTGCTTCACCATCCTGTTGCACTTCACGGACGAAACACAAATCCCACAACAGAAGGGCTAAGAATCATAAGACTGAAGCCTCAGAGCATCAGTCTCCAAGTGCAGGGCCTCCTGGGCACCAGGCTCTGCATGTCTGCATAGGTCACACGCCCTTTCAGCCAGCCCTGGAAAAGCTTTTTTCTTTCACTTTAAAATCATTGTTAGTTTGATAAAAAGGTCATAGACACTTGTCTTTCTCCAAATTAGCTGGGGATCCTGACTGTATCACCAGATGCTTCCTAGAACAGTAAGAAGCCCTACCAGCCCTGTCTCTGGCTCTGATAAACATTGTTCCGCACACGAGCTTTTCATAACCAATTAAATTCAAATACCATTTTAAATTAAAACATCATTTCTGCTTACTAAGACAGTTACATGCATATATTTTTAAAATCTTTTTGTTTTGTACAGCGGTATGGATGATGAACAAGGCTCTTAGAGTGTCAGGTGAACAGCCACTGAAGGGACTCAGCCATCCATATACATGTCTCCGTCCTCCCCCCAAATCCCCTCCCATCCAGGCTGCCGCACACCACTGAGCTGAGTTTCCTGTGCTCCACAGTAGGTCCTTGCTGGTTACCCACTTTAAATATAACAGTGTGTACTACATGCACTTCTTTTATCTGACAATGGATAATCCAGACTCAGAAAACCAAGACAGGTACATACTACACATGACAAACTATAATATACATCTACACATCATGGGAGGTGAGGCTTGCCAGGTGGTGCTAGTGGCAAAGAACCCACTTGCCAGTGCAAGAGATGTAAGAGACGCAGGTTCAATCCCTGGGTTCGGAAGATCCCCTGGAGGAAGGCATGGCAACCTGCTCCAGTGTTCTTGCCTGGAGAATCCCACAGACAGAGGAGCCTGGCGGGCTATAGTCCACAGGGTTGCAAGGAGTTGGACTGAAGCAACTTAGCATGCACACATCATGGTAGGTCAGTACTACGTATGACAATCATACGTTATATACAAATATATTAAATTATTTATGCTTATATGTATAAAATCATATGTCTATATGAATACCCCTCTTTCTTATAAAGACATACTGTGTGGTTTAACAGTTATTGGGAAGGTCAAGTTCTGCATCTCACTGTGTATACTTTCTTTTAGCAAGTTGTGTCCAATTTCTACATCTCAGTGCAATGATTGCTTTAAAAAAACACTGCATGACCAGGCTGACTCATGTCTAGCTTGTGATAATTACAGTTTACAGATGATTTCCAGCCATACTGGTATAGCATCATTTCTGATTCATTTTTATACTGGAATAAATACATTTGTCTATTTGCTTTTTTCTTTCTGTCCTCTCTCTATTCTACACTTTCTTCTCCAGTTCGGGTACATCAATTTGCATTTCAATCAAGTTTCCAAGTCACCAATGGCCACAGTCCACTTGGTATTGTTGGGATGGTTTATAGCACTAGTCTCTGCTCTGCTAAGAAATAAGACCCAACCCATATGCTCAGAGACAAGGGAGGGTATAAGGAAAACAGACTCAGAGAAAATCTACATGACTGTGACTACATGACTCTTCTAATGGTGAAAAAAAAAAAAAATAGAGGAGACCAGGGAACTCCCAAATGATGTCCATTTTGGAAAGTACTATGATTTTAAGTAGAAAAATTTCCAATCAAACTATGGGCTTTGACTAATATAAAATCAGTCTGAAATCACTGCCTATAAGCCATGGACAGGGGGATCTTCCCTCGAAGCTTAGTTGGTAAAGAATCTGCCTGTAAGGCAGGAGAATCAGGTTTGATTCCTGGGTTGGGAAGATCCCCTGGAGGAGGAAATGGCACCTCACTCCAGTATTCTTGCCTGGAGAATCCCATGGACAGAGGAGCCTGGACACCCCTTCATGAAGATGCTCAGAAAGGAAAACAATGCGGTGGGAACTAAATTACACTTCAGTCTCCCATCATCTCAGCGTCCTGTGCACACGGCATTCAGGGCCACAGCTTCTCCATGGCCCTGCACTGGTTTTAGGCATTGCAAAGATGTGTGGGGCTCCAGGGTGCCTGCTTCCAACTCAGGACTGAGGGCAGGCAGAGCACGGGGCCAGGCTGGGAGAGCCCCAGGAAGGGCTGTGTGGACAGTGGGCACGATGAAAAGGAGGCAAGTGACCTTCTGTGAACCTCTTGGTGGCCAACTACAGCCTGTAAACCTTTTTTTTTTTTTGTATTAGTTGTGCATCGATTTGATAAGGAAACACTAACTGAATCTTCCATTACTTCATGATGAGTTTTGCAAGGTCAAACTAAATGGCTTGACAGGATACATTTCTTAAGAAGCAAAGAAAGGGATAATTCACAAAAGGAAACAACCATTTCTTTGTTAATGGATGAAAAGGCCAATATTTAGCTCAACCCACATGTAAAAACCTAACCGTCCTTTCTGGGTAAAGTATAACTCACTTCTTACAATGAAATGAAGGCTGTTGACAGGTAAAAAACACATTTTGTTTTTTTTTTTTTTTGTCTCCAGAGAAAGAAAGACAAAAGCACTGAAACTCTCCGAGTTCTCACGCACAAATTCATCTATAGTGTTGGCTTTGCAGCTCTTTCACAACAGAGATCTAGAAAGGAAGTTTAGTTTTTTTTAAACTGAAATATACAGAACCATAGGCTTTGCCTAGATAGAGCTTTATTAAATATTATATTAACATTACATGGCTCTAAGCATAAAAGGGCCTCATACGACTTATCCAACATTATTCAATCCCCAGATCACATTTTTCTGAGAAATAATTCCATCATCTTGTCAAGAGTTAGGTGTACTGGCAGCAGTCCTCCTTAATATCACAAAATTCTGAATCTTCACTGAAGTTGGCTTTAATTTTCCAGCAAAAATACTGTCTGAAAATGCCATGTGAAATTACACACCACCAATGGGGAAAACACAGGCGACACAGGTTCAATCCCTGGGTCAAGAAGATCCCCTGGAGGAGGAAATGGCAACCCACTCCAGTATTGTTGCCTGAAAAATCCAATGGACAGAGGAGCCTGGCGGGCTACAATCCAAAGGATTGCAAAGAGTCAGACACGACTGAGCACGCACGCCACAAAAGGGAAAAAATCTGCCAAATATACTATGATCCTTTGAATTGTAAAACGCATCCCAAATTCAAATCTGTTTAAACATGAAGATATGCCAAGGGGAGGAGGGGGGTATTTCTTAGAAATCCGCTAAATACACATTTTAAATAATTGAGAAAGAAGAGGGTAATCATGCAATCCAGTGAGATAAAGTAATGACTCAAGAAACTGCAAATCAGAGACTAAAATTCTGAAGTGTTAGTCTCCGAAGAAGTGCTTTTTTTTTTTCCTTTATCCAGAGAAGTACTTTTGTTGCAATGACCAAAAAAGTGAATCAGAAGCAAGAGAGGTGAGTATGGAGAAAAATAAAGAGGTGAGCCTCTTGACCCGTGGAGATGAGACATTTTGGAAGCCATCCACAGGCAGGGAAGCATCAGAATGAGGCAATCAGAATGGGTCCACTGCAGTCAGTGGAGGAGGGAGTCGGGCTGGCTCCAGGAGAAACCAGTGGTGATAATCCAGTGAATTCAGGGAATGTGCCCAGCTCAGCAACTCACGGTGGACAAACCACAAGACTGTGGGGAGGAGCAGCGGGGCGTCTGTGTTCTTGAGCCCAGGGAGTGGGAGAAGCCAAGGGCACAGCTAGAGAGGAACCAAGTCCAACTGAGGTCAAGGCAAGGCAAAATCAGGCCTGCCCTACCCCAGCTCTGCAAAGGAACTGGGAGAAAAGCCACGGGCAAATCAAGTCAGGAGCACCCGGGTGAGCAGTGGGTTTCTAGCACCACCACCTGGGGTACAATATCTGCCCATCCACCATGCCCCACACCTGTCCCAGGTGGTCTCCACAGCTCAGTAGAAGCTGACTTCCAAGTAGGGTGAGTCAGTCAATCTCTACAGCCCATTCCAGCTAAGTTACCAGTAAGTTAAAGACTAACTGCAAGACTCCGTCCCAGAAAGGAGCTGGAAAAAGAAAAAAGAGATGCTATCAAAGCCAAGCACTGCAATGGGGCATGACGGAGGGAAGGCAAGGGGGAAGGGGGGTTTGGGGGGTCAGGGATGGTGGAGACCAGAAAAGGGACAGTGGGACCCAGAAGCACAGAGGAGGGAAAAAAACAAACACAAGGTCAAGCATCTGTTTTCAGCATCGCTGTTGGTTTTGTTGTTCAGTCACTAAGTCATGCCTGAGTGTTTGGCGACCCCATGGACTGTACTGCCCACCCCCTCACCACCAGCTCCTCTGTCCAGGGAATTTTCCAGGCAAGACTACTGGAGTGGGTTGCCATTTCCTTCTCCAGGGGATCTTCCAGACCTAGAGATTGAACTCGTGTCTTCTGTATCAGCAGGTGTATTCTTTACCAGTGAGCCACCTGGGTTTACACAGGCTTTTATGCCAATAGCAAGGAGATAGATGGTGTGTCTGCCCAGTGGCAACTGCAAAGGTTGAATTTCAGCCCCAAATCACACGGCCAGTGAGAAACACCTCCATCCTCCTCTCTACGCCTCAGTATTTTCATCTGCAAAGTGGACATGGCTAGATAAGTCCTTCTCCGAACTGACTGACCATCAGAATCACGCAGGACACTTTTTCTAAATACAGATTCCTGGGCTCCGTGCTGGACCTGGGAGAGCAGAATCCTTGGGGTGGGGCACAGGAGTCTCCGTGTTAACAGCCAGGTTTGCAAACAGTGAACTGCAGTGATTCCCCTGGGCATTTCCCATCCAAACATCCTCTGAGTTCAGGAACCATAAACGTAGAAGTAATACCTTAGGGCTGATCCAAATCCGAGCTGAACTTGGGGCCTCGTCCTTCATAAATAAATAAATGAAAACATTGGTGCAATGCATAGTGGCAGGGGTGGAGGCTTCTAAGAAGACTCGCTCTTGGGAAGGGGAAAGGGGGGCCAGACACACAGTAAGGAATTCAATGAACCTTTATGGGTGAGCCTGAGAAAAAAAGAAGCTGCGGTGTCATGAGGACTTACCATGCGCTAAATATTTTCACATGTTCATCTCATTTTATTGTGTTAGTTTCGGGTGTATAGCAAAGCGATTCAGTTATATATATATATTTTTTCAGATTATTTTCCATGATAGGTTATTGCAAGATACTGAATATAGTTCCCTGTGTTATACAGTAAATTCTTGTTGCTTATCTCTGTGTGCGCTTCCCAGGTGGCACGAGTGGTAAAGAATCTGCCTGCCGATGCAAGAGATGTAAGAGGCACAGGTTAGCTCACTGGGTCAGGAAGATCCCCTGAAGGAGGGCACAGCAATCTACTCCAGCATTCTAGCCTGGAGAAACCCATGGATAGAGAAACCTGGCGGGCTACAGGCCATAGGGTCGCATAGAATTGGACACAACTGAAGCGACTTAGCACACACAGACACACACACCTCTCTCTCAAGCATAGTGGTTTGTATCTGTTAATCCCATACTCATAATTCATCCCTCCCTCCCACTTCCTTTCCCCCTTGTTAACCGTAAGTTTTTCTACATCTTCATCTCATTTAATGCTCCTACACAACCTGGGAAGCTAGGTATTTGGAAATCACACACTCATAAATAGACTAGGTTAGAGCAACTTGTCAGAAAACGTGCAGCATATAACTGAAAGAGTTGCATCTTCTTGACTCAAGTCCATTGCTCCATTTACATACCATCTGCAGAGTCCCTTGGCCTCCCACTTTAACCAACCAGTCTAAAGCACCGGAATGTTCTAGATAGCAGGGGAGTGGTTGTTTTGCTTGGATTATTTTAAAAAATTTGGGGCTCTGGTGAGGCATGCAGGGGTCCTCATTCTCCAACCAGGGATCGAACCCACACCTCCTGTGGTGGAAGTGAGGAATCTTAACCACTGGACCACCAGTGAAGTCCCTAGATAGCAGGGTTGAAAGAGCAGCTGCCATATGAGCTCCTCTCATTCTTATTCCTTCCCAGACCCCGTTCCAATGCACCCTGTCCAGGGCCCCACAAGGGCCAGACACTCTGCAGTTCTGACAGCACTGCCCCAGCTGTCGATGACCTTACTCCTCCAGCTTCTTCACTCTGAAAACCCAAGGATGGAAGGAACTGGACACCCTAGTCCTGGTGCTTCCATGCGGCCCCCGCCCCACTTGGTCTTGCCCTGTTGGTCAGCCTGGTTCTCCAGCCCATCCCTACCCTGGCCCTTCTCTTGTTCCTCATAAGAAGCCTGGCCAGGACTCTGCCTCCCCAGTTCCAGCCAACCCCTCTCCAGGTGATCAAATCTTGATCACACCCTAATAACACACTGTATTATTAGGGTGTATTATTATTAGTGTATTATAATAATACACTGTACATATATCCTTGTACACTGTACACAGGATCACAGTCTCACCTCAATGGGCTTCCTGGAATGACCGTTCCCTAGAGTGAAGATCCTAGGCTCAGCAACAAGATTCACATAGCCCAGACTCTCGCCTCGTCGGTCTGAGCCCATAATGTTCCAGAACTAGGACTGAGGCTTTTACAGCCCTTGGGCCAAGTGTCTGGACTGAACTGCTCATGGCAAGGTCTACTTCTGTGTCAAGGTAAATGAGCCTAAAGTTGCCCCAGGGCCACCTTGCAGAGCTGAGGACCATGTTGTCTCTTCCCTCCCGGCTAGGGAAGAAGACATTCTCTCAGGCTGCTACACTCAGTTAACAAAGATGCCAAGGCTGAAAGAGCTGAACAAACTATAAGAAACTGCAAATTAGAAGAGACAGGTGACTTAAGACTAGAGAAACCATAGTATCCCACCTGACACTTTGTTCGGCGTCCTTAGGATTGGACAGAAGATCACACACTCACCCACTGAAGAGCCAAATATACAACACAGAGAAGCACCAGTTTAATTTGTTTCAAATATCAAAAACATCAAACAGACTGAGCACTGAGTTAGTAACTCTGCCATCCTGGAAGGGCCATTTATCAGAAGGCCAAGATCAAGTGTCCTTTATCGGTATACTGAAGCCTCATGGAAGAAAAGTTATGACCAACCTAGACAGCATATTAAAAAGCAGAGACAGTACTTTGCCAACAAAGGTCTGTCTAGTTAAAGCTATGGTTTTTCCAGTAGTCATGTATGGATGTGAGAGTTGGACCATAAAGAAAGCTGAGTGCTGAAGAATCGATGCTTTTGAACTGTGGTGTTGGAGAAGACTCTTGAGAGTCCCTTGGACTGCAAGGAGATCCAACCAGTCCATTCTAAAGGAAATCAGTCCTGGGTGTTCACTGGAAGGACTGATGCTGAAGCTGAAGGTCCAGTACTTTGGCCACCTGATGGGAAGAGCTGACTCATTTGAAAAGAGCCTGATTCTGGGAAAGATCAAAGGCAGGAAGAGAAGGGGGCAACAGAGGATGAGATGGTTGGATGGCATCACTGACTCAATGGCCATGAGTTTGAGTAAGCTCCAGGAGTTGGTGATGGACAGGCAAGCCTGGCATGCTGCAGTCCATAGAGTTGCAAAGAGTCAAACACAACTAAGTGACTGAACTGAACTGAACTGAAGCTTCATGGATCACCCCATTTGCCAACATTCTCCCCTAAGAATATGAGTAAGCAGCTTCCCCACACAAACACTCCCTTAATATCAGGAACACCATATTCAGGAGCTATGCCAGGAAAAAAATCACCCACCTTCATCTGATGCAAAAACATTCAAGAAACTACATACTACCCAGAAACAGTCACCTTGTCATCACATCAACCCAGAATCGTGTCATCACAGTTTCCACAGGTACTTTCAGGGGACACAACAGTGATGACACAGGTGGGCGTCTGTCCCCACAAAAGGCAAAATGGGGACATGACTGTTACTTGCTAAGTCATGTCAGACTCTTTGCGACCCCATGGACTGCAGCCCTGCCAGGCTCCTCTGTCCATGGGGATTCTCCAGGCAAGGACACTGGACTGGGTTGCCATGCCCTCCTCCAGGGGATCTTCCTGACCCAGGGACTGAACCCAGGTCTCCGGCATTACAGGAAGATTCTTTACCATTTGTGCCACAAGGGAAGTCCAGGCCAGTCAAAGCTAAAGACAACACAGGGTGGGAGATGTTTTCCAAACTTGAGTAGAAACCAAAAGCATGTGTGCAGGTCCAGTGGACGTCCTTCCAGTTGCTAGCACAGGAGGGGAGAACCCAGGCCACCAGAAAGGCCCACTCTGGATTCTGATTGACAGGGCTGCCTCCAGGCCCAAGCCTGTGCTCTGTCATCCAGGTAGGAAAACCCTTTCTGGTTCTTTCCTATGGGTCCAATCTAAAGAGAAAAGAGAGACAGAGACAGATATACGGGGCCGGGAAGAGGGGTTATGCTATTCATCAGTACACAAGGCATGCAAGAGGACCAGCAGCTGCCTCACGGACCCCTGGCCTCAAATGTGTTTCTGGAGTGTTCCAAACCAAGAGTAAATTTTGGATATGAATGAATTTTTAAATTTTTACTTTTTTGGCCATGCCTCGCAGCATGTGGGAGCTTGTCTGATCGCAGATCGAACCCACATCCCCTGCATTGGAAGCACAGAGTCCTCACCACTGAGCTGCCAAGGAAGCCCCAGGAACGAATCTTTTTTGATGGATGTCAATTCTTCAGGGTCCCCAACTCCAGCCCCTGGTCCTGGGACCTACAGGACCCCTGAGCAGGCCTCTCCCACCCTCCCAGATGGAGAACACGTGGGAACTTGCCGGCGGGAGGGAGCGCTACTGTCACAAAATTATTCTGCCCTGGATTGGTGGAGCCTGCTCCTGGAAGTGCAGGGCAACCTATAAATCAGGCCTCCAGCCCCTAAGAAGTTATTTTTATTTAAAAGACTATTTTAATGTCTTCTTTCACATCTTATGATGAAACAAAGAATCACTTTTGATATATAGCACAAACAAGGGGTAACATGCAATTTAATGGAGCATTTTTAAGTGGGAAACTGTGATTCTGAAAATAAGCCACGAGGCCAGGGCACGGAGCCTGAATGAGTTCACAGCCAGGGTGCTGAGAACGTGAGGCGTCTGGCTCCGTAATCCTTAGAGCTTTTGACACACGAGCAAACTGAAGCTCAGAGAGATTAAGTCCTTTAACCGAGCTCATCTTGCTAGAAGCTAGTTCACCTCCAGTTCACCCCTCCTCCTTAGCCTCACACAAGCACACACACACAAACACACACACACAGTGAGAGAGGCAGACACACACGCATACACTTGTCTGCCTCCATGAGCATTTATTTCTACTCTATCTCAATCCAAAAAGCAACTGAGAGAGGAAAAATGAAGAAAAGATGATCACCCAGGTTAAGTTTAGCCCACGAGAAATCAAACCAAGAGTTGGGATGCAAAATGACAACCACAGATTTGGTTCTGAGATGACCTCCTTGGGGTAAGAACTTGATATTTCATCACTAGAAAAATCCTTTCTCACCCCCAATACTAGAAGGCAAACTAAAACAGTGAACATTTCCTCATCTTCTTAATAGGAAAAGAACTGATCACTTAAAATATAGCTAGAAAAACACCAATACAGTATACTAACACATATATATGGAATTTAGAAAGATGGTAATGATAACCCTGTGTGTGAGGCAGCAAAAGAGACACAGATGTAAAGAACAGACGTTTGGACTCTCTGGGAGAGGGAGAAGGTGGGATGATTTGGGAGAAAGGCATTGAAACATGTATACTATCATATGAATCGCTAGTCTAGGTTCGATACAGGATACAGGATGCTTGGGGCTGGTACACTGGGATGACCCAGACAGATGATATGGGGAGGGTGGTGAGAGTGGGGTTCAGGGTTGGGAACTCATGTACACCTGTGGTGGATTCATGTCAATGTATGGCAAAACCAATACAGTATTGTAAAGTAAAAAAGTAAATAAATAAATAAAATATAGCTAGTGGGTAAGTGAAGTAGTGAAATCGTAGACAACCACATCAAGCTCACTTTGAAAGCCTGGGAGATGCAATAACGACCTGAATGACAATGCATCCCTGACTTGTTAAAAGTGAAGTCAGACAGAGAAAGACAAACATCATATGCTATCCCTTGTATGTGGAATCTTAAAAAAATGATATAAAAGGTCACAGTTACAAAACAAAATAAATTCACAGACATAGAAGACAAACTTACGGTTACAAAAGAGATGGGAGGGAGACAGGGTTTGCGACTAAATATAGACACTACTGCGTATGAAATAAACAAGAAGGACCTAACATACAGCACGGGCAACTATACTCAGTATCTTACAACAGCCTACAAAGGGTTTGCCTGCTGGCTCGGACTGTAGAGGATCCCCCTGCAATGTGGGAGACCCAGGTTCAACCCCTGGGTCAGGAAGATCCCCTGGACAAAGGAATGGATACCCACTCCAGTATTCTTGCCTGGAGAATCCCACGGACAGAGGAGCCTGGAGGGCTACAGTCCATGGGGTCACAAAGGATTCAACACGACTGAGCAACTAACACTGTCACATTTTCGCTTTCATAGAGGAAAAGAACCTGAAAAGATAGGGGTGTGTGTGTGTGTGTGTGTGTGTGTGTGTGTGTGTGTGTGTAACTGAATCACTTTTCTGTACACAAGAAACTAACACAACATGATAAATTAACTATCCTTCAATTTTTAAAATGGTTACAAAAGAACGGGAATCTCTGGAGATGCTGGGGTTTAATGCTTTTGACTGTCTGTTCAAAAGGAGCAATAAAAGAAAGACAAGATAAATGGTGGTTGGAAGTGTTATAGGAGGAAACTAAGCCACCTGCTCTAACACACGTAGTTTCAAAACTCCCGTGGGTGTGCTAGGAGGTGTGAGCATCACCCGACAGGCCTGCCTTCTTGTGCACACCTGCACAGCAGTGGTGCAACTCTCTATAATTAAACAAGGGCGACAAAGCCGTCCCCTAGCACAGCTCTCACCAACCTCCAACGGAAAATACATGTCCTCCTGAGAATGCCACCTGAGATTCCCAGGGCCAAATTAACTCTCTAAACATACAGACAACGCCCGTGAAAAACAATGCCTGGAAGCAGACTAAAAGCAAACATAATGAGCAAAGACAGCAGTTTCCCACTAAGGTCTCCAAATGAGCGACTCTGCCTGTGTTTATAACACCTGACGTTAAACATGAACGATAACGGAGAACGCCTCAGTGCAACGGCAAACAGCAGACACGAGGAGCCTGACACCGGACAGGATCCACATTTCAGTCATAAGCAGGCATTTCAATCACATGAGAAGTGAATGTGAGGTAAAATTGCCTCCCAGGTGGCACAGGGGTAAAGAACCCCCCTCCCAACGCAAGAGATGCAGGTTTGATTCCCAGGTTGGGAAGATCCCCTGGAGGAGGAAATGGCAACCCACTCCAGTATCCTTGCCTGGAAAATCCCATGGACAGAGGAGCCATGGTGGTCTACATGGGGCTGCAGAGAGTCAGCCAGGTCTTAGCACACATGTGCACGCACACACACACACACACACACACACACACACACACAAATGGCAGAAAGATGCCTTTGCCCAGTTGTTGACATGTCTTTTTTTAAATTTTATTGGGGAATAATTAATTTACAACGTTGTGCAAATTTCCGGTGCAAAGCAAAGTGAATCCACTATACACATGCCCACATCCACTGTTTTTTAGATTCTTCTCCCATACAGGCCGTCACAGAGAACTGAGCTCCCCGTGCTAGGTGGCAGGTCCCCAGTAGGTCCACAGTAGTTATCGATTTTATATACAGTAGTGCACAGGTGCCAATCCAGGTCTTCCAGTTTATCCCTCTCCTCCTTAACCCCCGGTCACCCTAAGTTTATTTTCTGAAGCTGTAACTCTGTTTTGGTTTTATAGATAAGCTCGTGCTTGAGTGCTAAGTCGCTTCAGTCTGTTTGATTCTTCGCAATCCTATGGACTGTAGCCCACCAGACTCCTCTGTCCATGGGATTCTCCAGGCAAGAATACTGGAGTGGGTTGCCATGCCCTCCTACAGGGGATCTTCCCAACCCAGGGATGGTTTAATCTGTAGCCTTTTTTTATATTCCACATATAAGCACTATCACATAATATCATCTGTCTGACTTATTTCATCCAGTATAAGAATCTCTAGGTCCATCCATGTTGTTGCAAACGGCATGGTTTTATTTTTTTTCCATCTGAGCAATGTTCTATTGTATATACGTACCACATCTGCTTTATCCATTCTTCTGTTGATGGGCTTTTAGGTGGCGTCCATGTCCTGGCTACTGTGTACAGAGCTGCAGTGAACACTGGGGCACATCTATCTTCTCGAAGTATTTTTTCTCCAGATACATGCCCAGGAGTGAGATTTCTGGATCACACTGTAGCTCTCTCCACCCTCCAGAAACCAGGTACAGGTACCAGTCCCTCCCAACACATCTTTTAAAAATGACGCCAATCACGCAGTCAGCTACATCAGAAGAGCAAAACTGCTTTCTCAGAACGGTTGGCTATTTTGATCAAGGATGACAGGAGTTCTCTGGCAAAACGCATTTTCAAAAGCTTGGTAAAGGCACCCGGTCAAAACGTTGCCCCGTGGTCACGCGCAGTAGCAACAGAGCCCAGAGAACTAGTCTCCTTGGCTGACTGTGATCATGTTTGTCACCCTTCTGCTTTCCCAGAAAAACGTTTATTCCTTTCATGACTCATCCTGAGTCCTACCTGTACAGTCATTTGCTTGTGTATCACTTACTGACACCAAACCATTAGCTCCAGGAGGGAAGGGTCCCCTCTGTCCTGTTCACCAATGTCACCCCGGGACGAAGCCACCACCTGGCTGGTCACTGGTGCTCAAGAATGCCTCTTGGCATTGTGGCTCATTCAGTGTTTACTGAATGGATGGGTCAATTAACATAATTAAATAATTATGCATGTAATTAACATTATCGAGAATCATGAACTCCCTAAAGCACACCATCATACTATCACAACAGTAACAGCTTGCCAAAATGGAGGGGGTAGGGGGAAGGGACAGTAATTGCCTATGGAGGATAAATATTTCTGCAGAGTTTTGGAAGACATTTTGAAAAGCAACTGATAAGATGATGGCCCTGGGACTCTGGCCTAGGTGAATATGTATCTCTCTAATGGGAAGTCAGTCTGGCCCTCTGAACTTGCCACGGTGCTGAATAAAGCCCTGCTGCAATGATGTGATTGGTCAGGTCCCCGAGGACGGTGCCCTGGCTGATGATGGCACACTGTCTAAGCAGCCAGGCTTACGTGAAAGCAGTGTGAGCCAGGGCTTCTCTCCACACATCCAGGAGCTCTAACTGGAAGCCAAAGATCGTCTTTGACACTCTGAAGACAATACCCAACAATGGGTGTTCTCTTAACAGCCTCGCTTTTGGATGCCAGAGGCACGCGGCAAGCCTGGCATGAATCAGGGGCTATTAAGGCTTAAGACATCCATGTTCTGCGCCAGGCAAATCCACACACAGCAGAGATTCCACGGACAACATCAGAGCTAAAATACTCAGGATGTTACTAAAACTGAAAATTTTAATGGAAATGATCAATTTCCACTTTGATAAATGAAAACTTGAGTCTGCTCCTACTAGTGAATTAAAAAATCAACCTAAGATCATATTTTCCATTTCCACTAGATTATAGTTTAAAATCTAAGAAACTTAGAACTTGAGCAAAAAGGGAAACATCATTATTAAATATCTTTAAATATTTGGATGTTATTTATAAGAAAAAGGTTTGAAGTTTCACATACGTACCATATTTTTCATAAGTTATAAAAATAAACCGGTTAAAGTGCCTCGCTATAACTCTCAGATATCCTACACAATGTAACAATGCAAGCTATTGTTTTGAACTTATCCCAAAGGTATTTGGAAGTTAAATCCATCAGGTACGACAAGAAAACATATATTCATTCTAAAAAGATGACTTAGATGAAGTAAGGTTTCCAAGCTACAGTCAATAGTCCAAAACATATCCATTCAACGACAGGAACTCAGCTGCAGAAGGAATTTCATCACCATTCCTTCCTCCAGTTTATGAGCCATTCCCTCCATTGACCAAGATGGATTTGGATTTTAAGTAACTCATGAGCAACAGAGCCCCAGGCAAGAGAGCACAAGGCCACCTCGGGACTACCCGTGAAAGTCCCCTGGGGGGACCAAGGTTGGGCAAATCAGTAGCAGCTGCCATCTTGTGTACCACAGTCCCTAAACCTCACTGCTCGAATGAATAGCTTTAATCCTCATTTTTTTATTTGGCTGTTATTTTCCCTGAAATTTTCAACTTTTTAAAAATAGTGAGTGTGCACATAATTTTTTTCTTTTTTATTATGTGTAGCAGCTACAGGAGAGCTGGAGGGGAAGAGGTCAAGAGCTCTTTTCAAGAGACTTTATTACCAACAAAAAAGTCCTTCAGCTGGGTTTGGAAACAAAGTTACCAAGTACGTTGTCAATTTTAACAGGTCTCCATGATATTTGAGCAAATGTTATCCATTTGTAGTTCAAGAACATATAAAAATATTTCCTTTCAATAATAAAGGCATATTCAAGTGACACGAATTCTCCCTCAGAAAGGTCTCCCAGGATGGAGTTACCTCATCACTTGAAAGAAGGCGGATCTCCATCACCTGGACGGTAGACTTTTTGTTTCCAGTAGATGCAGTCAAACGCAAGCCTTGACTACCGAGAGAGGAGAAAGCCCCTTTTGTCAAAAGTGACTTTTACGAACTGGCTCCTGTGACAGTAGGTAAGAAGTGAGGGTGAAATCTGGAGGAAATGCCTGAGGTTCACAGCAAGGAGCTCTGGAGGGGCCTGGCAAGTCTTGGGGAGACCGGTCAATATACCTACTGCAGACGCTTAAGACCCCCCAAAGACATGGTTGGATCAACTCAGCAAAATCTGAAGGGCGATTCTGCCCTGGGAACCTTAGGATTCCACCTTCCTAAGTTTCCTTGCTCACTTCGCAGTGTGCAGTTATCAAAAGGTGTTGGGTTGGACTCCCCCCTGGCCATCCAGTGGTGAAGCCTCCACGCTTCCACTGAAGGGGGCACGGGTCTGATCCCACATGCCATGAAGCCAAAAAAAAAGGGGTGGGGAGAAGAAAAAGAAAAATGTATTGAACTGAATAAAACCAAAAATACAACATATCAACTTTAAAAAATATTTTTTAAAACTGGAGGAGGGTTTGCATTGTCACCAGCTCTCTGTGAGGCCTCAGGCCTCAGTTTCTTCATCTATAAAATGAGGTGACTAAACTGAAGCAAAGATCGCCTACCTTTTATTTCATCACACAGGTGCCTGCCTTTGAAAGCTTTTAGTTACTAATGAAATAAATAATACAGTTTACTAGGTCAGAGCAACTGCAACTTGACTGTAGAAGTAAGCCTCTTCCCCAGTTGTTTGAAATACCGAAAGCAGGTCCGTACCGCCAGAGAACTGGGGCGCTCAGGGTCTTACCTGATTTTATTACATTTACTCGATGACTCTTGGGCTGCAACCTGCAACTCCTGATGTCCATTTCATCCAGCGCTACACAGGCCAGCAAAGCACACACATGGAAGCACCCGTGAGGCTTTATGGAAGCAGACAAGCAGAAGTGGGCACCTACGTAGCATTCGGCTCCACGCCAGACCCAGAAAGGGAGCAGTGACTCTGGACTCAAGCGTCCTGGTCTGTGACAAGTAAGGAAACTATTTGTTCTGTGGTTTTCATCGTTCAGTCACAGTTGTGTCTGATTCCTTGTGATCCAATGGACTGCAGCACACCAGGTTCCCCTGTCCTTCACCATTTCCCAGAATTTGCTCAGACTCATGTCCATTGAGTTGGTCATGCTATCAAACCATCTGTTTTGAGCGCTGGGCTAACGAGGTCAAGGTATGAATTCTCCTGGCCTTTTAGTTCAGTTCAGTTCAGTTCAGTTCAGTCGCTCAGTCGTGTCTGACTCTTTGCAACCCCATGAGTTGCAGCACGCCAGGCCTCCCTGTCCATCACCAGCTCCCGGAGTTCACTCTGACTCACATCCATAGAGTCAGTGATGCCATCCAACCATCTCATCCTCTGTCGTCCCCTTCTCCTCCTGGCCCCAATCCCTCCCAGCATCAGAGTCTTTCCCAGTGAGTCAACTCTTCGCATGAGGTGGTCAAAGTACTGGAGTTTCAGCTTTAGCATCATTCCTTCCAAAGAAATCCCTGGGCTGATCTCCTTCAGAATGGACTGGTTGGATCTCCTTTCAGGCCAAGGGACTCTCAAGAGTCTTCTCCAACACCACAGTCCAAAAGCATCAATTCCTCAGTGCTCAGCTTTCTTCACAATCCAACTCTCATATCCATACATGACCACAGGAAAAACCATAGCCTTGACTAGACGGACCTTTGTTGGCAAAGTAATGTCTCTGCTTTTGAATATGCTGTCTAGGTTGGTCATAACTTTCCTTCCAAGGAGTACGCATCCTTTAATTTCATGGCTGCAATCACCATCTGCAGTGATTCTGGAGCCCAAAAAAATGAAGTCTGACACTGTTTCCACTATTTCCCCATTTACTTCCCATGAAGTGATGGGACCAGATGTCATGATCTTCGTTTTCTGAATGTTGGGCTTTATCATTCACCCAGCTTTTTCACTCTCCTCTTTTATTTTCATCAAGAGGCTTTTTAGTTCCTCTTCACTTTCTGCCGTAAGGGTGGTGTCATCTGCATATCTGAGGTTATTGATACTTCTCCCGACAATCTTGCTTCCAGCTTGTGCTTCTTCCAGCCCAGCGTTTCTCATGATGTACTCTGCATATTAGTTCAGTTAGGCCCAGGCTATCCTAGGATGGTAGTTTCCACAAAGCCAGGTCAGGTACCAGGCCTGATGGCCCGGGGGCACGACTCAGCCAAGCTTATGGGACCAGCAGAGTGGGCATGGGGTGGGGCAACAGGTGTTACTCAGGCTCATTTCTGCGTGAGCAACCCTGGCAGGTACACAGAAGCCCGTGTTCAACTCCATCCACCTCGAGAATGGACCACTGAAGTCAGATGCAGCCTTCACAAGACAAGAGGACTTTAGGTCCCAGAAGTAAGTCAGGCAAAGAAGAATGAGCTTGCCCCAAAGATCTAAAGCATGAGCTATAGCAACGGCACTCAGGCCGACTCCTTACCCCAATACCAGAAACGATAAACCATTGGGTGGACCAATTACAGACGATCCACCAAGATGGGGCACTGGAAAGGTATCCATCTGTGAAAAGCAACCCTGGATGCGAGTGAGAGGGTGGTGCTTCAAAATTCTAAAGGAAGATGACTCCAAGCTCCGAAATCCATGCCAAGCCAAACCAGCAGCCTGCTGGATGGGTGAGATACAGACGTTTCTGCACACTAGTTCTCAAAATGTGCTGTTTCCTCTGTCCTCTCTCCAGGGTAGAGGGTGTGCTTTCTCGGGACGAAGAGCCCATCAAGAAAGAGTGCAGCAACAGAGAAAACAGACAGAGGCAAAGCGCGAACACGAGGAAACCTTAAACCATCAGGAATAACCTCAAGGAGAAGAAACGGAGGCTCCCCCATTTCAGCTGACTGTCCCGACCCTGCTCTCAGCAGTGGGCCAGTAGCAGAGGCTCTCACCCTGGAGGTGAGGGTGGAGTGATGATACAGATATCCTGGGGGAGAGGAGGCCTAGGGGACAATGTCGAGGGTGAGGACTCCAAGAGAGGGGGCTCCCTGGGAAAGAGACAGAGAAACTAAAGTGTGGGCCTGATAGGCTTAACCTTTATCAGAAGGAGTTTTCTAGAAATGCTGGAGAGTTACAATGACCTAACAGAAAAAAATGCTAGGATCAAGGGCAAAATAGTTTTACCAGAAAGGGACCATGAACACGGCATCCTCCTCCAGCTCGCGGACAAACCACGCTGATGTTGAGACAGAACCCAAAACAGTGACCTCATTTTAGCAGAGGGAGGAGGTCAACGGATTGCTACATCCAGAAACGACATTGTAAAAACTTTTGTAACTGTGCGTGGTGATGGGGCTTCCCTGGGGGCACAGTGGTAAAGAATCCTTTACCACTGCCAGCGCGGGAGGTGCCAGAGACACGGGTTCGATCGCTGGGTGGGGAAGATCCCCTGGAGAAGGAACTGGAAACCCACTCCAGTATTCTTGCCTGGGAAATCCCATGGACAGAGAGCCTGGTGGGCTACAGTCCACTGGGTCGCAAAGAGCTGGACACGACTGAGCGACTAAGCTTAATTATACCCCCCAAATTTTACTCATGTAAATGTAAAATAAATGCGGGGTGGGGGAGAAATCGCATTTTAAGCACATTATCTAGAAAAGCCTAACAGAGCTAAAAGCAGAAAATTAACAATAGTTTCCCTGAGAAATAGGACTTGGAGTGGGAGGAGGTGAGCAAGACACTGCTCTGATTTTATTAAAAATCTGGTGGAATTGATTGATCTAATTAAGAGAGAGAGGAAACGAAAAAGAGTACTTTATTCTCCTGTGTAGCCTTCTTCAGGCTTCCCAGATGGTGTTAGTGGTAAAGAATACACCTGCCGATGCAGGAGACATAAGAAAGGGGGGTTGAGTCCCAGGTCAGGAAGATCCCCTGGAGGAGGGCATGGCAACCCTCTCCTGTAGTCTCGCCTGGAGAATCCCCATGGACAGGGAGCCTGGAGGGCTACAGTTCATCGGGTCACAAAGAGTTGGACATGACTTAGCAACTAAACAAGAAGAAGAAGATGCCACCTGGAGAGAGGCGGTCACACCTCGCTCCACCTGTTTCCCTTTCAGGAGTGCTGCCTTCATGCCTGAGACAGAAACACTTACTGCCCCAGTGAACTGAAATCGGCAGAGAACAATGAACTGAAATCAGCAGAGAACAAAGAATCTTTGAAAATACCTGCGTTGGGCACTTCTGACAGCATGTGTGTAGTAACATGTGCAAACCCCAGACACAAGCGATCTCACTTCTTCAGCAAATGGGAAACTTCCCCCAAAATATTTCCTGTTAAGCTCATAGAGCACAGAGGTGACCACAACACTACATTTGGTGCTGTTCTATGAAACCTGTACCTTGAAAAATCATTGTCTATGAGGACAAAGATGAAAATACACGACCCTGATAAAAATGCATTCACTGAAGAAACAGCCCAACAAACACACATAAAGCCAAGAAAATGTAACCGAGCTTCCCCCCAACACCGCACCCAATAGTTTCTGGTTTCCTGTTATCCTTCCCCATGAAATCAACAGTCTGTCTCCTCCCTCCTAAGCCTCCTCAACCTCAGGAGCTCATCCTCTTCCTTCAAAGAGAAATTAGCCACCATTGGCAGGGGACCCCAGTCACCTGCCCGCCAGGTGCACCCAGCTTTCCCCCTGGTCCTCAGGAGTCAGAGGAGGAGGTGTCCTTTAAGTCCGGCCCCCGTGGGTTCTCCCAGAGCCCCTGCTGTCCCTGTCCCCCTGATCTCCACCCTTCCTTCTCCCTTCCTCCAACCTCACAAGGGCCCACGCCCTTCACAGGACCCACCGAGCATCTGGGGAGCAGCTGGGGGTGGAGAATGGCATGGGGAGGCAGTGAGAACTCTGCGGAAGGAAGGAGTGAACATGGAAACAGCTAAAACCCTGCCGCTGACATTCAAAATCAGAGATCTTGATGGGCCTGAAGGGCAGGCACTGGGAAGAGAATGGATTTCCTGTGCTGCCTGGACTCAATGCTGGCCAAAGCTGGAGCTGGTCGGAGGACCTAGACAAAGAGGGGACCAGGCGGACCGGGGCAGGGAATCTCCACAGAGACTGGGTCGTGATCCTGGGGCCGGAGGAGGCAGGGAGGCGCTGGGAGGAAGGGAGGGTCCCCCTGTCTGGGGTGACAAGGAAAGCCAGGCTCTCATGCTGGCCAGGGAAGGGCACTTGCTGGTTGGAATCCTAGCAGACCTGGCTGTGAGCTGACCTGGCCCCTTGGGGACACCATGCTTTGACCCCCCCTTGCCAAAGATGCTCCTTCGAAACCACCTTCCTGCTGTCGGTTTTCTCCACCCTCCTGGGCTCTCTTCTCGTTTGACCCAGAAGGTGGTCCTGGGAAATGTCACCACCCCAAACCTGCATCCCAACACACCCAAATCTGTCCTTCAATCCAACCTGTCCCTAGGCATCACCCATATATCAACCTCGTGGGGACTGACTTGGATAGCTTCAGTGGATGGCCCATGGGCACAGCACTCCCCCACCCCCGCCACCCAATCAGGAAAACACCCTCCTCCCCCATGACCCCAAAACTGCTGAACCCCAGAGACCCTCAGAACAGTTAATACCAGCTACTCCTCCTTAACCTGAGAGGCTGAGTCACTCCCCCTTCCTCCTCCCACCTAAGAAATCACTCAGCCCCCTCGATGTTACCTCCAGAGTCTCCCCCTCACTACCTGCCTCTCCTCACTACCACATGCTCCTCCAAAGGGGTCCTAACCCAACTCTGGCTCTGGGTTTTCCCTCTCCTAATTCATCCAAGGAGGGGTGATGGAAAGCCTGCAAGCAGAATCTGGTCCACTCGCTGCATGAAGCTCTGAGCTAGAACTTACAGTGTCCCTCCCTTGCTCACCCAACCCCAGTCACACTGGACTCCATGCTGTTCTGCAAACACCCCAAGCTCACTCACCCCAGGGCCTTTGCACATCCCGTTCCTTGTGTCAGGAGCATTCCACCACAGAGGCAGCTGCTTGGATCCTTCCCTAATTTGCTCTTTGGACATCAGCTCATGGTCGCTCCTCTGAGAGGCCAGCACTGACCATCCTCCAGGAAGGTAGCATCTCCTTGTCCCTACCTGTCCCTTGTCTGTGCTTTAATTTTTGCCCAGCTCCCAACATCCGGCTTTTCCTATTGGACTTCCATTGTAGCTCAGATGGTAAAGAATCCGCCAGCAATGTGGGAGACCTGGGTTCAGTCCCTGGGTTGGGAAGATCCCCTGGAGGAGGGCATGGCAACCCACAGTATCCTCACCTGGAGAATCCCCATGGACAGATGAGCCTGGCGGGCCACAGTCCATGGAGTCACAAAGAGTTGGACACGACTGAGCGACTGAGCACAGTATGTATAAATGAATATAAGCATTTATAAGCAGTGTGTAGACACTGTTCAAGTGTCCCTGAATTAACTGAGCAACCAGCATATAATAACTACTCAGTACATATTAGTTCTCTTCCACTTTTATATACTGATTCTCCTGTCTTCTCCCCAGTCTCCATACCCTCATTTGCTGCCTAAGGAAATCCTATTGGCTCCTCTTGGCCCATGTCTGATAATTTAGTGTTCACAGCATAACCTTAGAATTACTTGCTTACTAATCTGCATGTCTCACCAGGGTTCAGAATGTGTCTTAGTCATCACTATATTCCCAGCAGCTAGGGATAATGATACAACACATTTATCTGTACTCATTTGGATCAATCAGGCAGCTTAAAAACATTCATGCACAGCAGGACAAGAAGAGAAAGAGTAGCAAGAAGCTGCTGAGACAAAGTTATTACCCAAATAAGCAAAACCATAAAACTGTGAGAAATCACTAAAGATGAGCTTTGTGGTTATTACACTAGAGAAGAAAACCTGATGGGTTTCTGGAATAAACATTAATCTGGTTAAAAACAGCCCTCTTTCTTAGGACCTCCCACCAGTAGCTCCTGGTCTTCAAAGACCAAGATCTAGAGAACAGCCTTACAGAGAAACTCGTGAAAGGTACTCCGGGTCTAATAATAAGCACATGTGGCCACCACTCAAGAAACGTTTGCTGAAAATAAAAACTGTCCACTATTTTCAATGACCTGAAGATTCTCTATTTTGCAAGACCTTCCTTAAACCATCCTCTCCCTATCCAGGCTAACCATGAGCATCTTTAATCATTTTAATAGTTGTAGTTTGACAGACTATACCTGCCTATATAGTTACACATATACAAGCATGGTATAGGGGAATATCCTCTGCTGCTGCAGCTGCTAAGTCACTTCAATTGTGTCCGACTCTGTGTGACCCCATAGACGGCAGCCCACCAGGCTCCCCCGTCCCTGGGATTCTCCAGGCAAGAACACTGGAGCGGGTTGCCATTTCCCTCTCTAAAATATCCTCTAGTCCACCCCAGTTCACTAAACCTTTGTGAGTATATCTATAGCATTTCAGACCCCACGATGGTTTCAGGTATCTGAGAATAAGAATTTCTCAGATATATATCCTCAGCCTGAGGCAGGTGAGTCTCCATAGACTGACAACACCCAGTGTTTGTCCTCCATTTATTCCTGGGTCTGTCCCACACAGAAAACCCACACTGTTAACCTTACTTTTACAGTTACATCTTCTCTTCTAGGCCTCTTTTGTTGCAGTTGTTTAGTCACCAAGTCTTGTCTGAATCTTTGGCAACTCCATGGACTATATTCCGCCTGGCTCCTCCGTCCACAGGATTTCCCAGGCAAGAATACTTTAATGGGTTGCCATTTCCTTCTCCAGGGGATCTTCCCGACTCGGGGTTTGAAACCATGTCTCCTGCATTGGCAGGAGGATTTTAACCTATAAGCCACCAGGGAAGCTAGGCCATACATACAGTAAGTCATACAAAGCTTTTATCAACGATGCCAAACCTTTCTGATATTCACTATTCCTAAACTGTAAAGCCCCAGAGAGCCTGTGGCATGCAATTTAGAAGTGTGATACATTGTTTCAACCAATTCACTGAACCAGCTATATCTCTCTCTAAAAGCAGAGAGCAAGCTCTCAGAGCTGAGTGCAGACCGGGGACTTCTGGTATACCCTCTGGGCCAAGCACCATGTAGGCCTGAAGCAGACACTCTTCCATGGCTCCTCATGTCCAGACAGAGCTGAGATAAGGTGCGGGATGTGAACCAGACTTGCTAATTGGCTTAAAAAGATGCCTCTCAATGTAGAAACAATTCTCTCCCAATAAAATTATTTTCACCTATGCTGAAACCATTAAGTGAAATTCTGTAATATTTGTAAAATGTAAGCCCTAATTTTTGGCTCCTATGTATGCTGTGCTGTGCTTAGTCGCTCAGTTCTGTCCAGCTCTTTGTGACCCCCTGGACTCTAGCCCTCCAGGCTTCTCTGTCCATGAGGATTCTCCAGATAAGAATACTGGAGTGGGTTGCTATGCCTCCTCCAGTTTGTTCCCATATCTGTCTTCCATTATTCTTTAGAGTGATAGAATGAAAAAAAAAAAAAAAAGAAGAAGAAGAAGAAAGTACGTGTCTTCATGACCTAGGCCAATGAGCCAGGTTAGGATTGTGTTATTGACTATGGTAGCCACTAACCACATGTGGCTATTTAAATTGAAGTTTAAATTCAAGAAAATTTAAAATACAGTTCCTGAGTCATACTAGCCACATACTATAAATTCAATAACCACAGCAGGCTATTTGCTACCCTACAAGACAGAACAAATGTAGACTGTTTCCATCACTGCAAATTTTCTATGGAACAGTACAAAGTCATCTTTAATAATTCAATTAACTTCTACGGGTCTGTTTCCTCTTGTGTAAAAAGGGAACAATATCTGCTTCCCTGGTTGTTGTAAGACTTAATGAGGTGCTAACTGTGAGCATCTTTAATCATTTTAATATTTGTAGTTTGACAAACTCTACCTGCTTCTACAGTTATATATACAGGCATGGTTTGAGGAGAGCCGCAATCATCTATAGTAGCGGCTGTCAAAGAAGTTACTATCAAGCAGAATAAAGAATTTATATTTCAGGCCATGTGAACAGAAGGATGCTGTCCAGGAGGATGGGGGAAAATCCACACTGTTCAGATCATCTCAGAATGCTGCATTTCAGGAGGAATGTGGATAAACTGAAGCATGTTCAGAAGAGCCTGGTGAGTCAAAGGAGCCCAGGATTTCTCACCTGGGGAAAAGAGACTCAGTGGAAATGGAGAACAGAACAAATCTTGAAGCAGATAAAGGACTGTCGTGGGGAGGGAGCCTGGATCTTGGGCAGCTGGAGAGGTAACAAAGAGGTGAATTTAACTCAGTATTAGAAAAATAGTTGCTGGTCAAGAGTTGTCCGACAGTGGAAGTGCTGCCTTATGGAGAAGAGTTCATGATCCCAGAGTGCGCTCAAATGCAGTGATTCTTAAACTTGAGTCACCTGGGGAGCTGGAGAAAACTCAGATGTTCTGGCCCCACCTCCAGGGATTCTGGTTCAAGGAATGGGGTGGAGCCCACAATCTGCCTCTCTACAAGCATCCCGGAGACGGCCAAGATGATGCCGGTGGCTACTGGCTCTTTGAGGGGCACTACTCTGACATCAGCTGGCCCAACCCATCAGTGATGGCATAGAGGGGGCTCTTGACATCAAGTGAGAGTTGGATTCTGCAACCTTCCAAACCAACTCTAGAGGACGGGCCTCCAAGGACTCCCAGTGGGTCCTGGGCATTCCAGACTGCACGGGTGCCCAGTCTGAGAAATGGCAAAAGTCAGAGGACTCAAGGTCTCCTGCCAGGCACACTCTTGCGTCATCACCTCAGGATAATCACTTTCTTGCAGTTGAACTAACTGCGTAAGTGGAGGGTATTGTTATCATGTGAGCATGAAAGATGCTCTGAGGAAAAAGGCCCAGCATAGACTTCTCTGCATGCATGGTCTCCAACTGCGGGTTCAAGACTAAATCACATCAGAGCAGCTTTCTAGGTGGCATCGTGAAGGACTCAATTTCAGTATCATGACCATCATGGAGCACAAGAGGGACCTTCTCCTCCAGCCCTTGCTAACCAAGGCAATCACCATATGGCCATACAAAGCACAGTGAGAGCTTATCACTCCTTTCGCCAAAACCAGACATTTCATGCAAAGATTTGTGCCTGAATATTTTCAGTAGCTCCACTCATAACAGCCAACCGTGAAAATAACCCAAAAGAACATCAGCTGGCAAATGGATAAACAAATTCGGGTATATCCCCGAAGCAGCAGTGCTGTGCTATGCTCATCCAGTGCTGTCCGACTCTGTGCGATCCCCTGGACTGGAGCCCGCCAGGCTCCTCTGTCCATGGGATTTTTCAGGCAGGAATACTGTAATGGGCTGCCCTTTCCTCCTCCAGGGGCTCTTTCCAATCCAGAGATCAAACCCAAGACTTCTGTGTCGCCTACATTGGCAGGTGGATTCTTTACCACTGAGCCCTCTAGAAAGGCCCGGAAGAGGCAGACTGCTGCTGCTGCTGCTGCTAAGTCGCTTCAGTCGTGTCCGACTCTGCGTGACCCCATAGACGGCAGCCCACCAGGCTCCACCGTCCCTGGGATTCTCAAGGCAAGAACACTGGAGTGGGTTGCCACTTCCTTCTCCAATGCATGAAAGTGAAAAGTGAAAGTGAAGTGGCTCAGTCGTGTCTGACTCTTAGCGACCCCATGGATTGCAGCCTACCAGGCTCCTCTGTCCATGGGATTTTCCAGGCAAGAGTACTGGAGTGGGGTGCCATTGCCTTCTCTGAAGAGGCAGACTAGTCAGCAAAAATGAGAAACAAGCCACTGATAAACACAATAGGGATGAATCTCAAAGCTTTACGCTGGGTAAGCAAAGCCAGGCGCAAAAGACATCATATTATAAGGTATCATTTACAAGAAACTTTAGGGAAGACAAATCTAATCTACAGTGAGAGAAAACAGATCAGTCCCTGGGATGGGTGTGGATGGGAAAGGAACTCAAAGTAACCTTTAAGAGAGATGAAATGTTCTAGATCTTGATTGCCATTCTGATTCCACAGGTGTTTACACTTGGCTGTTCCCTTAGAATGTGTGTGTTTTTATTGACAGTATACTGCAAGAAGTTATTTCTTTAAAAACAAAGGCAAATGGGGCATTTTCTGTTTCACTGGGTTCATTCTATTTGATGGTGTACTTAAAACTGGTGTCACTGGTTGCCTCTGGGAGGAAACAGGCAGTCAAGGACAGGCGTGGGAAAGACATCTAATTTCATACTTTTAAACTTCTGAACTATGAGGCAGTATTAGCCATTTTTAAATCCATAAAATTTAAGATAAGAAAAAGAATTTATAAACATGTCCCTCATTGGTAAAGTGAGAGAGACCCAGCCCTATGACTACTGGACTGTTGCCCAGTCTATTTCAGGTTGTGGAAACCCTGCTTCTTGAGACAGGAACTATATGGTCTGCATTGTACTAAACTCCTCTGAGCTCTGAGTAAATAACAATTGTTTAAAGCATTATTTAGGAGTTGAGTATTTGTCAAAAATACATCAAAGATAAGAATGTGTACACACAACCACAGTTTTAAAATAATTATAACTTGAACATCAGGTAACTACCACCACCGAGGTCAAAAAACAGAACACTGCCTACACTCCAGAACCTTTCATGTGCCTTCTGTGATTAAACCTTCTCCCTCTACTCTTGATTTTACAGATAAGAAAGTCTTTTACCTATATATCCCTAATCAATACTGTTCAGGTTTGGACATCTTAAAACTTTCAAAAAACTGAATCATTCTGTACATATTATTAAAGGTGCTTTTCTTCCCCAAATTGCATTTGTAAAATTTATCTACATTGTTGCCTATAGCTCTAGTTTATTTTTATTGCTCTATGGAAAGAATTTTATGGTAAGAATAAATGAATAAATCACAATTTACCTGCCCACTAACATATTCCTGAGCACTTACACAAGGCATCTTGGGGGTCTCCATTGCCTATAGAAAAAACAGATCCTCGAGGCAACCACTGCCCCCAGATGGGTCTCCAAAACACCTAGCCAGTCTCATCTCCCCTACTTTTCTCCACTACCTCATGTGGCACTGCACCAGTTGAATATATTGGTGGAAACATTAAGTACAATTCCTTAGGCCTGTAGGGTTGTCCACCATGCACTGGATCTACCCAAATCATTCCTGTCCGTCAAAATCTGATTCAAGCATGGGGTCTCCTTAAGAAGACCCCACAGTCTCATTTATCCAGGATGCCACCTGCCCAACAAAAAGCTGTATTAAAATGAATGATTCCTTCTCTGACTCTTCAACCACACTCATGCCATTCAGCCTTGAGTAATACCCAGACCGTCATGCCCATCTCAGCTTTGCCCTTCCAAAACACAGCACTAAAATCTTGCAAAAAATGGGCAGATAATAAATGTTAGAGCTTTTGAACTCAAACTCAAAATCCTGAGAGCTACTGCTGGTACCAGGTACTGCTGCTGCTGCTGCTAAGTCGCTTCAGTCGTGTCCGACTCTGTGCAACCCCATAGATGGCAGTCTACCAGGCTCCCCCATCCCTGGGATTCTCCAGGCAAGAACACTGGAGTGGGTTGCCATTTCCTTCTCCAATGCATGAAAGTGAAAAGTGAAAGAGAAGTCGCTCAGTCGTGTCTGACTCTTAGGGACCCCACGGACTGCAGCCCACCAGGCTCCTCCATCCATGGGATTTTCCAGGCAAGAGTACTGGAGTGGGGTGCCATTGCCTTCTCCGGGTACCAGGTACTAAACAGTCAAAAATATGTATTTAAAAAGTTAATTTTCACAAAAATAACATCAGTGAAAGTGAAATCATCATGATTGCTTCATACAAATTTGGGTTCTTCATGCTTCTAACACTGATTTTTTATTAAAAAAAAAGAGCTTTATGTTATGCCATATACTTAATTATACTTTGCCAACTACATGATTTACTCTTTAGACATAGTACTTCAGTTTATGGAACCACTCTTATGTTTTGTCATTTAAGTTTTATTCGATTTTCACTATTATAAATAAAACATTAGTGAGCATAAAAATACAGAGTTTTAGAGTTCTTGGGACACAGAATGTCAGTGCCACATAATTTAAGATAGCTTGATAAGAGGTACATTATCTAGAGAAGACAAAGTCCTTGAAAGAATATTTCAACCTAGGAGCAACAACGGGGAAAACTACAGCATTTTAATGAAATTAATAAATGGGTCAGAAATTCCAATTAACAAGTGCTTCAAATTTAAAAAGCAGGACAGTCATTTTTCTGTCCATGAAAATATACACATAGGATTGTAAATTCTCCAAAAAGGAGAAATAAAACAGATGAACAGAAAACCTATGGCCATTGTTTGCCTTGCTATCATGCTTATTAAAAAATATATGGATGGAAGACATCATTTCCAAATAAAATTAAATATGCCTTTCAATTATTTAATGCAAAAATCATTATTTTCAATAGACATTAAAAATATATCACAGGAAAAAATGTTTGCAACTCATGTTACAGAAATTAGGCTAAAGTTATTAATATAAAAAGAGTTCTAACAACTCAGTAGGAAAAGCCTAATGACTCAATTAAAAATATGGATAAAAGTTTTCTGTAAACAGATAATGCATAGAAAAGACAATTATAATGGTTCCTGAACATAATAAAAAATACTCAAGCTCTGCTGCTGCTAAGTCACTTCAATTGTGTCCGACTCTGTGTGACCCCATAGACAGCAGCCCACCAGGCTCCCCCGTCCCTGGGATTCTCCAGGCAAGAACATTGGAGTGGGTTGCCATTTCCTTCTCCAATGCATGAAAGTGAAAAGTGAAAGTGAAGTCGCTCAGTTGTGTCCGACTCTTCGTAATCCCATGGACTGCAGCTTACCAGGCTCCTCCGCCCATGGGATTCCAGGCAACAGTACTGGAGTGGGGTGCCATTGCCTTCTCGATGCTCAAGCTCAGAGAAATGCAAAACCATAAAACCATACTGGATAGCCTTTTTTACCTATCAGATTTACCGATCAAAATGTTTGATAAAATGCTGTTGGCAAGGGTATAAAAAGAAATAGGCAGTCACATGCATTGTTGCCAGCAGCATAAATTGGTAACACTCCAAGGAAGTATAATAATACAATGACAGCCATCAAAACTACAAGGGCGAACCCCCTCTGACCCAACAATTCCACTTCTGGGACTTCCTCCTACGGCAATACTTGTTTACATGCAAAATAATGCATGTTCAGACCCTTAACTACAATGCTGTCATAGCAAAAGTTTGGAAAGACTCTTATTCTGTCAGTAGGAGACAGGTTAATCTGTGACATCCATACAGCGGGATTCAGCTGATCACAAGAAAGTGATCGCCAAAGTGCGCTAAGAAGAAAAATAGCCCAGATAGTAGTCCACAATTTGCAGAGAATATTTTGTATTTGTTGAAATATGCACTATCTGGAAAGATACACAAGAAACTGGTAACACTGGTTGCTTCTGATAGGAAAGTGGGTAGCCAGAAAGAGGCATGGGAAAGACATTTACAGACTGTTTAACTTTTTGTACCTTAAACTTGTGAACTCTGAGGCTATTAGCTATTTTTTTAATAAATAAAGTTTAAAATTAAGAATTTTAAAAACATGTTCCTCATTGGTAAAATGAGAGAGATACAGCCCTATGACTATTGTTGCCCAATTTAGCATCATACATATATCTTCCTGATTTTGAGTGTTCACTATAACTTCTTAACAGGTTAGAGAAATACAAAATAAGCTCTAGAAACAATGATAGCTAAGAGACCCAAAGTAAGGTTAATTCACACTCGGGGGCTCTATGAAGAAACAGTTTGTTTCAAGACAAGATCAGTCTGGCACAGATCTGCAGAAAAACATTATGGTTAAACCAGCTGACTGAGGAAGCGGCAGGTTGTGTATGTTTTGTTCGTTTATTTATTTCCTAACTTTATTAAGGTTAAGAATTCAATGTCCTGTGGCAAGGTATGGGTCACTGAAGCTCTGCTTATTCTGCACAGTGTCGGTCATGCTTGTTATGAGAACACAGGTGCAAACAAAGAAGCTTTTTCTCCAGCTCCTTAGACTGGTAATAGATGACCAGGCAGGGGCTTCCGTGAAGGAGCCAGACGTTCCCCCGTCTTTAGGGCGAAGGGCGCTTTTGGAAGAGACAAACCTGTTGATCAGGGGCTTTTCAGAGAACATTCTTGGGTAGTCTCTTTATTCTTCAGCTAAAAATAAGACTGTTTTCTACACTATGCACACCTGGGGGGCGGGGTGATGTCCATAATCCACCTGTCTGCCTCCTGTTTTCTTCTCGGGGAGTAGAGACAGTACACCCAAGCCTCCGGGTGGGATAGAAAAACAAATCACTCGGTGCCCGTCTCAGCTGGCTGACGGCGATGGCTCAGTCTTGAGCGTGTGCCCAAGCTGGTCCAGATATGCCCTCTCTGGGGACAAGAACGGACACAGGTTCAAGTGCGTGTGGTCCGGCGGGCTTTGGGCGAGCAGGTCACGACCTGCGAGTTTCAAAAAGCCAAAGGTCCAGTGCGCTCGGGGGCACACCTGCCGGTCCAGGTGCGTGCGGGGTCAGCCCATCGTCTCGCCCTCCAGGCTGGGCTACCCCCATGGAGGATGACAGCTGCTTACAGGGGGAGGTGCGTCTGGAGGAAAGTTGGGAGTGGGCCAGGGCGGACACCTTCCTCCGCAGGGTCCGCCGTGCACCGCCCCCCACCCCTCCATATCGGGCCCCCGGGGGCGCCCTCCGTCCGCTCCCGGGCGCCCCAAGGTCACCTACCCGCACCCCCTGCCCCTGGCCCCCCGCCCCACCCATCCCGAGCTCTCACCAGAACACCAGGTTGGCCCCGACGAAGGCGAGCAGGCTGTGCAGCGGCCTCTTCCAGCTCAGGAGCTCGTCGGCGCGGCTGCCCAGCCACAGCGCCGGCTCCCCGAGCAGCCAGGTCAGCACCGGCGGCCACCCCGCCCGCGGCCTCCTCCACCTGCCGGCCCGCGCCCGCCGCCGCCCCCTCCTCTGGGGGCGCGGCCCCCTCCGGCTCCTCGGGGGGAGCCCGGGGCGGCGGCTGCGGCGCCTGCGGGGCGGCGGCGGGAGCCGGGGCTCCCTGCTCGGCGGGCTCCGGGGGCGCCGGGCTCGCCATCTTCGGCGGCGCGGGCGGGGACGGGCTCGGGCGCGCGCGCGCGCCTCGGTGTCGCGCGGAGAGGGCGGCGGGTCCCCGCGCGGGGCGCGCACCGCGGGGCGCCGGCGGCTGGGTGCCTTGTGACGTCAGCGTCGGCCGCGGCGGGGCGCCTCCCGGGGGAAGTGGGCGCGGCCGGGTTGGCGCGGGGCTGGGCGGGGCCGGGCGGCGTCCCCGGGGGAGCGGGGGCCCTCAAGTGGGGCCGCCGGAACGTGATCCCCTTTTCCCTTCCCAGCCTCTGTCCGCCCGCTTATCTAAAAGGGAGTCTCCGGGCCACCGGCGGAAGCAATTGGCCGTCCTCACCTTCTCCGGCCGGGGCCTTCGATCGCCCATCCTGCAGCCTTAGAGGGCATAATGGGGCGCCCCTGAGCCTGGCAGCGTGTTTCAGCCCCTAGTTCCCAGTCCCGCATCCCCACCGAGTGCCCTTGCAGGGGCAGACTGCACCTCCATAGCCGAAATCTTCAGGACTCTTAAGAACAACGTGATGATTTAAAGGCTGGATTGAGAAAGGAAAGGGCCCGGGAGGAGGGGGGTGGGGGGCGAAACATTTGGGTCCATTCGGAAGCACGTGGCCCTCTGGTTTTACAAATTAGGAACTGCCAGGCCACCGCGTTGTGGCAGGGGGCTTCCTCTCTCCGACTTGTGGACAAAGTCACCTGGCTCCAAAATGCACGCTGGTCTATGGAGGGCACAGGTGAGCGGGGAGCTGAGACGCAGGACCACTTGGGTGTGTTACACAGGTTTGGCCAGAGTCACTGTGGTCACAGCAGTCATCAGGACAGGGGTCAGGTGCTGTGACGGGGTGACCAGGAGTTCTGAGATCTCTCAGACCTGGCTTCACTGGCCCTGCTGCTTCTGGGTGATTGGGCGGGGGGGCGGGGGAGGGGGGGCGCCGGCGGCTGGGATGAAAGGTAAACGTTTATGTTCACTTTTCCCTATTTGCATTTTCTAAATGTTCTCTTCCTTCATCCCCATTGTCGCTTTCCTCTAGAATAAAATGTTCCTTCCCTTTGCAGAGCATTCTACCTTGATGAATCAAAGCATCTTATATCTTCTTGGAGTTTACTACTGGCAACCAACTTCTTTCACGGGATGGATGGGGCTCATTCTCAGAGCTATTTAAAGCCTGTTGTTTCCAGGGAGCCTCTGGAGAATGTTCTAGAGTGTTCATCTGGGGGTATTATATATGTTTATACCTCAGTGTACACATAGGAAGAAATTCACTGATGTACATTGCAAACATATGCAGTTTCCTGTGTGTATGTATACCTCAAAAGGGTGTAAGCCTAATTTACTTAGAGGTTTATTGAGCACCTACTATGTACCCAACCCCTTGCTCAGCTCTGTGGGTATGGCTTCCACCCACAGGAAGCTCACAGTCCAAGGGAGGGCCAGTGACAATTGTGATCACTGCCGTGATGGAAATAATCACTCAGGGCTAAGAGTCCTTACTTCAGTCATGTATCCAAAATTAGGGACAAGTGGAGGAGTCAGGTTTCCGGGAACTTTTTGGAATAGAGGTTGTCTGTCCTGAATTGTAAGCAGGAGGGCAGCAAAGGAATATTCATTGGAAGGACGGATGCTGAAGCTGAATCTCCAATGCTTTGGCCCACCTGATGTGAAGAACCGACTTCTTCGAAAAGACCCTGATGCTGGAAAAGATTGAAGGCAGGAGGAGAAGGGGACGACAGAGGATGAGATGGTTGGACGGCATCACCAACACGACGGATATGAATTTGAGTAGCACTTGGAGTTGGTGATGGACAAGGAAACCTGGCTTGCCACAATCCATGGGGTCACAAAGAGTCAGACACAACTGAGCGACTGAACTGGGCAGTAAAGGCAGGATAGGGTAGGGAAGAGGAGGCAATCATGTCTGTCAGGAGATCAACACAAGCGAAGTTGGGGACTTACAGGTGGAGGTCATGGTTCCTTGTGTGTATCTGCAGCAGATCGCCTCAACTGATCCACTAGTGGAAGGAAGTTTGGTTTTTGACCTGCCGGCAATGCAGAGCCTCATGTTTCCGGCTTGTCTATGAGTAGATTCATGACAACCCAAACCAGGGAGGCATGAAAAAGCAACATGGAAACAGTTCTGGTGTTTTTACCATGAAAGAAGAAACAGTCTTTCTCTGGGGCTTCCCTGGTGGCTCAGTGGTAAAGAATTCACCTGCCAATGCAAAAGATGCAGGTCTGATCCCTGGGTGGGGAAGATCCCCTGGAGAAGGCAATGGCAACCCACTCCAGTATTCTTGCATGGAGAATACCATGGACAGAGTATCCCAGTGGGCATGAGGTCACAAAAGAGTCAGATACGACTTAACGACTAAACAACAATTTTTCCCTGAGTGTTGTGCACTCTCTTAGCATTGGTGCAGGAGCTTTTGAAAGATAAAGGATGCTTTATTGTGTCATCTGGCCTTTGCTTAGCAAAGGACTGAGACAGCCCAAGGGTTGCCCTAGACTCTGCAACTGGAGGGAGGAACTGAGAAACCTGATATCCCCATTTTCCAAACCAGGGTGATGTGCTTCTAGAAACATGTCTGCAAGATCCTACACATTCCTCTTCTCCCTGGAATTTAATTACTGTCATCAGGATATGCTGAAGTAGTAAAAGCTGTTGACAGCCAAGACACATAGAAGCTCAACTTCAGTTGCTACGTGTGGGTTGCAACGCTTACCTCCGCTTATTGATAAAGCTCCCTCCTCACACCTCTGTGAAATCTTTCCTTCCCTCTTAAAATGCTACACAGCTGGAGTAAGTGCTGTCATCTGTCTTTTTCACCTCTGACCTCTAATGATTACTAGCAAATAACGTCACAGGAGCAGATGCTGGCCTAGACACATAACTGGGTGCTACTGGGTGTTTTTGTCTGATTAACTTTGCGATGTATGAATAATGTATTCAGTGCTAAGACTGCATCAAAATAATACTAATGATGCTTAAACCTTGTCCCCTCATCTCTACAACATGTCACATTTAAAACTCCTGTGAGTAACCTTATGGTTTAAGATTCTCTTCTGAATTTTGCATCACCATGTATGGGGAACAGAGTGATTCACACTAATGAGGTAGACAATTTGAAAATATAGATCCAAGGAAAGAAAGGAGACTGGGGATATGTCAGAGGGAAAAAAAGAAGAGAGCGAGACAAAGAAAATAGTTGTAGCCACTGAATCTAAGTGACAGTTTAGAAAATAACCAGTCAGACAAAGAAAGCCAAAATACACACAAGAAGTCTTAAAAGAGGTCACTCACCTTTCTCTTCCAAAAGTAGCTAGAAAGTTTGTAATAGGAGAAAAAAGCAATGAATAATTAATTCCTACTCTAGGAGGCCACATAGGCAACCTCAAGCTAAAGCCTTAGGACGAGAGGGAAATGCCTCCATATTTTCTTCCCCTAAAATGTTTCATGTTAGACTCCTAGGTCCTTACATGAAGGAGCTGTGTACCCATGTTGTGTTGTATTGGTCTGGCAGATAGATGTTTGTGTGCTGATAATTTTGTTAAGCTTTGTTAATTTGGTGAAGTTCTAATACATTGGCTACTTAATGTGAAGAGCCAACTCATTGAAAAAGACCCTGAGGCTGAGAAAGATCGAAGACAAAAGGAGAAAAGGGTGGCAGAGAATGAGATGGTTAAATGAGATGGTTAGATAGGATTACCGATGGAATGAATGTGAATTTGAGCAAACTCCAGGAGATACCTCCGGGGAGACCTGGTGTGCTGCAATCCATGGGGTCACAAAAAGAGTCAGACGTGACTTAGCGACTGAACAAGATCAACAAGAGAGCCTGATAGATCACACTGAGCAGAGAGAAGTAGGAACACCACACCACGGCAGCGACAACAGAGGGAACGGAAAGGAAGATTGTGCCTGGTTTCCAAGGCCCAAGTCACAAAAGGAATTGGCTTTCTGTTCGGGATTGACTGTTGTGCTTATAAGAACTGGAATATCCAAACCAGACTAACCTAATTTGACAAGCATTCTGTAAGGGGGATGCTTACCAGAAATGAACTCTAGCATGGTGGCCAACCACACCAAGTTGGGGTACTCAGTGTTAGGTATCATTCCCTAATAATATACAAAATAGCTTTTGCAAGTCTTCAGGAGGGTTTGTTGAAGGGACCTGGGGTCACACTGCAGGAGTGGATATCCTGGAAAGGTACTCTTTTATCTACCCACAGGCACACACATCAACACAGACAGCAGCAACAGCAATGATTTCAGAGCATTAACTGTCAACCCCTTCCCACGGGCCCAGCAGTTACACTCACCTCAGTGGAACGGCCACCCTTCCGGTCCTATTGAAGGAGTTCACCAAGAGGAAGTGACCTCTAATTGACACTCAAACTGGACCCAGGTGATTGGAGGCACCGCATCCCCTCCTCTGTCCTGGGATGTATGTTCTGCCCACTGTTCCCACAGCGGGAGCGGTCCCGAGGACACGGCCGTGAGAGACAGGTGTGGTGTTGAGATCATTCGGGTGGTCAGTGTGACTGAGCTCCATTAAGGCCTCTGTGGAAGAACACAACTTAGGGACTAGACACCACCACCAACAAGCTCTCAGGATTCTGGCGGGTGGGGGTGGAAATCTACTGTCTCCTCCAATGGACCGCTAAGAAGTCTGAGCTTTGGGACCTTGGGTAGGCTTCCAGCAGGAGAGTCAAGTGGCCTGGCTGGTGTTGCAGAGAAGTATCTGGGGTAATGGATTATACAGAGCCTGGCAGAGACCCTGGGACAGATTTTTTCACTAAGACCGGGGAGACAAGGAAGGGCAGGTTTGGAGCATCTTTGGAAAAGCCAAGTAGCAGGTGGGCAACGGGATCTGTGGCTTGGAGAGCAGCAGGAGTTCTGAACAAGAGCCGGATCAGAGGTAGGAAGCAGCCTGTATGAGAACTTGGCAGAGGGGCGAGGTTGGTGTGAGCTCACAGACCAGATCAGGTTGACCATGTGCAACAGAAAATGCGATGACACTTTTGGACAGACAGATCAACAGAAGGGAGTTTTGAGCATCATTTGCCAAGTTTAGATCCAATTCTGTGAGCAAAGGAGGAATCCTGACATTTTTTACTTTCTTTTTTTATTGTCTTTTCCTTTGTTTTTTACCGCAGAACCGATAGAATTCCAGTGCCTGAGGCCCAGGAATTCCAGCTGGACGTCCATCGTCAAAGCAAAACCATGAATATGATTGTCTCTAAATGCAGGTCTCCAAATCAGGCCTTCAGTCTCGAGGGGTATTCTCGAAGCTAAAATTAGAGTGGTGGAATGTCATGGAATCACTGCAAGTGTTACATCCCACGGACATCCCTTCAAAGTCTGAATTTGGTTTGTCACCTCTTACTAATTTTAGTTCATTAGAAATTGGGCACAAAACCTGGTGACTTTTTGGGCTGGCATAGTGGTACAGGCACTGCCAAGCACTTGCAATCAGGCTGTGTCACCTGCATCCTCTGAGACCTGTGCATGGAGGGGCCCAGCTAGTGCTGTTCATGGGGACCCTTAGGCTTTACAGGACTCAAGTGCCCTCTGAGTCATCAAAGGAACTAGGAGATTGCATTTAATATAGTTCATAGTGTACTACCAGAGAAGGCAATGGCACCCCACTCCAGTACTCTTGCCTGGAAAATCCCATGGATGGAGGAGCCTGGTGGGTTGCACAGAGTCGGACACAACTGAAGCGACGCAGCAGCAGCAGCAGCAGCAGCATAGTATACTACAGGGGCTTCCCGGGTAGCTGAGTTGTAAAGAATCCCCCTGCAATTCAGGAGATGCAGAAGACATGGGTTCAATGCCTGGGTCAAGAAGATCCTCTGGAGAAGGGCATGGCAACCCACTCCAGTATTCTTGCCTGGAGAATCCCATGGACAGAGAAGCCTGGCGGGCTACAGTGCATGGGGTCACAAAGAATCAGACACGGCTGAAATAACTGAGCATGCATCCACAGTATACTATATTGGCTTGGAGACCAATTTATTGAAAATCGATGGTCTCTGTCTCCCCCACTGCATGCTCACTCTTGTCCCACCTCTGCTCTAAACCAGGTCCCCCAAAATGGCCTTGGGAGCTTCCTCTGGGTTGCCTGGACAAGGGCTGGGCTGGGACTGAAGGCCTTTCTCTTTTCTCCAGAGAGAAGATGCATATGAACTTAAGGTCCCACAGACTCAGGGGCCTCCACTTCCAAAGCCAGCTGCCCACAGGCTCTCATATTCCCCATGTTCTGGACAGCTGGATTTCCTGCACTCTGCCAACCACTGCATCCAGTGGCTCTATAGACCATTTTTTCTCCCACGGATGAAGTGGTTCTCGCATGTCACTTTGAGTGATAGTGATAGTTGCTCAATCATGTCTGACTCTGCAACCCCATGGACTGTAGCCTGCCAGGCTCCTCTGTCCATGGGATTCTCCAGGCAAGAATACTGGAGTGGACTGACATGCCCTCCTCCAGGGGATCTTCCCAACACAGGGATCAAACCCATGTCTCTTTCATCTCCTGTGTTAGTGGATGAGTTCTTCACCAGTAGCGCCACCTGGGAAGCCCTGAATTGGTTGTCACTTTTGCCCTGTAAAGAAGGGAGGGGACAGAGTTGGAAGGATGAGACTCCTTCTTTGGGAATCCTTCCCCACCATGGGTCCCAGAGAACTCCCCGGCTCCAGCATTTCTTTTGAGTTAACCCATCCTATGTGGGACTGATTCCTTACAAGCCCTGTTGGAGAGGAAGAGGGGAGATCACAAAGAAAAATCCCACTCCAGCACAAGAGGGAACATTTATGACTGCCTTGTCAACCACAGTAACACGCATTCTCCAAGGCAAGAAATGCTGGGGTGAGTTTTGAGTCTGGTTTCTCCCTCCTTCTCTGTCTGGAGTAACCATATGTCGGGTTTGCCCACAACAGCCCCGGCTTATGCTTGCTGTCTGGCGTGGTTATTAATAGCACTTTGCTTTCTTTCTCAAGGTGTCCAGGTTTGGATGATAAACTATATAGACTCCCCATCCATCTCTCATTTGTCAGCGACCGCTGAGAACCCTCTTCCCAGATGTTCCCATGCCCATCTCTCTTATTCTCCATTCTTAGAGCCACCTTCTCTGTCCCAGATTCATCACTTGCTGCCTGTCTGAACTGCAGTAACCCCTTCTCTTCTGATCTATACCATACATGACTCATCCAAAACACATCTTGCAACATGGAACACCCACCCAAACGCTTCCAACGATGCCAGTTACCCAGGACCCCTAAACTGAAATAATTATAAGCCACCTTCTAACGTCCTGGGTCACCTCTCTCTAAAAGTTGCACTTCTTTGTAGGCAGATTGTGCTACTAAGCCACTTCAGTCGTGTTCGACTCATTGCAACCCTATGGACTGTAGCCCTCCAGGCTTCTCTGTCTGTGCGGTTCTCCAGGCGAGAATACTGGAGTGGGTTGCCTTACCTTCCTTCAGGGGATCTGAACCCACGTCTCTTACATTTCCCGCATTGGCAGGTGGGTTCTTCAACACTAGGGCTGCCATTAGCTAATGCTAATCTGAACACTCAGCTGTAGTCAGATTTACTTTTCACTGAGTCCACACTCGAAGCAAGCCCTCTCATTACGCCTTTGCTGATGCAGTAAAACCTTTTCCTGTCTTCTCAAGCCCTAGTTCCTCAATCTGTAGCTTTCCACTCCTTGTCCAGAAATCCTTCCTCAAGTGCAAAGAGCCTGGTTTCAAAGTCATGAAGATCTTACATTGATTGTAGCTCTTAGTGTCCAAGCACTGAAAGTGAAAGTGAAGTCCCTCAGTTGTGTCCAACTCTTTGTGACCCCATGGACTGTAGCCTACCAGGCTCCTCCATCCATGGGATTCTCCAGACAAGAATACTGGAGTGGGTTGCCATTCCCTTCTCCAGAGGATATTCCCGACCCAGGGATTGAACCTGGGTTTCCCACATTGTAGGCAGACGCTTTACCGTCTGAACCACCAGGGAAGTCTAAGCACTAACCACTGCGTTTTATCGGTTTTAAGACTCACTTTTCCGCTCTATTTATTTGCTTACACTTGCACTATGTCTTTGTTGCCGCTCGGGCATTGCTCTGACTGTGGTGAGCCAGGGCTACTTTCCTTTATGGCGCGTGCACTTCCCGTTGCGGTGGCTTTTCTTGCTGTGGGGCACAGACTCCAGGTGCAGCCGCCTCAGTAGTTGCAGCTCCCAAGCTCTAGAGCGCAGGCTCAGTAGTTGCACTGCATGGGCTTAGTTGCCCCAGGGCAGGTAGAATCTTCCTGGGCCAGGGATCGAACTCGTGTCCCCTGCACTGTGAGGCGGATTCTTATCCACCGCACCACTGGGGAAGTCCTCCCCCCTCCATTTTAGCATACCTGGGAAAGAAATATACCTTCAAATCTATGCCATCTTAGAATCAATATGGTGACTCTCTGGCTTTCTGTTATAACACTAACTCTCGGCTTCCCCATCTCTTTTTTTTAAATCGGTGTGTGCTGTGTGCTTAGTCGTGTCTGACTCATTGCGACCCCATGGACTGTAGCCTACCAGGCTCCTCTGTCCATGGGGATTCTCCCAGCTAGATTACTAGAATGGGTAGCCTAGCCATTCCTGAGGGAAATTTCCCAGCCCAGGGATCAAACCAGGCTCTCCTGCATTGCAGGCAGATTCCTATCCCAGCTGAGCTATATATGTATTTATTTGCCTGCACCAGGTATTAGTTGCAGTATGTAGTATTCAGTTCTCTGACCAGGGATCGAACCCAAGGCCCTTGCATTAGGAGGACAGAGTCTTAGCCACTGGACCACCAGGGAAGTCCCCTCCTCATCTTTTTCTTTTTAAAAAGCTTTTTATTTTGTATTGGGATGTAGCCTATTAACAATGTTGTGATAGTTTCAGGTGAACAGCAAGGGGACTCAGCCATGCATATCCTTATATCCATTCTCCCCAAACTCCCCTCCCACCCAGGCTGCCACATAGTACTGAGCAGAGTTCCGTGTGCTGTTCAGTAGGTCCTTGTTGGTTACCTATTTTAAATACAGCAGTGTGTACATATCCATCCCAAACTCCCTAACTACGCCGTCCCCCCATTCTTCCCCTCTGCAACCGTAAGTTCCTTCTCCAAGCCTGTGAGTCTGTTTCTGTTTTGTAAGTAAGTTCATTCATCTGATTTCTTTTTAGATTCCACATATAAGGAAAGGTTTATTTCTCCTTCTCTCTCTGCTTTGCTTCACTCAGTGCCATCTCTGGGTCGATACATGAGTCTCAAGAACATTGTGGGAATGACTTGAGATAATATAGTCATGACCTGGGGTGGGGAACCTAGATGCTATCCCCAGCCAGTCTGTAATCATCACCCAGCATCTCATGAGAAGACATATACCACGTGCAAAAGTTGTTGCAACACATACCAAAGTTTGTATACTAATAGAATCTCACAGCATCCCCTGCACTGTGCAAAATCGGAAAGAGAAACTAGTTTCATCCCCAGGGGTGGCTTAACCACAACATGCCACTGAGAACCCTGTTCAGAGGAAATAAAGGGAACCTCTCTCGAAGGGGTAATGTATCAAGTAGCTTTGAGTGGTAAAGATGGAAACAACAAAAGCAGCTTTGTCCTTAATTTGTTCCTAAGTAGAAAATCTTCAAAAGCTGAAAGAAAGTGAAAGTGTAAGTTGCTTCAGTCATGTCTCTTTGCAGCGCTATGGACTGTAGCCCACCAGGCTCCATTCTGTCCAGGCAAGAATACTGGAGTGGGTTGCCATTCCCTTCTCCAGGGGATCTTCCTGACCTGGGGATCAAACCTGGATCTCCCCCATTGCAGGCAGATTCTTAACAGTCGGAGCCACCACTTAACAGTCAGAGCCACCAGGGAGGCCTGATTTTATGTTGAAGAAAAAAAAAAAAAAATCCCCAGGCAAGTAAGTTTTGGATCCCAAGTGGCTGTTTTGATAATGTTCATTTGGACAGTTGCCTTCCCTTGTGAGAGGTCCCTTGCTTTCTGTACAGAAGCCCAGCAGGCAGCCACCCTGGTGTACAGCTAGCTGACTGGTAGGGAATCTTTCCTTCTCTGTCATTTTGCCACCACCTTTGTGCTTCTAGTGGTAAAGAACCTGCCTGCCAACGCAGGAGATGTAAGAGATGCCAGTTAGATCCCTGGGTCGGGAAGATCCCCCAAAGGAGGAAATGGCAACCCACTCCAGTATTCTTGCCTGCGGAAGGCCAGGGACAGAGGAGCCTGGCGGGCGGCAGTCCGCGGGGCTGCAAAGAGTCAGACATGAGTGAGCATGAGCACGCACACACAGGTGAGGCCCAGCTTTTGCAGAAAAGCCTCAAGTCTAGATCATCAAAGGGCTGAGGGGTAGGATTTGAATTGGAGATATCAGTAAGTATGAGGTCATGATCTGATAACATTCTAACTCTGCCCGCAGAAAGAGCCTGATTCAACGATACCCTGAAGCAATGAGCTCACTTAGGGAGCAGATGGCTTCTAGCTTATTGTTATTGTTTGTTGTGGTTGTGTGTTGTGGTTGTTGGTTGTTGTGTCTAACTCTTTTGTGACCCCATAAACTGTAGCCCACCAGGCTCCCCTGTCCATGGGATTCTCCAGGCAATACTGGAGTGGGTTGCCATTTCCTTCTCCAGGGGATCTTCCCCACCCAGGGGGTGAACCTGCATCTCCTGCATTGGCAGGCAGATTCTTTACCACTAAGCCACATAGGAAGCCCCTGGTTTCTACCAAAAAAAAGCTAGGCTCCTTAGAGAATTGGCTGATGCTAGGTCTGAGTTAGGAACATGTTGCTTGCCAGAAAGCAAAGATGTGTTCGAAGATGATTTAATAGTTCATATCAAAAGGACACAGAAGCCAACTTGAAAGGGATTCCATTGACCAAATCTGGGAAACTTTGAGGATCAAAAGGAATAATCTTGGCGAATGATTACAAAATATTGAATTAAAAATTTTTTATGATTCCACAGTGACTCATAGAGAAAGAGACAAAATTCTGCTTTACAAAAGATTATAAGCTCTCTGTTACTCTTTCTGTACATCTCACCCTCATGGAAACTTACATTACCATATGTAAAATAGGTATCCAAGGGGAATTTGCTGTATGGCTCAGGAAATTCAAACAGGGGCTCTGTATCAACCTAGATGGGTGGGATGGGGAGGGAGATGAGAGGGAGGTTCAAAAGGGAGGGGATATGTGTATACCTATGGCTGATTCATGTTGAGGTTTGACAGAAAACAGAAAAATTCTGTAAAGCAATTATTCTTCAATAAAAAATAAATTAATTAAAAAAATTATAAGCTAGTAAGTATAGACTAACTTACAGATTTAGAAAAGCACCCTTTTGTAACTCTCAATGTAATAACTGATTCAAGCAATGCTCATCAATGAAAAATACAAACCACTGGGGAATAAACTCTAGGAAAGAGGGTATAGACATAACCTCACGGTTACTTTTTAATTACAAAAGCAAAAGTGTGTCTTTGCACTGGAGAGACCTTATCTGCTTCTCGTCATACTTGGCATCACCAGTAGTGTGACAATCTGACCTTCTGAAGAACGGACCTCCTGCCATGGGTGAGACACAACAAAACCTGCTGGAAACATTTGCTCTCGATCAAATCCTGACAAAAGAGAGGAATCTGGAACTCGAAGATGTTCTGCAGGTCAACTGGATTGAATCTTCCAAGTGTTTGATATCAAGAATAGAAGAACTTGAGAATAAAGGAATACAACAGCCAAGTCGGTGTGTGAAACGTAATTGGACTCTGGGTCAAAAACTAGCTATTAAGGACATTTGGAGGGAAAATTAGGGAAATTTGAGTCCAGACTGCACAGGAGGTAATTTTGTTGAATTAATGTTGCTTTTCTTAGGTATGATAATGGTGTTGTGGTGGTGTAAGAGAATGTCCTCCTTCTGAGTGGGGCAATATGAAAAATTTAGAGGTGAAATACCAGGGGGGGCAGCCATCTGCTTTCAGCAAAAAGGAAATGTGTGTATAGAGAGAGGTATATAAATACAGAAATAGAGGAAATGGGTGTGGCAAGACACTAGAGAGTCTGTATGAGGGGAATCTGGGTGTTCCCTGTTGTGTTCTTTTGACTTTCCTGTGGGTTTGAACGTGGTCAAACAAAACAACTATTTTTTAGAAGACTATGTGAGAGAATAGTAATAGAGAAAGTTTTCATATATAAATATCTTAAAACACACATCACTTCTATTTTCTTCTGCCCAAGATTGTGACCTTTGGTGATTTCTCCTTTCCAAGAACTCCTGCTTGACTTAAAATCATCGTGACAGCAGACCATGGGAACCAACTGATTTCTAACATATGACAGCAAAAGGAAATGAAATATTTAGGTTTTCTCCAGAGAACTGTAGCTTATCTATGGAATTTAATCTTCTTCCATTGAACATCAACTATATATAAGATCCTCTGAGAGATACCATGCGCGCCTTCAAAGGGCTTAAAAATATCACGTAAACGTGGACTTGACATGCTTTGAGTGGTTCGTATGAGCTAAAGGAAAGACTAGGACTGGGGATCTGATTATGAATAAGACACAGTCCTGGCCATCAAAAAGCCCCTTGTCTTTTGAGAAATACAGACACATACATGAATATCAATATAATATGATTTATGAAAAGATCTTTATCATGGTCTAAAAATTATGACCAGGCACCAAGGCACAACTTCGGAACAGAGTAACTGTAAGCTAGGACTTGAAGAGGAAGTTGGAATATTTTCAAGACAGACTGGTAGGCATTCCAAGCAAATGGAACAAAGTGTGCAAATGCATGAAGTTATCAAGGGATCACAACATGTTTGGAGATCCCCAAGTAGTTAAATAAAGCTCAGATTTAGGGGATTTGTGGAGGAGTAAGAGAGATGGAGGCTAGTTAACCAGGAGATCTCATGTTATGCTAAAGAGTTTGAGTTGTATCCCGTAGATGCTGGGAAGGTTCTGACGGTAAGTTACGTGATCTGATTCTTATCTTGAAAGATAACCCTGGTGGTGGAGTGGCAGGAGATTGAGAAAAGATGAGACAGAGAGACTAATAGACTTTTGTAATAGTTGAGACGAGAAATGCTAAGTGAGAGCCTAAAGCAAGACGGGGTAGGTGGAGGCAGAGAAAGGGTCGACGCAGGGGACATGACAAAGCACTGACTGGCTCTCAGGACCGAAGGAGGGCTGGGAGGGGAGGAGAGGGGATGGGCCAGGATGAGCCCTGTAGTATTAGGGTTCTCCAGAGAAACAGAGCCAGCACGGTGTGTGTGTGTGTGTAGCGACAAAGGGAGGCAGGTTTAAGGAATCAGTTCATGAAGTTGTGAGCACAGGCAAGTCTGAAGCCTGTAGGGGAGTTTGGGAGGCTGGGAATTCCCACATGAGTTGATGTTCAGCCTTGAGTCCACATGTAGTCTGGAGACAGAATTCCACCTTCCTTAGGGGATTTCAGGTTCTTCTCTTAAGGTCTTCAACAGATTGGTGAGGCCCACAGAAATTATGGAGGGTAATTTGCTTTACTCAGGGTCTACTGCAGATGGTGACTGCAGCCATGAAATTAAAAGACGCTTACTCCTTGGAAGAAAAGTTATGATCAACCTAGATAGCATATTCAAAAGCAGAGATATTACTTTGCCAACTAAGGTCTGTCTAGTCAAGGCTATAGTTTTTCCAGTAGTCATGTATGGTTGTGAGAGTTGGACTGTTAAGAAGGCTGAGCACCGAAGAATTGATGCTTTTGAACTGTAGTGTTGGAGAAGACTCTTGAGAGTCCCTTGGACTGCAAGGGGATTCAACCAGTCCATTCTGAAGGAGATCAACCCTGGGATTTCTTTGGAAGGAATGATGCTAAAGCTGAAACTCCAGTACTTTGGCCACCTCATGCGAAGAGTTGACTCACTGGAAAAGACTCTGATGCTGGGAGGCATTGAGGGCAGGAGGAGAAGGGGACGACAGAGGATGAGGTGGCTGGATGGAATCACGGACTCGATGGACGTGAGTCTGAGTGAACTCCGGGAGTTGGTGATAGACAGAGAGGCCTGGCGTGCTGCGATTCATGGGGTCGCAAAGAGTAGGACATGACTGAGTGACTGAACTGAACTGAACTGAACAGGTATAAATGTTAATCACATTTATATTTATTTATTTAAATTTTTATTTGTCATATTTATATCATTTCTTGATATTTATATAATTTATTTATCAATAAATTTATTGTTTTTTTTTTATAAAAGTAACTTCACAGCAATATCTAGATTAATGTTTGAACAGCTGGGCACCAAAGCCTGGCCAAGTTGACACACAAAATTAACCATCATCATGGCCCTTTTAAGGCTGGTTATATTTTTGTGCCGTTACTAAAATGTGAAGTAGAGGGAAATGGCTGGGAATAAATCTGAGGGGGTGGGCATGGTAGGAATAACATCAGCTTGGAAAATGCTGAATTTTAGTTGATCCTGTTGCATGGTCAAATACAACACAGGGACAGATCTGTTTAATGGGCCAGATTTAGAGAGCTTACTGGAAGCCAGAGGACCAGATGAGGCTGTTCCATAAGAGACTGTTCATTCATTCAACAAAAAATGTCTTCTGGGTGTCTCTGTGCTATGGGCCAGACAGACTGGGGGACCATGGTGTACCCATGGTAAAGTTCCTATCCTTCACAGAGCTGAAATTTTAGAAGGGTTGGCTGGCAATGAGCAAATCTTCATGTAGATATAAAATTTCAAATAGTGACAGGTATAATTTACTGCTGCATAACTGCTGCTGCTGCTGCTGATGCTAAGTCACTCCAGTCGTGTCCGACTCTGTGCAACCCCATAGACGGCAGCCCATCAGGCTCCCCTGTCCCTAGGATTCTCCAGGCAAGAACATCGGAGTGGGTTGCCATTTCAAACCATCCCCAAACTCAGGGGCCTAAAACGACTTTTATGTGCTCATGATTCCATGGGTTGGAGACTGGGGAGAGGCCAGCTGGAGAGGCATGTCTCAGATCCACGCCATGGTGTTTCTGCCTCCACTTATGCATTTGCTGTCAACTGGCATTTGGTGCACGGCAGCTGGAGGAGGCTGCCAGCTGTCCCTGTATGGCCTCTCCAGTAGGCTAGTTCTGGCTTCTCATTTGGCAGCTGGGGGTTCCATGAAGACAATCTAATGTGCAAGCTTTTATCTGGCCTCTGATTGGGTTAATCCTTTAATATACCAATGGCCAAGGTAAATGGTATGGCTAAGCCCAGAGTCGTCATGAGAGGGGACAACACAAGAGCATGGGATTCATTATGAACTGACCATAAGCAGTGGAAACAGTGACAGACTTCATTTGGGCGGGGGCCCCAAAATCACTGCAGATGGTGACTGCAGCCATGAAATTAAAAGATGTTCACTCCTTGGAAGAAAATTTATGATCAACCTAGGCAGTATATTAAAAAGCAGAGACATTACTTTGCCAACAAAGGTCCATCTAGTCAAGGTTATGGTTTTTCCAGTAGTCATGTATGGATGTGAGAGTTGGACTATAAAGAAAGCTGAGCACCAAAAAATTGATGCTTTTGAACTATGGTGTTGGAGAAGACTCTTGAGAGTTCCTTGGACTGCAAGGAGATCCAACCAGTCCATCCTAAAGGAGATCAGTCCTGAATATCCATTGGAAGGACTGATGCTGAAGCTGAAACTCCAATACTTTGGCCACCTGATGAGAAGACCTGACCCATTTGAAAAGACTCTGATGATGGGAAAGATTGAAGGCAGGAGGAGACAGAGGATGAGATGGTTGGATGGTATCACTGACTCAATGGACATGGGTTTGAGTAAACTCTGGGAGTTGGTGATGGACAGGGAGGCCTGGCGTGCTGCAGTCTATGGGGTCGCAAAGAGTCGGACAGACTGAGCGACTGAACTGAACTGACTGAACATAAGCATAGCAACCTAACGTGCTAAATGCAATGAAGAAAATCAGAATAGGGCAAAAAGACAATTAACTCAGAAGAAGGGGCTTGAACACACAGGGTAGCGAGGGAAGTGACTTTTGATCAGAGACCTAAATGAAGGAAGACAGCCAGTCATGTGAAGTTCTGGAGGCAGGGACATGACGGATGGAGGAAGAGCAGGTGCAATGATCCTGAAGCTAGGATCAGCTTGGCATGCTCACTAAACAAGAAGAAGGTTAAAACAAGGAGAGCAGGCTGTACCCAAGGAGTGAACAATTATTAAGTACTGCTGCGAGGCCAAGTTTTACTTCCTCATAGGTATTTGGCCATGTTCTGAATTACTGAGCTTGCCAAATAAGTACCATATGGAAAATTTATTATTATTATGTCATTTATTAAGCTTCAATTATATAACTCTCTTTGAAAATAGTTAACCCTTTCCTAAACATCTTGTATGGGCTTCTCTGGTGGCTCAGTGGTAAAGAATTCACCTGGCAATGCAAGGCGTAAGGATTCGATCCCTGGGTCTGGAAGATCCCCTGCGGGAAATGGAAACCCACTCCAGAATTCTTGCCTGGGAAATCGGACAGAGGAGCCTGGTGGGGTACAGTCCAGGGGGTTGTAAAGTCAGACATGACTTAGCGACTAAACAACGACAACAAAACCTCTTATATACCTTCAGACATATAATTGTATCTTCTGATTTCAGCTCACTTGAAATCAGAAAACAATTCCAAGGCAGAATGAATGTTAAATTACACACAGCACACACTGAGGCCAGGCTATTCTGAGCCGGCCGTGAGACCACATCTGTCACAGCGATTGGAATGATGTTTGGTTGACTTTGCCATGGTTCACTGGACGTGTTTGGTTTTCTCAGGGTCCAGACTTGTGCATTAAAAGGCAGCATGGTGGGAGCCTCACCCTGATCCTCTAGGTCCTTAGGGATCATGCTGATTTCTGCCGTTCTCCCCAGGATACCCTGTCAGTTTTGACTCACCATCTTGGTCAGGGAGGGGATTCATTTCAGAGCACTCTCCCTGGCCTCTGCACTCTGGTGGTCTTACTCGAAGCCAAGGCACAAATGTGAAGTTGTGCAACTACTAAGCATTTAGGCTCTCAGGAAATGACCACTAGCTGGGGCCACAGACACAGTGGACCCACTGGACGTTGGATCTGGCCAGGTCTCCAATTCTATGTGTGCCTGCTCAATCGCGTCCAACTGAACAGCAGAAGCCCTCCAGGCTTCTGTCTATGGGATTTTCCCAGCAAGCATACTGGAGTGAATTGACATTTCCTTCTCCAGAACTCCACTTGTATTCTAGTCCCAATATTCTTGTACTCTGACAGAGGCCCCTGATTGTGATTAGTGTTTCTAGGTGTCAATGTCTACTAAGATCTTGCCTGCTGGTCACCAAAATTCTTGGGCAACCTTCAGAGTTCATTCAAGTTTTGCAAGAAGGTCCCTTTGGTAAAGGACTGGGAGACCCAAGACCACATACACTTGTGTAATGTTGTAGGGTTCCGCCTCCTGCAGATACAGTCTTTCTTCAATCAATGGGCCTGGGTCCAAACACTGGCTCTGATCTGGAACCTGGACAAGTGATGGTGACTTTTTATTGGGATGGCAGCTTCCGCCTTCTGATCATACATCCTTGGCTCCTTTTCACCGTATAGGCTGAGCAATCTCTTGTTGGCTACCCATCTGTCTTGCTCCTAGAGACTCAGTACCTAATAGGATTTTGAGTTAATTCCCTTTTTGTTGTTGTTTAGTCACTAAGTGGAAAATTCTTAAACAGGTGGGAATACCAGACACCTTACCTGTCTCCTGAGAAACTTGTATGCAGAACAAGAAGCAACAGTTAGAACCAGACCGGTTCAAAACTGGGAAAGAAGTAGGTCAAGGCTGTATACCATCTTGACAAATACTTGCTTATTTAACTTATATGCAGAGTACATCATGTGATGTACTGGACTGGATGACTCACAAGTTGGAATCAAGATTGCCAGGAGAAATAGCAGCTGAAACCACTTTAATGGCAGAAAACAAAGAAGAAATAAAGAGCCTCTCAATGAAGGTGAAAGAAAGTGAAAAAGCTGGCTTAAATTTCCTTGGTGCCTTGGTGTGTTTTTCTTTTCTTTTTTTGGCTGGAGGAAGAGTTTTCCATATTTGGGGGAAAGAATCTTCATGGATAGTTCTTGTCTGGAAGAGCAGCTATCCACCAAACCTTCAGTCTCCCCTTATCTAACATATAGTTGTTATTAAAAAGCCTGAAACTATATTTCCCAGCATCCCCCGCATAGAAGTAATGCTATGTGACCAGATATTGCTGGAGGGTTGTAAGCAGAAGTGATGTCACTTGCAGGCTGTGGAGGTTAAAAGGTGAACTTCCTTACCCAACCAACTGTTCCCATTCGGCCACCTATTTATAAGTAAGATGGCTTGAATGGTAAATGTAGAAGAAAGCAAGGCCTGCATCTGCCTGGGCCCCTGAATAACCACAGGAGCAAAACCATCACCCTCTCTACAGGACACCCATATTGGACAGATATGTAAGTAAGAAATTACCTTTAACTGTATTAGGCAGTCAAGTGTAGGAGTTTGTTTGCTAAAGTTACCCTCATACAGTTCAGTTTAGTTCAGTCACTCAGTCGTGTCCGACTCTTTGTGACCCCCATGGTCTGCAGCACGCCAGGCCTCCCTGTCCATCATCAACTCCCAGAGTTTACTCAGACTCATGTGCATCCAGTTGGTGATGGCATCTAACCATCTCATCCTCTGTCATCCCCTTCTCCTCCCTCCTTCAATCTTTCCCAGCATCAGGGTCCTTTCCAACGAGTCAGTTCTTTGTATCAGGTGGCCAAAGGATTGAAGTTTCAGCTTCAGTCCTTCCAATGAATGTTCAAGACTGATTTTCTTTAGGGTGAAATAAATTCTATATCAAATTTACATTAAATAAAATTGTTTCTGCCTCAGTAGATTGTGACCAGATTCGAAGGCATGTTTGTGATGGTCTGACTCAGATACATATTATAGGACAGTATTGAATTCACTCTGGTAGGCCCAGGAAGCTAGACAGCTATTCCTCACTATGACTGGAGAGGAAGTATAATAAAATGCAATATTAATACAGTCAGCATGTACACATTTCCTCCAGTGGCTCAGTGATAAGGAATCTACCTGCAGTGTGGGAGATGCAGGAGATGAGGGTTCGATCCCTGGGTCAGGTAGATCCCCTCGAGGAGGAGACGGCAACCCACTCCAGTACTCTTGCCTGAAAAATCCCATGGACAGAGGAGCCTGGCAGGCTACATACAGTTCTTGGGGTTGCAAGAGGTGAACATGACTGAGTAACTGAGCAGACAACTTCTTAATTTACATGGTCATTTAAAATACCAGTCCCTGGGACTTCCCTGGTGGTCCTGTGACTATGATTCTCCTCTCCCAATGCGGGCGGCCCAGGTTTGATCCCTGGTCAGGGAACTAGATCCCACATGTCACAACAAAGACCTAGCATAGCCAACTTTCAAAATAAATAAATGAAAAAAATAAATAAATACCAGTCCCTGTATTGTGTACACGTCACATACCTCCTTAGGTGCCCTGGCCTGGTCGGATGCCAGGCTCTCAGAGTCAAGTAGCTAATGGCCATTCTGCAGGCCCATCCTTTTCCACCCCTTGAGACTGACCTGTGTCTGTTAAGACTGACCTGTGTCTGTTATCTGGCGGCCTCTGGATCTTCCTGCCACAGATTTGGGGGAAGAGCTCCCCCTACAGGGCATGTGTGTTAATTTCCTGTCGCTGCTGGAACAAGTTAACACAAACTCAGACGTCTGAAATGAGGCTCACCGGGTAAGATCAAGCCGTCAGCAGGGCTGGTTCCCGCTGAGAGCTCCAAGGGAGAATCCAGCCCACTCCCCCCCCCCAGCTTCCAGAGGCTGCCAGCATTCCTCGGCTTGTGGCTCCTTCTTTGCATCACTCCAACCTCTTGCTTCCTTCTCCTCTCCTCCTGCTCACTGTGATCTCCTACCTCCTCCTTATGATACGTGAGTACATGGGAACCACACGGATAATGCAGAATAATATCAAAATCCTCAATTTCATGACATCTGCCAAGTTTCGTTTGCTTTCAGTTCAGTTCAGTCGCTCAGTCGTGTCCGACTCGTTGCGACCCCATGAATCGCAGCATGCCAGGCCTCCCTGTCCATCACCATCTCCCGGAGTTCACTCAGACTCACGTCCGTCGAGTCCGTGATTCCATCCAGCCATCTCATTCTCGGTCGTCCCCTTCTTCTCCTGCCCCCAATTCCTCCCAGCATCAGAGTCTTTTCCAGTGAGTCAACTCTTCGCATGAGGTGGCCAAAGTACTGGAGTTTCAGCTTCAGCATCATTCCTTTCAAAGAAATCCCAGGGTTGATCTCATTCAGAATGGACTGGTTGGATCTCCTTGCATTCAAGGGACTCTCAAGAGTCTTCTCCAACACTGCAGTTCAAAAGCATCAATTCTTCGGTGCTCAGCTTTCTTCACAGTCCAACTCTCACATCCATACATGACCACAGGAAAAACCATAGCCTTGACTAGACGGACCGTTGGCAAAGTAACGTCTCTGCTTTTGAATATACTATCTAGGTTGGTCATAACTTTTCTTCCAAGGAGTAAGTGTCTTTTAATTTCATGGCTGCAGTCACCATCTGCAGTGATTTTGGAGCCCCCCCCCCAAAATAAAGTCTGACACTGTTTCCATTCTTTTGCTTTACAAGGTACCATGTTCAGGTCCTGGTGATTAGGATGAGGATTTTTTTTTTAACTTTTTATTTTATATTGGAGTACAGCTGATTAACAATGTTCTGATGGTTCCAGGTGGACAGCAAAGGGACCCAGCCATACATATACATGTATCCATGCTCTCCCAAGCTCCCCTCCCATCCAGGCTGCCACCTATCACCAAGCAGAATTCCCTGTCCTGTATATAGGGCCTTGTTAGTTACCCATTTTAAATACATGTGTACATGTCCATCCCAAACTCCCTAACTGTCCCTTCCCCCCACCTTTCCCCCCATGCCCCTGGTAACTGTAAGTTCATTCTCTAAGTCTGTAAGTCTGTTTCTAAGTAAGTTCATTTGTATAATTTCTTTTCAGGTTTGGCATATATGTTTGGCAAGTGATAATCATATGATATTTATCTTTCTCTGCCTGACTTCACTCAGTATGATGGTCTACAGGTCCATTCATGCTGTTTCACATGGCATTATGACATTCTCTTCAATGGCTGAGTAATATCCCGTCATACATGTGTACCACATCTTCCTTTAGGATGAGGGTATCTTTGGGGACCACAGTTCAGCCTGCCACCATGGGGAATATGGCTTCCCACGTGGCTTAAAAGACACCAGATGACATGGAAAGGTGAGGGAGGAAGTGAAAGTCGCTCAGTTGTTGGACTCTTTGCGACCCCATGGACAATACAGTCCATGGAATTCTCCAGGCCAGAACACTGGAGGGGGTAGCCTTTCCCTTCTCCAGGGAATCGTCCCAACCCAGTGATTGAACCCAGGTCTCCCACATTGCAGGCAGATTCTTTACCAACTGAGCCACCAGGGAAGCCCCAGAATACTGGAGCGGGTAGCCTATCTCTTCTCCAGGGGGTCTTCCCGACCCGGGAATCGAACCGGGGGCTACTGTATGGCAGGTGCATTCTTTACCAGCTGAGCTATTAGGGAAGCCCAAAGGCGAGGGGACTGACTCCCTGTGTGGCGAAATTCAACCAATGGGAACCAGGAGGCAGGACCTATCCAAGAAGACATTTCTTTCCTCCTTCCTGGAGGAGAGCTCCGAGGCAGGAATTCCCTGGGGGACTTGTGCAGGGACAATGCCCATGGCCCCAGAGAGGCTCCCGCTGAGCACCCGGCGGGGGCGGGGGGGGGGGAGCTCTCTCACGGTTCCCTGGGAGGCAGCGGCTGGCACAGAGACAAGGTCCTTTGCCTTGCCTCCCATCCTCCTCCACCTCACAGCCTTAACCTTGCTGCCCTGGCATTGGCCTTTTTAAGCCTCAGCCGTTAATCTCTGCCATGGGCTGTGTTCTCTAGGGAATCTCATCTGCTGTGCCTCCTCCCCCAGCTGAAAGTCACCACTTATTCCTTCACTGATTCAAGAAATAATTACTGAACATCTACTATGTTCAGACACCGTTCTAGTTAACAGAGCCACAGTGATAAATATAAAACAATTTCTGTTCTCCTGGAGCTTACACCCTAACTGGGGAAGACATGCAAGAAACCATTAAATAAGAAAATACCATTTGTGGCAAGTGCTATTTAAACCACAGGGATGTGATAAAAGTCTCGCCATTTTATATTTGGTGGTGAAGAAAGGCTTTTCTAGGGAGGTGACAATCAAACCAAGACCTGCATGACAAAGAGCCATTTGTGCAGAATGAGGGGAAGAAGAGGCGACCTTAATGGCAGGTATCAATTTGCCATCTCACATGGATGATTCTGAGCAGTATGCTCTGGGTGAATAGCAGCAGAAATTTAATTTTTAAAAATTCATGATTCTACCAAGCAACAGAAGGCCAGATGGTTTAAAAGACAAACATTTCAAGCAAAGTCTTCCAACTTACAATAGATGGGATTTTCTTTGTCATGAAAGGATACATTTTGCCTTATTAGAAATTAGATTATTTTTTATACCAAGCATCATTTAAGAGGACCATGAAATTAAAATGATGAGTCTAGCTACTTTACCTGTATGATAAACTGGGCTATAGACCAATTTCCTCCTATTTTTGTTTCTAGGGTTAGCTGACATCTGGTGCCTAAGCTACCTTTCTCCCTATAGCTTTTTCACCTGGTGACTCCAGTACGGTGACTGTTGTACTCCGAAAGCACGCATCCCACGAGAGAGTCAAAAAAAACTGTGGTGTCCATTTTCATGACTTGGCTTTGGGAGTTGAACACTGTTTCTCTGCCACATTCTATTTTTTAGAAAGAGAGGAGAATCGAACTCCACCTTCTTATGGGAGGCTTATCAGAGAATTTGTGGATGCATTTAAAGCCACCATGATTGGTCCCCTGGTCCAAATTATCGACTTTTCTCTTTCATGCACTTCTGAAATTCAGCTAACACACAGTCAGGACTCAGTTCTACTAACTTGGAATCATTCTCCGTGGGTTCTTGGGTCTATCCTCTGAGTCATTATTCTTTCTTTTTCTCTTCATTTTTAATTGAAGGACAATTGCTTTATAGTATTGTGTTGGTTTCTACCAAATATCAGCATGAATAGGCCATTGGTTTACCCGTGTCCCCTCCCACTTGAACATCCCTCCCACTCATTATTCTTTAAATGCTATGGATTAGTGACTGATAAGAAGGCTGAGCATGGAAGAATTGATGCTTTTGAACTGTGGTGTTGGAGAAGACTCTTGAAAGTCCCTTGGACTGCAAGGAGATCAAACCAGTCAATCCTAAAGGAAATCAATCCTGAATATTCATTGGAAGGATTGATGCTGAAGCTGAAACTCCAATATTTGACCACCTGATGTGAAGGACTGACTCATTGGAAAAGACCCTGATGCTGGGAAAGATTGAAGGCAGGAGAAGAAGGGGACGACAGAGGATGAGATGGTTGGATGGCATCACCGACTCAATGGACATGAGTTTGAGTAAGCTCTGGGAGTTGGAGATGGACAGGGAGGCCTGGCATGCTGCAGTCCATGGGGTCCCAGAGTCAGACACAACTGAACAACTGAACAATTACAACAACAGTAATGGCTATGTGCCTCCTATCCTCCCTCCTTTAAAAATTAATGTCCAGAGCTGTTATCTTTTGCCAGTCCCATTACGGTATTGGGAGCATAGAAAACTTGTCTCTTTAGTGCAGAGACCTTTCAATCAATAAGACTTTAATCAATGAGCTATACCTGGGGACCACACCCAAGGAGCCTCATTCACAGTTCAGTTCAGTTCAGTTCAGCTGCTCAGTCATGTGTGACTCTTTGTGATCCCATGAATTGCAGCACACCAGGCTTCCCTGTCCATCATCAACTCCTGGAGTTCACCCAAACTCATGTCCATTGAGTTGGTGATGCCATCTAGCCATCTCATCTTCTGTCACCCCCTTCTCCTCCTGCCCCCAATCCCTCCCAGCATCAGAGTATTTTCCAGTGAGTCAGCTCTTCACATCAGGTTGCCAAAGTATTGGAGTTTCAGCTTCAGCATCAGTTCTTCCAATGAACACCCAGGACTGATCTCCTTTAGAATGGACTGGTTGGGTCTCCTTGCAGTCCAAGGGACTCTCAAGAGTCTTCTCCAACACCACAGTTCAAAAGCATCAATTCTTTGGCGCTCAGCTTTCTTCACAATCCAACTTTCACATCCATACATGACCACTGGAAAAACGATAGCCTTGACTAGATGGACCTTTGTTGGCAAAGTAACGTCTCTGCTTTTGAATATGCTATCTAGGTTGGTCATAACTTTCCTCCCCAGGAGTAAGTGTCTTTTAATTTCATGGCTGCAATCACTATCTGCAGCGATTTTGGAGCCCCCCAAAAATAAAGTCTGACACTGTTTCTACTGTTTCTCCATCTATTCCCCACAAAGTGATGGGACCAGATGCCATGATCTTAGTTTTCTGAATGTTGAGTTTTAAGCCAACTTTTTCATTCTCCTCTTTCACTTTCATCAAGAGGATTTTTAGTTCCTCTTCACTTTCTGCCATAAGGGTGGTCTCATCTGCATATCTGAGGTTATTGATATTTCTCCAGGCAATCTTGATTCCAGCTTGTGCTTCATTCAGCCCAGTGTTTCTCATGATGTAGTCTGCATAGAAGTTAAATAAGCAGAGTGACAATATACAGCCTTGACGTACTCCTTTTCCTATTTGGAACCAGTCTGTTGTTCCATGTCCAGTTCTAACTGTTGCCTCCTGACCTGCATACAGGTTTCTTAAGAGGCAGGTCAGGTGGTCTGGTATTCCCATCTCTTTCAGAATTTTCCACAGTTTATTGTGATCCACACAGTCAAAGGCTTTGACATAGTCCATAAAGCAGAAATAGATGTTTTTCTGGAACTCTCTTGCTTTTTCGATGATCCAGCGGAGGTTGGCAATTCATTCACAGTGGAGCTTGATTTAGATGACAAGGTCTTAGGCCTCAAGCCTGAACTTGATGCCTTGGATAAGACACTGATGGGTCTGGAGAGGGAGGGAGTGGACTTTGTATGAAGGGTGATTTAAAGTTAGTGGCTGAGGAACTCCCCTAGTGGAGGAGCAGTAGGAATCCACCTGCCAACACAGGAGACCCAGGTTCGATCCCTGATCCAGGAAGATCCCACATGCTCCCACGCAACTAAGCTCGTGAGCCACAACTACTGAGCCCATACTCTGCAAGTACTGAAGCCCAAGTGCCTATAGCCTGTGCTGTGCACCAAGAGAAGCCATCACAACCAGAAGCTGAGGCACCGCCATGAAGAGTAGCCCATGGTTGCTGGAACTAGAGAAAAGCCCACGCAACAAGAAAGACCCAAAGCAGCCAAAAACAAATGCACTTTTTAAAAAACATTTTTTAAAAAAGTAAAAATCAGTTAGTGGCTGAGATGGTCTAAAAACCCTCACACATTATGGTTGAGATTTACAAGACCAACAGTGGGTGATAGTCCACTTGGGGCTTGTCTGTCTCTACATGGCCTCCTGACATAATCTTTTCAGCACTGCCGCTTCAGGTTAGGGGGATTTCCTGTCAGTTCAGCACACTTAAGGTGTGGTTCCCAAGAGAAAGAGCAGGTGAAGATAGGCAGGTGAAGATAGGACATCTTGCTGGACTGGCTTGTAATCTAGGAAGGATCATTTTCACCACATTCTGTTTATTAGAAGTGGAGTCACTAAGCTGGTATTAGTCACTCAGTCATGTCTCTTTGGGACCCATGGACTGTAGCCCACCAGGCTTCTCTGTCCATGGGATTTCCCAGGCAAGGTTAGGAGTGGGTTGCCATTTCCTTCTCCAGGGAATCTTCCTGACCCAGGGATTGAACTTGAGTCTCCTGTGACCCCTGCATTGCAGGCGGATTCTTTGCTGCTGAGCCACCAGGGAAGCCTGGAGTCACTATGGCTAGTCTTTTATTCACAAAGTGAGACCTCACCTTTTTATGGTCCAAATATGAGGAAGTTGCAGCATATTTTAAAACTCCTCTCCCCCCGCCCGCATACACACACACACACAGACACACACACTAAGCTGCAAGGGAGGCTGGGAAATGTATTCTGTAGCTGATTATCTGTTGCAAGCTAAAGCTTAGGGGAATTTTGTTACTATAAGGTAAAAGGAGAGAATGGATAGATGCCTGGTGGATGGTTAGCCATCTCTGCAACAGTCAGCTTTGTGGAGGAACTGACATCTAAATCAGATTGCCAAAGATGAAGAAAACATACAAGGGGAGAAAGGGTGTTTCAGGCAAGGGAAGAACATGAACAGAAACTTGGAGGAGGGAGTAATGTGGGCATGTGTGTCTGTTTATATTAAGAGTGCTTAGCTATTTAGAGAAAGCTGTCGGTGGGATGCTTGTAAACTATGCCCCCTAGGATGGGGGTGGCCTTATGAAGAAACAGAGAGGAAGTATTTGGATTTTAATATAGCTTTGTGATGCAAGCAAGATTTCACATGAACCCAGGTTTGAATTCTCTGTCCATTGTAGTTTTATGATTTTTCAGCCAGCAAGGCAGATTACAAAAATGGCCACAATTCTCCACACTCTGACTGAGTGACTTGGCAGCAACTCCCATTAAGCCATGGAGTCTGTTCCCTCATCTCTTGGTTCTGGTCTGGCATTGGGTTTTGGTTTAGCCAATAGAATGGGGCAGAATTAATCATGTGACTATTTTAAACCTAAGTCTCAAGAGACTTTGCCTGCTAGCTTTCTTGAGGTCTTGCCAAAATGTCCTGTGAATCAGCTAACACTAGTTAAGTAGTGGACAAGAGACCCCATAGAGCAGACCTCAACCACCCATCTGAGGCCTCAGTTCAGCCGCTCACTCATGTACTACTCTTTGCGACCCCAGGGGCTGCAGCAAGCCGGATTTCCCTGTCCAGCACCAACTCCTGGAGCTTGCTCAAACTCATGTCCATCGAGCTGGTGATGCCATCCAACCATCTCATCCTCTGTCATCCCCTTCTCCTGCCTTCAATCTTTCCAAGCATCAGGGTCTTTTCCAGTGAGTCAGCCCTTGGATCAGGTGGCCAAAGTATCGAAGTTTCAGCTTCAATATCAGTCCTTCCAATGAACACTCAGGGCTGACCTCCTTTAGAACGGACTGGTTGGATCTCCTTGCAGTCCAAGCGACTCTCAAGCCTTCTCCCACACCACAGTTCAAAAGCATCAATTATTCGGTGCTCAGCTTTCCTTATGGTCTCTCACAGGCACAGGACAAAGACAAGGCAAGATCAACAAAGAGGACTGGCTGCAGGTGACTTGCAGAGTCATGAGTGAGACCATCAGGGAAACTGTCCCCTATAGAATCATGCTCTCAATAAAGGCTTGTTGCATTAGCCACTGGATTCTAGAGTGACTTGTTACACAACAAAGCTGTTACAGCTAGTTAAATAAATGACCTTCTACGCCCCAGTGTCCTCAGCATAAAATAGATTTGCCAGCAACTACATCATGGCCACTGCGGGGACACAATGAGATGATGATGACTGTGTACTTGACACCAAGCCTGAACCATTACATGTGCTGAGCAAATGCTAACTAAGGCCACTGGTCACATCAGAGAGAAATGGTCAAGGGAAAACCACAGTGAAAGGGGAGTGTGAGAAGGAAGGACCCGTCCTGCTGGCATGAGCTCACATCACACATCACAAACCTGCATTTTCTGGCTCATCATTCACCTTTGAAAACTTTCCTCCTCGAATTCTTGTTTTCTGGATGTTTCAACACATATGCAATGGTCAGCATATGTTAGAATCAACTTCTGGATTCATGTTTTTAAGGATTTTATCTCCAGCTAGGCTAGGTTTCTCTCCTGGCTCAGATGGTAAAGAGTTTGCCTGTAATGCAGGAGACTTGTGTTCGATCCCTGGGTCAGGAAGATCCCCTGGAAAAGGGAATGGCTACCCACTCCAGTATTCTTGCCTGGAGAATTCCATGGACAGAGGAGCCTGGTGGGCCACAGTCCATGTGGTTACTAGAGTCAGACATGACTAAGTGACTAATACTTTCAACTTTCAGGCTCTAAGCAATTTAGATAATTCTTGGGTTTCTTTGGCAAACCCCACTGAGATGGTGTTTTGCTTTTTTATCCAAACAGCAAGAATGTAGTAAATATTCAGTAAATTAATTAAATTATGTTCTGGTTGGTGTTATTCTTGGGGTTATCATATCTTTAATCAAGAAGACTATTAAATTTCCTCAGTGTCAAGTAAATACAGAGAATGATTTCCCCCAAGACATCAGAGTTAGAGGAATTATTCATTTTCTTTCCTAGCATTCCCAGGAGGGAATAGGGAGACCTCTAATCTGGCAACTGGTTCCCATCAAACAAACGTCTGGATGCCTCTGGGACAATAGACCCTGTTTATGTCTCAAACTGCTCATCAACTCTGAACCTGTTATTACCTGAAAGAGAAAATAAAAGTGCCTGGGTGAACTAAAGATAGGCACTGTCTCTATACTTTGAAAACATCTTTAATTTCCCCACATCTTTCCCTCACTCAAAATGCTGTAGGCTTTCTAAGCATCTTCCTTTTTACTTCCTTCAGAGGGTTTCCTCTAAGATGCTGCTTTTTATTGAAAAATTATTTATTGATGTGTCTTTTCTGTTGGGGGTAAAGGAGCCAGCTTCTACCAGCTTTGGGGAGCCGACTATGCATCTCGTTTCAACTCTGCGTGCAGCAATGTCACCTCAGAGCTTGCAATCAGCCATAGTGGGAATATTGCCACCCTGGAAATCAGCGAACACTACAAAGTGGGATTGTTTTCCCTGCGGAGCCTGGAGACGAATTTATCTGCCAGCAAGTCACTACTGCCAGAACATTGGGTGGTGGAGAATTACAGCTCTTGTTGTCTTGAGCTCAGACACTAGGTCTCAGCAGTAAACGTCAGGGTCATCTTCCCACTGCTGGGCAGAAGAATGCTCTAAGTTGGGCTGACAAAAGGGGGGCAAAATTAAAGTAGGGCCAGCTGGCCAAGGTATGTGCCACTGAGTTGGAGCCAGCAATATGGGCTGACACGTGGGTGAGGCTGAGTGTGCACGTCAGACAAGGCTGGACGCAGGTGGGCAGAAAGCACAGGGCGTGTAGTAGAGATTCATCGTTTGGTTAGGTTATAGGAGAGTTTTCAGTGCAAGCGTGTATTGGGCTTGCCAGGTGGCACTCTGCCAATGCAGACCTAAGAGACTCGGATTTGGTCCCTGGGTTTGGAAGATCCCCTGGAGTAGACAACCCAGTCCAATATTCTTGCCTGGAGAATCCCATGGATAGAGGAGCCTGGTGGGCTACAGTCCATAGGGTCACCGGACACAACTGAAGCAACTGAGTACGCACGCGTATTTGGATTTATGTTTGATAAAGACATTCTGGGCATCTTGTCTGTGGAGAATAGCAATATGGGGTTGGGGTGAAGGGTACCAAAGATGGAAGTATGGAGACCAAGAAAGATGCCATCTGGGGCTGGGGGCTATGACATGGCTTCTGACCTTTGTCCTGACATCTGCTCCATGCCTACAGCTCTGTGCTCAGGCTCCTTGAGGGGCCCTACCCACCCCCCCTAGGAATTCCTCCCCTCTGCCACAGGGCAAGACCCACTCAAGCTGCCCCACTCCTGAGGCTCCCCCTCAAGGGTGCCCCCCACCCGCTCCCAGTCACATGGACCTACGTGCTTTGGGCACCTGGAACACTGCTTCCTGGGCTTCCTGGAGCTCACCCGACCACCGCTGTGCCACCTCGTGTGGTCACAGAGCATCTTTACCTGCATCTGTCTGATCTCCACAACTCCTGGAGAGTTGGGGCTGGGACTTGATCACTGTGTCTGGCTAAACTCAGCTTCTGGGGTGTTCCCGGAGGGTACCATGCTGGATTTCTTGGGCATGTGGACAGAAGACATTTTCTGTCCTGAAGAAGCTCTCGTCAAAATCTAGGGACTGATCAGGTAGAAACCAGATCTGCGCTGAGAAATGCAAGGAGGGCCGATCAGGAAGATCATTCAATATGGTGGACAAGACAAAGCAACAGATCCAAAACCAGGGGCTCTACTCCATGTCTGATATGTGGAATCAAAATCCCAACTAGAGCCAACAGTTGGTCACAAAGGAGATGGCATACTTCTGTAATTCCTCAAAATAGGGGTCCACAAACTCCTTCCACAAAGGACCAGAGTGTAAATACTTGGGCTTTGCAAGAGCTCCTGTCACAACTCACCAATTCTGCTGTTGAATGGTAATCACACTTCTAGATAACTACACAAATCAGCAGGTAGAGACGTGCTCCAACAACTATTTAGAAAGCAGCTGGTTTCTGCTGTAGTTTCCTGACCTCTGACCTAAAAGATCAAAATTACAGACTTGAAAATGGTAATGCCAAACTTAGAATCCAGATGCAATGCTTTCCCAAATATCACGATGTTTCTCTGGTCAGTTGTACAGAATAGGCATAAAGGTGCTGGTTAAATTTGGGTGAGTGAGTGAAAGTCACTCAGTCATGTCCAGCCCTGTACGACCCCATGGGCTGCAGCCCGCCAGGCTCCTCTGTCCATGGGATTCTCCAGGCAAGAACACTGGAGTGGGTTGCCATTCCCTTCTCCAGGGAATCTTCCTGACCCAGGGATCAAACCCAGGTCTTCAGTTTTATATATTATTTTGTTCACTATTATTAATAAAGTTTAGTGGATGAGAATTTTTATGTTCTTTAAAGCACGCATTTGTATACCCAGAGGACACATGTATTTCTAGAATATATCAAAGATTCCAATGGATGAGATAGATTAAACACAGAATTTTACTATAAGTGTGTATGTGACCCAACTTAAGGTGCTTAGTAAAAAGTCTCACAAATGTTTGCTTTCTTACATTTCTGAACTGTGTTTAGAGATAAATCAAGTGGGCTTCTTTTTTTTCCCCTCTCCAAAACTGTCTAGGACACAAAAAGGACTAGGCAACTCTAGAGATACCATGGGCAATCATATCTAAAATATCCTAGGAGAAAAGGAAGGTGCAAGAGAGTTTATGCTTAAAATGGAAGGGGTTGGGAATATTTATGTGAGTATATGCTTGGAATATTTCTGGAAGGACATTCTAAAAAATGGTAAAAATAATTGTTTCTGGGGAATTAAATTGGGTAAACCAGGGGATCACAGCTGGGTGGAAAAGTCATTTTACTCTCAGTCTGAATAAGAAAAACCCCACCCATGTGTATTATCTTCTAAAAGAATTAAAAATTAGAACAAATTAAAAAACTAGGTTGTCCAAGTTGATGCCTTTCTCTGTAATAAGCAGAGACTCCACATTACTCCACAGGTCACATGCACAACCTATTAGTCTCACACACAATGAGTGCGTGTCAATCTGGTGAAATCAGAATAAACTGCAGATGGAGGAAATTCAGTTTTTTAGCTATGATCTTTTCCGCGATTGTGTGAGATGTTACCCCTGGTGACACCCAGGTGAAGGGTGTAGAGACCTTTCTGTACGTTCTATTCCAACTTCCCCTGAATCTGTAATTACTTCTAAATAACATGTTAAGTTGAAGCTATTGATGGGTAAAAGCTTCTGTGTAGAGACACTTGGGTCCAAGTCTGGTGCTGCTGCAATGCCTGAGTCAAGTCACTTTGTCTGTCTCTGCCCACTTCCTTGTATGTGATTGGGAGGGTGGGGCACCCTTCTGGGGTATGAGAAGTTACAGAGGAGGTCCTGAGCGGTCGGCAGGGGAAGACACTTCTGCCGGCTGCTCTCGGGGCTTGAAATGAAAACAACGAGAACAACAAAATACCGGAGTCTTAGCTCACCTTTGTTTGGCCACCTTCAGGCCAAGTGCTGGGTGGTGGTGGGGGGCACTTGGCTTCGGATCACCTCCTGATCACTCCTGGGAGGGGCAGCTCCAGGACACACAGGTGATGAGGACACTGGGGGGACCAGTGACATCATGTGCCATGTCTGATTGAGGAGCCTGTGTAGGTTCTTTGGGGGAAATTGGTGGCTAAACAAGTTCCCTATGTATTCTGCTCACAAGCAGGTGAGCGGGGCTGCAAGCAGGTGGCAGGACAGAGGCTCTGCCATCAGGCGTCTTGGGGCTCAGCTACAGGAGACAGTCCAACATCCACAATTCAAGTCCTTAGATTTCTGTGATTTCACTGAACCTGGTGTTTTACCTTCTCTGCTTTCTTGGGGTCATGCTCTGTGTCTAAAAAAGCTGCTGAAATGACTATGTGGTTGACATATAGTCCTGATGATCAAGTGCATGAAACACACAGCTTTGGCCCTTTGAAGGCTTAAGCATTAAAATGAAAACCCAACAAAAACACAAACAAAGCCCATGTGGTATTGAGAGCCACCCCATAAAGAAAAGACACTGAACGTTAGCTAGTATCTTTTATTGTCAGATTTTCTTGAGCCAAGAAACAATGATTCCGCGTGGCTATCCATAGGGATAAGGCAAGTTTCTTCTCTTGTTGGGTAGACTTAGTTGGCCTAAGTCTTTACAACTTTTCTGTATAAAAATAGAAGTCCAAGACCAGATTATCTTTCATCTGGTCATAAATGCTGATTTATTTACAGGGGCCTTATTCAGGCCACCATTATAAACTTGGGATAAAATAGGTGTGTATTTTATTAAAGTCTCAGCATTGAATGTCAGGGTCCTTTAAAGATTTGCTCAAGTTGCTTTCAAGGAAGATGACAGCTTTCCCTCGTATTCAAACAGGGTTAAGTCACAATCTACCCACAGAGTGATTCAAGCTAACCTTCCAGAAAACATTTTTTAACTTAAACCTCTTAGAAACTGAAGACTCCAAAGTGACTTCATACAGTTCTAAAAACAGCCTTGGAGCCAGCTGTTTAAGAGTGGTTTATAAATACAGTTATTTGCAGGCTGCATATCTGTTTATAATACAGCAGACACAGATTGCAGACTTTGCCACACGTAAAACAAAACTGGAGTCAAAAATGTGGCTTTCGAAATACAGCAAAGACAGGAAAAATCCAGGATTCCGGGTTGTTAATAAAAACCACCTTGCAAAGTAACAGTTGAGGACTCTTGACTCTGAACGATTAAAATATACAGATGCTACACAATTCATTGCACATCCTCTTTCCCTTCGCTTTCAAGGCTCGCGGAACAATGATGAAAGTGATGTATGTGTTTACGAACACGTGCGTGCACAGGCAAGCGCATGCACGCTAAAGATGAAACAAAGAGAAAAAGTTAATAGGCGTCTGTGAGGAAGGCTGCCAGCAGCTCTCCACCTAAAATAGACCATCCCCTCACGCTCTCTCTCCGTCCCCCTCCCCACTCCCTCACCTTCCCTCCCAGGGGAAATCAGGTTAGTGCAGAATTGATGGATCGACGACCCTCCCCCACCCCAAGCTCAGCAAGCCTTCCCGAAAAGCAGGGGTGAGCATCTATCTCCCTTCAGTAGCACAGTTACGGGGGTCCGTGTCGGCTCCACGGAGTTAAGGCACTTCTGGCTGCTTTGGTGGCAGCGTGTGTTTCGTTTCCTCTCTTTTTAAGGCATGTATCATCTAAGAGAAGTAAAGCTTTGGAAACTGGTGGTACAGCTGAATACACCGATCGCTGGAATGGACAGGGCGAAAGGTCCCCAAGACACCTCCCTCTGACGAGGGGCTGCTGGAAAGTCTGGGGCAGCCGCAATTCAGACAGCAGACGCGGGCGCCGGCGGGGGCCGAGGAGCAGGGTGGCGCGGGCAGGTTTTGAGTTCGCGTGGACTCGGGCTCCCTTCACCTGGAGCTGCCCTGGCTGCTCACGGAGCGCGAGGTGCTGTAGCGCTTCTTCACGATCATGCTGATGTAGGCTTTCATGAGCTTGGCCACGTCCACCACCTGCCAGGGGAGCAGAGTCGGACCACAGTCACCAAGTGTCCGCAAGGCCAGGGGGCCCAGGCTAACAATCAGACATCCTCTGCCCAGCACGGGCAAGCAGGGGTCCGTCCCGCCTGCAAAAGCCAGCAGCCTGCCAGTGTGAATCCACTGTGCAGGCCGTGGATTCGGCCAAAAGTTCAACTGCTTTTGCCCTTTTGCTTGTGGTGGGGAGAAGGGACTCGTGGCCTTCCCCCCTGCACCACCTGGTGGTTGCCTGATGTAAAACTGTCACATTTTACAGATACAATAAAGCCCCCACCTAATCACATTAAGGGTCTTGGTATCATCAGGGCTGGGATGACTGTCCCCATTGAAAATAAGGGCAACACGACAGAAGCCACAATCATAGCTTTTAAAGACTGGGTCCCAGCCTGCCAGTCAGTACCTCGTGATACAGCTGGAGAAACAGAACTGAGGGCTGGGGGGGTCGTGGGGGTAGGAGTGGGGAACACCACCTCCCACCCCACCAAGAGCCACCCATGCATGCTCTGCTCTCTGCCAACTCCGCATGCATAGTAGCTCTTTCATGGTGTGTTCACTGCCGCCCCTTCTGGCCCATTCCTCTTGATGGTTGGCCTGGGTCCCTGCGGAGACATCCTAACTGGCTTCCACCTCCCTGATCCCTCATCTTCCTTCTAATGCCACCGGACATCCCTGTGAAAGCGCTGTCCTGACACACTATTCACAAAGATCTCACAGCAGTTCTCTGCTCTCTACTGGAGTTGACCAAACCCAGCAGCCGGGCACCAGGGACCCTCCCGTAAGAGCCCCCACCTCCTTCCATCCCACTGCACACCTCCTGCACCACATCTGTGGTCCAGTCATCACCTCACAGCTCCTCGCCCTCACTTTACACCAGTAGCCAAATGGAAGGCATGGGATTCACGCCCATTTCTCACCTTTGCTTGTTAACAGCTCCCTGGAGACCTCAACAGGCTTCTGCATTCTCATCATGATTACTACTACATTTTATGCTTTGGAGTGGGACGGCATATATACAGAGGTGTTTTTGTAATTTTTTTTGTGTTGTGAGAATTAGCTCTTCCCAGGACGGTCTGCCACTCACTCCCTCCTGCTCCTTGGACACTGCCTGGCCCCAGTCTCATGGCTGTGATCCACTGCCACCTTGTCTAACAATTTTCACAAGGCTTTATTGCCAATATATATATATATATATATATATTTTTTGGTACCTCTATGTCACTTCCCTTTCTCTTCCTGCAAGGGTAAGACGCACCCCCCGACAGCTGGAAACCAGATTTCTTCATTTCTGGGTCACTTCCTTTTCCCTTCTTTTTCTGCAAGGGTAAAATCCCCTGACAGCTGGAAACCAAATTTCTCCATTGCAAAGGTATACAGAAGAAACGTGGGACTGTCAGATTTTGGCCTGTGAGAAACGTGCAGCAGGGGAGGGACCACCATACTGTATTTTCCTGTGTCTCAGAGCGAAATATGCAAACAAAGCTATTTGGTCAAAGGCATCAGGAAACGGGATGTTGTCTTGCTAGTTCATCAACGCCACAGACTAAAGATTTGCCTCCTACCTCACTGGTTTCAAAGAGCAGCTCCCTCTCATCGACGACGATCTTGTAGGTGTTGGCCAGGGGGGCACCGAAGGAGAGGATGTGTTCGTACTGGAAGACTTCCAACGGCCTCCCCTCCCCGCGCTTGTAGACAGAGACCGCATCGGCGCTGACGCCCAGCCAGAGCTCCTGGGGAAAGCCACCTTCCTTGCACTGGGGGGCAGGCAAGAGTCGGGGCAAGATCGGATCAGCAAAGTCAGAAACAGGACACAGAAACCACAAGATGGGCTCTGAGCCCAGCCCTCTGCAGAGTATTGAACACATTCAATGTGTCTTTATGCAGAGGGCAACTGAAATACAAGACATGAAAAATGGTAGCTCTCCGGCTGTCTTGACTGATTTCTGACCAACTCATCAACCCCACGCATTTGGAGAACACCAACTGGTAAATGCAGCATCTTGCTTGGACTCTCCACCTGTCAATGTCACCATCGTCTTGGCCATGTGAATTAGGTATGAGAAGGTGGCCACAGGCGATAAACTTGACAGTAATTTCCCATCAAATCAAGCAGCCTGTCTATCGCTGCATGCTAAGTGACTTCAGCTGTGTCTGACGCTTTGCGCCCTACAGACTGTAGCCCACTAGGTTCCTCTGTCCATGGGATTGTCCAGGCAAGAATACTAGAGTGGGTTGCCATGCCCTCCTCCAGGGGATCTTGCCTACCCAGGGATGAACTGGCATCTCTTATATCTCCTGCACTGGCAGGTGGGGTCTTTACCACTAATGCCCATTCCTGTCTATCTCTAGTTCCACCTCAATCCTGTTTTGGATGGTTGTTCAAATACAAAATCTAGGATCATAGAGGGAAATTCTCCAAACATGTGCTGAGCAGTTCCAGCTCCTCCTGAAAAACACATCTCGTGACAAGTAGCAGCAGTGACCTTTTGTGTGTATGGTGGTTGAGCTCATTGGTTTACCAACAGACTTTTTTGCACACATAAGTGGAGAGATAGGAGCTAGGATATAGGGATGACAACACCAGGCTATGGGACTCAAGAGGGATATGCATCAGTGACACAGGAGACGAGGTACTTGTACAAAGCATCTGACTTATACTTAAATGTAACCGACTCAACCAATCAAGCCACCCACCCAAAGATGGCATCCAGTGAAAACTCATGGAATAGAGATCAATTATTTAGGGTTTTATAAAGCCTTCTTTAAAAGTCAACAAATAACATGCTGAATGACTCTGATCATAAGAAAAATAGATGCTCGTCTAGACCAAGAGTTGGCAAACTTATCTGTTAAGGAACAGATAGTAAATATTTTAGGTTTTGTGGTATCGGTCACAGCTATTCAACTCTGCCATTTCAGCCTGAAAGCAGTGAGAGAAAAATACATGAAAGAAAGAGCACTGCTGTATTCCAATAAAACTTTACAAAAAAAAAAAAAAGAAGGCAGGCTGCAGTTTGTCAAGGCTTGATCTTGATCATTAATAAAATTTTCTTTCGATAAATGGTCTACTTAAAAAAAGAAAAAGGATATGAATCAGTGCTAGGTTGATGCAAACTTAGCCAAACTCCAATTGTGTAAAAGAAACTTTTCCCTACAAATAGCCATGGGAAAAAAAATTAAAATCCAAGTATATCCAAATTTTCTAATTTTATGGACACAGTACTAGATATTTTAAAAAACTTTAATGCAGATTTTTACCAGCACTTTTTCATTGGGTGTACAGCTTGAATAAGAGTCAATTATTTAAGAACAGATAATATCTTAATTTTCCACTTGCTTCTAACATTACAAAAGCATTTACCAAAAAGGAGGAAGAATACTTTGGGTGGGTGGGGGGTGATGTTAAGGGTAAAACTGGGGAGACCTAACCTACGAGGGCTGGGCTTCCCAGGTTGCGCTAGTGGTAAAGAACCCACATGCCGAAGCAGGAGACATGAGAGACACGGGTTTGATCCCTGCGTGGGGAAGATGCCCTAGAGGAGGGCATGGCAACCCATTCCAGTATTCACCCCTGGAGAATCCATGGACAGAGGAGCCCAGTGGGCTACAGTCCACAGGGTCGCAAGGAGTCTGATATGACCAAAGCGACTTAGCATGCTCGCAACCTCAGAGGGTAAGAGAGCCACGTGTTCTACCCAGTCCTCCTTCCCCGTGACCTTGACCGAGGTCACACTGACTCAGGTGTGCAGCCTGGTCCAGGAAGCAGCAGCCCGCTCTCACCTCCACGTCGAAGAGCGTCGACCCGTACCCAGGCCACTCCTTGATCAGGGCCATGTACTTGGCCATAGCCTGTTCCTGGCTCATGCCCTGGAATTTCTTCCACTTGTCCAGGATGCTAGCCCGCGCGGAGCACACCTCCTCCTTGACCCACATATCCACCATCTGCTCCTCCTCTGCCTTCTGCCGTATCGCCGAGCCCGTGCGGAAGCTCCGCCGCAGGGTCCCCTCCAGGAAGCTTGTGCGCCTCTTCTCCAGCCGCTCCCCTGGCGTGAAGCTCTTGGTGGACTGGCTGATGCGGGCCTTGAGTCTCTGCAGCGAGTAGACCTCCTCCAGGGGTGGCACCGGGGCGTGCGGCGTGTAATCCCCCTGCAGGTACTGGAGCCGCAGGGCAGCCAGCACCTGCAGGTTCTCCTCAGGGGCCGGGTAGTGGCCATGGATGACGGCTTCGTGGGCCTGCAAAGAGGCGGTCGATGGCTTTATAGGGCCAGACACTGCCGTGTGACACGAAGTCCACCTGGCTTGCTCCCTCAAACCATCACGATTTCTCTCAAATGCCATCTTCCATAAAAGGGTACCCTAACGCCCCTTCACAGTTTTAAATTTCTCCCTGGCAATGGGTACCACTGGACACGTGTATTTATTATTTCCTCTCCCTCTCACTCCTCCCTATCCCCAACTAGGACAGTTCCTGGTACAGCAGTTCACATAATACGTATGCAAGTTTCCTTCTACCAGTGAATAAAAGAGCATCCCTCCCTGGTTACACTGAGAATTCTACTGCCACGCCTGGTTTCTAAGGACTAGCAGTTAACTTGAGAAGGGTAGGAATGGGTTCACCCCTGCGTGTCTGCAAAGGAGCCTAAGACCTCCATTTACCTGTTCAAACATAAAGGCAAATTCCACGCTGTCTTTTGGCACGTTGTCTGTGTCCAGGAAGCAGTAAAGTTTGAAGTAGAATTTCCAGGGCTGCTCGCCCGCCTCTGAAGTGGCAGCCAGCCTACAGATAGAAGTGGAGAGAGACACAGGAACTAAAACCGGATATGGGCCAAGGGTGACCCACAGGGCCATTAGCGCATGGGATGTATTCTACGTCAGGATTCAGACACCCTGTCTGGGCTCAGAGCAGAGTGTGGAGGTGGGGTGGTGGGAGAGAAAACAGAAACAGTGAAGCTTCTGAGAATTCCCTGCTAACTTATCCAGAGGCGAAAAACACGCTTTCATCCTAGTTTTAAAGACAATAAACAGGCAACCTTCAGTTAAATTGAGCTAACGAGTATTTTCTGAGTGCCCATTCTGGTTAGTTCCAGCTAAGCATTCTGCTGCATTCAGAGGAAGAAAAGAAACAAAGCCTATTCCTTCATTCCCTTTGCCAGCTCTCAAATGTTTATAACAACTGACTTGAGGAATTCCCCGACAGTCCAGTAACTAGGACTCTGCCCTTCCACTGCCCAGGTTTGTTTGATCCCTAGTCTACTAAGATCCTGCAAGCGCACAGCACAGCAAAAAAAAAAAAAAAAAAAAAAAAAAAAATGCCCGAACAAAAACTGACATGATTAGGGAAGGTTTGTTTACATAAAGTAGAAATCTCTTTTTTTCCCCCATTTTGGCTTATTTCCAACAAAGCACTTAGACGAGGCCCACCCAGAAGATGTCACTTCTCAGAGACTTGAAGCTTGGAGCTGCTCTAAACCTCGTGGTCCCCTGCCACGTTTCTAACTTAAAGCTGCTTCTGCCCCTTATGCAATTGGGGAGGGCAAGGGCCCAGCCTGGCTGGAGTCTTGTTATTGGCACTAGCATCTTTCTAAAGTAGGAATATCTTCTGTGTAACTTGGGGGCTGTGAATACTGTAAGTCCAAGAGATACTAAATGGGGTTTGAAGAGTTTATAAGCTGGCTTCTGTCTACTTGCCCAGCTTCAAAGCTAATGACAAGTGAAGATCTGAGAAAATCAGAAAATTCCAACAAAATGGGAACAACAGGGGACTGAGAGAAAGAATGGGGTGGAGGAACAAGGATGAGTGAATCCTATTTCAGACAGTGGCTCTGTAGGGAAACAGGCAGCAAAGAGAGATGAAAAACCAAATGTGCTTTAACACAGGCAAAATGAGGCAGATTCAAACACGCGCTGAAGCTGAAAATGGAATAGAAGTTCAAACCCTCTTTCTCTTAATTTCTTTCCTCTAATCTGCTGGCGCTTCAGGGAGAAAGAGCTTACTTTTCAAACTTTGCCAACACATCTGCTACGATGGTCCTGCTCTCGATGGCTTTATCGACGTGTCCGTTGTACTCAAAGAGCGCGAACATGTTTCTGCTGTCCTCCATGGCCAGGCCTCGGATCAGCTTCTCCACCACCTGGAACACACCGGGTCCTCAGCTGTGGTTCTAGAACATGCCTTCATCAGAAGCCAGAGGGCGCTGCTGGCACACGCGACGGTCCAAGCAGCTTTCCGACACCGTTGTGTGTGGAATTTCAAAGGTGCCGTCCCCCCTGGTTCTCTTGAAATCAGTTCTGTCTTCCTTGCCAAAAAGAACACAGGCTATTCTGCCTCCTGGTAGGGGCAGATACTGGGCCAGTTTCTTGCAAACTAGCCAAGTGCATGAAACTAAAGTCCTTTTGGGGACTTCCCTGGTGGTCTAGTAGTTATGAATCTACCTTCCAACGCAGGTGACGTGGGTTCGATCCCTGGTTGGGGAACTAAGATCCACATGCCACGGGGCAACTAAGCCTGTGTGCCAAGACATGAGAAGCCCACACACCGCAACAAAGACCCAGCTCAGTCAAAATAAATAGATAAATAAAACTGTAAAAAATAAAAACAAAAATAAAGCCCTTTTGTCTAACAGTGATTTCCGTTGATATTTCTGCTACACCAGCTTTCCTGGGTTTTACTGTACTATTCCTTTTAGCCCATTAGTTTTACAATATTAATACTAAGTTTACTTTGAAAAAAGAAAGAAAGAACCTGTGTTCCCCTCTCCTAGTGTTCTGGATTGTTGCTGTTTAGTCAGTCAGTCATGTCTGACTCTGTGACCCCATGGACTGTAACCCGTCAGGCTCCTCTGTCCATGGGATTCTCCAGGCAAGAATACTGAAGTGTTGCCTTGGTCTCCTCCAGGGGATCTTTCCGACCTAGGGATTAAACCCATGTCTACTGGGGCCCCTGCATTGGCAGGTAGATTCTTTACCACTGAGCCACCTGGGAAGACCCCATGTTCCAGATTATTTGTGTGGTAAACAGAAATACTTTACTGCAGAAACGATCAGATACACCCTTGTATGGCGGCTGAGTCAGGTCCATAATCTCTAATCACTCCACTGCTTCTAAGATTAGCAGGATTACAGGCACTTCCTTGTTTACTAAGCAGCTGCAGTACGCCAGCCTAACTGAGCACAATTTTCCTGATCTGAGGAAGCGCGTGGGCACTTGGGCCTCCCGCTTACCTCCCCAGCCGTGGTGTGGGAGTTGATGGTGATCTTGCAGGAACCCCCACCATGGCAGTAGACTGTGGACGTCATCTCTTGCCGATGGATCAGAGCTTCTATCTCATCTCGTGAAGGCACAAACTCTCTGCATTTCGTTTTCTTAAGAGATTCGTAAATGAAGAGGGCGTATTTTTCCATCTCAGTTCCTGGAAACTGTTCCCGTATCCTAGGAGACAAACACCGACTGTTAGTTGCTAGACTGAGCATGGCTGGCTAGGGAGAGTTGGGCAGCTTCAAGGTGCCGCAGACCAAGGTGGCCAGTGGGGTCCCAGTGGTGAGCGGAGCCAATGCCAGCCACTTCTGTAGTTCACCCTGTGCCGTTTAAAGACGAAAGCAGCAGAAAGGGAGAGAAAGGAAGCAAGCAAGACAGAAAATCCAGAGACCAAAGAGCCCAAGTATGACTGGGAGCAACTTTTGCTACCAGCTGATCTCTGCAGAGCTATTATGTTTGAAAAAGCCACGTGCCTCATACTGTCCTGTGAAAATCCCTTTTTCACAGTTAATCTGCATCTGAATCAGTTTCTACGTGCTTGATTTGAAACAAATATCTAAGGTTTTTTTTTGTTTTTTTTTTTCCTGTTTATATAGAGTTTGCATGTGCTAAGTTGCTTCATTCATGTCCGACTCTCTGCAACCCCATGAACTATAGCCCGCCAGGCTCCTCTGTCCATGGGGATTCTCCAGGCAAGAATACTGCAGTGGGTTGCCATGCCCTCCTCCAGGGGATCTTCTCAACCCAGGGATCGAACCCATCTCCTGCGTTGCAGATGGATACTTTACAGCTGAGCCACCAGGAAAGTCCTCATATAGAGTGGTGGCATTTAATTTATCCAACATCCTACAATCAGGACACAACCCTCAAAGTGACCTGGTCCGTGGACCAGCCCCGTGTGGTTTAGAGACATGAAGGTCATCTGCCCCCGGTAAGCTGCTCAGGTGACCTAGGAGGCTGACCCACACCAGGCGTCTTCTGCTCTGGGTCTGAGTTTTCGGAGCCACGGGCCACTGCACCCCTCAACGTGGGCAGAGCCGCCCAGGCCACCTCGTACCTTCTCAGGTGGAACTTGAGGTACTTGAGGATCCCGCGGCTGGGCAGGAAGGTGCAGCTCAGGCAGGTGAGGATCTGCCAGCTGCAGAGGTTGCCCACGCTGCCCGGGTGGGGCACCTTGTTGGTCTGCTTGATGAGCTGGCAGTACAGCTCGTCTCGCAAAGGCCGGAGGTCATGCCCCGTCTGGAGGATGCCCTGGATGATGGGAATAGGGTCGGACATGGACTCCAGCTGCTGGAGTGAGTTGAATATCTTGATGGCTTCGTCCTGAAGCGTCGTGTAGCCCTTGTCTTTGAGCACTAGGAGGAGCAAAACAAACACGAGTCACACGAAGGTTCGGAGATGGTACCCTCTGAGCAGTGCCCACCATGTGAGGTTCGGAGAAGGTACCCGCTGAGCAGCGGACAAGAGGCGGGACTGGGGGCTAGAACTATTTCAGGATGCAGTGCCCACCATGTGCCCGGGACACACCGATCAGCCACACTGAGGCAGGCTGCACTAAATCATTTTTAATTGTTTAAACTATTTAAACACATAACTGAACTATTTTACTGTGCAAAATGTTTACTGAGAAGCTGGTCTATGCCAAACAAGCTCCACATTTGACAGGTAAGACGCCTGTTTAGGGCTTGCTTCTCACAGCGTTGTTCCCCGATCGTTTTCGCACCAGAGACCGAATTTGTAGAGGACAACTTTTCCATGGACCACGTGAGGTGGGTGGGGATGGTTTGGGGATGATTCACGTGCATTACATGTATTGTGTACTTTATTTCTATTATTATTACATCAGCCATCTCCGATCACCAGGCATTGGATCCTGGCGGTTTGGAACCCCCGTTCTAGTGTACGAAGGGTACCGTGAGTTCCTGGGGAGAACTGGCATGTTCTTTAATACAACAATCCTCATGCTCTATAAGCAATCAATGCGTATCTGATGGAGCTCAAGAGTTCACAGGGAACAGCAGCACCGTGTCCTGGGTCCGGGTGGAATCTGGGACTCACGGTTGAGGTTGATGTCTCCGTAGGGCAGAGGCAGGAGTGGCGAGTGCAGCGGGTGGTGGGTGTGCCTCAGGATGGGGTTCCGCTTGTATATCTGCTCCACCACGTCCGAGTTCAGGCAGTTCTCCTTGAGAAGAACGGGGCCATGAGAGAACACCCACAAGCTTATCATAAGAAGCATACACGTGAAAAAACAAAGCCACCCGTATCCACCTGCACATGAACGGTGTTCATACGTCACAAAACACCTGCAGCTCGGGGATGGTGGTGGGAATCCAGCATTGACCATCTCAAGCACCAAGATACCCACAGGCAATGTTTCAGGACAAATCCCACATTTCTGTTTTTCTTACATAGCTTATTCTCATTCTCTTTCTTTGGTCTGCATATATTTTCCTATGTTATTTAAAAACCTTCCCTCTGGAGATTGCTGGTGTTGTTGTTCAGTCACTAAGTCGTGTCTGAACGACCCCATGAACTGCAGCATGCCAGGCTTCCCTGTCCTTCACTTCACTCCTGGAGTTTTGCTCAAACTCATGCCCACTGATGCCATCCAACCATCTCATCCTCTGTCATTCCCTTCTCCTCCTGCCCTCAATCTTTCCCAGCATCAGGGTCTTTTTCAATGAGTTGGCTCTTTGCATCAGGTAGCTAAAAGATTGGGGCTTCAGCATCAGTCCTTCCAACAAATATTCAGGGTTTGTTTCTTTGAGGGTTGATTCCCTTGATCTCCTTGTGGTCCAAGGAACTCTCAAGAGTCTTCTCCAACACCACAATTCGAAAGCACCAATTCTTCCGCACTCAGCCTTCTCTATGGTCCAACTCTCATATCCACACATGGCTACTGAAAAATCCATAGCTTTGATTATACAGACCTGTGTCAGCAAAGTGATTTCTCTGCTTTTTAATATGTCGTCTAGGTTTGTCATAGGTTTTCTTCTAAGGAGCAATCTCTGGAAATTACATATACTTAAAAAATTAATCACTTCTCTTGCTAATTATTTAGCCATAAGTCATTTGGCAAATCATGCTATCCTGGTTTGTAATTCATTTTAAAAATAGGAATTCCCTAGCTGTTCAGTGATTGGGACTCTGAGTTTCTACTGCATGGGGGCCTGGGTTTGACCCCTGGGTGGGAAACTAAGATTCTGCAAGCTGTGTGGGGTGGCCGCTATGAAAAAAAAAAAAAAATACATTTTGCTAGTTCTCTCACTGGTCTTTCGTACCCTCCATCTGAAAATGACACTGTAATATGCGATCAGTGAGACTGTTCTTTCCTGAGAACTCCTCTCAGAGAATTTCATCATGTATTCATGTTCCTAAAACATTAATTTGGGATCTGAAAAAGTCACAATTATTTTTAGAACTTTGAATCAACAGAAAAGTTGGAGGAGAGGCAATAAATCATTCTATTGTGGCAATTTCATTTCCACTATGAAACTTTTTCAGTAACACTCAACTGAAAATGAGAAGGAAATGTGTTTTAATTACTTAAAAAATCTGATACGGAAATAATTAGGGCAACTTGACTCATTTCTTAAGAAGCATTGCTTCATATCGAAAAATTCTACTTACTTTTAAACATCTGATTTCAAATGAATTAAATGTATTTGTCTGAGTTAAGAAGTGCTTCTAAATGTTAAGAATCACATTTTCACAGTTAAAAACTATTTACTCTTTCATGTTTGATTTTTATAGTAAACAGAGGGGTAGATAAGATATAGCTTTGAAGAGAAAGTTCAGCTGATACATACTTTCTTCTTTCTTTTCTCACAGGAAATCTTCAAAAAATTCATTTTTTTTTTGACAAGAAATGACATTATTAGTTTCAAGGGTTCCCCAAACTTCTCTGCAGTTTGTAGGATAACTGACTTGCAGGAATTTGACTCCAAATGCCCAGAAAACATATCATTTTGGAATCAAGAGGCTGACTTGAAGTTAGTGGGTAATAATATCCTATCAACGCATTAGACCCTCTCCCACCTTTACAAAGGCACAGCTTCCCTCCTGGATCTGATGAGTTCCTTCCCTTTGACGTACATCAGTAAATAAATTCCTGCCTTACTATCATTCTGGTAGCTCTTCTGTCATAGCTCTGGCTCTTTCCTTCGTATTGGAACCCTGCCCACGTGGAAAACTTGGAGGAACAGCATAAAAATAATTCCCTTGACTTGCTTCAGCACGAGGGACTGACCCGTTATGTGAACAGTGCAACCAGAACATCCCACGTCTCCATTTTCATTCCTGGAAAAGGAGCACCGTGCTGTGATCCTTGTTCATGGCTGCCATTTAATCATGCATTCAATATCTACTCAGAGCAAGTAATCTTGTCAACAGAAACTTGGGTGCTGCTTCTGTGAGTTTAGAAGCATCTAACAAGGATTCCAATTTTCTAGACCCATCTTGGGTTTCTCCCTGGTGGCTCAGGGGTCAAGAATCCACCTGCCAAGGCAGGAGGCATGAGTTTGGTCGCTGGGTCGGGAAGATCCCCTGGAGGAGGAAATGGTAGCCCACTCCAGTAGTCTTGCTTGGAAAATCCCATGGAGAGAGGAACCTGGTGGCCTATAGTTCATGGGGTCGCGAAGAGTCAGACATGACTGAGCACTAGGAATGAGTTTTGGATTACAGGCTCTTAGTGAATCCACTTGTGTGGTCTAGAAACCGTTGAGTGAAAGTAGAATTATTTTGTGACTCTTAGAAGGGCCCCACCTTGGGCTCAAGTGGAATCTGCGACATGCAGCTTGTCCCCCACATAGATCACACCACGTCCCTGCGACTGGGGAGCCCCTACCCCAAATTACAGACCACTGTCCCTCTGCCTACACAGTTCTACAGCTGGGTTTGCCTCGGTGACCACGTCTAACACCTCCCCAGAGACATGACAGCTTTAGCATCACATTCCACGTGCAATCGAGCATTTAGATTTTTTAAAACCCAGATGCACAAATGTGAAATTGACCAAGAGTTCGTTCTGATTACAGAGTGAAAATGAAGCGTGACTAATGCTGACGTCGTGGTGTCCAGAGGGTGAGAATCTGTGAGCTACCATGCACCTCTATGGCCGCTCTCACCTTGATGTCTTGAATCAGCTGCTGCGTGGGCGTGTCAATTGGGGCCTTGGTGTCGGTCACGTTCTGAATGGCGCTGGACCACCTGGTGGCCTCGTTGAGCAGCTTGGTGTAGAGCCGGTAGCAGTGCTTGCGTCCGTACACGGTGACGTTCCAGTAGCCTGTGAGAGCAGGACATGCACATACCAGCGTTACCCTCGGGGGCCAAGCTGGCATCCCGTACCAGAGACCCAGAAATCCAGCACCCACTTCGTCTCCACCTCAGTCCCTTATTATTTAGTTCAGGAGCTACTCGCTGACTTCTTCCAAATGCCCTGCACTAGATACCCAAAGTCACGTGGAGGTTACAGTTGAGAGGGAGAGACAAACATTAAAAGGATAAGCCCAGAATCAAACATATAATTAGTACCATCTGCTCTAAAAGAAGCAACAGGCATAAACTAAAGCCTTGTTCAAGGCTCTAGAACAAGAGTGAGAACTCTTGCCTCAGATTTCTGACTTTTCTCCCCCCATTCTGTTCCTTCTCTTCCTTTCCTTAGGATTCTCCCTCCTCCCTTCAAAAGAAACTGTTTATGCAAAGTAAGCAGTCCAAGTGTTCAGACACCAGACGAAAGTGCAATGGAATGATTTCAGTTAAAAAAAAAAATTAGTATTTTTTGAATGGAGTAACTATACTAAAAAAACACAAAGTCACAACTAGCAACAAAAATCAAAATAAATAATCTAGAAACATCTTTCATAATACCCAAAGGGGAAAAGAAAAAAAGCTTGTGTGACTGTATTCTACTGGGTTATGTTCACTGACACTCAGAATTTACCTTGTTTTTCAGCTGCATTATGACTCTTAGGGTGCAACAGTGAGAAAGACAAACACAAGCACAGAAAAACAAGGCATTCTGCAGGAAAACCTTTGTTTGTTTACATTTCATTGCCCTGAGAAGAATCTTTCTGCAACTCAATAAATCAGGACCTTTTACTATGGTTTACATTATCAAGTGTTCATATAGGTAACCATGGACAGCCTCAAAAGATAATTAAGCAAGGAAAGAGATATTTTTGGAGGGGAGAGGAGAGAACATACACATGCTAGGTGGGGACCTCACCCCTTTGCTCTGAGCAAACCCGGAACTCCTACGATCAATCGGGCCATGTCTCAAGCATGATCAGCCTGAAGCACACAGCACCGCTTACCCGTCTCTTTAAAGATCTTCTCATCAGGTGGGACGACGAACAAAGACTATTGAGAACCAGGGTGCCCAACTTCAGAGCGTTCTTCTCCGAGCTCTTGTAGTAATCCAAGGAATTGTGCGTGAGCACAAACCACCGTTTCTTCAGTTTCAGGGAAGACATCTTCGGACTGTTTTTCACTTCTTTGTGCAACCACCCTGGAAAGACAGACTGAAGTGTTAATTCAAAACCAGGATGAGCAACATCTCATACCAGGTGACAATCGGCTTACAAACGGAGCGTCTTTCTACACATCTGCTAGCAATGGCCACAATCCTTTCTTATTTGATGATTTTTAACAACGCCAGCAGGCAAAATCATCCGAGGAGGAGGGGATATATGCACACACACAGCAGATTCAGTTCTTTGTACAACAGAAAACAACACGGTAAAGCAATTATGCTGTTGTTCAGTCACCGAGTTGTGTCCAACTCTTTGCGACCCCACGGACTGCAGCACGCCAGGCCTCCCTGTCCCTCACCATCTCCCCAAGTCTGCCCAAATTGATGTCTATGAACTTGGACAAAGCAATTATACTCCAATTTAAACAAAAAAAAAAGAGGCAAAATTATTTAGAAAAGAGGCTCAAAATGGAAATGCAGCAGATACTCATGTAGATGAAAACAGGGCTCCCTAAGTCAGAAAGCCTCAGGGCATCACCTCTCACTATGAATTCCTGGCCCTCCACTCTGGTGTCGCCCTTGGACCTCTGCAGCAGTGTTATCCAATGGTGCATCTCCTCCGGCGTGTCGGCGTTGCAGTGAAGCACCCGGTTGGCCGTGATGATCACGAACGAGTTGGGTCTGAGCAGCGGGGAGAGAAGGAAGCAAAACCGCTTAGCTCGACTGAAACCATCACCTCCGTGTGAACCAAGACTGAACGTCTTTTTCCTGGCTTACGGGTCACAGGGAGAAAAATGGCAGTGCTATTTGTATTTTCTGCTGAGGCAAACCTCGCTCATTTCTGCAGGATTTATTTCATGCCTCATTAACCTTTACACTTGGAGCAACACATTCTGAAAGGTCCTGGAAGGGAAAACATTTCTTCATGCAAAACTTTCCAGATGAAATTTGGTTCCGGGCAGGCTAACCAAAGTGACTGTGGGGGAAAGATTTTTTTTGGATACCTCTCCAAAGTAAATTTCTTCCTGCCTTGGAGAATATTTCTGTGGGTCGGTAATGAAATGTCAGACACCAGTAACAGAAGATCAGTAAACAGCTGTAAGTGGAACATCTCATACACTTGACTATGCCTGGAACAGAGAGCCACCTGGATCCATGACCTCAGTGTGAGCTGACAAGGGGGCCTTTTCCAGGCAGAGATAAATTAATAATGGAAATTTACTTTCTCCTGCATCTTTTTATCTGGCAATGCCCTGAATCTCTCACAGGACCTTGCTTCTATTAATTCTTAATCACTGGAGCTAGGAACTACGAACAATATTTTGCAACTTTTCAAATGTTTGCTGAAGCTAAGTGCTGCAAAAAGTCAAGGAAAAGAAAGAGGAACAGGACTATAGTATGGACAGACAGGTGGTCCTTAAAAAACAAGATTTTCCTCGAGTTGGGAAAGGAAAAAGGTGAGCACTTGGGAAAGAGGGAAAAGCTAGGTAGGGATGGAAATTTCTCCCATGGATCATCACATGCCCAGCGTGCCAGATGAAGGGGTTTAAAAGAAGAGAAACGCAGGCAGGAACGTGACCGTCAGAATAAGGACCTGGGCTTTGATGACTGACATGACATGCACGTGTTCAAGGTTCCTGAGCCAGGTACGAGGAGGTGCAGGGTGACTAGTAGAAACAAAGGATATAGTTCAGAAAAGCCTTCACGAATGGTGAGTGACGGACACCTCAGAACTCTCATTTGGCCCAGGAGATATGATTTTTGTTGTCAGTTTGAATTCATTTCTATTCTCTCTAAAGCAATGTTATTGAAGGCAGAAGTCACTTTCCACTTGTACTCAGAATTCTTAAGTGGAGAAGCAAAATAAAGATGGTAAAGATGATGGTCACTGGGTACAAAGACCCCTGAGACCACTGCCAAAGATGATCTGCCTTCAAAAACAAAAAAAGCAAAACTGAAAATATGCTATTTTTAAGGGCATGGATAAGGAAGGCATGTCAAGGAAAATAAATGACTGTGGTTTAATTTATTAATACTCTACATATAAACTTCCATCAAAATCCTCTTCCAGTTCATTATTAAAATATAGAAGGGGGGAGTTCACCCACCCCTGCGCTGGGATGCAAGCATTTTCTTCCTCTATGAATCCCAAGTTCCTCCCTGTTTTCTTGTTGTTATTGTTTAATCGCCTAGTTGTATCTGACTCTTTTGTGACCCCGAGGACCATAGGTTCTTCTGTCCCTGGGATTTCCCAGGCAAGAATACCTGGGTTGCCATTCCCTTCTCCAGGGGATGAATCCCCATCTCCTGCACTGCAAGGAGATTCTTTACCATGGGGCCACCTGGGAAGCCCGTTTGTCTCTATGATTGTCTAAATTAGGTTTCCATGGTCTCCCTCACCCTGATCCCCTGCACACCAAAGACACCCAGAGAGGAAGACCGTGATTGCTGGAGCGGACCAGGTGGGAACACGAAGCCTGGAGTCATCTCCAAGACTAGAGCATAGAGGCCTGTGGGTGCCTGCAGGTAATGAGCAGGTACTTTTGTTAACCATCACAACTGAGCTTACCTATCTGGGCTGTCCGAGGCGCACACAGAATCGATCAGCCCCACGTCCAAAGTGCCCTGGAAAGGAGCGAAAAGCAGAGAAACTCAGAGAACCACTGGAGTCCAGCACGCATCATGATAACATCCCTAGATGATGCCTCTCCAAGCAGGCACACAAAAAAGGCTCCTTCTTTTTGTGTTAACTGTGAAGTAATAGTTATCTAAAGAAACATTCCCCTTCATTCAGTACAGACAGCCTTGAGACAGGGCAGAATCTACAGTCTACTCATTAAATAAATTATAAGCGAATCTTTCTGTCTTGCTCCTAAAATACTTTCAGTAAAGGGTGTTTACAAACTTCTTTCAATCGTACCAATTTTCTGATTTATATTATGATCTATCTTGAATTTTACATTTACATGAAAAGGAAACTACTTCTAAAATATATTTTTGTGGCTCTGTTTATACATATGTAGGATAGAGGAATGACAGAATGAATATGGTTTGTAATTCAGTAAATCATTTGAAGAAAATATAATACGGTTTCACGATTTCATAAAAACTGGAATTTTTTTTGTTCAAGATGGGCAAACTGTAATCTATTACTACTCACAATCTTCTATAATTTCTTGTGTTTTTGCATGATTTTTACCAAAATGTTCCTGCTTCTCTCTTTCATTATTATAGAGCGTGTATGTATGTGCCTAGTTGCTCTAGTCACGTCCAACTCTTTGCGACCCCATGGACGGCAGCCTTCCATGACGCAGGACATGGATCCACTGTCCATGGGGATTCTCCAGGTAAGAATACTGGAGTGGGTAGCCATGCCCTCCTCCAGGGGATCTTCCCAACCCAAGGATCAAACCTGCGTCTCCTGAATCGCAGGTAGATTCTTTACCAACTGAGCCACCTGGAAAGCCCGATTATTATACTATTAGTTACTTAAAAAAAAAACACTGCCCGCAAGGTCCCGGTCCCCTTGCCCCCTTCACCCCAGCGCAGCTTACATACCACAGCGTTTTGTGGGTTGGCCTGCTCATCATGCATCTCCCGAATCTCCTGGTCTGTGGACGCATGGACCTGACTCAGCACACTGAACCACTGGCTGTGGGAAGGAGACAGCGAGGGTCAGGGGATGGCCAATCTCTGCGCTTATGAAACAGGGACACCCTGTCCCCCCTCCCCTGAGAAAATGACATCTCCTCTGAGCAACTTTCTTAACTTGCCTGTTCCTCGCGGGTACATGTAGATAAAATACTACTACCAAAGGAGCAAGGGTAGAACTAACAGCCAAACCTTGAAGTACCATCTGATGCGACTTCCAATCAGTGGGAAAACCCTTTTCTCTGCCCTACATTCCCATGGACATTTAATGGTGATAATGAGTTTCTAGAGAAATTGGCAGCAAGAAATGAGACCCTCATTTCTATCCAAAACCCTGAGGTCAAGAGTCTTTACTGAAGATATTATTTATAACCTACGGAACATTCAAGTGCCTTCTCAGTTTTAAAAAGTATATTCCAAGATAAAAAGGCCTATAATATAAGAGTATCATCTTGGGTGTCTACTCAGTCCCAGATGAGGTTTCCAAACACCTGATAGGATTTCTGCCTAGGTGCATGAAACCATAGGAGAGCTGGAAACAGAAAACAAATGTCTAAAGCAGAAAATTATTTTGACTAGAGAACTCTTCTGTCTTCATTTCAAAAGGTTTTTGGTACTTCCAGCCTCATCAGATTCAGATAATGAAGGAAAACAGGTCAATTCCAGAAAAGTCAAGCAGAACAAAAGTTATACTGTAACTAGAAATACAATACACGCTTGAGAAAAATGACTACACATGTCCAGTTGTCTGTTGGCCCGTCAATCCATCCATCCATTATTTACTAAGCAACTACAAGTGAGAGGTACTGAATGTGAGATTCCACGACATCCTTCTCCTGCAGGGGGCTGATCAGACACATATACACACTCCTGTAACTAAAGCTGAGAAACTACTTGGTATCCAATGGCATATTTAAGTTAAAAAAAAAAAAATCTATATTTAAAGGTAAGTCACGTAAATTATTTATAGCAAAGCACTAAAATTTTCTGTGATTCCTAAATAAATACTCAACACAGAGAGACTCTTAGGGAGACCAATGGAAACATTTTAATATGAATTTGTTCGTCAACTCTAGTTAATCCAAAGGCAAGACTTTATAAAGCTCAAAAACATCCCAAGTTAAACACTGAGCAACATATACATTTAAAATGTAGTCACATGGGGTCAGATAGATAGACAGACAGACAGACACACACACACAAAATTTGCTGCCGTTTCCATCTGTACAGGTGACCCCCTCAAATCTAAAAAAATCTCTTCTCCTAAATCAAGTACAACTCAGAATCTGAGAAAGAATTTGTAAAAATGTGCTCCACTGGTCAGGGCAAAAATTCCTTGGCTACAATATTCCAAATGTTAAATTTAGCAGGTTCATTATGGGACAAAACAGACAGGGCTGCTGCCAAGCGCTGGGTCTATAATTCAGTTGCAAAGCCGTGGGCATTCCCTGGACCGCAGAAAACCACATGTGGTCTCCAGGAGTCTCAGACAGAATGATGGGGTTGTAATCCCAGGTCTGCTTGTTTTTCCAGTGTGTGTCATGATTTATGGATCTCAGCGGGGGTTTTAGTTCATTCCCATGGGAAGAATTATTTTCTTTGCCCTTAATGCTGCTGCCATGGTGTTGTATCAACAGAGAAACATCCAAAGGGCAAGGGGTCATAAAGGCCCCGAGAACTCTCTGGAAGATTCTAGTGATTTCTGAGCTGAAAAGTGAATTCTCCAGGCAAGAATACTGGAATGGGTTTGCCATTCCCTTCTCCAAGGGATCGTCCCAATCCAGGGACTGACCTGGGTTCTCCTGCATTGCAGGCAGATTCTTAACCATCTGAGCCACCAGGGAAGCTCTGAAAAGTGAAGAACACAGGCCAAAGGATGTCACCCTCATAAATTAGACGGTATTTTGTGGCATTGCTCAGATGAGCATTTTGAGCTCAGACGAGCTCCTTTTATTGGCATTGGATGACAGGCAGCTAACCTGACCCAACACACCCAGAAAGCAGCAAGGTCAGACAAGACACAGGCTCTCCTGAGTGATCCTGCCATGGGCCATACTGAGGGGCAGACCCCAGTCCTTAATTGGTGCCCACTGGCATAACAATGGACATCGAGGTCCAGGAAAGTCAGACAACCTGCCACAGCCAATAAGAGACACCACTGTCTTCTGAGCTCAGTCAGAAGTCTAAGCTCCTAATGGAGGATTTCTGCCTCTGTTCAACAGAACTGAGCTTGCCCTACTTGACAGAGTATACTAGCTTTTCTCTGTACCTCTGTCTCCTACGCTATAAAATCGGTTAACAGTAACTCCTGCTACCCCGTCGGGTTGTTGTGAGAATTAAATGCGTTAGTACACACGAAGCATTCTGAATACTGCTTGGAATGTAGTACGTTCCCTCTAAGTGTTAACTAACTCTCCAGCCACGGAATTCTTCACTGTCACAGCCTTAAGCACCCTCCCAAAAGCCACAATCCTGGCATTTGTTTAAACAGCCAGTGGTGAATGATCCTGCTTTTTCAACCCTTAAGCAAACAGAAGCTGCTCCCTTCCAAAGCTCAGAAGCTTCCAGAGGGTGGCTTTCAGCTGTGTGTAGGAGCGCAGTTTCCATACGCTGCTGGTGACCGTAAAAGCCTGAGGGGACCCATCAAAGGGTCTGTCCAGTGGCAAGTGAAGCTGGAAGTCCATGTGCTTTGTTACTGTAACGGACATAAAGCCAATGAAAGAGTCCCCAGGAGACAAGTATGCAATGCATTCAGCTCTTCCGACTCAGTCCTTCAACCATCCTATCAGAAATACCCAACTAGAAAAATCAGCTAAGAGCTTTCCAGGGCTGGTCAGCTCAACAGTGACCCATGTGACATCCAGGCCGGCAGAGGAACGAGGATGTAGTTACGACCGAGTCGACAGCACAGAGCCTCACCTGGCGTCTTCTGGGGATTCCGCGATCAGATGGAAGGTCCTGTCCGCCATGATGATGTCAATCCCGTTCTCTTTGCTGGTGTTATCTATGATCTCCCTGCAGGGAAACACAAGCCCCCAACGCAGATCGGGAACAGAGAATGAATGCTTAAGGAGGGGCAAGAAGAGAAATTTCACAGTAACTGAAAAATCAGACACCAATCCTTTCAGCCTTTTCACTTTGAGAAATGATGAAGGGGCCTCTGGGGGTGGAAGACTCCTTCTTGCTCGAAAATGGAGGGGTCTGCTGGAGGGGGTGTGGAGCGGTGGGAATGGGGTTAAGGGGCATCCTTGACTTCTCTAGGGAGGGGCCTCTCTTCTCCCACTGGCCCACGCAAGGCCCACCCAGTTCAGGTGCCCCAGTCTGCCCGTACCTTCCCTTGCTTCCCCCACTGCTCTGTAAAGGACCCGCACGTTGCAGCCAATCTGCAGGAGCTCTTTCAATCATCACAGCATTCTACCAAGGTTTAAGGCCGCCGCTGACACCTCTGACTTCCTCTGGTAAGGGCACACTATTTCCACTAGGGGCTTCGGGGTAAAGAGCAGGACTTGAGTGTCTCTAGATCTGAATTCCACCTGGATCTGATCCTAACATTCTTAAACAACCCTAGAGGTTCAGACTCAGTGGACCAGGCTAAGAAGAGCAGGGTAAAAGACAAGCAGCTGTTGGGATGGGACCAGAGGTGGCGATCTCCTTGTGGAAGAAGGGTGTTGGGGATACAGACAGCTTGCTTTGACAGCTGAAGTAGCACAGCTGTTTCCAGTAAAACACTTATTTTATAACTAGAACATTCAGCAGTCCGCTTAGACAAAATAAACACGGTATGACCTTTTAGCTAGAATCACTGAGATGAGATTTCTTAAAGGAAATCAACCCTGAATACTTATTGGAAGGACTGATGCTCAAGCTAAAGCTCCAATCCTTTGGCCACCTGATGTGAACACCCCACTCACTGGAAAAGACCGTGATGCTGGGAAAGATGGAGGGCAGGAGGAGAAGGGAGCGACAGAGGATGAGATGGTTGGATGGCATCACCGACTCAGTGGACATGAGTTTGAGCAAACTCTGGGAGATGGTGAAAGACAGGGAAGCCTGAAGTGCTGTAGTCCCTGGGGTTGCAAAGAGTTGGACATAACTTGGCAACTGAAGAACAACAACTAAGATAAAATATTTTGAAAAAGCAAGGAGATTAGAATTCACACAGGAGTCTGTGATGCCTTCTCAAGAGTGGAAGAGAGAGGTGACCCTGATGGGGGAGCAATCAGCCAGGTGTCTGATACTGCAGCCTCTGGAGCAGGGTGACAATTTTCAGGGGAAATCTAACCAGACCACATCATCCCAGACCAGCCCCTTAGATTCCTGGGAACTCAGTTACCTTGTGTATAAAATGAGTGGGTGCCATGGTTCCGAGCCACAGCAGGTCCACCAGAATCCTGGGGAACATTCAGAAAACCCAGGTGGAGTTTTTCAGGGTAGAACCCAGTGACTTGCATTTATAAAAAGCTTCCCTGGAGATGATGATACTGTCAGGGTCTCAATAAACACAGCGTGTCAACTACAGGATATGATCTGTCAGCTGATCAAAAACTACGAACCTTATTTGTATTCTGATTTGAAGAAAGAAACCAAACCAAAGCAATAACACTATCACCTCCATTTGTAAGATAACTGGGGAAATCTGAATAATGACTAGAATTTGGATGACAGAAGGAGTTCATTTTCCTTTTTAAATGTGATAATAATATTGTGATTATATATTTTAAAACGTCTTAATCTTTAAGTGAATACCAAATATTTACAAATGAAATGATATGGTTAGGGCTTGCTTTAACAATATAGTTTGGGGAATTCCCTGGCAGTCCAGTGATTAGGACTGGGTGTTTTCACTGCCATGGGTGTGGGTTCAAACCCTGGTTGGGGAACGAAGATACCATGAGTCACATAGCTCAGTCAACCACAACAAAAAATGTAATTTGCAGGGGGGAAGAGCAGGGTGGGATCACAAATGAACCACCACTGGCTGGGAGTAGGTAACCACTGAACGCTGAGTAATGAGCACATGAATTTCATTCTAGTCTCCAACCTATGCTTGCATATGACTGAAATTTTCTATAATACAAACTATATATTTTTTTATATAATAAAATAAAAAATGAAGAAAACTTTATGATGGTGAAACCTTAACAACGCATTGCCTTCTCTCTACAGAACATGACCAACAGCTGAAGAACTAACACTTCCTTACCTCTATAATTTCTACAGAACACCTGGAGAATAGGGCTCTATTAAGCATTCATTTGCTATACAGTGAGCAACAAAAGGAACATCCAGCAAATTTACACTGGTGAAATTCACGACCGTAATTGTCTCTCTCAGCCTGCTGGCATCTGTGACTCCCCCCGCCTATGGGGTAAAGAGGACCATCGTGGTATATACAGCAGGGGGGAGACTGCAGGAGGCTCAGAGCTGGGCCACGCTGCAAACGCTTGCAGGACTCAGACTCAAATTCCCACGAACCCATTTGACTATGGAACATGGGATCCTCCTAAGGAACCCCAAAGGGGCAGCCTGGAAAGTTCCAAAACTTTGCTGTTTGTTCCAGTTTCAGTGTTTGTCCTTAAAATTAAATACATAACTGATTAAACTCTCCACCTTTCAATGAACCATTTTCTAAAGTTCCTGATGCTGGTTGAGTAAAAACAGGATGTCGTTTTTAGGTCTCATGAATTCAGGGGTTAATTCAGTCTCTCAAAGCTTATTTTTACCCATTTTCTAAACATACATGATTGCTCAGTTTGAGTGGGGAGTAGCTACATGACATCCCCAAATTTTATGCTCAGTATTTAGTTATCCCAGAAAACCAGCTACTCCTCAATTCTCAGTATTTTCTGAAAACCTTACTTAATTTTTAACAAATACAATAGGCCCTTAAGAGTTCAATGCTTTGATTCATAAGAACCTAGAAGAAGGGAATTCCCTGGTGGCCCAGTGAACACAGCAAAGGTGGGACACAAATGATTCATTTCACTCCCCTCCAGATGGACTGTTGGCTACAGCTGGGCATGGGAAGAAATAAAAGTGATAGGCTGATCCATAGAAGGATGACAAGATGCTCAACCAAGGGATCAATATCCACACCATGAGTCATGCGTAGCCAATCACATTTCCAACAGGTTAGTTCTATGTTCAGCGAGCATCATATAATCCAGAGCTGAATGTTTGAAAACTCAAGTGAATTTTCCCAGACGGTCTTATTTCTCTAATTTCCTAATAATTCAACCCACTGAAAGGAATGGTGAGGACTCTCGATCACCTCCTCCAACCTACTGCTTCAGAGAACATGTCCCAGTCAGCCTGGAGTCAGGGACCTACTTGACGAAGCAGCCCCAAGCCCCTGCCAGGGCCCATCAACGTACTTGGCTGCCCGGACCTCCACGGTGCCCTTGAGCTTCTCCTCGCTGTCGTTCTCGAAGTACATCAGCTTGGCCTGGCGGAGGACGAACCAGCGCTTCTTCCAGTTTCTCCTGGACAGGGTGGAGGAGCCACCGCCCTTCTTATGCAGCCAGCCTTGCTTGAGGGCCTCCTGCTTTGAGCGGAACCACAGGAACGTCTCGTCCTTGAGCACACACCAGCGGCGCTTCCAGGAGTTCATGAGGCCACCTGGGTTCGGGTGGGAAGGGAGGGGTTTGAGGAAAGTCCATCAAGTTGGATGTTAAGATCAATAGGTCTTAGGTTCAGCCCATCCTTAACTTTGCACCAAATATCCTCCTTTCAGACATGCTCCCAACGATGGATCATAGCACTGCAGGGTCATGTTCAGGGAGAACAGGGTAGGGACCACACTCGCTTGCTTGAATTACATCAGAAGCCTTCCTGGGACTTCCTGGGTGGTCCATTGGTTAAGACACTGCACTTCCAACTAAGATCTTGCACACAATTAGATTCAGCCAAAAAAAGAAATATAATCCTTCCTTATTTCCAAAGAAGTTCCTACTCACTTAGCTTAGAAATCTTGGTGAGGAGCTTAACACCAAGACTACAAACGGACTGATATTCTAACCCTGGAGTGAGGCAGGACCATGGGGGTCGGGGAAGAGGGTGGGGGAGAACCATTTCCATACTTATGGATCGTGTTTCTGTCCCGACACCCCAGGGAGGGGAAATTAGTTTACAACTGTGTCCAAGTTAACACTTTCCTTCTTAGTTTAGTCAACGTGAGAGGAACAACATCTGTAAGATTCAGGAGTTCAGCAATAAACTCTTACGTAGGAAAATAACATGTCTCCTTTTTCCAATAAACATCTTTTCAGAGAAAGGCATCATTATCTGAAAATGGTTTACATGTACAAGGTATAAAATTTAGACTACAAAACAAAGACTCTAAACTGTGATAGCACCGTGAACATGAGAATTTAGCTATAATTTCTTTCATGGAAATAAATCTGGTTGAAGGAAACTAGACCAGGATATACAGATATTATCTTTTACAACATAAAAAATATTTCTAATAGCCTTCCAGCAGGATAATTTTATTATTCTTAGATTCCCAAGACACTCAAGAGTGACATTTTGCCACCATGAGTCACGAATCTGTTTTAACAAATCCACCGAAGAATGCCACATCTACTTCAATAACTGTAAAATGTCCATAAGTTATCTCTTTGATCCACCAGTAACACAAATAAAGAGTATCTAAATGTGGATACTGAAAATGAATATAGAGGAAATGCTTTCCTTTTACAGATTAGAAATATATTTAAAACAGACATTCTCAGATCAATTTTTTCAATGGTTGCTCAGTGATCACAGATCTCAATCTCACAGTGGAACAAGAGAAGCAAAGATAACGCTGGTTTGTGTGTGCGTTGCAAAGCGCACGTGTTTCACTGACTTGTACAGACGGCAGCCCTGTCTCGTATCTACAGAATGTCTTGCTTACCTAGCTGACAAGCCTTTGTGCTCATGCCAAGCACCAGAGCTGTTTCCTAACAAACAACAAACTTGCCAGGGACTACCAGAAGAAAACTTCTTTTCCTTCTTGATTTGTGGCTTTAATCTAAGTTTCTCAAAATAAGCCAAGAGGAAACTGCGGTACAAAGTTGTCCTATTATCTTATCGTCTTTGAATGATAAGGGTTATTCATAGTTGTTTCAAAGACACGGATTACAACAGTCATCACCACCAGTCACTCTGTTGTGCTTCCGTTATCGATGGGACTCACGCCCAGCCCTCCCTCCCCTTTTCCGGGGGCTCCCTTCATATTTCATCTAGAGAATCTGATCAGTGTTCTTAGTTTCCTGACTGTGAACACCTTCAGGAGGTTATTAGGCTGGTGCAAACTGATTTACACTCACAGAATATAATCTGATGGTTAGGTTTGCCTTATCACTCGTTTCTTTGAAACTTTTGGTCACAACTTAAGGCCTTATTAAACATCAAACAACAATGTATCAGAGATTAAATGGTGATGCAGTTACACAATAATTTGTTTTATTAAGAGATGAGTTTGCCAAAAGTTCACTTGCTTACCTTCTTGAGCTTTTAACGCTTTAATGTTGGGATCTGAGTGCTCTGAATGCATATTTACTTTTTCATAATCTTATTTGTTTTAATCAAGACAATTATATAATAAATGAATGCTATATATTACAATTAAGAGTGATTTACAGGGAATTTTTAAGCTAACTTAGAGAACTAGATTAATTAGGGGGTGAGGAAAATATAAGGATAATAAAAGTTTATCTTTATTCCGGGAAATGCATGAGAAAATCTTAAAATGCTATGATTAGATACTTACTACATTATTAGACTCTGCTCTGTGAAGACATTTTTTTTCCTCATCCAATGAACACTCGATTATTTGGTTAGAATTCCTCAATCTTTTTCATCCCAACACAACTATATGAATTTCCATCAACAAGTACCTTTCACCAATAGGAAGATATCCCCTAAAACAAACCTGGAGAGGTTTCCATGAGCCCTTTGAGGCTGAGAACAGCAGACATTTGAAAAGTAAGTGACTGATGTTAGCAGCTACACAGACGTCAAAGAAGGAAAGTGAAGTAAAAAGAAACCAAGTTAAAAGGCAAAAAAAAAGAACACACAGAGAAAGTATTAAGGAGAACAAAAGAGATATGAGAAAAGAAAAATATCCCAACAGAAAAGAGAAGCAAAGGCAAAGCACAGAAACAAAGGGTCAGAGAAAACACAAAGAATCTAAACCACCTGGGGAGGGTGGGTCTTGTTATCTCCACCCGACCCACAAGACGTGGCCTCTCCCTTCATCCAGTCCAGGGCCAAGCGAGAAGCCAGACAATGCCCTCTTTTGATGACCTACATAAAACTGGTGATGATTATGCTTTCTCTCGATCCCTCTCACTGATTTGGAAGTCAAGGTCGAGAACATGAATAAGCCACAGGGACAAGGTCCTGATTAAGTACTTTTCCAGAAGGAGGGTGCTTCAAGGTCCCCAAGCATCAAAATCCAGTTCAATACATTCCAAGTTCCATGGCAATGAGAAAATAGAATTAAAATTCTCATCACGAGCAAGGGACAGACAGTAGATGTCAAAGGCAGTTCAAGCCAGGGGCGACCCACTCTCAGATCTTTACTTTTCTGTGTATAAGACATCCCTCCGGGGTCTCTAAGACTCCTATGGGAGGCAAAAATGCAGCTTTAATTATTGTAATGGGAAATAATAATGGAGGCAAAAATGCAGCCTTATTATTGGAATGGGAAATAATAATGCCGCACCAACCACAGCAGCAGCACACAAGTGTGTCTGTACACGTGTAAGAAAGAGAGAGAGGGGAAAAGATGTAGGCACAGAGAAAGGGAGGGAGGAAGCCAGCACAGATAGGAGATGCGAAGGGCTGCCCTGGTGGCTCAGACGGTAAGGAATCTGCCCGCAATGCAGGAGACCCGGGTTCAGTCTCTGGGTTGGGAAGATCCCCTGGAGGAGGGAAATGGCAACCTACTCCAGTATTCTTGCCTGGAGAATTCCATGGACAGAGGAGCCTAGTGGGCTACAGCCTATGGGGTCATAAAGAGTCGGACACGACTGACTAACACACACACATGAAACATGGAGGCGGCAGAGAGAGATGGCTTGACAACGGTGATGGTGGCTGCAGACCCTTCGTCCTTACGCAGTCTGATCGGGTCACCAATGTCACACCACCATGGCGTCCCCTCCATCCACCCGACAGGGCCTAACACCAGGCAAGGGGGATGTAGGGTGATTTTCCCTGTCCCCCTTCCATCAGCCTCGGTTTCCCATCGCTTCACCCCCTAACCCAGGTACCAGGACGGCTGCAGGTCATACCTTTCATGTACAGGAAGCTATGGAAGTAAGGCAGCGTGACACAGCTGTACACAGAGTCCCGCCGGTACGAAAGCTCGTCATCTGTATCAAACCGAGAATCGAAGTCCTCTTCACTATCTTCAAACTGAACCAGGAGAGAGAGAGAGCCAACAGTGAGCCAAAGGACAGAAAACAATCACCGGAAATGCCCAGCACAGATCAACACTGAAAAAATAAAAGTAACTGACAAAGAAGCCACAGGCCGATTTGTCACAATACAATGGAGTGTGGTCATCAAAAGAATTCAGAATTACAAAATACTGACTGCTGGTGAAGAGTGGTCGGTGGGCTTGAGATGGAGCACACGAGACATAGTTTAATCCCAAGACTCTGTTCTAAGTACAACACTACTACAAACCACTCAAGAGTTAATCTCCTCTAGGTTACTGTGCTAAATGTATCTTCAAATCTTAGAAAAGTCCAGACAGTATTTAACACATGGTCAATGAAAAGAAAGAAAAAAAAAGTAAACTACAAATAAATCCAGAAGCTAGAAAGGGGCTGCTGAAGCCTGCAGTTTCCTCTCTTAAAATGAGAACAATACACAATATCCTGCAGTGAGCCTGAAGCTACTGTCTGGAGCTTTCTCTGAAAGGTCCCTGGTGAGCCTCATTAGAAATTACAGTGGGCCTTATTTCCCAACCTCCTGCAAAGCCAGGACAGACACCGGCCAAATTCTCCACTGAGCATGCCAGTTTTCTTAGACTTTGGGCAAAATGCAGTTCTCTGGGTTTTGTGTTGAAGCTCCAGTAGGCCCATTTTCTCACCCGATTGCTTCTGGCAAGAGAGATGGGTCTCAGACCAGCTCTAAGAGCCTGCCTTTGGCCCATCCTGTGGGGGGATGTCTTCATCCCAGGGAGGGTGCAGCAGGGGCGTGGATGACAGACAACTTCCAGCCCAGTGAGGGCCGGCAGGGGGCGGGGGGCGAGGAAGTGGGTGGCACCAGGCCAGCGGGTACTCACCGAGGACTGGGCGCCCTCCGAGCTGAACCGGTAGGCCCCGGAGCTGTTGTAGGTGCCCCCGGAGCATCGGTAGTCTGGGGACCACTGGCTGCTGCAGGAGTTGGAGAAGGTCACGCTGCTGCCGGAGGTGATGGCCCCGTCCTCGTAGTCGTCCTGATCGTAATCGTAGTCGCCCTCTGGGGCGGGCAGGGCTCCCGGGGTCTGGGGAAGGCAGTAGGTGGACTCCCCGGCAGAGGAGTCGTGCTCCGAGGGGGCCAGCAGCACGGTGCTGTCGGCGCTGGGGCTGGTGGGCACCACGGTGTCGTTCATGTAGGGGTCCTCCTCCGAGGACTCGTCGCTGGTCCGGATGCCGCTGGTGCGCTGGTCCGAGTGGCCGTGCTCGCTGGGGTTGGGCGAGTCCTTGAATGCATCGTCGTCGGCCTCAAAGCCCTCGTCCACCTCCTCCTCCTCCGGGTAGGGCTGGCTGAAGTTGAAGCTAGGCTTCTCCGCCCCAGCAGCCTGCTCGCCCGCGCACCCGCTCCCCACCGACAGCGAGCGCTCAATGTTGCGGACGCACTCGTCGATCTCGTCGAAGTTGAGCGACTCCAGGAACTCCTGGGCGGCGCGGCAGGCCTCGTCCTCCAGCCGCCGCAGCTCTTCGTCCCGCAGCTGCTGCAGCTTCTGCAGGGACGCCTCGGTCAGGGAGAGCTCCTGCCGCTCCTTCATGCGCTGCAGGTCCTCAATCTCCTTCTCCAGCCGCAGGATCTCCTCCACCTGCTTGTTCTCCTTCTGCTTCTCCAGCTCCCGGCTCAGCTCTGCTGCCCTCTGACTCTCCTGCTGCAAGGCTTCCAGTTCCCGCTGCTTCCGGGCTGCTTCCTCCTGGATCCCGGAGGAAGGAAGAGGTCAGGAAGTGACCCTGCAGAGAAGGGGGGCAGTGGCCCTCCTGCATGATGCGATGGGGCCCGCTGTGGGCTGACCTGCACCCCTCCCTCTGCCAAACTGCCATGTGAAGCCCTAACCCCCAGTTCAGTTCAGTGGCTCAGTCATGTCTGACTCTGTGACCCCATGGACTGCAGCACACAAGGCTTCCCTGTCTATCACCAACTCTTGGAGTTTACCCAAACTCATGTCCATTGAATCAGTGATGCCATCCAACCATCTCATCCTCTGTAGTCTAACCCCCAGGACCGTTGGAATACGCCTGGATATGGGGACAGGACCTTAAGGAAGTGATAAAGTTACAATGAGGCCCCAAGGTAGGGCTCTAAGCCAATCTAACTTATGTCCTTATAAGAGGGGACACACACAGAGACACCAGGGAAGTATGCACTTAGGTGTAAGAACATGTAAATGACACGCCACGAACCTACAGGGAGAAGCTTCAGAAGAAACCAGCCCTTGCAGAAACTTATCTTGGATTTGTAGCCTGCAGAATTGTGACATAATCGATTTCTTTTGTTTAATTCCCTCCGGGCTGTGGCACTATATATTATAGCAGTCTGAGCAAATTAGTACAGTGGTGCTGCCGGTTTAGAGCTAGCATGCTTTTGTGACTGGCACAAAAAATCTGAAGACATTCACACATTTTTACCCAACTGTAATGGGTTAAAAATGGCAACAGAAACATCTCCTCTAAAATCCTTCTTCCTGTGTCTTTAGTTTTGAATCCTTCTCCCTATATCATTATTTTAGTTTCTCATCCCTGAGGCAAAGTGTCAGTGAAACTGTTAGTCACTCAGTTGAGTTTGACTCTTTGTGACCCCATGGACTGTAGCCTGCCAGGCTCCTCTGTCCATGGGATTCTCCAGGCAAGAATACTGGAGTGGGTTGCCATTTCCTTCTCCAAAAGTGTCAGTAGTGGGAAGGTAACAGACAAGATGCCACGTGGTCATGGCGTTTTTCACCTGTTGGGCGCGGAGCTCCGCTTCTCTTCGTTCCCTCTCTCTTTCTCTAAAAATAGTCAAGAAAAAAAGACAGTGAAAATAAATGAAAGCAATGAAAAAAAAAATCTGAGAACCACTTTTCAGAAAGCCAAGGTTTTTTTCCCCCAAGATTATTGTTTAAAAAACAAGTCACAACACTAAGCTTCTGCCGCATTCTGCCGATGCACAAGCTACAAATGCTTGCTCAGCAGTTGAGGGGCACGCTTTAGTAGCATGCCTGAAAAGTCAATAAAAATCCACATAAAACAAATATTCAAATGGTTTCCAGAGGAACATAGATTACTGTGATCCCATCTCCCAGTTTTCCACATCATTGCATATGTGCCAACTCTATTCACATAGACATCTCAAAACGAGCACTAACTGGGCTTCTGTGATGCTCTAGTGGTTAAGAATCTGCCTGCCAAAGCAGGAGACTTGGGTTCGATCCCTGGTCCAGGAAGATTTCACATGGTGCAGAGCAACTAAGCCTGTGTGCCCTAACTACTAAGGCCTGAGAGCCTAGAGCTGTGCCCCACCATAAGAGAAATCAGAAGCCCACACACTGCAGAATAGCCCTGCTCCCTCCAACTAGAGAAAGCCTGAAGGTGGCAATGAAGACCCAGCTCAGCAATAAATAAACCTTAAAAAAACAAACAAAAAAAAACTAGCAATAATTAAGTCAACAATCCCTCCCAAACCCTTAAATCAAGCTAAACTCACCGTTAATGGCTACAAGAATGGCATCTACCATTACTAGGAGCTAACAGTGAACTTTTTAACAAAAGCTTTGCTAAAGATGACTTAAAAGGCGTGAAGGATGAACGGGGTGTCTTCCTTGGGCAGTACAGACAGCTATTCTTTGCATGAATAAAAATATGCATGAAACTGGGTCTTCAGTGGTGCCAAGGAATTTTATCTGACCCACCAAAAGGTACTGTTTCCAACAGCAGGTTCAGCAGCATGCTCTGGGAATTACAGCCTCAAGGCTGGAACCAGAGCATAAAAACTCCAAAGGTGTCCTGTCTGTTTCATGCAAATAAGGAAAGTCCATACCTTTCCTCCTCCTCCCGTTTCCTCTTTTCTTCCTCTTCCCGTTTCCTCTTTTCCTCCTCTGCCCGTTTCTCCGCCAGCAGCTGTCTGTAAACTCTTCTGGCAATCTGACCTCGGAGTTGCTTCTGGAAAACCACAGCTGCTTTTTTCAGATGCATAAATCTCCTCCTCAGGAGGAAGGCCCTGTAGTTCTTCTGAATGATCACTACACAATCAAGGATCTTCTTGTATTGCTTTCTGAAAAACGAGAACGAAAACAGCACAACAGTATCGCTGAGGACGGAATGAGGCCACGAGCTCTTCACGGGAGTTTACGTTAATGTTACACGACAAGAGAGCAGGACCTTATTTGGGGCTGATCCACTCATTACTGGGACTCATTACCGGGAGCCAATGAGCAGGCCCTTGTGGGCAAAAACAGAAGGAAAACAAAAGAATAATAACAGAACTCTAGCAAGAAGCCTGCCATCATATTGGCTAAATAAACACATTGCTCCTAAGAACTGACTGCAAAGTCCAGGCAGGAAGTGAGGCTGTAAACAGAACCAAGGGATGTGATACTTTCTGCTGTTCTTGGGAGCAAAAGGAAAAAGGATTCACCACAGCAGGATGGTTTTTATGTTCGAGAAAATGTAATGTATGATGATGAGATGATGACCAGCGGACCAGCCCGGGAGAGGGGGCCGCTGTGGACCCAGGGGTCAACCCCAAAGTAAACAGGCAAGCTGCCTGTGGCTTCAGTATATGGCTCCGAGGAACTAGGGAAACTATTTAAATACCTCGCCCAGTGCCCCCTAGAGACACTACTGCTCTGAGACATCACGAGCCCCTGTTCCCACTTCCTGCCCAGGTCAAGCTAACTGGCATCACCAATTAGGAGTGCTGCCCTGGCCCTCTACTTAGCCTGGTCCTGATAAGAAACCGCCTGGGTCTATTTTAAATGAAAGCATATAATAGCCAGCACCACCGTGTGAAACATGCTAGACACCCCCCCTCCCCTCCGCACACTTCTTACCTCGCCAAGTAGCCCAAGACGTGGGCCCGGATCACCATGGCCGCCCGCGTCACCTCCTCTTCCCGCCGCTTCTCCAGTTTCTGCTCCAAGGACTCACGAAGGAAGACCTGCCCAGGAGGGAGTGACATGTCACAACCGCAGAAATGTGGCAGGTATAGGGAAGGCCTCTCTGAGTCAGAGATTGTTTTGGGGTAGGGGGGACGGTAAGGCTGTTTTTTCTCTCCGATTTTTCCTCCAAACACAAAAAACAATGCTGCCCAGCAGAGAGAATCTCAAATTCCCAGTGGGGAAAGGATTTTGTTAATATCCCATCTGTCAAAGACTAAGACTTTTGTAAAATGTAGTCAAAAATATATTACCAGAAAGAAAAAAAACTAAAGGATATTTAACATAGAAGTCCTACTTTTTCAGTTATTATTAGTTCAACAGGCGTAAAATGACTGCGAAATTGCCACTGAAGTTTATAAACACTTATGTCATCGTGGGCCAGAGGAAACAGTTCAGGGACCAGCACTAGTTTACACTAGTAAGTAACAAGAGGCATGAAAAGACTCCCTGATGAAAGAAAGAAACGGAGGGGAAAATAACCAAGACTTTTGTAAAACGTTATTTGTCATCATGTGGAAAGTCTCTCTTTACGCTGTCAAGTGATTACAATCAAGCTTCTTGGCCTCAAAAATAAAGCACATAAAAAATTGACATTTAAGAGTAATTCTGTAAACTGTTTGAAATGAGCACTGAATCATTGACGTTACAGCCCAAGACAATCAGAATCAGGACTAAACAGATGGGAGCTATCTGTTGGCCCATTTCTGGCTATGGGGACTTCAATACTAAGCTTGTCATTTACATAAAATAAGTGTGCTGGTAACTGGCATTTGTATCAGAATCCATAATATTTAAAAAAGTATGAAAATAAAAGACCCTCCCCTCAATCATTGCAGGGCGTCCCTGGTGGCTCAGACAGTGAAGAATCCACTGGCAATGCAGAAGACCCAGGTTCCATCCCTAAGCTGGTAAGATCTCCTGGAGAAGAGAATGGCTACCCACTCCAGTATTCTTGCCTGGAGAATTCCATGGACAAAGGAGCCTGGCAGGCTAAAGTCCACGGGGTCACATACAGTTGGATACGACGGGGCAACTAACACTTTCACTTTTCAATCACGGGAGCTTTTAATTTTGTAGTTTCCAATGTGATGCACATCTAAGAAGTTTTGAATTATTACCTAAAAACACTAATCCAAATACTGGTCGGGGGTTAAATGACACACTCCCTCATTCATGATTTCTTGACTTATGCTCCTGTGACTCATTCTGGCCTACGACGATGCATCATGTCCCCTGATGGCACATTCTTCCAGACTTTCTGCTCTGTTTCTTCCAAGACATTTGAGCAAAAAAGCAAATAAAGAATTCTACCACCATGTGACTCACGGAAACCTTACCTACTCCTGCTGTGGATTTCTGAGCGTTTGTAAAACTCTCCCACAATACCTCTCCCAAAACACCTTTTCATACAATGCTCTTCCTACAATTGCAAGTAATATGCTCCACTGATGCATAAAGAGACTGCAAGGTTAGTTTAAAAAAAAAAAAAAACAGTAAAAAGCAGAAGCTACAAGCATAAACTGTGTTTGTTTGATAATGATAAAAAGTTTCCAGAAATATGAATCTCTACCAAAACCATGGGTCAGCAGCAGTTTTCACCAAGACTGGACCTCAAAGAAATATTTAAACTTCTCTTTGAGATGACTCTTCTACATTAAGGAGCTTACTCAAATGCTTCTGCTTACTGTTTAAAAGAAAAAGTAATAAAGTCTTTTTTTTTTTTTTTAACATTCGCCATTTACTTTTTTTTCTTTTGGCGGAGCTGTGTGGCATGGGATTCCAGATTTTAGTTCCCTGACCAGGCATCAAACCTGAGCCCCTTACAGTGGACGTGAAGCTGTAACTGCTGGACCCCCATGGAATTACTAAAGTTAAATCTTGATGAAGAGTGATGATGGTGGTGGTGACATAATAAACAAAAGTGGTAATTCCAAAGAGCCATATATTTATCATACGAACAAACAGGAAGCTTTATGAAGGAAAAAGATGCTTGCTTCTTAGAAGGAAAACTATGACAAACCTAGACAGCGTATTAAAAAGCAAAGACATCATCTTGCTGACACAGGTCCATATAGTCAAAGCTCTGGTGCTTCCAGCAGTCAAGCAGGGATGTGAGAAAGAAAGAAAGTGAAAATCACTCAGTCGTGTCTGACTGTTTGCAACCCCATGAACTAACTACACAGTCCATGGAATTCTCCAGGCCAGAATACTGGAGTGGGTAGCCTATCCCATTTCCAGTGGATCTTCCTGATCCAGGAATCAAACTAGGGTCTCCTGCATTGCAGGTGGGTTCTTTACCAACTGAGCTATCAGGGAACCCCAGGAATGTGATGGTTGGACCATAAAGAAGCCTGATCACCATTGATGCTTTCAAATTGTGGTGCCAGAGAAGACTCCCAAGAGTCCCTTGGACTGCAAGGAGAGCAAAGCAGTCAATCCTAAAGGAAATCAATCCTGAATACTCATTGGAAGGACTGATTCTGAAGCTGAAGTTCTAATACTTCGGCCATCTAATGTGAAGAGCCAACTCATTGTAAAAGACCCTGATGCCGGGAAAGACTGAAGCCAGGAGGAGAAGAAGGCAGCAGAGGATGAGGCAGTAGCATCACTGACCGTGGACGTGAACTTGGGCAAACTCTGGGAGACAGTGAGGAACAGGGAGGTCTGGCCTGTGGCAGTCCATGGGGTTAAGAGACTCGGACGTGACTTAGTGACTGAACAATAACAATATGAAGGGGAAAGCGTTTCACACCGTATCAGAGGTCTAAAGACTCTCTTGATTGGATCAGAATCAGAGAAATACCTGTTTTAGTTTCATGCCCATCAAAGAGAGCTCTCTGCTCTGCCTATTAGATTTACATCCACATCGTTATCTAGATCCTCTTTCCATAATGGAAAATGGAGCAAAATGCTTCAGAGACCTGACTTGGCTTCATTAAGAACATCTACCCTGAATTTACGCAGTGACATGTGGGAATTGATGCCAGTTCTTCCAGCGCAGGGTGTCTTTTGCCACATCACCATGTTCCCAGGACACAGCCAAGATAAAGTTAGCAGGATCCAGCTGCTGTGAGTGGAGGTCCTTGTCGGGAATCATCAAACAGCTTAGGAAAGGTCAACACCCACTCAGGGGGCTGCTCAGCCAACCTTGACTCACTACCCAATATGAATATTTTCCTGTGGCTCTTTTAAAAAACAAATTCTTTCTTTAGATAGCTTAAGAGCCTATGGATTATTCTAATAAACATGTCTTTTTAGCACACCTCTTGCAGACTTTATTGCCACAGAAGAAGTAAGGTCTGGCAGCGTAGTCCAGGTGACCGGAAAAGTGCAACGTCCTGGAGTCACAGGGCAGAAGGAAAAGTCTAAGCCAGGAAAAAAAAGAGGGGAGCAGCTGTCCATCTCTGCCTCCCTAAACTCAGCTTCTCAGTGGGGACACACATCACATGTCCTGCTTGGGCTGCTCCAGGGGCTCAGCTAGCCTCCCGTCTTCTTTAGGGGTGCTTCCCCAGCAGATACGAATCCTTGCCTTCCAACAACTAGATGTGTTTTTAAGCCTGTGTATTCAGACCTGGTGCCATGTTGAATTTTCTGACTACAGCGCTGCCCACAGTTCCCTCTACCGTCTAAGTGTCGACAGAAACTTCTTATCCGATGTTCCTTAGTGGTTTACAGGTTTAAATGAAAAGACCTCTGGCAGTAGCACAGACAGAAACACTGCTAGCATATAATTAAGTCAGAAGTTGGTCAAGGTCAAAGCTCTTTAGCAGATACAATTCAAATGCTCTCCATGTTTACATTTACTTCCTAATATTTACATGAAATGATAAGCCTCCATTCTACTGCCAATGTGTCACCAGTTAAAATTTAACTCCTCTTTAAAGACTTCCTTTTCTTGAATAATTTTCTGATCGTTTCAATTCACAGTGAGCTCTCTCCTGGAGCTGTGTCCTCATTCCTTACAGAGATCACACTATAATTTATCAGTTGTATTGGCAAAAACCCTGATGCTGGGAAAGATTGAGGGCAGGGGACGACATGGTTGGATGGCATCATCAACTCAGTGGACAGGAGTTTGAGTAAACTCTGGGAGACAGTGAAGGACAGGGAAGCCTGGAGTGCTACAGTCTGTGGGGTCGCAAAGAGTCGGACATGACTGAGCAACTGAACAACAATAATAATGAATGACATCTCCCAGCAAATGAGTAAACCAGGGGCAATGCTTTAATGTCTCTATATCCCTGTGCAACACCCAGGTCTAAGCTGTGCTGGGTCCTGACTTCCATTTGTAAATGAAGTTGGATTGGGTTTTTGGTGCTCAGTGCTCAAAAAAGTGACTGCTACTGGCTTGGTAAGTCAATGATCTTTGATATTATTCCACCATACAAGGAAGTGAGATAGGAGGAGGGTATAATATAGAGAATGTAATATAGAGAATGTAAGATTCCAGGGAATCTTCCTGAACCAGGGATTGAACCCGGGTCTCCTGCATTGCAGGCAGATTCTTTCCAACTGATCTATGAGGGAAGCCATGACAGAGGAGGGGGCTTAATCCAATTTAGGGGTGAGTCTCGGTGCAGGGCAAGAAGAACACGTCAAAAAGGATTCCCAGAGAAAGGCAAATACCACGTGATGCCACTTACATGTGGAATCTACACTGTGTCCCAAATCAAAGCATCTACAAAACAGAAACAGACTCACAGACATAGAGAATATACTGGGGGCTGCCAAGGGGGCGCAGGGTGGGAGAGGGGTGGATTGGGAGCATGGGATTGACAGATGCAAACTATTATAGGATGGATCAACAACCAGGTCCTACCATATAGCACAGGGAACTATATTCAGTATCCTGTGATAAACCATGATGGAAAAGAATATGGAGAAGCAGGTATATACGTGTATAACTGAGTCACTTTGCTGTACAGCAGAATCAACACAACACTGTAAATCAACTATACTTCAATTCAAAAAAGAAAAAAAAAAAAGGATTCCCATCGGTTTGCATCCAAGAAGACTTGAAGGATAGAATGGCTAAAACAAGGAAAGGGGAGAGTTCCCAGTACAGAGACCTACAAACCTGCGAGGACACACACCCCAAGGGACCCCAAATGGCCCCAGTGGGTTATGCCCTTGCTTAATCCGACTACGGTGGGTGGAATCTGTGACTTTCTTTTAGGACGTGGCACAGGGGAAGGGGTATCACTCTTGCGAGTGTGTGACATTATATGTAAGACTCCACCAAGCTTCTCCTGCTGGCCCCGAAGAAGCGGGTGGGCCCAGGGTGAGAACACCAGTGGGTGATTTCCTGAGTGACTAAATGTATAACAATCTCGTGTCATTCCCTAACAGTGTGTGTGTGTGTGTTTTGATTTAAGCACTTGACACTGACTGAGCTCCTACTGTGTGCACCGTGTAGTACAGTGTTCGTGTACTACATGGGGTAAGAAACAGGGTGGGAAGCTGAGAGTAATTTCAGGGTAGCAGCCTGCAGGAAAACAGAGACCTAGGAAAGACTGAGGGCAGAAGGAGAAGGGGACGACAGACGAGGAGATGGTTGGATGGCATCACTGATTCAATGGCCATGAGTTTGAGCAAGTTCTGGGAGATAGTAAAGGACAGGGAAGCCTGGTGGGCTACAGCCCATGGGGTTGCAAAGAATCAAACACGACTGAGTGATTGAACAACAACAGCAGTCCTACAACCACAAAGAACTCAGTTCTAGAGCCACATGAGCTGGGAAGAGGACCACAAGCTCTAGAAGGGAATGCAGCCTTAGCTGACAGACTGAGACCCAGAGAGAGGACCAGCTACGCTATGCCTGGACCCCTGACCCACAGATACTAGGAGACCCTGACTTGTGCTGTGAAAGCTGCTAAGTTTATGGCTGATTGTTACACAGCAATAGATAACCAACACAATACCTCTGCATGCTATTTCTACCCTAATAGATGTGTACTAAGTCACCTCCAATTGATGCCTAAATACTTGTCATTAATTTCACATCAGTGTTACAGACTGAATGTCTAGCACCCCTTTGCCCCCAATTCATATGCTGCAGCCCTAACTGCCAGTGTGATGGTATTTGAAAGTCGGGCCTTTAGGAAGTAATTTCATTTAGGAGGGTGAGGTCCCATAATGGAAAGAAGGAAGACAGACCAGAAGTCACTCTCCACCGTTTGAGGACATAATAAGAAGGCAGCTGACTGTAAAGAAAGAAGGAGCCCTTTGCTAGAACCTGACCACGCAGGTACCCTGATCTCAGAATTCCAGCCTCCAGAACTGTGTGAAATAAGTGTGTGTGTTTAAGCCACGCTATGGTATTTTATCAGAGCAGCTCTAAGATGAAGATAGTCAAACTGCAAGATACCTGTCTCTCTTTCCCTCTTCTTCCTCTCTTTTTTTATACTAAGAAACTCCTAGGTTAAAAACATAATCTGAGCAGTGACTTTAAAATACTTCTCTGACCCTGCACTGCTGCTTGCAGGGTCAGAAGGTGAGGTTCGAGGAATACCTCCAACTCTGAGGACATCCATATACTCAAAGGCCAAGCCCCAGCTGCCTGCATTTCTGCCTCTCCCGTGTGATAAGACACTGGAGGTGGGGCGGGAGACAAAGCTGGAAGCCCAAATGGGGGTTTTGGCCATTTCTGATCCTGGGAGAAAAGGTTGCACTGCCAACTTTATGGCTAATTTTTGCAATCGAGGCCAGACCACTCACCACTTAGCTAAGGGGTAAAGGCTTCATACCTGCATGTGTAAAGAATGGATTTTACCTCGGCTTTCGGGACTGGACTTTGGGCAACCTACATGATTTCAGACGATTTCTGGTCTCCCGCACAACAGCTCCCATGGTGCACAGGGAACGTGCAGCGTTACGACAATGCAGTTAGAGGATCTGGTGCCTCACTTCTTAGATGCTGGAGGCTGCCTAGCTCTTTGCTGGCACTGGGCTGCTTATCAGCCAACATCTGTTGACCGATTGAATGAAAATATATTCAGGACCTGATGCTTCAGTGGGTCCCCAAGAACACAGTCTCCAAAGAGTCAAGGACTTCAAATACAAGGTTAATGGTGGAAGGACAAAGAGTGTTGGCCAGCGTGATACCACGATACCATCTTTCTAATGCTGACAAACAACTGATTAGCAGTCATCACAGGACACAGAACTTAACCATCTCTCCGGGGGCTGACGGGCCAGCCATTTGCCCTCTGAAATCTTACCTTCGTCTTCCCCAGTTGCCACTCACTGTTGGAGGCGTCGTAGAGCTGCAGCAGGGCCGTGCACTTGCCCCTGATGTCCTCAGGCAGCGCCACATTCCTCATTAGCACCTTATACCTGCAACGTGAGAATGTCCAGCATCACCGTGGGTTACAACCTTTTCCCCAATCACTTTGAAAAGAAAGAGGGTCTCTGCAGCTCCATCTTGCCTTTTGTAAAAGTCCTGGAAGGGTCTCCGGACGGCATAGCCAGCTTTCCGGATCCTGACCGTCTCCAGCATCCCGGAGTACCGCAGCTGGTTGACCACAACTGCCTGGTCAAACTGGTCGGGCATCTAAAATGTGCCAAGAGGTGAGAAGATAAGGTTATTAACAAGACCACCCACACCATAGCTGTACACACATACACTTTGGGCCTACACAAATACATAGAAGAGAAAATGAACTCAACCCATGTACCTATAGACTTGTCGTAATAGCCAGCACTATCAACCCTGCCCCATCCTTAGCCCACATACTCTTTGTTCCTGGATTTTTTTGGGAAACAAGTCCCAGATAGCACACCTTCTCATCTGTAAACATTTCAGTATCTTTTTTTTTTTTTTTTTAACTTTTTCTCTTTTTTTTGACCACACTGTGCAGCATGCAGGATCTTAGTTCCCCAAATGAAGATGAAACCTGTGCCCTTGCAGTGGAATCATGGAGTCCTAACAACTGGACCACCAGGGAAGGCCCCCCATCAGTATCATTTTTAAATAGAACTACAGCACTATTAGGAGTCTTCCCTGTAGCTCAGATGGGAAAGAATCTGCCTTCAGTACAGGAGACCAGGGTTCTATCCCTGGATCAGGAAGATCCCCAGGACAGAGGAGCCTGGCGGGCCACAGTCCAGGGCGTTGCAAACAGTCAGACACGACTAAGCAACTAACCCTTCAACCACTTTTCATCACAATACTATTATATTTAAAAGATATCAATAATTCCTTGATATTAATATCCAGGTTCAAATTTCTCATTATTTTACGAATAGCATAACCAGACCACCATTTTTAATTCTATGTTTTCCAAAGAAGCTAAAGTGTCATACATTTATCACTTTGTTTTTAATACTGCAATTTCCAGGCATTTTTTAGCTGAAGAATGCAGTGAAGTGACCCAGGGAGGACTGGGGGAATAGTTAGGGGCCAGAGGGGAAAAGGAGAGATTGTAAGTGGAGAAAAGAAACAAAAATTCTCAACTTCTAGTCAAACACGCTGTTTATCACGCTCCATACTATGATCACTAAATATATTAATCCCAGAACATACAAATGAAAGGCAGAGGAAATCAAACCAAGACTTAACATTCTGAGTCGTATTCTCAGATCTGCTCAGTTGCCAAACAAACTGGCACTGCTGAAAGGACAATGGTCTTTCAGGGAAAAGCCCCAAAGTAGGCCATTTCCCATTCACAGCTTTTTGAGCAGTGATTTGTTTTTTAATCCAGACACCCCATTTCCTTTAATTAACTTGCATTTTGTTATCTTACAGAACTGGGTATAAGATGGCTGAAAAATAGTGCCATAGGACCCAAAGATGTTGTTAAAAAGTGCAAAGACATAAAGTGGCTTAAATTTGTGAGCTGTAAAAACACAGCCAGTCATTAGCACAAAATCAGGCTGAAAGGCACATTATCCTGTTGGCTTTCCAAACTAGCAAAACATAAATCTGAAGAATGCTCTGCAAAATCTTTGCAGCGTTTGATGGAAAAGTTGCTGTCCCATGCAGCAGAATGACTTCTCTCGTATTTAATTTCTCCTAAAACACAGTAGTCAAACTGTCTCTGCTTGGCAGCATTCTACCCACATCTAGCCAATAAACTAGGGCAAATACCCAAAGAATTGTGGCTCATTGCTTTCTAGTCTTAATTACTTCAAATATTCTTAGACAAGAAAGAATAGAATAAAAGCATGAAAAAATTAGCCTTGGTTACTCCTCTACTTAATCTTTGGATTTAAAAAATGAAGAGGTGCAACAGTTCTCAAGGTACGTGGTTAAAAGTTCTTAAATTTATTTGGGGATATAATCTGAATCCACAATGACCACCAGAGAGCTAACATAAAACAAACACTGAATAAGACATCAGGCTTAGTTAACTGTTAAATTCATAGTCAGAGAAATCTACAAATTTCATGTTTAATCATTTGATGCTTCAAGACTTGTCCAATTTTTAAAAAATCTCTCTGAACTTTCACCATTCCTCACCCATACTGTTTTTCCCTTGCTCCTTTTCTTCCGATCTCTACTTAACAAAGTCCATACAATTCCTTAGTTTGGTACTAGTTATTAAAACTCTGAAAAATACTACTAAACGGACACCCCTATCCATAAAGTCCAGCCGCACTTACCATCTTCCAGTCCCTCCGAGGAACATTCCACATTCAGTTTCGCTCTCAGGCCAAAATTCATATGGAAAACAACTGCCACACTGACCTTTTCGCCACAGCTAAAGACACTGAACAATAATGAACACCATTCCTGTGCTTTAAAAAGTGCTCGGTCGCCATGACAACCCCTTCCATTCTCGGGCTAATTAGTGTGGTGTGGTTGTAGGGTTTCATAGAGCCCAGGGAGGGGAGGGCGGGAGGCAGCCACCAGGAGTGGCCACTCTTTCCAGGCTCCCATTGTGACTGTGCTTCTGCCCCTTCACGGAAATTTAACCAGGGGAAGGCGGATCTCTGGGCAGACTGTCACCCTGGGCAACCCACCGGGCCATCGCGAGGGGAGTAGACCTGTATCTCCATTGGTGTGTCTCTTCTGAGTTTTAACTTCCTTTTCTTTCTGGTTCAAAGATGACACAGCTAGGAGGGGTGGGGGACAAGTCACAACTCAAAGGCATGTGTCCTTCTGAAACTTCCCTCATGGCCTCCAGTCCACACTGGTAACTAGTTGTCCAGAACTGGAGGGTCCCTCTTCAAAGACTCCCTGCAGTGTCCTAACTGGGAAGTTTTGCTGGCCAACAGCTAAGGAAGATTTGGGAAATAACAGCCATGAACTAGGGTAATTAAAGTCCCGGGAGACCCATTTACCAAATATTAAATGAATAAACACCTACTACGCGTCAAGGTTTTGTGATTCATGCTTGGGGAGAAAACATTAAAAAATACCTGCTAGATTCTTTTGTGTCTTAAACCAACAGCCTCACCAGAGTAGAGCATTCATTATAACTGATGAACCCACAGGATACATCCTAATCACCCCGAGCCCACAGCTGACGTCAGGGTTCACTCTTGACTGTTTACATTCTGTGAGTTTTGATGAGTGTGTAATGATACGTGTCCATCATCAGAGCCTCACTCACAGTGGTTTTGCTGCCCAGAAATCCTGTGCTTCATCTAGTCACCTCTACCTCTCCCCAACCCCTGGCAACCACTCATATTTTTACTGTCTCCACATTATTTTTTTTGTTGTTGTTTTTAAAAGCAGTTTTAGGTTCACAGCAAAATTGAGAGTAAAGTACAGAGAATCTCTTATACCTTCTGCCCTTCACTTGCATAGCCTCACGGGCTGATTCTGTCTCCAATGACCCTGGAATTTAGGAGGGTGACAGACGTCAGTGCTTATATAGTAGACAGCCTAATATCAAACTTCATCTGTCCACTGACAGATGAATGGATAAAGAAGTTGTGGTACATATACACCATGGAATACTACTCAGCCATATAAAGGAAGGCACTTGACTCAGTTCTAATAAGGTGGATGCCTATTATACAGAGTGAAGTAAGTCAGAAAGAGAAAGACAAATAACATATATTAGTGCATAGATATGGAATCTAGAAAGATGGTACTGATGAGCCTATTGCAGGGCAGCAATGGAGACGCAGACATAGAGGAGATTTTTTGACACAGTGGGGGAAGGAGAGGGTGGGACAAGTTGAAAGAGTGGCATCAGAACATACACATTACCATAAGCAACATTAAACAGCGAGTGGGAATTTGCTGCATGACGCAGGGCGGTCAAATCTGGCACTCAGTGACAGCCCAGAAGGGTGGGAAGGGGTGGGAAGCAGCAGGGAGGTTCAAGAGGGAGGGGACATATACATATACCTATGGCTGATTCATGTTGATACATGGCAGAAACAGACACAATATTGTAAAGCAACTGTCCTCCAATTCAAAGTGAATTTAAAAGCACATTGAAAATCAAAATCGTGTTCCTTGGGAATGCAGAAGAAAGAAAAGTATCGAGATGGTACAGGTGGTACATGAATTTGAATTAAGATCCCACAAGTCAGAGTCTGGACTCTCACATCTACAACTCAGTGCTGGGGCGATGGGACATTCTACACAGAGAGCACAGCTCACACCGAAAAGGCGGAGAGGGAACCTGCGCTGACAGCGGACACGGCACTCAAGTCTGAAGCCACTGCTTCCAGGTTCAGGGGCTGCTGGCCGGGGTCAGGCCTGGGCTGTAGACGGACCTCCCTCCCCTCCCCCTTCCCTTGGTAGTGGCAAAACTGGAAACCAGACCAGAGGAATGGCCGGGTATACGCTGACATCATGCCCATCATGAAATGTTATGTGCCCATTAAAAAATAAGCACAAATTAAAAATGCCCCAGTAGGGACTTCCTGGAGATCCAGTGGTTAGGACTCTGTGCTTTCCCTGATGAGGCCGTGGGTTCAATCCCTGATCGGGAACTGTGATCCCACAAGCTGAGTGGAGTGGTAAAAATAAATTTTAAAAAAATTAACAAATTAAATAAGCAACAAATATTAGATACAAATAGTATATAAAATGATTAAATAACATATAAATGGGCTTCCCTGGTGGCTCAGCTGGTAAAGAATCCACCTGCAGTACAGGAGTTCTGGGTTCGATCCCTGGGTTGGGAAGATCCCCTGGAGAAGGGAAAGGCTACCCACTCCAGTATTCTGGCCTGGAGAATTCCATGGACTGTGTGGTCTATGGGGTTGCAAAGAGCAGGACACAACTGAGTGACTTTCACTTCACATAGAAATAAATACTAAATGTATTTTTAAATACCCCAGTTAACTCTCAAACCTTTTGTAAGGTGAGAAAAATGATGCAGAGAAGTATGTGTGAGAATCTCATTACTGTAAAACAAACAGTGGTCCCATCAAACATGACGCCTGTTCTACGTACGCACGTGTGTGTGAATATATACATCTAGATACACGATGTGCAGAAAAGGACAGGAGGAGACATGCCAGGCTGTTGTGGAGTGGGGGGCACTATTATGGGTGGTGGGAAGAAGAGACAGGTAAGAAAAAAGGGGGGAATCAGATGGCACTAAGAGAAAGAAATAATCACATACATACCACATAAGAAATTTCTGTTTGGCTGTATATCTTTGAAGACACATAAAAATTTTTTTTTTACAAAGTAAAAGAAAAAATCAGGTACAGAATGGATTCTAGAGGTCCTTCATGGAATAAGGTGGACATGGGGACAGAGAAGCAGGGGAGAAGCTGCTGGAAGGGTACTTTAAAGTAAAAGCAACCCAAATGTCCATCAACTGATGAGCAGATGAAAATGTGCTTCATATCCATGACAAGGAATATAATCAGCCATAAACATGAAGCGCTGTTACCTGCTACAACATGGATGAGCCTTGAGAACGCTACACTAAGTGAAGGAAGCCAGCCGTATAAAAGACCACATGTTCCATGATTCCATCCACGTGAAATGTCCAGGACAGGAAATCTACAGGGACAGGAAGTACAGTGGTGGCTGCTCGGGGCTGCAGAGACAGAGGGGCAGCAGCTGACAGGTAAGAGGGCTTCTTTTTAAGCAAATGAAAATGCTTTAAGTGTCGGGGGTGAGGGTTGCACAGATCTGTGAACATGTCAAAAACGACTGAGTGCTATGCTCTAAATGAGTCAACTGTATGCAATGAGATTTACAGCTTAATAAAGCCTAGAAAAAAGGTATTGTAAAAGCCAGACTGACATCGAGGCATTTAAAATGGACAAAAAGAGATGGATGCAAGAGAAAATTTGCATTCTGGAGACAGGACTAAATACATTTAGCTTCAGGTAATTTAATTCTACAAAACAAAACTAAACAAAAAATAGAACTTTTCCCCTTACAATCTGAAAAAATAAGATTTCATAATGCTTCAATAAAACAAGTGATGGATAACAGAGCATGCTAAGCCCTCCACAAAAATCAATTATGGGTAAAGGCAAGCTTTGGTAGCTAAATGTCTACATAAAGGGCAACAGAAGTTCTGGCAGACAGGGACACAGGACAGGGAGGGTGTTTTACAACAAAAAAAGAAAAATGCATCTGTGTGCTGATGAACACGATTACCCTGAATATTACCTAGCCTTCCATAATTCCAAAAATAAAGCGGAGACAGTAAGAAGTATGACAGCGGAGCTTGGAAATAGTCACCTGTCCATAGTAAGGGGCTGCTCAATCTGTGCTTATTTAACTAATGAATACAGAAGGAGTTAATTATCTGTGGACCCTTGAAGTTCTAATGCTTTTCAGTGTTTGAGACCTCACGGATCTGAGACGTCCTAGATTTGAAACCGAGGAGCCCTGAGAAGGGCCCAGGGAGAGGGGGTGGGAACGCAGCCTGCTACACAGAGGCGGGGGTGTGTGTGTGTCTGGGACCAGCCAGGACTGCAGACAGAAGGCATCCTCTCTCCTCTGATGGGAAAAGTCACACAGACACACAGACACACACACACACACACAGATTAAGCACTACACAGACACACACACACAGACACACACACACACACAGATTAACCACTACACAGACACACACACACACAGACACAAACACACTGATTAAGCACCACACTGACCAGAAACAAGGCGGGGGTGGTGGGGAAATCCAGTCCTCCTGCTAAGGTGAGACCCTCTCCACGCCTTACAGTCTCCTGAAGAGAAGACCCCTGAGGGCAGAGGACAAGCTGGACCAGGACGCCGGGCTGGCACAGAACCAACTCTTACGGCACTCTGCCGTCATCCATTGTCACGCAGTATCACTTAACATGGATCTATGAGACCAGTTTTTTAAAAAATTTGCCATGAGGGGAGAAAACTATTCTCTCTAGAAGAAACGCTATGCTTTATCTGACTATACACTCATAAATTGATGACTATCATAACTCACTGTGATTTACTTAAGTACACTGTGCCAAAGAGGAATTAGGCAAGATAAAATAAACTGGAAATAAACACAGTGATTAAAAGGGAACAAAGAGTAGAAAATGCATCGCATTCATCTTTTTGCCTTGGTTGACAGGAAGCTCAAACTTAAATTTACTTCTCAACAGTAACTTTTGTTAACCAGGTATTTTATTTTTCCTTAATTTTTGGCAAAACAGGCTTCACAGATGTTAATCAACAGATTATCAGCTTCTTTATGGAAGCTATGTTATTTTTATAGTCTAAAATAAGAACCATAAAAAGATAATCTTAAAAACATTAATAATTTTTAAAAAGAATTCTATTATTCTACCCTCAAAGAACTACTGATGAGTATACACATAGGATTTCAAATGGTTTCTTAGCAGCCTTGCAGGAATCAAGCCCTCTTATTCGATACGCGGGAGATTCCCACAGCCATCCTTCAACCCATACAGCACTTGAACGCAGAAATTTGATGGGGTGGGTGTGATGAGTAATATTATTCCATTTTGCAGATGAGGAAACTGGAAGTGAGTAAGGCTAAAAGACTTGTTCAAACCAATTTTAATATTTGCTTAAATCACACAAAGTTCAAAGTGATTTGCATTCCTAAAAACTAGTATGTGAATCAAACTTGATTCAAGCCATATTTTCCAACCGGTATGTTATAAATTTGGAGGCATACTTCCATAGGATACTATTCTCAAAGGAGTGAGCTGGAAACTTCTCTAGGGAAAAGAGTACAGTGAATTCTAGGCAGAAAATGCGTATTGTAGCATTTCCAGAAACTCTGGGTCTTCCAGGCACAGGGAGACAGTATCTAAAAATAGTAACACTGAGGAGGGGGCCTTAGAAACAACCTGTCAGGAACAGACACAATGTAAACGCGGGCGATCAAAGGTCACAATTCTAAGGCCATGACAATGTAAAGCAGAAACTGGTTCACTGCCCTGTGAGTTCAGTCAAATATCTATATACAGAAATAATGAGTGGACAGAGGAAACCTTTTGGAAAATCTAATAGCGAATTCTGAGCAAATCCATCTTTAGTAACTGCTAACACAGACAATGAAAGGCTGACATGTTTCATTGCATCTGAGCCCAGAGAAACGACAGAATTTAACTGTTCTTTGAGCCACTGGTGGCTGCCACTCCTCCCGCCTCTCCTCCTCCCTCCTTGGGTACCAGCTGCCATGGACAGGGGCCAGAGAAGAGCTGACCCACAACAGACACTCACTGAACCCCACCCCATGGCATGAGCCTGCCTGGGCAACACGTTTCATGCTGACTGCGTCTGCTTTCACAACAAATGCAACTTGATCATTCAAGCTGGTGCTTCTGAACACAGGCTACAACTGATTTCTAGAATGAGTCCTTTTCTCCCTTTTAAGGAGATGCTTAATTTATTCGAAGTCTAAAAACTAACCACTTGATAGGATCACAATGTCTTAGAGATGAGGTAAAAGTAAACATTACTATTTTCATCAATCGAAAGTATTTATTAAGAATCTTCCATAGACTGGGCGCTTCCGTGGTGGCTCAGATGGTAAAGCGTCTGCCTACAATGCGGGAGACCCGGGTTCGACCCCTGGGTTGGGAAGATCCTCTAGAGAAGGAAGTGGCAGCCCACTCCAGTACGCTTGCCTGGAAAACCCCATGCATGGAAGAGCCTGGTAGGCTACAGTCTATGTGGTCGCAAACAGTCGGACAGGACTGAGCGATTTCACTTTTACTTTTCCATAGACTGAACAAGCACAAGCTCTGGGATGCACCAGAGCAAATCCAGTCCCTGCTTTGACCAACAAATGTAGGCTTTCTTTGGTTCCAATCTGCTTGGAATGTAACATGGAGGCAAACCCTGGGTCTGGCACTATGAGTCCCCAGAACACAGAATAACCAGACATGGGATCTGAGCCTTATACCGAAGTGTGTCTTACTGTCCTGCTTTAGTAGCCTAATACATTTGTTTTTAACTTCATATTCCAGGGACATTCCTGGTGGTCCAGTGGTTAAGAATCTGCCTGCCAATGCAGGGGACACAGGCTTGATCCCTGGTTCAGGAGGATCCCACATGTTGCCGGGCAACTAAGCCCGTGTGCCACAGCTACTGAGCCTGGGCTCTAGAGCCCAACAGCTGCCACTACTGAGGCCTGCGAGCAGCGCTGAAGACCCAGAGCAGCCCAAAATCAATCAATCAATTAAAAACAAACTTTATATTCTCTAAGACTTACCCCTGGCCCAACACTCGTAGACTGAAACTGAGTGGTGTAACATTCTAAAACTAATAAGGAGTTCTATTTTTTTTATTGTGTTTTTTAATGGCTTCTGACTTGCTTCCTCGATGAAATATTATCAACTTTATTTATGTACATGGCAGCTCTGCAGTGGAGGTACAGTCCATATTATGGAGGATTAGTACCCAACATCCCAAGAACTATTAAATTGATTCTTGCATAAAACCATTACATGACTCTTCATTTTGATAAGTAAACATTGTGGAGTGAAAGAGAGACACCAGTGTAATAGAGAGGACTTAATATATTAGGCATATTTGTGTTAAGATCAGATCATGGGATATGGGCCTCCTTGGTGGCTCAGACAGTAAACAATCCACCTGCCATGCAGAAGACCCAGGTCTGATATCTGGGTCAGGAAGACCCTCTGGAGGAGGGCACAGCAACTCACTCCAGTATCTTGCCTGGAGAAACCTGTCGACAGAGGAGCCTGGTGGGCTACAGTCCATGGGGTAGCAAAGAGTCCGACAAGACTGAGGAACTAACACTCACTTTTTTCATGGGATATACCTTTACCTTAATTTAACTTTAAAAGCAAATAAATATTAAGAAGGCTGATAACCCTTCATCAACTTTAAGAAGTAAAAATACTACAGAAGGGTTTACCTAAAATTGATCACACTAATAAAATATCATTCCCAGCCTTACAGTGACTGAGTCTCCGTAAAACTCCTGTCCTTATGTCTTACTAATTAACAGAAAATTAAGACCTAAGACCTCTCAATCTTTATTGATTGTTTCATTACATCAAATTCTCAAAAGCAGTTAATAAATAGTGGACAGGGGTTTATCCTGCTTTTGAATGATTTTTAAAAGCACAGTTCCTGAAGCAGCAGTGTAAGTTTCCTGACCTTGAACAGGAAGTAAACAACAGCCAATTAAACTAGAGACAAAGATTCTTTGTCTCACATCAGTCACTTCTTTCTGGGGCTGTTCAACATTCAAGGCAGTTATTGCCACTTGTTAAGTTTTTCATTTTGAGAAAGAGGCAGAAACAAATTTCCCCTGGAGAAGCAAGCCTACTCCCCTCCCAGGTGAGGAATGGGAAGCATCTTGGTTACACGAGTGGCTGAAGCTGTCAGTCAGTGCTGGGGGTCAGATTATAGAGCCTGGAAATTTCTCACCCGCCAGATACAGCCTTCAAACCACACCCTTCCCAGATGAGTGCAGTTTTTAAAAAGCAAGGCAATCCAAGCTGTTATAGGTGGGCACTGTGGTCCTCACCTCGGATCCACACAAATCCCAACTACTTAATGGGGAAGGGAACTCTGAACATAAATAACACACAGGTGCATCATGAAACCTTTCTAAGGCACTGTGTTAGCACTGTCCTTCCCCCGCCTGTTCATGAACTGACCATACACACCAAATTAACACAAAAGATTCAATTTCCCATTGAAGCCCCCCACCCAATACGTTCCAATCTATTTTCCCCGTCAATGCATCCCACCCACCCTCTACATCTAATTCAGATGAGAAGTAACTCTAGCAGCTCCTTGACTAAAAAAACTTCCTGTCTTGGCTCAGCTGAAGCCAGCTTCCCCACCTGAAATGTTCCCCTGTTGTCTCTGTTGAGTTCCATGGGTCTTTTAAGGGCTTTGCAAATACTCCCTCCTTAATAAAATTGTCCTGGATGCATCAAATTTGTGCCGTCTATGACCTCGCCATGCTCTTTCTCATTTTTCTAACTGACAGTGAATTTACAATCGTGTTAGTTTCAGGTATATAGAGACGTGATTCCATTATTTTATATATAAAAACCAGATTTACATGTATTACATTTATATATGTATATTACATATATATTTACAAATATGTATTTCATTTTCAGATTCTTTTTCATTATAAGTTATTACAAGACACTCCTATGGCAACCCACTCCAGCATTCTTGCCTGAAAAATACCATGGATGGAAGAGCCTGGGAGGCTACAGTCCATGGGGTCACAAAGAGTCGGACACAACTGAGTGACTTCACTTTCTTTTCTTTATTACAAGACACTGAATATAAGTCCCAATACTATACTGTAGGTCCTTGTTGTTTCATAAATCATGTGTGTACCTGCTAATCCCAAACTTCTAATTAATTCCCCTTCGCTTTCCCCTTTGGTAAAGGGTAAGTCTGTTTTCTGGGGGCTTCCCAGGTGGTGCAGCAGTAAAGAATCTGCCTGCCAATGCAGGAGACCGACGAGAAGTGGTTTTAATCCCTGGGTTGGAAAGGTCCTCTGGAGTAGTAAGCGGCAATCCACTCCAGTGGATTCTCGCCTGGGAAATTCCATAGACAGAGGAGCCAGGCAGGCTGTAGTTCATGGGGTCCAAAAAGTTAGACATGACTCAGCAAATGAAGCGTGTGTGTGCGACACACACACACACCCGCATATAACTTAAACAAATCCTCCTGTATAATTCACCTCAGTGCTTAGTTGCTCAGTCATGTCCGACTCTGTGCGACCCCATGGACTGTAGCCTGCCAGGCTCCTCTGTCCATGGGGATTCTCTAGGCAAGAACCCTGGAGTGGGCTGCCGTGCCCTTCTCCAGGGGATCTTCCTGATCCAGGGATCGAACCCCAGGTCTCCTGCATTGCAGGCAGATTCTTCACCATCTGAGCCACCAGGGAAGCCCATAATACCTGATACAATGTAAATGCTACCTAGATAGCTATAAAAATAATGTAACTGCTATGTAAAAAGTTGCTGGTAAATTCATGTTTTGTGTTTTGGAACTTTGCGGAATTTTTTCTTCTGAGTATTTCTGATCTGAGGTTGGTTGAATTCCCGGATGTGAAACCCTTGGATCAGGAGCGTTAACTATATTTACTCAATTGAGTTGAACACTTCCATTCACACAAAAACATACACGTGAATGTTTATAACAGCTTTATTCATAACCATCAAAAGCTGGAAGCAATCATCACGCCCTTCAATAGGTGAACGGAAAAATAACTGCAGTATTCATTCAATGGAATTTTACTCAGATATTTTTTTAAACTCTCAAGTCCCCAGAAGACATGGTGGAACCTTAAATGCACAGTGCTAGGTGAAAGAAGCCCCTCTGAAATGGGCATATATTGGGTTGGCCAAAAATCTCATTCAGGTTTTTCCATAAGAGGTTACAGAAAAACTTGAATGAACTTTCTGGCCAACGCAATACTATGTATGTGATTCCAATTACCTGACATTCTGACTAAGACAAAGCTATAAAGTAGGGGTCCGCAATCTTGGGACTGCAAACTGGTACCTCCTGTCAGCAGTGGCGTGGAATTAGAAATACAGAGCACAATGCATGTAATGCGCTTGAATCATCCTGAAATCATCCCCATCCAACCCTGGTCCGCGGAAAAACTGTCTTCTATGAAATCATTCCCTGGGGCCAAAATGGATGCAGACAACAGAAAGATGAGTGATTGCCAGGGCCTTGGGGAGGGCTGAACAGGTAAAGAATAGGAAAATTCTAGGTTGAGGAAACTTTCATATGATACTATAGCTGACATGATACATATTAATCTTTCCGTTATGTGGAATCTTGAAAGATGGTACTGATAGACCCGTTTACAGGGCAGCGATGTAGACACAGGCACCCAGTACGCACCTGTGGACACGGGGTGGGAAGAAGAGGGTGGACTGAACTGAGACGGTGGCATGGAAAAACATATACACTACCATACGCCAAACAGATACGATGCAGGGAGCTCAGATCAGGTCCTCGGTGACAACCTAGAGGGGTGGGATGGGGTAGCAGACGGAAGGTGGCTCAAGAGGGAGGGGACATATGTACACCTGTGGCTGATTCATACTGATGTCTGGCAGAAACCACCATAATCCTGTAAAGCTATTACCCTCCAGTTAAAAACAAACAAAATTTTAAAGACATATAGAACTTTACAGCCAAAGAAGGAACCTTGGCGGATCCTATGAAATAACTCAGATTATCACAGAAGAATCTGAATGTATTACAAATGTATGAGACAACATCGCAGGAAGGACTGAGCAGAAAAGCTGCAACGAAAGGACAATAGCATTGGACACGGAGTCTGCTCTAAGACTCAGGGGCAGGAGGAGTCACATGAAAGCACTTTATTGTGGTGGATAAAGTGGTTTCCTGGGGGGTGTAAACGAACATTTCTGATACCACTGTACCTTTACACTGGAATGGAACAAATAAACAGATGCATGGTGGAAGAAGTCCTTAAGGAAACGAATTCTGCCCAACTAGAGTTGACTCACTTGCATGTAAACAGCAGCAGAAAAACCCAACTCTGATGCTTCTCAACCTCAACTCTAAAGGATGCCAGTCACAAGGTCCAAGCCGTCCTCAAAATGTGTTTCCAGGGAACAAGCCCCAAACTCAGCTCAACACCCACCTAGTTTTTCAATGATTTACAGGACACAACTGGAATGTGTTTCTATGGGAAGGAGTTCAGCCCAGCATGTACCAAAGCACTTTTTGGCACAGAGTTTAATGAGGACAGATATAAAATACCAGGAGATGCAAGCAAAGTCTGGTTTTCTCCATTATCGTTGAAGGAAAGAATAATGCATGCCAAGGGGGTTTAAAATAAAAAATATAGAGAATATATGCAATGAAAGCCCCACAGCTCTCCTGGAGAAAACCACTCTTGCCAGCTTCCCGAGCTTTCTTCTGGATGTATTCTATGCACACATGGATACGGATGTGCACCTGTGCACGCAGATGAACACATTCTTGAGGTGTTGTGTGTTTTTTTCTTTTGAAAGCCAATAAAGACATGCTCGATGCTTTGCTCTGTTCACCCAAGGTAATCTTGGAGAGCTCCCTGTTATGACACACAGACCTCCCATGATTTTTCACAGCAGCACACTATGTCTTTACCAGAATGGGTGTGTAATCAGCTCCCTATGGAGGAACACTGAGGTTGTTTCTCCCCTGAGCTGTTTTCTATTCCACTTTTACAGAATGAAAGGAAATAAAGTGGAACCTTGGAGTCCCCACACTAGAGAATATCCTATCAGTACCTCCATGCCGGGCCCCCTCTTTGCTTCATGGTGCATGAATCCTGTATCTCTGATGCCAGTGGTTAGAACCCCAGAGAACAGAAGGTGATTACCCCAGTGTGAAGTCTTATAACCTCCTCCAAGATGGAGATCATCCCACCTCTACTGGCAAGGAAAAACAATTACCAAGACGCCTGATATGTGAGACAGGCTCTTGATCTATGAGAAGATTACACCATGGACTCCCAGGTTATATAAAGTGTCAACAACACTTCGGTACATTTTGGTCAATGAATCAGAAACTACCAAATGAGATGATTAACTAGCAACTCAATGCTGCAAATTTTCTATTATGTTCCAGCATCTCAGACCACAGAACTTTGGGAGCTTATCTGCCACCCTCTAACAAGGTCATTTAATAGTTATTTCTAGTCCACATGAATGATAGAAACCTAAAGAGATGGGTTACAGTAAAAGGTTGTATCTTAAGTAATTTAATGATAAAAAAATAGCAGCTACCCTCCCCATGGAACAGGGACCTCTTTCCACTTTACGAGTATCTCAATCTTTACAACTACCCTCTGAGTAAATCAGTCCATGATGATCAAGTGAAATGTGTGATTAAGGTGAAGAGAGGCAGCCATTCAGGAAACGCTACTAGCTGACATTTGCATAGCACTGCGTAGATCAGATGCCACGTGTTCATCTCTACCGCCCTGTGAGGTGGGCAGGGCAGCAATTAGCATCTTCACCACACAAGTGCAAAGGATGTGAGTGATCTAACCTGAGTCACAGTTACCAGGACACAGGAAGGATAGGCACCCACTTCCAACATCAGAATTCCTGCAAATTCTGCCAAAACTTCCCTAGAATGTAGGAACTCCTCTACTTATTAGACAAGTTCAAGTCCAAACTGACATCATGTGAGTAGCTGCTATGATTGTCTGTGAGTGGCTGATGCACTTCTGTTCTGGTGCGTGGATTAGTCTGTATTTATGGATCTTTAGGGTGGTGGTGTAGTAGGAACAGTACTAATACTACTAGTCGTAACAGACTAGCAGCAGCAGCCGTCAAGGCAGCAGTATGACTGCTCACATGTAAGTGTCATGCTGTACGCTCAGCTCATAATACTAGATTTTATTTTATTATTTTTGGGAGCATTTGGATCTTAAATTCCTTGACCAGGGGGATCAAACCCTCACCCCCTGCAGTGGAAGCTCAGAATCTTAATCACTGGACTAGCAGGAAAGCCCCTAGTTTTTATTTAACTTTAGCCACTATTAAGGTAGCACTCATCATTCTCATTTAACAGATGCACAACCTCAGGAACAGAGAGGTTAATTAACTTCTCTAGGGTCACAAACCTAGACAGCATATTAAAAAGCAGAGATTCTGCCAACAAAGGTCCATCTAGTCAAGCTATGGTTTATCCAGTAGTCATGTATGGATGTGAGAGTTGGACCATAAAGAAGGCTGAGGGCTGAAGAATCGATGCTTTTGACTGTGGTCTTGGAGAAGACTCTTGACAGTCCCGTGGACTGCAAGGAGATCTAACCAGTCAATCGGAAAGGAAATCAGTCCTGAATATTCATTGGAAGGACTGATGTTGAAGTCAAAGCTCCAACCCTTTGGCCACCTGATGTGAAGAGCCGACTCACTAGGAAAGACCCTGATGCTAGAAAAGACTGAAGACAGGAGGAGAGGGGGATGACAGAGGACGAGATGGTTACATGGCATCATCGACTCAATGGACACGAATTTGAGCAAGCTCCAGGAGGTGGTGATGGACAGGGAAGCGTGGCATGCTGCAGTCCATGGGGTCGCAAAGAGTTGGTCAGAACAGGGCTAAACCACAAGGGTCACAAAGCTCCTCGGAGACAGAGTCCAGTGAGTGAGGACCAAGCCTTCACTAGACCCACGAGCTATCCCGCTGGTCTGCAAGGTGCTCTTTTAGGAAGCAGGGTGGGAAGTTCCTGCAGTTGAAGAGTATTCATTATTTAACAATGGAGTTTGTTTCCTGATACATTTGCCCTAAATATTTCTGAATGAAATTCATCACAATAGCTATCTTGGTAGCAGACTTTAAGCCAAAACAGATATCAATTTCTTGGATTAAAATACAAATGAGACAATATATTCAGCTGCAGCAGGGGCTAGCAAAGGACAGCCTTGGAGTCACATCTGGCTTGCCACCTGGTTTGTAAATAAAGTTTTAATGGAACACAGCCATGCATTGTGATTACTTTCACAGGGCAGTGGCAAAGCTTAAAATATTTACTGTCTTGCCAGTATTTGAAAAAGTTTGCCAACCCCTGAGGTGGAGAATCAAAGCCAGGGAAAAGGTACACTCAAACAGCATAAATTGAATTGTGTTCCAAGGGTAACTCTACACGAGATTTTGAGAAATCAATATGCAAATAAAATATAAAATGTCAATAATTTTGAAATGTATTACATCTTGAAATAACACCTCAGACTTATTGGGCTAAAGCCTAATTCCACAAAAATTCCTTCCTTTTAAAAGTGGCTACTGGAAAAATTTTAATTACATACATGACTCACATTTTATTTCTACTGGACAATGCTGCTCTAACAAATTAGCTGAACCTCTGCCCTGTAATGACTTGGGGAGTGAAAGAATAACAAAGCTTAATACTGTAATTCTACTTTGAAACTTGGAGCATCTTTTATATAAATGAACTGTCAAGACTGTTTTAATACAAGGCTTATAGAGAGACAAACACCACCTATCACTTCTCATTGAAAACATTATCCATTGTTCAAAGATGAAAATTAACACTCACACAAATAATGTGAAATAGAAGAGACCTCATGAAGAGGTTTTCATGAGGGCAATGACGCTACACAAAAAAATGAGATGTGAAGAATTTCCATTTACTTCAAACAAAGTGTAAAATACCAATACAGTGATTCTCCAATGAAATATGTTGATCTCATTTTCCTAATGAATTTATGTTTTGTTTCCAAAATCACTCCAGAATACTTTAAGCAATTAAATGTGTTTTCTTGTTTGACAAGTCAATGAACCTAGCATCTTCTGCACCTATGGTGATGATGAACTAGAGTACCACAGGGGCAATCTCTCATAACATCAGACTGAACGGGCCAAAACAGGAACACATGCATTCTCATCTTTCCCCCAAACTTGGCAAGTAAATGCCTGGAAAGGCTACACAAGCTAACAGCTCCCAAAGTTTGGCTGGAGCATCTGAATGGATGCATGGGGCATTTTCCTCCTTTGGTTCTTAGCTGCCACTGTGCCCATGTCCCATACTTGTTTCCAAGTGCCACAAATGGCCTGAAAACTGCACGTATTTAACATTTGGTCGAATGGTTCTTTGAGTTACAAGAATACAAGGCCCCCTCACCCCCCATGGCTTCTTTCTTCCATTCTTATTCCTTTCCGGTTTCCTGCCTTTAACAACCAGCCTTGCACCTGCTGCTCTGACCGCCCTTCCTCTTCTTGCTCGCTATGCACGTGGAATACAGTTCACTGCTGAGTTTCCTCTCCTCTCCTGCATACAGGGAAGGCACTCTAACTCCCTCTGGGCCACGGATCCCCAGGAAACCCTGCAGGAAGAGCCTGGTCTTCAGGCCTGCACATCAGACCCCTCTTGGGGACCAGGCACCCTAAACTTTTCTAGTATGCCCTCTGCCTCTCACGTGGGGCAGACGGAAAGAGTTCCTGCAAACCTGAGACCCCTGGATTGCTAAAAGTAGAGCTGGCATTTAATTTTCATCACTGAAAGGAAGTGATGGCTTTCTTCTAAAATGCAAAGCAGCAAATAATGGTTATCTATTACTTAAACATGAGTGACTCTCTATATAAAGGATTTTGGTACCTTATTTAAACCTGAAAGAACTCTATTGAGAGAAGTGGGCAAGCCAGAATGATTATTCCATCGCATGCATCGGATACAACTTGTGTGCTGTGTCCAAGGTCCTGTGACTGGCAGGCACTAGGATCTGTGCCTAGACTCTGGGTCTTCCTTCTTGTAGGAAAACCAGGAAGGCATGACTCCAAGTGTGGCCTGTGATAGGTGCTAGTCCATGAGGAGATGGATCCCGAAAAAGAGAGGAAGCATTTAGGAACTTTAACAGCGTAAAGAAAGCTGAGTGCCGAAGAACTGATGCTTTTGACCTGCGGTGTTGGAGAAGACTTTAGAGTCCCTTGGACAGCAAGGAGATCAAACCAGTCAATCCTAAAGGAAATCAGTCCTGAATATTCATTGGCAGGACTGATACAGAAGCTCCAATACTTGGCCACCTGATGTGAAGAGCTGACTCATTAGAAAAGACCCTGATGCTGGGAAAGATTGAAGGCAAGAGGAGAAGGGGACGACAGAGGATGAGATGGTTAGATGGCATCACCGACTCAGTCGGCATGAATTTGAGTAAGCTCCGGGAGTTGGAGATGGACAGGGAAGCCTGGCGTGCTGCAGTCCAGGGGATCACAGAGAGTCGGACACGACTGAGCAACTAAACTTTGAACTGAACAACAAAATGACATGGCCACATCATTTTTTATTCTGTTTTTCAGAAGTACCAGTCCACAACGAATTAGCAAGAATTAAAAGGATTCCTCTCTTGCCACAGGTATTTTGAGAAGTACTGCTGAACTTGGGGTAGTGCTTATCAGAAATTTCTTGATAATCATGTGTACATGAATCTGCTATTATTACACCATGATCAATGTTGCATGAAGGTACTGGACTTACTCCCCTTTCTATTGTTTAACATCAAATCAAGCTCAACAGATAAGGAAAATGTACTTATCTAAATCCTTCCTCAAAATTGTCAACAAGCACAAAGTACCTATTCAGAAATTCTGATATCACATTTGTTAAAGGTTCTCCGAACTGTACACAAGATATAATTCAAACATTTTTGTAGTTCCTTATTTCCAGCTTCATCCTTTCTACTCTTCTTCTAAACTTTTATTTTCCAGTGGGACCTATGAATGCTCTCTTGTAATGGAGCTGCCACTGTACTCAGGGCAGCTGTCCTGGGAATGAGATCATTCTAAGTGAGCTCTGCAAACCCATTCCCCTTTGCCAGATATTCACTCTAAACTTTCTACGGAGTGAGGCTCAGCAACAAGCTGCAAGCTGGCCCTAGAATCAAGCAGAGAAGCCAGGACCAGGGAGATGTGAGGCAAATCCACTGAAAAAAAATTTTTTTCTTTATAATTAAAGGACAGCTGCTCCTTTTGGCACAGTTCGGATTCCTTTCAGAACTAATGCTTACTCCAAGAGGGCAAAGCCTTGGTTTGATTTATTCAGAGATGCATCCCAAGAGTACAACAGATTCTCAAAGACTATCTGCTGAAAGAACCAAATGAGGATGTTTTGTGAAGATGTGATGGTTGCCACTATGGCAGCTATTTTGTGACCTTGAGGAAGGACCAATGGAATTGCATATGCATTAATGTAAAGCCCTGATATTGCGAAGTCTCTGAACAAATGCTTCTTATTAAATGTGATCTGTATATTCTTGTGTAGGTCACTGTTGGCTGAGTTATTTTGTCTTATCACTGGAGAGTTGGGGCTCTGCCCAAAGGGACACTGAGGGGTACCGTGTACATGTGTGACACACCTGTACGGTCTGATGGTAGACGGAAGAGGTTCAATTTTAGAAGCGAAGGGTCACCCCTGGGAAGTATGGGGTTCCAACAGGGAATGGACTTAGACTAGAAAGATCAAGCTGTGTGGTGAAAATGCAAGGCTGATATATAGCTTAAAACTCTAGAGTGGTTAATACTGTCGGCCACGAAAACAGCCAGAAGGCAAATGAGCTGTGGAGCAGAGGTCAGCAGTGGCAACGTGAACAGACATCCCACGGTTGTGGTGAAGTTCAAATCTAGGTCTGGAATGTCGGAATCAAAGACAGAATGAATGGGATCCAGGTTCTGTGAGCACGGTGAGGACCAGTATGTGGTGGTCTCATGGGAAACAGCCAGATAGGCAGGAGGCTTGGGACACGGTGGTTTGAGGAAGGAGGTTCTCAAAGTGTAGCGAGGACCTGCCGAAGAAGGGGGAAGAGGATGTGGAGGAGGAGAAGGAGGGCGGGGGAGCTGGCAAAGAAGAGATGTTCCCAGGCCTTGGGTGGGTCACGAGGTGAGGTAATGTGCAGGAGTGGAAAGGCTGACATCAGGTGAGGGGTGTGGGAAGGCTTCGAAGGAAGGAAGCAAGGGCACGGAGGTCACCTCCAAGGCTGGTGCCAACGTGCCCTAGAATCCATTGGAGCACTTTTCTCAATATTGTCCAGCAAACCATGGAATCTGAGACAGAGGAGAACATGAGTATCACCCAAGACAAGGCTGTCCATCTGGAGGGAGGTGAGGTCAGTGAGCCAAAGGCACCTCACAGACTCTGCAGGTTCATAACTAAATGGATCACCTGTCCTCCCAGACCTGAGACGCTGTTTCACGCCTGGGCTCACCATGTGATTATACAAAGCTGTACACGTAGGGTTTGATGGCTCCTTAAAATATGTGATCCATGTTCCCATTTTTTGAACATGAAAGGCCCACAAATGAATCCAACTGAAGCAAGAAAACAATGAAATCCCAACACGGGTTCATGAGCAAGAGGAACTAAAGGACCCAGGTCTGTGCAAAGGAAAGGAATGAGTTAGTTCTCTTAAACAAGGGAGTAAAAACAATGGAAGAATGAGAGGGCAGGTTGGATGGCAAATTTAAATTCTGAATAGGTCACATATATGTAAAATCAGAGATTTAGTAGTTCAAGATTTAAAAAAAAAAAAAGATCCTGAGAGTCAATTAATGTGTTGAAAGACAACCTCAGAAAAACACAGAGACAAATGGGGAGGGAGGGAAGGACTAAAGATTTGTTTTAAATCAGACCACAAACCCTGACAGAGCCAAGAGATGATCCAAACCTAAACCTATAAACCCTATCTGGAAATCCTCACAGAGCAGCCTCCCTCTTGGGAATCGTCTGCTGCGATTTTATCTAATGGTTGTAAGTAAACCCTTGTGATCTTGCCAAACTAAGCCCTGATCTCACTCTGTTCACTGCTGGACTATTTCTACTTCTCTGTCCACCATATAGGACAGGTCATCGTCCCTTTTATTCAGACTTGCGGAGAAAAACCATGCTGAGGAATACCAATCGAGGGGCAGCTGTCACTCTTTGACGTCGGCAAGAAAGCTCAAATCAGTCCTGAAAATGCTAAAATAGCTGTGAAACTTACCAAGTCGCTTCTGCAATAACCCAGGTCATGTCGATATGACAAGGATGCTGAGGCAGAGAATGTAAAACAGGGGATGACGAGGAAAGACAGGGGGGTGCCCAGGAGCCAGGCATCCAGGAAAATGTGTCCACCTGAGAACTGTCATAGTCCACCAGAGTCATTACTCTTATGATGTTGATCAGCTGGGACTAGGGCATGCCATCATGATAAATCAGTATACAGATAACAATCAGGAGAAAAAAACTTGTGATTTCTTGATTTAAGGTAATTGAACTTCTGAAACAAAACACTTCTGACCCACTGAACACTAGAGACTGTTCACCATACTCAAGTTTCAAAAAATGGTTCTTTTTAAAACATCACGATACACAGAAAAACAACAGTTCTTAGAGACAAGAAGGTCAAATCAGTCAAGCCTAAAGGAAATCAACCTTGAATATTCATTGGAAGGACAGATGCTAAAGCTGAAGTCCCAATACTTTGGCCGCCTGGTTTGAAGAGCCAACTCATCAGAAAAGACCCTGGGAAAGACTGACGGTGGGAGAAGGGGATGACGGAGGATGAGATGGCTGGCTGGCATCACTGAATCAATGGACATGAATTTGAGCAAGCTCTGGGAGATAGTGAAGGACAGGGAAGCCTGGCGTGGGGCAGTTCATGGAGTCACAAAGAGTCTGGCAAGACTTAGTCACTGAACAGCAACAGAGACAAATAAATAAAAACTCACACTAGGACCAAAGAGCTTGAAATGTCAGAAAGCATGAACATAGCAACTCAGAAAATTTTGAGCTAAAACCTAGAATGTCATTAGAAAGACATTATTAGTTATTAGAAAGAATGTAATTTCATCAGATTCTCAATTGTTGGTTGAAAGCTGGAAGGAGCTCAAGAAATTATCCCGTCTCATCATCCCATTTATACAGGAAGAAATTGAGAAGAAGCAACCTGTCTCAGTTCAGTTCAGTCACTCAGTTCTGTCCGACTCTTTGCGACCCCATGAATCGCAGCACGCCAGGCCTCCCTGTCCATCACCAATTCCCGGAGTTCACTCAGATTCACATCCATCGAGTCCGTGATGCCATCCAGCCATCTCATCCTCTGTCGTCCCCTTCTCCTCCTGCCCTCAATCCCTCCCAGCATCAAAGTTTTTTCCAATGAGTCAACTCTTCGCATGAGGTAGCCAAAATATTGGAGTTTCAGCTTTAGCGTCATTCCTTCCAAAGAAATCTCAGGGCTGATCTCCTTCAGAATGGACTGGTTGGATCTCCTTGCAGTCCAAGGGACTCTCAAGAGTCTTCTCCAACACCACAGTTCAAAAGCATCAATTCTTCGGTGCTCAGCTTTCTTCACAGTCCAACTCTCATATCCATACATGACCACTAGAAAAACCATAGCCTTGACTAGACGGACCTTAGTTGGCAAAGTAATGTCTCTGCTTTTGAATATGCTATCTAGGTTGGTCATAACTTTTCTTCCAACCTGTCTAAGCAACCTGTCTACATTTGTCTAAAAGAATGTGCTAAGAAAAGAGTTACCTCATTGATAATGGATGTGGCTGGTTTATAAATACTCATCAATACAGGTTGGGCTATCGGAAAAAATCAAACAGAGAACATTACTTGAAAGCCTTTTGGTGTGGTCTGGCCTGAGAGGTGGCATCATATTGGCAAGTCCTTGGTAAAGTCTACTCTCCAGAAGGAAAATGAGGGCTTGATGAGCACGGCCTCCTAGGAGCCTTTTCTCTTGCTTATTCATGTATTAAAGTGGCTGTCTGCAAGTCATAATGGGAGATTAGCTAGCCTTAGACATAGCCAATATCTGTTAAGTATAAATTAGGAACGCCACAAAATATTCCGCTGAGCACTTGAAAGTTGCTAGGAAACAGGAGGTCAGGCGATGCCCAAAGGCCAGGTTATTCCCATCCCCAGGGCCTGGACAGGACTGGTTCTGGCTGGAGTCCCAGCATCCCAGAGTTGTGTGACTCAAGATGCTGAAATCTAGAAGCTCTTCTTGACGCCCCTACCTAGGGAGAGGACCCAGGGAGAAAATTCAAGGAAGGCACAGGAAACAGAAAGCATGCTTAAGACAATAACATGCTCTTTCTCCTCATCCATCCTTAGAAAAACATATTTCACACATTTCCCCTGAAAGTGTTAGTCCCTCAGTCGTGTCCAACTCTTTGTAACCCCATGGACTGTAGCCTACCAGGCTCCTCCATCCACGGAATTCTCCAGGCAAGAATACTGGAGTGGGTTGCCATTCCTTTCTCCAGGGGATCTTCCCCACCCAGGGATCGAACCCAGGTCTCCTGTAACCATCTGCGCCACCAGAGAAGCCCAAAAGGGACGAGGATGGGACTGGAATCCATGCATGCAGAGAACAATGGAGTAGTCCATCACCAGAAACACTCGGCCACCTTGACACACTTCCCTTAGCAATCCAATTTACTTATTAACACTCACCATGTTTCCCATTCACATGCTAGTAAAGTAATGCTCAAAATTCTCCAAGCCAGGCTGCAACAGTATGTGAACCGTGAATTTCCAGATGTTCAAGCTGGTTTTAGAAAAAGCAGAGGAACCAGAGATCAAATTGCCAACATCCACTGGATCATGGAAAAAGCAAGAGAATTCCAGAAAAACATCTATTTCTGCTGTATTGACTATGCCAAAGCCTTTGACTGTGTGGATCACAACAAACTGGAAAATTCTGAAAGAGATGGGAATACCAGACTACTTAACTTGCCTCTTGAGAAATCTGTATGCAGGTCAGGAAGCAGCAGTTAGAACTGGACATGGAACAACAGACTGGTTCCAAATAGGAAAAGGAGTACGTCAAGGCTGTCTATTGTCACCCTGTTTATTTAACTTCTATGCAGAGTACATCATGAGAAATGCTGGGCTGGAGGAAGCACAAGCTGGAATCAAGATTGCCGGGAGAAATATCAATAACCTCAGATATGCAGATGACACCACCCTTATGGCAGAAAGCGAAGAAGAACCAAAGAGCCTCTTGATGAAAGTCAAAGAGGAGAGTGAAAAAGTTGGCTTAAAGCTCAACATTCCGAAAACGAAGATCATGGCATCCGGTCCCATCACTTCATGGGAAATAGATGAGGAAACAGTAGAAACAGGGTCAGACTTTATTTTGGGGGGTCTCCAAAATCACTGCAGAGGGTGATTGCAGCCATGAAATTAAAAGATGCTTACTCCTTGGAAAGAAAGTTATGACCAACCTAGACAGCATATTAAAAAGTAGAGATATTGCTTTGCCAACAAAGGTCCATCTAGTCAAGGCTATGGTTTTTCCTGTGGTCATGTATGGGTGTGAGAGTTGGACTGTGAAGAAAGCTGAGTGCCGAAGAACTGATGCTTTTGAACTGTGGTGTTGGAGAAGACTCTTGAGAGTCCCTGGGACTGCCAGTAGATCCAACCAGTCCATCCTAAAGGAGATCAGTCCTGAATATTCATTGGAAGGACGGATGCTAAAGCTGAAACTCCAATACTTTGGCCACCTGATGTGAAGGACTGACTCATTTGAAAACACCCTGATGCTGGGAAAGATTGAAGGTGGGAGGAGAAGGGGATGATAGAGGATGAGATGGCTGGATGGTATCACTGACTCGATGGACATGAGTTTGTGTGAACTCCGGGAGTTGGTGACGGACAGGGAGGCCTGGTGTGCTGCAGTCCATGGGGTCGCAAAGAGCCAGACACGAGTGAGTGACTGAACTGATGTTTCCCATTCTTAGATTTAAAGCATAGTTTTCAAGGTTCTGGTAATACTTTTTCCATGAATTTACTTTTCCATACATCTATCCCACATCGATGTTATGGCCTTCATAAATTCTATCTGAGGGTGTGGTCCCAAGTTCAGAAAGTGGTGAACAAGTTCAAGAAGAAACAAGAGCCTCTTCATGCTGGGACAGCCACAGTCAGTGTGGAAGGACTCCACCAATGCACAGATGCTGCCTCTTTCCAGAGAGATGAGTATGATTGCTATTATTTATCTACCACTACGGCCAGCGGTGGCCAGTGTGTGCCAGAGTCTGAGCCAATAGACATGATCACAGTTAACCTTGCAACCACCTTAAAAATGTGTGACTTCAGTCCTCACACCATCAAGTAGGCAACTCGAGTGGCTACACCAATGTCACACGACTGGTGAAAGGCAGGGAGTCCAGCATTTCCTATAAGATTTCACTCTGTCCACCACACTGAAGTGAAGTGAAGTCACTCAGTCGTGTCTGACTCTTTGTGACCCCATGGACTAGTACGCTCCTCCATCCATGGGATTTTCCAGGCAAGAGTACTGGAGTGGGTTGCCATTTCCTTCTCCAGAGAATCTTCCTGACCCAGGATCGAACACAGGTCTCCTGCACTGTAGGCAGACGCTTTATCGTCTGAGCCACCAGGGAAGTCCACGACACTACATGGCTTCTAATACATCTTTCTAATCATTTTAATCTAGAACCGTTGAAAGACTAACCAGTTTTATCAGTCTGTGTACTATAGAGTGTCTGAAGGACAGGTTGCCTTATTCACTAGCAAACAGAAATACAATCAACTTGTCCCCTGAGAATCATAAAACCTTATGCCATCAGTTCTAGAATGTGTAGAAAAACAGGCCCAGGTTAACCGACAGCTATAGAGTCGCTGGGCAGGCTAGGATTAGGTTTGAACTAGAGGTTAACTTTTGCAACTCAGGCCACAAAACCACGGACTCAGGCCAGGCAAGACCAGTGTGGTGGAGAGACACATCGTACACTGGTAACTGTTCTCAAAAGTCCTCCTGGGTCTGGCTTCACCTTTTCCCACATCCATGATTTGGCCTCATCATCTATATCTGAGGCCAGAACATGATGTATTAACTGAAATGGAAATGATTTAGCGACAACCTATTCATCAGTTCATTTCCTCCTGTACTTTTGCACCCAACCCCTCAAATACAGTTACTAGTCAACCAAAGAGTATTGCTTTATCTATGCCCATACGTCAGGAGGAGAAGGGGGCGACAGAGGATGAGAGGATGGCACCACCAACTCAATGGACAGGTGTTTGAGCAAACCCGACTGAGCGAGTGAACACCGACAAGCTCCATCCCATTCACAGTATCATCAGAAACAATAAAATGGTTAGGAGTAAGTGTAACCAAGGAGGTGGAAGGTCTGTACTTTGAAAACTATGGGGTCGCAAAGAGTCAGACACGACTGAGTGACTGACAAGTGAGGATACGTCGGTCTATTCATCTCTCTCTACACCTGCTCTCAGCTCTACAGTTTACCGACCGCGTGGCACCCAACAGAGTGCAATCCGGGTTTTAGGCTCAAAGCAGAACCCAGGAGAGAAAAGCCTGCACACCCTCGCCAGTTGCTGAAAGCCCTTTGAATATTCCCAAACCGCTTTCTCAACTGTTTCAATACTTCATGCCAACATGTTGTAACAGGGAGAGTGGATGTGCTCTGGGCAGGCAAGGTGAGTAATGCAGAACAAGTGGCGATTGTATTGTGGTTCCTTTTTTTTTTTTGGATCAGGCATGAGAAGGGAAAGGCTTTACCTCAGTTGACACTGGCAGAGCCCCAAGCCTGTGAACCAGGAAATGGCCCAGCGCAGCTGCAAATGCAACCAGCGCTCCTGAGCGGGAGTGGACCGTGTGCTGATGCAACGAGGCGACAGACCATCGCTGGCCCGAGAGCTGGTCAGCGGCACTGAGATTTGCAGTGTTTCGTACATCTGATCCCAGACCCCGGCACTAACGGGCTAGGTCTGAACGCTGGAAATCCGAATCACGTGACATCACCACCAGGTCCGACCTGCCCTTCCACCTCCACTCAGGACTCATTTTCCTAATCTGCAAGGCATCTCCAAGCAGAAGGCTCTCCAGGGTGCCTCCATGTGCACCTGCAGCTCAGTGTAAACTGAATAGTCCACGCTTCACTGGAATCAATGTAATGAAGGCATGGAATCAAACACGGAGGCCAACTTTTCAGAGTTAATACCAAAATCAACAAAAGGAAAAGAGAAAGAAAAAGAAGTCAAGCCAGGCTAATTTCCCTTTTGTAATTTCTCAAGCCACAATCAACATATTAAAGATTCTTTACATCTGGGGTTGATTTCACTGCCTCAGCACAAGTGGCCTCAGTCCTCTACTTCTGTAGTGTAACGACCTTATTTAAATCATCATCTACTTATATGGCATCATTGACTCAACGGACACGTGTTTGAGCAAACTTCGGGAGACGGAGGAGGACAGGGAAGCCTGGCGTGCTGCAGTCCATGGGATCACAAAGAATCGGACACTACTGAGCGACTGAACAAGAATAATTACTCATATGTGTTACCACTTTATTTAAACTGTTCTGTTGAAAACAACGTCAAGGGATGCCTGAAAGATTTCATATTCAAGCCTCTGTCCTGTGCCTAAAGCATGAAGGCTGAAATCGCAGGAACTCAAACTTCTTGTGCATATTCAAACTTCATCTTCTGGTTTCTAAAGACTTTTTACAAAAGCATCACTAAACAGTATCTGAAACATTTGTTCGCTGGTGAAATTTTCACCGCATTTTTAACAGGGACACTGTCATTTCATAAAGGCAAACTCTTTGAGTCTATCACGGAATTCGAAAGCTGAACAGTATCCCCTTTTAAGTGAAATACTGGCAAAAGAAGCATCTGGCGCACTTTAATGGGCTGTTTTATCCTTTCACAGTGGCTGAAACTAGGACAGCCATTCATCTGAGCAAGCGGATAGCACAGGGCAATTACGTAATCCTTCAGGGCACACTGATATTCAGGGTGCTCCACACCTCCACCCAAATTTAAAATTTTCTAGTACTACTTACGAGGAAAGAAAACAGTAATACACATTTACTTAATGACTCAATACCTGTGAAAAATGTGAAAGGACACTCTTTTCACCATAAATTCAACAGTTAAAACAAGGTCCAAAGTCATAACACATGTTATAATAAAAATTCAATTGTGGATGTCATTTTTTTTTCTTTTACTAAGAGCAATGGAAAAATAAGGATAAAGCCCAAGAAATAATCAGCATTGATATCTTAACCCAGTGACTTTCAGCCAGGGGTAATTCTGCCCTCTGGGGGACACTTGGGGGAGAGTGGTTTGGTACTGGCATCTATGGGTAGAAGGTAGAGCTGTTGTTACAAATCCTTATAAGATGCACTGGACAGAACCTCCACCCCACCACCAGCAGAGAACTGGGTCAACAGTGCCAAGGTTGAGACACTCTGCCCCAAACCGATAAATTAAAAAATATTTAAACAAGGAGGTGGAAGGAAAAGGATGTGAAATTCAATTATGGACACCTTTCAACTTTGAAGCACAACTCAGGGGAAAAAAAGTAGGTTACAAAGCTGGACTAGGAGGCCAAAGCTTACGGGGGGGGCTGGGGGCTGGAAAAACACAAGGGAAAGGTACTCACCTGGGCTGAGAGCAGGACAGGAGTGAGTGTTCCTATGGGAACAGCACAGGTGAGGAGTTGAGGGCAGGCCCTTGGCCAAGCCCACACCCAGGGAACCAGTTAAGAGCGGGAGGGGGAGGGGAAGGGGAGAGGCTTGGTCAGAGAAGTGCCAGGAAGGAGGGGGTGGCTGGTGATGCCACGGGGGTGGGAGGTAGGGATTAGGAGGGCAGGGCAGGGAAAAACTGTACCTGCAAGCTTTCAGCATGACAGAGGCAGAGGCAGCCGGGATGGCAGAACCTCGGAAATAAAATATGCATGGACTCTTTTCAGCAATGTTTCAGCACCGAAAAGAAGGCCACTCAATTGAAGCTCCTATTGATTCCTACCTCCTCTTTCTTTTACATAAATAAATACGTATATTTAAATACAGGAGGAGTATGTCTTCCCTGCTGGCTCAGATGGTAAAGAATCCACCTGCCATGCAGGAGATCCGGATTCGATCCCTGGGTCAGGAAGATTCCCTAGAAAAGGGAATGGCTATCCACTCCAGTTTTCTTCTCTGGGAATTCCCGTGGACAGAGGAGCCTGGAGGGCCACAGTCCATGGGGTTGCAAAGAATCAGACACGACTGAGCGACTAACACTTACTAGATGGGATCCCCAGAGTAAAGTGACAGGGAATTCATTCCCCGTGGATGAAACTCCAAGACGAGAATAGGACAGTTAAGAGAGGTGGCTGGGCCCTGCCCAAATCGCAAATTTCTCAATCTCGAAGTAAGAGACCTCCCTGATCACACATGTGCAGAAAGGCTCCTTGGAGGTCAAAGGGGAGTGATGTTAAGCTACCCACAGGCCTTTTCAGTAGAATCCATCTTGGCTAAAAGAGGCACGTGCGCACATGGGAGGATCCGGAGAGATATCAAACATGGGCTGTGAATCAGGCAAATCAAAATGACCAGCCAAAGGAAACCCAGAAGAAACGTCCCATGAGAGTAATTCAAACTGCCACAAGGGTGGGACTCAGTGACTCTCTCCCTGAGTCTGCCTGTGTATCTGTCCATATGTACCATACTTTTTTCCTCTTAATAAATACTTTACTACTTCACTACTTTCCACCTTTGTGGGAATTCTTTTCTGCAAAGCCAAAAGGCCAGGGCCCTTGTTACTGACCATGGGTCTAGTGGGTAGGATATGGTGCTTTCGCTGCCACAACCTGACCTCAGTCCCTGGCTGGGAACGCAAACCTCGCTCCAAGCCATTGCAGGCCGAGGCCACCTGAGATCAAAAGTGTCAGCCAGGAGATGGGCTCCAAGGAGAAGGAACTCTTTACAGCCCAACAGAGGAAAAATGATGGACTATGGTCTCAAGAGAAGCAAGAAAATGTTAAATCAAGACAATAAGGTGAGACTGTTCTTCAGAAAGCCTGCAACAATTTAAACTTCCAGCGGCAAAGTACATGAATGCAAGTTTTCTCAAATAGTCACAGTCTCTGGGACGTGTTACTGATAACAGAAAACCAAAAACTCATCCAGTCTTCACATCAGCAACGTTATCTCACTATTTTATGTTTTACTTCTCTGATGATACTATTGAGGTTGTCAGGTTATTTCCCATTTGTATTATAACTTTTGCAAATTTCTTGCTCATGTGTTTTACTCATTTTTCTGCTAAAATATTTATTATTTTCTTATTAATTGGTGAGGGCTCTTTACATATTAAAGCTCTAAATCTATTATTATACTCTGTAAAAACTTTTTGGGTTGTTGGCCTTAATGAAAGGCATGTTGACCATGTGTGTATACATCAACAGCATAACAATGTGCAGACTCTCATTTTAGCATATAAACTTCTGACAATTTACCTTAAGGAAACAGTCTTAAATGAACACAAGTATTTACACACATGTGGATAATATACTAAGCAGCACTGTTTACAACAAGAAATAAAGGAAATAATCCAACAATAGAAATTTGACTTAAAGCAACACCACTGATAATTATATCATCACGGAAAAAAAGCACAGGAATGTTTTAAGATATATTAATAAAAAAAGTAAGTTACTAAAAACAAAATTACCATATGATCTAGCAATTCCAATCCTGGATATATATCCAGACAAAGTGAAGTCACTCAGTCATGTCCAGCTTTTTTTGACCCCATGGACTAGCCTGCCAGGCTCCTCCATTCATGGGTTTTTCCAGGCAAGAACCATGGAGTAGGTTGCAGTCTCCTTCTCCAGGGTATCTTCCCGACCCAGGGATTGAACCTGGGTCTCCCACACTGTGGGGCAGAATCTTTACGATCTAAGCCACCATATCCAGATAAAACTATAATTCAAAAAGATGTATGCACCCCCTATGTTCATAGCAGCACTATTCACAATAGCCGAGACACAGAAACAACCTCCATGTCGACAGGTGAACGGATAAAGATGTGGTATATATATATACAACAAAAGACTACTCAGCCACACAAAAGAAGGAAATGCTGCCACCTGCAGCAACGTGGATGCAACCGGAGATGATCACGCGAAAGTGCAGAAACAGACAAATGCCAGATGGTATCACTTACATGTGGCGTCAAAAGCACAGCACAAATGAACCCATCTACACAACAGACACAGACTCATAGACCCAGAGAACAGACAGGTGTTTGCCGAGGGAGAGGGGGTCAAGGGAGGTAATGAGTGGGAGGCTCGCATTAGCAGATGTCAACTTTTACACGTAAAATGGATAAACAAGATCCTACTGTAAATGTATAGCACAGGGAACTATATTCAATATCCTGTGATAATAATGGAAAGAATTTTTTAAAAAAGAATGTATATGTGTAACAATCATTTTACAGTACAACAGAAATTAGCACAACATAGCAAATCAACTAAACTTCTATAAGTATCTATTGGTTTGAAAGAAAGGTTGACTATGATCCCAGTTTGGTTCTAGATTAGTGATCACATCATCATGATTATCTGGGTCTTGAAGATCTTTTTTGTACAGTTCTTCCGTGTATTCTTGCCACCTCTTAATATCTTCTGCTTCTGTTAGACCATTTCTGTCCTTTATCGAGCCCATCTTTCCCAGACATCTTGGAATGTGAAGTCAAGTGGGCCTTAGAAAGCATCACTACGAACAAAGCTAGTGGAGGTGATGGAATTCCAGTTGAGCTGTTTCAAATCCTGAAAGATGATGCTGTGAAAGTGCTGCACTCAATATGCCAGCAAGTTTGGAAAACTCAGCAGTGGCCACAGGACTGGAAAAGGTCAGTTTTCATTCCAATCCCAAAGAAAGGCAATGCAAAAGAATGCTCAAACTACCGCACAATTGCACTCATCTCACATCACACTTTACTAGCGTAAAGTAATGCTCAAAATTCTCCAAGCCAGGCTTCAGCAATACCTGAACCGTGAACTCCCTGACGTTCAAGCTGGTTTTAGAAAAGGCAGAGGAACCAGAGATCAAATTGCCAACATCCGCTGGATCATGGAAAAAGCAAGAGAGTTCCAGAAAAATATCTATTTCTGCTTTATGGACTATGCCAAAGCCTCTGACTGTGTGGATCACAATAAACTGTGGAAAATTCTGAAAGAGATGGGAATACCAGATCGCCTGACCCGCCTCTTGAGAAATCTGTATGCAGGTCAGGAAGCAACAGTTAGAACTGGACATGGAACAACCGACTGGTTCCAAATAGGAAAAGGAGTACGTCAAGGCTGTATATTGTCACCCTGCTTATTTAACTTCTATGCAGAGTACATCATGAGAATCGCTGGACTTGAAGAAACACAAGCTGGAATCAAGATTGCCGGGAGAAATAGCAATAACCTCAGATATGCAGATGACACCACCCTTATGGCAGAAAGTGAAGAGAAGCTAAATAGCCTCTTGATGAAAGTGAAAGAGGAGAGTGAAAAAGTTAGCTTAAAGCTCAACATTCAGAAAATGAAGATCATGGCATCTGGTCTCATCACTTCATGGGAAATAGATGGGGAAACAGTGGAAACAGTGTCAGACTTTATCTTTTTGGGCTCCAAAATCACTGCAGATGGTGACTGCAGCCATGAAATTAAAAGACACTTACTCCTTGGAAGAAAAGTTATGACCAACCTAGATAGTATATTCAAAAGCAGAGACATTACTTTGCCAACTAAGGTCCGTCTAGTCAAGGCTATGGTTTTTCCTATGGTCATGTATGGATGTGAGAGTTGGACTGTGAAGGCGGCTGAGCGCTGAAGAATTGATGCGTTTGAACTGTGGTGTTGGAGAAGACTCTTGAGAATCCCTTGAACTGCAAGGAGATCCAAACAGTCCATTCTGAAGATCAGCCCTGGGATTTCTTTGGAAGGAATGATGCTAAAGCTGAAGCTCCAGTACTTTGGCCACCTCATGCGAAGAGTTGACTCATTGGAAAAGACTGATGCTGGGAGGGATTGGGGGCAGGAGGAGAAGGGGACAACCCAGGATGAGATGGCTGGATGGCATCACGGACTCGATGGACGTGAGTCTGAGTGAACTCCGGGAGATGGTGATGGACAGGGAGGCCTGGCGGGCTGCAATTCATGGGGTCACAAAGAGTCAGACATGACTGAGTGACTGAACTGAACTGAACTGACGATCCCAGTTTAAAGGAAAAACTACGCATACAACAAAATGTAAGCAGGACTGTCTCTTGGTAGTAAAATTACAGGTAAATGTAAAGAGATTTTTTTTTGGATTCTGCACTGTTTCCAAATATTTTATATTCAATAAGCATGGCCTTTGTATTGGAGAGAGGTGGAAGAAAAACCTAGTGACTACTGTGATAATGGTTTTATTATAACTACTCTTCATGGCAGTAGTATTTTTGAGTATCAGGGAAAAAATTGGCCTAAGGAAGGAAAACAGGAAACTCCCCAGGGTCAAAGGCCAGCACAGGGAAGTGCTGAGGAGAGAAGGTGGCAGACTGAGCTTTCTCCAAGACTGTGAGAAAACCCAGGGATACTAGACTCTGAGCCTAGACACCACACTGCAATCAGCCCCCAGCGCCCACCCTCTGGGCTCCAAAACCTGGACCCTTTGCTCTAAGGTTGCGGAGGAGAAACACAGCTTTTAGAATCCTTCATCCAGATGCTGGGTGAGCAGGGTGGGCTTTACAACAAAGTCACAAACAGAAATCACACATTAAGGAGGCTGCTCGTGAAACTGCTAATGCAGAGCCACTCAGCCTGCCTATGACTGACAGGTAGTCTTGGACTGGCTCAAACACTGTGGCTCAGATGGTAAAGACGCTCCTGCAATGCAGGATCCCTGGGTCGGGAAGATCCTGGAGAAAGAAATGGCAATCCACTCCAGTAATCTTGCCTGGAGAATTCCATGGACAGAGGAGCCTGGCAGGCTACAGTCCATGGGCTTGCAAAGAGTCAGGCATGACTGAGCAACTATCACTCTCTTTGGTTGGATACTATTCAAGAAGTTCATCAAGACCAACCAAAATAAAAATGCACCACTGGAGGGCTGCAGGGAGGTGGCATGGCTCTCTGGCATGGTGGGAACAGGGGAGACATGCACCCTGTTATGGCAGATGGCACCTTAGAGGTGGGAAGTGAGCAGGTGGGTTGGGCTGCCTTTGCCAACATGCTCTTCACCCTGCGGTGGTACTCTTCACAGTGAAATAGCATTCATCCAACAAGCAATGTATTCTCTCACTGCAAATAATAGGATTCTGGGACTGGGGTTCCACATATTGAAGCACAGAAAGACGGGCGAGAAAACCCACAAGTCCAACACAATGAAAGAGCCAGAAACATGTGGCCCTTCATCCTTCCCTTATGATGTTATCAATGTCATATCTAATTAATTTCCCCTATGGTGGCTCAAATGGTAAAGAATCTGCCTGCAATGCGGGAGACCCAGGTTCAATCTCTGGGTCACGAAGATATCCTGGAGAAGGGAATGGCAACCCACTTCAGCAATCTTGCCTGGAAAACTCCACGGACAGAAAAGACTCCCATGCCCCAGTCCACAGGGTCGCAGAGTCGGACACAACATAGCGGCTAACACACAAGACTGAAAAAACTCACGGTTAAAAATAAAACATTCTAACATTCAGCATTCAGTTGGCACTAGGAATTTATTTCTGTGAAGGCAGATTTGGCTAAGTGGCAGTCAGCCACATTATTATTCATTTCTTTTAAATGCAAGTCAATTTAATATGAAAGCCCACCTTCACATTTAAAACACTTATTCTCTTAAAGGGCACTTTTAGCAACTGAATAGAAATCAGCTAAACACATTCAAGTGGCAGTAGAGGCAGAGATTAGCATTTCAGACGCTCTTTTATTATGTTCTTTAAATCTTTAGGGACTTCTACTCCGAGGAACAAGAGGATCTCAAGAAAATGGGTCTCACCAGGTTTCTCCAGGCAGATTGCAAAATATCAGCAAGTTCATGCTCGCATGAAACAAGCACAGGATGTTTAACAAATGACCATTCAGTTCCCGTAACTTCTCCCAGTCCCATCCTTGTGTACCAACCGGTTTATAATCCAACTTAGAAAGATGCTGATTCTTGTGCCCATTTCTTTAAAGGTTGGTATAAAGCACAGGGCAAGAAAAAGCCCCAGAACTATAGCATATACTCTTCCAAAGGGAACTTCTTTGACATCACAAATTCAAACAAAAGAAACCCTCCCCTCACCATTTCCCAGAGCGACCTAAGAAGACAAATGATTTTTTTTCCTATAAAAGATGAATTCCATAAACAAAATACATTGCATCACCAATGCCTTATCCACGTGGTTAAGTCTTTTGTTTTTACACAGCAACAGTAGTTCAGACTTGCTTATACAATCAAAATCAGCACTTACCCATTTGTTTAGAAATTAAACACTTCTGCTGCTCAGGGAAACCTGAGGAAAACAGCAAAAACCCTGTTTTCCTCAGGCTTGAAAAACTCCTCCATACAAAAACTTCAGTACTGCGATCATCGTGAAACTTTTAAACGGTGCAAATAAAGAGAAAAAAACCCTACCTTGGGTCTCTCTTGCCCCCTTCAGCTTTTGTCCACTGTAAATGGCTGCATCTTTAGCAGTCCGGGCTGCAAACATCTGAGCCCACAGACACAAAAACGGGCTTTCTTCAGCTCGCTGCTGTTCGCAGTCTTTTATGTGGTGTCTTGGGCCCTGCTTGTTCAATCCTGATTTTACTGAAAGAAGACCAGCCTGGCGAGGCTGGGGCGGGAGAGCGACTGCCCAAGAGACTTTCAGCCATAGAAGCAAACGAATCACCTTCTACGCGCCAACACGTGTGCGGAGACATTAGGAAGGTCCAGAAAGTCTGACTTTTCAAAGATGATTAATATTAAAAAGAAAAAAAAAATGTCCCGGGACAAAACGCCACAATTTAGTGGTGACCTTGGAAACTCCACCCTGAGAACAGCAGCCCTCCCTTGAGCCCCGCTTCATTTATGGCTATTTATCCTGGTCTTTGCATTTGGCTCCTGAATAGTTGCCATGACAACTCAGTAAACAGGATTCAAGTGACCACTGAGGGGTTTAGTGGGATTGTTTTGTTTAGGGAGAAGAATGGTAGCTTTAAGGCTTCCCCTGCTAAAATTTCCTGCCAAGGTAGAGCTGTCTTTTCTTAGACTGTGGTTAGGTGATGTTCTCAAAAATCAGAGATGCAGGCGATGAGTGCTCTGGTTCCAGGAGAAGAGGCGACAGGAGTCGCAATCAGAACGACAGGAAGAGTTCTGGAAGGTTACTGCTTCCAAGAGGGCTTTGTCCAGTATGGATGCAGAGAAAGGCTGCAAGACTAAGTGAATGTAGGGCGGAGTCAGTCTGATAATCCAGACAGTTCTAAAAAAAAATCCTGGCTCCTGGATTCTCCTTTGCTCTGTGTCTCCATTTTTTCATTTAGTCTCTCTTCAATAAAGCAGTGGCTCAGTGGTAAAGAGCCGGCCCGCAATGCAGGAGATCCGGGTTCGATCCCTGGGTCAGGATATCCCCTGGAGAAGGAAATGGCAACCCACTCCAGTATTCTTGCTGGAGAATCCCATGGAGGGAGGAGCCTAGGAAGCTACAGTTCATGGGGTAGCAAGAGAGTCAGATACAACTGGGTGACTCAGCAACTATAAAGCACTATCAATCAGATTGTGCACCACAGAAACTTCATTCTCAATCTTTATCACTTGGCCAGGCAATCGAAACTATCCTATTCTTATAAAATATTACCTGAAAAAGTGCTCACCAGGTTGTAAACAGATGATGAACAGTAATATTTTGACACATCACGATGGTACGCCTTTGTCAAAACTCAAAAGAATCTACAACACAGTGAACTTTAATGATAATTTTCCATTCCAATAATAATGGATCAATATTGGTTCACTAATGGTAACAAATGTACACTAACGTAAGAGGTGCCTAACAGGGGAAATTGTGTGTGTGTCTGTGTGTTGGAGGGGAGAGTAATATGGGAACTCTTTGTACGCTATGCTCAAATTTTCTGTAAATTTTAAAATATTCTAAAAAATAAGGTTTATTCATTTTTTGATTTATTTTTAATTTGGAGGATGTTGGTGCTCAGTAACGTCCAACTCTCTGTGACCCCAGAGTCCACAGGCTCCTCTGTCCATGGGATTCTCCAGGCAAGAATATTGCTTCTCCAAGGGATCTTTCTGAGCTAGGAATCAAACCCAGGTCTCCCGCATTGCAGGCAGATTCTTTACTGTCTGACCCACTAGGGAAGCCCCAAGTTTCAACTGGAGGATAACTGCCTTACAATACTGAGCTGGCTTCTGCCACACATCAGCATCAATCAGCCACAGGTGTACATATGTCCCCACCCTCTTGGACCTCGCCCCACCCTCCCCATCCCACCCCTCTAGGTTGTCACAGAGCACCCTATCGAGCTCCCTGTGTTAAAGAGCAATTTCCTATTAGCTGTCTATTTTACATATGATAATGTACATGTATACGTTTCAATGTTACTCTCCCAACTCCTCCCACCCTCTCCTTCCCCTGCTGTGTCCAAAAACCTGTGCTCTATGTCTGTGTCTCTATTCCTGCCCTGCAAATAGGTTCATCCGTACCATTTTCCTTGATTCCATGTATTTGGGTTAATATACGATATTTTTTTTCTCTTTCTGACGTACTTCACTCTCTGTAAGAGGCTCTAGGTTCATCCATCTCACTACAACTGACTCAAATGTGTTCCTTTAAAAAAAAAAGAAATTAAAATGTTCATCCATAACCATGTCAAAGGCTAAACAGAAATTAAAAAAAAAAGATTAAGAAGCTAGTTACAACAATCTTCCAAAAGTATACTATTTAAAACTAAACTCCGAAAGGAGGAGGTCTGGACAGAGTCTGAGATTTTCCTTGATTCAGCTTAAACTGGGGGTTAAACTTGTGAGGATGAAAGGAGCATGTTTTTCACCCCACACATGAAGTGCAACTATGGACTGTTACACACTGAAGTGTAGCTGTTTCATGTCCCTGTTACCTCATTTAATACCCACAGCTGCTCTCGTAAGTGAGGCTTCCCTGGTGGCTCAGACAGTCAAGAATCTGCCTGCAAAGTGGGAGACCCGGGTTCGATCCCTGGGTTGGGAAGATCGCCTGGAGAAGGGAATGGCAACCCACTCCAGTATTCTTGCCTGGAGGATCCCATGGACAGAGGAGCCTGGCGGGCTCAGCAGGCACCTTCACTATGCACATTTGGGAGAGTAGGCAACAACCCCAAGGCCATACGACTGCTTGGTGATAAGTGGCTGGACGGACCGGGCACACACACCTTTGTCTTATATCAATTCCATGCCAGTGCTTTAGGGGCCTTTGCATCTGGGCGGCTGCGCAATCACCTTCCCAAATGGGTGGGGCCTCGGGGTTTCAGAACTCCCCAGACCCAGGGCACCTTGCATCCCGTGTCTCAGCAGCAGTGGAGAAAAGCCGCCTGTGCCCTTGGTGTGGTGCATGAATAGAATGACCTAGTCACCCAGGTTCCATGGGTGACCCGGGAGCACGCAGAGGGCAGCTGGGGACATGTGGGGCAGAGGTAAGAGCAGCCGTGGGAAAACAGCTGCACTGAAAAGAACACGAAAAGCAAAGGCGTGAAAGACACAAGCAAAGTTAGGAATAAGGCGAAGCTCTACCAAACCCAGCTGTCCTCAGAAGCCTAGAGATACTGCAGTTTGATGTACGGATGTGCGATGGAAAATTCTAAGATAACATTTCTTGCAGGCGGCTGGTTACTAGACCAAGAAAAATGTATACTTATTCAGAGCTTAAAATATTTGACATACTCATACGAATAAATATTTGCCATTTTACTTTCATCTCAAGTGACTGGATAAAAATCAGCAAATGGAAGTAAAGAAGTGCAGATTTCTTTCAGTATGAGTGAAGACCTTTCTCATAAATAGTAAGGGCATAAAAAGAAAGAAAAGATAACAGGGTCCCTTTAGGTGTAAACAAAGAGTAAATTATCCGTTCCTGAGGATTAGTTTAGGAAGAGGGAGGCGGATCCTTTGGTGTATCATTTAAAGGGGACAAACCGATCATATTTCATCAATTCTTTATGCAAACACGTTCCTTTCTCCGTACGCCTGAATGTGTCCATGGCTTGCTGACATCCGAACAGCCGTCATGATGCAATTCCATACCCGCATGTGCATGGATTTCATCACAGCTTTTCACTATCTTTGAAAATCACAGGCACTGTTGGAACTACTTGCACTGACTCCAGCTGGCCTTTAAATGTAGCCTAAATATTCCTCTTTAGAGTCATCAAAGAAATGGAAAGTCATTTTATCTGCAGAAAGGCCTGGAAATGGAGCGACAAGGTGTAATTCTTACCAGCAGAGCAAGGATCTGTGGTGGATGAATGACCCCCATTTCATTGACCATTTCAAGGACCCCCCCTTGCAAAGCAAAAAACAAGTGCCTGGAGACAGGACAGCGTGGTGCTCTGGCTAAGTGGCTTAGGAACAGCTTCTGCTTTTAGAATGATGTATAAATAATGGTGCCTTTACAACCATGAGAATCTTTGAGTCAATAAAATACAGTAATAGATAATGTTTGAACTGGATGATGTATAATTCTAGAAAGTGAAAAGTGAAAGTCTCTCAGTTGTGTCCGACTCTTTGCAACCCCAATGACTATAGAATCCATGGAATTTTCCAGGCCAGAATACTGGAGTGGGTAGCCTTTCCCTTCTCCAGGGGATCTTCCTAACCCAGGGATTCCACACTGCAGGTGGATTCTTTACCAGCTGAGCCACAAGGGAAGCCCAAATTCTAGAAAGTTCAATCAAAATGCTAAAATACAGCATTTAACCTTTCAGGTTCAACTCTTGTTATCCAGCAGGTTTGTAGACCCAAACCTCCTCACCAAATCCTGGCAGAGAACACATTCCCTAGGGGAATCACACTTAAGAATGAGTGTCTGCGTATGAAGCAGCAAGCCTAACTCTCAATATTTGTGAATGAGTCTCCTGTGCTGTGATTGGCTCTTTCCAAAGGGCTCCAGATCCTAGGGGCAGGGGACATTGCATCTGAGAAGGGGTCATCTGGGAGAGAGAAAGATAGCATATTAATACAGAAAGGATGAATCATAGTAAGAACATCACTGTAATACTGACCTACTGGTTTAACCCCAGGGTAACTTCTGACTGCAGAAATCAAAGATGATCCAGCAAAAAACAGACCAGAAATAACTAAACTAGAATGGAACCTACAGCAGTAAGAATTAAAGATGGTGCATAAGTCTATCTCTGGCAAAGTCAAGTATTCACACACCATGAGCATCATCATGGTGTCCTTTGACGAGCAATTCAATTCAACATTTACTGAGCACACATGAGGGCCTGGATGTGGACTGGGCTACACAGCAGGGTGCAAAGATGGAAGACACAGCCAGCAAAGCTGTACATGGTCAAGATCTTTTGTATTTATGGAATACCTTATTCAGAAAATAAGCCAGTCAGGGCTTCCCTGGTGGCTCAGATAAAGAATCTGCCTGCAATGCAGGAGACTTGGGTTCAATCCCTGGGTCAGGAGGAATCCCTGGAGAAAGGATTATGAGTACCTACTCCAGTATTCTTGCCTGGAGAATTAATTCCATGGACAGAGGAGCCTGGTGGGCTACAGTCCAGAGTCGGACATGACTGAGCGACTAACTCACTCACTTACTCAGAAAACAGCACTGGCGTAGAGAAACCAAAGCCTAAAAAGGAATGTAAAGGGTCACTGGAATAAACTCAGAAAGGCTCGTGAGAAACAAGATGAGTAAAATGAGAGGGGAAAAGATCTAGAAAGAATAAGACAGGACAAAACAGTCATGGCAGGAAATGCACTATGTAGTATCAGAACTTTCTAATATGTGGACTCTGCTAAAACAAACAAAAAAACCTAAGGAAACATATAGCAGGCAGCATTCCTGGGGACCACACAAACATGAATCCCTAGGACTCAATGTGCCGGATTCATGAAGCCATTCATCAAATCACGATGCCTCAGGAAACAAAAGGCTCCAGTTTCCATAACACTACATGGCACTCTCAGTTCATGTGTGGTCCTGAGTGTTGTCTTAAAGAGGGACCAGTGGCTGCATGAAGAGAGGGACACAGGTCAGCAGGACTCACTTAAGGGGAAAAACTGGCCTCCTCTGAAGCCTCTAGAAGACAACTTCGGTGTGAGACGGTTGGGCCGTCCTCCTATCTCGGAGCCTGGAGACGGTGCTTTAAGACAAGGCCATCACAGCCAGGCCGGCCCTGTGTGTCCAGATCCGCTGTCCTACTGGATGTTCCATTTTCCAGCAAACGTGGCTGCAGTCCAACTCACAGCCTGCAGGGCTTCCCTCCTGGGATGCCTGGTCCAGCACTCCCCTTGGCGTGGACACCCCTCTTCCCTTAGAAAAACCTGACTCCACGCAGCCACCTCTGCTAGAAGCTTCCCCCCAGAGGCCCGCAGGGTCAGGGCCATTCAGTTGACCCATATCCTGCCTTTTTAGAGCACACCTGATAGAATCTTTGAGGATATGCTTATGCGGGGTTAAAACTTAAGGTGACCTTACAGGGATCAAAGATACTTCTGCCTAGAACCCAAGAGCTCTTCACATCAAAAGACAGAAGAGTGAGGAACGCCAGCCAGGTCCTTTACATTTCCTTTTAAGCTTTGGCTTCTCTACCCTAGTGCTATTTTATGAATAAGTGAGTGAGTGAGTTGCTCAGGCCTCTGACTCTGCGACCTCATGGACTGTAGCCCACCAGCCTCCACCGTCCTGTGAATTCTCCAGGCGAGAACACACCCTGCCTCTCCTGCAGCAAGTGGGCCTCGCGCTCGGGGCTGGGAAGTGCAGAGAACCAGTTCTCACACCCGGGAAGGCTCTCCTGATATTTATCCGTCTGTTCCCTGCTTTAATTCTGAACTGAGGAATGTTAATAATGGAATTTTCTGACTAAAATTACTTGCTGAAACAACAAGCAAGGAGAGAAGACAGAGATCACAGGCCACAGGACACCCTGGGGGAGAAATTCTGAGGAGGCAAAGCAGGTTTTCTCTGGTACCGATATCTCCTGGGGTTGGTCTGGACACATCTGGCCAGAAACTAGTACTGCCTAAGCAAATCACAAAGGTCTGTCTAGTCAAAGCCAAGGTTTTCCCAGTGGTCAGGTATGGATGTGAGAGTTGGACTGTAAAGAAAGCTGAGCACAGAAGAATTGATGCTTTTGAACTGTGGTGTTGGAGAAGACTCTTGAGAGTCCCTTGGACTGCAAGGAGATCCAACCAGTCCATCCTAAAGGAGATCAATCCTGAATATTCATTGGAAGGACTGATGCTGAAGCTGAAACTCCAATACTTTGGTCACCTGATGAACTGACTCATTGAAAAAGACCCTGATGCTGGGAAACATTGAGGGCAGGAGAAGGGGATGACAGAGGATGAGATGGTTGGATGGCATCACTGACTCGATCGACAGGATTTTGAGCAAGCTCTGGGAGTTGGTGCTGGACAGGGAAGCCTGGTGTGCTGCAGCCCATGGGGTCACAAAGAGTAGAACACGACTGAGCAACTGAACAACAACAAGCAAATCACAATAGGAAAAGGCTACACGGTCACATCACCAATTGAAAACTGTCTGATGGAGAAGCTGCCCTCCATAAACTGAAGATTCTAAGCTGACAGGAGGACTGCACTCCCCAGTGTCTTCTGAGGCAAAGAACTGGCTGCAGGCCAGCCCCAAGAGATATGCCTTTATTTTCTTCATAACTTAGTGCCAGGAGGACTTCCCAGTGACGCTAGCGAAGTGCCTTCTATACAATACCCAAGGTTAGCTCCAAATCATTCACAACAAAGGCCCACAGACTATTATAGCGGAACTGACAGAACTGTTCCAGCAAGTCAGTTATATTCTCCCCGCTCACACCAGCTTTTCAAAGCAAAACACATGGGCTTCCCAGGTGGCTCAGTGATAAAGAATCTGCTTGCAATGCAGGTGACGCAGGTTCGCTCCCTGGGTCAGGAAGATCCCCTGGAGGAGGAAATGGCAGCCCACTCCAGCATTCTTGCCTGGGAGAGCCCATGCACAGAGGAGCTTGGCGGGCACAGCCCACGGAGTCGCAAAGAGGCGGACACGACCGAGCAGAGACACACAGGACTTTTTTACACCAGTTTTTTCAAAGCAAGACATAAAAATCCCCAATAATGAAAACCCATAATATTCCCCAAAGAGCATTTCTAGACGCTTCAGGCCAAGTCTCCATCCTGAGTGTCACACTCTTGCCAAGGAGAGGACACAGCCTGTAACACAGGCCTGGGGTGCACAAGCCGTGTCTGCATGCTCGCCGGGAGCCTCGGATGTGTTGCACAGGTCCCTAAAAGCATCAGGCAGCTCCCCCACTCTTCCTGAGGCCACAGACTTTACAGCCATTGTTCTCACCCCCTCTCGGGCCACAGAATTGCCAAAAGGAACCTTTAGAAGCTGCCAAAACCCGTGATCTATGTTCCTGAATGATGTACAAAACAGCTCCACATACATCCCTAAGACATCTCTGGTGGTCAAGTGGTTAGGACTCCATGCTCCTACTGCAGGGGGCACAGGTGCCACCCCTGGACAGGGAACGAAGAGCCCTCATGCCAGGAGATATGGCCAAAAAAATAATACATCCTCTCAAGGCCCCCTGATGAATGTCTGACTTGAGAAAGGTATGAGATGAAGCCTGGAAACACACACTCCCCATGACTGGGCAAAGACAAACAAGATTTTCCCTGTGACATTTCCAGAAGCATTCATCTTTGGACAAAAGTCATAAGAAACTACAAATGAAGGTTGTTTACATACATTTCCTATATCATCACCAGGAACACTCCAATATGTCCAATGGAACTAAACAAATGCTAAGAAGTGAAGTCGCTCAGTCGTGTCTGACTCTTTGCGACCCCATGGACTGTAGCCTATCAGCCTCCATCCAGGAGATTTTCCAGGCAAGAATACTGGAGTGAGTTGCCATTTCTTTCTCCAGAGGATCTTCCCAACCCAGGGATGGAACCCGGGTCTCCCGCATTGCAGGCAGACACTTTATCTTCTAAGCCACCAGGCTAAGTGAGTCATAATTTACCTTTCCCATAGTCTAATTAGACCCTTCACACTTGGTATCACACCTACATCTTAGGCCTGAAACAACTCAGTTCTCCTGTCTGACTTGCTGGGTGCCTTTAAAATGGTACCGAGATGTGTTTTCAAAGTCTTTGACAGTCCTGTCCATCTCCTGGTGGGTTATTAATTAGTGCCTGCCATAGGTCAGGAGGTAGGAAGGGCTGTGAGCCAAGAGAAATAGAACCGGAAGCTGGATTGGCTCTTTTTTTTTTTTTTTAATGCAAACATGAAAGCAATTAGACACAACCAAATCTCAGTAAGGAAAACTAAACATTAAAAAGAGGCAGTTTCTTCAACATTCTGAATGAAGTACTTTCAAACAGGCCTAATTTCAAAAGTGATTACAATTTACAGAAAAGAACTAACTCCATGCCATCCAAGTGGGAAAACAAAATCACGGAGGACCAAGGTTTTAAAGTTAAAATTTCTATCCTTATAAATAAGGCCTGGCAAGGCTGGCCCTCCTCATTTCATTGAATCTAAGATGCCAACGACTGTAAAACTGCACAATTACTTCATTACTAAGAAGAGAGAAGAAGTTCCCAATTAGACTGTGGTTTGCCAAAAAAGCTGTACATTGTATCTCAATACCCATGGCCTTAAATTTGGGACAAACATGTAGGTTCAAATTATGGTATTATTGGGACTTCCTTGGTGGTCCAGTGGGTAAGACTGTGCTCCCGGTGCAGGGGACCTGGGTTCCGTCCCTGGTTAGGTAACTAGATCCCTGCACACCTGCCTCAACTGAGAGTCTGCATGCCTCAATGAATATCCTGTGAGCTGCAACTAAGACAAAGAACAGCCAAACAACTATTTTTTAAAAGATATATAAAAACCCAAATTATGGCACTACTAACGTTATCCTTGTTGTAAAAAGAGGAAAGAAACACTGGCAGAGGTTAACAGCTCCTCTAAGTGTAGATGCAAACACAAAGCTCCTCTATCCATCGTGCAGATACTGCCAATTAGGGTTTTAGAAACCGTGAAAGTGAAAGTCGCTCAGTCGTGTCCGACCCTTTGCAACCCCATGGACTATACAGTCCATGGAATTCTCCAGGCCAGAATACTGCAGTGGGTAGCCTTTCCCTTCTCCAGGGGATCTTCCCAACCCAGAGATCGAACCCAGGTCTCCTGCACTGGAGGTGGATTCTTTACCCAGCTGAGCCACAAGGGAAGCTTTATAAAGCACAGCTGCTGCTGTTGCTAGTCACTTTAGTCGTGTCCGACTCTGTGCAACCCCCATAGACGGCAGCCCACCAGGTTCCCCCGCCCCTGGGATTCTCTAGTCAAGAACACTAGAGTGGGTTGCCATTTCCTTCTCCAATGCGTGAAAGTGAAAAGTAAAAGTGAAGTCACTCAGTTGTGTCCGAATTTTAGCGACCCCTTGGACTGCAGCCCACCAGGCTCCTCCGTCCATGGGATTTTCCAGGCAAGAGTACTGGAGTGGGGTGCCATTGCCTTCTCCATAAAGCACAGCAAAGGGATATAAACCAGCTGACATGGGACATGGTTCTGTTTAACTTTTATGTTGAGCATAGTTGATTAACAATGCTGTATTAGTTTCAGGTGTACAGCAAAGCGATTCAGTTAATACACATACATGTATCTACTCTTTTTCAAATTCTTTTCCCATTTAGGTTATTACAGAACATTGAGCAGGCTTCCCTGGGCTATACAAAAGGTCCTTCACGGAACACAGCTATGTTTTAGCTATTAACTTTCAACATTCTGTCCAAAAAAAACACCTAGGTATTGTTAAGATGCTGTTATTTTGTGATAATCTAACACATTTTATTAAAAACTGGAAAAATGAAAAGACGAGCTACTAATTCAACTGCCAGACCTGATGGACAGTAAGTCATCACAGATCTACAGAACCACAATCTCAGTCACTTTAGGCCACACAAACGACAAATGCTCCCCATCACACCTCATAGTAACAAACCAAACAGATTATAATCTCCCCTCATTCAGTTTTTGCTTCCTAGAAGACAGAATTCAAAATTATGGTTCTAAAAAAAAAAACAAAAAACACCTTAAATTCTAAAGAAGAAATTACTATAGTATTAAGTCAGAGATAACTGGAAAATAAGATAAAAGATCCGCACCAACAGTTATGGACACCAGCATTAGGGACCATAGGACAATCTCTCGGGAAACAGTCGAGGTCAGATTCCTTACCTGAGGCCTTATGAGGGTGGCATCTAGTTCTTTCCCACGAGGGGCCTTGACATTATTATTTTGTTGAGGGATTTCCTTTCTTCACAGGGCTAACTAAGAGCAGATGTTTGCCAAATCAAGATCGTGTCAATTCCTTAACAGCACTTGAAGGCAAGTTACCCATTTAGCCTTAGACAGAGCAGCTCTTTTCACCTAATACTAAATTTTCTTAATTGAAGACAAAAGGAGATGGAGGTGGCAGAGCATGAGATGGTTAGATAGTATCACAGACTCAATGGACATGAATTTGAGCAGATTCCGGAGACAATGAAGGACAGGGGGGCCTGGCTGCTGCAGCCCATGGGGTTGTAAAGAGTCGAACACAACTTAGACACCAAACAACAAATTTTCTTTTTTTCCTTCAGATAGATTCTCTGTATAAAACACACACTGTTTTTGATTAGGACATGGCATTAAAAAGCTAAAGACCGAGAGCCGAGACACTAAAACTTTTGATGACAGGAGTCCTCTGATTAGTTACAACTAACTAAGTCCCTGAAATCCATTATTTACTACATAGAATACAGACCCTTTGTCATGTTTAACAATAAAGCAAAAGAAAAAAAAAATGAAAAAGAAATCTATCGAAACAAAAAACACACCAATCATTTCTTCCAAAAGGTATATATCACATTCTGGAGCTTGCCCAAGAATCTGAAAGCAATGCTAAAGGAAAAATGTGAAGGTTTCGAAATGTTTCCTTTTAGACTAGGTTTCTCTAAAGTGTAACGGCATCATTCAAAAGCAAATAGGTCCAAAAGACAAAGGGATTTTTTTCCCCACTAAATGTTATAATAATGTCAAATCCAACCATCTATAATGAAAAGAACTTTGGAGAAATCAAATCAGCAAGTAGCCATGCCGGAAAGCAGTGGCCTTAAATAAGACAGTCTCAGGGGAGAACTGTCGTAAATCTTACCTTCTGCATGTTTGGCTTGATACAGCGAACAAAGAAAGGATTAGAGGCGCTTAGCGTTGCCATTAAGGAATGCAGGGAGTCCTGTGAGAAAGAAAAAAGTATAGGTTGATTTGGTCTCTTTCTATGTCTTTAAACTTCTCAGCACCCTAAGCACTCATCAGAAACAAGAAAACACAAACCTGAGGAATGATAGTGATTTTATTTTTAATCATGTCACTCTAATAAAAGTATTATAGTTGTCATACAAACTATTTCACATATGCAAAGCTCATTTGTTACTTCTTTGATATATACTGGAGTGGATAGCCAGTCCCTTCTCCAGGAGATCTTGCTGACTGACCCAGGGATCAAACCTGGGTTTCCTGCATTGCAGGCGGATTTTTTACTATCTGAGCCACCAAGGAAGCCCCTTTGATTTTTAATCATGTTATTCTAATAAAATAAAGGTATTATAATTATCATAGAAATTATTTCACATATGCAAACATTTATTACTTCTCTGATATAGTACCATTAAAAAATACTATTCTGTTAACCAGCAAAAAATATAAAAAATAAAAATAAAAAATACCCTGGGATATTTTAATGTTTATACAGAAAACCTGAGAAGTATCAACTCTCCTTTGGAGTTGTTCCTTCTCATTAATTATTTCCATGGAAATGACAGCTTCCACAGTGACAGCTTCTCACTGGTCTTTGAACCACGATCTTTCAATCACCAGGCAGATCAATCTCCTGTAATACTGCTGTCTTTCCTTTAAAACCTTTTTTTTTTAATTGTGAAGAATTTTTAACATTTACCAAAGCAGACAGAGCATGTAAGGAGTACCTGTCATCAGCTTCAACTCCTGGCTAATCTCATCTCATCTGTCCCCTGCTCTGTATACACCACACCCACTTCTAGCAGAAAAGCAAATCCCAGACACTGTGTTGTTTCATCCTTTAATATTTCAGTACGTATTACCAAAGGCTAAATACTTTAAAATGTTACAGAGGTAACCACAATATCATTCCTGAAAAGAATTAACACATATTTCTCACTATCAAGATGAAAAGGTACAATGAGTTCAGGATTCATTTTTAAGTACTCAACTGTCTCAAATTTCATAATTTTTAAATGGTTTATTCTTTGAAATCAGAATGCAAATAATTAGATCCATGCAGTGCAGTTGGTTGATATGTCTTTTCAGTCTATTTCCCTCAGTCTCTAAATTTGTCTGTTTCTTTTTTATAATTTTGCTGTTGAATAAACTGGATTGTCCACTACATTGACTCGTTACTTCTGTGCTCAGAAAGCCTTAGGATTTCTCACAGATGACGGAATGTCCTGGAATTCATGGCCCCTCATACTCTGGTATCCATTTATCATCATACAAGGAGGCCAGTCCTCTGGGAACAGGACTCATTCTTGACTTGGGACCCTGCCTCCTGCCTTTGTCTCTACCTAGAAGCTCCGCCCATTCTCTTCCATTGCCTGATTCCTAGTTCAATTTAAGTCACCAACATCGCAAAGTCTTCCAAGACAACTCCAGGCAACACTGACTTAGAAAAAGACGACATATGACCCCACTGGATGAATAAGAGCCTACGGTTGAGAGTCAGATAGACTCAAGTTCCATCCAAATCCTAGTTTCAGTCCTCGGAGGGACTGAGCAAGCCTCCATTCCTCTAAACCTCAGCCTCTTCATCTGTAAAATGGGGACAATAATACATACTTCTAAGATGGTGAGCCAAGTGAACAAGACCACATATGTAAAGGTATTAGCCCCATGACTGTAACATAAGAGTATATAATAAATGGCAGCTGTGATTATTCAGCTATTATTAAATTACATCCTATCAGGCTCACACCTGCCAGTACTGTCAGCAATGGGACTGTGAGTGGAACTGATCCCCAAACACATTGAACAACAAACCTCACAGAGCACCCCCCAACCCCACGGCATCCAACTGAGTAGCTACATGAAAGAGAGTCTCCCAGAGGGCAAATTTAATAAAGGTCTGATGACTGACATGCCTCCATTCCCCCTCATGTAAGGATCTGGGGGTAAAACAGGACAATTAAATTAGAGAAATGGCCTTCTTCAGCTCTGCCTCTAAACTCTCTAAAAGGCTTAGATATTTATGATGCAAATAAGAACGTTCCTTATTTTCCCTGAATTCTGGACATCTGAACAAGGTGACTGACACTGATCTTATTTAACCATGCACTTGGTTACTCTTCCTAGTAATGATACTGTAAACCTACTGAGGAAAATTTTTTTTAAAAATCCAGACACAGGAAGAAATATACCTTATATGCACCTGAGCCTTTAAATACAAATCAGAGCAATCCCAAATAACCAAACAGTCCTTAAAAAGAATGACTATTTCATAAACATAGAATAAGTAGTTATTTATCTTTAATAAGACAAAAAAAACCCTTTTTTAAAAAATGGCTCAGGAAACAAAAGTATATTTTTCTTCCTAAAATCCTGTTTTAAAAGGATGATAGAAAACAAGTAAACCCTTTCATAGACCTCATAGATGCTCATTCTGATTATAAGTTCCTAAAGTCACAATAAAGATGGGTCCATCCAGACCAGCAGCATAAACTAACCTTGAACTGCGAGCTGACCGTGGGCCGCCGGTGTTTGCTTCCACATTTCAAGGTATCCTGGTTATTGCGGCTGGAAACGTGTTCAAAGAGGTCGTAGATGAAGTCGAATCTGTGTGAGCAGAGAGCAGGAGGGCCATGAGGGGTGCACACCCAATTATTAGGTGCTCGATCACTATAATTATAATGCAGGTTCCCACTGAAAATAACACACCAAGGCCTGCATGAGCTAAGACAGCGTTCCAAGATTTCACAGCCACCACCGCCCAGGAGCTTCAGGCACTGAAGCAGATGTGGCCGCTTCGGAGTGCTGGAGTCTCACCGGGGAGAAGAGGCCGTGTGAAAATGACCCAGGTGACCAGCTACTCCGGAGCTGAGCTTTGCAACCCAGCGGAAGGGGAGTGTTGCCCTTGTGCAACTCGGTGCGGCAAAGATACAGTCAGTTAACAGGTGGAAGGGCACCAGGCTGGAGTGAGACTGACTTGGTTCAATCCTGCCGTCCCCTCTTCCTAGTTGTATGACTTGGATAAGATGCTGGTCTCTTTCCACACCTGTTTTCTCACTTGGAAATGGGAGTCATTTTAGGATGTAACCTAGGAAGCTGGGGTAAGGATGAAATGAGGAAATGGAGGCAAAAGGCTGAGTGTGATGCCTGGCTCATCCTAAGTGTTGATGATCACTGTTATTATTATTAAAAAGTTCTAGAAAATCTATTGCCACTACTGACAAAGTAAAAGACTTCTCAGGAGCTTTTAATTTATATTTTTGGCTGCACTAGGTCTTCGTTGCTAAGAGGTCTTTTCTCTAGCTGCGGCGAGCAGGGGCTACTCCCCAGCTACTGTGTGTGGGCTTCTCATTGTGGTGGCTTCTCTTGTGGACCACAGGCTCCGGGGCACATGGGCTTCAGTAGTTGCAGCACTCAAGCTCAGTTCAGTTGCTCAGTTGTGCCCGACTCTTTGCGACCCCATGAACCACAGCACGCCAGGCCTCCCTGTCCATCACCAACTCCCGGAGTCCACCGAAACCCATGTCCATTGAGTCGGTGATGCCATCCAACCATCTCATCCTCTGTTGTCCCCTTCTCCTCCTGCCCTCAAGCTCAGCAGTTGCGGTTTGTTGGCTCTAGAGCATGCAAGCTTCAGTAGTTGTGGTGTGCTGGTCCAGTAGTTGTGGCTCGAGGGTTCTAGCACAGGGCCTAATTGCTCCAAGTCAGGTGGAATCTTTCCAGACCAGGGATTGAACCCGTGTCCCCAGCACTGGCAGGCGGATTCTTATCCACTGCACCACTAGGGAAATCCTCAGGACCTTTGTGATCTTCTTTGAATGGAAGATGTTCTGGGCTATAAAAACCAGGGGTCAGGGGTGTAGTGGGTAATGGCTTTGCTAGAACCAGGAGAGAGACAGTCTGGCTTTCGCATCCCATCATGGGGACAATGAAAGGGCTTCCCTCATCACTTCTCATTCTGTTCAACTCTCTCTCACTTTCGTCCTTGGGTGATGTTTCGTTCATTCTCGCTCTTCGAAGTTCTCTGTACTTTGAGCGCTTTGGAGAAAAGCTTTGGGTGCCATTAAAATGTCCCACTGGAGGAAGAAACAGCAACCCAGTCCAGTATTCTTGCCTGGGAAATCTCATGGACAGAGGAGCCTGGTGGGCTACAGTCCATGGGGTCGCAAAGAGTTGGACGTGACTAACGAGACGGAATGCAGAATGTCACAGATGCCAAAGGCAAAAGAGAGCAGAGAGGCAAAGACACCAAGCCTCTCCATCTGCAGAGAGAAACCTGGGCTAAAACAGCGCTCTTGCCTCCAATTCCACTTAACGTTATGATGGCAGCAACCAGTGGAAGGCCATCTTGCTGGCCTCCAGGCCTCGGCCCTTCTCATCACCAAATGTTCCATTTAACCTCAAGACCCCGCTTTTACTTAAATGGAGCAATTTAAATCTGCTTTGAGAGAGAGGTTATCTGCTGTGGTTAAAACATCACCCTTTTTATAGGTCTGAAAACGCACCTAAAAATAAAATTAGCCGACAAGGTTGTAATTAGGGAATCTTCATAGAGGAGGGTTAAGACACATTGAAAGATCAGCCACTTCTATCCTGAGCTTCTAAGCTGACACTTAAGATGGGTTCTCTTCACCCCAATTCACAGCTATCTGAGTGAGAGGGTGGCCACCTGGGACTTTCATTTCTAAAAGTATTACAGCTTTTTAGTGACTGTGCTACTTTCCTTCCTTAGATATTGAAAATTTGTGTTAGAGATTCACACTGGATCTAAGACACATATTGATGACTTTAAGGGCTGTTTCCTCCTCTTTCTCTCTCACAAAGCCTCCTAAAAACAGGAAGCCTCCTGGCTTAATATATACGAACAAATGAATTCATCATCAAAACTTTTCAGCATATTTTCCTTAACTACTGATTTAATGATGTGAATTTACAATTCATGAATGAATAAATGAATGGGTAATTTCAGCTGAATATTTACATATTTATTTCTCTTGATAACCCTTACACTAACTAGAGACATAAGGTCCTACAAGACCCGAGGCTGACATCAATTTAACGCATAGCTCTAAGCTTGCTATGAAGAAACTAGGTCATGCTGGTTAAAATCTTAGATTCTTGAACCAAGCAGAACAGATCAAATCTAGTTGAAGAATCCTGGGCAAGTCACTTAACCACGCCATGCCCAATCTCCTCACCTGCGTAACAGGATGAATAAAAGTATCTAATTTATGGGCTTGGTGTTCCAATGCCACCTCATTAAATGGTAGCCACTGCCACTAGGGCCATTCATATATCTCTCAGGTCACTTTATTGATCAAATATTGCCCAGGGAAGAACACATGACATCAAGTTGCCCCCATATTAAGTTTTTCTGTGTTTGTGAATTAAAAGCATCTGCACAGACATCACTCTGACATCTCAGAAAAGAGACCAACGCACCGGCTTTCTCTCAGAAGGTTGAGAAGATCATCCCTGAAGGTATCCCTGTTCTTCTCCAAGATGCCCCGCACATCATACTGAACCTGGTTTGCAACAACAAATGAGAAAAGGAAGAACTGGTCAAAAGAATCATCTCAAGTCAGAAGCATCCCCTTTAAAAGCTGGACGCATCATTCAGTATATTTATGATCAGCTTCTGAAATTACTATTGTCTAAATACCAAATGGGCAAATATCACCCGGGATCTTGATTAAGAAGTTGCCTGTCTAAGGGTGTGGGGAACCGTCCTACACTGTTGGTTGGATTGGTTCAGCCACTATAGAAAAAAGTATGGAGGTTCCTCAAAAAATGAAAAACAGAGTTGCCGTATGGCCAAGTAATCCCATTCCTGAGCATCTATCTGGACAAAACTCTTAATTCCAAAAGACAAAGGCAGCCCTATGTTCGTAGCAGCACTATTTACAATAGTCAAGACATGGGAACAACCTAAATGCCCAGCGACAGATGAATGGATCAAGATGAAGTACATGTATATACAGAGGGATACTACTCAGCCACAAAAAGAACAAAATGCCATTTGCAGCAACAGGGATGGACCCAGAGATCACCGTACTAAGTGAAGTAAATCAGAAAGACAAATATCACAATATCACTTATATATGGCGTCAAATGACACAAATGAACTTATCTAAGAAACAGAAACAGACTCTCAGCGAGAACAGACCCGTGGTGGCCAAGGGGGAGCGGGGAGGGGAGTCTGGGATTAGCAGAGGAAAACTGTTACATGTTGAATGGACAAACAGGGTCCTACTGTATAGGGTGGGGAACTATACTCAATATCCTGGGCCAAACCCTAATGGGAAAAGTATATATATGTGTGTGTAACTGCATCACTTGGCTGTAGAGCAGAAATTAACACCATACTGTAAATCAATCACACTTCTATCATACAAATTCAAATAGGAGTTACCTCTCCAGCATAGTGTTTCACTCCAAAATTGTTGACTGCAACTCTGGGCTTCACATAAAAGTGGTTATTCTAAAAAAAAAAAAAAAAAAAAAAAAAAAGTAAATGCCCAGTTTCACTCACTGATTTCCTGACAGTATAACTACAACTGCCAGTGAAAACAATTTCAAAATCCACGACATATAAGAGCTTTGGGACACATCATGTGATCCACTTCATCAAAATCATGCAATTCTGGTCTGTGTCATTACAGTAGGTTAAAAAGGTTAAATTTTATACTCAAAGTAAACGTGGGCATATTCTGACAAGTAGCCTCAAATCTATGCCTTTGGCTTATTTCTATTTAGTTCTGGCAGAGCAAAGCTTCCGTTTGAGAGAGAAGAAAAAAAATCAATGTGAGTAACACCGTGGGGCCAACAGCCCCTAAATCTGTCCTATATCATCTTAATCCACAGATGAGCTGCCCAGACACAATGAGGAGTTGGCAGGTGTGGACATACAGCATGCTGATTGTGCAACTTCTCCAATAAGGTGCTATCAGTGGCTTGAGGAAAATGGCTTTCTTCATTGATAAGGGCTAGGAGGCCAAGTTTCTAGAAGAGAGGGGGAAAAAAAAAGGTTAAATATGAATTAAACATTGAATTTTTGCCTCTATGTACTTTTACAGCTCCTTTCCTCTCTAGTCTCTATCAAGTGGTAAAAAGGGCACAGTTTCTCAGATTGAAAAATTCAGAATGACCCACTATAAAGAACTCCAAACTCACTCCATACTGCAAACACTGAGCCCCCTGCAATCTGGCGACCAGAACGTTTACAGTTGGCCAATCTACAACTGGGAGGGCAAAGTTTCTGATGCTGACTTAGAATCTCTGGGAAGCCACTCTGCTCACTGTTGATCTTAAAATATCGACTTCAAAGAGACAATGGGCTTGAAGCAGCCAAGTCCTTAAATTCAACCTTGCACAGTTACATGTATGCTTCCAAATGGTCCATTGTGTTCTAAACATTCACATCTTTCATGTGCGTGTTCGTACAAGCTCTTTTGTTCCCGTAAATATGAATCAGCCCAGCTGGACACCCTAGGGACTATAACAATTCTTCAACAGTGTGTTACCTTCTCAATCAAGTCCAGGCATTCTCCATTGTCTATCCAGTCAATATCTTCCCACACTAGGCCTTCTCTGTACAAAGATTAAAAAGGTCCAGGCTGTAGTAAAATATCACTTCAAAACTATCCAGTGTAGGGACTCATTTTCTTAAACATTTTGAAATTCAATTCAGTGAGTGCTTACCTACTATATTCCAGTTGTTCTAAAGAAAAGATATGCTTGTTGAAATATTCCTGAAGTTTCTCGTTTGCATAGTTTATATTGAACTGCTCAAAGTGATTCACCTAAGGGGGGAAACAATCCAACAAGAGTCTTTAGCACTCTCGCTCTTACATAAAAAGGTAAAGAAAAGGCCAACAAAAGTCTGTACAGAAAACATAGAGTTTGTTTCATGAGATCTGCTTAGGAGGATCCCACTCATTGGAAGCACACCTCAAAATTTTCAAATCCAAAGATGTCCAAGATGCCAATAGACTTGAAGTCATCTTTGCCTTTGATCCTGCTGTTGATCTTCTTGATCACCCACTCGAAGCAGCGTGCGTAAAGTGCCATGGCCAAGGAGTCCCTGCTGTCTGCCGCCTGAGGGGAGAGGAGACAGAGACGCGGTTTCCCTGATGACTGCAGGGAACCGGATGGGCATGTCTATCCGTGCTGCACACAGGAGCCACTCAGTCTACATCCACGCAGCCTGTGTCAAGTGAATCAATACCATCCAGGAAAACACAGCTGTCTAAAGAAAGGGAAACCTGAAGCTTGCTTATTTGCAGCAAGATTCACCTTGAAGCATCAGACTTTCAAACTCAGCTTTACATATTGAATTATAAGAAAGAATTGGAACCAATATATACAACTCTAAATTTGATCAGGTTTATGCCACTAAGTGCACTTTCCAGGTGGCTCAGTGGTAAAGAATCTGTCTGCCAATGCAGGAGACTAGGGTTCAACCCCTGGGTTGGGAAAATCCCCTGGAGAAGGAAATGGCAACCCACTCCAATGTTCTTGCCTGGAGAATCCTATGGACAGAAGAGCCTGGTGAGCTACAGTTCATGGGGTTGCAAGAGAGTGGGAAACGACTTAGTGACTAAATAACAACAACAATATGACATTAATTAAGACCTGACTTCACTCATTATCATCTTCTCATATTTTACTTTGTGTACATACAAGTTTTCTTCATGGTATGGTTAGCATCTAGTGCATGTAACTGGCTCAAGGCAAGTTGCAGAGACAAAAATAAATCATACAACATACTGTTGCTTTGCTTTCATTAATAAGAATAATAATTTATTAATTATAATAAAACCAACACCAATTAATAATTATTATTACAGCTGTTTACTAACTCTTACTCTGCACCAGTCACTAAGTTTTCAGTTCGGTAGTTCAGTTGTGTCTGAATTTTTGGGACTACATGGACCGCAGCACGCCAGGCTTCCCTGTCCATCACCAACTCCCAGAGCTTGCTCAAACTCATGTCCACTGAGTCGGCAATGCCACTAAGTTTTTAGCATTTATGTATTTTTTACTATCATCCTTATACATGGCAACCCACCCCAGCATACTTACCTGGAGAATTCCATGGACAGAGGAGCCTGGCGGGCTCCCGTCCTTGGGGTCACAGAGTTGGACATGACTGAATGACCACTACCTTCACATCCTTGTCTTGGGGCTTCTCTGGTGGCTCAAAAGGTAAAGAATCTGCCTGCAATTTGGGACACCCAGGTTTGATCTCTGGGTAGGGAGAGCCTCTAGACAAGGGAATGGCTACCCACTCCAGTATTCTTGCCTGGAGAATTCCACGCACAGAGGAGCCTGGTGGACTACAGTCCATAGGTTCACAAGGAGTCGGACATGACTGAGCAACTAACACTTTATTTTCATCCTTGTCTTACAGAAGAGGAAACTGAGGCACCGTGAATAAATTCCCAAGACGAGAATATAATAAGCTGAAGACTCAGGACTCAGACTCAGAAAATCTCCCCCAGTCCTATTCCTCTTAAACATTCTGCTACGCTGTCTCTAAGATGACCACTGAACCACTTCGCCTATCCCCTCAACATGGATGTCTTACTTTGATCCTGAGCCAAAAGCATTCAAATGGATCGCTGCAGTTACTTATTCAAATCAAAACCATGGATCTGCAGACCCAGAGGCATCTTTAGAAGTTGCTCTGAGGGCCACACACATACCTGCTGAATGTTGAGAGGTGTAAGGATCTCCTCCCCCCGGAGGAACATGGACCTCTGGGTCAAGGCGTCTGTGAGCTGTGCCGGGTCCAGCCCAAGTAACTCTGCAGACCTGCCCAAGGCTGGGGAGGAAGGACAAGGCGAAAATGGATGCACAACCCCAAGAAGGGACAGCCCATGGGACCCCAAATGGGTGCAAAGCCAATGCCACCAAGCGACACAGTAAAGCAGAGAATATTCCTAAGTCCCTCGGGCAGGACCTAGAGGACGTATGTTCTACTGGCAGGCTTTTCACTCCCTAAATGAGTCTTAGGTTTACGGCAAACAACCTGGTACTTGGAACAAGTGCGGTCCAGAGAACCCCCCTGGCAGGTTCCCCAAGACGCTATCAGAGGTTTGCAAGGCCCGTAACTATTTCAATAGTAAGACTAGCTTTTTTTTTTTTTTTAGTGATAAACTCTGTTATTTGCTTTTTCACTCTCATTCCCTCACAAGTATACAGAAGAATATTCCAGAGGCCACATGACATGAGTAGCTCAACAAGCTGAAGGCAGAAATGGAAGCCAGCTGTCCTTCATTACACCAGATATTTCAAACAGTTACAAAACCATTAGACAATGTCAGTCGTTATTGACTTGCTCTTTTTTGTTTTGGAACATGGCCTTTCAAATAAACTACTACTTATTTTACTATATGCAAGGGGTTGGTTACGGTTATTTTAAAGTAAATCTATTATTATTTTTTAACTATCTCTGCTTTTATTTCCAAAGGGCTTCCCTGGTGACTCAGATAGTAAAGAATCGCCTGCAATGCAGGAGACCTGGGTTTGATCCCTGAGTCAGGAAGACCCCCTGGAGAAGGGAATGGCTACCCACTCCAGTTTTAACTGCCTTTGTTTTCATTTCTAAAGCAGTAAACACCCACAGGTATGATCCATGGGAAGGAGAACTACAGGCCTCTAGCCCTGGGCAACTCGAGGGCCACTTTGAACTTACCCTCATCCAGTTTCCAGCCTCTATGCCCTCATCCACTGCATCCATCAGAAAAGTTTAAAGAATAAATCACTCCAGAAAAATGACAACTGACATTGTAACATGTATGTTAACTCGCTTAGTCTTAAGACATCTCCGCTGTGCACTTTACAGTGAGAAGTCATGAGTGTTGAAGGGATAAGTAACCCAAGGAAACAGCTTGTGGCAGAGCCGGGCTACAAACCAGTCATCCTGGCTTGAAAACTAACGGTCTTAACCATTCCACTACGGCAGCCCTCGGTAGCCAGGAATTAACTACAATGGCACTACACGCCTGACTCAAGACATTCTTCCTACATCAAATTCTTGTTGCCCCTATTTCCTCTTCTTGGCCCACTTTCCTTCTTTCTTAGCAGAAAATGAGAACACAGCCACCATTCCATGCAGTAATCACTTGTTTGATGCTTTGACCCTTTATTAGCTGACCTTTCACATCAAACTTCTGTAGCTCTTCTTCTAGGGCTCAAAATATTTTTTTGTCAAAGGCCAGACAGAAAATATTTGAGATCTACATTTCTTATGAGGCAAAAGCCAAGGAAGTGAAGCGGGGAGAAGCAACCTTACCCGTTTTGAAGGAAACTTGCGCCCCACCAGCAGTGATAAATTCTATATTCCCAAGATGTAATATACCAGCAAGCAACCTCAACACTTCCCGAACTTCTTCCTTGCTAAACTGCATGACCTCCATTGCCATCTGGAAGGAAACAAGGTTAGGTTTTCATCTTTTTTCATACTAAAAAAAATGAAAATGGTCAATACTCAATAAAGTTACTAAGTACAAGGCAAGAAAGCAAGAAATATTGGGGGTTGGCCAAAAATTTCATTGGGGATTTTCCATTAGATGCTGCAGGAAAAAATCGAACACATTTTTCGGTCAACCCCTTTTATATGACAAACACTTTAAATGGGTACACATAAAAGAAAAGCAAGACATTAGGAAAGAATTGTATGATACTTAAGAGATAACCCAATCAATAAGATAAAAAAAAATAAGTATCTGCTTTACACACAAGACTCCTGTTTATGCCAGAAAAGAATTACTCCAGAGAGTCATAGTAATGATAGCAACAAAAAAATTCTTTCTATGTGTATCAAAATGTAATGGAACATTTATTTTCTTACACATAAAAAATAGGGGGCATGGGGTGGGGAGGGAGGTGGGAGGGGGTTCAGGTTGGGGGGACACAACTGCACCCGTGGCTGATTCATGTCGATGTATGGCAAAACCATCACAATATTATAAAGTAATTATCCTCCAATTAAAATTAATTAATTTTTTAAAAAGAAAATGTCAGGGTGGGGGATACTTCATGAGACTTCTCCAGTATAAATTTGGGGACTTGTCTTATCGGTTAAAAGAAGCAGGGACCCTGATAAGTAGAATGAAATTCTCCATCAGGGGTTCTAACAATAGAAGAAACTTCTGCTCCTTTTGTAAAAGATGCTGATGGAAAAACTGAACGGATCTAGATTTGTCTTCCCTGACGGTCATCACACTGCTATTCTCCATTTCTCCAAAGGATTTTTAAGGTCTTACTTTGGCCTCTGGATACTAAGTAGACGTTAACACAATGCTGATTTGAAAAAAAAAGAAAAAAGAACAAGCACCAACAGGGGCTTTGTTCCCCAGAAAGTTTCTGAACTGAAACCAGGCATCTTCTGAATCAGATCAAAGATTTGCTCATTATCTCTTAGGATTTAGGAGACATATTCTTGTCAAGAAAAGAGCCAGCTACCCTCTCCCACTCCTGCTCTACACATACGCACACGGATGCACGCACGCACGCACACACACGTGCAGAACAGAGGACGGAACTGCTGGCAATATGGATGAAAATAACCTACAAAGAGAACTCAGACCCATGATCACTACAATGACCACTGGAATGGGAAGAAGGAAGCCACACAGCACTGGGAAGCCACAGAAGCTGCAAGAGGAAACGACTGGAGATTTTAAAATATGAAAAGTAATTTCTTTACGAGGAAAGAAAAAAAAAAAGCCAGAAACAAAGGACAAAAACAATAAACAGGAAAACAAAATTAAAAGAAAAAACTGCATAAGGCAAGGAACCAACAGCTATATTAAGAGACACGTGACGCAGTAAAATAGGCACCTTTTGTAAGAGGAAATGCAAATCCAGAGAAATGTTTTCCTTCCTAGAAATCCAACACGTGCATATTGAAGAAAATGAGATAACTTCTATTAAATTAACAAAAATGTTTCCGAATGATAAAATGGGTGAAAGTGGGGTATTTATGCAGTGGTCACTCACTGGTAGTATAAGTCAGTATAATCTTTTTGGAAAAAACAAGATTATGGGTCAGCGTTGGGCTGGACCACCTAGGTACATAATCTTAAAATGTTCAGAGAAGTTACACAAGTTTCTCAGGGTTACAAAACCAAGATTCAAAGTCAGGCCTGACGAACACAAAGTCTAGGAACTTACTACTCTCCATTCGGTTGTATGCTTTTTTTTCTTTTTACGTCCTTAGAAAGTCAGTCGCCTATGTAATCACCCTTAATTTCAGTGCTGGAATTTTTTCATTTTTAGCTACCATATGTGGCATGCAGGATCCTAGTTCCCTGTGCAGGGATCAAACCCATGCCCCCCTGCATTGGGAGTGCAGAATCTTACCCACTGTACCACTAGGAAGTTCCAATGCTGAAGATTTGTTTCAAAGAAAATCTCGACAGGAAAGAAAGCTTTTTAAAATATTCACTATCTTAACACACTTTCAGAGAAGAAAAAGTTCTAGCTCTTCTACAATCAGACAAGTCAAATATAGTAAGTAAACTTGTTATAGAACAGTATATAGTTTTTAAAGGAAATTATCAACATTACCTAGACACATGATATTTATGATAGCTTTATGCAAAAAGTACTAAATTATATTTGTGCAACTAATTTTTTTTTTTTTTAAGAAAATCAGGCTGGGAACAAAATCTACAAAATTGAAAATAGTTGCAATGTTACCACTGGCAGGCTAATGGACATTATATTCACATCTTTTAATATTGTTGACATGTTTTTACTATAACAACTGAGTCTGTTAATGGGTAAATGGATAAATAAATTGCTGTCTATTCAATGGAATACTATTCATTGTAAAAAGAAACAATTCTGTTAGGTGCAGTTTGGATGTGTGAAAGAAGCCAGAGAGAGAGGAGAAGAGATTTTATACGATTTCATTTTCAGGAAACTCTAGAAAAGACACATTTTTCTAGGTTTCCTAGGGCTAGGGAGTCTGGGATTGTCTAGGAAGGGGGACAAGAAATCTTTAGGGTGTAGAATTGTCCTTCAGTTTGATCGTGGTTGTGGGTACACGAGTGCATAAATTCAAATTTTACTTTATATGCTTTATATGAGGGCATTTTATTATATGTACATTATAACTTAATAAAAGGGACTACAAAAAACATAAAAATAAAAAGACCATGAATTGTTTAACAGAGTAAGAGAAAAGACCATCATTTTATGGGTACAGACAAAAATTGATGCCAAGAATAAGAACTATCAGTCAAGTGCTCATCAATTTTTAAAAACCTATGGGAAAGTAATTATTCAAATTTACTTATTCTAAAAGCAAAGAAATATGGCTAAGAAATACAGAATATCTATTATGCTCAAGACTTTAAAACAGTAGTAGTAGCAGTAACGTTAGTCACGTCTGATGCTTTGCGACCCCACGGACTATAGCCTACCAGGCTCCTCTATCCATGGAATTCTCCAGACAAGAATACTGGAGCCGGTTGCCATTTCCTTCTCCAGGGGATCCTCCCGATCCAGGGATCAAACTCGCGTCTCCTGCATTGCAGGCAGATTCTTTACCATCACTGCCAGCAGGGAAGCTTTTCAAAACAGTGGTAAGGACCAATTTAGATGTTTGCAAAATAACTATAAAGCATCTATGCCATGCTAAAGTTAATAATTTTTTTTTTTTGATTAAAGTTTTCTTCATGTAGCACAGGACCTCTTCAACACTAATTTATAAAAATTTTCTAAGCTCGTCTTAGGATGACCATAGAGATAAAAGATTTCACTGTAACTCACTAGCCTGGACTTCATATAACACTAAACAAATAAGACCTTCCATAGAGAACAGACTTGTCAAGGGGGAGGGGAGTCAGGAGAGGGCTGGATTGGGAGTTTTGGATTAGTGGATACAAAATATTATATACAGAATGGATAAACAAGATCCTATTGTATAGTACAGGGAACTATCTTCAGTATTCTAGAATAAGCCATAATGGAAAATATGAAAAAGAATCTGTATACAAGCACACATATATAACTGAATCACTTGGCTGTATAATAGAAACTAACACACTATAAATCAACTATACTTCAAGTTTTAAAAATCTCCTCTACACTTGCAGGGAAAAAAAGGAAGGTCTTCAAAAAATAAGTTCACAGTAGCAGAAAACTGCAAACTGTAAAATAAAAAATATCAAAAGATGCTCTATGAAAAAAATTCTTGGTTAAGCTCTGAAAATACAAAGATTACATATGAGACATGAAAGCAAATGAATAAAGTGTGCTTTCTGTATGAAATTTGTGACTTCTTCACTCTCAAGTTTAACTCTAAGTGAATTAGGAGTGTGGTGACAAGCATCAATCATGTGCCATGGGGTAATGTAATGGCTGGAACCAATTAACACCAACCAGCACAGGCGTGGCCTCTCACCCCTGCCAGCCAGAGTCTCCATTTACTGTTTACTACCGTCCTGTTTTCAGTCTTAAAGTAGCCACTTTAAGACTTTTCTAAAATTTTTATTGAAATACAGTTGCTTTACAATGCTGTTAAGCCTCTTTTTTTTTTTATTGTAGTATAGTTGATTTATTAATACAATTTTGTGTTAATTTCAGGTGTACAGCAAAGTGATTCAGTTATGCATATACATATATTATTTCTTTTTTAGATTATTTTCTCACATAGGTCATCACAAAATATTGAGTGGAGTACCCAGTGCTATATAATAGGCTCTTATTGGTTATCCATTTTATATATATAGTATGTGTGTTTATCCCAAGCTTCTGATTTTCACTCCCTGCCACATTTCCCCTTTGATAACCATGTTTGTTATCAATATAGGATTTATACATATAGACATTCTTCAAACACTAGGATTAATAAAATATACAAGTTAAAAAATGTATAAATCTTCACTCTTCAACTGTATTTGCTTAACGATCTTTTCAATAGAGTTTCCCCCAAATTGTTACTTACGTGCATGTTTTCTGAAACACTTAAATATATAGTAAAGGTCATTCTTGTAATTGGGAATTACATTCTTAATGTAATTTTGTTTTGTTTTGTTTTTAACTTGTATACTGTCATGTAAGAATTGAATCGCCAGTCCATGTCTGACGTAGGGTGCAGCTTGCTTGGGGCAGGTGCATGGGGATGACCCAGAGAGATGTTGTGGGGAGGGAGGTGGGAGGGGGGTTCATGTTTGGGAACGCATGTAAGAATTAAAGATTTTAAAATTTAAAAAAAAATAAAAAAATTTAAAAAAAAATAAATAAATAAAACAAAAAAAATAAAAATAAACAGAAACATAGAGAAAAAAAAAAAAAGCCTCTTTATAATTATCTTTTCTCAACAACATGGCTCAAGACTTAAAAAAAAAAAAAAAAAAAAAAAACCCTGGGAAATTCTCAGTACAGTTCAGAAGCATGAAACAGCAATTTAGCTATAAAACTGGCACAAAGTCATACAAAATGTTTTCAATAAAGTCTTTAATAAGCACATAAAAAACAGGTGATTGTGAAAGTGTGGGGTGGGAGGGGAGTGATGACAAATACATAATACAATCCCAACCAGGTTTGGGGTCAGAAGGAAGCCAGGCTTTTCACAGTGGAAGCAAACAGGGGAGAGGAGTGAATTTCAGGTACAAAAAGTAAATCCACTTGGGTCTCAGCTGTGAGGTGGGGGTACCATCTAAGGAAGCCAAGGGTCCTCAGGTGAATCGTGAAGAAATGGATTGAATAAGATGGGGTGGGAGGGAAGGTGTCTGGGCACAGTAAATCACGAGTCAAGGATCAATACTTTGAAAATTTATTACGTAATTTTATACTAGGAGAGATTATAGCATTGTATAATATAAAATTAGCTTCTACTCCCGAATTTTCCAACACTGAAAGAGACTGAAGTTTTCAAATGTGGCGAAATCGAGGTATAAAGTCAGTCTTTTATTTTAAAATTTCTACTGGGGCATAGTTGATTTACAATGTTGTCTTAAGTTTCAGCTGCACAGCACAGCGAATCAGTTACACATATACATGTATCTATTCTTTCCTGGATTCTTTTCCCATACAGACCATCACAGAGTGCTGAGTAGGGCACACTTATCTATTTTATACCTAGTAGTGTGTATGTCGGAGAAGGCAGTGGCACCCCACTCCAGTACTCCTGCCTGGAAAATTCCATGGACAGAGGAGCCTAGTGGGCTGCAGTCCATGGGGTCACTCAGAGTCAGACATGACTGAGCAACTTCACTTTCACCTTTCACTTCCATGCATTGGAGAAGGAAATGGCAACCCACTCCAGTGTTCTTGCCTGGAGAATCCCAGGGACGGGGGAGCCTGGTGGGCTGCCATCTATGGGGTCGCACAGAGTCGGACACGACTGAAGTGACTTAACAGCAGTGTATATGTCGGAGAAGGCCGTGGCACCCCACTCCAGTACTCTTGCCTGGAAAATTCCATGGACGGAGGAGCCTGGTAGGCTGCAGTCCATGGGGTCGCACAGAGTCAGACACGACTGAAGTGACTTAGCAGCAGCAATGTATATGTCAATCCCAATCTTTCTCTTCATCCCTCTCCCCTACCCCCCAGTGACCATAAATTTATTTTCTACAGCTGTAAGACTTTCTGTTTTGTGGATAAGTTCATTTGCAGCCTTTCTTTAGATTCCACAAATAAGTGATGTCATACGCTATTTGTCTTCCTCTGTCTGACTTATTGCACTCAGTATGACAATCTCCAGGTCCATCCATGTTGATGCAAATGGCATTATTTCATTCTTTTTTTATGGCTGAGAGCCCTCTAAATCTTTATAAGGTCAGACTGATGAGGAGAGAACGTAGGGGTAGATGGGTTCACACTGTTAAAAACACAGGTACATCCAGTAAAACCTACATGGTCAGGAAACCCCAGTCCTGGTAGACGGCTATGAACACCATTACCAAGTAATATTTGTGGAGTCAAAAGAATAAAGAGATTATCACTCAAAGACTCTTGTTATCCTCCTCACATTTCAACAGCCACCATTCTGGTAGGTCAAATGCAGGCAATAAAAATAAGTTAGTTGTTACTATTTTCTTGAAATAGCTTTTCATTCTGACTCAGCAATTTATAGTGCAACCTGGAAGACTACAAAGAAAAAAAAAAAGAGAGCTATGAAATTTAGTCTGTGTTCATTGTCTCTCCCCAGGAAAAACTGGATCCCCTAAGAATGGCTCAGGATCCTTTACAGGTACATATTTATAGTAATGTCAGGTGGTATCAATGAAGAATTTTAAAAATACATAAATTCTCAATGAAATAAGCAAAATTCCTGAAAGGTCCTATTGCCAGAGTATGTTGACATTAAAGCTGATAAAAAGAATAATGATCTTTTTTTAGTAGCTGAAAATACCAGAGGTGACATTTTCATATGTAATTCACAGGAATAATTTCTCTCCATTAACATTTTAACACATTCTGTAAACAAATGTTCTTGAGTCCCAGTAGAATGTGGTCCCTTCCCTTTCTTCAACCCCGAAACCTCTGGGAAAAGGAGCTTTATGGAATTAAAAGTAGGAAGATACAAATTTCAATGGTACTTGATTTTGGAAGGAAATTGAGATAAAGCTATGGTTTTTCCGGTAGTCGTCTATGAATGTGAAAGTTGAACCATTAAGAAGGCTGAGTGTCAAAGAACTGATGCTTCCAAATTGTGGTGCTGGAGAAGACTCCTGAGAGTCCCTTGGACCGCAACCAGATAAAACCAGTCAATCCTAAAGAAAATCAATCCTGAATATTCATTGGAAAGATTGATGCAGAAGCTGGAACTCCAATCCTTTGCCTACCTGATGCAAAGAGCAACTCACTGGAAAAGACTATGATGCTGGGAAAGATTGAGGGCAGGAGAAGGGGGCAACAGAGGATGAGATAGATAGATAGCATCACCAACTGAATGGACATGAATTTGAGCCAACTCTGGGAGATAGTGAAGGACAGGGAAGCCTGGCGTCCTGCAGTCTATGGGATTGCAAAGAGTCGGACTTGATTTAGCAACTGAACAACAGGAGACAAATTACATGATAAAACAACAGCACAATCTATCCCGGTCATCCTAATTTCTTTAACAGAATATAGCGATTATATAGAAGGTTTGCTCACTACAGTCTCCTTGTTGCTAGAGCAGTGCCTGCTTGGCACACAACAGATGCTTAAAAACGCTGAAGGCAGAAAATCAACTTTAGAGCCAGAAGTGTTCAGTGTCTCTTTAACCACCTGTATCACTCTTGGTTATAGAGTGCTATGCAAGACAGAAAGATGGGTTGGCTGGTACTGATATGATACTTTATACTCCTGTATTATAGAAATCATGATTTGATAAAAGTGTTAGTCACTCAGTCGTGTCAACTCTGTGCAACCCCATGGACTGTAGCCCACCAGGCTCCTCTGACCATGGAATTCTCCAGGCAAGAATACTGGAGTGGGTTACCATTTCCTTCTCCAGGGGATCTTCCTGACCCAGGGATTAAACCTGGGTCTCCCACATTGCAGGTAGATTCTTTACTGACTGAGCCACCAGGGAAAGACCTATGATTTGGTGATATAATCATATAATCATTAAAACTGACATAGTCATTGTAAAAATACTCTAACAGAATAATAAAGAATAAAATAAAACCCTTGAATTCTGCTCTGAGATAACACTTCTGAATTATTTTAGCGTATTTTCTGCATACATACTATACATACATGACATATATACGCTTACTTTTCAAATGAAAGATTATATCATGCTGTATTATGCTTTCCTCACTTATAGAATAAACAAGTTTTTCCTTACTGTTAAACATACATGAACATGGTTTTGTGAGCTACAATTTATTATATCTTAAAGATATAATAAATTATTTGAGCCATCCCCCAACTGATTATTTTTGTAGGTTTTGGAGGAGAGAATTTCACTTTTTTATAGAAAAGAATATTTTTCCTCCTTTCTGAGAAGTAGCACATTATTTATTTTTTCTGGCTACATTGCTTCAATCTTCCAGAAAAATGCTAAATAAGAGCAAAAATCACATGCTCCTGATTTCAACAAATACCAGCTAGGTCTTCACTGACATTTCTGATGGGTCAACACTAAAAAGTAATTGCAAAGCAAATATTTAAGAATCTATAAATAGAATTCCTCTAAGTCTGTTGTGTACATTCATTATGTCAATTTCACATCTAAACTTTTCTTCCCTTCTAGATGACATGTCCTTTCATTGCAGGACCAAATTCCAAATGCCAAAAACCTATCATTTCAACTTAAAAATAAAAACTAGCAATCACTGCAAGAGGGCCAAGCTCCACGAGTTTCCTTGTAGCCTTTAGAAGCAGTGCACAGTTTTGAATCAGAAAATGATGCCCCCAGAGGAAGACGTCAGACTACCTTCCCCGAGCACTCCTAGGACTAGGAAGGGCCTCGCTGCCCACTGCACCCTGGCGGCCAGTGAGCCGCTCAGTGTGGGCCTGCAGTGACTCTGTAACTTGGATAACAAGGAGTATCTCACTGCAAACATCCACTTTCTAGCACAGAGTGGAGGAAGCTCGTGTAGTGAAAGACGTCTCAGGCATCAAAAGAAGGTTGAGAGAAAATTTTAAATAAATACTTAAACATTTCATAAAATTCAATTAGCAGGGCCAAATCCTGTACTGCCTAGGGTAGATATATAGCAATGGTGCTGTTAGCAGAGGTTTTTTGGTTAACAGGTTGAAGGAAGGAGAGAGGACAGAGACATCTCTTTGCATTATATGTGGCAGAATGTGACATCTTTAAAAGGAAGGCTGAGGCAAAGGTGATCATGATACTATAAGTCTAGTCAGGTTTTATTTTCATTTCAGTTTAAGGGCACATACATTAGACACTGGGAAATGACGTGTGATATATATCCACTTAAAAATATACTTTGCTTTCATTCCAGAAGGTATCCTCATAAACAGTCTAGAAGAGCAAACGGCGATACGGAATCGAGTTGTTGACAACAACTACAAAGACAAATCTAGGTGCGTGGAAATCAGGGGCTACCTACCTGCCTCCCGGTTAGAGTCTAGGATTTGAAGTTAGACTGTGTCTAGATACTGGTTCTGTTAGGTGCTGTTTGTGGTTAGGCTGGTCACCAACCTCTCTGAGTCACAGAATATAGACAACCATATTTCTACCTCACAGGGTTGTTAGAAGCAGAGGGATGGTTAAGTCCTCATAGTAAGCACTCAATCAGTGTTAGCTCCATTTATGAATGAACTCTATCTACAGACTCCAACTGCTGAAGGCGCAACTCCAGCAGAAGAACAGACCACACTGATGAAATCTACTGGCCACACTCAACCATGCCCAGGCTTCCTAAATGCAGTCCTTGGGGTATTCAAGAACTTCAGGATACAGCAGGGGTCCACAGCAAAGTATCTTAAGATGACCACTGTTTGTGCAGTAAGAATCATTTACCAGAATCAGGCTATGAGAACAGGATGAGACCCAACAGTCACCTGGTCTAACAGTCGACAGATTTCTTTTGAACTGTGGAATCAATTACTTAAAACAATTTTTAATTGTAAGCCCTGAAACAGATGATCTGCTTACTCCAGTGCCAAACCTGTGATTTTTCTTTTGTTTCGTTTTTCTGAACGCTATTCCAAGCCAATCCCCATCTCTCCTGAATGCAGACATTCGCCCATCTTCTAAGAGAGAGGATTCCCTTCCAGGACTTGGAATAAAAAGAAAGGACCTATTCTCACAGAGCAGTACAAATGTGATTATTAAAAATTTTTTTGAAACAGAAAATGAAAGTTGTCAATTTCATTCTTTTTTTTTTGCAGGGGTGGGGGTGGAGGTGGAGTCACCCTTATAAAGGAAGATAGGCAAGTAACTTACAATTACTTCCCTAAAGGATTCCTGGTCACTGATTGTCCTGTCTGTCACACATCCAGACTGATTCAAGTAGTGGTAGTTTTCTGGCACAGATAAATAAAATTCTTCTACAAAAAGAAAAACAAAAACATAACATCAGTACTTGACTGGCCAGGATAAGATTGAACTCAAGAGTTTCCACTTTGCAACTTTATTTTTTAAAGTATGGAAAATAATTTTATGCTTGTAATAGCTCACTAATAAGATGAAAATGTTCTCAGACTGTATGATTTCAATACCTTTAGACCATGCAATTTTTGTACCTTGTTTTATGTCCCTGGATGTGCTCTAGTGTCTCCCAGTTTATAGTCTATGGGAACTTGAATAGAATTTGTATCCTACCGTTGTGTGAAAATTGTACAGATCTTAATTATGTTGAATTGGTTCATGCTGCTTTTCACGTCTACTATATCCTTCTACTTTTCTGTATATTCTTTCTATTAATTTCTGAGTTTGATACTGAAACTCTACCTAAAAATCAAAACTTATCTACTGACATAATTGTAATATATAGTGAAATTATATGTAACTTTGTTCTATATTTTCCAAGTCTCCTGCAAATGTGTTATCATACTTTCATAATCTAACAAATAAAAAAGAAAGAAAAAAAGATTAAAACATTCTCTCTTCATCATCATCTAGGGAAAATAAAATTATCAGATTAGAAGGGACGGAAGAAAACACTACTGAAAAAAGTAACTGATGTGGATCCTGTGTGTTTTTTTTTTTTTTTAAAGTCAAATGTTTAGAAATTTGCTTTATTAGCGTAGGATTTAAAAGTAAAGCCAGTTGTGATACATTCTGTATTTCTCACAAATATACTTTAAATCAGACAAGAACTAAGATGCCAAAACATATCAAAAAAACTCAAGCTTTCTCTACTGATGATTTTCGCTCTACAGCAATCTGGTTCTACATGCACTCAGGATCTTTGATCATCTCACACATTTCGTTTCAAATGGTGGAAGACCAACAAAGTCCAGTCTTCTCTTTCACAGATGGGTTGTAAAGGGAAATGTCTCTGCAGCGGCTCCATCACTCACCTCTCTCTTCATGTCCTAGCCCTGCCAGCAGCGCATAGAATATGTGATAATTCCTTTCCCCGGGGTTTTGCCTTACTACTCGGTTCTGTGAAGAGAAGAAATCAGATTTCTATTCAGAGATGTTTCCTCTGATTAATGACCAAGAACCATAATTGCTGAAAAATGTTAAAGATAATGTGAATTAAATCATGCTCACTTACTTTTTCTAATAAATCTTCATGTGAAAAGCAATGGCAAGTCAAGGAACAGAACAAGGATACAGGACGCTTCATTAGTCTTTAGTTTTCTACTCTTTGTTACCCAAATAATTACAATTCTTTGTGTCTTGGACATTCTGACTTCCGGTGACGAAAGATAAGCAAACAAAACAGAGACTATTTCATCAAAATCCAACTTCAAACAGGATACGTGTGCCCTAGAAGGCATCAAACCTATTTGAAACAACTGATTATTTCAAACAACTAATTGCTCAGTCATGTCAGACTCTTTGGGACCTCATGGACTGTAGCCCGCCAGGCTCCTCTGTCCATGGAATTTTCCAGGAAAGAATACTGGAATGGGAAGCCATTCCCTTCTCCAGGGGATCTTCCCAACCCAGGGATTGAACCCCAGTCTCCTGCATTGCAGGCAGATTCTTTACCATCTGAACCACCAGGGAAGCCCACGATATTTGATGAGAAGTCCAAATTTTCAGATTAGGGACATGAAATCAGAGATTCCCAAAAGAAAGAGGGCCCCTTATTTCCTAGGATAATTAACAGGTCAAGCAGAGTAAAACAGGAGCAGTAACGAGGTAGAACCAGAAATGAATGTTTCATATTCTATGTCTGTTTTAAGAAAAACCAAAGAACAGTTTCTACTAGAGAGTCAAACACTAACACACAAAAGCCAAATGAAACAGGATACAATCTACAATTCTACCGCCCTGGATGTTTCCCTTCTGGCCGATGTTCAGCTGAACAAACTTCCCGAAGCGACTGGAGTTATTGTTGTACACAGTCTTGGCATTGCCAAAGGCTTCCATGATGGGGCTGCAAAAAAAAAAAAACAACCCAGGACAACAGTGAGAGGCAATCAGGGTCCATGTAATTAACAACAGTCCTCACCAATGGCAAAATAGACAAGTGCAGGAGAAATCTGAAAGCAAAGGGCCCTACAGCAATTATGTTTATTCATAGAAGGACCAGATTTCCCAGCACTTGCTGAAATGGGTTTATAATGTGAGTCCATCTCAAGGGGGAGAGCTTGCAGCTGGTTGCGTGGGCAAAGGATGCTACCAAGAGTCAAGGAGGCCATGTGGGCTGGTCCCCACCCAAATTAGTTTATTTACGCAAGTCAAGGGTTGTGCGCGCGCGCGCGCGCGCGCACACACACACACACACACACACACACACACCCACACACCCACACACACCCACACACCCCCCCCCACACATGAATTCTAGGAACTGAAAAATGCCCCAGTCCTGGAAATTTCACTCATTTGTTGTATGTCCCCGGGGAGCTCATTTAACTTCCTTGGGTCTCCTCCAGCTGTAAAATGTGGTCAGACTAGGTCAGGGGTCAGACATCTTTTGCTGTAAAGGATCAGATAATAAATACTTTTCGGCTTTGTGGGCCATGTGGTCTCTGATGCAATTACTCAGCTCTGCCATTAGAGTGCAAAAGCAACTACAGACAAGATGACAAACGAGTGTGTCTGTGTTTCTATAAAGTTTTATTTATAAAACCAGGCTGCAGGAGGAAAATGAAAATGGCCCAGAGAAAGACTGGTGGTGATGGCTGCACAACAACATGAACGTACTTAATGCCACTAAGCTGCACATCGAAAAATATTTAAAGTCATACATTTTGTTATGTATATTTTAGCACAATTTAAAAAATAAATTTTGAAGTCTAAAAAGACAAACCAAAATAGGCTGCAGGATACAGGTGTCAGGCTGGAGTCAGCTGACTTCTGGACTAATTTTTAAATAACAGGACCTATAAAGTCTCTATGGGTTCTAGGACCTTAAAAGGTACCAATCAGACACAGGACAATTACACATTTTAATTAGAATTTCAGAGAGCACTGTACCAAGGCTCTCTTTCAAGCTCTGAGGTCACTGCCATTGATGCCGAATTGTTTTGCCACCTGAGAGGCTGAAGAAGTGATGTGGAAGTTGCTCAGTCACGCCCAACTCTTTGCGACCCTATGGACTGTAGCCCATCAGGCTCCTCCATCTATGGGATTTCCCAGGCAATAAGGCTAGAGCAGGTTGCCATTTCCTTCTCCAGATCTTCCTGACTCAGGGATTGAATCTGGGTCTCCTGCATTAAGGGCAGATTCTTTACCACCGGAGTCACCAGGGAAGACCCTGGTAAGAGGCTACACAATACCATTCTGCCCACAAGACGCCTCCCAAGAGTTGACTGCTAAGCTCTCTGCGACGTGCTGAAATTTCTGCTGATAACAAGGCCTCCAAACAGCCAGTCAGGAGCTGCCCAGCAGGAGGCAGCTATGAATGCTCCTCACTCCTTTGCTCAAACCTGGCCCAGCAATGGAGGGTCAGGTCACCGGAAATCTCCACCTGCGTGTAGAGACTTCTCCTTGAGCGATCATGAAAGCCACATCAAGAAACAGGGCAGACAGAACCCCGAGTTTCAACTACTTCCTGAAATCAGTGGTACAGTGAGGACCGTGGATCCTATTTGCTGGAACAGGAAACACGATGGGAAAATACCTGCTCTCAAGAATGGCTTGCTCGACAGACGAGGTCTTCTCCTTCGAGGACAAGTCCACAGACTGCTGACTGATGGCTGATAAAAACTTGAGGATCAGCTTCGTGCTCTCGGTTTTCCCTGCGCCACTTTCACCACTGGAAGATAAAATGGAGACGTTTATACCGCTAGTGAAAAAAATAAAATAAAATAAAAACCAACTTGGCCGGAGTCACTCCAAGGTGTCCACAAAACAACTCTTGAACAGTGGGAAAGAGATTCAAGTGCTGAGTTACAGGGAAGTGAGGGTCCCTCCTCCTGCTAGCCACACGGCCTAGGTGTTGCCAATGCCTCCCACTAAACAGAAGCCTCCTCTTTGACTAAGCTCAGGTAATAAGACGGACGGGTGCCTTTCATTTCCCTGGTAGCTCAGTTGGTAAAGAATGCACCTGCAATGCAGGAGACGTGGGTTCGATCCCTGGGTTGGGAAGATCCCCTGGAGAAGGGAACAGCTTCATCTGGAGCTTTTCAGATGGCGCTCGAGGTAAAGAACCTGCCTGCCAATGCAAGAGATGTAAGAGACGTGGGTTTGATTCCTGGGTTGGGAAGATCTCCTGGAGGAGGGCATGGCAACTCACTCCAGTATTCTTGCCTGGAGAATCCCCAAGGATAGAGGAGCCTGGTGGGCTACAGCCAATGGGGTTGCAAAGTGTTAGACACAACCAAGCGACTAAGCACAGCACAGCAAGCTCTGCAAAGGCCGGAATAGGGGTTTTGTTCACTGAACTGTCCTCACTGGTGGCCAGCACTTAGTAAATATTAACTATATGAATGAGCACAATAATGGTATCTTTCTGGTAAGCAAGTAAATATTAAGTATATGAATGAGCACATTAATGGTATCTTTCTGATAGACATGAATAAAAGTGCAATCTTTCATAAATATCGAGGGGACAAAGCAATGAGCCTGAAGGTGCTTGACCCACACTTAGGCATTTTATTTTTGTAATAATACCATGAGGTGGGCAGTGGCTAAGTGTTGGGATCCGAATTGAAGAGCAGGTCTGGTTGTGCCTAAAGGAGTAGTAAAAAGACAGAGAACTTATGAAAAAACTAAAGCAATCACATAACAGCACCCAAACACCAACACCATCATGGGGTAACAGGCTCACAACTGCTCAAGGGGTGAGATAAACACACGTGGTCCCAACAAGTTCTAAAGAAGCAGTCCCCATTGAGTGTCAAAAGCTGGGAGGTTGTGAATGAGGAATTCTGCAGAAAACACCGTGAATGATTAAGTGCATATAATGAAGGAGAGGAAATGACTCAGAGACGACACATCCATGCCCAGCTGGATACTGCAGGAATCTCCATCGATCAAGGCCCATCACTGTAACTCCATTCCCTCTGCAGGTGACAGGGTGGTTGGTTATGGGAAAGGGTCAGGATTCCAGCCAAAGAGACTTAAAGTCAAGCATGCTGAGGGTTTCCTGCATGTGTGTGCAGCGTGTGGGTGGGTGGGGTACGTGCACACACATGCGTGCACACACACAAGACCAGGCAAAGTGTCCCTCTGACCGCAGATGGCAAATACCCACAAAGGTGTGGGAAGCCACACCTTTCTCGAGATCAGAAAGCAAAAGCCAAGATAATCAGAGAAGCGCCCAGAGGGAGTGGCTGAACCCACAGCCCTGACCCTGCCCTGCCTTCTGCCTTAGAGGATAAAGGCCCAGGCAAGGGACACCAATTCGAGCCGCCTTTTCTGTCGTCGGCAACCAGATGTGGGGCTGCACGTTCATCTCTGCTTCTCTGGTACCAGCCAAGCCTGGGAGCTGGCTCATAGGAGGCATTTAGCAGGAAGGAGTAGCAGCAAGTAAGAAAAGTTGCAGGAAGAAAATTTAAATAATTCTTGATATTTAAAAATATATATACCATCTCCCTAGCAGTTAAATTTTATTAAAACAAAACTGAAAGTACCAACTTCTCTAGTTACAATGTATGAAACAGAAATATTGTTTTACATGGTCCCCAAACCCATCTCTGTATCTTCCAGCACACAGAGGGGGCTGGCATTTCAACCTCCCTTGTATGAAGGACAGTGATCAGTAACCAGGAATGAACGTGGCCAACTGAACAACACAGCAGCTAAACTGAGCCAGAGCGGTGTATGTTACTTCCATGTCGGGTGGCTAAACCCCCTCAAGGTCCTCTGGGCTCCCTATCTTACCAGCCTGGCATCTAGGTGCCCTCAGGATGGCAAATCTCCAGAACAAAGTGATGGGTACAACAAAGTCAGGGGTCTCACCTTCCCATATGGGGCTGTGAAAGTTGCTCAGTCACGTCCGACTCTTTGTGACCCCATGGACCATATAGTCCATGGAATTCTCCAGGCAAGCCCCCGTTACAGCCATCAGCACAGCTATGACCCTATCGTGATGAACATGGTAACCATATAGCCGTGGAGAAGAGGCTGTTCGAGGTGGATGGCAAAGACTCATCAAGGAGAAGAAAACCCAAAACCTGCACTGTCCTTCACCAGCCTGGGATACTGATCTATCTCTAGGCTTCAGCCCCTATTTTTTTTCTCACTGTAGCGAATTTTTTTCAAGCATCTTCTATAAGTACATCTCTGTTAAAAACAGGGGGTACAGCTGCTTCACGATGCTGTGTTGGTTTCTGCTGTACAGCAGAATGAATCAGTTATGTGTATATACACCCCCTCCCTCTTGGCCATCCATCTCACTCCCACCCCGCCCTATCCCTTTAGGTCATCACAGAGCACTAAGCTGAGCTCCCCGTGCTACAGGAAGGTTCCCACTAGCTGTCTGTTTTACACATGGCAGTGCACATACGTCAGCCCCAATCCACCCCCACCTTGAAAAATGGTACCAGTTCCCAGGTGGCACTAGAGGCAAAGAACCCGCCTGCCAATGCAGGAGACATAAGAGATGGGGATTCAGTTCCTGGGTCGGGAAGATCCTATGGAGGAGGGCATGGCAACCCACTCCAGTATTCTTGCCTGGGGAATCCCATGGGCAGAGGAGCCTGGTGGGCTACCGTCCATGGGGTCACAAAGAGTCGGACACAACTGATGTGACTTAGCACAGCACAGAACCTATTTAGGCTCATCATTGATCCGTAAAGTAAAACTTAAAAAAGGAACTCAGATTTGTGCAAGAGTAATTCTCAAACTTGGCTGTGCATGAGAATTACCTGCTGTGTTCCTAATTCGAACCTGTAAGGAAAGAACTTAATCAGTAATTCTTTTTTAAAACAAATTTCCAAGTTATTCTACTAAGAAGTCAAGGCTGGGAACAACTATTCTCAAAAGCCTTTTCACATAATTCAGATAGGACTGCACCAGGTTACAAAAGGGACATATATAGCGGGCTGGGGAAGTGCGCCACGAACAAGGCAAAGAATAAATATAAATGACTCACAAATTGTCAGAACAGAAATATGCCAGATGTCCCCAGACATTAGCATCAAGGTACCAGGACTCACTTCTGTCTTACCCTCCTCTTCCTCCTCCCCTCCCGACCCCTGCCAGTGACTGTGCTGCGTGCTAAGTTGCTTCAGTCGTGTCTGACTCTTTGTTATCCTATGGACCATAGCCTGCCAGACTCCTCCGTCCTTGGGGTTCTCTAGTCAAGAATACTGGAATGGGTTGCCATGCACCCTCCTCCAGGGGATCTTCCCAACCCGGGGATCGAACTAGCATCTCTTAGGTCTCCTGCATTGGCAGGCGGGTTCTTTACCGCGAGCACCACCTGGGAAGCCCATTCCCCATTTTCCGAGGGTCACAAAACACCATCTTTGAAGCAGTGGACAAAGAGCATCTCTGCAGGGACTTCTTCCCTCCTGAAGTATCCACGGGGCCATGACGCAGCAGGCTGCACTAAGGGCTGGGAAGACAGTCTGGAGACAAATGGCCACGGATGGTATTTATGACCCAGCAGCAGCAGGAGATAAAGAGCCACAAATTATGGCTAACGCTGTCAAGTATGAACCTCAGGAGACAGGAGGAGGCATAATTTAGGTGGAGTAAAGGTTCAGCAAAGACCTTTCCCAGGAAATGACATTTGGACTGAAATGCAGAGACACGCACAAAAGTGAGCTGGGGGAAACCTGAAGGATGGGGAGGGGAGGGTTTGGAGCCTTGAGGGAGGGGCAGATGCCCGCAGAGCCATGGGGAAAGAAAGCGTGTGCTGGGTCCCACCGAGAGGCCACTGTTTTCCGGGCAAGTATGGAACTGGTTCTTTTCCATAGGAGAGAGGGGGAGAGGCTGGTGATGGACTTTGATGGCTAATGGGTTAGTCAATACATCACACTACGGAATGAATCCTCCATAAAATCCAAAAGGATGGGTTTGGAGAGGATCTGGGCTGGGGCACACGTGGAGGCGGAGAATAGCTCCCGAGAGGGGGTGGGAACTCCTCCCCTTTCCCCATACTCTGCTGGGCATCCCCTCTTCCATCTGCTGTTTCTGAGTTAAACACATCCTTCTATAATACAGTGAATCCCTCCCCCTCCACGAAACTTCAAAGCTGCAAACATGCCCCTGTTTGCCAGCTGTTGTACTGTACCACTGTACTTCTCAAAGTACTGTACCCATTCATGTGTTTCTTTGCTGTGGTTTTTCATGTATATTACAAGACAGTACTACATAGCTGATGGTGTGAGTTGGGGGGGTGTGTGTGTGCGTGGGTGTGTGTGCGCATGCGCTAACCAGGTGGTGCTAGGGGTCAAGAATCTGCCTGTCTATGCAGGAGACATAAGAGATGCAGTTCCGATCCCTGGGTCAGGAAGATCCCCTGGGAAGTGGGCTTGGCAACTCACTCCAGTATTCTTGCCTGGAGAATCCTGCGGACAGAGGAGCCTGGAGGGTCACAGTCCACAGGGTTGCAAAGTTGGACACAACTGAAGCGCCTTAGCGTGCGTGCACACATTATATAGCTGACTGCATTAGTTGCATACCTAGGCTAACTCTGTTGGACTTAAACTAGACTTTAGTCCAGTTGGACTTAATTGGACTTAACGAACGTGCTCTCAGAACAGAATTCATTCCTACATAAGGGACTTACTGTAACTGATAATCGAGTAACTAAAAGGTTTGAGTTCTGTGAGCTGCTCTAGAAAAACAATTTTTTTTTGCTCTAGCAAATTAATCAAACCCAAGGAGGGGGTCATCGGAAGCTCCAACCAGCATCTGACATGGAGGGGGAGGCAGTCTCGGAGGACCAAGCTGTTAACTTGTGGGATCTGATGCTGTTTGGTGGTGGACAGCGACAGAAATGAGTTACTTGCTTGGGGAACCTGATAACACATGCTATGCGATAGACAGCATCTATATTATGGCATTCTAAGGATGTAATAACTAAGTATATCCTGCTTTGCTTACTGCACCACAGAACTATGAAGCCAAAATAAATGTTAGACTCCTGAACTATAATACCTATAAAATCTAGATTAACAAGACTACCTTAACCCCCCTGGTTAATGTTGCTTTGCTAAAACTGAAGCACTCTTTGAACCGTGACTGCCCACTGCTTCCCCGTGGGCCTGGCGGCCTCTCTGACCACAGGTGATGCGATGAGTCAGGTATTCCACCTTAGCTCCTCTATTCCAGCCTCGATAAAACAGTCACTCACACAGCAATCACACTGTTAATTCCCCTTCACTGACAGCGAACACATCACTGGCATATCCAGTCCTGCATTTGTCTCATTAGCTCGAGACGATTACAGTCTTAACCCTGGGCGCCAACGTGACCACAAAGACAAACATGGGCTTCAGAGAAAACATGCATGGCCAGATAAGCCAAAAGGAGTTGATGCTGTTAAAAAAAACAAAAAAAAAACACCTTTATAAATAGTGAAAAGTTAAAAAAGGGAAAGAAAAATAACTATGGCACTGATATGGGGCCTGGGGGACCATATTAGAAGTTCTGAGAACTTTCTGTAGGCAGAATGGAAAGTTTCAAGAATACTTTTTAAGCAGAAGGATGTCGTGATCAGGTTTAAGGTTCTAACGAATCACTCGGTGTGGAGAATGGATTGAGGATGGATGGAGAGATATGAGAAAGGAAGTTGGGGAACGAGGGCAGAGGATAAGGAGGGGGGAGCAGAGGGGAAAGCCAGAGGTCCCCAGAGGAGGGAGGGGATGGCTGGGGTCCTGGTCTGGGTGCTCGGTGACAGGAAGGTGGGGGAATGAACAGGAGAGTCCAGAGAGTTTCCCAGCCAGTATGATGACCTGGACGCTGGTAGCACAGCTGGGCGTCTTTGTCAATAATCACTGAACTGTATATATGAGATCGGTACAGTTGACCGAAGGTAATCTGACCTTCATGTTGGGGGCGGGGTGCCTCACAGATCCAAGATTAATGTCCTGACCTCCGGCTTGAGACCTTGCTAAGAACAAGAAGCATGACAGGAGGAACACCGATTTTCCGGGAGGAAATCGGGGTGAACTGAGGAGGTGCACAGAAGAGGCCTCCGTGACGATGCCCTGGGGGTGCTGGACACATGGGTGGGACACAGCGGAGAAGCTGGCAGGGCAGCCCTGAAGTCTGGGGAGGCAGGGAGACCCACAGAAGGAAAGGCAGGCTGGTAGAAGCTGAGGAAGATGAGCCAAGAGAACAAGGAAGAGTCCAGAACGGTGGAGGAGCTTGGAGGAGGGTGGGGCAGTGTGTGGAAGGGGCTGTGGAGTCAAAGACGATCTTGTTTTATCTTTTCTTATTTCAAAAATAAAGAAAATAAGTAACTGTGTTAGTCGCTCAGTCATGTCTGACTCTGTGAACCCATGGACTGTAGCCCGCCAGGCTCCTCTCTCCATGGGATTCCCCAGGCAAGAATACTGGAGTGGGCTGCCATTCCCTTCTCTCCAGGGGATCTTCCTGACCCAGGGATTGAGCCCGGGTCTCCTGCATTGCAGGCACATTATTTACTGTCTGAGTCCCCAGGCAAAGAAGTTCAAGAAACCTGTAAAAGATACTAGAAATTGTTGGGTGATAAAGCCAATGGTCCAGTAGAAAACGAGAGATCCAAGAACCAGGGGCAGGGAGGCTCAAAGGTGGAGAAGTCCCCAGGAAATCAGGGAGGAGGGATCAAAACACACCTGAAGGAAAGCGCCTCTGCTGTGAACAGGGCCCTTTATCCACCCGCAGTCTCCCCTCCAGCACTCGTATTGGCCAACTGCGGCCCCCAGATCTGCCCTTCTGCTTTTATAAATTAAAGTTTTATTGGAACACAGCCTGGCATTTCACACATGCTCTGTCTGCAAGCACTTCCACACTCTAAGGGCAGAGCCGAGTAGTTGTAACAGAAACGATCTTGCTCACTGGGCCAAAAATATGTCCTCTTTAGAGAAAATATGACCATCTAGAGGCTGTCTCTAGATGTTATCTCTAGATGTTGAAGCTGAAACTCCAATACTTTGGCCACCTGATGCAAAGAGCTGACCCATTTGAAAAGGTCCTGATGCTGGGAAAGATTGAGGGCAGGAGGAGAAGGGGACGACGGAGGATGAGATGGTTGGATGGCATCGCCAACTCAATGGACATGGGTTTGGGTGGATTCCAGCAGTTGGCGATGGACAGGGAAGCCTGGCATGCTGCAGTTCATGGGGCAGCAAAGAGTTGGACACGACTGAGCAACTGAACTGAACTGAGAGGCTACCTCTGCGGACACCTGACAATCAGTCTCCATCCCGTGAATCAAACTGTCTCGATCCGCGTGATTTTCTCGGAACACACACAGATCACTCCACTGCTAACCAAGAAGACTTTGGACTCTTCTCTACTGCCTAGAAGATACAGTTGGCAGGTCTTAGCAAGCAGGACAAAGCCCTTAAGGTGTGACCGTGCAGCAGGAAGTAGGACTCTGCTCTGAAACTAACACGAGGAGAAAAAAGTTCACAGTCTCCTTGGCAAGCCACTCCACAGCTCCCAGCCTCAGCTTCCCCACAACATCTTGTCTTTCTCAACCAACAGCTGTGCACCATCTTTGCCTTTCCACCCAAGCCTGGTTCCTACATGTCCTTAGCAAATCCCACACTTTACAGGCATGCTTTCCACTTGCTAATGATCCTCGTTCTTCCAGGGCTTCCCTGGTGGCTCAGCTGGTAAAGAATCTGCCTGCAATGTGGGAGACCTGGGTTTGATCCCTGCTTTGGGAAGATCTCCTGGAGAAGGGAAAGGCTACCCACTCCAGTATTCTGGCCTGGAGAATTCCATGGACTGCACAGTCCAAGTGGTTGCAGAGAGTCAGACACAACTGAGCAACCTGCACTTGTTCTTCCAACTCTTTCAAACGCTTCTGGACCCTTCCCCCACTCTGTGCCCGCCGTGTTCCCACAGACTCTTGGGCGCATAGCCACACGGCCCTTCCTCTGTGATATATTTTCTCAGGTCCTTCCTAGCACCTACTGTCATCTTCTCTGAGAAGCCATGTACACATTTCTCAGACAGCGCTGGCAGGCTGTACTGAAATTGCATGTTCACATCAGTTTCTTCCCATCAGAGCAGAAGTTCATAAAGGACAGTGGTTGGGTATTTTTGTTTTTTTTTTTTAATCTTAAAAGCCTAACAAGATAACCTTCCATATGATATGAGCTCGAGGCATGCCCCATGCCTTATTCCAGGTAGTGACTTTTTAATCCAGGAATGCAAGCTTTGTTCACTATTCCAATTCAATGATTTCTAAATATACCACTAGAATTAAAAAAAAAAAAAAAAAAGCCTGAGAACCCAAGTATTATTCCAGAATATAAAAGACATGATGTTGTGTAGTCACTAAGTTGTGTCTAGCTCTTTTGCAACCCCAAGGTCTATAGCAGGCCAGGCTCTTCTGTCCATGGGATTTTCCAGGCGAGAACACTGGAGTGGGCTGCCATTTCCTTCTCCGGGGGGTTATTTCTGACTCAGGGATCAAACACACAGCTCCTGCATTATAGATTTCTTCTTCTGTTAAGAAGAAATCACTACTGTTTTGGAAAAACGAAACTTTTCGCAAAGCAAGCAGAGGTCCTAAACCAACAGCTGCTCCGCCCATCCATCCTTTGATTGACGGATGTTGGATGCTGACCCCTCTATCAGGCACTGTCCTGGGCCCTGAGTTGCACGGATGAATTAACCACAGGACTTGACATTAAAAGGTCACATATCCAGAAAAGATCATAGGAGACTAAACAGACTAAACTCTGCTTGCCCCAAACTGAAGTTAACCTGAAATGTACTAGACCAACCAAGATCAAATGCCCACTCTGTTAGATTAAAAGGCTCATGGGGCTTTTAAACACATATTTTAGAAATTATAATAGTGTAAGCATTGGCTTAAATGTACATAATCAAGTAAAATAAAACTAGAGCCTAAGGGAGGTTCAGTTCAATTTAGTCACTCAGTCGTGTCTGACTCTTTGCAACCCCACGAACTGTAGCACGCCAGGCCTCCCTGTCCATCACCAACTTCTGGAGTCCACCCAAACCCATGTCCATTGAGTCAGTGATGCCATCCAACCATCTTATCCTCCGTCGTCCCCTTCTCCTCCTACCCTCAATCATTCCCAGCATCAAGGTCTTTTCCAATGAGTCAGCTCTTTGCATTAAGGGAGGTAAACTCTTTAAAGTGAGACAAACAATAAAGACTTGGACTAGAATCCCGGAGACCGGGAGTAACAGAGGCCCATAAAGTGAGAGAAAAAAATGATCTATGAAGTCCCTGCCTAAATCCAAATAGGCTTATTTTCTTAGTTTCATAGGTAATTAGCCTGAAAGTTTTCAAAGTAGTAACATGTTGTAGCCACCAGGGGGCAGATCACGCCCGAGGAAATCTAAAAGGGCTACTGTGCCCTACAGTTTTTATTTTTACACTCAATTTTCTCTTAATTCCCACAGCCCCAAGTCCCACTTAAAAAAAAAAATCCTGCTGGAGTGGTCTATTAAAAACCAAAACATATTTTAATAAGAAATCTATTCTTAAAAATGCCATTTCCTGATTTAGTTTAAATACTCTTCACATCAGAATTACACAATGAGAGCTTTCTGCTTGGGGTCCCCTCTCCCTCCTGCTACCCCTGACTTTATTTTTAAATACCACAGTCTTTGGCAGGAACATGCTAACCCCTTTCCGTTTTTATTACACACACATATATACGCACAATGATCTCATTTGATTTTTCACTTTCTTCCCTAACTGCTCTGTCTCGCAAGTGATATATGAGTCATGCCCTTACTTTTTCCACTGAAAGTAATAAACACAGCCAATTATTGATGGCAAATATTTAGGTACCTAAGTGTGGAAACCAGCTTGATCTTCTTAAACTCTCTGTTAATCTTATCAAATTATATTCTGTAATCTTATTATACTCTGTATGCTGAAACAGTGATCTTAAATTCTAACTTCTAAACTTCACTTTCAACTTTCGTGAAACTATATCAAAAAGCCCACAATCAAAAGGCAAGTCAATTCATTGGGAAGGTGACTCTTAAATGCTCCGTGTTTATACCAAGTGTTAGCTTTATTTTTTTATTAACTGCAAGTTACAAGGATTCATATTTACTTAACTGGATTAATGGACAGTCCCTCTATCCAAGTTGTTTCCACCACCTGGTGAGTGAGCATAGTTAAGGTGAGAACAGAGAATATATCTGCCCAGGTCTTTCCCTTTCCTTAAAGGAAGTAACTGATGGAAGAAGCAGGGAGAGAAAAGATGAAGGAGAAATGCATTGTTCTATCCTCCACACTCACATAATTCTGATTTATTGCAAATGAAGGATCCATGAACAAGGGTAACGGGTAAACACTGCCAAGAAGAACAACAGTCCCGTACGCGGCACTTGCGGAGCATCCGCGTCAAAGGGCTGCTGGAAGGCTTCAATGAGCTGATGCAGGGCAAGTTCTTGGCACAGTGTTGAAACCCTTTGGAAATGCTGGTCATTATCTATCACCCATCTTCCGTCAGATACCATGTGGGTCAATGCCTGTGCGTGCTCAGCTGTGTCAGGCTCCTTGTGACCCCATGGACTGTGGCCCATCGGGCTCCTCTGTCCATGGAATTGTCCAGGCAAGAATACTGGCGTGGGGTGCCATCTCCTCCTCCAGGGGATCCTCCCGACCCAGGGACTGAACCCACGTCTCCTGCCTCTCCTGCACTGGCAGGCGGATTCTTTGCCACTGAGCCACCTGGGAAGCTGGGACGTCGGGGGACGGTGTGAGGACCTCCCAAATGGCCTCCTCTCTCTTTCCTGGAGTTCCGAGGAGGACTCTCCTCTGGTACGTCTGCTCCTGACTCCTTCCCCAAAAGAGCAGCGGTGGTTTCCTAGACAGGTGAACTGGGTGGGCAGAAGGGCTGGTCAGCTCCTCACCACCTGGGGACTGGTTTCGACAGTGATCACAGCCACCAGTGACCTGCCTGAACCCTGACCAGGGGGTCTGTCTGTCTGCAATTTGGGGCTGGGAGTCTAAAGCTGACACATGGCTCTCCACCTGTCTCCCGAGCCTCACTTCCACTGGATCAGAAATCAGGGAGTGGGGTCCTGATATGATGTCCTCTCTAATTTCAAACACCTTCTCTTCTCCCATTGAAATAATAACAATCACTTTGCCACAAGCTTGGAAAGAAGATCTCGACCTCTGTTTCTGATGGCTTTCCAGTCCCATCAGCAGTTTTAGCAATCCAGTCAGGTCTTAGCAACAGCCGAGCTCCATGAACGAGTGCCCGGACGAAGTGCTTGGATATTCCAGGGCACTCAACATGTCTGCTCTTGATCTCATCCAGGAGTGTTCTGATCACCACTGAGACGCGTGTGTGCGTGCGTGCGTGCGTGTGTGCGTGTGTGTGTGTGTGTGGTGTTCAGTCGCTCAGCCGTGTCTCACTCTTTGCAGTACCATGGACTGTAGCCCGCCCGGCTCCTCTGTCCATGGGATTCTCCAGGCAAGAATACTGGAGCGGGCAGCCATTTCCTTCTCTAGAACATGATCCCAATATAAATAATATAAGCCAACAGGATGTCACTAGAAATTAGGTGATAAGGGCAATTTGAATTATTATTCAATAAAAAGAACGTATCTAATTACGTACGATTTTTGTAGGTAGTTCCTAGTAATAAGTGTTTTGAGAGTGAGGCATCTGGTAGTTTATTTTAATAAATAAGTAAAACTTGGCTAAAATAGATGGCAAGACCCTTTTTCCTCACCTTTCCCCAAAATTAATGGAAATCATTATGCCTTTCTATCATTCCCTCAACATATAACAGAGTAAGTTCCTCTTCTGTGGCTAATTCAAAGCTCAACTTTAGGAACATCCAATTATTAAGTTCCTTAAAAATCCTTAAATTTGGGAGATTCTAGGGTAATCTGATACTGGCAAAAACCAAAACCTTGCTCAAACAAGCAAACATTCTAACGAGCACTCTAGAATACAGAAAACATTTTAAATTTGAAAGTACTAGGCAATGCTTCCGTAAGTCAATAGAAGGACGATGCCTGATCATTGGAACAAACCAAAGAATAACTAGGTATATAAAACAAAGAACCGAAATGGAGAAATCACACTGAGGACAAGAGCCAGCAAACACGGTACATCCTGCTTTTTTATCAAGTCCTCAGTTTCTTTCCAAAGCTGTAGCTGTTGGGCTATTCAAAACGGAAAACTCTGTCTGGGAAACCTGGGGGTTGACGTGCTGGAGGCGGGCTCTGCGTTTGGGCGCTGGCTGGTTACCTGATGAGCACGCACTGGTTGTCGTGGCGCTTCCACAGGCAGCGATAGCACTCGTTGGCGATGGCGAAGACGTGGGGGGGCAGCTCGCCCAGGTGGCACCTGCTGTAGCGATCCACGGCATCCCTCGAGTACAGGCCCGAGATGGTCTTGTAGGGGTTCACGGAGGCGATGATGGAGCCGATGTAGGTCTGCAGGGCAGGGGGCGAGGAAACAGGAACTCGGGTTACAGGTGGCACTCGAGGAGGAGAAGGGGGCACCTGGGCACGGGATCTCACTCCCACCCGCCCTGGGGTGAAGACAGAAGCAGCTCTAGGCGGCTCCACACTAAGAGGGGAAGAGATGCCACCTCTCACTGGGGCCACTGTCTGAGCCTAAACAGAATCCACTGAGTGCATGTTAAAGGGATCAGGGACTCCTGACCCCCCACTCACACTTTTCCCTGTACTTCTGGGGACAAATCTTGTGCAAAGGAATGAAGCCACCTCAAAGAGGGCTGCAAGTAAACAAGAGAAAGACGACGGGGACACATCAAAGCCCAAATCCCTAATTCTCCAGGGACCTCCTGACCCCATCAGGTGGCTGTTAGGAAAGCTGGGATTAAAGCAATAAGAGAAGGCAGGGGGGGTGGTGAGTGGCGGGGACAGGGAGGGTGACTGTTTAGTGGGCTTCTGTTCAGCATGGTAAGAAAGTTCTGGAGGCAGATTATGGTTATGGTTGCACAACACAGCAATGGTATTTAGTACACTGTACTGCACGTTTAAAAAGAGTCAAAGAGCTAACTTTTATGCTATAAATCTTTGACTTAAGAGGTAACAAGAACACTGTGAAAACACTCGGTATTCTTCCAGTAATTTCAAACACCTCATGAAATGCCATGTAACTTACCTGGAAAAATAGCTGACTGGCAATTTTCCCTTTTCTGGAACCAAATCCAGGCCAGAAATTAAGCAAAATCTTCAGAAGAGCAAAACACAGGCTACAGAGTTATCAAAGCATCATGCTTCATGCCTCCTCCACGTGGATACAGACTAACTTGCCCGTTCTTCTTGAAGAAAGACTAATGAAGCTGGGTTGCTGGTTCCCAGGCTCAGACACAAGTGGAGCAGCAGATGAGAAGGGCGGGCGCTAAGGTCCTGCAGCCTCCACCATTCACCTGCCAGCCTCCACGGTGTGTTCGTGGAGCCCTGGACTTGACAGCCTGCTATGGGCTCTGTCCCCTCCTCCAATTCATGTACTGAAGCCCTGACCCCCAGCACCCCTGAATGCAACTCTATCTGTAGACAGGACCTTTTAAAGATGACTAAATTAAAATGAGGTGGTTCAGGTGGGCCCGAAACTTGTCCTTGCATGTGCTAAGTCACTTTAGTCATGTCTGATGCTGTGCGACCCTGTGGACTACAGCTCGCCAGGCTCCTCTGTCCACGGGATTCTCCAGGCAAGAATACTGGAGTGGGCTGTCACACCCTCCTCCAGTTATATTCCACACTCAGGGATCAAACCCACATCTCCTCCGTCTCCTCCACTGGTTGTTTAGTTGCTCAGTAGTAGCCTACTCTTTGCGACCCCATGGACTGCAGCCCACCGGGCCTCCCTGTCCATCACCAACTCCTGGAACTTCCTCAAACTCATGTCCATAGAGTCGGTGATGCCATCCAAACATCTCATCCTCTGTCATCCCCTTCTTCTCCTGCCCTCAATCTTTCCCAGCATCAGGGTCTTTTCCAATGAGTCAGTTCTTTGCATCAGGTGGCCAAAGTATTGGAGCTTCAGCTTCAGCATTCCAATGAATATTCAGGACTGATCTCCTTTAGGATTGACTGGTTGGATCTCCTTGCAGTCCCAGGGACTCTCAAGAGTCTTCTCCAACACCACAGTTCAAAAGCATCAATTCTTCAGTGCTCAGCTTTCTTTATCATCCAACTCTCACATCCATACATGGCTACTGGGAAAACCAGAGCTTTGACTCGATGGACCTTTGTTGCAGAGACATTACTTTCCTTTTTAATATGCTGTCTAGGTTGGTCATAGCTTTTCTTCCAAGGAGTAAGCGTCTTTTAATTTCATGGCTGCAGTCCCCATCTGCAGTGATTTTGGAGTTCAAAAAAAAATAAAGTCTGCCACTGTTTCCCCATCCATTTGCCATGAAGTGATAGATGCAGAAACAATGGAAACAGTGAGAGACTTTATTTTTGGCTCCAAAATCACTGCAGTCACCATCTGCAGCCTGCATTGGTAGTCAGGTTCTTTACCACTAGGGCCGCCTGGGAAGCCCAAACTTGTCCTTGTAAGAAGAGAGAACCTGGACACACAAAGAAACACAGCGGATGTGTGTGCACAGATAGACCACGTGAGGACCCAGCAAGAAGGTGGCCATTTGCAAGCCAAGGCAGGAGCCCGCAGGAGAAGAAACCAACCCTGCTGATACCCTGACCTCAAACGCTGAGCTTCCAGAACTGTGAGAAAATAAATGTCCTGTTGTTTCAGCCAGCCAGTCCGTGGCCTTTTGTCATGGCAGTCAGAACAGACTAATTCAGAGGGCCTGAGACTGAAAGTACTCAGAGTACTCCTAGGAGATTCACGGTATTATTGCGCCTATTTTTCAGATGAGCAAATTAAGGTAGAGCGATAAAATTTTGCATTTGATCACACAGTCAGTAAGGGGCAGAGGTGAGATGTGAAGGCAGGCCACTTAAATCCAGAGCCTTCTCTTCACATTTGCTAGCAGCGGGTGCTAACACAGCAGAGTTCAAGAAAACCAAGAAACACTGGACAGAAAGCTCAAACATCCTGAGTGCATCTGTACCATATGATAGCCATTTGTAATCATCTATATTTACAGTGACTTCCAGGAACATCAAGCAAAATATCCTGTGTCCCGTGTAACTGCTTTCAAATGCAAGATGGTTCAGAGCATGCTTTGGAAACATTTTAAACCAAAACAAGGTTGAAAAGGTCAAAGAGTTATTAGTGTATGACCCAACAGTTCCGTTCCTAGGTATGTACCCCCACAGAATTAAAAACAGGTACTCCCAGCAAAAATACAGCAGCATCATACACAAGAGCCTAAAGGGAGAAACAACCCAAGGTCCACCATCAGACAGACGGGTAACAAGACGCAGTGTGACCACACTGCAGAATATCATTCGGCCGTGCTAAAGAAGGAAGTACTGATACGGGCTGCCATGGAGATGAACCTTGAAAGCATGACGCTAGGTGACAGAAGTCAGACCAACACTGGAGGTAGTTACCATGGGCAGAGGGGAGGGTGGGGGCAGGAAGGACTGAGAGCTGACTGCTTGCAGGCACGGGGCTTCTCATCACAGTGGGGTGATGAGAACATTCTGATGCTGGTTGTACAACACTGGATGTACTCAATGCCACTGACTTTACCTTCAAGTGGTTAGTTTTCTGTTACATAAATTTCACTTCCATTAAAAAACAATGAAAAGATGCAGAGAGCTTTCAGGGGGGAATTTTCAGGTCTTCAGAAACCTGCCCTCTCTAGAGGGCCCCTTTTCCCCCATCAGAGCATCAGGGGAAGGATGTGGCTGGAAAGAAGAGTGCATGCCTTTTCCCTGGGGAAGTAAAGTGCCCTACTTCTACAGGCGAGCAGAGAATCACACGGTCCCCTGGGGGATGCCAGATACCTTCTATCGACAGCTGGACCACAGGTGCTGGCAGCTTCTTTTATTATAGTTGCAGAGGTGAGGAAGGCAGGCAGGTTGGTGATGCTTGAGGCTCTGGGAGTCTGGCTCCTTCCTCTTATAGGTCTAGAATGTCAAGCTTGTTTCTACCCTTTTGGTAGCTGTCTGTATTATTATTATTTTTATTCGGTGAAATACCAAGACTTCATTTTTCTGTGAAACATGTTTCCCCCTCCCCACTTTGGCAGAACTCAAGACAATCAGTGAAGATCCTCTTTATACAGATAGGGAGGCGTGCTGCCCATCCCCTGTCTCAGCTACAAGTAAAAGAGAAAAGCCACACTCAGGGCATCAGTTTGACTATTAAACGAATATTAGAATAGTAACCCATCATTAACATATCTGAAAAGAGAATAATATGCCCAAATTGTGAAAATTTTGGCACTCCTGTTCATATCCAGGAGATGCAGTTTCGGTCCCTCATTCAGGAAGATCCCCTGGAGGAGGAAATGGCAACCCACTCCAGTATTCTTGCCTGGAAAATCCCATGGACAGGAAAGCCTGGTGGGGTACAGTCCACGGGGTCACAGAGAGTCAGGTATAACTGAGCGTGCACTGCCTGCCTGCCTCCCGTTCACAGCACACTGGCAAGGCGGTTATAAAATTCTGGGATGAGTTTTTTAAGTATTGATTTACACATGAAAAACATCATAACCTTTTATTTTTTTTTCCTCTAAAACAAAATTTTATTCAGAAAATAAAACTGAGACTATAAATCTATATTTGTTAACAAGGAAGTATTTGTGTGTTTCTTTTAATTTTAATTTTTATTTTTACTTTATTAGCAAAATAAAGTAAAAATAAAAATTAAAACATCATAACCTTTTAACACAAGCTTTCTTTTGAAAGTGATGACTAGTCAAAACCTCATGGGCATGCTCCCCTTTCCTGGTTGGGGAACCAGCCCCCCAGCATCACTTAAGAAAAAGAATCTGCCTTCCAACACAGGGGTAAGGGGTTCAATCCCCGGTCAGGGAACTAAGATTCCGCCTGCTGCAGAGCAACTGAGTCCAGGTGCCACAACGAGAGAGTCCATGTACCACATCGAAAGATCCTGTGTGCCACAACTGAGACCCAACACAGCCTAAATAAATAAGTAAAATTAAAAACAAACAAAAGAAGTCACTTACCCTGACACAGATGACGTGGACTCTGTATGGGGGCAGGAGACCCACAGGACATTAAGTTTGTTAGTAAAGGCGAAGACAGAACTTCCAAAACATCTTATGCCTAGTTTTGTGTTTGAGTAATTCATTGCACTTGGCCCAGTTTTAAGGGCCAAGTTTTAAGGTCTTTCAGAAAGACAACAAGGTCCATGGTGTAGCAGTTACAGAAGACACACCCGTGCCTCCTCCCAATCCCCAGAGATTCTAGGTGCAGGAAGCAGGGCTCTCCAAACAGAAGGTGGTCAGCACTAAGGCAGCCCCTAGGAGGGAAGGATCATGCCAGTGGTGGTTATGCCCATGACCCACTAACATTCCCATACATTCCCCAGTTGAGCCTGGTCCCCAACACACAGAGCTGATCCGTGAGCTCACACCCAGCTAGTGTCTCTGGCTCAAAAATCATTCCAACCCGTCTGAAGACTGTCCCACTCTTGAATACTTTGTCTTATAGATTTTGTGGCTGCCCATAAATTCAACCAATGGACTCCCCTGTGCCAACAGAGGGCAAGAGAAAACCAGTCTGAATTTGAGCCCAAGTTCAATCATCTGAATCTCTCCCCACCTCCAGAAGAAAAGAAAAGGAAAGCATATGTAAAATGTGTGTTTGGCTGGTATGGAGAAAGAACCCAGGTTTTCACTGCTATTTTTCAAGATTGTGGGAAACCGTGCCTCATGGAGGGTTCACATGCCTCTTTCTGTAAGCACCCCCACGTAGTTCCAGAGGCAGGTTAGGCTTTTGTAACATGAAAGTACACGTTCTACAGTTTCACCTCCTCACTAATGACCTGAGTCATTCATTTCTCAACAGGCCTGACACCAGATTTCAAATCACAATCAGCTCTACGTGTCTGCAAAACAACTTGACTGATGTTTCAGAACCGCGGGGCACAGAGGACAACTGACCTACGCAGACACGCTGCGACATAACCTTGACCTACGGGCAGCCCAGAGGCCACGGTTCAGAGGAACAGAGCTGCCCCTGCTGACAGAGGAAGGAAGAGAGCCAGCGAGCAAGGGCAGGACCCTGGATCCTAATCGGGGGGTGCTTTCCCACAGGTCTGCAGTGACGCCCCCGTTCCCCACTCACCCACGAGCGTATAGGACGGGAATCGTCCCACTTTCCAGCTTCACAGTCCCTGGCCACTGTCTCCACATGCTGGCCACACCCAAGCACGTGGAGTTGTTTAACTCTACAATCAGACCCCTCTTTCTCCATCCACACCACCCTGACCACACTTGCTCAATTACCCCCGAGTCTCCTTCCTCATTCATTTCCCACTCAAGTTCTGTGTGTTCAATCCTAGCTGTACCCTTGACAAATGAACACCTGAAGACAGACACTCCTCTGCATAAAACTCCTTCATAGCTCCCACAATCTTCAGGGTCAACCCACAGAATATTCGAGAAAAGAGTCTGAGCACCTCCAGAGAGGTGAATGAACACCCACATCCTAACAAATTTTTCTCCTAACAGTTACAGAAGTGGGGGCAGCTTCAGTTACTTTCTCATCTTCACTGTTTGTGTCCATAGTCAAAGTCAAAGTCGCTCAGTTGTGTCCGACTCTTGCGACCCCATGGACTGCAGCCCGCAAGGTTCCTCTGTCCATAGGACTCTCCAGGCAAGAATACTGGAGTGGGCTGCCATTTCCTTCTCCAATGTTTGGGTCCATACTGGTGCCAAATGATATTTTTGGACCCCCCTCCCAAAGGAAGGTGTAAATCAACATGGCAACCAAAGTCATAGTTCCTAACGGTTTCTTCACGTTAGATGAAGTGGTTGAGGTCCATCAGCAAAAATATTTACAGCCTGAGGCACCTTTATCTTTTCTCCCACTACCTTGAACATACTACCCTGCATGGATAATTTTGTCACTAAAACAAAGGCTGCATGGATAAGAGATTTGCTGAATAACAAGGAAAGTTTGACATGGAAGTGAACATGGAGACTGAGGAGTGGAGGGGGGAGAAGATCAGCCTAGTTGTAAGTTAAGTATCAAGGGATGCAACAGATGCAATGTGGTCAGAAGTCACAAGAGCGGTGAGAAAACATGCGTTCCATGAGTGTGCCACGGACCACTCCCTTGCCGTTCAGCCGTGTCTGACTCTTTGTGGCCCCGTCGACTGCAGCCCGCCAGGCTCCTCTGTCCATGGGATTTCCCAGGCAAGAATACTGGAGTGGGCTGTCGATTCCTTCTCCAGGGGGTCTTCCTGCACGAGGGATTGGAAGGGCATCTCCTGCACTGACGGTTGGATCCTTTACCACTGAGCCACCCGGGAAGCCCAATAATACCATAGCTGTGCTTATTTGTATTTGAGTTATAGTCATTAAATGCTCCAGTCTGAGTTTGAGTGCTGGTTCCACTGGTTCAAGTTACTTAAATTCTTGGTGCTCCAGTTTCCTCAATGGTAAAGCAAGGATAACAACATTAGTAGCTGGTAGAATTAAATGGATAGACCTATGAATTTAAAAACCTTGGACTGCAAGGAGATCCAACCAGTCCATTCTGAAGGAGATCAACCCTGGGATTGCTTTGGAAGGAATGATGCTAAAGCTGAAACTCCAGTACTTTGGCCACCTCATGCGAAGAGTTGACTCATTGGAAAAGACTCTGATGCTGGGAAGGATTGGGGGCAGGAGAAGAAGGGGACGACAGAGGATGAGATGGCTGGATGGCATCATTGACTTGATGAACTGAGTCTGGGTGAACTCCGGGAGTTGGTGATGGACAGGGAGGCCTGGCGTGCTGCGATTCATGGGGTCACAAAGAGTCAGACACGACTGAGCAACTGAACTGAGCTGAACTGAACTATAGTGAAAGTTAAATGCCTCAGTGAAGAGCCTGTGTTTCCACGCTCACTCTATAAAAAGGCAATTGCTGTCAAAAATGGTCATGAAGGCTGTGTACTTTGGGACTCAGGGTACATGCAGCTCTCAGACACCAGGTGGGGCCATGTGCTGCTTTCCTCATACCGGATTCCGAATTTCATGAGAATAAATCGCCTGGTCATTTTAACGGCTTTTCCGAAATAGAAAATATATTCTATTTTGAAGCACATAAAAATTTTTTTCTAGTCAGAAGAGTTCCACACAACTCACCGAAAAAATACATTTCCTTGCTCATTTTAATAATCGGGAACAGCTGCAGTGCCTATTGCTACAAAACATTGCAAGAGACTCCCTTCATTGCTTTAAAACATCGCCTACCAATTCAAGGCTTCAGAAGGCTCAAGTACAGCAAAGCAGAGACATCATGACGAAGGCCCATGTAGTCAAAGCTACGGTTTCTCCAGGGGTCGTGTGCAGATGTGAGAGCTGGACCATAAGGAAGGCTGAGCACTGAAGAAATGATGCTTTCAAACTGTGGTGCTGGAGAAAACTCTTGAGAGTCCCTTGGACAGCAAGAAGATCAAACCAATCAATCCTAAAGGAAAGCAATCCTGAATAGTCATTAGAAGGACTGATGCTGAAGGTGAAGGTCCAATCCCTTGGCCACCTGATGGAAAGAGCCAACTCAATGGAAAAAACCCCGATGCTGGGGACGATTAGGGCCAAAAGCAGAAGGGAGTGGCAGAGGATGAGATGGTTGGATGGCATCATCCACTCAATGGACATGAGTTTGAGCAAACTCTAGGAGATAGTGAAAACCGGGGAAGCCTGCGTGCTGCAGTCCATGGGGTCACAAAGAGTCAGACACAACTTAGCAACGGAACAACAACAACAAAGGCTGTCATACCTAGTATCTTGTCCCCCACTAAAAAAAAAAAAAAAAAAGAGTATAAAAGATCACTAAAAGTGACTGAGTAGCCTCAGATACATTCTGCTGGTAGATATGGAGCATCCATGTTACTGTTCGAAAGTCATTTTTACAGCACAAGAAGTGATGGAGACAGCAAGGTGTGGTCAGGTTAGAAGACCCCAAGTCCTCATCCTGGACCTACCTTGCCTGGTTCACAGCTTAACCCCTCCAGGCCCCAGATTCCGATCAATAACAACAACACACCCTCTGTTACTCCACCCAATTATCATGGGAAAGTGTTACATAAACCACAGGTAAATATTATTGTTTTTATTCATGAAAATAAAGCTACAATGGTCCTGAAAAGCTGGATGTAGATCAAGTAACCTCAAATGCACCAGGGAAACTGGTTCAAGTCACTGCCATGTCTCCCCTACAGGGAAGGTACTTGTCAAGAAGTGGGGACCACCATCCAGATTTATTTTCCACCCACCCTTCTCCGGGGCTTCCCTGGTAGCTCAGCCGGTAAAGATTCTGCCAGCAATGCAGGAGACCCCGGTTTGATTTGTGGGAAGATCCCCCTAGAGAAGGGTACGGCAACCTTCTCCAGAACCCTTGCCTGGAGAATCCCCATGGACAGAGGAGCCTGGCAGGCTACAGTCCATGGGGTCGACTCACTTCTCCAAATCGCTTTCTGGAGTGCAGCTCTGGTTTTAAGCTGTGGATCTGTGTACTCAAGAGTCTGCTGGGCATCTGCACTTGGCTGCCCTCAACTTGGCTTCCTGCAAAACATCTGCTTCTCTACATACAGCCACATCTTCACAAATAGCACCACGGTCTACCCAAGTGGATAAACCAGAAATCCAGGAGTCATCCTATAGCAATACAGCGTGCTGCCCCCAAACCCAACCAAACACTGAGATTCTACCTCTTAGTAAACATCATGCTCTAGCTTCCCAAGGACTTGTTTTGAACCCCAACATTTCCCACCTGGTTTGCTGGTCACCTCTCAAAAGCCTCTTGATGAAAGTGAAAGTGGATAGTGAAAAAGTTGGCTTAAACTTTCAGAAAACGAAGATCATGGCATCCGGTCCCATCACTTCATGGGAAATAGATGGGGAAACAGTGGAAACAGTGTCAGACTTTATCTTTTTGGGCTCCAAAATCACTGCAGATGGTGACTGCAGCCATGAAATTAAAAGACGCTTACTCCTTGGAAGAAAAGTTATGACCAACCTAGATAGCATATTCAAAAGCAGAGACATTACTTTGCCGACTAAGGTCCGTCTAGTCAAGGCTATGGTTTTTCCAGTAGTCATGTATGGATGTGAGAGCTGGACTGTGAAGAAGGCTGAGTGCCGAAGAATTGATGCTTTTGAACTGTGGTGTTGGAGAAGACTCTTGAGACTCCCTTGGACTACAAGGAGATCCAACCAGTGCATTCTGAAGGAGATCAGCCCTGGGATTGCTTTGGAAGGAATGATGCTAAAGCTGAAGCTCCAGTACTTTGGCCACCTCATGCGAAGAGTTGACTCATTGGAAAAGACTTTGATGCTGGGAGGGATTGGGGGCAGGAGGAGAAGGGGACTACCGAGGATGAGATGGCTGGATGGCATCACTGACTCGATGGACGTGAATCTGAGTGAACTCCGGGAGTTGGTGATGGACAGGGAGGCCTGGCGTGCTGCGATTCACGGGGTTGCGGAGTCGGACACGACTGAGCGACTGAACGGAACTGAGCTCTCCTCCTAGACTGGATACACCTGCTGGACTCACCCATCACCCACAGTCAGAGTGAGCGTTCCCAGAAGTCACCTTTGACGTTGTCCCCTGCCAGCCTTCACGAATGAGTTCAAGGTCACTAACTCACACACAGCGCCCTTCCTCGCCTGCTCCTGACCACCTCGCCAGTCGGCTGCACAAACCTTCACTGCAGGTTCTTGCCTGTCCTGCAGGTAGACAAATCACGCTATTCCAAGTCTTTGTTGATCTTCTGCCAGGAAGAGCCACCCTCCCTCTTGGCTGAATTCCCCTAGGAATGTTTCAAAACTCAGCACCAGTGCCCCAGTTGGGATCCTTTTCTGACCCCCTCACCTCTTCTTGTGATGCCCATTCTTTGTGTCCCCAGCACTTTTATCACAGTCATTGTTGCCCCGAGCCATTGTCAAAGGTATGATGTGTCTGCTTTCATCAACAAGCTAGGAGGTCCTGGAGGGGCACTGTATTTTGTTTATTCATTATTTCATGAAAAAGTTACCATGATGAAGAGGAATTTTGCATCCTTGGAGCCACAAGCCCAGCCTGGCACACAGGCAGGGCTGAATCAATATAGAGACATTGGAGGCACCTGGATTTATTACCAATGCACCAATAAGTTCTCTTTTTAACTGAGTTCTCATGCTCCACACCCACCTTCTTCCCTAACAAAACTGCCTGCCATCCTCATCTGATTAAACAATTCAATTTCATTGAAAACTGGATCACAACCAGTAACTCAAGATATATGACCAAAGTCAAACTTACATTTAGATTCTTACATTTCCACTTAATTTGAGTGTGTTTCTGACTCATATTCCTCCCCTGTTGAAAGGAATCTGACCCAAAAGAGGCCGGAAAGGGGAGAAAAATGAACAAAAACAAAGCTTCTAATTGCCACCACCATGTGCCGATGTAGAAATGGCAACTCAAGAGGATAAATGTTTGGTCAAGTTTAAAAATACACAGAGTCAGACAGATGGTTACAATCATCTTCTGGCAATACCAGTCTTGATTTCATGTGAAGAACAAAACCCTGACAAACCACACTGTATTCAGCTGTTCCCGGTATGAGACAAATGCCAAGCCTGCTGGCCATCCAGTCTTCAGGCCATCCCTGAGAGGCGCGCTGTTACTTGACACTGGCTTTGGAAAGGGATGGGAAATAACCCCCAAAAGTCTCCTCTGCGAAGACTGAATGAATCCAGGAAATGAATGGCAGGTTGAGATCCACACACTGAACCCTGCAGCGTGGCTGGCCTGATGGGAACACGGTGGGCAGCCCAGGTGAGCTCACTTGTAATTCCCATGGCTTCAACAGGCAGCTGCCTGCCAGCACCTTTTACGGGTTTGGAAGTTAATTCGGGAACAACAAACTCATTTACACACTCAGTCTGCACGGCCACCTTCCCAGAGGAGGGTTTTATTTTTGAAACACCTAAAAATACACGAGCTGTGAAGCATGTTCTGTGCTTTCACAACCGTTTATCTTTAGACACAGCTCCACATCTTAAAACGGACTCATCTGACTCTTAGCTCTGCCGTTTGTTCAGCAAGACCAACAAACGAACCCACGAGGTGGGTGGAACAGAGCGGGGCTCCCTCTGGAGCCATCCTCAAGCCCATAATTGCAGCCGAGCTGTGATGTGGTTTCCAGCCCGCTCCTTAGACAGGAGGCTCCCACAGGCAACTGACTGAGAGCACGACAAACCCTGCGATAGAGACAACGGGTTTCTCTTCTGTTGGACAGAAAACAAAACTGCCACACCACAGAGCTGGCCAGGCCATCCCTTCACTCTGGACACAGAGCTGACGGTCAATGCAACAGAGACCTCATCTGTTTTTGTCCAGCGGGTGCTGAGATGCTGGGTACAGAATGTGAAATGATCCAGGCTCCACAGAATACGATGCAACAGGCATCCAAAACCCAGCTCGTCTCTCCCACTCTCCTCTCCTGGAGGAACTGTCAGAACTGTTCTTGGGGACATCAGGGCATCATTACAGCCAGCCCTGCCTCCCTCACCCCTTCCCCTTTGGGTATCACATGCAATTTTCTCTTGCTTACTCCCATCTCTGCTGCACTTGTTCAGTCGCTCAGTCGTGTCCAACTCTGTGACCCCCATAGACTGCAGCACAACAAGCTTCCCTATCCTTCACTATCTCCTGTGGCTTTCTCAAAATCATGTCCATTGACTCGGTGATGCCATCCAACCATCTCATCCTCTGCCATCCCCTTCTCCTCCCACCTTCAATCTTTCCCAGCATCAGGGTCTTTTCCAGTGAGTCAGCTCTTTGTATCAGGTTGTGGTCCAAAACCCTCATATCTACCCCCTTTGAGATATTGTAACACTCTCCCATCCAACCTACCCTCTGTAGACTGTATCACATCACTTCCGTATCAACCCTTCTAAACTTTTTTCAGGGAAACTGCCTCTTCAAACGGAGAAGGCAATGGCACCCCACTCCAGTACTCCTGCCTGGAAAATCCCATGGATGGAGGAGCCTGGTAGGTTGCAGTCCATGGGGTCGCGAAGAGTCGGACACAACTGAGCGACTTACCTTTGACTTTTCACTTTCATGCATTGGAGAAGCAAATGGTAACCCACTCCAGTGTTCTCGCCTGGAGAATCCCAGGGACGGGGGAGCCTGGTGGGCTGCCGTCTATGGGGTCGCACAGAGTCAGACACAACTGAAGTGACTTAGCAGCAGCAGCCTCTTCAAAAGCCTTTAGCAAGGACAATATAGTCTCTTCACCACCAAGCCCAAACACTGCTGCCTAGCTTTAAGTAAGGCAGGGTATCTTAGCATGACTGACATCTTAAGCCAGATAACTTTGCAGGGGGGCTGTCCTCTACACCTGAGCATGTTTAGTAGATCCCTGGCCTCTACCAACTATTAACAGATTTCAGCAGCATCCTCTGCCCTCGCTATGGCAACTGGAAATGCCTCCAGGTATTGCCAAAAGTCCCCTAAAACCCATGCATCTGGTCCAGAACCACTGCTTTTAAAGGCGTCCTGACCCCTCCCTACGGATTCCACTATTAGATGTTCCCCAAACATCAGACTCCATAAACAAAGGAACTTTCTCCCAGTTTAGCAAAGCCATCACACCAAATACACTCTCATCTCTCCACCTTCAAAAAGGCATCTCTCGAGCCTTTTCTTCAAATCAAAACTCTCAGCCCTCCTTTGTAGTATCATTGCTGCTGCCCCTTCTCCAAGAGAAGCCAGCTCTCCTCCCCACCCACCAATTTGTTCCCTACCCCCCAACCTCTTATCACTCTGTACAACACACACCCCTCCTCTCCAAGTCTTTAGGGACTTACAGGTGTGGGGACTTGTCCACATCAGGCCTCATCAGTGGTGGGAAGAGACACTTCTTCCCAGGGTGGGACTCAGGGGACCCTCTCCAAGCTGCCGGAAACCCAGAGACAAGAGGTTTGGGGTGAAAGTCTGGGGCAGAGCCACAGATCAAGAGCTGCCGTGATAAGCAGAGTTCTTATCTGGGAAGTCGCCAGAGGATGGGAAAGCTGACTAGGTGGAGCATTAAGTAAGAGAACCTGAAGTTTTAGGAAGGGAATCCTGTATTAAGGCAGGAGGCAAGGGTTTGGGGCAGGCAACTGAGGGAAGAACAGAGCTGCTCTAACCCGAGTTGTTATTGTTGTTTTTGTTTACTCACTAAATTGTGTCTCACTCTTCTGTGACCCCGTGGACTGTAGCCCATCAGACTCCTCTGTCCCTGGGATTCTCCAGACAGGAATACTGGAGTTGGGTTGCCATTTCCTCCTCCAGGGGATCTTCCCCACCCAGGGATCAAACCCGAATCTCCTGCATCAGCAGGCAGATTCTTTACCACTGAGCCACCTGGGAAGCCCTCTAACCCGGCGGTCAGAGCCAAACTGGACCAGTGGCAAGGCTGGAGCCACAGAGACCAACAGACCCCAAGGTTTGCAAAGTCTCTGTGGCCAGAAGGAGCAGCCCCAAGTTCCAAGTGGGAACTTTCCAAATAACAACCCATGGTATTAGATGAGTAAGACTGGGAGAGGTACTGATACAAAGGTTAGGAAGGTTCTTAAAGCTTTCACTGGCCATTCTATTGTGAAACAGCCCCATCAGGTACGAGGGTTATGACATGTGGCCTTTTATTTGTTGAGGCTAAAAATTATTTTTTAATATTGATAAGTAAAAGTGAAAAATCAATAGAAATTTGGCAAAAAGATGAATATAAAAATTGTAAAATGAAGTCTAGATCTTCACGGAACAGTCTTAAAGGATCAGAAAACCATTCATGTTAGTGCGTGCTAAGTCGAATTAGTAGTTTCTGACTCTTTGTGATCCTATGGACCATAGTTAGCCAGACTCCTCTGTCCAAGGGATTCTCCAGGCAAAAATACTGGAGTGGGTTGCCATGCCCTCCTCCGGGGATTTTCCCGACCCAGGGGTCAAACCCGTGTCTCTTATGGCTCCTGCAATGGCAGGCTACCTGGGAAGAAAACCACACAAAAGCCTGAAAGCTTAGAATGTTCAGATCCCTGAAGAAATAAGGATACTATCAGACGACACCTGACCTTGAAAAGTTTTTAAACTGACACAAAAACTTAAATGGTTAATATAGAGCCCAAGGGGAGATGAGTAGAGAAAAGTGGACTCAACTTTGATTTGTCTACTGAGTGCTCTACGCCTTCATAGCTCTCTACCCACATCTGAATTGTTATTTAATCACTAAGTCATGTCCAGCTCTTTTGTGACCCCATGGACTATCAAGGACCCCATGGACCCCAAGGACCCCAAGCTTGCCAGGCTTCTCTGTCCATTAGATTCTCCAGGTAAGAATACTGCAGTGAGTTGCCATTTCCTTCTCTAGGGAATCTTCTCAATCCAGCTGGATCAAACCCATGTCTCTTGCCTCCACCCACATCTGAATGGAGGATGCTAAAAGCTAGAAGAAATATTTTATTGAAGTCTTATAATGTTCTCAGGCAATGAGAGCATCCCTCAAGGAGAAGAGAAGTTAATGGTCCTTCTTAGCACAAACAACAGACCCCTCTACCTGGAGATGGGTCTGTTTACCAGCAACCTGTGATGCCCCAAACAGAAAGCCAACAAATGATCCAGAGTGGTGGGGGAGACACACGCAGGTTCCTTCTCAATGACAGGACTCGAAGGAGGGCACCTGTGGTGGGCAGAGTAATGCACTGCTCCCTGCCCCACCAAGTGGTCCTAGTAGTGTTAATCGCTCAGTTGAGTCTGACTCTTTGTGACCCCATGGACTGTCGCCCACCAGGCTCCTCTGTCCATAGGATTCTCCAGGCAAGAACACTGGAGTGGGTTGCATTTCCTCCTCCAGGGGGTCTTCCCAACTTAGGGATCGAACCAAATCTCTTACATCTCATGCACTGGCAGGCAGGTTCTTTACCACTAGCACCACCTGGGAAGCCCTTGGGAAGATCCCCTGGAGAAGGAAAAGGCTACCCACTCCAGTACTCTGACCTGGAGAATTCCATGGACTGTATAGTTCATGGGGTCGAAAAGAGTCAGACACGACCGAGCCCCACCAAGATGTTCACCTAATTCCAGAACCTGTGACTTAAGCGATGTTGCCACATAAGAGACTCAAGATATGATTAAGGTTGTAAGCTCTGAGACTGGGAATTAACCCAGGTAAGCCCTATCTAATTACATGAATTTTAAAACCTGAGAACCTCCCTTGGCTCTGGTCAGAGATCAGATGAAAGGAGGAAGAGATTTAAAGCATGAAAAGGACTAGGTCCAGGGTTGCTGTCTTTGAATGAGAAGGAAGGAGGCCTCTACCAGCCAGGAATCAGCAGCCAGCCAGCAAGAAAAGAGGACCTCAGTCCTACAATCGCAAGGAACTGACCTCTGGCAACACTGGGAAAGAACAAGAAACAAATTCTTCCCTAGAGGCTCCAGAAGAAGCCTAGCATGGCCACACCTGGAATTTAGTCCGGTAAGACCCCTTCAGACGAACCTAACTAAACTGCAAAAAAAAAAAAATCATAGCTATGGTAATTTGTTACGCCAGCAAAAGAAAACTAACACAGTACCTCTGTTACAAGTCAAGCCATTTTTCCCTCTTTTAAAACATGGACAAGCATCACTTTAGGGCTGAGATAAAGGTGGAAAGCTGTGCTTTTCTGATAGGTGGTGGTTTTCTCCTTGCGGCAGCATCTGACAGGTACCAGCATCCAGTGAAAACAGCTTCACTAATGGACATCAAGAGGGCTGCTTTCTATATAATAGTACAATTACCTAGGTTCTAAAAGGAAGGCATATAGGGTATAAATAACTGACCTGAGCTGTAAATTGGATGTACAAAAATCCTGTGTTTTCCCCTCAAAGGGGAAAGAAAAGATCTTCATTCCAGAAAAAAAAAAAAAATCAAGATCCTATTCATATGGTTTATTCAGGTTTACAACATCATCATGGTGGAGGGGAGCTTTAAAAGGCTCTGTCCTTTAACCCTCTTCAGTAGTTCTCCCCCTAATTGACTTTTTCATGACTATTAAATGTATAACAAAAACTTACATCTAAAGGCAGAAGGATATGAATTCTGAAATATTCATTTATAAGAGATAGGTACCAATAAAGAAATTTTAAATCCAGCTTCACTTTTACCATCAACTATGTTGCTTCTAGTATGAATGGCATCTATTTTACAAACATATGGCACAACTGCCAGGTGCCTGACTCTGCCCTTGGCTCAAGAGAGACAAAATCAGTCCTTGACAAACTGAGCAAGGAAACTGCTGTGTAAACAGTTACACAGCAGTGTCAAAGCCTTAATGCTGAAAGCACAGGCATGGGTCCCTGGACACCTGTGTAGGTGGGAAGGAAGCTCTTTTGAGATGGGAACAGGAGAAACCCACATTTGCTCAACAAGTACATGCACAAGCTATGACACACAGCCACTTTTACAGAAACATGTATGAAGATGACCTTTTCTGCAGAACATTTGGAAAATGCGGTCTCTAAAGACTGAGTGTAAGCAAGGTTAGTCAGAGGACTAGAAGGCGACTCCATTTCTCCACACAAGGCTGTCTGAAGACATTTGCCAAGCATTAGGTCAATCTGGCAAAAATGCCACCTTCCCATGATTAAATGAAGGCAAATAAACACCTTCTTTTCTTGAAGCTGAGGAAAATTTTGCATTAACAAATATCTAATTCTTCCCTCTTTCCCAATTCTCCTCTCCTGGTCTAAGGATGGATAAACTAGAGCAACCACAATACTAAGAGGATCCTGAGTTTCAGTTAGCACCTGCTGGCTATTGGAAAGTGAAAAGTGAAAGTTGCTCAGTCAAGTCTGACTCGGTGACCCCATGGACTATACAGTTCATGGAATTCTCCAGGCCAGGATACAGGAGTGGGTAGCCTTTCCCTTCTCCAGAGGATCTTCCCAACCCAGGGATCGAACCCAGGTCTTCTGCATTGCAGGCAGATTCTTTACCAGCTGAACCACAAGAGAAGCCCAAGAATACTGGAATTGGTAGCCTATACCTTCTCCAGCAGATCTTCCAGACCTAGGAATCAAACCGGGGTCTCCTGCACTGCAGGAGGATTCTTTACCAGCTGAGCTATGAGGGAATCCTAGTTATTGGAATGGCTGATATTATTATTCATCATAATCACAGGCATACCACCAAAACTGAGTGTTAACTCCTAAAGAATAAAAACTACTGCAAGATGAAGGGTTTTTACAATATTAAAATTTGGTTTTTAAAAAACTGCATAAATTTGAACTTGACAAGAAAAATAAACACCTATCAGCAGTTGCCCAGTAAAGACCTGCTAACAAAGGCAGGTGGAAAGGAGAAACTCTGAAATCATTCTTGACAGATGATGTAATTTATACTTTAATGTCAGAAAGGGATGACTACAGAAGCGATTTTTAGGTATTACTTTTATAATATAGGCACAGAGTTCATAAAAGTTGAGGAGAAATGTGCATGACTGCTTTTTATACCAGGACGTGTCTCCAATCAAAAGAGCAATCCCAAAGTGAGATGGGTCCCCTTGAACCCAAATGTCCCTTAGATGGAACCGTCCTACATGCTCATGGGAACGTACATCAGTGCAGCCACTATGGAAAACAGTATGCAGTTTTCTCAAAAAACTAAAAATAGAGCTACCACATGACCTAGGAATTCCACTCCTGGATATGTATCTGGAAAAAAAAAATGAAAACACTAGTTCGAAAAGATGCATGCACCCCAGGTTCACAGCAGCATTACTTACAATTGCTAAGACATGGAAGGAACCTATGTCCACCAAGAGATGAATGGATAAAGAGGATGTGATATTTACACACACACATACATACATATACACAATGGAATACTACTCAGCCATAAAAAGAATGAAATTTTGCCATTTGCAGAACATGAATGGACTTGCAGAGCATTATGCTAACTGAAGTAAGTCAGACAAATACTTTGCGACATCACTTACATGTGGAATCTAAAAAATACAATGAACTAGTGAGGGTAACCTGAAAGCAGCAGACCCGCAGAGAGAGAGCAAACTAGGGGTTACCAGGGACGAGGGGAGGCTTGCAACATAGGGGTGGAGGAGAGGGAGGTCCAAGACAGATGCAAGGATGGACTGCATAACATGGAGAATATTGCTAATATTGTAATAATTGTAAGTGGAATGTAACTTCTAAAAATCATATATTAAAAAAAAAAAATTTCTCCATGGATGCGCCTCAGAGCCAGAAAAAAAAAAAAGTGAAAATCCATAAAAGGAGAAAAAAAATCAAGAAAATGAGAGAAAGAAAAAAAGCTTGAGCTCAGGTCTGCTTGTTTGTAAAGCCACATTTCTCCTCAGCCCTTAACTGAGGAAGTCAAACCACTCTTCGTGACTTCTTTATGGAACAGAACACTCAGGAACAGAATGCACTCAGGAGAAGAAAGAGGTCAAATTATCCTTCGCTGCAAAGCCATCCCTGCTAATAAAGTCCAGGCAATCAACACGAGAACATGATTTATGGACCCACATCTCTAATTTGGCAAAAAAAAAAAAAAAAAACAACTAGAAATATAGCTTTTACTTAGAAGAACGGGAGGTTCTCAAAAAGGAAATAACTCTCTGAAAACAAAAATAAACAGACTCAAACTGGAGGGAGTTTGGAAACTTCCCTGATGGTTCAGTGGGTAAGATACTATGCTTTCACTGCAGGGGGCATGGATTTGATCCCTGGTCCAGAAACTGAGATCCTGTATGCCGTGTGACCCAGCAAGAGGAAGGAAAAGACTGGAAGGATTTTTAAGGGACTGAGAGCGGAACTTACATAGATTTGGTTTCTCTTGTAGCGCTGGTACAAGTTGTGCATGATGGCACCCCCGTGGAGCTCCGTCAGGGTGGCCATGTCATCCACGCCCTCCTCGCCCATGGCGTGCATAGGCATCACCTTCTGGTGTGTGATTGTGCTCTGCTTGTACGTGAATACCTGATGAGGGGGAACGAATTCACAGCTTAATTATGGGCAATGAACAGTTTCCACAGACTGTTTCCCAACTTACAATATAATCGCAGTACAATACCAGCAAAAATCAGACTGCAGAGAACACTTTAATTTCCTTCATGCCACCTACCTATTTTTGTGCCAGGTTGCTTCAGTCGTGACTGACTCTTGGACCCTAAGGACTGTCGCCCAACAGACTCCTCTGTCAGTGGGATTCTCCAGGCAAGAATTCTATAGTGGGTTGCCATTTCCTCCTCCAGGGAATCTTCCCAACCCAGGGATGGAACCCACGTCTCTCACGTCTCCTGCACTTGCAGGAGGGTTCTTGGCCACTAGTGCCACCTGGGAAACCTCACCTATTCTTAAAGGTAGCAAATTATTTTGACAATTGACATTTGATATTCCGAAAAGACATTGGTTCAAGTACTAACCCTCCTACGGAAATCACAGAAATGATAACTTTTTCAGTTCACTTTTCTCCCTCTGATGCAAAGCAGTAACAGTTAAGAAGCTGGCTGACCAATCTTTCAGAAAGTAATTTGATTTCACTGTATAATATGTTCAAGGGACCATGGGATATAGTTCAAAGCAAAGCTCTTCAATTTAAGTGTTGTCACAAAATTCACCACACCGTCTACATTTGTTCAGAGACTGAAACACAGCTTCTCAGGAAAGTCTAAAAAATATTCTCCCTTCTCAACTGAGATCTATAAATAGCATTCCTGTGATCTTTAGGAAAACAAATCCTCTCAGGTTTAAAATACAACTGATTCGGGACTCCTCTGGCTGTTGAGTGGTTAAGACACCACACTTCCACTGCAGGAGGCACAGGGTCAATCCCTGGTTGGGGAACTAAGATCCTTCAGGCAACAGGGAGCAGGCAAAAAAAAAAAAAAAAAAAAAGTTAAATAAATAAATTACAATTGCTTTGCTTGCTTGACAGCCTGAAAGTGAAAGTCACTCAGTGGTGTCCAACTGCAACCCCATGGACTATACAGTCCATGGAATTCTCCAGGCCAGAATACAGGAGTGGGTAGCCTTTCCCTTCTCCAGGGATCGAACTGGGGTCTCCTGCATTGCAGGCAGATTCTTTACCAACTGGGCTATCAGGGAAGCCCTATCTTGCTTTAAACTCCAAGACCAGTGGTGGGTGCTGCATATGTGCTGTTGTCTATTTACTAAGTCATGTCCTACTCTTTTGCAACCTCATGACTACAGCCCACCAGGCTCCTCTGCCCATGGGATTTTCTGGGCAAGAATACTGAGTGAGTTGCCATGTCCTTCTCCAGGGGAGTTTCCAAACACAGGGATCGAACTCACATCTCCTGCAACGGCAGGTAGGTTCTTACCACTGAGCCACCAGGAAAACCCATTGTATTGTGTACCAGAGACAACTCAGACACTGCAAGACTGATTATAGAACATGCGTGGACTTCTAAAATCTACACAGGGTTCTTTCATCACCATTGATTGGGTAGAGTAGTAACTGCACCCATTCAGCTTCATACGCTGACCAGTTTGACCAGATTTACAAACTCCGGAACATAAAACAATCATTCAATGATGGAGTCTACCCCCTATTTATTCACTGTATCCTTTTATATACAGTGAATAATCACAGAAAACTAATCAAACTGATCACATGGACCACAGCCTTCTCTAACTCAATAAAAATATGAGCCATGCCGTGTAGGGCCAACCCAAGACAAATGGGTCATGGTGGAGAGTTCTGACAAAACATGGTTCCCTGGAGAAAGGAATGGCAAACCACTTCACTACTGTGCCTTGAGAACCCCATGAACAGTATGAAAAGGAAAAAAGATAGGACGCAAAGATGAACTCCCCAGGTCGGTTGGTGCCCAATACGCTACTGGATATGAGTGGAGAAATAACTCCAGAAAGAATGAAGAGAAGAAGCCAAAGCAAACACAGTACCCAATTGTGGATATGACTGGTGATGGAAGTGAAGTCCAATGCTGTAAAGAACAATATTGCATAGGAATCTGGAAGGCTAGGTCCATGGATCAAGGTAAATTAGAAGTGGTCAAACAGGAGATGGCAAGAGTGAACATCAACATTTTAGGAATCAGTGAACTAAATGGACTAGAATGAGTGAATTTAACTCAGATGACCATTATATCTACTACTGCGGGCAAGAATCCCTTAGAAGAAATGGAGTAGCCATCATGGTCAACAAGAGAGTCCGAAATGCAGTACTTGGATGCAAACTCAAAAATGACAGAATGATCTCTGTTTCCAAGGCAAACCATTCAATATGACAGTAATCCAAGTCTATGCCCCGACCAGAAATGCTGAAGAAGCTGAAGTTGAACAGTTCTATGAAGACCTAAAAGACCTTCTAGAACTAACACCTAAAAAAAAAAAAAAAAAAGTCCTTTTCATTATAGGGGACTGGAATGCAAAAGCAGGGAGTCAAGAAATACCTGGAGTAATAGGCAAATTTGGCCTTGAGTACAGAATGAAGCAGGACAAAGAATAATAGAATTTTGCCAAGGGAACACATTGGTCATAGCAAACACCCTCTTCCAACAACACAAGAGAAGACCCTATACATGGACATCGGCAGATGGTCAATACTGAAATCAGACTGACTGTACTCTTTGTAGCAGAAGATGGAGAAGTTCTATACAGTCAGCAAAAACAAGACTGGGAGCTGACTGTGGCTCAGACCACGAACTCCTTATTGCTAAATTCAGACTGAAAGTAGGGAAACCCACTAGACCATTCAGGTATGACGTAAGTCAAATCCATTACGATTATACACTGGAAGTGACGAATAGATTCAAGGGATTAGATCTGATAGACAGAGTGCCTGAAGAACTATGGACAGAGGTTCCTGACATTGTAAAGGAGGCAGGGATCAAGACCACCCCCAAGAAAAAGAAATGCAAAAAGGCAAAATGGTTGTCTAAGGAGGCCTTACAAATATCTAAGAAAAGAAGAAGAGGAAAAGGCAAGGAAAAAAGGAAAGATATACCCATTTGAACGCAGAGTTCCAAAGAATAGCAAGGAGAGATAAGAAAGCTTTCCTCAGTGATAAATGCAAAGAAATAGAGGAAAACAATAGAATTGGAGAAGTGTAGAGATCTCTTCAAGAATATGAGATACACCAAGGGAACATTTCATGCAAAAATGAGCACAATAAAGACAGAAATGGTATTGACCTAACAGAAGCAGAAGATAGTAAGAAGAGGTGACAAGAATACACAGAAGAACTATACAAAAAAGATCTTTACAACCCAGATAAAAACAAGGGTGTGATCACTCACCTAGAATCAGACATCCTGGAATGTGAAGTCAAGTGGGCCTTAGAAAGCATCACTACGAACAAAGCTAGTGGAGGTGATGGAATTCCAGTTGAGCTATTTCAAATCCTGGAAGATGATGCTGTGAAAGTGCTACACTCAATATGCCAGCAAATTTGGAAAACTCGGCAGTGGCCACAGGACTGGAAAAGGTCAGTTTTCATTCCAGTCCCAAAGAAAGGCAATGCCAAAGAATGTTCAAACTACTGCACAATTGCACTCATCTCACATGCTAGCAAAGTAATACGCAAAATTCTCCAAGTCAGGCTTCAACAGTATGTGAACCATTAACTTCCACATGTTCAAGCTGGATTTAGAAAAGGCAGAGGAACCAAAAATCAAATTGCCAACATCTACTGGATCATAGAAAAAGCAAAAGAGTTCCAGAAAAACATCTACTTATGCTTTATTGACTGTGTGGATCATAACAAACTGGAAAATTCCTAAAGAGATGGGAATACCAGACCACCTTACCTGCCTCCTGAGAAATTTGTATGCAGGTCAAGAAGCAACAGTTAGAAATGGACATGGAAAAACAGACTGGTTCCCAATAGGAAAAGGAGTACACCAAGACTGTATATTCTCATCCTGCTTATTTAACTTACATGCAGAGTGTATCATGTGAAGTGCCAGGCTGGATAAAGCACAAGCTGGAATCAAGACTGCTGGGAGAAATATCAATAACCTTAGATTCACAAATGACAACACCCTTATGGCAGGAAGTGAAAAGGAACTTAAGACCCTCTCAATGAAAGTGAAAGAGGAGAGTGAAAAAGCTGGCTGAAAACTCAACATTCAGAAAACTAAGATCATAGCATCCAGTCGCATCACTTCATGGCAAATAGATGGGGAAACAATGGAAATAGACACTTTATTTTTTTGAACTCCAAAATCACTGCAGATGGGGACTGCAGCCATGAAATTAAAAGAGCTTACTCCTTGGAAGAAAAGTTATGACCAACCTAGATAGCATATTAAAAAACAGAGACATTACTTTGTCAACAGAGGTCCATCTAGTCAAAGCTATGGTTTTTCCAGTAGTCGTGTATGGATGTGAGAGATGGACTATAAAGAAAGCTGAGCACTGAAGAACTGATGTTTTTGAACTGTGGTGTTGAAGAAGACTCTTAAGAGCCCTTTGGACTCAAGAAGATCAAACCAGTCAATTGTAAAGGAAATCAGTCCTGAATATTCGTTGCAAGGACTGATGGTGAAGCTGAAACTCCAATACTTTGGCCACATGATGCGAAGAACTGACTCACTGGAAAAGACCCTGATGCTAGGAAAGATAGAAGGCAGGAGGAGAAGGGGACGACAGAGGATGAGATGGTTGGATGGCATCACTGACTTGATGGCCATGAGCTTGAGTAAGCTCCGGGAGTTGGTGATGGACAGGGAAGCCTGGCATGCTACTGCCCATGGGGGTCACAAAGAGTCGGACACACTGAGCGACTGAATTGATTCTTTTCACTGGTATTTTTATGTTTGTCCTTCAAATAAAAACACCAAGATGTAAAAGCAAAATGTAAACAACAAAAAATGTGATCTACACAAGCTCACATGTGCACATACATACAAAGTAACTTTCCTGAACAGTACAGGCAGATTGGAGAATTCTAATTTTCAGTATCAACCAGTTGTCTGAATATTCATTGGAAGGATTAATGCTCAAGCTCCAATACTTTGGCCACTGAGGCAAAGAGCTGACTCACTGGAAAGGACCCTGATGCTGAGAAAGGCTGAAGGCAAAAGGAGAAGACGGCAGCAGAGGATGAGATGGCTGGATGGCATCCCTGACTAAATGGACACATCTTCGAGCAAACTCCAGGAGATAGTGAGGGACAGGGAAGCCTGCCGAGTTGCAGCTCATGGGGTCACAGAGTTGGACCCTAAACAACTTAACAACAACAAGTTGCCTATATGGAGACAAATAGCATGTTATTGCAGAAGGAAATGACACAGTAGAAAAGCAGAAGCGCCAACCCAATGGTTTCCATAAACCATGGAAGAAAGTGGCATGTTTCTTTTATTTTCCAGAGAAAAATGAAAACTTCAGTGGTGGCATTTCTGCCACATAAACCACAAGGGTCGGTCAGAACCAGTCCTGAGAGACTGTCGAGGCCAGGGCAGACCCCAGTCATCTCTTCTGAGGTCCAGCCACTTTCCCAGCTGTTTCCCGGGCCCAGACACCTGCCAGGAAAAGTGCTGGCCCCAGCGGCCCCACCTCATAGGGAGGTGGCCACCCCACCACATAAGTGCCCCCCCATGGGGTAGGACAGGTCTGGGGCCACTGAGGGCACGGAAGGTGGCTATGCCATAGCCAAGATGACCAGGTATTAAAGGAAAATACCAAGAAATTCAAGAGTGTAGAAACACAGGATATCAGACCCTCATTTTAATTCATAACACCATACAAGAAAGTCAAGTACATTTAGGCTAACAGTAGTGGCCATCTTGGGCTTCACAGGTAGCTCAGCAGTAAAGAATCCATCTGCCAGTGCCGGAGACGCAGGTTCAATCCCTGGGTCAGGAAGATCCCCTGGAGGAGGAAATGGCAACCCACTCCATGGACAGAGGAGGCTGGCGGTCTATAGTCCATGGGGGTCACGAAGAATCGGACACAGATGAATACACACACACACACCCCCTACAGCTGACACTTAAAAATGATATCCATAATGACTAAGTATTTATGTCACATTAACATTCTGTTGCCTTTTTTTTCACACCCTGGGAACAGTAAGACAATGTATAGTCCAAGTGAGCAGCTCAGAGCTGGGCACGTGGTCTCTGAAAAAATGGCTACCACTGTAAATTGAGTCCCAACCTTAGCACATGTGATTTCCTCGTATGTTTTCAGATACACGCATTATCAGATGTGGGCAGGTGGCCATCCTGGGAGTGGGACAATCAAGAGAATGAGTGCTATGCCTTCTCCTGACCTCAGACAGAAAGAATCAGGCTAGACCGTAACAGTTACATAAATAAGAGGTTATGTACAGAAAAGAAATATGCCAAGACAGGGCTGCAGCTGTTCAACACAGTGATTATTTCAAAGAACAGTGGGTAAAGCAGAGAAAATATATGTGTGAAGGAAAGGCAGAGAGAACCATCCATTCAGAGATGGGTTAACATTTGCAAGGATTTTACAGTGATGCCTGGTACATTGATAAGTGTCTGATAAATTAACAAAGAAAATCCATACATTCAAACAAATATTTACTGATGTGTTCTAAGCACTGGGAATGCAGTGTATTTCTAATAAGGGGAAGCAAAAAGTAGAAATGGGCAAGTAAATATAATGCTGTGCAGATGGTGATGAATATCTATGAAGGCATAAGTGAGGGTAAAGGGATTAAGCACCCAGAGGGGTTACTTTATGTTGTGTTTAAAGACACCCTCACTGATCAGGTAACATCAAAGTAGAAACCCTAAGGAAGTAAGGAATGGAAGCAGGCTCCTGCATTCAGTGTGTTAAAGCATATTGTTTGAATAAATAGCTAATTTGTAAATATTTCAAAAGATTAATAAGATTCACAGTCTTGTTCAAGAATTTTTAAGGAGAGCCCCTTGAACTACCTGAAGTCTTTCCTGTGCAACAACAAACGGTACAAGTTGCACAATTTTATCCCCAAATAGCAAAAAAAGAAAATTTTAGGGCTAAGGAATGGAATTCTTTTTACAGGAATTTTTTGGGAACAAACAACAGCCAAAATGCAATAGCAATGTGAATTCCTCCAAACCCAACTCAAAACAAACTGAGTGACTTCAGTGGGGCATATATTAGAAGAAAGGTGGTAAAGGTTAAGAAACAGGGCAAAGTATAGAAGATTAATAGACAGGAAATCAATTTAGAGAAAATGGGGCCTCAGAACAAATAGCTCCTGTTATAGAAATAAAAGCCACTGGTCACAAGATGGACTGGATTAAGCGTGGGAACAAAACTAAGGCCACCCATCAACCCTACTGGGGCCTCAGAGAAGGTCTGCCCAACACTGGGTCCACCTCTGTATGGAAAAATGAAAATCAAATAGTTAATCAGGTTTTAAAAGAACAGCTGAGCCATTTTCAATCCCCTTTGAATTCTAGGAAAGTACACATACGGCAGGAAATCCTCATCAGGCTTATGTGCAAGTTCTTATAGTCTATAGGGGCTTCCTGATAGCTCAGCTGGTAAAGAACCTGCCTGCAATGCAGGAGACCACAGCTCGATTCCTGGGTCGGGAAGATCCCCTGGAGAAGAGATAGGCTGCCCACTCCAGTATTCTTGGGCTTCCCTGGTGGCTCAGCTGGTAAAGAACCTGCTGGCAATGCAGGAGACCTGAGTTCGATCCTTGGGCTGGGAAGATCCCCTGGAGAAAGGAAAGGCTACCCACTCCCGTATTCTGGCCTGGAGAATCCCACGGACTGTATAGTCCATGGGATCCCAGAGAGTTGGACACGACTGAGTGACTTTCACTTCACTTCACTTCATAGTGACAAACATAGATTTCTCTTATTACAATTCGTTAGCAACGCCCAGTCACAAAAATCTAACTTTTCTGATCAAAGAAGAAAAAAAAAAAGAAAAAAAGAAATCTTATTACATCCTCTCCTGATGGACAGATGGGATAGACAGCATTCTCAGTCTATCCCGGGACCCGGGTTCGATTCTGGGTCGGGAAGATCCCCTGGAGAAGGAAATGGCAATCCACTCCAGCACTCTTGCCTGGAAAATCCCATGGGTGGAGGAGCCTGATAGGTTACAGTCCACGGGGTCGCAAAGAGTCGGACAAGATGGGCAACTTCATCTTCCGTGAGCTTGGCATTTCTTCTGGAGAAGTCCTCAGTTTTGCTCTCCAGGGTACAGCTGGCAAGATTAGTAAACATTTTCGGCTGTCACAACTGTGGGGTGTGGGGGGAAGGGTGCTACTGGCATCCAGTCAGCAAGGTCAGGAATGCTGCTATAAACACCTGAGAGTTATCCAGCCCAAATGTCACGAGGACCAGGTGGAGATATCCTGGTCTAGGAATGCCCTGATGTGCCTTCCAACCAGATGTTCAGGTAGATACCAGGAAAAAATGATGAGTCAGCCAATGCCTGTAAGCAAAAGCTTTCATAAAACACAGACAAATCTTTTGGAAACAAGTTTAAAGATAAAAACATTTAACTCAAAGGTCAGCAGGACAATATTACATAATTTAGTTTTTGATTCTTATTTGACCCAAGTTAAGAAGGAGGATGGGGATGATGATGGTCACTAAGCAATGGATTTGCTTCTATTTGTTACTGTTTTCTCTTTTAAGGAAAATTTTTTACTGGAGTATAGTTGATTTACAATGTTATGTTAGTTTCAGGAGTACAGCAGAGTGAACCAGTTATACATATACAACTATCTACTCTTTTTTTAGAATTTCCCCTTATAGGCCATTACAGAATACTGAGTAGAATTCCCTGCGCTATATAGCCAGTCCTTATTACTTACCTATAATGGCAACCCCACTCCAGTACTCCTGCCTGGGAAATTCCAGGGACAGAGGAGCCTACAGTCCATGGAGTTGCAAAAAAGTTGGACATGACTTACCGACTAAACAACAAGTGTGTATATATGAATCCCAATCTTCCAATTTATTCCTTCCGCATCTCCTGGTAACCATAAGCTTATTTTCTACATCTGTAATATTTCTGTTTTATAGAGTTAGAGATAGTATCATTTTCTAATTGCACTGTATTACGGTCGGACAACACGTTCCACATGATTTCCACCCTGTCTCCCTGACCCAGAGCTCTTGGACCTGCTGCTTCTGTGTCTGGGCCACTGACATCCCACTAGTCTCCCTGACAGCTCCACCCAAATGCTACTTCTCAGAAGGCACTGATGCTTTTGTGTGAAGGACATCCTGCCACCTTCCTCCTGATTCTATCACATGTGCTGTTGCTCCTGTGACAGTCTGTAATCCCTTATCTATTATCTGTGGCTTCCCTGGTGGCTCAGACAGTAAAGCATCTGCCTGCAATGCGGGAGACCCAGGTTCAGTTCTGGGTCGGGAAGATCCCCTGGAGAAGGAAATGGCAATCCACTCCAGCACTCTTGCCTGGAAAATCCCATGGATGGAGGAGCCTGATAGGCTACAGTCCATGGGGTCGCAGAGTCGGACATGACTGAGTGACTTCACTTTATTATCTCCCTTGTTTCAAAACCATCTCACTCCCAACTCAGAAACCTCTAGTCAGTATATTTCAGCTCTTTGGACCACAATCTACAGGGGAAAAAAATGTGTTTTACACTGTGAAGTACTATATATGTAATTTCACAAGGGTTTCGTAAAACACCATGAAATTTGGTGCATCCCAGGATCTTCTCTTTCTTTTAAAAATCCGTTGTGACTCTCTAAACTGACTTCACACCTCACTAGAGAGAAGACTCAGTCTGGAAACTCTACAAAGGCAGGGCACATGCCTATCTCATTTCTCAGCGACCAGCCTCCGCCCACCATAGAGACTCAATAAATATTGAATAAATGGTTCTGGCCTTCAAAACGGGTACAACATACAGGGAGAGGCGGCGTTGAGTAGTGACCAGACACGGCCTTGGAGTCAGACCTGGCTGGACTCTGTTCTCCTAGACCTATGCTTTCATAGCCCAGGGATAATGAGCCAGACACTTAACCTCCCTGGCCCGTGACTTTCCCCACTGATAAAGTAAGATTGGTGATGATAATCCCTCACTCACAGAATTACTGTGAAAACTAAAAATAATGTGGTAAGTGTTAGTCATTCAGTTGTGTCTGACTCTGTGACCCCATGGACTGTAGCCCACCAGGCTCCTCTGTCCATGGGATTCTCCGGGCAAGAACAGTGGAGTGGGTAGCAATTCCCTTCTCTAGCGATCGTCCCAACCCAGGGATCAAACCCAGGTCTCCCGCATTCCAGGCAGATTCTTTACCAGGGAAGCCCAAGAAGACTGGAGTGGGTAGTCTATCCCTTCTCCAGCAGATCTTCCCGACCCAGGGACTGAATCAGGGTCTCCTGCATTGCAGGCGGATTCTTTACCAGCTGAGCCATCAGGGAAGCCTATATTGCAAAGAGCAATGATTTCCACCCTGTCTCCCTGACCCAGGGCTCTTGGACCTGCCCTTTCTGTGTCTGTCTCTGTGGCTATGCTCTTACGACAGGCTGTAAAAGGAAGCCACTTACTTAACTGAAACTGCCCTGACCTGTTCAGTGGTTGCCCCAAAGAGACTGGAGAAAGTGTTTGGGACACAAGAATGTAAAGTTGGCTAGAAAGTTCCACTGGAATCTTATTAAAGGCAAAATGATACACGTCTACTCTCCTAGGGAGCAGGGGGGAAAAATGGCACCAGCGCTTTGCTTTCAGCTCAAATTTGTCAGAGAAAATACATCTTAATTACACGGCCCAGGGGGGTAAAATGATCTTTACATAAGTAAAGATTCTGTTACTTTAACCTCCCCCCTGAGTTTGTGAGATGACTGACTTCTAATTATAGATAAAACAAGATTATTTTCTTTTTCGGAGACTCAAACTAGTTGTGAGATTAAGTCATTTAAACCGTCAGTAGGTTTGCAATGCACAGCAGGGCGAGATGCATGGCATGTGGGTGTCAAACCAAAATAGAAAAGAGAGGTGGGCAGAGGGCACTGGTATTTATTGAGCACTGACTGCATGTATTAGGCACATTTGATTCTCAGGGGCAAGGGAAACACCACTGCTCACTTCTTACAGAAGCCATTCAAGAAGATTCAGAGAAGTTGGGAAATCTACCCAACAGCACAAAGCACAGTAAGCAGTCAGTTCCTTGAGATCATGGCAAAGGCACATCCCACCCTAGAGAGACACTAGGTCAGAGACAATCCTGCCTCTGCCACTAACTGGCTGGGACTCCCTGGCACGTTCAGTGCAGTCAATGGTTACGATCCTTAGTCCTGCGGAGGAGAGGAGAGCAGAAAGCACGTGTGCACTGCCCTCCCAGCGTGCCAGGTTTAATTCTCTCACTTACCCTAAGATTTTCCATTTATTTACTCTCTCCAGTTCCCTCGGTCATTCATGCCAGGCTGTGAGCTGAACCCCAGGAATACAAAGATGAATTAAATGGTCCCTTTTTAGAGGGCTTATCGACCACCAAGGGATCAGAAAAATAAACAGGCAATCCTCACCACATGGTGGGGGCTGTCACAGAGTCAGATGGGAACTGGCCACGTGGGATGGCCCAGGGCCAGGCAAGAGCACACAGCCCAGGGCATCCGAGTAGCAGAGTATGGCTGGGAGCGGGGAGGGGGGTGGGGGGCGGAGTAGCCCTTGCCCTCTGATCTAAGGAACAGAGGGCTACGTATGTAGCTAAGGAAAGGGGGGCACACACTTGTTATCTATTCGTCATCATGAACAAGTCAGTATCAAACTTGACACCAAGACTGTCTTTCAAGAGACAAAAGAAGAAATCTCACTACAAAATGCAATTCAAGGAGATCGATTTTCTAGAAACTCCACAGGAAAGCAATGTCTGAATCAACGCTAGGAGAGATCAGTACACACACGGTTGTCCCCAAATGGACAGTGTGTCTTCCCGCTTTCATGTGCACAAATATCACTAACAAATGCATCAGCGATGACAGGTACAACCCAGAGTCAGGAAACTCCGGCTACCAGTCACTGACGTCAGACTTAACCACTGAGCCAGAATCTTTCTGATGACACTGCAGAGTGCGCAGGCAGATGAAGAGGATTAAGAATCCAAGAAGCCTAAGACAGCCAGGAAGCTAATCTGTGGACAGCACATCTGCTCAAGCACCCAGGGAGCCTTGCCACACAACATGAAAAAAAAAAACGAAGTTGCTCAGTTGTGTCTGACTCTTTGCAACTCCATGGATTGTAGCCCATGGAATTTTCCAGACAAAAGTACTGGAGCAGGTTGCCATTTCCTTCTCCAGGGGATCTTCCTGACCCAGGGATCAAACCCAGATCTCCTGCACTGCAGGCAGAGGCTTTACCTTTGAGCCACCAACCAGCAGACAAACGCAACTCACTCGGCAACTGCCTGCCAGCCAGGAAACATTTATCGCTCAGTCCTGTCCAACTCTGCAATCCCATGGACTGTAGCACGCCAGGTTCCTCTGTCCAGGCAAGAATACTGGAGTGGATTGCAATGCCCTTCTCCAGGGGATCTTCCTGACCCAGGAATCGAACCCGGGTCTCTCAGATTGCTGGCAGATTCTTTCCTTACCATCTGAGCCACCAGGGAAACCCTGCCGGCACAGAAGACCCAGAGGCTACCTTGGCCCTGGCCTCTCCCTGGTGAACCTCAGAGGAAAAGGTTAACAGTCACACTGACCTGGCATGGCTGTAAGAAATGACTAACACACACACGAACATATTACCATATTTACATATTAAGGATAATAAGATCTCCAATCGGGATTTATACACACATTAAGAATTGTGATTTTTATAAAAGAATTTAGTACATGTTTCTTTTAAACGCTAAACTATAACACCTTCTCTTTTTTTTTTTAGCTATTAAGAAAAAATTTTAAGAAAATCATCTGCACAAAGAAAAGGCACACTTGTTCCAGCTGAGCTAGGTTCTAAAGCTTCCTCGTAGCTGCTGTGACCACCCAGGCCAAGTCTACCCAGAAAAGGACCACCTTCACGCTCCATAGGTCAGTCTTTCCACATTGAAGAATTCAGCGTTCAGAAAACAATCACTATATTTTAATGTGTTTTCATTGTAGAGTTACACTGAGTTATGGTAAGATAAATCTATGACGATATTAGACTATGCACACACACGGTATAATCCTAATTTTTTTTTTAAATACACACACAAGGACAAACACACAGGCACACACAATAGACACAGACACATACCAGCAACTGTACTCCTGGGCATTTGCTCTGAAGAAACGAAAACTTAACACCTGCACAAAAACGCACACATGAATGTTCACAGCAGCTTTCTCTGTAACCGGTGAAAGCTGAAAAAGTTGGTCCCAGAAGGTTACATGCCGTATGATTCCATTTCCATTATATAAGATTCCCGAAACGACCCAATTACAGCAAATGAAGGACAGACTGATATGGCTGGAAGCTAAGGAGGGAGTCGGGGAGGAGACAACTTGCTGGATCCTTGTGCTGATGGAAAGGTTCTATATCGTGATTATCTCATACCTTGGTTGGGATACCGTGGTTCAGTTTTGCAGGATGCTATCGCCAAAGGGAACTGGGTAAAAGGGTATGCAGGATCTTTCGGAACTAGTGCTTATAAATGCATGTGGATCTATAATGATCTCAGAACAAAACACTTAATTTAAAAAGAAAAAATTTAAATATGTGCCAAAAGCCTAGAAGAAAATAGATCACAACTCCAATAATGGGTCACAAACTTATAGGTGTTTGTGTTTTAATACTTTTCCATGATTTGTTTCTGGTTTCTAAACTTCTTAAACAATTTCAGGCTTAAAGAGAAATCAGTCCAATCAAAATTATTATTAATGAACATACCCGGATACATGTAACTAATTCAATGAATCTTTGAAAAATGAGTACTGCAGAACTGCTTTCAAAAAATAACAAAAACAAAATGAAATAGTAAACCTCCCCCAAGGGTCACCAGCTACTGGAAAAAGAAAGGGCTTCCCTGACCCGGTTGTTTTACACAGAGTAAGTTCAGCCCTTTACACAGAGTAAGTTTCTGCAAGTCAAGAAGTGGGGATATGACGAATCCCAATTCTTGAGACAAACGTTCGACATCACTTCCTCAGTTCCTTGCCTTCACAAGCAAATTCTACCAAAAGTTTAGAGAAGGGCTAACATGTATCCTGCTCAAATTCTTCCAGAAAATCGTAGAGGAAGGAAAACTCCCAAATTCATTTTACGAGGCCACCATCACCCTGATATCAAAACCAGACAAAGATGCCACACACAAAAAGAGAAATTACAGGCCAATACCACTGATGAACATAGATGCAAAAATTCTCAACAAAATTCTAGCAAAGGAATCCAACAGTTCATTAGAAGGATCATACATCATGATCACGTGGGCTTTATCCCAAGGGTGCAAGGATTCTTTAATACATGCAAATCAATCAATGTGATATACCATATTAACAAATTGAAAGCTAAAATTATATGATCACCTCAATGATGCAGAGAAAGCTTCTGACAAAATTCAACATCCATTTATGATGAACACTCTCCAGAAAGCAGGCACAGAAGGAACATACCTCAACATAATAAAGGCCATAGAGGACAAACCCACAGCAAACATTATTCTCAGTGGTCAAAAGCAAAGCATTCCCTCCAAGATCAAGGATAAGACGAGGGTGCCCACTCACACCACTAATATTCAAAATGGTTTTGGGAGTCCTAGCCACAGCAATCAGAAAAGAAAAAGAAATAAAAGGAATCAGATTGGAAAAGACGTAGACTCGGTTTGCAGATGACATGATACTATGCATAAGAAACCCTAAAGATGCCATCAAGAAATTACTAGAGCTAATCAATCAATATAACAAAGTTGCAGGATATAAAATTAATACACAGACTCCTTTGCATTCTTATACACTAACAATGAAAATAAGAAAGAGAAATTAAGGAAACAATCCCATTTACCATTCTTAAAAGAATAAAATACCTAGGAATAAACCTACCTAAAGAGAAAAAAGACCCATATGCAGAGCTAACTATAAGCCACTGATGGGTGAAATCAAAGATTACACAGAGGAACAGATATTCAACCATGTTCCTGGATTGGAAAAAAAAAATCAATATTGTGAAAGTGACTATACTACCCAAAGTGACCTACAGATTCAGTGCAATCCCTATCAAACTACCAATGGTATTTTTCATAGAATTAGAACAAAAATTTAAGAATTTGTATGGAAATACAAAAGACCTTGAAGAGCCAAAGCAATCTTAAGAAGAATGGAGCTAGAGGAATCAACCTGACTTGAGCCTATACTATAAAGCTACAGTCATCAAGACGGTATGAAAGAAAGAAAAGAGTTAGTTGCTCAGTCACGCCCAACTCTTCGCAATCCCATGGACTGCAGCGCACCAGGCTCCTCTATCCACGGGATTTTCCAGGCAAGGATATTGGAGTGGTTTGCCATTTCCTTCTCCAGGGGATCTTCCCAACCCAGGGATCAAACCTGGGTCTCCTGCACTGCAGAGAAACTCTTTACCGATTGAGCTGTATGGGACTGGCACAAAAACAGAAGTACAGACCAACGGAACCAAACAGAAAGCCAAGAGATAAGCTCATGCTCCTATGGGTACCTTATCTTTAACAAAAGAGGCATACTAAAGAGTATACAATGGAGAAAAGATGGTCTCTTCAATAAGTGGTGCAGGGAAAACTGGACAGCTGCACGTACAAGCGTGAAATCAGAACATTACTGTATGTTAGCAGCATACACAAAGATAAACTCAAAATTAATTAAAGACATAAATGTAAGGCCAGAAACTGTAAAACTCTCAGAGGAAAACATACACAGAACACTTTTTTGCAATAAGTCACAGCAAGATCCTCTATGACCCACCTCCTAGAGTAATGGAAATAAAAACAAAAATAAACAAATGGGACCTAATTAAACTTAATTAGGAAGCAAACTATCAACAAGATGAAAAGACAACCCTCAGAATGGGAGAAAATAACAGCAAATGAAACAAATGACAAAGGATTAACCTCTAAAATATATATGCAGCTCATTTAGCTCAATACCAGAAAAACCACCCAATCAAAAAGTGGGCAGAAGACCTAAACAGACAGTTCTCCAAAGAAGACATACAGATGGCTAATAAATACATGAACAGATGCTCAGCACTGCTCATTATTAGAGAAAAGGAAATCAAAACTACAATGAGGTATCACCTCACACTGGTCCAAATGGCCATCATCAAAAGAATCTATAAACAATAAATGCTGGAGAGGGTGTGGAAACAAAGGAACCCTTTTGCCCTGTTGGTGGGAATGTAAACTGATACAGCTATTATGGAGAACAGTACGTAGATGCCATGAAAAATTAGGAATAAAATGATTGATCCAACTATTCCACTACCGGGCATATACCCTGAGGAAACCAAAACTGAAAAAGACACATGTATCCCAATGTTCACTGCAGCACAATTTACAATAGCCAAGACATGGAAGCAACCTAGGTGTCCATCAACAGATGAATGGATAAAGAAGTTGTGGTATATATACACAATGGAATATTACTAGGCCATAAAAAGGAACAAATCTGACTCAGTTCTAGTAAGGTGGGACAAACCTAGAACCTATTATGCAGAGTGAAGTAAGTCAGAAAGAGAAAGACAAATGTCGCATAATAACACATATATATGGAATCTAGAGAGATGGGACCAATGAACCTATTTGTAGGGCAGCAGTGGAGACGCAGACATAGAGGACAGACCTGCAGACACGATGGGAGAAGGAGAGGGAGGGATCAACTGTGGAAGTAGCACTGAAATATATACTTTCAGTTCAGTGCAGTGCAGTTGCTCAGTCGTGTCTGACTCTTTGCGACACCATGAGTGGCAAAGCCAGGCCTCCCTGTCCATCACCAACTCCTGGAGATTACTCAAACTCATGTCCATTGAGTCGGTGATGCCATCTAACCATCTCGTCCTCTGTCGTCCCCTTCTCCTCCTGCCTTCAATCGTTCCCAGCATCAGGGTCTTTTCAAGTGAGTTAGCTCTTTGCGTCAGGTGGCCAAAGTATTGGAGTTTCAGCTTTAGCATCAGTCCTTCCAATGAATATTCAGGACTGATCTCCTTTAGGATGGACTGGTTGGATCTCCTTGCAGTCCAAGGGACTCTCAAGAGTCTTTTCCAACACCACAGTTCAAAAGCATCAATTCTTCGGCGCTCAGCCTTCTTCACAGTCCAACCCTCACATCCATACATGACCACAGGAAAAACCATAACCTTGACTAGATGGACTTTTATTGGCAAAGTAATGTCTCTGCTTTTTAATATGCTGTCTAGGTTGATCATAACTTTCCTTCCAAGGAGTAGGCGTCTTTTACTTTCATGGCTGCAATCACCATCTGCAGTGATTTTGGAGCCCCCCAAATAAAGTCAGCCATTGTTTCCACTGTTTCCCCATCTATTTGCCATGAAGTGATGGGACCAGATGCCAGGATCTTAGTTTTCTCAATGGTATAATTAGATAGTCAGAGGAAATTTACTATACGACACAGGGAGCACAAATCTGGTGCTCTGTGATAACCTGGGGGGCGGGGAGGGGTGGGAGGGAGATTCATGACAGAGGGGATATATGTATACCTATGGCTGACTCATGTTGATATATGGCAGAAACCAACACAATATTGTAAAGCCATTATTGTCCAAATAAAAAAATTAATTAATTAATTTCCTTAACGTGGTTTCCCTACAGTGCCTTTCCCAAGGGGTCCCTGTAGCTTCTCCCAGCAAGCTGACTCCCACCCCAGCAGTTGCTCACCCTCTCCCCCATGCTCCCTGGGTTCCACATTGTGATAAACCTCCCTGGGCACCATCCTTCATTTCTCCAGGTCGCCCCTCCTCCCAGCCTCAGGCCCCAGTCCCCAGGACTGCAGTGTACTTCTCTTCCATGGCACCTTGGACAGATCCCTCTCCAGTCACCACAGGACACTGTCTCCCTTTTCCTACCTCTGCCTAGGAACCAGGAGTAGCCCATTCTTAGGTTCCCGTGTGGAAGTGGCTGACTTCCTGGAGTACCATGATGACTGCAGATGGCCGGTGAAGAACAAATCGTGGTGTCTACAAGCAGTGAGCTGCTTTCCTTATACTGGACCTAGACCAGGTCTCCTGAAAACCTCTGGGTCCTCACTGCCTAGTTAATCATCTGACACCAGCTGTTTAGCTGCTCAGTCATGTCCAACTCTTTGTGACCCCATGGACTGCAGCAAACCAGGCTTCCCTTCTTTCACTATCTCCTGGAGCTTGCTCAAACTCATGTCCATTGAGTTGATGATGACATTCAACCATCTCATCCTCTTGTGGTCCCCTTCTTCTCCTGCCTTCTGCCTTTCAGGGTCTTTTCCAGTAAATCAGCTCTTTGCATCAGGTGGCCAAAGTATTGGAGCTTCAGCAGCAGTCCTTCCAATGAATATTCAGGACGATTTCCTTTAGGATGGACTGGTTGAATCTCCTTGCAGTCCAAGGGACTCTCAAGAGTCTTCTCCAACACCACAGGTCAAAAGCATCAATTCTTCAGTGCTCTGGCACAGTTAGTCAGCAGTTTTGGCACCAAAAGCTGATTACTAATCGTCTGTTAAAAGGATGAGCACCTTGCCCTTCTGGGATACTGAGGTCATATGATGAGCATCTTGCATTTGTCACCTAACTCCAAAGGCTGAGTTGTAAATGAATATTTTTCATTTACTGGCTGTCTTGAAACTGCTTTTACACTAAATAATATGAGAGCAATGCCTTGGCTACTCTTAAGTGAAATGAAAAAAGCATATTTGAGCCAAATACATCTTGGAGTTTCAAAACAAAGTCAAAATCAAATTTATGAATCCTACCTTTAAGCATTCCATTTTTTGCATGCCAGTCATTTCCAAGTGTCAAGAAAGAATCAGAAACCATGCAAAGGATTTATTAATTTGGTGAACAAAAACAGAATCGGAATGACTCCAGATTCCAGACTGAAAGCAGAAGTCATTTTTTGGCTGTTAGTTTGGTAAAATATCTACAAAGGGGCAAGAGGTCAGCTTGGCTCAAAGGGACAGTACAAGAACTAGGAGAAAACATACCATCAAGAAGATAATAGGAAAGGCCAGAAACAAACAGAAACTTGGAACATGGAATAGTGAACTCCCACGCTTTCCCTGCGTGCCAAACCCACTCCCGCCACCAAGGAAATCTCTCAAAATGTCAGGAAAACGCTACTTGAATTACTGAAAGGACTAGGAAGGGGCAGAGACTAGGAAGAAAAAAGACTGAAAAATATATAGGTCACCAAGACGGCAAAACATCTTTTAAAAACCGTAATTAATAAGAAAAATTAATACTAGTTACTGAGATATTTTTGAAGATTGAAGGCAAAAGAATAAGAGGACAGCAGACAATGACATGGTTGGATAGCATCACCAACTCAATGGACACAAACTTGGGCAAACTCTAGGAGATAGTGAGGGACTGGGAAGCCTGGCGTGCTGCAGTCCATGGGGTTGCAAAGAGTCAAAAATGAATTAGTGACTAAACAACAACAAAAACTGAGATTTTTTTCCTATAGCACAGGGACCATGAAAGAAATAAGCTGCTGAAAAGAATTCTGCTTGTTTGTTTACCCCTGGAAGGTATCAACAGGAATTGTTTCTCAGTAAATTTCTGTGAATGAAAAGGATATAAACTCTCCACACACCTTCTGATAGAAATCTGGTCTGAAGATCTAAAAGTCAGAGCACCTGAGCTTTAGAGAAAATGAAGGGAATCTGGTTGAAGTCTTAATCTTAAAAACAAAGGTTATACAGGATAAACTTAGCCATGTTTATCAATTTTTTGTCAATATTATCATTCTCTGTATAGCTTGCCATCCTCCATTGAGTTTTTCCCAAAAAGGACAGTTTGAGCATCCCGCCTTTCCTTACAAGCTTGCATCTCTTTAAATTCCAGTTTTAGAATGCATAGACTCAAGCACAGTACAAAGACAAAGGAGCCCTTACATCTTCGCACTTGCTCCCAAATGGTCCGTATCTCCATCAGAGAGCGGCTCCTCTTCACAGGTGCAGACCCAGCACCGTAAGCTTGACCCCCCATCCTGCTTCACCGTAACAAATCTACAATGCTCAGGCTTCACCCACCCACGCCCATCCACCCCCATCTACTCTCCGGGGGCAAAGCCAACAGAGAAGGGCAGATAGAAGCAGATAAGAACACGATGATGAAAACTCACCGAGTGAGAGCCTCCCACCTCATGGACCACTGGAAACTGAGCAGCTGCATCAAACTCAAAGCAGTCAAGTTCCTCAGAGACCCTAAGATCTGCATTAGCAATGACTGGATAAATCCACATTATCCACAAAGTTCTTTAATTCCCCACGTCTTGATAGCTACGTAAGCTCCTGTTAAAAGTAAGAGTTAACACAGTGCTAGAAGGAGTCTAAAATGGGATGGCTGCTTTGGAGTTGCCCAAGAAAAAAACAAACAAATTTACCACCTGTCTCAGCAATTCCACTCCTAGGAATATACTCAAGAGAAATGAAAACAAATATCTATGGAAAAGTTTATACACAGATATTCCTGGGAGCATCATTTCTATACACCTCAAAGTGTCAACAAAAGTCCATCCACATGGATAAACATCGTGTGGTCTACCTATACAATGGACTATTATTCAGCAATAAAAAGGGATGAAGTACTGATATATGCGAACATGGATGACCTTGAAAGCATTATGCCAAGTCGAAGAGGTCAGACCCTAAAGGCCACACATTATATGATCCTATTTATAGCAAATATCCAGAATAAGCAAATCTCGAGACAGAATGCGGATTAGCAGTTGTCAGGGGCTGGGGAGGATGGGAAGGAGGAAATGGGGGATGACTGCTCATGGGTCTGAGGTTTCCTTTAGGGTGGTCAAAATGTTCTAAAACTGGTTGTGGTGATGACTGCCCAACTCTGTGACTCTACTAAAAACCACAGACTGTACACATTCAATGGTACCATCTATGGGATGTGACTCACATCTTAATATAGCTATTGTTTAAAATATATATATACTGGAATTAAGCACTTGGTCTAGAAGGTGACACAGGCAGAAACTCCATATACACTGGGCACTGGGACTCTGAGCCTCCTCAAAGGCTGAAACTCACCAGCTGGAGCCCCTCGGACACCACGCTGACCAACACTCTGCTGGGTAAAAGGCAGGCGCCAATGGGAGAGGAGGGAACTCAGTAAAGCCGGCTCTCCTGGAACGAGGAAGGTCTTCCCAAGCATGACAAGCAGACACATCCCATAAACATCGGAAGCCCAGGGCTGACCACAGAGCAAGGAAGCTGAGCCCCCAGCAGTCTGGAGCAGCTGGACCAGAAGAGGGCAGAGGAGGGAACAGGCTCAGGATGCCCAGGTCCCACTCACACCAGTCCGGCCTGGTCCCTGTCCCTGGCTGGGCCCTGCTTCCTCCCATGCCCCTCACTCCCTGGCAGCTCTCCTCCACACACATCTCCACCATCTTGCCACCAACTCGCCCCTGTCTGGTTTTACATCTGTTTTGTAAAAAGAACTGCAACACTAACAAGGTCTCGGAATACACGTTTTTGTCCAGGGCAATGCGCATGTCCACTATTCAGACAAGATGGATCCTTCATTGTCCTTGTTCCGGGTATTTAGCACCCAGACCCAGGCCCCTAAATGACTCTGGCCTTGGGAACAGTGGCAGCGGGAGAGAACCCCGCACACTGCTAAATGTCCTAAGGCCTCTCACAACAGCACTCAGCTCCAGAAAGCACGAGCACCTTCACTGTGGCCACGAGAGGCGGATATAGGTACCCTGGGCCCCTGCGCCAGAGGGTGTGCCTGGGCAGAGGTTTGCAGTGGAGTCAATCAACAGGGTTTCTGGAGTCAGCTAAGAAGAGAACCATGTGGGTGTCAGCTGAGAACCTCTGAAGAGCCACCCAAGACCAGTCTCCCCTTCACCATGGATCACAGTCTGAAAGCTCCTGCCGTGGACCTGCCGAGACACTGGACATCACTGGAGCAGAAGGCTCATGAGTCAGTGAAATAAGGTTATAAAGAGCTTGGCGCAGCACCCAGCTATGGTCCACACATGCTGACTCATTATTACTAATGTTCTCCTGAGGTGGCCTCGTGGGACTGAATGGGGAGAGAGAACCCAGGAAAAGGCCCATTAAATAATCAGCATGAACAAATGTGGATCTGAAGTAAGGGCATCATCCACAGGACAGAACCTGATAGAATATGAACCAGCCAAACATTAGGTGCTCCAAAAATAAGGAGCAGCTTCAGTATTGACGTGCCTGGGTGGTTTACTAGGACATTTCAGGAAATAAAAAAGTGCGGAAGAGGAAGATTTCTGAGATTCTGATAGCAATTCAACACCTACGTAGCGGAAAAAAAAAAGCCCACCTCCCCATTCAACATTATCTATAGAACCAGGTTCAAGTCTCCATTCCCCCCCATGCCCTTGACTTTGGCAAACTGCTTTGTTACAGTCACAGGAGGCTCTCTATGTAGTTTAATTGCAAGTGCAGTGGGTGGCCAGGTAAAGCGGGGAGACGTGTGCATGCATGAAGCAGATGAGAAGTGGGATGAACAATCTAGCAAGCTCTGGCAATCTCCAGACAGGTTTCCTACTGACAGGCCGTGGCCCAGTGATTCAAGAGCAAAAATAAAACAGAAGCGTATAAGCATACCTGCCCTAAGAGACTCTCTGCTTTACAGTTTCACTGGCGACACGTCATTCTTTCTGTTGGTAGAAGACCTTGTGAAAAAGGCTGCAGTCTCGTACTGCGTTGGCCATAATGGTCATTTGGGATTTTTCTAGATGTCATGGAAAACCCTGAACAGACTTTTTAACCAAACCGGTACTTAGCATTACAGGAATAGAGGTTTCTCCTGACACACCGTAAACTGCATCAAAGTCCTCACATGTTTTCAGAGGAGACGATACAAGGTGCCAATATAGTACAACAAAAAATGGGCTTATAAACCCTTATTTTAAAGGTCTGGCTGCTACAAATAAAGTTAAAACCAATAGATATATGGGAGGGGAAAAGTTTCAACATAGGGATAGCTATATCTTTGTTTAAAAAATAAGAGGTGGTTTAAAATGTTTAGAAGCTGCTTACATAACTCTAAAGACAGCCCCCCACCCCCATAACAAATATTATCCAGAAACAATGCCCATTTTCAAAGGAATTCAGTTTCAAAGCTGTTACGGGCTTTTCATTGTGTATTACAAGAATTGAGATATTATGGGTAATTATTTTGTGGGTTGAGCTAAGCCTATTAAAATGGAGACAGTATTTCTGTACTAAAGGTTGGAACAAATTATTAACAACGTGAACAATTCGGTTAAGCGGGATAAAACTCAGCCAAGACGGATTTTTCAGATTTTAAGAAACTGGCTTAACGTGTCTTTCCTTTTATTGACACCGAAATTTGCCTCCATGAATTTAATACCCTGTAAATTATGCGTAAGCAAGCATAAACGGCAGAGCTGGAGGTTTGCTTTCATTTGAAAATTTTTAAGATTTCTCCAAGACAGAAAGGATGGTTATATTTCACAAGCTCCACGGACCATCAGAATGGGGGAACCTTTGAGGTCTGAGACACTTAATCACTAATTCAGGCTCTCCAAAAGAGCCACATTCTATTTGAATTCTTTAACAATGGCAGCTGACTTCTATGCCAACTCTACTCGCAAACTTGAGTTTCCATTAATCAGCTTTTTGTAAGTGTGTCTCATAATTAAAGCCCATGACCTCTTTGTCCTGGCCTCTATTCCAGACTCCGCAGGCTCAGAATTCTTTCACTGGTCCGTCCAGTGTGTATTAGCTTATACCCAGGCACAGATGTAATGTTTTCTGTTGAGATGAGCACAGTATCTGATAACGAGATAAAGAGGATGGGGTCAGAGAAGCCAAGAGACTCAGCTTTTGGGAGAACTGAGAGGAATCTGAATTGTATTACTACGGGATCAGTCCTGGGTGTTCACTGGAAGGACTGATGTTGAAGCTAAAACTCCAATACTTTGGCTACCTGACACGAAGAGCTGACTCATTTGAAAAGACCCTGATGCTGGGAAGATTGAAGATGGGAGGAGAAGGCAATGACAGAGGATGAGATGGTTGGATGGCATCACCAACTCGATGGACATGAGTTTGAGTAAACTCCGGGAGTTGGTGATGGACAGGGAGGCCTGGCGTGCTGCGGTTCATGAGGTCGCAAGGACTCAGACACAACTGAACTACTGAACTGAACTATGGGATAAGTAGAAAATGAAATGGACATTATAGTCTTGGTTTCACAGTATAAAATAAGCCCTGAGAAAATAGCATCTTATGGAAAATCCTTTATAAGCATATGTACACTTTCAAAAATGTGTCTTCAACCCTGTCGAAGTTTAAATAAGTGTCATTTCTGATGCCATGTACTGACTGGGATGGGGGTTTATATCTGCTCACCTGCTTTTTGAAAAAGCTCTTTTGTGTAAAATGCATCACCTCCAGGCCTGGCCCTGTGCAAGAAGCCGAGGACATAGACAGATGAGAAAGGATGCCAGGAGCCAGTCAATGGAAGGGGCAGATGGGGAAACTGATTTTGAAATTGCCTCTAAAAGGTGCTGTAATAAACATGCCCAGGCTCTAGGCAGAGGGAGACCAAATCTTGTCAGGAACACAATCTCCTCGGAGGGGTCCCATTTCTCTGGTGATGTGACCTGCTGTGAGTCATATGTTCAAAGCTGGTTAAAAAAAAAACAAACAAAAAAAAACACCCCCTCCCCAGTTACAGGGCTATGCGAGTCTCAGACAGGTGGTTAGCAGGCACGGGTGGAAAGGACGTGGGAGCTTAGGCATCATTGCTGCCAGTACAAGCTGCCCACTTGTTCCCATCAGCTCAACACTGGAACTTGTTTCTTTGGCAATCCTGCTGTGGACTCAGGCTTTGCTCACCTCCTTCCCTCTTGTCTCCTTTGTACCCTGAGCTCATGGTCACTCATTTACGAGGCCAGTCCCGCCAGTCCTGGCAGCCAGTTGAAGCCACACACCGCTGGCCCAGGGTAGCACCCACCTCCACACATCACAAAACCTCCTCTACTTGCCCCAGGTTTAAGTGTTTTCCCCATTCCACCCTTCCCTTTTAAAATTCTATGGAAATGGCTTCCAACTATTTCTGTAATCTCTGTGTACATATCTATACACATATATATGCATCAAAATGTACACATACATTGGAAGGACTGATGCTGAAGCTCCAATAATTCGGCCACTTGATGTGAAGAGCCAGCTCATTGGAAAAGACCTTGATGCTGGGAAAGACTGAGGGCAGGAGGAGCAGGGGAGCGACAGAAGACAAGATGGTTGGATGGCATCACTGACTCAATGGACGTGAGTTTGAGCAAGCTCTGGGAGACAGTGAAGGACAGGGAAGCCTGGCGCGCTGCAGTCCACGGGGGTGCAAAGAGGTAGACATGACTTAGTGACTCAACAACAACAACATATATACATGATTATGGCAATTCCTATCTACATAACCAGCAGATACCTATACTCTGTCTGACAATCAGTCTTCTAGGAAGGTGCTAATCTCAACTTTCTAAGTAACTGAGAAAACTGAGACCCAGGGAACCCACTTAACTTGGCCAAGGTCAAGCATGGTGACAGGCAGGGTTGGTACCAAAGGTTCATCTTGGCTTGGGTATCCCCAGTGCACATTATATTTTCCTATTTTAAAATACGCTGCTCTGTTTCCCCAAGGCCCTAGAACCTCCTTATCTAACTTTGTAAATAACAGGAAAACAGTCACTCTTGTCTGCCCATTGCTAACAACCAAGTTCAAAAGAAACAGTATTTTAAAACTACATGTGTGAGGAGTACTTGGTCTCAGCACATCAAATATATAGTAATGGTAAAATTAGTTTTTGTTTTTTAAAGGAGAGAAATAGTCATGGGACACAGAAAGTCAGACACTTAACCAAAAAGCTTCTAGGTCTCATGAGGTTCATTAAAAGCATCAAAACTAGTTCGAACAAGTTAAGCTAGGAAGGTTAAGTGAGGACACCGATAAATAAAAATTACCTGGTTGCATAAGAGCTTCAAATACTTAACCCATATTACTTCAATGCAATTTATCCCAACAAACAAAATGCCTCACACACAAGAGGAAGAAAGTGGGAATAAGAAAAATGGGCTGGTCTAAATCACTCAATGAATCAGCTGCAAACCAGTTACGAGTCACAATTCACGTCCCCTTTTCTGTCGCCCCCTCAAGAAAACACCTCTGTTCCATGTTTCTACCTAGTTTTCAACCTGAATCCTTAAAAAGATTCTTTCAAATCATATACCAGAAAACCATTTTCTTCCAAGAAATGTTATCGACTTTTTTCCTTTGAATAATTAATTCTTTCTCTGGTTCAAGGTTGGTCAGTTGGACCCTGAGTAATTTACATAAATTGAAGAAACATACAAAAATAAAAATTAAAAAAAAAGAAACATACCTTTCCCTCCTATCAGATCCATATCACATATTAACACAGATGTTTAATTTTCAGTTTTATATTTTCAGTCTCAGAGCACCTTGGTGAGGTTAAGTGAACAGAAAATAAAGATTCCTAAAAATAAAGATTGTAGCCAATGACTCCAAGATTTATCCACAGACTTTTCCCAACAACTTTAATAGTGACCATTTTTTTAAAAAGAGCCCATCAAAGCAGGCAAATATAGTTATGAAAGTAATTACAGTATGAAATGGAGAGTACTAAGAAATGAAGAAAATGTACTCACTCTATTTTTCTGCTAGTTAACCTTCCAGAACAAAATATCTTTCTTTTTTCAGAAAAGAATGTACAGTCTTACAGCATTATTAGAACACAAAACTGGCATAAACAGGATCCTAGAATCTAATCCACATCCAACCATTAATAAGTTTCACCTTGTGTACTAGTTTTTGTCCTTAAAACTAATGTTAACCCAACTGTGAAATTAGGTGAAAGTTATACTGACATTAAGAACATGTGTTATATTGACTACATTATTCTCAATTAATGGTTCTTAAATCAAGGTCTGTACAACTCTGAAAGTGTCACAAAAACCACAGTTAAGAAACGACTGAGGGGAAGTGGGGGAGGATTTCTGTCCACTCTTCCTTACATGGTGTGTAAAATTTGTAAATTCTCCCGGTAAGATTTCACCCAAGACAGAGGTGCTCCAGATATATATATATATGTATGCATACGTGTATATATACATATATATATATACACACACACATATTTTAAAAGGATATATAATCATTGCATAATTATATAATTAAAATAATTTTAATTATATTTAAAATTATTTTTTATATTATATGATTAAATTACTAATTATAAAGATTTAATAATGAAATAATGTAATGATTTAGTTTAATAACTAAATATAATTTAACTGAAGCCTTAACTAGAAATGTTAAAATGATCAAAACCCACATCTTTATACAATAGGAAAGAGAATCATTTAAAAGTACCTGCCACAAAACTAAACCTCTCATTGAGACAAAGCCCAGAAACTACAAACCTGGAGTTGGGAGTACATTTCTCCCATTAGGTCAAAGATTCCTATAGTTGAATTAACTGTAGCAGGGACTTTCAAATGCTTAATTAGGGCTGCTAATATTCAATGGCCAAATGAGATATCTAAGGCAATGCAATGAGTTTTTCATAAAGCTTAATTTCTTCCATTTCAAAAGTTGTCCCTTATTCTGAAAATTTCCACTTCCTGCTTTCTGTGTGTTAAAACTTCTTTCAAAATTAAAATGATGGCCAGAGTGTTATTAAGTGTCCTTACCCATCAGTGTAAAAGATGGGATAATCCTTTGCTGGTCTCCTAGAACATCTGGATGTAGGAATCCAGAGGCCTGGGAACCACTGAGCTTAAAGGATCCAGTCACAGGACAACATAAACTACAGACCAATCGTAGCAAAGTCTTTGCTGTATATGGATTTTGTTTCTCAAGTAAAATGAGGCCAAGTAAAACATTACTTTTGATTCAACAGGATTTGGATGAAGTTTCCCCCACGCCAAGCTTTTCCCAACTGTGAAAGCCACCTTGAAATTACTGAAGGATGACAGTCACTTCAGATGTGAGACAAAATGTTCTAGGATAAACGTGTCGAGTCTCTCTTATTCTTTCTCACATCTATGCAAAAAGACTAATTTCTGGCTCCAGAGAGTCCATTACCCTAAAAAGAAATTCTCTGAGGTTTGGCCATTCCAAGAAAGCACACGTTTCACTGACCATCTTCTGACACCTGTATTACCTTGGTTCTTTGCTGCCAAAAGTAGCTAAAATAGGATAAGAGAGGCTGGATGGCCATAGACAGGTTTACAATGAACCAGTTGGTGCTAAAAGGTGGGGAAGAGCATCGTGCAGGGTTTGCCTCTGCAATGATGCTTCATTAATACATGGCAGGTATTAAGCGCACATGACGTCAGCACATCCCTAAACACTCTCACACTCCCTTCTCTATTCCTCAAGCCAACTCTGAAAGGTAAGTATGACCATTTTACCAATTGTCCAAAGTCTCAGCTCAGTTGGTAAAGAATCTGCCTGCCTTGCAGGAGATCTGGGTTTGATTCCTGGGTCGGGAAAATCCCCTGGAGAAGGAAATGGCAACCCACTCCAGTATTCTTGCCTGGAGAATCCCACAGACAGAGGCCTGGCTACAGTCCACAGGGTCGCAAGAGCCAGACACGACTTAGTGACTCAACCACCACCAAAGTCATTCAGTTGCTGGCAGAGTCATGTGGCTCTGTGCTTTGTCACCAAGTTCACTTTTATAAAACACACCTCTTCAGCGGAGAATGGAATGGCAACCCACTCCCATACTCCTGCCTGGAAAATCCCATGGACAGAAGAGCCTGGGGGTCTATGGTCCATGTGGTCACAAAGAGTTGGACATGAGTGAGACTGAGCATGCATGCTCGCATACCTCTTCAGACTGTCATAAATCATTTCCCTGTAAACTCGACACAGTTGTAACTAGGTTCCTCTTAGGATGCTACAACTTAAAACGTACACAGTCCAGAACACCAAACCCATCCTCATTTCCAAATTCATTCAATATTTATTGAACACTTATTTATGGGGCGGTATTCTGGGAGGCATTGGGGTGATGCAGAGAAACAAATAGGTCTCTGTCCTCACGGAGCTCACAGTCCAGAGAGGGAGCCACAATAACCATTTTTTAAAGTTATTAGGGCCTCCCTGGTGGCTCAGGCAGAAAAGAATTTGCCCGCAATGTGGGAGACCAGTGTTCGATCCCTGGGTTGGGAAGATCCCCTGGAAAATGGAATGGCTATCCACTCCAGTATTCTTGCCTGGAGAAGCCCATGGACAGAGGAGCCTGGTGGGCTACTGTCCATGGGGTCGCAAAGAGCTGGACACAACTGGGTCACTAACACACACAAAAACAGTAAATAAAACATCTGAGAGAGAACATGTGTAGACTCATATACCAGAGAAGATAATATTGGTATTAGCTGATTAACATTGATAATAAGAACCCAAATAAAACCCAAAACCACAAAAAAGGAAGCATCCTCTGACTCAGAGGTTCCCAAAGTGAACGTACATTAACAGGGACTAATTTTAGGAACCACTTCTCCTGCTGTTTGGGAAGCACTATTAGGAATGAAACCCTTTCTTAATGCCTTTCTTCTTTCTTTCCACACGTAATTTCTTTACTACAGAAATAAATTCACTGCATGCTCTTAATTTCTGAAAAATGCAGCTATTCCAAACCTTTAACCCATCCCACCCCCTGCTTCTCTCAATTTCATTTAGGACTGGTGTTCCCCAGTTAAGTCTTTGGGAAACAGCAGTAGCTAATACTGCTGGTAGGCGATGGTACCTACCAACTATATACAGAGGACCAGGATCTCCACCAGACAACTTACGAGACTAGTCTACATCAGCATCACCACCAATATTACTGGTTGCAGTTACATGCATGCTAAGCCACTTCAGTCATGTCCAACTCTTTGCAACCCCATGGGCTGTAGCCCACTAGGCTTCTCTGTCCATGGGATTCCCCAGGCAAGACTACTGGAGTGGGTTGCCATTTCTTACTCCTGGGGATCTTTCCAACCCAGGGATTGAACCGAGTCTCTTACTTCTTCTGCATTAGTAGGTAAGTTCTTTACTACTAGCACCACCTGCGAAGCCCTTGTGCTAAGTCACTGCAGTCAAGTCAGACTCTGTGCAACCCGCTGACTGTAGCCCGCCAGGCTTGCCTGCTTCTCCAAGCAAGAATACTGGAGTGGTTTGCCATGCCCTCCTCCAGGGGAAGGCTTTTACTAGGTATAAGTTCTCTAGGGTCAAGACTATGACTCTTCTTCCATAGCCATCAGCATATTTTGTGGGCATATGAGGTTTTCCAACTACATTTGGAAATATGATTATTATTCAGGAAAGTTAAAAGAATCCACCTGCAATGCAGGAGACCTGGGTTCGATCCCCTGGATTGGGAAGATCCCCTGGAGAAGGGAAAGGCTACCCACTCCAGTATTCTGACCTGGAGAATTCCATGGACTGCATAGTCCATGCGAGTCCATGCGATCGCAAAGAGTCAGACAGGACTGAGCGACTTAACTATTTGCAGTCCTTAAATTCTTTGAATTACCTTTAAAGCATTTTTCTCCTTCCATTCCGATAACTTAAAAAATAGCTCCAGGCCATAATTTGCACATTACATGCATTTACCTATTGCTACAAACTAATCCCTGGCTGGACAACAGTAAAGACAATCCTCAGCCTCACCTTAAAAAAAAAAAAAAAAAGTATACAAAGGCTGGTCTACAGGTAACTAAAAATAAACTCAAAAGACAGCTTCTAGGTTTAAAAGTATTCTTAAGAGTAACATTCATATAAAAGTCAGTTAAAACTAAATTTGCATCATTAAAGAGTGTCTTTATCTCTGCCATCAGAATAAACTACACACCTATAAAAGCACAAGTCGGCAAAGAAAAAAGGCCGAATTATGAGGATGCATTTAGAGACTGTTGCAGGGTTTGTGGTCAGTAGGGAAAACATGTCACAACCCATTAATACAAGACCAGAATACTTTAGAACCTGGCTTTCTTTTCTTGTGTATACTGAAACCAAATCCTGGTTGCACGATTCAGACATAAGTTAAACATCTGGCCAAAACCCAGACGAACAACAAATTTAGGAATCATCCAGTGGTGTTAAATAAATGTACTTACCTCGGAGGACACTTGTTCACAAAATATTTGAACTAGTAAACTTGGTTGTGTGGGGGGACTTTTATTTTTTTCTTCCCCAACTTGGTCTGAAACCTTTCCAATGTTTCAAAGAAGCTAAAATACATGCCAACTTGAACAAAAGAAGTTAACACGGCAGGCTGTACACATCTGACTTAACCTAAAAACAGAAGCCATTTTGGTCTTAGAGCCTGCATAAAACAAGCACCAAAACCCCAGATGGTTTAGATTCTCTTTACACAAAGTAACTGAGAAGACTGACATCTAAACTATTTATTCAGCAAGTCTGATCCTAATGGCAATTTTAGACCTGGAATTTCTATAAGACAAATAGAAATGCTTTCAGGCAAGTAAAAACTTAACTGTTCTACACTGATATCCCTCTGCATATGAGTCCCTCTTGTCTAGCCCATCAACTGTACGAAAGACGCTTTAATCAAAGAGCATCATCAATTTATTCAGCTATTTCTTATTTATACCAGCATGACATATTAAGTCTGACACTCCAACCCCCAACGGCTAAGCATTTTTTTAAAAAGAATTTTACAAAGCTAAATAAAATAAATTCTCAGTTAAAGAGCCTATGAACAGGAATGGACATTGGCAGGGAGAAAGATGTGGAAAAGCCCCTTCTAGATGACCTCAACCTACTGGCAATTCTGACACCTTCTAGTGGATGCTCTGAAAAGCTGCTGGAGGAGAGGGAGTGGTAAATAATTTACCCTGGGTTTTTCCTGCCATGTAAAACGATTTTTCATTAAAACAGCAGACAGCATAAAACCTTTATTTCTACCCTGGGGTCAATTTTACATTTTTGAACTTGAAGACTTTCAGGGAGAGGATGAAAAAGTAGCCATTGTGTTCTGGCCGATTCCACCCACCCCACCCCCCTCACCTTCCACCATGAATTCATACTTAAAAGTTACACTTAAAGCCAGAAGTGGAGGAGCCCCTTAAGAATTTCACCCACAGCTGGCTGGCTTCCTTTTATACTAGAGAGTCAAGTCCCAGAACTGACCATCCTGAAACTGCTTGTCTACACAACGGAGAAGTGACAACACACATATCTGTATAAATGATACCTTTAAAATTAGAAATTTGGGTCACATGGTTGTGAGGACCAAATTGAGAGCAAATGAAAGTGATCTTTCAAGCTGTGGAGAATTATGCAAATGTCAGCCTTATGCAACGCTGTCACCCTTTCTCTTAGTGCTCACAAGGAACAATGTGGGACAGTGACCTAGGGAGACTTTCCAGACGTGCAATGAGTTTTCTTCTTTTGCTGACTTCACTTCTCTGGGAAGATTAAACCAAATAAACTCAGAAAAACACATCATAAAAACGAGTATACACCCATGATATTACTGGTTAATTTATGTGAGAAACCAGGAAAGATTTGCAAATCTTTGGTCACAATGGATGGATGGATGGACCAGAGAGACTGATACAGATGTAGTGGGAAAGTCCTATAAAATTAAAATCTACATATAACTTTAGGCACATTAAAAGGGCAATACAGTTGAGGGTATAGATTTTAAAAGTCACAAAATAACACAAGTATAGATTTTAGGTCACACATGACATTTATTTATGCTGTCCACAAAGGGCTATGCACACCTAACCGTAGATGTACAGTCCTTCTCTCCAAGCAGATGTAAATTAACTTCCTCATTAGGGTCTTATTTTCAGTTTTATCCTAAGTGCATTCATTCACAAGGCTTTACTGGATAGCAGGCACCCCTCCCCACCACAAAAAAAAAAAAAAAAAAAAAAAACCCTCACTTTTTTGCCTCTGGCTTTCAGACACTAATCGAATTTCTTAACAGTTTGTGAATCACTGTTGCGATTCCCTAACCAGCTAGCTGACTACTGAATGTCAGCACCACACTCCAGGTTCTGTTACTCTCTGAAGCTCTTCACATCCAAGCAGGAGACGGCTGCACAGAACCAAGTTTGGCCTGGACCACATATGAGAGGCTCTCTTTGCTGCCAATGTCTCCTGTTCCTCACTCAGGTAACCTTGATCAAAAGTGCTCTGGGCCAAGTTCACTCATACAGAAAATGCAGCCAAAACGAGACAATCCTGTAAGTCCTTTCCTCTCCCCATTCCCTCTGTTCACCCAATAAATCCTTGAGTTAAAATGTCCTGTAGAAACCCCCTGGGAACTTCTAGGAATTCTTCAAAAGTCTTTGCCAGACAGCCATTGGGCAGCTGAAGAATCACAAGTACCCACGGGGCCCGGTGAGGGGAAAACTGGAACTGTGGATAACTGGAGACGTCACTTAAAGAGAATCTCAAAACTTCATTACAAATAATTCACTATTTCTTAAAATTACATGGGGCTTCCTGGTGGCTCAGATGGTAAACCATCTGCCTACAATGCAGGAGAACTGGGTTCAATCCCTGCATCAGGATGATCCCCTGGAGAACGGAATGGCTACCCACTCCAGTGTTCCTGACTGGAGAAAGCCCATGGACAGAGGAGCCTGGCGGGCTGCAGTCCATGGGGTTGCAAAGAGTCGGACATGACTGAGTAACTAATACTGTCACTTCGCTTTTAAAGTTACATCATCTCTCTCGAAAAACTGCTCCACTTGGATGAGGTTGTCTAAAGTCAAGCAATCCGCAGTGACCATTGTTCATCCCTCTGAAGTCAGGATGATAACAGTCTCATGGGTACAAGGAAACAGCCAGGACAACCTCTCATCTGCTCAGACAGTGGGAGCAGGAGGAACAAGATCCCTGGAGATGCCAGGGCTAAGATCTATGGCAGTAAGGGGCCAACTATTTATTCTCAAAGGCTAAGTAAGCCACCCCTCCGCAGTCAGACCACCCTGTCCTCAAGCTCCTCGGTGTCCCGATATTGCTCCTTGGACCTCCAGCCGTCCCATCTGGACTGGTCCATTCTTCCCAGTGGGACAGAACAGCCAGTCCACACCATCAAAGGATCCTAGCCCCCTCCCCGCTAAATAACCCACTTCCTGGGCTGCTTCCAAAGAACCCGTTCTGTGAGCTTTCAGCGTTTTTCCATCTCCTCTGAACTATGGGAGGGAAGGGGAAGAAAGGTGCCCATTTTCAGACATAAGATGATACCTAGAAATAGTACCTAAGTCTGAACTTGTTTTAAAACACTTTATTTACCTCACTGCTCTTAACTGTTACTCTGATCTTGAGCTTTCAAGTTAAACTACAGCCTTTAGAAATATTAATGTGTGACCCACTATAAACCCTATAAAAAGTGGCTGTATATGGTCAGCCATGCTCATGCTTTTTACTTTATGTTTTTCTGTTCTACTTAGTTTTAAAAGACTATTCCTTTTAAATAAAATGTGGCACAACCATACCATGGAATATTATGCATCAATAAAACGGAATGAAGAATTTACTATAACATGTATGAATATTGAACATTATGCCAAGGGCAAGAAGCCAGTCATAAAACATTCCATTTTGTATGATTCCACTGAAATGAAATATCTAGAATAGGCAAATATTAGAGAGTATTTGCAACAGTAATTGTCCTGGAAGGTAAGGTGGGAAGGTTTAGGGGTGACAGCTAACAGGTGCAGGGCTTCTTTTCAGGGCAATAAAAATCTTCCAATAGTTTGTGGTGTTGGTTATACATCTCTGCAAATATAATAAGAGCCACTGAATTGTACACACTAAGTGGGTGAATTGTGTGGGATATGAATTATCCCAGTTCAGCCGTTAAAAAAAGCTACTCTTTGCATTTCAGACTATAGCTCAAACTTCAGAAAGTTACTAGCTAATCATATTCTTTCTAGGTGCTAAAATGTGGCTACAGCCTCCCCTGCTAAAAGTAACATCTGCGAACTATTTTAAAATCTCCATCAAAGATAGCAAAAAGCCAATAATGGATATTTCTGAGTATGACTTTCCTCAAAAGGAAATTTCTTTATTTTCTCTATGGTTTTTTACATCATCTTACCATTGCAGAGAGATATATCAAATAGGAAACATCCAAAATAAGGCTGGGGAGCTGGATGCCGACTGGAGAAGGACATGGCTATCCACTCCAGGATTCTTGTCTGGAGAATCCGTGTGGACAGAAGCAGCTGGCGGGCTACAGTCCATGGGGTCTCACAGAGTCGGGCGCTGAGCGACTTTCACTTCTGGGTGCCAACACCTACTCTCCCTAGTGGCCTCCAACCAATGTTAATGAGACTGTGTACCATTTTTCTAAGCCAAGTTAAACCCCTTTGGTGAAAGGGGGAAAAAATAAAGCTCAATAAATGTTTGAAATGAGCAATGTTTACATTTTAATTTTGGATGCTTTTAAATCAGGGGGAAAAAAAAAACTGTGAAAGTTGAAAAATCTGCAATTTTAATCTCCCTGGTGTTTTGCTGCTCAGAGAAGGAAATTAGGTTATTCGGACAGGATTTGCCCTACCCAGAGGCATGCTGGCCATATTCCCCAGTGGCCTGATCTCTCGAGTCTTCTGTTAACAAAAGCTTCCTGCGACCGGGAACAGCATATGCTCCAGCCCATTGTCACAGCAAAGGGGGGCTTCTCGGCATCAGCCAGCAAACATCTGTCATCAGTTCCTTTCGCAAGAGCAAAAGCAGATGCTTGGAGCGAGCCCACTGTGAACTCTGACATGGCAGGAAGATAGATGCATTTCAGAACAGAAGATCATTGCAGAAGACAAAAGTCCTTGCTGTTTCTCAAAGGTCTACCTACGCGCTTACCCTCAATTGGAGGACTCAGAAATGGTATTAATTATTTCAAAATTATTACAAGAGCCACTTGGAACACCCAAACAGCAGCTAGATTAAAGACCGACTCAAACCTCTGAAATGAAGCCACTGCATTTGGCAATTCTAATACAGGCCATGTGCTGAACTTACCAATGGAATGTTAAAGAGTTTTATGGGAGAATGCACACGTCCGCTAGAAAGGCTTCATCTCAGAAATGCTTTGGGGACATTTTCCCCCTCAAAAATTCATGGGAATAATCAAACCCATCATATTACACAGGGCAGTGCATATTGCAGTAATTTAATCACAAACAAGTTCACTAAGATGTACTGAAGTAAATATTTGAAAAGTATCAAAGAAAGGACCGTTCAAAATGAGTCACTTCTTAGAGTATTTTAAAAGTATCAGGGAATCACGTAAGCAAAAGGAGGGGAAGACAGGCATCTGATTCTGCACATGGGTCTCTTTATTAGGGTTGTTGTTGTTTAGTCACTAAATCATGTCCAACCCCGCAACCCATGGACTGTATGTAGCCCACCAGGCTCCTCTGTCCATGGGATTTCCCAGGCAAGAATACTGGAGTGGGTTGCCATTTCCTTTTCCAGGGGATCTTCCCAACCCACAGATCAAACCTGCATCTCTTGCATTGGCAGGCAGATTCTTTATCACTGAGCCACCAGGGAAGCCCCTTTCTTAGGGAGCCTTGCTTAAGCTCTGAGGTTCTGATCAGGACTGGGAGTAGGATGAGGCAGGTGTCTGATGCGTACAATTTAAGGATGAATCGATCCTGGGCCTCGGGCAAAGGTAGCTCCAGCACTTGCAGCAACCCTGGGTGATGCTTCGCTCCCTGGTACCCTGCTTGCCTTATCCCATGTGGTGCAGTGGTAAAGAATCCTCCTGCCAACACAGGAGACACAAGAGGCTCGGGTTTGATTTCTGGGTCAGGAAGATCCCCTGGTGGAGGAAATGGCAACCCACTCCAGTATTCTTGCCTAGAAAGCTCCACGGACAGAGAAGCCTGGCAGGCTAGAGCCCGTGGAGTTGCAGAGTTGGACATAACTGAGCAACTGAGCACAGCACAGGCCTCCTTTCTGGTGACCAGTCCAATATTCCCTATGCCAGCATGGCATGGACAGTGGTTTAAAACAGCATCTTAAAGCTAAGACTATGGAGAGCATGGGAGTTCTAACAGCATCTTCTAAGCATGGACTCACCCTCTTTCTTCTCCGGCTTGGGCACCCCACTAAGGAAATGAGGGCAATACGTTGTAATTGCCTAGTACGGCAAATGGTAAGTTCACAATTTAACTGCCCTTCAATATTAAAAATAAGCACTAACTCTCCAACTTACACAGCAACCTCAGAAGGCGTATGAGCACAATCAACTCCCTTTTGAAAATTCTTCAACCTTCCTTGGAAATGTGCTTCACACAACACAGACTTCTCTTATTTTTGCTGTGCCTGGGCGCGGCTCCCCACAAACCCAGAAAAAAAAAAAAAATACCAGTTACAGACAAAACCACTGACAGGTGTTAGTATTTAAAACTAAGATCAGCAGACAGCTTCTGCCAGGATACTGTTCAAGAATGAGTCCTTTATGGCTGCGGGAATCAAAAAAGGTACCTGGACTGTGAGAGTGACCGTTGAGCTTTTCAAAAACACGCTTTGGGGGAAGTCTGTGTATTAGATGTTTTTATTTAGAACAGAGATTTTAAAAGGAAAAAAAAAACCCACACACAGCCTGCCAAGCCCTACACATTGGCCCTCCAAGTTTGCCTGCCAGACCAGTGGCATTGGCAGCACCTGAGAGCTTGTTAGAAATGCAGATTTTCAGGCCGCACCTGAGATTTGCTGAGCCAGAAACTCTGGGTTGAGTCCTAGGAGTCAGTGATTTAGTAAGTGTCTCCAGGGGATTCTGATGCCTGTTCAGTTCGGAGCATCAACTACCTACAGGTGGCTCAGAGGGTAAAGAATCCACCTGCAATGCAGGAGACCCGGGTTCAATCCCTGGGTTGGAAAGACCCTCTGGAGAAGGGAATGACAGCTCATTCCAGTATTCCTGCGTGGAGAATCCCATGGACAGAGAAGCCTGGCAGGTTGAGCAGTCCATGGGGTCGCAAAGAGTCAGACACAACTGAGTGACTTTCACCCAGTCACTTCCACTTACTTTCGCGCTACAGGCAGGGGTCTTGGTAGCAGGACACAAGGGTTTTACCACTGTCGATCTTTGTCCTTTTGGGGACGGCATCTCCCTTCGTGCATGCATGCTAAGTCGCTTCAGTCATGCCCCTCTCTTTGCAACCCCGTGAACTGTACCCTGTCAGGCTCCTCGGTCCATGAAATTCCCCAGGCAAGAATACTGGAGTGGGTTGCTATTTCCTCCTCCATGGGATCTTCCCGACCCAGTCATGTGTCCTGCGTCCCCTGCATGGGCAGGCAGGCTCTTTACCACTCGTGCCACTGGGATGCCCTCTCTAAATGATGGGGTTGAGGACTTCCCTGGCAATCCCGTGGTTAAGAACCTACCATGCAAATAATGGGATGTGGATTTGATCTCTGGAACTAAGATCCCATGTGCCATGGGGCAACTAAGCCCACATGTTGGCACTACTGAAGACCGCACACCACAACTGGAGAGTCGCTGTGTCATGACAAAAGATCTCGCATGATGCAACAAAGAGCCCACAACCAAGACCCAGTGCAGCCAAATAATTAATAATTAATGTTTTAAATGATGGGGTTTAACAATGGGTCCGTCTAAGACATAGAGGTTCACAGAATCCTGCTGGCTGGCTGCACTGGTTTCAAGTACAGCTTCCTGAGCTCACCTCCAGAGAAGCTGTACCACTGGGTTCCAGGTTCCCCTGTATCACTGGGCAAGGCACAGAGGCCCAAGCATCCCCATCACTAGTCCCTCCAGCGGTTCTGATGTGTAGCCAGGACTGGAATCCACTAGAAGGCCTCCTGCAAGTGCTAAAACATCACATCAGAAGTAACTGGGGAAAATGATCCATCAGCTAAGTTTTCCTTCCAAGGACCAGATGGTTAACTTCAGGCTTTCTGACTCGCAGACTGTGCTGCTATGGCTGGAACTCAGTCTCAGACAAACCAATGAATGGGCACGGCTGTGTCCAATACGACTTCATTAAATGCGACTTTCTTTATCATCTTTGTGTCATTAAAAAAAATCATTCTTTTGATGTTTCTCCAAACATCTAAAAATTTAAAAAGCATTCTTAGCTCATAAGCTGTACGGAAATAGGCAGTAAGCACGGGCCGTGGTTTGCCACTGTGCTTTAGTTCAACACAGAGTAATTATACCAACTTTACTTGGTTCAGTCATGCTGTGTTCGTGACACATGTAACTTCAATGCACACAGCTGCCTTCAAACAAGCTAGATGTTACTTTTTAGAAAAACACCAAGGTTTAATGTTCACACAGCACAAACGGACAGCTTGACAACTCAGAGTAATATACTGAACATACCAGTCATCTCAGAAAGCTTAGGCACGCCCTTCTAAGCAACATGCCTCCCAAGTACCCATGCAGTTTGAATTCTTATCCAATTCTTATTCAGACTTACCCAATCAGTCTGAAATAAAAGCTGGAAGTCATTTATGCTTTCACTGCAGTTCTAAGTAACAGACACTTCTTATGCAGAAGTTATAAATGAGCCCCCTTCCTCTCCAAGGTGGGGCAGCTGTAACATACACACCCCTCCACTGCTCTGCCGTTCATGCAGCCCGAGTGGGGTCGTCCAAGCCACAGGACACGTGTGGGGCTGGAGGGGTGGACAAAAGAAGCTCGTTCAAGGGACACTGTCTTTGCTTGCATCCCAGGGTCTTATCCTTCCTTCAGTCCCCAACCCGCTTTCTCTTTCCTTGAGGTAGAAACAGGGAAGGTTTCATTAGAAACATAACTGAGTGGTTTGAACTCAAAGACCATTACTAATGGCTTCCATGCATGGAGCTCAGTGGAGGGATTTCAGGAAACTGCTTTACTACCGGGATTTCTCTCAATACGAATCAGAGACACCTTCACAGCATCTCACTGCCAGAAGGAGAGGTGCTTCTAAAAGCCCCGGGTTCTGTTCCAGACACGGAAAGAAAAGGAGGCCGGACTGCAGAAAAGAGGAAGATGCAGAACATGAAAGAATCAAACCCGTCTGCAGAGTCATAGCACTGAGAAGGCCAGGTCCTCCCGGGAGCCCCGACCTCACAAGGCAGGGAGCAGCCCAACAGGAAGGAGACAGCAAATGGTGTAGGAGGGGGTGGGCGGGATTTGTCTCACGCCACAATACCCACCGAGTCTGTGGTTCTCCACTTTCACCATGAACAGCATCATCCAGGAACCTTGTTAAGTCACAGACCCCTGGACCACACGCAGAGTTGGGGGTGCAGCAGATTGGAAGTGTGACCACGGAAGCTGTATCTTTCACAAGGGCCCCGATGACTGATTATAGCAGCTAGTCTGAAAATCACACACAGACAGACACCATACTAGCGTCTGTGACATTTAAACCCACACGTTCCACTCAAACAGAGCATCTAATGAGAGGGTGAGACTAGAGAGGTCAAGACCGAGAAGACCAAAAACAGGTCAATTTCCCAGAGAAACAGGAAGACCCATGCACTTGGGGACCCCCTGGACGAGTGGACGGACAGAAGGAACTGAATTCACAGAGACAGGGCATCAGAGACATTCCACAAAACCATCTAAGTGTCCAGAAAAGCAGCTGTACAAGAAAAATCAAAGCCTAGAAATCATGGATAATATGAGCCAAGCTTTCTAAGCTCAGAATGCAAAAGCTGTGCCTTCTCAACAAATTTCAACTTTCCTACTGTATGGATAGGATGTTCATTCAATCTATGAAACACTTGTGAGCTTGCCTGATTATTAAGTGGCATCCAGAAAGCTTCCTAAAAGCACACCAGGGGTCCCAGGGGAGACTCAGTTCATGGTTTGGGGGCAGGGCCAAGGCTCTTGGCAAAAGCTTCCCAGTGAATATACGGTGTGTCGGGGTTGATGCAAAGAGTCTTTACCTCTCTAGTCTCACCCTCTTGTTAGATGCTCTGTTTGAGTGTGACATGTGGGTTTAAATGTCGCAGACGCTAGTACAGTGTCTGTCTCTGTGTGATTCTTCGACTAGCTGCTGTAAACAGTCATCGGGGCCCTTGTGAAAGATACAGCTTCCTTGGTCTCACTTCTTATCTGCTGCATCCCCAACTCTGCGTGCAGTCCAGGGGTCTGTGACTTAACAAGGTTCCTGGATGATGCTGTTCATGGTGAAAGTGGAGAACCACAGACTCAGTGGGTATTGTGGCGTGAGACAAATCCCGCCCACCCCCTCCCACACCATTTGCTGTCTCCTTCCTGTCGGGCTGCTCCCTGCCCTGTGAGGTCAGGGCTCCTGGAAGGACCTGGCCTTCCCAGTGCTATTGGACTCATTGGAAAAGACCCTGATGCTCGGAAAGATTGATGGCAAAAGCAGAAGGTGGGCAACAGAGGACAAGATGGTTAGATAGCATCACCGACTCAATGGACATGAATTTGAGCAAACTCCAGGAGATAGTGAAGGACAGGTGTGCTGTTGTTCATGAGGTCACAGAGAGTTCGACACAGCTTAGCAACTGAACAAGAGCAAGGTTGAGATCCCCTGGAGTAGGAAGTGGAAACCCACTCCAGGATTCTCGTCTGGAGAATTTCATGGACAGAGGAGCCCGCTGGACTACAGTCCATGGGGTCACAAAGAGTTAGACATGACTGAGTGAGGGTGCGTGTGCGTGCACACACAGACACACACATGGCTGAGAACCACTCTAGCAGAAGCCTGAAAGCAAGACAGTGAACACAAGGTGATGAAATGTTAAAATAAAAAAAAAGATGGGAATGTTCACTCGCCCTTCTGTTGCCCTGGAGCAATAAAACCAAATAAAGCAAAAAAACCACCACAAAGGAGGGACCTGGGAAGGTGGTCTGATAAGCCACCGATCTTGAAGAGCAACTTCAAGAGAAAACACAAAGGTCATGATCAGAAAGGAGCCAAGGATAGTCAACCCCGGGGACTGAAGAGGGAAAAGAAATGACCCCGGGGAACAGCCAGGATGGGGAGGCACAGGGCCTGAGAAAGTCAACAGGCAACAACCCCCATCACACACCATCTCCCCATCCCCTCTCACGTTCCTCCTAAAGAAGTAACGTCATCAAGTAAAAAGTCGATCAAGTCTGGATCCAAACCCCACCTCTATCAACTCATCACCGACCAAGCGCGGCTCTTGGACATGTTATTTCATGGAAGCTCCACCTTCATGTCAGTGAACACAGCTGACCACGCCTTCTTACAGGAGTCATGAGGACTGAACAGAACAAACGGAAGGAATGTGCTCCAGCACGGTGCCTGCCAGAGGGATGTCTCCCAGGAAATAGCACCCTCTCCCCTGTAACCCCTGGTGGCTCAGTCAGTAAGGAATCCGCTTGCAATGCAGGAGACCCGCCTGGGTGCAGGAGACCAGGGTTTGATCCCCAGGTTGGGAAGATCCCTGGGAGGAGGAAATGGCAACCCATTCCAGTATTCTTGCCAATGACAACCCACTCCAGTATTCTTGCCTGGGCAATCTCCTGGACAGAGGAGCCTGGTGGGCTACAGTCCATGGGGTCGCAAGAGTTGGACACGACTGAGCAACTAAACCACCCCTTTACCCATCCTCAATGCCAACCCTCGTGAGGAGGACATGGCTTAGAAGTGGGGTATCTCCATTTACCACAGCTCTCCAGGGAGGCGACCTTGGGAAGAATGCGGTGGAGAACTCAGCACATGTCTGAAGCTGAGCTCGTGCGGGAGAGGTCTGTCTCACCCTCCTGAGCCTTGCATTGCAGGTACTACCGCAGGTCTCTGTAGAACACTGAGAAACCAATTCCCTGTGCAGATTACTGAGTCTTTCAGAAAACTAGTTCCAAATAACAGGCCCATAAATGAATTTCTCAAATGCATTTGCACCTCCATCACAAGCCAACAACTGCCTTAATTGGTTCTAATAAATGGCCTCTGCATTTTCTATCGAAATTACACCCAGCATCCAATGGTGCTATGTCTGCCTGCCATAGATAATTTTCTGAACTATTTTTGGTTTCAAACAAGATCTTCACATGGACTTTTCACAGAATGATACTTATAATAAAGGTATAGTAGTTAAGCCTCAAAAAAATAAATAAATAAACAAAACTGAGTTTTGATGTAATCAGTTTTCGACATCGCCTCTTCCAAAGTTACCACCTGGTCTGAGCTTAGCATCCAACATTAATGAAAACTATTTTTTCAGTATTCATAGGTATCAAGAATGCAAGGCACCATCCTCCTTACCCTCAAGTATGAGCAATCTGAGTTCCTCAACTATCTACAAAATTGAAAGCAACCAAAGATTCAATGGTACAAAACCACTGAAAGGGACCATGGATCCAACGGTACAAAACGCCAGCCCGTTTCTGCTTGGACACACGTGTCACAGGACCAGGAATCCCGGGGAATGCAGAAAGGGTCTGGACATACCACGGGCTCACAGAGGCACAAGCCGGCTGAGCGGCCCAGAGCAGAGCCTGGAATCCACAGGTTGACCGAAAAGGAGATGCCTAGGCAGGGCAGAGTCAGGCTTGAGTCCAAATAAACAGATCAAGCCAAAGGAATGGGGAGAGGAGGCTCATTCAACGAACCCGGGGAAGAAAGAGGAGGCCAAAGTCGAGAAACAGCCACAAAGGAAAAAGTCAATAAGCTGACCCAACCGGGGACAGTGAGCCACAGAAGGTCATGACCCTAGGCAGAAACCATTTACTCCTTCCTGCAAAATCATTGTGTGTGTGTGTGTTCAACTAGAGGCTCACTGGGGCCAGTAAATACTGTTTACAGAGATCCAACCCTTCCCTACCCATCCACGCACCCAATGGGGGTGCCAGACAGGGAGGGGCCTGGCTGTTCAGTCCAAATGGTCTAGGCTGAGGGGAAAGGCAAAAGGCTGCTCTGAAAGCAAAGGTCAGAAATAAATTGGATTCACTTAAAGGAGCAGGGAGACAGGCCCCAGAGACAAGGGTTTCTTAAGGTCTTGTATGTGTTAGCTGCTCAATCATGCCCAATTTTATGTGACCCCATGGACTGTAGCCCTGCCAGGCTCCTCTGTCCATGGCATTCTGTTGACAAGAATACTGGAGTGGGTAGCCATTCCCTCCTCCAGGGGACTGTCCTGACCCAGGGATTGCACTTGGCTCTCCCAAATTGCAGGCAGATTCTTTACCATCTGAGCCATTACTGATGGATTTTTCAGATGTTGGGAATAGGGCAGGTAATGGAAATGGTGTGCACCCTTGGCAAGCTAAGGTGTATGACACTTGATACAACTCACACTCATTAGAACACCAATGTACCTAATAGTATTTGTTACTGTGAGCTGTGTCCCATTTCACTGTAGATGTTGAAATACCTAGAACCATCTCAGGTTTCAAAATGTCAAACTGTGGGAAAATACTCTGAACCAAACTCAACAGCCAACCACTCCTCCTCAAAACACAAAAGTGCATGTTATATGGTTTTGGAGTCTATCAAGTAAAATAATTCCTTTGAAAAAGTCATTCCTTTTAATTATTTTCAATGGCTCTTTATTTTGCTCTGGCCTTATACAGCCTAAGGGTGGTTCTTACGCGGCCAAGACAGAAATAATCCAGCCAAACTCCCAACATGACTCTTCTGACAAGGAGGTTTTTTCTTCTGTCACTTGCGGTCCTTTCAGACTTGTGATTTCCTTCTTAAAATGTAATATGATAACAGCCTCAACAGAGCACACATCCTTCTAATGACGCGTCCTCCTAACTGGCTCCGTGCTGACTGCAAATAGAGCTTCAGAGGCATTCAGCATTCAAGTGTCTTCATGGGCCAGCTCTGCTCCCTGATGCTGAAGTGAAACAGTGTTAGTTGCTCAGTTGTGTCCAGCTCTTTGCAACCCCATGGACTGTGGCCCACCAGGCCCCTCTGTCCATGGAATTCTCAAGGCAAGAATACTGGAGTGGGTTGCCATTTCCTTCTCCAGGGGATCTTCCTGACCCAGGGATCAAACCCAGGTCTCCTGCACTGCAGGCAAACCCTTTACCATCTGAGCCACCAAGAAAGCCCGAAGCGCTAAGGACCCAGCAATGACAGATTCCCATTCTCAGAAAGCTTGCTGAGGAGACATAGAAAAAAAAAAAAAGATAAAAAGTCAAGGTAATGGTCCTCTTGGAAACAGGTTGGAAACGCCTCTGTGGAAAGGTCTTCGTCTAAGTGTTCATCCCTGGGTGCAGGTGGGCAGGACCAGAAGCATCTCTGCAGGAACCAGGTTCTCGAAAAGGAAATACAAGCCCTCAGCCTGCATGAATGACAACCTCTTCCCAAGTTACAGAAAGCAAGTGTCTAAGCAGAGCTATGCAGATTTACAAATATGCACTTTTTTTTTTTCCTGGAGCTAAGTGCACCAACAATCAGACATTGTTTTTTGTTGTTTTTTTTTTTCTATATTCCCAGAGTAAAAATTAATGGAAACATCTGACTTTCCATCTTTGAGCCACAAGATGCCAAACCAGATTCTTGGAAGAGATCTAGAGAGTCAATCACATGGTTTTCAGGCCTAAAAACATTTTTCTTTCCCACTCTAAACCAAGTCAGTTGGACAAACTGTATTTTACTTGATCTGTAAGCAAGACAAAGCTCCAGTGGCATTCAGTCTCTGGAGTATATTCTGACTTTAAGAAACTCCATGGGCTTGTGTTTAATATCCATCTCAGAGACGGGTATTTTCAGGATGAAACAGCGAAATGTGGGAAAAGCACAGAGAATTTAAGAGCTTCCCAGCTCAATGCTGACTTTTTAATACAGCTGCACTGCCTTTATGGCAGTGAATTCCAAGAATAACAGATGGACCCATTCTGAAGTTAACAAAAGAAACCAAATACATCTGATTTTTTAAAAATTTTCTGCCACTTCTCACCAGCACCTCCCTCTTCCCTCTCATTTTTTGGATGACTGCGCAGCCACCTTCCTCTTGAAAAGGGCCCTTCATCCACCACAGGGGTGGGGGCTGTCCACCCCCGAGCACACATCACAAGCTCAGTGCCAAACGGACTTTGGGGGTTAGCAGATTCCAGTCACCATCTAATTCTCCATCCTTGGACTCTGGAGCTAAGTCGACAACACTTCTTTCTTGGGATTAACGTAAACACACTACTATATGTAACATAATCAACAAGGGCCTACTGTATAGCACAGGGAACTCTGCTCAGTATTCTCTAATAACCTAAACGGGAGGCGAATCTGAACAAGGACGGACACGTGTACACACATAACTGAATCACTCTGCTGTGCACCCGAGACCAGCCCAACACTGTAAATCACCTATGGTGCTGGCGGTGTAGTTGCTCAGTCGTGTCCGACTCTCGCGACCCCATGGACTGCGGCCCACCAGGCTCCCCTGTCCATGAGATTCTCCGGGCAAGAATACTGGAGTGGGGTGCCATTTCCTTCTCCAGGGGATCTTCCTGACCCAGGGATCGGACCCACATCTCCTGCACGGCAGGCAATTTCTTTCCCAACTGAGCTACAAGGGAAGACCCAAAAGAAACTATACTCCAATATAAAATAAAATTAAAAAAAAAAAAAACCACATCAAAACAAAGCAGTTCTTTCTGACAGTGTCTATTCCTTACGGAATACAAACCAGAATGTCTAATGCACTTTTATATCCAGGAGCAGCACAAAAAAGGTATCCAAGAGGAAAGTAGGTTAAAAACAAATTGCTTAGGAAGTTAGCGCTTACTGGTTACAGAGTTTCTGCTTAGGATGATGAAAAAGTTTTGGAAATAGTGGTAATGGTTGCACACATCATGAATGTAATCAAAGCCACTGAATCATACATGCAACAACAGTTCCAAGAGTCACCTTTACATTTACCACAATAAACACACATACACAAGAAAACCCAAGTTCCAGTTCAAAAGATCAATTGTAGACTTATCCATCCATTTTTCCTTCAACTCAAAGTCAGACATTTATTGGGAGTCAGGCAGAGATAGACAAAATCAAGAGCTATCATGGTCATGTGGAGTAAACAAAACAAATGATACAAATGAACTTATTTACCAAACAGACTCACAGATTTAGACAAGGAATTTATGGTTACCTGGAATGTGAAGTCAAGTGGGCCTTGGAAAGCATCGCTACAAACAAAGCTAGTGGAGGTGATGGAATTCCAGTTGAGCTGTTTCAAATCCTGAAAGACGATGCTGTGACAGTGCTGCACTCTATATGCCAGCAAATTTGGAAAACTCAGCAGTGGCCACAGGACTGGAAAAGGCCAGTTTTCATTCCAATCTCAAAGAAAGGCAATGCCAAAGAATGCTCAAACTACCACACAATTGCACTCATCTCAGATGCTAGTAAAGTAATGCTCAAGATTCTCCAAGCCAGGCTTCAGCAATACATGAAGTGTGAACTTCCTGATGTTCAAGCTGGTTTTAGAAAAGGCAGAGGAACCAGAGATCAAATTGCCAACATCCGCTGGATCATGGAAAAAGCAAGAGAGTTCCAGAAAAACATCTATTTCTGCTTTATTGACTATGCCAAAGCCTTTGACTGTGTGGATCACAATAAACTGTGGAAAATTCTGAAAGAGATGGGAATACCAGACCATCTGACCTGCCTCTTGAGAAATCTGTATGCAGCTCAGGAAGCAACAGTTAGAACTGGACATGGAACAACAGACTGGTTCCAAATAGGAAAAGGAGTACGTCAAGGCTATATATTGTCACCCTGCTTATTTAACTTCTATGCAGAGTACATCATGAGAAATGCTGGGCTGGAAGAAACACAAGCTGGAATCAAGATTGCCGAAAGAAATATCAATAACCTCAGATATGCAGATGACACCACCCTTAAGGCAGAAAGTGAAGAGGAACTAAAAAGTCTCTTGACGAAAGTGAAAGTGGAGAGTGAAAAAGTTGGCCTAAAGCTCAACATTCAGAAAACGAAGATCAGGGCATCCGGTCCCATCACTTCATGGGAAATAGATGGGGAACCAGTGGAAACAGTGTCAGACTTTATTTTGGGGGCTCCAGAATCACTGCAGATGGTGACTGCAGCCATGAAATTAAAAGACGCTTACTCCTTGGAAGAAAAGTTATGACCAACCTAGATAGTATATTCAAAAGCAGAGACACTACTTTGCCAGCTAAGGTCCATCTAGTCAAGGCTATGGTTTTTCTAGTGGTCATGTATGGATGTGAGAGTTGGACTGTGAAGAAGGCTGAGTGCCGAAGAATTGATGCTTTTGAACTGTGGTATTGGAGAAGACTCTTGAGAGTCCCTTGGACTGCAAGGAGATCCAACCAGTCCATGCTGAAGGAGATCAACCCTGGGATTTCTTTGGAAGGAATGATGCTAAAGCTGAAACTCCAGTACTTTGGCCACCTCATGAGAAGAGTTGACTCATTGGAAAAGACTCTGATGCTGGGAGGGATTGGGGGCAGGAGGAGAAGGGGACGACAGAGGATGAGATGGCTGGATGGCATCACTGACTCGATGGACGTGAATCTGAGTGAACTCCGGGAGTTGGTGATGGACAGGGAGGCCTGGCATGCTGCGATTCATGGGGTCGCAGAGTCGGACACAACCGAGCGACTGAACTGAAGTGAACTGAAGGGGAGCATGGAGGGATAAATTAGGAGCTTGGAATTAACACATTATACATACCCTACTTTATATAAAATAGCCAACCTATAGCATATAGTGTATATATATGTATATATAGTGTATATTCAATATATATATAGTATATATTCAATATGCTGAATAGTCACTATCTGGGATAATCTACAAAAATAATCTGAAAAAGAATACTATCTATACATGTATAAATTACTTTGCTGTACATCTGAAATTAACACAACATTGTAAATTAATTGTACTTCAACTTAAAAACTGGTGAAAAATTTTTTTTAAGATTTGGACATTTGTAGCAGAGATCGTAGCAAATATTTTAGACACCCATCCCAAAAGCTGAAAACCCAAAAGGAATACAAATGTCACAGCTGTTAACACATACACATACCCACAACAGAATTCAAGATGCAACAGAATTCAAGCCCAAAAGCCAGAGCTGTATATCCTTTGAGGGACATGCTTTGCCTCTCAACTGGACTGCAAAAAAAAAAACAAACAACCTTCTTTGTTCAACTTACTGTCTGTCATCAGAAAAATTCTATCTTTAAATCAAACACATTGATAAGCTAAAACACACAGTTAAAATAGAGGGCAACCTACTCCAGTATCCTTGCCTAGAAAATTCCATGGACAGAGGAGCCTGGTGGGCTACACTCCATGGGGTTACAGAGAGTCAGACATGACTGACTGAGCATGCACACACACACACTCTTAGGCTCAAACAGAGTGGTCGCAGAGTCAGACGTGACTGAGTGTGCACAAGCGCGCACACATACACACCCCACACTATTAGGGTCAACCGCAGAAAACTGCAAATATTCAACTCTTTCATCCTACAGAGATGGCAACTTCCCACAGTTCAACCACACCCACAAGTTAATCTGGCCGAAAGCACCGGCTGCAATTCAAGGGCCACCGGAGGCTTGAGAGGAAAAGATGAGGGAAAATACGTTTCTTTCAAGGAAAATAAAAATAGTTCCTCAAAAGCTTCCCCCAAATCAGTGCATTAATATGAGAATGCTTCTCTTTATGAAAAAGGAGGGAAAAGGTTGAGAAGGAGCCAGAATATACATTTTGTTTTTTAAAAATAATGTAAAAGCAAGGGAGTCCTGCGCCGGCCACAGAAAGAAATCTGTCCTGTGGTCCCAGACTCCGGCTCTGAGCATCACTGAAAGCATCTGAAAGACACTACTTCTACATCATTAACGTCCCCCAAGCTCCTTCTCCAGCATCTTCCTAAGTTGAGTTGTCTCCTTGTTGGTTCTGGAGCTGCCTGGGGGTCATCCCAGATGGCCCCACCTGACGTGGGGATGCTAAGCCAACTGCAGCTCACTCACTCCCCAGGCACTCTCGGAGAGGGGGCTGGCGGGCAAGATGTCTTTACCCGGCAGCTGCCTCAGCCAACAGCTGGTTCTGCCTGCGAAGCCAGGAATGCCACTTCTGCAGCTGCTGACAAGGGTGGGCGTTCCTGGGCTCCCAGGGGCCCGCGTGCGCAGCCAGCTTCTTTGCAGATCAAACTCTTAACTCAGTTAAAAGATGGAGGCTCCATCACTTCCCTTCCAAAAGCTGATCTGACCTGTTCCATCAAGCTGAAATCACTGAGCACGAGCTGTCTAATTCCTAACAATCAGTGGAGCTTCAGGCTAACATTTGGACTGTGAGATGGGAGACTTGCTAGGGGGTCCCATGGTCAAGTTCCCAGCCCTCCACAGGCTTGAGGGAGATTCCCCTGCTCCACACAGAGGGCTCGTACAGGGTGTGGCGAGGTCCCAAAGCTGCCACATCCAGATGCCATTCAAGGGCACCAATGCGGGCAAAGTGAAGGAGTGAGAAAAAGCAAAGAAAAGCAGTTGCATAGAGCAGAAATTGTATGAAAAATAACCAAAACAATATGCAAGGAAAAAAATCACTACACTAACTCATCATCAAATTTCACAAAATTAGGCCCATAGTGATGCCCACTGTTGGATGGCATCACCAACTCAATGGAGATGAGTTTAGGTAAACTCCGGGAGTTGGTGATGGACAGGGAGGCCTGGCGTGCTGCAGTCCATAGGGTCTCAGAGAGTCGGACTTGACTGAGCAATTGAACTGAACTGAGGCCCACAGCATTAATTCCAACAAGTCAAAGTGAAAGTCAAACCCGAAAAGGTTACAGATGGCGTTAAATGGGAGAAGTGATTATTAATAATCACGGGTGATGTTTCCTCTCTGGCCTGAGGAAGTCTATCTGCGTGGGGTTGAGGGAGGCGGTACAACTTGAGAGTACCAGTCAGTCTAACGGCCATTTTGTCAATTAATAAAATGAGAAGAACAACATTTAAAACCAACTCTGTTTCGACATATTGCAAATAAGCGAAGGGCACAGAGGAGGGCATGGCAACCCACCCCAGTACTCTTGCCTGGAGAATTCCAGGGACAGAGTACCCTGGCGGCCTACAGTCCATGGGGTCTCAAAGAGTCAGACACAACTGAGTGATTAACGCTTTCACGCTTTCACAGAGTAGGGCATTTACTTGTCGACTGGGATGACAAATTCCCCAGCCAGTCTATTTCAAAAGACCCCACAGAGGGACAAGGCAAACAAAACAGCCAACAGCATGGTTGCAGACAGTTATAAAGTCCTGAAGTTGACCAGGGCAACTTAAAGAACTTTCCCTTAAAATCTAATCAGGTAAACTGCTATCACTCTAAGCTATTTCAGAGCTTTCAAATTAGGCTCTTTTCAGGACATATCATAAAATAGTTGTCTCTCAAAGTGAAAAATCTAATCAAGATGTTATCAGTAAATTCTACACTGTTTCAAAAGGATGCTTCCTGGATTGCCCACCATGCCTGGTGAACATTATGGGAAAGACACACATTTAGTGCCAGCTTCCATCCTGTCCTCTTCACCAGAGTCGATCCTATAGCCAGATCTGCTCCCTATAGAACCTGGGACCCGTGGTGCTCTTTCCTACATCTCTGCTCAAGGCGTGCTGTGCCAACAGACAAGTCTTTGCTCACTTCTGGAGCACGTGCTGACCTGCCCACGTGCTTCCTCCTCCGGAGGCCACAACTATGCATTTTTTCAACACAGCATGTTCGCATGTCGCTCGCACATTTCTTTCTCCATCTGCAAATACTTCACGGCGAGTATAACATAAGTTATGAGTCAACTGGGAACGCTTTGGTCCTCTGTATTCCCAGGACCAACCTACAGTAGTTTAAGCTTTGGCCTGGGATGGGATTTTAGATTAATATAAAAGTTATCTCCCTGAGGGGAAAAAAATATAGAACTGAGCACATGTGCAAAATCTGAAGAGACGGAATGAAAGAAGAAAACAAGGCCCTCCAGGGCTCTTACCGAAAGAACACAGTATTATCTCCGACCTACCCCACGGCCCCGCCGCCCCATTTCAGGATTTTAGTTACTTGTGGCTCTGCTTGGTTTCCAACACAAAAACAGGATTTTGAAAACTGCTCTTTAATCCACCTGAGCATTACTTCACTGCAGTCAGCACAATCCAGGTCACACTTCAGGTGAAGTAACTGCTGGAATTAGGGGGTGCACATAGGGAAAACAGGCTTCCCTGGGGACTCAGAGGGTGAAGAATTTGCCTGTAACGCAGGAGACCCTGCGTTTGATCCCTGGGTTGGGAGGATCCCCTGGAGAAGGAAACAGCAACCCACTCCAGTATTCTTACCTGGAAAATCCCATGGACAGAGGAGCCTGGTGGGCTATACTCCATGGGGTCGAAAAGGGTCAGACAGGTCTGAGTGATTCACACACACACACACACACACACACACACACACACACACACACACACACACACACACAGCACAGCAGCACACACACACACAACACACACGGGCTCAGGCAGCAATGCAAGCCATGGGGGTGGCTGTCAATAAAACTGAAGCGTCACTCAGTCACCCACCACTCACCTGCTATGCGGCCCAGCTTCTAACAGGCCACGAGTCAGTACCAGTCCATGACCCAGAGGCTGGAAACTCCTGATGTAGGAGGAAAGAGCACGTCCCACTCCTCACTGGAGAAGCGAAGACTCTAAGGCAGTTCGCCGCAACGTCTCGTAAATCCACTCCAAATGTGGACCACGGACCAGCGGCACCCACACCACCAGAAAGCTGGTGAAAACGCAGACTCTCAGCACTACCAACCCCCGCCGCCCCCACCCCGGACCTGCCAACCAGAATCTGCATCAGAAACAAGACCCCCAGGTGATTCCTGTATGTAAGGTTTGGGAGGCACTGCTCTAAACCAAAGGAGACTCAGCTAACAGTCTGAAAGCTGTTCATGGATTCTGAGAGGTCATATTTCGGTAGCATAAAGATACAGAAAATACCCATGAGATAGCTTTTACCTATTACCATTTGATCAAACACTGGTATCTTTTTAATTTAAAATTTATTTAAATTTTGGCAGGGGATGGAATTCCAGATTGTGCTGAATGGAAGAAGGAAACAGGCCCTTCAGGGCTCTCACCAAAAACAATACAGCATTAACTCCTCTGCACCCCACGGCCCTGGGATCCCATTTTAGGGACCCATTTGTGAATTTTTATAATATATAGATTTATTAATTTAGTTGCACATTGCCTTTTAACCTCACAGAGACCTGACTTAGAAATAATCCGCTCTTCCACACAAATTTCATGAAATAATTTTGTTCAGCCTCTTCTCACCCATGTATCAGTGTTTTTGTCATCACCAGAACCCCTTGCTGAATCACCTAACAGGTTTCTAGAATTCATCATCATCACTTTGGTTAAAGATGTTGAACGCACAGCACTTTAAAAAGCCTGCATATGATTCTGTCCCTATAAAAATGCATCCCAACCACAAGCAGCCATTCTCCTGATACTAGCATGGCTGATGTCCTTCATCCGTCCTGTGGCTTATCCGTGACGTGATCCCTAACCACACTGCCTTTGTGTTGTTGTTTAGTCGCTAAGTCGTATCTGACTCTTTTGAGACCCCATGGACCGTAGCATGCCAGGCTCCTCTGTCCATGGGTTCTCCAGGCAAGAGTACTGGAGTGGGTTGCCATGCTCTCCTCTGGGAGATTTTCCCGACCCAGGTATTGAAACCATGTCTCCTGCTTGGCAGGTGGATTCTTAACCATTGAGCCATCAGGAAAGCAAACTGCTTTTAATTACCTTTAAAAGACTTGTTTACAACATGCCAATACTTAAAACTGTGAGGGTCTAATCCCAAGAATAACTGCTAAACCTTGTAACATTCTCTAGCATTCTTTCTCTTTTAGCCGGGTGTCCTTTGCATTAATTGCTCAGCCATGTCCAATTCTTTCGTAATCCCATGGACTAGTCTGCCAGGCTCCTCTGTCCATGGGATTCTCCAGGCAAGAATACTGGAGTGGGTTGTCATTTCCTTCTCCACGGGGTCTTCCAAACCCAGCGATCGAACCTGGGTCCTCCTTCATTGCAGGCCGATTCTTTACCATCTGAGTCACTAGAGAAGCCCTAAGCAATCTTTCAGTTCAGTTCAGTCACGTCCGACTGTTTGCGACCCCATGAATCGCAGCACGCCAGGCCTCCCTGTCTATCACCAATTCCCGGAGTTTACTCAAACTCATGTGCATCAAGTCGGTGATGCCATCTAGCCATCTCATCCTCTGTCATCCCCTTCTCTTCCTGCCCCCAATCCCTCCCAGCATCATGGTCTTTTCCAATGAGTCAACTCTTCGCATGAGGTGGCAAAAGTACTGGACTTTCAGCCTCAGCATCAGTCCTTCCAATGAACACCTAGGACTGGTCTCCTTTAGGATGGACTGGTTGGATCTCCTTGCAGTCCAAGGGACTCTCAAGAGTCTTCTCCAACACCACAGTTCAAAAGCATCAATTCTTCAGCGTTCAGCCTTCTTCACAGTCCAACTCTCACATCCATACATGACCACAGGAAAAACCATAGCCTTGACTAGACAGATCTTTGTTGGCAAAGTCATCTCTGCTTTTTAATATGCTATCTAGATTGGTCATAACTTTCCTTCCAAGGAGTAAGCAGCGTCTTTTAATTTCATGGCTGCAGTCACCATCTGCAGTGATTTTGGAGCTCCAAAAAATAAAGTCTGACAGTGTTTCCACTGTTTCCCCATCTAATTCCCCATGAAGTGATGGAACCAGATGCCATGATCTTCGTTTTGTGAATGTTGAGCTTTAAGCCAACTTTTTCACTCTCCTCTTTCACTTTCATCAAGAGGCTTTTTAGTTCCTCTTCACTTTCTGCCATAAGGGCTACCTTTGAAAGCATTTAAAAACCAGCACTAAGTTAATACAAGGCTGAATAATGTCTTTTCTAAATGATACTTTATTTCTCAAAGTAAAGAGGGCACCTCACAAAAGCTCTTTGTAGAGGATTTGAGTGTCAAACTCTTTGTAATCACTTTTAAGTGTACCTTTCAATGGCAGTAAGTACATTCACATCATGACCAACACCATGGTTCATCTTCAGAACATTTTCATTTACTGAAACCAGAACTCTGGACCCATAAAATAACTCCCCACCCTCCCTTTCCCTCTGAAACACCAATATCTTAATAATAACATAACCAAATTGGTCTGAAATTGGCCGGTACTGTAAAAGTTACCACGTGTTTGACCAGGACAAGGCCGTGCTCTTCATCTCTGACCTGATTCCCTCAAGATTCTCTGTTCAGATAAACAGTGGGTGTGCTGGGCCTGGGTGCCAGGACCAGGTTCAATTCAGTTCAGTCGCTCAGTCATGTCCTACTCTTTGCGACCCCATGAATCGCAGCACGCCAGGCCTCCCTGTCCATCACCAACTCCCGGAATTCACTCAGACTCACGTCCATCGAGTCAGTGATGCCATCCAGCCACCTCATCCTCTGTTGTCCCCTTCTTCTCCTGCCCCCAATGCCTCCCAGCATCAGAGTCTTTTCCAATGAGTCAACTCTTCGCATGAGGTGGCCAAAGTACTGGAGTTTCAGCTTTAGCATCATTCTTTCCAAAGAAATCCCAGGGCCAATGTCCTTCAGCATGGACTGGTTGGATCTCCTTGCAGTCAAGGGACTCTCAAGAGTCTTCTCCAACACCACAGTTCAAAAGCATCAATTCTTTGGCACTCAGCCTTCACAGCCCAACTCTCACATCCATACATGACCACAGGAAAAACCATAGCCTTGACTAGACAGATCTTTGTTAGCAAAGTAATGTCTCTGCTTTTCAATATGCTATCTAGGTTGGTCATAATCCTTGGTGGTTATGCCTGTTACGTTCTGCTGTGAAACTGTGCTGTCAGGGTAGGAAGAAGTAGGTCAGAAGAAAAAGAAACAAGAAGTCTTTCGGCCACTGCCAGCTCTCGAGCCACGTCAGATCCACATGTTTCTAACCTGTCTCACTTTCCTCATATTCCAAATCATTTCCTACATGGGTAACCAAGTTAATTACAGTTGTTACACTTGGGAATGACAGAGCAGACAACATAAGACCATGGGTGGATGACCGATTAAAGACTCCCAGGTTGGGAGTTGCTTTCATGTTTAAGTATATACTTTTCTGGTTTAGTTCTTTCTGAAACCCACGGTCCATAAATACAAGTCAAGAGGGAACAAAACTGCTGGCTTGACCATCCCTTTCAATGCTGAGGGCTACCCATCGACCAGCTGGCAACAGTGTCACACAACACCAACTGCTGATACAGGCGGTAAGCTTAGAGGCTGTTAGAAATGCTGTGCAAGAAGCCTCTGCTGAGCAAAGTGGAGTTCAATAGGAATCAAGAGCATCTTTGGAATATTGAGGATGCTACGTTAAATAAAACAAGCCAATAACACAAAAGGACAAAAACTATGATTGCACTCACATAAGTATTGAAAAGAATCAAAATTACAGAGACAGAAAGCAGAAAGGTGGTTACCAAGGACTGGGGGAATTACGCGTTTGTTGGATACACTGTCTCAGTAGATTATCACAAGGTGGAAAAGTTCAAGAGACCTACTGCCCAACAACGGAAATGCACTCTGCAGCTACTGAACGGTACACTTCAACACGGTTAAAATGGGAGTTTTAACATTATGTGCTTTGCATTACAATTTTTTAAGAGGAAAAAGGTGGGGGGTAGGAAATAAAGTATCTTTGGGATTAAAAGTAAGTTGGAAAAAAAAAGAATTCCACTAAGCTCTGTCAGGTCAGATACACTGCTTAAGTTATTCTGTCTTTTTCCATCATCTTGAGAAGTATGTACAAGGACTGAAAGGAGCTGAATTCTCATCCGGGGAAAGGGAGAAGGCAAGACACAAAAATGCTGGCCAGGTCTCTTGGTCCTTAGTTTATAGATCACATCACCCTACCTGAGAACCTGATGAGAAAGAGCCCCGACTGTGCAGCGGTGGCTGTAAGACAGGTGGTCTCTTCGGCCCCCTCTCCCTGCCCCCAGCAACTCTACTCTGTATCTGCATATCACACCTGCGTCGTCACCACCAGATAAATCCTGAAGAGCATTCAAGATGCTCAGATGAAAAAGGAACTGAGAAACTGCCAAACAGCCCAGAAACATCATTGCTTATCAAGCCAAGAAATGAGGAGTGTACGACCAAGAGGCTCATCTCTGCTCAAGGTCTCGACAGCCAAGGAGCCCATCAGCCGCACACTACAGAACACTGACCTTGAAGCGTCTGTTCTCAAAGCAACTCGCCAACAAAATTCAGAAACTATGAATTTTAAATACTGGCACACAACCTCCTTTCGTTTCTTTATGTCTTAAATTTTAACGTGCCTCTGAAGGAGGGACCCACTTGTATAATATTAAAATTGGTTTCCTTCAGGATTAACAAAGTACTATATATGAAATAAACAATAAGCACATACTGTATAGCACAAGGAACTGTATTCAATGCCTGCTAATAATCTATAAGGGAAAAGAATTTGAAATATATATATACGTATTTACATATAACTGAATCACTTTGCTGTATACCTGAAACTAACACAACATTGTAAATTAACTATATATGTGTCTGTGTGTGCACTCAGTCATTCAGTCGTGTCTGATTCTTTATGACCCCATGGACGGTAGCCCACCAGGCTCCTCTGTCCATGGGATTTCCCAGGCAAGAAAACCGGAACAAGTTGCCACTTCCTACTCCAGGGGATCTTCCCGACCCAGGGATCCAACTTGCATCTCTTGTGTCTCCTGCATTGGTAGGCCCATTCTTTACTACTGAACCACCTGGACTTCAGGTTTTTGTTTTCTTTTATTGTAAATTGGTTTCCTTATAAAATGGAGAAGCTAGGCTCCTTTTCAACTGTCCAAATACAATCAATGGGCCAGTTTGTAGATTCAAGAATTCGTTCTCAGTCATTCTCACTTGTTTTACACTAAAGAATGGGCACCCTAGAGCAGTGGTTCCTACAGACAGAGGAGCTTCTTCAGTTGCTTCACAAGGTGGATAAGGAGGCTCATGAGACGCGGTTTGCTCCATCCTGTCTTTAGAGGGACCAGGGCACCGCTACAGTCTCACTGGCAGACCAGTACTCCCAACACTAGCCAAGTTTACAAACTTGAAGGGAAGGTGGCCATGAAACCAGTTACCACCCTATGCTCCTGCTTCGTCCTGATTCCCAGGAAGGAAACCAGCCGAGGGCAGTGTTCTGTCCTGTCCTGGTTGGGACACTTTGCATTCCATTTGGGAGAATTTTTTACTGTGTCTCTCACACACTCGAGGTGTGGATCACACATTCTTTTTAGGACTCTGTTTCATCACTGAGAAAAGATGCCTCGGGCCTGAGGGGGTGGGGAGTGGACACACGTGCCCTTACTCAGGGCCCCCCGAGGAAGCGAACACGGCTGGTTCGAAGCTGCAGGCTCTCTGCTCACCTGACCATAGTCCGTCTGGAAGACCACAACGCCCTCCGCGCAGGAATTTACAGTACTGGGGAAATGCTGGCCATTTTCTCTCAGCCAGACCCGCGTTCCCTGTAAATAAAACAGACAAAATATAACTATGTGTTGGAACTGTACTTTGAGGCAAAACACCACCCAGAAAATTACTATACTTAACTAAATTCCTTAAAAATCACTTTTTGAAAAGCAAATATCTTTCTCAAATAAGCAAGGAATGAAGCTTCAAAGAAAGCATCACCCACAGCCTTGTGTGTTAGTTGAGCAGCCGTGTCCGACTCTTTGTGAGCAGCCCTCCAGGCTCCTCCTGTCCACAGGATTTTCCAGGCAAGGATACTGGAGTAGGTTGCCATTTCCTTCTCCAGGGGATCTTCCTGACACAGGGACTGAACCCAGGTCTCCTGCGTTGCCAGTGGATTCTTTACCATCTGAGCCAGCAGGGAAGCCCAGATATACCCACAGCCTTACATATATACAGTGTGACTGAGAGCCCCACAAGACAGAAGAAGAAAAGGATAGAGAAAATCGCACTAAAATGCAACTGATTTCTGTGGATTATCTCATTTCATTCACACACACCCTTTGAGGCAAGCGTCATTATCATCCCATTGTATAGATGGAGAAGTGGAGATCCAGAGGTAGCTTGCCCAGCATCTCACATGAAGAAACTGCAAGTTTAATCAGGTCACCACACTGCTTCGCCCCAAATTCAGAATTCTACAGGACGTCCAGGCTCCAACTTCCCGAATCCAAGCCCCATGCACTGGCCCACTTGGAGGGCACGGACTTCCTCCTTATGTAAAATCCACTGACCTCTCCAAAAGAGGGATTCCGTTTTAGTAAGTATTACAACTCAGTCCCACTGGTATGAATTTTGGCAGGATTCCACCAGATAACAAATGCACCCCAAAGGTTGGAATTACAGCCCGAGAGATAGCAACTTCTAGAACCTACTGTTTTAATCTAGGGCAAAATGTTTTGGCATCGATTTTATTTCTCTTTTTTTACTTCCCCACTGGATAAATGAAATGACAATCAAAATACTTAGCTTTCCAATGCTGAATTTCCTCTTTCTTTGATTTCCCAACATGAAAACGGTTTGTTTTCAAGGACAAGTGATAAAAATGTTTGCAGAAATTACTGGGTGTTCACTGGTCATTCAAATTATAAACAGTTACCTTTATGGCAATTGTTATATATGGTGATGGGAATGTAAATTTGTGCAGCCACTATGCAAACAGTATGAAGTTTCCTTAAAAAACTAAAGTGGAACTACCACATAATCCAGTAATTCCACTCCTGAGTATATATCCAGAAAAGAAAAAAACATTAGTTCCAAAAGATACATGCACCTCAGTGTTCACAGCAGCACTATGTACAGCAGCCAAGACCGGAAAGCAACCCAAGTGCCCATCAGACAACTGGATAAAGAAGATGTGATGTATAGATACATGAAAATTACTCAGTCATAAAAAATAATGAAATACTGCCATTTGCAGCAATGTGGATGGACCTAGAGGAATTATGTTTAGTAAAGTCAGAGAAAGACAAATACTGTATGATATTACTTATATATGGAGTCTAAAAAAAATAATACAAACAAATGTATATGCAAAATAGAAACAGACTCACAGGCATGGAAAACAGACTAATGGTTACCGAAGGGAAAAAGGAGGGAAGAGGGACACATTAGGGGTGTGGGATTAACAAACACAAATTGCTACATAAAACAGATAAGCAAAAAGGATATACTCTACAGCATAGGGAATTATATCCATATCATGCATTATACCCATTAATCTGCAATGGCATATAATCTGCAAAAATACTGAACTACTAAACTGTACACCTGAAACTAACTCAATCATCTACATCAACTACACTTCAATTAAAAAATACTTAAAATTTTTCCAGTAGTCACGTATGGATGTGAGAGTTGGTCTGTAAAGAAAGCTGAGTGCCGAAGAATTGATGCAACTGTGGTGTTCGAGAAGACTCTTGAGAGTCCCTTGGACTGCAAGGAGATCCAACTAGTCCGTCCTAAAGGAAATCAGTCCTGAATATTCACTGGAAGGACTGATGTTGAAGCTGAAACTCCAATACTTTGGCTACCTGATGCGAAGAGCTGACTCATTGGAAAAGACCCTGATGCTGGGAAAGATTGAGGGCAAGGAGGAGAAGGGGACAACAGAGGATGAGATGGTTGGATGGCATCACCGACTCAATGGACATGAGTTTGGGTAAACTCTGGGAGTTGGTGATGAACAGGGAGGCCTGGCATGCCACAGTCCATGGGGTCACAAAGAGTCGGACACGACTGAGCAACTAAACTGAACTAATTTAAAAAAAAGAATTACTTTTATGACTTAATGTATACCCAATGTGCTGCAATCACTTTAGTATCTCGTATTATTTCTACTCTGCTCAATTTCATCAACTCCAACAAAAATGAAACAGTGGAAACACACCAAAATTATCATTTGATACATTAATAGTACTTAAAGCTCCTTTTACTAGAATTTTCAACCTCATTTCATTGATCTGCTTATTAATTTGTTTTGAGATGTTAGATGAAATATTCAAATATATTGGTTATACATTTAACTTCTCATGTAAGGGACTACTACTGATCTCAACACAGAGATGGAAGGGGATAAACAATGTAGAAGTGAACTAAGTATACTCAGCACTTTATGCTACTTTAAATTATGTTATTACTAACATAAACAGTAGCTTCCAGTAATGGGGTGTCCATGAGGTGTCCCAATCATGTGCTAAGAGCCTCAATAACACTGATACTAACTTAACCTTTGGTAAGATAGGAATCCTTGCCCTGAAACTCAAGTTCAGAGCTTAAGTCCTTATCTAAAGTCACACAGCTAATGACCAAACCAGGTCTCAAATCTTTCCAATTCCTTATTCCATGTTCTTTCCACACATCACACGATTTGTCTCCTTAAAGTAATTCATGAATAAATAAAATGCACTAGTAGGTCAGAAAACAACTAAAACATACCAGCACACAAAGGTCACTTTAAGAGTCCAGTTATCACACACAACTCCTACTACAAGGGAAAATTTTAAGACATAAAAATCCAACTTACAAGTTACTCCTTCAGTGCCAAAGACAACTCTGTTTAAAATACACCAGCCAGGATCTAAAACACTTGTTGTCGCCACTGTGACCTGGGGTCCCCAGGAAATCAACCCTGAGTTCGATGAAAGTATTTAGGGCCAGCAAGCTAGACCTCAGGAATCTGGGAGGAGGGGGACCCAAAGATGGGGCCACCCATTCGTGAGATTCTCCAAGCATTTCCACCAAGACGATCAAGGTGACTGGAGCCCCAGGTTGAAACACCACCAGCTCCTATTCCTCTTATGGATTATAGAGTTCCCCCAGCATCCCTACTGCCACTCTATAAAAGGACCCCCCACAATGGGCATCCCCTTTCTCTTTAGTGTGGAAATTCTAAGCTGTTAACTCCCAACTTCAACCTTCCTTCCACGGAGGGGTTGAAATTTTCCATAATGAAGATGGAAAAGAGCATCCAAAGTGAGTATGAGGGGTTTCTTTACAAATCCTAAAGACCACCTTATATAAAGGACACAGGTAACACCAACAGGGCCGAGTTCCCATCCCCGCACAAGTCAGTCGGGAAGCTCCGATTCCCACTTCAGCTTGAGATACTGGTAACATCCAAAAAGAAGGACGCAACTGCTGGGCAGTCCTGATTTCTTTATTAGCAAACAGTTGTTTTCCAAGAAGAACATTTACTGCAGGCATCTCTAAGACTGCTCTTTCAAATACCATTTCACACCAAAACTGCAGTATTCGTAATGTTCTAGATAGAGATTTCCAAGGGTCTTAACTACTTTTTCAGCCTTTTTAAAATTCACAGGTCAAGATACTGCAACACTGAAAGCTTTCAAATACCTACATGTAAAGAATCCACCTGCCAATGCAGGAGACTTGGCAGACTCTGGTTCAATCCCTGGGTCGGGAAGATCCCCTGGAGTAGGAAATGGCAACCCACTCCAGTGTTCTTGCCTGGAAAATCCCATGGACAGAGGAGCCTGGTAGGCTACAGTCCATGGGATCACAGAGAGTCAGACACGACTAAGCACGCAAACACACACTCAAATGCAAACTTTCAAGGTCATAACACAAGAGCTTTTACTCATTAGGTAAAACCATAAAATAATCACAGTGGACCTCCATCCCAGAATGCTGAGTCCAAAGCTTTCTGTTTGCTATGACTACCACCTGCATTGCTTTGATCAAAAAAGATTTCACGTCTGTTTCTCAAGCCTCAAAATTGTCTATTTATATGAATTAAGATTCTGTTATGAAACATTACTGAATTAATATAAATTGTCACAAGGATTAATATAAACCTCCCGACTCCCAGAGGCTACACAGTGTGCCGTTTCTTTCTCCTGAGTTTTGCTGTGGCTCTTTTTGAACCTTCTCATTTGAAAGTATTACCAAGCTTTTTGTTGACACAGTCCTGCCTACATGATCAAACACACAATTCAACTTCCTTAGTCCAAAGGTCTTTCTCAACAGGTGTGAAGAGCTGCTGATAAACAAATCTTAAAAATCCAGCCCTGATTTCCAATCCAGAGCCCCCTGACCAGTTTTCCTAAACAGTGTCTTCCCCAGATAGGAAGGGAAATGCGTTCAAAACACCTGCTTTGTTCTCTGAAAAAGTGTTAACAGGCAATTTTCATAGAATCAGACTTGCAAAGTAAAACTGGTGCAATGGATATTTTTTACATAGATTGTTCTGGATGGTTTCTCTCGGCCCTCAAACTTTCTGCTTCCATTCTATTCGAAAAGAACACATACACCCTGGTCCAGAAAAGAGGCCACCCACAGGCATTTGAAAACAAAGTCACAGACAGACATTTACCAGAACATCCAAGTTTGAGTGGAGAAGAAAAACGTGCCCAACCATATGCAAACCATTATATTCTGTCATTGTTAAACAGGCTGATAATTTAATGTACAACACAGGCATATGGAGAAAACTCCTAGCATATGGGGAAAATTCACAACTGGAGTAAAAATATGCCTCTAAAATCAGGTGGAACAAGTTGTATCACAAAATAACACGTTTTATTAACACTCTGGACGTTTTCATCTTCATCTGAGACAGGTATGTGTTAAATTCAACTTCTAAAAATCTTTTCTGCACACAATCACCATTAACAGTTTTACAAGATAAAACACTTGCCCAGAAATTCCCATCTCTTTGAACTTGAGGGCAATATTGTAAAATAAAGAGACAAGTAATACCATTCCTTTAAAAATTAGGTTCACAGAGATTCCATTTTTCCATTGCCAACAAATGACTTCCTGGTTGTCCTGAAAGACCAACCATACCAAGCGTTGGTGACAATGTGGAAAAACTGGTGGTGATATAAAATGGTATACCCACCTTGGAAAACAGTTTGGCAGTTTCTTAAAAATCAGAATATAATCTTGCCCTCTGTCCCAACAATTCAACTCTCAGAGATCTACCTACTCAAAAGTTTTTTAAAAGCCTTGTAAGCTAATATTCACAGCAGCATTATTCATAATAGCTGAATTCTAGAAATCACTTGTCGACAGAAGAAAAATGTACAACCTAAAGTTGCAGGTTAGATTTTATTTGGGGACCTTACGGAGGATTACTGCCCGGGCACCGGCCTCTCAGATGAGTTCCAAACAAGCAAGGGAGGAGCCAGGACATATTGGAGGTTCTGCTGGGGGGAAAAGAAAAATGTGGTCCAATACCAAGAGATTACTGCTAATCACAAAACGTAGCATCTCAAGTTAACAATTATAGTGTTTTTCTATGTATGGGAAGATGCAAGAGTCTGGGCTCATTGGATTTATTCCTCAGATATGCATCTTAACTATCTAGGGCCAGGATCCTAATTTTCCTCCATTCTGAATCCCCTCAAGGTACGCTGTTGAGGGTGGCTACAGTGGCTGATGGTGGGAACCTTCTTTTTTTTTTTTTACGGGAAAGGCAGGCAGTATTTTTTTTTGTCCACACATTCAAAATGTCCATCAACTGATATAGAAATAAAATGCGATAAATCTATACAATGAAAGGCTCAACAATAAAAAAAAATCACAGAATCACCAAAAAGGATGAAACTCAAAAATATTACACTAAGTAATAGAAGCTACACATAAATAAGTATGTATCATAGAATTCCATATATATGAAATTTCTGGAAGAGGCAAATTCATAGACGCAGAAACTAGATGAATAGATGCCCAAAGCTAGGTGTTGGGACAGGGAGACATACTAACTGCATGTGGAAGAAGGAACCTGGGTGGGGAGGACAATGGAATCATTTTAAAATGGAACTGTGCTGATGGCGGCACGACTGTCTAAATGCAACAACTGTCTAAATGCCCTCAACTCCATTCAACTGTAAATCTACAATGGGTGGATTTCCCCGTATGTAATTATACATGGTCACTTCAAACCATTTAAAAAATTTAAATCCCAGCCTATATACTTCTCAGTGGTACATGAATATTCTTAACGATTCCATAATGGGAAAAGCCCAGTCATGTCTCTGTAACTGAGCAATGGTGATGCCAAGAAACACACACATAGGAATGATGATTATGTGTGCGTGCGTGCATATTTAGTCGCTTCAGTCGTGTCCAACTCTCTGCGACCCCATGGACCATGGCCTGCCAGGCTCCTCTGTCCATGGGATTCTTCTCCAGCTGTGTTAAAACTCTGAAGACTGATCTGTGTTGGGTTCATTAAGTCCCCACTCTCTATTAACATAGACTAGGAGGGGCTCAGAGACACAAGGCTACCAGGAGCCATGTCCAAGCTCATCTCCAGATAAGACTGTTAGAGAAACATGTTGTTGTTTTTTAGTCACTAAGTCGTGTCCGACTCTTTTGTGACCCCATGGACTGTAGCCCATCAGGCTCCTCTGTCTATGGGATTTCCCAGGCAAGAATATTGGAGTAGGGTGCCACTGCCTTCTCCAGGGGATCTTCCTGACCTAGGGCTCCAACTCGAATCTCCTGTATCGGCAGATGGATTCTTTACCACTGAGCAACCAGGGAAGCCTGTGGTAGAGAGTATCTCTGTTGCAATTATCGGCCTCCCTCCCTCGAAGATAATCATAAATCCCCAGCCAGCTGTGTGTGACCTGCATTAACTCCTTGGGCAAGCAGTTGTACCTGGCACCTTCCTGCTAACATGGAAATATAACATAGCTTTGCAGAGCCTAAAATACTTACCTTCTGGCCCTTCTGCATAAAAAGTTGACTGACTCCCATTTAAGAAGCTTAAAATCACTATCATAGATTCCAACCTGTTGCTCCACCATTAAAATTTTTTTTTCTCCTTTTAACAACTACATTTCTCTTCTGATTTAAAGAATGATTTTCATCCCTGAACTTTGAAAAAAATTAAGTTTAAAAATAAGGTAGGAAAACAACCCTAAAAAGGGATAATGATGATGGACTTTAAATACCATACTGTGTGGCATGTTCTAATTACAGATTCACAGAGAAGAGGACATTCTTTAGTCAAACACACAACTCAGCCTCAGACCCACAACAGGGCACCGCACCTATTTTTCTCCCGTTAACTGCCTACTCGGCCCATGTTGAGTGCCACGGTTCAAGAGTCCTAACAAACCTACACGATAAAGTCAGTTTGTTTCTGGAATGTGATCTGCCTTTTAAAAAAAAAAAAAAAGAAAAGAAAGAAAGTCTAATAACACTGTAATGGATAAATTAATATGGCTATTTTTAAAAAATGTATCTTGAGGAAAACACTCCATCTTGAGATAGAGGAAATTAACCAACAACATTTCCCTGCCTACCTATCTACCTATCCACCTACTTAGCTGCCCTGAGTCTTAGCTGCAGCACACAGGATCTTTGACCTTCTAGCTGGGGCATGCAGGATTTTTAGTTACAGCACGTGGGATCTAGTTCTCTAATGAGGGATCAAACCCAGTGCCCCTACATTGGGAGTGCGGAGTCTTAGCCACTAGACCAGGGAAGTACCTAATACGGCTATTTAAATCCGCAGTATTTTCAACAGCCAAAACAAAGTTCTTCTTTTTAGCCTGCACTGACTTAGCTAAGAAGTAACCTGGATTTGAAGATGTCTAATATAACAAGTGGGCTGGTGGCTCAGTGGAGGATTCGATCCCTGGGTCAGCAAGAGCCCTGGAGAAGAAAATGGCAACCCACTCCAGTATTTTTGCCTGGGAAATGCCATGGAGAGAGAAGCCTGGCAGGCTACACCACAGGGTCACAGGAGTCAGGCACAACTTAGCAACTAAACACCAACAAATGTGGCAGGCTGGGACACAGGAGATCCTTGTTCTTGAAGATACTGAATTTCAGAAAGGAGATGTGGGTAATATATCATAGTACAAGAATTCAAACATCATTTTTAAAACTGAGATATAATTGACATGCAACACAGTTCCAGGTGTACAGCATAATGATTTGACATTAGTATCTATGGAGAAGTGATCAAGACAATAAATCTAGTTAATATCCATTACCACACATGGTTTTTTTTCTTATGAGAATTTTTAAGATGTACTCTCTTAGCAACTTTCAAATAACCATACAGTATTATCAAGCACAGCCACCATGCTGTCCATTAGATCCGCAGGGCTTATTTTACAAACATAAGTCTGTAGCATTTGAAGCTGTCCGTTCAATTCCTCTGCCCCTCCCTCTGGCAATCACTCATCTGTTTTTCTGTACGAGTTCAGGGGGGTGGTTCTGATGGGGAGGGTCCACATATAAGTGAGATCTCTCCTCGTTTATAGCTATCTTTGTTGTTGAAGTAGGAATAGCTTTTCATCAACTGAACAGATCTTTTTTTTCCTAATCCTTATTACTCAAATCCGTCTCAAAGGACACACGGTGTTTATAACATACAAAGTTCTAACACAGGGTCCTCCACCTCATCGGTACTAACATTTTGGGTGAGGGAATTATTTGTTGTGGGGGAAAGGACTGTCCTAGTTGAGAACCACTGGTCTAGAGTGAATGGAAAGTTGAGAGTCACAGCCAAAGGAAAGGAGCTTTCAAACCCCATTAACCGAAAGCAGACTCCACTATTTCAATTCTAGGAATTTCCACAACCTCCTGAAGTCAGATCCGCCCAGACATGACCTACCTGGGGCAGATCTAATTTCCGGTGACCTTGGCTGGGTTCTTACAGAAGGAAGGGGTTGGGTGCAGGGAGGGAGTGCTGTAGAATGTGATTCAAAACATCTGACGGACAGAAGGAGCGAGGTCTCTGAGGCAGCCGGCTGGACGGCAGTACTAGGGGGCCTCTCTCCTTTTCCTCTTTTCTGTCCACTCGGCCGTTTTGGGGGTTTTTTTTACAGGTATTTTTCATGTTTCCTGGAGAAGGGAATGGCAGCCCACTCCAGTATTCTTGTCTGGAGAATCCCATGGAGAGAGAAGCCTGGCGGGCTTCAGTCCATGCGGTCACAAAGAGTCAGACAGGACTGTGTGAGTAACATACTTTCATGTTTAGAACTAACAACGTTTTTATGCAGACAATTGGAACCCGCACAGACAAAAGCCTGCTCAAAACCTGTGCTCTTCCACCTCGGGGGAGATTTCAACCCCAAGTGCTTGCGAACCTCAGTGCAAAACTTGTGAGGAGGTCTGGAAACGGTGAAGGTGAGAACGAAGCACAGCATCATCACCTGCCCAAAGTGAGTATGAAAAATGCGGTGTGAACAAGAGTGGCAGGGACAAAAGGGGCCCTGCTAGCCGGGGATGGACCAGGAGACTCAGAAATGAAAGGAAAAGGGGCAACCCAAGACGTCTCCCCTGCAGAGACAGCTGCACCTCGGGAGGGGACCAGGAAAAGTGAAGCAGCTTCAGGGCCACTGACCCCAGCGTCCCAGCTGCCATGGGTGATCTGCAGGTCCACCCGCCACGGAGCAGGCAGAGCAGAACACGGGGCCACCAGGGTGAGTGGTCCCGGACTCCCTTCCTGCACATGACCACAGGGCTTCAGACCTAAGGCTGGCACCCTCTTCGGCACCACTGCATCAGAGTCTGAAAAGCAGACAGTTTCCGCTCAGTTCTCAAAGGATGCAGAATTCAGCTAGTGTGGGGCCAGCACCAACCACTGAGGACAGAAAAGGAATGTGCTGTGAGCATATCGCCTGGGGTGTCAGAAATATACGTGCCCAGTGTGTCCCACGTCACCGGGGCTGTGGAGCAGCAGTGGTATTTGCTTTCTATAATAAGCAACGCCAAGGACAACTGTTCTACACCCCTCAGAGCTGAGGCCACCATTAAATTCCAGGGGAAAATGTGTGGCTGACATTTGTTCAGGACTCACAGACATAACCTGTCCCCTACAACCACTCCCAAAGGCTACGTGACAAGCACCGTGTAACTCCCCAGACTGGCCTATAGAAGCCCTTGAAGGCACTGCTCTTTTAATAAGGAATGTATTCCAGCTATCTGTAGCTGAAATGTGTTTGCAGCTATCAGCTATGTCATCGTTGTCATCATAAACATCATTTCTTGGAAATGTGAGCCTCAGTATCCTTTACAGCACTATTCCCACAGCAAGATGTGTCCTGTCCCGAACACCTGACCATAAACACACCTAAACACAGTATGGCTGTAAAATGAGGCTGCCTACATTCAGTACTATAAAGTTCACCATCTGTCCCATGCCTCGCCACAGTTCCCCGTGAGAAGGGCCACGTGGCATCCATGTTATTTCCCGCTGTCCACCCATAAGGTCAAACTGTCACCACCGTGAGCCACTGCCTTCATGGGGACAATGATGTGTAAAGTACATGAGCAGTAGGAGGTGAAAAGGAAAAAAGAAAACGGTGAAAGATTTTGCCAACAATAAACTAATCTTTGCTCACTGTTCCTCAGGTAAAGATGCAAAGACTCATTGGTGTCCCCCACTCGTAATCAAAACCAAAGCGAACTATGCTAAATGGCAAGACACCTGACTTATGAAACTGTAAGTCTTTCGCTGTTGTTCAGTCACTATGCTGTGTCCAACTCTGTGTGACCCCATGGACTGCAGCACGCCATGCTTCCTTGTCCTTCCCCATCTCCCGGAGCTTGCTCAAATTCATGTCCATTGAGTCAGTGATGCCATCCAACCATCTCATCCTCTGTCGTACCCTTCTTCCCCTGCCTTCAATCTTTCCCAGCATCAGGGTCTTTTCCAATGAGGCGACTCTTCGCATCTGGTGGCCAAAGGATGGAAGCTTCCGCTTCAGCATCAGTCCTTCCGATGAATAATCAGGGTTGGTTTCTTTAATGAGTTTATTCCCAATTCTGGGCTTCCAACTTGCCAACTGATTCCATCCTGGTTTTTTATTTTGATTTTCCCTACCTTCTTCTCAACTTCTCCTAACAACTTTTCAGTTACTCTACTGAACTACAGTGACTAGAAGTAATCCCAGGAAGAGGAACACCGAAAGAAATGAATCATCTCCAAGTTGCTGAGCTGAGACAATCACAGTGTAGGAATGTGACAATCCAAGGACCAAAAAACAAATTATTCTGTCTAGTAGCTAACCAATCATCACACAGCTAACACATGTGTCTAAAAGAAAACAGAAGATGAATCCAAAGAATCAGCCAACACATTTAAAATTCATTCAATCTGTAAGTCACTTCACCCATAAATCCATCTATCCATCAATCCAGCCACCTTTCCGCAAGTCCATCCTTCCTACCAGCATCTTTTGAGCCCCCTCATATGTACCAGGCACTCTGAAAGATTCACGGGTCTGTAAGTACCCTACATACAAACAAGTTTGGTTCTGAGAGCATGTTTGTAAGTTCAATTTGTTCATAAATCCAACAAAGTTAGCCCAAGTACTCAACTACAATTAGACATATAGTACTGTAATATTTATAATACTTTTTATGCAAATAATACACAAAAAAGTATCTTACAAAAAATGAAACATTTTTAATCTTACAGTACAGTACCTTGATAAGTACTATAGTACAACAGCTGGCATATGGGGGCTGGCATTGAGTGAACAGGCAAGAAGAGTCACTGACTAGAGAAGGGAGAAGAGGTGGGAGATGGCAGAGCTGAAGGATCTGTCTTCTGTTGTCTTGTCAGCAACAGAAGACAGAGGACCAGCTGTAGTTGTCCTGATGCTGACGGAACAACATCATGACAACACGATGGAACAGCATCAGACAACTCATGCCTCATGCTGACGGAACACGTGTTCACATCTTGGAAAAGTTTGCAACTTGAAGGTTTGTGCGTAGAGGACTTACTGTATATAAAGTCATTCCTGCTCTAAAACACTTATAACATATTGGAGGTAAAACTATGCCTATTCTAATACCCTCTACCTATAGTCTTTCTTCTGAAGCAAGAAATTATGTAACAGGGGGAGCCGAAGAACAAGACAAGAAAGAGAAGTAGGTAGCTGGGAGAAGGCCAAGCAGACTTTATACAATGAGCACAACTGTTCTAAGAACGCTTAAAAAATAGTGGGAAATCCTCTCTCAGGGACACAAAACAACTGGCTTCAGAACTGCATTCCATTCTTCCTTTCAGTGGAAACAGTAGGAGATACAGAACAGGAGGGGCAATGAAAGGCCATCACAAGATGTTTCACTCCTCATGGAACAGAACACCAGGTGTCCTTTACCTCTCAGTTCCTGGAGGTTTGTCCTCTCCTATTCTTTACAAGAATAATTAAAAAACAAAAACAAAAACTGGTTAAGATAATCTTGATGAAATCCTGGCTGTGTTCTGGCTACCATCTGTTTTTAGAAAAAATACACAAACGTACTCGAAACAGGAGTTTGTCATTACTTCGTAAAAACGAATGACCCAAGAACACAGTAGGAAGTAAATAAACTTAAAACAGCTATTTCTCATTTCAGCTGCGTGCATACTCATTAATTCCTCTGCAGAATTTTATTGAAGTTCAAGAACATTGAATCTTTTTCATAAAATCCCACTTCCTGAATTAAGAGTTGCTTAAGAGATCTTCTAGCACCATCAAAGAGACAGACGGCATGTTGGTGAGAACGTGAAAAAAGCAGAACACGCAAACCCTGCTGGTGAGAATGTAAAATAGTGCAGCTGCCATGGGAAACAGCCTGGCTGATCCTCAGAAGGTTTAACATAGTTACTATACGACCTGGGGATTTCACTCCCAGCTATATATCCACGGGAAATGAAAACATATGGCCACACAAAAACCTGTATATAAATCTTCCCAGCAGCATTATTCCCAAGAGCCCAAATGCGGAAACAAACAGACAGAAGGACAGAATCTTTCCAAATGTACTCAGAAAAGGGAGTATTATTCAGTGATTAAAAAAGCATGAAGAACGGATACATACTACAACATGGATAAGCCTTGAAAACATTACTCTAAGTCAAAGCTCTGGTGTATCCAGTGGTCATGTATCGATGTGAGAGTTAGACCATAAAGTAAGCTGAGCGCCAAAGAATTGATGCTTTTGAACTGTGGTGTTGGAGAAAACTCTTGAGAGTCCCTTGGACTGCAAGGGGATCCAACCAGTCCACCCTAAAGGAGATCAGTCCTGAATATTCGTTGGGAGGACTGGTGCTAAAGCTGAAGCTCCAATACTTTGGCCACCAGATGCAAAGAACTGACTCATTGGAAAAGATCCTGATGCTGGAAAAGACTGAAGGCGGGAAGGAGAAGGGGACAACAGAGGATGAGATGGCTGGATGGCATCACCGACTCAGTGGACATGAGTTTGAATAAGCTCCGGGAATTGGTGATGGACAGGGAGGCCTGGCGTGCTACAGTCCATGGCGTCACAAAGAGTCGGACACGATTGGGCGACTGAACTGAAGTCAAAGCACCCAGCCTCCAAAGACCACATACTGTTTGATTCCATATATATAAAATATCCAGAAGGAAAAGCCAGAGAGACAGAAAGTAGATTGCTGGCTGCCGAGGGCAGGTGTAGACAGTGACTGGAAACGGGGTGACTGCTAAGAGGCATGGGGTTCCCTTTTTGAATGATGAGAATATTCTAGAGTTAGAGACTGGAGATGGCTACACAACTATTAGTATATATTAGTAAGAAATTGCCTGCCATGCAGGAGACATGGGTTTCACCCTTGGGTCGGGAAGACCCCCTGGAGAAGGGAATGGCTGCCCACTCCAGTTCTTGCCTGGAGAATCCCATGAACAGAGGAGCCTGGCGGGCATGGTCCACAGGGTTGCAAAGAGCTGGACACAACTGAGCGACTAACATGCAAATATTCATTCTAGTACTATATTTAGTGAATATACTAAAAACCACAGAACTGAATACTTTAAAAGGCTCATCACTTTATGTGAATTTTCTCGCATATAACAAGAGGAGAGGGGGAGAGAGACAAATGGCTGCAAGAAAAACAGGCTTGTACCCTCATTCACTCCCTGGATCCAGTTATTTTAAAAGCCATCTTCACCTCTGGCCTCACTCACAGCACAGGCCAAGAAAGTCCTCTTTCCAGTTTACACTGGTTTGGACGGAGTCACCATCATTTACAGGCAAGGGAATATCAGCTATTACTTTTGCAGCAGACAAATGCCATGACTTTCAGAAACCATCTACAGAGCAATGCACTCAGTCCTGTCAACAACCACAAGTTGATATGTTTTCCCTAGATCACCAAAACAAGAGTTATTTCAGTGCTTTTACTAGAACTTTTATCAGCGGTATGATAGGAGGTAGGCTTCCCTAGTAGCTCCGTTGGTAAAGAACTGGCCTGCCATGCAGGAGACCCAGGTTCGATCCTCAGGTTGGGAAGATCCCCTGGAGAAGGAAATGGCAACCCACTCCAGTATTCTTGCCTGGAGAATCCCATGGAAAGCGGAGCCTGGCAGGCTACAGTCCATGGGATCACAAGAGTTGGACATGACGTAGCAACTAAACCACCATCACCATGATAGGAGGTAAGAATGGGTTTGTTTCACCAGCCAGTGAATTCCCAGCATCTGGAACAAGTGACAGATAAGTGTTCATTCACTCAAGCCCAAATCCTAGCTCGGCACCTGCTTACACATCAGAGAACGAACACCTGCAGGAATGGTGCTGCTCACAGAGAGACAGAGGGCCACTCAAGACGTCAGGAAGCGGCCGTAGATACCGCACGGAACACTCCCCTGGAAGGTGTGGACTCAAATCCAGCCTACTACACGTAGCTCAGAACCGCTGTTAATTACTAGAGACTACTCCACACTAAACAAGGAGTCACTCAATTTGTCTGCTGTACGAGAAGATCACACGAGATGGCTTGCTTGCCAAAGTGCTCCAAAGCCACAGGGCCCCTGACACTACGTGGCAGCATCTATATTTGGGGTCTTGCTGCCAGCACCTCCTGTGTCACACCCAGGATGGCTTTCATTTCGCTTTCCTCTAAACACCGTGCTGCAGAACCTAAGAACACACAGGCCTCGTTTAGCTAACCACGGGAACTAACCTCTCCTCTCAACCACCAAAACTACAGCTTCGGCTGTATTCCAGCCACCAGGCACTTAAAAATAACTTACAGACACGCTACACCCATCAGGAAGGTGACCGGGAGGGTACTGGGGAGGATGAAATGGTTTAAATGAACTAAGTGCCTGTGTGTGTTCCACTTGAGATCTACCAAGATTTTACCTAAATAAAATGATTTCTCTCCTGTGACAAAACTCAGTCCATCTCTTCTGGGGTTCCAGAGAGATTTAGGTAGACATGACATTTTCTTTAAGAGGCAGCCCATGTGCCAGCCCCGTGGCAATGCCAGGTTATGTCTGCATCACTACTCGGGCTGAGATCCGAGATTCTTCTCCAAGGATACAGACCTCTGTGTCCGAGGATGAGTACAAGACATGGAGGAGGGCATACAGGCATCCGGCGTAGGAGAGGCCAGAGAGGCTGCAGAATGCACTGGGTTTTGTGGTGGTGGTTCTGCCGTTTAAGTCAAGCTTTTCTTTTTCAACAGTTTTGGATTATAATTTATAGAGAAGTTGCAAAGCTAATACAGATGGTCCGCACACATTTATTCAGGCAGGTTCCCCCAACTGCTGACACTTTACATTCATCACAGCGTAGTAGCCAACACAGGTGCGTGACCATGAACGCAATCGAACAGTCCTGTGGATTTCACACTAGTGTTTCCCTAATGTCCTTCTTCCACCTCAGGATCCCATCCAACACACTCTACCTACTTGTCACGCCTCCTTAGGGCTTCTCTGCTCTGTGACAGTGTTTAAAGGCCTGGACAGTTGTGAGGAGTACAGGTCAGGTGTTCTGTAGAATGGTCCCTCCAAGCAGGCACTGTCTTAGGTTTTTTCCTCCAGGTTAGATGCGAGTGTCGTGGTTTCCACTGATGGTTCAAATCCAGCGGTCCAACTGCCTGAATGAAAATCCTGGCTTCACTATCCCTTAGCCTCTGGAACCAATTAACCTTTCACAGCCCTCGATTTCCTCATTTATGGAAGAGCATAAATAAACCCTCCCACCCTCCAGGGCACTGTGGGGCTAACTCTGAAAAGGAAGCGGGTGGATAATCAGGACTTCTCCACCGAAATTGTAAGTGGCCACCGATGGTTTAAACAAAGATGCTGGGCCAGAGACGCAGAACGAAGACTTGTAACAGACAGACCTGGCTTCCAGAAACCTGCCGGCCGATGGAGTTAACATGGATCATTTAAAGTTGATGCCGTAGGACTAATCTGGGCACAGGTACAAAGTGTCCACATGTAGGGGTGTTGGCGAAGGAAGCAGGCCTCACAGGAACAGGATTCTGAGAATGAACAGGACAGGCCCCATGGGCCAGGGGGAGTCACAAGGTGAAAGGTCCCATTTTCTACAAATCAGCCAGGGACCAGTGTAGATGCAGATACACTGTCACTGGCTCACCTGCTCTACTTAATCAGCACGTGTATTATGACCCGGCTTCCCAGTGGCGCTAGCGGTAATGAACCCACCTGCCACTGCAGGAGGGCACAGGTTCCATTTCTCGGTTGGGAAGATCCCCTGCAAGAGTAAATGGCTACCCACTCCTGGAGAATCTCAAGGACAGAGGAGCCTGGTGGGCTATAGTCCACAGGATCACAAAGAGTCAGCCATGGCTGAGCATCTGAGCACAAGAGCACAAACTACAAAAAGCTTAGCACGTCGAACAACAAAGGTATTCATCTTCCTCCAGTCTAAGACAGAGAAGTCTCAAAATCCAACCAACCAAGCTCGAGGAACCACTGAAGTCTCCCCAGTTACCCATAAAATGAGGCCAAATTACATTGTTATCCAATGCAACAGATTTTTTTACAACTATGCTTGTTAAAAAATACACGGAAAAACCCAGCAGCCCAGTCTTTGAGATATTAACTTTTAATTCCACCTCAGTCCATAAGACTCAGTCACTCATAGCTTGGAAATTCTCAAGCTCTTGTTGAGTAGAATCGATGGGTAGGCTGAAGCAGCGGCTAGGGGCTGTAGTAAGACCCCACTGGGGTGGACAAGAATAAGCCAAGCCCAGGGACAAGGGGGTGGGGTGAAGTCTGGGGCCTGCAGACGAGTAGGCCCCAGGGCCCATGGGGGCAGGTAACACAAAGGCCTGGGTCCTGACATTCAGGGAAGTTCCTCTGGGCTCCTTGGCAGCCTCTCCCCGACCTCTGAATGCCAGGCCCCACCTAGACCAAAGTGGTCTCCTCTCTCCATTCCTAGGAAACCTCTCACTACCTGCCAGTCAATGGTTGGAACAAGCTCAGTCCTGCAAAGAGTCGCTTTGCCAGCCATAGACCTGAGGAAATTTCCTAGGAGGGGAGTCTTCCCTCCCACGCCCCTCAACTCCATCTTTCCCAAACCACTCCAGCCACCGCTGAAGCCAAGCTCTGGGGATGGACACACACACACACACTCCACACATACTACCCCACTCAGTCAATGCCTCCCAACTCAGCCAAGCTCTGGGGACACACACACACACACTACCCCAAGCTCTGGGGACACACACACACACACACACCCCCAAGCTCTGGGGACACACACACACACTACCCCAAGCTCTGGGGACACACACACACACACACACACACACACACCCCCCACATGCACATACTCCACACATACTACCCCACTCAGTCAATGCCTCCCAACTCAGCCAAACTCTGGGGACACACACACACCCCACACACACACCCCACACACAAACACCCCCACTCAGTCAACAGCTGAATTCATAACTGGGAGCAAGGGCATGCACGCACTACAAACCCACAAGGGTGACATAGAGGGCTCCTCCTATGCAGCAGAGTGGACAGGATGGAGGTGAGGTGGGCCCAGCAAGAGCTCCACTGAGCAGGACTTCACTCCTGAAGCAAGGCCAGCTTCTGGTCATCACCCAGCTCCCAGCCTCACCTCTCACCGTCCTCCTAGCTTCACTCCTTCTTTCTCCAAAATGAAGTCCTCCTCTGCTTCACAGCAGGAAAGCAACTACAGGAGAGGAAGCTCGGGACTCAAATGTCAGGCCCAGCAAACGCCCCACGAGCCACCACAGGACGAACAGTCTAGGAGGCTCTGGTCTCTGACTCTACAGCAGATCCAAATGCCCGTGGAGCTTGGAAACCCCTGCAGCACCCAGGGACCAGCTCCAGATGGGTGAAGGTGCAATGGTGGGGGGCCCTCAGCTCTGGGCAAAGGCCTTTCAGGGGGATCCAAACAGACCAGGGCTCCTTCCTCCCCTCCATCCACAAACTCACCAATTCAGAGATTCTTGCACCTCCTTTGACTCCCAGGAAACACCTGATGCCTTTTCCGCTGCTTGCTCCAGCGAACTCCAGCTTAAACTATTGCATCGACCAAAAAGTTCCCTTTGGTTTCTCCATAACATCTTATGGAAACCACTGATCTGAACAGCTACCCCAAGAGAGGAAAGCATTAGATTCAAGTGAAACCATGAAAGAAGAAGGGCAGTGAGGGAATAAAGAAAAAGAAAAGGAAGTGGAAGGGAAAGGAAGTCAGTTAACGGTAAACCGTCTGCCCCCTAAGCAGAACGCATTGCTCCCACGTAATTCACTACACATGTGGATGGACATCTCCACCATTCTTATTTACTCCAATAACTAATGCTCACTGCAGTCCAAGTGTTTGTCTTAAAATTATTTAGCTGAAAGTCATTTCCAAACATGTTATTTAAAAATCATTTTAGACGCTGCTACAAAACTATGCCTATAACAAAGGTTGCTTGCTAAACATTATCTAAAAATGTATGCTTCGTAACTGAATGTCCTTTATAAGCATTATTTAGGGACTCTGCAGTATTATCAGCATTGCATTGGCCTGCCAATAAAACACCATAATATCCATCTCCAAGATACACAGGACAGGAGTGAAAGTCACTCAATCCTGTCCCCTTCTTTGAGACTCCATGGACTGCAGTAGCCCACCAGGTTCCCCTGTCCATGGGATTTCCCAGGCAAGAATACTGGAGTAGGTTGCCATTTCTTTCTCCAGGGGATCTTCCCAACCCAGGGACCGAACCCAGGTCTCCTGCATTGGAAGCAGACTCTTGACCATCTGAGCCACACGGCACTAATGCATGAAACCAGCGTGTGTGCGTGCTCAGTCCCTTCAGTCGTGTCCAACTCTGTGAGACCCTACGGACTGTAGCCCGCCAGACTCCTCTGCCCATGGGGTTCTCCAGGCAAGAGTACCGGAGTGGCTGCCATGCCCTCCTCCAGGGGAACTTCCCAACCCAGGGATCGAACCCTCATCTCCTGCATCTCCTGCACGGCGGGTGGATTCTTTACCGCTGAGCCACCGGGGAAGCCCTGCATGAAACCAGCATCCCTGGACAAAGCCACATAACTCCATGTTTAATCACAACTCGGCTGTTCCAGCGGCCATGCATCTTCCTTCCAGACTTCCACAGAACGCCTAGGTACTACTCACTCTTGCAAACACCAGGCCAACTCAAAGGCCTCTTATGTCATACAATCCAACCCTCTTTCTTCCCCTACCAAGCGACAGAGATTTGTCCACACACACTGGAAACCCAGAGAGACCTCCATTCATTTCCATGGCCTCAATTCACGGGTGACACTGATGGGTGCCCCAGGGACATCCCTTCTGGGCTCCAAAATCCAATCACTCTCCTTCAACTGACTAAAAGAGCAAACCCTCCTCCCCAAAGAGGTTTGTTTAAAACCTAAGTGAATCACAGAACACTAGCAAGGCCAAAGTACTCCTGCCTGGAAAACCCCAAGGACGGAGGAGCCTGGTGGGCTGCAGTCCATGGGGTCACCAAGAGTCATGACTGAGCGACTTCACTTTCACTTTCATGCATTAGAGAAGAAAAATGGCAACCCACTCCAGTGTTCTTGCCTGGAGAATCCCAGGGACAGGGGAGCCCAGTGGGCTGCTGTCTATGGGGTCGCACAGAGTCGGACATGACTGACGCAACTTAGCAGCAGCAGCAAAGCCAAAAGGTGCCTGGTGGCTAACCCAGAATTCAGCCCGATGAGGGCGACCCACCAAAGGCCATTAAGCATTTAAAGAGTATCCCTACAACTCACAGACCCTCCTCGTCTCAAGAACTCCTTGAACTCTTTTTGTTCTAAGAAAGCGCTGACCTACGAGTTTGGGTGTCCTCTCGCGGTCATCCATCACAGACAGGGAGATAAGCTGAATTCTTCTGAGAAGCGCTGCTTGCAGGCCGAGAAGGCCTGGCGCAGCTGAGCCAAGTCACGGACGAAGCTGTGCTGCTCTCCCTGGAGGTGAGAGCCGTAGGAATCACAACGAACAGCTCCTTGGATCTGGAGAGAACTTTCAGGGGTTCCTTGCTTCCCTGAGGGCCCAGACGGTCAAGAATCTGCCTGCAGTGCAGAACAGTGTTTGATCCCTGGATCGGAAAGATCCCCTGGAGGAGGGTACAGCAAACCACTCCAGTATTCTTGCCTGGGAAATCCGATGGACAGAGGAGCCTGGCGGGTTACAGTCTGTGGGGTCTCAAAGAGTCGGACACAACTGAACGACTGACACTTCCCTGCTCCCTGGGGGACAGGTTCCTGGGAACCCTACTTCCTCCTGGGTAGTTTTAGCTCACTGCTGCCCAACAGAATTGATGCAAGCCACACAGAGGATTGTAAACGTTCTAGCAATCACCCTTTGCGGGGGGTGCAGGGAGGGGGGAAGGTGAGATTAACTTTAATCATATGTTACTTAACCCCATAGATTGTATGCTTCAACTTCAATACACAATCAATATAAAAATGGAGAATTTAATCTCATATTCTTTTGTCCCCCTCCCCCTACAGTAATTCTCAAGGTCTGGTGGGTATTTTATAGTCACTGCACATCTCAATTCAGAATAGCCATTTTCCAGTGGCTCACTAGCCACGTGTGACTACCGGCTACAGCACCAGACCATGAAGTTCCATGAGACATGAGAGATGTAATTTGTGAGCTAAGGCAGTGACGTGTGTACAAAGGCATGAACGCAATGTCTTCTTTTTATTTGCTTTTTCCTTCATTTCAGGGAACATATAAAACTTCCCAGTGACAACCAGCACAAGTATGTACGAATTACTCACCCTCACCTGCCCCAACCTCACCTACCTGAGTTCAACATTCACCTAGCAGACATGAAAAAACAACCTTTTTCTCTAATTTCTGAAATAACAATAAAAGAATGTGATAAATCAGAATTACTCTAAGAATGCAAATTCTACATGCCTAGTATATAAGATGATTAAAACAGCTTGGGGGAACACTTGGTACATAAATTGCCCTGTGACTTTTTTTTTTTTTTTGAACCAAAGGGAAGAAGCAAAACATAGCATGTTTACTGTTATACGAAACCCACAGCCGTTTCAGCAGTTTCATTTTTTTAAATTCTTGAACCCTTAATCGCACATGTCAGCTCATTATCTGAGTTACTGGTGGTTTAGGGTTAAGACAAATAAAACTAGACAATTAATTATACATCAAGCAGCAGAAAGTATGTGCTTTCACCCCGAAACTTGCCCTCTCCTCCTCCCAACCATGACCAGATATTTGGACTATGATAACAAGAAGAGGAAAAAGTCTTACAGATGCAATAAGAGTTGTCCAGAGCAAATGTATTTTTTAATTGGGGTTTCCATGAGCTAGAGGCTGGAAAGTGGAATCATGGAGAAACAGTAAAATCTACCCTGGAACCCAGTGTGCAGGGATCCGAAGACAGACGGCAGGAAAACTGGTAAATTTGCCCCAAATACCCAGCAGAAAGGGAGGTGAGTGGCTCTGAGAGGCACACTGGCTTTTCAAAATCTGGAGGGTCACCTCAGTCAAGCCATTGGTACAAACCAGCCAAGCCACTTGTTCTTGCCACTCCCTCATGTCCGATCCCAACCCCACTTTCCCCTCCCGCCCCAACACCCAATCTTATCCCTTTTTAATCTATGAGCTGCCTCCTCGGAACCAGGGTGATCTTTGCAAACCCACCTCCCATCGTTGCTTAAAGCCTCTTGCATTCAGACAAAAATCTCTCTTGCAGCCAGTACATGCCCCAGCCCCTTCCTCCCCGCTTTGGCCTCATTTGGATTTTTGTTAGGTCCCATCCAGCTTGCACTGAGTCCCTGCCTGCTGCCCTACCAGGAAAAACCACTACACCCTTCTAGCCTGGTCATCAACCTCACCCACCTTGGGAGGCCCTGGCCTGCTCATTGCACCTTTGTCCCATGACAGAGAAATCCATACATAAATAACTCACACGTGATGCCAGCCCTCCCGGCTAGATGGGAGAGCCGGCACCACCTGCATAGGAAGGACAGAGGATGGACTTCTAACAGTGACCCAAGAACTAAGGACAGTGTCTTTTACCAGCCCTGCCCTATTAACAATGACCCTGATCTTCCGTCCGTGCTGTCCTGAGTGTTCACTGGAAGGACTGATGCTGAAGCTGAAACTCCAATCCTTTGGCCACCTGATGCGAAGAGTTGACTCACTGGAAAAGACCCTGATGCTGGGAAAGATTGAAGGCAGGAGGAGAAGGGGACGACAGAGGGTGAGATGGTTGGATGGCATCACCGACTCAATGGACATGAGTTTGAGTAGACTCCAGGAGTTGGTGATGGACAGGGAGGCCTGGTGTGCTGCAGTCCATGGGGTCACAAAGAGTCAGACACAACTGAGCAACTGAACTGAACTGACCTTCTGCGCCGTACTTTCCCCTAAACTTACTTCTACAGCATTTAAACAGATGAGGAAACTTGTATTACAGATTCTGAGGTCCACATTTGTGGAAACCAATGATAAAAGCTATATCCTAAAAAACACAGCATATCCTGGATAACCTACCGACAACCACTGTTGCCCAGAGCTCCTACCACTAGCAGTCCAGGGTTCCTCACCTTGGAACCCAGTCCCTGGGCCTGCTCACCACCGGCCCCCCTGTGCTACTCCCAAGGCTGGCCAGAGTCCTTTTCGAGATCACAGAAGGATGCTCGGAATTCCTACTCACCTGCCCACCTCCTAGTGCCTTGGTTCCCTGGAAGCTTCTAGAACCAGCCCATCATGAAGCCACATTCTCCACAGTTTAAACGACTTGACTTGAGAAGCCGTTTGCCGTCTCAGCCCAGGGAAAGGTGTGCAAAATGATTTTCCAGAATTCTGACCTGGTGTCCTACTTCTTTCACGAATCCCGAGGTAGATTCTCCTCTTTTAACAAACTCATTGCATCTAGAGAACCACCACCACTCAAACTGCAAATGCGCTCACTCACGCTACAAATGTTGACTTAGCCCTTGCTGGGCTAAGGGTCATGAAGTGACAGAATTCAGTGACGAGAACATGGGCTTTGGGATTTAGCATCCCAGACTCCAATCCCCCCACCCCACTGACCATGAAATCCTAGAGAACAGCAGTAACAAGAAACACCCATGTCAGCCACTGTTTCAAGAACTTCACTGACCAGTTTAACTCTAACATTCTATGAGTGAGCAATGAATAATGCCCCCATTTAACAGATGTGAAAAACAAGGCACAAAGCAATGAAAAAACCTGCCCGAGGTCCCAGAGCTAACAGGTGTTGAACCAGGTTTGTTTTTTCTTTAAAAAAAAAAAAAAAAAAAAAAAACAGTTTTATTAACATTTAACTTATACCCCATTAAATGATTTGCACCCAAAGCAAGTCCATCTTCCATTATCATTCCACATAATTCTGCCTCTCCTGTCACTTAGCTATCCCAGCCACAGTTTCCTACTTTACAAAATGCAAATGATGAACAGTCAAAGGGTGAAAGACGGGAATGCGTCTTAAAACAGCCCAGCCGGGCACCTGGCTCAGGAAGCACCCAACTGCCTGAAAACGAAGGAAAGACAGTCTGCGCTCCAAGAGCGTAATCTAATCACAGACAAAACTAGCAAATACAGAAAATAGCCATAATAAAACGCAGAGAGAGAGAGAAATGACCCAAAAAGAGCAGATTAAAATACAAAGGGGAATTGTGTGTTTAAATGGGAGGATCGGTGTTCCTGGAGCTGAGATATTAGCAACAGAGAAGCTGGGCTGGGGAATGCTGAGTTTTCCATCACTCCATCACTCAAAACACAAACTGCAGGAAAGCGGCCCAGAGCTCTGTTAGCAAGATGAGTCTTGCTTATCTGACACGAAGAACACGAGGCAGTGAATCACGCTTGCTGTGGAGGGCGGTCTAAATCCCCTTTTTCCAGAGATGGATTTGACTCTTTCAGCAAACCAACACATGCTTGCAAACACTACCAAGAACAAACGCGGTGTATTCAACCTCATCCAAGTGTCTGGTCTCCCGCTAAGCTCACTGCTGTCTTCCGAGGTTCATCATCTCCCTTCCTGACCTTGAAACTCTCTCTCCCAAACTGTTACTGACCTTGGGGACAGAGTCCTACCCCTGTCAAGAGGAGAGAGGGAGGTTGAGCAGAGAAGAGGAGTGCCCAAGGAGCGGGCCTCCCACCCTAAGGCCAGCTGCTTTCACTCAATCAAAGCCCCCACCCGCCAGGGCCATGCCTATGCCTACTTCAGCTCCACCGACTGACTGGGGCCACCAAGCACGGGAGTTCTGGAGAGGCCAAAGGCAGCCTTACCTTAGACGCAACCCACTTTCAAACACATTTTTATGGCTCACAGGAACCCAGTTACATTGAGGGATCATTTGCCCTTTGCTTTAGAGAATAAACTCCCTTCTATGGGAGAAACTTTTTAAATTTAACTCCCAATTTCAAAGATACTAAATGGCTGGTGGTGGCTCAGATGGTAACGCGTCTGCCTGCAATGCGGGAGACCCAGGCTCGATCCCTGGGTGGGGAAGATCCCCTGGAGAAGGAAATGGCAACCCACTCCAGTACTCTTGCCTGGAAAATTCCATGGACAGAGGAGCCTGGTAGGCTACAGTCCGTGGGGTTGCAAAGAGTCGGACACGACTGAGCAACTTCACTTCTTTCTTCTTCAGCACCTTTACACACAAATCACCCTGGGGGCTGACCTGCACATAGACACTGCTGGGTCTGGGGCGAGAGCTGGGGTGGCGGGGAGCTGGGCACAGGGCGCTCGCTGCGGGGGGGAGGTGAAGAGCAGCTTGTTTAATAAAGTGACATCTGAGGAGGGAGAACAATCCAGGCTTTGTTGAGTCCAACTTCCTGTTCCATATCTTCCAAGGCAAATTAAAGAAAAAAAGAAAAGGAGAAAAGCCCCCTTAGATTAGGACAGCCCCATCATCAAGGGCAGTCTCTGTCAGAAGCAGCAGAGATTTCTGGGCATTTTCACAGCAGTGCTAAGTGTCTGTCACACACAGCCCATACCCATGACAGGCCCCGAGGGCACCCGCCGGCTGGCCGAACAGCAGCTGTCCCATCCCCGGGCCACCCGCAGGCTTCGGACAGGGGGTCCCTGGTGGGAAGAGGGGCAGGATCTCGGATGAGCCCTCCCAGCCCTCCATCGCTACAGAGTGAGACGAGCAGTCAGCAGGTGGCTGAAAACCAAAGGAATTGGCTTCAAGAAGCCCGTTGAAGCTCCACTTCAAGAACGGCCTGAGGCAGGTTTCTCAGCATCAGCAAAACTGACAATGTTGTTGTTCAGTCACTGCTCAGTCGTACCCGATTCTCTTGCGACTTCATGGACTGTAGCCCACCAGGCCCGTCTGCCCAAGGGATGCTCCAGGCAAGAATACTGGAATGGGTTACCACGCCCTCCTCCAGGGGATCTTCTGGACCCAGCGATTGAACCTGGGTCTCCTGCATTGCAGGCTGATTCTTTGGCCACTGAGCCACCGGGGAAGCCCAACACTGGCAACAGATGCAGAGAAGTCTCTGGTGTGGGAGGCTGCCCTGGGCACTGTAGGAAGTCTAGCAACATCTCTGGCCTCTATCCACTATATAACCCCTGCTCTCAGTGTGACAAGCACTGTCAAATGTCCCCTGGGACCAAAATCACCACCCTCCCCATTGAGAGTCACTGGTCCGAAGGAAAGAAAACTGTGTGAGGCCCACTGACATCCCACCTGAAACTCATTAACCAACAAGGACTGGAAGAAGCCAGCATGGCCAAAACCCACCTCAAACCAGCTCTCCAGGCTCCCTCCTCCTGACATCCTCAACCATCCCATCTCCCAAGGCAAGAAGTGCCAGAATGCTGTAGATCAATGGTCCCTGACCTTTTTGGCGCCAGTTTCAGGATGATTCAAGCGCATTTCATTTTGGGGGCACTTTATTTCTGCTATTATTACATCAACTCCACCTTAGATTAGTCAGCATTAATCCCAGAAGTTGGGGAGCCCTGCTATAGACCCTGCTAGTCCTTCCACGGAGATGTCTCCTGACCCACCCGCCCCCCCTCCTCTGAACCCTCTTGGTTAAAATGGAGACATCTACATTCAAGAACCCAGCACCATTTCTAAGTCACTTGAAAAACTCTGCTCCCTCTGTTTCTGCTCTTTGCTTGCTTCTAACTTTATTACACGGCAGAGCCAAGATTCAAAACAGATGTCATTCCAGGGCACGTGTTCCTGTCATCACGCCACACTGCCTCCGGAGTAGGAGACAGAGGAGCAGCCACCAGAGGGAACAGGAGGAGGGAGAGGTGGTCCCAGGAAGCACAGCAAAGCCTGGGAAAACCAGCGGAGAAAGTCAACTGCTATGGAGAAGGCCAAAGAAACGACCGCTGGTCACTCGACCTGATGGCCTGATCACGGCTGATGGCATTTCATTTACAGTGATTTCCTGAAACATGAAAACCCACAGGACAATTCCACCCATCCTGAAGCAGGGCCAGCTGCTGCCTTGAAGGGCAGGGGAAGGGAGGTGGGATGAATTGAGAGATCGGGACTGACATCTACAGACTACTACGTATAAAGTAGATAACTAATGAGAACTTGCTGTATAGCACACGGAACTCTACTCAATGCTCTGTGATGGTCTATATAAGGGGAAAAAATCCAAAAAACAGTATGGATATATGTATACACATAAATAATTCATTTTGTTACATGGTAGAAACTAACACACTATTGCAAAGCACCTATACTCCAATTTATATAAAAAAAAAAGGGACAAAGTGGGACCTGTGTTAAAGCCACCCTGACACTCTGCTCCAAGGCCACAGAAATACATCCATTCCCTTCTAACTGTAGACTTCTTGCCAGATAGAAACCAACATAAATATAGAAATATACATATATATATACATATATATATATATATATATATATATATATATATATATATACACATTTATCATGCTTCCCTGGTTGCTCGGATGGTAAAGAATTCGCCTGCAATGTGGGAGACCTGAGTTCAATCCCTAGGTTGGGAAGATCCTCTGGAGAAGGGCATGGTAATCCACTTCAGCGTTCTTGCCTGGAGAATCCCCATATACAGAGGAACCTGGTGGGCTACAATCCACAGGGTCACAAAGAGTCAGATACGACTAAGCAATTAAACACACACACATACATTTATCAATAAGCATTTTATATACAATTAAAATCAAAGCCAACACTGGCACATTATTCAGCTGTAAAATGGAATGAAGTACTGATACAGGTTACCAAGTGGATGGAACTCAAAAACATGCCAAGTGAAAAAACTCAGACACAAAAGGTCACATTATTGTATAATACCATTTACATGAGATATCCAGAACAGGTAAACCCAGAGTGACAGAAAGAAAATTGGTAGATATCAGGGGCTGGGGGAGGAGTGAATGGGGGATAAATGTCGAATGGATTGGAGGTTTTATTTGAGGGTTAAATTAGGTCATAAGGAGGAAGCCCTGATCTAACAGGATTAGTGCCCTTCTCCGAGACCTCACTCACACCCTTACCTGCTCGTCTCACATCCATGTAAGGGCACAGCCAGAAGGGGGCCCTCTGCAAGGCAAGAAGAGAGTCCTCACCAGAAACCAATCTGCCAGCACCTTGATCTTCGAGCTCCAGAACCATAAGAAAATAAAAGCCTGTTATTCAAGCCACCCAGTCTGTGGTATCTGGCGACGGCAGTCCAAGCTAACTAAGACAGTGGAAAGTGGAAGCCTTAGTTGCTCCGCTGTGTCCAACTCTTTGTGACCCTATGGTCTGTAGTCTGCTCAGGCAAGAAGACTGGAGTGGGTTACCAGGATCTTCCCTCTAAACTATGTTCTATAGGGAGATGCCCCATCTTGGTGAATGAATGTAAAGTGATAAAGAGGGATGACAGAGAATTTTGGTATAGCACACAACCCTCCAAACCTCACACCTCTGCAAAAAAAAAAAAGCAAACTTTAAAAACTGAAAAATAAAGCTTTATCCCCCCAACTCCAAAAGACAAGCTTATCCAGCGTCTATTCCTGGCTTAGCCAAGTAAAACAATGAATAGGCAAAAAAAAAAAGGAATCATGTGGGGATCCACTCAAAAACACAGAAATTCAACCTAGATATCACTCTTGCAAAATGGTTTCACAATAAACATTTTTTGGAAGCAAGCTAAAACTAACCCAAAAGAAAACAGAGGCCATTCCAGTCCCTTCCTCTGCTCCAAAGTTAAGAAACATCACTGCTTCACTGGGTGGAGAGTGCAAGCCCAGTCAAGTTTTGTTTGGTCCACTCAAGGAAAACCAAAACATTCCGCGTTACTTCTCAACACTTTACACACTGGGAAAATTCACAGAAACCTACTTATCTAGTCCCTCTGTAAAAATGAGAAGACCTGGCAAGACGGAGCCTTAATTCTCTCAGGTCTGTGAGAGCCTGGCGTGCTGCAGCTCATGGGGTCGCAAAGAGTTGGACACGACTTAGCAACTGAAAAACAGCAACATTAAGGTGGTTGACCCTAATCCTGTTGACCACAGTCCCCACACTCCCTATAGCACACAACCTGCATCATCTCACTTACCCTTCTTACCCCTAAACGGCAACTCTTTTACACAGTGCTTCTTTTTTTTTTTTTTTTTGGCAGTTTAGTTGCTTTATGATGCTATTTTCTGCTGTACAACAATGTGAATCAGCTATATGACATGCATATCCCCTCTTTTTTGGATTTCCTTCCCATTTAGGTGGTCACAGAGCACTAAGTAGAATTTGTGTGCTACACTGGAGGTTCTCATTAGTTATCTGTTTCATACATAGTAGTATATCCATGTCAACTGTAATCTCCCCATTCATACCACCCCTGCCTTTCCCCCCTTGGCGTCCACACATTCTCTACATCTGTGTCTCATAACTTTGCTTTGTAAACAGGTTTATTTGTACCATTTTTTAAGATCCTATGTGCATTAATATATTTTTCTCTTCCTGACTTACTTCACTCTGTATGACTCTCTCTAGGTCCATTCATGTCTCTGCAAATGGCATGATTTTAGACTGGGTCCCAACACAGGTCTTTAAAAATGCATTATTTTGTACATAATGCCTCCATTCATAGTAAGATTTTTGAGGAAAGTGTTTCAATTATTTAGTGGGCCTGTCAAGCAGCGCTCTTAATTAAACTTGGCTCAAATCAAAAGAAAACGAGTATGTTTTTAGACCCAGTCTTGGGCATAATACATTAAATCATATCTTAATTCTGACCAAATGGCAGAATAAAGCCCTTTTTAAAAGCATGAATTTTAGCCACCCAAGTGAGTCAGTATTCCATTTATAGCTGCCATGGGTTAAGGCTTCCAACGTCTTTCACCCACCACCCTGCCCCACTACTAACACACACACCCCATGTCATTGCCTCAATATTGAATTTCAGCCTCCAGCAAGACAGACTGTTTCCATTAGTTTGGTTTGGGATGATTCCTGGGCTGTAGGCACGCTCCCTGGCCAGCTGCCAACTGAACACCAGAATGCAAGGAAATTGTTTATTCCTCAAAAAAATGAAGAACTGATTCTATCTTCCCTTTGGCTTTCATAAAAGTTCACTAAAAAGGAGCCTACATTTCTCACAGTGTTTCCATTCTGTTGGTATTTAGGTCCTAATCCAAATCTCAAAAATTGCTGTATTCTCCCCAATGACAGAGTAAACAATTTTCACATTAAGAATTGAAAGGTGCTAAAGACAAAATTTAAATGGTCTAAGCAGCTATCAATACTTTCTTAACAGTCTTACTGATTAATTGAAAACTCCAAATCTTTGGTAACAATCAACTCTTCTTTGACTCATAAGAGAGCAGGGAGGCAAATGCTTGGGAACTTTGGAAAGGATCCAAGTCTTTGTGCCATGAATTACCTGTGAATATTTCAAACTGCGATTTTCTACTTCTCCTTGCCTGGCCATCTGAAACTCAAGACTGAAAGATTAATTTCAAGTTTCACCCTCGGTGTCACAGAACCTCCTTCTTCACAGCTCTGCAAATAAGGTTAACTTTCTAAGAAATGGCACGTGTAGGGTGGATACTCCAGGTGAAGAAGGAACAAGAGATCTGTCATCACTGAGACCCCCCAGGACACCAGTGAGTCAGAGAGTTGGGGCGAGAGGGCCAGGAGGGGACACGTACACACAGAAGCAAGATCAGCCCTCAGCAGTGGCCAAAGCAAGGGGCAGCTGTGTGATTGAAGGTGGCCAAGGAACCTGTTTCCCTGGTGGGCTTCCCTGGTGGCTCAAACAGTAAAGAATCCACCTGCAATGAGGGAGACCTGGGATTGATCCCTGGGTTGGGAAGATCCTCTGGAGGAGGGCATGGCAACCCACTCCAGTATTCTTGCCTGGAGAATCCCCATGGACAGAGGAGTCTGGCAGGCTACAGTCCATGAGGTCACAGAGAGTCAGTCACACACGACTGAACAACTTAAAGCACAAGAACCACAAGATCTGGAGTCAGAACAAGAAAGGTAATGGTTCAGAATGAGGACAGAAAAACCAGAGCTTTAAATACAACAGGCAAAGCCAAGCTCAGATCTGCAGTGGGGTGGGGGAGTATGTGGGACGCAGCTGCTGAAGAGACACCAGGAGAAGGAGGAGCATCCATAATGTGGGTTACTTTGTGCACCTCCATGCTCAAAAGTTTTTTATCATCTCAATCAAGGTGAAAGAAACAATACACCATACTCATCTAGCCTGAGCTCCTTATGGGCAATAAGCTAGGTCAGGAAAGGCAAACGCACGCTAGCAACTTCTGAATCTGATCTCAACAAAATGATAAAGACCTTAACATTCCAACGTGAGAGCAGCTGGGCCAAGAATGCTCCCGGCTGATCCCCACTATTGGCCACATGGCCACTCCAAGTAATCCTCACCCGTGACAAGCTTTCCAAGGACCATCACAAGCTTCTGCTGGAATCCTCTATGAAGCCTGCATGGCCCATTTCTGAGACCACCTTAATGTTGCTGTTTTTCAGTTGCTAAGTCGTGCCCAACTCTTTGTGACCCCATGGGCTGCAGCACACGAGGTTCCCCTGTCCTTCACTGTCTCCCAGAGTCTGCTCAAACTCATGTCCATTGAGTCAGTGATGCTGTCCAACCATCTCATCCTCTGTCAACCTCTTCTCCTGCCCCCAATATTTCCCAGGCTCAGGGTCTTTTCCAGTCAGTCAGCTCTTCGCATCGGGTGGCCAAAATATTGGAGCTTCAGCAACAGTCCTTCCAGTGAATAGTCAGGGTTGATTTCCTTTAGGATTGACTGGTTTGATCTCCTTGCAGTCCAAAGGATTCTCAAGAGTCTTTTCCAGCACCACAATTCAAAAGCTTCAATTGATACCCATTGTCAGTAAAGCTATGCTCTCAGACTGGCCAGCAAAAGGGCAAATCAAAATGTCCGTGACCATCTCCTCGTTGGGACCAGAGATGTCCCAACAAGATGGCTATGTCACGGTTAATTCTGCCAAGTCCACTATTTTCATTTTTCCAATTTGCAAATATTGAGTTCTGAGCCTCAGCTAATGTCCTATATTTGAGGGAGCCCTAGACAAAACACACCCTCCACTAGGTACACAAGCCACAACAATAACCTTAAAATAAAATTGCTGCCAAGTGTGAGATCCTACCGCCCTGGGAAAAGTCCAAACACTTGATAAGACTCAGTCTTCCAGACTGACAATCCACCTGGCTGGAGAGCTGTGATAAGCTTGAGAGATATCAACCTGGAAGAAGAGAAATGAACACACAGGCCCCAGAGTCAGCCAAGAGACCTGGAATCCCATCTACCAGCTGGGTGACTTGACTAGTTACTGAACCTCCCTAAGTCACAGGGTGTTCAGCTCTCTGTGGGGTTAACAATAGTTCCTAACGTACAGAATATTCAATGAGGTGATGTACATAAAAGGCTCAGTACAGCACATGGCCTTAAATAAGTATCTCATAAGTGTCCTCTATTCTTGATATCAGTTTTAGAGGCTTATAGCTTCTAGATAAATCTGAGGGACCTTTCAAGGTGCATCAGTTGGTCAGCTATACTTCCTTGGTATCCTCTGGAGACACCTCCATCGAGTCATGGACTCAGTAAGGGCAGGTGGGAATCCCACCCACAGCCAGATGCCAGCTTTAGCACAGCCTTAGACTTCTCTGGTGGCTAAGATGGTAAAGAATCTGCCGGCAACACAGGAGAACTGGGTTCGATCCCTGGGTCGGGAAGATCCGTTGGAGAAAGAAATGGCAACCTAATCCAGTATTCTTGCCTGGAGAATCTCATGGACAGAGGAGCCTGGCGGACTGCAGTTCATGGGGTCGCAAAGACTTGGGAAGGACTGAGAGACTAACACTTTCACTTGGTCTCTGACAAGCATTCCAGGTTGGCACAGCTGGATCACGCTGAATTCTTGAACAAGCAGTGTTCTCTGAAGCAAAGAAATCACTCACCATACTCGAGTTTCTTATCATTAATCTGAACTAACTGAGCTGGTGACTAAGTCCCTGGTGCATGTCCCTTACCACGCATGGCTTGGTCCGGAGTGCTGAGACCAAGCCTTGGTGATGATGTCATCGCCGAGGTCTCATTACCAACATCAAGCCCAGATTTCTGTCATGAAATCTAGAGTCCTTAATTCCACATCAGGGTCAGTTAATGCCCAACAAATTATCCACTTGGTAAATTAACGTTATGTTAGCAGATAGTGGTTTTGACTCTTGTTCTAACAAATTAAACATCCCATTTAGAGCCCCAAGGAGTCCTTTTATTTAAATGGTTTCCAAACAACAAACAAAGCATGAGTGACACTGAAGCTCATCTAGAAAGATGTCTCATTCACCAGGTTAAAAAGCAACAAAGTCAACAGAAAATAAGATTGTTTCCTGTTTTTGGTGTACCTGCTAGACGAGGGGGAAAGGGGAGAAGAATCATGGAAAGAATTCACTCCTACTACAAAGCACACTTAATCTTACAATTTTATATGTCAGTTACATCTCATTGAGCCAAAATGTTAAAAAAAAAAAACTCACTCCTCAACCTCAAATTAAATCCAAGAATTTAAAGATGAACCCAACCTCATTTCCCTCCTGCCCGAAGGTCTGGCAAGAACAACAGAAACAGTGTGAATTTCTAAGTATTTTTCCATTGAAAATGAAATGAAAGCTGCCTGCTGATTCAACCACCCTTACCAACTTTTTCAATGATTTATTACTGTGGCTAGCAATAAAGACACAATAGGTGAAAATTAAGCAGAAAGAAAAAAAAAAAAAAAGTCACCCTTACTCATCAAAACTGGGAGAAGGGGAAAAGAATGAAAAGGTGTGGAACTTGTTGATAAAGGTTCACTTATCCTGTTCCAAGAGGCTGCCTCGTGCATGATTAGGGTTGCTACCCTCTGTGCTTGGTAAGTAATATTATTAAATGTCAAGAGGCCCGGAGAGAGAGGGCAGATCTCACATGCTGGCCCCTGCTAGCTTTCTCCCATCTCAGAAATAGACACATCCATTTTCTCTGTCCTGTGACCAAATGTGTCCTGCTGCCTGTTCCTCTGTTTTTTAGGACAAGAGAAAGCTCATAGTTTAAAAAGCCAAGGAAAATTACTTTATACCCTACTACATAAATAAATAGATTTACGTGTGTGTGTGTGTATATCAAAGTCAAAGTGTTGGTCACGTAGTCCAGTCCAACTCTTTGCAATTCCATGGACTATAGCCTCCCACGTTTCTCTGTTTGTGGGATTCTCCAGGCAATACAAGAGTGGGTTGCCATTTCCTTCTCCAGGATATCTTCCCGACCCATGGATTGAACCCTGCACTGCAGGCAGATTCTTTACCATCTGAGCCACTGAATGAGCATATATACACACACACAAGCACAGAAAATTAAAACACAACAGGGTTATAGAATCAAGCCAAACTTTCACCCCAGGATTTCCCAACCTTGGCACTGCTGAGGTTTGGGCTGAATCAACTTGGATAGTGTGGGGCTATTCTGTGGTTTCTAGGATGCTGAGCAGCAGTCCTGGTTTCTACCCAACTAGATGCCAGTAGTACCCTCCCCACGTCAGTGGTAACAGCCAAAAATGTCTACAGACACTACTAGACGTCCCCGGGAAGGCAAAGTCACCCCCTGTTGAGAACCACTAGTCTGTATGAACAGACTTCTAAGTCCATCCCTAATGATAACAAGCCCTTGGCAACATCCAAAGTGTACATGTGATGACAAAGAACACATCTGCTGATTCAACCAGGCTAGTATTTTCCTTTTCAAAATCTGACTTCTTAGGAATGAAAAACATTAGCAGCTACCATATTGCCACCTTAATTGAATTAATGCTTTGAAAAGTTGGTTGCAACATAAACCATTATCTTTAAAAAATCTCATATCTGTTGAAAGAGGGTAAAAGCCCAAAATGGTTTCTTAAAAGTTTTATCACTTGCTGTTAACCTAAAGCTGCTCTGGAAGAATAACTTTTTTACCACACACACACAAAATGTATTCTTAAACTTGAATGACATAGCAGTTTAATCAATTTCTGCTAGGAAAGATGTGAACAGTCCAAATGCCCCAACCTTGATCAGTCAGCTGAGGGTCACCAACATCTCAGGGTTGTTGTGGTTCAGTTGCTCAGTTGTGTCCGACTCTTTGCGACCCCACAGACTGCAGCATGCCAGACTTTCCTGTCCTTCACTATGTCCCGGAACTTGCTCAAACTCATGTCCATTGAATCGATAATGCCATCCAACCATCTCACCCTCTGTCGTCCCCCTCTCCTCCTGCCTTTCATCTACATCTGCAGGGCAGACAGAGCAATCAGCAACACAGATGACCAGCAGGATTCACAAACTGCCCACAGACCCCAAAGCAAATACGCCTTCTCCCAGCATCGCTCCGTGGGAATCTGGAGTTTATCAGAAACAGACAAAAGCCAAGAAAAATGACTCCAGAAATTCAGAGTGACCTTCGCCTCCGGAGAGATGCTCCCCAGAAACCTACAAATATGTCATTGAAACTATTCTTTGAATCTTCTCTCCAAACTCAACTCCTACTGCGCCTGTCACTCAGGATGGATGTTCAGTTGCTGCCATCACAAAAGCCATCAGAAGGACTGTCTCTTTGGTTTGTTTGATTACAGGAAAATTTTTTATCTCCTGTTGCAGTTGCTGACAAATTAGGTCATTCTCTTGGGGCTGGTATCACACGACTCTGGTCTGCCCTCTGGGGAAAGGCAAATATACATTCCCAAAGCTCTCCACACGGATTCCACCTTCACCTCCTGTAACACAAACTACTGTCATCACCTCCAAATGGATTCTAGCTTCATACAGCTGAGTATCTTCGCGTTTAAACCCTGGTTCCACCACTGCCCAGCTGTATGAACTCAGACAAATGACTTCACTTCTCTAGGACTCTATTTTCATATGTGAAACGGACATGAGAATGGCACCAACCGTATAAAACTACCGGGCGCATTAAATGAATTCATCCACATCAAGAATTTAGCAGAACCACAGCTCATGCCGAGCGAGTGATCAATACACTTTTACAAGTTAAAAAACTGGATAAAAGAAAATGCAGATGGTGTGGAAGCTGGAAAGAGCATGATGGCGAAGCCACAAGGCAGATTCCATGTCTTCAAATCACTACCAACATCCCACACTATATTCAGTCTAAGTCTACATTGTAGTTCCTCCTTGGACAGATAAACCACTGCCTTGAGTAGATGACACTGGCGGAATGTACTTTTTTCTTTAGAAGGTAATTTTTTTAAGACAGGATATACCATTTTTTAAAGCATATTTTCATTTTAAAGACAGATTTTTAATTTACTTTATGCTATTTATTTGGGGGGATGCACTCTGCAGCATTAAAATTAGCTTCCAAAATTCCACTTTCCTTGAGGGAAGAGCTATTCAACTTCATCAAATATTTTATAATACTGCAAAAGGACACCCTCAAGGGACCTTTTATTCTTCTGACAGATCCTGTTTCCTCGTCTCACATGCACATGCCAACTCTAAAGATCTCCATCTAGGGATCCGCTGGAGGTTTCAAAGCCCTCAGAGATTTTAAGAGATTCAAAGGACACAGTCTAAGTTACATTTCTGATCCCATCATCTGGTGATAAACCTTGGGTCAAGTAACCTTGTCCTCTGTGCCTGGGGTTAAAGGAATCCACCTGACATCTCATAAAATAATACATGAATAAAGATAAAGTTACACTCCCACTGAAGAGCCATCCGAGTTCTCTAAAAGATTTTACCTATTCATTTCAGAGGAACAATTTCTCAACACTGCCTGCAAGCCACAGAAGACCACAGCCCAAGGTAGCCAAACTAAACCGATTTTGCCCCCCATGTTTACTCTTAGAGCCAATGACTCGTGTTTTAATTTTTTGTAGTAAAATACTGGAAAAGAACTATGGTGAAAACAGATGACCGACACCCTTCACAACATATGCAGAGTCCCTGACTTGCTCGTTCTCCAGAATCCTGTCTGGCAGACACCAGTCCTGCTAATGTTACAATCTGGAGCTCATTTTATGTCTTTTCTTCTCATACATACTTGGAACAACAACAAGAGGTTCCATCTTTAAGATGTCCATCAGCAGATGAATGGATAAGAAAGCTGTGGTACATATACATAATGGAGTATTACTCAACCATTAAAAAGAATACATTTGAATCAGTTCTAATGAGGTGGATGAAACTGGAGCCGATTATACAGAGTGAAGTAAGCCAGAAAGAAAAACACCAACACAGTATGCTAACGCATATATATGGAATTTAGAAAGATGGTAATGATAACCCTGTATGCGAGACAGCAAAAGAGACACAGATGTATAGAACAGTCTTTTGGACTCTATGGGAGAGGGAGAGGGTGGGATGATTTGGGAGAATGGCATCAAAACATGTATAATATCATATAAGAAACGAATTGCCAGTCTAGGTTCAATGCAGGATACAGGATGCTTGGAGCTGGTGCACTGGGATGACCTAGAGGGATGGTATGGGGAGGGAAGTGGGTGGGGGGTTCAGGATTGGGAACACGTGTATACCCGCAGCGGATTCATGTTGATGTGTGGCAAAACCAATACAGTATTGTAAAGTAAAAAATAATAATAATTAAATTTTTAAAATATTTACAGAAAAGGTACACTGGCCTTTTCAAAGAGAACCTAAGTGAACGTGGTCTTAGAACCTAAAATACAATGAGCTAGTCCACCAGATCTACTCAAAGGCAAGAAAGAATTTGTTACAGCTGAAAAGCTACATTACCAAGAGACACATCCAAGAATCTCAGTGGTTCTCAAGGTGTGAAAATTAACGCCAGAATTTGCCATCTGCACCTGACTTCATCCTTGAAGTTGAACTTGGCATCTACTTTTGCGAGAATTCAGTATTCCGATGACCCCGTCCTAACAAGGCAAGTTGTATGCAAAACAGTGGGAAGGCTGCTTCTGATTTTCATCTTAGAAAACTGTAAGTTCAGAACCACTGCCAATACAAAGTCTGCTTCTGGACACCAAACAATATGTCTACTAGATGTGACAAAAACCCTAGGCAACGTGGCCTTGGTCAAGACACTTCAGTCCCCAACAGCTCTGCCTGCCTCAGTCAGAAACTGTGATGCTGTGCTGTGCTGAGTCACTCAGTCGTGCCCGACTCCTTGTGACCCCATGAACTGTAGCCCACCAGACTCCTCTGTCCATGGGGATTCTCCAGGCATAAGATCTTCCCTCCAGGAGATCTTCCCAATCCAAGGATCGAACCCAGGTCTTCCAAATTGCAGGCAGATTACCGTCTGAACCACCACTGAGCATATATGTGTATATATGTTTTCATAAGGGATTTCCCTGGTGCTCCAATGATTAAAGCTCTGTGCTTCACTACAGGGGACAAAGGTTTGATCCCTGGTAGGGGAACCAAGTGGAGAAGGCAATGGCAACCCACTCCAGTACTCTTGCCTGGAGAAACCCATGGATGGAGGAGCCTGGTAGGCTGCAGTCCATGGGGTCTCGAAGAGTTGGACACGACTGAACGACTTCACTTTCACTTTTCACTTCCATGCACTGGAGAAGGAAATGGCAACCCACTCCAGTACTCTTGCCTGGAGAATCCCAGGGACGGTGGAGCCTGGTGGGCTGCCGTCTATGGGGTCACACACAGTTGGACACGACTGAAGTGACTTAGCAGCAGCAGTAGCAGCTGGGGAACCAAGATCCCACAAGCCATCCAATTATTGAGAAGGAAATGGCAACCCACTCCAGTATCCTTGCCTAGAGAATCCCATGGACAGAGGAGCCTGGGGGGCTACAGTCCCTGGGGTCTCAGAGTTGGGCACGACTGAAGCGTCTGAGCATCCATGCACATGTTTTTATATGTATGTATAAATTACATATATTGATACGTATGTACACATGCACATCTATGACATGTTAATTTCATATATATAAACCAGTCTGGGGCTTTCCTGGTAGCTCAGACGGTAAAGAATCCATGCCTGCAATTCAGGAGACTTGGGTTCGATCGCTGGGTCAGGAAGATCCCCTAGAAAAAGGAATGGCTACCCACTCCAATATTCTTGTCTGGAGGATCCTATAAACAGCCTGGTGGGCTACAGTACATGGGGTCACAAAAAGGACACTGAGCAATGAAGCGTGCATGCTAATCCAGTTTAAACCAAAAAAATCTCTTTTACACTTGAGAAGTAACAGCTTACCTACTTGCTGTTGAAACACCGGTCACACTCTATACACATCCTTGCCAAAAAAAACAAGAGCAGGTGGACATTATTCATATAAAACAGGAGTTACAAAGAGAAAATTCATATGTGGAGAAACCCTTTGATAGACAACCCAGGAAGTGAGAAGCAGGAGCACATGCTAGGATGTGGGGCTCACTCTGGACTCAGATTTTTGTCACAAAGGAAGCAGGTAGCAAGGGCAGAGGGTAGCAGGCGGAGACTGCAGACCTGGGCAGAAGGCTGGCTCGGAAGCCAGCAGGAGGTGTCAATGGAGTTCAGACTGTGCCCTCAGACCAGGGGAACTGTCACATGGCCCCTCACCTAGGGGATTTTAAAAGGTATCAAGAGTTCCTTTTCAACAGATTTACCTAAGCTCAGTTGGGAAAGAATCCACCTGCAATGCAGGAGACCCTGGTTCAATTCCTGGGTCGGGAAGATCCGCTGGAGAAGGGATAGGCTACCTACTCTGGTATTCTTGGGCTTCCCTGGTGGCTCGGTTGGTAAAGAATCTGCCTGCAGTGCAGGAGACCTGGGTTCCATCCCTTGGTTGGGAAGATCCCCTGGAGGAGGGAAAGGTTACCCACTCCAATACTCTAGCCTGGAGAATTCCATGGACTGTACAGTCCATGGGGTCACAAAGAATCAAACACAACTGAGTGACTTCACTTCACTTCTTCACCTCTCTCAAGATTTTTTCCCTGTGCCCAATAAACTTTTTTCAAAGCATGGGATAAAAAGAAGCAAGAAGGCGGCAGTAAGGAGAAGCCGGTGACTAGTAAAAAAATAACTGGGCAATCCTCCCCTCTCTGCTGGTCATCCTCACTAGGGATTCCTCCCAAACTGGCCAGACCTGGGACCAGAGTGAGGGTGCTTCTCTGCTCTGTGCTCCGAGCCTCCCAGCCTGCAGGGCGACCGGCCTTTAGGTGGAGGCTGGACCTCATCCGTTCCACTTCTCTGGCCACACCTCCCAGCCGGATGAGTCCTCCCTGCTGCCAACACCACCTACCCAACAAGTCAGGGCACTTTCCCTGCCCTTGGACGTCTTGTGTGCTGTGTGTCACGTGCTAAGTCACTTCAGTCGTGTCCGACTCTTTGTGACCCCATGGACTGTAGCCCGCCAGGCTCCTCTGTCCAAGGGATTCTCGAGGCAAGAATACTGGAGTGGGGTGCCATGCCCTCCTCCCCAGGATCTTCCTGGCGCAAGGATCGAACTTGCATCTCTTACGTCTCCTGCACTGGCAGATGGGTACTTTACCACTAGTGCCACCTGGCTTACATTAAAAATACCCACCCTTCCATCCCGTCCTGTTGAGATACTTATGGATGGTCAGAATATCTTGTCACACTCTTGTTCAGCATCCCAAGAAGTCTAGGTTCTAGAGAACTCCAACACTGCTCACCTGGCTGTTCCACGTAGGGGCTGTCATGTGTGACCTTGAAAGTTTAGCTATCAGGGTTCTGATTTCACGAAGCTTCTGTCTCAGGGAAAGAGACGACGAGCAGGAATCTGCTGCTTGGTAAGCAAGGGTTCAAACGCACTAGGTCTAAGTGAATCTACCTCAAAGTGCTTGAGATGGAGTCACCAATCAAACCATTTTTTGACAGCAGCAGTGAAACAGACTGCAAGGAGTAAACTAGAAGGGCCGTGAGAATCTGAGCTCCCAGCAGCCATGGGACAGAGTAACTTACTATGCAAACAACTGCTGGCCTCAGAATGATAAGGGATGTTAGCACAGGTATTAAAAGGGTAACAGTCCACTGGAGTATTGCTCAGCAATTAAATGGAACTAGTGATGCACACCACATGGATGGGTCTCAAGAAAAATGAGTGAAAAATGCCAATCTCAGAGAATTTACACACTGATTCCATTTATGTAACAGTCTCGAATGAGAAAGTTATAGAGAAGAACAGATTACTGGTTACGAGGGACTAACCAGGGGTAGCATGGAGCAAGGGGAAGTTCTGTATTATGGTTGTGCTGGTGGTTTCACAAATCTATAGATACGGTAACATAGCCTAGAACTACACATGCGCACCAACAGATGAACAGATGTAAAACATCTGAATGAGATCTGCAAACTGTACCCTGATGCTGGGAAAGACTGAGGGCAGGAGAATAAGGGGTAACAGAGGATGAGGTGGTTGGATGGCATCACCGACTCAATGGACATGAGTTTGAGCAAACTCTGGAAGATGGTGAAGGACAGGGAAGACTGGCGTGCTGCAGTCCATGAGGTTGCAAAGAGTCAGACACAACTGATGGCCAAACAACAAGAAACTGTACCAATGACAATTTCCTGGTTTTGATTTTGTACTACTGTTATCTATTGTTATGTAAGACATCACTCCCGGGGAAGCTGGGTGACAGGTATACAGGGCCTCTTTGGGCTATTCTGGCAACATCTGAGTCCATATTGCAAAAAAAAAAAAAAAACAAAACAAAAACAAAGCATGCCAGAGTAAGACTATATGAAATAGAGAGGGAGAAAGCAATAGATATAATTTACCTCAACATGTTCTCAAAACTTTGAAAAAATATGGCCTCCTTTTATCCTAGTGGAGAACAACGGCTAGTTTGGTAACACAGCACAGTATAAGAAACATTTCTCTAGTGATCTAAGCAGAGGACTTTGGAAACAACAGGTAAAATGCTAGGAGGGAGACCAACAAAAGCCTTAGGGCAGAGAGCACAGCTGGAAACGAACAGTCCCACCAGATGGAACAACACAACTTAGATAACGTGCATGCATGCTCAGCTGTGTCCGACTCATTGTGACCCCAGGGACTGTGAGCCCACCAGAGGCTCCTCTATCCATGGACTTTTCCAGGCAAGAAAACTGGAGTGAGTTGCCATTTTCTACCCCAAATTTAGATGATAAACCAATTCTAAGTGTCCACGTCTCACGGCGCGAGTTTGGATACTAAATAGAATAAATTTCAACACTGATAAATGTGTGCTTCCCCATTACCCAGACAGACAAAAAAAAGCAATCAGGAATGGATATAAACAAGGAAGGGTGAAAAAAGATTCTGGCAAGATCCAAATTTAAGCTGTGACTATGAGAGCATGGCCATGGTACAAGGCTTCTCCACTACAGTGATTCTGCATCCCCTTTCTGACCAGGAAAGAAAGTGTGAAGTCACCCAGTCAAGTCCTACTCTTTGCAAGCCCATGGACTGTAGTCTGCCAGGCTCCTCTGTCCATGGAATTCTCCAGGCAAGAATACCAGAGTCAGGAGCCATTCCCTTTCTCCAGGGAATTTTCCAGACCCAGGGATTGAACCTGAGTCTCCTGCATTGCAGGCAGATTCTTTACCAGCTGAGCCACCAGGAAAGGATCAGAGGCCAGGGATGCAGCCCAACACTCTCCAAAGCACAGGACAGCCCAGGGCTACTATGACTAACCCAGCTGGAATGTCAAGGGCGCTGAGGCTGAGAGGCCCTACAAAGAGGGTGCACTTGCCCACCTCTGAAAATCTGAGGCTGAAAACTACAGGAGGGCTGTGCAAAGCCTAAAAGAACAAACTGTGGGCAGAGACAGGCACAAGCTGACTTGAGCTAAATGACAATGGTATACACTGAAAAAGGTGGAGTGTCTTTTTCACAAAGCACTCTGCACTTCTATTTTGGAGTCCATGGAAAGATTTCCTGAGGGTAATTAATAAAAATAATAAGCCTCAGGACCTCCGTGGTGGTCCAGTGATTAGGAATCTGCCTGCCAAGGGAGGGTACCTGGGTTCAGTCCCTGCTCTGGAAGATTCCACATGCCTCAGGGCAGCTAAGACTGTGAGCCACAACTACAGAATCCCACAAGCTCTGGAGCCTGCAACTAGAGAAAGCCCATGCACAGAAATGAAGGCCCAGCGCAGCTAAGATAAATAAGAAATAATAATAAGCCTTAAAGTCACACACACACACACCCCTCAACAGTGTTGCATGTTACCTAAATCCCTACAGTTGGAACCAGCCCCACATAACTGTTATAGCCCAGGGTTAATTCACAAAGATACTTACAATTCAAAGGAATGAGAACTTAAAAGAAAATTCATACAAAAATTCCCCCAAACAAATGGCCAATGGCTCCCCAGGTAGCATGAAGCCAGGACCCTGTTCGTGCTTTGGTCTTAAATGAACATCAGGAACCACAATGGGATTTTCTGAGGTTGGATGTGGATAAACATCCCACTAGTAATTAACTGAGAGAAGGCCTCCCTCCTCCACTTTGCTTCAGAGAAGAACCCAACCCACCAATGGACACAGAAATCAAGTATCATGTGTTTCCCCTGTGAAACAAGGCATGTCATCAAGACTCTAATAAGACCCTGCTATCACAGGTACGTCATGACAGGTTGTCTCAGTTGTGCCTGCTCCAAGCTGCACAGACACCTCTCAGAAAGCTTTCCTGCCAAACAGTCTAAGTAAACATGTGCAAACCCTATGAGCCAACATCTCTACTCCCGGAAAATCTAACCTCAAGAAATAATCAGGCAAGCGTGCAATGACCTGGGTATAAGAATGCATGTGTGCTATTTTCTGTAAGAGCAAGCACCAAGAAACACCCAAAATGGACATGTACATACGAACACATGCCCAGGAAGATTAGCAGGACCACTGAGACCAGACCACCCACAACACCTGTCTTGGACGGTAGGCTTTAGAGTAGAGCCCTGCACATCACAAAGCTAAAAAAAAAAAAAAAAGAAGAAGAAGAAGTTAACAAACAGAAGTTCCTCCAATGAGCGAATCCAATCTTTGGTGGAAAATTATTAATTCTGAACTTGCAGTAGTAGCAATTATTTGATATAAATTCTTGCTTACTATAAATAATAGTAGCAAAAGCTTCCAAAACCCCAAACAAACCTAATTTGGCCACTTCACTTTTTAAAAACTGTGGGTTTTTTAATTTTAGAGAAAAATTTCTTCAAATAGAAACTATCAATACATGTGAAACATGCCAACAAAATTGATATTTTCAGGAAAAGTAAGGAAATAAAAACATTTACATGACGAGGAAGAAAGATTAACACATGCATAATCCCTTAACACATCTTTATATGTAAACCATTTTCTGGCCAAGACGGTGAAGATTTAGTCTCATCTAAAAACAGATTTTTAATGAATTACTTCTGCTTTCAGTTTCCTTTATAATATATACAAGATTGAAAAGTTTGAGGAATATTTTCAGAAACAGTGGAAATTCACAATATTATTTACATGACTCATACAATAAAACTAGAATATTGTATACTTCTTGCACTATCAGTAACCTATATCAGGTAATCTCATTCCTTTTTTTAACCTAAATATTGCTGTAGGAATTTTGTTGACAGTGCCAACAATTAATGTCTGCCTTAGCAAAGCCAGCCTTCCCCAAACTGAAATGAACCAAAGAACCACAATGACTCAAGAAAGGTCTTCTACTTTAGTGTTACTGTCAGTAAAACAAAGTTATTGCGAAAATCTTGACTGCAACCATATAATTAATGATTCTACTGAAATATGGGCAAGAAAAGCAGGTCTGTGGAAAATTTACTATGAGGATATGTCTATTATTCATGCAAACATCACTTGTCCATCAACAGAACACCCACATACGTGCAACTATAATTATCTTTGTTCGTCTTTGATGATCTGACTTTCAGCAAGAAAACCCACAGCTTTAGACATTTTTTTATTACATCCCAATGAAGGTATATCTGTCAAGGCAGGAGATTAGAAGACACTTATTTACCGATTTGGAAGCTTGATTTACAACACATATTTAGAGATGTGATTCAGGGTGTGCATTTGTACTCTTGTCCCTGGCCCTGAAAACGATGGGGGCTGCCTGTATACATGCAAGATTCTTAAGATCTAATGCTTTTCTCAAGTAACTCTTAAGTGAAAAACACTGCATATGTGCTTTCACAGAAACAGATACAGACGCAAACAGAACACTAACAGTAAGACCGAGGAAGTTTTTGTCCTTTGTTCATGGCATTTTCTAAATTTTCTAAACACAGTACATACTCTATGCAGGATAAAGCGGGGCGGTGGCGGCGGGGGGGGGGTTGTGAATGAATCTAAGAATGACACAGAAAAGTAATATATTGTATCTATGTTTATCAAGGCTTTTTTTTTTTTCTGAAGCAAGAATACTAATTCTAAATACTGACATATTTCTAGTAACCCAATTTAAGTAAATGAAGCTGATAAACCCAAAAAGCAACAGTAGCCACACTCATAAGCATGCAAGCTACTAGAAAAGCTTCTTTTAAAATAGACCTTTTTTATTCTTGAAATTTTCTTTTCTAATACTTTTGTGAATGGAATTCCTTTCTTATTTACTTTCAGATAGTTCAATAGCATAAAGAAATAGTTATTTTTTGTATATTGATCCTGTATCTTGCAACCTTGCAAAACTCACTTATTAGTTCTAACATATATGAATACATACATACATATATACAATCTTAGGATTATCTATATGAAAAGAAAAGTGAAAGTTGCTCAGTTGTGTCTGACTCTTTGCAATCCCCATGGACTGTAGCCTGCCAGGTTCCTCTGTCCATGGAATTCTCCAGGCCAGAATACTGGAGTGGCCTTTCCCTTCTCCAGAGGATCTTCCCAACGCAGGGACTGAACCCAGGTCTCCTACACTGCAGGCGGATTCTTTACCAACTGAGCCACCGGGGAAGCCCCTAGGATTATCTATATATAAAAGTATAAAAGCTTTTAATTTCTTTTCCTTGTCTTATCACACTGGCTGGTTTTAACAAGGCAGATACCATGAGCACAGACTCTACAATGAGGTATTTCTATCTCTCTCCACAATGCACATCACTGTCAATGGATACTGCTTACATGTTATTAACTGACCCCCCAAAACGACACAAAAGAACTATGGGATTTTTTTGGAACCCAATAGATCCAACCAGTCCATTCTAAAGGAGATCAGTCCTGCGGGTTCATTGGAAGTACTGATGCTAAAGCTGAAACTCCAGTACTTTGGCCACCTCATGAGAAGAGCTGACTCATTGGAAAAGACTCTGATGCTGGAAGGGATTGGGGGCAGGAGGAGAAGGGGACACAGAGGATAAGATGGCTGGATGGCATCACCAACTCGATAGACATGAGTTTGAGTGAACTCCGGGAGTTGGTGATGGACAGGGAGGCCTGGCGTGCTGCGATTCATGGGGTTGCAAAGAGTCGGACGCGACTGAACTGAACTGAACTGAATTAGGTAAGAGGCCAAGCGAAAAAGCCACTGTCCATGCCACCTTCCAAACCTCATCTTACCTTCCCCTTTAATCACTGGCAGGTAGTCAAGATAAACATTCCATCTCCAAAGTACAAAAATTTAACTTTACCTACCTTTTCTAATATAAATCTCTTTTTAAAAAAATAATAATCAGAATGTTAAATGCCTGTATACAGAGGCAATTTTCATCCTGGAAGAATGGATCCTGAAGCTGGGGGGAAGGTAAAACTAGGAAATGCCTAACTGCCATCTGGTCGTTCCCTGCTCTGGCCATGCTTCAAAAGATGCGTCATGGCTTTGCCACAAGAACGCTAACACTTTTTCCTATAACTGGCAAAGTCAGATGATGTGATGTCATGCAACATGAGAGGGTAGGTTTAAATTGGGAGTTTTGTACATTAAGCCTGGCGGACACATTTTCCGAACGGCTCTTAGCAAGGCAGAAGAATGTTTTATTCAAGGATGCTCTTTGGAAAACGTTCCACTCTGCTGTCAATGATCAGTCCCCTCACAAACATTCATAAGCTAACAAGTAAAACAACAGACACAGACGCAGTCTGGAAGGTAGCCAGAATCTTTGACTTAAAGAAGATTCCATCAAAAAACCTCCAAGAGGAATTCTCTGATAACTTGAGAGTCAGAACTGGGGAGACAAATGAGTTCTACCCTTTCTTTTAATTAAAAAAAGAAAAGACACTTCTCAAAACTCTAGTTTTCCAAGGGCCTTATTATCTACATCTCCCTACCATGCTCAGGAGCTTGGGGCCTGCAGCTTTAGAAGCTACATTTTATGAGGATACATGTCTTTCCTCAGTAAAAAAGGCACACCAAATAAAAATTAGGGGCATGCTCAAAAGCTGATGAACACTTTCCTGCTGGGTTTGCAGAGTTTCTGGGAGGGTGTGGGCCACTTGTTTTCCCAAGCCTCCAAGCAGTTTTCAACTCAAAACTTAGGTACTAACTGCCTAAGGTTGAAGGTACTTCAACAAAGAAACAGCGATGCCAGCATAATACAAATGACACCAACGGAAAAGGAAAGCGTGGTGGTGAAGAGCGCAGAGGCCCTGAGACAGCCTGTCTGGGGTCAAAGCCCGGCCAGCACTGTGTGACCTTGGGCCAATCACTTAACCTCTCTGGGCCTCACTTCCCTCATCAATGGAGCCCTACTCATAAGGTTGTCACTTACTTACTGAACGAATTACTGAACGTAAAGTGCTCAGAAACATGCCTGGCACATAGCACTCAGTAAACTGCAGAAGTACTTTTCACTGTCTTCAAAGAATTATAAAATGCTTCATAATCAAAAGGAAAGGTCAGAAGCATCTCCGCTCCTGACACTGGAAAAAAGAAAAAGAATCTGTACTTAAGAGGAAAATAACAGCTACACAGGATAGCATCCCATGGTAGAGGACCTTTGAGTGCAAACAAGGTGATGAAACTTATAAATCAAATATTTAACTTCTCAAGACTACACATTTGAGAAGGAAGAAAAAAATCAACGTCTCTAGCTAAAAGGGGGAGAAGGCAATGGCACCCCACTCCAGTACTCTTGTCTGGAAAATCCCATGGATGGAGGAGCCTGGTAGGCTGCAGTCTGTGGGGTCCTGAAGAGTCGGACAGGACTGAGCAACTTCACTTTCACTTTCATGCATTGGAGAAGGAAATGGCAACCCACTCCAGTGTTCTTGCCTGGAGAATCCCAGGGATGGGGGAGCCTGGTGGGCTGCTGTCTATGGGGTCGCACAGAGTCAGACTGAAGCAACTTAGCAGCAGCAGCAGCTAAAAGAGGGTAAATTCCTAACACAGTTCAGTTCAGTCACTCAGTCGTGTCCAACTCTTTGTGACCCCATGAATCACAGCACGCCAGGCCTCCCTGTCCATCACCAACTCCCAGAGTTTACCCAATATCATGTCCATTGAGTCAGTAATGCCATCCAGCCATCTCATCCTCTGTTGTCCCCTTCTCCTCCTGCCCTCAATCTTTCCCAGCATCAGGGTCTTTTAAAATGAGTCAGTTCTTCACATCAGGTAACCAAAGGACTGGAGTTTCAGCTTCAACCTCAGTCCTTCCAATGAAAACCCAGGTCCTAACACAACCAAGACAGAAAGAAATAGAGCCAAGTCCACAGGAAAGAGAGGAGGGACCATGAACTAGACCTATGGAGATGGTTTCAAAAAGGAGCCAGACAGGCAGGACATCAGATCGGCAGAGAGAACAGGCCAGACAAACGTATGGTGTAGGCCAGGTAATAGATCCTGTGGAATCCAATTCACAGAGGAGGAAAGAATAAAGAGTTGCCAAATCAGCAAGTCTTGGAAACTAGACTAAGAATGTGAACTTGACTTTATAAGCAATGTAGACATGCTTCTGACAGAATTCTGGAACATCAGCCAGACATGTATTGGTCAAAAGCGAGAAAATAAATGCACTCGAACACCAGAAATGATACTGGAGACAGCCCGGAGGCCAAGATTTCCCTGCTCCATTGAGGACTGGAGTTTCAGTCACTATCAGAGGCCACTTGTTCTTAATTTCCAAGTTACTCTAACCTTGTATTATTACTCACCTACCAAGTGCCAAGTGCTTTGTAAATCTTATCTTGAATTCTCTTAATAACCATGCAAGGTCAACACTACTAGGCTCACTTAGAGACAACAGGATTTGGGCACACTCTGGGAGATAGTGAGGGACAGGGAGGTCTGGCATGCTGCAGTCCATGGATTCACACGATTTAGCGACTGAACAACAACAGAGAGAACCGAAGCCCTGGAAGGTCAGATAACCTGACTGAGAGCCTGTAAGTGCAGAGGGGGTGTGCAGCCAAGCTCCCAGAGCCCACATCTTTTCTACTGTGAGTGATGAGGTGCTTTCATCCAACCTAGGGGCATGCAGGCCCTCGGAGTGAGGTCCAGCTTCCTGCGGACGGCCGGACGGCTTCTGCTTGAGTGTATGTTAGTCTCTTAGTCATCTCCAACTCTCTGTGACCCCATGGACTGTAGCCCACCAGGCTCCTCTGTCCATGGGATTCTTCAGGCCAGAATACTGGAGTGGGTTGTCATTTCCTTCTCCAGGGGATCTTCCCGACCCAGAGATAGAACCTAGGTCTCCTGCACTGCAGGCAGATTCTTTACCATCTGAGCCACCAGGGAAGCTGGAGTACTCCCTGCAAATCAATGACCTGAGAGCATTATCCAGCAGTTACTCTGAAGACAAAATTTTGAAACCCATTTATAAGAAGGTATCCTACGTCCCCCTGCCCAATCTCCACAGAAGAGCACATTCAAGGTGCCTGTCCTTAAAGCTGACCCCACTTAAAAGGCTGCTGGAGAAGCAAACACACCGCCCTCTCTGTCTGGCTCTAGTTAAACAGTGCTTGACCCGCCCACGCTGCTCGGGGCCTGATCTGGTGAGAGGTGAGCACCCAGAGGACCAGGGCTCCCTGCTTGCCGCTGCTCCTGCGGCTTTGCTGTGCTCAACATGGCAGGGTCAAAAAGTGCAAGAGAAGTCCTTGCAGGTGTGCAGAAAGAGCAAGGCACTGTGACTTCCCTGGTGGTCCAGTGGCTAAGAATCCACACTCCCAATGCAAGGGACCTGGGTTCAATCCCTGATCAGGGAACTAGAACCCGAATGCTGCAACTAAAGATTCTGCATGACCCAACTGAGATCCCATGTGCCCCAACCGAGATCCGGTGCAGCCAAATAATTATTTTTTCATTTTTAAAAAATTAAAAGAAAGGGCAAGGCACTGTGACTTCACTGCAGGACAAGACGACACCAGGGAATGCTCCGATTTCATTTTACAGTCGTCAAAGGGGTCACCTGCAGGATGCGGTGGGACGAAGAAGTCCTGAATGGTTGCCTTTGCCCTTGAGGGACAATTGGGGGGGTGGGGAAGGGGGGGGTAGCTGCCAAAAACAAGAGTCTTCAGTTTTGTTTTGTTTTTTTACCAAGACAAAACAATACCAGTAAGATGTGGGGGAAAGGTGGGAGAAAAATAGGCTTAAGAACTCATTCTAGCTTAAAATAACTATTTGAGCTTCCAGGTAACAGCCAAAACTAAGACACCCTTCCAAATTAAGTGGAAATAAGGAAGATGCTTCCACATAACACCTTGAGAAGTGGGTTTGTTCCCGCCCAGGCTGAACCAGGCTGTGAGAAACAGGGACAGCTGGAATGTTTTCCACTGACAACGCAGTCCTTAAAACATCAATGTCTGCTTTATGTGTTTATGAGAATCTTGTGTACGTTTTACATATTCTGAAAATCAAAGTGTTCACCATGTGTCCCATTAATAGCCCTCAGATCTTGATCAGCCATTATGCCACACCTGTTCCTATGCAGAAGACAGAGAAGTCCAGCTTGTTTGAGGTCCAGCCGGCACTGACCGGCCTTTCCAGCATTGTAGGCACTCTACCCAGCCCTGGAGGGAAAACAGCAGCCACTTCAAAACATCAACACATCTGTGTGGTAGTCTTGCCACTTTTCCTAGCTGAGCCCTTTCACTTTTAAAAGTGCATCTGGTTTCAGACATACGTAACTTTATGTTCTTCCTGAAGTCAACTTTTGAACAGCTTACCACTAAACGTTGAAAAGGCAAATTTCCTAGAGGTGTACGCACAGTTCACTCGCGAGAAGTCATAAAGATCTAAGACAGGACATGAAGAAACTGAAATGCAGTTGGGAAGCCTGGGGCCCTCAGTTTCTCCAACCCCCGGGTACACTGTGAAGTCAGGAGCCATCAGCCGCCGGGCACAAACCTCATGGGCTTCCAGTTGGGCGGTAGCCCAATGCTACTTAGAGCAGACAAGAAGGCTGTGTCTGCAACACACAAGGAATTAATTCCACAAGGAACTGCTCCACGGGTGTACCCCAGCGGTTCTCAATTGTGAGTGATTTTTGCCCCCCATGGCTCATCTGGCATCATCTGAAGACACTTCGGTTGTCATGACGTATGGATGCTACTGACACCTAGTGAGTCAAGACCAGGGAGGCAGCTCAACACCACATGATACACAGGACAGTCCCCCCATCAAAGAACTGACGGATCCAGAATGTCCATGGTACCCAGCTTGAGAATCTCTTGCTCTAAATGGCAGCTGCTAGTCACAAGGAGCTCTTTCCTTGCTATTTGGCCCTTCACACAGAAAGCTAATACATGCAACATAATTTTTTTTTCCCAATTGTTAACATTAGCTTCAAACTGCTGTCTGACAAGCAACAAGTCATTATGCCTAAATCACAAAGGGAAAAGGTACCAAAGAACAGGACATCACTTGGCAATACAAGAGGCCCTATAAATCTGCTGTCCTTGGAAATACATCACTTGCACACTTACTGTTCCTGCTCTAATAGGACATTACAAGATGTTCTTCGCTGGGCAATTTGACAAAAGAGTGCTCTGTTATAAGATACTTAACAGATAGGATCTACGGTAGAGGAGTATGTCTCCAGAGAACACAACACTGCATAGCCGATCTGGCCCTGCTGACTTCCCATCCAAAGTAACTACGGTTAGGGGAGGAACTCTTGATTAGCAATGAATATTGAATAGAAATCAATTAATCAGAAATTTCTGATTAGAAATTAACATTGCAATACAAATGCATCACAAGAGTAAAAGTATAACTTTAAGCCCATAAAAATTTCCCCCAGTACTAAAGTCACCAGCAACAGAGGATAAAGGCTGTGGGTTCTGTAACAACCTATTCAACCTTGGGCAAGGGTAAACCTTTGGGTTAAGATTTTTCATCTAGGACAGGCAGGGAATGAAGAAGTTGATCACTGAAGGCCAACTTCAATATTATGTTACTCATGGATATAAAATCCAACAACCAGGTCTTACACTAGACAAAAGTATAGTGTAAGGAGAGAGTTATTTCCAAGTCCAAGGGTAGGATCAGGGCAGGAGGCTGCAGCTGTTCCACGTTATCCTGCAGTTCTCCCCACGTGCACTAGGGGGCAGAGTTCTTCCAAAGGGGAGGTCACTAGTCTCCCCCGCGGTCCAGACAGGCTTCATGGGGACCCGGACCCCAACAAATTGAACACAAATTCTATGTCCGATCAAATTTCCTAAGAGACTCACAACACAAAAGTAAAATAAGGGCCTCCTTCCTGCCACCAAAAAAGTTAAGAATTGGTGTCCCGCAGGCAGAGCCTCAGGTTTTCTTACAGATGAAAGCAATTAAACATAGCCCGCTGGTCTTTCATCACTGGTTAACCTGCAACTCCTGCAGAACGTTCTGGTGCCTTCTTACAGGCATGAAAACAAAGGTCTATGGATTATGAAACGCTAGTCTCACAGTTATAGTGTTCATTTAAAAACAAAAGTGGAAATATGCATTAATGAATGATTGATTACTTTCAAATTCACTTTTTCATCATGAATGTGGGCATCACACGTGACAAGCCACTTTTTGGGAAAAAAATGGATATTACTATTACATAAGAATATACCACTTTGGCCATTATAGACTATTTATATTACGGTAAGTGGGCACCTGGAAAGTACAATGACTTGAAATAATAAATCCAATTAACTCTGATAAAGCCAGATAGCCAATACAGAGGCAAACTCTAAATTGCTGGAAGTTTCCAAAACTGTCCCGGGTTTACAAAACATCCCCTGGCTTTCAATGAAAGTCACATCAGACTCCTTAAGCTAACTAAGTTTACTTTGAGCCACTTTAAACCTCAAACTTAAATAGAATTTGTTAAATAAACACAACCAAGAAAGGAAAGGGAGCCAAGAAACCACAGTAACGCTCGATCGCAGGGAAAAAAAAAAAAAAAGGTTCTCAAGTCAAGGGTTTCAAGTAACTGCGGTGTCCCGCCCTCAATGACCCTAAAAGGAATATCAGTTCCATCTCTCAAAATAACCAAAGTGCGCCCTAAACGATTTTCTTTACATTCGAATTCAAAATCTGCCAAGGACAGTCAGCACAAACATGTGATCTTTTGATCTCACGCTCTGGAATGATCTCAAAGCCCGATCTCAAAGCCTGAAGGAGCACTTCTTGGGGAGCACTACCCTCCAAAGGTCCGACGGGCGAATAACTCAAGTCAACGACTGAACGCTCGCCGCCCCCTTCTCACACTTCATTAAGCGTCTCCTCTGGAAGTGTTTGCGCCCTCTCACAGGAAGCCGGCACGTTTTGCAAAGGAAATACCAGACCAGACCTTTCTTGGAGAAAAGGCACGTCCCCAGTGAGCCTTTTCATGGGGTTTCCCGCACCCCGGCAGCGGGGCGGGCAGCCCTCCCGTCGGGGCCCTTCGTCCGCTGGCTCACCTCGCCCGGGGCGCCGCGGGACAGCCGGTAAGCCAGACGCCTCTGCGCCAGGACGCTCACCTTCGCGGCATCCCGGAGCCAAATGAGAGCGCGGGACAAAATAAAATCCTTCCCCGGCTTACTCAGCCGTGAGACTCCCCACCCCGGAGCTTGATTTCTGGCGACTCCCCGAAAGTTTCGCCCTCTCGGGCTTAGCGCGCGCGGTAGCGGGTGTGCGCGCGGCGCGGGGGGCGCATCGCTTCCCTTCCCGGAGGCCAGGTCCCCGGCAGGAAGGGAGCCCGCGCCCGCCCTCCCGGCCGCGAGCTCACTCACCTCGGGGAAGAAGTTGTCCATTGTTCCCCGTGCGCTCCCCAACTTGCCCAAGTCCGGCTCCCAGCTCTCGCGGAAGTCAATGCAGCCCAAGGTCCGGGGGAACCATGCGTGTCACGGCGCGACTCCCAGAAACTCGAGCCCGCGGGGTTGCCCCGCTGCCATCTCCGTCTCCCCCTTCTCGGCTTTCGCACCTTTTGTTTGCCCAAACCCCAGTCTCTTAACGCATCCGTCCTAACTGCAGCCTTTGTCTCCTCGGGCTCCAAGTTCCTCACTCCTGGGCGCAGCGCTCGAGAGCGGAGAAGAACAGCTGGTGGCACATTCTTCCCCCGGCTGGGGGAGGGCGGCGGGGGGCGGCTGGAGAGTGCGCCCCACTCCCTCTGCGCTCCGGCCCGAGGCGCTTGGGGCGGGCAGGGGAACAGCGGCCACAGAGCGAGCCCCGGAGGTGGCTCTCCCGGCTCGAGCGCCGCGGCGGTGAGGATTCGGGCGCCCGGGTCTCACCGGCTCACGGTCACACCGAGACTCGCGGACAGGGGAGCACGGCCCGCCCCGCCCTCTCGTCCGGGCCCGCCCACTCGCTCGTCTCGCCCCGCCCACGGCTGAGCCCCGCCCACTCAGCCGGCCCACCAGAGCTCGTTTGCCACGCCCTACCCCTCCGGGGGCCCCGCCCTCAGCCCGCCCCTCCCCGCGCTTCCGCCAGGTTAGGCCTCGCCCGGCCGGCGCGACCCGCCCCCAACTTCGCCCAAGCCCCGCCCACTCCGCGCCTCGGGCCGCCACGGGCTTGGAGACTCGGAGGCTGGTGGGGCCCTAGCGCTTCGCGGACTACCTCCCCGCCTCCTCCCCTCCCCATTGTGGGGAGGGGAGGGGAAGTTGACTCCCCTCTGGTGATAGAGACCTAATAGTCACCGAGGAGGAGGAGGGGTTGGGGGATTTGTGTGTGTGTGTGTGCCTTTGATCTTTAGCAGACCCTGGAACCGGCTCAACGTGGATCTTATTAATGCAGCTCGGCAGATGAGCGACCCCGGGGACGGAAGCGCGATCCGAGGAGCTGCCCCGGCTGTTGGGCCAGATCAAAGCAGAGAACGAAGGCTGATCAGAATTTCTGGAAGCCGCCTACCCGTGTGGAGTTTCTCTCCTGCACTCAGGTTACAAGAAGTTTTCGTCGCGGCGGGAAAATTCAGTTTTGTAAACTGGAAGAGGACGTGGCCAATTACACCTTAAAAAATGTAACCGTTTCCACGGACCCAAAGGAAGCAGATAGCCAAATGGAAGTGGGTGAAAGCTCAAATCCTCCCACTCCCATACCGAGTCCTGGGGTCTCTAGGGCAACCCCTCGAACTTTAGCGTGCACGGGAATTACCTGGGAATCTGGTTAAAATGCAGATTGGACTTGATTAGAGTGAGCGCTGATAATCTTGCATTTCCAGCAAGTTTCAGCTGCCTTGTGCTGTTCTGCAAACTAGAACCTGTCTGTAACAGAAAATGAGAGCAAAGGTTTAAAAACATTTGTAGCAATGTAAAAAACACCACAACATAGAAGCACGTGATTGGTGGACTCTGAACCGAGAATAAACCAGTTTGGGTGTTGTCAGACTCCTGGTGAGTCATACCTGGCACAGCAGGGGTTTCGTATTGGTACCTGGCAGATTGGGAACAAAAACGACTGGTTCTTAACCACAGGTGGTTTGAGAAACTCTCTCTAGAGGATTTGGCAACTGCTCATCCTTTAAAATTCAAGTCAGAAAGACATCTTTCCTGGGAAGCCTGCCCAGAGGTGTCCAGCCACTCAGGCCACTGCCAGCTCCACCTAACGACCAGGTGTGGCTTATCCTAAGACTACTGAGGAAACTATTGGAGTAAAACTATATTCTATAGGGTTTTTTTTTTTTAATTGGTGTCCTTCCCATCTTCAGTTGAGAAAATAGAAGCGTCTTGCTTTCAAATATCCTCAGACTGTTTCAGAGAATGAATGAATGTCATCCTTGTGTGAAAACTCAAGCCTGTTTGCAACCTCTGTCAGAGCAGTTCTTCAGCATTAATATCGTTGTACCCATTCCCTTTAGAAAGAGTCAGGGTATAAACTAATACTTGATATTGTGCTCTGTGATTGCCCTGTTTCACAGGTTTACACATGTAAGCCATTAACGATTGTGTCCCAGGTTGCACAGAAAATTAAGATGGAGCCAGGATAAATACCAACCATCCCAGGCACCAATCACAGGGCTTAGTCAAATGAGTCCTGCTGCCACCTGTGTTCAGATACTGGCACAGAGCAGTTACAGCCATTATGGTGTTAATCTGTATAGAACATCTTTCAAGAGAAAGTACCAGGCAGCTTGTTCAAGCGAGGGTGTGGATATGGCTTGGTTCCCAGCCGCAGCCCAGCCTTGGCCATGGTCATTTCAAAGTCACTTTCCAATACTGGCTCATCAGTTGTAACAAACGTACCGTGCTAGTACGACATGCTCATAATAGAGGAAACAAATATAGGGACACTGCCCTCAATGTTTCTGTAAAGTTAGAACTGCTCAAAAAAATAACCTGTTAACTTTTAAAAGTCACTTCCCTATTGATTAAGAAATTGAGGTTAATAATTACATACCCCCAACTTGCCTCCTAAAATAATTTTGAGCAAGATCCAATACATCAGGGTTAAATTTTCCTGAATTAGTGGTGGTGGTATAGTTGCTGTGTCATGTCCTACTGTTTGCAATCCCATGGACTGTAGCCCATCAGGCTCCTCTTGTACATGGGATTTCCCAGGCAAGAAAACTGGAGTGGGTTGTCATTTTCTTCTTCAGAGGATCTTCCCCACCCAGGGATCAAACCCTCATCTCCTGTGTCGGTAGGTGGAATCTTTACCACTGAGCCACCTGGGGAACCCTTTACTGATTTACATTTCTTTTAAAAGTTTATCGGAGAAGGCAATGGCACCCCATTCCAGTACTCTTGCCTGGAGAATCTCATGAATGAAGGAGCCTGGTAGGCTACAGTCCATGGGGTCGCTAAGAGTCGGACACGACTGAGCGACTTCACTTTCACTTTTCACTCTCATGCACTGGAGAAGGAAATGGCAACCCACTCCAGTGTTCTTGCCTGGAGAATCCCAGGGACAGGGGAGCCTGGTGGGCTGCCGTCTTTGGGGTCGCACAGAGTCGGACACGACTGACACAACTTAGCAGCAGCAGCAAAAAGTTTATACCACTTTATCAAAATCCCCTAGGACAATTGCTTTAAAGAAAAAACGAACCAAAAATCTTATGACTGTATCTCAGGGTGGCCTGGGTGCCTAAGAATCTGCATTTTAGTAATCACTCAAGTAGACAGTTCTGAGTTTCATTGTTTTGGGTTGTCAACATTCATCAGATTTTCCATATAAATGCACAATCTCAAAAAGCTATAAAGATACTGTATCAGTAAGCTCCTATTTACTGAACAGACAGCAAAGCACATGTTATTTTAAGCATTCTAAACAAGATACCAAGGGCTTCTAAGGGCTTCCCTGGTAGATCAGTTGGTAAAGAATCCACCTACAAAGCGGGAGACCCCAGTTCGATTCCTGGGTTGGGACGATCCCCTGGAGGAGGGATAGGCTACCCACTCCAGTATTCTTGGGCTTCCCTTGTGGCTCAGCTGGTAAAAAATCTGCCTGCAATGTGGGAGACCTGGGTTCGGAAGATCTGGAGAAGGGAAAGGCTACCCACTTCGGTATCTGACCTAGAGAATTCCATGGACTGTATAGTCCATGGGGTCGCAAAGAATCAGATGCAACTGAGCGACTTTCGCTTTCAAACAACATACCAAACTTTCAAGTATTTGGGGCGGAATCAGTTGTTTTTAAAAAATATGTTAAATTTATAAGGGCTTTGACAAAATTGGACTGAGAAAGGGAAGAGTTTTAAATCAGCAGATTTCTAAGAATATCCATTCTTGTTACCATTGTTGAAAAGTTAAGTACTTCCTTTCAGGGGGCCCCGTGACCCAATGGTCAAAGCTGTTTGGACTAAAACATCAAACCCTGTCCCCTGAGAAGTGACAGAGGGAGACTCCAGAATGTTAATACCGGAATGGACATTCTCTGATGCCAAGTTCCTTCTTAGTTATCCTACTTATTTCTCAACATGCTCATGGAATGTTACATTTGCAAAATAAAGCAAGAAAAAAGCTCAAGTAACATTCTCATCTTTAGCTGCAAATATTAATCCATAAGGGACAGAAACATACTTGTATATAGATGGGACAATTTTCCCATTTTAAGGAGGACTATGGGCATGTATGTGAATAAGAACTATAATCTTCTGTTTTTATTTCCATCACGTGTTTGTTTGTTTTCAGTTGAAATGAGTTGTGATTTCCTTGTGGTTTTGGATTGCGTCCTTTTGTTGTGTTGTGTTGCTGCTGGCAGGTCCTAATCTGGATGTGACTTTGTGTACTGTGGCTTCTTCATTACCTCTGTTTTTATAAAATACTCACCTCTAATTGCTCCAGTCAGACTAATGGTTTAATGACTAGTTACAGGAAGAGAAAGTTCTGGAGTTTCTTCACACAGATTAGAAGTTAATAACTGACACAACCTTAAAATCCTGTTTTTCATGCTTAACTGAACAGCAATTCCTTTCAGTTCACTTATAGTTTTGGATCTTTAAAAATTCACATGCTTTTGCATTTTGAACAAACAGAAATTAAGGGAATCTCTTTGTGTGCTTTAAATTTTTAATCAAGTTGTTCATTTCCCATAACAATTCAAAATCCTCAAGGGAGTTTTGGGTTTTGTTTTGTTTTTTTCTTGTTTTTCATGTGAAACTTAAAACAATTGTGAAAGATTTCTTTAGAAAGAATTAAATTTGGAGGAAAAAAAATACCTGAAATGTTTAACATTGTAGTAGAATTAAACAAGTACCAACACAGAAATGAAGCACAGATAAGACACTCAAAAAAAATGATTTGCTAGCAGTTATTTTTCTAAACAAGACGGGTTACAGCTAGGTGTAATTTACCTCATCAGAGAGCCTTCAATGGACAGCCAATGCCAGCTAAATCCCCATCACTTCACACTAACAGTGATGCTTTCTAAATTGATATCCCTCACAAACACAGAGAGTTGTATTCATAAATGAATCCATTTCCAGTTGAAGTGCGGTGTCCTGGTGCTATTGAGTGTGATAAATAAATAAGATCCATGAAACCCTCCATGATGATATATTCTGCCCACGTGGAGTATATTTCTCTTTGATTTCTTTGTATCTTCACACTCTCTCTTGGATCAGAATGGCTCCCAGACTGACTTTCCAAAGCTTACTGTATTTCTAACTCTTTTGTTAATCACATCTCCCACTTCCAAACCTTATGTCTCTACTTACTCCCTGCTTCCTACATCTTCAGTCCTTCCTGCTCGCATTTTCCAAGCCAACAAATGTGATCATGTCTCTTTCATTTGAAAATGGCTGCTTCTGAACCCAATTACTTCCTAAACTGGGCAATCTTTCTTCAAACCCCTGACTTTTCACTGTCTGCATGTCGTCTCTAAGCACTTTACTCTTCAGTAACTTATGACTGAATTTTTGCCCTGACCCTGTTTTCTTGAAGATCACTGTGATCTCTAAATAATCATATTCAGCAACCTATTTTCAAATTCCATGCTCCTGGACACCCGCCCTCTTTTGAAACTCTCACTTCTCAGCTTTGGGGCCAGCTTCACGGGGATACAGCAGTAGTTAATTGCACAGGACCTGAAGCTCAGAAGAGGCCCCAGGTTTGGCTTAATATTCTGTTGTATTGTCTTAAATCCTAATGAGTTTTGAGTCAGGGGCCCTCCCTTTCCATTTCGCACTGAGCTCCCAAAATTCTGTAGCCAGTCCTACCTAGCTTTAAAGCACTGCATTTGTCTGGTCCTCCCATCTTTTTGACCTCATTCTCTATCACTTTTAAAGGCTCCCCTCGTCCATCCATTCTCCAAAATACAGTCAACCCTAAGCCCGCATTCTTTTCTCTGCTCTCACATCGTTGCCATTAATTCTCAGTACTTCAGCTTCCATCTCTTCATAAATGATTCCCAAACCCATAACTCAAGCACAGAGAAGTCCCAGCCCCACGTTTCCAACCACCTGTTGGACTTTCTCCTAGTGAGGTCCTTCTCATCTCTCATGTTCCTAAACTAACCATTCTTCACTCTCCATTCATTTTTACCAACTTTCCTATATTTATGCATGGAATAACCCCAAGTTAGTCATCTTAATGAGTCAATATCGTCCTTCAGGGCTGCCCAGGATCTTCCAAAGTTTCTACCCACATGCTGAGAGTGTCCTCACATTGGGAATCCCTCCAACTCACGCGGAATCGTCACTCGTCCTTTGCGCCAAACATGTGATTTCAGTCCTACCAATTAGACGTACCCACTTAAGGTTTAACCTGGGGAATAAACTGCATGAGGACAAAGGGGAGGTTCAGAGAGTCAGTGCTGGTAGCAGAACTGGGGGCCGAAGGTATGTTTTCCTAGTCAGCTATGGGGACACCACTCCTAGGCTGCCCCAGTCGGGTTCTTAAGTTGGTAATTGAAGCAGCCTCTTACCAGCCGGGCCTGCCCTGTGCTCTGTTTCTAAGAATTGTTTCTGGAAGCTTAGCCTAAAGCTTATTCCTTCAGCCTTTCCAACGATATGGCAAGCTCTGTCATACTGTTTAAGAATCTCCTCTTGCTTAAATTCTTCAAAGTGAATTTTGTTTTCTGCCCCTTGCCAGTACATTAGGAAAGATGATGCCCTTAGATTGAGGGAAGCGGGGTCCTATGCTTGGGGGTGCCTTTCTCAAAATGGTCCAAGTCCCATTTGGCGCCTGGGATTGGCTGGGGCCAGCAGTGCCATTCAGAGAGGCCACACTGGACCCAGATCAGGTCCTCTGTGTCTTCAGTCTCTGCCTTCCCCCTTTGGGGTACTCAGTAACCGTCTACTGTGCACACAGTGTCATCCGAAAGTCCAGAACTGGCGTTTATGGGGGGTCCTCATGGAGCTAATAGCTGGACCTCAGTCCCAGGAAGACAGCCACATAGATTTCCCTGCTGATCCAGCCAGTGTGGTTTTCACAGGATTGTGAGCAACTGGGCCACCAAGGTGATGCTGACAGGCTGATTCTGTGTGACTTTCACTCACTTTGGGCACAGGGGGACTGCAGTACTCTTTGCCCAGCAGTGTCCCAGTGATATGGGGCTTAGCCTGTGTGTAGACTCCTGTGTCAGGCCTCACCCATGTGTTCCAACTTGCAGTGTTACTGCCTGAGCCTACAGCATCACTGGGCCGTGGGTGGTGGTAGGGAGCTGGCAGATATGCTCGCCCTGTGTGTTTCCCATGCCTGGTACACAGGCTGGTCATTGTATTTCTTCCATGGGACCTGCTCCTCATGTCAGGCTGTCTTCCTGGGTTAATTGCACCCGTCTCCTCCTTGGTTTTCTAGACAGTTGTCCTGCAGTGTCAATCTGTCCTTGACATCAACATCTTTACTTGCCTTCAGTCAGTATGGTGTTGTTTTATTCCTGTGGGTGGGCTTAATCTGAACTAGATGAGAGATGGAGATGGGCATTTCTCAAGAAAATGGGACCCACTGTACTCATGGACCTCTCACTTGGCCTCCCCATTGGTGTGTGGACAGCAAAGTGCAGTCAACATTGAAGTCGACCTTGTGCTCAGAATAACTCGATTGCAGCCTGAAGGGTTCAAGAGAAGATGTCATAGAAAGATGTGTGGCTTAATGGTTCTGCTAAAAATTCTCACTGGTTAATGTAACATGACCTGAAGATGAATCATTATGTGAATTTTCCTGCATACTCAGGGTTGGACTTGCATTTGTGGCCACCATCAACAAAGTACTGTCACAACCTTTGAGAGTGTCACTGGCAGCCAATTTCACAGGCACAGGATGTATGACGTAATATCATAAACGATGATGCCAACAGCCATGAAATTAAAAGACACTCCTTGGAAGAAAAGCTATGACCAACCTAGACAGATTATTAAAAAGCAGAGACATACTTTACCAACAAAGGTCTGTCTAGTCAAAGCTATGGTTTTCCCAGTTGTCATGTATGGATGTGAGAGTTGGACTATAAAGAAAGCTGAGTGCCGAAGAATTGATGCTTTTGAGCTGTGGTGTTGGAGAAGACTCTTGAGAGTCCCTTGGACTGCAAGGAGATCCAACCAGTCGATCCTAAAGGAAATCAGTCCTGAATATTCATTGGAAGGACTGATGCTGAAGCTGAGACTCTAATACTTTGGTCACCTGATGGGAAGAACTGACTCACTGGAAAAGACCCTGATGCTGGGAGAGATTGAAGGCAGGAGGAGAAGGGGAAGACAGAGAATGAGATAGTTGGATGGCATCACCGACGTGATGAACATGAGTTTGAGTAGGCTCTGGGAGATGGTGATGGACAGGGAGGCTTGGCGTGCTGCAGTCCATGGGGTCGCAGAGAGTCGGACACGACTGAGCGGCTGAACTGAACTGATGAGACAACAGCATTAAATAAATGACATGAAGAAACTGCAGAGATCAGAATTTCTATATTATTTTTAAATAACCAGGTTCTGAAGAGCTGTGACACTATGAAGACATTTCCTTATCCTTTTCTCATCATGAGAAATAAGAAATGAGCCACTAATGGCACATTTGACAATAAGAACACGAGGAGGTGTTTCCTGGAGGAGAGCAGGAAGGGCTGGTTCCCGGACCCTAGAAGAATCTTTGTGTACACTCAGAGGAACAAACAAATACTGAAAGGTTCATTATTGTGAATCTTCATGGAGGAATCAGTGTACATTACATGGATTCATGCGTTTTGTGATATATTTTATATCAAATTATTAATATACACAGGAGTCCCCAAATCCTAAGGGAAAAAAGTACAAAAAGAGCCTATGGCTGACCTACAAGTGAGAAATTTGGGGTTACAATTCATGGGCTGCATCCCAGGGCTGGTTTTCCCAAGTGGTGCTAATGGTGAAGAATCTACCTGTCAATGCAGGAGATGCAAGAGACGCAGATTTGATCCCTGGGTCAAGAAGATCCCCTGGAGAAGGAAATGGCACCCCACTCCAGTATTCTTGCCTGGAAAATCCCATGGACAGAGGAGCCTGGAGGGGCTACAGTCCATGGGGTCACGAGGAATCAGACATGACTGAGCAACTTAGCACATCCCAAAGCCAATTCCATACAAAGTCTACTAACCTGGCACGGCCTTGACTTCCACGCCTGAAATCATCTGAAGTCATTGCGATTGCTTTGGCTTCTTAAATGAGTTAAGAACTTCTTAGTTAGGAATATGTTTGGAATGCTGTTTTATATTTTTGGGTTTTTCCCCTAATGTTTCCATTATATGCATTTATGCTGCTGCTGAGAATATTAGGAAAAAATCAGATAAGTACAGAAGATCGTTTATTTTTAAAAGTCTGGGGCAGAGTTGTTTAGAATTATTACAAAGCTGGATGCAATTTAGATACCCCTCAGCAAGAGATGGGTTGAGTAAATTATAGTAAATGTGCCCAGCAGCATATCTGGAGGTGAGTTACTGTTTCTGCATGATGAGCCCCCTCAAACTAAATGGCTTCAGACAACAATGACTTATTATTTCTTGCAGTTCCCGGCCTGACTGCCCCTGTCACCTGGGCTCTCCGAGGCAGCTGCAGGAGGACAGGTGGCAGCTGTGGCTGAGGGGACCCAGCCTTCCTCCTGGGGCGGAGGCCTTGCTGGGGCAGCTGGCAGCTCTCCCCCGGGTCTTCACACCATGGAGGACTCAGGACTCCATTCGTGCACATGCAAAGAAGTCACAAGACGTTGCTTCTGCCGCATGCTTCTTCCATGTTACGGCTGTTGTGAATGCTGGCACTGCTTCTGCTACTGCTAAGTCACTTCAGTCATGTCCGACTCTGTGCGACCCCATAGACGGCAGCCCACCAGGCTCCCCCGTCCCTGGGATTCTCCAGGCAAGAACACTGCAGTGGGCGAATACTGGCACTACGAATACTTAAATACCTGTTATCAGTTCTTTTAGGCATATCCCAAGAAGTGGAATTGATGGGCCAAATGGTAATTCTAGGTTCCCCTTTTTTAGGAACCACAAAGCAAAAGTTGAAGAATGACATGTTTCATCTGCAGACTGCAGAAATTTAAGAAAAGTAAATGATGGCTATAAGCAGACGTGTTTACTTTTCTCTCATAAACAAAGCCTGGAGGGTTGGGATGCTCCATGAAGCCTTCAAGAAAGTCAGCTCCTTCCAGTTCTCTCCCACAGTGGGCCACAGTGGATTTTAGCCTCAAAGTTCAAGAAGGCAAATGTCCAGTGACAGATAAATGGATAGAGAAGATTGATACATATATACAGTGGAATATTACTCAGCCGTAAAAGGGAGGAAATTGGGTCATTTGTAGAGATGTGGATGGACCTAGGGTCTGTCACACAGAGTGAAGTAAGACAGAAAGAGAAATACCGTATTATTAAGGCATATATGAGGAATCTAGAAAAATGGTGCAGATGAACGGATTTGTAGAGCAGGATTAGAGACGCAGACGTAAAGAACGGACGTGTGGACACAGCAGGAAGAGGGGTGGGATGACCTGGGAGACTGGTGTTGACACAGGTTTACTACCGTGTGTAAAACAGTTAGCAGGAAGCTGCTGGGCAACACAGGAATCTCAGCTCAGTTCTCTGATGACCTGGATAGGCGGGATGAGGGGTGGGAGAGCTTCAGGAGTGAGAAGATTTATGCGTACATACAGCTGACTCACTGTGCTCTACTGCAGAAACCAGCACAACATTGTAAAGCAACCATACTCAAATAAAAAGAGAAGAAGAAGAAGGCAGTCTCAGCTTCCTAGGCTGCAGGAGGCCGTGGGGGACAGCAGCTGACAGAGGGGGCAAAGGGCACACCCACAATCCCTTGGGGCAGATTCCAGGAGTTGTCACATAGCACACCTACTCACTCTTGACCAGTCACCAGGGACCAGGAATACAGAGAAATGGGATATTTATTCTGGGCTTTTATTTACCCAGCTAAAAACGGATACTTAGAAGAAGAAATGAATAGATACTAAAGAACAGGAAGAAAAAAAGCAAAAATATTGAACAGACATTATCTCTAGAGAACAAGTACAGGGCAATCAAACATTATTCTTGACCTTTCTCTATATTTTCTGAAGGTTTTTTCTTTGGCTGTGCTAGGGCTTTGTTGCAGCGCAGAGGCTTCTCTAGCTGTGGCATGCTGGCTTAGTTGCCCACGGCACGTGGGATCTTAGTTCCCCGATCGGGGATCAAATCTGCGTCCTCTCCATTGGAAGGTGGATTCTTACCCACTGGACCACTGGGGAAGTCCCCATATTTTCTGAATTTTTTTGATACCTATATAATAAAAAAAATGTTCTTATTTTGAAAAATAAAGATATATTTCTTTTATCAGAGCAGAACTTCATTTAGTCTCCCTTTCTTTCAATTGTTTTTTTCTTTTTCTTTTTTTTTAACATTCTCTTCCATTATAGGTTATCACAAGATACTGAGTAGAGTTCCCTGTGCTATATAGCAAGTTCTTGGTTATTTAAGATAGAGTAGTGTGTATATTTTAATCCCAGACTCCTAATTTATCCATCCACACCCCCTTCCCCTTTGGTAACTATAATTTTGTTTTATATGTCCATTCAATTACTTTTTTAAAATGTTCATTTTGTATCTGTGATGTCATGTATTAGAATATATAAAGATGAGTAAGAAAGAGTCTCTAAGGAAATCAATAGACCCGTTGCAGAGTGATCCTAAAAGATAATTTTGAAATGACTGGAAATTTCTGTAGTAGAAGCATACATAAAGTTTTAAGGAACCCTTTAAAATAAAAAGCAAAGCCTAAGGGAGTGTCATGAGCTGAATTATGTTCCCCCAAACTCACATGTTGAAGCCTCACTTAGCATGTATTTGGAGACAGGGCCTTTAAAAGGTGATTAATAAAAAATGAGACTGCTAGGATGGGCTCTAATTCAACATGACTCGTGTCCTCATAAGAAAAGGAAACTTGGACACACAAAGAGACGCACAGGGATGCTCACACAGAATAAAGAGTTCATGAGGACACCGCAAGAAGGCAGCCATCTGGAAGCCCAGGAGAGAAGCCTCAGAAGAAACTAACTCTGGTACTTCCCTGGTGGTCTAGGGGTTAAGAATCTGCCTCCCAGTGTAGGGAGGCAGGTTTGATCCCTGGTCTGGGAACCAAGGTCCCATGAACCACACCCAGAGAGTCTGAGTGCAACAAGAGCAAGGGCAGTCTAATTAATTAATTAATCAAAAGAAGAAACCAGCCCCACACCAACACCCTGATCTGACTCCTAGCCCATCCCTTCTCCAGCAGATCTCCTGGACCCAGGAATCAAACCAGAGTCTCTTGCATTGGAGGCACATTCCTTACCAATTGAGCTATCAGGGAATCCTGTCCTAGCCTCTAGAACTGTGCGTAATCCAGTTCTGTTGTGTAAGTCACCAAGTCTGCAATATTTTGTTATGACAGCCCTAGCAAGCTAATACAGGGAATCAGGAGAAAATTCCCAGAAAGCAACACTGGAACCAGGGCTCAGTGGATGAGAAGGCGTCCACCAGGTGAGGAAGAGAGGAAAGTACATTCCAGGCAAAAGGAAAAGCTCAGAAGTAAGAAAAGCAAGTTCAGCCAAGTGTACGGAGGATGCTCAGCACAGAGACTGCCTGTGTATGGAGCTATAGGAGACAAACCTGGGAAGTACGCATTAACCTCTCGTTAAGTCAGTTTACAACTAGTAGGACGCTAGTACATGCTTGATGATTGACTCTACGGAAAGGATAGCCCTGACTTGTTGTTTAGTTGCTCAGTCATGTTCGACTCTTTTGTGACACCTTAGACTGTAGCCTGCCAGACTCTTCTGTCCATGGGATTTTCCGGGCAAGAATACTGGAGTGGGTTGCCATTTCCTTCTCCAGGGGATCTTCCCAACCCGGGGATTGAACCCATGTCTCCTGCATTGTAAGGCGGATTCTTTACACTGAGCCACCTGGGAAGCCCTCAGCCCTGATTTACAAAACATCATTTGCCAGTTTCTGTGGTCATAAATGGTCTCGTCATGGCTGATTTCAGGAATTCACCAAACGTGGTGTTGGAAGAGCCCCACAGAAGCACATCGTTATTCAGTCTTTCCACCCAATAAAATACAAGAGACATCACTACCTTCAAGTGCAGAGATGAGTGAAAATGTACTAGTATAATTTATGAGCAATGTGTTGAGTATTTACTATGGGGGGTTTTAATGTAATTTATTTAATTGTAAGTTTAAATAACTTTAACTGATGGCTGTGTTTAACAATTGGCTCACAACATTTTGGAAAATTTTACAATCTGTTCTCATGAATCATGAGCACACCCCTGTTTACATCTACTATTTTATAAATTATTGCTCTTGCCCTTAGGGGGTGTTAAGACTCAAAAAATAACGCATAGCGCTTTTTATCATCAGGTTGCAGAGATAACATCCACATGTCCAAAAGAACTGGGATAATTGCTAAGAAGTTAGAAGGTTGTGGGAGGCAGGAGGAGGACTCTCCATGGCTGAAGCAGTAGTTAAACCATCACAGAAGAGGTGGGATTAACTGGAATCTTCAAGAAGAAGGGTAAGGGAATTTTTGGAATGTGAAAGGAAGATAAAGAAGGATGGAGACCGTGAGACAGACAGCAGGATGGATGGATGGACTTTTCAAATCAGATGCCCTCCATGGGCTTAGCTCCTTAGTCAACTGGGAGATCAGGTGATTTGCACATTTGCTCTGAAAAATGTGCTGGGTTAACTCATTGTTATCTTGAAAGCCAGAGTATTGTAGCCTTCAGAGAGTCAGAGGTGAAGCGTGCCTGGCAACATAAACCATAGGCTAAGAGGGTTTAGGAGAGGAAAGGCAGTGTAATCTGTGTGATGCAGGATCAGGTCCCAGTCAGGGATAAGTGGGAAGGCATCAGGAGAAGAAGATACAGAAAACCTAGGCAGGGGATCCCACACTCACTGAGGTCACAGACACAACCAGTGGGGACTCCACCATCTTCTCTCTCGAGATCACCATTCTACCCGTGGCTTTACTTCCTGCCCCCACCAGACAGCATCATTCCACCACGTGCTCTCTGGTCCCGTCTTTCCTTACCCCCGCTCCTCCTCACTCCAACATCATCTTCCCTACCAGGCCTTTCTGATCAGCTCACAACATGCTCTAGCAGCCCCATCTCTAAATCTCTCAGTGAAGCTATGTCATCCTCCAACTCCCACACCTTCGTCTGCACGACAAAACATCCCCCAGGCACTCTCTCTCCAGGGACCTCCTCTGCCTTACCGCCCCTTCTTCCTCAACTGTCCCTCCTCTCCACTGCCAGTGTCACCAGTGATTTTTCTGCTCCACAGATGCTGGAGCGATATCTTAAAATGCATATCAACACTACTTTACAGGTGCACTTAAACTCTGCAAGAAACTGTTTTACATTTAATATCAAATACCAGCTCCTTCCAAGCTGATAAAACCCTGAAGGAATGACCCTGCAATCACACTGGCCTTTTGGAGCTTAGTCCTGCCTCAGGGCCTTTGCACAGGTGTTCCTTATACCTGTGATGTCTCCTCACCTTCCATCACCCCCTTCCCTCTGCGCAGCTGCCATATCTCCTGGTTCAGGGTTCAGCTCAGGTGTCCTGGGACCAGCCCCTCCAATTCTGCATGGACACAACTGTCACACGGTGTCACATTGCATCACATTTCCTTCATGGTGTTTATCTCTCATTGTTTATCTATTTATTTGGCTGCTCCAGGCCGTAGTTGCAGCATGTGGGCTCTAGTTCCCTGACCAGGGATCAAACCCGGGCCCCTTTCATTGGGAGCTGGGAGTCTTAGCCACTAGACCACCATGGAAGTCCTGAGCTTATCACTCTGAAATTATCATATATTCCCTTTGTTTTCCACAGGGGTCAGCAAATTATGGTCCATGGCTCAAATATGGCACAAAACCTGTTCCTGAAATGCAGTTTTATTAGAATGAGCTGCTTCCATTTACTGACAGGTCATTCATAGAGCTGAGTAGTTGTAAGACATGGTTAGATGGCATCACTGACTCAACGGACATGAATTTTAGCAAACTCTGGGAGATAGTGAAGGGCAAGGTAAGCCTGGCGTGCTGCCGTCCATGGGGTCGCAAAAAGTCGGACATGACTTAGCAACTGAACAACAACAAAAGACCTCATGGCCTACAGAGCCTAAAATATTTCTATTTGTCCCTTTCAAAAAGATCTGCTGATCCCTGGTTTCCTTGTTTACTGTGTTTACATGTTTGCTGTCTGCCTTCCTCTGTTAGGATACCAGTTCCCTGAGAGCAGGGGTGTATCTCTATCACCCGCTGTATCTTAAGCGCCCGAAGGAATGTCTGTCACTGTAGCAAAAATGAAGGGGTGATAACGAAGAAGTGATAGTATTGTTAACACAACGATTTGTGCGTTAACACCGGTCCAGTCTAATCATAACACCAATACTACAACATTGTCATTACCACTAAGGGTTAAGGTATATCAACCAGAACTAGTCTGTGCTGCTCTAAATGCTTTGCTTGCATTATCCTATCAGCAAAGGAGGTTTCATTCTACCCATTTTATGCAGGAGCAAATCGAGACTCAGGATTGGAGCAAATCGAGACTCAGGATTCGAGCAATGGCCCAGCTTCCCTCGGTTGAGCAGCAGCACACAGCTGGGTGAGGTCGCTCCAGTTTAAGCTCTTTTTCTGTCCTACCCTGCAAAGACCCTGAACTTCAGGGCAAGACAGGACTGAGTTCAAAACCAGACTTTACCTCTCTACAACTTTGAACTTGGCAATTTGTCTAGGGTGAGGCTGGCAAATTACTCCCTAATTCTCAGGATGGAATAAGACACAGAAAGTAACACCTGACTCAGAGTGGGTGCTCAGAAAAGTTCATTTCCTTCTGTCTTTTTTTTCAGATGATGAATGGGACAAGTTTCATTTGATCCGCACTTGACCTTACACTTAGCAGTGGGCCAGGGCACGTGCAGCCTGGTGTTCTGCCTGGCCAGGCAGCAGTGCTGGTGTTTTCACAATGGGGACAGACCTAACCTGGCCTGGAACCCCTGGGAGTCCCCATCCCCCATACCTTTCTCTTTTCTAAACCTGGCCACTTACCTCGATTGGAAATGCTCCCACCCTCTCTTCAGCTGCTTTGCCTTCGGGACACAAGAGTTCTGTTTAGACGTCTTCTGCCTGTACCCTCTCATACTGATCACTGCCATAGAACAAACAGAGAAATTGCAAATGAACATAATATTCAGCAAGAAATAGAATGCCAGTGTTCTGGGCACTGGTGTCTGAATAAGCGCAGAGACTGATGCAAACAGAGAAAGTCATGAGGGGTTTTGTAGGAATCTCAATATGTTGAAAATATATTAATTTGGTGTTGCCAGAAAAGAGCATTGGGGGCGGTGGTGACAACAGCGACAGGAAGATATATTATGGGTTATGACTGAGTCATGGGACTCTTTGAATTAAGCAAGGAACCCAGCGCTGGTAGGCTTAAGGGGGAAAGGAATTTATTTGCAGCATATGCGGCAGCTGGTAGAACCCAAGGGTGGGATCAGAGGGCAGGGGCTTCCTCTTTCAGCATCATATTGAAAAGATAGCACCTCCCACCTAGTGTGAAGAGGTGACTCATTGGAAAAAGACACAGATGCTGGGAAAGATTGACAGCAAGAGGAGAAGAGGGCAACAGAGGATGAGATGGTTGGATGGCATCACCAACTCAATGGACATGAGTTTGAGCAAACCCCAGGTGATGGTGAAGGACAGAGAAACCTGGTGTGCTGCAGTCCATGGGGTCACAAAGAGTCAGATGCAACCGAGCAACTGAAGAATAACAACTCACCACAAACACCTTATTATGTTGGGTACAATACCATGGTGGTGGTTCAGTTGCTAAGTCTGTCTGACTCTTGTGACCCCCATGAACTGTAGCCTGCCACGCTCCTCTGTCCATGGGATTTCCCAGGCAAGAATACTAGAGTGGTTGCTGTTTCTCCAGATAATACCATAGGCATCCTTTAAAATTCATGTCTATCCAAATTGAGAGGCAGTCTACAAAATTCTTGACTCAAACTGTCATCAGAAACAAGGAAAGACAGAAGCTGTCACAGACCAAGGAGACTAAGGAAACATGAAGACTAAATACAATGCTGGATCCTAGAACAGAAAAGGGATATTCCTGAAAAAACTAGTGAAATGCAAGCGGTCTAAAGTTTAGTTAATAATAACATACCAGTGTAGGTTTCTTCATTTTGACACATGTACAATGTAACGTAGGATGTTAACTCAAAAGGAACAGTCTGTACTATCTTAGTGGCTTTTCCATAAATCTAAAATTATTCCCCTCCCCCTCCCCAAAGTGTGTTTGTTTAAAAAAAACTTAAAGGTACACAGGGAATCCACAAAGGTCCAAAGAAAGACAAGGTAAAAACCACAGTGGCAACTGGGTCCCTATGTCTAAGAGGAATGGGACACAAGGCTTCCATGAGTCACAGCTGAGACTCTTACATAAAACATGACTCCTGCAAGGCTACACCCACAGTAATGCCCAGCCTTGAAGGTTCCCAACTCTTGTCAAAGACACTGACAAGAAAATTTGTCAACTAGGGCCTTGATGTGAAGTGAAAAATAGAAATTTTCTTGGCAGCTCATAAACACAAGCAGCTCTTATCCTGGTTTAGATTTTCAATTTGTACAACACAACCCCCTCCATTCATATGTTGATATCCCAGCCTCCAGTACCTTGAAATGTGACTGTATTTGGAGACAGGGCTTTCAAGAGGTGATTAGGTTCACATGAGGCCATCAGTGTGCGTGCTCAGTTGTGTCCGACTCTTTGCAACCCCATGGACTGTGACCCGCCAGGCTCCTCAGTCCACGGGATTTTCCAGGCAAGAATCCTGGAGTGGGTTGCCATGCCCTCCTCCAGGGGATCTTCCCAACATTGGCAGGCAGATTCTTTACCACTGAGCCACCTGGGAAGCCCCTAAGGCCATTCGGGTGGGCCTTAATTCAATGTGACTTGTGTTCTTATAAAGAAGAGGTAATTGGAAAAGACAGGAAGATACCAGTAGCATGCTGGCGCACAGAAGGAAGACCGTGCAAGGACAGCAAGAAGACATCCACCCTCAAGCCAAGGAGAGCGGTCTCGCAAGAAACCAGTTCTGCTGATCACGGACTTTTAGCCTCTGGTACAGTTCAGTTCAGTTCAGTGGCTCAGTCGTGTCCGACTCTTTGCAACCCCATGAATCGCAGCACGCCAGGCCTCCCTGTCCATCACCAACTCCTGGAGATCACTCAAATTCATGTCCATCGAGTCATTGATGCCATCCAGCCATCTCATCCTCTGTCGTCCCCTTCTCCTCCTGCCCCCAATCCCTCCCAGCATCAGAGTCTTTTCCAATGAGTCAACTATTCGCATGGGGTGGCCAAAGTATTGGAGTTTCAGCTTTAGCATCAGTCCTTCCAAAGAACACCCAGGACTGGTCTCCTTTAGGATGGACTGGATGGATCTCCTCGCAGTCCAAGGGACTCTGAAGATTCTTCTCCAACACCACAGTTCAAAAGCATCAGTTCTTCAGTGCTCAGCTTTCTTCACAGTCCAACTCTCACATCCATACATGACCACTGGAAAAACAATAGCCTTGACTAGATGGACCTTTGTTGGCAAAGTAATGTCCCTGCTTTTCAATATGCTGTCTAGGTTGGTCATAAATTTTCTTCCAAGGAGTAAGCATCTTTTAATTTCATAGCTGCAGTCACCATCTGCAGTGATTTTGGAGCCCCCCAAAATAAAGTCTGACACTGTTTCCACTGTTTCCCCATCTATTTCCCATGAAGTGATGGGACCAGATGCCATGATCTTCGTTTTCTGAATGTTGAGCTTTAAGCCAACTTTTTCATTCTCCTCTTCAACTTTCATCAAGAGGCTTTTTAGTTCCTCTTTGCTTTCTGCCATAAGGGTGGTGTCATCTGCATATCTGAGGTTATTGATATTTCTCCCAGCAATCTTGATTCCAGCTTGTGCTTCTTCCAGCCCAGCGTTTCTCATGATGTACTCTGCATATAAATTAAATAAGCAGGGTGACAATATACAGCCTTGGCGTACTCCTTTTCCTATTTGGAATCAGTCTTTTGTTCCATGTCCAGTTCTAACTGGTTAGCCAGGACTGTGAGAAAATCCATTTCTGTTGTTTAAGTATTCCAATCTGTGGTACTTTGTTATGGCACCCCTAGCAAACTGATAGATTACCCAAGTGCCCAGCAAGACCCAAGCAAAAAATCCATTTTAAACACATATAGTGGAGATCCCTTTTAGGGCAAATCTTCTGGCTAAGAATTTACTCTCATCTCAACATACTTGGGATTCTCACTGATGGAAACCAGCCGTGCATGTACACACACTAAAACAGAAAAGCCCAATAACCAGGACTTTCAAAAGACAGAGCTTTTTTTTTTTTTTTTCTTTCATTCAAATCAGGTAGGAAGCTGTCTGGAGCTGATTCAGGGAATCCAGGGTCCTCAGGGTCCTCCAATTTCTTTATTTTCTATAAAGCTGATTGGAATGGGTTTATGAAACAATGGAAGAGGGGATGGCATTAAATTTAGACCTGCTAGGAGTTTTGTTATGAAGGGAAGCAGAGAAATGGAGGTGTACCTGGAGAGGAAAGTAAAGACAAAAGAGGAGCTTTATTTTAAGATGCAGACACCATCCACGTTTGGATGCTGATGGGAATGGCCCCATTGAAAGGGAAACAGAGATTGATTGGAGTGGGAAGAGTGTTGGGTGGAATAACGTCTCAGCATTGGTGAGAGGGGAGGGGAGTTTGTACCCAGATTGTACAGTGAGAACTGAGAAGGAAGGAGGGCTGCAGAGAAGAAACCACACCCCATCCCACCCCCTGCTGACCTTGGAGGTAGTCTGGGTGGGAAATGAATAAGGGGCTCACCTAACTTTAGCATGAGGGCCTGTCCTTGGTACAATGTCTTCTAGGCCCTGGGAACGACCTTGCCAATGTATTCCTATGGTCCCAGGGTTTTGTAAATCTTTTATGACATGCTTTCATTGTAATTGATTCACCTGAAGATGGCTATATGTTTTCACTTGGAGTCCACGCTGACATTTTTCTGAACATTCTGGGGCATTGGAGCAGTGGGAGCATTTTGGGAATGTCTGTCAGGGGAAGTTTAGTTGTGCATTAGCCAGTATTCTCCAGAGAAACAGATTAAATAGAATGTGTATACACACACACACACACACACACACATATATATACACACACACACAGATACATATGTATACATATATATGTTGTTGTTTAATCACTCAGTGGTGTCTGACTCTTTTTGACCCAATGGACTGTAGCCTGTCAGGTTCCTCTGTCCATGGGATTTCCCAGACAAGAATACTGAAGTGGGTTACCATTTCCTACTCCAGGAGATCTTCGTGATTCAGGGATCAAACCCACCACATCTCTTGCATTGGCAGGTGGATTCTTTACCACTGAGCCACCTGGGAAGCCCCATAAATATAAATTCACGTATATAAAAAGAGAGAGATTTATGTTAAGGACTTGGCTCCCACAGTTGCGGAGGTTTGGCAAATGCAAACTCCTCAGGGTGGGCTGACAGGCTGGAAACCCAGGGGAGGCTTGCAGTCTGAGTCCAAAGGCATTCTGCTGGCAGAATTGCTCCTTGCTCAGGGGAGGTCAGTCTTTGTTTTATTAAGACTTTCAGCATTGGAGTGGCCCACCCATGTTATGGAGAATCACCTATTTCCTCAAAGTCTACCAATTTAAATGTTAATATGAATAAAAAAAAAACACCTTCTCAGAAACAATCCCGAATACTGTTTGACCAAGAATCTGGGTACCATGGCCCATCCAAGCTGGCACTCACAGTTTAACCATCACAGACGTGATGTATTTGTGTGTGTTCAGGAATGCTTTCTGTTTGCCTTAAGTGAAGGTGAACTCTATGAGTGTAGGAATCACTTCGGTGGATTCTCCTGCCTTGTACATGGCTGACTCTTCGGGTATGGAAACTGGGGACGTGAAACCAGGGGTCTTATGAAAATGTGACCTTGACCCCATTCTGGTCAGTGCCAGAAACAGAGGAAATACTGAGTTTGAAATAAATGAACCAAGTCTGCGGAAAGCTCTTCCAAATCTCACAGCTCATATATGAAAGAAACTCGAAAGAAGTCTGCCCAAACTTGCCAACAATCCTAAAAATGTACATGACATTGCCATTTATTCTTTGTGAAGTGGAAAGAAACCCTTCTACACTATCAATAATAAAAAGCAAATTCATCATCTGGAGAAACACTGAATTGCCAACTTTTATCCTCTGTATAGAAAAGGTTACTACAAAGCAGGCTATCATTTTAAGATGTAATTAAGGGGTGTCCAGACAAAAATGTAAGCAAACCTTATTAGAGATGAGTGTTCATTAGCAACGAAGTTTTTAAGATTTGCAATTTGTCATGATTTCTTTATTCATTCTACATAATACTCACTTTTGCCCTCATGTTGTGCTTGTGTCTTGTTTTTTAGAAAGTGAGGCCCCCAAGTTGAATAAGCTCTGGGTCCCACAAAACCAGGATCCACCCCTCAATAGGGCTGAGAAGGAGCTGGGGAGGAGGGAGAGAAATGGTGAAGATTCATGGAAGTCAGTGAGAGGACTGTTTCAAGGAAGGAGTGGCTGGCAGTATAGAATGTTCTGGGACTTGAGATACATTACTGTCAAAAATCGCACACCTGTTCATCAAAAGGCTTTCAGGGCTTAAAGACAGCTTCATCATGGAAAATCTTGGAAATTTATATATGTTCCCTGTGTCTCAAAATCACCAAAAAATATGGCTGCCAGACTTAGCAAATAAAACCATAGGATGCCCTGTAAATTTAAATTTCAGAAAAACAACAAATAACATTTTTAGTACGAGTACATCCTATGCAGTATTGGTATCTTATTTGACAACACAGCCTGGTGAGTTTCTTAAAAATATACTTAAGCTCTAGATTTAAGAAAGCATCATTTTAGGCATGTGGGTCTCTTTTCCGGAGAATCCTGTGAACTATCCAAATCATCTTCTCAAAACTGATTTCCAATCCAAGTCCACAGGTTTGTTTCGTATTCTCTATAACTAAGAGGATGGAGTTTAACTTGGAGCAAGTAGAGTGATGTAGCTGTAACAGTACTGGAGATTAACCTCTGAAGTAAGGTGACTGAGATCAAAAAGCACTGACCCCTCTAAAAGAACTGCCCCACCCCACACAGAAAACAACCCACAAACAAACAAAAACAAAAGGCACTGACCAAACAGGTTAGATGTTGGGATCCTCATTTCCCACTCATTTTAATTGTATGATTTATTTTTGTTACTAAGTTTTCATTATTATTGAGGTATAACTGATAATGTGAATAATGCTTCAGTGAACATTGGCATCCAAGTATCTGAGTCTCTACTTTGAATTCTGTTGGATTATAGACCCAGAGGTGGAATTGCTGGGTCATATGGTAATTCTAGGTTTAGCTTTTGAAGATCTACAGAAACTCCCTACTCACCGTTTATAGTCCACCTGTTGTAAAAGAACAGCCACTGGGTTTCAACATAAGCGCACCTAGGGCCAGCTTCTTGGGCACGTGTCCATTTCGCAGGACTGCGTGCTCAGAAGCGCCCCCACCCAGAGAAGCCCCAAGGCTGAGAAGGGCTTCTGCTGCTGCTGCTGCTAAGTTGCTTTAGTCGTGTCCGATTCTGTGCGACCCCACAGACGGCAGCCCAACAGGTTCCCCTGTCCCTGGGGTTCTCCAGGCAAGAACACTGGAATGGGTTGCCATCTCCTTCTCCAATGCACGAAAGTGAGAAGTGAAAGTGAAGTCGCTCAGTGGTGTCCGACTGTTTGCGACCCCATGGACTGCAGCCCACCATGGGATTTTCCCGGCGAGAGTACTGGAGTGGGCTACCGTTGCCTTCTCCGGAGAAGGGCTCTTCATGCCAGGTTTAACCCTCTGCTGCCGCCATCTTGAAATTCTTGATTACTGTGTCTCTGGATTTGTGCTTTCTAAATGAAATCCGATAGGACAGTGAAGAAATGTCCAGTATCCCTGATCTCAGTCATTCCTTGCTGCTGCACTTCTACAGAGTGTCCGTTTTGTCCCAGGAGCACAGAATTCAGGAGGACCAGGGTGCGCGGGAGTTGAGTGAGACTCCAAGTGAGCACAGGGTAGTGTGTTCCATCTCTGACTGTGTGAAATGGGTGAGGGGTGCTGATAACCCCAAGTGAACTCACTCCTTTTTGCTTTGAATGCTGAGGCAAACCACCCAGGACCTCCATCATATCCTTTCTTTTTCAGGTTATTTCTCTCATTCACCAGCTGTGTATGCCAGGGTGATGACATAAAAGGAAACGGAATGACAAGACAGTGCCTGGTTACTTTTCCTTTCAAGCCTTCCTCATCATTAATTCAAAGACAGAAAGTGGTGGTAAAACTTGCGTGCAGCAAGAAGTGAAATTAAAACGGTTCAGTGAGCATCGCGGGGCAGTTCCACCGTTCTTGTAAGAATAAAATACATGTGATGAGTGTACAAGCAATGCAATAGGAATTGTGTAACTTCTGTGATTCTGCATATGAGTCAAACGTTTGATATTTTATTTAAAGTTGGCTTTGCACAATCAAAAGAGGGACAGTGAAATTCCTGCTAATAATGTACCTTTAAAATTTTTCTTTACTTAAATGATAGTAAATAGAAAAACACCATGACAAGTCAAGACAGAGAACACAGGAAGGAAAAAGCTTTTTATCTTAGTGCTTTTAGTGGTACTTTTTTCTTGCTTTTTGAACAAAAGGTTGTGCATTTTCATTTTGCACAGTCCCCGTAAATTATGTAGCCAGCCCTGACAGCCCCCTGTTCTCAAATGCTAGGAGAGTAGTTTGATGTGCAATTAGGGTCATGGGGGAGGGGTGAGGAAGAACTTGAAGGGCCATGGTGTTATTTTAGGAAGGGTGGAGTTGACCATGGTTTTGAGAAGGAATGCTCTTCAGAAAATAAGTACATAGATGAAAGAGCCTGGAGACTCAAGCTTTCATTATACACTGTCTCAGCATTCTCATTCCCAAATGAATGACAGATAGCCTGTTTTAAAGAAAGAGAGAAGGGGGAGGGGTGAGACACGGGCAGGCAAGTCAGATGAGCTTCCTTTTTCACTAAATGTAACATATCCCAGGGCTTCCCTGGTGGCTCAGAGGGTAAAGCGTTTGTTCGCAATGTGGGAGACCTGGGTTTGATCCCTGGGTTGGGAAGATCCCCTGGAGAAGGAAATGGCAGCCCACTCCAGTACTCTTGCCTGAAGAATCCCATGGATGGAGGAGCCTGGTAGGCTGCAGTCCATGGGGTCGCAAAGAGTCGTACACGACTGAGCGACTTAGCTCAGCTCAACATATCACACAAATAATGACTTATACATGAAAATGGGCCTCCCAGGTGGCTCAGTGGTAAAGAATCTGTCTGTCAAACAGGATATGCAAGAGATGTGGGTTCGATCCCTGGGTTGAAAAGATATCTGGAGGAGGAAATGGCAACCCACTCTAGTATTCTTGCCTGGGAAATCTCAAGGACAGAGGAGCCTGGCAGACTACAGTTCATTGGGTGGCAAAGAGTTGGACATGACTGAATTGACTAAACAGCAAACAACAATACATGAAAATAAGGGTAATAATAGGCTCTACACCACTGATAAAGTTATGAAAGCTATATGAAAGATAAAATTCATTTTCATTCAAAAGTTAGTATAAACTTCAGTCTGATGGTCTGAGGGATATTTAAGAACCCTTTATTTTGATTAACTGATCAATAAAATAAAAATAAACTCAATTGTCATGCCTCAGCCTTTTAGATTTTTTAACATAAATATTTTATGGCAATTCAAGTAAGCCAACAGATACAGATATATTATAACACCAGTATCAGAAATAATAGTCCTGCTCTCCTTTGACAGATTTTAAAAGTTTGTTTTCTTTAAAAGCTACTTTAAAAAGAAGATCGAATATTTTGGATCAGCAATTTTGAAGTTTCTTTATTTTTTTCCTTTCAGAAATTCTAAATACGTCCTTGCATGGAAAACTTTTCTCGAGAGAAAACTAAAAGAAATGGTGATATTCCCCCAGTTGCTCTGATGGTCTGCTGGTTTTAGTATTCTACCAATTAGGGTAGCCAAGTGACACTCCAGAAAACCGTCAAGACATGCCTAGTCTTTACAACCCAGGTTGTGTTGAATCTATGCCGTCTGTCCTGAAGAAAGAAGTATGAAAGCGTGCCACGTAACATTTTTAAGGAATTTGCAGTCAAATTCCCCAAGGACTAGGCAACATCTGGACTATACTTAACTCATCTTGATTTCTCTTATCTCACATGAGAGTTCAGCAAGAAATAGGTGTGCCTTTTTATTTGCTAGATTCATGGAAGGCTGAATAATTGACCTCAAAGATATTCAAGTCCTAATGGCCAGAACCTCTGAATGTCACCTTTTATGGCAAAAGGGGCTTGCATCTGTGAATTTATACCAATAATTTTGAGATAGGCTCCTAGATTATCTGGATGGACTTAAATGCAATCACAGGAGTCCTAATTTAAGAGAGAAACAGAGACTGGAGAAATAACTTTGAAGATGAAGGAAAGAACCAGCCCTATAGACACCTTGATTTTACTTCTGCAAAATTCGTTTTACAGTTCTAACCTCCAGAAATGTAAGAAAGTAAGTTTGTGTTTTTAAGTTGCTGAATTTGTGATCATTTGTTTTAGCAGCAACGCGTGCCTGCTCAGTCACTTCAGCTGTGTTCAACTCCTTGTGACTCCATGGACTCTAGCCCACTAGGCTCCTCTGTCCTTATGATTCTTCAGGTAAGAGTACTGGAGTGGATTGCCATTCCCTCTTCCAGGGAATCTTCTCGATCAAGGGATGGAACCCAAGTCTCCTGCATCTCCTGCATTGCAGGCAGATTGTTTACCGCTGAGCCACCAGGGAAGCCCTTTAGTAGAAATAAAAAAACTAATATGGAATGTAAAGCAAAGTTCCTTCTTTTGAGATGAAACAATCATAGTAATTAAGAGGTGCAATCACACATCATACTCAGAGCTGCTGAAGCTTCTGGGAATGTTTAACCTGAAAAGGAAAACACATGGGTGAGGTCTGCCCTTTGTGGACACAGAAGCCAAATGTGATCAGTGAGTTAGACGGTTTGGCTCATGATGTGAATGAAGTTTGTTCAACATTATAATATGCTGTCTTTGTGCCACTGGATTGCTGTTGTTGTTGGTTCAGTTACTCAGTCATGTCTGACTCTTTGTGACCCCATGGACTGCAGCACGCCAGGCTTCCCTCTCCTTCACCATTCCCCAGAGCTTGCTCAAACTCGTGTCTATTGAGTCGGTAATGCTATCCCACCATCTCATTCTCTGTCATTCCCTTCTCCTCCTGCCTTCAATCTTTCCCCACACAAGGGTCTTTTCTACTGAGTTGGCCTTTCACATCAGGTGGCCAAAGTATGGAGCTTCAGCTTCAGCATCAGTCCTTCCAATGAATATTCAGGGTTGATTTCCTTTAGGATGGACTGGTTGGATCTCCCTGCAGTCCAAGGGACTCTCAAGAGTCTTCTCCAACACCACAGTTCAAAAACATCAATTCCTCGGCACTCAGCTTTCTTTATGGTCCAACTCTCACATCCATACGTGACTATTGGAAAAATCATAGCTTTGACTAGATGGACCTTTGTTGGCAAAGCAATGTCTCTGCTTTTTAATATGTTGTCTAGGTTGGTCATAGCTTTTCTTCCAAGGAGCAAGCATCTTTTAATTTCAAGGCTGCATTCACCATCTGCAGTAATTTTGGAGCCCAAGAAAATAAAGTCTGTCACTGTTTCCATTGTTTCTCCATCTATTTGCCATGAAGTGATGGGACTGGATGCCATGATCTTAGTTTTTTGAACGTTGAGTTTTAAGCCAGCTTTTTCACTCTCCTCTATCATTCTTATCAAGAGGCTCTTTAGTTCCTCTTTGCTTTCTTCCATAAGCATGGTGTTATCTGCATATCTGAGGTTATTGATATTTCTCCCTGCAATCCTGATTCCAGCTTGTGCTTCATCCAGCCAGGCATTTTGTGTGATATACTCCTCATATAAGTTAAATAAGCAGGGTGACAAAATACAGCTTTGACATACTCCTTTCTCAATTTGGAACGAGTCCATTATTCCATATCTGGTTCTAACTGTTGCTTTTTGACCTGCATATAGATTTCTCAGGAGGCCATTGAATGGAGACTACAATATACTGGATCACTCATTGGTCAAGTATATCGTCAGAGTGAATCCCACCTTGGATAGGGAGTTTAGATAAATAATTTCTCAAGTCCCTTCTAGGATTGTATTTTCTCCTGTATCTAGTCCTGATTGTTACCAGATGAGTGACACATAGAGTTGCTCACAGGTGTGGGAGGCCCTAGGGCTGGGCCGAAAGGGGCTCATTATTGTCCCACTGGCTGGTAAAGGTGAAGGTCAGAGGGAACATGTGCAGCTCAGAATAGAAGTCAGTCCAGTTGTCTGGAGCCAAGAAGGTGCCCATTCAGAGCTCCTGGAACGAGGAGCTGAGACAGAAGACTTAGAGGATGAGGCTTTGCCTTAAGTTAGCTGAGGCTTAAATGGGTCAAAAGGGGAGGAGGATGAGTTCTGGATGGCCACCTTCCTGCCTCTGGGCAATTGACCATTAAAAAGGTCAGTTGTGTAGCTTAAGAGTTAAGGCTAGATCTTCAAGGGACCACACAGTCTGGTCTCTCTTCCCTCTGTGCATTTGCAGTCACTTTTACTGACCCCGTCTCCTCAAGCCATCCTTTGAGACCATGTTTTTCTCAGCCCCATATGCATCCTGATCACCAGGGATGCTAGTTAATAACTCCAGGTCATGGAGGTGGCCCCTGAGAATCTCAGTTCTTAGCCAGCTTCCAAGGCTCCCAAGCTGAATTCTTTACTCCTTTAAATATATTATCCACTACCTTTACTAACCCTCTATGAAACTGTAGTCTTACAATCTCTTCCTTCTTCTTTTATGCTCCTGCTAGCCCATCACCTGGCCTAGAGTCAATAGATAAAATACTTGTGGCATGAATGAATAATGTCAACCACAGCCACAATGTCAGTGATTGCCTATATGTTGATGAAGATTCCTTGAATCCAATCTCTAACCACTTCTTTTCTGAGCCCTGAACCAAACTCCCACCTGTCAATCATATAACCAGTACCCAAACTAGCATTTTGCAGAACTGAACTGATTATCTTCTCTTTGTAATGTCCTTCTTCTGTGCAAGTTTATTATTTTTTTCAGCTTTTCCATAGTTAGCATGATCACCATCTACCTTTTAAAATTAATTTTTTGGCTGCACCACGCAGTATACAAAACATTAGTTCCCTGACCAAGAATCGAACGTGCACCCCTTGCAGTGGAAGCTTGGAGTCTCAACCACTGGACAGCCAGGCAAATCCCACCATCTACCTTGTGTTCCAAGGGAAAAAAGCAAAACTAAAGCCTTCCTCATTTCTATTGGGGTACCCATCAACCTCAAATCTTGTTATTGTAGTATCTTCTGATTGTGTCCCTTACCTTTCATTCGTCAGCACAGTCACCCTAGCACAAATCTGGATCTTCTGTTATGCCAGGAAAACTGCAAGAGCCTCACAGTGAATCCTTCAGCTACCGGTCTCTTCCCACTCCAACTACTTTTATCACTGCCACAAAATTAATATTCTAAAAGCACATCTGATCCCATCTGCTCCCTTTCCTTTCTGATAAAATGACTTTCGGATCCTCCAGGGTGGGGAACAAAACCCTTCACATCCTATTTTAAGGCTATTCTAATTCTGTCTCCCCTCTACCCGCAAGCACACTGCACCTTATAGCCTGGTCACACTGAGTATCTCATGATCCTGGACTGAGTCAGCCCTACATGCCTCCAAACATGCTGAGTCTTCTGCCTTAAATGCTTACTTCTAGGGACTTCCTTAGTGGTCCAGTGGCTAAGACTCCAAGTTCTAAATGTAAGGGTCCTGGGTTTGATCCCTGGCCACTTCAGTATTCTTGCTTGGAAAAGGAAAATCTCATGGACATAGCTTGATGGGCTACAGTCCATGGGGTTGTTGCAAGCCCATGGTTGCAAAGTCTGTGGGGTTGAGTGTGACTGAGCACACACCTGCCCAGGGACCTAGATCCCACGCGCTACAACTAAGAGTTCGCATGCCACAGCTAAAGGTCCTGCATGCTGCCACTAAGACCTGGCACAGTCAAATAAATAAATAAACATTTAAAAAAAAGTAATTGCTCACCTCCTTCTCAGCCTGGCACATTAAGATCAGTTCAAAGAACATCTTTCCTGGATATGTTTTAAGATGAGGGTTTGCATGTCCATATCTTTCTCTGTTCCTATTTCATGCCACTATTATAATATAGTATTTCACTGACTAGAAATTAGCTATATATCTTCTTCCTCCCCCAACAGACTCTGATCTTCTAAGAAAAGAGATCATGCCTTTTCCATCTTTGCATTTCCAGTGCCTAACATAGAGTCTGTTACATAATGGTAGCTGCTACGTAAATGTTTGTTTAGAGAATTAATCAATATTGGAGCTGATTTCAGCGAAACACCTACACTGATCCACTTTGGAGGGCATCATAAAGACCATCTAGCACCAGTGTCTGGTAATGATGCTTTTGGATGCTCTCAGTAAAGTCTCTGGAATCATAAGTTTATTCCCTTTATTCCATACTTGGGATAGATGAATATTGGATATTTTAATCTTATTTGAAGACTTAATCCTTCCTAGAACTTTCAGTATCTAATAATTGTTCCAGATAACAAGAGATATTTTATTGTCTTATCTTTAGAGAGACTTTGTATAGCAACAGGAAATCAAGCTAGGCATTATTACTATGGATGATTAAAGTGCTTATTTAGTACAGTCAACAATTAAATATGATTAGGCTCAGTATGGAGTAAGACTGCCAGTTCCCATGACAGATGCAACTGCCTAAACTTCTCCCTGTTCTGAAAGACCTTTCCTGGAGTTTGCACTCCATTTCTTCACGACTATCTCCATGCCCACTGGAAGATCATGACTCTTGATGACAAGAATCAAAGAAAGAAAATTCCCTGTTTGGAATTACAGAGTACTACCATCAGTGCAGTGACAACTTAAAACTCGGTCTTGGAAAAGATAGAGTAGTGACTTTAAAGCGTACAATCTGTCTCTTACCTATGTCTTTAAGGAATGGATACACACTAATAAAAAGCAGCACACACACACACAAAGAAAAACAACTGTCAAGAGCCAAACAAGGGAAAAAGTGTAGCCTCATGTTATTACTTACAATATGGGGTTTGATGTCAAGCGGGGGAACAGAAGTTTCTGGTGTTATTTCTTTTAGCCTCTAAAAATGCTCATCAAGCTTCTCCAATTTGGAGAGAAAGGGCCTGATGGGCTAGGTTTAGGAAAAGATAAGGCAAAGGTAACAGAAGTGCCCTATCTTACCTTTCCAGAATGTAGTAGTGAGCAAGGGATATGTCAAGCTTTTCCACTGTCCAGGGCTCATCGCTAAACTGTGGGGCTGAGCCAAGTCTTGCAGGAACCACCCTGAACACAGGCTACACCCCTGACTTGATGGAGTGAACCACAATGCAGAATATTTAATATGAACTCAGAGAGGAGAGCAGATTCTAGATGTTGGGTGTTAGATGACTTTATATTTTAATCTTTGTATTGTTCATCCTGCAAATGTTTTTAAATGAGTGAATGCCTTTAGGAAAAAGAAAAAAACAGTAAAGTCATAATTACTTAAGAAAAAGAGAGAAGTCCATAAAAAACCCAATCTCGAGAAAGTCCTTCTTTGGTTTTTCCCTAGGATCCTGTTACAGAAGGGATTTCAGCTTGCTAGTCAAAAACTAGCTCTCCCATGGACTAATTAAAGTAATTCATCACCTCATGAGCTTTCTTTCATATGAGACTAAACAGTCAGTACGCTATCACTTACCTAATTCAATGTGTTTCAGAAACTTGAGAAATTGGGAGGTGGAACTGGTTAATGAAGAACGTGGTTGAAAAAGGCTCCAAAGAAGTATTTATACTGTTAAAGACAAACACATTTGGGAATGAGTCGGCCTTTTCATTCTGTCCTACTGGTATTTCTACTTCTTTCTTAATCCCAGAGAGTTGGAGTGACAATCCTCCTAGCACTTTCATTGCCAGAATCAGAATTCCTTACGGAAGCTTGGTCCCCATCGTGTCCCTTCCTTTGGAGCCTCAGGTTGTCTTGGCTCCATGCGTTCCTCGCATCACTTTTCTGCCTAGGAGGCAGTAATATTTCAGGTGTCAAACAAATTGCATGGACCTGCATTTGATTGTAGCTACAGGAGGCTTAGATGACAATATGATTTAAGTATGAAAAATGCTAATGTGACTATTTGAAACAAAATCCAATTAATAAATAATATAACCATCACATTCTAGGCAGTAAGATTGATAGTCTTTCCATTTTTCTTTATTTTCCAAAGTTGCAAAATGGACACATATTATTTCTATACCCCAGAAAAAAATTGTATATATGGGGTATAGAAATAATATGTCGGGCTTTCCTTGTGGCTCAGCTGGTAAAGAATCTGCCTGCAATGTGGGAGACCTGGGTTCGATCCCTGGGTTGGGAAGATCTCCTGGAGGAGGGCGTGGCAGCCCACTCCAGCATTCTGGCCTGGAGACTCCCATGGACTGCATGGACTGTATAGTCCACTGGGTCGCAAAGAGTTGGATACGACTGAGTGGCTTTCGAATATATGTATATAAATAAATATATACATAAATAAAGGATTCTGAGATTTTAAAAACATTTCTATCCCCTGGCCTCTCCCACCCTCACCACAAAAACACAGTTGAATTAATTTCTTCTTTGAAAGTTATTCCTTTGGACTCTGTGGGAGAGGGAGAGGGTGGGATGATTTGGGAGAATGGCATTGAAACATGTATAATATCATATAAGAAACGAATTGCCAGTCTAGGTTCGATGCAGGTTACAGGATGCTTGGGGCTGGTGCACTGGGATGACCCAGAGAGATGGTATGGGGAGGGAGGTGGGAGGGGGGTTCAGGATTGGGAACACGTGTATACCCGTGGCGGATTCATGTTGATGTATGGCAAAACCAATACAATATTGTAAAGTAAAATAAAGTTTAAAAAAATCACAAAATAATAAATAAAATAAATAAAAGTATTCCTTAAATGAAGCCAAGTGGTTAAGGAGGATATTTAGATCAAATAAAAGGAAATAACTTCTTCATGCAACTTGTGGTTGGTTACAGGCATTGCTGTCACAGAAGTTCAAATGGTCAAATGCAGTTGTTAGAAAACTTGCAAGACCTGTGGAATGAAGGCATTTGCAGGGTGTGATGACTACAGGGAAGGTGGGAGGTCTGAAGGAAGGTAGGTGGGTAGGTGGGGTTGCTCTGATCATCAGCTGTTAGGAGGAGACTAGACGTCCAGTTTTAGGGTGAAGAAGAGTTTCAGTTTCAACTGGTCACAGGAATATTCTCCTGACCTTGATCTGAATACTCAGAACAAGATCTTACTGATACATTTTGAAACTGAAACTACCTTCATTTTAACGCCACATTTGACCTTTGGTCTGCCCAGAGGATGAGTCCTGTGGGGTCATTGTTATTAGTGGACACCCTTGTGCAGAGATTGAGTTGAAGGCATTGTGCCAGGAACTGGCAACGCAAAAGCAAATCAGAAGGGAAGAGCTCAGAGTCTACCAAGAAAAAGAAAGACATAACAAATAATTGTAGAGTGACCTGTTAATGCTGTGATCCAAGTGAGAAGAAAGTGTCATGGGAACCTGAAGGTAATTCATTTTGTTGAGTTGGGTGTCAGGACATGTGTGGTCCCAAACTTTCCTAAAGTAAGAATCATCCTGGCACACTTGCTGGGAAAAAAGCTTCCTTGATTCTAACTCAGACCTACAGAAGGAGAAGGTCCAGAGAATGATCAGGAATCTGACTATAAACCAAGTGTCCTAACAGGTTGTCACCTGAAGGCCATTTGGGAAACTTGGGTGAGTAGGAGCTTGTCAAGTGAAACAGGGAAGAGAGTGCACCCAGGATAAAGAAGAGCTCAAACTTCTGCATGCAAAACCCCCCAGGTCACTGTTGAAACGCAGATGTTGATTCAGTAGTTCTGGGTTGGCACCTTGATTCCACTTCTAACTAGCTCCCAGTAATGATGAAGCTGCCAGTCAGTTGACCACACGGGACCTCTCATTGTCCTTATAAGAAAATACAAACACTTGATCGGAATTCAGCATCCTTTGTGATCCAGTTTCACATGTCTCCAGTCTCATCTTTCCCTTCCCATCCTGTAGGCTGTTCTGACAGACTTAACTGTGCTTTGTCTACAAACGTTTGCATGCATCTTCTCTTCCATGTACCCTCTTTTCCTTTGTTCAACAAACTTCTGGCTCCAGATATAGCTTCCTAAGCATTCGTTAGGTCCCAGTTAACCAGCATTTCCTTTAGGAAACATCATCTGAAGCCCCCAAATCTGGGGTGGGCACCCCTCCACAGGGTTCAGACAGCACCTTTACTCTGAATTGATAACTGCATGTTCACTTTTCTAACTAACTCAGCCGTAAGATATGTTTTTCATTTCCCAGGATGCACGGTTTGGCTGTGAGGAACTGCTTGTGAAATAGATGCTCGTGAATGGAATCTCATTGAATCAAAGGTCCACGTCTAACTGACTGAAAGGCAGTTGTGAAGGTTCAGACACTTGAAAGGGTGCACGATATTTGGGGATCCAGGTAATATCAACTCTAATCAAAGGAAAAGTAACAGTGAAAATACAGCAGGTTTTGAGGGTGTTTGTAGCCACAGAACTGGCCCTGTAGGCTCCTCAGTATTAGAACTGAGGACCTCAGATTTAACCTTTTTTGAATCATACAACCTTTGAGAATATGATAAGAACTATGGGTTCCATCTCTGGAAAACCATCATGCAAACAAAAAGATTTATTAATACATTTTTGCCATTGATATCAGGCAGCTTAGAAGCCTAAGGATTTTGATGTTGAAAGAGACCCTGTAGGAAAGTACAACTTGGCAGAAGAATATGGATCAATTCAGGCTCATGGGCTCTTTAAAAAGTAAACATATTGGAATCCAACCATGTCTGTTTGTTTCTGTATCATCTATGGCTGCCCTGGAGCCACAAAGACAGGGTTGAATAGCTGCGGCAGAGATCTTAGGGCCTCAGTTCCGTTCAGTTCAGTCATTCAGTCATGTCCGGCTCTTTGCAACCCCATGGACTGCAGCATGCCAGGCTTCCCTGTCCATCATCAACTCCCAGAGCTTACTCATGTCCATAGAGTTGGCGATGCCATCCAACCATCTCATTCTCTGTCGTCCCCTTCTCCTCCCACCTTCAATCTTTCCCAGCATCAGGGTCTTTTCCAGTGAGTCAGTTCTTTGCATCAGGTGGCCAAAGTATTGGAGTTTCAGCTTCAGCACCAGTCCTTCCAATGAATATTCAGGACTGATTTCCTTTAGGATGGACTGGTTGGATCTCTTAGGGCCTGAACAACCCCAAATGTTCCTAGCTAGCTCTTTACAGAAATGTTTGCTGACCTCTGGATTAACTGCAGGAGCAGGACCAGGGAGGGGATGCTGTGTGTGTTGGGGTCCAGTGGGTTTCCTACACGTACATCCTACCCTACTGTTGGTGCCTTTTAAGAAAGTTGGATTGGAGATGACGATCTGAGATCCAGCCTTTCTCTTCTATCTCTGCAAAGAGGAGGGTGGCAGCTCCCAGACACAGCAGGGGAGCCTCCTTTGTGGCCTTAGGTCAATTACTTAGTGGTTCAGGACCTCAGTTTTCTCTCCTGTAGTGTGGAGTGATCGGTGCTCATTTTCCCGGGAGCACTTGTGAAGATGAAATGAGATAGTGCTGCCCTGGCAGAGAGCTAGCTCTCATGAAATGTTAGTGGTGCACAACACTGATGTTTGAAAGGAGTCACAAAGTGTGGATTTTACTTGGCCCTGGTCTCCATATAAAGGACGCTGTTTACAGCGTAATTCAGCTCACAGCACACTGCCTGGAGCTGTGTTTGGTTTGGGATCGAGGTTTGTCTAGTGATTGGATCAATGAGTGGTGAGAGTTTTTGTAAACTTCAGCAGATGGACATGTCTCTTGATGAACTATGTGTGAAGTGAAAGTCTCTCAGTTGTGTCCGACTCTTTGCAGCCCCACAGACTGTACAGCCCATGGGATTCTCCAGGCCAGAATATTGGAGTGGGTAGCCTATTCCTTCTCCAGGGGATCTTCCCGACCCAGGAATCGAACCGGTATCTCCTGCATTGCAGGAGGATGCTTTACCAACTGAGCTATCAGGGAAGCCCGTATAAATTCATGTCTTTCAAAAATACGCACACACACAAAGGGATTTCCCTGGCTGAACAGTGGTTAAGACACCATATCCACCAAAGGAGGCATGGGTTCCATCCCTGGTTGGGGAACTAAGATCTCACGTGTCACGTGGCATGGCCAATAAAATAGAAAACTAAATGAATGAATGAATGAATGAATAAACAATGGTTAGAATGTGAAGGTAATCAAAACAGAAGCAACTCTGAACTAGATTCTATTGAGATGAAAAACAAATCATGCAAAGGATAAGTAACTCCCAAATCTTAAATAAAGAGCGAAAGCCTCATTGAAGAGGCGAGGCAGGTATTCCAGGCTGACAGGACACTCACCGTCTTCTTTGACCTGAACTCCTGCCCTTTCCCATCCTCCTTCCCCCTCTTGTCAGCTGTAATTCACTGCATTCCCATCAGAAATATTTAAAGAACCCTTTGTCATGCTGCAGTTGTAGATTGGGATACAATTTATCTCTTAAATCCTTCATAGAGGCCTTTTGTTTCCTGCCTGCTCAGAATCTCTCTGCATGGATGTTGAAACAATTTGTGAGATGCGCTTGCTTTCCTCTTTTTCTGTTGTTTCTCCTAGATTCTTTATTCAAGGTTCCCAAGCACTTTTAACTTATTAACTCTTGCTAGAGGATTTTTTTATTTGTTTGTTTGAAACTTTGTTTTAGTCATTTCGTATTAATTTCTCTATTTTTTTAACTGTGATGAGAACAGATGACATGAGACGTAGTCCCTTAACAAATTGTTAAATGGCTGTGCACTTTTGTTAACTATATGCACAGTTTTGTTCACTGGATCTCTAAAATTTCATTCTGCATAACAGAAACTTGCTACCTAGTAGACAGGTCCTCTCCTCTCTCCCCTTATTAGAGCATTTAATTTTAACAACACCAAAATATCGAAAGAATGAATGGGATTATTTTAGGACAGGAAGTAGAGGAAAGAGAAAAAAAGGTGTAAGGGGACAACTGATCTATTTTCTGAAGGATTTCCTCCCTCCCCATCTGGATACATTGCATTTAACTGGGGGGCATGGGGATCCTTGGAAGGTTGCGAGAAAATACAGACTCTATCTGAATCACCTTGGCAAGGAAGGCCCTGAATTGTCAAACGCACACTGAGACCAAGATCGTTACAGAAAGACAGTCCTGTGGAAACGCAACGGACTGAGCTTCAGTCTTCGAGTTCAGTGTCTCTGGGACTCCCGCCGTGCCAGAGTGGTTTTCACCGGGAACCTTCTGGATCACTTTTCTCCATGAAGACAAGGTATAGGTCAGCATGGCTGTTTCGTAGTAAGAGTAGTCTCTTCTGTCACCTTCTTTCCAATCCATTGCATTGTTTGGAGTTACCTGTCCATTTTGCTTTATCACTGGAAGGAAGGAAAGAAGGGAGGGAGGGAGGCAGGAGGATGAGGAGAGAAAAAAGGAGGAAGGAAAGAAGAAAGGAGGAGGGCTTCCCTGGCGGCTCAGCGGTCAAGAATCCACCTGCCAGTGCAGGAGACGGGCTCTTTCCCTGCTCTGGGAGGATCCCACATGCCATGGGGCAGCTGAGTCCATGCACCCCAGCTATTGAGCCTGTGCCCCGGAGCCCAGGAGCTGCAACTACCGAAGCCCAAGCACCTCGAGTGCATGCTCCGCAACAAGAGACGTAACCTGTGCATCTCAACTAGAGAGCAGCCCTGGCTCACGCAGCTAGAGGAAAGCCCGAGCAGCAACAAAGACCTTGCAGAGCCTCAATAAGTAAATCAAACCGCATGAAAGATTATTTAAAAAGAAAGAAGGGAGGAAAGGGAGAAACAGAAACTAAAGTTTTGCCCTTCTGTAAACAAATGAGATTATTTTTCACCTTTAAAAATGATTTTTGAGGCTAAATTAATACATCTTTATAAAGTGCTCTGATATTTTAAGAAGAGAAATATAATCTGTGAGTGGGCTTAATCTGGCCTGAAATAGAATTATTTCCAATAAAGCCAGAGGGTTTTGGATTAATACCTTTTGTTTTTCTTCGGGAACCTGGTGTTTAGAAAGTACAAGTTAACCACCAACAAAAGAGTGGGTTCACTCTGGAGAATATTTAATTTCCTCTTAAGGTTTACTTTAAGCTCTTTAGGAAGCAGAAGAGCAGTAAAAGAGTCTAGCTCAGGGTATGAATGCAATGGATAAGTGTATTCCTTCTATGAAAATTTGTTTTTGGAAGTTATATCATCATCTGAAAGCCTGTGAAACTGACATGATTTAAGTTAAGAAATTTAAAGAAAAAAAAAAAACAGAAAAAAAGATTGAGAAATTGGATGGAGCACAGGGCTCAAAAGTGTTAGGACAGAAGAATAAATAGTTTTAAAAAAAAGTAGGGAAAGATGCCATATGGTTACTATGGTTACTGATGTTTTATTTTTAGTTACCAAGAAAAAAAATATCAATGAATCTCAAAACAGGACTTTATGTTATTTATCTTACCATTTGTGTTTTCATTTAAAAATGGAGATACATGATCTTTCTTTCCTACCCTCTTCCTTTTTCCATTTCTGCCCTCATTCTGCCCTCCTTGGGCCTCTTTTGGGGTTCTTGGATGACAGGAATCGTTTTACTTCCAGTTGAACCGCAATGACGCTAACCGTTAGAGGGAGGAAAAATCAAGCCTCCTAGACTGAATTTTGCCTGCCACACCTCTGCGCAGATTGGTGTTCTGTTGAGCTTTATGACTAATGTGGGATGTGGTGCTGAAGCAGCATCACTGTTGCTGTAAAAATAACCCTTGATACCTCAGTATATCCGTGGTGGTGTCCACATGCGGACTTGCCAAGGACATAACGGCACCATGATGCGATGAAATTCATTGTGTTAAAGTGTGATAACTAAAGGAAAAGGAAGTAGGTATACTTCCTCATACAACATATAAGGAAGTAGATATACTTCCTCATACAACTTGCCTGGCTTGGTGAACCAGTCACACTTCCTATTAGTATTATAGTTTGTTGCCTTTTTTTTTTTTTTTTTTGGCAATGAATTTGTCATGCAGGATCTTAGTTGCAGAGGAAGAATGGAATCTTAACCACTGAACCACAAGGAAAGTCACTTATTATAGAATACTTTGACACTGTTCTGATAGTTGAATGTACTTGGGAGATACCGATTTTGATATCTGTTCTGACAGTTGGATATATATGGGAGACACCTGAAAGATGGTGGCCTCTTGGCTGTGTGAAGTGATTTTATGCTCAGCTGTGTCATTTCATGTTGATATTTCCCTCCCCTGCCTTTTGTCTGAAGGCAGTGTTTGTGATCTTTGTAGTACAGGTGGGAGGCTCTTTCTGTTTCATTAAGTAGATTTATGAGTGGGTTTTTCCTGGAGAGCTGGTAACTTTTGTTTGACATATGATTATTTTTTTCTGTCATTATTCTTTTGGGGATTTTTTCTTATGGGCTTGTTCATTTCCTGCAGCTGGGCCATGATTTGTTAATTACTTCAACAAGCCAGCCCTTTTTCTTCCCATTAGTCAAGAAGAATGGGATGGAGGGGAAGTGGCCAGTCTTCTCTCCCAACAGAGTCCATTTCTCTTTCACTTTTCCACTACTTTGACCCCTCACTCTTCTGTGTTGAGTCTCTGGAGCAGGCTCAGATTAGCTAAGAGAATAATCTGTTTCATTCATTCATCAATCTCTTCAGTGAGCACCTACTAGCTTTGCCAGAACTTCAAGACCTATTCTGAAAGCTTGAGTTAATGCTAGCCGACAGGCACTTATGATACAAACATTGCAAGGAGAAGGGGAGAAATGGGTTGATGTGCACAAAGAGGAAGAAAGATAGAAAAGAGGCAGGAGAGAACTACAGAATAGAAGGAAGAGGAAATGGATGGCAGTGAACAAAGTGGGCTGGAGAGGGCAATGGCACCCCATCCAGTACTCTTGCCTGGAAAATCCCATGGATGGAGGAACCCGGTAGGCTGCAGTCCATGGGGTCGCAAAGAGTTGGATACGACTGAGTGATTCACTTTCATTGTTCACTTTCATGCATTGGAGAAAGAAATGGCAACCCACTCCAGTGTTCTTGCCTGGAGAATCCCAGGGACGGGGGAGCCTGGTGGGCTGCCATCCATGGGGTCGCACAGAGTCGGACACGACTGAAGTGACTTAGCAGCAGCAGCAGCAGAACAAAGTGGGCAAGAAAAGAAAAAGGAGCAAATGAAAGATGAATTCAAAACCAAGTACAGCAAGTGATTCTGCCAGGAAACTAGGGATCGTGTAGATGAGTTAGTTGCTAACTTCCAGTAGTTTACAGTTATGATCAGAAGTCAGATTTTAAAATGTGTGTGTGTGTGTGTGTGTGTGTGTGTGTGCGTGCGTGCGTGCGCTCAGTCATGTCTTTGAGACCCTATGGACTGTAGCTCACCAGGCTCCTCTGGCTATGGGATTTCCCAGGCAAGAATATTGGAGTGGGTTGCCATTTCCTTCTCCATGGTATCCTCCTGACCCAGGGATCAAACCAGCTTCTCTTGTGTCTCCTGTATTGGCAGGTGGATTCTTTACCACTGAGCCACCTAGGAAGATGTAATTGGCCACACTTGTGTCCTGAGATACACATGAAGAGAACTTTTAAAAAGTTATATTTTACTTCTTAAAAAGGAGCTTTAGGTGAGTGGAATAACAAAATCTAAAAGGTTTAAAATTTGTACTTTGTGTTGCTTATAAGGGCTTCCCTGGTGGCTCAGTGGTAAAGAATCCACCTGCAATGCAGGAGACGCAGGTTTGATCCCTGGGTCGGGAAGATCCCCTGGAGGAGGGTATGGCAACCCACTCCAGTATTCCTGCCTAGAGAATTCCATGGACAGAGGAGCCTGGTGGGCTACAGTCCACAGGGTTGAAAAGAGTTAGAGAAGTCTGAAGCAACTTAGCATGCACGCACATTGCTTATAAATCCCCTGTCTTGCAGCCCAGGCTGGGGGCTTTGCGACCCCCAGGATGTGGCTGTGCCCCAGTCTCTCCAGAAGTCAGGACGCCTGCTGCCAAAGAACTTAGAGGGAGAAAAGACATATTTTCTCCTCCTTTCCAAAGCTGTTAATGTTCTGTTCACCAATAGGCTATTGTAACAATTGATCTCTGTGTGAACTGGATACCCATTACATCTTGCCGAGCAAGGCACTTAATCCGGCATATTTCCTTTACAAACGACCTCTTCTCTCCCCTAATGGACACTCATCACCGAAACAGTTGCCGGTCCAGGTCACTGGCTCACCGCCTCCAGCCACAGACACAGTCTTTGGAGCAGGAAAGCGAGAGGGACCGGAGTCCCTGAAAGACCACAGTGTGCTTTGTCTCGCGTTAGGCAAATGCTCACGCGTGCCTGAAATTCCGAAGGAAGTCAGAGAAAGGAAGTTTGCCAGCGGGGGTGCTTGTGATATTTTTGGCAGCGATATTTCCCTACCTGGCCTGTGTGTTTGTGTCTGTGATGATGTTTACTGCAACTTGAAAAAGAATAGCTACTAAATTAGGATATGATGAACTTCTCAGCTGGAGAGAGAGCGGGATCCAACAGAGAAAACAACATTTGCGACTTGAGATACTGTATTCTCTCTTTGAGGTTACATTTAGACGTCAGGATAAGCAAGGGGAAAAACACTTCAGAAGACAGAAACAGCTCGGCCGTGTCCAGTCCTTGTAAGAAAACTGGAAATGTTTGACGTGAGCTTTACGGTTGTTTTGTCTACAAAGATTAAGGGCTCTTGGCTGTGTCCACCTCCTCACCACATCTTTTTATCCTTTAAGTTTGGTGGGTGAGATTTTTCCCTCTCCCTCGATATTCTGCTTTATTTCAGCAAGTGTTTGGTGGTTCTCGGTGATAGATTTACTATACAACTGTTTGGATTTTGATCACTTTTCAAGACCAGTGGCTTTTGGGGTGGTCACTGAAAGGAGTTTGAAAGCTCTGTAATCTCTTCTTTCTGCCTTCAAGGGAAAAATTTGCACCACAAATACGATTGTTTTTAGACTTGTCAAGAGCTTCTAGCAAAACAATTCAATACAGTTTAGGGCTGGACGGAAGAGATGAATGCTCTCCTTTTAGAGGCAAGTGACTGGGGGTCTAGGTGAAAGAACCTCTGGGCAAAACCCTGCTCCCTGGAAAGATAATTAGAGTGTACAATGGTGAGTAGTGAATGTTCTCATAGAAAATTCCCTGTAATTACCCCATCAGGAATGTTCTCAGGACTAAATTGGAGAAACTGGAGGATCATTGAATCATCAGTGTTTGGCCTTATATCCTAAGGAGAGTTTCACAAAGGCAAAAGCCCCTTTTCTTCATATTTTGTTTATCAGGGAGAAATATCTAAAAGCAGTGGTTCATTTGTGAGTTCACTTTTTAGGTCTCTCTCTACACTGATAACCACACATACCACATGTAAGAGACACATAGTATAAGATATATGTGTGCATATATACGTATATTTAATATAACAGTGCTTAGAAAGGTTACTACTTACATATCTTCAAAGGATATGTAATATCACTCCAATGATACTTGGAGTTGAGAGAGATTTTCAAAAACAAGACATTAATGTTAATAAAAGGCATTTTATAAAAATTAGACCCTTGAATATGGTATAGATACAGAATGGAATATTACTTAACCATAAAAAAGAATGTATTAATGCCGTTTGCAGGCACATGGATGGACCTAGAGATTATCAAAGTAAGTGAAGTCAGAGAAAGACAAACATCATATAGTAGCACCTACATGTGGAATCTAAGAAAATGATCCAAATCAACTTATATACAAAACAGAAATAGACTCACAGACACAGGAAACAAGCTTTTGGTAACCAAAGGGGAAAGTGAGGAGAGGGATAAACCAGGAATTTGGGATTCAAGTGGCTCTAGTGGTAAAGAACCCCGCCTGCCAATGCAGGAGACAGAAGAGATGCAGGTTCGATCCCTGGGTCAGGAAGATCCCCTGGAGGAGGGCACAGCAACCGACTCCAGTATTCTTGCCTGGAGAATTCCATGGACGTCCCATGGACAGAGGAGCCTGGCGGGCTACATTCCATGAGATCACAGAGTCTGACACGACTGAGTGACTTAGCACGAGCACGACATGTCAAATAGATAACCAACTAGTGCCTACTGTATAGCTCGGGAAACTATATTCAGTATCTTATAATCACCTATTATGGAAAAGAGTCTTTAAAAGAATAGGTATATATGTACATGTATAACTGAATCACTTTACTGTATACCTGAAACTAACTTGACATTGTAAATCAACTATATTTCAATGAAAGTTAAAAAAAATAAATTAGACTAAATAATAAATTCAAATAATAAATAATTATTATTAATAAATAAATAATAATAAATTAAAAAATAAAAAACTCATTGAAGAACCACCATCCCCATTCCTCACTAGGCCCCTGGCCCCATTTTTCTTTCTACTTTATTAGAGTTGAGGGATTTGAAACTGTGATAGATTTTACTATCCAAACTCTCCCCCAACCCTGTTTGTCTGAGAACAAAAAAATGATGCTTAAGGAATTCAGTCTTCAGACCCAAAGTCATACGTGTTAACACGGCTACCGCTTCACCTGCTCCCGAACTCAGAGACCCACCCCCTCTGCCTTAGAGACAAGGTGCCGCCTTCTGTTCACTTGGCCTTTAACACAGAGAGGATTGTTATTTTCTGCCTCACTGTCTGCCCTCGGGCACTGAGAAGTTGTTTTACTGGTTGCTCATTTCTGACTGGCTTAATTCTCCCCGAGTCTTCCCATCTAAGGTTCACTATGTTGTCTGTTTTCTGATATATTAGTTCAAAGACATATGAGAAAGGGAAAATACTATTCATTTTAAAAGTTGATAAGTAAGTGGGTAAAGCTTTTTAAAGGGAGATCAACCAACTCCCTAAAACTTAGAAAGTTCTGTTTTTTTGGCCCTGAGGCTTGTGGGATCTTAATTTCCTATCCAGGCATCGAACCCAGGCCTCCCACAGTGGAAGTGGGGAGTTTTGACCACTGGACCGCCAGGGAATTCCTAGGAAATTCTTAATTTTCCGTGGCTAACAATGTCCGTGAGGAGAGATGTCATCGAAATACACATCATTTAAAACCTTTGCTAAACCAATGGTGCAACTTATTTCTCTAGGACACTTTTATTTTTTAAGTAGAGCCGCTTTCTTTTTCCAGTCCAACATTTGATTGTATTGAGACCCATAGGACTTCCCCGGTGACTCAGTGGAGAAGAATCCGCCTGCCAATGCAGGGGACACTGGTTCGATCTCTGGTCTGGGAAGATCCCATGTGCCACGGAGTGACTGCGCCCATGTAGCACAACATTCTGCGTGCATTCTAGAGCCTGCAAGCTGCAACTACTGAAGCCCTCGTGCCCTGGGGCCTGTGCTCTGCAACGAGAGAAGCCACTGCAGCGAGAAACCCAGGCACCACAGCTAGAGAGGAGCAGTTCGTCACAACTGCAGAAAGCCTGCATGCAGCCACAAAAGACCTGGCACAACAAAAATAAAATTTTGAAAAAAGAACCATAAAAATGCATTTCAGGCAATATTGTGGGCAGTATTCTGACACAGAATTAGAATCAATGCTTACAAATTTAATAATTGAGCTTCAAAGAATAGAAAATTAATTCTAAAAAGATACAGGCTTCCTGGCTTTAGTAACCCATTACCCTTAAAATGATTATCATACCTGTTGAAGCTATCAAAAAAGCAAAGGACAAATTCATAGAGACAGAAAGTAGAATGGTGATTGCTAGGGATGACGAAGGGGAAGGAGAGTTGGCATTTAATGGGGACAGGTTCCTTTGGGAAGATAATAAAAAGTTCTGGAGATGGAAGTTGGATGGTATTGGATGGATGGTTGCACAATATTAGTGCCTTTGGACTGCACAGTTGAGAATGGCTGAAATGGCACATTTTATGTATGTATATTTTACCACAATAAATACAGGCAAAAAAAAAAAAAAAAAGAAAGAAAGAAAAGGAGTAATTCTAGGATCGGCTGCAGGAAGTTACTGTTGAAATAACCAGAACATTTGTTGTTTGAGCCTTAGCAGAGAACAGGCAATAATAGTTCCCTGAAATTACTGTTGTGGTATTAATATTAATTACTATTAATATATCTCTGCAGAAAGAGATGAGGAAAGAAGTTTCAACAGCTTAGCATTTATGGAGTACATGATTGGGAGTAAAACACTTGTGAAAAATATCATGATAGAAGGCCTTTATTTCAAGTGTGGTGAAGGCCGCTGACTCACTGGATAACTGGAGTATTTGTGGCTTGAGTAATGGCTGAGCCAAGAATCCTGTAGTCAGACTCTCTCTTCCTTGGGGGAAAAAAAATGGGAGGTCAAGTCAATTCTATCCCACTCTATCTTGGATATTTTGTTCCATGATGATTTTGACCAACCCCAAATTCCTCCAGCAAGGGAGGAATGTTCAGTGTTTTTGTAACCTTGATTAACTGTGATATTATTCCAAACAAGGAGGCAGACCCCTATGGGGGCAAGAGGTGGAGAGCGAGCTAAATCGGGAGTCTGTTTTTGATCCCAGCCGGATGATGGATGTCTTACGAATGGGGCCAATGCTACTTCTGATCTCGTTCTGAGAAAAGACAGTTTCACCAGCTGGGTGAAATGTCTGGACTCAAGTATGAAGCCAGTTGATGGCTCAGCTAAATAGCTGAAGGAACTCAGATTCTTCTGATAATAATATTCTAATTATTTATCTTCCTGTGCTTGGACGCTCAGTCGTGTTCGACTCTTTGCAACCCCATGCACTGTAGCCCGCCATGCTCCTCTGTCCACGGGGATTCTTCAGGGAAGAATACTGGAGTGGGTTACCATGCCCTCCGCCAGGGGTTTATCTTCCTGAGGTTGCACTTATTTCGAGTGTTTTCGGATTGGGATAAAGTAATAACATGAGTCGGGGGCTTGGAGCTGCCATGGCTAAGAGTTGCTGTTTTCTGTGAAGTCGTGGCACTAGGTTAGCAGGCATCTGGTTATCTTAAAGATGCTGTTGAGTGTAGTCAAGCAAAGATATTCTGGAGTCAGACTTCCTGGCATGAATCCTGGGTCTGCCTCTTGCAAGATGAGACCTCAGGCAATTGCCCGCATCTCTGTGCCTTTAGGGTTGTCATCTCTAAAAAGAGGATGATTGCAATAGATTGTGCATCATAGGTTGCTGTGAAATATGATTTAAAACCTGTAAAGTGCTCGGACCTCTTCATGGATCACAGCCTCGTTGTGGTGAATGGGGAAAAGCGGAAACAGTGACAGAAAATTTTATTGTCTTAGGCTCCAAAATCCCTGTGGATGGTGATAGCAGCCATGAAGTTAGAAGACACTTGCTCCTTGAAAGGCAAGCTATGACAAACTTAGACATCATATTAAAAAGCAGAGACATCACTTTGCGGACAAAGGTTTGTACAGTCAAAGCTGTGTTTTTTCTAGCAGTAACATGCAGATGTGAGAATTGGGACGTAAAGAAAGCTAATTCAATGGACATAATTTGAGCAAGCTCTGGAATGTAGTGCAGGACGGAGGAGCCTTGGCATGCCACAGTCTATGGGGTTGCAAAGAGTTGGACACAACTTAGTGACTGAATGACAGCAACACAAGTGCTTGGAACAGTGCTTAGCGTGTAGGGATTGGGCCATAAAAGTTAGCTATTATTTTTGACCATTGCCTCTTTGGAGGAAGATGTGGCTAAAACAGTGAGGGTGAAGGCTGCAGCGGTAGGTTTGTTGCCTATGAGTCACAGACCCTTTGCACTGGACAGTTCGAAACTCAATGGCTTGTCAAATCATCATGTGCATGTTAAATATATTACAATTTTGTTTGTCAATTACACCTCAACGAAGTGGAAAAGAAGGGAAAAAAAAAAAAACCCCATGACTGCTATACACATGTATTTGTTGTTGTTTCGTCATTAAGTAGTGTGTGACTCTTTACAACCCCATGGGCTGTAGCCCACTAGGCTGCTCTGTCCATGGGATCTACCAGGCAAGAATATTGGAGCATGTTGCCATTTCCTTCTCCATGGGATCTTCCCGACCCAGGGATCGAACCTGCATATCCTGTATTGGCAGGTGGATACTTTACCACTGCGCCACCAGGGAAGCCACACGAGTAATGCAGGTTTTAGTGAACCATTCCTGCATTCACTTATTTGTTGATTCACCATGTGCCAGGCATTGGGGATACAGAGTCAATTACAGTGTGATTTATTATGATGCTCAGGATAGTGGCAAAGACACGTGACGAGATTACTGTGCAATATGTAGGTACAAAGGCAAAGATATGTACAAGGTATCACTGAGTTGTGATGGAGGAAACCTCAGGGGTTGAGGGTAAGGTAGGGAGAAACACTCAGGGAAAATTCCTGGACATAATCCCCCAAAATATGTGTTTGGTCAAATAAAGCTTGATTTTACTAAAAAATCAGTAGCAGTTTCAGCCTGTGTCTCTAAAAGATAAGGATTCTCTCTCTCTCTGATAAATAAAATACTATTATTACCTCTAAAATAAATAATAATGGTTGCTCAATTAAAATACTATAATATTAACTGTAATAAAATATCTGATTGATTATCTGGACATGACCAGATGGTCAATACCAAAATCAGATCGACTATATTCTTTGAAGCTGAAGCGCTACACAGTCAGCAAAAACAAGACCAGGATCTGACTGTGGCTCAGATTGTAAAATCCAGACTTAAATTGAAGAAAATAGGGAAAACCAACAGACTATTCAGGTATGACCTAAATCAAATCCCCTATAATTACACAGTGGAAGTGAGAAATAGATTAATGGAATTAGATCTGATAGAGTGCCTGAAGAACTATGGACAGAGGTTCGTGACATTGTACAGGAGGCAGTGATCAAGACCATCCACAAGAAAAAGAAATGCAAAAAGGCAAAATGGTTGTCTGAGGAGCCCTTACAAATAGCTGAGAAAAGACGAGAAGCTAAAGGCAAAGGAGAAAAGAAAGATATACCCATTTGAATGCAGAGTTCCAAAGAATAGCAAGGAGAGAAAAAAAGCCTTCCTCAGTGATCAATGCAAAGAAATAGAGGAAAACAATAGAATGGGAAAGACTAGAGAACTCTTAAAGAAAATGAGAGATACCAAGGGAACATTTTATGCAAAGATAGGCACAATAAAGGACAGAAATGGTATGGACCTATCAGAAGCAGAAAATATTAAGAGAAGGATGCGAGGATACACAGAAGAACTATACAAAAAAGATCTTAATGACCCAGATAACCATGATGGTGTGATCACTCACCTAGAACCATACATCCTGGAATGCCAAGTCAAGTGGGTCTTAGAAAGCATCACTACGAATAAAGCTAGTGGAGGTGATGGAATTCCAGCTGAGCTACTTCAAATCCTAAAAGTTGATGCTGTGAAAGTGCTGCACTCAATATGCCAGCAAATTTGGAAAACTCAGCAGTGGTCACAGGACTGGAAAAGGTCAGTTTTCATTCTAATCCCAAGAAAGGCAATACCAAAGAATGTTCAAATTACTGCTCAATTGCACTCATCTCACACTCTAGCAAAGTAATGCTCTAAATTCTCCAAGCTAGGCTTCAACAGTACATGAACTGAGAACTTCCAGATGTTCAAGCTGGATTTAGAAAAGGCAGAGGAACCAGAGATCAGATTGCCAACATCCACTGGATCATAGAAAAAGCAAGAGAGTTCCAGAAAAACATCTTTACTGACTACACCAAAGCTTTTGACTGTGTGGATCACAACAAACTGTGGAAAATGCTTTAAGAGATGGGAATACCAGACCACCTTACCTGCCTCTTGAGAAATCTGTTTGCAGGTCAAGAAGCAAGAGTTAGAACTGGACATGGAAGAACAGATTGGTTCAAAATTGGGACAGGAGTACGTCAAGGCTGTATGTTGTCACCCTGCTTATTTAACTCATATGGAGAATACATCAAGCGAAATGCTGGGCTGGATGAAGCACAAGCTGGAATCAAGATTCCAGGGAGAAATATCAATAACCTCAGATATACAGATGATGCCACCATTACGGCAGAAAGCCATAGAGAAACTGAAGAGCCTCTTGATGAAAGTGAAAAAGGAGAGTGAAAAGACTGGCTTAAAACTCGACATTCAAAGCTAAAAAACATGGCATCCAGTCCCATCACTTCATGGCAAATAGATGGGGAAACAATGGAAACAGTGACAGACTTTATTTTCTTGGGCTCCAAAATCACTGCAGATGGTGATTGCAGCCATGAAATTAAAAGATGCTTGCTCCTTGGAAGAAAAGCTATGACCAACCTAGACAACATATTAAAAAGCAGAGACATTGCTTTGCCAACAAAGGTCCACCTAGTCAAAGCCATGATTTTTCCAGTGGTCATGTATGGATGTGAGAGTTGGACCATAAAGAAAGCTGAGCACCGAAGAATTGATGCTTTTGAACTGTGGTGTTGGAGAAGACTCTTGAGGGTCTCTTGGACTGCAAATAGATCCAACTAGTCCATCCTAAAGGAAATCAGTCCTGGGTGTTCCTTGGAAGGACTGATGTTGAAGCTGAAACTCCAATACTTTGGCCACCTGATGGGAAGAGCTGACTCATTTGAAAAGACCCTGATGCTGGGAAAGATTGAAGGCAGGAGGAGAAGGGGATGACAGAGGATGAGACGGTTGGATGGCATTACCAACTCAATGGACGTGAGTTTGAACAAGCTCTGGGAATCAGTGATGGGCAGAGAAGCCTGGTGTGCTGCAGTCCATGAGGTCGAAAAGAGTCAGACACGACTGAATGACTGAACTGAACTAATACATGTCACATTATTTTTAAGTCGGTTTGAATGAATCAGGATGCAAGTAAGGGCAAACCTTGTAATGGATCTCTTTCTCTTTTTCTTTTTTTTTAATTTAAAAAAATTTTATTTTTACTTCATTTTACTTTCCAATACTGTATTGGTTTTGCCATACATTGACATGAATCCGCCACGGGTGTACATGAGTTCCCAATCCTGAACCCCCTTCCCACCTCCCACCCCATATCATCTCTCTGGATCATCCCCGTGCACCAAGCCCAAGCATCCTGTATATTGTATCGAACATAGACCGGCGATTCTTTTCTTACATGATAGTATACATGTTTCAGTGCCATTCTTTGCAATTTATTTGCTGAAGAAACTGAGTTGTTTATCTTGTATAGTGTTCCATGGATGGATTTTGCTAATTGCATCTTAATGGTGTCATGTAATATTTTCCTCTATTCCTTATACTTCCTATAAATACTGTGTCCAACTTAAAGTTTTGTCAGACTCAGATTCAATTTCTTGGGGTGACGTGGGGACATGGATGGGCCAAGATTCCTTCACAGAGAGTGTGGAGCCTTTCCTTCAGGAGGCATGTACCGAACGGAGGTCTCTCTTTTTGAGATGTTTGTAGCCTCTGACGGTCTTTGGTTAGGGCCATTCCTTCATAAAGTTTGCCAAGTGGTCCTATTCTAATTCTCCCTTTTCTTCTTTGGCTGGAATCCTAGAGAGAGTAATTTCCCCTCATTTATTATTTGCTTACTCACTGGTATATATAAGTTGGTCTAGGAAAGGCAAGTTGAGTGCCTGGTTGAAAAATCCATATTAACAGTGGCCTTGTGGTATTACAAGACCCACAACCTTGAATGTCAGTAAAATTATATCATCATACAATTCTACCAAAGCAGGAAGGTGAACCATTGGCGTTTTATAAGTACCTGGCATCAGAAGAAGAACTTTCTGCTTATAACATAGCTTTAAAAACACTTTAACTTCCCCCCAAGCTTTTAGTCAAAATAGTTTTTTTTTTTTAAGCAGCAATTACAAAAAGATAATCTTGCTGAACTGAAATCCTAGACTACATCTCATATCATTTTAGTTTTCAGTGACCTACTTAGTGCGCGGCATGATTTACAGTGGGGGTTTTTGCTTTAGCAAAATAATGCTTTGGTAATTCACTTAGAGCGAAAAAATATCTTCTGTTTTACTCTGTAGTATGGAATGAAACCTTTAAACAGTCAAAATCAGCTTGAGGTTAAGTCATGATTAGGACAATTTTATACCAAACCTAAAATAGATGTGTACCTTAGCATTGATGTATACGGAGCTTGTGTTTCCTAAAAGGTGAAGCAAAAACAGATTCCCGTGACTGCATGCAGGATGAATAAGCAAGTCACACATACACAAAGGTTAATGAAAAATGGAACACTTGAGGGACTTGCCTGGTGGTCCAGTGGCTAAGACTCTGTGCTCCCAATGCAGGGGTCATAGGTTCAATCCTTGGTTGGGGAACTAGATCCCATATGCCACAACTAAGACTTGGCACAGACAAATAAATATATATATATATTTTAATGGAACATTTAAGAAGCATTACATTTTAGGTGTTCTGTGAAAATCCCTTTTAAATGTATTCCCATGTGAAATCAGTTGTTTGCATTCAATTGGTGACATAAAACGTTCACGGTAGTGAAAATAGGAGTAACCTCTGAGCTTTTGGGTGGACTCTGGTGTGACCTCAAAGTCCTCGACTTCCTCCAATGGGGAGGAAGTTGAAACTGGTCAACCCGGATCCTGACCAGTTTTCCTCTTGCCCTCTCCTTCCAAATCACTTAAATCCTTTGTCTCCAACTACATTAGATCTATTCAGTGTTTCCCTTTTTAATGCTTCCACCATTTCTTAATATCTACAAAGAACGATTGATTCCCCCCATGCCAGCAGGAAGCAGTGGGGTGTGCGTGTTGGAAGGGCCCCAGTTTGAGGAACAAGCCAACAAGGGGCATATTGTCTTTCTTTTCATTCTTTCTTTTATTTTTTTTTAGAGCATTTTTCTTTCTCATCCAGATTAGTCTGACCTCAGCGCAAGACAACCATATATTACTTTTAACGGCAAACTTGAATGTCGCCTGGGTTGCCTTGGTGGTTTTCCATGAATGTAATATGATAATCCCACTGGAGCCACCTCAGCCACTTACTACTCTTACCCTGATAAAAATACTTTGTTGGGGCTGTTAGGATGTCTTTTATTTTTAATCCAGCTGAAAATGGAAGCATTACAGAGCTTAGAAATATTAATGAGAAAATTCTCTGCTTTCCAGCTCAGCGTACCCCACACATGATGGGCTAGAATAAAAGTATTTTGTCCAGTTTAACCTCGATAGAAGCATCTTAGCTGAAGCTTTCAAGCAAGGCTTTTAAGAAAGAATCATATGACAGACACATATACAAAATGGAAATGCCCTGGCAGATAAAATTAACATTCTCTTATTGCACCTGTAGCACAAATGGCTATAAAAGGAGTTGCTAAATAATGCACACTCTCTGATGATCTCTAAGGCAGCTGTGCGCTTTTCTATTTTAAAAATCCCAAGAGTTAAAGCCTAATCTAATCCTCCCTTTGTCCGAGTTTCTGTCAAATGATCAGACCCTTGGACATTTTTTAACTCAGAACGGATGGGCTGTATTGACTCAAGCCTACTTTATGAACAGGCTGTCCATCAGCCTCGTCGAAACTTCTGGTGCTTGTTTATTAACAGGTAGAGACAGACCTGCAATCTCACTCTTTTTTTTCTAAGTAAACCTGTGCCCAAACCCAAATGGATGCTTAAAACAGATGGTTCTCATCTTCCGAAAGACTTGACTTAACTATTGTATTTTACCTCTGGGCACAGTCCTGGCAGGGTGATTTGTGAGATGGCACCATCATTGTAAGTAGGAATCACCCGGAAAATGAGTTTTTCTAACTTCATGAAAGCAAAAAGTCCCCCTCTCTGTTTTCTTTTTATTTCTTTGAAGATGGTAGGCTAAGTAGGTCTTTGCTGCTGCATGGCTTTTCTCTAGTTGTGGTATGTGGACTTTTCATTGCCATGGCTCCTGTTATTGTGGAGCACGGGCTCTAGAGTGTAGGCTCAGTAGTTGTGGCACATGGGCGTAGTTGCCCTTCAGCATATGATATCTTCCTGGACTAGGAATTGAACATGTGTTCCCTGAACTGAAGGCGGATTATGAACCACTGGACCATCAGGGAAGTCAAGAAGTTCCCCTGTCTTATGGTCATCCTGTGGAAGCATGAAGGAACCCCACCCCAGATTCAGCTGGGATGTCAAAGCTAATGATACCACACAAGCTCTAAGAGGGTATGAAAAGCTATATCACTCACACACACACACTCAGAATAAAATTTCTGCTCTTGCTATTTAATAAAGACAGAAACAGTCATAAGCGAAATCATAGGTAATTTGTTAATAATTCGTAGGAGACTGGTGGCCCATTACTGTCTCTCTTGAAGCCTAAAAATACCCTCAAAAGGAAGACTCAAGGCAGAGTGAGGCGTTGTGCAGGGGGTAAGGCAGGCTCCCAAACAATTTCAGACTGGGCTTCAGAGAACAGGGAAAGGAGGCCAGCTTGGCATTTTATATTAGGAGGTAACCAGAGGTGAGTAAGACCCTGATGCTGGGAAAGATTGAGGGCAAAAGCAGAAGAGGGTGGCAGAGGATGAGATGGTTGGATAGCATCACAAACTTAATGGACATGAACCTGGGCAAATTCCAAGAGATAGTGAGGGACAGGGAGGTCTCAGTTCAGTTTAGTTCATTTCAGCTCAGTTGTTGAGTTGTGTCCGACTCTTTGTGACCCCATGGACTGCAGCACGCCAGGCCTCCCTGTCTGTCACCAACTCCCGGAGTTTACTCAAACTCATGTCCATTGAGTCAGTGATGCCATCCAACCATCTCATCCTCTGTCGTCCCCTTCTCCTCCTGCCTGGCTTGCTGTAATCTATGGGGTCTCCAAGAGCTGGACACAACTTAGTGACTGAACATCAAAGAAGTGAGAATTTCCCCACGCATCCCTGAGCTTGTGTAGTTTGAAGTCCCACTAGAGCCAGAGAGGGGAGCCTCTGGGCTTAGCAGTTGGCAAGATGGGAAGGGGAGAGGAAGGGAAGGGGGAATGATGGCGTCCGAGAGCCATCAGGGGTCAAATATCAACATGGGGTCAGACGCTATATTACCTGTCTCTTTCGGGTAAAGAGAAGACTGAAGGCACTGTAAAAAAAAAAAAAAAAAGAAGAAGGTAAAGATTTTTAGATTGATACCAAATGCTGCTTGAGAAGTGAAGGTTTGGAGGCATTTGGAAAACTTTTAGAATTTTGCTATGTATTTCTGCTTGGGGCTTTTAAGGGCAAAACAATGTATGCAGTCAGTCAAACCTTTCTGATAAAATATTTGGATAAAAGTCTTCAAATGTTTAGATGATTACTGAAGACATTTACAAATTGTTCCACTCGGGCAAATCAGTACTGTTGGTAGATTATTTTCCACTTTCTAACTTAAATTCTTTGCACACTGGGTAAGTCTTGGTTCTCTCATTACACTTGACAGTGATGGGCCATCAGAAAGCCAAGGGACGTTAGGGATTATTTAGGATAATCTTATTATTTGTTTGGAGAAATTTAAGGCCTATGAGAGTCTAGAATGTTAGCTGAGGTCACACAAACTAGAATCCAAGTCCTCAGGCTTGCCTACTATACCTCACCTAATTTAGATCAGGCAGTTTGTTTGTCTTTTCTTCCTAGGCTTTCAATAACAATGCTTTCTCTGAAGAATGTTAGATTAAAAAAAAAACATCAATTTTATTTGTTTCTTCCCCATAATCTTTAAGTCTGAATATATTGCAGAACTTTAATATGAATTCTAAAATAGAGATCCTGTATTTTATTACACTGGAAATGTTAAATTATATATTAGCTTTGGGTGCTGTGCTGTGTGCTAAGTCACTTCAGTGGTGTCTGACTCTTTGTGACCCCATGGACTGTAGCCCACCAGGCTCCTCTGTCCATGGGATTTTCCAGACAAGAATACTAGAGTGAGTTGCCATTTCCTTTCCAGGGGATGTTCCTAACCCAGGGATCGAACCTGCATGTCTTACATCTCCTGAATTGGCAGGCAGGTTCTTTAGCACTAAAGCCACCTGGAAAGCCCCAACATTGGGTAAGACATCCAATAACAGATCTATTTTTGTTATTTAATTCAGTGTATTTTAGTTTTTAAAATAACATTAAATATTTTCTTTTATTTTTTCCCCTCTATTTCTGTGATGTGTGTGCTCTATTCTAGGATTTATTAAAAATAAACTTTAAACTTCAAGATTCTTCTAGATTTACATATACATTTTGAAGATAGTACTGTGAGTTTACAAATACTTCATGCTCAGTTTGCCTTATCAATATTATATTAGCATAGTACATTTGTCGAAATTAGCTAACAAATATTGATCATAATTCTTTTTTTTTTTTTTTTGCTTTATTTCCATAGTGACCTTATACCCAGCCCTGACCCTTGTTCCAAACTTACACTGAAAGTTACTTTCTATGATCTGTTTTTTTATCAGTGTGCTAAGACTTGTTTTGTGGCATAACATATAGTAGATCATGGAGAAAGCTCTGTTTGCACTTGATAAGAATTTGTTGTTTGGTTGTGGTGGTGGTGGTTTAGTCACTAAGTCATGTCCAACTCTTGTGACCCCATGGACTACAGCCTACCAGGCTCCTCTGTCCATGAGATTCTCCAGGCAAGAACACTGGAGTGGGTTGCCATTTCCTTCTCCATGATCATAATTCTTAACCAAAGTTCACACTTTATTCACATTTCTGTAGCTTTTTACTGAATATTGCTTTTCTGTCCTATCCAGGATACATTATGTTGAGTCATGACTCCTCAGGCTTCTCTTGGCTGTGACAGTTTCTCCAAATTTTCTTACTTTGTCTTGATATTCTTGACAGACTCAAGAAGTACTGGTCAGGTATCCTGCAGAATGTCCTTCAACTGGGATCCATCTGATATTTTTCTTATTATGTGACTGGAGTTGTGAGTTCTTGGAAGAGACCTGACTTATCACTCTCGATATCAATCTTAATCGCCTGGCTTAGATAGTGTTAAGGGTAGGGCAGAATGTTCTGGAAACCCATAGATGACAAGACAGGAAGGAGAGAGGGATTTTTACATATGATTTCTACACACAAAAACTTACACCCTTCTATATTATACTCTGGACGAAGGTTCTTATATGCCTCCTAGGTGTTAGGGGTTGGCATGCTTCTCCACTTACTGAAGGGTAGATAGAATACATTATATACATGATTTGGAATTTTGCTTTAGAGGTTTGTCTCCTATCCATCTATCTACCTATCATCTATGTATAATAGTATCTATTCATTATATTTATTTACTAATTTGGATCACAAACCAATTAAACTTGATTTGTTACTTAAATTGTTTCAAGTTTGGCCATTGAGGCCTCTTTCATTTGGCTACTCTCTTTTGGATATATCCCTTTCATGTTCTTTTCAAAGCACTTTTTCTTTTCCAGCACTATAAGATGTTCTGATTTCATCTTGTACATGCCTAGCACCAGTCCTAGAATCAGTCATTTCTCTAAGGCATGATTTTTTGAAATTGAAGAATTTTTTTTTTTAATCTCTGTACTAGGAACTGAGATCTGGGTGTGAGTTGTACTTGTTCTACTGGGCTGCTATTACTTCTAGGTGGTCCTCTCACCCGACAGAACATGAAAATGTGTGTGCATATTTGAACCCTTGCATATACATACAATTATAAGTATTTCTGTATGTATCCCTCTCTATAGTAAGCTAAACATGAGTTCATAGTGATGCCTCCAACTCTTAATCCAGTACCACATCGATCATTCTAGCCTCCTTCTCTTGTTTGTTTCCAACTTCTCATTTCAACAAAGAGAACACCATCTGCCACCCATTAATTGTTCAGTTCCAGTCACACATGTGTAGTGGTTTCAAAATTGTTCATTTGCTTTGGGGATGCTTTCATTTTTGTTTTTTGGCCATACCACATGGCTTGTGAGATTTTAATTCCCCAACCAGGGATTGAACTCTGGCCCTCAGCAGTGAGAACACAGAGTTCTAACCACTGACCCACCAGAGAATGCCGAGGATATTTTTCAACTGCATCTTTTAACTCATCCCCTGAATAGTTTTCCCTTAATCATCTTTTTGTTTTATTTCCAACATCTCTTTTTCTTTCTCTAATGATTTGTAATGCTTGCTGCACGATGGACCAGTAGATTGAGAGAAATGAGGTGTTGGGGCAACAAATAGCAGATCAAGAAGATGATGGACTAGTGTCCCAAAGAACCATCAGACCCAAGTTAGAATTCAGGCTTTTCTTATACTAAAAAGTGGAAAGGGTGTGACTTATTGTCACAAACTTCTTGGTGCCAGATCTTTGTTCTTGGATCTGTCCACCTAGATCTGGTTACAATGTTTCTATAAATCTCCAATAAGACAAATGTTATTCTCTGCTCTGTACTTTTTATCTCTATGAGAACTGAAAAGTGTTATATCTTTAGAGGCCAGAGCCTTGAAAATGAATAATCCTGTATACTTCAGGCTATAGGCAACATTCTTTAACAAATTAATGACTAAAGGCAGGCAACAAAGCACAAGGGCTAGAGATCCAGTATGAAGCCACATTTGTTCATCTGTTATAATAGCTTCTCTCCTCTTCCCAAGGGTATTAATTGCCGTTTACAGAATTCATTCTGTTCCCAAGATTGTCTGTTTCTTCTTTGGTTTGTTTGTTGATACTGACCTTTGTCTTTTTGTCTTAGAGATTTTTCTTCGAAAATATGATGATCTTTGGCTATTTACGTATGTCCAGTTGTCAGGCACAATGATTTAGAAATTATTAAAGTGGGTAAATAAAACACTATTTAAATAATTTCTTGTGCTAACCTACTGATTGATTGTAATTATGAAAAGAAGCAATATTATTATTGATAAGATGTTCACCTATTGGTGACTGAAAGATAACCCCAGAGTTATGAGTCAGACTCAGAGACAGAAGTTTATTTAAAAGTGCAAAATATCCTAGAGGTTATAGTGATTACTGCTTTTGTATACTAAATAGGCAGCTAGGTAGATACAGGGTGAGGGACCAAACAAGCTGGTTGGCAGCTCTGTGTCTTGGAGTAGGACTTCTGGACTGCAGTGGATATTTTCAAGGTGAAAAGTCAGCATTTTCACTGAGGATTCCCCAAGAGGAGAGCAACACCTTGATGTTAACAAAGACATCTTACACAGTGAGCTAGTAAACACTCACAGGTGCCAACCTCCCTACCCAAGTTTCATGAAAAAAATATTTCAATTTACTAAGTGCAAAAATATTGATGTAGTCCATTTTTAAAAGGTCATGACTCAATAAATTGATTCCACATATAGTAATGATACGGGCTTTCCTTGGTGACTCAGAGGTAAAGAACCCACCTGCAATGCAGGAGACGCTACTGATTTACATGTTAAACTCATTCAAAAACACCCTCACAGAAATACTCAGAATGATGTTTGGCTAAATATCTAGGTACTCCATGGCTCTCTTGGCCACCCCATGGAGACTTCCAGGCTCCTCTGTCCATGGGATTCTCCAGGCAAGAATACTGGAGTGGGTAGCCAATGGCTCAGCTGATAAAGAGCCTGCCTGTCAATGCAGTAGATGCAAGAGATGCATGTTCAGTCTCTGGGTCGGGAAGATCCCCTGGAGGACCGCGTGGCAACCCACTCCAGTGTTTTTGCCTGGAGAATTTCAGGGACAGAGGAGCCTGGAAGTCTCCATGGAGTTGCAAAGAGTCAGACACGACTAAAGTGACTTGAGCACACACGCACAGTAATGATTCAAGACCAAAGCTTAAAATATTTTGGTTCTAAAGTCCTCTGTGAATTGACCTCTGGCTCTTCATCTTTATACGTACATATATATATATGATATTGAATATAGTTCCCTGTAGGACCATGTTGTTTATCCACTCTATATATAATAGTTTGTATCTGCTAATCTCAAACTCTCAATCCATCCCTCCCCTACCCACTTCCCCCTTGGCAATGAGTAGTTGCCTGTCTTACCCAATATCTTAAATGGAATGGAGATGAAAATTATTCAAGAGGAAACAGAGAAATTGTGAGAACTACATATCTGGAGTATCCTCAGCATAAGCATTAATATTGGAAAGGATGATGGTAGAGGATTGAATGAATAGAGAGATTAAGTCTTGCTAAAATAACTGAGGGAACAACTGAATGTTCTGGAGACTCACAGGCAACTACATAGGAAGGACAGTGGTTATCACGTTAGAAATAAATGCACCTTTATTAGACATATATTTATTTATGTTTACTTTTGCAATCAACAAATGGCTTTCTTTCTGCCCCTCTGAAATATTTGCTTTTAGGATCAGAAATTAAGCTTATACCATTAGTGACGGTAATGTATTTTGGCTTAAAATAGTAGAATGTTTTAGAAAGTATAATGCTAGCTGTCATAACAAACCCCAAAATGTGCAGTGGAACAATTCTGATATGCTTATTCCTCACTTGCATGAAGTTCAAATTGGGTTTTTTGATTGGTGGACAACTCTCCTCCAAAGATGATTCAGATTTCTAGACACCTTATATCTTGTGACTCTGCTTTCTTTATCATGGAGTTTCCAAGGTCCCTATGCTTAGTTCCATCAAGCTGGCAGATTGGGAAGGAGCAGGAGGAGAAGCAGTGTACACTGTTTCTTACCAATTTGGGCAGGAAGAGACTTATATTGTTTCTGCCCATGATCCATTGTTGAGCTCTAATTGTACAGCTTCACCTAGGTTCAAGGGAGGCTGGGAATCTAGTTAGTCCCCGGTTGCCAAATATTTCCCAGCAAGAAAATTATACAATGAGAGGAAGCCTAGGTTTTGGCAGATAATTATCCTTCATTCCAAAGATGAATATTTAAGGATTATATTTATCCATAATTAAAAAAAACTTCCTGTAATTATTAAATTATATTAAGAAAAATTAAGTATAATTAAATAAAAAACTTTCAATAACTGCTGATTGATCAAGCAACAGAAAGCAATTAGTAAAGATATAAAAGATTTGAGGATCCAATTAACAAGCTTAATTTTAAGGGATACAAATAGACCCTATAGATACAAAAAGCACTGGAAATCAGCCATTCATCTTAATCACTCAGAGGAAAGTTACAAAGAGTAACCATTTTGTAGGCCAAAAAGCAAGTTTTAATACATTTCAAGGCATTGGTATCACATTGCCCACATTCTCTAACTGCTTTTTCTCTAATGTTAAAGATAAGAATTACCTCTTGAGCTCTGCTCTGCTCATTCAGACATTCAGACAGGGAAGTTCTCAGTCAAAACCAAAGCTCCAAAAATCCTGTTACCAACTGCTAGGAACACAGATTGCCATCTTTGTAAAGAAAATGCTTTTACCAATAAAAACAGCATTTTCACATATTTTAAAGATAATTTGCATGTGGTAGTTTTTCACAGAGTTATATTTTTCTCACAGTTTTTAAACAGCACATATGCATTCTATTGCTTCATATTACTCTTTGAACCTGCAAGCCTAAAACATTTTTTACTTAACCTTTATGCTAGTTTCTGATGACCTACAGATTGAAGGCTGTTAATGAGGTCATTGGGTTTGTAAACTCTGCCCTAGTTAGAATGAGGCAGCAAATTGTGGGACATAAGCAGAACATTGGGAACATTTAAAATAAATGTCAAGGGACTTTCCTGGAGATCCAGTGGTTAAGACTGTGCTTCTAATGCAGGGGGCATGGGTTCAATCCTCGGTTAGGGAGCTAAGATCCCACATGCCTGCTGCTCGGAGCTGTCAAAATAAATAAATAAATAAAATAAATGTCAGGCATATTACTATTCCATTAACTCTCACCAGAAATGACATCTATTCATTGCAATAGAAGACCAAAAATCCTTTTCTTTTATATTGAGTAAACAGCATCCTTAATTCAACTGTGAAATTTGATGAAGGAAAGAGCTTAGCTCAAAATAAAACACAAATTATTAGGGTCATTTGGCAGCTAGAAAAGTCGCCAATGTTACTTATTTTCTAACATAAATTCCCCAATGTGCACAAACTTCTTAGCAAATCCTGAGTCTGAGGCTTCCCTTGTAGCTCAGTTGGTAAAGAATCTGCCTGCAATACAGGAGACCTGGGTTCGATTCCTGAGTCAGGAAGATCTCCTGGAGAAGGAAATGGCAACCTGCTCCAGTATTCTTGCCTGGAGAATTCCATGGACAGAGGAGCCTGCTAGGCCACAGTCCATGGGGTTGCAAGAGTCACACAAGACTTAGCAACTAAACCACTAAACCACCACCAATCCCTAAGGTGTAGATCCTCAAAGGAAAGAGTGAACAGAAAAGCAAAGCTGTCATGGGAATCCTGACATTAGATGGGGCGAGGAAGGAGTAAGAATTACTATGCCTTGGTGTCAGGAAAATTTAGGCTACCTTACCCCTTTGTTTTACACACAAAGCCAGTGAGACCTAGGTAGATGAAGGGTTCCCTGAGCACTTTAGTTTCAGATAAGGGCAATAAAGGAAAGGAGAAAAGAATGGTCTTTACACTAGACCACACCCTCTGGATGTACAAAAACACACCAGAGTGAGAAGAAAGGCAGCTGTCTGCATGGCAGGGGAAAGGCTGGAAGGGGATTGTCACATAGATGGGCTCACAGATACAGTCTTCCTCTGTCTTTATTTCAGTAAATCTAGGTATACACAACTATTCACTTATTCATTCACATCACTTAACAAATAGCTCCTATTATGTACTAATACCTGTCTTCATGGAGCTTATCTTTTAATGGGACTATTCTTCCATATATCCAGTGCTTCCAGTGATAGATTTACAAACACTTGCAACTAAGATGGGGTAGTTAATAAGGTCCACACAAAAAATACAGAATGAGTAACCTTAAAAATATTAATTAATTTATTTATTTTACTTTACAATACTGTATTGGTTTTGCCATACATTGACTTGAATCTGCCATGAGTGTACATGTGTTCCCCATCCTAAAACCCCCTCCCACCTCTCTCCCCATCGCATCCCTCTGGGTCATCCCAGTGCACCAGCCTAGAGCACCCTGTATCATGCATCAAACCTGGACTGGCAATTCATTTCACATATGATATTATACACGTTTCAGTGCCATTCTCCCATATCATCCCACCCTCGCCCTCTCCCACAGAGTCAAAAGACTGTTCAATACATTTATCTCTTTTGCTGTGTCACATACAGGGTTATAGTTACCTTCTTTCTAAATTCCATATATATGCATTAGTATACTGTATTGGTGTTTTTCTTTCTGGCTTACTTCACTCTGTATAATAGGCTCCAGTTTCATCCACCTCATTAGAACTGATTCAAATGGATTCTTTTTAATGGCTGAGTAATATTCCAGTGTGTATATGTACCACAGCTTTCTTATCCATTCATCTGCTGATGGACATCTAGGTTGCTTCCATGTCCTGGCTATTATAAACAGTGCTGCGATGAACACTGGGGTACATGTGTCTCTTTCAATTCTGGTTTCCTCAGTGTGTATGCCCAGCAGTGGGACTGCTGGGTCATAAAGCAGTTCTATTTCCAGTTTTTTAAGGAATCTCCACACTGTTCTCCATAGTGGCTGTACTAGTTTGCATTCCCACTAACAGAGTAAGAGGGTTCCCTTGTCTCCACACCCTCTCCCCCATTTATTGCTTGTAGACTTTTGGATAGCAGACTATGAGGCCACCATCACCCTAATACCAAAACCTGACAAAGATGAAACAAAAAAAGAAAACGACAGGCCAATATCACTGATGAATATAGATACAAAAATTCTTAACAAAATTCTAGCAAACAGAATCCAACAACATATTTAAAAGATCATACATAATGACCAAGTGGGCTTTATCCCAGGGATGCACGGATTCTTCAATATCTGCAAATCAATCAATGTAATACACCACATTAACAAATTGAAAAATAAAAACCATAGGATTATCTTAATAGATGCAGAGAAAGCCTTTGACAAAATTTAACATCCATTTATGATAAAAACCCTCCAGAAAGTAGGAATAGAAGGGACATACCTCAACATAATAAAAACAATATATGACAAACCTTCAGCACACATTATCCTCAGTGGTGAAAAACTGAAAGCATTTTCTCTAAAGTCAGGAACAAGACAAGGGTGCCCACTCTCATCACTACATTTAACATAGTTTTGGCTGTTTTGGCAGCAGCAATCAGAGCAGAAAAAGAAATAAAAGGGATACAGATTGGAAAAGAAGAAGTAAAACTCTCACTGTTTGCAGATGACATGATCCTCTACATAGAAAACCCTAGAGACTCCACCAGAAAATTACTAGAGCTAATCAATGAATATAGCAAAGTTGCAGAATATAAAATTAACACACAGAAATCCCTTGCATTCCTATACACTAACAATGAGAAAACAGAAAGAGAAATTAAGGAAACAATTCCATTCACCATTGCAACAAGAAGAATAAAATACTTAAGAATATATCTACCTAAAGAAACAAAAGACCTATATATAGAAAACTATAAAACACTGGTGAAAGAAATCAAAGAGGACATAAATAGATGGAGAAATATACCATGTTCATGGATTGGAAGAATCAATACAGTGAAAATGAGGATGCTACCCAAAGCAATCTATAGATTCAATGCAATCCCTATCAAGCTGCCAACGGTATTTTTCAGAGAACTAGAATAAGTAATTTCACAATTTGTATGGAAATACAAAAAAAAAAAAAAAAAACAAAAAAACCCTCAAATAGCCAAAGCAATCTTGAGAAAGAAGAATGGAACTGGAGGAATCAACCTGCCTGACTTCAGTCTCTACTACAAAGCCACAGTCATCAAGACAGTATGGTACTGGCACAAAGACAGAAATATAGACCAATGGAACAAAATAGAAAGCCCAGAGATAAATCCACATACCTATGGACACCTTATCTTTGACAAAGGAAGCAAGAATATACAATGGAGAAAAGACAATCTCTTTAAAACAAGTGGTGCTGGGCAAACTGGTCAACCACTTGTAAAAGGATGAAACTAGAACACTTTCTAACACCATACACAAAAATAAACTAAAAATGGATTAAAGATCTAAATGTAAGACCAGAAACTATAAAACTCCTAGAGGAGAACTTAGGCAAAACACTCTCCGATGTAAACCACAGCAGGATCCTCCATGACCCACCTCCCAGAATATTGGAAATAAAAGCAAAAATAAACAAATGGGACCTAATTAAAATTAAAAGCTTCTGCACAACAAAGGAAGCTATAAGCAAGGTGAAAAGACAGACTTCAAATGGGAGAAAATAATAGCAAATGAAGCAACTGACAAAGAGTTAATCTCAAAAATATAGAAGCAGCTCCTGCAGCCCAATTCCAGAAAAATAAAAGACCCAGTCAAAAAATGGGCCAAAGAACTAAACAGACATTTCTCCAAAGAAGACATACAGATGGCTAACAAACACATGAAAAGGTGCTCAACATCACTCATTATCAGAGAAATGCAAATCAAAACCACAATGAGGTACCATTTCATGCCAGTCAGAATGAGTACTTTTAAAAGTCACCTGTCCCACTACATACCAACCACTCTGGCTAAAATGAAAAAGATTGACAATGCTAGATGCTGGAGTAACAATAGGGAGCAACTGGAACTCACATACATTGTTGAAGGGAGTGTAAAATGTCACAAGCACTTTGGGAAAAGATCTGACAGTTTCTTGTACATTCAAGCATAAATCTAACTTATGGCCAAAGATTCCAAGCCTAGCTATTAACTCAAGAGAAGTCAAAATATATGTCTATAAAAATGTATGTAAGTATATTCTCAGAATATCTATCATAATAGCCCCAAAGTTGAGACCATCTTGCTGTTCATCCATAGGAGAATAGATGAACAAACTGTGATATGTTCCTTATGATTCAGCGGGACAGGGCAGTACTAGCTATAATTAATATACAATAAATTTTTAATAAATATTTAATGAATAATTCAGTGAATAAACGAGGAGAGAGATACAAAATGAAATGAAATAAGGCATAAAAAAAAAAAAAAAAAAAAGAATCTGCCTGCAATGCAGGAGACACAGGAGATGCAGGTTCAATTCCTAGGTCAGGAAGATCCCCTGGAGAAGGGCATGGCAATCCACTCCAATATTCTTGCCTGAAGAATCCCATGGACTGAGGAGCCTGGTGGACTACAATCCAAAGGGTCTCAAAGAGTAGGATACTGAGAAACTAAGCATACATGTGTTATATTCACACAATGGATACTACATGGTAGTTAAAAGAAAAATGATTGCAGAGCTAAATATTGTCTAAGATTATAATTGAAGAGGAAGAAATATGAAAGATAATTACTTCCAGGGGAAGGTTTCTTTTTACTAAACACACCATTAAGAAAAGACACATCAAGGTGAAAAAGAGTTCCAGACTGAGTTGGAACTGGTCTTGGGTTGGGGTCTGGCTGTTGTTGATCTGAGGTAGGTTTCCTGCTTGATGTCCTGGTTCCTATTGATCAACTGGGCTCCAATTTTGGGTCCTTGATATTGGATACTGGAAAAATTGTAAAACCTCAGTTTGGACAAATAGGGGTAATAGTGCATGCTACCTGACTTTTGGGAGCACTGCCACCATTAAGAAGATGTGATCGAAAAGATGGATGGCTAAGGACAAGGGTGAACTCTTGAGAGATGATATTGGCTTACTTGTTTCCACTCCAGCCAAGAGGGCAAGCTCTGAAAAGACATTCAAGTCACACTTTTTCGGACAAGAATATTCCACATTCACTTCCATTTTTAAGCCCTTCTGATGAACTTTTCTTATGCTTAACTGTACTAACAAAGATGTGTTATTTTTCACCATTTGTGCTACATCAGAAGTATGGTAATTTATCAGCTAGGCTGAATGAGAGTCACAGGAAGAATTTAGAAAGCTATCAGGGAGACTGTAATGTCAATTTGGGATCCATTTATGTCTGATTCTTCAAGACTGGGAGCCAAATTGGATAAATGGAAGCCAAGAAAACTATAGTTTTATAGCTTAAAACTACAAAACTATTTTCTTTCTCAGTTTCCAATCATAGTCAGATGCCTGGGTCCTTTTTTTCTAAAAAAAAAAAAAAAAAAAAAAAAAAAAGTCTTAAATTACCCTCTTAATTCCTGCCAAGCTAGCTCATCTTTCTCAGCCATACAGTTCTGTTACTTCCCCTTCCTTGGTCCTTGATTCCAAAAGCATCCTGTTTGTCTGGAATGATGTGTGTGTGTGTGTGTGTGTGTGTGTGTGTGTGTGTGTGCGTGTGTGTGTGTGTGTGTGTGTGTGTGTGTGTGTAGTCGCTGAGTCAGGTCCAACTCTTTTGCAATCCCATGGACTCTAGCTCTCCTGGCTCCTCTGTCCTTGGGACTTCCCAGGCAAGAATACTGGAGTGGGTTGCCATTTCCCTCTCCAGGGGATCTTCCAGACCCAGGGATCGAACCCACAAATCCTGCCACATCTCCTCCATTGACAGGCCGATTCTTTATTTGCGGAGCCACCAGGGAGTGACATGGCAAATTTACCTAAAAGAAATAAAGTAATCAAAAATGCCTGCCCATCCTCTCTTCCTTTTGAAGGTTGGGAATGTAGGAAAGAAAAGTGAGAAGGAAATGGACTGAGATTAGAGCCAGTTGCTGGGGGAACAGCTCTTATATATATTGGGTTAATGATAAATTTAAGGAGTTTATAGGACTCTCTTTCAATGTGATTGAAACTGTCATGTGAGAACATTTAATTGTTCCTTTAATTGACGAAGGGGATTAAGGAAGGGCATCACTTCTAAAAGTGATGTAGTTTCTTTCATTGAAAACATTTACAGGTATGCGTGCTTAGTCATGCAGTTGTGTCCGACTCCTTGCTGTAGGCCACCAGGCTCCTCTGTCCATGGGATTTCTCAGGCAAGAATACTGAAGGGGATTGCAATTTCTTTCTCCTGTAGATCTTCCCAACCCAGGGATCGAACTCATGTCTCTTATGTCTCTTGTGTCTCCTGCATTTGCAGGCAGATTCTTTACCACTATAGTCTTGCCAATCTTTTGATGTAGGACTGAGGATGCTTTTTTCCCTGAGTTTGGGTCTACTGATCGGAGTACAGCGTCAACTTTCTTGGGAAAATAATATTACCTAATATACACCTGAGTTCTTATTTTAGAAGCTCACTACATATTTTTGATAAGAAATGTATGAACAGTGAATGCTGTTTATAGCTATTTGGTTATACCAGTTATACCAGTACTTTACTGAAGTATAATTCATTTATTATTTATTGGGGTTTCCCTGGTAGCTCATCTGGTAAAGAATCCACCTGCAATGCAGGAGACCCCAGTTTGATTCCTGGGTCAGGAAGATCCCCTGGAGAAGGGATAGGCTACCCACTCCAGTATTCTTGGGCTTCCATTGTGGTTTAGCTGGTAAAGAATTTGCTTGCAATGTGGGCAGATTATTATGAATGGAATAGATTAATAACAAAGTCCTACTGTATAGCATAGGAAAGTGTATTCAATATCCTGCAATAAACCATAATGGAAAAGAATCTGAAAAAGACTAAATATATGCATAACTGAATCACCTTTCTGTGCAGCAGGAATTAACATTATAAATCAACTACACTTCAATAAAATGAAAAAATTTTAAAGATACCCAGTAAGACCATTGCCTTTCTCTCTTGGTATATGGAGGTTTAGAAGTTTCAAGATCCTTAGTAAATAAGCAAAAGATTAAGGAAAACCAGTGGTGTAGGTCCAATTCGAGTGTGAAGACTTGAAAACCACAAGAGCTGATGTTGTAGGTCCTGTCCAGGAGCCAGTATTCCAGTTCTGATTCAAAGGCAGGAAAAAACTGATGTCCCAGCTGGAAGGCTGTCAGGCAGGAGAAATCCCCTCTTATTCGGGATTCTATTCAGGGTAGCTTTCATTCTATTCAGTCTTTCAGTGGATTGGATGAAGCCTAGCCACATGAAAGAGGACAAACTCCTTTAGTCAGTCTACTGATTTCCATGTTAAATTCATCCAAAAACACCCTCACAGAAATACTCAGAACGATGTTTGACCAAATATCTGGGTACCCCATGGCCCTCTTGGCAACCCCATGGAACCTGCCAGGCTCCTCTGTCCATGGAATTCTCCAGGCAAGAATACTGGAGTGGGTAGCTGCTGGCTCAGCTGGTAAAGAGCCTGCCTGCCAATGCAGGAGATGCAAGACGTGCCTGGATAGGGAAGATCCCTGGATAGGGAGGATCTGCTGGAGATGGGAATGGCAACCCACTCCAAAATTCTTGCCTGGAGATTTCCATGGACAGAGGAGCTTGGTCGGCTACAGTCCATGGTGTCATGAAGAGCTGGACACAACTAGGGGACTAACACTTTCACTTTCAACACCCCATGGTCAGGTCAAATTGATGCACAAAATTAGTGATCCCAGAGAGCCCAAGTTTCAAAGTGAGATCTTTTTATTTTCCTCCTGATAGAACATGGGACAGCTGTCTCCAACCTAGATGTACTGAACCCCATTTGGACAGGAAGTCTATAGACGTCTGTTAGCTGCTGTCAACCAAAGCATAGGGCAATGAAGATGCCTCAAGTGGCCATGACTTCCACTGAGAATTCAAAAATGTTTTGTGAAAATGTGATCTTTGGGGGCTTAGTGTCAATCTGCAGCATCTGGTTAATATTTGTAGCACTAAATTTGTAGCACTAAAATTGTGCTGGAACAAAGCACAGACCCTCTGGGGGGCTATTTTCATATCGTAAGCGTTGACTTGTTGAGCGTTCTTGGAATCCTATACCCACCCCTTCCTGCAAATACCCATGCCTTTTTGCTAAGTATTGCACAGCTAGTTAAATGAAAGTATTTCCTCACTATGGACCGTAATCAGCTTGAGCTTTGGGGATTTAATAAAGGACAATGGTTTATTTAGTTGAAAACTTAAGGCAGCTGAAAGTTCATTCTATGCTGTAGAAAGGAAAACAGCCAAATTCCTTGTTTGGGCTGTGTCCTTGAAGCTGTAGGTATTTAGCGATGATTAGGATAATAACAGTCCTAAAAAAAGCCAAGCTGTATCAACTATCGATTGAACCAAGTTGCTTTAAGCAAATTAAACTGTTGTCCTCATTTTATGGGTGGATGACTGCAGCCATGAAATTAAAAGACGCTTACTCCTTGGAAGAAAAGTTATGACCAACCTAGATAGCATATTCAAAAGCAGAGACATTACTTTGCTGACTAAGGTCCGTCTAGTCAAGGCTATGGGTTTTTCCTGTGGTCATGTATGGATGTGAGAGTTGGACTGTGAAGAAGGCTGAGTGCCGAACAATTGATGCTTTTGAACTGTGGTGTTGGAGAAGACTCTTGAGAGTTCCTTGGACTGCAAGGAGATCAAACCAGTCCATTCTGAAGGAGATCGGCCCTGGGATTTCTTTGGAAGGAATGATGCTAAAGCTGAAACTCCAGTCCTTTGGCCACCTCATGAGAAGAGTTGACTCATTGGAAAAGACTCTGATGCTGGGAGGGATTGGGGGCAGGAGGAGAAGGTGACAACAGAGGATGAGGTGGCTGGATGGCATCACTGACTTGATGGACGTGAATCTGAGTGAACTCCAGGAGTTGGTGATGGACAGGGAGGCCTGGCGTGCTGCAATTCGTGGGGTCGCGAAGAGTTGGAAACGACTGGTGGTTCAGAGAGTAAAGAATCTGCCTGCAATGAGGGAGACCCACATTCAATCCCTGGGTTGGGAAGATCTCCTGGAAAAGGAAATGGCAGCCCACTCCAGTATTCTTGCCTGGAGAATTCCATGAACAAAGGAGCCAGCAGGCTGCAGTCTATGGGGTCACAAAGAGTCAGACACGACTGAGTGGTTAACACTTTTTACAACCTGAGACTTAGTGGGTTTTAAGGCTTATTTAAGCTTACACTTTAGTGTTTCTTTCTTTCTTTCTTTTTTTTGCAGCTTTATTGAGGTATAATTGACATATAGGATTATGTAAGTTTAAGGGGTACAGCATAATGATTTGATTTACATACATTGTGGAATGATTCACAATGTATGTAAGAATATTGACAGAACACGTTTAGTGAACATCCATCATCTCATACAGATACATTAAAAAACTAGAAAAAAAATTTTCCCTTGTAAGCTGACATTTCTGTTGATAGTTTGCTGCTAAGATGCTAGACTATTTTTATTTATTTTTATTAATGTTGATAGTGAACTAAAGTGATTTCTAGCTCAAGAAATCAGTTTTTAAAAAATCTATATTCTTCATTGTACTTATACAGACTAAATTAATTAACTACTACTTGGCAAAATTTCAAAACAACTGCTCTGTGTAGGAAAGAGGATGGCTATTGTTTGAGGGGTTTGTGGGCTGTACATGAATAGGAATTCAGGAAAGGTAAGGAGCTGGGTAATTCATTTAGCATAGTATTTCTACATTGCTGTGTGAAGAAGGTAAGTACATCCTTAAATGGGAAAAGAAACAGGTGAGTACAGAGAAAGAAGCAGAAGTCCACTCATTGTTTTGACTGGGTTGTGTACCAATGAAACCCATGGAGCTTGGATCTGAGTTCTGGTCTTCTTTGAGTCAAGTACATTTCCCTCACCTGGTTACAGCCCTGGGAGCTGGAACCAGTGAAAAACCCCCCATTACAAACTAGGATGATCCTTTGGTCATATCGAGACGGGACAAGCTCACAGACAGTGGAGGAAAAATCTCCACTCTGGAGGAAGGGTCGGGGTCTTAATATCCTGCAGGCACTCTCCAGGGTGCATGTAAGCCCCCAGGGCTCCCAGCTGCACAGTATGTGCTGAGGATACAAAGGTTTCCTGTTGGGCACCTGTGTCTATTTATGTGTGTTGAAGAGTTGGACCCGACTTGGCGACTGAACAACAACAACAACAACAAAGCTCAGTCATGTCTGACACTTTGTGACCCCATGAACTGTAGCTTTCCAGGCTCCTCTGTCCATGGGATTTCCCAGGCAAGAATCCTGGAGTGGGTTGCCATTTCCTTCTCTAGGGGATCTTTCTGACCCAGGGATTAAACCCACATCTCCTGCATTGGCAGGTGGATTTTTTTTTTTTTTTTAACCACTGAGCCACCTGGGAAGCCCATGTCTATTTATAACTATGCACAAAACCTTTTTTAATGCCAAAGAAAATAAAACACACTGGATTGACTTAGGAGAAACAAATATTCCTGTTGAATGTGATGATTTTTTTGATGTGTGTTCAGCATAAACTATGTCAGCACAGAGTGGGAAAACAAAGTTCTTCCCCCAAACACCATTAAGAGGAGAATCTAAGGGAAGAGTAAATTGGAATACATAGGTTTTTTTTTTTTTTTTTTTTGGAGTATACATAGACAAAGGCTTACACAACTGCTAAGTCCTCACTAAGAACTGCTTCATTTATTCATTCACTCACTCTTGCAGCCAGTAATTATTAATCAAATATAAAAATGCCAAACACCCTGCTCATGGCTCAGGAAACAATTCAGAAGATTTAATCTCTGCGCTCATGGAGGAGAGAAAAGGGAGAGTAAACAAATTTGTTTATAGCACTCAGCAAGTAATTTTGTTTATAGTTCTACAGAAGAAACATGTCAAGACACTGTATTGCTGTAGATCAGTGCTATGAGCAAACTTCTCTAGAATTTCTAGAAGAGCTTTCCAAGGCATTTACATGTAAACCCAGGTCTGAAACGTGAGTCAAAATTAGACAGGAAAAGGACAGTAGGAAAACAGACAGAGCTGGCCAGGTGGAAGAAACAGCTTGGAGCCTAATTTTCATGGACTTGGTTGGGAGTTAATTAAAAAAAAATTTTTTTTTAAGTAAGTAGCATTGTTTAAAAAAATATGTATTTATTTGGCTGCCTCACATCTTAGTTGCAGCATGTGGGATCTTTCACTGAGGCACAAGGCCTTCTCTCTAGTTGTGGTGCATAGGCTTACCTGCCACGTGGCCTGTAGGATCAAATCAGCATCCCCTGCATTAGAAGGTGGATTCCTAACCACTGGACCACCAGGGAAGCCCCTGGAAGTTAACCTTAACAACTTGCCTTTGTGAGCCCTCACTAAGTGCCAAGGTGTGTTCTCAGAGCTTTATGACCGTTGTTACTCTTAACCCTGTGTTGCGTCTCTGTAAAGTGAAATTATTATTCCCAGCTAAAGAAATAGAAGGCCCAGTGAAACTGAATAATAGGTAGAAGAATTGGAACCGCTGTTTAAGTCCACATGGAACTGATCACATTTTGAAAGGAGAAAGAGAGGCAAGAAAGAGTAGGAGGCAGTGGGGAGCCCTCATCTCAATAGCCTTAATGCTCCTTTCTCAGTCTCCATGCTTGGATTCTGTCATCTTTTGCTGGAGTCTGAGACTCTAGTCACTGATGCTATAAGGGAAGCTTCCGTACTTCTTGAAACTGACAAATACAGTTTCAGCTGCCATAACAGGATACCATAGTTTGGGAGGCTTAAACACAGATTTTTATTTCTCACATTTCTGAAGGCTGGGAAGTTTGAGGTCAGGGGGCCAGCCTGGTTGGCTCTGGAGATGACCCTCTTCTTGGTCTGAAGATGGCTTTCCTCTTGCTCTGTCCTCTCCTGGCAGAGTGCAGAGAGAAAAGTCAGCTCTTGAGTCTCTCGTAAAAGTATGAATCTCATCAGGAGGGCTCTACCACCATGACTAATTACCTCCCAAACTGTGTGCTCAGTCACTCAGTTGTCTTCAACTCTTTGCGGACCCCATGAAATGTAGCTGTCTGTCTGTGGGATTTTCCAGGCAAGAACACTGGAGTGGGTTGCTATTTCCTTCTCCTACCTCCCAAAGTTCCCCTCCCCAAATTCCATCACATTGGGGTTAGAGTTTCAACATTTGAATTAAATCCAGACAATCACCCACCTCAAATTCTTGATCTCCAGCACTGAGTCACACCTTTTAGGTACTGTTCCTACAGCAATCCTTTTGGGAATATTCCTCCTCACACTCTTCAGGATTGGCTTTGATGTGTATCAAGTTTCATGGCTAAGCGGTAGGGTTTGGTGATGCTCCAGGATAGTGTAGGAAGTAGGTGGGAGTACCACTGTAGTAGGGAAAAGCAAATTGTGACTCCCTGTTGGAAAGGTTTCTTTGACTTGTTTTTCACTGCTTTTGTTTTATAATCATGCATAATGGCTTGCCTCAGAGAAACCTGCCCCTCTCCCTGTCTGATAACTAAAGTGCCTTTGTTCAACACCCTGTCCACCTGTAAATGACAGGAAGGAAAAGATTAACACATCCCCTGACTGAGGCTTGCCATTCTAGGAGATATATGCAAGATTAATAGCTTTTTTACTTTGTTTTCCTGATGGCTCAGATGGTAAAGCATCTGCCTACAATGTGGGAGGCCTGGATTCGATCCCTGGGTTGGGAAGATCTCTTGGAGAAAGAAATGGCAACGCACTCTAGTACTCTTGCCTTGAAAATCCCATGGACAGAGGAGCCTGGTAGGCCACAGTCCATGGGGTCTGAAAGAGTCGGATACGACTGAGTGACTTCACTTTCACTTCACTTTTTACTTTGTTTCCTCACCTGCCCCATCTCTGATCTATAAAAGAACCTGGCATCCAGACCCTGACAAGATGGTCATTTTCAGACATTAGTTTGCCATCTTCTACTCTGAGTAAAGTTGCATTCCTTGCCTTAGCATCTTATCTCTGATTCATTGGCCTGTCCTGTGGTGAGGAGAGTGAGCTTGGACTCTGTAACACTACCACTCTGATGGTGGGTCCAGGTCACGGACTGATGGAAACTGAAACTTAGCTTAGTCCTAAGACCTGAGTTTTAACTCCTAGAAGGAATAAGCTTCTGTTAATGGCTTCTTATGTGGGCATCCACCCTCCACAAAATGAGGCATAATATCTAAAACTGCTCATCAAGTCAGGGCTCTTAAGGAGCTTCATTTCTCTGAATGATTCATTTTCCATTAGTTAGAGCAAAGGCTGCTTGAACAGAGAAATTTTGCTCAACTGACAAAGGGGCTCAAGGGAGGCTCCAACACGACAAGACACATTGGTATGCTGGGCCCACCATCATTTACCCAGAAAACCTCCATCCCTGTTCCACTGGGAGTGATGAGCTCCAAAAGGAAATTCCAAGAAGTGATGTTGCTCTTGGCTATGTGTGAGCAGAGATAGTCTCAGTCAAACTAATCCCTAACTTTTTTGATTTGCCAGAACTTTAAAAAATCTGTTGAAACTACAAATCTTTTTTCCAGAGAAAGGTGCCACACAGAAAATTTTACATATAATTTTGGGGCATATACTCCTATCCATGGCCCAGAGGTTGAGTATACCTGGTTTATACATTACAGTGAATAAGGATGCCAGGATAAACTGATGGCTGTCTCTCAAAAGATTCTTATTCGACACTGAAAAATCCAATTTGGATGAAGTCGTGGTGAAAATAATTGATCAATTTCTGGAGGGATCAAGCAAACTTAACTGATCTTCCTGATATGCTTAATTTGGAGGCTGTAATTATATTCTTTGGAGAAAGGTGATGCATGAAATGGTATCCTTTAATATGATCCTCACATTTGAAACCAGATAGTGGAATAATTCTGGAGAATAGCAAGGAGAGAAAAAGAGCCTTCGAGGGGGCTCAAATTATCTCACTTCCTGTGAGAACAACAGTAAAACATTTTTAAAAATTTTGCAATTGCTAAACCTGTATGAAAAAATTGTATCAAAACTGAAAATGAAGTAGGAAGTCTAGAAGTCTCTTCCCAATTCCTGTAATTGTTAAGTGTTGACACTAAAGGGAAAGAAAAAGATCACTATATTAACCTTGGTTCTTCCCACGGTTCTGAAATGGCAACGCCCTTAATAACGTCAATAGCCTGAAAAAAGCCAGCGCTGGAGCTGTAGACAGTGCCCCCATTCAAGCTGAGATTCTTAATTCTCTACAGCCTGAGGCCCTCAGTCATCATGAGTTGCTCCATACAGACCTCTGTAGGGCAGCACTGAGTGTCTGGCCAGCAGAGACTTGACAACAACCCTTTAGAAAAAAGTGAAAAAATCTAAGTTAGAACTTTGGTGATCTGACAGTGCAAATCCAGGAAAATTACATTGTACCCCAAACACACCCTTGGCCAACGTAGTCGCTGGGAATGATCTGTTTTTGTAACTGTGCTGCTGCTACTGCTGTTAAGTGGCTTCAGTCGTGTCCGACTCTGTGCGACCCCATAGATGGCAGCCCACCTGTACCTGTACATGTCAGTTTTTCTTTTGAAAATAGATTGAGGAGAGGGTTCAGGATAGGGAAGGGACCTTGGCTTCATTCACCTGTAGGTAGGTTCCTCCAACTTTTTGTTCTTTTTCTGGATAATTCGATAGGCTTGACAGTCAGTATTGTGATATCACCCCCTAGGGGGTGGGAGAGGACTGAAATCCATGCAACATCCCATAAGTAAGGCCCATGGTTCACATAAGCCTCATCTGCCTGCCACCACTTCCCTTCCCCCAGGGTTTCCTCCTGATAGCATTAAAAGGAAGGGGTTCTGCCCCCCATCTCCCATGACCTTCAAAAAATGCCCCTTTGATGCTCCCTCAGAAGCTTCTAAACTAGAGCAAGACAGGGTACTGAGTTTATTGTAAGACCATCCTTGATTCTAGATTAAAAATCAACCCTCTATAATAAACCATAATGGAAAAAGCAAGTTAAAAAAGAATGCAAATAATGTATATATAAAACTGAATCATTTTGCTGTACAGCAGTAATTAACACCATATTGTAAATCAACTATACTTCAATTAAAAGCAAGAAATTAGCCCTCAATACCAAATTCCCATGTTAAGTTACTTTTATTTAATCCATCCAGTCAAACCATGAGGCAAAACTAAATGACAAATGGCCTACAAAATAACTCTGAATCACAGACCACTGGCAATGAAGAAAATGGAACTATATGAATTATCTTCCATGATGCAGTGAATCTCTTATTCTCCCAGAAAAACCCAAGACTCCAAAGTAAATATGTATTCATCTTATCGCCACGGAAAAATTTAAACTCAGGAGAAGGAAGGAAAGAAGGAGGAAGAAAGAAAAAAGTAAGAAAAAAAGAGAAATAGTTTTTTTTTTTGCATATGGAAATTAAATTCCAAACACCCTTCTTCATTTATCCTTAACTTTGCAAGACTATTGTCCCCAGTTTATGAATTAGTCCATGGAGTTTGGCCAGGAGAGTGGCCCAGGATGGCTGGCTCAAAGCTCCTGTGCTTTTTTGCATCAACCTCTATAGAGAAGTTGGTTATTAACCCCTGATCACTTTTCCTGCAGTTTTGGGGGATCAGCCATGTCCCAGATTTGGGGGTGTGTGATTATCCCGAGGGGTGAAAAACAGGGTTCCTTTGCACATACTACTTCTTCAGCTGTTCAGTTCAGTTCAGTCGCTTAGTCGTGTCCAACTCTTTGCAACCCCGTGAACCGCAGCACGCCAGGCCTCTTGTCCACCACCAACTCCTGGAGTTTACTCAATCTCATGTCCATTGAGTCAGTGATGCCATCCAACCATCTCTTCCTCTGTCATCCCCTTCTCCTCTTGCCTTCAATCTTTCCCAGCATCAGGGTCTTTTCCAATGAGTCAGTTCTTTGCATCAGGTGGCCAAAGTATTAGAGTTTCAGCTTCAGCATCAGTCTTCCAATGAATATTCAGGACTGATTTCCTTTAGGATTGACTGGTTTGATCTCCTTGCAGTCCAAGGGACTCTCAAGAGTCTTCTTCAAAACCACAGTTCAAAAGCATCAATTCTTCGGCACTTAGCTTTCTTTATAGTCCAACTCTCACATCCATACAACGCTCCTGGAAAAACCATAACCTTGACTAGATGGACCTTTGTTGGCAAAGTAATGTCTCTGCTTTTGAATAAGCTATTTAGGTTTAGGTTAGGTTCTTTTTCTTCCAAGGAACAAGCATCTTTTAATTTCCTGGCTGCAGTCACCATCTGCAGTGATTTTGGAGCCCCAAAAAATAGACTCTGTCACTGTTTCCCCATCTATTTGCCATGAAGTGATGGGACCAGATGCCATGACCTTAGTCTTCTGAATGTTGTTTTAAGCCAACTTTTCCACTCTCTTCTTTTACTTTCATCAAGAGGCTCTTTAGTTTATCTTTGCTTTCTTCCATAAGGTTGGTGTCATCTGCATATCTGAGGTTATTGATATTTCTCCTAGCAATCTTGATTTCAGCTTATGCTTCATCCAGCCTGGCATTTCATGTCATGTACTCTGCACATAAGTTAAATAAGCAGGGTGACAACATGCAGCCTTGATGTACTCCTTTCCCAATTTGGAACCAGTCTGTTGTTCCATGTCTGGTTGTAACTGTTGCTTCTTGACCTGCATACAGATTTCTCAGGAGGTAGGTAGGTGGTCTGGTATTCCCATTTCTTGAGGAATTTTCCAGATTGTTGTGATCCACATAGTCAAATGCTTTATTTAGCATAGTCAATGAAGCAGAAGTAGATGATTTTCTGTAATTCTCTTGCTTTTTCTATGATCCAACAGATGTTGGCAATCTGATCTCTGGTTCCTCTGCCTTTTCTAAATCCAGCTTGGACATCTGGAAGTTCATGGTTCATGTACTGTTGAAGCCAGGCTTGGGGAATTTTGAGCATTACTTTGCTAGCATGTGAAATGAGTGCAATTGTGTGGTAGTTTGAGCATTTATTGGCATTGCCTTTCTTTGGGATTAGAATGAACACTGACCTTTTCCAATCCTGTGGCCACTGCTGAGTTTTCCAAATTTGCTGGCATATTGAGTGCAGCATTTTCACAGCATCATCTTTTAAGATTTGAAATAGCTCAACTGGAATTCCATCACCCCCACTAGCTTTGTTTGTCAGCTATAAACCCTATTTAATGAATAAGGGCTTCCCTGGTGTCTCAGTGGTAAAAAAATTCCACCTGCTAATGCGGCAGATGCAGGTTCAACCCCTGGGCTGGAAAGTTCTCTGGGAGGAAGAAATGGCAACACACTCCAGTATCCTTGCTGGGGAAATCCCATGAACAGAGGAACTTGGTGGGCTATGGTCGATAGGGTCATGAAAGAGTTGGACGTGGCGGAGCAACTAAACAAGAGCAACAGACAAGAAACAATTAACTACTCTCTAATTGTCCCATTTTGGTTTTTTAAAAAATAGGTAAAATAACATTATATTAGCACAAATGCATGTCAATGTTTCAGACTTACATCAACAAATAATAAAATGAGGCAATTCTGAGCCACGCAAATGCGATCTTCAACTTGCAGATGCCACTTGCAGTTGTCAGCCTCGGCCGTCTACTTTTTCCTTTACTTTGTGCGCACAGTATCAAGAAAAATCCTGACTGATCCAGCCAAATAATAGCAAATTGTAAACACTTTAGAAACACTTCATCTTTCAGTCTCAGGATGCTGTCTATGTAAACTTGATCCAGAAATTTGGAAGAGGAGTAGCAGGAAATGTTTGTTGCAAAGTTGAATCACTAAGAATATCTTCTTGATTAGGTTTTCATGCACTCATGATTGCATCACTGACCATTAGACCTTGAGCAGAATATGTGAGAGCAATGTGCGGCGGCCTGTGGAGGTTTGATTGGGAGAGTAAGTGCTGTAGGGGCGGGCTCCCTTGAACAGATTTCTGTGAATGGATGGGGGTAACCTTGAAATTTTAAACCATTTTAGCCATGTTCAGTTCAATTTAGTCACTCAGTCGTGTCTGACTCTTTGCGACCCCATGAATCACAGCATGCCAGGCCTCCCTGTCCATCACCATCTCCCAGAGTTCACTCAAACTCACGTCCATTGAGTCAGTGATGCCATTCAACCATCTCATCCTCTGTCATCCCCTTCTCCTCCTGCCCCCAATCCATCCCAGCATCAGAGTCTTTTCCAATGAGTCAACTATTCGCATGAGGTGGCCAAAGTACTGGACTTTCAGCTTTAGCATCATTCCTTCCAAAGAAATCCTAGGGCTGATCTCCTTCAGAATGGGCTGGTTGGATCTCCTTGCAGTCCAAGGGACTCTCAAGAGTCTTCTCCAATTCTTTGGCGCTCAGCCTTCTTCACAGTTCAACTCTCACATCCATACATGACCACAGGAAAAACCATACCCTTGACTAGACGGACCTTAGTTGGCAAAGTAATGTCTCTGCTTTTGAATATACTATCTAGGTTGGTCATAACTTTTCTTCCAAGGAGTAAGCATCTTTTAATTTCATGGCTGTAGTCACCATCTGCAGTGATTCTGGAGCCCCCCAAAATAAAGTCTGACATTGTTTCCACTGGTTCCCCATCTATTTGCCATGAAGTGATGGGACCGGATGCCATGATCTTCATTTTCTGAATGTTGAGCTTTAAGCCAACTTTTTCACTCTCCTCTTTCACTTTCATCAAGAGGCTTTTTAGTTCCTCTTCACTTTCTGCCATGAGGGTGGTGGCATCTGCATATCTGATGTGTACAATTCAATGGCATTAAGTACATTTACAATGTTGTGTAACCATCATCACTATCCCTTTGGTTTAAAAAGTTATTTCTTTTCTTAAAATAATATGTGTTTGTTTATTTAGCTGCACTGGGTCTTCACTGTGGCATGCAGGATCTTTAGCTGCACCGTGCAAAATCTTAGTTGCAGCATGTGGGATCTAGTTTCCTGACCAGGGATTAAACCCCTGGTCCCCTGCATTGGGAGCAAAAAGTCTTAGCCACTAGACTACCAGGGAAGTCCCTTAAAAGTTGTTTCTAAGAGTCCGTATCTCGCCACTTGGAAAGGGGCACTTGTGTGTATCAATCATCCTGTTAAAGTCACCATTCATGCAATTGCCTAAGTATTAACACCTTAACTTACATCCATCCTAACTTTGGTTAATCGCTTTCATTTAAATTTTTACTTGTTTGCCTTCTTTAAGGTTAGGATTCTTCTGGACTGTCCTTTCCTGGTAGTGTTTCCAGAAGATTCAGGACCCTTGAGGATGCTGAGAATTGGAACTTGCCTTGTGACCTGATCCCTATTTAGTGTCTTCAAGACTTTAATTAGCTACTTACCCTCATTTCCTTAGTTACTATCTTACCTGTTCCCTGAGCTAATCCTAATGACCTGAAATCTCATCACCTTTGTTCTGAGGAAAACTGGAACACTCAGTCCTATGACATCCCTCCCCCCAACTTTTTTTCAGAACAGGAAAAAGTGGAGAAATAATAAACTACATTGTTTCTTCTAAGTTCACAGGAGCTTAGAATGATTGATCAAAAAGTCCTGTTTCTCTACAGTGATCCTCACAAGAGCCCCAGGAGGAAACTACTCCTTTGTACAGAAGGTAAGATGGAAGCACAGAGAGGTTAAGCAGGCTGCTGCAGGTCACACAGCCGGGAGAGTGCAGAGCTGGGAGCCACAAGCCCAGGCAGCCAGCCCCAGTGCCCTGAGCCCCAGTGCCCTCATGTTAAGGGCTACTTCTCCTACTGATACCATTAGAACTCCTCCCCAGAATTCTGGTGTCAGGGGAAAAATTTGTGTCAAGGACAAGTAAGACGCAAATGGACTAGGAGCTGGAAGCCTGGGGTTTTGTTCTAGTACTTTTCTATCTTCCTGTGTGACTTGAACACACTCCATGGCTCCTCTGGGTTCTAGTTTCTTTTTTGGGGGGGAGGGGCTTCTAGTTTCTTGACAAAGTAGGATGTTAGGGGTGATGGCCCTTCAGAAAGACTGGAACCTGGGGACTTGGAGGACCAGTGCCATTGATGGGGGGTGGAGGGACAGGACCAGTTCCAGAGATGAGAAGGCCCAGGGTAAGGTGAAAATTCATAGCCCCTTATTCAAAAATTGCTTAGAGTTTAATACAAGGACAGCACAGCATTAGCCAGGGCCCTTCTGAGTATCTGTGTGTCTGTGTGTGGGGCCCCCTTATCTGCAGGAACAGAAGCAGTGTGTTTCTATTGAAGGGGTTTGGATCCAGGTGCTGACAATGGGAGAGGCTCCTGAGAGAGTCCTTATCAAGAGATGACTCAGCATCTGGCAAGTCCTGAGATTTCAGCCGGACCCTTACCTTCCTGTAAGCACTGGTGAGTGATGCTATCAGCGCCTGAGAGAGTCTGCAGGCTGGAAGGACATAAGCAGAGAAACACCTATTAAAACTGGGAGGCAGCTTAGTATACACACATAGGAACCCTCCCTCGGTTTATACACAAATAGGACTCAAGACACATAGAGAGATAGAGAAAGTTCTAGAAATAAAACCCACGTTTCCACCCCCCAGTCACTGTGTCTTTCTGGTGTGCTTAGCTGCTCAGTCGTGTCTGATTCTTTGCGACCCCATGGCCTGTAGCCTGCCAGACTCCCCTGTCCATGGGATTATCCAGGCAAGAATACTGGAGTGGGTTGCCATTTCCTCCTCCAGGGGATCTTCCCAACCCAGGGATTGAACTCATATCTACTGCATTGGCAGGCAGATTCTTTATAGTCTAAGCTGTGACATAAATTTTCCCCTAACCCTGGAGTTCTGGGAAGGAGTCCCAATGGTATCACAAGACAAGTAGTTCAAAATGTATATTCAGTATCTAATGAGGGCACTGTGGCACAGTGGTTGGCGTGGCTACTGGAGCAGGCTGCTTGAGTCCTGGCTCTGTGTCCCAGCTCTGCCTTCAGCCAGCTGTGTGACCTAGAACAACTTGCTCAACCTCTCTGTACTTTCCTCTCACCATGTGTACAGTGGGGATGACAACAGTATTCTAGTGCTGTTGTGAGGATCAGAGACGTAATGGGCATAGAAGGATTAACCCAAGGAACTCAGTCAATGTTATGGCCTACATTTTTGTGTCCCCCTGAATTCACATGTTGAAGCCTTAACCCCAGCATGATGGCATTAGGGATGGGATGTTTGGGAGGTAAGTAGGTTTAGATGAGCTCATGACAGTGGGGTCCCCATGATGGGCTTCCTGTCCTTAGAAGAAGAGGAAGAGAGACGAGAGATTTGGGTTTGTTTGTTTGTTTTTCTCTCTGTTATGTAAGGACGCGTGGGAAAGTGACAGCCTATAAACAAGGAAGAGGGACCGAGTCAGCCACCAAATCAGCAACACCTTGACCTTGGGCTTCCCAGTCTCTGGAAGACAGAACTACCTGTCTGTGGGGTTTTGTTAGAGCAGCCCCAGCTGACCAAGACAATAAGCATTAGCTGTTATGATCTGGAGATAAATAGAGCTGGCCGCACCTTCATCTTCTGTCCATACCCAGCTCCTCTGAGCTGCAATTTCCTCTATGGAAAGTGACACAGTGATAATATCTGCCTCCCTGGGTCGCTGCCAGTTGCTCGACACATTGGCTGAGAGACTAGGGAAGCTGCCTAAATAGCTCTTTCCAGCAATATCAGCTATTATATAAAATCCCAAGTTCCAGAAAGCAACTTTTTTTTTTTTACAAAGATACCTGCTTTTCATTAAACAGAGGATAAAATGAAGACCTGAAGTCCCTTCCTGCTCTGTGCGCCCCCCGAGGGACTGCCCGTCCTGAGGTCCGTCAGCTAGGGATGTGCCAAGGATAGGGTAGCTGGGTTAAGTGCCCTCAGATGGATTATTTGCCCTTCATATGGCTCAGCACATCTCATTTCCAAAGTGCCTGTTGGTCACCAACTCTAAAAGCCATCAGACCAACAGGAGAAAGATGAAAATGCAACCAAACCGAAAAACCAAGCCTGTGCCATCTGGGTAGTTTGTTGGATAAAGACAGGAGTGAACACGGACTGTAACGTTCGCAGGAAGTGTTGTGTGGCTTGCACAGACCTGCTCCAGTTTGCTGAGGGGTCCCTGTTGAGTTCGGACAGCGACATTGGAATGAAGGGACAGCTGGGTAGCATTTGCAAAATAATCTTGAAACCTGATAGGAAACCCTCACTTGACCATCATGCCTAATATGGGTAGTGGATCTTAATTCAATTAAAGGTTATTTACAAAAAAAAAACAAACAAACTCAAAAAAAAAATGCTAGGGATGAAATAACAGTTTCCAGGCCAGTTAGAAAAGGAGGTGAGAATATTGTGAGACAGAAAAAACAAAACACTTCCATCAAGACTATTTTTCTCTGGTGGGAGATGTGATTTTAAAACAATGACCTTCACATCCTGCTTACACCAGATGTTAAAATTAGCATTTGGGGGTTTTTGTGTTAGTCTCTCCTGGGCTTAGGCTCTGAAAGCCACCACCTTTGTACACAGAACAACTTCATCCAAAGAAAAGGGAAGCCGGGAATTTCAGAGTGGCTAAAAAGGAATACGGAAATATGAGTGACTTCCATTGACAACCTTGAGGATTCATCGACTGGGACTGTGTGTCCCTCCTTCCCTTCAACAATGTTACAGGTCCGTGGGCATGTTTTTTACTGTGTTCTGGGCGCTGGGGAGAGGCAGAAAGGAGAGAGCTCCTTTGTAGAGATAAAGGGCCTCCACTTTGCTGTGCAATCTCAGGCAAGTTGTATCATCCTTTTGTTTCCTGAGGCTAAAAAAATAGAATGATGGCTATTAGTGGGGCTTCCCAGGTGGTGCTAGTGGTAAAGAACCCGCCTGCCAATGCAGGAGATGCAGGAGACCCGGGTTTGATCCCTGGGTGGGGAAGATGCCCTGGAGGAGGGCGTTGCAATCCACTCCAGTATTCTTGCCTGGAGAATCCCGAAGGCCAGAGGTGTCTGGTGGGCTACAGTCCATGGGTTTGCAGAGAGTCAGACGTGGCTGAGCAACGAAGCACGCAGTCATTGTACAAGCTTTTAGTAGGGGAAGAATCTTGAGAGTCCCTTGGACTGCAAGGAGATCCAACCAGTCCATTCTGAAGGAGATCAGCCCTGGGATTTCTTTGGAAGGAATGATGCTAAAGCTGAAAGTCCAGTACTTTGGCCACCTCATGAGAAGAGTTGACTCATTGGAAAAGACTGTGATGCTGGGAGGGATTGGGGGCAGGAGGAGAAGGGGATGACCCAGGATGAGATGGCTGGATGGCATCACGGACTCGATGGACGTGAGTCTGAGTGAACTCCGGGAGTTGGTGATGGACAGGGAAGCCTGGGTGCTGCGATTCATGGGGTCGCTAAGAGTCGGACACGACTGAGCGACTGAGCTGAACTGAAAAGATCCAAATGTCACCTTAGAACTCCTAAAAGAAATTCGATTTAAAACTTCATATTAATATTATTAGTCCTCTGGAAGTCTCATTTCAGTCCAAGCATAGATTTGGAAATTTTTATTGTGTTACAGGGAGCTTCTGTTCCCTTTCAGTGGATGCTGTGTGATTAATTTTAAAATATTGGCTGTTGTTGCTCTTTAGTCACTAACTGGTGCCTGACTCTTTGAGACTCCATGGACTGTAGCCCGCCAGGCTCCTCTGTCCGAAATTCTCCAGGCAAGAATACTGGAGTGGGTTGTCATTTCCTTCTCCAGAGGATCTTCCTGACCCAGGAGTGGAACCCATGTCTCCTTCAGTGGCAGGCAGGTTTTTTAGCACTGAGCTACCAGGGAAGCCCAAAACATTGGCTAGTTCAGGAGAAATCCCTGTTTTAAGGTGTCATGTATGTCTGAATGTGATCCCCAGGCCAGCAGCATTACAGGGAACTTACTTGAAATGTGCATCCTGGGATCCCAGATCCACTGAATCAGAAACCGAAGGGGTAGGGTACAGAAATCTGTATTTTAAATTGCCATACAGGGAATTCTGATGCGTACATTTCATAATTTCAACATTTTCAGTCAATACCATTCTAATGAGTTTTTAGTCTACGTAAAACTTGGTAAAAATCTCTGACAGGATTTTCCCCTACATACCAATGAGTTCCATTCTGAAAGCATGTTGTAAATTCAATTTGTTCCTGAGACCAGCACAATTAGCTCAGGTACCCAACGAATACAATTGGCTAAATAGTAATGTAATAGTTTTATAATACTTTTCACACAAATCATATGTAAAAAATGAAGGTATTTTTGATCTTGCAGTATATTACCTTGAAAATTACAGTACCAGTTACATCACCGCTCCTTTTACACTTACTTCCAGACATCCTGGTCTTGAAATAAAGACACTGTTCAGTTCAGTCACTCAGTTATGTCTGACTCTTCGCGACCCCATGAATTGCAACACACCAGGCCTCTCTGTCCATCACCAACTCCCAACTCCCAGAGTATACTCAAACCCATGTCCACAGAGTCAGTGATGCCATTCAGCCTTCTCATCCTCTGTCGTCCCCTTCTCCTCCTGCCCCCACTCCCTCCCAGCATCAGCGTCTTTTCCAATGAGTCAACTCTTCACATGAGGTGGCCAAAGTATTGGACTTTCAGCTTTAGCATCAGTCTTTCCAATGAATACCCAGGACTGATCTCCTTTAGGATGGACTGGCTGGATCTCCCTGCAGTCCAGGGGACTCTCAAGAGTCTTCTCCAGCACCACAGTTCAGAAGCACCAATTCTTCTGCACTTAGTTTTCTTTATAGTCCAACACTCAAATCCATACAACACTTCTGGGAAAACAGTAGCCTTGACTAGATGAACCTTTGTTGGCAAAGTAAGGTCTCTGCTTTTGAATATGCTATCTAGATTGGTCATAACTTTCCTTCCAAGGAGTAAGCATCTTTTAATTTCATGGCTGCAGTCACCATCTGCAGTGATTTTGGAGCCCCCCAAAATAAAGTCTGACACTGTTTCCACTGGTTCCCCATCTATTTGCCATGAAGTGATGGGACCAGATGCCATGATCTTCATTTTCTGAATGTTGAGCTTTAAGCCAACTTTTTCACTCTCCACTTTCACTTTCATCAAGATGCTCTTTAGTTCCTCTTCACTTTCTGCCATAAGGGTGGTGTCATCTGCATATCTGAGGTTATTGATATTTCTCCCGGCAATCTTGATTCCAGCCTGTGCTTCCTCCAGCCCAGCATTTCTCATGATGTACTCTGCATAGAAGTTAAATAAGCAGGGTGACAATAGACAGCCTTGACCTACTCCTTTTCCTATTTGCAACCAGTCGGTTGTTCCATGTCCAGTTCTAACTGTTGCTTCCTGACCTGCATATAGGTTTCTCAAGAGGCAAGTCAAGTGGTCTGGTATTCCCATCTCTTTCAGAATTTTCCACAGTTTATTGTGATCCACACAGTCAAAGGCTTTGGCATAGGCAATAAAGCAGAAATAGATGTTTTTCTGGAACTCTCTTGCTTTTTCCATGATCCAGCGGATGTTGGCAATTTGATCTCTGGTTCCTCTGCCATTTTTAAAACCAGCTTCAACTTCAGGGAGTTCACAGTTCACGTATTGCTGAAGCCTGGCTTGGAGAATTTGGAACATTACTTTACTAGCATGTGAGATGAGTGCAATTGTGCAGTAGTTTGAGCATTCTTTGACATTGCCTTTCTTTGGGATTGGAATGAAAACTGACCTTTTCCAGTCCTGTGGCCACTGCTGAGTTTTCCAAATTTGCTGGCATATTAAGTGCAGCACTTTCACAGCATCATCTTCCAGGATTTGAAATAGCTTAACTGGAATTCCATCACCTCCACTAGCTTTGTTCGTAGTGATGCTTCCTAAGGCCCATTTGACTTCACATTCCAGGATGTCTGGCTCTAGGTGAGTGATCACACCATCGTGATTATCTTGGTTCTGAAGATCTTTTTTGTACAGTTCTTCTGTGTATTCCTGCCACCTCTTCTTAAAATCTTCTGCCTCTGTTAGGTCCATACCATTTCTGTCCTTTATTGAGCCCAACTTTGCATGAAATGTTCCCTTGATATCTCTAATTTTCTTGAAGAGCTCTCTAGTCTTTCCCATTCTGTTTTCCTCTATTTCTTTGCATTGATTGCTGAGGAAGGCTTTCTTAACTCTCCTTGCTCTTCTTTGGAAGTCTGCATTCAGATGCTTATATCTTTCCTTTTCTCCCTTGCTTTTTGCTTCTCTTCTTTTCACAGCTATTTTCAAGGCCTCCTCAGACAGCCATTTTGCTTTTTTGCATTTCTTTTCCATGGGGATGGTCTTGATCCCTGTCTCCTGTACAATGTCATGAACCTCCGTCCATAGTTCATCAGGAACTCTATCAGATCTAGTCCCTTAAATCTATTTCTCACTTCCATGGTGTAATCATAAGGGATTTGATTTAGGTCATACCTCAAAGAGTCGGACATGACTGAGTGGCTTCACCTTCACCTGAATGGTCTAGTGGTTTTCCCTACTTTCTTCATTTTAAGTTTGAATTTGGCAATAAGGAGTTTATGATCTGATCCATGGTACCAAATAAAGACACTGTACTAAATAAAAATACTGTACTACTGTATCCTATACTGCTGCTGCCAAGTTGCTTCAGTCGTGTCTGACTCTGTGCAACCCCATAGATGGCATCCCACCAGGCTCCCCCGTCCCTGGGATTCTCTAGGCAAGAACACTGGAGTGGGTTGCCATTTCCTTCTCCAATGAATGAAAGTGAAAAGTGAAAGTGAAGTCGCTCAGTCATGTCCAATCTTTGCAACCCCATGGACTGTAGCCTACCAGGCTCCTCCATCCATAGAATTTTCCAGATGACAGTACTGGAGTGTGTTGCCATTTCCTTCTCTGATTCTATGCAGTACTGTACATAGCATAACCATTCATAGTGGAGGCCCAGATGTGAAAATGCATGCCAGACATGTGAGCGAACTTACCTGATTGGACATGCAAACTCGTGTTTGCATCTTTGAAAGTTTGCAACTTGAAGATTCATTTGCAGGGGACTTACTGTAGTTTGAATTTCAGGTATAATTTCCACAACTGGAACCCACATCACAATAGCTCTTTCACTTGATAGCCTCGTAAATAATTTTCTCAGTAGTCCCTTAAATATATTCTCTTTCCCACAAAGACAGGAGGGCTGTAATAGAGGAGGGGGGCAAAGTACCTTCAAGTAGTCTGCAGACAGGCTGAACTATGGACTCTTTACAGTACTTCCCTTGTGGGCAGTAAATGTCCCCATCCGGCTGGAATAATACATTATGTATATGGCAGTCTCAGGATAAAGATGGGCTAAGTCTTGTATAGAAATGTTCCTTCTCCAGGGACAGCATAATCAATTAAAAGCTACGCGGTGTTGCTTTTAGAAGCAGTCATCCAAAGGATAAAGCAGGAGAGTTCTTGAGAGCATGACAGCCATGCTGTCTGTCCTGAAGGCAGTATTCAGTGATATCTGTGCTGTCTCAGCCGAGGCAGGAGAATTTACACCATGGGAATTGGCAAACACTGTAAGTGAAGATTTTAATTTCTCATTTTGCAAGAGGTGGTTTGCAGCACACCAGTGGATTTAGAACACAGAGCTTCCTGAGCTCTCATCTCCTCTAGAATAGTTTGATATACTATTTATTTAAGATCAACACTCATCTTTAAGTTTGTCTGCATGGTACTCACACTGGGATTGATGACAAACCAGTTTCAGGATTTGTTGGTGTAACTTGAATGTTGCTGCCCTTGCTTCTGTAATGAGGCCTCTGCTAGACACCCAAGCCCTTCTTGCTGCACGTTACCTGGGTGTCTGCACTCCTGTTTGCAGCTCCCAGATGTACGAGAGCTGGTGGACTTTGACACCCAGGGATGACTCCTTCCATCTCACTTTCAGTCTTTTTCTTCCTTCGTAGTCTGCTTCAACATCCATCGGAGAATTCAGAGCTTTTAGTGAAAGGGTGATCTCCATTGTAATTTACAAAGTTGATGCTTACTAAGCACATACACAGGCAGTGAAGGAGTAACTCTACAAACATGTCTTCATTCTTAATATGTATAGAAGCCCCAAGAGATTGTACTCCCAATAGCTCCATTTGCAAGTGAGAAAGCTGAGACTAAGAGGTACCTGAAAGCCAAAATCACAGGGGATTTGAACTTGGCATGTCTGATTCTTATCTTTCTTACCTGTAAGCCTCAGTCATAGACACTGGACACTACTTGGGATCAGTCTTGTACCTGATTCTTTCTTCCTTTAGGCTGTATTATCTCTCTGGAGGCCTTTAGCCCCTGGTGCAAAGAGACATCTGCTGGTATGCCCCAGATGTGCTCATGCAGGTCTCAGCCCCAGGATTAGACATAATTTAGATTCGAGCTAAAAGCTGAAGCTCCAGTACTTTGGCCACCTCATGCAAAGAGTTGACTCATTGGAAAAGACTCTGATTCTGGGAGGGATTGGGGGCAGGAGGAGAAGGGGACGACCCAGGATGAGATGGCTAGATGGCATCATGGACTCGATGGATGTGAGTCTGAGTGAACTGCGGGAGTTGGTAATGGACAGGGAGGCCTGGCGTGCTGCGATTCATGGGGTCACAAAGAGTCGGACATGACTGAGCAACTGAACTGACTGACTGAGATTCGAGCTAGGACAGCTTCCTCCCTCCCCCAGCTGGTCAATCAGGGATTGATTAAGCACTTGCTTTCCTTTGGTCCTATAATCACTGATAGAGCTTTGATAACATAAGATGTTTTGGGCATTGATCTAGAAATATTGATTTACTGATTAAGCTGTTAAGTTTGGGAGTTTTTCATAAGCTCTTCATGTGACTTGGTTGTTTAGTCGCTAAGTTGTGTCCAGCTCTTTCGACCCCATGAACTGTAGCCCAGTTCCTCTGTCCATGGAATTTCTCAGGCAAGAATACTGGAGTGGGTTGCCATTTCCTTCTCCAGGGCATCTTCCCAACCCAGGATCAAATCCGGATCTCCTGGATTATAGGCAGATTCTTTACCAGCTGAGCTACAAGGGAAGCCCAACCTTAAAAACTGTATAAAAATAAGTAAACTAAATTTAAGTGAAAGTTGCTCAGTCGTGTCCAACCCTTTGGGACCTCATGGATTCTAGCCTGCTAGGCTCATCTGTCTGCGGAATTCTCCAGGCAAGAATACTGGAGTGGGTAGCTATTCCCTTCTCCAGGGCATCTTCCCAACCCAGGGATCGAACTCAGGTCACCTGCATTGCAAGTAGATTCGTTAAAAATTGCAATAAAAAACCACCACCAACCAACTTATGTTATGTAGTTTTTATATTAAAAGTCCAACCTGGGTCTCACCATGCTATAATCCAGGTGTTGGTAGGACTGTGCTCCTTCTGGGGCTCTAGAAGAGAACCCGTCCTTGCTTCTTCCAGCTTCTAGAGGTTGTCTGAATTTCTGCCACATGGCCTTATTCCTCCATCTTCAAAGTTACCACCTTCGGACTAAATCTTTCTCAAGTTGCCATTGATCTGGCTCTTCCTCTGCTACTTCCCTTTTCTTCTTTTAAGGACCTTTGTGATTATATGAAATTGAAGAAAGTAGGGAAAACCACTAGACCATTCAGTATGACCTAAATCAAATCCCTTATGATTATACCATGGAAGTGAGAAATAGATTTAAGGGACTAGATCTGATAGAGTTCCTGATGAACTATGGACGGAGGTTCATGACATTGTACAGGAGACAGGGATCAAGACCATCCCCATGGAAAAGAAATGCAAAAAAGCAAAATGGCTGTCTGAGGAGGCCTTGAAAATAGCTGTGAAAAGAAGAGAAGCAAAAAGCAAGGGAGAAAAGGAAAGATATAAGCATCTGAATGCAGACTTCCAAAGAAGAGCAAGGAGAGATAAGAAAGCCTTCCTCAGCAATCAATGCAAAGAAATAGAGGAAAACAGAATGGGAAAGACTAGAGAGCTCTTCAAGAAAATTAGAGATACCAAGGGAATATTTCATGCAAAGTTGGGCTCAATAAAGGACAGAAATGGTATGGACCTAACAGAAGCAGAAGATATTAAGAAGAGGTGGCAGGAATACACAGAAGAACTGTACAAAAAAATCTTCAGAACCAAGATAATCACGATGGTGTGATCACTCACCTAAAGCCAGACATCCTGGAATGTGAAGTCAAGTGGGCCTTAGGAAGCATCACTATGAACAAAGCTAGTAGAGATGATGGAATTCCAGTTGAACTATTTCAAATCCTGGAAGATGATGCTGTGAAAGTGCTACACTTAGTATGCCAGCAAATTTGGAAAACTCAGCAGTGGCCACAGGACTGGAAAAGGTCAGTTTTCATTCCAATCCCAAAGAAAGGCAATGCCAAAGAATGCTCAAAGTATTGCACAATTGCACTCATCTCACATGCTAGTAAAGTCATGCTCAAAATTCTCCAAGCCAGGCTTCAGCAATACGTGAAGTGTGAACTTCCTGAAGTTGAAGCTGGTTTTGAAAAAGGCAGAGGAACCAGAGATCAAATTGCCAACATCCGCTGGATCATGGAAAAAGCAAGAGAGTTCCAGAAAAACATCTATTTCTGCTTTATTGCCTATGCCAAAGCCTTTGACTGTGTGGATCACAATAAACTGTGGAAAATTCTGAAAGAGATGGGAATACCAGACCACCTGACTTGCCTCTTGAGAAACCTATATGCAGGTCAGGAAGCAACAGTTAGAACTGGACATGGAACAACCGACTGGTTGCAAATAGGAAAAGGAGTAGGTCAAGGCTGTATATTGTCACCCTGCTTATTTAACTTCTATGCAGAGTACATCATGAGAAATGCTGGGCTGGAGGAAGCACAAGCTGGAATCAAGATTGCCAGGAGAAATGTCAATAACTTCAGATATGCAGATGACACCACCCTTATGGCAGAAAGTGAAGAGGAACTAAAAAGCCTCTTGATGAAAGTGAAAGTGGAGAGTGAAAAAGTTGGCCTAAAGCTCAACATTCAGGAAATGAAGATCATGGCATCTGGTCCCATCACTTCATGGGAAGTAGATGAGGAACCAGTGGAAACAGTGTCAGACTTTATTTTTGGGGGCTCCAAAATCACTGCAGATGGTGACTGCAGCCATGAAATTAAAAGACGCTTACTCCTTGGAAGGAAAGTTATGACCAATCTAGATAGCATATTCAAAAGCAGAGACATTACTTTGCCAACAAAAGTCTGTCTAGTCAAGGCTATGGTTTTTCCTGTGGTCATGTATGGATGTGAGAGTTGGACTGTGAAGAAGGCTGAGCGCGGAAGAATTGATGCTTTTGAACTGTGGTGTTCGAGAAGAACCTTGAGAGTCCCTTGGACTGCAAGGAGATCCAAACAGTCCATTCTGAAGGAGATCAGCCCTGAGGTTTCTTTGGAAGGAATGATGCTAAAGCTGAAACTCCAGTACTTTGGCCACCTCATGCGAAGAGCTGACTCATTGGAAAAGACTCGGATGCTGGGAGGGATTGCGGGCAGGAGGAGAAGGTGATGACAGAGGATGAGAAGGCTGGATGGCATCACTGACTCGATGCACATGAGTCTGAGTGAACTCTGGGGGTTGGTGATGGACAGGGAGGCTGGCGTGCTGCGATTCATGGGGTCGCAAAGAGTCGGACACTGAGCAACTCAACCGACCCATATAATCCAGGATAATCTCTTTATTTTAAAATCATCTGGTTAGGGATCTTAATTCCATTGAGAACTTTAATCCAGTTCTGTTTGCTCCGTAACCGAACTCACCCACTCCTGTACTCTTGCCTGGAAAATCCCATGGACTGAGGAACCTGATAGGCTACAGTCCATGGGGTCGCAGATAGTCGGACACGACTGAGCAACTTGACTTCATCTTTGGTGGACCATTATTTTGCCTACGCTATCATTCTCGATGTCTTTTGGTCATAACAAAGCAACCTGTTAAGAGGCCCTACAGTCTTGATTTTCAATGTAAATTAAAAATTCTGCCACTTCTTACCATTCTACTGCTTCTGCACTCTTGATCCAATCAACTGGCATTTCTCCTGTGATTATTATAGCTTCCACTTCCTAGCTCTTGGGACACTTGCTCTTGAAGCCCTGAGCCACCACCATGGGAGAAGTCTATCTGCTCTGCGGGAGCCACTGTGTGGAAAGACCAGACATCTGAGTGAAACTATTCCAGACACTCCAGTACAATTCTGCTGCAGTTGCGTTCCACCTAGTGATGCTAATCAGTGCCATGAGGGACTGAAGAACGTTCCAGCCAAGGCTATATAAGAATGGCTCAGACACAGTAGGATTTTATTTCTGGATCATGTAGCAGTTCAAGAAGGGAGTCCCTTCTTGATGAGTGGTCCTTCTCCTCCACGCAGTGATTCAGTGACCAATACAGCGGTTTTCAGTGACTCATTTAAGTAGAGACTTCTCAGGTGGTGCGAGTGCTAAAGAACTCACCTGCCAATGCAGGAGACGTAAGAGATGTGGGTTCAATCCCTGGGTCAGAAAGATCCCCTGGAGGAGGGCATGGCAACCCACTCTAGTATTCTTCCCTGGGAAATCCCATAGATGGAGAAGCATGTTGATTCACAGTCCATAGGGTCAAATAGAGTTGGACACAGCTGAAGCGACTTAGCACACTTAAGTAGCATGTTACATTGCAACAGACAACTAGAACCGGGTCTTTGGGTCATTTGTCATTTCTTACCATTCCTCCCTCATTTAGTATTGTATTCGGGAAGCTGGGTGATGTTTTTGTAGACTAATAAGAATTTCAGCTTGGGCAAGAGGAAGCATGGCCTTCTAGAAATCATTAAGTGTTTAGAGTGAGTCTTTCGTATATTCTCCTACCTGTCTATCTGTATTGTCACCAGGGCAAGCTTCATGAGTGTGTGACCTGTGCTGTCACACAGGGCCCCATGCTCAGAAGGGCCTGGGCTTGGTCTAATGCTCTACAGTGTCGTCTTGAAATTCTTAAATAATTTTGTCTTTGAGCTTGTGTTTTGTTAAGTGAAGTCTGAAGGAACAATGGAGCAGAAGGGATGTGTGTAGCATGCTGTCCTGTATGTAGGCATCTTTCATGACAGACACTCCGTGGGCACAGATTTCCAGTGTACAAATCATGTAGGTGTTCATCAAACACCTGTAGGTGTAGGTGTTCACCATGTAGGTGAGACTCAAAGCAGGTCCAAGAGAAGCATTTGATGCCCCCAAATGACTAAATAAAGGTACAGACAACCTGTACAGGCCAGGTTTGCCTTTGGAACTAGAATATGCTTTGGCTACAGAAAGAAAAAGAATGTTCTAAGAAATAAAAATGACTCAAATGGGAAAAGGAAGACTTTTTCCCCCTGTGTTATGAAGATGAGGAATTTAAAATATGAGCTTCTCAAGATGGTGATAGATGGACGTTTTAACATGTGTTGGCACCTCTGCAACCAGAGGAATTCTTGGGAAGAATGTGTTAACAGATAGATAAGCTTTGTTGAAAATCAGGAAGCTGCTTCATCTGAACCCTTAGCTCATTAGTTAGCCAACTCTGCAACTTCATGCAAAAGCTAAATTCTTGGAACACTCAAATTAAGGATGCATTTGTATAGAAAACGTAGTTTATCATTTCACATTCAAATCTGTTAGAATTCAAACTTATGGTTTTGAAGAAGCACCAGACTTTAGCATGGCAGATCATGCATAATTTCAATTAACAGTGATAAGAAAGTAAAAAGACAAGAGATAGTCTGAGCTGTTGGGGCATATCTCAATTTGCCATGTAAAACACTCTGCTTTTTGGCTTTATCAGGACTGTTTGGAGCATTTCAGAAACATTGTTGCTGCTGTTCAGTTGCTCAGTCCTGTCCAACTCTTTGCAACCCCACGGACTGCAGCATGCCAGGCTTCCTTGTCCTTCACCATCTCCCAGAATTTGCTCAAACTTATGTCCATTGAGTAGGCGATACCATTCAACTATGCCATCCTCTGTCATCGCCTTCTCCTCCTGCCTTCAATCTTTCCAGTATTTCAGAAATACAGGAGCGAAATAACCACAGTAATCAAATATAACGCCAATGGCATCAATCGAAGAGTTGACCATAACACTCATGGCAAACCTCATAGGGGAGTGAAAGTGGCCTGTTATAAAGAACCAGTATGGATTTTCTCTAGACTTCCCTGTCTTGATAAATGGCACCATCATCTACCCAGTTTCTCAAAATAGAAAAGATAGTGTTGCCTTCTTTTCTCTCTCTCTCTATTTAAAATCCCTGCTCCAATCAAGCCCTTATTCCATCCGTTCTCTCTTCTAAATACAGTTGACCCTTGAACAACACAGGTTTGGATTACATGAGTCCTCTTACATATGGATATTTCCCAATAATAAATACGGCAGTACTACACAATCCACGGTTGGTTGAATCCTCACATGCAGAACCCCAGATATGGAGAAGCAACTGATAGAGAGGAACCGGATACAGAGGATCAACTATACTCACATAATGGACGCCACAGATGGTCTTCACCCCAACCCATCGGTTGTTCAAGGTCAACTGTATTTCCCTAGGACAGTTTAAGTGGGATAGACTACTAATGTAGTAAATCACTGCTTTTGGTTTATTTTTCTAAACAGAAAACCTTTCGGAGAAGTAGGATGATAGATTACTCAGTGAGACACATAGAAGAACATGGAGCTTAATACACTTCCATCCAAGTTCAGCATTGAGTATATGGCATATCTGAAAGATCTGAAAACTAAACAGGAGTTTCTCTCATTAATTGTAATCTAGGCATGCTGCCCAAGCTAAGGCAGGATAGCAAAGTGACTCTGGATCTGAAGTATTTTGTTCAAATCAGGACTATTTTCCTAATGAGTGGCTCCTATAGGACTTCCCTGAAGTGGTATGATCTTGGAAGTGCTGTCTCCTCCATTTGAGCTCTCCTTCCCATTCCATTATCGGTAAAGGGATTTATTTAAAGTTCATTCTGATTGCTTCAACTATAAATACTTGTATATATATGTTATGAGTGCATGTGTGCATTCATTTTTAATAAGTGTCTGTGACTAAGCCCATGAAGATAAATGGCAGGGCAAAAATGGTTCTTGCCCACAAGGAGCTTACAAATTCATGGATGGGTCTAAATAACTTAGTTGATTTGAATGATTCAATAAAATTATAAAAATTCTCATTATATCCTTTGTTGATACTCAAAGAACAATGCAGAATACAGATTCCTACTTGCTGAAGTAAACGTCTTTGTCCACAATAGCATGACCTCACAATGCAGGTTCACTTATCAATATGGATGCCAAGTTTTGTTTCAAAGCTTTTGCATTTTTGTAAAGACTTGTACAACAATACTGCTGGAAACGAGTCAGCTCTGATGCTGTGGGAAAGCCTCACACCATTTATCAGATCTAAAATGCCAGAGATGAGAATTCTGTTTCATGTTTACTGGTTACTGGCCTGCAGACATGTGAACGTTAAACTTCATACATTTGTGTGAAACAGCACTTATCCATTGAAGACGTTTTCCGTGTAGAAAATGCTGGCTTTTATTCTACGGCATAAAAAACTGCCACCATTTGATATTTGACAATAAGACTGCTGTCAGAATTACCGTCAGGAAGCAAAAAGTTACACTATTTTGCGGATACCATCCAGTTTTTCCTCTGAAGATAAAGTGACTTATAATAAAATTATTCATGTCTTTCCCCAGAATATCTATGTGTTGTCGATCAAGCTTCACTATGTAATGTTATGTATATTAAATAGTTGACTATTTCTCTAGAAACAACTTATATTTTTTCCTTAAACACATTAGGGAGTTCTGCAATTTATGTTAATTAACTTTCAAGTTCTGGAATTTCATAAACTCTGAATGAATGATTTCTACTTTTGGATGGAATAGATGTTTTATACTCTGACACTGAGCTTGTAAGGTAAAGTGCAAAGGTGAATGCTGTCTTTTTAGTCTATTATTTATTTATTTTAAAATTGGAATGTAATTGCTCTACAATGTTTCGTTAGTGTCTGCTGGATGACAAAGTGACAAATCAGCTGTATATGTGTGTGTGTGTATGTGTGTGTTAGTCTCTTAGTTGTGTCCGACTCTTTGTGACCCCATGGACTGTAGCCCTCCAGGCTCCTCTGTCCATGAAATTCTCCAGGCAAGAATGCTGGAGAGGGTTGCCAGTTCCTGCTCCAATGTGTGTGTGTGTGTGTGTGTGTGCGTGCATGGGGATGTGTGTGTGTGTGCATATACCCTTTTTCTTGAGCCTCCCTCCCACTTCCCCCCATCCCACCCCTCTAGGTCATCACAGAGCGCTAAGCTGAGCTCCCTGTGTTATCCAGCAGCTTCCCACTAGCTACCTATATTACATGTGGTAGTGTATGTATATCAATCTTACTCTCCCAATTCATCCCACCCTTCCCTTTTCCCCACCCCACCTCCACAAGTCCATTCTCTATTTCTGTGTCTCTATTCCTGCCCTGCAAATAGGTTCATCAGCAGCATTTTTCTAGATTCCACATATATGCATTCACATATGACATTTGTTTTCCTCTGTCTGACTGACTTCACTCTGCATGACCAACTCTGGGTTCATCCACATCACTGCAAATGATCCAATTTCATTCCTTTTTATGGGTGAGTAGTAATCCATCGACAGTATGCACCACATCTTCTTTATCCATTCATCCACTGATGGACATTTAGGTTGTTGCCATGTCCTGGTTATTGTAAATAGTGCCGCAGTGAACACCGGGGTACATGCATCTTTTGGAATTATGCTTTTCTCAGGGTATATGCCCAGTAGTGGGATTGCTGGGTCATGAATGATGTCTTTAACTAGGACAGACAACTAATGTAAATTAATACACTATTTTTTTCCCCAAAAGAAAAATCTTTAGGTGAAGTGGAATGAGAAATTCTCTGGGGTAACCCAGAGAATGATTTAATAAATTTTCGTAAATTGAAGATTGAATACATAGACTATCTGAAAAGTTTGCAAATTAAATATGAAGACATTTTCTTTCCAATTGCGCTTTTCTAGGCATGCTCCCCAAGTGAAAAGCAGTGTCACAAGGTGGCTCAGAGGCTGCTTGTGTGGCTCTGACATTTATATGCTGAGTGTTTGGGCTTCACCTCCACTTGTCTCACTTTGCTCATCCGTAAAATGGGTAAGCATGATCAGAGTGTCCCTCCTTGGGTCATAAGGAAGATTTACCACAGTAACACAGGCAAAACACTGTGAGTAGAGTCTGGCAGAGCTTGGCTCATAGTCAGTGGCTCTATAAATGTTAGATTCCTTGATTTTGCCTTCTGTCTGATGGGACCTTGTCACAGACTTTTGCAGAACACTATGGAGTTTGACTTGGCACCGAATGAATATGGATGAAATCAAAACAAGAACATAAGGATAATGGCGGAGGGACAGCTTAAGCATTAGATGCCAAGGGAATTCCCTGGCAGTCCAGTCGTTAGGACTGCACACTTTCACTGCTGAGCACCCAGGTTCAATCAGAAAACTTAAGATCCCAGAAGCCATGCAGTGCGCAACCCCCCACCAAAAAAAATTAGATGCCAGCCACTGTTGGGGCAGGCATCCTTTCGATTTTCAAACAGAGCTGATATGTGACTAGGCTGTCTTTCTCAAGAGAGCCAGCTACAGTCATTCTCGTACCAACCCCTTCTATTATCATTTCGTGATCATAGTCCATAGGGTCTCAAAGAGTCGGACACGACTGAAGCAACGGAGCACGCATGCACGAACAGGCAAACACAGATAGAAAAGCTTCGTGTAAGTAATTTATTTGCTTCAGGGGAATTTTAACTCAATTGTTTTCTCTTAGTTTCCTTGAGAACTGCTTCAGTATATTTTCTCTTTTTTTGTTCAGCAGAAGCAGATTCGAATGTTTTAAACATTGACTTGACTGAGGAAGTTTTTATTCAAAAAGATAAAAGGTTGCCTGGGTTAATCTATGCAAACACCTTGGAATTACTAGTCGAGTTTCCATTAGGCTTGTAGAAAATAAACCCTCTGGAGATCATCACTGAAATATTTGGAAGAATGTCTTGAGTGTTCCCAGGTGTCAGTTCTAGCCTTTCTACTGCTTCAGCTTCCATGTTAACTGGAGGCAGAGCTTACTCTTTTGGACACAAGACAAACAGACACACAGCATCTTAGGAACAGCTGCTGCTTATTCAAGTCTTCTTGACCAGCAATCACTTTGTGGCAGGTGGAGTTCAAGCAGGAAATGGCATCTGTCTCCCATGTTGGTGCTGATTCTGGCTCTGAGAGAACTGTTTGGAGTTTCCAGATGTTAGGCACACTACTGTAAAAAAAAAGAAGTCAGTGTCTTCAATTCCACTGATGACCCAAGCCATTCCTGATGTTATCCTTCTGAAATCCTGTCCCCACCTCTCTGTTCCTTAAATAGAATACCGGAATTTATCTTCATGGTTCTTCTAGAATTCTAGTTTCCTGTCAGTAACCATCAGGAACATGAGCTCACTAAATTAAGAGTCTCTTTATATGCTGGGAGGCTTCCTGGGTGGTTCAGTGGTAAAGAATATGCCTGCCAAGGCAGGAGACATTGGAGGCGTGGATTCGATTCTTGGGTCGGGAAGATCCCCTATAGGAGGAAATGGCAACCCACTCCAGTATTCTTGCCTGAAAAATCCCATGGACAGAGGAACCTGGTGGGCCACAGTCCATGGGGTTGCAGAGCCAGATATGACCAAGCGACTGAGCACGCACACTCTATATGCTGGGGATATTTAAAAAGAAGGTTGATGTTGATGATTTTAACAACAAGATTGACAAAACTAATGTTGGTACTATTAAAACATTTCAGAGTGGGTCTCTTTAACTACTAAGATACGAGAAAATCATCTCTCAAGCAGGTTAAGGTGAAATTTTTAATGAAATATTGAAATAGTGAACTATTTAGCAGTGATGACTGGCAAAAATCCCAAGAAATAGGAAAATGCAACCAAAAAGAGAGTCTCTTCCTAATAGCTGTAATTCTGAAGTAGTTAAGTAAAATGGTGAGCAGAAGAAACCAGAAAAACTGATCATTTTACTAGATTAAAATGATGCAATTTTCCTGGATAGTTTGAATGATAATAGCCACTGACTGGGTTTAGTTTAGCTCAATTAAATTTAATGAGAACCTCCTGCTTTAACTTAGGGGGAGAAGGAGTAAAAATGTTCAGATCCACCAAAGTATTGGTCATGAAGAGATGAATTTAGTCACCTTTACCTTGGCAAATAGGCTGTCCTCATATTGAGGAGGGAGGCTATTCTGATGAAAGCAGAGATACTGGAGAATTGGAGGGTGACCCAATTTTGGTCTTCCGAGGTGGTTCAGTTGTAAAGAATCTGCCTGCCAATGCAGGAGACGCAGGTTCCATCCCTGGGTTGGGCAGATCTCCTGGAGAAGGAAATGGCAAACCACTCAAGTATTCTTGCCTGGAAAACTCCATGGACAGAAGAGCCTGGCAAGCTGCAGTCCGTGGGGTTGCAAAGATTTGGACATGCCTGAGCACACACAGCATAGCACCAGTGAATTTTGCAGTCTCCAGACACTTTCCCCTATTATGCTGTGTCTTCTGAGTTTATCCAGTAAATGTCTACTTGCAACCACTAAACTGGGGCACTATTAATAGTTCAGCTCCACAAGGTATCCAGGAAACCCCAAAGGGAAAAGCAATCTTGCCAAACTGCTTTCCCGGGTCAGTTTGATTGGAATGAGACTCTACTATGAGAGGAAGAAACAAATATGAAAGAGAGAGGCTGCGCTTCTTCTCACCTTTTCATCTCTGGGAAATCCCAAAAGAAACTAAATACAAAGCTAAATGACCAAGGAAGTGCAAATGGGGTAGGATGCCAGACAATGTCCCAAGGAGGGAAAATGCAAATACATACAATTCCATATTGCAGATCATTTCTTCTACATGAGGAAGAATGTGAATCTGAGAAGACACCACCAAGAACCAATGCATGTGAGCTCTTATAGATGCAATGGGAGGGACTTGGGCTTCCCTGGTGGCTCAGATGGTTAAGAATCTGCCTGCAATGCAGGAGACCTGAGTTCGATCTCTCAGTTGGGAAGATCCCCTGGAGAAGGAAATGGCAACCCACTCCAGTATTCTTGCCTGGAAAATTCCATAGACAGAGTCTGGTGGTCTACCGTCCATAGGGTCCCAAGAGTCAGTCATGATTGAGATACTAACACACACAGACACACTGGAGGGATTTGCCAACAACCAGAAGTTAACTCTGCTTTGAAACAGAACAATCCTGCAGCCTCTGCCTCAGAGTCCAGCCAGGTGTCCAGGATTTACAGTTCTGGAGGAAGCAAATGGGAGAGAGAACTCCTTCCCTAATGCTGGTTTTCTCCCCCTTTCGAAACTGGATTGTGAAAGCCCTTTTCAAAAGTACAAAAAATTGGCATGAATGAAGATGGCATTTTGGGTTTTTGGAGGGCGCTGCCTAGTAGTAGGTGTGGTTGGAAAGCACCCATGGAACACTCTCCTGGAGTTAATCCCTTACTGGCTAGAGCCCCAGCTTTGACAATTTATGGGGATTTCCCTGGTAGTAGGCTGACACTTTGGCCCAAATACATCTTGAACTTTGTCCTAGACCAAGAATCATTGTGATTTACTCATCTTATTCTTTGAGTTCAGCTAAGTGACCAAATTCTGGCCTAAAAATTTCTTCAGTGTCTATTTCTTTAACACCTCGTTTCTGGAGACAGTATTTTCTATAGTTGTGGATTCTTACAGTAATTATCCCCATTTCCTAAGAAGCTTGAGGCTCTGCCCAGTGGCATGGTACCAAGGATAGAAATATCCCTTCTGGATTTGAGGCCAGTTCTCTGAATTATTTCCCATACTTTTGGCTACTTGCATCAACGATTAAGAATATTTTTATGACCATAGAGTTCTTCACATCAGTATTCTAGAATTTTCACACGGCGGCCTTCCTAGGCACAGTTGGTAAGGGAAAGTACTCCATTCATGTGTTTATTCATTCATCAACTGATAGTTATTAAACGTATATTGTGTGCTGAGCAATTTTCTAGGTGCTAAGCAACGATCACAGCAGTGATCAAAACAGGCAATGAGGGACTTCCCTAGTGACACAGTGGTTAGGAATCCACCTGCTAATGCAGGGGACATAGGTTTGACCCCTGGTCTGGGAAGGTTTCACATGTCATGGAGCAATTAAGCCCACGAGCCTCAACTGCTGAGCCCATGCACCACACTACTGAAGGCTGCTTGCCTAGAGCCTGTGCCTGGAAGCCACTGCTTGCCACAACTAGAGAAAGACTGAGCAAAAGCAATGGAGACCCAGCACAGTCAAATAAACAAACAAAAAAAGACAACAATCTCTGCCTTTATAGAACCTACAGTGTGTGGAGACATACCGCAAACAAGATAGACAAGGAAAATATACGGAACATTAGAAGCGATTGTAGGAGAGGAAAAATATTTCCCTTTAGGTTCAGTAAGTGAGGTCTTGAAATTAAACTGATGGAAGATAGGTTATTAGGAGAAAAGGCATCCAAGTTTTATTAATATTTAACATTTTGCATGCACAGGGACTCTACAGAAAAGCAGTAAAACAAACTGAAAGAAGGGTTAGATTTGGACTTATATACTGTGTTAACAAAGGGTGATAAATTATGGAGAAGTGACTACACAAAGGACAGGGGTTTGGGGCTTCTAGGGCCAATGAATTGTGAGGAGGTGGAAGTTTAAGAAGTCTAGGGGGGGGACTTCTTATGGTAGAAGGCTTACGGTATACAGGCTTATTTTTTTATTTAGTTTTAAACTTTTTATTTTGTATTGGGAGTATAGCCGATTAACGATGCTGTGATAGCTTCAGGTGAACATTGAAGGGGCCCAGCCATACAAATACATGTATCCATCCTCCCCCAAACTCCCCTCCCACCCAGGCTACCACATAACATTGAGCAGAGTTCCCTTAGACAGGCTTATTCAGTAAGGTTTGCTTCTCAGATTCATCCTGGTGCCATCACTGGTGATAAGGATTCTTCTCCTCTTCCTGGTCCGGGAGCGGGGCACTGTCGTGTCTGCTTTTTCTCAAAAATAATCAGCCCCAAGTAATTCTTGTGGCCATATTTTGGAGTGGCATATTCTGTGTCCCTTCAGGATAACTGAGCAGGGAAAAAGGATGGGGTGGGGTGGCTTTTGCAATTTTAGATAGAGTACTCCAGGAAGGCCCATTGATTGGGATCAAGACTTGAAAGAAGAGAGGGAGCTAGCTTTGAAGGTGATGGGGAAGAGCACCCCAGACACAGAGAACAGCAGATGCAAAGGGTGAAGAAGTGGGAGGGGAAAGTACCCTTAATGAGGCGAAGCCAGTGAGGGAGGAGGATTAGGAAGAAGACAGGAGAGTATGGAGGGGCATGTCCATGTGCAGGTCATGGGGTAAGATGGGAAGCTATTGGATAGTTTTGACCAGAGGAGGGTGTGATGTAATGTATTTTTCCAGATGTGTTTTCAACCCTGACATTTTAACAAAATCTCTGACTTCAGGGTTGAAAATACATCGCTGGGTCACAGGGGTAGGAGCCTGAAGCCAGTAAGGGAACTGGAGTGTTGTACAGGGAAGGGATGGTGGTGGCTTGGACCAGGGAGGTGGCGATGGGTTACGTAGATGGTGGTCAGATTCTGTATCTGTTTCTCAGGAGAGGTGACAGGATTCATTGACATGTTAGGTGTAGGGTATGGGAGGAGCCAAAGAAGACTCCTGAGGTTTTGCCCATAAAGATGAAGTTACCATGGTAAGGGAGGAAAAATAGTCTTCCCTTTATACTTCTGAGTCCTAGGTTGAGACTCCCTGTAATGAAAGACAGATTAACAAGAGAAAAACAAACAAGTTTATTAACCTGAGTACTCAGGCATATGTGGGAGAAACAGAGGGAAAGTGAATAACTCAAAGTAATAGCTTTGGAATTCAGGATTAAATGCCATCTTAATAAGAAAAGGGGGTGACGAAGATTGTTGGCCTGTTAGATGAGGGTGAATGATTATTAGAAAAGATAAAGGGGCCCTTAGAAGCACAGACAGGAGATATGGTAGATGGTGACTGAGTCTGTTTGGACATGCTGGGGACTTCTGGTCTCCTCTCCTGTGATAAGAGTCAATTTTCTCTAATGAAACTTTTCAGGAAGGAATCTATGACAACTGAGTTTCTCTTGGAGGATCTGTCTTTAGGCAGATAAGGGGAGTTCAGTGAAAGCCTCTCCCTCCATTTGCTGTTTTTCAAGTGGCTCCAGCTCAAAATAATCTCTATTCCAAAGCAGCATATTTTGTGGTGGACTTGTCTTTAATTCTTACAGTCATGTTTTGCAGGGCATATTCTGCTACACTTCACCATTTATTAAGATTGATGAAGACTCTGAGAGGAGTTGGTCGGTAGGAGAAGCTGGAAAAGTTATCAGGAGCTTAATTAAATTTGAGATAAGTATTAGATATCCTGTGAGAAGTATCAAAACCACAGTTGAACACGTGAGTTGAAAGTTCAGAGAAGTCTGAACTGGAGATATCTGTTTGGAACAAATAAGCATATTAATATTTGAAAACAGGAGATCAGATGTGCTCACCAAGGAAAAGATATAGCCTTGGAGTTAGAAGATCTGGGTCCAGATTCCAGCTTCAATATTTGGACTCTGTAACCAATCTCACTTCTTTACCTGTAATATGGCTATGTGTTGTGGAGTGAATGCTTGTGCTGCCCCCAAATTCATCTGCTGAAACCCCTCATGATGGTATTACAAGCAGGTCATGAGGGCAGAGGCTGCATGAATGGGTCAGTGCTCTTATAAACAAGAGCCTGGAGGTCTCCCTTGACCTCACACACCATGTATGGGAGAATATGACGTTATGAACCACACAGAAGGATTACATCAGATACTGACTCATCTTGATCTGGGACTTCCTAGCCTCCAGAATTGTGAGAAACACCTGCTTGTTGTTTAAGCCACCCAGTCTATGGTAATTTTGTTACAGCAGCTCACATGGACTAAGATACTATGATAATATTAGCCTCACTTGTACCCTTAGAATAGATCTAAAGTGGTATCCAATGCTCAGTAAATGCTGGTTAGGTATTGTCAATGAATAAAACAATAGAGTTTCATTCTCTAACCAACTATGGACATCTGTCCTACTTGTTAATCAAATCTTGATTTTGACATTCTCTCCTTCACCATCTTGGATTCTAAAGTGAGGAGCAGGCTGGGATGGGAGGGCAGCAGTTCAACTGTATTTGATTGAATAAGCTGCTATTAACTTAACATTTGCCATGTGCCTAAGGTTCAATTCCTGGGTCAGGAAGATCACCTGGAGAAGGGATAGGCTACCCACCCCATATTCATGGGCTTCCCTGGTGGCTCAAACTTGAAGAATCCTCCTGCAATGTGGGAGACCTGGGTTTGATCCCTGGGTCAGGAAGATCCCCTGGAGGAGGGCATGGCAACCCACTCCAGTATTCTTGTCTGGAGAATCTCCATGGAGAGAGAAGTCTGATGGGCAATGGTCCATGGGGTCGCAAAGAGTCGGACACTACAGCGACTAAGCACAGCACAGCACAAGTCTGTCTTGTCTCTTCAAGTGCATTTTATCTGATTTTATTCTCATTAGAGGCCTAGGAGATAGTTAGCATCAAGGCTCCAGTTTGACAGATGATAGTATGTAGTGTACCCAAGGTCATAGTGGATATCAGAACTTGGACTGACAGTTGATCAGGTCAGTTGGATCCAGGTCCAACTCTGGTTAGGAAGGTTTAGGGGTTTAGGAACAAATGTTTCCACTTTCCCCTTTTTGACCACACTCTGGCCTTGAGACCCGTCCTAGATTTTAGTGGAAATGGTGGGATGGCTTAGCAAATTCAAGCAGATTCAGCAGAAACAGCACAGAGCTCCTTTGTCAGCAAGACTCCTGATTTGTGAATTCACTCTGGGACAGTCATTCCAGGATGGCTGACCTTGGAGACCACTGATCGCATGCTTGTGTAAACTTGCATTTAGCAAAGAAACCTTAATTTTATTAAAAAAAAGAAATTCTAGAGTGTCTGAGATCTCCTGTTTACCTATCTTTTCTAATATGTCCTTTTGGGGGAGTGTGTGACTAGGGCAGAGTTTAAAAGCTTTCGTTGCTCTTCCTTCTTACATGGAGCTCTATTGGGTAAATGTATTACTTCTTGCAGAACAGACACTTGAATATTGCTGGAGACATAAACTGATATGGTGACTGCTGGGTTTAGAACTGACTGTAATCGGCACTTAGAATCTGGCTGGCTTGCCAGAGGGAGAGAAAGACTCTTGCAGTCAGTGGGTACTGTCCATTTCTTTCCATCCCGAAGCTGTCAGCACACTTCAGATAAACCAGCTCACTAAATGCAAAGAGGCAAGTCCTGAGCCAGTTTCCTCCGGGCCTCCGTCCAGGCAGGTGTCTGCAAGCGTGATCTATGAGTGTGATGAGTGGGCGGACTGAGCTTCTTCCATTATTGTCTGCCCAAGGGACGACTTGACTCCCCACTCCCCATTTTTTGGGATTTTTTGATGTCCAAGGATACAGATTTAATACATGAAGCTATCAGGCCTCAGGGTGCATCTTCTGCTTGCTTCCATGACCTCGCTTTCACTGGGGGTATAACCATGCCATAGGAGGAGTGCGCCTGCGCCCTGGCAGCCCTCTGGAGGTTCTAGGAATCAAAGCTCCTTGAGGATGAAGGAATCGATATATTTTAAGAAGTACTGGATTTCAGAATCCAGTTAATGTAGAATCTGTTACAGACTAATAAACCAGAATGATATGTACGCAAATGGCAGAGGCTTATAGAAACCGGCTTTACCAGCCAGAACAAAGATCCGTTGTTTCCTTTTTGGTATAATGTTGGTGGTCTATTATAGTTTGCTTGTTTGTTTTTGTAATTTAAAACATTGTAAAATATACAAGCAGTATGTGAAATTCTATATGGATAGTTTAAACAACAAAAGCAAGGAACACTTTTTATCTATGCCAAGAAATGGAACATCACCGGTACCGCTGAAGCTCCTTGCGTGTCATTTAGATTGTGTCTGTTTGTCCCCACCATCACCCCACCAGATAACCACTGTCCTGAATTTTGTGTTGATCACACCCTTATTTTTTGTTGTCTGTGTGTGTGTGAGTGACTTTATCAAGAAATAGTGTATTTAGCTTTGCCTGTTTTTTTTAAAATAGTTATGCCTAAGATAATTTTTTCCTTTATTTTTAATTGAAGGATAATTGCTTTACATATTGTGTTGGTTTCTGCCATACATCAGCATGAGTCAGCCATAGGTATACATATGTCCTCTTCCTCTTGAACCTCCTTCCCACTTCCTGCCCCTTCCCACCCTTCTACGTTGTCACAGAGCCGGGGGTTGAGTTCCCTGCTTCAAACAGCAAATCTCCACTGGCTATTGATTTTACATATGGTAATGCATATGTTTCACTTTTCACTTTCATGCACTGGAGAAGGAAATGGCAACCCACTCCAGTGTTCTTGCCTGGAGAATCCCAGGGACGGGGGAGCCTGGTGGGCTGTCGTCTATGGGGTCGCACAGAGTCGGACACGACTGAAGCGACTTAGCAGCAGCAATGTATATGTTTCAAGGCTAGGATCTCGGTTGGTCTCATCCACTCCTTCTTCCGCTGTGTCCTCAACTTTGTTCTGTATGTCTGCATCTCTGTTGCTGCCTTACAGATAGGTTCATCAGTACCATTTTCCTAAAATTCCATGGTTGTTCTTGTTCAGTCACTAAGTTGTGTCGACTTTTTGTGACCGCACCCCTCCTCCGCCCCGCTCCCCGGACTGCAGTAAGCCAGGCTCCCCTGTCCTTCAAAATCTCCTGGAGTTTGCTCAGATTCATGTCCATTGAGTAGGTGATGCCATCCAACCATCTAATCCTCTGTCAGCCCTTTCTCCTCCTGCCCTCTCTCTTTCCCAGGATAGATTCCATATATATGTGTTAATATACAACATTTGTTTTTCTCTTTCTAACTTACTTCACTCTGTATAACAAGCTCTAGGTTTATCCACCTCACTAGAACTGACTCAAATTTGTTCCTTTTCATGGCTTTGCCTGCTTCTGATCTTTATGTGAAAAAATACTGCATTATTTGCTTCTTTGACTCAACGTTAGTTTTTGAAATTCAGTCACTTTGACACATGAAAACCGATTTATTCATTTTCACTGCTACACAATATTCCATGGTATGGGAAACTTAATCATTCTACTGTTGAGAGATACTTGTATTGTTTCTTTTATGAAAAACACTGCTAAAAACTTCATGAATATGTTTCCTGGTGCACTTGAATCAAGTTGGATTTTTGTCAGCTCTTTGTTTACCAAACTCCTTTTGATTGAGAAATCATCAGGCAGTGAGAAAAATGCTCAAGGCTGGAGCTGCCAAACATTTTCCCTGTTTTAAACAAAATGGGAAGAGTTGGAATAGGGAATATATTGAAACAATGAAGGTGATGGAGAGTCTCAGCAAAATTAAAAAATAAACATAATTTGTTCTTACAAGTGCTTAGAAAGAAAATGAAATGCCTGTAACTTAGTGTCATGTTGCTAAAAATCAGCTATGACAAATTACTTTAATCAATCCCTTTGGTAGAGTCACTGCATGTGTACAAAAATACACATGTCAATTTCTGCAGATCACAAACTCTAGTGGGTGGTGGTTTAGTCACTAAGTTGGGTCTGACTCCTTTGCAATCCCATGGACTGTAGCCCACCAGGCTCCTCTCTCCATAGTATTTTCCAGGCAAATATACCAGGGTGGGTTGCCATTTCCTTCTACAGGGGATCTTCCCGACCCAGGAATTGAACCCGGTCTCCTGCCTTGCAGACAGATTCTTTACCAACTGATCTATGAGGGAAGATCCCCACACTCTGGTGGACAGGGGTCTTATCTTGATTATCTAACAAAATGCTTGGCTTCTAGCTGGTCCTTCTTATAAGTCTGTTGGATGAATTCTCTCCTTGAATACCAGACCAGGAACACGGGATTGAAGTGGTACTGGCAGGAAGACTAGTAGTTTTAGGAACATCGGATCTAATGACAATTGACTAGCATATAAATGTCTAATTAGAAACTTCCATTTAAACTTTTGCCTTGTTTTCCATTTTTTTTTAGTTCAGATGAGTTTATTTATTTAATTTGTTATATACCAACTTCATTGATATTATGTGTATCACACAATTTACCCATTTAAATTGTACAAGGCAGTGATTTTTTTTTTTTTTTGTATATGCAACCACCACCACCACCAATCTTAAAACATTTTCATCACTGCAAAAAAACCATATACCCCTTAGCAGTCAGTCTCCATAAACTCTCAACCTCTCCGGTCCCAGGCAACTATTAACTTACTTTCAGTCTCTAAATTTGCCTATTCTAGATATTTCATGGCAAGAATACATGGAAGAATTGTACAAAAAAGATCTTCACGACCCAGATAATCATGATGATGTGATCACTAATCTAGAGCCAGACATCTTGGAAAGTGAAGTCAAGCGGGCCTTAGAAAGCATCACTACTAACAAAGCTAGTGGAGGTGATGGAATTCCAGTTGAGCTATTTCAAATCTTGAAAGATGATGCTGTGAAAGTGCTGCACTTAATATGCCAGCAAATTTGGAAAACTCAGCTGTGGCCACAGGACTGGAAAAGGTCAGTTTTCATTCCAATTCCAAAGAAAGGCAATGCAAAAGAATGCTCAAACTACTGCACAATTGCACTCATCTCACATGCTAGTAAAGTAACGCTCAAAATTCTCCAAGCCAGGCTTCAGCAATACGTGAACCGTGAACTCCCTGATGTTCAAGCTGGTTTTAGAAAAGGCAGAGGAACCAGAGATCAAATTGCCAACATCTGCTGGATCATGGGAAAAGCAAGAGAGTTCCAGAAAAACATCTATTTCTGCTTTATTGCCTATGCCAAAGCCTTTGACTGTGTGGATCACAATAAACTGTGGAAAATTCTTCAAGGGATGGGAATACCAGACCACCTGACCTGCCTCTTGAGAAATCTGTATGCAGGTCAGGAAGCAACAGTTAGAACTGGACATGGAACAACCGACTGGTTCCAAATAGGAAAAGGAGTACGTCAAGGCTATATATTGTCATCCTGCTTATTTAACTTCTATGCAGAGTACATCATGAGAAACGCTGGGCTGGGAGAAACACAAGCTGGAATCAAGATTGCCAGGAGAAATATCAGTAACCTCAGATATGCAGATGACACCACCCTTATGGCAGAAAGCAAAGAGGAGCTAAAAAGCCTCTTGATGAAAGTGAAAGAGGAGAGCGAAAAAGTTGGCTTAAAGCTCAACATTCAGAAAATGAAGATCATGGCATCCGATCCCATCAGTTCATGGAAAATAGATGGGGAAACAGTAGAAAATGTGTCAGACTTTAGTTTTTGGGGCTCCAAAATCACTGCAGATGGTGACTGCAGCCATGAAATTAAAAGACGCTTACTCCTTGGAAGGAAAGTTATGACCAACCTAGATAGTATATTCAAAAGCAGAGACATTACTTTGTCGACTAAGGTCCATCTAGTCAAGGCTATGGTTTTTCCTGTGGTCATGTATGGATGTGAGAGTTGGACTGTGAAGAAGGCTGAGTGCCGAAGAATTGGTGCTTTTGAACTGTGGTGTTGGTGAAGACTCTTGAGAGTCCCTTGGATTGCAAGGAGATCCAACCAGTCCATTCTGAAGGAGATCAACCCTGGGATTGCTTTGGAAGGAATGATGCTAAAGCTGAAACTCCAGTTCTTTGGCCACCTCATGCGAAGAGTTGCCTCATTGGAAAAGACTCTGATGCTGGGAGGGATTGGGGGCAGGAGGAGAAGGGGGACGACAGAGGATGAGATGGCTGGATGGCATCACAGACTCAATGGACGTGAGTCTGAGTGAACTCTGGGAGATGGTGATGGACAGGGAGGATTGGCGTGCTGTGATTCATCGGGTCGAACACGACTGAGTGACTGAACTGATGGTATGTATTCTTTTGTGACTGGCTTCTTTCACTTATATTTTTAAGGTTTATTCATGTGGTAGCACATATTAGAACTTTTTAAAAAAATTGCTGAATAATATTCTGTTCTATGAATATACTACATTTTAGCTACCCATACATCAGTTGATGAACATTTGGGCTTTTCCCACTTTTTCACTATTTTGAATAACACTGTTATGAGCATCTATGTATAAATTTTTATGTAGAAGTATGTCTTTCTTTCTTTCTGAAATATTTTTATTTCATTTCTCTTGGGTCTATACCTAAGAGTGAGATCCCTGGGTCTTATGGTAACTCAGAGTTTAACCATTGAGGAACTTGTGTTTGTCAAAATTATCATAAGCAATTTAGGTGAAGATAAAATTTCTAATGATCAAATTTGTGAATGGTATAAATCTGTAAGGAATCATTCATTGCTTTAGGGTGGTTCTATTCAATATGGAAGCCACTGGCCACATAGGACTGTGGAGTATTTGAAATCTGGTTAGTCTGAATTAAGATGACTTGTAAATGTAAACTACATACTGGATTTCAAAGTCTTAGTGTGAAAAAAAGCATGTAAATTATCTAATTAATAATTTAATACTGATTATAGGTTGAAATGATGATATGTTAGATACGCTGGAGAATGTATGACTAAAATTAATTTCACCTGCTTTTTAAAAATTTTTTCCACATGGTTCCAAGAATATGTACAGTTACATATGTGCCCCATATTCTATTTCTATTGGGCAGTCTTTGCTCTATTTCTTTCATTTTTCTTTCCTCCTTCAAACATTAGATGGATATTAACTTGGCAGGATTTGGAATCAGACCGACCTGGATTCAGACCAGATTCTTCTTAGATGTAAAGCCATGCACAGCTTTATTTATATCTCTACGTCTCTTTTCCTTAGCTGTAAAAAATAAAAAATAATATGTATTTAATCAAAATGTTACAAGGAGTCAATGAAAGAAATTATAGAAAGAACTTAGCTGAAGGCAGGGACATAGAAAGAGTTAAATAAATGTTAGTTCTCTTCTTTCCTTATTTCCATGCTGTTAAGTGATATGTAATTAACCTGGTCAGACCAATTAGAGTTCTAGGTGGTAACACAGGCCACCTCGTCTGACTTACAGTGTATTTATCTTAATAAGGGACTTCAAAACATTATGCTTAATAAAATGATTTCAATGGTTGAATTTTTCTGGTAGACAGAATCTCATAAATAATATGAATAATCACTTTCATCTTTTCTTTGATTTTAGAAGTTAACTTTGCCCGTCTGCAGTGCAATATATGCCAAGTCTTAAAATAATTCCAGGCTGTTTGAACTTACTCAACATTGAGGATATGTTGAGATTGTTCACATGTGTTTCAGGATGTCATTCGAACCATCCAGAACTCATTCAATATGGAAAACTACGTGAGAACTTCTCAAGGGAACTCATTCTCTTTCCAGAGGTCAATGGAATTTCCTGTTTCTGTTTGGACTCAAAATATCGCATAAAGTTCTACTTTCTCTGAACATTTTGGATCCTGGCTTGACCCAGGAAGGCATAGTTTTATTTAAATGAAAAGCACACACATAATCACAAGGTCTTCACCGCTTTCCCCAGTTCTGAGGCATATCTGCTTGACCAGAAGCTGATTTCTCTCAGTAACATTGATCATCATGGATTGTCCTAGTCACTTCACTGAGATTTCCTTCCTTTTCCAGAATCAGCAACCACCCAGAATTTTTCTTTTTCTATTTTCACTTTGAGAAGCAGATAGGGCATCAAATACAGAGAGAAATGGATGGAAAAGAATTGGTAACCACCTTTCCTTGACTGATGAAAAGATTTGCTTCTGAGGACAGAAGTTTCATGTAATCAAATATAACCTCTTGATGTACTGAGGGTTTAAGGCAGTCTTTTGCTTGTTATAGGTTTGGTAAGAGAACAGACACAGAAAATTACATTATCATTGCTTGAGCATTCATTTTTTTCTTGTCGTATTTTGCCTTCCTAGGTGATCTGGGTCTAGAACATTTCTATTTGGTATGTAGTTTAAAAAAAAAAAAAAGGAAATGGAGAAGGAAATGGCAACTCACTCCAATATTCTTGCCTGGAGAATCCTATGGACGGAGTAGCTTGGTGGGCTACAGTCCACAGGTCACAAAGAGTCGGACATGACTGAGAGACTTTCACTTTCACTTAAAAAAAAAAAAAAAAGCAGCCTCACTACTTTTTAGATAAATGTAGAGAGCTTAGCTGGAAGTAACAGGATGGGTACACTCCACAGACCCTCTGAGCAGCTTGTTTCTATTTGCTTGACTAGGGATTAAACATCTTTGAGCCACGTGTGAACTTGGCACACTGGAGTTCCTGCTCAAAGTTTAAATTCCTCCAACATCCTGTTACACCCTTTGAGAGAAGTTTCTAAAGACTTCCTTCCAGCTGTCACCAAAATTGATGAAGGGTCCTTTACAGACAGAATTGCTTTGAAAACCCCCGCCTATGTATACAATACGATGCATTTATTGCCTTTCCAAGGGCAGCAAAACATTGGAAATCTACACACACCTAACTAGGTTCTATGCCTAAAGGATGGGAGAGGCCAGGGCTCAGTAATAATGAAGTCGTTCTGCTGTTTGTGACAGCAGCAGAGATTATTCAATTTCTCAGAAAATCAAGGTAAAGCACGAAGGATTTAACAGGATGAACTGAAAGAATGCCTTGTAGCTTCTGGTCTATGAGTTCTCTCTCAACTTCCTACTTCTAACATTGACAAAAAAGTATGTCTGCTCCAACATTTCTACACCTAAATCACGGTGTTCCTCAAACAGGAAAGAGGTCATTGAGAAGCAGCCAAAGAATGACATGTGTTGCTTCTTCCTCCAACTCGTTTAGAATTTTGATGATTCCACACCTTCTGGAAAACAATACAGATGTCTAGATATGGGTCATTCTGAACAAAATTAATTATTACCCAGAGGCAGTAGCCAGACATGCCTACTTTATTAAGAATTATATTGTTTGTTGAGGAACAGATGGCAAGGAAGTGGAAGGTGGCAATAGGTAAAGTTTTCTCTTTGGGGACAACTGTTTTTATTTTTTCTTTAGCAAGATTGCCTAGAAACCAGAACATTATTCGATTAATTTGAAATTTACTTTAGTTGATCACTCAATTAAAATAAATAGAAGTGGATTTAAAGAATAGTTAATTCATAATCTACTTCCTTAACCAATGACTCTCAATTTTCCCACATTTTTCCCAATCTTCCTCCCACTGTAATTCAAGGAAAATAGAGCTCTTTAAAAACTCTCATGTCATTTAATCAAAGGTTTTAAACTGAGATATGAAACTATGAGCTTTAGTGAAAACACACATCTGTATGTATGGGGTCACAAAGAGTTGATAGGACTGAGTGAATGAACAGGTACGCACATGCATATACATATTAAATGGGGCAAAGAGAAATAATATTTAAGGAAAAAAATATGAGTCAGAAGAATTTTATTACAGTTATGAGCCTTTATGTCAAAGCAACATAAAAGCTGACTATAAAGTAAAAGCCCATAGACATATAAAGAAAACTTAAAATTGCCCTGAGCAATTTTAATATGTCTCTTACAGAGTTTCACAGACCAAATAGATAAAAAAAAAGGAAGAATAGAGATTGAAAAATATAACAAACACCTTCAACATGATAGAGATATACAGAGGCCCTTATATCCTACAGAAAATACATGTTCCTTTATGACTATGGGGGCTTCTCAGGTGGCTCATTGGTAAAGAATCCACCTGCCAGCGCAGGAGAAGCAGGAGACCTGGGTTTGACCCCTGGGTCAGGAAGGTCCCCGAAGAAGGACACGGCAACTTGTTCCAGTACTCTTGCCTGGGAGATCCCATGGACAGAGGAGCCTGGTGGGCTACGTCCATGGGGTTGGAAACAGCTGGACACGACCGAGCAACTGAACATGCACATTGTGACTACGGACATTTGCAGAACTCATTTGTGTCATTGGCTGCAAAGAAAATAACAATAGATTCCAAAAAGTGTATGTTTTAGAGGCAGTATTCTTTGGTCATAATTCAATACAACTGGAAATTAGTAATGTATGTATATATACTGAATTCAAGAAAATTTTGTATAACCTCAATGTGTGCATCCTAAATGGCTTAAACATCAGTGGAACTTGTTTAATGCAGTATTTTATCAGCAGGCACGATAGATATCCTACTAGAGATATATAGAGGTACAGAGTTCCTCTATATATAAATGTATATATATATATAATATATATATGTATAAATGGTACAGAGTTCCTACATTAATTGAGAACTTGTGAATACAAGTACAACCAATGGTACCATGTAAGAGAGTCTGGCATCATACTGGAGGATTTCCTGAGTATCTGGATCAGACTTCCATCCTTAGTAATATTTCCCTAAATCAGAAAACCTTTGTAAGGTATTAAATTTAGGATCCTAACAGCTGACAAGCCAGAATGAACTTCAAATGTTATTTCTTTTCCTTTCCGGCATTAAGGAAATGAGGAGCATTGTAACAATGGAGCTGTACCAAGGGCCACGATAAGATCTCCCTTCCGTGTCTGGAGCTAAACTCTGAAGCACTAGACTCTTAATCAGCAGAAAGAGGAAACCAAGGCTTCCTTCCCAGATCATCCTGGCCTCTGTAGAGCACAGAGCCACCTTTTACAGAATTCTCTGAATGCTGTCAGCTCAGGGTCCATTTATTGTTGAATTCCCCGTGGCGTTAGACTAAACAAAGAAGAGCATTCCAATTTTAAAGTGCGGTTCCTTAAAAAAAAACTCTTCTCTATTTCAGAAAGCTAAAGCAGCTTAGTTCAGTTCAGTTCAGTCACTCAGTCGTGTCCGACTCTTTGCAACCCCATGAACCACAGCATGCCAGGCCTCCCTGTCCATCACCAACTCCCGGAGTTCACTCAAACTCACATCCATCAAGTCAGTGATGCCATCCAGCCATCTCATGCTCTGTCGTCCCCTTCTCCTCCTGCCCTCAATCTTTCCCAGCATCAGGGTCTTTTCCAATGAGTCAGCTCTTCGCATGAGGTGGCCAAAGTACTGGAGTTTCAGTTTCAGCATCAGTCCTTCCAATGAACACTCAGGACTGATCTCCTTTAAGATGGACTGGTTGGATTTCCTTGCAGTCCAAGGGACTCTCAAGAGTCTTCTCCAACACCACAGTTCAAAGCTTTCTTTATAGTCCAACTCTCATATCCGTACAAGACCACTGGAAAAATCATAGCCTTGACTACACGGACCATTGTTGGCAAAGTAATGTCTCTGCTTTTAAATATGCTGTCTAGTTTGGTCATAACTTTCCTTCCAAGGAGTAAGTTATGCTATATTAGCCTGTTCTGTCACTATCATGATATATACATACATGTGTATATATAGAGAGCTGTTGTTTTAGTTGCTAAATCGTGTCCGACTCTGCGACACTGTGGACTGTAGCCTGCTAGTCTCCTCTGTCCATGGGAGTCTCCAGGCAAGAATACAGCAGTAGGTTTCCATTCCCTTCTCCAGGGGATCTTCCCAACCCAGGGTTTGAACCTGTGTCTCTTGCATTGGCAGGCAGATTCTTTATCAGTGAGCCACCTCAGAATATGTGTATGAGAATATTAGCCACCATATGTATGCTGCTGCTACTGCTGCTAAGTCGCTTCAGTCGTGTCTGACTCTGTGCGACCCCATAGATGGCAGCCCATAAGGCTCCCCCGTCCCTGGGATTCTCCAGGAAAGAACACTGGAGTGGGTTGCCATTTCCTTCTCCAATGCATGAAAGTGAAAAGTGAAAGTGAAGTCACTCAGTCGTGTCCGACTCTTAGCGACCCCATGGACTGCGGCCCACCAGGCTCCTCCGTCTATGGGATTTTCCAGGCAAGAGTGCTGGAGTGGGGTACCATTGCCTTCTCCGACCATATGTATAAATGCATTCAATTAAGAAAGATATTCCATGAGGTAACCAGAGTGGATTGGGTTGGGATGGGGTTGAGTAGTCTTTGATGAAAGAAATCATTTAAAATTTTAGACAAAAGAATTAACCAGGCTGATGCCTGCCTGTGACAGTAAGATTTTATTTTATCCACTCCATAAACCTCAGAAGATGTTGGACAGGTACAAATAGGTGGAAGACAGCCTCTCTTTTTGATTCAGAGGTGTAAACAAGTGCTCTCAACTCTTTCCATGTTTCAAATCCCCATTTGTAAAACGGGATCAGTTAAGAAAATGAATGTGAGCTGGCATTGGCTGAACGTGAATCATCCCCTTGTAAAGCCTCATGCTTCTAGAAGATTCCATGTTACACAAGACTTCTAATAACATGCTCTGAATTGACCAGGAAGAATTTTAGATTAATTCTAAAGTTGAACGTTTACCTCAGTCAGTTCAGTTGCTCAGTCGTGTCCAACTCTTTGCGACCCCATGAACTGCAGCACGCCAGGCCTCCCTGTCCATCACCAACTCCCGGAGTTCACTCAAACTCACATCCATCAAGTCAGTGATGCCATCCAGCCATCTCATCCTCTGTCGTCTCCTTCTCCTCCTGCCCCCAATCCCTCCCAGCATCAGAGTCTTTTCCAATGAGTCAACTCTTCGCATGAGGTGGCAAAAGTACTGGACTTGCAGCTTTAGCATCATTCCTTCCAAAGAACACCCAGGACTGATCTCCTTTAGAATGGACTGGTTGGATCTCCTTGCAGTCCAAGGGCTCTCAAGAGTCTTCTCCAACACCATGGTTCAAAAGCATCCGTTCTTCGGCTCTCAGCTTTCTTCACAGTCCAACTCTCACATCCATACATGACCACTGGAAAAACCATAGCCTTGACTAGATGGACCTTTGTTGGCAAAGTAATGTCTCTGCTTTTGGATATGCTATCTAGGTTGGTCACAAGTTTCCTTCCAAGTAAGCGTGTTTTAATCACGTTTAATTCACAGGCCTGCAAACCTGTTTGCATCTTGCAGGCTTAAACACATGGAATTCTTTTGCAAAAATGGTGTTGACAGAGCCAGCACATTTTATTAAAACAGGAAGCCCAATTTAATTATTACTACCTCATGAGGCCTCTAACTTTTTGGACTGACTCCTCCTTTTCTTTGTCTTTGCACCTTCTCTTTTCAGAGAGCTCCCTCTCCCCAACTGGGTCTCCCTCTCCTTGGAGCTCTTTTCTTCTGGAAAGAAGGGAGCCTACAAAAGGGGGATGGAATCACTCAGGACCCCACCCTTGGCCCATGGAGTCTATTTTTCTTCCAACACTTGCCGGCCAGGTCTGGTGTTTAAAAGACCAAACACCCAGGAGACGCTTCAGAAGAAAGAGTATTCCCAACCCTGCCACCATCTTCAACCTACCATTCTCTGTACCAAAACACCCAGGAGACGCTTCAGAAGAAAGAGTATTCCCAACCCTGCCACCATCTTCAACCTACCATTCTCTGTGTAGTGTGAAGTCTCACCAATGAAACTGACACTTTTACTCAACTTCCTTTATCACAGAAGGGAGCATGGTTCATTTACACATTTATTGGGAAGAGGACTGAGTTGGAAGTTTGTAGAGCTGGTTGCTAGAGAATAAAAATATGCCCATAAAACAGGAGTTAATTTCCCCCTCAGTGTTTGCTTGGAATATAAAAGTAGTAGGAATATTTAATGTGCAGTGACTAGGTAACTGTGTGCATACACATGACATGTTTTGAACTTCTTGAAAGGAAGTTGTTCTTACATCCAGAAGAGCAGAAATGTCAGTATTTAGCAAACACTGACTATTCAAATACATGATTTGATTGCGTGGAAAATCTCACAAATTTAGAACAGATAGGTTCTTGAAAAAGAAAGGAAACGTAGGAGTAAAAACATTTATTTGATGTGAGTTGGCCTTCTACATGACAGCATTCTCTCATTATACTGTAATATTTTTTAATAAACCTGAGGCTATGGTGAAAACTTTGAGCCAAATCACGCTGACTGTTCACAGATGAGGTACACAATCTCTTAGACTGTTGATGCTGGTAGAATTCAGTAAACATACAATTTCCTATCTCACCTGTGTTCTCTTTTTGCCTATTAGAGACTGAGCTTTTAGGATCAATTAATTAACAAGGGATATGCAGGAAGTCCTTAGGCAACTTTACTCAATAGTAATTTTGGATAAATCCATGATAAGAACAAACATGTTAAAATGCTGCTGGAATGGAGTGTTAGTCACTCAGATGTGTTTGACTCTTTGCATACCCATGGACTGTAGCCTGCTGGACTCCTCTATCCATGGGATTCCCCAGGCAAGAATACTGGAGTGGGTTGCCCTTTCATTCTTCAGAGTAACTTCCAGACCCAGGGACTGAACCAGGGTCTCCTGCATTGCAGGCAGAATCTTTACCGTCTGAGTTACAGGGAAGTCCCAAAATGCTGCTAGCTCAACCAAATTCATGTTTTTCTTTAGAGCCATGATCACTCATTACAAGTAATTGAGACTATTCATTTAGTCATTGGAGGGCAGGGCTCAGATTATTTTGTTGACTTTCACTAAATCTTTATTTCAGTTCAGTTCAGTCACTCAGTGGTTTCCACTGTTTGAGACCCCATGGACTGCAGCATGCCAGGTTTCTCTGCTCATCACCAACTCCGGAGCTTGCTCAAGCTCATGTCCATTGAGTCGGTGATGCCATCCAACCATCTCATCCTCTGTCATCCCCTTCTCCTCCTGCCTTTAGTCTTTCCCAGCATCAGGGTCTTTCCCAATGAATCAGTTCTTCACATCAGGTAGGCAAAATATTGGAGCTTCAGCTTCAGCATCAGTCCTTCCAATGAATATTCAGAACTGATTTCCTTTAGGACTGACTGGTTGGACCTCCTTGCAGTCCGAGGGACTCTCAAGAGTCTTCTCAAACCACAGTTCAAAACTATCATTCTTCAGTGCTCAGCTTTCTTTATGGTCCAACTCACATCCATGCATGACTATGGAAAAAACATAGCTTTGACTAGATGGACCTTTGTTGGCAAAGTAATGTCTCTGCTTTTTAATATGCTGTCAAGGTTGGTCATAGCTTTTCTTCCAAGGATCAACCAGCTTTAATTTCATGGCCGCAGTCACTATTTGCAGTGATTTTGGAGACCAAGAAAATAAAGTCTCTCACTGTTTTCATTATTTTCCCATTTATTTGCCATGAAGTGATGGGACCAGATGCCATGATCTTAGTTTTTTGAATGTTGAGTTTTAAGCCAGCTTTTTCACTCTCCTCTTTCACTTCCATCAAGAGGCTTTTTAGCTCCTCTTCACTTTCTGCCATAAGGATGGTGTCATCTGCATATCTGAGGTTATTGATATTTCCCCTGGCAATCCTGATTCCAGCTTGTGCATCATCCAGCCTGGCATTTTGTATAATGTACTCTGCACATAAGTTTGGAGAAGGAAAGGGCAACCCACTCCAGTGTTCTTGCCTGGAGAATCCCAGGGACGGCGGAGCCTGGTGGGCTGCCGTCTATAGGGTCGCACAGAGTCGGACACGACTGAAGCGACTTAGCAGCAGCAGCAGCATCACATAAGTTAAACGAACAGGGTGACAATATGCAACCTTGATGTACTCCTTTCCCAATCTGGAACCAGTCTGTTGTTCCATATTTTGTTGTAACTGTTGCTTCTTGACTTGCATACAGATTTTTCAGGAGGCAGGTAGGTGGTCTGGTATTTCCATTCCTTGAAGAATTTTCCAGTTTGTTGTGATCTACACAGTCAAAGGCTTTAGCATAGTCAATGAAACAGAAGTAGATGTTTTTCTGGAACTCTCTTGCTTTTTCTATGATCCAATGGATATTGGCAATCTGATCTTTGGTTTCTCTGTCTTTTCTAAATCCAGCTTGAATGTCTGGAAGTTCATGGTTCATGTACTGTTGAAGCCTGGCTTGGAGAATTTTGAGCATTACTTTACTAGCATGTGAGATGAGTGCAATTGTGCGATAGTTTGAGCATTCTTTGGCATTGCCTTTCTTTGGGATTGGAACGAAAACTGACCTTTTCCAGTCCTGTGGCCACTGCTGAGTTTTCCAAATTTGCTGACATATTGAGTGCAACACTTTCACAACATCATCTTTTAGGATTTGAAGTAGCTCAGCTGAAATTTCATCGCCTCCACTAGCTTTGTTTGTAGTGATGCTTCCTAAGGCCTGCTTGACCTCGCACTCCAGGATGTCTGGTTGTAGGTGAGTGATAGCACCATCGTGATTATCTGGGTCATTAGGATTTTTTTTGTATAGTTCTTCTGTGTATTCTTGCCGCCTCTTCTTAATATCTTCTGCTTCTGTTAGGTTCATACCATTTCTGCCCTTTATTGTGCCCATCTTTTCATGAAATGTTGCCTTGGTATCTCTAATTTTTTTGAAGTAATCTCTAGCCTTTCCCATTCTAGTTTTCCTCTATTTATTTGCCCTGATCACCTAGGATTTAGGTAAATGTTATTAGGACCAGAGGGAAGTTGGGCTGGACCTGAGGGTGACAGCTGACTGTACTGAAAGACAGCTGCAGAGATTAGGGGCCCTTTAGACCACAGTGAGTCAATCAAATCAAAGTGCCTCAAAAAGAACCTTTCTATCTTTTCTTTCTTTCTTTTTTTTTTTTTGCCACACTGCTCAGCATGCCAAACTTCCCAGATCAGGGATTGAACCCATGACCCATGGTGTGGAAGTGCAGAATCTTAACCACTAGACCACCAGGGAAGTGAATGTTTCCCTTAAGACCAAAATATCAAGAGAAAATCTGTCAGTTGAAAGATGCACTGACTTAAAGTGATATTATTTCTTTCCCTTTTACTTACCACCAACTAAGCAGTGTACATGACATTGTTTTCTTTTCTTTTTTTTTTTTTTGCTTTTTTCCTGGAGTTTCCCATTGTATTGGTCCTCTCAGCTTGTACTTATATCATGTTGAACTTAGACCCTCTCTCACTTATCTTATTCTTTAAAAAGTCTTCTTAAATTATTTTTTAATGTGCTAATTTATTTTTTATTGAAGTATAGATCTATATAATATTATATATGTTACAAGTATGCAGTATAGTAATTCATGATTTTTAAAGGCTATACTCCATTTATGCCATGCCATGCTAAGTTGCTTCAGTTGTGTCCAGCTCTTTGCAGCTCCATGGACTGCAGCCCACCAGGCTCCTCTGTCCATGGGATTCTCCAGACAAGAATACTGGAGTGGGTTGCTGTGCCCTCCTCCAGGGGATCTTCCTGACCCAGGGATCAAACCCATGTCTCCTGCGGCTCCTGCATTATAGGTGGATTCTTTACTACTGAGCCACCAGCGAAGCCCTAGTTATTAAAATATATCCCCTGTGTTGTACAATACATCCTTGTAGTTTATTTTATACCAAATAGTTTGTTCCTACTAGGTTTTATAAGAGGATTTCTCAGGAGCAGGTGGAGAAAGAAATTTCTTAAACCCTTTGAGTAACACAAGCCAGGAAACCAAGGTCTAGGACGAAATACAATTGCTACGATCCCTAGCGACTCTCAAACCTGGCTGAACTTAAGAACCACTCAAAAAAGCGGGTTAAAAATACTGATATGATGCTGCCTGGTGGCTCAGATGGTAAAGAATCTGCCTTCCCCAAGAAAAAAAGAAGTCTCCTGAGCTTCTAAGAACAAAGGTTTTATTCTTGATTGTTTCACACATCAGTGGAGAGCTGGTTGTGACTATGTTCAGTGTGTCTTCTTCATTCAGAGGTCCAGCCTGTCTGGATCACGTTGATCTTTAGGAAGAAGGAGAAAGCAATGTAGGATCCGTGCAATGGCAGAACCATATCATGGTGCAAACACACGGACATCACTGAAGTTTCTACTGGGAAGAGGTGCAGTATATCCCCCCCAAAGCTGGGACTTAGTGATGTGAAATAACTTACCCAGGGCTACAAAGCAAATAGGGCTTCCCAGGTGGTAAAGAACCCACCCACCAGTGCAGGTAGAAGTAAGAGACATGAGTTTGATTCCTGGAGCAGGAAGTTCCCCTGGAGGAGGACGTGGCAGACTGCTCCAGTATTCTTGCCTGGCGAATCTCATGGCCCAAGGAACCTGGCAGGCTGCAGTCCATAGGGTTGCACAGAGTCAGACGTGACTGAAGTGATTTAGCATGCATGCACTCACGCACAAAGCAAATGAAGGGCTGAGCTGAATTTTGAATTCTGGTTGGTCTGACCCTGGAGCTTGTGGTCTGGCCCCGAGGCTACCTCTACACTGTGACTCTCGCTCTCAGCTGCTGTCAGGCCACGGGACCTTGTATAAGCCTAATGACATCGCACGTGTGACAGCCCTTTGAAAACTGCTGTGCCCAGTGCAGATGTAAGGTGTCAAGGTTAACAATTTTTGGAGCTGCAGTTATCTAGGGGGCATAAAAAACCACAGTGGAGGGTTCAGGTGTGGGAAGTCTCCAGGTGTACCTGTGTATCTCTCCTTGGTATGATTAAAGGATGGGATGCCTTGCCCATTAGAAGAGATGCAGAAGCTGGTGACTAAATCCAGACTGAATTGACAAGGGAGAATTTGTCTTCTGCCCTCCCATCTCCCAGAGTGAATTCTTTAGCACAGCATCTCCTGTTTTCTAGGATGAGCCTAACGTGTGGCCTGAAAACCAGCCTCTTAGGACCAATTTCTTGGACTCCCCACACCAGGTTTATTGGCTCAAATGTCTAGCATGTCAGGCTGATTTTAAAAATGGAAACAAATCTTGGGACAGAGGGTTCCTCCGGGAGCTGAAACTAGTTTTTGTCCTCTTTTCACCAAAGGACAAAGTTAGGAGATTTGTATTTAAATCACTTTAGTGGGAACAGCATAAAGGACAGAGCGAAGATCCGGGAGTAGTAGGTGGAGAAGCAGGGGTACCTTTTGGGTGATGGCAGGTGGAGCTCTCCCTGGTGCTTCAGGATGCGGCTTAGGTCTGCATGTTTCAAGTAGTGGCTACCTTCCAAAGTGGGCCCCAAATCCTTTCGTGGAATTAGGCATCTGTGAATTTTACAGGCCCTGGACTGTAACTAGGGTGCTTAATTGTGAGAGGAGAGCCAGAGAGGGAGAGATGAATGAATGAGGGATAAAAGGAAGCAGTATGCTTAGAAAGGACTTAGAATGATAAATGTGTTGCCATCAACCCCAGGAAGTAGGGGGGGAAAAAGCCCAAACCCTCAATCAAAAAAAAAAAAAAATCAAGAAAATCTAGTGTTGAATCCTTTACCTCAGATCATTGATTTTGAAAATTTCCACATTCAAGCTATGAAAGCAGAATCATATAAATACAAAGCTTATGAAGAAAAATCATGAGACCCCAAGTCAGAAGAGTTCTGAAATTTTTCCTTAACCATTAGTCATTTGAAACTTAGAGCAAACCTAGAGCAAAAACCTAGAGCAATAAGCTGTTTCTTATTTCTCTTTTTTTTTCTTAGTTTTTTTATTTTTTAAATTTTAAAATCTTTAATTCTTACATGCATTCCCAAACATGAACCCCCCTCCCACCTCCCTCCCCACAACATCTCTCTGGGTCATCGCCATGCACCAGCCCCAAGCATGCTGCACCCTGCGTCAGACATAGACCGGCGATTCAATTCTTACGTGATAGTATACATGTTAGAATGCCATTCTCCCAAATCATCCCACCCTCTCCCTCTCCCTCTGAGTCCAAAAGTCCGTTATACACATCTGTGTCTTTTTTCCTGTCTTGCATACAGGGTCATCATTGCCATCTTTCTAAATTCCATATATATGTGTTAGTATACTGTATTGGTGTTTTTCTTTCTGGCTTACTTCACTCTGTATAATTGGCTCCAGTTTCATCCATCTCATCAGAACTGATTCAAATGAATTCTTTTTAACGGCTGAGTAATACTCCATTGTGTATATGTACCACAGCTTTCTTATCCATTCATCTGCTGATGGACATCTAGGTTGTTTCCATGTCCTGGCTATTATAAACAGTGCTGCGATGAACATTGGGGTACATGTGTCTCTTTCAATTCTGGTTTCCTCGGTGTGTATGCCCAGCAGTGGGATTGCTGGGTCATAAGGTAGTTCAATTTGCAACTTTTTAAGGAATCTCCACACTGTTCTCCATAGTGGCTGTACTAGTTTGCATTCCCACCAACAGTGTAGGAGGGTTCCCTTTTCTCCACACCCTCTCCAGCATTTATTGCTTGCAGATTTTTGGATCACAGCCATTCTGACTGGTGTGAAGTGGTACCTCATTGTGGTTTTGATTTGCATTTCTCTAATAATGAGTGATGTTGAGCATCTTTTCATGTGTTTGTTAGCCATCCGTATGTCTTCTTTGGAGAAATGTCTATAAGAGTAACTGTCACTAAATGTATGATGCCTCCTTATTTTGAATGATAAGCCTTTAAAAAATATTCAGTTCAGTTCAGTCGGTCAGTTGTGTCCAACTCTTTGTGACCCCATGAACTGTAGCACGCCAGGCCTCCCTGTCCATCACCAGCTCCCAGAGTTCACTCAGACTCACGTCCATTGAGTCAGTGATGCCATCCACCCATCTCATCCTCTGTTGTCCCCTTCTCCTCCTGCCCCCAATCCCTCCCAGCATCAGAGTCTTTTCCAATGAGTCAACTCTTCACATGAGGTGGCAAAAGTACTGGACTTGCAGCTTTAGCATCGTTCCTTCCAAAGAACACCCAGGACTGATCTCCTTTAGAATGGACTGGTTGGATCTCCTTGCATTCCAAGGGACTCTCAAGAGTCTTCTCCAACACCACAGTTCAAAAGCACCAATTCTTCAGCACTCAGCTTTCATTATAGTCCAATTCTCACATCCATACATGACCACTGGAAAAACCATAGCCTTGGCTAGACAGACCTTTGTTGGCAAAGTAATGTCTCTGCTTTTTAATATGCTGTCTAGGTTGGTCATAGCTTTTCTTCCAAGGATCAACCAGCTTTTAATTTCATGGCTGCAGTCACCATTTGCAGCGATTTTGGAGGCCCCCCAAAATAAAGTCTGACACTGTTTCCACTGTTTCCCCATCTATTTCCCATGAAGTGATGGGACCAGATGCCATGATCTTCGCTTTCTGAATGTTGAGCTTTAAGCCAACTTTTTCACTCTCCTCTTTCACTTTCATCAAGAGGCTTTTTAGTTCCTCTTCACTTTCTGCCATAAGGTGGTATCATCTGCATATCTGAGGTTATTGATAGTTCTCCTGGCAATCTTGATTCCAGCTTGCGCTTCTTCCAGCATAGCATTTCTCATGACGTACTCTGCATATAGGTTAAAAAATATTAGATCCCAGCATCTATTTTGACTTTGAGCAAGTCCCTATTGTTATTCAATTTGGAAGTTTTTCCTAGTATCTAATACTGGAGTTGGAAGGAATTCTAACTCTGATTTCAACAACAGCTTTGATATATCTCAAATTCTTTCCTTTTCTTCATTAAAAAATCCACCTTGTTGAGATTCTATGTATTATATGCTTTCTTTGGAGGTGGGGGCACTGTAGTTCATTGTTTGTTCATCATTGTTTTTCCAAGGAAAGTAGCATACTTTTATCATTGGGATATGTTTGCAATGCACGTCATCCCTGGAGTTGTAAAGAGGCTCTGAACCAGCTTGTACAAGTTTACCAGACTAGGGAGGAGACACAAACATCCTATTCTGGTCCATGAAAAAGGCAGAACTGGGGCCATTGACTGGCCTTCATCAGCTTTCCTTCTCTCACGGCTTGGTCCCTTGAGGCTGTATCAAATGACGAGAGCTGGCTTCTCATGTGAAAAATAGCAGACATTGCCGCTATAGAAATGCTGCTTATGTTTACTTTTACCACCCACCCACTTCTAAAAATTGGCAGCAGAGAGAAATTTGAGCCTTTCTCTAGCACAACGCAATAAATGAAGAGGAGGTTTATCTTACAGGAGTGGGAGGCAAAGGCTGAAAAACTGTCAAAACTGTATGCATCCAACAAAAGGAGAGTCTGCACCTGATTGACTGTTAGGGATTAAGAGATATATACACAAAAGCCTGTACTTTAACCCAGATACATACCAGTCTGAAATTTAGGGCAAGAGAGTGAGGGGTTGGGTCTGTTCTGATCTCTGCTGGTTTGAATGAACAAAATAAAAATAAATAAATCTCTTACAATGTTCAGATAGGATCTGGAGAACTTGGTTTTGGAAACCATGTGGGGATTTTTGCATCTGATGGGGATTTGAACTAGATAATGCTGCTCATCTTAAGATTTTTATGAATTCCAGCCTGAGTCCTCCTTCTGCCCCAGGTTGACGTACACTCCTGCCATCTATCAACCCCGACTCATGCGCTTCCCCAAACCCAAATAAGTTCTTTATGTAGATAAAGGTGGTGAATGAATCTGTGGGCATGAGCACTCCGTCGTGTCTGACTCTTTGCGACCCCATGGACTGTAGCCCGCCTGGCTCCTCTGTCCATGGGATTCTCCAGGCAAGAATACTGGAGTGGGTTGCCATTTCCTCTTCCCAGGATCTTCCTGACCCAGGGAAGGAATACGCACCTCCTACATCTCCTGCATTGCAGGAAGATTCTCTACTGCTGAGCCACTGGGGAGGCCTGAATATATCTGAGCTAATGTGAAAACCAGTGAAGTGAAATATAGGATTCTTTTGCTTTCTCCATAGAATATCATTACCCTTCTGGAAACTGTCTACTCATCTTGGTAGTTTAAGCCCATGTTGCTGATGAAGAGTTTCTCAAGTAGGAGAAGAGGACAATTGAGAGAGAGAGAGAGAGATCACACAGTTCTATTAATTCAGCTCCTACATGAGAGACATTTTGGGATGGAATGTTCCGTGCAGTCTTCATGGCCACAGGCCATGGTGTTGATGGAGAATTGGAGGACTTTAAAAAGACATGTGTTTCCCCCAAAACTTCTACCAAGTTCCAACAAATCCTTCATTTCAAATTTCAAAAAGTAGCATCATAAAAAAGGAAATTTTGAAAAATCATTTGAAATTATTTGAGTGTTCCAACAGTTTTGAGGGCGGCTCTTTTAATCAGTGTTTTCTTTCTTTTTTTAAAAAAGCTATTTTAAAAAATGTGTTGGTTTTGCTGTACAACAATGTGAATCAGCTATAATTATACGTATATCCCCTTCTTTCCCTCCCCCAATCCCACTCTTCTAGGTCATCACAGAGGACCAGGCTGGTCTCTTGAAAAAAGGGATTTTTATCATTGAAAAAAAAAAAAAAAGGGCATGTGTTTATAATGTGAAAAAAATCTGTCTGTCACACATAGCAACAATTCTATTTCTCTCTCTCTGTCTCTCTGAAAGGACACAAAGCTGGTGTGTCTATATGTTATGTGCATAGAAGATGTGGGCCATCTCTGCTATCTGGGCCCTCTCCCTCCCCCATAGACCAGGAGATTTTTTTTCTTCCATCAGTGAAGAGAGCGCTCATGCGTAATCGGCAGGGCAGCTGAGGGCCATAATAAATCTCTCCACTAGGTCTTCCCATCTTTCTTTAGATTCCAGGTCCTCCCCAACTTCCTTTCTGGGAAACTCCTTTGATGCAGAGCTTCAGGGTAGGTAAAAGGGCAGGAGCTGGGCAGAGGGTTGGGGAGAGGTCTGGGATTGGCCTTTGCTCCTCTTTCAGTTGTAAACTGCATCTGAAATCTGAGCCTGGAGGTGCTGGTTGTACTTCTGCAGCAGGGAGAGTTCACTGTTATAATCCTGAAGATGAGGAAAATAATGGAAAAAGAAAACCTTGGTGTGAATGGCCTGTAAACCATGACGCAAGGGTCCTGACATCTAGCTACATCTAACCACGTCTCTTTTCTAAGACAATCTCGGTGCTTGATTCTGAAAGTCGTTCAGATGATCCAGAAGAATATCCAGAAAAAGAGCCAAAGGGCAGCACCCTCCAGTGGAACTTCCTGTGATGATGGAAATGTGAAATGTCCAATATCTGTGCTGATCCTACAGTGGCGACCAGTCACGTGGCTCTTGAGAACTTGAAATGTGGCAAGTGTCATGGAGGAGAAGAATTCTGGTCTTAACTCATTTACATTGAAACAGCCACCTCTGGCTAGTGGCTACCCTCCTGGGCCAGCATATAGGTCTAGGACAGTACAGGTCTAGGCCAGGGTCCTGTAATGATGGAAATGCTGTCGTCTCCTATGTCCCATGTGGTAGCCACTGGCCATTATGCGACTGTCAAACACTTGAAATGTGGTTACTCTAACTGCATATTCAATTTCATTTGCTTTTTTTTGGCCACGTCCCACAGCATGTGGGATCTTAGCTCCCTGAGCAGAGACAGAACCTGCACCTCCTGCATTGGAAGCAAGGGCTTCTTAACCGCTGGACCACAAGGGAGGTCCCTCATTTGCTTTTAACGAATTCAGATTTAAATCTGAAAGCCATGGGTGACTACTGGTTACCACATGGACAGCACAACTGAAAGGTGAGTTTTTGATGTGAAGGGCTCTGCTGCTCTCAGAAGGGTTGCTTTTACCTTCTCTGTGATGTTGAGCTCCACTCCTCTCTTGGGAGAAAAACTGGCCTCAGAGCACTCGTGTTCCCCTCACCTTCCTCATTCTTGTTACCAGCTTGTTTCTGGAGCCCATTAGAAAGTCCAGTGCAAAGCGGGGCCAGCTCTACTTTCTACCTGTTCTTTCTGTGGCCACGTGGACCCAATCTAATCCCCTAAGCGGCTGTACACTAGGCTGGTCTCCTGTCTGCCCAGGGGATTTATTTCTGAGAACACGACTAAGCCTATTTTCTGAGTTTGCAATTCTCCAGGCTCCTGCTTCCTCTCATTGTTTGTTTTAGCCAGTTGTTTTGCTCTTGAAGCTTTATTCCACTGTTTTACCCTTTCCTGCTCCCCAGAGTCTATCATGTAACTGTGTTCATACAATTTGAAGGTGCTCTCAGGTTCAGTTGCATTCCTGTCCTGCCCATGACATTGATGAACGTTGCCACAAATATCACCTTCAAGAAGAAATGGACTCACCTTGAAATTGCACACCACTGTTAGCTTTACCTGCTCTGGGAGTGACACTGCCCTGGAGAAGGAAATGGCAACCCACTCCAGGATTTTGCCTGGACAATCCCATGGACATAGGAGCCTGATGCGTTACAGTCCATGGGGTCGCAAGAGTTGGGCACGACTTAGTGACTAAATCACCAGGAGGGACACTGACAAATCATGAGGAAAAGAAACCGGAAGGAGACCCTATCGATCACCCGGGAGCCTCAGTGCTTCGTTTCACAGTTGAGAAAACTGCGACCTAAAGACTAATATTCACTGGAAGGACTGACCCTGAAACTGAAGCTCCAATCCTTTGGCCACCTTATGCAAGGAGTTGACTCAATGGAAAAGACCCTGATAGTGGGAAAGATGGAGAGCAGGAGGAGAAAGGGGCGACAGAGGATGAAATGGTTGGATGGCATCACCGACTCAATGGACATAAGTCTGAGCAAACTCCGGGAGATAGTGAAGGACAGGGAAGCCTGATGTGCTGCAGCCCATGGTGTTACAAAGAGTTGGACGCGACGGAAGGACCGAACAACAAAGATGAAAAATGACCTACCCAATGTCACAGAGGTGTGACTGTGAACAGAACCAGGCCTGGAAGCAAGTCTCCCGACCCCAAGCACTTTTTAAAAATCATATTATACTACCTCCCCAGGGGTGCTGAAATCAAGAAGGATATGGTTTACAGGAACATTATACAACTGCAAGACAGTATAATAATGCCGTTAAAAGGGCTATTTAATTTCAAGAGGTCAGATTTCTAAAGGCTCCCTCCTATTGTGTGCCCTCCCTCAGGGCTGCAAGAGGAGCCCCTATTCAGCCTGTTTTGAAACTGCCGCCAGTTTGGCCACGCTCAGTCATGTGTGCATTGTCTGAGACTCCTCAGAACTACAATAGCAGATTATAGGGCCTCTTGGCCCACAGACTCTAAAATATTTACAACCTGATCCTTTATGGAAAATTTTTGCAGACCGCTGATGCAAATTAAATAGTACTAGTAAGGTGTATTTGTTTCTTATGGGGCTGTTGTTACAAAGGACCACAAACTTAGTGGCTTGAAACACTGTCATTTATCATCTTACAGTTTTGGAAGACAAGAACCTAAAAATGGGTCTTCCTGGGCTAAAATTAAGGTGTTAGTGGGTGGTGTTACTTGTGGCAGCTGTTGGGAAGAGTCCGTTTCCTACGCTTTTCTAGCTTTTAGAGGCCACCGGAATTCCTGATTTATGGTCAAAGACAGCAGTGGGACATTTTCAAATCTCTCTCCCTCTCTGCTTCTCTTGTCATACCTTCTCCTCTGTTTCCAGCCCTCCTGCCTCTCTCTCTAATTTGTCATTACCTTGGGCTCATCCCAGGATAATAATCCAGGACAATCTCCTGTCAACTGAAGTAAAACATAAAGTGGAAAGTTGCAAGAAATGTTTTATTTGAGGACCTTTCTGAGGACTATCACTGGGGAGACAGCCTTTCAGATTGCCCTGAGGAATAGTTCCGAACAGGTAAGGAAAGAGCCAGAATATATATGAGTTTTTGCTGAGAACAAAACAGAACAAGCAGTTGAACATCAAAAGATTACTGCTAATCATAAAACCCAGACATCTCAAGCTAAAGGTTTTAGTGCTTTTCTATGTAAGGGAAGATGCAAAATCTGGGCTCACTGAAATTATTCCTTAGATATGCATTTAAGATTCCTTAGATATGGCCCTCTCTAGGGCCAGGATCCTGTTTTTCTCCGTCTTGAATCCCTCTCAGGCTGCACTGTCCAGGGTGGTTGCAGTGGCTGACAGCTTGATTGCAGGTCACACTCACTGTTTACTGGAATGTGTGTGCTCAGTCCCGTCCAACTCTTTGAGACTCTCCTGGACTGTATCCACCAGGCTCCTCTGCCCATAGAGTATTCCAGGCAAGAATACTGGAGTGGTTACCATTCCCTTCTCCAGGGGATCTTCCCCACCTAGGAACTGAGCCCGAATTTTCTGTGGCAGGCGGATTCTTTACCACCAGCCTAGTACTCTTTGAGTCCACACTCCAATGTCAAGGTTAGTCTATTTCCGTCTTAATTTGATCTCTTTTATTTTGATTTCATTTTACCACGAATATATCATATTTGTAGGTTCTACTGCTTAGGACATAGACACCTTTAATATCTTTCCTAAAGAAAATCAACCATAAATATTCATTGGAAAGAAGAATGCTAAAGCTGAAGCGCCAATGCTTTCGCCACCTGATGTGAAGAGTTGTCTCACTGGAAAAGATGCTGATGCTGGGAAAGATTGAGGGCAGGAGGAAAAAGGGGTGACAGGAGACGAGATGGTTGGATGGCATCACCGACTCAGTGGACATGAGTTTGAGCAAACTCTGGAAGATAGTGAAGGACAGAGAAGCCTGGCATACTGCAGTCCATAGAGTTGCAAAGACAACAGTCTTGAACATGGTCAAATTTCTGCTTGTGATGTGGAGATCAATGTGGCACTGAGCCTCCCCGAAGGACCTGGTATTTACAGTGAGTGCTGCAGTGACGCTAAGCATGTCAGCGCTCGTGTTATTCTGCATTGACTTTATGTTCTTGAACAGGTCAGTTCGGTTTCAGCTTGAGTGCCTCATTATTACAGTGGAGCTATTACTAGCTATTACTATTTCATACAGTTGTTTGATGATTGAATAACTTCAGTAACATTCCTTGGATGTGCCTTGGCAGGTAATACTACTCAGTAAATGTTGCTTCTCCTCTAGGCTGTGTGGTTGCTCCCGAGTGATGAGTCTTTTTGGAAAAACATTGACTGAACTGCACGCCTTCCTTGCTCTTCTTGAGAGAAGGCTTTCTCTTGATTCCTTTGCACTTTCATCTGCAGGAGCAGTATGTATCTAGTTGTAGAATGCTTTGTTCTTGTTCAGCTGCTCAGTTGTGTCTGACTCTTTGCAACCTCATGGACTGCAGCACATCAGACTTCCCTGTCCTTTGCTGTCTCCTGGAGTTTGCTCAAACTCATGACCATTGAGTTGGTGATGCCATCCAACCATCTCATCCTCTGTTGCCCCCTTCTTCTCCTGCCTTCAATCTTTCCCAGCATCAGGGTCTTTTCCAATAAGTTGGATATTTACATCAGGTAGCCAAAGTATTGGAGTTTCAGTTTCAGCATCAGTCCTTCCAGTGAATATTCAGGGTTGATTTCCTTAGATTATTATTATTATAGTAATGAGTCATTCCCTGACCCCCTTTAAAAAAATAAAAAGAACAATAATCCATGGAACACTGTTTAACAAATTGTATAAGCACATCGTTTTGTTTGCCAAGAGCTGTCCAATCATCCCATTCATTCCATTCAGGGCCAGCAGGGTTGGGGGAAAGCATATGGTGAAAGAACTGAGCTAAGATCTTCTACAGTTTCTTCCCAGAGTTTGTGTATTTTCTTTATGGCTAAAGGTCTAAGTACTGAGATACATCTGAATTAAGGTTTTATGACTGAATCTTAGTTACACTGATCATTTCGACCAGAGAGAAAATGGATTGAGTAGGTGAATTCCAGAAAAATCCCCAAGTTTAAACACATTTAACACTACTGCATGATCAGGATTCTAAATAGCGTGCCACCTTGACATATACACGACTCACTTACTTCAGTTTTTGTAAGTGAGTGACTGGTGATGTCACAAGTAAGTTCCATTTGAGCAGAGCCACCTCAGTCTAGAGAGTGGTTGGGTGGCTCAGCCTCTGGGTGAAGGCTTCATAGTTGAAGTTAGGAGGAGAGAGTACGTTTGTTGCTTTCAAGTCAAAGTGGAAAGCGTTACTCGTTCAGTTGCCTCTCACTCTTTGTGACCCCATGGACTGTAGCCCACCAGGCTCCTCTGTCCATGGGATTCTCCAGGACAGAATACTAGAGTGGGTAGCCATTCCCTTCTCCAGGCAATCTTCCTGACCCAGGGATCGAACCCAGATCTTCCGCATTGCAGGCATTCTTTACCATTTGAGCCACCAAGTAAGTTTTAACGTCAATACATATACCAAATCCTTGACCTTACATTCGTGAATAAGAGACTTAGAGAAACTTCTAAGCTGCTGGGAATATTAGCTACCATTTACTGGTCACTTTCAAGCTACAAAGCCTTATTCTAGTACTTTGTGATAACTCATGTAATCCTTCCCATACTCCTAAGAAGCAGGTACTCCTACTATTGTTCATGTCTGACTCACATGCATGTACCACTATTATCCCCATCAGGCAGAGAAGCTGAGTAAGTTTTTCAAGGATTCACAGCTAGTGTTGTTGTTTTCCAGTCGCTCAGTCATGTTTGACTCTTTGCGACCCCATGGACTACAGTACGCCAGGCTTCCCTGTCCTTCACCATCTCCAAGACTTAGTAGCAGCTAAAGTAGCAGATAGAGATTTCCAAGCCAGGTAGGGAATCCTGGAGGGCCTGAGAGAGTTCGGATCGTTTCTCGTCTTTCCCTCCTCCCCAAGCTCAAGCAGTTTTAGGAGAGTAAGGGAATCTTGCCAGAGGAGGGACAGAGGAAATGGGATGAGGACCACACAGGCTAGATCCGTAACTTTCTAATATGTTTAGGAATGAAAACCATGAACCAAAAGTAATTCTATTATTTTTATTTCTTTCAGATTTCCCTCTTCTCTTTGTTATCATTCTCCATGATAAGTTTCTCTTTATTCTTATTTGAAAGTTATGGTAAAGAAAGCAAACTTTCCTCTCTCAGCATTCTTTCCATCAACAATGGGACCCTGTGAGCCTTTTTGTCCTGTTCCCTGCTTATCTTTCTCATATAAATTTAAATTTCATATTAGCCACCCACCTTATGCTTTGACAATGCTTCTAAGAAAGAACAGGAAAGCAAGATACAACTCAAGTCAAACATGAACCTCTTGGCTTTATACCCACAGGATCTACGATCTGCCAGATGAGTATAGATAATGCATCTTGCCAGAAGCACATTTGACCTCAGAGTTGCAGAGCACCCACAAAGTGTTCAGGCAACACCCAGAGAAAGGCTATTTCCCGTGTGCATCAAAATTATACAAAATGCAAGGCAATATGTCCATTGTCATGAGTGAGCTGAGTCTGAAGCCTTATGAGGCATTTATAAAGCAAGATGATGGGTTTCACATACTGTTTTTAAACAGTTTCTTAAACAGTGTTCTGTCAGTTCAGTTCAGTTGCTCAGTCTTGTCTGACTGTTTGTGACCCCATGAATCACAGCACGCCAGGCCTCCCTATCCATCACCAACTCCTGGAGTTCACTCAGACTCACGTCCATCGAGTCCGTGATGCCATCCAGCCATCTCATCCTCTGTTGTCCCCTTCTCCTCCTGCCCTCAATCCCTCCCAGCATCAGAGTCTTTTCCAATGAGTCAACTCTTCGCATGAGGTGGCCAAAGTACTGGAGTTTCAGCTTTAGTGTCAGTCTTTCCAAAGAAATCCCAGGGCCAATCTCCTTCAGAATGGCCTAGTTGGATCTCCTTGCAGTCCAAGGGACTCTCAAGGGTCTTCTCCAACACCACAGTTCAAAAGCATCAATTCTTTGGTGCTCAACCTTTTTCACAGTCCAACTCTCACATCCATACATGGCCGCAGGAAAAACCATACCCTTGACTAGACGGACCTTAGTCGGCAAAGTAATGTCTCTGATTTTGAATATGCTAGCTAGGTTGCTCATAACTTTTCTTCCAAGGAGTAAGCGTCTTTTAATTTCATGGCTGCAGTCACCATCTGCAGTGATTTTGGAGCCCCCAAAAATAAAGTCTGACACTGTTTCTACTGTTTCCCCATCTATTTCCCATGAAGTGATGGGACCGGATGCCATGATCTTCGTTTTCTGAATGTTGAGTTTTAAGCCAACTTTTTCACTCTCCTCTTTCACTTTCATCAAGAGGCTTTTTAGCTCCTCTTCACTTTCTGCCATAAGGGTGGTGTCATCTGCACTCTGTAGATCATTGTTAAAAAGAAAAATCAGGGAGTATAACATACCCTGGAATATTGATGAAAAAAGAAATGTGGAATCATGTGTAGGAAGCACAGAAAGAACTTGAAAAAATACAAGGAAGTTAGGAGCAGACTGATAAGAAAGACATTAGCAATTCGCCCATTTGATGGGTTAATAGGCAGATGAGAGCTCTGATTGCTGTGTCCCTAGGGAGTAGTTCTTTTAACATTGAATAGCCATTTATTGAGCACCTACTGAATGCCTTCCGGGTCTAAGTGCTGGTGACACAGTGGGCAAAAAAAGCAGTCATTTTTCTTATTAAGTTCACAATTTCAGGGAGGAGCCAGTCAAAAAATCAACAAATATGTAAAATGTAAGGTGATGATACATGCAGAGGAAGGAAATAAAGAGGGGTGAGAGGGAGGGTTCTATTTGATATAGAATAATAGACAAAAGCCTGCCTGATAAGGTGACATTTCAGTTGAGACCAGAAAAAAAGCAAGGAACAGAGCAACACAGTTATCTGTGGCAAAGAACATTTCAAGCAGTAGGGGCAGCAGGTGCAAAGGCCCTGAGGTAAGAGCGCACCTGGCTGTATCTGAAGACAAGCAAGGAAGTCCCAAAGAGAGCAGAGGAAGAGGAAATGGGGCTAAGCGGAGACTGCGTATTTCCTTGTAAGCCATCTAAGGACTCTGGCTTTGGAACAGATGAGTGGCATGATTTGGCTTAGATTTTAAGAAGGATTGCTGTGGCTCTACATGGAGCCAGACTTTGGGGGAGGGAAAGACTATGTAGCTATGAAAACTCTCTTCCAGATCTGCAAAGTATCGGTAAGAATAGCTGTTCTCAAATATTTTCTTGGGAAACTTTATTCAGATAAAAGAAACAAGGCCTTTGGCATGAAATTTAAATGACCCACGGGGAGGGGGAAGTTTTGGGCAAATATAAACAACACCACATTCAAGAGGTGAGTTGAGACATGCTTTCATTTTAGCATCTGCAATAGCCAAGTCATCACAGCACAATCAGAGCCAGCTGGGACCACGGAAGATGACTCCACATCCTGTTGATGCACTGCTTGGCATAATGTGGATGGAAGCCAATGAGGATGGGAGGGATGGAGGCCCTGTGACTGCTGCCAAGCTTTGCTCAAAGCCAGTGGAAACTCCTGATTCAGCTCAGCTCTTTTCTGTGGCTAGCAAGGGACAAGGACTTAAAGGGAAGATGCTGAGCTCTCCATGATAACGTGGGTCTCTGATGCCCCACTGGAGCCATTACTGAGCCCTTTCCAGCTCCTTTTGAAACTGCTGGGTCTTGTTGCTGGCATTGCTAGCTAGCCCTTATGTAGCATTTACCATGTGCTGGGTAGTGTGCTAACTTACTATATATTTGCCTTATTAATTTTCACAAAATCTCGAGGTGGAAGGTACCATTACTATTATCTGTGAGCTGGACCATAAAGAAGGCTGAGCACCATAGAACTGATGCTTTCAAACTGTGGTTCAGGAGAAGACTCTTAACGGTCCCTTGGACAGCAAGGAGGTCATACCTGTCAGTCCTAAAGGAAATCAACTCTGAATATTCATTGGAAGGACTGATGCTGAAGCTAAAGCTCCAAAGTTTGGCTACCTGATGGAAAGAGTCGACTCACTGAAAAAGACCCTGATTCTGGGAAAGATTGAAGGCAGGGTGAGAAGAGGATGGCAGAGGATGAGATGGTTGGATGGCATTACTGACTCAACGGACATGAGTTTGAGCAAACTCTGGGAGATGGTGATGGACAGGGAAGCCTGGTGTGTGCAGTACATGGGGTTACAAAGAGTTGAACATGACTTAGTGACTGAACAACAACCTGTTTTAGAATTGGGATCTGAAGTTTAGAAACTTTCATAAGGACTGAGATTCAAAGCTGGATAATCCGACTCCTGTTTGTACATTGACACAATAACACATGTCTCTGAATGTTACTTGCCAATGTCTCACATGAGGAATTGCCTCATGGCTAAGTTTATTCTTAATTGGATTCCCTTTAATAGATGTTGGCACAGCTTTGCATCACCATGAGGTCTGCTCATTCTTAGCGCAGGTTATAAATAACAAGGTATTAGGTTGATGTGAAAAAATGCTTATTACCAATATGCAAGCCCTACTTTTAGCAAACCTAGTAAAGTGAAACAATAGACTTATAAAACAGGCACAAGAAGGGCATGCTTTGACCATAAACTTTTTTATTGCTTTGCCAAAGAATTTGCCTGAGTGTTCCTTGAAATAGTGGGCTCAACAATGCCCCAAGTGTACAATTTACATTTATTCAAGAGGTTGGGGGTTCTGACAAATATAACTGCATGATTATCAAAGTGGGGAGAGTCCATGGTTTTTGGTGAAATGGTTCATCTGGTGCCGACAATCAAGCATCACAATTTCAGAGTGAAGTTTTCCTGTTGAACTGTTTTACAAGCTGGTAGCTTTTAACTAGGACTGAAAGACAAGCTTGCTACACACTAGCAGAGAAGCCCTGTGCATTCACCAACAGGTTTTAAGTTAATATTACTTTCATAATATGGGGACTTCTTCTCTAGTCTTGCCATTCATAAAAATGGCTGGGTATTAGTGGCAAATGCTCTGTAGATGATGACTTATTGGTATACTGCCTGGAGAAAGAAAGAAATGAAAATGGAAGGGTGTCTCTTTGTGTTCTACGTGATTTTTTTTTTTTTTTGAACAGCAAAACTAGACCTTTGCTAGCTTTCAACCTCAGTGCTTTCCTGCGATGCTTGCTAGAATGTTCTGAAATGGCTTGAGGCCTTGACCCATGCCTTACTTGAAGCATGGTCATAGACATTTCAGATGGTTGCTTGCCCCCATGTTGTTATTTTAGATGCTGTGCAAGATAAAGGGAGCGTACATAGGTGTTACTCTCCTGACTACACAATTCAATTCATCCATGCTTTGGAGTCTAGGAACACAGTAGTGATGGAAACCACAGTAGGTGAGGGCAGTGAGTTACACTGCTTCTCTCAGAAATGGGAGAGTGGAGTAAACCCCCCTCCAGGCTCCTGGGTTCTGTGTCAACCTCTGTGGGCTCCATGAGGTAGGAGACAGTCTTTGGGCTGTAAGAGAAAAAGGAGGAATCACGTTTCAGAATTCATAGCCAGGGCTGTCATTCACAACTGGATTAGCAAGTTCATTCCTCTGCCCTAAAGTTGAAGACAGTGGATGGAGAAGTGAGCTCGGTGGGTGGTTAGAACCTCATTTCTTGAAGACAATCAAATGTGTCTTAATTTAATTCTGAACAGAAACCAACAGTTGTTAAGTTCAGATGAAGTAAGAGCCATATATGGTCTTATATGGTTTCCATTCCAGCCCCAAACATGAATCTTCCCAGCCTCTGCTGGTTACCAAGAACTGACATTAACTTACTGATATTTATGATCAACTTTGTGTTCGTGTTTTCCCTTCTGGTATACTCAGCACTTCAGTCATTCACTCAGTATTTTTCCTTAATGGAAGTAGATGTGTTGAAACTCTTTCCAGAGGGTTTTCCTTGTTAGGTAACTGTGAATTCTTTTTCTTCACTTTTTCCCCTCTCCTAATTGTTGAGTTTTACTGCCTTATAAGCATTTTCACAAATAGTTTGAAGGATTATTAAAAAAAAATAGTGCTTTTCCCCCTCTTGATCTTAAAAAAAAAGAAAAACAAGAAAATCACTTCTTCGCTGAACTTTGGTTACCTTTTGGGCAAATCTTTTTTTCATCTTTTGTTGCATTAGCAACAACTAGATGCATGAAGGATTATAGGGCTGAGGATTATAAAGAATTTTAAACATTTTTAAAAGCTTCAGCAATTCAAATTATTCCCAATATATTTTACTTATATCAAGTCAATATTTTATTAGTGAGGTGAGGTGAAGTCGCTCAGTTGTGTCTGACTCTTTGCGACCCCATAGATTGTAGCCTACCAGGCTTCTCCATCCATGGGATTTTCCAGGCAAGAGTACTGGAGTGGGGTGCCATTTCCTTCTCCAGAGGATCTTCCCAACCCAGGGATCAAGCCCGGGTCTCCCACACTGTAGGCAGACGCTTTACCATCTGAGCCACCAGAGAAGCCAGTACAAATTAGTAATTTTTGCTTATTAATTTTTCTAAAATTAGAAAACTTTTCTAAAATTATTTATAAATAAAGGTTTTTTTACTCTTCATTTTAACATCTTCTCTGTAGAGAAATAATAGTAATACATATTAAATAACTGTACAGTATATTTAAACACTTGCTAACTCTACTGAAAAGAACTATTATGCTGATTAACTTAAATATGAGAGAGACTTTAGTGCTTCTGTTTTGTTGTTTAGCTGCTCAGTCATGTCCGAATCACTGTGACCTCATGACCTGCAGCACACCAGGCTTCCCTGTCCTTCACTATCTCCCGGGGTTTGCCCAAATTCATGACCATGGAGTCAGTGATGCTATCTAACCATCTCATCCTCTGTCACTCCCTTCCCCTTCTGCCCTCAATTTTTCCCAGTATCAGGATTTTGTCCAACGAGTTGACTCTTCGCATCAGGTGGCCAAAGTATTGGAGCTTCAGCTTCAGCATCAGTCCTTCCAATGAATATTCAGAGTTGATTGCCTTTCAGTTCAGTTTCAGTTCAGTCACTCAGTTGTGCCTGACTCTTTGTGACCCCATGGACCACAGCACTCCAGGCCTCCCGGTCCATCATCAACTCCCAGAGTCTACCCAAACTCATGTCCATGGAGTCAGTGATGCCATCCAACCATCTTATCCTCTGTCGTCCCCTTCTCCTCTTGCCCTCAATCTTTCCCAGCATCAGGATCTTTTCTAATGAGTCAGCTCTTCGCATGAGGTGGCCAAAGTATTGGAGTTTCAGTTTCAGCATCAGTCCTTCCAATGAACACTCAGGACTGATCTCCTTTAGGATGGACTGGTTGGATCTCCTTGCAGTCCAAGGGATTCTCAAGAGTCTTCTCCAACACCACAATTCAAAAGCACCAATTCTTCAGTGCTCAGCTTTCTTTATAGTCATAGTCCAACTCTCACATCCATACATGACTACTGGAAAAACCATGGCCTTGACTAGACAGAACTTTGTTGGCAAAGTAATGTCTCTTCTTTTTTTTTTTTTTTCCAGTTTTTAAAAGGAAGATTTATTTAACAAGTTTCACTTAGTACAATACATCTAATGGAAATCACAATACAAGGAAAGATTTAAATCAAAGCCTCAGAATTTCATACAAACAACATGACCAAACTCCTAAAGTATTGGTATTACATTTCAAAATTGTCCCAGAGCTTTTTTAAAAAAAATTAAAAGTGTACACTCACGTGCCTTACAGGATATTAAACCAAAAAGCTAGAATTAACAAACATGCCAAATGTTTTCACTTGAAATCGTAGACACAGCTCCTATATTTGAGTTTTTACAGAAAAGCATGTTTCTCAACATGCATCCAAAGTTTTCAATGTATCATAGTATAAGAGCAACATTTAACATAAGTGAAACTGCTTTAACCTAAATACGCTTACTGCTTAAGTACACTCCTATAACATAACTAACTTGAAGAAAGCTGAAAGTTTTAACAGTTATGGTCAATACTGAACTTTGTTATTACACCCTATGTGAATGTTTCAGTGTTCAAAATTACTGAGCTTGAAGTTTTAAAACAATCCTGACTTCCACTTTACAGTAAGCATGAATTACAAGCCTGTAATGCAAAACTGTTAAACTTAATTTTTATTAAAAAAAGAGAGAGAAAAAGAAACAAAGAAAGAAAGAGAGAGGGAGGGTAGGAGGGAGGGAAGGAGAAAGAAAGGAATGAAAGGAAAAAGAAAAGGAAGCTAGCTGACCAAGAGTGATCAGAATCAATGATAATTCCCATGTACCAATCATACTGGATATGCCTGACACCATTCCTATTCTAGTTAACTCCCATAAATGCACAGCTGTTATTTCTATTGTTGTTCGGTACTCCTTCTCTGCCTAAGCGAGGTTTGATTGATAGTCACTGGAGTTTTCCTGCAGAACTTGGTCATATCCACTCATACTACTCTGACCACCATATCCACCTCCGTAACCACCACTCAGCTGCTGACTGGCAGGACCTCCATAACTAGACTGGTTGGATATGCCCATGCCTCCCATCATTTGGCTACCATAAGCTCCACCACTTGCCCCGGCTGTGGAATTCAAAAAAAGTTCTACGTAGCTGTGATCATAGGCTCCCCCACTTGTGCCTGCGGTAGAATTCAAGAAGAGCTCCACGTATCTGTGTTGCATGTTAGCTTTGTCTTTTGCCATAGCTGCCACAGCATCTTCATGAGTAGCAAATTCAACATCTGCCTCACCAGTAACTCTGCCATCAGGTCCGATTTCAATGTGTACTCTCATGGGATTAAGAGGTGAGAAGAAATTGTAAATATCATTCTCAGTGGCTCTGTAAGGTAATCCCCTCATGTGTACACAGTGCCCTGTGGTGCTCTGAAAACTGGACCCACCATCTCCATGTCTATGATCAGACATTCCTGAAAAACAGTAATTGAGGTCTCTTCCAAATCTATCAGATCCAAAGCCATATCCATCATTATAGCCACCATAGTCGTCATAGCCTCCATACCCTCCACCATAGGCACCCCTTCTCATCCTTTCAAAACCAGCCCCTCTGCCAATGCTATTATACCCTCTGCCAGCCCCTGGCCTGTCATAGGGACCTGGCCGCTGCATAGCCATGAGCTTTCGAGGGGGGTCATAATGGGTTCGGACTTCAGCTCGGCTACTCTTGAAGATTTCAATGTACCGGTGCCCTATTCTTTCCTTGTGTTTCTTTAAGGCCTTTTCAGCTATCTCCTGTGAAGCAAACTGCACAAAGGCCTCCCCTGTGCTCCGCCCCTGAAAGTCCACCGGCAGTGTCATCCCATTTGGCACAATTTCCAACCCTGAAAAGAACTGAACAATCTCTTCCTTGCTACAGCCAAATGGGAGTCCTCTAAGCCGGACGAAGCCATCATTGGCAGTATCAGGACTATTCGGACCTGTGTGCTTCAACACCCAATCCATTTCAACACTGTTGGACTTGAATACTTCAACATATCTGTGTCCCATGGTTTCTCTGTCCTTCTTCAGAGCGAGTTTCACTTCATCTTCAGACTCAAGTTCGACAAATGCTTCACCACTTGGTCTGCCTTCTCTGGTGTAGATGAAACGAATACCTGATGTGCCGTTTTGGATTTTACAATCGGAGAAGAAGCGCATCACTTCATCAGCTGAGCAGGACCAGGGCAGGCCCCTGACCTTCACCACGAACCCCTCCCTGCCTTCGGTGCTCAGCATCATGGTGGTTCTTGAATTCTTGCTGGCAGGTTCGGTTCAATGTAATTTTGGTATAGCGGATAATTTTCCTCTTTCTTCCCTCAAACGGCTTATAGCGAGACGGTAGATGACGACCAGAACTACTCTGTCTCTTCTTTTTAATATGCTGTCTAGGTTGGTCATTTAGGACTGACTAGTTTGATCTCCTTGCTGTGCAAGGGACTCTCAAGAGTCTTCTCCAGCACCACAGCTCAAAAGCATCAATTCTTCAGCTCTCAGCCTTCTTTATGGTCCAATCCTCACATCCGTACATGACTACTGGAAAAACCATAGCTTTGACTATATAGGCCTTTGTTGGCAAAATGATGCCTCTGCTTTTTAATATGTTGTCTAGGCTTGCCATAGCTTTCCTCTCAAGGAGCAAGCTTCTTTCAATTTTGTGGCTGCAGTCATGGTTAGCCCCTCTGGGAAGTCTGTATTTTGTCTATAAAAATCTTTCCCTGGTCTGTAAACTGACAGATTGATTGTAGATTTTTTTTTGTTTAATTAAAGAAAAAGAAAAATGCAAGCCAGCCAGCCTTGCTTAGATCTACCAGTGGAAATGACTGTGACCCCACTGCTCCTGATATTTATTCTCCCTCCCCTCAGCCAAGATACCATGTTTTACTATGCCTTGTATTTAGTTCTAGATGCCTAAGCTCCATTGAGTAAGTTGGTTGAGTTTAAGAGCAACTCTGAAGCAAAACTATTTGGACAGCTTAGTAGCTACCATAAGTGTATCATTTGTTATTGTTCAATCACTCAGTAGAGTCCAGCTGTTTGGGACCCCATGGACGCCAGCACATGAGGCTTACCTGTTCTTCACTATCTCCTGAAGTTTGCTCAAACTCATGTCCATTGAGTCAATGATGCCATCCAACCATCTCATCCTCTGTTGCCTCCTTCTCTTGCTGCCCTCAATCATTCCCAGCATCAGGGTCTTTTCCAATGAAACAGCTCTTCACATCAGGTAGACAAAATATTGGAGGTTCAGCTTCAGCATCAGTCCTTCCAATGAATGTTCAGGGTTGACTGGTTTGATCTCCTTGCTGTGCAAGGGACTCTCAAGAGTCTTCTGGGGATGCGTTAGAGTTAATACACTGTTAAGACACCTCAAATTCCTTCCAGTCATTTGCATATTCTCTTTCCTGAGCTGAGTTTGCATTATGATCAAATTCATAGCTCCATGTAAAATGGATAATGTGGAGGAAAAGCTTATTTAAAGCTTTGTTTGCCAGGGATGTTACTTATACTACATCCCAAATGCTACAAATAAAGTGGGTTATTTTTAAGGAAACTACTCAGCCAGTCAGTATATACAAAGCATCTTGTGCAGAAGTGAAAGAAATTTTCAGAAATTTATTTCTATTTAGGAACAAAAGCTTAAGTTATGAGAGACTCTGACATCGTGTGTGTGTGTGTGTGTGTGTGGCCATAAAAGAAAGAGTATTGTAGTGAATGTTCAAATACACAATGGCACTGCAGGCAGACTTTCCCTAGAATTTTCTGTGACAATAGGGGTAGAATCTAAATGTGGCAGGAACTACCCTGACCCAGCTCCAGGAAAAAGGAATGCATATCATTTAGGAGAAAAATGGCCTTTGCTTTCAGAAAGTTAATCTAGCCTGAAAATCTAACCTACAGTGGTCCCAGCACATCATGCTTTTCATTCATTGTCTCTGTCATATCTTGATGATGATGAATTACTAATATGCTCTTTTAGTTTTAATCCTAAAGTCAGTCCCCAGAGTCTACAGGGGACTTTTATCACCTCTAACAGTCAGTCCATTCAAATCTATGTGTTGAGGGGAGGAAGATGAGTAAAACACAGTTTTTGCCAAAAGTGCAACAGGCCTGATAGCCATGTGGTATGATGTCATCTCATATAAAGCCCATTAGATCTGTAAACATTTTGAGATGAGGAGGGAAATTCACCTTATTCCACAACTTTCAACGTCATTACATTTCAGTGTAAGATGTTTATTTTACGTAGACGGATGATAAAGTTAAATTCCACGTTAGGAAGCAGAACCCAGCGGTGAGCTATGGGGAGGAGAGGATGAAGGCAGAGAGGCAGGAAGAAGGGGAGTGGTGGGCTTCTCCTCTGGGAATCTCGGCTTTGTGGTCCAGGAATTCTGGGAATTTTCTCAAGCTTCTGGGCTGCCTTGAGAAAGTTTGACCTTTGTGTGGCCAGTCGGTTTTGGAGATGAGATTCCATCCTAGTAACTCTTTACTTTCAAAAGAGGCTCTGAATGTGTCCTTCTAGTTTTTGTCACTGTTGTCACTATGTCAGAAAAGTAACATCTTGGGACCATCATAAACAAATCTTTTAGCATTTTTTGAAGTCTGTAAAATACAAGCTGCATAATATCTTTAAGAGTATTACCATCATTTTCTTTTCTAGATGCAAGCATTTAATATCGATCCTAATATCCTGTCTTGTCTTTAATGCTTGGTATCCTAAAATCTAATTTGGATTTGCCTTATAAATGATTTCCAAAAATTGTGTATCTTATGGTATCCTATTAAATTTATCTGTATTTCCTGTCATTCATTGTTTAGAAGAAGCAACGTACTAAACAGTCCATGGAATATAAAGAGCCAAAATTCTTGTGACATTAAATACTGTTATTAATTACCCCAATAGACATCTTTATATAATAGTAGTTTACAATATCCCTGAGCATATGAACTGTACCTGACTTATTTATCCCTAATTCTAATCATATTTCCAGAATTAAGTGGGCACTTATTACGTGTTCAAAAAGTCATTGTTTAGGGAATTAATATCAGTCTAAATAAAGAGCACTGAAGTGCATATTTGTTATAGATTGAAAGTTTGTGGTCCCCCCCTCCCACCCTGAAAAATTCATTTTCTGAAATCTTAACTTAAAAAGTGAGGCCTTTCGGAGGTGATTAGGTCATGATGATGGAGCCCTCTTGAATGGAATTAGTGCCCTTATGAAACTCAAGAACTCCTTTCCCCTTTTTGGCACCTGAGGACACAGCAGAAGGACATGGCCATCTATGAAACAGATACTAAATCTACCAGAGCCTTCATCTTGGACTTCTCAGCCTCTAGAACTATGAGAAAAAAAGTTTCTGTTGTTTATGTCACCCAATATATGGAACAGACTAACCCATGTTTTTATACACTTGATGATATTTATTGTGGACTTACTTTTAATCTCTTTTTTGACTGCCTCAGAATTTATTAAATGGAATTAAAACATTTGAACATCTTACATTTAATATTAACAGTCCATCAAACATTACAATTATTAACAAATCCATTCCATGTCAGTACAAAGGCACTTGATTTGCATTGAGATAGAACAAAATCTGTTTTATCTGTATGAAGCACCTTACTTAGAACTGGAATTCAGCCTCTTATTACCAGCATCCATCCATCCCCAAGATTCAGCTTGTGTGGACACCATCTTGTTTCAGTACTGAGGCAGAGATAAACAAGAGCACATAGAGTGGGGATCAGTCCATCACTTGGCAGTGTGCAGCCTCGAGGAGATGATACACATCTCTTTTTAGGAGTTTGCTTTCTTCAGTTATATGATTTTAAAACAATGGGCCCCAGCTCACACGGTCTTGGAGAATCTCAGATAAACAATTTCACATTCTTTACTTTCAACCTGACCCAACAACTGTGTAATTCTAAACTGTGTAATTCTAAATTTCCATGAGGTCGTGGGTTTGACTTTCCTGGACTCTGCCTATGGTCTGGAACTAGGTGGTTTCTTTATTTGATAAGTTCCCTGGCTAAAGTTTCAACGAGACTGGCAATTATTCTCGGGAAAATGCTATCGCTTTATCTTAAGAAAAGCTTCTTGGATGCAATTTTCAGGTTTCTGGTTGATCCAAAGTATTAGGAAGGGAAGCGTTTGGTGTCAGAGAATCTCGTCCTTTATCAGTGGAAAATAATCTATTCAAATCATGAGAAGGCTTATAGGATGTTCTATTCCAAAGCCCATCATTTTCTTTTCAGATGGGGAAATGGGTGCTTAGAGAGGTTAATTGAAATCATACCGAGTGCTTTTTCTGAACTTGGGGCAGGAACAGGATCCTTGGTTTAGTGAATGAAACATGGTTCCTTAAACATCCTACTCACCTGGTTATAAATTACCGTTTAAGTCTCTTGATTGTGTGTAGAGTCTGTGAGCTTGGCTGGGTGTTACTGTTCACAAGTGTATCTTTTTACTTAAGGATTAGAAAGTGTGTGCTGACTTAGCCCAGGTGAGCTTTGATCTTGCCCAAGGTCAATGTCGAAAACTGGCATCTTTTATGAAAGAGGAACAGGAAAATCCAGTGTAAGATTTCACATACATATTTATTCTCCTGATAAGCTTCACATTTCCTAATGCTGTAGCTTTCACTTCCCCTGTTAATGATTTGATTGTGTGTGCCTCTCCATCACGATTTTGGTTTCTCTGAAATGGGATAAGTAATGGTTTATGTCTCCGTTCGTCTCATTCAGTCATTAGATATTTGACTATAGTCTGCATTATCCATTTGGTGCTTAACATACAATTTTTTCTTGGTTACCTTTTTTTCTGCATTTCACCCCTAAATATAAGCTAAACAGCTGCTAAAAGAAAATAGCTTAGTGTCTTGTATATCATGAATGCTTAATAACATTCCTGAAGCTACTCAAAAACCCAAATTTTATAGGGTAAGCTACTTGAAAGTGATCATGGCGAGTCATGAATTGATTGTTTTGGCAAAGGTGAATTTCCACAGAGTTGCATGGAGCCAAGTATTCATACAATTGCACAAGTTCATCTTTCTGGGCCTTTCTGTGCACAGATCAAAACTCTACAACACTTTTTTCATCCTTTTCTTGGTTCCTTTCCTCCTAGGACCAACTGTTTGAATTACCAGGTGCTTGACCATCTTCTTGTAGTGGCTAGTTTGAAATTTTCTTAGCTATTCCCCTGCACTTCATAATGGACATGTGTGTTCTCAAAAGAAATGATCATGAATTGGCCAGTATTTCACGGACAAAGTCCTCCAGAACTTCTGTATATTTGCTGACAGATAATGAACTGTAACTGGCGTGGGAAACACTGCTCCTGGCTTGATTCCATCCCATCTCTATGATATTATTGCTCAGCCATTAATTCTTTGCCCAGAGATTATTTTCCCTCTGTGGATATGCCTTTAAGACTGAAAACAAAAAGGCTTAAGGCCACCAGGCAATTGCAGAAGGAGAGTAATTTCTTTGTTGGGCTTCTGTTGACACCTCTGTGCCCAAGGTTAATTACACATTTGGTTAATTGGTTTAATTAGTTAATTGGTTTGTTGAGCCTTCCTCCCTGATGAGAATTATAGGACCCAGAGAACTGCCAATTCTTGCACAGATATGCCCTTTCATTGCTTGTGGCTTGTAACCAAGGCACACACACTGCTTACTTTAGAGAGTTTGTTTGGGGGGAATCTACTCCTTGTTCTCTGATACAGATTTTCTTCTTCTTCAGGATACAAGTAGAGAAAAATGCCAGTTGACTGCCAATTCCAGCAAAGCCTGCTTCTCTTTAGTGAGGCAGGAGGTGGGAATGGCAGCTCTCAGGAGCAGGAGATGGTTGTGGAGAAGAGTTGTTGGCTGGGAGGTGATGAACATCAACCTGAGATTCGCAGGCATCCTCTCCTGTCAGCAGAAAAGACCAGAAAAGAAACAGGATTCAGTGTGTCAATCCAAATGCTAAGTTTCTGACTAACCAATGAAAATGAAGAAGATGAATTCTTTCTAGACTGCTGGTGGAATCAAGGAAAAAAGAAACATAGTGTTTAACCATAGATGGGTTTTTACAATCATATGCTAACTCTCCAATCATTTCCAATCCTTCCTGTTTTCAATTTGCCTAAATCCTCCTTTTCCCAAGATGATATTGTAGATGTTGAAGATATCATTAGCCTATCTTGTTTGGCATCCTAGGAAATCAAAGCTTGGAGAAGAAACACTCCAGGCTCCTCTTTCCTTGATGAATTGCACTCACATCGGAGTGGGTTGAGGGCTGGTCTCGCCGTGCATTTTCACTTACATGGTTCTGAGCTTTCTGAAAAGCATGTGGCTAACGATTTTAGAGCTGGTCTAGATCCCTTTAACTAGGGAATGGAGCTTAATTACCCATTTTAGGAATGATGCTGTTTTGTCCTAACCAACTCTAATTGTTGGGTTTCTCATTTCAATCTGTGGCATTAACAAGTTTGTAACCTCCTTTGTTAGACTCGCTTCACAATTTTCTTTCCTTTCTTCATAATTAGAGAGCCTTTTGTAATCTTTAATCAAACTTTTCTTTGAACAAGCTTAATCACCTCTCACGCCAGCTTTATTGACCGGTGTGGCTAATTGATCTTTCTTTCCCTTCCATTATATTGCTTTTTATGCTTTAGAGGAAATTACAGCTCTTGTCATTTCATTTTCTCTTAATTACCGAATATGCCTTTAAAAATTATAATTATCAAAAAATCAGAGAAGTCGTATAATAGTAGTACTATCTGGCCTTTGTTTTTCCTTCTGAATCAGCCTTTCTACTGCTCCCTACAAATCATACTTCGAGCGACATTTTTCTTCAGATTTGAGGTTTGGAAACCAAACATAAGACCAGCATCCTCTAACCAGTGCGGAAGTCTGTGGCAAAAAGTTCTCATGCTTTGTGCCATGTGGGGAGCTCTTGTTCATGCGTCCCTGTGTCAGAGGCCACTTCCTCTTTTTTTTTTCTTTAGGGAGGCTTTGGGGAGAAAGGCGAGTGGTAACACTGTCTCATTGATGACTCATGTTCCTGTGGCTGTGAGCGGCGGGTGAGTGGTGGGCGGAACTCTTCAGAACAGCGATCTCAGGATGGGAAGCCTCACTTAGCCGGTCTGATTTCTTCTGCTTTTCTCTGCCTTTTCGCCAAATTCTGGTGAGGTGTCCACGTAACATCATCCCCTTCATGAGGAAATAGGAAATGAGAACAGAACTCCTTTAGACTAGACTGGGTTCAGAAAAAGAAAACCACAACGAGAAGAATCCAGGAGGGGAAAAGAGGGTGATGGAAGGCAGAGAAAGAAATGAGATGCCTAGGAACAACCTTGAGAAAAAATGGGGAAGCGTATAGAGTTGCATTTCAAAAATGACCCTTGTGCTGGTTATCCCTGCCTTTGCATATGGAAAGGAGACAGTTTGGTGTCCAGATCTACGTGGGTGCAGCAGTAGATCTGTGGGCCCAGACATGTTCTGGGTGAAAGATGCTTTAATCACCCGCTGACTGTTCCTGGCACCTTGGTCAAGGCTGGCTGAGTCGGCTCTGTGCAGTAGGGTGGGCTGTGTGGAGGAGGAGATGGGAGGAGAGAGGAGGCCCAGAGAAGGATGAGGTGGTTCTGCTGGGAGTCCCCCTCCAGGGAAACCGGCAGCCTGGTGAGTCAGCAACGGCCAGCTACTGGTCCACGTGGATGGGATGTTGGAGGGGAGAGGTCACAGACAGCAGGAGGTGAGAAGGTGATGGATGAGCTTCCTGGGGCCACAGGAAAGATGGGGGTATATGGCTCAACTTCCGCTGGCTTCACTTTACTTAACAAAGTAGTTGGATGAGTAAGGCTTTCATAAGAATTAGCCAATAGTCCCGTACTGTATTTTTACCCTGTAAAATGATTAATTGCAGGTGTAACTATTGTTAGTTGTTACGTAATCACCTCTTCTGATGAGAAGACGTTTGTTTCCTTGCCCTTATCAATAGCAATGGAAGCAGTTAGTGTCAACCATAAACTAACACTAAATATTTGCCTTGGAGGCCAGTGAAGTCAGAGATAAGGCCGAAACTGGGATCACACTTGCCCTTGGTTTCACCATCTGGAAAATGATGAGGGTGATCTTACTTCAAACTGGCTGCCAGGGCCCTTGTAGCACCTTCAGTGTTTCTTGAGGACATGCCAGTCCTCTCCTTGGTGCTGTGGATCCCACGTCCACCACTGTGTCTGTAGTAATAGAAACAGTAAAAGCATCACTCACATGTGCTTGCTAGGCACCAAACACTGTTCTAAGTACCACCCAGTACACACGCACTCAGTCATTTACCGTCCAAACTGTGAGGGATGTTATGTTATATTTTCACATTTTACAAATCAGGAAACTGAGACACACAAAAATTATAATTAGGGAGAAGGATAAATTAGGAGTTCGAGAGTAACATACATAGACTACTATATGTATTAATAAAATAGGGAGTTCCCTATTTTTCGCTCAGTGGTTTCTGACTCTTTGCCACCCCATGGACTGTAACCCATGAGGCTCCTCTGTCCCTGGAATTCTCCAGGCAAGAATACTGGTGTGCAATATCTTGTATCAACCTGTGATGAAAAATAATCTGAAGAAGAATACATATATGAATATTCAGTTATGCATATACATCTACATGTATATGTGTATCTATGCCTATAGATAACTGCTGTACACCTGAAACGAATACAACATAGTAAATAAACTACAGTTTTTTTTAAAAAAAAAAGGTTAAAAAAGAAAAGTTAAAGTTGCCCCAGGTCACATACAATGAGTAGCGGAGCAGGTTAGGGGATGGCCAGCCAGATTCACATCCTGCTTTCGGAATGCTGGCCGTCTGATAAGGGCATGGGCCATGAGACACTCAGCTGCAATTAAGTGCTGTTGCCTGAGCAAATAAACACATAGCAGAGGCAATGAACTAAATATGGGGGTTAGTCAAAGTGTCATATGAGATAAAGGGTTACATGAGACACGTCTGATGGCCAGGGGCTGGGGGTGGTGGTGGCTGCAGGGCACAGGGTGAGCAGCCTGCTGAGAACAAACATTCCAAGTCTAAGGATGAAAAGAAGCTGAGTATGGGATGCCATTGGGACGTTCAGAACGGCTTGGGAGTATGATTGAAGGCAGGAGGCAGCAGCTGTGTGGAGGAAGGTCCCTGAAGGGCCTTTATGAGTGGACTTTAGGGACTTCTTTGGTGGTCCAGTGGTTAAGAATCTGCTTTGCAGTGCAGGGGACGCAGGTTTGATCCCTGGTTGAGGAACTAAGATCCCACGTGCCTCTAAGCAACTAAGCCCACACCGAAGCTACTGGGCCTGACATAGCCAAATAAATAAACAACGAAAAAAGAAAGAGTGGACTTTATAGTGAAAGGAGCTCGTCATAGTGGGTAGTGAGGAAGTGAACTGCTCAGACTTGGCTGTTGTGAGATGACTGGGGTTTCCTTTAGAGGCTAAGATCTGAGGAGACGCTTGGTAGTAACAGGGATTAGGACTGGGGCATTGGCCACGAGAACAGAGAGAAGATGGGTTATGAAGGCCAGGGAAGAGGTAAGGATGATAGACCTAGTGCCCTTGGAGTATCCACCCAGGCACCTGGAGGCAAGACGGCTCCTGTGAGTCAAAGGCATTTTTTGGAGAGGGCCACACAGGTGGCCTTCAAGTAATTATGCACCTAGGGGGCAGTACCCCCATAGAACTGGGTCCATGGTGGTACCATGTGCTGACGGAGAGAACAGGTCAGACCCTCTCCTCCCCACTCCTGTAGGCCTCTTATATCCTAAGTGGAAACTTCAACCAATGAAGACAGACGGCTGGTAGGCTTTTGGAATAAACGGCAGAGCATAGGAAGACCTATGTGGGGGTGATATTGGTGCCTCGCCCAGGACCTCTTTGTATGGGGGTACTGCCCCCCAGCTGCATAATTACTTGAGTGGCCACCTGTGTGGCCCTCTCCAAAAAATGCCCTTGACTCACAGGAGCCATCTCACCTGGATGTGTCTGGGTGGATACTCCAAGACCCCTCCCCGCCAGACACACACTAGAGTCTGGCCCGTGAAGTAATACATAAGGCAATAGGAAGAGCCACCTCCTTGCTTCAAGATGGGACAACTCTGTGGTTGACTGGTGGTGCTGGGACCCCCTAACCCCATGGACCAGGCTGAGAACAGGCTTTCCTGAGACAGCATCCTCTCTCCCCTCCTCCCTCTTCCTCAGGCCCCTTCTCTCTCCCTGTGGTGGATTTATTGAATCCTCTCAAAATTCATAGTTTGAAACCCTGACCCCTGGTACCTCAAAGTGAGGCTGTATTTGGAGATAGGCCTTTAAAAAAGTTAATGAGGTTAGAACGATAACATGATGTTGAGCTTCCCTCTTAGCTCAGTCAGTAAAGAATCTGCCTGCAATTCAGGAGATCTGGGTTTGATTCCTGGGTCGGGAAGATCCCCTGAAAATGGAAATGGCAACCCACTCCAGTATTCTTGCCTGGAGAATCCCATGGACAGAGGAGCCAGGCAAGCTACAGTCCATGGGGTCACAAGAGTCAGACATGCTGCTGCTGCTAAGTCGCTTCAGTCAATCCAACTCTGTGCCACCCCATAGACGGCAGCCCACCAGGCTCCCCCGTCCCTGGGATCCTCCAGGCAAGAACACTGGAGTGGGTTGCCATTTGCTTCTCCAATGCATGAAAGTGAAAAGTGAAAGTGAAGTCACTCAGTAGCGTCCAACTTGTCACGACCTCATGGACTGCAGCCTACCAGGCTCCTCTGTCCATGAGATTTTCCAGGCAAGAGTGCTGGAGTGGGGTGCCATTGCCTTCTTAGCAACTAAGCCACCGCTAAGTCGATCTGTCTGGTTTTCTGATAGGGGCTTCCCAGGTGGAGCAGTGGTAAAGAATCCACCTGCCAAAGCAAGAGATGCAGGAGATGCAGGTTGAGCCCCTGGGTCCGGACGGTCCCCTGGAGGAGGAAATGGCCACTCAGTTATACACATATTCTTCCTTTTCAGAGTCTTTTCTCATAGAGATTATTACACATTATTGAGTAGAGTTCCTTGTGCTGTGCAGTAGGTCCTTGTTGGTTATCTATTTTAAATATAGAAGTGTGTACATGTTCAGCCCAAGTTCCTGATTTATCCGTCCCACCACGTTTCCCCTTTGGTAACTGGAGTTTGTTTTCTAAGTCTACGAGTCTGTTTCTGTTTGGTAAGCAAGCTCATTTATATCATTTTTTAAAATTAGATTCCACTTATGAGTGATATATGATATTTTGTCTTCGTCTGACCTAGCCCCTTGATCTTCCACTTCCAGCCTCCAGAAATGTGAGAAAATAAACATCTATTGTTTAAGCCAGCCAGTCTGTGGTGCTTTGTTATACCCGCTCGAGGAAATGAATATACTCCCTTACCTACTTTTCCTAAAGAGCGTTGCCTGAGTAAACCCCAAGCACTGGGACCCTGGTCTCAGGCTCGGCTTTTAGGGGACGTGACCCAGGACACCCAAGTGACCCAGGACACCCAAGTGCTAAGGGAAAAATGTTTGGTTGTGTTCCAAATGTGTCAGCCTTTGTGGTTTATTTTTATTAACTTGTTAGAGGAGAGCTAATACCCAGGAAACAGGCTAACCAAGGACTCCCAAGGTCTGTCTGTTTTGGAGCTGGTCCAGGCTTTGGAGGAGGGGAATCCCCAAGTTTCCATGACTAGAGTCTCTCCCTTTTTCTCAGTTGCACAGCCTTCTGTGTCTTAAAACAGTGTAAGGAAAAATGTTTTAATGTACAGATAAATTAGTTTCTGGTTAAAGTAAAAGAAATGACTAAAACCAATTTCAGTTAATTAGAACACAGGAGGAGAAGGGGATGACAGAGGATGAGATGGTTGGATGGAATCACCGACTCAATGGACATGAGTCTGGGTAAACTCCGGGAGTTGGTGATGGACAGGGAAGCCTGGCGTGCTGCAGTCCATGGGGTCGCAAAGAGTTGGACATGACTGAGCTGAACTGAAACATTTAAAAAAATTTATTCTTTAGAGAAATATTTATTTTTATGTATTTATTTGGCTGTGCCAGTTCTTAGCTGCAGCACGAGGGATGTGGGGTCTTTTAGTTGTGGTATATGAACCCTTATGGGATACAGCATGCAGGATCTTGTTCCCTCACTGGGGTTCGAACCCAGGCTGCTTACATTGGGAGTCTTAGCCACTGGGAAGCCCCTACACATTTGAAAAAATTTCTTGACATCAGATGCTTGTCTTTACCGTATGACTTTACCCTCTGGGTGTGTACATGTTGCTGTCGTTGCTCTTCAGTCACTGAGTCATGTCTTACTCTTTGTGACCCCTGCCAGGCTCCTCTGTCCAAGGGATTTCCCAGGCAAAAATACTGGAGTGGGTTGCCATTATTTTCTCCAGGGGATCTTCCCGACCCAAGGGTGGAACCCATGTTTCCTGCATTGGCAGGTGGGTTCTTTACCATCTGAGCCACCAGGGAAGCCCGGCTGTGTACATAGGGGAGATGTAAAGGGGAAAAGTGGGTTAGGAAATTATCCAGGGTCAAATTCTGATTCAGCTGGGGTGGGATTTTAAACTCTTTATTATACCTAGCTTCAGGCTGAAAAATGAAAATTAGTTGCTCAGTCGTGTCTGACTATTTGCAACCCCCTGGACTGTAGCCCACCAGGCTCTTTTGTCCATGGGATTCTCCAGGCAAGAATACTGGAGTGGGTAGCCCGTCTCATCTCCAGGGGATCTTCCCAACCCAGGGATTAAACCCAGGTCTCTTGCACTGCAGGCAGATTCTTTACCATTTGAGCTACCTTCAGGTTAGTTTTTTGTTTTTGTTTAAAAGACAAGAAAACTAACAGAAAAAAAAAAAAAGTCCCAAACCTGTTTAAGTTCCTTCTCCCTCTAGCATTCTAGTTATTCTGACAACACGCTGGGATATTTTGGATAAGGGTATTGTTCCGGATACTTGGGTCAACCAGATAAGCAGAGTCTCACCGCTCTGCATTCACATGTGCAGTCACAACGCTCCCCCGTTCTCAGTGGTGAACTTCACCTCTTTTCACCTTTCTGTCCTCAATTCCCCTGGCTGGCTCTGCGTGTCAAATAAACCTCTCCAAATAGACTTGGAGCCTGGATCGGCAGCATTTATTGAAAACCCATTATGTCCTGTTTATTCTGCTGCAATCAGAGCTGCCCATTTCTGATACACACTAATGGGAAAGTTTTGGCCAAAGAGCAGTCGATTGTTCTGGGTCTGTCCCGTCCCGTGATACCAAACATTCATCTGTGCAACGCATCTGAAATCTTTTGTCCCCTAGTAGCTAGCAGTTAACCTTGACAGAGAGAGAAAAAGAGAGGGAGGAAGAGAGAGACAGAGGGAGAGAGTGTTGGAGGTGGGTGGGTGTTGATTTGATTAGCTTGGGGCACTTTATGCTGTGTTTTTGAAGAAGTGTCAAAATCCCCATAGTGTGTCTTCTAGCGCACAGTTTATTTTCTTAAGCCTCTGCTGACAGGGAACTGACCAAGAGACCCAGGAGGTGCCTGAAACATGCAGGAATGAATAGTCTTTTTCCTTTTGTCCAGCAGAGCGGGTTCCTCGTGGTTTCTAAAAGCTGTCCAGGGACGCCCATTCAAAGTGGCTTGAGGCGTGACTCAAGAAAACTTAATGAAATGTGCATAAGATGCGCTCATTTTCTTTTTTTCAACGTGCAATGATAGTGGATAAGTAATTGTAGAATATTTTTAAAAGCAGGGAGTTGCCAGGGATCAGTAACTCCTAAAAAAGTAAACTCCTTGAGGAGAGCATCCTTGCCTCATTTATTTTTGTATTGTCACAGTGTCGAACTGTGCTTGGCACATTGGGCCATGAATAAATAAAGTGATGAGTAACAAATGTGGCCCCGAGGCTCAAATTCTGGTTCCTGCTCCAGCCGACAGAACAATTTTAATCCTGCATCTTGCAACCGGCAACAGGTTAAGTGCAACATAAACCAGCACTGCGTGAAGCCAGCTGCCCTGTCCTCCTTGACCCTGGTTCATGTCTTCATAGCATGTACGGCCTTCACAAATGATTTCATACATTCCCCGGTGGGGCATGTATTGCTTGTCTCCCCTACTAGTATGTGAGCCCCGGCCGCTGCAGCTTAGTCACTCAGCTGTGTTCGATGCTTTCGATCCCGTGGACTGTAGCCTGCCAGGCTCCTGTATTCATGGGATTCTTCAGGCAAAATACTGGAGTGGGTGGCCTTTCCTTCTCCAGGGCATCTTCCCAACCCAGGGATCCAACTTGGGTCTCTTGCATTGTAAGCAGATTCTTTATCCTCTGAGCCACCAGGGAAGCCCCCATGTGAGCCTCAGTCGGCACAAACTCTGTGCATGGCCACATTGCATGATGTAGGATCTTAGTTCTCTGACCGGCACTGAACCTGTGCCATTGATAGTGAAAGCATGGGGCCCTAACCACTGGGCAACCAGGGAACCTCCTCTGTGCATCTTATTTGTAGGGGTTCCCAGGTGGCACTAGTGGTAAAGAACCCACCTGCCAATGCAGGAGACATAAGAGACCTGGGTTCAATCCCAGAGTCAGGAAGATCCTCTGCAGGAGGAAATGGCAACCCACTCCAGTATTCTTGCCTGGAGAATCTCAGGGACAGAGGAGCCTGGCGGGCTATGTAAAGTCCATAGGGTAGCAAAGAGTTGTATCCGACTGAAGTGACTTAGCGCATGGGCATGCATGCTGTCTAGATAATCTCAGGCTCACGTAGTTGAACAAGAATAAATTTTGTTGAATGAATGAATATGTAAATGAATGTAGGAACACAGAAGATGTACAAGTATCACCTAATTAGATACATAGTCATTGAGAGAGTAATCTGCGCACTGTGCTGTTTTAGACCCTGTAAAAGAGCCAGATCCTGTTTTCAAAGAATTTATAAGCTCTTTGGAAAGAAGAAAGACCAACATCCTCTCTGACCTTCACTCTCCCATCTCGTGAACTTGCACCACTGACTCCGTGGTCAATAGGACTCACCATCTACTGGAGCCGTGGATGTTTCTCTAGCACTGAAGTGGGTTCACTCTTAAGATACACATGTACAAAGTTCTAAAGAAAACCAAACGAATCAAGGGTGACACATCAGAACAGTGGTTGCCTTCCTGGGGAGGGAGGGATTGGAATTGACTAGAAAGGAGCATAAAGGAACTTCTAGGGTGTTGAAAAGTTTTTAAAACTTGATTGGGGTGGTGTTTACATGGGTATATGTGATTGTCAGGCCCCACTGAACCTTGAAGATGTGTGCATTTCATGATCTTTAAATTACGCCTCCATTCATTAGAGGACAATGTTTGAGAGGAGATAATATTTAGAGGATGATTTCTACTCAAGGACACGTGCTCCTATTACATCTTAATTTGCCCCTGACCAGATCCCTGTGGGGCTTCCCTCAGAGCTCAGTTGGTAAAGAATCCGCCTGCAATGCAGGATATCCTGGTTCAATCCCTGGGTTGGGAAGATCAGCTGGAGAAGGGATAGGCTACCCACTCCAGTGTTCTTGGGCTTCCCTAGGGGCTCAACAGGTAAAGAATCCACCTGCAATGCGGGAGACCTGGGTTTGATCCCTGGGTTGGGAAGATTCCCTGGAGAAGGGAAAGGCTACCCACTCCAGTTTTCTGGCCTGGAGAATTCCATGGGCTGTATAATCCATGGGGTTGCAAAGAGTCGGACATGACTGAGTGACTTTCACTTCACTTCTCAGATCCCATATGCTCCCTTCTCCTCCATCACTGACACAGTGCAGGTGTGTTTGTATAGGCAGAGGAGTGGCTAGAATCTGCTAAAACATCTTAGGGTGGTTTGCATCATCAGAGTGGACAGAACACATTCATGCTAAGTCATTTCAGTTGTGTCTGACTCTTTGTGACCCTATGGACTGTAGCCCACAAGGCTCTTCTTTCCAAGGGATTCTCCAGGCAGGACTACCGGAGTGGGTTGCCATTCCCTTCTCCAGGGGATCTTTCCGACCCAAGGACTGAACCTGAGTCTACCGTGTCTCCTGCATTGCAGGCAGATTCTTTACCACTGAGCCACTCGGGAAGCCCCTCAAAAAGTGATAGATTTATCCAAAAAAGTGATAGCTTTGCACCTTGCCTGTCGTTAAGGACCTTAATCTCTCTGGAAGCAGAGCCCCAGATGAATCCAGCCATTTTTCCTACACTCATATAATCAACCACAGGGAACTGGGTTTGAAACTTAGAACAACTCCCTCCCCACTCCCATCACCCCCGTATCTGAGCTAGCTTTCTTTCCATCTTAGTGCGTGGAGCAGGAAGCCTTTTTTGTTTTTAATAAACCCATGTTCTAATCTTTGATCTATCACATTATTATCTGTATGAACTCAAAATGATTTACTTAACTATCTTCATGCCTCAGTTTCCACATCTATAAAATGGGGTTACCTCTGGTTAGGATACAATGAGATAATCTCTAACCACACTGGGTGTTTAATAACTGCCGGCCCCTCCTCCTTCCAACCTATTCATTACTAATTCTCTGCACTTCCTTCTCATACTCAGGCCCTTGGTATGTTTATTCACAAGGTTATGATATAGTGAATCAGTTCTTTAAAAAAATATTTTTCTTCATGGGAATTAATAACCCTAACTGTTTGAGTAGAGCTTAAAAATTTCCATAAGCCTCTTTTCCCCATCCCCAGCAAACTCTCAGTCCAATAAGAAAATAAATCTCATAAACATGACAAACTACAGCCTATTGCAAAGAAACCAGATAGCTTTCTTTAAAAAAGAAAATATGTGAAAAGTTAGAAACACTTGGATTTTTGGTAGACTTTCTGTCATCTTTGGCAAATTGTTCACTGTCCCGTGTCCACTAAAGAACTTCTCATGATAAAAATGGCTGTCTCTCTTGCAATGTTGAGACCCCTCCAAAGAAATAATTATTTTCTCTGTCTAAATACCTTTTAGGAAAAATGTTGAGGTCTTGTGTCGGATGGTCATGTGGTCCCTCAGATGACCTTGGGGACATTCTGGTACCGAGTCTGTGGTTGGAAGGGGCCAAAAGGGACCCCTGCTGCTTGCCCAGTGATGTATTTATCTCGCTGCCCTGTCCCCTCAGCAGCTTCTTCTTCTGCACACTGTGCAGGAAAGTTCTGTCCCCCTTTCCTCCCCAGAGATTCCAACCTTGGCAACAGCTCTTCAGAGGGTTGACTAGGCAACTAGGAGCGCAGACGGCACACACTCACACGCACACACACAAAGGTCTTGTAGACTTTATGGGAGAAAAGCAAGCAATCCAGAAAGGAATGATTGATAAACCCACTGTCCTCTCTTCCCACCGTGCAGGCCCCAGCCGGGGAGGACTGGATCCTATGCGGAAGCCACACAAGAGAGATTGTCCCCAGCATCATCACAGTCCTCCCTGCAGCCAGATCTGGGCTGTAGCTCTGGCCCCCAGTGACCTAATGTTCTGCCCAAAGGTGTGGCTTACACGGCAGTGTTCACCATTCCTGCAAGGGGGGCTCCAGGGCGTGGTGCTTTTTATTTCACGATGGACTCAGTAACCTCTAAGAAATCACACACTGCACTCAGGACCATGCAAGACAAACACACTCATCAAACCCCATGAGAGTCAGGTCTTAAACCTGGAACTTCAGGTTCTAGCTGGTCACCTTAGCACAGGCTGCAGATTCTTTTCTTTTCTTTTTTTCAGCCCAGCTGCTCACTTATGGGATCTTAGTCCCCCAATCAGAAATCGAGCACAGGCCCACGGCAGTGAAAGCGCTGAGTTTTAACCATTCAGGGCACAGATTTTGCCTGTGTTCTTTAACTCAGCAATTGTGTTTTTCAATCCGACCGTGCTTCCCCAAAGGAAATCATTTTTATTTTTTAGATGTTTTTTTGTTGTGGTGAAAGTCACATAAAACACAGTTTTAACCATATTTAACTGTACAGTTTAGTGGTACTAAGTACATACACATTGTTGAGCAACTCGCACCATTATCCATATCCCATATTCCCGAAGTAAATCTTGGTCATGTTTTCCAGAATCCCCTCTGTCTGGCTTCACTCACAGCATATCACCCGGGGGGAACCTTGGGAGTAAACCAGCATCTCTGTGCTCCCCTCCAGATAAGGCTCAGCCCTGGCCTCTGTCCCCACCCTCCTCATGCCTTCCTCCCTCTTGACTTTGGCGGCAAAGCAAGGCCGGGCACAGAACGTGCCAGCTGCTGTGATTTTTCTCAGAAAGAAGGCGAATATGGGGGCTGGGAAGGCTAATCCTAGGTCCATCCTAATAGAGCTACAGGTGGAGGATATTCATGGACTTGATTCTCAGTTTTATTTTCAAGTTAAGAAAAAAAAAATCTGATGGAAAACTTTTTCAGTTTGGCTCACAAGGAAACTTTGGGACTGATGGCTAGTAAGAAATACATCTTTAATTTCATGCATGTGTTTTGCAAAATGTTAATAGAATGTGGAGAGCTCTGTAAATTGAGCAGACTCAATAAATAATGGCAATTTCTAGCTTACTCGGGTATCTATCATTTGAACCCAATAGCTGTCATCAGTAGTCAAATAACAGAGGAAAAGGACCTAAATTTTAGTAGAGGCACCTCTGGAGAGAGGGCAACCCCAGGTAGGGTTGAGGATGAACCAGGCAAATCCTGAAAACAAGAATATGTTTCCAAGTCTACACGTCCTCTTTTAAAGCTTTTTCCAACATTCTAGGAACCTGGACTCTGAACTCTCTTCTAAAACTCCAGGTTGCATCCCGGGAGACATATGCCCCTTTCTTCCCAAACATTTGTTTTAAAATCAAATGGGCTGAAATCTATAAGCAGGGGTGAGCGTGGGCCTAGGGGATATACTTAGGGAGATTCATTTTCTGGCAGGACAGAATTATCTTAAATAATGAATAAGGGGCTGTTGACCATAGCACTTTTATTGAACCACAGCAATATGCTGAGCTCGATATGTTAATAATAAAGCGAACAAAAATAAAGACGGTGCTTGGCTCTACTTCATTCACTGACTGGGAAATGAAAGCATGAACATGCTTTACAAGTGGCTGGCTCCTTTCCACCAGGTAGAATGCCAAATTTAAAAATAGGAAACCAAGCTTTGAAGTATATATCACAGCAGTTTTCCACAAATTCCACATTTTCCAAAACTGTAGAGTCACGCAAGTCTTGGTATTTGGATGGGCCACTGGGTTTATCAATTCTTTTTTTTCCCTTGTAAGACATTTGTGGGCTTCCATGGTGTTTCAAACTGTAAAGAACTTGCCTGCCAATACAGGAGACACAGGTCTGATCCCTGGGTTGGGAAGATACACTGGAGAGGGAAATGGCAACCCACTCCAGTATTCTTGCCTGGATAATTCCATGGACAGAGGAGCCTGGTGGGTTACAGTCCATGGGGTCACAAAAGAGTGGGGCATGACTTTACAGCTAAACACCACCAGTTCAGTTCAGTTGCTCAGTTGTGTCCGACTCTTTGCAACCCCATGGACTGCAGCATGCCAGGCCTCCCTGTCCATCACCAACTCCCAGAGCTTACTCAAACTCATGTCTATAGAGTCGATGATGCCCTCCAACCATCTCATCTTTTGTCATCCCCTTCTCCTTCTGCCTTCAATATTTCCCAACAGGGTCTTTTAAAATGAGTCAGTTCTTCAAATCAGGTGGCCAAAGTATTGGAGTTTCAGTTTCAGCATCAGTCCTTCCAGTGAATATTCAGGACTGATTTCCTTTAGGATAGACTGATTGGGTCTCCTTGCTGTCCGAGGGACTCTCAGGAGTCTTCTCCAACGCCACAGTTCAACAGAATCAATTCTTCGGGGCTCGACACCACCAAGCTGTTTGTAAATTGCTAGCAAAAGATTACTAGGACAGTTTTTACTACCAAGAATAAAAGGAGCCCTCTAGTGGTCAGAACGTGCACAGACCAAACAACGCAAACTCCATTCCGTTTGCAAAATTTCAGGGTTTAGTCTTAACTAGACTTAATATTTAAGCCTCAAATCTAAGAATGTTTTGCCATTAGGAAAAGGATAAGATAATCCAATTTAAAAAGCAATGTTTTGACATACACTTGGAAAGAATAGGGGGCCTCAAAAGAAACAGGTTAATTGTAATTTGTCTTACAATGAAAGCAGAAAAACAGTCACATTGTATAGGTTTCATAACTGCCTTTCCTTGCCGTGACTTTATTGTGGGGTTTTTAAATTAGATGTTGCATCATCCTACGATGGGAAGCATGCAACTTGGCTCCTTCAGGCCTCAAAGCATACTCTGTGGATTTGGAAGGCATTGAACACAACTTAGGGACTAAACCACCACCACCAAACTCCCATAACTGGAGCACAGGGGTCTGGGATCAGAATTGTTTGGGTTTGTACAAAACGGGTAATTTCTCTCCTTGTGCCCCGCCATTGATTTCTGGATCTCAGGTATGGATGTTTTGTGTGTGTCTTCTTTTTCCCCGGTGGGTTTGCACTGGAGCCACTATCTGTAGAACCTGGCTTTGCCAAGCGACTCCTGCTTTTCCTAAAGATCTTTACTTCCTGCTGCTGCTGCTAATTATTTTTATTTATTTACTTATTTGGCTGTGCCAGGTCTTATCTGCTACATGCTGCACCCTCTATCTTCATTGCAGAATGAGGAATCTTTTTAGTTGTGGTACTGAGGACTTTTGGTGGGAGCATGTGAATACTTAGCTGTGGCATGTAGGGTATAGTTTCCTGACCAGGGATCAAACCCAGGCCCCCTAGAGTGGGAGCACAGAATCATAGCCACTGGACCACCAGGGGAGTACCTTTTTTAAAAAATACCAACATGTACTTTAAAAAAATGAGATAATTATAGGTTCATAGGAAATTGAGGAGGGAGGTCCAAATGGGGAGGTCCCACTTACTCATCACTTAGACTCATCATGGTTACATCTTATATAACCACAAGACACTGGCAAAACCAAGAAGCTGAAGTTGCGACAAGCCATAGAATTTCATTCAACTTTCACTGGCTTTACAAACATTCATTTGTGTGGGTGTATGGAGAGGGCGATGGCATCCCACTCTAGTGCTCTTGCCTGGAAAATCCCATGGACGGAGCCTGGTGGGCTGCAGTCCATGAGGTCGCTAAGAGTCGGACACGACTGAGCGACTTCACTTTCACTTTTCACTTTCATGCATTGGAGAAGGAAATGGCAACTCACTCCAGTGTTCTTGCCTGGAGAATCCCAGGGACGAGGGGCCTGGTGGGCTGCAGTCAATGGGGTCACACAGAGTCGGACACGACTGAAGCGACTTAGCAGCAGCAGTAGCAGCAGCATGCATGTGTGTGTATCAAGTTCAGTGCAGTTTTATCACATGTGTGGGTGTTTGTGTAACCATACCTGTGATCAGAAAACAGAACTGTGCCATTAGCACCGAATTTCTCATGTAATTCCTCATACCCACACCCAGCTTCTCCTCTACCAACCCCTACCTGGTGGCAACCCCTAAACCTATTCTCTAGCTTCATAAGTTTGTTATTTTGAAAACGTGTAAATGGAATCGTATGTCATCTCTCGGAGATGAACCTTTTTTTACTCAGCATATTTCCCTTGAGATTTATCCAAATTGATGTGTGTCTCAATAGTTTGCTCTTTTTCACTGTTGAGTTGTATTCCATGGTGTTTCCATACCCCACTTTGTTTAACTATTCACCCACTAAAGGACATTTGGCTTATTTCTGGGTTTTGGCTAATATGAATAGAGCTTCTGTGAACATTCTTATACAGATTTTTGCTAAATTACAAAATGCTGGTGAAAGAAATCAAAGATAGCCTAATAGCTCCCTTTTAAGGAGAACCAACTCAATTTCTTCAGCTGAAGGTCACATTCATTTACCTAATACTTAGCCTCTTTGAGGGCTCTTTATGGGAGCCTCCTTTTGATAGAAGTCCCTCTGGGATCCGAGTTTAAATTTTTACTCCTTTATTATATGGCAAAATAAAATATCATTTATTTGTGACGGAGGCTCAAGATAGAGGGGACATGTGTATATCTATGGCTGGTTCATGTTGATACATGGCAGAAACCAGTGCAACATAGTAAAGCAGTTATCCTCCAATTAAAAATAAATAAATTTAAATAGAAAAGAAAAACTCATTAACTGATGTGTTTAAAATTTTCATATATGGACCAATGGCATAGAGCTTTCATCCTTGCCATTGTCCCCATCCCTAAAGTCTATTGTTAGGATTAGTTATTTCCTAAGAATTAGGTGTGCCATCCTAGACTAACGTCATCCAATATGGTAGCTGCTAACCACATGTGTCTTTTGAACCCACAGCATTTTTAATTGAGATGTGCTTTAAGTGTGAAATACATACCAAGCCAAAGACTTACTATGAAAGAAAGAATATAAAATATGCCATTGGTACATTTTAATTACTGATTCATGCTGAAATATTACTTTGGATATACTAGGTTAGATAAAGTACACTATTCAAGTGAATTTTGTTGACTTCTTTTTAATTTTCTTTAATACAACTGGAAAATTTAACACTATGTGGCTAGTGTGAAAGGTGTATGTATGTCTATTGGACAGTGATGTCCTCAGAGGAAATGAAGACGGAGGGTGGCTAAGGAACTTGCCCAAATTCACCCTATAAACACGTTCCTGATGTCCTCTGTTTATGCTGTTTTTCATTCCAGTGATTACTGATTGGCTGTGTGTCAACATCATGCTTTTGGGTTAAACGTGTGACAGCAGGAAGAGATCCTTGTGCTGGGACAGTCAAGCGCTATCCAGATGCTTCTGGATGGTGGGCTCCATTTCAGGATGCCACTGATGCTATCCTCTTGCGTCTGCTGGCTGCCTCCTACGGCAGCCTCGAGGAACCTGCGCTTCACATGTTCCACTTGGTACAGACATGTTTGAACTACCTTCCACCTTCCATTTTTCTTCCATGTCTTCCGTTGCACTTTTAAAGCCATTTCAGAATCTGTAGCATGTCCTCAGCACATCTCATGCATATGGGCTAACATTTATTCAACAGTAATGCCCAATTATGTACCATAAATTATAATAATTATTTAACCCTCACAATAGCTCAGTGAGGTACACACTAGCATGTAATATATATATTTATACATTTATACACATATCATTGGAGAAGGAAACGGTAACCCACCCCAGTATTCTTGCCTAGAGAATCCTGTGGACAGAGGAGCCTGGTGGGCTGCTGTCCATAGGGTCGCACAGAGTCAGACACGACTAAAGTGATTTAGCATGCATGCATGCGTTGGAGAGGGAAATGGCAACCCACTCCAGTGTTCTTGCCTGGAGAATCCCAGGGACAGGGGAGCCTGGTGGGCTGCCATCTATGGGGTCGCACAGAGTTGGACATGACTGAAGCGACTTAGCAGCAGCCGCATACATATATCATATATATATAGATTTAAATATATTTTATATATTTACATACATATTATATGTAATATAATATATTGCTATATGTAAATATACATATATAACATATTTATGTATCTTTATGTGTATATTATATATATCCCCTAACAATACAAATAAAAAATAGTTTTTCCTTTCCAATAACAAAAATTTAGAAATCTAAATTACCATTAGCAGAAAAATGGGTAAACTACATTTGGCAAATGATCCAATTTTCTCCCCCAAAATTCCTTATGCTAAAGGAATTGTTTGTTTAAAAGAGAATTGGCAACAAGATATACACAGAACAGTTTTTGAATCTAAGTCAGGCAATGGCACCCCACTCCAGTACTCTTGCCTGGAAAATCCCATGGACGGAGGAGCCTGGTGGGCTGCAGTCCATGGGGTCACTAAGAGTCGTACACGACTGAGCGACTTCACTTTCATTTTTCACTTTCGTGCATTGGAGAAGGAAATGGCAACCCACTCCAGTGTTTTTGCCTGGAGAATCCCAGAGAGGGGAGCCTGGTGGACTCCACAGAGTCAGACATGACTGAAGCGACTTAGCAGCAGCAGCAGCAGCTACTTGTAAAGCTGTGGGGCCAGGTTTCCAGCTGAGTGACCTTGGGCAAGTTATTCACCCTCTCTGTGCCTCAGTCTGTAACACTGGAGAGGACTCACCTCTTGGGGCTGTAGAGATGAGTAAAGGAGTTAAGGGTTGAACATGCCTACAGCAATGCCTGGCATACAGTGTCAGCTCTTATTGTTTCACACGTCCATAATTTTGAATTTCAACTTTTTAAAAAGTCTTTGTTATTAGGAATGAAGATAATGAAAATATTCTGGCCAAAAGTGCAGATGTTATTTTTTAGATAGAGTTGGTAATTCTCTAAATGGAGAGCCGGCATAAACTTGGAAATGACTTTGATAAATCCGGAGTGTTGCTGAAGCAAATATTCACTGAGGAATACAAATTTAGTAAACAGCTATGAAAAGAGATAACATTAATTACAATCCACAGAGACACTGAATAGGGAATATAGTGCTGGAAACATCTCAAGAGTGGGAATTCAGAGAGCCAGCTGCAGGCTTCACCACTCAGGAGCCAGATCTTCTCAGAGAATTTCCAGACCCTCCCCAGCCCATGCGCTTTGCTCTCAACTGTGGGTAAGGACTGACCTACAACTTAGGGTGCTGATGAGCGAGTGACAGTTAGTTGGGGATTTTCCTGGTGGCTCAGGTGGTAAAGAGCCTGCAATGCATAAGACCTGAGTTTGATTCCTGGGTTGGAAAGATCCCCTGGAAAAGGGAATGGCTACCCACTTCAGTATTCTTGCCTGGAGAATTTCCTGGACAGAGGAGTCTGGGGGACTACAGTCCACGCAGTTGCAATGAGTCAGACGAGAGTGAGCAGTTAACATTCACTTACTCACCTTGTACACATCTTAGATGTGTGTTGACGAGCCCTTAGGTGACAAAGTTAAACATCACTAGCATCACTGCTGCTGTTGAAATTATCACAGAGACATGTTTAGTGGCAAAACAGCCTGTGTGGAGTGGGCTCAGTTTATTAAATGAGACAGAGGATGAGATGATTAGGTAGCATCGTCGACCCAACGAAAGTGAATTTGATCCAATTCTGGGAGATAGTGAAGGACAGAAGAGCCTGGCGTGCTGCAGTCCACGGGGTTGCAAAAAGTCGGACACGACTTAGTGGCTGAACAATAACAAATTCCTCAAAAATGCTATAGCCCATGATACTGAGATACGAGAAGCAAAACAGGAATGGTTTAGAGAATTCTTTTTCTGTGTGTCTTCTTCCTTTAAGTGTTTCACCTTAGTCCAACTTTGCTAGAAAACACTCCTTTTTCTGGTTTCCTTGTTTGCTCCTGCTATGAAAAAAGGATGTGAAGAAAAGAGACACAAAAATATAGTGAAGGATGCAATTAGTTCTGCGAGGGAAAGTCCAGGGGTTGGGGATTGTTTGGCTCAGAGAAAAACAGGCTGAGGGAGGCTCAATGATGACCTTTAGAAAAATGTAAGGTCTTAATGTGGGGAATGTGCGCCAGGTTTTCTGTCCATTTTGTGGAGGACCCAATTAGTGGACATGAACTCAAATTAAAGAAGAGGGATTTCATGTCCATAACTGTGATCAGAAGTCACAGCGAATAAGTCTTGCTGGAGCTGCCAGGAGAGAACAGGAGTTGGCCTCCAGAGGTTTGAAGAAAAGCAAAAACAAAAGTAAGCCATTAAGACACTCTTTCAAAAATCTCTTCCAGGCCAGGAGTTCTGCTGTTCTCTGGCTCTCACTCCTAAGCAAAGAATGTAAAACTGATTTTCTTATTTTCAGTGCAAAATGCTATTTTCTCGCTCATATCTGGGATGTTTATCAAGTGCCCCAAACCACTTTCTCCTTCATTGCTCCTCCTCGTTCCTCCAGCTCCATCGTAAGACTGGTTGCTGTTGTGGTTGTTGTTCAGTTGCTCAGTTGTGTTGGACTCTGTGACCCCCATGAACTGCAGAATGCCAGGTTTCCCTGGCCTTCACCATCTCCCAGAGTTTGTTCAAACTTATGTCCACTGAGTCGGTGATGCCATCCAGCCATCTCATCGTCTGTTGCCCCCTTCTCCTCTTGCCCTCGATCTTTCCCAGCATCAGGGGCTGTTCCAATAAGTTGACTATTTGCATCAGATGGTCAAAGAATTGGAGCTTCAGCTTCAGCATCAGTCCTTCCAGTGAATATTCAGGGTTGATTTCCTTTAAGATTGACTGGTTTGATCTCCTTGCAGTCCAGGGGACTCTCATGAGTATTCTTCAACACCACAGTTTGAAAGCATCAATTCTTCAGTGCTCAGCCTTCTATATGGCCCTTCTCTCACATCTGTATATGACTACTGGAAAACCATAGGTTTGACTACGTACATCTTTGTCAGCAAAGTGATTATGCTGTCTAGGTTTGTCATAGCTTTTCTTCCAAGGAGCAAGCGTCTTTAATTTCATGGCTGCAGCCACCGTTTGCAGCAATTTTGGAGCCCAAGAAAATAAAATATGTCAGTGTTTCCACTTTTTCCCCCTGTATTTCTGATGAAGTGATGGGACTGGATGTCATGATCTTCGTCTTTTGAATGTTGAGTTTTAAGCCCGCTTTTTCACCTTCATCAAGAGGCTCTTTACTTCTGGACTGCTGGTTAAATCTGCCCCTGCATATTTATCCCTATTTGTCTTCCCTTTACCTCTTTCTGTCCTCCTGGGGCTCATCCTCCTGTCTCCTCTCAAAGTTGCCTGTCTCCTTCCTCTATTTTCCAAATTTTCTGAGTTGCATCTCTGTTTTTTCTTTTATTATTTCTATTTCTAGGGCGTAAAATCAAGAGGCAGCTTGACAGCATGCCGTCACATGACTTTACGTTGTGTAATCCGAATGCATAGAGTCCTGAGATGCATTTTCAAGGTGTATTTTCTATGAAAATGTATAGGTTTAGCCCTTTCATTAAAATGTAATTCAAGTTCATTCTAAAATTGTAACGTATAAGGATAGCACAGTATGGTATGGTCTGGTATATACGAGCGTTTGGCAACTACTGCTGTGGGTCAAGTCTGGCCCTCTTCTTGTTTTTATATCATCTTTGGGCAAAGAATGGCTTCTATGGTTTTTAAATGTTTGAAAAAGGGTGGTCCAGTGGCTAAGACTCCGAGCTCCCAATACAGGGGGCCCAGGTTTGATACCTGATTTGGGAACAATGTTCCACATATTGTAACTAAAGATACTGCATGTGCAACTAAGACCTGGTGCAGCCAAATGAATAATTAAATACAAATAAATATTAAAAAGGGCTTCCCAGGTGGCGCTAGTGGTAAAGAACACGCCTGCCAATGCAGGAGACATAAAGAGACTTCCGTTCAATCCCTGTGTCGGGAAGATCCCTTGGAGGAAGGCACGACAATCTACTCCAGTATCATTGCCTGGAGAATCCCCTGGACAGAGAAGCCTGGTGGGCTACAGTCCACAGGGTCAAAAGGGGTTGGACACAATTGAAGTGATTTAACACGAATACTTTTTAAAAAGCACTAAGTAGGAAATAACACTTACAAGTGCACCTCCAGTTCTCTTGGGAAAAGTAGAGAAAAAGCATATAAAGTTGTGCCAGGAGGAAAGCCCTGCCTCAATTCTGACAAGAAATTAATATGTCCAGAGGTGGAAATTCACATACAGGAAGATTAAATGATAGTTCTCACAATATGTTCATGAAAATTTAATAAAGCACTTTCCTATGATATATATGCTCTGTGTGTGTGTGTCCATATTATAAGGCAGGATATATAAACATGTGCTTTTCATACTGTGGATTACAGAACCATACAATGGACCAGGAGATTTGCATCTCAAGATACAAAGAGATTTTGTTAGGTCGCTTTTCTCATTAAAAAAAAAAAAAAAAAATTTTTTTTTCTTACTTGTATGGCTGTGCTGAGTCTTAGCTGTGGCATGTGGGCTCTAGTTCCCTGACCAGGGATCGAATCCAAGCCCCCTGTCTTGGGAACATGAAGTCTTAGCCATTGGACCAGGGAAGTCCCTCTTCTCTCATCTTATACTTTAGTTCATTACAAAATAATCTGTTTCCAAGATGACAATTCTGGTGAGTTAAACATTTATTGAGCTCTTGTTAAGTACTAGGCATTCTGTTGGGTGCTGAGGAGGCAAAGAAAAGTGTAACCTGGCCCCTTGGCCTTTGGAGATTGCAGTAAGTGAACTAGCGGAAATTGTATCTTCTAAAGTCTTGTTTTCTGCTATCAGAATGATAGGAATATGAACCAGTAATTTTACTTCTAGGTGCCCACTCCAAAGAATTGAAAGTAGTTAGGCCAACAAATACCTACATGTAAATATTTGTAGAAATACTATTCACAGTAGCTGAAAGGCAGGAAACAGCCTTATCCCTCCGCAGATGAATGGTAACCACAATGTGGCCTATACATAAAGTGGGATATCGTTCAACTGCTAAAAAAATAGCCTTCTGATTCTACAATATGGATGTACCTTGAAAATATTAAGCTAAGTGAAGGAAAGAAGACAAATTTCACATCTCACACATCCAGAATAGGTAGGTTTGTAGAGACACGAAGCAGATTGGTGGTTGTCAGGGGCTGAGAGGAAGAGAGTGGAGGATGACTGCTTAGTGGGTATAGGCTCCTCTTTTGGGGTGATGAAAATATTTTGGAGCCAGATAATGGTGGTGGTTGTGTAACACTGTGGATATGCTAAATGCGTCTGAACTGTACACTTTAATAGGGTTAGTTTTACATTTTCTGTGACTATAAAATATTCTATTTCTGTGAATTTCACTTTAAAAATGGTGAATTTGTAAATAAACACAACCAGCATCACAATTGTGGTATTAGCACATTACTGCGTGCTTACCATGGTCTGTAGACTCTTCACATGGATTATCTTGTTGAATCCTCAAATTAACCCAGTGAGGGAGATGCCATTAGTATAAGCATCTTACAGACGGACAAACAGAAGTTTAGAAGCGTTGGGTGGTGTGTTTAAAGTCATACAGCTTGTAAGAATCGCTCGTAAGTTTCCCACTCGGCAGTGTGAGTCTCACGCTTGCACTTCCCAGCCTGTCTGCCTCACTGATCAGGATCTCCTGAATCTCTGTCCTTTCATTTCCCAGTGCCCATTTCCCCCACATATGCGGCCTTCTACTTCCCAACCTGCTGGGGGTGTCTGAAGGTCAAATAACTCGGGAAGGGTGACCTTCAATTTCCCCTGCTGACTCTGGGCTTCCGGAACCCAGGTGACTCAGCAGGGGGCCTGAGCCGCAGCTGTGGTCCTTCCGGCCCACCTTTGCCCTAGTTTCTTTCTAGATGAAATCTCCGTGCCTTTATTAAATAGCAGCACCTCACTTTGGTCACAAGAGCCCACCCACTTACTCTCATCAGTCATGGACATGCTTCAATGATTCTTCCTTTTCTCTTCTGTTCATCAATTTTTCTCTCCACCGGCCCGTTTTACCAGCATATTTATCTCCACCCCTCTTACAAGCCTCCATCTCACTTCTCTTTTCCTTTACAGCAAAAGTCCTTATAATGTTTGACCCCGATCCTGGGAAAGATTGACGGCAGGAGGAGAAGATGGTTGGAGGGCAGCATTGACTCAATGGACTTGAGTATGAGCAAACTTCGGGAGATAGTGAAGGACAGGGAAGCCTGGCATGCTACAGTTTGTGGGGTCGTAGACTCAGACACAACTGAGCAACCGAACAACAAATGTTTGTCTGATCCCTCTGTCTTCAATCTCTCTGCTACCCTTCTCTCTAAATTCACTAGAGGTCTGCTCCACCCTCCACCATTACTTCTCTGGTTAAGGTCCCCAAGCATCTCCTAATGCCTAGACCCCAGGTTGGCACTCAGTTCTCACCTACTTCATCTATCAGCAGCATTTGGTGCAGTTTCATCTCTTCTCCAAGACTTTCTTCCTTTGGCTTCCAGAACATTTATTCCCTTCAGTTTCCTCCCTGCTCAGCCTCCACGGCTATTTTAATCTTTCTTCTCTGACCTGTTAGATCAGAGGTGCCCAGAGCTGCATGCTGGACCTCTTCTCTTCTCCCCCTGTATCATCATGTGTGGAGACGGGATCTAGTTTTATGACCTTAAGTACCATCTATATCGGACTTCCCAGGCAGCAGAGTGGTAGAGAATCTATCTGCCAAAGCAGGAAATACAAGACACATGGGTTTGATCCCTGTATGAAGATCCACTGAAGAAGGAAATGGTAACCCACTCCAGTATTCTTGCCCGGAAAATTCTACAGACAGAAGAGACTGGCAGTCTACAGTCCATGGGATCTCAAAGAGCTGGACCCATCTGAGCACACATGCACACGTACACCATCTATATGCTGATGACTCCCAGATAAAGCCAGCCTGGACCGCTCTCCTCAGTCTAGGAGAGCAGACTCACATCTTCAAATGCTAACTTAACATCTCCATGTGATTGCCTAAAAGATATCTCAAATGTAAAGTATTTGAAACTGAATTTCTATACTTCCCTAAAAGCCAATTTATCACAGTTCTTTCCAAGTCTGCCTTCCAGCTGCTCAGACTACCAACCCTGGAGTCATCCCAGACTCCCCTTTCTCTCACTCTGCCATCCAGCCTGTCAAGAAAGCCTTTACCTGTGTCCAATCAGGAAAAAAAACGGCACCCACTATGGAGAACAGTATGAAGATGCCTCCAAAAACTGAAATTAGAGTTGCCATATTATCCAGTAATCTCATTCCTAAACATACATCTGGACAAAACTATAATTCAAAATGATATATGCACCCTTATGCTCATAACAGCACTATTCACAGTAGCAAAGATATGGAAACAAACTAAACATACATTGACAGATAAATGGATAAAGGAGATACAGTATACACATATATTTTGGCCACCTGATGTGAAAAGTTGACTCATTGGAAAGGACCCTGATGCTGGGAAATGAAGGCAAAATGAAAAGAGGGCAGCAGAGGATGAGATGTTTAGATAGCATCGTCAACTCAATGGACATGAATTTGAGGAACCTCCAGGAGACAGTGAAAGACAGGGAAGCCTGGAGTCCAGAGTTGGAGATGACTTAGTGACTGAACAACAAACAACAATATTATATATATTACATTTAATATATATAATGGAGTATTACTCAGCCATAAAAAGAAGGAAATAATACCATCTGTAGTTACATGAGGAGAAGGCAATGGCAACCCGCTCCAGTACTCTTGCCTGGAAAATCCCATGGATGGAGAAACCTGGTGGGCTGTAGTCCATGGGGTCACTAAGAGTCGGGCATGACTGAGCGACTTCACTTTCACTTTTTACTTTCATGCATTGGAGAAGGAAATGGCAACCCACTCCAGTGTTCTTGCCTGGAGAATCCCAGGGACAGAGGAGCCTGGTGGGCTGCCATCTATGGGGTCGCACAGAGTCGGATACGACTGAAGTGACAAGCAGCAGCAGCAACAGCAGTTACATGGATGGACCTAGTGATGATCATATTAAGCGAAGTAAGTCAGAAAGAGAAAGACAAATACTTCATGATATCACTTATACGTGGAATCTAAAATATAACAGAAATGGGATTTCCCTGGGGATCTTTAGCTCACACCATTGTGAGCTGAATAAAGAACTGGGACTGGATGACAATTACTGAGATAATTTGCTACACAGCAAAAACTTAACTGAAAACTAGATGAACCACCTTTAATAGATTTCTCTTTAATTTGCCTAATTAGATGAAAAATTATTTTAATGCAGCCTTGTGTATGTAAGTTACCTTGTGTTATAACTTGAAGTCCTTGACCTTTTTAAGTGTTGTCGCTCACAAATCTCACTGGTAGGAGCAGGCCTTGTTGTTTTACTATATTTCTCTTAGGAACCACATCTAGTTTCAAAAAGGCTTGTATTTTTAAAGCCCAACCCAAAGGACTACAAAAGTAAACTCTTGAAATTTTTAGACCCTTGAACAGACATTTGTGACATCTGGTTTCTTGAAATCTTCTAATGCACATCAGCTCCAAATGCAGAGAAAAACTCCAAGCCACAAGAAAGAAGAGAAAGACTTTAGTCCAAAGGGTTTTGCCTACTACCTGTCCAAACATGCTACCTTAGAAATGGTTACGTATTTAAAAGGTTTTTCCCTCATTCAGCTAAAGGGAAATTATTCTAAACATTTTCCGTATGTTCTGGACAATAATAAAAAGGCATATTTTTAGAGCATTGTTCCCTATGCCAGGATGTAAAAGTCACAGTCATCTTTCTATCAGGGAGCCATAAGGATGGACATGAATTTCTCATTTATTTTATGAAATTGTAATAAATGAATAAATCAGGAAATCATAATTGCATTTCCCAAAGGGCATGAGCAAAAGCCATTAAGGATGCCAGGAAATTTAGGGGAGGGAACAAGCTTCTTTCAGGAATAAAGCCCCCAAACAAAAAACAGCTGTTTTTAAACATTTGACGTGCAGAAAGACGAATTCCACCCTAACCATTGTTTCACAAAGTGCAAGAACGTCCCAAAGGGTTCTTTTCACTGCAAATGCTTTTGCCCCTGTTATGAAATCATAGTATCTGCTTCTAAAGTCTGCTCTTAATTTTCATCAAATCTGAAGGCAAAAATGAAAAATATGTCACCCTCGTCTTTTGAATTTTTTTTTATCTTTTGAATTTTAAAATGTATTTATTTTGGCCAGTGTGGGGAATATTTCCAGGTAGACAGTATTACTCTCTTCAATATGAAATGAGATATATTTTGAAATGCCAACCAACAACCAGTTTCATGGGAAAAACATGAGACGCTTATGCTGATCTCTTGCACGTTAAGGTGGGGACGGCAGTGTGTGTGTGTGTGTGTGTGTGTGTGTGTGTGTGTGTGACCTTGCAATAAATATCCTTCCATTGAAAAAACACACTTTCGTGCTGACACTTTAAGAAGCGAACTGAGCACATAATCTCCCAGTGAATTAGAGAAAGAGTCAATGAAATCATTAAGCACAAACTGTCTGATTAGCAACCTAGTTTATGAGATGCTCATTTTCCTCTTCTTTGCTCTTTTTGCATGATAAGTTGCTTCAGTCCTGTCCGACTATGTGTGATCCTATGGCCTGTAGCCTGCCCGGCTCCTCTGTCCTTGGGATTCTCCAGGCAAGAATACCGGGAGTGGGATGCCATGCCCTCCTCCAGGGATTGATCTTCCCGACTCAGGGATTGAACCTAGATGTCCTGCGTTACAGGCAGATTTTTTACGGTCTGATCTACTAGGGAAGACTTTTTGCTCTTCAAGTAAATGGTTTTCTCAACCTTATTTTGGGCTCACTTGGTAAAGAATCCACCTGCCAATGCAGAAGACGTGTGTTTGATACACCCGCCAGTATTTATTTTTTACTTTTTTAACATTTTTTTTTTGATGTGGACCATTTTTTAAGTCACTATTGAATTTTTAAAAATATAATACTGTTTATTTTTTATTTTATTTTTATTTTGCTAGAAAGGCATGTGGGATCTTAGTTCCCTGACCAGGGATTGAACCCACACCCTCTGCATTGGAAGGCAAAGTCTTAACCACTGGACCACCAAGGGAGTCTCTAATGCTAATTTTTTTTAATTCTATTTTTTTTTATTAACTAATTTATTTATTTTACTTTACAATATTGCATTGGTTTTGCCATACATTGACTTGAATCTGCCATGAGTGTACGTGTGTTCCCCATCCTGAACCCCCCTCCCTCCTCCCTCCCCATCCCATCCTTCTGGGTCATCCCAGTGCACCAGCCCCGAGCACCCTGTATCATGCATCGAACCTGGACTGGTGATTCATTTCACATATGATATTTTACATGTTTCAATGCAATTCTCCCATATTATCCCACCCTTGCCCTCTCCCAGAGTCCAAAAGACTGTCCAATACATCTGTGTCTCTTTTGCTGTCTCACATATAAGGTTATCATTACCATCTTTCTAAATTCCATATATATGCTTTAGTATACTGTATTGGTGCTTTTCTTTCCGGCTTACTTCACTCTGTATAATAGGCTCCAATTTCATACACCTCATTAGAACTGATTCAAATGTATTCTTTTTAATGTCTGAGTAATACTCCATTGTGTACATGCAGCACAGCTTTCTTATCCATTCATCTGCTGATGGACATCTAGGTGTCCTGGCTATTATAAACAGCGCTGCGATGAGCATTGGGGTACAGGTGTCTCTTTCGATTCTGGTTTCCTCGGTGTGTATGCCCAGCAGTGGGATTGCTGGGTCATATGGCAGTTCCATTTCCTTTTTTTTTAAGGAATCTACACACTGTTCTCCATAGTGGCTGTACTAGTTTGCATTCCCACCAATAGTGTAAGAGGGTTCCCTTTTCTCCACACCTTCTCCAGCATTTATAGCTTGTGGATTTTTGGATCACAGCCATTCTGACTGGTGTGAAATGGTACCTCATTGTGGTTTTGATTTGCATTTCTCTGATAATGAGTGATGTTGAGCATCTTTTCATGTGTTTGTTAGCCATCTTTATGTCTTCTTTGGAGAAATGTCTGTTTAGTTCTTTGGCCCACTTTTTGATTGGGTCTTTTATTTTTCTGGAATTGAGCTGCAGGAGTTGCTTATATATTTTTGAGATTAATTTTTTGTTATTTGCTTCGTTTGCTATTATTTTCTCCCATTCTGAAGGCTGTCTTTTCACCCTGCTTATAGTTTCCTTTGTTGTGCAGAGCTTTTAATTTTAATTAGATCTTGTTTGTTTATTTTTGCCTTTATTCTGGGAGGTGGGTCATAGAGGATCCTGCTGTGGTTTATGTCGGAGAGTGTTTTGCCTATGTTTTGCTCTAGGAGTTTAATAGTTTCATGGTCTTATGTTTAGATCTTTAATCCATTTTGAGTGTGTTTTTGTGTATGGTGTTAGAAAGTGTTCTAGTTTCATTCTTTAATTTTAAATTGTCTTATTCCGCCTGCCAATGCAGGAGATACAAGAGTCACAGATTCAATCCTTGGGTCAGGAAGATCCCCTGGAGTAGGAAATGGCAACCCACTCTAGTATTATTGCCTGGAAAGTGCCATGGGCAGAGGAACCTGGCCAGCCCATGGTGTCACAAAGAACTGGACATGACTGAGCATTCATGCGCACAGACACATTTCTCTAACTTATGAATTAGGACTACTGGCTCATCATGAAACTTGAATTAATTGAGCCAGGAATTCCATGACTTTATAGATACCTCTTGGGAATAAGATTATTTTAACAAACAACATGGAAATAGTTTGTGTTATGTTGCCTATTTGGGTGGAAATAAGGTGAAAATTATTCTCAGTCTCTGTGCTCTTATGCCTTTTTGGCTAATGGCAGCTTGCCAGAAGCCTATGGTCAGTATATGTAAAATGTTACTTCCATGAGCGTAATGGGAACCCTTTGTGACCTCCAATTTTAATTTCTTATAGCTTAGAGGAGTTAAAAGAACTGATGATGGAATGCTCGTAATAGATTCTGCATCATGAGCTAGTCATTGTGCAACACATATTTCCCCAAAGTCATCACTCAGAATGCTGCCTTCTCTCTTAGGGAGAAAGCCCTAGAAGGTCAGGGTCAAAGGCCTCCCCTTTGACCCATGACCAGCGTGTGTTACAGATCCGTGTGGGAATCTGTCGCATGCGACAGGGTCTTCTATTTCAAGGCTCTGCAGTACAAATCTAGAATGGAGACTTTTGCAAAGGTGAAGTGGCAGTATGTTGGGGCCAATGATATAACTTCTCATTTGGGGATATTTTTTTCAAAGGGTTTCCTCTGAGGTCCTGGGACCCCATAGCTACTAAAGGTTCTCTGTTTTGGCCACAAACAGTATACAGGATCCACCAACCCAATTCTCTTTTTTGGATCTGTCTGCATTTTCCCCATTTCAGTCTATTTTTGGTAACTGGTTACAAGATCATATAAACAGCTATGAAAGCCCAAGAATGAAGCATACAATTGCATTTATTTTGGAGAACATTAATTGCATGCGTATGGTTTGGAGAGCTTTGTCCTGGGTCCTGAATGTAAACTGTGGCCTTTGCTCTCCTCACATGGAGCCCGAGTTTCCATTTTAGATGGGGCATGCTTGCACGTACACACAGATGCCAGCACCCAGCCTCCGAAGTGAAAACACTGTTAACCTGTGACTCACAAATCTACCCAGACTGGAGAATGAAAGTTACAATTTAGGGATGCCCTCAATGCAAACATACTCAAACCCGATCTCCCAGACATGACAACTTGAAATATACATGAATATGGGGGACAGAAAAGGTCCTTTGCCAACAAAGGTGTGAATAGTCAAGGCTATGGTTTTTCCAGTCATCATGTATGGATGTGAGAGTGGACCATAAAGAAGGCTGAGCACCGAAGAATTGATGCTTTTGAACTGTGGTGTTGGAGAAGACTCTTGAGAGTCCCTTGGGTTGCAAGCAGATCAAACCATCAATCCTAAAGAAAATAAATCCTGTCTATTCATTGGAGGGATTGATGCTGAAGCTGAAGCTCCAATACTTTGGCCACTTGATGTGAAGAGCCAACTCATCAGAAAAGACCCTGATGCTAGGAAAGATTGAAGGTAGGAGGAGACGGGGGATGACAGAGGATGAGATGATTGGATGGCATTACTGACTCAATTTTGACATGATTTTTACCAAGCTCTGGGAGATAGTGAAAAACAGGGAGGCCTGGCATGCTGCAGTCCATGGAGTCACAGAGAGTCAGACACGACTCAGCGACCGAACAACATGAGGGACAGCCATGTGCTGTCTCTGTCTGGTGGCTCCGGTTTACAGGGAAACATGTTAGAACAAGCTAACCAGGGGCAAAGGGCTTGTCCAGGAGTGCAGGATTTAGCTGAGAGGAAGTTATTACCTATTTTGGTCTTTTTGTTTCTTCTAGATATTTCAATCATCATAGCGGATAGAAGTGAACTGGAGAAATCAGAGATTCTTGCCTGCCATGCAGGAATCCCAGGTTCGATCCCTAGGTTGGGAAGATCTCCTGGAGAAGGGCATGGCAACCCACTCCAGTGTACTTGCCTGGAGAATCCCATGGACAGAGGAGCCTGGGAGGCTACAGTCCATGTGGTCGCAAAGAACTGGACACGAGTGAGCGATTAACATTCACTTTTTCTGATTTAATATTGGTCTCTGATTTCAGCATTCTTCTTTTAGAACTTTGAGTGGGTCATAGATTTCTTAAGCTTTAGTTTATCTGGACGAAAAGCACAGATATCCTTCTTATATAGACTCATGGGTATCCAGGGCCACCACATCCTGGTGCAGCATATACAATTTGACTAAAGACCAGCATACATACAGGATTGAAGGTGGAGGTGGGTAACACGGACAAAGTAGCAGATTCCAGCCTTTCTGCCTTCGTGAAAGCAACGATCCTTGTTTTCCCAATCCCAGGCACCCCAATGTAACCCGTCTTGAGCAGCATCTTTCAGGCTATGAGTAGGGCTTCATTACATTGGGAGACCAACTGTCCTACTTTGTCCGGAACGGTCCTGATTTCAGTCGTAAAAGTTCATGCATCCCAGGAACAGCGCCCAGCCCTGGGAAAACCAGGATGGCCACCCCACCCTTATCTCTAAGAGAAATACTGAGCACAGAATGGTCCTGTAGCCAAAAAATTTTAGAAACTGCTTCTTATGGTTTCCACCTTTTAGAGATATAGAAGACAATACTATATCAGGGTACTTAATGAGTTCTTCAGCAAAGATATCTGTTGAAACTCATTGTTTCCTAAATTTATTTGGCCATAGAACCCTTGACAACATCTCTTTAACACTGTTGATTTTAACTTGAAAAATACTCTTATGGTTACAAGGATATTGTGATTTATAAGAAGTATGTTTCTGATATATATTTGGTTTTTGTGGTTTCTGGTGTACAACTCCCCAGACCCTTGGAATTTCCCAAGCAGTATGAGAAATGCGAGCATCTTTGGTCATAATATTTGATCTCTAGTCTTCTGTCAGTGAAATCACTTCTGAGCCATCAGGGTAAAGTGAGTGTCTTGTTATTCATAACAAGCCCCTTTTCCAGCACAACTAGGTTTATGTTAACGAGGTAAATTTTGGAGAGCATCTGAAGGATGGGGACTGGTTGGTAGGAAATCAACCATGAAATTTCTGGCCCTTCCCGATTTCTGGAGAGAGAAGAGAGGCTAGATGTTTAACCCATCACCAACAGCCAGTAATTTAATCAGTTGTGCGTGTAATGAAGGCTACATGAAAATCCCCAAAGAAGGGGTTCATAGCATCTCTGAGTTTGTGAACGCTTGGAGATTTGAGAAGAGTGACCTCTTGAGAGAGCTCTTGTCCTTTCCCCATATGTCTTTGCTTTACACATCTCCTCCATCTGGCTGTTCCTGAATTGTATCCTTTTAGAATAAACCAGTCCCTCAGTCGTGTCCGACTCTTTGCGACCCCATGGACTGTAGCCTATGACGTTCCTCCATCCATGGAATTTTCCAGGCAAGACTACTGGAGTGGGTTGCCATTTCCTTCTCCAAGGGATCTTCCCCACCCAGGGATCGAACCTGGGTCTCCCGAATTGCAAACAGACACTTTTACCATCTGAGCCACCAGGGAAGCTCAAAATAAACCAGTGATCTAGTAAGTAAAATATTTCCCCGAGTTCTGTGAGCAGGTGATGTTGGGATCTCTGACCTCTAGTCAGTGTGTCAGTCAGAAGCCCAGGTGACAATCTAGGCTTGCTTTGGTGCCTCAAGTGGGGGCAGTCATGCAGATGAGCCCTTAACTTGTGGGCTTTGACACTGTCTCCTGGTGGAGAGTGACAGAATTGACTTGAATTGGAGGACAACCCGCTGGTGGGGTGAGGAAATAATCTCAAACTCACACACTGAAATTAAACATAGATTTTTAGTTGCCCTTTTCAATCTTGTTGAGTAATGAATGTATCGAGCATTGTTTTCTATTAATCAAATTTCTGGAAGCATCTACCACCCTTCCCTATTTCACTAGTGGAGTGAGTTGCCATTTCCTTCTTCAGAGGATCTTCCCAAACCAGGGATGGAACCGCGTCTCTTACGTCTCCTGAATTGGCAGGCAGATTCTTTACCACTGAGCCACCTGGAAAACCTTATTTTTATACATATTTTGTTGTTGTGCACCAACATTGGGTTGAGGCTTCCCTGTTGGCTCAGATGGTAAAGAATCTGCCTGTAATGTGGGAGACCGGGGTTCGATCTCTGGGTCAGGAAGATCCCCTGGAGAAGGGAATGGCTACCCACTCCAGTATTCTTGCCTGGAAAATTCAATGGACTTAGGAGCCTGGCGGGCTACAGTCCATGGGGTTGAAAAGAGTCAGACACGACTGAGTGACTAATACTTTCACTCCATTTTCAACTTATAAAATTTGTTTTTTTAAAGTGCCTCTTATGCGTTTCCTACATCCATTAGTTTGTATTATCCTTTATCAAAGGAAAGAGACCATAGCCCATCTTATGTCCTATTTTCATAATTTTGAAATAAATTTCTACTTTCAAAGAGGAAAGTTGGCAGGTCGGTCATTATTCTTGTGCAGGTGGTACCACAGGTCATAGACCACAGAGTGACTTCAAAGGACACTCAGCCCACACACTATTGTATAAAAGACAGATAACCAGAAAGGGCCCACTGTATGGCCCAGGAAACACTACTCATTGTTCTGTCATAACCTACATGAGAAAAGAACCTGACAAAGAGTGAATACATGTATAACTAAACCACTTTGCTGTACACCTGAAACTAATGCAACATTGTAAATCAACTAAAGTTCAATAATTTTTTTTTAAAGGAAAACAATAAAAAAAGAGGTGTGTTTCTGATTCCCATTTCTGACTAAGAAGGCACTTTCCCCTCAGTAACAAGGCATTACAAGCAATGGTTAGAGGTGTCTAGAATCATTTATAGGTTGAATAAGCTTCTGTGCTCTGCCCTAAGAAATTTCCCACTGCAGACCTAACCGTGGTGCCTAGGGTCTGGCATGTGATTGGCTCAGAAATATTTGTACTGAATGGAACTAATCTTCACTTATACTCTTCCTTCCATGGGGGTGGGGGTGGGGGGTGAGGGGATGGATTTTGAATTACAAATGTTTATAACACAACTTGTTTAAAAATTGGAGATAACCTGTATTTATTTATTTTTTGTCTATTCATTTTTTGCTTTTTATTTATTTTTAAAATTTATTTATTTTAATTGGATGATAATTACTTTACAATATGGTGGGTTTTTTTTTTTTGCCATACATTAACATGAGTAGGCCATAGGTATATATGTGTACTCTCCATCCGAAAGCCCCACCAACCTCCCCCCACCCCATTCTTCCAGGTTGTCATAGAAGACTGGCTTTGGGTGCCTTGCCTCATACATCAAACTCTCACTGGTAACTTGTATTTATATTTGAAGGTTGCCTTAGAAAAGACTTTAAGGATCTAAAGTTTACAGTCTGCACCATGTCTTTGTATTTGCTACCAAATCAGTTCTATTTGAGACTATGCTTCAGTCTTCTGAGAAGTGTATGAACAATCTCTTAGAATTTCAAGATGTCAGAATACAGTCTGTTCTCAAAAAATGACAACTGGTATTCAGCTGTTCTCAAAAACTGGCGACTGGTGTTATCCTATTAGTTGGACCAGGTACCTCGGATCATCTACTTAGATGGATAAACTGAGGCTTAAAAAGATGAAGTTGCCTCTCTCTGTAAATGTCAGGATGGGGGCAAGATTCTTAATTTGATGAGTTCTTATCATATCTCATCTCAATATTCTTCAGATTGTTGCTTCCGAGAAAATATAAAGTGAGGATTCAATTCCAAGTCCATAGCGCAATCTCATTCCCCTTCCTCTTTGAATATCTATCAAATGGTACCATAGTCTCATTTTTTAAAAAAAATTATTTATTTTATTTTTTAAGGTCTTTATTGAATTTATTACAATATTACTTCTGTTTTGTGTTTTGGTTTTCTGGCGGTCAGAAAACCTGGGATCAGCTTCCTGACCAGGGATCAAATCCACACCCCCTGCAAAATCTTAACCACTGGAAAGTGAAGTGAAAGTCACTCTAGTTATGTCTGACTCTTTGTGACTCCATGGACTATACAGTCCATGGAATTCTCCAGGCCAGAATACTGGAGTGGGTAACTAGCTGTTCCCTTCTTCGGGGATCTTCCCAACCTGGGATTGAACCCAGGCCTCCTGCACTGCAGGCAGATTTTTCACCAGCTGAGCCACAAGGGAAACCCAAGAATACTGGAGTGGGTAACCTATCCCTTCTGCAGTGAATCTTCCTGACCCAGGAATCAAACTGGGTCTCCTGCATTGCAGGCAGATTCTTTACCAACTGAGCTAACCACTGGACCACGAGGGAAGTCCTGGCATTATATTTTCTATAACCAGCATTGCATGATCAAATCAGACTTCCTCAATTTTTAGTCTGTGATGGAGATTATGTGAAGGATGTTTATTAGGGAGTGTATTCGATATGGACTCCTGCCAAAAAGAGAGAAAATTTGCCTGACTAAGTGTGACAAGCTGAGCTGTGATGCAGTCTGGCAATAGCTTCAGCTCATCCCACTAGGAGCCCTGAAATGGAGTTGGTGCTTAGAGCTGACTCCTCTTGGGGCAAAGATCTTGACCTTTATGACCCCTATGAATCAGTCACTGGATGTGGGCATTGCAGAGGGGATGTGACTTTGAGTGAAGAAATTCTTTTTCACCATGGTGGTCATCATGGGGGCAGCACAATGAGAGTCTGGGGCTTGCAGCATTGCCAGCAGCTGGCGGAGTGAGTTTTCATTCCTGAGCGGAGTCTGTGCTGAGCCCTGCAAGGCCCACCATGGGCCTCATCCCATCTTTTCTCCCAGGCTGGAGATGATTAGATTAAAATGTCCTACACTAGCTTCTGTGATGTATCAAAGAACAGGACTGAAGCCAATATAAGAGTGGCTACAGAGCCAACTCCTTTTTGAAACAAATCTGGACAGATAATAATAATCCTTTCAATGTCAGCTTTTGGATGCTAATTCTGTTTACTTTGATAGAGTAGTGCTCTGTCTGACTCTTTGGGGCCCCATGGACTTTAGCCCGCCAGGCTCCTCTGTCTATGGGATTTGCCAGGCAAGAATACTGGAGTGGGTTGCTGTTTCCTTCTCTAGGGGATCTTCCTGATCCAGAGATCTAACCAGCATCACTTGCATCTTCTCCATTGGTGGGTGGATTCTTTACCACTAGTGCCACCTGGGATTTCCTGATTGAGTAGAGATGATGGTTAAAACAAAAAACAACTCCTGAATTTAAAAAGGAGGAGGAGAATGAGGAAGATGGGGAGAGGAGGAAGGGGAGAAGAAGAAGAAGAAGACAGCTATGGTGCCACAGTATGGACATTTTTAAACACTGTGTCATCTTTTTTGTATATTTCTGTGCAATCTTGTATTGTGTACCATTTAAAAAAAGATTGTGTGATACAAGTATAAATTCCTGTCCCCACCTATGAGAGAGACTTTGGAGCCCTGAACCTCAGGGCAAGCAAAGAATAGTGGCTGGTGACAGCCAGGCTGCTGAGAGAGTTAATTCTTAGGTAGGTTGATAAGAAGTCTGGCATCCCCAGGGAGGAGAAAGGGGTCTGGGGCTCACGAGCAGGAGAAAAAGACAAACATTTTTTTCTACATTGCTTTGTCTTAGTCCCATAAGACTGTTTTCTTGAAGCCCAGAGCTAATGATTACACAACAAAATTCATCTTGCTCAAGGGTATGTTTTCCCTTTAACTCTGTACTAATGATTATATAATAACAATGTATCTTGCTGAAGGACATGTTTCTCCTTTTTAACAAGAACCTTCTAACTAATCTTGTTATTTTAAGATGTATGTTGTGGGAGTGGGTCCGGTAAGACCTTTCTATTGTTAGTTCTAATCTTGTTAATTTAAGATGCATGTTGTGGGAGCAGGTCTGGGAAAAGTATATAAGGCCTTGGTAAGACTCTCTGTCCCCCTTCTGATGTCTGTGTCGGAAGTTTTCTCTGTCCTTTTTCACTGTAATAAAATGTCTGCTACACAAAACCTCTTGAGTGATGAAGCCTGGTCCCTGGTCCTTTGTCCCAAAGCTAAATCTTCTTCAGAGATCAAGAATTCGACATCATTTACCATAAGCTGTCACTGCCAGAGCCAGATGGCTTGGTTCAGTTTCTCCATCACACATGGGCTATGTAACAGTGGGTCTCATGTTCCCAGGACCCTCCCTTAGGAGATGGTTGGAGAGTTTCACTCCAGTGAAATTGGAAGTGTTAGTCACTCAGTCTTGACTGACTCTTTGTGACCCCATGGACTGTAGCCCGCCACGCTCCTCTATCCACAGAATTCTCCAGGCAGGAATACTGGAGTGGGTAGCCATTTCCTTCTCCAGGGGATATCTTCCCTACCCAGAGATCGAACCTGGGTGTCCTGGGCACCGCTCAAAATATACAACCTTACCATATGACCCAGCAATTCCACTCCTGGCTATATATCCAAAAAAACCTAAAAGTTAATTCCCATGTTTGTAGCAGCGTCATTTACAATTGCCAAGATACAGAAGCAATCTTAGTGTCCATCAGCGGATGAAAGAATAAAGAAGATGTGATACAAATATACAATGCAATACTACTCAGCCATAAAAAGGAACAAAATTGTGGGACTTCTTGGGTCATCCAGTGGTTAAGAATCCACCTTCCAGTACAGAGGACTCGGGTTCGATTCCTGGTTGGGGAACTAAGATCCCACATACCACAGGGCCACTAAGCCTGAGCACCACCACTCCTGAGACTGTGGGCCTGCAGCCCAAGCACCACATCTAGAAGGAGCCGGTGAACTGCAGCTACTGAGCCAGCACAAGCGAAGAAAAAGAAAGAACAAAATTTTCCATTGCAGCAATATGATGAACTTATGAACATAGAGGGCATTATGCTAAATCAGACAAAGAGAAATATTGTCTGATATCGCTTATATGTAAAATCTGAAAAATACAGCAAACTAGCGAACATAACATAAAGGGAGCAAACTTACAGATAAAGAGAACAAGTTAGTGGTTACCAGAGATTAGTGGTTTCCACTGTCTCCAGTACCAGTGGTTACCGGAGACAGAAGCGGAATGGGCATTATAGGGGTAGGGGACTGGGAAGTACAAACTATTGGGTATAAGATAGTCTCGAGGAAATATTATACAACACAGGAAAAACAGTCAATATTTTATAATAACTATAAGTGAAATATAACCTTTAAGAATTGTGAATCACTATATTGTACATCTGTAACATATAATAATATGCATCAGTTCAGTTCAGTCACTGAGTCGTTGTCTGACTGTTTGCAACCCCATGGACCTCAGCCTGCCAGGCTTCCATGTCCATCACCAACTCCCGGAGCTTACTCAAATTCATGTCCATCGAGTCAGTAACGCCATCCAACCATCTCATCCTCTGTCCTCCCCTTCCCCTCCTGCCTTCAATCTTTCCCAGCATCAGGGTCTTTTCCAATGAGTCAGTTCTTTGCATCAGGGGCCAAAGTTTCAGCTTCAGCATCAGTCCTTCCAATGAATATTCAGGCATCAACTATACATTAATAAAAAATTAGCTATAGGTTCAAAAAAACAAAAAATACACAATCTCTATTTGCTGTTTCTTTCCCCAATGCATACCCTTTCAGCTGACCTCCATCCTAAATCTTTCAACTGTGCATCTGGAATGATCTGTTTATTTCTTTCATAAAGACTTTCTTCATATAATCAACCCATTGTAAACTATCTGTTCTCCGCTCAGAGGGTGACTGTTTTTCTTGAATTACTGGAGGCTGGTCTTTCTTTTACCATCTATGTATGCTTAATCCGGGACAGGCATCAACATCGTCCTCAACCCCCTTTCCGGTGCCTGGATATCAATCTCCCTATGGTGGAAATCCTCTTTGTTTTGGGTCGTGCCATCCACCTAATCCACCCTTCATCCCTGTGGATCACTCATTTACTGGCCTTCTGATCTCTCCCACATTTAGGAAAGCCTTGGTAGTCAGTTCACAGTCATCTCTATGCCACCATCTGCAACATACAGGATCAGTTTTATGTCCATGTCAACAACCCCACACATGATGACTTCTAAGGCTTCTTGATCTGAGAACCAACGCATTGACTTCCACTGCATTTTAACTTCTCTCTCTCACCAGCACTCCCTGTACCTTTTTACCACCAAACAGTGCCACCTCTGAAAACTCCAACAGCTTAATGTTCCGGCTTGAGTCTCCCAAGAGGTCAACCTTGAGAAGAGGCACCAGTCCAAGTAGTTCATGCTTGTGCTTAGTCACTCAGTCATGTCTGAGTCTTTGTGACCCTTTTGGATTGAAGCCCACCAGGGTATTCTGTCCTTGGGATTTTTCAGGCAAGAATACTGGAGTGGGTTGCCATTTCCTCCTCTGGGGGATCTTCTCCACCCAGGGATCAAACCCACGTCTCCAGGGTCTCCTGCATTGCAGGTGGATTCTTTATGTGATGAGTCATCTCAGCGGGGGACTGGGGTGACAAGGAAGAGAAGGAAGGAGAGCATCCCTTAGAGTTATCCCATCTGGAGGAAGGGAACAGGAGCCAGGCAGTTACTCTCTGGTTCCCATCATTCCTTGGCTAAGGGCTGCTTCTAGTGGACAGTATCTGCTTGGTGTTCCTGGCCTGAGAAGGTGCTGAGCTAACAGCAATAGTCTGGCTAGAGAAGGGGGCATAGAAATAAGGATTGGGGGTCACAGACAGCATCCACTTCACCTACCAATTCTTTTCTCTTAATGCTGTATTTCCCCCTAAACATGCCTCTCATCTTTATTGAGGTCCCTAATCTCTTGACTCATTCATTTTCAGCTAAATGATCAGCCTCCTGGTACCACAATTCCTTCCATATGGAGTCTGGGTCCCAAGAACAATTTGAGCTTCTTTCTCTCAAGCCTCTCAGATTCATTGTCTCCTGGCTGTTGTTTTCCTCTTCTTTTCTTTTCTCAACCACAATTTGGTATTTCCCAACTAAGCTCAGACTATAATAGCTAGAAAGAATTGCCCACCCAGGCACACTGGTGCCACCGCAAATTAATGGAAATCTGTCTCTCCAGTTTATTATATTTTTTTAACTTATTCTAGGTCAGCCCTCTCTTTAATAACTCTCAGCAACTCGGCTGAACTTTCCCTCTCTCCTCAAGGCATCTTCTCTGCTTTTATCCCTCTCATTCTCTGTCGATGACTCAGCCAGATTTCTTGCTGGAATGGTCTATATTTACTGCCTCCATTTTCTTCTTCTCTTCCTTCTTCCTCAACCTGGCCCAATGTGACTTCTAGCTCTGTGACCACAATGAAAAGAGATTTTTGCCCTGAGGCCAAACTCTGTGTCAACTCAATGGACACTCCCAATTTCATCTTTCTTCTTAGCAACATTCTTGGGTATTTTCTATTTGGGGAATTTTCCCATCTCTTCTTTTCTTTGTGCCACCAAACTATCTTAGTTTTCTACTTATCTTTCTGGCTAGTTCTTCTGTCTCTGAACAGTTTCACCTTTGATACATCCACTGAATATTTGAGCTCCTCAAAATTCTCTCTCTCTCGGACCCTGTCCTTTCCTTTGTAAACTTTCCAGAAATAGTCTTACTCTTTTGAAGCCTGTATTTTCTACCTATGGGTTAGCTTTCTCCTTTGGGATTTAGGCTCATACATGCCGTCGTTTATGTTGAATGTCTCAAAGATACACTAATGTTGATATAGCTAGAAGTCAACTCATAATCTTTCTACCTAACCCAGCCCACCTTCAGGGTACTTTGTTTTAACAATCCCTCCATTCTGTGCAGACTGGAAATCTAGGAGCTAGCCTCAATTCTCTTTCACCTTATCTTACTGAATCTCACTCCCTAAGCATCTCTTGAAATCTTGAACTCATCTTTCAGTTTGCCTCACTCCCACCTTTTTTGAGCTATAGTTATTTCTTTCCAGTATTACAAAAGTGAGTCCATCTTATTCTCTCCCAACTCTTCTAATCCATTCTCTGAGTGGCAGCTGAAATCAACTTTATGAAATCCAAATGTGATTGTGTCCCCCCACCCCCAGCCCTTCTTAAGATTCCTCAGTGGGTCCCTAGTACTTTACGGATTAAGATGTGCCTTTCTGACATGTCCTATGAGGTCCTACTTCTTCTGGTCTTACTTATGTCTCTAGCTCACTCTGCTGCCTCCACACTGCCTGTATTTTCATTCTGACTCTTCCAATTCTCCCCGCTTTTGCAGGACTTTTTCATACTCTGAACCCTCCTCCTATCTCTTTCTATAATAGTTGACCCCAGCTTGTGGGTTGGAGTCACATCGTCTCATCAAGTAACATGTCCCACTTGTGTTACCTTAGCAAAGAAGGCTTTGTTGATACCTTAGTAGGTCAATTCCTTTTGCCATAAACTCTTATTGCATCATGTAAATCTTCATAGCATCTCTCCCAGTTTCAATTTTACCATGATTGGCGCGACTTTTTGATTAATGCCTGCCACTCCATCAGATTTTAAGCTCCAGGCAGACAAGGACGATGCTTATCATGGTACCAGGGTACTTGGTCAATGCTCAGAAAATATTTATTGCAAGAGTGACAATTAATGAGTGAATAATTTTCTATTTCCTAGAGAAAATCAAGTTTTGAAATGTGAACACCCTCATTTTCCAACCCACACCTTAATGAGTTTTTAGTCCCAAAAAGATCTCAATTCTGGATGAGTCCCCTCCACTGTGCTCTTAATCGCATGCCCTCCCTGATCTGGTTCCAGCGATTTCGTCTTTTTCAAATTTGAGTGTTTCTTCATTGGCTTATTCCTTTCTTGCATCCATTTATATTTTCAAGCCCCACCAGAAAAGAATATCCTCCCCAATCTTGCATTTTGTCTGCCTTCACTTCTCATTTTCATGTGCTGTCACCTTCTCTAATGACCATGAAATCAAATTCAAACCATTTTCTTGAACTCCAGATCCAAATTATCAACCGGTGACTTAGCATATTTATCTGTATGTATCAAGGGCTCTTCTAATGCAACCTGTTTCAACTTGTTTGAACCTGCCCTTCCTTTCTTCCTTTGCATGCTTACTAAGTCACTTCAGGCGTGTCCAGTTCTTTGCGACCCTATGGACTGTAGCCCACCATGCTCCTCTGTCCATGGGATTCTCCAGGCAAGAAAACTGGAGCAGGCTGCCATTTCTTCCTCCAGGGCATCTTCCCGACCCAGGGCTCAAATCCATGTCTCATGACTCTTGTATTGGCAGGTGGGTTCTTTACCACTAGTGCCACCTGAGGGTAAAAAGTAATATCCCTCACTCAACTACCAAATCAGGGTTCTGATCCTTATCATAATTACCTTCAGTTCAGTTGCTCAGTAGTGTCCAACTCTTTGCGACTCCATGGATTGTGGCATACCTGGCTTCCCTGTCCATCACCAACTCCCAAAGCTTGCTCAAACTCATATCCATCCAATCAGTGATACCATCCAACCATCTCATCCTCTGTCATCCCCTTCTCCTCCTGCCTTCAATCTTTCCCAGCATCAGGGCCTTTTCCAGTGAGTCAGTTCTTCGCATCAGGTGGCCAAAGTATTGGAGTTTCAGCTTCAGCATCAGTCCTTCCAATGAATATTCAGAACTGATTTCCTTTAGGATGGAGTGGTTGGATCTCCTTGCAGTCCAAGGGACTCTCAAGAGTCTTCTCCAGTATCACAGTCCAAAAGCCTCAATTCTGTGGTGCTCATCTTTGTTTATGGTTCAACTCTCACTTTCATACTTGACTACTGGAAAAACCATAGCTTTGACTAGATGGACTTTTGTTGGCAAAGTAATGTCTCTGCTTTTTAATATGCTGTCTAGGTCGGTCATGGCTTTTCTTCCAAGGAGCAAGCGTCTTTTAATTTCAAGGCTGCAGTTACCATCTGCAATGATTTTGGAGCCCAAGAAAATAAAGTCTGTCACTGTTTCTATTGTTTCCCCATCTATTTGCCATGAAGTGATGGGACTGGATGCCATGATCTTAGTTTTCTGAATGTTGAGTTTTAAGCCAGCTTTTTCACTCTCCTCTTTCATTTTGATCAAGAGGCTCTGTAGTTCCTCTTCATTTTCTGACATAAGGGTGGTGTCATCTGCATATCTGAGGTTATTGATATTTCTCCCAGCAATCTTGATTTCAACTTATGCTTCATACAATGTGGCATTTCTCATGCTGTACTCTACATATAATTTAAATAAGCAAGGTGACGGTACACAGCCTCGACATCAGTTCAGTTCAGTTCAGTTCAGTCGCTCAGTTGTGTCCGACTCTTTGCGACCCCATGAATCGCAGCACGCTAGGCCTCCCTGTCCATCACCAACTCCTGGAGTTCACTCAGACTCACGTCCATCGAGTCAGTGATGCCATCCAGCCATCTTATCCTCAGTCGTCCCCTTCTCCTCCTGCCCCCAATCCCTCCCAGTATCAGTCTTTTCCAATGAGTCAACTCTTTGCATGAGGTGGCCAAAGTCCTGGACTTTCAGCTTTAGCATCAGTCCTTCCAAAGAACACCCAGGATTGATCTCCTTCAGAATGGACTGGTTGGATCTCCTTGCAGTCCAAGGGACTGAGTCTTCTCCAACACCACAGTTCAAAAGCATCAATTCTTTGGCACTCAGTTTTCTTCATCGAAAAAGCAACAGAGTTCCAGAAGAACATCTATTTCTGCTTTATTGACTATGCCAAAGCCTTTGACTGTGTGGATCACAACAAACTGGAAAATTTTGAAAGAGATGGGAATACCAGACCACCTGACCTGCCTTTTGAGAAACCTATATGCAGGTCAGGAAGCAACAGTTAGAACTGGACATGAAACAACAGACTGGTTCCAAATAGGAAAAGGATTACATCAGGGCTGTATATTGTCACCCTGCTTATTTGACTTCTATGCAGAGTACATCATGAGAAACGCTGGGCTGAAAGAAGCACAAGCTGGAATCAAGATTGCCGGGAGAAATATCAATAACCTCAGATATGCAGATGACACCACCCTTATGGCAGAAAGTGAAGAGGAACTAAAAAGCCTCTTGATGAAAGTGAAAGTGGAGAGTGAAAAAGTTGGCTTAAAGCTCAACATTCAGAAAACGAAGATCATGGCATCTGGTCCCATCACTTCATGGGAAATAGATGGGGAAACAGTGGAAACAGTGTCAGACTTTATTTTTTGGGCTCCAAAATCATTGCAGATGGTGACTGCAGCCATGAAATTAAAAGACACTTGCTCCTTGGAAGGAAACTTATGACCAACCTAGAGAGCATATTGAAAAGCAGAGACGTTACTTTGCCAACAAAGGTCCATCTAGTCAAGGCTATGGTTTTTCCAGTGGTCATGTATGGATGTGAGAGTTGGACTGTGTCAAAGGCTTAGGCTTAATCAATAAAGCAGAAGAAGATGATTTTCTGGGATTCTGTTGCTTTTTCGATGATTCAACGGGTATTGGCAATTTGATCTCTGGTTTCTCTGCCTTTTCTAAACCCAGCTTGAACATCTGGAATTCTCAGTTCATGTATTATTGAAGCCTCACTCGGAGAATTTTGAGCATTACTTTACTAGGTTGTGAGAAGAGTACAATTGTGTGGTAGTTTGAGCATTCTTTGGCATTGCCTTTCTTCGGGAATGGAATGAAAACTGACCTTTTCCAGTCCTGTGGCCACTGCTGAGTTTTCCAAATTTCCTGGCATACTGAGTGCAACACTTTCACAGCATCATCTTTTAGGATTTGAAAATAGCTCAGCTGGAATTTCATCACCTCCACTAGCTTTGTTCGTAGTGATGCTTTCTAAGGCCCACTTGACCTCATATTCCAGGATATCTTGCTCTAGGTGAGTGATCACACCATCGTGGTTATCTGAGTCATGACCTTTTTTGTATTTTTTTGTTCTTCTGTGTATTCTTGCCACCTCTTCTTAATATCTTTTGCTTCTGTTAGGTCCATACCATTTCTGTCCTTTATTGAGCCCATCTTTGCATGAAATGTTCCCTTGGTATCTCTAATTTTCTTGAAGAGCTCTCTAGTCTTTCCCATTCTATTATTTTCCTCTATTTCTTCACACTGATCACTGAGGAAGGCTTTCTTATCTCCTTGCTATTCTTTGGAACTCTGCATTCAGATGGGTTTCCTTTTCTTCTTTGCCTTTAGCTTCTCTTCTTTTCTCAAATAACTTACTCTCTACTCCATTTATTGAGCATGACTTGTCTATGGTGCTTCTTAAATATTTGTGGAATATCTGTGTTTAGTCAGTACTGATTCTCATCACTAGTTCTGGGACTATGGAGAGAGCTCCCAAATATTCTCTAGGTCACCCCAGCCCCACTTTAGAAGTGTATTTACACTGCTATTGTGATCTTTCTAAGGCAATCTGGTCCTGAATAATCCACCTCCCCCAAGGTTCTTCATACTCTCAAAAGCATTGGTCTTTATGCAAGTCCCTACACGATTATATCTTCAGTTTCACCTCCAGCTGTTCCTGCCATCATCCCCTCTGCTCCAGTTACTCCCTAGATCTTGCTAATCTTGTAATGCTTCCCTTGTGGCTCAGCTGGTAAGGAATCTGCCAGAAATGAGGGAGACCTGAATTCAACCCCTGGGTTGGGAAGATCCCCCGAATTGAAAGACTGCCCACTCCAGTATTCTGGCCTGGAGAATTCCATGGACTGTATACTCTGTGAGGTCGCAAAGAGTCAGACATCACTGAGTGACTGTCACTTTCACTTCGGATGTTGCAGTGTTTTATGCTTCTGTGCCTTTTTACACACTGCCTCTTCTCCCTACCACACCCTCCTCAGAACTCCGAAAGAATGGAGAATCTCTACTCATGCTTCAAGGTCCAGGTCAATGAATACTTGTTTTGAACAGCTTTTCCTAAATCTTCCCAAATCGAGTTGAACATTCTGTCTCCTGTCCTTCCCATGAACCATATCACATGCTGTTAGGACTCATGATGGCAGAGCTGTTGCACAGGGTTGTTCAGGTTGTGGACTGTGCAAGTCTAGGAACTTTGTTTGCAAAATCAGCACAGTCATATATCATGCCATTACTTTTAAGCTTTTTTTTCATTCTTTGTTCTTAAGGATCACAGGAATGGAGAAGAGGGGTGAAAAGGTTAAGAGTGAAGTGTGTTGAAGGAAGCCATAAACAAAACAAAAAGACAACCTACAAAGTGGGAGAAAACATCTGCAGGTTATATGGCAGACAAGCGTTTAATTTCAAAATACACAAATAGCTCATACAAGTCAATAACAAAAAAATCAAACCACCCAATCAGAAAATGGGCAGAAGACCTCATTGGACTGTTCTCCAAAGAAGACATATAGATGGATAATAGGCACATGAAAAATGCTCAAAATCACTAATTACCAGAAAAATGCAAATCAAAACTATAATAAGGTATCACCTCACAGTGGTCAGACTAGCCATCATTTTAAAAAATCTACAAATAAAAAGTGCTGGAGAGGTTGCAGAGAAAAGGAAACTCTCCTACACTGTTGGTAGGAATGTAAGTTGGTGCAGTCATTATGTAGAACAGTGTGGAGGTTCCTTAAAACACTAAAAATAGAGGTACCATGTGATCCAGCAACCCCACTCCTGGGCATATATACAGAGGCAAGTCTAAATCAAAAAGATACACGCACCCCAGTGTTCACAGCAGCACTACTTGCAATAGCCAAGACAAGGAAGCAACACAAATGTCCATCAACAAATAAACAGGTAAGGAAGAATCGGTACATATATGCAATGCAATATTACTCAGCCATAGAAAGAATGAAATAATGTCATTTTTGCAAACAATGCCATTATTTGCAAAAATATAGATGGATCTAGAGATTATACTTAGTAAGTCAGACAAAGACAAATATCGAATGATATCACTTAAATGTGTAATCTAAAATACAATACAAATGAACATATTTACAAAACAGAAACAAACTCATAGACATAGAAAACAAATTTATGGTTACCAAAGGGGCAAGGGACAGGAATAAGTTAGGAGTTTGAAATTAATCAATACAAACTGCTATATGTGAAATAAACAAAGGACCGACTCTATAGCACAGGAAACTATATTCACTGTCTTGTAATAACCTATAATGGGAAGGACTATGAAAAAGAATATGTATATATATAACTGAAATTTTTCTCTACAGCAGAAACTAGCACAGCCTTGTCAATCAATCATACTTAAAAAATATATAGTGTGAGGAATTTACATGTGAAGGATTGCTATGTTAATTCAAGAGGAATGCAGGACAAAGATGAGTTCAAGTTGAACTGAGATGCTTATGTGTGTAAGGCAGGAGCTTAAGAGCTAAGTTTTGCTGAGCTTTAATGTACCCACACTTCAATGGTGCATTGTGCAAGAGATATGACAAGAAGGAGCTAGCTTAGGTGGTGATTTTTGTGCAAAACACAAGAGCAGAAGAGCCGAAGAACATAGACTAAAAATGACTGAAACAGTCGGTCACTGAGATAGGAGTTGATGGCTGGTGTTGGCAGTGGGCAATCTCTTCCATAAACCTCCTCCCAGGACTGCTTAAGTACTCAGTCTTGGACAGACCAGGGCAATCGCTGCTGCTAGAGCATGGATGGGTCATTTGTCTGCCCCTTCCCTCTCTCAATAGATGGGGAGCTTCACTAAGCCAGGCATTGACTCTTGATTTTACATCACCAGTATCTTAGCTGTTGGGCTTCCCTGGTGGTTCAGTGATAAAGAATCCACCTGCCAATGCAAGAGATGTGGATTCAATTCCTGAGTCAGGAAGATCCCCTGGAGAAGGAATGTAAACCTCTCCAGTATTCTTGCCTGGGAAATCCCATGGACAGAGGAGTCTGGCAGGTTACAGTCCATGGGGTCTCAAAGAGTCAGACACGACTTGGCAACTAACAACATCTTCGGTGCCACCTGGCCCCTAATGGGCCCCCACATTGATGTCAGCCAGAGGGAAAAAAAAGGAGAGAGAGGTTTATGGACTTTGACAATAACAATAACAACAATAGTCAACACTCATATAATTTATGAGTCTAGAATAATGATAGTCAACACATAGCTTATTATGTGCTCTGCAGTTTTGAAGTGCTTTTTCTATATTAACTCAGTTTATCCTCAGATGTAGGTGTCATAATTCTCATTTTACAGATGAGGAAACTGATGCTAAGAGATGTTAAGTAACCTGGCCAAGGTCACACAGCTAATTAGGCGTGGAGCCTCTTTGGTACCCCATCTCTTGTGATGGCAATCTTGCTCTAAAGAGAGGTTGGGGAGCTGAAATGAGGCTTCTGTGCAACCTCCTGCTTTGCACCCCTATAATATTACTGCTCTTTAATTTCTCTTTTGTCTTTCATATTTAGAACCGCCTATTTGTTTAGTAGAAACAATTAAGGCTTCTATGCACTTTTTTTTTTTTCTCTCTTAATTGTTCTAGTGGATGATTCAGCAGGCAGAGAGGTTGAAACTCTTATTCCAGGGAGATATTCCACTCTACTCCTCTGAGCTGCTCCAAGGCTGTTTTCCTTTAAATGAGGGAGAAATTAGGGAACTTTTCTCCCAATATTTTACCCACTCATCTTTTTTAAAATTCATTTTTCTCTTTCTTTTTAAAATTTTTTTAAATTATGAAAGTATAATAATACATTTACAGGAGACTTGGAAAATATAGAACAAAGTTATATATAGCTCCATTATATATTACAATTATTTTTTTAAATAGACAAAAATTTTTAGCTGGAGTTTCAATATTAAACTCACAAAAATTAATAGAATGAATAAACAGAAAAGTAAAAGTATATAGTAACCCCAAAAGCACTATGAACCAATTCAACATAATTAAGATTTACCCAATTTTCACACAGCAGCAGGATCCAAATTCTATTCAAGTTCTCATTGACTATAAACCAGGAGACACTGGAACATATGCAGGGACATAAAACAAGTTGCAAAATTTCATGGTCTAAAGGTACTGAAATCATACAAAGCCTGTTCTATCACTGTGCAATTATGTTAGAAATCAATATCAGAAAGTATTTTAAAACAAATCACATATTTTCAGGTACAATGTGGTATTTACCAAGAGAGATTTTTGACAGCCATTGAAAGCCCTGACAAAGTTAAAAGATTGGAAAAATGCAAAGGGTGATTGAAAACAAGAGTGTATTTAAATAAGATCAAAATGAGAAATTAATATCAAAAATACTTTAAAAAACCCTGTGTATTTGGAAATTAAATGTCCACTTTTAAATGATATTACCTACCCACCTTTTTGTTTTGATACCTACCTACCTTTTTGTTCTGAGAAAAGAAGGCTATGAGCCACCTTCCCATCTTTATAAACACATATGTTTTTCTGGGTAACACTTTTCAAAGATTTAACCTGAATTTTCTCTCCTTATCTGTTGTAAGGTCAGTTGATAAAATTTCTTTTTCTCTAGCTTATGCTTTTCCTTCTTTTCTTCACTGGCTTTTGTGAATTGAGCAATTTATAATTTGGCTCCAGTTTGTCATCTGATCCCACAAGTCAAATAATTGTATTTCTTTTGGAAACATTTATAATTTAATTTTCTTTGTTATTTAGCTGTATTTCCCTAACCTGTGGGGAGCTTGGGGAGGCAGTGTTGTAATATGAGATCTGTGAGTCTGAAGTTTCCTGGAGCAAGGCAAAAGAATTCACACCTGGCTTGCATTTGACGAGGATCCCACATGTTCCATTATTTTCTTTTTATCCCAATGGGCTTTAAAGACATATATGTCAGTAATTTTGTGTTGTCTATATTAATAAATAAGAGCTTTGACTTTTAAATTCTAGCTGTATGGGTGAAAATGGGCATTTTTGTTTAACATGTGCAGAATCAACAATAATGGACAGATTCCAATTCATCCCTTGATTTGGATCTTGAAAAATATTTAGTTGAAAATAATCCTCTTCCACCCCCACTCCCTGGTGTTTTCTAATTATGTAGTTGGTTGGCCTAAGAGTCTGAAATGCTGGCCTATGCCATTTCTCTGAAAGGATTTGTCTTCTTGAAGGCATCTGAGGTCTTAGATTTCCTCTTGCCTAAAAATAGAACAGTATGCGCTCAGTCATTTAGCCTACACTTATATGTTAAGGACAAAATGTCCGTGAGTTTCTACCCTTAATTCTCTCTAAATTACTTCTGGTTTGGTTTCGGTATGGTGTCAAAATGATACATGGCGGTAAAACTTCAGTTTCAAAATTGGGATTTGGTACATTTCCAGTGGTGGTAACAGAGCTCCCTTTTGTAAAGAATGGAGTAAAGGTTATTTTTCTAGGATTAAGTCATGTCCTATTTGGAAGCGAGACTACGGATTAGGTATGGCTGGGTTTCAAATAAAGGGGATTCCAGTCAATTGATTCTATAAATCACATTATTTGTCAGGCCACATGTCCTAATTTTCCATTAGGAAAATATAGTTCCTGTATTCATTCTCTAGGGGTGCCACAGACTGGGGGGATGAGGACCTAATAGAAATTGAGTTTTGTGCAGATCTGGAGCTAGAAGTCCGAGATTAAGACGTTGGCAGGCTGGTTTCTTCTGAGGTCTCTCTCCTTGGCTTGTAGACGGTCATGTTTTCACTGTGTCTTTATGGGGTCTTGGCTCTGTGTTCACACATTAATGTCTTAATTTCCCCTTCTTGTAGGAATGACAGTTAGGCTGGATTAAGGCCCAATCATATGATCTCGTTTCACCTTAATTACCTATTTCATGACTTTATGTCCCAAACTGTCTTATTCTGCGGTACTGGGAATAAGTACATATGAATTTGGGGGGTGGGGTGAAATAGTGGGGACACAATCCACCCCATGACAATCCCTAGAGGACTGGTCATCTTCTGGCCCTTAGCAGTAAGTGGGACCTGAACTTTTCAGGATATTTATTATTGCACTGAAGAATGATGGTAATCTCCAGGGCCTAACACATTGCTTGATACCATCAAAAAGTATGGAATGTTTTAATCCCAGAAAAAATCTAAAAGTGTAAGTAGATTACTATCAGTTCAGTTCCATTAAATCACTCAGCTGTGTCCAACTCTTTGTGACCCCATGGACTGCAGCACACCAGGCTTACCTGTCCACAACTCCCAGAGCTTGCTCAAACTCATGTCCATTGAATTGGTGATGCCATCCAACCATCTCATCCTGTCGTCCCCTTCTCCTCCTGCCTTCAATCTTTCCCAGCATCAGAGTCTTTTCCAATGAGTCAGTTCTTTGCATCAGGTGGCCAAAGTATTGGAGCTTCAACTTCAGCATCAGTCCTTCCAATGAATATTCAGGACTGATTCCCTTTAGGATGGATTGGTTTGATCTCTATGCAGTCCAAGGTACTCTCAAGAGAGACTATTATTATATAATACATATAAGAACATGGTGTGCCTTTAGATAATAAATCGTGTAGTCCAGCAATGACATAATCTTAGGCTGCCAACTATGATAATTGACATCTCAGTACTTATTAGTTAAAATTTGTGAGTGAATGACAGTCCCTCAGTTATGTCTGGTTGCAACCCCATGGACTGTATGTAGCCTGCCAGGCTCCTCTGTCCATGGAATTTTCCAGGCAAGAATATGGGAATGGGTTGACATTTCCTCCCCTATTATGTACTAGGTACTTTGCTCTGCTAGGAGAAAATAAACACTTTATCCTCCTATCCTCAGGGAGTTCCTTGTTTAGGATCTCAAAAATTACAAATATAATGGGGTCATATATATGAACAAACTATATATTTGGCTACCCACTCTGCCCTTCTTAGATCTGACTCAGATCTGCTGAAACTCCTCATCTACCAGGAAGTTGAATGCTGTTGCCAAAACTTCTATCCATTCCTGGTGTCACCTTCCTTTGCTTTCAGCTTCCAGCTTCTGCTGAACTTATAGGCTCCACTCTATGTCTTGCAGTTATTCCTTTATCTTTTCCTTGGAATCAACCCAAACATTGGACACAACCCTTGATTTCTTCTCATTCAATTAAATTATAATACATGATGCAGCTGTGCGAAGTAGATTTCTGTTGGAAGTTTGATGACAAGAAAGGTTACATTGCAAGGCCATAGAGTGATTAATTTAAAACTGAATAATTGACACCCCTATTCTTCAAAATGTGTCTTGAGCATTTCCTCCAAATCTAATTCCATTCCTCCACTATTTTGCTGAGGTCTCTTTCTGTTCCCTGCCTTCCTTCTTTTTAAAAAGTATTTATTTTTAATCAGAGGATAACTGCTTTACAGTGTTGTGTTGGTTTCTGCCTTACAACAACATGAATCAACCAAAGGTATATACACGTCCCCTCCCTCTTGAACCTCCCACCCCACCCCTCTAGGTTGTCACAGAGCATCAGGCTGGGCTCTCTGTGCAATACAGCAACTTCCCACTTTGCTCTCTATTTTACACGTGGTAATGTATATATGTCAATACTACTCTCTCAATTCGTCCCACCCTCTCCTTCCCTCACTGTGCCCATAAGTCTGCTCTCTATGTCTGACTCTCTGTTCCTGCTCTCAGCTGGTGCTCCGTGAGATCTTCCGCATCTGCAGATGTATTTCTGTTGCATTTGTGGGGAGAGATGTACTCCACGTCCACCTACTTCTCTGCTCTCTCATCTCTCTGCCTTTCTTCTTTCTGTCTCTCCTTCTCTGACTGCCTTCTCTGCTCTCCATAACCACACTCACTCCATCCATCTCATTCTCTTTCACTAAATAAGCAGAGCTGTTGAACTCTCTTCTTCCGTCTGCTTGCAGATTACACCCTCAGGACCTCAGCTTCTATTCCTACGAATATATTCTTATACAAATACAGTTCCATCTCAGAATGAACTGCTGCAGCTTGCTGGGAATAATGAGATTTCTTAACTTGATATTCAAGCAAATGGATCAAATGTTAACATCTTAGTAGTAGAGATTAACACACATTCTTTGAAAATTTTGTAAAAGATGTAATTAGTCATGCCTACAAGTGTTTGAACTGTGTCATAGGATGAAGAAACTTTTTAACAGGGTCCTGAAGGATGAAAGGGAGGGAGGGAATTCCCCTCCTTCTCCACCCCCATTCTAGAAAGAGGGAGTAGCCCTGGGGATGAAGCAAAGCACTCCATGGCTGAGCAAGGGGTCCTAGAAGCAGAAGGTTAGGACATATGGGGAAGAGAGGGTGGGCCCACATTGCTGACAACCGGTGGTAGGTTGGAAGGTCTAAGTTTGGGGCTTTTATTTGTTTCATTTTAACAGAGAATTTTCTGCAAAGGCTACTGCAGATCAGAGATCAATAGCCAGAGGCAGTTGCCTTCTTGAAAAGTTTAAGCCTCTCTAGTCTCAAACTGTAGCACCTCTATTTACTCAGAGACCAGAAAGATGATAGAAGCAAAATTTCTCTTGGTTCCTTGTTTGCTTATCAAGGGGCCACACTTTCTTATGTGACAGGTCTCAGAAGCTTTCCTGGGATCTCATGACTCCTGAAAATGGAATATATGTCAAAGATATTCTTTAACGTGGTAACTAAATGAGGGAACTAATAAGATGTTCCAACTGGTTCAAAGGAAAATTCAAACAACTCACACATATGTAGGCAATAAGGAATGATAAAGTGAATCCAAAAAAATAGGTGCAAAATGGGTGAAGGTCAGTATTGTTTTACAGAACAATATTATCAGTTGTATTCCACTGGGGAAAAAAAATTCATTTGCATTTCTATGGACAAGTATCATTTGCATCATTTTTAGTTTTTCACAACTTACAGAGCTATAAAATAGCCCAAAGACAGTAAGTATAAGCCTTCATAGATGCATATAACCTGAAAGGGTAGTCAGACAGGACCCTCCTTAAATTTATTAATGTCTATCCATTCAAAGTCTTCATAATTTTTCCTCACTTTGGTAAGTAAGCTGACTATTTGGGTTTACCTTGGAGAAATGTGAGGTGGAGTTGTCTGATTTTGCCCCATCCTGCTGCTTATCCCTGGTGGCTCAGTTGGTAAAGAATCTGCCTGCAGTGCAGAAGACCACCTGGGTTTGATCCCTGGGTTGGGAAGATCCCTTGGAGAAGAAAATGGCAACGCACTCCAGTACCCTTGCCTGAGAAATCCCATGGATGGAGGAGTCTGGCAGGCTGCAGTCCATGGGGTTGCAAGAGTCAGATATGACTCAGCAACTGAATTACCATCAGGGCAGTTTGCTTAAAGATTTCAAACACCAGGTACTTGATATACAGTAGATGTCTTTCCTGGGGGAAGGTCCATCCCAATCTCTCCTCCGCAATCTCCTTCGGAGCTTTTTCCCATTTCTATTTTTGCTTTTTCCCATTTCTATTTTTGCTTTACTTTGATAGGGCATTTTAAGAGTCTTTTACTTTGATAGGTGATTTTAGTATCCTCGATATTTCTTCTATGGACTGTGTTTTTCTTGGTTGTTACTTTGGATGGATAACAAAATTAAATTTAGCTCAACTATATGTTCTAGAAGAGTAACTCAAATAGCCTTCTGTTTTATAATAGTTGTATATAGTATGACCCACACAGTGCAACTGAACATAGAGTCATTATGAAATGAATAGAAAAGACTCTAATGATTTAAAAATTTTCCTGTTGCTTATTTTACAACGGCAGCTGAAAATAATAGTTTGAGGCACTGAATGCTGTGATCCTCAGAGGTTATATCTACTTTTTGTTTTATATTGGAGCATAGTTGATTAACAATGTTATATTAGCTTTAGCTGTATACAGCAAAGTAATTCAACTATACATATATGTGTATCTATTCTTTGCCAGATTCTTTTCCCATTTAGGTTGTTACATAACACTGAGCAGGGTTCCCTCTGCTATTACACAGTTGGTCCTTGTTGGCTATTCGTTTTAAATATAACAGTGTGTAGGAGTCAGTCCCAAACTCCCAATCTAACCCTCCCAATTGAGATATAACTGACATATAAGACTGTACTGTTTACCAATGATTTTGATATATGTATATATTACAAAAGAATTGCCAAGGTTAGTTTAGTTAGCATACATCCCCACACACATAATTGTTTCCCCTGTATTGAGAACTTTTAAGATCTACTCTCTTAGCAACTTTCAAGTGTACAATACAGTGTTTTTGGTTTTTGGTTTTGCAGGGGGGTGGGGTTTACCATGCCTTGAAGCATGTGTGAGTTTAGTTCCCCAACCAGGGATCAAACCTGAGCCCCTTGCATTGGAAGCGTGAAGGCTTAACCACTAGCCCGCCAGGGAAGTCCTCAGTATGGTGTTATTAACTATAGTCACCATGCTGTACATTACAGGACTTATTTTTCTCATCCTGGAAGTTTGCACCTTTTAGCTGCCTTCACTAAAAGGGATACTTCTTAATCCTGAAAGATCGTATTTCAGACTTCTGGCCAGTTAAACCTCAAGAGTGTTCCCCACTGGAGAATAACTTGGCATCTGGCTGTCAAGAACCTCCACCTTTTCTGTCTTAACTCCTTTGCTGCCAAAAATTCTGCAGGACGGGAGCAGAGGGCTGGATGTGCTGTGGGGTGAGGGGCAGGAAAATGAGAGTGAGGATCTGGGGGACACGTGGAGTCTGCTTATCTGAGCAGAGACCTGTTTATCTTTGGAGCCAGATCGGAGGCTACAGTGAGCAAAAAAGGAAATCCAGCCTTTAAAGCAAAAGCTGAACACCATAAATCGCAGGACTTCAGAAAGGGTCTTAATTATGATCTGATATCATTTCGGAAGGTTTGCTCTGGTGACTGTTTTGAGCAGTGATCTCACAAGTTGCAGGGGACTCCTGTACTCTGAAAAACATGCCAGAAAATATTAGGAGAATATTGGCTGCAGATGTACTTTTCTATTTGAAAAAGAAGACACTGAATTTGACTGATATTTAAACACTGCTTTAGAGGATTACATGTGTATAATTTATAAATAAATATACACAGATTGGGAATGCCTGCTCAGAAATATTTTACTGATGGGGACACAATTATGGGCTTTTGTTGTACTTTAAAATAAACCCAAGGGCCTTCCAGATTTTTTTTTTTTTTTTTTTTTTGTCCTTTATGGCATAGAACCGTAACAGGCAAGTTTGGCCTTGGAATGTGGAATGAAGCAGGGCAAAGACTAATAGAGTTTTGCCAAGAAAATGCACTGGTCATAGCAAACACCCTCTTCCAACAACACAAGAGAAGACTCTACACATGGACATCACCAGATGGTCAACACCAAAATCAGATTGATTATATTCTATGCAGCCAAAGATGGAGAAACTCTATACAGTCAACAAAAACAAGATCAGGAGCTGACTGTGGCTCAGATCATGAACTCCTTATTACCAAATTCAGACTTAAATTGAAGAAAGCAGGGAAAACCGCTAGACCATTCAGGTATGACCTAAATCAAATCCCTTATGATTATACAGTGGAAGTGAGAAACAGATTTAAGGGCCTAGATCTGATAGATAGGATGCCTGATGAACTATGGAATGAGGTTCGTGACATTGTACAGGAGACAGGGATCAAGACCATCCCCACAGAAAAGAAATGCAAAAAAGCAACACGGCTGTCTGGGGAGGCCTTACAAATAGCTGTGAAAAGAAGAGAGGTGAAAAGCAAAGGAGAAAAGGAAAGATATAAGCATCTGAATGCAGAGTTCCAAAGAATATTAAGAAGAGATAAGAAAGCCTTCTTCAGCGATCAATGCAAAGAAATAGAGGAAAACAACAGAATGGGAAAGACTAGAGATCTCTTCAAGAAAATTAGAAATACCAAGGGGACATTTCATGAAAAGATGGGCTCGATAAAGGACAGAAATGGTATGGACCTAACAGAAGAAGAAGCTATTAAGAAGAGGTGGTAAGAATACGTGAAAGAACTGTACAAAAAAGATCTTCATGACCCAGATAATCATGATGATGTGATCACTAATCTAGAGCCAGACATCTTGGAAAGTGAAGTCAAGTGGGCCTTAGAAAGCATCACTATGGACAAAGCTAGTAGAGATGATGGCATTCCAGTTGAGCTGTTTCAAATCCTGAAAGATGATGCTGTGAAAGTGCTGTACTTATTATGCCAGCAAATTTGGAAAACTCAGCTGTGGCCACAGGACTGGAAAAGGTCAGTTTTCATTCCAATTCCAAAGAAAGGCAGTGCAGAAGAATGCTCAAACTACTGCACAATTGCACTCATCTCACATGCTAGTAAAGTAATGCTCAAAATTCTCCAAGCCAGGCTTCAGCAATACGTGAACCGTGAACTCCCTGATGTTCAAGCTGGTTTTAGAAAAGGCAGAGGAACCAGAGATCAAATTGCCAACATCTGCTGGATCATCGAAAAAGCAAGGGAGTTCCAGAAAAACATTTATTTCTGCTTTATTGCCTATGCCAAAGCCTTTGACTGTGTGGATCACAATAAACTGTGGAAAATTCTTCAAGGGATGGGAATACCAGACCACCTGACCTGCCTCTTGAGAAATCTGTATGCAGGTCAGGAAGCAACAGTTAGAACTGGACATGGAACAACAGACTGGTTCCAAATAGGAAAAGGAGTACGTCAAGGCTGTATATTGTCACCCTGCTTATTTAACTTCTTGATGCACCCTGCAGAGTACATCATGAGAAACGCTGGGCTGGAAGAAACACAAGCTGGAATCAAGATTGACGGGAGAAATATCAATCACCTCAGATATGCAGATGACACCACCCTTATGGCAGAAAGTGAAGAGGAGCTAAAAAGCCTCTTGATGAAAGTGAAAGAGGAGAGCGAAAAAGTTGGCTTAAAGCTCAACATTCAGAAAATGAAGATCATGGCATCCGGTCCCATCACTTCATGGGAAATAGATGGGGAAATAGTGGAAACAGTGTCAGATTTTATTTTTGGGGGCTCCAGAATCACTGCAGATGGTGACTGCAGCCATGAAATTAAAAGACGCTTACTCCTTGGAAGAAAAGTTATGACCAACCTAGATAGTATATTCAAAAGCAGAGACATTACTTTGCTGGCTAAGGTCTGTCTAGTCAAGGCTATGGTTTTTCCTGTGGTCATGTATGGATGTGAGAGTTGGACTGTGAAGAAGGCTGAGTGCCGAAGAATTGATGCTTTTGAACTGTGGTGCTGGAAAAGACTCTTAAGAGTCCCTTGGACTGCAAGGAGATCCAACCAGGCCATTCTGAAGGAGATCAGCCCTGGGATTTCTTTGGAAGGAATGACGCTAAAGCTAAAACTCCAGTACTTTGGCCACCTCATGAGAAGAGTTGACTCAATTGGAAAGGACTCTGATGCTGAGAGGGATTGGGGGCAGGAGGAGAAGGGGACGACCCAGGATAAGATGGCTGGATGGCATCACGGACTCGATGGACGTGAGTCTGAGTGAACTCCGGGAGATGGTGATGGACAGGGAGGCCTGGTGTGCTGCAATTCATGGGGTCGCAAAGAGTCAGACACGACTGAGTGACTGAACTGAACTGATGGCATGGAACAGAGGGGATGAAGCAATTGGGAAAGAGACAGACGGGAATGGTATCTAGGATTTGGTGACTGGTGGTTTGTGAGTGAATCCTTGATAAAACCCTGGCACTCAGTGAGGAATGTATTGTCTTTCTAGCACATCTACAGAACTGCCATCAATTCTGTGATGGCATTGCAATCCACTTAGTTAGTTACCAGTCGTTTTCCTGTCTGTCTTTTAGATATGTATTTGTAGCAATTTAGTAGATGCTAAGTTAAATGTTGCAATGTGACCATTACATTAAATGTTTTAATGGCTCATAAATGGAAGAGATTCGTACTTTTGAATAAGAGAGTGTTGCATGTAAAGATTGGCACCCAGCTTTTTGCGTCAAGAATGAAATAAGAATGCACTAGGCTATGCTGAAGAATTAGGGTTGTTAAGTCTGGACTTACGACTCTACATTACAGGTTGGAAATTACTGGAATTAGTCACTGGTTAGTGCCGTTATTTGAAATTCACATGGTGATTCAGGACACTACTAAATACTCACATTCTACAAATTGCAAGCATCAGAGCCCCTAATTAATCATAAAAATCATTTTTTCCTTATGAAAATGGAAGAGTCAAAATTAGCCCTAAAAGTTATTTTCAAAGCATTTCCTTTTGGAGACGTAAGGAATGCTGACTATTCAACAAACAGTAGTTGCATAAAGAAGATTTTTGGTCCCATGATCTGGCTGAAGCCTTGCAGGGCCAGCTGCTTATCTCATGAATGGAATTTCCTGTTAATATTCTTGTGGGCTAATTGTTCAGCAGAAGTATAACAAATGTCAACAAATATCACCAATGTGTTACATCTTAGTATTTAAGAGACAGCAGAAAAAGTTCAAATGTTTGATTTGGTTGTACCTAAAAGGCAAGAGCACAATCTTTACCTTTTGTCACAAACTACTCTTGATGGGATTAATGCTATGCGGAGAAACCATTTGCTTTAAATGTCCTTTTCTTTTAATTTACAGCAACATATGGCTTAAGATAAGGCTGGCTAAGGGAAGAAACAAAATTGTAAATTCAAACATCATTATTATAAAGCACATTTGTTTTACACAGATTGCATATAGTTTTCATCCCCACTACACATGGAAATAAATTTTGTTGGACTGATAAAACTTCAAATGAACTCTTAAATTTCTTGGCTGCAGCCACAAAGACATCTACTTTTTAATGTGAGATGTGAGGTGCTTAGAAGAGGAGATCCCTGCCATGGGAAGTAACATCTCCGGACACCAGGATTTAGGTCAGAAGTGGAACTTTAGTGTCAGTAGAAACTTCCCATAATATGAGACAATAGATTTTTTAAAAGTATTTCCAGTTTTTCTTTTTTTTTTTTTTCTAGTAAAAGTAGCATTTTGCACTAAGGAGCTGTTGCTGGAAGGTGATGGTGGTGTGGGGAGGGGTGCGGTGGGGAGGGTTTTAGCATACTGCCCTGCCCTTGTGCAGACTGCTGTGCTCAGTTGCTCAGTCGTGTCTGTCTTTGCGACCCCATGGACTGTAGCCCACCATGGCTCCTCTGTCCATGGGATTCTCCAGGAAAGAACACTGGAGTGGGTTGACATGCCCTCCTCCAGGGGATCTTCCCAACCCAGGGATTGAACCCAGGTCTTCCGCATTGCAGGTGGATTCTTTACCAGCTGAACCACCAGAGAAACCCCATGCAGACTGTTAATCCTGCCCTATTTTCTTTTCTTTCGCTCTAATACACTCAGAATGTTCAAGAGCTAGAAATGAGCTACAAATCTGTTTCCATTCTCTTCCAGATGGTACCAATCTCTGCTTCTCTTTCAGACCCAGATGAAGATGGAGTCAAGCTTCTGAAAACCAGAGCTGCCTCTCATTTTGTGAGCATCTCCTGGGGAAGGGAGGTCCCACCTTCCCAGGTATTGGGAGCTGCAAGGATGGAAGATTCATTGCTCCCTCCTCTGATATCTTATCTGTTCCTGTACATTTGTAGCTGTTAAGTTGCTCTCCTGGCCACTTGTGTTTAGCCCTAAGAACCTCCGTGTCCACGATGATCAGACCTACACACGGCCACCAATCTCCTCTCACCCTTGGAAGAAGGCTCTGCAAGTGTCTGAACACTCAGGGTGGTTCTCTAACCATTGTCAGAGTTAGACACTCAGGTCTCTAACCATTGTTCTGTGATAGTATATGGTGTTTTTATAGTTCTGCTTTAGAGCTCAGTTTCCTGTGTTAATAACAAATTCTTGTAAGTGTGCTGTATACTGACGTTGTATATTCATGAGTTCTGCACCCCCTGAGTGTGCTTCTCTTCCCATGTACTCGGCTGTAAGTGGGGCATACAGGGATGAGTAAGACCTCTCCTGCCCCCAGGGCACTCGAAATAAGGTGACATAAGGAAGGTGCTGACAACACCCCAAAAGCCGAAGCTCAGAGCATCGCCTGTTTTTGTCCATCCTGATAGCTGAGAATATGAAGAATTAAAAGACAAGAGGAAGGGTGTGTGATAAAGATGCATATGATTTGTAAAGCCTACAGTATCTGCTATCTGGTTCTTCACAGTCAAAGTGTGCTGACTCTTGACACAAGGACTGCAAGGTGGAACTTGCAATGTTTTGCCTTCATTGAAGTCCTATTTCTTGTTCAGTTGCTTAGTCATGTCCAACTTTTTGTGACCCCATGGACTGCAGCATGATAGGCTTCCCTTTACTTCACTATCTCCTGGAGTTTGCTCAAATTCATGTTCATTGAGTGGGAGATGCCATCCAACCATCTCATCCTCTATTATCCCCTTCACCTCCTGCCTTCAGTATTTCCCAGGATCAGGGTTTTTTCCAATGACTTGGCTCTTCGCATCAGGTGGCCAAAGCATTGGAGCTTCGGTTTCAGCATCAGTCCGTTCAATGAGTAGTCAGGGTTGACTTCCTTTGGAATTGACTGGTTTGATCTCCTTGCAGTCCAAGGAACTCTCAAATGTCTTCTCCAGCACCACAGTTTGAAAACATCAATTCTTTGGTGCTCAGCCTTCTTTATGGTCCAACTCTCACATCCATACATAACTACTGGAAAAACTATAGCTTTGACTATACGGACCTTTGTTGGCAAAGTGATGTCTCCACTTTTTAATACACTGTCTAGGTTTGTCATAAATTTTCTTCCAAGGAGCAAGCATCTTTTAATTTCATGGCTGCAATCACCATCTGCAGTGATTTTGGAGCCCCCCAAAATAAAGTCTGTCACTGTTTCCACTGTTTCCCCATCTATTTGCATGAAGTGATGGGTCCAGATGCCGTGATCTTTGTTTTTTGAATGTTGAGTTTTAAGCCAGCTTTTTCACTCTCCTCTTTCACCTTCATTAAGAAACTTTTTAGTTCCTCTTCACTTTCTGCCATTAGAGTGGAGTCATCTGCATATCTGAGGTTATTGATATTTCATCCAGCCAGGCATTTCACATGATGTAATCTGCATATAAATTAAATAAGCAAGATGACAGTATACAGCCTTGACATACTCCTTTCCCAGTCTGGAACCAGTCCATTGTTCCATGTCGGGTTCTAACTGTTGCTTCTTGACCTGCATACAGATTTCTCAGGAAGCAGGTAAGGTGGTCTGGTGGTCCCATCCCTTTAAGAATTTTCCACAGTTTGTTGTGATCCATATAGTCAAAAGCTTTAGTGTAATCAATGAGGCAGAAGTAGATGTTTTTCTGAAATTTCCTTACTTTTTCTATGATCCAACAGATGTTGGCGATTTGATGTTTGATTCCTCTGCCTTTTTGAAATCCAGCTGTACTTCCAGATGTATGAACTGGATTTAGAAATTCTATTAGGAATGGTCAAAAGGCTATAGGGTTCATGAAAGGGAGGCTGATTTTTTTGTTTTAAAGAATTCCATCATTTTTCACTTTTTGACTCTCCTTGACAAAAATAAAACAAAAACTAACATATTCCACAGAGCTTTTTTTTAACTTCACTGAAACCTTTGAAATTATAAATATGGCAATAGTTAGAGCTGTTATTCTTTTGGGAGAGACATCTCTTTACCTCTGAGAGCAGATGCAGAAACAAAGAAATGAGAATTTCTTTTTCTTCTCTTGGTCTTCTTAAAGCAGCCTCACATTTAATGAGCAGCATCATTGTGTTGAGTTATCCATTTCTTTTTTTGTAATGTAGGTGTCTTTTTTTTTTTATTGAGGCCATGCTGTGCACCAGGTGTGATCTTAGGTCCTTGACCAGGGATTGAACCTATGCAGTGGAAGTGGGGGTTCTAATCACTGGGCTATAAGGGAAGCTCAGAGGTCTCCATTTCTTCTAGCACATGCTGGGTGAACGCTTGTCTTCAGACTCTATCCGAAGCTGCCACGGGAGGTGTCCAGAGGAATGTAACAGTACTATTATTATTATCTCCCACAATTCTCTAGACAAAAATGGAAATTGGAGAGAAGTAGGTTTGGGATCAGGGACGGAAGAGAGAGGGAAGAGAGAGCAAACACCCAGTCAGTGCCTCTCAGCCTAGAGCTGCACCCTGGAATCCTCAGGGAGCTTTTCAAACATATTGAGGCCAGATCATAAAATGGAAAAAAAGCGGAACAAATATACCTAACTGTATATCAAGTTGGAAGATAACCACTCAAGGGAAAGAATGATTCCAATTGAGTTCTGAACTCAGATCAGCTTCCCCGGTGGCGCTAGTGGTAAAGAAAGGTTCGTAGGTTCAATCCCTGGGTCGGGAAGATCCCCTGGAGGAGGGCACGGCAACCGACTCGAGTATTCTTGCCTGGAGAATCCCCGTGGACAGAGGAGCCTGGCGGGCTACAGTCCATGGGGTCACAGAGACTCAGACTCAGCATAGTGACTAAGCACCAGCACTAGCACTCTGACTGGACGTCCTTCCTGGTACCCAGACATCCTAAGTCATGTCCAGCTCTTGAGACCCATGGACTGTAGCCCACCAGGCTCTTCTGTCCATGGGATTTTCCATGGCAGGCATACTGGAGTGGGTTGCCATTTCCTTCTCCAGCTGGAAGTATTGTAAAGATTAAAAGAACTGCAAAGAATTCTTAAACTTCCCTCAGCAGCTTTATTAGTAGCCATACTGGCATTGTGATCTTGGTACAATTTTATTTGTGTGATGAGATAGAACAGATTAGTAAGTATATTCATTTTATTAATATTTGGTGAAGGGGAAAAGAGATTAAAAAGTCAAAAATGCTGAGAAGGCTAAAAGAAATGTCAAGGAATTTGAACAGGAAATACTGGTATGAATTTGCATTTCTATGATTTGCATGTCTATAGATATCTTCATTCTTCATTTAAAGTGTGTGTGTGTGTGTCTTTCTACTGAAAGAAACTAAAAGTGATGACATCCCAGTAGCCATAAGAAGGCTACCGGACACTTAGTTTCTTAGCATCATTTAAAGAAATTGGTACTTTTGGAGAAATGGTCAGTTCTAGACTTGGGTCAAGAGAAGTTCAAGGTGAGAATGGGAATCTTATGCCAGGAAGGAAAAAAAAAAATCTTATGCCAGCCTTCAAAGGCTAATGAAGTCATCAAAAGGTCAGAAGACCAACTTGATAGCATTTCCACTAGGCAAATTTAGGACACTGAGACTTTAAAAGAATGATACATGTTATTGATTGTAAAATAAATTCAGAAGTCCATAGTTATTCAAAAGAAAGAGACAGAAGAAGAAAAAAGAAAACCTTGCTTGCTACTGCTGGAGGTGATTCCTGTAAAAACTCTCTAAAAATTAGTAATTAAGCAAAATGAGTTAGCATTTACTCTGCCTTAATGATAAGAGATATAGTTCATCTTAAGTTACTGAGAAAATGTTTTTCACCACCATGAGAGATTGCCAGTTAAAAAATATACAGGATGATGGAATCTTAATAATAAGCATCTAACTCATTCATCATGAGTGAGAATGTAAGATGGTACAGCCACTGAAGAAAAGAATTTAGCATCCACTTATAAAGTTAAACATATACTTACTAAACAACCCAGATATCCTGTTCCTAAGTATTTACCCTTGTGAAAGGAAAACTTAAGTTCTGGATAAAAATGTTTGTCTGGTTTTGTTCGTAATTGCCTCAAACTGTAAACAACTGAAATGTCCCTCACCTTGGAATGGCTAAACAAACTGCAGTGCCCTCCTGCAACGGGATTCTATTCAGTCATAAACAGGAAAAACTAACAGATGCACGAATGGCACGGATGGGTCTCAAATACATTCTGTTAAGTAAAAGAAGCCAAACTCAAAAGGCTACACCATGTATGATTCCATGTGTGTGACATTCTAGAAAAGGCAAGTCTAAAGGGAGAGAAAATATACGAATGGCTGCCAAGGGCTGGGGTTGGGGGCTGACTGGAACAGGATATGGGGTTTTGTGGGGGAAACTATTCTATAGAGTGGGGTGGCAGTTGCCCTAATACATACATACATTTGTTTAGGAAGAATTGATGCTTTTGAACTGTGGTGTTGGAGAAGACTCTTCAGAGTCCCTTGGACTGCAAGATCAAACCAGTCAGTCCTAAAGGAAATTAGTCCTGAATATTCATTGGAAGGACTGATGCTGAAGTTGTCATTTGAAAAGACCCTGATGCTGGGCAAGATTGAAGGCAGGAGGAGAAGGGGACCACAGAGGATGAGATGGTTGGATGGCATCACCGACTCAACGTACTTGAGCTTGAGCAAGCTCGGGGAGTTGGTGATGGACAGGGAAGCCTGGCGTGTGGCAGTCTGTGGGTTGCAAAGAGTCGGACACGACTGAGCCTAGTCTCTTTAACTTAAATTTCAGTTTAGGATCAACTGGAAACAGATGTATAAGTTAAATAATGCCATTGAGAGAGAATCAGACCAACACAGATTTTAGACTATGCTATGAGACAGCAGCTTAATTGCTTTAAAATGTCAACAAGATTTAAAATAAAAATAAAGGGGGAACAATAGGCTAGAGTCTTTTTTAAAGAAATAAACCCTTTAAAATGTATTTATGTATTTATTTCGGCTGTGCGTGGTCTCTGCTGCTTTGCGTGGGCTTTCTCCAGTTGCAGAGCGCGGCCTTCTCATTGTGGGGGCTTCTCTTGTCGTGGAGCACGGGATCTGGGTGTGCAGATTCAGTAGCTGTGGCGCACAGGCTTAGTTGCTTTGCAGCATGTGGAATCTTCCCAGACCAGGGATCGAACCAGGTCCCTTACACTGGCAGGTGGATTCTTATCCATGGTACCACCAGGGAAGATCGACTAAAGAGTCTTAACAAGCAAATGCAATACCTGAAAACTGACTGGATTCTGGCCTGAAACAAGCAGACAAACAACAAAAAAAAGGCAAAAAAATGAGATTTTTTTGGAGACAATTGGGGTAGGGCTTCCCAGACTGCTCAGCAGCAAAGAATCTGCCTACGTTGCATGAGACAACTGGGGAGATCTGAATATGGACGGGATATTGGTGAGTTGCTATTATTTTCTTAGGCATAATAATGGTACTGTGTTTATGTAGGACAATGCCTTTGGCTTTGGATAGTGTCATGTTTAAGTACTCACAGGTAAAATGTTATGCCTGTAAAGTATATTCAAATAGTTCAGCTACGTGTATCTACTTGTATCTATGTATCTACCTGAGCTTCTATATGTCTATCATCTATGTCTCTATCAGCTATTTATCCTCTATGAATCTATCTTATTGTGAAATATTCACGAGGGTGATGGGTTCACAGATTTCCATGTATTTTTCTCTACTCTTCTTAATGTTAAACATTAAATCTAATTTAATGTTAAATTTTTTATAACAAAAAGCAGGGGAAAAATTAATACCAGATTCTACTCTAGACAAAATAAATCAGGATGTCTTAGGGACAAGACTTAAGCTACAGAATTTTTTTAGAAGCTCCCTAGATGATTTTTTCAAAAAAAAGAAAAAACCATAAAAAAATCATTTTATTAAGCTCCTGGATTCTGTTGGTCAGGAATTCGGACAGGACAAAGAGGGGGTAACTTGTCTCTGCTCCGTGATGTCTGGAAACTCGGCTGGGATATGCTGGTACCTGGAATCTGGGATGGTCTGGATGCATCCTCACACATGGCTGGCAGTTGAGACTAGCTGTTGGCCCAGCCTAGCGTTGGTTGGGCTGTCAGCCAGCACACCTTCATGTGGCCTCTCCATGTGATAGCTCTGTATGGCCTCCAGGTGATTTTAATTTGAAGCCAGCATTTTCCCAAACATGAACAATCATAAAAATGATCTTAAGCATTTACCATAATAAAATGCAGATTCTCTGGCCCTTTTCCTGGGAATGGAATGGGGACTATTAGAGTTGTTGTTGTTCAGTCACTAAGCCATGTCTAACTCTTAGCGACCCCATGGATTGCTGCACGCCAGGCTCCTCTGTCCTTTACCATCTCCTGGAGTTTGCTCAAATTCATGTCCGTTGAGTCAGTGGTGCTATCTAGCCATTGTATCCTCTCCCGCCCTCTTCTCTTGCTTTGAATCTTTCCCAGGATCAGAGTCTTTTCCAATGAGTCAGCTCTTTGCATCAGGTGGCCAAAGTGTTAGAGCTTCAGCTCCAGCATCAGTCCTTCCAAAGAATATTCAGGAATGATTTCCTTTAGAAATAACTGGTTTAATCTCCATGCAGTTCAAGGGACTCTCAAGAGTCTTCTCTAGCACCATAATTCAAAAGTGTCAATTCTTTGGTGCTCAGCATTCTTTATGGTCCATCTCATCCATACTTGACTACTGGAAAAATCATAACTTTGACTATATTGACCTTTGTCAGCAAAGTGAGATCTCTGCATTTTAATATATTGTTTAGGTTCGTCCTAGCTGTCCTTCCAAGGAGCAAGTGTCTTTTAATTTCATGGCTGCACTACCATCGTCCACAGTGATTTTGGAGTCCAAGGAAATAAAATCTGTCACTGCTTCCACTTTTCCCCCTTCCATTTGTCATGAAATGATGGGACCAGATGCCATGATCTTGGTATTTTGAACGCTGCATTTTAAGCCAGTTTTTTTTTTTTTTTCACTTTCCTCATTCACCTTCATCAAGAGGCATTTTAGTTCCTCTTCACTTTCTGCCATTAGAGTGGCATCATCTGCATATCTGAGGTTGTTGGTGTTTCTTCGAGAAACCGTGATTCTAGCTTGTGACTCATTCAGCCTGGCATTTCGTATGATGTATACTACACATAAGCAGAATGGCAATACTCCTTGTCATACTCCTTTCCCAATTTTGAACCAGTCCATTTTTCCATGTTTGGCTCTAACTATTGCCTCTTGACCTGCATACAGGTTTCTCAGGAGACAGGTAAGGTGGCCTGCTAGTCCTGTCTCAGGAATTTTCCACAGTTTGTTGTGATCCACACAGTCAAAGGCTTTAGTGTACTCAGTGAAGCAGATGTTTCTCCGGAACTTCCTTGCTTTCTCCATGATCCAGTGAATGTTGGCAATTTGATCTCTGGTTCCTCTCCCTCTTCAAAGCCTAGCTTTTACATCTGGGAGTTCTCGGTTCATGTATTATTGGAGTCTAACTTAAAGGATTTTGAGCATTAATTTGCTAGCATGTGCAATGAGCACAATTGTATGGTAATTTGAAAATTCTCTGGCATGGTCATTCTTTGGGATTGGAATGAAAACTAACCCTTTCCAGTCTTGTGGCCACTGCTGAGTTTTCCAAATTTGCTGACATATTGAGTGCAGCACTTTAATATTTATGGTTAAAAACCACCCAAGTGATTCTAACAGAGAGGTGAGTTTGGAAAGCACTGACCTACAGCATTAGCCGTATTTATCTCTTAAGGTCCCAGATCTCTCCAGACACCACAGAAAAAGGGTAATATCATGTTCTATTGTCTGATTTCTGAAACTTTGTCCCACATTCTTCCTTTGATTTCTATATTACCTTGTTGCTTTCAACTCTGTCTTTCTATTGGCTGTGATCATGGTTCTTGCATGTACGTGTGGTTCTTGCATGTACACTTGTCTCATTTGACTCAGCCTTTGGAACTTCTTACTCCATGATTATGTGGGTGTATAGAAATTGGGTGCATTTGAGATAAACTCAGAGAGAGACAGAAGTGAGGCCAGATCTTACCAGCTCTTTGAATGCTGCTCTGATGATTTTGGCTTTAAGTCAATATGCAATGGTAATTCAGAGAGAGTTTCTTGATTAGGAGAGTAAAGGAACAGGAATGAATGTTAAGAAAGTGAATGAGGGTAGGGAAGACCTGGAGGTAAGGAGAACAGCTTAGAGACTTGGAGAAAGGTTATGGGGGCGTTTACCAAGAAGGCAGCAATCTCAATGTTAATGAGAAGATAATCTGGGGTCCATCATTTTCAAATTCCTTACAGACCACCTTCATATTCTTTGGTATCACTGTTGGTTTATAAAATCAAATGAACATTTCATCTTTTAAGAAGAAAGATGACGTGACTGACTCTGAATTGGTTCTGGACTAGTCATGATGTATTTGAGATGATCAAATGAGGTCATGACTCTGGTTCCCCTCTTGACCCAGAGATCTGAAACCAAACCAAACTTTGGATCTGTGGAAGTCTATCTCAGTAGCATGATTTTCCAGTCAACGAAACCAACCGCCATGACCTAACACTGAGGAAGAACTTCTCTAACCACATTAGAACCAGCGAAATGGACTGTCTTCTTAGGAAGCTCCCAGTGGAATCTGTTCTATGATTACTCAGATAAGCTGGCATGCTTTCTTTGGTTTTGCTTCTTGTCTAAAACTCTGTGTAAATTTAATGAAGGTATAGCTCCTGCTAGGAGCTTCCCTGGTGGCTCAGTGGTAAAGAATCCACCTGCCAATGCAGGAGATGAAAGTTCAACACCTGGGTCAGGAAGATCCCCTGGAGGAGGAAATGGCAATCCACCTCAATATGCTTGACTGGAGAATCCCCATGGATAGAGGGGCCTGGTGGGCTACAGTCCATGGGATCACAAAGAGTTGGACATGACTGAGCAACTAAGCACACCATACACAAGGAGTAACTTACAGATAAATGTAGGACGGGTCATCAGATTTCAGGCCAGAGGTCAGTAGGGTCTATGCTTGTCTTTGTAAACAAAGTTTTACTGGGGTACAGCCCCTCTCATTCTGATGTGTCCTCTGCGGCTGCTTCCAGCCACAATAGCAGAGTCAAGTAGCTGCAACAGAGCCTCAGGTATTTACTACCTTTTCCTTCATAGAAAAAGTTTACCAACCCCTGCAGGAGACCCAGGTTCAATCTCTGGGTCGGGAAGATCCCCTGGAGAAGGAAATGGAAACCCACTCTGGTACTCTTGCCTGGAAAATTCCATGGAAGAAGAATCCTGGCAGGCTACAGTTCATGGGGTCACAAAGAGTTGGACATAAGAGTGATTTCACTTCAGTCCAGGAGAATGACTTTCTCATCAGCTTGTCATGTGGCTCTGCACATTCAGGATGTTGAAGGAAGGACAATGAAAACATCTTTATCCATTTTTTCCTGTAAAGTCAGGAAAGTCTACTTGGAAGAAACAAATTTGAGTCTGCTTTTATGTGAGCGTTCTTTGAAGTCCCCCTTCTTCTCCTCCCTAGCTCTTCCTCTCCTCTCTTCTCCCCTCTCCACCCGCCACTTCCTTCTGCTTCTAGCATCTGTGGTCTCATCTGTGATTTGTGGTACCCCTGAAACCTGTGGGTTCTGGAACCAGACTGCCCATGTTCACATCCCAGCAGGTCCGCTGACTCCTTGTACAACCTTGACTGTGCTGGGTTTTGGTCTCACCTACGTAGTTCAGAGGTTAAAGTGTCTGCCTGCAATGCAGGAGACCCAGGTTTGATCCCTGGGTTGGAAAGATCCCCTGGAGAAGGGAATGGCAACCCACTCCAGTATTCTTGCCTGGAGAATCCCATGGACGGAGGAGCCTGGTGGGCTACAGTCCACGGGGTTGCAAAGAGTTAGACACGACTGAGTGACTTCACTTTCACTTTCACGATAATAGAACCCACTGTTCAGGGTTGTTGGGACAATTGAGTTACTGCAAGGCATGACTAGGACAGTAGCTGCCTACCATCAATACTCTGTAAACATTATCTCTTAACTAGTATTGGTTTGACATGGGATCATCTACGGCCAACACTCCTTGCTGAGACTTTCAGGATTCTCACACCAGTGATGACTTATGTCAGGACAAGAGCCTGCCATCCTTTTCAGGCCTCCCTGAAGAGGTTCTCAAAGTGTGGTCCCTGGACCGGCAGAATCAGCATCACCTAGGAACTTACTTGAAATGTAAATTTTCAGGCCCCCCATCCAAGATTTACAGAATCAGAGACTCTGGGTGATGTACTGATAAAGATTTAACAACTGGCTCACCAGGAGAAAAGACGCTTCAGAATTTGCTGGTTCCTATGGTTTAGATTCTCCCATTATGACTGCATTGAAACTACCAAAGCAAAATATCGAATGTGCTGTTGCTGAGTTGGAAAGATACACACCATCTGCCCTCCTAAGCTGATAGGGGGACCAGCTCCAGCATGCTAGCGGACCACAGGGCTGTGTTTCAATAAGCTTTCTGGATGACTGTGCTGCATGCTGAAACTTGCATGCCATTGACCTAAAGAGCTTAGTCATCAGGAGACCCGGGAAGGAAGTGTGTCAGAGGGTTTGGGCAGCAAAACTTCTAGGTGCATGTCCCTCTTGGCCATTTCTTGACCCAGGCAAATGCCTGGCATATACTTAAGAATAAGCGCACATCAGTTGTCATTATTATTTTTCTGTCTTAATTCCTGCCACAGTCAACCAACACCTTCTCACACACTTAGCGGGAGTGCTGAGGATTTTATTGCTGCCCAGGATCCCCTGGGTAAACAAGCATGATCCCACTGCTGCATTCTGCAGTTAGGCCGGAAGAACTTTCCCGAGGGCTTTGTCAGGGTCTGTTGCGTGTCAGGGTGATTAGGCAAAGCGGAAAATGGCTATCACCCCCACGTTTCACCATCACGCAAATAGTCAATATAAGTGTGGGATTTGCAAAGTGTTGTTGTAACACTAGCTGGGAGGCCAGGCTGGAGGCGGACTGGAGTCTCATTTTTGTCCTTTAGTATCTGAAACAACTCAGATGGGGGTCTGGCACGTTCTTCTTGATAATCCCAATTTCCATCACCGTCAAATAGCTGGGCTCCTGTGTGTAAGGGAGCCTAGCGAGCATAGAGGCCAGGGTGGTAAACTTGAACTATAACCGAACTTCCTTAACTGTGCTGAGCCTACCCCGGGCCCCACCTCCACCTTCACAGCAGCGTCTATGCTGGTCCTCCTCCTGGTCTTCCTTTGTGGTGGATGACCAGCCCAGTATCCACCTCCGCATCCTCCTTGTGAACAGAGCCCTCAATTTGTTCACACACAGGAGAAAATGTGCTTAGGGAAAGTGCGTCCCTCAGTTATGAACTTGGATTCCAGTGCCATCCAATAGAACTTTCTGGAAGGGGGCAGTGGTCTCTATCCGAACTGTCCCTTCTAGAGACCTCTGGTTGCATGTGGCTATCGAGTCTTTGAAATGTGGTTTGTGAAACCAAGCAACTGAATGTCTTTCTTTCTTTCTTTTTTTTTTTTTTTTTCTGTACTAAGCAACATATGGGATCTTAGTTCCCCGACCAGGCATCAAAACTGCGTCCCCTGCAGTTGAAGCCCGGTGTCTTAGCCTCTGGACTGCCAGGGAAGTCCCTGAATTTCTAATTGTGACTAATTGTCATGTAACTCTAAATCACTTCATGGTGGATAATGGCTACCATGTAGGATGGCACAAAGACACCAAACCATGATGGCTCCGGTCCTCTTTGCCAGGTATTGTCAGAACGGCCCCCTGGCCCAATCCTGACCTCCAGGCTCTGGTACAAAGGGATGAGAGCATCTGGGAAGGACTTTTCTCCTTGATGATGGAGAGGGATGCACCAGGAAGCACCTGTCCTTCTCACCTCCTGCCTTGTCCCCTGCCCACACTTCCCTCCCTGCCCTACACATTGTCACGTGTAGTGTGAAGCTTGCTGGCTTGGCAACCCTCTTGTGTTGATAAGAGGGTGATATTAATAAATGAAGATGATAAAAATGAACATTTATGGGGAATTCCCTGGTGGTCCATTGGTTAGGACTCTGCATTCTCACTGCGGAGGGTCCGGATTCAATCCCTGATCAGGGAACTAAGACCCCACGTGCTGTGTAGACAAAAACAAAACCTCTAACATTCATGCAGTGTTTGCCATACATCAAGCCCTGGCCAAGCAGTTTGCACATACTAATTTAATAATTTAATACTAACTAGTTTAATGCTGGCAAGACCCCAGGAGGTGCTGAGTTACCTCCAGTTTCACAGAGGACAGAACTGAGGCTCGAGTAGTTAACTGGACAGAAGTCCCACAACCAAGAAGCGCCGCAGCTGGGATTTGAACCCAGGGACACCGAGAGCAGAGGCTATGCCTCTCACTGTGACACCATCCTGCCTGTCTAGAACCGAGAGAACGGCATAACCCTGGAACCAGTCACTAGACTTCTTGGTATGTGAGAAGAATACACGTCCTTGTGTTTAAGCCACTTCAGGCTGGGTTTCCTGTGACTTGCAGCCTCAAACATCCTGACTGATATCGTATCTTTGAGTGAGTCTCTGTCTTTTGGAATTCCCGACCATGCTGGTCCATGGAATCATGCCCCCGCTAGGGGCTGATTCACTGCTGACACAGATTAGGAAACCACCCCAACGTCAGGGAAGAACCATCCATCTGAGGCCTGGGAGCCCCGGTGTTGAAATATCTAGATGGAGACGCTCACAGGGGGATTCTACCCGTGCTTACCTAGGAGCTCAAATTATCACAAAGTTTGGCCTTTCTGCTCCTGCCCTTATCTCTGATTCTGATAAATGAAGCTTGTCCAGAGGTAATGTGGAAGAGAGAAACCCAGAGAGACAGGGAGACTTGAAAAACATCTGTAACGGCTGCAGTGCAGATTCTTCAAGTCTATTCATTATGTTCTCATCATGGAGTCGATGTCTGGGTTCCCCCGTCTCCCAAGCCTTCCTCTGTGACTAAGAATTCAGGCTGACTTGAAGTTGTGTTTTACTGGAAAGGAGGGTGATTGTCTCCTGGGGTTGATGAAAATTTGGAAACCTATGAATGTTCGATCCATTCAGTCAGAAATAAACATGGGCTTAGGGGGATAATGCTGAGACGCTCTTGACCACGACAGTGTGGGACACATTGAGCTGGGTCAAGGCGGGTGTCACAGGAAGTCCCCTTCTGCCCCCAGACCCGCCCTTCCTTTGCCTGTGGCTGGGCCCCTATCTTCCTCTCCACTGCCCTTATCCCTGCCTCCCCAGCCTAGTATTTCTGGTATTTCTTTAAAAAAAAAAAACAAACTATATTCCAGGATTAAGTGGGTTTCCCAGGTGGTGCTAGTGGTAAAGAACGTGCCTGCCAATGCAGGAGACATACGAGATGCAGGTTTGAACCCAAGATCCCCTGGAGGAGGGCATGGCAACCCACTCTAGAATTCCTGCCTGGAGAACCCCATGGACAGAGGAGCCTGGTGGGCTACAGTCCATGGGGTCACAAAGAGTCAGACATGACAGAGCGACTAAGCAGATAGCACAGGACAGGACTAAGGAGAATCAGGGCTGCAAGGGCAGGATACCCGCGATGGTCCCAGAGGAGGGAAGAGCAAGCCTGAGGGCCAGACCGTCCTGGGTCCATCCTTCACCACTCTCTGTGTCCCTTGCTCAGTCAGCAAAGAATCGTGAGCACGTGCTGTCAAAGCACCAGAGACATGATGGTGAACAAACTCTGGGAGGAAAAAAAAACAAACTGTGGTCCAACCGCTGTAGGACCCTGCTGGGCTTTATTATTATTTGGCTGCATCAGGTCTGAGCTGTGGTGGGGTCTACGTTGTATCACAGGGGGTCTTTCAATGAGGCGCCCGGGCGCTGGAGCACGCGCGCTTATTTACTCTGTGGGCATGTGAGCTCTTAGTTCCCTGGCCAGGGATCGAACCCAGCCTCCAGCACTGCAAGATGAACTCTTTATCACTGGACCACCGGGGAAGTTCCCCTGCTGGGGTTTTAGTTTTTAATCTGATTTGAGTATTTGGTGTATCCAAAGACCCAACATTATTTCAAATCTACAAGATAAATAAGTGGCTTTCTCATGGGATGTGGGTAAGTGACAAACACGAGCCCCGGATCCTCACAAGTTCTTCTTTCACCATGAGCCCCTCGTTGTAGAGATTGGAAGAGCCCCTGGCAGCCTGTGCGATCCCACTGGTTACTCTTTGAAGTAAAAAAAAAAAAAAAAAAATCTCAAGATCAAAGGAAATATTTGGCTGAACCCAGTTATTTGGCCTTGATCTGCTAGAAATCTTAATTTAATTAGGAATATAAACTTTGTAAAGACTTCACTTTTCCAGCTTGGTTTAGCATATATCTTTTTTTTTTTTTTTTTAGTTTCTGAGTGAACTGAAACAAACAAAGGGGAAAAAAATGTAAAAATATCTCCCGTAAGACACGAACTATGCGATACTTTGATCTCGTGTGCATTTTTCAGCGGTACTGACCCAAATTTGCATAATTTTCATTCTGGGCACGTGTGTGTGCCAAGTTACTTCAGTCATGTCCGACTATTTGTGACCCCATGAACGTCCCCAGGCTTCTCTGCCCATGGGATTCTCTGGGCAAGACTACTGGATTGGGTTGCCACTTCCTACTCCAGAGGATCTTCCACGACCCAGGGATTGAACCCACATCCCTTGTGTCTCCTGCATTAGCAGGTGGGTTCTTTACCACTAGTACCACCTGGGAAACCCATGATTTTCATTCTACTCTGAGTAAGAAGTTAGTGTGGGAAATATTTTAGACTAAATTATCTTCTTGTGTTCCGGACAGGCAACCTTCTCAGACCCTGTGATGTTTGAAATAATAGCATTTTAGGAAGGAGAATATCAGCATTATGGCATATTCCATAGGTCAGGCACTTTCTATATGTTTAAAGAATGCAGTCCTTAACCAGAACCTGTGACCTAGGCATTCCTCTCTAGTTTGTGGAAGAAGTGAAGTGACATTCCCGTGGACACACAGCTTGTATGCATGGAGCTAAGACTTGTCGCCAGCAGATGCTAAGCCCTGGTCTGTGTTCATAGCCCACCGTGAATTTAGATCTGCGTTTAAACCTTTAGATCATCAGAGCTAAAGAAATTAGCTGAACGTTAAATCCTGCAGTTTAAATCCCTGAAGGAGCACAGATAAAACCCATGCCACTAACTCTCGAGAGGGTGGTCTTTTCTTTTGCATCTCTTCAGACGGTCAAGAATGTGAAAAGTTGTCCCAAGTGCATGCAGCCACCTTTGGGGTCCTTGAAGAAACTCTTCCCTTTCAGGGTCCTAGCAAGGAGCCTTCTAGGGCAGTCTCGGCCCAAGATAATGGGTCTCCTTCTTTCTATTTGTGTATGGAGGGTGTGTGTGTATGTGTGTGTGTAAGCTATCTAGCCTCCGCCATGGGACAGCATTTATTTTAGAGATAAGTCTTAAACATTTTGTTCCAAGGAAGAATACACGTGGAAGTGCAGATGCCAAGATTTCAGCCCTGATCTATTTCATGCCAAACCTATTGTTTACTGTTACACAGACATGGTCAGGATTTGGAGGCTATCATTTGAGTTCACCATATCCCACAACGGAAAGTTTCCAGTGACTCTGGAAATATATAATATAGCTAGATCTTGAGCAAGAATTGGAAGCTCCTGCTCATAAGTTTTCTTTTCACTTTCACTTGCTAACAGAAGACAGAGAGTGTGTGACTGCTAATACTGATGAGGTAAATTCTCATTTTCTTAACAAGACCCGGCTCTTTAAAAAGAGACGAAGAAAGAGAGAAAGAAGGAGGGAAGTTTCTACTTTTGAGAAACTCAGCAAACAGATCAATCTCTCCTCCTTATTCAAGAAGTCTGACTCCCTCTAGAGTAGCTTCCATTGACTCACCTCCAAGGGATCTCCCATGGACCCTTTTTCAACAGTTTGCAATGTAAACTTGCATGACTTGGCTGAAGTTTACAGAAATTCAAAGTTATTTGTACCCGCCCCTATCCTGCCACCATCAGCATTTCTTTAGCTGGGAAATTTTTAAAGCTTCTTACCAGAATTTGTTTCATGTGGTTAAAATCCCCAACAAGTAAAATGTGAGCCTGGCATAAAGGATCATTTCTGTTTTAGAGTCACATTCAAAATAGCAAGTGACGATGAGATACGTGCCCTTGTAAGGAGGCCCCTAGTTCCCATCCCCTAATGATTTCCTTGAAATCTATTTGAAATTCAGAATCAAAGAAGTTTGCAAAAACATGTTGTTTGCCATTTGTGCTAAGCACTATTTCAATGCCCCCTTGGAAATATGGAGGGAATGGGGATAGTACTCCAAACTGTGTGCAACATTTCATTGCATTTGCAAAGGAATACTGTCTATTGAATCTAGTGGCCAAAATGAACTGATAATTGTTGGGGCTGAGTGATGAATACTTAGGGCGTCATCATTCTTCCCTCCAGGCTGTTGTGCCAGTTTGGAACTTTCCATAGTAAAACAAGGAAAAGGAGAGAGAAAACAGTGCCAAGAAAAAAAAAATGATCATGACCCTCGTTTGGGGCTGTTCTCAGAACCTTCGAGAATAGCTAAACAGAAGCACGACTTCCATTTAGTTCCAACTCATCTTTTAAGGAAACCTTAAAAATATTTCCTGGAACTTTAAACACACTCAAAAACTATTTCAACACAGCTCAGCCTGGGAGGAGTCAGAGAGGGCAAGAGTACAAGACGGTTGAGAAAGTCTATGACATATCGTTAGCAGCTGATTGAGATGGTTTCCAAATAGCAACAGGACCTGAAGGTTAGAAAAATAGACCAACACCAATGATCCTGAGATTAGTTATGTGGCTGCTACATACTGGAATTTACCTGGGAGCCAAAAGAGAGAGCTTTGGTTCTAGGGTCTTAATTATCATACATACTACAAGTCAGGCTCTTTGGCGTCACTGTGTGTCCCACCCCTTCCAGACAAGCAGAAGGAACAGTCATGCTTTAAGGCAAATTATTCTCTGTTTCAGATTTTCCAGTGGAAAAAGGAATGTCCATTAGGCAGATTACTGTACCTTCCCTCTGTCACGCCAGGGTAAGCTTCCTAGAGCAGCTAATTCTCCTCCTGCAGGACTGGCAGCTCCCAGCCATCAGCTGGTGGGGCAGAATTCCTTCCTTCTCTGAGGCACCTGTGGCCCCAAAGACGCCCCTTCCACCTGGGGCAGCGCCCAGCTGATCGAGCACTCCAGTGCCCTGGAGGCTCAGAGGACTGGAAACAACGGGACTGGATGCTTGCGGGGCTTCTGGAGGCTGGCACGTCCCATCCTGCCTGCCACTCTGCCATCTCCAGGGATCATCCAAGTGCCGGCACCCCGGTAACCTGTCTCCTTGGCCTCCTGCCGCTCTGTGGCTTTCCCATCCATGGGCTTCTGACTCCTCTTCTGCTTCCATGCCAGCTGGTCCCATTGGGCTGTCTGGGTCCTGGCTACGAGGTGGATAATCCCTTTTGCATCCTCAGAGTTTTCCAAGGATGCAAACCTTAACTGAAATCTGGCTTGCTTTCTACTTTTCTATTTTCCATCACCTGGGTTGGGGATTTATGGTATGTCAGTCCTCTCCTCCCCAACCCATCCCCCCACCTGAATCATTTGCAATCCATCACTCTTCTTCCTTTTGGAAAATAATCCCCCATCTGTTGACTCCTTGACATTGTGTAATTCCTCTCTTTCCTCCTTTTTGTCTCCTTCTGGGATGGCCTGGTGATTGCTCCCTCCCACTTCCCCAATTCAATTAAGATGTGACTCTGTGTGTATGTGTGTATACCTATATACTCTCAAGACCCTGGCTGCAACATCTGATGACCTGGATTCTAATTTCTGCTTTGTATGCACTTGTTTGCGTGACTTTGGCCAAGTACCTGAATGTTTTTAAGGTTGTTGACTCTTCTGAAAAATGCAGATAGATAACGGTAGTTGTTATAGCATGTAGTAGTTGCAAGGATGCAGTGAGAAGATCCATATGAGGCGATTGGCACGGTTCCGGCATAACTTGAGAACTGTTAACTATGATCACACTGGGCTGCTTGTTTTCCTTCCCAAATCCCACCAGCTGGGGAAACGTCAGTGTTCTTAGGAATGACCCAAGCTCTTCCCCACCAGCGATCCCTGCCTTCTTTGAATCGGGGCATCTCTGCCGCGCCCCCATCCCACTTCTTTATGACAATGTCCTGGTCTACACTTCACTGCCAGGGTCACTGTCTTCTTATCCATCATATCCTTGTCTCTTTCTTTTGTCTATTTTTAAATTTTTATTTCCCCGTGTGGCCTGCGGGATCCTAGCTCCCTGACCAGGAATCGAACCCATGCCCCCAAGCATTGGGAGCCCAGAATCTTAACCACTGGACTTCAGGGGAAGTCCTGTCCTTGTCTTTCTATATCACCAGGTGGAACCCTTCAGCCTTGGTCAGATGACTTATTTTCCTTAAACCTACACAGGCTGTGCTGTATAGATAATTATCTCATATAAATGTCAGGCCTGTTCTAAGGTTATATTTTCATAATTCTTCCACTGGAAGGATGGACATGGGACTAAACTACTCCCTTTGGGAAGGATCTTACCCTCTACCTCTCATCTGGAGATTGGGCCCTGGGTCAGGAGTGGCGCTGATCCCGGGGGGTGATCATCTAGGACACTCTTGGCAGAGAAGCAGGGTGGCACTCTCACATGGGAATGGCCCAGTAGGGAGGACACCAGGAGGTAACCTTCAACACCTGAATTCAGTGCCTGAGCTCAGACAAAGACCTTGGAGTCCCGGGACAAACCCAGCGGTGCTTCTGTGCTTCCCTGACTTTCTTCGATTTCTCTTAAACTGGGACTTTTGGAAATTCCAGTCTGTCTCAACCCTGCTGAGTCACAAGGATAAGGAATTCTGTCCGAGCATGAGGCAGACTTGGAAGATGGCTCTTTGGGAGGAGGAATGGGGACAGCAGAGGGAATTGAATGGAGGGCTTCCTAAGGCATTTGGAATGATCTTGGCACACAGAGCCAGCAAGCTAATGACCTTCCTGTGCCAGGGATGTGGGGAGGCAGGAAAGATGGGGAGGAGGCTTAACCTGGCTTGCGCTTGATCTTTCGCGTATTCTGAGAGGTGGCATGGCCCTTTCTCAGGATGGAATGGGGAGGAAGGGAGAAGAAACTCTGGCAGATACTGGGAGATAAGAACATGACCACATACTTTTGTCCATGCGGCTTGAGGTTTTATGAATTCCCAGAGCAACAGACACATTTCTATCCAAAACACAGAAAAGATACCCAAAAGGTAACTCCTGATTGACCGTGATTCTGAAGGATGTCTTCACTATCCTCTTATAGGTAGATAATTAAGTATAAAATAGAACTATACAATATTTAAAAGCGACCAGAGAAGCTCCCCACCCCACCACCTTATCCACAGGGATCATTCCAAGACTCCCAGTGGATGCTTGAGACCACAGATAATGACAAATCCTGTATATTACGTTTTCCCCTATACTAGTGGGCAGGTATTCTGGACAAAAGGATGAATCATATCCCTGGTGAGACACAGGGACAGCATGAGATTTCATAATGCAACCTAGAGTAGTGTGCAATTTTAAATTTATGAATTGTTCATTTCTGGAATTTTCCTTATAACATTTTTGGACTGTGGTTGACCCTGGTTAACTGAAACCACGCAAAGTGAAACCTTGGATAAGTGAGAACTACTGTATACAAAGAGCTGGGAGGTCTGCCTCTCAAACTGTTCGTCCAATGAAAGGCCATGTGATTTAGGACAAGATGCTTAACTTGCCTCTACATTTCCTGAGGTTTAAAATAACTGTTGATTAAAAAAAAGAAAAATCTCCTTTAAGATGTCATGAAGAATAAGGGAATATTCATGTCATACTTTGAGGAACTTCAGGGAGCAAAGTGCTTTAAAAATGCCATCTGGTCTGTGAAGTTTTTAGGTATTTGAGGAGAACTATAAAATGCAGCAGGAAAAAAGCACAGACATCTCTAGAAAGCATTGAGCTGTGCATTTAAAGAAAGCTAAAAACAATATCTTATGTTTAATAAGAAAGTGGAGTATTGGCATTGGGTAGAAAGGAAAAAAGGAAGTGATAGAAAAAAATTCTTTAAAACCTTATGCTCAGTTAAGTCTCTTTTCATTGTCATTCCCAGAATTCCATCCTACTGTTTTTGAGTTCACAGAAATAATTAGCTTCCTAGGGACGCAGTAGCAAAGTAGGTGGCTTAAAACAAGAAAAATTAACTTTCTCATAGTGGTGGATGCTGGACGTCTAGGTGGGAATGGTTTCTTCTATGGGCTCTGATGGAGAATCTGGTCCTTCTTGTCTCCTAGCCATTGTCTGCAATTCTTAGTGTTCCTCACTTGCAGATGGATGACCTTAATTTTTTAAAAAATTTTTATTTTATATTGGAGTATTGGAAGCAGGAGGAGAAGGGGATGACAGAAGATGAGATGGTTGGATGGCATCACTGACTCAATGGACATGAGTTTGAGCAAGCTCTGGAAGATGGTGAAGGACAGGGAAGCCTGGCGTGCTGCAGTCCACGGTGTCGCAAAGAGTTGGACACGACTGAGTGACTGAACAATTAGAGTATGCTGCTGCTGCTGCTGCTAAGTTGCTTCAGTCGTGTCCAACTCTGTGCGACTCCATAGACAGCAGCCCACCAGGCTCCCCCGTCCCTGGGATTCTCCAGGCAAGAACACTGGAGTGGGTTGCCATTTCCTTCTCCAATGCTTGAAAGTGAAAAGTGAAAGTGAAGTCGCTTAGTCGTGTCCGACTCTTAGCAAACCCCTGGACTGCAGCCTACCAGGCTCCTCTGTCCGTGGGATTTTCCAGGCAAGAGTACTGGAGTGGGCTTCCAACTAACAATGTTATGAGAGTTTCAGGTGAATAGCAAAGGGACTCATCCATATGTATACATGTATCCATTCTCCCCCAAACTCCCCTCCCATCCAGGCTGCCATATAACACTGGGCAGAGTTCCCTGTGCTCCACAGTACGTCCTTGTTGGCTATCCATTTCAGACACAGTGGTGTGCACATGTCCATCCCAAATTGCCAATCTATCTGTTTCCCCCAACCTTCCCTCACCAGCAACCTTAAGTTTATTCTCTAAGTCTGTGAGTGTTGGATGACCAGTTCTGCCTCTTTCTTCACAAGGCCTTCTCTCTGTGACTCTCAGCATCAAAACCCCCATTCTCTTATAAGGACAACAGTCATACTGGATTACAGTCCACCCTAACAACCTCATCCTAGTTTGCAAAGAGCTAATTTCCAAATAAAGTCACATTCACATGTGTTGGGGACGGCTAAGACTTCAACGTATTTTGAGGAGAGGACACACTTCAACCTACAATACTGACCAACTTAAAACTAAGCCGTCACTTTGCCTGGGTGATGAAGGCAACTCTCTGTGTGGGTGAGGCGTCTTGGGGGCACCTTCTAGGGCAGGCAGGAAGCCCAGGGACTGAGCTGCAGGGAAGTGAATTGTGCTGCGCGTGCCTTTATGCAACTTTTCCCTGGGTACCATAGTGCCCTCAACTAGCCACCCCCAACCCTGCCTCAGTTGTCCTTCTGCTCTCTGTCCAAGACATTTATTTTTAGTTTATCAGATAAATCAAATACTTAAAATGAGAGTTAGTTGGAAGGGGGGACCTATGTATACAGACAGCTGATTCACTTTGTTGTTCAGCAGAAACTAACACAACATTGTAAAGCAATTATACTCCCATTTAAAAAAATGGATTAGTTAAATAAAAAGGTCAAATGTATTTTTTTTAAAAAGGGTCAGAACATGCATTCTTGGCCTCTTGCACTCCGCTTCGTTTTCCTCGGCTCTATCTGCCACAGCCACAAAGGAGTTCTCTTGACCTTCTGCAGCAAAGAGACCATGCCCCCCTCCCCAGAGAGGATGCCTTCGCTCAGCTGGAAGCAGCTGGTGATGTCAGATGCGTTACAAAATTAAATGCCTTCTACTGCTGAATCTTATTTTAAAGCTTCTCTGAGTCTCCTGCATTTTCTTGCATATGGTTATCACCAGGGGTGACGGGGTGGGAGGAGAGGAGGAAAGACAGGGGAGGACACTTCCAGCAGAGTGCACGCACGCTTGTGTGCTCAGCTGCTCGGTCGTGTCCAGCTCTTTGCAACCCCATGGACTGCCGTCCGCCAGGCTCCTCTGTCCATGGGATTCTCCAGGCAAGAATACTGGAGTGGGTTGCCATTTCCAGGGAATCTTCTCAACCCAGGGATCGAACCCGCATCTCCTGCATTGCAGGCAGCTTCTTTACCACTGAGCCACCAGGGACAATTCCAAGACTCGCTGTCACCTCCAGCCTGACAGTCTCGGCTCACATTCTCGTGCAGGTTCGTGTATATTCATCTGAGTACAGGGTCAATTCTGGATGACTGGAGTCAGCTACTTTTTAGCTTCTGCTGCCAGAAAATGGATTACTTTTCCTTCAACAAAATGTGAACACGGTGGCCTCTCATTTTTGCAAAAACAATATGCTTTTGACAGTATTAATGAAATGACTCCAGTTTATCCAAATTGATGAAACCTTTGGCTGTTCACTCCTGTCTGCTTTGACTGCAGTGCCCCCTAGTGGATACTTTTCTAACAAGGTTCTCATGGTTGATCACTTGCCAGAAATAGAAGAATGCATTTTAGCAAACATTATTTTCTAAAGTAGGTCTGTATTTTTTTCTTTTTTTTTTCAATGAAAGTTCACTCCAATATATGACCAAATTATGTATATGTATAATCCTCTGATTATTCACATGAAATTCTCTGCACGTCCCCTGCTAATTTCAGGAAAGGAGAGAGAAGGAAGGGAGATATAATCAAACAGGCACAGAAGGAAATGACCATGAGGACTTCAGAACTGTGCTCGGTAACATGATGTATGTGTCTGCTGCTGCTGCTGCTGCTAAGTCGCTTCAGTCGTGTCCCACTCTATGCGACCCCATAGACGGCAGCCCACCAGGCTCCCCCGTCCCTAGGATTCTCCAGGCAAGAACACTGGAGTGGGTTGCCATTTCCTTCTCCAATGCATGAAAGTGAAAAGTGGAAGTGAAGTCGCTCAGTCGTGTCCGACTCTTCGTGACCCCCTGGACTGCAGCCTACCAGGCTCCTCCGTCCATGGGATTTTCCAGGCAAGAGCACTGAAGTAGGGTGTCACTGCCTTCTCCGGATGTATGTGTCTAGAAAAACAAAAGCTCTGGAAATACGGTATAGTGAAGCTTTAAAACTGAGATTTACATGACTAAACAATTTTTAAAACAGGATAAGGATATGAATTTCTGCAGCCACAGTCTGACCTCTATTTTCTGCCTGAGGGCTTGTGACAAGTACATGGGGAGGAAACAGCGGGTCCCCAGTTAAAGGCCACTTTCTTACTGCTTTGCATAAAGATGTTCTGCCCTGAACTTTATCCCCATTTTAATCAGCAACTCCTGGGATCTCCAGCTATTCTGTGGGCTCTGGCTCCTTCTGGCCCACAATTAGGGTGGAGGTGAAGGCCCTGGCCTCACTTCCTGGCTCTGTAGCTTCTAGAAGACTGTGCGGCACAAAGTCTAGGGATTCAAGTAAGTATTATCTTGTACAGGAAACAGATTGGGGTGTGAGTGGGGGGTTCTCAGTCCTCTCTGAAGCTATCGTATAGATCCCCACACTTGAGATTTTGCAAACGAGCCAAGAGGGAAGGAAAGTTCTAAATGGGGGATTAAAGAATGATTGCTAATTTAAAAATGTTTTCTCCAATAAATGGCATTAAAAGTAGTAATTATATAATTACTATCCACATTAGTTCATAAAAGAGAGAACAGTTTAATACAAAAGATGAGACGTAATTATAGATGGACATTTCATCCAGAGGAAGTTGTGTTTTATATATATATATATAATATGTATGTGTTGTTGTCTTTCCTTGTCTTTCATTTCACCATAGAACAAGGAAAAATTTGTTCTGAATTGGCAGCTGTCTGTGGACTGACTTTGGGGAGCTCTGATCCTGAACTTTGACTCTCCCTGGTAATTTGGAATGCATCTCCACTATGTGATTTCTTTGGAACTGAGACGCAGGGCCCGCTGTTGTATAAGGATAGGCGAACCGTGAAAAAGAGAATCTACCCTCCGGGGTTACAGAATTTGTCCCTGCTGGGCTCTGCTTGCTGTGGAGGGTACATGAGAAAGTCAGATCACTGAGAACCCTGGGGACCGCAGGACCCAAAGACACCGCCTAGTTAATCCTCTCGGGTTAGTGCAGAACCGCCTGTGGAGTATCCTGGAGAGATGGGCTGTGCTCATGCTCAGGGCCCAAGCACTGTTGTACATGGCAACGCTAACCCCTGTAGCGCTCACACTTAAAAAGGAAATCCTCAGACTCTTAGAATCAGCAATTTACAGCCAGAGTGGGACTAAAATCATGCAGTTGAATTTCCCCATATTACAAGGTCACTAATTCACCTGCAAGAGGCAAAGGACAAGCAGATTCAGTGAGATGCTCTTTGAAAGGGCTGGCATTCGCCTGTAAGCACCAGTGCCCAGTGATGGAGCCTTGAACGCAGATGTCCTGGGGATGGTGGATGGCTGCGCTCGGCTCTCCTGACACTTAACCTTACACTTAACCCCACCCCCTGGGGCACACTCTCTACTTACTAGGAGCCCTGTGAGTCTAGGAAAACACAACAGTAGAGAACTTTCTTGAGAGCCTTCTCCCACTAGGCTTGGATCAGTTATTTTAGAGTCTAAGCTTTCTCTTAGCCAAGCCCTTATTTTACAAATATTTAATTGTTAGGTTTTCTTTTCAAATTTAGTTCCCTTTTCACATGTACTCTTCCAAATGGGCCACAGTGTCCCAATGTCCAGTTGACACCAAATATTTACATAATTTATGGATTCTCCTATTCTGTGCATTTTGGAAGTTAATGCACTGCATACTATTACTCATAATTTTCTTTTTTAATTAATTAATTTTTTATTGGAGGATAATTGCTACGCAATGTTGTGCTGGTTTCTAACATACATCAACATGAATCAGCCACAGGTACACACATGTCCCCTTCTCTCTTGAACCTTCCTCCCACCTCCCATAACCATCCCATCCCTCTAGGTTGTCACAGAGCACCAGGCTGAGCTCTCTGTGCTACGCGGCAACTTCCCGTAGGCTATCTGTTTTACACATGCTAATATTTCTGTTTCAGTGCTACTCTTTGAATTTGTCCCACTCTATCTTTCCTACCAATAATTTTGCCACCTGATGCGAAGAACTGACTCATTGGAAAAGACCCTGATGCTGGAAAAGATTGAAGGCGGGAGGAGAAGGGGACGACAGAGGATGAGATGGCTGGATGGCATCACTGACTCAATAGACATGAGTTTGAGTGAACTCTGGGAGTTGGTGATGGACAGGGAGGCCTGGCGTGCTGTGGTTCACGGGGTCACAAAGAGTTGGACACGACTGAGTGAACTGAACTGAACTGATCTTTCCTACCAGCCACCCCCCTCCATGCCCCCCGTGTCCACAAGTCTGTCTGTTCTCTATGTCTGAGTCTCTATTCTTGCCCTGCCATTTTTCTAGATACCAAGTGTATGTGTTAATATATGATATGTGTTTTTTCTCATGTACAACTGGCTCTAGGTTCATCCACCTCACTAGAACAGACTCAAATGCATTACATTTTATGGCTGAGTAACTGCTGCTGCTGCTGCTAAGTTGCTTCAGTCATGTCTGACTCTGTGCGACCCCGGAGACGGCAGCCCACCAGGCTCCCCCGTCCCTGGGATTCTCCAGGCAAGAACACTGGAGTGGGTTGCCATTTCCTTCTCCAATGCATGAAAGTGAAAAGTGAAAATTAAAAGTGAAGTCACCTAGTCATGTCTGACTCTTCGCGACCCCCTGGACTGCAGCCCACCAGGCTCCTCCGTCCATGGGATTTTCCAGGCAAGAGTACTGGAGTGGGCTGCCATTCCATTGTGTATATGTACCACACTTTATCCATTCATCTGTTGACAGACGTCTAGGTTGCTTCCGTGTCCTGTAAATAGTGCTGCAACGAACACTAAGGTACATGTGTCTTTTTCAATTATGATTTTCTCAGGGTATTTGCCTAATAGTGGGATTGCTGAGTATTCATATGATAGTTTTATTCCTAGTTTTTAAAGGAATCTCCATATTGTTTCCATAGTGGCTTTATCAATTTACATTCCCACCAACAGTGTAAGAGGCTTCCACTTTCTCCACATCCTCTCCAGCATTTATCGTTTGTAAGTTTTTTGATGATGGCCATTCTGACTAGTGTGAGGAGATACTTCACTATAGTTTTGCTTTGGAATTCTCTAATAATAAGTGATGCTGAGCATTTTTTCTTGTGTTTATTAGCCATCTGGATGTCTTCTTTGGAGAAATGTCTGTTTTGGTCTTCTGCCCATTTTTTGATTGGATTGTTTGTTTTTCTGTTCTTGAGATGCATAAGCTGCTTGTACATTTTGGAAAATAATCCTTTGTCAGTTGCTTTACCCATTCTAAGGGCTGTCCTTTCATCTTGTTTATGATTTCATTTGCTGTGCAAAAGTTTCTTAAGTTTAATTAGGTCCCATTTGTTCATTTTTGTTTTTATTTCCATTACTCTAGTAGGCGTTTCACAGAGGATCTTGCTGTGATTTATGTCAATAAATGTTTTGCCTATGTTTCCCTCTAAAGATATTTAAAATTTCTCGGCTTACATTTAGGTCTTCAATTCTTTTTTAGTTTACCTTTGTTTATGGCGTTAGGAAGTGTTCTAATTTCATTCTTTTACACATATCTGTCCAACTTTCTAAGCACCACTTATTGAAGAGACTATCTTTTCTCCATTGTATAGTCTTGCCTCCTTTGTCAAAGACCTGGTGCCCACAAGTGTGTGAGTTTTATCTCTGGCCTTTCTATCTTGTTTCATTGCTCTATATTTCTGTTTTTGTGCCAGTACCATACTGTCTTGATGACTATAGCTTTGTAGTATAGTTTGAAATCAGGACGGTTGATTACCCTATCTCCATCCTTCTTTCTCAAGATTGCTTTGGTTCTTTTGGGTCTTTTATGTTTCCACACAAATTATGAAACTTTGTTCTAATTTTGTGAAAATGTCATTGGTAATTTGATAGGGATTGCATTAAGAGTGCTTTGGGTAGTATAGTCATTTTCACAATATTGATCCTTCCAATCCAATTACATGGTGTGTCTCTCCGTCTGTTTATGTCGTCTTTGACTTTTTTCATCAGTGTCTTACAGTTTTCTGTATATAGCTCTTTTGTCTCCTTACGTAGGTTTATTCCTCAGTTCAGTTCAGTTGCTCAGTTGTGTCCGACTCTTTGCGACCCCATGAATCGCAGCACGTCAGGCCTCCCTGTCCATCACCATCTCCTGGAGTTCACTCAGACTCACGTCCATCGAGTCCGTGATGCCATCCAGCCATCTCATCCTCTATCATCCTCTTCTCCTCCTGCCCCCAATCCCTCCCAGCATCACAGTCTTTTCCAATGAGTCAACTCTTCGCATGAGGTGGCCAAAGTACTGGAGCTTCAGCTTTAGCATCATTCCTTCCAAAGAAATCCCAGGGCTGATCTCCTTCAGAATGCACTGGTTGGATCTCCTTGCAGTCCAAGGAACTCTCAAGAGTCTTCTCCAACACCACAGTTCAAAAGTATCAATTCTTCGGCGCTCAGCTTTCTTCACAGTCCAGCTCTCACATCCATACATGACCACAGGGAAAACCACAGCCTTGACTAGACGGACCTTAGTCGGCAAAGTAATATCTCTGCTTTTGAATATACTATCTAGGTTGGTCATAACTTTTCTTCCAAGGAGTAAGCGTCTTTTAATTTCATGGCTGCAGTCACCATCTGCAGTGATTTTGGAGCCCAAGAAAATAAAGTCTGACACTGTTTCTACTGTTTCCCCATCTATTTCCCATGAAGTGATGGGACCGGATGCCATGATCTTCGTTTTCTGAATGTTGAACTTTAAGCCAACTTTTTCGCTCTCCTCTTTCAATTTCATCAAGAGGCTTTTTAGCTCCTTTTCACTTTCTGCTATAAGGGTGGTGTCATCTGCATATCTGAGGTTATTGATATTTCTCCTGGCAATCTTGATTCCAGCTTGTGTTTCTTCCAGCCCAGCGTTTCTTCCAGCCCAGCGTTTCTCATGATGTACTCTGCATAGAAGTTAAATAAGCAGGGTGACAATATACAGCCTTGACGTACTCCTTTTCCTATTTGGAACCAGTCTGTTGTTCCATGTCCAGTTCTAACTGTTGCTTCCTGACCTGCATACAGATTTCTCAAGAGGCAGGTTAGATGGTCTGGTATTCCCATCTCTTTCAGAATTTTCCACATTTTATTGTGATCCACACAGTCAAAGGCTTTGGCATAGTCCATAAAGCAGAAATAGATGTTTTTCTGGAACTCTCTTGCTTTTTCCATGATCCAGCGGATGCTGGCAATTTGATCTTCCTAGGTATTTTATTATTTTTGTTGCAATGGTCAATGGGATTGATTCCTTAATTTCTCTTTCTGATTTTTCATTGTTAATGTAAAGGAATGCAAGTAATTTCTGTGTATTGATTTTGTATTCCTGCAACTTCGCTAAATTCACTGATTAGCTTTAGCTCTTAGTAATTTTCTGATAGTATCTTTAGGGTTTTCCATATATGGTATCATGTCACCTGCAAACAGTGAGAGTTTTACTTCTTTTCTAATCTGGATTCCTTTTATTTCTTTTTCTTCTCTGATTGCTGTGACTAGGACTTCCAAACTTATGTTGAATAACAGTGGCGAGAGTGGGCACCCTTGTCTTATTCCTGATGCTAGAGGAAATTCAGGTTTTCACCATTGAAAACAATGTTTGCTGTGGGTTTATCATATATGTGCATTGATTTTGTATTCCTGCAACTTTGCTAAATTCACTGATTAGCTTTAGCTCTTAGTAATTTTCTGATAGTATCTTTAGGGTTATATATTATTACCTTAATGGTAACTTCCTTCTAGCTGATTTTCTGGAGAGTTTATAATAAATGGGTATTGAACTTTGTCAGAAAGCTTTTTCTGCATCTATTGTGATTACCATGATTTTCATGTTTTAATTTATTAAGATGGCGTGTCAAATTGAGTCAGTGCTATGTACTGAAGAATTTGGGCATCCCTTGGATAAATCCAACTTGATCATGGTGTATGATGCTTTTAATGTGTTGTTGGATCCTGTTTGCTAGAATTTGGTTGAGAATTTTTGCATCTATGTTCATCAGTGATATTGGTCTATAATTTTCTTTTTTTATGATGCCTATGTCTGGCTTTGGTTTTCAAGGTGAGGTTGGCTTCATAGAATGAGTTGGGAGTGTTCCTTCCTCTGCAATTTTTTGAAAGAGTTTGAGAAGGATAGGCATTCGTTTTTCTCTAAACATTTGACAGAATTCACCTGTGAAGCCATCTGACCCAAGGCTTTTGTTTTTGGGGAGATTTTTGATCATAGCTTCAATGTCAGTGCCTGTGATTGGTTTGCTCAAAATTTCTATTTTTTCCGTGGTTCAGTCTTGGAAAGTTAAATTTTTCTAAGAATTTTTCCATCTCTTCCAGGTTGTCCATTTCATTGGCATATAGTTGCTCCTAATAGTCTCTTATGATCCTTTGCATTTCCACATTGTCTATCGTAACCTCTCCTTTTTCATTTCTAATTTTGCTGATTTGAGTCTTCTCCCTTTTTTTCTTGATGAGTCTGGCTGATGATCTGGTACTTTTATCTTCTCAAAGAACTAACTTTTAGTTTTATTGATCTTTACCATTATTTTCTTCATTTTCTTCTGCTATGATCTTTATGATTTCTTTCCTTCTGCTAACTTTGGTTTTTTTGTGTGCTTCTTTTTTAGCTGCTTTTGGTGTATAGTCAAGTTGTTTATTTGATGGTTTTCTTGTTTCTTGAGGTAGGCTTGCATTGCTATAAACTTCCCTCTCAGAACTGTTTTTGCTGCATCCCATAGGCTTGGGGTCATTGTGTTTTCACTGTCATCGTTTTCTAGGTTTTTAAAAAATTTCCTTTTTGATGTCTTCAGTGACCTATTGGTTATTTAGAAGCATGTTGGTTAGCCTCCATGTGTTTGTGTTTTTTACAGTTTTTCTTATTTTATTCCTGTAATTGATATCTAGTCTCACAGCACTGTGGTCAGAAAGATGATAGACAGAATTTCAATTTTCTTAAATACACCAAGGCTTGATTTGTGATCCAAGATGTGATCTATCCTGGAAAATGTTCTTTGTACACTTGAGAATAAAGTCTATTCTTCTGCACTTGGATGGAATGTCTTGAAGATATCAATTAGGTCTGTTTGGTAAAATGTGTCATCTAAGGTTTGTATTTTCTCACTTTCTGGTTTGATGATTGGTCCGTTGGTGTGAGTGGGTGTTAAAGTCCTCTGCTATTATTGTGCTACTGTTGAGTTCCCCTGTTACGTCTGTTAATGTTTGCCTTATCTACTGAGGTGTTCCAATGCTGGATGTATAAATCGTTACAATTATTATGTCTTCTTGGATTGAGCCCTTGATCATTATGTAGTGTCCTTCCTTATCTCTTGTAATATTCTTCATTTTAAGGTTTATTTTTTCTGACATAAGAATTGCTACTCCAGCTTTCTTTTGATTTCCATTTGACGGAATATCTTTTTCCATCCTTTACATTCAATCTGTGTGTGTCTCTAGGTTTGAAGTAGGTCTATAATGGACAGCATATATATATATATGGGTCTTGTTATGTATCTATTCATCCAGTCTGTGTCTTTTGGTTGGAACATTTAACCTACTACATTTAAAGTAATTATTGATACGTATGTTCCTATTTGCATTTTCTTAATTGTCTTAATGGACAATATTTTTGTTTTCTTAATAGTCTGAATGGAGTGAGAACAACAACAAAAAGAACTAGGGGAGAAAAAAAAAAAAAGAATCCCAGATAACTGGTCAATGCAATATTAAGCAAATAGTAACAAACGCAAAGGAACACACACACACAAACAAAACCAAAACAGCCCAAAGAAAACAAAGTCCAAGAGAGTGACCTAGTGAACCAGACAGAACCAAAACTGATGTCAACAAATTAAAAACAACAATAGCTGAAACTCAGAACAGAAAACAAGACCAAAGCCTAGAGCCTACCGAAGAATAAAGCAAAGAGAACAAACGTGACTAACCAACATGGTGACAAACAGAAGGAAAAAACAGAAGTATATAATTTTTATATATATGAGAAATATGTATATATATGAGAAACATTTATATATATGAGAAATATTTATATATATGAGAAATATGTATATGAGAAAAACTTCACCAAGAAAAGAACAATAAGAGAAACAAAACAAATGAAAAAAAAGAGAGAGGAGAAAACAACAACAGCAGCAACAACAAATCCCATAGAACCACAAAAAGTCAATGTAGAGGTTGAAGTATACAAAGGAAATAAAAAATGTAGGTGAACAAAAATCCTCAAAAACTTAAATGGATATAATGATAATAACAACAATCACAGTAACAGAGAAAAGGAAAAAAAAAAACAGAAAAAAAGGTCAGAATCAACTACAGAATAAGTTAAAATATAAGAACAATAATAAATGTTTTTCTTGGGTCTCAGCTGTCAGCATCCTTTTCCTTGCTTTTATTCACAGCCCACCTTCATCTTCCTAGGAGGCCCTCCAATACTGAGGGTGGTCTCTTGATCTGCTGTGGGGACAGTTCAGACTCGGAGTGTTCTTGCCTCCAATGTCCACAGCTGTTGGGGCTAGGACATTTTCCTTTGTGGAAACACTCATTGTCCTTTCACATATTCCATAGACACAGAGGCTATCTAGTTGACCCCGTGGATTTAATATGTACCTTGTACAGCTAGTAGAGAGCTTTTTAATCCTCTTCCTTAGCCACTCCATTCTTGGAGCTCAACTGTGGTTTTATCCCTACCTCTACTTGTGGGTAATCCATATGAGTTTGCTCTTGAGACTTCCCTGGAGGAAGTGGGTCTGCCCCAGTGAGAACAGGTAAGGAGGTGGCATAGCTGCTTAGATTGCAGGGACCCTGGCAGTGCCAGGTACATGGGAAAATCAGTGGCCTAGGGCACAGAAGATATGGTGCTATTAGAATCTTTGTATAGCCTCTAGCAGCTGGTGTTCAAAGGGCCTCCCTAGCTGGTCCTTCTCTATTGTTTGGTGAAGCAGGCATTTAAAGTGCCACCCTCTCTGAGGTCTTTCTATTGGTTAGCTGCCAGCGCTGACTAAGATGGGGAGAGAGAAGCTACATTGATGGCTCCGCCCCCTGCACATGACTCAGCAGCAGCACCCTGCCTCCATAGCTGCCTGTCTTTCCTCTGAACACGTTTTCCGATGCAGTCTGCTCTCTCCTGTTCCCTCAGACTGTCTTCCACGGTCGACAGTAGTCCTTGCCCTGGGATTGCTCTCCAGCGCCTACACTCCAGCTCCCAGCTGCTGTACATTCCAGTGGTCTTGCATCCCTTGTCTGGGATACACAGGGCTGTGGCACAGATTGTGCAGTCCTCTCTCCATGCAAATTGTCACAGATCAACTGCTTCACCCTCCAACAGCCTCAGACGCTGCCCCTTCATCCCAACTGATTGGCCAAATGTGGAGATCTCAATCCCGCTTCAGCTCTCCCACCTCCTGGGTGCAGGTCCAGTCTGCTCACTCTTCTCCCCTTTTCCCCTTCCTTTCTTCTTCCTACCAAGTTTTGTGTGAATCTATAGACTCCTTTCTGGTGGTCAGGGACTCCTGCCAGTTCTCAGCTGGTTCTCTGGGAGGTCTTCTGCACCTGAAGGCATCCATGAAGAGAGATACACTCTATATCCACCCACTCACCCGCCATCTTGTTTCTTCTCCTCATATTTTTCTTGACTATGTATCTTTCCATTTGCCTTGTCTTATGTTGCCAACCTTTGAATCAGTTGTATATTTCACCCAGTTAACTCAGTGTTTTGGTTTTGATGGTGTCTCTGTCATGAGCTGAATCACATCCCATCCTCTAGTTCACATTCTAATCCCTGGAACCTGTGAATGTTGTTACTTTATTTGAAATAAGTAATTTTGCAGATCTAATGAAGTCTAGGATCTTCGAATAGGAATCATCTTGGATTATCTCTGTGGGTTCTAAATCCAGTGGCAAGTGTCGTTATGAAAGACACACATGGGAAAGGAATACAGAGAAGGTGATGTGAGGATGAGAGCAGTGACTGGACGATGTGGCCATAGGCCGGGGAATGCTGGCGTCTCTCAGAGACTGGAACAAGTGAGGAAAGGATTCTTTCCTAGCGTCTGCAGAGGGCACGTGGCCCTGCCAACACCTTGATTGTGGATTTCTGGCCTACAGAACTGAGGGAGAATACATTTCTATTTTATTTACCTATGCTTTATTTTGGAGAAGGCAATGGCACCCCACGCCAGTACTCTTGCCTGGAAAATCACAGGGACGGAGGAGCCTGGTAGGCTGCAGTCCAAGGGGTAGCAAAGAGTCAGACACAACTGAGCAACTTCACTTTCACTTTTCACTTTCAAGCATTGGAGAAGGAAATGGCAACCCACTCCAGTGTTCTTGCCTGGAGAATCCCAGGGACGGGGGAGCCTGGTGGGCTGCTGTCTATGGGGTTGCACAGAGTCGGACATGACTGAAGCGACTTAGCAGTAGTAGCAGCATGCTTTATTTATTTTTATGAGCTTTAAAAAATAACCACATGGCTGGTAGGATCTTGTTCCCCAACCAGGGAATGAACCCATGCCTCCTGCAGTCGAAACATGGAGTCCTAACCACTGGACTGCCAGAAATTCCTCTTTCTGTTGTTTTAATCTACCAGGTTTGCTGTCACTTGTTAAGTTAGCCACAGGAAACTGATATAGTCTCCAATATTCTAAGGCTACATTCAACACATATGCCATGCAGTGCTAGTCATCCATTATTCTCATATTTAACGCTATTTTCCAACTGTCAACATCTTACTGCCCCTTTTAGGACACTGATCTCAGTCCTTTGTGTATTCTCATGATTACTTTTTATGTGTCAATTTATGAGCTGTGCAATGCATAGAATTGGTGGAGGCTTTGGTTACTCTTTAGCAGTCAACAAAAATAAATTGGCTTATTTTCTAATTGACAAATTTTGGAGCAGAAGTCTGAGAAACTTATAGAATTAGGTGGTTTGGCAACTCAAAAGGAAATATTTATGAACAGCTCCACTGATTACACTTTGTAGCAGTTTAGCGTGTAGTTGGAGAAGGCAATGGCAACCCACTTCAGTACCCTTGCCTGGAAAATCCCAGGGATGGAGGAGCCTGGTAGGCTGCAGTCCATAGGGTTGCAAAGAGTAGGACACGACTGAGCGACTTCACTTTCACTTTTCACTTTCATGCATTGGAGAAGGAAATGGCAACCCACTCCAGTGTTCTTGCCTGGAGAATCCCAGGGACAGTGGAGCCTGGTGGGCTGCCATCTATGGGGTCGCACAGCGTTGGGGGACATGACTGAATCGGCTTAAAAGCAGCAGCAGTGTGTAGTTTTGAACTAGACTTGTTGGGTTGGAATTCAGCTTTACCAGTTGATGGTGGGAAACTTATTCATCTTCCCTTGGTCTCAATTTCCTCATCTGGGAAGTGGGTATGATAATAAGTACTAAATGGATACCAACTCATAGCGCTTTCGGTGAGGATTAAGTGAGTTAATGATTAAATGGGTTAATATGTCTAAAGTTCCTAGAACACCACCTGGGGAAAGCTGAGTACCATAGAAATCATAACTATTACTAATGCATTTACATCCCAAATTTACAATTAGTGTGAAAGTACCTTAAAAACGGGGAAGGACTGAGTGTTCATGAACTTAAATTATTCCTTTAGGCTAAAAGCATCAAGAAAGTGCTCCTACAGACATAGAGAACAAACTTGCAGTTGCCAAGAGAAGTAGGGGAGTGGGAGACAGATGGATTGGGAGTTTGGGATTAGCAGGATTATATTACATATAGAATGGATAAATAACAGGGTCCTGCCATACAGGGAACTATACTCAGTATCCTGTCATAAATAGTAATGGAAAAGAATATGAAAAAGAATATATATACTCTGTGCTTAGTCACTCAGTCATATCTGACTCTTTGTGACCCCATGGACTGCAGCCTGCCAGGCTCCTCTGTCCATGGGAATTCTCTGGGCAAGAATACTGGAGTGGGTTGCCATGCCTTCCTCCAGGGGATCTTCCCAATTCAAGGATTGCACCTGGGTCTCCAGCATTGCAGGCAGATTCTCTACCAGCTGAGCTACCAGGGAAGCCCAAGAATACTGGAATGGTAGCCTATCCCTTCTCCAGGGGAATCTTCCTGATCCAGGAATCAAACTGGTGTCTCCTGCATTGCAGGAAGATTCTTTACCAGCTGAGCTAAATATAAATATAAAAGTTGATTTACAATGTTGTGTTAATTTCTGTGGTACAGCAAAGTGGTTCAGTTATATGTAACTGAATCATCTCTTTGGGGACCATTTTTTTTTTCAGATAAAGTCCCAACTGTTTAGCCCTACTTCCTAGACCATCCAGAACCTGGTCTCTGCTGGCTTTTCTTGCTCAGATGGTCATATACCTGGGACCAAACTGGAGGTACAGAGTTAGACTTCAGTACAAGTGGATTGCTCATGATCCTCTCCAAGTAGTCCTCATTTTTGCCTCTAAAGTCCTTGAACTACCCTCCCCATGATCAAGTAGACTATTCTACCTTTCCAAGAAAACTCAGGCCCAATCTCATCTCTTCACAAAGTCTTTCCTTACAGCCTTAAGTCTTCAGTGAGTGTTCCTCTCTCTGACTCTGAAAATAGTCTTTTAGAAATTAGTCAAACTACTTGCTGAGTTATTTTCTATTACTGTCTTTAATTGTTCTTGAAACTTCTATTATTAATATCTTGTGCTTATCTTCCCAACTAACTTGTAACTCTTTGATGATAAGTTTTAATTTTAACTTAAAAAAAATCAAGATAATATGTGTACATAATTTAAAATGTCATCAGTACATCAGAAAAGACTTACAGTGAAAAATACCACTTCTCTTTCCTTCCCATCTTTCTTTTCACATTCCTTACAGGAATTCCTTTTCGATTCTTAGTTGGTTCTTCTGGCAAATTCCTCCATGTATTATTTTTCTTTCTCTAGTTCCTGAATTGTCATTTATAGGCTATCTATTGAATTTCTGCTAAGGAATATAAACATAGGGTGTTCTTCCTCCCATCATTCCCACCCACCCTTTCAGCTTACATTTTCCTAATAAAATCACAACTTTTGCAGTTAAATTATTAGTCAGTATTTACATAATCACGACTATATAATATGGTTTATCACTGAGCCAAATAGAGTATACGAGCTTATTTTTTCCCTAAACTTCCATTTTGTTGTCTCTGAAACTATCGTTCATTTTATTTCCAAATGCTCTCATAAAACTAACGTGCTTGTCAGTATTATTTTCCAAATTCTCAAATGCAACATATAATCTTTCAGCTCAGGTTTTGCTAGGAAATCTTCCTCCCACAGATTCTGTTCACCTGATCTAGTCTGGGCCAGGTGTTGACTGAACTGGCAGCACCGTTGTTCTACCGGGACTTCCCTTTCTTTCCTATGTTGAACATCTTTTTTTGGTTCCATGTCCCACTTCTCTTTGGTATCGGCCCTCATTCTACTGGGATCCTTAAAGTTTGAAAACGTCTATTCTTCTCTTACTTTTGGTGGATAGATTGGCTGGATATAAAATCCTAGATTGAGAACAATCTTCCTTTAGAATTTAAAATGTTTTAGCTTTTCCTTCTGGTGTTTTCATTCTTATTCCTGATTCCATTGGTGTCTTTCTTCTCTGGATGGCTTTAGCGTCTTTTCTTTATCCTTGGAGACTTTCAAGAGTCTGCTTTGTTGTGATCTCTTCATTCACTGTACTTGGCATTCAGTGTGCCTTTTTCATTTGAAGACTTGTGATCCTCAGGCCTGGGGAACACTTTCTATAAACACTCTGACAATTTCTTCCTTTTAGTTTTCTTTCTCAAATTTCAGAAATGTTGGGCGTCTTGTTCCAGACTTGTCTTTCTATTTCTTAATATTTTTACTTTACTTTCTAGAATTTGCTCCATATTATATTGTAACCTTCTTATTGAAATTTCTTAGTTTCTTTTTTTTTAATTCTCAAGAAATCTCTCTTGCTCTTTGATACTTGTTATTTTACAAACAAACTCTCTTCTCTAATAGCTCTGATGGTACACACACACACACACACACACACACACACACACACACACACACACCTGCTTCCTGCATCGTCTCTATATTCCCTGGAGTCAATTCTACCATCTCCTCCAACTCATGAACAAATTTTCTTAAATACGTGGCAATCTTTGGCTGTCCTTTTGTAGTTAAGACTGAGAGACTTGAAAACAATTTGCAAGCTCTTTGTGTGGTTAGAGCTGCAGGCTTCACAATTACGTCTAACTAAAATTTTGGTCTTTTCATTAGCGAGCCATTTCTCCAGAGAAGCCTCCAGTCTTCTACTGGGTGGGTGCGTGGGGATGTTATTTTCTGCTTACAGGAAAATACAGCAGGAACCATGTTCTGAGAAATGTTTCTGGCATCAAGTTGTGAGGAAGTGGACTGAGTATTCTACCATGATTAGGCTGACCCTTAGTTAATTCCCCTACTTTCAGGCCTACCTCAACCTCTTTCTGGTGCTCATCATTAACCATTAGACTGGTGCTTCTTTTCTTTTTAAATTGGGGTATAGTGGGGTTTTCCTGATGGCTCAAACAGTAAAGAATCTGCCTGCAGTGCAGGACACCTGGGTTCAGTCCCTGCGTCAGGAAGAACCCTTGGAGAAGGGAATGGCTACCCACTCCAGTATTTTCGCCTGGAGAATTTAATGGACACAGGAGCCTGGTGGGCTATAGAGGAGCCTGGTGGACTGCAAAGAGTTGGACATGATTGTTTCATGTTGACTTACAATGTTGTGTTGGTTTTTGCTGTATAATAAGTAAATCAGTTATATGTGTACAATTATTCCCTCCCTCTTGGACCTCTCCACCCCCACACCCCCATTCCCACTCATGTAGGTCATCACAGAGCATCAAGCTGAGCTCCCTGTGTTATATAACAGCTTCCTGATAGCTATCTGTCTTATATATGGTAGTGTGTATGTTAGTCAAAATCTCCCAATTCATCTCATTCCCCTTCTTTCACTCTGGGTTCATCCATCCATTCTCACTGTCTGCCTCTCTATTCCTTACTTTGGAAATAGGTTCATCTGTACCATTTTTCTACATTTTACATACATGTGTTAATATACAATATTTATTTTTCTCTTTCTGACTCACTTCACTCTGTATGACACACTCTTAAGTCTGTCCACGTTGGACTCAGTTTCTCTAGAGCAAGTGTCCAGTTAAGGCTTGGGGCAGGGAGCTTGGAGGTGGTTGCCTCTGTTGAATACTTGGGAGGGAAGTTGGGGGTACATTTGTTCTATGCAGAGACTGTCAACCAAACCCCTGCAGTGTCCCCTGCCTTTGAGTATTTTCCAACTTGAAATCCTAGATCTTTGAAGGCTCTATAGGGTAAGCTGACTTTCCAATCCTTCTGGGAAAGAATTACAGTTTAAGCCATTTTGTTTTTCATTAAAAAGACTAGTTGAAAAAGTATTGTTGTGAATTGTGTGATGGGGTGGAATTTGTGATGCTCGATCTGGGTTGAAAGAATCAGCAGAAACTGCAGGTTAGAATCTACATGACTCAGCAAGTTGGCTGTTAAGAGGCACCCACTGAAAGCTGTATTAAGAACACTAAGTTGTCACCAACGGGAAAGTAAATTTGTATTCTTTCGGACATTAGAATGCATTCTTGCAGAAACATCAAGGGGATGTAAAAATAATTTTAATTTGGCACCAAATAGATGTTGCTTTGTTACCATGCCCTGGGGCCCGTAGGCGAGATGTCCCTTCCTTTCCTTGATGCCAAAAACAGAAGGGAAGAGAACAAAATTATTTAATGAAATGGAATTTTAAAATCAGAATATCTTAGGTTGAGTAATTTGTTTTCATTGAATGTACCTAGCAGTCAAAGAAATGTGTACCTTATTAGCCATTTGCAAGCCAGGAAGATGGTCCTCACCAGATACTGAATTTGCTGGCTTGATGTTGGACTTTCCAGCCTCTAGACCTGTAAGAAAATAAATGTCTGTTATTTTACCATTTGGTCTATAGTCAGCTTGAGCTGACTAAGATATTCAGTTACTGTTCTTCCCCTTCACCAGACTGTGAACCTTAAGAGGGCATGAGGGTAGAAACCACATGTTTTTTTTTTTAATTATTTCTGTACCCACAGAATTTATCTAGTATAGCAGTAGATTCTCAACAATGATAAAAAATGTTGAATGAATGGTAACAAATAAAATATATTTTAATTAAAAAAAAAAAAGAAATTAGTACCTTCTGATTAACAGGCTGTAAATGCAGAGTAGCAACACCAGGGAAATTAACACTAGTTGTTTAATAAATATTCTTGAGTATGTGCATTCCATGGAGCCATGGATAGCACTTAATCGCTCATACTTTCCATCACTCTCTATGTAAAAAATGTTTCAGTCATATCCGACTCTTTGTGACCCCATGGACTGTAGCATGCCAGGTTTCTCTGTCCATGGGATCTCCCAGGCAAGAATACTGAAGTGGGTTAGCCATTCCTTTCTCCAGGGGGTCTTCCTGACCCAGGGATAGAACCTGGGTCTCCTGAATTGCAGGCAGCTTCTTTACCATCTGAGCCACTAGGGAAGCCCAAGTCTTTTTCAGTTCAGTTCAGTTGCTCAGTCATGTTCGACTCTTTGTGACCCCATGAATTGCAGCATGCCAGGCCTCCCTGTCCATCGCTAACTCCGGGAGTTCACCCAAACTCACATCCATTGAGTCAGTGATGCCATCCAGCCATCTCATCCTCTGTCATCCCCTTCTCCTCCTGCCCCCAATCTCTCCCAGCATCAGAGTCTTTTCCAATGAGTCTTTTCCACCTCTTCGCATGAGGTGGCCAAAGTACTGGAGCTTCAGCCTTAGCCTCAGTCCTTCCAAAGAATACCCAGGAATGATCTCCTTTAGAATGGACTGGTTGGATCTCCTTGCAGTCCAAGGGACTCTCAAGAGTCTTCTCCAACACCACAGTTCAAAAGCATCAGTTCTTCAGTGCTCAGCTTTCTTCACAGTCCAACTCTCACATCCATACATGACCACTGGAAAAACCACAGCCTTGACTAGACGGACCTTTGTTGGCAAAGTAATATCTCTGCTTTTGAATATGCTATCTAGGTTGGTCATAAATTTCCTTCCAAGGAGTAAGCGTTTTTTAATTTCATGGCTGCAATCACCATCTGCAGTGATTTTGGAAACCAAAAATAAAGTCTGCCACTGTTTCCCCATCTATTTGCCATGAAGTGATGGGACCAGATGCCATGATCTTCGTTTTCTGAATGTTGAGCTTTAAGCCAACTCTTTCACTCTCCTCTTTCACTTTCACCAAGAGGCTTTTTAGTTCCTCTTCACTTTCTGCCATTTTATTGGACTCTAAATCTCATTTTAAATCTCACAACGATGCCAATACCTTCTAATGCAACTTAAATAAGACCTAAGGGTGCTCTTTATCATGAATGTGGTAGGTAAAGTGGATGAATGGCAATGATCAATGATACTAATGAATAACTTAACATTTATTCATTGCTTAATATCCACCACACACAAGGCTAAGCATTTTTTATGTACTTGTTCACTTATTTTTATAACTACTATGTAAGATATTGTATCAGTCAATTTAGATTAAGTTACACTGCAGTTAAAAAAAAAATAGACCCCAGATAAAAATAGATCTCAAAGGATTATGACAACACACATTTATTTTTTATTCACATGACATGTCCATCGTGGAACTGTGTCACTAGGGACCCAAGGTAGGGCAGCTCCTGGGTGGTGGATACTGGTAGTTTCAGGTGATGAGAGAGGAGAGCTGGTAAACTAGGACCTAGTTCTCAAAATTTCTACTCAATGACATGTCATTTCTCCCCTCCATTGAATGGCTGAAGCTAGTCACATAGTCACTCCTGACCTGCACGTGTCAGGGAGGTTTTATTCTACTTCATGGGGTGTGTGTGTGTGTGTGTGTGTGTGCGCGCAGATTTAGTTGCTCAGTCAGTCATGTCAGACTCTTTGCAACCCCATGGACTGTAGCCCTCCAGGCTCCTCTGTCCCTGGGATTTCCAGGCAAGAATACTGGAATGGGTGGCCATTTCCTGCTTCAGGGGCTCTTCCCAACCCAGGGATTGAACCTGCATCTCTTGCATTTCCTACACTGGCAGGTGAATTCTTTATGCCTGTGCCACCTGGGAAGTCCTATTTCATGGAAACACATCTCAAATCACATGTTCATGCCTACTCCCTGTGGGTGGAGAAGTCCAGTCATTCTTCAGGGAAAGCAACAAATATTTTGAGGAATGCAACCCACTATCAACAAAACAAAATCAGCAAAACAAGACAAAAACACAACGTGGAGGACTTCATAATGCAGAAATGTGAGAATCAAATCCTGTATGCAACTTTTTCAAAAAGAGAAATAATTTTCCTTTGTAGGTTATTATTCTAGGAGGTAGTTGGGAAAGAAAAAGAAAATGTTAAGGCATTATCTAAGAGGAATAACGCCAAGAGATTTCTTTACAAAAGGACCAATCTAATGTTATTTCTACAAATTAAACTCAGATTCTAAAATCTAGATTTCAGACAGCTTAGGTGGTCTCAAAGAGGATCCTGTTTCCCTTTGGGGATTCTGTAGTGTTTTACATTTACCACGTGACTCTAAATTTGCCAAATGTGAGGAATAGCTGGAGCACTTAAGCGTTATTGTTTTAAGGGGATATAATCTTAAGAGGAAATAGTTTCCCATCATGAGAAGTGTATCTTAAACTCCTGGGTACCTAGTCAATCTTTGCATTTTATTTCCTTTCTAATGGTTACATAAAGTCTTGTCTGTCAAGTAAGTACTTGTGAAGACAAGTTCATACACATCTCACTACTGGAAACTGTTTTCCAGTTTATTCAAATATTCATTGAAAAGCCACCACTTCCCTGGGTTTAGCGTTTATCACATTATGGAAATCAGCCAACGAGTTGACAGTGTTTTCTTGGTATAAGCCTGCCATCTTGTGGTCATTTGGAAAATCAGATTTGGTAAAACAAGTGTTCTGCAGTACTTTTCCTTGAATTAGTATTTTTTGACCTCCTAATGCCAGGTGGCTTCATGGCAAGTAGAAGAGGAAAAAGTAGAAGCAGTGACAAATTTTATTCCCTTGGTCTCCAAAATCACCGTGGACAGTGACTGAAGCCACGATATTAAAAGACACTTGCTCCTTGAAAGGGAGGCTATGACAAATCTAGACAGCATATTAAAAAGCAGAGACATCACTTTGCTGACAAATATCCGCCTAGTCAAAGCCATGGTTTTTCTAGCAGTTACGTATGGATGTGGGAGTTGGACCATAAAGAAGGCTGAGAGCCGAAGAATTGATGCATTTAAACTGTGGCGCTGGAGAAGACTCTTGGACAGCAAGGAGATCAAACCGGTCCATCTTAAAGGAAGTCAGTGCTAAATTTTCATTAGAAGGGCTGATGCTGAAGCTGAAGCTCTAATACTTTGGCCACCTGATGCGCAGAGCTGACTCACTGGAAAAGACCCTGATGCTGGGAAGGATTGAAGGCCAAAGGAGAAGAGGGGATTAGAGAAAGAAATAGATAGTATCACCGAGTCAGTGGACATGAATTTGAGCAAACTCCAGGAGATAGTGAAGGACAGAGGAGCTTGGCATATTGCAGCCCATCGGGTTGCAAAGAGTTGGACATGACTTAGCAACAGAACAACAACAACAACGCCATATGGCGCAGTGGTAAGGAATCTGCCTGCCAGTGTAGGAGATGCAAGAAACTCGGGCTTGATCCCTGGGTCAGGAAGATCCCCTGGAGGAGGAAATGGTGACCCGCTCAAGTATTCTTGGCCTGGAAAGTTTCCATGGACAGAAGAACCTGGCAAGCTACAGTCCAAAGAGTCAGGGACAAGACCGAGTGGCTGAGCACACACATAATGTGTACCAAACAATGTCCTACATACTAGGCTCATGACAGTGAATGAAATGGACAAGAATCTCTGCCTTCCTGTAACTTCAGTTTGAAAGCGAAAAGACTTTTGTATGTAAGTTTAAATTTGGAGATATGACCCCATGTTCTTTACCATTCTTCCTGCTATGTTTAAGCAAAATAACCTCTTCCTATAAATGTCAGTTCATTCCCTTTTTATTCTCCAAATTCATATACCTCTTGCCCTCCCAAGGACTTGGCAACTATAATTAACCCCTCATTCCTCTACATTCTCAGTCTTTGTACATTCCCTTCAACACATACACATGCTCCAATAGCTGTCATTAAAAACAAAAACAAAAACAAAAAAAACACTTTCCTTTGTTCCAAACTCTCTCTAGCTAATGCTGCATTTCTCCGCTTCCCATCACAATAAAACTTCTCAAGGTTTTGTTTGTATGCTTTGTGCCTACAAGGACCTCGCCTGCCTTGTTTATTACTAAATTCTCAGCACTCTGGCAGAGTTCCTGGCATTTAGTAGGTGCTTGGTAAATGTTTAGTTTACACATGAAATCATATTGCAAGAATGGCAACTCCCACCCAACCCTGGTCTCTGGGTAATCTGGTGTTTGGAAGACAGAAGTAGAAAAGGCACTAGAAAGTGAAAGTGTTAGTCGCTCAGTCATGTCCAACTCTGTACGACCCCATGGACTGTAGCCCACCAGGATCCTCTGTCCTTGGAATTCTTCAGGCAAGAATATCGGAGTGGGTTGCCATTCCCTTCTCCAGGGGATCTTCCCAACCCAGGGATTGAGCCTGGATCTCCAGCATTTCAGGCAGATTCTTTACTGTCTGAGCCACCAGGGAAGCCCCAGAAAAAGCACTAAGTTGATAATTATGCTTAGCACTTGGAAAGATGCTTTAATCTTACGGCTTCCCAATTTGTAAAGTGAGGCCCTGGAATTCATTGGAGATGACCATTACATATCAGCCTTGGGGTAAGATCTAATTGACAGTGGCATCTTGGGTATAGTATAACAAAGAATTTTTTGCCGAGTAAAAGAATATTGTGATTGATTGATATTGACTGATTAGCAGTGCCCAACTGGATGTGGAAGACGGTGTTGGCTGGGCATTCCTGGGTTACATGGCTTCCTTCAGCTCTAATTGTGAAATGATTTGAAAAGACAGATTCCCAAAACATTGTCATTTCAACTGCATTTTAGATTTGAACTAGATTTAAACCTTTGAGCAGTTCTCAACATTTAATGATAGAGTAAGATTTCAATTCAGATTCAAAATTATAAACCACAATCTCTAGGAATACATCTAAGATGAATTGAAAGGGATCTACATCCATTTATTTAACTAGAATTCATCTGATATCCTATATCTTGAAAGAAAAGCATTTTATTGTATATTAAAAATCTTCCTTTCAGAAAAATGTCCTGCACTGTCTGGTATTTATTATGTCTGTTATTTTATCTCCCTAGATGTGTTATCTTTTCTTCTAGTTGGCTGGCTTCATTTGCTTTCTTTTCTTCCATTTTGCTTCTTTACAAGGAGATAATCCCAGGCTAGACTGACGAATATTTCAAGCTTTATTTCCATTATGGGAATAATAAATGTGAAATTAATGAGATTAAGATAAAATGAACCCCAGAAGGGAGTGTAAGCACCTTTTAATGAAGATCAGGATTAAATGCAAATTTTCATCACTTCATAGTTCACTCAGTCGCTCATAAACGTTTTGAGTGGATAAAAAAACACCTGAATGGACATAGAGACTTAAAAGAATGGGTAGAGTTTATCTCAGTGCAAAGAAAAGATAGTGATTGGTGATTTTAGTGGGAGGAAGTTATTAATGATGCATACCAGGGCTGGACAAACTGCTGATCTTGTGTCAAAGCTGACCTGCCAATGTGTTTTTGTAAATAAAGTTTTATTGGGCCACAGCCATGTCCATTTGTCTTTATGGTCTGTGTGGCTGATTTCTTTTGATATGGCAGAGTCCCTGTGGCAGATAGAACTCTCCTGGCTTGCAAAAACTAAAATATTTACTATTTTGGCCCTTTCTAGGAGGGCCTTATAAGCTTCTCCATTAGATTATTATTATTATGTTTTAATTTACTATTTAAAGTAGTTTTAATATGCCTTTTAATATACTTGGTTAGTTTTTCTGGTCACACCATGTAGCATGCAGGATCTTAATCCCTGAGCAGGGATTGAGTCCCTGCAGTGGAAGCATGGAGTCTTAACCTCTGGGACCACCAGGGAATTCCCTAGATTGTATATTTTTGAAGAAAGGAATTCTAGGTTTAGCTTCAGTTTTTAATTTACCTTTAAAAAAGTATCAATCCCTTTGAGATGATCAGTTAATAACTCTAAGAAATGTCATATAGCATACACATTTCTGCAGTGGGTGGTATTTTCTAGTAGTAGTTACACATGTCCTTTAGGCCAATCCTGTTTTTCTCAGCCCTCAGGGCTCTGCCCCTTGCCCCTCCATCTCTGCGCTCTGCTAGGGTCTGCAGCGAGCCACACTGGAAGGGTGTCCATCACCAGACTCCCACAGCACCCCTTCAGGCAGACCTAGGGGAGCCCTCCCTGGCCAAAATACAAGCCAGGGTCTTAAATTTAGAAGAAGAAAAAGAAAACCTTAAAATACAAATATTCTCTTATTATTTTTCAGTCAATACAATACTTGAGAAGTTGATTTTTGCACCTCAGCTTTTACTTAAGTGTGAAAGTGTATTAGTTGCTCAGTTGTGTCTAGCTCTTTGTGACCCCCTGGGCTATAGCTTGGCAGGCTCCTCTGTCCAGGGGATTTCTCAGGCAGGAATACCAGAGTGGGTTGCCATTTCCTTCAACAGGGAATCTTCCCAATCCAGGGATGGAATCTGGGTCTCCTGTGTTGCAGGCAGACTCTTTACCATCTGAGCCACCTTTACTCCAAAATATCTGGCATTTAGTAAGAAGCAGCCAAAGTGCAGGAGATGGAATTCCAGCTGAGCTATTTCAAATCCTAAAAGATGATGCTGTGAAACCACTGCACTCTATATGTCAGCAAATTTGGAAAACTCAGCAATGGCCACAGGACTGGAAAAGGTCAGCTTTCATTCCAATCCCAAAGAAAAGCAATGCCAAAGAATGCTCAAATTACCACACAATTGCACCCATTTTACACGCTAGCAAAGCAATGCTCAAAATTCTCCAAGCTAGTCTTCAACAGTACGTGAACTGAGAACTTCCTGATGTTCAAGCTGGATTTAGAAAAGGCAGAGGAACCAGAGATCAAATTGCCAACATCTGTTGGATCATAGAAAAAGCAAGAGAAGTTCACAAAAACATCTACTTCTGCTTTATTGACTATGCCAAAGCCTTTGACCATGTGGATCACAACAAACTGGAAAATTCTTCAAGATGGGAATACCAGACCACCTACCCGCCTCTGAGAAAGGAGGTCAAGAAGCGACAGTTAGAACTGGACATGGAACAATTGGGAGAGGAGTACCTCAAGGCTGTATACCCTGCTTATTTAACATATATGCAGAGTACATCATGCAAAACCCTGGGCTGGATGAAGCACAAGCTGGAATCAAGATTGCAGGGAGAAATATCAATAACCTGAGATATGCAGATGACACACACTTATGGCAGAAAGCAAAGAGGAACTAAAGAGCCTCTTGATGAAAGTGAAAGAGAGTGAAAAAGCTGGCTTAAAACTCAACATTTAAAAAACTAAGATCAAGGCATCTGGTCCCATCACTTCATACAAATAGATGGGGAAACAGTGGAAACAGTGATGGATTTTATTTTCTTGGGCTCCAAAATCACTGCAGATGGTGATTGCAGCCATGAAATTAAAAGATGTGTGTTCTTTGGAAGAAAAGCTATGACCGACCTAGACAGCATATTAAAAAGCAGAGACATTACTTTGCCAACAAAGGTCCGTCTAGTCAAAGCTATGATTTTTCCAGTAGTTATGTATGGATGTGAGAGTCGGACCATAAGGAAAGCTGAGTGCCAAAGAATTGATGCTTTTGAACTGTGGTGTTGGAGAAGACTCTTGAGAGTCCTTTGGACTGCAAGGAAATCAAACCAGTACATCCTAAAGGAGATCAGTCCTGAGTGTTCATTGGAAGGACTGATGCTGAAGCTGAAACTCCAATAATCTGGCCACCTGATGTGAAGAACTGACTCATTGGAAAAGACCGTGATGCTGGGAAAGGTTGAAAGCAGGAGGAGAAGGAGATGACAGAGGATGAGATAGTTGGATGGCATCACTGACTCAATGGACATGAGTTTGAGCGAGCTCCAGGAGTTGATAATGGACAGGGAAGCCTGGCGTGCTGCAGTCCATGGGGTCACATAGTGGGACATGACTGAGTGACTGAGCAGAACTGAACTGAGCCAAAGGGGAGGGGTGAAGAGTTCACGGATGGCCACCCCTTAGTCCCCTAGGAGCCTGGAGTCTCAGGTTGAAAACTTCTGCCTAAGACTGAAAGGAGAGGCAGCGCCAGGGCGTGGGGGCGAGAGTAGACACGTGTTTTGAACCTACCTTGCTCCCGCAGTGGACACTGCCCAGAGCAAGGAGACTCTCCCTGCTCCCTTCCTGTGCCCTCCACCCACATGGAGAACCTGTCTAGGTGCTCCAGCCACAGTTGCTGGTCTGGACCTCATTATTTTTCCTTTTTTCATAAAAACATTTTCGCAAAATTATACTAAGATGGTTTCTGCATTTGCAAGTTGATACAATAAATGGCCTCATGAGAAAACTGCTATATCTCCAGTAGAAGTCATTACTGAAAATTTTTCCTTTAAGAAATTTAGTATCTTTTACAGAAAAGGATATAGAGATACATTCTTCTTAAAGCTGATTGCTAGGAAGAGTTGTTCCTTCTGACACACTTGAAATGTTTCCCCTTATCAGAAAAATTAATAGTCCATAATATTTTGATTTTTTTTCTCTCTTGGCTTCCAAGAAACTTAGAGCTAAATTCTTTGTGCAAACATGGCAACATACTTCAGGCCTTCCGTTATGGTTTTCTGAACCCTCCCGTCTTCCCTGATTCATTACTTAAGTTTTGTTATTTTATCCCGTCCTCAAAGGTCATATTGGTGGGGCTACAAAATTAGCTTCCTTAGAACACATTTTCTGAGTTATGTTTTATGAATTGGCTAAGAGTTTTACATTCATTTTCTCATATAATTTTCAGAACAGTCCAATGAAATTGGTAATTTTCTCATCTTCCAGAAGAAAAGACTAAGGCTAAAAGACAAGAAGGATTGTAAAGCTAGAAAGTGAAGGCAAAGTTAGGATTTGATACCATTTATCACCTAAAAGCCAAGCTGGTCAACTCAATCACTGAGACGGACAATCTCTCCCAGTCATATTCTGGTGGGTTTCAACAGATGTCAAAGAGACCAGCTTTGTAAAAATGGAATCAATTTTCCCATTGGGAAAAAAAAAAGATTAATAGGATGAGCAATTACTAACAGAAGACTTTTATCCATAGAATTGATATTAACCTTTTCACAAGAGACTGAGACTGTGACATCAAATGAAATCCAAGCAATGAATTGACATTGGGAAAGCAGTCTAATCGTGTCTGTAATTAATATGCAACTTAAAACCATCATAAAATGTTTTGGCATTGGAGCTCTGTAGAGGTAGGTTCTCTTAGGTTCTTCTGGTTGCAAAAAATTTGTTTAATCTTATTGGTGGACAAAACCATAGAAATCAGCATAGTGTCAATGTATGGGTCCTCTTTCTAGAAACTGAGGAAATACTTTAAAAGATGAGAACCATGTGTCCAAAACTGTCACTGCAGCATTATTAGCAGAAAGGAGATAACTAGTCTTCAATAGAAGATAAAATGCTCAGGTGATTTTGATTCAACAGCAATGCTGTGTACTAGAAGTTCACTGATGAGGAAGACATAACAAACAATGTTATAAAGAAAACAGAACTCTGTTTTGATTATGCAAATACAAAAATTAAGTTACTACATGGATGGAGTGGCAGGAACTAACTATAGACTAAAATCTTGTTCCTGCTATTAATGAAATCCCCATCTCAGAATATGGGAGTGGGAGGCAGTTCTCTACATTAGAAGTGGACTGGATTAGGGCACCCCAGGGACCTCGGCCAGCAGCAGAAAGGAGAATGCCAAGGCTGCGGCCACATTGTTCATCCAAACCGAGCCACTAATTTAAAGGTGAAGCAGCAGAGAGATGCAAGAAGCAGTGGTATGGTGTTAAAATACGGAGTGCCAGGAAAGCTGATGAGAAGGCAGTTTCCAAGTAGTGATTTCTTAGCCCAGGTCTCCCGAGCAGTGTACAAAATTATACATTGTGATTCCCAAAGTAATGAGTGGTCACTGCAAAACCAGTCATTCAACACAGAACTTTAGAACATGATATTAGAAAGCTGAGTAACCTTCTGCCCCACCTCTGAAATGACACTGACTCCCACTGAGAGCTACAGTGAACAGTTTGGGCTGAAATCCTGTGGCTCCTCCCTGTGTATTTATGTATAGCATAATATAGGGACAGTAATACTTTCTATACCATTCAGGAACTTACTTTAGACATCTAGGAAGTTGTTTTTGACATCTTTCCTTGTGTTTGATTTTGATCACATGAGTCTTTTAATTACTACAATGAGATTGCTTTTCTTTTTTGTTCTAAGTCCTCCAGAAACGCTGATGCTTTAAGACAGGGACCATGCTTTCCTTGTGTGTCCAATTTCCTGGCCCATCACTCATTTTCACAGATGACTTTTGGGTCCCATTAAAACTATTGATACTATAGCTGTTTTTGTGGTTGGTTGGTTTTTAGATATCCTCAACCATTTTCGCCAGATCTTTCTTGAATACATTTGCAATTTGGCTTTCTTATTTCTTACTATTTTGCTTTTCTGTTTTGGGAGGAATCATTCTTTCTGACATTACGTTGAACTTTGCTGAGTAGGAGATTTCTAGGCTTAAGAAGCAGGAGGGTTACGGTTTCTGTTTGGAAGTCTTGGGAAGTCTATCCAAAGAGCAGAGTTGGGGAGATGTTGGAATTTGACAATATTTGCACTTGGAGGAGCAGGCAAAGCAGCATCGCTTTACTAATTTACAGCAAAAACAAAACAAAAAAATTGCATTCTCTGCCTTCTGCTTGGCAACTTACTTTGCACTTAAAACCAGTTTATTTGGGGCACTATTTCTTGCATTGGAGTTAAAAGTAAAAATACCAGTAGAGTATTTGATCTGAGAGAGAAGCAGGTGGTAACAAGAAATGCTGGTCTTAAGCTTCACAATACTTAATGTTGGAACCTCTATAGTCTCTTTTACTCAAAAGGAAAACCGTATGAAAAAGTGTTCTACAACATTCTTTCTTTATGCCATTGTAAAGTCACTTGTTATTTGAAGAGCTTAATGGGTGATTATGGAGGAAGGGCAGCTGAAGAATTAAGGACTATTTCCCCAAGACTAAGGTCCCTCTGTTCTAATCCTCTGCCCTGTGTCTGTTGAAACAGGTAAGCAGTGCTTGAAAAAAGCCCTCCCTGGTTAGGGAGGCAAATATCCTTTGATCACTGGCTTTATGTATTTTCTTTTATTTATTTATATTGAAGTAAGTCAATTTACAGTATCATGTTAGTTTCAAGTATACAGTATGCAGATTCAGTTATACACACACACACATTCCTTTTCAAAGTCTTTTCCCTTATAGGTTATTACAAAATACTGAGTATAGTTCCCTGTGCTATATAGTAGGTCCTTGTTTATATAGGTCATATTTATAAACAGTAGTAGGTATCTGTTAATCCTAACCTCCTAATTTATCCCTCCCCCTTTTCCCTTTGGGGCTTCCCATGGTAAAAACTCTGCCTGCAATTTGCAGGAGACTCAGGTTCAATCCCTGGGTGGGGAAGATCCCCTGGGGAAGGGAATCTTCCCTCACTCCAGTATTCTTGCCTGGAGATTTTAATGGGCAGAGGATCCTGGTGGGCCACAGTCCATGGGGTTGCAAAGAGTCGGACATGACTGAGTGACTAAACCTCCACCACCTTTGCCCTTTGGTAACCATAGGTTTGTTTTTGTCAACGAAAAAAGATGCACAGCTTGGGAGTTGCAAGTTAAGTTTTATCTGGGGCAAAATGAGGACTGCAGCCTGGGAGGCAGCACCTCAGATATCTCTGAGAGACTGCTCCAAAGAGGCAGTGGGGGAAGGTCAATATATAAGGTTTTGGAGAAGGCCAAGTTCAGAACTATTAAGCACTCATTTTATAAAAGGTTTTCTGTTAGTAGTGAGGATCTGATGTCACCATGAAGGGATTTAATGCTTTGCTAGATAAAAGGAGATGCAAGGACTGAGATCCTAACATGAAAGTGAACGTTGCTCAGCCGTATCCCACTCTTTGCGACCCCATAAACTATACAGTCCATGGAATTCTCTAGGCCGGGATACTGGAGTGGGTAGCCATTCCCTTTTCCAGGGCATCTTCCCAACCCAAGGTTCAAACCCAGGTCTCCCACATTGCAGGCAGACGCTTTGCCCTCTGAGCAAACAGGGCAGTCCATCTCTGCAGAGGCAAATGGCAAATGCCCTCGTTGTTCAGTCATTGTCAGAGCTCTTGGCAAGCGTCAGTTTGTAGTTGACATTTTCTATGTCTAGTTTTGTGTATGTGCTTCATAGAAAATGCTAGTGAGTAGATAAAAGTGCTTTGGGATTTACAGGATAGGTGGGGAAATTCCTATCTGTGAAAGGGAGGAGAGAGTTGGGAATGAGAACTATTCAGGTAGAGGATAAGATTTGTTTTTTATCCGTTTTTTATCTGGGCCAAAAATGTTCCCAGTGTGGTGCCAAGGCCAGGTTGCTCCTTGCATTTCAGGTCCACTGTTTCGTGGTAAACACACGTTGGCTCAGGTTTCCAGCTCTCCTCTTACAGGACAGAAAGAGGAGTGTGAAACAGGGGGCCAGGTGAGTTGTTTTCTTCCTTTTACTCAGCATGTAGGAATACAGTGATTTAAAAATCCTTGCCGTGGCTCTGAAGGTCACCGCCTAGATCTGTGATCTATCCAAGAAAGGTGGCAATGAAGGGGCTCAGGGTGCAATGCAGCCCCTACTCAAAGGAAATCTGTTAATTCTTTGCACCTCCAGAGTTGCTGCCTCCACTGACACCTTGAACCACAGCAAGAGACAGTTCCTCAGGCAGCACGTGCTCTTCAGAAAAATCAGGTGTTAAACCAAGGTTTCTCCACTCGCTGTTACTGACATTTCAGGATGAGCAACTGCCTGTTATGGGGGCTGTTCGGTGTGCATTGTAGGAGGTTTAGCAGTAACCCTAGTCTTTATCTATTAGTTAAATCTAAAGATGCTTGATCTTTATCTATTAGCACCACTTCTCCCCTTATGAGTTTTCCCCAAAGCCTGGAGATATTGCCGCTTGTCTTCTGGGACTCAGAAGAGCCCTTGCTTGAGAACCATTGACTGAAACAAAGTCCTTTCTCAGCTATGTGAAGGCTGAGACTGTGATAACGGAGGCGGAAGATGCGGCAGGGGGAGGGAGAAAGGGAGAAAGAGGACGCAAATATGCACGTCAACATTTTCCTTTGATTAAAAATTATGAGTGTATTTAAGAAAGAACAGCTATCTACTTTCATATGTAATACTGCCTGTCTAACCTTTAGCTTGCAATTCATAGAAGAGACCTTGTGAACAAACTGCAGCAATTCAATCCTTCGCCCAATACTTAGCTGTCCTGCTGAATTGATCAAATTCTCTATAGAGGTCTCTGTGGGTTTGCATTAATTCAGTGGCCCTGAACAAGAGCTAGTCAAAAAGATGTCAGGCAAAGGTGGCTAGGGGAACACTGGGCTGACCTGACTGTGACCATGCTTTTGCTTCATTCATGTTGGTCCACAGGTATTATTTGGGGTCGTAATTCTCTTTTCAGTATTTAGGAGGAAAGACTGGGGAACTGGGAAGGTGCCTGGCCTCGGTGGGTGATATGAGAGGTACCGAGAGGGGAGTTGTGGGTGAGCTTTGGATGTGAGGCGAGGTCTACATAATAATCTACCCTATATGTCTCAATAACAATAGATATGATTTTAAAAGCTGAACACATATTGAGGTTTTTGTAAGCCTACTCATTTAGGTGACATGAGTCCATTTCATTGCAAGCAATTCTATAGCAAATCCTTTAGTAAAAATCAGTAGTGGCCGAATCATTTATCTTTTTGATGAATATTTCCATAATGTAGGTTATGCCTCACTGAAGCAAAATATGTAGGCAATTGAAAATGACAGTGAAATTCATTTTACATCCCAGGAAGTCTAGCTTTATGAAAAATTATTCACTCCTTTTAGAGAGTAAAGCAATTTTTATTTTCATGTATATAATGTTGAAAATTAATTACATTTGTCACAAACTGCACCTTTAACATCTACTTCCAAGTTAATTTGTCTATAATCTAAACAGCGAGTGGTATCCATAATAGTTTATGTTAACAATTTTCTGAACTCCAGAGCTTTAAATTGCTTAGTCATTAATTCCTTAAGTGTGGGTTTAAAAAAAAAAGAAACAAAACCTTTCAAGAGCATGCATCTTAAAAATGTAAGATGTTAGATGAACAACTAAAAATGAGTCTAAAAACATCAACAAATTGGATTTTATAATGTATTGAGATATAACAGATATAACGTGTTGGGTACCACCTGGTGCATATCTATAAATTCTGGAAAAGCTTCCATTCTTAAGATTAATAGCACTATCAGCCAGTTACATCATTATTTCATTAAAGAAGAATTGCTTTAAAAATCTTTTAAATAAACAAATCTGATGGAAGACCAAACTGAAGAGACCTGAAGTCTCACTGATGTAAGCTTTTGCCTCCTGTTTCTATGGTAACCTGCGATCTATATTCTAACCACACCTTTGAAAGGCTTGTTTTCTCCATCGTGAAAATTTAGCTAGGAGCACTGAAAGTACCAAACATTAATTGTTAGGGTTTTTTTTTTTTTAATTGAAAAATGAAAAGATAGAAGATAACATCCAAAGACTTACCACACAAACACATTAGGAACACATATTTACTCATTTGGGGATGAGTTTACATGACTGGAAGATCACAGGAATGAAAACTGAATGCTAAATGAAATAACTACGCAGATACCCTAACAAATATATTCAATACATATTATGAGCATAAAATTGTAAGTGCTCATTTAATTGCATAGGGTTAAAACTTAAAGACTTGCTCATAACAGTTCAAAAAAAAAAAAAAAAGATAGGCCAGTAGTTTTCAACCTGGAGGGATGTTTGCCTCCCGGGGGATGTTTGGCCATGTCTGGAGACATTTGGGTTGTCAGAAGTGGTGGTGGTGGGGGTGATATGTGTGTTTCTGTGTATGTTACTGGTAACTAGTGGATGGATAGAGGTCAATAACGATGATGAACAACCTACAGTACACTGGACAGATACACCCAATCCCCACCCCCATCAGAAAATTATCTGTCCAAAACAGGACACTCAGAAACCCAACACCTAACTTCATAAATAATGTGCTGGAATGAGGGACATATACTGAACACAGAAAATTATTGAACATTTATGTTCAAATAAATAAAATGCTTTTATTTGTAATTTGCTTCCCTGTTTTTGTACCATATTTACTTCTTTGGCTCAGTGATAAAGAATCCTCCTACGAATTCGGAAGCTGCAGGAGATGTGGGTTCGATCCCTGGATGAGGAAGATCCCCTAGAAGGAGGAAATGACAACCTACTCCACTATTCTTGCCTGGAATATTCCGTGGGCAGAGGAGCCTGGTAGGCTACAGTCCAAGGGTCAAAAAGAGTTGGACAGGACTTAGCGACTGAGCGCGCGCGCGCACACACACACACACACACACTTTGTTATTTCATTTAAATAGGAAACAGACAAAAGAAAAAAATGAAAACGACTGCAGAATTCCCTTGCCCCTTTGGCTTTCATAGGTGTATATTTCCAGCTTTCACGCCTTTGTCTAATTCGGCGTGACCCACATAAACTGTAAATATCAGTACAGTCAGGGAGCCTTGTTCCACTGCAAAACTTCGAGGCTTGTATGGGGTTGATATTGTCACCCAGCTTAATTTAAATATAGCAATTATATTCTGGTAAGTTTATTCCTTGTTAATCGGAAATGGACTTACCTTTTCCCACTTGAATGCGGATGCACTTGCCTTTGGCGTCTGCCTCCTTGTAACATATGGTTACACTGTATCATTCCGGCTTTGGATACATTCCTATCCTCGAATCCTCGCCCAGGTCAAGAGGGCAGAACCGTCCTGGAGAAGCAGCCGCAGCATACTTTGGTTTTCTTTGCTGCGATGTAGGCGAGCCAGAAAGCAATCCAGATACCGCCAGAGGGCGCCCAAATGCCGCAAATGAAAGTTCCAAAGCCTCAGAAGGGTTTTGCAGGAAGGGTAAAATTGGCTTTTGTCTAATGAAAAGAGCTATACTGTTCTAAGCGATGTCGTGTTACGTTATTTTTCGCATTTGCTTCTTGCCAACAGATAAGCAAGGTGAGCATACATCCCCACCCTGGTGGTTATTTTGTATTCCTGTGATAAAGTGGCAGCCCCCCAGGGACACCCCACACCCCGCAGTTGGCCACGGTTTTGACCTGTGCGTTTCTGAGCTTGCACTGTGCGGCTTGTCTCGGCTAACTCTCTCTTCCTGAGAACTGGTGCCTCCGTTAAAGCACAGACATCAAAAAAAAAAAAAAAAAAAAACCAAACCAAAAAAACAAACAAAAACCCGACGGCTCCGTGCCTAGGGCTCTGGTCTTCCCTCCTTCTCCCAAGTCCTGAGAGCATCCTCGCAGGGGCGACGCCGCGCGCCCGGCCAGCTGGACCTCCACGCCGCGCTGGTCCAAAGCCGCAGCCTGGCGGGGCGCAGCACACTCGGTGCACCCGGGCGCCGCCCAGGCGTGCCTGCCCTGGGAGACCACTGTCCACCCTCGGGCGTCGGTCCTAATGGCCCGAAGGGAGCCACCAGGTCAACCCCTCCCCCGAACCTCACTGCCCGCCGGGGTATCAGAATTTCAGCCGGACATCGCGAGCGTTCGGATGGGATGCTGCGAAAGGGTAGCAAGGGGCAGGGGGCGTCAGGCACCACCTCGAGGCGGCCTCTCAAGGTCTGAGCGAGAGCCCGATACCTTCTTACCCAACCGTTCCAAACAGAATAGACGGAGAGAGAGAGGGGGGCGCAATGGAGAGCAAGTGTGTGTGTGTGTGTGTGTGTGTGTGTGCCCCAAACATCGCCGGCGCTGCGGGGGGAGGGGAGGCGGCGGAGATGGGGGGCCAAGGACTGGAGAGGAGTGGAGGGGAGGTGGGTTGGGAGTGGGCTAGGAAGGCAGGAGGGGCCCGGGGATGGAGGGAAGGGGACGGGGAGAAGAGGGGAACCAGCCCTTTGGAGAAGGCAGGCGGGGGTACCCGGGCGGGCGGGGCTGGGGGACCGCGGGGAGCGGACCGGAGGCGGGCGGGGCCCCGAGCGGGAGGGAGGGGAGTGGCGTTCGGGGGGCGGGGCGAGCGGGGGCGGGCGGGCGCGCGGGGGAGGGCGCAGGGCAGGAAGGGGAGGGGGAGCGCGCGCGCGAGAAATGCAGAGGCTGCGGCGGCGGCGGCGAGGGCAGTAGCGGCAGCGGCGAGGGCGGCGGCGGCAGCAGCGCGACAGCTCGCTCCTCGCTCCGGGCTCCCCGCCGTCGAGCCGGGGAGAGAGCCTCCCGCCTAGCGGCCAGGCACCCGGCCGGACGACGCCCAGCGACCCGGGCCCCTCCGCGGCACCGCGTTCGCCTCGGGGCGGCCACAGGCACCCAGACCCGGTAAGGAGGCGCGCCCCGGTGGCCCCCGCAGCCGCCGCGGACCGGGGGTGCCGGCCACCCCGGGGGCCTCCGTTCCCTTCCCCCCACCGGCACCCCCTTCTTTCCCCATCTGCACCCGCCCCCCCCCCCCAGGCCCTTTGTTCTCTCTCGGCGCCGCGGCCCGGGATGGGGGGTGTGGGGAGGGGGAGTGGTGCGGGGCCCCCGATTAGACGGCGCTGGTCGTGGGGGTGGGGATCCCTCGGGGAGGGCTCCGTCGCGCCGCGGGGGACTGGAGAGATGGGGGGAGCGGCCCCCCGAGGTGGGTGGCTGCAGCCACTCGCAGGGTGGGGAGGCTGGGGGGATGGGGGGCTGGTGAGCCTGTTAAGCGGAGTTGGTGGTGGGTAGCGGGAGGAAAGCAGCTAGTGCAGCAGGAGATTGCGGAACGTGAAGCCCTTCCGGTGCACTGAGTCCCGAAGAGACCGTTTTGTGAGTCTGGTGGGAGAGGCTGTCACCCGCCCGGCTCATCGCCGGGAAGAAGGCGCTGGGTGCGGGGGTCGCAGCGGCAGAAGACGAAGGGTGGGGGTGGGGTGGGGCGAGAGTGTAAGGGGGAGAAGGGATACGGGGGGACGTGGTGTGATCAGAAGGAAGGAGGTGGCTTTTTGGTTCAGCAAATGGGTTTCCTTGGCCGCTGGGACTCCTGAATCTTGGCTTGGGGTGGCCGAGGAATGCGAGGTTCACACGACAACGTGCCTCCCGAGGCACCACTGAGCGGATCAGAGCCCCAGCCCGGGAGGGGGCCGAGCTGCCTTGCCATTAACCTGTGGGCTCCATCTGAGCGTGTCCTAGTCTCCAGCACTCAGTTCGGAGAATGCGCTGGGCGCCTCCTCTGGCGGCTCTGGCCCGGAGGGTGTGAGCTTGAACCTGACAGCGCGCGGCCCCTCGCCGCCCAGCCCGGCCGGGAGCGAAGGTTTAGGGTTTAGTAGGTTTTGCCTAAAGCGCTAATACTGAAACCCGACGCCTGGTCCCTGTTCCCCCTTCTTCGCCCAATCGCCTCCTCCCTCTTTCCCCAAAGAATAAAAATTGCAGAATCCTTGGATCCGAGCGCACACACAATGCGTGGCTACAAACCGCATTCTTTTCATGAATATTCATCGAACGTTTGGCTGGGCTCCTTATCTGCTTCCTCAAGAGACATTTCCGCCTTGAAACGAACTCAGTGAACAGTCTTTGCCTGTGTAATTTTCACCCTGCTTAAAATAACGCAGCGCACATGGGTGCATTTTTTAGTATCTGGAACAGGATTGACAACCACGCCTCGGTCTGCCGCGAGGCCACTAGCATATCTGCGGCAGGTTAAAATCAAACAGTGTCAAAGAGGTGGTCTTCCTGCACTAGGGGTGTGGATCAGCCTCGCAGGGATTACAACCGGGGCTCACAGACCTCAGTACTGCGGGCAAAATGAATGAATCCGGACTGTAATTACCTATTCCTTTGTCTTGGCCTCGCGCATGCGCCGGAGAGCAGGGTGTGGAGGGCCCGGGCCGACCCATCTGATCCCTCCATCACCCACCCACCCACTCCCTTCCCAAGCCCAGGAACAAAGGCGTTTGCCCTAAATGTTGCGTGAAACCCTTGGATACAGATGACAGTTTTCCCTCACCCCGTGCGTATATTTCTTCTCCCAGGCTATCTCATCTTTTGCCTTCTTAGCTATTTCAATTGATGAAAAATAAGATTAGCCTTGATGCTGAGGGCAAACTGTGGGGTTTAATGTTTTTGTAACCGAACACTGCTCTTTTCCTTTCTCGTGCAGTTCATTGTTCTTTTTCCTGTAACGTATCGCACTGCAGTGATGGTGGCCCTATTAATTTGCATCAGTTAACCGTTTGTCTGAAAGATTTTTGCTGCTGGCCGTTTGATGAAGAGACATTGGCCTCAAAAATGACAGTGGGTCTTGCCCCTGGTGTCACTACGGGAAAAATTAAGACATTTGGCATTTCTTCGAACAAGAGGGCCTACAAAACCCAGAGCTGAGAAAATCGTTACTTTGTCAGGATCCTAACGCTGTTTTCTTTTGATTCCTACCTCATTGTTTCATTAGGAAAATCCGAGAAGAACCCCATGGAGATGGAGACCACTGGTAGGGGAGGAAGAAGGCACATGGGGCTGCTGGGGTGAAGATGGTCTATTAAGTTCTTAATTTTTCTTTTCCGTATATATCGATATATGTCTCCATATATATATATATATACATATGTGGACATAGACACACAACATTTGATGGTTGATGACTGATTTTTCTTTCCAGTGATGCAGATTATGGCCTCTTTTTGGGCCAGTTTGTTCTACCAGCTAAAAAGAGACTTAACTGTTGTGTATAAAAAGGAGCTAAATAATTACATTTTGCCATGGTACGTTACACTTGAAAGAATTTTATGTTTCAGTATTCTCAGTACACCCTGGTAAGACAACACGTGGCAGGAAAATGGAAATTATCTTTTTTGTTCCTGTTAATAAAACTTGATATTGATCAAGTTGAATGTATCAGGACCTTTATTTGATATGGAGGGTAGCCACCTGCTACCCACTGTCCTCCATAGTATTGGGTGGATTTTTTAGGGTTTAGAGGGCTAGGGGTAGGGTTTTTTTTTCTTTAGGTTATGTTTTTGAGGAACAGATGAGTCGGAGTATAGATCACATGCAATAACAAGTATATACCAGTATGCCCCAATTCGACCAGTCTCAGGTTTTTGAGCAAGATAATTTTTAAATTGAATTATAAATGATCGGTTACCTTATTCTTTTACCCGGCTAGCTTTTTGGCAAGCTTTAGCAGGTGGAGAAAGGGAGCTGAGCCTTTTGACAAAATGCGCCAACAATGACCATATTATCAGGGGCGCCAGTGGCGTATCTCTCCTTAACTGATACACTTGCTCTTATTATGCAGGCAGAAGAGAGCCTTTTCTCCCTGTAGACCATCCTAATTTGAACATCTGATTTGAGTGGAAGAGTCCTACAGGGCTCTGGCTCCTTATCTTTGGAGGCATCCGTTGCAGTCTTCCTGGATTTACTAGAACAAACCATATTATAATCTCAGGTTGGATGTATTGTGTCTCGTTAATTTTTGTCTTTAAAATTTTTTTCATAGTAAGGAAAATTTCAAACCATTTTCATTCCACAGTCAAGATAAGGGGAGTATGAAAAACTTAGGAGATTTGGTCACTGTTAAATGGATGTCTGTAATATCCACTGTAATTTTGTAAAAAATTACCAAAATCCAAAACCATTTTTAAGGAAAGTAAGGTGCCAGGTATATACATATGTATAAACACACACACACAATTTGTATGTATATATACTCATGTTACAAAATAAATTTTATTACTGATATGAAACAAAATAGTTTATACAGAATATCATTTTATAGTGCTTCATGTTGGTCTTTGGAAAATAATCAGTTTTCTGTTCTTCTCAGTATGTATATAGAAGGGAGAGCCTAGCTGGTCTACTAAGATACTTGTTTCCGATTTTTACCAGTGTACCCCTGAAATAAATGGGTTGCATTGAGCATCTTAAATTAGCATGTTCATTTAGGGTCTTAAACATTCACATGAAAGCATTTTAAAAGTTGTAATAAACAAATGCTTATACTAAACAGAAGATTTATAAAGTTGCTCTGCCTTATCTTTATTATTGTTTATAAAATTTTGTTTCGAAAATATTTAAAAAGAGGCCTGCTCACTATTGTTCATCAAAAGCAATTGATTTCCTTTGGTGTCTGATTCTGTTGAAAGAGATGTTCTGAATTGCTTAGGTCTTTATTTTTCTAATATGTAGTTTTAACTTACTACTTTATATCCTCTATCAAAAGATTAACATTTTCTTGATGATTATTTTAGTTGGTAAACTGGAAGCCAGGTACTGTGGAGGTAAAACTGAGCTTGTATATGAGTTGAAGTTCTGGAGGTGGGTGGGGGGATGGGAACAGAATCTGTTGTTTTATCACGTTTTCTTAACTCATTGAATCCTGTCCATTTATTCTGACTCTTAAGACTTCGGGTAATACAATGCAATGGGAATTTTGCAGCTTAAGTCTGGTGGATTAGTATCAGGAAATAACCCAGGCTGTGAATAGCCAGAATGTTTTTTAGAGAGAAAATATTCTTGATAGGGGGGTTTCCTAGGGTGTAGTCGAAAGGAGAGTCAGTTTGAAAAATCTCTAGGCACTGGCTGGGCCACTTTGACCAAATTGCTTCAAACCACTCTGAATTTCATTTTATCCAGTTGTAAAACTGGAGTAATAATTCCTAATTTTAGGCTATAAAAAGGATCACACATGTCTGAAAAGGGCGTTAAGTACAGTGGCTGGCTCCTCGGGGCCCCTCGCCCTCTCAGTCTGCATTTTCAATGTAGTCATCAGTGTGATTGACATCAGTAACTAATTTCTATATATTGAGCTGTGTTTTTGTTCCATACTGATTAAGATTTGAGGGTTTCAGTATATTCAGTCAGAAATAGGATATTTCAAACCTCATGGAGATACATATTTGAAATTCTATGAGATACCGAATGGGAGTTTGCTCCCATGTGAACTGAATGACGCCAGAATGGCCACCCTCACTGAATTTCCCACGGCTGCCTACATAACTCAAGAGACGGCATTTCAGTTCTTTTGAGAAAATACAGGGGTGGTCTTAAAACCACAGAAGTTCCCAGCCTGTCAAAAGATTGTTGTTAAATGCCGTCCCCTCCCCTGCTATCAAGACAGACATCTAGGTAAGTGTCATGTAAGAAGAAAATGTCCAGTAAACCGTATCAGAAGTAAATGATAATCATCTAGATCTTACCAGTGGGTAGTTAAATTGTAATTTTGAAAAGACACAAGCCTAGGAAGCAAAGTGATTAAACGACATTCTCTTCTTTGTTCTGGAACTCAGAAATGGGATGACGTGGATGCTGAGTCTCATAATATATTTTTCTTCTTCTGCACCCTAAGGGTTTAAGGAACATTAAAAATCAGGCTTTCCAAAGGCAGTAGATGTTTTTGAACAAAAACAGGGAAAGCAAGAGTTTTTTTGACTAGTCAAGGAAGTTAGAGAGGGGAGGTGCTAATTGAGCATGCCTCGAAATCTAGGAGTAAATTCCTGAAAGCTTTAAGAGTCTTTGAAATGGAAGCCATCTGCAAGCGCCACAGGGACCCAGGTCATAAGGACACATTTCAAGATTATATAAGAAAATGGTGTTCAGCTGGGAAGGCCAAGTATTTCCACATTTCCTTCTTATCACTTAAGATGCTTTCTAAAGTTGTTTTTGAATTGATTTATTTTCTTAATCATTTTGGATGACTTAAGAATTTCGTTTCAGCCATTTACTAGCTGTGTGACATTTGTCAAATTGCTTAACTTCTCTGCTTCAATTCTCATCTGTATAATGAAGATTACAATATAAAGTTTCTGTAAATATTAAGTAATCAAACAGGAGAATACCTCATACATTCTGTAAACCTTCATAATGCACACTCACTGTAAAGCGGTGAGAGGACCAGCTTTCTTTCCTTCCTCCTCTGTATCTATAGCTGTTTATATTCTTACTTCAAAGGTTATCATTGCAAGAAAGTCTGGTTGGGGTACCTTGGACAGGTAGAACATAGAAACCTGGTTTAGAAAAGCCTCCAAATGCAGCTCTGATGCCTTGAAGTTGTTGCCAAGATACTTATGCTAGTTTTAAAAGTCCAGAGTGGGTCCCCAGCCCCCATATGGATTAGATTACAATGAAAAACAATACTGTGAAAGTCTTTGGAACTTACAGCCCCTGGTGACTCAGATGGTAAAGAGTCTACCTGTAATGCAGAAGACCCAGGTTTGACCCTGGGTCAGGAAGATCCCCTGGAGAAGGAAATGGCAACCCACTCCAGTGGAGATCTTCAGAGAAAGCCTCTCTGTTTTGATCTGGACTCCACTGGAAGACCTTAGGTATAGACACAATTCATTCATACCTGAAAAGACTTGGCTTTGTAGTGTCCTGAACCAAGGTGCATTCATTGGCATCTGAAAGGAGTCAGTACAAAGATTGGTAAAAACCAATTTAGATATTTAAAATCCTGAGGACACTGTTCCACATCCCCACCACCCACACCAGGAGTAAAACCAAAGCTTGTCTTATTCAGGGATGTGAAGGTATTGTTACCTGTTGACAAAATATCTGCAAATAATTATCCCCCTGGCAACCTTAGTCACTGTGACCAAAAAAAAAAAAGAAGTTTTTTGCCCTTTGAGATATTTGAGATGGTTCATCCTGGAATCACTTTGACTTTTCAGGCATTTAATTCAGGGATCTGCCTAAGTGATTCATCTTTGGCCTTCTGGACACTGGGCTTTACTGTTGAGTGAAGGTAAAATCATTTTCATTTTGGTTAAATTATTTTTTCTAATAGTTTCTTTAAACAGGATTTTGAATCTTATGGAATCAGAAGGGAAATTAATTTATCTGTCAGATATCCACTGTGGGAAAGTGCTTTTGGGTATGGTAAGTGTATCATAGAAGAAATTTCCTTTTTCCTTTTAAATATGGAGAAGTTAAGGGATGAAATTGGACATCTATTGACTATTATGTGTCTTATGCTGTAATTGAAATTTATCCCCTTAAATTGTAAGAGGCATTTTGCCTGTGAATAAATGACCAAAAAAAAAAAAAAAAAAAAAGAGGGTTAAATAATGTACATAAGATCCTAGGGCTAACAGAAATTAATAGAATTTGGATCCATGTCTAATAGTCCTATTCTGCTGGCCAATGCTGCTTTTTCCCGTAAGCCTTGGCCATTTTATCTCATGTAATATGGACACTTGGGATAAAATGGATAATATATTGTAACATATTAACCTCTTCAATATTCATTTAGAGAGGGTTGTGCTAGGTTCTTCTCTGAAAAATTATCTTAGAAGAGATACACTGTCTAATACATATTTAATCCATAAATGCATTTAGTGGCCTCTAGATTAGAAATGCTTCCTGTTGTGTGAAGATAGGCTGATGTCTTTAAGTCATCTCTTTTTCTGGGGATGACGATGATAAAGGCTGCTTTTGAGGACTGTAGAGAAATGGCCTCATTGCACTTCACAGGTAGAAATAATCACTCGAATGCCTTATCTGTAATTCTGCTTTTGAAATAGTAATCAGAGACACTAGTCAGCCCTCTTCCAGCTCTGTAGTTGCCTGATCAGAAATAAACCAAGTCCTGAACTCGTGACCCCATTTTCACTCTACCTCCACGAAGGGTTCATTTACACGAAGTCGGTGGCTGTGTTTAAATACTCTCCTAATTATCAAAGCAACCTCAGTGTTCTTTGTAAATTCTTGCATCATCCTAACAGAAGGATTGTAAGCTCATCACTAAAACACTTCTTTTGGAACTCAGAGGACCTTAGAAATGTTAGTGGCTTAGTCAAGGTCCCATGAGCTGGTTAGTGGCCAAGTGGAAACCCAGGTTATTTCCCGCTAAAACTCCATTCCTACCAGCCCTCCTTTTGGTCTAATTGAGTCAAACTCTTACTATCTTCAGCTTAAAAAAAAAAAATTCTTTCCTTTCTTTGACTCTGATACCAGTTTTTGGTTTTTTTTTTTTTAAGTCTTTATTGAGTTTGTTAACAATATTACTTCTGTTCTTTTATGTTTTGGGTTTTCGACCCTCGAGGTACGTGGGATCTTAGTTCCCCAAACAGGGATGGAACCCACACCCTGTGCCTTGGAAGGGGAAGCCTTACCCACTGGACCACCAGGAAGTCCCTGATAACAGTTTTTGAAAATCCAGTCCTGAGCCTGTCTTCTCTCCAGCAGAGACCCAGTTCCGCCTTCTCGATAGCACCACTTGTGCTTACTGCCTGCTGCTGCTTTTTCGACATGCCATCTTCTCCGCTTTCTTCTTATTATAGGCGTGTGGTTTCCTTCAGATGCTAAAGAATTTATGGCATGCGTTAAAATAATTTCGCCCAGAAGACTAAATTTTTGTGTCATATCTTTGTTTCTCTCCTAAAATAAACAAATGTTGCAGGGTTTGGAGCCTGCAGATGGAGGGTAGGAGTTTGAAAAGAAAGCCAGTTGGTTTTAGACTAATTTGGGGGCTGTGGAGTGAGCAGAGCAGTGAAGCATTGTGCCCTAGAAATGCTCCAGAATCTCTTGGAAGATCCAGTGTGCACAGTGCTGTAGAGATGGGCATGAGTTTTTCTGGCCATTCCTAGGGTTATCTGGACTTCCCAGGTGGCACTAATGATAAAGAACTCGCCTGCCAATACAACATATGTAGAAGACAGTGGGTTTGATCCCTGGGTCAGGAAGATCCCCTGGAGGAGGGCGTGACAACCTAGCCCAGTATTCTTTCTTGGAGAATCCCATGGACAGAGGGGCCTGGTAGGCTACAGTCCATAGGGTCACAGAGAGTTAGACAGAGCGAGTTAGCACACACAGACAGTCTGGGTTACTGGCTTGAGAGCTACATGAAACGTGAGGTTTGATCTTTTTTCTTTAGAATGATCAGAATGATCATTTGTGGTATTTGGGATGATTTAGAGGATTTAAAAGGGCAGTAAGTTTCTGAAGTAGTCATTAAAATATGAAACTGAAGTACTTAAATTGTTAAAACACTTGATAAAGCTTAATATTCAGATGTTTGAAATGAATTTTAGCAATGTAAACTGTGTGCATTTGTATTTGGAGAAAACTGTGATAAGTTTATTTTTAGATAAGAGAGTTCTAATTCATATTTTAAACAATCTATTTAGACATTTCAGTAAGTAGAGAATGAGTCTTAGATAAATTTATATTTTTTCCCCAGGGAACCCTGCAGTAAACAAATGACTTTGCAATTTGTTAATGCTTTTAAATTATCATAGTTTTGCAGGTTCAGAAATGGAAATATTTCTTAAATAAAGCCAAATTAAACCCTTTTTTTTTTAAAGTTTATGAGGCAAAGGATATCAGAGAACAGCTTCTCCTGGTTAAGCTTTCTAAATTACGAGTATCCTAGATTGCTTGGCTAACTAATTTTGAAAAGACCCACATCAATTACCTGATGGTGGCCATTCAAAACACCATTGCCAATAGACTAATACAATAGCCAAGTTAAACAGTAACAGGATCTACTTGGGGAAATAGTATATCAAAAGAGAAAGCAATAACAACCATCTAGTGCCTGTGAGGACATCCAGATTTCCTTGGAATCACTGGATCTTCCCACAGTCCTGTTTTAAGCCTCTCTGAGCTTGTCTTGGAAACTATAGGGGCTGTAGAAGATTTGCTGACTCTGACCTTTATGAATATTCTCAGCTGTTTCAACATGGGATAAGAGCATCTGAGTTTGCTTTAAGCATGTTGAAGACTTGGGAAAAAGGAAAATCTAGAGAAATCAGTGACTTACAGATAGATTTGAGATGGCTTTCCTCCTTTATCCTGTATTCCATCCAAGAGGTTGGGTGAGATTATATGACCACTTGGGTATTCACTAAAGACTTGATTGATTAAATGAGGTGTTCTGGAATCTAATTTGCATGACTCATTTTCCTAAGGTAGGAAAAAAAGAGTTTCAATTAACAATTAATGGTGACAATGGTTCTTAACAGAGTCTTGTGATTGCCCAGTCTCAGTGAATACAATTGACCAGAGGTTATTACGGGACTAGAGTTTCTCAGTAGCCCTGGTCATCTTTTGTTGAGACTTCAAGCTTTGAATTCCCAGGGCTCACCCAGCTGGACTTTAGAAACCTGGTTCCAGAACTTCTACTATGTGGTTTTCAGACAAATAGTAACAAGTGTTTGTAGCAATGGTCTGCCACAGAGAGCATTTGTAGCAATGGTCTCCCACAGGTTGTTAACACAAGGTTGATGGTTTCCCAGGTATGTGTTTCTACATGTGACTCACATCTGAGTATCACTCTTGTCCATTACCTAATTCAGTGGTTGACTAAAGAAACGTCTCATTGAAAGTTTCATTGGTATAAGAGACAGAACCAATAGCCCACTCCTCTTAACCTCCACCCTTTCTATTCTAACTGGCTTCCGCTTCTACCTTCCAAAGAGCTTAGCTTTCATTTTATTTATACTAAAGTCTCCTGGGTGGGTGGGTACGAGGTCCTCCTAGGAGAACTCAGCTGGCTACAATGCAGAGAAAAGCAACTACATGATGGGATTATGACACATACTTCCACTAAGGTAAGAGAAGAATTTAAAAAAAACTGAGTCTGAAGGTCACCAAGCTTCTCATGTCTCTGCCTCACCCAACCATGTTAATTGGTCCTTTCCTGCCTGAAAAATATCACATGGTTGTACTTTAAACTTTAATGTTGTCAGTAGTAATACATTCTATGACTGTATCCTTATTTCCAGCAACAAATATTACCATATTAAGGGGAGATGTGGTGGTTAGAGGAATCAGTTGGCAACTTAGGGTTTGTCCCGAGTTAAATTAGGGTTTGTACCCACGCTGCCACCTTTAACTTGCCTTCTTTATGACCAAGAGTGACCGCTTGCATATGTATTTCCTGTTAGTGATCCCCTTTGCTAGGCACACTACTTAAGGAGTGTTTTTTCTCCTATCTATAGTGAGATAGCCAAGGATCCCAAATAAAGGGTAAAGAGTCCAGAATGATGTAATACTGCAAAAGATGTTACTGCTGTTATAAGTGAAATGAAGAAAAGCTCAACCCAATAGAGTTGAGCATTATTTCTGTTGGAAGAGGGTGTCATCTGGGGCAGATAATATCGAAAAACCAGCCCCCTTAATTTCCTAAACCCTTAGGGTATTTAGATAGCATCATATAATAAAATTACTGTTAGCAGCACACAGCATGGTGAAGCAGCAAGCCCTGACATGTTAGCAGTTGTTTGCATAGTTTACCTGGCAGAGAAAATATCTAACTGCTAGAACAAATGTTTTAGATCGCTAACGTGCACCGTGGTTAGTGTGAAATGTAAGTTGGCTGCGGAAGAATTTCCATTGAATTCTGATTCTGATAACACATTTACCTACCACCCTAACTAAACCATCCCATCTTGAGAGAGGGAGACGCCTTTGGGAGTAATAGCATTTCTTATTAAATACTGGTTTGTGAAAATCCTTCTGAAAAGAAGGAAGTGGCTATGCTTGAGGGAAGTTTCCACGGGGTATTTTTGCAGCTGTGTTTCTGGATGGAGAGAGGGGAACACCATTCCTTTCTGTTCCTGAGAGTGTCTGGATTCCCCTTGTGTGGGCAGGGTTTCTGGTAAGTACAATACAGGAAGCAAAACTCTATTGTTCTAGATCAGCAGTCGGTGACCTCGTTTCTAAGCCCCAACCCCCTCTTTCTAGTGTTTTCAGGGGAGAAAAGGAACCTGGAGAGTGAGAGGAGGCAGGCGAGGGGCAGGAGAGGAGAGCTGGAGATACTCGTGTGTAACAGGAATTGCAGAGGGAGGACACTTTGTTCCTGGGGTCCTCTGCTAGGGCTGCCATGACAGGCTCCCCGAACTGGAGGCTACCATGCCAAAGTCAAGGTGTTGCCCCGTTCAGCTTCCTCTTGTGACGTCTCGCCCTGGCTTGCAGATGGCTGCCTTCTGGCTGCGTCCTCCTCGGGTCTTCCATGTGTGTGTGCACCACTGGTGTCTCTCTCTATGTCCCAATCTCTTTGTATAAGGACACACCAGTTCTATTGGATTTAGGCCTACCTCTTTGGCCTCATTTTCACCTAATTTACCTCTTAAGTTTTGAGGTGCAGGAAGTTAGAACTTCAGCATATGCATGAAAGCAGGGCACAGCCCATTTCATATTAGGAAAGGTGGTTTAGAGGAATATTCAAAGCCGCTGTGCAAAGTGTCCCGTTCCCTGCCCTCAAGACAAAGGAGGTGGGGAGAATCAGCTCCCCTGGAGCCTCTGGTTTTGTTGTTATTCAGACACTAAGTCTGACTCTCTGTGACCTCATGGGCTGCAGCATGCCAGGCTTCCCTGTGCTTCACCATCTCCCGGAGTTTGTTCAAATGCACGTCCACTGAGTCGGTGATGCCATCCAATTGTCTTCATTCTCTGTCATCCCCTTCTCCTCCCGCCTTCAATCTTTCCCAGCATCAGGGTCTTTTCCAGAGAGTCAGCTCTTCACATCAGGTGGCCAAAGTACTGGAGCTTCAGCTTCAGTCCTTTCAGTGCCTGTGGTTTACTCCTTGCAAATCCACGTGAGGCAAGCCTGAGCAGTGTTCTCTTTTAACAACATGAGATTCAGAGAAATTAATTTCCTTGAGATTCACATCACTAGGAAAGGTAGAACCTATGTGGACTTCAAAGCCTATTTCTATGGCTCCCTTGGGCTGTGGATGGCAAAGGGTATGTGCAGGTACTATTCTCTCTGTTGTACTCAGGATAGATGTGGGATGAGGCCTCAGGATCCTCCTCAGCACCGCCCTAGGCAGTTGCCGCCAATCAATAGGCATTAATATGTGGTGAAGCCTGTTTTCATTCCAGCACTATATGATCATGCTTTTCCTCTGCATGAAGCCTTTTCCATTGGTTATCCATATTTCTAAATACAGCAAGGGAATAAAGGAAGAGAGAAGGATTGACATAGTCCAGGTCATGTAAAGGACACCTATTCTTGAGTAAATTAAAATAGAGGTATTCTGGGGGGAGAAAAAGAAAAAAGACAACTCCTACCAGTAGTGGCATTGGTCAAGAGCCTTTCTTATTGTAGATGGAAGGGTTGACCAGATGTGTAAGCCAGTTTAAAATCCTGTACCAGCATCCATGCTTGTTGGTAGGGATTCAGGGTCCAGAAGAATCTTACTGTGGGCAAGTTTTTATTGGATGGATGGTTGAAGACATTAGAAGATACAGGTTTTAACAGAAAGCAAATGTGGAAAGAATGGTTGGAATTTTGACAGGTTTCTCTACAGTGGGACAGTAAGTGGAGGGAAGTTAGTGTCAGGAGTCATATGAAGTTTTTGATAACGAAAAAATCAAGGCTTATGAATTCTGGGGCCTTTCCAAGAAGTAAAACAAGTAGTGATACTGAAGGGACTCTTTGAGGGGGCATTCTCAACAAGTGTGGATGTGGCTGTATCTTCACGTAACACTTTGGCGGCTCTTTTTCAGAAAGCACTTGACTTTTGAAAGTGCCCTTTCAAGTGATTCAGTCATTGCCTTTCTGTTTCGAGCTGCAGGTCACGTCATGTTGTGTTTAACTATAGCAATAAAAATATTACCTCACTAAGCCACAGTCTAATTGAATATAGTAATTCAATTTGGCGAAGCTAGATGAGCCACCGGCCCTAAACTAATTGAAAGTTGGTACTGTTTAATATCTTTTATGGAAATAATTTTCTTCATAAAACCTGCAATGTTACTGTAGAATTTTTTTAACTCTTTAAGTTATGCAACATCTGTCTTTGAGCCAATGTCTGCAGTCTTCTTTCGGTGTTCAGTTTCTGATCAATAGCACCTTCTTCCATTCATTCCAGAAAACGGGGATCTTCCTGCCAACAAGGGTCTGGGGCATCTCCCTGATCATTGCCCCTCATAATCCGTCCCTTCCTCTCTACGCTAAGTCGTGAACCTAGTTGAAGTTTTTACCCCTCTCCTCGATTACTGTGGTCTTACTCTGCTAAATGCATGCATGGCATTCCTGTGCTGAACACTTTTTTATCATGACTTTCTGTTACACGTAGAATAAAATTATCAAAATCCTTTGCCGATCTGTAAGCTCCCTCGTGTTCACCTTCTGTTTTCCTCTTCAGCCTCCTCTAATCCCCATCCTCACCCGTGCGGCCTGCCTTTCAGTTCTTCCAAATGCTCCAGGCTCTTTCCCATTGTTCTTCTTCCTGGAATATTCTTTTTTCTATTGTCCAAGTACTCCTCAACCCAAAAATGCCACTTTCTCAGACGTTCCTTTCCTGACTGTCCCCATCCCTCTCAGAGCACTTGGCACTTTTGGCTCTTAATTGATCAAAACATGACGTGATTATTTAATGTCTCCATTCCTCTGGATGGAAAGACCCAGGAGGCAGGGATGCGTCAGTTTTGATGATCCGTGACAGAGCTGTCCAGCAGTTCTGGGGCTTACTTAGCGCTTCATATTTGCTCGGTGTCAAGGTTGCCCACAGGACCATATATTTCATGGAGGGCACACATCCTCTGAAAGTCACCTTTGGTGGCTGAGATAACTTCCATGTATTGACATGCAATTTCACCTCATCAGTTGTGCTTACTGTGAAGATGAATACCTGATGAACTCCAATTAGTGTAATTATTCTGTTTCCAAGCACCAACCTTAGTGGTAATTGTTCTGCAGGCCTGTGACATTATGGAGTAATTAGTACTAATGGCTCGTGCATCCAGGCTTCCTCCTAAGGTAGGGTGTCAAATAATGAATTTGTGTTATTTGGGAAACAGCAGTATTACCCTGTGAGGTCTTTCCAGACAGAAACTATAGCAAGTGAACATTGGGGCAGACTGTAGCTGTACTTCTCATGCGTTCTTTCAAGTGCTTGAATGTCACGGGTCTGCCATGAATCGGTCATATTGAGCATCTTAACCACTGAATTTTTATACCAGACTTTGTGAGGTCGGGAGTATTAGGCCCCCAGATGAGCATAATGATTTTAACCCTAATAGATTATAAACCTAATGAAGTAAATATGAATTTAATGGGCAGAGGAGCCTGGCAGGCTGCAGTCCATGGGGTAGCAAAGAATCAGATACGACTGAGCACACAGCCCTGATTTTATGCTGCGACCTCTTACTCTAAATGATGAGTTTCTCCAGCACAAGGCTTTGTTTCGTTCATCTCTGGACGTCAGTTTCTAGCACGAAACCTATGGTCCAATAAGGACTGGAGGCATAAGAGGTCATGTTTTACGGCCATGTGACATCTCGCTGTGCAGATAAAGGCATATTTCAGAGCACTGACCTTTGCTGTACTTCCACATCCAGGAACCAGCTTGTAACTTTTAGCAGATATCACAGTGTTTCCTTTGGGTTGGTTGGGGTGAACACAATTTAAACGGTTGTAATTTACTCCTCATCCACCCCTTACCCCCACCATTTACACATACTCTTTGATGGTCAGTATTCAACTTTCATTGTCTCATCCCTGAGTGTTTTTAGCTTCAGTGTGAACTAAAATTCTTAGAGATAAATATTTTCTTCTCAGCCCTGAGATCTCTCACAGGACAGTAACCTCATTCTTAATGATAGAAAGTTTGTAGTTTTTGACAATCATAGGAAATTGATTTTTAAAATAACCTGTAGTTAAGAAATAATAATGTAAGGTTCCAGTTAAAAGCAAGTCTAGTCTGACAATACAACTTATTCTGAAACATTTCTAGATATTGATATTTTATTTGCAACATTTTTAAGTGTCTACTTTTAAAAAAACATATTCACTGTGCGGTTATAGGTGAAGTGATTTCTGGGTCCCGATTGTCTTTATCTTTGAGCTGTGTTGGGCTGGCTATTGGGCATCTCATACCATCTACATGATTAATACCATAAACGTGCTACTTTTACTAGTAAATCAATACTTTGTCTTAAAATGGTCTCATTTTAGATGAAATGGGGCGCATTCTACAAGATGGCTGTAGACTTGTACGGTCTCATTTTCAATGAGTTCAGTTTGTGAATTAGCCAGTGGCATTCTCTGCAGCTGTGGCTCCTTTGTCTCCCCCTTGCTTGCTGATGTCCCTCCCTGCTAACACATAGGATGGCACATCCGCATGGATTGAAGGGAACTGGCCATCAGAAAGGAGAGCTCAGCCTGGGATCATCGACTCTGTAGGGCCATGAGTTGGATTTAAATTGAGTAGTAGGATGAAAAGGGCAGTGATGCTCTTTGCAGTTAATTTTTGGTCTTACGTGCTGTTGAGTATCCCTAACTCACCATACTGACAGCTGGCTTCTCACATACCAGACTTCTTGTCTTGAAGCCTTGAGGTTGTAGATTATGTACTTGGAATATGTGATTAGCCGGAATGACATGGTATTGATGGTTGAGCAGCGGTTTATGACACAAATGAGTAACTGGATGACTGATAGACCTTTGGATGTGTATTTCCAAGAAGAATTTACTAAGCAATATTTTCCTTGATTTATTTTAAAAAAAAACCATCTTAATGTGGCTTGCTAAGATAAAGATGTCATTTTGGTTTTAAAGTTGAGGAATATAAACAGAAAAGTTGCTGTGGCTGCAGTAAGGAAGCCCAAGACATGGTTGGCTTAGATATTCAAGTCCCACCATCCCGCAGCTCCAGGAAGCATTCTATGTGGGCTTCCCGCTGTTGTGGATACCTACGTCACTCCCCTTCAATTTTTTGTGAAGACAATTCTATTTCTGTTCTATAAATGCATTATCAGGTTGGGTGCACGTGACGTACACGCACACATTTGAAGATGTAAGCTTAAAATTTTATTTTATATAGTGTAAAGGTACAGGCATTACTTGGTAATGAATTCAGTCTTTATTTTAATATCAATGGTTTTCTAAAAAAAAAAACAAAATAAAACAGGCAGTGGTTTTGGTAAGCATATTTTTAAGACTAAGCTTTTTAAAAGCAGTTCAAATGAGCAGCCGACGTGGGAGTTTGCTACTCTGTTAAATGCAGTGTAGGAAAATACAAACCACATTAAAATCTTGTAGAGTTAATATTTGTTTACTGGCTGAGCTGAGAGACGCAAAGACCTGTTAACCTTGTTTTTAAGGAGTTTACAGTTGGTGAAGGCAAACAGGTACACCAGTAATTACAGTGAGACAAAAGCGTTGGTCTGTATCCACGTAGAGATATTAGATGCTTACTGAATTAGCAGCATGGATCAATCATTACCTCTGTCCTCTCTGTTCTGCTGTTGGTAGATCCATCTTTTCTACTTGACTAAGCCATCCATGTGGGATATTCTGAGTTGGTAGGCTATTATTTAAAGAGTTTTATGTAACTATTACTTTTGAGAATATAGAATCCAGCATTGGTTTCATTTAATTCAAAGGTCTTAATCACTCGGTAGGGAAGTCATTTACGTATCTTACATTTTCATTAAGAACATAGTACTTTGGGATTATAAACTGAAGGGAAAGCCTTCAAGCCTAGTTAGTTCTCAGAACACATATGAATATGCTTTAGGTCTCAAGCACAGCGGCCTCTTCAGTATCTGAGAAGGGTTCCCAGCTGGTGCCCCCTGACCAGTTTAAGACAGGCTGCTCAGCCTGAGAAATAAAAGGGAAGAATTTCTCTTGTTCTTCCTTTGAAAGTCTCAGAAAAACACTTAATGCTTTGTAGGATCCTTCAAATCTTTATTCTTGGGAAGTTGGTTCCTGAATTCGGGAATGAATGACGCTTGTCCTTTGTTCTAGAGAGAGTTGGAATCTCTAGGAACACAATGGGAGGTGTGTGGAAATGACTCAGACCTGGGACTAAGGAGTATCTCTGCACAAAGTTCATTTTGATAAAAGGTGCTTTTGAAAATCTTAATTCTAGAGTTTCTTGGATTGGGTAAGTTTGCAGTGCTAAAGTTAGTAACAGATCATTTTTCAGTTAGTATTCCATGTTTTGTCATAGGAATTATATTTCCTTATGTGTCTAATCCTTTTTGCTCTAAAGTGCTGGTTTCTCTTGACTTCTGTGTTGCAGATAGCTTACAGAGATTCGTGAACATGACTTTAAAAAGAAATCTCAATGACTTCATGGCAAGTTTGGTAACCAATCTCATATTGTTCTTCTAACCTTCACCTTCTAGTTTGATTTGTACTACCTGTTGTCTGTACCAGCTGACTGATTTATTTTTCAACCCCACAGGGAAACTTGTTGGACATAGAAACCCTGTCCACTGACTGCTGTTCTTCTACAACTTAGGCAGTAGTTGTCTCAGAAATATTGTTCAGTGTAAATCAATGTATTAGTCTTAGAAACTATCTGCCTTGAGGGAGAAATGCAAGAATGATTATTTTGTACATTTTAAACATTTGTTATTACATGAATTTAAACCAGTGATACATTTGTGAGTCCCTAGGGCAAGTCATTCGGAGAACTAATTTTCTGGCTGATAGATGGGAATTATAGTAGTATTGCTCTGTTGATATTCTTTTAAGTAGTTAAATGGCTAGTGAATATATCCTGAGACCGTGTCCTAAGAGTTTAGTTTTCATGTCATTGTTATTTATATCATCTTTGTAGACCCTAATATCTAGATGTTGAGTAAGTCAAATGTACTGGGTAAAGCACACTTCTAATTAGATCCATCTTAAGAAAAAATTCTTAACAGAAAGTCTTGTTGTAAATATATCAGGTCTTCATATCAAACAAACCACTGTGTAAATCCTGATATTTTCAAGAGCTAGAATTTTTCTGTATACCTTTTAAAGTTTGTTAATGGAATTTCCCAGCTCACCTTGTAGTAAACAACCACAAATTCTTTCTGGAGGTGTTGTAAGCAAGACTGATAAGGCTTTCTGAGAGGGAAGCAAAGAACCTTTCTTGAGCGCATCAGGAATGCATTTCTGAATTAAAGCACAGATTAAAGATCTGTTTTTAACATTACTGACTTGTACACTTTTCATTTTGAAGAATGAAAACTGCCTAAATCTGGGCTTGGGGTTGAAGGCATTACTGTGTAGACCTCTAGAGACAGGTGTTTAAATGAGGCTTCTGTAACCTGGCCAGGGCAGAAGAAGAGGGTGGCAGAGGATGAGATGGTTAGATAGCCTCACCAGCTCAGTAGATATGAATCTGAGCAAACTCCGGGAGATGGTGATGGACAGGGAAGCCTGGCATGCTGCAGTCCATGGGGTTGCAAAGAGTCGGACACAACTGAGTGACTGAACAATGATGGTGGCGTGTGTCACCAAGCCAGTACAAACGTGTGTGAAGACGTTTGTTAAACGTGTGTGAAACGTGCGTTATAAATGCTTATTTGGAGTCTTGTCTTCTCTGAGTTTCTCAGTCACATTCTCTTGGATGGGTCTGAGCACTTTGAGACACTTCCCCTAACACTTTCCTTGGTGTGTGACTTGGGATATATTTGCGAATTATACTTATTCAATTGTCCAGGTGCCTTTCGTTTGTTTTTTTCCCCCTCTGTTTCAGTCGCTTTCTCTTTTCAGAACAGCGCTGCGCTTTCTTCTTAAACTCATTGCAGATTTCTTTGGTTCTCTTCGGCAGCTTAGTTTCATCCAGGAAGAGTGGTCACCATTTTCAGCCAACTCACTTCACATAGCTGCCTATCTGAGTTTTTATTGAAGGCAAAATAAAACTTCAAAGACGCCGAAGAAGCTTGAGCATCCCTTCTCTCCCTTTCAACTAACACCTACCAGTGTTTATCTTGGGAGTAATTTGAGGTTTATTTGATGAAACATGTAGTCAAGTGTTAATAGAGACTAATATCAAGTTTCAGAACCGTGTGCAGAAAGCTTTAATATTTTTTGTTGAGCATTTGATACTCTCTGATCATGGGTTTCTGTGGAATCCATGAAAGCTTGGAGTAAAAATGCTCACCTGGCTCCCTGATGACCAAATGCACTGACGTGCAGCCCCAGCCGTTTCCCATCTGAGCTTGTCCCGCCTTTTCCCTGTCTCCTTTTCTTCTTGGGCCTCATGCCATCTCCAGTTTGCCGTCCCATTTTCCAGCTCCACGTTGGCTCCTAATTTCTCATAACTACCTGAAGTGTGGCATAAAGGATATGCCTCTTTAAACGTGATTCACTGGGAATCATATTTAAATATTGATATCACAATGATTTCCCGAAGAATATGTGGAAGCCTCTTTCTGAGTTTAAACTGTTTAATCATCTACTTTCTATCCAACGTTGGTTATCTTCAGTATGTCTTAAGGACCCAACTTCTCAGGTGAAGACTACACAGCTCTCTAGTGAATGGCTGGAAAAGGACGACTGTCTAGCGCTTGCTCAGTTCAGGCCGGTAAGAAGCCAGTTTAGCTGCTTTGAGCCAAAGGAATGTGTCACAATAGTGACAGTAAAGCCGCATGAGCCCTTCACTCTTACTTGACTAATCACTCAGCACTTGACTGGATGTTGGGCTACCCTGATGGCTCAGATGGTAAAGAATCTGCCTGCAATGTAGGAGACCCGAGTTCAATCCCTGGGTCAGGAAGATCTCCTGGAGAAGGGAATGGCAACCCACTCCCGCATTCTTCCCTGGAGAAGTCCATGGGCAGAGACCCTGGTGGGTTACAATCCATGGGGTCGCAAAGAGCTGGAGACGACTGAGTGACTTTCCCTTTCATTTTAACCGAATATTATACAGTATTCTAGCTCCTTCTGAAAGAATGTGTAGCATAGATGAAAAGTCTTCTCACTTCATTTTTTTCCCCCTTTTTCTCCTTTCAAGTTACCAGACCCCGGGTCCAGATAAGACCCCGGGTTGATGCTGGTGCATGCACAGAGGGCCGTGTATTTGGTGATAACCATTGGCCTCCCACTCAGCTGGACCCTAGGTCTCAGAGTCCTAAAGGATGTGTTGAGATAGCTAGGGCCATCATCTTAATTACAGCTTGGGTTACCTTCCTTCCAGGATCTTTGCAATGTGAGGCTGATTCCAGTTTGGACCCAGTTAGGAACTGAGATGTGTCTGGCATATATGCATCTGCTAATGGCCTTTAATGGTTGAAAACAGAAGCTTCCCTTAGGGAAGCAAAACTGCTCCAGTTTGGATTTCCCCTCCCCTTTTACCCCCGTGCGTGAAATCCTTTTAACTGGTAACCACTGCAGAGTGGCGTCTTCAGGAAAGCCACCCAGGAGTGTGGTGGTGTTTGCGTTTTCTTTCAGTCTTTCAACCTGTAGGCCTGTATTTGACACTGTTAATAGTTGATGCAGTTTCAAAGGTGCTTCTAAAAAGGCCTGGGATGTTATGGTTTTGATTAAAAGTTGATAACATGAAACCATCATTACAGGGAATGTAAAACCATACAAAGATATGGTTTTCAAATGACATTTCACAGCATTTTATATTCTTTTAAATAACCCTTTTAGTGTGCTGAACACAAGCTTAGCAGAGACCAAGCAGGTAGTGCCACAGGCTTCACAGATCCCGACGTTTTAGGATACAGCAACCTGAAGGGGGACGTGTTGTTATCCTCCCATTGTACAGATGAGAAGACTGATGAACAGAGCCGTAAATCCCAGCTCACACAGCCTCTGAGACCAACCCTTTCTGGGCCACAGTCTATGCGCTTCACTTGCCAGAAGCATTCCAGTCAATGGAAAAACTTAATTTGTTGCTTCCAATTTGGGTCACTTTTCTTGACCTCTTTAAGTAAGTGCCATACATTAGCTGTATTGGAAATAGAACAGGAGTCAGAAGCTATGTCTGTTCGGGGGCTGGAGTGGAGCCAGTGTACACAGAGGTCCCTGTGTCTGCCTGTGAGACTGCGGGCTACCAGTGTCTCATTGCCTCTCCTCCAGCCCCTTTGGCTGCAGTGGGTGGGAATTGATCCTGTGGGTCAATTTACCAAAAGAAAACCAAGACCCCAGACCCATTGGCGACCAGGAGATGGGGACTTGGGCACCAGGCTGCAAAACTCGTCCAATGATTCAGCATGCAAACTTTGGAATTCCTGAGACTCCAATTTAAGCTTAAAGAATTAAATCAGAGGACTCAACTGAAATATTGAACCATACTGTGATGTCCCTACAAAATACGAGGTGCACTGTATTTTAAGGGAAGGTGGTTATCTCCGAGAAGACACCCCGTTCCCTTATGTTCTGTGTGGTTTCTTCAGTGGCAGAGAGAGGAGTGAAACCACGTAAGGCACTGGCGTCTCAGACTGCTCCTTAGAGTGGAAAGATTCTTGATGTTTTGGCAATTACTATCAATTACACTGATTTTGTTGGAGAAGGAAATGGCAACCCACTCCATTGTTCTTGCCTGGAGAATCCCAGGATGGAGGAGCCTGGAGGGCTACAGTCCATGGGGTTGCAAAGAGTTGGACACGACTGAGTGACTAAACCACCACCACCACACTGAATTTGTAGTTCGTGTGTGTGTGTATGTGTGTGTGTGCTCGCGCGCACACGTGCGCAGTTACATCTGCCTATTTGAGACCCCATGGACTGTAGCCCACCAGGCTCCTCTGTTCATGGGATTCTCCAGGTAAGAATACTGGAGTGGGCTGCCATTTCCTTCTCCAGGGAATTTTCTTGACCCAGGGATCGACCTCGGGTCTCCTGCATTGCAGGCAGGTTCTTTACCATCTGAGCCACCAAGGGTGCTAATACTAGGTTGGCTAAAGACTTTGTTCAGATTTTGCAGCAACGCCATATGGGAAGACCTGAATGAACTTTTTGGCCAGCACAATGAAATGGTGTGTTTTGTTTATAAGCCCTTCCATGCCCAGAAGTTTGCCCTTTTCCTCAGAATCTGAGTATAAGACTGGATCTTGTATGTGAAGGGAAAAAGAACATTCTGGAACACCTGTACCCTACTGTCTCCACCAGAGTCCTGCAATAGATGGTAGGTAAGAGGGAGTAGTGATAGACCCACCTGGACCTAAATCTTTGCCTTATTTATTTACATTGCCTTATTTATATCTACATTGACTTGAGTCAGTTCTGCCATCCTTCTTAGCTTCAGTTACTTTGTGCCTAATTTGACATGAACTGTATCTACCTCCTGTTGCTGTGAGGATTGGTCTGCCCTGGAGTAGTGCCTCAAGAAGGAGTGATAGTTACTGTTACTCCCCTCGTGGCTCTTATCCAGATCTTTGTTATAATACCTATTTGTGGACCATATGCTATCATACGATCTTCTCGTTGATGGTCTTGTCTTATATGTGTGTGATGCTGTCTCCTTACTAGGCGGTAATGGAAGCTCTCTGCTGCCAGCCCAGGTCTGTCTCCTGCACTGTGCCCCTTACATGTTCTCAGTGCATAGCTATCCCCTGCCGGCGGCAGAAAACCAAGCACTGGACCTGTGACCAAAGTGTTTATCAGACATGGTTTCTCCAGTGCCATACGTGCTTCGTATTACGTAAAGTCAGGTAACATTCAGTTCAGTTCAGTCGCTCAGTCATGTTCTACTCTTTGCGACCCCGTGAATTGCAGCACTCCAGGCCTTCCTGTCCATCACCAGCTCCCGGAGTTCACTCAAACTCATGTCCATCAAATCAGTGATGCCATCTCATTCTCTGTCGTCCCCTTCTCGTCCTGCCTCCAATCCCTCCCAGAATCAGGGTATTATCCAATGAGTCAACTCTTTGCATGAGGTGGCCAAAGTATTGGAGTTTCAGTTTCAGCGTCAGTCCTTCCAGTGAACTTCTAGGACTGATTTCCTTTAGAATGGACTGGTTGGAATTCCTTGTAGGTAACATTCGGTTCAGTTCAGTTCAGTTCAGTCTCTCAGTCATGTCCGCCTCTCTGCGACCCCATGAATCACAGCACACCAGGCTTCCCTGTCCATCACCAACTCCCGGAGTTCACCCAAACTCATGTCCATCGAGTCGGTGATGCCATCCAGCCATCTCATCCTCTGTCGTCCCCTTCTCCTCCTGCCCCCAATCCCTCCCAGCATCAGAGTCTTTTCCAATGAGTCAACTCTTCACATGAGGTGGCCCAAGTCCTGGAGTTTCAGCTTTAGCAGCATTCCTTCCAACGAACACCCAGGACTGATCTCCTTCAGAATGGACTGGTTGGATCTCCTTGCAGTCCATTTCCTTGCAAATATATCCTTACACTGAAGGTTTCTCTTTGATAGTTCGGGCTCTCAAATATTGGATGATAACGTTTTCTTCAGTAAGGATCTCTATGTTAAATATTTCAATATATGCCCTTTTGGTATGTATTATACATCACAAGGTCTGGAGGACAGAATAAGTAGGTGAAAGGCTGGTCCAATGTTATGCTATTTTTTTCTTCCAAACTAGTAATTTAACTCATGCCAGAATAATTGGATTTATACTTCTGAGTGACCTTGCTTTAACTTCAGACCAAATTTTGTATAATGTCAGTTTTGTTTGATTTGCTTTGTCAGGACAGGTAAAAATTATATCAAGTCACAAACATGAATAAAACATCAAAGAGCTGTCCAGTATCAAGAAACACATAATGACTTAGGAGTATGGTATCCATGGATGTCTGGGGACATACATTCTAGCCAGTAACTTCTGCTGAGTTGAGGTCTGACATTGAATCCTGGAAGCCCTGTCTTTCGGTTCTCCCTTTTAGGGGTGAGGGAACTGATGACCAAAGGGTCTATGAGTTACCCACATGCACACTGCTGTTATATATATACAGATCCTGAAGTCATGTTTTAATGTGTAGGGGCCTTGATAGGTGTTTAGGCATTGAATATATATGTATATTTATGTGCAAAATACTGTCATTACAGTTTTTAAAAAGGTAGTTAAGACCTTTTTTCTTTTAGTGGATGTCAAATACATTATATATAAGTTATTTAAAATTTTAATATTTTAACATTAAAATTATTTTTAAATTAAAATTTTAAAAATTATTTTTTAACTGATTTTGAAGATGGAGTTCATTTTATCCTTATGCTGTTTTGTCTCAGTGGAGCTATTTGAGTAACACTGATTGGTTTTACTCTTCTAATGGTTAACAGACATTTTATAAATGCTAAATATAAACGCCAACTAAATAATATTTGTATATAAACTAATACAAATCTATAAATGCCACCTTGCCTCCCTTATTAATTTTATTTCTTTTATAAACACTCTCACCTCAGCAATTTAATATCTGAGATCCTGAGATTAAGGATAAACTTATAATTTTATAGGCCTTTAAAAATTACTAGGTTCTACATAGAAAGTTGGGGCTTCCCCAGGTGCTTCAATGGTAAAAGAATCCACCTGCCAATGCAAGAGACATGGGTTCAACCGCTGGGTAGGGAAGATCCCCTGGAATAGGAAATGGCGAGCCACTCCAGTATTCTTGCCTGGAGAACCCCGTGGACAGAGGAGCCTAGTGAGTTAAAGTCCATGGGGTTGCAGAGAGTTGGACACAACTGAGCATGCGCACTTGCACATAGAAAGTTACAGTTTTCCCCTCTAGGAAGAGAATCTCGTTGGTCTTTACTGTTTGTCTCACTTGGAAAAGAACAAAAGAGAGAAAACTTGCTGGGTGGGAAAAGGTAAAAATAGAGAAAAGGCCAAGGGAGGGAAGACCAGAAAAGAAGAGAGAGGAGAAGAAACTGAGGTCAGAGTGCATGAATACATCGGATAACCCCGAAGTACCAGGAGCTGTGTGTGCAAAGCTTGAACTTGTGCTTGTCTTCCTGGAGTCAGAACAAACCTGGGCTCCATTAGTGAGGCCCTGATGTGTTGAATGATGTCAGTAAATGTACAGACAGAGACAAACGTGTGAAGAGCACTCTCGAAAAGGAAAGGGCATAGCTTTTTCTAGAACTTTTTCCCTAGAATTTTCTAGAATTACTGGGAAAGGCCTCGTGGTAGAGCCCCATCATACTCAAAGGTTTTGTGTGTTTTTTGGTTCATTCGTTTGTTTTTTGCATGACATGTGGAATCTTAGTTCCTGGATCAGGGATCCAACCCCTGTCCTCTACAGTGGAAGCATGGAGTCTTACACTGAACCATCAGGGAAGTCCCCCCAAAGGTATTTGAAGGAGGCTTTATCAACAAGATTTGTCCCTGCTTTGAGTATAGACTTATCAGTCCCTTCAGAGGACAGTCTCAACCGTGTTGACAAGAACTAAAGATTCCCCATAAAGACCTTTGGAAGGGAGAGAGCCTAGTTCACAGGAACCAGAAGACAACCCTATTAATAGTAATTAATAATAATAATAATAATAATTAGTCAGTCGGGTCCGGCTCTTTGCAATCCCATGGACTGTAGCCTGCCAGGCTCCTCTGTTCATGGGATTCTCCAGGCAAGAATACTGGAGTGGGTTGCCATTCCCTTCTCCAGGGCATCTTCCTGACCCAGGGATCAAACCCTGGTCTCCTGCATTGCAGGCAGATTCTTTACCGTCTGGGCCACCAGGGAATCCCATCAATATTAATAGGTTAAAACGGACGCTTGCAAGATGGCTGTGGGGAGTTAGACTGGTAACTAACTGAATACACCGTTTCCCAAATCCACAGCTCTCCAATGCATAAAGGTGTTACTTGGGAGGGAGAGAAAGAAATTCATGTGCCAGGGGCTAACCTGCAAACTAGTAAACTTAGACGACTTGAAAACTAGTAAACTTAGAGGACTTCTAGGTTTAGACTGAAACCCAGGTTGTTATTTCAGTAATGGGTGATTTAGTTCAAACTCTGTTAAGTGCAGCTCACTGTGAAAGGAACGGTGCTGTGCTTTGGGTCAGCTCACATCCCTGCATCTAGATACAAGCTTATATAGATACTTGTAACTTGGCAAAATCTGAAGAGAGGGATCTTTTTCAAAATGCATTTTTCTACCTCTGAGTCTCTGGGCTTTTGAGCTCTGTGACTGTGGACGAAAGTTGCCCTGTCTTCTCTGTCATTTTGTGTCACCTTATAAAAGTCATCTGGATTTCTGAAAGTTGGATTAAAGTTGTCAGCATAGAGAGTACTGGCCACTCGATCTGGGAGGCTGTTGAGCCAGGAGTCTTCCGTGTGAAAAGGGGGCTCCAATGGGCTCTAAGGGATGTGGATCCTGACTTGATACATGCAAGGGGTTTTTGAGATGTTTTCATTTAGTTCTGAGATTGGGAAAACATAAATGTTACCGTGTCTTCATTCAACTACGGAAGCAGTTATTTGAGCACCAGATTGTCCAGTGGGTGTGTGTTCCCTATGCTGTCAGGCTGTCGAGACTGATGTGAAGCTGCAACTGTATCATGGATGCTGATCCTTCCAAGGTATCTGTGGTTGGGAACCAGCTTTGATGTGGCTCATGAACTTCCTGGGCCAGCACTTAGGCCTGCCTTTGATGGAATCGCCCCTCAGTCAGATATAAGCAATGTGTCTGAAACTGTATCTCTTTCCGTGTTTAAGACAGTGATAGGAATAGGTACGTGTGTGGCTAGGAAATCCTTTGGCACTTCACATGGCCCAGATGTAACATAAAAGAATCAGAGGAGTTTGTGTTATGAGAAGCAGGGGATAAATGTATTGCAGAGGATTTGGGAAATAGTTAGCATTTTTGTGGTCTCTTTAGCAGTACCCCACCGTTGCCTGGAAAAGCAACATTAGTGATCAGAGAAATTGTGAATCTCTTTGCATCTGGGCCACCATGAAGCTGCCTTAGGCACGGGCTGATCCATAGCCCCACAGTCTTGAGGCTTCCTCTGTCTTGTTCTCAGTTGCTTATGATTTTTTTTTTTTTTTCAGTTCAAACATTTAATTATTCCAGATCTAAGATAGTGAGCAAATGGTTTCATGACATTTTAGATGGTCACCTATAGTCATATTGTCAGAATTCTCATTTAAGCTATAGGTGTGACTTTCTCTGCACACACTAAGTATAGCTATTGTTTATAAACCTACTGCAGCGAAAGGACCCCGTTCACACCTGGTGTCTCTTACCTGGAGAAAGTGACCAAGTGTGTACTTCAGAGCAGCCTCTGTTGTGACCTTAATTTCTTGATTTGGTGTGAAAACAGTTACATCATACTTTAAAATAAAAGATGTTTTCGTCATGTGCTGCTGCTGTATGTGCCAGATAAGGATTTTGTAACTCAAATTTATTTCTGAATGTCAGTGACTGTTGCTGCTGTAGTCGACTATGTGAATTTAAATGGGATGTCCCTTCAGCAGAACCGTTAAAAAAGATCTGCTTCAGGTTGAGCTGACCATTACACTTCCCAATGTTTATTCTATGGGACATTCCCATTGCATAAACCAGAAGATTAGTAAAACCAAGTTCAGTCACGGAAGTGTTCTCCTGAACTCAGAAGGAAGGAGCAGTGTGTTGTCCTGGGTGGTTTGCAGTCCGTGGTAGAGCATGATGTCCTAAAACAAGCATGTCTGGGGGCCTCTGTCAAACAGGAGGGCACTGGGTGACTCTGACACCATAATATCAGACAGTATCATTGTTAGAACAGTAACAAATACTGTTCATAAACACAGGCCACATTGCCATTGTGCTTTTTCATCCCTTTTGAGCACTTTTGCCTATGACTGCACTTCCTTTAGGCTCCTTCATTACCTTTTTCTAGTCACATACCACCATTCCTCCAAGTTCCAGCATCTCTTAATTATGGAAGGTTTATTCCATGTCAAATTAAATATGAAAACACTAGCATCCCAAATTAATATAATTTACATAACTAAATCTTGCTTTGTTGAAGTGTAGGTGCTCATCGGCATAAGTATTACTGTAGGTGCATTTGTCTGAGTCCATTGGGCTTCAACAATAAGTATTAATTTCACTTTGATTTGGAGGCTGGGGAAGTCCAGGATCAAGATGTCAGCAGACTTGTGTCTAGAAGGGACAAGGAGCTCTTTGGGACCTGTTTTATAAGAGCGCTAATCCCACTCATCAGGGCTCCCTCGAAAAGACCCCACCTCCAGACACCATCACTTTGGGGACTGGATTTCAACATGTGGATTTTGGGTGAGGGGAGGAAACAAACATTCAATCTGTAGCAACAGTTAAACACTTATTCATTAAAATCTGGAGGTCTTTTTGCATTTTGGAAGCTGTCTTTAATTTCTTTGAGATCACAACATTTTATACATTCCAGGGCCCCCTGTGAGCTCAGACACCCTCACCGTGTTATGCAGGGCCTGACTTGGAACCATCCCTGTTGCTGGCTCTGCCTTGCTGAATTCTGCTCTTGATTGGGTGGGTCTGACCTGTGTTATTCAGTTGCTCAGTTGTGTCTGACTCTTATTGACCCACAGACTGTGGCACGCCAGGCTTCCCTGTGCTTCACCATCTCCCGTAGCTTGCTCAAACTCATGTCCGTCGAGTCAGTGACGCCATCCAACCATCTCATCCTCTGTCATCCCCTTCTCCCCCTGCCTTCAGTCTTTCCCAGTATCAGGGTCTTTTCCAGTGAGTCAGCTCTTCACAACAGGTGGCCAAAGTACTGGAGCTTTAGCTTCAGCATCAGTCCTTCCAGTGAATATTCAGGGTTGATTTCCTTTAGGATTGACTGCTTTGTTCTCCTTGCTATCCAAGGGACTCAGTGTTTGTCAGTCTTCCTGAAGCCTTTTATTTTTCACCCGGAAAAAAATTTGGCCACAGGTGAGAAGACATCTGCTCCTCTAAGCCTGTAGCAACAAATCTGAGCTTGCATCTCTTTGAGTTGCAGTGTACAGGTCCTTCTTCGTGGTACTTCTCCAAGCCAGATTCAGGTACTAGTTCAGTGAGACCCTAGGAGTCCTGTTTAATCAGTGCCAAGGCAGTATTTCTCATCATACATTAAAAAAACACGCACACACACACACTATTTAAAGTCACTTGCTAAACACAGCCTTTTTCTTTGTTTAATCATCAATTTGTTGATGGTGGTTTAGTTGCTAAGTCCTGTCTGACTATTGCGACTCTGTGGACTGTAGCCCACCTGGCTCCTCTGTCCATGGGATTCTCCAGGCAGGAATGGGTGAGTTGCCATTTTCTTGGGTTGGTCCAAAAGTTCATTTGGTTTTAAGTAAAAATAAAAGACATATTTTCAGTTTTCATGAAGAACTTGATTGAATAACGGATTGACTAACTGAATGAACTTTTGGGCCAACCCAATAGTTTCTATCATGTTTCATACCAGCACGTCTCTATCTTTGCTTGCTTTGCTCCTTCCTACTTTTTTTCAACCCACAACTTTTTTCTTGTCCACCCTTAAGCATGTGTTTCTAGAGCTCCTTTCTCCTTTTTTCTTATTGCTAAGAGTCACTCTTGCTTGTGCTGTTTAATCAGTCTTGACTAAACTGCACCTCCTATTTCAGTTGATACATGATCTTCCTGACTATAAAAAGTCACTTTGTTCTTTATAAAAACTTTGCACTTAACAGAAAGTGTGTTCTTTGGTGAACTTGTCTATTGTATGTGTGTGAGATTACCTGCATTGAATTTATAGAAGTATGAAAAATCAACCTAATTTTCTGTTACTGGCTTGTCCAGAGTTTTTAAACTGGAGGTGCTGTGTTGATATCAAACCTAAGTCTTTCTGATCTCAGGCAGTCAGAATACAAAGTATGTGATAAGAGGTTTTTTTAAAAAAATTATCTTGTTTCCCAATCTTAAAACATTCCCATGTGACATTCGTCTTTACTGATAATATTGTTGCAGGCTCAAAAGAGCCTGATTAATCTTTGTAGCATCTTTTAGGTTTGAATCACACTTTCATCTGATAGTAGGAACTGAGTCACTGGTGAAGTATGTTCATCCAAGACTCTAGCCTAGACAGGGGTCAGAAAACATCTTCTTAAAGGACTAGATGGTAAATATTTGAGACTTTGCCAGCCCTACAGTTTCTACCATAGCTACTCCACTGTGCTTTCGTGACATGAAGGCAGCTGTAATGTGTAAATGAATGGGATGGCTGTGTTCCAGTTAAGCTTTATTTTCAAAAACGAGCAGGTGGCCCAGTTTACTGACCCCTACTCTAGAAGAAAGCTAAGTTCTAGAATTTCTGCTTTTAATGCTGCGAGTAAAATCATCTGACAAAATTGTGAAAAAAATGCAGTTGTTCTTTCTCATTTCTAGAACTCAAAATATTTAGCCAATATTGTTTTTAAAATTAGCTTATCTCTATAATGGTCTTTTATAAGTGTAATGACAATTTGGGCAGAGTAGCTGCAAAATATGAAATTGGATTTCCTTTGTTCTCTACTTTATTTTCTCTTGCCTAGTCTTGATGGAATTCTGAGCTATGAAGGTCCCTCCACATCTCTCAAAATAATCAATATCTTTTAAGTCAGTCCCTAAATCATGGAAAGCCTTGATTACCTAACTGAGACATTGAGTTCTTTGATCATCATCCGTATGTGTGTATCCCAACATCTGTGGTGTTATAGACTGGAATCTGAATGTTTGGCTACTTGCATTATTAGCAGTTTCATGCATTTTACTTACCAACGAAAAGACCAGTATGACATTTAGGGGACTCGTACAGAGTTGGACACAACTGAGCGACTTCCCTTTCACTTTTCACTTTCATGCATTGGAGAAGGAAATGGCAACCCAGTGTTCTTGCCTGGAGAATCCCAGGGACGGGGGAGCCTGAAGCATTCTAGGTGGAATTTGCCTGTTGATAGTTTTCCAGTAGGTTCAAACTGCAAATCTTCTTCTGTATTATAGTAGAGAATTTGGGGTGGTATGAGCTACACGGGGGTTTTTAAGGGAATTATCTTTTTCTCATGAAAGAACAAATTCCTGGGACTTTGTATGCAAATAAGTGCCGATTATAACAAATGAGCCTAATGAATTTGTAAAAGAGTCATAAGCAGATTCTTGAGTCTCTTTAGCAGTTCTCATTTATTTGTAATTGAAAAAGCAAATCTTTGCTAAAATAATTTTCATCCGTCGTGTGTGTTCATTTCAGAGTGCCCTTCCTCTCCCGGGCCAGGCTGGCTGTGTGCATCCTTAATACAGGATGCACCTTTGGGGAATGGCCCCCTCGTGGCTGTTGAGTCCTGCTTATCTGTTTGCCCTTTGGCTCTCCTCATGACTTACAGGAAATATACAATTCTTGTACAGAAGGTCTTTGAAATTTGAGTGCCTGGGGGAACTGAAAAGTCCTGGTGGACTTTGGGTGTCTATTATAATGAATCTATTATAATCACCTGTGACACTTTTCATTAATTCCAAGTAAAAGGAGAGAGTTTTGCCAAAAAAGATGGTTTGGATTTTAACGTTGTCTGCTTCACAGATGTGTTATAAATGGAATAAACCTGTGTGAATAAGTAAAGTAAGGTAAGTTGTTAGACGTGTTTAATTTGCAAAAAAGAGCTTCTGTATTTAATGAAGAATTCAATAAGCTTTGAATAACTATGTTCATTTCTCAGGTAAGAATTTGGGAACAATCGCAAAGCCCATGTTTGAGTCATCACAAAGTTGAATCCTGATTTATCATAAGGAATTTTTCCTCTACGCCATGCTTCATAATGATCCCTAAGACATGTTAGGCTTAAGTTAGTACGTGATCCAATATTAAAATGGAGGGAGTAAATCTTAAGGCAGTGTCTATGTTGAATTTTTTTATTTCACTGGATGGCACCTTGGCTGGCCTATTTCAGTTGGCACCAAAAGAAGTAACAAGGTTCAGACACCGATCTTGCCCTTTAATAGATGCTCCATCTTTCGTAGGTGGTCTTAGGTAATTTTAACTCACCTTGTGCTTCCTTTTAGCCTCCCAATTGACTGAAGGTGTAGCTTTGATTTTTCTTCATGTTGCATGATAATTCTAACCAGCAACATTTATTTATTCACTTATTTGGACCCATTTTGGCAAACAAGTTAATAATTTGGGGCATGTGAATTTTTCTATACTAGAGTTCATTGTCATCATCATTTAGACACATGATATTTTAGAGAGGAAATAGCTCAGCCCCTTTGTTTTACAGAAAAGCATTACAGGTCTAGAGAGGTGGGGAGCAGGTGGACAGTGATAAAAGCAAGAGGTTTACTAGGATTTTCCCATTAATGTAGATTCATGAGTCATAGCCTAGTGTTACCTTCCACACTTTGATTCTGTGCAGTAAGTGCCCTACGAGCAAACTTTCAAAGATGTGGACATGCATCTGGTTCCAGCAAGGAACCGGAACCGTTGCCATCAGTGTCAGACATGAGTGAAGCACAGCTTGTTCTCTGCCCCCTATCGCTGGTGATTCTTCAGCTCCACCATCTCCTACCTCTTCCTCTTCCAGTCGGTAACTTGTCTGTTCACTCAGTGCCAGCTGTTGTACTTTTCAAGGTTCTGTATTGTAAGATTAAAAAATTCCCTTTATCTTTTTATATTTCTTTTAATAAATTTATTTATTTTCAATGGAAGGATAATTGCTCTACAATGTTTTGTTGGTTTTTGCCACATGTCAACGTGAATCAGCCATAGGTATACATATGTTTTTTTTATGTATTTAGGTATACATGTTTTTTTGTGTATTATTTGTGTGAAGTGTTAGTTGCTCAGTCACCTGCCAGGCTCTTCTGTCCATGGATTTCTCTAGGTATGAATGGTGCAGTGGGTGCCCTTTCTTTCTCCAACAGTAATACTGTAAACTCACTGCGGTACAGTACTGTATAGCCGATTGTGTTAGTTGGGTACCTGGGCTAACTCTGTGGGACTTAAGAACAAATTGGACTTTAAAATGTGCTGTTGGAACGGACGAGTCCCTTGGACTGCAAGGAGATCCAACCAGTCCATCCTAAAGGAGATCAGTCCTGGGTGTTCATTGGAAGGACTGATGTTGAAGCTGAAACTCCAGTACTTTGGCCACCTCATGCGAAGAGCTGACCCATTGGAAAAGACCCTGACGCTGGGAAAGATTGAGGGCAGGAGGATGACAGAGGATGAGATTGTGGGATGGCATCGCCAACTCAATGGACATGGGTTTGGGTGGACTCTGGGAGTTGGTGATGGACAGGGAGGCCTGGCGTGCTGTGATTCATGGGGTCGCAGGGAGTCGGACACGACTGAGTGACTGAACTGATTGGAACGGAACTTGTTGGGATGTAGGGATCTTAAGAGTAGTGTAGCATCTGTGGTACCTGTGCCAGACTAAGGCTCTTGTGTCTTTTGAAATCTCTTGCCCCACACTGATGCCTAGTGTCAATCAGGAAGTGTGGTAATTGTTACCCAGTACCCTTGAAAGTGTTACCAGGCAGGAAGTTGTGGGAGTGCAAGCTTGGTGGTGGGGATGAGTCGTAGAAGCCTCAGGATCTCTAGTGAGGCTTACTTTTTCCTGCTTGTCTAAATCAGGTAAACTTTGTCACGTTAATGCATCTTCTCTATCACCGCCACCTTCTGTTTTCAGTGGACACTATGTTTGCCTTTGACTTTCTTATTAAGACAGCACACCTCTCATCAAATGTATCTGTCACAACGCCTGGGTTGCTTAAGACTCAGACCGTCACTGGTGTATTCCATTTAGCAACGTCCTACAGATCAGAACACATTATAGACTGAACTCCAGGTACCCGCATCTAGGAAACACGGGTTGAGTGCACAGATGGGACCCTTGGTTTCCTGGTCAGAAGGAATTGGTGCCCGACTGAGTGACTCCTGATGTATCTGTCATTGACGTCAGAGGTGTCCCTCGTCTTTCCTTTGTCTGGTATCAGCATGCTTTCCCACCCCACTTTTTAGTGCTTTTCTTGGTCCTTTCAGCTCCCACCTTGGTCTGCATCTCAGATACTGTGGAAAAAATTTGAAGGACACCCCAAAGAAAGCCTCATTGGCAAAGATTTTGGTCCCTACTTCTGTATTTTCTGCTCTAACTTTTGCAAAATAAATTGAGCTGAAATGTTTTTGTTGAAATAGTTTAAGCTATACCATTAGCATCCAGCCCACAAGTTAGCATTACCTTTGACCTTTTTCAGAAAAAGAATTTTCCTCTGACCTGGACTTAACAGATGGGGCTGTCAGAGTTGATTTTGTTTCCCATTGGCCATCCAGCACAGCGCCTGGGCGTTAGTAGCATTCTTGAAATATACACATTAGCAGATTTGAGTACTCAGCAACATCTCATTAAGTTTGTGCATTATTACAGCTTCTTTGGGTAAAGATGAAAGATTATAGACATAAGGGATATAGTTCTAGTTGTTTATATTACGAATGAAATAACCAAGCCGTGGGAAGTAACGGGGCTTTTTTAACATAAGCAGCCAGCATTGGTTATGGTGAGACTCAAGCTCAGGCTTAACAGATACTCGTAAAAATTTAGGTTCACAAGGAGTGGTGTCAGTTCTTTTTTGAGGGAGGGCGATTCAGGTGAATTTTTGTGTGGCTTGAACTGCCCCAGAGGGACTCCACTGAGGCATGAAATGGGTGGCCTGTTATAAGTTCCCCATGTTGGGATGGTATTTAGCACTTGGTCAACAGACTGAGTCTTAGCATGATGCTGGTGTGGCTCAGAACTCAATGCCACATTTCCCAGGACCTGTCCAACTCCCAAGAAACATGCTTATGGATTCAGACAATTGGATTTTCTTAGCTTGCTTTTCTCAGTTTACAGGCAAAAATAGAGAAGCGACTGGCTTCTTGCCTGAATTTTTTTCCTGAGACCTAGAAAGGATATCTGGTAATTCCTTCCTTTACTTTGTATTTAAATGTATTATTTTATAGCTGTACGTGAAGAATAAGATATTCCTAAGGAAAAGGTTTATTGATATTATCATTTTGTAACCAGTTTATTGAGATGTAATTCACATACCATACATCCACCTGTTTAAAGTGTACACTCAATAGTTTGTGTATTACATTTAAAACTCCATTAAATTATGGAACGGAGAAGGCAATAGCACCTCACTCCAGTACTCTTGCCTGGAAAATCCCATGGACAGAGGAGCCTGGTAGGCTGCAGACCATGGGGTTGCTAAGAGTCGGACATGACTGGGCGACTTCACTTTGACTTTTCACTTTCATGCATTGGAGAAGGAAATGGCAACCCACTCCAGTGTTCTTGCCTGGAGAATTTCAGGGATGGTGAAGCCTGGTGGCTGCTATCTATGGAGTCGCACAGAGTCGGACACGACTGAAGTGACTTAGCAGTAGCAGCAGCAGTAAATTATGGAAAAATACATACAACATAAAATTTGTCAACTTAACCATTGCTAAGTGTTCAGTTAATTCAGTGGTATTAATTACATTCACAGTGCTGTGCACCCATCACCACTTCTATTTCTGAAACTTTTTCATCGTCTCAAGTAGAAACTCTGTACCCATTAAGTAAAAATTCCCCTTTACCATCAGCATCCCCCAGCCCCTGGTAGCCTCTCATCTGTTTCTTCTCTCTATGAATTTAACTCCTTTGGGCACCTCATATAAGTGTAATAATACAGTGTTTGTCCTTTGATGTCTGGCTCATTTTGTAATGTCATCAAGGTTCATCTATGGGGTAGCATGTGCCCAAACTTCATTCCTTCTTATGGTGTGAACTCCAGACAGGTGACGTGGGCAAAACAGGGGTACCCTGTATGGCCCTTCACCACAGTTGCTCAGTCTAAAGCAGTAAGAGAGGAAAATAGTCAGGAAAAGACTCTCCCTTCTCCCAAGGTTGCTTTAAAGCACATTTTAAGACCCTTTGCCCCTTCTGATTTTCCCTGTAGCATTTTCTCATGTATGCTGGGCACACTTGGTCCTTCAGTGTTCTGGTTTGGCATTCATCTTTTCCCAGTGTTGCTTAACTCAGGTTTGGCTGCTCACTGCTCGAAAGCCAATACTAGAGACTGTTGATTGGGAAGGAAAGATTGCTTTATTCAGGAGGCCGGTAACCTGGGGAGAAGGCGGACTCATGTCCAAGAACCAACATCTGTTCTCATCATTTTAAGATTTTGCCCATATAGTAACATTTATTGCTTTTAAAATCTACAGATTATAGAATGGATATTGCGGGCTTCAATATAGAATGTAAACATTAACGGAAGTGATTACTAGTTTGATTACAATTGGATCCATTTTCATTTTTTTTTGCCTGTTTTGAATATAGTAACTTGTATACACCTCTGTTTCCCTTAATCTTGAAATTCAAGATTACTCTGTATTATATATTGACACAGCTGAGAAATGGTTTTAGGTAAAAGAGTAAACAAAAAAATTACTGAATATCTACTGTGTGTTTTTAGTTGAACTATGTCCTTTCCTGAAAATTCTCCATTAATAGCCTCCTCTCCCTCTTGTTTCTTTTATCGTTGAGGCACGTTTGCTGAGGTTAATGTTCATGCCCAAGTTCACATAGCTGAACTTGGCCTGCTGACCCCATTGCCCGTACAATTTCCCCCACAGAGTGTTGGATCAGGTCTCAAAACTCATTGGCAAGCCATCAAAGTTCTGTTTGAAACTAAAAAAGGAAAACCTGTTTTCTGAAACGTGAACTCTCAATTACATAAAATGGATGCTTCTGAAAACGGTATTGTCTCAACAGGGCGGACTGTAAACCTTGAACAACAGTGTAAACCTCATGTTATGTAAGAAGGGAGTTTATAGAGCCGAATATCCACTGAGCTGTGTTTCCGCTCCAGTAATGGGCAGAGTTGCTAGGGTAACAAGGGAAGGAGCCTTGCTCTTCTAAGTGGGCTGCTCGTGCGGTGTCCCACATGGCTAAAATGAGAGGGGCCCAGGGAGGAGAGTGGTAGGGAGGGGGTGGTAGAGCGCTGGTGTGTGTGTGTGTTACACGCTCAGTCGTGTCCGACTCTTTGCAACCCCATGACTGCCAGGCTCTTATGTCTATGGAATTCTCCAAGCAAGCATACTGGAGTGGGTTGCCATGCCCTTTAGGGGATCTTCCCGACTTAGGGATCGAACCTGGGTCTCCCACATCACAGGCAGATTCTTTACCATCTGAGCCACCAGGGAGGCTGGGGATGATTGAATACTGGGACGTTTGGGAGAAGGAGAATAAGCCCAGATAATTCTGGTAGCAAAGAGAACTCAAAGACAAAATGGCTCATTCACTGGGGCTGATACCACCCTGTTCTCTCCACCCTTATTTCCGGGTTAGACCCAGCTAGATGTTCTACCGTGATTGCTTTTAGCTTTGTAACCACCAGTAATCACACTGGTTTCATATTTCAGTTTTTACAGATGGCGAAAAATCCCTTAACTGTCTCAGTGTCTCTTCAAACTCCATATATCTGTATTTCTCAATAATGACTCTGACTTACTAGCTTTGGCTCCACCTGCTCAATGTGTTGAAAAACAGATTCTTGGGATCCACTCTGGACCCCCTAATTAACCTCTGTAACGAGACCCTGGTTCTACATTTTTAACAGGCTCCTCACTGGTGATTTCTACATACATAGATTTCACTACTACTGTTTGACACATTATATTGAAATATCCACCAAAAAGAAAATTTGAGTGACTTTGCTTCAAATGACATCATGAATAAGGAACGAACTGGTATTGAATTCTAGTTGCTTTAATTAGAATTCTTTCCCATTGATTCATTACTTCAAAAGGTATCTATTGAGCTTTTGCCATATGCCTGGTCTGGGAATAAAAGACAGTCTCTTTTTCGGTAGTTGCGTGGTTAGGAAGAAATACCCCTCAGTTGTGTTTTTAAATCTCACAGCCCCCTGAGACTCAAACCTTTAATGTCTCTTCAGTGCTTCATTAAGTAGCCAAGATGCTCAGTTCTGAAGAAGGCAAAAGCATGGCAGGGAGTATGAACATGGACAGCTTGGGATAGAATGTTTGATTGAGAGGTTTTGAGAAATAAACTTGATTTGTATGGAGAGGGCAGATGACAGATGACATTAAATGTTACACTCTTGCTTAAATTCCATTGCAGTAGCCTTTTGAAGACAGGTATAGCACATACTATTTGCCTGTGGATTTAATGCATTGTATCCTAATTCAGAATATGTTTACTGAATCCCTATTTGTGCTAAGCAGAACACCAAGAAAAAAGGCAGATTCTTTGTTTAAAAATCAAGGATGCGTATATATATATATGGAATTTAGAAAGATGGTAACGATGACCCTATATGTGAGACAGCAAAAGAGACACAGATGTAAAGAACAGACTTTTGGACTCTGTGGGAGAAGGCGAGGGTGGGATGATTTGAGAGAATAGCATTGAATCATGTATGTTATCATATGTGAAATAGATCGCCAGTCCAGGTTTGATGCATGAGACAGGATGCTCAGAGCTGGTGTACTGGGATGACCCCGAGGGATGGGATGGGGAGGGAGGTGGCAGGGGGATTCAGGATGGGGACACATGTATACCCATGGCTGATTCATGTCAATGTATGGCAAAAACCACTACAATATTGTAAAGTAATTAGCCTCCAATTAAAATAAATAAGTTAAAAATAAAATAAAAATCAAGGATGCGTATAGAGAATTTTAGAATGATTTTCATCAAAAGTGGTCTGGAAATACTGCATTTGCTGTTGGTGCCATGGGAGAAGAAAAAGACACATTAAAATGTCAATATATGGTGACTTTGGGTGTTCACAGAGAGTGTAGGCCTCCCTTTATGATTGGATGTAGAAATTACTGGAATGAAATTGCAGTTCTTCTCAGTGTAGGTGGCCGCCTCTCTGTCTCCTTGGCCACCAGCCACTTTTTGTCAGATGAGCCACACAGAGCAAGGCTGGTACAGCTCCAGAGCCCAGGATGGTCTGTCTAATCCATCTTAGCTTCTGTAAGTTTTTTCCCTGTGCTTTAAAAACTCTGTTTTGAGAGTTCAAAATTAGCCGTGGTGATAAGACATGCTAGTTTCCTGGGTCTTTGGAAGAGAGGAATGGTTCAGAAGTGATCTCAGTGGCTTGCATTTCCTGGGCTGATTGTTGTTCCTTTACCAGCTTTATTGACTAAAAGAGCAGGTGATTCATTTAAACTCATATGTTAGATGCAGTTAAGCATGGCTTCTGAAAGGACCACCTCACCCATTAAGTGCAAATAAATAACGATATGTGTATACAGCAGAGTCTAAAAGCATATTAGACAATTAATGAGAATGAATAATACATGTTCTCTGATAGTGTTTGCTCTGTGTGGTAGCATATTTTAAAAGTGGGGTGATAAGAAACCCTTGTGTGAGGCCTGCATTTAGTTAAGACAAGCTTAACCATCATCTGCCATATTTATAACAACAGCATCAATTCAGGGTTTTATGCTCAAAGCTTGTAGAATAAATTAGGAGATATGCTTTGAAAAATTGATGTTTACAATATACACATAGTAATCTAAAAGAAAAATGCCTTGTCAATATTAGTGCAGTATTTTCTGTGTATTCTCATTTTAATTATGTGATGGCTTCTAATGCTTTAGAGTTTCTCATCATGGATGATCCCTGGAACTTGGCCATGTCCCATTTAATGGAACGGACGTTTCAGTTTTAATTTAGCCTTATTTCTACTGCTAAGTGAAGGCCCAGTTTATATAACTCAATTTATACGGTTGTATAAACTCATCTTCTGAGCCTATAACTTGAAAACTGAATCTTTGTTCTGATATCATTATATTTACATTGAATAAATCTGAAGTTAGACTACAGGTTGATGTTGAAATGGGTCCAGTCTATCTTACTGCTAAAACTTCCTACACAATACAACACAATGTAAAAGGGTTAAGAAATGATGGTATAGATAAATAACCAAAAATAGAGGCTTATCTAAGACTAGGTTGCATAATAAGGAAATAATAGGGTAGTAATTAGGTTCTTAAGAATTAACGTTCCTTGTATACACTGTTATATTTAGAATCGATAACCAATAAGGTTCTACTGTACAGCACAAGGAACTCTACTCAATACTCTGTAATAACCTTAATTGGAAAATAATTTGAAAAAGAATCCGTTCAGTTGCACAGCCGTGTTCGACTCTTTGCGACCCCAGCACGCCAGGCTTCCCTGTCCATCACCAACTCCTGGAGCTTACTCAAACTCATGTCCATCGAGTTGATGATGCCACTCAACCATCTCATCCTCTTGACGCTTCTCTTCCTGCCTTTAAAGAATAGATGCATGTATATGCAAAACTGAGTCGCTCTGCTTTATACCGGAAACTAACACAACACTGTTGATCAACTGTACTCCAACGTAAACATTAATAATAAATAAATAAATTTGGCTTTAGCAAAAAAGAAATTAATTTCATTTTTATATTTATATAAAATATGGGTCTAGATATCAACTATGCATTTGTTGTCTAAGAAACTCTTAAACTCCTTTGTAATGCACTAAACCTATTTGCTCTCCTTTTGCACATCAGATTTTTCACAATAAGGCCTCTCTTGGTTTAGTGGTCACTGTATTCATTCTTTAGCATTTTCACACATTTTAGTTGATGAAATATCAGTCCTTTTCCTTCCAGTACTTGAGAAATCTCTTAACTGTTACATGAAAGAACTGAGAAGATAAAGTACCTTAGGTCAATGGCTATTTCCAAGACACGTGATCTCATGTTGACTCTAGAGAGACCTTATTGAGTCCTTGGTCTGGAATAATTCGGATTTGACTACATGCACTTAAAAGAGAGCTATGCCGATGACCAGTCTGGGAAAACCACTGGATCTGAAATTCACTTAACCCCTCTCCCTCCTCCATCTGTATAGCAAGGGTTCCTGCTTACCAAGCTTAATCTTGACTGGCAGTCTTTAAGAACTGTGCCCTGTCCATTATTTCTCCTTTACCTTTCCACTTTAGTTTCTCTCTTTATTCTTTGTCTCGTCCCATCTTCCCAAATGTATTTTCAGTTCTTTTAAATCCTTATAAGCAAATAAAATCCAATATTGACAAAATTGTAAAGTGTTGCCCTGAGATTGCTTTCACTTCACCAAAACCCTTCAGTGTGGGCTTTTGTAGATATCTTTTCTGGCTCATGTCCTTTTTGAGCCTTTTCCAAAGAGGTGAATGTCTTCACTCCTACCTGAGTCACTCCAGGGTCAGTAGTAAACAACTCATCACAAGATCAAATTGCACAATTTCTGTTCTTGGTTTGTTTTTTTAAAAACTCATTTTGTAGCAGAATCTAACTCCTCCAAGCTGCTTCCTAAAATTCTTTCTTGACTTCTGACACCTTATTTTTGCCCCTTTTCTGGAAAAATCTGGTTTTCTGCTTTCTGCCATGTAGGTATAAACATTCTGTTAGGCAACCTTGATAGATTATGTTCCGTCACCCCTCCCTCCAGGTAGATAAGTCCTCACCTAGCTCCAAAGTGTAAATAAGTTTTTCATACACTCTTGGCTAGATTCTTCAGTCAAGAATTTGTTGCTGTTGTTGTTTGTTTTTTAGTCACTAAGTTGTGTCTGACTGTTTGCAATCCTATGGACTGCAGAACGCCAGGCTCCCTGTCCTCCACTGTGTCCCAGAGTTCACTCAGATTCATGTCCATTGAGTTGATGTTGCCATCCAACCATCTCATCCTCTGTCGTCCCCTTCTCCTCCTGCCCTCAATCTTTCCCCAGCATCAGGGTCTTTTCCAATGAGTTGGCTCTTTGCATCAGATGGCCAAAGTATTGGAGCTTCAGCATCAGTCCTTCCAGTGAATATTCAGGGTTGATTTCCTTTAGGATTGACTGGTTTGATCTTGCAGTCCAAAGGACTCTCAAGAGTCTTCTTCAACACCACAATTTGAAAGCATCCTGTTTGTTTGCTCTAACATAAATGCTTTCCAATTCCCCATTTTCATTGAAAATCATAGTGTTTAAGAGACCTCACTCCAGAGACAGAGTGTGTGGCTTCACACCAGTTTCCAGAGTGCCAGTTGTGTCATGTTGGGTAGGTTACTTGGCTGCTGCTGCTGCTGCTAAGTCGCTTCAGTCGTGTCCGACTCTGTGAGACCCCATAGACGGCAGCCCACCAGGCTCCCCCGTCCCTGGGATGCTCCAGGCAAGAACACTGGAGTGGGTTGCCATTTCCTTCTCCAATGCATGAAAGTGAAAAGTGAAAGTCGAGATCCCATGGACTGTATCCTACCCGGTTCCTCCAGCCATGGGATTTTCCAGGCAAGAGTACTGGAGTGGGGTGCCATCGCCTTCTCTGGTTATTTGGCTTAGTTTCCTTGTGATAAAGTGGAAGTGGTGATAATTTCTTATAAGATTGATGAGATTATGGCCTAATGGGTTAATATATGTAAAGATTAAATAGTAAGACAGTCCCAGACAGAGTTCTAGTGTATAAATACTTTGGTTATTTCTGCTGTTTCCAACTCCACCTGTCTGTCTCCCAACTTCAACTAAAGGTCATCTCTTCTAGGAAAACTAATTTTTTGCTGTCTCATTTTAATTGTTTCTGTAAGTCTAACCCTCATGGCTGGATGGCATCACCGACTCAATGGACATGAGTTTGGGTGAACTCTGGGAGTTGGTGATGGACAGGGAGGCCTGGTGTGCTGTGATTCATGGGGTCGCAAAGAGTCGGACACGACTGAGCGACTGAACTGAACTGAACCCTCATGCTAGACTAGAGTAGACTTTTTGCTCTTATGTGTTCTCTGCTGTGTCTTACTTAACTTGAAAAAATTTTTCTTTTCCTACTAACGAGCAAGTCTGTTTTTAAATCTGGAATAATTTCTGAAGATTTTAAGTTCTTAAGTCAACTCCGCATGTTGGATTTTTGTTTTTATCCGAGCATGTGGGATCTTAGTTCTCTGACCAGGGATTGAACCCACACCCCCTTCATTGGAAGCACGGAGACTTAACCACTGGCCTACCAGGGAAGCCCCTGCGTGTTGAATTTTTGATGAGAGATCTTTAAAGATACTAGAGGGTGCTCTATAGGGCCTGGACTTCATAAAGGAGAACGGAAATGTCATTGGTGATTAATTTCCCTTTCTATAAGAGAGCTTTCTGACTGTAGTTATAACTCATCTTAACCAGCTCTCTAGGAAAGTTGGGTGAGTGTTTGTGTATCTGTGTGCCTTCCACAGATTTGCACATTTTACAGTACATTTTTACAATGTTGAACATTTATTGTGACAGGGAAATAAATTAACTTTGAAAATGTTTCTCTAAACTTTTACTCGTATTTAATAGGTTTGCCTTAGAAATTTAGACATGGGTTGACAATTCTTACTGTAGTACCCTCTCCCTGGAGGACATTCCCATCCCTAAATGTTGGTGATGTTACCGAATGGAAGCTTTCATTGAATCAGATACCGACAACAATTCCAACAATGGACATTATCACCAGGTATTGATAACACGTAAGAGCAAATCATTATGACATAGTGCACCCTGGTAGGAATACTGAAAATACACATGGGCAATATTATCTTTATTTCATTTTCCTCTTTAGAATAAAACTTTTGGCATTTGAAAGGTCATTTATTAAAAACAGAAATTTCTGGACATAAACAATCATGTTTTAGATTCCCCCCCCCACTCTTATTGTAAATGTATTTTGAATTTGTTGTGTTTCTCCATGCTTTTAAAATTCTTTCCTTAAGGTAAAAAAAGAAAAAAACCAAAGTTGTTGATCAAACCTACCTGAAGCAAATGCAGGTAGGTTTGATCAAAAGTTGGATTTTTTCAGCCAGAATCATTATAAAACCAGCATGTCTGGTGATATTTGTCTGCAGATGCATTTTATGAGTCAGTTCTAACTTTGTATGTTACCTTAAAAAAACAATAATTGGATTTTCTTGTATTTAAACCTGTTGAGTTTTTATAGCCCTGAATTTGCAGAGTGACACAGTTTAATTTGCTATGACCACATGTTTAACTTCGTCAAGAAATCTTGATTGGGTCTCATGACGTGATCAAGATGGATGATCTTTTTTTGATTCTGTTTCCCTCTTATAATCAGCAGAAAATATATCTGCCTCACAGATGGAAACAGAATCAAAAGGAGACACTATTCTTCATCTTGATCACACGATGAAGCAGCAATCAAACCAGAAATGACACTTCAGTCTCCGACACATACTGTTGCATATTCATGTTAGGTTTTGCCATAGACTTGGTGTCATCTTTTTCACTGTAATCTGTTTGACATTATCCCTAAGAACTTTATAGTCTCCTGGTTCTAGATGAAATGATTAATTAATCCAAATTTGTATTTTCAAAGTAGAAACTTGGCAGTGGATGGGACCTTTGTATGATTCAAGCTGTCCTATATAGAAAAATGCCTATATAATAGTTCAGAGAGCAATATAAATAGGAATCGCATTGAAGTCATAATATTGTAACCTTCAGGCCATATGGAGAAATACTCTGTTAATCATTTTCTTCTTTTGTTTTATATACCAGTTAATGTATGCCAGTGATTTTCATTGTCACAGAATGACATCATTGTTCACCGACAAAGTAACAAAAATACAGAATTATGCTAAGGAGAAATGGAACTGGAAAGTGTCGTGAAGTATGTAGTCATTGTAGGAAGAATCTAGGAAACACATAATCCCTGTGGTTTCCAGGTGGTTAATGCCTAGAAACTGTGACATTATGCAAGGTTGCATTTTCTGAAGAGAGTCAGTGCTATACTTGGGACTTGCATTTTTCATCTGAAGATATGGGAAGCCAACTAATGAATGTAACCAACAAAATGCTACCTAAATGATGGTGATCATCTGCATATCAGAACATCTACAATTCAGTACATGGGCCAAGATAAACATTTTACATTTAATCACCAATAGTTTTCCTTTCAGAATGCAGAATGGTTCCTGAGAGTTCTTTGCTTCTAGAATGCCCAGTGGCATGCTATTCCTTAGACCTGCCTCTAAGAACTGAAATTTTAAAGTTGGTGATGACAACATTATTTCTCCAATTTAAAACTCCTTGGAATTCAATATTTACCCCATTCTCTCTCACTGAACACAACCAGATTACTTAGTGCTTTATTTCAGACTAAAGAAAGGAAAGAGTAAATAGGAGTCCCAGAAACATCTTATTTTTTTTGGAAAATCATAACACTTTCACAATGGCTAAAATACTGATTAAGTCCTATCCTGATAGGTAGGGTTTTGAGTTCCTGTGTCTTAAAACACAGACAGTTGTCATGATGGAAAGCAAAGGAATATATGAGCAGAGTGGCTGAGCCATGTGTTTTCACGTGGTAGCCAGGTTATCTGAGAACCTTAGTCAGTGGAAGGGGTGGAACCGCTTTCTATAGAGACTACTCAGCACCAGGTTGGCTCAGTGACTCCACTCCCATAGTCTACCAGTGGGCTCCTTTTCTTAGCTGGGAACAGGGAAACTATCCCAGTGGGCTTCCAGTTGCTACTACCATCGCTTTGCCTTTGGTGCAGGATGGAGTCAAGATTTAAATCCTTCACTGCTAGATCTTTTATCTTGCCTCTGAAGCTGTCCTACTCAAGAAGCCTGTAGGATTGAATATTTGGCTTCAGTTTCTATAAGTTAAAGTGCAGAGAACAACTGGATCCAGACGAAGAGCAGATATTCATACGCAGTAAAGGGAGATAGTTGCAATCCCCTGGAGAAGAGGCAAAGAACCCGCTTTCCAGTGCAGAAGACAAAAGAGATTCAGGTTCCCCATGGCTTGGGAAGATCCCCTGGAGAAGGGAATGGCACCCCACTCCAGTATTCTTGCCTGGAGAATCCCATGGACAGAGGAGCCTGGCAGGCTACAGTCCATGGAGTTGAACAGAGTCGGACAGACACGACTGAAGCAACTTAGCACGCAGTGAATCTTTGCTCTTACTGTATTAAAGTCACCATGACCTCATGCTAATATTCCCAAAGCAAAGATATTGGTATTAAAAATCTGTAACTGACTGGAACTCTTTCCCAACTTATGATAAACTCCAAACAAAATCTTCTCAAATGTTGCATTCTAAGTAGCTCTGTAACAATGCAGCTGTGTCCTAGTTTTGTGTGGTATAGCTTTCCATTACAATAGATGTAGAAATGAATTACCCCTTGATTTTGGAAACAAGCAACTCATGAGAGATTTCTTAGGTAAAACTATTTTCTAGTCAGATTCTAAACATGCAAGGGGATCCATGAAAAGATACAGGCCTTTATAAGCAAATGAAAAACATTTTTTTTTCTTTGAAGAAATATTCCATTTCCTAGGCTCAATTCAGTTCAAAGCAAAACAAAGCAAAAATGGTTGCTTCCAAAGGAAATGATAATACTGTGAGTGAGTGCTAGGTGGCTTGTTTTTGACATGAGTTGTAAAGAAAATATTTATAATTTTTCCAAAATGACACTTTGTCCTCTGCCTCTCTACTTTTATTTTCCCAAAACGAAAGCCAAGTTTTAATTTGGTAGGCTATGCTGATGTGCATGCTCAGTTGTTTTAATCGTGTCTGACTCTTTGTGACTCTATGCACTGCAGCCCACCAGTCTCCTCTGTCCATGGGATTCTCCAGGCAAGAATACTAGAGTGGGTTGCCATGCCTTACTCCAAGGGATCTTTCTGACCTGCGTTTCCTGCATTGCAGGCACGTTCTTTAAAAACATATTGGGAAAGTCCTATATGAGTTGATCATATTAGAATTTGTAAGAATTGTGGTTCATCTAATACAGATGTAATTTTGCCTAGCGTGTCCTGGGATTGTGTGTACAAAATAAACACAGACTTAGATGATTTGAATGGCTAAGGACCATCTTCTGTGTTCTCTGACGGCCTTCCTGGAGCAAAAGGATCAAAGAATTTGAAGAGCTTTGTGGAAGTGACTATCTTTGTCTATTAGAGTATCATTATTACCATATAATATTTCAAGTTATTTCTTCGCCTGAATGCCTCAAAGAAAATTCTTTTAAGCTTTGCAGTAGTGGTGATATGTAGAATTACATTTTTTTCTCTTCATAGATATATATTAGTATTCAACTTGGTCGTTGACCATTACCTTGTAAACAGGAATTCCGTTTACAAGAAAATAAATATTTGTTAGCTCAAAGACTCAACAAAATCCTCCAAATATTTTGTTTTGGAGAAACAATTAAAATCTAATTTTGAGGCCATTTATTATTTACTTCATGGATTTATTTCTGAGGCCAAAAAATGCCTTACCTTACTTAAGGTAAGGCAAGGAAGGTACTCTATCACATGGATGTGATCTGAGTCCTGATGTGAGGTGTAGGCAAAGAATTGGGCTCCAGGGCTTCATACCCGCCACTGATCTTCCCTCTGATTCTCATGGCTTCTCTCCTGTTTCCCCACCTTCCCTTCCAGGTTGCTTTAATCACATAGCAGTGCTAGAATGTCACTTTCTTCACCAAAGAGCAGAATTTTCATTCTTCTGGAGTATTTGTGTATATAGCCAAGGGGTATTAATTAACTAGATAGAGGCTCACTTTTATAATAATGGAGGAGCAGATAAGTCACACGGCACCTGTGAGCCATTTTGAATACTGTAGTACCTGAAAAATATGAAATGATTTGGAACTTCATAAAAGAAGAGTTTCATCTGTGGGAAAAAAAAAGATAAGTGGTAGCATTTGACTGTTACCTTCCCTCATAAACATTCTATGTTTAGCTTATTACCTGAGATAAAGTGTAGGTCAGGTTTTTTTTTTTTTGTCTTTCACATATGTATATAATATGAGTAAAACAAATAGTTTTAATTGAAGAATTTGGATTCTCTGTTCATCCTGAGAACTGAGAGGGAGTTTTTTTTCTTGTTTCCATGGACCAGGTGACAGAGAATTAGTGGGGAGAGAAAATGATGTTTCTTCTATGATCACTCTGAGTATGCGCTTGGGAGGAAGTAGATTTGATGACTGATCCATAATTTTTACTTCTGTCTGGGAAATTATTTCTTGGTATAGTAGACTGTTTATATTTTTAAAAGATTTCTAACCTCAAGAATCTTAAGTACATTAAAGAATCAAATCAAAGGAGTAGACTAATATTAATATTAGCAGCATGGGGATAATAGGTGACCATAGGGGCTTCCCAGGTGGTGCCAGTGCAGGGGACACTAGAGATACAGGTTCCACCCCTGGGTCAGGATGATCCCCTGGAGGAGGGTATGTCTGTCAATCCACTGCAGTGTTCTTGCCTGGAGAATCCCATGGACAGTGGAGCCTGGCAGGCTATAGTCCACAGAGTCACACAGTTGGATACGAGTAAAGCAACTTAGCATTCATGCACACATGGCGACAACAGATAACCACACAAACTTCTTTTCCACGCATATGCAGTCAGCAGGAGCATCCTTGAAACACAAATACCAAAAATCTTGATGCCATTTAAAAAAATATTTTAACCACAGTGCTTCTAATTCCTGATTCTAGAGTGTGTTTGTGGAACCTGTGGCCTGCTATTCTCTTACAGTTTACAAGCACATAATTATCTAAGAATTGCAAAATTAAATGATGGGGGAAAGAACTAGCACTTTTTGCAGGCTCATGAAATGGCATGTGCAACGTCTCCATGAAGTAAGTCCTGTCCAACATTTTCAAGGTTAAAAACAGTGACGTTTCTGTCTCTTGCTGTTGGTTGTCAGTTGTTTTCTAGGCCAGTTGGAAGCCATCAGTCTGTAATTTTGGCCATTGTAACATACAATTCTTTTGTAATTTCAAAGGACAACTCCTGAGTTTGCTTTCCTCTGAGATGTTGTAACTAATAAATCAACTTTAGCGTTTGGTTGTCATATCAAGATGGAGAACTTAGTTCAGTGCACAGGTCTGAGTTTTCCTGCTGTGTCACTCAGTGGCTGGGAAATGTCCCAATGTGGAAAAGTGCAAAGGTCGCCTAGCCCTTTCTTTGTAGCTTGAAAATGAAAGTTGCTCAGTTGTGTCTGACTCTTTGTGACCCCATGGGCTATACAGGCCATGGAATTCTCCAGGCCAGAATACTGGAGTGGGTAGCCTTTCTCTTTTCCAGGGGATCTTCCCAACCCAGGGATCAAACCCAGGTCTTCCACACTGCAGGTGGATTCTGTACCAGCTGAGCCACAAGGGAATCCCAGGAATACTGTGTTAGCCTATCCCTTCTCCAGCAGATCTTCCCAAACCAGGGTCTCCTGCGTTGCAGGCGGATTCTTTCCCAGCTGAGCTATCAGGGAAAGATTTGGGTTTAAGTACCTTCCAGGATGGATTACTAGTTGATGTGCTTGTGTGTGTATTTAACTGTTGTTGTTTTTTGTTTTTTTTTTTAATTTAGAAGTTCAAACTTCTGAATTTCTACACCAACTGATTTCTTTCAAAATTATAAGGGATAGAAATAAGAGAAAAAATATATGCCCACCACCCCTTATTTCTTCAGGATTTTGATACAAAGCTCCATTAGCAAATGGGATGATAAAAAGTTACAGGGACAGAAGGTACCAGAAAATCTGAAATTTGTCCTAATCATGTCAACATCTTGAGTCGCCCTAGATCTGTACCAACCTTGTGACTCAGGATGGATACCCTTCCTGAGATGAGAACTTTGCCCACTTGCTAATTTCTCAATGGAGTTCTCTGTGACAACCTAGACAGTGCCACCCTGCCTCACCTAATTTTGTAGGACTTGGCCTTTTTCTTTTATGATGCTGCTCCATGAACTCAGCTAGTTAGAATTTGGATAGGGATAACAGGAAGATACTAATGGTGTACTTATGATCTTATGGTGCTGTTGAGAAGATTAAATAAAATACTTTAGTAACATATTTGGGATTAGGGTTGCTCCTGGACCCCTGGAAACAGTTAATAGACTTGAAATTAAGTCGGTTCATGGGTTTCTGTTATGGAATTGAGAAAAGATCCTACCAGACAGACCTGCCAGGTTTTCTGTTTCTTAGCTGGAGAAGGCAATGGCACCCCACTCCAGTACTCTTGGCTGGAGAATCCCGTGGACAGTGGAGTCTGGTGGGCTGCAGTCCAAGGGGTCACTAAGAATCAGACACGACTGAGCGTCTTTGCTTTCTCTTTTCACTTTCATGCAATGGAGAAGGAAATGGCAACCCACTCCGGTGTTCTTAATTGGAAAATCCCAGGGACGGGGAAGCCTGGTGAGCTGCCATCTATGGGGTCGCACAGAGTTGGACACGACTGAAGTGACTTAGCAGCAGCGGCAGCTCTAACCTAATGTACCAGAATATCTTGAAATATCAGAGTTGACATTTTGACATGCACCATTCATACACACTGGGTAATTTAGAATTCAGTGAAAGAGTTTAAACTATAATTTAAAATACTGCTCCAGTTTATTTCTTCATATTTTCATTTATTGTTTTGTGACTGCTTACAGGATAAAGGTGCATTTAAAGTATTTTTACCATATATGCTTGCTCTCACTTCTGAGGGAAAAATAACCCAAAATTAAATCAAATATAGCCTGTCGGATGTCTGAAGTAGGTTATGACCAAAGTCACTCCCTTTTGAAAAAGAAATGTGTATAAGAGAAATTCTTACTTTGATAACATAATAAAGGTCTTATTTGAGAACAGGAATGGTATTTTCGTCATCTTTTGGTTTATTGCTTTTCTTTTTTCCTCCCCAACTATTAAAGTCATTCCAGACAGGAAATTCACGTACATCATGGTGAGACAAATTTTGACTGAAGAATAGCACTTTTGTATCTAACACCTGGCTCTTAAATAAGATAAATGTAGGTTATCACTGTCCTGAATCATGAGTCCAAGGAATGGAATGAATAAGCAGAAAATTTTCTATTCTAAATGGAAAATACTTAAAAAAACCACATCACAGAGTACAATATAATTCTGCCAGGGGTCAGTTCTGACCTGAAACAGAACCAGAGGCATCACCTGTATGCGGGGACGCAAAGCACAGGGTACGTTTTCCTCTCTGTTTTTCTCCTGAACTTAGTTGTGGGGAAGAAAGAGAATATTGCCATGTGATTTTTGCCGCACTTCATCAAGGAAAAGCAACCAATTTGCCTCCAAAGAGCAACATTTCAGTGGATTCCCACTGATATATGATGCCATGAAAATACATTTGAACTAAATTTATACCTGATTATTGATTTGGATGAATGCTTTAGTACCAGAGGAGAAAGATTGAGGATCAAGTACACTCAGGTTCTTATACCAGAGTCAGTGTCAGCCTCCTGGAAGTTGGCGACTTACCTTTGAGTGAAAAGGCCGTTGATGACCATTAAAGTTGAGTAATCTAGTTTGAATTCTCATCAGGAAATTGATCATGAAGGACATTGTTATATTACTATGGAACTATTTCTTTTAAGTCAAAAATACCTTGAAAAGCAATGAATACAAGTCTGACACAATTAACAAACCAAATGTAACTGGTGACACTCTTTTCTGAGCAATCGTTTTCCTTTAATGGGTCCTTCTTAATGAGATAGACCAAATCCTCCTTGCCTTTGGTCTTTGAAGATGTGAGTGCATATACGAATAGTGGACTTTGAAGCTTGAGATTATTTTCTCGAAATTTGAGATCTGTGTGGTTTTTTCCAGCTGTGTCATTTCTCTGGAATGTGTTTTAAAATTATGACACCTTTCACTAGCTCTCCCATAAATCTAAAACGGCTGTCACTGCCAATTTGTTCAGTCCTTGGTGATTGAGCTGGACTTGAGGAAGCAGATACACAAATCGTGGCTCCGTTTCTCTTTGCAATTGACGGTCTTAGTCTTTTTAATCACTGTTCTTTGATTTTAGCTGGGTATGTCCTTGGCTTACTACTGATCAGATACTTTAAATGATTCATTGTTTAAATTTTATTTTATTTTTAACTGTGATGAAATACTTGTAGCATATGATTTACCGCGTTTACCATTCTAAGGTGCACGGTTCAGTAGTGTTCTGAACCCTTCTCTTTGTAAATAGAAGCCTCTTTCAGTTTTTATACTTGACAAGCATCTTAGCACTGCTGTAGCTAATTACCATAGATTGAGTGGCTTGTGGGAGAAGGCAGTGGCAACCCACTCCAGTACCCTTGCCTGGAAAATCCCATGGACGGAGGAGCCTGGTAGGCTGCAGCCCATGGGGTCACTAAGAGTCACATGTGACTGAGCAACTTCACTTTCACTTTTCACTTTCATGCATTGGAGAAGGAAATGGCAACCCACTCCAGTGCTTTTGCCTGGAGAATCCCAGGGGCGGGGGAGCCTGGCGGGCTGCCGTGTATGGGGTTGCACAGAGTCAGACATGACTGAAGCGGCTTAGCAGCAGCAGCAGAGTGGCTTGTAAACAATAACAATTGATTTCTCACAGTTCTGCTAGGGTGGAAAGTCCTAGATCAAGATGTGGGTAGATTTGGTATCTGGTGAGGACCTGCTTTGAGATTATAGGGGGCTGGTTCCTGGCTTCGAGGGCACATGGGGAAGGGGGCCAGAGAGGTCTGCGCCGGGGTTGCTTCTGTGAGGGTGCTAATATCCATGAGGGCCCCACCAGCATGTCCTAATCACCTCCAGAAGGCCACCCACCCCACCCTGCCTCCTAATACTGTCACCCAGGGGTTTAGAATGTCAACCCATGAATTTGGGGGGATGCAGACCTTCTGCCTAGAGCCTCAAGTAACTCTTTCTCGTTTTGTTTTATGTTGTATTGTTACAGAACTCCAAGATGGGAGGCAAACTGAGCAAGAAGAAGAAGGGGTACAATGTCAATGATGAGAAGGCCAAGGACAAAGACAAGAAGGCCGAAGGAGCCGGGACAGAAGAGGAGGGAACCCCAAAGGAGAATGAGACCCAGGCAGCTGCCGAGACCACAGAGGTGAAGGAGGGCAAAGAGGAGAAGCAGGAGGAGGAGGCCCAGGACGCCGCCAACAAGCCCGAAGACAAGGAAGGTGAGAAAGACGCCGAGGCGGCCAAGGAAGACGCTCCGAAGGCAGAGCCTGAGCCGACGGAGGGGGCTGAGGGCAAGCCGGAGCCCCCCAAAGATGCTGAGCAGGAGCCGGCGGCCGCCTCAGGCCCCTCCGCTGGCGGCGATGCCCCCAAAGCTTCGGAGGCCGAGGCAGCGGAGCCCGCAGCCCCCACCAAGGATGACAAGAGCAAGGAGGGAGGGGACCCCACAAAGACTGAGGCTCCCGCCGCTCCTGCCGCGCAGGAGACGAAAAGTGACGGGGCCCCAGCTTCAGACTCAAAACCCAGCAGCACTGAGGCTGCCCCATCCTCCAAGGAGACGCCGGCAGCCACGGAAGCGCCGAGTTCCACGCCCAAGGCTCAGGCCCCCGCAGCCCCCGCAGACGAGGTCAAACCTGCCGAGACCCCGGCAGCTAATTCCGATCAAACCGTAGCAGTGAAAGAGTAACAAAGGACAGCCTATGGAAAAAAAAAAAAAGAATACAGCTTAACGACGACCTGTCTCTCTTGTCTCTCTATCTCTCTCTCTTGTCTCTCTCTCCTATACTAACTTGTTTCAAATCGGAAGTAATCATATGTATTGCCCAAGAATAAGGATGTGGTCCCATCAAAGGGAGGGAGGGGGTGGGGAGAATCCAAATAGTATTTTTGTGGGGAAATATCTAATATACCTTCAGTCAACTCTACCGATCAGCCCTGGATTTTCAAGATCAATGTCTGAAAGTGCAGTACATCTTTTGTACCTGAACTGCGGTCACATGCGATCCTGCCACTAAGATCTGAACATCTTGTCTTTCTGCAAGGGGCAGGGGGTGGGGAGTGATGCGTTTGATTCTGCCCGCAGGGCTGTGCCAAGGCAATCAGATGTTTATGAAAGCAGTATTTTCTGTGTTTTCTTTTTCATTTACAGCCTTTCTTATTTTGATATTTTTTTAATGTTGTGGATGAATGCCAACTTTCAGACAGCCCACCGTAGCCTGTCCACATGTATCTTGATGCCAATACTCCATTTTTCCTCCCCTGGTCTTTTTGGGAATAACAAACATTCTCTCATCCTACTTAGCCTCCCTAGATTTCTCATGACGAGTTAATGCATGTCCGTGGTTGGGTGCACCTGTAGTTCTGTTTATTGGTCAGTGGAAATGAAAAAAAAAAATAAAAAAAGTCTGCGTTCATTGCAGTTCCAGTTTTCTCTTCCATTCTGTGTCACAGACACCAACACGCCACTCATTGGAAAATGGAAAAACATAAAAATTAAAAAAACAAAAAACAAAAAACAAAAAAAAATGTACAATGGATGCATTGAAATTATATGTAATTGTATAAATGGTGCAACAGTAATAAAGTTAAACAATTAAAATGAAGTCACGAAGACTACTGGTTTTCTTTTTACCACCATGACCCTTCCCTGCTCCTGGGTCATTGCCTCAGTAGAGAACAGAACAATTATTGGGAGTTTTCTTGGGTATATTTGGATAGAAAAATAAAGCAGGATCTTCAAGATTATTTGTTTAAAAAAATGAGCTGGATCAGTGTCAGTCTATGGAGATATACTCTATAAAAAATGAGGATGTGATTAATTAAAAGTCACATATTTTGAATGAAATACATTGTAAGACAATAAATGGATTTGAACTTAAAGGCTGGGTAGAAGAGAATCACAAGGTCTTTTAGGTAGATGCCATGCAGGTAAGTTGTAAAACCACTGAAGGTTATTTTATCTGTTTGTATACCATATTCGTGGTAGCTGTGGAGTGAAACCAAGCATGGAACCGGCCTTTGGAGTGACTGGATTCCTGTTCTGGTTTTGCACTGATGACTTAGGGCTTTTGCTGCTGCTGCTAAGTCGCTTCAGTTGTGTCTGACTCTGCGCAACCCCATAGATAGCAGTCCACTAGGCTCCCCAGTCCCTGGGATTCTCCAGGCAAGAGCACTGGAGTGGGTTGCCATTTCCTTCTCCAATGCATGAAAGTGAACAGTAAAAGTGAAGTCACTCAGTCGTTTCCGACTCTTAGTGACCCCATGGTCTGCAGCCTACAGACCATGGTAGCCTGGTAGGCTACCTCCGTCCCTGCGATATTCCAGGCAAGAGTACTAGAGTGGGGTGCCATTGGCTTTTAAGTCACTTCTAATTGCAGGCTTCTCTCTTACATGTAAGAGGTTTAAAACAAACCCCATTTCACGTCTGAAGTACTAGCTTGTGTATATGCCTGGTGATGATTTTATGAGATGGACAGGTATGTCCCAACAGAAGGTATGTCACCTCTGTCCCTCGATTTCTCTCCCAGGGCTGGAATGGCGACCCTCAGTTTGCTCATATTCCATAGATGGGGAAGGGGTTGGGAAATTATTATCAGCAGTTGTTTTTATGGAGCAGCAAGGCAGGTACATCAGTGCTGTAATTGTCTCAAATCTCTTGGTAGTGGTTTGGGTCTTTTGCAGTTGGTTATTAAAAGCCAAATCTCAAATATAAAGCACTTAAAAGTGAGGTGAATCCTGAAAAGTGAAAGTTGCTCAGTCGTGTCAAACTCCATGACCCCAAGGACTGTTACAGTCCATGGAATTCTCCAGGCCAGAATACTGGAGTGGGTAGCCTTTCCCTTCTTCAGGGGATCTAACCGACCCAGGGATCAAACCCAGGTCTCCCGCATTGCAGGCAGATTCTTTACCAGCTGAGCCACTAGGGAAGCCCAAGAGTACTGGAGTGTGTAGCCTATCCCTTCTCCAGGGGATCATCCCAACCCAGGAATCCAACTGGGGTCTCCTGCATTGCAGGCAGATTCTTTACCAACTGAGCTTGAGCTATCAGGGAAGCCCCAAAGTTAATCGTAGACAAAGATTTCTCATGATTGAGTCCATCAAATGCCAGGTTTGAGAAGAGTGGATTGGGTGGTAATAGAGTAATAAATAATAGTAATAGACTAATAAATAGACCCTAACCTAAGAAATTTTCTTTAGAATTTGTGAAGGGCCAGTATACTGGAATTAATTCCCAAAATTAGTTCATCCTCATCCACTAGTGAACAGTGGATGAGGAGGGACCTTATTCGGTTTTTATGGGTTACAATACACAGGATTTAAAAAGCAGAAAGAAGTCCCCTCCAATGATCATCTCAGTAGTCTAGTCTGTACCACACTTAAGATGTTGCCAGTGGGTTATACTGGAGAAGAAGAAATGGTGAAACTGGATACTAGGGTTCAATGCGGGTTCTTGTTTCTGTAGTGAAATAAATTTGAACTCTTAATGCTTGAAAGCACAGCAAGAAATATGTAAACACATTAACCACCAAGCAGCTGTTTTAGGTAAGAAAAATAGCAGAGAAATGTCCACATTATTACCAGTGTGTCCTGGCCTATGTAAAATAGCTCGGGGGTGGATTAGTGGTGCTGGTAGAGAGAGAACAGATTCTTTGAACCATGGAGGATATTTAAATGATTACTAATATTAAGTACCTTGCATTTCTTGTAGATAGACGTGCTCGTTGATGAAAGTCATATAAATTCACTCTCTTCATTCTTTTCTCATAAAAAACTCACTAGGCTTTTGGATGATTAGAACAATCAAATCAGTCTCCTGGATTAGTGCTCATGACATTTAATTTTACTGTAGTAAAGAAAACCTTGGTTTGAAGTTGTGTATTCAGCAGAACGTGTTTTGTGTGTGGGAGTGATGCACTCAGCCCGGAAATGTTGAGCGTCCATTTTGACTCTGGAGGAAGCTCAATTGCTCCCTTCTCATGAATGATTTTAAATAAAAGGAAGGTACTGCATAGACTTGTGCGTCACTGGCAAGTTATTTGGGGACTCACCACATGTTTGGCTCACCACTTCATGCATGTTTAACATCTGCTTTATGGAGAAGAAAGGCTTCCAGGGCTAACACTCACTGGGTGCATATGTACCTACAGCAAAAACTAACAGAGAGTGAAATGAGCTTTTCCACAGTGACCAGCTGTGTCCCCTTCACCTTGAATGTCCTGTCCAGTAGCTGACACTGCTGCTGCATGGTAGGGATGGACTCAAGTCCTCAAGAGCTGTTGCGTGCCATGGTGATCCTGCCTGGCCTCAACCCTAAAAGCAGGCCATCTTAAGCCTGTCTGTGGTCACTGAGGCAGAAGCCTCACCTGGCCACCATCCAGGAACCCCACTTGCCATTCTTAGTGGAGTCAAGGCCAAGGTTCGGTGTACACTGGGCGCATGGTTGTCAACCATCTGGTGCTGATAAAATCTAGACATTCTTTAGTTGCCTCAGTTGGGAAAATAATTAGGTGCAGTAGCTACACGTTTTGTTCTCATAATCCAGTTCAGTCGCTCGGTCGTGTCCGACTCTTTGTGACCCCATGAATCGAAGCACTCCAGGCCTGCCTGTCCATCACCAACTCCCAGAGGTCACTCAGACTCACGTCCATTGAGTCAGTGATCCCATCCAGACATCTCATCCTCTGTCGTCCCCTTCTCCTCCTGCCCCCAATCCCTCCCAGCATCAGAGTCTTCTCCAATGAGTCAACTCTTCGCATGAGGTGGCCAAAGTACCGGAGTTTCAGCTTCAGCATCATTCCTTCCAAAGAAATCCCAGGGCTGATCTCCTTCAGAATGGACTGGTTGGATCTCCTTGCAGTCCAAGGGACTCTCAGGAGTCTTCTCCAACACCACAGTTCAAAAGCATCAGTTCTTCGGCACTCAGCTTTCTTCACAGTCCAACTCTCACATCCATACATGACCACTGGAAAAACCACAGCCTTGACTAGACAGACCTTTGTTGGCAAAGTAATGTCTCTGCTTTCGAATATGCTATCTAGGTTGGTCATAACTTTTCTTCCAAGGAGTAAGTGTCTTTTAATTTCATGGCTGCAGTCACCATCTGCAGTGATTTTGGAGCCCCCAAAAATAAAGCCATCCACTGTTTTCATTGTTTCCCCACCCATCTATTTCCCATGAAGTGATGGGACCAGATGCCATGATCTTCGTTTTCTGAATGTTGAGCTTTAAGCCAACTTTTTCACTCTCCTCTTTCACTTTCATCAAGAGGCTTTTTAGTTCCTCTTCACTTTCTGCCATAAGGGTGGTGTCATCTGCATGTCTGAGGTTATTGATATTTCTCCCTGCAATCTTGATTCCAGCTTTTGTTTCTTCCAGCCCAGCGTTTCTCATGATGTACTCTGCATAGAAGTTAAATAAGCAGGGTGACAATATACAGCCTTGACATATTCCTTTTCCTATTTGGAACCAGTCTGTTGTTCTATGTCCATTTCTAACTATCGCCTCCTGACCTGCATACAGATTTCTCAAGAGGCAGGTCAGGTGGTCTGGTATTCCCATCTCTTTCAGAATTTTCCACAGTTTATTGTGATCCACACAGTCAAAGGCTTTGGCATAGTCAATAAAGCAGAAATAGATGTTTTTCTGGAACTCTCTTGCTTTTTCGATGAGCCAGCAGTTGTTGGCAATTTGATCTCTGGTTCCTCTGCCTTTTCTAAAACCAGCTTGAACATCTGGAAGTTCACGGTTCATGTATTGCTGAATCCTGGCTTGGAGAATTTTGAGCATTACTTTACTAGCATGTGAGATGAGTGCCACTGTGCGGTAGTTTGAGCATTCTTAAAACATCCCCAAATCTTAATTTTCATTAAATTAAATACCATGCTCTATTGAAACACGTTATCTTCATTGTAACACTCAACATATCAGTTGATGTCCATCCACTGTCAAAACTGGCTTAGGAACACACATTTACATTGTTTCTTTACAGACATAAGGCTTTGACATACAGTAAATTTCACTCAAGTTTTATTTATGGGAAAAAATTACTAATTAGGTAATTTACTATTTTGTTGTAATCCAAATTCTTTCCTCAAGATTGATGAGATTAGTCCTCACTCTTTTGATTTCTATTTTCCAGCGTAACAGTGCAGTTATTTTAGTCTTTATTTTTAACCAATTTACATAATATTGAAAATCAGATGCCTGGAAGATAATATTCTTACCATCAAATCTGAATGAAATCCTTGCTGGGTAGAGTAACCTTGATTTAGGTTTTCCTCTTTCATCACTTTAAATATATCCTTCCACTCACTTCTGGCCTGCAGAGTTTCTGTTGAAAAATCATCTGTTAGCCTTATGGGGATTCCTTTGTATGTTATTTTTTTTGCTTTTCCCTTGTGGCTTTTAATAGTTTTCCTTTGTGTTTAATTTTTGTTAGTTTGGTTAATATGTGTCTTTGTATATTTCTCTTTGGATTTATCCTGTATCGGACTCTGGGCTTCCCGGATTTGGGTGCCTATTTCCTTGTTGGTGGGAATGTAAATTGATACAGCCACTATCGAGAACAGTATGTGGAGTCCTTAAAAAGCTAGGAATAGAACTACATTATGGTCCAGCAATCCCACTACTGGGCATATAACCTGAGAAAAGCACTAGTGAAAGATACGCGTGTACCCTGGGTGTCCCTGGTTCCTCAGTGGTAAAGAATCTGCACACAAGGCAGGCTTGGGTTGTATCCCCGAGTCAGGAAGATTCCCTGGAGGAGGGCATGGGAACACATTCCAGTATGCTTACTTGGAGAATCCTATGGACAGAAGAGCCTGGCAGGTGAGAGTCCAAAGGGTCACAAAGAGTTGGACACAACTGATGTGACTGAGCACGCACACATGTACCCAGTGTTCATTGCAGCACTTTTAACAATGGCTAGGGCATGCAAGTGATAGCTCAAAGTGAACGATGTCAGATTCATGATCTCCACAGGAGAAGACTTAGCTTCTGGACCAGGGACCAGGCTTGAGCACTCAAAAGGTTTTGTATAGCAGAGTTTTCAGTTTAGTTCAGTTCAGGCACTCAGTCATATACAACTCTTTGTGACCCCATGGACTGCAGCACTCCAGGCACTCCTGTCCATCACCAACTCCCAGAGCTCGCTCAAACTCATGTCCATTGAGTTGGTGATGCCATCCATTCATCCTCTGTTGTCCCCTTATCCTTGTGCTGTCAATCTTTCCCAACAGCTGGGTCTTTCCAATGAGTCAGTTCTTCGCATCATGTGGCCAAAGTATTGGAGCTTCAGCTTCATCATCAATCCTTCCAATGAGTATTCAGGATTGATTTCCTTTAGGATGGACTGGTTGGATCTCTTTGCACTCCAAGGGACTCTCAAGAGTCTTCTCCTACACCACAGTTCAAAAGCATCAATTCTTCGGCGCTCAGCTTTCTTTATGGTCCAACTCTTACATCCATACATGACTATTGGAAAAACCATAGCTTTGACTAGATGGACTTTCGTTGGTAAAGTAATGTCTGCTTTATAGCTTTTCTTCCAAGGAGCAAGTGTCTTTTAATTTCATGGCTGCAGTCACCATTTGCAGTGATTTTGGAAACCAAAAAAATAAAGTCTGTCACTGTATCCATTGTTTCCCTGTCTGTTTCCCATGAAGTGATGGGACCGGATGCCATGATCTTAGTTTTTTGAATGTTGAGTTTTGAGCCAACTTTTTCACTCTCCTCTTTCACTTTCATCAAGAGGCTCTTTAGTTCCTCTTGGCTTTCTGCCATAAGGGTGGTGTCATCTGCATATCTGAGGTTATTGATATTTCCTGAAACCTTGATTCCAACTTGTGCTTCATCCAGCCTGGCTTTTCACATGATGCATGATGTCTTCTGCATATAGGTTAAATAAGCAGGGTGACAGTATACAGCCTTGACGTACTCCTTTCCCAATTTGGAACCAGTCTGTTGTTCCATGTCCAGTTCTAACTGTTGCTTCTTGACTTGCATACACATTTCTCAGGAGGCAGGTCAAGTGGTCTGGTATTCCCATCTCTTTAAGAATTTTCCACAGTTTGTTGTGATCCACACAGTCAAAGGCTTTGGCATAGTCAATATAGCACAAGTAGATGTTTTTCTGGAGCTCTCTTGCTTTTTTTATGATCCAACACACGTTGGCAATTTGATCTCTCGTTTCTCTGCCTTTTCTAAATCCAGCTTGAACATCTGGATATTCTCGGTTCAGGTACAGTTGGAGCCTCATTTGGAGAATTTTGAGCATTTCTTTGCTAGTGTGTGAGATGAGTTCAATTATGCGGTAGTCTGAACATTCTTTGGTGTTGCCTTTCTTGGGGATTGGAATGAAAACTGACCTTTTCCAGTCCTGTGGCCACTGCTGAGTTTTCCAAATTTGCTGGCAAATTGAGTGCAGCACTTTCATAGCATCATCTTTTAGGATTTGAAATAGCTCAACTGGAATTCTATCACTTCCACTAGCTTTGTTCGTAGTGACTTGACTTCGGATTCCAGGATGTCTCGCTCTAGGTGAGTGATCACACCATCATGATTATCTGGGTTGTGAAGATCATTTTTGTATAGTTCTGTGTATTCTTGCCACCTCTTCTTCATATCTTCTGCTTCTGTTAGGTCTGTACCATTTCTGTCTTTATAGTACCCATCTTTGCAAGAAATGTTTCCCTGGTATCTCTAATTTTCTTAAAGAGATTCGTCTCTCCTTGCTATAGCAGAATTTTATTAAAGTATAAAAAGGGACAGAGGAAGCTTCTGACATAGGCATCAGAAGGGGGACGGAGCATGCCCCCTTTGCTAGTCTTAGCAAGAGAGCTATATACCTTTTCAATTGGTTGTTACAGTAAATCAAAAGAATGTCTCAATTTTGTAAAGGTCTTACCAGACTCACTCCCATGATTTACATTTTAAGATAAGGGATTAGAGCTAACAATAGAAAGATCTTACTAGACCCACTGCCATAATATAACATTTAAAGATGACGGAATTAGTCAGAAGGGTCATAAGAAGTAGAAACATGTCCTGGAGCAGGATACATTGTTGTTATATAATCACTGGTGCAGGGTTTAAGCTGAGTTGTTTGTTTTGTAATCATTAGCTCTAGGCTTAAAGAAAAAAGCCATTTTATAAGATGAAGGAATGTAGAAAACAAGTTCATCCTTTTCTCCTTCTCAAGAGCCCCAGACCCCTTTCAACTCCTCTGAGACCCCAGACTTCTGATCAACTTGCCTAAGAATTGACTCTCTCAGAAGCAACCAGATACCCATCAACAGATGAATGGATGCAGAAATTGTGGTACATATATACAATGGAATATTACTCAACTGTTAAAAAGAATGCATTTGAGTCAGTCCTAATGAGGTGGATGAACCTAGGGCCTATTAGAGTGAAGTAAGTCAGACAGAGGCAAATGTTCTATATTAACACATGTATGGAATCTAGGAAGATGGTACTGATGAACCTATTTGCAGGGCAGCAATGGAGATGCAAACCTAGGGAACAGACTTATGGACACAGTGGGAAAGAGAGGGTGGGATGAATTGAGAGAATAGCATAGAAACATATATATTACTATATGTAAAATAGGTAGCAAGTGGGAATTTGCTGTGTGACACAGGGAGCTCATCCCAGTGCTCTATGACAACTTAAAGGGGTGGGTTGGAGAGGGAGATGGGAGAGGGATTCAGGAAGGAGGAGACATATGCATACTTGTGGCTGATTCATGTTGACATATGGCAGAAACCAACACAATTAGTGTAAAGCAATTATCCTCCAATTAAAAAAAATGCTAAGATAAAGGAAAAAACAATATACCAAATAGCAGTGCCACTAATATTTGTGGGATTACTCAGATGAATTTTTCTATGCAACCTTATAAATGGAGACCAAATTTTCCTCATTTATATCTGACATTGTTTTGGTCAGCCAAGTAGTTCATGTTTTAAATGTTTAATCAATGACTGCTATTTGGCCAGGAGTTTTTAACCCTTCCTGCTCATGGGAAAGTGAAGAGAGTAATTCAGAGTGTTTTTCATAAAAGTATTTGTCTTTTTAAAAGTTTATTTATTTTTTGACTGTGCCATGCAGCATGCAAGATCTTAGTTCCACAACCAAGGATTGAACCTGTGTTCCTTGTATTAAGAGTGCAGTTTTAAATAAAGATATATGTCCTTGATTAAAAATAAAAAAACTATTTCTTTTCATGAGCCTATATGCCTTGTGCCTTTTTAAGGATAGAAATTTTATTAGTGTATGAAATCTGAAAATCCACGAACCATTGGTTAAGTACATTTCTCCAAACTCCTCTCAGTCATTTTATTAAAAGCAATTTTTCTTCTGAAGCTGTGTACTTCCATTCACTTACACATTTAAATTCCTGGAGGGAAATTTTTTGCAAAAGAACTATGCTCTTGAAAAAGGATACTTGGTACAACTGTACACATTGAAATAGAAAATCAAATAGCAATATCGTATATCTCTATCTCATGTACACTTGACCTTCATATTTTCCTAAGGCCCAAATATCACATTTGTTCCTCATTTCATTTCCTTTGAAGGTGGTTTTATGTTTCTCCCAAGTTTCCCTCTGAGTCCAGGGGAATTCACATTTAACATCATTCATTTATAAATTAATAAGCCTTCTATAATGTATCTACTTCTTTTGTTTTAACTCCCCCAGATTCATGTCTTTACTGGTCAAATGACAAAATGATGGCGCGATAAGCACCAATTTAGAATCATCAAGAAAGCTTTCATATTTGCTTTCTTCACATATGTTTTTGATTATGTAGTCCACGATTTAAGAGTAAGAGAAAAAAGTCCAAAAATGTTGTATTGAAGAATTCTCATCTTGAATATGGCTTTACATCTATTTCCCTAATTCTAAGGCAGTTTCAGATAACAAAAACCAAGCCAGACAGGCTGTAGGCTTCCCCAAAGGCATGGGTGTCGGACAGTCTACTAAAGCTTAAAACAAAATTTGCTATTTTAAACATGTAAGTATTCTGATACATTAAAAATGTATATCTTAAAGACTCAGTTTCAATCACTAGATAGACTACTGGCAACCTCACTATCTTTTGGCTTTTTAAGCTATGAATTTATTCAAGTAGAAACAACGTTGAAATAGGCACCAAAGACTATTCTTGCCTGGTTGACTAAATTAATCCTTCATATCAATTGGTTTGTATTTAAGAGCCACACTTTCAGAAACTCAGGCCCATCAATGTTGTTACTCAAAGGAAAAAGGCACTTTTTATTTTTTTAAACTAGAGGAAACCATAGTCACTTGTAATACATTTTTGTTAACAAAAAGAACAGTGAAAAAAAGTAAAAAAGAAAAAAAAAAATCCCTGAGCCCCTAAAATGAAAGCAATCCTCTTAATGGAAGGGAAAGACTACATTTCAGTACTTTACCGACAGAAAGAGCCCTGTTTGGAGATTTGCCATGAGCAGAAGGGAATGACACGTCTGATTACAATCACCTTTTACGCAGGTTTGGGAAATTTGATCTGACAGGTGAACCCCGTTAAAAGCACTGACTAGAAGCAGGTCCTGTAGCAGCAGTGAACAATTTCCATCCTCAGCACAGACGGCTAAGAATAGAGCTGCCTCTCAGCCGGAACCACCCACCGCAGCCACCAGAGTCTGACTAGTATGCAAATTCCCCAGAGGGTGCTTTTCCTTCTTCTTCTTTAAAAAAATTAAATATATATATATAGTTTTTTTTTTTTTAAGCTGAGTATAATAGAGCCTATATTTTGCTTGCTACCTATTCATCTGCTTTCCTTAGCAGGGGCTGAAAAATGCTTGACATTCATGGCAAATTCTAAGTTTTCTAAATAACACATGTACACACAGACACACACACGCACTAGCAAAAACAACAAAACCCAAAATAACATAATTAGAAGACAAAAAAGAGTTGCTTACATTTCTGATGCTAGCCAGAATTTCATTATAACTTTTTAAAATCTTTTATTTCCTCTCTTCCTCTGCATTTTGTCTTTCCCATCAAGTTTCCTACTTCTATTTTTTTTTTTTTTGATCAGCTAGTAAAATTCTAAAAAGATATTGTCACTGTCTCCTTCCTCCTCTCCTTCCTTCCTTCCTTCCTTCTGCCCACTGAATTCACACTGAGGCAAATACATACCCTGGGTAAAAAATTTTAAAAGTATATACATCGTTAAGTGTGTACTTTCTACGTACACAACAAACGTACTGTTTTGTTTTCTACTTTGCACAACACATTATTCATTTGTTCTTTGCTTAGGAAGAACAATGTACTTTTCTTGGAATTCATCTGTACTTTATTTACTTTCCCCCTCAACCCACTTATCTATAAGAATAACAGGGAGATTAGTTCAGTTCAGTCACTCAGTCGTGTCCGACTCATTGCAACTCCATGAATTACAGCATGCCAGGCCTCCCTGTCTATCACCAACTCCCAGAGTTCACTCAAACTCATGTCCATTGAGTCGGTGATGCCATCCAGCCATCTCATCCTCTGTTGTCCCCTTCTCCTCCTGTCCCTAATTCCTTCCATCATCAGGGTATTTTCCAATGAGTCAACTCTTCGCATGAGGTGGCCAAAGTTCTGGAGTTTCAGCTTTAGCATCAGTCCTTCCAAAGAAGACCCAGGACTGATCTCCTTTAGGATGGACTGGTTGGATCTCCTTGCAGTCCAAGGGACTCTCAAGAATTTTCTCCAACACCACAGTTCAAAAGCATCAATTCTTCGACGCTCAGCTTTCTTCACAGTCCAACTCTCACATCCATACATGACCACTGGGAAAACCACAGCCTTTACTAGACGGACCTTTGTTGGCAAAGTAACATCTCTGCTTTTCAATATGCTGTCTAGTTTGGTCATAACTTTCCTTCCAAGGCGTAAGCGTCTTTTAATTTCATGGCTGCAATCACCATCTGCAGTGATTTTGGAGCCCCCCAAAATAAAGTCTGACACTGTTTCCACTGTTTCCCCATCTATCTGCCATGAAGTGATGGGACCAGATGCCATGATCTTTGCTTTCTGAATATTGAGCTTTAAGCCAACTTTTTCACTCTCCTCTTTCACTTTCATCAAGAGGCTGTTTAGTTCCTCTTCACTTTCTGCCATAAGGGTGGTGTTATCTGCATATCTGAGGTTATTGATATTTCTCCCAGCAATCTTGATTCCAGCTTGTATTTCGTCCAGCCCAGTGTTTCTCATGATGTACTCTGCATATAAGTTAAATAAGCAGGGTGGCAATATACAGCCTTGACGTACTCCTTTTCCTATTTGGAACCAGTCTGTTGTTCCACGTCCAGTTCTAACTGTCGCTTCCTGACCTGCATACAGGTTTCTCAAGAGGCAGGTCAGGTGGTCTGGTATTCCCATCTTTTTCAGAATTTTCCATAGTTTATTGTGATCCACACAGTCAAAGGCTTTGGCATAGTCAATAAAGCAGAAATAGATGTTTTTCTAGAACTCTCTTGCTTTTTCCATGATCCAGCAGATGTTGGTAACAGGGAGATTAAGGGAGGATTAAATCAGAATCTAACATAATTTGAAATGGTCTTTGATGTGAAGTTCTCATTAAAAGGCCATCCTAAAGGTTTCACATCAAGACACTCTTCCAGAAGGCAGGGCAGTGGTTCTGAAATGCCATAAAACCTGACTACATAAAAACTTGTAGGATATTGAAGTAAACACAATCCAGGCACCAAGCCATGATTTTGAACCAGCAGTTCCTATCGAAGGCAGAGGGAGGGGAAGAGTATCACAAAGCCCTTCTTTCGGAGTTCACTGAAATAGTGTGACTTTCATACAGTTTTCAAAGAGCCTTGGATTAGAATCTGTTTTTCAGGATAATTTGATCTTAAGTAAATTACTTAACATCTCTGAGGCTCACTTACCTCATTAGGAAAAAAGGGAATAATAATAAGCTGCAGTGAATATTTTTTAGCAAGAGCCAGAAGTAACCAACTCTTGACATATACTCAGTGAATCACAGCAAAGGTTTCAGTTTCTGAGATTGTAAACTCTGGCTTGTCTTTAAATTGCAAAGGAAAATGTAATGGGAAGACATTTCTTAATGTTTCCTTGGACATACAAAGATAATGACTATGAACTTGAGATCCAAGTTATTCTAGATGAAACAGCCTAGTTTGTAGTGCTGGGAGAGTGCATAATTTCCTTGGTTTTGTCTTGCTGCAGCAAGAGGCATGAGGGCAGGCCAACCCCAAAGGAGGAGCCTCAACAACTCTTGGCTCCCTCATTTTATACCTTTTGTCTCCTCCCCCTTGAGCCTGCCCTATGCAAATGAGAGCTAGCCAGCAGGGGAGCATGTTTGTTTCACCCGAGGTTCTTACTCAGGTCCAAGGATATTTCCTTTGCTCCGTTTTTGCGGGCCTTTTCCTTTCTTTGTCTGTCTTTTAGCCACTGCCATTTTGGATTCCTTTTTCCTATTCTAACTACTTAACAGTAGGAAAAAAATAAAACACACATGCAAGGCATGGAAACCACTTGGTGTGGGGAGGTGGGGAAGGTCAAAATCCAAGATGGCTTTCCTGAGAATGTTCATATTAGGTTACTGAGGTATGTAAGATATGAATCAATGAGGGAGAATGAATGCCCTTTGTGTATGGCAGGTGGAGACCTTGGAATCCTACCTCTATTGTGTAATTAACTTTGTGAACTGAGGACAGCATTAACTTCTTAGAGCTTCAATATGCTAATCTGAAAATTAGAGAACATGCTTGTCTTGGGATGGGGGTGGGGGATTGTGGCGAGAATCAAAGGATGTGTTTAGCACAGTGCATAACTGTGCCAAGACTGTTGCCACAGAATCATACCCCTGCCTCTCCCTGATGGAAACCAACTACTCTTATCTAAGTTTCAGAAGGAAGCTGCAGAGAGAACAAAACAAGAACTGGGTAGAACCTTCTAGGCCCAAGATGGTGGAAGTCTTGACTTCCAGTAGACCTTGAACCTCCTTATACACTCATTGTAATACATTAGAACGCCAAAGACACACCCACCAGGGCTATGATTGCCATGATAACAGCCAGAAAAGCCCCCAAAGTGCAGGTGGACTCCGTGGTGTCCAACTCTGTTTGACCCCATGTACTGTAACCCTCCAGGCTCCCCTGTCCATGGGATTTCCCAGGCAATAATACTGGAGTTGGTAGCCATTCATTTCTCCAGGGGATCTTCCCCTTCCAGGAATCACACCCAAGTCTCTTGCAATACAGGCAGATTGTTTACTGCCTGAGCCACCAGGAAAGCCCATAGAACTACTGAAAATGAATGTAGCATCGGTTCCATTTAAAGTCACACCCCTGTTCTCAGATAAGTCATGACTATTCCTGTGAGGAAAGAGTATATACTGTGACGGAGGCAGACCAGTTGGAGTGCTGGACGGATAGCTTGGTAGGAAACCTAAAGATGAGGAAGAAGGAATATCTGTAAGATGACCTACAAGTTTAGTAAGGTGGCGATGGCACCCCACTCCAGTACTCTTGCATGGAAAATCCCATGGACGGAGGAGCCTGGTAGGCTGCAGTCCATGGGGTCGCAAAGAGCTGGACATGACTGAGCGACTTCACTTTCAATTTTCACTTTCCACTTTCATGCATTGGAGAAAGAAATGGCAACCCACTCCAGTGTTCTTGCCTGGAAAATCCCAGGGATGGGGGAGCCTGGCGGGCTGCCGTCTCTGGGGTCGCGCAGAGTCGGACACGACTGAAGCAACTTAGCAGCAGCAAGATACACTTGAGAAGAGAACTGGCAACCCATTCCAGTATTCTTGCCTGGAGAATTTCATGGACAGAGGAGCCTGACAGGCTATAGTACATGGAGTCAAAGAGTCAGACACGACTGAGTGACTAACTCTTTTAAGACACACTTGAGGGCCCATCGGAGATGGCTTATCTTGACTAATGAATCATGATTCTCTGCTGCTTGTTCTTCCTCAGAGTTCCTTGACTACTTGGGTATAGACATATAAAAAGAGCACAGTTGGGGCCTCCAGGGTTGGACTTTTCCAGTGCATGTAACAGAAACACAGGCCTCAAAATCCAACTAGAGAACTGGCAAGATTTTTGTTGATATGGTGGCCATCACATGACAATAAGACCAAGGGAGTGTGAGCAACAGGAGACTGGTGGATGGGGAGAAAGGAAAGCAGGGAGTGGGAGAACACATTGAGAAAGCTGAACCCCAGTCGTGATAAGAGTGGCTGGAAAAGCATGTGTGAGAAATGGAGGACCCTGGAATAGGAAGTTTTGGAGGTGGAGATGTTTTGCATGGTGACAATTTTCCTTGTGACTGAGGAAGAAGGTTGCTGAGGAGATGAATATGTTATTGAATAAGAGGAAGTGAAGCCATCAAGAGCCAGGACTTGAGCTAAGCTGTTCATGTGAAAGGTGACACCATGCACAAGGCTGGTGGCCAAGACGTGGGGAAAGAGGATTAAACAGGAACCCATGAAAATGTGAGGAGGAGGGAATGCTTTGACCAAAGGGCATAAACTTCAAAGAAGACAGTGCTGTTTTTCACAGAAAGTGAACATGTTAGTCACACAGTCATCTCTGACTCTTTGTGACCCACGGACTGCAGTACACCAGGCTCCTCTGTCCATGGAATTCTCCGGGCAAGAATTCTGGAGTGAGTTGCCATTTCCTTCTCCAGGGGCTCTCTCCCACCCAGGAATCAAATCCGGGTCTCCTCCACTGCACACTTTTCACAGAACCATTGCCCAATACACGTCTGGAGTTTGCTGTAGGAGGCAAAGAGTTCACCAGCCTCACGTGAGAGGTCTCTGAGGAGTTTATCCTCATGGCTTCAGTTAAGGCAAGGAGGGGACGGGATGTTCCATAAGGAGGATGGAGGGTAAAAGGCATTTCCTTGCTCTGATGCTGTGCTTCTGCAGCAGAGGCTGGGCAGGGAAGCAGTGCATTATGGGAATGATCGTCTTGCACCAAGTAGGTGACCCCAGTAACTTACACTTGTGTGTTGGCCAATAGTAGTCAGAGATGAGAGATGTGGAGATTAAGTTTTAATGCTCCCTTTGAGGACAGTGAATTCTGGCCCTAATGGGCAAAGCTGTATTCTCCACTGTGCTTCAGTGGACCCTGCAGGCTGGAGCTCAGACCAAGCACATGTCTGTGTGGGTGAACCTGCTTTACACTTAGGCTCAGCACTCACTGCTCTGATCACCTCAGATCTCTCCAAAGACCTCCCACGTCTCCATTCTTGTGGACCCTTCCTCTCTCACTCCCTACACCGGGAAGATGTTAGCAGATGCTCTGGTTTGAAGCTTGTCTCTGAGACCTTCTGAGTTCAGCAACCTTGGGCAAATTACTTCACCTCTTTGTGCACTGTCGTCCTTATCTGTAAAATGGGAGCAATGCTCTCACTCAGCTTGCCGGGTTGTCACCAAGATCAATGCTCTCATGGACCTGATGCACAGTACCTGGAATCCAATTTTCACTTTCACTGGAGCCCAGTGACAGACTAAAGAAAACCTGAGGGTTTCTCTCTCTCGACTTCTCCAAATATTTCCTAAAATCCAGCCTTATTGGACTTTTTCAAATCCTTTCTGTCATAGAGGTCCTTTATGAGCTGGGAGTGATTGAGGGCAGAAATATAACTTCTCCTTTTCTTATCTCTAGTCTTTTGAATGTTGCCTCACACTATTTTTAAAATATTTATTGAGATGTAAGTGGCTTATGTAATATCATTTCTTATGTCTTCTCCCAGACTTATTTGCTTTATTAGATAAGACAAGCGGTTTAAGTCAAAATGACTTACAGTTGTCCAGTTTCAGGTAGATGGTTAGGCATAGGAGAGGTATTTGTTTGGGAAAGATTGAGGTGACATTGGGTGGGCAAACAATATTGCTGATGAGGATCTTCCTAGAACTAATAAAACTGCATCATGGGTAGCTGGTTTTGACTTTCTCAACTAATAAAGGCAAATCTGTATCTGGTATTTGTTACAAATACATGATATGAAAGCAACATAGTTTGTTATCTTATTAAGGAATTTAAAATATAGCAGTCTCTAGTGTTTGGAAAAGAAGAGACGTGAGTGCTTGTCCTAAATTAAATATAAATCAAAAACATGCATCTGTGAATCACAAATTGAAGCCAGTCATTTTTATTTTATAAAGATGTTGAATGGAATTACCTCATATACTTCCTATCTCAGAATAGATTCCAGTGGTTCTCCAATAGTTTTCCTATGGAACTGGGTGGTAATGAGCAGATGAGCTTACTGTGATCTTGCTAAAAATACTGTATTTTTCAACTTAAATTTGGAGAAAATAAAAGAAATTAGAAAGCAATTAGAATAACAGTCTGTTTTGCTTGATATTCTTTGGAGAAAGTAACATTTATTATTGAGTTTTTCATGGGTTGCTGGAAATCTGAAGTCTGTTGCATAGTCTTGGAGTTTCAGCCTTTTCCTGAAAGTTCCATAGGAAGTTCAGTCAGAAGAGCTGATATTAATTTACGTAATCTCTAAGTCTCTCTAAAGACCACTAATAATCATTGAATAGCTTTATCTTTTTAAAACAAGAAACTAGGAATTTACACACTAAGTCTATAATCAATCCATCAGAATTATTAAGTAACTAGAGAGTGAATTTATTCTGGCAAAGCCCTTACAGTAAACTAACATACAAGTTATCGTCTCTCTCTACGTAATGGATGATGGTTTGGTAACTTCTAGCGGAAATGTACATAATACTCTTCTAGATTTTCTTTTTATGAGCCATGGTACTTTCTTTTTCTTATGGAAACATTAAGTATTCATGATTTCCATCAATCATATCAGGCTACTATGCATATACCTATATCCTTATTGATAGTGGTTTAATAATCACTAAGTCATTAAGTCATGTCCAACTCTTGCCATCCCATGGAGAGTGGCTTGCCAGGCTCCTCTGTCCATGGGATTCTCCAGGCAAAAAGACTGGAGTGGATTACCATTTCCTTCTCCAGGGGATCTTCCCAACCCAGGAAATGAACCTGGGTCTCCTGCATTGCAGGCAGGAGTGACAAGGGAAGACTTATATCCTCATTATATTTCAATAATTAAAAAATAACATTATTCTTCACTTACAGAGAGCATACAAAAAGATACTGCAATCATGATGCACCTTTAAAAAGAAAAAAAAAAACCTACTATTTTCCTTAAATTTGTTCAGTTACCCAATTTATAATACAATGAAAATCTGTATAAGGTTATAGACATATGGATTATTATATTTGTTATAAAATGCATTCACATTGGTAGTTTATCCTGGGTATCTGATTTTAGGGAGAAATTCTGGGTAGTCACGCTACCTTTTTTGGCTGATATACTTTTTTATAATCTTGGTCTTTGAAGAAACATCTGGATCTATCAATGGGTCTATCAACTGAGAAGTTGCTAGATTAAATCATGTTACTTTTTTTGAGCGCCATTGTTTTGTTGGCTGCCCAATCATCTATACTCCATAGCTCAAAGTCACTCCCACGAGGTCCTTCTGATGTTCTAATCAGAATTCTTCAGACTTTGCTCATCTTCCAACTCTCTGAAGCAAATACAAACTAATTCTCATCAGAGATTTCATATCAGCTACAAACAACCACCACACCCAAAAGGAAGAGGTGGCCACAGTATGGGTCCAGATTCAGAAGACTTTGTTAAGTTGAGCCAAAAGACTTTGCGTTTGAATTTTGGCTCCTTAAAAAAAAAAAAATACCCTAGATTATTGTTCTCCAATTTGCCTTGAGATAACTTGGCTTATGGAAGAGTTAGAAGAGAGGCTTGTGTGATTTTTGAAGAAGATCACTTAGAAAAATAAAGGTGTGGGAGTCATAGTTGCAGACAGAATAGATATCTGAAAACCAGCAGGGCCAGGAATAAGCATATCAACTGGGAACTAGCAAATCAGATGAAGAAGAAGCTGGTTCTCCACTTGAGCATCCAGTCAAGAGGCAAGATCAGAAATCAGAGATTTTTGTGATTTACGAAACCAAACATCCAACCGTGTGTGCATTTACCATAGATGATCCATGCTTTCAATTTCTCTTCAGTCTGTCTCTTCAGCCTTTTGTCTGCTCCCCAGTCCTCCCAGGGCTTTTCCTGAATATGTGGACTTCCTTTCTGCTACTCACACCATTCCTCATTCCACTTGTGTTTCTGATAGGTTTGCTGAGTATAAGGGAATTTTCACCATTTGAAAATGGTTGAGGTGGAGAGTGGAGATAGGAAGTAGTTCCTTAGTATATTTATTTTCACCAATTAAGAGCTATATTTAAAGGTAACAATTGGTAACTTCATTTCCCTATTGGTTCAGTTGGTAAAGATTCTGCCTGCCAGTCCAGGAGATGTGGGTTTGATCCCTGGGTCAGGAAGAAATCTGGAGAAGGAAATGACAACTCCCTTCAGTATTCTTCCCTGGGAAATATCATGGACAGAGGAGCCTAGCAGGCTACAGTCCATGGGTTATCAAAAAGTCGGACACAACTTACTGACCAAATGACACAAACAGAAAATGGTAACTATGATGGAGAGTTTTCTGCATAAGAAATGAACGTAATTTTCTAAATTTTCTTTATTGCACATACTGAAAAGGTAAAGATACTAGTAAATATCTCAGAGTATTTCTCAAACATAGCATGCATATGAATCACCTGGAACCCTCATTAAATCGAAGATTCTGATTCAGTAGGTCTAGGCTGAAGCAAAGGCTCATCATTTCTAAAAAGCTCCGAAGGGATACCCATGCTGCTGGTCCTTGCTGCACACATCAATAGCTAGGTCTTCAGGGATTTCAAATAATTAATGATATTTATTCTATGCAGTTGGAAACTGTCTATTTCTCAAATGTATGTCATAGGTGTGTATCTAATTTTTTTCCAGTCTGGTACTAAAAAAAAAAAAAATAATAATTCCTAGGCTCTCTATATCTGAATGATTGCTGTCTATATCTGAATGATTGCTAAACTTAATTCATGAAATGTTGAACAGACATTGCTCTGCCTCCAACAAGAGACTGCTAAGTGACAGTTTCTGTGTCTTTAAATACTTGGAGAGGTTTTGTTTCCTTTTTCTCAAGGAAGAAGCTTCCCAGCATACCCTCCACTCCCACATTCACAGAGGACTAAAATAGAAATAAGCTTAAATTGGGACTTCTGTGGGGGTCCAGTGGTTAGGACTTCATGCTTTCACTGCTGAGAGATCCCACAAGCCACACTGTGTGACCCCCCCCCCCAAGAAAGATTAAATTAAGACTGTATAACTGATTTGTTCATAGCAGAGATTTATAGGATGCTGGGGCATGTAAGAATTCTCATCACTGAGTGATCTTCTCAAAGAGAATAGACCCATGTCATCCCTGCCCCCAGTACTCTTGCCTGGAAAATCCCATGGACGGAGGATTCTGATTCAGTAGGTCTAGGCTGAAGCCCATGGGGTCGCTAAGAGTTGGACACGACTGAGCGACTTCGCTTTCACTTTTCACTTTCATGCATTGGAGAAGGAAATGGCAACCCACTCCAGTGCTCTTGCCTGGAGAATCCCAGGGACGGGAGAGCCTGGTGGGCTGCCATCTGTGGGGTTGCATAGAGTCAGACACGACTGAAGCGACTTAGCAGCAGCAGCAGCATCCCTGCCTCTGGACAAGAACCATTGATTCAGAGTATTGTTGCCATTTCACTAAGTTGTGTCCAACTCTTTGTGACCCCAGGGACTGTAGCCCTTCAGCCTCCTCTGTCCATGGGATTTTCCGGGCAAGAATATCGGAGTGGGGAGCCAGTCCCTTCTCCAGGGGATCTTCCAGACCCGGGGATCAAACCAGAGTCTCCTGCATTGGCAGGCAGATTCTTTACCACTGAGCTGCCTTTGAAGCATACCTACCAAATTTGCTTTCACTGCTTTCCCTGGTGGCTCAGAGGTTAAAGTGTCTGCCTGGAATGCGGGAGACCAGGGTTCGATCCCTGGGTTGGGAAGATCCCCTGGAGAAGGAAATGGCAACCCACTCCAATACCCTTGCCTGGAGAATCCCATGGAGGGAGGAGCCTGGTAGGCTACAGTCCATGGGGTCACAAAGAGTCAGACACGACTGAGCGACTTCACATAATCACATACTAATACCAAATTTAGAAGGCTGGACCGCTGATGCTCACAGGTCATGATTTCTCCAAATAATCACAGAAAGATGACACCATCACCTTCCATTATGTGCACAGCCCTTGCCTGATTCTCATCCTCTGAATTCCTCTTCTTCCTGCCTCTGGGGAAGACTTGATTGGCACATGAAGATTCGTCTTTACCTCCCAGATAGAGGACCATTTCTTGGCCTCAGTCCCATCAGGGGACTTAGGAAGCCTTAGCCCAACATTGAGGCTAATGATGGCAGTACCACCTAGGGTTTGGGACCCAGCCTACCCGTGGACCTACTTAGGATTAGAGGATCAGCGGCATATCCTGGAATCTATGCCTTCGTAAACTGTGCTCCTCCAGAATTGAGGTTCTTCCTAGATCTTGCCAGTCCTCCTTGTGACTGGGAGGCCAGGTCCTGAGCTCACTGCTAGTGTCAAGATCCCAGCAGCTGCTAACAGAGGCTTGCCACAGACTAGATGCTGCCTGCAGGATTTCTGAATTTTGCTCTTTACCTGGATCCCCTGACTCTCCGGTGGCTCACATGGTAAAGAATCTGCCTGCAGTGCAGGAGATCCAGGTTTGATTCCTGGATTGGGAAGATCCCCTGAAGGAGGAAATGGCAACAAACTCCAGTATTCTTGCCTGGAGAATTTCATGGGCAGAGGAGCCTGGAAGGCTACAGTCCATGGGGTTGTTAAGAGTCAGACATGACTGAGCGACTAATACTTTCGCTTTCCTGACCCTCTTACCAGTACAGATAATCCTGTGACTATTATTCCATCTTATGCATACTAACCCTGACCATTTGCCTAGACTGGTCAACATTTGCCAAATTCTCTGAATTCTGAGTTTTTCCTGAATTGGCAGGAACTGGAGCATTCACCACATTAAGGAGCATACCTATTTCTGGGTCCTGCTCCTCTGGCCTAATCTTTACACCACAATGACTCTGACTTTGCCTGACAATGTTCTGAGATAGAACCTGGGCACCAGGAAGGGTGGATGCTCCTGATGGTTCTGAGGGTTTGGTGGTGGTCATCCAATAGAAGAACCGTGTGCTGAAATTTTGAGAAAAAGTGTTACAGAAAGTTTGGGGGAAGAGTCTTTTTGCCTAATTTCTGGACAGGAATTCAGACTCTATGAACCACATATATTCCATTACCAAGAAGAATAAAGCTTACTGCCTTCCGTTACCATTTCATCTCTAGAAATGATTATAGAGTACTCCTTGGTTACCTACTATGTAAACTCTTAGTTAGGAAAAAGCATTCTTTAGTGAATAGATGTTTACCCTTGGTCCTATCACTGGGAATTGACAACTTTTTTTTTTTTTTTTTAATAGGCGCAGGGCTTCCCTGGCAGTCCAGATGGCAAAGTCCAGATGCCTGCAATGCAGGAGACACAGGTTTGATCCCTGCATTGGGAAGATCCCCTGGAGAAGGGAATGGCAACTCATTCCAGTATTCTTGCCTGGAGAATTTCATGGACAGAGGAGCCTGGTGGGCTCTAGTCCATGCGATTGCAAAGAGTTGGATATGAATTAGCGACTACTACATAGATTCTTTTTAGTTCCTTTTCAGGTTTTTTAAGGATATTCTTTGTCAGACAAGGAGATATGAAACTAATCAGGATGCATATATATGTAATAAATGTACACATACGCACACACACATACACATACATAAAAAATGTCTCTAACTCAGTGTTTTCTTTTTCAGCCTATCACCTACAAAACTGATAGTTTTGCTATCTTTATGTAACACCTGGACTTGTTTACTTAAGTGTTTGCTTCAAGTTTGTTCACTAGTTTATTTCTACTGAGTCACATTTATTTAAATAGGAACCTTTATTTCACCACCAAAATGGAGAACCACTATCATTTGGCATGAATAGGAGATACCTGAAGACTTGAATGCTAGCCAGATGGCCTGGGCTGCCACGGCCTCTCGATGGTGGGTACACTGACTCCAGCGAGGAGATTAGTCAGTGCAAGAGTGGAGACAAAGAACCTAGTAGATCAAACTGAGACTTTAACCTGGCTTTCGTTAGGACTGAAGAATGCTGCAAAGGAAACCACTGTGTGTTTTTATTTATTTACGTGGTTCCTGGCACCACCTAACATCATCTTACCAGTCCCCAGGATAGACATCACACTGCATGGAAATCAATGATCCAGCTGTGCCCGTGCTCAACAGAAACCATCTGTCTTCCTGCTGTTTTGAACATAGTTCCTATTGCACCTAAGCTGGTAACACTGTCAGCTAACAAGAGAAAGGTAAATCCGATCCAATACAGTCCTCTTTTAAATAGTATTGAAGAGCTCCTTCAACTGACTTTGTCATTAGCTTATTGCTACTTCATATGTATTAATAAATAATAGTTAAGAAATAGAAATCATTTGCTGCGTCTCTGCCCTTGAGGGGTTTCCCCCTAGGGTTTGCTTGGAGCTGCTTCTAGCCTACCCTTCAAATAATTTTTTTCATTCAGCTTCCGGGTGCTAAGCTCTCCACTTTTTTCTCATCTCTCTTCTTCGGTTTTTCTCCATACTCCTCCACCTGCGGTGTAAAGCCTGAAAATTCAGGCTCACTGGTATGTGTTGCCTTGACAACTAGGGGAAATTGGGAGGGGCTTGGGGCTTTCTTGATGGCTCACATGGTGAAGAGTCTGCCTGGATTGCAGGAGACCCGGTTCAGTCCCTGGGTTGGGAAGATCCCCTGGCAAAGCAAATGGCAACCCACTCCAGTATTCTTGCCTGGAGAATTCCGTGGACAGAGGAACCAGGCAGGCTACAGTCCATGGATCACAAAGGAGTAGCAACTAAGCAACAACCACCCTTCATCTTTTATCTCGCATTTCAAAGTCCTTCCAGAGTGCCGCGTCATCAGGTCAAAAGAAAAAATTTACTTCTCTTGCTCATTGGTACCATGGTAATGGATGGTATAGTTTCTTTTTTTTTTTTTTTTTTTTTAAGTTATTTATTTATTTTTGACTGCCCTGGGTCTTCATTGCTGTGAGTGGGCTTTCTCTAACTGCGTCAAGTGGGGGCCACTTTCTGTTGCGGTGAGTGGGCTTCTCATTGCGGTGGCCTCTCTCATTGCAGAGCACAGACCCCAGAGCTCGAGGGCTTCACTAGCTGCAGCTTGTGGGCTCCAGAGCTTGGGCTCAGCAGTTGTGGTGCATGGTGGGCTTAGCTGCTCCATGGCAGGTGGGTTCATCCCCAACCAAGGATCCAACCCTTGTCCTCTGCATTTGCAGGAAGAATCCCAACCACTAGACCACCCCAGGGAAGCCCAGTGTAGTTTGTTACAGACTCAGAGGTTTCATCTCCCGTGACTCGACATCTAGTTCTGACTCTAACCGAGGATAATCCTGGCTGAGTGACTTACCCTCAGCCACATCTGTAAAATGGGTACCTATGCTTTGGGGTTCTTGTGGGGGTGGATGGGGTTAATAATGTCAGGCCCTTGGAAAATTTTATACTATATAGAAATCTCAATCTCAAATGCATGCCTTATAGCACCCATGTGTTCTTACACTGCTATTTTCTAATATCCTGACTTTCTGTGGATTTATGGCTAGTGTCTTAGTTTAAATCTGTCTTAAAGCCTTACTTGTTCTTGATTGAATTGCCATTTTATTTGACAGTAATTTTTTCTCTGATCTGAATTATTGCAAGGGGGAAGCAATGAGCACAGGGCATAAACATGCTTGGTGCATACTCAGCAAGCAGCTGGCTAAATAAATGCAACGGGCATACTTTATGATTTAATGACCTGGATTTTTTCCACACTCATGCCTAACTTACTTCTGCACTCATATTTGTGTTCAAGATGGCTAGATTTCCCCAAAGCTTGACTTCTAGAATAAAAGATATGTTGTGCAATCGTCGCCTTGAGGCATTATGCTTTGGTCACTGTAAGTGAAATTCACTATTTCATCAGAGAAAAATCATGATTTAAAACAAAAGTTATTCTTCATGCTGGAAATGAGGCTGGAGCGTCATGCCTTGTTGGCTAGTTAAATAGACCACTAGCAGTATAATATGGTTTGGGAAGGGCTATTATTTATAGATAGTGGGTTCAGATGAAGGTATGGCTGGCAGACTATATTTATTAGAGGGAGAAAGAGGGAAAAAGAAGTTAAACCTAAACATTGCAGATTCAGACACAGTTTTTTGGTTATTTTAAGTTTAGACATGGACAAGTGACAATTGGTAGAAAGCGTGTCTGTGTATGTATGTTGGTGTGTGCACGTAGGTGCAGCTAAGCAGGTGGAAAGCGAACACACTGAAGAAACAGATAATAATCACGGAACACCAGTGATCATTTCAAAGCGCTATTGACACTCATGCGTTATAGGAAGAGTGACATCACTGCCGTAACTCTCCTGAGATTGCAGGATCTAAGAATTATTGCTGCATTAAGGGCAATTTCTAGAAGAACTAGTTCAATTTTTTTTTTTCTGTCAGTCCAGAGCAGAACTAAGAATGGAAAATAAAAAAATTAGACCTTCCAAAGTTGTTTTTATTACACATTTTCTAGCCTTTGATAAATGTTTATTTGTTACTTTGTATCACTCATAAGTTAGGGAAACATCCTTCATGAGTAGGTATTTGGAGTTAAAATCATAGACAGTTAAGAACTGAAGCTGTTTGTTAAGCACAGCCATACACATTTTGAACAATAAAAATGAGCTTTTTGTTTTGAAGAAATAAAACTTTTTTAACAAATGAAATATTTTAAGTGTTTTTTATGAAGACCCAACGGTTCAATCTGTGGACACATAAGTGCCGTGACCTTCCTCTTACCTTACCTTATGGAAGCTCATGAGATGCAAACCCCAAAATAAGCCAAAGAAAACCATGAACAGAAATCAAAGAAAATTCTTATTATGAGCTTATTAGTCATTGCTTTCCAGAAGTTCTCAGTCTCTTGCTTAGATAGTAGCCTGTAAATAAGGTAGTGGATGAGAAAAATGGCAAATTACGTAATAATGGTTCTCTGTAGAGAGAGGAGACAGAAAATCAGTATAAGTTGGGCCAAAGTACCGCAGTCTGAGTCCATCAAGCCTGGGGCAAGTGATGCCGCAGGTCAGAGGGACTCGTTTATTTTTATTTTTGCTGTTCTATTTTCTCATATCTTCTCTAAACAATTGAAATATGGTTGGTTTACAGTGTTCCAGGTGAACAGCGAAATGATTCAGTTATACTATATATATATATATATATATATACATGTAAGTCCTTTTTAAAAAATCTATTTTATATACAGTATTGTGTATCTGTTAATCTCATAATTCCTTACTTATACCCCCCTTTCCCCTTCAGTTCAGTTCAGTTCAGTTCAGTTGCTCAGTCGTGTCCGACTCTTTGCGACCCATGAATTGCAGCATGCCAGGCCTCCCTGTCCATCACCAACTCCTGGAGTTCACTCAGACTCATGTCCATTGAGCCAGTGATGCCATCCAGCCATCTCATCCTCGGTCGTCCCCTTCTCCTCCTGCCCCCAATCCCTCCCAGCATCAGAGTCTTTTCCAATGAGTCAGCTCTTTGCATGAGGTGGCCAAAGTACTGGAGTTCCAGCTTTAGCATCATTCCTTCCAATGAACATCCAGGACTGATCTCCTTTAGCATGGACTGGTTGCATCTCCTTTTCCCTTAGGTAACTGTAATTTTACTGTGTCTGTGAGTCTACTTCTGTTTTGCAAAATAAGTTAATTCATATCGTTCTTTTTTAGATTCCACATACAAGTGATATATGGTATTTGTCTTTGTCTGACTTGCTCCACTTAGTAGTATGATAATCTCTAGGTCCATCGGTGTTGCTGAAAGTGGCATTATTTCATTCTTTATAATAGGTGAGTAATATTTGATTGTATATAGATACCATAACTTCCTTATCCATTCATCAATCAGTGGACATTTAGGTTGCTTTCATGTCTTGGTTATTGTCAATAGTGCTGCTATGAATAGAGAGGTGCATGTATTTTTTTTGAATTTGAAAAACTCCTTTTTTTTTTCTTGTTTAAAATATGTTTAGTTCTCATCACACCCACAAAATTTCTGTAACTGTGTATGGTCACAGATGTTAACTAGACATGGTGGTAATTACTTCACAATATATAAAATATCAAATAATTATGTTGTACACCTGAAATGTATATAATGTTGTATCTATTATACCTCAATAAAAAATAAAAGCTTGTAAGAATTATATTATACTGAAGTGACAAGGGCAGAAGAATTGAAAATTAATTTATGGAATATCTGCCAATATTTCTCAAGAGCCCTTGAAGTGCACACACAAAAATTTGATGTGTATGGAGATGACCAAGGGCTTCCCTGGTGGCTCAGCCATAAGGAACCCACCTGCTAACGCAAGAGATGTGGGTTTGATCCCTGGATCAGGAAGATCCCCCGGAGTAGGAAATAGCAACCCACTCCAGTGTTTTTGCCTGGGAAATCCCATGGACAGAGGAGTCTGGTGGGCTGTAGTCCATAGGGTTGCAAAAGAGTCGGACACAACTTAGTGACTAAATAGCAGCAGCAGGGATGACCGAATCACAAAGAAAAGCTTAAATTATGCTCAGGGTCATTCCTGACTCAGTTTCTTTCATTTCCTCCCCAGATGTTCATTCTCCTTGGTTATGCTGTGAGGAGGAATGGCTGCTTCCTCCTCCTTGGCCTCTTCTTTGGAGGCTGCTCTGGTGGCTCAGATGGTAAAGAGTTTGCTTGCAATGCAGGAGACCCGGGTTCTATCCCTGGGTCGGGAAGATCCCCTGGAGGAGAACATGGCCACCCACTCCAGTATTCTTGCCTGAAGAACCCCATGGACAGAGGAGCCTGGCGGGCTACAGTTCACGGGGTCGCAAAGCGTCAGCCCAAACCGAGTGACTAATGCCCATGACTGAGCGGCTAACACTGGCTGCTTTCTCTTCCTTTGTGTCTTCTTCACGTCTCTAAGTACAAGGACAGAGTCGCAAAGAGTCTTCAGCATTAAGCAGAGCATTCTGGTGTCACAACAAATTGTAGAGTCATGTGCCTTACTGCCTTACAGTGCCTTACACTGTATGTGTATAGTCAACAGAACAGGGACCATCATCCTCGTTTTCCTCCCATCACAGCTCTTACCCTGTCTCAAATCCTTGCTCCCTCACATTGCTTCATCCTCAGCGCAGAGGCTGCAAATTCAAGAGCTGTGAACCCAGGGGCCTATGGGAGCCAGGTAGGGCCAAGTGCTCAGTTCCCACGGATGGTTGTTATAAGCGAAGGCAGGCAAAGAGAGGCCAGGCCTCTTTCTCACCAGAAGCCCCCAGTTATAGTTTTTATGTGAGATTTTAGCAATTTTTAAAAATTAATGCAACATTTAAAAATATGTGGGATAAAAATAACAGTTTTTAGGATGCGTCTAGTCCATAGGCTCAAGTCTTCAGCTTCAACCATCTCTGAAATTCACTTCATTTCTGAGTCTTCCCCACACCTGACCTGCGTCTAATCAAATATGTGTAAAGGACAAAGATGTGTATTAATATATGACTTCAAGTTAGATTGTAACAGTAATCTTGTGTAATGATATGCTGTAATACATATAATAATAATAATAATAATAATAATAGTGTGTTGTAGTACTATAACCTTGGACAGCAATGTATTTCCCAAAGAATTGTATATCCTTTAGTTATAAATTACACATCAGGGGAAAGAAAGCTTATATATAATTTACTTTTTAGAAAACCTGAATTCATAATAGAACAAAAGAAAGTTTTAATTAATATTCTTTAGTAGCTGTAAATCTCCCTAAACTATTAAGATGTGTCCTGGGGTATATTTAGGATTTAGGAATAGAATTCAGATTAAGTAAAATGTACTTATGATCATGCCTACAGTACAACAAACATGAATTTTAGTTAAAAAACAGGAAACAGGTAAGTCGGAATGGATTATATAATTTATAAGATACACTTTATTGAACATTTCATTTGGTCTAATAAGTTTCTGTTGGTAGATATACATTTGTCATATGGACCCCTTTGCAAAGTTCTTGCCTTCAATAAACACTGGACAGTCCCACTGCTCCTAATAATTTCATCTCCTCTGATGTTGGTTTTGTATCCCCCAAATTTAGCCTTGGGTAATAAAATTCTCAGGCAAATTCAGGGATCTTTTATCAGCTTTGAGATGGCTTTGTGGCACTAAGCTTCATGCCAAATTAGTTGAATTACACAGGGTTGAAGGGAGGAGAGGAAAGCAAAACATTTCATTCCCTTGATGGGAACTCTCAGGTGTTCCTGAGGATGCTCATCACCTGCATGATGGTGGTCATTGCAGAGTCCCACCACCCGGCGCCTGGCAGTGCCATCCCCAGGGAGGCCCTTGTTCACCACGGATATACTGACCTAGCTTCTCTTTGGACCCCTCTCAGCCTTGAATCTTTGCATTCACACCAGCCTTGCAGTTCTGAGGATTTCAGACTACACCATTGCTCTGCTAAGCAACCAATTAGTTGCTTGAGCCACTGCCTCGAGGTCCCCATTGCAATGTCACTTTTTCCACCTGAGACATGATTTCTGTGACCCCCACTTCTGTGGAAACCACCGCCCCCCCACCCCCGCCCCGCCCCGGCTTCTGCTGCTGCCCCAGCGTTTCTGCTGATGTCTGCTGGACACTTACTTTTCTCTGCTCAGTCTTACATACAGCTCTGAGTTGCTTGTCTGCCTCCAGGTTTTTTCTTGCTGACGGTTCCTCTTTTCTTGTTATTACTCTATGGCATCTAGCTGGAGTAAATTGCTCCCTGGAGGAGCCGACTCCTCTGGGGCTCCTCCCAGGTGTGCTAGCTAGAGGATTTCTTGCTCTAGAGACACAGCCCAGAGTTCTGCAGAGAGCTGCTCGAGGAGCATTCTGGAGTTGGTTTTCATAGCCCTGCACCTTAATTATGCTAGAGGGTGGGGCAGGCAAGTGACTGTGGATTCCAGTGGGGCAGAGGTGGGGCATAGAAATTTTCCTTTCTTGATTGAGAAGCCCTGGCCCTGAGGAACCTTGGGTTGATACTGTACAGGCTGATACATGGCACAGTTTGGTACTCTGCGATGACCTAGATGGGTGGGATGGGGGGGTGGGTGGGAGGGAGGCCTAACAGGGAAGGATTTTATATATATAGCTGATTTGCTCCGTTGTATAGCAGAAACCAACATGACATTGTAAACCAGTTATACTCTAATTAAAAAAAAAGTCACGTTTATTTTACACTTAACAGTATGTCTTGGGATCATGCCATATCAAGTCATCTTCTATCCCAGGGAACCCCTGGGATAACTGATTTCATCACTCTCCTCCTGATGTGCTGCCGAACTTTTTGATCCCAGACACTCCAGGGGAGAAGTCCCTGGACCCATGCCCTTTCATCCAGGTGTGAATCAATCTTTCACAGAAATGTTCAGTAGGCACAACTCTAAGGAAGATGAAGGAAGAAAGATACTGTAGTTTCTGTAGCAGAAAGACTACGGAACCAGGAATCAGGAGACTTGGGTTCAAGCCTCAGCTCCACTCCTTGTGAGAGTTAGACCAAGTAGCCTCTCTGAGGCTTAGTCTCCTCACTAGTGAAGTGAACATAATGCCCCTGCCTTGCCTTGCTCATAAGGTTTCCATGAGCACCAGACCTCTGGACACCCTCCCCCTCTTTCCTGTCCCCTCTTTCTTCTTTCTTTCCATTGTGCTTTCTTCCTTTCTTTCCCCTGGGTGTTCTTTCTACTATTCCACAACTTTTGGAAAATTCACTCATTCACATTTCCAAAGGAATTTCCCCCCACATCTTGGAGTCCCTCTTTCTCTGAAGCCCTTACCACTCCCAAAACTCCCACAGGGCCTAGATGCCTTGAGAGTGGTCCAATACCCTAAGCTGGGGGACTGGTGGAAGGGGTGGGTTTGTATAGAAAACCTTTCTGTAGGCAACATCCTCTGTCTCGGAAACCCTAACTTTATGATGAAAGATTCCGAACAGATGCTCTTGCACTTAAGGAAATGTATTTACATTTCAAGGGAAAGCAGTGGAATTTCATCAAGGAACCTCAATTCCATGGAGAAATCAATGCAGGGCACAATGTCTCCAAGCTGGCGCACCACGGAGACAGGACTGGGGAAAGACGGCATTTCTAAATTAGAGTGGCCAAAATCCACTGGCCGCTGCTGGCCAAAACCTAGGCCCTCTCCCTTGCACTTATATCAATACTGGATGGAAGAGAGTTTCCTCAACAATAAATTCAATGGCCCATGGTTGCCCTTGTGCAGAATTCTCAGTTTAGTGGTCATTGCTTTCAGAAGTGGGGCCTCCATCCCATCTTACTGATTTATTCCATAATTAGCCTCTTAAGGATTCAGTTTAACAGTAACCGAAATTATTAAGGAAATAGAAATTCTAGAAATTATTATGGAACTAATGATAGGCACTATGTTAGCTGGTATAGTTATATACATGAGTAAGATAGAGTTTCTTCCATGAAACAATTTATTGTCCAGTGGAGGAGAAAGACAGATAGTGGGGCAAATTGGAAATAAACAAAAATGATTCTTTCTTACAAAATGATTAGCTTTATTTTTCCAGAACAATCTATTCAATACGCCCAAATAAAGGATTAATATGCTTCTAACAGACTTGGCAATACCCACTGTCTGTTCCTTGAGTTTTCAAGCTCTAGGAAGAGGATTTTTTTTCTTACTGAAAATTACTGTATTTTATTTATTTTTTTAAGAAAAAAATTTTATTGGCATATAGTTGATTTACAACATTGTATTAGTTTCAAGCATACAGCAAAATGAATCAGATGTACGTACACATATACGTACAGGAAGAGGAATTTATTGAACCTATTTGCCCAACAACTAACGTAAATTAAATACCTATTCATTTCCAAATTCATTTAGCATCACTGTAGTAATCACCAGGCACCAGAGATACAAATCCTTGTTCCTAAAGACATTCTAGTAAGAAGATGGAGATTGTAGCATCAGAATCTCATTTTGCACCTTTGTCTGTCTGCCTTGTATAGTTTACTGAGTCAATGACAATGAGGTTTCAAAGTTGCAAAATATTTTCCTTGCAGAGAAATTTTGCTTACAATGATATTTGTTTTGTTTGGAGTTTGGCCTCAGCTGTGATGATAAGTCTGTTGGGTCACTCAGCCCTGAAACAGTGAAGACATCTTGTTGCTGTGTTTTTCTTTTAATGTTTGCAGAGAATTTTCTGAAAGCTTCCTTCTGTCTGCAATATGGGACGTGGAAAATGTAGACAGCTACAGAGTGACTAAAAACAGAGCCAGTAGTGATTTCTGTAAGTAGACGAGCTCTAAGTACAAATCTAGGAACAGGCATCTTGGTTATTGTAAAGAGGACTCTTTTATTTGCTCAAGAAGGACCTGGCTTTCTTAAAATTGCCACTTCTGTGATGATATGAAGTTGACTTTGGCCAGGAACTCCAATTACAGAGTTGGTCCAATTGTCACAATTTTCGTTCATTGACATTATTAATATTGTAGTGCATGAAAGGCCGTCCTTGTTAGTATGGTGGTGAGTGTCCCAGCCTGTCACTCAAGACTGAGGTTTGATTCCCCGGTGGGGAAGGAAAATGCCCTTTTAGGGTTTACCTGGTGGCTCAGTGGTAGAGAATCTGCCTGCCAGTACAAGGGATGCAGGTTCGATCTCTGTGTCAGGAAGATCCCCTGGAGAAGGAAATGACAACCTACTCCAGTATTCTTGCCCGGAAAATTGCATGGACAGAGGAGCCTGGCTGGCTACAATCCATGGGGTTGTGAAGAGTTGAACTCAATTTAGCAACTAAACAGTAACAATGTATAAAAGAAACTTTAGATGAAATGTTAAAAAAGAAGGCAAAATTGATGTTAAATGACTTGTAAAACTCATAACCATGTTGAAGGAATTGACTGGACTAGATAAACAAAAATATAGACTCAGTCTTGCAACCTTTGGTGAAGTACATAGCACCAGATAAAATAACCTTAACATAATGAGGAAGTAGAATAAAGAAAAGATTATATTCTTGGCGGTCAAAACAAGTCACAGAAGCGCTAGGAATATCTCAAGATCACCTAAATTCTAGGGCATCTCCAAAGTCCTAGCCCTTCAAAAGATTGAATGATTATTTGAGCAGTTATTTAGCTCTAGATAAAAATGGAATTTCTATTGTCACAATTCATGTAGATGGTGTTGACTTTGGGTGGCAAACAAGTTGGAATCAGACTGGCTTGATATGCTTCAGGCAATGATGTCAGCAGTTGTGTGTTAAATAAATAAATTAGAGATTCAGTTCATGCCAAGGTACACAGTCAGAAACACAAGAATCTCTTTCCATTTGTTTTTCACAACAAGGTTTGTGTAACTATAGGGCAAAACCCAGAGGAAGTCCACTGGCAAATCTGGAGCCTAGTGAACATCTTAGAATATGGCAGATAAATGACTTGAGTGCTGAGAAAAATTCCAGCCCATTTCTCCAACTACTGAGAAGTAGATGAGGTGGCTGAAGAGTGTAGGGATAGGCTGTAAAAAGCTTGACTCTCCACAAGGATCTGGTCCCCTAGTGACTTCTACCCTCCAAATTGTAAGAATTCTCTGGGAGGTTTGCACTCACTGTGTACTATTTAACACTGTGTTCTTTTAATTATTATTATTGAAAATAACAGCTTCCACAAATATATATATATATTTTTTAAACTTTTATTTTGTTTTGGGGTATAGGTGGCTCGTCTAGTAAAGAATCCGCCTGCAATGCAGGAGACCTCGATTTGATTCCTGGACTGGAAAGACCCCTGGAGAATGGATAGGCTACCCACTCCAGTATTCCTGGGCTTCCCTGTTGTCTCAGATGATACAGAATCCGCCTGCAATGCAAGAGACCTGGGTTTGATCACTGCGTTGGGAAGATCTCCTGGAAGAGGGCATGGCAACCCACTCCAGTATTCTTGCCTGGAGGACAAGAGGACAGAGGAGCCTAGAGGGCTACAGTCTGTTGGGTCACAAAGAGTCAGACACTACTGAGTGACTAAGCACGGCACAGCATAGCCGATTAACAATGATGTGATAGTTTCAGGTGAACAGAGAAGGGACTCAGCCATACATATACATGTATCATATACATGTATCCATCATCCCCCAGACTCCCCTCCCATCCAGGCTGCCACATCAGAGTCCCATGTGCTATATGGTAGGTCCTTGTTGGTTATCCATTTTAATTATAACAACTGCCTTTTATTGAAGTCTTCTTAGGTACCAGGCATTCATTTAGAGGCTTCAAGTATACTTGTTCCATCACCACTATGGCATCATTTCAAACATTTTTTCAGTTTCAAAGATGGTTTGTGAATAGATTCAGAAATGGATTAAAGAGGGGCAATCCATTATTAAATTGGAAAATAGGTGCTCAAATACTTGTACAAAAGTTTCCCAGGAGCATTATTCACAATAGCCAAAAGGTAGAAACAGCCCAGTACTGATCTGTGGATAGTCTATAAACTGTGGTTTATACAATCAATGGAAAATTATTCAGCTATAACAGGAAGGAAGTACTGACATGTGCCACAAAGTCAATGAACTTTGAAAACATGATGTAAAGAGAAAAAAGCCCAAGACAAAATGTTTCACATATTGTACTGTCAACTTAAAAAAATGCACGATGTGAGAGTTGCAAGTTCAGTTTTATTTGGGGGCAAATTGAGGACTGCAGCGGGGACACAGCATTTCAGACAGCTCTGAGAAACTGCTCCAAAGAGGTAGGGGGAAAGGTCAATATATATGCGATTTTGTGGAAGGGGGAATACATGCAGTCAAGCTCATATTTTTTTTTTTTAAGAAGGTTTCTGCTAGTCATGAGAAGCAGTCATCACCATGAATGATTTTAGTGCTTTTCTAGATATGAGGAGATACAAGAATTAAGCTCATAAAATCAGCTCCTGAGCTTCCCTGGTAGCTCAGATGGTAGAGCACCTGCTGCAATGCAGGAGAGGTGGGTTTGGTCCCTGGGTTAGGAAAAGTCCCCTGGAGAAGGAAATGGCAACCCACTCCAGTCCTCTTGCCTGGAAAAGTCCATGGATGGAGGAGCCTGGTAGGCTACAGTCCATGGGATTGCCAAGAGTCAGACACGACTGAGCAACTTCACTGGTTCATTAGAAAATATCTAACTATCTGAAGACATGTTCTGCCAGTCCCTGCCCCCACTACACTGAGCATGGAGTGCCTCATTTCTGCTCTCCACCCTGAACTGCTTTCAGGGGGTGTTGAAGCTCAGCAGCTGCAGCAGCACATGATTTAATCCTTGTAGAGTTTAGATGACAAGTGCCAATTTGTAGTTGACAGTACAACTCCCTTTACATGAAGTATCCAGAAGATAAATCGAGAGGAACAAAAAGTAGATGGAGGAGGTTACTTGGAGTTTCTGGGAGTGGAGACTGGCTGCTAATGCAAATGGAGTTTTCTTTGAGGGTGATGACAGTCTTTCAGAAATAGAGGTGATGGTTGTACGATGTGTGAACACATAAAATGCCAGCCAATTGCATGCATCAAATAGTTCATTCTATGTGAGGTGGATTTAATCTCAATTAATAATTTAAAAAGATTAAACCTAGAATAAAACCAAAAGACCCTAATTTTCTATACCTCTTATGGACACACCTTTTCATTCCCAACTGTAACCCTTCTGATGGGCCCAACAGAAACCAGCAAAACAGCTGAATTTGTCTAACTTACTTGAGATCTTGACTCAAAGGTCATCTTATCAGAAAGGACTTTCTGGCCTATTTATAACAGGGCCTTCATCATTTTGGCCCTCTCATCCATTGTTTGTCTTTATAGCACTTTTCACAAACAGGCATATGTATTTATTTGTTAATCTCCTGCCTCGCCTTCCAATTGAGTATTAATCTACAAGGGCAAGAATTTTTATTATTTTTATTCACTGTTGTATATAAAAAGAATACCTGTCACAGTACAGTGCTCAATACATATTTGGTGAAGCAGTGCATGAATCAGTACTGGGTCCTGATTTTCTTCAACATTCATCATCACAGGTACTATAAAGGCAAACATTCTTGGGTGAAGGATAGGTATCACTTTCCTTCTGCTTCCAAGATCTAGGATGCCATTGAGAACAGAATAACGCTCGCTGAGTAGCTTTGGAACTAAACGAAGGACAATCTCATTGGCAAGATGAGAGGTAGGTAGTAAGCAAAAAGTTAAATGACAATGCAAAAGAATAACATGTTGTCAGAGCAGAGGAAAGAATCATCTGGGAGGCATTAGATTTCATTTCTAATTCTGGCTCTTTTCTTCCTCTCAGGAGAGGATTTTAATCTCCTGGGCCTCAATTTTCTCATCAGTGAATTTAGGACCAGATGGCCTCTCTGACCCATTCTAAACTATAATTATTAGGCACATGTGCGTGGCAAAGGAAAAGAGTCCTAGGTATTTAAATAAATGGAAAATCACCCGAGATAGGAAAGTTATCAGGTCGGTCACTCTCCCCCCCGCCAGCCCCCCACCCCCTCATCATGGGATAAGTTTAAAGAAGAAAATTTCCTTCAAATGTGAAATTTTGTTGCTTATATATATAATTTTGTGAAATGTGAGTGGGAGTGAGTTCTAAGTTGTATTCTAGGCCTTTTGAGACAACAATCCTTATTTGGAAAATGATACATTTGTGAAGTTTGGCTTATTCATGATGTCAACTTTTCAGGGAAATTTAACCCTGTACTAGAAAAACGAAATTCTTAAAGGTTAATAGGATCTTCAGTGGCTCTTTAAGGCTACCCACCAGAGAAAGCTCTGACTGCAATGATTTCTCCAACTGAAATTCTAAAGTTCCCCAGATATTTTTCTTGTTTATAATAGTATATCCATAAACTCTAAATAAACACAAACATGGCATTGAAGTCCAAGCAAAAATGCTGTTCTCTACCTGGGATGGTTGAAATGGAACAAGGGCAGCAATACCATACAAGCAAAAATCAGGGTTCAGCTGGCTCTTTGAATAAAGGAGTTGGCTTCAAGACCCTTAATATGTTTCCTGGGATCTCTGAAATTTGACAGTAGGGACTTGGCAAGTGAAAGTCTGTCTTATTTGCAGTTTTAGTGCCAGAGGAGAGAAGGAAATTACAACAGGCCAAAAGCAAAATATTACAGTCTAACAAAGGAAAATCCTCAAGTGGGCCAGCACTATAGAATCGTTTATAAAAGGTGGTTTAAAAATCCATCTAACGATTTTTCCCTCAGAGCACTATGAAAAAGAAATAATCTTGCTAAACTAGAGTAATTTAAATTCAATTCAACAAACATTTACTGAGTACCTATTCTGGGACACATACTGTTTTGCAGTGAAAACAAAAACGAGGTTTATTTTTTTGAACAATCTAAAGGTTATTGTATAAATGTGACCCAATATAAGACTAATTTCTTGCTTTTAGTTCTTTTTCCCTTTTGGGAACATTTCTGCCTTAATTTCAGGTACAATATAATTTTCTTTCTTTTTCCTCTATTCCTTGAAATATGCCTGATTATCTTTTCGCCATACTTTATCTTGTTCTTTTATTTTGTTTGGTATTATTGATGCCCAGCTCTTTGCAACCCTATGGACTGTAGCCCACCAGGCTCCTCTGTCCATGGGATTCTCCAGGCAAGAACACTGGAGTGGGTTGCCATACCCTCCTCCAGAGTCATACTATTTATAATTACATATATTTAGGTATATACCGGGTGGCTCAGATGGTGAAGAATCTGCCTGCAATGCAGGAGACCTGGGTTCAGTCCCTGGGTCAGGAAGATACCCTGGAGAAGGGAATGGCTTATATATGTATTTAACTTTTTCCCTTTTTCCCTAAAACTAGAATTTCCTTCCTTCCCTCTGCCCCATTTCCTGCCTATATGGACTCTGGCTGAATATACTTGATATGGTTCTTTGATGAAATAAACAGAAAGAGAGTGAGAACTGTGTTATAATGCTTGTAAGTATCATCCCATCATACAAATTAGTCAAATTCCCTAGGCCTCAGTTTGCTTTTCTGTGAAATATGCAGGCAGTAAAATATGGAAAAGTAATCTCTTCAATTCATCACTGGAAACCTTGAGTTGAAATTCATAGATGTCAGGAAGAATGATGGCGATATGGCCCAGATGGCTACTGTGTGGCAGGCTATTAAGCTGACCTTATATTAGCATAAGCCAAATGTTTATTTAAGTTGCACAGACATGCAAGACGTAGCTGAAGAATTGTAATAGATGTCTTAGATTAACGATCAATCTGAGATAATCTAAGATAAAATATTCAACTAGGAAGTATTTTGCATATTACCAAGTAATGACGATGATAAAGACATGAGCTTGCTAGGTTGCATACACCCTAACAATAGACTGACAAATGGGACAAATCCAGAATGCCTCACGAACTCTACTGGGAGATTGACAGAGAGGATGTCTGCTACTGAAGACTGAATTGGAGACCAAGCAACACACATAAGGACAGAGTGTTTTGGGGAAGCAACACGTATAAGGACAGAGAATCTTGGGTATTCTCCTGGGGAAGATGTATGGGAAAGTTCAGAATGAGAGTTCTCTGCTAGTTTTGTGATATTGTAAACCATCTGAGAATATTCTTTGGGAGTATTTTTAAATTGAGAGTGGGGTCAAATCAAAGGGATAGCATATTTAGCAAAATCTGGTTTAGTGATGTACTCATGATTATACTAGGATAGATTAAAGCATTCGTGACTTGAAATAACAGTAATTCCATCCCTAATTGTGCTCTTGAACTGGGTGAGGCCCCATACACTCTCTGTCACTCCTGATTTCCTTTTCTTTTCTGCAAACATTCGTGAACCACCTACCATATATAAAAAGCTACATACTGGAAAGTGTGCCAAGTTTATCATTTATAAGAGTCATCTTAAAAGCAGGTCGTTCTCAACTATCTTGGATTTTAATCTGAATCTGTTTAAAAACATTCTTAAGATGTTACATTTTATTTTTAAATATTTACCATATAAAAATAATTGAATAAATTGATATTTTGGCTGAGTTGGCAAAGTAACCTGGTGTTTTTTGCTCCTTCTTCCAAATATGGTCGACAGATCCACAGCATCAGCACCTCCTGGGAGCTTGTGAGAAATGCAAACTCATGGACCCAAATCTCCAGGGGTGGGCCCAGCAATCTGTGTTTTAACAAGTTTTCCAGGTATTCTGAGAAGCCCTGCTTCAAGTGAAACTATGAGATCATGTACTAATGATTTGCTCTAATTAGTAGTTTTAAATTTCAATAATGAGAGGAACAAGTTTAGTGTATATGGGAGGGTAGACAAAAAAGATCAAATTTATTTTTCATGAAATTGAAAATATTGCCAATTGATGATCTTTCACATATGGAAAGACTTCTGTGTGCATGCGTGCTAAGTCACTTCAGTCCTATCTGACCCTTTGCGACCCTATGGACTGTAGCCCGCCAGGCTCCTCTGTCCATGGGATTCTCCAGGCAAGAATATACTTGAGTGGGTTGTCATGCCCTCCTCCAGCGGCTCTTCTCCAACCCGTCTCTTATGTCTCTTGCATTGGTGGGTGGGTTCTTTATTTCTGGTGCCACCTCTAGTGCTTTTACTAGTGAAAGCCTGGAAAGACTTATAACAAGTGGAATATGAAGAGTTGGGGAAAAACATTGGGAATGATATTTAATAATTGTTTCATTTCAAAAGGCTTTGGATTGAGTTTCTATGTTGAAATTATCTGTATCATTTAATTTGAATAGATTGTCTCATGGATATTCTTTTTTAATAGAATTTAAACCTAGAACACACTGAGAAAAATTAACTTACATTTTAAGTTGTTCAAGCTACAGCTTTAATAATTATCTATGAAAAACTGTTGTGTTTCTGCTAGCTTTTTTTTTTAAATTTCAAATCCATTCTGGGCTGTGACTTCTATAAAATGCAATTAAGTGAACTACTCAGATCATGAACTCCTTACTGCCTAATTCTATTGGCAATAGATCGGTATCACTTATTCATTCATTCATTCAAGAAGATTTACGTGTTTGCACACTGCTAGGTGTGGGTTCTCCACCCTTGGGACCCAGACCTTTGTCTTACTCTGTTCAGACTGTTAGAACAGAGTGCCATAACCTGGCAAATGATCAAGGATGGAATATAAATGGTTTTTACATTTGAAAATGGTGTTTCAAAAAGGGAACGCTACTTCATGATGTGTAAAAATAATGAAGAATTCAGGTTTCAGTGTCCGTAAATAGTTCCACCGGGACATGGTCACACCCATTCATTTACAGATCACTTCTGGCAGCTTTCACACTCCAAGGGGCAGAGGTAGAGAGCTGCTGCAGAAACGCAGTGGCCCACGCAGCCTAAAAATATACTATCTGACCCTTCCCAGAAAGAGTGTGCTCTAAATCCCCGCTCTAAACCCTTAGTTCCTTTATTGTCTTCCTTCCACCCTCTGTCCGCCCCAAGTCTGAGGTCAGCTTGTGTCATTCCGTGTCACTAATAGTCTCCTATCTGCCAGTCAAGGTCAAAGAAATTGTTAACCTTTGTTTCAGCATGATGTGCCTAGCAAAGCAACCTCGATTTCCATACAGAAACGAGATTTACACAACGCTGCTCCCGGAGAAGCTTCTTTTCATATAATTTGCATTCACATTTTTGTTTCAGGGTTTAGGGCACATATTTTCTTAGTATTTGGTTAGGGACCTGGTTTTAGCGGAAAAGGCTGTGGGCCAGAAGACCAGCCCGCTACTGCGGGTTCTGTCCAGAATGCTTTGGCATGCGCAGGGTCGATGGTTGCAAATTGTGGAAATGAATACTTGTGGTTTAGGAACCAGGCAGTTGTCATTCTAGATGAGACGAGATGTCAAGTTCAGACTTTCACTTCCTGAACAGGGTCCTCTCCTAATATGTCAAAAGTGGAAGGCTTGCATACAGGCCAGTACGCAAGCTGCAAACGGAAACGAGGAGTACGAAGGTCATTGCACTGCCTGTGCCAAAACAAGATGATTCTGTTCTTTGCCTTGTTTCAGAGGCTGGATGCTGCTTTGCTCAATGCTAGCCTCATAACTACCGAAACTGTGATTTCTATTAAAATTAATCTTTTCAGTCACTTATTCATGTGCAGCAGGAGCAGTCAATGGCACATGGACTGCTTAAGCGAACTACTTTTAACACAAAGAGGAAGATTTCATTTGGGCCTTAATTTTATATGATTTTAATTATGTGCGTGTCTGAGAATGACACAATTTTGCTTTACTTTTCCTTGGGGGGACATCAAGGAATTCTCAGCTCCTTCCAGGGATCAGTCTCTATATACTGTGTGCTCTGCTTTATCACCTCTCTGTTCAATTCTCATAGGGCCAGCTGGACTTTAACTTGATGTAGCGGAAAAGGTGTGTGTGTGTGAGAGAGAGTGTGTATGTGTGTATGTGTGTGTGTGTGTGTATGTGTGTATATGTGTGTGTGTGTGTGTGTATACACATGTGCCCTCTTGTAAGGAGGGAAAGACACAGAATTCTAGACTTAGCACTAAAGAATGAAGGAGTATAACCTTTAAAATTTGTGAGTCACTATGTGGTGTACCTGTAACCTATATAACATTGGATGTCAACTATGTCTCAATCAATAAAATAAAATAATAAAGGGGAATCATCATGGAAATTTCCGAAGTCAATATATATGAAAGGATTTACATTTCATTATTAATAAAAATTTCATTTTAAACAACCTTGTTCTATTTCTCTGTAAAGAACAGCTTTCCAGAAGTGCCCACTGATTAGGTAGGAAACTGCATTTTTCTTCTCTGCTGTCTGGGAAGAAAAGAATAGGGCAGCCTTAGGTGAAGAGTGAAAGGGGAATTTTGGAAGGAGAAAAGACTACAGGACTGAGAAGGAGGTCTTTGTTTTATTTATACAGATTTTCTTTTTTTGGGGCAACTTTTGTTTTGAAAAATTTCAAGATGCGGAAGGGTAGAAAAAATAGTTCAGTGAACACCTGTATATCCACCCAGCTAGATTAAACAAATTGTTCAGATGTCCCTATTTTTGCTTTATTCCCCCATCAATTTATCCATCTGTTCAGCTATCACTTGGCCCTCTGTCTCCTCATCTCTCTATTCCATGCATCCATTCAACCACCCACTTACTGATATGTCTTCCTATCTGTCTCTATTTCTAGAGCCTTTGGAAAATAAGTAGCAGATATCATCACCTTTGATTCATAAATACTTTGGCATACATTGCTTCAAAATAAGGACTGCTGCTGCTGCTGCTAAGTCGCTTCAGTCGTGTCCGACTCTGTATGACCCCATAGACGACAGCCCACCAGGCTCCCCCGTCCCTGGGATTCTCCAGGCAAGAACACTGGAGTGAGTTGCCATTTCCTTCTGCAATGCATGAAAGTGAAAAGTGAAAGTGAAGTCGTTCAGTTGTGTCCGACTCTTAGCGACCCCATGGACTGCAGCCTACCAGGCTCCTCCATCCATGGGATTTTCCAGGCAAGAGTACTGGAGTGGAGTGCCATCGCCTTCTTCAAAATAAGGACATCCCCCAGTATATTATTATCACACTTATAATCATTAAAAATAATTCCTTTGATATTATAAAATATTCATGTTTGCTGAGTTTTTATTTCAGTTACTAATATTATATTTATCATTTTGAGATTTTAAAAAAAAATTTGCCTCTTTCCTACTTATATATTAAAGCTTCTTTCAAAAAACATCTTTCAAAAACTATTAAATATAGTTATCTACATTGCGCCTAATAATTCCAATATCTAAAATTTAGTATGTCTGTTTCAGATGTTTCCTCTTTTTGCTGAATTTCATTGAGATGTCTGTTTCTTGTGTGTTCCCTGAAGTTTCAATGAGAGCTGCCCATTTCCCTTGGGAGTTTATTAGTGGCAATTCTTTGAGGTTTGGTTTGAACTGGAATCTTTGGCAGAGGATGTGTCTTGACTTTGTTTGCAATGAAACCGAGACTCCTTTAATGTAACTCTCTGCTGAGATGTTTTAGATCACATGGCCAGTGTACATTTAGACTGAAGACTCATTTAAAGGCCAGACTACCATCATAAAATCCTAAAGGAAGTTTCCTTTCCATTCATCCAACACCAGCTTTGAGATGGATGTATGGTTTTTGTTTTGTTTCATTTTGGTTTTGGTTTCCTTTTGTGCACGATAGACTTATTTCCCTTTGGGGTCTCAGCTTAAGATAAAGGTTTTCCTGTTGGTTTCAGCTTGGATGTACCTGGACTTCATCATATTCCCAGGGTTCAGCACAACTCTCCCAGAATCAGAATAGAGCCAGTTTGGGACTGGCTTGCTTTTTAGGTTTTCAAGTTCCCCTTTGGGGGTACACTCAGTAGTACGGTGATCATACTTCCAGAAGGAGGTGTCCTGTAAATTATTCCTTAAGATCAGAGGGGAGAATATTAAAAAAATGACTTTCTTTCTCTTCAGTTTAGTTCAGTCGCTCAGTCATGTCCGACTCTACGACCCCATGGACTGCAACATGCTGGGCCTCCCTGTCTATCAACAACTCCTAGAGTTTACCCGAACTCATGTCCATCAAGTCGGTGATGCCATCCAACCATCTCATCCTCTGTCATCCCTTTCTCCTTCTGTCCTCAGTCTTTCTGACCATTAGGGTCTTTTCAAATGAGTCAGCTCTTCACATCACGTAGCCAAAGTATTGGAGCTTCAGCCTCAGCATCAGTCCTTCCAGTGAACACCCAGGACTGATCTCCTTTAGGATGGACTGGTTGGATCTCCTTGCAGTCCAAGGGACTCTCAAGAATCTTCTCCAACACCACAGTTCAAAAGCATCAATTCTTCAGTGCTCAGCTTTCTTCACAGTCCAACTCTCACATCCATACATGACCACTGGGAAAACCACAGCCTTGACTAGATGGAACTTTGTTGCAAAGTAATGTCTCTGCTTTTGAATATGCTGTCTAGGTTGGTCATAACTTTCCTTCCAAGGAGTAAGTGTCTTTTAATTTCATGGCTGCAGTCATCATCTGCAGTGATTTTGGAGCCCCCCAAAATAAAGCCAGCCACTGTTTCTACTGTTTCCCCATCTATTTCCCATGAAATAATGGGACCAGATGTCATGATCTTCGTTTTCTGAATGTTGAGCTTTAAGCCAGCTTTTTCACTCTCCTGTTTCACTTTCATCAAGAGGCTCTTCTGTTCTTCTTCACTTTCTGCCATAAGGGTGGTGTCATCTGCATATCTAAGGTTATTGATATTTCTCCCAGCAACCTTGATTCCAGCTTGTGCTTCTTCCAGCCCAGCGTTTCTCATGATGTACTCTGCATAGAAGTTAAGTAAGCAGGGTGACAATATACAGCCTTGACGTACTCCTTTTCCTATTTGGAACCAGTCTGTTGTTCCATGTCTAGTTCTAACTGCTGCTTCCTGACCACATACTGGTTTCTCAGGAGGCAGGTCAGGTGGTCTGATATTCTCATCACTTTCAGAATTTTCCACAGTTGATTGTGATCCACACAGTCAAAGGCTTTGGCATAGTCAATAAAGCAGAAATAGATGTTTTTCTGGAACTCTCTTGCTTTTTCCATGATCCAGGGGATGTTGGCAATTTGATCTCTGGTTCCTCTGCCTTTTCTAAAATGAGCTTGAACATCTGGAAGTTCATGGTTCACATATTACTGAAGCCTGGCTTGAAGAATTTTAAGCATTACTTTGATAGCATGTGAGATGAGTTTGATTGTGCAGTAGTTTGAGCATTCTTTGGCATTGCGTTTCTTTGCGACTGGAATGAAAACTGACCTTTTCCAGTCCCATAGCCACTGCTGAGTTTTCCAAATTTGCTGGCATATTGAGTTTCTCCTAGGGAAAGACAATTTCAACACGGGTTTAATGTCTTGTCTTGAAGTAGTCTAGAATACTGATAGCATACAAACCTTTGCGATGAGGTTTTCTATTTTACTGTAATAAAAAACATTAAACAGGGCTTCTGTGGTAGCTCACTGGTAAAGAATCCACCTGCCAGTGTGGGAGACATTGGTTCAATTCCTGGTCTGGGAAGATCTCACATGCTGCAGAGCAACTAAGCCTGTGTGCCACAACTATCGAGTGTGTGCTCTAGAGCCTGGGAACCACAACTGTGGAGCCCACACACCACAGCTACTGAAGCCTGTGTGTCCCAGAGCCCATGCTCCACTGCAGTGAGAAGCCCGCACACCAGGATAGAGAGTAGCCCCAGCTCGCAGCAACTAGAGATAAGCCCATGCAAATGCAAAGATCCAGCACAGCCAAAAATAGGTAAATAAATACAATTCAAAACAGAAAACATTAAACAAACCATCGACTTCATCTGATCATGTACCAGATGCTCGGTTTTGTTTTGTTTTTTATTTCCTACAGCAAATGGGGGTTACACTAAAAATGAATGCTTTGCCCGCTTAAAACCAAGGAAACTAAATAATGACCAAATAATGATCAAACTAAATAAGAAGATGTGGTTTCTACTCTTAATCTCAGGAAAATGTTTCTTTAGACACCCCCAAGAGGCAATTCCATAAAGGAGGTGAGAGCAAAAGGTGACTTTGATGGTTGTGATCTTTAGAATTGTCTCTGTAAGAAGCCAAATGTCTAGCCAGTAAACTACTCAGATGAAGTTCTACAATTTGAGTGACCATCACCATGAACCAACCCGAAAATTAAAAAATGTTGGAAAAGTGAAAAAATAAATCTGGTAGATAATTTGATCTTAAAATTTGATACCAGATGATACAGAAAACAATATCTTTCTTCTGTTGCTTTTTTTTTTTTTTCCAGTTTGGTTCACTAATGAAATCCAAACCTTGAGTTTGGATGTAAAGTGAAAGTCTCTCAGTCATGTTCAACCCTTTGCAACCCCATGGACTGTAGGCTGCCAGTCGCCTCTATCTATGGAATTCTCCAGGCCAGAATACTGGAGTGGGTAGCCATTTCCTTCTCCAGGGGATCTTCCCAACCCAGGGATCAAACCGAGGTCTCCCACATTGCAGGCAGATTCTTTACCAGCTGAGCCACCTAGAAAGTGGAAGAGTTCTGGAGTGGGTAGCCTACCCCTTCTCCAGTGGATCTTCCCAACCCAGGAATTGAACCGGGGTCTCCTGCATTTCAGGCAGATTCTTTACCAGCTGAGATACTAGGGAAGCCCTTGGATGTAAATACATATGCAAATAAGGAAATAGAATATTAGGACAAACTTCCAAGTCCATTTCCTCCAGAATGATTCCATAGTGATGATAGAAATACATGGATGAACTATTAGCATTTTTTTTTCCCTCAATATGTATGAATTATTGTGTCTCTTTTGGTTACTTGATTATAGCCTCCAAGGCTTATCAGAACATGTAGATATCAAGTTCCTGAAAATCAGCCTTGTTTCTCCCAGGGAGGCTGGAGTTAGTTGTCAACCACAATGTACCCAAATCAACTGGATAAGGACTTTATGGATCTTTTAATTCTTTAAAGTGAAAGTGAAAGTGAAGTCGCTCAGTCGTGTCTGACTCTTTGCGATCCCATGGAACGTAGGCTTCTCCATCCATGGGATTTTGCAGGCAAGAGTACTGGAGTGGGTTGCCATTGCCTTCTCCATTTCAGTTCTTGAGTCTTCTTTAAAAAATCCCTCAAGTATGGATGTAGAGGAAGTATCCCTTTTCAAAGTAAGATGATTTTATTTAGTACTTAAAAAAAAAATCGATGACATGCCCTTAAGTCCTTTCCTCTGTCTCTTTAACAGTCCACTGAGAAGCAATGAAGCAGGATTGAAGGGGTGGGAACGTTTTGAACTGGACAAAATAGAGCACCTTTGGCTCTTGGGCCTGCTCCAAAGTGCTCCGGGCCATACGGCCAGTCCAGAGGTGCCCAGTGGAGCCTGAGCTTGTAGAGTATCTTTGTGTACTTCATTTGAACTTGCCCTCTGGCCTGGTGTTGGAGAGTTTTTGGCACCGGGATTTATGAACTCTAACATCACCATCAGTTCAATTCAGTTCAGTTGCTCAGTCGTGTCTGACTCTCTGTGACTGCATGAACTGCAGCATGCCAGGCCTCCCTGTCCATCACCAACTTCCAGAGTTTACTCAAACTCATCTCCATTGGGTCGGTGATGCCATCCAACCATCTCATCCTCTGCCGTCCCCTTCTCCTCCTGTTCACAATCCCTCCCAGCATCAGAGCCTTTTCCAAAGCGTCAACTCTTCGCATAAGGTGGCCAAAGTATTGGAGTTTCAGCCTCAACATCAGTCCTTCCAAAGAATACTCAGGATTGATCTCTTTTAGGATGGACTGGTTGGATCTCCTTGCAGTCCGAGGGACTCTCAAGAGTCTTCTCCAACACCACAGTTGAAAAACAACAGTTCTTCAGTGCTCAGCTTTCTTCACAGTCCAACTCTCACATCCATACATGACTAACTGGAAAAACCATAGCCTTGACTAGACGGACCTTTGTTGACAAAGTAATGTCTCTGCTTTTGAATATGCTGTCTAGGTTGGTCATAACTTTCCTTCCAAGGAGTAAGTGTCTTTTAATTTCATGGCTGCAATCACCATCTGTAGTGTAGATAGATATAGAGTAGATATAATGGTCATCTGAGTTAAATTCACCCATTCCAGTCCATTTTAGTTCGCTGATTCTAAAATGTCGATGTTCACTCTTGCCATCTCCTGTTTGACGACTTCCAACTTGTCTTGACTCATGGAACAGTCCAGGTTCCTATGGAATATTGCTCTTTACAGCATTGGACCTAGCTTCTATCACAGTCACAAATATCACCATCAGCCATCTAGAAATTCTTCACTTTATCTCTTCTCTTCCTTCTGTTCTCAGTGCCACCATCTGAACTAGATCCTCAGTTCCAGCCTGCACTGGACTGCTTATTGTTAAAATTCTAACACATTAAAATACCACCTCTCACATCTCCCCACACCTGTCCACAGTGTGTACAGCACTCTGTCAAGTCCACTATGACAAGCACAACTCAACTTGCTCTGTGCTCAAAAACATTCAGTGGCCCCCGTGATGGATGGCTACACAGAAAAAGTCCAGACTCCATAATTTTAAGTCCCTTCAGGACCTGGCCCTCACCTCCTCATCCAGCTTTAGCTGTCTCTTACAACGCACTAATAAGAACTCTATATCTTGGTTATATTCACTTATTGTTTATAACTCCCTGTGAGAATCACATCATAAACATCCAAGCCAACAAAGATCATTATTTTTGTATTATGAAATCTCAGAGGAAAAGGTTAAGGGAAAACACCAATGGATGAAGGAAACTTATTTAAGGATGTAAATTTCCTGAACCAGAAACTTGTCACATTCTTTTCTATACTTTGGTCACAATAGGTGGTTTAGACAGAGTGATGTGACTAAATCCATCCCACCTGGGAGCAAAAGTTCATCCTGCATAGGGAGTTTCCTCTTCACACAAATCCTTCCTGCAACTTCCTTTCTCTGCTATTTTCTTTAGAACTCTCCTCTTTGACATTTGTTATTAACACTCCTGCTGTTCCACGTTCCTAAATATTTGCCATCCTCAGAACAGCTGGATTTATTTCAATGGATGTTTCATTGTTCATTATGCAAACACAGCATCACTTTGGACAAGATTTTTCAGTTGATGAATATTCTGAGAGTTTATTATACATGGATGGTTTTGTCCATCACAGAATCCCCAGTCAATTTCGGCAGCCTCTGGCACTCACATGTTTATTACTCTAGAATTCACTTTGTTCACTAATTCTAACCCTTAGTTTCCTTTCTTTTTAAAAATATTGTGATCAAACCAATAATTTTGCATTAAAATATTACCTGGTTATATGTTTTGAATCTCTTCTTCTTTTAGCTTTATTTTGGGGGTATATTCTACCATTTATACAGTATATCAACACATTACTTCATTATTTGTTAAGAAATAAATGCACATAAGGCCTTCCCTGGTGGCTCAGAAGGTAAAGAATCCACCTGCAGTGTGGGAGACCTGGGTTCGATTCTTAGGTTGGGAAGATTCCCTGGAGGAGGGCAGGGCAACCCACTCCAGTATTCTTGACTGGAGAATCTCCATGGATAGAGGAGCCTGGTGGGCTACAGTCCATGGGGTCACAAAGAGTTGGACATGACTGAGTGACTAAGTGCACAAATGCATATAAATTGATGATGGACACTTTTTTAATGAGAGGGATGCATGATCAGAGGATATTAAAAGTTCGGAAGTTTGTTTTCAAACCATTGGTTTGACATTTATCATGTTTCAGCATATGTGATTATCTTTTTTTAAACAGATTTGTGGAAGTATAATATACCCTACTTTTTCAGTCATGAAGACCATCAACACCATTCAATGTTAGCACATTTCTGTGATCTCGGAAAGCTCCTGGGTGTCTGTTCACAGGCATTCCTTGTCCCCACCTTCAGCCCTAGGCAACTAATGATCTTTCTGTCCTTGTAGATCTGCCTTTTTAGACTCTGGATATAAATGGAATCATATGATTTGTGCTCTTTTGTAACTGGCTTCTTTCACTTAGCATGTGTTTTTGAGGTTCATTGTGTTACAGTTTGTATTAATGCTTCATTCATCTATGTTTCAGAGCAACATATACAGATATCGTGTACAAATAGCCTGCATTTTGCTTATCCATTTACCAGTTCATGGTTATTTGGATTGCTTCCACTGGTTTGGCTGTTATGATATAGAAGTACTGCTAGGAACATTCATGTAGACATGTTTTTATTTCTCTTGAATAATTTCCTAAGAGGGAATTGCTGGGTCATATAGCAACTTCATGTTTAGCTTTTTAACAAACAGACACACTGTTTTCCAAAGTGGCTGTACTATGTTACATCTCATCAGCCAGGGGTGAGGATTCCAGTTTTTCCACATCCTCCTCACCAACACTTGTTATTGTTTTTTTTTTTTTTTTGGATTATAACCATCCTGGTGGGTGTGAAGTGACATCTCATTGCGGTTTTCATTAGCTTTTCTCCAATGACTGATGTATGGATGTGAGACTTGGACTGTGAAGAAGGCTGAGCACCAAAGAATTGATGTTTTTCAACTGTGGTGTTGGAGAAGACTCTTGAGAGTCCCTTGGACTGCAAGGAGATCCAACCAGTCCATTCTGAAGGAGATCAGCCCTGGGATTTCTTTGGAAGGAATGATGCTAAAGCTGAAACTCCAGTACTTTGGCCACCTCATGCGAAGAGTTGACTCATTGGAAAAGACCTTGATGCTGGGAGGGATTGGGGGCAGGAGGAGAAGGGGATGACAGAGGATGAGATGGCTGGATGGTATCAATGGCTCGATGAACGTGAATCTGTGTGAACTCCGGGAGTTGGTGATGGACAGGGAGGCCTGGCTTGCTGCGATTCATGGGGTTGCAAAGAGTCGGACATGACTGAGTGACTGAACTGAACTGAACTGAATGACTGATGATGTGGAGCCTGTTTTCAATGTGGAGCTTCTGATGTGGAGCTTCTATTCACTGGGGAAAGTTTTATTCAAATCTTTTGCTGATTGTCTTTTTATACCTTTTCCAAAAAAGTGAAACTTCTGTGGAGATAGGAGCAATACTTTATACTTCTTTGAACCCCAAATTCCTGCCTAGTACATTATGGGGTCACTCATATAATGGTGGTCCAAATGTTCAAAAGAATGATGATGATTTTATAGATTAAATGGAAAAAAATAATCTCATGCTTTATCTCAGAGGTTCACAAACTCAAGTGCCCACAGTCACCATGCTGGTAACATAAATGGGCAATTTGGGCTGACTATATATAGGAAAGTGGAGAGTGATGGAGACAGCAAGCCTTACTTTAAAAAGACATCTCTTGAGAGCATAGCACTGAAACATATATGTTACCATATGCAAATAGATAACCATCGCAAGTTTGATGAATGACACAGGGCACCCAAAGCCACTGCTCTGTGACAGCCTGGAGGGATGAGGTGTGGAGGGACTTGGGAGGCAGAGCTCAGGATGGAGGGGATATGTGTATACCTATGGCCAATTCATATTAATGTATGGCTAACACCATCACAATGTTGTAAAGTAATTATCCTCCAATTAAAATAAATAAGTCAATTTAAAAAAGAAAATAAAATTATAAAAAGACATTTAAGTTCATTTTAAAAAATCACCGTAACAATAGCCAAGATGTGGAAACCACGTAAATGTCCATGGACAGATGAATGGAGCAAGAAGATGTGGTGTATGTACACAAAGGAATACTACTTAGCCATAAAAAGAACAAAATAATGCCATTTGCAGCAACAGAGATGGAACTGGAGCTTGTCATATGAAGTGCAGTAAGTCAAAAAGAGAAAGACAACTATCGTATGATGTCACTTTATATGTGGAATCTAAAATATGCCGCAAATGAACGTATATGAAACTGAAACAGACTCATAGGCATAGAGAACAGACTTCTAATTGTCAAAGGGGAAGGGAAGGTAGGAGAGGGATGGATTGGCAGCTTGGGGTTAACAGGTGCAAACTTTTATATATAGAACAGATAAACATCAGGATCCTACTGTATAGCGCAGGGAACTACAGTCAATATTCTGTGATAAACCATAATAAAAAAATAACAGGTATGTATATAACTGAATCACTTTGCTATATGGCAGAAACAAACACATTGTAAATCAAATACATTTCAATGAAAAAAAATAGGGAGAGGGAGAGGGTGGGATGATTTGGGAGAATGGCATTGTAACATGTATACTATCATGTAAGAATTGAATCGCCAGTCTATGTCTGATGCAGGATACAGCATGCTTGGGGCTGGTGCACGGTGATGACCCAGAGAGATGTTATGGGGAGGGAGGTGGGAGGGGGGTTCATGTTTGGGAACGCATGTACACCCATGGTGGATTCATGTCAATGTATGGCAAAACCAATACAGTATTGTAAAGTAAAATAAAGTAAAAATAAAAATTAAAAAAAAATCATTGTGCAGCCAAGAAATTTATTTATCACTGTATTTGACCTGCAGGGACGCCAGATTGATACATCTGATAGGCGTACACCAGATCCTTCATCACTGAGCCTAATTCAGGAGAAGGCAGCCTACCATTCAGACTGTGTTTCCCCATCACTCCGTTGCTATGAGAGTCTTCTATGAGTGATTCCGCAGCCTTCTAATAAGTCTTCCATTCTCAAGCTTTCCATGGCCCATTAGGCGACAACCAGAGGTATATTCTTTGAAACCCTGTGGATGATACTGGCACACTGCGAACCCTTCAGAGACTCCTCACTACTCTTTGGATCAACGTGAAATGCTCCATCGTGGCCCCTGCAGGAACTGACCTGAGCTGGTTTCAGTGGTGCCAATGCTCAGCACACATGTTCATCATCGGCTCTCTGCTCCTGCAATTTTATCTTCCTGTAGGATGCCCCCTGCACCTTGTACTTCCGCTTTCAGCTGATAACTCCCACTTATCCTTCTCAGCTTGTATGTGATGCAGTCCCCTCCTATAAACTCCCATGTTGTTGTTCAGTTGCTAAGTCATGTCTGACTCGCTGTGACCCCATGGACTGCAGCAAGCCAGGCTTCCCTGTCCTTCACTATCTCCCTGAGTTTGCTCAAACTCATGTTCATTGAGTCAGAGATGCCATCCAACCATCTCACCCTCTGTTGCCCCCTTCTCCTCTCGCCCTCAATCTTTCCCAGCATCAGAGTCTTTTCCAATGAGTTGGCTCCTATAGGATCCTATATTTCTCTTGTCAGGGTACTCTTCACATTTTATAATTTCCTGTTTTCTTGCTCAATTTCTCTGCTATTTGAGGACAAGGGCTATATGACACTTGTTCACTGGTGGATTATCAGTGACCAGAACTTTTGGTTGCAAAGAAGAATCCAAAAAGACTTAGAAAGGTGGAGAGGGTTGAGCAGGGATAGTGATAGATTGGATAGATTTCAATGCTGTATTGAAAATAGATAACCAACAAGGACCTACTGTTATGTCAAATGAAATCATGTATAAGGGGCTCTCCACGATCTTCACCAGGGCTTCCTTGGTGGGTAGGATAGTAAAGAATCCACCTGCAATGCAGGAGACCTGGATTTGATACTGGGTCGGGAAGATCCCCTGGAGAAGGAAAAGGCAATTCACTCCAGCATTCTTGCCTAGAGAATTCCATGGACAGAGGAGCCTGGCGGGCTACAGTCCATGGGGTCACAGAGAGTCAGACATAACTGAACAACTTTCATTTTCACTTTTCTTTCTTTCCCAGGTTCATCTTGGAGGATGACATGATGCGATGGGGAAGTCTGTAAGCCTGGAGAGAAATGATGTAATAAAATTCCTGCATATATGCACACAAAGTTGATATCTGATTTTCCACTCATACTCTCCTCTGAGTCTGAAGCTTGAAAAATAGCATTTCCACACACCCCCCACCCTGCGCCACCCCCTCCCCCCAGCTTTGGGTTTACTGTAGCTGCTCAAGGAGATAAGATATGGAGCCTGGTGATGAGAAACTCGATGGTGCGATTCTGAGCTGTAGAGCCATCCACGTTGTTGTCTGATGGGTCTTTTCATTCTGGTTTATCGCTCTGCCCCTAACAACCCATTTCCTTCCTGCAACAGAGTCCTGGGGGAATAATAAGCACTTACTTAAGGCACCATTTGCTACAATATGCAAAGTGTGTGCGTGTGTGCACAGTGGGGTCCAACTCATTGCAACCCTATGAACTGTAGCCCTCCAAGTTCCTCTGTCTGTGGGATTCTCCAGGCAAGCATACGGGAGTGGGTAGCCATTTCCTTCTCCAGGGGGTCTTCCCAGCCCAGGGATTGAACCGACATTTCCTGCATCTCCTGCATTGGCAGATTCTTTACCACTGTGCTACCTGGCTGATGGTTACCAAATCATGGGCTTAATCCTCACCCAAGGAAACTCGGTGCTAGGGGTGGTGGAGATCTGTCAATGACCCAAATATGACTGTTTTCTTGATTGGAAGGGCTTAGGTCTTCTGTGAACCTAGCTTAGCAGGATGAAAGCTGCTCGAAAGCTAGCAACTTTCAAGAAAGATACACTTGGGTAGAAGTTTTTTCAAATGACTTTTAAAAACTTTACTTGAAATGATGTCTCTGCACCCCACTGATGATTCAGTCTTGGGTTCCAAGTCTTGAGAGTCTCAGGAAATGTGAACTGAAGATGGAAGTACTTTGTGCTATACCTTTCCCCCATCCTTCGTGGGCAGGATCAGATCTCTTTTATAGAGTGTGACAGGTAAATTCTCCAGATTCTAGGATGAGTAAAATCTGGTTTGTGAAGTCGCTCTTTCAAATTGTCTCTTGTGAAGCTGTTGGCAATACCACAAAGGTGATAATTTGGGTGCGGGGTTGGGTGGGCGGTGGTGGAGGCGGTGGCTTGCTTTTGGTGTTAGGATTTCCTCAATCTTTAAAGCTCTTGAGTCAAAAATAAATAAGGGAGGGAGAGTAAGAGGACTTCTGATTTCTCAGTATTACTAATTATCAGGGACTAAATTTAAGACAATTTTAGCACTTTACTTATTTGGCATAGTTGTAAAATGAGAGGCTTCCTATTAAGTGAGTTATTATATTAAGGGATCTTACCCTATTCAACATATAATTAATTATATTTATAATTATATAGAATATATATATTCTATATATATATGGCTTCTATACAATGTATATAATATATAGAATATATTATAGAAGCCATGATGGAATGGCATACTGACAACTTAGTTTCATCATTAAAAACACCAGATTTAATGCATTTATGTGTCCAGAGCCTCAGCTGAGGCTTAGGTCTAGCCGATTCTTCAACAAATTGGTCCAGGCCATTTTTTGTTTTCTTTCGAAATTCCAGAGTCTCTTTTTAAAGAATTTTTATGTCTCATTTGTGTTATCAGGCTGTGGTCTCTCCCTTCTTTCTGCAAATACCAGGTCTCTTAGCAAACCACTCCCATTCCAAATTTTGAGCCTGTTGCTTCAGATTTTACCATGGGCTAGACAATCAGATCACTGAGCTTGGTTAATCTTATGTAAGAGCAATTAGGCCCAGGGATACTCTCCTAGGGGTGAGACAGAGGAAATTTCCTATATGGAATGTGTTATATCTAATTTGGCTAATTTTTAAAATTCTGGGCTTCTTTTCTGTTATAGGTGATTGAAGACAGGAAAACTCTGTAGAAGTGATGTGTTTTTTCATTACTTCTGAATGTCTGACTGCTTAAAGGACACAATTCTAGAATTGATTGCTACATTCTATTTTCCCTCCCCCTCTTCGGGCTGTAAAGATGCTCATGATGAGAGAGACAGAAAGAGGAAAAGGAACGTGAGAAAGTGAGGGGAGACAGTGAACGTTACAGCGGCTCATCACAGGCCCGTGGCCCAGTTTTCACCTTTGAGAAATCCAGTTTTTCAGTTCTTCTAGAGGTTATCAGATTGTAAAATAAATCACACCAACTGTGTTAGCTTCTTATTGCTGCCGTAACAAATTACCACAAATTCAGTGGCTGAAAAACACAAGTTTAGAGACTTCCCTGGTGGTCCAGTGGTTAAGACTTTGCCTTCTAATGTAAGGGGTACAGGGTTCGAGCCCTGGTTGGGGAGCTAAGATCCACGTGCCTCCAGGCCGGAAAAAGTTAAAACATCAAGGAGAAGCAATATTGTAAGGAATTCAATAAAAACTTTAAAAATGATTCACGTGGTGGCTCAGAAGGTAAAGAGCCTGCCTGCTAGTGCAGCAAGTTCAGTTCAGTCTCTCAGTCGTGTCCGACTCTTTGCGACCCCATGACCCGCAGCATGCGAGGCCTCCCTGTCCATCACCAACTCCTGGAGTCCACCCAAACCCATGTCCATTGAGTCAGTGATGCCATCCAACCATCTCATCCTCTGTCGTCCCCTTCCCCTCCTGCCCTCAGTCTTTCCCAGACGGACCTCTTCTTCCATGATTGTATTAACTTCTCTGACATTGGCCCTCCCAGCTCCCTCTTGTAAGGACCATTGTGATTACATTGAACCCATCCATATAATCCAGGCTAATTTTCTCACTTGGAGATTGTTCATTTCACCACATCTGCGAAATCTCTTTCCATGTAAGGCAACCTGTTCACCGGTTCTGGAATAAGGACTTGGGCATCTTTGGTGAGGGGAGGGGAAAACATTACTGAGCCCACCACACTAACAAACCCACAATATGCTTATTTCAAAACCAGATGGCAGTTTACAATGTATAATCTTAAGATATCTGCTAAGATAAGCGGAATCATCTTTCTACACAGGACGCTCACTTCTGACAGGATGCTGGTCATGTGAAGAGACTAAATTATAGGGGCTTGCTTGATGAACTTAGAACTATGCCAATGGATGTTGCCAAAAAATGACAGTAGCTTGACAAATTGCCCTTTGTAATATACAAATATTTCTACTCAGCTAGGCAGTACTGTCTGTTAGAAGTGGTTTTTAAAAAAATGTTTCTTGAGTTTGATACCCTGACACTCAGATTCCTTGTTTCTTCTCTAACAAAGAATCCATAATTGTTATAATAATGTCTCCTAGTGTACAAACAATGTGATGCAAATTGTGTTAAATTTGTCTTTAATCTACACCTTACAGGCGGTGGGGCTTCCCTGGTGGCTCAGATGGTAAAGAATCTGCCTGCAAGGTGGGAGACCCAGGTTCAATCCCTGGGTGGGAAAGATCCCCTGGAGAAGGAAATGGCAACCCACTCCAGTCTTCGTGCCTGGAGAATCCCATGGACAGAGGAGCCTGGTGGGCTACAGTCCGCAGGGTCAAAAGGAGTCACACGACTGAGTGATTAACACTCTTACAGGTAGTTGAAACGCCTTAGTCAGAACCCATATTCTAGGGTAAAGAGCTAGCATTTGAAGTGTCATAATAAGGTACTAACTCTTCCATTACTTACTATTTCAAGTCTCTGGAAATTTCTGCTGAGAGATTCATCAATTAGCAACTGGGATGTAGGAAATAATTTTTAACCGGTGCAATGAGTGATTTGCAAGGTAAGTGAAATCTTGGCTGGGTCCTAGTACCTTAGGTGAACGAGACATAAGATCCCAGAAGTCCAGCGGGCTGGCATGGTCAGTGTGGAGTCAAGGTCTAGAGTCATCTTAGTCCTTCATCACTTTGCTTCGTGGAGGATGCTGATGTCACACCAGAACCTTTCTACTGGCCTGAGAGTGAAACTTCCATGTAAGGTATTGTAGAGAGCCTGGGGGCAGGGAAGGGACTTTCTGAGCTTTGAGAATATGTCTCATGTTTTTCTGACACCTGCTAGTTAGTAAATACTCCTATATATTGTTCGGAAATTGGACCAAGACTTGCTTTGCTTGAAACCTATCACCTAGTATCGATCTTTTGGAAAGCTGTGTGTCCAGAAGGATGAATTAGCAGGTGCTTGGTTTTCCAGCTTTATTAGCGCTGACATCACCCAGAGAGCTGGTTAAAACACAGATGGCTGCACCCCAGCCTCTGAGTCAGTAGGTCTTGGGTAGAGGGTTGAGAATTTGCATTTCCTACAGGGTCCAAGTTATGTTGCTTCTGTTGGTTGGGGGTGACTCTTTGAGAACCTCTGAACTGGGTTTTGCTATGGCTTCAAACAACAAAGATCTACCTCTTGCTCACACTACACGTCCTGTGAGTTGGTTGGAGGCTGTGCTCTGCATCATGGCTGAGCTCATTTTACAACCACGGCTGATGGAACATTACTGCTTGTGGTATATATGTGAAAGAGTTCTGATGGATATCACACTGGTGATTAAAAGACACCTCAAAATTCATTAGCTGGAGACTACCCTGGTTGTCCAGTGGCTAAGACTCTACTCTTCTATCGCAGGGGGTCTGTGTTTGATTCCTGGTTAAGGAACTAGATCCCATGTGCTGCAACTAAAAATCCCACCTGCCTCAGCTAAGACCTGGTGCAGCCAAATATAAATGCGTGCATGCTCAGTCATAGGCTAAAACCTGCTGCAGCCAAATAAATAAATGCGTGCATGCTCAGTCGTTTCAGTCGTGTCTGACTCTTTGCGACCCCATGGACTGTAGCCTGCCAGGTTCCTCTGTCCTTGGGGATTCTCCAGGTAAGAATACTAGAGTGGGTTGCATGCCCTCCTGCAAGGGATCTTCCTGACCCAGTGATCAAAGCCGCATGTCTTATGTCTCCTGCATCGGCAGGCATGTTCTTTACCTTTAGCGCCACCTGGGAAGCCCAAATCAATAAATTTAAAAAAATTAATTGGCCCGGACTAATCACATGACTCTCCCTCCATGTGAGTGCCAGGAAGTACAATTTTACCTCGTGTCCCAGAGGAGGGTCTCTGAATATTTGTAAAATAGTACTAAAAATTACTGCAAATACTACCCAACTTTGACCAATGGGACCTGGTAACAGGTGATGAGTCAAAATGATTTGTCAGTTCACTCTGTCTGGGCACCATGTGGCTGGTGCCCTCACTGACCTTGGTTATTGTTTAGTCTCCTCAAGTAGAATTTGAAATGATACTAAACACGTTGGTGCAATACCTACAAGGCATCTCTAACTTGCTTCCTCTTAGGTATACGGTTGATCCATTTCTCTCTCTCCACCCATTTTTTTATTCTTAGATTTTATTGCAGATATGATCTTTTCTGACTTTCTTCTTGAATTTTGGAGATAGACTTGGCCTTGTGGGCCTGCTACCCTGATGGGCTGACTGCAACCATATGACAACAAAGTTTGAGAAAATTCGAGTCATCAGCAGTACTTGCTTTGTGGCTCTCTGTCCCTCCTTCTCTCCCTATCTTCTTTGCTTCTTCCTTTCCTTTCTTTCTCAGGCAGCTTTGCAATCAGTTTAACCATCCATGAAACTCCAGCAATATCATATATCACTTGAGCAAAATTTTAAAATTTTGACTCCAAAATTACTTTTCAAGACCACTTTTCCTGCTTCAAACAATATTCCTGTTAAACACTGTCCTCTTACTGGTTCTTAAGTTTTTTGGAGCCAGTCAGAAACAGTGGTTATATCTTTACCAAAGGACAAATTGAGAGGGTGCTTGTTTTGCATTCTTCGCTTCAATCACTTCAGTTCATTAGGGAAATAAACCTGTCAGCACAACGTCTCTGGGTACAGAGGACATGGGTAGGTATATGATTCAAAGGATTGCCCAAGGCTAAGGCCACAGTTAAGCTTTAATTAACTGGGACAGTCAGGGGCAGGTGCTGTAGAAGGGAACGCTACTGCTATTAATATTAATTTTTTATGTGAATACAGGGAGACTCCTGGATGCATTGTTTCATAATTAATTTCCTTAAAAGTTATGAATGTCCTAAATATTCCCTAAAGGAAGGCGAGAGAGATCAATTCATTTAAAGCAGTTTAATTGTTAGAGTCTCTGCTTATGCCACATATATATACACGGCTGGAAGTTTCACTTTCTTGTGTGGGTTTTTAGAGCTGAGAATAGTTCTGCTTTTGAGATGGAAATAGTTAATGATCACTACTATGCTTTTCAGAATAGTTTCAGGGCCTTGGTGGCATTTTTAGGTTGTAGTCTGAAGCAAGGTGAACAAAACCTGTGATTGCTTTGGGGTTTTGATATTTAAATCAGTCATTGCAGGAAATATACAGGTATTTGTCAATCAAATAGCGTTTGCTTTTTTTTTTTTTTTAAAGTTGAGGTCATCCTGCAAATTGGTTTTAGTAAGTCCAAGTATTTTGCTTCTTGCAAAATGTTATATGTGTTCTATTATCTTATTCTCTTCAAAGCTGAATTTGTTTCTTTACCTATTGTTAACATTGATATCTTTATTGTCCTTTACCACAAATCTTTAAGTGGGAACAGGTAAGGCCAAATTATTTGTGTTTGCCCCTTGGCTTAGACACAGGCTGATAAATCACTTTCTGTTGAACCAGATTTTCAGGTAGGACAGAATTCACTGGAAGCTCTAGGCAATGCTGAACTCCACCTGGGGTGAGTGGGAAGGGGCAGTGAGGCAAAGAAGCAAATTTTCCTGAGAATGTGCTCCTTTTCATAAAATGGGGATCATAAGAGAATCTATCTTATGAGATACTGAGAAGATTAAATGATATAAAATGCAAGCAGCAGAGTGAAGAGTAAGTACCTGGCAGATAGCACACACTGTGTATCTCTTGCCTTTAGTTTTGCATTTCTTTCCTATCCCTTCTTCCACAAACAAACAAGCGATCAAGCAACAGGTATATCTTGTCATCCTCCCAGTTGTAAGACAGTGTTGAGCTTGGCAAGATGTATGAGACAAAGTCTTCTCTAAAAGATTTAAAATGATTGGCAAGATGAATCATAAACAAGTGATGATTTAGAAAATTTATAAGAGAAAGAAATTCTCATAAGTTTCCAAATGAGTTTGGCAGAGGGCGTGTGCATCAGAGAAATTCAGGGACTAGAGATAATCATACTGAGTGGAGTAAACCAGAGAGAGAAAGATAATTATCATATGATATGCTTATATGTGGAATCTAAAGAAAAAAAAAATGGTACGAATGAACTTATATACAAAACGGAAAGGGACCAAACTTGTGGTCACCAAAGGCAATATATAAAACAAACTATGGTCACCAGAGGGAAAAGGGAAAGGGATAAATTAGGAATCTGAGGTTAGCAGATATATACTACTATACATAAATTAGCTAACCAATAGGGACCTACTGTATAGCACAGAGAACTATAGTCAATATTTTATAATAACATATAATGGAAAAGAATCACACACACATATGTATAACATACACATATATGTATGTAAACTGAATCACTTTGCTATACACCTGAAACTAATATGACATTGTAAATCAACTGTACTTAAAATAAAAAAAAAGAAATTCACGAGGGAGGAAGTGACTGTGGAGGGCAGTGGTCCGGAAGGCATCACAGCGGGGCAGTCATGTGGATGGGTACAAAATGTGGAGGTGGAGGTGAAGGTAGGAAGAACATGGAGAGAGTATTTGTGTATTTGGCAGAAAAAAAAAAAAAGAGAAAAGACTGAAAGCACCCAGGCAAGAAAGTGCAAGTTGTGTTTGAGGAATAGTAAATCACTTAGTTTGTTGGCAGGAAAGTACTCTGTTGGTGAATATTGAATGAGAAAAACATGTGTAGAGTCACTTCAGGGAGGAAACCTGTTGGTATATGTATGTTTTTGTTAGCACCATCTTGTGAGATAAAAAATACATGTCTGCTAACATTTCATATCTAATTAGGATTAGATATGCTGGGAACACATATCTAATTCTTCCCGCTAGTCCTAACATGATTATTAACATGCTGCTGCTGCTGCTAAGTCACTTCAGTTGTGTCCGGGTCTGTGAGACCCCATAGGCGGCAGCCCACCAGGCTCCCCCGTTCCTGGGATTCTCCAGGCAAGAACACTGGCGTGGGTTGCCATTTCCTTCTCCAATGCAGGAAAGTGAAAAGTGAAAGTGAAGTCGCTCAGTCGTGTCCAACTCTTTGCATCCCCATGGACTGCAGCCCACCAGGCTCCTCCATCCATGGGATTTTCCACGCAAGAGTACTGGAGTGGGGTGCCCTTGCCTTCTCCGGTTATTAACATGAGCCACTCATAAACATGGCTTCCCTGGTGGCTCAGCAGTAAAGAATCTACCTGCCAGTACAGGAGACCAGGGTTCAATCTCTGGGTCTGGAAGATCCCCTAGAAGAGGGCATGGCAGCCCATGCCCTCTACTATTCTTGCCTGGAGAATCTCATGGACAATGGAACCTGGCTACAGCCCATGGGGTCACGAATCAGGCACAACTTAATGACTAAACAACAATGATACACCTATAATCAGGGCAATGTAAAGCCATGATCATGTTAAATTTTCCTCGGAGGACGCTTTCACTCTTTTGCTCACAGGTTTTTTTTTTTTTTTTTTTTTTAATAAATGGCTCTCCAAGCTAATCAGATGTCATACAGTATTTATCTGACATCATAAAGTATTTATCTGTTTTGATAGATTGCTTTTCTTGGCACTATCCATTTTAGGCCCATGAGACCTACTTATTGACCTGACAATAAAGTACATTCAGTCTAGGATCAATAGATAAATATATCATATTAAATTTGATTATCTATTAAAACATACCTGCTGTTTTCACAGCTTATCATTTTCTGTGGTGCAGGTGCTGAAATGTATTGAACAGCTTAAATAATTAATGCGTTTGTCACAACTTTCATCAAAGCCCTGACTTTATTTAAAGTCAGTTTTACCTCTAGTATGGAATTATTTTAGGTAGACAGATTGTTTTAACAAAGTATCTGGGAACATATATAGCCCAAGTGTCCAAGCTGATGTTTTGCACGATTAAAATAAGGCCTTCCTAAAATATCCAACTAAGCTCAGATCTAGGAGACATATTGTTGTTACCAGAAGCTTGGCCTCTCTGTATACAGATGCCAAAACTACTCTCAGGGAGAGTTTTGGATGAATTGGAAAGGGTAGCTTTATTATTTTGCCAGGCAAAAGGAGACACACCAGATTTTTGCCATGAAAAACGATGTGTCCCAACTGCAGAGGATTTGATGAAGTGTTTTATGACAATGATTCAAAGGTGGGGTCTCTGATAAGATTACGGTTAGAGCAGGTCAGTCCTGGGTGTTCATTGGAAGGACTGATGTTGAAGCTGAAACTCCAATACTTCGGCCACCTGATAAGAAGAGCTGACTCATTTGAAAAGACCCTGATGCTGGGAAAGATTGAGGGCAGGAGGAGAAGGGGATGACAGAGGATGAGATAGTTGGATGACATCACTGACTTGATGCACATGAGTTTGGGTAAACTTCGGGAGTTGGTGATGGACAGGGAGGCCTGGCGTGCTGTGGTTCATGGGGTCCCAGAGTTAGACACAACTGAGCGACTGAACTGAACTGAACTGTGCTCCCTTCATCTCTTCTCAAGTAGTCTGACTAATTTTGATGAGTTTTTCTGGTCCCTTTAACTTGGAGGTGGTTTCTTAGCTGATCCTTCCTTGATTCAGTTCAGTTCAGTCTCTCAGTTGTGTCCGACTCTTTGCGACCCCATGGACTGCAGTACGCCAGGCTTCTCTGTCCATCACCAACTCCTGGAGCTTACTCAAACTCATGTCCATTTCTTTGACTAGCAACTGTATGAATCCACCCTTTGAAACTCAGGGAACGTCATGGTGGCTGGAGTCTTGCCTACAAGAAATGGGGGACCAGAAGGCCTCCATGCACGGGAGCCCCACGGGTCCCACTTGGCTTCATTATTCATGACAGATGCTTCTTCTTTTAAGATTTTTTTTTTAAGTGACCATAATCAAGAGGGTCTAGGATAAAAGAAGTCTTCCCTCGTAGCTAAGTCAGTAATGCAGGAGACCCAGGTTTGATCCCTGGGTTGGTAAGATCCTCTGGAGAAGGAAATGGCAACCCACTAGCGCCACACGGGAAGCCCTCTGAAACCACAGAGCTATCTACAAAAGCAGGCTCTTGTACTGGACACTCTTGGCTGCAGAAGCAGATACACACCCAGGCACGCCAGCTCTGCACACGGCTCCAAGGCCACATGGCCAAAAAAGAATAAAAAAAAAAAAGGAAAAAGAAAGAAAGAGAGGACAGGAGACTCAGGACCAGAAAACATAAGAGGGAGTATGATGAGGACATATAGGGGTGAAGTCTCTGCTGAGGAGGTGCCAAGTTGGTGGGTTTTGGAGGGTGTCAAATATAATAGGTAGAAAACGTCAATTATTGAAAACATTTTAAAGACAAGCCTTGAAGGTCTCTAGCCCTTGCCTTAGCAGTAAATGACCCACTGATCATAAGGTGTAACTTTCTGTTGTAATGTTTGGTAGACACGCACACTCAATACAAAGTTTAGTGGGGACCAGAGCAAACCATTCCAATCCTAGGGGGACACATTCTCCTGCATTCTGGTTGCTCATGCCCTTCAGGGTTTTAGATACTTGCCAGTCTGAGCCCCAGAAACCTCGGAGGTCTTCTTTCACTTTGGTATTGATTTCCTGGCTCCAAATACCTTGTTTGGCTCATAGCAAAAATGGCATTGGGATTTTCCATTTCCACTCATTGCCAAAACCTCTGGCACCTATCTTTTCATTATTCTTTCATTATTCTTGTTTTGTGTGTTTTTTCCTCTCTGGCTCTCGTCAACCCTGACAACCGAGGCCATGGAATCCCTAGGCCTGCATCATCACCTTGGATTTCCCTGGACCCTTACCTCACTCATGGGATCATGGAAGCTGTATTAGGTGACACAGTGGTAAAGAATCTGCCAGCCAATGCAGGAAACTCACAGGAGACTCAGGTTCAATCCCTGGGTCGAGAAGTTCCCCTGGAGCAGGAAATGGCAACCCACTCCAGTATTCTTGCCTGGAGAATTCCAGGGACAGAGGAGCCTAGTGGGCTACAGTCCACAGGGTTGCAAAGAAGCATTTGTCATGAATAATGAAACTGAGCAACTAAGCACACACACACACACACACACACACACACACACACACACACACACACACACACCTAAACTTAGCTGCTTAAAACAAAAGTCATTTATAATTTCCCAGCTTCTGAGGGTCAGAAATTTGGCAGATGCTTAGCTCAAGGGTTCTGGCTTAGGAAGGCTTACAGCCACTGTATTGGTCAGGGCTACAGTCATCTCAGAACTTGACTAGGGCCAAAGGATCCAAGTCTAAGTCCCCTGATGGGATGGCAGCAAGCCCCAGTTTCTTTTCTGCAGAGCCAGTGATACTCCAGAAAGCTGGCCAGAAAGCCAGGGAGCACTTATGATTGAAGATGCTTTTAATAGGGGGCTTCCCTGGTGGCTCAGACACTGAAGAATCTGCCTGCAATGCAGGAGACCTGAGTCTGAACCCTGGGTTGGGAAGATCCCCTGGAGGAGGGAATGGCTAACCCACTCCAGTATCCTTGTCTTGAGATTCCCATGGATAGAGGAGCCTGGAAGACTAAAATGGTCCATGGGGTTGCAAAGAGTCGGACACGACTGACTGACTAACATATAGCAGTTTTGGCTTTTATAACGAAATGTCAGAAGGGTCATTGCTTCACTCTGCTGAGAACTTTCTGTCATGTAGACCATCCGTGGCACAAGGCAGGAGGGAACTATGCAAGATATGAATGTCAGAGACAGGGGTCACTGGGGGTCTCCATGGAGGCTGGCCACTGTAGGAGCTTTCACCCCAGTTTTGTGCAGTGCTCTCCCAGCTCCATGCCTGTCTAGCTGTTTCCTCCATCATCTGTCCTGCTCCAACACGGCGCTGAAAGACACAGCACATTTTCTGGAAAGCACTAGTCTGCTGACTGAATGCCTTTTGTATACCAAATTCCATACTGTACACCACAGAGGCTTCTGAAACAAGAAGACATAAGCTCTAAGACCTTCATTATATCTGAGAAAACAGAACACACGCCAGGACCCTTAGAACCCTTCTCATGGAGAATATAGAAAATGAGCTCAGCTATAGCTTAGGCAAAATGGGGGATTCCCTGAAAGACCCATGTAGCCACAGGAAGGAGAGTGGTGTGGACACAGCAGGATGCAAGATGCAAATCCCAGCAGGACTCTCCCCAGACTGGCTTCAGACTCACTCAGACTGGCTTCTTTCTCATGCCAAGCACCAAAGATCTGGCAGCTCAGGGGCTGTGTATTGAAGCTGCACTGTGTAGGAGATAGGTTTCCCTGGTGGCTCAGACGTTAAAGAGTCTGCCTGCAGGGTGGGAGACCCAGGTTTGATCCCTGGGTCAGAAAGATCTTCTGGAGAAGGAAATGGCAACCCACTCCAGTATTCCTCCCATGGACAGAGGTACCTGGCAGGCTACAGTCCGTGGGGTAGCAGAGTCGTACAAGACCGAACAGTTTCAAATTCTAAAATTTAAAGGAAGGGGTTTGATTGGATCAGTCTGATTCCTGGATTAGCCAGTCAGCATCCATCTTTTACTCTGTCCAACCCTCATCAGATGTCGACATCACGGCGGGCATTGGGGTGGCTGTGGGGATCACAAAGATAAAACTTTAAAGCAGATTCCCGGTTATATGGGGGATAGGGAGGTGGGGGAGGGAAGGTTAAGAGACGCCTGTGTAGACTTGAAGCCATCCCAAAGAGAAGACCCTGCCTGCAAGAAGTCCTGCATATTAGAGAAAGGGCCCATGAGAGTAGGGGTGAGCCTGTCGACTGTGTGAAACTGTATCTCATTTCTAGTATATTCCAAGATTCCATTCTTTTCCTCTCCCTCTATTCAGTTGGGTCTACCTAATTCTGTCCAGGTTGTCTTTTTAAGATGCCAGTTACATTCATAAAGAAGCCCTTCCCAGACTGTGTTCTGAGTAGTTTGTAGTTTGCTGGAAGCCTTAGATTTCTAACAAGTCATAATAGTTTCTGACAGGATCTTTCTTTGGAAAGAAAATGTGAGAAAGCAAGGGGGATAAAAATGTCTTTGTTTTCACGGAGGCACAGTCGGGATGAATAATTAAGAAATTGATACTGAATTCAGCAGCATGATCTGAGCTGTTCGTTTTCAAAAGAAGGTGGATGAGGGTGTGGGTGTGTTTGTGTTTCCAGATGACAGGTGGAATTTCCTGAGTTTTCTTGTGTTTCTGTTAATGATTCCATCCAACCAGCTGATGGGGCTGAACTCTCTCCTGGATGAGTAGAGCTGTTTTTCCAAAACAACACGCTTAGAACCACTACATGGCTACTCAACTGACATGATCTCAGAAAGAGCTAGGGCGTTAAGTGGAAAACGACACCTTCAGCTTTGTGTTCAATATCAAAATGTCTTTGTCAGAGAGACAAAATTTTCATTTCTATGGCTTAAAAAAGAGACAGGACTTCCCTGGTGTTCCAGGGGTTAAGGCCCTTGCAGAGAGTGCAGGTTTGATCACTGGTTGGGGAACTGGGTTTCTACACGCCACATCACATGGCCCAAAAATTAAAGAAAAAAAAAAAATTTACAGGTCTTCCCTGGTGGCTCAGTGGTAAAGAATCATCAGCCAGCCAATGCAGGGGACATGGGTTCTGTCCCTGGTGTGAGAAGATGGCACAGGGCATGGAGCCACGAAGCCTGTGGGCCACAGCTACTGAGCCGTGCTCTAGAGCTTGAGAGCCGCAGCTTCTGAAGCCCGAGCGCGCTACAGCCTGTGCTCAGCAACAGGGGAGACCACCGCAGTGAAAAGCCCGAGCACAGCGGCTAGAGAGTAGCCCCCACTAGCCACAGCCAGAGAGTAGCCCCCTCTAGCCGCAACCAGAGAGTAGCCCCCTCTAGGCACAACTAGAGGAAGCCAGAGCGAGGCAACGAAGACCCAGCACAGTCAAAAATAAATACATAGACTTATAAAAATAAGCAAAAATAAAAAAGAGGCAGGTATAAATATTTCTGAAAGAGGATACTGACCAGGATACTGATACCTTGTACTAAATGTTAATAAATCCTTTCCAATACCCTCCTGGATTTTAAAAAATTGAATGAGGCATGTGCACGTGTAAGCATGTGTGTGTGTGTGTGTGTGAGAGAGAGAGAGAGAGAGAGAGAGATAATTAGGTTAGGGACTTGGATTTCTAACTCTGCCTAATACAGCAGTTTGCTTAGAGCTGAGCATCATGAATTTTCATTGCGCTTCACGCCGCAAACAAATTGATGATTTTGAATGGGAATTCTGTCTGCAACATAATAACCTAGGGTCTGACACTGGACTCTCTCAGAATATTTATGTCTTTGATGATTTATTTTAACAATCTGTCTGAATATTAACATTCCAATGAGCCTAGTTTTTTTTCAAAACTGAATTCTTTCAATAGGCACATGTGAGTTAACATTTTCCCCTCAAATGTCTCATTGAGGAGCAGAGAATAGTTCAATATTCTTTTCCCAGTGTGGTATCACTAGTGCATTATCTACTTCAAATGACAACCTTTGGCAACAATTCAGATCAGATAAGGCCTGTTATTTATTTAAGGTCCTTTAAGAGCACAGCCAATTAGAGACTTTTGAATAGTACTCCCATCACTGAGGTTTCCTAGAAAGGGCTCAGTAATGGGGTTTTAGAGCTCCCGTTACAAGGCATGGCAGGTTGCCTGTTCTCAAAGGGATGTTTATTTTTGGAAATCTGTGATTCTCTTGTTAGACTCACACTCCTTTGATTGTAGGTGTTTCAAAGAAACCTGAGCCCTTGTCCAGCTATTTCTATAAAACCACCTACTTCCCCCCACCCCCTCCCTGACAGAGGTGGCTGGCAAGAAAGAATTCAGTAAAAATAGGTTTAATAAAACTACTCTGCTTGATTCAACTGACCTCATATAAATAATTCATCAAATTTCTATTAATGAAGTACTCCATTAATTCATTCATTCAGCCAGTTTGTTGAGGGCTCACTGCAGTCAAGGCAATAAGTAAGTTCTCTACTCTGATTTGATAGCAAGCAAATGGACAGTGAGCACACATATATGTATAAACATATGTGTGTCAACAACATCAGATAGCAGGCAAAGGCCAGGCTGAAAATCCCCCCAATGTGATGGGCTAGACAGTGATGGAGCCAGTACCCTAGCTGAAGGAGTTTACGTGTCTCATTTAGGAGTCATTTATGTGAGGTCCATGTGATCAGAAGGAGTTAAGCTGGTGATGACCTAGGGACGAGTATTCCAGGTTGAGAGAAGAACTGCTTCAAAACCCCCACAGTTGGATGAGCTTTGGCATGTTGGAGGAAGAGAAAAAAAGTCCACGTGATGAAGTTCAGGGAGAGGGCTTTGGAGAAGTGGGCAGGGTCTCCATCATGGACAACTGTTGGTCAGAAGTTTAGATCTTATTTTAAGTGCTGCTGCTGCTAAGTCGCTTCAGTCATGTTCGACTCTGTGCGACCCCATAGACTGGTTATTGAAGAGTTGTAATCGGAAGAATGTCATGGCCTAATTTAACTTTTCTGCGGCAAACGAATGAAAGGAAACAAGAGAGGAAGTAGGGAGATCAAGTAAGAGGCAATTATAGTAGACTAGGAGAAGGAAATGGCAACCCACTCTATTATTCTTGCCTAGAGAATCCTGTGGACAGAGAAGCCTGGCGGGCTGCTGTCCATAGGGTAGCACAGAGTCAGACATGACTGCAGTGACTTAGCATGCATGCATGCATTGAAGAAGGAAATGGCAACCCATGCCAGTATTCTTGCCTGGAGAGTTGCAGGGACAGAGGAGCCTGGTGGGCTTCTGTCTATGGGGTCACACAGAGTTGGAAGCAGCAGCATAGTAGACTAGGCCAGTGGCTCCAGTTGTAGAGAATGCTGAGCCTGGAGAGTGACGGAGGGGGCACTGGAGAAAAGAAAATATTTATGTTTTTATATATATATATATATATATATATACATATGTCTGTATATGCATATACATCTATATATGATTTAAATTTTTTCCTTTAAACTTTCTGTTTCTATATTATATGTTTCTATACAATGGCACCCCACTCCAACACTCTTGCCTGGAAAATCCCATGGACAGAGGAGCCTGGAAAGCTGCAGTCCATGGGGTTGCTGAGGGCAGGACACGACTGAGCAATTTCACTTTCACTTTTCACTTTCATGCACTGGAGAAGGAAATGGCAACCCACTCCAGTGTTCTTGCCTGGAGAATCCCAGGGACGAGGGAGCCTGGTGGGCTGCCATCTATGGGGCCGCACAGAGTCGGACACGACTGAAGCAACTTAGCAGCAGCATACTGTAATATGCGTATCTACCATTGTAGATATGTTATTCATAAAGAAATCAACATACAAGGACTATTCTGGTGATCCAGTGGTTAAGACTTTGATTTCTAATGCAGGGGGTGCAGGTTCGATCCCTGGACAACAGCTAAGATCCCACATGCCTTGTAGCCAAAAAACGAACCCATAAAACAAAAGCAATATTGCAACAAATTCAATTAAGACTTTAAAACTGGTCCACATTAAAAAAAAAAAAAAGAAATCATACCTAATGATGAGTGTGTGTGCTCAAAAAGATATTTTTTCTATGTCACTATGAGCCAAAGGTTTTGGAAGTCCTCGGTCAAGGGGTCAAATGATAATGACTTAGATTTGGTGGTGATGGTGACTTGGATTTGGTGTTGATAGTGGAGGTAAAAGGCAGTAGATGCGTTTGGGATAAGGTGGGAAGATAAAGTTAAAAGAATTTGTTGATGATTGAGTTGTACTCGTGGAGAAGGAAATGGCAACCCACTCCAGTGTTCTTGCCTGGAGAATCCCAGGGACGGGGGAGCCTGGTGGGCTGCTGTCTATGGGGTCGCACAGAGTTGGACACGACTGAAGCGACTTAGCAACAGCAGCAGCAGCAGCAGCAGGGTTGTGCTAGATTCAGGATGGGGCCATGAGAACATCTGTGGCTCAAGACACAGCCCAGCCCTCAGGGAGCCCTGTAGGATATTCTTGACTCAGGAATGAGGATGCAACAATTTTTGAGTTTTTGTTTCCTTATCACTTTCACCTATGATGTGACTCACATTTCCCTGAGTAAAAATAAATTTCTCTTCATGTCCAGCTGACCTCTTTGCACAACTCTCGGGGCCACCATTAGCAGTATATTCTCTGGGGTTGTGTTTCATGAAGTTGTCCTCCAGGACAGAACATTCAGTATTATACATTGAGAAGATGTTACGTGCGTGTGTATGTGTAATCTTTGAGAATCTTTTCCAGTAGCGTGTCTCTAATTTAGGTTTATTCCACCCCTACCCTCTCCATCTCCTACTGCCAAATGAGAGTCTTTCCTTGAGATTATGGAAATGAATGAATAATTTGAGATTGACCAACTACTTTATGGCTGAGAGTTCAGGTCTCAAGGAAGAGCAGCAACCTTAAGGTGGGACTTGGGGCCCTGAGCGGAGGCTCTCATTTGTTCTTAGTGAATTTGCTTATAAAAGAGTATAGGAACTTCCCTGGTGGTCCAGCGATTTTAAGACTTTGCCTTTCCACTGCAGGGGGTGTGGGTTCAATCCCTGGTTGGGGAACTAAGATCCCACATGCACATGGCCCCCAAACCAAAACATAAAACATAACTAATATTGTAACAAATTCAATAAAGGCTTTAAAAATGGTCTACATCAAAAAAAAAAAAAAAAGTAACCCTGGGGTTTCCACATGTGATCTGTTTTTGCCCTTGGTCAGGCTGGATGTCACTCATAATACACACCTGCTCACTTCATCCCGTCCCCAGCCTCCAAATAACCTACCCACACTAATGGCATTAGTGAACTAGATGAAATCTTGGACATTGTGTCCCCAGAATATGTTTGTCCTTTCCTGAGTCACTCTCATCTCTGCATTCAGAGAATCTTTTCCTCAGGCAGCCCTGGGCCTGTCTTCATTCTGTTCAGCCTCCTTTATCACACAAAACTGTTCCTTTCTTCAGGGCACAGGTTACTATGCGTTCTTCAAATTATGTTCTGGACAAACCAGGTCCCTCACTGAGATGGAATTCGTATAACAACATCTACAAAGATAAAACTTTATGTTGTTACAGGGAGATTGCAATAATTGTTGTATGTTAACAATGGTATGTAGATGACACCACCCTTATGGCAGAAAGTGAAGAGGAACTAAAAAGCCTCTTGATGAAAGTGAAAGTGGAGAGTGAAAAAGTTGGCTTACAGCTCAACATTCAGAAAACGAAGATCATGGCATCTGGTCCCATCACTTCATGGCAAATAGATGGGGAAACAGTGGAAACAGTGTCAGACTTTATTTTGGGGGGCTCCAAAATCACTGCAGATGGTGACTGCAGCCATGAAATTAAAAGACACTTACTCCTTGGAAGAAAAGTTATGACCAACCTAGATAGCATATTCAAAAGCAGAAACATTACTTTGCCAACAAAGGTCCGTCTAGTCAAGGCTGTGGTTTCCCCAGTGGTCACGTATGGATGTGAGAGTTGGACTGTGAAGAAGGCTGAGCACCGAAGAATTGATGCTTTTGAACTGTGGTGTTGGAGAAGACTCTTGAGAGTCCCTTGGACTACAAGGAGATCCAACTAGTCCATCCTAAAGGAGACCAGTCCTGGGTGTTCATTGGAAGGACTGATGCTGGGGCTGAAACTCCAGCACTTTGGCCACATCATGTGAAGAGTTGACTCATTGGAAAAGACCATGATGCTGGGAGGGATTGGGGGCAGGAGGAGAAGGGGACAACAGAGGATGAGATGGCTGGATAGCATCATCAACTCGATGCACATGAATTTTCGGTGATCTCCAGGAGTTGGTGATGGAAAGAGAGGCCCGGTGTGCTGCGATTCATGGGGTCGCAAAGAGTTGGACACGACTGAGCCACTGAACTGAACTGAACTGAACTGAATACTGGTATTGTTGCTATGTTGAAATGAACTCTAAATAACTGGCCGATGGATGAACTCTCAGAATAGAATTTATATTTATATTAGAGATCCCCTTATCTATTAAATTTGAAAACGGAACCTTCACTTTGTTCTGATAGCGCAGTGTACTCTATTTATCCTGAGGTGAAGAGCACACAAGTCTTTTTTCCTAAGAAACAGGAAAAGTATCTTTTATAATGTTACAATGTTTTAGTTTTTCATGGAAACCGAAGCACTACGCAAGCAGTTAAAAGATTTTGTTGTTGTTACTATGACAGTAGGGAGGCTTACATTATAGTGGATTAAAGCCATTTTTTAAGAAGGACAGAAAGTCATTATTTTCTAATGAAAAACAGGAAAAAAACTACTTGCCATTTTGTTCCTATTGCTGTTTTGGGGGAGAAACTAAAGGCTTAGACTCTGTGTTTTGGTCTTGAATGCTTGAAAAGCAGTAGAAATAAGACTCCTGCACTCTCACAATTGCAAATCACCATAGGATAATTGAACATATATGCAGGAAATAGCTCAAGATACTTGGTGAATTGATAGAAGCCAAGTGGACAATTCATCATTTCATTTGGCAAATACCATTAGTAGTCCTGTTGTTAAGAACAGCCGTATATCAGTATTGGCGTTTGAGTAAAAGATGAAAATATACGTTGAAAATATAAAACTTTCAAGTGTTGGGCAGTTGTCAACTGCCTCCTGCATTTTGAGCAGCCTCATAATGTCTGGAGAATTCACCGCCTATATTAGTTTTCTGTTGCTGTTATTTAAAAATTACTACAAACAGTGATTTCACAAGAGTCAGACACAACTTAGTGACTAAACCACAGTGATTTAAAAAACACAAAGTGGTTGTCTTACAGTTTTGGAGATTGGCAGTCCAAGATCAGTGTCTCTGAGTTAAAACTAACGCACCACAGGCCAGTGTTCCTTCTAGTCTTTAGAGTCTGTTTCCTTGCCTTTTCCAGCTTCTAGAGCCTGCCTGTATGCCTTCAGCTGATGCTCCATCCTCCGCTATCAAAGCCAGCACAGGATCGCCAGCTCCCTCTGTGTTCACTGCTTCCATCACCACACCTCCTCGTCTGTTCCTCGCAACCTCCTGTCTTCATCCCATAAAGATGCTTGGGATTAGACAGTGCTTGTTGCTCAGTCGTGTCTGACTCTGTGACTCCATGGACTGGAGCCCATCAGGCTCCTCTGTCCATGGGATTCCCCTGGCAGGAATAGTGGAGTGGGTTGGCATTCCCTTCTCCAGGGGATCTTCCTGACCCAGGGGTCTAACCTGGGTCTCCTGTACTGAAGGCAGATTCTTTATTGTCTGAGCCACCAGGAAGAACTAAGGCCCACCCAAATAATCCAGGATGATTTTCTCATCATGAGAGCCTTAATCACATCTTCAAATTCTCTTTTACCTTGGAAGGTAACACATTCTTGGGTTCTGGGGATTAGAAGATGGATGTCCTTGGGGACCGTCATTCTGTGGGCCATGTCACCTTTAAGTTCACTATCTGGACCTTTATGTAGGAGCTTTCTCTCCCTGCTTTCTTTGTCAGTTCACGTGCGTGCTAAGTTGTGTCCAGCTCTTTGTGATCCCATGGGCCATAGCCTGCCAGGCTCCTCTGTCCATGAGATTCTCCAGGCAAGAATACTGGAGTGGGTTGTCATTTCCTTCTCCAGGGGATCTTCTTGACCCAGGGATAGAACCCACATCTCCTGCATTGGCAGGTGGGTTCTTTACCAACAGAGCCCCCTGAAAAAGCCTGGTACCAAACTGAGGAGAGGCATAGGAAGATCCTCGGAGGAGGGAATGGCTCCCCACACCAGTATTCTTGCCTGGGAAATCCCATGGGCAAAGGAGCATGGTGGGCTAAAGGCCATGGGGTCACATGGGACTCGGACATGACTGAATCTCCTTAGCACAGAGGCACCCATGTGACCAAGGAGATACAAATGAGATGCACTTGTGCTGAAGTTGGATTTACAGTGAATCCCCCAAAGAAATGGAGGTCTTGCATGTGGTTTCATCCTGACTTGGCTGGGAAGCTGACAGTTGGAAGAGAATAGATGGAAAGTATGGCTGGTCTCTGGGGAGTAACCTGCCATGCTGGGTCCTTGTTTTGGGATAATGTCAGCAGCCTCTAGGTCATAGATGGTATAACTTGGGTTTTGTGCTTGGTCACTTAACTAACCTAAAACCTATTCTTTGACTCATCTGAAGATTCTGAGAGCTATGTATTATCCTGGACTAAATTCCTTTTCTGCTTAAACAGCCAATTTACTGTTGTTAGGAGTTAACAACCCTGAGTAATGTAATTTATCACAATAAGGACCGTCTAATGTGGTCCAAGTTAGAGCCACAAACATGCATCAGTGTTTAAAAAGCAGCATGGTAGCGCCCTAATCAAGGAAATACAGCATAAACACCTCATCTAAAACCCCCATCCTAATATTCTCTGGAATCTAAAAATAAAATCTTTGCTTCTCAGTTCCTCAGCTGGATACTTCCCCTGTTCCAGATTAGTAGCTTATTTGTGGCTTTATTAGTAACATGAAGATATTGACTTTTTCTCTGCTCACTGAATAACAAATCAATTCTTTCTAATATAAGTTTCTTTCTCTCTCCTAAAACTGGAGTAGAATGGTTTGTATTTCTAAATTTCTAGATCTACCCTCCAGTTGTTCCTTTTAAAAAGATTTTATTAAAGGTCTTTATAGAGCAACATCCAGACTCCAAATCTAGTGGCCAAGGAGACCCTATTATGCTGTGAGTGCTGGCTGGGGCATGGCAGGTAGCTCTGGCTTCCCACCCTTCTCTTCCGAGGTAGGGGTGGTGGGCAGTATTTCATTTTTGGGTTCCAGACTGTTGATGTGACCAGGCAGAGGCTTCTTGCATGCGTGCATGCTGAGTCGCTCCAGTCATGTCTGACTGTTTGTGACCCTATGGACTGTAGCCCACCAGTCTCTTCTGTCCATGGGATTCTCCAGGCAAGAATACTGGTGTGGTTGCCATGCCCTCCTCCAGGGGATCTTCCCCATCCAAGGATTGAACCTCTGTCTCTTAAGTCTCCTGCATTGGCAGGCTGGTTCTCTACCACTAGCACCACCGGGGAAGCCCTAGGGACTTCTAAGGGCCAGTCTTATCAGCTGAGTCCTAAGGCAGCACGATCTTCATCTTGATGTCCAGCACAATCTGTGTGAGCAGCACATGGCACGCAGCAGGGTCAACATCACAGTTAACAGGGTCCTCACTGCGGACCACCAGGCTGTCCACAGACTTCATGGGTTTAGCTCTCTGTCCTTGGAGTTTCCCAGACACCACGACTTCACAGTCCTTGGCTCTACTCTCCGTGATGAACCACAGCATACCAGGGCAGGCCCTAGCCCTGCCAGGCCTCCTGGGAGCTTCTAACGCAGACGCAATGCCTGGGGAAGGATAGGCAGACCTCTTGTGGCCACCTTTCCAGCATAAAGTTCTACACTGCCCTCAGAGAAGCCAAATCTCTTCTGAACCACCAAGAACATTCTGTATCCTGGTGGCCAAGATAATGATTTCTGTCCTGGTTGATGTAACTTGGACTTCAAGCCCAGAGCACCCATCTTCAGCCAGCTCTCACATGAGAAACTCGTTCAGTTGAGCTTTGAAGATGCCATCAGTGACAAGCTTCCTCTTCTTGGAAATCTGCACCACCATCTTGCCTTCATGCTCTGCTGAAAGGAAAGTACCCTCTGGTTCTTAATTTAGCTGATTTTTCTTTGGAAGCTCAAAGATGGCAGTTTTGAAAGTTTACTCCCAAATTCTTAGAGGTACCTGACTTGTGTAGTTCCATTTTCTTTTTAGATTTTTTTCTTTGTTAACAGCTTTCTCCCCTTATTTGTTCACATCTATAGAGCTCTGGGAGTTGGTGATGGACAGGGAGGCCTGGCGTGCTGCGATTCATGGGGTCACAAAAAGTCGGGCACAACTGAGCGACTGAACTGAACTGAACGGATAGAATACAATGAATGAAAGTCACTTGGTCATGTCCAACACTTTGTGACCCCACGGACTACACAGGCCATGGAATTCTCCAGGCCAGAATACTGGAGTGGGTAGCTTTTCCCTTCTCCAGGGGATCTTCTCAACTGAGGGACTGAACCCAGTCTCCTGCATTGCAGATGAATTCTTTACCAGCTGAACTACCAGGGAAGCCCCTATAGAACAGAGTTGACTATATAATAGAATTAAACATGCATTCAGAAAATAATTTCTTGGATCATGATAAGAGACTGAAGGTTTCTGGTTCAAGAAGGCAAAGTAGGAGGAGCGTGCCCTTGCCTCCTTCCATGAATGCACCAAATCAACTGCTATGCTTGGAACATTTCCTCTTGGGGTGGAGTGGTGGGGGAAGGTAATAAGATATTGAGTATTGCTATCACATCACAAGTCTGTATCTAGTAGACAATAATGGATAAAAAAATAAGCAAATATTGAGACTACTAATCAAGGTAGTTGAGATGAAGGGAGCGATCTTCTACTTTTGTAGAAATTTGGATGGCATTCTGTGACATTTTGGCAAGTTTTAGAGGTGTAAAGCTTAGCTAAAAACAGCTTTCAGGCTCCGGTTATTAATAGACTCATCTTTAGTGAACCAAAATAATAGTTTTCACATGTAAAACCAAGGTCCCCTAGCAGTTCTTCTGTGCTGAATTTTTCCCAAGCCCTTGAACTCTGCAATTACTAAGGTTTAAGGTGGTGTATGACAGTTTGATAAGTAGGACAGTAACAACTGTGATCAAATCATAGCCCTTCCACACTGAAGGTAGTGTGAAAAATACCCTTTCTTTGATCTCTTTCAAGTGAAACTAATGAGTGTTTACTTATCAGACACTGACAACATGCCCGACATTGTCACAGATCTTACCAAAAATAAAAGAAGAAACTCCCAAGGTCTTGCCTTCTCAGGAATTTAAAATTTAATTGGAGAAGGAACATTTTTATTTAAGGAAAACTAAGGAATTAAATGGGCTTCCCTAGTGGATCAGACTGTAAAAAATTCACCAGCAATGCTGGAGATGTGGGTTCAGTCTCTGGGTTGGGGAGATCTCCTGGAGAGGGGAATGGCTACCCACTCCAGTGTTCTTGTCTGGAGAATTCCATGGACAGAAGAGCCTGATGGGCTACAGTCCATGGGGTCACAAAAGGTCAGATATGACTGAACAACTAATCACACCAGCACACAAAGAGTAAAATATGACAATGTGTGGAACTGAATGCAAAACCGAGGGCTACAGACTGTGTCTTACCTAATTTAGGAGTTTAGACAAAGGACAGAGGAATGATGGCTACAGGGAGCCATTTGAGAGGGCTTTCTTGAGAATGGTTATGATGTAGGCTTCTTCTCCAATTCAATTAGAATATGAATTAAATAATATATATGTGAATTAAATGCATGTTTAATAGAATATGAATTAAAGAAGGCTAGCACTTTCAGGATAAGAAGTAATCCAATCGGATGAAATCAAGAAAGATAAAAACCGCTTAAGATATTTCCAGCAGAGAGGTATTTAATATAGGGAATTAGGTTTCAACATTATTAGAGGGAATTCGCTGGTGGTCCAGTGGCTAAGGCCCCACGCTCCCAAGGCAGGGGGCTCAGGTTCGATCCCTGGTTGGGAAACTAGATCCTATATGCGGCAACTAAGACCCAGTGCAGCCATATAAATAATTTTTTAAAGAAAGCTTAAAATAGTTATTGGAAAGGTTGGGGGAACAGAAAAGGAAGTGGTCTTCTCAGACGTAAGCAACTACAGGAAAATGCAGCCAGACGTGCAGCCCTGAATCCCTGCCTCTCAAGCGTCCTGTGACGGTCTGTTACTTCACTCTAGCCCAGGTGTAGTGCAGGCTCCAGGAAGCTTTGTAGCTACTGTAATGGCCTGAATAAGAGAGGTTCCTACTCGTCATCATCAACCCTCTAATTTCACGAGACAGCCTCTTGCTGGCAGAACCTTGACTGAACCTGATAGCAAAGGAGTCTGGAATGCAGCCTCTGGTCTTCTAGCCCCTGCTAAGCACCAACAGACACTACCTGGTGAGATGTGGCATGGTGCAAGTGCTATTTTAGAAAGATTTCTCTGGTAGTAATTAAAGTCCCAGGTCCCCACTGATGCTCCTCCCTGCCCCCTCCCAACCCTACTCTGCATGCTAAGTTGCTTCAGTCGTGTCAGACTATTTGTGATCCTATGGACTGTAGCCCTCCAGGCTCCTCTGTCCATGGGGATTCTCCAGGCAAGTGGATTGCCATTTCCCGCTCCCGGGGATCTTCCTGACCCAAAGATCAAACTCGCGTCTCCTGCATTGGCAGGAAGGTTCTTTACCACTAGCACCACCTGGGAAGCCCAACCCATACTCTATCCCTTTTCAATTGTCTTTGGGTTTTTGCATACTTGTTTTTACATCTTAGTTTTATCTCCTTAACTGGATTTTTAAAGTCTGGGAGCACAACTTCATTTATTAATAAATAGCAATTTACTGTACAAGAAACAAAATACCCTTTGCAATGTTGATGGCAGAGCAGTGGACAAGACACCCATGATCTGCTCTAAGAAGGTCATGGTCTAGGGGAGGAAGCAGAAGATAAAGAAATAAATGGATATTTCACATTACAAGATGATAAGTCCTATGAGGAAAAAGTAGGGTTAAATGATAGATAAGGACAGTGGTGGGGGTGGGGAGAGGCTATTTTAAATGTTGTAGCCAGGCGATGGCACCCCACTCCAGTATTCTTGCCTGGAAAATCCCACGGACAGAGGAGTCTGGTGGGCTGCAGTCCATGAGATTGCAAAGAGTCCGATGCGACTGAGCGACTTCCCTTTCACTTTTCACTTTCATGCATTGGAGAAGGAAATGGCAACCCACCCCAGTGTTCTTGCCTGGAGAATCCCAGGGACGGGGGAGCCTGGTGGGCTGCCGTCTATGGGGTCACACAGAGTCAGACACGACTGAAGTGACTTAGCAGCAGCAGCAGCAGCCAGGGCAGGGTTTTCTAAGAAGCCCTGTAGGATATGAGACGGGGAGTCAGGTACATATCTAGGGAGAGAGGTTTCCAGGCAGAAAAAATAGCAAAGGTAGAGTTGAGCCTGGCTGGAGGGAATCCAAGGAGTCCAGGGATTCTGGAAGGAGGAGAGCACAGGAAGGTGGTTAGAAATAAGATCAGAGTGGGGGCAGGGATGGGAAACGATGTGTCAGACAGACATGTAGTTTTTGCATTCTTCACAGAATTGCTTTCAATTGGGAAGACAACAGTTAACCTCAATTTTCAAATCCAACACCCACCTCTCCAACATTATCTTTTTCCCTTTTGTATTTTATTTTTCCTTCTTCTCTCTGATGCAAGTCTATAGCTATATTTATTTTTCTTTTTATTAAATTGCAAGGACCGCTTGCCAGAATGAAGTATACTTGGGTTATTCCTGTGCGTATGTTGCCTTAGCAACAAGGCAAATCTTACATTTCAGCTAAAGCTTATCAATAAAGCAGTCTCATAAGAGCCTAATGTTCGCATCATTACACGTCTGTTATGCTTTTTCCTCTGTCCCTCAACCATGGCAATTCTCAGATTAATTAAGCAAATGCAGATTGACTGAATGGCTCCACAGACGCAGTCACTCAAAAACAGTAATACTAGAATGATCGTTAAAAATCACAGTGGACAACCCCAAGTTACCATATTGTTTTTGTTTCCTAGCTCCGCCACGGCAAATTCTTATCCCTTCCAGGCAGAAGCTTGAGGGTTCCGTGTTGAACATCTGTCATCTATTTAGACTGGCCAGTATCCATTACTTAGAAACCTCAGGCAACAATAAAGCAGTGTTTGGAAGTAGGAAGAATTATCCAGTCTTGCCAACTGCTGTTTAAGAATTGAACAGGTATGAGCGTCCCTGAAAGTCAAAATAAAGTAAGGGAAATACATCTCAAAATTTTCATGTTAAAACTTAAGTTACCTCAACCCCCTGAAATAAATTATTTAATTTACGGTAAAAATAAGCAAATGAACGGAAACTTTTTTGTTATAATAAGTTGTCCCTTTTGTTTAAAATATTTATGAAAAATTTTAGGAAGATTTGTCTTAGCTTAGAGGAACAGTACAGTAGTACATATATCTTTCTCTCTGAAAAAGCGAAGAAAGTGAAAGTGTTAGTCATTCAGTCATGTCCCATTTTTTTCGACTCCATGGACTATAGCCTGCCAGGGTCCTCTGTCCACGGAATCCTCCAGTCAAGAGTATTGGCGTGGATAGCCATTCTTTTTTTCAGGGTATCTTCCTAGCTCAGGGATTGAACCTGGGTCTTCTGCATTGCGGTTACTATCTGAGCCACCAGGGAAACCCATTTATTCATCTATCTAGCATCAACTTATCTATTGACTGATTGACTGGAATTAAAGGTAGACTGGAACTTCAGGTGAGAGCTGAGGTTTCACTGTTCAGTCTACACCCCTCAGGACAGCAGGTCAGAAACAGGCAGAGTTTCTATGTTACAGTTTTGGGAGAATTTCTTCTACGAGAAACCTCTAAATGATTGAATGTTTGTTGCTGTTGAGTCACTAAGTCGCGTCCGACTATTTGCGACCCCATGGACTGCAGCACACCAGGCTTCCCTGTCCTCTGCTGTCTCCCAGAATTTGCTCAAACTCATGTCCATTGAACTGGTGATGCCATCCAACCGTCTTATCCTCTGTCACCCACTTCTCCTCCTGTCCTCAAACTTCCCAGCATCAGAGTCTTTTCCAGTGAGCCAGCTTTTTGCATCAGTGGCCACAGTACTGGAGCTCTAGCTTCAGCATCAGTCTTTCCAATGAATATTCAGGGCTAAATAACTTTAGGATTGACTGGCTTGATCTCCTTGATGTCCAAGGGACACTCAAGTCTTCTCCAGCACCACAATTCAAAAGCATCAATTCTTTGGCCCTTAAATTTTTTTATGGTACAGCTCTCGCATCCATATGTGACTGCTAGAAAAGCCGCAGCTTTGACTATATGAACCTTTGTCAGCAAAATGATGTCTCTGCTTTTTAATACCTTGTCTAGGTTTGTCATCGCTTTTCTCCCAACGAGCAAGAGCCTTTGAGTTTAGTGGCTGTAGTCACCACCTGCAGTGATTTTGGAACCCAAGAAAATAAAATCTGCCACTGTTTCCACTTTGATTTTGGCCCATCACATTATGAAGAATAATCTGCTTACTCAAAGCTTTTTGATTTAAATGTCAATCACATCCTCAAATACTTTCAAAACATCTAGACTAGTGTTTGATCAAAGAATTCAGTACTGGAGCCTAGCCAAGTTGACATATAAGATTAATTATCAGAAAGCTCAAAAGAAGAGATTTGAGGTTGATAGTTCTAGTTTCCTGAAGGCAAATTCATTTCTTAAAATATGAGGGAGGGAGTAAAAAAGAAGTGAAACTAAGAAGTAAAAGAAATACGGCAGATAGAATAAAAGTGATTATAATTATTCTAGCAACTTCCTTATCCTTCATTTTTTTCTCATTTCCTTAATTATAACCCTTCTATATGGTAAAACAATTAGGGAAGCATATTCTAGAAGCTGAATAAGAACTTGCTTCATAATTATTTTTATGTAGTACTGTGAAAAAATAATCTTATTCTCTGAGAACAGAAAACTATTGCATAGCCTGGATAAAATTAAAATCTATGTATTTTGAGACTTTTTTCAGCTAAGAGAATTAATGCTTTCCATTAATGTGGTATGGTTTGCTTAAAACAAACAATACCTTGTTTTGATGATAAGAGTGTATAAATGACTAAAATCAATCAGTTAGTGTTGGGCTTTGGCCCTACAAGATGTCTCTCAAAGGCTTATATGCTTATAGCTTGTGTGATTTTTGCAATTTTCCATGATTATCAGTTTCTATCATTAGATGATCTTCTCTTGCAAAACTGGAGCTCACGCTTTTCATGTTTTGGTAACATTCTCACCCACCTGATAGAGTTATTACTGATACTGGAAATATAAAGACATTGGGGACCCAGAGGATTGCCAGGCTATGACAGTTAGTTTTATGTATCAACTTGCCTGGGCTATAGTACTCAATTATATAGTTGTGAAAGCATTTTGTACATGTGGTTAAACTCCACAATCAACTAGCCTTATTTATTTGATAAAAATGTAGAATCATTTTAATCCAAATTAAAATTAAAAATTGAATTAAAAATAAAATGAAATTTACTTAAAAATAAAAGTTAAACTAAATTAAAAATTTCAATGGAAAGGGGATTAAGAGGTACAAACTACTACGTGAAGAATAAGTTATAAGGATATACTATACAGCATAGGAAATATAACCAATATTCTATAATAACTATAAATGAAGTATAATTTTTAGATATTATGAATCACTATGTTGCAAACCTGAAACTTAATATTGTAAATCAACTATATATCAATTAAAAAATGGACAATCAACTAAATTTAAGTAAAGGTGATTACCCTTGATAATATAAGTAGGCCTCAGCCAGCCAATAAATTGAAGCTCTTAAGACTGAAACTGGTTTCTTGCATGAAGAAGAAATTGTGCCTCAAGACTGTAAACTAGAAATCCTGCCTGAATTTTCAGCTTGCCACCTGCTCTATGCAGTTCAGATAAACTCCTCAAACATGTAAGTCAATTTCTTGAAACAAAGTTCCCCCCAAAAAAGTATATACACATACACACACATATATATATACACACACATATATGTATATTTACACACACATACTTATATATGTATATACTGGCTCAGTTTCTTTGTGTGTGTGTGTGTTCATTCCCTCAGTTGTGCCCAACTCTTTTTGGTCCCATGGACTGTAGCCCACCAGGCTCCTCTGCCCATGGAACTTTCCAGACAAGAATACTGGAGTGGATTGCCATGACCTTCTCCAGGAGATCTTCCTAATCTAGGGATCTAACCTGAGTCTCTATGTCTCCTGTATTGCCAAGGGGATTCTTATCACTAGCACCATCTGGGAAGTCTGTTTCTTTGGAGAACCCTTCAAGATACTCACACTAGTATTGCCTTTTTTTTTTTTTTTTTTTTTGACTCATTCATTTGCATTATTGAACTTGGAATGTATCTGTTAAAGCTCAGTGTCTATATGACATTGCCTAGTCTAATGGGCATACGAAGTCATTGAAGTCATGATGCTGTGGATATATTTGTGTAGACTAAACAGCTATTTTGAACTGTGGTGTTGGAAAAGACTCTTGAGAGTACCTTGGACTGCAAGGAGATCAAACCAGTCCATCATAAAGGAAATCAACCCTGACTATTCATCAGAAAAACTGATGCTGAAGCTGAAGCTCCAATCCTTTGGCCACCTGATGCGAAGAACTGGCTCGCTGGAAAAGCCCCTGATGCTGGGAAAGATTGAAGGCAGGAGAAGTGGTATGACAGAAGATGAGATGGTTGGATGGTATTACTGACACAATGGACATGAGTTTGAGCAAGCTCTGGGAGTTGGTGATGGACAGGGAGGCCTGGCGTGCTGCAGTCCATGGGGTTGCAGTGAGTCAGACACAACTGAATGACTGAACTGAAACAGCTATTTTACTAGGAATGGCTAATAACTCACAAAATCATTTGCAAGTTGGATTAAATGTAGGGTTTATTAAAACTAGACAGTGTCATCTTATAAAATTAATTTATACAAATTTGGCTGTGAGATTCAACCTTCAAAGTATTAATTATCAAATACGCCATTGAGTTGACCCTCTAGTAAAAAAAAGAAAAAAAATGATATAATGGCAATGCCTAAAATCATCCATCTGCAAATTATATAAGATCCCTCTGCAAATGGAGGCAAATCAGATGGGTGAAGTTCAAAGCTTGGTAAGGTTCCCTGTGTGAAATTTCAATACCTTAAAAATGGATGTCAGAACCTGAGCTTGGTTTAAAAACAAATACCAGCTGGGGGATGTGGCTTAGTTTTCTGATGGAAAATACCAAGATAGAGAATAGCACAGATGCTCAGGGTGTGAACTAATTAAGGAACCTTCTCAAAACTACCCTCCATAGATCTATCCGAGGTGCTGGGTGTAAGAGTCATTCTTTGTACAGTTCAAGACTTGCAGACACAAATATGCAGTCTTAAGAAGCTCAGCCTAGAGCCACTTTGTGACAGAGGGCAGAAGACTGGCAAAAGCTTCTTGAAAGTAGATTTGCTGTGTGGGGGTTAAAATACATTATTTTACAAATCATCATGAGGGCCACCAAACCCACAGATTTACTGCTCATATAAAATGTTCTGCTTTCTTGAGGTAACCAGTGAAATTTGGGGAGGCTGACATATGTTTATTTACAACAAGTCAAGCAAGCTAGGCCAAGGAACTACAGGCTTAGAGGTGAGGATTCTTGGATGATGTGAATTAAATTTGGCATACTGACCTCTTTCTGCTGACAGTCCTTCTTTCGAAGGTCACCCTCTCTCTCATTGTCAAGTCTGGTGACATTCCATTTGCTGTTTTTCTCCAGGGCTTCTGATGAAGTTACTCCTCTAATACTTTGATTACTGACACTTCCTTTCTTCGATTTTTGCTTTCTCTTCTCTGTTGATTCCTGTCTTTCTCCCACTCTAATTTGCTCTGGGGCTTTATTCTTTACAGAATGAAAATTACAAGACTTTTAAGAAAGGCCTTAGCACCAAAATACAGTCATTTTAGGGGATATTTTTTTCATCGGGGGAATATAGATTTCCTAGTTCCAACTTTTTTGTATTCTCCCCTCCTCACTCTTTAGTGAAGAAGAGGGCATTTAAAAATCATAATAAAACATGGAATTGTGTTGCACTGAAGGGTCTGGAAGAACTCTACTGAGTTCTTCTATGAGAAACAGATGGAGACCCCCAACTCAAAAGGTGGAGGTAGGGACTTGGGTCCCAGAGGCTGGGCTTGGAGCATGTGTTGGGACTCATGGGCTGTTTCAAACAGATCTGAAATGTGGGAAGAACAGAAGTGAGAAGTGAGCTGCAAATCCTCTTCTTGAGGCCCCTGGGAGCCCCTCTGTGTAGGGACTGAAGGGAAAGGGGAAAAGGATAGGAATGCTTTCACACATCCTTCACACTTGGCATGTTTGTGAATGACTAGTGTTTCACCTGGGATAAGACAGTGCCCACCTGCTTTTCGTGCCACTGCGTAGCTGGAGGAGATCTCACTTGTGCGCATGTAGCATCATCTCTTGTCTGTGGGAACCACTGGAGATGCAGTGGTTATTCTAATCTCTCACCTCTCATTTCACCAAAGCATCACCTTTATATGTCTAAGTACCTTCCGGATGGATGTCTTAGATATCCCCATGCTTGAAGGAACTCAACCCACCCCCAACTATCCCTGTCCTTCCCATTCTCTCTAATGTGTCTCCTGCTCCTGATTCTTATGATTCTCCCAACTGAGAGGATGGAATAGATTCCCAAACTGGAGTCTTACTCCTCTCTTCTGTTCGATGACTCCTGGCTTACGTCTGCGTTGAGTTCTATAGTTTGTCGGCTTTGGCTCCTATCCTGTCTCTATAGCCTCTTTTCCATTAACTTTGTGGAAACCCTCATCTAAGCCTTCTTTGCCTTGTGCCTTCTGATTGTTGTCTCCCTCATTCCTCTCCACTCCAAGCTGAATACTCTAGCTAGATTTGCTTTCTTCAAAGAAATTCCTCTTACCTTGCCATTGCTATTCACAAACATTTATATCCACCTGTCTGGTTTCCAGAGCCTCAAGTTCTAGCTATGTTGTCCAAGCATTCTTTTTTTGGCCACTTTGAGCGACATGTGGGATCTTAGTTCCCCAACCAGGGATTAAACCTGTGCCCCCTGCATTGGGAGTAGAGTGTTATCCACTGGATCACCAGGAAAGCCCCTATGCAAATATTCTTGTTTCTCCAGCACAACCTCTGCACTCACCTAAAGCCTTGGGGACAAATATTGCTTGCCCTTACCTCACTGTTTCTCTTCTTCATCTTCATCCCTGCCTGTATCAATGATGACTTTAAGTTCTCGCAATCCCCTCTCACTGCTTTCAAACCCAGCAAGCATTATTTCCTTTGTGTTCTTATTGCTCGGTGTAATGTATAATATGCTTTAGTACATCCTTATGTTTCCTCTTTGCTGAGTCATGTCCGACTCTTTACAGCCCCATGGACTGTAGCCCACCAGGCTCCTCAGTCTGTAGGATTTCCCAGGCAAGAATACTAGAGTGGGTTTCCATGCCCTCCTCCAGGGGATTTTCCAGAATGAGGGATCAAACCCACAACTCATGCATTGATAGGCAGGCTCTTTATCACTAGCACCTGTTACTAGAGAGGAAACCTGGGCTTCCCAAGTGGCACTAGTAATAAAGAACCTGCCCGCCAATGCAAGGGACTCAGGTTTGATCTCTGGGTGGGAAAGACCCCCTGAAGGAGGACATGGCAACCCACTCTAGTATTCTTGTTAGGAGTATTCCATGGACAGAGGAGTCTGGTGGGCTAAAGTCCATAGGATCACAAAGAGTCAGACACGACTGAAGTGACTTAACACAAATGTACCCATTCATTTGCTGTGTACGCTGAATAGTGTGTTAGGCACTGGATATATGGTGATAGAAGGGTAAGAGGCTTATGGAAGCTTCCTGATAGAAGAGACTGACTGAGGGAGAAACTGGGTCTAGTTCTGATGGGCGGGGCCATGTTCAGTAAATCTTTAATCCAATTTTCTGTTGAAGGGTGGAGCTGTGTTCCTCCCCTGTTATTTACCTGGGGCCAAACTATGATGGAAGTGATGAAGATAATGGCGACTTCCCTCAAAAGGTCCCATGCAGGCACTGCTACACTCAGTACCCCCAGCCCTGCAGCAGGCCACCGCTGACCCACGCCTCTGCCGGAGACTCCTGGACACTCACAGGCAAGTCTGGGTCAGTCTCTTGTGGAGTGACTGCTCCTTTCTCCTGGGTCCTGGTGCACGTAAGGTTCTGTTTGTGCCTGCCAAGAGTTTGTTACCCAGTCCTGTGTAAGTTCTGGTGGCTCTTTGGTGGGGTGAATGGCGACCTCCTCCAAGAGGGCTTATGCCATACCCAGGTCTGCTGCACCCAGCGCCCCTGTACTGCGGCAGTCCACTTCTGACCTGTACCTCCTCAGGAGACACTCAGACATAGTTCTGTCTCAGTTTTTGTGAGGTCTGTGGTGCACAAGGTTTGCATAAGCCTCTTACCCTTCTCCATCAGAGGGCAGACAGACTGAAAACCACAATCACAGGAAACTAACCAATCTGATCCCATGGACCACAGCCTTGTCTAACTCAATGAAACTATGAGCCATGCCGTGAAGGCCACCCAAGATGGATGGGTTATGGTGGTGAGTTATGACAAAATGTGGTCCACTGCAGAAGGGAATGGCAAACCACTTCAGTATTCTTGCCTTGAGAACCCCATGAACAGTATGAAAAGGCAAAATGATAGGACACTGAAAGATGAACTCCCCAGGTCAGTGAGGTGAGGTGAAGTCGCTCAGTCGTGTCCGACTCTTTGCAGCCCCATAGATTGTAGCCTACCAGGCTCCTCCATCAGTGGGATTTTCCAGGCAAGAGTACTGGAGTGGGTTGCCATTTCCTTCTCCAGAGGATCTTCCCAACCCAGGGATTGAACCCAGGTCTCCCACATTGTAGGCAGACGCTTTACCATCTGAGCCCCAGGTCAGTAGGTGCCCAATATGCTACTGGAGATCAGTGGAGAAACAACTCCAGAAAGAGTGAAGAGACGGAGCCAAAGCAAAAACAATACCTAGCTGTGGATGTGGCTGGTGATGGAAGTAAAGTCAGATGCTGTAAGAGCAATATTGCAGAGGAACTTGGAATGTTAGGTCCATGAATCAAGGCAAATTGGAAGTGGTCAAACAGGAGATGGCAAGAGTGAATATCAACATTTTAGGAATCAGTGAACTAAGATGTACTGGAATGGGTAAGTTAACTCAGATGACCATTATATCTACTACTGCGGGCAGGAATCCCTTAGAAGAAATGGAGTAGCCATCACAGTCAATAAAAGAGTCTGAAATACAGTACTTGGATGCAATCTCAAAAACAACAGAATGATCTCTGTTCATTTCCAAGGCAAACCATTCAATTTCACAGTAATCCGAGTCTATGTCCCAAACAGTAATGCTGAATAAACTGAAGTTGAATGGTTCTATGAAGACCTACAAGACCTTCTAGAACTAACACCCCCAAAATATGCCCTTTTCATTATCGGGGACTGGAATGCAAGAGTAGGAAGTCAAGAGATACCAGGAGTAACAGGTAATTTGGCCTTGGAGTACAAAATGAAGCAGGGCAAAGCCTGACAGAGTTTTGCCAAGAGAACGCACTCGTCATAGCAAACACCCTCTTCTAACAACACAAGAGAAGATGCTACATGTGGACATCCCCAGACGGTCAGTACTGAAATCAGACTGATTATATTCTTTGCAGCCAAAGATGGAGAAGTTCTATATAGTCAGCAAAAACAGGACCAGGAGCTGACTGCGGCTCAGATCAGGAACTCCTTATTACCAAATTCAGACTTAAATTGAAGAAAGTAGGGAAAACCACTAGACCATGCAGGAATGACCTAAATAAAATTCTTTATGATTATACAGTGGAAGTGAGAAATAGATTCAAGGGATTAGATCTGACAGACAGAGTGCCTGAAGAACTATGGACAGAGGTTCATGACATTGCACAAGAGGCAGGGATCAAGACCGTCCCCAAGGAAAAGAAATGGAAAAAGGCAAAATGGTTGCTGAGGAGGCCTTAAAAATTTCTGTGAATAGAAGAGAAGTGAAAGGCAAGGGAGAAAATGAAAGATATACCCATTTGAATGCAGAGTTCCAAAGAATAGCAGGAAAAGATAAGAAAGCCTTACTGATAGATACAAAGAAATAGAGGAGAACAATAGAATGGGAAAGTCTAGAGATCTCTTCAAGAAAATTAGAGATACAAAGGGAGCTTTTCATGCAAAGATGGGCACATAAAGGACAGAAATAACCTAGCAGAAGTAGAAGATATTAAGAAAAGAATGTGGCAAGAACACACAGAAGAACTACACAAAAAAGATCTTCACGATGCAGATAATGGTGATGGTGTGATCATCAACCTAGAGCCAGACATCCTGGAATGTGAAGTCAAGTGGGCCTTAGGAAGCATCACTACGAACAAAGCTAGTGGAGGTGATGGAATTCCAGTTGAGCTATTTCAAATCCTGAAAGATGATGCTGTGAAAGTGCTGCACACAATATATCAGCAAATTCGGAAAATCATCTGTGGCTCCAAGACTGGAAAAGGTCAGTTTTCATTCCAATCCCAAAGAAAGGCCATGTCAAAGAATGCTCAAACTACCACACAATTGCACTCATCTCACATGCTAATAAAGTAATGCTCAAAATTCACCAAGCCAGGCTTCAACAATATGTGAACTGTGAACTTCCAAATGTTCAAGCTGAATTTAGGAAAGGCAGAGGAACCAGAGATAAGATTGCCAACATCCGCTGGATCATCGAAAAAGCAAGAGAGTTCCAGAAAAACATCTACTTCTGCTATACTGACTAAGCCAAAGCCTTTGACTGTGTGGACCACAACAAATTTTGGAAAATTCTTAAAAAGATGTGAATTCCAGACCACCTGACCTGCTTCTTGAGAAATCTGTGTGCAAGTCAGGAAGCAACAGTTAGAACTGGACATGGAACAACAGACTGGTTCCAAATAGGGAAAGGAGTATGTCAAGGCTATATATTGTCACCTTGCTTATTTAACTTATATGCAGAGTACATCATGAGAAACACTGGGCTGGATTAAGCACAGTGGGCTGGAATCAAGGTTGCCGGGAGAAATATCAATAATCTCAGATATGCAGATGACACCACCCTTAAGGCATAAAGCGAAGAAGAACTAAAGAGCTTTGCGATGAAAATGAAATAGAGTGAAAAAGTTGGCTTAAAGCTCAACATTCAGAAAGCTAAGATCATGGCATCTGGTCCCATTATTTCATGGGAAATAGATGGGGAAACAGTGGAAACAGTGAGAGACTTTATTTTTTGGGCTCCAAAATCACTGTAGATGATGATCGCAGCCATGAAATTAAAAGATGCTTACTCCTTGGAAGAAAAATTATGACCAACCTAGGCAGAGACATTACTTTGCCAATAAAAGTCCATCTAGTCAAAGCTATGGTTTTTCCAGTGGTCATGTATGGATGTGAGAGTTGGACTATAAAGAAAGCTGAGCACCAAAGAATTGATGCTTTTGAACTGTGATGTCAGAGAAGACTCTTGAGAGTCCGTTGGCCTGAAAGGAGACCCAACCAATCCATCCTAAAGGAAATCAGTCCAGAATACTCATTGGAAGGACTGATGCTGAAGCTGAAATGCCAATACTTTGGTCACCTGATGTGAAGAACTGACTCATTTGAAAAGACCCTGATGCTGGGAAAGATTGAAGGCAGGCGGAGAAGGGGAAGACAGAGGATGAGTTGGTTGGATGTCATCACCAACTCAATGGACACGAGTTTGAGTGAACTCTGGGAGTTGGTGATGGACAGGGAGGCCTGTGTGCTGCAGTCCATGGGGTCGCAAAGAGTTGGACGTGACTGAGCGACTGAAGTGAACTGAACTGAAATGGTGCTGGAAGACACAGTCTACCTCCCCACAAAAGCTAGGATTCAAAAGGTAGTCTCTGATAACTGTACGAACTTGGAAACAGAGAACCATGTTTTCTTGTAGACGCCAATGGAAGCATTTTGAAAAGCCTTAGTAAGCAATGTAGACTTCACTAAAGATTTCTGAGGAGATAGCAGGAGAGGGTGTCAATTACATAGCCAGTAATTACATTTACCTCCTGTAAGGACTGAAACCAGTATCACTTCCTGTCTCTGTGTTAAACAATACTGGGCCCACACATATTTGCCTGGCTCTGTGTAACTGGGGTCAGGTATGCTTTCCTGCCTGCATGGAACACCAACAGTAACCTAACAGAATGAAACAAACCAAACAAAACCCAGGAACAGAAATCTTAGTTACATGCTCCAGAGAACACTGGTTCCTGGGGAAGCAAGACTGTGAACCCTGAGGTAGCTTGTTCTCCAGGGGTCTCTTCAAAACACTCACTTCATTGTTCCATTAACCAAGGACATTATGTGATAAATTCTGGCCAGTCTCAGCCATTTTCCCACCTTGCAAGATCCACCTTAACATCATCCAGGCCTCGAAACTCCATAGGCATGTTTCCCCATTTTGAGACACTGCTAAGCTCTGTCAAGGATTGTTCTCCTTTATTACAGGAAGTCTGGTAAATTTAGCTTTGCTAGGACAGCAGGTTTTTCTGGTGACTTTTTGGGAGACTGATGAGATAGTTGAGTTCTATCTCAAAATCCTTTATCTTCCTAGCACCCTCCTAATCCTTCATCCACATGGCTCCTAAGTGATACCCCAACCTCCTCTTCATAAGCTGGTAATTTAAATAAACTTCAACTGATGAACCTGTAGGCCCTAGATTGTCAACTACCAAGCAGAGTGCTGTGAGCATTTACCCAGCCAGGTGAGCCTCTATCTGAAGATATTAACATGATTGTTTCCATAATGTTAAATAGCACGATTCTATACTTAGAGTCTGGGCTTCCCAGATGGTACTAGTGGTAATGAACCTGCCTGCTAATGCAGGAGATGTAAGAGACTTGGGTTTGATCCCTGAGTGGGGAAGATCCCCTGGAAGAGGCAGTGGCAATCCACTCCAATATTCTTGCCCGGAGAATCCCATGGGCAGAGAAGCCTGGCAGACTATAGTTCCTAGGGCCGCAAAGAGTCAGACACCATTGAAGTGACTTAGCTTGCATAGGCACGTACTTAGAGTCTGGATGATGTGGAAGTCTCTGTAGTTTTTAGTCTTTTTTCATCCCTTCTCTCTCTACCTATCTCAGGAGGCTAGAACAGCTGTCTAGCAGCTGCTTAAGAAATAGCTTGAAAGTGTAGAATCAGCAGATGGCAGGCAGAAACACTCAGAACCCTGATTCGGCCATACTTCCTCTTTTTCAAGGACAGGAGAGTTTGTTTTCGTGTGCGGAGATGGATTTACACAAGGATTACCCTCCTCTCCACCCATCTTCTCCCATTTTAACACCAGGCGTGTCAACATCTCTGATTTCAAAAAAGAAGAAACAAAAGGGAAGGATATGAGGAAATCCAGAAATTCTTTGGGATTAACCAGTGTTTCTGCAAACCTCTTGGAAGGATGGTGGAATTTTTTACAGCATAAGTGTGCTTTTTAAAAGTTCCCATAAATATAATTTTTAATGACTATATAACATTCCTTCATAGGCACACTCAATATTTTTTTTTACTGTTTCCCTATTGATGGACATTTCAGTTATTTATAATGTTTAGGGTTTTGAACATTCTTGAGAATAAATCCTTGTCTGCATTCCTTATTATTTCCCTTCAGGATGAATTTCTGGTTGTGGAATTCCTGGATAAAAGCTATAGCCATTTTGAAGTATTTAACTATACACTGTACATGGATTTCCCTTTAGAAATTTGAAATGTCCCTTGTGAGATATTAATTCATGGCAGAAATGAAATATGCAGCCTTAACTGTTGGCATTAGCTGCTGGCCATATTTGTATGGAAACCACACTTTAAACATTTTTTTTTACACTGGAGTGTGTTTGATTTATTGTGTTGTGTTAGTAGTTTCAGGTGTACAGAGAAGTGATTTTAGTTACACATATGTATGCTCAGTCGCTCAGTCATGTTTGACTCTTTGTGACCCCATGGACCGTGGCCCACTAAGCTCCTCTGTTCATGGAATTTTCCAGGCAAGAATGTTAGCGCAGGTTGCCATTTCTGACTCCAGGGGATCTTGCTGACCCAGGGATCGAAACTTCATCCTTTGTGTCTCCTGGATTGGCAGGCGGATTCTTATACACTGTGCCAGCTGGGAAGCCCAGACATATACATATATCTGTTCTTTTTCAGATTCTTTCCCCATGTAGGTTATTACAGAGTACTGTGTAAAGTTCCCTGTGCTGTACCTTAGGTCCTGGATTATCTGTTTTATATAGAGAACATTGTGTATATGTTCATCTCAACCTCCTAATTTACACCCCTCCCCCATCTCCCCTTTGGTAACCATAAGTTTGTTTTCTAAATCCATGAGCCTGTTGGAAACCACACTTTTAAATTCCAATATGCACAAAGTTGTATCTCTGTTTGCGAACAGTGAGCAGACCCTGTGGATGGCATACAGAGTCTGTCTGTTTGAGAAAAAACCATTTCCAATGCCAGACTGAAGAAATGCCCAAATTCTCAATTTCCCACTGGAGCTGTGGGATTCTAGGCTTCCTAGTGAAGACAGAGGCTAGAGGGCTGAAGCCCCTTCCTGGTCTCAGATGGGGCGTTCCTATCCATTTAGACGCATTATCCTCCCTTGGAATGATTGGCTGTGTTTTCTTTGTATCAGAACACATTGTACTTTTGAAAAGCCAGATCCCCTCTCTTCCTTCCTTTAGCCATGTCGCGAGTGGTGCATTTTCCTAAATTGCCTAACCAAGCAGAGCAATTAGTGCCCAAGGAGACAGGAGGCTGACTGCCTTGCAAAATGAATGGTTTTCATGGGAACGACAGCAAAAGCCTGTACTGAGCAAGGAAACTTGCCAGAACCTTGTTTAGTCCTGGCCCTCCTATTCGGTTTTATAAGGAGTTGTTTATATTTGCTGATGCTCTAATAAACAGCTCTTTTCATGGGGCAAATCCTTGAAATAGTTTCACTCCCAACGTGAGTCCTTCTTGCCAGTAAGATGCTATAGCACAGAATTAGCTGAGAGTAGTCGTGATTCTCTGCTGTTCTCTGGGAAATTAATTCAGCTTTGGGGAGCCGCTGGTCTTTCGCCGTCCATGTGATGGTTTTCTTCAACCACTCTGTCTTCAAATATTCATCAATTGGCCAAATGGGTCAGATCCTGTTTTGGACTCTGGGGAAGGAGTGATGGATGAGACAGACACGATCCCATTTCTCATGGAGCTAACATCCTCGTAGGTGTAGTCAGACAATAAACAGAGAAATAAACAGAAAATGTGTCAGATGCTGATAAGGAATGCAGAGCATTAAAATTGCCTGTTGCGATGGTGAATCTCTAGCCCTGTTTGGGTGGTCCAGTGAGGCATCTCTGAGATGAATTCTGAATAATTGCTCAGATTGGCCTGTTTAGAAGAGGATTGAACATGTCAGGTGAAGGAAGAAATACGCACAAAAGCCCCAAGATTAGAAAAGGGTTGGTGGATTTAATAACAGAAAGCTAGAAGGAAGGCTGCATGGGAGGGACTGAATGAGCTAGGGGTGTGCTGTGTGATAACGTTAGATAAGCACGCAGGGCCCAGATCATAAAAGGCCTTGAAAGAATAAGGTGCCAGGAGCCGGTGGATAGTTTTAAGCAAAGAATGGCATGTGATTTATGTTTTTTAAAAACCCACCTTTCTGGTTGAGGGTTATGTTATTGTAGGACCAAGAGAGGAAGCAAAAAGGCTAGTGGGGAGTCTATGACACAGGGAAGTCCAGGAAAGAGATGAAGGTGGATCAGACTTAGATGGTGACAGCTGACATGTAAAGTGATGCTGAAGTCAAAATTTGAACTTATGCTTTTTTTCCCCCTTAATAATTGCCAACTCTTCAGTACCCACTGTGTGTCCAACAATTCAATTCAGTTCTGACACTAACTACCCAGATTCAGCACAGGGCTTAGTTCAACATGACTATGTGTGTGTTAGTGGCCCAGTCATGTCCGACTCTTCACAGCCCCAAGGACTTAGGCCACCAGATTCCTTGTCCATGGAATTCTCCTGGCAAGAATACTGGAATGGGTAGCCATTTGCTTCTCCAGGAGACTTTCCTGACTACCTCCATTTAATTTCTCTCTCTCTCTCTCTTTCTATCTGGCTGCGCCACTTAACTGGTGGAATCTTAGTTCCCAGACCAGGGATCGAACCCTTGCCCCCTGCAGTGGAAGAACAGAGTCTTAATCACTGGACCACCAGGGAAGTCCCTGACTACCCCTATTTCAGACATCAGCCTCATAAGGGGTCTCCAGTCTACCTGCACTTCTGCCCAACTGAGTACAAATTCGAGGGTCCCCATGATGTCCCTCTTCAGGGTTGATAATTTGTTAGAATGACTCATAGAACTCAGGAAATAGCTCTACCTGAGATTACAGTTACTATAAGGGAGACAATGAACAGAGAGATCGAGCTTTGCATAGGGTGAGGTCTGGAAGTGTTCCAAGTGCAGGAGCCTCTGTCCCTTTGGAGCTGGGATGCACAATCCTCCTGGAATATGGACGCATTCACCAACACAGAGGCTTCTTCAGCTTCACTGTTTCAGATTGTTAATTCAAGTTGCACTGCATAGGCATGACTAATTAAATCACTGGCCATTGGTGATTAAACCCAATCTCCAGCTTTCTTTCTTTCCTCAGAGGTGGGAGTGGTGAGAAAGTTCCAACCCTCTGATCTCATGTTCCTCCAATGACCAGCCCTTATCTGGAAGGAAGCCTTGTAGGGTTTCTGCCTAGAGTCACTTCATTAGCATAAATCTAGGTCTGGTTGTAGGTGGTTGTTATGAATAACAAAAGACACTATCATTCAGGAAATTCCAAGTGTTTTAGGAAATGTGTACTAGAAATGGGAACAAAGACCAAACGTATATATATGAAAGTGAAGAAGTTGCTCAGTCATGTCTGACTCTTTGTCAGCCCATGGACTATACAGTCCATGGAGTCCTCCAGGACAGAATACTGGAGTGGGTAGCCTTTCCTTTCTCCAGGGGATCTTCCCAACCCAGGGATTGAACCCTGGTCTCTTGCATGGCAGGAGGATTCTTTACCAACTGAATTATCAGAGAAGCCTATATGTGTGTGTGTGTGTGTGTGTGTGTGTGTGTGTGTGTGTGTATCCTATATCTCAAAGGTAGAACTTGTAAGCTTGGATGTGGTTGTCAACTACAAATTGGTACTTGCTGTGGACACTTGCCACCTATCTTGACAAGGATTAAATGAAGTACTACATAGCTGCTGATTTTCAATACCCTTGAAAGGATTCAAGGTAGAGAGCAGAAATGAGGTACTCTGTGCTCTGGGGAAAAAGAAAAAAACAACTTACAGAACAGGTTTTTAGATAGTTAGATATATTCAGAAGCTGATTTTATGAGTCCAATTTTTTTATCTCCTCACAAAGCACTGAAGTCTTTCTTGGTGATGATTGCTTTCCATGACTAGCAGAAATCTTCTACAAAAAAATATGTACTTGATTGCACATACTCCCCCATCACCAAAATCACATAAATACTGATCACCCCTCCCCACCCCCCTGGCCCCTTTGGAGCAGTTTTTCAGAGTTATCTAAGGTGCTATCTCCCAGGCTATAGTCCTCATTTTGCCACCAATAAAACTGAACTCACAACTCTCACATTGTGCATTTTTTTAAGCCCACATGGGGAAGGTAGAAAAAAAAAATACGAGTGTACTAGTGCTTTCAGATAAACAGAAACAATATAATAACATTATATATGTGTGCAAATATTCCATACAATATTACGTTATATATAATGTTAGGACTTCCCTGTAGCTCAATTGGTAAAGAACCTGCCTGTGATGCAGGAGACCAGGGTTTGACCCCTGGGTTGGGAAGTTCCCCTGGTGAAGGGAATGGCAATCCACTCCAGTATTCTTGCCTGGCAAATCCCATAGACAGAGAAACCTGGCAGGCCACAGTCCGTGGGGTCGCAGTCGGACATGACTGAGTGACTTAGACACACACATAATGACATATACATAGATATTATATGTTATTTACACATCCAGAGAGATTTATTACAAGGAATCAGCTCATGCACTTATGGAGGCTAGGAAGTCCAAAATCTCTAGTGTCAGCCAGCAGGCTCAAGACCCAGGAAAGCCGATGATGCAGGGCAAGTCAGAAGGTTGCAAAATCTCTTACCAGGGAAAGCAACTCTTTTGTTCCACTTGACCTTCAGGTGGTCAGATGAGGCTCACTCACACACTATGGAGGGTAACATACTTTACCCACAGTTCATCCATATAAATGTTCATCCATTTAAATGTTGGTCTCATCCAAAACACCCTCCAAAATGGCGTGTAAAATGAACCATTGCAATCGCTAACTCCAGCTTTCTTGCTTTTGTGTCACTGAGTATTCTTCTTGTCTAAACTTATTGAACAATGACATAGACCTATGACATAGTCTGGGTTTCATGGTTTCCAAAGCCTGGTTAGATCACTGTACACAATTGCATTCTCTTCTCAGCATTTTTTTTTTTTTTTTTTTTTTTGGTGGAAGTGAGGACAGAGTTGGAAGAAAGGGAGAGTTAGAAGCACTGGTTGATTTTTTTAAGAAACTGACTGGCAATTTCCTGCCCACTGTAGAAGAGAAGTGAAGACTGCGTAGGGCATCTGTGTGTTTGCAAAAGCCTGCAGTGTTTCCAACCCGTCTTAGCTCCAGGGATCTTGAAGCAGCTTCTATTCAGCAGCTTCTTTAACAATATGCGGGCCTCAGGGGTGGTCCCCATTTTTTTTTTTTTTTGAGCTGAACAAACAGATTGCAGAAGGTAGGTCACACAGCTCCCTTAAAACTTCTGGGGGTCAAGCAAAGTCCCTTGCATCCTTTCCTCTGTTTACCTGACCTCTCCGTGTCTTGCCCTTTCATCAGGAATCCCCCAAATCTTTCTTTCCTTTGTGTCCCCTCACTTCCCTAGCCTAGAAGAATTGTTTTTGAGGCTTTGGAGAGAAAGCCTCTTCAGACATGTTTCTGCCAGGGACTCCTTCTGTCACTGTGTGCATGCTCAGTTTTTCAGTGGTGTCCAACTCTCTGAGACCTCCTGGACTGTAGCCGGCCAGACTTTTCTGTCCATGGCATTTTCCAGGCAAGAATACTGGAGTGGGTTGCCGCTTCCTCCCCCAGGGGATCTTCCCCATCCAGGAATCACACTGCCCTCTCCTGCATGTCCTGCAATGGCAGGCGGGTTCTCTACCCCAAACCACCTGGGAAGCTTTAGCTCTTCCATGCTTTCAGTCAATTTTTAGTAATTTTTTTCACAATGAGTTGAACAACTTTCCTTTCAACTAAGACATCTAAGAAAACTGCAAAAATGACTGAAATAAATTGAAGCCTAAAGTAAGTAAGAAGAAGTATAAAACAATAGCCTCTAAGTAAAAATTTCCCCCCTCCATTGACCACCCTTGATCCGATGATTGATTTGGGTGTGGGAAGAAAATACTGGGATTTACACTTGAAAAAAAATATCTCTTCCTTTACATTTTTCCACTTTCTTAAGAAAAAAGTAAAATCTTAGTAACACAGAGAACATACAATATAAAAGTAAGTACAGTAGCACAGTAAGAATGTTTAGGACTTCTGAGCTAGAAATCTTGCAGTTTTGCATTTTCTTTTGCAAGCTTGACTTGCTATGTCATTGGTCTTCAAAGCCTGAATTGCTTAATTTTTTTTTAATTGGAGTAAAGTTGATTTACAATGTTAACATTTACAGTGTTTCATATATATGTCTATATATACATTAGAGGTTGAGATGAACAGATACACACTACTATATATAAAATATATAAACAACAAGGACCTACTGTATAGCACAAGGATCTATGTATATGTACGTAGTATATATACATATATAATATATTTACATATACTCATGCATGCTCAGTTGCTATACCATCAGATTCTTTTGTGACTCCATGGACTGTAGCCCACCAGACTCTTTTGTGCATGGGACTTCCCAGCCGAGAATACTGGAGTGTGTTGCCATTTCCTTCTTCAGGGGATCTTCCCGATCCAGGGATCTAACTCATGTCTCCTGCATTGGCAGGCTGGTTCTTTACCACTAAGCCACCACGGAAGCCCTATATGTGTATATATAACTGGTTGAGCCCAGTAATCTAAATTTTAAGAAGACTCCCAAATGGTTCCAGAAAAGATGTTTGGAAAAGAACTCAAACTGCTAATTTCCAACTGCTCATAGTGTCTACTTGTGAAACACAAAACAGCATGATTTACCTGCAGATTTCGACCGAGACAACTTGCCCCAGATTATAATCCTTCACAAAACGTTTCTGAATTGAAGCAATGGCGCACCGTATGTTGGCCTCTGTCCTAGTTTCCAGAAGAAGAAGAGACCATTTGGGATCTTTCACTGTTGTCTTCCAAATGCTTGCTTCTCCATGATTTCTTCGCTTCCTGTACAGTGAGTGAGCAGTCATATCTTTCCATTTGTCCCTTGTAATTATAACAATGTGACAATGACCTCAAATAATGCTTCCATTTGGGCTGCTTTTCTTGCCTCAAAGAATGGTACTCTATTTGTAACAGACACCTTTGACATCAGAACCTTAATAGTTACATGTAGGTGTGTTCCGAGTAACATTAGAAGGGAGTGTGCCCATGAATGAACTAAAGACATGAGTTAAAAACAAAATATTTATGTATTTTATTTTTTGGCTGTGCTGGGTCTTTGTCTCTGCTCACGTTTCTGAAACAGCCATCCCTCAAATTTTAACTTAGACCTATATAAGCACAGGGATTTATAAACACTATATAAATTTAAACTTATCTATACATGTTTGATTATTTGTGACTGAGTGAGCAATAAAAGACATTCAGACAGAAAAATATATCATCTTATGGTAAAGTGTGTGGGAAAACGAAATGAAAATATGATTTCAGTGAATTCCCTGGTGGTCCAGTGCTTAGGACTTGGTGCTTTCACTGCCAGGGGGAAGATGGGAGCCCAGTTCAAGCCCTGGTTGGGGAACTAAGACCTTGCAAGCTGATTGGTGTGGCCCAAAAATAAGTAAATAAAATGACTTTCTTTAAAAACTATGGTTTCAAAGACTTTTACACAAAAGCTTATTCACATATTTTGAAAATGAATGATGGTAAGATCAAATGGCTCTAATCTTTAAATCAACAGTTTTGTTTTAAAAATCACAATTTAAATATGATTCCATAAATTCTATCCTTTGCAACCATTTAAGCTCACAACAACAACAAAAAATCTAGATGTCAACGTAAACCGTGGTATGTAATCAAAAGTTTGGAGTTTTAACCACATGCTAACAACTTTTAGAGTTGCTGCTGGAGGCGTTATATAATAGATTTACTTTTCCTTCTAATTGTTTCTAGGGTTTAGTGTAGTGGGATGTTTAAAATTGTTTTCATGAATTCTTCTTTTCCACAGAATGGGGGATTTGAATTCTTTGATGCTGATGGAAAAGAGCTAGTAACGATGAAGAGGTGGAAGACACCGATGAGAGAAGGGAACCACTGGCGGACCCTGGAGAAGGGGGGCATGGAAGAGGTGAAACGCACAAGCGTGTCCACCAGGAAGAAATGTGCCTTTTTTGTCTGTTTCTGGTAGGAAGGAAACAGGAGAAACATGGTGAAGGAAGTAAGGTAAACACGATGATGGTGGGGATGGAGGATTGGAGTATTGTTTAGCTAGTGAAGGCAAACTGTCTCAGTTTTCTTGCTGAAAGTAGAACCAATGTTTTGAGGTTGAGGATAGCAGGAGGTGAGTAGTTGCCATTTGACACATTAAGGTTTGGATGGACCTCCTTCCCTTCCCCTCCCCACCCCCTCCAAAATCTTTTGAAATGGTATTGGGAATCAGGTTACATCCCTATTGTCGTGATTTTTATGTGAATCAAATATTGGACATACTCTTTCACAGTTAATTTTTAATGAAATTTTGCTCGTAGGAAAGAATGCTGCTGATTTGCTATGCTTTCCCCAAGCTGTTGATCTGTCAGCATTCTCACAGCATTTAATTCTCTCAGGATCTGGAGGACTTCACTGTTTTCACTTCCTTCTTTCTGTCACGATGGGAAAGAGAAAATCTATGAGTCTCATGTGTCTGGTATATATTCTTTTTTTTGTTTTTAAATTGACATATATACACTACCGGGCTTCTCTGGTGACTCAGCTGGTAAAGAATCTGCCCACATGTGGGAGACACAGGTTCAGTCCCTGGATTGGGAAGATCCCCTCGAGAAGGGAGTGACAACTCACTCCAGTGTTCTTGCATGGAGAATCCCATGGACAGAGGAGCCTGGCGGGCTACAGTCCATGGGGTCACAAAGAGTCAGACAGGATTGAGCGACCAACACTTTCGCTTTCATATACGCTACTACGTATAAAACAGATAATTAAATGAGGACTTACTGTGTAGCCTGGGGAGCTCTACTCAATGCCCTGTGGTGACCTAAATAGAAAGGAAATCCAGAAAAGAAGGGATATATGTGTGTGTGTAGCTGTCTGGTGTGTATTCTCTACTGTGAGTCAACCCGCAGCCTTGTCTGGGGCTTTGTGAATCCCAGGGCCCTCGGGACTCTGCAGCAGATCGTTTAAATTGGAGGACGGGGGGGATCTTGGGGCTTACTGAGTGGGGAACTCATGTGGACACGCTGAATGTGGCACAGTGTGGCTGAAGGCTCACGGAGGCTCACGCCTGTGTCTCTGAGAGAGCTGGCTGGAGGGGTCGGCTGATGGTCTGCCCCCAGACATTTGATCCTGCCGGTTAGTTTCTCAAACGCGAACTTAACATCATCGTTGCCCCTATTCTTTAACTCATGTTACCCCTTTTTCTGAACGATTCTCTGTGCCAAGCATTCATAACAGAATTTTAGCACTAAAAATAAAGTAGTTCGCACCATAGCTTCCTCAACACTCTGGGGCTCAGAAACAAAACCTTGTCCTTGATCTCAGATTTTTATCTTAGCCTATTCTTTCTAAGAAAATGTATCATTACAGTATTATAAAGTAAAATAAATAAAAAGAAAATAATGAAAATGTATTACTTTAAAAATCTTATTTTAATATTTTTGGTATTTTAGTAATATTGCTATATTCTGGTTGTGAGTACAAGCATCTGATATACATATTACATGAATGGCTATGTGATGTTACATACATATTATTTACCTCCTGCTTCATAAGCTCGACTCTGTGCAGTGGTTGGTATGATGACAGGCATGTCATGGGCTTAATAGAATGCAGTCCATATTTTTACTGATCATAATAATCCATTCTTAGGGAAGCCTGGTGAAATGAATGACATTTCAGGTGAGTTGTAGTTTGAATTTGACTTAATTTAGAAAAGGGCTATTCAGTCCATTTGCAGCTGCAAAATTGGGGTGACCCCCAACTCCCAACTCCCTACAAGAAGGCAACTGATGTGTGGGCTCCAACCTTGGGGATGGTTTTGTGAAAAGATGCTCTGTTGCAGAGTTTCTTAGTCCAGTTCACTAGCACTTTTCCTTTCTCATTTTTGTATTCTTTGATCTTAGACTTGGGAATAGATTTCACCATCTGTTTTTTTGTTTTTTAACATAAGACCACAAGGGTGCAAATCAAAAGCCACAAGATTCCTCAGTGTAGGGAAATGTAACTCAATTTATTTTTCTATAATAGAATTCAATACCTATACAAGCCTTCCTTCTACCAGGCAGCAAAACTTTTAAATTAATTTAGCAACCCTCCTCTCTACCTCCCACACTTTGTATGGCGTCCAGCCTCATCTCCAAGGAACTCTGGGGTGCGTTTCAGCCCCGTGGGGACTGGAGAGTGTCTGGCTGTCTCCATCATCAGTCCATGTCACCTCTTTCAGGGACAATCATTCCTGCCTGTGTTTTGGCCATGGGCTTATTCAGATTGCCTTTCTTCTGGATGCTCTGGCTCTTAATACAAATCCCTGGTGAGCATCAGTTCAGTTCAGTACAGTCACTCAGTTGTGCCCGACTCTTTGTGACCCCATGGACTGCAGCACACCAGGCCTCCCTGTCCATCACCAACTCCTGGAGCTTACTCAAACTGATGTCCATTGAGTTGGTGATGCCATCTAACCATCTCATCCTCTGTCATCCCCTTCTCCTTCCACTGTCAATCTTTCCCAGCATCAGGGTCTTTTCAAATCAGGTGGCCAAAGTGTTGGAGTTTCAGCTTCAGCATCACTCCTTCCAATGAATATTCAGGACTGATTTCCTTTAGGATGGACTGGTTGGATCTCCTTGCAGTCCAAGGGACTCTCAAGAGTCTTCTCCAGCACCACAGTTCAAAAGCATCAATTCTTCAGTGCTCAGCTTTCCTTATAGCCCAACTCTCACGTTCATACATGACTACTGGAAAACCATATCCTTGACTAGACGGACTTTTGTTGGGGAGCATGGCCTACAGAAAAACCCTGCCCTGCCACCAGCAGGCTGCTGGGCCTGCCTCCTATTTACGTAACCAAGCTATTTTGCTCCACCCTCACTCTTGGAAACAGCAGAGGACAGGAAAGCCTGGTGTGCTGCAGTCCATGCACTGGATGTGACTGAGTGACTGGACAACAATAGTCATTCAAATCTGAGGTCCTGTGCCTTCCCAGTTCCTATCTGGACCCTTCACGGAATGGGGTCAAGGTCCCAAGCCTACGTGTCTTCTGGGGACAGGAAGGACAGTGGGGTCTCAAGCATCCACGGGTTTTCCGTATCTCCTCCAAATCTTCTTTCTCCTTCTTCTTGTCTAAGAAATCTACATCTCATTTAGGATACAGGAAAAACAGCATATTGTTGAGTATTCCTTCTCATTTTTTTACACCTGGACCAAACCTTTAACAAGGGTGGTGGTGGATGAAATGGTTGGATGGCATCATCAACTCAATGAGCATGAGTTTGGGTGAACTCTGGGAGATGGTGAAGGCCAGAAAAGCCTGGAGTGCTGCAGTCCACAGGTCAAAAAGTTAGACACGACTTAGTGATTGAGCCACAACATGGCTTTTGAGGGGCTTCCCCGGTGTGGTGCTATTTGTAAAGAATTCAACTGCCAATGCAGGAGATACAAGAGACATGGGTTTGATTCCTGGGCTGGGAAGATGCCCTGGAGTAGGAAATGGCAACCCACTCTGGTATTCTTTCCTGGAGAATCCTATGGACAGAGGTGCCCGGTGAGCTATAGTTCATGGAGTTGCAAACAGTCGGACAAAACTGAAACAACTTAGCATGCACCTCAGTGACTTAGGAGCTGTGAGCTCGATCCCTGGGTTGGGAAATACCTTGAAGAAGAAAATGGCAACCCACTTCAGTTGTATTCTTGCCTGGGAAATCCCATGGACAGAGGATCCTGGCAAGTCCATGAGGCTGCAAAAGTGTTGAACTCAACTTAGCAGCTAAACAACAACATATTAAAAAAAAAAGGCTTTTGAAGCTCAAAAGCTGAGCTTGCCTCCTGTCCTTCTGTCCTTCTTTATCCAACTAACTGCTTTTATTGTTCACAGCATTTTTATCAGTTGTTCCTTTTAAAAAAAGTTGTTCATTGGCTTCCCCTGGTGGCTCAGATGGTAAAGAATCTCTGTCTGCCAATGAATGCAAGAAACACAGATTTGCATTCATTGGGAGACAGAGAAGGTCTGGGTCAAGAAGATCACCTGGAGAAGGGAATGGCAACCCACTGCAGTGTTACTGCCTGGAGAATTCCCTGGACAGAGGAGCCTGGAGGGCTGTCTACGGGGCCACAAAGAGTAGGACACAACTGAGCGACTAACACACACATGAAGGGAAAGATTATTTTTAGCACTTAGGACAGTGTCTTGCACATAGATGGTGTTCAAGAAAAATCTGTTGAACAAAATAATGGATGAATAAACGAATAAATTGGACACTTGTATCCTTTTGAGTTATTCCTTTCTTGAAGCCGTATCATAGCCTGAGTTAGGGGAAGGCCACAGATCCCAGAAAAAATAAACTTGATTAATATCTCAAAGTGTTCTCATTACGTATATACACAAGATGATAACAATACCGTCTAGCTTATTATGTGCGTGGAGTTGGTGTTTTCCTAAAGGTAGATGAATCTGTTCCTGGTTCCTTTCTGGTGGGGAGATTTTATTTCCTGATGTGCTTGCCAGAAGAAACTTGGCAGAGCTTTGGAATGTAGCTTGTCCATTCATCTTGGGGTAGCTCAGTAGAGATTTTTGCTCCCAGCTATATCATGTGTTCTAACTCAAGTCACTGCAAAGTCCTTGTTTACATTCCTCCTAGAAACTCTTGATATAGCTGGTTGCAAAACCACTGCAGAATGCAATAAAATATAAAAATGAAGGCACTAGTGGGAAATGAACTTGAAGTTCATGGTACTGTTTGTTTATTTCCTACCAGATATATTAGTAAATAAAATACATGTACAGATAGATTTAGTTTTGCAGAAATAATATTTTTTTCCGAACTACTTTGCACTTAATAGAACTGCAGCTCCTATATTTTCTCTAAATCTTAATTGAGTGTTAAAGACCATAAATATTTTGAAAAGATTTACTAATTCACTCATCTATCTGCACCCAAGGTAGAAGGCATGAAAGGCACACATTGAGGAAAACCAGCGAGTATCCTCAAGGTCATAAGTCTTAGTGAAAATTCTCCTGGGTTCAGAGAAAGATTTGGAGTTCTCTTTGAGAGTAAGTGTGGCTTTCTCATACATTGTAAGCATGTGCAAGATTAATATTTTGAATCATATGTTTATTTTTGATACTAAATGACTACTTTTCACTTTGGGAACTAAATACGTGGCCAGAACAGACAGATCTGTCACAAATTAGATGTTAGGGGTTGAAAATGTAGTTCATCTTGGCAGATTCTGGGGCATTTGAAGATCTGTTTCTAAGAAAAATGACGTGCTTTCCACATAATTCAAGCTCTAATCAAGCCTCTCCTTTCTGCTAGCTCCCAGTTCAGATGTTTCTCATTTTGTACAGCATTGCTCCCTTGAAGATGTTACTAAACCAGATCATCGTTTAAATGTACTGAAAGCTCTGGCTATAATAAATCACGAAAGGCGATCTCTTCTCCAACCCGAATTTCTACCTCTAATGCAGCTGACTTTTACATTTGATTTCCCTGAGGCTTGACTTAAAGCCTGGCTTGGGGCCAGAATGCAATTAGAAGATTTGTGTGGTGACTCCAACACACTCTGTGTAATTGCCCCCAGGCTCAAGAACGGTCCTAACAAAAGGACAAGACACATTCTTAGATGACTTTGTAGGGGGAAAAAAAAGACATATTATGGAAATTTCATTAAAATATCCACTTTACATTAGCTTTTATTTATTTTCATATAAGAAAAGTAATCATATAGTTGTAGTTAAATTGGATAAGGACATTTCTACTCCTTTTGTATTTTTCTCTTACAGAGAGAACTCATAAATAAGGGATCATTTTGTCGGGTGACCACACAAATCATGACATTTTGGCTATCTATCTCTCTCTCTATGTCTGAAGATTGCAATCCTGACCTCTTTTCATTGCCAAATGGAGCAATTTATCAGTGAGATGTTCTAAGAACTGGTAGAAGGGACGTATTGCAGGGTCTCTGTGTTCTGATTGTCATTTTGCTGATGTGTGGCTCCCAAAAGAATGCAGACTTGCCCCAAAGTTCAGCTCACTGAAGATGCTAGTTGCCAGTCCTGCTGTGAATACTTGGGGACCATGGTTTCCTGTTCACCCGGACTTTAGGAAAAAAGATTTCCCAGTGAGAGTTACACTTTGAAATCAGCTGGTGTGGTGTTAGAATCATACAATATGAAGAATTCTTAAAAGAGACAACACGGTTCTTAGGACCCTCTAACCCAGTGAAAAACATTCTTTCCTTGGCTGTACGACACCATCTTTCTGCAGTGGGTTCAGAGCACATGTAAGCTTGGATAAAAGTGGAGTCACAAGGCAGACATGGTATAACCCATTTAAGCACTTTCTAGGGAAAGTGAACTTCAGTCAAGAAACGTCAAGTCCTAAAGATGCCACTGTCCCTATTCTAGAGGTCATAACCCCAAAGCATTCAACTTTCTTTCTTTTCTTTTAGCTGCATCACATGGCAGGTACGTAGGATCTTAGTTCCCTCACCAGGGATACAGCCCCTGCATTAGAAGCATAGAATCTTAACCACTGGATTGCCAGGAAAGTCCCAATATTAAATTTCTTACAAATGCTACTCCTATCACCTCCCGGCAAATAGATGGGGGATAAAAATGAAAACAGTGGCAGATTTTGTTGTCTTGGGCTCCAAAATCACTGAGGACAGTGACTGCAGCCATGACATTAAAAGATCCTTGTTTCTTGGAAAAAAACTTTGACAAACCTAGACAGTATATTAAAAAGCTTAGATATCACTTTGCTGACAGAAGTCCATATAGTCAAAGCTATGATTTTACTAGTAGTCCTGTACAGTTGTAAGAGTTAGACCATAAGGAAAACTGAGGGTCAAAGAATTGATGCTTTCAAACTGTGGAGCTGGAGAAGACTCTTGAGAGTCTCTTGGACTGCAAGGAGATCAACCAGTCAATCCTAAAGGAAATCAACCCTGAGTATTCATTGGAAGGACTGATGCTGAAGCTGAAGCTCCAATACTGTGGCCACCTGATGAGAAGAAATGACTCATTGGAAAATACCTTGATGCTGGGAAAGACTGAGGGCAGGAGGAGAAGGGGGTGACGACAGGATGAGATGGTGGGATGACATCACCAACTCAATGGACATGAGTTTCAACAAATTCTGGGAGACAGTGAAGGACAGGGAAGCCTGGCGTGCTGCAGTCCATGGGGTCACAGAGTCGGACATAGTGACTGAACAATAACATACCATTCTAGATTCCATATAGATTCCTTAATATTGATATATTTCTCTTTCTAACTAACTTTACTCTGTTGACAGTCTCTAAGTTCATCCATGTCCTACAAATGACCCAATTTCACTCCAAAGAGGTCTAGTTCTGCTGAACACTATAAATCCATGGGGCAACTATCTCAGGAGGAAGGATGTGGCTCATGTGTGTTGTAGCATCAGGTTGCTCTCCATTGTTATTGATATTATTCAGCTTTTTTTTTTTAATTTAAATTTTATGTTTTTACTTTACAATACTGTATTGGTTGTGCCATACATTGACATGAATCCACCACAGGTGTACATGAGTTCCCAACCCTGAACCCCCCTCCCTCCAGCCTCCCCATATCATCTCTCTGGGTCATCCCAGTGCACCAGCCCCAAGCGTCCTGTATCCTGTATCGAACCTAGACTAGCGATTCGTTTCTTACACGATAGTATACATGTTTCAATGCCGTTCTCCCAAATCATCCCACCCTCTCCGTTTCCCACAGAGTCCAAAAGTCTGTTCTTTACATCTGTGCTTTATTGGAATCCAGCCATGACTGAGGGCCTCGATGAGGCAGCTGTCGTTGGCTGACTTCTCCAGGGGTCCGGAGTGACACTGCCTCCTGGCCCAGGGCCTTGTGTTCCTCTCTCCTCTCCAGCAGGTCCGAACCTAGTGACAAGCTTCCAACCAACAGACTATGGCAAAGTTCGGGGGACACTTCCTCCAGGATTAGGCGACGAGAGACTGTGACTTCCATGTTGCTAGTAGGCTCTCTTCATTGACTTCTTGGTGACCACGGTGATGAAGCTGCCACGATGGGCTGGCCAATGTGACTGGGACCTGAGGCTGGTCTACAGCCAACAGCAGTGAGCATCTGGGATCCTAAATTCAACTGCCTACAGAGAACCAAGTGCTGGAAAGCAGTCCCATGAACATAGACGCAGGTTTTTTGTTTTTTGTTTTTTTTTTTGAAATCCCATTTGAACCATAGCCCAGAGCTTACCTCGATTTCAGCCCATGAGAAACCCTGAGGTGAGTGGACACAGTAAAGCCGTGCCTGGATCCTGGCCCACAGAAGCTGTGAGATGATAAATGTGTGTTGTTTTCAGCTGGTACATTTTGGGAGCAATTTGTTATGCAGTGGTAGATAACTAATGTGAGAGCAGAAGGGGTAAGATGAGTTCATAAATGTAAATTAATTTTAAATGCATTGCTGGCCACAGTAATTTTTGTATTACATGTGACCTCACCTTGGCCATTTCAACACGAAGGTTGTTTTGAATGAAAATTCATTCAGACATAAACGTGCGAGAGTCCCCTGTTTTTCTTAGTGGACAATGAGGCATCATTTGTGACTTAATATGAAATTTGAATTGCATCAGACTTTCCAGATTAAAGCAATTGTGAAGTCTGGAGTGAAGAGGAAATAGCGCATGCCAGCATCAAGTTAATAATTACACGAATTATAAAAGCAGCTATTTATTGAGTACTTGACATACGCTGGGTCACGTGTTAAGTAATTATGAACCTCATTACATGGAATTCTCTCACAGTTCTAAGATGGAGGTAGATTATCCTGATTTTTCAGTTGAGGAAAAGGATGTTTTGACAAATTTCCCAACAGGAGTAGCAATGATGAGGTTGGGACCTGTTGTGTCTTGCTGGAAAGCTTGTGTCCACGATTTTCAAGCTTGAAAAGTTGTTTGAAAAGTGACACCCATTTCGCTCTTCTGCTTTGTTCAACCAATGGTAGCAGGTCATCAAAAATGCTGCCTTTGTTGAGTAAAAAACAAAATCAAAACAACCCCGAACTGACTGTAAAAGTCACTCATTTTTCAAGGGCATGTTTGCAATCTATTTTCTTCTGTGATTTTTTTTTAAAAAAAGCCTTATTCTGTTATGTTAGTTTTATTATTGCTTGACCTTTTTATCCCATAAATTTTTGTTGTATTTATGAAAAATTTCCTCAAGGACAAGAATACTTTTTACTCTTCTGTGTCTCCATCCATGTCTGGTTCTATTCTTTACAAATCATATGTGCTGTGCTTAGTCGCTCAGTCACATCTGACTCTTTGAGACCCTGTGGACTATAGCCCATCAGGTTCCTCTGTCCATGGAGATTCTCCTGGCAAGAATACTGGAGTGGGTTACCATGCCCTCCTACAGGGGATCTTCCCAACCCAGGGATTGAGCCTAGGTTTCCCACATTGCAGGTGGATTCTTTACCATCTGAGCCACTTCAGGGAAGCCCATACAAATGATAAGCATGCAACAGTCTTTTTTTGATGAATGTGATTACCTCTGAACTGAATATAGAGATGAGATGAGAGACAATTTCTTTGTCAGAAGCCCTGTCAGCTCTGCATAAGGGGCCAGAGTTGTTGAGTAAGAGCTGCAGCTTGGGTTGGGCTGAGAATCAGATGTTACAACAAGATCAGTCCTAGGTATTTGCACAGGGACAGCCTTGCTCCTGGACCACTCCCAAAAGGGTCTGCAGGGTAATTAAGGTAATTAATTTCAGGACTGAGTGCCTTCTGGGGTTTTCAGTGCTAAAACCAGTAAAGTCCTAGATAAACTGGGATGAATCGGTCATTTCAGCAGGAATGCTGCTGTGGGCAGAGTGTCTGTGTGCTCACTCACTCAGGTGTGTCCGACTCTTTGAGACCCCATAGACTGTAGCCCGCCAGGCTCCTCTGTCCAGGGAATTTTCCAGACAAGAATACTGAAGTGGGTTGCCATTTGTGTGCCCCTCAAATCTGGATTTTGAATTCCTAACCCCCAAGTGTGACTGCATTTTGAATAAGAAAGTAATTAAGGTTAAATGAAGTCATAAGGGGCTTCCCAGATGGTGCTAGCAGTAAAAAAATCCACCTGCCAGTGCAAGAGATGCAAGAAACATGAGTTTGATAGCTGGGTGGGAAAGATCCGCCGGAGGAGGACATGGTAACCCACTCCAGTATTCTTGCCTGGGGAAATCTCTTGTACAGAGGAGCTTGGCAGGCTATAGTCCGTAGGGTCACAAAGAGTTGGACATGACTGAAGCAACTTAGCATATGAATGTGCATGCACGCACATGCACACACCACACACACACACACACACGAGGTCATCAGGGTGGGGTTCTGATCCAATAAAACTAGTGCCCTTGTAAGAGACGCCACGGGTTTCCCAGGTGGCAATAGTGGTAAAGAATCTGCCTGCCAATGCAGGAGACGAGAGACACAGGTTTGGTCCCTGGGTCAGGATGATTCCCTGGAATAGGAAATGGCAATCTGCTCCAGTATTCTTGAATGGAAAATTCTTTAGACAGGGGATCCTGGCGGGCTGCCGTCCATGGTGCTGCAAGGAATCAGACACAACATCGACTTTGCCCAGCATACACACAAGAGACACCAGAGAGCCTCTTTTCCTGCCGTGTGAAGACACAGTAAGAATGCAGCCATCTGAAAATCAGGAAGATAACTCTCAGCAGCACCCCTCCAGGCTGGCATGCTGATCTTGGACTTCCAGCTTCTAGAACTGTGAGAAATAGATGTCTGGTGCTGAGGTCACCCATCTGTGGTATTTTGTTATGGCCAGACCCAAGATAACCACAACAAACGTGCATTTGGTGGGCAGTGGTGCTGCTTTTGCTACCTTTATGTGTTTTCTCTGTGTATTTAACCCCAGTTATAGAAAAAGACCCAATGATTGGAAAAGACCCTGGTGCTGGAAAAGACTGAGGGCAGGAGGAGAAGGGGAGGACAGAGGAGGAGATGATTGGATGGTATCACTGACTCAATGGACATGAGTTTGAACAATCTCTGGGAGATGGTAAGGGACAGGGAGGTCTGGTATGATGCAGTCCATGGGGTCACGAAGAGTCAGACACAACTTGGCTACCGAACAACAGCAAACACAATCAATCAACTAACTAACCAGCCAAGCAACTTCTGGGCATCTTAAAAGTGTATAGAGGTATACTTATCATAAGTGGTATATGTTTCCTATCAGAGATCTTAGCCAGATTCAAACGCTCAGTTTCAGGATGGAAGATTTAACAGTATTTTGGTTGTTATCATCAATATTTATCTGCCATGTGCACACAGAGCCCCTGGGTCTTTTCCATGTTACAGATCTCCTTTGAAGTTCTCCAGAGTTTTGCCCACCTAGCAGCTATATCGGGTGCAGAGAGGGATAAAACCAAGGAATTAGCGTGAACTACAGGTCCAAGAGCACTATATCAAAAGCTCACACACCAGGCCATTTAATTTGTTGGACTGCTCAGTAGAAAGATACCTGCTGGGCAGGGTAGGGTTGAAGGATCAGAAGGAGGGAAACATCAATGAGTATAATTCACACTGTTATTTCTCGGCTGCACTCACATGGATGGAAAGTTTTTTTCTCCCCTAGAGCTGGCATATATCTCTCTGAGTTAGCACCATGGCAGCAGAAAGGTGATAAAGAAACTCTTGCATTGAGCTGACTTTTTAAAAAAACTTTGAGTTATTTTAAACTTTCAATTGGCATTGCCTGATAGTTCTACTGGGCTTCTTTAGTAGATGTCCTTTCCCTATTTGCTGAGGTTGTCCTTTCATACCTTCCTCTTGCCTCCAGGCCATGTTTTCTCCTTTAGCAGATGACTCTGCATCATTCTTCATGGAGATTAAAAAAAAATGCTATCGGGCCTAATCCTGCAACTTGCCACCACCAATTATAATGATCTATCCCCACCTGCCGGAGAAGGCAATGGCACCCCACTCCAGTACTCTTGCCTGGAAAATCCCATGGACGGAGGAGCCTGGTGGGCTGCAGTCCATGGGGTCGCAAAGAGTCGGACGCGACTGAGCAATTTCACTTTCACTTTTCACTTTCATGCATTGAAGAAGGAAATGTCAACCCACGCCAGTGTTCTTGCCTGGAGATTCCCGGGGACGGGGGAGCCTGGTGGGCTGCAGTCCATGGGGTCGCTAGGAGTCGGACACGACTGAAGCGACTTAGCAGCAGCATCCCCACCTGCACACATATCTTCCTCTCCTACTCAGTTATGGTGAAAGAAATCTTCTTCTTCCTGCAGGACAAGTCATCTCATGTGAGCTCAGGGTGCTTCATTGTTTTATGTCGGCAGCTTCTAAATTGATAGCCAATTGATAAGCACCTCCTGGTCATTGTACAAGCTCTTCACTTAGAGCGTTCGCTGGATGTAGTGACTGGCTCCTAATGAGTGGACTACAGCATAAATGATGGGCTGTCACTCCCACGATTAGGTTATAAAAGACTGTAACTTTTTTTCTTTTTTAAAGTAAAGTTGATTGAGAGTGCTGTGCTAGTTTCAGGGGTACATCAAAGCCATCAGTTATGTATATGTTCTTGTTTAGATCTTTTCCATTGTAGGTTATTGCCGCTGCTGCTGCTAAGCCGCTTCAGTCGTGTCCGACTCTGTGCGACCCCATAGACGGCAGCCCACCAGGCTCCCCCGTCCCTGGGATTCTCCAGGCAAGAACACTGGAGTGGGTTGCCATTTCCTTCTCCAATGCACGAACGTGAAAAGAGAAAGTGAAGTCGCTCAGTCGCGTCTGACTCTTCGCGACCCCATGGACTGCAGCCTACCAGGCTCCTTCGTCCATGAGATTTTCTGGGCAAGAGTACTGGAGTGGGGTGCCATTGCCTTCTCTGATTATAGGTTATTATAAGATATCACATATAATTCGCTGTCCCATACAGTGGGTTCTTGTTGTTTATTTATTTTATATGTAGTAATGTGTACCTGTTAATCCCAAACTACGAATAAATCTCTTCCTCCCTTTACCCTTTCAGTTCAGTTCTGTCGAATCAGACTCTTTGTGACCCTATGGACTGCAGCATGCCAGGCCTCCCTGTCCATCACCAACTCCCAGAGCTTACTCAGACTCATGTCCATTGAGTCTGTGATGCCATCCAACTATCTCATCCTCTGTTGTCCCCTTCTCCTCCCACCTTCAATCTTTCCCAGCATCAGGCTGTTCTCAAATGAGTCAGCTCTTTGCATCAGGTGGCCAGAGTATTGGAGTTTCAGCTTCAGCATCAGTCCTTCCAATGAATATTCAGGACTGATTTCCTTTAGGATGGACTGGTTAGATCTCCTTGCAGTCCATGGGACTCTGAAAAGTCTTCTCCAACACCACAGTTCAAAAGCATCAATTCTTTTGTGCTAAGCTTTCTTTATAGTCTAAGTCTCACATCCATACATGACTACTAGAAATACTATAGTTTGACTAAATGGACTTTTGTTGGTGAAGTAATGTCTCTGCTTTTTAACATGTTGTCTAAGTTGGTTATAGCTTTTCTTTCAAGGAGCAAGCATCTTTTAATTTCATGGCTGCAGTCACTGTCTGCAGTGATTTTGGAGCCCAGAAAATTAAAGTTTTTCATTGTTTCCGTTGTTTCTCCATCTGTTTGCCATGAAGTGATGGGGCCAAATGTCACGATCTTAGTTTTCTGAATGTTGTGTTTTAAGTCAACTTTTTCACTCTCCTCTTTCACTTTCATCAAGAGACTCTTCAGTTCTTCTTCTTCACTTTCTGCCATAAGGGTGGTGTCATCTGTATATCTGGTATTATTGATATTTCTCCCAGAAATCTTGATTCCAGCTTGTGCTTCATCCAGCCCGGCATTTCTCATGATGTACTCTGCATATAAGTTAAATAAGCAGGGTGACAATACATAGCCTTGACATACTCCTTTCTCGATTTGGAACCAGATTGGTTCTGTGTCCAGTTCCAATGTTTCTTCTTGACATGCATGCAGATTTCTCAGGGGGCAGGTCAGGTGCTCTGGTATTCCCATTTCTTGAAGAATTTTCCAGTTTGTTGTGATCCACACAGTCAAAGGCTTTGACATAGTCAATAAAGCAGAAATAGATGTTTTTCTGGAACTCTCTTGCTTTTTTGATGATCCAGTGGATGTTGGCAATTTGATCTCTGGTTCTTCTGCTTTTTCTAAATCCAGCTTGAACCTCTGGATGTTCTCAGTTCACATACTGTTGAAACCTGGGTTGGAGAATTTTGAGCATTACTAGCATGTGAGATGAGTACAATTGTGCGGTAGTTTGAGCATTCTTTGGCATTGCCTTTCTTTGGGACTGGAATGAAAACTGACCTTTTCCAGTCCTGTGGCCACTGCTGAGTTTTCCAAATTTGCTGGCATATTGAGTGCAGCACTTTAACAGCATCATCTTTTAGGATTTGTAATAGCTTGACTGGAATTCCATCACCTCCAGTAGCTTTGTTCATAGTGATGCTGCCTAAAGCCCACTTCACTTTGCATTCCAAGATGTCTGACTCCAGGTGAGTGATCATACCATCATGGTTATCTGGGTTGTGAGGATCTTTTTTGTATAGTTCCTCTGTGTATTCTTGCCACATCTTCTTAATATCTTCTGCTTCTGTTAGGTCCATATCATTTTTGTCCTTTATTGTGCCCATCTTTGCATGAAATGTTCCTTTGGTATCTTTAATTATTTGAAGAGATCTCTAGTCTTTTCCATTCTATTGTTTCCCTCTATTTCTTTGCATTGATTACTGAGGATGGCTTTCTTATCTCTCCTTGCTATTCTTTGGAACTCTGCATTCAAATGGGTATGTCTTTCCTTTTCTCCTTTGCCTTTAGATTTTCCTCTTTTCTCAGCTATTTGTAAGGCCTTCTCATACAACCATTTTGCCTTTTTGTGTTTCTTTTTCTTGGGGATGGTCTTGATCACTGTCTCCTGTACAATGTCACAAACCTCTGTCCATAGGTCTTCAGTCACCATGAATTCATTTCTGTTTTGTAAATAAGTTCATTTATATCATGTTTTATATTCCAGATAAAAGTGATATCATATGACATTCATCTTTGTCTGACTAAGTACAGTAATCTCTAGGTCTATCCATGTTGATGTAAATGGCATTATTTCATTCCTTTTTTCTTTTTTTTTTTTTATGGCTGAGAGCCTGTGTTTGGCAATGAGAGAGTAGCCCCATTTGCCACAACTAAAGAAAGCTTGCTCACAGCCAGGAAGACCCAGTGCAGCCAAAATTAAATAAATAAAGGCATCTTAAAAAACAAAAGAAGCGACGTGATTTATGTGAGAGCCTGAATAAAATGAAGACATCAGAGAATCATGAACAGTCAGTGTCATATGGGCAAGAAAACCCTCTCTGCATCTCCACTGTGTATATGACACGTAATAAGCTCTAAATTGGTATGTATCAATTGACTTGAGTGACCAGGTCATATATATAGAATAGCTAGACATTGAGGTGGAAGTAAAGAAAAAAAAAAAAAAAGATAGCTACCTAAACAGCTGGCTTCTTGCTGAATTTAATCCTTATACTCTGAAAAGACTCAGTAAATGTTCCTTTGTCTAATCAACTGATACTCAATTAACTTGTAATAACTACCTTAATAATTCTAGAGCAGTAATCTGAATTTCCTGAAAAGTTGTCTAGCATTCCTTTGTTCATCTGTTCTGGGGGAATGAGTCACAGGTATTAATTACTGGGTGGGGATTCTTTTTTTTTTTTTTGCACTCTTCCTTATTAATACAATGATGAGCAGGTTGGACAAATATTAAATAATCCTTAAGACTTTTTGAGATAATTTGGAAGCTATTAACACTTGTTGGACAGAGATATGATTTTGTTCAGTGGTGTAAACACATGGCAAAAGAAAATTGGCTTCAGTTGTTGAATTTCTGCTTCCATTGAGAAGCTGATTAAAAATAAAACTGGAGAATATGTAATTACCTGAACGGAATGATTATGTGACATCGAAAAACTGGTCGCCCTAGGTGGTTAGCTTCATGATTAAGAAAAAGTAATGGCGTGGATATATGAACCTTGCCTGGCAGGATCTCAATTTGCATTTTAGTTCTGCAGAGCACAGATAGGTTAACTAAAGACCAAAGGGCAATGAACTGTCTCTGATTTGCATGGTGATTAAGAATTCAATAAATTAGAATATAATATTTATACCACTATATGACCAAGATACCCTCTCAACTTCCTGTGTGCGTGAGAGTTGAAAGAAAGAAAGGGCATATTCTTCAATTATGCAATGGAAAACTATTAATTTTCTAACATTTGCCAGTGATTGCTTACTACAAAAATGTAAAATGGTGCCAGAAGCTTTAGCATATACTATTCACACTGTAATTTTGGTTTATTTTCTTCTAGACTTTTTTCCCAGTATGTATTTTTTAGAACAGTTGTAATCATGTTGTACTTATAATTTACCCTGACTTTTTTAAACCTAGTATTACAAATGTTACTTTGGTTTATAATAGCGAAAAATCTGGAAACAAGGTAAATATGTACCATATTCAGTGACTCACAGCACTCTTAAAGTATTGGTTACAAAAATTTATTATTTATTTAACAATCTCCATATAACTGGATATCCAGACTCTACATTTTTGTTGTGTTATTATAAAGGAAACAAGTATTACAAAGCATTATTTTTATACATAAAAATTCTTCGAGGATTTTGATTGTTTTTTAAGGAGAAACTTCTACAAAGGAAATTGGTAGGTTAAAAATTTGTGAACCTCTTTTTAACGGCACTGGATGCAAAAAGACCTATTTGTTTTCAAGTGTCATTGAGGAGCTTAGAAATAAAGGGAGGATTTATTAGGTACAAAGGGTCTTGCCTGTAACAGTAGGAAAGGAAAGCGCATCTGGCCTGCAAAATCAGGGACTTTAGTGCCCCAGGGCCTTTCCTATTTCTTTCCAAGGCTCAGCAGTTAGCCTCATTTCATTCATTTGCTGGTCAGCTTTTTTTTTCCCATTCCAGAATGAACACAGCCTCTTCAAACTGAGTTTCTACCAGCACCAAGGGACTGGATTTAGTTCTAAGGAAGATCCTGGAGAACTACCTTAGTTCTGGCCTGGCTTGCTCCAGGAGCTGCTGTGGACTAGTCTGCACCGGTAAAATGGGCAAGATTCCATAACAGAGAAAAGGTTTCAAAGGCTCAAGTCTTTTTATTAGGTCTATTTCTAGACAATGCAGAATTTGGGTGAGTTAAGTGTCTTTGTTATTTATTAATATATAGGATCAAATTATGGAGTAATGTATAGATGTGAGAGTTGGGCCATAAAGAAGGCTGAGCGCAGAAGAATTAATGCTTTTGAACTGCAAGTCTAGAGAAGACTCTTGAGAGTACCTTGGGCTGCAAGGAGATCAAACCAGTCAGTTCTAAAGGGAATTAACCCTGAATATTCTTTGGAAGGACTAATGCTGAAGCTGAAGGTCCGATACTTTGGCTGCCTGATGTGAAGAGCTGAGTCGCTGGAAAAGTCCCTGATGCTGGGAAAGATTGAGAGCATAAACAGGGGACAACAGAGGACGAGATGGTGGGATGGCATCACTGACTCAGTGGACATGAGTTTGAGCAAGCTCTGGGAGATAGTGAAGGACAGAGGAGCCTAGCGTGTTTCAGTCCATGGGGTCGCAAAGAATCAGACAAGACTTAGCAATTGAACAAGGATCAAATTACCTGATCAGCTGGCAGTCCTATCAGGAATATGTAAGTGCCCTGGTTTTCCAACTCCTTCACCACTGTTCTATCAGTGTAGCCGAAAGGGAGATGAAAGGTCACATGGCATCATTTCAGTCCTATCCCACTTGTCATAGCAGGCCCCAAGGCAAGGCCATGTTCAAGGAGAGAAGAGAGGCTGCCATTTGATGGGAGAAATGGTGTGGGTGAAAGTTAATTTTGTGTGTCAGCTTGACTGGGTTATGGGGTGCCAGACATTCAGACAGACATTATTCCAGATGTATCTGTGAGGGTGTTTCTGGAGAAGGTTAATATTTGAATTGGTCCACTGAGTAAAACAAATGACCTTTCCTAATTTGTGACCCTATGGACTGTAGCCCAGCAGACTCCTCTGTCCATGAGATCCTCCAGGGGATCTTCTCAACCCAGCAATTGAACCTGTGTCCCTTATGTCTCCTGTATTGGCAGGTGGGTTCTTTACCACCTGGGAAGCTCAGTGTGGGTGGGCTTTATCCAACCAGCTGAAGACTTGAATAGAACAAAAAGAATGAGTCATAGGGTATCCTTCTGTCGACTGCTGAGCTGGGACATGGCTGGATTTTGAACTCAGACTGAAACATTAGCTTTTCTTGATTCTTGAGCTCACCTGCTTTTTTTTTTTTTTTTTTAAGCTTTTAATTATACATGCTGGGGTATAGCCAATTAACAATGTTGTGACAGTTCAGGTGGACAGTGAAGGGACTCAGCCATTCATATACCTGTATCCATTCTCCCCCAACCTCCATCCAGGCTTCCGCATGACATTGGAGCTCATCTGGCTGTTGGATCAGGATTTGCACCTTTAGTTCTCCTGGTTCTCAGACCTTTGGATCTGGACATCTGTACTGGAACTACACATCAGCTTTTCTGGTTTTCCAGTTTGCTGCCTAGAGATCTTGAGACTTCTCAACTTTCATAACCACGTGAACCAGGTCTTTCTAACAAATCCCATTTACTCTCTGTCTCCATAGCCTAGTGCTTGTGTTTCTCTGGAGAACCCTCACTTATACAGCGTACATAGGCATAGATGGTGGAGATTGTGGGTGACCATTTTTGCAGATATTCTACTACGAAGATGATGAGTGTGAACATTTGCCCGCCAGATGGGGTTTTTCCCTTCCTAGTTCTTAGCCATGTGCACAGAGCTAGGATGCAGTACTGCCAATCAGGTAAGAGGAAATGGCTACACAGCCTTCTAGCTCCAGATTATAGTGCTAAATGTGAACATTTAACAAAGAACCTGTGAAGAAAAGCATCAAGATAAAAATACAATGATTAATTCTGGAGGAGAAATAGACAACTCAGTGAACAAAATAGAACTTTTAAATAATTATACTTAAATTCCTATTGGCTTCCTATTGCTTCTATAGCAAACTTAGTGGTTTCAACAGTGCATGCTTATTACCTCTTGAGGTCAGAAGTCTGGAATGGTTGTCACTGAGCTAAAGTCAAGGTGTTGGCAGAGCTCATTCTTTCCTGGAAGTTCTAAGGGACAACCTGTTTTCTTGGCTTTTTCATCTTCTAGAGACTGCTTGTGTTCCTTGGCTTAGACACCCTTTCTTCTTCCATCTTCAAAGTCAGCAATGATCAGTTAGGTCTTTGTCATACTGCTGGTATGAGACCCTTTCTGGTTTTGACCCTTCTACTAACCTCTTCCCCATTTAAGGATGCTTGTGATCACATTGGGCCCTCCCAGGTAATTCAAGATATTCTTCTTATCCAAAGGTCAACTGATAAGTAACCTTAATTTCTTCTACAACAGACATTTCCCTTGCCAAGGAACCCAAAACATGCTTAGGTTCTGAGTGTCAGGACAGGATATCTTTGGGTGAGTGAGAGGCTTTATTCTGCTCATTATAGTTCCTAAGGAATTTGGGGGAAGAAATACAATTCTATGAAAATAGGAAGTCCACAATTTCTTCTTGATTTGGTAGCATTTATAGGTTGGAAGAATCTCAAACATAGGAGGTACTCAATAAACAATCATTTGTTAGAGGTTGGAAGGGAAATGAAGAAGACAGTAGTAACTAGACCCTGTGAATTTCATGAGTCTTGGTGACATGGATGAATACTCAGGAGAACATGTGGCTGTATCCCTGGAGACATCCTATGAGTGAAGGGCTATGGAACAGAACCTTGTTTTCAGATATTTGCTTGCCATATGATATTTGGGAGGAGCATGGATGATACCCTGGGGAATGTGAAGGATGTGAGTGACGTTTATTGGAAAGGAGGTGGAGTTTCTAGAATGATAACTTGCATTATATGTGGTCAGTGTCAGAAGGGTACTTAAATTACCTAATGTTGATGTTATGCTCAAAATTCTCCAAGCCAGGCTTCAGCAATACCTGAACCGTGAACTTCCAGATGTTCAAGCTGGTTTTAGAAAAGGCAGAGGAACCAGAGATCAAATTGCCAACAGAGAGTTCCAGAAAAACATCTATTTCTGCTTTATTGACTATGCCAAAGCCTTTGACTGTGTGAATCACAATAAACTGTGGAAAATTTTAAAAGAGATGGGAATACCAGACCACCTGATCTGCCTCTTGAGAAACCTGTATCCAGGTCAGGAAACAACAGATAGAACTGGACATGGAACAACAGACTGGTTCCAAATAGGAAAAGGAGTACGTCAAGGCTGTATATTGTCACCCTGCTTATTTAACTTCTATGCAGAGTACATCATGAGAAACGCTAGGCTGGAAGAAGCACAAGCTGGAATCAAGATTGCTGGGAGAAATATCAATAACCTCAGATATGCAGAAGACACCACCTTTATGGCAGAGTGAAGAGAAACTAAAAAGCCTCTTGTTGAAAGTGAAAGAAGGGAGCGAAAAAGTTGGCTTAAAGCTCAACATTCAGAAAATGAAGATCATGGCATCTGGTCCCATCACTTTATGGGAAATAGATGGGGAAACAGGGGAAACAGTGTCAGATTTTATTTTTCTGGGCTCCAAAATCACTGCAGATGGTGACTGCAGCCATGAAATTAAAAGATGCTTACTCCTTGGAAGAAAGTTATGACCAACCTAGATAGTATATTCAAAAGCAGAGACATTACTTTGCCAACAAAGGTCCGTCTAGTCAAGACTATGGTTTTTCCTGTGGTCATGTATGGATGTGAGAGTTGGACTGTGAAGAAAGCTGAGCCCCGAAGAACTGATGCTTTTGAACTGTGGTGTTGGAGAAGACTCCTGAGAGTCCCTTGGACTGCAAGGAGATCCAACCAGTCCATTCTAAAGGAGATCAGTCCTGGGTGTTCTTTGGAAGGAATGATGCTAAAGCTGAAACTCCAGTACTTTGGCCACCTCATGTGAAGAGTTGACTCATTGGAAAAGACTCTGATGCTGGCAGGGATTGGGGACAGGGGGAGAAGTGGACGACAGAGGATGAGATGGCTGGATGGCATCACCGACTCGATAGACATGGGTTTGGGTGATCTCCAGGAGCTGGTGATGGACAGGGAGGCCTGGCATGCTGCAATTCATGGGGTCACAAAGAGTCAGACACGACTGAGAGACTGAACTTAACTGAATGTTGGTGAAGATGTAGAAGAGGATATTCTTTCTACTTTGTATAGACAATAACTGGACTAAATGAACCAACTTCAGGGTCCCAAATAGGCAACTGGGATTAGGAAAGGCTGACATTGCCCGTGGAAATCAGTTTAAACCTTTTTCAAAGCTTGTCGTGTGTGCAGGCAATAGAATAGATTCTCCATAGAAGCACATTTTCTTTCTTTAACATGAAAACTCTTTTCCCCTCTGGTCCGACTGCGATGCTCTGTTAGTTTATGTCACATCAATTTTACAGAGGATGTCTACTTTCTTTCTTTTTAAAATTCCACAAACCTGGAAACAAATGCTTTTTATTTAGTATTCTTCATATATGTGTAAACAAAATGTTCTACCAAATCTAAACCATCAGAGCTTTAAATTTTGAACAACCATGAGAAAATTGAGTACCAGAGATTCAAGGAAAATCACATGTAAACTCTAACGCAGGTCCTCACTTCTGCAGCTAGTTTTAATGAGTAGTCATTCAATTGAGCTTCTCTCAGGATCTAGGACCGAAAATTGCACTTAAAAATCCACTGAGATGTTTTTTGTTAGATTCAGGATGAGTAATGTTGGCATGTGATAGGGGATATCTTTTGAATTATCTCAAGAATAGGAGCCTTAGTTTTATGAGCAGGGAGTCCCAGTATGTTTTGTGTCATGTATAATCCTACATGACATGGTCCATGACCCTTTCACATTCTGGAACACAGGAACACTTTTAAGTCTAATAAAGTAAACAAGTAGCAGCATATTGTTACTTTTTGGTTCAAAGTTGAAGTATTATACCTCAGACTCTGAATTACATACAGGAATTTAAGTGTGGTTTTATATTCAGGCTTCACAAGTATTGTAGAAAATGAGGCCTGATACTCTTCTTCATCATGACATATATCTATACATATATATTGCCATCATAAATGTTGTATGTGGGAATAATTTTAGGTTTGCAGAAAAGCTGCAAAGAGAGCATGAGAGTCTCCTATATCCATCCCCTGGCTTCAAATTTCCCCTTGCGTCATTATGTTACGTTACTGTGGTGTATTTGTCAAAACTAAGTAACCAACATTGCTATGTTCTTATTAACTAAACTCCAAACTATACTTAGATTTTGCCAGTTTTTCCTTAATATCCTTTTTTGGTTCCAGGATCTCACCCAGATAACCCATGCATTTAGTCATGTCTCTTTCATTTTGACAAATTTAGACAGTGCATTAAAAAGCAGAGACATCACTTTGCCAAAAAGGCCTGTATAGTCAAAGCTATGGTTTTTCCAGTAGTCTTGTATGGATATGAAAGTTGGACCATAAAGAAGGCTGAGTGCCAAAGAACTGATGATTTCCAACTGTGATTCTGGAGAAGACTCTTGCGAGTCTCTTGGACAGCAAGAATATCAAACCAGTCAATCCTAAAGGAAATCAACCCTAATCAATGGAAAGATCATTGCTGAAGCTAAAGCTCCAATATTTTGGTCACCTGATGTGAAGAGCCAACTCATCGGAAAAGGCCCTGATGCTGAGAAACATTGAAGGCAAAAGGAGAAGGGGGTGACAAAGGATGAGATAGTTAGGTAGCATCACTGACTCAGTGGACATGAATCTTTGCAAACGCTGGGAGAAAGTGGAAGACAGAGGAGTCTGGTGTGCTGCAGTCCATGGGGTTGCAAAGAGTCAGACACAACTTAGCAGCTGAACAACAAGAACAATATACATATATATATGTGTATATATATGTATTTTTTTTCAGATTCTTTTCCATTGCAAGTTACTATAAGAACTATATTGAGTAGAGCTCCCTGTGCTATAGAGTAGGTCTCAAATTGAGTAGCATATCTATGTTTATCCTAAGCTCTTAATTTTTCTCTCCCCAACCCCCTTATCCCTTTTGGTAACCATAAGTTTGTTTTCCATGTCTATGAAGTATTTTGTTTTTCATTTTCTTGATGATTTTGCGAGTGTTGGTTAGATATTTCATAGGATGTTCCTCAGTTTGGGTTTGCTGAATGATTTTCTCGTGATTAAACCAGATTATGGATATATGGGGAGAAAACTAGAGAGGAAATGCCTTTTTACCACAAAGTATCAGGGGTTACATGATGTCCGTGACTTATAATTAGTGATGTCAATTTCATCACTTGGTTAAGATCATGCTTACCGGTTTTCTATGCTGTAGAGCCACTCTTTTCTCCTTTCTTTGGAAATGAGTCACTAAACCCAGCTGACAAGCAACAGAGTGGAAGAATTGCCCTCTATCTCCTGGAGGAAGATGTGTACCTGTATACATTATTTAGAAATCAACATCATCTTTTTATCATAGTTTTACTTTAAGGGTTTTACCTTCAGTAGACCTGTGTTTTGTGTGTGTGAGGAAAGGAAATACTAAATACAAAGGCCTTTAGTGCAAGCTCTTATCGTCTCCATTCTGAGTAAAGAGTGTATGCTTGATGCCGTGTTGACACTTGAATCTTTTGTCTAAAATGCCCAACCACGTCAACATCTGCAAGATTATGTGGAAGTGAGCAGAGGCAGATTTGCACGGTTTTTGAATGTATTTAGATGAAGTGAAGCTGAATTCTGAATATGGAATATAATAAACTCATTGATTTTAAACCAAAATTTATACATTTGCGTTGTATATCTCAGCTTCAATCATGTCATGTCTCCACACACACACTCTGTGCCTTGCTGACTAGATAGGAAATAGATTTCTATCATGATTTGCATCACTATGGGGTCACAAAGAGTCGGACACGACTGAGCGACTGAACTGACTGACCTCCTCTCTTGGACCTTAGCATCCATCCCTAGAGCAGATACTAGGAGCTACATTGTGTCCCTTCAAAATTCCATGTTGAAACCCTAACCCTCTTTTCTTCAGAACTTGACCTTATTTGGAAATAGAGTCTTTGCAGATGTAAGTAGTAAGATGAGGTCATTAGGGTGGGCCTTAATCTGTTTCACTGGTGTCCTTATTAAAAAAAGGGCAATTTAGTTACATAGATGCACACACAGGGAGAATATCATGTGAAGATTAAGGCAGAGATCAGAGCAATGCTTCCACAAGCCAACAGCACTAAAGATTTCCAGAAAATACCAGAAGTTGAACAAGAAGTATGGAACAGATAGATTCTTTCTCAAAGAGCCCATAAGGAAACAGCTCTGCCAACCCCTTGATCCTGGACTTCCAGCTTTCAGAACTATGAGACAAAAAATTTCTATTGTTTCAGCCTCTCAGCTTGTTGTACTTTGTTATAGCGCCTTTAGCAAACTAATACAGTAGATAACTGAAGCTGGACTGAGCAACCCAGGTATTGTTGCTCAAAGCTTAGTTGGTTGTAAAAAAAAACATTTTCTTGGTCACAGTCTCCAAAAGGAATCTGTAACTCTCATTTACTATAAGCCTTTCACAATGGACACCTCTGCTAAATGTTCATTTAAGATTGCTCTATGGTGTGGATCATATTGAACTGTATGATTTTTGGCCATACATAAGATCTTTGCTTCCAAAATCTCCTTCAAATCCTGACAGCATCATCACAATAGATGAAAAGTTAATTCCGGTTTTGGTAGTCAAATCCCTGCCCCATTCTTAGTGGTTGAACCAATACTTGAGGTATTCAGCTTTGCTTGATTTGGTCATAGGTAAGGTAAACTTCTTGTTTTCCTGATACAGCAGTGTTATCTTTCAGGGTGGGATAAAATGTGGTTGTTCATTTAGCATTTGAGTTGAAAAATTTGTGCATTTTCTATCAGAATCAAGCACATGCCGTTCTTCCAGTCAGCCAGCACTGTCTGAACCATAGCTCTGTTCACCTGTGGTTTGGGCAAGGCAAGGATGTGAATAACTCCATACACTTGTGCCTGGCACCTAGTTTGCTAGGAAAACTGTTTCCCAATCCATTTAGAGACCATAATGTGTATATGTGTGCTTAGTCACTCAGTCATGTCCGACTCTTTGAGACTTCATGGACTGTAGTATTCCAGGTTCCTCTGTCCAAGGGCTTCTTCCCGAATCAAGGATCAAACTCTGGTCTCTTGCATTCCAGGCAGATTCTTTACTGTCTGAGCCACCAGGGAAGCCCAGAGACCATAATAAGTTCACTTAATTACTGAAGTGATGGGCTGGGGAGCAGAGAAAAAAGGTAGTGGGTAATTATAATCATTAAAGGGATTTGAAAAGTAACTCTTTGAAAGATATTATCATATACTAGTACTTCTCCAGAAGAGTTCTCATTATTTTTTAGGCTTGCCTAAATATCACTATGTCTCAGCATTTAAAGGAACTGAAATGTGGAAATGAATGAAAAACTCATAGGTACACCTCTCCCTCCCCTACTCTAAAGTTTAAGTCAAATGTAATTGAAACTAACATTTCCTAAGGAAGGACATTTGAGTAGGCAAATCTGGCATTTTGTTAGTTTTCAACAAACTGTTGCCAAGAACAATTTTGATAGCTTGAGAGTTGTGAAAGGTGAAACAGGCTGCCACAGTCCTTAGATGTGCCTCCTTTAAAGGAAGAAATACAAAACACGGGCTGGATGGTGCTCCCTGACCATGGAGGGTGAACACAGCTCGTGAGAAGTGATTGGAAAATGGACTCCACCAATTGCTTAATCTAGGGTTACCAGTTAGGAGACCAGGTACAACTTTCAGGCTTGGGTAGCATATATGCTGCCGGATTCACTTCTTGTATTTTATAGTAGGCTTTTCATTTTTCCAGAATAAATTCTTTTTTAAAAAAAAGTATTTATTTATTTACGGTTGTGCTGGGGTGTTGCCGCCCTTGGGCTTTCTCTAATTGTTGTGAGTTGCAGTGCACAGGCTTCTCATTTTAGTGATTTCTCTTTTTGAGGAGCACAGGCTCCAGGTTCACAGGCTTCAGTAGCTGCAGCACATGGGCTGCAGTAGTTCTGATGTGTGGGCTTAGTTGCTCTGAGGCACATGGAATTTTCCCGAACCAGGAATCGAACCTGTGTCTTCTGCACTGGCAGATGGATTCTTATCCACTGTACCACTAGGGAAGTCCTAGAGTAAAAATTCTAATTCTTCTCCAAATGTACCTACTTCATCTCTTTTTGTAGTTTTTTTTTTTTTTTTTTTTCTTTTGCAGTTAAGAGTCTTTTTAATGAAAAAGCCACCAGTTCTGATTTATCCAAATGGCAATTCCTTTTCTCCTATCTGGAAATTACTGTAGAGTCTGGTTGATCTGGAGGGCAGTTTTGGGGGAAGTTTATCATTCTCAGATGGCAGCAAATGTTAAACTGAGAAGTGCTGAGGGAGGGAAAGAAAGCATTTCTGACAGCAAAATGAGCTTAAATAAAAAAATTTTAAAAAGGGAGTGGGGACAAAAATAGAAGTTTCCCTGACAGTCTGAAAGCAAGGTTGCTACCAAGCCTTTCACAAACTGACACGGTATTAAAAAAAGAGGGCTTCTCAGGTGGTGCAGGGGTAAAGAATCAGCTTGCCAATGTAGGGAAGGCAAGCAAACTCTCCCACTGAAATCTGACATTTGTTGAGACGGTAAAGAGTCCTTCTGCAATGCAGGAGACCAGGGTTTGGTCCTTGGGTCGGGAAGATCCCTTGGAGTAGAAAATGGCAGCCAACTCCAAAATTCTTGCCTGGAAAATTCCAAGAACAGAGGAGCCTGGTGGGGTACAGTCCATGGGGTCGTGAAGAGATGACATGACTGAGCATGTCTGCACATAAAGTGAAGATTCAATTATCTTAGGACACATCTTGCTAACAGATGCACAAGATAAATCGAAATGAAACACAGATGTTCACAGACAGAGTTCAAAGCCATGGCGGCTTGATGCTGAATGTAGTTTTGGGGGTACGGAGCTTGGCGGGGCCACCCTCCCTGCCCAGGGTCTGAACAGCCTCTATAAACGTTCACTGTGAAATAAACATTGAATGGCATCTTTGCTTTTTGCCTTTAAAAATTTTACCACGCGGTGCAGCTTGTGGGATCCCAGTTCCCTGACCATAGATCGAACCCCAGTTCCAGAAGTGAAACACAGAGTCCTAACCCCTGGACTGCCAGGGAATTCCCTTTGCCATTTTCTTTATATATATATATATATGTAAATCCTCTTTGGATTTCTTTAGGTTAGTAAATGTGTCTGACTCTTTGGGACCCCATGAACTCTAGCTCACCAGGCTCCTCTGTCCATGGGATTTTTCAGGCAAGAATAATGGAGTGGGTTGCCATTTCCTTCTCCAGGGGAACTTTCTGACTCAGGAATCGAACCTGGATCTCCTGCATTGCAAACAGACTCTACCATCTGAGCCACCAGATTTAACTAGGTTAGTATAAACAGGTACAATTTAACCACATTGCAGGTACTGCCGATAGTCTGTTTTATACCAGTTCGCTTTTAGGAGAGACCTACAGTTTACTAAAAAACAGGTACAAATGTAGATCTCTCCTAAAAATGAAGTGGTATAAAGCAGACTTTCGGGGGGTACTTGTAATGCGGTGAAATTGTCACTTATCGGAGTGGAGCCCAGCAACCCAGCCTTCTGCTGGATCCAGTCTGAGAGCAGAAGGAAGAGAAGGGCAAGGAAAGGAGCTTAGAGCAGAGAGCAGAGACAGAGTAAAACAAAGCAGTGCAAAAGAAAAGAAGGGAAACACAGCCCAGTAGAAAGGTACAGAAGTGTGATTGGCCCAAAATGAAGATAATTGACCCAGGCTGTCAGCCAGTGGCAGGCGGTGAGAGTGGAGGAAGACTTGCCAGAACTGAGTAGAGGAAAACTCACCATTCTACATATCCTGACCTGCTAGGTGGTGATTCTATTACAGCACGATAAAATATTTTCCCATAAGTACAATCTTTAGCTGTCAGGAAACGTTTGGATTATGTTAGTATATTTTACTAAAGAAGGAGAAGAAGCTTATAATAAGTAAGGTGTTTGCTGTAAAAGTGAAAGTCTGAGGGAAAGAGGTTAAATTCAGTGATATGTGAACGTGGTCTAGAGACACTATTCCTTGACATGTTGAAAAATTGATGTGGCAATTCTGTTGTTCTTTACCACTGTGATAAAAAGATTGCAAATTAAATTCCAAAGAAAAGGCAGTTTGTGAGAAATGAACACTGAAGAATGAAAGATGACCGATAACAAAACAAAAAACGTAAAACAGATACACGCTCGCTTGATCCATATTCTCCTGTTTCATTTTTAAATTTCCCTTCCCTTGCCTTTTTACAGAAAGGGCCATATTTGCTACTGTACATGTTTCAGGATTTCTGAGTATGAAATTCACCAGGAGGTAAACAGGCCAGCAGGAGAAAAGGCAGTTGCGTAATGAAATTCTTAGCAGAAAGTGCGTCTGTTTCCGAGAAAGCTCTTTTTATCTGATACCCTCGCAGCTTAAGTTCGACTTATCCCACGCTCCCCTCCCCCATTTCAAGCTGGCTTTAAGCACACATTTCTAGGGCTTTCTGGGCTCATGTATTATTGATAAGCCATCCTTTCCTCCCTTCCCACGGGGCCCTGCATGACTCCTGCGGTGAGCTTGCACTTTAGCAAGGGGAAGTTGGTGAGTAAGAGTCTGTTATTTCATCATCCCAGCAAGAGGAACCTCTGCCTCCCTACCTATTGTTTACTGACTAAATGGCCTCTAACAAACCTTGTTAGACCAGGAAGTCCAGGAACCGGAGTCCCATGTCCCCTCATCTCTGGTCCCCGTAAAGGAGTGATTGTGGAGCCCCAGCAGATGGTTTTGAAGGAGCTGGAAGGGATGGTTCGAGGGGGTCAAGGCCATAGCAAAGGGGCTGGGAGGCCATCACCCAGGAGATCTCTTGGAATGCTGCATTTATCTGCTTGATTTTAAAACACAGACTTATATGGCACAGGACTGGGATGTGCAAAACGTGGACGGGACAGGTAAACATTTAGACAGTGGAGAGATCAAAGCATGAGAATGGGAATTCCTTGAGCTTGCAGGGAGCTCTGTGCTTGCTCTCTGACACTTGTTTATTTGCGTGTTCGAGGGTTTTACAAGTGGATATTAGGGTGGAAGAACAGTAGGTGATTCACGAGCACCAGGGTGTTGAAACATGTGTGCACATTTTGTGGGTGAATAGATTTTTAAACTGCAGTAAGTTCTAGAAGATTCTTTGACACATTTTGAAGTAAGTTGTACGTGCAACTGAGAGAAATTCCCCCCCCCCCCCCAACTAGTTAAAATGAGCCAAATGTAGTTCTTATTTATTTATTTTTGGCTGTGCTGGGTCTTTGCTGCCAGGTGTGCTTTTTCTGCGGTGCATGGACTTATTGCCGTGGCTTCTCTGGTTGCGGAAGATGGGCTCTAGGCCAAGGGGCTTCGGGGGTTGTAGTACACAGGCCCAGTCATTCTGGCCCATGGGTCCAGCCCCTCCAAGGCATATGGCGATGGAACCAACTGGCAGGCGGAGTCTTTACCACTGAGCCACCAGGGAAGTCCCAATTTTACTTTTGAAAGCATTTTCTCCATTTGTCTTAAGGATGATGAGGGAAGAAAATGAAGTATTATCTGCATTGGCTCTCTGAATGAGAGTAAGAGAAAAAACAAAGCCCTGGGCTGTTTTAGCCGAGCGAGACTGAGCAGGAGACAGAGAGATTCGGGGTCATAACATGGCCATGAGGTCATTCTTTATAAATCTCTTCCAGCGTCATGGAGGAATCTGAAGTTCCGGGTGACAATCACCCACGTTTCTTGAATCAGAGGGCCTGCTGCTGGATTTGGGACCCCCCTTACACGTGGAGTGGACCGAGATCCGTCCAAGTGGGCTCAGGGCACAGAGCCGGCAGGGGGCGATTTTGGAGAATCTGAGTCAGTGAGAAGGGCTGATAGGCAGTGGGAAATGCCGTTAGGGAGTCAGCGCCATAATCAGGCAGATGGGGACGCAGTCTTCCAAGGCTGTGTGTGTGTGAGAGTGCTCAGTTACTTCAGGCGCATCCAACTCTTTGTGACCCCATGGACTGTAGCCCACCAGGCTCCTCTGTCAGTGAGATTCTCCAGACAAGAATACAGGAGTGGGTTGCCATGCCCTCCTCCAGGGGATCTTCCCAACCGAGGGATCGAACTTGAGTCTCCTGTGTCTCCTGAATTGCGGTAGATTCTTTACCACTGAGCCACTGACGAAGTCCCTTCCAAGGCCACTTCAGGACAAAACTCCCATTCTACTTTCAGATTTAGAAATAGGAGAAAATGTGTTATTATCTATGTGAGTTGACATGAGTCTTCTGCTTAGCAGAGCTTCCCTAGTTTCATCATTACTCATTGGACCACCCAAGGAACTGTTAGAATTGCTGCAAAATACCCAAAAATGTCAGGTGGACTGCTAGTTTTCCAACACTCTGTCCCAGAGCTCTGGAGTGTGTGTGGAGGGAGGGAGAAAGGAAAGACCAAATCTTCATGGTGACTTTATGTTTTAGATTGTCTCTATGAGGATTCTTAGTAAGATTTCCTTTGGGAAAAAGAAGGGAGTTCTATCCATTAATAAAATGTTTGAAAAATCTAATCTTTTCTCATTTTACAAATGAGGAAAATGAAAACCTAGAGAGGTTAATTGACTAATGTGGGATTCCACAATTAATGGCACAGATTGAGTTTCAACTCTAATCTTTTGACCACCAGGGTGCTGGTGGTGATTTCAAAGACCTGGTGTATAGAGAAGACTCTAAGTGTGTGCTGTGGCTGTTCAGTCATCCAGTTGTGTCTGACTCTTTGCGACTTCATGAACTGCAGCATGCCAGGCCTCCCTGTCCCTCACCATTTCCTGAAGTTTGCCCAAGTTCATTTCATTGGTGATGCCATCCAGCAGTCGTATCCTCTGATGCCCTCTTCTCCTTCTACCCTCAGTGTTCCCCAGCATCAGGGTCTTTTCCAATGAGTCGGCTGTTTGCATCAGTTGACCAAAATACTGGTGCTTCAGCTTCAGCATCAGTCCTTCCAATGAGTATTCAGAGTTGGTTTCCCTTAAGATTGACTGGTTTGATCTCTTTGCTGTCCAGAGGACTTTCAGGAATCTTTTCCAGCACCACAGTTCAAAGACATCAGTTCTTTGGTGCTCTGCCTTTTTGACCATCCAACTCTCACAACCATATAAGACCATTGGGAAGACCACAGCTTTGACTATACAGACCTCTGTCGGCAGAGTAATGTCTCTGCTTTTCAACACACGGTCTATGTTTGTCATAGAGGCAATGGCACCCCACTCCAGTCCTCTTGCCTGGAAAATTCCATGGATGGAGGAGGCTGGTTGGCTGCAGTCCATGGGGTCGCATAGAGTTGGACACGACTGAGCGACTTCACTCTGGCCAAGAAGCAAACGTCTTCTGATTTCATGGCTGCAGTCATCATCTGAAGTTATTTTAGAGCCCAAGATGAGGAAATCTGTCACTACTTCCACATTTTCCCTTTCTATTTGCCATGAAGTAATGGGGTTGGATGCCACTATCTTAGCTTTTTTAATATTTAATTTTAAGCTGGCTCTTTCACTCTCCTCCTTCACCCGCATCAAGAGGCTCTTCAGTTCCCTTTCACTTTATGCCATCAGGGTGGTATCAGCTGCATATCTGAGGCTGTTGATGCTTCTCCTGCTTATCTTGGTTCCAGCTTGTTACTCATCCAGTCTGGCATTTCTCTTGATGTGCTCAGCATATAGGTTAGATAAACAGGGTGACAGCAGACAGCCCTGCTGAACTCCTTTCTCAATCCTGAACCAATCAGTTGTCCCATACAGGGTTCTAACTGTTGTTTCTTGACCTATATACAGGTTTCTCAGGAGACAGGTAACATGGCCTGATATTCCCATCTCTTTAAGAGCTTTCCACAGTTTGTTATGATTCACACAGTTAAAAGCTTTATTGTAATTGATGAAACAGAGATAGATGTTTTTCTGGAATTCTCTTGCTTTCTCTATGATCCAGTGAATGCTGGCAATTTGATCTCTGGTTCCTCTGCCTTTTCTAAACCCAGCTTGGGTGTCTGGAAGTTCTTGGTTCTTGTAATGCTGAAGCCTAGCATGCCAGATTTTAAGCATGACCTTACTAGCATGAGAGATGAGCGTAATTTTCCAATATTTTGAACATTCTTTGGTACTACTCTTCTTGGGAATTGAGATGAGGATTGACCTTTCCCAGTCATGTGGCCACAGCCGGGTCTTCGAGATTTGCTGGCATATTGAGTGCAGCATTTTAACAGCATCATCCTATAGGGTTTTGAATAGTATCATCCTATAGGGTTACTGAAATTTCATTGCATCCACTAACCTTATTGAACACACTGCTTCCTAAGGCCAACTTGACTTCACACTCCAGAATGTCTGGCTCTGGGTGACAGACCACACCATTGTAGTTATCTGGTTCATTAAGATCCTTTTTGTACAGTTCTTCCATGTGTGTACCAGTGTTGTAAGTACTGGATCTAATTTTATTTTAAACTACAAATGCTTATATGACAGTAATCACCTATATTTATGTGTAATACCTATTTAACTACATTACAATAATGTGTGGATTGGATGAGGTTAATATACTCATCACTATTATTATGTGATAATTCTGAAGATCTGTTTTGCTCATTTGCTTTCTGTATGAAAATGGAACTGAGCTCAAAGTTCTTGTTTTATTATTTTTAATTTGACCACACTGCAAGGTACCCACGATCTTAGTTCCCCAACCAAGAATCAAACCCTGGCACTTGGCAATAAGTGTGCAAAACCCTAGTCACTGGACCTCCAGGGAATCCCCAAATTTCTTGTTTTAAATAATTCAGCTGATAGCTAAAATTTTAGCCAAGTGGTGAGTCTCTTCACATTTTATAAAACGCACCTTCAAAAACAGAAGTTATCTTTGTTGATTCTTTAAAGTTTACAGAAATACTTACTTTTTTTCATTTTCCCTTCTCTCTCTCAATTTGAAACCCTAGCCTCATTTGATCATCCTCCACTCAACTTTTGAATATCATCATCACCACCATGTACTAATAATAATGTATATCTTCAATAAAAGAATAAAATGCAGTCACTACCTAGGGGTGAGTTATAATACCCAACAGTATTAACAGATCAATATAAAGTTATAATAGGAAAATTTTAAACTTGGAAGTACTGATATTTTTCAGTTTGCCTAGTGTTATGTGAGTGCTAAGTTGCTTCAGTCATGTCTGCCTCTTTGTGACCCTATGGATCATAGCCTGCCCGGCTTCTCTGTCCACGGGGTTCTCCAGGCAAGAATACTGGAGTGGGTTGTCACACCCACCTCCAGGGGATGCTCCTGACCCAAGGATTGAACTCGCATCTGCTGCGGCTCCTGCATTGCAGGTGACTTCTTTCCTGCTGAGCCATCAGGGAAGCCCTTTTCTAGTGTTAGTTCTCAACATTTTGTGGAAAGCAGCCTCAAGGTTTGAACTGGCTATCATCTTCCTAATATTGTCTTAGGTGTTACAAATGTGAGGTCCCTGGCTTAGGCAGTGTCTGCTGGACTTATACAAAGGATGTCTGGGAACCAGTAGGAAGAAATTAGCAAGCCAGACAGGGCAAGTTAGGCATGGAGAGTCTTTCCACAGACTCTCTTAAATTACCCTAAGACCAGTTTTGAGGAGCTGAGCCATGTATAGGAGGGAGAGCGGAGCAAAATACAGACCACTTGAGAAGCCTGAAGCCACAGTGGAAAAACATGTCTTTCAGCATGTCTGTAAAGAAATCCTGGTTGTGCGTAGTAAGAAAGGAAGTGAGTCAAGTTAGGCACTGGATGGAGTGCAGAGGGCTACACCAGCCAAGATGAGAGTTTAGATTTTACAATCTAGGGCAAAACTATGAAGACGTTTAAGCATGGAGTGGCATGAAGAACAGGATCTGGTAATAGAAAGCAAGTTTCAACTAAAGATTTCAGAGAAAGGATAAAACCCCACATTTGCCATGGAATGGGATGGCTAAGTTGGTTTTAGGGGGAAAAGTCTTCAAGGTTGAGGAGATCAAGGTTTACACTCTGAGGTACCAGAGTGTAAGATGAGTTATGTATCTTAATGTATGTTATGCACAGCGTTTTTCAGACTAGAGGTAGGGAAGAAAAACTGATGGGGAGACATCCAGATATTGAAATGAAAGTGTTAGTCCCTCAGTCGTGTCTGACTCTATGCAACCCCATGGACTGTAGCCTGCCAGGCTCCTCTGTCCATGGAATTTGCAGGTGAGAATCCTGGAGTAGGTTGGCATTCCTTTCTACAGGGGATCTTCCCTACCCAGAGATTGAACCTGGGTCTCCCGCATTGCAGGTAGACTCTTTACTACCTTGACAAGTGTCAGAGAGCTAGATGGGAGAGTTTGCTAGGGCTAGATCATATAAGCTTCAACAATGGTGTTTTTACTTTCTGTTTTGTAAGAGCAATGAGAAAATAGCAGGAAATATTTCTCCTGAGGTTCTGTGTGCATGGAAGTGAGTGGGAGGCCAAGTTGTTTTCTCTTGAGAGTGGATTGATATGTCCAAGTTTAAGGGGAGAGAATGTATGGATTTTTTACCCAAATAATTCCTAGTCTCAGGCAAGTAGTTGCTCTGTAAATGGTTATTAAATGTTACATAAAAGGGTTGTGACTGTTCTCTGGAGAAAATGATACTGATTATTGAACATCTTTTTGTATTTTTCCTAGACTCTTGAGATATTTGTAGTGTTCCTATACATATTCCTATAGCTCTAACCTCAGCACCAAGAGTTGATTTCCACCCATTTGCTTTTGTATTCACCATTTCAGGGACATTTGCTCATTTTACCAATATTTACTGACTGCTACTATGTGTTTCATGCTGGAGGTATGAAAGAGAATGAGCTGGAAACTGTTTCTCTTTTTCATGGAGTTCTTGTTCTATTAACGGTAGATGTGGAATGTTAGTAAGATATTAAAAAAAAACATCAAAAACTTAATTTGAATCCTTCCTTCAAAAACCAACCAAAGAATGAGCAACTCTTTCCAGCAACATTTTAGTACATGATCTTAAAGGATGAATGTGTAGAGAAAGGTGTAAATAAATTAGTATGTATGTGTGATAGGTCATTAACCCTTAACCACTGCTGATTAATCTAATTTATGCTTAATTTTTATTCTTGAATTCTTACAATTTGTTACGTATCTAATAAAAGTAGCCTTTGTTCCCCAAGCAGTATGGCACTAAAGTCATTGAATTACTTTGTTTAGTTGTTGAATTTTCTTCTCACATATTTCTTAGCTCTTTGACACAACTGAAGATTTATCTTTGCCCTTCTTGTTATCTCTTTTTGGGTCTCATATATCTTTACAAATGGCTTATAGTCATTACTTAGGCCAGTCTCTGTGGTTATATAACGTTTCCCTTTTATAAGAGGAAGTGAATTATTTTCCTTATTCCCAGTAGAAGTTAAGCATATTAGCTATTTTTTTAAAGATAATTTGTATTAATTTCCTTCATAGCAATGAACAATCATAGTTGGAATGAGAAAAAGTTCAGGTTACACCCATATTGGTTTTGTAAATGGTTATCTATTTCCTCTAATAAATTATTTTAAAAATAACAATAAAAATGTAATGTCTTAAAAAGGAAACTAGAAAACTACAGGTGTAGTAAAATCCCAGTTATTGTTGCAAAGTCTGTGAAGACTCACGACTAAAACTGTGATTATTACATGTATCGTTTTTCTTTTTCTTTTTCAGCTTACAAATATTTGAGTAATTTTTTAATGGCATATTCATAGTCATTTTAGATGGTCTCAAGTTTTTTGTCTCCTTGAAAAGATAGAAATCTTTAATCAGTTCGACTTTGCTCACTGAACAGCAAAAAGGACACAAGGATTTCAGTTACCTTACAATCAAAACATATGTAACTGTGTGTATAGATGCAAATTAACACAAGACTACATTCATGACAAGATAAGTCTTTGATGGGCACTGCTTTGAATATCAAGCAGTTGAATCATTTTCTCTTCTTTGAAAATTTTGGAGGATGGAGAAATGATTAGCCTCGTTGTTAAAGTAAACGTGACTGATCCATGTGTTCTGGCTAATGCAATGTAAGTAGAATCCCACTTTGTGACTTCTGGAAAAGATTTTTTTCTTCCGTGAAAGTGTTAAATGCAAGAGGAGAGCTCTCTGGTTCCACCTCTTCTCTATTTTTCTTCCCTAAAGGTGGCTATGTGAGAAAGCAATGGCTGGACCAGGGGCACCCATCTCAGGGACCATGAGACGAAAAGTCTAAGGACAAAAATGCATCATATCTGGGATGCTAAGAGAGAGAAAAAAAGATAAAACAGATAGGGAAAAACTTACCTCTCTGATGACGTCACTTTGTTACCTTGTCAGATTTGAGCCCACTGACCTGAGGTTTCATTGTACATGAGATCATTGAACGTCTGCCTTCCTTAAGCTCCTGTTGGCAGCTGATGCTAACTGATTAGCTGCAGCATTTTCCTGACTCATTACCAGTCTCACATTTGCTGACAAAGTAATAGCAGATATTTAAATCCAGGTTTTTGGATTGAAAGACCAATGTTTTCTTGGCCAGGGTCTCTTTCCACATAGTCTTAAGGTGAGAAAGAAATACACAAATTGTAAAGTAATAACATATATTATCCATCATGCTGACTTTCCCTACTCTTATTTGAAGCCCTATTTCTCTCATAACCCTCTGGAGTCACTTTGCTCATGGTTTGCGTAATAAGTTCTGGGAATGAATTTTTCTCCACCGTCCTTTATTTCCCTTATCGTTACATGTTCTTCTCCTTCATTATGACTTTGGCAAGTTACTGATGTTTATGAAAGGATGATTTATATTCACTTTGTTCATATTTCAGTCTCAGTTGAGCGAGGCGGGGCTTGTAGGGTGGGGCTCAATTCATGACCAGCATTCCATTTTTTTTTAAACTAGTATTTGTTACATAGCCCACCTAGCTCCTCTGTCCATGGAATTTTCCATGCAAGAATACTGGAGTGGGCAGTGATTCCCTTCTCCAGGGAATCTTCAACTCTTACTCATTGTAAACATTTAATAATGGTCACCAATGAGAAAACAGATTAGTTTGTAAAGTTTGTAGAATCATACAGTTGATAAAAATTTGATATGCAAGTGTTCATATGAGAGAGAAGACATAGGTTAAGGATCATTTTTGATTGCCTGCGCATGCTGTTTGTGTCTCAGCTGGGTAGGATCAATAGCTTAGTTTGGTTCTTTAAATAAGAAACATTTTAATGTGAAATTACAAATGAATTTTGTGTAATTTTAACCACAGTCAATTTTTTCTAGAATATATGATGAATATATAAATTACATAGTGAAGAAAGGCCCATAATGAGACATTACATTTTCACCTGGATTTATCTGTTAAAAAAAAAAATGAGTGTGCTTAACATTTTTATTCAATTTGCATTGGTAACAGCCTCATATATCATTTTCTTTCAGTTGATTTATCTCTTTCTAAGGATCAAGTGTTAAAGATCGCTATGTAGATATTTGGTATGTACATAACTAAAACCTAATCATAGGTTTATTCATGTAACTCAAAAAAACCACAGAGATTCTCCAGTCAGAACAGATGGCCAAAACTGCGGACTAGGAATTCCTTATGAACATGGCTTTAGGAAAAATGTGGAGGTCCTCTGAGAACACTGTAACACTGACTTATAAGGGGGTAGCATGAAAGTGAGAGTGAAGTCACTCAGTCGTGTCCAACTCTTTACGACCCCATGGACTGCAGCCTACCATGGAGGAAGTCCCAGGCTTCTCCATCCATGGGATTTTCCAGGCAAGAATACTGGAGTGGGTTGCCATTTCCTTCTCCAGGAGATCTTCCCTACCCAGGGATTGAACCCTGGTCTCCTGGATTGTAGGTAGACACTTTACCATCTGAACCACCAGGGAAGTCCATCAGGAAGCCGTTAGGAAGGGAGCAGAGTACAGGTTTGCAAAAATACTGATTAAGGGCAAAATGAAGCCTAAGCTAGTTGAATTCAAGTGAAAAGTGTTGTTGCTCAGTCATGTCTGACTCTTTGCAACCTCATGGACTTTAGTCCACCAAGCTCCTCTGTCCATGGAATTTTCCATGCAAGAATACTGGAGTGGGCAGCTATTCCCTTCTCCAGGGAATCTTCAACTCTTACTCAAATGTACCAATATATTAAAGAAAGAACATGCCCAATAGACAGAGGATTGAGGAGCCATGAAAGCTTATGGAGAAAAGCTCTAGAAAAAGGATCTTTATGCCTCTCAACCAAGACTTATTCTGAACCAAGAATACACTCTATTTCCAAGGGCAGGCATATAATTGTTGTTATTATGATTAATCTCTAACCTGTAAAGGCTGCTTTCAATGTCAAGTGCTACACAATTTTAATGCATTTTGTCATTTAATCCACATGAAACCTCAAGGATGTAAGCATTGCTATTATCCTTGTTTTGGAGATGAGGATATTAAGGCTAAAGGAGATCAAGTTGCTCATTTAGGTTCCTACAGCTAATGAGTAGCAGTTTTGGGATTTGCGCTTCATCTAGAGAGTCCGTACATGTAACCACAATTTGGCTAATTTATGAGGACAAAAGGGAATTCTCTCTGCAGTTTTTCACAGAGGAATCTGAGGATTTAAAGTTTATTCCTGCTTAACAAGATGTGTTGGCATTAAGACAGTAACTCAGGGTCTCTTGACTCTTAGTTTGATGTGTTTCCAGCCTATGAGGATACTTCCGGTGCATGGGGAATTCCCTGAAGAGTAGACTAGCAGGGACCAGACTGCCTTCCTACTGGGGCAGCCTTAGAGGGCTTGGGGGGAAGTAGTGATGCATGGCTTACACTTAAAGAGTGGAGAGCTATTTTCCACCTTCCTGAAGGCTGATTATTTACATAAACTGGAATTTTTCTTCCTAAGAGATTTGTTTATTCTCGCCCATTTATTCTTTATTCAATCATTTATTTATATCAGTCTGAACTCATAGGTATTTATTAACACTTTATACATTGGGTTATAATCCATTGAATTTCATTTATTTTCTTGTTCAAGTTGTTCAAGCTTTGGAGACTGGGGAGCTTGCTCAGTTGACTCCTGTGTCATTTTGATATGCCCATCATTGTGGATTATTTGTATTTTGGAGTATATTTTTACTTTCCGGCATTACAAGATGCTCTAGGCTCTTCTTGAATGTTTCTGCCTTAGTCCCAGAATCAGAACTTTCTCCAAGGAGCCCTTGTTCTTTTAACTGGAGGAATTATTAGAAACCGAGATCTAGGTGGTATGAGTTACATTTTACACAGTACACCCATGGAAGATTCATATTGATGTATGGCAAAACCAATACAGTATTGTAAAGTAAAATAAAAAATTTGAAAAAAATATGTGTAGCTAATACTAAAAAGTCATGATAGTGGTTGCTTTTAAGGTGGGGTGGGGGGTTGGGGAGTGGAAGACATCCCGAGGGGCTTCAAGTGTATCTGATCTCTTTCTTGAATTCAGAGCTGGGTACATGGGATTCTTCATTTTGTGAAATTCATCAAGCCTTATGCTTATAATATGAGCATTTTCTGCTTTATGCTATATTCTGTACAAACGCATTGAAAAATAGAGGAAAACAAAACAAAAAGTGAAAAACACTCCCTGAGTTTCAAGGAGACAAACTCTGGAGTTTGGTTCTCTGGGTTCAAAGACTATCAGCGTTATAGCCTTTAGCTAGCTACTTAACTTTTCGGTCCCTCTGTTTTCTTTATTTATGAGATCAGGACAGGGTTATTATCTGCTATCGATGGCTGCTCATAATAGCAGTCTCTCTTTCTTTCTTTCTCTGATACACACATATGTATTCATACATATACATATATGTGTATATATGTTAATACCTACTGCATCAATCCTAATATATGTGGATTCTCTGTTTGTGAGTTTGCCTGCTTGCTAAACTTTGCTTGTGATGTCCAAACCAGTGTCTGTGATGCTCTGGGCCATTTGTGGACATGTATAGGGAGGCGGCACGTTTGAATCACCCAGTCAGTGTCCGTGTTTCCAGTGAGCTTGAATGAAGCCAGGCTCTGTCATCTTGTTTCAGCTTTCATAGTGTAAAGAAATGTCCTTTCTCAATGTATTTAGTGCCATGTTTTTAACATTTTTGTGCTTTTCGTTGGTGATTTCACTGAAAGGTGACCTACAGGGCAGGGCTAAAGTCCTTACAGTTCCTAAGTACAAGCAGGCCATGATGTACCTTATGGAGAAGATAGGTGTGTAGATAAACTTCATTTAGTCTTGAGTTATGGTGCTATTGGGTATGAGATGAATATTAACAAATCACCAACATATATTAAATAAGGTGTCTTTAAAGAGAGGGAATGGCAACCCACTCCAGTATTCTTGCCTGGAGAATCTCATGGACAGAGGAGCCTGGTGGGCTACATTCCATGGGGTCGCAAAGAGTCGGACATGACTGAACGACTGACATACAAACATACATAAAGAGAGACAAAGTTATCTATTGATCAGATGATGAAGACGTTGTGACTAGATGCGTGCAGGAAACTAACCTTGTATTTGCCTAAAAGTAAGGCTCATTATTTGCTAATTTAGTGTTTGTGGTACCTAAAGATTATAATGACTACAAATAATGAAAATCAATTCCATATGTGTAAATAAAGATATATAGATACAGATATACTTAGATATATGTATATACCTAGATAGATACACATGGATATTAATGTGTTGATAACTCAGTTGGTAAAGAATCCACTTGCAATGCAGGAGACCCCAATTCGATTCCTGGGTCGGGAGAAGTAATAGGCTACCCACTCCAGTACTCTTGGGCTTCCCTTGTGGCTCAACCGGTAAAGAATCTGCCTACAATGTGGGAGACCTGAGTTTGATCCCTGGGTTGGGAGAATCCCCTGGAAAAGGGAAAGGCTACTCTCTCCAATATTGTGGCCTAGAGAATTCCATGGACTTCACGGACCCCATTGCCCACTGGGTCGCAAAGAGTTGGACATGACTGAGCAACTTTCACTTTCATTTTATTTATCTATACAGATATATAAAGATATGAGGACAGTGCCTATCAATATAATTAGCTCTCAATAAATGTGACAGCTATTTTGATCTAGGTATCTGACTAGATTATTGCTTTCCAACCCACCATCACTCTTGGGAAAGATAATGCTGAGTCTTTTGGCTGTAAAGAGTGCTTCTCCCCCATGATGCAGAAGGTACAGTTCATAAACAAGCAAGCCCTTCATCTCATGAAACTTAGGCTGTCTATTATCGAATTCAGTTCACCACTATATGCATGTCTAGCATATAGCACCTAGTACCTAGAAATTCCTCAGTATTTTGTAAACTACCTAAAAATCTTAAGGGAAAAGTTAGAGTAGAAGTGAAAGTGAAAATGTTAGTCACTCAGGCATGTCCCGACTCTTTGCGACCCCGTGGACTGTAGCCTGCCAGGCTGCTTTGTCCATGGGATTCCCCAGGCAAGAATACTGGAGTGGGCCATGCCCTCCTCCAGGGGATCTTCCCAACCCAGGGATTGAACCTAGGTCTCCCGCATTGCAGGCAGATACTTTACCAGCTGAGCTACCAGGGAAGTCCAAGAAGAGTAGGGGAGCCAAGTCCACAATTAAGCCACTATGTTAGACAAAGGCAGACAAGTAAACAAATGAGTCCTGAGTAAGAGAATTTATAATGGTTTTTTCCTTGTCCTGAAACTTAATACCCTATGACTAGATGTCCTGCACTCTATGTAAACATTGAGAAACCTATCTAATATAGGAAATGAACACACGCTCTAGCTTTCAAGTCAATTAGTGTGATATTCCTATTTCCTTTCTAGGTTAAGAAAGCAAATCTGTTCGGATGCAATGCCAACTAAATACATGATCTGATTGTTCCAGTTATCCTGTGCCAACAAAAGCAGAAATGGGCTTTCCAGCGTTCACGACGAAGTAGGGAACCTGGTTGGTATTCGTGTGCCTTGGAAACCAGCCACTATTCAAAGCTTTCTAGGCAATTTGAATCAGGTTGCTGAGCTTAGAAAAAAAATATCCTACAGCCATATTTTGAAGACCAAAGAACTCAAAACATCCATACTCTGGCCTATTGCAAAATACAGCACTTGGGCCTCCCAGGAAGTGCTAGTTGTAAAGAACCCATCAGCCAACGCAAGAGTCTTAAGAGACACGGGTTTGATCCCTGGGTCGGGGATATACCCCGGAGCGGGGCATGGCAATTCACTGCAGCGAAAAATCCCAAAGATAGAGGAGCTTGGTGGGCTGTACTCAAGAGCAGTCGAGATACGAATGATATGAGGTTGGATTTTAGTGGAAAGGAGGGGCAAAGAAGGGACGGTGTCATGGATATTTGCAACACAGGACAAGGGTAAGCCCAGTTGATTTCATTTAAAATGCACAATTTGGGGCAATTCTAGGAGGTGGGATTATTTCTTGGAATTGAGGTGAGGCCCAGAACAGTCCGCTGGATGTCAAAGCCATTCAGGACTCTCTGAAAGAACTGTATCAAAATAAGTGTAGTCCTGAAATTCCTCTGGGCAATCTATTTGGAACGTCAAAACGTATCACATAGATGCTGGATTTCTCGGTAAAAGTTCTGGGAAAAAAAAAAAAAAAAGAATCAGGAAACCTGCTTTAGCATATATGAAGGTTAAGAGGTAATGGAGAAAGCCTGTTTAAATTAAACTGAATCTCACCTATAAACACTTAAGTGTTCCTAAAGCCCCCTCGTAGCCCTAAAATACAATCATTGTGCAAATGAAATGGGATATACTTATTTCAAAACAAAAATCATTTTCTCAGCCAAAAAATTAAAAAGTACTATTAGTATGCCTGGGCTTCTCCAATGCCTCAGCATGTAAAGAGTGCCTGCAATGCAGGAGATGCAATAGAGGCAGTTTCAATCCCTGGGTTGTGATCCCTGGAGGAGAGCATGGCAACCCACTCTAGTATTCTTACTGGGAAAATCCCAAGGACAGAGAAGCTTGGAGGGCTACAGTCCATGGGGTCACAAGTCAGACATGACTGAAGTGGCTGAGCACAGCATACACACACACACACACACACACACACACACAAACACACATCAGTATGCCTACCCCATATAGGGTTTGTGCCATTTCCTCCTTGAGAGGCAGAGTGTATCTCTGTCAGGTGAGGGAACTTTATTCCAGAGCTAACCCAACATTAAGGGGACAGATGCATGTGTGGGGTGATGCCATGAGATGCCCAGAAATCCCTTCAAGAAAATCTGCTGGGAGGTGGGAGGCTGGTGAGCAACCTTAGCATCTGTGCATTGCTGCAGACAGCAGGGGTCTACTGATGGGTAAGTGCTGCTCTAGGGCTGACTGTCCGTCTGGATGAGATGTTCTCAGAGCCCTCTGCTGGCTGAGGTTTCCCTCTTTCCTTTTACAGGTGTCAGAACGGCAGCTCAGTCTGAGGGCTGACTCCAGAACTATCTCCCCTCTCTCGCTGAGACAGGCTGGAACCTGGGACCCTTTGTGCAGTGCTGTAATGCTTGCACCTGGACAAACGTCTCTTCGAGCTAAATGTACAAAGAATCTATGAGGGAGTGAAAATAACTGTGTGCATATGCAATGGGGGCAAATTCTGGACAGCAAGCTACAAAAAGACCAAAAACCCAACTGCCGCTTCTGAAGAGTTGGGTGTTGCACGTGTACCCTGCACACAACATCACCAGAGGTGCTGGGCAAGGCTCCTAAGCCACGCTTCTGGCCCAACTCTTTGACATACCTCTACCCTCACCCCATATAAGGAACCACATCCACCCTCCCCGCTCAGAGAGCAAGCAAGCAAGGGAAGTTGTTGTTTGTTCTCCCTCCCCTCTGCTGCACTAGAGGCCCCAATAAAGCCTTGCCTGATTTCCTTGTCTGGCCTCTGATCAGTTTCTACTGATTAAGGACACTCATTGGTAACATATCCTCCCATCTACCCTTCACTTTCGAATTGTGGTGCTGGAAAAGACTCTTGAGGGTCCCTAGGACAATAAGGAGATCAAGTCAATCCTAAAGGAAATCAACCCTGAATATTCATTGGAATATTTAACAGAATGGCAAGCCACTCCAGTATTCTTGCCTGGAAAATCCCATGGACAGAGGAACCTGATGGGCTATAGTCCATGGGCTTGCAAAGAGTCGAACATGACTGAGCGACTGACACTTTTACTTTTCATTCATTGGGAGGACAGATACCAAAGCTGAAGCACCAATACTTTGGCCACCTGATGTGAAGAGCCGACTGATTGAAAAAGACCCTGATGCTGGGAAAGATTGAGGGCAAGAGAAGAAGGGGATGACAGAGGATGAGATGGTTGAATTGCATCACTGACTCAGTGAACATGAGTTTGAGCAAACTCCGGGAGATTGTGAAGGACAGGGAGGCCTGGTGTGCTGCAGTCCATGGGGTCACAAAGAGTCAGACAGGACTTTTTAGCAACTGAACAGCAATAACTCTTCCCTGGGATTTCCTTTCCATCCCCACCAAATTTCTCCAATATCTAATTTCCTCTTCATGTCTGTGTCTTGGAGATCTTGATAGTCATGAAAAAAGGGATCTGATAAATAAATAAGACCCAAGGAGGGAGGAAGGGGATGGTCTGTCTATTTCAGACTCTGGTCACCAGGTGCTGCCTTTGACTGAGGACCTGATGGAGTTATTAGAACTGTCAGGTGAGAGATGACTCAGACTGGCCTGCCTTCTTGGGCAGTGGGCAGGAAAGACAGATGACCCACCCTGTGCACCCAACCAAGGATTTTGGCTCCATGTTGGAATATTAGCTAATTTGGGGTGAAAAGGAATAGACTGAGAGTCACACAACCTCCAGCCTTCCCAAGTTTCTCAACTGAGAGCAAGGTGAGAAGCCTCTTAGTGATGATAGAGGTTGTATGCCCAGTTCTACCCTGAGGGTCCTTCCCCCTGCCCAGTGGATTATAGGAGTCCTTCTGAGACCTCTCCTTTCCCTTGAGACTGCACTGAATGTTCATTGGTCAGAATTCCCTAGATGGAAATGCTAGATTTGCTGGGTGTCACACCTCTCACATACACAAACTAGAGCTTCAAATATTTCCCTTGGTTGTAGCTGGAAGAGTCTTAGTTTGAAGAGCAGAGATGGGAGGGGCAGAGGGGTCATGGGCATAGCCCCAGGGGAAGTCACAGTGATGTTCTCAGGCTTAGAGCTGTCACCTGGAAATCTCAGAAACTAATGGTTAAATCATACTGACTTTTCTGCCCAAGGAACTATGGAGGCAGGCTCTAGTGGGAATCTTACTTTGCCCCCAGGTCAGCCCATTCTTCTCTCAGTGAAAGAGCTGGCTGAGTAGGTGACTCAGAGTTAGTTTCCACAGACATACACTTACGAGTGACCTTTCCTCGGAAATGGGGAAATGCTTTCATAATTCAGAGAGGCATGCTGAGTTAGGAGATAGCAACTCTGGTTATTACACAAGCCCTCTGGGTAGCTCTCTCCAGCCTCTTTCACCCTGCGTCCTCTGCTGTCAGATGAGTGGTCTGTGGTACAGTTGTGTGTTTTACCTCAGCCATTGTCAGAAGGCCACATGGTCCAAATTAAAAAAAAAAAAAAAAGAAACAAAAACGGGCACACAAAATATAGTGGGAAGAAAGCATACCTGAAACTGGGGCTGTCCTCATTTATCTGGTTAGCTGTTTTTACTGGTTCTTTCAAAAGAAAGCTATTTTCACAAATACTTCCTTTGAAAATCCTTGCTTATCTTGAAGACTTAAGAGAGCATCTTTTGTAGACATGGAAGCACGATATTCTCTGCTTAATTTTAAGTTTGTTTACTAGGCATGCTCCTCTTTAAAAAAAATATTACTTAAGCTTTACATAGAAGATAGAGGGTCTATAAAAGAAATAAATTATTGTAATATGCCTCATTATTTTTCCAGGCTTAGGGTAAACATATTCTTTTTTGTTTTACTTCCCCAAAACATTAGTTAACAAACAAAATGCTCAATTACAATTTTTGAATTGAAATATAGTTGATTTTCAACGTTGTGTTAATTCCTGCTATCCTGCAAAGTGATTCAGTTTTGCATATGTATACATTCTTTTTTGCCTTCTGTATTCTTTTCCACTATGATTTATCATAGGATACTGAATATAGTTCTCTAAGCTATACAGTAGGACCTTGTGGGTTTATCTATTCCATATTTTGGATAGCTGTTTTTTAATTGAAAAGTTATTTCAATTAAAAAAAATAACACACATCTCAAATCTCAAATAGCTCATATTCACTTCCTTCCTGAACTCTGACCACTAAACTTTATTAAAAGCAACACAGGGCAGGTGAAGGACAAGCATAGCAAGGACAGCTACTTGTAAATGCATTGTATATAGCAGGCTCACTGTTCAAGTTAAATGTGTGTAATTGTCTGATATCTATTTGTAGTTCTCATAAAATACCTTTTTTTTTCTTCCTGTGTATTCATTGCTGCGAGGATTGAAAAGGGAGGTCTAATATTTTCTCCTTTTCATCTCTTTGCCAACTATCAGTAGCTGGTTGGAGGAAAAAAAGAGAAGAAGAAAGGCAAAGAATCATGCAGATTTGGCCTTCATGTTACCCTATTACCCCGTCTGCAAATTGCCTGGAGATCAGACAGATGGAAGGCCAGCTGCAGCTGCACAGGACTGGGGCCCGAGGGACCGCACACAAAGCAGCCGGCACTGCTAGGACCCTAAGCCAGCTTCTCCTGCCTCTGATCACCTCCCCACCCCCGCTACGTGGCTCTGTCTGGGCCAGCATCACTCACATCCACCAGCGAGGACCTGAATGGTTTGTCTCAAACCAGGAATGTTAATAGAAGCTGATTGTCTGCAGCCAGCCAAGAACCTTTTCGCCATTGTTTACTTCTAACGTGTGCTCTGTTCGCAGCCTCTCTGCGACAGGCCACCTCAGCAATAGGAGACGGGGAAGGTGCCGCCCTGGACGCCTTCCTACACTCAAGGGAGGTGATGTACACAAAGGACTTGGTAAATCGTAACATCCTTTCTGAAAGGATACCCTTTTAAGCGTATGGAGAGGCCTCTCGTTACAAATGGGTACCAACAGTACCAGCAGTAAGGTCCCTTTTTCTTCACACCTCAAAACAATTATTATTTCTGGTTTGCAAATTAATTGAATGTAGAATCATTTATTCCAGTAGTTCTCAAAGTGTGGTCCCTGGACCAGTGGCATCAGCATCACCTGGGAGCTTGCTAGAAATGTGGTTCTCTGAGGACTTTCTGGTGGTCCAGTGGCTATGATGATGAGTTTCCCAGTGAAGGGGGCCTGGGTCCAATCCCTGGTCAGGGAACTAGATTCCACATGCAGCAACTCAATACCCTTCATGACAAAATGGAGATCAAAGATCCCGAGACCCTCAACTAAAACTCAGCGTGGACAAATAAATAAATATTAAAAAAAAAAAAGAAAAAGAAAAGTGCGGTTCTTGGCTGTCCCCTAGATCTACTGAATCAGAGGCTGAGGGTGGGGCAGAGAAATTGGCATTTTCACCAGCCCTGCCAGATATTGATGCATGCTCAACTGTAAGGACTACTATTTATGCCTTTTGTTCATGTTTCTATAATAATATTGATATTTTCAAATTTATATTGCCAAAACTTGTATTTTTAATCTCATATCTGTAAAACGTCTCATCTTACAAGTGGCTTTGGGCCCTGTGTTCTATTTGTTATGTTATGGGCTTTAAAACTTCAAGGTGTAGATCTCTTTGGTCCTGGAACCCATATTTCTGGCTCCGCGTGACATATACATTGCTGAATTCATTTTTTTTTTTTTTTTACAGAAATCTTCAGATTCCATCCAGTTTGTTCACTTGATAGATGTTTACATCTCTTTGGGTCATAAGATCTGTAAGTATACTTTCACTTGGTTTCTTAAGACCATTGTATTTGCTGAAACCTCAAGATAGTAAGTATTTTCTATTAAATGATTTTTAAAACCTTGATTTGATTCTGCATTCTTTCAGGGTATTAAAACCTTATGACTTGAATAAATATTTTAAATACTATCTAGTTGAATTTTGAATATTTCAGTCAGCTTCCCCTAACTTGTCACAATTTATTAGCTATTCCAGCAATATGCTTACATAAGGATACTTTCATGTGAAATTGAAAAATTTCAAGTTGCCATGTTTTAGGGGCCTGCTTTCCATTTTGTCTTTCCCAAAAGTATGACTTTTAGTTGCAGTAGAAGGGGAAGGACTGAAAATTCTTTCCTTCCTTTGGGGATTTTCTTGGAGAAGTGAATCCCTGTTAAGAACTACAAGTAAGAAAAAGGAAATTCCTAACATTCATAATGGGTTGCATTGTAACTGTCTCTAAATTGGGGAATGTTTGAAAATTTATAGTGCTTAAAGAGAAAATTCTAACTTCCATATTCAATTGATCTTTTTTTAAAAAAGTCTTTTACTGAAGTATGGTTGATTTACAATGTTGTGTTAGTTTCAGGTGTACCAAAAACCAACTGGTTTTTCATTCAATATTTATTAATCAAATATTTGACTTCCTACCATGGGTGAAGCATGGCTCCAGGTGATTTGAAATAGATGGGTGAGCCAAATAAAGACATAGGATAAACAATAAATTATATATTAATAATTTATATAATTTTCCAGAAGAGACTAAATGTAACAGAATAAAAAACAGTAGAGTAGGATGATGGGGGCTTCCCACGGATGCTGGTGGTAAAGAATCTGTCTGCCAAAGCAGGAGATGCAAGAGAGGCAGTTTTGCTCCTTGGGTAAGGAAGATCCTTGGAATAGGAAAAGGAAACCCAGCCTAGTATTCTTGCCTGGAAAATTCCACGGACAGAAGAGCCTGGCAGGTTACCGTCCATTGGGTCCCCAAAGAATCAGACACGACTGAGGGACTGAGGACACCTGCACACACATAAAGAATGATGAGGGGTGAAGGGGAAATGGTTATAATTTTCGATAGGATGATCTGGGGAGCCATACTGAAACTGAACAGCTTGAGCAAAGAGTTGAAGAAGGTGAGGGAGTTAGCTGTGCAGATAACTGAAGGAGAAGCTTTCAGAGAAGGGAGGAGCTAGAACAAAGGTGTGACTGAGGACATCTGCTGTGCTGGATTAGAGTAATGGAGGGGAGCTCAAATTGGGATCAACTCAAGTAGGGCATGGTAGCCATTTATACGGACTTTGGTTTCCCTTGGCAGGAACTAGGGAGTCGTTGCATGGCACTGGACAGAGGAGTAACATGATCTCACCTGTTTTCAGAGGATCATGTGTTTCGAATAGACATTAGAGGATTCTAATAGACATAAGATTCATTCAGCTCAGTTCAGTTCAGTCGCTCAGTTGTGTCTGACTCTTTGCAACCCCATGGACTGCAGCAGGCTGGGCTTCCCTGTCCATCACCAGCTCCCGAAGTTTACTCAAACTCATGTCCATTGAGTCAGTGATGTGATCCAACCATCTCACCCTCTGTTGTCCCCTTCTTTTCCTGCCTTCATTCTTTCCCAGCATCAGGGTCTTTTCCAATGAGCCAGTTCTTTGCATCAGGTAGCCAAACTATCAGAACTTCAGGTTTAGCATCAGTCCTTCCAATGAATATTCAGGACTGATTTCCTTTAGGATTGACTGGTTGGATCTCCTTGCAGTGCAAGGGACTCTCAAGAGTCTTCTCCAATACCACAGTTCAAAAATATCGTTTCTTTGGTGCTCAGCTTTCTTTACAGTCCAACTCTCACATTCATACATGACTACTGGAAAAACTAGAGCTTTGACTGTAGCTGCTGCTAAGTCGCTTCAGTCGTGTCCGCCTCTGTGCGACCCCATAGACGGCAGCTCACCAGGCTCTCCCTTCCCTGGGATTATCCAGGCAAGAATACTTCAGTGGGTTGTCATTTCCTTCTCCAATGCATGAAAGTGAAAAGTGAAAGTGAAGTCACTCAGTTGTGTCTGATTCGTAGTGACCCCATGGACTGCAGCCCACCAGGCTCTTCCGTTCATGGGATTTTCCAGGCAAGAAAACTGGAGTGGGGTGCCATTGCTTTCTCCGTAGCTTTGACTAGACGGACCTTTGTCGTCGAAGTAATATCTCTGCTTTTTAATATGCTGTCTAGGTTGGTCATAGCTTTTCTTCCAAGGATCCATTAAAAGTCTATAACCTAAGTGAGAGACATTGCCTTGGACTAATGTAGCAATGAAAGTGATAAGTAGTAGTTAAGGTACTGGCTAGTCTTTGAAGGCAGACCCAAGAGCATTTTCGACAAATGAGATGTGGCACGTTTTATTAATAAAATAAATTTTATTTGGTGGAATTTTTCCAACTCACTTGATTGAAGAAATTTCAAGTACTAACTTAGAATTTTTAATTTTTCTAATGACAGGGCCAAAATGCAGTATGTATATGTCAGTTAGCTGGTGTTTCCATAACAAATACCATAAACCGGTATTTGTGGTTTAAATAACAGAAAGTGCCCAGCATCCCAATACTGGGCATATATCCTGAGAAAACCATAATTCAAAAGGACATATGGACCCCTGTGCTCAATGCCAGGACATGGAAACAACCAAGATGTCCATCAACAGATGAATGGATAAAGAAGTGTGTTACATATATACAAAGGAATATTACTCAGCCATAGAAGGGAGTGAATTTGAGTCAGTTTAACTGAGGTGGATGAACCTAGAGCCAGTTATACAGAGTTCAGTTCAGTTCAGTTGCTCAGTTGTATCCAACTCTTTTGCAACCCCATGGACTGCAGCACTCCAGGCTTCCCTGTCCATCACCACTCCCAGAGCTTGCTCAAACTCATGTCCAACCAGTCGGTGATGCCATCCAACCATCCCATCGTCTGTCGTCCCCTTTTCCTCCCACTTTCAATCTTTCTCAGCATCAGGATCTTTTCCAGTGAGTCAGTTCTCTGCATCAGGTGGCCAAAGTATTGGAGTTTCAGCTTCAGCATCAGTCCTTCCAGTGAATATTCAGGACTGATTTCCTTTAGGATGGACGGGTTGGATCTCCTTTCAGTCCATATACTGCCTATACTCCTTGCAGTTATACAGAGTAAAATAAGTCAAAAAATGAAAAACAGATATTATATGTTAACATATATGAAATCTGGAAAAATAGTACCGATGCACCTATATGTAGAGCAGGAATGGAGATGCAGATGCAGAGGACGGATGCAGAGGACGGATGCAGAGGACAGACGCAGTGCGGGAAGGGGAGCGTGAGACAGACTGAGAGAGGAGCATCAACATATATACCTGACTATGTGTAAAATAGATAACTAGCGGGAAGGTGCTGTTTAACACAGGGAGTCAACCCAGTGCTCTGAAGGGGTGAGATGGGGTAGAGGGGTGGGAGGGAGGTGCAAGAGGGAGGGGGCGAAAGGATCCTTATGGCTGATTCATGTTGTTGTATATCAGAAACCAACACAACGCTGAAAAGCAATTATCCTTCAATTAAAAATAAATTTAAAAAAATTAAAAAATAAACAACAGAAAGTGATTTTCTCACAAGGCTGGGGACAAGAAGTCCCAGGTCAAGGTACCAGCAGGATTGTTTCTTCTGAGGCCTCTCTCCTTGGCTTGTGGATGGTTTTCTCTCTCTGTTTTCGCATGCTTTTTCCTCCTTGTATGTCTGTGTCCTGTGTCTGTGTCCTCCTATGTCCTGATCTCCTCCTTGGATGAAAGACATCCATCAGACTGGATTAGGGCCCACTCATATCACCTCTTTCTACTGTAATTCTTTAAAAGCTCTATCTCCCAAACTGGCCACATTCTGAAGTGCTGGGGTTATGACTTCAACACATGACTTTTAGGAAACACAGTGCAATTTCTAACAGTGTTACTCACACACTGTCATTTTACACATGGTTGTGAATGACACAGCCTTTGGGATATGTGGCCCAGAAACAGATCCAAAAAACCCTAACAGAACATACTCAGTTCGTAAGGAGATGTTTCTTTAAAATGAACTCGAGTTCATTCTTAATAGTCACTGGAAGCATCTCAATCCTGATTCGCTGTGACTCAATTTAATCAGAGGTGAGATATTTTTCATTTGTATGTGGTATTTAAAGTATAGCAATTACTAATATTTAAAATAAATAACCAACAAGATCTTACTGTACAGCATAGGGAACTCTGCTCAATGTTAAGTGGCAGCCTGGATGGGAAGGGAGTTTTTGAGAGAATGGATACAGATATATGTATGCCTGAGTCCCTTTGTTGTCCTCTCAAAATCATCACAACATTGTTAATCAACCATATTCCAATATATGGATGGATGTGAGAGTTGGGCTATAAAGAAAGCTGAGTGCCAAAGAACTGGTGCTTTTGAACTATGGTGTTGGAGAAGACTCTTGAGAGTCCTTTGGATTTCAAGGAGATCCAATCAGTCCATCTTAAAGAAAATCAGTCTTGAATATTCATTGGAAGGACTGATGTTGATGCTGAAAATCCAATACTTTGGCCACCTGACGCAAAGGGTGAACCCTGATGCTGGGAAAGATTGAAGGTAGGAGGAGAAGTGGATGACAGACGATGAGATGGTTGGATGGCATCACTTACTCAATGGACATGAGTTTGAGTGAACTCTGGGAGTTGGTGATGGACAGGGAGGCCTGGCATGCTGCAGTCAATGGGGTTGCAAAGAGTTGGACACGACTAAGTGACTGAACTGAACTGAATGGAACTCCAATAATAAAATAGAAAGTTAGAAAAATAAAGTATAACCATTTCTAGAAAGAGTGTTGACTTAGGAATAATTTTTAAACATCTAATTTTTTTTGTCTCTGATAAGAAGGATATCTGCTTATTATTTTAGAAGACTCAATTGTTATAGAAATAAATGCTACAGAAGGGAGACACTCCTGAATTCTTGCCTGAGTGTGTTGAAGGTACCTAGGTGCTGTAGGAAGGATACAGTAGCTGAAATGTTTCTACCTGCAGACATTTCAGTACATCCCTGAAGTTTAACCAAGGGGTATTTTAGAGATTGCTCTGACCACCCACAGGCTTGATTAGTTTCGGTTTTGGCCATGATTTGTTGGCCCAAGTTGATGGATTTCTGAGTATCCAGTCTAAGCTCACCATCTCAACCTCTATCAGGTAAGTGAGTAAAGCCACACAAGTCTCAGAAAAGTTCCATTCCATCCGGTGGGTCAGTTCAGGGAGACCTGATGTGCTTGCTGCTGGCTGTCCTCTGACCCACAGCCTGTCTGCTCCTGGATGGGGAGAATTCAATGCCCTTCAAAATATAGAGTATATTGATCTGTTTTTGAGGCCACAAATGCCAAAGCCCCATCAGCTAATGGGCCTTCAGAAGGTTAAATATGGATTTGGAGAGAATCACCAGCTGCCCACCAGCATTTTCTAGGTGGTCTGACATGCAGAAACAGAGAAGGAAGACGCTCAGGGGCGGGTTTCTGTGCGTACTGATGCATCTTTTGGGGCAAACATTATATCCTTTGTATCTGACCTGGCTCTGCAGTACCCCGAGTCTTCATAAGTCAATGTCATCCCTGGAAAATTAGTAAAAATGGGAGGAAAATAGAAAATGTCAAAGTTTGGAAAACAGTTCCCTTTGCTTTTCTGAATTGTTGTTGTTCAGTCACCAAATTGTGTCCAGCTCTTTGCGAGCCCATAGACTGCAGGATGCCAGGCCTCCCTGCCCCTCACCATCTCCTGTAGCTTGCCCAAATTCATGTCCACTGAGTCAGTGATGCCATCCAATCATCTCATCCTCTGTCTTCCCCTTCTCCTTCTGCTTTCAGTCTTTCCCAGCATCAGTGTGTCGGCTCTTCGCAACAGGTGACCAAAGTATTGGAGCTTCAGCTCCAGCATCCATCCTTCCAGTGAATATTCAGAGCTGATTTCCTTTAGGATTGACTGGTTTGGTATCCTTGCTGTCCAGGGGACTCTCAAGAGGCTTCTTTAGCATCACAATTCAAAAGCATCAATTCTGTGGTGCTCTGCCTTCTTTATGGTCCAACTCTCACATCTGAACATGACTACTGTATGGATGAAAGGTTTGTATAGTCAAGGCTGTGGTCTTTCCAGTAGTCATGTATTTTTCTGAACTATACATGTGTTAATCGGTGAGCCTGTCACTCTCCAGCTGTGCTGCAGAAGGTGGTTTAGAGTGGTGAGGGGAAGAGAGAGAAGAAATAAAGGAGAGAGAAGGGGAGACAGTATATGAATGGTTACAAACCCTTTGATAGCAGGATGCAGAGCTTAAACTTCCTGGGGTAAAAACACCAAGAATTGACAGTGACAGGTTTAGAAAATTCTTTGTCATTTGATCTTTCAGCTTTTCCCTTCTGTTTCCTTTTATACAGCAAGGCCAGTAAAAATAGCTCTGTTGGTTTTCATTTTGAGTTTGGTTTTCTCTTTTGTCTTTATGTGGTGGTAAGCTGTACTAGGCTTGAATTTATAGGAAATACCTCAGGGAAACACAATCTATCCTTGGAATATTTTCTTAATTTCTGTGTGGTAAAATTTGCATAAATATGGACTGATGCATACTCAAGGGGATTTTTGCTGAACATTTCAGCCTCAGAAGACCTAGGTTTGAATCTTAACTGTATATCCTAGTCACATGACCAGGAATCATGCTACATCGCCTCTCTCAGTTTGAAATTTTACATGTGTAAAATGTTGGAGATCACATGGCCTCACCTTTCACAGCATTGCTTGAAGTGTAATAAGAATAATATATGAATTAACAAACTTAAAAAGCCCACCACATATTGATTATTGGTATTAAATATTTCTATGTTTATTTGAATATTACCATTAAGATAATTTTTATGGACAAAAAGTTCTAAAACTGAATTTCAAGCACTCATTAGAAAAAGTGGAAATAATGGGATTTTGTTTTGTTTTTGATTTAAACTGTTAGCCCCAGATAAAAACTCAAAAGAAATTTTTCTAAGCAGACATGTAAGTAAGTAGCTACTTATGTGCCTTTGATTGTTCAGGCCACTGTAATTGAGTTATGTCCACTTTACTGCCTGTGTGAAGTTTGTGTGCAAATGTGATATTATCTGACAATTACATTGTATAAAAACGTGAATGACATTGGTAATGAGAGGCTGTAAGACTGAAAGGTGATGCTGTCCTGGATGTGCGGTTTTGTAGGATCAGATTTCCACTAGGTGTGTTAGTTCTCAGAATTAAGTAAGAGCATCCCACCCCTCACTAGTCCCACTCTTAAAGTTGTGTGTGGGCACTTGGTTTAAGGAACTTTCTTCAGCTGGCTTTCATTTTGGGGAAGAAAATTTTAAAATGACATGTGTACGTTATTTCCTGGTAGCTCAGCTGGTTAAGAGTCTGCTTGCAATGCAGGAGACCCTGGTTTGATCCCTGGGTCGGGAAGATACCCTGGAGAAGGGAATGGCTACCCACTCCAGTATTCTGGCCTAGAGAATTACATGGACTGTATAGTCCATGGGGTCACAAACAGTCGGACACGACTGAGCAACTTTACTAAAAACTATCATGTGTAAAACAGTTAGCCAGCAGGAAGCTGCTGTATAATACAGGGGCTCAGCTCGGTGCTCTGTGATGACCTAGAGAGGTGGGATGGGAGGTGGGTGGGAGACTCAAGAGGAAGTGGGTGTATATATAGATATGGGTTATTCTTTTTGTTGTACAGCAGAAACTAACACAACATTGTAAGGCAGCTGTGTGTGCTTAGTCAGTCGTGTCCGACTCTTTGCAACCCCATGGGCTGCAGCCCACCAGGCTCCTCTGTCCATTGGGATTCTCCAGGCAAGAATACTGAAGTGGGTTGTCATGCCCTTCTCCAAGGGATCTTCCCAACCCAGGGATCGAATTCAAGTATCTCGAATTGCAGGTGGATTCTTTACCATCTGAGCTACCAGGGAAGCCTTTACCATAACTTCAAAAAAAAAAAAAAGAAAGAAAGAATAAATTATGTCTGCTGCTGCTGCTGCTAAGTCACTTCAGTCGTGTCCAACTCTGTGCGACCCCATAGACGGCAGCCCACCAAGCTTCCCTGTCCCTGGGATTCTCCAGACAAGAGTACTGGAGTGGGTTGCCATTTCCTTCTCCAATGTGTGAAAGTGAAAAGTGAAAGGGAATTTGCTCAGTCGTGTCTGACTCTTCGCGACCCCATGGACTGCAGCCCACCAGGCTCCTCCGTCCATGGGATTTTCCAGGCAAGAGTACTGGAGTAGGGTGCCATCCCCTTCTCCGAAATTATGTCTAGGTGTAAATAAATCAGTCATTTCTCTGGAGTCTGGAAAAAAAATGAAATATGCTAGACTCCCCTGTCCTTCATTATCTCCTGGAGTTGGCTCAAATTCATGTCCATTGAGTCAGTGATGCTATTTAACCATCTCATCCTCTTCCACCTTCTTCTTCTTTTGTCTTCAGTCTTTGCCAGCATCAGGGTCTTTTCCAATGAGTCAGCTCTTTGAATCAGGTGGCCAAAGTATTGGATCGTCAGCTTCAGCATCAGTCCTTCCAGTGAATATTCCGTAAAGAATTCATATACATGTTAGCACTTCGGAATACACATGTTCCTGTCAGTGAGGAGCAAACATACTGTGTTTGCCTGAGCTCTCACAGTACAGAGCAATGGTCTCAGTATCCTGGGGAATATGGTGTCTATGCAGGTACAAAAGGAGTAGAAAGAGAAGGAGGCAGTTGCCAGAGAACACGGGACTCAATTGGTCTTGAAAACAGCTCAACTTCTTTCCAAGGTTTGTTTTAATAGTGAAGAAAACCGCAGTGACTTCTGGCTACTACCATGGAAACTTCTTGTTACAATGAATTGTCCTTCTCTTTAGCTTGCAGTAATGTTTTTATATAAATACTCCATTTCCCAGTTGTCCTGGCAGCCTAGTCCTCATATGCTATTTCTTCAAGTTGTACAGCTGCAAAGCTGTATTGTCTTTATGCTTTTCTTGGTCAAACGGTGTTTATGTGGCCCTGGTGACTTCACCCTATTGGGATGCAGTCAGAATCTCTCCTATGCTGGCCTCAAGTTTCAACTGGCATTTCAGCCTATTATGGAACCGAAGACAAATTCTCCAGTTGTAATTTTTCTACTTTCTATGATTCTTAAAATGAATGGAGAAGACTTTCCTCATGGTCCAGGGCTAAGGCTCTGAGCTCCAATGCAGGGGGCCTGGGTTAAATCCCTGGTCAGGAAACTAGACCCCATATGCGGCAACTAAGATCTGGTGCAGCCAAATTAATAAAAAAGAAAAAAAGTGGGAATTGATCAAAATGTCAGAAAAAGCCAGTCATCTTTGTGATTATTTTATCCATTGTGATGCAGCTTTTATAACTGGGACATGGTGGATAGCTACACCCCATCCCTATTTTCCAAGGCCACCCCTAGGTTGTGCAGGATTCCAGGTAAATATTTGTGTGTGTGTGTCACTTGTTTATATAATCAATTTTATTTTTTTATAATCAATTTCATTTAAGGAGACTTTGCAAACTTCATGAACATATGAGGCATTGTGATTTATCACAAAAAATTTGGACTGATGGGTAGAAGAGAGATACTAATGCATTTGTCCAATCAGAGTGCTTGATTCCCCACCATGCCCAGGCATCATCTCAGTTTAGATCCAGGAATCATCTCTTCATATTCTTTATTGTCAAATGTGCTGTTACTGGGTAATTTCATATCTCCCACTCTGAGAAAAAGATAACAAGATTGCTATTATTCAAGTCTTATAGCTCTCAGGACCTGTCTGAATTGAAACTTATATATAGCTCTGCTTGACTCTGAGTGTCTGATGCCATTTGTTTCATGTTGGTTACACCATGATTCATGATACTGCACCATCCATCCTGCTCCCGTGAATACTGGCTTCCGATGGCTCTTTCAAAGGTTGTTCCGGAGCTTCTTTGAAGACCACAAATGCACATGGTACACAGGAGAATGTGAACAGTGATTTATTTTATGGTTGCGTTAAATTTGTCATTTGGAATTTTACAGCGTGTATATATAGAACAATACCCTTTCCAACCATGTCTTCTCTGGAACTCTTCAGGCTGTAATCACAGCATTCCTAAAATGTGATCTCTTTCCATGTTGATTGCACCCTTGGTTTCTACTGACAAGTACCAGTGGGGCAGATAGGGGCAAGCCCTGTAGGGAGAACAAGATGAGTTATCCTGTTCATGCATGGAATCCCTGACCCTCATCTGAATCAGCTTAACCTGGAAGAGCCAAAAATCACTGTAGCAATTGGAGGCAAGAGAAGACTGGGATTAGAAGGGACCGCTGATGTGGTAAAACAACAATCTCCAAGCCCTTCAAGGGGATGGATGGGGCCATCCCTGAGGATTGTGTTACATGTGGTATAGAGCCCGTAGAAGGGTGAGGGGACTGCCCTGAGTGCCACTAGCCAGAGGGTGCACAGGGGAAAAGATGATTGCCATTTTGGATGCTGGAAACCAGAGGCAGCACCATGGTGGAAGTACGATGGGTGATTGAGTATGCAAGAGAGCAGTTCAAACTCAAAGGTGGGCAAGCCCGGAGTGCCGAACTCATCCTGAGCCTAAGTGAGCAGGAATTCCTCAAAATCTGAGTGTCAGCACCATTCCAGCAGCCCAAGCTCATCCATCCCAGGAGAGCAATTCTATGTCTGTCAGCTCTTTGTGAGCCTCCCTCACCAGCTGGCTTTTCTGGAAAGGCAGCCCAGCTCCAGGGCCCCAGGGCAACCTCACAGGACAAGTTTTGGAGCAACTGAGTGCTGAGTCCACTCTGCACACAACATGGAAGATTGGAGAGAACCCTAAAGGGTAGAAATAGGGATTGGATGCCTTCCAACCTCCACCTCGCCATAGGGAGCCCATCCAAACAGCCCACACTACCAGCTCCAGCCAGGCCTTGATACTAGAGTGGTAGGGGGAGGGAGTCTTACCAAATGTCTTGAAAGGACAGAGGAGTGTGGGGCCTTGGAGCTCAGGGACCCAGGAAAGAGCTCAGCTTACCTGTGTCTAAAGTTGGTATTACCTTCTGTTTGCTTCTTGTGACACAAAGGAGTGAAAAGAATAAAACAGTAGGATGAATATGGGAGATATGTAAAGTGTGAAGTGTTCATGCAAGTTTGAGTCCTGAGAAGGGATGTTCCTGAGTTGACTTTTATTTAACGGGCTGAAAAGTATTTCACCAAAGTATTTAATTAATAAACAACAATAACAATAACAAAAAGAGCTCTTACAGTTAAGTGTTGACTGTTCTGCACTGGAGGACTTTATTAGGTCAACTTAACAAATTAGAACATGTCTTGTAGACTAGATAGAATTACTGTGTCCATTTAATTGTACAGCACTGGTAACTGTACACTGGTTGTATAAGAGAATATTTCTTAGGAAGCACACTATAAAGGATTTAGAGGTAAAGAACCATGTTCAGAAAAAAAATCTATCATCAATCAATCATCTATCTGCCTTAGTTCTATAAGTTGTTATAAAAAGTTACCAGCTAGCTTGAGTAACAGAGATTTATATCTCACAGTTCTGGAGGCTGGAAGTCAGTGATGAGGATGCCAGCATGGCTGGGTTATTGGTGAGGTCTCTTTCCCTGGCTTATAAATGGCCTTCTTCTTGCTGCATTCTCACATGGCAGAAAGAGAGCCAGCTAATTTTCTGGCCTCTTCTTATTAGGGCACTAATTCCATTCATGAGGGCTCCACCATCATGCCTAATTACTTCCCAAAGATCCTATCTTCAAGTACCATCACACTGGGATTATGATTTTGAATATATAGGTTCGGGGATGGGGACACAAACATTCATCCATTGCTCTATCTATCTATCATCAATCATCTATCAAATAGGGGCCCCCAACTTCCAGGATCTAATGCCTGATGATCTGAGGTGGCGCTGATGTAGTAATAATAGAAATAAAATGGATATTAATATAATGCACTTGAATCATCCCCAAACCATCTCCCCCACCCCTATGTCTTCCACAAAACCAGTTGGGGAAAAAACAGTGCCAGAAAAGTTGGGGACCACTGATCTGTAGCAAATGGAGGAAATTTTTAACAACAGTAGAATCTGTGAAGATTAAATAAGTGATCTTTGTACTATTTATATTCTTTCTGCAACTTTTGGTAACTTTGAGACTATTTTCAAATAAAAAAGCTTAGAAAGTAGCCACAACATCTTGTATCAGTTTTGATGAAGTTAGATATTGTAGTGGCTTCCTTTCCACTTATTCTTTCTTTTACTTCCCCCTTCCTGCGCCCCCTCCCTCTTTTCTCATTCTCTGTCTCTCTGTCTTTCTTGGTCTCTCTCTTTCTTCTTCCCCTCTCGCTCTTTCCTGTTTCCCTGTTTTCTTGGCATACAGGTAGGGAACTTTCAGCTTACTGGCATGTTCTACAGATTAAACTAATTTTAGATTGAAGAATTAAAGGAAAATGTTGACTAAATCCAGAAGAGGTGCTTTTTCTGGGAGAAATGGCAACAGGGATGACAGGTGAGATGAGATGATCCAGAACTTATGTTGGGAGTCTGTAGCTGATGATAAAATTGTGTAGAGAGCTTGAATAAATAATTGTGCTAATGGCTACACTTTAAAAAAAACTTGACAGGAATGGAATCTAGAAAAATGGCACAGATGAACCAATGCATGGCAGGGATAGAGACAGATGTAGAGGGCCGTCTTGAGGACACAGCGGGAAAAGGAGAGGGTAGGATGAACTGAGAGAGTACCATGTCATTTATACACTGCTGCTGCTGCTGCTGCAGCTGAGTCGCTTCAGTCGTGCCTGACTCTGTGCAACCCCATAGACGGCAGCCCACCAGGCTCCCCCGTCCCTGGGATTCTCCAGGCAAGAACACTGGAGTGGGGTGCCATTTCCTTCTCCAATGCATGAAAGTGAAAAGTGAAAGTGAAGTTGCTCAGTCATGTCTGACTCTTTGCTACCCCATGGACTGTAGCCCACCAGGCTCCTCCGTCCATGGGATTTTCCATGCAAGAGTACTGGAGTGGGGTGCCATTGCCTTCTCTGATTAATACACTACCGTGTGTAAAATAGATAGCTGGTGGGAAGCTGATATATAGTAATAACACAGGCAGCCCAATCTGGCACTCTGTGACAACCTAGAGGGGTGGGAAAGAGACTCAAGAGGGAGGGAATATATATACACACACACACTCATGGATAATTTGAGTTGTTGTATGGCAGAAACCAACACAGCCCTGTAAAGCAATTACCCTCCAATTTAAAAGAATGCAGGAACACCCACGCTTTATTATGATTTCAAAATCATCACGTTTCTAAACTAATTGTTGTCTGGAGTATCACAGCACATCATGGTGGTTAGTAACATGGGCTCTGGGGAAAGGGAGCCTGGGTTTAAACACAGCCTTTTCCATTTACTACCTGGATGATCTTAAACTGTTTAATGTTTTTGTTTCTCAGATTCCTCATCTCTTTATAAATTTTTAATGAAATCATAAAATTTTAGAAAAAGTTATAATAAGCACTATTCTCAATTGCAATAATATTTATGGTAGGTGTAGTGCTTTTACTCATACGTTATAAGATGTTGTCAGTTTGGGGAATAATTTTGAGCAAGCCTGGGAAGTGGGGGTAAAGGAAGAAGTCAACAATCCCCCCCTTGACCCCTCCCCCCCTCCCCTCCTCCCCTGCCCCAGTTCCCCTCTGATCCATCTCTTTGTAGGCCAGGTGGAATGCGGGACAGGCTACTATTGAGATGGACTTTGCAGATTTCAGAGGGAACAATAGGATCCCAAAATAGCAGAGGTCAGGTGGCAGCCCTTATTCGCTTATTTTTATCACATTTATACATGCTGGATGGCCAGTTTTCCCGTTTTTATTTTCCATGCTGATGGGCTGTGTTCATTTTTGGGGATGGGCTCAAACTTCACACAACAACCTTTGCCACGTTAATTTCAGGGCTCAGTGTTGTCACTCGTGCCCATCCAGAAGTGGAGATGGTTTGTCTGTCCAGTGGGGCTCTGCATACACAAGTACAGCTAGATTTTACTGGTGGATCTTTTCCAGGTTGCTAGCTTGGTACTTTTCAAAATGCGCTGAGTAGCTGTTTGCAATTTGTCTCTGCTGACTCCACTGGGCTCAGTTTCAAATCACTCCTAATCCACTAATGAACCTTTATTAAAGTGGGAGAGAGGTTGAATTAGTCTTTGGACACATTATTAAAATAAAGTTGGAGAAGTGAAAAATGAAAAGCGAACAATAAAGGAACACTTTGTCTCCCCTCCACATATTTTATAAAAGTAATTTTTTTGAGAGATGTCAATATTAGTAGGTTAATTTTCATTAACTTTTGTCTTAATTTTGTTTTACTATGTATGAACAGGCTCTTATTCCAAACTTTCCTCTTTTTTCTTTTTGATTTAAAGTTCAGGTTGGATAGGCTGAATGCCCATGAGGATTTAAATATCAGCCTTTTATGATTCTGAAAATGAATCTGCTGGATCAAACAGTAATTATGAAGCAGCCTGATGGTTATTACTGCCCTCCTCCTCTGCCACCCACTCATGATTCCCTGTGTCTAGGACACCCTGAGTCTACAACGGCTTATGCTGAACTGAAAAGGAACCATCATGTACCTTTTCAGAAATGTCCACTCACCCTTAAAGTCACAAATCAAGGAAGAGATGGCTTGCAGATATGCAATTCAGCTTGTGACACCAGCCAACCTTTATTCTGAAATGTTCTGTTTTCCTACTACTTTCGTTGTTCATTGCTTCTGCTGGTTACGTATTCACTCAACTGTTGGGTAAATGACATTCTGTTAGACCAGGAGGATATACTGATAAGTATTTCAAGGAACTTGCATTGTGTCACGTAATTTATTTCATAAGAAGAAGCAATAATAATTTTTAGTCATTAAAGTAAAAGAGAGAAACTTAGGTATAATATTGTGCTTAGTACTTGTTTTTGTCAGCTTCTGTTTCTTCATCAACTTCTTAATTGGGAAAAAATGGTCATCACAAAAATCTAATCTCAAATTTAGCCATGAGTGTTGGATTTTTCCTTTTCTATCTATCTACAAATCTCCACCTCTTCTTCTTCTCTCTATATGTCTATATCTTTATATATTTATCCTTAGATCTATATCTGTATAGATAAACAGATGTTTTTCTATGTTTATATATCTATCTCCTTTTATCTATGTGTATTAATACACGTAATTTCTTTTGAATGAACTATATCCTTCACCAATGAGAAGTTGCTAATTAAATCAGTAATTTTTCTAGCCATAATTTAAAATTATATGACATTTAGAGTGCCTTTATAATACATTATCTCATATGACCCTTACAAGGAAGAGTGATTATCTTCAAATGAGAAAATAGTGGCTCAGAGCAGTTATTTGTATAAGATCAGAAAGCCAGTAAGTTGTCTCAGATATCAGTATCTATCTACGATTAGAAAGGCAATTAATGATGATGTTGAAGTATGGAGAAAATGGTCTTTCTATTTCACTTATTTATTCTATGAATAGCTGTTGAGCAATTTTGTATAGTAGGCATTATTTTGGATGATGCTTGGTGATGTTTGGATTCAGCAGGGAGCAAAAGAGAGAAAATCTCTTGGTCTTGTAGAACTTATATTCTAGTGAGGGAGATAAAAATACATCATATTAAATAAAATATAGAACGATAATAAGGAAGACGTAGGAAGAGACACTGGGATGGGTGATAAGGAATCGTAGTTTGTAAGTTTAAATAAGATGATCATAAAGGTCTTACTAGGACGGAGATATCTGGACAAGTGATTTAAAGGAAGCAGAGAACAAGTCATCGTGGTGTCTGGAAGAACAGTAGAAAGAATGAACAGTGCAGTGGCAAGGAAGCAGCATGTAGTTGGAACAGAGAGAAAAAGGGTTTCTTCAGGAGGTAAGAGCTGAGAAGTCAAGCATTGAGTGGGAAGGGACAGATGAAGGTGATGCTGATGGCCCTGGAGGTTATCATCAGAACTTTCACTTTTCTCTGGGTCATGTTGAGGTCCATGGGGCAGTTTAAGCAGAGGAGTAAACATGCCTTATTGTCTGGCTTATTTTTAAAAAAGACCATTCTAGTAGATGCCTTGAGAGAAGCCAGTGGATGGCCCGGGTGGGCGCAGGGGAACCTCGTTGTGAGGGTTTTGTAAATGGAACATATGTCCAATGAGCAGAGGACCTGTGGGACCAGGCTTTATATTCTAGTTGAGACTTTTCCTTCCACTAACTGTTGAGGCATCTTGGGACAATCACTTAGTGTTTCACTAGAAAGGGAAATAGAACCAAATAGTTAATATACATTTGAGCCAGTTTCCTGTCACTCCCTATGATTAGCAGCCTACTAGGATCCCCAAGTTTGGTTTTCTTTTCATTTCCTAATTCCAGAGTGTGTGCCTCTGCTCACCCTACCTCTATCCTTTTTTATTTTTCAGATGTGGATTATTTTAAAAGTTTTTATTGAATTTTTTTAAACAATATTGCTTCTGTTTTATGTTTTGTTTTTTTGGCTGAGAGGCATGTGGGATCCTAGATCCCCGATCAGGGATTGAACCCATACCCTTGGCATTGGAAGGGGAAGTCTTAACCACTGGCCAGCCAGGGAAGTCCTCCACCTCTGTCCTTACAGTCTCTTTACTATCAATTCTCCTTTCCGGACCTTCCTCAGAGCATGCAGAAGACCGGAAACAATGGACAACAGTTTTGCTGGGTCTTGAGCTGTTCTGGAATTGTAGGTTGTAATGCACAACCTATGTCTTGCATTAAAGAAATCAAAACTTGGTGTTGCTGTTCAGTTGCTCAGTTTCGTCCGACTTAGCGACCCGATGGACTGCAGCACGCCAGACTTCCCTGTCCTTCACTATCTCCCTGAGTTTGCTCAAAGTCATGTCCATTGAGTTGATGACGCCATCCAACCATCTCATCCCCTTCTCCTCCTACCCTCAATCTTTCCCAGCATCAGGGTCTTTTCCAATGAGTCCATGCTTCACATCAGATGGCCAAAGTATTGGAGCTTCAGCTTCAGCACCAGTCCTTCCAATGAATATTTAGGGTTGATTTCCTTTAGAATTGACTGTCTAAGGGACTCTCAGGAGTCTTCTCCAGCACCACAGTTCAAAAGCATCTGTTCTTCTTGTAAAGATATTTTATTTGATTATTTATTTATTTTTTTTTGGTAGAAATATTTTAAAGTTTAAAACAATTTTAAAAAAAGTCAACTTTAACGGCCTACCTAATCAGTGAACTATTTAATATTACTAAATGTATAGTTCAGTTCAGTTCAGTTCAGTCGCTCAGTCGTGTCCGACTCTTTGCGACCCCATGAATTGCAGCACGCCAGGCCTCCCTGTCCATCACCAACTCCTATAGTGTATTAATAGACGATAGACCACAGTGTCAGCAGGTCTGGGACTGAAGTAGGCTGTGCGCACACACATATCGGCTCTGTTTTGGTTTCATTTCACTTGAGCTGTTTGCTTTGGTGTCTGCAAAACCTTGTGTGCACATTTTTATGAGCCTGGACAATTTACTGCCAAGCTTACTTGAATTCTAAAATGTTTCCAGTTTCTGGAAACCACAAATTATTTACCAAATAGGCAAGGAAATAGAGGTCATGAGTTCACTTCTTACATAATTTTAAACTTCCTTTCTGAGTCCTGACATCTCCCAGCAGGCAGAGTGATGTGTTTTTAAGCAGAGTCAATAAAGGAGAGCAAAGAATGGGAAGTGATGCAAGTTGTTAAGTGATGGACTGCTCTATTTGCTTCTCTTGATGCTAAACGCCAAGAATCCAAGTCAGAATACTGGAAGAGACATATAAAATAGCCCTCCCTTTCCAATTTTATTTTGTTCAGAAAGAGTTAAGCAGAAAATGCTGAAAAAGCTATCTTTGGGGATGTAAAATTATTAGTACTCCTTAAAATATTCATTTATTTATTTGGCTGCATCGGGTCTTAGTTGCTGCAAGAGGGATTTTCATTGCACCATGGGGACCTTGTGTTGTGGTGCGAGGACTCTCTAGTTGCTGTGTGCAGGCTCTGGAATGCATGGGCTCAGTAGCTGTGGCACAGGCTTAATTGCCTTGAGGCATGTGGGATCTAAATTCCCAGAACCATCGGGATCCAACCCACGCCCGCTGCAGTGCAAGATGGACTCTTAACCACTGGGCCACCAGGGAAGTCCTGGGATGTAAAATTATTTAAGAGAAAAAGATAAATGTTCCCCCCAAACAACAGGCTAACAATCGTTAAAATGAAATTGAAGAGCAGCATAGAAGGTAAATCTTTCAAGCATCAGTTGGTGTCAGTTTCTTCCAAGCTGTTTCAAGGGTGACTACACACAGCTCCTTGTGTGCCTGTGCTCGGTTGTGACCCCGTCTGTGACTCCGTGGACTGCAGCCCACCAGGCTCCTATGTCCATGGGGTTTTTCAGGCAAGAGTACTGGAGTGGGGTGCCAGTGCCTTCTCCAAGGAGTCTTCCCAACCCAGGGATAGAACCCGAGCCTCCTGCGTCTCCTGCACTGGCCAGCAGGTTCTTTCCGCCTGAACCGCCCATGCATAAGCAGCAAATACATTCAGCAGAGAAAAGAGTAATGATGAAAGAGCGACTCTATGAAATATAAGAGGAGCAACTAATAACCTTAGGTCAAGCGATCAGGGTTAATAAGGAGGGACTGATAACTCCTGGGTGTGTAGCTTGGAAAGAAAATGGACTCAGTTGAATGAAGATACATATGCTTGGTTTGAACGTTGAGAATTTCTTTATTTATGATAGATGGTACATGGGTCCATCCACAGGAACTAGGAGAAAATGTCACTTTTCTGGTTTTGAGAAACTTTCTCTTCAAAATTTTTATCTGTTTTTTTTTTTTTTTCCCCTCTCAGGGAGAAAGGGAATGAGAGGGAGAGGGACTCAGGGATGATGGACCATTTTCCTTGGAGATTTCCATGTTTTGGGGGAAATAGCTTACACACAGAGCAGAGACCTCTCCCAGGGATTCTACAAGCTGTGAATTGATTGCCAGGAGCTGAAAGACCAGATGTTTTCACGACACCAGCAGGGTATAATTTAACCAAGGGATAGGACCCAGAAGGAAATTCAGTGACATACTGGGAAGCAAGATCCCAACTGAGCTTAGTTACAATTTCAGATGCCAAGAGTGCTCCAGAAAGCACTGCACCAAGGATATTATGAGTTTTAAAATTTCTTCATGTTTATGATTTTAATTATCCCTGTTTCCCAAAGTGATCAGCAGAAACAATTTAGGAGAAAATAGATGTATTTGCTGGAAGGGAAGAGGACATTCTGGAGACTATATCCTATTTCACAGCCAGGCTTGTGGTTAGGAAGTGGATGATGGTGGAGTTTAAAGAAGGGAGAGGGGCTGGCAGTTTCTAAATGAAGGAGAGGAGAGCAGGCTTGGTCCAGGAAGAAAAGATTCAGTGAGAACCCAGGCTGATCCCATTGGGATCTACAAACGCCATACAAAATTGAGAAGTCAACAGCTAAGAATAAATGTTTATCTCTAAACAGGAAAGATGGACCTGAAGATATTGCACTGTCTGAAATTATTTACATAATGGAGGTTCAGGTGAGGAATTCATTCATTTTCATATACACATATGATCTATGTAAAGTTCATTTCACATCCATGATGATCTCTGTAATGACTTTAGATTAATTAATTCCAGGCACCTAATAAGAGCTCAGTGAATGCTGATTCTTTACCTCTGAATCCACCCACAATTTGTGCCTGATTGTCTGTTATTCTGGAATTGTGAATAATTTTTAACCAAGCTCTCTTAAAGTGAAAATGTGCTTTCTGAAGCTAAAGCTTAAAGTACAAGTTGAGACTTCGTATTCTTAACTCTGCATCTTTGGAATTACTTTCTGAATGTTCCAATGTACTCACGTTAGTCAGGGATGGAGACTCTTTTTGGCCATGCTGTGTGGCATGTGAAATCTTAGTTCTCTGACCAGGGATTGAACCTATGCTCCCTTCAGTGGAAACGTGGAGTCTTAAACATCGGACCACCAGAGAAGTCCGAAGACTTTTCTTGAAAATGGATTTATTTATCTCTATTATAGGGAAACTTCAAACAAATGGTTTCTATTATACGTGTGTGTGTGTGTTCAGCTGCTCAGTTGTCTCCGATTCTCTGTATTTCCATGGGCTGCAGCTGGCCAGCTTCCTCTATCCGTGGAATTTTCCAGACAAGCATACTTGAGCAGGTCTATTATTTTTGAAAAGCAGCTAAAATCTTCAAACAGTAAACGCAATTTATGCATCTTTCACTTGCTCTTGTTTTAAAGTTATGGAAGTTAATTTCCCTTTTAAAATTAACAAGATCAAAAAATAATTTGCAGCACATTCCATTAAAATAAGGTCTGTGGCACACTGGCCATCCAGCTTATTGGAATCAGGGAGAATTTATTGTCTTCAGCAGTTTGATTGTGATGTGCCTAGCAATGCCTTTCTTTATATTTACTTTGTTTGGGGTTAGCTGAGATTCTTGAATGTGAGGGTTCCTCTCTTTAAGAACTCTGGAAAATTCTTGACCATGTTTTCTTCATACATATACATATATTTCTTCCTGCCTTAATCTTTCTTTATTCTCCTTCAGTGAACTCCAACAATAAGCATGTAAAGTTTTGCACTATGACCTACATCTGACCCTTATGTGTATTTTTTTGTTATGTCTGTGCTCTAACTGAGCATTTTATACTGATCTGTCTTTGCAATCATTTAATAAACCTCCTGCTGTGCTGTTGAATTCATCCAATGAGGTCTTACATTCAGATACTGTCTTTTTCAATCTTAAAATGATGATATTTTTATGGATTTTAATTTTTTGATGCAATTGCACATTCTTTCATCACTTTGGCCATCTTTTCTTCCAATTTCTTTGTATATTAACCATTGTATTCAAGTCTTTGGATGCTTACTACAATATCTATTTTTTTAAAATTTGCATTTGCTTATGTTTCTTTGGAAGGAATGATGCTAAAGCTGAAACTCCAGTACTTTGGACACCTCATGCGAAGAGTTGACTCATTGGAAAAGACTCTGATGCTGGGAGGGATTGGGGGCAGGAGGAGAAGGGGACGACAGAGAATGAGATGGCTGGATGGCATCACTGACTCGATGGACATGAATCTGAGTGAACTCCGGGAGTTGGTGATGGACAGGGAGGCCTGGCGTGCTGCGATTCATGGGGTTGCAAAGAGTCGGACACGACTGAGCGACTGAACTGAACTGAACTGAACTGATATTGTCTGTTCCCCTTGGTTGTTGGTTGCATTTTCCTGTCTCTTTTCAAGTTTGTTAATGATTCACTTCAGTTCAGTTCAGTCGCTTGGGCGTGTCCGACTCTTTGCAACCCCATGAATTGCAGCACGCCAGGCCTCCCTGTCCAGCACCAACTCCCGGAGTTCACTCAGACTCACGTCCATCGAGTCCGTGATGCCATCCAGCCATCTCATCCTCTCTCGTCCCCTTCTCCTCCTGCTCCCAATACCTCCCAGCATCAGAGTCTTTTCCAACGAGGCAACTCTTCGCACGAGGTGGCCAAAGTATTGGAGTTTCAGCTTTAGCATCATTCCTTCCAAAGAAATCCCAGGGCTGATCTCCTTCAGAATGGACTGGTGGGATCTTCTTGCAGTCCAAGGGACTCTCAAGAGTCTTCTCCAACACCACAGTTCAAAAGCATCAATTCTTCAGTGCTCAGCCTTCTTCACAGTCCAACTCTCACATCCATACATGACCACAGGAAAAACCATAGCCTTGACTAGACGAACCTTAGTCAGCAAAGTAATGTCTCTGCTTTTGAATATGCTGTCTAGGTTGGTCATAACTTTTCTTCCAAGGAGTAAGCGTCTTTTAATTTCATGGCTGCAGTCACCATCTGCAGTGATTTTGGAGCCCCCAAAAGTAAAGTCTGACACTGTTTCCCCTATTTCCCCATCTATTTCCCATGAAGTGATTAGAGGATACTAAAAACAAACACAAGTGTCAAAGCTTTGTATGATGCTACTTCTAGCAGCAAAGTTAGGAGCTAATCACCTCAATCACAGGGAGTGAGCTGGGTCAGTGATGCGAGTTTTCATAAGACTTATTTCACTTCCAGATCTCCTTTCCCCCTTAAGCCCATCTCTCTTGCACTTTTGGTTGAGAGCGCTGAGAGACTGTAGAGGACTCTTTAGCATCCTGCTATGCACTACTTCTAAATTTGTTCCATGTTGTGGGGAGACTCGTCATGGTTCTGAGCCAGGCCCCTTTTCTCAAGTGAGAATTTTTCTCCTAGTTATTATGGGAATACTGGAGAATTAGTCTACCTTACAGAAGCTTTATAACCTTATGCTCAGCTCCAGAATTCAGCAAACGTACTATGGGCAAAACTGGCCAGGCACTTACGGATATTTTAGTTTCTGAATCACTGCGGTCCCTAATTTGCATGCCCAAATCTTTACTGGTCTCTTTTTGTCATCCTACAGTTCTTCAGCATGCCAAGTTCTGGTCTCCAGACTGTAGTCAGAATTGCTAAATGACTCAAGGAAGAAAGCAACCTGTGAAAGACAGCTCACCCTGGAAAAGCTCTTTGCTCTACAGAATTTTTGTTTACTTAATTCCATTTCCACAGTCTGCTCTCTTTAAAGATGACTTTTTGAAAACAGTCTGTATATTTCAGTTGGTATAGCAAGAATGGGTTTTGCTGCAGCCAACTGCAGGCTTCCCAGGTGGTGCTAGTGATAAAGAACCTGCCTGCCAGTGCAGGAGACATAAGAGATGTGGGTTTGATCCCTGAGTTGGGAAGATTCCCTGGAGGAGGGCTTGGCAACCCACTCAATATTCTTGCTTGGAGAATTGCATGGACAGAGGAGCCTGGTGGGCTACAATCCCCACGGTTGTGCAGAGTTGGACACCACTGGAAGTACTTAGCATGCACGCACAACTGCATTCTGAGTCTGGAAGTCCTCTTGGCATCAACTTTTAACAATCTGGGGCAGCTATTTTGTTCTCATGTAATAGACTGTAAGAAGATCTTCATATGTTTTTTCTAGGAGCTTCAGGTGAGACTATAACCAAAAAAAAAGTGTGAATGTATGTGACAGAGTATAAAAGTTACATTTTCTGCTTGAAGTTCACACAGAAGTCTATTTTCTGGCAATACACACTTCTGTAATCCAATAGCCTAATGTATCATTCATTTTCCTTAAAATATGGAAAATATTTGTTAAGGTGAATGCTGTATTTGTTAAGGAAATACTGTTTAATACTTGAGTCTTGCAGGTAATAGTGGGACCTTACAGGTCTTGGCATGAGACCTACTCACACAAATGTTTGACTCTCATTTTTTTTTTTTCCTGTATCGAGTAGAGGGAGAACAGGGAGGGCTGAGAGATAGTTGGCTGTCCCCAGAGCCTGTCCTGCAAGCCTCCGTGCAAGCATATGAGTGTGCTCAATCTTGTCTGACTTTTTGCAGTCCCATGGACTGTAGCCTGCCAGGCTCCTCTGTCCATGGAATTTTCCAGGCAAGAATACTGGAATCAGTTGCCATTTCCTTCTCCAAGAAGAGCTATCAATCTGGATGTGAACGCAGGAAGATGTTGGGTCTGGGGAACGTCCACTGAGTCAGCAGACCAGTGTCTAAGGAAGTGGCTGGTCTTAGCTACAATGGCTGTGTTTATTAGTTCAGTAGACCCTTTGGCACATCCTAAAGAAACATTCTTTTTGAAATTGAACTTTTGGAATCTTTTACTGAGCCACTCTGGCTTTCTTTCTGGTTTCCCTACCACCATGATATTCCAGCTCTGTTCTCTATGTAAATTTCTCCAGCCACATGGTTGCACCGTGACATTTTAAAACACTTACCAGACTTCTATTTTATTTAATAAACAAGACTTTATTTTATTTAATCCTTGCAATAAACTTATGTGGCGAGGCTTGGACTAAGTTCTACTGTATAGACAAGGAAATCATAACTTGAGAAATTAAGCACAATCAGTAACAGCAGAGACAAGATTTCAAATCAGGTCATTTTACTCTTTTTTTCTTTCTTCTATATCATTGTGTGAATCGATCTCATTTCTGAAATGACAGATGGCACAAGAGCAAAACAGTTCTTTACATCTGGTATATAGTTGAAAAGTGACGATTCTGCACAAATAAACATGAAGGGAATTTTTACCCTCTCCGATAACTTCCTTCCTGAGACCTGGCACTCTCCAAGCTTAGAAAATAGAAAGGGGGTTTATATAACTTAGCTCAAAGCAGAGACATTTATAGACTCACAGCATCACATAGCATGAGGTGAACATCATTAAATGTCTGGAAGGTCTGATGGTCTTGGAGATGGCTTGGCTTTGAATTGCATTAATGAGATGCGAATTCTTCCTGCCTCTCCTTCAATTTCAGCTTCCCTTGTGGACTGGATAACTTTTCTTCCCGCCTTGGTCCATCTAGAGGCAACTGAATGTCTGGATATTTAAGCTGAGGAAAGGATAAGAGGAGTGAAAATTCTTTATGGCCTGATAAACCAAAAGAAAGACAATTAAGTGGGGGAGCTGAGGAGTGAGTGAAGAACTTCTAAGAGAATCATCTCCATAAGGCAAAGGGAACTCATTGGACACAATGCTGTCATTTGGTAATTTTGTGTCTTAAAAAAAATTATAAAAATATTACCAATTTTTATGATTTGACCCAATATTTTATAACTGCTTTTCCATTCTGCAATGAGATTTTTTTACAATGTAAATGCACACATACACAGTTTAAAAACACAAAGCCCAGTTCCTGATATATAAATACTTCCATCAGTAAATTTTTAGTCATGTCTCTCTATCTTCACTTGACAATGTGATATAAGCCAGAAGCTTGCTGCTGTGTGAAGATTACCCAGGGTGCCACAGCTACAGTGCAGATGTTATTATGGAGATTGCACTGATGAATTACTAGTGTTTTGCCATGCATAGAGCTTCCACTGGGCCAGCTCACATATTTCCTCATTCCACTTTCACTCTTTTCCTTATTTCTAACATCTGAGGTTCCTTTCTCTTTTGGGAGCACAGTTATTATTTAAAAAAAAATACATTTAGTTATATTTTAAACATGCCTTCTAGCAAAGGTGCTCTTTATTGGAAAGGCTTCCATGTTGCTGGAAGCAGTGGATGTGCCAATTTGAAGTGAATAAAGTAGAGAGATTTCATAAATGATGAAAGACAAGCATGCAATGGCTTTCCCATAAGTAAGCTTTTCAAAATGTTTGTGTAGAAAGGAAAGAAAAGAATGAAATGCAAATGAGTTATTTTAAACTATTATTTTCAGGACCAAAGAAGAAGTCTTTAAAAAACATCATAAGCTGTTTGTCAGTGTTTTTAGTGGAAGTAATTTAGAGATGATTGGATATTGTTATTTTCAATTTGATTTTTTAGAATAAGAGTTTACCAAAATAGAAAGCTTTGTCTTTTCTTTTGCCCACAACTTTAAAAAGTAAACTGTGAGTCTTGGGTCAGCATCATTTTTCTTTTTTAGACTCCTTTGCTTGCAAATCCATCCACCATCAAATTACATTGTGTTCCTTCCTCTTTTGCCTACCTGTGGCTGAGCATTTTATAAATAAATCCAAAGCCGTCTTCCTTTTGCCTGTTGCTCTGAGCAAAGAGTAAGAAATCAGATGCCTGGGCCCAGTGATTTGATTTTATACAAGTGGATCTTGTTAGAACATTTCTTTATGCTTGGGATATCAGGAGATTTATTTGTAACCTTCCTCGCCAAGAGAACAATGATGGTATTTACTGTTTCTACCATCTGTTGGTCTGTTGTCATTTCAAAGAATTTATTTGAATCTTGCCAAAATGACTGAATTAAGAAATGCTTAATTGACTGATCAAAAGAAAACAACTTGTTTAAATCATTCAGCTGTCTGGCCTACACCAGTCCATACTTTCTGTAATTATGTATTTTTTGTTTTGTTCAATTTCTTGGCAATGCTTAGACCCAGCTATTTTTTAATTTCTTTGCTAATTATATGATTTTTTGAACTCCAGTTAATCTATTTGTAAACTTAGATAAAAATTTATCATGTCTTCTTAAAGAAAAAACAAACCCAAAACACTCCATGTAAACAGAGGGTACTTCAAGACCACTTGAGAAGTGGGGCAGAGACCTCAAAGGAACAGGCTAAACTGCCTCTAGAGAGACTGGATCCAACAACTTGTAGAGCTTCTGAGTAGGACACACGGCTTTGGGAGCAAAGTTGAAATGCTCAGGGCAGTCGTCATGCAGCAGAGCATCTCGCATGTTATTTTCTGCCCCTCTCTTGCTTCTTCTTGGGCCCACTGCATGCAGTTCTCAGCCTCACCTCTAAACAGGTTGAAGACACCTTTTCATTGCTATGTGTGTGTGTGTGTTAGTCTCTCAGCTGTATCCAACTCTGTGCCACCCTAGGGACCGTAGTTTGCCAGGCTTCTCTGTCCCTGGAATTCTCCAGCCAAGAATACTGGAGTGGGTAGCCATTCCCTTCTCCATGGGATTTTCCCAACCCAGGGGATGAACCTGGGTCTCCTGCACTGCAGGCAAATTCTTTACCGTTTGAGGCACCAGGGGAGCCCTATTCACAGTAGAGGTATGCCAAAGTATACAGCTACTCGGGTTGTTCACATGTCTTGGTTTAGGCTTGGTCTCAGTTCTAGCCAACCTTGGTGTTAGTTATAGGAGGAAAGCTCCTTGGAAGGAAAGCTATGACAAACCTAGACAGTGGATTAAAAAGCAAATGTATAGCAAAACCAATACAGTGTTGTAAAGTAAAAAACAAAACAAAACAAAACAAAAACAAAAATAAATAAAAATAAAAACAAATAAATAAATAAGTAAATAAAAAAATAAAGATAAAAAGCAGAGACCTCACTTTGCCAATAAAAGTCCATAAAGTCAAAGCTGTGGTTTTTCCAGGAGTCATGTGACACTGCATCCCGTGGCCAGTTGAAGGAGTATTGCTGAAGCTCATTGATATTGTGATTTCTGTCATTCAGTTCTCCATGTGTCTTGGTCTTAATTTTTTTTTTTTGGCTGCAAAATGCTTTGGAACAATCCCTCTTTCCTCTTTCTCTTCTTTCAGAATTAGATGAGTTAGATGATGCTAACTATTAAAAATTATCTGTAGTCTTTTACCTGACATGGGGTCGACTTCCGTGGGGAATCAAAGATTGGGTTAAAGATATAGTTGGAAGAGTGCGGAAGCAAGATTCCTCCATTTTCCTAGTCTAGAGAAATTATGCTGCAGTCGCATACCCTGAATGAAAAAGTTTTTGCATTTCTATCATCTTTGAGATCTGATTACTAATGTAGTCATATTTAAAGAATTCTATTGTTTACAATGAAACTATAATCTCCCTCCTCTCTCTTGTGTTACACAGCTTCTGATTGCAAGTTTCTTCTTGGCATCTTTGAATTGTGCAGGGACAATTGCGCTTTCTTTCCGCTCCATATATGCTTTATTCCTGACAATTCTCTTTACACTTTCTGCTACAGAAATACTGAGCCTCTTGGCAGGGCACATCTCTCAGTCAGTGAACATTCAGTAGAGAATGAAGACCTTCTAGCCCACAGATCAGGAAGATGCTCTTTATAAAGCCACTGTATTTTTCAAAAAAGCAGCTACAATTAGTTTTGGTGTTCGGCAGCAAAAAATATCCCCAAGTGATTTAACATTGCTTACATTATATAGATATTCATTTACTGAAAGAAGACTTTGTGTAAGAGTGTGTGTTTGTTACTTCACACACACTGCTTGAGTACCTTCTGTGATGCCAGGTATGATGATAGTTGGCATACAGTTGAGAATAAGGCAACCTTGTTTCCTTCCCTCAACCAAGGATAAAATAGGATAAAATAGGCTTCACATTTTTCAAATCTATAATGATATGATTACCATATGACACTTACTGTATTTGATGAAAAGCAATAAAAAGTACATAGAACTTATAAGATAGTTTAACGGGGAACATTATCTTAGGAATTAGGATACTCCTTTCTAAGAAAGTCAAGATGAGAGCTTAAGGGTTGATAGGAACAGAAGAGATGAAATATGAAGTTGGGAGCTGGGAGGAGAAGTGAAGGAGAGGTGAGGTGTATCATGAAGGTTCATAATGGAGAGAAAGGGTCTTGATGCAGGGAGAATTGTTGCAGTGAGGGGCAACAAGGTAACTGGAAAAAGCAGAGGTTAAAGGTGGTATGTGAGTGATGGTATATGCGTATATGTGTGCATGTGTTATTGTAGAACTATCTTAAGTGTAGTTTCTGTTGTGTTGCTGTTCAGTTGCTAAGCCGTGTCTGACTATGTGACCCCACTGACTGCAGCACTCCAGGCTTCTCTGTCCTTCAGTAACTCCCAGAGTTTGCTCAAATATATGTTCATTGAGTTGGTAATGCTTTCTATCCGTCTCATCCTCTGCCATCCCCTTCTCCTTTTGCCTTCAATCTTTCCTAGCATCAGGGTCTTTTCCAATGAGTTAGCTCCTCTCATCAAGTGGGCAAAGTATTGGAGCTTCAGATTCTGCACCAGTCCTTCCAATAAATATCCAGGACTGATTTCCTTTAGGATTGACTTGCTTGATCTTTTTCCAGTCCAAGAGACTCTCAAGAGTCTTCTCCAGCACCCCAGTTCAAAAGCATCAGTTCTTCAGTGCTCAGGCTTCTTTGTGGTCCAATTCTCACATCCATGTATAACTACTGGAAGACCACAGCTTTAACTATATGGACCTTTGTCAGCAAACAGATGTTTCTGCTTTTTAATATGCTGTTTAGGTTTGTCCTTTTCATCATAGGCTATTGGAATGCAAAAGTAGGAAGTCAAGAGATACCTGGAGTAACAGGCATATTTGGCCTTGGAGTACAAAATGAAATAGGGCAAAGGCGACAGAGGTTTTTCAAGAGAACACACTGGTCATAGCAAACATCCTCTTCCAACAACATAAAAGATGACACTACACATGGATATTACCAAGTGGTCAATATCAAAATCAGTTTGATTACATTCTTTGTAGCCAAAGATAGAGAAGCTCTACATAGTTAGCAAAAACAAGACCTGGAGTTGACCATGGGGCACTTTCTAGGTAAATGTGTAGAAAAAAGTGCTGTGGGTAGGGAGGTAGAATGAAAGGTTATTTTATTTAAATTTTTGAGAATGAGAATTTGTTTGGGTAATACTTCAGTTCAGTTCAGTCGCTCAGTCATGTCCAACTCTTTGCGACCCCATGGACTGCAGCATGCTAGGCCTCCGGTCCATCATCAGTGCCCACAGTTTACTCAAACTCATGTCCATTGAGTCGGTGATGCCATCCGACCATCTCATCCTCTGTCATCCCCTTCTCCTCCCGCCGTCAATCTTTCCCAGCATCAGGATCTTTTCCAATGAGTCAGCTCTTTGCATCAGGTGGTCAAAGTATTGGAATTTCAGCTTCAACATCAGTCCTTCCAATGAATATTAAGGACTGATTTCCTTTAGGATGGTTGGATCTCCTTGCAGTCCAAGGGACTCTCAAGAGTCTTCTCCAACACCACAGTTCAAAAGCACCAATTCTTCAGTGCTCAGCTTTCTTTATAGTCCAACACTCACATCCATACATGACTACTGGAAAAACCATAGCCTTGACTAGAGAGACCTTTGTTGGTAAAGTAACGTCTCTACTTTTTTAATATGCAGTCTAGGTTGGTCATAACTTTCCTTCCAAGGAGCAAACATCTTTTAATTTCATGGCCACAGTCACCATCTGCAGTGATTTTGGAGACCCCCAAAATAAAGTTTGCCACTGTTTCCATTGTTTCCCCGTCTATTTCCCATGAAGTGATGGGCCTGGATGCCATGATTGGTTTTCTGAATGTCGAGCTTTAAGCCAACTTTTTCACTCTCCTCTTTCACTTTCATCAAGAGGCTTTTTAGTTCCTCTTCACTTTCTGCCATAAGGGTGGTGTCATCTGCATATCTGAAGTTATTGATATTTCTCCTTGCAATCTTGATTCCAGCTTGTGCTTCTTTCAGCCCAGTGTTTCTCATGATGTACTCTGCATATAAGTTAAATAAGCAGGGTGACAATATACAGCCTTGACATACTCGTTTTCTTATTCGGAACCGGTCTGTTGTTCCATGTCCAGTTCTAACTGTTGCTTCCTGACCTGCATACAGATTTCTCAAGAGGCAGGTCAGGTGGTCTGGTATTTCCATCTCTTTCAGAATTTTCCACAGTTTATTGTGATCCACAGAGTCAAAGGCTTTGGCATAGTCAATAAAGCAGAAATAAATGTTTTTCTGGAACTCTTGTATTTTTGATGATCCAGCAGATGTTGGCAATTTGATCTCTGGTTCTTCTGCCTCTTCTAAAACCAGCGTGAACATCTGGAAGTTCATGGTTCATGTATTGCTGAAGCCTGGCTTGGAGAATTTCATTGCTTTTCTAGGATATGAGATGAGTGCAATTGTGTGGTAGTTTGAGCATTCTTTGGCATTGCCTTTCTTTGGGATTGGAATGAAAACTGACCTTTTCCAGTCCTGTGGCCACTGCTAATTTAAAATATAAACATCAAATTTATATTTTTAAAAGTTGCAAAAAAGTGAAAAATTAATTTCAAAGCACTGTATGGTGTGTACTGTGGATTGAATTGTATCCTTTCAAAATTTATAGGTTGAAGCTGTTGAGTAAAAAAATATATTCACAACCTCAAAGTTCACAGCTATGTTTTCTTCATTGGGAATTTTTGGGACTTCAAGCCCAAGAGACAGCATCTCAAGTAACTCTGAGAAAATTGTCCCAAGAAGGTGGGGGGAGGTGTTGGATATACAGGAATTTTGCAACAAAGATCAGGTAGTAAGAATAAAAGATTACTGTTAATTAAACAGATATCACAGATTAAGGAATTTAGTGCTTTTCTATGTATGGAATGATGCAAGAGTCCAAACTCACTGAAATGATTCCTTTGATATGCATCTCAGGTATCTGGGGCTAGTATCCTGAGTTTCCTCGGGGCTTACTGTAGGGAGGGCTGCTGTCTGATGGCAGATAGATGAGATAGATGGAAAGTTTTTTTTTTTTTTTTTCCTCCCTCCTGAGCTGCCTCAGGGCTCACCAGATCACTATCCATTGTTACTGCTTCTCAGTGCTGTCACATGTGACTCTTTTCAATCCCATGGACTGCAGCATGCCAGGTTCCCCTGTCCTTCACTAACTCTCAGAGCTTGCTCAGACTCATGTCCACTGAGCTGGTGATGCCATCCAACCACCTCATCCTCTGTTACCCTCTTCCCTCTCCTCCTCCTGCCCTCAATCTTTGCCAGCATCAGGGTCTTTTTCAATGAGTCAGTTCTTCCCATCAGGTGGCCAAAGTATTGGAGCTTCAGCATCAGTCCTTCCAGTGAATATCCAGGACTGATTTCCTTTAAGATTGACTGGTTTGATCTCCTTTCTGTCCAAGGGACTCTCAAGAGTCTTCTCCAGAACCACAATTCAAAAGCATCAATTTTTTGGTGCTCAGGCTTCTTTATGGCACAAATCTCATATCTATACATGACTACTGGAAAAACCATAGTTTTGGCTATATGGATCTTTGTTGGCAAAGTGATGTCTTTGCCTTTTAATATGCTGTCTAGGTTTGTCATAGCTTTTCTTCACCATCTGTGGTGGTTGTAATTGCTGATGACTCTGACATCCTTTGTTTACTGTATGACAGACAGTATTCCATTTATCAAAGTCCTAATCCACAATGTGATTGAATTTGGAGACAGGGTTTTTTTTGGAAGTAAGTAAAGTTAAATAAAGCACAAAGTTGGGGCCCTAATCCTATACCAAAACAGGAATCTGAGTTCTTGTTCATAGAGTTGAAGAATGGAATCCCCAAAACCCCAAAATACTCAAAGGTAGCAAGGAATAGGATTTATTAGAGAGAAGAAAAGTACCAAGCTCTCAGCATAGACACTGAGCGGGTAAAGAGCCCTCAAATGTTGAGGATTACAGCAATTGTATATCTTTACCAGTATTAATCTGTATTAATCAATCTTTTGTTGGCTCCTGTTCTTAAACCATGTTATTTCTAACTGATCAGTTTAAAGGTCAAGATGCTTAACTTAACATCTTTATGGGTTCTCTTGATTCTCAGATTAAGTCCCCACTCTTTTTCATGCCCCTGGCCATTTTACAATGTACTAGATGTAGGGATTTACGATTAATAATCACCAGTTGTTTTTCCCTCAGGCATATGGAACAGAAATTAATTACTGCCCTTCCTTGGGTCTGAGTGCTGATAACCTATCAGACTAAGGACACATTCCAGGAATTTGGAGCAAAAGATACAGTTTTAGGTTAATGGAGCGAGATGTTTACAGAAAATAAGACTGAGGTCTCAGGGTTCTACACTGAATTCCTAGCAATTTCTACCTCAATATGATTGGTGTCCCTATAAGATGAGATACCAGAGTGTTCTCTTAATCTGTTTCCCTCTTTCTCTCTCTTCCCCATTATGTGAAGGAACAGCAAAAATCAGGCACTTACAGGCCAGGAAGAAGGCTCTTATCTGATATCAAATCAGCCAGCACGTTGATCTTGGTCTTCCCAGCTTCCAGAAAAGTGAGAAATGAATTTCTCCTGTTTAGCTTACCTAGACTATGGTATTTTGTTATGGCATCTTGAGCAGACTGACACAGTATGGATGGAATTATGAACATAATTGATTTTTTGAATGAGTAATTTTTGATAATAACTAGTTCTAATTGTGCTTCATATTTTTCTTATTTGAATTGTAAGGAGTTTACAATTAACGCTTGATAGAAATGAACACCAGCACTCAAGAAGCAGATTGAGTAGAACAATTTATAGACATTTTAAATTAATTTAGAAATATACTTTAATTAATTGATTATTTTTCTTTTACTGACTTTTTTTTTTTTTCCTGAGCCAAACTGTGTAGCTTGTCGAATCTTGGTTCCCTGGTGACCAGGGACTGAACCTTAGCCCTTGGTAGTGAAAGTGTGGTGTCTTAACCTCAGGACCACAAGGAAATTCCCTTAATATTTTTTGCACGGGGTCTTGAAAACACTGTTGGTGTTTTTCCTGCCCTAGATTACGTTTTGAGTCCAGAGGATAGTGAAAATGCTTACTCAGTGGACTCTGTTATGAAAGTGAAAGTGAAGTCGCTCAGTTGTGTCCAACTCTTTGCGACCCCATGGACTGCAGTCCACCAGGCTCCTCTGTCCCTGGGATTCTCCAGGCAAGAATACTGGAGTGGGTTGCCATTTCCTTCTCCAGGGGCTCTTCCTGACCCAGGAATCGAACCCAGGTTTCCTGCATTGTGGGCAGACTCAGGCAGATGCTTTAACCTCTGAGCCACCAGGAAGCCCCTTAGGGCTCTGTTATACCTAAGGCATATTCTGTACCAGAGTGAAAGTGTCAGTCACTCAGTCATATCTGACTCTTTGTGACCCCATGGACTATAGCCTGCCAGGCTCCTCTGTCCATGGGATTCTCCAGGCAGGAATACTGGCATGGGTTGCCATTTCCTTCTCCAGGGGAACTTCCTGACCTAGGGATCACACTTGGGTCTCTTGTATTACAGGCAGATTCTTTACTGTCTGAGCCAATAGAGAAGCCCAATTGTGTACCAGGCAGTTACTAAAAGCTCTTCTAGAGATGTTTTCCTTAGTCATCACCTCACTGGATAGCAAACACTGCTGCATCTACATTCAAGAAAACTTTTATATCATACTAAAATTTAAAATTTTTCATAACATGCTGGGATATTATTTTTCACTGAAGTATTTTTTATCACTATTTTTTAACAGGGAGAACTTACTCCTAAGATTTTTTCCAAGAGACCCAGAGAGTAGTTTCTTTGATTTTTCCTTCTTATATCCTCCCCTACAGAAGCTGTATATTTTGAGAATAGCCACTGAATTACAACCAAAATATTCCTAAATAAATAAAAATACTTTCTAATGAATGGGCATTTCTGATATGATCTTAGATGTTACCATCAAATCAGATCAAATTGATTGGGCCAAGAATACTATCAGGGTCTTGTAACTCAAATCTCAGATTTTATTCATGGATGCAAATGTCCTATAGTGATAGTGCCATCTTCTTCTAAAATCTAAACTAATACATGCAGACAGTGGTGAGACTGAGGGCCAGAGAAGGTATTTTGTCATTTTTTAATGGGTTTTGTGGTTACCATTAAGTACAGCATACATTTGTGTTGGCTTTCCCAGGTGGCACAGTGATAAAGAGTCTACCTGCCAATACAGGAGACGTAAGAGATGTGGGTTTGCTCCCTGGGTTGTGAAGATCCCCTGGAGAAGGTTATAATGGCCCCCTCCAGTGTTCTTGCCTGGTAGACCATGGACAGAGGAGCCTGGCAGGCTACAATCCCATGGAACTGCAAAGAGTTGGACACAACTGAGGTACTGAACACTCATGTACTTGTGTTATTGTGTTAAGATGCTTGCTGCAGCTAAGTTGCTTCAGTCGTGTCCGACTCTGTGCGACCCCATAGACAGCAGCCCACCAGGCTCCCCCGTCCCTGGGATTCTCCAGGCAAGAACACTGGAGTGGGTTGCCATTTCCTTCTCCAATGCATGGAAGTGAAAAGTGAAAGTGAAGTTGCTCAGTCATGTCCAACTCTTAGCGACCCCCTGGACTGCAGCCTGCCAGGCTCCTCCATCCATGGGATTTTCCAGGCAACAGTACTGGAGTGGCTGCCATTGCCTTCTCTGTTGTGCAAGATGAGGGTGTCCTAATGACTCGAAATCCTGCTCATGGCCAGAATCAGCTGTTTGTTTCTATAGCTATTTAATAGCTAGAATTCATATTTGCCAAGAAAATGATATTTTTTATATGTCTCTCTGTGCATTTTTTTTGATATTGATAAAGAGGTGGCTCTATTCATTTCACAGACTTTCACTGTGTACTTACTATGTGACTGACCTAATGGATGCTGTTGATACTCAGATATAAGGCACAGTCCCTGCTCTCAAACAGATAATCACAACTATTTATTAAATAAAAGTGGCAAGGGTGGGCAACTGACCACAAGTGAAGAGAGTAAAGAGGAATTGGAGTCTAGAATGATGTACAGATCTCTGACTTTAGTTATTGAGCTGATAAGGGATATAATTGCTTTGAAAAAGAGTATGTTGTCACCTATACAAAGAAAGCTGAGCGCCAAATAATTGATGCTTTTGAACTGTGGTGCTGGAGAAGACCTTGAGAGTCCCTTGGACTGCAAGGAGATCCAACCAGTCCATCCTAAAAGAAATCAGTCCTGGGTGTTCATTGAAAGGACTGAAGTTGAAGCTGAAACTCCAATACTTTGGCCACCTGATGCGAAGAGCTGAGTCATTGGAAAAGACCCTGATGATGGGAAAGATTGAAGGCGGGAGGAGAAGGGGATGACAGAGGATGAGATGGTTGGATGGCATCACCGACTCGATGGATGTGAGTTTGAGTGAGCTCTGGGAGTTGGTGATGGACAGGGAGAGCTGGCGTGCTGCAGTCAATGGGGTCGCAAAGAGTTGGACACAACTGAGCAACTGAACTGAATTGAACTGATGTTGTCACCTTGGTTCTAAATGAAGGCAGACTGGAAACCAGATAAAACTCCCTCAATTTTGGCTCCTTTAACATATTAATAAAATTATTAATGAGTATATTAATTACATATTAACATATTAATGAAATGTTCTTTGTGATTCTGAGCGGGTGATTTGAAGACTGGATTCACTCTAGGCATTTTTACTGTTGTGATTAATAAGCTGTCTTCTGTCTCTGTCTCAGGATTCTTGTGTCTTCTATCCATGAAAATTCTGACAGGCAAACTTGACTACTTGCAAGTAGGGTGAATTCTCAGATGTTTCATAGTTCTTGATAGTTACCATATTTCAGATTTTTATCTTCTAATCCATAGACTCTTCATTCTACTATCATCTACAAAACATTTCATTTTTTCAACATTAATAGGGTCTAACTCTAAGTTGTAGATCAAATAAGAAAAAAATTATTTACCTTTTTTCCTGTTTTTTCTTGTGATTGCAAATGAATGCTATGTCAGTGATACTTCACATTCATTATATATCATAATTTAAATTTTTATTGGGAAATTGGAATGTAAGAGTACTTTCCAAAGCAATACCTTTTGTGAAAATGTGAACATTAACAATTGTTACAGATCATTTATTTTCAGTACACTTAATTCTCATGTAAGCACCATAAGTTAGTGTTTTGCTTTCTTTTTGTTTTTATAATCAACTTTATGGAGGTATAATTTATATGCAATACAGACCACATCAATTTAAAGTGTACAAAATGAGTGTTGCCAGTTGAATATGCCTGTGAGACCACCAACATTCAGGATGTAAGATATTTTTATCACCCCAAAGGATTCCTGGTACCCCTTTTAATCCCTTTGAAATGAATTTGGTACCAGGTGAAAGCCCTTTATAATGGGACTCTCCAGGAATAATTTCTAGTAGGAATTTTTGCCATCTTTCAATTTCATCTCATGTTGCAATCATTTCAAAAGAACTAAATAGACATTTCTCCAAAGAAGGCATATGGATGGCTAACAAACACATGAGCAGATGCTCAACATCACTTATTATTAGATAAATGCAAATCAAAACCACAATGAGGTACCACTTCACACCAGTCAGAATGTCTGCAATCCAAAAATCTGCAAGCAATAAATGCTGGAGAGGGTGTGGAGAAAAGGGAACCCTCTTACACTGTTGGTGGGAATGCAAACTAGTACAACCACTATGGAAAACAGTGTGGAGATTCCTTAAAAAATTGCAAACAGAACTGCCATATGACCCAGCAATCCCACTGCTGGGCATACACACCGAGGAAACCAGAATTGAAAGAGACACATATACCCCAATGTTCATCGCAGCACTGTTTATAATAGCCAGGACATGGAAACAACCTAGATGTCCATCAGCAGATGAATGGATAAGAAAGCTGTGGTACATATACACAATGGAGTATTACTCAGCAGTTAAAAAGAATACATTTGAATCTGTTCTGTTGAGATGGATGAAACTGGAGCCAATTCTACAGAGTGAAGTAAGCCAGAAAGAAAAACATCAATACAGTATACTAACACATATATATGGAATTTAGAAAGATGGCAATGATGACCCTGTATGCAAGACAGCAAAAAAGACACAGATGTGTATAGCGGACTTTTGGACTCAGAGGGAGAGGGATAGGGTGGGATGATTTGGGAGAATGGCATGGAAACATGTATACTATCATGTAAGAATTGAATCACCAGTCTGTGTCCAATGCAGGATACAGCATGCTTGGGGCTGGTGCATGGGGATGACCCAGAGGGATGTTGTGGGGAGGGAGGTGGGAGGGGGGTTCATGTTTGGGATCTCATGTACACCTGTGGTGGATTCATGTCAATGTATGGCAAAACCAATACAGTATTGTAAAGTAAAATAAAGTAAAAATAAAAATTAAAAAAAATTAATGTTTGACTTTTTAAAGATATTTATTCTGACTTTTAGTTTCTCTTTTAGCAGTTCCTCCATCTAGTCTTTTCCGCCCTTTCACATGTGCCTTGAAGTAGAAGAGTTGAGTAAAATTCTCATGAACTCATGTAAATGGAATAGTTAGCATGCATTTGAAACAAATAAAGATTAAACGGCCTTGCAGAAAAAAAAAATTACATTCAGGAAAAAGAAGATGGATATTGGTTCACTAGAGTGTGGCAACTAATTTTGGAAGCAGTGAAAAATGGTAATTGTGTCATTAAGTGATGAATTATATATAAATTGCATATTTTGTTCACATTCAGCATGATGCTTGACTTTAGGATTTTTTTCCTTCTCTCAATAATTGATATGTTTATTTATTGATTTTTGGTTGTGCTGAATTTCATTTGTTGTGTGTGCACAGGCCTTTCTCTGGTTGTGTTAAGCAGCAGCTACTCTGTAGTTGCAATGTGTGGGCTTGCTTCTCTTGTTGCAGAGCAGATAATAGGGATCAGAAACTCAGAGAAGAAATCTGGAGAACCAAGAGCCTGGGACCTCTGGGTTTGCAAAGAAAAATCAATAATCCTGGCCAAAGATTAGGAAAAACGATCAGGCTCTCAGCATAGGGTTTGAGCTATGTGGTACCAGGTTATTTAATCAAAACTAAAGCTTGATTTCAAGGTATAAGCGCCACAGCATCATTTCTTTCCTGTGTATGTGCAGAACTGATGTGTGATTTCAAGAAAGCCTGAGCGTGCATTTTGTGGAAAGCTAAGTTTTCTCTGATGAGAGTGTGTGAGAAAAAGGAAGAAGCTATTCTCTGAAACATAGTTCAAAACTGGAATATATCTACAATTGTTTTTTTAAAAACAGATAGACTTTTAAAGTAGATGATAATGCTCAGGAATGAAAATAGTGAAATCTCTTCAAGCCATCAATCTTTTAATTGAAGTTTAGAAATATCTGCCAATTCATTTACTCATTAGTTCGTGAACTTATTCACAAATATTTACAAAATATCTACTATATATAATGTCTTCTAAAATCTTAAAACTCTAATGACTAACCTCTATTGACTAATTCTAATGACTAACCTCTATGTATGTTTAGATTTTTAATAGTGAAGAGTCAATTATTAATAATAGCAATTAACATTGGAATGACAGTTTAGGCAAGTTCAAGCTATTGGGAATTACAAAGCTTATCAGAAAACACTGATGACAATGGAGGGAAATAAAATAAGATCATGAAAACCTGACATGGTGAAATATTGATTTGAGAACATATTTTCTGAACCATTTAGCTATGATAGAGGCAGTTGGACATCTGCCTGGAAACTGTGATTGATTGTGTAATGATAAAGAAATTGGTCAAAGTCCCTGCACTGAGTGAAAAATTGATTTAGTAGCTTCTTCTATATTTGCTATTTGAAATAATTTTAGCAGGGGATGCCAGAATAAAACATTTATTTATATTTATTATTTGAGATAATTTTAGTATGGAATACCAGGGTAAAGGCTTTCTGGGTAGCTCAAATGGTAAAGAATCTGCCTGCAATGCGGGAGACCTGGGTTCGATCCCTGGGTCATGAAGATCCCCTGGAGAAGGGAATGGCAACCCATTCCAGTATTCTTGCCTGGAGAAATCCCATGGACGGAGGAGCCTGGCGGACTACAGTCTGTGGGGTTGCAAAGAGCTGGACATGACTGAGTGACTAACATGTTCACCAGAGTAAAGGCATCTTTTGGGATACTGACTCAAGTTATTGGCCAGAAATAAAGTCTAAAAAGTTCTCCTCACTTCCAATTTGTGACTTGTGGTTTGTTGAGCCAATCATTGTATTTTCCTGAAAGAATGACTATTTTTATTTAGTTCTGTTTTAAACACAATGAAAGTATGTGTCTTTTACTGTGTGCATGGAAATACAGCATGAGATGCATTGGGGTGGGAGGGAATAAACAAAGGACTCAGGAATCCTCCTCTATGAACTCAGCAAAACTATTTTAGGTAGAAAATAATTTTTACAAATCATTCTGAAGAAGTTTTGTGTTTTTCTCCTTAACCAAACTTTAGCCGTGAATTATTTTAATCAGATTAAGGGTCTTGAAAGGAGTCAAGGCAGGGGTTTAGAAGGAGAAATTGTATTTGTTTTGGTAAAGATGAGGGATTTGGGCAAGATTTAGTGGCTGCGACCGGCTGGCACACTAAGTGCGGCCAAGAGGAGCTACCCCACATCCAAGGTCAGGGGCGGCGGCCAGGAGGAGCAACCCCACGTCCAAGGAACAGTGGCTGCCTGGGCACAGGAGGGCTGAGAGGAGCCATCCCACGTTGAAGGTCAGGAAGGGCGGTGGTGCAGAGACACCCCTCATCCAAGGTAAGGAGCAGCGGCTGTGCTTTGCTGGAGCAGCCGTGAAGAGATACCCCACACCCAAGGTAAGAGAAACCCAAGTAAGATGGTAGGTGTTGCAAGAGGGCATCAGAGGGCAGACTCACTGAAACCATACTCACAGAAAACTAGTCAATCTAATCACACTAGGACCACAGCCTTGTCTAACTTGATGAAACTAAGCCATGCCCATGGGGTAACCCAAGACAGGCGGGTCATGGTGGAGAGGTCTGACAGAATGGGGTCCACTGGAAAAGGGAATGGCAAACCACTTCAGTATTCTTGCCTTGAGAACCCCATGAACAGTATGAAAAGGCAAAATGATAGGATACTGAAAGAGGAACTCCCCGGGTCAGTAGGTGCCCAACACGCTACTGGAGATCAGTAGAGAAATAATTCTAGAAAGAATGAAGGGATGGAGCCAAAGCAAAAACAATACCCAGCTGTGGATGTGACTGGTGATAGAAGCAAGGTCTGATGCTGTAAAGAGCAATATTTCATAGGAACCTGGAATGTCAGGTCCATGAATCAAGGCAAATTGGAAGTGGTCAAACAAGAGATGGCAAGGGTGAACGTCGACATTCTAGGAATCAGCAAACTAAAATGGACTGGAATGGGTGAATTTAACTCAGATGACCATTATATTCACTACTGCAGGCAGGAATCCCTCAGAAGAAATGGAGTAGCCATCATGGTCAACAAAAGAGTCTGAAATGCAGCACTTGGATGCAATCTCAAAAACGACAGAATGATCTCTGTTCTTCTCCAGGCAAACCATTCAATATCATGGTAATCCAAGTCTATGCCCCAACCAGTAATGCTGAAGAAGCTGAAGTTGAACAGTTTAATGAAGACCTACAAGACCTTTTAGAACTAACACCCAAAAAAGATGTCCTTTTCATTATAGGGGACTGGAATGCAAAAGTAGGAAGTCAAGAAACACCTGGAGTAACAGGAAAATCTGGCCTTGGAATGCGGAATGAAGCAGGGCAAAGACTAATTGAGTTTTGCCAAGAAAATGCACTGGTCATAGCAAACACCCTCTTCCAACAACACAAGAGAAGACTCTAATCATGGACATCACCAGATGGTCAACACCGAAATCAGATTGATTACATTATCTGCAGCCAGAGATGGAGAAGCTCTATACAGTCAACAAAAACAAGACCAGGAGCTGACTGTGGCTCAGATCATGAACTCCTTATAGCCAAATTCAGACTTAAATTGAAGAAAGTAGGGAAAATTGCTGGAACATTCAGTTATGACCTAAATCAAATCCCTTATGATTATAGAGTGGAAGTGAGAAATAGATTTAAGGGCCTAGATCTGATAGAGTGCCTGATGAACTATGGAATGAGGTTCATGACACTGTACAGGAGACAGGGATCAAGACCATCCCCATGGAAAAGAAATGCAAAAAAGCAAAATGGCTGTCTGGGGAGGCCTTACAAATAGCTGCGAAAAGAAGAGAAGTGAAAAGCAAAGGAGCAAAGGAAAGATATAAGCATCTGAATACAGAGTTCCAGAGAATAGCAAGAAGAGATCAGAAAGCCTTCTTCAGTGATCAATGCAAATAAATAGAGGAAAACAACAGAATGGGAAAGGCTTGAGATCTCTTCAGGAAAATTAGAGATACCAAGGGAACATTTCATGCAAAGATGGGCTCGATAAAGGACAGAAATGGTATGGACCTAACAGAAGCAGGAGATATGAAGAAGAGGTGGCAAGAATACACAGAAGAACTGTACAAAAAGGATCTTCATTCTCCGGATAATCACGATGGTGTGATCACTCATCTAGAGCCAGACATCCTGGAATGTGAAGTCAAGTGGGCCTTAGAAAGCATCACTACGAACAAAGCTAGTGGAGGTGATGGCATTCCAGTTGAGCTGTTTCAAATCCTGAAAGATGATGCTGTGAAAGTGCTGCACTCAACATGCAAGTAAATTTGAAAACTCAGCAGTGGCCACAGGACTGGAAAAGGTCAGTTTTCATTCCAATCCCAAAGAAAGGCAATGCCAAATAGAATGCTCAAACTACCACACAATTGCACTCATCTCACACACTAGTAAAGTAATGCTCAAATTTCTCCAAGCCAGGCTTCAGCAATACGTGAACCATGAACTTCCTGATGTTCAAGCTGTTTTTAGAAAAGGGAGAGGAACCAGAGATCAAATTGCCAACATCCACCGGATCATGCAAAAAGCAAGAGAGTTCCAGAAAAACATATATTTCTGTTTCATTGACTATGCCAAAGCCTTTAACTGTGTGGATCACAATAAACTGGAAAATTCTGAAAGAGATGGGAATACCAGACCACCTGAACTGCCTCTTGAGAAATTTGTATGCAGGTCAGGAAGCAACAGTTAGAAGTGGACATGGAACAACAGACTGGTTCCAAAAAGGAAAAGGAGTACGTCAAGGCTGTATATTGTCACCCTGCTTATTTAACTTCTATGCAGGGTACATCATGAGAAATGCTGGACTGGAAGAAACACAAGCTGGAATCAAGATTGCCAGGAGAAATATCAATAACTTCAGATATGCAGATGATACCACCCTTATGGCAGAAAGTGAAGGGGAACTAAAAAGCCTCTTGATGAAAGTGAAAGAGGAGAGTGAAAAAGTTGGCTTAAAACTCAACATTCAGAAAACTAAGATTATGGCATCTGGTTCCATCACTTCATGGGACATAGATGGGGAAACAGTGGAAATAGTGTCAGACTTTATATTTTGGGCTCCAAAATCACTGCAGATGGTGGCTGCGGCCGTGAAATTGAAAGACACTTACTCCTTGAAAGAAAAGTTATGACAAACCTAGATAGCATATTCAAAAGCAGAGACATTAGTTTGCCAACTAAAGTCCGTCTAGCCAAGGCTATGGTTTTTCCTGTGGTCGTGTATGGATGTGAGAGTTAGACTGTGAAGAAGGCTGAGCACCAAAGAATTGATGCTTTTGAACTGTGGTGTTGGAGAAGATTCTTGAGAGTCCCATGGACTGCAAGGAGATCCAACCAGTCTATTTTGAAGGAGATCAGCCCTGGGATTTCTTTGGAAGGAATGATGCTAAAGCTGAAACTCCAGTACTTTGGCCACCTGATGGGAAGAGCTGACTCATTGGAAAAGACTCTGATGCTGGGAGGGATTGGGGGCAGGAGGAGAAGGGGACGACCGAGGATGAGATGGCTGGATGGCATCACTGACTCGATGGACATGAATCTGAGTGAACTCTGGGAGTTGGTGATGGACAGGGAGGCCTAGTGTGCTGCGATTCACAAAGAGTTGGACCCAACTGAGCGACTGAACTGAACTGAGCTGTGTAAGATTAGAATATTATAATTGTATAATTCCATTTACTATTCTTTCCAGGTATTTTTCTCATTGTCAATATTTTATTTTTCTCTATATTTTAACATTCACAATACAGTTCATTTCAGTTCAGTCACTCAGTCATGTCTGACTCTTTGCGACCCCATGAATCACAGCACGCCAGGCCTCCCTGTCCAGTACCAACTCCCGGAGTTCACTCAGACTCATGTCCATCGAGTCAGTGATGCCATCCAGCCATCTCATCCTCTGTCGTCCCCCTCTCCTCCTGTCCCCAATGCCTCCCAGCATCAGAGTCTTTTCCAATGAGTCAACTCTGCATCACGTGGCCAAAGTACTGGAGTTTCAGCTTTAGCATCATTCCTTCCAAAGAAATCCCAGGGTTGATCTCCTTCAGAATGGACTGGTTGGATCTCCTTGCAGTCCAAGGGACTCTCAAGAGTCCTCTCCAACACCACAGTTCAAAAGCATCAATTCTTCAGCGCTCAGCCGTCTTCACAGTCCAACTCTCACATCCATACATGACCACAGGAAAAACCATAGCCTTGACTAGATGGACGTTGGTCAGCAAAAAAAATGTCTCTGCTTTTGAATATGCTATCTAGGTTGGTCATAACTTTTCTTCCAAGGAGTAAGCGTCTTTTAATATCATGGCTGCAGTCACCATCTGCAGTGATTTTGGAGCCCCAAAAAACAAAGTCTGACACTGTTTCCACTGTTTCCCCATCTATTTCCCATGAAATTATGGGACCGGATGCCATGATCTTCCAATACATCCAAATACAGAGTATGATGGATTATTCTGTATTTAAATTCTAATCTTTCAGGGAGTATAGAAGAGTGAAGAAGAGAAAAAATAATCAAAAATAAGAAAGGAATAAGAAACTTATAAGACATTTTTATCTTTACTTGCTTTGTTATTAATCTTTCATAAATATGTCTTTTTTTAATTTCTAGGCCCAGTGAATGCTAAACTTATGTCAAGAATTAATTAACTCTCTGTTGACACAATAGATTCACATTTTATGAATGTTTAAGGTATAAAATTTAACTATAGCTTGACTAAGGGAAAAATAGAATAAGAATATATGCCTAGGTAGTGCCAATGTCTTTCATTCCATTTAGTAAGCATGTATCTTGACATAAGAATGAGATGGGAGGCTGAGGCTGAAATCTGTCAGTCATCCAGTTCCTGGATCTTATTCAGGGCATGAACATTGCAGAGTGCTGAAATTCTTGCGTTATTTAACCAACCAATGAATTGAACAACAAGTTGACCCTTATTTGGTCCTTCTTGTGTCAATCCTTCACCAGCAATTTCAAAATAAAAAGCTATGGGAAATCAACAGGTTTTTATTTTTTAATTAATTTGGTGGCAAAACCTAACCTTAACTGATGTGAACATTTTTTGATAGTCTTTGTTTCATAATGTATTTGAATACTGAATATTTCAGATATATCATGAAACATGGCATATACTCATATTGTCTAGCATTAGAATAAATTTGGACCTAATGGTCAGATTAAGGAGAAGAGAATTCATTTATTTAATCCTCATAACAACCTCATAAAGAAAGTAATTACCTTATTACTTACCTCATAAATTAAAGGACCTCTCCATCATACCCATGGAGACGATTAGTGAGGTTTAAGCAACCTATTCGAGGTCATAAAGTCGGTAAATAAAGAATCAGGCTCGTTGAATTTTTAGAACTGTTTTACATATGCTTCCCTCTTTTGTCTGAAAGTAAATGTGGCCCAGGAGTATATGAAGTATATACTCTAAATCATTTAACCCCTACTCTTCTAACCTCATTTCTCAGATAAACTGATATAGTTTTCTATATATCTTTTCAGACAATTTTCCTGTAGACACAAATAGAAAGTGTAAATTATAAGTTTATGAACTTAAGAATTTAAAAAATACATCTGCTTATTTCTTTTTTTATGTCATTTATCTTTTAAGCTCCTGATCTGGAATTAGAAGAAATAAAAATCTCAGAATGTAGAATGATCTCAGTCAACCCAAGATTTTTTCATGGAAATCATCTCTGCCTTTCCACCTGGAGGTCAAGTCTGAAATCAAGAATGAGTTGGTGAGGGTTGCATCTGCTCCTCTGTTGCTGTTTTCTATTCACAATGGCAACTTCTAAGATATTTTATTTTTTCCTTGCTTGCTGTAGGTGTAACAACATATACCTTTAACTTATCAGATACTACTTTACATTAACATTTACTACCATATGTGTAAGATTAGACTATTATAACATATAATTCCATTTAGTATTCTTTCTAGGTGTTTTTCACATTACCAATATTTTATTTTGCTCTATATTTTAGCATTCACAATACAGCAAAAGTTTTTCCTTACTTTAAATGGTCTGTTGACTTTTAAGGCAATTAAAAAAAATCACTTTTCCTATTTATTGGGACGTTTACCTTTTCTTATGTCTTTATTTCTTCCTGTTGAACTGCTTTCCCACTTAGTGATACTTTGTTCAGTCTATAGAATTTCCTTTAGCATTTCTTGGAGAGAAACTTTCCCTATAATAAATTTTCTTAGCTTCATCTGAAAATGACTTTGGTTTGCTTTCTTTTGTTGAAAGGTATACTTACTGGTGAAAAATTAAGTTGAGAGATTTTCCATTTAGAATTTTAAATATATTATTCTATTATCTTCTATCTTCCATCATTTCTTATGAGAAGTCAGTCATAATTCTTACTGCAGTTCCCCTGAATGTGATGTGTTGTTTTTTTCCTCCAGTTGCTTTTAATATATTTTTTTAAATCATTGGTTTTCACTAGCTTGAAAATGAGGTGCTTAGATGTGTTTATCTTTGTGTTTGCCCTGCTTAAGGTTCATATTTCTGGAAAGAGTTTATTGATGCTTTTTTAAAAAATCAATTTGAAAAAGTTTTAGGTATTTTACTTTTAAATATTTCTTCTGTCTTGCTCTCATTTCTTTCTGGGACTTCAGTTATACACATGTCAGATCATAAAATATAATACTACAATATCATATGCTCTATTATTATGTATTTCCTTTCCTTAATTTTTATCTTTGAGTTAATTAACTGGCTCTTTCTCCTGTAGGTCTAGCCTGAAGTTGTCACTTTAATGAACATTTTATTTCCAGTACTGTATTTTTAATATGCAATTTCCATTTGGTTCTTTTTTTCTTTTTGTTTCAACTGTGCTGAGATTTCACATCTGTCCTTCTATTTTCTCCACCTTTCCTCTAAATTCTAGCAGAATTCTATTAGCTGCTGCAAAATTTTTGTTAAGTTCAACATCTACGTTATATGTGGATCTGATTCTTTTGATTAATTTGTTTTTGGTGATATTTATATATTTTTGTATGCCTATTAATTTTTCATTAAACACTGAATATTTTGGATAATAAACCTGGATTATGCTATCTTTTTCTAAAAAGTATTAAATTTTATCTGAAAAGCTATTAATTTCCTAGCCTAATCCCTTGATTTTTTGGAGTCTTGTTTCTAGGGTTTGTGTGTAGGTTCTTGTTTTGGTTTTTGCCCTTATTCCCAGGCCATAGGTTTTAGCCATGATATGTGTTTCTTAATCCTAAACTGTTGCCCTTCTAGAGTTTCAATGAAAAGCAAAAGTATCTGTCAAGCTCTTCCAGGTCAGACTTGAGCTACAAATTCTCTCCACTACTAAGCAGCTGCTGATATAGATTTTGTTTATTTATTTATTTTTTCAGGTCTTAATCCTTTTACAGGTCTTAATCCTTGCAGCTGCTGCTTTCAGCTGGGTTCCTCACCAAAACCATATACAGTTTAGGTATAAGCCAAAGATTTGAGGAAAATTTCTATGCAGGTTTTAGAGTATTTCCTCTGTGTCTCCCTCCTTTCTGAAACTTTTCTTCCAATTTACTGCTCTGCCAGCAGCCCTAAGCTCCAAAATTTGTGTTCTCTTCCCAATAGGGTATTGTTTATTGGTTCGTTTTTATTCTCTCCTCAGAATTTCTCTGAGAAGCAGAGATTTGAGTGATCCAGTTACAAAACAAGGAGCGTAAAAAAGTGGTCTCCCCAGGTGGCGCTAGTGGTAAGGAACCCGCCTGTCAATGCAGGAGACAGAAGACACATGGGTTCAATCCCCGAGTTGGGAAGATCCCCTGGAGAAGGGCATGGGTAACCCATTCTGACATTCTTGCCTGGAGAATTCCATGGACAGAGGAGCCTGACAGGCTATGGTCCATAGGGTCGCACAGAGTTGGATACGACTGAAACAACGACTTAGCAAGCATGAACTAAAAGCTAAGAGACAGACATGGAACAGATTCTGCCTCCAGAAGGAACCAACCCTGCTAACCTCCTGATTTTGGGCTTTTGCCTTCCCAAACCATGAAAGAATAAATCTCTGTCATTTTAATTGAAAAATAAAACAAAAACCCACACAAAAGACATTGGGCTGTGCCATGCTTCCTAGAATACTAACTAAACCTTAAAAAAAAAAGCCAGTTCCTATTAATTTTATGTTTTCTTTCTAAACAATTATAGAATGGAAAGATGTCACATGTCTTTAATATTTTGGTATCTTGGTATTTAATAGTGAAAGAAATTATTCTTAATTATTTTAAATTAGTTTTTCAGAAGCCAATCTATTACTAAGGGTTTAGTTGCAGTTAGCTATATGATCCGGAGAAGGCAATGGCAACCCACTCCAGTACTCTTGCCTGGAAAATCCCATGGATGGAGGAGCCTGGTAGGCTGCAGTCCATGGGGTCGCTAAGAGTCGGACACAACTGAACGACTTCACTTTCATTTTTCACTTTCATGCATTGGAGAAGGAAATGGCAACCCACTCCAGTGTTCTTGCCTGGAGAATCCCAGGGACGGGGGAGCCTTGTGGGCTGCAGTCTATGGGGTCGCACACGACTGAAGTGACTTAGCAGCAGCAGCAGTAGCTAAATGATCATACCATCTGTGAATATACTTAAAGTGAGGTGAAGTGTTAGTTGCTCAGTCAAGTCTGACTCTTTTCAACTCCATGGAATAAAGCTTGCCTCTGGCCATGGGATTTCCAAGGCAAGCATACTGGAGAGGATTGCCATTCTCTTTTCCAGGGAATCTTCCTGGCCTAAGGATCAAATTTGTGTCTCCTGCACCGTTGGCAGATTCTTTACCATCTGAGCCACCAAAAAAGTTTAATGAATATACCTAATATTTTCTTTAGCCTCTAGTAAGAATTTTCTATTTGTTCACTTGTTTTGCATTTGAGAACAGATACATTTCCAAGATCTATTGGAGTATTTTTTATTTTTGTTAATCAATGTAAAGGATTTAGACAATAATTAGAATAAAAGCTAACTTTCCTAACTTGCTGATAATTTCTGAGCTATTGTATTTTGTGACTACATAATGAACAGCACATTATGAAAGATGATAGGTTGAAATGGAGAGTCTGGGGACTTCAATTTCAGATATTAACCTGGTTTGTGTGATTTGATAGAGCCTCTTAACTTCTTTGGCCCTCAGTTTTCTACTCTATAAAATTCATAACTAAGGCTCTTTTGGCCCCAAAGAGTGACACAATTTAGCAAATATCTAAAGAGTCACATCTAACCCTTTGTGTCAGGAGGGAACCAAGCATGTGTTTGTTGGGAAATCTCATGACACCCACCATGTTTCCACCTGGCAAGTAATTCTGGCACAGTTATCACCCACACCCAAACCTTTCTTTCCAGAATAGTAACACTGTGATTTGCTTTAGTCAGGGTTGTTATTCTTACTTGGGGTGCTATGACTGGGATAAAAAAGGTAATTAAGCCTACCAAGAAAGGCTGATTTTGTTGGCTGGCTGTAAGCCTAGGATTTAGGGACAATAGATGGGACAATGATGTGGTGTTTGGGAGCTGTTTTGCTCTGATCTGGGTATCATTCATAGGTTGAGCACAAAGCTGTTTTCACTGATAGTTAAACATCTGGCAATTGCTGATCAGTAACAATGAACTAGATGTCCTACTGAAATACCATGGCTCAGTAGGCAGAACATCGATTGAATGAGAATGTAAAAATATTTGTATCTAAATGTGTCTATTTTGCTATTGATTGGCCTTGTGAATTTGTTTTTATCCTTCAGTATCTTGGTATATGTGTGTATGTGTGCCTGTATTGGTTTGCTCAGGGATGTAGATGCAGGAGATAGGATAGCTTTGAAAAGATGAGTTTGAAATATGATAACTGCCGGGAGCCAGCGTGAGGAACTCCGCCCATTGCAAAGGTCATGAGGAAGGAGGCTTGGCATATGCAAAGGCGTGATCAAGCCTCAGGAAAACCCCTGTTCCTGAGCATCTAACCCCAAAACCAGAGTCTGTTTTATGCTCTCACCTACACCTCTGACTTAACGGGGGCTCTCCCCCATAACCGTTTTTCTTGGAGAAGGAGTAAACGTGCAGCTCCAAGGCAATAAAAATTCTTGGGCGTGACAAGAATGTTTCAGCTTACGGATTCCTCTGGAGGTTATCTAGCCTGCCTGTATAGGTTCGTCTGGCCACATGTGATTGTTTACAGCCTCCCAATCTGAGAGGCATGAGATGTTTTAGACTTATTAAAAGGCAAATTCTTTTGGGGAGTTAGAAATTATTAGTATAGTGTGTTGGTTAGGAATTATATTGGTGAAGGGTTTTTTCATTTGTTGTGTCAATAATTGCTGCTAATTCCTTGCTCTGGGTGGGACAAGGATGTCTCAGGTCAAACCTCTCTGCTGACAGACTAGCTTGTGTGACAGGATTATCCATACTCCTGCCACTAGGCACATGATTGTTTACTACCTCTCAACCATAAACAGCACAGAGAGTTTTGGAGTATTTTGAGAGTCTTAATTAGCACAGGGCTTTTTCTTCTTGTTGAGTCAATGATTGCTGCCAGGCTTCCATATCCTTAGGCACCTGGGAATATATTAATCAATGTATTTGGAATATAGCAAAGGAAATATAGTAGTTTTTGATGTTAGCAATACTAGACTTTTTGAGTTAATGGATTTTCTCTTTTGTAATAGATCACTGTACTTTGTTATAAATCACTGTGTCCTTGTTATGTAAAAATGTAACTTTATCACTATCTTAAGACTAAATAGATCTTAAGGGGAGCATTGGTGAAAGGATTTTCAGTTGTTGGGCTGATGTTTGCTGCTAAATCTCCATGTTCCCTACCCTTATAATGAATATAACTAGCATATAGGAAGAAATAAGTATTAACCTTTAAGCATATAGGAGAAATAAGTATTAACCTTTAAGATTAATCATGTAAACCTTGGGTTAAATAAATTCCTTTCTTGATTGTAATTCACTACACCCTCACCCTACAGGAATGCAACTTTATTTGGAGGGTGGTGCCTGGTTTAAGAAAAAACACCCTTGGAAAAAATAAGTTTTTTGGTTATCAGAAAGAAAGGATCATAAAATGTCAGCAGGTCTCACTTATGGCCAGAAGATGATGTACCTTTTTTATACATTTATATGAAGCACCTGATTTTGATAAAGGTCAGGACTGCTGACTCCCGTGTGACTCTGTATTCATCCCTATGTGTAACAAAAGGTATATAAGCAAACCCCAAAATTAAGAAATCGGATCAGTTTCTGGAAAGACTGATTCCCCCATGTCGTTTCTTTCTTGCTCTCTGCCTTCCTGGCTGAATTCCCATCTGAAATGTGGGTACTCACCAAGCCTGCTAATTCTGCCTGGGCTTCTGAGATCGGACCGCGGAGGCATCAGTGCCTCCTCTCCTTTGGGAGAATGGAAAGACGCCTGTGGCCTACATAGGTGGTGATTGGTATGCCATGTAAACCAGTTATGCAGCCTCTTTTCTCCACTAATTCTCCTACTACACTATCTGTTTCTAATCTCCCTCTATATCTGTAATTAAATAAGTTTTTTCCAGGACGCCGACTCCGTCCCCACCTTCGAATCACCCTGGATCCACCGGAGCTGGACCCCGGCAGATAACTTATAATATGTAGATGATTAACCTAAAGAGATGGTCAAATTTTTAAAAAAAAAATTCAGAAAACAGAAATGATAAAGCATATGAGAAACCTGAATCACAGTATATTTAGATATGTAAAGATAGTTGGGAAAGAGTATTTGAGATGTTTGAGAGCCTTATCTTAAGAAAAACAATATAACAAAAGATAATGTGAAAATGTAACACAGGATAGTTAACTCATAGATTTGTTAGTATATTATATATTGCTTTACTTTTACAATCTTTGGATAATTTTAGTTACACAAGTTCAGTTCTCTGGTTTGTTAACCAACCATATTGCCAGGTTCTAAGCTAAATTCAAAACCATATTCTTTGAACATGTTTTTCAACATATAAGAATTTTGCACAGTCCACTTCTATTTTTCTAACTCCATTTGGGATAAGTGCATGTACTCTGGTAGGAATGTGTCTTCATTGTGTGTGTGTGTGTGTGTGTGTGAGAGAGAGAGAGAGAGAGAGAGAGAGAGGGAGGATAATTTGATCATTAATTATTAGGCAACTATTTTCATGTACCCTCATTTAAGAACAAATATACAGGTTAAATGTAAATTAGCTGATACTTGGAATAAGATGGCTAGACAGCGATAATTCCCAAATCCTTCTAATCAAGTATATTTAAGGGTATTACAAGCAATAATCCTGTTTATAGTTTTTCATGAAATAGGAGAATCTGTTTTAGCAATAAGCTAAACTAATATTCTGTTTTCTTGCTTACTTGCTATCAGGGCTCAAGTTTAAACCCTCTGTTCTAGAATGCTTTCCTCTGATTGTCATCAATACGCCTAGTTCCAGTTTTATTATTTCCTGTCACCATCTCTATTTGGGAGATGTTATGGTTCATTGCCTCTAATTCTGCTCTCAGTGCCTGAGTATTCTGCCCTTGGTCTCTGCCATACTGAAGTATAGAAGCATATTACATACCTTTTTTTCCCCAGGAAGAGTAAGTTCTTAAGCTTTCATTAAAATACACCCTTTCCTTGGGTAAAAACTTTAATTGGATAATGTTTTCATGCAAGGCTGGTGTCAGGCTCATTTGACCTGTGCAATTTCACCAGGCCCCATGATTAGAAGGACTCTGTCCTTGGTTTCATTCTATACTGTCTTACAGATTTAATAATTTTTGAATAAGAAGCTCCATATTTTAATATTTAACTACTTTCTGAAAATTATGAACAGTAATATCAGTCTTGCAAAATGGCATTAATCTGAGATGCATAAGGTCATAGGATCACTTTAACTATATCCATTCCACTAGAGGTGAGAACTCAAAGCTTTGCTCATTGTATGGATCATTAATGGTTTACATGAATGTTGTGTTTCATCTAAAGATTTTAAGCATTCACTCCTCTTCCCCACAATGGGACACAAACTGCAAATAGTAATGACCTTCTCATACTAGTAAAATAAATGTTAAAAACTCTGATACCAATGCCTTTACTTCATGATAATAAAATCTGAAAGAAATCTGATGAAAGTCAATGATTTTGTCAATAGGTGTACTAATTTACTTCAATTTTAATACTATGTCAGATAGTGGACTAACTTTAATAGAAATCTCTTAGGAAAATGAAAAACATGTATAATATTTTAGTTTTAAAGGACTGCTGGAAGAAATCATAATATATGGAATAGTGGTATTAGAGTTATTTAAAGAAATAGAACCAAAGGATATATGTATATATATTAAAAATTTACTATAGGAAATAGCTCACATGATTATAAAGGGTTAGAATTTCCTGAAATGCTATCTGCAAGTTCGAGAACCAAGAAAATGTGCTGTATAATAAAACTAAGTCAAAAAGGTGAAAATGGGGAAAGCAAAGGTATAATCAAGAAATCTGAGGTCAAAAGATTAAAAACCTGGTAAGACACCACTGATGTAAGTACTGGAGTCTGTAGACCTAACGCAATCTATCTGTGAAGTTTGAAGGAAAGAGAATATGGAAGTTCTAGCTCAAGAGAAGAGAGTAATTTAGTCATCCTATTTTCGGTCTAGTAGGGCCATGAACAGATTGAATGATGCTCACCAAAGTAATGAAGGTTGATCTACTGTCTTCAGTCTATAGACAAAAATATTTCCCAAAAACAAAACTACAGACAAACTCAGAAATACTATATACCACCTGACCGACAATTCCTTAATTGAGTCAAATTGACAAAACAGAAAGTTAATAAGCACAGTGCTTAAAACATCAATAGCTTAGAAAATTTGAGATGAAAAGAGGTCTAGATCAAGGTATCACAGAGGTTGCAGTCTCAGAATCTCAAACAAATGACTAAGAACAAAGGCATCCATTACAGAGGGACATGACTCCAATAGCTACGGTGTCCTGCATAGAAGACATAGAGGTGTCAGGGATTCATCACTGGACAGAGCCAAGGTCACACCAGGACACGGGGAGAAGTTGGTCAGGTGCATCAAAAGAAAACCACAAACCCTGCTCCAACCTTGATCTGCGATGTTCCTGTGAGAAAATATGCTGGCGTGGGTGAAGCCAATTCATGATGTGAGGTCTTGCAGAAGAAAGGCGAGTACAGTGAGGAAGTTGACTCTAGAAAGAGGGTGGTTATATGATCCTGATTTTTAAGTTCTTGACTTTGGCCCAAAAGAGGCTACAGTGAGGGGCCCACAGGACAACCTGCTCCCAGAGAAATCTGCGTTTGAAACTGCTGAAAGTAAGCAGCCACAATTCCCGACATGGTATTGGGAGGAAAGGTCAATGAATTGTGCTTGATACCTCCAGACACAAGATAAGGAAGTCAGTCATCAGATGAAGATCAGAACAGCAGACAGAATTTCAGAGGCATGATTACAAAGGGAAAGGAACCGACCGTGAAATGGTCAGAGATCTCAGCCATCTATGCTTCAATGGGCTGGTGGGCCTACCATGCACCAGGTCAGGCCAAGAGACCAGTCTCTTAACGCTCAGGCTTTCTTTCATCCCGTTCCCTATATCTACATGACCAAGACTAGCGGTGTCTGCACTCGAAGGAAGTGAGTCATCAGGCCAGGTCCGGAAGGGCGGGTTGAACGCCAAAAGGCATACTTACCACGGGAAAGGAACCAACGGGGAAATGGCCACAGATCTCAGCCGTCCCAGGATAGGGACACTGGGGAGAGACTTAAGCCCTGGCGACCCTGAAAACCTCTAGGAAGGCCAGGGGTGTGGGCAGAAGATTGGACCAGGTGGAGCAGAGAGCAGGTGGAGGTCAGAGAGAGCCCATTCCTTCCCGGCCTGGCTCTACTGGGGGATGCGTGCCTCGACTAAGAAGGCTTTGTGAATCTCCATGGAATAGCGCTCAGGGAGGGCGATTCCTCATGGAAGTGATGGACCTTGCAGGAAGAGGCTGTGTAGAGGTGGCTTCTTCCCGAAATGAACGTCTGTACCTCACTCACCCCTACCACAGCCACCTTACTTCTGGGCTGGATGTCTCGATCAGGGTGGTAGGGAAAGCTTCGCCTGGGCGGGGAGTGGATTTGTGTGGCTGGCGTTGGGGAATACGAGGGAGAGAAGCCGGAGAGTGTTGAGAGGGGAAGGGAGTGGGAGGGGGTCTGATTGCTTTTGCCCCTAGGCAAATTGAAGAGCATTTCCAGAGCAAGGTGGAAGCCTCCCCCATAGGCCGGCCCGCCGACTTATTTTCATGTCTGTGCCTTGGGGGAGAGGATGGTCTGGGGACACCCTGGAATGGCAAGAAAGTCTCCCAGAGTAGTGAACTCTCTGGGCTTTCTGGATTCGCCATCACCCCACAAGCCAGCCAGCCTGTTCTGAGGAGCAGGGGAGAGAGGACTTAGGCTCTTGGGCTGCCTGTTGGAAGGCTTTCAAAAGGCAGCTTTGAGAGACAGGTCTTCTGAGGACATGTCTACATTTCCATCGTGGCCCAAGATGAAGGGTTCAGAAACTGAGGCAGGACGAATCCTGGGAGGCTGCCAGCAGCTGGCCCCCTCCTGCGGCCCCGGAGGCACACCCTGGCCCCGCCCCTTGCCTGGGGCAGTGGGAGGAGCCCAGGCCCTGGCTGGGAGGCTACTGAGGCGTCATCTGACTTCCGGGTGGGTGTGGCTTCAGCCCTAGCCTTATATAAAGGGGCTGGGCCCAGGCCCGTTTCAGGAGGATCCTGCCTCTTAAGGGATTGCGGCTGAGGGCGTTTCTCTACCTAGGACCCAGCGCCAGGATGGACAAGACCAGGGCGTGGCTCCCAGACCAAGGTCCGAACCTGGGTGTGTCGTGGGAGGCACCAGGCATGCCCCTGGGACTGGAACCCAGCAACCCAGGCTGCATCCTGCCGCGGGACCCAGCCCAGAAAGCCAGGGAAGCCTCTGACGAGGAAGGCAGTGAGTCCGTGCGTCAGGGCTGCCCACAGCCAAGGGCAGGTGAAGAGGCAGACTCCTCCTCACGTCCCCCTGTGGCCAAGAGATGGAAAGTGAACACCAAGGGCAAGAGAGGCAGGCAACAGGAAGTGGATGAAGAGGAGGCCCAGAAGATGAGAACCCTCGTGGCTGCTATGAGTGAGGAGCAGCTGGACCGTTACGAAGTGTTTCGCCGCTCAGCCTTCCCCAAATCCACCATCAAACGTCTGATCCAGGCCGTGGCCGGCACGCCGGTATCCCAGAACGTGGTCATTGCCATGTCCGGAATGGCCAAGGTCTTCGTTGGGCAAGTGGTGGAAGAAGCCCTAGACATTTGTGAGAAGTGGGGCGAGAAGCCCCCACTCCAACCCAAGCATCTGAGGGAGGCTGTTCGCAGGCTACGCGAAAAGGGGCAGATGCCTAGCGCTAAGCACAAGATCCTCTTCTTATAGGCCTGAGCCCGGATGGGCATGTTCCTGAGCAACCTGGCCCTGCGGCCGACCAGCCTCTTAACCCTCAGGCTTTCTTCCACTGCGTTCCCCATACGGCAACCCTGCCCCATCCCTGAGGCAGCTCGTGCATCCCGTGGACATTGCCACCAGAATGGGATTTCACCAGGATGGATCAACTGCCACAACGGGGAGAGAAGACATCCAGCACAACTCGAGAGCTGTTCCTTTGAAAAGACCGGTAACACACAGAAGCGTCTCTCGCCCGGAGGCATACTGGGGAGAGACCCAAGACCCAAAGTCTAATTCTTTAAACAGACCCCTGCCTGTCTACCAGGGAAGCTGAATCCATACACTGTAACCATGCCTGACCGGGAACACCAGGCCCTGGTGGGTTCACTCAGGGAATTCTAGTAAAGCCATCCAGCTGACATATGAGCACCTCTGTGATACGCCATCCAGGAGCCGGAAGCCCAGGGAATTATTTCAAAGTCACTGCTGGAGCGAAGCCTTGGTGTTCCTCCGCGGAGGCAAGGCCTTCCCAGAGGACACCAGACAACGATCTCTCACGCGGAGAGACGCCAGTGCGCTTCAGTGCCTTTCAGCCAACCATGTCTGGCCGTGGGCAAGAGGAAGCTTAGGCCTCTGGAAGTAATGGATTGTCTCCCAGGCGCCCGGGGCTGGCTCTGCCTTCAAAGGACAGGGTATGGGATCCCCGAGCCATCCGCGGTCCTGAAAGGAAACCTCACAGAATCCTTCCATGGGTGGGGTGAGGGTGGGGGGTTGAGATCCCAGCCTTTGACCAAGTCTCCCACTCACCAATTCCTGATCACATTTGGGCAGGCGGGGATAGGCGACTGGATCAAGACCTTCTTGCAAAGAACCAGAGCTAAGAGCCTTGCACCAGAAAGGTGAGGAAGCAGCGAAGCTCTCCCAGGTAGATCCAGGGAGAGGCAAGCCTCTATCTTGTCCACACGTGGTTGCTCCATTGGGCCGGCGGGCCTACCTCATGCCCTAGGTCATTCCAAGTCAAGAGACGGAGTCCAGGAGTTCATATCTGGAAGAAAGCCTCCTGTCTTCGGTGGATGGCCGATCAGAAAGTCAGGGCCCCATGGACCTTCATTCCCCTGGCGTCTTCATTCTCATGGGGACCCTTCTACCTTGAGTTTCTCTCAAATGAGGGTACAGTGTGTGGGCCCACAGGACATGCTGTGCACACAGGAGTCTTACCTCGAATCTGCCTTCCAAAGTGCTGGAAGTCAGCAGCAACCAAACGCCCCTGAAGCCTGGGGATGAAAGGTGAATGGATCGTGCATGGCAACTGCTTAAGCAGGACTAGTACCGTCCACACTCGAAGGAAGTGAGTCATCAGGTCAAGTCCGGAAGGGCGGGTTGAACTCCAAAGGCATACTTACCACGGGAAAGGAACCAACGGGGAAATGGCCACAGATCTCAGCCGTCCCAGGATAGGGACACTGCGGAGAGACAAGCCCTGGCGACCCTGAAAACCTCTACCGAGGCCAAGGATTCGGACAGAGGAAGGGTGGACCAGGCAGAACAGAGAGCAGGTGGAGGTCAGAGAGAGCCCATTCCTTCCCGGCCTGGCTCTTTTGGGGGATGCGTGCCTCGACTAGGGAGGCTTTGTGGAAAACTCCAGGGAATAGAGCTCAGGGAGGGCGATTCCTCATGGAAGTGATGGACCTTGCAGGAAGAGGATGTGTAGAGGTGGCTTCTTCCCGAAGTGAATGTCTGTACCCCCAACCCCCCCCCCCGCCCCCCCTCCGCACAATCACCCTGTTTCTGGGTTGGATGACTTGATGAGGATGGTAGGGGAAGGTTCTCCTGGGCGGGGAGTGGATTTGTGTGGCTGGTGTGGAGAAGTAAGAGGGAGAGAAGAAGGAGGGTGTTGAGAGGGGAGGGGAGGGGGGATGGAAGAGGGAGGGGGCACTGATTGCGTTTTCCCCTGGGCAAATTGAAGACCATTTCCAGAGCAAGGTGGAAGCCTCCCCCATAGGCCCGCCACCCTATCTTCATGTCTGTGCCATCGGGGAGAGGATGGTCTGGGGCCACCCTGGAATGGCAGGAAAGTCTCCCAGAGTAGTGAACTCTCTGGGCTTTCTGGATTCGCCATCACCCCACAAGCCAGCCAGCCTGTTCTGAGGAGCAGGGGAGAGAGGATTTGGGCTTTGGGGCTGCCTGCTGGAAAGCTTTCAAAGGCAGCTTTGAGAGATAGGTCTTCTGAGGACACATCTAGATTTCCATCATGGCCCAAGTTGAAGGGTTCAGAAACTCTGAGGCAGGAGGAATCCTAGGAGACTGCCGGGGCTGGCCCCCTGCCGCCCAGGGCCGCACACCCTGGCCCCGCCCCTTACCTGGGGCAGTGGGAGGGGCCCATTTCCCCGCTGTGCAGGGTTGGCTGAGGGGATTACCCGACTTTCGGGTGGGCGTGGCTTCAGGGACCCTCCCCACCGCCCCCCTTCGCCAAGACTCTTACATACAGGGCCTGGGCCCAGGCATGTCTCAGGCGGATCCTTCCTCTGTGGATGCTGAGGCTGAGGTTTCTTTCCCGGTGATTTTGCCTCAGGGAGGACCCAGGGCCCGAGCTTTCTGAGGTAGGGGACTTGGAACCAGCGCTGGGATGAAGAAGGCCAGCGCGTCTGGGAAGCACCAGGCGTGCCCCCAGGTTTGGATCCCAGCCACGTATCCTGTTGCAGGACCCAGCCCGGGAAGCCAGGGAGTCTTCTGACGGAGAAGGTGGGGAGCTCAGGCGTCAGGACTGCCCGCAGCCAAGGGCAGGTAAAAAGTCAGGCTCCTCCTCATGTCTCCTTGCGGCCAAGAGACGAAAAGTGGACACTGAGGGCAAGAAAGCCAGGCAAAGGGAAGTGGACGAAGAGCAGGCCCAGAAGATGAGAACCGTCATGGCTGCTATGAGGGAGCAGCTGAACTGTTACGAAGTGTTTCGCCACTCAGCCTCCCCCAAGGCCACTATCCAACATCTGAACCAGGCAGTGGCTGGCACGCCGGTGTTCTGATTGTAATCATAGCCATGTCTGGAATGGCCAAGGTCTTCTTTGGGGGAGGTGGTGGAAGAGGCCCTGTTCCTGTTTGAGAAGTGAAGTGAGACGCCCCCACTCCAACCCAAGCATCTGAGGGAGCCTGCATTCACAGGCTAGGCGAAAAGATGCAGAGGCCCACCACCAAGCACAAGAAGGTCCTCTTCTTCTAGGCCTGAGTCTGGAAGGGCCTGTTCCAGAGGAACCAGGCCCCTGGCTCACCAGCCTCTTAACCCTCAGGCTTTCATTCCACCCATGTCTCCCACTTCTCACCCATCCCTGAGGTAATTTCCATACCTTGTAACCTTCAGTTTGCCTAAAGAATGAAACAGTGTGTGTACTCACAGGAGAAACTATGAGCACACCTAGGTTCGGTGCTAGAATGCTCCAAATTTTGGAATCATCTGTTACCTGATGCATCCTGGGGCATCAGGAAGAAAGATCATTAAACCAGGGAGTGGTACGTCCGGACCCGGTTAGGAGACAAGTAGTGTGGGCCCTCGCAGGAAATGAGTCGTCTGGTCAAGGTGAGGTCTGCCTGTTAAGCTCCAAAGGCAAATGTTCCAAGGTAACTAAACTAGTCTGTGGATGCAGACACTCCATTGCTGTCCCTGGCAAACTTGCATGTTAGTCATGTTCACAACGCAAACAATCCTTTTTCATGGTTGCCTGCATGACCATTTCATCAGAATTATTGTGCTCTCCTGTTTTTCTGCATGGAAAATGACCTATGTAGAGAGCCTTGTTTTGGATGGTGAAGACACTTTGTAGCTCTGTCTTTCCCCATGGAAGTGCAATATAATATAGAACGGTAGAAAGTCCTCTAATGTTAGTGCTTAGTTGGAACTGAATGGTGCTGAGAATCATGGCTTTTCACGTAGTTTGCCTTGGGTGGAGGAGGCAGTTGAACTGAACTGGGCTTTGCTTTTTTTCTCTGCAACGTTTGTGCTACCACATTACTTCTACCTATTTGCTGAATATAATCTAAATAATAAAGAGATGTGAATGAGTATATGTAATAGGGAATAGAAAGCAGACTCAATGGGAGCAAGGAAAGACGGTTATACTGGTTGTTTCAAAGACTGAGACTGGTATGAAGAGTCACTATTTTCCTTAATATAGTGACCAATAAAAAGCACATATTTCTTTTAGCCCTGGAAATGCAAATTACCCAATTCCTTATGTGCAGATTTTAAAACATGAAGTTGATTATTATTATTATCTTCTGATGTAATCCATACAGCTTACATCTACTCAAACAAATGTTTTAGACCATTAATATTTATTTCTTGCCTACAAATCTGTCTTTGTTTGAAGAAACATTTGTTGATTATTTGCCAAGATTAAGCACTGAGAATACAATATAAATAAGATATGATTAAATAACGATTTATAGTCCATTCTGAAGGAGATCAGCCCTGGGATTTCTTTGGAAGAAATGATGCTAAAGCTGAAACAACAGTACTTTGGCCACCTCATGCGAAGAGTTGACTCATTGGAAAAGACTCTGATGCTGGGAGGGATTGGGGGCAGGAGGAGAAGGGGACGACAGAGGATGAGATGGCTGGATGGCATCACTGACTCGATGGACGTGAGTCTGAGTGAACTCTGGGAGTTGGTGATGGACAGGGAGGCCTAGTGTGCTGCGATTCATGGGGTCACAAAGAGTCAGACGTGACTGAGCGACTGAACTGAACTGATATTCAAGTAGCATGTAAAAGATAAATTGCATATATATTGCAGCAAGCATTAAAGTAGAGGCCTGGATAAAGTATTGTAGTGCAGTAATAACAGAAGGATGGAGTAACTGCTTCTGCTTGCTACTTGATTTTGTGGGTGAAGTCGGAAGAGTCAAAGACTGAAAGGTAGAGAAAGGGGAGATAATAGAAAAGAATGTTCCAGCAAAGAGAAAGAGAGCATGTATAGCCATAGCATAGTGTGTGGGAGTGGTCAAACCAGTCAATTTTAAGGGAAACCAACCCTGAATACTCACTGGAGGAGCTGCTGCTGAAGCTCCAGTATTTTCATCACCTGATGGAAACAACCCACTTATTGGAAAAGACCCTGATGCTAGGAAAGATTGAGGGCACCAGAGGATGAGAAGGCTGGATGGCATCACTGATGCAATGGACATTAACTTGGGAAAGCTTCAGGAGATGGTGAGGGACAGGAAGGCCTGGTGTGCTGCAGTCCATGGGGTTGCAAAGAGACACGACTGGGCAACTGAACAACAGCAAGAAGTGATGAGCTTGGATGACCCTCTTTATTTCAGCCTTGCCAACCTCTCCAACCTCTGTCATCTGCTACAGTTTCCCTCAACTGCGGGAATTTTTTCAGTCTCAGAAGTCTTCTCACTTTGAAGTATTCATATATGCTGCATTTCTGTCTGAAAAGTGTATTTCACCTGACTTCTTTCTTGCCTTTGTCCACACATAATCATGCTTGGAAATCTGCTTCCTGTCATTTTCCAGATTAAGTTCAATTCAGAAAGACCTTCCTTACACCTCTGACCTACTTAAAAATTGTGGGCTTCTACTTGTTATCCTCATTTTAATTTTTTTGCATGGTATTCGTCACAGTTTAGAAGTATTTAAAGGATTTATAATGCACATAATCTATCATTATTTTTGTTATCTTGGTTTTTGCTTTCCTCATTGACTTAAAATTCCCAACCAAGTTCCTAGAATATTTTTAGTCTCCTCAATGTATTTCAGAATTCTATTAGTATTACTCTCTTCAGATTCTGGTGCCCAGAGGAGAAATCAGGTTTAAGTATGAAATTTAAGATTATGTTTATAAAGATAAAATTTTAAATCCAGGAGAAGGGGTGAAATCACCTAGGAAGAAAATAAAAGGGTCAAGAGAACTCATGACATAGCTTGAGGATCATATAGGCTCTAGTGGGAGATGGGTGAGGTCCAGCTTGGATATTAACTGGCTAACAAGCCAGGATGTCTTAAGGACACCTGATTTGATTTCTTCTCTGTGATCTAGACTAGAACATCAAACACTCTTATCTAGTAATCACATCTGCTTGTCAAAAAGGTACCTCAATACCCATGTGTCCGAAGCTCAATTCCTGATCTTCCTCATCAAATAAATTTTTCCTTCCCCATGTGTCCTTCTTACCACTCAATCACTATGCCAGTCAGAAATGTGGGTTATTTTTGACTCCTCTTTTTCTGTCATCTCTATTCATACACTACTCAGTACCAACTGTGATAGCATTTTGAAGCCTGTATAAAAAGTATCTGACAGAGAAATTGTTTAGTTTGGATAACCAGGTCTGTCTTTCCTGAAGAAATAGTTTTTGACCTGAAGTTGAAAGCATTATTTTCCTCATTTGAGTGGAAGGATGGGGAAGAAGGAAAGTGTCTCTAGAGAACTGAACAGTAGTCTTGAGTAACATGTATAGTTGAGAGAAGGGAACTTCAACATGACTACAGCAGAGGGAACAAGAGAAAGTATAATATGGGAGGAGGTGGAGAAATTCTGATTTTAAATGCAATAGAGCCCAAGTGAAGCATTCTAAGCTGAGGGATGACTAGATTCAGTTAAAAATGTGCAATATCATGTTGGCTACTCTGTGGACTAGGAGGCAGGTGGCATATAAAGAGAGCTGTGGGAAAGCTACCTGCAAACTGAATGCATCCCTGTGATAAATGATTGTGGTTTGGACTGAGGTCCTTGCTATGGCAACAGAGACAAGTGGATAGATTCAGATGTGAGTGGTTAAGTTGACCAGCAATTCAAAATTTGGCTTTATCTGACACGTTTGCTTGGGCTTCCCACTACTTCCATTGTCTCACGCTTCTTCTAGTTGGCCAGAGTTCCTGCTATTGCACTTGCTCACTGAATGTCTTTTCTCCCCCTCCATTGTATATTTTATTTTTAAAATTCTTTTTATTTTATATTGGTGTATAGCCAATTAACAATGTTGTGATGGTTTCAGGTGAACAGGGAAGGGACTTTGCCATACACATACATGTATCCATTCTCCCCCAAACTCTCCTCCCATCCAGGCTGCCACATGACGTTGAACAGAGTTCCATGTGCTCGATAGTAGGTACTTGTTTGTTATCCGTTTGTACTCTGAATGTCTTTAGCATATTTACCTTGGTCTATACTTTGAACCTTTCTTTGGCGTAATCTCAGTCTCTTTACTCAGTCTCAAGCTGCAAATATTTCTGAATATTTCTACCAACTGTTTAAATAATTATTTTCAGATATATTTTTTCTTGGACTCTGTAACTTGATTATTTTCTTACTTTCCTACTGCATCTTCCCATCTTCTTTCCACATTTACAAGATGCTATTCAAGACCTACATCAAAGTTCATCATTACCATAAAACTATTCTGATTTTTTTTTTTTAGCACCAAATGACCTTTTATTCCCCTAAAATCACCAATAAGATTGGGTGAGTTATTACCTGTTCACTCTCAGTACCATATACTACCCTTTCTTGGTTTTGTTCTGTATCTCCGAGTTGGTCCTTGCCAATGTGTTTGCCAGTCTGCCTTGGCAAATGGCTTCCCTCCATGTGAGGCTAATGGAAGGCAATGGAGGAAGACTGTAAAATGAGAGAAAATAGAAAGTCAGTTGTAGATCCTAATATGCTTGTCTGAGTTGCTAACATTGGAGAAGACCTTACTGCTTCTAAAAGAGCTATTGGAGAACCATCATCTTGAATCTGGTATCTCACATTCACAGAGAAGACAAACTGGGCTCTAGAACCATAATCTCGAGTATACAGCAAAGACTACTATTTGGAAAGACGACTGTGGTCAGCCCAAAGTTGACCCACTGCCTAATCAATTAGCCTAGAGAGCACCATCTAATCCATAGCACATAGGTATTTCAATTTCTTAATATGGACAGAAGTTATTTGTCTTTTTTTCCCACAAATATGAAAGAGATTACTATTTTTCTTAAAACTCAGTCCCTAGAATGTTACGTCTGTTGTATCAGGTTCACCGCCTGGAAACAGACTTACTGAGTACTTGTTCTTTGGCTCCAGTGTCTTACTTCCTTTTTATTCCCTCTGCATTCTCTCCCACATGCTTCAGGTGATGACTTCTTTGGGGTTCTAGCTTCCCCTTGGAAGCCCATCCTTCATGGTCTTGGACCTACTAGGAATCTTTTACATAGGACTAGTTCTCTTCAGGCAAAAGGGCCACTGGGCCATGGTGATATCATCATAGCATCTCAGTGTCCTTCTAGACCTAGAGAGAGTAGTGGCCAATGTTAACATCTGACATGGCTCACCATTCCCTGTAGTTTGACCTATCAGTTCAGTTCAGTCGCTCAGTCATGTCTGACTCTTTGCCACTCCATGAATGGCAGCATGCTAGGCCTCCCTGTGCATCACGAACTCCCAGAGTTTACTCAAACTCATGTCCATCGAGTCGGTGATGCCACCCAGCTATCTCATCCTCTGTCGTCCCCTTCTCCTCCTGCCCCCAATCCCTCCCAGCATCAGAGTCTTTTCCAACGAGTCAGCTCTTCATATGAGGTGGCCAAAGTATTGCAGTTTCATTCAGCTTTAGCATCAGTCATTCCAATGAACACCCAGGACTGCTCTCCTTTAGGATGGACTGGTTGGACCTCTTTGCAGTCCAAGGGACTCTCAAGAGTCTTTTCCAAAACCACAGTTCAAAAGCATCAATTCTTCGGCACTCAGCCTTCTTCACAGTCCAACTCTCATATCCATACATGACCACTGGGAAAACCATAGCCTTGACTAAACAGACCTTTGTTGGCAAAGTAATGTCTCTGCTTTTGAATATACCATCTAGGTTGGTCATAACTTTTCTTCCAAGGAGTAAGCGTCTTATAATTTCATGGCTGCAGTCACCATCTGCAGTGATTTTTGAGCCCAGAAAAATAAAGTCTGACAGTGTTTCCACTGTTTCCCTATTTATTTTCCATGAAGTGATGGAACCAGATGCCATAATCTTAGTTTCCTGAATGTTGAGCTTTAAGCCAACTTTTTCACTCTCCTTTTTCACTTTCATCAAGAGGCTTTTTAGTTCCTCTTCACTATCTGCCATAAGGGTGGTGTCATCTGCATATCTGAGGTTATTGATATTTTCCCCAGCAATCTTGATTCCAGTTTGTGCTTCTTCCAGCCCAGCGTTTCTCATGATGTACTCTGCATATAAGTTAAATAAGCAGAGTGACAATATACAGCCTTGATGTAGTCCTTTTCCTATTTGGAACCAATCTGTTGTTTGATGTCCAGTTCTAACTGTTGCTTCCTGACTGGCATATAGGTTTCTCAAGAGGCAAGTCAGGTGGTCTGGTATTCCTGTCTCTTTCAGAATTTTCCACAGTTTATTGTGATCCACAGAGTCAAAGGCTTTGGCATAGTCAATAAAGAAGAAATATATGTTTTTTTTTCTGGAACTCTCTTGCTTTTTTGATGATCCAACAGATGTTGGCAATTTGATCTCTGGTTCCTCTGCCTTTTCTAAAAACAGCTTGAACATCAGGAAGTTCATGGTTCATGTATTGCTGAAGCCTGGCTTGAAGAATTTTGAGCATTGCTTTGCTAGCATGTGAGATGAGTACAATTGTGCAGTAGTTTGAGCATTCTTTGGCATTGCGTTTCTTTGGGATTGGAATGAAAACTTACCTTTTCCAGTCCTGTAGCCACTGCTAAGTTTTCCAAATTTGCTGGCATATTGAGTGTGGCACTTTCACAGCATCATCTTTCAGGATTCGAAATAGCTCAACTGGAATTCATCACCTCCACTAGCTTTGTTCATAGTGATGCTTTCAAGGCCCACTTGACTTCATATTCCAGCATGTCTGGCTCTAGATGAGTGATCACACCATCGTGATTATCCATGTTGTGAAGATCCTTTTTGTACAGTTCTTCCGTGTATTCTTGCCACCTCTTCTTAATATCATCTGCTTCTGTTAGGTTCATACCATTTCTGTCCTTTATCGAGCCCATCTTTGCATGAAATGTTCCCTTGGTATCTCTAATTTTCTTGAATAGGAACAGGAACATCGCTCAGTCATGTCTGACTCTTTGCGGCCCCATGGACTGTAGCCTACCAGGCTCCTCTGTGCATGGGATTTTCCAGGCAATAGTACTGGAGTGGATTGCCATTTCCTTCTCCAGCGGATCTTCCTGAGCCAGGGATCGAACCCCGGTCTCCCACATTGTAGACAGATGCTTCACCAGGGAATTTGATTTTCTTGAAGAGATCTCTAATCTTTCCCATTTTGTTGTTTTCCTCTATTTCTTTGCATTGATATCTGAGGAAGGCTTTCTTATCTCTCCTAGCTATTCTTTGGAACTCTGCATACAGATGCTTATATCTTTCCTTTTCTCCTTTGCTTTTCACTTCTCTTCCTATCACAGCTATTTGTAAGGCCTCCCCAGACAGCCATTTTGCTTTTTTGCATTTCTTTTCCATGGGGATGGTTCTGATCCCTGTCTCCTGTACAATATCATGAACCTCTGTCCATAGTTCATCAGGCACTCTATCTATCAGATATAGTCTCTTAAATCAATTTGTCACTTCCACTGTATAGTCATAAGGGATTTGATTTAGGTCATACCTGAATGGTCTAGTGGTTTTTCCTACTTTCTTCAATTTAAGTCTGAATTTGGCAATAAGGAATTTATGATCTGAGCCACAGTCAGCTCCTGGTCTTGTTTTTGTTGACTGCATAGAGCTTCTCCACCTTTGGCTGCAAAGAATGTAATCAATCTGATTTCAGTGTTGACCATCTGGTGATGTCCATGTGTAGAGTCTTCTCTTGTGTTGTTGGAAGAGGGTGTTTGCTATGACCAGTGCGTTCTCTTGGCAAAACTCTATTAGTCTTTGCCCTGCTTCATTCCTTATTTCAAGGCCAAATTTGCCTGTTACCCCAGGTGTTTCTTGACTTCCTGCTTTTTCATTCCAGTCCCCTATAATGAAAAGGACATCTTTTTTGGGTATTAGTTCTAAAAGGTCTTCATAGAACCATTCAACTTCAGCTTCTTCAGCATTACTGGTTGGGGCATAGACTTGGATTACTGTGATATTGAATGATTTGCCTTGGAAATGAATTGTAAATGCTTATAGTTTGACCTGTAAGCACTTACAATTAATAGTTGTAATTAATTTTCCTGAGTCAAATTTCTTCCGAAAAGTTTTTTGTCACCATCTATTTCCTGACTACATTTTAACTGAGAAGAGTGATATAGTAGGAAAAACTCTATATTCAGCAAAGAAATAATTTGATAGAAAAATCCTAACATTTATGTTTATTACCTATATCTTTGTGCAAATAATTTCACCTCTCTGAACCTTAGTGTTTTCTTTCTTCATATGACATTGCCTGTATTATGAGGTTAACATATAAGAATTAAATATGAAAATAGATATGAGTACTTTAAAAAGTGTCAAGAAGATATACGACTCTGTACCCCTCATTTGTCATTCATGCCATGTATCTTTTAGTGAATTTGTTTCCTATGTTTATAAACAGATTATCAACTTCATTTACACAAATCTTCACAAATCTCTTACATTCCTTTGTATAACCTCCCACCGAATAATACATGATTGTTACTCACTGTATAATAGTTTCTTGATAAATAGATATTGGTAATATTTATAGAGCATATAGCAATGTTTTCTAACAAATACAGTTCCTATACTTTCAAAAAAATCCTCAGAAGCCATGTTGACATGTGATCTGTACATGTGAATTTGAAAGTTTGAAGCAACGTCCTAGAAATAGGTTTTACTTCGGCCACTTCTGTAATGTGAGACAGGGCACAATTAGAGAAGAAAAGTTTTTGCCCTTTATAAAGATATTTTTAGGTTACCCTTGAAAGATATTATTTTTTTCTGATTTTGAAGTTATGAAAAGAATTTCTCCATCAAAAGTGATAACAGAAGGCCTTAACAAAACACATTAGTCTTCTGAGAAAGTTACTCAAGAGCGTCATGTCTCCTGGGGTTCTAGCTTTGTATAGATTTCCTATTTGTTGTAATTAAAAACAAAAAAGCAATATCAAAAGAAACTGAAATAAAAGCAAGAGCTATTGATGGTTGAGGCAGCAATTATATACTTTAAGAACTGGACTTTGAGCAAATTCAGACAAATAAACAGCATGCAATCAGTATACTGGTTTAATACAAGGAAGTGCTTCATTTGGTGTGAAGAAGCAAAGGATATAGAAATAAGCAACAATAGGCAGGCTTATTTTTGGAAAGGAGAGATTCATACTGAGATGATAACTCGCTATGTGAAGACTCTGACTTTTGGCTTTTTGGCAAGAAGTCATTAACACTACAATGACAGCGTGATTATTCTTACTTATTATAATTCAAAATAGCATATCTAAAATGATGTGTACGCCATACACTAAATACTTTTTATTTAGTTCTCAATCATCTTACTGTGTCCATATGATTTCACGTTAAGTAGTCCATTCACTTCAGTTCAGTCGCTCAGTCGTGTCCGACTCTTTGTGACCCCATGAATTGCAGCATGCCAGGCCTCCCTGTCCATCACCAATTCCTGGAGTTCACTCAGACTCACATCCATCGAGTCAGTGATGCCATCCAGCCATCTCATCCTCTGTCGTCCCCTTCTCCTCCTGCCCCCAATCCCTCCCAGCATCAGAGTCTTTTCCAATGAGTCAACTCTTCGCATGAGGTGTCCAAAGTACAGGAGTTTCAGCTTTAGCATCATTCTTTCCAAAGAAATCCCAGGGGTTGTTTTGACTAGGATCCTGGCATGAGAGATCCAACTAAGGTTACAAGAATTGTTCTCCAAAGACTGCTTACAGAAACACTGTTAAAGTTTATATTTTTGGCCATTTCAATTGTGTGTGACTTCTTTAAATTCCAGAGCATGTATCTTAGTGCTCATTTATATGGTTTTTATTTGTCTACGTGTGAATGCATATATAGCCTTAGAAACTTTTCTGCAAACTCTTCCTGAATTAATGGCATTTGTGCATTTGCTGGTTGTTAAGTCATGCTTTTAGGAGATGCGTGTTCCTCTCTTAATGATTATTTTTCTCTTCTAACCAGAGAAATTCCAGTGGGGATGAAGTGACTAAAAAAAATTTAGTGGTATTTTGCAATTTTATAGTTTAATCTATGGTTAAGATCAATGTATATTCCTGGAATTTGGGGAAAATAATTAGAATTTTGGCTTTGTTGTCTTTACCACCAATGACTGAATAAAACCGTTTTTCTCTTATAGATAGAAGAAACCAATATTTATACCTCAAAAGAGCTGACATAGTAACTAGATTTATTTCTAGATTTATCACAAGCATAAACGACTATGATTACTGTTAAAAATAAGTTGATTGAGGCTTGAAGTGTAACTAATTGAATGAAAAAATAAATTATCTTCCACAACTTTATGACTAATGTATTTTATTGAATAATAGTAAGACTTGCAAAACTGAAGTGCTTTCTGTTTCCTGAAGGCTTCCCTGATGGCTCAGGAGGTAAAGAATCCATCTGCAATACTGGAGACCCAGGAGAGTTGGGTTCAATCCTTGGGTCGGGAAGATCACTCGGAGGAGGGCATGGCAACCCACAACAGTATCTTACCTGAAAAGTCCCATGGACAGAGGAACCTGGTGGGCTACAGTCCAAAGGGTCGCAAGAGTCAGATAGGACTGAACAACTAACCACACATGCGGTTACTGAAGAGTTTTCATAAGTCTTTTAGGCTTCTGTTTCTTTTTTGACAAACTATATCTGCTTAATCTTTATTTCCTATCTAAAGATTTTCCCCCCATTAGTTTCAAAAACCATTACTTTGGCCTTGTGAGAAGAGAATTATTATTTTAAATATATTACAATAAGCAACCATATTAACATCTATATAATAAGAATATATTAAGATATCATTTGAAACCATTAGAATATAAACATTTAACTTAATTATATGCTAGTTAAAGCAGGGAATTTGTGGGCAAAATTTATTTTGGATTTGGCTATATTTTTAATAACACGAACTTGAAGAAACTCTCTAACCCTGATTTCCAGTTGAAAATAAAATTTAAAAACCCCAAATAACAAAGTTTTTGTAGTACAAGTTGCTTTACTTACTAGGTGTTGATTCATTTTTATTCTACATAAATAACTTTTTAATCATGCCAATTCAAAATACAGTTTTTAGTATAGTATAAGAACAGCCTCTTTCTCTGTTTATCCTACTTCAAAAATGCACGTTATTTATCTTCTAATGGCCAAATGGTACAATTTAAGAGGATTAAATATTTTTCTTAATATTCTTTCTGCCGAAGCTTCTAAAATGATTTGGGGATGGTCATTCTTGTAGGCTATGAGTCAATTTGAACCAATCAATACACATCAGTGCTCATATTATTCTTCTGCTTTAGAGTCGAGAGGTGATTTGTTGATCTCTGAAAATTTCATAGGGAGGGACTGTTTGCCAAATTTAAGGCAGCTCTGATCCTGATGTTATCTTGCTCCAGAATCTTTAAAGGTTTCATGTTGCTCTGGAAATGAAACATACATTTCTCAGTCAGGAATGCATAACCCTGATCTGAAAGGCAGACCTCATTCAGTTTGTTGCCCTATCTTCCCACCTTTCCCATGCTCCAGGCCAATGAGAGGATTCCACTTTTCCCAAACATACTTTCTCCTTTCTTAACGCAACTCTTTTAAAGTAGTTTTTCTTGTTTCATGGCTCATCCTCAAGTTCAAATTCTTATTTTTTTAAATTGAAGGATAATTGCTTTACAGAATTTTGTTGCTTTCTGTCAAACCTCAACATGTAACAGCCATAGGTGTACATATGTCCCCTCCCTCTTAAATTCCCTCCCATCTTCCTCCCCTTCCCACCCCTTTAGGTTGATACAGAGCCCCTGTTTGAGTTCCCTGAGACAGACAGCAAATTCCCATTGCCTATCTATTTCACATATGATAATATAAGTTTCTGTGTTACTCTCTCCATACATCTCACCCTCTCCCCTCTCCCTGTGTCCATAAGTCTGTTCTCTATGTCGGTTTCTCCACTGCTGCTCTGCAAATAAATTCTCCCATACCATCTTTCTAGAATCTGTATATATGCGTTACTATACCATGTTTATCTTTCGCTGTCTCACATACAGGGTTATCGTTACCACCTTTCTAAATTCCATATATATGTGTTAGTATACTGTATTGGTGTTTTTCTTTCTGGCTTACTTCACTCTGTGTAATAAGCTCCAGTTTCATCCACCTCATTAGAACTGATTCAAACGTATTCTTTTTAATGGCTGAGTAATTGGACTCTGTGGGAGAGGGCAAGGGTGGGATGATTTGGGAGAATGGCATTGAAACATGTATAATATCATATATGAAACAAATCGCCAGTCCAGGTTCAATGCATGATACTGGATGCTTGAGGCTGGTGCACTGAGATGACCCAGAGGGATGGTACTGGGAGGGAGGAGAGAGGCGGGTTCAGGATGGAGAACACGTATATACCTGTGGCGGATTCATGTTGATGTATGGCAAAACCAATACAATATAGTAAAGTAAGTAACCTCCAATTAAAATAAATAAAATTATTTAATAAAATAAAAGATATTTATCTTTCTCTTTCTGACTTACTTCACTCTGTATCATATGCTCTAGGTTCATTTTGGATCTCTGAAATGAAATGTAGTTATAGTAACCTTTGAACTCCAGTAATATATTGATTATATTGTTGGGGATTCTTATGTCTGAAGCTAAGAGCTATTTATATACTTATATTTTAGGATCTTGAGGATGGTATCTTTCTTATTCTGGCATTCCTTTTGTATCTACCACAGTGCTTTATACATAACAAATGGGAAGATCTTAAACCCTGAATGTCAGGTTATGCAGGGGGCCAGTTTCACTATGTAACTGTGCTATAGACAGATATTGCATACAAAGAGGGCAGGATAACTATTTTTGCTTACAATAGTTATGCAGGTCACACAAAAGATAAGAACTTTGAGCAGTGACATGAACTAGGAGCATGCATTTTGCCACAAGGAGCATAGAAGGTTATTTTCCTAGTAGAGATAAAAAAAGTACACAAATGAAGTAATACATAGAATGGGAGGGTCATTTTACCTGAAGCCCAGATTTTATGAGAAGATGTGAATTATAAGAGGTAAGATCAAAATGGCAATTTGGGGGCAAGTGTGAAGGGCTGTATATAGTGTATAAAATTTGGAATTCAACCTCAAAGCAACTAGAAGGAGATGAAGGTGTGAAAAGTGGTTTTGCAATGGCATAAGATTTGTTTCTTGGTGAATTGGGAATTCTGGCAGCCGTGAGGCAGGGAAACCAGTGACTGTGGCATGGGTCTTCAACCAGTTGACAATTTCCATTCAATCTACATTTTTTGGTATCACACAATAGCAAAGCAACTAATTAAATTAGCCCCTGTAATCACCTGGAAGGACATATCCATTGACTATTAGACTTTAGAAGAGTTCAGACAAGGGCAGAGCATACTATCTGAGTGTAGTGTATAATTTGAAACATCGCATTTAGTATATACTTTCACATTTCTAAAAGAAGGAAGTACCTATATTTGTACATAGCTCAGTGTTTTAAAAAAGAAAATGAAATTCTAATGGTCGTAAAAGGGGAGATGCACATTCTGAAAGTCTGGAAAGGCAATTTTAGGTCAAGAGGCCTTCTCAGATCACTCATAGAGCTTCTAGGCTGCAAGCAGAAGCAAGGTCTCTATTTCTCAATTCACTTCCTCATCACTAGGCTAGTTCAATGTGCTGTTGATCTAGATAATGTGAATTTTTGGTCACATTCTCTGACTCCGCTGCCTGAATCTGCCATCAACCTCTGATACCACTTCTCCTTTCTTCCGTCAACACTCATCCTTTTTTTCAGCCTTCTAGTTCTTAAAATATGTGCATCACATACATTTCCTGTTAAAAAGACTATTTTTGAAGAGTGATATCCTTATTCATTTTTTTATCGTTCGTAACTTCCTTCAGCCAAGGATGCTCCTTAGAACTGCTTGACAGATCAGTTACCTAAACCAGTTTTTATTCCAATAAAAATGGGTCTAAACGATTGCTGCCGTGGGGGAGATTGCACTGGTGTTAGAAAATAGAACAGGGCAGCTGTCTTAGGTTGTGAGCTGGATGGATCCTGGGGCAATAGAAGGAGACTTTACGATCTCCAAGTCTTCATTATGCCAACGTCTAGCTGAACTACCTTGAAGTTCCTCTGACTACTTATGAATGACGAGTTCATGTTAATAGTGAAGGATTTTGTTCCAAGTTGTAACCAGGGCTTTTAAATGTCTCTCATCCAAAGATTAAGGAATCCAACTTAAGTCTGATTAACACAGAGGAGGAAAGAATCCAGCTCAATGGTGGGCTCAGTTAGAAAGTGATGCTATATTGTTGCCGTCTCTTTGGGAATGTTTTTATTTATAGCCATACCTTCCAGTAAAAGTCTGTCCTGTCTGAGCATCTACATCAATGCCAAGCAAATGAAATTTCAATACAGCTCCAAGCCTTTAGTTTCTATTTTTATAACAAAATCTGCCCATAGCTGCCTGTTTAGATTACTTTCATCCTATCTGGGCTTGACAAATGCTGTATATTAGGATAAAAGAGAGAGAGAGATAAGGGGTAGGAATAGGAAAAAATGAAGTATGTGTACAAATTCGATGTCTCTGAAAAATTTCTGAAGATGTAAATTTAAAAGACCAGAAAAGTTTTCAGAACTGCATGCTTTTGTTCTCAAGTGAATTTCTTTTTGTATACTTTTAAAGTCTACTTTTTTCTAAGGAATGCTCATTTTCATTAAAATGTAAATCAATCAGTTCAGTTCAGTTCAGTCACTCAGTCATGTCGAACTCTTTTTGACCCCATGAACTGCAGCAAGCCAGGCCTCCCAGTCCATCACCAACTCCCAGAGTCTACCCAAAACCATGTCCATTGTGTCAGTGATGCCATCCAACCATTTCGTCCTCCGTCGTCCCCTTCTCCTCCTGCCCTCAATCTTTCCCAGTAATCAGGGTCTTTTCAAATGAGTCAGCTCTTCGCATTAGGTGGCCAAAGTGTTGGAGTTCCAGCTTTAGCATCAGCCCTTCCAATGAAGGACTGATCTCCTTTAGGATGAACTAGTTGGATATCCTTGCAGTCCAAGGGACTCTCAAGGTGTTCTCCAACACCGCAGTTCAAAAGCATCAATTTTTTGGTGCTCAACTTTCTTTATAGTCCAACTCTCACATCCATACATGACCACTGGAAAAACCATAGCCTTGACTAGATGGACCTTTGTTGACAAAGTGATGTCTCTGCTTTTTAATATGCTGTCTAGGTTGGTCATAACTTTTCTTCCAAGGAGCAAGCGTCTTTTAATTTCATGGCTGCAATCACCATCTGCCGTGATTTTGGAGCCCCCCCAAATAAGGTCTGACACTGTTTCCCCTGTTTCCTCATCTATTTCCCATGAAGTGATGGGACCAGATGCCATGATCTTAGTTTTCTGAATGTCGAGCTTTAAACCAACTTTTTCACTCTCCTCTTTCACTTTCATCAAGAGGCTCTTTAGTTCTTCTTCACTTTCTGCCATAAGGATGGTATCATCTGCATATCTGAAGTTAGTGATATTTCTCCTGGCAATCTTGATTCCAGCTTGTGCTTCTTCCAGCCCAGCATTTCTCATGATGTACGCTGTATATAAGTTAAATAAGTAGGATGACAATATACAGCCTTGACGTACTCCTTTCCCCATTTGGAACCAGTCTGTTGTTCCATGTCCAGTGCTAACTGTTGCTTCCTGACCTGCATACAGGTTTCTCAAGAGGCAGGTCAGGTGGTGTGGTATTCCCATCTCTTTCAGAATTTTCCACAGTTTATTGTGATCCACAGAGTCAAAGGCTTTGGCATAGTCAATAAAGAAGAAATAGATGTTTTTCTGGAACTCTTTTGCTTTTTCGATGATCCAGTGGATGTTGGCAATCTGATCTCTGGTTCCTCTGCCTTTTCCAAAACCAGGTTGAACATCTGGAAGTTCATGGTTCATGTATTACTGAAGCCTGGCTTGGAGAATTTTGAGAATTACTTTACTAATATGTGAGATGAGTGCAATTGTGTGGTAGTATGAGTATTCTTTGACATTTCCTTTCTTTGGGATTGGAATGAAAACTGACTTTTTCCAGTCCTGTGGCCACTGCTGAGTTTTCCAAATTTGCTGACATATTGATAGGTTTCTATAAGTGGGGGATTATTTTGTGTGACTTGTACTAACTTCAAATTTCATAAGAAATGTTATGATGGTTATTGGGATATTATTGACATGTAACCTATGTAAGTTTAAAGTGCACAACATAATTTTGCACACTTACAACTGTGAAATGATTGTTACAATAGTGTTTTATGATTGTGACCAAATTTTACTTTTTCATTAAGTAGTCAGAGCTTTGATCTGTGGGAATTTGTGATTTGGGGGATATAAAAAGTTAATTTTTATAGAGTCATAATAACTATGTGCTTTTTTTTTTGCTATGAAGTAATCTTTTAGAGTAGAAGTAAATGTCAAATGACAGCAATAGAAAAAGAATTTGTTAGGTGCAACTTTTGCTATGAAAGAAAATACATTCTCTTTGCCATGGACAATTCAGTTGTTACTGTGCTCAGGGTTCTGCATATTAAACTAGTAAGCTGGCAAGTGCTGAGTCAGTAATTTTTCTTATTTTTGTTTCTGGTTAGTTTGTTTTCTTAGCCAATATAAAATGCATAGGTGAATTTCTAAAATAAAGAACACATATACACACATACTGTCTGAACCAATAAATCCCAAGCCAAAAAACCACATATATGTGGCAAGCTTTATTGACTAGTGCCCAGGAGATAGTGCCAAAATCTAGTTTCTAGGAACCAGTAGCTAGGAAACTGGGATCGGCTATTCTTGCCCTCAGACTTATATAACTGTAGTCTCTTAACACGGTTGCTTGCGTGTTCAGCTGTGTCCATTGCTTGTGACCACATAGCCTGGAGTCCGCCAGGTTTCTCTGTCCATGTGATTTTCCTGGCAAGAATACTGGCATAGGTTGCCAGTTCCTCCTCCAGGGGATCTTCCCAACCCAAAGATCAAACCCATGTCTCCCGCATCTCCTGCATTGATAGGTGGAATCTTTACCACTGAGCCACTTGGGAAGATGCTCTTGCATGGTTACCAGATGTGAATTTCCAATCTTTTCTTTGACATTTCATACTGAATGAGGTATTGAACTTCTAACTGGTCCAGGAACCTCTTATAGATTAAATTGTTTGTGTTTATTTTAAATTAGTATGTTGAAATCTAATCCCCAAGGACCATTGGAAGGTGATTAGGTCATGAGGGTGGAGTCCTCATGAATGGGATTCATGCCCTTGTAAAAAAAGCCTCTGAGAGCTTCCTTGTCCCTTACACCATGTGATGACATAGTGAGAAAGACACCATCTATGAACCAGGAGCTCCCTCTCACCAGACACCAAATCTTCCAGAGCCTTGATCTTGAGCTTCCTAGCCTCCAGAACAGTGAGAAATAAATTTGTTGTTTAGAAGCCCACAGTATATGGTGTTCTGTTATAGCAACCCAAAGAGTCTAAGACAGTACTTTAAACTCTCCTATTCTTCCAAACTATACTCCAGCTACTCTCTAAAATCACGGCTTGGGTAAGGTGCTCCATGAAGCCCTTTGGTGTTTCTGCACACACACATATACTTCCCACCCAGTTTTATTGAAATATTATTGACGTGTAACCTGTGTAAGTTTAAAGTGCACAACATAATTTTGCACACTTATAACTGTGAAGTGATTGTTACAATAGTGTCAGTCAACACCTCTCCATCCTCTCAGGTATTTGTATTTACTTTTTTCATTATTGTTGTTGTGATCGTGTTTGAGATCTACTCTCTTAACAAATTTTATTGACTTTTACTGTCACCCTGCTTATTTAACTTATATGCAGAGGACGTCATGAGAAATGCCTGGCTGGAGGAAGCACAAGCTGGAATAGAGATTGCCTGCAGAAATATCAATAACCTCAGATATGCAGCTGACACCACCCTTATGGCAGAGAGTGAAGAGAAACTAAAAAGCCTCTTGATGAAAGTGAAAGAAGAGAGTGAAAAAGTTGGCTTAAAGCTCGACATTCAGAAAACTAAGGTCATGGCACCCGGTCCCATCACTTCATGGGAAATAGATGGGGAAACAGTAGAAACAGTGTCAGACTTTATTTTAGGGGGCTTCAAAATCAACACAGATGGTGATTGCAGCCATGATATTAAAAGATGCTTGCTCCTTGGAAGAGAAGTTATGACCAACCTAGACAGCATATTAAAAAGCAGAGACATTGGATTTAGGGCCCACCTGAAATTCTGGGTGATTTCATCTCAAGATCCTTACCCCTGGTGGCTCAGTGGTAAAGAAACCACCTGCCAATGCAGCAGACACGGGTTTCATTCCTGGTCTGGGAAGACCCCACCTGCCATGCAGCAACTGAGCCTGTGTACCATGACTACTGAGCCTGTGCTTTAAAGCCTGAAGCCTACATGCCCTAGAGCTTGTGCTCGGCAACAAGAGAAGTCACAACAATGAGAAGCCTGTGCACCACAGCTAGAGAGTAGCCCCCAATTGCTGCAACTAGAGAAAAGCATGAAGACTCAGCATAGCCGTAAATAAATGAATAACGCTTTTATTTAAAAAAAAAGGTCCTTAACCAACTTCATCTGCAGACTCTGTTTCCAAATAATGTCATATTCTGAGGTTTTGGGGGAACATAAATTTTTTTTTGGGGGACAATATTCCACCCACTACTTTTAATATTACCAACCTAGACAACATTTTAAAAATCAGAGACATTATTTACCAACAAAGCTATAGTTTGTTGCTATGGTTCTAGTCAAAGCTATGGCTTTTTCAGCAGTCATGTATGGATGTGAGAGTTGAACTATAAAAAATGCTGAGTGCTGAAGAATTGATGTTTTTGAACAGTGGTGTTGTAGAAGACTCTTGAGAGTCCCTTGGACTGCAAGGATATCCAACCAGTCCATCCTAAAGGAGATCAGTCCTGACTATTCACTGGAAGAACTTATGCTGAAGCTGAAACTCCAATCATTTGGCCACCTGATGTGAGGAACTGGCTCACTAGAAAAGACGCTGATGCTGGGAAAGATTGGAGGCAGGAAGAGAAGGGGACGACAGAGAATCAAATGGTTGCACCAACTTGATGGACATGAGTTTGAGTAAGCTCTGGGAGTTGGTGAAGGACAGGGAAACCTGGTGTTTTGCAGTCCATGGGGTTGCAAAGAGTTGGCCATGACTGAGTGACTGAACTGAACTAAACCGTTACCATGATAGTCACCACTGTTATTCTGCATAATAAAAATCAGCCTTTACTTTTCATTTTATTTTACCTGTAAAGTTATATAATTAAACTAAGCATAGCATCTGGTATCATTTATTGTAAGATCATCTGAGAAGCTCTGTTAAGTTTGGAGCTAATATGTCATATTTCTATAATTAAAATTATATGAAATTGTCTTTTCAGGATGGCTAACAAACACATGAAAAGATGCTCAACATCACTCATTATTAGAGAAATGCAAATCAAAGCCACAATGAGGTATCACTTCACACCAGTCAGAATGTCTGCAATCCAAAAATCTGCAAGCAATAAATGCTGGAGAGGGTGTGGAGAAAAGGGAACCCTCTTACACTGTTGGTGGGAATGCAAACTAGTACAGCCACTATGGAGAACAGTGTGGAGATTCCTTAAAGAATTGCAAATAGAACTGCCTTATGACCTAGCAATCCCACTGCTGGGCATACACACTGAGGAAACCAGAATTAAAAGAGACACATGTACCCCAGTGTTCATCGCAGCACTGTTTATAATAGCCAGGACATGGAAACCACCTAGATGTCCATCAGAAGATGAATGGATAAGAAAGCTGTGGTACATATACACAATGGAGTATTACTCAGCCATTAAAAAGTATACATTTGAGTCAGTTCTGATGAGATGGATGAAACTGGAGCTGATTATACAGAGTGAAGTAAGCCAGAAAGAAAAACACCAATACAGTATACTAACACATATATATGGAATTTAGGAAGATGGCAATGATGACCCTGTATGCAAGACAGCAAAAAAGACACAGATGTGTATAGTGGACTTTTGGACTCAGGGAGAGGGAGAGGGTGGGATGATTTGGGAGAATGGCATTGAAACATGTATACTATCATGCAAGAATCGAATCACCAGTCTATGTCCTATGCAAGATACAGCATGCTTGGGGCTGGTGCACGGTGATGACCCAGAGAGATGTTATGGGGAGGGAGGTGGGGGGGGGGTTCATGTTTGGGAACGCATGTACACCTGTGGTGGATTCATGTCAATGTATGGCAAAACCAATACAGTATTGTAAAGTAAAATAAAGTTAAAAAAAAAAAAAAAAGCAGAGACATTACTTTGCCAACACAGGTCTGCCTAGTCAAAGCTATCTTTTTTCCAGTAGTCATGTGTGGATGTGAGAAATGGACTATAAAGAAAGCTGAGTGCCAAAGAATTGATGCTTTTGAACTGTGGTGTTGGAGAAGACTCTTGAGAGTCCCTTGGACTGCAAGGAGATCCAACCAGTCCGTCCTTAAGGAAATCAGCCCTGAATATTCATTGGAAGGACTGAGGTTGAACTGAAACTCCCATACTTTGGCCACCTGATGTGAAGAACTGCCTTATTTGAAAAGACCCGGATGCTGAGAAAGATTGAGGGCAGGAGGAGAAGGGGATGACAGAGGATTAAATGGTTGGATGGCATCATTGGCTCAATGGACATGAGTTTGAGTAAGCTCCGGGAGTTGGTGATGGACAGGGAAGCCTGGCATGCTGCAGTCTGTGGGTTCACAAAGAGTCGGACACAACTGACTGACTGAACTGAACTGAACTGACTGAACAACTTTCAAGTATATAATACAGTACTTTTAGTTATTGTCACTGGGTGGTATATTAGAGCTCCAGAACTTATTGATCTTATAACAAGGTATTCTTACTTGTTCCCTAACATCTTATTTCCACCACTCTCTGTCCCTGACAACCACCATTCTATTTCTTCTTCACCATTCTATTTCTATGAGTTGAGCTTTTTTAGGGTCCACCTGTAAGCGATATCATAGAGTATTTGTCTTTCTCTGTCTTATTTGTTTCACTTAGAATAATGCTTTTGAGGTCCATTCATGCTGTTGCAAAAGGTAGGATCTCCTCCTTTTTATGACTGAATAAAATTTGATGCAAAGAGCTGTCTCATTTGAAAAGACCCAGATGCTGGGAAAGATTGAGGGCAGGAGAAGGGGACGACTGAGGATGAGATGGTTGTATGGCATCACCAACTCGATGGACATGAGTTTGGGTCAACTCCGGGAGTTGGTGATGGACAGGGAGGCCTGGCGTGCTGCGGTTCATGGGGTTATAAAGAGTCGGACAGGACTGAGCAACTGAACTGAACTGAATATTCCATCATATATATACCTTATCTTTTTTTATCCATTCATCTGTTATTGGACACAAGGTATTTTCCATGACTTAGCTTTTGTGAATCATGCTTCTATAAACATGGGGTGCCAATATATCTTTGAGATAGTGATTTTATTTCCTTCAGATGTATAACCAAAAGTGGGATTGCTGATTCATTTTCTAGTTCTGTTTTTAATTTATTGAGAAACCTTCATAGTGCTTTCCGTAGTGGCTGTACTGATTTGCATTTCTACCAATAGTGGATTCCCTCTCTCCACAAGCTCACTTGTCTGTTATCTTGATAGTACCTATTCTAACAGATGTGAGGTCATATCTCATTTTGGTTTTTCCTTGCACTTCCCTGATGATTAGTTATGTTTGTTGAGCATCTTTTCATGTACCTGTTGATTATTTGTATGTCTTCTTTGGGAAAATGTTTATGCAGTTCCTCTGCCATTTAAAATTCAGATTCCTTTTTTTTTTTCCCTATTGAGTTGTATGACTCTCTTACATATTTTGGACATTAACCTCTTATCAGATATACAGTTTGAAAATATCTTGTCCCATTATATAGGTTGTCTTTTCATTTTCTTGATTGTTTCTTGTGCTGTCAAGAAGCCTATTAGTTTGATGGCGTCTGTAGTTCTCAAAGAACAAAGCAAAACTTCCAAGTATGCTATTCTTGGAACTTCTAGAATGGGTTCAAAAGATCTTTACAACACTTTTTATTATATTCCTATAAGATTATTCTTGAACAAATGTGTTTTCCCTTCTTTCCAAAGGGATGACATGGAATTTAATGAATGAATGCCATTTACTTCATTATCAGACCATTAACTTCATCTTCCAAACCTATCTCAAGTTTTTTGTGATGTATGTCTTGGTACTTTCAGTTAGAAGTAATGTTTAAATATATACAGCATTAAAAACGGAGAAGGCAATGGCACCCCACTCCAGTACTCTTGCCTGGAAAATCCCATGGACGCAGGAGCCTGGCAGGCTGCAGTCCAGGGGGTCGCTAAGAGTCGGACTAGACTGAACGACTTCACTTTCACTTTTCACTTTCATGCATTGGAGAAGGAAATGGCAACCCACTCCAGTGTTCTTGCCTGGAGAATCCCAGGGATGGGGGAGCCTTATGGGCTGCCATCTATGGGGTCGCACAGAGTTGGACACGACTGAAGCGACTTAGCAACATTAAAAAAGTGCTATGGATATTGAAAAAGATATCTAAAGCTATGCCTAACACAAAAAGAACAGTCTTTTTTGTAAGAAAAACACTTTCAACTCCCATTTTCCTTTTGTCTTTTCTACTAAGAAGAATGATCTTTACCTTGACAAGAATAGTGTAGACAGGTTATGAGAGAAATAATGTACAAGACCTCAGTAACAGAGATAATTTGAATTGTTTTCAGAGGAATATCTTCTCCCCAGATAATTTACCTTCAATATGATAAAAGAATTCAAGGTGTTATTGGGTACTCATTGTTTAATCATATATTGTATCATATGAATAGGATGCTGTTTCTAAAGTCTTATCACGTCATTCATTAAAATCCTTCAAATGTTTTTATTCTTGCATATAAAGTTTTTTTTTTTTTTTTTTTTTTTTACTATCTTCTTCCTTTTTATTTCTCTAACTTCATTTTCTGTCACTCTCCATTTTCTTTAAGGTCAAAGCCTTCCTCCACAGTGTTTAATGAATAATGTAATTGTGGTAATTTTTATAGTATGTTTTTTGTTTGGTTTATTTGTTCTTCTCCAATAAGTCTTTTATAGTAGTCACTCCTGTTTCCTCTAGGCATAATAGAGAGGCTGTGTATTCCAGAATCACGTAGATCTAGGTTCCAGTCCTGGCTTTTCCTTTTACTAGCTTGTCAAAGATGATTAGCCAAGTTGTGTTTTTTGTGTGTGGAGAGAAGAGGGAGAGACGGATGGAATAGCTATACAGCCAGTGACTAATTAATTTTTTTTTAGCTCTGCCAATATATATGATTGGCATATATATATGAGGTATGATTCTATGACTATTGATTATGGGTTGTCATTGGGAGTATTATCACTTTCTCTGAGGTGTTTAAGAAGTCAAGTGCCTTCTCTATGTTTTCCTTCTTTTTACTTGTTAGATTAAAATGATTGTGCATCTGTAAATTATGGAAAGAGCTTTGGGGTCTGAATCCTTGCATGGAGAGCTGCTTGATGACCAGGAATCCTTCATCTCAGACTGTCATTCAGTTGAGAAGTGACTTATATTTATATCTTGTTTGTACATTATTATGAATTATTGTGTGTTGGTTTCTATAAAGATGGCCGCCAATAATTTCTTTACTCGTGGTACACATTTGTAACTGCTCATTTCACAATGTAGGGCTTATTTGACCTCTTTTTAATTCTGTACTCATTTTGACTGGCTTTGACAATTAGAATGCAGCAGAAGTTCTAGCTCAGGCAAGAGGCTCATAGCATTTTTACTTCCTGCGTCTTGGAACCCAGCCACATTACTGTGAGAAACTTATGCCACACAGAGAAGAACTGAGGCCTTCTGATTGGTAGTTCTAACCTCTGGGCCAGGCAATTTTCCAGCATGTGAAGGAGCTGGATCAGTCAAGACCAGCCAAGACCTCAGACAATGGCAGACCTGGTAGTGATCATGGGGAGAAGGAGAACTCACCAGTCATCTTACAGAAACATGAGAAAATATAAAGCGGTTGTTACATGCACCAAAGACCTTTCGAGTGCATTTTCAGCACTGAGCACTGCTCTAGTAGGACACTTGCTTAGTGACATTGGTACAATTACTTAACTGCCCTTAGCTTCTAGTTCATCATTTGTAAAATGGGAGAAAAAGCCAACTGAAATCATACAGTTGTGACGCAATAAGGCAGTGATGGAGAGTTCTTTATTTAGTGACTGGCATATGGTAGACAATCAATCTAAGCTTACTTGAGTAAGCGTTAATCTTTGCTAAATTCTAAAGAGCTGTCCAGTGAGAAAGAAAACCATCCACCTCATTTGTAATCAGAAAATATAAATTTATGTGATGGAATAACATCTCAACTCTGCACTTTATTGCCTTGAAAGTAGACTCACATTTTGTTATTGCATTTTGAGTTTCTTCAGCCAGCTCCTTTTTCATCTTTGCATTCATATCAACATATTTTCTTCTATGAATTCCCACTCTAGTTTTATATAACACATCTATTCTTGTATCTTAGTGAGAACACTAAGAAGATAGTCTCCTATTAATTCTTTAGCTTGCAGTTGTTTTTTTTGGATGCATTCTCCTTTTCTATAGAGTGAGGAATTATACACAGATCTCATAATAATTGTCTTATTTATTAATTCAAGAAACAGTGTGAACTCACTGTATGCTGGACACTAATTAGATTTGATTTTTCTCTGCACACATTTCGTCTCTCACTATCCATCACTTCTATTTTTTAGATCAAGGAAAATTATAGTAAAAATATAATTCACAAGAAATTACTGCCCATGGCTCACATCTGGCTCACATCTGTTTTTGTCAATTAAGTTTTATCAGAATATAGAATGTTCATTTGTTTACATATAACTTTAAGTGTAATTTGAATATATATAACAATGAGCTTCCTACCGCACCCCTCCCCTGACAAATTGAAAAAAATTAGTAAACAAAATGGTGCAGGAAGAAAAATGCAGCTTGTAAAATACTCCACTTTGCTCCTTTTCTCCATTGACCATTACACATCACTCCTCCCATGACTGAAATAAACTTTTATGATATTGCATGCCAAATCCTTGTATTTTCTTTCAATATTTATGAACATACTAAATTTTTTTTCCAACTTAATTTTTTATTAGCTTGCATAAACTTGTTCTCACTGTTCAGTTGATATGTTCTTCTATTTATAAAATTGTTTGCCTATCTTATGTTGAATGAAACAAATAATGATTCATCCTATTAAAATAAATGGAGCTATTTTTATTTAGTAGCTTTTTACTTGGTGGCAAGGCTTTCAGCAAAAAATTAAAGTTAGTGAGGGGTGAGAATATTTCATTAAACGCATAGACTCTGGAGTCAAATTTCTAGGTTAAAATCTCAGGCTGTAAATTCAGAAATTGTATTTTTTTGGATCAAGTTAGTTATCTTTTATCCACTTCAGTTATTTTCTTTGTAAAAGATGGACAATATCTCATAGAGTTGTGACAAACGAGATCATACACGTAATGTGTGAGAGAGACTCAGGGTTCAATGACTGACTTAAACTCACAAAAATATTTAGTATCAGAACTTGGAAAAAATGTGGGTCTTTCATTTGAAAAGTCTAATTGTAAATGTTAATTATCATAGTAAGAGGGAAAATAGTAAAGAATATGGCACTTTCAATATTTTAGATTAAATATGAACCTAGGCTTTTACTCGAGATACATATCTCCATGGCATTTTAAAAATGTATTTATTTACTTCCTTTTCTTGTGAGACAGATTGCCAATCTATCTCTTTTGAAGGGATAAAGTGGCCAGTTTCTTACTGTTTTTCCTACAACCTTTTTTTCCTCCCTCTTTCAACTCCACCCCTTGTTCCCTGTTGCTTGAGTGGTAAGGCATGACATTAATAGAAGGTATGGGTTCTAGTTTTAAGAGAGAAGCATCATGAGCCAGTATACATTATTTTGGAAGGGAAAAGTGACTGAAAAACTAAGAAAATTCACTTTGTATAGAATATACTTTGAGTGGGAATAGGAGCAAAATCTTCTAGATTCAATTATGTAACTTGGTTTATATTCAGCCAATTCTACGTTAGCTCTAGAAGGAGTATTAAGAGAGATTAGAATATAGGCAGGCCCTACTTTGCAGTGCTCCAATATGCATAAATTTCAGTTTTCACAGTCTGGTTAAATAGTATAATATGACTTAAATTTCAGTTGCTGTGGCATATTTTGTGTAACTGCATAAAGTGTAAACTTACTGCTAACCCTTTGGTCCACAAATCGTTGGTAAATAACCACAGTCATCATGCTCAGTGACCAATCATGTCACTTTCAGAGTCTGTTGGCGACTAGCTACTGTGCATCAGTTATTTGGCTCATATACCAAGAGCAAAGCAGTACCATATACAGCAGTGTTCATGTGTAATTGTATTGCCTCCCTCCGTGATCAATCTATGTGACATTTCACAAAGACAGATAGGAAGAAGAGCAAACAGCCAACAGTGATGAAAGTCCAGAGGAGAAACAAAAAGTGATGATGTTGTGAGGGTAATTTGCATTGAAAACACGTGGAGTTATACAAGGGCTAGCTTGAATGTGGAAACCCTGACACTCCCACCATTTGAGAGAGACGCTAGCTGTGCAGTCAGAGGAACTTGGTGATGGAGATCTTACCAACACAGGTGACGAAAGCGGCCGTGACGAAAAGGATGAAGATGACTTGGAGGAAGTGATGCTGGGGCAAAAACTTCACGTTAGAGGAAGTTTTGGAAATATGTCATGACATAAAAGCACAGAGGAAAAAATGTTGAAAGTTAATTCACACTTAGGAAGGGGTATGCCAATTCATCAAGGCAGAGAAGAGATGATCATGCCTATACTGTGAATTACGGTATGATGAGAAGAAAGAAATGGAAGTTCAAACTACCTTTGAGAAATTTTTGTTTCTGTTGTTTCCAGTTATAGTGCATTAAATAAATATTACTTTTGCTACTTTTCATTTTCATATACATTTATGACCAACAGAAATTTAAAAATCATGGAAAATTATAATTTTCCCCACTGAATAGTAAGATCACATGGCATGGGTTCAGCTTGCACAGTTATTTCTGCAGTCCATACTACCTTGCAGAAAGAGGGCTATACACCTAAAATGAGGGAGAGCAAACATTCCACATTTCCATCTTGAAAGACAGCACTTTCTGGCTAAGAGAGTAAGATGTTTACCCTATAGTTTAAGACTCAATCTTCACAGTCATGGAGTCACTGATTGTCCATAGAGTATTTGAATACAAATTAGAAAGAAAGAAAATTGCCCTCAACTATGATGCTAGAAGGGCTTCCGAGGTGATGCTAGTGGTGAATAACCTGCCTGCCAACATAGGGGACATGAGAGACACGGGTTCGAGCCGTGGATTGGGAAGATCCCCCGGAGGAGGGCATGGCAACCCACTCCAGTATTCTTGACTGGAGAATCCCATGGACAGAGGAGTCTGGCAGGCTACAGTCCATAGGGTCATTTCACAGAGCTGGACACAGCCAAAGCAACTTAGCATGCAGTCATATCCCTTTAGATATGGCACTACTGTGTACTACACTGCATGGTGATGTATGGGTGTCTCTGGTTTCAGAGAATCTCAGTTCAGGTGACAAAGATAACGACACACTGGCTGGATCATGGGCACTGAGGAGAGAGCTCTCATTACTATCAGAGCAGGCAGGAAAATCTTCAAGGTGAACACGGGTGTGGATCAGTGTGGTGAAGCCTAAAAACCAGGACTGGAATGAGGCAGATGGGTACAAATTATGAAAATGCTGAGTCAGATCTTATCTTCATGCAAATTTTTGTTACTCATCACAGTTATTTGCGTTAATTATCTTTAAAAGTATTGCAAAAAATGTTATTTAGTTTGATTACAGAAGTGTTTTTTTTTTTGTACCTTCCCCTAAATTTTCTTCTCTGGTGAGAGTTTCACTTACTTCCCTTATTGTATTCCTCAACATAGAAATTTATGCGGCAGCTTGATACCTGCAACTGCTGATTTGCTGTGAAAAAGCAAGGGAAAAAAGACAGCCAGAATTTTAGGTACGGGAAGAAGACATTTCTCATTGTTTTTCCTAACATGCTTTGTTACTCTGAATTTAAAATACAGGCAGCATTCATAGTTCAGTTTTTGCTACAAGTGACAGGAAACTTTAATAGCCTCTGAGTATCTGTCAGAATGTGAGCATTTGACTATAATTTTATGACAAGCTAAATGAGACTTTCTGCTGTATTTAGAAATTCAGATGTATCTTGACACCCAGGTAGAGTTGCTGGACTTAGCAAATGAAACCATGAGATAGCAAGTTAAATTTGAATTTCGATAAATAACAGATACTTTCTTAGTATAAGCATCCTCCATAAGATATTTATAAACTTATCTTAAAAATAATTACCTTTATGAAATTCAAAATTAATTGAGTGTTCTGTATTTTATCTGATAACCCTATGCCTCATGCACTTGCAATGGCTTGGGGAAGGTTAATTCCCATCTTTTACCTTAGCTGTTATTCTGCAATGTACAAGCCTCAACATGTTAATGAACATCCCATTACTGCTTTGAATGAAGTGGTTTCACAAACAGTACGTTTAAAAAATGCTTACTCTGAATAAAATATCTTCTATTAGGCATGCTTCTCTTTTTCTGTCCTTTTAATGTTGTAATTTCTTTCCTTCCTTGGCCTTTTAGCTCATCAAGATTAGGCTAATAGGGGTCAGCCTTTGTCTTTTCATCTTATACCTTAGACAGGTAAGAACAGAAAGGAAATTACTAACTCGATACCAAAATATGAATTCGGGCATCCAGATTGCAACTTAGTGTTGCTTATTCCCTTGTGTGTAATACATTAAAGTACTTAATTTCAAGCAACTTTCCTTTCCTAGCCCATAACTGATACTGATTCACTGTGTGTTTTGAAGTTATGGTAGGTTATCTATCTGTCATCTTTCACTGTATCTAGCTAGTTATCAATCATATTGCATATTTATAGTATGATTAATTGGATGGCTAAAAGTTAATTCAGCATTCAGTGGTAGAGTTAGGAAAATTGTCTCTGCTAATCATAGTAATTTATTTATTTATTTTTAAACTTAATTAATTAATTTAGTTATTTTTATTTTACTTTACAATATTGTATTGGTTTTTGCCATACATTGACATGAATCTGCCACGGGTGTACATGAGTTCCCAGTCTTGAACCCCCCTCCCACCTCTCTCCCGATATCATCTGTCTGGGTCATCCCAGTGCACCAGCCCCAGGCATCCTGTATCCTGTATCGAACCTAGACTGGCATTCATTTCTTACATGATAGTATACATGTTTCAATGCCATTCTCCCAAATCATCCCACCCTCTCCCTCTCCCACAGAGTCCAAAAGTCTGTTCTATACATCAGTGTCTGTTTTGCTGTCTTGCATACAGGGTTATCATTAGCATCTTTCTAAATTCCATATATATGTGTTAGTATACTGCATTGGTGTTTTTCTTTCCGGCTTACTTCACTCTGTATAATCGGCTCCAGTTTCATCCACTGCATTAGAACAGATTCAAATGGCTGAGTAATAGTAATTTAAACTTCCTGTTTAGATCAGGGAAATCTTATTATGCTATATTTTTCACTCTTCATTTTGGATTTAAAGTAGTTTGTTTATTTCTTTTGTTTTCAAATTTTCCTAATCCTATCTTAATGCTAGGGCTAACACAAGGCACAGTGATGAATTTGGGGAAACCTGTCTTGATGTCATCCCTCCTCTCAGGGGTCATGTCGACAAACTGCCAGGCACGTCTCCTGCCAGGCAGGAAACTCATGCCACTTCTAGTCTACCTGAGAGTATTCTTGCTATTTAAATACAGAACATTGGAAATAGCCAATCTTCTGTTCTGCTCGTTTTCTGTGTTATTTAAATTTCAGAAAGAAAAGCCACTCTTCCTGCTCCTCTATGGATTTATTTCATAGCCTGGACTCCATATTCTTAAGGCTCATGAAGTCATTGGTTAAATCTGTTGGACTGAGAACTTGTCTAGCAGGGATCAGAGTAGATGCATAATGTTTTAAAACCTGGGGACCCCTCAAGCATCTTGACAACACGCCTGGCACATTGTCATGCTAAATGCTATGGAAGCAATCATAAATCCTTTGGTTTTAAAGCATTTGTATTATTGTAGGAAAGAGAAACATACACAAATGATTTGATTCTAATGTGATTTAATACTCGTGTTCTGCACAGAGAATTATGTGAACTAGAGTCATTTCTGTTTTTCAAGCAAGACAGAAAAGAAGTTAGTGTCATCACAAACCAGTAGTGTGGTTACAGGTTCACACTGTACCATTAAGTGACTTTCATCTTATAAAATGTTGTCTGTAACACTAAAAATTATCCACAGAGAACATTGATTTTGAAATCAAATTGATTTTGCAGATAAATACCAAGATGATGGGGGAAATTTTCTTCTGAATGTACAACTAAAGTACCTTTTCAACCTCAACCATTTTCAATAGTCGGGTATGAAAAAGAGAGCTCTAACTAAGAAGAGGTTAGTTGTAAGATCAATTAAACCTGTCAGGAAACACTTAAGTTTGACAGGTTTCCCAGCAGTTGCATAGTTTGGGAGCCAAGCAGAAACGTCCCACTAAGCTAAACACTAAGGACCTGTCACTATTCAATAACTGTTTCTCTGTCAGCAGTAAAAGTAAATGAGCTTTTGAGGGCGACTGTTCCAGATTCTTGAACTTCCTTACTGCCAGAACTATCTAATATAGATATTTTTTTATCTTTTTGAAAAGCACTTTCTATTTTTCTTAGCAGAACCTTGGGCAATTTTTAAAAACTTTTTTTTTTTTTCAAAAAGCAAGAAAAAGATGTCAGAAGAAATATGACATCTGAAGCCTTATGGTCATAAAGTATTTGATGGCATTAAAAAAAAAATCCTGAAATCTAACTTAAAGGAAAGACTGAGCCCTGGAATAAGGGCTGTCTTCACAGTCCCCACAGGGGTAATTTAGCTCCTATATGAACCTGACTTTGAAGCCCCGGGGCTATGATGGTGAACTTTATCAACAATAAATCAGGCTCTACTTCACTGTTGCTAACTTTTCTGAAGTTGGAGCCTAAAGGCATGTGAGAAGACTGTCTTCTTTTTGAGTGTAGGCAGTTCAATTTTATTCAAGAAATATTTGTTGATTACTCCCGTGTACTGTTTACAGTAATTGGAGTGGTGGGTTTTGAGAAAAAGGTGGCTAATTCAGAGCTCTTTAATTCACACTTCTCAGATCAAATCTAGGACAACACCCAGGGGATTCATGAGTTGTGCTAAATGAGGGTTGTGTGCTTGAAAATGTCAGTATCAGATATGATTTATTATGAATTATTTGGCATAATCAGTGAGAGGCACATGCACAGAGACACACATAGTACATTTTAGTTTTTGAATCAGTTAATATTTGTAGCACTCTAACCAGGAATATTCTCCAAGTCAGGAAAATTCTCCAAGCCAGGCTTCAGCAATACATGAACCGTGAACTTCCTGATGTTCAAGCTGGTTTTTGAAAAGGCAGAGGAATCAGGGATCAAATTGCCAACATCCACTGGGTAATCAAAAAAGCAAGAGAGTTCCAGAAAAACATCTATTTCTGCTTTATTGACTATGCCAAAGCCTTTGACTGTGTGGATCACAATAAACTGTGGAAAATTCTGAAAGAGATGGGAATACCAGACCACCTGACCTGCCTCCAGAGAAATCTGTATGCAGGTCAGGAAGCAACAGTTAGAACTGGACATGGAACAACAGACTGGTTTCAAATAGGAAAAGGAGTACATCAAGGCTATATCGTCAAGGCTGTATTGTCACTCTGCTTATTTAACTTATATGCAGAGTACATCATGAGAAACGCTGGGCTGGAAGAAACACAAGCTGGAATCAAGATTGCCTGGAGAAATATCAATAACCTCAGATATGCAGATGACACCGCTCTTAAGGCAGAAAGTGAAGAGGAACTAAAAAGCCTCTTGATGAAAGTGAAAGAGGAGAGTGAAAAAGTTGGCTTAAAGCTCAACATTCAGAAAAGGAAGATCATGGCATCTGGTCCCATCACTTCATGGGAAATAGATGGAGAAACAGTAGAAACAGTGTCAGACTTTATTATTTGGGGCTCCAAAATCACTGCAGATGGTGACTGAAGCCATGAAATTAAAAGACTCTTACTCCTTGGAAGAAAAGTTATGACCAACCTAGATAGCATATTCAAAAGCAGAGACATTACATTGCCGACTAAGGTCCGTCTAGTCAAGGCTATGGGTATTTCCTGTGGTCATGTATGGATGTGAGAGTTGGACTGTGAAGAAAGCTGAGTGCCGAAGAATTGATGCTTTTGAACTGTGGTGTTGGAGAAGACTCTTGAAAGTCCCTTGAACTGCAAGGATATCCAACCAGTCCATTCTGAAGGAGATCAGCCCTGGGATTTCTTTGGAAAGAATGATGCTAGAGCTGAAACTCCAGTACTTGGCCATCTCATGTGAAGAGTTGACTCATTGGAAAAGACTCTGATGCTGGGAGGGATTGGCAGCAGGAGGAGAAGGGGACGACAGAGGATGAGATAGCTGGATGGCATCACTGACTTGATGAACGTGAGTCTGTGTGAACTCCGGGAGTTGGTGATGGACAGCCTGGCGTGCTGCGATTCATGGGGTCGCAAAGAGTCAGACACGACTGAGTGACTGAACTGACCTGAACCAGGAATATGGACTTCCCAGGTGGTCAGTGGTAAAGAATCTGTCAAGCATGAGACATGCGTTCGACCCCTGGGTCAGGAAGATGGCAAACTGGAGAAGGAAATGGCAACCAACTTCAGTATTCTTGCCTGAGAAATTCCATGGACAGAGGAACCTGGTGGGATACAGTTCATGGGGTTGCAAGTTGGACATGACTTAATGACTAAACAACAACAACTAGGAATATACCTTCCAGAAATGCTTGTTTGACCTTTTAAAAAGTAATCAAAGCCCGGTCTCTAGAAGTGGCTGGTAAAAGTGTGCTGGGTAGCTTCCTTCATTTTCTGATGAATCCTACAAAGTGAAAAGATTGCATAGTGGATGTTGGTGAACAATTCAATTCAAATTGGGGAAACAATTCTTGTTTAAGACATATGGATTGGCTGGAAATAATTTTTTTTTGGCTCTATTGAAGTAGACTTGACATATATCATTATGTGAGTTTAAGGTATACAGTGTGTTGATTCTGATACACTTGTATATTACTTTATCCCCACTGTAGTGTCAGCCAACACCTCCATCATATCACATAAGTATCATTTCTTTTTCATGGTGAGAATGTCTAAGATCTTCTCTCTTAGCAACTTTTGAGTATTTAATATGGTATTGTTAACTATCACCACAATACAGTACTGTGCATTAGATCTACAGGATTTATTCACTTTATAACAGGAAGCGTGTACTCTCTGAACAGCATCTCTCCATTTTCCCTGCTCTGAAACCCCTAGTAGTCACCATTTTACTGTTTCTAAGAGGCTTTTTATTTTTAATTATTTTTAATTTTTTATTGAGATATAGTTGATTTACTTATTATTTGATTTACAATGTTGTATTAGTTTCTGGTGTATAGTAAGTTGATATATATATATATATATACACACTAGCACATTGTAACATGTATATGTATATATCTATATATGGTTTATGTGTATATATATACATTTATATATGTGTGTGTATATATGTATATAGTTTATGATTTCCATTATGGTTTATTACAGGATATTAAAGCATCAATAATTCCCCTGCCTTGTTATTTATCCAGTTTTTATGTAGTAGTTTGTACTCAGTCAGTCAGTTCAGTCACTCAGTCATCTCCAACTCTTTGCGGCCCCATGGACTGAAGAACACTAGGCTTTCCTGTCCATTACCAGTTCCTGGAATTTGCTCAAACTAATGTCCATCGAGTCAGTGATGCCATTCAACCATCTCATCCTCTGTCATCTCCTTCTCCTCCTGCCTTCAATCTTTCCCAGCATCAGGGTCTTTTCCAACGAGTCAGTTCTTTGCATCAGGAGGCCAAAGAATTGGAGTTTCAGCTTCAGCATCAGTCATTCAATGAATATTCAGGATTGATTTCCTTTAGAATTGAACTCCTCGCAGTCCAAGGGACTCTTAAGAGTCTTCTCCAATACCACAGTTCAAAAGCATTAATTCTTTGGTGCTCAGCTTTCTTTATAGTCCAACTCTCACATTCATACAAAGCTTCTGGAAAAACCATCATTTTGACTATATGGACTTAGTTGGCAAAGTAATGTCTCTGCTATTTCATATGCTGTCTAGGTTAATCATAGCTTTTCTTCCAAGGAGCAAGCATTTCTGCATGCAGTGATTTTGGAGCCCAAGAATATAAAGTCTGTCACCGTTTCCATTGTTTCCCCATCTATTTGCCATGAAGTAATGGGACCGGATACCATGATCTTAGTTTTTTGAATGTTGAGTTTTAAACAAGCTTTTTCACTCTCCTCTTTCACTTTCATCAAGAGGCTCTTTAGTTCCGGTGTCATCTGTGTATCTGAGGTTATTGATATTCTCCTGGCAATCTTGATTCCAGCTTGTGCTTCTTTGGAAAAATGTATATTCAGTTTCTCTGCCCATTTTAAAGTCAGATTGTTTTTGCTATTGAGTTGTATGAGTTCCTTATACATTTTGGATGTTAACTCCTTATCAGATAGATGGTTTGTGAACATTTCTCTCATTCTGTAAGTTGCTTTGTGATTTTGGTGATTGTCTCTTTTGTTGTTCAGGAGCATTTTAGTTTGATGTAATCCCAGATATTTAATTTTTGCTTTTCTTGCTTGTTCTTTTGGTGTCCTACCAGCAAAAGCATTGCCAAAATCAATGTTAAGGAGATTTTTTTTTTCTATTTTCATCTAGGAATTTTATGGTTTCAGGCTTTATGTGTAAAGTCTTTAATCCATGTCAAATTAACTTTCGTTAATGGTATTGATATAAGGATCTAATTTCATTTTTATGCATATGGTTTTCTATTTTCTCGGCACACTTATTGAAGGTTATTTTGATCCTTTGTCAAATATTAGTCAGTCATATATGTGGGGGATTATTTCTTGAGTCTTAATTCTGTTCCACTGGTCTATGTGTGTATTTTTTGCTGGTATCATACTGTTTTGGGTACTATAGCTTTGTAGTATTGTCTGAAGTCAGGATGTGTGACGCTTCTAGCTTTGTTCCTTTTCCTCAAAATTATTTTGGTTATTCAGGGTTATTTGTGGTTCCATTCAAATTTCAATACTGATTTTCCTTTTTGTGTGAAAAATTCCATTGAAATTTTGACAGGAGTATTTTAAGGCATGCTTCCCCTTGTGTGAACAAGATGTAAGATTCTAGTGAGGTTGACAGTCCTGCTTGATATTGTTGTGGGGTTAGGATTCCCATCAGTTCTGTGGCAGCTGAATGTGGAGAATTTTGCTGTTTTATTCTACCTACCCTATTAGCTGAATCCTACTGCTGGGAAATTATGGCATATACTTTGAATAAACTTATTAGGCAAAGTGAGGTCCATGTACCTCCAGGTCAAAGAATAAAAAGACTTGATCTGGTTTGTAAAACTGGTTCATGACTCTATGTGTGAATGGATATGTTACTGTTTTTGCCATTCTGTATGCGTGCTCATCCTGTGGTTGTAATATTTTTGGAGAGAAACACAGGAGCCCTCCTGAATGAGGTGAACTGTTTGTGTTGGTGACCAAAAATGCTTAAAAAACAATTGTGATATTCATGAATGGTTTTTGGTGAGCTCCCATCAGTGTATTTGCTGTGTCAACAAATACTTAATAGAGTTTTCTCCTTTCGTAACACTGAAGGGGGAAGGACTTCGCTAATTAGAAAGATGACTGAAGAATATGATGTGGTTTATCTCTAATTATTTTTTCTTTACCTTTAGGTGAGACTTCTAAAAGGTATTTGGTGTTTGAAGAATTTTCAAAAGAATTCTCCTTTTATGCTTCATCTACCATGACATCTTTTTTTTTTCCCCCCTGGGAGCAATGTCAGAAAAGGGTATTTTGAAAGAAAATTCTGTTGCTGTGATTAAAAGAAAATTCACAACGTATAAAGGCAGTTTTATGTGGAAGGAGCCTAGTGCTGAAAGTAAGGTCAGGCAAAGACTGGGAAATAGATTTACCCAAACCTACTGTTAAGTGAAGTCACTCAGTCATGTCCGACTCTTTGTTACCCCATGGACTGTAGCCCACTACGCTCCTCCGTCCATGGGATTTTCCAGGTAAGGGTACTGGAGTGGATTGCCATTTTCTCCTCCAGAGAATCTTCCTGACCCAGGGATCAAACCCAGGTCTCCCGCACTGTAGGCAGATGCTTTTACCGTCTGAGTCACCAGGGAAGTCCAAAAAACCTACGTTAAGGACATGTTAAAATATATTTTCCACACAATTCTCTGGATTTAAATGTACATGATAGACATTTGTTTGGTGACAAAATAAAATGATGTTTTGCAGACTTCACATGAAAATCAGAACATTTTGCTTGTAGTTCTTCTAAGGTTAATACTATGTGCTGTGCTTAGTTGCTCAATTGTGTCTGACTCCTTGAGACCCCATGGTGAGGCCCACGAGGCTCCTTTGTCCATGGGGATTCTCCAGGCAGGAATACTGGAGTGGGCTGTCATACCATCCTCCGTGGGATCTTCCCAACCCAGGGATTGAACCTAGGTCTACTGCGTTGCAGGCAGATTCTTTACTGTCTGAGCCCCAGTGAAGCCCTGGTTAATACTATAGGAATGCTAAACAGATCAAGAAAAGCAGCCTTATTAAGTAACGAAGACTGAAAAGGGAAGAGAAGAAAATTACTTGTTTGAAATATAGCTGTCTTTTCATAACCTTTTGCTTATAGTTTGAGTTGGAGCTCTCTGAGTTTCCAGGAAATGAAATGATTTGCCTTGCAACATTCTCTTCCCTTGCTTGAGTATGCTGGTCATGCTCTTGTAAGAAATGACTTATCGTGTGTACTTTCCCTTCTTGTAGAAAATGAACTTTATTAGCATCTAAAGTTTGCATATAACACATTTGCAACCACTTTATTTGTTGGAAGCAGGTAATAAAAATGAGATATCCTTTAACAAAATGATATTCTGACAGTCATAAAAATGAAGTATGGAATCAATCAGTCCACTTAGGCGAAGGCCACCTGACAAATGAAAAGAGTGAAAATAGCATAAAATACAATGTCAAAGTTTTTCAAGTAATAATATGCAAAAGTAGGGAGAAAAGAACAATTCTTTTTACTGTAATGTACCCTATGAGGAGCCCAGATTTTGTATGACTAGTTTGGATATGACTAACGAAAACCAATAGTTGGTATGTGCTTAGCTTGCTTTGAAAATTTTTTAACAAATTGAGACTCAAGGAAATATTAATTCTACAAGGACCATCGTGAAAGTGGGATAACTGGTTTTTGTTCTTTAAATGGTATAAATTTAAATAAATTCTAAAATCTCAGGATAAAAGATTGCTAGACTAATAAAATGTTGGTTAAATAATACATCGATATCAAATAAGTGGATCTGACTTCTATCATTTTTTCCTAATTAATGTCACATTTATCTTAAAAAAATTTTTTTTGGAAGATAATTGCTTTATAACTGTGTGTTGGTTTCTGCCATACATCATCATGAATCAGCCACAGGTGTACACATGTCCACTCCCTCCTGAACCTCCCCCAGTCTCCTTACCCATCCCACCCCTCTATGTTGGCATAGAGCACTAGATTGAACTCCCGGTGTCACACAGCAAATTCCCGCTTGCTATTTATTTTACATATGGTAATGTATATGTTTCCAAATTATTCTCTCAACTCATCACACTCTTTCCTTCCCGCACTGTGTCCACAAGTCTGTTTTCTATGTCTGCATCTCCATTGCTACCCTGCAAATATAATCATCAGTACCATCTTTTTAGATTCCATACACATGCATTATTATATAATATTTGTCTTTCTAACCTACTTCACCATGTATAATAGTCTCTAGGTTATCTTTCCTTTAGGATCATGCAATTTATCTTTAAATTGAATTTGTGGGAAGTTGTAAGTAGAAAATATTATACATTTTTTTCATGCAACCCTTTCATCAAATGTTTTCATTTCCAATTTTTGCTAATGAAAAGGTAATGACAAGACTGTTCAAGAAATAGTTGCTCACTCATAAATGAATTTTTTAAAAACACAGAATGGGCAATATCTGAAGGTCAGTTGCTCAAGGTGAAACAGTTGCTCATACTTCATAGATTTTTGTAATGCCTTGTGAGAAGATTGTGATGCAAACAGTTTTATTTATTCTTTATAGTTTCTCTACTGTTTTGCCTCTGGGTCACCTCCTATATTTTCCAGTTGAACCCTGAGGTGAAATTATTAATTTAAAAAACAACATCATTAAAACATAATGGGAAGTCAGTACCATAAATGCCTCAGACTATGACCATCAAAACTAATTACACATGATTTTTATTTTGGTTTTCATTACTTTCTAATACTAAACAATATCATTGACAGTTTTTAAGTACACGAGTTAAAATGAGGTGATTTATGTAGAATTATTGAATTTTACAACTAAAAGATTTTCACTTTATCTGTTTCAACTTCATCACAGGTGAGAAATTGAAAGTCCTGTAGATTGAATGACATGCCTGTGGTTACACAGGTCCTGGGCCTTTAGACTATTGCTTCTTTCCCTAATGTTATGTTCAATTAGCTTCTTGTGTCCTGGGAGCCCACAAGCCCTTTGACTGCTTTGGTGGCTGGCTGCTCCTATTTCTCCATCTGTGTGGACATCTGTTCTACATGATCTGTGCTCCTTCCGAGGGCTCAGAATCCTTATTTTCCATCTGACTCACTATCTCTAAGCTGGCCAATCCACCCACTTGCTCAAAGGGCTGAGTCCTAAGAATCACTTGGCTCGGGGGACAGCAGAAGGTTTGCAGTGGCAGTGATTTCTGCTGGTACTGCTAATTATTCTTTGCCCCATGACTCATGCATACATGAATACGCATTAGTTCTACTATTTAACTATTAAAAAATGGTTTTTGAACAATGATCTAAAATGGCGTATGTTTTTGCTAGTTTCAATAAAAGGGGGTGCTTCCATATTCATTATTTGATACATTGATGTAATTACATTGAAAGAATCCAAAACAAGGCATAAATCCAAATCTTAATTTTGGTAGAGTTTGATCAAACATATAATTTGAAAATGAAAATTAACTAGAGAGATTTTTAATTAAGAAATTTTTTTTGCCTCAGATGTTATGATGAATTTTTAATCTTTATCCTCTTAGGAAATGGAGAAAATGCAAGCTTTTGAAAGAACAGGAGCATATATCTGAGTTATCATATTTTATTTTCTTTAGCTTTTTATTTTTATTGCAGGGAAAGAGCAATCCAAAATTATGCTCATTTAACCATAGATAAAAAGCATTAAAGACCTATTATTTTTATACTTCTCTCTTTTTCTTTTTGGTGTACTTTCCTTTCCAGATTTTGATATTAGAGTATGCCAGCTTCATGAGACAAATTTGTATATCCTCTCCTCTGTAATACCTTAATGAGGGGAACACAGATAAGAATGAACAATCCAGTTTCCAGTGGCTATATCTACTTTAAATTAATGTATTATAATGTTACATGTATCCCTTGCAATTCAAATCCATTAGACTCCAAGTTGGGATAATGAGAATCCCAGTAGTAAGTTTAGATAACAAGGACCATCATGAATTATCTGAATCCTAAATTTAGGATATTCATATCCTAAATTTTGGATGCTAAGTAATAAGAATTTGGAAATGTAGGTAGGCCTCTCTTCCAAAGAGACTTATGTTACCAATTTTATCTGAATCTATTTCAAGTTTTGTTGAGTGAGAATTTTAGTAGGAAGTATTACCTGTATTTTTGAGTCTGTAAGCTTCAGTTCAATTCAGTTCAGTCGCTCAGTTGTGTCCGACTCTTTGCGACCCCATGAATCGCAGCACGCCAGGCCTCGCTGTCCATCATCAATTCCTGGAGTTCACTCAAACTCAAGTCCATCGAGTTGGTGATGCCATCCAGTCTTAGACCTTATTATTATCCCTATTTTGCAGACTAAAAACAAACAAAAAAACTAAGATGGAGAAGATTGAGGAAAGTCTAAGATCACACAGCTAAGAAATGTCAGAGCTAGGTCTGGAAATCTACCTGCAGAGCCCTTGTTCCTAATTGCTATATTATTCTACAAAATGATTCTACAGAGCCTACGGATTGTTGTTGTTGTTGTTTAGCTGCTAAGTCATGTCCAAATCTTTTGAGACCCGTGGACTGTAGCCCACCAGGCTCGTCTGTCCATAAGATTTCCCAGGCAAGAGTACTGGAGTGGGTTGTCATTCCCTTCTCCAGAAGATCTTCCTGACATAGGGATCAAACCCACGTCTTCTGCTTGGGAGGGGGATTCTTTACCACTGAGCCACCAGGGAATCCCAGGGGATACAAGAGAACTAATATTTGGCAGTAAAGTTGGCAGAGTTAATATGTATACATATGTATATATATTGTGAAAGTCACTCAGTCATGTCTGACTTTTTGCGACCACATGGACTATACTGTCCATGGAATTCTCCAGGCCAGAATACTGGCGTGGGTAGCCTTTTCCTTCTCCAGGGGATCTTCCCAATCCAGGGATCGAACTCAGGTTTCCTGCATTGCAGGTGGATTCTTTATAAGCTGAGCTACCAGGGAAGTCTGTATGTATATATATACAAACAAATGGTCTCTATTTGTAATCTTGTTTCAAAACAAGTAAAACTCGAGATATTTGAATTATACTCTCTTATCTATAGTGAATGCTGTTGTTGTTAGCACTGAATTTCTTCAAGAAAATATGATTCTCTCTCAAAGAAGTCTTCAGGATATGTCAACCCATCTCAGGTATAAAATCTATTAGAACACAGAAGGAAAATGAGTAAGTTAATTTTGCACCTTCTGTCTCTGGCATAGCTTCCAAATTATGTTGATGTTTACCTTGACCCTTACATGTTGGTGTTTTAGATTTTAAGGTATGGAAAAAATTATATTCTTGTATGTTTTCACTGGAGATATGTGAACCTAAGTGAATTGTGAACTTATTCTATCTGTTGTCACACATTACTCTGGAACTCCAGCCTTAGTAGGTACCGGCTGCTGGTGTAAATAGTTAGTGATGTGAGTGTTAACAGAGCATCATGGCACATTAGTGCTGAAAGAGACCTTGGGATCAAACCTGTCACTGGGGATGAGAATGGGAAAACTGAAGCTCAGGACCAAGACAATGGTGGAACTGCTGGTCCCCAAAACAGCAGTTATATACTGGTTGAAAGGGTGCAGAACAGGAGTCAATTGATGTCCAATCTCTTTGAGCTGCAATCGCACTGTTGGTCATCTGGGATGTGTGTACTGAGGGAGCAAATTGGAAGTTAGAATAAAGTAGGTTGCTCTTGGGTTAGGAGAAGAATATTATTTTAGACTGAGCTTTACTTTCCTCAGGTGGCTCAGTGGTAAAGAATTCACCTGCCAATGCAGGAGATGTGGGTTTGATCCCTGGGTTGGGAAGATCCCCTGGAAAAGGGAATGGCTACCCACTTCAGTATTCTTGCCTGGGAAATCCCATAGACAGAAGAGTCTGGTGGATTATAGTCCAAGGGGCTGCAAAGAATCAGAGACACTACTTAATGACTGAGCATGCATGTATTACCTTTCTCACACTCATTTATCAGGCTAAAGGTGGAAAATATTTTCATCCTCTCCCTTCACTTTACCTTTTCTCCTACATCTTAGAGTCATTACTGAATATTTTGGTTTCTGTTCTGATGTTTGAGAAAGAAAACATAATTTTCCCATTTGAATTTCCTTTCAGTTTGCCTAATTAAAATTTGATATCATGTATCAAATGATTCATCTGTAGCATTTATATCTAGTCATTTGGGCAAGAAGCCCTGCATAAAAGCAATTATGTTGGGTAATACCCAATTATTCACATACATCTCAAGCAGATATATGCTCTTTAAAATATCCAAATGCCATTTCAGGGAAAAAAAAAAAGAGGCAAAACAGAAATATACTGTTCTCAGCCAAAAGCTTCTTTGGGAACAAAGTTCTAGATAACAACAATGAAAGCGCTAAACCAGGGCTTATCAGTCTTGGCACTATTAACATTTTGGACTGGATAATTCTTTGTTGTGAGAGTTATCCTAATCATTCCAGAATGTTCTAGCTCTCTAAAATGCACTTGGTGATGTTTTTTAAATGGTTCTGATCTACACATGCATTTCTTTTAGATACCTTAATCCAGTGATGATAAACAGCATCGTCTTTCATATTTCTAACAATGCAGGTTAAAAAAATCCAATAAATGTTCACATGACTAGCAATCTTCAAAACACTCTAAAATAGCATCTAATTTTTCCCTCATAAAAGCCTTGTAAATTATGTTAAATGTTTGGTAATATCAAATAATCATGAATAATCATGAATATCATGAATAATCATGGTAATATCATGAATAAAGGCACATTTAAGGTCACATAGCTAGGTCATGGGATGATAGATTTAGAGTTTGAGTCTCTTGCAATTGCGAAGCTCCTGTTGAGCATATGTGGTGAGTGGGGAGAATGTGGCTGGGATGGCTTGGGTTGAAATCTTGGTGCTACCAATTACTAGCTTTGGGTAACTGGGCTATTAGTTTAATCTCATAATTTTTCAACTTTCTCCTCTGGAAAATAAGGATTACCCAATACGAAGTTAGAAAATACTTCAAAATGTATTGTGAGGAATAAACAACCAGTGCTTTTATGTACTTAGCAAGTGATAAGAAATATTAGATATTAGTATTAACAATAGTCATAAGAATTATACAATTAAAAGGAAATATAAAGATAGATTGACTTGATTTGGGCCAAGTTCCATCAGTTATGAGTCATGTGACCCTACCATACTGATGTACCCTCTTTCTTTCTTAGTTTTCCTGTCTGTGGAAGACAGAAGATGACAATGATGGGAATTGCCTTATCCCATAGAGTTTTTGTGAGAAGTAAATGCCACACAATTAAGAGTCCCTGCATGTAAATAACAATAGTTATTATTATTATTCACTGAAGGGGATGGTAGAGGATGAGATGGTTGGATGGCATCATCGACTCAATGGACATGAGTTTCAGCAAACTTTGAGAGAGTGAAGGACAAGGAAGCAGTCCATGGGGTCACAAAGAGTCAGACACGACTTAGCCACTGAACAAGAACAACAGAGAAATTTATCCTTAGCCTCAATAGTCTTGTCTGATACTACTCTTATAACTCAGACTTTTTTTGTTTGTAAGCCAGAGAAAGGAAAGACTAAAAAAGAAGTTCTTGGACAAATGGTGGTGGTGGTTTAGTTGCTAAGTCATGTCTGACTCTTGTGACTTCCAGGCTCCTCTGTCCAGGGGATTCTCCAGGCAAGAATACTGGAGTGGGTTGCCATGTCCTTCTCCACGGAATTTTCCCAACCTGGGGATTGAATCTGGGTCTCCTACATTGCAAGCCAATTCTCTACCAACTGAGCTATGAGGGAAGCCCGTTCTTGGACAAGCACTGTTAGATAATTGGGGTAAGGCTGAAGGGAGGTCTGGGTCTGAGAAATGGTCAGACACTGAAAGAAGCTGGGAATCTGTGATCAGGAGAAGTAGTGGGAGTCACCCAGCAGGCCCGAAGTGGGGGCCGTCACCATGGCCCATAGGCTCCAGGTCCCCACAACCTCTGGAGAGTCAAGCCCAGGAGAGGGGTCTGCCTGGCTTTTCTGAATCTGCTTTGGACCCTAGGGTTGGTAGGCACAGCCTCTTCCCAGAACTGCACAGCACATAGGATTCAGGTAGCTCCTAAACAGATGTGGGCGGTGTTATGAGGAGCCTGCATGGTGAGCAGCCAAAAAGCTTACACTTTGCTGCCAAGGTATCTACTCAGGGGCAGGGGTGGGGCAGGGAAAGGCACCATGGTTTTCTCCTTTAATAGTTAGTCACTATGGTCCTATTGTGCTTAGTTACTCTGTCGTGACCAACTCTTTGCAACCCCATAGACAGTAGCCTACCAGGCTCCTCTGTCCATGGGGATTCTCCAGGCAAGAATACTGGAGTGAGCTGCCATGCCCTCCTCCAGGAGATCTTCCCCACCCAGGGATCAAACCCAGGTCTTCCACATTGCAGTCGGAGCCACCATGGAAGTCCATGGTCCTACTAGAGAAATTTTGTTTTTTAATTACAAAATCAGATCAGTTTTTCTATTTTATGCCTGAGTATTTGAGTACAGTCACAGTCAAAACGTCACTGGTGGGAATGATAATGAAAAATTACTGACTATTGAAGGAAAGATGTAAAATGGTAAAGGAGAAAAAGGAAATTAATCCTGAGTGCTCATTGGAAGGACTGTGGCTGAAGCTCCAATAATTTGGCCACATGATGTGAAGAGCTGATTCATTGAAAAGACCCTGATGTTGGGAAAGATTGAAGGCAGGAGAAGAAGGGGATGGCAGAGGATGAGATGGTTGGATGGCATCATCGACTCAATGGGCATGAGTTTGAGCAAACTCCTGAGGATAGTAAAGGACAGGTAAGCCTGGCATGCTTCAGTCCATGGGGTCACAAAGAGCTGGACATGACTATGGAGTGAGTAACAACAACAAAGGAGAAAAATGTTAAATCACTTCAACTGCTTTTTATTGGGCACTTTCCATGCACACAACACCAGACCAGAGCTGAGGACTGAAGAAGCAGAGAGCATAATTCTGTATTTTTTTTCCCCTTGGAAGCTAGTCGAAGAAGGCAATGGCACCCCACTCCAGTACTCTTGCCTGGAAAATCCCATGGATGGAGGAGCCTGGTGGGCTGCTGTCTATGGGCTCGCACAGAGTCGGACATGATTGAAGCAACTTAGCAGCAGCAGCAGGAAGCTAGTAATTTAACTAAAGCTTGAAAAGTGAGGGCTTCCCTGGTAGCTCAGACAGTAATGAATCCGCCTGCAATGCAGGAACCTGAGTTCGATCCCAGGGTCAGGGAGATTTCCTGGAGAAGGGAATGGCTATCCACTCCAGTATGCTTGCCTGGAGAATTCCATGGACAAACATGACTGAGCAACTAAAACTTTTACTTTTGGGCTTCCCTGTTGGCTCAGCTGGTAAAGAATCCACCTGCAATGCAGGAGACCTGGGTTTGGTTCCTGGGTTGGAAAGATCCCATGGAGAAGGGAAAGGCTACCCACTCCAATATTCTGGCCTGGAGAACTCCATGGACTGACTATAGTCCATGGGGTCACAAAGAGTCAGACATGACTGAGCAACTTTCACTCACTTACTTGAAGAGTGAAAAGGACAAACCAAACAAACAGTAGCTGTAATAGTTTGTGAAAGTGTTTTAATGCAGATGTATGCAAAGTGCTTTGGGATTATAAGAGTAAAGACATGATTATAGTAATAATATAAGCTCAGACTTAAAGTAGCATTTGACCAGGAGAAAAAGGGAAGATGATATTACAGGAAGAGAGAAATCAAAGGTGAAAGAAAAATCAGGAAAAAAAAGGAATAAATTCCAAGCCTGTTGTAACAACCTGTCCCATCATATCGTGTTTGTTTTTTTGTCATTTTTATGTCCCTTGTGATTTTTTTTTTTAAGAGATGAAGTTGCTGTGTAATAGTCAGCTGTCCCACTAGATCATGCTTGGTGTGAAGAGCTATGTTTCTGGAATAATTTTATACTAGTCATTATTTCTGAAAGTTCCCTTAATCTAGGACTGCCATGGGGAAAGCTGTTATGTAGATACTATTTGGGGAAGGGAAGCAATGCCAGTATTTGGGGAACAAGATATCTCCTTTGCCATTCTAATTCCATTTCAACATGTCTTTAAGCTCGTTTTGATGAGACTTAAACCAGCAGATCTGGCTTAGGTACAACTGTGGTTGTATCTATTCAGGTTAAGTGCTGCAGAGGGTGGCTCAATTGTGGAATGAATTAGCAAACTTAATTACCTACTAAAATTAATTAAGGCAGGCATTAGGACAAATGACCCATGTGGGCAATTAGAATAGTTCCAGATACCTAAGATAATCTGTCTCTCTCTTTCTGCCTAATCACAGTAAAACCAGAATTTGTCTCCTTTGAAAAAGTATTAAAAGAATCAAACAGGCTTTAAAAAGACAAGTGTAGCCTGACTTTCAATAAAAGGTGGGAAATGATGAGCCCATATTTTATTCTACTTAGATCAGGGTTTGGCAGACTTTTTCTGTGAAGGGAAAGAGAGTAAATACATTAGGCTTGTGGGGTCATAAGTCTGGGTGTGATAACTGTTCAACTTTGCTCGTAGTGTGATAGCATCCGGAGACAACATAAAGGAACAGACAGAACTATGCTTTAATAAAATTTCATTCATGGCCACAATAAAATTGTCACTGATATTCTCGTATCATGACATATTCTTCTTTTGATTTTTTTCTCCCACTTTTAAACATGTAAAAACTGTTCATAGCTCTTGGGCTATATAAAAATAGATGGCAGATCAAGTTTGTCCCATGGGCTATAGTTTGTCAACCCTTGGTTTAAATAATGAAAAAATATGAAATGAAGTGATTAAGATCTACAGTTCCATGTGACCCAAATATGATAAAAATAAATCATATATACAGTATCCCAGCATCACTGAGTGGAGAAGGCAATGGCACCCCACTCCAGTACTCTTGCCTGGAAAATCCCATGGACAGAGGAGCATGGTAGGCTGCAGTCCATGGGGTCGCAAAGAGTCGGACATGACTAAGCAACTTCACTTTCACTTTTCACTTCCATGCATTGGAGAAGGAAATGGCAACCCACTCCAGTGTTCTTGCTTGGAGAATCCCAGGGACGGAGGAGGCTGTTGGGCTGCCATCTATGGGGTTGCACAGAGTTGGACACGACTGAAGCGACTTAGCAGCAGCAGCAGCAGCAGCAGCATCACTGAGTATAAAATGACATGGGGGAACAAACCACGTTTTAAAAACCATATTTCATCAGATTATGTGGCTGGTCTCCAACTTGTGATTCGATCACATATTAGTGAAGCTTTTTCAGAAATTATTTTGCAAGAGGTGCCACTTATCTTGTCTATGCAAGAATGGGACTTCAAATATCACCTGGAGCCAACCGGTTCAAGTCTTTTCAGTACAGTTCAGTTCAGTCCCTCAACTGTGTCTGACACTTTGCGACCCCATGGACTGCAGCATGCCAGGCTTCCCTGTCCATTACCAACTATTAGAGCTTGCTCAAACTCATATCCATCAAGTTGGTGATGCCATCCAACCATCTCATCCTCTGTTGTCCCTGTCTCTTCCTGCCTTCAATCTTTCCCAGCATCAGGGTCTTTTCCAGTGAGTCAGTTCTTCACATCAGGTGGCCAAAGTATTTGAGTTTGAGCTTCAGCTTCAGTCTTTCCAATGAATATTCAGGACTGATTTCCTTTAGGATTGACTGGTTGGATCTCCTTGTAGTCCAAGGGACTCTCAAGAGTCTTCTCCAACACCATAGTTCAAAAGCATCGATTCTTTGGTGCTTAGCTTTCTTTATAGTCCAACTCTCGCATCCATACATGACTACTGGAAAAACCATAGCTTTGACTGAAGTGAAGTGAAGTGAAGTGGCTCAGTCATGTCCGACTCTTTACGACCCCATGGACTGTACCCTACTATGCTCCTCTGTCCAGGGGATTTTCCAGGCAAGAGTACTGGAATGGGTTGCCATTTCCTCATCCAGAGGATCTTCCTGACCCAGGGATTGAACCCAGGTCTCCCACACTGCAGGCAGACGGTTTACTATCTGAGCCACCAGGGAAGTCCAGCTTTGACTAGATGGACCTTTGTTGGCAAAGTAATGTCTCTGCATTTTAATATTTTGTCTAAGTTGGTCTTTTAGTTGTGGTTAAAATTTCTTCTTAATTGGTTTATTTTTTTTAATAGAAACTGATATTTACTAGAAATGAGATGCAGATGCTATACTTAACAACACCGACATAAAAACCCCACTAGGAGTGTTGAGGAAGACCCATGGTGTAATATTAAATCAGTATTATTAGACTGGGCTTCTCTGGTGACTCAGTGGTAAAGAATTAGTCTGCCAATGCAGGAGATGTGGGTTCCATCCCTGGGTTGGGAATATTCCCTGGAGAAGGAAATAGCAACCACTCCAGTGTATTTTGTCTGGGGAATCCCATGGACGGGGGTCCTAGTAGTCCAAGAGGTCACAAAGAATTGGATATTCACTCAGTAGATTAGTATTAATTATTCCTGAAAAGAGTGGCTATGTTAGGACTTTTGTATTGATTTTGACCTAGGCTCCCCTTTTATTTTGTTTTGCTTATCTGAATGATCTGCTGACGTGCCTGGCTGTGTCTGTGTCCCACTCTATTCTGGTAGATTCCTGGTATTATTATTATGTTGTTACTCTTTCTCTGGTAACAATTATGTTACAGTTGAGTTCTCTATCCAGTTTCAGCATCCTTTGCTTACTGATAAATTGGCCCACTAACTGTTTTTGTACTGAACCATTTTTCTTTTTTTAAAAATAAATTTATTTATTTTAATTGGAGGTTAATTACTTTACAATATTGTATTTGTTTTGCCATATATCAACATGTATCCGCCACAGGTATACGCGTGTTCCCCATCCTGAACCCCCCTCCCACTTCCCTCCCCATACCATCCCTCTGGGTCTGTTGTTTTTATTTGTTAATTCAAAATCCAGTGGAAAGTTGGAAGTGTTATTTATTTTGTAATATGAAAGATTCTCCACTGAGAATTTCTCTGAAAACAAACAAACAAACCAATTAGTGCAGAATACTTTTCCCAAATGTGTGTAACTATCATGTTGTGGGAAAGGCTTTGTAAATGTCTTGAATTCTGATGAGAAGAGATTGGGGTCAAATTCTGCTTGAGAAAGACTGTCCTGGTATCAAAGTCCTATTAGGCAATGGCCAGAAAACCTTCCCATCATGCATATACATGTTTTACGTGTATGAGTATGTAAAGAACTGATGCTTGAATTGTGGTGTTGGAGAAGACTCTTAAGAGTCCCTTGGACTGCAAGGAGATTCAACCAGTCAATCCTAAAGGAAATCAGTTCTGAATATTCACTGGAAGGACTGACGCTGAAGGTGAAAACTCTAATACTTTGTCCACCTGTTGTGAAGAACTGACTCATTGGAAAAGACCCTGATGCTGAGAAAGATTGAAGGTGGGAGGAGAATGGGATGACAGAGGATGAGATGGTTGGATGGCATCACTGATTCAATGGACATGAGTTTGAGTAAATTCCGTGAGTTGGTGATGGACAGGGAAGCCTGGCGTGCTGCAGTCCATGGGGTCACAAAGAGTTGGACATGATCGAGTGACTGAACTGAACTGACGCATATTTTGTATGTATACATATAGTTAGCCAGCTCTCCTGGTAGTTCAGTGGTAAAGAATCTGCCTGCCAATGCAGGAGACTCAGCAAGAACTGCGGGTTCAATACCTGGGTGGTGGGGAAGATCTCTTGGAAAAGGAAATGCAACTCACTTCAGTATTCTTGCCTGGAAAATCCCATAGACAGAGGAGCCTGGAGGGCTACAGTCCATGGAGTCACAAAAAAGTGAGACATGACTTAGCAACTAAACAAACAATATATATATATATATATATAGTTGTTATATATGTAATCATAAATTATACATGTGTTTTACTATTGTACAGAGTAATATAAACACATAAGTCACAGAACTTTAGAAGGTCAAGATAAAATTAAAAATAGACATTCTGTTGTTTCTCTTTTTCAGTTTTGTGAATTGCTCTGTGCACTCTGGATATCCCCCACCCTGGAGGTCAAACATCCCAATGGCTTCCAGAGCCAAGATGAAAGGACTTCTGTTTTCTGCTTCGTTAAGGTTTTGTCAAGGGCTTCCCAGGTGGCTCAGTGGTAAGGAACCAGCCTGCCAATGCAGAAGCAGCAGGAGACATGAGTTCAATCCTTGGGTCAGGAAGATCCCCTGGAGTAGGCAACCCACTCCAGTATTCTTGCCTGGAAAATCCCCATGGATAGAGGAGCCTGGTGGGCCACAGTCCATGGGGTCACAAAAAGTTGGACATGACTGAACATGAGCACAACTATTTTTGGGGCTTCCCAGGTGGCACTAGTGGTAAAGAACCCACCTGCCAATGCAGGTTGTGTAAGAGACACCGGTTCGATCCCTGGGTTTGGAAGATCCCCTGGAGGAGGGCATGGCAATTCACTCCAGTATTCTTGCCTGCAGAATTCTATGAACAGAGGAGCCTGGTGGGCTACAGTTTGTGGGATCGCAAAGAGCTGGACATGACTGAAGCGACTTAGCATGCACGTAAGGTTTTGTCATTTAAGGGCTTCACACTTTGTGTGGTGTGTGGTACACTGAATCATACTGTTGTTCATTTGGGTGTGAGTGTACAGAATTAAGCATCTAGGATATTCTTTTATTCGTGGCCTGTGATGTGTTTGATGAGTCTGGCGATTTCCACAATGAAGCAGGTTTCTGGAGCACAGTTAAGCTGATGCAGCCTACGCATGAGAAGGGGGCCTCAGGGTCAGGCATCACAGTGGCAAGCACCACAATACCATGTCTATTTGTTTTGGTTCAAGCTGAATTTTAGATTCATTCTGAGGGCTGACTTTAGACAAAATTGATCAGTTTTGAGGGAGTTTACGATTTTCCTAATTGCTACCTAAGAGCACCCTTAAGCCCCTTAAGGGTGGGTGCATTTCATTTTATGCTACAGTGATGGAATCCAGCACCATTCATACATGAAAGTATCTAATCATCTCTCTACCATGACCTTGACACTGTAATATCCCTTCTCTGCAGAGCTGAATGTAAATTCTCATCTAAATGTTGAATCAAGTAATTGCAAATATTGGTGATTTGACAGTGAGATGCATAGAGGTTGGAAAGCTTCCTGGTCCATCTGAATTCTCTTTGTTGGTTGACACACTTGCCTATTCTCCTCTTCTAAATACTTTCTCAGTTATTTGAAAAAGAGATAATCTGCCAAACCAGGTTTAATTTCTGAATACTGTCACAAAAGTTGATGTCACCAAGAAACAAAGTAATTCATGATTTCCTCTAGGAGAGCTAAGGCTATGTGGCCAGCCAAAGGGGAAGGATGATGTCGTAGGAGGGTCAGTGTCTCTTTTTCACTGGTGCACAAAGGAAATTGCAATTTGGGGGAAATTATCTTCCAATTTGCATTCTCCCCTCTTGATCTTGAACCTCAGATTTACATTCATTTTAATGCTGAAGATATAGAAGTAAATAGAATTATTTAGGACCTTTTGGAATCATACCAAAATGGAGAATATTTTAAAATCAAATTAATAGCAGAATGAACAGAAATGGGCATAAATAGGTGACAGAAGCAGTAATGCTCATTAGAAGTATACAAACAATATTATAGTACACAGATGGGCTGATATTTAATACTGGACTGAAGACCTGGAATGAACATAGAGTTGATAAAAATTTGGAAATGGCATTTCACTGGCAAGCAGAAAAAGTAATAATTGGCTACCTGGAACATTTCCTAATTGAGGGCTTAATAGACTGGCTTAATAGATACTTCAGAGGTTTGAGTGAAGATGGGAAACTAAGTTTTATCTTAATTAATTATGTTAGTGTTAGATTAAAATATTTGAGGCAAATCTTGGTGGTGGTTCCTGAAACAGTTATGAAACATACTAGCAAGATCAGTAATATCGATAATATATTGATAGTTGCAAATGTATATTTTGAGACCAACAAAATATGGGGATATCAGGATTTGATTAAACAGCTAGGCTAGGAACCATATGTTTATGCTTGAGTTTTTGCCATCAGCATTGTGCTTAACATGGACAGAAAATGTACTCTGGAGCAAGTGACAAAATCAGAGTGCATGCGTGGGAAGCTGCTTCAGTTGTGTCTGATTCTTAACAACCCTCTGGACCGTAGCCCCCTAGCCAGGTTTCTCGGTCCATAGGATTCTTCAGGCAAGAATACTGGAGTGGGTTGCCACACCCTTCTCCAAGGGATCGAACCCGTGTCTGTGGCATCTAACTGCATTGACAGGTGGGTTCTTTACCACTAGCACCACCTGGAAAGCCCCAAAATCAAAGTAGGAGCCATGAAAGTTTATATTTAGCATGCTTGAATAGAGAATATGACCCAGCCTCACAGACCAAATGCAGTATCTATGCTACTGTAAAAGTTTGCCAAATTTATATTAATATTTGTTATTCCTTCCAAGGCATTTTGAACATTATAATGAAGGCTCAAGTGGGAAAGGCACCCTTTGCCAACTTCAAGGCCATTTTGAAATGGAAAGAGGCCTAATGCTAAGTTCAGACTACAAGTCTGTCATGTTTATAGATTTGGTATCACATTGTCCCATGAGTTCCAGCAATAAATATTCTTTAAAAAGCCTCACAAATCTTCTTGAGCATCAAATATCTTTTCACAAATGACATCTGGGTGAGCGGGATATAAATAAGCCAAAACCATGATTAGTAGATTCCTTGGGGCATATAAGTGAAGGGGGAAAGTATGTCGTTAACTGCGACCAGAAACTGTAACTGTAGTTTCTGTGGAATGTTTGAAGAGGAAACCACTGGATTCAGTAGGGTTTCTAGTAATTCTTTGCTGCTGGACACCTTTCTGGGCTGGATCAGCTGCTCAGTAGCTAGAATTTGACCTGGTCCCCCCAGGCTTTATTTATTTCCTTGTGGCAAGTTTGCTTTCTTGCTCTTCTTCTGTGCATCCTTTTCTCTATCTCTAAAATTCCATGTATTTTAAATGACTATATTTTTTCTTTGCAGTATCTCCTACAGTTATTTATTCTCCTTCTCTCCTCCCGTCGCCCCACCCATTTCTCTTTCCTCTCTCTCTCTCTCTTTTTTTGAGAATGTACTCAGATACTATTAGAAAAGACCCCAGTGAGGTTGGAGGTCATCTTATGTACATGTGAGGACAACAATGTTCAGAAACTTGACTTCTGTTGTAATGAGAGATTCATTTCTGGAGACTATGTCTTTTGACTCTCAGTTCTTTGTTTTTGACCTCCTCAAGGATAAGCCTCATCACCTTGTTTGGGACATCTGTGAAGGGCCTCTATCTTCTGATAGCTTCCCTTTTCAATTTTCTCTGCACAAGTTATTAAGGAAAATATCTGTTCTTAAGGAAAATATTTGTTCTTTCAGTTAACAAATATTTAACTGATATGTACCAGGTGTTTTGCTAGAGCCTGGACACCTGTCTGCCCCTCATAGGACCAGCTACATAATTTAAGGGACTCTGTCAAAAATGAAAATGCAGGGCCACTTGTCCAAAAATGCTAAGGATTTTCAAAATGGCAAGAGCAAGCACTGAACCATGTGTAGGCTTCTTCGGAGTCCAGACCTCTGGGTGACTGACTGCACACACCCATGAAACTGACCTCAGCCCTTGGATTAATTTTCATATAGTCCTCTTTTCTTCATGTAGCTCTATTTATACATTTCTAAACAGTACCTAGTAATTTTTAAATTCTTAGAATCTTTAACCTTTTGGCTCAAACCTGACTTTTCCTCCTTACTTATCTTGCTTCCACTAAGTGAATGTGGACTACATAACTAATACAACAATATTTGTTGCTGTTCAGTCTCCAAGTCATGTCCAACTCTTTGTGACTCCATGGACTGCAGCACACCAGGTTCCTCTGTCCTTCACTATCTCCCAGAATTTGCCCAAACTCATGTTCATTGAGTCGATGATGCCATCCAACCATCTCATCCTCTGTCTCCCCCTTCTCCTCCTGCCTTCACTCTTTCCCAGCATCAGGGTCTTTTCCTATGAGTCATCTGTTGGCATCAGGTGGCCAAAGTATTGGAGCTTCAACTTCAACATACAATAATACAGAGGGGGAAAAATTCACCTTCTTAGCCCCTAGAAGCAGAATGGCAAACTGTTCTAGGAAATGGTCTTGGTGAATTTCTCAAATGGGAGAAGTGATCCTCACAAAGACACTCACAAGAAAAAGATTGAAGCTCTCTACCTAACAAAAGGAGGAGAGAGGGAGGAGTAGTAATGGGGCAGGACCCAGAGGGACAGTCTCAGAAAGAAAGACTCATGATTTCTCTGGCAGCAAGATTTCTTAGAGAAGAAACCATCTGAATGAAAGGGCTGTGTTTGTGTGTTGGTTAGTGTACCATGGAAAATTTCCACCTTTCCTACAAAATCTCTTATTAACTTTACCTTGCTGGGTAATGCGTTTGGTAAGAATGGAGTTTTTTTGGCTATTGGAAATTTTGCATTGTGTCAGGGTTGGTTTATTACAAAATCAGTGACTTCATGAGAAGACTTCCAAAAAATGAATTCTTCAAGTTACCTTCCATTTCCTCTTTGTGCCTAACATACATCTTTCCTCTCCCTACTTCCCCTTCCCCTGCTATTCCTTCCTCTTTGCCCTTTGTTTCCTTAAAACCTGTACATGTTTTAGGTCCAGTGAAACTCTTTTTCTCGGAAATCCTAAGAGTCATTCTGACTCAAAATGATCTCTTCTGCTACAGATGCAATTTGTTTTTTACTTATTTCCTCTTTCTAGATATATATATATATATATATATATATATATACATATATATATTTAATATGACTTTACTTGATCCTCCTAGATACAGGAAGCTCACTGAGGACAGAGCTTTTCTATTTATCTCTTTTTAATCATCACATCCAGCCCAGTACTCTGTCTATAGCTGAAAGAATGCTGATCCTAAATGAGAGAAATTGACTGGGTTACAGAAAACCTTAATGTCAAAGAGAATAAAAAGAGGAGCAGAAACTGCTTAGGTTTTAGAGACAGGTAATAAAGCCATAGCTAACAATGGGTGACCATGTTTGAGAGAGGCAAAACCTTTTATAAAAGTCTGTTGGTAAATATTCTCTTCTAAAAAGTGGTCTGTTCATTTGATACTAGCAAATCTAAGGCTTTTTAATGAACTTGCTGAAGCAAGTGGCAGATATTCTAATATAGGAATCACAGGACAAATATCATAAAGCACGCACTGAAAACAAACAGGCTTTTCCAGAACGTTTCTGTTACCAGTGAAAATAGGCTAAGAATAATCAATTCCTTGGGAGAAGCGTGTTTGATATAAGTACTTAGAGCATATTCCATGATCACGTTGCTGCTGTTTACTAAGTTGCGCTGATTCTTTGTGACCCTTTAGACTCCTCTGTCCACAGGATTTTCCAGACAGGGATACTGGAGCAGGTTGCCATTTCCTTCTCCAGGGGATCTTCCTGACCCAGGGATTGAACCTGAGTCTCAAGCATTGGCAGGCAGATTCTTGATTACTGAGCCACCATGGAAGCCCTCCATTATCATAGTAATCATATTTAATCAACTCTATACAGTTTTCATGATAGTGCAGGGGTTTAATCTTCCCATCTAAATTATTTGTCACATTCATAATGTTCTGTAAGTACTGTTTGAACGACACCTAATGGGTAAAACCTGTGATTACCAGAGCCAATATCTTGAGGCCTAGAAGAGTCCACAGGCAGGTAGGCAGCACATTTTGGAGAGCTTAGTTTTAAAGATGTTTATTTCTGGATGGAAAATCTACACAGAGTTCTGTTAGATGAGATGGAAATTGGGATCAGGTGAGAAAGCCAGAATTGACCCTCTGGGAGGAGGAACCCTGAAGTAGGAAGACATTTTTGTTATATTAACCAATATGATAATTTGATATCAGAAGACTTTCATAACTATGAAGTTAAACATGGTGAAGTGAGTAGATGAGTATACCACAGAAAATTCACATCATCTTCCTGTATGATAAAGTCAGGTGAGTCAGTAGGAATATAGAGTCAACAAATGAGCTGGTTGGGAATTTAGAAGTCTCAATCAGAAATGACTCACTCATTCAAACAACTTTCTGTCTGAAGTTCTTTTTTGTTAGATATCTACCCAGGAGGCATTATAATTTGGAGTTTTAAGTTGCCTAGGCTTACAGACTTGGAGGCTTGCTTTTGTTAGGCAGTTCGGAAGCATCCATCTCCAAGCCTCAGATTTGTATTAATCAGCTTAAGGCTGATATATGGACAGAGAATGCAAATTCATCCATTTGCAGTGAGAACTGTAACTGTCATATAACCAGAATATTCATGATCTCAGCACCAGGACATTCTCTCCCTATAGGTCAGCCTGAAGAGAAGACAGATTCTAATCAGAACACTTCCCAGTGAGGCATCAGAACATAAAGCGTTAGTCTGATGACCTGCAATATTTCTCGGCAATAGGCTAAATTAGCCTGTGGTTTTCACCATCGCAATAAGAAAAACCTTGACAATGGACTACAGTATTCTCTGTCTTCTGGTGGGCCCACTGCCTTTTCAAAGTGCTTTGATGAGTAGCTCACAGGTAACTTTTTAATTCTCCTTTCACAGCTTCCATAATCCACCAAACCTACTTTGGAGTTACACAGGGCTTCCCAGGTGGCAGCGGTGGTAAATGCAGTAATAGCCAATGCAGGAGTCTCAGGACATGTGGGTTTGATCCCTGGGTTGAGAAGATCCCCTGGAGCAGGAAATGGCACCCCACTCTAGTATTCTTGCAGAGGAGCTTAGTGGGCTACAGTCCATGGGGCCACAGAGTCTGACATGACTGAGCACACAGTCTTTGTTTAGACTTGTTAATGAACTTCCTCCCATCACATTCAGATCCATTAGGTTTAAGCCCTTGATGTGGCCTTGCACACTGCAAAGGCCTTTTAGAAATTATTTTATTTTATTCTTTTCTCAGCTTCATCAGTGATTATTTAAACTCAAGGGAAAAAACAAAGCCTAGTCATTGCTGGTGGTAGGAGTCTGGTGTAATTATTGAATACTGTACTGGGGTTGGGAGTGACAACGTCTTCAAGAAGAAAAGTGGAGATTAGGAAAGGTTTCTAGACACAAGAGAGACCAATCTGTGTTAGGAGTGGGGAGACTTGGGGAGAAAATATGCCAGGGTGGTTGCGGAGTGCTCACCTACTGCTGCAAAGACCTTACCTCAATTATGCAAATGCAGATGAGTGATGGGTCTGCTCTGGTCAACACAAAGTGGTGTAAGCTGGACCTTGTATAAACTAAAGACATGGATGCCCAAGGCTTGGAGAAAAGGTCTGACACAATGTGTGGGCTTGGCAATTCTTTCTGGAATACCCAATCCTATTCTGATTGATGAGCCCACAGAGAAGGCCAAATTTTCACTTTGTTTCTCATTGTTTGTTCTACCCTTCTTTCTGATTGAGAGAAAGTAAGTTGGAGTGTGGAAACATTTTTCTTCTAAAGACTTAACTAAGATCTTAACTAATAGTCATGTCCATGTTTTTCATTTTCTCTTTTCACAGTCATATTGTTACAGAATCAGGATAAAATTTAATTTATTTTGGAAAGCATTATAGTACTCCCCACTAAAACAGCAAAAATAAATACCTTTCAGAGGAACTGTTATTGGTTTCAGACAGAGTTTGGTAACAAATCCAAACTTTGTCCTAAAGTAATATATAACCATTGCTTTGTAAATTGAAACCAAGACTTTATTAAATTGTTAGCAAGGCAAGAAGTAGACCAGTTTTTAAATTTACAGTTTTTTTTTTCTTTTCTACCCAAGATAAGGAAAGGAAAAATATTATAATCATATAAACTATTCAGCACATATGCCCTTTTGACATTGCTGTGTTGCATACCATGTGACTTTAGGGAATAAGTTTTGCAAATATATAAGAATGGGCTCTTTGCAAATAGCTCTGTTCTGGTCATTGAGCAAACACGAACCAAACCATTTAATTCCATTTCAGTGGCATTAAGCTGATTTTAACCCTTTGTTTTCATCAGGTGATTTTTTTGCTCCTATCTTGATGTTTATTGTACACATTGTTTCTCAAGGAGGTGCTTCAGAGAAATAAGAGATGGTGGTGGAATTAATCATGGAAAGCACGATAGCATTTAGGGCTATATTAGCATCCTGCTGTTGTATAGATCTAGTTTAAATGTGACCATTTTAGAGCAAGATCTCTCAGTTAAATAAATGTGTGGTTTTCAGTGTCAAGAGTGGATTTTCTTATGTTACACAGTTCTCTATGGTATGTTGTTGGGTTGGTTGAATTTTTTTTTTAATTCTGATAAATTTTCTTTGCATGGTGGTTCTAGTGGTAAAGAATTCACCTGTCTATGCAGGAGACTCAAGAGATGTGGGTTCCATCCTTGGGTCTGGAAGATCCCTTGGAGTAGGAAGTGGCAACCCACTCCAGTATTCTTGCCTGGAAAATTCCATGCACAGAGAAGCCTGGCTGGCTATAGTCCATGGGGATGCAAAGAGTTGGACACAACTTAGTAACTGAGCCTGCACACACTTGAAAAGTACAAGGAAAGTCAATTCTGCTATAACATACCATACGCTCCTAAAAATCAGCCTCCTATGAAAAATGGCACAATGTAAAAGACAGAGCTTGTGGGAAAAATGGGTATAACATTGAACATCTTTGCCACTGACACATACAAAGATAGAAATATAATAAAACAAGCTATGGGCAAAGCTAGCGGAGTTGATGGAATTTCAGCTGAGCTATTTCAAATCCTAAAAGATGATGCTGTTAAAGAGATGCAGTCATGTGCCATCAAATCTGGGAAACTCAGCAGAGCCACAGGACTGGAAAAGGTCAGTTTTTATCCCAATCCTAAAAAGAAAGGCAACGACAAAGAATGTTCAAACTACCACAGTTGCGCTCATCTCACACGCTAGCAAAGTAGTGCTCAAAAATCTCCAAGCCAGACTTCAACATTATGTGAACCATGAACTTCCAGATGTTCAAATTGTATTTAGAAAAGGCAGAGGAACCAGAGATCAAACTGCCAACATCTGTTGGATCATAGAAAAAGCAAGAGAATTCAAGAAAAACATCTACTTCTGTTTTATTGACTATGCTAATGCCTTTGACTGTGTGGATCACAATAAACTGTGGAAAATGCTGAAAGAGGTGGGAATACCAGACCACCTGACCTACCTCCTGAGAAATCTGTATGCAGGTCAAGAAGCAACAGTTAGAACCAGACATGGAACCACAGACTAGTTCCAAATTGGGAAAGCAATACATCAAGGCTGTTATATTATCACCCTGCTTATTTAAATTCTATGCAGAATACATCATGCAAAATGCTGGACTGGATGAAGCATAAGCTGGACTCAAGATTGCTGGGAGGAATACCAATAACCCCAGATATGCGGAAACACTACCCTTATGGCAGAAAGTGAAGAAGAACTAAAGAGCCTCTTGATGAAAGTGAAAGAGGAGAGTGAAAAAGCTGGCTTAAAACTCAACATTCAAAAAACTAAAATCATGGCATCCAGTCTCGTCACTTCTTGGCAAATAGATGGAGAAACAGTGGAAACAGTGACAGACTTTATTTTCTTGGGCTCCAAAATTACTGCAGTTGGTGACTGCAGCCATGAAATTAAAAGATGCTGGCCCCTTGGAAGAAGAGCTATGACCAACCTAGACAGCATATTAAAAAGCAAAGACATTAGTTTGCCAACACAGGTCCCTCTGGTCAAAGCTATTGTTTTTCCAGTAGTCATGTATAGATGTGAGACGTGGACCATAAAGAAAGATGAGTGCCAAAGAACTGATACTTTTGAACTGTGATGTTGGAAAAGACTCTTGAGAGTCCTTTAGACTGCAAGGAGACCCAACCAGTCAATCCTAAAGGAAATCAGTCCTGAATATTCATTGGAAGGACTGATGCTGAAGCTGAAGCTCCAATATTTTTCAACCTGATGCGAAGAACTGACTCATTGGAAAAGATCCTGATGCTGGGGAAGATTGAAGGCAGGAGGAGGAGAAGGGGATGACAGAGGATTAGATGGTTGGATGGCATCACCAACTCATTGGACATGAGTTTGAGCAATGTCTGGTGATGGTGATGGACAGGGGAGCTGGGTGTGCTGCAGTCCATGGGGTCACAAAGAGTCGGACATGACTGAGTGACTGAACTGACCTGGAAACATATAGTACAATCTTATACATCTTGCATGCTTTTATACACATTTTATACCTTCTTAAAATGTTAAGAAATAAATACTACATATTGCACTTTAAATTTGCTTATAGAATTGCTACAGCTTGGGAGTTCTTGTGAAGTGGCTACAGGGCAGTTATTTTGATTTGTAGGCTTCCTGATGGTTTTCTGCAAAGTGAGACCATGGGGGAGTGAAAAGGAGCTTGAGGGTGTTGGGAGCCATGAAGAGTGAGCTTGAGGAGTGTGATTGGTTGACTTGAATTGGTTGATATGTACACAACTTTTCTTGTGATTAGCAATGCACATGAAATACAGAAATTCAAGGCTATAACTAAGTTAGTTCACACCAACTTCTGAAGGACCCACTGACTTCAATTTAACTTGCTACTTTTCAACAAAAAGCAAACCAGATCATGGGTATTACATGAAGTCTATTTTACCATTAAAAATGCAAACTGAAAAAAACCTGATTTTATGCATCATTTAGTTGACATCAAGTTTATTTTTAATGATTTATTGATTTATAATGACAGTATAAAAAATTATACCATGCTGGAATCTCACATTCTCTAAATGAGTTCTTAAGTTAAAAAATTAATACATATTATATTCTTGTATAAACATAGAAATACAGTATTATGGAAAGCTGAATAATAACATACTAGTGTATAACATGTAAAAAGTTTAAAGCAAACTTATAAATTTATAATCAAACATGATTCCATGAAATTCTATGCTCTTTTTCTCAAAAGGGCCAAGGGAATAAAATGTGAGTAAAATCCAATATATAAGACTAGATCTTGAAACTTATATAACAATTAAAGTAAAATATTCAAAGAAGAAAATAGATCTTGTTTTTGTATTAACAGTCAACTAAGGGCTAAAGTATAAAATATATTGCAAGTAAGTACCAGGAAAATCTCAAGTTAGTACTGGGAACATGCTCGATGAGAAATCTCAGTCAAACTGGATAAAGCAATTGCTATTATTCTGAATTGGCATTTGAGATTTGCTACTTAAATCTGGATGGGAAGTAGGGAGAAAAATGTTGAACTCAGGACCTGTCATGGACCATGACTTCTGCCAGTTTACAATGAGGGAGTACTAGAGGCTAAATTACACAGAGATACAGAAATAAAGGACAAGTAGAATCCTGTGATGTAAAAGCCTGTGGAGCCCCTGCATGCATTCCCAGTTTCATTCCAAGCTTGTTGTTTCATCTGTTACACTAATTTCACAAATCAATTTATTTTCCATTTTTCTTTAAGACTCTTTCTGCCAGTGGTAACCATACCATTGAATCTATATGTTGACCCCATATTTAGTGCTCTTTGTGGCTCTGCAACCCAAATATTCCTCCCCAGGAGAAGGGTAGGGGGAAAGGATAGTCAAGTAGTTTGATATGTACACACAGTTATATTTAAAATGGATCACCAACAAGGCCTTACTGTAGAGCGCAGGGAACTCTGCTCAATGTTATGTGGGAACCTGGATGGGAGGGGAGTTTAGGGAGAATGGATACATATGTATGGCTGGATCACTGCTGTATATCTGAAATTATGACAACATTGTTAATTGTCTATATGCCAATATAAAATAAAAAAAGATAAAAAAAATTTAAAAATTTGCCCCCAAACACTGAAATATTCTTTCATCACACTTCTGAGAAATTCATCTGATGTTTTTACTTGTTAGCTTTCTATCTAATATGGAATCTGTAAGTCTTAGAAAACAGTGACTACTTGAGTAGCAGAAAATAAAATCGCTATCTAAAAGACAAAAATGGATACTGATTAGTTTCTCCTGAGTCCAAAGAAAGATGAACTCCTTTCCAGGGAAGAAGCAGCTTCTCCTGAAACTACTCACAGTTGCCTTTTTTGGCGAATAGAGAGGTTATGGAGAATGTGCCCAGGCTAGTCTACTTAGGAAAGGTAGAAGCAAGAGAAAGTTAAATTGATCTGCCTGAAAAGAGAAGAAAGGAGTTTTTAAACTGGACAAAAGTGAGAATAAAGTCACAGAATTTATCAGCACGTATGCGTGCAACACAGGCAACAGAGCCACTACCTGTGAACACCTGTGAACACGTGCAAAGACTCCCCCAAAGAAGTTTCTGAATAACTAAGCTTTCTGGTTAAACTTGGTGTCATGTTCAAGGTTGGAAAGTTAAGCTCCTTTAATGCTATTTTTGACATGGTCATTAGATTCATGAGTTAAGCTCATTTGGTTTGGTTCTAGTCTGTCTTGAACATGCAGGCTTGATCTTATAGACTACCACTCATTTTGGGATCAGCCTCATCACTTCCTTAAAACTGTTTCTGCTCATATGTATTTTCCATTTTATAGTTTTTGGGCTCTTAAATGCAATTTAAAAGTCACACTTGTTGTTTAAATCTTCTAGTTCTGGACTGAGATATAGCAAGTTGGACATTTACGGGGGGTGAGGGGTGGGGAACCGTTTTGGTCTATAGGCTTTGAGTTCTATATGGCTCCTTCAAGGATGGTTCTGACATCAGTCCTGAGTATACGAATTTTGTGGCATGTATATATTTTCTAAGGTACTTTAATATTTAAGGTGCCAGAGGGCAGACCATATTGTCTATAAATTATGGGCAATAAACTACCATTATTTTAGGAACCATACCTGAAATACAGGATAGATGACCACAAAACACATCAAAGGATTCTAAAGTCTATGCCGACAACTCCTGGAGCCAAAGCTAGAATTATAAGGATTTTTTTTTCTTCTTTATATTTTTAAAGTAGGATGACTGAATTGGGGATAAGATTAATATAGAGGAAATAATATCATTAGTTAAGAACAATCTGCAGTGTTCTATATCTCCATTTCTTTCTTTACTAAAAAAATAATTATTCTGAGTGGCAGCCTGTTAGGTCTGGTTGTTATTAGTGAACATTAGCTGATTTTGCTTCTGCTTTGGCATTACAATTTCAAGTTTTTAACTTTCATGAATTTGAAAGTGGAAAAGTGGAAGTGTTAGTCACTCAGTGGTGTCTGACTGTTTGCAACCCCATGGACTATAACCTGCCAGGCTCCTCTGTCCCTGGGGTCTCCCAGGCTAAGAATACTGGAGTGAGTTTCCATTTCCTTCTCCAAGGGATCTTCCTTAGCCTGGATCTCCTGCACTGCAAGTGGATTCTTTACCATCTGAGCCACCAGGGAAGCCCAAGTTTTTAACTTTCTTGAATTTAAGGAACTTAAATTTTAAATTAAAGAAACATTGCATTTTCCCAAGGGATGGTTTCTCATAACAATAAGGGACATTTATGAAATGTTTGCACATTAGATTAAGTTTTTGAAAAACAATGTATTTCTCCCCTTGATGGGGTATCCTTAAGAAAAGCTGTGTTTTAATTTAATCCTTCAATGCACTCTCATCCTGTGAATAAGGTCATTTTAATGAATTTTGCATTAGTTCCCAAAATCCTGAGCAACCTAATACATTCCTATAAATTACATACTTTGGGGATTACAGTGCCAAGCTTTAAATCTAATTTAATAACAGTAAAAAATGTTATTGTATCTTTTTTGATGGCTTCTGAATTTTATATAGGTTACAATGACAGCAAGCTGATCAGTGAAATCAGTGCCATGTCACAGGCCTTATGATGAAAATTCAGACCACGGAAAAGGGGAGATAGAGGCAAAAAATAGGAAGAAGAAAGCAACAAAATACATAAAGTCAGGCTTCCCTTTTAAGAAACACACAGAAAATGTAGAGGATACAGGGATCATAAATTTCATTGTTGACTTTAAGACGAGTTGTTGTCTCTGGTTTTAATTCTTTTAAACAATTTTTTTTTTTTCTGATTTTCTTATCCTGTTTTTAGTGTAAGGATATGGAGAAAATGTAAATGTTAGCAGCTCTTAAAATGATTGTGAAGGGAGATTAACCTTGCTGATAAGACACTTTCTAAGTTCACGTTTCAAGAAGAGAGTTTCTCGTCATAATAAAGGAATGAGAGGGAGTGGGAAGCAATGTTTCAGAGGGCAAGGTTAGAGAGGACAACCAGTGGCTGCAGATAGAAAGCAATGCATTTATTAAAAGAGACAGTTGAAAGAAGATTTATTTTTAGTGGAATCGTAGTGATCCCATTGAAACAAGGCTTCAATAATCCTACCCAAATTAAGATATTCTGATGAAGATAGGTTTCTTAAAGAAGCTGGTAAATAAGCTGAGATCTGTGTTAAGATTGCATAAGGTTCAAAGAAAGTTCAGTTTAGAAGCAAAGGTAATTGTCTATTTTTTTAAATGATAAAAACTGTTAGGTAATTAGAACAGAAAAAAGAAGTCCAAAATAGTGGTGGCTAAAAGATAAAGAAAGGGAAAATCCGGTGAAAAGGGAACAAAGGAAAAATCTGTGAACCTGAGTGAGAATCTCAGGTGAAACAAATAAACCTCCTTATTGGCTAGCCCTAATTTGCATAGGGCAGGCTCAAGGGGGAGGAGACAAAAATGTATTGGACCCAAAGGGGTGTCGCCTTTGGGGTCCACCTGCCCTCACACCTCAAAGGTGTACTATCCTTTGTTTACCAAATAAAACTCTGAGCTGTAACTGAGCTTTAACACTGGTCTGCCATTTCAAATCTTTGTTGTGCTGAGATTGAACCGAGGAAATGACACACTCTCTAGAACAAAACTACTTTTAATACACAAAAGTAAAGTTTCAAAATCAAATTTTATTTAGTTATAAAACCTGGTCTTAAGTGATATATTGTTTGTATAGAGTACATTAATAGACACAGAGTCCAGTTGTAGAAATTAGGAGAGATTTATTTTATATTACTTAAAATAAGGAAGGGAAACTAATTAACAAATTGAAGTTTACAGATCAAAATCCTTTTCTTAGCAATATCTTCCATATCCGGTGGCTTTTCAGAAACCATTCCACGTTCTCCTCTCTCTCCAGTTTTCAAAATCTCATCCCCATCCTAATCTCTTAATTCCAATCTAATCTCAATAAATAACAACAGATATTTATTCAACATCTTCAACTAGTTAAGCAACCTGATGAATAATGAAGATACATCCATCAGTGAATAGAGCAGAAAGGCATTTTCTGCCTTCAGGATCTTCTGCCATTCATTCTAGTGGTGGAAATAGACGATAAAAAAGAAAAATAAGTAAAATATACAATATGTAAGAAATATACACATACATTGAATACATGCATATGTATATATGAGCAACTTTACGTACATATATATGTATACATAGACATATATATATACATATATATATATTACATCAAAAATATAGAGGATGAGAACCAAAACTTTAAAGAAGTGAAGAAGCAAGCCATGCAACTACACAAGGGAAGAACATTCTAGGCTAAGGGAAGAACATTCTAGGCTGAGGGACTGTCAAGAACAAAAATCATGTTTGTGTAGTCATTCTGGGTGACTGGGCTCAAGGATGGGGCAGAAGGCCTGTGTGTTGAAGAAAATAGCAGAAGGGGAAGGTTAGTAAAGGTTAGGGTCAGAGAATGTGTGTGACTTTACACATAATAGAAAGACTTCTCCTTTTATTCTCTATGAGATGGAGGCTATTGGGAATTTCTGAGTAACAGAAAGATGCTATCTTATTCTACTTGAATAAGCTCTGAGTTGAGAATAGAAGCACTAGAGTGAAGGAAGCCAAAGATAGACACAAGAAACTCAATCAGGAGTCTTTAACAACAATTTAAGAGAGAGACAAAAGTGTTTTGGACCAGGGTGATGTGACTGGTGATAGAAGCAAGGTCCAATGCTGTAAAGAGCAATATTGCATAGGAACCTGGAGTGTTAGGTCCATGAATCAAGGCAAATTGGAAGTGGTCAAACAGGAGACGGCAAGAGTGAACATCGACATTCTAGGAATCAGCAAACTAAAATGGACTGGAATGGGTGAATTTAACTCAGATGACCATTATACCTACTACTGTGGGCAATAATCCCTTAGAAGAAATGGAGTAGCCATCATGGTCAACAAAAGAGTCTGAAATGCAGTACTTGGATGCAATCTCAAAAATGACAGAATGATCTCTGTTCATTTCCAAGGCAAATCATTCAATATCACAGTAATCCAAGTCTATGCCCCAACCAGTAACACTGAAGAAGCTGAAGTTGAATGGTTCTATGAAGACGTACAAGACCTTTTAGAACTAACACCCCCAAAAGATGTTCTTTTCATTATAGGCGACTGGAATGCAAAAGCAGGAAGTCAAGAAACACCTGGGGTAACAGGAAACTTTGGCCTTGGAATATAGAATGAAGCAGGGCTAATAGAGTTTTGTCAAGAGAATGCACCGGTCATAGCAAACATCCTCTTCCAACAACACAAGAGAAGACTCTACACATGGACATCACCAGATGGTCAACACTGAAGTCAGATTGATTATATTCTTTGCAGCCAAAGGTGGAGAAGCTCTATACAGTCAACAAAAACAAGACCAGGAGCTGACTGTGGCTCAGATCACCAACTCCTTATTGCCAAATTCAGACTTAAATTGAAGAAAGTAGGCAAAACCACTAGATCATTCATGTATGACCTAAATCAAATCCCTTATGATTATACAGTGGAAGTGAGAAATAGAGTTAAGGGACTAGATCTGATAGATAGAGTGCCTGATGAACTATGGAATGAGGTTCGTGACACTGTACAGGAGACAGGGATCAAGACCATCCCCATGGAAAAGAAATGCAAAAAGGCAAAATGGCTGTCTGGGGAAGCCTTACAAATAGCTGTGAAAAGAAGAGAAGCAAAAAGCATAGGAGAAAAGGAAAGATATAAGCATCTGAATGCAGAGTTTCAAAGAATAGCAAGGAGAGATAAGAAAGCCTTCCTCAGAGATCAATGCAAAGAACTGGAGGAAAGAACAGAATGGGAAAGACTAGAGATCTCTTCAAGAAGATTAGAGATACCAAGGGAACATTTCATGCAAAGATGGGCTTGATAAAGGACAGAAATGATATGGACCTAACAGAAGCAGATGATATTAAGAAGAGGTGGCAACAATACACAGAAGAACTGTACAAAAAAGATCTTCATGACCAAGATAATCACGAAGGTGTGATCACTCACCTAGAGCCAGATATCTTGGAATATGAAGTCAAGTGGGCCTTAGGAAGCATCACTATGAACAAAGCTAGCGGAGATGATGGAATTCTAGTTGAGCTGTTTCAAATCCTGAAAGATGATGCTGTGAAAGTGTTGCACTCAACATGCAAGTAAATTTGGAAAACTCAGCAGTGGCCACAGGACTGGAAAAGGTCAGTTTTCATTCCAATCCCAAAGAAAGGCAATGCCAAAGAATGCTCAAACTACTGCACAATTGCACTCATCTCACACGCTAGTAAAGCAATGCTCAAAATTCTCCAAGCCAGGCTTCAGCAATATGTGAGCTGTGAACTTCCAGATAGTCAAGCTGGTTTTAGAAAAGGCAGAGGAACCAGAGATCAAATTGCCAACATCTGCTGGATCATGGAAAAAAGCAAGAGAGTTCCAGAAAAACATCTATTTCTGCTTTATTGACTATGCCAAAGCCTTTGACTGTGTGGATCACAATAAACTGTGGAAAATTCTGAAAGAGGTGGGAATACCAGACCACCTAACCTGCCTCTTGAGAAACCTATATGCTGGTCAGGAAGCAACAGTTAGAACTGGACATGGAAGAAAAGACTGGTTCCAAATAGGAAAAGGAGTACGTACGTCAAGGCTGTATATTATCACCCTGTTTATTTAACTTCTATGAAGGGTACCTCATGAGAAATGCTGGACTGGAAGAAACACAAGCTGGAATCAAGATTGCCAGGAGAAATATCAATAACCTCAGATATGCAGATGACACCACCCTTATGGCAGAAAGTGAAGAGGAACTAAAAAGCCTCTTGATGAAAGTGAAAGAGGAGAGTGAAAAATTTGCCTTAAAGCTCGCCATTCAGAAAACGAAGATCATGGCATCTGGTCCCATCACTTTATGGCAGATAAATGGGGAAACAGTGGAAACAGTGGCAGACTTTATTTTTGGGTGCTCCCAAACCACTGCAGATGGTGACTGCAGCCATGAAATTAAAAGACACTTACTCCTTGGAAGAAAAGTTATGACCAATCTAGACAGCATATTCAAAAGCAGAGACATTACTTTGCCAACAAAGCTCCCTCTAGTCAAGGCTATGGTTTTTCTAGTGGTCAAGTATGGATGTGAGAGTTGGACTGTGAAGAAAGCTGAGCACCAAAGAATTGATGCTTTTGAACTGTGGTGTTGGAGAAGACTCTTGAGAGTCCCTTGGACTGCAAGGAGATCCAACCAGTCCATTCTAAAGGAGATTAGTCCTGGGTGTTCATTGGAATGACTGATGCTAAAGCTGAAACTCCAGTACTTTGACCACCTCATACGAAGATTTGACTCATTGGAAAAGACTCTGATGCTGGGAGGCATTGGGGGCAGGAGGAAAAGGCGATGACAGAGGATGGATGGCATCACTGACTTGATGGACGTGAGTTTGAGTGAACTCAGGGAGATGGTGATGGACAGGGAGGCCTGGTGTGCTGGGATTCATGAGGTTGCAAAAAGTTGGACACGACTGAGTGAATGAACTGAACTGAACTGAACTGATGGTAATGAGTGTGATAAGAAGTATTAATAGCAGGATGCCAAATACACCTTGAATTCAGCACCAATAGAAAATTTTTGATAGACCACATGGGAGTTGAGGGATAAAAAAGAGAATTGAATTGTTGTTACCTATGATAACAAACATTGTGAATGAGTTTGTTTGGAGATGAATCCTAGAAACTAAGTTTTGAATATATTCTGTTTGAGAGGCCTACTATATACTAAAATTGATAGGTCAGGCAGGCATCTGGCTATATGGATTTGAGTCTGGATTTTGGAGAGAAAACTGAGCAAGAGATATTAATTTGTGAGCATATAGGTGGTATTTTAATTTATGAAACTGGTTGTGATCATTAAGGCAGTGAATGCAGACAACATAAGGACAAAGCCTGAACTTTGGGCATTCTAACAGTTAGACATGAGGTAAATAGAGAAACCCAAAGGAGACAGGAAGTGGCAGCCAAGGAGACAGTGAGAAAATACGATGAAGGTACTGAATCTGGAGAACAAAGGAGAAAGTGCTTCCAGGAAAAGGATGCCATTAATTGGGTTAATGTTTCTTACAGATGAAGTCTGATGTGGGCTGAAAAATGAGCACTGGGTTTAGTGATATGGAGACCACTGTGCTGTGCTTAGTTGCTCAGTCATGCCCGACTCCTTGTAACCCCATCCATGGACTGTAGCCCACCAGCCTCCTCTGTCCATGGGGATTCTCTAGCAAGAATACTGGAGTGGGTTGACATGCCCCTCTCCAGGAGATCTTCCCAACCTAGGAATTAAACCCAGGTTTCCAACATTGCAGGTGGGAGACAACAGGGAAGCCCAAGAATACTGAAGTGGGTAGCCTATCCCTTCTTCAGGGGATCTTACTGGCCCAGGAATCAAACTGGAGTCTCCTGCATTGCAGACAGATTCATTACCAGCTGAGCTGCCAGGGAACCCATGGAGACAACAAGTTACTGTGAAAAGAATTTTCGGTAGAGTAATGAGACAAAGCATGATTGAAGAAGGTGCAACAGAAAAGGAGGAGAAACTTTAGAAACAGTAAGTTAAAGAAGGTCTTTTTCAAGGAACTTTGCCATAACAACAACAACAGCAAAAAGTAAATAAAGAGAGCAACAGGTAGCAAGGAAAGGAAGGTCAAAAGAGGATTTTTGTTTTATCTTCCTATTATCTATCTATCAATCTATTATATATCTCTATCATAGGCTTCCCAGGTGGCACAGTGGTAAAGAATCCACCTACCAATTCAGGAGATGCAAGAGATTCAGGTTTGATCCCTGGGTTGGGAAGATCCCCTGGAGTTGGAAATGGCAATGCACTCCAGTATTCTTGCCTGGAAAATTCCATAGACAGACAAGCCCAGTGGGTTACAGTCCACTGGGTCACAGAGAGTCAAACATGACTGAGCACACATTTTTACATAAAAAAAAAACTCTATCATTTATCCATTCATTCATATTTATTCAATAGTGGAAGAAATGTTGATAGGCTAAAATGATTGATCCAATATAAGGGGGGAAATAATGGCTTTGAGGAGAAGGGAGAACTGTTCAAGCAATGACCTTGAGGAGGCACAAACAGATAGGATCTCATGACAGGGTTAGGATGGGTTTTACCTGGAAGCATGAAGGTATCTCTGAAGCCCTGTGAAGAATGTTAGGTGCAGAATTTGGACACAGATGCCATGAAACAGGTATTTGCAATGTGGGAACACGTGAAAATTCCTGGATTGCTATTCCCTTTCTCAGAGTGGCAAGAAGCAAAGTTGTTGGTTGAAAGTAAAACTGTAGGCAGTTTTGGAGGTTTGATGAGGGAAAATCAGGGATGAAATGAATACCAGAAGAATGGAGGAGTTTGGTCTGGGAAAATGAAATAGCTGAGTCAAGTTTCTCTTGAAATAGGACAAGGTCTTTGAAGTGGTCCTCTTAAATCATGAAATTTTTCATGAGGCTTATTCTCTGTGTTACTGCTTCTTGTGTTCAGTGCAGATATGGTCAATACAGACTTTTCTGATCACTGCGACCATGTGAGGCTAGTCACCTGGCTCAGTACCATCTCCAGAAATATGTAGTGCCATGGGCCATTGTGTGAACAGGCTCAACATCCCATGGGGGGCTCTTTTGCTGATGACAGAGCGCTTGAAGGGATGTTACAAACAGGTTAGACAATTCTCCCAAAGGGGAAGGGTGCTACATTTATTAGAGAAACCACTATGTCATTAATAATAAAAGGGGAACAGCTCCTCAGCACCCTTTCAAAAAGCTGGTATTACTTGAGTGGTAGTGATTATACATTTAGACCAGATAGATTTTTTTTTTTTTTTTTTTTTACCCATGATCAGCAGCACAGGGGAAGACATGCAGCAAGACTGTAGTTTGCTCAGACATATTCTAAAAAGAGAAAGGCAAGGGAATTGAGGGTATGTGCAAGGAAAGAGTGATAATGATTGACCAGGGTAAAAGTTGAGGAGGAGAAAAGAGGATATGGGGCCAGGGGCATGAGGAAGAGAGGGGAAAAAGTGGCAAGATGGTGTGACTGTTAAAGATCTAGAGAGTGAGATAGAAAGATGACAGGGATGGTCAGAGACTGGAAAATTAGGAAGTAGTACTGTGGAGGGTTTGTAGATATTAGAATGTCAAGGTGGCAAGGAACCTGGACCCTGCTTTAACTCCTACTTTTCCTTTTTCTTATTCTCTTCAATAGCTCCACCTTCTAAAGGTAAATTATCCTTTACAAGCTAGAAGATGCAGAATCTTGCCCAAAAGAATGGATGGGGAAAAAAGGGTGGTGGTCAAGAGACCATGAAAACCTACAAAGAAAGATGGCAGCCAAGATGTTCAAATAATTCACGCTTAGTACATATTTTATCTTTTAACTCTGAAAAATCATTTATTTTTACAAACTTGAGTGGTTTATTGATGATTCTATTTCAATAAATAGGTGATAAATAAATAAATTTGTGTCTCTGTCTGCAGTATGGATGAGCTGAAAATTGAAAAAAAAATACATATGATCACCAATTGATTAAATAATGCAATGCCTGTCAACAACTTCACTCTTTTTCCACCATTGAATTGACTAATTGTTTTCCCGCACTGGAAGGACACAATATGGTTTTGAAGGTTTATACAGGAGACCAGATTGTCTGATACCATATCAAGGGGATCTATTGTTCTATATGACACATTTTCTTTTGTTTAAACTTTTCTGAGAAGGCCATTACTAACTAGAAAAGAGGAAGGGGAGTAGAGCTTTATATTCTTTTGGGAAAGGTAGAGTTAAGCAATGCTGAAATTATGGAAATTATTAATATATGCATAAAATCTTATATGAAAAATAGCAGCCATACAAAGGCAGATAGTTTTGATAGCTCCTACAAGCTAAATGCCCTGGATTGAGATAGTTATGGATCACGGGTGACAAATAATGATAATTTAATTTGGACTATCTAACCAAAAGATGAATAATTTACCAAGTTAAGCTAATAAACTTGTACTTTATTTAAGAGACAATTATTTTAAAATTATGTATTCATACATATGGGGCTTCACTGGCAGCTCAGTCAGTAAAGAATCTGCCTGCAATGCAGGAGACCTAGGTTCTATATATATGCTATTGCTACAAAATTCATATATAACAAATTTTATAGAGATAGTATGTATTTATATATTAACTATACATGTGAATAAAATGTATATTTAACATAAATTTCATAAAATCTCAATAATAGTTGATTATAGCCTCTTGGTGAGTTAAGTTTTTTCGTAAAAAGGTTTGTTTATGGCTGAGTAATTTATTCCATTGTACACATGTACCACAGTTTCTTTATCCATTCATCTGTCGATGGTCATATAAGTTGCTTCCATGTCTTAGCTATTATAAATAGTTCTGGGATGAACATTGGCATACATGTGTCTTTTTCAGTTTTGGTTTCCTCAGGTTATATGCTTCATTGTGGGACTGTTGGATCATATGGTAGTTTTATTTCTAGTTTTGAAAAGACTCTCCGGTGGGAGGAAAGTTCAAGAGGGAAGGGATATTTGTACATCTATGGCTGATTCATGTTGATGTATGGTAGAAACCAACATGATATTGTAAAGAAGTTATCCTTCATTTAAAAATAAATAAATTTTTGAAAATCCTAAAAAAAAAAAAAAAAAGGTTTGCTTACACTTTTCCAACAAAGTTGGAAAAAGTAGTCTTGCTCTCCTGAACTGGGAGAATGTTTCAGGTTCTCTTTGCAGATGTCCTTCCAAGGCTATGCTCCTGACTTTGACACCACAATTTTGTGTATAAGTATGTCTGCGCGTGCACACACACACACACACACACACACACTTTTTTTTAATTGAAGGAGTTTCCCAAATTGTTAAATTCTAGAACTAAAGAAGCCTGGATTCAGTTCTGTCTTTGATCATCTTAAACACAAATGCATTCAGACTAGCAACTGCACAATTCTAATGTAGTTTGGTGTAATATAAAATCTCAGACTCATTAAATAGTTTTTTCTTCCCTGGCTCAGATTCAAATCAAGCTTGGAAAGTTTGGCCGAGTGGCAGAGGTGGGGGAGTGGGGTGCTGCTGGCTTCTCTTCTCTTGTCTTTGCTCCCCTCCTGCTCTGGTCAGCTTCTGCTATCGACCTCTCGAAGCCTGGTCTCAGAGGGAATAATCATGGTTGGCTGGTTCAGTAGCGATCTGATGTCACTGACTGCCCCCACAGCAAATGATCTCAAACTAACTCCTTCTCTCTTATACATTGCTTTGGTGGAGTCCTTGGCAATTTTTTTCTTTTTCTGAGTCTTCTAGGCTGCTCACCTGATGAGGACAATATCTTTCCTGGGATGGTTACCTGTGAGTCTTCCTCTGCCCCTAGATTCCAGTATCTACCCCTCTATTTTGGTATCTCCTTACCCTATCAGATCAAGGGCTCCGTGGGATCCCTTTTAAGGGCTCTCCATAGCAAGGCCCATGTTTGGAATCTGGCCCATGTTGGAAACTTCTCTGGGTGCAGAAATGGAGATTGACCCAGTGTACTCCCCTCCTTTTTCTCTGAGCCTCAGTTTTCATAAATGTCTCCACGTCATTTTCCCTTGACTTGAGGTTAAGGGGAAGCACCACATCACTTCCCCATGGATGGGGTGTGTGGTTGTCAGCAAAGCTCACTGACAGTCATCTTGAAAGAAATCGTCTCAGTCCTTCAATTGTTTTAGACTGAAGATAGCTACTAGCTAGTGCTGACAGTGCCAGTATGGGACTCCTCTCGTCTCTTCTCCACATTTATTTGAAAATCCTGAAGGAATGGTTTAAATTAGCATTTGTCTTAACATCCAGGTGGATTTAGACCTTACTGTTTTGTGCTTCACCTTGAATAGATTATGTGAAAGAAGGAACAGTGACATTTAATAACCTGTTGTAGTCCAAAACTGGAAAAATACAGCAACACAGAGATAAGTCTGCAAGAATATTTTGGAAAATGGAGCCAATGTACAAAAATGGCACAATAATACTGTAATGTGAGATGCTGAACACCCAAGTCTGGAAGGACAACTTGACACTGTGTGCTCAGAATAAAACCTTTGTTTCTGACTTAGCCAATGAGGCACATCTTTATTTAAAGTGGCCTATAATTTTCTTTTCTAATCCAAGTTTTGACTTCTTAAGGAGAAAAAAAGACAGTTGTATAGAAATGCAAAATCTAAGAACCAAAGGACCTCATTTCATGTTGTAAATGAGGCCACAAGGCAAAGTGTCTATTTAAGTTTCAACAATTTTATATTCTGGCTATTTCCTTGGTCATATGGATCCAATGCTACACCAAAATCTTCAGGCATCTTCATTAGCCTAGAAAAATGTACTGTCCAAACACCCAGTAGGTTTATGTATTCTAGCCTAAACTGGTCCTCATAAAGAAATAAAATTTTAATTTCGATCTCCATACTGTCTTTGGTATGGGAAATAGATTAGCTTAAAAGATTGTATTGTGTCAATGGGATAAAAGGATTAAAATGTTAAATTTTAATACAGATGATCCTTGATTACCTGTATCATAATGGCAGAATTTATGAATTATCTCAGTTTTCAAATACTTGTTTGAGAGATAGTATGACAAACAACTCGCACTTGTAGATACAGGTACACATTCTTAGGTCAGAATCAACTGTCACAAAACCTATAGTAAAATGAATAATCTGCTAGAATCCTCTCAGTTTGGCTTGTCTTGACTCGAGATCGAGTAAGCCAGGCAAAGCCAGAGTTCGGATGTCTTTGAAGATAGGCTCAAGAGTTCGTCTGATCGGCCGGAAGTGTGGTGAGCACTCTCGCGATAGCTGAAGGTACCAACAATGATGACGGCCCCTTGGAGGAAGGAAGAAAAGGAAGGAAGAGAAGACCGGAAGTGCAACATCTTGAGCAGCCAAGGCAGAAAGCAACCTGACTTTCTTTACCAGAAGCCCTTTTCCAGGGTATAAGGAAACGGTCCGCCTGGCTGGAAGTCCTACATCTTTGAACTCCCCCATCTTTTCAGTTTTCCTGTCATCTATGCTTCTGTGCTCTTCCCCATTTTATCTGTATACCAGAAAAGGATTCATTAATATCTCTCTCCTAGCTCCACTAAACGGGTGGAGCCGGCGTTCCTTCCCTGTACTATCATGTAGCTAGGAAGTAGCACGTAGGGGTGGTTGGACCGCTGGGAACCCAAAGGAAGAGCGGAGGGCACAGAACTCTGCTTCTGCCACCAGGACACAGCCTCTTCAGCCTCTCCCCCAGTGCTGTCGCCATGCCCCCTACGGCCCTCTGTCTTCCTGTGGTCGTGGCCACTCTGCTGTGGGGAGCGTCCCCTGTCAGGGGACTCATTCGAGCGACTTCGGACCACAATGGCAGCATGGAATTTGCAGACCTCCCAGCTCTCTTTGGGGCTGCCTTGAGTCAGGAAGGACTTAAGGGGTTTCTCGTGGAGGCTCAGCCAGCCAACGCCTGCAGCCCCATTGCCCCACCTCCCCCAGCCCGGGCCAACGGATCAGTTTTCATTGCACTGCTTCGAAGGTTCGACTGCAAATTTGACCTCAAGGTCCTACATGCTCAGAAGGCCGGGTATGGTGCAGCCGTGGTCCACAATGTGAATTCCAATGAACTGCTGAACATGGTGGGGAGTAACGAAGAAGTCCAGCAGCAGATCTGGATCCCTTCTGTGTTCATCAGCGAAAAGAGCTCTAAGTACCTGCGTGCATTCTTCATCTACCAGCAGGGAGCTCAGGTGCTTCTGGTCCCTGACAATGGATTCCTCTTGACCTATTTCTTCATCCTTTTCTATGGGATTTTGGCAATGTTCATTTTGGGCATGGGAGCCATAGTGATAGTTCATTGTATCCAGTTCCAGAATCAGCGCTGGCAGAATCGGCTGACCAAAGAGCAACTGAAACAGATTCCTACCCACGACTATCTCAAGGGAGACCAGTATGATGTGTGTCCCATCTGTCTGGACGAGTATGAGGACGGAGACAAGCTGAGGGTCCTCCCCTGCGCTCATGCCTATCACTGCCGCTGTGTGGACCCGTGGCTCACTCAGACCAAGAAGACGTGCCCTATTTGTAAGCAGCCTGTTTGCCAGAATCTTGGGGAGGAGGAGCAGGAGGAAGGAACTCAGGTGCAAGTGGGCCACGAGCAAAGGGACCTGAGAAGCCTCCCTGCCTCAGAACGGACCTCACTTCTGGGCTCCAGCACCGTACTTCCCACTAACTTTGGCTCCTTAGCCCCCGCCCCCTTTGTGTTTCTTGGGTCTTCAACAGGTCCCTCATACTCTCCATCCTCCTCTTCCTCTTCCTCTTCTGCTGTCGATCTCATCTGATACTCCCTTTCCTTTCCACCTTTAGCAACAGATTTGCACAGACCCCTTTCCTCCCACAAGTCTCCCAAGTTCAGTGATAGGAGATAGTTCTACCTCAGCTTTCTCCCTTACCCAGCCCCTTCCTCCTGCGGGATTTGGACATGCAGAGGGACTGGGTCTTCACTTAGTGGGTTAATAAAAATGATGCGTGCAAAAGCCATGGGTGAGAGCTGTCAAAAACAATTTAAAAGAACATATTTTTATTATTTGTGTCAAGGATGAAAAAATAATTTGAAATATTATTTTAAGTAACTCAGAATATCTTAAATTGACTTTAGTATATTAACATTTCACATTTGTCCTCATAATGCGATTTCTCATAAAAATTTCAGTGTCTCTCGTTTACTTGTTTTAGAGTGAGTGCATATGAAGTAGACTACACCTACCTAAATGCTTGTCATCAGTTAGTGCCTAAAGAATGCAAAGCCCCTGCAGTGTCTTTCATGAGATAAAAATAACTGGGTTCTAGGTCTCTGATCCTCTACTTTTCCTGTAAAGTGGCTCTGTAAAAAGATTTAGTTGCCTTATAGCATGTGATCATTAGTATTCTAACCTTACTAATTGGGGTGGAATTTTAAGAGAATGCTTTTTAGCTTTGTCTTTCCCTCTCTTGAAATTAAAAACTGATTTAAGTGAAGGAAACATGCAACATCAAATACTTTTCACCTGAGAGTGGTAACTGTTCATCCATGCCGAGTGTCTTCTGTGTCTAGAGATACCTGTGTAATTGCAAAAGATGGGAGTTGTATAATACAGAACTATTGAATATGACCTTCCTTTTTAGAAATTAAGGTCATTTTCACCCTTTAATGATTGTTAATGTTAGCTAAGCTATTTTTCATTTGTATGGCCAATTTCAACTCATCTCAAACTTTCAAACACTACATTGATAATGCAATGACTAAATACTCTCAATGTAGCTCTTTGGATTTGAATGTTTTGTTTCATGCAAGCCTTGAAATAAACTCCTAAACCACACTGAAAACCTTCTATTTTGGAATGCAGAATCAATAATCATAAGATTTACTATTTAAATTAATATACAATTGTGTTTCCATAAAGATGCATTTAAGATGGTAATTCTAGTTCCAGTTCAGTTCAGTTCAGTCGCTCAGTCTTGTCTGACTCTTTGTGACCCCATGAATCGCAGCACGCTAGGCCTCCCTGTCCATCACCAACTCCCGGAGTTCACTCAGACTCTTGTCCATCGAGTCCGTGATGCCATCCAGCCATCTCATCCTCTGTCATCCCCTTTTCCTCCTGCCCCCAATCCCTCCCAGCATCAAAGTACTTTCCAATGAGTCAACTCTTTGCATGAGATGGCCAAAGTACTGGAGCTTCAGCTATAGCATCATTCCTTCCGAAGAAATCCCAGGGCTGATTTCCTTTAGAATGGGCTGGTTGGATCTCCTTGCAGTCCAACGGACTCTCAAGAGTCTTCTCCAACACCACAGTTCAGAAGCATCAATTCTTTGGCACTTAGCTTTCTTCACAGTCCAACTCTCACATCCATACATGACCACAGGAAAAACCATAGCCTTGACTAGATGGACCTTTGTTGGCAAAGTAATATCTCTACTTTTCAATATGCTATCTAGGTTGGTCATAATTTTTCTTCCAAGGAGTAAGTGTCTTTTAATTTCATGGCTGCAGTCACCATCTGCAGTGATTTTGGAGCACCCAAAAATGAAGTCTGACACTGTTTCCACTGTCTCCCCATCTATTTGCCATGAAGTGATGGGACCAGATGCCATGATCTTCGTTTTCTGAATGTTGAGCTTTAAGCCAGCTTTTTCACTCTCCTCTTTCACTTTCATCAAGAGGCGTGTTAGGTCTTCTTCACTTTCTGCCATAAGAGTGGTGTCATCTGCATATCTGAGGTTATTGATATTTCTCCTGGCAATCTTGATTCCAGCTCGTGCTTCTTCCAGCCCAGCGTTTCTCATGATGTACTCTGCATAGAAGTTAAATAAGCAGGGTGACAATAAGGTCCTATTAAATCAATTGCCAATACTACTGCAATTGCTTATCTATTCTATTTACTAATGTTATGTTCCAGTTTTTTGATTTGATATTTCTCACAATATGCATTGTTTGGCCGGAGGTTGCATTGATAAGCATTATCTGACATTGAAGGAAGGCTGTAGTATGCGTGGTCCCCAAGGAACAGATTCTGAGGTAGAGCTTTGTGTACATAAATTGAATGAGCTTAAGAAGTGGAGGGTGGAGGTAAAAGTTGGAGGATGGTGTTGCTGCACTGGAAACCTTAGCAGACCCCCTCCATATCCACTCCCACCCCCATCCCTGCCCTCAGAGAGCCCTGGAGCTGGAATTGCCCTGCAGCATTGTTCTGCAAATTGAAGCAAAAGAGTTGAGTCCCTGTGCCCCTTAAATGATCTGTCATTTATTCCAGGCCATCACAGGGACAGAGGAAGGGCATTGGGTTGGGCAACTTTGTTCATACAAGGACAATTCCTGGAGAAAGACTCAGCTGTATGAGAAATTTCACTAGTTTTGTGTATGCACGCACGTGCACGCAAAGGTCCTTTCTGTTTTAATATGATTCTCTGAGTGAGTCAAACTCCAGGAGATAGTGAAGGACAGGGGAGACTGGTGTGCCACAGTCAGTGGGGTCACAAAGGTTTAGTGACATGATTTAGTGACTGAACATCAACAATCCAGAAATTGCCTAACTGATATTTTTATGAGCTTCTTCTAATATGAGTTAATACCAAAAGGGTGGCCTCTGCTAAACTGAGTCAGTTATGAAACGAAAATAGGAAATAAAGAGAGCTAAAGGTTTGCAGCAGAATTTTAGCCCAGTCCCAGGCTCAAAAGTGGTGACTGCTCAATGTCTTGTGTATTCACTACATGAATCTGTATTCATTACAAGCATCTGTTGAGTTTCTATAATGTTCCAAGCTCTGCATGGACCAGTGACAGAGAAGAAAGATCCCATCCCTAATTCACTGGTCTTCAGGAAGAAACAGTCATTTTGTAGCATGATGCTTGTGACAAGTAGCAAGAAGGGATAAATGATCTATAAAGAATAATCCAGTGCTATGCTGGAGTGGCTCATACGGGTTCAAGAGAGCTAGCTGTTAAATTTTTAGGAACCTTGCCACATTGTTGCTAACTATGGGTATTATTAAAAATCATATTATATAAATCTACCATTAAATAAATTCTATTAAAAACATAGTTAATGCATATTCAGGACTTATCACTTCATAATTATTTTATTTTATGCTCTTGAGCTTCTCTATGTTTATTAGGACTATCTAGTGGAAAACCATGTAATGGTGTGTTGCTATGTGTATCTTCCCATCTCTGAGTTCAGTGACATTATATTGGAGCCTGAAATTGACCATGATGGGAGTATTTATGCCACAGAAACTCGCAAATGCTTTCTCCTTCATCTTACTCCATCAGAATATCATTTACTTTTTTGATGATTATCTAGACTTAACAAAGTAATGGAAAAATGTTAATAATATAGATTAAACTTAAATATGTCATGTGAATAGTGCAACAAATTGAGATATTCTTCCAGTATTTGAAAACTACTATCTGATTGGGCAAGTAAGTTTTCATGTCATTGATGAATTAATGAAGTTGTCACAAACATTTCAATTTTCACACTTTTTTTTAACCTTATTAAAATAATGGAAATATCAATATTTATGAAAGAGCTACATTAGTTTGTCAATGATATGAACCACTTCTGAACTGGGAAGTAATCAAACATTTATTCATAGACTAATTTTATGAAATCATGGTGGAATTACAACCATAGTATGTCTATGGACACAAGATTTCAGCAAAAATAGGAGAAATATTCTGTGAGAATAAACTGAAATTGACTATGCAATATTTACAACAAAGAGAATATAGCATGTGTTATTATTTTCATTAATTGTGTACTTCATACTCCTTTGCATCAATAAAAATTATGTACATATAGGTGTTCATGAATTTTTTTTTCCCCACAAGAGTGAATTGTTTAACCTTTTCCAGTGCACCCCTAGATAAACCAAAGCTAATACAGAAATTTTCACAGTTACTGTATGAACACATGGAGTGCCATATAAGGACCAAAAAGGCTGGAGTGAGGGGAGGAAGAAGAAGAAAAAGAAGGCTGAACTGAGAGCACCTGAGAATTCAGGCTCCTCTTTTTCTACTTTACTGGGTTCAGCTTTATAGGAGATCATAAAGAAGATAAAATGCACGAGGTCTTTTCCATTCTGTCATCAGTGCATCACAAACGCACTAATTATTGTTTGGACTAGCTGCAGATACTCAAATTCAGCACTTCTTACAGTCCATCCTGCTTCTGATACAATCACATCTGTTGTGAGCCTATTAAGTACTGTTGAAATGACCTGCTTTCCCTCTTGAGATGCTTCTAGGCAGTGTGGCTCTGTGTGCTTCCTCTCAAGTGCTCACCATGGCAGAACTATTTCCTAAAGTTACTTGGGGAATCTCAATCTTCCTCTCACTGTTAGAAGGCACATCTATTAATATTTACAAACAGCAGGGCTGTGTTTTCTAGGCCTTTAGTTCCATATTGTACACAGTGGGGCTCAAAACCTTTGAGACTGTAATGAAATGTTCTACTCAATACACCATAGGAGAACATTTCTTTAGGCAATATTCTACCCTCAGCCCTCCCCAGATCATTTTTCCTGGGTCCCAGGCCTTGACTCTGTCCCCTTCCCATTTATTTTGTTAGTTGACTCATATGGATATACCTTATTTAATCTTTGTAGAAGTCATATGATGGAGTATTTGGCAAATAAATACTTTCAAATTTAAGGTCATGCTTTTTTTTTTCCAGTCAAAATAATTTTACAAAAATTTTAGGACTTTTAAAAAGTGATTTGTAGAAATATTTTTTAAAGATGATGGAGAATTTTTATAACTTAATTTTATTTCTTTAAAAGATACTGTTTTATATTTTAAGTTCCTTATATAGCACCTCCCAAGACTGTAAATTCCTTAAACTATAAATTTCACCTCATTATCCTGAGGTACTAGCTCAGCTTGAATGAATACATAAGTGATTATTTTAAAATCACTTCTTTAAACTTGATTATATAAATAGGTTTTTAAACATTTTTTCATAATGAGGTTAGCTTGTATCAAATCAGTGTGAGAGAAGTCAGTGGCATGTTTTAAAGATGTACTGATGGTAGCAAGGGCACTGCAAATTTCCACAGCCTTTGCCCTTTTCTCAGATAGCCCTTAACTCCACACATTTAAAACCACATCTATTCATCCATACCTCCATCTTTCCACCCAACTACTCAATGAGTCACTCATTTTGTAAGTATTAAGTTATATCTGTTGTTCTGGCTATATAAGGGTATCAGGATAGATATGACCTTACCTTCATGTGAAGAAAAGAATATTAAGCCATCACAAAAATTTGAAAAATACTGTGATAGAAAAATTCTCAGAGTAGAGGACTTTAGGTGGGGGAAAAGTGTCTAGACATAAAAATTTATGGGAGGAAATAAAAATTATGTTGAGACCTAAAGGGTAGATAGGGGTTGACCAAAAATAAGAGAGGCAAGAGGGTTTAGGCTGACTGAAGTATAATACCTGTGAACTTAAAGGGAAAGAGAACACAGCATGTTCTAGGAACAAAAAGACTTGCAGTATTTCCAGGACTTGGACTGTGAAGCAAGACAGAAAGAGAGGCGAAGCGGCCAGTACGAGTAGAGACTGGACTTTGAAAGGCTCATTGAACTTGTTAGAGTTTAAAAATTCTCTTAATTGTCGAGAATGGCTACTAGGTGGGAAGAGAGGGCAAGATGAGATTTGGGAAGCCAGATGGAAAATGGTGCAATAACTCATATGAAGGAGATGGTCACCTGACCTCAGTTACTGGTTGTGGGACTGGGGAATGGGGACGGTATCTCAAGCGAACTCAGCTCCAAGGAACTGGGGGAACATAAAAGGATCCAAATGAAGAAATCTTCACAATCAGAAGACACAGGTAAGACACACATACACATCTCTGTGTGGGCTAGGTGTATCATCTTCATAAAGGTGATCTTTTATATTTGAGAGTTATTGTTTAGTTTTTCTTTTGAACAAAACCGATTAACCTAACAGTAGAAGAGATGGAAGAAACAAAGAAGGGAATTGAAATAGAGGACTATTTTCTGGTATTCTCTACATTTATTGTTTAACTTGGGAGCAAAATCAAAATGAGGTGCCAGACTGTGCTTAATATACATGCTCCCTGAGGCTATGCATATAATGTGTTTGGACAAACCAGAGGCAGAGTCAGGGTCTCTGGCGATATCTTTCAAAGGGAATTAAAAACCACAGACAGGGACCAAAAAGCTGGGAGGACATTTCAGGTCTGTCCTCTTGATTGAAAAGGGCACTAAAGGCTTTGTAACAATTTCAGGAGAAAGCAGATAGTAGTAAATAATAATTGCTGTATGAAAGCATGGCATTATTGGTTTATAAAAGCCCACTCAAAGTTTTAAAAATCAGAGACATATTTCTATAATATTTATCTAGAACATAGACATAATGCTTAAAGAAGCTTCATTAGTAAATTTGATCTTTATTCAACATTTGACCATGATTAGTAATTATTTGCGGATGATTTGCTCTTGTTATCATAGTAGGTTATTGTTCTTATGAATTTCAAACTACCTGTTTTTTTTAAAAGATAATTTTATTTACTTAAAGATGAAGAGGATCTTTGTTGTCTGAGATTGCCTGTCGAGCACTTAATAGTCAAAGAGATGGTTTAGTTTGCCTGGAAAAGGAAATGTGACCCTGGGATTACACCCTTGAGAGATGATACTTCAATTCAAATTGGGATTCACAGAGTAATTGCAGCCTGTGGTAATGCATCTTCAACATCTTAAAATAGCTGTTATATGGGTAGAGCTTTCCCCTAGAGGAATGGCAGTGTTCACTAAGAGACGTCTTTTGTCTCTTTCAAACCACTAGAGCAGCCTTTGAACAAGGCTGAACAAAGAAGCACAATATTTAATATTTTTCTAGAGTGATTTGAAAATTCACTGCAAACAAATATATTCTCTGTTTTGGATTGTGCTGCAAATAAAAAGTAAATAAAGCAAGTAAACAAAATAGTGTCTGAAATAACTTCATGTTTGGGTTATTTTGGTGTGTGTGTGTCTGTGTGCTTCTAATAGTAGCCATAAAATTTGGACCTTCTGGAGCTCTTCCTTAATGTGCAAACAAGTAACTGAACAAACTTTTCATGTATTGGGTCATTAAACAGATTTTCTCTGTGTTCTTTTCAGAAAAACATAAAGAATTAAAGAGGGAGAGGGTGGGATGATTTGGGAGAATGGCAATGAAACATGTATAATATCATATATGAAACGAGTCACCAGCCCAGGTTCAACGCATGATACTGGATGCTTGGGGCTGGTGCACTGAGACGACCCAGAAGGATGGTACGGGGAGGGAGGAGGGAGGAGATTTCAGGATGGGGAACACGTGTATACCTGTGGTGGATACATGTTGATGTATGGCAAAACCAATACCATATTGTAAAGTAATTAACCTCCAATTAAAATATATAAATTTATATTAAAAAAAGTCACTATGTTTTCTATCCCTAGTAGGCAAACAGTGATTGACAGCTAACAGTGAGACATTTCTTAATTCTTAATTGTACAAATTGAGCCAGTGGTTTTCTTAAATATACAGTGAACTGAGTTGTTTCCCTTTTTTTTGTTGTTGGTGAGAGTTTGGACAAGAAATTTTAAAAATCTCCTTTAGAAAAAAGGCCCTTAAAGGGTTCTTTATTCACACAGAGAGTTGTAAAACACAGAAAAACATGAAGATGAAGTGGAATGTGGCAGATGGGAAGCTAGACCACACCTAAAAGATAAGAGACTGTGAGAGTCATTGTTTCCTCACATCCAGAACTGATTAGATGACAAACTGCCTCCAAGGAAGACTGTTAGGAAGAGAGTATGCTTATCATGTCTGACTCTTTGTGACCCCATGGACAGTAGCCTGCCAGGCTTCTCTGTTCTTGGGATTTCCCAGGCAAGAATATTGGAGTGACTTGCCATTTCCTACTCCAAGGATCTTCTCAACCCAGGAATTGAACCCAGGTCTCCTGCATTGCAGGCGGATTCTTTACCATCTGAGGCACCAGGGAAGACCTGGAAAGAGAGTACCTCAGTTGAGATGAGAGAGCATGACTGTCAGAATGGTTATGAAAGTTCTAAATCAAGAAGAAAAGACAAAACCCATCAGAAAGCAATTGAAAAGATTGAGAGTCCAGAGAGAATGAATTTATATCACATTGGAAGAGCAAGAAAATAAATGACAGACAGGTAGCAAGCTTGGGTGATCAAGTGGACTGAGATAATAAGAGGAAAGACAAAATGTCTTCAGGTTGATCAAATCAGTTCAGAAATGAAATCTGCAAGTGCCCAGAGGCAGTTAGGCAATTAATTTAGAAATCCTTGAATATATGGTAGATGCTTAAAGGAAGTCCATTGGATGCAATAGAGCACAGGCAGAAACTTGGCATTAAAAATAAAATATCAGAGGCTCCAGGGCCCAAAGACTACGAGAGTAGAAACAGAGAGAGATGCAAGGTGCAAGCCAGGCAATGTCAACAGGCAGCACAGCTCTAGAAGCTGGGGAGCAGGGTAGATTCACTAGAACTCTACTCAAAAAGCATGGGTTGCCTGGTGGGTACACTGAATGTGTTACAAGCACAAGGAAATATCAAGGTTGATTCTTTTTCCTCAGAAATCTGAAAATCTGATAGGGAGTCTACCATCAAACATTCCCCTTTCTAAATCAAACAGATGGAGGTCTCTTGTAGAGCTGCTGCTATACACGGCTTTACATTTATTTTGCTTTATATTAGGTAGGCTCCAGAGAAAGCAATGGCATCCCACTCCAGTACTCTTGCCTGGAAAATCCCATGGGTGGAGGAGCCTGGTGGGCTGCAGTCCATGGGGTCGTTAAGAGTCGGACACGACTGAGCGACTTCACTTTGACTTTTCACTTTCATGTATTGGAGAAGGAAATGGCAACCCACTCCAGTGTTCTTGCTTGGAGAATCCCAGGGATGGGGGAGCCTGGTGGGCTGGTGTCTATGGGGTCGCACAGAGTCAGACACGACTGAAACGACTTAGCAGCAGCAGCAGCAGGAAGGCTTCAGCCCCCAGTCAGCCTGGTCCAAAGGCTTACGTGTGCAAGGTTTGCAACAGTCCTGGGAGAAGTGACTGCTGCATGGGTGGGGAATAGACTGAGACTCTTTCTTGACATTCACCCTAATTTGCCTTCTAGGCATGTAGCCAAGGGATGCTGAGCCGCACAGTAGTTCTGGAGCCTTTTCCTTGGCCATGCTAAGCATGCGGCCCAAGATGAAACTGCACAAAAGGTCTTTAGTGTGGTATTGATGAAAGAAATAAGGTTTGATTTGTTAAGAGCAGTATTAGTAGTGGCCGTAACCATGTTATGGAAAAGTCTTAGCTACTCTAAGGAATGAATTTAATTCCTTAGGAAACAAGACTTAACAAGACCTAACAGAACAGCCCAGCGTGATCATTGTCATCCTTCAGTCGTCACACTATGCCATTGCAACCATTTTCCTTTTGCTGCTGATAAAGAATCTCTCTTACTTTTCCATAACTGGTCCAGTAAATCTATGTTTGGTCAAATACTTGACTGTACTCTCTAGATATTCTCTGTTTAGGCGGATGATACTGGGATACAAGAAAGAGCATACAGCAGGATGTGGGAAACCACATGCGTAGGGCCAATTCATGTCATTGTTTGTTTTTGTATATAAAATTTTACTTAAACATAGCCATATTCATTCAGTTATTGTTGTTATTCAGTCACTAAGTTGTGTCCAATTTCTTGCAACCCCATGGGCTGGTAGGACACCAGGTTTTCCTGACCTCTACTATCTCCCAGAGTTTGCTCAAATTCATGTCCACTGAGTTGGTGATGCTATCTAACTATTCCATCCTCTGCCACCCTCTTCTCCTTTTGCCTTCAGTCTTTCCCAGCATCAGAGTCTTTTCCAATAAAACAACTCTTTGCATCAGGTGGCTAAAGTATTGAGCCTCAGCTTCAGCATCAGTCTTTTCAATGAATATTCAGGGTTGAGCTCCTTTAAGATTGATTTGTCTGATCTCTTTGCAGTCCAGGGGACTCTTCAAGAGTCTTCTCCAGCACCACAGTTTGAAAGCATCACTTGCATATCACCCATGGCTACTTTCCTGCTACAGCTGCAAAGTTGAATAGTGCTGTTTGGTCACAGTCAAAACTATATACTCTATGACCCTTTGAGGGGAAAAAAAAAAAATGTCTGTTGACTCCTATTCTACAATCAGGCTTCCCAGGTGACATAGTGGTAAATAATCCACATGCAAATGCTGGAGACTCAAGAGACTTGGGTTCAATCCATGGATTGGAAAGATCCCTTGGAGTAGAAAATGGTAACCTGCTTCAGTATTCTGGCCTGGAAAATTCCATGGACAGAGGAGCCTGGCGGCTACAGTCCACAAGGCCACAAAGAATTGGACATGACTGAGCACACATCTATCTGTCTGACTATTCTACCACCATATATTGCCCAGTGCTTAAAAGAGGCTAATTTCAAATCCCACCTTTTCCATTTCCTAGCTTTGTGACCTTGGACAATTTATCTAACTCTGCCCTTCAGTTTTCATACCTGCAATGTAAGGTAATGTAATAATCTGTAATGTAAGGTAATGTAAGGAGAAAGGGATGACAGAGGATGAGAGTTGGATGGCATCACCAACTCAATGGACATGAATCTGAGCAAGCTCTGAGAGTATGGGTGAGGGACAGGGAAGCCTGGCATGCTGCAGTCCATGGGGTCACAAATAATTGGACAGGGCTGAGTGACTGAACTAAAGTGAAGTGAAGCCGCTCAGTCGTGTTCGACTCTTTGCGACCCCATGAACTATAGCCTATCAGACTCCTCCATCCATGGGATTTTCCAGGCAAGAGTGCTGGAGTGGATTGCCATTTCCTTCTCCAGGGGATCTTCCCGACCCAGGAATTGAACCCGGGTCTCCCACATTGCAGGCAGACGCTTTACTGACTGAACTAAACTGAAGGTAATAATAGCTCTACCTCATGAGCTTGATATGAGGATTAGTTTGATTAAATCATGAATTCTTAGTACTCATAGTGCTGCAAGTGCTCAATAAAAAATAGCTATTATTATCATTATTTGACAGTACATTATTTAAAAAAATATATTCAGTTCAATTCAGTTCACTCAGCCATGTCTGACTCTTTGTGACCCCATGGACTGCGGCATGCCAGGCCTCCCTGTCCATCACCAACTCCTAGAGTTTGCTCAAACTCATGTCCATTGAGTTCGTGATGCCACCCAGCCATCTCATCCTCTGTTGTCCCCTTCTCATCCCACCTTCAATCTTGCCCAGCATCAGGGTATTTTCTAGTGAGTCAGTTCTTTGTATCAAGCATCCAAAGTATTAGAGTTTCACCTTCAGCATCAGTCCTTCCAATGAATATTCAAAACTGGTTTCCTTTAGGATGGACTGGTTGGATCTCCTCGCAGTCCAAGGGACTCTCAAGAGTCTTCTCCAACACTACAGTTCAAAAGCATCAATTCTGTGGCACTCAGCTTTCTTTATAGTCCAACTTTCACACCCATACGTGACTACTGAGAAACCATAGCTTTGACTAGATGGACCTTTGTTGGCAAAGTAATGTCTCTGCTTTTTAATATGCTGTCTAGGCTGATCATAACTTTTCTTCCAAGGAGTAAGCATCTTTTAATTTCATGGCTGCAGTCACCATCTGCAGTGATTTTGAGGCCCCCCAAAATAAAGTCTGTCACTGTTTCCCCATCTATTTGCCATGAAGTGATGGGACGAGATGCTATGATCTTAATTTTCTGAATGTTGAGCTTAAAGTCAACTTTTTCACTCTCCTCTTTCACTTTCATCAAGAGGCTCTTTAGTTCTTCTTCACTTTCTGCCATAAAAAATATATATATATATATTGGATATCTGCAAAGGGCTAGTCAGTGAGTCTGGGCATTGGAGATGAATTAGGGTATATTCCTCCCCTTAAGGAGTTCATGGTATAATGGGAAAGACAGATGTATACATTGCTGATTATAATATAATGCTATAAATAGATTTTTGTTCAGTGTTACTGGAAATCAGAGGGGAAGTCAATTTGAGTGATGAGATTTGGCCTGAATCTTGAAATATGAGTGGATTTTTGTAAGAAGTGGGGTAAGGTAAGGAAATCCATGAATTCTTTAGGTCTATGTGGAAAAGCTACAGAAGAGGAAAATGGAAGTGTAGAAAATGGGAAGAAGAAAAAGGTTTAATGTAGGTTCAGAAAAATTGCATATTTGAGCTGAGTTAATATGAATGGTGAATTGAAGAACAATGGTATCAAAGTTGGTGTGGAGGCCAATTTTTGAGGTCTACTGATGAGTCATGGAGAGCAGAAATGAATCACATAAGGTGCTTGAAATGGTGCTTATTTATCACTATGTTCTCCATGCCTGACATTGTATACGTTCCTTAATGGAAACTTCAAGTTGCTCACTGTCAACACTGACAATGAAACTGAGCAAGACCCTGTGAGGCTTCTTGGCATGGGAACCCTTCAGCCCCCTGTTTCTTGACTTCTGTCTCTATGACCTTCCCTGAGTTCTTAAGAACAGATTCAAATGGTTGCTAATCTGGGAATGGAGAGGATGAACAGACAGAGGAGATGGAGGGGCAGCCACAGAAACAGTAGTGCAGCCTTGGGTCAGGGTTTGGTTCCACCTCAAAGGATATACATAACATCTTTAAACTCTCTAAGATGTCAGCATTCTTCATACCAGAGAAAGACCACCTGAGGCTACATTAAAGGAACCAGCAAAGCTCATCAAGAAGATTACTTGAGACCAGATTAGAGGAGGGGAGGTCGTGCATATACCCTAATCTTATCAGCACTCTCACCCTTTATAACCTTTGCTATAAAACTGCTCATCAGATCTTCCTGGGTTGGGACACATACTTTTCAGCCCCTGTGTCCTCCCTTGACAATAGCAAATGAAGCTATTCTTTTCTAATTCTCTCCAAGCTCTGTCTTTAAGATTCAATTTGGCATCAATCTCATTATGGGCCCTTTAAGACTAAATCAAGAGTCACTGTTTCCCTTTGTACTTCAGTGTTCTAAACTTGAGAGCATCATAAATGATGAAAGCTGGTCTATCTTTTTTTTTTTTTTTTTCCTGAAGGAATATATATTCAGAGTCAGGAAAAAGAAAAAAAGTGTTCTCTTGTCATTGTGCTAAATTTGACTTTTGGAAGAATACACATAGGACTTGTCACAGAGATTGGATGAGTGCACTCATTTCTTATAAAATGGATGGCGTCATGTTTTTATTTACCTACTTAGGTTGCCCATCTGGTAATATCAAGACTGATGAGAGAATATCAATAAAAGTGATGCGAAAACTCAGGCTTTATGAGCTGTATCTTCCTATGGATCTCAACTCCCTTAGAGGATTCTACTTTCAATGAGAAACACATACCCAAGATAGAAGCTTGTGTACAGGGAGTGGGTGAGAAAAAAGAAAGGGGCATAAAGTGAAAATAACCTTGCTCCAAAGTGTTACCATTTTGCTGGGTGCAAAGATGTTATCAGTTGCTTTAGTCAAGAAACAATCTGGGTTAATTATTACAACCAGAGAAGAAAAAATGTACTGTTCAGTATTAACTATGACTTACTTGAGTTTTGCTTGGTATTTGGCTACAGACAGACCTAGTATTAGACAATCAGTTCAGTTCAGTCACTCAGTCGTGTCTGACTCTTTGTGACCCCATGAATCGCAGCACACCAGGCCTCCCTGTCCATCACCAACTTCTGGAGTTCACTCAGACTCACGTCCATCGAGTCAGTGATGCCATCCAGCCATCTCATCCTCGGTCGTCCCCTTCTCCTCCTGCCCCCAATCCCTCCCAGCATCAGAGTCTTTTCCAATGAGTCAACACTTTGCGTGAAGTAGTCAAAGTACTGGAGTTTCAGCTTTAGCATCATTCCTTCCAAAGAAATCCCAGGGCTGATCTCTTTCAGAATGGATTGATTGGATCTCCTTGCAGTCCAAGGGACTCTCAAGAGTCTTCTCCAACACCACAGTTCAAAAGCATCAATTCTTCGGCGTTCAGCCTTCTTCACAGTCCAGCTCTCACATCCATACATGACTACTGGAAAAACCATAGCCTTGACTAGACGGACCTTAGTTGGCGAAGTAATGTCTCTGCTTTTGAATATGCTGTCTAGGATGGTCATAACTTTTCTTCCAAGTATTAAGCGTCTTTTAATTTCATGGCTGCAGTCACCATCTGCCGTGATTTTGGAGCCCCCCAAAATAAAGTCTGACACTGTTTCCACTGTTTTCCCATCTATTTCCCATGAAGTGATGGGACCAGATGCCATGATCTTCGTTTTCTGAATGTTGAGCTTTAAGCCAACTTTTTCACTCTCCTCTTTCACTTTCATCAAGAGGCTTTTTAGTTCCTCTTCACTTTCTGCCTTTAGGGTGGTGTCATCTGCATACCTGAGGTTATTGATATTTCTCCCGGCAATCTTGATTCCAGCCTGTGTTTCTTCCAGTCCAGCATTTCTCATGATGTACTCTGTATATAAGTTAAATAAGCAGGGTGACAATATATAGCCTTGATGTACTCCTTTTTACATGGAACTAATCAAGAAAGCACATAAAATATGTATAATATGCCGTTTAATCTGCCAATTTTTTAGTGGTTTGGGGCGATAGGTGCTGCAAATCAGATTCTTCCTGGAATAGCTAATATTCACACTGTGATTGCATGGAGTACAGCAATTTGCTATTTAAGTTGAAGCATTAAAATGTACAGCCAACCTCCTTATGTTCTTGAGAAATTAATTCCTTTTTCTCTCTTTATTAGCATTTTCATAAAAATATTCATAAAAATATTTCATTTCATAAAAATATTTTCATTTTCTAAGTGAAAATAAGGATAATGATGGTATATGTTTGCTGGTAAGTAAAAGAACCTGGGGCACAAACTTAAAAGACAGTGTCCTTTTTTTGATAATAAGTAATTAGAGTCCCTTGGATTGCAAGGAGATCCAACCAGTCCATCCTAAAGAAAATCAGTCCTGAAAGTTCATTGGCAGCACCGATGCTTAAGCTGAATCTCTAATACTTTAGCCACCTGATGCAAAGAACTGACTCATTGAAAAAGACCCTGATGCTGGGAAAGATTGAGGGCAGGAGAAGAAGGGAATGACAGAGGATGAGATGGTTGGATTGCATCATCGACTCAGTGGACATGAGTTTGAGTAGACTCCAGGAGTTGGTGATGGACAGGGAGGCCTGGCATGCTGCAGTCCATGGGGTCACAAAGAGTTGAATGTGAGAGTGACTGAACTGAACTGAATGACAACCATTTTTTTTGATACCCCACTTTCCTCACAGCTCTTAGCACTGTGACTTCCTATTGTGACCTATTAAAAGCATGGAAATTCTAGATGTTTCTAAGTATTAACACTATCCTGTGACTTGTGAAGATTATCAAAGAGGTGTTAAAGAAGTTGTAGGGAGAAAGCAGAGAAAGTGCACAGAAGCATGGGAAATTATTCTGTGATTACTGCTCCGTCTATTTCAGACTTTTTTGTTAGGCTTCCTTTCTCTTTCACCCTCCTCATCCAACCGATTAGCAAATACTGTACATTCTATCTTTAAAATAGATCGCAGTTCTGACAGTGGCTCAATATCTTCTCAGCTCTATTACTTTGCACGATTATTGTCTTGTTTCTATTTCCATAGGTGGTCTGCTACATCTCTTCTCTGTGGAACAGCAGGTCTTAAATTGAAGATCAGATCATATTAGTGCCCTGATTGAAACTTCTCATGCCTTCTAATCAGTCTGAAGGTACAATTCCCACTCCTTATCATGGTTCATGAGGCCTTCGTTGGGCAAACTTCTAGAATGTCCCTCAGAGATCCCTGTTTCCCAGTAATCAGGCTCTTACATAATTTCTTATTTAGTATATGAACTAGACCTAGTCATTTATTCTGATAAACAGAATAAGGCAAAGAGATGGGAGCTGACTTCTCCTAGATTACAAAGACTGAGACGTCCATATTCCTGGCAGATTCTATTTCCCCCTTTGTTCACTTTGATGAAACAAGCTGCCATGTTGGAGAGACCCAAAGTGAAAGATCTGAAGATAGCTTTTGGCCAGAAACCAGTGAGAAAGCAAAGCCCTCAGTCCACAGTCCAATAGCTTGCAAGAAACAGAATCGTGAATTCAAAACCCTGTAAATGAGCTTGGGAGTGGATCTTTCTTGACTTGAGACTTCAGATGACCCCACCCTTGGCAAATACCTTGATTGTATTAATAACCCATGAGAGACTTTGAAACAGATGATCCAGCCCAACTGCACATGGATTTCTGATCTATAGAAGCCTGTGAGATGAATGCAAATATTGTTCCTAGCCACTTATTCCTTATTGGAAAAGACTGATGCTGGGAGGGATTGGGGGCAGGAGGAGAAGGGGACGACAGAGGATGAGATGGCTGGATGGCATCACTGACTCGATAGATGTGAGTCTGAGTGAACTCCGGGAGTTGGTGATGGACAGGGAGGCCTGGTGTGCTGCGATTCATGGGGTCACAAAGGATCGGACACGACTGAGCGACTGAACTGAACTGAACTGAACAAGCAATGGATGTGTGGCTGTACAGGATCAGGTCCTAGGTTTCTTCTCAAACCTTGCCTCCCTGTATTTCCCTCTCACTCGCTTTTCTCCAACAACTCTACCTTTGTCTATTCTTTTTGGACATACCAAGATTATTCTGACTGCATGGACTTTTACTGTTTCCTGTGTTTGGAATGTTCTTACCCTAGACCTTCATAGGCTGTTCTTTCATATTTTCAGGCTTTGTTTCAATAATCACCTTTACATAGAAGCTCTGTCTGCCCTGCTTACATGGAGAAGCTATAGCTACTGTCTCCCTTTTTGTTTACCTCCTTTTTGCCCCCACCCCTTCCTCTGTCCTTTTACCTTGCTTTTTTTTCTTTCCTGTCCTTTTTTTTTTTTTAAATTTTATTGGAGTACAGTTGCTTTACAATGTTGTCTTAGTTTCTGCTGTACAGAAAAGTGAATCAGCTATGCATATACATCTATCCCCCCTTTGTTGGATTTCCTTCCCCTTTAGGTCGCCACATAGCATTGAGTAGCATTCCCTGTGCTATACAATAGGTTCTCACTAGTTATTTTATACATAATAGAATCAATATCAATCTCCCAATTCATCCCACCTTCCCCCTCTCCCCACTGGGGTCCATGCATTTGTTCTCTATATCTGTCTCTATTTCTGCTTTGCAAATAGGTTGGTCTGTGCCATTTTTTAGATGCCATATGTATGCATTAATATACAATATGTTTTCTTTTTCTGACTGACTTTACTCTGTTTGACAGTCTTTAGGTCCATCCACATATCTGCAGATGGCATAGTTTCATTCTTTTTTTAAAAAAATTATTTTTTAATTGAATGATAATTACTTTATAGAATTTTGTTGTTTTCTGTCAAACCTCAACATGAATCAGCTTTCTTCCTTTTCTTTATTGTCTGTCTCTTGCTTTATATTTTAAACACCATGAGAGTCAGGGTTTGGTCTGCCCTCAGTGCCTAGGGTATGTAGAGAATAATTAAATATTTATTGAATTAAAGAATATATTTTACTACAACAAGGGGCATTTCCTTATTTATAAAATCATGATATTGAAACAAATACAATTAAATTCACATCTATAGCTAATATTCTTGCTTTATAACTATTATAGCAAAGAAATGAAATATAGCAAATTAAGATGAGATTTGGGGTAAGGAATTTTTTTTTTAAAGAAAACATGGGGCATGTGAGAGACTATAGATACAGAGGATGTGAGATTTATGCACTTGCACAAATACCATCTGGTGCAGAGGTGCCCCATAGAACTTTCTATGATATAGAAATGTTCTATCCTGTGTTGCCCATTGCAGGAGCCATGAATTACCTGTGGTTACTGAGCTCTTGAAATGTGGCTAGTGTGACTGGGTGACTGAGTGTCAATTTTTATTTCATAAAAGTAAATTGAAATGGCCATTTTATATTCTAAAGGGCACAGCTCCTCTTTGGCACTATAATCTTATCTTCCTATCCTCAGCCAAATGAAAGGTAAGGGCATGCTAGAGTGGTACAGTTGTGTGGGTGGATTGACAGCAGAAATTGCTGAATATCTTCTATGTACTTGCGTTAGATTCATGTTGAAAAAGAAAATTCAAAAAATGTTTTCATAGAACCCAAAAGATACTATGAAATAGTACTCCTCCCCAGTACTGATTAAGTGCCTCGCTGTAAGAATGACAATTTTCTACGTGTTTGAAATTTTTCTCTCCCCCCTCATTTTATTTTTTTTCTGTTTTTCAGTTCTATCACTATGGTTTTGAGCCCTGGTGAAAGTAATCAAAATACATGTTGAGGTTTTCTGCCACATCGAGAACAAGTGTTCATTACTTACCAAGAGTAACTTTGTGGATGATTCTGAACTTGAAATAATCCATTTGATTCTCTTGCTGTTTGGATTTATGATGTCTCTCTTGTCATCTGGAATGTAAATCTCTGAGTTTCTGTATTTCTGCCCCTCTTTTCTTAATTATTATCTCTTTTGCCTCCAGAGAGAATCTGAAATGTCTTTTAACAAGTGATAGATGTAATGAAATGTCAACTGCCTCAGCTACACTTTGTATCAAGGGAACTCCCTTAGCCTAGGTGCTCAGCTGTGACTCCTGGTTTCTTAAACAATCCATGTCCTTATTTTTTCTTTGTTTGAAAGAGATGTAGAAGGACATGTTTATTTTCTTAGATAAAAATAATAATGACTCAAGGAAGTGTTCCTTACTAACACACTAATGGGATGAAATCTCTGATAAGGTAGCGTGTTACACCGGACTGGAGATTAAAAGGCTGAATTTAAATGTATGCTCTGTTCTGCATTCATATGTAACCTTGAGGAAGCTGCTAAACATCACTGCTTAGTTTCCATTCTTTCACAGACAAAAATAGGGATGATAATATGCATGTTGCATTAGGAACCTGATAAATCCCTCTATACGAAAACACTTCACACATGGGAAGGGGAGTTGGGGGTTGATGTGAGACTAAATTAACAACAGCACAAAAATGTGGGTGCTCATGTAAGTTTTAGAATGAGATTGAACTTGTTCTTTCTTGACATGTTATATCAGCTCCTCCCCCAGTCTAAATATCCCCTTCTAAATAGGTCTCAAGTCTCATGTTGTTAGGAGAGTCTCCCTGACCTGTGTCTATAGCAAATTACCTTACCTTAAGCATAACTCTTAGGAGTGTCTGAAACCATCAGATGTATTTATTAGACTCTCTCTGTATTGCCTGCCACTCTTCCCACACCCCTGAGGATGTAAATTACTTAAGGGTAGGTATGCTCACTGTTTTGATTACTTCTGTACCCCAATCCAGAAACATTGTCCACATATAGTAAGTGCTCAATAAATAATTTGTTGACTGATGAATAACTCTTAAATTCATCAGGAACATTCCTAAATTCATCAGAAGCCAGCTGCTTTCTTCCATAATAGATTGTTTTTGCTGAATTTATGAACTTTCCCACATATTATTCACTTTAACAACTTGGCTGCCGTGAAAGCCATATTTCCTTCTGGGCTTATTATGGATGGCTGTGGGAAATACAGATAATTTGTCACCCTGAATTCAGGTTAAATATTTTGGCAAAGAGTTCCACAGATTTTCACTGGATGTCAGTACAGTCTGTAGTCTGTTAAGACAGAACAAAATATATGTTTAGACCTAAAAAAGAGGCTATTAGTGTCTGTGTGCCACACTGTTATCACACAACCCTCAGTGAAGTTATTTCTCTGTATATTGTATAAAATCCATAAAGTAATTTGGGTTTGCATGTATTTAATAATCAAATATTTTTACTATGTCACCCTTGCTGATATGAATTAAATAGTGGTTCACCAGCAAGCATTTCAGGAAGTTTTCTCTTACTAGTGCCCCAGCAAGGAGAATTTTTGTTGTGATGGCTCGTCCAGGCTCTGGGGAATGGAAGGAATTTTTGGTGCCCCTAAAGTGTCACTATCCTAAAGAATGTCTGTAATTTGCAACTTAAAATGTCCAGCCAACAAAGAGAAAGATGCTTAAAGTAACACAGTGATTCAGCAGCAGAAGAATTACTAGAATTGAACCACCCCTCCCACAGGGTGAGACTGCTGTATGTTGGCATTGATTGATAAATTCAAAGCATTTCCTTGCTACAGATGTTTTATTTTTCCTAGTGGACCTCAAAGCTGGAAAACTCTTCTAAGTCAGGTGACACCTCAGTTGTAGAGCAATTCCCAAGCATCTCCTAGTTCTCTGAGGATTTGCAGAGAGGGGTTATAAACTTTCCTATACATTAATTAGCCAAGAGTGTTATGACATTGCTTTCACAAGCTTTTGTGTTGGGGCCCTCTGATGGCTAATTCATGAACCACCATGTTAAATAAACTAGAAAATTATTATTTTTTTTCTTGCCACATGGTCTATAAGTGACAATGGCATTATGGCATCAGATGCACCCACTTTGAATTATTTGTATTTAAGAAAAAATAATAGCTGTAGTTTAGACAGTGTATTAAAAATCAGAGACATCATTTTGCTGACATAGGCCTGGATAGAAAAAGCTATGGTTTTTCTAGTATTCATGTACGAATACAAATGTGAGAGATGGATCTTAAAAAAGGCTGAGCACTAAAGAATTAATGCTTTTGAACTATGGTATTGGAGAAAACTCTTTAGAGTCCTTTGGCCAGTGAGGATATCATACCAGTTAATCCTAAAGGAAATCATCCCTGAATATTCCCTGGAAGGACTGATGCTGAAGCTCCAATACTTTGGCCACCTCATGAGAAGAGCCAACTCGTTCAAAAAAACCCTGATGCCAAAAAAGATTGAAGGCAGGAGGAGAAGAGAGTGACAGAGGATGAGATGGTTGGATGGCATCACTGACTCAAAGGACATGAGTTTGAGCAAACTTTGGGAGATAGTTAGAGACAGGGAAGCCTTGCTTGCTGCAGCCCATGGGGTTGCGAAGAGTCGGACACCACGTAGTGACTGAACAACGTTTTAAGAGTGTTCCTTTATGACATATTTATAGTGATTTCAAACTAAAATTACTTTGGTGAATGATGCTATCTGCTAATCAAAAATCTTATTGAGTTCCCCTTTCTATGAGCCCAGAAATGCAGGAGAATAAAAGAGCAATAGAGGAAAAATGCTGTTGGATCAGAGAATGTCTTCTGTTTGACTACTGCTCTAACTTGGTTTTTAACTTTGAAAAGTTTGGTGATGATGTAAATTGGTATGGATTTATTTGGGTTTATCACATTGTAGTTCACCCAGCTTTTTGAATCTATACATCTATATATTTCACCAAATTGGGAAGATTTAAGCCATTACATCTTTGAGCATTTTTTTCATCTTCATCAAAGGCTCAGATGGCACAAATGTTAAATCTTTCGTTATATAGTTCCACAATTCTCTGAGACAAAGATAATTTCTTTCATTTTTTTTCTCTCTCTTTTCAGATTTGGTAGTTTAACTTTTATTCCTCTGTCTTCAATGGCTCAGACGGTAAAGCGTCTGTCTACAATGTGGGAGACCTGGGTTCGAGCCCTGGGTTGGGAAGATCCCTTGGAGAAGGAAATGGCAATCCACTCCAGTACTATTGTCTGGAGAATCCCATGGACAGAGGAGCCTGGTAAGCTACAGTCCATGGGGTCGCAAAGAGTCGGACATGACTGAGCGACTTCATTCAGTCAGTCAGTCTTCAACTTTACTGATTCTTTCATTTATGCCCTCCATTCTGCTGTTGAGTCCATCTGCTGAAATGTTTTTTTCCTAGTTATCATATTTTTCAGTTCTAAATTCTCATTTGATCCTTCCTTGTAAATTTTATTTCTTTGATGAGACTTTTATTTTTCACTGTTTCAAATGTGTTTGTAATAGCTCATTCAAATATATGATGGCTGCTTTAAAATATTTCTCTTATAATTCCAACATCTTTGTCATGTTGGTGTTGGGGGTTCTTTGTTACTGCTGGATGATGACTGGGTTCTGGTTCCCCAGAAGATCAGTGGAGATCTAGTGGAGAGATCAGTTCAGGGCTAGGAGTAACTCATTACTAGTGCACCCATGGCTTCTATTGACCCCGCAGAGCAGTGAGGTGGCCTCTTTACCTCTGGGTAGGCATCTTATTATTACTAGCTGTGGGGTTCCACTCACTTCTTCAGTTGTTGGTAGGGTCCTTGTTACAGCCTTGGAGAAGGTCAATGTCTATGTTCCCCACTTAGATTTTACTGAAGAGGGTAGAAGTGGACCACAATTGTTTTTTTTTTTTTTTTTTTCTCTTCCCCCTGATATTTGGCTGGATTCAAGTGCTTCTTTCTTAATAATTTCTGTCTTGCTAGATCCCCCTTTCCTGGTCTTCTAAATAGAGAGATCAGGCTTTCATTATTTTTTTTTTTCGTGTGTGTGTGTGTGTCTGTGTCCACTGAAGTATTTCCAGGTTGTCAGCCTCAGTTTCTTCAACTCCAAGTGTGGAAAATATGAGGCAACAAGAAATTCAGGGAACTCACTGCTAGAGGATTTCTTCAGTCCTGAGATCCATCTACCTACTATGATGCACATTCACATTTCCAAAGGTTTGTCTGCCAATAACATCCAAGTGTTTGAGGAGTACACAGTGGAGGCATCCGGAAAGTATGTTTATTCCATCTTTCTCTAAGTAAATCCTTCTAACGATTTAATTTTTACTCTTCTTTATTTTCTTTTGCAAATGTGTTTTTGAAGCATTCAGAATTTATTTTGGTATAAAGAATAAGAGAGGGACCAAACAAAGCAGCTACCTTTTCCTTTTTGCTTTATCTTTCAAAACTTCCCTTTAAATCTTCCTTGGGTCACAGATCATTCTGTCTCAAGCGTCCCTTTGCATTTTGTATTTAACTCAGTAAACACTTTTTTTTTTTTTTTTAAAAAGGTAAAGGTTTGTCTTCCCCTGTGATAGCCTCAAAGCAGTGGACAAGTTTTGCATCTTTTTCTGTCCTCTTCTTACCAGCCCTTAAGCTAGTGGCTGACAAGGAAGAGACTCTCATCTGAATGCTTCTGGGATGACTGAGTGAAGGAGAGAATTCTTTACCTGAAGATGCAATTTCTTTATTTATTGGCATCTGAATGACCAGCTTCTCACCTTTTACCGTAGCGGATTTTCCTTGGTAATACTAGACCATGGCCATGGTCTGGACAACCCCTGTGTAAGCCATTTCTGAAAAGGCCTAGGAAATAAAGGAATGGCATATTTGGACTTGATGTAATGGCCTAAAATAAATTCTGTACATAGCATTATTTCATGTATGTGAAGGTCAAGAATAGGCAAAACAAATCAATGGTGACAAAACATAGGAGCTGAGTTTCCTCCTGGGGTAAGGGAAATGAAGAAAATTTCTGAAGTTCTGGACATCTTCTGTATCTTGTTGAGCATGATAATCACATGAAGTACACATGTAAAAAAATAAAAATAAATGGAATTTTACACTTAAGGCTAGTGCACTTTACAGTATGTACCTCAATAAAAAGAAAAAAAAAATAGTACAAGAAGAAAAAAAAGATAGAAACCAAGGATTATTTTTTCTCTCCAATAACCACTCAGTTATCTGAATGGCATTTATTAAATTATCCATCTATTCCTCATAGGCTTAAAGCGCCACCTTTCTAATATATTAGATTGCTATATAAATTTGAAGATATCTTAAATTCTCTACTCTGTACCTTGATCTGTGCATTTGGCCTCTGGTTCTGAAATGTTTTGATTACTATTTTACTGCCTGGAAGGTCTGATTTATCCTTTTTACCATTTTTATCAGAAATTTTAAGGGTATCACTGCAATTTGTTTTCTAGTCTGAATTTTAGCATAAGCTTGGCAATTAACACAAAAGCCTTCTTTTTATAGCATCTTATTGGAAATGTTGAATATATCAATACATTTTTGGATAATTGGGCCATTTAAAATATTTAGTCTTCCTCTATGAGAGAACAATACTCATTTTAATTTCTTGATGAATTCTTTTATGTCTCTCAGGAGAGTTTTAATATTTTCTTCATAGAACTTTTGCAAAAACCTTATTAGGTTTATTCTTTATTATGTATTTTATTCTTTCTTTAGGCTGTTAAGATTATGAAATCTTTTCTTCTATTACTTTCTGTTGTAAATTGCCTTCTTCACTTTTCTTTATAACTTGCTATTTTGTCTATTTTTGCTGATTCAATTTTGGAATAATACTTTTCTCTGGATAACAGAATTATTTCAATTAGTTTTTAGAATATAACTCAACCTTATTTTGGATTTTATTTTTTTCATTTAGAAAATATCTTTTGTTCTTCCCTATAAAGATGAGAATACTGGCAAAATGTTAATATCTTTTATGTCCTTCCCTGCAACTCAAATTTGGCTGGTATAACTGTATTTTCTTTATTTATCAACTTTAACTGATTTCTTTAAGTGAATTCTGGAGTCTTCACTCTCAGTTCTTTTAAAAACATCTATTTCCCAGAATCAGGACATTTTGACCTACAGCTTTTGCTGAAGGGAAGTGATGCTTTCTTCCTTTTAATGTGGGTATTAACATAGGCTATATAGAATAACATTGAAGATGTTAGATTCTTGGTTTTCTAAAAAGAAGGTCACTTTTGGTCTGTGTATACTCATTTCTCCCTCCCCATACCCACTGCCTTGAGAAGAAATGAAACTCACAGAGTCCTGTGTATCCCCTAGGCTGGAAATGTGTATGAAGATAAAGAGGAAGGTCCTTTGATGGGAAATGCTCAGCATTTTGCTGCCCTGGGAAGTGAAAAGTGTGACATTCCTACCACTTTTTACGTGACTTCAGGTAAATAAAGCCTCCTAGCTACTGGCCTAAGAGAGGGAAGGAGAAATCAGAAACCTCTAAAGAAACAGAGATGCTGGAAGAGATTACTAGCAACCTGAAGAAACAGAAAAAGGGGAGTCATGTTGAAGCCAAAAAAAATTTTTTATAATACCTACAGTATAATTTAGGTAAATGTTAAAAAATTATTTGAAATGTAAATTACTGCCTGACTCAAACACTGGTTATGTGTGTTCATTGGTTGGTTATGATTGTTCATTTTGTCAAGATTGCCTTCCATATCCCCAACTGTATTATTTCTGCATTGCCTAAACTCCCTTTGTTGCTTCTTATATCTACGTAAATTTCATTTTCTCTTTAATTTCTAGCCTAAGAATTTTCAGCTCACTTTTTTCTTCTTCTATCACTTTTTCTCTTTTTTGTTGTCTTTTTTTCAGAGAGATGATATTTTCTTGAACATCTTGGATTTCACATAGATTTTCTTGTTCCTAATTATCATTTGCCCCAAGTAAAAACAAAATGCCAGTAGTCCAGATATTAACTAAAGGTCTCCCATGGTTTGTTTATAATGTGGAGGAACTGGTATGGTTACTTGAAATTCCTTACCAAACAGAAGAAAGCAATTAGAAACATCTATTGTGTTCTAGCGCAGGTCAGGAAGCAACAGTTAGAACTGGACACGGAACAACAGACTGGTTCCAAATAGGAAAACGAGTATGTCAAGGCTGTATATTGTCACCCTGCTTATTTAACTTCTATGCAGAGTACATCATGAGAAACACTGGACTGGAAGAAACACAAGCTGGAATCAAGATTGCCGGGAGAAATATCAATAACCTCAGATATACAGATGACACCACCCTTATGGCAAAAAGTGAAGAGGAACTAAAAAGCCTCTTGATGAAAGTGAAAGAGGAGAGTGAAAAAGTTGGCTTAAAGCTCAACATTCAGAAAACAAAGATCATGGCATCTGGTCCTATCACTTCATGGGAAATAGATGGGGAAACAGGGGAAACAGTGTCAGACTTCATATTTTGGACTCCAAAATCACTGCAGATGGTGACTGCAGTCATGAAATTAAAAGACGCTTACCCCTTGGAAGAAAAGTTATGACCAACCTAGATAGCATATTCAAAAGCAGAGACATTACTTCGCCGACTAAGGTCCGTCTAGTCAAGGCTATGGTTTTTCCTGTGGTCATGTATGGATGTGAGAGTTGGACTGTGAAGAAGGCTGAGCGCTGAAGAATTGATGCTTTTGAACTGTGGTGTTGGAGAAGACTCTTGAGAGTCCCTTGGACTGCAAGGAGATCCAACCAGTCCATTCTGAAGGAGATCAGCCCTGGGATTTCTTTGGAAGGAATGATGCTAAAGCTGAAACTCCAGTACTTTGGCCACCTCATGTGAAGAGTTGACTCATTGGAAAAGACTCTGATGCTGGGAGGGATTGGGGCCAGGAGGAGGAGGGGACGACAGAGGATTAGATGGCTGGATGGCATCACTGACTCAATGAACGTGAGACTGAGTGAACTCCGGGAGTTGGTGCTGGACAGGGAGGCCTGGCATGCTGCGATTCATGGGGTCGGAAAGAGTCAGACATGACTGAGCGACTGAACTGAACTGAACTGATTGTGCTCTAGTACAATGTAGGGCACTTTATATACTCTTTCATTTAATCCTTGGAAGCAAATGAAAATGTACAAAAAGAAAAATTTCTCTTTGATTCAAGCTTTTTCCATGGTTATTGTGGTTACCACTTCCTGCGCTAATACAAACTACTTCCCCCTTTTCATGGATACCATAATTTTACTTAGGACATCTTTCTTTTTATCAAGACCTTTATCCTTTAAAAAACTATGAGTCAGATGTTCTACAATATTTTAGGGTATTATCAGTTTCTTGCACATGAACATGGATGATATATGAGGAAAGAACTTTGCCAATAAAATGAGGTCTAGGCACTTCAAGAAGAGTGTCAGAGATTTGAGCAGGAAAATAACGAATAATGAAGAACACAGGGAACTGAATACAAAACATTTCACAGTTTTGTCCTATAGACCAGACTTGTGTAATTGCTGAGATGGGGGGTTTGTACCAATGGATAAGTGCCTTCTAATTGCCAGCTCTGCCTAAAGAAGGGAAAATGAATTAGGTTATGCAAACTCTATGAACAGGTGAGAAATTGACAAGGAGAAATACAACTAAAGACGAAGAGGTTACATCAAGTTGTCTTAGAACAAGTCTGTGTATCATCAGAGAGGCTGGTTATAGTTGATGTAACGTGAGGGGGCCCGGAGGAGGATTCCCTCTGCTTCCATTCCCCCTCCTTGTTCCTGTGCCCAGGGCTCACAACTCCATCTTGGGTGAATAGGTCTGTTATCTGTTTGTCATTTACCTGCTGGAATTTACTTCAGTTCAGCTCACAGTGGGTCTAGACAAACATTACGTATGTTTTTTAGAAATCATAGGCCAGATTATTTACTGAATATTAGTTAAGGTTATTACCTTCTCTAAAATGTTTTCCTAATCATTTTCACAAATTATTTAAAGATTTCCTTTCAAGGATACCCCTGATCAATCTAGCTCCAAATGGTCTGTCCCATAGCTCTTGTCATGGCTGACAATAGATTACATACTCTGGAGTGCTTTGCTGGGCTTTTTATACAACTATCAGACTGTAAACTTTATATATATATTTATATATATATATATATAATGGCTCATCAAGTTTTTGGAGAAGGAAATGGCAACCTACTCCAGTATTCTTGTCTGGAAAATCCCATGGATAGAGGAACCCTGGTGGGTTACAGTCCGTGGTTTCACAAAGGGTCTGACAGGACTGCGTGCAGGTACACGTCAAGTCTCTGTTTCCATGCACAGGCTCAGTTGCGGCCCAAGGGCTTAGTTGCCCCGAGGCCTGTGCGATCTTAGTTCCCTGACTAGGGATGAAACCCATGCCCGTTCCCTGCATTGCTAGGCAGACTCTTAACCATTGGACCATCAGGGAAGTCCCTTAGATTGTAAACTTTTAAACTGCAGGTCTCTGCCTAAAATAAACATCTATTGCAATATACCACTGGCTGTATTAATGACTTAATACTTGCAGCTTGAAGAAAGGATTAAATAATAAAAAAAGAGTTTTCTTAACTTTTGTTCCTTTTCCCCACCTGTGTGTGTGCTAAGTCATTTCAGTCGTGTCTGATTCTTTTTGACACTTTGGACCATAGCCTACCAGGCTCCTCTGTCCATGGGATTCTCCAGGCAAGATTACTGGAGTGAGTTGTCCTGCCCTCCTCCAGGGGATCTTCCCCACCCAGTGATCGAACTCCGTCCTCGCTTATGTCTCCTGCATTGGCAGGTGGGTTCTTTACAACTAGCACTGCTTGGGAAGCCCTCCTTCCCACCTGTAAGCATATCCGCAACTGTAGCCTTCCTGGCTCATTTTGCTTTTGTTCCAGAGAGAGAAATTTCTCTTCTCAGAAGCACATTATCTGCCCCTGCCACAAAGGGACACTCTTGGTGTCCCCATTTTCTAGAATGTTTGGTCTTTCCATTTCTCACTGGTTTTTGGATTCTTCTCTCAGCACCTCACCCTCTCAATAGTCATCTCTAACCAGAGGGGGGCAAAAGACACAAGCATTCCTTTCCAGTATTTTTAATGGCTGAGATGAGAATGGTAATCCTGCCTCCAAATGAAGAAGGTACAAGTAAGATTTTGTCACCGTGGATGGAAAAAAGGGAATGATTTTAAGGAGTGTATAGCAATTTCCCTTTTAGTTGGCATGTGGTCTTGATTAGCCCCCTCTTACCATTTCTTTCTGACATTCTAATTGCTCCTCTGTTTAGCCACTGTATCTGTTTTCCCTTCACATCCAGCTTATGAGATATCATTGTTTACCTTATGACTTCCACACTCTCCTGTCTTCTTAGTTATCCCCTGGTCCCCTAGACACTTATTTCTGTCACAACAGTCCGGGGAACTTCCCATGATTGCGCCCATGTTTTCTTTATTAGTAGCCTAGTGGACATTTTGCAGTGTCTCTTGGTTGCACTTTTTTATACGTAAATTTACTTATTTTTAATTGAAGGATAATTGCTTTACAATATTATGTTGTTTTCTGCAAAATGTCAACATGAATCAGCCATAGGTTTACCATGGAGAAGGAAATGGCACCGCACTCCAGCATTCTTGCCTGGGAATTCCCATAGACATAGGAGCCTGGTGGACTACAGTCCATGGGGTCCCAAAGAGTTGGATACGACTTAGTGACTAAACAACATAGGTATACCTATGTCCCCTCCCTCTTGAACCTCCCTCCCATCTCCCTCCCATCCCACTCCTCTAGGTTGTTACAGAGCCCCGGTTCATGGTTGTATTTTATGCTATTTTCCACCCTTAAATTTTGACACTCTCTCTTAACTTGATTCCAGATCATCTCTCTCTTCACCTTCTCCTTCTCCGGTTGTTTCTTCTCAATCCCCCATGGATATTTCTTCCTCACTTCCTCTTTAAATGATAGACTTCCTCAAGAATGTGTCCACGCCTTTCTTACCGCACTCAAACCCTCCTTGAGAGTTCATCCTTCCTGTGTCTTCAAACGTCTTCTATATGCTAAGGTCATTCACATTTTTATTTCTAGTCCCAATATTTCCTGGCACTCTAGATCATATATCCAGCATCTCTCATGGTTAATGACCTACAACAAATCCATGCCATCCTGCTTCTCTTTCTGTAGTTTCTGTTTTGAGGAGTTAAGAACACCAAACCATCAACATAAGGATCACTCTGGGTTAACCCTCTCCTTCACCTCCAAATGCGGTCTTTTATCGAGTCCCGGCTATCCACAAAGCTACTACTTCAAGTTATTTTTTCTCTGTCCTCACTGCCACTGCCTTCATTTAAGCTCTTAACATTTTCTTCTTGAGCTATTTTAAGAGTCTAAAACCATTTCCCAGGGTACATCAAATGATCGTTCTAGAATGAATTTCTGCCTTGGATGATGCTCTAGCTCCCTAGAAGACTGAGACGCACTGATGCTTCTTTGTGATCTGGCCCCTGCCAGCCTCTCTTCACATTTCCCACCTCTTTCTCCCTCCTTCATTCTGGCAAGCAGCTGAGCTGAACACTTGAAATCTTTCCCATAATTCTTACTTGTGTTTGCCACCCATCCCAGCGTCGCTCCTTCCCTGCAGCTGTGTCTCATCCTGATTAATGCTTACTTTTCCTTTTATGATCTCACTCAGGTATGCTGGCTTCTGTGAATTTCCCCTGCATCTTTATTCTGACTGTCTCACTCCAGACTAGATTAGCTGCCTCTTGCATGTTCTTTTAGCTCTCTGGCCATGTCTGTGTCTATCATTGCTACAACAAAATTGCAATGTGAAGGCCTATTGATTCATCAGTTTTCTTTACTTATAAAGAACTTTCACTGCTCTGAGAAAGTGATTGTTTCTTTTTTCTCTTTGTATTTCTCAAAACTAGCACAAATGCTTTCTTTTTTGGATGAACGAACAAAACTCTGATTTAAATACCAATTGTTTTAATCTAGATTCCCTTCTAAGCATTGTTCATAAGCAGGTGTCATTTTCTTTAATGTGTCCACATTTTTATAGCGTGCCATTAATCTTAACATTATAGAATATTGATCCACATTCTCTATGTATTATCACTTATTTGCATGTTTCTCTATTGCTGACCACTTTAATTGTAAGCACTTATTATTTATAAAGATAATGATTCTACATGTCTTACATGGCATTTTCTTCCATTCAGTATCAATTATGTGCTTATGGGAAAATTAGGGTCTTGAATAAGAAAGGTACAATATCACCTGACCTGGCCTGGATATATTGAAGGATGACATACTCAAGCCTAATTTTCTCTTTTATCACTTCAGTTTTCCTGTAACATTTGATTGTGGGAATTATTAAAATGAAAGTCATGCCAAAAGTAAGGAATTAATGCTGGCACATCATCTTAGCACTATTGAAGCAAGTCTACAAAAATTGGACTCATATCCTGCACCAGGTTTCAGCTTAGAACAAACTGGCACTTGGGTTCTTAATTTCTAACCTGAACAAATGCCTGCAATGGATGTCTTGTTCTCTCTTGCCCCGGGTTGCTTCCATGAAAGTGAAAAGTTAGTAATGGTTGAATGCCGGCTGAGGTTGGAGAGCTGCTGTTTTACCCCAGAAAGGAAGTATCAGACTGTGTTATGGACTGAATGCTTGTGTTCCCCCAAAGTTCGTATGTTGAAACCCTAACTTCTAATGGGATGGTAATAGGAGGCAAGTCCTTTGGAAGATAACCATTAATAGGTTTAGATGAGGTCATGAGTGTGGAGACCAGTGTCCTTGTAAGAAAATAGATTACAGCTCTCTGCCTTGTGAGCACACAGTGAGAAGGCTGTTGTTCAGTTGCTCAGTCATGTCTGACTCTTTGTGACCCCATGGACTACAGCACACCAGGGTTCCCCACCCTTCACTATTTTTAGGAGCTTGCTCAAACTCATATCCATTGTATCAGTGATGCCATCCCATCATCTCATCCTCTATAGCCCCTTTCTCCTCCTGCCCTCAATATATCCTGGCATCAGGGTTTTTCCAATGAGTCAGCTCTTTGCATCCGGTGGCCAAAGTATTGGAGCTTCAGCTTAGGCATCAGTCCTTCCAATGAATATTCACGGTTGATTCTTGGTCAGGGAGCAAAGATCTGACAAGTCACAGAATGCAGCCAAAAAAAGAAAAAAAAAATCAATGAAATAAATAATGTTTACCCTGTCTTTTTCAAGGCAATACTCTTAGGTTTTAAAATGTGGAGTGAGAGCCATAAATCTTGTGGTTAGGAGTGAGAATTTCGGGCTCTATAGTAGGGGGGAAGGTGTCCTTATAAGGCAAGGAGAGTTTCTTTTAGAAAGATGGGACTTCATTGCTCTCAGCTCTCTCCATATGCTTCATTTACTTAGTCTAGGCATGTGGCCAACCTTGATTAGCACAACTTGACCTCATGTTGCTCCTGCTACTCTTTGTTAGAGAAAATCTCATCTCCCTGTAGCAATTGTATGCCCAGTTGACAATGAAATGTTTATTACCTGTTTGTTCAGTAATTAATCAATTTAATTAATTTTTCTGCTAATTCTGAGTTTCCAATATTTTTGGAACATAATATTGGAAATATTGGAACAACACTTTAGGAAACATCAAGGAGCATGTAAAATGCTCTTTTACATTATAATTAGACAGAATGTTATAAAGTCTTAGACTGACTAATCAGATGTCAAAGTGCTTTTTGGGGGAACTTGCTAAATCTGAGTATCACGATAGACATTGCTCACCAATGTTTCTAATTCTCCTTTCCTTCCTGGCCCTTTGTGGATTACAGTCCCCTGACCCTAAAAGTCAAACATGATCAAGAGCTTTCTTTTGGCAACAAAATGTGAACAGAGTAATGTATATCACTTTTGGAAAACAAAATATTTAACAGTAGTGTCATATTAACCCTGCTATGAGAGATAATGAAAGTTTCTTGAGAGGTTAGGATGATGAATTGGTAGAGTCTATCTGGATTGCATCACTGACTCGATGGACGTGAGTCTGAGTGAATTCCGGGAGTTGGTGATGGACAGGGAGGCCTGGCGTGCTGCGATTCATGGGGTCACAGAGTTGGACACGATTGAGCGACTGAACTGAAATGAACTGAACTGATAGCATGCTGGGCCCCTGAGTGTAGCAAAGAACCAAGCCCTGGTGTGATCAGTGTTGGATGAGAGCCTGCATGAGATTCATAGTAGGTGCTGATTAAATATTTTGAGGCAAAGCGAAAAATGCTTTGAATGAATAAATGGAAATCCCTTAAGGCAATTGTCTCAGCTGGGGCGCTATAACAAAAATACCACAGATGAGTGGCATAAAAACAACAGAAATTTATTTCTCACAGATCTGGGGAATGGAAGTCTCAGACCAGGGTGCCAGCACAGTTAGGCTCCAGTGAGGGGCTTCTTCAGGGTTGCAGATAGATGACTTTTTATATCCTTACACAGCAGAGAGCAGAGCAGCAAAACAAGCACTCTGTGACTCTTCAGTCGCTCAGTTGTGTCCGACTCTTTGCAAACCCATGGATTGCAGCACACCAAGCCTCCCTGTCCATCACCAACTCCTGGAGTTTACTCAAACTCATGTCCATTGAGTCAGTGATGCCATCCAGCCATCTCATCCTCTGTCATCCCCTTCTCCTCGTGCCTTCAATCTTCCCCAGCATCAGGAGTTTTTTCAAATGAGTCAGTTCTTCACATCAGGTGGCCAAAGTATTGGAATTTCAGCTTCAACATCAGTCCTACCAATGAATGAGGTAGGACTCAGGACTGAGTTCCTTTAGGATGGACTGTTTGGATCTCCTTGCAGTCCAAGGGACTTTCAAGGGTCTTCTCCAACACCACAGTTCAAAAGTGTCAATTCTTCTGCGCTCAGCTTTCTTTACAGTCCAACTCTCACATCCATACATGACTACTGGAAAAAAATCATAGTGTTGACTAGATGGACCTTTGTTGCTAAAGTAATGTCTCTGCTTTCTAATCTGCTTTATAGGTTGGTGATAGCTTTTCTTCCAAGGAGTAAGCATCTTTTAATTTCATGGCTGCAGTCACCATCTGCAGTGATTTTGGAGCCCCCAAAAATAAAGTTTGCCACTGTTTCCATTGTTTCCCCATCTATTTGCCATAAAGTGATGGGACAGGATGCCATTATCTTATCTTTCTGAATGTTGAGTTTTAAGCCAACTTTTTCACTCTCCTTTTTCACTTTCACCAAATGGCTCTTTAGTTCTTCACTATCTGCCATAAGGGTGGTGTCATCTGCATATCTGAGGTTATTGATATTTCTTCCAGCAATCTTAATTCCAGCTTGTGCTTCATACAGCCTGGCATTTCGCATGATATACTCTGCATGTAGGTTAAATAAGCATGGTGACAATATACAGCCTTAACCTACTCCTTTCCCTACTTGAAACCAGTCTGTTGTACCATGTCCAGTTCTAGCTGTTACTTCTTGACCTGCACACAGATTTCTCAGGAGGCAGGTCAGGTGGTCTGGTATTCCCATCTCTTTAAGAATTTTCCAGTTTGTTGTGATCCACAGTCAAATGCTTTGGCATAGTCAATAAAGCAGAAATAGATGTTTTTCTAGAACTCTCTTATTTTTTCAATGATCCAACAAATGCTGGCGATTTGACTTCTGGTTCTTCTGCCTTTTCTAAAACCAGCTTCAACATCTGGAAGTTTGTGGTTCACATACTGTTGAAACCTGGCTTAGAGAATTTTGATCATTACTTTGCTAGTGTTTGAGATGAGTGCAATTGTGTGGTAGTTTGAACATTCTTTGTCATTGCCTCTCTTTGGGATTGAAATGAAAATTGACCTTTTCCTGTCCTGTGGCCACTGCTGAGTTTTCCAAATTTACTGGCATATTGAGTGCAGCACTTTCACAGCATCATCTTCCAGGATTTGAAATAGCTTAACTGGAATTCCATCACCTCCACTAGCTTTGTTCATAGTGATGCTTCGTAAGGCCCACTTGACTTCACATTCCAGGAAGTCTGACTCTCAGTGAGTGATCACACCATCACAGTTATCTGGGTGATGAAGATCTTTTTTTGTACAGTTCTTCTGTGTATTCTTGCCATCTCTTCTCAATACCTTCTGCTTCTGTTAGGTCCATACCATTTCTGTCCTTTATTGAGCCCATGTCTGCATGAAATGTTCCCTTGGTATCTCTAATTTTCTTGAATAGATCTCTAGTCTTTCCCATTCTATTGTTTTCCTCTATTTCTTTGCATTGATATCTGAGGAAGGCTTTCTTATCTCTCCTTGCTATTCTTTGAAACTCTGCCTTCAAATGGGTATATCTTTCCTTTTCTCCTTTGCCTTTAGCTTTTCTTCTTTTCTCAGCTATTTTTAAGGTCTCGTCAGACAACCATTTTGCATTTTTGCATTTTTTTCCTTGGGGATGTTCTTGATCCCTGCTCCTGTACAATGTCACAAACCTCCGTGCATAGTTCTTCAGGCACTCTGTCTATAAAATCTAATCCCTTGAATCTATTTGTTACTTCCACTGTATAATCATAAGGGATTTGATTTAGGTCATAACTGAATGGTCTAGTGGTTTTTCCTACTTTCTTGAATTTCAGCCTGAATTTGGCAATAAGGAGTTCATGATCTGAGCCAGTCAGCTTCTAGTCTTGTTTTTGCTGTCTATGTAGAGCTTCTCCACCTTTGGCTGCAAAGAATGTAACCAATCTGATTTCAGTACTGACCATCTGGTGATGTCCACGTGTAAAGTCTTGTCTTGTGTTGTTGGAAAAGAGTGTTTGCTATGACCAGTGTGTTCTCCCGGCAAAATTCTGTTAGCCTTTGACCTGCTTCATTTTGTACTCCAAGGCCAAATTTGCCTGTTACTCCAGGTGTTTCCTGACTTTCTCCTTTTGAATTCCAGTGCCCTATAATGAAGAGAACATCTTTTTGGGGGTGTTAGTTCTGGAAGGTTTTGTAGGTCTTTATAGAACCATTCAACTTCAGCCTCTTCAGCGTTACTGGTCAGGGCATAGTGTGATGCATTTTTATTGGTTCCAATGGTGCCAGCTAATTCTTACTAAATCACTAATTTCAAATATGTTTGATTTCTGGGTTTCCCTGGGACCGTCTTTGTCAGAAGTGTGGTTTAAAGGAAAATTCCTAGGTAGAAATATTAGAGCTGAAGTCTCAAATAAGGCCAAGCTCTTGGTAATTATTTGTTAAGATGATACTAGGAGTTATCTGTAAAGCTTGTGACGTGGGAAAACAGTGGCCTGTTGAGTGTAATTTATTTGCAAACTTACTATGGAAAGAAAAAATGTATTTCATGAGTGTAGAGAATGCCAAGGTAAGAGCGTTATTGTACTTGAGAGGATCAGTGCAGTGCAAAAGAGGTTACATAGCAAGTGGAGGCACTTTTTGTTAGAGAATGAATTAGCTTAATTCTGCAATTAGCAGGTGAGTGGGTGATCTTTCCCCCCCCTCCCTTAATTTGATTGACAGATTTACTCTAAACTGTAGCTAAGTAAGCATTATTTCCAAATGTGCACTGAAAGGAAGAAAAATCTTTCATTTTCCATTTTCCTTAGTGTCAATAAAAAAGTGTTTTGAGAATCCCAAGAACTAGACTGCTTGAAAAAAGTGAAGATTTTGCAAAGAGCACTTTGATAAATGAAACAACATTTCTTTTATCTTCCACATTTGCATAGAAAAATCTATTCTCTTCATCATTTTATCATATACACTACAATGAAATACGAATAAAAAGGCCAGTTCCATTTTTCTTTCTATTGTTTAAATAGGACCCTACTTAGTGCTTGCATATCATCTTTTCATTTAAGTACCTTCTTAGACTCTTAACATCTTTGATAAAGCATTGTTAAGAGTCTGGCATTAGGTACGCTTGATGCATAAGCATTTCTGCAGTTAATTTGCATGCCTAGGAGGAAACAAAGCATAGAGGATTTTAAAAACGTTTAGCTGAAATAAGACATTCATAAAGAAGGAATTTTATTTTTATCAAAGTCATAGAATTTCACAACTAACACCTATATATTCCATGCAAGGAGATATGCCTAAACTATATCTCAGACATGCAAATATCACTGTACAAATTTACTTATGAGACATACAGGTAATGTATAGTAGTTATCAGTTTTGTTTCAGGCAAAGTGGCAGGTTCTGAAAGATGTATTACTAGAACCTTGACTCTGTCACAAGTCACTGAGCCCAATGCTATTCGAAGGATATTAGACACTTATCAATCATTTCCACATGCAATAACTCAGCAAACACTGCTTTAGGAAAAAGTCCTACAAATCCTTCAAAGAGAACATTGTGGTGGTCCTGAAAATTGTTTCAATTATGTTTAAACAAATAATTTTATGTTGCCTCATATTGGATCTTTATACTATTTCTAATAAATATTATTTTATATAGTCAAAGTGAATAGTTATATCAATCATTATGTACAATCTTTTAAAAAATTCTCACAAATAAATACATGGCAGATGACATCAATAGTTCCAAAACTGTAGAGCAAATTCATTAGAATGCTAATTCTTCAGTACTTAATAAGTTTAATAAAATATATAGCTATTTAAAATTGATCACGGCTTTCTAGGTGACTCTAGTGGTAAAGAACCTGCCTTCCAGTTCAGGAGACATAAGAGACACAGATTCTATCCCTGGATCAGGAAGATTCCCTGAAGGAGGAAACGGCAACCCATTAGATTATTCCTGCCTGGAGAATCCCATGGACAGAGGTGTCTGGTGGGGCTATGGTCCATAGGGTCACAAAGAGTCAGATATGACAGAAGTGATTTAAACATGCAAAATGTATAATAATCAGATGGGTGAAAGAAATTGATTTGAATAAGAAGTAATATTTGTATAATAAATTTAAAATATATTAATCTTTTTATTTTATCTCATGCTTTGAATTATTCAGTTCAGTTCAGTTAAGTTGCTCAGTCATGTCCAACTCTTTGTGACCCCATGAATCGCAGCATGCCAGGCCTCCCTGTCCATCACCATCTCCCGGAGTTCACTCAGACTCACGTCCATCGAGTCAGTGATGCCATCCAGCCATCTCATCCTCTGTTGTCCCCTTTTCTTCCTGCCCCCAATCCCTCCCAGCATCAGAGTCTTTTCCAATGAGTCAACTCTTCGCATGAGGTGGCCAAAGTACCGGAGTTTCAGCTTTAGCATCATTCCTTCCAAAGAAATCCCAAGGCTGATCTCCTTCAGAATGGACTGGTTGGATCTCCTTGCAGTCTAAGGGACTCTCAAGAGTCTTCTCCAACACCACAGTTCAAAAGCATCAATTTTTCAATGCTCAGCTTTCTTCACAGTCTAACTCTCACATCCATACATGACCACAGGAAAAACCATAGCCTTGACTAAACTGACCTTGGTTGGCAAAGCAATGTCTCTGCTTTTGAATATGCTGTTTAGGTTGGTTATAATTTTCCTTTCAAGGAGTAAGCGTCTTTTAATTTCATGGCTGCAGTCACCATCTGCCATGATTTTGGAGCCCCCCAAAATAAAGTCTGATGCTGTTTCCACTGTTTCCTCATCTATTTCCCATGAAGTGATGGGACCAGATGCCATGATCTTCATTTTCTGAATGGTGAGCTTTAAGCCAACTTTTTCACTCTCTTCTTTCACTTTCATTAAGAGGCTTTTTAGTTCCTCTTCACTTTCTGCCATAAGGGTGGTGTCATCTGCATATCTAAGGTTATTGATATTTCTCCCGGCAATCTTGACTCCAGCTTGTGCTTCTTCCAGCCCAGCGTTTCTCATGATGTACTCTGCATAGAAGTTAAATAAGCAGGGTGACAATAAAGAGCCTTGACGTACTCCTTTTCCTGTTTGGAACCAGTCTGTTCCATGCCCAGTTTTAACTGTTGCTTCCTGACCTGCATACAGATTTATCAAGGGGCAGGTCAGGTGGCCTGGTATTCCCATCTCTTTCAGAATTCTCCACAGTTTATTGTGATCCACACAGTATAAGGCTTTGGCATAGTCAATAAAGCAGAAATAGATGTTTTTTTCTGGAACTCTCTTGCTTTTTCCATGATCCAGCGGATGTTGGCAATTTGATCTCTGGTTCCTCTGCTTTTTGTAAAGCCAGCTTGAACATCTGGAAGTTCACAGTTCACGTACTGCTGAAGCCTGGCTTGGAGAATTTTGAGCATTACTTTACTAGCGTGTGAGATGAGTGCAATTGTGCGGTAGTTTGAGCATCCTTTGGCATTGCCTTTCTTTGGGATTGGAATGAAAACTAATTTGAGTTGTTTTATATATATACATATGTATATTACATATGTATATATATTATTCAGAATTATTGTTCATTTTATTCTATAGACCAAATATGACAGCCCTCTCTCTTGAAATGTTAGCAACCCAGTGTCTTTGTACCCTTGGCATTTTTTATATTCTTGGATGACTACCCACTCCAGTATTCTTGCCTGGAGAATTCCAAGGACAGAAGAGCCTGGCAGGCTATAGTCCATGGGGTCACAAAGAGTTGGACACTAGCGACTAACATTTTCACTTTCACTTTACACTTAATACTTATCTTCCTTGCCTTGGAAGCACTCTATTTCTTACATTTCTCAAACCCAGTCAGCAGAGAATATTTTCAGGCTCAAATGGTGCTGACAACCCAAGTTACATGATTGTAAGGCAAAACAGGATGCTTTGCAACATTTTATAAGTGCAGTTTTGGTACCCTAATATTAAACACCTCTTGGGTTCAGAAATTTATTCCCACTCTGCCCCACCCCTACTTCCATACCTCGACAGTATTTTTCTAGGCCTAGTACTATGCTGCTCCAGATTTCACCTAGTTCTCTTTTACAGAAAAACTAGGTGAGAGAATTTGTTTTGATGGCTGCCACAGGGAAGTGCTTGATTGTGCAGTTCATAAACGGCACATCACTCTGCTTTTTAGTAAGAAAAGGCAGGCAGCTTTTCTGTTTTATCTATGCTTCAAAAAACCAGTTATGCCTTTCTGTGCATTTTCAGTCTTTGTGCTCTATTAATAAGACCTTGTCACCAAGCTGGTAACAGACATTGGGAATATTGAGTTCTCTACTTGAATGCACTTATAAACAGGGCTCACAGGACAGAAATTTTAGCCTATGGATGAAATCAGTACAATAATTTTATCTGACAACTTTTAATTACCTTTTTTTTTTTTTTGGTAAAGCATCGGAAACTTTTAAAAACATAAGATTCTGTCTCTGCAGCTCTAACTAAGCATGCTAAGATAAGGAATGGATCAGTTAACCAGGAATGGAATGTGGTGTAGACGGTTCAGTACTGTGCGTGGAGCCAGAAGCCTTGGGTTTCAGGGCTGTCTTTATCACATGCAGGCCTGTGACTTTGCTTATGTAAATTCACTTCAAGACAACAGGATGCTAGCACTCCTTCGGGTAAACCAGGGGTCCCTAATCCCTGGACCACAGACTGGTACTGGTTCAAGGACTGTTAGGAATCAAGCTACACAGCAGGAGATGACTGGAGGGTGAAGAAGTGAAGCTTCATCTGTATTTACAGCTGTTCCCTGTCACTCACATTGCTGCTGGAGCTCTGCCTCCTGTCAGATCAGCAGTAGCAATACAGTCTTACAGGAGCGCCAACCCTATTGAGAACTGTGCATGCAAGGGATCTAGGTTGATGCTCTTTATGAGAATCTAATGCCTGATGATCTGAGCTGGAGCTGAGAGCAGCTGTAAATACAGACTATCATTAGCACAATAAGTAAACTGTGCTTGAATCATCCCAAAACCATCCTCCCTGTCCCCCAGTCCATGGAAAAATTGTCTTCCATGGTGAAACCAGTCTCTGGTGCCAGAAAGATTAGAGACTGCTGGGATAAACCATTGAATTAATGCCTCTGGACTACAGCATAATCTAGACCAAGGGATTCCCAAATGTAGCATGTGGATCCCAGTAGATCCTCGACACTCTTTCAGGAGGACTACAAGTTCGAAAACTACTTTCATAATAATATTAAAATTGAATGGCTTTTCCACCGAAGGTGAAAAAGCAATGGGATGTAAAACTGATGGTACCTTAGCATGAATCCTGGCAGTGACACTAAACTCTGCAAATAGTCATTGATCTTTTTTACCACCACAGTGTGAAAAAATGGCTAGTTTCCTTGAAAATGTCTCTGATGAAGCAGAAAAAAATTATCAATTTCATTAAGTCTCTAACCTTGAAGACACATCTCTTTTTAACATGCTGGTGATGATGTGTTTCAGAGGAAAAACACCTTATTCAATTGCTTGAGTTGTGAGCTGAACTAGTTGCTTTTTAATGGGGCAGTAATTCTGCCTTCAAGAATAGCAAACAAACTATGACTTTTCTGACTTGGCTGTTTGGCTCAAAAATGAATTCAGTGAGCCTGTCACTTCAAGGAAATCAAAAGGAAATATCTGTAGTTAAGAAAAAAATGAGAGATTTCAAATGAAAATAAGAGTTTTGGAAAATGTGTTGTTCAATTGCTCAGTCATGTCCGACTCTTTGCGACCCTATGGACTGCAGCACACCAGGCTTGTCTGTCCATCACCAACTCCTGGAGCTTACTCAAATTGAGTAAGTGATGGCATTCACCCATCTCTTCCTCTTTCATTCCCTTCTCCTCCTGCCTTCAATCTTTCTCAGCATCAGGGTCTACAGTTTTTTGTATCATGTGGTCAAAGTATTGGAGTTTCAGCTTCAGCATCTGTCCTTGCAATGAATATTCAGGACTGATTTTATTTAGGATTGGACTGATGAGATCTCCTTGCAATCCAAGGGACTCTCAAGAGTCTTCTCCAACACCAGAGTTCAAAAGCATCAATTCTTTGGTGCTCAGCTTTCTTTATTGTCCAACTCTCACATCCATACATGACTACTGGAAAAATCATAGCTTTGACTAGATGGACCTTTGTTAGCAGAGTAATGTCTCTGCTTTTTAATACGTTGTCTGACTTCCCTGGTGGCTCAGACGGTAAAGCGTCTGTCTACAACGCGGGAGACCCGGGTTTGATCCCTGGGTCGGGAAGATCCCCTGGAGAAGGAAATGGTAATCCACTCCAGTACTATTGCCTGGAAAATCCCATGGACAGACGAGCCTGGTAGGCTACAGTCCATGGGGTCGCAAAGAGTTGGACACGACTGTATGACTTCACTCGCTCACTCACTCACTAGGTTTGTCATTTGTGAAGGCTTCCCTGGTGGCTCAGAGGTTAAAGCATCTTCCTCCAATGCAGGAGACCCAGGTTCAATCCCTGAGTCAGGAAATCCCCTGGAGAAGGAAATGGTAACCTACTCAAGTATTCTTGCCTGGAGAATCCCATGGACGGAGAAGTCTGGTAGGCTAGAGTCCATGGGGTCACAAAAAGTCGGACACGACTGAGTGACTTCATTTTCTTTCTTTCTTCTTCCAAGGAGCAAGCATCTTTTAATTTCATGGCTGCAGTCATCATCTGCAGTGATTTTGGAGCCCAAAGAAGTAGTTTCTCATTGTTTTCATTGTTTCTCCATCTATTTGCCATGAAGTGATGAGGCCAGATGCCATGATCTTAGTTTTTTGAATGTTGAGTTTTAAGCCAACTTTTTCACTCTCCTCTTTCACTTTCACCAAGAAGCTCTTTAGTTCTTCACTTTCTGCCATAAGGGTGGTGTCATCTGTTTATCTGAGGTTATTGATATTTTTCCTGGCAACCTTGATTCCAGCTTGAGCTTCATACAGCCCAGCATTTCGCATGATGTACTCTGCATGTAAGTTAAATAAGCAGGTGGACAACATACAACCTGATATACTCCTTTCTCAATTTGGAGCCAGTCTGTTGTTTCATGTCCAGTTCTAACTGTTGCTACCTGACCTGCATACAGATTTCTCAGGACACAGGTCAGGTAGTCTGGTATTCCCATCTCTTTCTGAATTTTTTACAGTTTGTTGTGATCAATAGAGTCTAAGGCTTTGGCATAGTCAGTAAAGCAGAAGTAGATGTTTTTCTGGAACTCTCTTGCTTTTTTGATGATCCAACAGATGTTGGCTATTTGATATCTGGCTCCTCTGCCTTTTCTAAATCCAGCTTGAACATCTGGAATTTCTTGGTACATGTATTGTTGAAGCCTGGCTTGAAGAATTTTGAGCATTAGTTTGCTAGCGTGTGAGATGAGAGCAATTGTGTGGTAGTTGGAACATTCTTTGGCATTGCCTTTCTTTGGGATTGGAATGAAATCTTTTCCAGTCTTGTGGCCACTGCTGAATTTTCCAAATTTGCTGGCATATTGAGTGCAGCACTTTAACAGCCACTGTTTCAGGACTTGGCAATTTGTAAAGACTTTTTTTTTGATAAGATTGGTGGTTGTTGTGGATGAATGCTTGTGTTTCCCAAGATTCATTTGAAACCCTAAACCCTGACATGGTGGTATTTAGAGGGGGTACTTTTGGGGGTTGTTAAAAAAAAAAAAAAAAAAAAAAAACAACAGACAGGCCTAAAACGGAGTAGTTTATGCTTAACCCTGAGTCATCAAACCAAGACTTAAGTTAATTACAGTTTCTGTTTTCCAGGAAGAGACTCTTCTGTCAGTCAGTCAGGAATCCTTTGATCAATAGCAGTTAAACAATCTGCCTCCCTAAGGAAAGTTACCTTGCAATGGCCAACCTACCATTTTGCCTGGTATAACTTCCTGATTCTTGCTCCCTCTGCTTATAAAAGTCATTATACACAGCTCATCAGGGCCCTTTTCTGTCTTCTCAATTGGATGCTGCCTGTTTCAAATTGATTTTTATTCAAAATTTTTAATATGTCTCAGTTTATCTTATAACAGAGGGAATTGGCCATAGGTACAGTCATGGGTGTAAGGCCTCCACTTCGAGACTGAAGCCCTTATAAAGAGTAGAGAGAGTGATCAGAGTACACTCACTCACTTCTCTCTCTCTCTCACCCATTCATGGGAGGATATAGTAGGAAGGGGGCTGCTGGCAAATTAGCAAGAGAGTTCTCCTCAGAAACCTCCTTGATCTTGAACTTTAGGTCTACTTTCTAAGTCAGCCAGTGTGTGGCATTTTATTACAGCAGCCTGGGCAGACTCATAGTGGTGATGTTAATAAATGTGATTAAAAAAATAATGTATAATAAAATAAAGTTTGGAAGATTCATATCAGCAATTTGAAATAGCTATTGAAATACTCTACTCTTTTCCAGATAGACATCTGCATGAGGCCAGGTATTTTTATGCATATATATTATTTGTAAACTTTAAATATTAATATTTTAACACTCTTTATATAGTTTAATATATATAAACAATATATTCATTAAAAAAAAACCTGCCCTCACACAGATGTCTATCTGGAAAAGAGTAGAGTGTTTCAATAGATGTGAAGATTGTTTATATGACTCTTCCAAACTTTAAATCATTTTATTACACATAATTTAAAAAAATCACATTTATTAACATCATCACTATGAGTCTCCTCGGGCTGCTATTACAAAATGCCACATACTGGATGGGTTAAAAGTAGGCCTGAGCTCAAGGCCAGGGCTTCCCAGATGGCTCAGTGGGTAAAGAATCTGCCTGCAATTCAGGAGACCCAAGAGACGTGGGTTTGATCTGTGAGTCAAGAAGATATCCGAGGAGGGCATGGTAACCCACTCCAGTATTCTTACCTGGAAAGTCTCGTGGACAGATGAGTCTGGCGGGCTACAGTCCATAGCGTTGCAAGGAATTGGACACAATCGAAGCAGCTGAGCAGGAGCAAGATATACTTTACTAAAAAGCAATATGTCATAATAGAACAATTGCGTAAGCTCAAATAAGAATCCAGCTGTCCTCTATCAAGTCAAACATCAAAGAGATAGGCAAAAATGTAAAACAATGATATTCTTTCCCTTTTTTAAAGTTTGCTTCAGAAAATATAATAATTTTCATGAAAAAGTATTATTTATTTTAACACACAGTGGGTTCATCATTGCTACTTTAAAAAGATTTAATAAAATGCTTAAAAAAATTTCCAAGTCTCAATTTCTGATATGATATATGTCAATAAAATCCACATAAACAAAAATTCTTGACTTTTTAAATAGTTTTTTTTAAGACTGTAAAGGGGTCTGAGGGCCTCCAAGTTTGAGAACATCTGATCCAGACGATTCATGTGCTGTTGTTGTTCAATCGCTCAGTCATGTCTGACTCTTTGCAATCCCATGGACTGCAGCATGCCAGGCTTCCCTGTCCTTCACTATCTCTCAGAGTTTGCTCAAACTCATGTTCATTGAGTCAATGATGCCATTCAACCATCTCATCCTCTGTCACCCCCTTCTCCTCCTCAATTTTTCCTAGCATCAGTGTCTTTTCCAGTGAGTCAGTTCTTTGCATCAGGTGGCCAATGTTTTGGAGCTTCAGCATCAGTAACAGTCCTTCCAATGATATTCAGGGCTGGTTTCCTTTAGGATTGACAGGTTTGATTTCCTTGCTATTCAAGGGATTCTCAAGAGACTTCTCCAGCACCGCAGTTTGAAAGCATGAATTCTTTGATGCTCAGCTTTCTTTATGGTCCAACATCCATACCTGACTGCAGGATAGAACCATAGCTTTGACTGTACGGAACTCTGGCGACAAAGTGTTGTCTCTGCTTTTCAATATGCTGTCTAGTTATGTCATAATTTTTCTTCCAAGAAGTTTTTTATACAGTCACGATCCATAGTGCTTTTGGAGCCAAGAAACTTAAGTCTGTCACTGTTTTCCCATTTTCATCCCATCCATTTGCCATGAAGTGATAGGACCAGAATGTTGAGGTGTAAGTCAGCTTTTTCATGCTCCTCTTTCACTTTCATCAAGAGGCTCCTTAGTTCCTCTTCACTTTCTGCCATAAGAGTTGTGTCATTTGCATATCTGAGATTATTGATATTTCTCCTAGCAGTCTTGATTCCAGCTTGTGCTTCATACAGCATGGCATTTCTCATGATGTACTCTGCATATCATTTAAATAAGCAAGGTTTAACAATATACAGCCTTGAATGTACTCCTTTTCCAATTTGGGACCAGTCCATTATTCCATGTCTGGTTCTAACTGTTGCTTCTTGACCTGCATACAGGTTTCTCAGGAAGTAGATGAGGTGGTCTGGTATTCTCATCTCTTTAAGAATATTCTACAGTTTGTTGTGATCCCCGCAATCAAAGGCTTCACTTTTTTTTTTTCTTTCGCTGTCAGCCTGGCTCCTTCAGGGTCACTTGAACACTTCACAGTGACCATTGCTGCCAAGGATGGCTAAGACCACTCTGAGTCCAGGTCACAAGTTCATCTCTTTACTCCCCAAAGTATGAGGTTGAGATTCGGATGTGGGGCTTATCTCCCGCAATCACTGCTCTACCAAACCCACGACATTCTATACATGAATGGAGGACACTCCTCTTGTCATCTGGGTTTTCCCGCACATCTGCTTTCCTGAGCTATGCTGCCAGCTTCCTGTGGACCTTTCTGCCTGTTGCATTCTCTGAAACCTCAGTTGGGAGCGTGTGCAACTGAGCATGGAGTTGTTCTGGTTTTTTACACTCTTTCATAGTGCTGGCTCCTGACAAAGTCCAAACCAACCAATAATAACAAAAAATCACTTGCTAAATACCCTTGCCCTTCTCCCCGCCCCCCCCCCAAGTTGATCAGACAAGCATGTTTAGTCCAAATGGAGGTTGAATTTCAAACTGGATGCTTTGCTATCATGACCTTTTCTTTTATTGAATGAAAGTTAAGGTGCAAACAGAAAAGAAATTTGGCTTTTCCAGCCACTAATCTCTTAAATTAACACTGTGGGATAGTTTTCTCCATGCCCCTGGATAAACTCTTAGGTTTGCCTCAGATTTTTATTCAATTACACTTAATAATGAGCTGCAATAAAACTGCAGAGAACAGACTCATTTCAGTCATGAAAACGTCCAGACTGGAATAATAGTCAAATTGAAAGATTTAAAATTAATGTTTCTTTCTGCTTGGCTCCATCTTGAAAGGGATGCTCATTCCAGATTCATCTTTCTATTTCTCTGTCTGTCTATCTCTTTGCTATTGGCTCAGGCCAATGGCATCAGACTCGCTCTTGACCTTCTATTTTGCCCAGGTAAATCAGATATTAAGCATAGCTGATCTTTTGTTAGTGGCAGAATTTTACAAGTTTTTAAAATATAAGAATACTTTTCCAAGTTTGGTAGGTAGGTTACCTCGAGCTCCCCAGTTGAATCAGCATCTCTTTGTTGGCTTTCCTTTCTCCATGATTTTTCTTGCTTTCCCACCATCCAGTAATGGAAAGGCCTTGTCTAACACCTAAGGGCTCCAAGTTCTGTGTTCTTGGCCTTGGAGGCTCAGCTACATCAGTAAATATCTCATTTTTAACAATCAGTCATATTCTATTTGATATGAGCACAAATCCACCAAGAAAATTTGTGTCATTAATGCAGAATGCAGCTGCATTCTGATTGGATGCTGATATTACGTTCAATTAGAGAAGACTTGTGCAAAGATATAGATGAGGTTTTTTTCTTTTTTAATAATAAGGGGCCAGGGAAATTATTAGAGGGTTAATGAATAAGTTGGCTCGGTGGTAAAGAATCTGCCTGCCAAAGCAGGAGATGTGGGTTCAAACCCTGGGACAGAAAGATGCCCTGGAGAAGGAAATGGTAACCCACTTCAGTATTCTTGCCTGGGAGATCTCAAGGACAGAAGAACCTGGCAGGTTATAGTCCATGGGGTCACAAAAGAGTCGGACATGACTTTAGTGACTAAAGAACAACAACAACAACAACAACAACAACAAAACAATTTGACAACAATTTAGAAGAAATTTTGGCATCTATGTATATGTCTGTTTCCATGGCTAATTATAGATAACTACATATACATATACACTATATGTAATATATTAATTACACGTATGTGTGCATATGCACACATAGAATAATTAAGTCTATTTGGAACATTAAAATACAAAGAGAAGTGATAGTTACCGAGAACACAAATTTTCTTCCCTCTGTGTCCTCTATTCCCATCTCTATTTCCATCATGTCTCCTCTGAAGTTCTTCATTATTGTGCAGTAATTTCTATTCACTTATTTAAAATAAACGTTATCACACCAAGTGGAAGAAAAATGAGTCTTTTGCTTAAAAGAGAGTGCTAAATGCCAGCTCAGCACAAAGAGAAAAGCAGGAAAGGAACTAATGGTTGCCTTAATGTCGTTTGAGATGTTGGTAGGTCAAGGATAAAGACAGGGAGACAGTTCAGAATGCAGGGCTTACCTTGGTGGCTAATACTTCTCAAAGGAGCCCAGGAGGTATGTGATGTGTTTTGAAAATATTGATGAGCTTTTACTGAGGGTCCTTGCAAGTCTGTGGTGCTGTCTTTCCTGATCTAGTGTCTCTATCTGGTGACAGAAGAAACCTATACTGCTCATCAGTGGATGTTGACTGTTTAATGTCCCACAGGTTTTTCATTGTTCAGTAAAATGACCATCTTTAGATTCAGCTACTCAAACATTTTGATTATTTTACATATGAGTGCTTTTGTATATCTCTTATCAATGGTGACTTTGAAAGCTTTTTGAATAGGAAGCAGATTAGAAATCAAGAAATGGCGGCAGTACTTTATATAAATATATCAGGGATAAATCATGAGATAGCTATTACAAATTCCTTTATTCCCTCTATATTTGTGCATGTAGGCAGTTTTAGTGCAGGAGTGATGGAGGTGGAGAAATAGTTTAAAAACTTTAATTAGAAGATTATAAATGAAATTTTAAAGTTCATTATAATTTTTTTAATGCCAGAATAGCAAATTACCTCATTTGTGCATATACGTTGCAGTTGATGACTTTTTTTTTTGTATTTCAGAGTTCTGAAGACATTGGTGAAAATGAGAATTATGACTGTGTGCAAGTAAACTCAAAACAAAAACCAAGCTTCATGAGAATACTATGGAAGTTTATAAGGAAGGTATGGGTTTAGAAACAAAAAAGACACACTCATACATCCATTATAAGCTTCTTAATTTAGCCGCTTGGCTATCAGAACACCTTGAAGCAAGCAGTTCTACAATTATTTCAGAGAACAATAGAGGTCAAGATGTTCCCTGGGAGCAAGGACAGAAAGTGGAGCCCAGGGAAGCATGGTTTCCCCAAGTGAGAGGGTTACAGCATCAATCCAGCATCTGTAGACAAAGCATGTCCTTACAGGATTATTTCATTGTTTCAGGAACTACTGATTTAGTTACCATTCATTTTCATGGTCCTAGAAACAATAGTAGGAACTCTGATGGCTCAGTGGATAAAGAATCTGCCTGCATTGCAGGAGACACAGGAGATTAGGGGTTTGATTCTTGGGCCAGGAAGATCCCCTGGAGAAGGAAATGGCAACCTACTCTACTATTTTTGTCTGAAAAATCCCATGGACAGAGGAGCCTGGTAGGCTGCAGTCCATGGGGTCACTAGGAGTTGGACACAACTGAGCGATTTCACTTTCACTTTTCACTTTCCTGCATTGGAGAAGGAAATGGCAACCCACTCCAGTGTTCTTGCCTGGAGAATCCCAGGGGCGGGGGAGCCTGGTAGGCTGCTGTCTATGGGGTCTCACAGAGTCAGACACGACTGAAATGACTTAGCAGCAGCAGCAGCAGCAGTATATCTGAGTGGCCTCTTGGTTTTCCTACTTTCTTCAATTTAAGTCTGAATTTTGCAATAAGGAGCTCATCATTTGAGCCACAGTCAGCTCCCAGTCTTGTTTTTGCTGACTGTATAGAGCTTCCCAATTCATCCTACCCTTCCGTATTATCAGGAAAGTGCATCTCACCCAAACTCACATCCTTTTAGTGAGTCCAGAGTGCACCTCTTCAGACATAATGCTGCACCCCCAGCTCATACTTTCCTGCTTTCTGCAGCCCTGCAGTTTACTTGATCTTCCTAGTTTATAGTTTGTGGCTCTTTTCTCTCATACCTCTTTCTCTTCTCAGGACTGATATTTTCAAATATCTTCTCTGCTATTCTTTTCCAGTTTGCATTGTAATACCCCAGTTCAGATATGAAGTACCTTACCTTCAGTCTTGGCTGCTGCTTCTTCAAATATTCCTTTCATCTTTATAATTTAATGGAGATTTTCTGTCTCCATTCAAATCTTCCTCCACCACTTTCCTCCCCAACAGAATCCAGTCTAAGAAATGCTCAGTTCAGTTCAGTTCAGTTCAGTTCAGTCGCTCAGTCGTGTCTGACTGTTTGTGACCCCATGAATCGCAGCACGCCAGGCCTCCCTGTCCATCACCAACTCCCGGAGTTCACCCAGACTCACGTCCATTGAGTCAGTGATGCCATCCAGCCATCTCATCCTCTGTCGTCCCTGTCTCCTCCTGCCCTCAATCCCTCCCAGCATCAGAGTCTTTTCCAATGAGACAACTCTTCGCATGAGGTGGCCAAAGTACTGGAGTTTCAGCTTTAGCATCATTCCTTCCAAAGAAATCCCAAGGCTGATCTCCTTCAGAATGGACTGGTTGGATCTCCTTGCAGACCAAGGGACTCTCAAGAGTCTTCTCCAACACCACAGTTCAAAAGCATCAATTCTTCTGCACTCAGCTTTCTTCACAGTCCAACTCTCACATCCATACCTGACCACAGGAAAAACCATAGCCTTGACTAGACGGACCTTAGTCAGCAAAGTAATGTCTACTTTACAGTAATTGTGCGTTTCATGTTCTCCAAGTATTCTTATGGCTTAGAAGAAACATTTCATTGTAAAGTGGTACTAAAAACATATAAAACACATCATGCTAAATTTTTTTTGTATAAATTACTGTCCATCACTGGCTCAAAAGTTTATATAAAGCTTAACTTTATAACTCTGCATTTTGCCCATAGGAATTCACCCAATTGATTAGAAAACTTGTGCCCTCAAGAAACCTACACATGCACATGAATGTTCATAGAAGTTTCATTCATAATTACCCATACGGCGAGCACTCCTTAGGCCTTTTAAAAGATGAATGGAGAAATTACATGTGCGATTTCCATACAATATTGTACTATTCACTAATAAAAAGAAATGCACTATCAAGTCATGTGAAAGCATGAATGAATCTTAAATGACTGTTGCTGAATGAAGAAGTCAGTCTTAGAATGCTATGTACTTTATGATTCTATGTACGTGAGATTCCAGAATAAGAAATACTATAGAAATAGAAACCAAATCAGCGGTTGCTAGGGAAGTACACCTTCTCTCAGTCAAGTCTTGACATGACTGCATCCTTGAGAACAGGAACCTAAGGACTCAGCTAAGCTTTACCAGGTTGTCTGACCCACAGGAACTATGAGATTAAAAAATGTTTGTTTTAAGCTGGAAAAGTTTGAAGTAATTTGTTATGCAGCATTATATAACTAATCCAGTCACATATATTTTATATAGTATTAAAATTGAGTCACCAGATGAGCTTCTGCTTTTAAATAAGAAGGATGATATTGCAGTGTTGTGAAAATACTTTGTCCTGGCTCAATACATGTTAACAGAATTATGATTGTATGTAGCACAGTTTGGAACCACACACAATACTACCTTTTCATTATAATCATACATTTCAATTTGAACTGTATATCAAAGAAATGTCTTTGAAATAGGAGTTATTCTATTGTATTTTCAACTGATTTTCCCCTAAATTAGTGCTGACTCTCCAATCATTAGAAGAAGAAGAAAAAAAAAAGATGTGCTTTTAAAAATGAAATAGGACAAAATAAATGTTTGGTACCACATTCTGCTTCCTCCTAGATGTGTCTACATTTAAACTCTACAGGACAATCTTCTTTCACATGGTTTATGCTAATGAAATGGAAAAGAGGAAAGGGATCATTCTAGATAAGGAAGTAAAAGACTATTATTCAGACTGAGAGGGAAATAAAAATCAAATAGCATCCAAGATAGTATAAAATGTCAAACCATAATTTGTCTGGTTCCTCCTTCATAGCATGTTCAACACTGTTATCTCCACTGGGCTCTTTTCTGCACAAATGTGGCCCATTTCCTATACAGATATTTTCATTGCTACTGTTCCCCATATGCACAGATGAATCTTCACACCTTCTTATACTCATTTTGCCTCTTTTGGCATGTGTTCTATTTGCCTGCCATATGTAACCATCCTTGCAACAATTCCAGCTCCAATTTAAAGTTTGAAAAATGTCCTTCGCCTCACTTTGCATTTCCATGCCTTTGAAACTTGGCAGAAAAGTCTGACTGATCTTCTTTTCCTTTTTTTTTTTTTTTTTTTAGCTAGTTAATTTCAAATAAGTATTTCCTACTACTTTTATGATTTTTGGCCCACTCTGAGTTTAGAGAACACAAAAATGTAGCAAAAGCATTAGAGAAGCTCTTTGTAGTACTGTGAGGGCAATCCTAGTAGACAGGTGGTAGCTTTGTGGGATGACTGGATTAGACCAGAAAGTTCTCATCCAAGGCTTTCAGCTGCTTTTTTTTTTCCTTTTATTTTTGGCTGTGTTGGGTCTTAGTTGCTGAACGGGCTTTCTCTAGTTGCAATGAGCAAGGGGCTACTCTCTCTACATGTGGTTCATAGGCCTCTTATTGCTGTGGCCTCCCTTGTTGCAGAGCATGGGCTCTGGAGCACAGGTTCAGTAGTTGTGGCCTATGGGCTTAGTTTCCCCATGGCATGAAAAGCATGGAATCTTCCTAGATCAGGAATCCAGCCCACTGTGTCCTGCCTTGGTAGGTAAATTCTTAACCACTACACCACTAGGGAAGTTCCAGCTAACTTTTTAATGTGTGAACCTCCTTTGGGTCAAGAAACACACTGCAGTAAGTGATCACACAATGAGGGTTTGTCACATGTGGGATCTGATTTAACTCTAAAATTCATAGAATGGGCCTTGGAGAGATTGCCCTCAAACTAAAACATGGTTTCCTGATTTATCTGTTGTCTCTCTATGGACACAAGCAAACTATCCCATCACAGTTTATATCACCCATCATGTCACAGACAGGGACAAATATTTATGTCATTACTCCGTGTTGAGTCTTTCTCCTCTTCTACACCATCTCCATTTTCTAAGATTTAGGTCAAGTACCGCCTCCTTCACAAATCCTTCATGATTACACCCACATTGATCTCAAGTTTTCTCATCTCCTGAAACACTCATTGTCTTTCTCTTTTTAGCTCTTAATTATAGACTCATGCATCCTGGAAGACTCTTCCTTCTCTCCTGTGCCTGACAAGCACACTCTTGTTATTAAGGACTCAGGGAAAGCGTCACCTCCTCCTTGAAGTCACCCTTGACTACTCCTACCCTCTAGCCCCCAAGGAAGTAAAGTGTCCCCTTGATGGTGCTCCCATAGCATCATCTAACTGAGAACAGGGCATGTGTTCCTCTATGCGACAACATATCAACCTTGTCATGTCCCCACTGCAGACTGATTTCTTTCCAGTGGGCAGTTTCTTATGTTCAGCTTTGCCACACCAACATCTAGCTCCAGAGCTGTACAACTAATAATCAACAAAATTCAATATATAGCTGATGAATTAATAAATGAACACAAAGTAAATGAATGAACATTAAGAATAAATTATTGCATTATGTGCATCAAATAGTAACCAATGCATATAAATTAATTCATTATATGTACCAATTTATCAAGTAATTTTGTGCATTAATCAATCATTATCTTTATCAACCTAGGACCATCAAAGAAATTAATAATTTGTATCAATTAATGATTATTTGCACATTTACTTCTTGCTGAAAAGAGGGAAGAAAATAAGCAGATAAGATACATATATGAACTCTCATATTTAACTGAGGGAGGAGATTTTGTTCTATTTACTCATATAGACTGAATGCTTGTGTCCCCTGAAAATTCATATGTTGTAACCTAATCCCCAGCATGCTGGCACCTGGAGGTGGGATCTTTGGGGACTGATTAGGTCACAAGGGCACAGCCTTCATGAATGAGATTAGTACCCCGTGTGCATGTGTGCACCAGTCATGTTTGACTCTCTGTGACCCCTTTGGACTATAGTCTGCCAGGCTCCTCTGTCCATGGAATTTTCCAGGTAAGAATATTGGAGTGGTTTGCCATTTCTACCTGCAGGGGATCTTCCCAACCCAGGAATTAAACCTGTGTCTCTAGGGTCTCCTGCATTTCCTGAACTGGCACGTGGGTTCTTCACCACTATGCCACCTAGGAAGCCCTATGAAAAGCGCCCTAAAAACCTCTCTTGTCCCTTCTACCATGAGAGGCCATGGCAAGAATCAGCAGTCTGTGAATCAACAAGTGAGACTGCATGAGACACTGAACCTGTCAGCACCGTGTTCTTGGACTTCCTAGTCTCCACAAGGGTGAGAAATGAATTTCTGTTGTTAGAAGCCACCCAGCTTGAATGAAGACATTCAAATTTTGCATATTTTTAACACAATATTTCTCATTAGGAAAATAATTTTTTACTCAATTTTAAAGAGGTTAGAAAAATAGAAAGGAAAATGAGGAAGAAATTACTAAGAGGAAAAATATCAACAAACCCAGTGCTTTAACCCCAGTGGCTGTTATATTTTTTATAGGCTTTTGTGTAGTTAGTATCATGTTTTACTATTGGTAAGTTGTCATGAGAATAGCTACATAATATGCAATATAATAACCTGTCACAGTTTAACCTATTGAAATTCACCAGCCAGGGACCATGGGAAAACATGCGAGTGAAACAAAGATTATTTAGGTTAAGGCAGTGAGGGAGAGTGTTGAAGTTTCAAGAAGAACTTTGGAAGGGGTCTGTTAAAGGATTTGGTCTTGTGCTGGGTGATTCTAAGAAGGGCTTAAAGAAGAGGGAGCCATTTCTGAATTAAATGCTATTAGAAAACAGGGGACAATCAAGGATTAGCTAACGTGGCAATTTTTCTCTAGAAGGTGAAAAGATCAAAGCAATGCTGGTAGTCAATGGCAAATAAGTAGTAGTCACTCCAGTATTAGTTGCTCAGCCGTGTCCTACTCTTTGCGACACGATGAACTATAGCCCACCAGGCTCCTCTGTCCATGGGATTTCCCAGGCAAGAAAATGAGTGCGTTGCATTTCCTTCTAGAGGGGAACTTCCTGATCCAGTGATTGAACCCCAGTCTCCTGCATTGCCGGCATATTCTTTACCATCTTAGACATGGCTTGGGTTAATATAAAGAGGGGCTGTTAGGTGGTTTTGTTGTGGCTGAGTGTCTCTGAGGAGGTCTTATGAATAGCTGTGAAAAGAAGAGAAGTGAAAGGAAAAGGAAAGATATACCCATTTGAATGCAGAGTTACAAAGAATAGCACCAAGAGATAAGAAAGCCTTCCTCAGTGATCAATGCAAATAAATAGAAGAAAACAATAGAACGGGAAAGACTAGAGATCTATTCTGCCATAAGGGTGGTGTCATCTGCATATCTGAGGTTATTGATATTTCTCCCAGCAGTCTTGATTCCAGCTTGTGCTTCTTCCAGTCCAGTATTTCTCATGATGTATTCTGCATAGAAGTTAAATAAGCAGGGTGACAATATACAGCCTTGACATACTCCTTTTCCTATTTGGAACCAGTCTGTTGTTCCATGTCCAGTTTTAACTGTTGCTTCCTGAGCCGCATTATAGGTTTCTCAAGAGGCAGGTCAGGTGGTCTGGTATTCTTATCTCTTTCAGAATTTTCCATAGTTATTGTGATCCACACAGTCAAAGGCTTTGGCATAGTCAATAAAGAAGAAATAGATGTTTTTCTGGAACTCCCTTGCTTTTTTGATGATCCAGCGGATGTTGGCCATTTGATCTCTGGTTCCTCTGCCTTTTCTAAAACCAGCTTGCACATCAGGGAGTTCACAGTTCACATATTGCTGAAGCCTGGCTTGGAGAATTTTAAGCATTACTTTACTAGCGTGTGAGATGAGTGCAATTGTGTGGTAGTTTGAGCATTCTTTGGCATTGCCTTTCTTTGAGATTGGAATGAAAACTGACCTTTTCCAGTCCTGTGGTCACTGCTGAGTTTTCCAAATTTGCTGGCATATTGAGTGCAGCACTTTCACAGCATCATCTTTCAGGATTTGAAATAGCTCAACTGGAATTCCATCACCTCCACTAGCTTTGTTCATAGTGATGTTTTCTTTTCTTTTTTTTTTTCATAGTGATGTTTCTAAGGCCCACTTGACTTCACATTCCAGGATGTCTGGCTCTAGGTGAGTGATCACACCATGGCAGAGAGTGAAGAGGAACTAAAAAGCCTCTTGATGAAAGTGAAAGAGGAGAGTGAAAAAGCTGGCTTAAAGCTCACCATTCAGAAAACGAAAATCATGGCATCCGGTCCCATCACTTCATAGAAAATAGATGGGGAAACAGTGGAAACAGTGTCAGACTTCATTTTTTGGGCTCCAAAATCACTGCAGATGGTGATTGCAGCCATGGAATTAAAAGACACTTAATACTTGGAAGAAAAGTTATGACCAACCTAGACAGCATATTGAAAAGCAGAGACACTACTTTGCCAACAAAGGTCCATCTAGTCAAGGCTATGGTGTTTCCAGTGGTCATGTATGGATGTGAGAGTTGGACTGTGGAGAAAGCTGAGTGCCGAAGAATTGATGCGTTTGAACTGTGGTGTTGGAGAAGACTCTTGAGAGTCCCTTGGACTGCAAGCAGATCCAACCAGTCCATTCTGAAGGAGATCAGCCCTGGGATTTCTTTGGAAGGAATGATGCTGAAGCTGAAACTCCAGTACTTTGGCCACCTCATGCTAAGAGTTGACTCATTGGAAAAGACTCTGATGCTGGGAGGGATTGGTGGCAGGAGGAGAAGGGGATGACAGAGGATGAGATGGCTGGATGGCATCACTGACTAGATGGACGTGAGTCTGAGTGAACTCTGGAAGTTGGTGATGAACAGGGAGACCTGGCATGCTGCGATTCATGGGGTTGCAAAGTGACTGAACTGAACTGACCTGAACTGAGAGATCTATTCAAGAAAATTAAAGATACCATGGGAACATTTCATACAAAGATGGGCACAGTAAAGGACAGAAATGGTATGGACCTAACAGAAGCAGAAGATATTAAGAGGAGGTGGCAAGAATACACAGAACTATACAGAAAAGATCTTCATGACCCAGATAATCAGGATGGTGTGATTACTCATCTAGAGCCAGACATCCTGGAATTTGAAGTCAAGTGGGCCTTAGGAAGCATCACTATGAACAAAGCTAATGGAGGTGAAGGAATTCAAATTGAGCTATTTCAAGTCTTAAAAAATGATGTTGTGAAAGTGTTGGGCTCAATATGCCAGCAAATTTGTAAAACTCAGCAGTGGCCACAGGACTGGAAAAGGTCAGTTTTTACTCCAATCCCAAAGAAAGGTAATGCCGAAGAACACTTAAACTACTGCACAACTGTTCTCATCTCACAAGCTAGCAAAGTAATGCTCAAAATTCTCCAAGCCAGTCTGCAATAGTACGTGTACCATGAACTTCCAGAAGTTCAAGCTGGTTTTAGAAAAGGCAGAAGAACCAGAGATCAAATGGCCAACATCTGTTGGATCATCAAAAAAGCAAGAGAGTTCCAGAAAAACATCTATTTCTGCTTTATTGATTATGCCAAAGCCTTTGACTGTGTGGATCACAATAAACTATGAAAAATTCTGAAAGAGATGGGAATACCAGACCACCTGACCTGCCTCTTGAGAAACCTATAATGCAGGTCAGGAAGCAACAGTTAAAACTGGACATGGAACAACAGACTGGTTCCAAATAGGAAAAGGAGTATGTCAAGGCTGTATATTGTCACCCTGCTTATTTAACTTCTATACAGTGTACATCATGAGAAATACTGGACTGGATGAAGCACAAGCTGGAATCAAGACTGCTGGGAGAAATATCAATAACCTTAGATATGCAGATAACACCACCCTTATGGTTGAAAGCACAGAAGAACTAAAGAGCCTCTTGATGAAAGTAAAAGAGGAGAGTGAAAAAGTTGTCTTAAAGCTCAACATTCAGAAAACTAAGATCATGGCATCTGGCATCTGGCATCCCATGGCCTCACTTCATGGGAAATAGATGGGGAAAGAGTGGAAACAGTGTCAGACTTTATTTTTTTAGGCTCCAAAATCACTGCAGATGGTGATTGCAGCCGTGAAATTAAAAGATGCTTACTCCTTGGAAGGAAAGTTATGACCAACCTAGATAGTATATTGAAAAGAAGAGACATTACTTTTCCAACAAAGGTCCGTCTAGTCAAAGCTATGGGTGGAGTTTACCCAAACTTATGTTCATTGAGTCGATGATGCCATCCAACTATCTCATCCTCTGGCGTCCCCTTCTCCTCCCACCTTCAATTTTTCCCAGCATCAGCGTCTTTCAAATGAGTCAGCTCTTCGCATCAGGTGGCCAAAGTATTGGAGTTTCAGCTTCAGCATCAGTCCTTCCAACGAACATTCAGGACTGATTTAATTTTGGATGGACTGGTTGGATCTCCTTGCAGTCCTAGGGACTCGCAAGAGTCTTCTCCAATACCGCAGTTCAAAAGCCTCAATTCTTCTGTGCTCAGCTTTCTTTATAGTCCAACTCTCACATCCATATATGACTACTGGAAAAACCATAGCCTTGACTAGATAGGCGTTTGTTGGCAAAGTAATTTCTCTGCTTTTTAATATGCTGCCTAGATTGGTCAAAACTTTCCTTCCAAGGAGTGAGTGTCTTTTAGTTTCATGGCTGCAGTCACCATCTGGAGTGATTTTGGAGCCCCCCAAAATAAAGTCTGTCACTCTTTCCACTGTTTCCCCATATGACCAACCTAGACAGCATAGTAAAACGCAGAGACATTACTTTGCCAACAAAGTTCTGTTAATCAAAGCTTTGATTTTTCCAGTAGTCATGTATGGATGTGAGAGTTGGACTATAAAGACAGCTGAGTGCCAAAGAATTGATGCTTTTGAACTGTGGTGTTGAAGAAGACTCTTGAGAGTCCCTTGGGCTGCAAGGAGATCCAATCAGTCCATTCTAAAGGAAATCAGTCCTGTATATTCATTGGAAGGGCTGATGCTGAAGGTGAAATTCCAGTATTTTGGCCACCTGATGTGAAGAACTGACTCACTGAAAAAGACCCTGATGCTCAGAAAGATTGAAGGCGGGAGGAGAAGGGGACAACAGAGGATGAGGTGGTTGGATGGCATCACTGACTCGATGGACATGAGTTTGAGTAAGCTCTGGGACTTGGTGATGGACAGGGAGGCCTGGAGTGCTGCAGTCCATGTGGTTGCAGAGTCAGACATAGCTGAGCGACTGAACTGAACTGAACTGAACTGAGTGTCCTTGTATCTGTCTTGTTTCACACTTGGTCATATTCACGACTTTCTGTTCAATGCTGATGTTTTGTTGATACTCTAGCTCTAACTGCCCACTGCCAGGACTGATTTTCACTTTCTGAAATGATTTGCTTATTATTAGACTTTGAGTTTTCTATTTTTTCAATTCTCTGATGTGATATGTTGAACAATATTATAAATATAGCTGTAAGAAAATAAGATCCCACAGATGACGATTAGTATCATGTTGTGGTCATTTTCCCTTAGTGCCTCTATTTCTGTTATTTTCCTGCCAAATTGCAATGAACCCATTTGGACCATCCAACAGTAAAATATGATACTGTATCTCCATCATTATTGTGGACTGAATATTTTAAAGAAATGTTTATTTAATAACTTAAAGTGGAATGCAGTTTTTAACTTGAGTTTATCTGACTATTGGTGAGGTTGATTTTGTTTTGTTTCTTTACAGGTATCTAAAATTATTTTGGAGAATGGTGAAACGTGTGTCTCTAAGACATTATTATGGTAGGTATCATTATTATCCATTCAATCTTTTAACATGCGTTTTCCTGTACAGAGTAGCATCTTTGGGCAGTCTGGCGTATAGTTTTTGAAACTAAACTGAATATTTTATAATTTTAGAAATAGTGTTTTAGCAGACAAAATCCTTAATTCCTACAGGGCAAACATTTCAACTATTGGCAGAAATCACAATAATTACATTGTGAATGAGTGAATGAATAAGAAAAATATTATAATCAATTAATAAGATTCCAAGTCTCCATTGTTGAAGTACACACTTCTTTACATGATTGGCGTACATAGTTTCCAAACTGAGATGACTGTGTTTAAGTTGATAAATTTGTGGTTATTTCTTATCTAGCAATAAAAAATACATAGTTTTCTGTTTCCCAAATATTTTTGATTGAAATTCTATATGAAAAAATAAAATAAGTTTCTGGAAGAAGAGCTTGTGTCCATGATGTATGTATCTGAAATTTTGTTTTATGTAATCTTGGTTTCAGTTCAGTTCAGTAGCTCAGTCGTGTCCGACTCTTTGCGACCCCATGAACCGCAGCATGCCAGGCCTCCCTGTCCGTCACCAGCCCCTGGAGTTTACCCAAACTCTTAAGTGAGCATAATAAAACTCTAGATACCAAGTATATTGTTATAAATACCTATTAGACGACATAATCCATAGGTAAATAAAAATTTCTAAATGCTAACATTTCAACTCTACATCTTCCCCAAAATTGACCTACGAAATTAACTAAAATACAATCTGGTTATATTTCTATATAATTTAGTTATAAACATAACAAAATTAAATAGGAGAAGTCCTAAATTTACTCTATATTCCTCTTTATCAGTAATTTTGTCTTGACTTTTATATCTGAGTATAACTTTTGGAATAGTAATGGAAATGTCCTCAATACTAAAAATACATATTCTAAGTTATTGCTTAAGTTTTACTTTAAATATTTTATTATTTTAAATATTGAAGCATATTTAAAATGAAACCTAATGTCAAATATATGCACCACATATATGCATATTTTATGCACATAAATGTAATTATATACTTTAAACATATGTGTGTGTATATATTATTATGTTTATATATAGTTAGCAATCTATGATAACTTTGGAAACATAAACAATTGTTTTTCCTCTGATTTTGAAGTCTAAGCCCCACCGAATCCCTAGCTCTGAGTATGATATGCTTTATTCACTCATGACAATCTTGCAGCATCAATCACGTCCTTCACCCAGTAACAGCATCCATTACGTTGTCCAGTTGTTTCCCCATAATTATTTTTCAAGTCATTTCCAGAGTACTTCATAAAACATTTGTAATGCCTCTATATAGAAACAGATAATAAATTAATTCCACTCTTTAAGGGCTTTAAAAAGGTAGTGTTACTTTAAGCTGCAGTCAGTTTTGTACTACTGCTTTAGCAGAGGGAGGCATAATACACAGTGTTTTTGTTTTTTTAAGATAAGGGTTTCATTGTTGTAATCTAGGAAAAAAGCTGCTGTACAACAGTGAAGTCTTTTTTTTTTTTTTTTTGCATGAGGAGGAGGGAAAAGCAACCTTACCCTTCCCTCTCCCATATGCTTCAACTTTCATGTTTGTTTTGCCCTGCATTCCATTAACAGTATGATTAATGAAAGCTCTCCTGAATTTCAAATACCTTGAAAAGTAGCCAATGCCTGCTCTTCAGAGGCCACGTTGAAGCTAAATAACAATAAAAACAGGGTGATCCAGGCTTTTGAAGTCTTTAAAGACAGCCATCACTGTGATCTTTGTACCACTTTTGCAGAAAGGAGAACATTTCACATTTCTGGCACTACTAAGGACAAGACAGCAACTGAAAGAAAGCATGAATTTCTGGGAGCAGCATCAGGATACAGGACTCCTGCTGAGCTCACCAGTTCCTTGCTTCGCACAGCTGCCTTCTCAGCTGGGGGTTTTAAATCAGCACTGTGAGGAAAGACAGAAATGACCATGGTGCATTTGCCTCACTAGGAGAAAAAGGTAATGTTCAATTAACGCTTCAGCCTTTTGTTTTCCAGCGGACTTATTCCTGTCTTTTATGTGCATGTTTTGCTTTGGGTCTTTTTGTTGCTGCTGTTGTTCCTTTTCATTTCATGAAATAAAACCCTTAAACTAAAAATATCTTTGTGCTTGCAGCTATGTATGCAAGGATCCTGAAATTCTCATGGCTTTGCTGAGATCAATGAGTTGGAGGAATCATAGTGCTTTTAAAAAAGTATATTAAAACCCAGTGAATATTAACATTCCTGTTCACTCGCTAGGCTTGCATATAACTGTGAAAATATCACAAGTGAACAAATACAGTCTGCTTTAGAAGTATTTCCACAAATGCAGCATCTGACTTGCTGAGAATGCATTTATTTACCTTACCTGCTGCTCCGCTGTAGAATTGTGTATGCTGTGGTGTTAATGGTGAGCTCTGCTTTGAGGTTGGCTTGAATACTGATTACAGAAAGAGTTAATTTTAACAAAGCAATGTTTTTAATCTTTCAGCCATAAATAAATACATTATCTTCCTTCACATTTGTTACAGACTGTACTTGGAATTACATAGGTAAAAGTTAATAAGCATGATTTTATCAAATACTATTCTTCACAGTTCTCCATTCTTCACAGTGTTACTTCGTCTCTGTTCTTAGAGATGAACACACTAGGGTTCTTAGTTGTACTCTTTTTTTTTTCTCTTTGAGAACAGTATATTTTATAAGCCCAGAATGATAGGTGGCTCAGACTGTAAAGAATCCACCTGCAATGGGGGAGACCTGGGTTCTGTACACAGGTTGGGAAGATCCCCTGGTGGAGGGCATGGCAACCCACTCCAATATTCTTGCCTGGAGAATTCCATGGACAGAGGAGCCTGGCAGGCTATAGTCCTTGGGGTTGCAAAGAGTCAGGCACGACTAAGTAACTAAGCACAGCACAGTCATCTGTGTCCGTGTGCGCTAGGTTTTATGAATTTCTTCTCAAATTTTCATTAGCCTTCTGGTTAAAAAGATGGTTGCTTTTGAGCCTGAACAATGTTCTTAAGAAGGAATTTCAGGGAATGAATGTTTGTTGGAAACATCAATATAGTTTTAAGATTTAGACCAAAATATTGATTATGACCACTTTAGTAACTGTTCAATATAAAATCTGATCAGAAATTCATTTTACAAATATTTATGTACCAGGCACTGGGCTTGGCAACAGAGGCAATAGGACGAGGGTGTGGTTCTCACTCTCAAGATCTTTATTATCTAAACCTTTTAATCAGTGAGCTATTTTCTGAAGAGGACTAATATTTAAGTTTTTTGTGATACAGCTCATGTTGGAGGAAAGTTTAAAATAATTTATTGAATTTTACTTCAACGTAAAATATTTAACTAGTAGACAGTCTGCAGGGGATTTAATTTTCACCTGTTTAGACAACAACTATTTATTGAATGACTCTGTTGTATCAGGAACTTTTGTAAACACTTGGTTGATGGCAGCAAACAAGACAGAGAGAGCCTCTCTATGGGGCTGACTTACATCCTAGCAGGGGACTGAGCGCGGAGTGGCAGCATGAAATTTCAACTTGTTTTTAGAAGCACAAAAAGGCAAAGAGACTGAGAAACTGAACCTGCTGACTTAATACTCTAGCAATTCATCCAGCCCACTTGCTTTTCATATTGGACAACGATATCTCAAATGAAAAGAAAGAGCTTCTATAAGTATGTATACAAACTTTCAAAAGACTCAGAAATGACTTTATTATTTTTTTTTCATTTTTTTAAACCTCTTCATTCTCTTTTCTTTCTTTTTTTTTTTTTTTTTACTTTTTTTTAAATTTACAATACTGTATTGGTTTTGCCATACATTGACATGAATCCACCACGGGTGTACATGCGTTCCCAAACATGAACCCCCCTCCCACCTCCCTCCCCATAACATCTCTCTGGGTCACCGTGCACCAGCCCCAAGCATGCTGTATCCTGCATCGGACATAGACTGGCGATTCGATTCTTACATGATAGCATACATGTTACAATGCCATTCTCCCAAATCATCCCACCCTCTCCCTCTCCCTCTGAGTCCAAAAGTCCATTATACACATCTGTGTCTTTTTTGCTGTCTTGCATACAGGGTCATCATTGCCATCTTTCTAAATTCCATATATATGTGTTAGTATCCTGTATTGGTGTTTTTCTTTCTGGCTTACTTCACTCTGTATAATCGGCTCCAGTTTCATCCATCTCATCAGAAAGAAATGACTTTAAAGACAAACAATAGATAGTTTGTACTAACATTGTTCTTCCGAGAGCCTATATGCAGAGTGAAGTAAGTCAGAAAGAGAAAAACAAGTATTGTGTATTAACACATACATATCGAATCTAGAAAGATGGTGCACACTGATGAACCTATTTGCAGGGAAGCATAGACATAGAACAGACTTTGGACACAGTGGGGAAAGAAGAGTGAGATGAATGGAGAGAGTAGCACTGAAACATGTATACATGTGTAAAATAGACAGCCAGTGGGATTTTGCTGTATGACACATGGAGCTCAAATCTGGTGCTCTGTGACAAATTGAGGGAGAGGGAGGTTCAATGGGGAGGGGACATATAATGCCTATGATGGATTCATGTTGATACACTGCAGAAACCAACACACTATTATAAAGTAATTACCCTCCAATTAAAAATAAATAAATTAAAAAATATTGTTTTTCCAAATGTAGTGTTATGAAGTGTAAAAGATATTTTACATTATTCACACAGTGTAGTGATTTTAATTTGGGGACACTCGTAAGTACTTAAGTTGGTTAGCAATTTTGTTGTTCAGTCGCTCAGTTGTATCCGACTTTTTGCAACCCCGTGAACTGCAGCATGCCAGGCTTTCCTATCATTCACCGTCTCCCGGAGTTTGCTCAGATTCATGTCTGTTAAGTCAGTGATGCTATTCAATTATCTCTTCCTCTTCTGCCCTCTTCTCCTTTTGTCTTCAGTAGTTACCCTAGAACTTTCCCTTGGTCTACACCTGGCAAAACACACAGGTTTTTTTTTTTTTGGCTATGCTGGGTCTTTGTTGAGGCGTGTGGGCTTTCTCTAGTTGTAGCTCACGGGCTTCTCTTGTGAAGCACAGGCTCTAGAGTGTGCTGGTTCAGTAGTTGTGACATGCAGGCTTACCTGCCCTGGAGCATCTAGAGTGTGCTGGTTCAGTAGTTGTGACATGCAGGCTTACCTGCCCTGGAGCATCTAGAGTGTGCTGGTTCAGTAGTTGTGACATGCAGGCTTACCTGCCCTGGAGCATGTGGGATTGTAGTTCCCCAACCAGGGATAGAACTGGCGTCCCCTGCATTGGAAAGCAGATTCTGTACCACTAGACCACCAGGGGGATCCTAACACAGATTCTTCATATCCACTGACATTGCTATACCTTCTTTGCTGGCTGCCTCAGTTACTAGCGAAACCTGTTCACTGAGCGTGCTTCTGGGACTCCACACAGAAGACATTTGGAAAACTTTCATATTCAGCTTCATATTATCTCTCTTTCTCATTTTGACGACCTCATTTTTCTATTTTAAGATTGCAGTGCAATACGTTTTCTCTAATTTCTTTCCTGAGTTATTTGAGTCTTGTTTTCTTTTTATCTCCTATTTGTATGCATGTATGATCTATCTCTCTGGCGGAGGAAATGGCAACCCACTCCAGTATTCTTGCCTGGGAAATTCCATGGACAGAGGAGTCTGGCAGGCTACAGTCCATGGGGTTGCAAAGGGTCAGACACGACTTAGCGACTGAGCACATCATCTATCTATTTATCTGTCATCAACCTAGAAATGAGCATTTAGCCTTTTAGCTTACCTTCAGGTATTTCAGATACATTTCTCCATTGTCACTTTTATTATAGCTGTTGAAAAACTGAGTTTTCAAGTGTCTGGATTCTCTTGCAGTGAGAGCGGCCATATTCTTTAGTTCTAAACACCTAGACATGAGCATGAACTTGCCAACACCTTTATGAAATATTCTGTTTACTTGATATAAGGGAAAGATGCTTTGCATGGCTCCTTTTCTCTTCCTTCTTGAAGGCAGACTGGGATGCCAAAAGCTTCTGCAGCCATTTTGTGACTATGAGGAGATAAATATGAGGAAATCCTGAGAGAATTTCAGAAATGCCAGCTATAACATGCTAAAACCACTGAACCAATGCCAGCTGCCTTTCTCAAGACTCTTTGTTAATGTCAAAAAGATAAACCAGTATTTACTAAGTCACTCTAAATGCTGTTTTTCATTACTTTTAGTTGGAAGCATTTCTAACAAATGCTGCATGTATAAATAATTTATAGAGCCTGTTGAAAGTTGAGCATTGTGTTATAAACTATAACAGTTAGCAATAAAGGTAAAGTAGAATTCTTATTTTCAGGAACTTTATGGTGAACATTTTATATGATAAGCAAAAAAGCATCAAGAGATTTTCTGATATTTGTCCAAGGTCTGAGATCAATTTGTATTGGCATGTTTCTTACTGGTTCTTGATGTGCATTTTCTCACATGTAAAATAGCAGATGGCATTATTTCTGAGGTCCATTGCATATCTAAACTTATAACTTTATTACAATAAAATGTATTTTAAATCCATGGATTTACAACACTACCTGTTGAATAACATTTTAAAATTTAAATTCCTTGGATATTTCTGGCATGAAGAAATAATTATGCTTTTACTGTTCAAGCTTAGGATTCTGTTCATTCTATATTGAAAATCTGGACTATGAGTTTGAACCTTTTGACATACCATTATCCACTCTAAAAATCCAATTTATTTGAAAATGAAGGTGCTGGTTGTTCAGCTGTGTCTGACTATTTTTGACCCCAGAGACTGTAGCCTACCAGGCTCCTCTGTCTATGGAATTTTCCAGGCAAGTACATTGAAGTGGGTTGCCATTTCCTTCTCCAGGGGGATCTTCCAGACCCAGGGATCGAACCTGGGTCTCCCACATTGCAGACAGATTCTTTATCATCTGAGCCACCAGGGAAGCCCAATTTATTTAGCAATTACCTACTGACATTAGCATAAAATGATATCTAGAAGCCTCCTTTAAGAATAATTTTTCCCTGTGCAACTCCACACAACCTCATTAATCCCTCCTCCCTTTTTTGAATACAAAATTCAGACAAAATAATTTACTACTATGAAGTTATAACTGACATATTAGTTTTTCCAACCCTTTTGTGATGTGTGTGTCATTGTATTAAATTGGCATAAAGATGTTTCACTGATATCAAGGAAAATGTTCTCAAATTGCTTTGGGGGGGCAATAAAGCATAACAAAATGTTGCTTTACTATTTAAAAGACTGTATGAGGAAATGCAAATTAAAGGGGAATTTATCATGAACAACACTGATTTCAAGATCTATTTTATATTTTCAACTCATTTTGTAATAATATGGGGTTATGCAAGCTGATCAAGTGCCAGTGGCTCTAACCAAGCCTTTTTTGGCCGTGATAGGTTGACACTGAACTCAGATTTGTAATTTGGTTGTTGTTGGAAACTGAGATGTGCAGAGAAGCTGTTACTGAAAATAGAAAACAAGTAAAATAGAGACAATACAGAAAGGAGAGATTTGACAGAAAACTAAAAGCTTTATTGCAGAAAATGAAAATAAATAGAAATGAAAATGTATCTGTGTGTGTTGCGTACATGTATATATGTGTGTGTGCTTGTGTGTCTGCATATGCAGGCATGTGAGATAATTAGAGAAAGGGACTGTATTTATATCTATATGGAGCTTGTTTACTTTTGATGAAATGAGGAAACTATCATCAGATAATTGTTACTGCCTCTTGCTTTCCAGAGTAACATGCAGTCCGTGAACTGGAGAGCTGACCTGATACTTAAAAATAAGGGTTTCTTGCTTTCTTTGAAGCAACATAGCATCTCTGGGTGATATTCGAGGATAAAGCAAACAGAGATGCCTTTTTTTTACATGCTGGAAACAGTCATCCCTGTTGCCAAGGAAACATCTTCAGGCAGCAAGGGTCACCTTTGGAAACAAATGGAAGACTTCAAAAGCAGAGTAATAGGAAACACCAAGACCTGAACTTCCTAGCAAATGGCTCCTGTTTTAAATGTTATTTTCCAACAAACACTTATGTGACTATTATGTACTGGGAATAGGAAGGCTAAACTGAATGTATACCAAGTCTGGTCCAGTATTTGCAAACTTGGAAGCCTGTGGTTTTTGGTAGAGATGCTTTGAAAGGAGGATTGAGTAGGATTCGTATCTTAGACAATGGACAGACATTTGGATTTGGAAAAATAGAGCTGTGTTTGCGACTTCATTCAAAGAAAGTTTCTATTCATTAAGAAAATATAGATTCTTTATACATGCAAGCACATTTGATTATACTTTGTCTAAATTAGTGAGGTTATTATTTTACTTTCTGAGAATGTTTTGTCATATGTTAGGTTTGTGCAGATTTTTTGTTAAAAATGTACAATTGTGTTCATTAATTTATTCCTCTATCGAATATTTATGACTTCCTCCTCTGAGTCAGATACTACTCTCATGATGAGAAGGGAATAGAATATGGTCCCTACATGTAAGGTCTGTGAGACTCAGTCTGAGGAAGATAGCTATAGAAATAAACAGTGGGATTACTCGCAGAGGAAGCACAGCAGGAGGCTTGTAATTCTTCCTGGAGAGGTGAGGAAAGGCTTTTGGGGAGAGAAAATGCTTGATCTTAGATTTGAAAGATGGATAAACATTGAGCAGAGAGTACAAGGTTGGAAGAACATTCTAAACCGAGACAGCAACAAATGCAACGTACCGAGAGGTGAAGAACAGATTTCATTGGGGGTATCCTGCTGATTGGAGATCAGGATGTATTTGGGAATGTGTATGGCGATGAAGTTGGAAAATGAAAGTGGAGCTGGATTATATAGTAGGAAAAAAGTTTATACCTTACTGTTTTCCAGATTTTTCTATAATAACTTTAGATATAGCTAATAGGATTACTTAATGTGGAGATTAACTGCTACTAAGTCGCTTCAGCCGTGTCCGACTCTGTGCGACCCCATAGATGGCAGCCCACCAAGCTTCCCCATCCCTGGGATTCTCCAGGCAAGAACACTGGAGTGGGTTGCCATTTCCTCCTCCAATGCACGAAAGTGAAGTGAAAGTGAAGTTGCTCAGTTGTGTCCAACTCTTAGCGACCCCATGGACTGCAGCCTACCAGGCTCCTCCGTCCATGGGATTTTCCAGGCAAGAGTACTGGAGTGGGTTGCCATTTCCTTCTCCAAAAGTTTTAACTAGTTTGGTATTATTCCCTCTTATCCCTTTTACAATCCAGATTTGTTTACAAATATCTATGTGCTTTCACATGGCTTAAGGTATTGAAATTTCTGTGACCATTATATAGAGCAGGAATCATGAAATCTAGGGATAAACTCTCTTGCTATTAAAACTCACAATAACATTTGATCTATTAAAATACAAGTAATAGAATTTTATAATAGGAGTTAGAATGACCTCCACTTTCAAAGTAACTAGTAGGATGCTTCTGTCAGTAGCAATTTCATTTCTTGAAATCACATACCTTTATTTTTGCCAGAAAATTCAAAAGTGACAAATGCAGATAGTCCTTCTGACTACTGATGTGTTGTATTCCACACTGAAATACATCTTGTTAACTCTTCCTTTATGAGGGACAAGAATGAAACTTTGTGTATAAGAAATTGTGGATGGTGTGCATGTTTGAGAGCTAAAGCTTTTTGGCATCATTTAGGTTAGCCACCTGTTCTAGCCTGCATTTGCTGAATAAATTAGATGCTCTGGGGAGAGTGCATGCAGCTGATTGGTTTGCCTTGTTACCAAGGCAACCATTTTTCTCTCTGCTTTATGACTCTGAAAGGGTTCATAACCCATTAGTGCTCCTCTGGGCAAGAACATGAAAATTTTTCTTTTTTTCCTTTTCTCTTCTTCTTTTTTCTTTTTTGTTCCTTTTTTTTTTAAAAATAAAATTCATGTCAAGATGATGGGATTAATGGATTCAACAGATACTCTTACATTGTTTAAACAGACAGTACATTTTCCAAATGTTTGAAAAACTGAGGTCCAAACCTCAAAGGAACATAAATTACAACTAAATGGAGGAAATGCTAATTATAATTAATTAAAAAAATGGAAAATACTTTCAATCTCAAGTGGAGTTTGTCTAAGGCAATATATGGTAAAATACAGATTCTCTGAATTTGGCCCAAAAATCAATGAATGAAAGGTTACGATTTTTTCTGGCTATTATTTCTATCAGGGTTTTCTCACTCTGCAGAGACAACGGAACATGAAAGGCCATCAATTTAGCAAGGCTTTGTCAGATCCATCAAAACATAAATTCAGAGGCTAAGTGATAATTTTCTAAAAGGGCTGAGGGAACACTGGGCTGATGGTTGACTGCACACTGTGGTAATGCCATCGGAAACCAACACAGATTTTACCCATGAGTGACATTTAGACCTCAGCATGGTTTTCTTCTATTTTGCAATCCACGTTTGTCTCTCCTCTCCTTTGTAGGCTGTCCTTTTGTATTCAAAATCTTCATTTAAAAAAATCAATAATCCTCCCAGATATATTTCTCCAGCACCTACCTTGTACCAGGAATTTTATGTTTTGCCACCTGCTTCCTTCCTCCTGTCATCTGAACGAGAGACGTCATTCGTCTTGTGTTACAGAACAGATTGGGGGTAGAGCCTCAAGTGGATTGCCTGACTTGCTAAAACTAGTGGGGTTGGTATTCATATCCAATTCTACCTCATTCTAAAGTCATGTTTTCCACTGTCCTATGATATCTCTATGAAAGTGAAAGTGAAAGTGAAGTCGGTCAGTCGTGTCCCACTCTTTGCGACCCAGTGGACTGTAGCTATCAGGCTCCTCCGTCCATGGGATTTTCCAGGCAACAGTGCTGGAGTGGATTGCCATTTCCTTCTCCAGGGGACCTTCCCGACCCAGGAATCGAACCCGGGTCTCCCGCATTGCAGGCAGACGATTTACCGTCTGAGCCACCAGGGAAGCCCTGATATCTCTATAGTTGTGTAGTAATAGAAACAGTGTCCTTTCTGAATATTTAATTATTGTGGAGAAAAATATGTATGAAATACTTATACATTAAAATTAAACCTTTTGGAGGGCTTTTTGTTCTATTTGGATTTCCTTACAAGTAAAATGCAATTCCAGGTTCTGCTTAATTCACTGTAGTGCTGAAGCTTTTGTGCATATTTATTAAGAAAGTCATTAAGAAATGGCTTCATCACACATAGCAATTCCTCTGACACTTTTTACAATTGTCTTTCTATAACTACTAGAGAAACTGATTAAAACTGAATTTTAAGTGCCTATGTTGTAACTCTCTTATTTGTTCTTTTTCTTTTTTGTTTGTTTGTTTTTTAATTTTTATTTTTACTTTATTTTACTTGACAATACTGTATTGGTCTTTTTAATTGAAGACCACTAGGATCTCTTGCCTGGAAAATCCCATGGACGGAGGAGCTTGGTAGGCTGCAGTCCATGGGGTCACCAAGATTCGGACACGACTGAGAGACTTCACTTTCACTTTTCGCTTTCATACATTGGAGAAGGAAATGGCAGCCCAATCCCAGGGACGGGGGAGCCTGGTGGGCTGCCGTCTATGGGGTCTCACAGAGTCAGATATGACTGAAGTGACTTAGCAGCAGTAGGATCACTATGAGAGATTAGGCTCATGTTTTGATTATGGGCGAATCTCAGTGTAATCAGATTTATTCTAATTTCTCATTGCCTACAGATTTTGATTCTGTATTCTGAGATTTCAAAGCCAGAGCTGATATTTTCAAATAAGTAGATACTGGAATATTTTAAGGTGTAAGTGCACCACGAATAGGCAATTTTTAAAGGGTACAGTTCTTAGTTTTCACTAAAGCAGTGCAAATATTTTACTTGGTATGAAGGCAAAGGGATGGTTCTTTGTTAAGCATGTTGTGACTGACTCCTGCTATGATTAAAATTAACAAACACTTTACTAGAGGGTCACACACATACAGGAAAAGCAAAGATATTAGTCTCCTAGAATATGGGGATTTGGAAAAAGAAGAAAATGCATACCTTAATTTGTTGCAAGCAAGATGGCTTTTCTTTCTTCCCTCCTATTTCTAGCATCAGTTTAATATTTCAAAGCGTCTGCAAAGAATAAGGCAATTATTTATAATTTGGAAAAGAATGTTACACAAAGGTAGTCTATTTGCAGTTTTAGAAATACCTTTATTTAAATATATTTACTTGTGCTGTTTTCCTGCAGTTGTCTAGACCAGATTAAAATACTACTTTGGTGCTCCGGTTGTATCCTAATGCCCGAGGTCATTCAACATGCTTTCCACAACCACTTGTGGTCTTCCCCATGGCCAGTACTCTGTTAAGTGCTGGCCACCCTGAGGTGAAACCACTGTTCCTCTCCCCTTGAGCTAAGCTTTGTGGGGCACATGTACAAGACAGTCAGTGATCCCAGTAGGGTACATGCTGTCATCGAGTAATGAACTCGTGGATCCAGAGACATATTGAAAAGGGTTTCCAAGTAGCTTCAGCACCTACTCACTCCTCATCCTGAGTCATCCTCAGTGTCTTGTACTGCTGACCACTGTCCCTATTACTAGCTCTCCTGTTTTTGCCCAAATCTCTGGATGCATCGCAGAGTGGATATTTGCAGTTATAATTTTGGTTTATCTCAATTTTAACTTTACCCTCTGCCTGTGCTAAGTAAGTTAATTTAACAATGACTTCTTTGGATTGATTTACTTCAATATGATCGTCTGGTTACTTCTCTCCCTGGATAATATTACATTTTATTACCTACCTCCTGGAAAGCAAGCTTTTAAATTGTTGGCCTAGTCACCAATTCCAAGTAATGAGATTTGTAAGAAACATTTCTTTCTGAGGGATACTCTTGACAGGATGACTTGTACTACAGATTCCTCTAAGACCTTGCCCTTAAGCTTATGCTACTCCTTGCCTTTGCCTGTCCTTTGCTGTCCAGTTGGAAGAAAAGCTAGGACAAACCTGGACAGCACATTAAAAAGCAGAGATATCACTGTGCCAACAAAGGTCCATACAGTCAAAGCTATGGTTTTTCAAGCAGTCATGTACAGATATGATAGTTGGACCATAAAAAGACTGAGCACCAATTGATGCTTTAGAAATGTGGTGCTGGAGAAGACTCTTGAGAATCCTTTGGACGGTGAGGAGATGAAGTCATTCAGTCCTAAAGGAAACTAACCCTGGATATTCATTGGAAGGACTGATGCTGAAGCTGAAGCTCCAATACTTTGGCCACCTGATGAGAAAGAGAAGGCTCACTGGAAAAGACCCTCATGCTGGGAAGCAGGAGGAGAAGGGGGCAACAGAGGATGAGATGGTTGGATGGCATCATTGACTCGATGGACATGAATTTGAGCAAACTCCAGGAGACAGTAGTGAGAGACAGGGAAGCCTGGTGTGCTTCAGTTCGTGGGGTCACAAGAGATCAGACACGACTTAGTGACTGAACAGCAACCACCACCAAATTGCATGGTGCCAACTAGAGGCCATAACCAGCCACCAGGAGAGCAGCTAGCTCTAGTGAAAGTCACAGGCACCTTCCACCCACGCTGAAAATCAATGCATTCCTGGGGTCCAGATTTATTTGGATGCTGTTTTAGATCTAAATTTTAACAACACCTCTTTTTTCCAACAAAAGAGTTATATTGAACATATTGTTCTCCAATTTGTTTTTGTTCCCAGATAATTTGGGAAATATTTTGGTGTACTCAAGTCAAAAGGGAAATTTAGTAACAGATTCTGGGCCATCCAAACCAAACCTCCAAAAGGAAAGAAATCATGGCTGTTTGGGGAGCAACTCAACATTGCTGTTATGGAACCCAATTCACACTGCCATGTGTCTCTGCTTGTCCATGTTCTACTTCATGAACGCCTAAGGAAAAGAATTTGGGTCTAACTTGAGTCACATGTCTGTCTACTGGACTCAATCAACCGTGGCCAAAGAGACTGGTGGAACGGACCACTGGGAAAAAGATGACAAGTGTTCTAGCTACCGCAGCTTACATTCTGCAGTTAACCTTGTACTTTGCTCATCTCCTTGAAAGGACCCAGTTTCCAAATAAAAGAGGCTTGCCAGCTTGTCAATTTATTGTCTCAAGTTTGAATGGCTAGTAAGATCTCTTTTCTTAACTTTATTTCTTTTTAAACTATCCTGACCACAAATTAACCACTCTTATTTATGCTCTTATCTTTCTTTTTTCTTATGGGCAAAATATTGTTTTGCAGAAACTTTCTTAACTTCACTGACCTTGATCTTTCTTGGAATTGATTCTGGTTCTCTACCTGATTCTGTCATTTCAGACCTCCAGGATAATAACTTAATTTTATCCTGCTTAAGGCACATTTCTAGTTAATTTTCCAGCGGCTCTGTTATGAGTAACTTGACAAGTTGAATCTTGAAAGTAAAGAGCATGACGATATTGTATGGAGGTATGAGGAATACAGTACTTTACAAGGATATTAAGGGTACAGCATACATGTGTATGTAGGATAGTTGAGTCTGAAAAAGTAAGAAGAGGTCATGACAAAATGGAAGTCAGTAATGGTCACATGAAGAATTTTAATAAGGCAGTGTCACGATTTGATGTTTATTAGGAGGATGCTTAGCTTGCTGTAAGACTTGGAGGCTGTAGTAAGAGTTATTAGAATAACTAAGGAAAATATAAAGACAGTCTAAATCAAGATAGTGGGAGTGTAGGTAGAAAGTGGAAAAAAAAACAAGTGACATGTTTAGGAGTAGAATTTATAAGAATTTACAGAGTAGTGAGGGAAAATAAGTTGAGGTTGGCTCTGAGGGCTGTGCTTAGGGAGGTTAATGACAGTGTCATTCATCAAAAAGAAAATGCAGAAATCTGTGTGGCTGAAGAAAAAGAGAGTGTATGTATGTGTGCGTGTGTGTGAGTCTGTATGTGTGTGCAGGGGTAATACATTTACTTTGGCCTAGCAGGCTGGGATATTTACTTGGAAATTTCCAAGAAACAAGATTGTATGTAGAAAAAGATCTGGGTTGGGGTCAAAAAATTAGTGGACAAAGCTAATAAGAGGTAGATGAGACGGAATATGAAGTAGATTATTGAGTTCAGTTCAGTCGCTCAGTCGTGTCCGATTCCTTGCAACCCCATTGACTGCAGCACTCCAGGCTTCCCTGTTCATCACCAACTCTCAGAGTTTACTCAAACTCATCTCCACTGTGTCGGTGATACCATCCAACCATCTCATCCTCTGTTATCCCCTTCTCCTCCTGCCTTCAGTCGTTCCCAGCATCAGGGTCTTTTCCAATGAGTCAGTTCTTTGCATCTGGTGGCCAAAGTATTGGAGTTTCAGCTTCAGCATCAGTCTTTCCAATGAATATTCAGGACTGATTTCCTTTAGGATGGACTGGAATAATTTTGTTGTTTATCCATTTTAAATATAGCACTGTGTACATATTCATCCTAAACTGCCCAACTCTTCCTTCCCTCCATCCTTCCCCCCGGCAACTCTAAATTCATTCTCTAAACTTATGAGTCTGTTTTGTAAGTTCATTTGTATAATTTCTTTTTAGATTCCACGTATAAGGGATATCATATGATATTTCTTCTTCTCTGTCTGTATTCCTTTTTGAGTCACACTGACCAACAATTTACTGAGAGAGCTCACACAATACAGGCAAGTTTTCTGTCCTACATTTGCTGTCTGATGAGAGACTTATGGAGAAGGGAATGCAACCCACTCCAGTGTTCTAGCCTGGAGAATCCCAGGGACAGAGGAGCCTGGGGGGCTGCTGTCTGTGGGGTCACACAGATTCAGACACAACTGATGTGACTTAGCAGCAGCAGCAGCAGAGAGACTTCTCTGACGCAAAATGGAACTGTGTTAACATTGACCAGAATCACTCAGGGATAAATGACATCACACGAATCGCTAAGGCAACTCCAAGATTCTTGTGTTCCATGCTCCTTACCTCCTCATTCCACTGGGCCTGTCAACTGGAAACCTCTAGCCTCACTTCTATATGCAAAGTTTAACCATACAGATACCTTCATGATTATTACTCTCTCATTTCTCCACTGGAGTATAAGCTATTTAAGGTCACAAAATCTTTGTAAATCATGTTTGTATTCTCTGTACTCCCAAAGGACTTATTCAAGATTCAAAAGACACTGAATGAATTAACTTTTAACTATGAGTCATGCTTCCAAGGGAGAAATGCAGACATGTCAAAGGTATAAAAATTCCTAAGCTTTTTCTCATTTTATTTTATTGCCTCCAAATTTATTCAGTTTACCTTCAATCCCTTATACCTCAGAGCTTCCCCAAACGACAGAGAAGGAATCAATGGGCAACGCGGGCAGCGATTCCTCAGGACACAAGTCCGTTTTCATCCTAGATATCTGGTGCTACTCAGTATGCATCTGATATCTAGTGATTCCGAGGCGTCATTTTTCCTTTTATCTTGGGAGTGTTCTCTTCTCAATCAAGGCTTCACTATGCCATGATGCTGATGTAGTCCTTTGTTTCGAAGTCTTGGTCTTTTTTTCCCATCTGGAAGCAAACCTATTCAAGGCAGTATTTAATGGAGGGAGTTTTGTAATATTGTCTGGGGATGTTATGAAACAGCACTGTTTACATTACCTGCAAAGCACACCCAGTACTGCCTTTAATAATCTGAGTTTAGAAACATTTGCAAAAGAAGAGAGCCAAGATGAGCTCTAGCTTTATAACTATGTTATATCTTCGAATGAGATCCATTTGAAAGGATTTATTCACTTTGGAGTCTAGGACTATGAACAGACCAAAAAAAAAAGGTTACTTTTTCTATCCATGCATCTGATTATATATCCTCAAGTGTAATATTTAATATTTGTAATAATTTCTGTCTTGTGGTAAAATAACAATTGTAAATTGATATCTAGTCTCCTTCATCTTGAATTTCTATAAATCTAGTGTTCTTGCCTGGAGAATCCCAGGGATGTGGGAGCCTGGTGGGCTGCTGTCTATGGGGTCGCACAAAGTTGGACCCGACTGACGTGACTTAGCAGCAGCAGGCAAGAATAGAAGATAACAACACACAAAATTTGATTTACAGGAAGCTTATTATTTAGTAAAGGTGATAGATAGTAAGATTAATGGGGGGAAATTTTTTTGTGGGTGGGGGGACAGGATGCAGCATTTCTGCATGTATCATTTTTGCCTTTGGTTCAAGACAGTGGTTCCCAAACCTGTCTACACATTAGAAATCCTTGAGAAACTTTAATACAACTTTAATAAAACAACAATTATGATAAATGATTAAATAATCAAGGCCAAAGACTCATCCCAAATATTTGGATTCAATTTGGGGCTTTGTATTTGAACATTGATATTTTTAAAACCCTCAGGTGCTTTTAACACGCAGTCGGGTTGAAAGCCACTGGTCTATGGAACAAAACCCCACTATATTCTGATATTGTCCTTGAATGTTTTCTTAATAATTCTGTCATGGTTTTCTTAGTTGTCCCAGCATTTGTAACACTGCATCTCTCAAACATCCTTTATGTTTATATTAAAATAAGGAAATTGTGTTTTTTTATAGATAAAAATTTTACTATTGTTATGTATTTATATTTCCTATCAAAATGGGTTTAGAGGGAGAATAACAGTCATTCAAATATGCAGAGAATCCAGTGATTCCTTTGGCTTCTCTGGTTTTATTAGGCTTTATAGAAAGGCCCTCAGACACTGTGGAACCCATGACTGATCTGTTAATCAACACATACTGGCTTGTTCCACAAAAGCCCACTGAGTAATCTGCTTTCAGTCAACTTGAAACAACTTTAATCCCTAACTGAGACAAGCTTGTGCTAACCCGATGTGCTTCAAAGTGAATTGACTTTTGTGCTATCCAATCACTGTCTGCATCTTGGCCACCTTTGGCCCCCAGGTCTTCAGGAAATCACATGATGTATCCGCTCTGTAAAAATGAGGGAGATAGATGATGAGGTTTCTATCAGATACCCTTTTAGCTTTAGGTTCAATGAACTGTGTTCTAAATCAATAGTTCAGTAGCCCACTGAACACTAGTCATACCTAACAGCAGGAACAATAGTCTTCATCTTTTCTGATTTTTTCTTTTGTCATAGCTAATTGCAGCAAAACCAAATTGCTAAGAAGGGTTGTGTACCCCTAGCTTGTGTACTTGCATCCTAAAATTTATTAAAAATATAGAACTGGTATCTAATATCTATGGCCTTGGTGCTGGCTGTCACAGGAGTTATATACTTTGGTAAGAGACAATGCTTGGTTTTGAATACATTTACTATCTCTTATCAAGGAGGTAAGGAGCTAACAAATTATAAGATTAAAAGCCTATGCGATTGTGCAGTCTAAATCCTAGTATTTAGAGGAAATCTTTTCAACTAGCATATAATATGGAGAATACTGAACATATGAAGAAGCCCCCTGTCCTACCCAATTCTTCTTTTTTAGCATCTTTTCTAGCTCATTGTAATCACTGTAACCAGAGGACATCTTCAAATATTATTTTTTTCAAATAATTGTAGATTCACATGTAGTTGCAAAAACTAATCGAGAGTGATCCCATATGCCCTTAACCTAGTTTCTTACAATGATAATTTATAAAAGTGTAGTACAACAGCAGAACCAAGATACTGACATTGATACAATCCACCAATCTTATTCAGGTTTTTCCAGTTTTCTTGTATTAGTGTGTGTTTGTATGTGTGTGCACATGTATTAAATTTATGCAATTTTATTATATATGTAGGTTCTTGTACCCATCTTCATATTCAAGATCAGTAGAATGTCACTGGGATGGTTGGTTTGCAACTGGATTGAACTTAATTTGAGTTTTTTTTTTTTTCCCTTCATCATCCAGCTCATAATCCCCATATTCTTCACTTCAAACTCAATCCTCTTAAAATCTACCATTTTTTTTTTCCCATAATCAAGCTTATGACACTCGTGTTCACAAGGGTATGTTCTTTCTTTAGCTTCACCATTATACAATCTCATTGGGCATGTCTTTAACATATCTTAACATGTCTTAACAATTCAACTTTCTATCAAGTCAATATGTATCATTTACTCAATCTGAGTTAACTGTTACTTATTTTGACAGATCAAGTATTTTTTCCATGTTAGTAAGAGTTTTTGCACAATTTGAAATTTAGTATTGACATAGTTTTATTATTATGGGGATACCAGTCTAAAGTTGAAATGATGGACTGGTTTTTACAGCAAAAATACCTGGCTAAAAACTCCCTGATGTTCAAAAGCTGGTTTTAGAAAAGGCAGAGAAACCAGAGATCAAATTGCCAACATCTGCTGGATCATCGAAAAAGCAAGAGAGTTCCAGAAAAACATCTATTTCTGCTTTATTGACTATGCCAAAGCCTTTGACTGTGTGGATCACAATAAGCTGTGGAAAATTCTGAAAGAGATGGGAATATCAGACCACCTAGCCTGCCTCTTGAGAAATCTGTATGCAGGTCAGGAAGCAACAGCTAGTACTGGACATGGAACAACAGACTGGTTCCAAATAGGAAAAGGAGTGCATCAAGGCTGTATATTGTCACCCTGCTTATTTAACTTATATGCAGAGTACATCATGAGAAACGCTGGGCTGGGAGAAATGCTGGGCTGGAAGAAACACAAGCTGGAATCAAGATTGCCGGGAGAAATATCAATAACCTTAGATAAGCAGATGACACCACCCTTATGGCAGAAAGTGAAGAGGAACTAAAAAGCCTCTTGATGAAAGTGAAAGAGAGCAAAAAAGTTGGCTTAAAGCTCAACATTCAGAAAACTAAGATCATAGCATCCAGTCCCATCACTTCATGGCAAATAGATGAGGAAACAGTGGAAACAGTGTCAGACTTCATATTTTTGGGCTCCAAAATCACTGCAGATAGTGATTGCAGCCATGAAATTAAAAGATGCTTACTCCTTGGAAGAAAAGTTATGACCAACTTAGATAGTATATTCAAAAGCAGAGACATTACTTTGCCGACTAAGGTCCGTCTAGTCAAGGCTATGGTTTTTCCTGTGGTCATGTATGGATGTGAGAGTTGGACTGTGAAGAAGGCTGAGCACTGAAGAATTGATGCTTTAGAACTGTGGTGTTGGAGAAGACTCTTGAGAGTCCCTTAGACTGCAAGGAGATCCAACCAGTCCATTCTGAAAGAGATCAATCCTGGGATTTCTTTGGAAGGAATGATGCTAAAGCTGAAAATCCAGTACTTTGGCCACCTCATGCGAAGAGTTGACTCATTGGAAAAGACTCTGATGCTGGGAGGGACTGGGGGCAGGAGGAAAAGGGGACGACAGGAGATGAGAAGGCTGGATGGCATCACAGACTCGATGGACGTGAGTCTGTGTGAACTCCGGGAGTTGGTGATGGACAGGGAGGCCTGGAGTGCTGCAATTCATGGGGTTGCAAAGAGTCGGACACGACTGAGTGACTGAACTGAAAAGCAGATAGCCAATGGAAATTTGCTATCTACTGCAAGGAGCTCAAATCTGATGCCCTGTGACAACATAGAGGACTAGGAAGGGGTAGGACTGTGGAAGGAAGTTCAAGAGGGAGGGGACATATATATACCTAGGGCTGATTCATGTTTATATAAGGGAGAAACCTAGAGCCTGACATCTTGGAGTGTGAAGTCAAGCAGGCCTTAGGAAGCATCAAAGCTAATGGAGGTGATAGAATTCCAGCTGAACTGTTTCAAATTCTAAAAGATGATGCTGTGAAAGTGCTCCACTCTGTATGCCAGCAAATTTGGAAAACTCAGCAGTGGCCTTAGGACTGGAAAAGGTCAGTTTTCATTCCAATTCCAAAGAAGGGCAATGCCAAAGAATGTTCAAACTACCGCACAACTGCACTCATTTCACATTCAAGCAAAGAAATGCTCAAAATTATCCAAGTGAGGCTTCAATAGTATGTGAACCAAGAACTTCCAGATGCTCAAGCTTGTTTTAGAAAAGACAGAGGAACCAGAGATCAAATTGCCAACATCTGCTTTTTGACAAAAAGCAAAAGAATTCCAGAAAAGTATCTACTTCTACTTCATTGACTACACTGAAGCCTTTGACTGTGTGGATCACAACAAACTATGGTAAATTCTTAAAGAGATGGGGATACCAGAGCCCCTGACCTGCCTCCCGAGAAATATGTATGCAGGTCAAGAAACAACAGTTAGAATTGGACATGAAACAACAGTCTGGTTCTAAATTGGAAAAGGAGTATGTCAAGGCTGTATATTATCACCCTGCTTATTTAACTTCTATGCAGAGTACATCATGCAAAATGCTGGGACTGGATGAAGCACAAGCCAGAATCAAGATTGCCAGGAGACATATTAATAATGTGAGATACTGAGATGACACCTGCCTTATAGCAGAAAGGGAAAAAGAATTAAAGAGCCTCTTGATGAAGGTGAAAGAGGAGAGTGAAAAAACTGACTTAAAACTCAACATTCAAAAAGCAAAGATCATGGCATCCGGTCCCGTCACTTCATGGCAAATAGATGGGGAAATCATGGAAACAGTGACTGAATTTATTTCCTTGGGTTCCAAAATTATTTCAGATGGTAACTGCAGAGATAAAATTAAAAGATGCTTGCTCCTTGGAAGAAAAGCTATGATAAACTTAGACAACATATTAAAAAGCAGAGACATTATTTTGCTTACAAAAGTCCATCTCGTCAGAGCTATGATTTTTCCAGTAGTCATGTGTGGATGTGAGAGTTGGACCAGAAGAAGGCTGAGCACCAAAGAATTGATGCCTTTGAACTGTGGTGTTGGAGAAGACTCTTGAGAGTCCCTTGGTTTGCAAGGAGGTCAAACCAGTCAGTTCTAAAGGAAATCAATGTTCAGTTCAGTTCAGTTTCTCAGTCGTGTCCAACTCTTTGCGACCCCATGAATTGCAGCACACCAGGCCTCCCTGTCCATCGCCAACTCCTGGAGTTCACCCAAACTCATGTGCATTGACTTGGTAATGCCATCTAGCCATCTCATCCTCTGTCATCCCCTTCTCCTTGGAAACCCTAAATATTGTTTGGAAGGACTAATGCTGAAGCTGAAGTTCCAATACTTTGGCCACCAGATACGAAGAGCTGGGTCATTGAAAAAGACTCTGATGGTGGGAAAGATTGAAGGCAGAAGGAGAAGGGGACGACAGAGGATGAGATTCTTGGATGGCATCACCCACCCAGTGGACATGGGTTTGAGAAAGCTCTGAGAGATGGTAAAGAACAGGGAAGCCTGGCATGCTGCAGTCCAAGGGGTCACAAAGAGTCAGACATGACTGTGATTGAACAATAACAAATGGCAGAAACCAACATAATATTGTAAAGCAATTATCCTCCAGTTAAAAATAAATAATTAAGAAAATAAAATGATGGTCTTTAAAAATCAGGACAAGTAGAATAGTGTATATTCATAGATAAACAAAATAGAAACTAATAATTTAAAAAATATGGTTTGTAAGCTTTTTTTATCAGGCTTTACATTAACTTTTTTATTCTTTAACTTTTATAGTTTACCTCCTATTTTTTTCTGATTTCTGCATTAAGAAGAACAAGTAATCATAATCTCAGGTAGCTCAGTGGTAAAGAATCTGCCTGCCAATGCAGGAGATGCAGATTCAACTCCTTGGTTGGGAAGATCCCCTGGGAATGGCTACTCACTCCAGTATTCCTGCCTGGAAAATCCCATGGACAGAAGAGCCTGACGGGCTATAGTCCATAGGGTCATTAAGAGTCAGACATGACTAGGCACACACACACACACACACACGCAATCAGAAATCCTTCTCTTTAGTCCAAGATATAGGTGAAGGCTCTCACCTATATAAAAAAAATAGGAAAAGTAAGACAAAGATATATTTGGCTTTCATTTAAGACTTGCAAACTAATATATAATGGAAGAGAAGTCATATTTAAGAATTTACAAAAGAACTTATTATAGTGAGAATTTTTTGCCAGGTATGTATAAATTTTGAAAGCATAATTCTTTCATGGGATTCAGGTTTTCAAGGAAAAGAAAACCTCCTATGGCAATTAAATTATCTCATTTAACTATTATTCCATGATGCATAAGATCTCTAAAAAGATAGGCATGATTACCTCTAGCAATGGGCAGTGAGAAAAAGGGACATTTAATCTATAACTTAATATGCTTCATGGAACATATGCTTATTTTCTATACATTAATAATTTCATTTGTGTACCTTGATGAATTTCCAAATTTGATAACACTGGATTATCAAGTTAATAGGAATGTATATATCCATATAATTTATCTGAGGCTTAGTAGCTCTAATACACACATTGAAATACAAAATTTCTTATAATCAACAGAAGTTATCAGTGTCTTCTACCTTTGAAATATCATTACATTATTCCCATTTTCCATTCACTTATGTATTCATTCATTAAATTATCGCCTGACTTGACACATATTTACCATCTACCAGACCATTTACATTTACCAGGTACCTAACACTGGGCTAGCTACAGAGATGCATTAATGAACATAAAGGGCATGGGGTTTCAGGTAAAGAGACTGGGGGGAGAAATCAAGACTCACATATAGTAGTTAATGTGTCATTTCAGGTTAATAAAAGTACTCAGAAGGACAAGGTTTTAGTGAGTTAGATCAGAGATGCTGGTTTAGGTTGGGGAAGTCTAGCAAACTTTCTTGAGGAACTGAAGTGTTAAGTTAGATCCAAAGGGTAAACTGGAGCAGAAGGAGGGGAGGAGGAATGCTTTGAGAGGGGCACTCCAGGCAGAGGAACAGCGTATGCAAGATCCAAGTAGGAGGAAGTCTGTCTCATCTAAGGCATGGAAGAAGGCAGCTGTGTTAAGGAAGAATAGAAAGTACTCTAGCTTGGGGGTGGAAACATACTCAGGGTCAGGGATGCAGCACTATAAACCATTTCAAAACCTCTATAAAAAAGAGCCATCTTTCCTACTGCAAGTTAGTATCAACATTTTTACATGAGTACATGTGGTTAGTGTTAGATCAAAGGACAACAAACATAATATGAAATTTTGGAACATAAAATATGAAATATAATGTGGAATACCACATAGAATAAATGGAATATATTTCACCACATTTCCAACTCCACACTTCTAATTATTTTTCATCAATAAAAACCTAGGTGATTTGGAAGACGATATAAGATCTCTAAATTAGAAATGCTTCTGGCTGTAAGAAAGAGAATTCTTCCTTAACAGTGGCTTAAACTTTCCAGATATGTATTACTTAACTAATAAGAACTTTGGAAAAACAAATCTAGAAGTCAGCAAGGACAAAGGTTCTTCTTACCTTTCTTTTCTACCACACTTAATATCCTGGCCCTCAGAGTTATGAGAAGTCTGAGATATCAAAAAGAGTGGGGGGGAAAAAAAAAAAAAACTATGTTCAAAGGAGAAACAAAAGGAGAGAGGGAGGACAAGAAATTAATCATTTCATACCTGTCACTTTTATCAGGAAAATGAAGCACTTTCCCAAATTGAAAGCAGTCCTCCACATTTATTTCGTTGGCCCTAATAAAATCACGTCGCCATCCCTATGTGGAAGGAAGTCTGTGAAAGTGAGAATTTGTCTTGTCTCAGACCCTGTAAGGAGGATAGAAATGAAGAATGCTACCTGAGTGGTTATACAGTCAACTGTGCAAATGCATAAGGAAATTGGGGTTTTGAGGATACTTGCCTTGGAAACTAAGAACTGTTTTCAAATCAAAACAATTTATTAAATATTTTTAAAACCCCAAATATTTTGGATGTAATTATCCACTAGATTTCTGTTTCTCCAACTGGGGCTTTGTGCATATTCTATAATACTGTCTTGATTTTCTGTTTTTCTCTTTATGATCACAGAGAGAACAGTAAGGTTGGATTCCATGATCATGTGATGACTCCAAGAATGGCTGCATTAGACCTGTTCCTCATGCTTTTCGATGCGTGGTTCCCACTGGCACCAATGGTATATCTTTGGTAGTCATCAGCAAGCGAAAAAAGAATAGAAGGTGATTAAGAAAGGACGCTATTCTTTCCCAGGCATGAAGGCCACGTGAAGTACTGTGCAAACAAAAGTTTCTCATGAGTTTGAGCAGAGAAAAGCAGTGGGTGAATTGAGATAGCAGATGGCACATAGTACCATAAGCCTGCCAAATGCTTTTAAAACCATGATGTGGCTGTCAGTACAATATTCAAATTTATAACAGATTAAGTTTCAAGCTGATTCACCACATTACATTAATAACTAATTTTAATTTTATTGACTTTATCATTTAATTCCTGTTCAGTTTGTTTCTATGGCTAAGTCTTCTGAGCATATGCTGTTTATACCTAACTTTACATTTATACACTTTATAAGTATAGTCAAAGTAACTCAAAGTAACACAAAATAACACAATGGGTCAATTCTTTTTATACCTTCAAAAGGGTTCTGGTTAGATTTTAGAAACATTGAATTAAAGAGTTAATCATGGATAACTCTAAAATTATCCTAGGATCCCCTTATGCCAAAGATTATAAGATATGTCTATTTCTTCCCTACCTACTTTTACTATTCCACATTCTTAAGAATCATTTGATAGACTCTACCTTTGTGTTTTTACATTTGCCCTGGGGATTTCATACTCTAATCCAAGGAAGAGATGATCCAGACATCAGAATATCTCTGAGTAGTGTCTGCTGGAGTCCTTCATTCACTGTGTACAATGAGTGTCCACCTAGAATTTTAAAGCTGGTAGTATTTAATTTTTACTGAGGAAAATTAGGAGTGTTAACTCAGAGAAAACTTGTAAAGAAACTTGATAAAGGAGCTCTAACCAAAATTGGATGAATCAACTCAAACAGAACCTTTGTTTGTGCTCATAGTAGGCAAAGGCCCATTTTCATGGAATAGCACAGCCAAGAAGAACCTTGGAGGTTACTTATATGGAGCTCATCATGCTCTCTCTGGGATATCAGGAGCCTAAGGGAAGGGTCTTATTAAGGCCATTTCATAGGCTAAGAGAAACATGAGAACTGGGACTCTGATCTCTTGAACAAATGTAAGTCTTTGCTCTTTGCATCATATGCTTTTTTTGAAAATGGAACTGGCTATCTGAGAATGGGATTGAGGAGTGAAAGCTTGTGTATTATGACCTGTTCCACTAAGCATTGGATTATGCTTTTCTGGCAAAGGTTCTCCTTCCATAGGGTTAGTCAGTAAAGAATCCACCTGTCAGTGCAGGAGATGCAAGAAAACCAAGTTTGATCCTTGGGTTGGGAAGATTCCTTGGAGAAGGAAATGATAACCCACTCCAGTATTCTTGCTTCGGAAATTCCATGGACAGAGAAGTCTAGTACAGTGCATGGGGTCACATGGGGAGCACAGTGCAGCAGCACCTGATTGCCATATGACCGAATAACTCAACACAGTACTCATAAATTATGATAAAAGCTGTAAATAAACCAATCTGGAATATACCTTTAGAGACACTGGATGCTCTAGGAAGGATTCTGTAAGTTTTCCAATAAAAATGCATCCGTCCTTCCTAACCAAACAGTATTAACCACCAACATTCTTTTAGAGTCTCAGAAAAATCTCTAAGGAAAATTAAAAAAAAAAAAAAGATAATTAGTACACACAGGATGCTGAGAAGGTTTAGTTTTTTAAGAAAAGACGACAGTTTAAGTGACAAATAATTATGTAAAAAATAACAGAGACTGAGCAGTTTGAATGTTTCATATAAAAGTCAGTTCTGCAGCAGAATAAAAAAGGAGCTGGAACATAAATAATTTAATTCAAGACTTTGGCGGGGGGAAGCCAATGTTTATTTTGAGCAAATCTTTCTTGAAAGAGGCCGTTTGAGTAAGCTGATGTATCTTGACAATCATTTGTAGTGACTGTGTTTAAGTGGGGGCATATTCATTCTCAGCCATCGCTCTAAAATGGCGAATCATGAAATGCATTGATCACGACCTCAATAAATATGACAGGGAAAATCTCTGCAATTGGAAGTTAGAAGGTTCAGTTTCAGAGCTTGAGATTTGCAAAATGACTCCTTAACACCGAGTGCAGGGCTGGCAGAGCCGCTTCCCTCTTTCTAGAGCAATCTGTACGTATACCTGTCGGCCATATTTTCTTTTTTAGCTACTGTTGCCAGGGCAACCACCTCCTTTGTACAAGCCCAGGATAGCTGCTGCTTTTTGGAAGTGGACTCTGGGCTGGTTGCCAGATTTTCAGTTCTCATATTCAGGACTTAACTTTAGCTTATTTAACCCTTTCACTGGCCTCAAATATTGAGTGCAAAAGCTTTTTAATTTTTTATCCTCTAAAGGAAGCAGAAACTTGCCCAGGACTGAAATCTAGAATACTCTTTTGCCTGGACGTATGCTGTGTTGACAAGAAAAGTAAAGAAGGACTCTTCCTTTCAAAAAAGGGCAGACAAGTGTTTTCAGAACATTAGGGCTCCAAAGCTTATGACTTCAGTGCAGTTTACAGTTATCTGATTCTAATCCAATGCAGAAGATTTTGGGAGTTTCCCAGGGGGCGCTAGAAGTAAAGAATCTGCCTGCAATGCAAGAGTCCCCAGTTTGATACCTGGCTCCAGAAGATCCCCTGGAGGAGGGGCATGGCAACCCACTCCTGTATTCTTACCTGGAGAATCCCGAGGACAGAGAAGCCCTGATGGGCTACAGTCCATAGGGTTGCAGAGAGTCTGAGACAACTGAAGTGACTTAGCACACACGCAGAGGACTTTTAGTATACAAGAGGCAGTGGATTTGCAGGATATGTCTCACTATTTTCTGAAATGCAAAATGCACCGTTATTACAAAAGAAAAAAAAATAGATAAAAGCTTCCTAATCCAGTCTCCTTAGAAACATTTGAATAAACCATGTTCCTTAATTGTTTGAGCTTCTACTATTCTTAGTTCCTTTATTCCTAAGTCTCATTAGACTTCAGGATTTAAGAAGTGGTTTCACAGATCTTCTGGTGTAACTTCTGACTCTTAGTTCAGTTCAGTTCAGTTGCTCAGTCATGTCCGACTCTTTGTGACCTCATGGTCTGCATCATGCCAGGTCTCCCTGTCCATCACCAACTCTAAACTCATGTCCTTTGAGTCAGTGATGCCATCCAACCATCTCATCCTCTGTTGTCCCCTTCTCCTCCTGCCTTCAGTCTTTCCCAGCATCAGGGTCTTTTCAAATGAGTCAGTTCTTTGCATCAGGTGACCAAAGTATTGGAGTTTCAGCTTCAGCATCAGTCCTTCCAATGAATATTCCAGACTGATTTCTTTTAGGATGGACTAGTTGTATCTCCTTGCAGTCCAAGGGACTCTCAAGAGTCTTCAGTACCACAGTTCAAAAGCATCAATTCTTTGGCACTCAGCTTTCTTTATAGTCCAACTCTCACATCCATACATGACTACTGGAGAAACCATAGCTTTGACTAGACGGACCTTTGCTACTCATCATCTTGACACTATTCATTATGTTTTTTAGCTCTTAATTATTATGAACTCCATATTTGGATGAAATGAGATTTTATCTATTTCTGCTTTAAAGTCATACAGGAAAAAAAAATCTAGACTTTCTCCCATATTACAGTTTTTTAGGAAAATTTAAATAGCTACTATGCCTCCTCAAGTGTAGCAGCCACGGAGGTGTGTCTTCAGAACATGCCAGTAGCTGTACCTTTGGATCCATAGGGGTTGTGATGTGAGGACATCCTTTCTCAGGTAGCTCCCATTCAGTGACTGAACACAGCTGCCATATTAGGATGACACCGTTTCTGCCCTTTAGAAGCCAAGTTTGCTTTGGGGACTTTCCATAGGTCTGGCCAAGACTATTTCAGACCTGATCTGTGTGTTTCAAGGCTCTTCCTATACAGTCCTCCCTTCTCTCTTTCCTTCATGGATGTTTGTGTTGCATCACAGTCTTAAGACTCATCCTACCTACTCTCACTCTCCTCTCTATCCTTCATTAGACATTTCCCAATAAATCTCTTGTATATCCAGTCCTATTTTGGCATCTGGGTTTTGGGGAACTCAAACTGAGATACTAAGTGGGTTTTTTTTTTTTTCATGATACATATTCACAATTTGTCAGTCTTTTGAATACACATGTACTGCTTTGTAGGTTTTTCTTTCTAGATGTATTCTAGTTTTGCAATGAGGCATCCATGTAGAACAAAAATCTCCCAGGACTGTCTGAACAATGCAGATAAAGCTGTGCTTATTCTGACTTCTTGTATTCTGAGCAAATATTCTAATTAATGCATCTCAGGATGGCATTTTGGGCAGCTATATCACTCTGTTGATTCATAATGAGCTTGCAGAACAGTTTGGATTCAGTTAAAGAAAATTCAAGGGTACTTTAGCTATTCCATTCAAGCTCTTTGGAGTTTGAATCCACTAAGACTTTTTCACATGCACTTAAAAAATTAATTTATTTATTTTAATTGGAGGCTAATTACTTTATCATACTGTAGTGGTTTTTGCCATACATCCATATGAATCAGCCATGGGTGTACATGTGTTCCCCATCCTGAATCCCCCTCCCACCTCCCTCCCCATCCCATCCCTCAGGGTCATCCCAGTGCACTGGCCCTGAGCGCCCTGTCTCATGCATTGAACCTGGACTGGCGATCTGTTTCACATATAGTAATATATATGTCTCAATGCTATTCTCTCATACACTTTTTTTTTTTTTTTTTGGCTTTAGAATAGTTTTATTAGTTTGGATAAGGTATGTCAGCACTCACAATTCCTCTCCTACTTTGACTCACAAATCCACTCAGTTGGATTCTTCATTGCCCCAGAGCTCATAAGTCTTCAGGAACCTCGACATTGAGGGGGTTGTGGTTACCACCGGTTGACGTGATGAGTTTCAGATTCTGCACACTGGACACAAATTTCATAAAGTACATCTTGAGCAGGGTTAAGATACGGAACATGTAGTCTTCTTCAGAGGGAGACTTTGCCTTTTTCCTTCTGAGAGAGCCGAATGAATGGCCCTGATGGGCAGCAGGAGTCTGCACTTTAGTCTGGCCACTCTCTCCTGCCAGCTCCACTGTCACGTACATCAGCACAATGAAGAAAAGCCAGAGCAACGTGATCTTAAGCCAGTCTCAGGCATGCTCTTGTAGATTCTGCTGAATTAAAAAGTGCCTTCCGCAGAGCATCTTCCCCTGGATTTCTTCAGCTTTGTCTCTCAGAGAAGTAAACATTAAGGCACAGACACAGGTAACACCCACGGAAAAGCACAGAAACGATTTGAGGGACCACGTGGTGAGCCGAGAGGAAATGGCTCCTGGTGTGCTGGTCTGCCCTGGCACCTGGAGACTGAGGACCAGCCAGGGCTGGGCCCTTGCTGATGTCATAGGGGGCCCCACCCCAGCCAGAACCCATGTGACCACTGTGATGACTTCTGGGTGGAGGAAAAGGATGCTTTCAGGGGTAAACTAGTAGGAGGGCTTAAAGGAAGATGGCAAAATTTCCAGCGAGTAGTTGAAAAAGAGTTGGGGGGTGACAGAATGCCAGCTCCTTGTCACTGTATTCTTTCTGAACCTGGTGCTCTATTGGGAGGGGGGTTACATCTTTCATTTTTATTTTTCCATTTGTTAAATCCAGACACTGGGTTAGCAGAGCAGACCCATGGGCATGTGCCCCTGTGGAGCAGAGGACCAAGTGGGAAAGAAAGATAGTAAAGGAGAGGCCACAAACTAGGAGCTGCTGATGTGTATTGTTGCCTTCACTGTTTATAAAAATGACAACGCTCAGTTGCTAAGTTGTGAGTGACTCCTTGAGACCCCATGGACTGTAGCCCATCAGGCTCCTCTGTCCATTTTGTTCTCCAGGCATAGAGGGTGTTTTAGGGCAGTGAAACTATTCTGTGTGATGTTATGGTAAATAGATGACACTGCATATTTGTCAAAACCCTTAGAATCTTACAGCACATAAAGTGAATCAATGTATGCATATTAAAAAAAACATTTTGACATCAAGAATGGAATACAGAATCTGATTAACAATCTCTCTATTGCAAATATTTGAAACTACCTCAATCAGATTTCCTGACTTAAGTAATTTTGGAAATGCACAGAGTTTGCAAGACTGAAAGCAAAAGATAAAATCACTTTAATCTTGTTGATAGTGTTCTTTCTCATAGGGGTACAGGTTAACAATCTTGATACAGTTACACATGCATACGTGAATTAAACTGTTAAATAGATGGCACATGAGTATACATACATATATTTCTTTGTTCCGTGAGCTGAAAGTGTCTAAGAGAAGTGATACTCCAAAATCTGAAACAATGATGTAGAAATAAGCACAGATCTTGGTTCCCAATACTTTTTCCAAGGAAAGGAACCAGGCTTCTAGGAGAAATTGCTGATTATAGGGCTCAGAGAAGAAATATAGAAGAGGAGTCTGGGGATCTTATTGTATCAAAACAGAAGTGTAAAAAAAAAAAAGCCCCACAGTAATGGGGTTATGTCAAAGAAGACAGGAATGAGCTTCCAATGGCCAAAACTAGAACAGGATGAACAATGTAATTAATTAAGTATGTTCTCCTTTGGGATTATATCGCAAAGTATAAAGCAACTATTCATAAAGCAATTCCGTGAGGTCTATCAAGACAGGCATCCATGATAGGGGGGCATGGTGCCATAGTGGGCCAGATGAGATGGTAGGGGTAAAGAGGATATCCATTCAGACAAGGTAGCCTATTATGGGGCATCAGAACTCAAATAGGGTGAAATGATAAGATCCACAAGAACAGAGAAGGGAGGTGTGTAGTATGAGATGTGACAACTTGAGCAGGGAAAAAAGGATATCTATCCCAGGACGTATCATGGGAAGTCAGTGCCAAATTGGGATTAAGAGGCCTTCAGAGAGCAGAGAAGCCTGCCACAAGAGTCAGTTTAGTCCAGAGTATATTAAATAGGAGGCTGGCCAGGCATGCAGAGTAAAAGCCTAAGTGCAGAAAAGCCAAAATCCACATGGAGGAGGCAGATGTGTGTAGAAAGTCAGAGGCCAAGCAAGAGGAGGAGGGCATCCATGCATGGAAGTGGGCAGCCCTGTGTGGGCAGTTATAGGCTGAGTGGAACAAGGGGAGTATCTGAACATGGGGGTATTGCATTGCAGCGTATCAAAGCCCAAGCAGGGTAGGGGGAGCATGTTTACAAAATCGTTGCTTGGAGTGGGTGTCAGAGTCTGAATATGTTGAGATAGGCATTCACATGGGTTGGGGACAATCCAGAGTTTTGTGATATCAGAGCCAGAGTTATGCAGGGGGGACACACACACACATGCACACACACATGCACACACACATGCACACACACATGCACACTTCCCAGACTCTGTCCAAAGACAGGAACTGGGAAATAATGAGTATATACAAGTCTCATACATTGGAATCTAAATCCCATTTTCCACTAAATTTTTGGGGATTTCTGGGAGGAATTGTTAATTCCATGGCAAGGTCAGGAAAAGTATAAGACGAGCCTGGAATATCTTACCAAGAGCATCAAATTGCTCAGAGAATGAAGGGAAGATGTCAAAAGGACAGAGAGCCCGGCTTAAGGAGGTTCCCACTGTCTGAGGCTGGAACAATATGAATATCGATATAAATAATGATAGTGGCAAGTCATGATTCCCTTAGTAAAATGAGGCTATTAATCAAAGGGGTTTAATTAAATTAGTAAATCTAAATTTTTGTGAGGAATAAAATATGTATATACTTTAAAATACAAAAGAATGTTTTAATTACAAGATAGGGAGAGTAACTTGACAGTGGAGAAGCTTGACGGCAACCACTTTAATCAAGTGATCCAAGTGAATGTCATCAATATTGGGACACATTTAAATCATGAACCACTTGATAAAATGAGATGATGTGAAAACAGTATCATTACCATCATTTTCCTGTCAAAGATGCAAAACATGGTATTCTTCATGAGCAAACACTGGATGGAGCAAAGTTGAGGAGAATTCTACAAAATAACTGGCCTCTAGTTTTTTAAAATGTAAATTTATTTATTTTAATTGGAGGTTAATTACTTTACAATATTGTATTGGTTTTGCCATACATCAACATGTATCCGCCACAGGTATACGTGTTCCCCATCCTGAACCCCGCCTCCCTCCTCCCTCCCTGTACCATCCCTCTGGGTTGTCTCAGTGCACCAGCCTCAAGCATCCAGTATCATGCATTGAACCTGGACTGGCGATTCATTTCATATATGATATTATACATGTTTCAATGCCATTCTCCCAAATCATCCCACCCTCTCCCTCTCCCACAGAGTCCAAAAGACTGTTCTATACATCTGTGTCTCTTTTGCTGTCTCGCATACAGGGTTATCATTACCATCTTTCTAAATTCCATATATATGTGTTAGTATACTGTATCGGTGTTTTTCTTTCTGGCTTACTTCACTCTGTATAATCGGCTCCAGTTTCATCCACCTCATTAGAACTGATTCAAATGTATTCTTTTTAACGGCTGAGTAATACTCCATTGTGTATATGTACCACTGCTTTCTTATCCATTCATCTGCTGATGGACATCTAGGTTGTTTCCATGTCCTGGCTATTATAAACAGTGCTGCGATGAACACTGGGGTACATGTGTCTCTTTCACTTCTGGTTTCCTTGGTGTGTATGCCCAGCAGTGGGATTGCTGGGTCATAAGGCAGTTCTATTTGCAGTTTTTTAAGGAATCTCCACACTGTTCTCCATAGTGGCTGTACTAGTTTGCATTCCCACCAACAGTGTAAGAGGGTTCCCTTTTCTCCACACCCTCTCCAGCATTTATTGCTTGTCGACTTTTGGATCGCAGCCATTCTGACTGGTGTGAAATGATACCTCATTGTGGTCTTCATTTACATTTCTCTGATAATGAGTGATATTGAGCATCTTTTCATCACATGCACTTTTTATAATAAAATGCCAACTTCCTCTTTAATTGCCTATACAGGCAATCAGAAAACTAGGCATAGGTATTTACATTTGTTTTCAGTTTATTGTACTTGATATGTTTAGGCCATCTCACCAGTCATTATGTTAACCCTTGTGTCTTCCACCGTCTTGAAATTCCATAAGCCTGACAGCATTATTTAAATTGAAAATATTGATCAAAGTGCACAGCTACAAGTGAGGAGAAGCTCGACAAATCTTTCCTTATATTAAATCAATCATTACCTTTGGACAGGGCCATTAATTCAATTACATGTTTACCCGATGATACTGTCATTCATATCATGTTTCTCTATTTTTTCCATGAGAATATTATAAGACATTTTCAAATGTATTACATAAATATAGATAAAGCATATCTGAATGTGTTTTCTTGGTTTATAGATAAATCATATCAAAACATCATATGATGTGCTTTGAACCAATCTGCATGCTTGGTATTTATTAATCCTTCCTCTTCTTAGAACATGCAATCCACACTTGATGCAGTTCTAGAAATGTAAAAGGAATGGATAGTTTTTGAGTATTTTAACTAGTTTCAACAGAGCGTATCTTGGTTCTATTAGCCATGTAAAGAGGTTAATAATACTTTAAGTCACTGTATATAATAAACATAAGTTCTCACTCTCTTGCTACATTGTTCAGAATTCTGAAAACCTGGTTTATCATAGAATAATAACAAAAGGAACTGCACTGAAAAGTAAGTTTTTAAGAGCAAAGAAAATTTTAGTGAGTATAATTAAGAAATATGAGATTACAAAGTTGCGTTTATGTAGAATTTCTAAAACCTTTTTATGTTTCTCATTTATCACTGTTAAAGGAATTTGGAGATTTGTAACAAAATTATCAGCAATGTTGTGTATCCTCTTGCTAATCAATGGGCTATTGACTTGACTTTACTGATCCCTTTTTTATTAATACAAAATATTTGCAGATTTTATGTCTGTTCACACGAATATGATTTTCCAAGCAGAATATTCAAAAAGAGAATTAAATCGACAGTAATGCATTTATTCTAAAACTATAATGAAAAAGTATATGTTTGGAAAACTATATTACATCCATTTTGTATGAGGTTTATACACATTTGGGCTTCCCTGAAAGCACAGCTGGTAAAGAATCTGCCTGCAATGCGGGAGACCTGGGTTCGATCCCTTGGTTGGGAAGATCCGCTGGAGAAGGCTACCTACTCCAGTCTTCTGGCCTGGAGAATTCCATGGACTGAATACAGGGTGGCAAAGAGTCAGACATGGCTGAGAGATTTTCAATTTCACTATACACATATACATGACAAATATATGTGTCTAAACTCTTTCATGTTTTTCCCAGTTTTCTATGGTGAGAGGGCAAATTTTTGATTGGTTTGGTTTTGTTCTGTTTTTTATGATGAAAGGGTGAGTTATAGTTTCATGTGTTGTCCAGAAAGTAGCACCAGTTTTAGAAGAGACTGTTTTTAACCTCTGCTTGAAACATATGTCAAAAGATAATTTATTCCCTCTTGAAAAACTTAAGTTTTGTCACATTCTGTTTTCATATACTAAACTGGAATTTTGCTTCTTATAACTTCTCACAAATTACATATGCATCTTCAATCCATAGGCTATTTAGCTTATATCTGATTTTCTTTCATATGACAACTTTAATATTTGAAGACAGACAGTACTTTCTTTCCTAGAAATGTTTTTCTAAATCCTTCATTAGTCTTGGACACTTTATGGATATTGTCAGATCAACAACATTTTTCCTAAAGATATTGCCCCAGTGAAAAGAGAATTCCAGATGTGATCTCATGAAACCATGCATATGGGATTGATCTTATATTATCAATAATAATTTTTATTTAATGCACTGTTACTAACATACTGATCACCTCCTCTTGGCAGAGAACTCGAATTCTGGTTCTGGTCTGATTTCTGGTAGGGCCAAGTTCCGGTCCTCTTTTTTCTGGGGCCCAGGGAAAAGTCCCATAATGCCTGGGTATCTGTAGGTGGCAGGAGATGTCTGTAAAGCCACCCCTTTTTCCCCTTGTCTCCCACCTCCTCCCCCTTCTTCTTTCAACCTGGCTTCCTTTCCTCCCTTGAAATCTTTGATTCTTGTATTTAAGGACTTCCCTGGTGGTGCAGAAATTAAAGCATCTGCCTGAAATGTGAGAGACCTGGGTTCAATCCCTGGATTGGGAAGATCTCCTGGAGAAGAAATGGCAACCCACTCTAGTATTCTTGCCTGGAGAATCCCATGGACGGAGGAGCTTGGTGGGCTACAGTCCATGGGTCGCAAAGAGTCAGACACGACTGAGCGACCTCACTTTCACTTTCACTAACATACTACCATAGCACATAATTTCAACAAAATGCCTAGATAGAGATAGGGTTAATCTCTATCTTGTTACAAGAATACAGGGAGGGCTATAGAATCCTAGAATTTGAGTTAGAAAAGACCATCAAGACCTGCTAATGCAGCCATGTTATTTTTAGGAGTCTTCTTTACTTCCCTGTCACTTTCAGCAGAGCCCAGATCTTAAAGCCACAAGCAGCCTTGTCTACTTTCATCTTCTCGTGACGCATCTCTGGCTCTGTGATTTTTTTTTTTGTTTTTAGTAACATGTTGTATATTTCATAAACAGATTGCTTTCAAAGGCTTTTTTTCTCATGCTATCTTCTTTGCCTAGACTGATATCTCTAATCTGGTTTCTCAGCTAAATATTACATATTCTTTAAGAATCTTCACAGGTACTGATTCATCAAGTAGGATTTTAACCTTTTCTAAAGCTTGAAGACTGGACTAGAAGCTCCTTCTCTTCTGACCATAATCTTTCAGATAACTCTGTTATTGCAGTCAGCACAATGTATTATGATTTCTGATGTATTTGTCTGTCTCAAATACTGAGGTTCTTGACTAGTAATATTTATGTTTTTATCAATATTACTTAATAACACAGTATGGCAAATAGAAGGGGAAAAAGTGGAAACAGTGACAGACTTTATTTTCTTGGGCTCCAAAATCTCTGATGATGACTGCAGCAATGACGTCAACTAGGAAAGCTATGGCACACTTAGCATATTAAAAAACAAAAATATCACTTTGCTGACAAAAGTCCGTATAATCAAAGCTATGGCTTTTCCAGTAGTCATGTATCATGTACGGATGTGAGAGTTGGACTGTAAAGAAGACTGAGCATCGAAGAATTGATGCTTTCAAATTTTGCTACTGAAGAAGACTATTGAGAGTCCCTTGAACTGCAAGGAGATAAACCAGTTAATCCTAAAGGGAATCAACCCTGAATATTCATTGCAAGGACTGATATTGAAGCTGAACTCCAATAGTTTGGTCACCTGATGAAAAAAGCCAACTCATTAGGAAAGACCTTGATGCTGGGAAAGATTGAGGGCAGAAGAAGTGGGCAGCAGAGGATGAGATGTTTGGGTATTATCACTGATTCAATGGACATTGAGCAAACTCCAGGAGACAGTGAAGGAAAGGGGAAGCCTGGCGTGCTGCAATGCATGGGGTCTCAAAAGAGTCAGACAGAACTTAGCGACTGCACAACAATGAAAATAAGACATTAGAAACGTGCATAAGTGAAATAAATATTTAGTAAGGAGAAAATTAATTTTATAAATTATCGAATTAAATTTCTAAATAAGAAGCAATTAATCAGCTTGTTTAAGGACACAGAGACAAATTTTGATAATTAAGACATAGAAATGAAAGTCTATATATTTTAATTAGCTTAATTTTGAAAATTTAGTTTTTTGTGCATTTTAAACAGAAGAAACCTATGCAGAGGTGTATCATATCATAGCTCTCTCACAGAAAGAGGGGCAAATACTTTTGTAGAAAGCAGGCTGTTAGCCAAATGTTTAGGGATTCCCTGGTGGCTCAGAAGGTGAATCTGCCTGCAATGCAGGAGACCCAAGTTTCACCCCTGGGATCCCTTGGAGAAGAAAAGAGCAACCCACTCCAGTATTCTTACCTGGAAAATCCCATGGATGGAGGACCTTGGTGGGCCACAGTCCATAGGATCACAAAGAATCAGACACGAGTGAGTGACCTCAGTTACTTATACCCAAATGTTTATGTGTTAGAACGTTTTGTGGAGAGCAAGGTCTCAGAAAGGCAGAAGAGAGAGAAAAGGGGAATGAGGCAGGGAATGAAGAAAGCAAAGTTGTGGGGGGTGCATTACTGAGTGAGCCATTGTTTGGCATGAGAACAATGATGATTGATTTGGCAGGACTGTTGTTGAAGAGGTGACATGATCCACTGGGTATCATGACAGTTCCTCTGGAAGAAGGGAGGAAGATAAGTTATCTCCTATATTTTTCTCCCACTGGTCTAAAATTAATTCCATGGGGGTTGTTTCTTTATGCTTCGAGACTGAATGTGTACAATTGTTGACTGGTTCCTTAGTGTGTGTGTGTGCTCAGTTGTGCCCGACTCTTTGTGACCCCAGGGACTGTAGCCCATCAGACTGCTCTGTCCAAGGAATTTTCCAGTCAAGAATACTGGAGTGGGTTGCCATTTCCTCCTCCAGGGAATCTCCCTGGCCCTGGGTTAGAACCCGTGTTCTTATGTCTCCTGCATTGGCAGGCTGGTTCTTTACCACTAGTGCCATCCAAAAAGCCTAGAATGTTTTAAATGTCAGAGAGGACTTGTTTCAGTGCAGTTTAGTTGCTCCATCTGTCTGAAAAATGCCTCAGAACATTCTTGCATAGCTTGGATTTGTCTTATTAGATTTTGACCTCTGGGGTTAGCTCATTGCTAAAGATGAGACTAGTACGCTTACTCTTTTACCCAAAATATTTTGGGGCCCTAGAGTGGAGGAAAGGAAGTAATATGCATTTGCAAAATAGAAATAAATGGCAATTATGAAATATAATAAATGAATTTTCCTTAATTTCCTGTATAATAGATATAAATTGTAAAGCACTTTTGCAGACGTTTGGCTGTCCATAAAGTTCCCTTAGGAAATTTAATGCTCATTCTCTTTTGCCACTTTCAGAAGTCTTACAGTGTTCTCAAATTTGATAATTATTATTTACCAATTTCTGTTACCCAAAGAGATGGTGGTATATTAAACAGGTTTTAAAGTGGGTCATTGTATTGCCAGAAAAGAAAAATACACACAAAAAGAATGTTTAGTCAAGTTTTTTTGATTTCATCATCTAATCTCCAGATATAAGCATGATTAAAATTCTGGTATATGTTCTTCCAGATTTTTATGTAACATATATGCACAAATACTTGGGGAATTTTTTTCTACATATGCTGCTCTATAACTTGCTTCTTAATCTTTCTATCTTTCTCTTTTCTTTTCTTCCTGTCTTCTCTTCCTTCATTCTGATAATTATAAGCACTCCTGTGATGAGTATTTCTGTTTCCATAACTCTGAGTAAATTTGTATGTAATCACTAAAAGTGAAATGTTTAATTCAAGGAAAAGCCTTGATACTTATTGCAAAGAAAACAAATATATGGTTACTGAAGGGACGGGTGGTGGGGAGGGGTAAATTAGGAGTTCAGAATTAACATATATACAATACTATATATAAAATAATCAACAAGAACCTACTGTATAGCCCAGGGAACTGTCTATAATAACCAACATAGGAAAATAATCTATAACTGATTCACTTTGTTGTACACCTGAAACTAAAACAACATTGTAAGTCAACTATACACCAATATATATATAAAAATATGGTGTACCTATTGACTCTCTTTAAGAAGCTGATAATTCTTTGTCTTTCTCACATTCAAGGGGCTAAGTATTTTGATCTTTGCCAGTCTGATGCATGAAAAATATCTCATTGCTTTTATTCACATTAAGAACCGTACATGGGACAATGCACTGATTCAAAATTGGGAAAGGAGTAGTCAAGGTTGTATATTGTCACCCTGCTTATTTAAATTATATGCAGACTACCTCATGAGAAATGCCAGGCTATATGAATCACAAGCTGGAATCAAGAGTTTTGGGAGAAATTTAACAACTTCAGATATACAGATGATACCACTCTAATGGCAGAAAGCAAAGAGGAACTAAAGAGCCTCTTGATGTAGGTGAAAGAGGAGAGTGAAAAACCTAGCTTAAACTCAACATAAAAAAAATGAAGATCATGGCATCTGGTCTTGTCACTTCATGGCAAACAGATGGGGAAAAAGTTGAAACAGTGACAGATTTCATTTTATTAGATTCCAAATCACTGTTGGATGGTGACTGCTGCCACAAAATTAAAGAATGCTTGCTATATGAAAGAAAAGCTATGACAAACTTAGACAGCATATTAAAAACAGAGACATAGCTATACATATATCCCATCCCTTTTGAAACTCCCTCCCATCTCTCACCCCTCTAGTTTGATACAGAGCCCCTATTTAAGTTTCCTGAGTCATACAGTTCAGGTTTGACAGAAAATAGCAAAATTCTGTAAAGCAATTATCCTTCAATAAAAACAAACAAACAAACAAACAAACAAAAACAGACATCACTTTGTCAGTAAAAGTGGGTATAGTCAAAGCTATGGTTTTTCCATTAGTCATGTATAGATATGAGAGCTGGAACATAAAGAAGGCTGAGAACTGAATAATGGATGTTTTTGAACTGTGGTGCTGGAGAAAACTCTTGAGAGTCCCTTGGACTGCAAGGAGATAAAACCAGTCAATTCCAAAGGAAATCAACCCTGAATGTTCATTGGAAGGAATGATGCTGAAGCTGAAACTGCAATACTTTGGTCACCTGATGTGAAGAGCCAACTCATTGGAATAGACCTTGATGCTGGGAAAGATTGAGGACAAGAGGAGAAGGGGACAACAGAGGATGAGATGGTTGGTTGGCATCACCATGAAGTGAAGTGAAGGACAGGTAAGCCTGGCATGCTGCAGTCCATGGGGTCTCAAAGAGTCGGACATGACTAAGCGACTGAACAACAACAATCTGATTATTATTTAAGGTTTGACATATTTGTTCAATGGTCAGTTATGTGAATTGCTTTTTACATGTCTTTTCACGTTTATTAGAAAGTTTGTGAATTATTTATGTTCTTTCTCATTTAAAAAATTAAGACTGTTAATATATTTCCGCTGAATTCATGGGCTTCTCTGGTGCCACGTTTGGCTACCAATGCAAGAGACACAGAGATGTAGATTTGATTTCTGGGTGGAGAAGATACCCTGGAGTAGGAAGTGGGAACCCACTCCAGATACTTTGTAAAGTTATCTCTTGTCTATAACATGCACTGCAAAATTTTCTTCCACTGTTTTCTAATTTTGTTTATGGCATTTTCTAATTTGGTTTATGGGGCTGTTTGCTTTTAGAGAATTTGAATTATTAGGTTCTCAAATGAATCAGTCTTTTCTCTTAATGGTTTCTGTATTTCATGTCACTATTAGAAAGGACTTTTTCATCTTAAAGTTATGAAAATATCCTTTTTATTTTTGCACTTATATCTTCAATTTATCTGGACTTACTTTTGAGAATAGCAAGAGACTATTTATGCAGATAATGGTTGCTTTAATTTATTAGCTCTTCTACTTCTTATTTTATTAATTTATTTTAATTGGAGGCTAACTAATTTACAATATTGTGGTGGTTTTTGCCATACATTGACATGAATCATGGATGTACATGAACTTTTTAACTCACAGATTTTAAATAAAATCTTTATTATATTCTGTAGTTTAATAATTCTTTTCTCCTGCCTCTGGGCTCTTATCTATTGATCTTTACATATATTTTGTGCCATTATCATATGCTTTTATTATTATGACTTTATAGTATATTCATTCATTTAGTCAGTTCTTTACACATATTCAACACTGAATGGGGACCTGGAAATGCAGCGGAGAGCAGGAAGGATAAGATCCTTCCTCATATAGAGCTTAGTGAAGAAGACAAATTGTAACAAGCAAGTAAAGGAAAAATTGCAAATTGTGCTGAATTCTATAAAGCTAATAAGATGAAGTGTTACAAAATTGCTTTAGACAAGATGCTCTTGGAAAAGATCAGCTGATTAGTAACCTTAATTCCATCTGCAATTTTAATTCTCTGCTTTCACATAACCGAACACATTCAGAGGCTCTAGGAATGAGGACATGGAGGCCTTTGGGAGCCCATTATTTTGCTTCTCATAGGAGAAGCGGAGATTGCAACTTTGTGGGAATGTGGAGTACTAGAAGAAAATGCAGGAGGTGGAAAAATACACTCTTTTTTTTTTTTTTTTTTTTTACCATGGTAGAGATTTTAAATTTAAACAGGAACCAGTCATGGAAATATTTCAAGAGGGATCTTCCATGATCTGATGTAGATTTTAAGTGACATTTTAAAAAATCAATGCTTTATTGTTAATGCCATTAATTGACAATTGGAAGTGAATTTTAGAAAAAAAATATAAAAATACTTTTAGAAATGTAGCAGCAATTTTTGTTGAACACACTGAATTTATATAAATATTTGGCAAATGATATCTTTATAATATTGGGTCTTTTCAGTCAATATAGTGCAAAAATTTATCTTTTCATTTATTCAATATTCTGCATTAAAATTTTGTTTATTTTTTGTCTTGGAATTTTGCATTTCATATTAGATTTAATCTTCAATGTTTTATAAAATTCAAAATATTTTAATGTGATATGACTGACAATTATTACCTAAATTAAGTGCTGTTGATATTTTACTTACTTTTTAAACAATCTGGCCACCTACTAAAAATTTATTCTAATATTTTTTGCTTACAAATTTTGACCTTTCAGTTAGACATTTTTCATATAAGACTTATTTTTTCCTTCAATTATTTATACAACTAACACTTTTCTTAACAAACTGCACTGAAAAAGTGGAGTATCAAATTAATAGAATTGATAAGTGTATTATTAGTAAGTAACAAATGCTTAATTTTATTAAACACTTATTTTAGCACTCTCCATTAATGTTACATTACACACCAAATTTATGATATTGTACTATTCTTCTCTTCCTGGAACAAATGAACACTATTCTTCTTGGTAGAGTTTTTTTTTTTTCACTTCTGTTGATTTTATGAAATGATACCTTTAAAATATTAATAAATCATGTATATATATGTGATGTTGATGTATCATAGCTTTTATGCCATCTTTGTTCATTGAATATTAGACTTATTACAGCTTCATAAAGAATGTTTGAATAGTCTCATGTTTTCTATGCTCTGGAGTACAATAAAAGTCTTGATTCTTTGCCAAAACCTACCTGGAAAGTCTTATGGGTCAGGTGCATTTGTTATTGGTTTTTATAGACTTTCTCAATAGCATTCATTAAGTAGGTAGTTACTTATGCAATAACATATTTGTATTTTAAAATTTGTTGGTATAGTATACTTTATGCCTCTACAAATTTTTAACTCTCTTTGTCTTTATGACTGCTTTTTTGAATTTAAATATCCTTGGGAATGGCTACAAGGTTACAATTTTCTTAGTATTTTAAAAAATTAGATTAAAAAATCTAGTATCCTTATTTAAAATATTAATTTACACCTTATTTTTTATTGTTGCTGAGATTCAACATTTTGGAGGAGAAAGTTGACTCAGAAAACACATAGTGGGACAGATATTCATAGAATGTGAGATGCACATTCTGTTCAGGAAGAAAGAAATATCTACACTCATTATCTATTTCCCTGCTTAGATTGAATGTTTTAAAATTTCAGCTCGTACAGTTTTGAATCCCTTTGATTTCATTTTTGATTTATTTGTGATACTATCTTGCTCTTGATTTATGGATGCAATACGTCTCAGTTTCTACCAAGAATACTAATAGTCTCTCTGCTTTTCTATATTAATCCTGTTTCATTAGAGAAATGAAACTTATTGTCTTTTTGAGCTTATTTTCAGGATAAGAGAGTCTTCCAATGTTACATTATCCAATGATAGTGCCAATTTTTTGAACTGATGGCATAGATCCTTATACTGCAGCTGGAGTGGACTTCCTCTGTAAAGCACTGTGTTAAGAGTCTATGTAGCTGTGTCACCAGGTAGCTGGGTTACCTTCTTTTCTCTGTTAAAAATTCTATTTGCATTGCTTCAAGCATATTTTTAGCTCTCCCAACACATTGGGGTTTTTGGTTTGGTTTTTGTTTATTTTGATTTTCTTCACTATGAAAAAACCAGACACCAATACCTTGAGAAGCCATTTCTTTCCTGGCTATGTTAGAGCAGTTAAGGTTCTTTGGTTTGTTTCCTGGTGTCTACTTCTAAATCCAGCAAGCTTCCATCTTCTAATGGTGAGATATTAGAAGTGTCTATTTCTGGCCTGAATTTCAAGTGGTAAGAGGGTAAGGCAGGATTTACTGTAACTATTAAAGCTTCTGAGGATTTATGGCTGTGCTGAGTCATTTTAACCTGCATGTGTGTTGTGGGAAGAAGTTAGTTGGAGAACTACTTATCTTTTTCTCTCTCTACTAACACCAATAATCAGTCTGCTCTGGCAGAATTCCCTCTTTTCTTAGTGACTCTTCCAAGCCAAATCCAAACATGGTGGAATTGCTACAGCCAGGTGTCTCTGTGGACAGAACTCTTGCAATTTCTCTGCTCCACATTGCCTTTCTGTCATTTCCTCTTTCAACCCTAAAATTTGAGTTATTTGGTTGGAAACTATATTGTGTTTATTCTTTAGGGTAACTTTCCTCTGCTTGAGTTCAGTAATGAGTGATAGCCACTTGATGTCAAGGAGTTTTCCATTTGCTTTTCCATCTTGTCCTTGTATAATGCATTGTTTCTTTCCCTTATTTTTTCTTACAGGTACTGTTAATTATAGTATTTAAGAAAGAAGATATGTACCTAAATCTGCATGTCATCACAAAATTAAAATGTGAAATTGGGTTCCTTTAACAATTAATTTGGGTTTTCTACATGTACTTCTTCCAGCAATTCTTTTCCAGAGCATTCTAAGCTCTCATACAACAGGGTTGACAGTATCAATGTAAATTATAGAGTTAAGGTAAACTATATATGAGATCTGCAGGTCCAGAGTGTTGTTAGGCATCTCATTGAAATGGATGGGGCTAAGGGCCGCCGTCTATGGGGTCGCACAGAGTCGGACATGACTGAAGCGACTTAGCAGCAGCAGCAGCAAGGGGCCTGTTTGTTCTGAAATCTACTTTTTCAGTCTCTGAAAATGCCATTATATATAAATACTTTCTATATTTCCTATAGCCCCATGTTGGAAGATTTAGGACTGAGAATTCAATTCCTTCAAAAACTCATGCAGAACTCTTCCATTCTTCCCAAAAGTCTATTTATTTTTATGACTATCAGATGATATATTGGCTTAATCCCCTATGTTCAGATAGATAAAGTATTATTTAGCTATATTTTCCAGATATGACACCTGAGACTCATAAAATTTAAGTAAAATCTCAACCTATCTACTGAGAAAATGCTAGAATTCAAGTTGTCTCCTAATATAGCTCTGCTTCTTCTATATAGAATTACCTCTCTAAAGATGAAAGAAAATATTTAGTCTACAAATATTTTATCAAGCGTATAACCTTGCAACATGCCAATATGGACATGAGAGACAAGCAGAAGTAAACAATGCATTAATATAGAGAGTTTGCAATTATCAAGTTAAAGAAAGGTGCAATTAAGATAGAAAATTATCTATATCATTGTGCTCTTTGATGAAGATAATATTCATTATAAACAACTAAAGCAAGAGCAGAAAGATCTACAGTAAGCCTGGTATTTTAGAGTGAAGATAATATATTTACAATGTTACAGAATAGGCATTGGCTCAGACATATTAACCTATAAAGGTTTCCTAGAACATCCTACAAAATTCGATCTCGCTAGAACTATTGCCTGCCTTGTGTCATTGTGGAGGCTTCCTGAGCTCTGGATGGCTTCTTGGCTTCAGTTCTTTACCATGGAAATTGGCATCTGACCCACTTGGCTCTGTATTTCCTTGACCCCTGGCTGCCCCTGCCCACCCCTGTGACCTGGGTCTTTACCAGAAACAGAACCTGCTGCTCACTTGCTGCTTTTTAATACTGACTCTGCAAATTCCTGATCTAGATTCTGCTTAGCCTGGCAGTGAGTGTCAGTGGGGACATATGTAGGCAAAGCAAATGGGTGGTTATATAACTGACCAAACAAATTGTTGCCAAATTGAGTTCAGACAGAAGCACTTATTTTGATGAGTGTTAAGCATATAGAAAAGGAGTCTTTGATCAGAATTTTTAATTTAGTGCTTTCAGAGTTTGACATTTACACAATAAAGGGGCCCTAACTTTGCCTTTCTGTGCATGCAATTATCACTCAATGCATTCCATAGAGACAGTTAAAATACAATCTGTATCCCAAAGAGCTGTTGTAGAATAGATAACTGAAAAATAGTAAATCTCAAATGGTATCATTCTGGATGTAAGACAGTCTATAACAGTGAAGTCAGTTCAGTTCAGTTGCTCAGTCCTGTCTTACTCTTTGCAACCCCATGAACTGTAGCATGCCAGGCTTACCTGTCCATAACCAACTCCCAGAGCTTACTCCATGTCCATTGAGTCAGGGATGCCATTCAACCATCTCATCCTCTGTCATCCCCTTCTCCTCCTGCCTTTAATCTTTCCCAGCATGAGGGTCTTTTCTAATGAGTCAATTCTTTGCATCAGGTGGCCAAAGTATTGGAGTTTCAGCTTCAGCATCAGTCCTTAGGATTGACTGATTTGATCTCCTTGCAGTCCAAGGTACTATTGTCTATAAGCAGTTTTAAAATTTTTTAATTTCTCTTTTATGCTTGATCGGTTTAGAACCACAAGCTCAAAATCCCAATGGACACATTTAACTCCATGTTAGCCTCTGGGTTAAGATGAAATATATTTTCTCTCCCTCTCTCCTTTTCTGCTTTCTTCCCTTCCTCCCTTTCTTCCTGCTTCCTTCTTTCTTTTTCTATTTCTCTGTCTCATTTCTTTGTCAAGCTACATATATTATAGACAGTAGTTAGGGGGACTTGATTTCCAACTATTATCAATGTCTTCAGGAAACTATTTTGTGCCAAACAAGTTGCTAAAAATGGAAGAATTTTGTCTGCTTGTTCCTAAAAGATGGTTATTGAGTAATATTATAGAGGAAAATATCTTATCTCTAAAATAAAGACTATTCTATACCAAGTGTCAATCCACCATCAGAAATAGAATATAAAGAGGTCAAGCTCTACAAGTATTCCAGTTGCTCTTTGTCTTCATTTACATTTAGAAAAATAGGCATTCTATGGCCATCAAGAAGTCAACAAACAATAAGTGCTGGAGAGGGTGTGGAGAAAAGAGAACTGTCCTACCCTGTTAGTGGGGATATAAATTGGTACAATCACTATGGAGAATAGTATGCAGATTCATTAAGAAACCAAAAACAGAGCTACCTGTGGTCCAGCAACCCCATTCCTGGGCATATATTTGGAGAAAACCATGGTTTGAAAGGATACATGCACCCCAATATTCACTATTGTTTACAATAGCCAAGACATGGAAGTAACCTAAATACCCATCAACAGATGAATGTATAAAGAAGATGTCGTACATATATCAATGGAATATTACTCAGGAATTAAAAAGGATGAAATAATGCATAGTGCATTTGCAGCAATAGGGGTGGACCTGCAGATTACCATACTAAGTGAAGTAAGTCTCATGGAGAAAGACAAGTATCATATAATATCGCATATTTTGAATATTAAAAATTGATAAAAAATAAACTTATTTACAAAACAGATTTATAAATTTAGAGAAAAAACTTTTGGCTATCAGAAGGGAAGCCATTTTTTAATGGTTTAATGGTTCTCCTATCTAAAAAATCTTTGCCTAATCTAAAGTTATAAAGATTCTCTTCTATATTCTCTTTTGTAAACACTAGAGTTTTAGGTTTTAGAAATATTTAAGTCACATCAGAAAATAATTTTGCAGTTTCTAATAATTCAAACATATTTTTATCATTTGACCCAGCATATCAACCCTAGGTGTTTACTAGAACAAACAAACAAAAAAACCCTCAGAAATTATGTCTGTAAAAATTTCTGTGCATGAATATTTATTGTAGCTTTTTCCATAATTACCAAAAAATGGAAACAGGACAAATACCCACCAACTTCTTTGTAGCTAAAAAAATTACAGTGTACTTACATAGTACAATAAGAGCAAAAACTACTAATTCTTGCAACAGCAATTTTTATTCTTCAGTGCTCAGCCTTCTTCACAGTCCAACTCTCATATCCATACATGACCACTGGAAAAACCATAGCCTTGACTAGACAGTGACAGTGAAGTTGCTCAGTCATGTCTGACTCTTTGCGACTCCGTGGACTGTATAGCCCACTAGGCTCCTCTGTCCATGAGATTCTCCAGGCAAGAAAACTGGAGTGGGTTGCCATTTCCTTCTCCAGGGGATCTTCCTGACCCAGGGATCGAACCCAGGTCTCCCGCATTGCAGGCAGATTCTTTAAACTCTGAGCCAATTATGTAGATCAAAAGGACAATGCTAAGGGGGAAAGGCATGAAAACTGGTATATTATTTCAATTATATGACATTTTAGAAAGGCAAAACCAGAGACACAGAAATCAGATTATTAGTTACTAGAAACTAAGGATGGAAGAAAAAGATTTGTTACAAAGTGTTATAACTTTTTGGAAAAAACGGAAATTATCCTTTGTTTTGTTGGAGGTATGTAGTTCAAAACTCTCTGCACTGAATATCGAAAAAAGTTGAACTTTACTAAATGTAAATTATACCTGGAAAAACCTGAGTATAATTTCTCTTAGAGGTCAGTTTTTTGCACAATTATTTTCACAGAAAATAAAAAGAGTCTGTTTATATCACTTCCTTTCAATTTTTTCACTATGAAAGGATTAATTTTTCCCAGGAAGTGTCAGAACCCAACAATCAATTCTCAGCTCTTATGGAGGTGCTAATAGGTTATCACAGAAGCATCTTTCTTCATTCTCATTGAAGACAACATCTATGTCAATGTCTCAAACTAGAAAAATCAGACATCTATTACCTTTTGCTGTTTTGCTCTATATGTTCCTTATAAGTTATTGGTCTAATTATTGCCGCTCTTACAGTCTCTCAATTAAATTTAGTTCTTTTTTTTTCCTTTCCTCTCACTATCTTAGTCTAGGCTTCCATATGATTCTTCTTGGGCAGATGCATTTTTGTTTTCAATTGCTTTTTTCCTACCCCTGGGCTCTGACTCTTCTAATTCATAACAAATATGATCCAATAAATCTTAAAACAGAGACTTTTCCAAGTTGCCTAACACATCACAGTTGCTTCTTCACTTGTCTGTTTCGTTGTTGTTCAGTCACTAAGTCATGTCCATCTGCGCCCCATGAACTGCAGCATGTCAACCTTCTCTGTCCTTCACTGTCTCCCTAAGTTTGTTTGAACTCTTGGACTGCAAGGAGATCCTACCAGTCCATTCTAAAGGAAATCAGTCCTGAATATTCATTGGAAAGACTGATGCTGAAGTCAAAACTCCAATACTTTGGCCACCTGATGCAAACAGCTGATTCATTTGAAAAGACTCTGATGCTTGGGAAGTTTGAGGGCAGGAGAAGGGGACGGCAAAGGATGAGATGGTTGGATGGCATCACCAACTCAATGAATATGGGTTTGGGTGAACTCTGCGAGTTAGTGATGGGCAGAGGCCTGGCGTGCTGCGGTTCATGGGGTCGCAAAGAGTTGGACACGACTGAGCGACTGAACTGAACTGAACTGATTGTCTGTGATGCCATCCAACCATCTCATAATCTGTCATCCTCTTCTCCTGCCCTCAATCTTTCTCAGTATCAGGGTCTTTTCCAATGAGTCAGCTCTTTGCATCAGGTGGCCAAAGCATTGGAGCTTCAGCATCAGTTCTTCCAATGAATATTCAGGACTGATTTCTTTTAGGATTGAGTGGCTTGAACTACTTGCTGTCCGAGGGACTCTCAAAGAGTCTTCTCCAGCACCACAGTTCAAAAGCATCAATTCTTTGGTGCTCAGCCTTCTTTATGCTCCAGCTCTCACATCCATACATGACTACTGGAAAAGCCATAGCTTTGACTATACAGATCTTTGTCGGAAAATGATGTCTCTGCTTTTAAACACACTCTCTAGATTTGTCATTGCTTTTCTTCCAAGGAGCAAGCATGTTTTAATTTCATGGCTGCAGTCACTGTCCACATTGATTTTGGAGCCCAAGAAAATGAAATCTGAAACTGTCTACACTTTTTTCCCATCTATTTGCCATGAAATGATGGGACCAGATGCTATGATCTTTGTTTTTTGAATGTTGAGTTTTAAGCCTGCTTTTTCACTCTCCTCTTTCACCTTCATCAAGAGGCTCTTTAGTTCCTCTTCACTTTCTGTCATTAAATTGGTATAATCTGCATATCTGAAGTTGTTGATATTTCTCCCAACAACCTTGATTTCAGCTTGTGAGTCATCCAGCCCAGAATTTTGCATGATGTACTCTGTATATAAGCTAAATAAACAGGGTGACAATATACAGCCTTTAAGTGCTTATTTCCAAATTTTGAACCAGTCCATTGTCCCATGTCCCTTTCTAACTATTGCTTCTTGTCCTGCATACAGGCTTCCCAAGAGGCAGTAAGGTGGTCTGGTATGCCCATCTCTTTAAGAATATTCCACAGTTTGCTGCAATCTACACAAAGTCTTTAGCATAGCCAATGAAGCAGAAGTAGATGTTTTTCTGGAATTACCTTGCTTTTTTTATGATCCAGGGGATGTTGACAATTTGATCGCTGCTTCCTCTGCCTTTTCTAAATCCAGCTTGTACATCTGGGTTCACTTACTAGGTTCTTGGTTCACGTACGGTTGAAGCCTAGCTTGAAGGATTTTGACCATAATCTTGCTAGCATGTGTGTAGATATATACTTTATTTAAAAAAAAATAATTTTACTTTGTACTGGAGTATAGTTGGTCATTGACTCAATGGACATGAATTTGTGAGAGTGAAAGACAGAGACGCCTGATGTGTTGCAATCTAAGGGGCAGCAAAGAGTCAGACATGACTTAGCCACTGAACAAGAACAACAGCATGGCTGATTTACAATGTTGTGTTAGTTTCAGGTATATAGCAAGATGGCTTAGTTATGCACATATCTATTCTTTTCATATTTTTTCCCATAGGTTATTAAAAAATATCATGTAGAGCTCCCTGTGTCATACAGTGGATCCTTGCTGATTTTCCTTTGATATATAGCAACATATCCACTTGCCTTTAAATCCTTTTGATAATGTGGTTCACTTTCTCCCATGGTTTCAAACAAAATGTTCTTCAAAGAATAGTTCCCAAAGCCTTTTGTTTGGGTTTATAAATATAACATATACCTGAATATAAGGTAAAAGTTTATTTTCTCAAAATGATTCTCCCAAACAAAAGGTATATACTTCTGCTTTTCCAAATCTTCCACATAATGGGATACTCTCTCAATGACTTCGTTTTGGCCAAGAAAATTATATTTGGGGAAATCAATTAGCTTTTAATAACATCAGTAAATGCTGGTTCAGATACCCATAGAAGTGTCTTGGTAGAGTCAAATACGGGTGCCAAGAAACTTAACATAAATCTGATGATGGGTGTAGTGTCACAGCTTTAAGATTGTACATTCCATACAGCGTTTACAAATGCTTAACTGATTTTATGAATTAAACTAATAATCTATTTGACTATTTTATCTCATTATTTAAGTTGACTAACATCTTCCTTCCATCTCCTGTGAATTTTCTCATTGAGATCTATCTATCCTATCTATCTATTAATCATCAATCAAACAAATCAGTCCAGTAACCAACCAAATCAATTGAACACAACATTGATGTATGATTGATATGGATTATCTTGACTATCAATTAAAGTGCAATCAATTTACCTTTATATCCAGGTTTAGTTTCTTTAAACTCTAAAATGAATTGACAACCATCTTTCCTACAAGGTTCAACAGTAATTGTCAAAGAAGTTGAGTTCATGGGGTTCTCAACCCCAGAAAGGTTTGGAGACTGTCCATGCTTACACTACGTCTTTTCCTCATTCATCAATGGGACTACCTTAATAGAAAAATTGAAGCTTTATATAAAGTTGATATTTTAAGCAATTTTAGTAATTTGTATTTTTTAATCTTCTTTGAGACTCTGTTAGAATTCACCCTTATTCTGTAGCTGTTTTTACAGTGTGACCATATATAGTGTATTATGAATGAAGTTAGCTGAGATTTAGGAGTCTTCAGCACTATCACTTTTCCTTGGGCTTCTACTGGGCCTCTGTGAAACAGAGAAGGCAGAACATTTCAGGCTTTAATACTATTTGTTCACACATAACCGTAATAGACACTTAAATGGGTACGATATCAAAATGTGCTATGGTTTCCTTCCCTTTAGAAAGTATTTTATTAGATACAGTAGGCCTAAAAGTGAGTGGCATAGTAATTGTATATTGTGATTTGCAATAGATAAGATGATGCTAACGCTTATTATTTTTTCCTCTCTAACACAAAAGTATTGATAAGGGGCTACAATCCATCCACATTGTCAACAAATGTTAATATAAACATTAACCATATATGCTTAATTACTGACATTAATAATTGGGGTCACATCCTTACATTTCTCTTGTGAGGAGGAAAACAAGAAGAGCTGGAAATGACTTCATGGTTCTGTGAAAATACATCAGTAACTGTCATGGTATTGTGAACAGATGCTATCAATTAACTCTGTGAGCAGAAGAGACTTCCCTGTGGGCTTGGAGATCCTGTCTTTACATTAATATTCCCAGTCATCCAGTTCCATAGGGGACCTGAGAGGCAGAGTGTGTTTTGTTTTCCACATCTCAGTTTGTGAAAATTATTACTTTCTCTTCCATACTTAAATATTCCATAGTCTTTCCCTCCTATGACTGAATATTTTCGCTTCCACCTTGTATTTACCCTAAGTGAAGAGTCAGATAATTGGGAGATATTTCCAACTGGAAACATGGTGCTTCCACTGCAGCAATGAAAATCCCTCTGCTTTTCAAACTACAGAGAAATGGTGCAGTTATCAGAAAATAATCATAATTCACATACATACAATCACAGTTCTCAAAGGGAATCTGTAAGTCTAAAACAGAAGTGGGCTACAAGAAATTCAGTTTATTCCTTCAGTTATTTATTTATTCATTTATTCATGATGTCTTTTTAGATTCATCCAAGAATTTTTACAGACTGTGTATCAAGCACTGCCCTAGAATTTCTAGAGGTCTAAACACAGTGACCAAATGGCAGAAACTTCCAGAAGGCATATTCCAGTTGTATACTAAGTGGTATTATTACTACAAGTTCTTCTCCCCACTTAGCACACACCTCACACTTACACATCAAAGCTTAGAAGACATCCTACAGGAGAGAAATCTTCATTAAGCACTTTTCAAGCTTATCTAAGCAACAGACCACCCCCTCCAACACCCACACCCACACCCACACCCACCCACACCCACACACAGACACACACACATACAATCATTAATTTTTAGCTTAAATAAATAGGGAATTATTATCTTTAATTTTAGCAAAAAATCTTCAAGGATATATGTTGCTTTGTTTAACAAATTGAGAAGAAATTGGGATGACTTGTAGTTACTGAGAAAGGGAATAAAGGAAGGGAATTAAATATGCAAAAAAAGGGGTCTTTTGCTCATGCTAAGTCACTTCAGTCGTGTCCAACTCTTTGTGACCTCTGAGACTGTAGCCTACCAGGCTCCTCTGTCCATAGGATTCTCCAGGCAAGAACACTGCAGTGGGTCGCCATTCCCTCCCCCAGGGGATCTTCTCAACCAAGGGATCAAGCCAGTGTCTCTTGCACTGGCAGGCAGGTTCTTTACTGCTAGCACCACCTGGGACAATGAGAGGCAAAAGTGTAGAAAGTTTGCAAGTGAGAAATGTAGAGACAGTGCAGAGATTTTAAGAAAGAGAAATATGGGTGTCCCAGAGCACCAGCTTTGAGTGCCCTTCTTCGTGCATCAAGCTTGCAGTGTTCATCTCTTTTACATATGGCAATATACATGTTTCAGTGTTATTCTCTCATATCGTGCCACCCTCGCCTTTTCTCCACATAGTCCAAAAGTCTGTTCTTTATATCTGTGTCTCTTGTGCTGTCTTGAGAATAGGGTCATCATTACTGCCTTTCTAAATTCCATACATATGCATTAATATACTGTATTGGTGTTTCTCTTTCTGGCTTACTTCACCCTTATACTAGGCTCCAGTTTCATCCACCTCATTGGAATGGACTCAAATGCATTGCTTTTTATAGCTGAGTAATATTCCATTGTGTATATGTACCACAAATGTACACCCATGACTGATTCAGGTCGATGTATGGCAAAAACCACCACAATATTGTAAAGTAATTAGCCTTCAATTAAAATAAATAAATAAATTAAAAAATTATTAAGTGAAAATTTTAGAAATGACAGAGAATGTTCAACATTGGAGAAATGGGCGATTAACATATAGTGTATTTCCTGATTAATGTGTAGCTTTTAATAGAGGTGTTTTTAAAAATTATGCAATATCACAGGAACACTCTCTAATGAGGAAAAAATGTATATGCAATTTTTAACTTTGTAATTATTCTGATTAATTTAATTCTATTTTCTGTATAATACTAATTTAAAATTATACCAGTGAAAAGAGTACAAAGCAGTTTTACTTCTAAAAAATAAAGAGAAATATGCCAAGTTTTATGTTTTAATTTCTGCTAGGGTTCTATATAATACTCTAGTGTTCCTCCCTGAATCTTCAACAAAAGTCTGTTCCTCAAAACTGACTCCCACGAGTGATGCTTGCCAGAAATTAAGATTTGTGTTTAAAATTGGGTCACCTCAGGGTGAAGAGAAAGTACAGTCATTTAGAGAAAAGTTAAAGTGAGTTGGAAAAAATAGGAGAATCAGGGCTCAGAGTTGGAAGCTATGGATAATCAGGAGAAATTACCTGCTGACCAACTTCTATTATTGGACCTAAGTAATTTTAATTATATATTAAATATTAGAGGACTTGGAGACGCCAAAGTAGTCACCTGTATGGAAAAATAAAAATTCTGAAAGAAATAATTATAAAGTCAAAGTGCCTCCTCCCCCAATCACAAAAGAAATATTGTGACCAGAATTCTTTTCCTTGAAGATTTACATTAACAGAGCAATAGTGGAAGGACATCCAAAGAAAGATTTAAGATGCTTCAAATAAAAAGCACTAAAAGAAGCCCTTAAAAATGTCAGAGAATAACTTCAAGGTTATCAGGATCTGAAAGAGGAAAGATTTTCCTTGGAGACTTCTGAGAAAAACAAAAAATGTGTTCTTCATCTTAATTGCTTTAGACTAGACATCTAAATAAAGAGACCTAGGGACAGGGAGTGAGGATACATGACTCATTACTGGCTTTTAGGACCACGGTTTGGAAGGAATTGAAAAAAATCAGTCTATGTAAGTGGTACACCCTATGGACTCTGGATACAGACTCCCTGGATTTGAACCTCTTTTCAGTAAAGTGAAGAGATATAGTAAGCACTTGAGGTCGACTGCAGACCATGTACAGGGCAAATGTCCAGGTCAACTTCCAGCTGAAATTGTTGGGCTGAGTATATATGGTATGAAAAATGTTGGCTCCATTTCTTCCTGGGGGTTCATTTCTCCACCCAATACCAACCCTTCATTTTCACTATTTCTCTTAGTCTTTATTCAAAATAATGTTATTCCAATAACTTTTTGGCCTTTTCTTACTTTTTCAAGAGGAAAGCAAAAACAGTGCCTAGTTGTGGTTGTGACTGGTGATGGAAGCGAAGTCTGATGCTGTAAAGAAGAATATTGCATTGGAACCTGGAATGTTAGGTCCAGGTTAGAATCTGCTAGGTCCCTGTTCGAATCGAGGTAAATTAGAAATGGTCAAACAGGAGATGGCAAGAGTGAACATTGACATTTTAGGAATCAGTGAACTAAAATGGACAGGAATGGGCTAATTTAACTCAGATGACCATTATATCTACTACTGTGGGCAAGGATCTCTTAGAAGAAATGGAGCAGCCCTCGTGGTCAACAAGAGTCTGAAATGCAATACTTGGGTGCACATTCAAAAATGACAGAAGAATCTTTGCTCATTTCAAAGACAAACTATTCAATCTTACAGTAATTCAAGTCTATGCCCCAACCACTAATGCTGAAGAAGCTGAATTTGAACAATTCTATAAAGAAATACAAGACCTTCTAGGACTAACATAAAAAAAAAAATGATGTGCTTTTCATCAAAGGGAGCTGCAATACAAAAGGAGGAAGTCAAGAGATACCTGGAGTAGCAGGCAAGTTTGGCCTTGGAGTACAAAATGAAGCAGGGCAAAGGCTAACAGGGTTTTGCCAAGAGAATGCATTGGTCATAGCAAATACTTTCTTCCAACAGCATAAGAGAAGTCTCTACACATGGACATCACCAGATGGTCAATACCAAAATCAGATTAATTATTTTCTTTGCTGCTGAAGCTGGAAAAACACTCTACAATCAGTGAAACCAAGACCAGAAGGGTGTATATGTGTATATGTACCATGTGTACATATACACATGTCTGTGGCTCACTTCATGAACTCCTTATTGCCAAATTTGGACTTAAACTGAAGAAAGAAGGGAAAATCACCATACCATTCAGGTATGATCTGAATCAAATTCCTTATGATTATACAGTGGAAGTGACAAATAGATTCAATGGATTAGATCTAATAGATAGATAGAGTGCCTGAAGAACTACAGATGGAGGTTCGTAACATTGTACAGGAGACAATGACCAAAATCATCCCCGAGAAAAAGAAATGCAAAAGACAAAATAGTTATCTGAGGAAGCCTTATAAATAGCTGAGAAAAGAAGTGAAGCGACAGGCAGAGGACAAATGGAAAGATATACCCATTTGAATGCAGTTTCAAAGAATAGCAAGGAGAGATAAGAAAGCCTTCCTCAGTGATCAATGCAAAGAAATAGAGGAAAACAATAGACTGGGGAAGACTAGATATCTCTTCAAGAAAATTAGAGATACCAAGGGAATATTACATGCAAAGATGGGCACAATAAAGGAAAGAAATCTTATGAACCTAACAGAAGCAGAAGATATTAAGAAGAGGTGGCAAGAATACACAGAAGTGTACAAAAAAGATCTTCATGACCTAGATAATCACGATGATGTGATCATTCACCTAGAGCCAGACATCCTGGAATGTGAAGGCAAGTGGGCCTTAGGAAGCATCACTATGAACAAAGAAAGTGGAGGTGATGGAATTCCAGTTGAGCTAATTCAAATCCTAAAAGATGATGCTGTGAAAGTGCTGCACTCAATATGACAGCAAATTTGGAAAACTCAGCAGTGGCCACAGGACTGGTAAAGGTCAGCTTTCATTTCAATCCCAAAGAAACGCAATGCCAAGAATGCTCAAACTACCGCACAATTGCACTCTTCTCATACGCTAGCAAAGTAATGCTCAAAACTCCCCATCCTCTTCGCATCAGGTGGCCAAAGTATTGGAGTTTCAGCTTCAACATCAGTCCTTCCAATGAACACCCAAGACTGATCTCCTTTAGGATGGACTGATTGGATCTCCTTGCAGTCCAAGGGACTCTCAAGAGCATTCTCCAACACCATAGTTCAAAAACATCAATTCTTTTGTGCTCAGCCTTCTTTATAGTCCAACTCTCACAACCATACATGACTGCTGGTAAAACCATACCCTGAAGAGATGGACTTTTGTTGACAAAGTAATGTCTCTGCTTTTTACTATGCTGTCTAGGTTGGACATAGAGTTTTTTCCAAGGAGCAGGTGTCTTTTAATTTCATGGCTGCAATCACCATCTGCACTGATTTTGGAGCCCAAAAATATAAAGTTTCCACTCTTTCCCCATTTATTTGCCATGAAGTGATGGGACCAGATGCCATGATCTTCGTTTTCTGAATGTTGAGCTTTAAGCCAACTTTTTCACTCTCCTCTTTCAATTGCATCAAGAGGCTCTTTAGTTCTTCTTCACTTTCTGCCATAAGGGTGGTGTCATCTGCATATCTGAGGTTATTGAGATTTCTCCCGGCAATCTTGATTCCAGCTTGTGTTTCTTCCAGTCCAGCGTTTCTCATGATGTACTCTGCATAGAAATTAAATAAGCAGGGTGACAATATACAGCCTTGACGTACTCCTTCTCCTATTTGGAACCAGTCTGTTGTTCCATGTCCAGTTCTAACTGTTGCTTCCTGACCTGCATACAGATTTCTCAAGAGGCAGGTCAGGTGGTCTGGTATTCCCATCTCTTTTAGTATTTTCCACAGTTTATTGTGATCCACACAGTCAAAGGCTTTGGCATAGCCAATAAAGCAGAAATAGATGTTTTTCTGGAACTCTCTTGCTTTTTCAATGATCCTTTGGATGTTACCAAATTTGATCTCTGGTTCCTCTGCCTTTTCTAAAACCAGCTTGAACATCTGGAAGTTCACGGTTCACGTATTGCTGAAGCCTGGCTTGGAGAATTTTGAGCATTACCTTACTAGCATATGAGATGAGTGCAATTGTGCAGTAGTTTGAGCATTCTTTGCCATTGCCTTTCTTTGAGATTGGAATGAAAACTGACCTTTTCCAGTCCTGTGGCCACTGCTGAGTTTTCCAAATTTGCTGGTATAGTGAGTGCAGCACTTTCACAAATTACTAATCCACTTATTAAGCTTCAAATGTGAAACTCTAAAGCTCTTATTTATCATCAAGTTTTTAGGGTTGACTACATATCTCATTATTCTAATAAATTAGGTAGATTTTAATAATCATATTAAAGACAATTTTATAAATAATTCTTCATGTTTTAATATTTTAAAAGAATTTATCATTTTAATACATTTGATTCTCATTTGGGGTGTATCATTTTACTCACCCCACGTAAAATGTAAAATTCCTATGCAGCAAAACAGTTCATGAAAGCCTAATAAATTAAACTTATGTCTTGGAAGAGTCTAATCTTTTATGGTCTAATTTTTTTTTTTGTAAACTAAGTGGAATTTCAAGTTAATTCTATGAATCTAAAACAATTACTCAAGAAGGTATTTTAAATTGAAATTGAATACTAATCTACTGATGAAAGAAGCAAAATTATATTAAAACATAAATTTAAAACACCAAATATATGAAAATTATCCCTTAGTAAGAATTGTAATTATTAAGGGTTTGGTTACCTTTGTTGTTTAATATATACTTTTAAAACATTAATAAAACAAACAAAACCTTAATTTTTGTATCTCCTCAGATTCAGGTATTGAAGCCCTAGCTGGCCCCCATTGTGATTGTATTTGAAGATAGGTCTCTTAAGAGGTAATTAAGGTTATATAAGGGGCTTCCCTGGTGGCTCAGTGGTAAAGAATCTGTCTTAATGTAAGAGATGTGGGTTCTATCCCTGGGTCAGAAAGATCTCCTGGAAAGTGAAATGGCAACCCACTCCACTATACTTGCCTGGGAATTCCCATGGACTGAGAAGCCTGGTGGGCTGCAGTCTATGGGGTCACAAAATAGTTGGACACAACCGAGAGACTAAGCAATGGGGTTATAAGAGGTTATAAGAGTGGATCTTAATATGATAGATTTGGTCTCATAAAAAAATGAGAGAGATATTTCTCTCTTTGTCCTCACACTCAGACAAGCCACAGGTCATGTGGGCACACAGTGAGATGGTGGGCACCTACAAGCCAAGTGAAGCAGCCCCAGAATGAAACTACCAGCCTGGCACCTTGATCTTATACTTCTTAGCATCCAGAATGATGAGAAATAAATTTCTGTTGTTTAAGCTGCTCAGTTTATGATATTTTGTTATGCAGCTCAAGCAGATTAGAGCAGTTCTCAACTGAGGGTGAGATTAATAAAACTGACATGGGTTTAGAGAGAGGAGGAAAAAATGTATTATTCTAGTTGAGTGGAAGGCTATGTTGCTGAGAGGTATATTGTGTGATTGTAGCATTAAGGATTCACTGAGGTTTATGGTCATGGGTTTAGAATTACACTAGTAAGCAAATAGATGGGGAAACAATGGAAACAGTGACAGACTTTGTTTTAGGGGGTTCCAAAATCTGCAGATGGTGACTACAGCCATGAAACCAAAAGACGCTTGCTCTTTGGAAGAAAAGTTATGACCAACATAGACAACATATTTAAAAGCAGAGACATTACTTTGCCAACAAAGTTCTGTCTAGTCAAAGCTATGGTTTTCCCAGTAGTCATGTATGGATGGGAGAGTTGGATTATAAAGAAAGCTGAGCACTGAAGAAATGATGCTTTTGAACTGTGGTGTTGGAGAAGTCTCTTGAGAGTCCCTTGACTGCAAGGAGATCCAACCAGTCCATCCTAAAAGAAATCAGTCCTGAATATTCATTGGAAGGACTGACGCTGAAGATGAAACTCCAATACTTTGGCCATCCGATGCAAAGAGCTGACTCATTTGAAAAGACCCTGATGCTGGGAAAGATTGAAGGGAGGAGGAGAAGGGGCCAACAAAGGATGAGATGGTTGGATGGCATCACCAACTCAATGGACATAAGCTTGAGTAAGCTCTGGGAGTTGGTGATGGACATGGAAGCCTGGCGTGCTGCAGTCCATGGAGTCGCAAAGAGTTGGACATGACTGAGCGACTGAACTGAACTGAAGTGGAAGTATGATTTTTTTTCTTCAGGCACATAGCTGTGTGGGTTCCAGTGGATTCAAATGCATGTACAGTTGTGTCTAGCCAGGGTTGTGGTCTTACCAAGTGAATAATCAAAGTAAGAAAGGGGATAGGGAATGGAGAGCAGCTACAGTGACATGATTACAATGATTAAACATGGAATTTAAGTTTGTTGGAGGAAGAGGGTAATGAATGATCCTACTAACAGAATGAGGGACAGAGATGAGTGATAGAATCAAAGATCTGGAGATTCTGTCAAAGCCAAAGGATGGATGGTGGGGGGATGATGGAAGGAGGGAATGAAAGGCAAAAATTGTGGTCAATGAATTGAGATGCTTAAATTGAGATTATGGAGGTTTCCTAGTGACAAAATCTATACCAGGATCATAGAAGTCATTTGTTGATGTAGGTTGCTAGATAACATCATCACATCGTTAGAGGAGAAAAACTCAAGAAATGAAGAGAGGAGAGAAAAAAAAAAAAAAAAAACTTTTGGAAGGAAAATCTGCATTTACATTTGCAGATTTGGTATTGGAAAGAGTGACAAGGACCCAGAAGCTAAAATCATTGACATACAAAGAGGAGTAACTGGAGTCCATGAAAATCAGTAACAATGGGGGCAATGAGTGGCATAATCTGATTACATCAGAATCATATCTGAGAGATTTGAATATTAAAAGATATTTTAAAATAACCCACTTATTTTCAAGTGCAATGTGACATTTACCAAGAGATATGTTTGACTAAGCCATTGAAAGCCTCAAAACGTTAGACTGATAAAGACACAGAGGGTGATTGCAGAAAAGAAAGCTCTTAAATGAAAAAATAATATCAAAATGAGAAATTAGTAGTAAAGATACTTTAAACAAAATCCCATATATTTGGAAATAAAATATCCACTTTTAAATGATAGGTGTATGTAAGAAGCCATAACAAGGAAAATTAGAAAGTATTTGTAATAGAATAAAAATGAAAAGAGAATTTACTAGAATTTGTTGCATGCAGCTGAAGCTGCTCAATGCAATTAAATACCACGTGTAGTCTTGAATAAGGTATGAAAACAAATAATGGATACAAGCATAAGTAGCCTGCCAGGCTCCTCTTACCATGGGATTTTCCAGGCAAGAATACTGGAGTGGGTTTTCATTTCCTTTTCCAGGGGATCTTTCCAACCCAGGGATCGAACCTGGGTCTCCACGTTGCAGGCGGACTCTGAGTTATCAGGGAAGCCCTTTTCCTAGTTTTAGTTCTTATTTTTTCCTTACTTCTATAAATTCCAGTTGCTTCAAATTCCTTAGCTTTTTAAAAACTTTGCAGCATAAGTAAGGATTTTGTAATTGACTTTTCATAGTGTTAACTTAAATTTCTCTTAGTTCTTCTAACCCATGTACCTCTATTCCTTGTACTTTGCAACTTCCAACATTGTGTTGCTGTGGTTTCCTCTCCAATCATGTCTGTGGCTTTTAAAGTTTTAAAAATTATGATACTTTAATGCCTTTTTTTGTTGGGGTTTGGAGCAAAAGCTAAAGAAGATAAGTATGTCAAATATAATTAATTTACCTGGAAGTATTTCCTAAAGTTGAGCTTCTTAATATTTATCACATATAATGATATAACTTGTACTGGGCCAGAGTTTTTTTTTTTTTTTTAATTTAATGAATTGAAAATAGTCTCAGAGATTCAATAGAGCTTGCCGTTTTTTCTTCTAAACACAACATGTTCATTTGGAGTGTTTACTCCTATATATTTAAGACACAAAGTCTTTTTTATGAGGACCAGTTATATAAATTCAGTGGGTGCAGAGCATAATGGTGGGACATCTGTCCATTTAAACTGTGGAAAATTGAGCAATTCAAGGTATCAAACCCTAAATGCTCTTTTGCAGTAAAAAATAAATAATTCTAAAGACTTAGTTTCAGAGGCGAGGAAAGATCAAGTGAAAGATAGTTTTTACGCCCATTCCCAGGCGTAGGACTCTTATGATGTGGCAATAATTTCTTGGATCTGCAATCTATCTGCTGCATAATGATTTCTGTGACAACAGGGTGCCACCAACACAGTTGTGTTCCTGGAAAGAATTCACAAAAACATTTACCTCTATATACAAAAATGAGAACAGTTTTTATTCTTGAGAGCCTTTAGATTTCATCTTAAATTAGATAATCGAGATTTATATTGCTTCCTCCCCACATAAGGTTTTACCATTTGATTTTCCATGCATTGACAATAGGCCATATCTTTGTTTATTTGAGAGAGTTGGATTCCTTTTCCTTTCAGGAAACAGATGGAATGTTTTCTTTGGGGCTAAACTTTATGCTGTTGTAAAATGAAGACTTCATTTAAGAACATTTTGTAATCAAGTAAGGGAAGATGAAATAAATCTTGACCTTGGTTATTTTTTGAGCATTTTTGTGATATATTCAAATGAAGATGTTTTCTTTCTCAAATCATCAATTATTTAAATATATTTTAACAGGGCTTCCCTGATGGCTCAGATGGTAAAGAATCTGCCTGCAATGCAGGAGACCTGGCTTGGATCCCTAAGTTGGGAAGATCCAGGTTGGCAATCCACTCTAGTATTCTTCCCCTGGAAATCCCATGAACAGAGAAAACTACAGGCCATGGGGTCACAAGAGTCAGACAGGACTGAGCAACTCACACTGTAACAGGGAAGAAGCTTTAATCTAGCAAAATCATAAAATGAAAGAGCCAAGAGTATAGTCAGAGACAGTTTACTGCGTACCTCAGTACGCAATAGTGCTTCAGAGTAAAATATTTTAATGGCAGTTTAGTTGAGACAGCTCTTTTGTCTTCCTCTCCATAAAACTTCCTCTCAAGTAGGGTGAGTCAGGTACATTTAGAATTCAACTAAGGGGAGGTAGAGATTAGGATACTGCTGGTTTGTATTCAGTAGGTTATATCTGAGTGATTTTCACATTCATGCATAGTCCAGTTACTGTTACCTATTTCAGTATATCATTTTTTTTTCATGCACTGAAAGTATCTGGGTTGTAGGGCTTCCCTGTTAGCTCAGCTGGTAAAGAATCTGCTTGCAATGCAGGAGACCCTGGTTTGATTCCCAGGTTGGGAAGATCTACTGGAGAAGCAATAGGTTGCCTACTCCAGTATTCTTGGGCTTCTCCAGCTGGTAAAGAATCCACCTGCAATGTGGGAGACCTGGGTTTGATTCCTGGGTTTGAAGATCCCCTGGAGAAGGGAACAGCTACCCACTCCAGTATTCTGGCCTGGAGAATTCCATGGGTTGTATAGTCCATGGGGTCGCAAAGAGTCAGACATGACTGAATGACTTTCAATTCACTTCAAAGTAGAAACAGGTTTTGAAATGTGTTATAGACTAAGAGTTTGTTTCCACACTGCTCCCGACTCCAATTCATTTATTGAAGTCCTAATCCAAAATGTGATGGTATTTGGGAGATAATTAGAAGAATCATGAGGGTTGGGTCCTCAAGATAGGATTATTGTTCTTATAAGAAAACACTTCCTGGGTGGCTCAGTGGTAAAGAATCTTCCTATCAATCCAGGAGATTCAGGAAACGTGAGTTCAATCCCTCCATTGGGAAGATCTCCTGGAAGAGGTCATGGCAAGCCACTCCAATATTCTTGCCTCAGAAATCCATGGACAGAGGAGCCCAGTGGGCTATAGTCAATGGGGCCACAAAGAGTCAGACGTGACTGACTGAGCACACACACACGCGAGAAAAGGAAGAGTGACCAGAGCTTTTTGTCTCTCCCTCACTATGTAAAAATGCTTCAAGAAGGTGACTGTCTACAAGCCAGGAAGAAGGCCCTCACCAAGAAACCAGCCATGCTAGCACCTTGATCTTGGGTTTCTTGGCCTCCATATGGTGAGAAATAAAATATCCATTGTTTAAATCAGACAGCCTATGGCATTTTGTTATAAGCAGCCTGATCAGATTAAGACAAAAAAATAAGTCAGTGGAAAATGTCCTTCATTATCAGATGTGTAAAACTGAAATACAAAATTTAGATCTCATTGAACCAATTTCTTTCAAAAATGGACTAAATGCCACAAGTGCAATTGTAAATGCACCAAATTTGATTTTTGATGGAAAGCTTGCAATATATATATTTTATTAGAATTCACAGGTTTTTAATGACACAAACATGCTATACTACAAATGGCACAGGTATCCATGTGTGGAGTCATGTATTTCATACATCTCAATATATCAGATCCTACTGGGTCTGTCCTGGCTGAGGTTTGACAGATAAATATGAAACTGTGTGCAAAATTGCCACCAACATTACAATATGTCCTAAAGAAACCCACGGTTCCTACAATCTCATGATTAAGTCAATGTAGGCTTGGTTACACAGTTACGTAGCTTAACCTCCAACAGTGACAATTTAATCTGAGAGCACTCTTGAAGAATAATTTTTGAAGGAAACTTAAAAACATAACTTTCAGACACATATAAATACAATCATATGTTAACGATTTTATTTAACTCACTATTTAACTAGGGAAACTATTTAATTAGGAAACTGGGACCATGTTAAATAAGCTCAAAAGGAAATCCAAAGAGATATATATACAAAAGTATATATATACACAAAAATAAGGGTCAATTGACTTATTTCTTCTCCCACTGTGGACGAAGTTAGTATTATCTCCAGTTTCACATTCATTTCAGCATTTTTGAAATATACTGAATTGAATTTTTTGAAATATGTTGAACTGAATGTGAAACTGGAGATAAAACTTAACTTCGTCCATGGTGGGGGAAAGAAATCAATTGAACCTATACTTTTTATATCTACAGACAAGAATTATTGTGTCTTTCTATCAAGTGTATATATCTACAGTTTATCGAGTGAGAAAATATCTCACTAAGAATCATTAAGATAACCCAGAAGGATGTACCCTAGACGAGAGATGGACAAACTTTTCCTGTAAAGAGCTAGACAGTAAATATGGGCAATACTGCCTGTGCTGTGAGTACTCAAGTCAGCCATTGTAGAGCTATAGTAGCCGCTGATAACAGAACAAATGGATATGGTTGTGTATGAATAAAACCTTATTTTCAGAAGCTGATGGTGGGCTAGTGGGTTGGTTTTGTCAGCCTCTCTTCAAGATGGTGCAAAGTAGTATATGGAAACACATCATTCCCCCTGTACCACTTTAATCCAAGTTCAAGGCTTGAGAATTCCTCACTACACAGATGATTTGAAGCTAGATTGCAATTTTGGGAAAGGGTTAGTTTAATTACAGGGGACTTCCCTGGTGGCCCAGTTGATAAATAACTCACCTACAATGTAGGAGATTCAGTCTCTGGGTCAGGAAGATATCCTGGAGAAGGAAATGACAACCCACTCCAGTATTCTTGCCTGGGAAATCCCATGGACAGAGGAGCCTGGTGGGTTACTGTTCATAGGGTCACAAGAGTTATAAACAATTTATCGACAAAACCCCCTACCAAATTTAATTGCAATTAACATTTACTCTGAAATCTAATCCTCTGAATCTGTGTTTCAAGAAAGGGGTTTATTAGTATTCCCAACCAAACAATTTGAAACTCAGGAGGCTTGTGATAGTTTTCTCTTGGTCCTGTGTTATTTCTCAAGTCCATTATATCTCACAGCTTTTCTTTCATAATTAAAAAACATTTTTAGGGAAAAAAATAACTTTTGAGTTCTGACCTTATGTTTATTCTTTTTTTCTTCTAGGTTTTGGCCTGATAAATATTTATTTAATGGTTGCTACTTTTAAGATGATTTTTTAAAAGCATATTTAATCCTTATTTTTCATTATCCTTGTTTGAAGTGTTGGTCTAAATTATCAGCTGACATTAATGTTCACAGAAACCTCATTTTGTTGAAGCTTTAAATATACAGAAGCTTCATTTTGTTGATGCTTTAAACATCCATTTAGTATTGCAGAAAATAACCTTTGTTGAATGTCCTTTGGGCTTTATCATCTCACTAGTAAAAATAAAATATATTATTTTGCTCAATCTATTCTATTCTGAACCATTTCCTTTCATTTTACGAAATCTAAAATTAAGATCCTTTCTTTGATAAGAAATAGAAAGCAGTTATATATCATTCAAAATATTTTAGCACTGGTTTCATAAATGATGGATTATCTTCTGATATTTAAAATATAGTCTGATTTACCAATATTGGATAATTTTTAAGAAATGAATCTACTGTATAAAAATTTGGCTTTTGATTATGATTATTTTTAAAAGAAGCATAGTAATTTATGTCACAAATTATAATTTTTCTTTCTACTGAAATACTCCAAGTAAAAAAGGAGCAAAATCATGAGAAAACATATATGACAGAGGTAATAAAGTCTATTTCAAATAAATATATATGTAAAAAGTTTTAAATCATAAAAGGATAAGCTTATTTTTAATACATTAAAGTTTTTAAATGTATTAAAAATTTGGCTGAAGATACATTACACAAAATTAGAAGAAAAAAAAAGTCTTCTCTAGGAGAAAACTCTGGTAATTTATGCCATGCTAATTGATATGGACCCACCATCCAGAATGAATTACAAATAATTAAGAAAATGCAAACAATGCCAAAGAAAAATTGGCAACCAGATGAATTCATTGAAGCTGAAATCCCCATGGCCAATAAGTCAAAAGAGTCAATAAACAAACAATGAAATGCACAACCTCTTTAGATATTATCAAGGGAAATAAAATTAAAACACAATAGAAAATAACTTCATGTGCTTAAAATAGTAGAGAGCAATATCTCTTCTGTTCACTACTCATTGGCCAGGACTAGTCACATGGTCCCACTTAAATTTAAGTGGGCAGAAATGACTGAAAAGCAGAGATAAGATATATTTGATGAGTGGCACAAATGGTTAGCATTGCTGCTATTAATACCATGCATAACAATTTGGTAATGTCCATTAAAGGTGAAGTTGTATGTAATCCATGACTTGGTATTTCCATTTCTAGGAAACAAATGGAAATATTTCTGTACATATGCAGAGATGACATATATTTTAAAAGTTCTTAGAAGCATTGCTTGCCATAGAGAAAAATGGCTATCAAAGAAATAAAATTATTCTGGCATATCCATACAATCAAATGTTTTATAGTCATTAAAATGAGTGTTCTAGGATCCATTAATCAGCCTGGATAATTCTTAAAAGCACACAATGAATAGGAGAAAAAATAAACTAGGCATTTAGTGTTATATAAAATGATCTATGAGAACTTGAAAATACTGAAAGCAATACTTTATGTTGTTTAAGGATTGCTCTTGATCTCAAAAGCATGAACTCATGAGTAGAAATTATGTTTGATGCCTTTAGGAAGATGAGTCACCTCTGCAGGGCAGTGAGGGGTGGGGAGTTAGATATCATAGTGGAATACAAAGGAAGTGTTAACTCCTTCAGGGTCCTTTTAGTGTTAACTTAAAGTAAATGGAGCAAAATATTCAATATGGCTGATAACCAGTTCCAGTTCAGTCGCTCAGTCGTGTCCGACTCTTTGCGACCCCATGGACTGCAGCATACCAGGATTCCCTGTCCTTAACCAACTCCCGGAGTTTACTCAAACTCATGTCCATTGAGTCGGTGATGCCATCCAGCCATCTCATCCTCTGTTGTCCCTTTCTCCTCCTGCCCCTAATCCCTCCCAGCATCAGGGTCTTTTTCAATGAGTCAGCTCTTCGCATGAGGTGGCCAAAGTATTGGAGTTTCAGCTTTAGCATCAGTCCTTCCAATGAACACCCAGGACTGATCTCTGTTAGAATGGACTGGTTGGATCTCCTTCGAGACCAAGGGACTCTCAAGAGCATTCTCCAACACCACTGTTCAAAAGCATCAATTCTTTGTAGCTCAGCTTTCTTCATAGTCCAACTCTCACATCCATAAATGACCACCGGAAAAACCATAGTCTTGATTAGATTGATCTTTGTTGGCAAAATAATGTCTCTGCTTTTGAATATGCTATCTAGTTTGGTCATAACTTTCCTTCCAAGGAGTAAGCATCTTTTAATTTCATGGCTGCAATCACCATCTGCAGTGATTTTGGAGCCCCAAAATATAAAGTCTGACACGGTTTCCCCATCTATTTCCCATGAAGTGATGGGACCAGATGCCATGATCTTTGTTTTCTAATTGTTGAGCTTTAAGCCAACTTTTTCACTCTCTTCTTTCACTTTCATCAAGAGGCTCTTTAGTTCCTCTTCACTTTCTGCCTTAAGGGTGGTGTCATCTGCATATCTAAGGTTATTGATATTTCTCCTGGCAGTCTTGATTCCAGCTTGTGTTTCTTCCAGTCCAGCATTTCTCATGAGGTACTCTGCATAGAAGTTAAATAAGCAGGGTGACAATATACAGCCTTGACGTACCCCTTTTCCTTTTTGGAACCAGTCTGTTGTTCCATGTCCGGTTCTACTTGTTGTTTCCTGACCTGCATACAGGTTTCCCAAGAGGCAGTTCAGGTGGTCTGGTATTCCCACCTCTTTCAGAATTTTCTACAGTTTATTGTGATCCACACAGTCAAAGGTTTTGGCATAGTCAATAAAGCAGAAATAGATGTTTTTCTGGAACTCTCTTGCTTTTTTGATGATCCAGCGGATGTTGGCAATTTGATCTCTGGTTCCTCTGCCTTTTCTAAAAGCAGTTTGAACATCTGTAAGTTCACGGTTCACGTATTGCTGAAGCCTGGCTTGGAGAATTTTGAGCATTACTTTACTAGCATGTGAGATGAGTGCAATTGCGTGGTAGTTTGAGCATTCTTTGGCAATGCCTTTCTTTGGGATTGGAATGAAAACTGACCTTTTCCATTCCTGTGGCCACTGCTGAGTATGGCTAATATACATGTGGGCATTTAGAATAACGTTTTTTCATTATTTGCTTGACATTTTTCTAATTAGAAAATAAAATAAGGGGATAGAATGAATAGTGGGGCAGTCTTGACATGTCTGGCCTCAGAAAGCTCTTCTAAATCATGCATGCATAGCTGAAGACTGACTTACATAAATAGACATATTTCACAGTGATAAGATTAAAGTTTTAAATGACCATAAAGTGAGATTGATGCAAAGGAAGAGGGAGTATCTTCCTGTTTCTTCCAGCTTTTCCAGTCACTCTAGATGGCACTTAATTTGGTTTGACCTTGTGCTTGGTCCCACAAAGACCTTCCCTCCAAATTCTTGACATTTCCTAGAAGAGAAATGTCTGGTTTTGACAAAAACTGTCACAATTTACAATCATTTTCAACACTTTTGTGCATATTATTTGGGTCTTTCTGAGAATGCAACCATCCAGAGGTCATCCAGAGGTAAGAATGCCGCATCATACTTAAATAAGTGCCTACCATGGTGGATGTGACAGTTGGACTATAATGAAAGCTGAGCACTGAAGAATTGATGCTTTTGAACTGTGGTGTTGGAGTAGACTTTTCAGAGTCCCTTGGACTGCAAGGAGATCCAACCAGTCCATCCTAAAAGAAATTTGTCCTGAGTATTCATTAGAAGGACTGATGTTGAAGCTGAAACTCCAATACTTTGGCCACCTGATGAGAAAAGCTGACTCATTTGAAAAGACCCTGATGCTGGGAAAGATTGAAGGTGATAAACGAAGGGAACGACAGAGGATGAGGTGGTTGGATGGCATCACCGACTCAATGGACATAAGTTTGAGTAAACTCTGGGTGTTGGTGATGGACAGGGAGGCCTGGTTGGACATGACTGAAAGACTGAACTGAACGGTGTTATTTTAGGAATGAACTCCTTCAGTATACCTTGCAATATTCACAGGTTTAATGTAATCATCACACTCACTGGTAGAGGGATTATAACTAATTGGGTGTGTGCATGCATGTGTGTGTGTGTGGGGGGGGGCGTGGAGTGAGCGGCAAACTGGTGTGGCTGGGGCAAACTCAGAAATATTTACATATAGGCTCATTTGCTCTCAAGTTGGGGATGGTGGAAGCACCTAACAAGTGATTATGTATGTATGTCTTGCACATTGTAGGTTTATCTACTAAAATGCAATATGCGTGTTTCTAAAAACCTCTCGAGGGCCTCCCTTGTGGCTCAGTGGTATCCGTCTGCCAATGCAGGAGATGCAGGTTCAGTTCCTGGGTCAGGAAGATTTCCTGGAATAGGAAATGGCAACCCATTCCCATATTCTTCCTGGAACATCCTGTGGACCAAAAAACCTGGCAGTCTGTAGTCTGCGGGTTGCAAAAGAGTCAGACAGGACTTAGTGACCTAACAACAACAACAAAACCCCCTCAAGTTCTGAAAAATCATTAGATTAAAGTTAAAGGCACTTATGTTCAAAACAAAGTCAAAAGTAGGCCACTAAAACCACAGACCACATTGTAGTGAAAGTGTGAAAGTGTTAGTTGCTCAGTCGTGTCAGACTCTTTGCAACCCCATGGACTGTAACCGCCAGGCTCCTTTGTCCATGGAATTCTCCAGGCAAGAATACTGGAGTTCATTGACATTTCCTTCTAGGGATCTTCCTGATCCAAGGATCCAACCCGCATCTCCTGCATTGCAGGCAGATTCTTTACTGCCTGAACTACCAAGGAAGCCCCAGGAAAAGAGTACTGCTAATAAAAATACTAGTAAAGTTGATCAGATTTTCTAATGAATAAACAAATAGTTCAATACATATTGGACTTAAACCTAAGTATGACAGCAGTCTTATAGAAGGGTTGAGATCACTGAGTTATGAAGATATAGAATGCACAAAGATACCATAACCCTTCCAAGACAAGCTAATGGCTCAGTTGAGTCTAAGAAAAGAACATGAGGTGAATGGGTACTCACATAGAATACTAGATTTTTCCATGGCTGGCTGCATCAGCTATGGTAGGACATTTTGAGTTTAGTTGACATTCTGTGAGAGTACAAAGCAAGTTTATTTTGCTTTATTAATTTTATGTCTTTTGTTGTGAAAGTACTCTAAGACTTTTTTATGACTATTTCTTTTTCTTTTCTTAAGCTTGGATGCTTTTTTTTTTTTCACTGTTGAAATGTTTTAATATCAATGTAAAATGAGATCAGGGTTTTACAAGCAAGTTTCAGAATGTGAACGTCGATTTCTAAGATGATTTCTCTTCTTTTCAGGAGCCTGAATATGAACACACATAAATCTTAGGGCTTTTTTTAATATCAAGGTATTTTTCCCATTTTAATACAACTGTAATTGACAAACATGCAAAATAACTAAGCTCCAAATCAAAGACTTTTAGTAGAAACATCCAAGTGAAAAATGAAGCATTTTAATTTACTTATTGGCCATAAACTCAGCAAGAAACCATCTTTCCTCCCATATCTCAGAAAAACCACCACCAACTAATTTATTTCTAGTGCATCTATACCATTAACACTATTTAGCCCTCCTTTGTCAGCATCCAGATATCCCTGGCTCAAACAAAGTAAATTAATGTCACAGTTTCAGTGCTGGAAATGCCCCACCATTCTCTTCACTGCATTTCACTAACAAGGCACCTACCAACAATGCACAGGGTAGGAAACGAGCCATGAAGAACATAATGGCTTGACTGAAGAGTGCCAACTGAGTGGCAATTGAGTGAGGATATTAGTGGAAATGTAAAATTCTAGGAGGTATTCTTTTTTCATTCTCTCCAAGTTACCAACATGTATAGTACCACAAAGTAAAGAGTAGGGGAAGGTAAAACAGTCACATACATGAAATCTCCCTAGAACTAAAAACAAACTAAACAAAATCCAAACTATAGTGAGCCAATGAACTGACTTCCATTTGGGTTTTGTTTGTGGCTGCAAGCAATCTCTAACCTGAGATTCATAAATTAGGGAACAGTTTCAATGCACTGAGGGATCAGCAATTTGTATAAGAGCATTATTAAAGCATTTTCAGAGTTGTATGTGTTTCATTGTTGAATTTGGTACCAACAGTCAAGAAACAACTAAATAACAATAATAAAAAAAAAAACTCAAGTATTTCCTTTTTACTATACCTGCTTCCAAACATTACAAAGTATCTTTAACACAATTTTCTATGTCATCCCTTAAGTGAATTAGCCAAACATAACTGTAATATTACACATAACTCAAAACATAACTGTAATATTACATATAAGATGCTTTTAATTTCTTTCCATATCTGAACCTTCTGGAATTTTGTTTATGTATAATGTTTAGTGAAGCACAATGAATGACTATATGTGCTTTCACGTGGCTACCCACAAGTTAATGCATTCTAACTCTTGCTTTGATAAAATTAAAATAAAAATTTCACATATGTTTATATATTTTTCTTGTAAGTAAGGGACTCATAAATAATACCTATTTTAGATAAAAAACCGAGGTGAATGCTATGTTAATCAGTCCAATTCAGTTCAGTAGTTCAGTTGCATCTGGCTCTTTGGGACCCCATGGGCTGAAGCACACCAGTTTCTCTGGTTCCTCTGTCCATCACAAAGTTTGCTTGGTGTTTGCTCAAACTCATCTTCATTGAGTTGGTGATGCCATCCAACCATCTCATCCTCTGTCATCCCCTTCTCCTCCTGCCTCCAATCATTCCCAGCATCAGGGGCTTTTCCAATGAGTCAGTTCTTCACATCAGGTGGCCAAAGTATTGGAGTATCAGCTTCAACATCAGTCCTTCCAATGAATATTCAGGACTGAATTCCTTTAGGATTGACTGGTTTGATTGCCTTGCAGTCCAAGGGACTCTCAAGAGTCTTCTCCAACACCACAGTTCAAAAGCCTCGATTCTTTGGCACTCAGGTTTCTTTTTAGTTCATCTCTCACATCCATATATGACTGCTGGAAAAACCATAGCTTTGACTAAGTGGACCTTTGTTGGCAAAGTAAAGTCTCTGCTTTTTAATATGATGTCTAGGTTGGACATAGTTTTTCTTCCAAGAAGTAAGCATCTTTTTATTTCATGGCTGCAGTCACCATCTGTAGAGATTTTGGAGCTCAAGAAAATTAAGTCTGTCACTGTTTCCACTGTTTCTCCATCTATTTCCCATGAAGTGATGGAACCGGATGCCATGATCTTTGTTTTCTGAATGTTGAGTTTTAAGCCAATTTTTTCACTCTCCTCTTTCACTTTCATCAAGAGGCTCTTTAGTTCTTCTTCACTTTCTGCCATAAGGGTGGTGTCATCTGCATATTTGAGGTTATTGATATTTCTCCCGGCAATCTTGATTCCAGCTTGTGCTTCATCCAACCCAGCATTTCACATGATGTACTCTTCATATAAGTTAAATAAACAGGGTGACAGTATACTGCCTTCATGAACTCCTTTCCCAATTTGTAATCAGTCTGTTGTACCACGTCGGGTACTAAATGTTGCTTCTGACCTTCATACAGATTTCTCAGGAGGCAGGTAATGTGGTCTGTTAGTCCCATCTCTTGAAGAATTTTTCAGTTTGTTGTGGTCCATGCAGTCAAAAGCTTTGGCATAGTCAATAAAGCAGAAGTAGATGGTTTTTGATTGTTAGGTCCATGAATCAAGACAAATTGGAAGTGGTCAAACAGGAGATGGCAAGAGTGAAATTCGACATTTTAGGAATCAGTGAACTAAAATGGACTGGAATGGGTGAATTTAACTCATATGACCATTATATCTACTACTGTGGGCAAGAATCCCTTAGAAGAAATGGAGTAGCCATCATAGTCAACAAAAGAGTCCGAAATGCAGTACTTGGATGCAGTCTCAAAAATGACAGAATGATCTCTGTTTGTTTCCAAGGCAAACCATTCAATATCATGGTAACCCAAGTCTATACCCTGACCAGTAATGCTAAAGAAACTGAAATTGAACGGTTCTATGAAGACCTATAAGAACTATGAAGACCTATGAAGACCTTCTAGAACTAACACCCAAAAAAGATGTCCTTTTCATTATGGGGGACTGGAATGCAAAAGTAGGAAGTCAAGAAACACCTGGATTAACAGGCAAATTTGGCCTTGGAGTATAGAATGAAGCAGGGCAAAGGCTAATAGAGTTCTGCCAAGAGAATGCGCTGGTCATAGCAAACACTATCTTCCAACAACATGACTCTATACATGGAAATCATCAGATGGTCAACACTGATATCAGATTGATTATATTCTTTGCAGCCAAAGAGGGAGAAGCTCTATACAGTCAGCAAAAACAAGACTGGGAGCTGACTGTGGCTCAGATCATGAACTCCTTATTGACAAATTCAGCCTTAAGTTGAAGAAATTAGGGAAAACCATGAGAGCAGTCAGGTATGATCTAAATCAAATCCCTAATGATTATACAGTGGAAGTGAAAAATAGATTTAAGGGGCTATATCTGATAGAGTGTCTGATGAACTATGAACAGAGGTTCATGACATTGTACAGGAGACAGGGAGCAAGACCATCCCTAAGGAAAATGCAAAAAAAACAAAATGGCTGTCTGAGCAGGCTTTACAAGTAGCTGTGAAAAGAAGAGAAGCAAAAAGCAAAGGAGAAAAGGAAGATATACCCATTTGAATGCAGAGTTCCAAAGAATAGCAAGGAGAGATAAGAAAGCCTTCCTCAGTGATCATTGCAAAGAAATAGAAGAAAACGATAGAATGGGAAAGACTAGAGATCTCTTCAAGAAAATTAGAGATACCAACGGAACTTTTCATGCAAAGATGGGCTCGATAAAGAACAGAAATGGTATGGACATAACAGAAGTAGGGACTTCCCTGGTGGCTCAGAGGATAAAGCGTCTGCCTACAGTGTGGGAGACCTGGGTTCAATCCCTGGGTCAGGAAGATCCTCTGGAGAAGGAAATGGCAACCCACTCCAGTATTCTTGCCTGGAAAATCCCATGGGCAGGGGAGCGTAGTAGGCTAAGGTCCATGGGGTCACAGAGAGTCATACACAACTGAGTGACTTCATTTCACTAACAGAAGCAGAAGATATTAAGAAGAGGTGGCAAGAATACACAGAAGAACTGTACAAAAAAGATCTTCATGACTCACATATTCACGATGGTGTGATCACTCACCTAGAGCCAGACATCCTGGAATGTGAAGTCAAGTGAGCCTTAGGAAGCATCACTATGAACAAAGCTAGTGGAGGTGATGGAATTCCAGTTGAGCTATTTCAAATCCTGAAAGATGATGCTGTGAAAGTGCGGCACTAAGTATGCCAACAAATTTGGAAAACGCAGCAGTGGCCACATGACTGGAAAAGGTCTGTTTTCATTCCAATCCCAAAGAAAGGCAATGCCAAAGAATACTCAAACTACTGCACTATTGCACTCATCTCAAAAGCTAGCAAAGTAATGCTCAAAAGTCTCCAAGGCAGACTTCAACAATACATGAATCCTGAACATCCAGATGTTCAAGCTGGTTTTAGAAAAGGCAGAGGAAGCAGAAATCAAATGGCCAACACCTGCTGGGTCACCAAAAAAGCAAAAGAGTTCCAGATAAACATCTATTTCTGCTTTATTAACTATACCAAAGCCTTTGACTGTGTGGATCACAATAAACTGTGGAAAATTCTGAAAGAAATGAGAATACCAGACCACCTGATCTGCCTCTTGAGAAATCTGCATGAAGGTCAGGAAGCAACAGTTAGAACTGGACATGGAACAACAGACTGGTTCCGAATAGGAAAAGGATTGCGTCAAGGCTGTATATTGTCACCCTGCTTATTTAACTTCTATGCAGAGTACATCATGAGAAACGCTGGGCTGGAGGAAGTACAAGCTGGAATCAAGATCTCTGTGAGAAATATCAATAACCTCAGCTATGCAGATGACATCCATCATCTTTATGGCAGAAAGTGAAGAACAATTAAACAGCCTGTTGATGAAAATGAAAGAGGAGAGTGAAAAGTTTGTTTAAAGCTCAACATTCAGAAAGCAAAGATCATGGCATCCAGTCCCATCACTTCATGGCAAATAGATGAAGAATCAGTGGAAACAGTGACAGACATTATTTTTTGGGGGGTCCAAAATCACTCCAGATGGTGACTGCAGCCATGAAATAAAAAAGATGCTTACTTCTTGGAAGAAAAGCTATGACCAACCTAGATAGCACATTAAAAAGCAGAGACATTACTTTGCCAACAAACGTCCATCTAGTCAAGGCTATGGTTTTTCCAGTAGTCATGTATTGATGTGAGAGTTGGACTATAAAGAAAGCTAAGTGCAGAAAAATTGATGCTTTTGAACTGTGGTATTGGAGAAGACTCTTGAAAGTCCCTTGGACTGCAAGGAGATCCAACCAGCCCATCCAAAATGAAATCAGTCCTGAATGTTCACTGGAAGGATTGATGTTGAAACTCCAATACTTTGGCCACCTGATGCGAAGAGCTGACTCATTTGAAAAGACCCTGATGCAGGGAAAGATTGAATGTGAGAGGAGAAGGGGATGACAGGGGATGAGATTTTTGGATGGCATCACTGACTCAATGTACATGAATTTGAGTAAAGTCCAGGAGTTGGTTAAGGACAGGGAGGCCTGGTATGCTGCAATCCATGGGGTCACAAAGAGTTGAACATGATTGAGTGATTGAACTGAACTGAACTGAGATGGTTTTTTTTAACTCTCTTGCTTTTTCTATGATCAAACAGGTGTTGGGAACATATTTTGGTTATGTTAATAATATAAATTTAAAAAGAAAATTCTATGGTAATGTAGCTTTAATAAGTATGTGTATCTATTTAATATTAAATTGTGTTTCTAATTGCCTCCTTAGCAAAAAGGTTATCATTCATGAAGATTCATCAAATGAATTTTATTCAAATATCCTAGACAGACAAGAGTAATGGATTTCTACTAATGTGGTGGTTGATAATTAACTTTAGTCTTTGAATTCTTTTCCCCAAAATACACTGTAGAGTCTCATCTTTGGATAATAATGAGCCATAGCTGTAATAGATTTTCACTTTATAATTTGGGTTGTTCCACCTAATAGCCTGAGATATTCAGCTGATTACAGGTAAATTACCTTTGTGTCAATAGCTTCATTGACTATGTTGGTAGGTACTACCAACGTGAAATTCAATCTTGAATTTAGATAACCCTTACATAGTCTAACACTGTACTAAGGCTTTTAAAATATTCTTAAAAAATATTCCTTAAAACTATAAACAGGCGTTTAAAAACAGAAATGAATACATTTTCAGGTTAAGACTGCTACTCAGCTATCTGTAGCTAACAATAACTCATTTTTAAGTAATATTTTATATGATCCTCTTTGATAACACAACCATTTAATAAAATTAGCCTTGTGTATTTTGGTTTCAGAGCTTTCATTCCTCATTTTCATTAAACCTATCTTAATGCTAATGTCACTCTGAAGTGAGCTGAACTAAGAAGAATATAATTTTTTGAATTGGTGAAAAATTTTTCAAACTTTAGGATTTTAAGGTTTTTTCTATATTTTCCAGTTTCAGCATGAAAAACAAATGCCCCAACCCCCTTTGCAATGATATTGACCTATTAAGAAGCACAAATTGAAATAACTTCTAAAATTGGAATATGATAATTATCTTGTTAATTGAAGATAACTACAGTCAAAATGAATGTGGGTTCTGCCAGTCTCTTTTTATTTTTCAAATTGTTGTTATACAAATCTTTAAAAATATTTCAATATGGAAAATTAGAAGATTCAAAATCAGTTCTGCTTATTTTGTGATTAGTTCCCTTAATTAAAATATCTCTATTTTCAGTGCTCATGTTAGATTATATTTTTGTCAAAAAATTTTAAAAATTGCTTTGGATTATGATTAATAGTCAACGGTTATTGTCACTACTATAATTATGCTGTAATGGTTAAAACTGAATGGATTGTACATACCAAGTGTTGGAAATGGTGTGGAGAAATTGATAGTCTTATACATTGATGTTAGGAATAAACAATGGCATTGAATACAACCAGTTGGAAGAGTTTGATAGTGGTTTGGTAAATTTATTCATGTCCCTACTTTATGATCTCTTCTGGCTCAGATGGTAAAGCGTCTGACTACAATGCAGGAGACCCAGGTTCGATCCCTGGGTCAGGAAGATCCTCTGGAGAAGGCAATGGCACCCCACTCCAGTACTCTTGCCTGGAAAATCCCATGGATGGAGGAGCCTGGTGGGCTACAGTCCATAGGATCGCAAAGAGTCACAGACAACTGAGCTACTTCACTTCACTTTCACTTTACTCTATGACGTAGCAATTTCACTACTGGGTACTTAATCCAAGAAGAATAAAACCTTTGGGTCAAAAAAATATGTCCTATAACCACTCCAGTGTTCTTGCCTGGAGAATCCCAGGGACGGCGGAGCCTGGTGGGCTGCCGTCTATGGGGTCGCACAGAGTCGGACAGGACTGAAGCGACTTAGCAGCAGCAGCATAATATTTATATTTGCTTTGTCCTATAATAGCTCAAACTGAATATAACCTGCACACTCATCTCAGATGAATGGCTTACTAATCATGTTACAGTATATGCATACCTGGAGAACTACCCGTAATGAGAAGGAATGAATGATTGGTAAACGCAACAGCATCTATGAATGTCCAAACATTGCCTTGAGCAAAAGAAGCAGAAAGACTGAAAAAAATAGAGTGTACTATTTATTTCCACTTATATGAACTTGCAGGATACACAAACTGAAGAATGGTAATAGAAATCAGAACTAAACCTGCTTGGAGGAAGTGGGGGAATAAATTGGAAAGGGGCATGAGAAAAATTTATAGGGTAATGGAATTGCTCTGTATCATAAAGCACTGTATGCATGTATGACCGCATTTGTCAACATTCAATAAACAGTGTAATTAAAATCAATAAATATTATTATATGTAAATTGAATTTAATAAAAATAATAAAAAGCAGAATAAAATGACATCTGTTATTATTTAAAATAATTGGCTAGTGTTGAATTTAAAATAACTGCCAATTTATATGGAAAGATCTATTTCACATCAAAAATGTGACCTTGGTGACAATACAATTTACTATTTAAATTAGGGCACTTTTGAGAGTAAAAGGTAGATTATCCATAGTTTTGCTGTGTTAAAATGAGTAAATCAGAACTTTGCCAGGAATCAGGAAGTATGGTTATGACTCTTTTACAAAAACTGTGACTTCAAGGTCTAGAGGAAAATTGCTTGTAGAGGTAGACTCACTGCCTGATTATTTATATCTTTGGAAAGTTCAAGGGCAGCTTAGAATTTCCAAGAACTGTCAGTAGGATGATGGCATTGAGATCTTCTGTATTCACAACTTACCGTTTATATGGTATGAATCAGACACATTCAGTGATGTCTACAAACCTCATGATTCTGTTACTGAAATAACTGAAGCTCTCTTGCTCTGTTCATCTCTCATCCACACTTACATCTGAGCTCGCATAATCGTTAGATTAATCCCTGGTTCACACTCCAGACTTTCCCAGAAGACACATGGAGCTATTCCTCGAGTTGGAGTGTTAGTCTAAAGAAAGTGATTTATCTCTCAATCAATGATTAGTACAGGCTACTATTTTCCCCAAAGTCAGACTTTAACAGAAATATTTACAGGGTGGATTGGGAATGTCAAAAATTAGGATTATATAGAAATCTGAATCAGAAAGGGATTTCTGGTGAAGGTGATATACAAACTGAGTTTTTAAGGACCCATTTGCATTATATGAATAAAGCAATATACATTTCCCAGGTGGTTCAGATGGTAAAGAATCTGTCTGCAGTGCAGGAAACCTGGGGTCAGTCTCTTGGTTGGGAGGATCCCCTGGAGAAAAGAATGTGAGAGTCAATTCCTAGGCAGGTTGATAAGAAGACCAGAGTCCCCAAGTAGGAGAAAAGCATCTGGGGCTCTCCAGGAGGAGATCAGATCAGTTTACTTCAGTTCAGTCACTCAGTCGTGTCCAACTCTTTGCGACCCCATGAATCGCAGCACACCAGGCCTCCCTGTCCATCACCATCTCCCTGAGTTCACCCAGACTCACGTCCATCGAGTCCATGATGCCATCAAGCCATCTCATCCTCGGTCGTCCCCTTCTCCTCCTGCCCCCAATCCCTCCCAGCATCAGAGTCTTTTTCCAATGAGTCAACTCTTCGCATGAAGTGGCCAAGGTACTGGAGCTTCAGCTTTAGCATCATTCCTTCCAAAGAAATCCCAGGGCTGATCTCCTGCAGAATGGACTGGCTGGATCTCCTTGCAGTCCAAGGGACTCTCAAGAGTCTTCTCCAACACCACAGTTCAAAAGCATCAATTCTTCGGCACTCAGCCTTCTTCACAGTCCAGCTCTCACATCCATACATAACCACAGGAAAAACCATAGCCTTGACTAGACGGACCTTAGTCGGCAAAGTAATGTCTCTGCTTTTGAATATGCTATCTAGGTAGGTCATAACTTTTCTTCCAAGGAGTAAGCGTCTTTTAATTTTATGGCTGCAGTCACCACCTGCAGTGATTTTGGAGCCCCCAGAAATAAAGTCTGACACTGTCTCCACTGTTTTCCCATCTATTTCCCGTGAAGTGATGGGACTGGATGCCATGATCTTTGTTTTCTGAATGGTGAGCTTTAAGCCAACTTTTTCACTCTCCTCTTTCACTTTCATCAAGAGGCTTTTTAGTTCCTCTTCACTTTCTGCCATAAGGGTGGTGTCATCTGCATATCTGAGGTTATTGATATTTCTCCTGGCAATCCTGAATCCAGCTTGTGTTTCTTCCAGCCCAGTGTTTCTCATGATGTACTCTGCATATAAGTTAAATGAGCAGGGTGAAAATATACAGCCTTGACGCACTCCTTTTCCTATTTGGAACCAGTCTGTTGTTCCATGTCCAGTTCTAACTGTTGCTTCCTGATCTGCATACAGATTTCTCAAGAGGCAGGTCAGGTGGTCTGGTATTCCCATCTCTTTCAGAATTTTCCAGAGTTTATTGTGATTCACACAGTCGAAGGCTTTGGCATAGTCAATAAAGCAGAAATAGATATTTTTCTGGAACTCCCTTGCTTTTTTGATGATCCAGCGGATGTTGGCAATTTGATCTCTGGTTCCTCTGCCTTTTCGAAAACCAGCTTGCACATCAGGGAGTTCACGGTTCACGTATTGCTGAAGTCTGGCTTGGAGAATTTTGAGCATGACTTTACTGGCATGTGAGATGAGTGCAATTGTGCGGTAGTTTGAGCATTCTTTGGCATTGCCTTTCTTTGGGATTGGAATGAAACTGACCTTTTCCAGTCCTGTGGCCACTGCTGAGTTTTCCAAATTTGCTGGCATATTAAGTGCAATACTTTCACAGCATCATCATTCAGGATTTGAATCAGCTCAACTGGAATTCCATCACCTCCACTAGCTTTGTTCATAGTGAACCTTTCTAAGGCCCACTTTACTTCACATTCCAAGATGTCTGGCTCTAGATTAGTGATCACATCATCATGATTATCTGGGTCGTGAAGATCTTTTTTGTACAGTTCTTCCGTGTATTCTTGCCACCTCTTCTTAATATCTTCTGCTTCTGTTAGGTCCAGACCATTTCTGTCTTTTGTCGAGCCCATCTTTGCATGAATAGAATTCTCAAGGAGGAGGGAAGGACAAACAGTTTTGTTTTTTGTTTTTTCCTACATTCCTTAGTAAGGATTATATAACAACAATGTATCCTCCTTGAGGACAGTTTCTCCTTCTTGAAAACCTTCTGACTAATCCTGTTATCTTAAGATGTATATTAGGCGAGTTGGTCTGGTAAGATCTTTCTATTGTTAGTTCTAATCCTGTCATCTTAAAATATAAATTGTGGGAGTGGGTCTAGTAAGATCTTTACAACTTTGAGACATTCTTTTGATTTATTGCAATAACCGATTTAAAAAGTATATAACTCCCTTCCTAACAGTAGGAGGGGGCACTCTCTATTCCCCTTCTGATGTCTATGTCAGAAGCTTTCTCTGTCCATTTTCTTACCTGAATAAAACTCTGCTACACAAAAGCTCTTGAGTGATCAACCTGGTCCCTGGTTCCAAAGCTAAATCTTCTTCAGAGATCACAAATCTGAAAGCTATCAAATTCACCATAAGCTATCAAATGGCTACCCACTTCACTGTTATTGCTTGGAGAATTACATGGACAGAGGAGGAGCCTGGTGGGCTACAGTCCATGGTGTCACAAAGTGGGACACTACTGAGCAACTAACACACGCACACACAGACACACACAGGTATTATATAGGCAGATAAAAGCTTCTGCCTACTTCTTTGTAATAATCACATTAGAACCTTTAGCTGCCATGCTAGCTATCTGACTGCCCCCTGGTTATCATGCTGTGAGGAAGCCCAATGTACCACTTGTAGAAAGACCAAATAGAGAAACTCTAACACTGTGAAAAGTGGTTTCCTTTATACCAGGTAAGTCCCAATGTTCTAGCTGCAACCTCCCTCTGACTGCAACCTTATATAGGACTTAATACCAGACCACCTTCTGAATTCCTGATCCCCAGAAACCAAGAAAGATACTAAGATATTGTTTGGAATCAGTTAGTTTGGGAATGATTTGCTATGTAGCATTGAAGCTCCAATCCCTTGGGCACCTAATGTGATGAGCCAACTCATTGGAAAAGACCTTGATGCCAGGAAAGATTAAAGGCAGGAGGAGAAGAGGATGACAGAAAATGAGATGTTTGAATGGCACCATTGACTCAATGGACATGTTTGAGCAAGCTCTGGGACATGGTGAAGAACAGGGAAGCCTGGCGTGCTGCAGTCCACAGGGTTACAGAGAGTCAAACACAGCTTAGCGACTGAACAAATAGATAACTGGAAAAATATGGTAAAACATAAACCCCAGGAAGAGAAATTTGACCTAAGTTTAATATTAATAAGCAATGAAGGACCACAAAAAATCTGGGTAGAAGAACAATAAGATTCATGTGATATTTTAAGATGTTCAGAAAAATGTCAGTGTTCAGGATCACCTGAAAACAGGGATGCCTGGAAGTAGAGAAATGATCTCAGAGTGTTCTGAGAACCAAATGAACAGTCTTTGGCAAGGCTGAGGTTTTGCTATTTACAGGAACATTTCCCTTTTTAAAGGTAGAATTGTTTTAGGAAAGTTGTATATGTTGATTTGGGGAATTTATTCATATTTAAAAGTCTTGACCTCTTAACGAACATCCTGCTGAGTCATCTTCTGAAAAATGTGTTTGCTTCCTTATAATTCTGTTTTATAAATGTTCATTAATTGGTTCAATAACCTTATTTATTAGTCATTTTGTTCATTATTTTTAAATCTCCGTTTAGCACTGCTACTGTGTGGAAACCAAGAGATTTCATTAACATTACAAGATATAAAATTAATGAGCTAACATCAAAATTTTCCCTAAAAACTTACTTAAAGCAGCAAGCTTTAGTATAAATTTGAGCAATCAGTGCGCTTCACAACATAGTACGTCTTAGCCAAACCCCATTTTGCTATTGTTGTTCAGTTGCTATGTCATGTCGGATTCTTGGTGACCCCATGCACTGTAGTCTACCAGGCTCCTCTGTCCATGGGGATTTTCAGGCAAGAATGTTGGAGAGGGTTGCCATTTTCTTCTCTAGGGAATCTTCCTGGACCAGCGATTAAACCCATGTCTCCTGCATTGGCAGGCAGATTCTTTACCGATGAACACGTCAATTATATCAAAGTGGTGAACCTTTGATACTTATTATTACTGATGTTTGATAAAAACCTCTGTGAAGCATGCGATTTTGTAGCACAGGTAACCCATGCGTCAGTTTTCCTCTCTCTAATTGATGATATCCTTCCATTTATTACCTTAAAAAGAGAAGAAGGGTTGTCTCATTGCTCATGCCCTCATTGTGTCTGGCATGTGGCTGCTCCCACACAACATGCTTACCCTGTTCTCTGCTCTACCATAAACCATTGCTCACTTCTCTGCTGCTCACCCACTGAAGCTGCTCAACCAACAGCTCTTCATCTTGGCCTTTTCCTGTCTTTGGGGAGTGCTGAAAGGAATACATGGAATGGGCTATGCTTCTCTTTATTTCCTGGTGTTTTCTTCTCTAGAACTCTATTATGGAAAGCTCTATCCAACCAGTCCATTCTGAAGGAGATCAGCTCTGGGATTTCTTTGGAAGGAATGATGCTAAAGCTGAAACTCCAGTACTTTGGCCACCTCATGCGAAGAGTTGACTCATTGGAAAAGACTCTGATGCTGGGAGGGATTGGGGGCAGGAGGAGAAGGGGACGACAGAGGATGAGATGGCTGGATGGCATCACTGACTCGATGGATGCGAGTCTGAGTGAACTCCGGGAGCTGGTGATGGACAGGGAAGCCTGGAGTGCTGCGATTCATGGGGTGGCAAAGAGTCGGACACGACTGAGTGACTGAACTGAACTGAGAAAGTATCAGGCTCTACCAAGTGGTACCAAGAGAAACATTTAAACCAGGAGATAAATATTTTAAATTGCACATCAAATAATTGATTACTTGTGCCTCAGAGTGACTTCCCTGGTGGCTCAGATGGTAAAGCATCTGCCTGCAATGCGGGAGACCTGGGTTCGATCCCTGGGTTGGGCAGATCCCCTCAAGAAGGAAAAGGCAACCCACTTCAGCATTCTTGCCTGGGAAATCCCACAGATGGAGGAGCCTAGTAGGCTACAGTCAGAAGCTGTATTTTATGTTCAGAGTGTTCTAGAATATCCACCCTGGTCTTGTCTCTGTTTCTCTCTTTGACAGTGATTCTCTCCTTTTTCTGGGAAAGATGGAAGGCAGGGAGAAGGGGATGGCAGAGGAAGAAATGGTTGGATGGCATCACCGACGCAAAGGACATGAGTTTGAGCAAGCGTAATGGACAGGGAAGCCTGGCGTGCCTCACAGTCCAAGGAGTCTCAAAGAGTCGGACACCACTGAGTGATTGAACCGAACTGATTTCCTTTTTCTAAGCTCCACCGTCCAAGCCTTACTTTTATTTCTGGGAATTCTACTTATGGCCCATACATTAAATCCAGCCTCTTGCTTTATACTTTTCAAAGTCAAGAGGATTTCTGCCAAGCCTTAGAGGTGGGTCAGAGCTCTCCAAGTTCCTTTCCCCATTTATTCTCCAGTATAAATTGCAGGCATTTTATTCTTTGGATTATAGAATCTCTTCCCCCTCCACCCCCATTTCTCAAGGTCAAATATTAATTGTCAGAAGTTCTATACCCTAGCTCCTAACACCAAGGAACAGAAACATTCTTAAGTGAATTTAAGTTGGAGATACTACTTCACATTATTTTGCAAGCAGTATTAATTCACACAGCTCAATCTTTTCCTCCATCCCTTCCATATTTTATCCAATCAGGTCTATTTAAAAATTAGAATAGGTCTAGAGGGAAGTTGAGTTTTTTGAAATGGCTCTTCTCTTTAGGTACAGAAAATATTTAGGGAAATCTAGAAATTAGCTACATTAAATATGTCAAAGAAACATAACTGTTCCTTGTCTGGGGGAAAGGGAAGGATAGACTTAGTTTTCCATAAAATAGAAGAAATCCTTGAGTAACTTGTAAATGTTTTTGCTTAATGTATTTAATAACAAAGCTTAGTGCAGAATTGTTTAGCATCCTATTTTGCTTCATTTATTCATTAGAGTACAACATATTAAATAACTGTTTGCTAAGAGCATTTCTGGGCTTCCCAGGTGGTGCTAGTGGTAAAGAACCCACCTGCCAATGCAAAACACATAAGAGAAGCGAGTTCAGTTCCTGGATCAGGAAGATGCCCTGGAGGAGTGTATGGCAACCTACTCCAGTATTCTCGCCTGGAGAATCCCATGGACAGAGGAGGCTGGCGGGTTACAGTCCATAGGGTTGCAAAGAGTCAGCTACTCCTGAAGCAACTGAGCATACACAAGAGCATTTCTGACTCCCCTAAAGGTAGTTGTTGCAAACTCCAGAATGCCTGGAATGTTTGAGAAAGAAAAAGAAGGCCAGTATGGCTGGAGTCTAATGGATATTTTCCCAATGCTTTTATGTTAGAAAATGAAGAACGGAGAAGATGGGTATGTCTCATATTCACAATTTTGTATTCTTACTTAGAAAAAAAAAAAGAGATCAGGAAAGATCTTCATTCTTTTTCTAAGTAAGAATACAAAATTTTAGATATGGAAAGAACCATCGCAATATTGTAAAGTACTTATCATCTGATCAAAAATAAAAGATTAGAAAAGAATGGAGATTAGAAGGATGTTTTAGATCTTTCTTCTCTTGACCACTAGCTATGTCCAGGACCCTTCCCTTGTCAGAGAGAACTGGAGAAGTAAGAGAATAATTACAGAGGCGATTTAGAATATTTTGCACCGTTTTAGAAATAAGGAATAAGAGGAAGTCTTTTCAGCTTTTTCACCTGGGAATTTCATCTGGCTTTCTGACATGTCACTATGGTTCACCTTTGAGGTGCTGATGTTGAATACAGTCCTTCAGCTAATATCTTATTTTCTCCTTTCTGGGGAAGCCAGCCTATAAGGTGTTTAGTGGCTTAGGTGGAACAGCAGGAGGAATTTACTAATAAAATATTTTGGAAGAAGAAGTAAGAGAGAGAGGCTGGCATGATTTTTAGTGGCAGCATGCAAAGTGTCCCCCTGGAGGGAATGGCTGTCTCCTGCCAATCACAAAGATTCTCCCAGCTGTCAATCACCGTGCTGCCTAGACTCTGCCAACTCAAGGAACTTGCATATTCTCTGCTGGAGGCTTTTTTTTTTTTTAAGCATCATGAAAGTACATAAAAGTATTGTTGAACTTATGGAAATAAACAACTTACTTGCTTGATGAATTTGCAACCAAATAAAGCATAGTCTCCTCAAATTCTTTCAGGTGTATTAATTACTTTTCATGTACTTTATACTTCAGGATGGATATATGTGTGTAGGAGTTTCTGAAGTAAAGTGATCTTTGCACTTTTTAGGAACCTTACAGAAAATGAAATAATTGTTAGATTTTCACTGAGGTCATGACTTGACTTTCAGTGACTTGAGTCATCACTTCACACACACACACACACACACACACACACACACACACATACACATACAATGTGAGTTTCATGGGAAAACTTTTACAACTTATAAATATCTTAAATACAGAATATTTCAACTATAAAATGTATGTAGTTTGAAATATTTAATTCTAAGTTTTTGTTTCAGTGAAACAAATACAGAGACCTGTATATAATAGCCAAATTCCAAGTATTTCTGCTATTTACAGGGAAAAGATAGATGCTAACTTGAAGGACTATAAAACAGATAGAATTACCAAGTCAGAACATATTGTAGGAGGTAAAATAGAATGAGATACCTCTAAAACTCTTTGTGGGTGGGCTGTTTACTTTGCTCAGAGTGGAGAGTCAGGAGAGATGGCTTTCCTCTGGACAGAAAGGAAGAGTCTACTCTCTTTTCTTCTTTCTCAATCACCCATTAACATAGAGTTGAGCATGACTCTTGCTTCTTTCCTTACTTCCATTCATTTTTACTGAAATGTGCACCTGTAGATGAAGGTTTCCCACTCTGAATCTCCTCAGAGGCTCTCAGACCCTTGGCTCTGTTGTGGTTACTTAACTCATGGGGTGTCAGCATTGGATTCCATCTTTCCATCTATATTTATGTGATTCAAAAATGTATTACCTCTATGATCTACATAACTCCATAATTAGCAGATGTATAACCATATGTTACATACAGGTAAACCGGATGATGTGAAAAAGCCAGAAACCTAGTATTTGAAAAAATATCAGCCAATGTGAAAAAACACCGGCAAGATTAAACTCTTATAACGCAAAGAAATCTCATGGAAAAGTCAAGTTGCTTTCTTTTCCACAATTTAAATAAAACTGCCAACATATCTTTAATTAAATTTATTTTTATTCTTCTTCTGAGTGAGTTCAGACATTCCAATATGTATCTGTGAACACAGCCTAAGGAGTAAACACAATTTTGTCTGTTGAGGTAGAGAAAATGAGTCTTTGCTAGTAGCAATCATATCTTCCAATTCAGTAACCCTTCTCCTCCTTCCACCTCAAGAACATAGCACAAAAAAGAGGCCATCAGCCTGTCTTCAATGAATGCTTTGCATTATGCGCAATTAAAAAAAAAACAAACTATCATCTATCTATCTATCCACCTACCTATCTTTCTTTATTTCTCTGTTCACATTTTAAGTATGCCTAATGATCCTGCTCCTAAGGCAGAGTTTTATTTTCAAAGCGATTGCAATAAACATATTTCTAGAACATTACTCTCGTTTGATGTTAAATGAAGTAGTTATGGAAGGAAATGTTTTTAACAGGTAATCTGCTTGATATAGTTCTAATACAAGGCCATATGTAATTGGAAGCTTAATAAATTACTTGGATTAGTTCTATCCTGCTAGAGAGTACTTCTTCTGTTTGCTATTTCACACTTTTTGAGTTTAAGGTTAGGCAGATGCCTGCTCTTCATATTACGAAAATGTTGAACTAAGGCCAGTATAACTTTTGTTGGAAGATAATTCTTCATGATATTTTCCACAGTTTTTCACATCTTCAGAACAGAAGCACTGACAGTCTTTAAACATTAGCTATTTTCCCAAATATATTTGTGTAGCAAGCAACCTTGGAGAGAGAAATAACTTCACCTCTGGAGCAAAGGTCAGGTTTCCTTGCCGCTCATGGTATTAAAGATCGACGTTTTCTAAACTTGAAATCCCTCAGCTGTGATGTAGATCCTCTGCAAGCACAGCATCCACTGGGCCCCTCTATTTCACCCCATGAAGCCTGGAGAGCAAGGGAGCACACGCATGCATGAGGCGCCTGCTTCCTGCTGTGCTGTGAAGAGTAAAGTTCTTTGTTTCCGTCCCAGGAGTCTTGGATCTCTGGTCAGCTTCTGTGAACATAAAACAGGCCAACTTATGATTATTCAAGTAGAGTAAAATCTCAGGGCCTTCAAAGGTCTTCCTTGAGGCACTTCTGATAGGAGAAACTGAACCATGTAATAAGACATTTTGCCAGGAAAAAAGAAAATTTAAGGGACCCCTGATAAAGTCTCCTTACTGCTTTCTTTGTAAGTAAACAGTCGATTCACTTACTCTTTTTTTTTTTTTTTAATAATCAACAAAACTTGGCTTAAGGAAGAACAAGAAATGTAAAAGAGGAAAATGTATAACGTTCAGAAAGGTCTCAGAAGTGGGGGTCAACTCCTAGGTGTACAATGCTAGCCATTAAATATTAATAGATAGAAATCCAAATATGACTCCTCACAGAAAGAGACATGAGGTTTTAGTCAATAAATATCTTGCCCACCTTTTATTATTATCAGCCCACCTTTTTTTAATGGAAAGACAAATATGTGCTATATCATCAGTGCATCTGGGGCTTCTCTAGTGGCTCAGATGGTAAAGGATATGCTGGCAAAGCAGGAGACCCAGTTTGATCCCTGGGTTGGGAAAATCCCTTGGAGAAGGAAATGGCAACCCACTCCAGTGTACTTACCTGGAGAATTCCATGGACAGGGGAGGGAGCCTGGTGGGCTACAGTCCATGGGGTCACAAAAAGTCAGAAACCACTAAGTGAGTAACACTTTATTTTAGCAGTGTATTTGATATATTTTCCTATAAGCTCAAGAGGAGCTTCCCAGGTTGTGCTAGTGGTAAAGAACCTGTCTGCCAATGCTGGAGACATACGAAATGTAGGTTCTGATCCCTGGATTGGGAAGTTTCCCTGGAGGAGGGCATGGCAACCCACTCCAGTATTTTGTTTGGAGAATCCCATGGATAGAGGAGGCTAGTGGCCTGCAGTCCATAAGGTTGCAGAGTTGGACACGACTGAGGCGTGTAGAGATATAGTTTCTGCTTTCAAGTTTGGATGAATTAGTTCTCAATAACTGATTTCTTCCATCCTTACTTTTGTTCCATTCGCCCTGTTTCAATATACTTGGTAGTAAACAGTTAACTTTAAATATACCTTGTCATTTTGATGTACCAAAGACAGAAGCTGTTTAAGTTGGAAGTTTTACATGTCAATGTATGACTAAAATGCCATGATCACTCCTGTTTTACATGACAGAAAGTCTCCAAATAACCAAGCTTCATTAGTTAAGTTAATATACATGAAAGAAATTTGTTTTTTAGCCAATATTAGTTTATGTGTCTCAAGTTCAGAAACTGACAGTGACCTTATAACTCATTTTCTTTTTTTAATATAAATTTATCTATTTTAATTGAGGTTAATTACTTTACAATATTGTATTGGTTTTGCCATACATCAACATGAAGCTGCCACAGGTATACACAACAAACTCAAATCCACTATAAATGGATCACTCAACCCAGAGAGCTCGCTGGTCTGTAATTCAGAGAAAAAAGCAGAAACTGACAGATGGGCACACAGTTTATCTACTATTTAGAAGGGCAAGGACCAGTTTGATATATTTCCTTCTTAAGCTGCACTGAAAAGAAAATTAATTGTACTGCACAAAATCAGAATTGTGTCCTAATGAAGAATAATTTTTAAGCTACATTCTTATCTCAAATTAGGTAGAAGGAAGAAAATACATGAGTTATATGCTCCTTAAAAATTAAAATGAACACAGGGTACCAATGTCCACAATTTTCCTTTTGAAAATGTTGTTTGAATATATTTCACTTCTTGGGAGGTTTAAGACTGTTTTTAGTTGTTTGAGAATATTTGAAACTAACACATCATCATGGGTGTCCTGCCATCACTGTGATCACAGTTCAGTGGTTTGTATTCCAATTAGAACTGAGTTTGTTTTTGTTTGTTTAAACTGATCTATTACACTTTTTATTCCACAATTCTTGAGTAGAGCAGCATCCAATATAACAAACAGAAAGTTGCTCCCAAGAGTGGTAAAATGCATTTGTTTGTTTTTTAGTCTTTCTCCTTCGTGTTTGTAAACCCCAAGAATTTTTTATGGGTCATTTTTAGAATTCGATGAGAAAAAGAGACCCCAGAGGCTATGTATGTAATAAGGGATTTGACTTTACACAAGTGTGGGGCTTGTTACACAATATATATGCTGCTGATGTTTCTCTATGAGACACTGGGCTGAAGTCCACAGGGTTGGTAGTCTGGAAGGGAAAATGCAGAGTGAAGGACTCATGGATAAAGCTGAACCAGAAACAATGGGGCAAAATGGAATTTAGAATGTACTGGCACCTACATTGATCTCTCACTGTTTCCCAGACTCCTGCTTCCCTGGTGGGGTGTCCTGTGGGAGAAACTCTTGTGCTCAGGGAGTTCAGTGCAACTTGCAGGGGATAGGGGGGGTAGGGGGAAAGCACTGAAGAGCTGAAGGAGCTGTGGGCAGAGGTCTCCTGGTGTGAAGCAGGTGAGTGAGGGTGAGCAAGGACGATGACCAGCTGCCCAAGGTGCCCATCTCTGAAAACAGGAACACACTGCTGCCTCACTTCCACTTTGCAGATCTCATGCAGAATGTCCCAGTAGCCTCACACTAAGTCTTGAGAGTCCCTTGGACTGCAAGGAGATCCAAACAGTCCATCCTTAAGGAGATCAGTCCTGGCTGTTCATTAGAAGGACTGATGCTGAAGCTGAAAACTCCAATACTTTGGCCACCTGATGTGAACACTGTCTCATTTGAAAAGACCCTGATGCTGGGAAAGATTGAGAGCAGGAGGAGAAGGGGACAACAGAGGATGAGATGGTTAGGTATGCCACCCTGAGTAAGTTTTCTCATCTCTGTGAGCCTCCCTTTTTTCATTTGTTAACAAAATGAGTACAGAAAGGTTGAGTAGTCATAGGCATACTGTTCTGGAAAAATTTTCTAAAATCCTTAATCAGTAAAATAGCTCCTGGAGACTTCTGTGAAAGAACATTTTAAAATTCTCAACTAAGATCTTTCAGTGGTTAATGTTAATCTCTGTCACTCACTGAAAAGTGATCAGCAGAGTTGCTTTGCTGTGTGCATGGTACCTCTATCACATCCTATTACAGTGTTTCAGTGAGAACTTGTATGACATTGAACTGAATTCATTTTATGATCCAATTCACTGTAGGTGGAAATTTTGTTGGTTTGTTCTGAGCCTCGGCTGGTGAGCTTTGTACCTTTCCTCTCAACATTCAGTGATTTCATGACCATGTATAAAGATGCAGTTATGAATATTTTATGTGATTTAATCCTTTGGTTCTATTAATGCAATATTCAGTATTTATTATTTGTTTAGTTTATTGTGTTTTTAAAATTAATGTGCTTGAATATTGGCTCCACCAGGGGTATCATGATATGAAGAAACAAGATGAACAAATAATTTGGAAAACTCTTTTATTTCAGAGTTATCTAATTAAAACCAGTTGTGGAGGTGGAAAGAAAATTGATGATTATAATGTGTGTTTGTTGGAGGGATAATTAAGATTCTTTGGGAACTAAAGAAAGTCTTTCAATTCTGACAGGGAAGAATTTCAGAGAGTGGCACTTGAGCCATTATTAACACTGCTCAACATGTATGTGCATTTTAAGAAAGAAATACAAATAAAACAGAAGACTTTAAGCCCAAAATGAAAAATCTAAATGTACCGGGGTCCCTGGATTAAATCTTGAAGCAGAGGAAAAATGTTATTGGAAAATAGATGAAATCTGTATAAAATTTAGATTTCAGTTGAGCGTTATATATCTATATCATTTTGAGGGGGAAGTTGAGAAATATATTGTAAAAATATAAGGTATTAACAATGGGGCAAATTGGGTGGGGGGGTATCCACAAATTGTTTGTACTAACTTTGTAACTTCTGTAAATCTAAAATTATTCCAAAATAAAGGTGCTTTATTTTTAATTATTTATTAACGGAAATATAGAGCTCTTACAATGTTATAGTAATTTCATTTATACAACATAGTGATTTGATACTTTTATGGATTACATGACATGCAAAGTTGTAAAATATTGACTATGTTCCTTTTATTGTACATTTCATCTCTGTGACTCATTATTTGATAATTTCCAGTTTATACCCTTCCATATGTCATTCCTCCTTTGTGGTAACCACTATTATCTATATCAATGAGTCTGTTTCTGTTTTGTTATATCCAATACTATCTGCTTTCACCTATACATGAACAACAACAAAAAATAATGAACACATTAAAAGTTTTTATTTTAAAAGTTTAAAATCCTAAAAGATGATGTTTAAGTGCTCCACTCAATACATCAGCAACTTTGGAAAACTCAGCAGTAGCTACAGGACTGGAAAAGTCCTTTCCATCCAAAGTTTGGAAACTGGGATTGAAAAGTTCATTTCAATCCCAAAGAAGGGCAGTGTCAAAGAATGTTCAAATTATGTATGACTGAACTAATTTCTCATGCTAGCAAGGTCATGCTCAAAAATCTTTCAAGCTAGGCTTCATCAGTACATGAACTGAGAATTTCCATATGTACAAGCTGGGTTTCAAAGAGGCAGAGGAACCAGAGATAAAATTTCCAACATTCATTGGAACATGGAGAAAGCAACAGTTTCAGAAAAAACATCTACTTCTTCATTGACTATCCTAAAGCCTTTGACTGTGTGGGTCACAACAAACTGTGGAAAATTATTAAAGAAATGGGAAAGCCAGACCAGCTTACCTGTCTCTTGAGAAGCCTGTATGTGGGTCAAGAAGTAACAGTTAGAACCAGACATGGAGCAAAAAATTGGGAAAGGAAGATGTCAAGGCTGTATAAGCAGGTTGTCACCCTGCTTATTTAATTTCTATGCTGAGTACATCATGCGAAAACCCAGGCTGGATAAATCATAAGCGGGAATCAAGATTGCTGGGAGAAATATCAACAACCTCAGATATGAGGATGATACCACTCTAATGGCAGAAAGCAAAGAGAAACTAAAGAGCCTCTTTTGGAGGGTGAAAGAGGAGAGTGAAAAAGCTGGCATAAAGCTCAACATTCAAAAAACTAAGATCATGGCATCCTGTCCCATCATTTCATGGCAAGTAGAAGGGGAAAAAGTAGAATCAGTGACAGATTTTATTTTCTAGAGCTCCAAATTCACTGTGGAGGGTGACCACAGCCAAGAAATTAAAACAGGCTAGCACCTTGAAAAAAAGCTATGACCAAAAAAAAGAACAAAAAAGTATTAAAAAGCAGAGATGTTACTTTGCCAAAAAAGGTCCATATTATCAATGTTATGGTTTTTTTAGTAGTCATGTTCAGTTGTAAGATTTGGACCATAGACAGGGTTGAGTGTTGAAGAATTGATACTTTTGAACTGTGGTGCTGAGAAGACTTTTGAGAGTCCCTTGGACTTCAGGGAGGTTAAATCAGTCAATCCTTAAAGAAATCAACCCTGAATATTCATTGGAAGGACTGATGTGGAAGCTGAAACTCCAATATTCTGGCCACCTAATGTGAAGAACAGGCTCATTAGAAAAGACCAATGCTGAGAAAGATTGAAGGTGGGAGGAGAAGGGGATGAAAGAGGATGAGATAGATAGTATCACTGACTCAATGGACATGAATCTGAGCAAAATCTGGGAGACAGTGGAGTACAGGGAGCATGGTGTGTACAGCCCATGAGATCGCGAAGAATCAGACATGACTTAGTGATGGAACAACAACATTTAAAAAGTGAAGATAAACCTTTTCTTTGGCTGATGGTGGGATCATCTGCAAATACTAACATACTGCTCCTCTCTCTTCCAGCATTATAGTGTAGATTTTCAGGTCAATAAACACAAATCTACCACATTTTAAAATGCCTACAAGTTATTTCAAGATGTTAATTTGCATATTTAAAAGTCATTCTGTTGAATTGATTCCAATTTTTTTGCCTTAACAAGTAATGCTAAAAAAGGTCACTTTTTTAAAATATATCTTTAAACATTTATATGAACCTTATGTGTAAAATGAATGTTAATATTGCCAAAAGTAAGAATACTAAAATTTTAAATGTCAAATTATTTTTCCAATGGTTGTTAGTATTTATAAATCTATCAATAGTATATCAGGGACAGTTTTATCATACTAGCATTATCATTAAAAAATATTGCCATTCTATTAGAAAACAGGGAGTGTTTCCATTGTGTGATGATGGATGAATAAATGTCAATCATGCAGCTGGGGAATGGGGGCAGAGTGGTAAGATGAAATCATGGGTAATTACATGAAGACAGAGGGAATGCTCCTCTCAATATTCATTTTTCTGGAAAGCTGAAATTTGGCATGGAGTCAGATCAACCTGATACTGGTAGTCACAAAATGTTTGGATCCATATTAAGGAGACCAAATGTTTTTCAAAACCATTATAGATTTTTCAAAAAGGAAATACATACTCAGGTTTTTATTTTAGAAATATGTCTATAAATGAAATGTAAGAATATGGCTTGTGCTGTGCCTACTTACTCGGTTGTGTCCAATTCTTTGTGACCCTAAGGACTGTAGCCTTCCAGTCTCCTCTGTCCATGGCAATTCTCCAGGCAAGAATACTGGAGTGGGTTAAGAATTTGACTTAAATGATTCTAAAGCTGGAAAAATGATAATCAAGTAAGAAGTTCTTGACATGATATGATATGATACATATTAAAACTGAGGCACAGAAGTGCCTTTGAGAGAAGCATTGAAGACAGAACTATAGGACCTATAGGCTAATTAGACATGACACATAAAAGAGATGGCATAGACTGGATTTTACTAGATTAAAATCTGCTTTCTTTTTGCAAAACTAGAGACTACATGGAGAGAAGCAGATTTGGGAAAGAGATAATAAATTTTGTCTTCTAAACATTCCATATGAGATGCCTGTAGAATTCTAAACTGAACATGGGCAATGGATAAAGGGAGACGCAGGTTTCAAATTATTTTCTGGCCCGGAGACATAGTTTTGAAATTTATCAATCTATGGGTCAAAGGAGACTTTTTGGATTGGAAAATTATTTGCTGGGGCTTCTGTGGTGGATCAGTGGTAAAGAACCTGCCTGTCAACGCAGGAAACATGGGTACAATTCCTGGGTTGGGAAGATCCTCTGGAGAAGGAAATGACTACCCACTCCAGTATTCTTGCTTGGGAAAGCCCATGGACAGAGGATCCTGTTTGGGCTACAGTCCACGGGGTTGCAAAAGAGTCAGACATGTCTTAGAGACTAAACAACAACAGGAACAATTCTGTGGGGAATTTCTTTAGAAAATTTTGTGTTCAGGTATTTCTTTAGAGAAATACTGAAATCTTTCTGTATTTGCCTCACCTGACTCTATTTTCAGATTTAAACAGTTAATAACCAAACAACATCCATAGTTCGATATAACAGTGCTCAGTTTTTGCCCTCTTATTGAAGTGTCATCATTCTACAGTATCTAGAGTGTGTGTCCTGATGCTAGTTGGAGTGGTGGTAATTTCAGGATGAGTTTTTTCCAGTGTTATGAAAGTGGTATCATGAACAGGCTCATGATAGCCCATTAATGATTTTTCAGGAGTTTTTGAGCTAATTGTTAAACATGATCATTATTAGAGATCAAGTAATACAATCCTATAAAGGACAGAATTGGTATGGACCTAACAGAAGCAGAATATATTAAGAAGATGTGAAAAGAATACACAGAGGAACTGTACAAAAAAGATCTTCATGACCAAGATAACCACAATGGTGTGATCATTATCCTAGAGTCAAACATCCTGGAATGCGAAGTCATGTGGCCGTGAGGAAGCATTACTACAAACAAAGCTAGTGGAGATGATGGAATTCTAGTTGAGCTATTTAAAATCCTCAAAGATGATGCTGTGAAAGTGCTGTGCTCAGTATGCAAGCAAATTTGGAAAACTCAACACAGGACTGGAAAAGGTCAGTTTTCATTCCAATCCTAAAGGAAGGCAATGCCAAAGAATACTCAAACTACTGCACAATTTTCACCCATCTCACACACTAGCAAAGTAATGCTCAAAATTCTCCGAGACAGGCTTCAACAGTACATGAACTGTGAACTTCCAGATGTTCAAGCTGGATTTAGAAAAGGCAGAGTAAGTAGAGATCAAATTGCCTACTTCCACTGGATCATTGAAAAAGCAAGAGAATACCAGAGAAACATCTACTTCTGCTTTATTGATTATGCCAAAGATTTTGACTACATAGATCACAACAAACTGTGGAAAATTCTTCAAGAGATGGGAATACCAGACCACATTACCTCTCTCCTGAGAAATCTGTATGCAGGTCAAGAAGCAACAGTTAGAACTGGACATGGAACAACAGACTGCTTCCAAATAAGGGAGTACTTCTAGGCTGTATATTGTCACCCCGCTTATTAAACTTCTATGCAGAGTGCATCATGAGAAATACTGGACTGGAAGAAGCACAAGCTGGAATCAAGATTGCCGGGAGAAATATCAATAACCTCAGATATGCAGATGACACCACCCTTATGGCAGAAATCAAAGAGCAACAAAAGAGCCTCTTGATGAAAGTGAAGGAGGAGAGACGAAAAAGTTGTCTTAAAACTCAACATTCAGAAAACTAAGATAATGGCATCTGGTTCCATAACTTCATGGCAAATAGATGGGGAAACAATGGAAACAGTGACAGACTTTATTTTGGGGGGGGTCCAAAATCACTGCAGATAGAGACTGTAGCCATGAAATTAAAAGGTGCTTGCTCCTTGGATGAGTGCAATTGTGTGGTAGTTTGAGCATTCTTAGGCATTGCCTTTCCTTGGAATCGGAATGAAACAGACCTTTTCCAGTCCTGTGGCCACCGCTGAGTTTTCCAAATTTGCTGGCATATTGAGTGCAGCACTTTCACAGCATCATCTTTCAGGATTTGAAATAGCTCAACTGGAATTCTATCACCTCCACTAGCTTTGTTCATAGTGATGCTTTCCAAGGCCCACTTGACTTCACATTCCAAGATGTCTGGCTCTAGGTGAGTGATCACACCATTGTGATTATCTTGGTCATGAAGATCTTTTTTGTATAGTTCTTCTGTGTATTCTTGCCACCTCTTCTTAATATTTTCTGCTTCTGTTAGGTCCATACCATTTCTGTCCTTTAGCAAGCCCATCTTTGCATGAAATGTTTCCTTGGTATCTCTAATTTTCTTGAAGAGATCTCTAGTCACTCCCATTCTGTTGTTTTCTTCTATTTCTTTGCATTACTGAAGAAGGCTTTCTTATCTCTTCTTGCTATTCTTTTGAACTCTGCATTCAGATGCTTTTATCTTTCCTTTTTTCCTTTGCTTTTCACTTCTCTTCTTTTCACAGCTATTTGTAAGGCCTCCTCAGGCAACCATTTTGCTTTTTTGCATTTCTTTTCCATGGGAATGGTCTTGATTCCTGTTTCCTGTACAATGTCACAAACCTCCGTCCATAGTTCATCAGGCACTCTATCTATCAGATCTAGTCCCTTAAATCTATTTCTCACTTCCACTGTATAATCATTTGGGATTTGATTTAGGTGATACCTGAATAGTCTCGTGGTTTTCCCTACTTTCTTCAATTTAAGTCTGAATTTGGCAATAAGGAGTTCATGATTTGAGCCACAGTCAGCTCCTGGTCTTGTTTTTGTTGACTGTATAGAGCTTCTCCATCTTTGGCGGCAAAGAATATAATCAGTCTGATTTTGGTGTTGACCATCTGGTGATGTCCATGTGTAGAGGCAAAGAAATCAGAGATCAAATTGCCAATATCCACTGAAACATCGAAAAAGCAAGAGAAAAACATCTATTTCTGCTTTATTGACTATGCCAAAGCCTTTGACTGGGTGGATCACAATAAACTGTGGAGAATTCTGAAAGAGATGGGAATACCAGACCATCTAACTTGCCTCTTGAGAAACCTATATGCAGGTCAGGAAGCAACAGTTAGAACTGGACATGGAAAAACAGACTGGTTCCAAATAGGAGAAGGAGTACATCAAGGCTGTATATTGTCACGATGCTTATTTAACTTACGTGCAGAGTACATCATAAGAAATGCTGAGCTGGAAGAAGCACAAGCTGGAATCAAGATTGTCAGGAGAAATATCAATAACCTCAGATATGCAGATGACACTACCCTTATGGCAGAAAGTGAAGAGGAACTAAAAAGCCTCTTGATGAAAGTAAAAGAGGAGAGTGAAAAAGCTGGCTTAAAGCTCACCATTCAGAAAACGAAGATCATGGCATCTGGTCCCATCACTTCATGGCAAATAGATGGGGAGACAGTGGAAACAGTGTCAGACTTTATTTTTTTGAGCTCTAAAATCACTGCAGATGGTTACTGCAGCCATGAAATTTAAAGACACTTACTCCTTGGAAGGAAAGTTATGACCAACCTAAATAGTATATTGAAAAGCAGAAACATTACTTTGCCAACCAAGGTCCGTCTAGTCAAGGCTATGGTTTTTCCAGTGGTCATGTATAGATGTGAGAGTTGGACTGTGAAGAAAGCTGAGCGCCGAAAAATTGATGCTTTTGAACTGTGGTGTTGGAGAAGACTCTTGAGAGTCCCTTGGACTGCAAGGAGATACAACCAGTCCTTTCTGAAGGAGATAAGCTCTGGGATATCTTTGGAAGGAATGATGCTGAAGCTGAAGCTCCAGTACTTTGGCCACCTCATGCGAAGAGTTGACTCATTGGAAAAACTCTGATGCTGGGAGGGATTGGGGGAAGGAGGAGAAGGGGACGACCGAGGATGAGATGGCTGGATGGCATTACTGACTCAATGGACGTGAGTCTGGGTGAATTCCGGGTTGGTGATGGACAGGGAGGCCTGGCGTGCTGCGATTCATGGGGTCGCAAAGAGTCAGACATGACTGAGTGACTGAACTGAACTGAACTGAACTGAACTGCTCCTTGGAAGAAAAGGTATGACAAACCTAGACAGCATACTAAAAAGCAGAGACATTACTTTGCTGACAAAGGTTCATCTAGTCAAATCTATGGTTTTTCCAGTAGTCATGTATGGATGTGAGAGTTGGACTATAAAGAAAGCTGAACACTGAAGTATTGATGCTTTTGAACTGTGGTGTTGGAGAAGACTCGAGAGTCCTTTGTACAGTAAGGAGATCCAACCAGTCCTTTGTAAAGAAAATCCGCCCTGAATGTTCATTGGAAGTCCTGATGCTGAAGCTGAAACTCTAATCCTTTGGCCACCTGATGTGAAGAACTGGCTCATTGGAAAAGACCTTGATGCTGGTAAAGATTGAAGGCAGGTGGAAGAGGGGGTAATACAGGATGAAATGATTGGATGGCATCACCAGCTTGATGGACATGAGGTTGAATAAGTTCCAGGAGTTGATGATGGGAAGCCTAGCGTGCTGCAGTCCATGAGGTCACAAACAGTAGACATGACCAAGCAACTGAACTGAACTGAAGTAATACAATCCTACACTTAACTTAAGAACAAAAGTAATGAATATTTAGTATACCTGCATGCTCAGGTCGACTTCACTTTCACTTTTCACTTTCCTGCATTGGAGAAGGAAATGGCAACCCACTCCAGTGTTCTTGCCTGGAGAATCCCAAGGACAGCAGAGCCTGGTGGGCTGCCGTCTATGGGGTCACACAAAGTCCAACACGACTGACACAACTCAGCAGCAGCAGCAGCATGCTCAGATTGTGTCCAGCTCTTTGTGATCCCATGGACTGTAACCCTCCAGGCTTCTCTGTTCATGGGGATTTCCAGGCAAAAGTACTAGAGTGGGTTGCCATTACCTCCTCCAGGTGATCATCACAACCCAACCCAGGGATCGAACTCAAGTGTCCTGTGGCTCCTGCACTGGTAGGTGGATTCTTCACTGCTGAGCCACCTGGTGTGTCCTAGTACTCATGGCTTTCTAATTATTTTATTATTATCTATGCTTTTGAGGTTTTATATATATATATAAAAGTGCATCTATATGGTGAAAGCATTATATAATGTGGTGTATCCTTTCCAACTTTGCATTCAGTGATACCAGATTGATATATATATTTATTTATAATTATATAAATATAATTTATATATATATATAATTACTCGTTAACTATAAAAGATACAACTCAAAAGCAGCCAAATGAAAGAGATATATAGGGAAGGTTCTGAGGAGATGGCATGTGGAGTTTCAATAACCTCTATCTCTCTGAGATCCTAATTGCATTCATCAAGATGGAGCCTCCAACTTATTTTTTGATTGTCTAGACTGAAGAATCTGCCTGCCAATGCAGGAGGTGTAGGAGACGCAGGTTTGATATCTGGGTCAGGAAGATTTTGTCAGAATCAATTTGCTGTAAGAAATTTCTAATGGAGAGTAATTTATATCTTATTTTTTGCAAGTTATGTATCCTGTATATCAGTTTATTAAACTGGTATACATATAAACTTATAATAGACCTAGATCTATATATCTATGTACATATCTGGGCTTCCCTGGTGGTGCAGAGGTTAAAGCGTATGCCTGCAATGTGGGAGACCTGGGTTTCATCCCTGGGTTGGGAAGATCCCCTGGAGAAGGAAATGGCAACCCTCTCCAGTATTCTTGCCTGGAGAATCCCATGGACGGAGGAGCTTGGTGGGCTACAGTCCACGGGTCACAAAGAGTTGGACACGACTGAGTGACTTCACTTCACTTCATATACATATCTATGTCAACACATATATATACATATTTTCATATATTTGTTTTCAGAAAGTCAATGATTAAACATTTACCAGGATTTCTTTCTTATAAGATTTTTTCAGTTAATTTACAGGATCTGCCTTGTAAGTTTGCTATGTGACAAAATCTGAGAAGAATATTCTTTAGATTTTTCAGAAATTGTTGCTGTATGTTGATATTTCCAAAATTGTCTCCTCTCTGTTCCCACTCACTGCCTTTGCCCCAAATTTCAGAAAATTACTCCATCTTTCTTTTATCATGTCTACTTATTATAGAATATTTATCTTAATTATTTAGCCCATTTTTATTTTGTGAAATTCACCTTGTTTTCTAGACTTATCTTTTTTAACCCTTTTCCATGACATCAGTGCACACTATAAACTTAATTGCACGTGTTGACATTCTATATGTTTGAGTCTCATCATTGAGTTTTCCTGTATTTTAGATTTTCTCTCATGAACTTAATCTCTCAGTGTCATTCACTACCATTTCCCCTATTTGTAAGTGTTGTCTACACTATAAGCATTCATAGATATTCATCTCAATTGCAGTAGAAAAAATCAACAGTGATCTTTTGCTTGCTGAATAAAATAGGCCCATCCAGTGTCCTAATGAGCTGGCTTCCTGTGGTGTTGGTTGAGCACCATTGAATAAAATCACTTTGAAGTTCAAGAGTTTCTATGATGATGCTTTCCCCTCTTTTGGTATTCATCTTCACTTTCTCTTTTTCTGTTTCCTTCATTAAGTCTCTTGTCTAGGCAAACTGTCCTTAATTTTTCTCCAGCCTTTACCCCCTAGTACTTATACTCTTATGAAATAGTGTTGTTGTTTTTTTTAAAGCATGTGTCATCTGTTTTATGGATTGAATTGTGCACCTCATCTCCATTAAATTTGTATGTTTAAGTCATAACCCTCAGGACCTCAGAATGTGATCTTATTTTGAAATAGGATCCTTGCAGAAATAGTGAGTTAAGATGAGGTCATGCTACAGTAAGGTAAGCCCCTTAAACCAGAATAACTGGTGCCTTATAAAAAGGAGAAATTTACACACACACACACACACACACACACACACACACACACAGGCCACCATATGAACCTGAAGGCAAAGATCAGGATGCTATGTCTGCAGGTCAAGAAATAAGATCCCCAGGAAACCATCTGAAGTCAAGAGAGAGGCTTGGTACTGATTTTCCCTCAGTGAAAAGCAGGAACCAACCTTGCTGACAATCTTTTCTCATACTTCTAGCCTCCAGAACTGTGAGATAATGAAGTTCTTTTTTTTTAGCTACCCAATTTGTAGTACTTTTAAAATGGCAATAAGAAAACTAATACATCATCATACATTATATAAATATACATTTATCATGAAGATTATTTAGTTAATATCTTATTTGCACATAGCAACAAAAAATTGTTAACAGCAGGGGCTGTATCTATTTTATTTGCAATTATATTTCTTATTATTGCATGGCATATAATAGATACTTAATAAAAATTAATTGAATAAAAATTCTGTTTCTCAATAAAGGGTTTACCATTATAATGACTAGGAGAAATTCTGCATACAGTTTATCTATCAAATTATGTGGTTGCAAATTCAAGGGATACAGGATTTCTTCTGAAACTCTGTGCTTGATGTGGGCAAAGAAAGGAAGCTTCTTAGTTGAGTGGGATTCATGTATCTGATGATAGGGTCTTTTATATAAATAAAATAAATAAATATAGCCTAGGTCTTTTCACCTAAGCTATATTTACTCAGTTTTGGCCATAGCAACAGAATATGTGCAAAGTCTGAGCTAGTAGTGTGTGGAACGCGATGACAGCACCATATGGGGAATTGTGTGGTGTCTGGATGACGGGCCACATTTTAGTGTTTAATTTAAGAAGATCTGATTTTGACAGTAAGAGTTGAGGATTAAAAAAAGTAGCCCTAAGCGATCAATATGGACTAGAACTGTGCAATAATTAAAACAAACAAACAAACAAACAGCTAGTTGTTGTATAACTCACTATTGTCTATTTTTATATATAATGCTTTCACATGAAATAATATTTCATCCTCATGCACTTAATCTGCATTATAAATGCATATCATCATTTTCCATGTAAGAAATCTGCCCCATTTTTCTTTGTTTCATAATATTCATTTTGGCTAATTGTTTTATTATTGAGTTTAAAGATACTCTTTTTTAGCTATTTTTAATGGCATATAAATATATTTAAATCATTATCACAACAGAGTTTTGGCCACAGATTGATTTTTATAAATTAGAGCATATGGATTAGCATAAGGAGTAAGACAAACCAGAGTTCATTCCAGAGAAACATATGTCATTTCCTTGTTTGGTGTCACTAACATTAGATAGATAAAACAAATTTGATTACAAAATATTTCTTTCTAAATATGTATATGTTATATTTTTGAACAGAATATTTTATTCATGAGTATAGTTAACATATGCATTCATATTTCTGTGCTAATTAATTGTAATTTCCCCCCATTCTCCCAGCATAACTATGTAATTATGACATCACTAGATAAAAACACATTTACACAATTTGTAAAATAACGTTTTAATCGTCCATTAATATACAATTTTGCATATGGAAGAAAGTGAATAAATTCAGTTTTATACATTAAAACAAAGAATGAGAAAGTAGTTCTAGAAAGTACACACACATATAATCAACACACACAGAGGCACACACCAGTACACATGAAGTTATTGGATCTAACTGTGATGCTTTGGGAGCAAATTTGCCAAGTTTAATTAATTTTGCCAAGTTTAATTAATTTTGCCAAGTTTAAATTAATTAAATTTTTGAATTTACAGCACAGTCCTTTAGGGATCTCAGTTTATGAAAGTTAATTTACAATTCTGTAAAAATAATTTAAAACAAATTTAAGCACTCAAAGTTTTTCTCAAATACCATAAAACTTTCCATAATACATATTTTAAATACATAGGAAACTAACCATGAAGTTTAATTTTATCTATTTCTAAGTGACAGATTAAATATTTAGTATTTTGGAGATGCTTCAAAATAAAAAAAAATCTTTAAAAATAAAGCATCCACACTCTTAACTATTACTAGAGATTTTCTCATATATTATTTTAAGAACTGGTATGACAGAATCAAACATTCTGTTCAGAAATGTTATTTTGGAATTTTAAAAGGGCAGAGACTAGAAAGTTAAAATTTTATTTAGGGAATCATTTAACAAAATTTAAGCATTAAGACACAAAACCCCCAGGGAAAAACTGCAAATAAAGTGAATGTCTCCTCTGTAAAGCCAAAGGCTCGTTTGTTCTCTGTATTATCCTAGAGCTAGAGAATAATAGTACCAGCGAGATGAGAATTACTGACAGTGGTCACCAAAAGAAACCCAATGTGCAAACAAAATGAGGTCATGTTGTTCTCTGAACTGTCTTCCAATGGACCTTGATCCATTAGGATAAAAACTCAGAACTGGCCACAGGTTTCATGGAAAGGCCTGAATTGTTTGTTCTAAATAAAACCGGACTTTTCTACAGTTTTCGTACCGAACTTGTTGATGATAAGATACCATTTAGAAAAGGCCTTAAAAATGACTGTGCCCTATATATAGATAAATGCATCAACCGAAAGACATAGACTGGCTGGGCAGATGAAAACATATACCCGTATGCACTTCCACTTACCACATTACTCTGCTTGCTGCTAAGTCACTTCAGTCGTGTCTGACTGTGCAACCCCATGGACTGCAGCCTACCAGGCCCCTCTGTCCATGGGATTTTCCAGGCAAGAGTACTGGAGTGGGGTGCCATCGCCTTCTCCCACTCTGCTTGAGTTGTATGTAATATTTTTTTTCTGATAGAACTCCCACAAAATTGTATTTTATTGCATTTTTTACTTTTTTATCTCTTTTTTTAAATTTAAATTTTGTATGTAAATTGTATGCAATTGTTTAATATTGTTAGGTTAATCAAGTTCCCATTATGGCTTGAAATTGTAATTTTCTTTTATTTTTTGTCTGGCTATTGACTGCGAAAGCTGATAAACGTCTTTTACTATTGTGATTGCATGCATCCCAGTCACTTCAGTCGTGTCTCTTTGTGACCCCATGGACCATAGCCCATCAGGCTACTCTGTCCATAGTATTCTCCAGGCAAGAATACTACAGTGGATTGCCATTTCCTCCTCCAAGGTGTCTTCCTGACTCAGGGATCGGACTCACATTTCTTATGTCTCCTGCATTGGCAGGCAGGTTCTTCACCACTGGCACCACCTTGGAAGCCTTAATGTAACTATTACTCACTTAATATCATTGTATCAGGATTGGTCAACAGAAAAATAATAGAATTCTGTATCACCAAAACTACCATGTAATAAAAAAACCTGTAATCACTTTTTAAAATCCAAATGATTATAAGAATTATCTTGAAATTTTTTGAAAAATACCAATGCCTATGTATTTTTTTCTCCAAAGCTCCAGATATGTTTCTAACGAGCAGCCATGTTCAAAAACAACTGGACTATACAGTGGTATTTTACTTTTATCTAGTTTGTTTCACTTTTTCTGTTTCATATTCAGGGCTCCACTTTCACTTAGTTTATATTTTCCAATTTCTCCATCTCACCTTTTTTTTTTTTTGAAGTTCTTTCTCAAGCCTTTATCAATCATAGTAGAAAGGCTTTTGTATACATTATATATAAATAGTATTATAATATATATATTTCAGAGAGCTTATGAGTTTTTGCCTAACAAAAGATTTTGTGACATTTTGATTCCACTAGACTTAGTATGAATAGGTTGCCAGATTTCTAATTAAAAGAAAAAAGATAAGCAACAAAGTTTTACTGTATAACACATAGAACTATAGTCAATATCTTGTAATAACCTATAATGGAAATTAATTTTAAAAATGATATGTGTATACATATAATTTAATCACATTGCTATGCACCTGGAACATTGTAAATCAACTATACTTCGAGAGATGTTATGGGAGGGAGGTGGGGGGCGTTCATGTTTGGGAACTTATGTAAGAATTAAAGATTTTAAAATTAAAAAAAAAATGCATAGTTTTAAAAATGGCCATGCCCAATAACACATCAGCGACTACTAAATGGTGACAAAGTACCTTTGGTGTTCCTTTCTCATCAGATCTTGGTAATGGATTTGTAAAATGGAATGAAGCACAGCAAAAGTAATTTCTTTCTCTTTTGCCTACTAAATTTTTTTCTCAATTCAGAACCAAAGTGAGAAAATAATTTTGAATAGACTTTGTGGGACTTTCTCTGAGCCTGACAGATTATAGGTAGGAAAACAGACGCTGGCACCATTTACAGCCCTCTCTTTGGCTTTCACTTGGTCTTCTACCATGGTGGTGCCGGTGGTAAAGAATCTGCCTGAGATTGCAGGAGACGCAAGAGATGCAGGTTTGATGCCTGGGTTGAGACGATTCCCTGGAGAAGGGAATGGCAGTGGGTAGTCCAGTATTTCTGCCTGGAGAATTCCATGGACAGAGGAGCCTAGTGGGTTACAATCCATGGGAGCTGCAAAGAGTCGGACATGACTGAACTTTGGCTTTTATTTGAGCTTCTCCCAAGCTGACAGCAGGTTGAGTCAATTTATCTATGTACTTATCATTTATTGAGAGGAGTAAACACTTTTGGAATGGATTTTGGCAGACCCAACCAAGATGGTTGGATGGTATTACTGACTCAATGGCCATGAGTTTGAGCAAAGTCCGGGAAATGGTGAAGGACAGGGAAGTCTGGCGTGCTGCAGTCCATGGGGTTGCAAAGAGTTGGACATGACTGAGGGACTAACACTTCAAAGTAGAGGCAAGGAAGTCAATGGAGGCCCCAGAATAAATTATCATGTTTGTTAGAGACAGCAACAGGCATCCAGTAGTTTCCATTAACTAGTAAGATTGGGAGCAAACGATGGGGAAATGTTCCTGAGCAAGTCCTGCTAGTAATGATTTTCACCCAGAACACTGCATTGTGTGAGAATGAAAACAGCAGGCAGTCACAGCTGTGATGATCCTTGGGGTTCAGGCTCAGTCATGTGGCCCTGGGATCCTCTGATGAGCTGGCTTTACCTGAAGAAATGCTTTGATATTTATGCCTTGTCTCTGCTATTAGAAGGCTCCCAGAAATTGTCTTGAATCTTTACATCTTCCAACTGTCATGGACATGGCATATTTGAAAGAGCTTACCCTGTGGACCCTGGCTGGATTGCTGGGGATTCCTTCCCACACTTTTAAACATAGAAACTAGGACAAGCTACACGTACCATGGGTGTTAGCAGCTGGACCAGGGGACATTTCTTAGTTGCAATGATTATCACAGGCACTGGTGATCAACAATAAAACAGATGTTAGATTCTGAATAAACCAGAGGCAAGTTATTCATCTCAAACAGGAGAAAATAAGCTAGAATTCAGAAGGACAAGAATGGAACAGTCATGTCATTAGATGAAAGTCAATATGAATGTGACATAATTTGAAGCTATTCAATTGTGCAAAAGTGTAAATAAAACATGACCCTTTCTGATGGCCAATCTTAAAGAAAGTCAACCCTGAATACTCATTGGAAAGACTGATGCTCAAGCTGAAGCTCCAGTACTGATGCTTCAGCTGAAGCTGTCAACTGATGTGGACAGCCAGCTCATTGGAAAAGTCTCTGACGCTTGGAAAGATTGAAGGTAGGAGAAGAGGGTGTCAGAGGATGAGATGGCTGGGTGGCATCACTGATGCAATTGACATGAATTTGGGCAAACTCTGGGAGATGGTGAGGGACAGGGAGGACTGGCCTGCTGCAGTCCTTAGGATCGAACACAGCTAGGAGACTGAACAGCAACAACTCTGATGATTAAAAAACACTGGGCATTTGGACATCCCCATACAAGAATTTGATTTGTAATAGGTTAGACTTCTTTCATTTATAGAGTTTACATATTTATCACTCAATTTTATACTGGCAATTTTTCAGTTTCAAAACTTACCAATTTCTTGAAGTGGTACTTTGTTGTTGCTTTTCTGTTCTTTGAGAAAGAGGTAAATGTGAATTCCTTTATTAAAAAAAATGTTCCTTGTAGATACTAAGTAAGAAATATTATCAACAATGGTATTTTGCCTTATGTACATATTTATCAAAATGCCATTATATTAAAAGAAATAATAGAAAGAGTGATTTACAAATTAATTAATTTATTTTATTTGGAGGCTAATTACTTTAAAATGTTGCAGTGGTTTTTACTGTACATTGACATGAATCAGCCATGGGTGTACATGTGTCCCCCATCCTGAACCCCCCTCCCACCTCCCACCCAATCCCATCTCTCTGAGTCATCCCAGTGCACCAACCCTGAGCACCCTGTCTCATGCTTTGAACCTGGACTGGAGACCTATTTCACACATGGCAATATACATGTTTCAATGCTATTCTCTCAAATCATCCCACCCTTACCTTCTCTCACGAGTCCAAAATCTGCTCTTTATATCTTTATATCTCTTTTGCTGTCTCGTATATAGGGTCATTGTTACCATTTTTTTAAATTCCATATATATTCATTCAGTTCAGTTGAGTTCAGTCGCTCAGTTGTGTCCGATTCTTTGCGACCCCATGAATTGCAGCACGCCAGGCCTCCGCGTCCATCACCAAGTCCCGGAGTTCACTCAGACTCGCGTCCATCGATCAGTGATGCCATCCAGCCATCTCATCCTCTGTCGTCGCCTTCTTCTCCTGCCCCTAATCCCTCCCAGCATCAAAATATTTTCCAATGAGTCAACTCTTCGCATGAGGTGGCCAAACTACTGGAGTTTCAGCTTTAACATCATTCCTTCCAAAGAAATCCCAGGGCTGATCTCCTGCAGAATGGACTGGTTGGATCTCCTTGCAGTCTAAGGGACTCTCAAGAGTCTTCTCCAAAACCACAGTTCAAAAGCATCAATTCTTCGGTGCTCAGCCTTCTTCACAGTCCAACTCTCACATCCATACGTGACCGCAGGAAAAACCATAGCCTTGACTAGACGGACCTTAGTCGGCAAAGTAACGTCTCTGCTTTTGAATATGCTACTAGGTTGGTCATAACTTTCCTTCCAAGGAGTAAGCATCTTTTAATTTCATGGCTGTAGTCACCATCTGCAGTGATTTTGGAGCCCCCCAAAATAAAGTGTGATGCTGTTTCTACTGTTTCCCCATCTATTTCCCATGGAGTGATGGGACCAGATGCCATGATCTTTGTTTTCTGAATGGTGAGCTTTAAGCCAATTTTTTCACTCTCCTCTTTCGCTTTCATCAAGAGGCTTTTTAGTTCCTCTTCACTTTCTGCCATAACGGTGGTGTCATCTGCATATCTGAGGTTATTGATATTTCTCCTGGCAATCTGGATTCCAGCTTGTGTTTCTTCCAGTCCAGTGTTTCTCATGATGTACTCTGCATATAAGTTAAATAAGCAGGGTGACAATATACAGCCTCGACATACTCCTTCTCCTATTTGGAACCAGTCTGTTGTTCTATGTCCAGTTCTTACTGTTGCTTCCTGACCTGCATACAGATTTCTCTGGAGGCAGGTTAGGTGGTCTGGTATTCCCATCTCTCTTAGAATTTTCCACAGTTTATTGTGATCCACACAGTTGAAGGCTTTGGCATAGTCAATAAAGCAGAAATAGATGTTTTTCTGGAACTCTCTTGCTTTTTCCATGATCCAGTGGATGTTGGCAATTTGATCTCTGGTTCCTCTGCCTTTTCTAAAACCAACTTGAACATCAGGAAGTTCATGGTTCACGTATTGCTGAAGCCTGGCTTGGAGAATTTTGAGCATTACTTTACTAGCATGTGAGATGAGTACAATTGTGCAATAGTTTGAGCATTTCTTGGCATTGCCTTTCTTTGGGATTGGAATGAAAACTGTAGTATACTGTATTGGTGTTTTTCTTTCTGCCTTACTTCACTCTGTGTAATAGCCTCCAGTTTCATCCACTTCATTAGACTGATTCAAATGCATTCTTTTTAATAGGTGAGGAATAGTCCATTGTATATATGTACCACAGCAGACAGTGGAATTTTAAATAAGCTTTCCTTTTTATATGAAGTTTTAGAATGTTAGATTATACTGAAAAAGTGCATATGTATCAAATAATATTTCCGTGGCCAGTCACCACGTGACCAGAATTAAAATATAGGAAAAAATCTCCTCATGATGGGTAGACTGATACTACACAATCATTTGACTTAACAATGAAAATTTTATTCTCAAAATGAAAGTATTAGATAAAATTGATACTGATGAATAATATATACTGAGCATGGAAAAGAAATATTTTAATGGAAGATCAGCACATAAATGCACATATTCACTTTATTTGTTTCAGAACATTCGCTTTCTTTGTGGAATACTTTGCTCAGTCTGGTCTGTTTCCATGTTGTTTTCTCAGTGTAATTGATCTGAGGAGTCTGGTTTGCCATCACTCTAAGAATTGGATAGATTGGATGAACAAGAGGAAAAAAATGGAAGAGAAATGGAACGAGAATATTGAAGTGTATGAATAGTGTACAGTGAAGTGTACAGGAAAAGGAGGAAGATCATTATTCAGAAAGCAAACACCAGTATTTCATTAGTTTGAAAGATTTTATTTTAACAAATCAAATTAGTTTAGTAGGCAAATAACCTCTTTGGCAGAATTTCAATACCTCTACCTAAAGCAGTGTTTCTAAATAATGACCTTTAATTAACTTCATTCATTTGCAACTTTAGTTGATCAGGAAAAGCTTATTTTTCCTTGATTTTTTTTTTAAGTCAAAGAGCTCTTACCAAATAATCTGAAATTGACTCATCATTATCACTTTTGATAATTTTTATCAGTTTTGTTCTAGGGGCATTTGAATTTGTTCTAGGGACATTTGAATTTTACAGAAATCAAAACTTACATGTTGGTAGTATGTGTTGATTCTAGATTTTCTTCCAGCAGTGTTCTTTCTTAATATTAGAAGTAGAATGAAGGTGTGCGTTTTGGATTGTTTATGAAGAGGCAGTGATGGCATATTCTTGGTGCGTGCGTGCTCACTTGCTTCAGTTATGTCCGATCCTTTGCAACCCTATGGACTATAACCCATCAGGATTCTCTGTCCATGGGATTCTCCAGGCAAGAATGATTGCCAGGACCCCTCCAGGGGATCTTCCCCACCCAGGGGTAGAACCTGTGTCTCCTGCATTGCAGGTAGATTCTTTATCCACTGAGCCACCTGTGAAGCCCAAAGGAGTACTCTGGATATGGTTTATTTTCTATTCTTCAGTTCCTTTTGTATGGGATCTTACAGGTGGCTAAGAAGAGTTAGAAAATGTCTGTATAGCTGGTACTGAGTGGAGATAATTGGCTTCAACTGTAATGAAAGACCTTGACTTTATAAGACATCTTCTCAGCAACAAATTGTATGGGACCTAGATAAACAACAAATTAATTGGGGCCTAGATAAAAATTATAAGGCTAAGGAATAAACTTTGAGTGGCTGTCATACACAGTATATGTTCAGTCCCTAGTCAACAATTGCATGCATGCATGAATAAATGAAAGAATAAAATAATATAGACCAGTGACTTTCTGATTTCAAAATACTTCTAAACTATTTTCATGGATAATAATCAGAACCTCAGCATAGATTTTATTTCAAGTTAGATTTTGGAGTTCTGAAGTAAAGAGAAGAAATAATAATGTGCTGTGTGGTGTAGTGAAAGGTTAGAAGCTGGGCTAAGGGCTGAAGCCCACCAGTCTCCTCTGTCCATGGGATTGTCCAGGGAAGAACACTAGAGTTGGTTGCCAGGCCCTCTTCCAAGGGATTTTGCCTTTTAAAAGATGGACAGGCAGTTGATATAAAGCCCACTCTCACCTTTGCAAGCTGGGCTTTCATGCCATCCATTCTTCCTTTTTTATTAGAGTATAATTGCTTTACAATGCTGTGTTGGTCTCTTCTGTACAATTAAATAAATCAGCTATATGCACACATATATCCCCTCCCCCTTGAGCACCCATCTAGGTCGTTACAGAGCACTGAGCTGAGCTCCCTGTACTTCATAGCATGTTTCTACTAGCTAGCTACATGCATATAGTGTATATATACACAGGTAGTGTATATATGTCAATCTCGATCTCCCATTTTGTCCCTCTTCTTCTCCTTCCCCTGAATCCACATATCTGTTCTCTACATCTGGGTCTCTACTCCTGCCCTGGAAATAGGTTCATCTGTACTATTTTTCTAAATTTCACATATATGCATTAATATATGATATTTGTTTTTTCTTTTTGTGAATTACTTCACTCTGTATGACAGACTCTACAATCCCACTACTGGACATATACCCTAAGAAAACCATAATTCAAAAGGATACACATATCCCACTGTTCATTGCAGCACTGTTTACAACAGCCATCCATTTTTTCCCCAACATTTTCTCACCTTCTCTTTTCTAGAGCTCTCCTGTGTTACTTCTCCTGTGTTGCATCTCCTCATTGTCGGGCACTTGTTTCTAATTCGAGGGAACACATGACTGTTCTTTAGAGGAGTAGCATTCCTCAAAATTTAGAAGCCTAACATACTGACACTGCATTCAAGGAGGAAATAAGATTTGTACACTGGCTTACAAATCAAAGTATGATTTGTGATACTTGTTTCCATGGGAAAATATGGTCTGAGGTTCATTTAGCTTCAAAGCATTTTTGGAATGTGATACATTGGTGAGTTGGAGATAATGATTTCAAATTTCAGATTTAAACAGAAATTAATTAGTAGAAATGTCTGCAATTCTTCCTGTAGCCTAGATACAATTATAGTTGCTTTCTTTCCTAAGTATAAATTTAAATTAAAATAAACAATATTCAACCATCTTGATTAAATCCAATTTTCTCTTAATTTAAATGAAGAAAATAAATTTTTAAAGAAGGTAGCTAAAAGAACAGAGTCATGTGGCTTCTGTAAGCATTTTTCAAATTATATTATTGCTTTAGATAATAATAGATTTAGAATTTTGTATATGTCTATATAACAATTCATTAGGAGGACTGATACTGAATCAGAAGCTCCAACACTTTGGCCACCTGATGAGACTCATTGGAAAAGACCCTGATGCTGGGAAAGATTGAGAACACGAGAAGAGGGTGACAGAGGATGAGATGGTTGGATGGCATCATTGACTCAAGGAGCATGCGTTTGAGCAAACTCTGAAAGACAGTGAAGTACAGGGCAGTGTGGCCTGCTGCAGTCCATGGGGTTGCAGACAGGTGGACATGACTTGGCAACTCAACAGCAACAACAAATGACAACTGATGCTTGAAAGTTAAACAACATAGGAAATTTTTACATTCTTGCTGAATACAAAACAGGGGAAAAAACTTGAACTGAAAATCAGAATATACATGCTCCAAAAAAGTAATTTGTAAGTCATTTTAATTCCCCAATGTTTTAGTTTACTAAATAAAGGTTTAGGATGGTACACTGAATAGTGTAGAATTATGAAGATTAAAACCATAATAAACAACAAAACTTTGGTGAAATTGATTGGAAAGAACTCTAATAGCAACATTTCCTTAGTGTGAAATACAGTGATCCCTGATAGGAGAAGTTCCATTGAAGATATTAAACTGCGTTAGAAACACAGGGTAGAAGACCAATAAAATGACCAGTTCTATAAAGGTACATGGAAATATTTCAGTTTTCACTGAAATACAGTAATAAATAACAAAGTTAAGTGAATTTCAGTGCTATTCTCTGTACTGTAAAATAATAGGAGATATGCAACCAATTTTCATTTGTCTCCCCTTGGTCAATAGGAACTTTCTGAATTTTTCTCCCCCAGTTTATGAATGTGTGCATGTGTGTGTTTGATAACATTCATAGTAAAAGTTTACTTTTCCTTACATTTACACCTCAGATTTGTTGGCTCAAATTTCCCATTTCATCTTGTCAACAATCCAGACACAGATTAACCTGGATACTTGAGATGAAAACACACATACCACACACACACAGACAGACACACAGACCCTGGATCATTTTTACTTGGACTTGTTAGCAGAAAGGGAGTGTTTTGACCCTGGACTCATAGACAGATATTTTCCTATGAAAACTTCATTCTAGAACTTGTGACATCACCTAGTTACACACTTACTTTCTGACTTCCTCCTTTTTAACAGGGCAAAGTGTACAATCCTAAGACCATTTGCTTTTCTATGTCTACCTGTCAAGTGGTAAACTTCCTAAGAAGCAGTGACTTCTGAAGCCACTAGACCAGACCGCCCCATTCCTGCATTAAGTAGACAGTGGGTTCAAGTAGATTAATATTGTTACTACGGGCACAGAGGACAGCCTGGGGTTCCTATTTGCACAGCTTTCTCTTTCCTCCAGCCTCCTGCCCAGTCATATGGAGACGCAGTGGGTCCTGGCCACACCTGAGGAACACTGACTCTCGAGAAAACCCCAGCCTTACAAGGAGACAGCTTCCACCAGTCCTTTCCTCCAGATACATCACCATCCTTATCACCCTGGAATGTGTAAGGAGATGGAAGTCTGTAGCTTTATGACCCTGGAATTTAAACAAATCTGCCTCTTGCCTTGTTTTTCAGCTGCTGTGTCCAACTCATTGCGAACGCATGTACTGCAGCATGCAAGGCTTCCCTGTCCATCATCGTGTCCTGGAGTTTGCTCAAATTTTTCCCCATTGAGTCAGTGATGCCATCCAACCATCTCATCTTTTGTTGCCCCCTTCTCCTCCTGCCCTCAATCTTTCCCAGCATCAGGGTCTTTTCCAATGATTCAGCCCTACACATCAGGTGGCCAAAGTATTGGAGCTTCTGCTTCAACATCAGTCCTTCCAATGAATATTCAGGACTGATTTCCTTTAGGATTGACTGGTTTGATTCACTTGCAGTCCAAGGAACTCTTAAGAGTCTTCTCCAGCAGCACAATTTGAGAGGATAAATCCTTCAGCATTCAGCCTTCTTTATATTCCGGCTCTCAATTCTATACACGACTACTGAAAAATTCATAGCTTTGACTATATGGGCCTTTGTCTGAAAAGTGATGTCTCTGCTTTTTAGCATGAGGTTTAGATTTGTCATAGCTTTCCGTTCAAGGAGCAAGTGTTTTTTAATTTTATGCTTGGAGTCACCATTTGCAGTGATTTGGATAGTGTTGTCAGTACCTTTTGCTCAGAAAATGTATTGATATGGTGGATCCTAGGCGAATTATCTCCAAACACTATCTTTCCCTTTTGCAGAAACTTTACTCATTTTGCATTTTTAAATGTATTACAAAAACAAAATTTTGTAATTTTCCTAATTATTCTCCAAGGCAGCAATTCTCATGTGTTTTACTAGTTAGAACAAATGAATAAGCTAGAATTTGAGGTAAAATGATTTTGCAATTAAGAAAGAATAAAGTATTTTTTCTTGACCAAAAATCTTGACTTTGATTCCCTTTTCATGTTGGGGCACTGTTAGCAGGGCTTTACAGACAGAAATAAATTTGGAAGTATGCATGACTCTCTGGAAAATTCTTATATGATGATGACTTTATAGAAGTATAGACATTCATGTATATCTAAAGAGGAATTAAAAAAAAACAACAAAAAACATGTTGTTTATGTGAAATTAACAAATGCTAAGTTACTAGATACAAAGTCATATTTTCATACCTCTGTAGCACCTGAAATAAGTGTCAGTTAAGTCAGGCCACCATCAAATGTGCCTTTTGATTAAATATTCTTCTCTATAACCAGATGTCTTAGGGTGATGTGGTAGCCGTGCTCCATGCCTTACAACAGAACAACGTTGGAGTGTGAGTAAGAAACGTATGTGTCTAGCAGTTAGCACTCACATATCCAACACAAGAGTTTAGGAGAGCTTTTGGTTGCTGAACAAGCATCTTGCAGAAAACCTGCTCATAGTGCTTTTGCCTTATAGATTCTTGAGAATTTTCACAAATGCTTAACTTCATTTACTGCCAGATACCTATAGGGAAGCTAGCTCAGAATTAATACTTTGCAGAGAATCAAAAAGTCACGTGTTTCGTGTTTCAAATTTGGTAAGACAGTTGAGCAAAGCATCTTAACTTTTTCAATATTGGAAACTTGTTGTTCAGGTACAAAACTAGATTTGGGGCTCCGTTAAAGGTTAGTTGGGTCACTAAGTGAGTAAAGGCTGCCTCAGTGTTCTGGTTCTATCAAGAGGTGGGATGATACATGATAACATACCTGGTGCTTTTCCAGCAGGAATCCTTGAAGAAGCACCTCTGAAGAAGGACTAAGTCTAGGGGGACCTGGTGGGAGTGCTGGAGGATGAACTGATCTTTGTGATGAGGCCCTCATCTCTCTGAACCCTTGGAGAGTCATAAAAAGCTAAATGTTAATCCTGAACAATTATAAAAGCTAGCCCTCCTTGCTCAGCATACATGTATGCTCATTCGCTTCAGTTGTGTCCAATTCTTTGTGATGCTATGGACTGTAGCCTACCAGACTCCTGTGTCCATGTGATTTCCCAGGCAAGAATACTGGAGTGGGTTGCCACGCCTTTCTCCTGAATCTTCCCGACCCAGGAACTGAACCAGAATTTCCTGCATCTCCTGCATTGCAGGTGGATTCTTTACTGCTGAGTCACTGGGGGAGCCCCCTAGCTCAGCAGTAGCTTCCAAAAACATAAAGCCATGGGCTCATATATATACGACTTTGGGGGAATTGTTCTCTGTTATCCCTAAACTGAGGGTATGTGCTTAGTCACAAAGTTGTGCCTGACACTCTGCAACCCATGGACTATAGCCCACCAGGCTTCTCTGTCCATGGGATTCTCCAGGAAAGGATATCAAAGTGGGTGGCTGTTCCCTTCCCCAAGGGATCTTCCAGACCCAGGGATCGAATCTGCATCTCCTGCATTGCAGGCAGATTCTTTACCATCTGAGCCACATAATGCTCATCTTTTTCAAAGTTAACCAATGATGAGATTTAACACATTCATTAATGAGTAAAGTGGTTTGAAAATGTGTAATGTGGTACATAATTATTAAGTACAATTAAGGAGGCAGTACAGTGTTCAATAAAGTCTGGATATATAAAGTCTTTATTAGAGTTTTCGCATTTGAAACACTCAGTTATGTTATTAGGCATTCCTAAAAGGACACTGCCATTAGACATTACAAAACAACTTCACACTTTCCAAAATACAAGGTCATGAACCCATGTTCTTAAGGACAATCTCATTATGCATCTGGAATAAATGTGTCAGAATTATCCAGTTTCAAATAATATGTCAGTACCGATGTGAAGATTTCATCACAGTTAACTCAAAGAAAGAATATTTTGCTTAAGATTGTTGACATGTGGTCTGCTTGAAATGAGAGCTCAGTGGCATGAACATTGTGGTTTTGTAAGGCGTAACACAATCAGACTAAAATAAGCCTTGCTCAAACCACAATCTGAAAGGGTACTTGTGCTGGATTTTGCTTATTCTGGATACCGCAAACTTGATTTTAATGGTTAGGGAGTTTCCACTCATTCTTAAGCAAAATGGGAGCATCAGTTCAGTTCAGTTCAGTTCAGTCACTCAGTTATGTCTGACTCTTTATGACCCCATGAATCACAGCACGCTAGGCTTCCCTGTCCATCACCAACTCCCGGAGTTCACCCAAACTCATGTGCATTGAGTCGGTGATGCCATCCACCCATCTCATCCTCTGTCGTCCCTTTCTCCTCTTGCCCCCAATCCCTCCCAGCATCAGAGTCTTTTCCAGTGAGTCAACTCTTCACATGAGGTGGCCAAAGTATTAGAGTTTCAGCCTCAGCATCAGTCCTTCCAGTGAACACTCAGGACTGGTCTCCTTTAGGATGGACTGGTTGGATCTCCTTGCAGTCCAAGAGACTCTCAAGAGTCTTCTCCAACACCACAGTCCAAAAGCATCAATTCTTCGGCTCTCAGCTTTCTTCACAGTCCAACTCTCATATCCATACATGGCCACTGGGAAAACCATAGCCTTGACTAGACGGACCTTTGTTGGCAAAGTAATATCTCTGCTTTTTAATGTGCTATCTAGGTTGGTTACAACTTTCATTCCAAGGAGTAAGCATCTTTTAATTTCATGGCTGGAATCACCATCTGCAGTGATTTTGAAGCCGAAAATAAAGTCTGACACTGTTTCCCCTGTTTCCCTATCTATTTCCCATGAAGTGATGGGACCGGATGCCATGATCTTCATTTTCTGAATGTTGAGCTTTAAGCCAACTTTTTCACTCTCTTTCACTTTCATCAAGAGGCTTTTGAGTTCCTCTTCACTTTCTGCCATAAGGTTGGTGTCATCTGCATATCTGAGATTATTGATATTTCTCCCGGCAATCTTGACTCCAGCTTGTGCTTCCTCCAGCCCAGCATTTCTTATGATGTACTCTGCATATAAGTTAAATAAGCAGGGTGACAATATACAGTTGATGTGCTCCTTTTCCTATCTGGAACCAGTGGGTGGATTCAAATCCTTGACTTACAATTCAGTAGAAACACTACATACAGCTTCCTTGGTTACAGGTAATATACATGCAAATGGTAGGAAGCATGTAACTGAATACAGAGTTATAATGATCATATCTCTCTGATTTCAAAATTACAACTGATAGAGACCCCATTTTCTGGATTAGGGACAAGTCTGGAATTTCTCTAAAGAAATTCCCTCACTGACTGAATTGTTGAGAGCTGCAGGCATTTATTTATTCGATACCATTCCAGCATCCCAATTCTATTTAAAGACTAACTAGAGAGCTCCTCCATGCTCAAGGGAGACCACGTGTCCGTCTGTCTGTGCTCTCATTGCTCTCCTGATGCATTTCTCCAGCAAGCTGTCACCATGCCGTCCGGGTGTGGGAACCACATGCCCAGGTTGGCACAGACCCTGCCTGCCTGGAAGGTGGAGGGACTCTTGCTTGGACTTCTTCAGTCAGGGACACTTGTTGATATTCATGTGCTCAAACCTTTTCCTGGAAGCACAGTTTCTTAGCCAGGATGGACCATCCAGTCTGGGCTTCCAGCATCGGCTGCTCGTTTTCCCAGGACCAGCTGTGGCAAGAAAGCGATGTCACAGCCCTGATCTCCCCTCCCGCATGAAGTTCCCTTTGGGGGCCTTTGATGTCCTTTTCTGCCAATGTGGTTGGGATGATCTCAGTCTATCAGAGTCTGGTCTCATTTTTAACGATATGTTATTAAAACTTGGTCCTAGTTCAAGAACAATAATAAAAGCTTCAACTCCTGACAATATACAAATTTTCCATTTATAAATCTAACTTTTAAGCATAGATGAAAGATATTGCCATTGAATATTTTTATCTGCTGGATTTCATTAAGGAGATTTTGAGGGATTTGTGGGGGTGATGGAGGTTTGAAACCATGAAGGGCAATTTCCCAACATGCAGGAAAAGTCACAATTACTTTCATCATTAGTTAGGTAATTTTCTAAGGGTAGATAAAGAAAAGATTCTGTTTTAAAATAACAAGAGTCCTGGAAATCTCATCTAAGGAACTGGAAATAACTTGTCAGTAGTTTTTGTTTCTTTATGCTCTAAATTCATTTTTAGTAACAGTGGAAGCAATTTGAAATGAAATACAACCCTTAAAGCAAATGAAGCAGAAATGAATGCCAGCAGTAAATGGCAAGAAGAAATATAGTTCAGTGTGTTCTTCAGAAATCCTGTCCCTTGGAACTAAATGTTGAAAGTTTCTTATTCTTATTTTTTGAAATTTTATAATCATGAAGCTACCCATTGATATTAAAACTAGTTCTATCACACTATGTTCATTTGTCCTCTTAATAGAACAAGTGTGGCCTCAAGTAGATCTGTTCAGTTCAGTTCAGATAAGTCACTCAGTCATGTCCAACTCTTTGCGACTCCATGAATCACAGCACATGACAGGCATTCCTGTCCATCACCAACTCCTTCTCTGAGATATTTTGTTTCCTTTAAGTGAAAAAAAAAATCCTCATTTTTAATTTATGAGGATTAAAGACAAAGTATCTGAAGCAGGACCTTTCCTATTGGTAGGCACTTAACACATGGTAGCAGCTATGATTGGGTTTCCCTGGTGGCTCAGAAGGTGAAGAATCTGCCTGCAATGCAAGAGACTTGGATTTGATCCCAGGATTGGGGAGATCCCCTGGAGAAGGGAATGGCTACTCACTCCAGTATTCTTGTCTGGAAAATTCCATAGACAGAGGAAACTGATGAGCTCCTCTGTCCGTGGGGTCACAAAGAGTTGGACACGAATGAGCGACTAACACACACATGCAGCACGTATAATTATTAAATCTGATATTAGCAAAATAATAATAATAATTTTTTCAATATTTGAAGTGTTAGCTATTTCTAGCCTTTGTAATAAATGTTTCTTAACAGTTTTTCAGTCCAAGTATCCAAAGTTGCTAGAAACAAAGATATTTGACAATATGGGGCTTTTCAAGAAGTATTAGTGGTAAAGAACTTGCTTGCCAGTGCAGGGGATGTGGGTTCAGTCTCTGGGTCAGGAAGATTTCCTGGAGGAGGAAATGGCAACCCACTCCCGTATTCTTGCCTGGAAAATTCCATGGACAGAGGAGCCTAGTGGGCTACAGTCCATGGAGTTGCAAAGAGTCAGACATGACTTAGCGACTAACACACACACACACATAATCATAATCAAAATGGGAAACAAAGCCATCTGGCAATAAAAAAGATGTTCTCAGCCTATGTGATAATCACATGAACTGCAGGGTAAATTAAAATGAAATAACTTTGAGAGTCCGTGTTTATAATGAAACTAAGCAGTTTATCTTAGGGAAACATTGAAGTAGTTTGTCAGGAACAGTGCTTACAGTTAGGAAGAAGTTCAGTGCCTGGCATCTTCAGTTTTGGTGTTTCTTTGACATTTTTATTGCCTACCTTCTTCTAAACCACTGCTTGTGTCTTTTCTTTGTAGCTAAACTTAAGTATTTTTCTTTGAAATCTATTTTCTGGTCAATTGTGCCTTTGTCTCCAAAGGACTTCCATAGACCCTCCTCTAATGGGTATTTTAACAATTCAGGAAACATTTATTTGACATATTCTGTGTAATCTACATTGCCCTGAGTCCTAAGATATGTATACATGAATAAAACTTGGCCCCTTCTTTAAAGAAATTGGTCTACATCTGGAGATGTCAAGGAAATAAATGATCTTTTCATAATAATACAATTTCATAAGAATATGGTCTCTTGGATGTGGAGGGGGAAAGTCAGTAAATGTTTCTTGGAGGAAAGTGAAGTTATCTCAGTCTTTATGAATAGAAAGTTCACAAGAAAGAGAAGTATAAGGCTGGAGTCCCCAGAACAGGGGACAGCATAAACAAAATTACAGAAGCAGGTATGGGAGTGATGTGCAAACTCTAAAAATAAAATTTGAAAAGGGGAGCTTGTATACACCTGTGGTGGATTCATGTCAATATATGGCAAAACCAGTACAGTATTGTAAAGTAAAATAAAGAAAAAGAAAAAAATAAAGTTTATCTGAAAGAAAAAATTAAAAAAAATTAAAAAAAAAGAATAAGGCTAGGAGCAGGTAGGAGAAGAGGTATAAGAAAAATAAGGTAGGGGCAGGAGATAAAGCTAGAGAGATCTATAGACACCTCCTGCATATGAGGCTAAAGTGGTTTGCCTTAATCTCAAAGTCAATGGAGGGCATTAGGAAGGAAAAGGTAAATAACGAATGACATTTTACTTAGAGTTCATAAGTGCTGAGTGGTAGTCACTAACGATACAGACTAACTCTGACCTATGCTAAAGACACTGAGACTTCAGAAAGACCTTGACAAATATAGAAAAAGGTATTCAATATTCATATTAAATCCATCACATGGATTCCATACCCTTCACCCAAAGCCCATATTCCCTCCAGAAAAATCTGGAGGAGTCACTCTTTACCAAGGACTTAAAAAAATATTGAGGAAAACACACATTTTACATTTTATTTACAATAGTGCTTTAATCATGGCTTTCTCTAAGCTAGAAATGCTGGTGGGATACTCTGCAAATGAAATGAACTGTTAGCTTGGGTTCATCCAGAGACAAGTGCCTCGAGAAAAAACTGCTACTATAAGGGAATGCAAAACCAGAAAAGTAGTGATGAGGCAGAGAAGAAGGAAGAATACCTTCTGGGCTGTGACAACAAATTTATTTTTTCCACTATTTGGAATCACATAAAACTAATAACTGGATTTTTTTTGGAGTGTCTTATAAATAACATTGTAGGACAGTCCACACAGAGGGATGAAGGGAGAAGAATTTATCCATCAACCACTGTCTCCTTTGCTCTCCTTCATTTTGCATTTGAAGTCCCCAAGACTGTCGACGTGATTTCACATCTGAAATTTCACAGGGAAACCCTTGAGCAGGAAATGAGTCACATGTGGTGACGCTGGCATGAAGTGACACACTTCGGTTATACTAACGTGGGGTTAGTCAGAGCCCATACAGACTTGGTCACTTCTATTGTGGCCTGGTAGAGATGGCTGTGGTCAACAGCCTTAGCAACAGCTGAGGCTGAGAAGAGTCTGCAGATTCTACGTGGTTACACCAAGGACAGTGGGGATGAGATGATCACAATGTGGCAGAGTTGGGAGGAGCATATATGCCATAAAGGGCTATACACTTATGATTTTCACAACACAAGGTGAGACAAGTATAATGATTAGACCTCTGAGATTTGTACAATCTCCTAAGCTCTTTCATATCAGCTAATTGATGGCAAGGTATCTTGGAGTGATACTACTGATGGTCAGCTCAATACACTCCTTCTTCAACTGTTTTAATATAATAAGTATCCCAACTCTCACGAATAGAGATTTGGCTCAAGCAAGCATCACTGAGATTATATGGTCCTTATCCAAATATTAGACAAACCTTCAGTATGCTCATGGACACAGAATGTTTGAAGGAAGAAAACAATTAAGTTTCCCTGGGAAAGAACCCTATACCATGACAAGAATATCCAGGAATCCTCTTCAGTTCAGTTCAGTTCAGTCACTCAGTTGTGTCTGACTCTTTGTGACCCCGTGAACTGCAGCACGCCAGGCGTTCCTGTCCATCACCAACTCCCAGAGTCCACCCAAACCCATGCCCATTGAGTCAGTGATGCTATCCAACCATCTCATTCTCTGTCATCCCCTTCTCCTCCTACCCTCAATCTTTACCAGCATCAGGGTCTTTTCTAGTGAGTCAGCTCTTCGCATCAGGTGGCCAAAGTATTCTTCCCCAAAATGGGTTTTGTTCATTTGCATAGATGGTGACTAGTGTGGGAAACATCCAGGCTTTTCAGGAGTGACTGGTGTTGGCTCTGAAGTGACCCTAATATCTCAGGACTCAGAATATCAAGAGATCAATATAGCTTTGACTGGAGTCCAAACCTCAAAAAGCCAACTGGGACCCTAACCATATCTTAAGCACACCAAGTTCATAAGATACCATTGGAGGCAGAAGTTCTTTACACCAAGAAGAACCTTCTCAATGATTAACATTTAAATTACTTTCTTGTAAATTCTCTAAACTCTCTTCTCTAATCGGTTATCTCATGTATAAATCTGTGCCACATGCACCCTCATCATCATCGTTGATGAACCCAACACCTCTCTTTCCTGAGTTAGCATCTGTGAAATGGAGTAGCTATTGGAAAAAACAGAGCCACACTCGTACACACACAAATCGGACTTATGTCAATATATAGTAGTGTTAACCACTGCATTTCTTTAGATGATTTGCTTTTTATGTTATTCATAGCCACAACTGCAAATCATTTCTGGTCTTCAAAAGTTCAAGTGGTTCCTTGTAATCTGCACTTTCTGCAAAGAGAAGCTTGTCTTCTTCTTGAATAACTAAATAAAAGCCACCAGATTGGAATTCCCTCAATTTTCCACCAGAAATATGAAAGTCAAATTGTATCTAAAATCACCCACTTCTTCTTTCACTTTGCAATACGGAAAGGGCCCTTCATGTTTCAAAGGATAATTTTTTCCACTTATGACATGGAGTTTAATTCCCAGAGACCTCACACTCACAGTGATCTCTCTCTCACCTGTTCTCCACTTTCTTCCTCCTTTCAGACCCTGGTTGAGTCCCTTTCAGAATACGAATATTTCCCTGCACTCTGTATTGTCCTCAGACTGTGCTATCTCTCAACCCCACCTCCTTCTCTTCATAGCTACAGTATAAAAGGGGATTTTCATAAGAGAAATGAGAAAACATTTGAAAAAAGGAATAAAGAAGACGTAGACCAGCCTTCTCAACTGACAGAGTACATGAGGTATGAGAAAATGAACAGTTTTACTTGAGAACGAGTCAATAGAAGATGCATCCTCAGCAGAAAGTCAGGTTTTCATGAAATCAGAACATTGAGATAACATTGAGGAAAGAGTCAGAGGATTTTATTGTCTTGCAAGACACATTTTAGTGGAAAAAATATTTAGCAAGTGGGAAAAAAGTGAGAGAGAATGAGAACACAAGATGAATTTATCTTAGGTCAAGAGAGCACAGTGAGTTCCTGTCACGAGATTGGTAGAGCAGTGTTTCCTAAAGAGAAAATTCAAGTACACTCAGGTTAAAACACATATTCCCAGCTTTCACCTCAGGTCTAATACCCAGATGTGGAAATTTGACTTTTAAACAAGTGCTGGGGGTAGTTTTTAGGATGAGATAAATATGAAAACTGTAGTTTTAGTGTGTGTGTGTGTGTGTGTGTGTGTGTGTGTGTGTTTATGTGTATGAGTCCTGGTATTTTGAATATCAGCTGTTAAACAAAGATGAGGACTTGGAGAATCTGAGTTCTAAGAGTTTCTTGAAGCCCCGTGGATTCTTGGGCCACACAGAGTCACCTGTGGCTTGGGCACGTGGCAGTTTTTCCTTGAGGTATAGTCCCTCAGAGATTCCTTCTGATCACCTAACTGGCATCTTCGGTTGGTGTAGTAAAAAAGGTGTAATGAGGCAAGTGAGTCTGAAGTTCTAATTGTATCATGACAATACTTTAAAGGTCTGGGGCTTCACAAAACTTTCAGGAATTTCAGTCCAGCAGTGGGGTTCACAGGGAACATCACGTTTTTGTCACATCTGAGTAGAAGGCTTTCATCATGTTCAGGCAAAACATTGCTATAAGGACAAATTAGGGCCATGGTAATGGGAAGATGAGGGACAGAGTCAAGAAATATTTGAGAGGAGTTTGTAACTGATTATGAGGAGAGACATAAAGACACAAGGTTTTTCTGCCTTGGGAGGCTAGGTAATCAGTGACACCATTGGCATCTCAAAAAATGCTGCAGATGAACTTACTATAAAGCAGAAACAGAGGCACAGATTTATGGGTGCCAAGGGGCAGGGGGTGAGATGAATAGGGAGCTTGGGATTGACATGTATATATATTATTGATGCTATGTATAAAATAGATAACTAATGAGAACCTATTTTATAGCACAAGGGGCTCTACTTAATGCTCTGTGGTGATGTAACTGGGAAGGAAATCTTGAAAATGGTATACATGATGTATACTTATAACTGACTCACTTTGCTGTACAGTCAAACTAACACAACCCTGTAAAATACCTACACTCTAATCAAAATTTTTTTAAAAAGGGGTTCAGATTACAGGAAAAATCTGTACTAACAAAAATTCTTGGGTTGTAAATTTTTCTTTAGAGTACTAAGGAGCCTAAATTAAGGAACAGAGTCAGTATCATGATATTTATCCATTGTTGTAACATAAGGAAACATCTGAAAATTAGATGAGGTTTCTTGTGGGAAGAAATTAAGGTAATGAACAGTGGGGTCTAGGCTGAATGAAGAATGAAGTGACAACAAAAGGAAGCTTGTATAAGGGATGAAAAAGGATAAATTTAAAGATCTTTTCCCTTTATTTTTATATTTTTAAATTTTTTTGATAGACTCATGGTGTTTAAAAAAATGCAAAATCTTTTCAACTCTTTCATCCAATTTGATATCCAAACATGAAAACAGAAGCATTTATGGATTTTTCGAGTCTGCTCTCCTAAATTCAACCTATATTCTTATGGGAGACATTTGTCCTTCTATGCCTTAAAGAGTCATCCCTAAATCCACTACTGGTACTAGCTAATTGGCTCAGAGAATTAATCAGGTGGCTACAAACCTTACCATCTGCTTTGAGCCCTCTCTCCAGTCTGGTCTCCTGGATTTCTCTGCCCTTGGCATCCTTACTTGGAAGCTTTCTCTCTGCCCAGCCCTAACAGATTGATTACCTATTTGGACAGTGTTCTGCAGTTTGGACCGTCGCCCCACCATGTGCTGCTTCTCAAATTACTCTGATGGTAACTGTGACCAGCAGAGAGTGGTGGCCCACCTTTCAACATCAGCTCCCAGGGCACTAACTGTGCTTGCTTTAAGCGGGGGTGGGAGTGCTGAAATATCATGGTATGGTCTTTTTCTTTTTTAACATTTTTTTTTTTTAATGTAGACCATGTCTTTAAAGTCTATATTGAATTTGTTACAATGTTGCTTCTGTCTTATGCTTTGTTGTTTTGGCCAAGAGGCATGTTCCATCTTAGCTCCCCAACCAGGGATGGAACCTGCAACCCCTGCGTTGGAAGGTGAAGTCCTAACCACTGCACCACCAGGGAAGTCCCATGGTTTGGTCTTAGTTAAACAAATTATTTTTTGTTCTAAATTTCTCATGAAAGTTGAAACATAATATGTTGGTGATATCTTATAATATCTAGGATCATATAATGATAAAGTATGAATGCTACTGGGTTTCCCTGGTGGCTCAATGATAAAGAATCTGCTTGCCAAAGTAGAAGATGTGAGTTTGATCTGTGGGCTGGGATGATCCCTTGGAGAAGGAAATGGCAACCCACTCCAGTACTCTTGCCTGGGAAATCCCATGGACAGTGGAGCCTGGTGGGCTACAGTCCATGGGGTTGCAAAAGAGTTGGACATGACTTAGCAACTAAACGACAATAAATAAACACTAGAATGCTAGAGGGATATAAGCATTAAGCATTTATAATGCTTGAAAATCAACACAGCCATTTAGTTATATGAAATGTAGCTTCTTCCAGAAGATAACTTACTGGGGTTTAACCTCCCATATTTTATATGCAATTCATCTGTGATTTACCCTAAGTGCTTCTGTATATTGAATAATCAATCATTGTACCTACTGCAATGTAAGAGTGTGTCTGGGTAGGATTATCATTATTTGGGGAAATCTATTGGGTTTTGGGTAAATTTGAAAGCAGGAAACAACTAAGTTTTGACAGATGGAGTTTTGTAGAGGGGCCAGTTGCAGAACTGATTATGTTTTCTTTTTTTTCTTTTAATGATGCATTTGTCTTACCAGATATTGCATCCAATACAGAAGTTCCAATGAGCATGCTAGTGCTCCATGTTGCTGTGTAGAGAATACTAGGGATACCATTCTTCATTTATCACAGATGTTTGGATAAGCATTATTTTATGATGGAAGCACTACAGCATTTGGAGTCAGAAACATCTGGAATTTGTTTCTTCCTCTGTGAATAACTCATACTCTTGCCTTGAAAGAATATACCATTTTCAGGTCTCTAGTTTCTGTGCATTGGAGAAGGAAATGGCAACCCACTCCAGTGTTCTTGCTTGGAGAATGCCAGGGACCGAGGAGCCTGGTGGGCTTCATCTATGGGGTTGCACAGAGTCAGACACGACTGAAGCAACTTAGCAGCAGCAGCAGTTTCTATATCTGTCTTTAGAAATAATAAATTTGGGCTATTGCTCTCATTTTTAAAGTAGATGCAGTCCTTTGCATTAAGATATAGTCAACAGTAAAATCGACTATGGTATTTTAGTTTCACACTAATGGTAACTATACATAAAATTGCATAAGGATTCATCTCTTATAACTTGTCTTTCAATGATGTTTGAGCAAAGAGAAACTTTTGATAATATAGCTAGGGGCATGCCAACACTTCTATTTTTATGTGTTTTCTGGCTTTTGTTTCACATGTAAAAGTGATGAAAATTCTTTATGATACCAGCATGTAGTAGAAGCTAACAGTGGAAGCAAACTCCAGTGCTGTCAGCATTATGGAAGAAATGAGGGTTGAATGTATCAGAAATTCTCCAACCATATTCTTTTAAATTCTAGTCAGTTGTGGCTATTGCCTCATAATGAGAAACTTCATTAAGTCAGCATGTTGCTAACTTTCTTCAGTCATGTCCAACTCTGTGTGACCCCATAGATGGCAGCCCACCAGGCTCCCCCGTCCCTGGAATTCTCCAGGCAAGAACACTGAAGTGGGTTGCCATTTACTTAAACATAGTTGTTACAGCATAGTTGTTACAATCTATTTAAGACAAATTAATTTGAAATCTGTTTATTTCTATTTCATTAATATCATTGGAGGGAGGATACCTATAGAAAGAGTCACTCAATTGTTGCAAAAGAATTTTGTTCAGTTAAATGTTTGCATATTTATTTTTAGAAATATATTTTAATGTGAAATGGAACAATACAATTTTCCTTCTCAAATTGTTGTATCCAATATAAGAATTTTCTATTAAAACACTGGTCATATGTTCATCCCAGCAGCATGTGAGGTTCATTTAGCTACTCTGATATTTCTAACTCTTTCTGCTAGGCTGAAGATACACTATTTTAAATCATCTCATAAATGTCTTTGGTTGCAAAAGAACAAATATGACTTAGAGTTTTTAAAAATTTGAATATTTGACTGTGGAAGGCAAATTAACTTTTCTGTAAAAAAGAATACAGGGTACCCATGATCACTTTCTTCATAATAATTAAGGAATGGGGAATGATGTCATGATTTAAGGAAGTTTATTGCACTCACAACTGTGGTCAACAAATCTTTCAATTTGAAGGAAAACCTTTCTAGAAAGTTTCTAGAAACAATTGAGCATACACTGTAATTCTGCTATATGAGCCATCTTCCTTTAACTGGGCAACATATATATTTTTTCTAGCTGCCTCATCAGTAGAACTAAGTAGGGCTAACTAAGTTTTCTTCTCTGATTCCACAAGAAATCTCTGACAACAAGGGCACAGAAGTCACTTCAGTGGTCCACAAAATGCTAACTCTTCTATACTACTATAAAAAATGCAGGTGTCTTTAACCCCAACATCAGTAAATCTAAGAAGATTTTCTGCTGCTGCTGCTAAGTCTCTTCAGTCGTGTCCAACTCTGTGTGACCCCATAGATGGCAGCCCATCAGGCTCCCCCATCCCTGGGATTCTCCAGGCAAGAGCACTGGAGTGGGTTGCCATTTCCTTCTCCAATGTATGAAAGTGGAAAGTGAAAAATGAAAGTGAAGTTGCTCAGTCGTGTCTGACTCTTAGCGACCCCATGAACTGCAGCCCACCAGGCTCCTCCATCCATGAGATTTTCCAGGCAAGAGTACTGGAGTGGGGTGCCATTGCCTTCTCCTCTAAGAAGATGAGTGCCCATTATAAGACTGCTAACACTGTTATCTCCTATTCTATGAGGTAAATTTCTGTCACAGGCTTCAGACTGGTTCTGGTAATTAGATGAAGGAAAGTATGTTCATTTTTGCATTTGACCCAAATACTTTGGGCTTCTTACTCCTTGGAAGAAAAGTCATGACCAACCTAGATAGTATATTCAAAAGCAGAGACATTACTTTGCCGACTAAGGTCCGTCTAGTCAAGGCTATGGTTTTTCCTGTGGTCATGTTTGGATGTGAGAGTTGGACTGTGAAGAAGGCTGAGTGCCGAAGAATTGATGCTTTTGAACTGTGGTGTTGGAGAAGACTCTTGAGAGTCCCTTGGACTGCAAGGAGATCCAACCAGTCCATTCTGAAGGAGATCAACCCTGAGATTTCTTTAGAAGGAATGATGCTAAAGCTGAAACACCAGTACTTTGGCCACCTCATGCGAAGAGTTGACTCATTGGAAAAGACTCTGATGCTGGGAGGGATTGGGGGCAGGAGGAGAAGGGGACAACTGAGGATGAGATGGCTGGATGGCATCACAGACTCAATGGATGTGAGTCTGAGTGAACACCGGGAGTTGGTGATGGGCAGGGAGGCCTGGCGTGCTGTGATTCATGGGGTCGCAGAGAGCCGGACACGACTGAGTGACTGAACTGAACTGAATATGATACCACCCTTATGGCAGGAAATGAAGAGGAACTAAAAAGCCTCTTGATGAAAGTGAAAGAGGAGAGTGAAATAGTTGGCCTAAAGCTCAACATTCAGAAAACGAAGATCATGGTATCTGGTCCCATCACTTCATGGGAAATAGATGGGGAAACAGTGGAAACAGTGTCAGACTTTATTTTGGAGGCTCCAAAATCACTGCAGATGGTGACTGCAGCCATGAAATTAAAAGACGCTTACTCCTTGGAAGGAAAGTTATGACCAACCTAGATAGTATATTCAAAAGAAGAGACATTACTTTGCCAACTAAGGACTGTCTAGTCAAGGCTATGGTTTTCCCAGTGGTCATGTATGGATGTGAGAGTTGGACTGTGAAGAAAGCTGAGCACCGAAGAACTGATGCTTTTGAACTGTGGTGTTGGAGAAGACTCTTGAGAGTCCCTTGGACTGCAAGGAGATCCAACCAGTCCATTCTAAAGGAGATCAGTCCTGCTTGTTCTTTGGAAGGAATGATGCTAAAGCTGAAACTCCAGCACTTTGGCCACCTCATGCGAAGACTTGACTCATTGGAAAAGACTCTGATGCTGGGAGGGATTGGGGGCAGGAGGAGAATGGGGTGACAGAGGATGAGATGGCTGGATGGCATCACTGACTCGATGAATGTGAGTCTGAGTGAACTCCGGGAGTTAGTGATGGACAGGGAGGCCTGGAGTACTTTGATTCATGGGTTCACAAAGAGTCGGACATGACTGAGCGACTGAACTGAACTGAACTGAACTGAACTGAATGGCTTAGTGGGTAGAGAATTCGGCTGCAATGCAGGAGACATAGGAGCTGCCGCTGCTGCTGCTAAGTTGCTTCAGTCGTGTCCGACTCTGTGAGACCCCAGAGAGGGCCTCCTACCAGGCTCCTCTGTCCCTGGGATTCTCCAGGCAAGAACACTGGAGTGGGTTGCCATTTCCTTCTCCCGTGCATGAAAGTGAAAAGTGAAAGTGAAGTCACTCAGTCGTGTCCGACTCTTAGTTACCCCATGGACTGCAGCCTACCAGGCTCCTCCATCCATGGGATTTTCCAGGAAAGAGTACTGGAGTGGGTTGCCAAAGCCTTCTCCAGACATAGGAGATGCAGATTTAATCCTTGGGTTGGGAACATCCCCTGCAAAAGGAAGTGGCAACGTACTCCAGTATCCTTGCCTGGAAAATCCCATGGGCAGAGGTGCCTTGGTGGGCTACAGTCCAAAGGGTTCCAAATAGTCAGAGATTAAGAAAACACACACACACACACACACACACACACACACACACGTCATTACTTTAAAAAGAATTCGAGTGCATGAGTTACTTATTGTTTAGCTATTCCATGCAGCTTCCTGTTCTTGACACACAAATAGGCATCTTCATAGAATGCTTTGTGTTATTTGTTAATATGATACAGAATCATTACCTTTGTTCTTCAGTATTTCCTCTTGGTTTCCTTCAGTTACTTACATTATAAGATATGATATACCTCAAGGAAGCTAAGATACCACAGAAAACACACAAAAGACTAACAGTTTTGGAAATCGATAGCATCATAGGATTAGAGGAAACATGATGAATCCCAATGCTAACAAAGGCTTCCCAAGCTGTTAGAAGAAAAGGAAAGAGAGCTAAAAGTGAACTGAAGATATCTGAAAAGCTGATGGCTCACCGTATCCTGAGTATAACTTCATGGGTCTAGATCTAAATGGCAAAGATACTGGAAGTACATAAGATTAGGTTGTCGGAGCCCTGCGAATAAAGACCTGAGTCAGGATCCCTGAGGATAGTCTGTTAGACAGACAGATCCCTGAGCAGAAATGGCTCCAAAGTGTTTCTGAATAGTCTTGGAGAATTCTTCATAGCTCAAGAGAAATATTGAGCAGGGAGATAAATTCCCATGCACTAGAGAGGGACACAGAAAAGAGTTATTCTCAATCTAGACACCTTAAGAAATGAGCAAAAAAACAGGGACCTCTATGGGCAGAAAAACTGGAGGGGAATGTAATAGTCTCAGAAGATACCATCTTTCCATTATGTGAAATTATATGTCCACATTGCAGAAAAAAAAAATATATATATATATCTGGATGTGTGATCTGTTGCTGAGTTGTGTCTGAATCCGCAACCTCACAGAGTGTAGTCTGCCAGACTCTATGCCTGCTGAGTGGAATATTATTCAGCAATAAAAAGAAATGAATTATTGATGAATGTTACAACATGAATGAACATTGGAAAAATTAATCTAAGTGTAAAGGCACTTTACATAAGGCACAAAAACCCACATATTGTGTGGTTCTATTTATATGAATAGTATAGGCAAATCTTGAGAGACAGAATGTAGACTGGTATTTGCCAGAGGCAAGAGAAAGGGAGAATGTGAAACTGTTACTAATGGCTATTAAATTTCTTTGGTGTGTTGAAATGTTCTCAAATTAAACTGAAGTAATGATCGAACAAACTTGAGAATATACTAGAAAGTATGAAATCGTACATCGTAATAGGATGCATTTTATGTTTGTGCATTGTAATATGTCACAAATAATAATAGACTAGAATGAAAGTAAAAGGATCTTAAATCATTGTTCACAACTCTGTCAGAAAATTGTTGTCAGTGATGAGGCAGACTCACAGAATTCATGGCTAACATGAAATTTTCCATAGTTGCGTGCTGAGAAGAAATTTGAAGTCACTCTAGAGACGGTTTTGAACATCCTGAGAAGGACAAAGTGTGATTTTCAGAAGCAAGGGAGGATGAATAAAAACTGACAATGTTCAACTTTCCCAGTGACGGTTCTGAGAACACTTAAACAAGGAGATCTGTGGGAGGTGATTTTTAAGTCTATATCTTGAAATAGGCATTTCTAAAATAGCCGTATCTTTTTCAGGAGAGAATAGAAAAAATCTAGTCATTATATTCCAAATGAGATAGAAACAACCAAATTAGCATGCCCCTTAATATCACTAAGTGTAGTGAGTTGTGCCTAAGTACTACATCCTTCTTTCCTTTGTCCCTTAATCAAAAGGAGTGAGGACCATATCTATAGCTAGCTATACTGACCTAGTCATGAAAACTCTGGATATGTAATGTATGTCCATATCTATGTATGTTGGGGTTGGAGTGGAGCTAATGCTATCTATAGAATCACAAGCTGATGTGCCTATAGGTGTTAATATCTTGGAGAAATGGATTTGAAATAGTTTTACGATATGGTACCACTTACCAAAGTATTCATTGGGAGGACTGATGCTGAAGCTGAAACTCCAATACTTTGGCCACCTGATGAAAAGAACTGAGTCATTGGAAAAGACCCTGATGCTGGGAAAGATTGAAGATGGGAAGAGAAGGAGACAACAGAGGATGAGATGGTTGGATGGCATCACTGACTTGATGAACATGAGTTTGAGTAAGCTCTGGGAGTTGGTGGTGGACAGGGGACCCTGGAGTGCTAGAGTCCATGAGGTCGCAAAGAGTTGGACATGACTGCTGCTGCTGCTGCTAAGTCGCTTCAGTTGTGTCTGACTCTGTGCAACCCCCTGGACGGCAGCCTACCAGGCTCCCCTGCCCCTGGAATTTTCCAGACAAGAGTACTAGAGTGGGGTGCCATTGCCTTCTCCGTGGACATGACTGAGGGATTAAAATGAACTGAACTGAACCAAAGTTATTTTACACACACACATACCACTCTTCCCTGGAAATACGAATCTTAGATTCAATTAAAGAAAAATGTATTGGGAAAAAGACTAAAATTGTTTCTTCTATATGATAGAATTGATGCCTAAAATAGAAATTAATATAAGATATAGAAATCATAAAGATATAATCAAGTTATGGGCTTAGTATTATTGATCTTTAAAAAGGGATTCTTTTTTTGTTAATAGCAAGCAGTCTATTTTTATTCTTCATCTTGAATAATGTCTTGGATCCTCCCAGGACTTTGGTATTCCACTTTTTTTCTTTTTTTTGCTTGTTATTTAGTCACTAAGTCATGTCTGACTCTTGGAGACCCCATGAACTGCAGCACACCAGGCTTCCTGTTCTTCACTATCTGCCATTGCCAATTTCTATTTTTTTTTTAAACTTTTAATTCTGTATTGGGGTATAGATGGTTAACAATATTGTGATAGTTTCAGGTGGACTGTGTGTATATTTGGACACAAATATATACATGTGTCCATTCTCTCACAAATTCCCCTCCTATCCAGGCTGCCACATAACACTGAGCAGAGTTCCATGTGCTTTACAGTAGTAGAAAAAAAAAGGGATTCTTAAGTGAAGCAAACATAAATGATTTCATGATATTTAATATGACCATTTACAGTATCACCGTGTTAATTGCTATATTGTCAAGAACCTGTAGTTAAACATTTGTCTTGACAATAATAAGTTGGAGTGTGTGTACTATGATATTTGTGCTTCTCCCATGCCCACCAATGACCACCAAAAAATCTGCCTACAGTACAAGAGACCTGGGTTCTATCTCTGGGTTGGGAAGATCCCCTGGAGGAGGAAATGGCACCCCACTCCAGTATTCTTGCCTGGAAAATCCCATGGACAGAGGAGCCTGGAGGGTTACAGTCTATGGGGTCGCAAAGAGTCAGACATGACTGAGCAACTAACACTCACTTTTGCATGCCCATTAGACATGTGAGTCCGTAAGTGTAGTATTCCATTTTTGTGATCCGGTTGCAGGAAGATGGAGCATGTAAGAAAAGCAACACACAAAAGCACAGAAGTGGAATACAGTTTTGATGTGTGCTTATGGTAAGAAAGATTGCTTTAATTCACATGAAGAAGAGGACCAATGAAAATATCCCTTGAAGATGCAATAGAAATGATGACATAAATAAGTCATGGCATCCAAGTCTATGTAAGCAACTCAGCTCTGCCTTCTGCATCATAGCATGTGTCTCACTGATGCTGGTCCAAAGGATCAGTGCTCCTGAGAAGTGCTCACAGGTTTAGAGGCTGTTGTTTCAATGTTGGATCCCTGGAAACTAATACATAAACCCTGGATTAAGGATCGTTGGTTTAAATGAACTCTAAAATCCTTTCTAATTAAAAAATTTAGTATTGCACATGGGAGGAGGCCTTATCATTAAACTGACACTTAAATTTTATTTTACCTGAGCTTGAAGCCTTGCTAGGTAAAATTTTCTTTGATAAAAATGACAATATTTAGTTTTATAATCTTCCTTTATTCCCTGTAAAACTGTTGAGAAAACCATTTCATTTATGCTTCAGTTAGAGAAAATCTTTTTCTTTCATTGACTCTTGCAAGTGCCAATTTGATAGCAATAGTTTCATCTAATGGCATGACAACAGTAATTTCACTAGGATCTCTTAAAAAGCAGTGTGGCGACTCAACTTATCAAAACTTGGAATTGAAAAATAAGAAAATGTTGTTAAATGCTTACCATCAGTAATTTTTGGCTTCAGCTTTCACATGTAAAGAGCTTAGATCATCATTCCATCTTAAAGAAAAAGCTAGAGAAATTGAAATTCAATGCTTTTTTCTTGAATCCTTTAAAAGTTACAATTGTGGACTAAACCAACACCCTAAAATCTGGAGAGACAGGTGCATTCAGAAAAGCACAGGTGAGATCTGCTTACCAGGAGCAGAAGCTGTTGGAATCACAGACTTGTAGGAACATGAAAACAGTAATTTTGACCAGTTGTTGGAAGCTGAGTGTAGATTGATGAGACAGTGAAAAACTCCTGAGGGCTCCCATTTTTTTTTTTTTTAATGAGCTTTACCTCCAAGAAGCCTATAAGATTCTAATAATGAAGAGTCAAGAAAGATCACTTTGTGGTGCTGGCAAGGGGAGAGGTGTAACCACTGTGAAATACATACAGAGCTCTCTCCATGTCTAGTTTCTAGAAAAAGGGACTTAGTGCATGCATACCTACTCAGTAGCTTCAGTCATATCCAGCTCTTTGCAACCCCATGGACTGTAGCCCACCAGGCTTCTCTGTCTGTGGGATTCTCCAGGCAAGAATACAGGAGGGCATTACCATGTCCTTCTCCAGGGGATCCTCCCTACCCAGGGGTTGAACTCAAGTCAACTGAATTGCCAGTGGATTCTTTATCTACTGAGCCCCCTTAAAGCCTAACTTCTTTTGTGAGAAGAGAATTGCTTCCATTTCAATTGCTACTGACTTCCTCTTTCACCTAAGAGAAATATAACCAACACTCAATGGAGTTAGAGGTTCAAGAAAATAGACAATATTATATATGAAATGAATCACCAGTCCAGGTTCAATGCATGATACTGGATGCTTGGGGCTGGTGCAATGAGATGACCCAGAGGGATGGTACGGGGAGGGAGGAGGGAGGGGGGTTCAGGATGGGGAACACGTGTATACCTGTGGTGGATTCATGTTGATGTATGGCAAAACCAATACAATATTGTAAAGTAATTAACCTCCAATCAAAATAAATAAATTTATATTAAAAAACAAATGAAAAGAACAGAAACAGAAAAAGAGGTGTAAGAAGGGATAATGCATGAATAGAAAGCAGTTACAAACATGGTATATATTAATCCAACCATATCAATAATCATCCAACACATGACTGGTCTAAGTGCAGCAATTAAAGTCAGAGACTATCAGCATGGACATAAAAATGAAGATAAACTATTATGCTATATACAAGCTGCTGCTGCTAAGTCACTCCAGTTGTGTCTGACTCTGTGTGACCCCACAGACGGCAGCCCATCAGGCTCCCCCATCCCTGGGATTCTCCAGGCAAGAACACTGGAGTGGGTTGCCATTTCCTTCTCCAGTGCAGGAAAGTGAAAAGTGAAAGTGAAGTCGCTCAGTTGAATCCGACTCTTAACGACCCTGTGGACTGCAGCCTACCAGGCTCCTCCGTCCATGGGATTTTCCAGGCAAGAGTACTGGAGCGGGGTGCCATTGCCTTCTCAAGAAATCCACATTAAAAATAAAGACCCAGGTTGGTTAAAAGTAAAGAGATAGCATAGAGAAATGTATGTCAAGCTAACAAAAGTCTAAATAAGTTGAAGTAGTTAATTTCAGACAAAGCCAATTTCAGAACAAGAAAGCTTACCAGAGATAAATAAAAGCAATGCACAATGATAAAGGGCTCAATTCCCCGAGCAGCATAATCATCTTAAGTGAATAGAACTCTAATAACAGAATACCCAAACAATTGAAGCAAAATATTTACCATTGATTGAAACATGCAAAGACAAAACATTGACATAAAAAGATAGAACTTTTTCAGTATACTTATTGTAATCATAATACACTTTACATATTATCAATATTGCATAGTTACAATTCTAATTTTAATTGAAGCTGTTAATATAGATTAAAATCACATAGATCTACCAATCTGATAACAGAGCAAACTGTTACATTGTCTAAAATACTCTCATATAATGTGAATAGATCCAATGAGCAAAAGATAGATTAAAGAAAAGTGTGAAGCAAATTTATACTTATAAAGCTGGAATTATAACCATATAGCTTATTGTTGGGAGAAGGCAATTGCACCCCACTCCAGTACTCATGACTGGAAAATCCCATGGACGGAAGAGCCTGGTAGGCTGCAGTCCATGGGGTCGCTAAGGTTCGGACACCACTGAGTGACTTCACTTTCACTTTTCACTCTCCTGCATTGGAGAAGGAAATGGCAACCCACTCCAGTGTTCTTGCCTGGAGACTCTCAGGGATGGGGGAGCCTGTTGGGCTGCCGTCTATGGGGTCGTACAGAGTCAGACAGGACTGAAGTGACTTAGCAGCAGCAGCTTATTGTTTGACTCTGGTAACAGAAAGGAATAAATAATGCTATAGTGATCATTATTTTTAAAGGCCCTAATTATTTAAAAGTATGAACATTTGGTCAATCCAATATAGAATTTCAGGCACAACTTTATTCCAAGAATGCAAATATTTACCTATTTAAGTTGATGACTAGATCATATAACTTGAAGAAAGAATCTCAGAGTGATTGGTTCTCTGAACAATAAATCCTATGCAGATAATAAATGAAATAATAGATGATTTGTATCAAAATATTAAGTCAAAGCCCTGCTTAACAAAAATCCTTACCATTTTATAATATAAATTATATGGGGAGAAGTGAAGCGAAGTCACTCAGTCGTGTCCAACTCTTTGCTACCCCATGGACTGCAGCCCACCAGGCTCCTCCGTCCATGGGAGTTTCCAGGCAAGAACATTGGAGTGGGTTACCATTGCCTTCTCTAGGGGATCTTCCCAACCCAGGGACTGAACCCAGGTCTCTGGCACTGCAGGCCAAATGTTTGGATTGACCAAATATTCGTACTTTTAAATAGTTAGGGCCTTTAAAAATATGGGGAGAGGTATAATGCAAATGAACAGGAAAATTAGTAAAGAATAAGTGTTAGTAAAAATAGTCTCAGCTTTTCAAGTAACACTTGGTCTATGGACAAGACTGATAAATTTAAACAATATATATTGGTTTAGCACATCATCTGGGAAAAAATAAGAAAATTTAACTCAGTGCCAAAACTTCATGTACTCTTTGATTATAGTTCCTTGGGCTCTGATATTACTATTATTGTGAAATTGAGGGAGAAAGAAAGAAGGAAAAGAACTGGTGAATGGAGAAAAATTTCTTCCCTTCAGTGAGTTCTCTCTATGGCCATCTACTAAAGTAAGCATTCTCTAAATCCACTTTTAAAGGAATTTCTTTGGTTTCAAGGAAGTCGAATAGAGAAAACAAATGGTCTGTATATAAAGATTATCTTTTTATTTACCCAGTGTTTTCATTCCTAAGTTATGAAGTGATGAAGCAGAGTTGGGTTTAGTTACAAATTTGATTAGATAAACCTGTTCAGTTTCAGTTCAGTCACTCAGTCGTGTCCGACTCTTTGGCACCCCATGAATCGCAGCACGCCAGGCCTCCCTGTCCATCACCAACCCCTGGAGTTCACGCAGACTCACTTCCATCGAGTCCGTGATGCCATCCAGCCATCTCATCCTCGGTCGTCCCCTTCTTCTCCTGCCCCCAGTCCCTCCCAGCATCAGAGTCTTTTCCAATGAGTCAACCCTTCGCATGAGGTGGCCAAAGTACTGGAGTTTCAGCTTCAGCATCATTCCTTCCAAAGAAATCCCAGGGTTGATCTCCTTCAGAATGGACTGGTTGGATCTCCTTGCAGTCCAAGGGACTCTCAAGAGTCTTCTTCAACACCACAGTTCAAAAGCATCAATTGTTCAGCGCTCAGCCTTCTTCACAGTCCAACTCTCACATCCATACATGACCACAGGAAAAACCACAGCCTTGACTAGATGGACCTTAGTCGGCAAAGTAACGTCTCTGCTTTTGAATATACTCTCTAGATTGGTCATAACTTTCCTTCCAAGGAGTAAGTGTCTTTTAATTTCATGGCTGTAATCACCATCTGCAGTGATTTTGGAGCCCCCAAAAATAAAGTCTGACACTGTTTCCACTGTTTCCCCATCTATTTCCCATGGAGTGATGGGACTGGGATGCCATGATTTTCTTTTTCTGAATGTTGAGCTTTAAGTCAACTTTTTCTCTCTCCTCTTTCACTTTCATCAAGAGGCTTTTTAGATAAACCTGTAGCAACTTAGAATACATTTGTTCCAGGAATGTGATTATATTATTTTGATTAAGTTTTAATACCTCTAGGACAAAAATGCTTGTACAAATTATATGTATTTTGTTAGGTTGTTAGGAGAAGAAATAGTAATATTCATGAATTGTCTTAATTATATAATGCAGGACATGTTCTATTTTATCAGGCTTTTTGGTTCAAAAATCTTAGTTTAATCTTCTGGATTCTTGCATTAAAAAAAAAAAAACTTGAACAGAATAACTCTTTAAATGTGAGCCCAGTATCCTAATAACAGTATAAAATATCTTCTGATTCTAAGTTTATTTGATGCTGTAATAACATCACATCACGCTGAATAGCTTCAATTGAACAAAAAATGGAAATGACTTATTTAGAATACTCAGTGGTGACATGAAATCACCTTTTATCTATTAGATGTTTTATCTATTATCCTTGATTAACTTTAAGTGTTCAGGCAGAGGTTTTGAAAACCCTCCTTTAGAAATGTGGCTAACCTGTTTGTAGGAGAGAAGAAAACAATTTTTGTCTGGGCCATTAATCAATAAATGAGCAGCTTGGTTCCAACTGAAAAACTGCTCTTGCTCTGTCAGGTAGAAGCAGTTATTAACTAGTCACTGAACAGAACATGTTATTTCCATTACTTTCATCTTTCCTGATGAGCAGATAAATGGATAGGAAAAATGACTTGACCAAAATAGACAGAGTTGAAGAGAATGTATTTGCAAGGCATCAAGGTGTAAATGAAATTCCTAACAGTGTCTTTTGTATCTGTACACAGTTGAGTAAAATTAAGCCAAAGGAACAGACTGATTATGTTTGAGAATATGTCACAGTTCATGTTCATTTTTGATTCAGGAAAGCTAACTATAATAGATAAAGAAGATAGATTCTAGCCTCAAGGAGTTCATGGCTATGAAAACAGAGAAAGAGTCAATTGAAAGTGTCTGAGTGTGGTATGCAAGGTGACATAAGTAATCCAAGCCTGTTCTGAAATAAGTTAGCGTGCAACTTAACCCATCATATTTAAAGCCAAGAAGGCTTCTTGGATTGTTTTTATTGATGCATGAAACAGACAAATGAATGAGAAAGAGATGATATTTTATAGTAGAAAGAAGAGAAGAGCAAAAAAAAAAAAAGATTTGAAGAAGGCAGGAATGAAAGCTATATAAGTATGTTATTTAACATGGCTTGTGTAGAGGATTTGTATAGTTATGAAGTAAAAAATGAGGTGGGACACTTAGACAGAATTATAAATATTGACTTTCTAGAGAAGGTTAGAGAAAGGGTAATAGCTAAAGAGATTCATAATTGATAGTTATTTTATCTGGATGAACCAACTTACAGGATTTACCTGTAAAGCATCTGTGGGTAAAGCATCTGCCGGCAATGCAAGAGACACAGGAGATGCTGGTTCCATCCCTGGTTTGGGAAGATCCCCTGGAGATCTTCCTCTTGCCTGAAAAATCCCATAGACAAAGGAGCCTGGCGGGGTACAGTCCAAACAGTAACAAAGAGTCAGACACGACTGAGTGACTAAGCATAGTAGCACAGAACCAACAGACATATAGATAGGTTAAGGGGAAGCAATTCAATAGAGAAGAGAAGATAAAGGATACAAATGCTTGCAAAGTTAGTTCTCAAAATGACTAGAATTCTACCAAATGAGCCTTGGAATTTTCTAGCCTCTCCTTTTTAGTGTTTTTCCTGGTTTCTGCTTCTATAGAAAATTATTATTTTGTTTTCTTTTTAAAAGTCTCTGTCTTAAATCCTCTTCTTGTCTTACTGATATCTCCATCTGTATAGCCCAAGGACTTAATGAACACAAGTTGCTTTCTTCTACTTGGTAACCAAGGTAGGCTTGCTGAGGCTGTACTCCAAGGTGTCCGAGGACATGGCTAGACTTTGTGGCAGGGGGACAGAGCCCATGTATACCTTGTGCTGAGCCCCTGACCCTTCAGTTTGAAAGTGATACTCATGTCGTTTCCATACTTACTTCGTTGGTCAGAAAAAGTCATGTGGTCATGACTAAATTCAATAGCTTGGGAGTGTATAGTTTTTGCACAGGATGAGGGACCAAAAAGAGAGCATTGAATTAAGGAGACTGGAAATGCAATCTGCCACAGCCTCTTCCTTTTAGGAGGAAATCTGGACATTACAAGGTTAAGTAACTTGTCCAAGGTCACACAGCTGGTAAGTTGTTAGACTAAGATTCCGTTTGATTGCCAAAGCATATTACAGTTGTGGTGCATGGCTCTGTCCTGCCAGAATGTGGTTAAAAGCTTTGAGATTCCTCTGGCATTGAGAAAACATAAAGTATTATGTTTCCCAAAGGTATTTATAGAAAATCCATGCTCATTGGCAGTATTTTATGTTAATAATGAAATTCAGCATTTTTTCCCTTTCATTTCTCCCTTCATCTGGCCATCTCACAATCACGACTTCCATCTTTACACTCAATTCTCATCTGTTTCCTCCTGCACAACCAAATCTATGTGATTATTGTGATTATTTGAAGATAGAAATGGTTAGGAAAAACATGGCAATATTTAATGAAACATAAGAGTCCATGAGGTAATGGGAAAACAACATACAGCATTTCCTAACTTTGAAAATAGAGGACAATTTGGTTCCAATCATGCTGGTTTTAGTTCCTGAGATTAATTTACATTGTTTTGCTTTCTAGCTAAAGAATTCTGGTGGATTCTGAAATCACTCATTTTTCTTTAATTACTATGAGATATCATAATACCACTTAATTAAGAAATCTTGCACAATGCTTGAGGACAAAATCTTTTATGCATACTTAACACTCATAATAGCATTTGTGACATTTATATGGTTCTCTCTAGAGAATTTATAGTGTATGGATATTACATAGATTATTCCTTTATATGGAATAAATTTTATATAGATTTGGATTATTCTTCCCACTCCATAGCTATGTACTTATGTTTTAAATAATGAATAGATTCTTAAATGTATTTTTAAAAATAATGCAGAACATTTTAATTTTAAAAATAATGTAGAAAAAAGACACTTGCTCCTTGGAAGAAAAGCTATGCCAAACCTAGACAGTGTATTAAAAAGCAGAGACATTGCTTTGTCAACAAAAGTCCATCTAGTCAAAGCTATCATTTTTTTCCAGTAGTCATGTATGGATGTGAGAGTTGGACCATAAAGATAGCTGAGTGGCAAAGAATTGATGCTTTTGAACTGTGGTGTTGGAGAAGACTCTCGAGAGTCTCCCTTGGACAGCAGGAGATCAAACCAGTTAACCCTGAAGGAAATCAGTCCTGAATATTCTTTGGAAGGACTGATGCTGAAGCTCCAATCCTCTGGCCACCTGATGCAAGAGCTGACTCATTAGAAAAGACCCTGATGTTGGGAGAGATTGAAGGCAGGGGGAGAAGGAGACGACAAAGGACAAGATGATTGATTGGCATCACTGGCTCAATGGACATGAGTTTGAACAAGCTCCAGGAGATGGTGAAGGACAGGGAAGCCTGGTGTGCTGCAGTCCACAGGGCTGCAAGAGTCAAACACGACTGACTGACTGAACAACAAAAACAACAATCTTAGGCTTGCATATTATTTTGTTAAATGTTTTGGATGTATAACAATTATAACATAAAGGACATATTTGGCAGTGCTTGAAATTAACTGTTTATTCCTGACTTTTTGGTAGCTGCATTTGGCAGGACTTCCCAGGTGGTGCTTGTGGTAAAGAACCTGCCTCCTGAAGCAGAAGATGTAAGTAAGAGACCTGGGTTTAATCCCTGGGTGGGGAAGACTCCCTGGAGGAGGATACGGCAACCCATTCTGGTATTCTTGCCTGGAGAATCCCGCTGATAAAGGAGCCTGGCACTCTACGGTCCATAGTGTTGCAAAGAGTCTAACACCACCATTCAACTTAGCATGCACTCAGGAGGTATGTGTGCATATGGCAGTGGGGGGTTGGAGGAAGACAAAAGCTGGGAAAAATATTTTGAAGATACAATGAGAGCTTATTTAGAATACTGTTCCTAGAATGTTAAAATCTTCAAAATGCTGTAATATTTTACAGCATTTGTGACTGATCAAATTAAACCTTTTTATAACATTGGGCACCTCTAGTGTATATTCTTCCCTTCTTGAATATAAACTTTCTGATGTGTGTGCTCAGTTGCTTCAGTCGTGTCTGACTTTTTGCAACCCCATGAACTGTAGCCCTCCAGGCTCCTCTGTCCAGGCAAGAACATAGTAGTGGGTTTCCATTTCCTATTCCAGGGCATCTCCCAACCGAGGGATCAAATCTGCATCTCCTGCATTGCAGGCAGATTCTTTACTGCTGAGCCACCACGGAAACCCCAAACTGTCTGCGGTAGGGGCATGCGTAACTATTATCCAGTGCAACACTTGGCTGGAGGTATTTACCCTATGTTATGTATTGGATAGATGAGTGAATATACCTTATAAAAAGTGACAATGTCCCTGCCATAGAAATTCAGTTCAGTTCAGTCACTCAGTAGGGTCCGACTCTTTGCGACCCTATGGACTGAAGGACGCTAGGCTTTCCTGTCCATCACCAAGTCCCGGGGCTTACTCAAACTCATGTCAGTTGTGTTGATGGCATCCAACCATCTCATCCTCTGTCGTCCCCTTTTCCTCCCTCCTTCAATCTTTCCCAGCATCAGGGTCTTTTCAAATGAGTCGGTTCTTTGCATCAGGTGGCCAAAGTATTGGAGTTTCAGGTCCAGCATCAGTCTTTCCAATGCATATTCAGGACTGATTTCCTTTAGGATTGACTGGTTGGATCTCCTTGCAGTCCAATGGGCTCTCAAGAATCTTCTCCAACATCATAGTTCAAAAGCATCAATTCTTCAGCATTCAGCTTTCTTTATAGTCTGACTCTCACTTCCATACAAGACTATTGGAAAAACCATAGCTTTGACTAGACGGACGTTTGTTGGCAAAGTAATGTCTCTGCTTTTTAATATGCATAGAAATTATATTGACAACATCTTGGAGTTATTTATGTGCAATAAGTACAAATATAACCAATTTAAGATCATTGTATTAATGGTAAAATATATATATTATTTTGAGATAACAGTTATACTGAAAAAGCAATTATACTTTAAATTTTAGAAGAAATAGTCACAAAATATGAAAGTTATTTTGAGCTCTTTTTTCTTTTTATACTTGACTTTCTGTAACAGTTTTACAACTCACTCTTGAGTAATAAATGTTCACTATTTCTGGTTTCAGAAGGTTAACAGCATTATAGGATTCTGTTAAACTTTACAGGCACTGAGTTCAGATTTCCACAGTCACAAGAACATTTAGCTGGAGAACAGATTTGTCTTTCTTAAATATTTTCTTAGACAATCTCACTGCTAGGCCACGTCTCATTCATATTATTTTCACTGGAAATAGAGTCATCCAAGAACAAATTAATTTTTTTATTCCAAGTTTTTTCCTGATGTATTTACCAGATTGCTTCATAGTATTAGTCCATTTGACTAGATAAATGTGGGTTTTTATAATGAAAATTCAATATAGAACAATAAGGCAGTGTTCATGTGGAATATGTTTATTATTTGCCTTATAACTTCATGATACCAAAAAATATTTTTAAAAGTTTAAGCTATAGAGTTTACTTTTGTTTCTTTCAATGTGCATGGATATGAAGCTGGATCTATTAACTGTATATGTTTGCATAATGTCATGCATTTAAACAAGAACTGGTCCCTGGACTCCATATGTTCAGAAGGGCTCCGTGCTTCATTAAAACACTATGACAAAAATAATTAATTTGTGAATTGCAATTTTTATAACATATTTATTTTTCTCATGTAAACCTCTTACGAACCATATGTCGCAGGCAGAATAGTTGGTTAACTTCTCAAGTTAGTAAAACGAAAGTTTAGAAAGGTTAAGCGACTATCAAAGTTTACACAGTGAAAAACAGAGGCAAGACCTCCCAATTCATCTCTACCTTCTTTCTTATCTCTTTCTTTTTTCTGCCTTTTCTTTTCATGCATGGCACTTGATCACCAAAATGTACAATCCAATAAACTATTAGCTTCTTTAGGACAGGCAACAAATTCCCCCTTGGCATTGTTAATATAGATCTTCCTTGATTTACAATGGGTTTCAGTTCAGTTCAGTTCAGTCTCTCAGTCGTGTCCCACTCTTTGCGACCCCATGAATCGCAGCACGACAGGCTTCCCTGTCCATCACCAACTCCCGGAGTTCACTCAAACTCATGTCCATTGATTCGGTGATGGCATCCAGCCATCTCATTCTCTGTCGTCCCCTTCTCCTCCTGCCCCCAATCCCTCCCAGCATCAGAGTCTTTTCTAATGAGTCAACTCTTCTCATGAGGTGGCCAAAGTGCTGGAGTTTCAGCTTTAGCATCATTACTTCCAAAGAACACCCAGGGCTGATCTCCTTTAGAATGGACTGGTTGGATCTCCTTGCAGTCCAATGGATTCTCAAGGGTCTTCTCCAACACCACAGTTCAAAAGCATCAATTCTTCGGCACTCAGCTTTTTTCACAATCCAAGTCTCACATCCATACATGACCACTGGAAAAACTATAGCCTTGACTAGACAGACGTTTGTTGACAAAGTAATGTCTCTGCTTTTCAATATGCTATCTAGGTTGGTCAAAATTTTCTTCCAAGGAGTAAGCGTCTTTTAATTTCATGGCTGCAGTCACCATCTGCAGTGATTTTGGAGCCCAAAAAATAAAAGTCAGCCATTGTTTCCATTATTTCCCCATCTATTTCCCATGAAATGATGGGACCAGATGCCATGATCTTAGTTTACTGAATGTCGAGCTTTAAGCCAACTTTTTCACTCTCCTCTTTCACTTTCATCAAGAGGCTTTTTAGTTCCTCTTCACTTTCTGCCATAAGGGTGGTGTCATCTGCATATCTGAGGTCATTGATATTTCTCCTGGCAATCTTGTTTCCAGCTTGTGCTTCTTCCAGCCCAACGTTTCTCATGATGTACTCTGCATATAAGTTAAATAAGCAGAGTGACAATATACAGGCTTGACATACTCCTTTTCCTATTTGGAACCAGTCTGTTGTTCCATGTCCAGTTCTAACTGTTGCTTCCTGACCTGCGTATAGATTTCTCAAGAGGCAGGTCAGGTGGTCTGGTATTCCCATCTCTTTCAGAATTTTCCACAGTTTATTGTGATCCACACAGATGAAGGCTTTGGCATACTCAATAAAGCAGAAAACCTGTTGATAAACCCACCATAAGTTGAAAATATTATAAATAAAAATGCATTATATATACGTAACCTACGGAACATCATAGCTTAGCTTAGCTTACCTAAGTGTTCAAAACATTTATATTAGCCTACCACTGGGCAAAATCATCTAACACAAACCTATTTTATGATAAAGTGTTGAATATTTCATGTAATTTGTTGAATACTATACTGAAAGTGAAAAGCATTATGGTTGTCTGGGTACAGAAATGTTGTAAGCATATTGGTGGTTTACTCTCGTGATCTTGTGGCTGACTGGGAACTCCAGCTCATGGGCACTGCCCAGCATCATGAAAGAATATCATATTGCACATAGCTAATTCAGGACAGATCAAAATTCACGATTTCTACTGAATGCACATATTTGCACCATTGTAAATTCAAAAAATTGTGTCAAACTATGTAAGTAGGAGACTGTTTGTAGTATTTTAACTCTTCCCCTTATACTACATTTTGCAAAATTTTACAAAGATAATTCTCCTGAAATACAATTCATTAATTCAATGATTGTTCAAAACAAAATTGTAATTCTTAATCTCCAGGATATTCTAGAGTCTGGTATCAACTTTTTTTCCCCTTTTACTTTCTTCCTACTCTTGTAGCCAGACAAGGCTAATTCTTCTTTCTTACACATAATTTCCTGATAATTTATCTTTGCTCAATCTCTTTTCCCTCAGGTCTAGCACTTTATCCCATCATGCTCTAGCTATCTGATGAAGCATTATTCAAGCAACACTACCTATGTATTTTTTCTTTTTTCTGATTTTCCAGTTCTTGTTCTCTCCCAGCACCTCACTCAAGCAATCTTTTCATATGATGTACTCTGGTACAATTTATCTGCAGTCTTCTCTTTTAGAAACCACTTGGTTTCTAAATGATGAGCTCCCACTTTGTGGCAGTCACTTTCACGTAACCCAGGGTGGGGGTAGGGACAGGAAAATACAATCTGATCTGACAAGTAAATGAAAGACTAACATGTCGTGCAGTAGAGGCAGTATCATGCCAAGATACTGTGGGCAATTTGGCAAACAACTAAAGACTGAAATAGAGAATGTAAAAGAGAAAGTTGAAGGCATAGGGGTTAAGGAGAGGAATCAGTGCCAAGTTGCTGATGAGCTATATGCATCATGATAATAGTTGGAGATGTTTTTCAAACTCTCTCTTCAACATCTTACTGCTGCTATTATATATATTATATACTACTATTATTATTATAAAAATTCTGTTACAACTATGTAAGGCAGTTCCCTTATGACCTTGAGGGAGGTATTCAGTCCCTTTATTAGGCTTAAATATCTTTATTTATTTTTTTACTTTTGGTTGCACTGTATCTTCAGTGCTGTGTGCAGGCTCTCTCTAGTTGCAGCAAGTGGGGACTACTCTCTGGTTATGGAACAAGGGCATCTCATTGCCATGGCTTCTCTTGTTGCAGTGCACAGGCTCCAGGGCACATGGACTTCAGCGGTTGCAGTATAGGGGTTCAGTAGTTGTGGCTTCTGGGCTCAGTTGCCCCTAGGCATATGGGATCTTCCCATACCAGGGATCAAACTGCTATCTTTTGCATTGCAAAGTAGATTCTTAACCACGGGACCATCAGGGAAGTCCTAAAAGTCTTCATATATATATATGTCAAAACCTGCTTAAGGATTTTCTAAAGGAAATCAATCCTGAATATTCATTGGAAGGACTGATGCTGAAGCTGAAACTCCAATACTTTGGCCACCTGATGCGGAGAACTGACTCTTTGGAAAAGACCCTGATGCTGGAAAAGAATGAAGGCGGGAGGAGGAGGGGATGGCAGAGGATGAAATGGTTGGATGGTACCACTGACTCAATAGACATGAGTTTGAGTAAACTCTGGGAGTTGGTGATGGACAAGGAGGCCTGGCGTGCTGCAGTCCATGGTGTCGCAGAGTTGGACACGACTGAGCGACTAAACTGAATTGAAACCTGCTTAAAGCTTGCAAATACTGTAATATGATATGAAGCTGAAAATAGCAAGAATTAAGTGGTTACAAATTTGAATTATTTGAGCCTTAATTGTATAGCGACTGAACTGAACTGAACTGAACTGTATAGTGGTAGTGAGATCAAATAAAATGAGATGGAAAGGTGAGACCCAAATTGCACAGCTATTTTATTACACTGTATGGGAAGACTCTTGGTATTGGTTTGGACTGTGAGAAGCAATTTTAATTTTCAAGATTGAATCAAAGTAAGATGTCAAAGGATGTAAAGGTATTTTTTTTCCAATTGAGATTTCTTTTCTATGCTGAATTAAACTTTGCTTTATCACTTTTTGAAATGTCATATCCAGGGAAAAGTAAATGAATGATTTTTATGAAATTAATATGCTTGTAATATTTTCTCTGCAGCAAAAGTAATGAAAGAAGGTCACAAATTCAGTCATATAAGACAATTATTAATATTACTTGTGATATCAAGCATAACAAACTCTGGAATTTGGTGCAAGTCCAAATAATGTATCCAGAAATTAAAAATGTACCAATGAAAAATTGCTTTAAATCTGTAGTTAAAATTATACACTACAGACTGGAAATTTGGATTAAAAACAAACTTGGTTCTAGTACTTCTTTGCTCATAAAATAACTTATTTAATTTATCTGGACCAGTATTCTGCCTATACAATGAAAGGACTTTACCAGGCCAGTGATCTTTTAAACAAAAGGTACATATGTAAGTAGTCTGTTATTTTCATTTGAAAGTGTGATGCTATGTCTCTTAGAATCATACACACTAAAATTTACATTAACTTCCAGGCCTTCTATTTGAGGAAATCTATAAAGTTTCTTCCATTCCCTTCTTCCAACTTCCATAGCTTTGTAAATTAGGGTAACTTAATTTTGCAGATTCTATATTGTATGAAAATTTCTTTAACGTTATTTTATTTTATAAGAGGCTTACTCTGGAATTTAAAAAGCTAATATATTTTGCCTTCAGTGAGTGAACTCAAACAATTAAAATGGTGAATTCTTAGGAATTTGGATACTACAATTTTATATGCTTTGTAAATTCAAATTCAGTAAAGTGCTGAATCTTACTCAGTGGTAAGGAATTTATCTATATGATGTCTCACACACAAAGAAACCCTCATGCTATTATAACTCATATTTTAGACAATGCAAACTTTAAGCAAAAATCCTTTAAGTATTATGTAGGAATCAGAATATATTTCTTAGTTACATACAATAATACCATTATGTAAGAGATACTTAACATATGAACCGATTTTGACAGAGGAGGGATTTTTCAGCTTCTATTGTAAAAATTTACTGAGTTCTAGGAAGCCAGCTATTTTCTAAGGCTTTGCATGTAATGGAATTTGCAGCTATGTTATCCTTAAAAAAAAAAAAAAAAAACAAAAAAAACTATCATCAATTTAAAGGCTTTCCAGGTGGCACTAGTGGTAAAGACCCACCTGCCAGGGCAGGAGATGTTAGAGACTCTGGTTTGATCCCTCAGTTGGGAAGATCCCTTGGAGGAAGAAATGACAACCCACTCCAGTATTCTTGTCTGGGAAATCCCATGGACAGAGGAGACTGGTGGGCTACAGTTTATAGGGTCACAAAGACCTGGACATGGCGGAGTGGCTTAGCATGCAATAAAGGCACATATTCACAAAACGCCATAAATCTACATAGTCATTGTCTTCTGTTAAAATGTGTAACTTTATTACATAACACTAATGATCAATTCAGATTATCCTTATGACTATGCTGTAATGCAAAGCAGTTGAAGAGGCACATAATGAATTGCTCCATTTCATCTTTTTCTAACAGAAGGCTTATTTAAAAAGCAACGTAAATATATACATTAAAAGTTTTCAACATCAAAGCTGATTACTGAAGCTGAAAATTCTTAGTACAAGGGATAATACTTGTTATGACTTTAATCCAAGTAGACTGCATTCTAATGATCAAATTGATTTTAAAATTAATGTCAATTTTCAAAGCATATGGAGTTTAAATGACAACAGGATGGGTTAAAGCATTCTGTAGAACAAGACAGGCTGGGTTGGAATGCTAGCTCCAAACCACTGCTGTGACGCTTGCTAGTTGTGTGGTCCTGGCAAGAAACTTGAATGCTCATGTCCTCAGCTGTGTTGTGACAGATAAATGGGGTGAAAGACTCGTTGGAAAAGACCCTGATGCTAGGAAAGATTGAAGGCAAAAGGAGAAGGGGACAGCAGAGGATGAGATGGCTAGATAGCACTGCCAACCCAATGGACATGAATTTGAGCAAACTAGGAGATAGCGGAGGATGGAAGAGTCTGGTGTGCTGCAGTCCATGGGGTCGCAGTCAGACATGACTTAGTGACTGAACAACAAAGATGGGATGAGATGTATGAAACAGAATAGTGTCTGGAAGATGGTATGTGCCTCTGTGCTAAGTTGCTTCAGTCGTGTCTGATCCTGTGGGATGCCATGGACAACTCCTCTGTCCATGGGATTTCCCAGGCAAGAATACTGGAGAGGGTTGCTAATTCTTTCTACAGAGGATCTTTCTGAACAAGGACTCATACTCGTGTCTTTTACATCTCCTGCATTGGTAGGTGGATTCTTTACCCTTTAGCGCCACCTGGGAAGCCCCTGGATGATGTTGCTATAAAGTATTTGTTGTTATTAATATTATTACTATTATATATATATATTTTAAAAATTTTATTTTTACTTTATTTTACTTTACAATACTGTATTGGTTTTGCCATACATTGACATGAATCCACCACGGGTGTACATGCGATCCCAAACATGAACCCCCCTCCCACCTCCCTCCCCACAACATCCCTCTGGGTCATCCCCGTGCACCAGCACCAAGCATGCTGTATCCTGCATCGGACATAGACTGGTGATTCGATTCTTACATGATAGTATACATGTTACAATGCCATTCTCCCAAATCATCCCACCCTCTCCCTCTCCCTCTGAGTCCAAAAGTCCGCTATACACATCTGTGTCTTTTTGGCTGTCTTGCATACAGGGTCATCATTGCCATCTTTCTAAATTCCATATATATGTGTTAGTATACTGTATTGGTGTTTTTCTTTCTGGCTTACTTCACTCTGTATAATCGGCTCCAGTTTCATCCATCTCAACAGAACTGATTCAAATGTATTCTTTTTACTATTATAGTTTGTCTTGACATATGAGTACGTTTAAGTTTATATCAAAGCCACACTTACAATTTCATGTTCCAACTTTCTTTATCACCAAGGCACAAAATGCTGATTGATAGAAATAAAAATTAGATTTAAAGTAGCTCCTCATTTCATTATTAGCAAAGGCCAATTGCCTTGTATTTTTAAGTTACACACTCCATCGAGTAAAATTAACTTCATTGAAATCTTGTCTTTCACCAGAAAATAATGTATCTACACAGATAGATTTGCATCTTATTCTAAGGGATCTGAGGATACTAGGTTAAGAAATTCTTATATAGTTAAAATTTTTTAGTAAGGTTTGTTTATTGTTTCTCTGATGAAAATATTGAGTACTTTCATATGTCTAAGAAAAATTCACCTCAGTGTATAATCTCTCTATATAAATAATTACTTATATTTAATTATTTAAACCACATAGCATGATAAATGCCTTATTAATCTTTCTCCACAAAATACTTTAAGGTTTTAACAATTAATTATACAGTTATAGGGACAAGATTTTATGCCAAAGACAGCTCTGAGATGCTAATGAAAAGGTCACATAAATATGGATGCCAACTCAGCTGGGAAGGGTTGGAAGAAATACGATTATATCAGTCACCAAATGATGACATACATAGTACCCATGAAGTGTTTGTTTACAGCAATTGTGGTGAGGCTTTTTTCTCTGTAGAAAAACAGTTCCTGCTGAGCACATATTTTGTGCCTCTCACATCACTCTACTGCGATGATCACTGCATTGATTAAACTTGATTTTATATCATTAGTCTGTGCTTTAGACGGAGAAGGTGATGGCACCCCACTCCAGTGTTCCTGCCTGGAGAATCCCAGGGACGAGGGAGCCTGGTGGGCTGCTGTCTCTGGGGTTGCACAGAGTCGGACACGACTGAAGCGACTTAGCAGCCGCAGGAGCAGTGGTCTAGGCAGTAAAACTAAAATTATCATTTCATAATTTAAAAATACCAGTGAACTCAATTGAACTGATTTTTATTTCCAAGGCTATAGGTGTAGGTAACAGAATACTCCTCTCTGTACTCTGCCTACTGTAATCCTGAAACTTCATCCCCTTCTAAATTCCTCCCATTTATTATTGTTCTCTTTGAGGAGGGCTTATGAATTGGTCCAAAAACGTCCCTACTGAAAGATCATCGGAGTGTCACCATTTTATGCGTCCTCAGAATAAAGGACTTCTTTTTCAGCTGTTGGCACTATGGCAATCTGTGTATGGAAACTTATTTCTTATCTATTTGCTACTTTGGGGAACAAATATGCTTAGAGCCCTCAGCTCTGGGTTCACTCTTTTTCATGAGTCTATATGGTGGCACATAGATAAAGATTCCGCCTGCAATGCAGGAGACTCGGGTTTGATCCCAGGTTTGGGAAGATCCCCTGGAGAAGGAAATGGCAACCCTTCCCACTATTCCTGGGAAATTCCTTGGACAGGGGAGCTTGGTGGGCTATAGTCCGTGGAGTCAGAGTCGGACACGACTTAGTGACTAAACAATGTAAATAAGGATGAGCTTTTAGAATGGAAAAAGAGAACTTCATAAGACTTGCCTACTCTTTGATGTCAACCCCCAAAGGCAATGACTTATGTGTAAAATTCAATGAATTTTACCATCTGTATGTCTGCAGACTGGTACCCACTCCAACTATCAAAAGATGAAAAGTGAACGTTGCTCAGTCCTGTATAGTGAACTATACAGTCCATGGAATTTTCCAGGCCAGAATACTGGAGTGGGTAGCCATTCCCTTCTCCAGGAAGGAGATCTTCCCAACCCAGAGATCAAACCCAGGTCTCCCGCATTGCAGGCAGATTCTTTACTGGCTGAGCCACCAGTGAAGGCCCTATCAAAAGATAGAATATTTCTATCACCCCTCTCCCACCCAAAAGCTTCTCTGTGTTCCTTTGCAATTGATTTCTTCTGTTATCCATGGTCCCAGCAGCCATCAATCTGCTGTTACTATATTTTTTAGCTTTTTCTAGAATTTAACTTAATGGAATTATAAAGTATGTAATGTTTTGTATGTGTTCTTGTACTTAGCCAAGTTCTTTTGTGATTCATCCTTATTTCTGCATTGTATTGTAGCATACTCCTTTAACAGCAAAATATGAATAGTATTTCACTGTGTGAATAGACCACAGTTTGCTAATCTATTGATTAACTAATGAGCATTTAGTTTGCTTCCAATTTTAACCATCATAAATATAGTTTCTATGTACATTCATGTAAAAGTCTTTTCATGGACATATATGGTCTTGAGTCATTTCTGGGAGTGTTTTGATGTCATATCTTTGTAGTGCCTTCAATTTTATAAGAATTCTTCAAATGTTTTCCAAAGATGATCATGCCTGTTTCCACCAGCAATGTGTGGATATTCCACTGTTTCACATCTTGCCAACATTTGTTGCTGTCAATCCTTTAAATTTAAAGTCATTCCAGTTAATGTATGTTTTTACCGTGTCATGCTCAGTCGTATTTGACTCTTTGCGACCCTGTAGACTATAGCCTGCCAGGCTCTTCTGTCCAGGGTGATTCTCCAGGCAAGAATACTGGAGTGGGTTGTCATTTCCTCCTCCAAGGGGCCTTTCTAACCCAGGGATCAAACCTGCAGCTCTTGAGTTTACTGTATTGCAGGTGGATTACCTGTTGAGCCATTACTATTGTTTTAATTTGCATTTTCCTATTAAATAATGGTTTTTCCAGTAGTCATGTATGGATGTGAGAATTGGACGATAAAGAAAGCTGAGTGCCGAAGGAATGATGCTTTTGAAATGTAGTGTTGGAGAAGACTCTTGAGAGTCCCTTGGACTGCAAGGAGATCCAACCAGCCCATCCTAAAGGAAACCAGTCCTGAATATTCATTAGAAGGACTGATGCTGAAGCTGAAACTGTAATCTTTTGGCCACCTGATGCGAAGAACTGACTCACTGGGAACGACCCCGATGCTGGGAGAGATTGAAGGTAGGAGGAGGAGATTGCAGAAGATGAGATGGTTGGATGGCATCAGCGACTCAATGGACATCCATTTGAGTAGGCTCTGGAAGTTGGTGATGGACAGGGAAGCCTGGTGTGCGGGAGTCCTTAGGGTTGCAAAGAGTTGGACACAACTGAGGGACTGAACTGAGCTGAATAAATAGTGACGTTGACCTTCCTTTCATGTATAAGTTCATCATTTACATATGTTCTTTGATGAAGTGGCTGATTAAAATCGTTGTCCAGTTTTTACTGGGCTGTTTTTAATTTTGCATTGTAAGAATTCTTTCTATATTGTGGATTCAAATTGTCTATCAGATTGAGGTTTTTAGACATATTTGATCCTGCCTGTGGTTTTTATTTTCTTAACAATGCTTTTAAAGCTCTAACATTTTATGTTTACATATATGATTGACTAACTTCTTTAAAGTACTGGAAAAATTGGTCAGAACAGGTGAGTGTGTGTGAGTGTCCAAAAAAAAAAAAAGAAAAGAAAAGAAAAGAAAATTAGCCATTATTTCTTCTTTCTCCCTTGTGTGTGTGTTTATGTTCCTCTCTCTCTCTTCTTTCTGGGATTTGTATTACACATGATATTTCCCACAAACCACTTATGCTTTGTTCATTTTTATTTTCTAAACTTTTCTTTCTGCACTTTATTTTGGAATTTCCTTCAATTCCACAGCTATTTTCTGTGTCTAATCACTGTTAATCTCTTTTAGAATATTGTTCATTTCGGTATAATACATTTATCTGTAAAGCTTCCATTGAGTCTTTTTCATATCTGCTATTTTTCTTACCATTCCCTGCTTCATTTTGCATCCATGAGCACATTTGTAAGATTTATCATAGCTTACGGTTTCTGGCTACTAGTTCTGTCATCTCTGTTATGTATGGTTCTGTCTCCATCCTTTTCTCCAAGTTATGGGCCTAATTTTTAGTGCCTTACAATTTCTAATAGCATGCTTGATATTGTGAATTCTGTATTTCAGGTTGCTCATTCCCTTTAGTTATATTGTTTTTTTCCAGCCCAGAGTTAATTGGGGTGGGGTGGGGGCGGGAGGTCATTGTCTTCATTCTGAAGTTTTCTTTCAACTTTTTAAGATAAGAAGATTTCATTCTAAGGATAATTTAACTTCACTGCTCAAGTTAAAACCTCTCAGAGCTCCATTCTGTGCCACAGGTGCCACAGGGTCTCTCCTCTCAGGTATTTCCATCACTTCAAATGTCACTGGACAGGTTTTTAAAATTGAAATGGATGCCCTTTTAACTATGCTTTAAATAATTACAAAGTGCTTAAGATATACTCTCTCCTATTTAGGAGAATGTTGTGATTATAGATAAACAATGCTTTTGTTCTTATCACTTGAAATAGAGTTAAGTAGCTAGTATCATGGGGACTTCCTTGGTGGCTCAGCCATAAAGAATCTGCCTGCAATGAAGGAGATGTAAGAGATGTGGGTTCGATCCTTGGGTTAGGAAGATCCCCTGAAGGGGGACATGGCAACCCACTCCAGTATTCTTGCCTGGAGAATCCCATGGACAGAGAAGCCTGGAGGGCTACAGTCCAGGGTTGCAAAGAGTCAGACACGGCTGAAGTGAGTTAGCATGCACACAAGCACAGCTAGTATCATGCAGTGTTCTGCTTGAGCAAACCAGTGTTTTCTTCCTGGATAAAGGTATATCCCCAGTTCCAGGGAAATGTGAGTTGACGAAGAGACAAGCCAAAGCTATGGAAAAAAAGAAGAAAACATACATGCAAAATCCCAATCATTCTGGAGGGATGGGTAAATACAAAGATATAATTGAGGATTATCTAATATTTGAACAAAGTACTTTTATTGCGATTGTGAACATCAAAATGAACAAATAAGAAAAAAGAATTTGGAAAGGAAAAAGTGTCCATTTTCTATGCTGCTGACAAATTACAACACAGTGAGTTAAAAAACACATATTTATTATTTCCTATTTACCCAGGGTCTGAAGTCTTGGCATGTCATGGTTAGATCCTCAGCTAAGGGTCAAATATGGGCCCAATCAAAGTGTTAGTTGGGTGGCATTTATGTCTGTATGCTTGACTGGGAAAGATTCTGCATCCAAGCACATTCACATTGTTGGCAGAATTCATTCATTTGTGGGGTAGAACTTAACAATCTTATCTTCTGGCTAGATGTTGACTGGAGACTTCCTAAGCTCTTAGAGGTTTACACAGTTCTTAGAATTGCCCTCAGCTGCTGCCCCATGATTTTTCTTAACATGGACGCTTATTTAATCACATCAGCATGGAGAGTCTCTAAAGTGAGTCTACTAGCAAGAAGAGGCTTTATATAATGTAAGGTAATCATGGGAGAGAAAACACAAGGAACCTAGTGCTGTAAAATAGTTAAGGGTGTCTTTAAATGGTGATTACAGTACTCTCTCAACTGTGCTTCTGGTTTTGGAAGACATAAGTTCAAACTGGAATGAAAGAAAGAGGACCCCAGGGGAGATATCTCCAAAAAATGCCAGTTAAATGATGTATTTGGCATAGTAAACAGACAAAGCAAAAATGGATGCAACTATTAATTCCAGTGAAACAAAAAAGTTTTCCAAGAGAGGAAACAAATACTAAATATTGAATTCACCAAAATTAGAGTAAAATTACTTTGGAAGTTGGACAGAGGAAATATTTACATGTGAGCATATGGTTGGGGTAGGAAAAAAGATCTGAATCTTCATATTCTGTATTAGGAAATCAATAGGTTAATATCCAAAACTTGAAGAAAAAGGCAGTATAAATACATTATTTAACAATCTGACACTAAATATATGGAGAAATGAAAGAACTGAAAACCATTGCCTGTAGTGAGTAAACAGGTAGCCACATATATGGATGACAAGATTGACTATTTTTTGTTATACTTTTACTAGTTTATTTGATTTTTAAAAATATATACTTGCATGCTGCTAAGTTGCTTCAGTCATGTCCGACTCTGTGCGAACCCATAGACAGCAGCCCACCAGGCTCTGCTGTCCCTGGGATTTTCTAGGCAAGAACGCAGGAGTGGGTTGCCATTGCCTTCTCCAATGCATGAAAGTAAAAAGTGAAAGTGAAGTCGTTCAGTCGTGTCCTGCTCTTAGTGACCCCATGGACTGCAGCCTACCAGGCTCCCCTGTCCATGGGATTTTTCCAGGCAAGAGTACTGGAGTGGGTTGCCATTGCCTACTCTGATATACTTGCATAATCATGATTAAAAAATATAAAAATTAAGAATGAGTATAATGAGAATGTTAACATTTTACTCCATATACCTTAACGTTGTTTGAATAGTTTTCAAAAGCTATGTTTTATATTTATTCTTAAAAAGCAATGCGTCTCTCTACTTTCTCCAAAGCCTCTGGTGTTGCTCTTCATCCTGTTCATAGTCCCAATTGTCTTGCTGCTTACACTGGCTGCACTGTTCGCTGAACCCAGGGTAGGCAAGGCCAGAGCTGAGGTTGGAACAAGAAGCCTTAGGGACTGCAGACATGCTTATTCTCTCCTGGCTGGCACAGCAGCCATAGCAGCAGACATAACATAACACAACATAACCTCACACCACCTCTCTCCTGACTGACACAACAACCGTAACAGTATTCTCTCCTGGCTGATGCAGCAGCGGTAGCAGTATTCATGCTATAGTCTCTCCTCTTGTGGCTGACCCAAGAGACACAGCTGTGATGCTGCAGTTAAATGCCACCATTTCTTTTGGGTGGAACTCACATATCCCTACAGCACAAAGTAGCTTGTGACCAACTGAGTACCTTGTGAGGTACATGAGCAGTGCTTCAAATGATCTCAGCTGTTACATAGTAATTATTTACAAAACATGGGGTGAGAGAGCCTGAACAAGCCATGTTGACTAATTCTTTCTCTCCCCACACCTATAAAGCCTTTTTTCTTTTTTCAATTTTTGTTGGAATACAGATGAGTTACAATGTTGTGTTGGTTTCTGCTGTACGGCAACATTATACATTCACATATATCCACCCTTTTCTTTTTCAGATTCTTTTCCACATAGGTTGCAGAGTATTATGTAGAGGTTCCTGTTTTATGCAGTAGGTCTTAGTTTTTATTTATTTACTTAGTTGTTTTGGCCTCACCATGTGGCATGCAGGATCTTATTTTCCCAACCAGGCATGGAACCCGTGTTCCCTGCAGTGGAAGTCCCTAAAACTTTTTTTTTTTCAGTGAGTTTTGAGGAGATAGAATCTCCCTTGAGGATGAGATTAAATGGAAGAAATAGGACAGCTAGTGGGGAAGGGAGCTGATATAGAGTTAGGAAGGATGCATTTCACTAGCTTTACAATTTTTCCCAGTCTAAGCATTAAATTAGGAAAAAGTAGGAAGTGGGCAAAGAACTTCATTAATGGCCTACTATGTGCTAAGCATTGCAGAGGTGCTTTACTGGCATTTCTTCAGTTTAACACTCTTATATAGACATTTTGGACTCTGGATCACAGAACAGTGGTTTAATGATGAGAAGTTAAATAAATTGCTTAAGCAAATGATGCCTCCCTTAGTTTCACAGCAAGTACTGAAACCAAAGGCTTCTCTGACTCAAAAACCCTCAGCTACATCTTCTTTATCCATTCCTCTGTCAGTGGGATGCTAAGAAAGCTTCCATATCCTGGCTTTTATAAACAGTGCTACAGTGAAGACTGGGGTACATGTATATTTTTGAATTATGGTGTTCTCAGGGTATATGCCTCTTGAGAAACCTGTATGCAGGTCAAGAAGCAACAGTTAGAACTGGACATGGAACAACAGACTGGTTCCAAATAGGAAAAGGAATATGTCAAGTCTCTATATTGTCACCCTGCTTATTTAATTTATATGCAGAGTACATGATGAGAAGTGCTGGGCTGGGTGAAGCACAAGCTGCAATCAAGATTTCAGAGAGAAATATCAATAACCTAGAAAGTTATGACCAACTTAGATGGCATATTAAAAAGCAGAGACATTACTTTGTCAATAAAGGTCCATCTAGTCAAGTCTATGGTTTTTCCAGTAGTCATGTATGGATGTGAGAGTTGGACTATAAAGAATTGATGCTTTTGAACTGCGGTGTTTGAGGAGACTCCCTTAGACTACAAGGAGATCCAACCAGTCCACCCTAAAGGAAATCAGTCCTGAATAATCATTGGAAGGACTGATGCTGAAGATGAAACTCCAATATTTTGGCCACCTGATACAAAGAACTGACTCATTTGCAAAGACTCTGATGCTGGGAAAGATTGAAGGCAGGAGGAGAAGGGGACGACAGAGGATAAGATGGTTGGATGGCATCACCGATGCTATGGACATGAGTTTGAGTAGGCTCGGGGAGTTGGTGATGGACAGGGAGGCCTGGAGTGCTGCAGTCCATGGGGTTGCAAGAGTTGGACATGACTGAGTGACTGAACTGAACTGAACTGAACTGAACAGGGTATATGCCCAAGAGTGGGATTAATGGGTCATAAGGTAGTTCTGTTGTTCCATGTCCAGTTCTAACTGTTGCTTCCTGACCTGCATACAGATTTCTCAAGAGGCAGGTTAAGTGGTCTGCTATTCCCATCTCTTTCAGAATTTTCCACAGTTTATTGTGATCCACACAGTCAAAGGCATTGGCATAGTCAATAAAGCAGAAATAGATGTTTTTCTGGAACTCTCTTGCTTTTTCCATGATCCAGCAGATGTTGGCAATTTGATCTCTGGTTCCTCTGCCTTTTCTAAAACCAGCTTGAACATCAGGGAGTTCACAGTTCACGTACTGCTGAAGCCTGGCTTGGAGACTTTTGAGCATGACTTTACTAGCATGTGAGATGAGTGCGATTGTGCAGTTTGAGCATTCTTTTGCATTGCCTTTCTTTGGAATTGGAATGAACACTGACTTTTTCCAGTCCTGTGGCCACTGCTGAGTTTTCCAAACTTGCTGGCATATTGAGTGCAGCACTTTCACAGCATCATCTTTCAGGATTTGAAACAGCTCAACTGGAACAACAGACTGGTTCCAAATAGGAAAAGGAGTATGTCAAGGCTGTATATTGTCACCCTGATTATTTAACTTATATGCAGAGTACATCATGAGAAATGCTGGACTGGAAGAAACACAAGCTGGAATCAAGATTGCCGGGAGAAATATGAATCACCTCAGATATGCAGCTGACACCACCCTTATGGCAGAAAGTGAAGAGGAGCTGAAAATCCTCTTGATGAAATTGAAAGAGGAGAGTGAAAGAGTTGGCTTAAAGCTCAACATTCAGAAAACGAAGATCATGGCATCCGGTCCCATCATTTCATGGAATATAGATGGGGAAACAGTAGAAACAGTGTCAGACTTTATTTTTTTGGGCTCCAAAATCACTGCAGATGGTGACTGCAGCCATGAAATTAAAAGACGCTTACCCCTTGGAAGAAAAGTTGTGACCAACCTAGATAGTATATTCAAAAGCAGAGACATTACTTTGCCGACTAAGGTCCGTCTAGTCAAGGCTATGGTTTTTCCAGTGGTCATGTATGGATGTGAGAGTTGGACTGTGAAGAAGGCTTAGCGCCAAAGAATTGATGTGTTTGAATTGTGGTGTTGGAGAAGACTCTTGAGCGTCCCTTAGACTGCAAGATCCAACCAGTCCATTCTGAAGGAGATCAACCCTGGGATTTCTTTGGAAGGAATGATGCTAAAGCTGAAGCTCCAGTACTTCGGACACCTCATGCAAAGAGTTGACTCATTGGAAAAGACTCTGATGCTGGGAGAGATTGGGGGCAGGAGGAGAAGGGGATGGCAGAGGATGAGATGGCTGGATGGCATCACGGACTAGATGGACGTGAGTCTGAGTGAACTCAGGGAGCTGGTGATGGACAGGGAGGCCTCTTATGCTGGGATTCATGGGGTCGCAAAGAGTCGGACACGACTGAGCGACTGAACTGAAGTGAACTGAACTGATGGTACTATTTTTACTTTTTTTTTTTTTTTTTTAAGGAACCTCCATACTGTTCTCCATAGGGCTGTATCAATTTAGATAGCTAGTGGGAAGATGCTGCGAGGCACAGGGAGCTTAGCTCAATGGCTCTGTGATGACCTAGATGGGAGGGAGGCTCAAGAGGACAGGAATATATGTATACATATGGCTGATTCACTTTGTTGTACATCAGAAACTAACACGAAATTGTAAATCAAGTATATTCCAATTTTTTTAAAAAGAAAAAGAAACCTTCAGCTATAGGTGGCTCTAAAGTGATACCCTGCTTAGCATCAATTCCTCGTGTGCAAAACTTGCTCCACTGATTGTGTGAAAATTTCCTTCAGTGTCTTAATTCAGTATCCCCTCTGCAATCTTGTTTATATTAATTCATTTAAAAATCAACAACTTGAATGTAACTTTCAGTTTTACTCTTGTTAAATATTGAAGCTCAGAATTTTATATCTATTTTTATTGAATCTAATGTACTCAAATATTAATAGTTCAATAGTTTGAGTGAGTGTAGGTGGTTAATTAAGAAAATGCTGATTGTAAGTATTGAATTCTTAGGTAGCTTTTAGCTAATTATATGACAACTTAATTTATCTATTGCTTTTTGATTAAATATTAATACACGATTTTAGCAATATATCAGTATTTGATAGAATCATTAACATGTATTTGATATTTTGCTAAATCTTTGTATAAGACTACTCATTATTAGTTTAAACAGATTTATTGCTGGTTTTGGTGTAGTGTGCTCTAAATTCCTTCAGTCATGTCTGACTGCCACCCCATGGACTGTAACCCGCCAGACTCTTCTGTCCATGGAATTCTTCAGGCAAGAGTAGTGGAGTGGGTTGCCTTGACCTCCTCCAGGGGATCTTCTCAACCCGGAGGTCAAACCCGCATCTCTTAAGTCTCCTGCATTGGCAAGCAAGTTCTTTATCACCAGTGCCACCCGGGAAGCCCTTTGCTGTAGCATATCTATTTTCAAGAAGAGGGGTTTTGTCTAACGAGTGTTCATGAAGGAATCCATATTTTTGGCATATTTAGGATTTGGGTGAATAGCTTTATTTTATTTTTTTTTAATTTTTATTTTTACTTTATTTTACTTTACAATACTGTATTGGTTTTGCCATACATTGACATGAATCCACCACGGGTGTACATGCATTCCAAAACATGAACCCCCCTCCCACCTCCCTCCCTATAACATCTCTCTTTAAAAATCTCAACACCAACTATGTTGGCCCCTGATTCTTTGCATTTATTGCTACGACAAAACACAAGTCAAGATATCCAAGAAAATGGTGATGTTGAAAATCATAAAGAGATTTACAGTTCCATGCTGAAACAGTTCCATTCATTAGTCTGTTCCCCTATAGAAAGAACTGTCTTGCCTGAAAACAATGGGTAGGATGATCAGAGCTCCGTGCTGCTGACCCCAGCACGGCTGTGTTTTCACTGAGCGCCAGACGTCAGAACTTAACAAGGGAGCACGGCTTCTGCTCTTCCTAGAGGTCCTGCATCTTTATTGCAGAGGATAAGAATAGCAACAAATCTTGGTTCTCTACATCTGCCTCTCTATTCCTGCAGTAGAAATTGAGACATAGACACAGACATGTGGATATAGGGGAAGTGGGTGGAGGATGGGATGAACTAGGAGACTAGGATTGACATATGTGCATTGCCATGTGTGAAATAGATAGCTAGTGGGAATTCGCTCAGTTTGGTGCTCTGTGTTAGCCTAGAGGAGTGCAATGGGAGAGGGGGGTGACAGGGAAGTCCAAGATGGAGGGGATATATGTATATACATAGCTGATTCACTTTGTTGTACATCAGAAACTGACACACACACACACAAACAATAAAATGCCTGGGTTATGCCTACATGTATGTTTTCATTATTCATTTTATCTCTACAATTGCCGAATGAAAAATAAATCTGTTTGGCTGGTTGATCACAAACAGTCTCATCAGAGTCATGCAGATGATGTATACCCAAATCTTGAAGCATATTTTTAAATAAAATGATGAATACAAATGCCAGTATTTCTGACTATAATAGAATAGCTTTTATGAGAAACTTGTATAAGATTAGATTTTCCATCCCTATTTGAATGGATACTTAATTTTCCACAAGATTTACATTTCATGAGAGGACTCAGAAATAAGTGAAAGATACAGATGTTTTTCTCTCTGGTACCCTGGCTCTTGTGTTCACGGGGAAGGAGTGTGTGCCTGTGCATATGTGCGCATGCATGTGTGAACACACAAGAGAAGGCTTTCATGAGAATGAGCCCCAGGGATGCAGGGTTTGCACTGGGTCAAATTGATGCTCTCCCATATGGTCACTAGTAAACTTGATGGACTCACACCAGCCTCTTTTCCTGTCTCCTGGGCTGGAGCTCATTTAGCCGAAAGCATGATGAAGGCGACAGAAAGGGAGCAGCTGAGCCACAAGCCCTTTGTTTGGCCTTAATAGATCAGGTTAGCGTTCTGCAGATGTTGGCTTTCCAAATCAATAATTCTCTTGCCGGCACCTCCCAGCAGTAGCTATTAGATGATGTAATTCAGAATTTGATTTGCTTCTTAGGTTAAGACAAGCAAATCTCATTTGCAGTGTAAAATATCTCACACCATGAAAATAATGCCTTCTGTTTTGCCTTCCCACCCAAGGGCATTTTATAGAATGGAAGTCAAGGTCATTGTGACAGTCATCACAGGGTGGAAACCTGCAGCCACAGACTGCGTTTGGAAAACCTGCTCTTTTCACTTATTAGGTTATCACAAGTGGTAACCTAATGCTAGCAGAGGTATTTGTAGCTTTGTATTGTGTTAGGAGAAATAGAATTCTCCGATATTACAGCTGCACTTTTGATTTGTCATTTATTTGGAATAAATAGAGGGTGGTATGCCAGTTTCCGTGGAAACCAGTTCTACTTTGGAGCAGTGTAAGACCTTTAAACACGTTGGAAATTGCTTCCTTCTCATTATGTTTCGGCACTGAAGAAGGGGTAGTGTGCAATTAAATAGAAATGAAGGTTCAATTAAAAAATTAAATTACATTTTCTGGATTGTCCTTTGTGTACAGTAAGCTTAAGAGAACATTGCTATCTGCAAAACTGACTGGATGTGTGGTTTGGAAAAAGAAAAGGATCATCTCTTAACTGCTGTATGTGTGTGTGAGTGTGTGTTTGCACGTGCGCACATGCATGTGTATGTAAGAGAGATTCACAAAGATCTTTCTCTTAGAAGTTTGTTATAAAACTGCCAACTCCATTTGGAACATTCTGGAAATCTTTGTAAATATGTGCAGGGTTATAAAAATATATGTTTGGATTTGTTTGTTCATTATAAATAAAGAGAATTAAATACAATATTGATACAGAAAGACAACATTTAATTGTTCAAAAGATTTTTAAAAAAGAGATTCTTTTAAGGGAAACTAGTGAAAATAAGAAAATGCTATGTATTCTGGGCCCTGAAATATAGTCATTACAAAAACAGGGATATATACACACTGAAGCAGCCAAAATATTAGGATTTTATGTGATGAAAGCTAAGAGTAGGCTTATATTGTAAAAAGTTCAATGTATTCTGTACATTAAAAAGTGAGAATCTTCAGCTTATGAAATTGATAAAATATGTTGATGTGTTTATTTAGTCTTATGCATCAATTATATGTCTCCCAGAAATGTATAGATTATTCAGGAGCAATCAGGGGTCATCCTATTTATAACCAAATGTTATACATTTTTACAGCTTTTTATGATATGTAAAGGACATCTTCATCCGTTATTTCTTGTGTTCTGTTACCAGTCAGTGTAGCAGCTATTGTTTCAATTTTAAATGTAAGTAAGTAGCTTCAGTTTATCCAGTTATCAATGGAACCTGGAATGGATGTCTTCTGAGTTCTAGTCTTATGATCTTTCCATGTCAAGAATTTTTTTTTTTATCAGACTAAATTTACAACACATCCTATTTTCTCCTGACTCATGAAGGACAGTATTTAGGGATACAGTTTGACTGCTCTTCAGAATTACTGAAAGTGTGTGTGAGGAACTGAGATTTCAAATTAAGATATCTTGTCTTCTAAGCATCCTATCATAGATATTTATGTTTTGCAGGTTTGAGATGAGTTTTCTGGTTAATCCACATTGTTCAGCGATATTGGCCATGATCCAATTTTTATGTAATTGAAATATAAGCTGTATATATTCCTGGACACACAGGATTGTTATTTTTTCATGTATGGTGTGTCCACTGAACTAGGTGTTATTTATGTTTGGCTGTTTTGTGCTTAATCAGTCCCGCACTGGTGATAAGCCCTTGTGGCAAAGGAACTCCATGCTATAAAAAGATTGTGGGGAGAACTGAAAAAAACTATGCTCTGTAATAACAGCAGCTTTGTTGGTAGTGAACAGCTGCTGGCCCAGCAGTCCTGGGACTTTCATGAGGCTCCTATGAATATGTTCACAGCATGCTGAGGCTGCTTCCATGCTGCTAGATTGCTGCATCGCCAAATCCTGTCTGCTGGGGAGCACTGGCTTCATCCTACAGAGCCTTTCTTGAAGGAAATGCTTTTCACTCCTGTCAAATAAAAATTGTGCTATTCAATGTATAATCAGTTTTTTCATAATATACAATAAATATTGTAGATAATAATCAATCCCTTCAGAATTTAGCTCTTTGAAGATATTATGTGAGTTCTTTTTTGTTGTCAAGTGTGAAGATTCTCTTCTAACACAGATCATTGGTTAAGTAGCTAGATTTCAAAATAGAAAAATGGGGGGAATCTGCTATAAAATTATTTCAAGGTCTATCATCCATGTTCTGGGAGATTTAACAAGGTGTTAACTCATGGTTGAGACGCCAGCCATGGTATATGCCAACAAGCGGGAAAACCTGGGAGTCTAGGCTCTTCTTTGGTAAAGAGAGTTTGATGAAAGCACCACAGACCCAGAGCTTCCACTCTGGTGCTCCTGAATTCTCAGAGCTGGCTCTCTGGTGAATTTCATTCTGTGGGTGAATTCACAAAGCTGGTACTCTGAACTAAAATGCTGACAGCTTGCTTGTCAAAGTTTTTACAGATGCTTAAATAATCTCCCACAAAGTCAACATCGAAATCTAAATAGGTTGTACAAACTTTTTAACAGTAAACTTTTAATAATGTATACAATGTTTATAGAAAAGTACACAAATCAGTAAGTGTGTGCAGCTCAATTAATTTCATTGAGTGCATTATCTGCCTAACTTTCATTGTGAACAACACAAAATATCACTCTTACTCCCATAAGCTCTTCTGGAGCCTCATCCTTGTCACCATCAACCCCAATAGTAACCAATGTATTATCTTCTAACAGATAGATTAGATTTGACAAAGTTTGAACTTTTTATAAATGTAGCTGTCAGTTCAGTTCAATTCAGTTCAGTTCAGTTGCTCAGTTGTGTCCGACTCTTTGCAACCCCATGAATTGCAGCATGCCAGGCCTCCCTGTCCATCACCATCTCCCGGAGTTCACTCAAACAAATGTCCATCGAGTTGGTGATGACATCCAGCCATCTCATCCTCTGTCACCCCATTCTCCTCCTGCCCCCAATCCCTCCCAGCATCAGAGTCTTTTCCAATGAGTCAAGTCTTCGCATGAGGTGGCCAAAGTACTGGAGTTTCAGCTTTATCATCATTCCTTCCAATGAACACCCAGGACTGATCTCCTTTAGAATGAACTGCTTGGATCTCCTTGCAGTCCAAGGGACTCTAAAGAGGCTTCTCCAACACCACTGTTCAAAAGCATCAATTCTTCGGCATTCAGCTTTCTTCACAGTCCAACTCTCACATCCACACATGATCACTGGAAAAACCATAGCCTTGACTAGACGGACCTTAGTTGGCAAAGTAATGTCTCTACTTTTCAAAATGCTATCTAGGTTGATCAAAACTTTCCTTCCAAGGAGTAAGCAACTTTTAATTTCATGGCTGCAGTTACCATCTGCAGTGATTTTGGAGCCCAGAAAAACAAAATCTGACACTGTTTCCACTGTTTTCCCATCTATTTCCCATGAAGTGATGGGACTGGATGCCATGATATTAGATTTCTGAATGTTGAGCTTTAAGCCAACTTTTTCGCTCTCCTCTTTCACTTTCATCAAGAGGCTTTTTTAGCTCCTCTCCGCTTTCTGCCATAAGGGTGGTGTCTTCTACATATCTGAGGTTATAGATATTTCTCCTGGCAATCTTGTTTCCAGCTTTTGCTTCTTCCAGCCCAGCGTTTCTCATGATGTACTCTGCATATAAGTTAAATCAGCAGGGTGACAATATACAGCCTTGATGTACTCTTTTCCTATTTGGAACCAGTCTGTTGTTCCATGTCCAGTTGTTTCTGTTGTTGTTGTTGTTTAAATTAATTAATTTATTTTTTAATTTTAATTTTTACTTTATTTTGCTTTATGATACTGTATTGGTTTTGCCATACATTGACATCAATCAGCCACGGGTGTACATGAGTTCCCAATCCTGAACTCCCCTCCCACCTCCCATTCCATATCATCTCTTGCTTCCTGACCTGCATACAGATTTCTCAAGAGGCAGGTCAGGTGGTCTGGTATTCCCATCTCTTTCAGAATTTTCCGCAGTTTATTGTGATCCACACAGTGAAAGGCTTTGGCACAGTCAATAAAGCAGAAATGGAGTACATATTTTTGTGTGTTTGGTTTCTTTCACCCAGCACTACATTTGCGAGACTCATCCATATTTTTCCGACTAGTTGGTTAAGGGCTTCCCAGGTGGCTCTGTGGTAAAGAATCTGCCTGTCAAGCAAGAGACGTGGGTTCAGTTCCCCGGTTAGAAAGATCCCTTGGAGGAGGAAGCAGCAATCCACTCCCGTAATATTGCCTGGAAAATCCCATGTACAGAGGAGACTCACCTGCTACAGTCCATGAGGTCTCAAAGAGTCAAACATGATTGAGCGCTCATGCATGCAGTTGGTTAATTTCTATTACTGCACAGTATTTGATCAAGTGAGTATATCCCGATTCATTTAATCGTTCTTCTGTAGATGGTTGTTGGTGTTGCTTCTAGTTTGAGGCTGCTGTGGACATTCTGGTACATGTGTGAACATATCTGCTTATTTCTGTTGGGCATGTACCTTAGGATCGTTGTGTTGGTATGTTTGACCTTAGTAGATACTGTTGAATTGTTTTCCAAAGTGGCTGAGCAAACTTGCACTCCCATTAGTGGTGTGCGAGAATCATGATTGCTCCACATCTCACCAACATGTGATTTTGACTGCTCTTTTATTTTGGCTATTTGAGTGGATGTGAAGTGTATCATATTGTACCTTTAGCTTTCCTTTTCCTGATCACTAATGTAATTTTTCACGTGTTTTTTTGGTTATTCATGCGTTGTTTTGAAGCGCCTGTTGAAATACTTGCAGTTTTTCTATTGACCTGACTTCCTTTGTCTTACGGGTTTTGGTATTGTTTTTGTAGTCTCAATTTGTCTTTTTCTAATACAAGTTTTGCTAATATTTTTTCTGACTCAAAGTCCTGTCTTTTTAATCTTATAGTGAGGTCTTTTCATTCACAGCTGGCACTTTTTTACTTCTATTTAAGAAATCTTTAAGATTATCTTAAAAACCACCCTCATTTTCTTCTAGAAGATTTATTGTTTTAACCTTTCACATTTATATCCACAATAAATCTGGAACGGATTTTGATTTATTGGTAAGTATTCTGGTGTAAAAAATGCCTACAGATGTTTCTTCATTGCATTGCAGTGTCGTCTTTGTCATAAATTGAACAATCGTATATGGGTGAATTTATTTCTGCAGTGTCTGTTTGGTTCTAATGGACTATGATTTATCATTTCATCAATACCTTCCAGCGTTTATTACTATAGATCTTTTGTAGGTCTCTCTACATGATTGTGTCAGTTTTCAAAATTTAGTCTCCTGTTTTTAAGATTGTCTAGGAGAAGGAAATGGCAACCCACTCCAGTGTTCTTGCCTGGAGAATCCCAGGAACGACAGAGCCTGGTGGGCTGCTGTCTATGGGGTCGCACGTAGTTGGACACGACTGAAGCAACTTAGCAGCAGCAGCAGCAGAGTATACTAACTCTTTGCATATACATACACATTTTAGGTTCACATTGCCAATTTGCACAAAACAATCTGCTGAAATATTTATTCACGTTGCTGTGATCAATAAGATAACTCTTTTCCCTGAAACCTTTTTTATATTAGAATACGTTTGCTTTACGATGTTGTGTTAGTTTCTGCTGTACAGCATCGTGAATCAGCCATATGTATACATATATTCACTCCTTCTTGAGCCTCCCTCCCACCCCCAATATCCCCTCCTCCAGGTCATCACAGATCGCTGAGCTCTCCGTGCTATATAGCAGCTTCTCCCAAGCTATCTATTTTACACATAGTAGTGTATATATGTCAATGCTATTCTTTCCCTTCCCTTCCCCCCACCCTCACCATGTCCACAAGGTCATACTCTATTTTTGCATCTCTATTCCTTCCCTGCAAATAGGTTCATCAGTACCATTTTTCTAGATTCTATACATATGAGTTCAGTTCAGTTCAGTCACTCAGTCGTGTCCGACTCTTTGTGACCCCGTGAATCACAGCACGCCAGGCTTCCCTGTCCATCACCAACTCCCAGAGTCTACTCAAACTGACATCCATTGAGTCGGTGATGCCATTCAGCCATCTCATACTCTGTCATCCCCTTCTCCTCCTGCACCAATCCCTCTCAGCATCACAGTCTTTTCCAATGAGTCAACTCTTCGCATGAGGTGGCCAAAGTATTGGAGTTTCAGCTTTAGCATCATTCCTTCCAAAGAAATCTCAGGGCTGATCTCTTTTAGGATGGACTGGCTAGATTTCTTTGCAGTCCAAGGGACTCTCAAGAGTCTTCAACACCACAGTTCAAAAGCATCAATTCTTCGGCGCTCAACCTTCTTCACAGTTCAATTCTCACATCCATACATGACCACTGGAAAAACCATAACCTTGACTAGATGGACCTTTGCTGGCAAAGTAATATCTCTGCTTTTCAATATGCTATCTAGGTTGATGATAAGTTTCCTTTCAAAGAGCAAGAGTCTTTTATTTCATAGCTGCAATCACCATCTGCAGTGATTTTGGAGCCCCCAAAAATAAAGTCTGACACTGTTTCCACTGTTTCCCCATCTATTTCCCATGAAGTGATGGGACCAGATGCCATGATCTTCATTTTCTGAATGCTGAGCCTTAAGCCATCTTTTTCGCTCTCTACTTTCACTTTCATCAAGAGGGTTTTTAGTTCCTCTTCACTTTCTGCCATAAGGGGGGGGTGTCATCCGCATATCTGAGGTTATTGATATTTCTCCCAGCAATCTTGATTCCAGCTTGTGCTTCTTCCAGCCCAGTGTTTCTCATGATGTACTCTGCATATAAGTTAAATAAGCAGGGTGACAAGACCTTGACGTATTCATTTTCTTATCTGGAACCAGTCTGTTTTTCCATGTCCAGTTCTAACTGTTGCTTCCTGACCTGCATATAGGTTTCTCAAGAGGCAGGTTAGGTGGTCTGGTATTCCCATCTCTTTCAGAATTTTCCACACATATATGAGTTAATGAAAATAAAAACAAAAATAAATAATTGGGACCTAGTTAAATATAAAAGCTTTTGCATAGCAAAGATAATCATAAACAAAATAAACAACAACCCTATGAATGGGACAAATTTGCATATGGAGCAACAGACAAAGAATTAATCTTCAAAATATACAAACAGCTTATGGAATTCAGTATCAAAAAATCAAACAATACAATCAAATAATGGGTAGAAGACCTAAATAGACATCTTTCCAAAAAGACATATAGATGCCCAAGTGGCATGTGAACAGATGCTGAGCATTGCTAATTATTAGAGAAATGCAAATCTAAACTACAGTGAGGTACACCTCACAGAATGGACATCATCAAAAAATCTACAGACAATAAATGCCAGAGAGGGTGTGGAGTAAGGGAACCCTCTTACACTGTTGATGGGAATGTAAATTGGCACAGTCACAGTGGAGAAAAGTATAGAGGTTTCTTTAAAAAATAAATGTAGAATTACCATGTTGTTGTTGTTTGGTTGCCAAGTCATGTCCAACTCTTTTGTGACCCCAAGAACTGTAGCCCCCCAGGCTCCTCTGTCCATGAGATTTCCCAAGCAAGAATACCGGAGTGGGTTTCCATTGTCTTCTCCAGGGGATCTTCCTGACCCAGGGGTCAAACCCAAGTCTCCTGCTTGACAGGGGGATTTTTTTTTTTTTTTTAACCACTGAGTCATCAAGGAAGTCCATATGACCCAGCAATCCTACTACTGGGCATATACCCTGAAAAAACCATAACTCAGAAAGACACATGTACCTTGATGTTCATTGCAGCACTGTTTATAATAGCCAGGACATGGAAGCAGTTTAGATGCCCATCAACAGATGAATGGATAAAGATGTGGTACATATATACAATCGAATATTACTCAGCCATATAAAGGAATGAATTGAATCAGTTAAAGTGATGTGGATGAACCTAGAGCCTGTCATGCAGAGTGAAGTAAATCAGAAAATAAATAACTATTTGAGGAATCACTATCTTTCCAAGCCGTGAGCATTTCATATACTCTGCTTATTTCAATACTGGTGCCTTAAAGAATAATCTTTTAGTAAATTATCCTGTGCCAAGTGAATAGCCATATGGATAAAAATGAACTTTGACTTCTATACACGAAAGCCAATCCTAGTTGCCTTAGATTAGAATGTCAGAAAAGACGTGGGGCAGAAGAAACTCTCATACACAGTTTGTGGGAATTTGTTTTGGTGAAGTCAAACTAGAAAACTGACATTGCATCTTAGAGTTAAATATACACAATCCTTCAGTTCAGTCACTCAGTCGTGTCCAACTCTTTGCGACCCCATGGACCACAGCACTCCAGGTCTCCCTGTCCATTACCAACTTCTGGAGTTAAGCCAAACTCGTGTCCATTGAATCGGTGATGCCATCCAACTGTCTCATCCTCTGTCATCTCCTTCTCTTCCTGCCTTCAATCTTTCCCAGCGTCAGGGTCTTTTCAAACGAGACAGCTCTTCGCATCAGGTGGCCAAAGTATTGGACTTTCAACTTCAGCATCAGTCCTTCCAATGAACGCTCAGGACTGATCTCCTTTAGGATGGACTGGTTGGAACTCCTTGCAGTCCAAGAGATTCTCAAGAGTCTTCCTCAACACCACAGTTCAAAAGCATCAATTCTTCAGTGCTCAGCTTTCCTTATAGTCCAACTCTCACATCCACACATGACTACTGGAGAAACCATTGCCTTGACTAGATATGCAGATGACACCACGCTTACTGCAGAAAGTGAAGAAGAACTAAAGAGCTTCTCGATGAAAGTGAAAGAGGAGAGTGAAAAAGTTGGCTTAAAGCTCAACCTTCTGAAAACGAAGATCATGGCATCTAGTCCCATCACTTCATGGGAAATAGATGGGGAAACAGAAACTGGAAACAGTGGCTGATTTTATTTTTTTCAGCTCCAAAATCACTGCAGTTGGTGACTGCAGTTAGGAAATTAGAAGACGCTTGTTCCTTGGAAGAAAAGCTATGACCAACATATACATCATATTAAAAAGCAGAGACTTTACTTTGCCAACAAAGTTCTGTCTAGTCAAAGCTATGGTTTTTCCAATAGTCATGTATAGATATGAGAGTTGGAATATAAAGAAAGCTGAGCATCAAAGAATTGATGCTTTTGAACTGTGGAGTTGGAGAAGACCCTTGAGAGTTTCTTGGATTGTAAGGAGAGCCAACCAGTTCATCCTAAAGGAAATCAGTCCTAAGTGTTCATTAGAAGGACTGATATTGAAGCTGAAACTCCAATGCTTTGGCCACCTGATGTGAAGAACTGACTCATTTGAAAAGACCCTGATGCTAGGAAAGATTGAAGGCAGGAGGAGAAGGGGACAACAGAGGATGAGATGGTTGGATGGCATCACTGATTCAATAGACATGAGTTTTGCAAACTCTGGGAGTTTGTGATGGACAGGGAGTCCTGGCATGCTGCGGTCCATGGGTTCACAAAGAGTCGGACACAACTGAGCAACTGAACTGAACTGACTAGATGGAGTTTGCAAAGTAATGTCTCTGCTTTTTAATATTATATCTAGGTTGGTCATAACTTTCCTTCCAAGGAGTAAGTGTCTTTTAATTTCATGGCTGCAATCACCATCTGCAGTGATTTTGGAGCCCCCCAAAATAAAACTCTGACACTGTTTCCACTGTTTCCCCATCTATTTCCCATGAAGTGATGGGACCGGATGCCATGATCTTCATTTTCTGAATGTTGAGCTTTAAGCCAACTTTTTCACTCTCCTCTTTCACTTTCCTCAAGAAGCTCTTTAGCTCCTCTTCACTTTCTGCCATAATCGTGGTGACATATGCATATCTGAGGTTATTGATATTTCTCCCAGTAATCTTGTTTCCAGCTTGTGCTTCATCCAGCCCAGCGTTTCTCATGATGTACTCTGCATATAAGTTAAATAAGCAGGCTGACAATATACAGCCTTGATGTGCTTCTTTGCCTATTTGGAAACAATCTGTTGTTCCATGAAGTCCAACAATCCCATTCATAGGTATTTACACCAAAACATCCACACATAGGCACAAATCATGAGTATGTATAGCAAAGTTAATTACTTTAGTGGAAAAAAAAAAAAAGAAACCCAGCTCCAGTGTACTTCTGTATTAGAAGAGTTAAAACATGTTTTGTGTTCATACAATTGGTATCATATGAACGATGAAAATGAATCAATGAATCTTACATTTAACAAGATAGATGAACAGGCAAATATAATTGTTGAACAAAAGAAACTTAACCCAAGGGATTAATACCTGTATGGCTTGATTGATATTAAGCTCAAAAACAGGCAAAACTGATCTATGCTTTTAGAAATCAGTGTAGTCATGATATTTAAGATAGAGACAAGAGACAAGCTTCTGTAGCTGTTGGTTAATTTCTTTATCTGTATGAAGAATGCTGAGGCACATTCACTCACTGACAACCCTTTAAAGTGTAGATTTGTGCATTTTTTCAGAATGAGTTTTAGATGTCATTAAAGATATTAATGTGTATCTACATGCTTATTATATAAACTATGTATATATATATATATTTATTTATATATTTTATGTGTTAGGATACAACACTGAACAGGAACAAAAAGGATTTCTATAATTCTGGAGTATATTTTCTTACAATCTTGCCCTTTCTAACTTTATTGAGATATAGTTAACATATCATCTTCAGTAAGGTTAAGGTATACATTGTGTCTATTTGACACATTGATATATTGCAAAGTGGTTACCACTATTGTGCTAGCTAACATTTCCATCATCTTACAAAACTACTATTTCTCTTTTTGTGATGAGAACATTTAATATTTACTTTCTTAGCATCTTGTAAGTATATATACTCTAGTATTAACTATAATCACCATGAAATAAATTTTTTTGAGTTCTCAAGTTTTATATTACCTTAAAATATTTAAAAAATTGTGTTGGTCCCTCAGGCCTTTACATACACAGTAAAAGAAAAAGAAAGCCTTCTTTGTAAAGTTTATTTTGGACCATCTTAACAATTCTAAACACAGAACTTAAAGCTATTTAAAGGCTTATACGTTTTTGATTTTTGTATTCTCAATGACTTCTAGAATAACTAATTTATTCACACTTTTTGAATAAACCAAAAGCTTGTACTATAGTGCTTCCTACCACATGCAAGTGTTTCATTTGACTTTATGCTAGAAAAGGCAACTATTCAAATGAACTATATTTTTAAAAGAAAACATTAATGTACAAAAGGCATGCATCTTATTGAATAAAATGCTTATTGAATATAAAGTTATTTATATAATATCAAGATTCTGTAAAACAGTTTTGTCTTGAAATGATTATAATTTTTGGATCAGTAATGCATATTCATCAGTTTACTAAGTAATTTGTAATTCTTATTTCCCTTAAATACAAAGTATGTTCTTCCCCCAAAGACTATTGGTTGTAACTCAGGCATTTTTTAGGCAACCTATTTTCAGGCACTGAATGAAATGCAAAAAAGCAGCACAACTGCTAAACTCAATAATGAGTGGCATAATTCTATATTATCTATTTATTTTAGATAAATATTAAAATATTTTAAAATATTAAAATATTATTTATTTATTTTACACTGAGTCCAAATGAGCAAATATACAGATGAAAAGATCATTTCAATAAGGAAGGATGTTGAAATTTATAGAGTAATGCTTTTGGAAAAATATACAAAGCAATATGCCGTATGTTGGTAATAGCTGAACATTAGTTAAAGTATTTTTACTTTATATGACCACTTGATTTTGTTTTGTGATATCTGGGGAATATGCTTTAATTTATTTATATACTTAGAAGTACATCATGCAGGTACTGTTCACTGGTATTCCCCCATCCATGCATCCCCTTTCCAGCAATTTAAAGTTGGTTTAAATCAACAAGGCAGTCCAGTTATCCTTTAGTAGATACTTATTTTTCTAGTTAATAAAGCTTTACATAAGTAAATATAATTTAGAAGTGCAAAATAAATGATTGAGAAGTTATCCATATCTTTTAGTTTTTTTCTCTTTTAAATGAATACATCCATTTATTTTAAGTAACAAATTTTAAGTTGTAATTCTAGTTAGCAAAGACAAACATGTATACTGAAAATTGTATTTTATTTTTCGAAAGATTTTATATTTAGTTCTCTAAAATGATCAACTAAAGAATCCAGATGGATGGTAGGAATTTATTTCATTATTTTTTGTGACTCACACTTAAAATTGCTCATTACCATTTTGCCCTTTTATAAAGAACAATTAAAAAAGACATATGAGTCTTGTTTTGACCAAACAGTTGAATGACAAGAATTCACTTGTCAGTTTCTTCAAAATGATTTTAATAAATTATACATTCAGTGACTGCTTTTGCCATTTCTTGAAGTAGTAAATCAATCCGTCACTTTTAGTTTACCCTTGTTGTTGTTGTTCAGCCTCTAAGTCTTGTCTGACTCTTTGTGACCCCATGGATTGTAGCTAATGTTCTCCAGGCAAGAATATTGGAGTGGGTTGGGCTTTCCTTCTCCAGGGGATCTTCCCAAACCAGCGCTTGAACCCAAGTTTCCTGCACTGGCAGGAGGATTCTTTACCACTGAGCCATCAGGTCTTAGGAGGTAATTATCTGCAGTAGCTACCGTTAGTTAACTATCAAGCATACAATTTTTTCTACCTAAATGTAATCTTGTTTGGGACCTACTCCTGACCCAACAGTTGATAGATCTCATGGTAATAATAAACATAACTGTAATAGCTGTGCTATGGAGTGCTTATGCATGCCAGGCCAATTTTATGCACTATAAATTTAGTTAATCCTTGAAAACTCTAGGAGACACTCTGCGCCATGCTTAGTTGCTCAGTCATGTCCAACTCTTTGTGACCCCATGGACTCTAGCCCGCCAGGCTCCTCTGTCCATGAGGATTTCCCAGGCAAGAAGTTTGGAGTGGGTGGCCACTTCATTCTCTAAAAGGTTTGCCAGGCTCAATACAAATCCTAAGCACAGAGGAGAACTATAGTGGTTTAGAGAAGTCTTGTATTTATTGAGAATACTCTCTGTGGCAACGAAGCTTTGAGTGCATACTCTGCCAAACAATGCAATCAGCAGATATAGTAAAATACTCAATATAAAAGATGTTCTAGGGGTACTGAGAAATGAGACTACAAGTTAATGTATTCAATATGAGTCCATGTGGGTTCACTATACATAGCTGTGGGTTCATACTGCTATTTATACAAAGACAGGTTCATTTAAATACATATATATGTCCATTTTATATTTAACTACATGGCACTGTCATGCACTTGTACCTGTTTCACATAATAATCATAATATTCATTAATAGTAATGCTATTATATTAATGTATGCTGTGTGCTGGGCTTAGTCACTCAGTCATGTTCAACTCTTTGTGACCCCATGGACTATAGCCCCCCAGGCTCCTCTGTCCATGGAGATTCTCCAGGGAAGAGTACTGGACTGGATTGCCATGCCCTCCTCCAGGGGATCTTCCCAACCCAGGGATTGAACCTGGGTCTCTGGCATTGCAGGAAGATTCTTTACCAGTTGAGCTACCAGGAAAGCCCATATAAATGTATAATAATATGTCATTATTGTATAATGTTAATTTATGAAAAAGTTGTCTTCTTCCCAGGTGACTCTGGTAAACAATCTGCCTGCCTGCTAATGCAAGAGGCACAAGAGATGAGGGTTGGATTCATGGGTTAGGAAGAGCCCCTGGAGTGGTAAATGGCAACCCACTCCAGTATTCTTGCCTGGAAAATCCAATGGACAGAGGAGCCTTACAGGATACAGTTTATGGGGTCGCAGAGATGGACATGACTTACCAACTGAACACACACACTGTGAAAAAGTTTCTATAAACATTCTAATACAAGTTTAAGGGAAATCTTTTCTTATTTCTCAAGTAAGCATCTAGAAGTAGAATTGCTGAGTCATGCAGTATATGAATGTTCAACTTCAAAATAAATTGCCAAATTATTTACCAAAGTGCTTCTAACCAGCAATTTATGATGGTTCCAGGTTTTCATTATATAATAGAATACTAAATTTAGATATATACTGCTAAAGTTGTTTTAACTTAATGAATATTCAAGATCTAGACATCTTTAGATACATTTGACTAGACCGCAAAAAAAGTACATAATACCTTCCATGAAAATGCCCTCAGACCTAACTGCTACAGTGAATATTATTAGATGTTCAAAAAGCATTCTTAGGACTTTATATGTCATCTCATAATTTTAAAGTAGGTTCATGTGGTTTTACTTTTAGAATTCTTCACACAGCTATATTTGTTATATTTTTATTTTTAGGTAATATATTTGATTTATTCAAATTTTCCTCAAAGCCTTATAAATGCTGAAATTTTGTGCTCTAAGTACAAAATAAATTGAAAATATTAAGAGGAAAACAAAACAAGTGCATCTTGGAGTTTTGCAGTGGTACAAACTTCTAAAAATACTTTTAATCATCATTTTTAAAAATTCTTAAACTGTGAAATTTGATGAAACTGTAAGATCTTTATGATAAACAAGAAACTTTTTCTAAAATGTATTTATTACAGATCAAATGCACCTGGTAGTGTGGAAAAAACATAAGAGAATAAATGGCTTTTAATCACCAGTAGTATTGTATTGGTTGGGCCACTTTCCCCCTTACCTTTGTTCTACATCAGGAGGGTAGTCAACCAGTGTTCTTTACCCACAGGGTGGCTATTGCCCTTTATTCTTATGAGGGATTGATTTCTCCAAGTCAGGAGCCCAACAATTCAATTGAACTTTCAGCTGAAAGTTCTCATGAGATTTTCCAGACTGCTCTGTAACAATGACATCTTGCTGACCTTTTCAGTAATCTGTAATTGGGCTACGTGGACATTTTTTTTTTCTTTCAGATTTCTCAGTTTTGACAAATACATAAAGAGAATCTTTTAAAGGTTACAGAGATTTTAAGGGGAAGACAGTGAGCTCACATAAGCAAAACATTTTACACTAATGATCAATGTAGATCACTAAGAAATGGTTTTATAATAAGAAAAAAGTTTTGGACTATCATATCTGACTCTTACTATTTAGAATTTACTTCTGAGAACTTTTACATGATTATAACAACTGACTGGAAATTCTTCATTTATAATTATATATTTGGAATATTAGTGGGTTAGACTTCTTGGAAATGTAGCATTAAAAGAATTTTTGTGCATAGAGTGCATAACCTTTTTTGTTTTAAATAAGTATATTATACAACTCTCTTTTTTCCTTTGCAATGTAATCTGCAAATTAGAGCAGATATATTTAACTTCTGTTTGCCTTTTTATTTTTTGAGATGTGAAAACTTTCAAATGGAGTTAAGAGTCCTAAATTATAGTAGAAATAGAATAAGAATCCCAGGTATTTCAATTCAAACTTTCCTCCCCTTTTATTCTTTCTATTGTCAAATCATTATAAAAGATTAATACATTGGGTTTGGAGAAAGATATGACTATTAAAAACTACTTATGGAATTGTTGCTAAACTTTGAAGCTGAAAATTGTGTGACTATTTCATCCCCTGACATTTAGTTCTGAATCAATTTACTGAACTTTTCAGGACTTAGGACTAAAAGGAGTTTGTATATGGTAGAGAGAGGTCTTAGAAAGTCCTAACACAGACAAAACTTGGGAGCTATTCTTAAAATCACATTGCCAATTATAATAAAAAGTATTAATATCTCCTTGATGTATTTATTCACCCATTCATAAATATTTATTGACTGTCCAGCATATGTCTGTCTTTTTTTCTACATCTTTGTATACAAATTTCCAACTCCCATTGCTAAGAATGGGGAAACATTATAAGCAACATAATTAAACAAAATAGATGGAGTAGTATGTAGGAACAATAATAGGGTAAGGAAGGAGGATAAAGAAAATTGGAAGATCTGTAATTTTATATTTGATACCCTGGAAAGTCCTCTATGAAAATCTTATAAGGGAGTAAACACCTGGAGGAGAAAAGTGAGTCGGCCTTACAAATATTCGGTAGACTAGCACTGAAAGGAGAAGAACAAAAGGTCACAAAGTCTGAGGTGGAGGTGATGTTTAGGTATTGGAGATATGTTTTGAAAGAAAAGCTGACTGAATTTGCCAAACTATTGGATATGACGTGTGAAAAAATAAAGGAAAGCAGTAAAGAATGCACAAGTTTTGGGTTTCAGAAATTGGAAGAATAGAATTGCCATTAACTATTATGGGAAAGACTTTCCATGGTTACTGCTGTACTTTTAATTCGAGACCTCCTAATTATTCAACAGGAGGCTACACTCCCAAGCCCTATCCTTCCCACTCCAGTTTTCCTCTTTCTAAAGCATGTCTGATCTTATCATGTCTATGTTTAAAATCTTTATATAACTCTTTAAATTTTTATTTATATTGGACTACAATTGATTTACAATGCTGTGCGAGTTTCAGGTGTACCACAAAGTGATTCAGATACATATTTTGTTGTTAAATGTCATTCAGTTACTAAGTCGGGCTCAACTCGTTGTGACTCCATGGAATGTACCATGCCAGGCTCCTCTGTCTTCCATTATCCCCTGGAGTGTGCTCAGATTCATGTCCATTGTGTTGGTGATGCTATCTAACCATCTAGTGTTCTGCTGCCCGTTTCTCCTTTTGACTTGTGTGTGTATGTGTATAATTTCCATTTATTTTCCTATTTAGCTTATTATAGAATATTGAGTAGAGGTCACTGTGCTATGCAGTAAGTCCTTGTTGGTTACCTATTTTAAATATGGTAGAGTGTTTATGTCAATTCCAGACTCTTAATTTGTCATCCGTCCTTCCCCTTTGGTAACAAGTTTATTTTTTAGATCTGTGAGTCTGTTTATGTTTTGCAAATAAGTTCATTTGCATCCCTTTTTTAGATTCCTCACACAGAATACAATCCAGTAAAAAAATGGGCAGAGGACCTAAATAGACACTTCTCCAAAGAAGATATACAGATTGTCAAGAGGCACATGAGAGGATGCCCAACATTGCTAATTATTTGAGAAATACAAATCAAATCTACAATGAGGTCCCACCTCACTCCAGTCAGAATAGCCATCATCAAACAGTCTACAAACAATAAATCCTGGGGAAGGTTTGGGGAAAAGGGAATCCTCTGCACTGTTGGTGAGAATGCAGCCACTATGGGGAACAGTATGGAGGTTCCTTAAAAACTAAAAATAGAGCTATCATACGACACAGTAATCCCATTCCTGGGCATATATCCAGAGAAAACTATGGTTCAGAAGCATGCATTCACCCTCCATTCAATAACTTTTAAGTGAATGTGGTTAAAGATCCAAACTCTCTTTCGGTTTTGTGCCTTTAATCTGTTCAGAGAATATCTTTATTTCATTTTTTTACTTAATTCAACTCTCTTTCTTTTTTCTTCCTTCTTCCTTATTTAACTTTTATTTTCTTTCAAGACCCAAATGTGGCTCTTACTCCTTCAGCAAAATTCCCCTAAGTTTCTAAAATACAGCAATCATAAAGCATATTATCCTGTACTGCACTTTTCCTTTGATTTATGTTACTTAAAATTTCTATTGAAATGTATAGTTATATGTATCAATGATTTAAGATACAAGATTCTCCTGGCCTACAAAGAAAGCCACCAGATTATTTTTATGTAAAGTTTTTTTTTTTTTTTTGCTACTTAAAAACGTGTACTCTTGTAACTGTAAATCCTGTAATTTCCTTTGACATGTTTTAAAACTTTGTATAAATGACATCAGTGTAAGAAATTATGTTAGTTATCTAATATTGTCAAATATATCATCTTATTCTTGGTGACTCAAAGCAACAATGATCATTTATTATCTATTACAATGTGTTCAGTTCAGTTGAGTTCAGTCCAGTCACTCAGTCGCGTCTGACTCATTGTGACCCCATGAATTGTAGCATGCCAGGCCTCCCTGTCCATCACCATCTCCCGGAGTTCACTCAGATTCACATCCATCGAGTCAGTGATGCCATCCAGCCATCTCATCCTCTGTCTTCCCCTTCTCCTCCTGCCCCCAATCCCTCCCAGCATCAGAGTCTCTTCCAATGAGTCAACTCTTCTCATGAGGTGGCCAAAGTACTGGAGTTTCAGCTTTAGCATCATTCCTTCCAAAGAAATCCCAGGGCTGATCTCTTTCAGAATGGACTGGTTGGATCTCCCTGCAGTCCAAGGGACTCTCAAGAGTCTTCACCAACACCGCAGTTCAAAAGCATCAATTCTTTGGCGCTCAGCTTTCTTCACAGTCCAACTTTCACATCCATACATGACCACTGGAAAAACCATAGCCTTGACTAGATGGACCTTAGTTGGCAAAGTAATGTCTCTGCTTTTGAATATGCTGTCTAGGTTGTTCATAACTTTTCTTCCAAGGAGTAAGCAACTTTTAATTTCATGGCTGCAGTCACCATCTGCAGTGATTTTGGAGCCCCTCCCCCCCACAAAAAAAGTCTGACACTGTTTCCACTGTTTCCCCATCTATTTCCTATGAAGTGATGGGATCGGATGCCATGATCTTAGATTTCTGAATGTTGAGCTTTAAGCCAACTTTTTCACTGTCCTCTTTCACTTTCATCAAGAGGCTTTTTAGTTCCTCTTCACTTTCTGCCATGAGGGTGGTGTCAGCTGCATATCTGAGATTATTGATATTTCCCCCGGCAATCTTGGTTCCTGCTTGTGTTTCTTCCAGTCCAGCGTTTCTCATGATGTACTCTGCATAGAAGTTAAACAAGCAGGGTGACAATATACAGCCTTGATGTACTCCTTTTCCTGAACCAGTCTGTTGTTCCATGTCCAGTTCTAACTGTTGCTTCCCGACCTGCATACAGATTTCTCAAAGGCAGGTCAGGTGGTCTGGTATTCCCATCTCTCTCAGAATTTTCCACAATTTACAATGTGTAGGGGTTATGCATTCAGGGATAATTCAGTGGAAGAAATTCTGGTTTAGAGTTTCTTATGAATTTGATGTTATTTAAAGGCCAAACTAAGTCTGGAGGGTCTAGTTTATATGGCTGATGAATGGCTTCTCCAAGCAAGCTTCACCAAGTATACAGAAGCCAGATTTTCCCAGAGTGGCTGAATCAAGAGTAACCAACATGGAAGCCTCTATGCCTTGATCACACATTACTGTATTTGCCTATCCAGGTCTTTCAATAGTCTTAATAAGGTTTATGTGTATTAGATTACATTAGGCATCCAGCCATGATTCTGTGTAGGAGAAGACTACTCACATTTGTAAATATCAGTAGACTAAGATCATTGTCAACTGATCTACTATTCTTGGAGGAAGGATATTATAGATTTCCCTCTGGGCTCCAGTAATTTACATCTTCCCATGTTAAAAATACTCTCACCCACAGAGGGGGGTGTAGCTCAGTAGTAGAGCATTTGACTACGAAATACTCTCACCCTTTTCCAAAGCTCCCGAAGTCTCATCTGATTACATCAACTTCAACTCTAGAGTCTCACCATCTAAAGTAGACCAGGCATGGATATGTGTCCTTTATAGTTTTATCAAGTGTACTCTCTTTAGGTCAAAAGACTTGTAAAATAAGGAGATAAATTATCTGCCATCCTGGGTGTTGTGCAGTCAGTATATTATGCTACAGTTATAGAACAAGAGTAGGATTAATTACTATAATTCTATAAATATTCCCATCCTAAAAAGAGAAACCCAAGAGACACACAGGAGTTGCTATTCTATAACAATTTTCACAACCTGAATTTGGCGTTTCTTGGTACTGCCTTGATTAGGACTCAGTCCTGCTACTCTTTGGTAATAGTTCACCATATCTCTTGGTTCCATCCTTTAGGGTTCCACCTTCTCAACTCTTAGGTTTTTTTTTTTTTTTCTATTAGTGATATCCTACATTTATAAATGAGTAGTATTATAGACAAAAATTATTATTCAATATAAGAAAAAAGAATTTTATTCTAGTCAACCTAAGGATTATGACTCAGAAGAAAGTCTTTTGGGAAACTCTGAGGATTGTTCTGAAGTGGTAAAGGGGAAAGTCAGTGCATGTATGATTTGGGGTAGGGGGTACATACATTCAATTACACATAGTAGAAGGCCATTGCTATTTGTGGGGGCCAGCTATCTTAGTTAATGGTTTAGGTGCTTTTCTTAGTATGGCAAGATGTAAGAAACTGCGTCCATAAAATTTTTTTTTCAGAAAATCTTTACTATCTGTAGCAGTTTTCCCAGAGCACAAAGTGATTCTGATTCTTATCTCATTTTTGGGGGATTCTTACATCACCCCAGATTTCTTTCAGAGTGTATTATAGATCAGCAACTGTGTTGGCCAGAAATGATTCTTGTAGAGCTGAATGGTGGGCAACATTCCTTATTTACAATGCCCTTCCTTTTAGTTTTAATTTTGATCAAGATTTGGGAAATATTTGTCCCATGGCCCTAGAACTCCTCATGGTAGGCCACTCAGGCTCTTCAGTTAAGTGTAGCCAAAGGCCTCTGGGCACACCTATCCTACTGTTATGTTCAGGAAAAGGCACCCTCTTGTTGCTTCTTTCCATATCATTGAGCTAATAAAATTATACGTTTGGTCAATTGTTTCAACTTGCTTAGGCATCGTCACTTTTACTGATGGCTGAGTCACACATGTGGTAATGCAAGACACAATAACTTGTAAAATATGTAGATTACAAGTAATGTATCTAGTAAGTTTAACAACCACGTATTAGTGAAAGTTGCTCAGTTGTGTCTGACTCTTTGCAACCTCGTGGGCCATAGAGTCCATGGAATTCTCTAGGCCAGAATACAAGAGTGGGTAGCCTTTCCCTTCTCCGGGGAATCTTCCTAACCCAAGGATTGAAACCAGGTCTCCCACATTACAGGTGGATTCTTTACCAGCGGAGCCAAAAGGGAAGACCAATAACCATGTAAGTACGTATTTAAGCTAAAAACTTTTATCAGGTGAGGCCCAATACATCCCCAAGCCATCTGACGCAGTATGCTCTGTACCTATTTTTCTCTTTCAGGGAAATGATACACTGGCACTATACATAAAATTCACCGAAGATATACAAGGCAAGCGGTGCATCATCATGACCCTTTACAGGATTGAGAAAGGAATGTTATCTTCTAGGGAGACTGATGTCTGGTGCCAAAAGAGGAAAAATGTATCTTTATGTTTGAGCAAATATTTCTGTCATGGGGAAATCTGGTTAAGATTTTCTTGTTTTAAAATGTGGATTTTATTTCATTGATATCATAGTACGGTAGAGCTGCTATGTATAATAGAACATCATGGACCAGATAGCTTATCAACAACAGAAATTTATTTTCCCCTGTCCTGGGGACTGGGATTTCCACGATCAAGGTTTGTCAGCTTTAATGTCAGGTGAAAGCCTGCTTCCTGATCCACAATTTGCTGTCTTCTTGCTGTGTCCTCACATAGTGGATGTGGCAGGAGAAATTTTTTGTTTTAATAAGGGCACTAATCCATTCATGAGAGATCTACTTTCATAATCTAATCACCTCCAGTTGCTATCTTCAAATACCATCATGTTGAAAATTAAGTTTTAACTTAAAAATTTGGGAGGACACAAATATTTACTCTGTAGTAGTACGTTTTTTACACTGCTTTCTGTCTGTAGAAGTTTGGGGTTCCAAGACCTATTTTCATTTGGGGTATGTCTGCTTTTTTACAGTCCAAGCCAATAAAATTTTCTTAAAAAGATTGTATATCTCTTGAATATTTCTGAGTTTATTCATTTGTTAAAAGACAATGTTAACATATTCCTCTGGAGAAAGCCCTTCTCTACCTCAGATTTCTGCTGAGAATTCAGAGGGACAACTCTTCCTGCATTCTTAGCTGTATGGTTTAAGTGAGAAGATACAGATGGCACATATTGAAAATGTTCTAAGGGCTGAGACACTCCCAGAATGACAAGTACTTATTGAGGCTTTCTCTTTTTAGAAACCTGGTTAAATGTATTTGAATAAAATATATTACCTAAGTGAGTGGTGCTGGAGAGACTTGAGAGTCCCTTGGACTGTAAGGAGATCCATCTAGCCAATCCTAAAGGAGATCAACCCTGAATATTCATTGGAAGTAATGATGCTGAAGCTGATGCTCTAATGCTTTGGCCATCTGATCACAGCCAACTCATTAGAAAAGACTCTGATACTAGAAAATATTGAAGGCAAAAGGAGAAGGGACAGCAGAGGATGAGATGATTAGATAGCATTCCCTGACTCAAAGGATGTGACTTTGAGCAAACTCTGGAAGATATTGGAGAATAGAGGAACCTAGCATGTTGCAGTTCATGGGGTTGCAAAGAGTCCAACACAACTTAGTGGCTGAACAAGAACAAAAGTAAGTGAATATCCCAGAATCAAAGCATAAATGATATATAAGGAAAGAAAAGTTACTTAAGGAAAGTATACATATGACTGGAAAATTTAAATTTTGAAAGCAAAGAGGAAGGGAATTTTTTAGTCTTGGAGTTTGTGTGTATGTGTGAATGCATGTGTGTGTGTGTGTGTGTGTGTGTGTGTGTGTGAAGATGATGATGGGGAAAAATGATGAAATAACATTAGAATACTCAAACATTAGTTTGTTTCTGTTCAGTCACTCAGTCATGCCTGACTCTTTGCAACCCCATGGAGTGCAGCACGCCAGGCTTCCCCGTCCTTCACCACCTCCCAGAGCTTGCTCAAGCTCATGTTCATCGAGTCAGGGATGCAATCCAACCATATCATCCTCTGTCAGCCCCTTTTCCTCTTGCCTTTAATCTTTCCCAGCATCAGGGTCTTTTCCAATGAGTCAGTTCTTCACATCTGGTGGCCAAAGTATTGGAGCTTCAGCTACGGGATTAGTCCCACCAATGAATGTTCAGTACTGATTTCCTTTAGGATTGACTGGTTTGATCTCCTTGCAGTCCAAGGGACTCTCAAGAGTCTTCTCCAACACCACAGTTCAAAAGCATCAATTTTTCAGCACTCAGCTTTCTGTATAGTCCAGCTCTCCCATCCATACATGACTACCGGAAAAGCTATAGCTTTGACTAGACGGACCTTTGTTGGCAAAGTACTGTCTCTACTTTTAAATACTCTGTCTATGTTTGGCAAGGTTTTTCTTCCAAGGAGCAAGTGTCTTTTAATTTCATGGTTTCAGTCACCATCTTCAGCGATTTTGGAGGCCCGAAAAATAAAAGTCTCTCATTGTTTCCATGGTTTCCCCATCTATTTGCCATGAAGTGATAGAACTGGATGCTGTGATCTTAGTTTTCTGAATGCTGAGTTTTAAGCCAACTTTTTCACTCTCTTCTTTCACTTTCATCAAGAGGCTCTTTTGTTGCTCTTTGCTTTCTGCCATAAGGGTGGTGTCATCTACATATCTGAGGTTATTGATATTTCTCCTGGCAATCTTGATCCAGCTTCTGCTTTATACAGCCTAGCATTTAGTATGATGCACTCTGCATAGAATTTAAATAAGCAGGGTGACAATACATGGCCTTGACATACTCCTTTCCCAGTTTGGAACCAGTTGTTTCATTTTCAGTTCTAACTGTTGCTTCTTGACCTACTTACAGGCTTTCTCAGGAGCTAGGTAAGGTAGTCTGGTATTCCCATCTCTTAAAGAATTTTCCACAGTTTGTTGTGATCCACTCAGTCAAAAGCTATAATATAGTCAATGAAGCAGAAGTAGTTGTTCTTCTGGAATTCTCTTGCTTTTTCTATGATCCGACAGATGTTGGCAATTTGATCTCTGGTTCCTCTGCCTTTTCTAAATCCAGCTTGAACATCTGGAAGTTCCTGTTTCACATACTCAAGAGTAAAACTTATTTATTTTCATTTTCTCTGTAAAGGTTGTGGGAAATCTCCACTTGCATCAGTTATGGGACAATTATAGAGATCCAAGTGCTCTAATTTATAGCTAAACTCATAAAATGCCTGAAGTTTAACAAAATAAAGGACCAATTATTTTTCCATTTTTTTTGTACCAAAGCCTCTCTGAATTAGACATTTATGCCTCAAAAGACACTAATTAAAATTATCCAGAGAAGTTTTATTTGTCTGTCTATTTTTGAGGCAAATATAGACAGTAGTAAGAAATTATTTTATCTATGAGTATTTCAATATATTGTAAATAATTTTCCTCCTCTATAATTACTATGCAAATATCAAAATTGCAAATGAATGAATAAAATTACAAGATGAAATAAGCATGAAAACTGGTTTAATAACCTCAGCTATCAAACTAATTGTGGATAACTGGAAACACTTCATTCAGAACTATTTTATTGAGTGATTAAATGTGATTTGCATAATTCTCTTTTAGAGTAAAAATAGGTCTGAAATTCTCCATAAAATGAAAGCAGAAAAGCACATCTGAACCAAATATTTGACACAGAAGTGTGGGAGAGTAAAATTTTCATTTTATACAATTTAATGGAAAAGTATATCTAAATTGATTTATTCCATATGTATATTTTTCTAGGCATTAAATCATCCACTCCTTCAGCAAATATTTTGAACTAACTCTTTGCCAGATTTCAGCATGCAAATTCTAATATAATTTCAAAAATTCAAATTAGCCTCATTGAAAGAGATGATCCATAAACATTCTACATGTAGTTAAAATTTTGAAAGCCAAAAATGTGTTGAGTAGTCCAACTATCAGAAATGAATAATTTATTTTATAGTTAGAATTTAAAAGTCTTTAATAGAATAATAGACTTTACAATATTGGAGCACTTTAATTGCACACTGAGTAATACTCAGGAGAGGATAAACCATGCAAAATGATAGGAAATACGTTTCTAAGTCTTTTCAGATATTTGACCCTGTCTCAGCCATGGAAAATGAATGAACACATCTCTATTTGCATACTGATTTTATTAATATAAACACTTTTCTTCTAGATTAATTATCTAAAGTAGAACAAACATTCTGAGACTACCAGTTGGAACAGATGACATTTTTTACATATCCAAGTTAACAAGGTTTATCCTTGCTCTATATTAGGTGGAATTCTGAAGTAGTTTCCTGACAATATCATGTACTTTTTTTAGTCTAACTCTGAAAAGAAATTATTGAACTTTAATGCACAGGGATATGAATGGTTATTTTCAAAGTTTTAAAGAAATCATATCACAACAGGAAAAACTAAGGAAGAAAATAATGAAAGTACACGTTTAGCATCAGTCATCGTATGTATCAGTGTTCTTTATTTGTTTAGTAATAGTTAAAGTAACTATAATTTTCAATGACTTCGTGTTGAAAGGCATTAATCTAAGTGCTAGAAGTCTCTTTAACCCTGTGGTTTGATCATGTGATCTTTATTTTGCAGATGAGAAAATTGAATCTTAGATGAATTAAGGGTGCTGCCCAAGTCTCCATGGGCAATATACTGTAAAATTGGATTTCAATTGAGACTGAAGGCAAAACAATTAGGCCACACTTATGGATGGTTGTGGGCTTCCCTGGTGGCTCAGTGATGAAGACTACACCTGTGAATGCAGAAGACATGGGCTCAATCCCTGGGTCAGTAAGATCCCCTGGAGGAGGAAATGGCAATCCACTTCAGTATTTTTGCCTGGGACAAAAGGAGCTTGGCAGGCTACAATCCATGGGCTTGCAAGAGAGTTAGGCGGGACTTAGCAACTAAACAACAGCAAGAACAGTTCCGGGTTTTGCAAAACCTGAAGCAGAGAGAATTTTGAGGTTCACTTTATGAAAAGTAAAAACACTGAATTAGATATCTCACCATGCCTTATGACCTCTGGACTTGAACTTTCAGCTCATGATTCTGGGTAATTTGGCACAGGAAGCAGTAAGAGTGCTACCAGAATCATGCTTCCTGTGGGGTCACCAGCAATTACTTAGGCAAATATAGAAATGGAACAGATGGTAAATATTCTGCTTGCTAATGCAGGAGACCTGGATTCGATTCCTGTGTTGGGAAGATCTTTTAGCAAAGGGAATGGCAACCCACTAAAATATTTTTGCCTGGGAAATCCCATGGAGAGAGATGCCTGGCAGGCTACAGTTCATGGGGTCACAAAGAGTCAGACACGACTGAGTGGCTAACACAAACACACACAGAGATAACTACAAGCCACTTCCATATAGTCCACAATACCTCGATTGATGATATGCTTTACTGTGCACTGCACAATACTCCTCATATATTATTGTTTCAATGTGTTTGTTTTTTTAATTAAAGGGCAATTGCTTTACAGAATTTTGTTGCTTTCTGTCAAACCTCAATATAAATCAACCATAAGGACACATATATCCCCTCCCTTTTGAACCTCCCTCCCATCTCCCTCCCCATCCCATACCTCTAGATTGATACAGAGCCTCTGTTTGAGTTTCCTAAGCCAAACGGCAAATTTCCGTTGGCTATCTCTTTTACACATGGTAATGTAAGTTTCCATGTTACTCTTTCCATACATCTCACCCTCTCCTCCCCTAGTGTCTTTATTAATTATCAAGTGTATCTAAATTTGAATAAGCCAAATAGAATGGAACTGAAACAACCCTAACTCAAGCCTTAGCCAGAGATGAAATTCCTTCCAATTATGACAATATACAATAACTTTTTTTATATCGCTAGCAAAGTAATACACAAAATTGTCCAAGCTAGGCTTCAACAGTAAGTGAACCAAAAACTTCCAGGTGTTCAAATTGGATTTAGAAAAGGCAGAGGAACCAGAGATCAAATAGCCAACATCTGCTGGATCATCGAAAAAGCAAGAGAGTTCCAGAAAAACATCTACTTCTGCTTTATTGACTATGCCAAAGCCTTTCACTGTGTGGGTCACAACAAACTGGAAAATTCTTCAAGAGATGGGAGTAACAGAACACCTTACCTGCCTCCTGTGAAACCTGTATGCAGGTCAAGAAGCAACAGTTAGAACTGGACACGGAACAACAGACTGGTTCCAAATTGGGAAAGGAGTACGTTGAGGTTGTATATTGTCACCCTGCATTTTAACTTATATGCAAAATACATGATGCGAAATGCTGAGCTGGATGAAGCAGAAGCTGGAATCAAGATTGCCAGGAGAAATATCAATAACCTCAGATATGCAGATGACACCACTCTTATGGCAGAAAGTGAAGAGCAACAAAAGAGCCTCTTGATGAAAGTGAAAGAGGAGAGTGAAAACACTGGCTTAAACTCAACATTCAGAAAACTAAGATCATGGCATCTGGTCCCATCACTTCATGGCAAATAGATGGGCAAACAACAGAAACAGTGAGAGATTTTATTTTCTTGGGCTTCAAAATCACTGCAGATGGTGACTGCAACCATGAAATTAAAAGATGCTTGCTCCTTGGAAGAAAAGCTATGTCAATCCTACAGTGCGTATTATAAAGCAGAATCACTACTTTATCAACAAAGGTCTGTCTAGTGAAAGCTATGGCTTTTCCAGTAGTCATGCATGGATGTGAGAGCTGGACTATAAGAAAAGCTTAGTGCCAAAGAATTGATGCTTTTGAAATGTGGTGTTAGAGAAGACACTTGAGAGTCCCTTGGGCTGCAAAGAGTTCAAATCAGTCAATTCTAAAGGAAATCAATTCTGAATATTCATTGGAAGGAGTGATGCTGAAGTTGAAACTCCAATATTTTGGCCACCTGATGTGAGGAACTGACTCATTGGAAAAGACTCTGATGCTGGGAACAATTAAAGGCAAGGGGAGAAGGGGCTGACAGAGGATGAAATGGTTGGATGGCATCACTGACTCGATGGACATGAGTTTGAGCAAGCACTGAGAGCTAATGATGGTCAGGGAAGCCTGGCGTGCTGCAGTCTATGAGGTTGCGAAGAGCTGGATAGGACTGTGACTGAACTAAACTGAAGTGAACTGATACAATAACCAATCCTATCCCTTGTTGACTTCTAGATACCCAAATAATATTTACTAGCTTAGATTTTAAGAAATGTTTCATTTCTACAGAAAGGTTGAAGAATGATGAACTTATTTCATAATTTAATAGAAAAAGAAAAATAATGGGAAGTGAAATCTAGAAATAAAAGCAAGAGCAAAAGCAGCAATAAAAATAAAAGGAAGAAAGAATAAATCTTCAGTCATCAGGCCATGCTAAAAATTAGCAGCCAAAGTGATTTTCTCAAACAAAGAGAAAATTAAAGAATACTATGGCACAACTTCTCATTCTGTCTCTACCTTCTAGATACGAAAGTAGATTAAGTCAGGGAATTAACAAAATTCCTACTATTGCTTCTCAAACCTTTTAATTTGAACAAAGTTGGAAAGAGGTAGGCAGCAAGTAGCTTAGCAAAATTTTTTTAGAGTACAAGTTGATAACCAGTGTCAAAATCTTGCAAGAGAAGAAAGAACTACTAGAGGGAACATCGTTTTTTAGCACATTCTAAAGACTTGCGGGAACAATTTGAAGTTCAAATATTTTGCAACATGGGAGAAACATAGAACTCTGACTTGGAGGAATGGGCACATTTTATGAAATTTAGGAGTGTAGACCCAATATTCCATAAAGTCTGACAGCTACCCTACTCACCCATCCATGTCATCCCCTTGCACTGTGAACCTCAGGTTCAAAATGATAAAAATATCTACTGAAACCAATCACAACCTTTAGCTCAAAGCATAACACAAATAGGTAATATATTACCTAAGAAGTATGTACAAGGTAGTTCATTTATATGAGAGCAACATTCATGTGACTGATGCTTGAAATAACCATAAATAGCATGGTGTCTGTGCCATTGGGTTACAACTACAGCAAAGCAAAAAGAAAAGGCAAGAAATAAGGTATAGGGAAGTAAGGAATCTCATTTAAAAAATTAACTATTTTATCAAAATAGAGGCCTTTTTTTTTTCAAGTGGTCATATATAGCAGTCTACATACTGATTCTCATGGAAATAACTTTAAAAATATTTAGGATCTTTTCCCCATATTTAGCTTCATTTTTTCAAAATATAACATACATTGTACAATATAAAGAATGGGCTTCCCTATTGGCTCAGATGGAAAGAATCTGCCTTCATTGCAGGAGACTCAGGTTGGATCCCTGGGTTGGGAAGATCCCCTGGAGAAGGGAATGGCTACCCACTCCAGTATTCTTGCTTGGAGAATTCCATGGACAGAGGAATCTGGAGGGCTACCATCCATGGGGTCACAAAGATTGGGACACAACTGAGTGACTAAAACACTAACGCTAAAGAATTGTAAGTTGTGAATATTACTGACTTTTCCTAATGGTCAATAAGGGTTTTAAGCAATTAAACTACTTTATTTTCTCCCTTTCCCCAATCCATTTATATGCCATTTAAGGTTAATTTTTGTTAAAATTTTTCATTATTTTGATTAGGTAAAAAGTATGATTGTATTTTTTCTTTCCTTTAGAAATTTATGTTATGAGACTTTTCAACTTCTTTGAGTCTTTGAATAAGTATTTCTATCCTATTACCTCTGTAATCTGATTCACAAAAAAACAAAAAACAAAAACTTTTTCCAATAACTTGTCTGACAACATATCCAGTCCTTTTTATTGTCTTACAATATCACCTCGTATATACTCTATCTTCATGCTTGGATTCTGTGTGAGCACTGCCTGCTTTCAAGGTGTGCTACAAGGAAACCATTCTGGAAATTCTCTTCATTTATTTTTCTCATTTTAGGTCCCTGATTCCTCTGATTCTGTTTATTAGTTCTTCATTTTAAGCAATATACTGCTATAGGTTGTTAAAAAATGGTGTTTGGCTTTAATTCTCATCAATTCAGTTCAGTTCAGGTTAGTTGCTCAGTCATGTCCAACTCTTTGCGACTCCATGAACTGCAGACCAGGCCTCCTTGTCCATCACCAACTCCTGGAGTTTACTCAAACTCATATCCATTGATTCGATGATGCCATCTAACCGTCTCATCCTCTGTTGTCCCCTTCTCTTCCTGCCTTCAATCTTTCCCAACATCAGGGTCTTTTCAAATGAGTCAGCTCTTCACATCAGGTGGACAAAATATTGGAGTTTCAGCTTCAACATCAGTCCTTCCAATGAATATTCAGGACTGATTTCCTTTAGGATTGACTGGTTGGATCTCCTTGCAATTCAAGTGACTCTGAAGTCTTCTTCAACACCACTGTTCAAAAGAATCAATTCTTCAGTGCTCGGCTTTCTTTATAGTCCAACTCTCACATCCATACATGACCACTGGAAAAACCATAGATGACTATGATGGGCCTTTGACTAGATGGACCTTTGTTGGCAAAGCAATGTCTCTGCTTTTTAACATGCTGTCTAGGTTGGTCATAGCCTTTCTTCCAAGGAGCAAGTATCTTTTAATTTCATGGCTGCAGTCACCATCTGCAGTGATTTTGGAGCCCAAAAAGTAAAGTCTGACACTGTTTCCACTGTTTCCCCATCTATTTGCCATGAAGTGATGGGACCGAGTGCCGTGATCTTCAGTTCAGTTCAGTCGCTCAGTCGTGTCCGACTCTTTGCGACCCCATGAATCCCAGCACACCAAGCCTCCCTGTTCATCACCATCTCCCAGAGTTCACTCAGACTCACGTCCATCAAGTCCGTGATGCCATCCAGCCGTCTCATCCTCTGTCGTCCCCTTCTCCTCCTGCCCCCAATCCTTCCCAGCATCAGAGTCTTTTCCAATGAGTCAACTCTTCACATGAGGTGGCCAAAGTACTGGAGTTTCAGCTTTAGCATCATTCCTTCCAAAGAAATCCCAGGGTTGATCTCCTTCAGAATGGACTGGCCATGATCTTAGTTTTCTGAATGTTGAGTTTTAAGCCAACTTTTTCACTCTCCTCTTTCACTTTCATCAAGAGGCTCTTTAGTTCTTCTTTGCTTTCTGCCATAAGGGTGATGTCATCTGCACATCTGTGGTTATTGATATTTCTCCTGGTAATCTCGATTCCAGCTTTTGCTTCCTCCAGCCCAGCGTTTCTCGTGATGTACTCTGCATATAAGTTAAATAAGCAGGGTGACAATATACAGCCTTGACATACTCCTTTCCCTATTTATAACCAGTCTGTTGTTCCATGTGGCAAGAATACACAGAAGAACTATACAAAAATGATCTTCACAACCCAGATAATCACGATGGTGTGATCACTCACCTAGAGCCAGACATCCTGGAATACAAAGTCAAAGGGGTCTTAGGAAGCATCACTACAAACAGAGTAGTGGAGGTGATGGAATTCCAGTTGAGCTGTTTCAAATTCTAAAAAATGATGCTGTGAAAGTGCTGCACTCAATATGTCAGGAAATTTGGAAAACTCAGCAGTGGCCACAGGACTGGCAAAGGTCAGTTTTCATTCCAATCCCAAAGAAAGACAATGCCAAAAATGTTCAAACTAGCACACACTTGCACTCATATCACATGCTAGCAAAGTAATGCTCAAAATTCTCCAAGCCAGGCTTCAACAGTAGGTGAACTGTGAACTTCCAGATGTTCAAGCTAGATTTAGAAAAGGCAGAGGAACCAGAGATCAAATTGCCGACATCCACTGGGTCATTGAAAAAGCAAGAAAGTTCCAGAAAAACATCTACTTCTGCTTTATTGACTATGCCAAAGCCTTTGACTGTGAGGATCACAATAAACTGTGGAAAATTCTGAAAGAGATGGGAATACCAGACCACCTGGCCTGCCTCTTGAGAAATTTGGAAGTTATATTATGAGGTGCAAATATATTTATATTATTATGCCTTCCTGGAGGACTGATCATGTTCATCATTATCTTTCGTAATATCCTTTGGATTGAAATTTATTTTGTCTGATATGAATTCAGCTAAGTCAGTCCTTTTTGTTCATGTTATTTTTACATAATTACATGATACAAGATTTCCCATAATTTTTTTTTTTAAATTATCTGTGTTTTTGCATTTAAAGCTGCTATGTAACATAGGAAGCCCAACTTGGTGCTCTGTGATGGCCTACAGGAGTGAGATGATGGGGATGGGAGGAAGACTCAGAAGGGAGGGGATACATATATATACGTATAGAAAGAAAGAAAGTGAAGTCACTGAGTCTTGTCTGACTCTTTGCAACCCCATGGACAGTAGCCTACCAGGCTCTTTTGTCTACGGGATTTTCCGGGCAAGAATACTCAGTGAGTTGCCATTTCCTTCTCCAGGAGATATTCCTAACTCAGGGATTGAACTTGGGTCTCCCACATTGTAGGCAGATACCTTACCATCTGAGCCACCAGGGAAGTAATATATATGTATATATGTGCATATATGGCTGATTCGAGTTACTGTATGGCAGAAACCAACACAACTTTGTAAAGCAATTATCCTCCAATTTAATAAAAGTTTAAAAAATAACACTCAGGGTAGATATTTTTGGCAAAACTTTTGTTTGCTTCACTTATATATGTGTACATATTATATACGTGTGTGTTTATTGTGCTGTAATATAAAATGTATTTTTTAATCAAAAACATTTTCAGGTCTCTGTAGTTAAGTTATACCGGTAAATAAAAGCACAAATTAACCTCAAAAAGGTGTGTATTTAAAGCACAAATTTGGGTTCTATTTTTTTCACTCATATTAAGATGTTTAGAGCATCCATTTGATTCTTTCATATGGATGTCTGTTAAAATGGCCATCTTTTGTCCATTTGGTCTGTTTTTCATTGTCTTGCATATATCAATAACAATTACATTAAGCTTTTCACTATTCAATATCAAAAATAGGTCATCTACAAGTCAATTTAAATTATTCATTTTTTAAAACAAAATTATTAGCCACATTATCTTGCACTTTAAAAAACTAGAACATTGTGATTGTTTTCAAGATAATATTTAAAAGAACCATGGAGGGCAACATGTAGTTTGGGCTAGGTTTATGTTTCGTTGCTCTTTGAGTAATACAACTTTTCTCCCTTCTCTCAGTCTCTCCCCAGCGATGGCCATCAAGATTCTGACTGAAAGTTTGGCTGGTCTCTTTCTTCTCAGCCCTGAATATCTGAAGAGTTGCTTCTGCCCTTTTGTGGGTTGTTGGCTGGGTTCTTTAGTTTTCCTTCCCAGCTTGCTTCAAATGGTAGTTTACATATTAAGATGATATCAATTACATATTTATGGTGGACTTTTACCTTCTGTGTAACATTTCTCCTACACATTGTGGGATTTGAGGTATTTCTCCCTTTTAAAAATTTTTCATTTCTCCACTAGTCTCCTACTTTCCTGAGAAATACCACGTGCTCTATAGAGAAAACTGGCTATTGCTTTAGAGTTCTTTTAGTTTGTAATGTGTCATTTAAGCCCCATGCAATTAACTATAGTCTGTTTCTCCTTTCCTCTGTTAAAGGCTGTCTGCCAGGGCTAAGCTTTATCCTCACCACTTGGGTACCACAGTAGTTAAGGCTACAAGGCATGAAAACAGCCTGTAGGCATCATCTGACTTATGAATGACTCTTGTGTATCTGGAATTTTAGTTTTACTCTTCTTGTCTCCACAGATCTCTGACTTTTATGAAAAATGATTTTGCAGAATGTATCTATTTCTTTTTAATAATTGCACCAGGCTTTGTTACTTACTATGTGTTACTTACAAATGAAACTCTTTCCTCTTTCCACATTTTTGTAATTATCATATTTACTTTGTTTTTATATTTATTTTATATGTTAGTAATCCTATTTCTTTTATATTTTGAATACTCTAGAAATTACATATGAAATTAGCTCATATAATATTAGACTTTTTTGTTTATTTTGTTCAATACAATGTTAGTGAATAAAGTTCATGTTTATACATAGTTGCAATTTATTCATTTTTATTGCTATTCATGGTTCCACTCTATCAATATACAAAAATTATTTTTCATATCCTATTGATAATGGAAATATAAAGAATTCCAGAATTAGTATGGTATTCCAGATCAGTGGTACTGGTTTCTTTCTTGTTGCTTTGCTATAAACTATTTTCTTTCCTAAAGTTTACCCTATGATCTCAGGTGATTTCTTATGCTCCAGCCATTACCTCTACATTCTGAACATCAGAAAAGATAAAAGGAAGAAGACAAGCACACTCTTTACAAACTTTTTTGTAAGCTTGTCATATCATTTATAGTTACTCTAAATGGCCAGAACTTAGTCATTTGGTTATATCCAGGTACATGAAAGAATAGGATAAACAGTTGTATTTTTAGGTAAAATTGGAGCCCACTATTATAGAGGATAGCTGTAAGCTGACAACTATTAATCTGTCTCAATAGTACTAAGTAGTCTATAATCACATTTCTGTGTATTATATATAGCCAGTCAGTTTGCGTTTTCTACCACACCACATACCAAGCTGCTTCAGTCATGTCCGACTCTTTGTAACCCTGTGCACTGCAGCTCACATTTACAAAAAAATTTTTGGTATTCAAAACTGAGAAAATACTATGCCCATAATGATTATTTGAACACATATATTTAATAAAGTGTAAGTAGTGTATGTGTTTTATTTAAACATACATTAAAAAAAATTGTTGATATATGCTATGGTTGGAATGTTTGTATCCCTTTTAAATTCATATGTTAAAATCCTAACACCCAATGTGATAGAATTTGGAGGTGGGGTATTATGGAGGACATTAGCCCTCATCAACGGGATTAATGCCCTTATGAATGAGACCCTAGGAAGCCCCTGTCCCTTCCACCATTTGAGGACACAATGAGAAGACAGTCATGTATGCAGCAGGGATAGAGCGCTCATCAGACACTGAATCTGTGGGTGCCTTTATCCCAGGCTTCTCAGCCTCCAGAAGTGTGGGAAATACTTATTTGTTGTTTGTAAACCAGTCTATGGTATTTTTGTTACAGCAGCCTGAATGTACCAAGACAATAAAATATGCTATTTTTGAAGACTATTCTTGTAATAATTTGTTGTTGTTCAGCTGCTCAGTTGTGTCCAACTCTTTGCAACCTCACGGACTGCAGCATGTCAGGCTTCCATGTTCTTGTAATGATTATAATATATAAATGTGCTATTAATATTAACTGTTCTTTCCAATAGTCATGTACAGATGTGAGAGTTGGACCATAAAGAAGGCTGAGCACTGAAGAAGAGATGCTTTTGAATTGTGGGACTGGAGAAGACTCCTGAGAGTCCTTGGATACCAAGGAGATCAAACTAGTCAATCCTAAAGGAAATCAACCCTGAATATTCATTGGAGGACTGATACTAAAGTTGAAGCCTCAATACTTTGGCCTCCTTATACAAAGAGTGGACTTATTGGAAAAACCTCTGATTCTGAGAGAGATTGGAGGCAGAAGGAGAAGGGGCAGCAGAAGATGAGACGGTTAGAGAGCATCACTAACTCAATGGACATGAACTTGGGCAAACTCCAGGAGAGGATGAGGGATAGGGAAACCGGTGTTTTGCAGGCCATGGGGTCACAAAGAGTTGGACACAACTGAGTGACTGAACACACACACATTAACATTAACACTATGGCGTGTAAAGCTAGAGTAAACTCTGAAGAAACTAAGTGGTGAGAAGTCTCAATGTTTATTTTCTATCAATAATATCTGACATTTAAAAAAAAACTGTGTACTATGAAATAAACAGAATAACCATATACACGATTTACAGACATTTAAAAATAGCAACATGTTTTAATTCTGAGTTATAAGGGTATCTCTTTTTCTAAGAAAAGAAAAACAAAACCTAGTAGTACTAATTATGTGTACTTAGTCAACTCAGTCATGTCCAGCTCTTTGCAACCCCATGGATGGTAGCCCACCAGGCTTCTTTTTCTATGGGGATTCTCCAGGCAGGAATACTGGAGTGGGCTTCCATGCCCTCCCCCAAGGGATCTTCCCAATTCAGGGATTTAGGGATCTAACCCAGGTCTCCTGCATTGCAGGATGATTCTTTATTGTCTGAGCCACCACAGCAGCCCTAATTATATACTACATGTTAAATCATAACTTGAGTTTCTTGACTGTTTGATTTCCCTAAGATGTCAATCACTATAAATTCATAGCGTTTATAGTCTGTTCTTTTGTGCAAAATAAAGATGTTTGGTGTAACTGTCTTTTTGATAATTATGGTCATGAAAGATTGAGTTAGCTTCTGGGTATCTAAAATTCTGTGAATACATAATAATTTAAAAAATTATCTCTGCATCCCTCAGAGTATTGTGGCATTAATATATGGTATGTGTTTCAAAGAAACAAAGAAGATACAACCAAACAAATATTTGAATATGGATGTGTACATGTATGCTCAGTCATGTCCATCTCTTTGTGACCCCATGGATTATAACTCTCCAGGTTCCTTTGTCTCTGGAATTTTCCAGGTGAGAATACTGGAGTGGGTTGCCATTTTCTATTCCAGTGATCAACCTCACTTCTCTTGCATTGCCTGCATTGGTGGGCAGATTCTTTTTACCACTGTGCCAACTGGTAAGCCCATTTGAATTATACTTGAGATTATGTGAACCTTTCAAGCACTATTCGGAGAAGGCAATGGCACCCAACTCCACTACTCTTGCCTGGAAAATCCCATGGACAGAGGAGCCTGGTAGGCTGCAGTCCATGGGGTCGAGAAAAGTCGGACACGACTGAGCGACTTCCCTTTCACTTTTCATTTTCATGCATTGGAGAAGGAAATGGCAACCTACTTCAGTGTTCTTGCCTGGAGAATCCTTACAGACCAGGTACAACATTTTATTATTAGAATATAGAGACAGCTGGATCTAGGTAGCAATGTGAACCTCTTAGGATTATAAGGATGCTACGAGGTGAGGTAAACATTTATGTTTTAATTGTCTGCTTTCCCTTTCTAGCAATACTAATTTTGACGGAAAGTAAGAACTCAAGCAAGAAAAGCAAAGTTGATTATTTCAGCTCCGTTAAAAGACATGTATTACAGAATGGATCTGCTCTTCCTGAGTTGGAACTTATAATAGTTCTCATTTCTTCTGTGTATTTGGTGGTTTGTTATTTTAAGGGACTTCTTTCTGGAAGGATATAAAAATGGGGGGCATATCACAGAGAAATGAAGAATGAGAAAAATCTGCCCCCAATAGGAGGAAAACAATTGATTAAAACATAAAAATGAACTGAGACTTTAATGTCTAATAGGAACACATTTTTGGAAAAAGAGAAACATGGGGTCTGCTGTTAAGAGAGTTAATGCCTTAATAAGACTGGTGTTGACTCTGTGTGAGGCACTCTTCTGACTATTGTACATAATTAATCAGTTTCATTCTTACTAATATGAAGAGTTACATATGTCTCCATAACTCCATTTTACAGATGAGGAAGCTGAGTCAAAGAGAGGTAACTTGCTCAAAGTCACACAGAGTATATGGTGGATCCAGTAGAACAAAGATCCTGACTCTAGAAGCTCCAGACTCTGCATCTTTACTGCTTTCATGCAATGGACCAAAAGTAAAGATGCACTTTTCAGGTGTCAGAATCTTCAAACTTTCAAAATAGATAGAGGAGCCAGCAAAGGAAAAGTAGAGAGAACAAAACAGCAAAGGCAGACATGATTGCCCTGGGAGTGCGAGTGGCTTTGCCTCCCGCAGGATCAGAATATTACTCAGGAGTCCACATCCAAAGATCAAACTGAGGTCTAGATTTGGAAAGCTATCATGGACCTCATTCTGTCATTGAGCTTTGAAAAACCAAACAGCAGTTCAGTCCAGTTCAGTTCACTTCAGTCGCTCAGTCGTGTTCGACTCTTTGGACCCCATGAATCACAGCACGCCAGGCCTCCCAGTCCATCACCAGCTCCCGGAGTTCACTCAGACTCACGGCCATCGAGTCCGTGATGCTATCCAGCCATCTCATCCTCGGTCGTCCCCTTCTCCTCCTGCCCCCAATCTCTCCCAGCATCAGAGTCTTTTCCAATGAGTCAACTCTTCGCATAAGGTGGCCAAAGTACTGGAGCTTCAGCTTTAGCATCATTCCTTCCAAAGAAATTCCAGGGCTGATCTTCTTCAGAATGGACTGGCTGGATCTCCTTGCAGTCTAAGGGACTCTCAAGAGTCTTCTCCAACACCACAGTTCAAAAGCATCAATTCTTCAGCGCTCAGCTTTCTTCACAGTCCAACTCTCACATCCCTACATGACCACTGGAAAAACCATAGCCTTGACTAGACGGACCTTAGTCGGCAAAGTAATGTTTCTGCTTTTGAATATGCTATCTAGGTTGTTCATAACTTTCCTTCCAAGGAGTAAGCGTCTTTTAATTTCATGGCTGCAATCACCATCTGCAGTGATTTTGGAGCCCCCGAAAATAAGACTGACACTGTTTCCACTGTTTCCCCATCTTTTTCCCATGAGGTGATGGGATCAGATGCCATGATCTTCGTTTTCTGAATGTCGAGCTTTAAGCCAACTTTTTCACTTTCCTCTTTCACTTTCATCAAGAGGCTTTTTAGTTCCTTTTCACTTTCTGCCATAAGGGTGGTGTCATCTGCATATCTGAGGTGATTGATATTTCTCCCAGCAATCTTGATGCCAGCTTGTGTTTCTTCCAGTCCAGCATTTCTTATGATGTACTCTGCATAGAAGTTAAATAAGCAGGGTGACAATATACAGCCTTGACGGACTCCTTTTCCTATTTGGAACCAGTCTGTTATTCCAAGTCCAGTTTTAACTGTTGCTTCCTGACCTGCATACAGATTTCTCAAGAGGCAAGTCAGGTGGTCTGGTATTCCCATCTCTTTCAGAATTTTCCACGGTTTATTGTGATCCTCACAGTCAAAGGCTTTGGCATAGTCAATAAAGCAGAAATAGATGTTTTTTCTGGAACTCTCTTGCTTTTTCCATGATCCAGCAGATGTTGGCAATTTGATCTCTGGTTCCTCTGCCTTTCCTAAAACCAGCTTGAACATCAGGAAGTTCACAGTTCACGTATTGCTGAAGCCTGGCTTGGAAAATTTTGAGCATTACTTTACTAACATGTGAGATGAGTGCAATTGTGCAGTAGTTTGAGCATTCTTTGGCATTGCCTTTCTTTGGGATTGAAATGAAAACTGACCTTTTCCAGTCCCGTGGCCACTGCTGAGTTTTCCAAATTTGCTGGCATATTGAGTGCAGCACTTTCACAGCATCATCTTTCAGGATTTGAAATAGCTCAACTGGAATGCCATCACCTCTACTAGCTTTGTTCTTTGTGATGCTTTCTAAGGACCACTTCACTTCACATTCCAGGATGTCTGGCTCTAGATGAGTGATCACATCATCATGATTATCTGGGTCATGAAGATATTTTTTGTACAGTTCTTCCATGTATTCTTGCCATCTCTTCTTAATATCTTCTGCTTCTGTTAGGTCCACACCATTTCTGTCCTTTATCGAGCCCATCTTTGCATGAAATGTTCCCTTGGTATCTCTAATTTTCTTGAAGAGATCTCTAGTCTTTCCCATTCTGTTTTTTTCCTCTATTTCTTTGCATTGATCGCTGAAGAAGGCTTTCTTAAATCTTCTTGCTATTCTTTGGAATTCTGCATTCAGATGCTTATATCTTTCCTTTTCTCGTTTGCTTTTCACTTCTCTTCCTTTCACAGCTATTTGTTAGCCCTCCCCAGACAGCCATATTGCTTTTTTGCATTTCTTTTCCATGGGGATGGTCTTGATCCCTGTCTCCTGTACAATGTCATGAACCTCATTCCGTAGTTCATCAGGCACTCTATCTATCAGATCTAGGCCCTTAAATCTATTTCTCACTTCCACTGTATAATCATAAGGGATTTGATTTAGGTCATACCTGAATGGTCTAGCAGTTTTCCCTACTTTCTTCAATTTAAGTCTGAATTTGGTAATAAGGAGTTCATGGTCTGAGACACAGTCAGCTCCCAGTCTTGTTTTTGTTGACTCTATAGAGATTTTCCATCTTTGGCTGCAAAGAATATAATCAGTCTGATTTCGGTGTTGACCATCTGGTGATGTCCATGTGTAGAGTCTTTTCTTGTGTTGTTGGAAGAGGGTGTTTGTTATGACCAGTGCATTTTCTTGGCAAAACTCTGTTAGTCTTTGCCCTGCTTCATTCCACATTCCAAGGCCAAATTTGCCTGTTACCTCAGGTGTTTCTTGACTTCCTACTTTTACATTCCAGTCCTCTATAATGAAAAGGACATATTTTTTTAGGTGTTAGTTATAAAAGGTCTTGTAAGTCTTCACAGAACCATTCAACTTCAGCTTCTTCAGCGTTACTGGTTGAGGCATAGACTTGGATTACCATGATATTGAATGGTTTGCCTTGGAGAAGAACAGAGGTCATTCTGTCATTTTTGAGATTGCATCCAAGTACTGCATTTTGGACTCTTTTGTTGATCATGATGGCTACTCCATTTCTTCTGAGGGATTCCTGCCTGCAGTAGTAGATATAATGGTCATCTGAGTTAAATTCACCCATTCCAGTCCATTTTAGTTCACTGATTCCTAGAATGTCGATGTTCACTCTTGCCATCTCTTGCTTGACCACTTCCAATTTGCCTTGATTCATGGACCTGACATTCCAGGTTCCTATGCAATATTGCTCTTTATAGCATCAGGCCTTGCTTCTGTCACCTGTCACATCCACAGCTGGGTATTGTTTTTGCTTTGGCTCCATCCCTTTATTCTTTCTGGAGTTATTTCTCCACTGATATCCAGTAGCATATTGGGCACCTACTGACCTGGGGAGTTCCTCTTTCAGTATCCTATCATTTTGCCTTTTCATACTGTTCATGGGGTTCTCAAGGCAAGAATACTGAAGTGGTTTGCCATTCCCTTCTCCAGTGGCCCACATTCTGTCAGACGTCTCCACCACGACCCGCCCGTCTTGGGTTGCCCCGTGGGCATGGCTTAGTTTCATTGAGTTAGACAAGGCTGTGGTCCTAGTGTGATTAGATTGACTAGTTTTCTGTGAGTATGGTTTCAGTGTGTCTGCCCTCTGATGCCCTCTTGCAACACCTTTGCCCATCTTACTTGGGTCAAACCAAACATAATTCAGAGTAATTTGTCAACATGAGGAGTGAGCTGTTCACACAGAGATGGTGAAATAGCTGACTGGAGTTTTGAGAATTCTGAAGATCTTCTGGGAAGCCATCTAATAAGGGCAACTGGGGAAAAGGTAACAGTAGACAAGTATGTTTCTCTGTAAACATCTACTGTTAGGAGAAGGCTGTGAGTCATACAGTGGAAAATTTGTGCTCTTTGGAATTTTAAAGTCATAATTTCTTCTTCTGAATAGTGTCTTCAGTATTTTTTATTATCTGTAACATCAAAGACACAGGTTGTTGCAGTCTGTTTTTATTTCCCTTAAAATCAGGACAAGAGTATCAACTTGATAGTGCTGTTTCAACTGTTACACAGCATGCTGTATATAATAAAGTTTTAGCATGGTGTCTGACTCCATAGTCTTAATATTTCCTGATTGCCTTCAAAATTGCTTCTACAATTTTAGCTGACAAAGATTATTTCTGATATTTATGTCCTGACTCACTGTAACCATTATTGTTGTTTACTAAGTCATGTGTGACTCTTTTGCAACCCCCTGGACTGTAGCCTGCCAGGCTTCTATGCATGGAATTTTCAGGCAAGAACACTGGAGTATGTTGCCATTTCCTTCTGCAGGGGATCTTCCTGACTCTGGGATCAAAACAATGTCTCCTTCCTTGGCAAATGGATTCATTACCAGTGAAAGCCAGAGAAGCCCACAGTTACCATTAATGATAACTGAAGTTGATAAAGGAAGAGGAAAAAAAAAAAAGATTTTAGAGTTCATTTTGCTGACAACACTGACTAAGATGTTCTAACCCCAGGTATTTAAGGAAGAGTCAGGGCACATGGTTGATTTAATCACAGTGTAAGCATCCTTCAGGATATATCCTTTGATCTTGGTCACATGGGTGAGAGAGCTTTCTAGAATCACATCACGGTACAGTCCATGGACAGAATAACTTTGATGTGACTGTTGCTCTTATTTGATGATCCAGAACTAAGTTACAAGCTGGAAGAGCAAGGCTAGTATAGCGTGTCTAGGGAGACTCAAGCTCAGGAAAAACCCGATATTTAAAATCCAATGTTGTAAATGCTATGATGAACGGATAAACATATTGCAAAGGGGAGCAGAGATAAAGGAGCAACTAAGTCAGCATTTTGAAGTTAGCAATATCTTTCCCCAGTCCTAATCTTTACTAATAGCTGTTAGTATCCCATAATGTTGACAAGTTACACACACACTTTCCTATTGATTCTTTGGGAAGTGTACTTTCCTGGGTGAATTTTAAGATATGTGTTGTTTTTCTAATATTTTAAAATCTTACTCCCTAAATTTTTTTTTTTTTCCCAGAGTTTGCTCGTGGGCATAAGTGCACTGAAGTGGTCGTAATGGTCGAGTGTAAGTCATTTAACTAAGTGGCTCTTATGTGAATAGACTACTTCCTTCATTTCTTCATTTTGTAGATGGTAGTTAAATAAGAGCAGATGTTTTAAATCACTATAGCTGAAAATTGGAAAGAGGGAGGGTGTTGACGTCGGTGGAATCAAACCCTGGGAGGAACAGAGAAAATGACCTATTACCATTAAACTGAAGGAGCTGAATTGAGGAGACAGAGGAATCAGGTAAGAAAATGTGACACTAAAAGAGGGCCATGAGGTGTTCTGAGATGGAGTTTTGTTGGACCCATGTTCACTTAAACAACCATTCTAATGGGAAAGACTTTCTAAAGTCCTCCCTTCAAATATCAGAGTTCTTGCATCACACCATCCACTTTACCCAAGCATGGCTAAAAAGCACTAAGAATGCTGAATTAATAAAAGGTATTACTTCTTTTCCTATTGAACTGTTCGAAGTGTTTTGTGTATCTTAAATTCCAATTTCCCCAAGAAACCATCAGTAACACATTTAAGAAACATTCACTGATACTAACTATAGCTATAAATAGAAAGCTAGTTGTGGAGGTGGAAAGATGCTCAACCTCTGTCAGTGCAGACAAAACCATGGAAATCAATATTTAGGATGGTTACGGTCATAATGAAGGCATATATAAGTGACATAAAGTTACAGAGCAGTGGTTTGCAGTCTGTGGATTGTGAGTTAAACACTCAGATGCTTTTTGTGGAAAGGGCAAAAGAATGGATATCTGGGCTCTTCACCCTTTCTGTCCCCTCTTACACAGCCTCTTTCCACTGGTTCAACCAGTGGATTGTGCTTTCAACGGTTTATACCTTCAAATTCTACCTTCAGTTTGTTTAAAGAAAGAATGCAATAGCCAACAAAAATAAAGACTCTGTTGTTTCAAGATCACACAGCTAAGAGAAGTCACTGATTCTTCCTGAATGCTACGGATGTAGATCCTGGAAAGTTTCCTTGGGTAATTCTATATTTTAATATTTATTGCAAAATATATTGAATGAGTAAATATTAATAAAAATACTATACTAGGCCCCAATGTATCTACTACCTCACTCCTAAAGGAAATCAGTCCTCAATATTCATTGGAAGGACTGATGCTGAAGCTCCAATACTTTGGCCACCTGATGTGAAAAACTGACTAATTGGAAAAGACCCTGATGCTGAGAAAGACTGTGGTCAGGAGGAGAAGGGGATGGCAGAAGATGAGATGGTTGGATGGCATTACTGACTCAATGGACATGAGTTTGAGCAAGCTCTAGGATTGGTGATGGACAGGGAAGCCTGGTGTGCTGTGGTCCATGGGGTCGAAAAGAGTCGGACATGACTGAGTGACTGAACTGAACCTATTTTAAAAGAGAAAATTCCACAATTATGAGCAGAGACTCCTTTTAGATTTTACTCCATCCTTCCTCCCAGAGGTGACTTTTAAACTAAATTTGGATATTATCATGCCACTGTGTACATTCTCACAATATACTAAATTTAAACTTTATATAGTTTATACCATTTTTTTGTCTGCATCTTGCTGTTTTCATTCAGTTTATTTTATGGGATCTATCCATGTTAACAAAATTAGCTTTATTTTATTCATTTTCAGTATTGACTACTACATTTTTTGAAACTAATAAAACTTATAATTGACTGTCACATTGATTTCACACTTTTTCCCTTAATTTTAATAAAGCAGTATGGTTGGCAGAAATCTGAGATGGCTCCCAAGATTTCTAACCTCTGTTCTACACATCGTGTATAATTCCCTACTAGTAGCTGTGGGCAAGACTGTTTATATGATAGATTTAACTTAAAAAAACTAAGTTACATTCTAAGCCAAAGCTGAGGTGGTTTGGAAATGAACTTGAGGTTAAAAATCAATTTACTTTGAGTTAATCAAGTGTGGATCACAATAAACTGTGGAAAATTTTGAAAGAGATGGGAATACCAGACCACCTGACCTACCTCTTGAGAATCTGTATGCAGGTAAGGAAGCAACAGTTAGAACTGGACATGGAACAACAGACTGGTTCCAAATAGGAAAAGGAGTATGTCAAGCCTGTATATTGTCACCCTGCTTATTTAACATATGCAGAGTACATCATGAGAAACGCTGGACTGGAAGAAACAAGCTGGCATCAAGATTGCTGGGAGAAATATCAATAACCTCAGATATGCAGATGACACCACCCTTATGGCAGAAAGTGAAGAGGAACTAAAAAGCCTCTTGATGAAAGTGAAAGAGGAGAGTGAAAAAGTTGGCTTAAAGCTCAACATTCAGAAAATGAAGATCATGGCATCCGGTCCCATCACTTCATGGGAAATAGATGGGGAAACAGTGGAAACAGTGTCAGACTTTATTTTGGGGGGCCCCAAAATCACTGCAGATGGTGATTGCAGCCATGAAATTAAAAAATGCTTACTCCTTGGAAGAAAAGTTATGACCAACCTAGATAGCATATTCAAAAGCAGAAATATTACTTTGCCGACTAAGGTCCGTCTAGTCAAGGCTATGGTTTTTCCTGTGGTCATGTATGGATGTGAGAGTTGGACTGTGAAGAAAGCTGAGCGCCGAAGAATTGATGCTTTTGAACTGTGGTGTTGGAGAAGACTCCTGAGAGTCCCTTGGACTGCAAGGAGATCCAGCCAGTCCATTCTGAAGGAGATCAACCCTGGGATTTCTTTGAAAGGAATGATGCTAAAGCTGAAACTCCAGTACTTTTGGCCACCTCATGCAAAGAGTTGACTCATTGGAAAAGATTCTGATGCTGGGAGGAATTGGGGGCAGGAGGAAAAGGGGACGACAGAGGATGAGATGGCTGGATGGCATCACTGACTCAATGGCGGACTCCAGGAATTGGTGATGGACAGGGAGGCCTAGCGTGCTGTGATTCATGGGGTCGCAAAGAGTTGGACACGACTGAGAGACTGAACTGAACTGAATCAAGTGGGAGGTTGTACTAGGTGGGCTTAACTTAATCTGTGAGCCCTTAAAAGGGGCCAGATTTTACCTATAGGAAAAGATCCAAAATATGAAAAATATACTCGTGCTGGCTTTAAATAAGCAAATAAACATTGTGAACTGCCTGCAGAGAGGGGTAACCTCTAGGAACAGGGTCCAGGCTTACAGTCACAAGCAACTGCTTCCTTCCAACAATCTAAATGAGCTTGGGAGAGGATCTCCAGTCTCAGATGGAATCTCAGCTCTGGCCAACACTGGGATTTTAGTCTTGGGAGGCCCTGAGCAGAGGACCCAGCTCCTGACTTCTGGAAACTGCAAGATAATTTGTATTAACTTAATCCACCAAGTTTGTGGTGATTTGTTACACAGCAATAGAAAATTAATACCAGACTTCCCAGGTGGCTCAATAGTAAAGAATCTGCCTGCCAATGCAGGAGACACAGGAAATGTGAGTTTGATCCTTAGGTTGGGAAGATCCCCTGGAGGAGGAAATGGCAATGCACTCCAGTTTTCTTGCCTGGAAAAATTCTGTGGACATAGGAGCCTGGCAGGCTAGAATCCACAGGGTCACAAAGAGTCAGACCTGACTGAGCATGCCAGATGAATAGCAGCTATATATTTTTGCTATATATTTCCTTGTACACTTGCATGAGTGAGTCTCTTAGTTATGTACTGTGAGCTCTGTTTGAAAAGATGTAGGCTGTATGTGTTTAACTTTGCCAGACAGTGCTAAATGGTTCCATAGAGGTAAATCTTATTACCAACTATGTATAAAATGGCTTCCCTCGTAGCTCAGTTGGCAAAGAACCCACCTGCAATGCAGGAGACCTTAGCTGGATTCCTGGGTCAGGAATATCCGCTGGAGAAGGGATAAGCTACCCACTCCAGTATTCCTGGGCTTCTCTTGTGGCTCAGCTGGTAAAGAATCTTCCTGCAATATGGGAGACCTGGGTTGGGAAGATCCTCTGGAGAAGGGAAAGACTACCCACTCCAGTATTCCGTCCTAGAGAATTCCATGGACTGTATTGTCCACGGGGTCGCAAAGAGTTGGACATGACTGAGCGACTTTCACTTTCATATATAAAATAGCAGCTGACTTTCTCAGGTGAAGAAGTAATTTTCAAATTATCCATCATGTAACCAAAACTCCTCTGTGATACTTCATTCTTCTGGGAAAGCCCTTTACTAACACAGGTTCCTAGCATAATAGAATATTATTAACACATTTTTTTTAAAGAATGCAATATGGTAGATGTGTCTGTCACATTGCATAGTGTATAACTGCATTCTAAAAATTAGAAATATTACTAAAATAATAATTAAAGATACTAATTCTTAACATGTAGCCACTATATTTTTGGTTTTGTTTTTCCATTTTGTTTCCTGAGATGCAGAAGTCTTCTTGCTCATGCAAAATATACAGTGAAAAATAATACAATGTCTGCATCCTGAGTTACCTCCAAATTTATGAGCAAAACCGAAATACTCAAAGGATCCTTTGTAAACATTAGAGGCAGGAACAGAAGAAAGGTCACTACTTTTGGTTCTGCACATCTATATTTGAGCATGTTGCTAGGCAATGGAAGAAAATCACAGCCTTAAAGCTTTAGCTCGCCTTTTTCTGACATTCACTATCAAAACAAACAAAATCCCCCTGAAACAAATATATGAAGTGATATAATTTTGTATAAGTATTTTTGGAATGTTGTTAAACATTAGCACCTATCTTAGGCAGTGGAAAATTAATTTCCCACTGTTAGAAAATATGAAATTTTGTTTCTTCTTTTCTCTTGCATCTCTTGTGAAACAATGTCAGATCTCTTATTTATTATATTTTTAAAAAGTCAGTTTTCCCCTAAAAGTCCAAAATAATGTTCAACAGTCTCTTGGCATTCACAGGTTTAATATTTGAGGCTTTAATTTTTCATGAGAGATACTGATGATTACCTACATTCTTTCATAATTCTGCTGAGGCATATAGGTGGAAGTGGGGACTTCCCAGGTGGTCCTAGTGTAAAGAAACCATCTGCTAATGCGTGAGACACAAGAGATGCCAGGCCAATCCCTGGGTTGGGAAGATCCCCTGGAGTAGGAAATGGCAACCCACTCCAGTATTCTTACCCATAAAATTCAATGGACAGAGGAGCCTAGAGGGCTACAGTTTATGGGGTCACAAAGAGTCGGACAGGCTGAACATATATACATATATGTGGGAGTGGGCTTAGGCAACCATTCAGCATACTTACCACACATGACAAGTTTTTCTTTGCATAGACTCTCTTTTCCTTGTGAATTAGGAAAAAAGTAATTTTGCTTCTTTGTGAAATTGCCACCTCTCACCTCCACGTTCACACATTTCAACTCCAGTGGTGGAAAAAGCAATGAACATTGGTTTAAAACACTACTACTAATAAAAAAGAGCCTTGGTAATGGCCAAGTTTGAGATTGTAGCCTTTCTGTAGGTCTTCAGGAGGCATCTCATTTGAATTCCATATATTGCCTTTTGATATTCTGTGCTATTTGTTGTGACATCTGTAGGCAAGGATCTGATAAGTTTAATTTTTAATGAAAGCATTTGATGTATATAAAGCATTCTATAAGGAACACAAACTTTCATGGTTCTCTGTTTCTCTGTCTCTGAGAATGGACACTTCCTGGGCATTTTTTCATCTGCTATGAAACCACTTTTTCACTGACACTGTTTTCAGCATCTTTTGTTTCAGGCTTTCTTCATTCCTCCACTTGTGCCTAACTTGGGGTCCCTCCTCTGCCATCATACCCAGTGCATCCCTTTCTGAACATCATCACATTATGCTATGACCATATATTTATCCCACTCCTGCCCTGGACTACATATTTGAACATGCAAAGTCCTTGCTGACCCACTTGCTATGATGTTGTGAGGCATTCACACGATGCCTGTAATATAGTAGAGCCTTAATAGCTGGATACTGAAAGCAATTGTAATATAATAGCTAGGAGCAAGAATTCAGAAGTCATACTCTTGGGATAGAGTCCCAGTTCTAATATTGATAAACTATATTTACTTTCAAGTCATCCACATAGCACAACACATTTCATATACTGCTCTAGGCTATGGGGTATCATTCACATGAGCTACAATATAAATGATTAACCTGGAGTCCTTACTGCCGATGATCTCTGTTCGTCTTGGTTTTCCCATCTTTTCATCAGGATAACTAGTGTTCCTACATCAAATAGCTGTGAAGACAAAAAGAGGTATTATATGTTAGGTACATAGAATACTGCATTCTATGGAGTAAGAACTAAAACTGTTAAATATTTTTTTATCTTCTAATTATTATTATTATATGAGATAAAAAAGGCACAATTTTTGCCTAGGATTCCATTAAATGAATAAACCATTTACTTTTTCATTAATTTTTTTAAGAAATAACTATTTATTTATTTATGTTTGGTTGTGTTGGGTCTTTGTTGCTGCTCAGGCTTTTTCTCTAGCTGTGGTGTGCAGACTTCTCATTGCTGTGGCTTCTCTTGTTCCAGAGAAAGGGCTTTGGGCTTGCAGGCTTTAGCATTTGTGGCACAAGGCTCAGTAGTTGCAGCTCCCAGGCTTCAGAGCACAGGCTCAGTAGCTGGGGTACACAGACTTAGCTGCTCCATGGCACATCTTTCTGGACCAGGGATTGAACCCATGTCTCCTGCATGGGCAGGCAGATTCTCAACTGCCAAGCCACTAGGGTAGCCATTAGGTTTATATCCATTTTTTAATCTTTATAATTATTGCAAATTAAAAATGCCTTCTCATGTAGGTCTCCATGAGCACTCATCTCTATGACAGATGCATAGAAGTAGAATCTGTGGGTCCAAAGGTATGCACAGGTTCAATCTAACCAGATAGAGACCAGTTGTTTTCCACAGGACCACCATAACAACTTGCACTCCTACCAACACACTAGTTGTGGATATGTTCCTGTTTCTCACATCTCTATCAATACTTGTTTGATCTTGGCCATACTAATGGGTAGGAAATATTTCATTGCTGCTGTATTAGTATTCAATTTTTTAGTTGGAGTATAATCACTTTACGATGTTGTGTTAGTTTCTGCTGTACAACAAAGTGAATCAGTTATAAGTATGCAAATATCCTTTCCTCTTTGAGCCTCTCTCCCTCCCATTTCCCCATCCAACCCCTCTAGGTCATCACAGAGCTGAGCTCTCTGTACTATACAGCAACTTCCCACTACTATATATGTTACACATGGAAGTATGCCTATATCAATATTGGTTCTATATTGCTACCATAACAAATTGCCACAAATCTAGGCAGTTAAAATAACAACCATTTATTGTGTCACAGTTTCATAGATCAGAAGTCTGGGGATAATATGCCTAAGCTTGTTTTGTGTTTAAAGTCATTCATGGGAAAAAACGAGGTGTATGCACGTCTGCCCTGGAGAGGGAAATGGCAACCCACTCCTGTATTCTTGCCTGGGAAATCCCATGGACAGAGGAACCTGGTGGGCTACAGTTCATGGGATCGCAGAGTCGGACACGACTGAGCAACTTCACTTATTATTTTTTTTTGAACTTCCCTGGTGGCTCAGAGGGTAAAGCATCTGCCTGTAATGCAGGAGACCTGGGTTCAATCCCTGGGTCAGGAAGATCCCCTGGAGAAGGAAGCGGCAACCTACTCCAGTACTCTTGTCTGGAAAATCCCATGGACAGAGAAGCTTAGTAGACTACAGTCCGTGGGATCGCAAAGAGTCGGACATGACGGAGTGACTTCACTTTCACTATGCACGTCTGCGTTTTCTTTTTTTTCCTAGATTCTCTGGATGATTCCATTTGCAAACTCAGTCATGGTGTTAGCCTAATTCAGATTTCTTTTTTCCTTCCTGGCTGTGAGCCAGGGACCAGGCTTTGCTCTGAGAGGTTGCCTGCCTTTCCTCTCAGTTGCCCCATGTGCTTTCCCCTCAGCAATGATGGGGCCATCCCAGCTCACTTAGAATTTCTCAGACTTCTCTTTAGACCTTACCTCTCTTGTTCCAGCTAGAGAGGTTCTCTGCTTTGAGGACTCATTTGATTGGGTTGAACCTACCTAGATAATCCAAACTGCTGTCACTATCATGAGGCCCATACCCTTAATCACATCTGCTAAGTCCTTTTTACCTTGTAATGCAAAGAGATTCTAGGGACTGGGGCCTTCTCATCTTTGAAGTGAAGTGAAAGTCGTTCAGTTGTGTCTGACTCTTTGCGACCCCATGGACTATACAGTTCATGGAATTCTCCAGGCCAGAATACTGGAGTGGGTGGCCTTTCCCTTCTCCAGGGGATCTTCCCAACCCAGGGATCGAACCCAGGTCTCCTGCATTGCAGGCGGATTCTTTACCAGCTGAGCCACACCTACCACAGTTCTGTTGATTTGCCTTTTGTTGATTACTATTGAGAATTAGCATATTTTCTCTCTTAATTGCCCAGACTGGCTTCTATGGTTCACATTGCCTATTCATAGACTTTTTCCAGGGTTTTTTTTTTTTATGTCATTTGTCTTTTCTTATTAATTTGCTGAGGTTTATTATATATTGTGACTAGTAATGCTTATACATATGTCCATTACAATATTGTTAAATTGTGGTTTAACTTTTAAATGAACTTATACCATCTTAAAATAGTCAAACATTTCAAATTTTAATGTGGTCAAATTTAGCAATCATTTTACCTAATATTATAAGAACATTCATCTATATTATCCTCTAAAAACCTTTTAGCTTCCTCTTTTCCATTTTGCCTTTCTGTGTCTTAAAATGATTTGAAATCGATATTAAAGGATATGGCATTAGATAGAGGTATGCAAACATGCATGCATGCTCTGCTGCTGCTGCTAAGTCGCTTCAGTCGTGTCCGACTCTGTGCGACCCCATAGACGGGGGCCCACTGTCTCGGGGATTCTCCAGGCAAGAACACTGGAGTGGGTTGCCATTTCCTTCTCCAATGCATGAAAGTGCATGCTCAGTCATATTCAATTCTAGGACCCTATGGACTGTTGCCTGCTAGGCTCCTCTGTCCATGGAATAACTTTATCTTTAAAAAAATTTGCCACAACACAATTTAATAGTACCAAAAGAGTTGGACACGACTGAGCGACTGAACTGAACTGAACTGACTGTCTTGTAGGGTTGTCAAATTATCATAAATAAAGTTTCCATAATTTTTAACTCTTGACTGTTTTATGCTTACTATCATTATAATATGCAGTTAATAACCATAGTAAATCTTATCAACTGGTAAGGAAATCCTTCTTTTTAATCTTAAGTTTTCCTTGGTTATTATTTTCACATCTGCTCATACCTCTATGTTTTAGGACCAGTTGGCTAAGTTTTATTTAAAAGGAAAAAATTTAGGAATTTTAAATACTGTACTGCATTGGTAGTTCATGTGACCAAGAACTATCATCTTCAGAATCCTAACTTCCTTTCATGAAAAGAAGTTGTTCTCCATGTGGGTTTTGTTTTATATATTGTGGGTTTTTCTTTTTCTTTTTTTTATTGAAGTATAGTTAATTTACAATGCTATGTGAGTTTTAGATGTATAACAAATGATTCATATATATATATATTCTTTTTCAGATTCTTTTCCATTAAAGGTTATTATGATATTTAATGTAGTTCCCTGTGCTATATAGTAGGCCCTTGTTGTTTTCTACTTTATATACAATAGTGTGCATCTGTTAATCCCAAACTTTTAATTTATCCCTCCCCACAGCATTCCCCTTTGAAAGCCACAGTTTTCTTTTTTATGTATGTGAGCCTATGTTTTGCAAATAAGTTCATTCATATCTTTTATTGTTTGATTCTATGTGTAAGTGATATCATATGGTATTTTACATTTTTTGACAGCTACTAAGATCTTAATCTCACACGCTAATAAAGTAACGCTCAAAATTCTCCAAGCCAGGCTTCAGCAATACGTGAACCGTGAACATCCAGATGTTCAAGCTGGTTTTAGGAAAGGCAGAGGAACCAGAGATCAAATTGCCAACATCCACTGGATCATGGAAAAAGCAAGAGAGTTCCAGAAAAACATCTATTTCTGCTTTATTGACTATACCAAAGCCTTTGACTGTGTGGATCACAATAAACTGTGGAAAATTCTGAAAGAGATGGGACTACCAGACCACCTGACCTGCCTCTTAAGAAACCTGTATGCAGGTCAGGAAACAACAGTTAGAACTGGGCATGAAACAAGAGACTGGCTCCTAATAGGAAAAGGAGTACGTCAAGGCTGTATATTGTCACCCTGCTTATTTAACTTATATGCAGAGTACATCATAAGGAACGCCTGGCTGGAAGAAACACAAGCTGGAATCAGGATTGCCAGGAGAAATATCAGTAACCTCAGATATGCAGATGATACCACCCTTATGGCAGAAATTGAAGAGGAACTAAAAAGCCTCTTAATGAAAGTGAAAGTGGAGAGTGAAAAAGTTGGCTTAAAGCTCAACATTCAGAAAACGAAGATCATGGCATCCGGTCCCATCACTCCATGGGAAATAGATGGGGAAACAGTGGAAACAGTGTCAGACTTTATTTTGGGGGGCTCCAAAATCACTGTAGATGGTGATTGCAGCCACTAAATTAAAAGACGCTTACTCCTTGGAAGGAAAGTTATGACCAACCTAGATGGCATATTAAAAAGCAGAGACATTACTTTACCAACAAAGGTCCATCTAGTCAAGGCTATGGATTTTCCAGTGGTCATGTATGGATGTGAGAGTTGGACTATAAAGAAAGCTGAGTGCTGAAGAATTGATGCTTTTGAGCTATGGTGTTGGAGAAGACTCTTGAGAGTCCCTTGGACAGCAAGGAGATTCAACCAGTCCATCCTAAAGGAGATCAGTCCAGGGTGTTCATTGGAAAGACTGATGTTGAAGCTGAATCTTCAATACTTTGGCCACTTGATACGAAGAGATGACTCATTTGAAAAGACCCTGATGCTGAGAAAGATTGAGGACAGGAGGAGAATGGAACAACAGAGGATGAGATGGTTGGATGGCATCACGGACTCAATGGATTTGGGTGAACTCCTGGATTTGTTGATGGACAGGGAGGTCTGGCGTGCTGCGATTCATGGGGTCACAAAGAGTCGAACGTGAATGAGTGACTGAACAACTGAACTGATGATCTTAATGTTTTTTGTTCTTCCCAAATGGGTTAAAATCCTAACCTATCAAATGTCATAGTATTAGGAAGTGAGGCCTTTGGGGTGATTAGACCTGAGGGTGGAGCTCTCATGAATGAGATTAGTGCTCTTGTATTAGACATCACATACAGCTCCCCAGCCCCCTCTGCCCTTTAAGAATACAAAGACAAGTCTGCAACAGGAAGGAGGGCTCTTCTTCAATCATGTTGGCTCCCTGATCTCAGATTTTAGCCTCCAGAATTATGAGAAGTAAATTTCTCTCGTTTATAAGCCACTCAGTCAATGGTATTTACAATAACTCAAACTGACTAAGAAAATAACTATTATACTTTTTCTAAAGGGTTTCTGTTCTAGCCGGACCAGATTCAGAATGTTTATGTCTTTTGTTTTTACACTTATTGATATTACACTTTTAATTGCATTATCAAAATGTTTTTGGCTGTGTATAGATATGTTACTGACTTTCTACATTGTTCTATACCAGGTAAACTTTCTAAGTTTACTTACTGTTAATGGTTTATAGAGTCTCTTTAATTTCTGTGTAGACAAATATAACAATTATATATTTATATTTTTTATTTCTTTGTCCCAAATCTTTTTGTTTTATCTATTTATCTTATTTACACTGCCTTAAGTTTTCATAAAATTATAAAGAGTAATGATGATTATCATTCTTGTTTTATTTATTTTCACAGAATTTTTTGACATGTGTTTGATATATCTCTATTTTCAAATTAAAAAATGTTCTCATATTCCTAAGTTTTCTGAGTTTAAAATGATACATGTGTGTATTTGATTTTATAATGTTCTTTATTATCACATCTGATTTATTTTTGTTTATATTTCTCTTTTAATTGATTAACATTATAAATTACATTAATATTTTACTACAGTAAAATATCCTCCCATTCCAGCTATTAAACAAACATTTAAAATCCCAATTAAAAATACATTGCTGAATTTAATTTGCTCATATTTTATTAATGGACAACATCTTTGCCATAAGTGAAACTGGTTGAAATTTTGTCATATCATCTTTGATTTGAATGCTTCATTAAATGAATGATAATTTCTCTCTTTTTCTATATCTCAGAATAGTATACACATAAGTTAAATACTGACATTTCTGTGAATGTTTCATAGAACATATGTGTTGAACTAAATCTTCAGTTTTTCATTGTTTAGTATTTCTATTTTTGTAACTGTTTTTGATAGATTCTTATTTTCTGTTTCTTCTTGAATCACTTTTATCTAGGAATTTATCAATTTGTTAGATGCTTTCATTATGTATGAAATATTGTCCTAGATTTCTTTCCAATTTTATTTGTGTCTTCTTGGTTATTTCCTTTTCTTTTGTCTTATGTCTCATGTCTTTTTACATTTCCTTAATGTTTTATGTTTTCTTTTTAAATTTTATTAACACCTCATGATCTCATCTATGGAGATAGGAATAGGGAATCTTATAAGGAATCTCAACCCTGATCACCATATCTTCCTAAGATTATGGTTATTGTACCTGATATACAGTCACAACTAGACAAGGGTGTTCAAAGCAGCACCAAGCAAGTCACCTGGTTCTATCTTTTTTCCCTTCCTGCCTATATCAGGTACATTCTTCCCTCAACTCTCAGGATCCCTTATCCCTGGCAAGATAGCAACTCCATTCTTGCCTACTGTTCCCTGAACATAAGGAGCTTAAAGCACCCAGGCAACAGCTATAGCTTTTAATAAATGGGATTTTTGCTGTGTCTCTCTGTCCTATTCAGTAACAGGACATATTCCCAAGCATTGCATGAATGGGAATCACTAATTCCCCCAGGGGTGCTGTGTATAGACTCTATATGTGACTACTTCTACATTTACCCATTGGTTAGTAGACTCATGAATTTTTCCTGATTGGGAGACAATGCCATACAGAGGTCTGTGATCAACTGCCCATCCTCCATTCTGAAGAACAGAAGTAGATCCTTGCAAAGTGTGCCACCCTGCTGGAATATCACCTGCCAACTGGCTACCAAGTGACTGGTTGCTCTTTGTAAGTATGGTTCCATCATAACGGGGACTCAGTTTTGGTCCCTGTGACTGGCAGTCTGGTTTTTCAGCAGGATCAGTGCTAGATCAGCTTTAGTAGATTAAGGTCCATGGTGTTTGTTAATTAAGTCTTAAACTGGGCAGTCTCACTCTGAATCATCATGAGGCAACAATGTCAATAATCTCATAATGAGGGTTCCTAGGTTCATTAAAGACTTTCAATGTTTCTTGGAAATTACTAGGAATCATATTATGTGCATTTCATTTCAATCTGAATAATTTTTTATTTTATTAGACGAGAATTGCATTTTAATGAGAACAGAAAGCTTTGAAACAGAGCACTGAAAGGAAATAATTTGTACATTTTGTTACCAACCCAGAAAGAGTAAGGCAGTATTCCATAGACCAATGGTCCTTAAACTTTGCGTACATTAGAATCACCTGTAAGGCTCATTAAAATGCAGATTATGGGAGCCCACTTCCAGTTACTTACTTGGCAGGTTCTGAGTTCTGCTGAGATTTTCATTTCTAATGGGTTTCCAGCAAAACTTATGCTGGTGGTCCTCCTGAGAACCACACTTCCAGAAGAATTGCACAGAAGATACTGCTTATCTGGTTTGCATTTTCTAGATTCTAGGTCCTTTCATTCAGTGAATAGAACCTTTCATGATGTTCTTTTCTCTCTAGAGATCATTTTTAAAGGTTCGCTAGCTAAGACATTTAGGATATTCATAATTTTGGTATGATTTGATTCCTCTTGAATTCTTATTTTTTTCATAGTGCAAGTTTTGCTAATCTTCTTGTATCCCACTCCATTGTTATCCCATGAAGCAAGAACTCTTCTTTGCCTTTTCTGTCTGAACTGACTAGACACCATGAAATCTCCACCTGGGCAATGACTTGTAAATGGCTGATAACAACTCTGCCTGCTTTTATGTGTCAGCGCCTTAGGGGGCACTCCCAAACTCTTTCTCCTCTCAATCCTCCAAAGATAAGAAGTCTGTGATTTTTGTGCCATTGCTTAGAAACCGGTTTCTGCTTTTTGGTCTCCCTTTCATTTGAACCATATTTCTTTTGTTTATCAAAACACTGTGTGCACAGCCATAAAAGCAGCCAGCTCTGGGTCACAGTCTAGATAAAAGATTTTCCTGAACATCTAACATCCCAAAGAGGAGCAGACACTCTTATTAAGGCACTCACAGCAATTTTTATATCTGTTTTGCAGTTGCTCAATGTCTACTATAAATACTGAGTTTTCATACAAAAATTCCCAAGGAAATTATCTAAATGGTCTCAATAGCCTACTTCTAAAGACTTAAAACTTGGAAATCACTTACAGCTGCTATGTTTTTGATTGACAGCCTTCCTTTTTTCTCTTCCCCAGATTTTAGTGTCTGTTAAGCTGCTGAGTGGAGCTGTTTTGTTGTGCTAATTTTTTGGTAGCGAAAATAAAACAATAGCCCCTGCCAAAGGTGAAACTAGAGCTTTTACTGAGCAGAAACATTCTAATAATGACACCTCTGGGCTGCCCTAGCTTAAGGATATCACTGTTTATGCAATTTAATCCAGTTTTAGGTACCTTACATATACATATTGTCCTATGTAATATTCTATAATAAACATTCAAAAGGGCCTTCCCAATGGCCAAGCAATAAAGAATTCTCCTGCAGTGCAGAAAACTCAGGCTTGATCCCTAAGTTTGGAAGATCCCCTCAAGGAAGAAATGCAACCCACTCCAGTATTCTTGCCTGGAAAATCCCATGGACAGAGGAGCTTGGTGGCTACAGTCTACAGGGTTGCAAAGAGTCAGACATCACTGAGCAAGCACACACAAGCAACCCTTCAAAAATATTCATATATTAACAGAAAACACACATTATCCTAACTTACTTAGCTTTCTACTTTATGACTATGCATTCCTTAGCATCCTCATTTAATTTTTTTAATGGCTTACAATATAATTAATAACCCATGAGGAAAGTTGAAACTTGGATATGAGACAAACCACTTTTTATTTGCTATGCTTTAAGTGACCTCAGTCCTCAAGAGCTAACATTTATTATATTCATTCTCCTCACACATTCTGTTTATACCTTATGCAAATTAGAAGAGCATAAAGCATTCCATGGAGATGTTAGTTATGCATGTTTTATGACACTATTAATGCATCTTTACACATCTAAAAGACACATCGGCAAAAAATTGCTTAACCACTATGTATTTTACAAACTGAAACTAATTGTTTAACTAAATGGATTAGTTACAACTTGTTAGCTATGTGGGAGCACATGTTGAATTGTTTTCATGCTTTTCTAATTTTATTATAATAAATTTCCTGCAAATGAATGACTTTAAAAAGGAGTGCATCTCAGTTTATAGGCAATAAGAGTACGTCTACTTCCTCAAAATATATGCTCAAACTAATAAAAAAGACTAATGAATACATTATTACACTTTTATGGTGCATATTTTTGCCTGTCACATTAAAATAAAACTTGTTTAGGGACTTGCAAATGATTCACATCTAAAAAGTTTGCTGTGACTATGCTCATTATGAAAGTTTGACCTTTTCTCCCCCTATCTCTTGTGAGTATAGCTTAAGGAAGAAATAATGAATTTCACTTAGTCACTTACATTGCTATTAGGTAGCTTTTAATGGTACTCGCTGACAGATCTGCCTTGAATTTTGCAGCACTGAAATTCATCATCATAAGAATAAAATTTTTGTTTTTGCTCAGTTTAAATATATTCAACTTGAGCCTTCTTACTTGTGAAGAAGTAGTCTTAAGACGTATTTTCTTCTTCTTTTTTTAAGGTAATTAATTTACTTATTTCACTGCACTGGGCCTTAGTTGAGGCACATGGGATGTTCCATGCTGGATGTTTTTAGTTGCAGCATGTGAGATCTTTAGATTTGGCTACAAACGCTTTAGTTGTGGCATGTGGGACCTAGCTCTCTGATAGAACCCAGGTCCCCTGTAGTGGGAGTCTTAGCACTTGTCCACCAGGCAAGTCCCAAGAAGTCTTAAATTTGATGACCTGATTCGAACTTTTCAGGACATTTTGGTCTTCTCCAAAGCATCCATGAGATATTTGGTCTGTAAAACTTTGGTCCACACCAAAAGGTCCTTGAGATTTGGTGCAATCTCCCACGTTCATAAGTATATTTGGTCTATGCCAAATGGTTTCAGACAGGACTAAATCTCAAGAACCTTTTGGTGTGGACTAAATGTCTCAAGGACATTTTGGACTGGACCAAATGCCTGCTGATCAACTTGAAACATACTACTGGTTTTTCATAAATGTGGTCTAGATATGTATGATCTATTACCTGCTCACAAGGAAACAGATATATTTTATGTCTTTTTGTGATGTCAGTTATCCCATACTCATTTTGTCAAACTTCCTGACACTTTCAATTTTGTATGTTGTTTGTATTACTTAAGAAAATCACAATGTATAACATCTCAATTAAGTTAGAAGATGACCTTTTTCTTAAGTCACAGTTCAAAGCAAGGTAAGTGGTCCAGTGTGGGTGGGCAGGCAGCTGTATTCTACATGATCATCCAGTAATCCAGGCTCCTTCTCTCTTGCTGCTCTTTCGTTCTCTAAGGTCCTATCTCTTTCCCAAGTTCTGGCTTTCAAGAGAAGAAGAATGAAAAGGGAGGCAAGCAATTTCTTAAGGAGAATGAGTTGGGACAGCAATTGGCAACCTCCTGTCTTCTCTTTTGAGACATAGCAGGTTGATTTTACTATGCCTAGTAATAATTCTTATTTTCTATTCAAAGTTGTGTTAAAATATAGTCTTCAAAATTGCTTTGTGATTAAAATGTATGCATGCATAGCTGGCATGTAAAATTACACTGTGGTCAGATATTCACTTTGTGAGTATATCTAATAAAAAAGCTTTGGAACATACGTTCAAATCTTTTGTCTGTAACTTCATGAGATTAACATTTCCACCTAACTTGACCATTTTAAGTATATATACCCTTAGGGGGTTGCAGGAATCATTTAATGTTCTTGAACTTTAAAATATGGTATTTGGATTAGTGGCACTATATCTCTGTAGCATTCCTCATAAATATGTCAAATATAATAATTGTGACCTCACAAATGCATTTGTTGATTTATATCACTTACATTTTTATTATAAAATGTGGCATTAAAAATGAACATTAAAGCAAACATTAAACATTCTTGGCACTAATTACTACGTTTGAAGGAGCTTTTAAAATGATGAAATATAACTTGATAGTCAAATGATGTGATATAATTAGGTACACTAAATGGATAAATGCTAAGAAAACCTTTTTAAAAAATGATTAATATCCTAGAAAGGCACCTAATATAGATGTATTTTCTATTTCCCTCAAAATGGTCTATATTATATGCCATTTAAAAAAATGAATGGATAAATGTGAAATCAACAATGGTATTTTTTCCCAGATAATTTTGTCTGCTGGAATTTCAACTTGCATATTTTTCCATCTTTAACTGTAGAATTATTTTTTGCTATATAGTAAGTTTTTTACCTATATTTGCATTAATATGACTACATTTAAAAATATTATTTTGACTATATTTGCATTAATATGAATTGAGATCGCCCATAGCTGAAATATTTGAAGTTACTTTAATGCTATGATTAGTTATAAGTCCATTTATTTTAGTCAAATATCCACTTTAGAAAATGTTTTATAATTTATAGTTTTACACTATTTTTATTTTACTTATTAATTTATTTCTCTCAGTTAATAATCCAGCATGCTATAACTGAAATTGATTTCTCCTAGGAATTAGAAAAGTGAAAGTGAAAGTGAAGTCCCTCGGTCATGTCGGACTCTTTGCGACCCCATGGACAGTAGCCTGCACCAGGCTCCTCTGTCCATGGGATTTTCTAGGCAAGAGTATTGGAGTGGGTTGCTATTTCTTTCTCCAGGGAATCTTCCCGACCCAGGGATCTAACCCAGGTCTCCTGCGTTGTAGACAGACGCTTTACCATCTGAGCCACCAGGGAAGTCCAGGAATTAGAACACTTGATATCAAATTCCAGTTTGGTAACTATTGTTGTTCTGTGACCTTGAATAAGACATTAACATTCTCTGAGGCTCAATTTTTCAATCTCAGTATGAAGGGATTAGAAACTCCTAATTCCATTTCTAAAATTATGTATGCCTATCACATTTTTAGAAACTTTTATAAGTCAGTTGTTACATTTACAAGATATAAAGATGATTTAGATGTAGTCTTGCTTCATGGGGTGCTTACTTTCTTAGAAAGTAATTATTTACACAAAAATAGAACACTTAATACTTTAAGTGCCACAAGAGAAATGTAAATTTTCAAATTCCTTGAAAAAACATTAAAGAAGGCATTAGTGTAAACTTTCTATCAGAATGGTATGCTATTATAGTTTTTCATCAATTTACAGATTATATTTTCCCAGATTCAACTAACATCCCTTCCTTTTTATATAGCCCAATATTGTCCATTCTTCTAACTTTTATTCATGCATCCAATTGCTTCTTTTTTAACCACCTGCATCTTGAAAATTGCATCTCGATAATTCCAAGTGGAGAAAAAAAAACAAAAGTATTTTATCTTGGTAAAAGAAATTCAGCTCCTTAAACTGGACTCATAACTTGCTATATGTTGGTCTTAAACCTTTTCAATATTAACTCATGATTTTTCTACACAACATTTCACTTTAAATAGATGAATCTATTGTAATCCAGCTGCATATGTGCTCAATTGTTTCTGTCTCTTCGGCTCTTTGTGACCCTATGGACTGTAGACTGTCGGGCTCCTCAGTCCATGGGATTCTCCAAGAATACTGGAGTGGGTTGCCATGCCCACCTGCAGGGGATCTTCCTGACCTAGGGATCAAACCTGCATCTCCTGAATCTCCTACATTGCAGGTGGATTCTTTAAAGCTGAGCCAGCTACACAAATGTAAATTAGTTGTGGATAATTTGAATAGAGTGGACACTTGCCTAATAAGCAATTTTTTCTATATTTCTTTTATCCTTCAACATTGCATGGAATAAAATGAGTCAAGGAAGTACCATTAATCCAACACCATGAGTAACAACTTCTTGCTTGTCTTTAAACAATTTCTGAAAAGTATTTTAAAACATAATATAGAAGACAAATTTTGTATAATATCATTTATATCTGGGATCTAAAAAAGCCAAACTCATAGAGACAAGCAAAATGGTGGTTATCAAGGACTGTGGGTCAGGGAACTGAAGACATGTCAATCAAATGATATAGGTTACCAGTTACTCATTGGAAAAGACCCTGATATTTAAAAGATCAAAAGCAATAGGAGTAGGGCGTGGAAGAGGATGAGATGGTGTGATAGCAGTACCAACTCAATGGACATGAATTTGAGCAAACTGATGCTCAAATAGTGAGGAGATAGTGGAGGTCAGGGAAGCCTGGTGTGCTGTGTCCATGGGGTCACAAAGAGTCAGACATAACTTAGTGACTGAACAACAACAAGCAGTTAAATGATGAGTATGTTCTGAGGATCTAATGTACAACAGAGTAACTATGGTTAACAGCACTGTCCTATAGACTTGAAAGTTACTAGGATAACAGATCATGAATTTGCTCACCAAAAGGAAAAGAAAATGGTAATTATGTGAAGTTATGCTGGTGTTAGCTAACCGGACTGTGCTGATCATTTTGCAATATACGTAAGTATCAAATCATCATCTTAAACTTGCACAATGTTAAATGTTATATCTTAATAAGTCTGGGAAAAAAAAAACCTGAAGAGAAACATACTCTAGAGATAAACATAGACAGAGTTCAGGAATTTGAAAATACAATTAATACCAGACATCAAAAGAGACAAGTGAAAGCATAAGGTGCTTTTTTTTTTTTTCTTCCATTATTTTTTTGCCATGTCAGCCAATCAAATAAGGCCACTGGTGTCGGTACCCATTGACTCTTCTGGATAATACCTAATTCATTTAGTTCCAAACATACTTTTTCCTGGGATAAGTTAGCTTTTGACCTCTAAAAATAGTTTTCCGAAATTAGGTAAAAGCATCCTCCATTGAATCTATTGTTTTACTTCAGAAAACCCACAAATGACTAGATCGAACTCTGGCTGTGAAAAGTATCCACCTTCAGAAACTAGGGATTATAAAAGAGAATGAAGTGGTTCCCATTAAGTAAACGGAAACAGGCCATATAGGATCAACCAATATTACCGAGAGTGAGAGACATTGAATATAAACACAAAACACTTTCGAAAAAGGCTTGGACAGGATTAATGGGAGCCAACGAAGTCTGTCTGAATGATTAATGGGAACTATCAGAGGGCAGCTGTCCAGGGCCAGCAGCCGCAGGAAATCTCCTGCTATCTATTGATATTATCTGCTAATATGCAGAAGGCCGAAGAAGCCGAAAGAATGGGCTCACCTTATTCAGGACTGAACAGCAAAGGCGCACAGTCTCTGGCGCGCCATGGCACACCATGGAAGTAAGCCAGCAAAGAAATGCTCGAATTTCTCTCCCCACCTGCCCTCTGATTTGCTCCCTTTGGCCAAACTCAACCGGAACCAGGGAATGTTGTGGCCCAGGGGATGCAATTCCAGGGTACAACCTCCTGGGGCAGAATATAGGGTGAAAATGCATAGGGAGCAATACCCACAGGGGCACTGACCCAAATGGAATGAAACACAATACTATCTGGTTTTCCCATGCCCTACCTTCAGATTTTCTTTCTTCCATGCAACACCCTTCTCTGATTAAAAAAAAAAAAACAAAAGAACTATTTAAAACAAAGATGTTTTAATAATGTACTGAGAGATTGTAGCTAAGGCATAAAACTTGAATATTTACAAAAGGGATTGTTTAACCCAGAAGGACACAGATCATTTGGACAAAAGTATAAGGTCTGAGATCCCATACGTTTGAGAAACACAGTACACTGTGCCTGAGCCATCAGGGAAGTCCCCCCAAACACAGGGCGCTGTTCTGTTACTGGAGACCATCAGTGGGCATCGGCTAATGAGGAAACGTGTTGCATATTTTACGATAGCTCAGAATCCAGACTTTCACTTTGGTCTGACTTGGTTCAGACAGCTTCTTCAGCAGTTGCTGTCCATGTAAATCCACCCAAATTATTTGATATAAGCCTAAAGGTCTTCAGCTCTAAAATACGAGTGATGATAATACTTACCTCAAAAGACTCTTTTCATGATCATACGTAGATTGTCATAGTGACCTAATTCAGAGCAGGCACTCAATAATGTGAGCTGTTATTTATTATATTAAAAGTACTGAGAAGTCTCCCAGTTGCTTTTTTTAAGTCTTTGTGTAATCTAATATTACCAAATTTACAAATGACAATGCCCTCCCCCCATTTTCTAATAGTGCTGCTAAAATTAATTCTGGAGTATATAAACTAACCTAATTCCTTGGTTATTTGGGGAAGTCATTCACTGTAACCTGTCAAATATATTTCTTCAAAAAAAAAATACTTTCAATCCCTGGACTTCTAGAAGTCCCAGAGGATTTGTATATATTTCCCCCTTAAATATCATGTATCAGAAGTATTTTGTTGTCAGGAGAAAAAAAATCCCATTTATATCTTCTAATCTATATTTGGCATTTGAGCTTCCACACTATCTAGACAGCAGCATATGCAAACTTGATTGAATCCCACATATTTTTCTCTTTCTTTTTTTAAACCAAATGTCACATAGTTGAGTTATGAGTTTTTACTAATGCAGTTTGCATCTTCAGAAATACATACTTTTTTTAATCTTAGAAAAACAATCTAGGCCTTAGTTAATCCTAGTATATTTCTTAAAAAGTTAACTTATAACATGGAAAGGTCATTTCTTATTGCCACAAAATTTATACATGCAAATTCTTGACAATAGCAGAATTAAATATTTCTCTAAATTACAGCAACCAAGTGGAAGAGCATACCACAGTAGTTCTAACTTTTGAGAATTTACCTTATTCTACTTACCATAGTCACAGGGAGGGACTAAATAATATTTTTTAGAAATGTTGACGATCGAAGAAAATAACTGTGTAGGCATATAGGTTGAAACTGGCAGAATGGCAGAATAGTACTTGAAATATTTTATTTCTTTCAAACAAAATTAGCATTACAATTTTTACATACTTTCTAGTATTTATTATGCAAAGCTATATGTATGAAAATACACATATGGATATATATATATTATATATATAAAACACATAGATGTGTGAATATGCAGCATTATATATATATGAAAATACATGTAAGTATACATATGACATGTATAAATACATTTTCTTTATACAAGTTTGTGTTTCTCATTAAAACAGTCAAAATCATTTTCTCACTGTTTTAAAATGTACAAAACCAACATTTTAAAGATACAGTATGTTTCCTCATATAATTTATGTATACCCTTTTTCTAGGGCTCTAGATATTATTTAGCGTGCAACTGATATACAAGAAAACTGTAGAGAAGAAAAAATGTATTGGGTAGAGGACAGAATACCAGTGATGAGTTTGGTTAGCAATTTAAATAAAAATGATATCTTCTTTATTATTGCCATTAATATTATTCTTTTAAAATATTTATGCTTTTATAGTTTGTTATTTAGCTAAGTATTTGGGCCCAGAAGCAATTCACTGAAGAAAATCTTTTTAAAAAAATTAAATAAACAGAAATAAAGTCTGAAGATGATGCCCTGTTGCTTTTTATTTCTGAAAAATCATATAATAAAAGGAGGACCACAGAGGGTTTTAAATAAACCCCAGAATGAGGTATAAATAAAATGAAGAAAATAGATTCCTTGACCTATTTAAAACGTGTTTTTTTCAAACTTTTTTCTTTATTCCCATAGCTTTCTCAATCAAGGACTTAGTATAGCTCAGTAGGTGCAGTAGGTTGGTAAAAGTTAATGCCAATTTTGCATAAGCTAGAGCTGTTCCTCATTTGAACTTGAGAAGAACAATGTGAATTCAGCTCAGTATGAAAGACCACATAAAAATATACTAAATTTTATTTGGATTTATGGTACGAGCATAGCACAAGGTATCTGTTCTTCATGTACATTTATTTATCTTCAGACTGAATTATTCATGGTGAATATCCTAGTGAAAATCTAGTCCATCTTCCAGAAACCATTCTTTTTTTGCCTGAATTTTGGGAAGAGATGAATTAAGTCTATTCAAACAGCATTCAGTCTCGCTTAAAACTAAACAGTTGAACAGTCATCTAGTGACATTTCCTTGTGTTGAGAGTTGACAACCTAAAACATCTACATCCGTGATATACTGGACTTTGAGGGGAGAGTCCTCAAAATATTCTCCATGTTGACATGATTGCAAGCATCATTTCTGATAGAGTTTTAGGGTCCCTAGGATAGCCCAGATGTCAGTGTTTCTGCATGTTTGAGTCGGTACCTGCAATAACTTGGAGAGAGGCCAACCCTGAATCACTAGCTAACTAAAGAGAACACTTAGAAAGTGATGTCTTTGGAGAAGTAATTCACATAAGCATAGTAAAATACCTGTGTTCAAGTTTTGATTTGGAAGTAGGAGACTGAGAAGTCCATAGAGATAGAACAAAATAAGGGAACTTAGGAAACATGTTTTTACCCAAAGTAGACATGATTTACTGATGTAAAGATGGCAATGTGAGGTTTTATTTTCTTTACTATTATGATATATTTGTGATGATTTTTTTTCTCATCAAGCCGGGCCTAACTATGTGATGTCTAGATCAGTGGTTATTATATAGACAAGTGCCAAGTAAGCCCCCACAAGAATCATGCTAGTTACCATTAAAAATGTAAAATGAGGCCACATCCTAAGAAATTCTGATTCAACAAAGAAGGAATGAGATTCAAGAAGCTTAATAATAATAATAATAATAATAATAATGTAATAATAAATCTTTAAGAGGTCTAGTACAGAAACAACCACATACCAGACCGCATCAAACTGAAATAAATGAGACATCATGAAATAGGTCAGGATGGATCACTGAGTAAATAGGTTGACCCAACATTTTAAGTCCTGGAAATAAAAGTGAGTCAGTGAGGCAGGTTGATAATTTCCCTTCACCCTAATTCTTCCCTCATTTCATTTTAATAGAACTTTTAGCTAAGCAGATAAACACTGAAACATAAAATAAATTTCTAAATCTTTCCTTGCCTGTTCATTCATTCATTTCATTTCAGTTGCACAGTCGTGTCCGACTCTTTGCAACCCCATGAATCGCAGCACTGCAGGCCTCCCTGTCCATCACCAACCCCGGAGTTCACCCAAATTCATGTCCATCGAGTCAGTGATGCCATCCAGCCATCTCATCCTCTATCGTCCCCTTCTCTTCCTGCCCTCAATCCCTCCCAGCATCACAGTCTTTTCCAATGAGTCCACTCTTCTCATGAGGTGGCCAAGGTATTAGAGTTTCAGCTTCAGCATCAGTCCTTCCAATGAATACCCAGGACTGATCTCGTTTAGGATGGACTGGTTGGATCTCCTTGCAGTTCAAGGGGCTCTCAAGAGTCTTCTCCAACACCACAGTTCAAAAGCATCAGTTCTTTGGCTCTCAGCTTTCTTCACAGTCCAACTCTCACATCCATACATGGCCACTGGGAAAACCATAGCCTTGACTAGATGGACCTTTGTTGGCAAAGTGATATCTTTGCTTTTAAATATGCTATCTAGATTGGTCATAACCTTCCTTCCAAGGAGTTAGTGTCTTTTAATTTCATGGCTGCAATCAAATCATCTGCAGTGATTTTGGAGCCCCAAAATAAAGTCTGACACTGTTTCCACTGTTTCGCCATCTATTTGCCATGAAGTGATGGTGGATGTGGTCAAATGACTGAATTACAACTAATGGGCTGTCAGAAGAAATGTCCTATGTCAGTTTAGGAGATATCTTTCTCCATTCTTTCATCATTCTTTTCTTTTCTTTCCTTTGGCTATTCCAAAGGAAACAAAGTAGAAGCTGCCAAATTATCTTTATCTTACCTTTCACATTATTCCTCACCTACAGTATTATTTTAAAAATTATATGCACATGAATAAATATCAAGGGTGCACAGTGTAGAAGAGGTAGTAATCTGGGATGCCAAGGGCAGGATACAGAGTGACTCAGAAATAATTTCTTCATTGGGTTGGTCCTGTGTCATTTGAAACATTAGAAAGCAACATATCAACTCTGAGAAATTTGTAGTTTAAAGAATCTGTCTGCAATACAGGAGACCTGGGTTCAATCTCTGGGTCAGGAAGATCCCCTGGAGAAGGCAACACACTTCAGTATTCTTGCCTGGAGAATTCCATGGACAGAGGAGCATGGTAGGCTACAGTCCATGGGGTCACACGGAGTTGGACAAGACTGAGCAACTTAAAAAAAAGCCAAATAGAAGTGTATTTTCAAGTTTTAGATGTCTTCTACTGTATTTTAAAACACTATTTAAAAATTAAAAATCTAGAAATGTGATGGATCATATGGTTAGACTTTCTAATATCACTTCACTTTTGCATTTCTGGAATGCATCCTTTTGGATTATAGAGTATTTATCTTTTAATATACTTTTAGTTTACGTTTACCTATGATTTTTTTTTTACTTCTAGTCATAAATAAGATTTAAGTCTATATTTGGGGCTTTCATTGGATTTCAATGTTAGTTATATAAACTGTAATATCAAAGATCTGTAAAATAGTTTTGAAGCATTTTTTCCTTATGATGTGGAATTCTATCAACAAAATTGAAATATTTTTCCAAGATAGTTTGATATAACTGACTCTTAAAACTGCCTTTGCCAGGCATACTAAAAAACATCACTATGATTTATTGTTCTAATAACATTTTGTTACTGTATTTAATTTTAGTAACATATATTGAAATATATTTAAAATTCTTATTCTATGAAGCTTGACTTTTTCATCCTTTCATTAATTTTTCTCAGCGGTAAAGAACCCACATGCAATGCAGGAGAGGTTGATACAGCTCACTGGTAAAGCACAGGCTTTATATATATGAGGCCCTGGGTTTGACCCTTGGGTGGGGAAGATGTCCTGGAGGAGGACATGGCAACCCACTCTAATATTCTTGCCTGGAGAATCCCATGAACAGAGGAGCCAAGAGATGGGTGGGTTAAAGTCCATAGCGTTGCAAAGAGTCGGATACAACTGAAGCAACATAGCACACACAATATAAGAGACACATTAGGAGCCACAATTTCCATCCCTGGGTTGGGAAGACACCCTGGAGTAGGAAATGGCAACCCACTCCAGTATTCTTGCCTGGAAAATTCCATAGACAGCGCATTGGGGTCACAAATGAGTCAGAAAGGACTTAGTGCCTAAACAACAACATTAGCATATAAGCTCAATAGCATGTATAAACATAAATTATTATCTAAAAATAATTGTAAATCAATGTTAAAACTTGCCTTTTTTTTTTCTTTCAGGCACTAGTTATATGCATTTTATAAGTATTTGGCCTCAAATCTGGACACTCTATTAAGAGAAAAGTTAAAATTGTCTTAAGTTTTATGAATAGTTAACATGAGAGAACATTATGTTTTCTTCCTTTGAAGAAAAAACATTCTAATGCCAATACATGAAGAACTCCAATACATGAGCCTCTATGGAGATCATATTCCTTCTCTCAATAGGCAGTATATTTTTTTAATGAAAATAAGCATATATTGATATTTGTCATCACATGGCTCAAAAGAACAAATCATTAGCAAATGCAAAAAAAGCATGAGGTGAAAGTCAACATATATTCATGATTCAGAAAACCCCAAATCCTTGACAAACTAGGAAGAGACCAAGCCTTCCCTAATCTGATAAAAGAGATGTATCTACAGCAAGGGCATTCCCTGGCAGTCCAATGGTTAGGACCCTGCACTTCCACTGCAGAGTGCACCTGTTCTTTTAACTAAGATCCTGCAGGATCCTGCAGGCTGGACAAGGCAGTCAAAACAAAACCAAACAGCAAAACCTACACAAAACATCATACTTGGCAGTGAAAACGTAAGTCAGGAACAAGGTACCATCAGTACTGCTTCTATTCACTCCTGTACTAGAGCCTCACCAGAGTAGAAAAACAAACCAAGAAGACAGCTTCTGGGTACAGCAGCGTTCATTGCTCCTGGGTCAGTAGGGCCTTAGCAGGAGACAGAAAGACAAGAGGTCAACTAAGAGCGAGTAGTTAAGAGCAAGTGGGCAGAGATGGCTGGTGTGCAGGCATAGCAGAGTGGAGCCGAGGTCTCCAGCATCTCCAGGCCTGGGAGTCAGAGCAGCGGACAGAGAAGACGTAGCGGGTGGGGTGGCTGGGAGCTGACCAGGTGGGGGCTAGAGCTGAGAGGGCTGGGTGCTCCTAGGCATGGTGATGCAATGCCAACCCTGGCACCCAGCATGGGTAACTCCTCAGCTTCCTCCCATGGCTTCCTCCACAGCAGCCTCCACCTGTAAACATTTACAGTCATCAGTACAAAAACATCTGCTTTTATTAAATAAAGCAGAGGTAGAAGACAGATGGTGGAAGAGGCCAGGGACCCCTCCTCCTAATTACAATATACAGACGTAAACACAGACGCGACTGAGAAAAGGACAGGGACAATTCCGGGGACAGACTGAAGGGCAGAGAGAGGCAGCACTCTTCGAGAATGGTCCTGGACCCAAGGGTGGGTTCAGACCTGGGTCAGTGGCAGGTGTTCTGAGAGGTTATGCTTGAGTAGCTTGGAGATGAGCTCCTAGGCTCCTGTAGGCACAGAACGGGGAACTTCAGGCCACCTTGACGATGCGCAGATACATCTCATTCCTTGTGGGAGGCACTCAGGAACGTCAGATTGTCCACCAGCAGCTGGTAGGAGAGCACTCCAATGCACCCTAGATCCACCTTCTCCCTGTGTGTGTGTGTGCCCCTCAATCATCTCTGCAGAAAGGGGGACCAGGTGCCAAACATTGTCTTCCTCCTCAAGGAGAGGGCATGCACCTGAGAGAGTCAGTTCCTAGGCAAGTTGATAAGAAGTCCAGGAGTCCCCGAGGAGATAGGGGGCTGGAGTTCTCAAAGAGGAAGAAAGGACAAACATCTTTTTTTTTTCTCTACCTTCCTTAGTCTTAGTCACATAAAACATTTTTTTTTTTTTCCTCTCTCTCTCTCTCTTTAATCCCGGAACTGATGATTACACAACAAACAACTCAGTTTAAACTCTGAACTAAGGAAATGGCAACCCACTCCAGTACTCTTGCCTAGAAAATCCCATGGACAGAGGAGCCAGGAAGGCTACAGTCCACGGGGTTGCAAAGAGTCAGGCAGGACTGAGCAGCTGCACTTTCTTTCACTTTCAAGAATTATATAAAAACAATGTATCCTGCTTGAGGACAGTTTCTCCTTCCTGAAAACCTTCTGGCTAAACCTGTTATCTTGAAACGTATATTATGGGAGTGGGTCTAGTAAGATCTTGACAAGCTTGAGACAGTCTTTTGATTTACTACAATAGTTAATTTAAAAAGTATATAACTCCCTTGCTAACACTAGCGGGGGGAGGGGGGAAGGGGGAGGGGGGGAAGGGCACTCTCCACCCCCCTTCTGATGTCTATGGCAGAAGCTTTCTCTGTGCCTTTTCTTACTTGAATAAAACTCTGCTACACAAAATCTCTTGAGTGATCAAGCCTGGTCCCTGGTCCCGAAGCTAAATCTTCGGAGATCACGGATCCGACACCATTCACCGTAAGCTATCACATCGGCCAGCTTATCAGCTCTCTTTGGAGCTGCAAGAGCGGATTCTCTGGCTTTAAGTCTCTGCAAATCACCTGTTTCCCGCAGCAGTACATCAGAACATCTGCCAGCCCCTCCATCATCCTGGCTGTTCGCTGCTCCTCAGAAGTGCTGCCCCTCCGCGGCTCCTTGTTGAGCTTCCCCCTTCCTCCCCGATCCGGTGAGGGGCAAATCCAGAATCAAACAGATTCTTCCCTGGTTAGAGAAATTGTTGAGAAGCAAGACGTTGAGAGGCTGCCAATCTCCCTGTGAAGCTGGTACTCTTCACCCTCCTTCCCTACCTGAGACTTGAAGAGGGCTTTCACGATGAAATGGTTTTTCTTCTTCTGAGCCAGGTACACATTTTCAAACTTTCTTTTGCCCAGAGGACACCCAGTCTCAAAGTCATGGATTGCGAAGAAACGCGTTGAGAAGTTGGGGGTCCCCCTGCTGTTCTCCACCACCTTCTGGCCAGGGAGCAGCTGTGGGCTGGACATTGGAGTGGCTCAAGGGGACAGAAGAGATGGGATGACAAGCTTCTCCGGAGAACCTCTCTGGGGCAGGTGTTCTGACCAGGCTGACCTGTCTGCTGGCCGTAGAGATTAGGGTAGGTGTTTTCCTTCCTGGCAGTCCTTAGAGGGAAAAGGTGTGAGAACTGGAGCCCGTGGTACAACCTCCACATTGGTTGCTAGCAAATGACTGAACTTCTCCACAGGCAGTTTTATAAATATTTTTAAACTTGTAGTTTGGAATTATTTTAGGCTTTCTTGTTCTAGTGAACTTGATCTAGAAACAAACATTTGTTTACATAGACTGTTTTGAAACTTTATTTATTAAAAATGTAAAATCATTTCTTAGGCATAGTTATGTTTTTAACACTATTTTTTATACCCACCTTCCTTCTCCTAGCTTCCTAAAACTTTTCCTGGACTGAAAGCTTGTCCCTTAGTAAATGGTTTCAGGAAAGAACAAAGTTAGTTTGACTATTCAGTTCCTTTTGTACCAGAATGTTAGTAAGTGGACTGGAAGCCTTCTAGAAAGCCTAAAACGTAATAACCAGACATCCCTACTCAAAGGCATTTGAAATTAGTTTCCCCCTACATATACTTTTTATTGCAAAGGATCTGGTAGCTCAGATCGTGAAGAGTCTGCCTGCAATGCGAGAGACCTGGGTTCGATCCCTGGGTCGGGAAGATCCCCTGGAGAAGAAAATGGCAGTCGACTCCAGTATTCCTGTCTGGAAAAATCCCATGGACAGAAGAGCCTGGTGGGCTATAGTCCATGGGGTCACAAAGTGTCGGAAATGACTGAGCGACTAACACTTGCACTTTCATTTACTACTTATTCTGTAAAGCTGTGATTTGTAATAAAAAAATAATTTAAACATAGAAACACTTTCAGGATTAACATAGGGTAGGACTGCATTGTTTTCTCCTTGCAGAAAAGCAGATGCCTTGTCAGTCCTAAAATTAAACATAAGGCAGTTTCCCCTTAGAAACCTGGTTGTCTGCTGTAAATGTGCATAACAATATTATCCTCATAAAGTATAATAATTAAAATCACAGAAAGTTTCTGGAATGGTGGCTTTTCCTCTGGATATTTAGTATTTCTTTAAATAGCATAATTCTTTTTTACAAAAAAACTATTAAAGTTTATAGAGCTCATTTAGTTGAATGAGATATTGGGCTATTAAGTATCATTAAGAAAATAGGTTAACACTGATATCAGGAGGCAAGTGTTTATAGTTTCTGAATGATACATTGCTTTTAATAAAATTGAAATAATTAATTTTCAAAACACATTAGGACTTCTAAAATTAGAAGTCTTTCAACATTCAAGGTCATGGATATGAACCCTTGCTTTATGGTGTTTCAGCTGATTCCCAGGCCCTCTTTTTCTATGCCTGAGGCTCCTGCATACTTATACAATTACTTATTTAACTATTTATTTACTTATTTATTTCTCTTCTCTTTGGAAAAACTTGGGAGTAAGAAGCTGTACCCATTCACTATTGCCCTCATGCATTCAGAACTAAAATCTCTCAAATGGATAGATTTTATGCAGTTCCCATGGAATTTCTGTTGAGCCTTCTCTGGTAAAAAAACAACTGCCTAGAGTTTTTTTTTTTTTTCCCAATAGTTCTGTTGAATTGAATGTAGGGACTTGCCTTTTAATTGGCTTCAAATGAGGTGGTTATTGAATCTCATTATTGCCAATTTAATTTTTCCCTGAGACATTATAAAGGGGATCTTTGAAGTTGATTCCAAGTTTTAGGTAAAACTCTTCTGCTTAGCCACACCATACATACCAAAAAGTGAGATCTGTTTCTAGACATGTTGGGCAGATGACAAAAAAGCAATTTTTTCAACTAAGTTCATTGTCTTACTATCTGAATGTTATTTAGTATAATTTTATATAATAAATGACTAGCAAACTTTTGGCTGGTTTTTAGGTATATTGTTGCCCTGTAATATCTGCCTCATTCCTTATAGTTAGGCACTGAATTTATAACAAGTAAGGAGAATAAATCATCTTTGATTTAGAAAAATAATATGTACAGGTTCTCCATGTATGGTTGTGTAGGTTGTTCACTGCACGTGTGTACTTGGACAAGAAGCCATGTGGGGACTGATAGTCATCTTGGGATTTACTCTTCAAGCCACTTGCCCTTGTAAAGTTATGTCCTCCAAAGAAAGTAACTTTTTCTTCTAATTACCCAAAAGCTGTGACTTGGCTATTATAGCCATTTAGTATGAGAAATTCATGTAGTCATAGAAAAATGTGACACATGTTCTGAGGCTATGTCACTATCATATATCAAAAATAAGCTGAGGCTTTAGCCCTAAGGAACACAACCTTAGATGTACTCCTTTAAATATATTGCTTTAATATTGTAAATATTGTATGCATAGAAATTTTTTTTAATTTACAATAAATAATTTTATCTCTGTGTTTTAAGTTCCATTTCTTTGTGGGATTTTCATAGGATTTTGACAAATACAATTAAGAAAAACCATCAGAAATCAAGTAAGTGAAAATGACAATATGATATACTGTGCTATCAATAGGAAATTATTAGGTTGTAGATTAAATTGCCGTTTTTTGGGTGGTTAAATATAGTCAAATGCCATTGCTTTCTTATGGTTCAATCTAATTATTGCTCAGTACTCTGTCGCTAAATCATGTCTGACTCTTTGCGATCCCATGGACTATAGCCTACCAGGCTCCTCTGTCCATGGGATTTCCCAGGCATGAATACTGGAGTGGGTTGCCGTTTCCTTCTCCAATTTATCTCAGTCTAAATAAAATGTTGCTAATGAAGCTTTTTCCCCAAACCACTTTCCTGACCTGTATCCCATCCTACATCTCATATTTCTCATCAAATTAAAGTAGTAGTATGAACCTCTTATTGACTGACATATTAGTCTGTTCTTTATTTGTCAGTATGTTTATTTCTTCCCTTAGTCAATATTTATTTACTGAATGTCTATTCTTCAGCAATCAAAAATTATACATGGTGTACACATTCCTCTTTTAGGAAATATTGAAGTGTCTTTTTATAGAATGTCACTGCTGACTCCAAAGCTTCTGTCTTTGAATGTGAGATTTTGAGTGTGGGAGTTGGTATGGATGTATGTGCAAAATGAAAATTTAGTTTGTTGAATAAAAGTGAAGAATCAGAAAGGGGACTGTAGAGCCAGCAGTGTGTTTGGTCTAGGGTGACTGGACCATATCAGAGAGTTTTATGCCTAAGAAGATAGAAATTTAAGAGGTTACATACTTTTTCTCTTGAGGAGAGCATCTAGTAGCCCCCTGCCCCTGGTTCTCAGCCCTCATCATGCATCAGAATAAATGAGGAGGCTCAAAAATATATCCTCAGACATCTGACTTTTCTAGATTTAGGTTCTAGCATGGCTTCTTTTTTTTTTTTCTTTTTTCAGGCTTCAGGTAAATTAATGTGCAGTGCCACGGAGAAAGGCTTCTCTAGACAACAACCAACACATGATGAAGGACACATGGCTTTCAGTTACTCAAAACAGGGTCAATATTGGGAATTAGGAGGGCTTCATTTTAACAAATGATGTTTGCTGATTCTATTTTTATTCTAAAACAGTGGTAAAGATTGTGGGGCTTGTGATTGGAACAAGGTCAATGAAGAAAATCTAAGAAAGTTCCAAATATAAGACAGGGCGTATAGTAACATAAAAGCAAACTCAACAGCTTTTATAAGGTAACATCATAGATATTTAAATAGCCATTGATATATACATATAGTAAGATAAGAAAGAATCTATTTTGATTATCATTTATTTCTGCTCAAAAAAATTTTTATAGTATAAATTTTAAAAATGGTTGCGTTTTCATAGAACAAACTATTTTGTTTATTATTGTAATGATTTTGTTTGAGAGAATGGCTTTCCATGGAGGCAGCATTTTTCTGGGCTCCAAAATCACTGCAGATGGTGATTGCAGCAATGAAATTAAAAGACACTTACTCCCTGGAAGGAAAGTTATGACCAACGTAGACAACATATTAAAATGCAGAGACATTACTTTGTCAACAAGGGTCTGTCTAGTCAAGGCTATGGTTTTTCCAGTAGTCATGTGTGAATGTGAGAGTTGGACTATATAGAAAGCTGAGCACTGAAGAATTGATGCTTTTGAGCTGTGGTGTTGGAGAAGACTCTTGAGAGTCCCTTGGACTGCAAGGAGATCCAACCAGTACATCCTAAAGGAGATCAGTCCTGGGTATTCATTGGAAGGAATGATGTTGAAGCTGAAACTCCAATACTTTGGCCACCTGATGTGAAGAGCTGACTCATTTGAAAAGACCCTGATGCTGGGAAAGATTGAGGGCAGGAGGAGAAGGGGACGACAGAGGATGAGACGGTTGGATGGCACCACTGATTCGATGGACATGGGTTTGGGTGGACCCTGGGAGTTGGTGATGGATAGGGAGGCCTGGAGTGCTGCAATTCATGGGGTCGCAAAGAGTCAGACATGACTGAGCGACTGAACTGAACTGAATTGAATGCAAAAGAAGGACCAGAATCGTATACACAAGGTGCCCTGAAATCTAGATTTTCCATGCATATACTAACTCTGATTGTCTTGGTGTGTCTTTCACCTCTTTGAATCTCATCTTAATTTTTAATGTGGGAAACACTACTTCTCCTGCTTGTATTAAGGAGAAGCACTCTTTACACTAAAAGACCTGTATAAGTAACATAGCAAGAGGATGTCTATTGACAATTCTCATGTTTTGTTTTAAAATAGATGCACTGTGAAACCCCGTATTGTTCTGCCTTAGGCCCTAGTATGCTGTTTCAAGAAGCATATGGTGTCCTATGCTCCTACTTTCTTTAAATTATAATTGATTTGCAACATTGTGTTAGTTTTGGGTGTACAGCAAAGTAAATCAGTTATACATATACATATATCCACTCTTTTATTAAAAATTCTTTTCCTATATAGGCTAATACAGATTACTGAGTAGAGTTTCCTGTACTATGGAGCAGGTGCTTACTAGTTATCAATTTATATACAGTAGTGTGTATAGCTCGGTCTCAATCTCCCAATTTATTCCACCTCCCCTAACTCCATGGTAGCCATAAGTTTGTTTCTACATTTGTGACTCTACCTTTTTTTCAAATAAGTTCATCTGTACCCTTTTCTTATATCCCACATATAAGCGATATCATGACATTTGTCTTTCTCTGACTTACTTCACTCAGTATGACAATCTCTAGGCCCATCCATGTCGCTGCAAATGGCATTATTTTGTTCTTTTTTTATGTTTCTACTTTTGATAGCTATTCCACTGTGCGACAAGGTGGCCAAGTAGTTAAGGTGATGGACTGCTAATCCATTGTGCTCTGCACGCGTGGGTTCGAATCCCATCCTAGACGTCCGGTTGAGTTTATGGCTTTCTGTTGTGGCTCAGCTGGTGAAGAAACCACCACCCACAATGTGGGAGACTTGGATTCGATCCCTGTGTGGGGAGGATATCCACTTTGGATATCCACGCCTCTGTTTTTGGGGGTCAGCCCTGGTGGCTCAGAGGTTAAAACATCTGCCTGCAATGTGGGAGACCTGGGTTTGATCCCTAGATCTGGAAGATCTCCTGGAGAAGGCAATGGCAACCCACTCCAGTATTTTTGCCTGGAGAATCCCATGGAAGGAGGGAACTGGTGAGCTACAGTCCACAGCGTCGTAAAATGTCAGACACAACTGGGTGACTTCACTTTCTCTCTACTTTTTTTTTTTTCTTCTTCTTCTTTTTTTAATTTAAATTTTATTTATTTACTTTACAATACTGTATTGGTTTTGCCATACATTGACATGAATCCACCACAGGTGTACATGAGTTCCCAACCCTGAACCCCCCTCCCACCACCCTCCCCTTATCATCTCTCTGGGTCATCCCAGTGCACCAGCCCCAAGCATCCTGTATCCTGTATCAAACCTAGACCTCACCATATTTGTAACTTAGAAAACCTTTCCCTTTACCCTTCCTTTTTTTTTTGAAAGTGGAGCCAAAACTGTTTAAATTCACTAGTTATGAAACAGACTTCTTGGTGCAGTAGAGAAAGAATTCATTAGGAGTTAAAAGAAAAAGGATTATTGTCTTAATTTTACCAGGTCCCTGTATGGTGACCACGGCCTAGTCTTGGCTTTTCTGGTCCTTGTTCCAAAGCAGTGTGGCTGAATTAGGCAAACTGAAGTGCCTCCTCTTTTCTGAAATCCTGTAATTCTCTTTGTGGGTTGGTTTACAGTTTTATTTTTGAAAAAAGCAACGTAAAACCATGAATGTTGTAAGTTATTTTTGTGCGTAAACATCAAATCATATCATTGAATTTATTGTATGTTTTGTTCAGAAAACTATATTAGGTTTAATTATTCTTTTCAAATTTTGCAATATGATTCACTAAAGCATAATATATTTAATCTTAGCCATACACTGATATAAAATCAATATTCCATTCTGAGATGCAGCCAAGTTCATGGAACTTCCATAAAATTTTACTTTCTGTATGGTTAAAAAAGAATGGAACTTCAACAACAATGTGTTTATCTCAGTGGAATGAAATGTTATATAGGCAGGATAAAATGTTATTTTAATGTCATTTTTCATATTGTGATATATTGAAAGTGAATGTAATTTTATTGCCAGTACCAGTTTTTAAAACATGTCTTTCATTACAGATCACTTATTGTTCTGAAATGCATTTTTTCCTTTAATTTTAATAAATTATTTTTAAACCGCCTTTTAGCACACATTTCTCAGATAGAGGTTTCACAAGTGGCCCTGTGGTAAAGAATTCATCTGTTAATGCAGGAGACACAGGAGATGGAGGTTCAATCCCTGGTTTGGGAAGATTCCCTGGAGGAGGAAATGGCAACCCACTCCAGTATTCTTGACTGAAAAAATCCCATGGACAGAGGAGCCTGGTGGGCTACAGTCCATTGCGTAGAAGAGAGTTGGACATGACTGACTGACTAAGCATGTTGTGGCTGATAGAATTCCTATTTTTAAGACACTAAGAAATCAGAGGATATAAAGCATTTGCCCAGATATATGGTACAAAGATTGCCAGGAGAAATAGCAGTAACCTCAGATATGCAGATGACACCACCCTTATGGCAGAAAGTGAAGAAGAACTAAAAAAGCCTCTTGATGAAAGTGAAAGAGGAGAGTGAAAAAGCTGGCTTAAAGCTCAACATTCAGAAAACAAAGATCATGGCATCCAGTCCCATCACTTCATGGCAAATAGATGGGGAAACAATGGAAACAGTGGCAGACTTTATTTTTGGGGGCTCCAAAATCACTGCAGATGGTGATTGCAGCCATGAAATTAAAAGATGCTTACTCCTTTGAAGGAAAGTTATGACCAACCTAGATAGCCTATTAAAAAATAGAGGCATTACTTTGCCAACAAAGGTCCGTCTAGTCAAGGCTATGGTTTTCCCAGTGGTCATGTATGGATGTGAGAATTGGGTTATAAAAAAGCTGAGTGCCAAAGAATTGATGCTTTGAACTGTGGTGTTGGAGAACTCTTGAGAGTCCCTTGGACTACAAGAAGATCCAACCAGTCCATCCTAAAGGAGATCAGTCCTGAGTGTTCATTGGAAGGACTGATGTTGAAGCTGAAACTCCAATGCTTTGGCCACCTGATGCGAAGAGCTGACTCATTTGAAAAACCCTGATGCTGGGAAGGATTGAAGGCAGGAGGAGAAAGGGATGACAGAGGATGAGATGGTTGGATGGCATCACTGACCCAATGGAGATGAGTTTGAGTAAACTCCAGGAGTTGGTGATGGACAGGGAGGCCTGGCGTGCTGTGGTCCATGGGGTGCTGAAGAGTCAGACACGACTGAGTAACTGAACTGAACTGATGGTACAAAGACAAAACTGCGGTACTCTTGAAGGCCTGGGTAAAAAATCTAGCTTCTGGAGGAATCCTTTCTTCTTGTCACACTTTCATGGATTCCATGAAGAGAATTGTTCATAGGTGCAGTTAAAGCTCAAGGTGGTAGAACATTAATAGGAGGGTGTAGATAAGGCTTTTAGGGCAAATATCTTGGTTATTCTGTTATTTTCATGAAAGGTTTATATTTGAACATGACTTTTTATCCTTGTGAAGTGATATAGAAAAACTATCAAAGCCTTGGTCTGGGGGCAAGGGTCCAGATGGATTGCTAAATCTGTATTGATTTTAAGTCCAGGCCCTCTTGCTACAAGGGGCCCAGTGGGTACTTGTGCTCAATCTGTTTCAGCAGGAAACTATTCTATTGTTTAGGTCAAAACACTGCTGGGAATTGGTTATCCTTTATGTGTCTGCATGCCTTGAGAGCAGAGGCATGAGGGCCTTTATTCTGGACCATCTTTTCAAAGATGCTGGTGTGATGAAAACAGCTTTGGAAGACAGAGTCTACCTTAGGAGCAGAGAGCAAGTTTCTTTACTGTCTGATGTAAGAAAGATAATATATCCCCCTCTAGGGTAATGCCCAACCATTTCTTGCAGTCTATTACAAAAGATTTGGGTTCCCTAAGCTCAAGGTTCCACTTTTGTAATACAATCCATTCTTCTTTCTGTTGCACAAAGGCGTCTTGCTTTTTCAAAGTACCAATTACCTCTGGAAACTCAGCTTTTGTCATGACTTACAAAACTATCTTACTACATTCCATTCAAGATGTCAAACTAAGCATTATTCTCATCTTCCCTTTTACCAAGGACTATTTCAATGACTTAAAAATTGAAAAGAACTATTGCAACATAGATCAGGAAGAAGGCCATCAAATCACCACACATGTGGATACATTTCTAGAAGGCAAAAAACTAATGAGATAGCATTAATAGATTTGACATTTTAAAAAAAGCCAAACACAGTCCAGAATATTCAAAAGAGAAAGCCCCGTAATGTACACATTTTTGTTGGAAGAATCATAGAATGAGTCCAGCTTTAAAGTGGGAGAGACTGGGAGAAGTATGGGATTATAGCAAGTTATCAGAATGCTTAGTTAAAGGATAGCCTATTGAATATGACAAACTCTCCCAGGTATAAGAAGTCATTGTCTGTCATCAGTTTATCCTGCCATTAGCTTGAGTGTGGTTACAAAAAGAAATCTAATCAATACTCTAGGAAGAATAGGAAATCATACTATGGTGGCTAGCACTTCAATCTAAGGCCTTTCTTGATTTCATATTTCCCAGATGGCACACCCATACTGGTTTGACCCTAGCTATGCACAATGCAGTGTTCCAAAGAATAGCAAGAAGAGATAATAAAGCCTTCTCCAGCAATCAATGCAAAGAAATAGAAGAAGACAACAGAAAGGGAAAGACTAGAGATCTCTTTAAGAAAATTAGAGATGCCAAGGGAACATTTCATGCAAAGATGGGCTCGATAAAGGACAGAAATGGTATGGACCTAACAGAAGCAGAAGATATTAAGAAGAGGTTGCAAGAATACACAGCAGAACTGTACAAAAAAATCTTCACGACCCAGATAATCATGATGATGTGATCACTCATCTAGAGCTAGACATCTTGGAATGTGAAGTCAAGTGGGTCTTAGAAAGCATCACTATGAACAAAGCTAGTGGAGGTGATGGAATTCCAGTTGAGCTCTTTCAAATCCTGAAAGATGATGTGGTGAAAGTGCTGCACTCAATATGCCAGCAAATTTGGAAAACTCAGCAGTGGCCACAGGACTGGAAAAGGTCAGTTTCATTCCAATCCCAAAGAAAGGCAATGCCAAAGAATGCTCAAACTACCGCACAATTGCACTCATCTCACATGCTAGTAAAGTAATGCTCAAAATTCTCCAAGCCGGGCTTCAGCAATACGTGAACTGTGAACTCCCTGATGTTCAAGCTGGTTTTCAAAAAGGCAGAGGAACCAGAGATCAAATTGCCAACATCCACTGGATCATGGAAAAAGCAAGAGAGTTCCAGAAAAACATCTATTTCTGCTTTATTGACTATGCCAAAGCCTTTGACTGTGTGGATGACAATAAAGTGTGGAAAATTCTGAAAGAGATGGGAATACCAGACCACCTGACCTGCCTCTTGAGGAATCTGTATGCAGGTCAGGAAGCAACAGTTAGAACTGGACATGGAACAACAGACTGGTTCCAAATAGGAAAAAGAGTCCGTCAAGGCTGTATATTGTCACCCTGCTTATTTAACTTCTATGCAGAGTACATCATGAGAAACGCTGGACTGGAAGAAATACAAGCTGGCATCAAGATTGCTGGGAAAAATATCAATCATCTCAGATATGCAGATGACACCACCCTTATGACAGAAAGTGAAGAGGAACTAAAAAGCCTCTTGATGAAAGTAAAAGAGGAGAGTGAAAAAGTTGGCTTAAAGCTCAACATTCAGAAAACGAAAATCATGGCATCCGGTCCCATGACTTCATGGGAAATAGATGGGTAAACAGTGGAAACAGTGTCAGACTTTATTTTTTGGGCTCCCAAATCACTGCAGATGGTGACTGCAGCCATGAAATTAAAAGACACTTACTCCTTGGAAGAAAAGTTATGACCAACCTAGATAGTATATTCAAAAGCAGAGACATTACTTTGCCGACTATGGTCTGTCTAACCAAGGCTATGGTTTTTCCTGTGGTCATGTATGGATGTGAGAGTTGGGCTGTGAAGAAGGCTGAGTGCTGAAGAATTGATGCTTTTGAACTGTGGTGTTGGAGAAGACTCTTGAGAGTCCCTTGGACTGCAAGGAGATCCAACCAGTCCATTCTGCAGGAGATCAACCCTGGGATTTCTTTGGAAGGGATGATGCTAAAGCTGACACTCCAGTACTTTTGGCCACCTCATGTGAAGAGTTGACTCATTGGAAAAGACTCTGATTCTGGGAGGGATTGGGGGCAGGAGGAGAAGGGGACGACTGAGGATGAGATGGCTGGATGGCATCACGGACTCGATGGACGTGAGTCTGAGTGAATTCTGAGAGATAGTGCTGGACAGGGAGGCCTGGCGTGCTGTGATTCATGGGGTCGCAAAGAGTCGGACACGACTGAGTGACTGAACTGAACTGAACTGATGCATGGTGCCATAAAGCCTGTTCATTGACTCACCCTTCCTGTAGTACACAAAGCTTTAGTTCATTCTCTTTTTTAGGGGAAAAGTGTTGTAGCAAAAGAAACCAGTACAAGGGCAGTATTCTTCATTGGTATAGATGAGCAATTAGCGAAGATATCCAAAATTTTGAAAAATAAACAAATGGCTTAAAAGTTTAGCCTCAAGAAAAACATGTAGAGAAGATTATTCAAATTAAATTGATATTCATGGAGCACAAAATCTATCTTCTTCCCATTTAATATACAGAAAAGTTCAAGATGATATATCAAATACAGAAACTTTGAAAAAATACAAGAAAGAATTCTGAAATCAGAAATAGAAATGCTGGGATAAAATAGTAAGTAGAATAACTGGAAGGAAAATTTAGAAAAAAACTCTCAGAAATTGAGAAAAAAGAGATGGAAAATATGAGAATGGAATATCATAATAGGTAATCCAAGATATAGCAAAAATGTAAAGAATAAGGACAATTTTTTAATAATTTATTTATATTTTTTGAAGGATAATTGCTTTACAGACTTTTGTTGCTTTCTGTCAAACCTCAACATGAATCAGCCATAGGTAGACATATATCCCCTCCCTTTTGGGCTTCCCTCCCATCTCCCTCCCCATCCCACCCCTCCAGGTTGATACAGAGCCCCTGTTTGAGTTTCCTTAGACATACAGCAAATTCCTGTTGGCAACCTATTTTACATATGGCAATTTCAGTTTCCATGTTACTCTCTCCATGCATCTCACCCTCCCCTCCCCTCTCCCCATGTCCACAATCCTATTCTCTGTGTCTCTCCACTGCTGTCCTGTAAGTAAATTCCTCAGTTCCATTTTTCTAGATTCCATATATATGCATTAGAATATGATGTTTATCTTTCTGTTTCTGACTTACTTCACTCTGTATAATAGGTTCTAGGTTCATCCACCTCATTAGAATCGACTCAAAGGCATTCCTTTTTATGGCTGAATAATACTCCATTGTGTATATGTACCGAAATTTCCTTATCCATTCATCTGTTGATGGAAATCTAGGATGCTTCCATGTTCTAGCTATTGTAAATAGTGTTGCAATGAACAATGGGATACATGTGTCTTTTTCAATTTTTGTTTCCTCAGGGTTTATGGCTAGGAGTGGGGTTGCTGGCTCATATGGTGCTTTTATTCCTAGTTTTCTAAGGATATTAACAGCAGCAAGCAGAAAGCAACAAGTAACATAAAGGGAAACTCCATACATTTAACAGCTGATCTTCTAGCAGAAATTCTGCAGGCCAGAAGGGAATGGTAAGATATATGTAAAATACTGAAAGGGAAAAATCTACAATCAGAATTACTTATTACTTGTAGGTTACAGCAAGGATCCCATTCAAGATTGATGGAGAAATAAAAAGCTTTTCAGATAAGCAAAAGTTAAGAGAATTCAGTACCACCAAAGCAGCTTTACAACAAATGTTAAAGGGACTTATATAGTCAAGAAATACAGGAGAAGAAAAAAGATCTACAAAATTAACCCCAAACAATTTAGAAAATGACAATAGGAACATATATATCAATAATTACTTTAAATGTAAATGGATTAAATGCTCCAACCAAAAGACACAGACTGGCTGAATGGATACAAAAACAAGGCCCATGTTTATGCTATCTACAAGAAATCCACTTCAGACCTCAAAACACATATAGACTGAAAGTGAGAGGATGGGAAAATATATTCCATAAAAATAGGAAGCAAAAGAAAGCTGGAGTAGCAATCCTCACAACAGACAACATAGACCTTAATATAAAGATTACAACAGATAAGGAAGGACACTGCATAATGATCAAGGGGTCAATCCAAGAGGAAGACATTTGTCTTCCTCAAATGTAAATATCTATGCACCCAACATAGAAGCACCTCAATACACAAGACAAACACTAACAGACATAAAAGGAAAAATTGACAATATCACAATAATAGTATGGGACTTTAACACCTGACTCACACCAATGGACAGATCATCAAAACAGAAAATTAACAAGGAAACACATTAAATGATATATTAGATGAGATGGATCTCATTGATACCTTCTTGACATTCCATCCAAATGCAGAAGAATACACCTTCTTCTCAAGTGCACATTCTCCAGAATAGACCATATCTTGGGTCACAAATCAAATCTTAGTAAATTTAAGAAAATTGAAATCCTATCAAGCATCTTCTCTGACCACATTGCTGTGAGACTAGATATCAATTACAAAAAAAAAACAAAAACAAAAACTCTAAGAAACACAAACACATGAATATTAAGCAAAACATTTCTAAATAACCAACAGGTTACTGAAGAAATCAAAAGGGAAATAAAAAAAATTCTAGAAACAAATGAAAATGAAAACACAACTCAAAACCTATGAGATGCAGCAAAAGCTGTTCTAAGAGGGAATTTTATAGCAATAAAATCCTACCTCAAGAAACAAGGAAAACATTGAATAGACAACCTAACTTTACACCTAAAACAACTGGAAAGAAAAAATGCCCAAAATTAGTAGAAGGAAAGAAATCATAAATATCTGAGCAGAAATAAATGAAAGAAATAATAATAAAAATTAATAAAACTAAAAGCTGGTTATTTGAGAAGATAAACAAAATTGACAAACCTTTAGCCAGACTCAGCAAGAAAAAAAGAGAAGAACCAAATTGACAAAATTAGACATGATAAAGGAGAGGTTACAACAGACAATGCAGAAAAAAAAAGGACTATAAGAGACTATTATGAACAACTATTTGGCAAAAAAATGGATAACCTGGAAGAAATGGACAGATTCTTAGAAAAGTTCAATCTTCCAAGACTGAACAGGAAGGAATAGAAATTATTAACAACTCAACCACAGGCATTGAAATTGAAGCTATGATCAAAAATCTCCCAAAAAACAAAAGCCCAGGAACAGATGGCTTCACAGGAGAATTCTATCAAACATTTAGAGAAGAGCTAATGCTTATCCTCTAAAACTCTTTCAAAAACTTTCAGGGGAAGGAACACTTCCAAACTCATTCTATAAGGCCACCATCACCCTGATACCAAAATCAGACAAAGGGGGACAACTTTGATAGCTGAGATAAGACAAATGCATTTAGGTTGAAAGGGCATCAAAAATAAAAACAAAATGGAATAAAAATACTGTCAATTAGACATATTTTTGTAAGATTTCAGAGCATGATGGCACAAAAGAAGATTCTAACACCTTTCATAGACAAGTGACTTATCAAAAGGATCACTGATAAAGGATTATTTTTTATTAGCTCTGCTGGTGCTGCTAAGTCGCTTCAGTCGTGTCCGACTCTGTGCGACCCCATAGATGGCAGCCCACTAGGCTCCTCTGTCCCTGGGATTCTCCAAGCAAGAACACTGGAGTGGGTTGCCATTTCCTTCTCCAATGCATGAAAGTGAAAAGTGACAGTGAAGTCGCTCAGTTGTGCCCGACTCTTAGTTACCCCATGGACTGCAGCCTACCAGGCTCCAGATACTAGATATTCCCAAGCTTTGAGTGGGAAAAATGGGCATAGATTTCTCCTGTCAGCTAAAATGCCCATTGAATAACAACAGAGCAGAAGAAAATATTTTGAGAAAAGTCCACAATTGTACATTCCACAAAATAAGAAAACAGAGAATCAACTGTAGAAACAAAGAAACTAACCTAATCAGAAAAAGAGAAAACTAGTTCTTATGCACTTTGACCTCGCTTATACTGTGGCTGTGTGCAAATCCTAAGATGCTTCTTTTACTCCAGGAAAACTTGATGTCTTTAGGAGATGGAAATATGTATTAGATAGATAGCAGGTACCTATAGCTATATTAATATATATCAACATCTGTGTATATATTGGGCTTCCCAGGTGGTGCTAGTGATGAAGAATCAGCCTGCCAATGCAGGAGATACAAGAGATGCCGGTTTGATACCTGGGACAGGAAATCCCCTGGAGGAGGGCATGGCAACCCACTCCAGTGTTCTTTCCTGGAGAATCCCATGGGCAGAGGAGCCTGGTGGGCTACAGTCCATAGGGTCGCAAAGAGTTGGACACAACTGAAATGACTTAGCAGGTCTGCACATGTGCTATGCTTAGTCGCTCAGTTATGTCTGACTCTTTCTGACCCAATGGATACACACACACACACACATACACACACACTTAGAGAAAGAAAGAGATTGATAGCAGTAGCACCTTCCATGTTTGTCATTAGCTCTGACACAAAGTCAGGCAATTTACGTCTGCTTGAAGAAGCCTAAGTCACATGCTCACAAATTCAAGTACAGAGAAGGTTGGAAACCAAGTACCTAGAATTTTCAACACTTACAGGAAAGGTGGTATTTTCATATTTTCTCTCTCTTGCCCAGACTAATAAGAGATTATTCAAACACAGTAAAAGGTTTAGGTGTGAAAGGGAAGAAAAGAAATGCCTTTTTTTAAGGTTTAGAAATTGAATGTAAGATTTAAATTAATTTATTTTAATGGGAAGATAATCATTTTATAATATCATGATGGTGTTTGCCATACATCAACATGAGTCAGCCACAGGTATACATGTCCCCCCACTTCCTGAACCCCTCTCCCACCTCCCTCCCTACTCTATCCCTCTGGGTTGTCCCAGAGCACAGGCTTTCGGTGCCCTGCTTCATTCACTGAACACGCACTTGTCATCTATTTTACATATGGCGATGTACATATTTCAGTGCTATTCTCTCAAGTCATCCCACCCTCGCCTTCTTCCACTGAGGCCAAAAAAAAAAAAAAAAAAAAGATTAAATGTAAGATCTGAACTTCGAGAGATCTTGAAGTCAATGACTTTGATAAAGTTTATGAGATATAAAGCTCAAGGATACCTCCCTGGGTTAATGCGCTTTGGGAGGTGTGGTAATTTTCATGAACTAAAGGAAAGTACGCTACGTCTTAAGTGACTCTGAAAATATTTCTCCCCAGACTGTTAATCTGAAATGGAGAAAATTTCTTGTAAGTCCTTTATTACCCGTGGCAGCTTGAGGAACAATTCACACTTAAATAGCTGTTTCATAATAGCATCTTATTCTCTGCCAGCTGCATGATCCTTTAAATCTAATGTGCACCCAGGAAAGAGACTAGTAGTATAACAGAACAACACTAATGTACTTTGAATGCCGTATTGGATCTTTTTATTGAGATGTAATCAGTTACTATATAAGTTAGCTAAAAATTATAACAAAAGTGGTAGAAAGTTATTTTTATGAAAATTTTGGGGCCAGTGTATGATTTATCGAAAATGTAACTTTTCTCTTTTTTTCCTGTTAAATTCTGTCCTTTAGAAGAATACAGCAAAACCTAAGTTGATATTATCTTGCATTAAATGTATAGCATATTATTTTCCACATGACTGTAACCTCAGCATATTAGACTTATAAAACTTAGTTTTTAAGTTATAATTGCTCTGTTATTGATTTGGATGACAAGATTAATTGCATATGGAACTTATATCTTGATTGCAGTATTTGGAGGCAGAACTATAATTTATAAATGGAATTTTATTTATTAAGTTGAAGCATATGGGATTGGGTTTGATAGGTCAAAAAATATCCAGATAGTGATAATTTCGTATAGTTTAACCTAGAGAAAATGAGCTTTTTATTAGAATTAGTTGTGTATAAAGACAGTTCTTTGTCCTTCTACTTCCCTAGCATTCAATAAATTTTGGAACTTGAGGAGACTGCAGTGAATACTTCAACTTATGCCTTCACAAAATTAGATATTTCCTTTACAGTTGCCCTGATGGGCCTTATCACACTATAAGAATTGAAAAAAGAAAAAGACTCTGAAACCATTTTATGTTTTTGTTTAAAAATATGAAGTTTAAGCTCTAGTGGTCCAAAACTCTTATGAGATTTATTAGTAATGGAGTAGTCTAAAATTCTATTTTTTAAGCATGTAAATGACCTTAATTCTGACTGAAGACTTTCACACAGTCACTCTTTCCATCAGTAACACCTGTGTCTTCCCAGATTCCAAGATTTCTCTGATCCTCTACTAAACCTCTCGCGATTCCAAACAGCTGGATGGACATTTTTTGTTTGTTGTTTTTGAAATTTACACATTGCTTTATACCTTTATGGCATGTTTACTGAGTTAGGTATTATATGATTTCTTTCATCTCACAGCCTGAATTCTTGGGGGAAAAAAAAAAAAAAAGGCTTGTCTTACTTTTTTCTGTATGTGATAATGCATAGGAAATGTCTTTCCTCATTAGTCATTGACACATTTGTGTCCATCAATGGATGAATGGGTCAAGAAAATGTGCTTGTTTACAATAGCTAGGACATGGAAGCAAACTAGATGTCCATTCACAGATGAATGGACAAAGAAAATGTGGTGCATATATACAACTGAATTACTCAGCTGTAAAAAGAATAACTTTGAGTCAGTTCTAGTGAGGTGGATGAACCTAGAACCTGTTATACAGAGTGAAGTAAGTCAGAAAGAGAACAAATATTGTATATTAACACATATATATGGAATCTAGAAAAATGGTATTGATGAGCCTATTTGCAGGGAAGGAATGGAGACACAGACTTGTGTACACAGTGGGGGAAGGAGAAAGTGGGATGAATGGAGAAAGTAGCATTAATATATATATACACACACAATACCATGTGTAAAACAGATAGCTAGTGTGAACCTAGATAGCCTGGTGCTCTGTGAAAACATTGAGGAATGGGATGGGGGAAGGGGCAGGGGCCTCAAGAAGGAGAGTATATATGTATAATTATGACTGATTCACATTGTTGTACATCAGAAACCAATACAACATTGCAAAGCAATTTTCCTCCAATTAAAAAATAAAACAGAAAAAATAAATTGTATAACTTTATATAATACAGTATTATACTGCATGCAATGAGAAGAGAATTCTATTATTTGTTACAATATGGATGGACATGGAGGACATTGTGCAATGAATGAAATATGTCAGGGAGACAAAAACTGTATGGTATCCCTTATACAGGAAATGTTTTTAATTAATACGTATAGAAACAGGGAGTAGAAAAGTGGTCACCAGGAGCTGGAGGAGGATGGAGAAATAGGGTGATGCTGGCAAAAGAATATAGACTTTAAGTTATAAGATGAATAAGGTTTGAGGTTTTAATGAATAATATGGTGATTATAATTTATAACACTGTATTGCATGTCTGAAACCTCCTAAGAGAGTAGCACTTAAATATTCTCATCAAAAAAGAAAACAGAAAAGAAAATAGGTGAGGTGATAGATTTATTATTGAAGTCAAAGGAGAGAATTTTTTCATAATATACATTTATAACAAACCATCACTACAACACATATTTTAAGTGTATCACAATTTTGTCAATTATATTTCAATAAATATATTGGCTGAATTAAATGACATTCTGAACAAAAATTGAGAGCAGCTATTAAACTTTCCTTAAAATGATTAAATGGATAATATATATTTTAATATACATGAATACATTAGCATTATATATATATAGATACATATAATTGAGCCTTCTCAAAATTAATATGTTCAAGGTTTAACCACCAGCCACTGTGACTGCGTTTGACAACAAGGCCTTTAAAGAGGCAGTTAAGGTTAAATGAGCTTGTAAGGGTGAAGCCTTAATCCAGTAGGACTGTGTCCTCGGAAGAAGAGGACAAGATACCAGAGATGCACACACACAAAAGTCCGTGTGAACAGTGCCCAGGAGAGAGGCCAGTGGAGAAACTGAACCTGCCAACACCTTGATCTTGGACTTCAACCTTCAAAACTATGAGAGTATGAATATTCATATACATGTTCATAACTCATAGAATAGAAATAAGTTCTCGCTTCTCTTAAAGTAACCCCGTCTGTGGTATTTTGTTATGGCAGCCCTAGTGAATGAATATACAAAACAAAGAAAGCCTGGATCCAAACAGTGTTCTCTGGGCCAGCATGTAAATCACGGATATATTATCAGTTCTCTACTATTAGTTCCATTACTCCAACAGCAAAGTAAGCAAAGGACATTAGGGACCTGAATCTGACAGATTCAAGATTCCTCCAAAAGCAATGTCACATCCATGCTTGGAGTTTGCTTATATTCACTGTGAATCATTAGTAAAATTTAGCATTGAGTGACAGCTATGCTTTCTATGAGTCTGCTTTGATACGGCAACATTTTACGGTATTTCAGGTGGTCCTGAAAATATCTGAAAGCTAACACATTACAATTGAAACAACAATTTCAGACCTGTAAACCTGCATCTTGATAAATAGCCCTTGTATTCATTTCTTACGGCTGCCATAACAAAATATCACAAACTAGGTGGATTTATACGATAGAAATTTTTTCTTTGAAAGTTCTGAGCTGGAAGTCCTATATTAAGCTGTGGACACGGCCATGCTCTCGCTGAGAGCTCTCAGATGAAATCTCTTCTATGCCTTATTCTTAGTTTCTGTATCACCAGCAATTCTTAGTCTCCCTGGGTTTACAGACACATCACTCATCTCGGCTTCTGCTATTACCCGGCGTTCTTCCTGTGTGTCTCCACCCCTATTATCTCGCCCTCTTTTTAAAAGAACATCAGCCATTTGGCTTAAGGGGTCACTCTACTCCAGTGTGAATTCACATTAATTTGATCATATCTGCAAAGTCCCTGTTTTCAAATAAGGTCACATTCATAGGTACCAAGGCTTTAGGACTTGAATGTATCTTTTGTGAGGACATCATTCAATGCACAGCAGCCCCTAAATCTCTAAGTCACTTCCATTTCTTATTTCTTCTTTAGAGTAGAAGGGGGATTTAAAGAATAATTCATCCATCTATTTATTCACTTATAGAACAAATAGTGTCAGGTACTAGTTTAGATGCTGATGATAAAGTTGTGGACAAGATAGACCAGGACCTTGCTCCTTCAGAGTTAATATTCTAATTATGGGCATCTGGAGTGAACATAAAAATAAGTAGATAAGTGGGAGGATTTTTGATAGTAAATATTATGAGAGAAATATGGCAGGAAATAGGACACAGAGTGACTTGGTAGAAACGAGATGAAGGCTTCCTTGCTTAGATAATAAAACTGTAGAAGTCTTCATTAAGAGTGGAATATTTAAACTGAGACCTAAATGAAGAAAGTTCTAATAGGGAAGCATTCTAAGTAAAATGATGAAACAATTAAAATTCTTTAGAATTTTTGGTTTAAAAAATAAAAAGAAAACTCCTGTGGTTAGTGACTGAGGGGGAGGCAAAGGTTAAACCTCAGACAAAAATGGTCAGATCACTTCCATGGCAACAATATGTTTAAATTTTATTTTAATTAAGGACGGAAACCAAAATCAGTTTAGAGGTATTTGAATTAGTCTAGGTAAAAGATGACAGTGATTTAGATTAGAACGGTAGCAGTGGAGACAGTGAGAAGTGATTGACTTTGCCATGGATTTATCAGTTATTTACTATGTGCCAAGAACATTCCATCTGCGGTAGGCTGAGTAATGAAAGTGTTAGTTACTCAGTTGTGTCCTTCTCTTTCTGACCCCACGAACTATTGCCTGACAGGTTCCTTTGTCCATGGAATTCTCCAGGCAAGAATGCTAGTGTGGGTAGCTATTCCCTTCTTTAGGGGATCTTCCAGACCCAGGGATCAAACCCCAGGTCTCCTGCATTGTGGACAGATTCTTAACTGTCTGATCCACAGTCTGAGCCACCAGAAAAGCCCCTGAGTAATGGCCACCTCAAAATGTCTCCATATTATTCTAATATCTTGTGAATATATCATGTTTCATCACATGTATTGTGTAGTGAAGGAGACTTTGCAGATATAATTAAAGTTTGGACCTTCAAATAGATAAATAATTATGGATTATTTTATAGGGAAAATCTAATCACATGAGCTCTGGCTAGAATCAAAAATATGAGGCAGAAGGAAAAATTGGAGAGATGCTAAGGAAGGGAAGGACTAGACCCACTGAGGTGAGAGGAGAGACACAGAGAAAACATGGGAAGGAATGCAGACAGCCTCTAGGGTCAAAGACTTGTCCTTGGTTGATGGCTAGCAAGGAAACTGGGACTTCATTTCTCCAGCTGCAAGGAAATAAATTCTGTCAACAACTGAGCTTGGAAGCAGATTCAAGCCCAGAACCTCTGAAGGGAAATCTAACACTGATTTTGGTTGTTTGAGACTAAGCAGAAGACCCATCTGAGCCAAGCTGCACCTGGATTTCAGATCTATAGAACCATGAGATAATGCATGGTGTAGTGTAAGTTGCTGAATTCATGGTTATGTGTTATAGTAACAATGGAAAACTAACACAATTTCCATCAAGGAATTGGTTCAAATAACGTATCTTTTCTATTCCCATTGTCATACATCTAAGGTAAGAAATTACTTGAGTTTCCCTGGTGGCTCAGACAGTAGAGAATCCGCCTGCAATGCAGGAGAGCTGGGTATGATCCATGAATTCGGATGATCCCTGGAGAAAGGAACAGCTACCCACTCCAGTGTTCTGGCCTGGAGAATTCCATGGACAGAGGAGCTTGGCACGCTACAGTCCTTGGGGTCACAGAGTCATGAGTGAGCGATTTTGGGCTTTATTATCATGGATGACCACTGAAAAACCTCTCTAATCTAACTTAATGTTCACATTCAGTCAGAGACATTGTTTAAAGTGCAAATCTGATTGGAATAGCGCTTCTTTACATGAATAAATACTTTTGTCCTTAAAACCAATTCAAATGGCCTCTCCTGCAGGAAGCCTTCCATAATGAACTCCTCCAGGTCGAACGTTTTTTTTTCTCTGCTTCCAGAGCACAGTCCCTATTTATCATTCTATCTCATCTCCTGACCTACTACAAAGTCTTTTTTCCATTTTAAAATGTATTCTATTTTTAATTTTGTAAATGATACATGAATCAGTCAAAACCATTCATTGAATATGAAATGTTACACAATTTTTTTCTATGTAATCTCATATCTAAAAGAAGTCACTAATGTTTCAATTTTATATATTTTCTATACATATAAATTGAAAATTGATATCTGTATTTGTCGTGTGTGTGTGTGTGTGTGTGTGTGTGTGTGTTTATACATGCACTAGTATCCTTCTTAAATAGGGCTTCCCTGGTAGCTCAGCTGATAAAGAATCTGCCTACAATGCAGGAGAGCCTGGTTCGATTCCTGGGTTGGAAACATCCCCTGGAGAAGGAAAGGGCAACCCACTCTAGTATTCTGGCTTGGAGAATTCCATGGACTGTATAGTCCTTAGGGTCACAAAGAGTTGGACATGACTGAGTGACTTTCACTTCACTTCACTTCATTCTTCATAAAACATGGAACATGTTTATGAATTTGTGTTGGAATCGTGTTTTTATTAAGTTTTTACATTAAACATAGTTAAGCTATGTTTTTCATAATGGCTCTAAATCATTTCATTGTTTGTGTATATTTTCTTTAATTTGATCCCTTTTAGATAATTTTTAGAAATAATTTTAGCTTTATCTTGATAATGAAAATACTTCTATAATTGGTGTGCAAATATAGATATGTGTTTGAATTTATGAAAATATGTGGAATAAATATGTAGAAAAGGAATCAAGGAGTGTGTCATTTGAAATTGTCAAATTGCCTTCCAAGAATTCTGTGATAATTAAAATTGGTAGGCATCATCAGCGTATGATGCCTCTTGTCTCTTCACAACCTTAGTCACATATAATATTTGAGGTAGAATAAAGACAACAACTACAGGAAAACTGTAAGTAGAAGCTATGAGAAGAAGTCTCTGAAGAGAGTAAGTTTGTGGTGAGGATTAGGACAGAGATTGTGTTTTTTTATTATAAAACTTTCTTTGTTGCTTGATTTTTTTTTAAACTAAGATAAATCTTAGGAAAAATAATCACAAGAAAGGATATCTCTTTGTCGGGGTGAAGACTATAAGGTGGCACTTGTGGTAAAGACCCCATCCGACAATGCAGAAGACCTAAGAGACACGGGTTCAATCCCTAGGTCGGGCAGACTCCCTGGAGCCAGGCATGGCAACCCACTCCAGTATTCCTGCCTGGAGAATCGCATGGACAGAGGAGGCTGGCGGGCTACAGTCCATGGGGTTGCAAAGAGTCAGACAAGACTGAAGAGATTCAGGGGTGGACTTTATATTTGGAATTTAACTTGTTATTACCAGTTTATTAATTTTATTTCTCTCGCAGTAAAGTATATGCTTTATGAAAAGAGTTTTTCAACAGTTCTCCTATATTTCATCATGCCAAACACATTGATTTAGCCATATGGCATGCTGTGTGCTAAATCACTTTAGTCATGTCCAGTTCTTTGTGACCCTATGGGCTGTAGCCCACCAGGCTCCTCTGTCCATCGGATTATCTAGGCAAGAATAGTGGAGTGGGTTGCCATGCCCTCCTCCAGGGGATCTTCCCCACCCAGGAAATGAACCCATGTCTTTTATGTATCCTGCATTAGCAGACAGGTTCTTTACCACTAGCGCCACCTGAGAAGCCTTAGGCATATTAGATGGGCTCAAAAATATAAGTTGAAGTAATTTACAAAGATTAGGTACCAGAAGAATGCTATAAATCTGAAACGATTGGCCAAGTAAAGCGAGCCAAATTTATTTCTTACTTATTAGGTAGTGAAGAAGCCATTTCAATTGTCAAATATACTGGATCAGTCCTTCAGGCACAGTGTGATAACATGCAGTTCTGGGTATCTGGAGATTTGATTTCCAGTCTTAACCATGAGCTAGCTGCATACCTTTCCTGAGTCTTAGTTTTCCATCTACAAATGGATACATGGAGACATAGATATATACATATGCCTATGTATATGTGTGAATGTATGTAATGAAGTAAGGTTTCATCAGTAGCATACATACTGTGACATAGTTAATAAAAGATAATTATATAGCATTAAATGACTCATCATTTTTTAATATAAATTTATTTATTTTATTTTAAAAAAAATATAAGTGTATTTATTTTAATTGGAAGTTAATTACTTTACAATATTGTATTGGTTTTGCCATACATCAACATGAATCTGCCACAGGTATACACATGTTCCCCATCCTGAACCCCCCTCCCTCCTCCCTCCCCATACCATCCCTCTGGGTCATCTCAGTGCATCAGCCCCAAGCATCCAGTATCATGCATTGAACCTGGACTGGCGATTCTTTTCATATATGATATTATACATGTTTCAATGCCATTCTCCCAAATCATCCCACCCTCTCCCTCTCCCACAGAGTCCAAAAGCCTGTTCTATAATTCTGTGTCTCTTTTAATTGGAGGTTAATTACTTACAATATTGTATTGGTTTTGCCATTTACTGCTGTCTTTAGGAACTGTTTATCTTATAATAAATAAAAAATATATTAAAAATATGAGTTATTCAATAGCACAATTCATGGTCAAAACTTAAAAAAAAAGTATATTGTAAGACTTAAAAATACTATTTCAAATATATTTATATGTATATGTGCTCAGTTGCTCAGTCATGTCCAACTCTTTCTGACCTCATGGGCAAGAATATTGGAGTAGGTTGCCATTGCCTACTGCAGGGGATCTTCCTGACCAGGGATTGAACTCACATTTCTTGCATCTCCTGAATTGCCAGGGGAGTTCTTTATTACTGAACTACCTGGGAAACCCTATAGGATATGTAATAACACTTTTTTTTTTTTTTTCAAAAAAACTTAACCTAAAGGTAGCTGCATTTAAGTAAGAAAATTAAAATTTTGGGTAATAAATATCCCAGATGCTATACAAAAGTATGCTTTTATAAATAGAAAGATGCAGTTGATTCTGGGAAAATATTATAGCTCAGATTATATGGATTATATTTGTGCATGTACCTATTATATTTCAAGTATTCACTTTTGGAGTTAATATTGTTACATCTAATCATAACTTTTTTAGTCACAATTTATTTTTTAATACTCTAATGTCTTTGTGGTGTTTCATACACAGATGCAAAGTTTTTACAATCTCATAATATACTTTTAATCTCTGACATAAAATGATAGGTAAAAGGGTAAGAAAGATAAAAATGGAAAATATGATCTATTTCTACTCATTTATTTGTCAAAAATTGGAATGAGAAAGCAAAAAAGTCCTTCAAGTTTAAATTAAAGGGAGCTGGTGTTTCTTTCTTTTTTTTTTAAGTCTTCTTCCTTTAGTGCATTTACTAAATGATATTTTTTCCTTCTGGACAGAAGTCCCTTCTAGCCTCACTAAACTGACCTCTGTTTGATTCTTCCAGCAGTAATGATAGAAAGTTTGCTTATAATGTCCTGGCATTGAAGAATGCTACTCCTTCAATTTCAAATCTCCTGTGTCTTCAGCTGGAATGTAGCCTTAGGGGAACACATGTAGATAGGTGAGGAGAAAGGAGACCCCACTCAACTGGCCAAAGCTTTTGAACAAGCACTGCCGATCAATAGAGTAACAGATGCCACCGCCAGCTTGTCCTGACATGCTATGCCCAGCCTGGGAATGAGTTCATTGACTTTGTCATGGAGAGGTCTTTTAGAGTTTCTCTGGTGTCACCTACTTCTGTTGCTGTCCTGAGGCAAGATCTCATAAACTGATTGAGGATTGAGACAGAAGTGTTATATTTCACAAAGGATGACTTTATGCTGTGCAAATTGCAAAAATGGACTCAGTGGAGGAAGGGGAGGGTGGGATGATTTAAGAGAATAACATTGAAAGGTACACATTACCATATGTAAAATAGATAATAACCAGTGTGAGTTTGATGTGTGAAGCAGGGCACCCAAAGCCAGTGATGTGGCAACCTGGAGGGGTAGGATGGGAAGGGAGGTAAGACGGGGTTCAGAAAGGAGGGGACATTTATCCATGGCTGATTCATACTGGTGTATGGCAAAAACATCACAATATTATAAAGCAATTATCCTCCAGTTAAAGAAAGAGAAAGAAAAGCTTCTTTCATTGAGTCCTATGACATCTACCTCTCATTTTTTCTTCTTTTTTTTTCTAACATTTAATGGCATTATAGAGAGAAAAATCAATCCCAAAGTAAGAGTAGAAAGTAAGAATAGAAAAAGAAGAAGGAAAAGACTTTTAAAAAGGTGTGTGGATATAAAGGTAAAGAAGGAATATAGAAATGAAGACTCTTTTCCATTACCAGTCACCAATATTAACTTCCGGTTGACTGCAAACTTAAACATCATTTCCAGAGTAAATTTTGTGTACTTGGTAAATTAAAGTAAGAATTGACTGATCTGTTTTCTTTACATCCATATACAGTTATACTGCATTTATAGTTTAGAAGTTTTATCCACTTTTGACATTTTGTTAACTCATAAGCTCATAATTATTATATGGAAACTATATTTACTATTATTTTATTACATATATTTTTCTGTCTCACTCACTGAAATGTCATTTTCATCAACAATGGGACTGATTCTCTTTTTCTCACTCTTCCAACAGGAATGCCCATTGGGTCAGTAAAAACCCAGTAAATACTTATTGAATAATAGTATTTTATGTAATGTAGTTTATATTTCTTTAGAGTTAACTAAAATAATTTTCCATGAAAATATTTCCTGAAGTATAATCTTCAGGTCTTAATACAATAGGCTGGACACTGTTTGATCAGTGTATTTGAAAATCTCATCTCTTTTTGGAGGCCAGTGGTTTTCAAATATTTATTTGTGGAAATTATTCCTTCAAATAAATATGTGTGAATAATTCTAATTTAATAAGGAAAAAGAATTATTCTTGTTAAAGGAAATTTTGAACGTTTTTGATTGAACTAACATATTTGCTCTTCCTCTGTTTCCACATAGCAACATTTGACATATCTTCAAAGAAATTAAGGAACCCAAAGCATAAAGTCTGAAACATATTTTGACAGATTAACAGTTTCTTTTTGAATCTCAGGCTTTCTATCATTAATTTATTAATGTATTGACATATAATATGAAGATAAAAATAATATTAAAATATGAATATATTTAATTGAAATTTCTTATGAATCCTCCAGTTATATCACATGTCCTCTATATGCTGTCATTTTGAAATAAATGTCTAGCACATGCCTTATATAAAATGTATACTTCTATTTCCTGAAAAAGTGAGTTAATTATTTTAGAATCAATTTTCCTTCCTTATAAATTTTCAATGTATTTTATTTAATTTCCTTAATGAGGTTGAAGAGTTTGAAAATAGTAGAGATAGTGAAGATAATTTTAGTAGAAAGTTATGAACCTAGAACATGTAGAAAGAATATGAGAGCACCAAATCTGCTTTTGTTCTAAAACCATCATCTGACACCTTGTAACTGGTTTTAGCTAATGAAGAGCTAGAGACTAATCTAGACCCAGGACTATCAAGGTGTGGACTCTCATAAGAAATCCACCCCACATTTACTTGAAAGTCGAAGATCTCTTTAGAGTAAGCATGAACGAGAAGGAAACCCTCCTCTCCTCCTACTTCTCCAAGCCCATGGTTCTGGAAAAAGGGTCATAAAATCATTCACATAAATGAAAAAGTATACTAAATTCATAGAGTGGAAAAAGTATAATTTGAATTATCTCAATTCTCTCCAAATTGATGTGTGTGTTTAATACCACACTGATCAACATTCAATGTGGTTTGTGAATGTGTGTGTGTGTGGCTGTGTTTGTATAACCTAACAGTCATATATATATACAAAACAATCATACATATATATATATACACATATATAAACAATCATATATATACAACAATATATATAACAATCGTGTATATTTATAAATGTATATACATAGGATTGAATGTGCTCATAACACTCTTGGAAGAACTTGTGAAAAAACAGAACATATTGTAAAGCAATAGTAATAAAACTAGTCTGGAATTGGTTCAGAAGCAAACAGATCCATGGTTAGGAATAGAAAGTACAGAAAGTATCATATTTTTGACTATGGCAAATATGTCATGAATGACAAAAAACCCCAAAGTTTTGGTTTTTAATTTTTTCACATTAAATGGTTCTAGGAAAATTGAGTATTCAATAAAGTTTCAGATTACCAAAGGCCTAAAACCAAAATTTAAAAAAGTTAGATAATCTGCAAGTCATGTGAGTGCTTAAGTCATGGAAGAACAACTTGAATTATGAATAGCTCTAAACATACAGAAAGAGGGCTTCCCTCACAGCTCAGTTGGTAAAGAATTTGCCTGCAATGCAGGAGACCCAGGTTCAATTCCTGGGTTGGAAAGATTCCCCTGGAGCAGGCAATGGCAACCCATTCCAGTATTCTTGCCTGGAGAATCCCATGGACAGAGGAGCCTGGCAGGCTACAGTCCATGGGATTGCAAGGATCGGACATGACTTAGTGACTAAAGAGAGAGAGAGATACAGAAAAATACTGATAAAATTTGCTATGTTAATATTAAGAACCTTTGTTCATTAAAGCACCTAAGGGAGAAAGGAGAAGCCATAAGGTAAGGGAACTCTATATTAGAAAAAAAATAGCTTTCCTAAATGCTATAGCCATATGAAGAACATGATTCTGTAAATGAAGCACAAATTGTGTTTCAGCTCTCATTGTCTCCTTGGATGCCTGTCCTGATGCTTGGCACCACAATATACATGGGGTGATGATATTGTGGGAGACGGTAGTTACTGTATGCATAACCAACGAAGAACAGACATTTAGACTATGGAAACAACTCTAGTGTTATTAAGGGCAACACAGACAATGCAATAGAAAAACATGAGCAAAAATCTTGCACAGGCAAATTATAAACAAAAAAGTCCAAAAGGAAATGAAATGATATACATGGTTACTATAATTAATTATCACAGTGATAAAAATGAAAGCCATTATCATTAAATGATAGGAAATATCATTATATAAGTACTAGACTGGACAAAATTAACTTGGAATATGAAGTGTCTGAAAGGTTGTGTAGCAATAGAAATGTATCCAATTTTGTAGAAATAAAATTGATATGAGTATTGACAAATGAAGTTTTGAACACCCTCTAAGCAGTTCAGCTTTAGGTATAACAGTAGAGAGTAGAATATTGCTACTACATATATGAAGATATGGGCTTCCCAAGTGGCGAGTGGTAAAGAATCTGTCTGCCAGTGCAGAAGATGCAGGTTCGATCCCTCGATTGGGAAGATCCCTGGAAAAAGAAATGACAACTACTCCAGTATTCTTGCCTGGGAAATTGAATGGACTGAGGAGCCTGGTGGGTTAGAGCTCACAGGGTCATAAAGAATCAGACACCACTTAGCGACTGAACAACAGCAAATGTGAGGATATAATTACAAGAATGTTCAACTGAAGTATTACTCAGAATAGCTCTACTCTGGAAACAAACCAAGCGTTCATCAACAGTAGAACAGATAAGAATTACAGTGTTGAAAGTTGAAAGTGTTAGCCACTCAGCCGCTCTTTGTGACCCCATGGACTGTAAACCACCAAGCTCCTCTGTCGATGAAGTTCTCCAGGGAAGGATACTGGAGTGGGTAGCCATTTCTTCTCCAGCGGATCTTCCTGACCCAGGGATTGAACCCAACCATACAAACAAAGGAGAAGGCAATGGCATCCCACTCCAGTACTCTTGCCTGGAAAATCCCATGGATGGAGGAGCCTGGTAGGCTGCAGTCCATGGGGTCGCTACAAGTGGGACACAACTGAGTGACTTTCCTTTCACTTTTCATTTTCGTGCATTGGAGGAGGAAATGGCAACCCACTCCAGTATTCTTGCCTGGAGAATCCCAGGGACAGGGGAGCCTGGTGGGCTGCCGTCTATGGGGTTGCACAGAGTCGGACATGACTGAAGTGATTTGGCAGCAGCAGCAGCAGCAGCAGCAGCAGCAGCAGCAGCAGCAGCAGCAGCAGCAGCAGCAGCAGCAGCATGCAAACAAAAATATCATGTTTATGTATGCATATACATCAGAATTTCAATTACATGATGTCAAAAAGAAGTCAAGAGAAAAGCATGCTGCATAAGGACCATACTAAGAATGCTACCAGAATACCACAGAAATGATTGAAATCAGACTCTGGAAAGTGGTTATACATGGAAGGGAAGGAGGTATGACTGAGAAGAAACTTTCGAGAAATTTGCACAATGCAGGCAATATTCTATTTTCATGTACATCTTGGAGGTGATTTCTTTTGTATTCACTTTATATTTTTTGTCCATACCAGTTTTGCTTCATATATGTTTTGTATTTGCTTTGTTTTGTATATTGCTTTCTTTGTGAAGAGTTTATAAGTTTTAAAGTAGGGAAAATTATTCTCAGTTGGATGATTGGGAATTTGCTAATTTACTGGTCGGGTCGGTATATTGGTTTCCTGGGGCTGCTTCTAGAAAGTGCTAAAAACTGTGGGGGTTAAAACAAGAGAAAATTGCTCACTCACAATTCTGGAGGTTAGAAATCCAAAATCAAGGTGTGGGCAGGCCCATGCTCTTCCGGAAGGCTCTTAGGGAGACTTTTTTCTTGGCTTTTCCTGGCTTCTGTGGCTTGCCAGCAATCCTTGGCATTCACGGCTTGCAGCTGCATTACGGCCTGTGTCTTCACGTGGTTGTCTTCCTTCTGTGTCTGTTTCTCGGTCCAAAGTCTCGTCTTCTTGTGAGAACAGCAGTTGTATTAGATTTAGGGTCCCTTCTAATTCAGTAGGGCCTCATTTTTTTCTTAAGATTTTTTTTTTCTTTAATGTGGACCATTATTTTAAGTCTGTATTGAATTTGTTCCAATATTTCTTCTGTTGTTTATGTTCTGGTGTTTTGGCTGTGGGATCTTTGCGCCCCAGCTAGGGATGCGACCCTCAGCCTCTGCACTGGAAGGTGAAGCCTCAATGACTGGACCACCAGGGAAGTCCCCAGTATGGCCTCGGCTTAATTTATTACATCGGCAAAGACACTATTTCCAAATAAGGTCACATTCTGAGGTTCTGGGTCACATGAATTTTAGAGGAATACTATTCAATCCAGTATATGGGTGCATAGTTTAATAAGTTCATGAGGTTTTATAAATTATGTTTTATAAGCAGCAATATTAAGTTTTAGTTAACAACTCATCTCTAAATCATGACCACAGAACCTGGCCCAAGGTTTGAAATCTTTCCCAACGAAGGTAAAACACACATATGTAAACTAGGGAAAGCAAACTTGATCTGGGTATCTTGAGGAAGTAGTTATATGGAAATTGCATCATATTCTCTATGGAAACAAGACGAAAAGTGATAGACAGCAAATTTTTTATTGAGGATTAAAATAGAAATTGTATTCTTCATTGCTGAATCTAGCTCAGAGAGGGGTTTTAGTTCTGCTAATCACTGAATCTATCAGAAGGAACATTATACTAATTCTTAATGAATCAATTGCTCAAAATTAGTTAAACATATTTTATACTGAAAAATCCCAGAGATATTTAATGGATAGTTAATAACAATCTGAATATTTGAATATTCTTCTTTTTTTTTTGGTTATAGCTATCTTTTTGTCTTTTATATTAGAGTAAGCATTGGACTTCAACAAAATTTATGTTTTCTTTATGTCCATTAAATAATAATCATAACTAACATTCACATTTGGGGTTAATATATTACTTCTTTGAATCTAAATATATAACAGAATCATTTTCTCTAAAATAGGTTAAATAACATTTTCTTTGCAATTCTTTAAATTTCTGTGTCCACAGTCTGTCAGCTTTCCATTAGTATCTGGAATGTTGTTTCTCAATACTTTTAAAATATTGAAATATGAGATTTGAATCGGAAAATATGAGTAATTATCTTCAAAACCAAATTGGGCTTATGCTGTATCTCCTTAGTAGCTCAGCCCACAAAGAAAAACAAAGTGCTTTGGAAGCAGAGTGGGAAAGAGAGGAATGATAAATCTGGCTTCATTTCAAAGTTGAAAAAAAAAATTGGCTCTTGGCAGAATCAAAGGCCTGAATTATATTTAAAATATCATAGAACACTAAACTGGAAATTATCTTACAAATCATTATCCAATTCAATCCTTTCATTTAATAGATGAGGAACCTGAAACCTAGAGAGAATTAATACCATGCTTAAGTTTTCCCAGCTAGCCAGGCATAGTTGTGCTTTGTTCTATCTGTAAAATCCAAATGAATAGATTTGTAAGCATCCTTGCTTTTCCGAACACCCAGATCCATTAATGTGCTGGTTTAAAGTCTGAGAAGACCTGCGGTATTAATACCTAATGTGACACTGCTGGGAGCCTTAGGGATTGTTCATATGGGGAAGAGAGTGGTCACAAGTGAAAAATTAGGTTTATGTAGACATTAATCTTTCACCCTTTACAGTACCATCCTGTCTTTATTTAGATTACTTTAAATAGCATGCTAATGAGAGCCTATAGCTTATGATTTTTAATTGTTTTGGAGTCCCATGAATAATTGTGGATGAATGCGGTTAATTGTCTTTAGAGTGAAAGTGAAATATTAAAAATTTACTTTAATCCACTTCATTTCTTCAGAGCACTTCTCAGCACAGGTGTCTGCATCAAGCTTCGTTCACAGGCATATGTCTCCACATTTTTTCTTTGTGCCTTCAGGTCACCAAGGACTTTTTTTTTGCCTGCACCATGCAGCTTGCCAGATCTCAGTTCCCAGCCATGGACTGAACCTATGCCGCAGCAGAAAAAGTGACGAATCCTAAACTAGACCACCAGGGAACTCCCCAACGCAGGACTTCTGATCTCATTTCTTTGTTCAGTTCAGTTCAGTTCAGTTCAGTTCAGTCGCTCAGTCATGTCCGACTCTTTGCGACCCCATGAATCACAGCACGCCAAGCCTCCCTGTCCATCACCATCTCCCAGAGTTCACTCAGACTCCTGTCCCTTGAGTCCGTGATGCCATCCAGCCATCTCATCCTTGGTTGCCCCCTTCTCCTCCTGCCCCCTTCTCCTCCTGCCCCCAATCTCTCCCAGCATCAAAGTCTTTTCCAATGAGTCAACTCTTTGCATGAGGTGGCCAAAGTACTGGAGCTTCAGCTTTAGCATCATTCCTTCCAAAGAAATCCCAGGGTTGATCTCCTTCAGAATGGACTGGTTGGATCTCCTTGCAGTCCAAGGGACTCTCAAGAATCTTCTCCAACACCACAGTTCAAAAGCATCAATTCTTCGGCACTCAGCCTTCTTCACAGTCCAACTCTCACATCCATACATGACCACTGGGAAAACCATAGCCTTGATTAGACGGACCTTAGTTGGCAAAGTAATGTCTCTGCTTTTGAATATACTCTCTAGGTTGGTCATAACTTTTCTTCCAAGGAGTAAGTCTTTTAATTTCATGGCTGCAGTCACCATCTGCAGTGATTTTGCAGCCCCCAAAAATAAAGTCTGACTCTGTTTCCACTGTTTCCCCATCTATTTCCCATGAAGTGATGGGACCAGATGCCATGATCTTCGTTTTCTGAATGTTGAGCTTTAAGCCAACTTTTTCTCTCTCCTCTTTCACTTTCATCAACAGGCTTTTTAGCTCCTCTTCACTTTCTGCCATAAGGGTGGTGTCATCTGCATATCTGAGGTGACTGATATTTCTCCCAGCAATCTTGATTCCAGCTTGTGTTTCTTCCAGTCCAGCGTTTCTCATGATGTACTCTGCACAGAAATTAAATAAGCAGGGTGACAATATACAGCCTTGACGTACTCCTTTTCCTATTTGGAACCAGTCTGTTGTTCCATGTCCAGTTCTAACTGTTGCTTCCTGACCTGCATACAGATTTCTCTGGAGGCAGGTTAGGTGGTCTGGTATTCCCATCTCTTTCAGAATTTTCTACAGTTTATTGTGATCCTATCTATATATTTTATCCTGGATCTAAATTTTTGAGGCATCTTGAATTTATTAGATATATCTGGGTATATTTGTCTTCTGTATAGATTGAGGAAAAGAGACAATCATAGATAATAGAAAAATTTAACCTAAAACCTACCTAAAACACTGTCCCTGACTTAATATTCTGCATAGTGATCAAAAATAGAAAATAATTTTGATACATGGATTTTTGTCTTAAATTTGTGCCCGTTGTCTTTCCTGAACATATTTCCATTCAGGTACATGATTGTCATCTTTTTTTTTTTTTTTTTTTAAGAGTGTGTTGGTGGGTAAATAACATTCTCTGATCCAATCCATGTCAATTCTTGAGTATTTGCCAGCTGTGGGACTCAACAGTCCATTGAGGAAACTTTCAAAGCCCCAAGTGTCCTCCTTTTAAAGGCTTGGATCTTTGGCTTCTAGCCTTTGAGTTGGGGTGGAGTCCAGTCCAGTTTGGTCCTACTCCCATGACAACTGGGGGATATTATTTGCTGAGTAGTAGTTCTCAGTGAACCTCGATTTGAATCTTTAGATGAACTCCGTATTCTAGACAATACTGTGGTTTCCGTGAAAAACACTTCTACATTCCCAGTCCTTTTCCAGAGGTATTAATTTTTCAGATTGGTGTCCCAAAGAAAAATGAACTTCATGCTAAATTGGTGAGTGCCTTCAAGGTCAGTGCCTATATTTCAACAAACCACACTCAGTACCAGGTCTTAACAGTGTTTGTTGAACATCCATCTCCTGATGGGCTTTGGGGCAGGGATTCTGGCTACAGTGAGGAAGATCACTGTTTAGCTGTTCTCTCTTCCAGCTGTGGGGGTTGATCAACTGAGAACAGTCACCATGTAATATTTAGTTTATAGGAATCAATGCCCTAGTTGGCTTGATCATGAGATATGACAGTTTTATTAATTAGCTTTTTAAGTCCCACACAGAAGCAATTCCAAGGTTATAAAAGGCCCATTTCCAGCATCAAGCATGTCATGAACTGGGATCTCTGCCTCCCTTCTTGCCTTCTTGTTGAATGCTGGGATTCATTCCAGACTACCATGCTTTTGGACCATGCTGTGGACATTCTTTTAGAGGCCTCTTTGCCCTCCTTTTCACAGGCCTTGAGGGAAGCAGTCACCTTCCCTTCACTTTGATTTTCACAATTGTGAATCTCTGAGGAAAAGCATTGGGAGACCTACTGCAATCATAGCTCCCATATGTAAATTGTCCCATGCCCTCCACAAAGTACTTCATACAGTAGCTATGCTGAAGTTCCCAACTGATCACTGTACATATTTTATCTGCTGAATGAAAATGTTATTCAAGAACAGCACAGGAGATCTCCTTTATCTTCACAGACAGCAACTAAGAGCTTTTGACTGGAGACAAATGATAGATCGTTTTCTCATTGCACACCTTAATATTCTTGTTTTATTTATGCTTATCCATGTGAAAGCAAGAAACACAACTTGAATTTAATAAACAGTGATAATGTTTGAACAAGATCTGTCAGTTCAGTCGCTCAGTCATGTCTGACTCTTTGCAACCCCATGGACTGCAGCATGCCAGGCTTCTCTGTCCATTACCAACTCCTGGAGTTGCTCAAACCATCTCCACAGAGTCGGTGATGAGACATTACTTTGCTGAGTCGGTGATGTAATCTAACCATTTTGTCTTCTGTTGTCCCCTTCTCTTCCTGCCTTCAATCTTTCCTAGCATCAGGGTCTTTTCCGATGAGTAAGTTCTTCACATCAGGTGGCAAAAGTTTTGGAGCTTCAGCTTCAGCATCACTCCTTCCCAGTGAATATTCAGAATTTTCAGAACTGATTTCCTTTAGGATAGACTGGTTTCACTGCTTGCAGTCCAAGGGACTTGCAAGAGTCTTCTCCAACACCACAGTTCAAAAGCATCAATTCTTTAGCACTCAGCTTTCTGTATGGTCCAACCCACATATCCATACATGACTACTGGAAAAACCATAGCTTTGACTAGATGGACATTTGCTGGCAAAGTCATGTCTCTGCTTTTTAATATGCTGTCTAGGTTGATCATAGCTTTTCTCCCAAGGAACAAGCACTTTTTAATTTCATGGCTGCAGTCACCATCTGCAGTGATTTTGGAGCCCCAGAAAATAAAGTCTCTCACTGCTTCCATTGTTTCCCCATCTATTTGTCATGGAGTGACGGGACCAGATTTCATGATCTTAGCTTTTTGAATGTCGAGTTTTAAGCCAGCTTTTTCACTCCCCTCTTTTACTTTCATCAGGAGGCTCTTTAATTCTGCACTTTCAGCCATAAGAGTAGTGTCATCTGCATATCTGAGGTTATGGATATTTCTCCCTGCAATTTTGATTCCAGCTTGTGCTTCATCCAGCCTGCCATTTCACATGATGTACTCTGTATATAAGTTAAATAAGCAGGGTGACCATATACAGCCTTGACATACTCCTTTTCCAATTTGGAACCATGTTCCATGTTCAGTTCTAACTGCTGCTTCTTTTCCTGCATACAGATTTCTCAGGAGGCAAGTAAGGTGGTCTGTTATTCCTATCTCTTTAAGAATTTTCCACAGTTTGTTGTGATCCACCTGGCCAAAGGCTTTGGTAGTCAGTGAAGCAGAAATAGATGTGTTTCTGGGATTCTCTTGCTTTTTCTATAATCCAACGGATGTTGGCAACTTGATCTCTGATACCTTTGCCTTTTCTAAATCCAGCTTGAACATCTGGAAGTTCTTGGTAGTATGTCTAAGAGATGTGAAAGGTTATTCCTGATTCTTTGATCAGAGAAAGCAATGTCATGGAATACGTTCACTTTTTTTGAAAATAGATTTTTATTCTTTAGACTAGTGTTCGGTATTGAATAGAAATTGGGCAATAGTACAGAGACTTCCCTCACTCTCTGCCACATACATTTTTTATATTACTAACATCCTCCATTAATGTAACACATTTGTTATAATTGATGAGCCAATATTGATAGTTTATTATTAACTATAGTCCATGGTTGACATTGGCGAACCAGTGACTCTGGTAAAGGATCTGCCTTCAATGAAGCAGAGGTGGGTTTAATCCCTGAGTCAGGAAGATCCCCTCGAGGAGGTCATGGCAACTCACTGCAGTATTCTTTCTGGGAAACCCCATGGATGGAGGAGCCTGGTGGGTTACAGTCCATAGAGTCACAAAAAGTTGGATATCACTGAGCGACTGAGCAGGAGCACATAGTTGACATTAGGGTTCACTCTTTGTGCTGTTCATTCTATGGGTTTTGTCAAACATACAATGACATGTATCCATTATTACAATATTGTACAGAGTAGTTTCATTGCCTTAAAAATCTTGTACTCCTCCTACTTATCTCTTCCTTCCTTCCCCCAAATTCCCAAGCCTTTTTATTGACCTTTTTAGTGAATCCATAGCTGTTGCCTGTTTGAGAATGTCATATAGTTAGAATCATATTCAGCATCGACTTTACAGACTGACTTTTGTCATTTCAAATACATATTTAAGGTTATTCATGTATTTTCATGACTTGATAGGTCATATCTTTTTATAGCTGAATAGTGTTCCATTGTATGTGTTTGCTGCAGTTTATCCATTCACCTACCAAAGGACATGCTGGTTTAGGGCAATTATGAATAAAGCTGTTATAAACATTCACGCTCAGGTTTCTGTGTAGACATAACTTTTTAAATCATTTGGATAACTACCTAGTAGTGTGACTGCTGGAGAGTGTGGCACGAATATACTTAGCTTGGTAAGAAAGTACCAAACTGTCTTCCTAGGCAGTTGTGCCTACCTTGTATTCCTACCAGCAACGAATGAGTGTTTCTGCTTCAAGGCTGCATTTTACATTCAGAATTCTAATTTAGTAAACCAACATTTAATAAATAAAGAGCCAACTGTCTACATGGCTACCGATGAAAAAGATTTAGAGGATGGATGTCCTAAGTTAGAACCAACTTAACAATTGGTCATAATTCACCTTGTCTTTCATTTTGGGGAGTAAATTTGATCTTTCTGCCTCAGTAATTATGATACTTTCTCTAACTTGTCTTCCAAAATCGCATTGAAATGCTGACCTCCCCAAGAGCAATGCACTTTTTTTTTTTTTCCCTCACATTTGGTCCTTGTTGGTATCTTTTCCTTCTCGTGTCCCATTGTAAATTTGGCTAAAACTCACTTAACTACATCTGTAAAGTAGCTTCCAAGTTATTTTTATCATGAAATAGTTGATTTTTAAAGAGCACTTGAAATAAGTATTTTATTATTTGAAATTATTCAATTTTACTCTAATGCACACCATGATTCATAGTTTTACTCTTATATCTGTTCATTCAAAAATACTGATACTTTTTTTCAATAAGCTATGGAATTTTCTAACTTACAATGTGTCAAGAATATAATTTGCCATCATGAACTCTATAAGTTGGGCTTTTAAATAAATTGTTGTTTTCCCAACAGGATAGTATTTAAGTATGCACCTTCAACTTTCAGTTAATGTTAAATGTGGAGCAGCTATTTTCTTGGAAATACTTTTAAAAACACCATTCTTGTTAAAAAAAAATACACAGATAATATAGCATTTAGAATGCCATAGATCTTTAGTTTTCCTGTATTAAAATTTTATCTCTCTTCCACTTGCTATTATTATCTATTTTGGGATATCTCCGAAATATTACTGCATGGCTGTTCAGAGACATCATGTTTCAGTATCAGATGTAAACAACAGCTCCATTTTTTAAACCATTTTAAAACAAAAACCTTAATTACTCTCTTATTGTTTTTATGAACAAATTATTCTCTTTCAGGAGGAGACTCTAGACTAACGTTTTTCCACTTTACATTTATATATAATTTCTTCTTCCCTGGAAGGAAATAAAATCAGTAGTTTGATTGTTGCTGGTAATGTCCAGTATTTTATTGGTACAGTTCCTTTTCAGCAAGAAGAAGGTGTGATGTGTGCTGAGTGCACATTACCTATGGTTTCCCTCCCTTGGGTTTTCTTGCCTCCAGAATGGGTCTGCCCCGCTGCTATCAGGTGATAAGAGGGAAGCCTCTCTTCCTTGAAATTCAGAAAAGCATGAATCCAAATCAAGGATGGAGTCTCAGGAAGGGTATCTGGGCATTGGTTGAAGCTGCACCTCTAAGTCATCAGTCTCTCAGGAAAGCTGAGGTCCCCATATGATTCCTCTTTCCAATTTGCTTTTATTGATTTTCAATTCGGGAAAGGTGGGTTGTGATTGAGCCTCAGAAGTTTTCATCCTAATTTGGAATAACTGGCAGGAATTACCCATTAGTCAACACATCATTAAGATAGCAAATATTTATTAGGAAGGGCTTGCTCTACGTATTAATCCCTTCATACATGCTAGGAACTGTATGTGAAGTAAAAGTCTTAGTCCATCAGTCATGTCTAACTCTTTGTGACCCCATGGACTGTAGCCTGCCAGACTCCTCTGTCCAGGCAAGAACACTGGAGTGGGTAGTCATCCCCTTCTCCAAAGGATCTTCCCCACCCAAGGATTGACTCCACGTCTTCTGTAGTGCAGGTGGATTCTTTACCTTCTGAGCAACCAGGGAAGCCCAGGAACTGTATATCAGCATTCAGTTTGATGTTATTCCTTTTAATCTGGGTGGGGGATGGATTTCACAGACAAGAGTTCCAACTTTAGCACTAGGATTATTTAAGCATTCTTTCTGATAAATAAGTGGTTAAAAGAGGCTTCCAAAAAATCAAGAAAGCCAAAGATTTTTGTTGTTGTTGTTAATCATGGACAACACATCATTTTAAGTAACTATGATCTATCTTTTTTCAAAAGTTTGATATGTCAATACAATATTGTAAAGTAAAAAAGAAAAAGTTTGATATAATGGTGATAGTGATCCTTGGATTTGGGGGCGGAAAATTCAAGACAGGATGCTTTAACTTTATCCAATACTATGACCTCTATTCTCACAAAGTGATCTCTATTCGGACAGAAGTGTAACCATAGACAGAACAAACTGTCCCTTTATGTGCTTAGTGCAATCTCTCTTGTAGATTGAAAGAAATATGTTTCAGCAAAACTAGAAATTAGTTAGAGGTAACGAATCTGCCTGCAATGCAGAAGACTGCCTGCAATGTAGGTGATGAGGGTTCAGTCCTTGAGTTGGGAAGATCCCCTAGAGAAGGAAATGGCAACTCCTCCAAGTATTCTTGCCTGGGAAATCCCACGGACAGAGGAGTCTGGCAGCCTACAGTCCATGGGATCGCAAGAGCTAGACACGACTTGGGAACTAAATCATTACCAGTACCATACTATCTATCTATCCAACTATCCATCCAACATGCAAATTTGTCACATTAGAGGAAGACCACTACTGAGCTGTTGCTTCACATTTCCTGCTTGTATTTTAATAGGTGAGAGGACAGTGTGCCATGATCATTTAAAATAATTTCCAAGTTAAGAATCTAACTACTCAAATCTACAAATACAACCACCACCTTGTACCCAGACTCATCTTGTGAGGCCAAAAACAGTGTCCCTTGGTGCTTGAACCTGCTTTTCTATTGCCCATATCTTTTTGTCTCAAAATCCACAGAGGTTTTCAGCAGTTGCCTTTGAATATAAACCCTCTTTTTCTCCAGAAGACATGAAAAGACATTTGAAGTGTGATTTTGTTGTACTCCATTCTAGATCAGCTCAGTTGGTAAAGAATCCGCCTGCAATGCAGGATACTCTGGTTTGATTCTGGGCTGGGAAGATCTGCTGGAGAACAGATAGGCTACCCACCTACTCCAATATTCTCGGGCTTCCCTGTGGCTCAGTTGGTAAATGATCCCCCCACAACGTGGGAGACCTGGGTTCGATCCCTGGGTTGGGAAGATCCCCTGGAGAAAGGAAAGGATACCCACTCCAGCATTCTGACCTAGAGAATACCATGGACTGCATACTCCATGGAGTTGCAAAGAATTGGATACAACTGAGTGACTTTCACGTTCCTCCATTCTGGATTTTGTGTCGTCTTTAATGAAAGGACTATTTTTATTTTACAAGTGTGCTTCCACTTCTTTGACTGTTCTTTGGTGGAAACTGGAGTGGTCTGTGCAAATCTCTTCTTCATGACCAGTGCAGTCATTCTCAGATGCTGCTAGGTGTATAGCTTTTGATGGTTCATATCTCTGTTTCTCACTGGGTATCACCTTCTGCCTTAGGAAATTGCCTTGCTTAAGTTTCATCCCTACAAGTAGCTATTTGTGCCTATCAATTTCTCCTTGTGTCCAATCTCAATTTCTTCCCTTTCTTAAATGGTGTATCTACCAAGAGCACTCTAGGACAACTCTTGCACAACATTATTCACTTTACTGTCTGTTTCTGGGGAACTTGAACCAAAATAGTTGCTATGAAGAGGGGACACAGAAAGTGGAATCTTCCAGCTGCTTTATTCACCCTTTGGTTGGCACTGAATACTCTGTTGCTAATAGTAAGTGGGATATGGATAGCACCTGGCATACTAAAGCAGTACAATTGTTGAACTATATATTGATGGTAAATTTAGATCATATGCAAATGGAAAGAATCTCATTTGTTGATACAATATCTCTGGTATTTGAGAAATATGAGAGAAACTGTACTTATAAACAATGGCATTTGGTGACTCTTGCTGAGTACCACTGAATCATTAAAGAGAGAAAATGGCAGGGTGTTGGTGATAAATCACCATTTCAAGAGAAACTGAAAGCAGAAAGTTTTTCCGGAAATATTTAAGGAAACCTTAACTTCTTGCAGCTGGAGGACAAACAAAATGAAAGATTTGGCTCAGAAGTTAATCATAAAATAGCAGAGCTTCACAGAAGGTTGAGCTATCAGCCCCACTTTTCTCTTACCCCAAAGTCTGAGACTTAATAGGAAGTGAATGTGTCCATGAAGCTTGAGATGGAGATATTTGGGTAGATGAACTTGAGATTCTTGATCCAACAAGTTTCCACTGAATCCACTAGGCCTACAGAAGTGAAACACACACACATTGATTAGATGTTACCTTTCCTCCCGCAGGACTGGGTCGGGGATGAGGCAAGCGAAGTAACAGAGAGCAACATTTGAAGGGGCTCTCACTCTCAAGGTTGTGAACATTCAGGGTCTTCTCAGGCCCCAAGCTCTTCTAGGCACCTCACTTGTCCCCCCCCCCCCACCAATCTTGGCCCTTCCTTCATGTTTGAAGTTTATGAAAAATACTTATTTCAGGCAAGTTTCTTTCAGGACAAAGTTCGCACCTCTCAAGGTGTACCCTACCTCTCTTCTGTCAACCAGAACATTAAGAAAAGTTGGATCTCAAAACAGTATGAATGATAAGATGCTGAGCTTCCTAAGGGAAGAAAAGTATAATCCATGGAAAGAGCTGCAGAATTTCTAATATGTGTCAGTAAGATCTAGGACAATGGACATGGGAAGAAATCCTGAGGTGTTTTCAAAGGGACGCAGAATATTGTTAGATTAGAGATAGTTTATAGACATTGGAGTAATCTTGCAATACAAGATGTAACGCCATGGCAAAGACCCCAGTGATGCTATATTGGGAAGCAGAGCTGTTGAATAATATCCTTCAAACTGATAAAGAACTTTGAGACCAATAAATAAAGTGGGCAACTCAATCAAGTGCCATTGTGAAGCTTATTGTGAGTAACTTACATACAGGAAGAAAGGGTCAGGCAGATGGATGATCCAGAGGCATTCACAGCTGCACTCACATCACTGAAAGGAGTACAGGGGGGAATTTAAGGGGTCAAAGTTAAAAATAGAATCTGACTACCACGTGAGTTGCATGTCTGTGCAGACTGGAACTGGGACTATTTCCTCTACCAGCAGTTTCATAACCATTAACCATCTGTATCAGGAAAAGGCATTCTTATAGTTTTCTTATCTGATGAAGGCAAGGGTTAAACTTGATAGTGAGCTTATCTGACTTGGGTGCCTTCTTTGTGAGTAGGCTGGAGCTAGATCATGCAGAGACAGGAGGGAGTATGACTATGGGTCTTAGAGGAGCTGACAAAATGGAGTTGGTGTGGTTCAACCACACATTGCCCTGCTACTCAGATGCCTCTTTGAAATTTGGCAAAAGCAATTGCTCAGACTAAGTATAAGTGCCATATCATAGAGAAATGGGTCAAAATGGGCATGCCAGAATGTATATCCTATGCAGAGATGGAAGACTCACCAGCTGACCTTGTTCCCAGAGCTGATTCAGAAGACACTCCTTTTACAGGTAACATGTACAGTCAAGCCAAAATCAGCATTTCATACATGATTCTAAATAAGTTTTCAGACTCAGAACTCACCCACTTATTGAAGGAGAGGCTGAAAGTCTATGAGAATGGATCTTGCAATGTGACATCAAATGTTCTTTGGAGTGATCTTCCCCAGTCCAGCCCTCAAGGATTCTATTGCCTTTTAGTCATGTAATTATGCATCGGAGAAAAAAAACCTCTCAAGGGAAAAACTACTAAACACTGGTTTTGAATTGGCATGGACTATGGACTCTGTTGGGCTTCCCAGGTGACTCTAGTGGTAAGAACCCACCTACCAATGCAGGAGATGTGTCATAAGAGACATGGGTCTGATCCCTGGGTCAGGGAGATCCCCTGGAGGAGGGCACAGCAACCCACTTCAGTATTCTTGTCTGGAGAATCCCATGGACAGAGGAGCCTGGCAGGCTGCAGTCCATAGGATCACAAAGAGTCAGACACAAGTGAAGCAACTCAATACACACACACACATGGACTATGTTACTCTCCTGCCCTCTGTCATATTGTAGTTCAAAGGGACCCAAACCATCTGGTTATTCTGCAGAACAACACATTGATCCACTCTATTGCTTTCATCATGTGAATTGCACCAATGTACAGGAATCCTCAGTGAAGACATTTGGGAAGGTGAGAAGTAAATCATAGCAAGATTTATGACCTACCATATAAGTTAAGAAGCCTGGGGTCCAGTGGGCTGAGGTATGATGGGACATCCTCTCCTAATATAGGACACATCATTGCATTACAACCCTCTTACTACCAAGGAAAAAAGACTGATACTTGGTAAGCAGGCCTGCAGGAAGCGTCATACTCTGCACTCCTCCAGCTCAGTCACTGAGTGAATAAAGGTCTGCCAGCTATGAACTGGATCCAGATAGGGAAATAATTCTGCAGCATTTCCAGCCTATGGGAACAGTAAGAACGGCTGCTTGAGCCATGAAATCAGGAGGACATTCTGGTATTAGAGATAGCTATGGTGGATAAAGATGCTTGTGTGAATTTTAAGCCAGCCCCACCCAAAAGAGGATCACAACATAGAATGCCTAGGATTCTCAAACAAATCATATCATCAGTAACATACAAAAACACACTATTTGAAAAGTAACTCTTGGTGTCTTAGTGGGTAGGGTAGCAATGGCTTATTTGACTATGTGATAGGAGGTGATTCTGTCAGACCCACTAAGTTCTAAACATGGGTAGCCCTACGAAAAGATCACTGCAAATGAAAGCACCACATTTGGGGCTGAGCATAAGCAGGACCGGAAGCATGAGTAAACTATCAGGTGGGTGGCCCAGAACTCTATCTGATCATCCATCAGTGTGCTAAGGGTAACCCCAAGGAGGTTAGATTGGAGAGACAGCTCAGTAGGGACTCATTAGTGAATGAGAATATAGAAGCATGAGTTCAGTTAAGAATGCTAGAGTTACGAAAGAAACCGACAATAGAAAACTTATTGCAGGGGCAGCAGTGAGGGGAGATGGCAGTGGTGAAGATAGGGAGAGGCTGGTAAAAGAAAGCAAACTTTCAGTTATAAGACAGGTAAGATCTGAGGATCTAATGTATAATATGGTGATTATAGTTGATAACACTGTATTATACAATTGAAATTAAATATTCTTATCAAACAAAACAAAACAATGTGTAAGGTGAGTGATATGTTAATTTAACTTCATGGGGGGAAATCCTTTCACAGTGCGCACGTAAATCATTATGGCATGCATTTAAAATATATAACAACTCACAATTTTGTCAATTATACCTCAGTAAAGATGGGGAGAAAGTGAATCAGAGTTATAAATAGAAGCCTATATTGAATATGTAAATTTGGAAATCCTTCTGCGTAAAGAGAGTAATTGAATCTATAGGAGTAAATGAATGAGAATAACAGGACTTTGATTTCAGTCTTGAGGGACTTCAAAGTTGAATGTCTTAGAGGAAGATTAGCTTGCAAAAGAGACTCAGAAATAGCAACCAGACACCTAGGTGAAAAGCTGGAGACTGAGGTCATGGAGCTAAGGGAAAACAGAATTTTATAAAGAAGAAACTAATTAAAGAGTGTCATATATGTTGCTAAGACATCAAGTAAAATGAGAACGAAAAATGTTCACAGAATGTAGTGAATTTAATAGTGACAATGTCAATTATTTAAATGACAAAACTGCACAGATAACAAGTGAAATTGTATTGATGTCTGTTTGTGACATGATATGGAGGCAATGAGCAATAGTTAACTCTCTTAAAATACTTGGCTATAAAGGAGAGGAAAGAAATAAACCTGCATCTTGGAGGATTATTAGATAAAAAATACACTGTTCACTTTTTTTTTTTTTTGGCTTATTTTGTTAGGTTTTTGGAGTGAACTTGCTTAAGAGTGGCAATACTCCAGTTCAAGGTGACTTCCAGCTTCAATTTAGGGAGTAGAAAGCTGAAGAAAACAATCCTACCACCCTAACAACAACACAACAAGCTCAATATGGACAATCAGTAGATTCACAAAAACAACTTTTTTTTGAACCTCTCAGAGTTGAGGATGCTGAGCCACCAATTAGCCCAAAACCTAAAGGGAAACAGTCACCTCCAAGAAGAGATTGGATGTGAGCATTTGCTTAGTTGGGGAAGATGCTACCAGACACTGATAAGAAAAATTCAACAAGAATTTTTAATTAATTTCAAAGAATTGAGTGTGATATAGTAAGAAAATGGGCTTCTCTGATACCTCAGATGGTAAAGAATCTGCCTGCAATTCAGGAGACCCAGATCTGATTCCTGGGTCAGAAAGATCGCCCGGAGAAGAGAATGGCTACCCACTCCAGTATTCTTGCTTTGGAGAATTCCATGAACAGAGGAGTCTGGTGGGCTATATAGTCCATGGGGTTGCAAAGAGTCAGATACAACTGAATGAGTAACAGTAGTAAGAAAATACAGAACCACAGGTGGTCCAGAGAAATAAAGTGAATTAATTATTAATTGTAGGTTCTTCTTATTAAGATTGGGGGCAGGATGCTGCTAAGTCATGTCAGTCGTGTCCGACTCTGTGCGACCCCGTACACGGCAGCCCACCAGGCTCCCCCGTCTCTGGGATTCTCCAGGCAAGAACACTGGAGTGGGTTGCCATTTCCTTCTCCAATGCATGAAAGTGAAAAGTGAAAGTGAAGTCGCTCAGTTGTGTCTGACTCTTAGCGATCCCATGGACTGCAGCCTACCAGGCTCCTCCATCCATGGGAGTTTCCAGGCAAGAGTACTGGAGTGGGTCGCCAGTGCCTTCTCCAGGGGGCAGGATGAGGGTCCTCTAAAAGAATCCCTTTCCTATCAGTAAAAGATGATGGAGGAGAATACTTGTAACTCTTGGAAAGACATGGAGCATTGTTTGGATCCTTCTCTCTCTTTTACAGAATAGAGTTCTAAAGCTTTTGGGGAAGAAAAATAGAACCTGGAGCTTTTATAGCACAGGTGAATATCAATTGCATCTTGGGAAATTTAAAAAAAAAAAAAGTCCATTTGGCAGGAAGGAGCAGGCAAAGGGATTGGCTCAGAGGAAGACCAAGGGCTGGGTCTGATAATTGGGAAGATCTGCACCCTCAAAAAAAAAAAAAAAAACCAACCCACAATATGAGAATTGGGGTTAAATTTTATTGGGGGCAAAATGAGGGTAGCAGCCTGGGAGACGGCACTTCAGGTAGCTCTGAGAAACTGCTCCAGAGAGGCAGGGGGAAACAGTCAGTGTATATGTGATTTTGGTGAAGGGAGTATATATGCAATCAACCCTATGTTTTACCAGAAGCTTCCTACTAGTTTCCTGAAGCTTTGCTGGTCATGAGGAACAGTCATCACCTTGAAGGATTTTAGTGCTTTTCTACATATGAGAAGATACCAGAATTGGGCTCATAAAATTGGCTCCTGAAAATATCTAACCATCTGAAGACCTGTCCTGCCAGCTTTTCCCTGAGCACAGAGTGCCTCATTTCTACTCTCCACCCTGAACCCCTTTCAGGGGGTGTTGAAAGTCAGCAGCTACAGCCACATATGATTTCATCCTAGAGGTAGATAGGTAGACAGCAAGTGCCCATGACAAGTGCCGATTTGTAGATGACAGTCTCATATGACCCAGGGACTCAGTGTCTTAAGACCGAAGAGTAAGCAAGATGACAGGAAGTGCTTCTTTTCCTTCTCCTTCAAAACCATCTCCAGTGTAACAAACATCACTGTCAACTAGAGCAAAGTCCTAACTTTACTTGCAGAAGGGAAAGTGCATGGAGAAAGACACTCCAAGGGTTAGGGTGCAGAGAAGACCTAAATCAAGTGCGGAATGGACCTTGTAAGGGAGGAATCCTCCTGAAAACCAGCCTCACCTCTAAAGATAAGGTAATGTCAGAGGAATTTGAGACACTTGGCTCTAGAGGGTATCACAAGAAGAAGAAATCAGGAACCTACCATAACTTCTGACTTCACTGACTCAATCTTCCACATTAAAATTGCAGCAGAAGGAAAGTGTAGCTATACTCATTGTAGTCATAACAATTAATTTGCTTCAGTATCTACTACTCAAGACAATGTACCTACTTTCCACCAGAAAATTATGAGATAGAAAAAATTAAGCAAAAGCAGAACATTTCAAGAAACCAGCAAAAAATAGGGACGGATATAATATTAGATATGAATCTTAAAACAATTCTCTTGAGCAAAAGTGAAGAAAGTCTCTTGAACAAAAGAGACTTTTCATATGCATGGTCCACTGGTTAACTTCAGCAGATACACAGAAACTGTAAGAAAGAATCAAATGTAAAAACACATTTACAAAGATGAAAAATAACTTTGACAGTCTAATGAGTAGATTTGACATATTGGAGGAAATATCAGTGAACCTGAAGACAGGTCAGCTTGAAATTACACAAACTGAAACACATATAGAACATTGTTAAAAACAAACAAAAAAGACCATAACATTGAGTAAGTGTGGTACAAAATTAAACCTAAATGTATGCCATTGGAAACTTAGAAAGACAGGAATAACAGCTGAGACTTTTAAAAAGTCTATACAGATAATCCTAAAAATATACCAAAAGATATTAAAACTATAAAGTGATTTTAGTAAGAAGTCCAGTTACAAGTTAATATTTAAAGCCAATTATAGTTTTATATGCTGCTGGCGGCAGTTTATTTGCTAAGTTGTGTCCGGCTCTTGCTATTCCATGTACTGTAGCCTGCCAGGCTCCTCTGTCCATGGGATTTCCCAGGCAAGAACACTTGAGTGGGTTGCCATTTCCTTTTCCAGGGGATCGATCTTTCAGACTCAGGGATCAAACCCATATCTCTTGAATTGCAGGTGGATTCTTTACTGACTGTGCCACTAGGGAAGCCCCTAGGAAGCAAGCACATGGAGCCCAGCATGCCCTGTCTGGGCTCACGGTAGTGGGGTGACCTAAGAAGCTAAGAAGGAGGGGAAGGTACACACTGAGCTCTATGACTCGCCCCACCTGCCGTGAGGATGGCCCAGTGTCGGAGCTCAGACCAGCGTGCTGCAGGGGTGGCAGGGAGGGCTGAGGCAGGTCCCCTTCGATATGCTAGCAATGAATACTTAGAAATTAAAAAGAGCAATTGCCAAAAGTATTAATACATGAAAGGGGTATAAATCTTCCAAAGTATATACAAAATCTGTATATATGATGAAAATAATAAAACAAAGTTGAAATAAATCAAAGAAGATACAATAAATGGAGAGATACCACACTAAGCTGGGAAGGTTTAATATGGAAGCTCAAAATTGTTAAATGTCAATTTCCAGAAACTGAACTGGTCTATTGGTTCAACCCAATTGCACTTGAAACCACTCGAGATTACTGTGTGTGTGTGTGTGTGTGTGTGTTTGTGTGTTTGTGGATTGACAGGATGATTTTGCCTATGAAGAATGTAACCAATTGTCAATTTAAAGAAAAAGTGGAAAATTTTATTTGAACAAATCTGAGGATTATAATCCGGGAGACAGTCTTTTAGAAAATTTGGAGGACTGTCTCACAGAGGTAAAGAGAGGCCAGTGCACATGTCATTTTAACAAAGGGGTACATGAAGATTGAACACATATCCTGTAGATGTTTACTGCTATTTTCAAGGGATATATCTTATTTAATGGCTTTGGTGCTCTTCTAGCTATAGGAAACTGCAAGAAACTGGGTTCATAAAATTTTCTCCTGAAAAGATCTAACTATCTGAAGGTCAGTTCTGTTAGTTTTCCCAGAGAACCAACTGCCTCACCTTGATCTTCATGCTGAATTTCTCTCAGCATTTATTGTAGGTTGGAAACTGCAGTGCCTATTGACTTGATTCTTATACAACTGGATGGCGGGAGACACTTTATTTTACAATCGCCTCCCTTTTGGTTTTAATCTTGATCAAAATTTGGGAGGCATTTGGTGGCCAATTTGACCCATGTCCCTAGAAATGCTCATTCCTCAGGTCAGGTAGATTTTGTTGACGGACAATACAGTGCATTATTTCTGGACTAGGCCCTGTTTATGGTGCAAGAAATGATTCCCTCTTCTTGCTTCTTCCCATCTCTAGGGTTACACTGTTAATATTTCAATCATATTTCACGTGGTCAATTGTTTCAAGTTGCTGCGACATAATTATTTTTATTGGAGGCTCGATCACACATGTAGTAATGCAAGAAACAAATCATGTAAAACAGGCAGATTACAAGTAATACAGCTAGTGACATTGATAAGATCATAAGTAAGTATTTAAGCTAGTCTGCTCCATACCAATCACTATCTTTAAGGGAAATGATTTATCGGCATTGTACATAAAGTTTACCAAAGACGTCTGCACGTAGAAGGTGAGTGGTGGGTCATCAGGACCCCTTACAAGATTGAGAAAGGAATGTTATCTTTTAAGGAGTTACATGCTGATGTCAGAGGAAGAAAAACTGATCTTTCTGGTTGAGCAGGCCATTGAGGGATTTGGTTAGTACATAATGCAGAGGCACAATGCACCCTACAGGGGAAGGAAGAGGCCCAAAGGAGCAGAGAAAAAAATTATGCTTTATTTTCTCCTATCTTGCCTTAAATAATGAACTTTATTTAGTCAATTCTTAAATGTATAAGGAAAGAAAAAAAGGGAAAACTATCTAATTGTTAAGTGAAGTCAAACATAGAAAAGACACAGGGATGCATAAAGTATTCATTTCTATTTTTATGGAAACATTATGAGGTATGTTTTATGAATAAAGAAACTGTATTGCTTGCAGACAGGTAAGCAAAGGATAGGGCTTATAATTAAATCTGAAATTCTCATATCAAAATGTTTCATTAAATTACATCAAAGCTAAATGCTCAACTCTGTCAAGGTGACTCTCTGAGTTTATAGTATAATTTACAAGATTATATCTGTAACCATGTAAAGAGGCTAAGAGTATGTAATAAAAAACAAATGAAGCGTATGCAAAGTTTAAAGACAAATTTTTTCAAACGACTATTTTGGTTATATAATTTACAATAATTATTACTTTTTTTCTGACTTCATTAACTTATTGTCTTTCCCAAATGACACTTTGTGTGTGTGTGTGTGTGTGTGTGTGTGTGTGTGTGTGTGTGTGGATGCATAGCATAACAGAATATTTCAAATGAAATATTGACTAATAGTGCTCACAGTCTCCGCCCGGGGCAGACTGTCAGGATTCATTCCCTGAAAGGGGTTAGAATCATTACAGTTTATGGTGACAATTTAGGAGTGAAAAGTTCACTGAAATGGGAGAGGAGTCTCCAGAAAGCTTCCAAGGACTGAGATAAACTAATTCATAGTCAGATTATTCCATCTATAATATAAAAAGTTGGACTGCAAACCAAATAATATCATGGTATGTATCTATAAAATTGTTTTAGGAACACTATATTTTAAAATGATCTGACATTTCAAAAATTACTTGGGATGTAAAAGAGTTTGAAAGGCTGCAGCTGCAAAAAAAATGATTTTTAAGGATTTTTCAAATTGGAATATAATTGCTTCCGGAGTGTGAAATGGCAACCCGCTCCAGTGTTCTTGCCTGGAGAATCCCATGGACAGTGTAGTCTAGCAGGCTGCCGGCCAGGGGGTCGCAGAGAGTTGGACACGACTGAGCACATCACAGCATAATTGCTTGACAATGTTGTGTTGGTTTCTGACATACAATGAAGCGAATCAGCCATAATTATACATATCGCCTCCCCCTTGAGCCTCTCTCCCCTCCGCACCCCTCTAGGTCATCATAGAGCATCAAGCTGAGTTCCCTGTGCTTTATGGCAGCTTCCCACTAGCTACCTATTTTACACGTGACAGTGTATATATGTCAGTGCCACTCTCCTGATTTGCCCCCTTCTTTCCTGCCCTCCTCTGGGTCCTCAAGTTCATTCTCTATGTTTGCATCTCTACTCCTGCTCTGCAAATGGATGATCCAAACCAACAGTATGACATGCTGCTTCAGAGAAAGGAAATCTTTAGTTCATATTGTCCTTCCTCTTCTTTCTGAAGGAAGAGAATTTTCAGATTTTAAAAGGAGGTTTCTATATTGCTTACTCTGAGGCAAAGCGTGGAAGACTTGAAGAGACTGTTTGAGAACCTAATTTATTATACTGTCCAAGATTGACTATATTCTTTGTTACAGAGAGGACCTGAAAATATGTATGCCAACTGCTGTCCATGCTCTTAGAGATTTTTCAAATTAGGACATTTGCAAGTGAAAAATATGATAGAGAGATTTCTTGATGTGATCATCCTTCCTTAGAAAAAAACAATACAATATTGTAAAATAATTAACCTCCAATTAAAATAAATAAATTTATATTTAAAAAAAACAAAAAGAAAAAGGAATAAGCTAAAAAGTAAGCATCATTCCTCTCAGCACTCTTGCATGCTCAGTTGCTCCAGTCATGTCTGACTCTTTGAGACCCTATGCTCTGAAACCCACCAGGCTTCTCTGTCCATGGGATTCTCCAGGCAAAAATACTGGATTGGATTTCCATGCCCTCCTCCAAGGGATCTTTCTGGCCCAAGGATTGAACCAGCATTCCCTGCTTGCGTCTCCTGCATTGCAGGCAGATTCTTTACCATTGAGCCACTGGGGAATTCCAAGTACTCTCCTAGGAAAATAATTATCTTATTTGTGCACAATATTGTCTGTAACATGTATTTGTGCCCACCGTTACCAGAATCAAGTTTACTAGAATGTGAGGAGAAATCACTTTTGTGGCAAGAACTTTCAGAGCAACAAATTAGTGAGAAATAAACCTCTACTTCTTTTAATGCAATACTGAAGCTGAGCCCTTGTTACAGACTGGAGTGGCTGAATGTATGTATTCCTTTTTCAGATGATGATTTAAGACAATTGACTCTGACTTTCCTTATAAAGAAAATGAAGCTAAGAGCTAAGAGAAGCGTCAATATGTGGTCTAATATCAGACACAAATAATATAACTGGACATCCCAGTGTGAAATGAAAACACCTCCTGCCTTATCAGTAAACAAGAAATGTCACAGCCATCAGTGATTTTGGCCTGCAAATGTGAATGAGGACTGTCCAAACTGCAGTCCTGAAGATGCCACCCACCACCATGATGATTGCTGAGAAGCCCAGGGGAGCAGGGGAGGGAAGGCAGGAAGCAGCCTCCTGCTCCAGTTGCCACTTCTTAAGTTGAAAAAGGGAACAGAAAATAGTTTAGGTGCACATGAAAGGAATAGTTCAGTGAGCCCAGAGGCTTGAATCTTCCCATACACAGAAAGCTAAATTCCTTAATGTGATATCTGGTTTTGATGTTCAGACTGCCTTCTTCCTTTGCTGCAAACTCAAATATAGTCTGACTCCCCTCCAGCCTCCTTGGAGCAGTTTTCTCAGAGCTACTGAGATGTTATTTCCTAGGCTCAGAGTCCTAAATATCCCCACCAAGTAAAATAACTTCTTTCAGATTGTGACTAAGTTTTAGTAGACACCAATAACCTGCTTATTAAAAAGCAGAGACATTACTTTGCCAAAAAGGTTCGCCTAGTCAAGGCTATGGTTTTTCCAGTGGTCATGTATGGATATGAGAGTTGGACTATGAAGAAAGCTGAGCAGAAGAATTGATGCTTTTGAACTGTGGTGTTGGAGAAGATTCTTGAGAGTCCACTGGACTGCAAGGAGATCGGTCCTGGGTATTCATTGGAAGGACTGATGCTGAAGCTGAAACTCCAATACTTTGGCCACCTCATGCGAAGAGTTGACTCATTAGAAAAGACCCTGATGCTGGGAGGGATTGGGGGCAGGAGGAGAAGGGGACGACAGAGGATGAGATGGCTGAATGGCATCACTGATTTGACTGACATGAGTTTGGGTAAACTCTGGAAGATGGCGATGGACAGGGAGGCCTGGTGTACTACAGTTCATGGGGTCACAAAGAGTTGGACATGACTGAGCGACTGAACTGAACTGAATAACCTGCTTTAAAAAACTCAGAAAAAAGTTGATTGCAGGTGGGGCTTTTTCCACCACTGCATTTTCCAGTTCGGTTCAGTTCAGTCACTCAGTTGTGTCTGACTCTTTGCAACCCCATGTGCTGCAGCACGCTGGGCTTCCCTGTCCCTCATCAATTCCCGGAGCCTACTCATGTCCATCGAGTCAGTGGTACCATCCAACCATCTCATCCTCTGTCGCCCCCTTCTCCTCCTGCCCTCAATCTTTCCCAGCATCAGGGTCTTTTCCAATGAATAAATTCATCACATCAGGTGGCCAAAGTATTGGAGTTTCAGCTTCTGCATCAGTCCTTCCAATGAATATTCAGAACTGATTTCCTTTAGGATTGACTGGTTTGATCTCCTTGCAATTCAAGGACTCTCAAGAGTCTTCTCCAACACCACAGTTCAAAAACATCAATTCTTTGGTGCTCAGCTTTCTTTATAGTCCAACTCTCAAATCCATAAATGACTACTGGAAAAACCATAGCTTTGTGTAGATGCAACTTTGTTGGCAGAGACATTACCAGCCTGTGACCTGTTGGCAGGTCACAGCTTTTCTTCCAAAGAGCAAGTGTCTTTTAATTTCATGGCTGCCGTCAACATCTGCAGTGATTTTGGAGCTCCCCAAAATAAAGTCTGTCACTGTTTCCATTGTTTTGCCATCTATTTGCCATGAAGTAATGAGACCAGATGCCATGATCTTAGTTTTCTAAAAGCTGAGCTTTAAGCCAGCTTTTTCACTCTCCTCTTCCACTTTCATCAAGAGGCTCTTTTGTTCCTCTTCACTTTCTGCCATAATGGTGGTGTCATCTGCATATCTGAGGTTATTGATGTTTCTCCCAGCAATCTTGATTCCAGCTTGTGTTTTTCACCCAAATATAGAGCTTTGCTTAAACGTTTAGAGGCTAAGAGTTCTAAATTTGATTTGCCTATGTGGATAAATAAGGGAGGAAACGTGTCTATTGTTGCTACTGGGACTGGGCTCAAAGGTAGTGGCAAGAAGAAAGGGCTTCCAAATTTCCTTGAGTGATCCTCAGTCTTCCTCACTGGGGCTTGTATTGCCTATTATGGGTTTTTTGTTGTTGTTGTTGTTATTATTTATTTTTTTTTAATTTTACTTTACAATACTACATTGATTTTTCTAAATCAGAGTTTTCTGGAACAAAAGTAGTTACAATTTTTGAAACAAACTGGAAGATGTATTTCAGTACCATTAGATAGCTACTATTTTCACCCTGAAATAAATTTAATGCAGGCAATCATTGCTTTATTTATTCCAACAGCCATTAGGTAGGCACTTACCTTGTTCCACACACTCTCCAAAGTATGAGATTGCAGCTTTGAATTAAACACACAAAAAAGCTTCCCAGAGCTTGAATTATAAGTATTAGTAAAGAAATACTTATATGGGAGTAAAATAAGAAGATAATCATCACTGAGAACTCAGATTTTCTGTTCTGAGACCAATAGACCGGGGGAATGTCAGAGTTTAAAGCAAATACTTTGACAAGACTTCCTTTATATATTATATATATATATATATATACATATGTATATTTTATATATAAAGCAGAGAAATAAAGAATAAAATGTGGTATAGCTGGGATAATATTTGATAATTATAATGCAATAAAGTAACTTCTAAATAACAAAAGAGATTTGCAGTGGCATTTTGAAAACTGTTTAAATCAATACTTCATAGTAATTTTTATATGTATAAGATTGTATCTTATGTTGGAAATGTGCAATGCAACAGAAACATAATTGAGATAGTTAAAATGAATGTACTGATCATTTAGGAAAAATAAATCTAAAATATACTCTGCACACATTAGAAAGAAAGTGAAGTCACTTAGTGATTTCCGACTCTTTGCGACCCTGTGGACTATAGCCCACCAGGCTCCTCAGTCCATGGGCTTCTCCAGTTACGAATACTGGAATGGGTTGCCATTTCCTTCTCCAGGGGATCTTCCTGAGCCAGGGATCAAACTCAGGTCTCCCACATTGCAGGCAGATGCTTTAACCTCTGAGCCACCAGGGAAGCACACATTAGAAGCTTCCCATAAAGGCCTTAATCTCTTCATGGCCTGCTCTCTTGCTCCCTCCCAGGTGTCCCACACACTGGCAACTGTCACTTTTTCATTGTTTAATGAGTGATACCAAACCTGGGCTACGCTGGTGGCTCAGCAGTAAAGAATCTGCCTACAATGCTGGAGATATGGGTTCAATCCCTGGGTTGGGAAGATCTCCCAGAGAAGGGAATGGAAATCCACTCCAATATTTTTGCCCGGGAAACCCCATGGACAGAGGAGGCTGGCAAGCTAGTCTATGGGGCACAAAGAGTTGGACATGATTTACTGACTAAACAACAACAAACAAAACCTAGAGAATTTGAGGAACCACTTCACATTCTGGAAAATTAAGGCTGAAATTCTAGCCTCTAACACATATCTGAGATATAGAAGATGCAAGAAATGTTGGTTATTGTTTTAATTGTGATTATTGTGATTATTAGTTTTAATATTTTATTCTTCCCTGTGACTTGTACTTAGGAAAGATTCATTTAATTTTTTTATCTCTTGTGGTGTCTGAAAATTTCCAGGCATTCAGCAAAATTTTTCTGTGTGTGTAAGTTATTGGGATAATATCCTATTTATAGATGATATGAAGTTTAATGAGGGTAGTTTGGCTAAAAGACGATAGTCATGAAACGTTACCTACTGGAGTATATCTAATTGATGTTTTCAAATTGCAGTGTTGGAGAAGACTCTTGAAAGTCCCTTAGACTGCAAGGAGATCAAACCAGTCAATCCTAAAGGAACTCACCTTGAATATTCATTGGAAGGACTGATGCTGAAGCTCCAATACTTTGGCCACTTAATGCGAAGAGCTGACTCATTGAAAAAGACCTTGATGCTAGGAAAGATTGAATACAAAAGGAGAAGGGGGTGGTAGAGGATGAGATGGTTAGAAAGCATCACTGACTCAGTGGACATGAATTTGAGCAAACTCCAAGGAGGACAGAGGAGCCTGGCCTGCTACAGTCCATGGCATTGCAAAGAGTAGGACATGACTTAGCGACTGAACAACAACAAAGAATAGATCAAATAGGATAAAGTGTTACAAGAATAAATTTATAAGCATCTTTTAATGTTCAGGAGCATATACAGGATAGAAAGCATATGACTTACCTGAACAAATGATACACATCCCTACTAAGAATGTGCCGAGTCATCTGCAGTTGTACGAAGAGGGATACAGGCGTTTAAGTGGAGAAAATGGGTTAAGTCTTAATAATACAAAGCCTGAAACTTTATGCTTGGGTTAAACACTGGTTGGAGAAATGTTAGCCTGCCAATGACTACATCAAAGTCAAACATGGATTATTAGTCACAGATGTGAAACAAGAAAATAGAAGCAGCTGCTCTTGGGTTTGCCCGGCTAAGTCAAGGCTTTGGCAGTATGACATTTTCCTCTTGTTGGAATTGTATGAAAGGATCCCTGGAAGGCTGGAAGGCAAGCAATCCTAATATATAACTTCTTGATGGATGATTTCTACAAATGGATATTCTGTCCTTGATTATCAAAACAGGCTATACATAGGGGCAGCATTGAGGAAGTTCTTGAGAGTAAGGCTCAAGTCCAAATGCTTTCCTGTGAATTTCATCACATCTCATAATGAACTGTTTTCCTGACAGATATCAGTATTGGTTACAAACCTGATCTCATATTTTGACTATAATTCTTTATAGTATTGTGTGCCTCTGTGCAACTTAAACTCTTAAGAACAGGGATCTTAAGTATAAAATAAGGGCATGAAAATCTAGTATTATTACAAAGATTAATGGAGATAATGGATTACTGTGAACATTAAATTTTCATAAAATTAAATTAAAACATTAAATAATGGAGGAAAACAGGTTTATACCTGACACAAGGAAGGTCCAAAATGGTCCCTACTAGTGAGTCTCTCCTCTCAACTTCTAGGGAAGAGACTCATGCATAAGTGTAAATAATCAGACAAGTCACATATTAGGAGTTTTACTTATGAAAAAGAGCTTAAAAAATAGAATTGAATGGAGGTAAATAATTTTAACTTCAGTGAAAGATATTTCCTTCATGAAAGTGAAGGGTGAAAGTGGAGAATGAAAAAGTTGTCTCGAAAGGCTTTGGTTTTTCCAGTAGTCATATACAGGTGTGAGAGTTGGACCATAAACAAGGCTGAGAGCTGAAGAATTGATGCTTTTGAACCCTGGGGTTGGAGAAGACTCTTGAGAGTCCCTTGGACTGCAAAGAGATCAAATCAGTCAATCCTAAAGGAAATTAACTCTGAATAATCATGGGAAGGACTGATGCTGAAGAGAAGCTCCAATACTGTAACTACCTGATGTGAAGAGCTGACTCACTTTCCCTGATGTTGGGAAAGATTGAAGGCAAAAGGAGAAGAGGGTGGCAGAGGGTGACATGGTTAGATAGCATCACCAACTCAATGGACATGAATTTGAGCAAACTCCGGGAGATAGTGAAGGAGGAGCCTGGTGTGCTGCAGTCCATGGGGGCACAAAGAGTCAGACACAACTTATGACTGAACAATAACAAAAAGATATTAGGGGAAAAATAATTTTAATACCAACAAGATGCTCCAAAAATGAACAGAAAGTGAGATTGTGTATAAGAGGCAGTTGAAAATATCATTCAAATATTGGAAGAAAAAGTAAGCATATAGATGAGATTAAGATATTTTCCCTTCAAGGAAAGCAATATTATTTCATATGGAGCAACTGATTTGCAGTATTCATTAAGATATTCTTTCTTTGATATATTCTTCCAGTTGATTCTAATTACTAAGTCAACTTTGGGAAATTATTTTAAAATTTATCTTTTAAATACATTTGGAGAATTCTGTAAAATATTTAGTTGTCCTATATAATACCTCTATATGATTGTTTCTGTGTGCTGCTGCTGCTGCTGCGTCGCTTCAGTCGTGGCCGACTCTGTGCGACCCCATAGACGGCAGCCCACCAGGCTCCCCCATCCCTGGGATTCTCCAGGCAAGAACACTGGAGTGGGTTGCCATTTCCTTCTCCAATGCATGAAAGTGAAAAGTGAAAGTGAAGTCGCTCAGTTGTGTCCAACTCTTAGTGACCCCATGGACTGCAGCCTGCCAGGCTCCTACGTCCATGGGATTTTCCAGGCAAGAGTACTGGAGTGGGGTGCCATCACCTTCTCCGGATAATCAAATATTATTTTATTCTCCTCAGTACAATTATGTAGTGTCTGTCTAAATCCTTTTTAATATGATTTACTGTACCCTGCTGTTTATACCAAAACTATTGCTTTGTGTGCAACATATCTGAATTTTCTCGTTATTGATTCTGATAGTTTTTAGATGAATTCTTCTTACCATTCTTTCTGCGTGTGTCTGTCACACACACGTGTCTCTGTCAGATATTATTTTAGATACTGTGAAATATGGAAACAAAGATGAAATAACTTTCCTACTAGTAGAATTTGTTGTTCAGTTGCTCAGTCATGTTTGACTCTGCGAGCCCACAGCAGCATTAAACTAGCCAGGATGTAAAGCAGCAAGTACACCCATTCTGTGCTGGTAGGAATGTAAAACAACTTTGGAAGACATTGGTACTTTATTGCAAAGCTAAATATATCCTAATTATATTATTCAGCAATTTCAGTCCTTGGTATTAAATATTTACCCAAGTAAGCTGACAATTTATGTAAACAGGAAAACTGCATACAAGTGTATATAGCAGCTTTATTAATAATTACCACAACTTGGAAGCAACTAAGATGTCCTTCTATAGATGAAGGGTAAACAAACCATCTAGAGGCTCCTCTGTTTATGGACTTATCCAGGTAAGTGGGTTGCCATTCTCTTTTCCAGGGAAACTTCCCAACCCAGGGATCAAACCCAGGTCTCTTGCATTGCAGGCAGATTGTTTCCCATCTGAGCCACCAGGGAAGCCTGGTATATCCATACAGTACAATGTGTTTTTGGTGACAAACATAAATGAGCTATCAAGTTATTGAAAGACACTAGAAACCTTAAGTGTATATTGGTAAGTGAAAGAAGTTGATTTGAAAAAGCAAAATACTGTATGATTTCAACCATGTCATTCTGAAAAAGGCAACACTATGAAGACTGTAAAAAAAAATCAGTGGTTGCTAGGGGACTTGGGAGAGAAGGAATAGAGAGTGGTTAGGTGGAACACAGTATAACATAATGATGCTATATTATATTGCAATGGTGGATACACGCCAACTTGGATATGTTAAAACTCATAGAATGTACAACACGAGTATGCCCTAATGTAAAATTTGGCTTTTAGTTAATAACAATGATTCAATATGGGTTTTTTGGACTTCCCTGGTAGCACAGCTGGTAAGGAATCTGCCTGCAATGTGGGAGATCTGGGTTCAATTCCTGAGTTGGGAAGATTGCCGGGAGAAGGAAATGGCAAGCCACTCCGGTATTCTTACCTAGACAGTCCCATGGACAGAGGAGCCTGGTGGGCTACAGTCCATGGGGTCACAAAGAGTTAGACAGGACTGAGCAACTAAGCACAACACATGTGTTATTCATTGTAACATATGTACCACATAAATGCAAAATGTCTTGCACTATGGAAGATGTGTACAGGGGAACATAGGAGACTTTCTATACTATGCTTCATTTTTTTTTTTTTTTTTGTAAACCTAAAGCTTCCCTAAAAAGTAAAATCTATTAATTAAAAAAGAAAATGAGTAAAATCAGTTCCCACCCTCACTACACCTGTATTATGGTGAAAGAAGGTAAAGGACGAACAAAAAAGATGAATACAGAAGTTGATAAATGAGGATCGAGGAAAGTGTGCACTCTCTCTTGGTAAATGATAGTTGGGTGTTGGGCTGGGGACTTTTACATGTCACGGTTAAAGGTCTCTCTGTGACACTTCAGCTGAATTAAGATCAGCTGTTTCTCAGAAAGAGGGTTTGCATCTACTCATTTTCCTCAAAACTACATTGCCAATAACAGTTGGAGTAAATTTGGTTTAAACAGGAGAATTTTTAACTTGTTTTACTACTTCTTCACCTACTCATTTAGCGCTTTGAAAATATTAATTCAATCATATCATTTCCCTGCTTTCAAAATCTTTGCTTTCTCATCTATAATGCAGTATTCCAACAAGACCTCCAAAGTCCATTGCTAACTGGAGTTTCCTTTCCAGCTTAATTTCACTGTACCCCCTCTTCTGCTTCACTAAAATGCCATCCTTACCAAGTTCTCACCTGGATCCTTTTTTCCCTCAAATGCATAAACTCTTCCTGACCTCAGGGCCTTTGCGCTTGCTATGCTTTCTCGGACATTATCTCCCAATTCTTCTTTTAAATAGCTGTGATGATCAGCATTAGGAAAATAAAAATAAAAATTAACAAAACAGGCAGTGGTAAAATGCATGCTTTTTATTCTTCCATCAACTAATCTCCATGGCTGACCCTCCCTTAGTCCAGATCTTTAATTAAAGTTCTTTTTCTCTGAGGTTGTCCTTGACCTCTCTGTGATACATATGTCCTTCTTTGCTTTTTCCCCTTTAGTGTTTATCGTGTTCAAACTTGCAATTACTTTCTTTGTTATTACAAGGAAATTACATTTCCTTGCAATGTTGTTAAGTGTTTGTATTGCTAAGCAGAATATAATCTTCCTGAGGACAGGGAATTTTGTCCCTTCAGTTCATCTTTCTTCAGCACCAAGGAAATGCCTGGCCCATAATGACACTCAATAAATACCTGATGAATGAATGGATAAAAGCACAGATGATATTTACAAAATGCCTACTTTTTTGTTAAAATTATATACAGTTTTAATAGAAGTAAGCGTCACCTTATTTTAAATTCTCTCTGAATATATTATATAGCTACTATGTAACTTACAAACTTGTATTTTCTTTCCCTAGATTTTTAAACAACTTGAACATAGACATTGTTTTCCATTCACTGAAATTCACCTGGGGCTCACACTGAAGTTTGTACTGTGTCAATCATTCTGCTCACTATTGAGGGTGAATAAAATTTTAACTTTTAATATAAGAAAGCAAAGACAAAGATTCTCTCTCAATACACTTTTATTTCAAAGCTAGACTTCTAGAACTAGGGTTTAGCCTTTAAAATTTAAATGAAGTGTCGTCTCAGTGCACCAGTCTCAGGGAGGAGGGAGGGGGGTTCAGGATGGGGAACACATGTATACCTGTGGCAGATTCATGTTGATGTATGGCAAAACCAATACAATATTGTAAAGTAATTAACCTCCAATTAAAATAAATAAATTTATTTTAAAAATATAAAAAAATAAAATAAAGAACAAAACAGTTAAATAAATTTATATTAAAAAATTTAAATGAAGGATTCTACTAGTTTTGCATAAGATGGCAAATATAAATAATACATTGATTTGGAATGAAGTCATTTAAGTTTAGTGAGTATAGGATTTTTTTTACATTGATAATTATTGACAAACTAAGGTAATTATTATAATAAAATATTTATTCATATTTTTGGCTACAGTAGTCAGAGGCAGATTATTGGGTTATCTTTTAGAGTTCCTTGGCTCAACTCAAATGAAACCTACTATACTGGAAGAATGGTGAGGAGCTGATCAAATTAAGAGAAACCCTGAAAAGCCAAACCTTAGCTAGGACAGATAATAAGGCAATATCAGGAAATTTTGCAGCAGGAATTGGGTTCCAACTAACTTTGGTGTTTCTCCAATAGAGAATCAGACTGAATCAAGGCGCATTCCTATACCCCAGGGGAATTGTGATGGATCAACCCTTCCTGCTGCCCTGGAATGTGGGAGCAAAAGGCAAAGGGAAACAGAGGACCATATTCAGAAAGGAAAGGGGAAGTGTGGCAAGCCAGCCAAACAAAAGAATCCAGTCTACTGATTGATTAAATAAGCTAAGGTCCCTACCTAATGCCAAGAAATCATTGAAAAGAGGACTGAAACATCAATTCATAGAATTGGTATTATTATGCCTGAAAAGCTGGGGTTTTGATTTTTTTTTGCTCTAAGTCATATTTAGATGTCTGATAATTTTCAGAACTCGGAAATAATTATGCATCTAATAAAGCTCGAGATTCCTACTTACAGTCAACTCAGGCAAAAATCTGAAGATACAACCTACTAATATTCCTGATCTTTGATAAGTAATATTGCAAAGCTTTACAAGAGAAAAATGATCACTGTTTGGGAGAATGTGATTAAAATTTCATTATAATCCCAATGAAAATAAGCTTTCTTGGTGCTTATCTTCCTAATTTTGAAAACTTTGGCAATTGTAGCAACCTTATGGTGGCTCAGTGGTAAAAAATCCTCCTGCAATGCAGGAGCCTCATTAGATGCCTGTTCAGTCCCTGAACTGGGAAGATCTCCTGGAGGAGGGCATGGCAACCCACTCTAGTATTTTTGCCTGGAGAATCCCCATGGACAGAGGAGCCTGGGAGACCACAGTCCATAGTGTCTCAAGGAGTCGGACATGACTGAAGGGACTTAACATGCAGGATGCACATACTATTGCTAGGTTTCTCTTTCTGAATAAATGTAGTCTTATTATCCCACTTATATCTGTCATGTACAAGATATCACTCTCATGTGTTTTTTTTTTTTTATTGCAAGTACAGTTATAGGGAGAGTTTGCTCATAGAAATAAAAAATCAAGTGAGCCCTTTCCCATATTTATGTTTCCCCTCACTGTCTACAGTTTATGTGAATGTCCCTGAAATGGTTTCCTTGGTAACCAGAAGGAGCCTGGCTCTGAGTGGGTATAGTACATGCTCACACTTTCAGACATCATTTGCTTTAAAAAATTAACTGTTCAATGGAATAGTCAGTAAAACACATGAAAAACAAATCTCAATTTTGTTATAGAATTAACATCTTGCTAGTGTTTTTCCATTTGAACAGTTTAACATCTTGCTACACACTAGATACTCTTGCAATTAGTTATAATTCAGAGAAAATTGTTATTTATTATAGATGCCATTTTAGGAAGCTATGGTAGTGAAGCAGTTTCCTTTTCCACATCTATTTAAAATTAATTGCAATATTCTATAACTATCATCCAAGTAACATCCAACGCACAAATGTTTAATGATACCAAATCACAGAACAAACAATGTGAAATTCAATGTGCCTCTGTGCACCAGGCTGCCACAGGCAGAGTCTAAACAAATGTCAGAGGTAATGAAAAATTGACTGATTTTAATAGAATCAAATAGATTGTAAACAGCAGCTCGTTATCAGTGTTCATTATGAAATAGTAGCAAAATCTCTTCATTCTGATTTTTAGCTTATCTATGTGGTGCTATTTCACATGAAAATTGTAAACAATATCTCTTGCTGAATTTGATTTTATTGAACCATCATTTTTTTTTTTAATCCAGCAGTTTCCTGGACTCTCCCAGACCCCTTTTACCACACCATGTTTATTATCTGAAATATGTGGCTTTAATGAAGTTTTATATGCAGTGTTATCCCTTTGGTAATTGATTTATGTCGCACTCATGAAACTATAAGATACACACTGCTACAGGAGCTAACTAAAGAATGAAGAGAGATTAGTAGGTAACTTCCGATTGTTATTGTTCGGTCACTAAGCCGTGTCCGACTTTTTGTGACCCCACTGAGTGTAGCCCTTGAGGTTCCCCTGTCCTTCGTTACTATTTCATTTCTTTTAAGAAGTTCTTGCTCACAAGTAGTAGATATAATGGTCATCTGAATCAAATTCACCCATTCCCATACATTTTAGTTCATTGGCTCCTAAGATGTTGATGGTCACTCTTCCCATCTCCTGCTTAACCACGTCCAATTTACCTTGATTCATGGACCTAATACTCCATGTTCCTATGCAATATTGTTCTTTACGGCATCGGACTTTTCCTTAACAACCAGACACATCCACAGCTGAGTGTCATTTTGCTTTGGTCAAGCCGTTTCATTCTTTCGGGAGCTATTAGCAGTTCGTTTCTAGTCTTCCCCAGTAGTGTACTGGACACCTTCCAACGTGGGGAATTCATCTTCTGGTATCATACTTTTTTGCCTTTTCATCCCCTTCATAAGGTTCTCACAGAAAGTATACTGACGCGGTTGCCATTCCTCCCTCCAGTGGACCACGTTTTGTCACACCCTCCACTATGACCTGTCTGTCTTGGGTGGTCCTAGACGGCATGGCTCACAGCTTCATTGGGTTATGCAAGTCCCTTAGCCACGACAAGGCTGTGATCCTTGAAGGGGATCTTTTGATAACAGCATGTTAGTTTAGAACTTCATTGGCGCTCTAGTGATCATTTTATTAGTCACATTTTTTTTCCTACCTCTTAATATTTTCATGTAAATTCAGGTAGCAATAAAGCTCTGTCAAATTCATATCCTCCTGTTTTTTTCTGGACAGTTTCTCTAAAATATTATAACTAAACTGACTCCGTTTCCCTTGCCATGAACACTAGAATGACAGCTTGTCTGGTGTTTCTATGACATCATCAGCTTCTCTCCCCACCCCCTTCCCTTTCCATGCAATGCGTGTTACTGGCATGCTTTGAATAGCTCTGTCAAAATTACTGAATCACTTTGTCTTAGTCTCTTCCTTTACCACCAAATTAATTAAAGCATCAGCCCTGCTTTTCTTCTGTAGCATTCATTACTCACATTATGTGCCACTACGTTTTAAGATTAACCATCAGAAATTAAAAGATGAAAAATTCCCTCATTCAAATAAAGCATAGTTTCTGACTCTAGTTCTCTTACACTTTTCTCTTCCTACCTTGCTTCCTTTCTTTCTATTTGGTATGTTGAAATTATGCTTTATACTAATGAGGATATTTGCTCACCTTGTAAACACTTCTTCAGATTTGAAATCTTATGGAAAAGATACAGTATTTCATTTATTTCCCAAATAATAGCTCTTGAGTCAGTGCATATGAAAGAGGACTCCTCTGCCTTGATTAATAAGATCCAAATGCTGAGGCAGATCTCATCTGCCTTGATTTGGCAGACATTTTTTGGCCACATGTTTTTCTTCTGTTCTTTTACTGACATGACGAAAAATGAAAATATCAGCATGTTCTGAGATATAGTTCAAATGGTTTGCAAGTTCTATGCATTGGGTTAAAAGGTAATTACCTATATAACCCAGATTATCATTGCATAATTTCATAGAACTGCCTGACACATGGATTTTGCCAGTGCTCATGATGGCAAAAAATGGGTTTCAAATTATTGTATTACCAAAGAGACGCCCAGTAGAGGACAGGGATTGTAATTGGCATACTGAGTCTTAAGTCACAGCATTGATGAATATCACCAAAACAAATCAACTTTAACTAAGTAATCTATTTTCTATTCAGGTCATTGATCATTCCAACTGAATCACTGCATGGATGTTTAGCAACATTTGACAATTTATTGCATCTAAACTGAGACTTGAGGGAAAAGAAAGGATGAGATTTAAGCAGAGGTCCTGAGTCAGGAAAGAACTGATCACTGATATAAAGCTGATGAAAAGTCAGGAGTAAAGTAAGCTGGGTGGATGATGTTACCAGGTAGGCTAGGATATAAGATGGGCCTAATTTAAACAAGATCTTACAAAGCATACAAAAATGGTGGAGATAAAATGGGATCATGATATAAGGACCTTTACTAATAATAGTTGATATTTACATTTATTTTCTAATTTAATTATCATTAACACCCAACAAGATAGAAGAAGCTATAATTATCTCATACAAGTGAGAAAGTTGTAGCACTAAAATGCTGAATAACCTTTCCAAGGTCATTTATCTAGTGAGCATTGGTGCCAGGATACAGATTCAGACTGTCTGACTTCAGATTCTGAGCTGCAAGTCCATCTGTCTCAAAAAAAGCGGAAGACTGGCTTTCATCTGGGAGTATACACTACCAGTGGAGAAGAAAATGGGAACCCACTCCAGTATTATTGCCTGGAAAAACCCATGGACAGAAGAGCCTGGTGGGCTACATCCATGGGGTCACAAAAGTTGGACACGACTTGGTGCCTAAACCACCACCACTGCTGCTGCTGCTGCTCAGTCGCGTCAGTCGTGTCCGACTCTGTGCGACCCCAGAGACAGCAGCCCGCCAGGCTCCCCCATCCCTGGGATTCTCCAGGCAAGAACACTGGAGGGGGTTGCCATTTCCTTTTCCAATACATGAAAGTTAAAAGTGAAAGTGAGGTCGCTCAGTCATGTCCGACTCTCAGTGAGCCCATGGACTACAGCCCACCAGGTTCCTCCATCCATGGGATTTTCCAGGCAAGAGTACAGGAGTGGGGTGCGATTGCCTTCTCCAAACCACCACCACATACACTACTAAAAGAGGATAACATGGGGAATTATGATGTATGAATGGAGAGGTTGCCCTTGGGGGAACAATTTAAGTACTAAGAAAGTGAGATCTGATAGTTTGATCCCCAGCTAGAGGAGAAAGAATGTAATCAATTCTATAACAGTGGTTGGAATTTATTTCATTATGAGAAGTATCCTTCTGGACTACGTGATCTATAAGTTGCATATATGGGGGACTTAAGAAAATATGGGTAAATTTTTTAGAATGCAGTGGTGAGGAAACCACCTGCCAATGCAGGAGATATAAGAGATGTGAGTTTGATCCCTGGGTCAGGAAGATTCCCTGGAAGAAGTTATGGCAACACACTCCAGTATTCTTGCCTAAAGAATCCCATGGGCAGAGAAGCATGGTGGGCTATGGTCCATAGAGATGCAAAGAATCAGATGCAACTGAAGCAACTTAGCACGCATGCACACATGGAAACATATGACGTATTCTCGTATATCTCACAAATACTCCTCCTTTTGGCCATATAAGAATATACTTCCAGTCTTCTTGAATTTAGGCATGGCAACATGATTAATTCTCTTCAAAGAAAAGTGAGAAGTGGGGATGTATGATTCTTCTAAGCTAAGGCACTTGAAATTCTCCAAATAGTTCTCCAGTTTTTTTCTTCCAACATATGGTAGAAAAATGAATGTCTCAATGGTCAAATGAGCTGGCAGCAAGAGAAAAGTAGTTGGGTTGCCTAGTGGTGACTGCTGTGTAATGCCACAAGGAGGATGGCTACCTTGGAGAGTCACCTTCTCTGGCAAGGGAACTATGGTGCTAACTCATCCTCAGAAACACAGAGAGAATGAAAGGAGGGACCAGTTGCAGAGAACATGTAAAGAGGCACAAGCTTAGAATAAACAAGTAGCTCATGGCTGAAAATCAGTGGAAGAGTTTTTTTCTGACTCAGTGCTTCTAATTCTGTTTCTTCTCTGACCACCCGCTATGATGATGCATGCTGTAATTTTATTGAACTTGCTTTATTTTCGTAGTCTTGCTTTTCATGGAACACCTCACCTCTCCAGGAAGTATAATTTGGAAAATGCTTTTCCGGGTCTTATATTTTTTTAATGTGCTTAATTACTATATTAACTATAACCATAACTGTTAATTATCTGTTCTTACTTCAACTGTGTAGATTTATCCATCCAGAGAAATGATGAACACTGGTGAGGAAGATATTAGAATGGCTTACTTTTTATATATTTCTCTCTCAAGATATCCAAACTTCTTCAGGGTGTATTACAATCCATCCATTCATTAATTCATACATATTAATATATACTGATCAGGTGTTACTAGGTCATAGAAATAAAGGGTGCTTGAACAATGTATTCTTAAGTTTCAGGGAAAATTGCAGTCTAATCGTATGGCTTTGAATTATATAGAGTGTAAAGTCATCCAATAATATAGTGGAAACTATTTCTGCCAATAACCTTGCCTTTTGGTGGTCAATCACAGTGATAAAACTTCTAATGTTCAAATCTGCTTGTGAATCTCAGTTCAGTTCAGTTCAGTCGCTCAGTCATGTCCGACTCTTTGCGACCCCAAATATCGAAGCACGCCAGGCCTCCCTGTCCAACACCAACTCCTGGAGTTCACTCAGACTCATGTCCATTGAGTCGGTGATACCATCCAGCCATCTCATCCTCGGTCGTCCCCTTCTCCTCCTGCCCCCAATCCCTCCCAGCATCAGAGTCTTTTCCAATGAGTCAACTCTTTGCATGAGGTGGCCAAAGGACTGGAGTTTCAGCTTTAGCATCATTCCGTCCAAAGAAAACCTAGGGCTGATCTCTTTCAGAAAGGACTGGTTGGATCTCCTTGCAGTCCAAGGGACTCTCAAGAGTCTTCTCCAACACCACAGTTCAAAAGCATCAATTCTTTGGCACTCAGCCTTCTTCACAGTCCAACTCTCACATCCATACATGACCAATGGAAAAACCATAGCCTTGACTAGATGGACCTTTGTTGGCAAAGTAATGTCTCTGCTTTTGAATATGCTATCTAGATTGGTCATAACTTTTCTTCCAAGGAGTAAGCATCTTTTAATTTCATGGCTGCAGTCACCATCTACAGTGATTTTGGAGCTCCCCCCACCCCCCACCCCGCAAAAAAGTCTGAAACTGTTTCCAGTGTTTCCACATCTATTTCCCATGAAGTGATGGGACTGGATGCCATGATCTTCATTTTCTGAATGTTGAGCTTTAAGCCAGGTTTTTCACTCTCAGCTTTCACTTTCATCAAGAGGCTTTTTAGTTCCTCTTCACTTTCTGCCATAAGGGTGGTGTCATCTGCATATCTGAGGTTATTGGTATTTCTCCCGGCTATCTTGATTCCAGCTTTTGCTTCTTCCAGCCAGGCATTTCTTACGATGTACTCTACATATAAGTTAAATAAGCAGGGTGACAATATACAGCATTGACGTACTCCTTTTCCTATTTGGAATCAGTCTGCTGTTCCACGCCCAGTTCTAACTGTTGCTTCCTGACCTGCATATAGGTTTCTCAAGAGGCAGGTCAGGTGGTTTGGTATTCCCATCTCTTTCAGAATTTTCCACAGTTTATTGTGATCCACAAAGTCAAAGGCTTTGGCATAGTCAACAAAGCAGAAGTAGATGTTTTTCTGGAACTCTCTTGCTTTTTCCATGATCCAGCGGATGTTGGCAATTTGCTGGCATATTGAGTGCAGCACTTTCACAGCATTATCTTTCAGGATTTGGAACAGCTCAACTGGAATTCCATCACCTCTACTAACTTCGTTTGTAGTGATGCTTTCTAAGGCCCACTTGACTTCACATCCAGAATGCCTGGCTCTAGGTGAGTGATCACACCATTGTGATTATCTGGGTCATGAAGATCTTTTTTGTACAGTTCTTCTGTGTATTCTTGCCACCTCTTTCTAATATCTTTTGCTTCTGTTAGGTCCATACCATTTCTGTCTTTTATCGAGCCCATCTTTGCATGAAATGTTCCCTTGGTATCTCTCATTTTCTTGAAGAGATCTCTAGTCTTTCCCATTCTCTTGTTTTCCTCTATTTCTTTGCATTGATCGCTGAAGAAGGCTTTCTTATCTCTTCTTGCTATTCTTTGGAACTCTGCATTCAGATGCTTATATCTTTCCTTTTCTCCTTTGCTTTTTGCTTCTCTTCTTTTCACAGCTATCTGTAAGCCCTCCCCAGACAGCCATTTGCTTTTTTGCATTTCTTTTCCATGGGGATGGTCTTGATCTCTGTCTCCTGTACAATGTCACGAACCTCATTTCATAGTTCCTCAGGCACTCTATCTATCAGATCTAGGCCCTTAAATCTATTTCTCACTTCCACTGTATAATCATAAGGGATTTGATTTAGGTCATACCTGAATGGTCTAGCAGTTTTCCCTACTTTCTTCAATTTCAGTCTGAATTTTGTAATAAGGAGTTCATGATCTAAGCCGCAGTCAGCTCCTGGTCTTGTTTTTGTTGACTGTATAGAACTTCTCCATCTTTGGCTGCAAAGAATATAATCAATCTGATTTCGGTATTGATCATCTGGTGATGTCCATGTGTAGAGTCGGGTTGTTGGAAGAGGGTGTTTGCTATGACCAGTGCATTTTCTTGGCAAAACTCTATTAGTCTTTGCCCTGCTTCATTCCACATTCCAAGGCCAAATTTGCCTGTTACTCCAGGTGTTTCTTGACTTCCTACTTTTGCATTCCAGTCCCCTATAATGAAAAGGACATCTTTTTTGGGTGTTAGTTCTAAAAGATCTTGTAGGTCTTCATAGAACCGTTCAACTTCAGCTTCTTCAGCATTACTGGTTGGGTCATAGACTTGGATTACTGTGATATTGAATGGTTTGCCTTGGAAACGAACACAGATCATTCTGTCATTTTTGAGATTGCATCCAAGTACTGCATTTTGGACTCTTTTGTTGATCATGATGGCTACTCCATTTCTTCTGAGGGATTCCTGCCTGCAGTAGTAGATATAATGGTCATCTGAGTTAAATTCACCTGTTCCAGTCCATTTCAGTTCGCTGATTCCTAGAATGTCAACGTTCACTCTTGCCATTTCCTGCTTGACAACTTCCAATTTGCCTTGATTCATGGACCTGACATTCCAGGTTCCTATGCAATATTGCTCTTTATAGCATCAGGCCTTGCTTCTCTCACCTGTCACATCCACAGCTGGGTATTGTTTTTGCTTTGGCTCCATCCCTTCATTCTTTCTGGAGTTATTTCTCCACTGATCTCCAGTAGCATATTGGGCACCTACTGACCTGGGGAGTTCCTCTTTCAGTATCCTATCATTTTGCCTTTTCATACTGTTCATGGGATTCTCAAGGAAAGAATACTGAAGTGGTTTGCCATTCCCTTCTCCAGTGGACCACATTCTGTCAGACCTCTCCACCATGACCTGCCCATCTTGGGTGGCCCCATGGGTATGGCTTAGTTTCATTGGGTTAGACAAGGCTGTGGTCCTAGTGTGATCAGATTGACTAGTTATCTGTGAGTATGGTTTCAGTGTGTCAGCCCTCTGATGCCCTCTTGCAACACCTACCACCTTACTTGGGGTTCTTTTACCTTGGACGGGAGGTATCTCTTCACGGCTGCTCCAGCAAAGCACAGCCACTGCTCCTTACTTTGGATGAGGGGTATCTCCTCACCGCCGCCCCTCCTGACCTTGAACGTGGAATAGCTCCTCTAGGCTCTCCTGTGCCTGTAGCCACCACTCCTCGGTTGGTGAATCTCATCAATACTCAATTTATAGAACAGTACAGAAATAAAAAGACATGAGAAACAGTACTTACACAGACATAATATTTTCTTGCCCATCAATTTTTATTGCTTTTGAGAAAAGATAGACACATGGAAAATTAAATCCTATCAAATGTGTTGCCATAAGACCTGTTCATGAATTGCAACGAAAAACCAGGAAAGGAGAATGTTTCTTTCTTCATTCGTGTCAGGGCCACTGTGGCTTGATTGTTATATAAGAAAAAAGGACTTGCTAATATTCTTGGTCAGAGATGGAGAAATGGATTTCAAAGAAATTACAAGTAGAAATATCTACTTCTGTGATCCAAAGAAGTGATCTCTCGATTCTCCTACTTTCTTTCTTTATTTTTTCTTTCTTGTAATGACTTCTCACAGTTTCTGTTCTCCTGTGTCACAAAGATATCTAAAATGTGCTGCCTGTTTTTCTGTTTTCAACCTCCTCTGGGTAGTAAAAGAAGTGAGGATTTCCCAAGGAAAGCTAGTTCTCTCTCTTTTTCAGTGTCAACATTTTTCTCTCTGTTTTTGACAGTGCAGGATTTGGAGATTCATGGAAACATGACCATGGTTCTTTCTTAGACTTTAACCTCTAGGATGAACAGGAAATAGGTGGTCAGAATTTTAAGACATTCACTGCTGGCTGGAATCACAGGGAAGCTGTCAGTGGTAAGCAGGAGATGAGAGCTAAGTTTTGGAGTAGGACAGGCAAAGAGGAGATGGGAGCATATTTTTAAAATGCTGAACAAGAAGTGAACCTAGACAATTAAAGTAGGTACAGAAGTTGAAAAATTTCCAACACAGTACTTGGGACCCTGTAGAAAATCGAGTGAGGAAATATTGAAATAACACCTCGGAGGTGAAATGTGAGCTTCTAGGAATTTAGTCACTGGAGAACTTTGTGCTGGGCAATGAGTTGGTATTCCCTTTTGTCATCCCACCCTCCTCTCCAACTCATACAGTTTCACTTTAGGCATACCATAAATTCTCAGGAAAGTGCTTTACATTCACTCTCTCACTTTTATATTTCTCATCCACTTGTCAACCCACAAGGTCTAGCTTCTCTTCCTATTGCCCTATTAAAAGGTCATTTATACCTGCTGCTGCTGCTGCTAAGTCGCTTCAGGCGTGTCCAACTCTGTGAGACCCCAGAGATGGCAGCCCACCAGGCTCCCCCACCCCTGGGATTCTCCAGGCAAGAACACTGGAGTGGGTTGCCATTTTCTCCTCCAATGCATGAAAGTGAAAGGGAAGTCGCTCAGTCATGTCCAACTTTGTGCGACCCCAGAGATGGCAGCTCACCAGGCTCCCCCCGTCCCTGGGATTCTCCAGGCAAGAACTCATTTATACCTAAGTGGTCCCTATTCCTCCTATGATGATGTGATCTTTCACCTTCATTTCAACTTTTATTTTTCTTATAACACTCTACCACTCAGAATTTTTTTAAACACCATAGATCTTTGTTATAGCTACTAATTTAATGATCCTCTCCCTTCTTAAATTCTTACAATAGAATATCTTGTACCAGCTGGCTTCTAAGTGGGATTGCTAGCCGTGGGTTTGTGATCCCATCATCTTTCACTCAGACATTTAAACGTTCATCTGTCCATTTCTCTCTCTCTCTTTTTTTTTTTTTTTGCTTAAAGTTTTCCATTAGTCTCCCATTACAATAAAATTCAAAGCCTACCAGGCTGTATTTAATCTCTCTTCATCTTCACCTCATAGCATCTCCTATATTTCACTTTAAGCTTCAGTCGTGCAGAGACTTTCCAAATACTCCCCAGTTTTTTCCCTACCTCAGATCTTCTGCTGCTCCCTGAGCCTAGAGTCATACAAGCTCTTGTCCAGTATTATAGCACTTACTTATTTCCTTTATAGCACCTATGATTTTAGGATTTTAGGAACTTAGTTTTTGTGAAGCTTAATTCATATGAAGCTAACATTTATTATTGTTTCCACATTAAAATGTAAGATCATTGAATGTAGGAACATTACTAGTTCTTTCCACCTTGTTCTTAGAGCTTAAAAAACTGGTACATAGTCAAATCAATATGTCTTGAATGAATGAATATTTGTTGTAAAGCAATGGATCTTACTGTGGTTTATATATATATATATATATGGTTGCCTCGGGTCCTAGCTGTGGCATATGAGATTTTTATTGTTATTTTTTTTGTGGCGCACAGACTCTCTAGTTTCTGTACAAGAACTTAGCTGCCCTGAGGCATATGGGCTCTTAGTTCCTGGAGCAGTGATCAGATGCGTGTTCCCTGGATTGAAAGGCAGATTCTTAACCACTGGACAACCAGGGAAGTTCCATACTGTGTATTTTTGAGTGAAGTATTTTCAAAACAGATAATCAATTTGCAAGTTAGATTTCTAATTTTTCTTTTTTAAAGAATTTAAATTAAATAAATGCCACACTTCTTACCATTACTTACATTTATATTTATTTTTCCTCAGTATATTTGGCATTTTGATTTTAAAATATCATTTTTATTAATACGCTATGTTGTCAGTCATTCATCTATTGAATCCTCAGTCATACTGTGCCCAACAGCATTTACAAATGGGTTGTTGTTGTTTAGTCTCTAAGTAATTTCTGACTCTTTTGTGACCCCATGGACTGTAGCCTGCCTGGCTCCTCTGTTCATGGGGATTCTCCAGGAAGAAAACTGGAGTGGGTTGTCATTCCCCTCTCAAGGGATCTTTCCAACCCAGGAACTGAATCAGTGTCTCCTGCATTAGCAAGCAGATTCTTTACTATTGAGCGACCTAGGAAGCCCTTACAAATGGGTACAGAGTATAAAAAGATGCATCATATTCTACTTTGAAAATCCAAAAAGTAGCCTGTACTAACTTTATCTTTTTCTAAAAGCAATTAGTCTAGTCAAGGCTATGGTTTTTCCAGTGGTCATGTATGGATGTGAGAGTTGGACTGTGAAGAAAGCTGAGCACCAAAGAATTGATGCTTTTGAACTATGGTGTTGAAGGAGACTATTGAGAGTCCCTTAGACTGCAAGGAGATCCAACCAGTCCATCCTAAAGGAGATCAGTCCTGGGTGTTCATTGGAAGGACTGATGTTGAAACTGAAACTCCAATACTATGGCCACCTCATGTGAAGAGCTGACTCATTTGAAAAGACCCTGATGAGATGGCTAGATGGCATCATGGACTCGATGGATGTGAGTCTGAGTGAATTCCGGGAGATGGTGATGGAGAAGGAGGCCTGGCGTGCTGCGATTCATGGGGTCACAAAGAGTCGGACATGACTGAGTGACTGAACTGAACTGACTGAACTGAACTGATGCTGGAAAAGACTGAGGGCAGGAAGAGAAGGGGACGACAGAGGATGAGATGGTTGGGTGGCATCCTCAACTTGATGGACATGGGTTTGGGTGGACTCCAGGAGTTGGTAATAGACAGGAGGGCCTGGCGTGCTTGGTACATGGGGTCACAAAGAGTCGGACACGACTGAGTGACTGAACTGAACTGAACTGAAAAGCAATTAAGTGTTCATGATATTTGCTTAAAGCCTAATGAATACCAATAGTTCTTTTCACTTTTGACTTTTTAAACATGAAATTTAACACAGGCCTTCTGTGTTAAGCAAATGAATGAAACAGAAACTTCAGGAAGAAAATCACCCAAAATGCAAATTTAAATACATATACATGTATGTGAAAAAGTATGTGTATACATATATTGCACACACACACACACACACACACAAACATATACATGAAGAAATAAGATTCAGGATTTCAAAAGCTGGTAAAATAGATGACTTTTAAGGACTTTTCAAACTTTGAAGCACAGCATTTGATGAATTGCATCTATTGTCTAAGAGTGACCAGAAATCACTGAGATCAAGTGGACATTTTCACTCATTTGATTCAATTGAGTCTGTTTTGAAATTCAACAAATTCACTCAACTGTATGGATGCCTGCTGCACACCAGGCTGGGTGCCAGGTAATGAGGATTCCAAGATGAAGGAAGCATATGCCCTGCCCTGGGACATTTCATAATCTTGTAAATGAGACTATCATGACAAACAAAATAGGTGTTGTATCTATAGTATGAGAAAAATTCAGGTTCAGACATAATACATGAAAAGATGTCCACGTAGAATACTTTGTGTGGTAAGGAGATGTTATCAGAGAAGTTTACTTAATGCAGCACAATAAATAAATAATACTTTAATTGTAGTCACTGGTGTATTTCACCTCTCAGTTTAGTTAATGAAATGCTCTATTTAAATTCACATCCATCAGTTTACCCGTTATTTTTCCAAGGGCTTGAGGATATGACCATCCGTTCTTTCCTCCTCCAGTTCTGTTCAGTGTCACCTCACACTCAGTCTAAATTGTGAATAAAACTCAATTGTGTCCTAGGGCTTCCCAGGTGACTCAGTGGTAAAGAATTCCCCTGTTAATGCAGGGGAAGCAGGAGATGCTGGTTCGATCCTTGGGTCAGGAAAATCCCCTGGAGAAGAAAATGTCAACCTGCTCCAGTATTCTTGCCTAGAGAATCCCATGGACAGAGGAGCCTGGCAGGCTACAGTCCATGGGGTTGTAGAATCAGACATGACTGAGCAATTGAGCATTAGAAATCCCTATTTCACCATTGATTGATAGGTTAATTTCACTGTGCTGAAACCCTTATCCAGTGCCCCGGAAATATAAGTATAAGCAAAGCTTCAGTCTTTTGCTTTAATCTGCCCCGAATTATTTTGGTCCATGCAACAGCTATACTGGGTGGTTTTCTCTTCCATCTACAGTTCCTTCTTGGGGACTAGACCTCTTATTCTAAGGCACCCATTTCCTTATGTCCAGATAGACTTTCTAACTTTTTCCAGCTCTCTCTTTAATGACAACCTTAATTTCCAGAACTCTCACTATTTGCTTTATTCCTAAAGTTATGAAAACATTCCAAAATAAAACAACATTTTCCATTTAACCTAAGCATCTCTTCTTCTATTGACAGAAATGTCTGTTTAACACTCCATAATATCATATTGCTTTAATTTGAATGTCACATAACTTATTGGATCCATTCAAATATCAAGTTCAAGGGAACCATGCATTCTAGAGAGCTATTAAGATGTGTTGGTTATCAAGATGCAAACAATTGAACAGTTCTAACCCTGAGTTTTCTCTTGACATTTTTTCCCCTCTGATTTCCTTTTGTGTTTTCAGCATACCCAAGCACTGTGTTTGCTTGAGTAACAAGAAGAAATCCCAAGGAACTGTTTCAATCATAATCAGATAGAAAAAAAGAATATTATTTAATAACTAATTTAAAATTTATCCTAATAGGTCAATGTATGCTAAATAATTCCTATGTCCAATGTACTGTTAGTTCATGGATACACTAATAGTACTCGACAAAAGACAAGTTGCAGACTTGGTTGTACTTCATTATTTGATTTTGGGAAATTTGTAAATCTTGTAAACACAGATATCAAGTAGGTTGTGATAAAGGATTTTGGATGCATGGGTGGTTTGTTTTGCTTTTTGGTCACCACATCCTGATACCTAATGTGTTCTGAGCACAAATGATGTTTTGAAATTTGCACTGAGATGCTTTTTTCTTAGTGAAAATTTAACTAACCAAAGGAACGGAAGACACAGTGTAAAACAGTAGAAAGAACATCCAGTTTTCTGCCATGAGGTTCTTTTATCTTTTCTGTTTATTCATTGATTCTTATTTATTTGGAAGTTACATATCCCTTTGGGAAACTAATAAGAATATAAGTTCTTTTTCCATAAAAAGTTGATATATAGTCTCTGGCAATTATTAATCATTGTTTCTTAACTTCAACCCCATTCTCTATGCCCTGCTTGCTGATTATGGAGCTGGGACTCAGAGCACTGCATTTCTGCTCTGTCAGCTGTCTTTCTGCTTGACTCTGCCAGTAAAAGGTATCAGAGGCGGCTTTCAAGGCTGGAGGAGAAAGAGGCTTGTTCCTTCCTGTCTGCCTTACATGGGCTTCCTTTCTGCTCGTGTTCCTGTGAGCATCACTGCTGCATCTCCTCACCCTGGAGGCAGCAGCTATTTCTGTAGCAGCAGCTGAATGCAGTCAGCACTTTCGCCAACAGTTGCAGAATCGGCCACATCTTGTTTTCCGTCCAGGGACACCAGTTCAGTCCCTCCTGAAAGGTCTGAGTTTCAGCTCCCAGAGGCCCTTCCTTTAAGTTTCTAAGTTTTTGTCATTGTCCCCTTGTTTCCTGAGCATTTGGGATCATGGTTTGTTGTTTTCTTTTTTAATAGTAGCTACCTTTATGATAGATACCTTAGCATTTTGTTTTCATTCTTTATTTTATTTAACACTTCCTTAAATCTTTCCATTCAAGTAGCTGGCATGATTTTGGTCAAATAGGCTCTGGCTGATAAATATTTTCACAAAACCAAAAATTTTTCCTTTAATTTTCCTAGGTGTCCTTTAATTTATCCTAGATTAAGAAGTGCTTAATCATTGGATCTATAAATCTGTGTATGTCCCAATAAAATTCAGTGATTATTAAGGATATATGATTGGGGACATCATAATGACAGAGAATGATTAATGAAAATATCAGTGAAAATATAAGAAATAATTGTGAAGATGTAAAGTAATCATTAAGACCATTCTGTACCTATTTTGAACCCGAAATGGATTAAAAAAGAAGTGATTATTTATAGGGAAGCAGAAGAATAAAAAGGAAAAAATTTGTATGATGAAAGTGGGGGAGTATTCTTGGCATATGGGCCGTAGGAACAGAGTGCAGATTTTGACCAGCTGAAGGCAAAATCATCTGAGTGAAAAAACATCTATCAGAAAGATTATGTTATAAATGCATGTAAAAGAATTGCAGGGGAAAATTTTTCAAAATAACCAGGTACCTGTGGAGTCACTTTTGATATGACACAGCATTTCTTATCATAGAAATACAGTTGTTCAAATTTAGAACTCATAGTAGATTTTTTTACAAGATTCTGGCAGTAATTCCTGCACATCCATAACTGTCAGGAGAGTAATTGCATTGTCACTATTAGGAGGTGGTTATCAGCACACTGCTTTTATAACAGAGGAAATCCCATCTGTGAAATCTCAACTCTCCGAATTCTTTCATTTTTAAAGGTTAAAAAAAAAAAAAAAAACCTAGTCCTTCTCCTCTGAGACCCCTACTCCAATAAGGGTGACAGAATCAAATTTAACAAAATTTAAAAGTGAAAAGTTAAAGTGAAAGTCACTCAATCATGTCCAACTCTCTGCAACCCCATGGACTATACAGTTCATGGAATTCTCCAGGCCAGAATATTGGGGTGGGTAGCCTTTCCCTTCTCCAGTGGATCTTCCCATCCCAGGGATTGAACCCAGGTCTCCCACATTGCAGAAAGATTCTTTACCAGCTGAGCCACACGAATACTGGTGTGGGTAGCCTATCCATTCTCCAGGGGATCTTCCTGATCCAGGAATTGAACTAGGGTGTCCTGCATTGTAGGTGGATTCTTTACCAACTGAGCTATCAGGGAAGCCCTGATAAACTTGACTAAGTCATATAAGGAGGTAAGGGATAAATTAGTGCTAAAATTAAGGGTAGTCCAGGACACACTAATGACATTATTTCTCATTGTCTTTCCAAATATAATTGTACGCCTGGGGACAAGAACCATCTTTGAATCAACCCTCTTTCTGTTGCATCTCACTGTTGTTGAATGCACTCAATGGGTCAAGAAAGAACAAATTTGGAAAGCCTTATTCTGACCTTTAGTCCAGGCCGCTGGGAGTGTGGTTGAGTAATGAGAAGCTCCATTGGATCATCCTTGGGCAACACAGTTCAAAGTGACTGCCACTGAATGTATTTCTCTTCCCTTAACTATTATAAAGAGGGGAAAATACACAGAAAGGAGAAATGTTTAGAAGGGAAACCTAATCAATATAGGCATTATTGCAAAGAAAACATTCTACTCCTTCCTAGGTGATAACAGAGAGGATATTAGAGACTGGTTTATTTAAGTTTTCCCCACTGATTGGGGAGCAGGTGAGATAATCACTTTTCTTATCATACTTTGCTTCCCTTCCTGTCCTCTTGGGCCAACAGCTCAGGTCCATCCCTCAGTTTAGTTCAGTTCAGTTCAGTTCATTCGCTCAGTCATGTCTGACCCTTTGTGACCCCATGGACTGCAGCATGCCAGACCTCCCTGTCCATCACCAACTCCCGGAGTTAACTCAAACTCATGTCCATCCCTAGGAAGGTTCAAGCTGTGTGGTTCAACATAATTGCCTCTAACCGCCTGTGAGCACTGAAATTTAAGTTGATTTAATGAACTACATTTCTAAAGATGTTAGTTTCTCCATTGCACAGATTAACTTTCAAGTTCAGTAGCCACATGTAGTTAGTGGCTGCATCTTAGACAACTCAATGTCCATCATCTTAGTGTTCCAAAGAACACATCTGTCATTTCAGAAAGTTCCCTGGGACAGTGTAGACTCGAAAGCATCAACCTAGTAAAACATGCAAAGTATGTTTTTTCTATTTTCCATCCCTATTAACCTAGCATGTTAAAAAAAATTGCGCTTGTAGCAAATTATTTTTTTTTCCAAATTGTTGGAAGAAAATGGAGGGACAGAAAATTTATTAATGCCTCAGGTAGCATAGGGGTTTCTCAGGTGGCTCTAGTGGTAAAGAACCCACCTGCCAATGCAAGACGTATAAGAAACATAGGTTCAGTCCCTGGGTTGGGACGATCCCATGGCAGAGGGCATGGCAACCCACTCCAGTATTCTTGCCCGGAGAATTTCATGGACAGAGAAAGAAGTCTGGCAGTCTACGGTCCATACTATTGCAAAATGTGAGACACGACTAAAACAACATAGCGTTCACACATGCAAGTAGTGTAGCCAAAGCATTCGAGCTGAAGGGTTGTCCTTGAGAGTGATAGATAATGTATTTTCCAAAGCCTTAAAACAGAAGATTTGGGAACCATTTGCAGGGACTTGCCTTATGAAGTAGTAGTGCCACCAAGTGTCAGGTGAAAGAGGTTAAATTTTTGGAAAATACCTGATAAAAATTCTGACTTAAAAGGATTAACAGAATTAACCATAGTGGCCATTAAGCTTGAATAGATAGAATCACATTTCAAAGCCTTATGTATCATTATTTATTTAGTTTAGAACACAGTAAAGATGGATATAGTTACAAATATTCTGTGCTTAATGTCTTTTTTATTTTAGATAAAAGAGATATACAGCATAATCATTTGAAATGGCTTATTGGTTTTCTCTTGTACTTTCAAGTATGTTTAGATACTTTGAAATGTCCAACACTGCAGTTGTGTATGGCATGCGTTTAAGAATTTTTTAATCAGGGGCTTTGCCACTGCCTGTGATCTTCTGTATCTTTCTGATTCTACTTCATTTTGCCAATCCTTACACCCTACCTTCTCTCCCTTCACACCTTGTCGATCACCGTCTGTCTTTGTGGAGATTTTCATCCAAATCATGACTTGCATTTTATGACTGGGAAAGCCATAGACAGAAAAAAATGATGGTTTTCATTTTCTGTGTTGTCTTTGTCTCAGATTGAGGGAGGAAAAGTCCAGGGTTTCTCCACCTCATTTATAACTGCAGCAGAAACCTAATTTTACTTGTCCTCCGTTGCCATGGTTACAAGTTTTCCGATTTCAACAGGTCAGTACAAGCTTTCAGTTTACATAAGGTCGTGGGTAATTCATCTCAGCATTGCAATAACAAAAACCCAGCTCTTCTCTCCAGTTTTAAAAGGATAATCTATCAAACCTCTGAAAGCACAATTAGTTCTGATTTCCATAATTTATTATTCTCATTCTCATTCTCTTGTTTGTGGCTTTGTGCTTATGTTTAAGTACTTCAAAATAAGAGGTGCTGGTGTATAGCAACCGTTAACAGTTCTCTATACTACTAGAGATCTAAACTGTCTATTTTGCTAACAATACTCCATTTATTTTGTGATGAATATATTCAATAAAGCTTCACTTAAAAAATATAATATAGGTCAGATGGGAGAAGTTTTTGTCAAGTATTAATATATCTACTGATACATTGTTCTCATTGTTCATCAGCTATAGGCATGTTGTTGGTTTTTGTTATACCCAATGAAAGAAAATAATGGAAATCATAATACTAACTATATTGAAGTTATGGCCAGGTGGGATTCTCCTCCTTTGAGGGCAAGAAAAGATTCTGAGTGGGGAAAATGGGGGAGAATAAGTGAGAATCTTTGTAATAAGAAGCAGAGGGAAGATTATCCATTATGTGGGAGAACCAAGGTATGAATAGATTTTAAAATCATACATGTATGCACACATGTACACACATAATATGTATATATTTGTACATACATGTATGATTTTAATATATTGTGTGTACATGCATACACATGTATGTACACATACAGTCTTTACTTAGAAAGGAGATGGGTTTATATTCGTATTTTTATTTGCATAAAATAGGGATCAGGCAACAAAATTTCAAACACTAAGGAGTAGTGTGACTTCGGAGAACTGAAAGAACTAATTCATATAAAAGTGTTTAGATTGATGTTTTTCAACCTTATAGTAGCTAAATAGGTAGTATGACCATATATCTCTGTATGCCAGGGGACTGACTGTCAGGTTTCATGCCTACTGTCACTTTCAAATGCATCTTGTTTTGCACTATGGATCACATGGCCATCTTACAAACCCAACATAGCAGAGTGACCCATATTGACCAGCGTGCCAGTTTGGAATCCCTTGTACTAAAGTCTTCCCAAACAGTGTTATACAAGATAAGTTAGTCAAAATCTATTCCTAAAATATAAGTATGCTATAAAAATTAGTTCATATAAGAAACGTGATTTTTATAATAAGGGGCAGTAATATGAATATAATTGCTTTGTTGAGAAATTTTTCAAATATCGTTATAGTTGACAGCATTTGTGAATTTCTCAATTTTTCATGATTTGTGTAAGTTAGTTAAGATGGATCTTTCCTGTACATAAGGTGCTAACTTCTTCTGAACCCCCCATCTAGTGTTATTACTCCTATTTTGTCTTTTTGGGTTAATTCAGTAACTTTTGTACCCTTTGTGGGCTCTGGTTAAAGAATTTGCCTGCCAATACAGGAAATATAAGAGACATGGGTTCTATCTCTGCATCAGGAAGATCCCCTGGAGGAGGAAATGGCATTCCACTCCAATGTTCTCGACTGAAGAATCCCATGGACAGAGGAGCCTGGCAACTTAAACACACACACACACACACACACACACACAGAATCCCCCTACATAAGAACAAAGATGTTGTGGTTGAAGATATTAGATGGAGGCCTCCAAATTGTTCTTCTGCATTCCTTTGTCTGTTCTGCTTTCCACCAAACTGGTCCCAAGAAAACTCTCTAGACCTCTATGTCTCTGAAAACATAATCTCAAAGAAGCACCATTATGAAAGCATAATCTCAAAGAAATCTCTAATGGGAAAAATAATAGACTTTAAAGTTAGACTTTGGGATTCCATCTCATGGAGAAGGAAATGGCAACCCACTCCAGTGTTCTTGCCTGGAGAATCCCAGGGATGGAGGAGCCTAGTGGGCTGCCGTCTTGGGGTCGCACAGTCAGACACAACTGAAGCGACTTAACAGCAGTAGCAGCATTCCATCTCAATGTTTAGAAATTGTGTGTCCATGGATGTAGCTTAAACTTGGTTACTCTTTAATATATTTGAGATGTAGAGATGGTGTACAGAATTCATGATAAATAGTATTCCTAGTGCGTGTGGATGTTTCTCAAGATTTACAATTCTGGGCCAGCAAATTTGCCAATAGGACAGCTTAATGACAGAGCTGAACTGAATGACAGAGCTACACTTTGGCTTCTCATTTCTTCATGCATAACATACCTTTGATAAGTTAACTGTTATCATTTAAGAGGGGTTGTAGCAACTAACTCTCTTTATTTCCCTCCCTACATTTGTGATTCTCACTTTGCCGGTGAATCAGAATCACTGTGGATCTTCTTTTAACTAAATAGGTCAGTTGATACTCAGAACCTACTGATTGAGGATTCTCAGTGTTTGGACCAATAAATCTGATTGTAAAGCTGCAGAATTGGCCACTGTTAGAACGACTGCTCTGAATTCTCTTATACAACTATTTTTTTCCTCTTTCCAAAGTCGATGTATTCATCAGTTCCCATTCTTTCCTTAAGCCCGACTTAAAATATTTATTTGTGCATGGTAAATTGGATAAGCAACAGTTAGAACTGGACATGGAACAACAGACTGGTTCCAAATAGGAGAAGGAGTATGTCAAGGCTGTATATTGTCACCCTGCTTATTTAACTTCTATGCAGAGTACATCATGAGAAACACTGGACTGGAAGAAGCACAAGCTGGAATCAAGATTACCAGGAGAAATATCAATAACCTCAAATATGCAGATAACACCACCCTTATGGCAGAAAGTGAAGAAGAACTAAAAAGCCTCTTGATGAAAATGAAAGAGGAGAGTGAAAAAGTTGGCTTAAAGCTCAACATTCAGAAAATGAAGATCATGGCATCTGGTCCCATCACTTCATGGGAAATAGATTGGGAAACAGTGGAAACAGTCTCAGACTTTATTTTTTTGGGGGCTCCAAAATCACTGCAGATGGTGACTGCAGCCATGAAATTAAAAGACGCTTACCCCTTGGAAGAAAAGTTATGACCAACCTAGATAGCATATTGAAAAGCAGAGACATTACTTTGCCAACAAAGGTCCCTCTAGTCAAGACTGCCCTGCTTCCCTGGTGGCTCAGAGGTTAAAGCATTTGCCTCCAATGCGGGAGACCCGGGTTCGATCCCTGGGTTGGGAAGATCCCCTGCAGAAGGAAATGGCAATCCACTCCAGTATTCTTGCCTGGAGAATCCCATGGACGGAGAAGCCTAGTAGGTTACAGTCCACGGGGTCACAAAGAGTCAGACACGACTGAGCAACTTCACCTTACTTCACCTTAGTCAAGGCTATGGTTTTTCCTATGATCATGTATGGATGTGAGAGTTGGCCTGTGAAGAAGGCTGAGCGCCAAAGAATTGATGCTTTTGAACTGTGGTGTTCGGGAAGACTCGAGAGTCCCTTGAACTGAAAGGAGATCCAACCAATCCATTCTGAAGGAGATCAGCCTTGGGATTTCTTTGGAGGGAATGATGCTGAAGCTGAAACTCCAGTAGTTTGGCCACATCATGCAAAGAGTTGACTCATTGGAAAAGACTCTGATGCTGGGAGGGATTGGGGGCAGGAGGAGAAGGGGACGACAGAGGATGAGATGGCTGGATGGCATCACTGACTCGATGGACGTGAGTCTGAGTGAACTCAGAGAGTTGGTGATGGAGAGGGAGGCCTGGCGTGCTGCGATTCATCGGGTCGCAAAGAGTCGGACACGACTGAGCGACTGAACTGACCTGAACTGCAATTGCCTAAGAGCACAATCTTTTGTAGCTAGCATGTCTATATGTAAGTCCTGGTGCTACCAATGATCAGCTAACTATCACTAGACACTTTCCATCTTTGGGCTTCACTTGCCTCATCTGAAAAATCGGTTTATGGCAAGCAGCAAGCAAGCAGTTAGATGAGTGCTTTGAACCTAGTAAATCATTAACAATGCTAATTCTCATCATCAGAATTACTTGGGTGTTCTTTTCTTTTCATTTGACATCTAACCTTGAAATCATTTTTTTTTCTCCTCTTAAAAACAAAAGGAAAAATAACAGAAGCCAAACACAGCTTTTCTCTTACATTTGCATAATTTTAAATTATGACTCTGATTCTCCAAGTAATACAGATTCAAAACTTTGGAGACATTTTATCCATTTCTGTTCAACTTTTATTTGCCACAAGGGATGTGCTCTTATTACTTAGCATCTGTAATACAGAAATATCCTGTTGACTGTGCCTGAGGTTTCAATCTCTTTAATTCCATTGTTTAAATCTCCCTCTGAATAATGTTCCTAGGTACCATATTTTGTGATCATTTTACTCCCTAGGTCAAAAAACATTTAAGATGTTCCAGTGCCTGTGAAACAAAACATAATTTCCTTAGTATGGACTTCAAGTATAATCCTAATAAATGATCAAAGTAGAGCTATGATAGGAGAAGGAAATGGCACTCCACTCCAGTACTTTTGCCTGAAAAATCCCATGGACAGAGCAGCCTGGTAGGCTGCAGTCCATGGGGTCGCACAGAGTCGGACACGACTGAAGCGACTTAGCAGCAGCAGCAGAGCTATGATAGTAGAAGCATTGCCATTGGTCAGGAATCTGAAGTTATGATTCTTATAAAGCTATACGTCGTGATACTTCAGGATAGTGTTAACAGGCTTCTTATGTCAGCAGTGAGGCATTTGTCTCTGATATATAATCAGAACATTTTACTTTTATCTATTACTCAATCTTTGCTCACTCATGAAGTAGGTCATTTCAACACCTCCCTAATTATTTTGTCAGTAGATATACAGACACAGGTATTGTTTCTAATATTTATAATAGTATAATATATAATGGAATATTATCCAGCCATAAAAAAGAATGAAATTTTTCCATTTGACACAACATGAATGGACCTAAAGAGTATTATGCTAGTGAGATAATTTAAAGAAAAATACCTTATGGCTTCATTTACATATGAAATCTAAAAATTTAAATAAATGAATAAATACAACAAAATAGAAGCAGAGTGGTAGATACAGAGAACAAACAAAACATTGCCAGAGGGGAAGGGGAATGAGGGGATAAAAGAAAAAAGTGAAGGAAATGAAGACTTTTGAACTTCCAGTTACAAAACAAGTGAGTCATGGGAATGAAATGTACATTGCAGAAAATACAGTCATAAACTCTTTTATGGTGATGAGGTAACTAGACTTATAGTGATCATTTTGAAATGTATAGAAATATCAAATCGCTATGTTATGTAACAGGAAACTGACACACTGTTTTAGTTCAATTATACTTTGAAATTAACAAGCAAGTAAACACAGAAAAAGAGATCAGATTTATGGTTACCAGAGGGAAAAGGGGGTGGATAAAGTGGGAATTGGATGAAGGTGATCCAAAGGTCCAAATCTGCAGTTACAAGAAATGCGTACTAGGAATGCAATATACAATCGATTAATATAACTAAAACTCCTGTATGTTATATATGGAAGTTGTTAAGAAAATAGATCCTAGGAGTTCTCATCACAAGGAAAACAAATTTTTTCTTTTTCTTCTATTTTGCATCTATATGATATATATATATATAAATTTATTATAGTAATCATTTCTTGATGTATGTTAAGTTAAATCATTATTTTGCACACTTTAAGCTTATACAGTGCTGTCAATTATATTTCAATAAAACTGGAAGAGAAAATTTTTAAAAGAAAAACAAAAAAGATACTTAAGTAGAAGTTCAATAATGAAAAGGGGGATCTGATAATTAAGTTTCACACTTAAATTAGGCATGTTAAGATACTTAACAAATCTCATATAATACGTATCAAAATGATCAACTGATGTTGGCCATTACATTTTTATTTAGGTAGTCAAATGTTGTCAAGTAGACTTAAATTTAATGCATCATTATACATCCTAAATTAGGTAAAAATAGATATTGGCTTAAACTTTCAATCAATTGTTCCCATAAAATTGCTTAATTAATCAATCCAGTCCCACTGACATTATTGTTTCTCTTACATTTACTAATAGAAACATGATCGCTATCTGAGCTATTCTGATATATCAATTTTCTTGTCTCACTTCATGCAGTCTCACTCAGCCATCTCTGATACTTGCAGCATGTTAATTAATGTGTTTTTTTTAAAATATGTGTTAATATTTTCTAGGGCAGTCCTGTTGTCACAATATTTCATTTTCATAATATCTCTCCTCTTCATTGAAACTTGGGTACTTTAAGACATTTTAAAATAAAGGATTTGCTTATCATTTTTATTAGCGATTATTAGTTTGGGAATATGATGTATTACATTATTCAATTTCTGAGTTTAAATCATTAATATCTGGTCATCTAGTCGACTTCTTTTATGTCAGTCAGTCAGTTCAGCTGCTCAGTCATGTCCAACTCTTTGCAACCCCATGAATCACAGCACACCAGGCCTCCCTGTCCATCACCAACTCCCGGAGTTCACTCAGACTCACGTTCATCGAGTCAGTGATGCCATCCAGCCATCTCATCCTCTGTTGTCCCCTTCTCCTCCTGCCCCCAATCCCTCCCAGCATCAGAGTCTTTTCCAATGAGTCAACTCTTTGCATGAGGTGGCCAGAGTATTGGAGTTTCAGCTTTAGCATCAGTCCTTCCAATGAACACCCAGGACTGGTCTCCTTTAGGATGGACTGGTTGGACCTTCTTGCAGTCCAAGGGACTCTAAGAGTCTTCCCCAACATCACAGTTCAAAAGCATCAATTCTTCAGCACTCAGCTTTCTTCACAGTCCAACTCTCACATCCATACATGACCACTAGAAAAACCATAGCCTTGACTAGATGGACCTTTATTGGCAAAGTAATATCTCTGCTTTTCAATATGCTATCTAGGTTGGTCATAACTTTCCTTCCAAGGAGTAAGCATCTTTTAAATATCTGGTCATCTAGTCGACTCCTTTTATGTATCAGGTGAATTTCATAGTTTTGTCTTATTTTGCTGAACTCCTTTCTTGTAATAGTTATGTTATATTTTTATCTATTTGTATATTTTTATCTATTTATTTATCTGGTACTATTGTAAATAAAATATTTTTATCATAAGTTCTCATTAATTATGTGTGTGTACATATACTCATGTAACACATGTCTGCTAGATTGGGTGACTTTATCCTGTATATTTTAATATACTGAATTCTATCTTTCAATCACTGACTCAATGGACATGAATTTGAGCAAACTCCAGGAGACAGTAGAGGACAGAGGAACCTGGCATACTACAGTCCATGGGGTCACAAAGAGTCGGACATTGACTTAGTGACTGAACAACAACATTCTTCAATCAATATAACATTTAATTAAATCATGTGAACAGAAACAAAATAAGATTAACTTATTAACTGATAATGTGTAGGAAAAAATCTATCTGCATTAGAGAAACTTCAGGAAATTTTTACTTAAAGCAACTCTCAATGATTGGTTGACTTTCATCATGAAATGAAAATAGAATTAGTATAAATGCATATTATGCAAAGGATCAGATAAGTGGTTCAATATTTAAATTTTCAGGATAAATTATGAACACAAGTATCATATTTGTATAAATCAGATGTGTTACAATAAAACCTGCAATCAAACTAAATATAGAAAACTGTTAAAATCTTAAATAGCTAATTTTAAAACTGAAGACCATTTGATTAAATTGCTTCTCCATCAAAGAAAATGTTCATGTGGACAAATTCTAACATATTTTTTAAAACTTAAAGGTGACATACTTCCTACATGTTCATTAGTTTTAGGTGCTGTTATTTTCAAATTGCTTAGAGCATTTGACTTAAGCTGGGTGCAAAGTATGTCACATACATTTTCAACAATGGTGGACACTAAATCTCTTCCACAGATAGTTTTTTAGAGTCCAAAACAGTTCATTCTTTCTCTGCATATCTCCTAGTGCAGGTAAATTCCTACCGATAGGCTTATAGTCACCATTTTCTGAAACCACTTCCTGAACTTGATTTCAAACACCCATGGAAGATTCATGTTGATGTATGGCAAAACCAATACAATATTGTAAAGTAATTAGCCTCCAATTAAAATAAATAAATTTATATTAAAAAAACAAATACTACTGGCTTCTAAAATCCTTTCATGATACATACTGTATAAATCAATAATGATTTTATCTAAAGAAGCGACATTGAGCATTAGTGACATTTTAATTATCTCACTTAACACCAATTACGCTTTAGCTACTGCTGGCTTGATTCAGCAACTTAACAGTGTCAACAGGATCTAATTTCTTTTCATCCTCTACTACATCATCCTAAGTGGGTTAGCTTTTTGTCCTGCTCATACCTCATGGTAACAAGGAAGCCCTTGCCACTCCAGATGTCTCAGTTGCATCTCCAGAAACTATGTTAGGAAGGAATAACATCAGCAAGTTTTTGTCTCACAATGTCAGTTTTTTGGACCTTTTTAAAAGATTCAATTTATGTAAACAAACAAAAAAAGAAACAAAACCTATTCACCCATTTCTGCTTTTGGTTTTGTTTGCAATTAGACAGCAAAAGATTTCTTATATCAAATTGATCAGACCTTAATCACAGTTTCAAAACCTGTGTGTGTGTGTGTGAGTGTGTGTGTGTGTGTGTCTTAGCCACTTAGCCATGTTTCTTTGTGACCCCATGAACTATAGACCGCCATGCTCCTCTGTCCATGGAATTCTCCAGGCAAGAACCCTGGAGTGGGTTTCCATTCATTTCTCCTGGGGATCTTCCCAACCCAGGGGTCAAACCCCCGTCTTCTGCACTGCAGGAAGATTCTTTACCATCTGAGCCACCAGGGAACAGAAGTCAAACCCAACTCTCATTCAGATTGCTGCCTAGTTTATAGATGAGTTCAGAGTCTGGTTATTATACAAGAGGAGAATTGCCTGTTAGGTGAGCAGTCATTTCCTGTCTCTGTTTAGTGTTCTGGGCGGAATTTAGGCAATCCATAAAACATAGAGTTATTAAAATTTTCCAAGATCTTACTATATTTGACAAAGTTAATTCAATTTTCTTTTAACTTGAATGGTATGAGTTCTGTAAGAACAAAATATAAAATAAAATTTAGAAAAAATACATAAGCATATTTGATTAGACAGGAGGCAAAACTGTCAATACAAAGAGGGTGGCATAGGAGTACTGTTATTTCAGATTTAACTAACAAAACCTCATATCTGCCCTCCTAGATGCTCAGTACATCTGAATTAATCCTGTTGGAGGATGGGAATTCTGCCCACAATAGACTTGTAACAGAGACTGCCTTCTCTCTTCCACGGCAACTGCCACAGGTGGGGTTTTTCTCAAGCAGGTCCTAACCAGTATTTCCTTGGATCACATTAAACTCCAAAATAAATTCTGGAGAGATTTAAAAATTGACTAAAAGTGAATATATGCCTTAAGAAAATAACTAATATTTATGTTAATTCTTAAAATGATACCAAAAGGAAACCAGAGAGATTTAAACTTCCAAATTTTAAGCTTTCAGTTTATAAAAAAATACAAGTTTCTGAAATTCAACTTGTTAGTATCTAAAAAATAGATTATTTAATTTGATTCAAAATTCCAAATCTAAGACCTTATAATGAGAAAATAGACTGCTGTGTAACTATGCATGTGAAAATACTTATTTGCAATCTAATAATGGTGGACAAATGGAGAAAGATATGACAATAGAAACTGGTAAAAAAAAAAGCTGCATACATTTGCGGCAAATAAAATGATGTGCATATTTGTTTTAATGGAAAAAAATAGTTATTTTAAATGAAAATACAGTTATAACAACATCATCCATTTTGTGTATAAGCTTATAGGAAACTTTTATGAAAAATGTATACAACATACCAATGATGGTTTTCCTTGCTGCAGAGACTGATTTGTATTCACACAATCTTTTTGAGCTGCTGTATTTCTTCTTTTCTATGAAGAAATTTATTTCATGACTGTTAGTAGCAGAATAAAAATAATGACAGGAGAAAAATATCCTACAAAAAAGAGCTATTGATTTGAATCTAGCCTATAAACATAGGCTGTTACGGGTGAAAGTTAGGGACATCAGGCATCATATAAAGTTTCCGGAACTTAAGATAAACTAAAAAGAGGCTTTATACATGTTTCAATGCCATTCTCTCAAATCATCCCACCCTCTCCTTCTCCCACAGAGTCCAAAAGACTGTTCTATACATCTGTGTCTCTTTTGCTGTCTTGCATGGCGTTGAAACATGTATAATATCATATATGAAACAAATCACCAATCCAGGTTCGATGCAGGATACTGGATGCTTGGGGCTGGTGCACTGGGACAACCCAGAGGGATGGTACGGGGAGGGAGGAGGGAGGGGGGTTCAGGATGGGGAACACGTGTATACCTGTTTCGGATTCATGTTGTATGGCAAAACCAATACAATATTGTAAAGTAATTAGCCTCCAGTTAAAATTAATACATTTATATATTAAAAAAAGAGGCTTTGTGTAGGCCATCTAAGGTAGCACTGCAAAGTTTAAGTGCCAACATCAATGCCAAGAAGTCACCTTTTAGGGTTGTATATGGTTTGCCCTGATGTCCCCATATTTTTTGCTCATCTTGCAGTCTTCAGTGTCACTGGCCGCTTTGTTTTTGGTCATTTGTAGCATTTACCACAAGTTGCAGTTTATTAAAAAAGTTGCAGGATGTTAGATGGGAAAAGAATGGATGAATGACATTAAAATAGAGGGCTTTGGGAAAGAAGAATAAAAAGGCAATAAAGAGAGAAATTGGTGTCTGAGACAAACAGGCTTATGAGAACAGATCAAGATAAACAGTTTGTTACTGAAAGAATAGAACAATAAACATCAGGCACTTCTTTTCTACAGAATCTAGTGAATTTTATATAAGACTGTGACAGCTTAAAGGGACTCATAAAGCGGGAAAGAAAATGAAGTAACAGTATGTGCTTTGAATCACATGGTAAAATAGCAGGATAAGATCACGTGAGAAATCATTAGACGTATAAAAAAGCTGTAATGTAAAATTCATTGATATGTTCTTGTTGGTAACTATTGCCTCTGAAAGCTTAATATGTTTTTTAAAAGGACTAAAGATAAGGCCAAATATCTTCCAGAACACAAAGGAAATTTGTTATTAGATTAAGAAAGCAAAGCTATTATTTCAGTATATGTTTGATGAAACATGTCTTTGTATTCCTAGTTTGCAATATGATTCTTAAGAGTAGCATCACAAACTTTTGCTGAATATAACTGAAAGGATTGTCCATTTATTAGTTGATCATGATGTTTCTCCTCTTCTTTAATGCTTTAATGTAGTTATTGTGTTGAATTGGCTAAGTTGTAAATCTTACCTTAAATTCTTGGGATAACTCCAACTTTGTCTTTATGTTTGATCTATTTTCTTGATAGTTCCTTTTGAAATGAGCTTAAATTCCAAGTCTAATATTATAACACTGGTAGTACAAAAACACATATTTAATATAACATATTAGTTATAGAGATTTTCCTAGAGACTACAAATCATGTGTGAAGAACTATCCATCAATCATTAATGGAACAAAAAGGAGTCATGTGCAATTTTCATGAAGAACATCACCATCTTCAAGTTAAATTCCAAGGAATGGCTTTGTCTAAAAAAGCAAAGTGGTGTTTCAACATCCACTGTCTGAGAGAATCAAATCCTTAAATATATAGCATGTTGTAAATGCCTACTAATTTTTCAATTTTATAAAGTGTAAATGTGAAGTAACCTAAAAACTGGCAAGAGAAGCATAAAAAATATGCAACTCATAAATTAAAAAAATGACTTTCACCAGGAAAAACCATGCATCATATTTTTGTATGATTTAAAGTATATTTGGTCATATATTCAAAAAGAAAACACTTTAATGTCCACCAAAGGCATTTTATTTTACATGCTTGAAAATTTAACTTTTGTTCATTTGTAAAGAGGAAAAGAATTTATGAATTCTGTAAACACTAGTATTTGTATATTTTAATAAAAAATTAGTTAATGTATCAGCTCAGAAAATATATCCATTCCTTGAGACATTCTTTCCCTTGGTTCTTTCTTAAAAATCTTAGGCTACTTCTATTGTTTCTAGCTTAATTTAAAATCTGTGCCTATTAGTCCTCTGAATATTGTACAACCAATTCCTAACCCCTTGGGTTTTTACCATTCTTCCCCCAACCCTAGTCTTCAACGTTATTTTCTCTAGGAATGAATACACTGGCAGAAACGCTTTCCTTTAATTACTGACCTTGAACTGAGGAAAGCATTAGTGAATGAGAGAAAAGCTTATGCATTTGAAATGTTGCACAGCTGTCATTTTCCTTAGGATAAATTAATGAGCATTGCTGTTTAGACACCTGGGTTATAGTTCCCACTCCGTAGCCAACTAGCTGAGTGACATTGATCCAAGGCCACATGGGACCGCAATGCCTTCATCTCTAACATTAAAGATTTGTACTGAATTATCTCCAAGATTCTTAAATTTTTAATGGTTTTAATTATCAAATTCATTCATTTTTTAACTTCCCCTCTTTTGTCTGCCTTGGCAAAGCTGACACCTCCATTTCTGTGTAAATATCCTACAGGATAATAAATAAAACTCAAATTTATAATTTTTGCCACTGGTAAATAGCACTGGGTGTGGAGGATACTGAAATTAATGAATAAAATTGCCTTTTGTATTATCTGCGGATTTCATTTATCAAAACTAATTTCTTCTTGTAATGCCAGACCTTGACTGTAAATTATTTTATTATAGTGGATACATATAATGGCTCACTTTATGATTAGCTCCTTACCATAAAATCTAAATTAGCAATATGACAGTTGAGATCTTTGCTTTTTATTTAGGTATTTATGAAAAGAAAAACAAACCCTTTATGTCACCTCTTCATATAGGTGTTACCTTTGCATCCTTATGTTAGCAATCACCACATTACATGATAATTTTCCAACTTCTTCTGGTCTTCCTCAGCTAGATTGAAATCCTTAATGGTAGGGACTATGTCTTATAAAGCTTTGTTTCCTCAATATCTAGATGAGTGCCTAGCTAAAATGAGGGGAGCTTAAGAAATGTTTACTGAATGGATGAGTGAAAATCTGCTTCATTAAATAACTCAATTTCACAATCCTAGTCTCGTTTCAAACATACATAGTGAATGAAGATGGATGAAAGGAATCGTTAATGTTACAGCCCCTGAGGTGGATGAGCGCTGCAAGGATATTTATCAGATTATTAAATATTTGATCACTTAAAGTAACAAAAATATATATAAATACACATAATGTAAATACATGTGAATGCCAACTTGATGTTTTGTGATCTGATATATTTATGTAAGTAAGTGGAAAATTCTGAAAGAGATGGGGATACCAGACCACCTGACCTGCCTCCAGAGAAATCTGTATGCAGGTCAGGAAGCAACAGTTCGAATTGGACATGGATCAACAAACTGGTTCCAAATAGGAAAAGGAGTATGTCAAGGCTGTATATTGTCACCCTGCTTATTTAACTTATATGCAGAGTACATCATGAGAAATGCTGGACTGGAAGAAACACAAGCTGGAATCATGATTGCCGGGAGAAATATCAATAACCTCAGATATGCAGATGACACCACCCTTATGGCAGAAAGTGAAGAGGAACTAAAAAGCCTCTTGATGAAAGTGAAAGAGGAGAGCGAAAAAGTTGGCTTAAAGCTCAACATTCAGAAAACGAAGATCATGGCATCTGGTCCCATCACTTCATGGGAAATAGATGTGGAAACACTGGAAACAGTGTCAGACTTAATTTTTTTGGGCTGCCAAATCACTGCAGATGGTGACTGCAGCCATGAAATTAAAAGACGCTTACCCCTTGGAAGAAAAGTTATGACCAACCTAGATAGTATATTGAAAAGCAGAGACATTACTTTGCCAACTAAGGTCCATCTAGTCAAGGCTATGGTTTTTCCTGTGGTCATGTATGGATGTGAGAGTTGGACTGTGAAGAAGGCTGAAGGCCGAAGAATTGATGCTTTTGAACTGTGGTGTTGGAGAAGACACTTGAGAGTCCCTTGGACTGCAAGGAGATCCAACCAGTCCATTCTGAAGGAGATCAGCCCTGGGATTTCTTCGGAAGGAATGATGCTAAAGCTGAAGCTCCAGTAGTTTGGCCACCTCATGCAAAGAGTTGACTCATTGGAAAAGACTCTGATGCTGTAAGGAATTGGGGGCAGGAGGAGAAGGGGACGACCTAGGATGAGATGGCTGGATGGCATCACAGAGTCGATGGACGTGAGTCTGAGTGAACTCTTGGAGATGGTGATGGACAGGGAGGCCTGGCGTGCTGCGATTCATGGGGTCACAAAGAGTCAGACACGACTGAGTGACTGAACTGAACTGAACTGAACTGAAATATTAATAATGATAGCATTAATCAAAATTAGAAAATGCTTACAAAACCCTTAGTAGGTACTAGGTGCTTTACTTAATATGATAGTTGCACTCTGTATTCAATTTATTATGATATGTTGGTTTTCTGCAGTGCAAGAAAATCGAACCTACACAAATAGGTATTAATAATTAGAAAAGAAATAAGTATTTCCTAGCCCTTTCATATTATTTTGGGTATTTTTGTTTTGATCCTACACAAAATCTTGATGATGGTCCCTTTTAAGTTGACTTGGAATATGGAATCTAAAGTCTCATCCACAAACTTTTTCTTTCTTTGTCAAATTAAAATCAGTTATTTATCTTGCATTTTGAATGGTTTTATCCATGTGTGATTTTGTACCATCCTGAACTGACCATTTTGTAAATGATTCACTGAGATATATTAATGTTCTAAACGTTGGCATATCTTTTTGCACAATATCAGAATATCTCAACAGAGGAACATTTTAAGCATGCATTGGGAAGTATCAAGCTTATATGATTGATACAAGCTTTCAGAAAAAAAAATTTCTTGAAAAGTTGAATGTTATTATAGTCAAAAGATAATATCAGTTTTCTCTGAAATAACAAACTCATTTCATTAATTTTTGAGAAAATGTCTACTGTGAAAATATACAAGTGTGAATAACCATAGTTTGTCACAGGAAAATGATATTCCATGAAGAAAGCAGGTAGTTCAAGCCACAAAGCAAACAGTAAATTATTTTCCTCCAGCCAGCCATGTATATTAGGATGCAGAGGGCTTTACACCTACTTTCTACTTTTGCACATAGAATATTAGAATTAAGTATACTGACATGTAGAGATTTAATCAAATCCACAACTTTTCTGTATCATCAATAGAATACTTATGTGAAACATAATTATTATTGTTAGTTAATCTGTAACAGTGGAGAATGCAATGATGATTAGTTTAGATTTTATTCCACCATTTAGATTTATGGTTAAGATACCAGAAATTTTACCCACTGATGTGTTCATATGATTAATGCAAATATGTCCAGTTCAGTGAAATAGGGAAATATCACATAATATTGCTATGGAAGAGTTTTGATGTTGGGCATATCTTGAGAAAATTCAAGTGTTTGAGAACTGCTGGTCAAGTGATTAATCAAAATCACTTGTGTAAAAATGTTGGTTATGAATATAAACTTGGATTTAAATGCCAGCCCTATGTCTTGATAATTGTGTGAGTATGGGTTAATTTCTTCAAGAATCTAATTTGCAAAATGAGGATGAGTGTTAACTCTATGTATTGTGTAAGTTGGAGAAGGAAATGGCAACCCATTCCAGTATTCTTGCCTGGAGAATCCCATGGACAGAGGAGCCTGGTGGGCTACAGTCCATGGGGTCCCTAAGAGTTAGACGCAATTGAGCGTTGTGTATCTGGCTTTGGAAATCTTTGCATTAATTGAACAATACCTGATATATAACATTGTGTTAGTTTCAGGTATACAGCATAATGATTTAATATCTGAAAGCTGGGTGTCCACCAGCACAGGGGTTTGCCTGATAGGTGGTGTGAGCCAGACTCTTTGCTGATGAGTCCAGGATGTGGGGGCACTTGGATATGTCTCATTCTAGAACGCCTCTGATGGCATGCTGAGCTCCTAAGATCCTGGGAGGTCAGGCTTCCTCTGTTAAGGGTAGTTGGGACCTCAGCACCTGGGACGTGATTCTATTGTTCTCTGAGCTGCCCTAGATGCCCAGCACATCCCAGCCCATCTTCTTCCTGCTCTTCCATCAAGACCCACACTAATTCCCTGCACACATCCTCAGGGCCCCAACTGGATCCTGTTTGCCTTTTTAGAAAACCCCACACTTCATCCCCCTGGATCAAGCTCTAACTCTGTTTCCCAAAACAGAGCACAAAACATAAAACATAAAAACAAAAAGATAAAAACAGAAATCTTAATATCTTTTTATGATGAAGAAATCCTCTGGTGAGGGCTTCCTTGGTGTCTCAGTGGTAAAAACAATCCACCTGTCAATGCAGGAGACAGAGGTTGCAGCCCTGATCTGGGTGGATCTCACATGCCAGGAGTAACGAAGCCCCTGTGCCACAATAAGAACCACCAGAATGAGAAGCTCATGCACTGCAGCTAGAGTAGCCCCTGCTTGGTGCAACTAGAGAAAAGTCCATGCAGCCAAGAAGATTCAGTACAGCCAAAAATAATAAATTTATAAAATCATAAAAAAGAAATCCTCTGGTTATAGAAGTCTCCTTGGGGAGGAGCAAAGACTGCCTTTCTATATAGTAGCTGGAAATGCTAGACTTTTGTTTTCCTAGCTCCTGAAGTTTGCTTAAACATGTCCATTGAGTCAGTGATAACTTCCAACCATCTCATCCTCTGAAGCCCCCTTCTCTTCCTGCCCTCAGTCTTTCTCAGTATCAGGATCTTTTCCAATGAGTTGGCTCTTCATTCACTTGATCTCCCTTTCAGCTAGACCAGAGTCATCTAATCTATTTTCTTCTGATAAATTTAACTATTCCAGATGTGGACTGTGCAGATAGTGATGGCAGAAAGGAATTGAAGAGCTCACTCTGGGATAGGAGAGGTGGTACTAGTGAAACACAGGTAGAGTTCCTGGTACTTAAGGGAAGGACTCATATGCTGATATGGGTAGGAGTTGCAAAAGATGTATGATTGTAGCTTCTAGTGCTTGAATACAGCAATTATGTCTTCATCAATGAGTTCTGCTCACGGTTTGGGAAATAATTCTTTAAAGCTTAGGCCCTGACTCTGCTCTCCAGGTTTCCCAGCGATTCAGAAAACTGCTGGGCATCCTTAAATGGTATCTGCAGCTGTTGCTTGTATTCAAAATCCTAGGGAATAAACCAAGTCATAATGCTGTGAACTTAAATGAGATAAGCTATGTAGCAAACTTGGAAAAATTCCTGATTCGTAAGTAAATGAATACATAAGTACATGTTAAGTACCTAAAGATGGTCTCCATATTCCTTTCCTATATGTTTTTCCAATACACTACACTGCTTCTATCAAAGCAAATGAAAACATGGGTAAGACTGATGAATATTTATTCTGTTTGTATTTAGTGGCTTTTACACAGAATAATTTCCAACAGTAGACATCCATATAGGAGTGCATAGGCTTCCTGGTGGCTTGGATGGTAAATATCTGCCTGCAATACAGAAGACCTGGGTTTGATCCCTGGGTCAGGAAGATACCCTGGAGAAGAGAATGGCTACCCACTCCAGTATTCTTGCCTGGAGAATGCCATGGAAGGAGGAGCCTTGTGGGCTGCAGTCCATGTGGTTGCAAAGAGTCAGACATGACTGAGCGACTAACACTTCCAACACTTTCAACTTAAATTATCTGGAATAGGGATGCCTAGAGTTTAAATATTATAGTAAGTAAGCAGGAAAATAATTAATGGTTCAAAAACAGGAGAATAATTCTTTGTTCACTGATGAGAAAATATGTTATCTTTTTTTGACAATGGATATAAATAAAAGTCTAGCCACTGCTACTACAAAAGCAAAGAGATACAGGATAGTGTAGCAAAGAAAGGAAAAATTTGGCCAAATATTAAAAAAGTAAAAATAATGATTGAGGAGGAAAAATGGAAAAGAGCCCAAAAATGCAGAAATGTTATTTCTCTGGCCTTCGTCCACCAGTCTGTGCTTAAATCTTCCTGGAGGGCTGGCCCTTGTCAGTGCATATGGCTAGTTTCCCACAGATAGATGGCTCTCAAATTTTATATTTTTGACCTTCAGTCCATTGTTGCTGTTGTTCAGTTGCTAAGTTGTGTCACTCTCTGTGATCCCATGAACTGTGTAGCATGCCAGGCTTCCCCGTCCTTCACTGTCCCCCAGAGTTTGCTCAGCAACCCGCTTCAGTATTCTTGCCTGGAGAATCCCATGCACAGAGGAGCCTGGTGGGCTACAGTACATGGGGTCACAAAGAGTCAGACACGACTGAGCGACTTCTCTTTCACTTTTCTCATGTCCATTGAGTCAGTGATGTTAGCATATTAAACACTGGCACTCAAAGTGTTTTTAATAAGCCTATTCAGACTACTTGTATCTATCCATTGGAGACCTGCTCTAACAGTTAACGGTTCCATTTGGGAGTTCTGCCATTTTAGAAGAGTGAGGTTTCTGCAATCCCATATTTCAATATTTCATTATGGTCATTTCTTCCCAGTTTCTCTGCAGCCTAGTATTTCTTCAAAATCCTTCAAGAATATCCAAAGGTTGGGGGGGATATCCAAGGGGGACAGAGAGAAAATGACTGAGATTCCATTTACATCCCTAGTACCTGTTGTCTCTCCAGATCAGGTCCGGATTGAAGAATGTGTTCTACTGAAATGTTGTAACAATATTTTATCATATTCTGCTTACTATCTTTTGAAAATCAAAGAGTGACAAAACAATAAAAATTAAAAAGTGACTCGCAAATTGACATTCAACTGAGAAAACTTGGGAATCATTTAACCTGACAAAAACAGGGGGATTTTATTCTCAGTAAAACGATCGATAGGTTTAAACTGCTGAACAGTTTTCAATTGCCAAGGAAATGTATCATATTAAAGACTGTGTTCAAACACTGGAAATGTTTTGACACTATTTGGACATAAATTTCAAGTGTGATTAGAGTCTTAGTATTATAGCATTTTTACCTCTTTGAGAGCCAAAGTTATTTTCATAACTCTTAAGGTTTTTTGGACTTTGAAGTTAGTTCATATTTCCAGCTAAAGCTGAAGCGCCAGTACTTTGGCCTTTTCATATAAAGAACTGACTCATTGGAAAAGATCCTGATGCTGTGAAAGATTGAAGGAAGGAGGAGAAGGGTCGACAGAGGACAAGATGGTTGGATGGTATCACTGACTCAATGGACATGCTAAATAAATAATTCAACAATTAAGTTGTCCCCAAAGAAGCATTAATCAAAAGCCTTAAATATGTAAGGCCACTGCACTAGGACCTTCAGTAGCTGATATGAAAATCAGCGGGGAAGTACACATTTTGGAAGCAAGAGGTATGGACTGTGAACGCATATTATGAATTTAGATAGGACTGAGTGCACATTCTCCATGTTACCTCTTAAACTTTGGGCAATTTTCATAAAGTCACCAAGATTCTCTTTTAAATAATAAAATGTGAATAATGATATCTATAACAGATTGGAATTGTTCCTTCTAAAAGCAACTTGCTTCAAATTTAGATATTTTTACTCATAAGGTTTTTCCATAATTTAACTTCATGATTACTCTGTCATTTAAATTATCACGAGTACATTCACTACATGAAATATATATTTAGCTGTATGATTGAGTTACTCACTTTTTGCATGCTATAAGTGAAGTTGCTCAATCGTGTCTGACTCTTTGTGACCCCATGGACTGCAGCCTGCCATGTTGCTCTGTCCATGGGATTTTCCAGGCAAGAATACTGGAGTGGGTTGCCATTTCCTTTTCCATGGGATCTGATCAACCCAGGGATCAAACCCAGGTCTCCCACATAGCATGCAGACACCGTACCATCTGAGCTACCAGGGAAGTCTTGCATGCTATACTTGAAGGGAAAGAAGAGTTTTATTTATCATTTAACTCTTCTTTCCTTTGCTCAAACCTAGTCCCAATCTCAGTCTTCAAGTGATTTCAATTTTAAACATTTCTGTATGTTTTTCTAGTGTTTCTCTTCTTAAGTGAAAATAATATGCTTCTGTCTTTATTTTGTGATTAATCAAGTTAACATATTTACTCTGAATTCTTCTCTTGGCTGAATTTGTTGATCTACTACTTGGTGCTCTTGATTCTTTATTTTCTTTATTCATCAACATTAGACTTTATGTCGTGTCTTGCCCCTATGTTAGATACGAGTCATCTCTTTTTCTCCTTCTTCCAACTCCTGTCTGCCATTCCATTATTTTTATACTGCCAAGCTTTAAAATATTCTGTTCTACAGCTCTACCTTTCTGTGGTTGTCAGTCTAGTTAATCAATTTATAGATGAAGCCTGAAAAATGGATGCACATTTGGACACGTCTCACAGTATAGGAACTTTCATTTTGTAGCATTCTTTGTTTTCTGTTAGATAATGAGCTTCCTGAGATCAGAAATCATCCGCTTATATTTTAATTAAGATCCTGATTATTTGACACAGTTATTGGTTTCTACAAAGGACTGAAACAGATCCTAAAATGGCAATCCGTGTTGATGAGGTAAGCAGTAGGGCACAAGGCCATAATTTAGGGCTTTTAATCCTGTATACACCAGCAAAAACAGAGCAGGGAACTGGTCTGTAGAGAATAGGGTTATTCAGTAGTTTTTTAAGTCAGAGAGTTGTTAATAGGCAATACGGCAGGGCCAAGTGACTCAGGGGGCGCTAGTGGTAAAGAACTCACCTCCCAACGCAAGAGATGTAGGTCCTATTCCTGGGTCAGAGAGGTCCCCTGGAGAAGGGCATGGCAATTCACTCCAGTATTCTTGTGTGCAGAATCCCATGGACAGGGGAGCCTGGCGGGCTACAGTCCATAGGGTCACAAAGAGTCCATACAACTGAAGTAATGTAGCCCGCAAGTGACTGGAATTGGTGTGATGGATGGTTCACAAAGGAAGTTTGTTTCCAAGGCAATGTCGAGAGAGGATAGTATCAGGCATGAATGCCATGTATGATCAGATACAGCAGCAATGTGAACAGATGCTGAGGTTCCTAATCAAGCTGAACCACTGCTCTAATTCTCCTTGTTATAAGTGGGCTTGACCAAGAGCTTAATGCGGAGATGAAGTTGAAGCCACTCAGCTGTCAGGAATATAGGGGTAAGGCAAACCATTGATGAGAAAGTGATTTTTTTCTCTTTAGAATAAAGAGGCTATTTCTACTTTAGTGTTGATAATATCCTACAACTGGTGTACACAGAAAGGTTTCACTTAAAAATATTACTCTAATATAAAAATTGTTGCAGTGCTAAATAGGCGTGTGTGTGTGTGTGTGTGTGTGTGTGTGTGTGTACACACGTGCATGTGCATGCATGTTTGTGCACTCAGCCATGTCTGGCTTTTTGCAGCTCTGTGGACTATAGCCTGCCAGGCTCCTCTGTCCATGGGATTTTCCCAGCAAGAATACTGGTGAAAGTGAATATTGGCATGGGTTGCTATTTTCTTCTCTAGTGGATCTTTCCAGCCCGGATATCGAACTCAGGTCTCCCGCACTGCAGGCAGACTCTTTACTCTCTGAGCCACAAGGGAATCCTGTCAGTGGCATAGGATATGGCAAAAAGGAGCATAGGAGAGGACATGCTCTCACACACTATATGAGTCACAGGACAATTTCTGGGTCCAGAAGGAAGGTTTGACCATGCCTAAAGTACATGTGCTTGGGGTAGGAGAAAGCTGTTCCCTAAAGGAAAGTCAAGATGCTGCTACCAGAAGGAAGTAGATGGATCTTGGACCACTACCCAAACTCACAGATGTCCCTTTCATGAAATATGTATCCTGAAGTTGGAATTTGGCTCTCAACCATTTAATAATGACTTTAATAATGTAGAATTGATGGTAATACAGATATGTTGTCTACGAAAGTTCACATTAATATGTACCTTCTTTCTGTCAGTATAGAAATAAACATTCTTTTCATCAGTGTAAAAATTCCTTAGCATAGTTAAGCAATTTGCCAAAAGTCAAACATCTTTTAAGTGGCAAAGCCAGAGTTTAAATCCAATATTATCTGGTGTCAATAATAGCATAATAATAATTTCAGGTAAAGGTATATATTACTTAAATATTTATTTTAAACATTCTCAATGTTTTATTTTAGCCAGTTACAAAGAAATCTGTGCATCAATCTTCTTTATTTGCTGAGCTGGATAACCTTAAACCACCTTTACTAGGCAACCCTTTTTACCTGAACTAAGTTATGATTAATATATGAAACTTTATTCAAATGCAAAACTGATAAAATTGACCAAGTAGTTTCTGTGATGTGGACTATTGGTTAAAGGCATGACTACATTCAAATCCACACTTTGTCACCTACCAGCCATGGTGATCTTGGGCAAGTTACTTGCCTTCTCTGTTCTTCGCTTCCATAGCTTGTAAAATGAGGCTAATTTATAATTGTATTTACCTCACAAAAATGTTGTGAGAATTAATAAAAGGTAATATGTGTAAAGTGCTTAGCCTAGTATCTGGGACCTAGCAAGTGCTAGATTTATTAGGCTTTCTTATAATTAATGCTTTGATAAAAGTAAATATTGAGCACATTTTCATTTTCAGGCTCTAAATATAAGATTTACAAATAATATGACAAAAATTCTAAAAGTATATATATCTCCTTTTCATCAGTGTAAAAATTCCTTAGCAAAGTTAAGCAATTTGCCAGAAGTCAAAAGTCTTTTAAACGGCAACAGGATTTATAGCCAGTATTATCTGACATGAAACTCTGTGGTCATAGAAATTATAATACTCTCTGAAATAAATAATATAGTGTGACAATCTTTATCAAGTACTCTGGGTGACAGAGATATATTCTAGCCACCTTAGTATTGCATTCCTTAATCTAATTTTCCACAGAACTATTTTTTCTTGAAACAATAAAAATAATTCCAAATTAAAGGAATGATATTTGAAAAAGCTCAGATATTTGATGATACAAAATCAAAAAATCCTAATGCATGATAAAACATTAAACAGTAAAAGGACATTGACATGTTACCAGTGTTCACCGCTAGGTGGTAAGAGTATTTCTTTTTATCAATGTGTTTTTCCAATCATGAGAGGAAGTAACAAGTAATTGAAAGAGAATCTAGTTGAGAGAGGAGGAAGGCCATGGAGGTGTGTGGCCAGCACTAATACTAGAAGGCTGGCATGCATACCCAAAGTAAGCCTTTCACTTGAGAGTCAGTAAATTTGCTGTATACTAGCCAGAGTCACAAAGAAGAGTCAGATTCTTAGGATCCCAGCAAGTCACTTTAGAAAAGAAAAACTTCACCATTTAATGCAAAAGCATCCTTCATAATCATTGTCGGAAGCTTTCTCCTTTTGGAGCTTCTAAATTCTTCCATGGCTACTTGAGGTGCTAGCTCATATACAGGAAATGTTTTAAATGCAAGAGTGCTGTGAATTTCTATTGGCAGGATATGTAAATCTCTCTCCCAAACACACACACACACACACACACAAGCAAAATGATGGGGTGGAGAGTGGACAGCTTGGCAGATCAGAACAGCTTGTATGGGGGTGGCCTCACATTTCAAGTCAAGGCTGCTCAAGTGGTGAAGATGACAAATGGGGAAAACAGATTGTGAAATCTGAGCTCAAGAGAGAAGAATCTTTCATAAAGGGAATAAAATCAGTATCCAGCTTATGGTTTCCGGCTTGGAAAGAACATGGAAGATTAATTATTCCAATATTTTCATTTCAAAAATTAGAGAAAAAGATGAAGTTAAATGACTGCTTCAAAGTTACACTGAAGAGAAAGGGCTAAAGTTTAGGTCTCTAGCACTGAGAGACTTCCCTCTACTAATTCATTTGGCCCCACCGAATTTAAATATGAAACAAGCACAACTCTGTTGCAAAATAGGCTTCTATAGTAGGTGGGATTAAAAGGAAGAAGGACTTTACCATTTACTTTCTTTGATAAAAGAAAGAATATTTAAATTCCTAGATTTTTATCCAAAAAATTATATCTGTAAGTATTGGTACTTTTGTCTATCCTGATGGCAACCAAGTGTGATGTAGTGATGTTTTCTTATAAAATAAACATTTAAAAATCAAGAATACTTCGTCTAATTTGGAGTCTTCCCGTTGAGTAAAGATTTTTCTCTTTCAATTGTATAGAAACTATGACAGTAAGTGTAGCATTAGTAGATACTGTAGGGTTTATTAGTAGATACAATGATGGTCTTAGTCGATATGGTACTGTTAGTATATATTGTAGTGTTGGCAGACATCACAATGTCAGATAGTGTAATGTTAGTAGATATTATAGTGTTTATCATTACTGTAGAGTTGGCAGATACAGTATTCTTAATAGATACAGTATTGTTAGTAGATGCAGGAGTGTTAGAAGATATAGTAGTTTTAGCAGATACTGTAGTGGTACTAGATTGCAAGTAGATATGTAACATTAGTAGATATGTAGATAATGATACTGTTAGTAGATATGATTGCATTAGGAGTTTTGCAATTTGCCAAAGTACAGTATTTAGCAAAGTACAGTATTGAGCAAATACTGTCTGGTTCCAAATAGGAAAAGGAGTACATCAAGCCTGTATATTGTCACCCTGCTTATTCAACTTATATGCAGAGTACATCATGAGAAACACTGGGTTGGAAGAAGCACAAGCTGGAATCAAGATTGCCGGGAGAAGTATCAATCACCTCAGATATGCAGATGACACCACCCTTATGGCAGAAAGTAAAGAGGAACTAAAAAGCCTCTTGATGAAAGTGAAAGTGGAGAGAGAAAAAGTTGGCTTAAAGCTCAACACTCAGAAAATGAAGATCATGGCATCTGGTCCCATCACTTCATGGGAAATAGATGGGGAAACAGTGGAAACAGTGTCAGACTTTATTTTTTTGGGGGGGGCTCCAAAATCACTGCAGATGATGATTGCAGCCATGAAATTAAAAGACGCTTACTCCTTGGAAGAAAAGTTATGACACACCTAGATAGCATATTGAAAAGCAGAGACATTACTTTGCCAGCAAAGGTCCGTCTAGTCAAGGCTATGCTTTTTCCAGTGGTCAGGTATGGATGTGAGAGTTGGACTCTGAAGAAAGCTGAGAGCCGAAGAATTGATGCTTTTGAACTGTGGTGTTGGAAAAGACTCTTGAGAATCCCTTGGACTGCAAGGAGATCCAACCAGTCCATTCTGAAGGAGATCAGCCCTGGGATTTCTTTGGAGGGAATGATGCTGAAGCTGAAACTCCAGTACTTTGGCTACCTCATGAGAAGAGTTGACTCATTGGAAAAGACTCTGATGCTGGGAGGGATTGAGGGCAGGAGGAGAAGGGGACGACCGAGGATGAGATGGCTGGATGGCATCACTGACTTGATGGATGTGAGTCTGAGTGAACTCTGGGAGTTGGTGATGGACAGGGAGGCCTGGCGCGCTGCGATTCATGGGGTCACAAAGAGTTGGACACGACTGAGCGACTGAACTGAACTGAACTGAACTGTAGTGGTAGACAGTTCTGTAGTGGTAGACGGTTCTGTAGTGTTCTGCCTTATCAGCCCATGGTGACTCTCAGCTGTTGCCTTACTGGGAATTGCTAGCTGTTACATGTAATTACCTCCCAGGACCAGCTAATATGAGGACACAATGGTCTCACCATGCTTTCAAAGGATACTCTAGTTCGAGAACTTGCTCTAGGATCAAATGAGACCTCATTTAGCACTGCACTAAGAATCAGCAACTCCCTCCTCTACATTCCCAATACACGTCTCCCTTGAGAGCAATCCCCAACACAATCCCTTTCTCAGAGACTGTTTCCAGAGAAGCCCTTCTAGCCTAGTGGACACCAGGAATGGCTATAAGAAGCCAGACATAAATAGGAATTTTACCAACACAATGCTGACTATCTAACCAGCAATGGGGACCCCGTTACTGACAGCAGAGGAACACGGGAAATTTACATTGCTTGTTACAATTATGCAATTGTTAAAATGTTCACCAGTAGAGAACTAGGATGGGACACTAATAGAAAGAGATGCTGGTATAATACCTCTGGCCCTGGAGAACAAGGAGGAAAAATGTCACTATAGGACCATGGAATAAAGTAGTTGTTGGATTCCTTGAAAGGCGATCATAAGGTAGAATTTCTAAAATGGTCAGCCAGAGATGTCCAGTCTTAATCCCCCAAACCTATGAACAGATATCATTTCCATGATTATTTTATATGGCACAGTTGAGTTGGTAAGACAAGGAGACAATTTGAATGAAACTGACCTAATACAGATGACACCACCCTTATGGCAGAAAGTGAAGAAGTACTAAATAGCCTCTTGATGAAAGTGAAAGAGGAGAGTGAAAAGTTGGCTTAAAGCTCAAAATTCAGAAAACTAAGATCATGGCATCTAGTCCCATTCAGTCCAGTTCAGTTCAGTCGCTCAGTCGTGTCTGACTCTTTGCGACCCATGAACTGCAGTATGCCAGGCCTCCCTGTCCATCACCAACTCCCAGAATTCACTCAGACTCACCTCCATCGAGTCGGTGATGCCATCCAGCCATTTCATCCTCTGTCATCCCCTTTTCCTCCTGCCCCCAATCCCTCCCAGCATCAGGGTCTTTTCCAATGAGTCAACTCTTTGCATGAGGTGGCCAAAGTACTTCATGGCAAATAGATGGAGAAACAGTGGAAACAGTGTCAGACTTTATTTTGGGGGGCTCGAAAATCACTGCAGATGGTGACTGCAGCCATGAAATTAAAAGACGTTCACTCCTTGGAAGGAAAGTTATGACCAACCTAGATAGCATATTGAAAAACAGAGACATTACTTTGTTAACAAAGGTCCACCTAGTCAAGGCTATTGTTTTTCCAGTGGTCATGTATGGATGTGAGAGTTGGACTATAAAGAAAGGTGAGTGCCAAAGAATTTATGCTTTTGAACTGTGGTGTTGGGAAGACTCCAACACCTTGAGTTGTGGGACTCAAGGGAAGACTCTTGAGAGTCCCTTGGGCTGCAAGGAGATCCAACCAGTTCATCCTAAAGAAGATCAGTCCTGGGTATTCATTGGAAGGATTGATGTTGAAGGTGAAACTACAATATTTTAGCTACCTAATGCGAACTGCTGACTCATTTGAAAAGACCATGATGCTGGGAAAGATTGAAGGCAGGGGGAGAAGGGGACGACAGAGGATGAGATGGTTGGATGACATCACTGACTCAATGGACATGGGTCTGGGCGGACTCTGGGTGTTGGTGATGGACAGGGAGTCCTGGCGTGCTACAGTTCATGGGATCGCAATGAGTTGGACATGACTGAGCGACTGAACTGAACTGAACTGATCTAATTACAGGAGCCCTTAAAGCAGTTTCTGATTACAAAATAAGAAGTCAGGGAGAGTTGAAGCTGGAAAATGACTTGTGCCATTGCTTGCTTTGAAGATGGATGGGGCTGCAACAGCAGGAAGGTAGGCAGTCTTAGAGAGCAAGGAGAGTCTTCTAGCTGACAACCAGCAAGGGAATAAGAGTTTCAGTCTTACAATAAAATGAGCTGATATTTGCCAAAAAATTTGCATGAGCTTGCAAGCAGAATTTTTCCCCACAGCCTCCAGCCCAGCTCACATAGTGATTTTGGCCTTCTAAGTCCCTAAGCTGAGAACCCAGTCAAGACCACCAGACACTGGACCCATAGCTGTAATAAATGGATGTTGTTTTAGCCTGCAAAGATTGTGACAACTTGCTACAGCAATGATAGAAAATTAATGCAAGAGTTACCAAGAAGCTCAAGGTGTTGTGTTTAATCATCAGTTTTACTTTAGGCAAATGTATCGGCTTTCTCCATATTTTTCATAATCAGTAATTTAAGCACACAAATTCACAGATCTCTTTGTGTCTGTATCTCATATGTGATTCCCTTTATTTGATATTACAGGTAATTTTTCAAAAAATAAATTTCCATTAATGTTAAATCCTGCTTCATCTATAGCTCCCCTCCCCACTCACAGCTAGATCAGACTAATAAGACTACTACTGTGTGTTGTGTGTTCAGTAGATCAGTCATGTCTGACTCTTTGTGACCCCATGGGCTGTAGCCTGCCAGGCTCCTCTGTCTTGGATCTTGGGGTAGGTTGCCATTTCCTTCTCCAAGAGGTCTTCCCAACCCAGGGATCAAACCTATGTCTCTTGCATCTCTTGCACTGGCAGGTAAATTCTTTACCACTAGCACCACTTCTATTAACGGGACCTAAATGAAATCTTCCTGCATCAGAATTTTAGGTTTATAGATCAAATTCCATCTCTCTCTTTTCCAGAATGCACTATGTGTTTCTTGTAGGTATTACAATGCAAAAGAGAAATATTATTCCATAGAGTTGCAGGTGTGTGTTCCATTGCTTCCATAGACTTAATAGAGTTGACCTTATGCAAACAATGATAAAATTCTGCTTTTAAGTTATTTGAGTGTCAGGGAACTATTCCGATAGCATCCAGGGCCTGTTTGGAGAAATGAGCTCCTTAAGCGTTCCAGAGACAGATGTCTGAAAATCATTTCCAAACCCTCTAACATAGCCTGAATCTTAATGACACATTTAAATCAGCAGACATATGTAAATTCTGCTTCAGTTAAAGGAATATGACTTGAAATGAAAGTGAGTAAATGGTCTAACACTGCAAAAAGGATTACGTTTTCATTATGAAGTCTACTAAACCTTATATATAGGAGGAAGTCTATTTTTCTTTTTGTTCTCAAGGAATCAGACTATATTTAAAAACTTTGTTTTATAGGAATGTTATTGATTAGACATTTTTAACCTGTCTATAGACTTTTCTTTTGTTCCATACATTAAAGAATGCTTAGTGACTTTGCTTTAGAATGAACTGGTCATATTCAGGCCAATCGGTTTTGTTGGCTGTGACAGCACTGCTCTTGATTCTCAGAAATATACAGGACCACTATCTGTTACAGCAGTCTTTGACAGTTAAAAATAAGTGCTCAGAATTAAATGCAAAAACACTGCTTCTAATCATAGGCAAATTGTTATTGGAGTGTCACAGATGACTTCTAACCAATATCAGGGAATTCTAGGTAAGGTTATTAAAAGAAGATCTACCATGATATATAGACAATGTATGTATACATATTTCTTTAACTGTATATATATATATGTGTGTGGTGTGTGTGTGTGTTTGTGTAGGTATATGTATTTCTTTAACTGTTTAACATATCACAACAGAATTACATATATTAATTAGAACTATTAATTGAGAGATTTTAAACACTTTGATAGGACACAAAATTTACTTTTTGAATAATGTAACATTTTATTTCCTTCACCAAATTCCTGTGGGCTAAAGGCTGTACTTAGATATTCTATTTTTCTATAGTGTACATACATTTTTCCATTAGTTTTTTTTAATATGACTGGTTATTATGAACAGTTGTTCAATATATTTTAAAATTAAAAAAGAAACTTGCAATGTTGCATTGGTTTCTGGCATACATACAGTTATGGCTGTATCAGCCATAGTTATACATACCTCTCCTATCTCCCATTCCCCCATCCCACCCTTCCAGGTCATTATAGAGTGCCAGGCTGGACTCCCTGTGCTAACCAGTACCTTCTCACCACCTATCCATCTTACACCTGGGAGTGTGTTTATGTTGACGCTACTTTCTCCATTCGTCTCATCTGTCCCTCCCACACTGTGTCCAGAAGTCCGTTCTCTAGCTCTGCATTTCCCTCCCTTCCCTGCAAATAGTTTCATCAATATCATTTTTCTAGTTTCTATGTATATAAACATTGCTGCTGCTGCTGCTAAGTCACTTCAGTCGTGTCCGACTCTGTATGACCCCATAGATGGTAGCCCACCAGGCTCCCCCGTCCCTGGGATTCTCCAGGCAAGAACATTGGAGTGGGTTGCCATTTCCTTCTCCAAACATTAATATACTATATTTGTTTTTTTTTCTTTTTGAATTATTTCACTATGTATAAGAGGCTCTAAGTTCATCCACCTCACTAGAATTGACTCAAATTTGTTCTTTTTTATGGCTGAGTAATAATCCATTACTTTGTCAACAAAGATCCATTCAGTCAAGGCTATGGTTTTTCCAGTGGTCATTTATGGATGTGAGAGTTGGAATGTGAAGAAGGTTGAGCGCCAAAGAATTGATGCTTTTGAACTGTGGTGTTGGAGAAGACTCTTGAGAGTCCCTTGGACTGCAAGGAGCTCCAACCAGTCCATTCTGAAGGAGATCGGCCCTGGGTGTTCTTTGGAAAGAATGACGCTAAAGCTAAAACTCCAGTACTTTGGCCACCTCAAGTGAAGAGCTGACTCATTGGAAAAGACTCTGATGCTGGGAGGGATTGGGGGCAGGAGGAGAAGGGGATGACAGAGGATGAGATGGCTGGATGGCATCACGGACTCGATGGACGTGAGCCTGAGTGAACTCTGGGAGATGTTGATGGGCAGGGAGGCCTGGCGTGCTGCGATTCATGGGGTCGCAAAGAGTCGGACATGACTGAGCAACTGAACTGAACTGAACTGAAGCCCTTTTTGGTAATTTTTGCTTTTATTTCCATTACTCTAGGAGATGGGCCACAGAGGATCTTGCTGTCATTTATGTCAAGAAGTGTACTGCCTATGTTTTTCCCTAAGAGCTTTATAGTTTCTGACCTTACATTTAAGTATTTAATCCATTTTGAGTATATTTTGTATATGGTGTTAGAAGGTGTTCTAGTTTCATTCTTAGCATGTTGCTGTTTTCCAGTTTTCACAATATTGATTCTTCCAATCCAAGAACAAGGTATATCTCTCCATCTGTTTGTGTCATCTTTGATTGGTCCTCTCTAAGATCAAGAACAAGACAAGGGTGCCCATTCTCATTACTATTATTCAACATAGTTTTTGAAGTCATAAACATGGCAATTAGAGAAGAAAAAGAAATAAAAGGAATCCAGACTGGGCAAGAGAAGTGAAACTCTCACTGTTTGCAGATGACATGATCCTCTACATACAAAACCCTAAAAATTCCACCAGAAAATTACTACAGTTAATCAATGAATATAGTAAAGTCACAGGATATAAAACTAATACACAGAAATCCTTTGTATTCCTCTACACTAACAATGAAAAATCAGAAAGAGAAGTTAAGGAAACAATCCCATTCACCACTGCAACAGAAGAATAAAATATCTAGGAAAAAACCAACCTGAAGATACAGATTTGTTTTTTTACAGACATCTATGCTCAACAGTAATTAACAAACAAACAAACAAAGGCACTTTTTTCCCACCAGGAGGATCAAATTAAAACATACCTTCCTTTTAAAATTTTAACTTTTTCCACTGTATGGATTATCTCTGAACTTATTCCCAATAAGAGAAAATATGATATTTAACCCCTGTGGCTTGTTTTTTTCACCTTGAAGTTTATACCACTCCTGCAATTTCACTTTCCTTTAGGTACAAATGGACCATTACTAATTATGATATAAATTCTGATCAACATTAGAAATGCCAGTTATATAGAAGACAACAAGTAAGAATCAACTAACTTTTCTTTTACTTTTCCCATTATGCTCACAGTAAATACACAAATTATTTAGGAAAAATTGTAGTCTAATTTTCTTAGAGTTTTTCTAACTTGTAAAACATGATTACTCAAAGCAGATTACCATATAGACTCAAATTTTCAGTATTTTGTTACAGTTAGTTAAACTGGTGAGTACATAAGGTCAGTGTTTTTCATTCATATTGCTCTAGCGATCTGTTAAGTTTCCCCAAAGCAATCCTCTGTGACAGGCGAAAATATAAGAAGGTCTCTAAGACTCCCATGCCCTGGTGTACATGGCCTATAACCCCTCTCCCCTCATTTTAGTATGGACTGGTACTGTGAAGATGGTAGAAGTCTCTTCCATATCAGCAACATAATATGGCCAAGGTGACAGTACTTTTAAAGTGCAATTAAGGTCTCTAATCAGTAGATTTTAAAGTTAACCAAAGGGGAGATTATCCTGAGTATAGGATCAGGGACACTCTGTTTATTTTTTATTATTGTTGTCAATTTTTATTACAGTATAGCTGCTTTACAGTTTTGTGTTAGCTTCTACTGCATATCAAAATGAACAGCCATACATACACATGTATTCCCTCCTTTTTGGATTTCCCTTCCATACAGGACACCGTGGAGCGAGTAGCAAGAAGAGCTCCCTGTGCCGTATAGTGGGTTCCCATCAGTTGTCCATTTTATACTTAGCATCAACAGTGTATATGTGTCAGTCCTCGCTTTTCAGAAGCAATCTGCCATGAGTTCTACAGCTGCCCATGGGTGTGAATTCTGTTACCCACACTTTGAGCTTGGGAGAAGCCCCTGGGCCTCAGATGAGAATGCTGTCCCAGGAAGTATGTGGATTGCAGCTGCTTGAGATCCTGTACAGAGGACTCAATTAAGCTGTGCCAAAACTCCTAACCCATAAAAACTGTAAAATAATACATGAAATTGTTTTAAGCCATCAAATTTTGGTAACTTTTTCCACAGTAACAGAAAATTAATGTACTCTGCGCCCCTGATTTTGCTTTGGGAAACAGGATTCCACTTTCCTGTATGGAAACAATTTTGTATGACTCAGTTGGAGCTGTTCTTAATATGATTCCTAGAAGTATACCCCATCCCTCTGAGTATAATGATAGGTTCAGAGAGCAAAGAACCAAGCTTGACCAATCAGCATCCTTCACATTTTCTGTCAGTCTTTGTAAGGACAGATTTCCCTTCCCACATAATCTGGTATGATGTGATTGTTGGTTGTAAATATCCATATCATCTATCTTCATTTTCTTACAGTCTGTTGACATTTAGTTTTGGTTAGCTAATGAAACACCCCTTCCAAAGTCTCTTTTCCTTTAAAAAGGCTGAGAAAAATGGGCTTTCATGAAAGTATCTTGTCATTATGTGAGTGTATGTGATGTGGTTCTAGCCAACAAATGTTAATGTTAATGAATAATTGCTGCATGGCTTCTGGGAAAACTTTTACATGTCCCTTAAAACAGAATTCATCATGTCACTGGATATCTTTTTCCCTATCATTCTTTATTCCTAAAACATACATGTAAAATCTAAAGCTTGGATCCCATCTTGATGTCATGAGGTTGAAGATCAATGCTCCTGGCATTTTTGAGCTGCTGAAGCAATGTCAGTGGCTTCTTACCTTTGGTCTTCTTATATAAGATGTTATATGTTATATATTGAACTACTGTAAGGTGAATATGCTTTTCTTGTATCTGAAAGTCTTTAAGTATGATTGAGGGAGCATATGAAATATAGAGTGAGACACAGAGTGTTACTGACGTCATCAAAACCCTGTTATCTGACTGTGTGCAAAATCAGCTTTGTCCATGAGATTTTCAGTTTAATGAGGCACCCAATTCCTATTTTGCTTAACTTAATTTGAGTTAGGCTTCATTCACTCAACTGCAATTAAAGAACCCTAATAAACATAGACATTGCTAGGTGGAAGGGTTTGGGTTTTTTGCTTTGTTATTTATTTGCTTTGGTTTGTTTGTTTTTGGCAGGGATTGGTGACGGAAGGGACATGCACTAATAATAAGAATCTAAAATATATGGAATTTTCTGATTGGAGGGTGTGTGGGATACAAATAAATTTCTAAATCCTACCTAGGAAATTATTGACTCCTGTTACTAGGCACCCTGAATATTCATTGGAAGGACTGATGCTAAAGCTGAAGTTTCAATTCTTTGGCCACCTGATACAAAGTGGCCACCTGACTCACTGGAAAAGACCCAGATGATAGGAAAGATTGAGGGCACGAGGAGAAAGGGCTGATAGAGGAATAAATGGTGATCCATTGAGTTGGATCACCGACTCAATGGACATGAGTTTGAGCAAACTTAGGGAAATAGTGAAGGACAGGGAAGCCTGACGTGCTATTGTCCCTGGGGTCAAAAAGAGTCGGACACGACTTAGTGAGCGAGCAACACTTGGTGACAAAATAACTGATTTAAATAAATCCTGACTCAGGCCCTATTGTTTACCAAGGCTAGCACTTTAAGGAGCAAGGCAGAAAAGTTTCAGGATTTTGTAAATTTTGTCTACTGCATTCTGCAGTTAGATCCTGCAGTAAAGGGACACAGTTCAGTCCAAGGAAGATGTCAAAGTAAATCATTCATAAATAGATTTTGATGTGCTTAACAGATGGGGAAACAGTGTCAGACTTTATTTTTGGGGGCTCCAAAATCACTGCAGATGGTAATTGCAGCCATGAAATTAAAAGACGCTTACTCCTTGGAAGGAAAGTTATGACCAACCTAGATAGCATATTCAAAAGCAGAGACATTACTTTGCCAACAAAGGTCCGTCTAGTCAAGGCTATAGTTTTTCCAGCAGTCATGTATGGATGTGAGAGTTGGACTGTGAAGAAAGCTGAGCATTGAAAAATTGATGCTTTTGAACTGTGGTGTTGGAGAAGACTCTTGAGAGTCCCTTGGACTGCAAGGAGATCCAACCAGTCCATCCTGAAGGAGATCAGCCCTGGGTGTTCTTTGGAAGGACTGATGCTCAAGCTGAAACTCCAGTACTTTTGCCACCTCATGCGAAGAGTTGACTCATTGGAAAAGACTCTGATGCTGGGAGGAACTGGGGGCAGGAGGAGAAGGGGACGACAGAGGATGAGATGGCTGGATGCCATCACGGACTCGATGGATGTGAGCCTGAGTGAACTCTGGGAGATGTTGATGGACAGGGAGGCCTGGCGTGCTGTGATTCATGGGGTCACAAAGAGTCAGACACGACTGAGCGAATGAACTGAACTGAACTGAACTGAACTGAAGATTCAGGAACACCAAGACTTACTTTTAATTATAATATTTTCGGCCTCAGGAAGATGAACAAATAAATTGCTTATCTTATAAAACATATATCTTGAAATTTGTGAAGCAGTGTAAACATAAGAAAATGTTAGCTAAGAGCTGAATGTTTTATATCATGTGATATTGATTTCATGTCATTAATTTAATATTTAGTCGTTTATAGTTTATTTAATTATCAAATATTTTCAAATCACATATAACAATTTGTAAAAAAAAGTCTTTAGCAAGCATAACAAAATAGGAACTACCAAATTCATTAAGCTAGAAGTTTATCAGCTTTTGACTGGGTGTCAAGCAATTGGAGGAACTATGATTTTAGTACAAATGATCCAAAGGAAGCAAACAAAGAATGTGTTTACTTCTTTCACCTTTCATCAGGCTGGGACGAATAATATATTTTATCCTTCATTCTTGAAAAGACAAGCTGCAGTTAGAGTGTTACTTTTTCCTAGAACTAAGAGAGGCTTAGTAGGGGCTAATCTGAAAGCCAAGGTGGCTTTTTTGCTTGCTATTCACTCTCCCGAATGACCGAAATAGGGGGAAAAAAAGAAACAAAACTGGGTACTGAGCAGAGAGAAGTCAAATTCTCTACTTTATAGTGAAAACTGTTTGAGCGGGGGATCAAATCCAACCAGCCACCTAAATTTTGTGAGTAAAATTTTATTGGAAAATATATCAGAAAATACATTGTCCATGGTCTCTTTGGTGCTATCTGGCAGAACTGAACAGTTGTGGTGGAGACCAGATGGTCCGTATAGCCAAAAATATTTACTAACCGGCCCTTTAAAAAGTCTGCCAACCTCCTAATGTAGGGGAGTACCCTGTGCTCCCTATCAAAACAGAGAAAATGTCCCACATGGTGAGAAGTCAACAGTGTGAAAGCAAGGAGCAGATTCTCCTGCCCTATTTCCATGGCTCCTCAGAAACAGAATTAAGAAGCAGATAAACTTCAAGAAGAGGTAAATGGAGAACCCACTGTTCAGTTCAGAGACAAAATCTTAAGACTGGAATAAAAAGTCAAGAACCATGACTTACAAGTTGCTTCCTATAATCTTCCTTACTGAAACATAAAGTCTAAAGTATGCAAAGTGATTCTCAACCCATTTAGGTTTCAACTGCTGAAGGAAAAAATGCCCAAAATAAGCAAGAGTAGCCGGTGATAATCTCAAATTTTCCAGATAATTCCTAAGCTTCCAAATCACTCCAAAAGTTAAGTGGGAAGTTTTATCAGTACAGAGTGTGAGAAGGAAATTTTTGCCAAAATCACTTTGAGATGTGAAAATAAAGATCATTTTTAAAAAATGGAATTTCTCCCTGCTGATTCTTTAATCCTTTTTTCTCTAGTTCCTATCTGCGGCATAGACGGGGCCTTTCACTCCACTGATGGAAACCAGTGGCCACAGAAAGAGTTAACCCCTTCCTTGTTTTATATAAATATGTTTACTAAATTTGTCTATCTTCTATTAATATTTATATTCAGAAAATTGGAAGTGTTCATGATTTGGGATTATTAACAACCTTATTTCACTGTATTTTTTCAAGTTTTTTAAAAAACTATTTGCCCATAAAAGTTGAAGATGCCTGCCAACTGGACTTCTGGGCTTTTATTCACTGGGCACTTAATTTATGCCAGGTACTGTTGTAGGCACTCAGGTTGTCAGTGAACAAAACAAAAATCTCTCAGAGTGGAGCTTACCTACATTCTATTGTGGGGGAATTTGGACAATGGACAACAAACTTAATACATAATTAAAGCTTATGCTAGAAATTGGAAAGTACTGAAAAGAAACTGAAAAGATAAAGAGCATGATAAGGGTGACTGGAATGAGTGTCCACTACATTTTTAAACAGTAGGGTCAGTATGAACCCCATTAACACTTAAAGGTCTAGCCATGAAAGCAGGGCTGTGTGATCCATTGCCACTGAGGCAGTTGCATCTTAGTGGAGATCTACTAATGCTACTTCATCATTTCATTTTTTATCCTGAAGGGATTCAGAGGATTATCCATCTTAAGGTTGTCTGAAATGCTGTTATTGTATTTCTAGTGACACTTCAGCAATGATAGGGAGAAATCCAAATTAGTGCTCTCATATTTCTTTCGAGGGGGGGAAGAAAATGCATAACATGTTGTATGGGAAATCAAGGGAATGATTTTATGTATCTCAACATAAATGAAATTTGAAGATTTTCCATTATAAAAAAAAAGTCTATTTTTGGTATTTCACAGTATAACTGAGATGTAGAAAATTGATCTTAAGAACACCACATTTCTCAACTAATAAAAGAGGTTGGAATCCATGTATCTGATGTTTGCATATTTTTCAAAGTTAAAGCTATGTGATTATTACTTAACCTACTTATATACCAGACTGGAGTACATTTGACAACTCACTGCAGCTGATATTGGACTTTTATTTAATTGTGATTGGGAGCCAACTTCCAATATTCTGACATTGAGGGAGTGATGCTTCTGATCTGATGATTAATGTATTTGAGAAAAATATCTGCTCACACTAAGGTTGTCCAATGTTGATATGAAAGAATGTTTTCCATGATTTGGAAGTCACATTTCAGTTGCTGAACGATGGTATCACACCTTGCAGTTGTTACCATACTGTTCCTCCTATAAAGTTAGGGGTGTATGCTTGTAGGCCCAGCATACCAGGTATCCAATATCTAGGGAAAGAGAGAAGAGAGGGAAAGATTTACTTCAGATAAAGTCACATGTATTTACCTTTTAGTAGCTAACAAATGCTTCCTGCTGTGCTAGAATTCTTTATTCTAAAACAAAAAAAGAGTCTTTTTGTAATTGAGATTTAATTCAGGGAGAGAACTGTTCCTTTAAAACTAACATTCAAGTGGCTTAAATCATCTACCTTTTATTAAAGAATTGTTAGTTACTACTTTATGAAAAGACTATTTTGAATTTTATGCCTGACATTCATATCAAATTTATTACATTTACAAAGTTAAGCTCTTAACTCTTCCTTGAAATTTAATGTTCAGTTTATAAACTGTATTCTATTTTTAAGTCCATGAATATGTAACTACTTTTAAGAAACCTTAGATTAATGATTCATCCCATTTATAATCATTTTAAATAAACATCTCCTAATAGCTTAAATTGCTTTCAAATTCAAATTTTTTTTGTTGTTCATAAGAATTTTTAATCACTTGATATAATAAACATAATCCTTGTAAATCATTAAACAGGCTTGAAAGCACAGTCAGTTACCACTCATATTCTACAGCTAAAAGAAGTTCCCTCATTGAGAGCACATGTCAGCTTTGGACCAACACTTTCTCTCTCAACAGGGGACTTTCTTTCTTCAATTAGATCCTTAGACTCCCTTAACTCTATTCTGAATTCTCCACATTTGGAGAGGTTATCTAAGGTTCTAACTGTATCTTTTTTTTTTTTTTAATGCATACCTCTTTCTGCTTTATTAATGCTTGTGGCTCACCTGGTAAAGAATCCACCTGCAATGCGGGAGACCTGGGTTCGATCCCTGGGTTGGAAAGATTCCCTGGAAAAGGGAAAGGCTACCCACTCCAGCATTCTGGCCTAGAGGATTCCATGGACTGTATAGTCCATGGGGTCGCAAAGTGCTGGACACAACTGAGTGACTTTCACATCACGTCACATTAAGTTTTTTCTTTCCTCTAAAATATTTTTTTCTTATGATTTAAAATTTTAGGCTTGGCAAGGTCTTAACATCTTCACTCAGCAACTTAAGGTACTTTTTCTCATTTTTACTAATCAGACCTTGCTAGTTAATTTTGGTATTTCCAGTGGACATCTTTAAGGGAAACAATCCTTTTATGCCCATGAGCAATGGGTGAACTGGGACTGGAGGAAGTGATGAAACTATTTACCTGTGGACTGCTAACTTTCTGGGCTACTTAGACTTTTTGCCTTTTCAAAAATTCTTTTGAAATTTTCTAAGAATTCTGGATTTGTAAAAGTCCAAAATTTAAAAGAATTTTCTTAGAAAATATTTAGTTCAGTTTAGTCACTCAGTTTTGTCCAACTCTTTGCAAGCTCATGGACTGCAGCATGCTAGGCCTCCCTGTCCATCACCAACTCCCAGAGTTTATTCAAACTCATGTCCATCATGTCAGTGATGCCATCCAACCATCTCATCTTCTGTCATCCCCTTCTCCTCTCACCTTCAATCTTTCCCAGTATCAAGGTCTAATTTCTAAGAAATATGGAAACATTCTTTTTCCATCTTTTTTCCTGTGTACTTTAAGCTATCATTTCTAAAATGGATATGATCAGGTCCTCCTATTCTTCCTCTTCGAACTTTCAGTAAAATAGAAACGTATTTGTGAATAGCTCTGTTTTCCCTTACATACATGTGACAAGCAAACTTTTAAGGTGGCCACCATCTTCCTTGCCTCATAGTAGCAGACTCATGCGAGTCTTTCTGCTTGATCATGGACAAGACCTGTGACTTGCTTGTAACGAGAATATCTGGATGATGTGTATGTCATTACGCTACATAAGGTTGTACCACTGTTCTTCCTGCAGTCCATTTCTCTTGTGCTGGCTGAAGGAAGCCAGCAACTATGTTGGGAAACCCCACACGACAAGGAACTGCAGGTGGCCCCTAGGATCTGAGAGTGTGACAGCAGACTACGAAGAAGTTCTCAGTCCAACAAGGAATAGAAGGAATAGAATGCTACCAAGAACCGTGGGAGTAGGGAAGTGTATCCAACCTAGTGGAATCAGAGAAAGAGAGAGAATTCAGTTCTAGCTAACAGCACGACTTCACCCTCCTGAGACTCATAAACACAGGATTCAGATAAGTCACTCCAGGCTTCTACCTCACAGAAACTGTAGGGTGATTAATGTGTGCTATTAACCCCAAACTCTTAATTTATTCCCCCTAACCTTTCCCCTTTGGTAACCACATGGGATTAACAGATACATCTGCTATATATAAAATAGGTAATCAACAAGGATCTACTGTATGACACAGAAAAGTCTACTCAGTATTCTGAAATAAACTTTATGGAAAAATAATCTGAGAAAGAATGGATATAGGTACATGTATGACTGAATCACCTTGTTGTATACTGAAAACTAACACAACATTGTGATCAATTATATTTTGATAGAAAATAAAAATTAGAAAAAATTAACAAATGTGTGATGTTTTAGGCCACTAAGTTTGTGGTAGTAGTGTTGTTATGCAGCAAGTTATAGTGAATAAAATATGACACAAAAAATCAGACTAAATTATGGTAATACATCTACAGTGCCTGACAAATTTGGGGATATTGCAACTCATCAAGGTATTTAATGCTTTTTAGATGATAATTTTAGTTGACAATTTATTTAAAGACCTCATGCTCTGGAAGCTGCTGTATAACACAGGGAGCCCAGCCTGGCAGTCAGAGATGACCTAGAGGGGTGGGATGGGGAGGTGTGTGGAGGAAGGTTCAAGAGGGAGGAGATCTATAGAGAGAGAGATCTGATTCACATTGTTGCACAGCAGGAGCCAACACAACATTGTAAAGCAATTTTCCTCCAATTAAAAAATAAATAAAAAATAAAACATAAATACCACATACTCACTGTGTAAAATATTTTGTACTGACATTATATCTCCACCAATTCACTTAAGCAATAGTCTTTGAGTACCCACTCTAGGCTAGCACTCTCCCAAGTGTTGAAGACATAGTATCAAAAGACACATCTGCCCAGATCATTTATCTACTGGTAATTATTTAACACAATTAGACTATTTTTGATGATAATCTAATAAATATTTGATAATTATTTGGGGCTTCCCTGGAGGCTCAGATGGTAAAGAATCTGCCTGCAATGCAGGAGACCCAGGTTTGATCCCTGGGTTGGGAAGATCCCCTGGAGAAGGAAATGGCAATCCACTATGGTATTCTTGCCTGGAGAATTCCATGGACAGAAGAGCCTGGCAAGCTATAGTCCATGGGGTTACAAAGAGTTGGACATGACTGAGCAACTAACACATCCATGTATTATGGATAAAATAATGAGACCTAGGAAACATGCTTTTCCTATAACAATTCATGAAAACTGTATTATGGAAAATGGTAACAAAAAATAACTGTAATAATGACAGGCTTGTTTAATAAATGAAAAAAATGACCAACGTATCAAAAAAGAGAACTGACTTATTAATCTTATTCAGATTTGCTAGCCAGAAAATCATGAAAACTTTTGCTTTTCTTTATACCTCTCAGCTGATGTGAAAGACAGTTAACACTGTCCATTCTCACACCTCATCTTATACTACCCTCTCTATCATCTATGGGTAGGAACATATATCATCTATACAACTAATTCCTTCCTTTTGGAAGCATTCTACATAGTCAGAATAAATTTGTGTTCTAAAGATATCAATAAATACAGTGCATCCAAATATTTTCCCATTGTCTATATTTTCATTGCCATGAATTTACTCTGCCATATGCTTTCAAGAGTATCAATTAGGGCTCCAATGCCAACATATTTTCCCACCTGCTCCTAGGCCCACATATAATTTTTGTGATGGGAAACTGAAGAATTTATTCTTCAATTAAAAACTAAGTTTCAAATGTAGTATTGATTGCTGAATTTTGCAAAGTAAACTTTTGGTTTTATTTTCTCTATTTTTAAAATTACCTATTTATTCCCTCTCCTAAATATTCTCTTTTCTTCTGACTACTTTAAATTTAGTTTGTTCTCATTTTTTCCAGTTTCATAGGATGGAAATTTAGGCTATTGATTAAGGATTTCTTTTTTTTTTACTATAGGCATTTACAGGTACAAATCTCCTTTTAAAGGCTGCTTTATCTGAATTACGTAGATTTGGACATGTTGTGTTCATTTTACTCATCTCAACTGTTTTCTAATATTTCTTGTCAGTTCTTTTTTGCCCGATTCATTGTTTAGGAGTGAGTGTGTTGTTTAATTTTATCATATTTGTGAATTCCCCAAGTTTCCTCTGGTACTTATCTTTAATTTCATTCAGTTATGATAGAAGAGCATACTTTATATGATTTTGATCTTTTAAAATTTAATCTTATGCTTTGCTGTTCTATCATTATTGAAAATGAGGTATTGAATCATCCAAATATTATTGCTGAATTGCCCATTTGTCTCTTAAATTTAGATATTTAGTCATACCGACTTACATAACTTTGAAATTTATTAAAAACTCTTTCCAATCTATTTTCTTTGGAACTTTAAATGTTTTCTTCAAAATGTAAAACTTGAACTTTTGTATGTAATTTATAAAACCTTTAAATAAGGAAATACAATTGTCAACACTGTGTAAGAAAAGGACATAGTATTCTATGTTTAATCAACATATGATACAAAAATTTATAAGATGCAAACAAGAGAAGGATCTACTGAAATAAATTTACATTTATAACCCACATTATTCCAACTCTATTTAATGCACTTACAGCCCAATATCAGGATCTAGGGAGGTATTGATATATACATAATCTGCCTCATTATTTAATAAGGAGCTTTAACAGATCACTTAGTTCAGTTCAGTTCAGATCAGTTGCTCAGTCGTGTTCGACTCTTTGCAACCCCATGAATCACAGCATGCCAGGCCTCCATGTCCATCACCAGCTCCCGGAGTTCATTCACACTTATGTCCATCGAGTCGGTGATGCCATCCAGCCATCTCATCCTCTGTTGCCCCCTTCTCCCCCTGCCCCCAATCCCTCCCAGTATCAGAGTCTTTTCCAGTGAATTAACTCTTTGCATGAGGTGGCCAAAGTACTGGAGTTTCAGCTTCAGCATCATTCCTTCCAGAGAACACCCAGGACTGATCTCCTTTAGAATGGACTGGTTGGATCTCCTTGCAGTCCAAGGGACTCTCAAGAGTCTTCTCCAACACCACAGATCAAAAGCATTAATTCTTTGGTGCTCAGTTTTCTTCACAGTCCAACTTTCACATCCATACATGACCACTGGGAAAACCATAGCCCTCACTAGAATTGGGTAAATATGAATAGAAATCAAAGGCCTACTTTATACAAGTAATTTTAAGGTCTGAAAAAGAATGGCCTGGAGTGAAGAAGCAGCATTATAATATCCCTACATGAGGGCAAAAAGAAATAGAAGACTCTGTGAGGAATGAAATCTGTGAATGGTTTAGTCACTCTACAGGAAACAAATGCACAGGGATAGGATATTATTGATAAATTCTGCAGTATGTCCTCTATAGTTTATTGTTAAATGTAAACTACATGCAAAGTCGCTTCAGTCGTGTCTGACTCTGTGAGACACTATGGACTGCAGACCATCAGTCTCCTCTGTCCATGGGGTTTTCCAGGCAAGAATACTGGAGTGAGTTGCCATGTCCTCCTCCAGGGGATCTTCCCGATGCAGGAATTGACTCCGTGTCTCATATATCTACTGCATTGACAGGCAGGTTCTTTACCACCTGCACCACCTGAGGAAGCCCTCAAACTACATGGGTTCAAACTGACATAAATTATCTGCATCTTAGGTTATTTAGAGAAAAAGATAAATGCTTGTAAGTACTTAAGTGCTTCTCACACATCCACTCCCAAAACCTTGGATATATAAAACATTTTTATCCCTTAGATGAGAACTAATATATATTTTCTGTGTACTAATTTAAGTTGACATCACTCAACTGATGGTAAAATTATTCATTTGCATAGCAAAATAGAACTAGATTATTCAGATGAAAACAAAAATAAGTGATATTTAGGACTGTAACTGTGTAAAGTTCAAGTATCTGAAACTTCCACAAACCTGAATACGTTTTTGCTTTCACTATAGACACAATAATGGAGAAGGCAACGGCACCCCACTCCAGTACCCTTGCCTGGAAAATCCCATGGACGGAGGAGCCTGGAGGGCTGCAGTCCATGGGGTTGCTGAGGGTTAGACACGACTGAACGACTTCACTTTCACTTTTCACTTTCATGCATTGGAGAAGGAAATGGCAACCCACTCCAGTGTTCTTGCCTGGAGAATCCCAGGGACGGGGGAGCCTGGTAGGCTGCTGTCTATGGGGTCGCACAGAGTCGGACAAGACTGAAGTGACTTAGTAGTAGTAGTAGTAGTAGTAGTAGTATAGATACAATAAATGTTAAAAACATAGATGGACAAGGCCGACATGTTGCACAACTTGATGGTGATGGGAAATGCCATCAAAATCATAGTGAATGTGAATGCATAATGGAATTGTTCAGTGCACAACATATGTGACTATATTTTATGATAAAATGTTTCCAACTTATTATCATATTTGTGTCTATGTTATTCTGAAGTTGTTCCAAATTTTTACTTTTAATTTTAGCTGCCTTGGCTTACATCATTGATTGTAAATTGGAGAATTTTCATTTCAATTTTCAGTTATAGTCAAGAGTATAATTTTTTTGATGGGAAAAAAAATCTTTGGACTTGTTATAATTTATATGCCTTCTACTTATTTCAGAAGTATTGGTTAGAATCTGATGCACAGATAAGAAAAAAATTAGAATGCCATAGTTATGAATAAAGAAAATATGTAGCTTGGATATTTTATCATTAGCTTCCTGTCTACCTGGACACAAACTGGATAATAAATAAATGAAAAGTGAAAAGTAATTTCAAAGGGAAAAATATTAAATGCAGTTTGGTATGTGTGTGCATGTTATTATAATAGAAAATGCAATAGCATGCATATTTTATAATAATTTAGTGCAAATTTAACTTACATAGTTTGTTTAAATTGCTCTTTACATGGCAAAACATAGGAAAATTTAAGTAGTTTTACCCACATGTAAGTGGTACTTAAATGAGAAATTTATAGAAAGGAAACTGCAATGATTTCACCTCATTCCCCACCCCATCCCCCATATAACCCTGTCTACACAGTAGTGCATGTCACTAAGCACATGTGACAGATGGAGAGGTAAAAACTGATTAATGCTGGTAATAACAGAAATGGAAGGCAGTGCTCTCTTGGGTTCCCCCAGCCTCCCTTATGAACCCAGGATGACTCATACTCACTGTATCTATTTGCATTCATAATCCTCTAGATAAAATGCTTTAGTTCTCAGTCCTTCTTGCTATGACAAAATCATGCAATAGCTGTGTATACACGTATGTAGACCTATATGTGCATTATATATATTATACAGGTAACTTTTTTGAAATGTTATTGAAGTATGTTGATATGTCTTGCTAATTTGTTTTATACAACAAAGTGACTAGCTATACATAATATATATGCAACATTACATATTATAATACATTTTATACATTTTCTTCACTCACAAGGAAATTTGTTACCTAAATCCTGCAGTTAGCCTTGGGATTTCACTCGTAAAACCTAATTATTTCTTTCTGAATAATTCTTTCTTTCTATGCATACAGATTACATTTGACTCCACTATCATGTTTATATAACCAGATGGCTCATAAATAAATCATTATAGGATTCAAGATTCTGGTTTCTTAAACATTAGGTTATTTCGTTTGCCCTACATTTTTTTCTTGGGTGGGATTTTGATAAGATGAACTCATGTGGTATTAATGCAAACTTAAAATTAAAAATCTTCCTTAAAAGTAACACAATTTACTGGATAAATTATTATGCACCTTATTCTTCAATAGAGATATTATATATTGTAATTTGAAAGCAAAGACACTGAAATAATTACATGGTTTTTGAAACTTTGTGAATTCTTAATTGAATCTATGTCAGGATTTTTTACATCTATTTTTCTTCCCAAAATTTTCTATCTTGTACAAAAGTGGAAAGTTGTTAGAAGTGAAATATAGAAAGACTTTGAATAATTTTTAATCATTTTTCATTATAATGCATAACTTTCCAAACACCAAGATACAGTTTGTTTCTATTAAGTCTTTTAGAAAGCAGCTTGTGTCGAGAAAGTGGAAATAATATATTCAATAAAAGTCTGAACTTCTTAAATTCATATGTGATTTGTTCTGTTTCTGAAGGGACTTTTTTTCACATTGGAGGAACAGGGATAAACAGGTTTAAAATTCTGTCTTGACTATTGTTTGGGTCTGTGACCTTCAGCTAGTTAAATATTCCCTATAATTTATGCTTTTCATATGCAAAACCACAGAAATAAAATTTGAAGTCTGTGTCATTCTGAGCATTAAAAAAGCATATATATAAAACTTATAGTACCTGTTGCATAATTAAAATGTTAATTCTTTCCCACTGTCTCTATAAAATAAGAGTACAGGATTTAATTTATAGAGTTGTGCCTTATAATAAATAAGAATATGTATAAAGGCAATTCCAACTGTTCTGTTCAGTTCGGTTGTTCAGTCGTGTCCGATTCTTTGCGACCCCATGAATCGCAGCATACCAGGCCTCCATGTCTATCACCAAATCCCGGCGTTCACTCAGACTCACGTCCATCGAGTCAGTGATGCTATCCAGCCATCTCATCCTCTGTCGTCCCCTTCTCCTCCTGCCCCTAATCCCTCCCAGCATCAGAGTCTTTTCCAATGAGTCAACTCTTCACATGAGGTGGCCAAAGTACTGGAATTTTAGCTTCAGCATCATTCCCTCCAAAGAAATCCCAGGGCTAATCTCCTTCAGAATGGACTGTTTGGATCTCCTTGCAATCCAAGGGACTCTCAAGAGTCTTCTCCAACACCACAGTTCAAAAGCATCAACTCTTCAGCACTCAGCCTTCTTCACAGTCCAACTCTCAAATCCATACATGACCACAGGAAAAACCATAGCCTTGACTAGATGGACCTTAGTCGGCAAAGTTATGTCTCTGCTTTTGAATATACTATCTAGGATGCTTTCTCATGCTCTTTTTTTTTTTTAACATTTTCTGGGTAAAACCTCCCTTATTCTTTAAAATTCACCTGGGATAGTGCTTCCTGAACAAAATCCTCCCTAGGCTAACAACCCTAGATAAGGCAAAGTTGCTTATTATCTTTTTTTTTTTAAATTTTTATTTTTACCTTATTTTACTTTACAATACTGTATTGGTATTGTGATACATTGACATGAATCCACCACGGGTGTACATGAGTTCCCAAACAAGAACCCCCTCCCATAGACGAAATTTGTCAAAGTAATATCTCTGCTTTTTAACATGCTGTCTAGGTTGGTTATAACTTTCCTTCCAAGGAATAAGCGTCTGTTAATTTCATGGCTGCAATCACCATCTGCAGTGATTTTGGAGCCCAGAAAAAGAAAGTCAGCCACAGTTTCCACGGTTTCCCCATCTATTTGCCATGAAGTGATGGGACAGGATGCCATGATTTTCGTTTTCTGAATGTTGAGCTTTAGGCTAACTTTTTCACTCTCCTCTTTCACTTTCATCAAGAGGCTTTTTAGTTCCTCTTCACTTTCTGCCATAAGGGTGGTGTCATCTGCATAGCTGAGGTGATTGATATTTCTCCCGGCAATCTGGATTCCAGCTTGTGTTTCTTCCAGTCCAGCGTTTCTCATGATGTACTCTGCATAGAAGTTAAATAAGCAGGGTGAAAATATACAGCCTTGACGTACTCCTTTTCCTATTTGGAACCAGTCTGTTATTCCAGGTCCAGTTCTAACTGTTGCTTCCTGACCTGCATACAGATTTCTCAAGAGGCAGGTCAGGTGGTCTGGTATTCCCATCTCTTTCAGAATTTTCCACACTTTATTGTCATCCACACAGTCAAAGGCTTTGGCATAATCAATAAAGCAGAAATAGATGTTTTTCTGGAACTCTCTTGCTTTTTCGACAATCCAGCAGATGCTGGCAATTTGATCTCTGGTTCTTCTGCCTTTTCTAAAAGCAGCCTGAACATCTGGAAGTTCACGGTTCACATATTGCTGAAGCCTGATTGGAGAATTTTGAGCATTACTTTACTAGTATGTCAGATGAGTGCAACTGTGTGGTAGTTTGAGTATTCTTTGACATTATCTTTCTTTGGATTTGGAATGAAAACTGACCTTTTCCAGTCCTGTGGCCACTGCTGAGTTTTCCAAATTTGCTGGCATATTGAGTACAGCACTTTCACAGCATCATCTTTCAGGATTTGAAATAGCTCAACTGGAATTCCATCACCTCCACTAGCTTTGTTCGTAGTGATGCTTTCTAAGGCCCACTTGACTTCACATTCCAGGATGTCTGGCTCTAGATGAGTGATCACATCATCATGATTATCTGGGTTGTGAAGATCTTTTTTGTACAGTTCTTCTGTGTATTCTTGCCACCTCTTCTTAATATCTTCTGCTTCTGTTAGGTCCCCACCATTTCTGTCCTTTATTGAGCCATCTTTGCATGAAATGTTCCCTTGGTATCTCTCATTTTCTTGAAGAGATCTCTAGTCTTTCCCATTCTGTTGTTTTCCTCTATTTTTTTGCATTGATCACTGAGGAAGGCTTTCTTATCTATCCTTGCTATTTTTTGGAACTCTGCATTCAAATGGGTATATCTTTCCTTTTCTCCTTTGCTTTTTGCTTCTCTTCTTTTCACAGCTATTTGCAAGCTTCCTCAGAGAGCCACATCACAAGCTGGTCAACACCGAAATCAGATTGATTATATTCTCTGCAGCCAAAGATGGAGAAGCTCTATACAGTCAACAAAAACAAGACCTGGAGCTGACTGTATCTCAGATCATGAACTCCTTATTACCAAATTCAGACTTAAATTGAAGAAAGTAGGGAAACCCGCTAGACCATTCAGGTATGACCTAAATTAGATCCCTTATGATTATACATTAGAAGTGAGAAATAGATTTAAGAGCCTAGATCTGATGGATAGAGTGCTTGATGAACTATGGAATGAGGTTTGTGACATTGTACAGGAGACAGGGATCAAGACCATCCCCATGGAAAAGAAATGCAAGAAAACAAAATGGCTGTCTGGGGAGGCCTTACAGATAGCTGTGAAAAGGAGACAGGCTAAAAGGAAAGGAGAAAAGGGAAGATATAAGCATCTGAATGCAGAGTTCCAAAGAATAGCAAGAAGAGATAAGAAAGCCTTCTTCAGCGATCAATGCAAAGAAATCGAGGAAAAGAACAGAATGGGAAAGACTAGAGATCTCTTCAAGAAAATGAGAGATACCAAGGGAACATTTCATGCAAAGATGGGCTCAATAAAGGACAGAAATGGTATGGACCTAACAGAAGCAGAAGATATTAAGAAGAGGTGGCAAGAATACACAGAAGAACTGTACAAAAAAGATCTTCACAACCCAGATAATCATGATGATGTGATCACTCATCTAGAGCCAGACATCCTGGAATGTGAAGTCAAGTGGGCCTTAGAAAGCATCACTACGAACAAAGCTAGTGGAGGTGATGGAATTCCAGTTGAGCTATTTCAAATCCTGAAAGATGATGCTGTGAAATATCTGCACTCAATGCCAGCAAATTTGGAAAACTCAGCAGTGACCACAGGACTGGAAAAGGTCAGTTTTCATTCCAATTCCAAAGAAAGGCAATGCCAAAGAATGCTCAAACTACCCCACACAGTTGCACTCATCTGACATACTAGTAAAGTAATGCTCAAAATTCTCCTAGCCAGGCTTCAGCAATATGTGAACCGTGAACTTCCTGATGTTCAAGCTGGTTTTAGAAAAGGCAGAGGAAACAGAGATCAAATTGCCAGCCTCCGCTGGATCATGGAAAAAGCAAGAGAGTTCCAGAAAAACATCTATTTCTGCTTTATTGACTATGCCAAAGCCTTTGACTGTGTGGATGACAATAAAGTGTGGAAAATTCTGAAAGAGATGGGAATACCAGACCACCTGACCTGCCTCTTGAGAAATCTGTATGCAGGTCAGGAAGCAACAGTTAGAACTGGACCTGGAATAACAGACTGGTTCCAAATAGGAAAAGGAGTACGTCAAGGCTGTATATTTTCACCCTGCTTATTTAACTTCTATGCAGAGTACATCATGAGAAACGCTGGACTGGAAGAAACACAAGCTGGAATCCAGATTGCCGGGAGAAATATCAATCACCTCAGCTATGCAGATGACACCACCCTTATGGCAGAAAGTGAAGAGGAACTAAAAAGCCTCTTGATGAAAGTGAAAGAGGAGAGTGAAAAAGCTAGCCTAAAGCTAACTATCAGAAATCTAATATCATGGCATCCGGTCCCATCACTTAATGGGAAATAGACGGGGAAACAGTGGAAACAGTGTCAGACTTTATTTTTTACGCTCCATAATTACCGCAGATGGTGACTGCAGCCATGAAATTAAAAGACGCTTACTCCTTGGAAGAAAAGTTATGACCAACCTAGATAGCATATTCAAAAGCAGAGACATTACTTTGCCGACTAAGGTCCGTCTAGTCAAGGCTATGGTTTTTCCTGTGGTCATGTATGGGTGTGAGAGTTGGACTGTGAGAAAGGCTGAGCACTGAAGAATTGATGCTTTTGAACTGCTGTGTTGGAGAAGACTCTCGAGAGTCCCTTGGACTGCAAGGAGATCCAACCAGTCTGTTCTGAAGGAGATCAACCCTGGGATTTCTTTGGAGGAAATGATTCTGAAGCTGAAACTCCAGTACTTTGGCCACCTCACGTGAAGAGTTGACTCATTGGAAAAGATTCTGATGCTGGGAGGGATTGGGGGCAGTAGGTGAAAGGGACGACCGAGGATGAGATGGCTGGATGGCATCACGGACTTGATGGACATGAGTCTGAGTGAACTCCGGGAGTTGGTGATGAACAGGGAGGCCTGGCTTGCTGCAATTCATGGGGTTGCAGATAGTCGGACACGACTGAGTGACTGAACTTACTGAACTCAGAGAGCCATTTTGCTTTTTTGCATTTCTTTTTCTTGGGGATGGTCTTGATTCCTGTCTCCTGTACAATGTCACGAACCTCCGTCCATAGTTCTTCAGGCACTCTATTTAATAGATCTAGTCCCTTAAATCTATTTCCCATTTCCAGTGTATAGCCATAAGGGATTTGATTTAGGTCATTGCCGGGGTGCAGCCCCGGTGGATCCATGGTAATTCAAAGCAGGGACGGAGTCAGCGTCCTAGGAATTAATTGCTTAATTAGACATATAGAGGGAGATTAGAAAGAAATAGCATAGTAGGAAAATTACTGGAGAAAACGAGGCTGAATAACTTGGTTTACGTGGAATACTAATCACCAACTACGTATGCCACAGGTGTCTTTCCGTTCTCCCGAAGGAGAGGAGGCACTGAGGCCTCCCCAGTCTGATCTTAGAAGCCCAGGCAAAATTAGCAAGCTTGGTGAGTACCCATGTTCCAGATGGAAATTCAGCCAAAGGGGAAAGAAAGAGCGACACAGGGGAATCAGTCTTTCCAGAAACTGATCCGATTTCTTTATTTTTGGGATTTGCTTATATACCCTTTGTTACACATAGAGACAAACGGAAATTTTAAAGTCATGCAGGGGTCAGCAGTCCTGACCTTTATCAAAATCAGGTGCTTCACATAAATGTATAAAAAAAAAGGTCTTAGGGGTTTTACATCATCTTATGGCCATGAGGCCTGCTGACAATTTATGAATCTTTCTAATAACCAAAAAACTTATTTTTTCCAAGGGTGTTTTTTCTTAAACCAGGCGACACCCTCTGTAGGTAGCAGATAAAGTTGCATTCCTATAGGGTGAGGATGTAGTGGGTTACAACTAAGAAAGGAATTTATTTAACCTAAGGTTAACATGATTTATCTTAAAGGTTAATACTTATTTCTTCTATATGCTAGTTATATTCATTATAAGGGCAGGGAATATGGAGATTTAGCAGCAAACATCAGCCCAACAAATGAAAACCTTTCACCAATGTTCCCCTTAAGATCTATTTAGTCTTAAGATAGTGATAAAGTTACATTTTTACATAGCAAGGACAGAGTGATTTATAACAAAGTACAATGACCTATAACAAAAGAGAAAATTCATTAACTCAAAAGGTCTAGTATGGCTAACATCAAAATTTACTATATTTCCTTTTCTATATTCCAAATACATTAATATATTCCCAGGTACCTAAGGATATGGAGGCCTGGTGGCAATCATTGACTCAGCAATGAAAAAGCCCTATGCTAATTAAGATTTTCTAAATACTCCAAACTCTCTGTGCTGTTTATGGTTGAGAGGTAGTAAACAATCACGTGCCTAGTGGCAGGAGTATGGATAATCCTGTCACACAAGCTAGTCTGCCAGCAGAGAGGTTTGACCTGAGACACCCTTGTCACACCCAGGGCAGGGAATATGGAGATTTAGCAGCAATTATTGGCACCACAAATGAAAAACCTTTCACCAATATAATTCCTAACCAACCCACTATACTAATAATTTCTAACTTCCCAAAAGAATCTGCCTTTAGTAAGTCTGAAACATCTCGTGCCTCTCATGGTAAACAATCACATGTGGCCAGACGAACCTGTACAGGCAGGCTAGATAACCTTCAGAGGAGTTCCTAAGTTGAAACACTCTTGTCACGCCCAGGAATTTTTATTGACTTGGAGCTGTAAGTTAACTCCTTCTCCGAGAGAGGTAATGGGGGTCAGCCCCCCGTAAAGTCAGAGGTATAGGTGAGAGCATAAAACAGTAAAGTAGACAGACCCTGGTTTTGGGGGTAGATGCTCAGGAACAGGGGGTATCCTGAGGCTCAATCCTGCCTTTGCTAATGCTGAAGCCTCCTTCCTCATGAACTTTGCCATGGGCGGAGTTCCTCATGCTGGCTCCTGGCAGGTCATACCTGAATGGTCTAGTAATATATGATATGATATCACTATGATATATAGTTTAATCATAAGATTTTATATAGCATTGTTTTTTTTTCCCCCCAGTTATCAAAGTGTTCTCAGAACTAGTCTTAATTCCTGTGAAGTCACTTCAGTTGTGTCTGACTCTGTGTGACCCCATAGACGGCAGCCCACCAGGCTCCCCCATCCCTGGGATTCTCCAGGCAAGAATACTGGAGTGGGTTGTCATTTCCTTCAACAATGCTTGAAAGTGAAAAGTGAAAGTGAAGTGAAGTCACTCAGTTGTGTCCCACTCTTAGCGACCCCATGGACTGCAGCCTACCAGGCTCCTCCATCCATGGGATTTTCCAGGCAAGAGTACTGGAGTCTTAATTCCTAGGATGATTTTAAATCCATCTCTCTTTTTTATTTCAGAGGTGGATATTATAATAGATTTTTTCTTCAAAGAAAGTGTTATGAAATCTGTAAGTTCTTAATGTTCAATAAGCATCATTTTCTATATATCAAATTGTAAAATGATGTAAACTTTCCCATATTAGAAATATAGAAAAGTGATGTAAACTTTCCTGTATTAAAAATATAGAAAGATGGGACATAATCAACTCATTCATGATAGTATTTTTTCAATTCATCCCAAATTCTGAGATATAATTAGACACCATGAAGTTTATATTCTAAAAATTTAAATAATAATATATTTGAAACATAAATAGTATAAAATAAAGGTATGCAATATTATGTTACAAAAAAGGAGACTAGGTGTAAGTAAAACAGCATAGGGCACCTTTTGAAGGAAGGGAGAATTGAACTAATTTTGAAGGATTATTACTACTTTGTGAAATGAGATAGAGGAAAAGAGATTTACAGGCAGATGCAATAGTTTATACAAAATTCTTCAGTGGAGGAATAGATAACTAATACAGGGTGATACTAATATCTTCTGTTCTAGTGGGATGTGCTTGATTTTTCTTAATCTTTCTCAGGATATGAGAAAGAGTTTCAGAGGCTCCAGCTTTTTTTTTTTTTCCAGTGAGAAACTCCTGTCCTACAGGCCAAACAGCAACATGGGAATTCTACCAACTCCCTAGCAAGTCCATTCCAACAATCAACTGGTGGTGATAGGTATTACCACTAGGTCCATTCATAGTCTGAGTAGACCATGCTGTATAGACTAGCATCAGAACCTTACTACTTTTCCTCTAAGTGCTCCCACTCTGATAGGGTATTCACAGACAGGCTCTGAATCCCAGGGAATCTATATCAACTCCTATCCATGTTCAATCATCCTTAAAATATCTGGATATCCTTTTTCCCTCTTTGTATTATAACTCAAGCTAGTCACCATAGGTCCCGTTAGGAAATGATGGGGCATTATGACACATACTTGCTCTAATATTTCAGAGTCCTTGGCATGGGGATATTATACTCTCTGATACAGTGAGTTTTAGGGCTACAGATTAGCCCAAGTTCAGAAACTGGGCATAGGGTCATAAGTTTTTACTAGGGCAACTGTAATCAGCTTCTTGATCACCTTTTCAATCTCACCATTGATATTTTTATGCAAAATCTCCTTCTTGAAGACCTGCTTATAATCTCCCAGTGGTACCACTAGACCATCCTTATTGTTTCAGACACCTGGTGTTCTTCCTGCCCTTACACAGAATAAAAGAATAAAAATCCTACCACGTCCAAGTCTCTGAATCTTTGACCCTTTCTTCAATAATACAGCATGATTGTTTAGGCATTTTGACTTCACCTAATTTTGGTCATCACTTTCTTTAAGCTTCTTCAACCCTTGCTAGTAGCATATTTATTTCATCTTTCAGGGTTGTTGTCAGGCCCTTAGATCCTGAATGTTATCAATTTGGTAAACTCTTCCTTATCCAGCTTTACTTTCCACGCCTTCTTGACTCAGTATCCGTAGGAATCAGTCTTATACATACTAGCCAGTCTCCTCTGGCACCCCTTGGTTAGGTCCTATAGCTCCTTCTGTGTATACTCTTTTCTCCCTAGAAAGGTCTTGGTCTTTTCTAACCTTAGTACATCATAGCTGCATAAAGAAATGTGGAGTCATATATTGAGAGAACCCTTGTTTTTTTGCAAGGCAGAATCTTCTGGATCATCTTCAAAGAAAAGGGCACTTACTATACCCTAGCAGGTGGGTTTGTGGAATGCAACTAACAAAAGTTAGGTAACTATACTTTGATCTGCCAGGGACTCTTATGATTCATATACAACTGGTGATGAGATCCTCATTGCCGACTAGGTAGAGGCAATGCTGTGTAACCCAGCTCCACTGCTCCTTGCAATACCTGCTCTCTTGGGCCAAGTCTGGTACAAACTATTAAAGGCTGGATTCCCTTGAGACATAGATTGTTGAGTGCATGAAACTTCTAGGTAGTATCTCAGCTGTAACAGTTCTTGAGGAAAGGGAAGAAAGCAGGGTGTGGCAGAAGGAGAATTAAGACTTCAGTGCCATTACAATGAAGCCGTACATCACCCACGTAAGCTCTGAAACTAGAATCGCTCTCTACAGGGCTCTGGAGTTTGGTAGAAGGGACAAGGTTTTATAATCTCACATTGGCCATTCATTACAAGTGGGCTGTTCCCTGGAGGGAAAAATGAACTTGGGCCTGACAGCCCTTTTCAACAGAGGGCAAATCCTGGAGAAGACAGACAGCCAAGGACAGTCTGCAGCAGCATTCTATGTACCTGAAGAATAAGTTCTTCAGTCCTAAAGGGGGATCTGTGTGATGTAGCTAAGAGTCAATCCGCTTAAGATGCATCGTAAGAGGATAATGAGAACAAGTGACAAACTTAGCCTGTAGCAATGCAAATCAATTATATTAATTATATTTGAATCAACATTTTTCACTAGATTAAAAGTAAAGATTAGTTGGATATATAACCTTTTTTATCATAGATTGATATCATAGTACAATATTCAATAAATTATTTTATTGATTTCATATTGTCATAACTTCCTCAAAAGTATTATACATGTGCAATTATATAAAATGTAGTATACAATGCAAAATATAAAACAAAATATGATATAATCCAAAATACAGTGTGTATATGTGTGTGTGAATTGACCCTACCTGTTGCAGTAAATATTTTGCAACTTAAATTTGGCAGAGCACATAAGCAACAAAGTGAGGATTTTCTGTCTCATTATTGCCTAATAATTGGGCTTCCCAGAAGGCAGTAGTGGTAAAGACTCCACCTGCCAATGCAGAAGACATAAAAGACGGGATTCCATCCCTGGATTGGGAAGATTCCCTGGAGAAAGCCACGACAACCCACTCCAGTATTCTTGCCTGGGAAATTTAATGGACAGAGGAACCTGCCTGGCTATAGTCCATAGGGTTGCAAAGACCTTCAGATATGCCTGAAGTGACTTAGCACCTTGCCTAATAATATTTCATGTTGAAAGAAAAAAAATATTAAATGATAACAGGAGAAGAGAAACAAATCCTTTAAAAATCTCTTGTCAAAGTAAAAGGGAAACTAAAGAAAAAGAAAGTACTTTTTTTCCTTTAAGACTTTTACAGTTGGAATAAACACAGCCTTTCTAGCTCTCTATAATGATAGTATACAAAGAGAATAGTTGTTTTTCTGAGAATAGTTTTAATTAAGTCGTTAAACTGAATTTATTGCTTTGAATCATAGTAGATTGGAAAACTTGGATCTTAATGCTTTATCATATTTCAACTATGACCTTCACGAAGAGCATGAAGGTAAAATGTGGTTCATATTCTTTCATCAAAATTGAAAAAGAAAATATGCCTCTGCCCTCTAGAGTAGCATGAAATTCTATAAAGTAGATAAAAGAAGTCAAGCAGAAATTGAACCTAGTATTTCATTACAGTAACCAGTGCAAAAGTCAAATTTTGCTTAAGGATCAAAAGTAGAAGAGGACCCACATGGCTGCTGTCTGTGGATGCTTAGTTGCTGAAGGTATTGTGGTCTATTGAGATCACTAGGTGAACATGGCCATGAAATGCTAGGAACGTTACATTTTACAATGACTAGATAAATGTCTGCTACATTTTTTGTCAGAAACATGAAACGGATTCCTTATATTTTTATCTTTACACACATACTTCTATTAGAGAAATATAATTAGGTAAGCTTTGGAATGGTGATCATTCAGTTTATTCTCCCACTAGAGAATATGCGTGGCTCAGATAGATTCTGCAATCTCAACTACCAAGAGGCATTGGCAAGCCATGCCACTAATATGGCAAAGAGATGAGATGGGAGAATGAAGACCATCTGAAGCTTGAGCATAGATATCACCTCAAATGGAATTTCCTGTTGAATTTAGCAGTGGTTCATTGCTTCTGCCTGTATATTGTTTATGTGAAACGGGAGCTAAATAAACCAATCCATGACCTGATTTATCTGCCAAATGGATTGAACATTTATTCTGTCTGCCTCAAAGGCTTGTCATTTCAGTTTAGCCTTGCAGATGGTACATCCATTTCCCTGAAACAGAGCCACTTTATAGCAGCTTGCCAACATTTCCTGTTATTTAAAGTTCACCCTCAAAGTACGCAGAGCCATGCTTCACTTTCTCAGGCAATGCTCCACAGAATCAATATGACAATTATTTGTCTTTCAGGTTACCCTACCAGAGTCAGATGCCTCATTATCAATTATTTCTCTTAAGCTTACTAGGAGGAAATTAGTGACAAGAAGTCGGCTTCTGCTTTTGAGAAATGACTTTATACCAGAAACCTAGAGAAACTTTGTGAAAGTGTTTGACCATAAGTACAAGACGAGAGTTTGTTGGCATTTTTCTAAATTAATTCATGTGTTCAGACGCAACATGAAAAAAAAAAAAAAAAAAAGCTTCTGCTTCACCCAGATACTTTGAGATGGAATACTTCTATTATAAAACAGAGTTATGTGCTTTAAAACACAACTAAATAAGCCATAGTTTCATTGATGACAAATATATGAAGGAGCATGTAGGGCTTTGGTCATATTTTATCATACATAGAATGAAAATATGTTTTGAAAGAGTAGAACAAGATTGTTTTTTTTAGCAGAGGAAGACATTCTGGTGGTATCAGAGAACTAAATCTATTACGTTTTTTTGGCCCTCATTTTCAAAACCTCTAAACTTTAGAAATTTTAAGAGTCAAATTTTTATTCCTCTATTGAAATGTATAATATTTCACACTGAGTATCTTTTTCAAGCTGCTTATATGAGAGTAACTTGATATTAATAACGGTTTTATCAATAGTAGGTATTTAAATGTGACATAATTAGTATCAGGGAGCTAGGTCAGGCCAGGGAGCCTGGGTGACACAGAAGAAGGGAATAAGTATTAAAAGTATAGTTTCAGGCAATAAAACCAACCTCATGATTCTACCTAGACCAGCTCAAGTCAAAGGTGAATGAGCTAGAAGACAGCTTTTGCTGCTATCACATCACTTGTTTACTTGATATCTTTGTGAATCTGACCCCTATGGATTTTAATCAGAATAGTGATATAAGCAGTGTCTATGCGAAGAGCTGACTCATTGGAAAAGACTCTGATGCTGGGAGGGATTGGGGGCAGGAGGAGAAGGGGATGACAGAGGATGAGGTGGCTGGATGGCATCACTGACTCGATGGACGTCAATCTGAGTGAACTCCGGGAGCTGGTGATGGACAGGAAGGCCTGGCGTGCTGCGATTCATGGGGTCGCAAAGAGTCGGACACGACTGAGCGACTGAACTGAACTGAACTGATGGATGTCAATGAAGGGAAATTTGTTTTTGAAAAGAAAGCGAGGAAAATCTTTTGGAGATATAGATACCATTGTGGTAGAGTGCTTCATGCAATCACCCTAAGTGTAGCACACCCTGCTGTATTCTGTATCCCCAATAATACTTATGGACCTGGTATTTATAATAAATGGTTTCTGCATACATATTAGGTTACATTTCAGAAGTTATTGGTATTTTTGCTTACTTGCACGCAAAAGGATAATTTAAAAATATTCTCTGGTTATTTATTTCATCCCACAATAATGGAACTGATTTGTGCTTTTACATAAATTTTACTGCAATTAATTATATTTATTGGAATATTAAAAAAATTTAATAATGAAGGTTTGCCATTCATTGCTCCTAATTGAATATTAAAATACTTTTTCATTATAAATTCATTAAATCTGGTTACCCTCTTTTGGGGACAGCCAGTACATATTAACTTCAAATCATTAACTGCATATTTTATTTCTCATTGTAATGATCTAATTTCTCTAACTTGATATTGGAAAATAGGCATCAAACTGAAATCTGTTTTAAAACAAAATTAATGTATCTGCAGGCAGTCTGTGATATACCTATTGATTTCTCATGCAAATATATCAATGTACCAAAAGTTCATATACAGATATAAATGATTCTGTTAGCACAAGTATAAGATAATGCTAAACAGGCTACAGAAAATCCTAATCTACTGTTTCAGCCACTTGATTTCAGCTTTGTTCATTTAACATTTTAAATTAATATTAAAGGTGTCTGTGTGAAATGTCATTTGTTCGCATCTTTTTCTATTTGTATGAAGAGGAAGTAAAATCTATTCTTAGCACAGTGCTGCAGGAGTCACTGTCAGAGGCTCTTCTCTGGGACTCTGGCTTTGACTTCACAAAGACTCCTTCTGTAGCTTGCCGGCTGTGTGGCTTCTGAGTTCTCAGACTCTCCAGCCTCTATATGCCTGATGCAATTCACATGACCCAAAGCTCATGGGGTTTTGTCAGTTACAGAATGAGGATACTGGGAATTAAATCTCATTGGTCTAAAAACTACCTACTACTAGGCTGGATTGTTTTAGTATATTGTATAATTAGATGTTTATCTATGAAAAGAAATATCAGTTTAATGAGAGGAAGCATGCTACAGAATATTAAGTAATAAATCTGTTGCTTCCAGAGTACAAGTGAAGAGTACTTCCATATTTAGGGCAGACACTTGCTGACGATTCAGTATTTCCTCTGAGAGCATAATAGCAGTTGCTATTTAGCCTAACACACTAAACATATCAGTTTAGAATCACTGAGATACCAGACATTAAGGATCATGGAATGTCCTTGCAAGTTCTTTAAAACAGATTTTTGTAAGATGCTCATAAGATTGGGGACAATGTGTGAATGAATGATGAAAATAGGTGGTGACTGGCTGCTCCTGCAAAAGTCAGGAAACCCTGCTCCCTTGATTAGAGGACTTAAGATATTCTTTATATGCAACAAAAGCCTTAAGCCACTGGGAAAGTGACAGCAAACTTGCTTATCTACAGGGACTGGGCAAAGATCCACTGATTTGGAGGGAGAGAGAAAAGAAAATTTCATCTAAGCCTTGAGCCCAAGGTTCTGCACCAACATAAAGGACTAGATAGTGGCAGCTTTACTGCCAGAAGTGTTAAAGCTTATGGTTCACTGAAGTAAAGATAGGATCAAGAAAATGAAATCCAGTTCAACTACCGAACAGATTTAATCAACCCCAAAGCTATCACTGGAGGAATAGTTCTCCTTTCTAAGTACTGCCTACTTAAAATTCATTTATTCACGATGACTGGAGATCTCTTCTAGAAAATTAAAGATACAAAAAGAATATTTCATGCAAAGATTAGCACAATAAAGGATAGAAATGGTATAGACCTAACAGAAGCAGAAGAAATCAAGATGATGTGGCAAGAATAACAGAAAAACTAAACAAAAAGATCTTAATGACCCAGATAATCATGACTGTTTTATCACTCACTAGAGCCAAATATCCTGGAGTGTGAAGTCAAGTGGGCCTTAGGAAGCATCACTACAAACAAAGCTAGTGGAGATGATGGAATTCCAACTGAGCTATTTCAAATCCTAAAAGATGATGCTGTTAAATTGCCACCCCTAATATGCCAGCAAATTTGGAAAATTCAGCAGTGGCCACAGGACTGGAAAAGGTCAGTTTTCATTTCAATCCCAAAGAAGGGCAATCTCAAAGAATGTTCAAACTACCACACAATTGCACTCATGTCACGTACTAGCAAAGTAATGCTCAAAATCCTTCAAGATAGACTTCAATAATACGTGAACTGAGAACTTCCAGATGTTCAAGCTGGTTTTAGGAAAGGCAGAGGAACAAGAGATCAAATTGCCAATATCCACTGGATCATAGCAAGAGAATTCTAAAAAACATCTACTTCTGCTTCATTTACTACACTAAAGCCTTTGACGGTGTACATCACAACAAACTGGAAAATTATTAAAGAGATAGGAATACAAGAACACATTACCCACTTCTTGAAAAATCTGTATGCATGGCAAGAAGCAACAATTAGAACCAGACAAGAAACAATGGATTGGTTTCAAATTGGGAAAGGAAGCCTTATATTATCACCTTGCTTATTTAACTTATATGCAGAGTTTATCAGGTGAAATTCCAAGCTGGATTAAACGCAAGCTGGAATCAAGATTTCCAGGAGGAATATCAATAACCTCAGCTATGCAGATGACACCATCCTAATGACAGAAAGCAAAGAGGAACTAAAGAGTCCCTTGAAGAACGTGAAACGGAAGAGTGAAAAAGCTAGCGCAGAATTAAACATTCAAAAAATGAATATCATGGCTTCTGGTCCCATCACTTCGTGGCAAATAGGTGGGAAAACAATGGAAAGAGTGACGGAGTTTATTTTCTTGGGCTCCAAAATCACTGCAGATGGTGACTGCAGCCATGAAACTAAAAGGTGTTTGTTCCTTGGAAGAAAAGCAATAAGCAACCTAGACAGCATATTAAAAAGAAGAAATATCATTTTTCTTGCAAAGGTCCATCAAATCCAAGCTTTGGTTTTTCCTGTAATCATGTATGGATGTGAGATTTGGACCATAAAGAAGGCTGAGTGCCAAAGAATTGATGCTTTTGAACTGTGGTGTTGGAGAAAAGTCTTTAGAGTCCCTTGAACACAAGAACATCAAACCAGTCAATCCTAAAGGAAATCAATCCTGAATATTCACTGGAGGGACTGATGCTGAGGCTGAAGCTCCAATACATTGGCCCTCTGATGCAAAGAGCCGGCTCACTGGAAAAGACCCTGATGCTGGGAAAGGTTGGAAGGCATGAGAAAAAGGGGATGATAGAGGATGAGACAGTTGGAAGGTATCACCAACTCAATGGACATGAGTTTGAGCAAGCTCCGGGAAAGGCCTGGTGTGCTGCAGTCCATGTGGTCACAAATGTTGGACACGACTGAGCAAATAAATAACAAAATTCATGATGATTGATATTCAGATAAAATTTATGAGCCATAAAGAAAAGCAGAAGAAATGATCCTTTTTCATAGGAAATGACATAACCAGATTCAGAAAAATACAGATGCTGGAGCTAGGGGTAGTTTAAAATAAATTATCTTTGAGATGTTAAGGATCTAGTGAAAATGGTAGACAATGTGAATTATTACAAGTGGATGATGAACTTCAGCAGAGAGATAAAGACCTTGACAAAAAATGCTAGAAATGCTAGAATTTGGAGACAAGATATCAGAGGGGAAAAACTTCTTCAAAAGGCTTTTTAAAATGCTGAACTTAATAACATTTCAATAGAAATGATCCAAAAATAAATTTAAAAAGTAAAACATTCAAAATATAAAGATAGTATCAAATTTGTAACATGAAAGTAACTGAAGTCCAAGAAAAATGAGAAAGGAAACATGAATAATATAAACAAGGTGGGGGGGGGAGGCAGTTTGAAGAGATAATGGCATAGATTTCTCATAGTTAATGAAAGACAACAAATAAAGGTCCATAAATGAAGCATACTCCCAGCAACACTAAAAACTAAATATACGTGCAAAAAATGAAAAAATTCAATTTGCATCTTATATATATATCAGTTCTGTTCAGTCGCTTAGTTGTGTCCAACTCTTTGCGACCCCATGAACTGCAGCACGCCAGGCCTCCCTGTCCATCACCAACTCCCAGAGTTTACCCAAACTCATGTCCATTGAGTTGGTGATGCCATCCAACCATCTCATCCTTTGTTCTCCCTTTCTCCTCCTGCCCTCAATCTTTCCCAGCATCAAGGTCTTTTCAAATGAGTCAGCTCTTTGCATCAGGTGGCCAAAGTACTGGTGCTTCACCTTCAACACCAGTCCTTCCAATAAACACTCAGGACTGATCTCCTTTAGGATGGACTGGTTGCATCTGTTTGCAGTCCAAGGGACTCTCAAGAGTCTTCTCCAACACCACAGTTCAAAAGCATCAATTCTTCTGCACTCAGCTTTCTTTATAGTCCAACTCTCACATCCATACATGACTAGTGGAAACACCATAGCCCTGACTAGACAGACCTTTGTTGACAAAGTAATGTCTCTACTTTTTAATATGTTGCCTGGGTTGGTCATAAATTTCCTTCCACGGAGTAAGCGTCTTTTAATTTCATGGCTGCAATCACCATCTGCACTGATTTTGGAGCCCCCAAAAGTAAAGTCAGCCACTGTTTCGTTTCCCCATCTATTTGCCATGAAGTGATGAGACCAGATGCCATGATCTTTTCTGAATGCTACACGCTGATATATGTTCCAGTCTCCATAGACTTGGATGTACCCATGTCATTATGTTCTGCAACAGCAGAGGTTCACAATACTTGCAGGTCTGGTCCATGTGGAAATCTTGAAGCTCTACTACCCCAAGCTATTTACCCTCTTCTGTAGTCTTTTCTTATGGGGGGAGCTGTGCCACACAGTTTGTGGGATCTTATTTCCCTGATCAGGGATGGAACCTGTACGTTTGGCAAAAAAATACCAAGTCCTAATCCTAACTGCTGGTCTGACTCTTAGGGATTAATTTAGCCAAGCCCTATGACCTTCTATACCGAGTTGGATAACATACCTCAAAATAAACAAATAATTAAAATTATATATATGTATATATATAAATGTTCATCCTCAACCTGTTAACATGACCTTGGTTTATAAATAAGGTATTTACATATGTAATCAAGTTAAGATTGGTCCTAGTGTACATGGGTAGTCCATTAATCTAGTAGAATTGGTGTCTATACAAGGACTGTGATCCTTGTAAGAGGAGGAGAGCTTGGACACAGAGATATACAGGGAAAATACCACGTGACAACAGAGGCAGAGATTGAAGTGATGTGCTTACAGGCAAAGAGCAACTAAGATTGCCAGTAAACACCTAAAACCAGGAAGAAGCAAGGAAACACCCTTCCTTAGAGTTTTCAGAGAGAAAGCACAGCCTTGCCAACATCTTGATTTCAGACTTCTCACCTCCAGAGTTGTGAGGGAATAAATTCTTGCTGTTTGAAAGCCATCCGGTGTGTGGTCATCTGTTAGGGTAGCCTTAGGGAAAAAATGTATTTCAGAAACTACATATTGAAGATAGCAGCCCCCCCAAATATAAGGAATTGGGCCTTTAAATAATCCCTTCCAAGAGAGTAGCCTCAAATCAGAAATGGAGTTTTAGAGTTTAGTTACATGAGAAATAAGGTGTATTGTTAAGCTACTGAAATGTGTGGTTTTTTTTCTTGTAGGAGCTGAAAGTGAAGTGAGTGTTAATCGCTCAGTCATGTCTGACTCTTTGCAACCTCATGGACCATAGCCCAATAGGTTCCTCTACCCATGGAATTCTCCAGGCAAGAATACTGGAGAGGGTTGTCATTTCCTTCTCCATTTGTAGGAGCTAGAGTGAGTCAAAATAAAACATTTAACCTCAGGAAAGACAGTGCTATGGAAATCAACCGTATTCTCTGTGAGAATGTTCCCTCCCCACCTCAGTTATCCTAACAGGCAGCAAACTGAGGGCATGAATATTTCCTGGCACTAAGCATTCCCTAATTCCAACTTAAAAGTCAACAAAATACACATTAAAAAAAAATCTGATCTAAATCTCCATATGCTAAAACCTTGGAATAGTTTTGCTAAATATGTCTATGAGACTTGGATTTAAGGAAACAGCTGATGTGCTCATGTGAGAGAGAAAAAAGTTCAAATACTGTGTAGTGATCCTTGTAGATTTTACATGACATGTGTGCATGCTAAGTTGCTCATTGCTCCCAACTCTTTGGGACCCTGTGGACTGTAGCCCACCAGGCTCTTCCATCCATGGAATTCTCCAGGCAAGCATACTGGAGTGGGTTGCCGTTTCCTCCTCCAGGGCATCTTCCTGACCCAGGAATGTAACCTGTATCTCCTGAACTCCAGACAGATTCTTCATCACTGAGCCACCAGGGAAGCCCTCGCATGACATGTGCTAATTTGACTCTCCCCAAAGCCTCTAACTCAGAAGGACAAGGGCTGCTCTGGGGTGCAGGGTGGGGGCTGGGAGTAGCAGCATAATGAGAGACTGAGAAGCCCACCAGTTGGACTACCTCAGGGATTTATAAATCAATGTCATGGGTAATACACACACTTTCTTCACATAAAATAGAGAAACATCAGTGCCTATCTGCTTTCCATCTGAAAATGAAATAAACTTTTATGGACAGTCTGGCTAGAAAATTATACATTTTCTAACATTACCCAGCTGAACTCCTAAATTTGGCACTGAGAATCACTGCACTCAGCCTCTCAGCCAAAGAGAAAACAGCAATACAACATGGGTTTATCCTTCTGTTCAATCAAAACTAGTAGGGAATGTTGCCAGGTTTAAATTAGGTAATATCAAAGCAATTTGTTTATGTATATGCATTGTTTTGCCATCTCCTCCTCTCCTAAATAATCACATGTGTGTATGTGTGTGTGCTGTAAATGTATAACCTATATTTGGAAAATAAACACAGGGAATAAAGTCTAAAATGACCTGAAAGCACGTCATATCAAGAAGTGATTTTAATTCCTGTAGTCTCATTAGCAATTTTAAGATTAAAGACAAATATCACCCAGATTTTCATCAAAGTCATTCGGGCAATGGCACATCATCCATATATTAATGCTGATGGATATTGCAAGAGCCATTCAAGATTACTGGGCTGAAATCACTGATAATTATGTGCTATTCATTAGGCTTTCTCCCAGACATGACTTCAAATCATGCCTTCAACAGTTCTTGATAATGGACCATGGATCTTCTATTAGCTAAATATAAGACTTTAGTCATTTTTCACTGTTCCTCACCCCTTACCTACATTTTTTAAGCAATTATATTTACACTGTCCTACTTTCAATATGTTTTTGTGTTGCTTTGACTTGTTTTGTTTGCAATCACTTTCTTTCCGACACCTCTATATATAATAGTTTGTAGGCTCCCTCACATGTAGCTGGGCTTACTGAAATCATGGCTACCTGCTAACTTCATCTTTACTATCACTTTAGCTAAGTTTATTCTATGGATTATAGAGTTGCAATATCAATTGGCCTTAAGCAAAGTTATAACCATTTCCATTGTCTATTTCATTAGATCTATAGTCCATAGTCTTAATTTCTCAAAATCCTACTGCCTTGGTACCATATACTGTCCCAAGATTATAGATGACTGAATTTGACAACAGCAATACCATCTAAACAAAGCATATTAAAAGTATTTCATTAGTATTTACTCAAATTTTCTAGCTTCTGAAGTTTTGCTCATGTAAATACATTAATTTTTTCTATATGAAAAGTCTTTCCTCTACATATTTACCTATCAGAATCCTATTTAATCTTTAAAAAGCAATTCAAGTATTATGTCCTTCATGATATACACTTGGATCCTTGCAATACACTTTGAATTATAGCTTGTACTTAATTATCAATATATTTTTCCATCACCTTGAGATTATACTCCAAGCCTTTGATAGAAACTTTATATTTATGTGTATCTTCTAAAGAAATCAGCACAGTGTTAAGGACATGAAACTTTCCAAACAACAATTATTTATTTGAATGCAATTTACATAACCTTCCATTTCAAACTCAAAACTTTCCAGGCTTATAAAAATATCTTTGACTAATAAAAAATATAGATTACATTTATTTTGTAACACTATCTTCAACCCATTATAGTATATAAATATATTACTAGATGCATAACAAGAAACAACTGGGAATTAATTATGAAATATTCTTATCTCCTAAAAGTAGTTGGCAGGAAAAAACAAAGTCTTCAGGAAATAGCCATAGTTCGTAACACTAAAATCTCTTCCACTGAATGGAAGTAATCTTATCCTATATTCCTCTGAAAAGCTCATTGCCAATTTCCTTGCATATTTCTAAAGTAACCGTTAGAAGACACAGGAAACTACTGTAATTTATGGTAGGATAAAGAGCTAGCCTGGCTTTTCCTAATCGTGTCGTTGTATTCTTGAGATAAAGAGAAACCTTATGTGTTAAATACAGATATTTAATCTATTATTTTAAATAATACAAATCATTCATTTTATACTAATTTTTAGTTTTAATATCAACAAAATAATTATATTTTTATCATTTGCAAACACCCATGCCTCCTAATCAAAGCTTGATGTTTACATTTAAGGTTAGACCAAAGAGGATGTAATCAGCTCTTGGCAACAGACTGATGGGTAGAAGAAACTAGCACCAGCCATCTGACTGAGATAGCTTTTATGTCTCCATTATTCTCATATTCATGTACATATATTTGGTAAACCATCAACATTAGATTCATTTCTGAATATTCCTTTCCAAAATCCATACATTTCCTTCTCTTTGAATATTTCCTGCTATATATGAATATTTAAAGTTTTCTCCATTCTTTACAATATCTTTCTTCCTCCCATCAACCTCAGCCAAAGTAGCCTCAAAACCTACCACACAATCTTGGTACAAGACAATAAACTAACTTTCTTACAAAATAACATGGAAAGTTCTGATACCCATGGCATTAGTCATTGGTCCTATATTGTATCTCATTAAATAGAGCAGACCCACTATACAAAACAGTGGGATGGGTCAATAAGTTTCAAGTGGAGTGCTAGCTGGATGGTTAAACTCAGACTGAGGTGCTATCAAATTGGTTGCAATGTGTGCTTGAAACTAGTGAACACTATTTCTCACTATTTGATCTATTGTTCCATTAGAAGAAATATTTATCTTCTCAATCCCTAGGGATCTTCTTAACTGAAGATTATACCCCCAGAGGAAAAATTAAATGGTTTTACTTGGTAAATAATAGTGATTTTATTGACGAGAGTTAGCATCGCAACCTGGCCAATTTAAGCTCTTAAAGTTAAGCTTCACTTAACTTTAAAAAAAAAAAGTGGGTTATGGTGAAGATTTGGGTGAAAAACTCTGCCTATCAAAGGGAAATAATGTTTTTCTGCAAAATGGAGTTTGTACATATGATTAAAATCCTCAGAAATTGAAATGAGGACAAGCAAATGGAAGTGAGCTACAAGCAAAGTAGCTAAACTATAAGCAGCAGCAAGACTCAAGTAGCTGTTTCTTAGAAAAAGTCCATGGGGTAGGTAACACAGAAACAAAGGCATATGTACTGTCTACAACCTTCATACACGATGAAGTCACAGATCCCACATACAAATGAATTTATTAACTTCTAAAATTAGCTCAGAAATAACAGAATACAATAGGCTTTAGTGAATTCAGTAACTGATGACACTGGGGTTGTCTCAAGTGTAGCGATATGATGTTGGTAATGTAAGGGGCAGTTGAATTATGATGGACATTTCTTTGAGAAGCATATACAAGATGTAGGTATATGTATGTGGGATAATCAAAGGCTATCTTCAAAACTGAGGTAAATTTGATTTGAGTATATACAATACCAACTTTCTGCATTTAGGGACTGTAACATTGGTTGAGTTCTGATGAGAACTGGTCTTCATTTTCCCTTAGGGAATCTGAAGATGCTAGACTTCTGTTTTCCATGAACAAGGTAGTATAGCATTATGGCACCGTCGCTTACCCCAAGAATGGCACCTGGTATATTTAATTATTAATAATTTTAGCAAAATAGAAAATAAAAATATGGTTGATAATTTATCACCATGGCAACAGCATTCTCTGTTTCCAGTAGTGGTTTGAGTAGTTTCTTCTAGAAATCAATGAGGCAGTGCCACCATGTTTGGGTAATGAAAATATCATATATAATATATAAAATATATAGTTTTTAATATAGCTATATACTATATAGCTATATATATTCACTTGCATGAATTAAACAAATTAAAAGTAGTAGTAGGTCATGTCAAGGACTATTAAATTAGTACACAGGTTAGGAAAGCTGAAAACCATTCATACATTATACTGTTAAACTTGAACAGATCCATTAACTCACCTGCCTTTTTTATCTGTAAAATAAAATACTGTCTCAAAAGAACTCAGGAAGTCATTCTCTATTACATCTACTGTTTGATTAAAAAGTTATGTTTGAAGTAGTTTCCGTTAATGTTGATCCTCAGCTGAAAACACAATGTGATGAGCAATTATTCTTCTATCAGAATAATTTATTAGCTTTCATCACTAAAGTTTCTTATGTGATGGTGAGTAATTTATTATTTAAATTGAGTAAAAGATTGACAGTAGTTAATGGCATTTATTTGGGGGAATATAATCCTTACCAGCAACACTGAGAAACTAACTTCCTTGAAACACACATGGAAATCTTCCCAGAATTTGGAATCCATCTAACATCCAATAGGACTCTAGAAGATGTGTTGTGTTCATGCTGGTCTTGCTATACATTTGAAACAAAGTAACTGTATTATCTGCTATGCTAAAAAATCAACACATATATATATTTGAATTATTTATATTTAACAAGATGTTAGGGAACACTAGGACTTCCCTGGTGGCTCAGATGGTAAAGCGTCTGTCTACAATGCGGGAGACCTGGGTTTGATCCTTGGGTCGGGAAGATCCCCTGGAGAAGGAAATGGCAATCTACTCCAGTACTATTGCCTGGAAAATCCCATGGACAGAGGAGCCTGGTAGGCTACAGTCCATGGGGTTGCAAAAAGTCGGACACAACTGAGCAACTTCACTTTCAGTTTTCAATTTTATTTTAGGGAACACTAGTTTATGTAGAAAACAGTGGCACAAGATGAGGAAAAATATATAATAATGTTATACAGTTATGTTATGTTTAAAGATAAGCTTTACTGTGATAAATTTGTTAAAGAGACTAAGCTTTTTCTAAGTAGCGTGACTAGACAGGGTAGACTGAGGTTGGTAACTTCTGTGTCAGCTTCTGTAAGCTGTCTCCAGATAAATGGTTCATTTAAATGTGAACTATAAAACCTGAACATGACTTGCTTTGGGGAGCAGAAGAGGGCAACTTACCAGGTATTATACCTTGTTCAACTAAGATTTCACAAGGAGCTTGAGTTGTACTTGTCTTCAGTTCAGTTCAGTTGCTCAGTCGTGTCCGACTCTTTGCGACCCCATGAATCGCAGCATGCCAGGCCTCCCTCTCCATCACCATCTCCAAGAGTTCACTCAGACTCACGTCCATCAAGTCAGTGATGCCATCCAGCCATCTCATCCTCGGTCGTCCCCTTCTCCTCCTGCCCCCAATCCCTCAGAGCATCAGAGTCTTTTCCAATGAGTCAACTTTTTGCATGAGGTGGCCAAAGTACTGGAGCTTCAGCTTTAGCATCATTCCTTCCAAAGAAATCCCAGGGCTGATCTCCTTCAGAATGAACTGGGTGGATCTCCTTGCAGTCCAAGGGACTCTCAAGTGTCTTCTCCAACAGCACAGTTCAAAAGCATCAATTCTTCGGTGCTCAGCCTTCTTCACAGTCCAACTCTCACATCCATACATGACTACTGGAAAAACCATAGCCTTGACTAGAGGGACCTTAGTTGGCAAAGTAATGTCTCTGCTTTTCAATATGCTATCTAGGTGTGTCATAACTTTTCTTCCAAGCGTCTTTTAATTTCATGGCTGCAATCACCATCTGCAGTGATTTTGGAGCCCCCCAAAATAGAGTCTGACACTGTTTCTACTATTTACCCATCTATTTCCCATGAAGTGATGGGACCAGACTCTATGATCTTCGTTTTCTGAATGTTGAGTTTCAAGCCAACTTTTTCGCTCTCCACTTTCACTTTCATCAAGAGGCTTTTTAGTTCCTCTTCACTTTCTGCCATAAGGGTGGTGTCATCTGCATATCTGAGGTGATTGATATTTCTCCTGGCAATCTTGATTCCAGCTTGTGTTTCTTCCAGTCCAGCATTTCTTATGATGTACTCTGCATAGAAGTTAAATAAGCAGGGTGACAATATACAGCCTTGACGTACTCCTTTTCCTATTTGGAACCAGTCTGTTGTTCCATGTCCAGTTTTAACTGTTGCTTCCTGACCTGCATACAGATTTCTCAAGAGGCAGGTCAGATGGTCTGGTATTCCCTTCTCTTTCAGAATTTTCTAGCGTTTATTGTGATCCACACAGTCAAAGGCTTTGGCATAGTCAATAAAGCAGAAATAGATGTTTTTCTGGAACTCTCTTGCTTTTTCCATGATCCAGTGGATGTTGGCAATTTGATCTCTGGTTCCTCTGCCTTTTTTAAAACCAGCTTGAACATCAGGGAGTTCACGGTTCATGTATTGCTGAAGCCTGGCTTGGAGAATTTTGAGCATTACTTTACTAGCATGTGAGGTGAGTGCAATTGTGTGGTAGTTTGAGCATTATTTTACCATCTCTAAAATATCAAGAGATTGAAGTCTTCACTTTGTTATGCTTAGTGATATAACTAGTTTCTGAAGTTGGGCTATTGACTGTTTTAAACATTGGAAAAATTAGTATATTTAATAGAGATTGTGTATGAATTGAAGATTGTTATAAGCTGAATTTTGTCCCCTCAAATTCATATTTTGAAATCCTAGCCCCGAATGCTGCTGCTACTGCTGCTAAGTCGCTTCAGTCGTGTCTGACCCTGTGCGACCCCATAGACAGCAATCCACCAGGCTCCCCCGTCCCTGGGATTCTCCAGGCAAGAACACTGGAGTGGGGTGCCATTGCCTTCTCTGTAACCCTGAGTATGTGACTATATTTGCATTAAAGGTCTTGAAAGAAGTAACTGGATTGAAGGGAGATATTTAGGGTAAAACATAATCCATCCTGAGTTTGTTCTTAGTAGCAGAGATTAGTGTGCAAGAAATCTACAGAGGAAACATTACGTGACGACACAAGAAGACAGCCATTTGCAAGACAAGGGGAGATGCTCAGAAGAAAGCCTGGCAACACCCTGATCTATGCTTGCTAGCATTCACAATTGTGAGAAAAGAAATCTCTGTTGTTTTAGTCACCCAGAATGTAGCACTTTCTCGTGAAAGACCCAGGAAAATAACACAAGAATACAGAACATATGAGTCCCAGTGTCAACTGTCCAATTACTATTTATTTTACCTTGTATAATTAATTTAAGCACTTTGAACCTCGGTTTCCTTCCTCATGTACAAAAGAAGAAAATGTAGACCAAGGTTTTTGTTCATACTTTTTAAGTCTGTGGCAAAATAATGGATAAAGATGGTAATTTTTTAAACTTTTTAAAATCTAAATGTATATATTCAGGGTGTGTGTGTGTGAAGTCGCTCAGTCGTGTCTGACTCTTTGCAACCCTGTGGACAGTAGCGCACCAGGCTCCTCCGTCCATGGGATTCTCCAGGCAAGAATACTGGACTGGGTTGCTATTTCCTTCTCCAGCGGATATTCCCGACCCAGGGATCGAACCCAGGTGTCCTGCGTTGCAGGCACACGCTTTAACCTCTAGGCCACCATATTTTTATAAAAATAAAAATTTTATAAATGTATATAAATTTATATACAATTTAAATAAAAATTTATATAAATTATAGTACCCTGAATATGGGTACTATAATTCAACTGTGATTTAAAAATAAAAATATATTGAGAGACACAGGCCCTCAGAAAGTACATTGTCTAAGTACTAACTTTTCTGAAAATCTAACTAAGGATATGCTTTAACCACAAAATTAAATGCAAAGATGGAGAACATAAAATACAAGAAAAATTGGTAAACTGAGACACCTTCAAATGATAGCAATTTAAATCAGTGTTCATAATGTGAAGACTTATAACGAGCATGCGTGCTCAGTCTCTATGGAATCTTCCAGGCAATCTTCCAGAATACTGGAGTGGATTTCCATTTCCTCCTCCAGGGGGAGGATTTATTACATTTTATATTAAATGGTTAAAATATAGAGGACACATATTATATTTCAAAGAAACTGAGATTCTGGACAAAAATTCTGGATAGTTTATTTGAAGTTTTATTTTGGAACTAGAAGATTAAGAAAGAATCATCTCGATTCACACTTGAATCTCTCTTTCTCCTTTTTGAAAGAAACTTATACTACCAATTTTTATTTCTAACTCCTCTGTAGTTATATTCTATACTATATCTGTATTCCTTGGTCTTTGGTTATCTTCAAATATGTCCACTATAAACAAGAATATGGCCAACCAAATGAGTAAATATTTTCAATCACACATGCTATTTAGTTACTTTTTGAATTTCTCTCTTCACAAACTTCTTAAAGAGTTAACTGTCTTTACTGTCTCTAAGACCTTAATAGAAAATGGGCCACACTTTAACTGATAACCTGCAGAAACAAATGAAAAAGGCAATTAATACAAATGCTGCTGCTGCTGCTGCTAAGTTGCAACATTATTCAAATCTCATTCGAGATCAGGAAATATATATTGAAACATAAATTAGATAACAGTTTTGTCTTTTTGATTTTAAAGGAAAATATGTAATACCACACGAGGTTCACAAGAGTAACAGAATAGTATATACTTTTGGTGGGAATGTAAATTGATTTGACTTTTCAAATGGCAGTTTGAACTTATAAATGCTTACACATTTGACTAATAATTTTATTTCTGTAAATTTCTCCTGCACTAGTGCTAGCATTAAGGAAGACTTCTGTGCAGTGTGTCCACTAAAATTTGTAACAGCAAAAACCAAACCAAATCAAACCTGGAAACATCACAACTATGCATAAATAAACAAAGTTGATAAGTCTGAGTATTTGCACAAAATGTAGTAACTAGCTAAAGTAAAACAAGCCTCCACATTTTCACTTCAATTAAAAAAAATAGCCTTAATTCATAAAAGCCAGGTGTAGGACAATATGCAGAATATGATTCTTTGCATGGGATAAAATTTTGTTTTTTGTTGTGTGTATGTGTGTGTGAGAGAGAGACAGCAAGAGAGAGAGAGAGAGAGAGAGAAAATTAAGAAAGATAGAGAAAGTTTAGAAATATCATGTGCCAATTAGCACAAAAAATGCCTGGAATTATATTTCATTCTAAAAGCTTTACTATCTGCTGAATTGGATAAGGAGTGAAATATAAAGATATACTATGTTATATATTGTTTAGATTTGCTAAAATATGCTACATTACTTTTCTAATAAATATAAATATATACTGAAAAGGAGCATTTTAAGTACACAATATAAAGATAGTTTAACAAAATCTATAACTTTATATATATGCTATATAATATCATTTGAAAGACACTGAAATACAGTGCAAATTCCACTGCCTTAAAAATATATAAACATCAAGATTTTTGATGTTGTTTGATGTTTTAATGATTGTTGTTGTTCAGCTGCTAAGTTGTGTCCAACTCTTTGCGACTTCATGACTATAGACTGGCAGTCTCCTCTGTCCTCCACTATCTCCCAGAGGTTGCTCAAATTCATGTCCATTGAGTCAGGGATGCTATCTGACCGTCTCATCCTCTGTTGCAATACATTTGGGCAAAAAGAAAAAAGAAAACTTCTAAACCAGAGAAAACAAAAAAGGAAATGTATTGTAAGGCTTCCTGCACCACACACAATGTTGTGAAGGAATAACTCAACAGTTATGCTTTGGGATCGAGTCTGAAAATAATCTAGACTGGAAGCAGAGACTCTTCTGTCTTGTGTGTCTGCCTCATTCTCTCAGGCTTTCTGGATGGTGTTATACATGACTAATAGTATCTTTTAGCACGGAGATTATTAAAAAATAACATTCTCATTGTCTCTAGTAATAAAATAAAACATACAAAGAACAAACCATTGATAATGACAAAACACTTCCCCGAGACGGTCTCTGATGGCTCTGCTAAATGTTTTGCCTTGGGTCCTCCTGCGGCTGCAAGGTAGGTGTTCTATGTAATAGGTTTGACTTGGGCACTATGCCCACCTCCTGCTCAGGCAGTCTGCGCTCTTACAAGAGGATCCAGTTTATATCACATGTTTAAGTAGTACACACTAATTTTCTTTTTCTTTCTGATCCCCAAATGTCTCACCGCTGATTGTGCAATTTACTTTTACAGTTATCAACATGCTTACCAGTGATCACTTGCTCTGCTTTGATCAGGCTCAGAGTCCTATCACCAGCCACAGGGAGACAGAGCCTCTCTTACTGAAGTTATGTGACAGAGCTGAAATGATGACACAGCGTTACCCCCTGCTAGGGGAAAGGCATGGGACAGACACTCAGAAGGAATGGAGACTTTAAGACTTTTAGCCTCGAGGGCTGTGAGATAATAAACCTCTGCAGTTTAAGCCACTCTGTTTGTTGTACTTTGTTATGGCACCCTTACCAAAAGAATACATCCCTCACTCTATTTTCTGGGTAAACCTTTATGACCTCTTCCCCCACCTTACTGAGTTCTCCCACCGGGCTGCATTCCAGAATGATGGAGCTCCTCTGCGCCCATCCATTGAAGTATGCAATTAAAAGCCTGTTGCATTTGCTTCCTCAGCCTATTTTTGTCAGGTTATTTGCTTCTGTAAATAATTAGTTTCTATATGTATACCAAATTAGATATATGAGTGTAAAGAGGAGTGAAGCTTGCTATTTCTGTGCAAACTAAATTAAATGCTTGGGGAAAATCAATAAAACTAGTCACACACATAAAAAAACCATTTAATTATGTGTATATAAATTAACTAAAATATTGAAATAAAAAGGATAAATATCTAAAAGCCATCTGAACCCAGATTAATATCTCATTTCAATCAATATTCCACTTTAAAGAAACTAGACATATTAAATGATACATTGTGAATTTGGTAGATGTAAAAAAAATGATGCAGAAATCTTATTAACCGATATGCTCCAAAATGTTTTAAAATATTGAAGACACATATATGTGTCTTTTTCTAAGTAATCTCTTAGCTGATTATGGGTCAATCAGGTTGAATAGCTGTCCATGATTTTTCTTCAGACAGACAGGCTTGGGCTCAAGTACATTTTACTTTAGCAGCATTTTAATTAAGAAGTAACCAACACATAGCTGACATATTTTTGAGAAGCCACCTAAATGGCCTTTTGTGCATGTGTGAATACATGCCTGGGGTTTCAAGGATCAGCATATTATAGTTTGATTATATTGCTTTTGCATGGTCCAAATAACTTTCACCAATCCTAAATGTCCAATACCTCAGTGCCTACTTTCATGTCCCCATTTTATTACCAGTAATATACCAGTACTATTGACAGTTTCTCTATCCATCAGGCCTCTTGATTTTTAAAGCCAAACAACTCAATCTAAGCACAAAAAGAAAAGTTAACTGGGAAGGTACTAGTGTTTCACACTGAAAGGGAAAGTACACTCAAATGTAGAAAAGATGGGGGCAAAATATTTAGACACTTTAAACAGTGATGTGAACTTGGTCAGAACTCTCTCTCTCATCTTGGCCTCTCTCTGATATCAGCCTTATTCTCTGCAATGGAAAGATGCTATTTGACATGCAAATTGATTAGTTCCATGGAAATATTAGAATAGGTAGAAAAATGGTTTATCTAACATCAAGGACAAGATGCAGAAATACAGCTTTGAACAGCATCTTTGGCTTTTCATTTCCTGGAGGAAATATCGGCCAGAGGACTTGGAAAAACTCTAAGAATCCATGACTTGCCAAAGGGATCACTGAAGAGGAGGAGAAAGAAGAGAATGATTTAAAAAACTGTTGACCTGTCAAAAAAAAAAAAAAAAAAAAAAGAGGAAGATATGATTCCTGGATTTAATCAGCTCTCATAAAGTGAAAAATCACAAATCAAATCAGCTTTTTCCTCTAGAGCAAGTCTAGAGGAAAGGGAACATCAAATTGATAGATCATATCTTTATACACTGTTTTATAGGGCTCATTTGACATGATAAAACACACCTTCACAATGTATGCAATGTTTTTATACTTCAGGATAACTTTCTCAGGAGAGTTTAGGATCAAGTTCCTCATTGTGAAGGGAACTTTGTATACAGAACATGACAGTATCAAATCTACTTTCTTCAAAGTGCCAGAGCAATAGTTGTCAGAAATTTGGGGTTTGCCAGTTTCCAACTTTGCCTTTAGGAAAATATTCAGTTTTCTTTGTGAAAAAAATTCCAAGGACGTTGAGAGGTTCATTTGGTTTGCATGCTTACACTTAGATGATTCATTCTTTCCAGAGAGATCAGAGTTGTGCATGAAGATAACAGCTGTTTTCAAGATCACAAGTAATATATGCAGAAGAAATAGTTCCCTAAAAGTGAAAGAGCAGGTTACTCAATAAAAAGAAGAGTGTCTAGGCAAAAAAATTAAAACCAGCTACAGAAGATAGGCTGAAAATAAATATCGAGAGCTCAAAACACATAGAAAAGTATAATAAAATAATAGCTATGGACTGCAATTTTACTTATACATGAAAAAAGCATATTTAGGTTTATATAGTCACAACACTTAGGATCATTCAAAATCAAATATATTTTCCATGGATATTTCTAGTATTGGACTGCTTAATTTCATTCTTTTTTTCCCCTAATTAGCTTAAAACTTTGGAAAAGACCCTGATGCTGTGAAAGATTGAGAGCAGGAGGAGAAGGAGGTGACAGAGGATGAGATGGTTAGATGGCATCATTGACACAGTGGACATGAGTGTGAGCAAACTCCAGGAGATAGTGGAGGACAGAGAAGCCTGGCATGATGTAGTCCATGGGGTCACAAAGACTCGGACAAGATTAAGCAACTGAACAACACATGAAACTATTATTTATTAACTACAGGAGAACATTTTTAACATATTTATTGCTTTTGCCCACAAAAGCAAAAAAAAAAAAAAATCCTTTGTATTTATTTTACTGTCCGCTGTGGGTAAAGAATTTTAAATTTATCTACTGAACTAATTTATGTGTGAATTCATTTTCCCAATAGTTTTTGCTTTTCTGCATGTTAGAGTAAAAAATAAATAAATCCCTTTAAAACTTGAGTTGAACTATATATATCAAATTCTAACCTCACTTAGAAATCAAACATAGTAGTAATTTAGGAGAAATCTTGGAATGCTTTCATTAAAACTACATATATGTCCAGAAATCTTTATAATCATCAGGAATCTCTTTAGGGAAAACACTCATAAACACAAAACAAAATTCAAAATAAAAGGACAAGTGTTTTTAAAGTATTTGACATAATTTGGAAAACTAAAGGCATTAGGTAGCTATTAATTTTGAAAGTCATAGCTATTTGATGTTTTCCTAAAGCTTGTAAAAGCCTCTGGCCTAGGGTGAGGACAGCAGAGAAAGATGGTCCTCACAGTACTAGCTTCAGCAGGTTTTGAAGCAGTTTGGCATTGCTTGTGGGCTTGAAGTTCACAGTTACTCAATCTTTACTAAGTTGATAAAGGTTAGAGAAAACCATGTGAAAATAAGTGAGTCAGAGGTGTGAAAGCATCTTATTTAGGCCATAAAAAAGGTTAACATTTGGGAGTTCCCTGCAGTCCAGTGGCTAAGACTCAGCATTCCCAATGCAGAGGCCAGGTTTCAATCCCTGGTTGATCCCTAGATCCCATGTGCCTTGGCTAAAAAGATCCTACAGGGACTAATGAAGATTAAAGATCCTGTGGTGTGCCACAGCTAAGACCTGGGGCAACCAAATACATTAAAAAAAATTTTTTTTAATGTTAATGTTCAATTGCTTGTCTGTTAACTTGAATTTTTAGCCTACTTTGGCTACATCTTTTGACAAAAATTTGGGAGATCATATAAGGGCAACTGAAGTCATCTGAACCTCCAGCCTCACTTGTGTTCCAGGGGTGGACAAAACTAGTGCTTTATGGTCACCTCTCCCTCTCACAGGAGAAAGGCTAAAGAGAAGATCTAAGATATGCCAATGAAAAAATGTTATAGTCTTTGGCTTTCTGGGGGTAGGGATCTAAACTCCAATTTAATTGGAATTTTTCATGAAATTCTTTGAAGACTAATAGCTGATTAATCCATTTTGATTTATAGTCAGAGCAAATTTCCTAAGTCCTGACTTCAAGTGATTAAAAAATTCTTGTCACTGCTGATTACGTGGAAGCAGAGAAAAAAAAATTTTCATCTATATGAAGAAAGAAAATGGCTCAGCAATAATATCTGAAATGGATGTGGACAGACTGTGTGAGTGATATAGTGTGACCAGAACTCAGAGCATCAGCAAAACAACTTCCAAGTTTCCAACATGTTGGGTTTGAGCCTCTTCAGCAGAAAGTTCAGGAAAAACCTTTTGTCTGGTCTTCTCTGCTGAAAGAATATCTTGGCTAATTCTGAATCATTATATTTATTCTTCTGAGTCAGAATCATAGGTTTATTTTTTTCTTTGATTATACTGTGAGTGATTAAATCCAGGAACCATGTCTGCTATTTCTTCTTTTTTTTTAATCCCAAGGATATGGTAGGTGATCCTGCTTTTTTTCTTATTGCGGTTGTTAATCTGTCAGTGAGAACAGCAAGACCAAGGGATGGTGAACATTGAGTCAAGGTCTAAGAAGTCCTCAGAACAGGGTCTGAATCATAGACTCAATGGATATTAGTAATTATTACCATTATGCAAATTGCTCATTCCTCATCATATATTTTTTACTTTTATGATAGATAAAAAACTCCCAAATTAACTTTCAAAATGATCAAATGGTCATTCATCAAAATGGTCAAGTGCCGTGGTGGTTCACTTATGACACTGTGCTGATATGAAACAAAGAGAAAAATTAAAGTATTAGTTGTCCATTTTATACTAACTTTCTTTTAGTTTAAGTCTTGGGAGGAAATGATATTTAAATAAAACTGTAAATCCCACATTTACTTATATAATCTTATAACTATACAAAATAGATTAATCAAGCTTCAAATGTTTCAACAGGATTTGTATGATTTGAAATCATACTTGTAAGAAGATTAGTGAATCTCCTACTCCTGTACTTCTCAGGAATCTTCTGATGTTATCTTCAGATTATTTAGGGACTATATGAACAGTTCTAATTTTTAAATTGCCTAAATTCACCTAATAATTATTTTCATACATGTATGAAACACAATCTCTACTCAAAAGATAGAGAAAACTATGTAATCACATTTTCCGCTATCTCTATGCTTTTAGTGTTAGTGCCAATAAGTAAATAAAAAAGTAGTTTGACTATATTATCCTAAAAATTTGGAAAAATACTTGAATTTATTCACTTCCCCACATCTTTATTTATTGGTAAACATCATATATTTACTTAATAACATAAATTAATTTCTATGCAGTGAAATCCATTGAGCTTAACATACTTATGAACATAAAATGCCTAGATTTCCATTCCCTTCTCCAGGGGATCTTCTCAACCCAAGGGCTGAACACAGTCTCCTGCACTGCAGGCAGATTCTTTACACTTTGAGCCACCAGGGAAGCCCATAGAAGGCCCAATCATCAACTAATTAACTATAAGGATTTCACACAAGATGATGGAGGAAATGAGAATGTAGGAAAATAAGACATGAAAGTATAAAATGTTAAGCACTATGAGAAATAACCAAGCCAAAGAGTAGTTAATTAAATGAATAAGTGAAATGATATAGGTCAAAAGTGAAATAGCATAGGTAAAATATACTAAGTCATAACAACTGGGCTTTCAAAGTCTATTTTTATGGAAGAGAAAGAAATCTAAAAAACAAATTAATGGGAAAACATAAACCTCTAACATGTCTAAGGACATCCCAGTCACCTTTTTACCTGCAATTTGTTAAGAAATTTTCATACTAATTTATTTAATAGTTAATAATTATGACTTTTTTGGTGAGAATTTTCTTTAGATAAAGTTACTGAAGTTTAAGCTATGTGAAATATGCTAAAATAAGCTATGTGAAAGTGCTGCATTCAATATGACAGCACATTTGGAAAACTCAGCAGTGGCCGCAGGACTGGAAAAGGTCAATTTTCATTCCAATCCCTAAGAAAGGCAATGTCAAAGAAAGCTCAAACTACTGCACAATTGCACTCATCTTACAAGCTAGCCGGAGAAGACAATGGCACCCCACTTCAGTACTCTTGCCTGGAAAATCCCATGGATGGAGAAGCCTGGAAGGCTACAGTCCATAGGATCGCTGAGGGTTGGACATGACTGAGCGACTTCACTTTCACTTTTCATTTTCATGCATTGGAGAAGGAAATGGCAACCCACTCCAGTGTTCTTGCCTGGAGAATCCCAGGGACGGGGGAGCCTGGTGGGCTGCCGTCTATGGGGTTGCACAGTCGGACATGACTGAAGTGACTTAGCAGGAGCAGCAGCACACGGTAGCAAAGTAATGCTCAAAATTCCCCAAGCCAGGCTTCAATAATATGTGAAACATGAACTTCCAAATGTTCAAGTTGGTTTTAGAAAAGTCAGAGGAACCAGAGATCAAATTGTCAACATCTGCTGGATCACTGAAAAAGTAAGAGAGTTCCAGGAAAACATCTATTTCTGCTTTATTGACTACGCCAAAGCCTTTGACTGTGTGGATCACAATAGACTGTGGAAAATTATGAAAGTGATGGGAGTACCAGACCACCTGACCTGCCTCTTGAGAAATCTGTATGCAGGTCAGGAAGCAACAGTTAAACCTGGACATGGAACAACAGACTGGTTCCAAATAGGAAAAGGATTACGTCAAGGCTGTATATTGTCACCCTGCTTATTTAATTCATATGCAGAGTACACCATGAGAAACGCTGGGCTGGATGAAGCACAGGCTGGAATCAAGATTGCTGGAAAAAATATCAGTAACCTCAGATATGCAGATGACACTACCCTGATGGCAGAAAGTGAAGAACTAAAGAGCCTCTTGATGAAAGTGAAAGAGGAGAGTGTAAAAGTTGGCTTAAAGCTCAGCATTCAGAAAACGAAGATCATGACATCTGGTCCCATCACTTCATGGGAAATAGATGGGGAAACAGTGGAAACAGTGAGAGATTTTATTTTTTTTTTTGGGGGGGGAGGGTGCTCCAAAATCACTGCAGATGGTGATTGCAGCCATGAAATTAAGAGACGCTTACTCCTTGGAAGAAAAGTTATGACCAACCTAGACAGCATATTAAAAAGCAGAGACATTATTTGTCAACAAAGTTCTGTCTATTCAAGACTACGGTTTTTCCAGTAGTCATGTGAGAGTTGGACTATAAAGAAAGCTGAGCACCAAAGAATTGATGCTTTTGAACTGTGGTGTTGGAGAAGACTCTTGAGAGTCCCTTGGACTGCAAGAAGATCCAACCAGGCCATCCTAAAGGAGATCAGTCCTGAGTGTTCATTGGAAGGACTGATATTGAAGCTGAAACTCAATACTTGGCCACCTGATGTGGAGAGCTGACTCATTTGAAAAGACCCTGATGCTGGGAAAGATTGAAGGCAGGAGGAGAAGGGGATGACAGAGGATGAGACGGTTGGATGGCATCACCGACTCAATGGAAGTGAATTTGAGCAAACTCTGGAGTTGGTGATGGACAGGGAAGCCTGACATGCTGCAGTCCATGGGGTTGCAAAGAATTGGACATGACTGAGTGACTGAACTGAACTGAAGCTATGTGACTTGTTTAAAACCACAAATCTTTGAAGTCTGTGGAGGTAGCAAGCAAATTTAGATCTTAATATTTCCAAGTCTATATCCAGCTTTTATACCTTGATACCTTCTCTTCTGGGATGTAAAGAAATAGCAAAATCTGAAATGGTAGGATAAAGAAGATAGAATATTTTGAGAAAAGCAGAATAAGGACTTGGGCAAAATACAGTCAGAGAATGCACACTACATATCATGCTGGGGCTTGGGATACAGAGAGGCTGAACAAAATTCAAGAAATGGTTGAGGAAAAATACTTAAATGAAATCTATAAAATCAAGCTCAAAGTCAAGAGGCTTAAAGGCCACCTTTAGGAACCACAACCAATGTGAAAGGAAGACTCTATGGATCTACAGAGTCAAGAAATAAACGAAGTAAAATCAAAATAGACTAGGGTGATCAAAGTCATCACAGGGAGTGCTGGACCCTGTAAGTCAGGTGATTATATGGATGTATCAGATGACTGGGAAAAAAAAAAAAAAAGCCAAGTTCTGACCAAGAATTCAGGATTAGGCCAAGTGACTGAGTTGCAGTCCCAAAGCACTGGCATCAAGAACAAAATAGGAAATTATTTACAAGCTGTATGGATGACCTCCATTCCCCTAGGCTCCTGGAAACATAAAGGACATTTATTACAAAAACACTGCTGGCTTCTCATCACTCCCCTTTCACTTTCTTCACCATGGAATGAAGAAAACTGTCTTATCTGATCAATGGCTTCATCTAATATGGAAGAAATACTCTCCACAGAGTCTCCCATTTCAGAATCAGTGGAAATTCCAGAGGATTTTTTTTTTCTCTGCATTCAATGGCCTACAATTTCATGTGGCCCAGAGGTAAAGGATTAATGAACTCATTTCTTTACAGAAGTAAAGCAACATTCTCTGATGCATGTACAGTTATTAGAGCTGGCATTTTGATCTCCATTACAACCTGTTTTTCTCAAAGATTTTGAACATCAGGAAAGGGAATAAAATTTATTGTCTCTATAAAACTCTAACCAAGCAATTCACATAAAAAATGGGTATATGCCCACAGCCAGGACTCTTAGGTTGGTGCAAATGTAATTGTGATTTCTAACTGTGAATTTTAAATCATAATTAAGCTCCCAAACACATCTTTATTAATCAAAATAGATGCTAATACAACCAACACTTTTTTGCCAGCAAGAAATGTTTGTTTATTCCTGTATCATAGAAACCTTTGCTTCAGGATTTGACAAACTCTTGGAAACAATTTTCTGTCTCCTGCTGCTCATGGAAACATTTTTCCTGAAAAAAAAGTTGTCCAGATATTTGAAGAAGTGGTAGTCCGTTTGCAAGAGGTCAGGTGAATATTGTTGATGATGCAAAATTTCATGGCCCAATCTGTTCAACTTTGAAAAGCTGGTAGTGTGACATGTAGTCTGGCATTGTAGTGGAGAAGAACTGGGTTTTTCTGTTGACAAATGTTGGCTGCAGATGTTGTAGTTTTCAATGCATCTCATCAACTTGATGAGAATACTTGTCAGATGTAATGGTTTTGCTGGGATTCAAAAAGCTGTATTGAGTCAGACCAGCAGCGCACCACCAAACAGTGACCACAACCTTTTTTTGGTACAAGTTTGGCTTTGGGAAATGCTTTGGAGCTTCTTTTTGGTCCAACCACTGGCTGGTCATCGCCAACTGTATGAAAATGAAAAGTGAAAGTGAAGTCGCTCAGTCGTGTCCGACTCTTTGCGATCCTATGGACTGTAGCCTACCAGGCTTCTCCATCCATGGGATTTTCCAGGGAAGAGTACTGGACTTGGTTGCCTTTTCCTTCTCCAGGGGGTCTTCCCAACCCAGGGATCGAACCCAGGTCTCCCACATTGTAGGCAGATGTTTTACCCTCTGAGCCACCAGGGAAGCCCATTACTTTTTGTCACATGTCACAGTCTGATTAAGAAACTGTTTGTTTTTGTTGCATAGTATAAGGAAGACCTTGAAAACAATGCTTTTTTTTTTTTTTTTCTTTCAGTTAGCTCACAAAGCACCCACTTATTGTGCTTTTTCACCTTTCCAATTTGTTTCAAACCGAATGACCATAGAATGGTCAATGTGGAGTTCTTCAGCAACTTTTCATATAGTTTTAAGAGAATCAGCTTTGATTGCTCTTAATCAGTTATTGTCAACTTCTGATGGCTGGCCACTGCACTCATCTTCAAGGCTCTCGTCACCTTTGCAAAACTTCTTGAACCACCACTGCACTGTACATTCATTAGCAGTTCCTGGGCCAAATGCATTGTTAATGTTGTGAGTTATCTCCATTGCTTTACAACCCATTTTGAAATCAAATAAGAAAATCACTGGATTTTGCTTTTCATCTAACATCATTTCCCTAGTCTAAAAAATAAGCAGCAAGTAATAAGTCATTAGCAAATAAACAAAGAAATAAAGCAAGAAATGAGTATTAAAATGGTATATAACATAACCACATTTATTAAAGTTTTCCAATATCAAATGGCAAATTTCAACAATGCAAAAACTGCAATTAGTTTTGAACCAACTTAATATTTTGTAGCTAGAATTAATAATTTCCTGGAAAAATGGTGAGATTTTATATGTTTTATAATTCTTAACAAAAATCTATACCCATGTATTTATCTCATATGTTTTACACTGATTTCTAAACAATCAAAAGGCAAGCTGGGTAGGACAGAAATTTCCTGAGTAAGATAATATTTTTGCCAAATAAGTCAATATTTTTTAAAGTATTTCCTCTCTATATACTATTACTTTTTTTTTTTTAATATTGAAAACCAGATGATTCCTGCTCTACTGTGGGGTTTTGAAAAATGAAGCAGCAGAGAGAAATAGAAATAAAATTGTTATTTTGATAAAGCTGACTGAGAAAGAGATTGTGGGTCTATGTGTGTGCTCAGTTGCACATTTTCTAGTTATATTTATGGTCTCATTTAGCCACTTTAGTGCTTTTGACCTCACATTCACAACTCCACATTAAATTTCAGGAACACTCGTGACAAGAAAAAGCTCTAGAGTCTGCAAGGCCAACTCATAAGTCTAACATTTTAGTCTAGGTTAAAAGTGTAAAAATCATTTTAAAATTTAACGGTGATCGAAGCCTACATTGTATTGCAGGTGAACCTAATTTGCAACTTCAATCATTAATTTTGTGAATTACAGGAATAGATAAAAGAGAATGGGAAGAGTTCCTTGCCTCTAAAATCAGTTATAATGAATTGGTTTATAGCAGCTTTCTGTGTAAGTTCAAGTGTGTCCAAAGCATGGATTCAGAACCTAATTTTTAAATGAGTTATACGGCCTAAAACCCAACCAATGCCTAAAACGGCCATTTGAAAATGTGACAAGTAAATATATTTATCTCAAAAAGAAGTTATGGCTAGTAAATGATATAAAATTTATCAATTTGTTACAATGCCAAAATTTGTGATATTTCTTTTTTTGATCTGAAAGAGACTTAACTGCATTTCAAAGTAAGGTTAGAAAAAATTGCAGTAAAACTATAACAGGCATAATTATGTAGCTTACTATATCTTCAATGCAGAGGAAACTACCTTATTTGGCAACTCTATACCAGATGGAATGCATATTTTTTTAGAAAAAAAAAATTCAAGTACATCTATAAAGTCTTGAAAGAAAGGCTGATATTGTGACTTGAGACTAACATACTGGGAGATGGCCCAAAGGAATAATTGAATCATTATCCTTCAACATATCAACAGTTTCATGTATATCCAATTTCATTTCATTTAAAATTCAATTGTGGCAGATAAAAAAACTAAAATTGACTAAGTTAAGGAAAGTCTGTTATTGAGCACTGTTAAATACAACATCACGTTTCAACCATAATCTCTGACTCCAATTCTGCCGTTTCTCCCAGAAATCCAGACCAGTGATTAAGAGCAGACACCAACTCTGCAAACATAATCCATGACTAAGAAGGAAAGGGAAACCAGTAGTTTAGAAGATGTGCCAAAGCATATAGAGTATTTTAGGTAGTTTGCTTAGAGACAGATTGTTTTTTTTTTTAATCACCATTATCTATTACTCTTCCCCCTTATCTCTTCTAGTGTCCCCTACTCCCCTACACCACACTGCCTTTTTTAACTAGAAGAAAAGGGAATGTGATGTAAAAGTCACAGACTCTTAGATCACTTGTGTTGGACATAACTGTGTCAGAAGGATACGTGATGGACGGAGAGCAGCAACATGGTCCACTGTGAACACAGAATCTGCAAACACCATTAACTAACTGACTGCATGCTTTTGCTTAAGGTCTCCTTCTGTGTCCTGTTTAAACAACTCCCAGACACCTACTTGGATCTTAAATCATGACAGAGCTATTCAAACTCACTCACTTCAAGTAATTATTCGTTTCACTTTCATATGTTTTTTTGCCCCATGCAGGAGGCCTTGTTGAGGATTTATTGTAATGAGACAGCTGGGTTGGGTGACTGCCATTTTAGTCTTTGCCAGACTCTCTGCTCTCCAGCTGTGCACTCACTTAAATCTTGATTTTCAGAATTTTTTTTTAAGCCGCAAAACAAACAAAAAAACTAAAAATTCTACAGCTCCTCTCTCTTTTCTTGCCTGTTTCTTTCAATATCAGGCTGAATGGCATTTGGAAAAAGTTCCTCTAAATTTACTAACTTCACACATCTTAATCTTGGAATTAAGCCTAAAACATAGAGCTATATTTACAAATACTTTAAAAAAACATTTCTTTTTTGTTGTTAAAGTCCTTTCCCTTTTAAATTTCCCTCTATCAGAGTCCACGAAGAGTTATATTAGACTTAAGCTGAAGTATAAAGATGAGAAAAGTGTTCATGGAGATGAGCCTTCAGTCAAAAACAAGGCACAGGATAAACCTCACAGAAACCTTAGTCCAGGGTTTCCTGGAGAAGCATAAAACCATCCTTTTGTGATGTATACATCACCCTCAATCCATGATATTTTAGTGGAATATAGTTAGAAGTACTACTTGGTTTCAGTTGTGTTGTGGTCATTTTTAAGAGGATGGATTACTTGCAAAAGAACCATTCTTCACTGATGTCATATACCTTAGTAGGGCAAGAGGCGACCCTGGAAGTAGGAAGCTGAGAAAAGCTCTGTTTAGTCAAATGGGGGTCTTGGGAACAGCAGCAACACCATGAATGAGGATATGTTGGCAAAGCAAGTGGGCTGGAACAGAAGAAACTTAGATAACTGTCTCAGAGTATTTGTGAAAAAGCTCCCCGGGAAATGCTTAAGCTTCTGGGGAGTAAATTGAGGAAGGAGATTGCCAATTTACAAAAAATCCAAGTGATGAGATCTCCTGATTATCCTGACAGAAAGAGAAATTGGGAAATATATATATATTTTCCCCCAGAAGCTGTTGAGACCTGGGGTTTGGAATTAATGTATAATTTGATTGGGGAAAAAATTTTACTTACCATTAGTTTATATGACAGATAGCATAAGAAGTCATCAAAGTATATGGGGGCAGGAATTTACAGACACTTAAAGACCTTGGAAGAAAAGCTATGACCAACCTAGATAGCACATTGAAAAGCAGAGACATTACTTTACCGACTAAGGTCCATCTAGTTAAGGCTATGGTTTTTCCTGTGGTCATGTATGGATGTGAGAGTTGGACTGTGAAGAAGGCTGAGTGCCGAAGAATTGATGCTTTTGAACTGCGGTGTTGGAGAAGACTCTTGAGAGTCCCTTGGACTGCAAGGAGATCCATTCTGAAGGAGATCAGCCCTGGGATTTCTTTGGAAGGAATGATGCTGAAGCTGAAGCTCCAGTACTTTGGCCACCTCATGCGAAGAGTTGACTCATTGGAAAAGACTCTGAAGCTGGGAGGAATTGGGGGCAGGAGGAGAAGGGGATGACAGAGGATGAGATGGCTGGATGGCATCACTGACTAGATGGACGTGAATGTGAGTGAACTCCGGGAGTTGGTGATGGACAGGGAGGCCTGGCGTGCTGCGATTTATGGGGTTGCAAAGAGTCGGACACGACTGAGCGACTGAACTGAGAGTGACCAGAGAGTGAACTTGGCTGCCGTTATGGAGGTAGCTTGTAAAACAAAGCTTTTAAAGCAGAAGAGTGAAGCCCTGAGACGAACCTAATTAACCATTTATGCGGAGACTGGGTAGACAGTTACAGATAGAAACAAGTATGAAGGTGAACCAGCATCGGCACTTCCAAGATGATGACACGGTAGTTCAAGCTATAGACTGTATGCTAAATATCTGTCAGAAGTTTACTTAGTTTTAACTAGTAACCTTAAATTATCTGAATGCCAGATGATCTGGAAAGATGAAAAAAAAAAAAAAAAAGCAAACAATCATCTATATAATGCAATGAATAACTGAGGCTTTTTGGCCAGGCCACGTGACTAGGTGGGATCCTAGTTCCCTCATTAAGGATCAAACTCAGGTCCCAGTAGTGAAAGTGTTGAGTCCTAATCACTGGACCTTCTGGAAATTTCTTGAATAACTGATTTTAGAAGAAAGGAAGGTGGCTAGATGTCGCTATTGTTTTGTAAGCACTTATTGTTTCACTTATTATTCAAGAAATATTTACTAAATGTCTAGTACTAGCCAGCTATTTTGCTAGCCAATGGTAATAGGTTTGGGATGAAACAGTGACTTATGTCATGAATTGTACAAGCACACAAATTTATCTGAAAATTGGTTGTAATGTTCTCAGTAATGTGACAGAATTGTTATTTGCAAAATACTCATTCTGAAACACATAGTTGGACACACACACACAAGGTAAAAGCTGTTAGGCAGTTCTGTAACTGAGTAAAGGGCTTATGTGCCTGTAGCACATAAAGCCAAACTCTGACAGTGGGAGTTTGCAGAAAAGTAAGAATTCATTGCATGACATCTAGCAAAGGACTGGGAAACAACTTTCAGTTCCACTGAAACTTGATCTTTGAGTTAGAGGTGTCTTAAAGTGGAAGAATCAAGAAGCTAGGGTTTATCATCACCTTTTGACATTTATATGACATGTCTTAATTGTAGTTTTGGGAGCCACGATGCCTCTGGTTTACAGTTTTCTGCTCAGGTGGTCCATGACTATGTTAGCTCATCTTATTCCGGAGGAACAACTCCAGTTTGTATGTTAATAATGCCGTTGATAAGAGCAACTACAGTACATAGGAGGTGTTATCCACAACAGCAATCATCTGACTCTGCTTAATTAGTACTCAGCACAGAATTGAAATCAGAAGGGACAAGAGAAACAGTAAAATTTTTAATAGTGAGAATAATATGACTCAGTAAGGGAACTCTATTTTAAGGGGACTCGGTTTCAGTTTGACTCTGTAAATTTATGTGATTCTACCCCAAGGTGGCAGAACAAGAGCTAAAGGCTTCTGTTTATGAGAAAACCATGTAGATATACTTTTCTCTATTCCCCCAAGTGTAAGCAAAACCCCTAGACATTAAATAAATAACAAACAAGAAGGCTGAAGCTCTGGACAGAGGAAACCAAACTGGTAAGAACCTTAGGGTTGAGGAATAACCTAATGGAGAGTTTCCTGGGATTTCTTTTTTCTTTCATTAATATAATCTTGAAAAAGCTGTAACTAAGCAGAATCCTATGGGGGCATCCAAAGATAGACCCCTCACCCCTCTCATCTCTTGTTTGTAGAAAAACTTTTAGCCTCTGAAGTTGATTTTTCACAAAGGCAGAAGCAATTAAATGGAGGAAAGATAATCTTTTCAACAAACCAGACATTCACAGGCAGGAAAAAAAAAAAATCTTGACCTAAGTTTTACACATTATACAAAAATAGACTTGAAATGGATCACACAGTAAAATGTAAAACATAAAACTTAACAAATTTTAGGTGAAAAAAGGAGCCTATCTTCAAGATATCTAGGACTAAGAAACAGTTCTTAAACCAAAAGCATGACCTAAAAAAGAAAAAAGTTAAGTCCTAGGAAAAATGTGTCCAAAAAAACAAAATAGAAAATTTGTGACATGCTGCCAGGTATGCGTAAAAGAGGAAACTCTACACAGCTCAAAGAAGAATGCCAAACTGAGGTAGTAAAAAAAGCACAGAAAGCTGTGGTACATATACACAATGGAGTATTAGTCAGCCATTAAAAAGAATGCATTTGAATCAGTTCTAATGAGGTGGATGAAACTGGAGCCTATTATACAGGGTGAAGTAATCCAGAAAGAAAAACACCAATACAGTATATGAACACATATATATGGAATTTAGAAAGATGGTAACAATAATCCTGTATGCGAGACAGCAAAAGAGACACAGATGTATAGAACAGTTTTTTGGACTCTGTGGGAGAGGGAGAAGGTGGGATGATTTGGGAGAATGGTATTGAAATATGTATAATATCATATAAGAAACTAATCACCAGTACAGGTTCGATGCAGGATACAGGATGCTTGGGGCTGGTGCACTGAGACGACCCAGAGGGATGGTACAGGGAGGGAAGAGGGAGGGGGGTTCAGGATGGCGAACACGTGTACACCAGTGGCGGATTCCTGTTGATGTATGGCAAAACCAATACAATATTGTAAAGTAATTAGCCTCCAATTAAATAAATTTAAATTAAAAAAAAAAACAAACAGAAAAACAAAATGGACCAAGTTGTGTCAAATTACCTGTACATCCATTGAAGCTAGCATAGAAGTTTATAAGGGTGGGTAGGCAAAGAACTATCCCCAAGGAACTGCAATCTAAACAATTCCCAGGACTCCCAAACTGTTGGATATGTTTCAATTCTGAATAGACAGAGATACAGACCACAGAAACACACGGTGGTGCTCATGAAAGGCACCAGAATAGTTACGATTTAGTGGCAGGGTTAAAAGAGTCCTAGGGGACTTTAGGCCCTCAAAACAGCAACAACAACCTGAACAACAACAACAACAAACAACAAAACCTTAGAAAAGATCAAGCTAATCTGCAAGCAGTTTAACTGTTAAAACAAATTCAACAATATTTAAAAGATAAGAGAAAAGCCAAACAAACAACATCCACAATGTTCAGCGTTGAGTTAAAAAAGACAAAAGACCAATTCAAATTTTCTTGATCATAAAATGCATCTTCACCTCTCAAGCAATTGCAAAGGGCTGGGATGTCCAAGAATTCAACTCAAAAGACTACCCTCTTCCTCTCCTTGTGGTATCTATTTCCAAGACAGAATTTATAGCTATTTGTAAACCCAGAATCACATGCTTGGAAGTGGTTTTGTTATTTTTTAATCAGAAAAAAAAAAAATGTAACAACACCTTTTCTAATCCAGGTTGAAATAATGCTCAGAAAATAAGGCCCTTGATATCCTTGGTTTCAGTTCAGCTCAGTTCAGTTGCTTAGTTGTGTCCAACTCTTTGTGACCCCATGGACTGTCACACTCCAGGTTTCACTGACCATCACCAACCCCTGTAGCTTGCTCAAACTCATGTCCATTGAGTCAGTGATGCCATCCAACCATCTCATCCTCTGTTGTTCCCTTTTCCTCCTGCCTTCAATCTTTCCCAGCATCATAGTCTTTTCTAAGGAGTCACTTCTTCACATCAGGTGACAAAAGTATTGGAGTTTCAGCTTCAGCATCAGTCCTTCCAATGAATATTCAGGACTAATTTCCTTTAAGATTGACTGGTTTGATCTCCTTGCAGTCCAAGAGACTCTCAAGAATCCTCTCTGACATCACAGTTTGAAGAACCTAAGCCATCCCATTTTATTAAAGATGACTCCATTTTAGAGTTCTGAGGAAAGAGTCTTTGGAAATCCCCTGACCTCACCCCACTACCTGCGAGCCAATTAGATCCCAGATTAGGATCTCCTGACTTTACCTTTAGGACTTATGACCTGCCCGGGAAATTTGAATTAAGCCCGGGAAATGGGAACCAATTGGAACCCGTGGCCAGCCCGGGAAATGAAAACCAATCAGAACCCAACACCTAACCCTTCCACAGAAGGTAATCAATTAGACATCTCCCAACCCGGAAACTCCCGTTTTTCACTGGAGAATACCCTATATAAGCAATGTAACCCAGAGTTCAGGGCTCCTCTCCTTAGCCGCTGCGTTGGTAACGGTGGGAGCCCCAGCTCAAGCTTGGTAATAAAAACTCTCTTGCTTTTGCATCTGATATCGGCTCCCTGGTGGTCATTGGGAGATTTCTCGACTTGGGCATAACAAGTTCAAAAGCATCAGTTTGGCACTTTGGCACTCAGTTTTCTTTACAGTCCAATTCTCACAACCGTACATGACTACTGGAAAAACCAGAGCTTTGACTAGATGGTTCTATGATATAACCATTTGGATCAAATCACTGTGGCCATGGATATAGGGTATTATGACTGAATAAACAAGAGCACAAAAGTATTATGCTTTGTTAATGACAACGCAAAAAAACAAAATCTTATATGACTTCATTAGAGAATAACTTCTTTATTTTCTTTCCAAATACACATGTTCAGCAAATTCCATCTTATTAATATGCCTCTAATCAAGAGAGTTTATCCACAATAATTAATAAAATAGATTTTTATTTTATAACATTCTATACCTTTTTTTGTATTTTTTAAAACCTTATATATTTTTAATTAGAGGAAAAGTGCTTTACAATATTGTGTTGGTTTCAACCATACATCAATATGTGAATCAGCCATCTATTTACATAAGCTACCTCCCTTTTGAACCTCCCTCCCATCTCTTACCCTATTCTCAGAATGGGAGAAAATAATTGCAAATGAAACAACTGACCAAAGAATTAATCTCCAGAATATGTTAAACACATGAAAAGATGCTCAACACCACTCATTACCAGAGAAATACAAATTAAAATAAAATGTATTTTTAAGTACCCCAAAAGAAACTGGAAGCCTCTGAGACTATACAAAATAGGTAAGTTTCTAAATGTAAGAAGGAAGAGTTTTTTTTGGAAAGGATATGAATATTATTGGACTTCCTCAATGGCTCAGCAGTTAAAGAATCTGCTTGCAATGCACGAGACACAGGAGAAAAGTTTTCATCCTTGGGTTGGGAAGAACCTCTGGAGAAGGAAATTGCAACCCACTCCAATATTCTTGCCTAGGAAATCCCATGGACAGAGGAGCCTGGTGGGCTATAGTACAATGGGTTTGCAAAGAGTCAGACACTAAACACAGTAAGCTCATGAATATTATTAGAGAGAAAATAGATTGGATTGGAAAATGATCCCTTTAAACCATCTCGTGAGCATATTAATCATGTGCTCACTCAGCTGGAAAAATAATTTAAGACTTAAAAAATAAAATTGTGAAGTGTATTATATTATGTGAAAATAAGTACATCTGTTAGAATATTTGAGAATCTTGCCTGTATGCATTAAGGTTTTGGAAAGATTTGATTACGGCTTTTAGGAAGTTTTAGATTTTGGAAGATACTACTTCCAATCATATATGTAATTGAATTTAAAAAAAGAAAAAAAAAAACACAGATGCAGACTCAAAGCCTTTCCATTATGATAGTTGCTATATGGTAATGATTAATCCTTACCCTCAAAATCCCATGACATACTCAGAAAATACAAACCAGATGCAAATGTCACATTAATGTAAAGCAACAAGAAAAAAAAAAGAGATAAATGATAGAAAGCTGACTGCTTGGTGATTGTAGGAAATAAGAAAAACAAGACAAGCAAAGCAATGAAAATGGGGCGTTCTAGTAGTATACGATACTCACGTGTGACTTCTGGCAAGGGAAAAAGTGCAATTGACTGACTTCAGCATATCATAGAAAATGGACTCTGTGGAGACAACCAGGACTTGAGAACATAGGAATAAGGCCAGAGATTGGGCTTGAGACTGTTCACAACCATGGAACTCTACTGGAAGAGAAAAGCAACTATTTTTCCTCAGATTACTTTCTCTTCTCATGTATGTAGAGTCAGAACCAAGATTTGGAAAAAAAATAAAAACCAAGGATAATCCTTTTTAGTTAAAGAGAAAAAAAAAGTGAAAGTCGCTCAGTCCTGTCTGACTCATTGTGACCCCGTAGATAGAGTTCATGGAATTCCAGGCTAGAATACTGGAGTGGGTAGCCATTACCTTCTCCAGGGGATCTTCCCAACCCAGTGATTGAACCCAGCTAAACCACCAGGGAGGCCCAAGAATACTAGAGTGGGTAACTTATTCCTTCTCCAGGGGATCCTCTCAACCCAGGGATTGAACCAGGGTCTCCTGCATTGCAGGCAGATTCTTTACCAGCCGAGATACCAGGGAAGCCTGTAGTGAAAGAGAAAATCAGAGTTATTTGTAACATGTGAAGAGAAACTAAATGCTCACGGCAAAACATCAGCATCTAATACATCTGTAAGAGTCTCCTGAAATGCTAAAACCTTCAAGGTAATCAGAAGAAACCTATCCATGTTCTTTGCCACAGCAAAGAGCTTGTCTCTCAGGAAATGGAACAGATAGTGGAAATTATCTGGGACCTAGGACTACAACCCTCTCATCATTCCCCACCCAACAGAATCATTAGAGGGGACTCTGTGCCTTTCTGAGTTCGGGACTTTTCAGAGAGAGCTCATCCATGTGCATCTCAGTTCATTTGCTTGCTCAATGTGAAAAAAACCTTTCTTCTCTATACTGCAAGTCATTTTTTTCCTTCAAAATTTTATTCAAATTCGCCCATGAGATCTATAGCATTTCTCAAAAGCCTATTGGTTAGTAGGCTTTAGTCTTTCTTTTTAAGCCAAAGTTTACTGATATTTATTTCTCCTCATGATAAATGAGAAAAACACACTCTGTGTGCCAAAATCTCTTGGCTAAAAACTACTCTGCAAACATTCCAAGTGGAGGAATTTCACTCATAATATTTTCTATGCTGATTTCGCCATTAAATTTTAGAGTTAATAGAGCAATTAATATGCTGAGGCAAATGTTTCCTGTCAGGTTCATAAGAAATTGTTTGAAAATGACACTTAATTCCAAGCTTTAAGAGATTTGATTATCTTTAAGACTGTGATGTTGGGGAAGACTCTTGAGAATCCCTTGGACTGCAAGGAGATCCAACCAGTCCATTCTGAAGGAGATCAGCCCTGGGATTTCTTTGGAAAGAATGATGCTAAAACTGCAATTCCAGTACTTTGGCCACTTCATGTGAAGAGTTAGTTGACTCATTGGAAAAGACTCTGATGCTGGGAGGGATTGGGGGCAGGAGGAGAAGGGGACAACAGAGGATGAGATGGCTGGATGGTATCACTGACTTGATGGATGTGAGTCTGAGTGAACTCCAGGAGTTGGTGATGGACAGGGAGGCCTGGCATGCTGCGATTCATGGGGTCGCAAAGAGTTGAACACGACTCAGTGACTAAACGAACGAAACGAAGACTGTGATAAGATTTATAAAAATTGTGTCAATATTAGCTTCACCTGAAGCTCTTTTCAATTTTCGAATGTATATTTCACATTACCATAAACCTGCATATAAACAAAGGTTTATGATATAATATTCCCATAAGATGTTATCGGAAAACCCAACCAAACGTTTTGGTCAAAGGACATATTCAGGAATAAACAGACAAAATCAACAGTGTCCCTAATGTTCCATATGACTTACATATGCATTTAAATACTATAGGAATTAACAGGAAACAATAAGTCTGACTAATAGGATATAAACTAATGTGAAAATATTAAAGATGTAATACAATTTAAGTATTCCTTAGAGGGGAAATATAGTATATTTCTCTTGAAATTTTCAATAATAAAACTGCTGCTGCTGCTGCTAAGTCGCTTCAGTCCTGTCCGACTCTGTGTGACCCCATAGACGGCAGCCCACCCAGGCTCCCTTGTCCCTGGGATTCTCCAGGCAAGAACACTGGAGTGGGTTGCCATTTCCTTCTCCAATGCAGGAAAGTGAAAAGTGAAAGGGAGGTCGCTCAGTTGTGTCCGACTGTTAGTGACCCCATGGACTGCAGCCCACCAGGCTTCTCCGGCCATGGGATTTTCCAGGCAAGAGTACTGGAGTGAGATGCCACTGCCTTCTCCATAATAAAACTGCTTTTATAAAATATTCTTTTCCTGTCCACATACCTTAATCAATCATTCAAGGAGATCCCCAAAGTTTTAGTGAGGATTTGCTGCTCTTTTATAAAACTGAGTATTCTACTCATGAAGCCACAAATGTCAAGCTGGAAATGAATGGATCAAGAATCTATATAAGACTCAAATGAGTGATCTCCTCCCACGGTCAGAATAACCATCATCACAAAATCTACAAACAATAAATGCTGGAAAGGGTATGAAATAAAGGGAACCCTGCTGTACTGTTGGTGGGAACATAAATTGATACAGGCGATGTGGAGAACGGAATGAAAGCTACAGTGTTAGTTACTCAGTGGTGTCCAACTCTTTGAGACCCCATGGACTGTAGCCCGCCAGACTCCAATTCTTATAATACTGGAGTGCCATTTCCTACTCCAGGGGATCTGCTCCACCCAGGGATCGAACCTGCATCTCTTGCTTCTTCTTCCTTGGCAGGTGGATTCTTTACCATGTGACCCAGCAATTTCCCTACAGGGAATGTACCCATAAAATTATAAATTCAGAAAGACACATGTACCCCAGTGTTCACGGTAGCACTGTTTATACTAGCTAAATGTCTATCAACAGAGGTATGGGCAAATAAGATGAGATACATATATACAATAGAAATTTACTCACCAATAAAAAGGAACAGAATTGGTTTATTTGGAGAGATATAGATGGACCTAGAGACTGTGATACATACTGAAGTCAGAAGTGGAAAAACAAATCTTTCATATTAATACATGTATTTGGAATCTGAGAAATAATAGTACAGACAATCTTATTTACAAAGCAGAAATAGAGACATAGCTGTTGAGAACAAATGTATGGATACCAAGGAGGAACGGGAAGAATGGGATGATTGGGAGATTGGGATTAACATATATACACTACTGATACTATATATGGGCTTCCCTGGTGGCTCAGACTATACAGAATCTGCCTGCAATGTGGGAGACTTTGATCCCTGGGTTGGGAAAATCCCCTCGAGAGGAGCATGGCAACCCCCTCCAGTATTCTTGCAATAGATAGCTAATGAGAACCTATGCTATAGCACAAATAACTCTCCTCAATGCTCTGTGGGGACCTAATGGGAAGCAAATCCAAAAAGGAGGGGATATGTGTATACATATGGCTGCCCTAGTGACCAAGCAGTAAAGAATGCCCCTACCAATGCAAGAGATGCAAGTTCAATCCCTGGCTGAGAAAGATACCCTGGAGAAGGAAATGGCAACCTACTCCAATGTTCTTGGCTGCGAAATCCCATGGACAGAGGAACCTGGCCATTTACAGTCCATACCTCACAAAGAGTTGGGCATGATTCAGGGACTAAACAATTACAACTGTATACATATAACTCATTCACTTTGCTATACAGTAGAAATTAACCCAGAAGGTGGGCTTTGACTTTGAATAGGACAGTTGAGAGAAAAAGGACAGCAATTCATGATAAAGTAACTCACTGCTGTCTTAGATAAGACTTCACTATCAAGTTAACAGCTCCCTATTCATTCCCAATGAGGATTAGCAGGAAAAAACACCCACAGTTCAATTCAGTTCAGTCACTCAGTCCTGTCCTATTCTTTGTGACCCCATGAATTGCAGCACACCACGCCTCCCTGTCCATCACCAACTCCCAGAGTTCACTCAGACTTTTGTCCATCGAGTCAGTGATGCCATCCAGCCATCTCATCCTCTGTCGTCCCCTTCTCCTCCTGCCTCCAATCCCTCGCAGCATCAGAGTCTTTTCCAATGAGTCAACACTTCGCATGAGGTAGCCAAAGTACTGGAGTTTCAGCTTCAGCATCGTCCCTTCCAAAGAAATCCTAGGACTGATCTCCTTCAGAATGGACTGGTTGGATCTCCTTGCAGTCCAAAGGACTCTCAAGAGTCTTCTCCAACACCACAGTTCAAAAGCATCAATTCTTCAGCACTCAGCTTTCTTCACAGTCCAACTCTCACATTCATACATGACCACTGGAAAAACCATAGCCTTTACTAGACGAATCTTTGTTGGCAAATAATGTCTCTGCTTTTCAATATGCTATCTAGGTTGGTCATGACTTTTCTTCCAAGGAGCAAGCGTCTTTTAATTTTATGGCTACAATCAACATCTGCACTGATTTTGGAGCCCCCCAAAATAAAGTCTGACACTGTTTACACTGTTTCCCTAGGCTTGTTCAATACAGATCAGTTCAGTTCAGTCACTCAGTCCTGTCCGACTCCTTATGACCCCATGGACTGCAGCCTGCCAGAACTCCCTGTCCATCACCAACTCCTGGAGTTTACTCAAACTCATGTCCATTGAGACCGTAATGCCATCCAACCATCTCATCCTCTGTCGTCCCCTTCTCCTCATGACCTCAATCTTTCCTAGCATCAGGATCTTTTCAAATGAGTCAGTTCTTTGCATCAGGTAGCCAAAGTATTGGAGTTTCAGCTTTAGCATCAGTCCTTCCAATGAATATTCAGGACTGATTGCCTTTAGGAAGGACTGGTTTGTTTTCCTTGCAGTCCAAGGGACTCTCAAGAGTCTTCTCCAACACCACAGTTCAAAAGCATCAATTCTTTGGTGCTCAGCTTTCTTTATAGTCCAAATCTCATATCCATACATGACTACTGGAAAAACCATAACTTTGACTAGACAGACCTTTGTTGCCAAAGTAATGTCTCTGCTTTTTAATATGCTGTCTAGGTTGGTCATAACGTTTCTTCCAAGGAGCAAGTGTCTCTTAATTTCATGGCTGCAGTCAACATCTTCAGTGATTTTGGAGCCCCCCTAAAATAATGTCTCTCACAGTTTCTAAAGTGTCTTAATTGATAATTTGATGCAGCTGCAGGCACTTGCATGGCCTCATTACCCTCTCCTCCTGGGGGCTGCCTGGGCTGCCCTGCCTTGCACTTCACTCACCCTTGACCTTGCTTCTTGGTTGGCTAAGGTCGGCTGCTTTCTAGCCTGGAGAACCACAAAATCTCTCACCAAGTGTAAGGGCTGACAGAAATGGTATGGACTGAACAGAAGCAAAGATATTAAGAAGAGGTGGCAAGAATACATGGAAGAACTGTACAAAAAAGATCTTCATGACCCAGACAATCACGATGATGTGATCACTAATCTAGAGCCAGACATCTTGGAAAGTGAAGTCAAGTGGGCCTTAGAAAGCATTACTATGAACAAACCTAGTGGAGGTGACCGAATTCCAGTTGAGCTGTTTCAAATCCTGAAAGATGATGCTGTGAAAGTGCTGCACTCCATATGCCAGAAAATTTGGAAAACTCAGCAGTGGCCACAGGGCTGGAAGAGGTCAGTTTTCATTCCAATCCCAAAGAAAGGCAATGCCAAAGAATGCTCAAACTACTGCACAATTGCACTCATCTCAGATGCTAGTAAAGTAATGCTCAAAATTCTCCAAGCCAGGCTAGAGCAATACGTGAACTATGAACTCCCTGATGTTCAAGCTGGTTTTAGAAAAGGCAGAGGAACCAGAGATCAAATTGCCAACATTCGCTGGATCATGGAAAAAGCAAGAGAGTTCCAGAAAAACATTTATTTCTGCTTTACTGACTATGCCAAAGCCTTTGACTGTGTGGATCACAATAAACTGTGGAAAATTCTGAAAGAGATGGGAATACCAGACCACCTAACCTGCCTCTTGAGAAAACGTATATGCAGGTCAGGAAGCAACAGTTAGAACTGGACATGGAACAACAGACTGGTTCCGAATAGGAAAAGGAGTGCGTCAAGGCTGTATATTGTCACCCTGCTTATTTAACTTCTATGAAGAGTACATCATGAGAAACGCTGGACTGGAAGAAACACAAGCTGGAATCAAGATTGCCGGGAGAAATCTCAATAACCTGAGATATGCAGATGACACCACCCTTATGGCAGAAAGTGAAGAGGAACTAAAAAGCCTCTTGATGAAATTGAAAGAGGAGAGTGAAAACGTTGGCTTAAAGCTCAACATTCAGAAAATGAAGATCATGGCATCCGGTCCCATCACTTCATGGGAAATAGATGGGGAAACAGTGGAAACACTGTCAGACTTTATATTTTTGGGCTCCAAAATCACTGCAGATGGTGATTGCAGCCATAAAATTAAAAGACGCTTACTTCTTGGAAGAAAAGTTATGACCAACCTAGATAGTATATTCAAAAGCAGAAACATTACTTTGCCAACTAAGGTCCATCTAGTCAAGGCTGTGGTTTTCCCAGTGGTCATGTATGGATGTGAGAGTGGACTGTAAAGAAGGCTGAGCATGGAAGAATTGATGCTTTTGAACTGTGGTGTTGGAGAAGACTCTTGAGAGTCCCTTGGATTGCAAGGAGATCCAACCAGTCCATTCTGAAGGAGATCAACCCTGGGATTTCTTTGAAAGGAATGATGCTAAAGCTGAAACACCAGTACTTTGGCCACCTCATGCGAAGAGTTGACTCATTGGAAAAGACTCTGATGCTGAGAGGGATTGGGGGCAGGAGGAGAAGAGGACGACAGAGGATGAGATGGCTGGATGGCATCACAGACTCAATGGACATGAGTCTGAGTGAACTTTGGGAGATGGTGATGAACAGGGAGGCCTGGTGTGCTGAGATTCATGGGGTGGCAAAGAGTTGGGACACGACTGAGCGACTGAATGGAACTGAGCTGAAGGGCTGTGTGCTCCATCTTGACCTCTGGGTCATCCCTTTTGTCCTGAATCAGCAGTTAGCAAACTAGTTTCTTAAAGAAGTCTGCCTCTTCTCTCCAACAAGAAGGCTACACACACACACACACCTACAAGCACACAATTTTATGGTTTTTACACCACACCAAAAAGTTTTGGGTTTGTTTTGGTTTAACTTGGTTTCTTCCGGGCATACTACTGTGGCTGGAAGTGCAAGGACTCCATTAGTGGAGGACTCGGGTGTTCAGTTGAGTTCAGTTCAGTCGCTCAGTCATGTCCAACTCTTTGTGACCCCATGAACAGCAGCACTCCAGGCCTCACTATCCATCACCAAATCCCGGAGTTCACCCAAACTCATGTGCATCAAGTCAGTGATGCCATCCAGCCATCTCATCCTTTGTCGCCCCCTTCTCCTCCTGTCCCCAATACCTCCCAGCATCAGAGTCTTTTCCAATGAATCAACTCTTCGCATGAGGTGGCCAAAGTATTGGAGTTTCAGCTTTAGCATCAGTCTTTCCAAAGAACACCCCAGATGGATCTCCTTCAGAATGGACTGGTTGGATCTCCTTGCAATCCAAGGGACTCTCAAGAGTCTTCTCCAACACCACAGTCCAAAAGCATCAATTCTTCAGCACTCAGCTTTCTTCACAGTCCAACTCTCACATCCATACATGACCACTGGAAAAACCATAGCCTTGATTAGACTGACGTTTGTTGGCAAAGTAATGTCTCTGCTCTTGAATATACTATTTAGGTTGGTCATAACTTTTCTTCCAAGGAGCAAGCGTCTTTTAATTTTATGGTTGAAGTCACCATCTGCAGTGATTTTGGAGCCCCAAAATATAAAGTCTGACACTGATTCCACTGTTTCCCCATCTATTTCCCGTGAAGTGATGGGACCAGATGCCATGATCTTCATTTTCTGCATGTTGAGCTTTAAGCCAACTTTTTCACTCTCCTCTTTCACTTTCATCAAGAGGCTTTTGAGTTCCTCTTCACTTTCTGCCATAAGGGTGGTGTCATCTGCATATCTGAGGTTATTGAAATTTCTCCTGGCAATCTTGATTCCAGCTTGTGCTTCTTCCAGCCCAGTGTTTCTCATGATGTACTCTGCATATAAATTAAATAAGCAGGGTGACCATATACAACCTTGATGTGAAGAATGAAAATGCTTGAAGGTCTGAAATTCAGAGAAGGAAGTCATGCATATGACTATAGTAAACATAGGGCTTCCCGGGTAGCTCAGTGGTAAAGAATCTTCCTGCCAATGCAAGAGGCAGGGGAGATGAGATACAGGTTCCATCCCTGGGTCAGGAAGATCCCCTGCAGAAGGAAATGGTAACCAGCTCCAGTATTACTTTCCTGGGAAATCCCATGGAGAGGGGAGCCTGGCAGGCTACAGTCCATGGGGTCACAAAAGAGTTGGACACAACTTAGCAACTAAAAAATAAGACTACAAGAAATTAACACAACATTATAAAGCACCTATACTCCAATAACAATTTTTTTTAATTGTACCAAATGCTGTTTTAAAAAAGAATCTGTATAAGAAATGATAATTAGCTAACTGGCTAACATTTCATAAATGAGGATTTGGGGACCAAATAGAACTAGTTTCCAAAGTCAAGGTCAGTCTGAGGTTATAAAGCATTTCTAGGGTGGCCTAATTCTCAGGGTTTTCTGTTGTTGTTGTTTTTCTTTACTAAGAATGATGAAAATCAAATATCCTCTAGGTATGAGATTATATGTCTTAAATTTGTACTATCTGATTTTTACTGAAGTGAATTGCAAGAGTAGAAGTATGCAGCTGCCCTGGGACAATTCCCAGTTGCTTGGATGCAACAACATTTGTATTTTGATTGTTTGAGTGGCAGTTCTTAGAAAACAGACAATTTATTTGTTTTTGTTTAATCCAGGAACACTGAAGGATAGCCAATACTGTATCAAAATCAGATATAACTGTCTTTGCCAAACCCTAAATTTTGTAAAGCTTACTTTTCTTTCTGCTTTGGAATAAGTGAATCCATTGCTTTATGCGCTTTGGAATATTTTTTCTCTCATTTGATAGAAAATGATTCTATCAAAGAAAGTGTGCATATTGTTCATATACACAGTCTGTATTCTCCAGTCACTGCAACTTTTAATTCTCATGACAAGCGTGAGTTAAGAGTTTTCTCTTTCAGCCTTTTAAACTAAAATCAAAATATTATTATCAACATTTCCTAATAAGAAGCTATTGCAATTAAAATTTGAAAACTATATAAATGCAAATGACATGAACATTTAGAAAGAAAGGGAGAGGAGAGCAGTCTTAAGAAAGAATTAAGACCATTTTCACAGATTATTCAAAAAGGAAAATCACTGAAATTGTAGAAAACTAAAATGAGAAATAAATTCAGTTACATATCTCGTGATGACTGGGGCTTCCCTGGTGGCTCAGAGGGTAAAGCGTCTACCTATAATGCAGTAGATCTGGGTTCGATCCCTGGGTCGGGAAGATCACCTGGAGAAGGAAATGGCAACCCACTCCAGTACTCTTGCCTGGAAAATCCCATGGACAGAGAAGCCTGGTAGGCTACACTCCATGGGGTCACAAAGAGTCGGACACGACTGAACGACTTCACTTTCACTTTCACAGTGATGACTATGTGCTAGAAACTGTGCTAAACTTTTAATCACATTTCAAGTTTCAAAAACACCTTCAGAAACACAGCGAGCCATTATTAGTATCCTGATTTTATAAATTAGAAAACCGGCTGAGAGCTGTTTATTCCTCATTCATTCATCATGCTCCAAAACTTTGGCCACCTGATGTGAAGAACCGACTCATTAGAAAAGACCCTGATACTGGGAAAGATTGATGGCAGGAGAAGGGATTGACAGAGGATGAGATGGTGGAGGGCATCATCGACTTGATGGACGTGAGTTTGAGCAGGCCTTAGGAGTTGATGATGGACAGGGACACCTGCTGTGCTGCAGTCCATGGGGTCACAAAGAATCAGATACAACTGAGCAACTGAATTGAACTGATTCATTTATTCAACAAATAGTCATTGAATGTTTGCTGCTGCTGCTGCTGCTAAGTCACTTCAGTCGTGTCCGACTCTGTGCGACCCCATAGATGGCAGCCCACCAGGCTCCCCCGTCCCTGGGATTCTCCAGGCAAGAACACTGGAGTGGGTTGCCATTTCCTTCTCCAATGCATGAAAGTAAAAAGTGAAAGTGAAGTCGCTCAGTCGTGTCCAACCCTTAGCGACCCCATGGACTGGAGCCTACCAGGCTCCTTCATCCAAGGAATTTTCTAGGCAAGAGTACTGGAGTGGGGTGCCATTGCCTTCTCCATGAATGCTTGCTATGTTTCAGTAAATAAAGATACATATATCCCCTAAGATCAAAGAGTTTGCAGTCTAATAGGGAAGATGTGCTGTGCTTTCCTTAGTCACTCAGTCGTGTCCAACCCTTCGCAACACCATGGACTATAGCCTGCCAGGCTCCTCTGTCCATGGGGATTCCCCAGGCAAGAATACTGGAGTGGGTTGCCAAGCCTTCCTCAAGAAGATCTTCTCCACCCAGGGATCGAACCCAGGTCTCCCACATTGCAGGTGGATTATTTACCATCTGAGCCACCAGGGAAGCCCATGAATACTGGAATAGGTAGCCTATCTTATCTCCAAGGGATCTTCCTGACCAGGAATCGAACTGGGATCCCCTATGTTGCAGGCAGATTCTTTACCAGCTGAGCTACCAGGGAAGCCCAGCATGGAAGACAGACCCTAAAAATAGGTATGTTCTCTAGGTCTTAATAAGGATAAGAGGCAAATGTAGGCAGAATATGGAATGTAAGTAATAACATAAAAATTGGTGTTATCGTTTTAAACAGGAGATTGGGTTGACACCTCTAATATGTTAACATCTGAGTAGAGATATGAGTCAAGTCAGGCAAAGTACAAACATTTCAGATAGAGAAACCACCAAGGACAAAGCCACGTAGAAATGTTACTCACTGACTTCACTGGCAAATAATGGGCCAAAATTTACATATTGTTTTCAAAATTTCAATTGCAATAGCTTATTAGGAAATTTTAATAATGATATTTTGATTTTGGTTTAAAAGGCTGTAAGCAAAAGCTCTTTACTCACTGTTGTGAGAATTAAAGATTGCAAAATGTATGACTGCTTCAATATAGTGTAATGCATATTTGACTATATTATTATTTTATTATGAGTCTACATGTCTAGTAATGAGCATTCTAGTTCTGGAAATGGTTTAAAATGGTAATTTTCTGTTCCTATGGATAACTACATTCTACTCTAAGAAATTTCACTATTTGATTATTAAAATTTATAAATAAAATCTTTTACCTTAAAAGACTGCTTGAGTTATAATTTTTAAATGATATTCAGTCTCTTGTGCGTTTACCATTATTTTCAGTTGTTAATGGAGTTCCTAGACCCAGTTTCAAAGTATGTGGGGGGCATTTGTTCATACCTCCAAGAATTCACACATCAACTGGGTATCCTACAATCCATCTCAATTCTGACACTATCTACCCAGATATAGAACCAGATTCCACAGGCTTAGGGTTCAGTCCTACAAGATTACCTCCCTCCCCCACTCAGACATCAATCACAATTTTGGGTTGTCACCTCTATTTCTGACTAACTGGCTATACTTTGGGGGTTCCTAAAATGCTCTCCTTGGATTTCAGATGTTGTCAAAATAAAGGTTGTTAGGTCACAGATTTCACCCCTTCTTGGGTTTTGTTAATTTGCTAGAGAGGCTCACAGTACACTGAGGCATTTTATGCTGACCAGGTCACTGGTTTATCATAACAAAAATGTAACTCAGGAATAGCCAGATGAAGAGATGAATAAGGGAAGGTTGGTGGGAAGGTGCTCAAGGCTGCCCTATCCTCTCCAGGGACAATTCTCCCCACATCTTTGTGTGTTCCCCAAACTGGAAGCTTTCTGAACACTGTCCTTTTAGGATTTGTTGTTCAGTTGCTAAGTCATGTCTGACTCCTTTCCACCCCATCAACTGCAACACACCAGGCTTCTCTGTCCTTCTTTGTCTCCTGGAGCTTGCTCACACTTATGTCCATTGAGTCAGTGATGCCATCCAACTATCTCATCCTCTGTTGATCCCTTCTCTTCTTGCCTTCCATCTTTCCCAGCATCTGGATCTTTTCCAATGAGTTGTGTACTTGTGTGAGGTGGCCAAATTACTGGAGCTTCAGCTTCAGTATCAGTCCTTCCAGTGAATATTCAGGATTGATTTCCTTTAAGATTGACTGGTTTGATCTCCTCATTGTCCAAGGGACTCATGAAAGTCTTCTCCAGCACCACAATTTGAAGGCATCAATTCTTTGGCCCTCAGCCTTCCTTATGGTCCAACTCGCACGTCTGTACATGACTACTGGAAAAACCATAGTTTTGACTATACAGAACTTTGTCAGCAAAGTGATATCTTTGCTTTTCAGTATGCTGTGTAGGTTGGTCATAGCTTTCCATCCAAGGAGTTCACGTCTTAATTTCATGGCTACAGTCAGGTCTGATTGATTAAATCAGCAGCCATTAGTGATAGAACTTAGTTTTTAGCTTTTCTCTCATCCCAGGAGGTCAGAGGGTGAGACTGAAAGCTCCAACCCTTGAATCACAGGTTGGATCCTCTGGTAACCAGCTTCCATTCTTAAATCCTTTTTGAAAGTCACCTTATTAAAATACAAGACATTTTTTATTCTCAACATTTAGGGAATTCCAAAGGTTTGAGGAACTATGAACCAAGAACTGTGGATAAAAAGAATATATGAAAAATATATTTTGATCATCTGGATAACCAAATATATATTTTTCTTATAATATAAATCAATTTAACAGTCATTATAGTATTGTATTTTCAATGTAAAATATGAAGGGTGTAAGACACAAAAAAATGTCTTCCTCCTCATTGCCTGTTACAAATCTCACTCTCAAAAAAGTGTCAATTTTAACAGGTTACCACATATCTTATCAAATACCTGATAGAAGAGGTTGATAAATGCTGGATTTTAAATTGGTCTCTAAAAAGTACTATTTTAGATTCCTTTCCACAGTGGAATTTCTCTGGTTTACTTTTACCTCACCAACATTGGATTATTGCAGACATCTTAAGTTTTAAGAATAAAAAGCAAAAATAATAGCTTATGTTCTTTTCCCTTTGCATTACTGTTATTAACCTCAATATTAGTGAGGTTAAACATTTTTATAAGTATGTTATCATTTGTATTTCTTTTTATGTAAATTGCCTATTCAAAGTCATTATTTATTTATTTTATTGGGTTGCTCACTTTTTAAAATTTAAATGTATGTGTGCAAAATACGCACATGCATAATGCATGCTTATATGTAGCATTACTACTTAAGCTCCATTACCAGTATCGTTTAGTCACTAAGTTGTGTCTGACTGTGCAACCCCATGAACTGCTGCCAGGCTATCCTTCACTGTTTCCTGGAGTTTGCTCAAACCCAAGTCCACCAATTTAGTGATGCCATCTCATCCATATCATGTATCAACTATCTCATCCTCAGTAACTCCCTTCTCCTGCTTTCAGTCTTTCTCAGCATCAGGGTCTTTTCCAATGACTTGGCTTTTCACATCAGGTGGCCAAAGTGTTGTAGCTTCAGCTTCAGCATCAGTCCTTCCAGTGAATATTCAGGGCTTCCTTGGTGGCTCAGAGAGGAGAGAATCTGACCCTAATGCTGGAGACCCAGATTCGAGTCTTGGGTTGGAAAGACTCCCTGGAGAAGGAAATGGCAACCCACTCCAATATTTTTGCCTGGAAAATTCCATGTACGGAAGAGCCTGACAGGCTATACATTTCATGGGGTTGCAAAGAGTCAGACATGACTGAGCAACTAACACATAATACACATACTATTTCCTTTAGGATTGACTGGTTTGATCTCCTTGCTGTCCAAGGGACTATCAAGAGTCTTCTCTAGCACAGCTGGAGCTCATTAATTCTTTGGTGCTCAGCCTTCTTTATGGTCCAACTTGCACATCCATATGTGACTACTGGAAAAACCATCACTTTGACTATATGGACCTTTCCCAGCAAAGTGATATTTCTGATTTTTAATACACTGTCCACATTTGTCATAGCTTATCTTCCAAGGAGCAAGCATCTTTTAATTTCATGTCTGCAGTCACCATCTGCAGTGATTTTGGAGCCCAAGAAGATAAAATTTGTCACAAATTCTGCTTTTCCTCCCATCTATTTGCCATGAAGTGATGGGACTGGATGCCATGATCTTGGTTTTTTTAATGTTGAGCTTTAAGCCAGCTTTTTTATTCTCCTCTTTCACTCTCATCAACAGGCCCCTTAGTTCCTCTTTGCTTTCTGCCATTAGGAGTGATATCCTCTGCATATCTGAGGTTGTTGATATTCTCCTGGCAATCTTGATTTCAGTTTGTACTTCAATCAGCTTGGCATTTTGCATGATGCACTCTGCATATAAGTTAAATAAGCAGGACGATGATATACAGCCTTGACATGTTCCTTTCAAAATTTAGTTATCAACATTTAATTTATTATTTAAGTTCTTAAGGGAATTTTTTTACAGATAGATATTCTAGATTTATTAAAGGATAAATCAAATTTTCAAGGTTTAATATGGACAATATGGACAGTAACAAATTATGACAAAACATTGATTTCCCTACAATGTTCCAAACTAAAATTTTCACACATATCTGTCATCTTCTGTTTATACCAACCATGGTAATGGCTTTTAAGGTCTTCCCTCTCAGCATGACAATTAATGTAGACCCCACTCATCATTTTGAATCAATCTTTCCTTTGCAAAGTATTTTACATTGTTATTTCGATGGGTTTTTTACATTGTCATATCATTTATGTGCTCATGTTCCTGGAATATCTTATCATTTTCTTCAGTAGCATCTCCCCATTTTCTTTTATTTATTTTTCCAAAATGCCAGTGAGACATCATAAAAAAAAAATGAGTTTTATGGTCAAATCAATTCAGGAATTATTGTATAATACATCTGTTCTCTGCTCCTATTCTGATTATTCTGAGATAGTCACAAGTCCTATTAAAATCTCTGAGAAGTCTTGCAGTAGAAAAAATATTTTGCCAAACATTTCTCAAATTTATATAACTATATATATATATTTATCACAGACATAGACATCCAATACAAAAGCCTTGGAAAGCTTAGTCTGAGGAGAAAACTTATTGACATAATGGTAAAAGTTCTCTATATTTGACCTCAAAATACCTCTCCATTCATACAACCCTCTATGTTGCCAAGGGGGTTCCCTTATAGCTCAGTTGGTAAAGAGTCCACCTACAATGCAGGAGACCTCAGTTCCTTTCCTGCGTTGGGAAGACATACTACATTTTGGACTTGGGATGCCTAATTACGATATGGTGCAGGACCCTGTGGGGCTGATGGGCATAAAAGTTTACCTCTGTCGTCTCTTTCTTCGATATAGGAAATAGGTTTCATTCAGCATCCAGGACCTTCCCTGGATTCCAAGGAGCAAGTTCGAATAGCTGCTAACTAGAGAAGTGTAAGAATATAGAAACAAGAGAGGAACAGTCAGGAGAAACAATAGTGGAGCCATGGGGCAAGATCCTGGTTCCCCATTAGGGTGCACTCAACAATATCTTTGAGCTGTATTGTAGATACTGAAACCACCTCCAGGTGAGAGAAGTTAATGGTTAATAAGTTATTCTGCCCACAAGTTTGTAGACCCAGACTGCTAACAACCAGAAGATAACTCCCACTTATCTCACGAACATCAAGTCACAATCCAATCACTCCCTCTTTGAACCATTACTATAAAACTTCTCACTACCCACTCCAGGTTAAGATTCAGTCTTGAGGGCATTAGCCCCTTTTGCCTGGCAGAATAATAAAGTGATCCTTTTCTAATTCACCCAGAACTGTCTCTGAGATTTAATTTGGGGTCCTGGTATGGAGGCAGGATTCAGCTCCAGTTATATTCAGTTCAGTACAGTTCAGTCACTCAGTCCTGTCTGACTCTTTGCAACTCCATGGACTGGAGCATGACAGGCTTCCCTGTCCATCACCAACCCCTGGAGCTTACTCAAACTCATGTCCATTGATTTGGTGATGTCATCCAACCATCTAATCCTCTGTCGTCCCCTTCTTCTGCCCTCAATCTTTCCCAGCATCAGGATCTTTTCCAATGAGTCAGTAATCTTCAGTGTCTTCTTCTAATTGACAAATTAAACATTAATGATAAACTGCTCAGATAAACTGCTTATTTCTAGTACAAGACAAATCTTATATCCTGCACCTTCTGCTCTCTTGTTGTTGTTCAGTTGCTATGGTGTGTCCAGCTCTTTGGACCCCCCCTGGACTGTAGCCCACCAGTCTCTTCTGTCCACAGTATTTCCCAGGCAAGAATGCTGGAGTGGGTTGCCATTTCCTTCTCCAGGGGATCTTCCCAGATCAGGGACTGAACCTATATCTCATGCACTGATAGGCAAATTCTTTACCACTGAGTCACTTGGGAAGCTCTCTTTGTTTCTCTGTATATCCCATTGACTTAATGTTGTCAAAAGGAAGGGCTTCATACTTAACCTAATTAAAACTTCAATCTTTCCAAGAAATGTAGACTTAATCTGTCAGTCTGGAATTTTCTGGTCGGTACCAATAAAGCAATCTGTCATATGGACCTATTTCACCTCCCAAAGATGAGATTATCTGCCAAACAGATCCCTTCTTTTCCCCACAAATAGGTTATCTAAACTTGAAATAACCTATTTAGCTTTTTCTTCTGTGTCCTGCCTATAAATGCCTTTCCTTTTCTGTAGCCCTTTGGATCCCCGCTCTGTTTGCTATATGAAAAACTGTCCAATTCATGAATCATTCAATAAAATCAATTAAATTTTTAAAACGTACTCAGTTGCATTTTTTTTAAACAATCTTTTTCATTTTGGCAGAAAGATATAAACATGGAACGATAATAAAATGCTATGAGATTTGTATGATTTCCTAAGAATTTTATTATTTAAAGATAACTCAAACAATTAAAATTGTGTTTATATAAATAAATAAAATAGAGTTGGAAAGGGCAGTATCTAAGTTTCCTAACATATCGGTAGTTCTATAAATTATAAAGTTTACCAAAAACAATTAAAAGAAAGCAATGAATTTAGCAGCAATTAGTATAAAGATTAAGAGCATGAGCTATGAAATGGAACATCTAATGTTGTTTTACACCTTTCCCTCTTACAAACTGAGCAGCAATGGACATGTGCATTTAATTTATTGACATAAAGTTTTTATAGTAGATCTTAATAATTTGATGAAATTAAATTCATACTGTAAGGCAAGATAAAAAAATATAAGCAACACTTTTCTCTGCCCATTTGAGCTTCATCTATCCCCTCTAATATGCATTGTATATCTCCATTAAGCATTAACCAGCTCCCCCCGCCTCCCGCAACCTCAAAAAGACCTGCTCAATCATAACGATCTTTTTTTTTTTTTTTTTCCCCTTTCTGGCAATAGCCATGTGACTCCTTAAAAGACAATGTTTCTTTCTCACTCTGTAAGAGGTCACCATGACCCACCCACCATTCACCTTGTACATGTATACATCTCTGAGGAACTTTATGTAAAATGTCAATATATCATCTCTTTTAAAGATAGTAGTTGGTGCAGGACAAACTGAGTAAAATGATGTAGGGAAATACTAGACTGGCTGCACCTAATGGAGGCACTTAAATACTTACTTATGTGGGCTTTCCTGATGGCTCAGCAGGTAAAGAATCTGCCTGCAATGGTGGAGACACAAGAGATGTGAGTTCAATCCCTGGGTCAGCAAGTTTCTCTGGAGAAGAAAATGGCAACCACTCCAGTGTTCTTCCCTGAAAAGTTCCATGGACAGGGAAGCCTGGTGGGCTACAGCCCATGTACTCATAAAGAGTCAGACATGACTGAGTGACTAAGCACATAATACTTGTATTCTGTCTATTTTTACAAGATTATTATTTCTTACATTATTAAATGTGTGACCAAGCCTCCAATAAAAATAATGATGATTAGGTGACTTGATCAATGCAAAGAAATACAGGAAAACAATAAAATGGGAAAGAGTTGAGACCTCTTCAAGAAAATTAGAGATACCAAGGGAACATTTCATGCAAAGATGGGCACAATAAAGGACAGAAATGGTATGGATCTAACAGAAGAAGAAGATATTAGGAAGAGGTGGCAAGAATACATAGAAGAACTACACAAAAAAGATCCTCATGACCCAGATAACCACGATGATGTGATCACTCACCTAGAACCAGACATCCTGAAATGTGAAGTCAAGTGGGCCTTAGGAAGCATCACTATGAACAAAGCTAGTGGAGGTTTTGGAATCCCAGTTCATATCCTAGTTCAATTTGAGCTATTTCAAATCCTGAAAGATGATGCTGTGAAAGTGCTGCACTCCATATGCCAGCAAATTTGGAAAACTCAGCAGTGGCCACAGAACTGGAAAATGTCAGTTTTCATTCCAATCCCAAAGAAAGGCAATGCCAAAGAATGTTCAGACTACCATACAATTGTACTCGTCTCACACACTACTTGAGCAAAGTAATGCTCAAAATTCTCCAAGCCAGGCTTCAACAACAGGTGAACAATGAACTTTCAGATGTTCAAACTGGTTTTAGAAAAGCTAGAGGAACCAGAGATCAAATTGCCAAAATCTTTTGAATCAGCGAAAAAGCAAGAACATTCCAGAAAAACATCTTCTTCTGCTTTATTGACTACAACAAAGCCTTTGACTATGTGGACCACAACTAACTGTGGAAAATTCTTCTAGAGATGGGAATACCAGACTACCTTACCTGCCTCCTGAGAAGTCTGCATGCAGTTCAAGAAACAACAGTTAGAACTGTATGTGGAACAACAGACTGGTTCCAAATTGGGAAGGCAGTATGTCAAAGCTGTATATTGTCATCTTGGTCATTTAACTTGTATGCAGAGTACATCATGTGAAATGCCAGACTGGATGAAGCACAAGCTGGAATCAAGATTGCCAGGAGAAATATCAATAACCTCAGATATGCAGATGACAGCACCCTTATGGCAGAAAGTGAAGAAGAACTAAAGAGCCTCTTGATGAAAGTGAAAGAGGAGAGTGAAAAAGTTGGCTTAAAATTCAACATTCAGAAAACTAGGATCATGGCATCTGGTCCCATCACTTCATGGGAAATAGATGGGGAAACAGTGGAAACAGTGACAGACTACTTTTTGGGGCTCCAAAATCATTGCAGATGCTGACTTAAAACATGAAATTAAAAGAAGTTTGCTCATTGGTAGAAGAGCTATGACCAGCCTAGACAGCATATTAAAAAGCAGAGACATAGGTCCATCTAGTCAAAGCTATGGTTTTTTTTTCCAGTAGTTATGTATGGATATGAGAATTGGACTATAAAGAAAGCTGAGCACCAAGTAATTAATGCTTTTGAAGTGTGGTGTTGGAGAAGACTCTTTGAGAGTTCTTTGGACTGCAAAGAGAACAAATCAGTCCATCCTAAAGGAAATCAGTCCTGAATATTCATTGGGAGGGCTGATGATGAAGCTGAAATTCCAATACTTTGACCACCTGATGTGAAGAACTGACTCATCGAAAAAGACCCTCATGCTGGGAAAGACTGAAGGCAGAAAGAGAAAGGGATGACAGAGGATGAGATGATTGGATGGCATCACTGATTCTATGGACATGAGTTTGAGCAAGCTCCAGGAATTTATGATGGTAAATTCATCAGCCATGCTAGAATACTGGAGTGAGTCACTTTTCCCTTCGCCAGGGGATCTTCCCAACCCAGGGATCAAACCCAGGTCTCGCGCATTGCAGGCAAATGCTTTACCAGCTGAGCTACCAGGAAAGCCCTTGGCTACTGTTCATAGGGTGTAACTCAGTAATTGCATATGGAGTGATGTATCAACAAAATCCTCACCAACCTAGTAGTGAACACTCCTAGTGCCCAGGACAAATTGGTCACAAAGTATTTCCCAAACCTTGGTTAAAATTGAGACCAAAATGGAAGGGATTATAAAATAAAAACTTGCCCACCATCCAATTTACAAGAATCAAGTCATTAGCTATTGTAGTTGCTGACCTACAGTACACCCTGGAAAAAATACAGGGCAAAGATCAAAATGAAGCATTTTGTACTCTAGGAAAACTGGCAGAATAGCTCTCAGGTAGGTACTTTCACTAGAACATGTTGTGAACCTGGTTTCTTCCATCTTCCCATACTTAGAAAAGCACTAAGATATTTATTTCCTATGAACAGCAGTAATCTACCAAGATGTGTGCTTGATTTCAGGTATCCCTTTGCAAAATAACATATATACTGGTGTCCACCCTTACCTATTTGGAACAATCCTCAGAGCTTAATGAAAGACTGTCTCCCAGGTTATAATCCTCAGATTGACTCAATTAAAACTTTCCTTTTCTTTCTCAGATTAACTATTGGTTAATTTTTTTCACCAACAAACCCATTTAGTGTCCATTACCATGCTCCTCCCTCATTTCAGTTGTGTATTTCATCTTATCTTGACTGTTAGGTAGATTTTTATTGACTTTGTTGTTCATTTCAAAGAAACAGCTTTTGGTTTCATTAATTTATCTATTCTATTATCTTTTATTGACTTTAATCTTGTTTTTATTTATTTTTTCCTCCCATCTAATTATATTGCTTATAATTTGGTCTTCTATTTCTAATTTCTTAGGAAGGTAACTTATATGATTGATTTTATAGCTTTTTTCTAATATAAACAAATTTGTTGCAAAATATTGCAACCTATAATTTTCAATAAGTTGCATTTTAATCTTTATTTTATTCAGAATATTTTTAAAATTCCCGTGCTGTTTCTTCTTCTCTCTAATTTATTTAAAAGTATTTTTATTATAGTATAATTGACATACACCCAGTGAATAAGATTAAGGTGTACACAGCATAATGACATAGAAGTGTTATTTAATATATGAATACTCACTGATTTTCCAAATATTTTAATTGGTTAGTTTTATTTCATTAAGATCAGAGAACATGTTCTGTGCAATATTAAACTTTAATTGATTCTTGTTTTATGATGCTGATTGTTATCTATCTAGGCCCACATACTATGTGCACTTAAAAATATGTATTCTGCAATTGATGACTCTTCCATATATATATTTACACAAGTTCATTGACGATGTTAACTCTTCTATACACTTATTGTCTATATATTCTTCCAACTATTGAGAAATGTTGAAATCCCTACTGAAAATTCAAGCATTTGTTTGTTGTGTTTTCAAAAGTATCATTTTTCTACTTTATGTACTTTGAAACTCTGTTATTAAGTTTATAAATAAATATTTTTGATTATTATATCTTTGATTAAGAATTAATCCCATATTATTTTGTAATTCCCCTCCATGCTTTTAATAATATTTTAGTCTGTTATTTTTTCTGATACTGATATACTTATCCAGATTTATTATGATTAACTTTGACCGTCACATCATTTTTCTGTTTACTTTTAACCTATCTTGGCCTTTAATTAAAATGGAATTACTTATGACAGCAAGTAGTTGGATTGTGTTTATAAGTCCTGTTTGAAAACATCTGTCTTCTAGCTGGAGATTTATTCCATTTATGTTTAATATCAGTATCACATGGTTAGATTTTTATACGCTATTTGGTTGCTTTTTTCACTGATTTTCCATTAGTCTTTACTTGTTTTCTTTAGATTTATAATTAGATGTATGTTAATAGTCTTTTATTGCCAATATTACCTATTAAAAGCCCTCTTTTTAAAAAATCTTTGTGGTTGCTCTTGGGATAATAATTTCACCATATTATAATCTACCTTCAAATAATAACATAGCTATTCACATATAATGCAAGCACCATACAACTTTGAATATCTGTTTACCCCTCCCATCTTTGTATAATTTGTATCTTATATTTTTGCTCTACTTTTAGTTCTACACATTGAACATAAATAGTACATTGTTATTATTTTGCTTTAAACTGCCATTTGAGTCTTTAAATTTTTTAAATTAAAAAAAAAAAAAAAACACCTTCTTTATCCTTCCCCACAAAATTGCTATTTTGGAGCATTTTTTTCCAGGACTCCATCTGGTGTTATTTTTCTTTTGCACAAGACACTTCCTTTAACATTTTCCATAATGTAGTTTTATTGGCACTAAATTTTCTTATAGTTTTACCAAAATGTTTGGATTGGCTAAAGCTCTTATTTAGTAGCTGCCCCCTGCCCCAAAACCTTGCATGTCCAAAACTATTCAACTATCACATTTGTTTTTGAGGACTATTTAGCTTGTCTTTGGCTCACACTTTATTTTTTATTTTTTTAATTTATTTTTAATTTTTAAATTTAAATTTATTTATTTTAATTGGAGGCTAGTTACTTTACAGTATTGGTTTTGCCATACATCAACATGAATCCGCCACGGGTGTACACGTGTTCCCTATCCTGAACCCTCCTCCCACCTCCCTCCCCGTACCATCCCTCTGAGTCATCCCAGTGCACCAGCCCAAAGCATCCTGTTTCCTGCATAGAACCTGGACTGGCGATTCATTTCATATATGATATTAAACATGTTTCAATGTCATTCTCCCAAATCATCCCACCCTCTCTCTCTCCCACAGAGTCCAAAAGACTGTTCTATAAATCTGCGTCTCTTTTGTTCTCTTGCATACAGGGTTATTGTTTCCGTCTTTCTAAATTTCATATATATGTGTTAGTATACTGTATTGGTGTTTTTCTTTCTGGCTTACTTCACTCTGTATAATAGGCTCCAGTTTCACCCACCTCATAAGAACTGATTCAAATGTATTCTTCTTAATTGCTGAGTAAATACTCCATTGTGTATATGTACCACAGCTTTCTTATCCATTCATCTACTGATGGACATCTACGTTGCTTCCATGTCCTGGCTATTATAAACAGTGCTGCGATGAACATTAGGGTACATGTTGTCTCTTTCAATTCTGGTTTCCTCAGTGTGTATGCCCAGTAATGGGATTGCTGGGTGATATGGCAGTTCTATTTCCAGCTTTTTAAGGAATCTCCACACTGTTCTCCATAGTGGCTGTACTAGTTTTACTCAGCCATTAAAAAGAATACATTTGAATCAGTTCTAATGAGGTGGATGAAACTGGAGCCTATTATACAGAGTGAAGTAAGCCAGAAAGAAAAACACCAATACAGTATACTAATGCATATATATGGAATTTAGAAAGATGGTAACGATAACCCTGTATGCGAGACAGCAAAAGAGACACAGTTTTATAGAACAGTCTTTTGGACTCTGTGGGAGAGGGAGAGGGTGGGATGATTTGGGAGAATGGCATTGAAACATGTATAATACCATATAAGAAACGAATCACCAGTCCAGGTTCGGTGCTTGATACTGTATGCTTGGGGCTGGTGCACTGGGATGACCCAGAGGGATGGTACAGGGAGGGAGGAGGGGGGCGGTTCAGGATGGGGAACACGTGTATACCTGTGGTGGATTCATGTTGATGTATGGCAAAACCAATACAATATTGTAAAGTAATTTAAACTCCAATTAAAATGAATAAATTTACATAAAAAATAAAAATTACATTAAAAAAAAATTCCCCTGAAGAAGGAAATGGCAACCCACTCCAGCATTCTCGCATGAAGAATCCCATGGGCAGAGGAACCTGGCAGGCTACACAGTCCAGGGGTCACAAAGAATCGGACATGAGTGAAGGACTTTAGCATGCATGGATGCAGCGTCTTGCCAACATTTAAATTTGCACATTTTTTTCATAATTTTCCACAAACATGAGGGAGAGATGTTGACTTTGAACATTTTATGTGCATATTCGGATATCTTTAAATATTTGTATCAACATGTGAATTTATTTACATGTTCTCCTACAAAATAAAAGACAATAAACTTTAAATAGTTTATTACATGGACTACAGATCCATGGGTTCTGCATCCACCGATTCAACCAACTGAGAGTCTAATAATTATTCATAGAACCTTTGCAGATTAGAGCATTCATGGGTTTTGAAATCCACAGGGACATCCAGGAATGAATCCTTTGAGGATATAGAAGAATGACTTTAATCTCAAAATCACTTGGAACTTGGAACTCCTCACTGTATTTTTATTGACTTTTTCACCTTTATCTTCTCATCTTATGTTTTTTGGAAAAAGTTTCGAGTAACTGAATTAAGGAGCAATAAAATCCCAGCAATTTACAGAACTGAGTTAAGTACTGAATCTAAAGTCCAGAGTCCTTCTACCTCAATCACAAGTACTGAACTTTGTCTTCTTGTATTGCACTATTTTTTAGGTATATTTAAGGCTTGACTATAGAGTGTTACTGTAAAGTTATGGGAGCTTTTTCCTTTTGTTTTTAAAATCCCCAGTGTATATACCTACGGGCTTTAAGCAGGGGCTCACAAATATGCATTTGATCGTGCACTAAATCCTAACCACTAGCCCACCATGGAGCATTCATATACACCCATTTGTGTTTGATATTCTAGAAAGGCTACTGAATCCAATTTTTTTGGAAATATTGTTTTCTGTCTCAGAAATATTTGAAGTTGGGGACTGTGGGGAGACATAATGAGGAAGGAAGCCTGTAGGCATCACATCATAAAGCAAGCTAGTTAAGAGAAATACATTTGAGAGTCCCGGCTTCAAAGCCCCTATGTGGGAATAATTTATGTGCTAATATAAACTCTAATTGCCATAAACAAAATCAGCATAATTTGAAGATATTTAAAAACATCTGCACAAAAATACTTTATATATTTTTAATAACTTTTAACTTTTTCTTCTTTCCTTATTTGCATGTTCACATATCCCCTCTGAAAACATGTACCCCATCAAAGGCATATTTAAAACTTAAATTTGTTTTTGTTCATGGGATTTGAAAGATATAGCAATGACTGGGTCATAAATTTTGCCTGGTGATTGGATTCATCTTGTTTCCATGGTGATTAACATGGACCTCATTTGCCAGCCTATTAAATATAACTTACACTCAGTTACTGGAACTGGAGTCAGATTTTTGGTTAACTGTAGTTCTGCCGAAAAAAATTTAAAGAACTTACTAAAAGATCTTACTTACTAGGTAGTCCCTAGTAAGCCTTGGCTTGTTGAGACTCTTAACAATAGTACTTCTTTTTGTCCTTTTTCAGTCAGTCATGTCTGAGTCTTTGCAATGCCATGGACTGTAGCCTACCAGACTCCTCTATCCATATGATTTCTCAGGCAAGAAAAGTGGATAGATTGTCATTTCTTTCTCCAAAGGATCTTCCCCATCCAAGGATCGAACCTGTTTCTCCAGCATTGCAGGTGGATTCTTTACCTCTCAGCCACGGGGGGAAGATCTATCTCACCACCTCCTCACTGCACACATCAACCTCTTCAGTTGCGATAATGGATTATGCAACAAAGCTCACAGGTTGACAACCAAGATAAATAAGTAACCATGAACCTTTAATTCCTTGCTCACCTCCCTTAAATTCCTGGTCCACCAGGTTCTCTCTGTTTTCTTCAAGGCAAAACTTTGAGGTAGTTGCACTTTCTACTTATGAGTTGCTATTTGTAAGTTACTATTTGTATTTATAAGAAACGATTAAATGTCCACTTGGCTCAGGATATTTTTTTCCAATATGCAGAGAAAAATCAGACAAAACGGGGCTTAAAAGTTTGGCATGGTCAATTCAAGTTTATCAGAATAAGAATAAAATTTCTGTTTATATCTAGTGAAGCCTGAGGGGGAACTTTGAACTAATTAGGGTAGGTGAGACCTTGATACTCAAAAGACATCAATTCCCTAAGAAACCAGCTTTGCTTTGAGGGAAAAATGATTTTCTAGCTTTGGGACAGGAAAGGAAGGATAAGGCAAGAAGGTAATTAGAATTTCTTAACTTGAGTGAAATCATGCCATACTGAAGGCATTTGTTTATCTAATTAGACCCTCAAGATTGAAATTCTGTGTACTTCAAAACTTTGCAGCTCCAACTTCAGGATATTCTCCAACGTAGCTCAGACATTTAAAATATAGATATGCATCATTAATTACATCAGTGTATAGCATTTTACAGATAAATGTCATAACTTATTGCATAACAACTGCACAGAATTTTTTTCCCCGGTATATGTGTGTGTGAGTGTGTATGTGAGTGCGTGTGTGTGTGTGTTAGTCTCTCAGTTGTGTCCAACTCTTTGAACCCCATGAACTGGGACTCATCAGGGTTTTCTGTCCATGGAATTCTCCAGGCAAGAATACTGGAGTGGGTTGCCATTTCCTTCTCCAGGGGATCTTACTGACCCAAGAATCAGTCCTGAATCTCCTGCATTGCGGGAAGATTCTTTACCATCTGAGCCACTAGCACATTTTACTAATTTACCTAATCTTTGTTACATGTTCCTTCATCTGCTTAGCTTCCAAAGAAGCACTAGAAATCATCTACTCCAAATAGTATTCATGTTACAAAAGATAAAGTTGAACTTCACGGTGGTACTTACTTGCCCAAGGGTACAGACGCAATTAGTCATGGAGCTGAGAAAAACACAGGAGTCTCCTGAGGTCTCGTTCTGTAGTATCTACAATCTTGTATCTGTTTGTTGTTTTAATTCTGGGTTAAATGGGCTTCCCTGGTAGCTCAGCTGGTAAAGAATCTGCCTGCAATGCAGGAGACCCTAGTTTGATCCCAGAGTTGGAAAGATCCCCTGGAGGAGGGCATGGCAACCCTCATCAGTATTCTTGCCTGGAGAATCCCATGGACAGAGGAGCCTGGCCAGCTACAGTCCATGGGGTCGCAAAGAATCAGACACGACTAAGCACAGCACAGCACAGTGAGGAAGCAGAGCTGGGAAGAGAATGAAGCATGAAATAGTATTTACTTCACTGTGGGAGTGTTCTGTAGAAGATTACAAATACATTTCTTGAAATTTAAACATAAGAAATAGTCCTACCCCCCGCCACTCAACTATCTGCTTTCCCCATTCATTCTCTTGTTCTTTATGTTTTGAAAAAAGAGCTTACGTTTCCCATTAGAAGCGGTCAGATTTGTTAGAAGTTCCCGTAGTTTTGCAGCCTTCACTCAAATTAAAAGTAATAGGTCCTGAAGGTAAAGACTTGGGGACACAGAATGTCTTTTGCCTTCATTTTAAAAGAATTTCCCATGAACAGTTCAAAACAGGAGACTTTATTTGGGGGAGCAACCCATAAAGAAAGGAGAATTTCATGCCCAGAATCACAAGTTTATTTTATATTTCTCTTTGCTTCCTTTACGCTTTGGTTTTCCATGTAATTTAGTGATTTATGTGGCATATCAGTTTGGCTGGTGGCAGTGGTAAGCCCTGGGTAGAGGTAAGAAGGTGATGAGAGAACACAGAGAATGTAAACACTAATGAAACTGATTATAATCAGTCTGATTTTAATTAACACCATGAACTGGCAATTTTGAATAATTATGGTGATGAAATACCCTTCTGTTCCAGGATGGACAGATCCCACCATCTGTACTCACATCAACACACCACTGCCTGAGAAATAATTGATATCACTTCAATCAGTTTGGCCATTTGGAACTTAAAATAAATTCGTTAGGGGGGATCCTGGGACCTGGATTCTCTGAGTTCTTCCACTTATAAATGTTTGTTTTTGCAGCCTTCATAACTCAAGATAAGTTTAACTACACAGAATCCTTTAGCCACACTTTCTTTCCTATGTCAACTTAAATGTGTCAATACATTGTTTTCTGGAATAGAGAGATACGTCCCTTCCTCATCATCTGCGGCCTCTGTGGCCGTCTTTACATTGGGCTTCCCTGGTGTCTCAGATGATAAAGAATCTGCCTGCAATGTGGGAGACCTGGGTTCAAGCCCTGAGTTGGGACGATCCCCTGGAGAAGGGAATGGCTTCCCACTCTAGTTTTCTGGCCTGGAGAACTCCAGTGTAGCAAAGGGTCGGACATGACTGGGTGATTTTCACTTTCACTTAGAGCCTGATGCCAGTCTGAACTTCTTGGCATTATTGGTTGGATATCTGATTGATTTTTGAATTTGGAAAGTGGGTAACTTTTGTATTTATGCTTTTCAATTAATAGATTATTTTTTTTAGCAGTTTTAGGCTTGCAGGGAAATTGAAATACCATTTCCATATCTCCACTCACTCTGACCCTTCTCCTGTTCCCCACTATTACTAACATCTTGCATTTGGGTATGCCATTTATTATAATTTGTAAGTAAATATTGATAGATTATTGTTACATTGATGTCCATAATTTACATGAGGCTTCATATTTTGAACTGTACACTCTCTGGGTATCAACAAATGTATAGCAGGTATCCACCATTCACAGAGAATGGTTTTGCTGCCCTAAAAACTCTCTTTTGTTATTTCTGTTTAATTCTCCCTTCTCCCCCGACCACTGATGTTTTTACTGTCTCCATAATTTTGTCTGTATGTAGCTGTTTTGGAATGGTTTCTTTCACTTAGTAATTTGCCTTTAAGATACCCCTTGGTTTTTTCATAGCTTGATAACTCATACATCTTTTTAACACTGAATAATATTCCATTGTCTGGATGTACCACCATTTATCAATTCATTTATCCAAAGACATCTTGGCTGCTTCCAGATTTTTGGCAGTCATGAGTAAAGCTACTGTAAGCATCCATGTGCAGGTGTTCACATAGACATAAACTTTCAACTTTTCAATTTTCAACTTTCAAATTTTCAATTTCAGTGAGATTACTAAATAACATAATATGAATATATTTTGTTTTGTAAGAAAGCACCAAGTCATCTTCCAAAGTGGCTGTGCCATTTTGCATTCCCACCAACGATGAACCAGAGGTTCTATTTCTCCACATCCTTGTCAGCATTTGGTGGTGTTAGTGTTTTGCATTTTAGCCGTGCTAATCAATAGGTAATGACATCTCATTGTTATTTTAATTTTCAGTTCCCTAGTGATATATAACATTGAACACAGTTTAATATAATGTTTGTCTTTTAGAAAAAGTATGTGTTTAGAATTTTTGTCCATTTCTGAAATGGGTTGCTTTCTTGTTAACTTTTTAAGAGTTCTTTGTTTACTTGAATACCAGTCGTTTAACAACTATGTGTTTTGCAAATTTTTCTCTGAGTCTGTGGTTTGCATTTTCATTCTCTTAACAGTGTCTTTTGCAGAGCAGAATTTTTAATGTTAAAGAAGTCTAACTTTTAATTAAAAGAAAAAAAAAAAAACTTTTTTTCCTTCCTGCATTTTGCTTTCAGTCAGTTCAGTTCAGTCGCTCAGTCATGTCTGACTTTGCGATCCCATGGACTATAGTCTGACAGGTTCCTCTCTCCATGGGATTCTCCAGGCAAGAATACTGGAGTGGGTAGCCATTCTCTCTGAAGAGGATCTTCCCGACCTAGGGATCAAACCCTCCCTCACTGCAGGTAGATTCTTTACCATCTGAGCCACAGGAAAACCCGAGGGAGTTCTAGAACTCTCTAGTATTGTTTTCACTGAAGGATCAAAAAAGCGGGAAAAAAGTACTTATTACTTTCTGAGATCTACCTTATCTGCTTCTTCCCTCACTTTTATCTATATCTTCTGTTATCTTTGTTTTGGATATTTTATGTATCATTTTTTCCCTTTCAATTAGACTTTATTCTGGAAGAAAGATTACTAGTTTCTAAAATGATTGGCACTCAGACTACTTTCAGAATTGACTAAGACTCCCTTGCATTTTCTTTACCAACTGGATTCTCCTTGAAACCCCTCTTATTTTTGGTTGCTGTTCTCAGAGATGTCTGTGTGGTCACTAGAATAGGGCTTCTCTTCCCTGTCCATTAGTTACTTCTATGCATTTATCCTGCTTCCTAGTACATGTAGGCACGTAGCCCATGGATCTTTACCTGCCTTGCTTTGCTCCTACCTACCCATATGGTCTACAAAGTTGTAGCCACCATCTTTGAGCTTTTAATTATACCTATTTTTATTGGAGGATTAGGGGTATCGGAAACTATGTTGCTGTCGCCACCACATTCCCAGAATTCATTCATGCTGTGCCAGTTCACTTCTGTCAATACTGCACAACCCTATGGACCCTATGGTGGCCCACCAGGCTCCTCTCTACATGGATTCTTTAGGAAGGAATACTGGGGAATACTGCCATTCCCAAATCTTCCCAACCCAAGGATTCAATCCATATCGCTAATGTCTCCTGAATTGGCAGGCAGGTTCCTTACCACTAGCACTATATGGGAAGCCCAGAATTCATTCACAGACTGTAATATTCTCTTAACATTCCTGTGGCTCAGATCATATCACTCTCTCATTACTTACTACTCTTCTCAGTATGTGGCATTTATTCATTCACTCTTTAAAAAATGAAAGCAACTTTTTATTTTATATTGGAGTATAGCCAATTAACAATGTTGTGATAGTTTCAAGTGGACAGAAAAGGGATTCAACTACACAGATACATTATCCATTGTCTCATAAACTCCCCTCCCACCCAGGTTGCCACATAACATGGAGTCTTCATTCATTCTTTCAATAAATATTTATTATGTGCCAAGCATTTGGCAGGACAGGGGGTGGGGGTGGCGCACAGGAGATTTAGCAGAGAGCAAAACTCATAAAACTTACATTGTAATTGTGAGAGATTAAAAAAAAAAAAGACAGTAAACAAGCAATGTATTATATGCCAGAAAGTGATAAGTGTTATGATGAAAAATAAATAAAATTGAGTATGCAGAATTAAGAGCACGGGGAGAAAGAAAGCTCATTATTTTAAATAGGGAGGTAGAACAGATCTCTGTGATAGTTTTTCATTGAAACAGAGACTTGAAAACACTGAGAGAATGAGATTCATGGCTCCCTGGATGCACAATGAGTGAAATTTTCAAACAAAGGAACTACTAAGCCAAAATTCCCTAAAGCTAGTGCATTCCTGAAGAACAATAAAACACCAAAATATCCAGTATGCATAAAGAGGAGTGAGTGAGAGCTGGATGTAGCAAAAAGCCCTAGATGTCAATGTGAAAATCCCTCTGGATCTCATAGGTCCTTACAAGGATTTTGGGTTCTGTCCTTTGTCAGATGGGAAGTTTTGTGCAGATTAATACCATGGTTTTGCAGATATACTTTAAAAGGATTGCCAGTTTGGGAGAGGATACACTTAGGAAAGCAAAGGCAGAAGCAATGTGGAGCAGAGACCAGTTGTCAACCCATAACAATATTCTAGGAGAGAGGTTGTAAAGAATAGATTAGGGAAGAATGAGAACTAGAAGAGATGGTAACAAGTGATGAGACTCTAGATATATTTTGAACTTCAAGGTGGCCTTGATCTGAGCAAACACAGCTGAGCGTTGTACCTTTATATTCAAATCTCATATGGAAGTCCTCAGGCAGTTCATATGGGTGCCAGACACATAATTCCCAGTCCTTGTTTTCACGTCCATTGAAATCACTCCATATTTTAAAAAAATGTTATCTTTACCTTGTATTGTTCAGAATAACTTTAAAAGATAAACGAATAACCATCCTAGCAACTCTTCTCATACTTTTCCTCTTCTCTTAAACATTATCACTTGCAATGCTCAGAAGTCTCAACTCCTTCTCCATTCTCAGCTCAAGTAGATTCTCTCTTTTTCTTTTCCATCTACCCTGTCAACACTTTACTGCAATATAGATACAGCTTCTTTCACCAGGTCCTTTCTTTTCCCTTTAGTCTTTTTACCTTGAAGTGAAGTGAAAGTGGCTCGGTTGTGTCCTACTCTTTGCCTTCCCCATGGACTGCAGCTCAGCAGGTTCCTGTGTCCATGGAATTCTCCAGACAAGAATACTGGAGTGGGTAGCCATCCCCTTCTCCAAGGTGTCGTCCCAACTTACAGATGGAATCCCGGTCTTTAGTATTGAAGGTGGGTTCTTTACCATCTGAGCCACCAGGGAAGCCCCTTTTAACCTTATGGACCTCTTTCTGCTGGTCATGCATTTCTGCAGCAAAGAGAATGCACTCTCTTGCAGGATTCACATCTGGAGGTAGGAGAGAGGGGAAGAGATATACAGAGGAAAATCTTTCTCTGTCCTTCTGCTCAGTCATGTCCAACTCTTTGTGACCCCAGGGACTGTAGCCTGCCAGGTTCCTCTGTCCATGGGATTTTCCAGGCAAGAATTCTGGAGTGGGTTGCCATTTTCTTCTCCAGGGGATCTTCCTGACCCAAGGATTGAACTTGCATCTCCTGCAATGGCAGGTGGATTCTTCTACCCTCTGAGCCATCTGGGAAGCACAGAAGAAAATCAGGGGCAGCAAATGATCAAAACTCCCCTTTACTTTAAGCAGTGGCTGGAGATACAGTTGGAGTGTTACATATTGATCATTTCCCCTTTCCATTTCCTTTTTCATTCATCCGATCACAGTCTTTCTGTGTAGCATGATGGAATACTTTGTGGCAGTCTATCAACTTGAGAAATCAAAAGCCATTTCTGTTCCCTCAAAACCACTCCATATATAGACTTCTGGGAAAAAAAGTGACATTCTAAAGTGACACATACAGGCCAAAAACACTGTATGAGATGTTTTAAAACATTGGGAGTTATATCTAACTGTAAAGTAATGACATCCCTGTAGTCTTCTCATTCTGCTCCCACCAGCCATGTACTAAATGTTGTTTTCAATAAGCTCCAAGATGAGGGGACAGATAGTTTTAGGAGAAGAACAAGGGGGAATGGGGTTGCATTTTTGTACTTTAGAACCTCTCAGGCCAAATGTTAGGGGGGACAAAAATTTTGAGAAACATGATTTGATTCTTCCTGAAGGCAGGAATCTTCAGTAGAGAATTCTACTTTTCTCTGGCAAAATTTCGAAGACAGGGAGCACCCTTAAGTGTTTCATGATAAGATCTGAGAGAAATGTAGCAATGTTTTCCTATGGAAGAGATGTTGAGAGCTGCTTTATGAAATGTCTTCAGAAAGGAAAGAAGCCAGTGTTCCAACCGAAGGCCTAGTGGAGGAGATAAGTAAAATTTACTGTGAAAGGACTGTGCCTTGCACTATAGATGGATGTCAACTAAGACCTTTGCTGAAAGTAGATGCCCAGGAATCACACATGACACTTCAGCTCCTTCTGCCAAAGCTTATCCAAATGCCTAGCTACATTTATACACTCTTAGCTATAAAGAGGTTAAGAAAGGCAATTTCTAGATGGACAATTGTCATACCTGTGAAACATCTGACTTCTATTTCTTAAGGAATAAGAGAACATTAGATACTAATGGGAATTTCAGCTATGTCCCCCACAGATGGAATCAGGCAGAGAGAACGAGGTATATCTGGAGTACACTTATTTATACAGTTTAGCTCAGATCAATTGTGAATTCAGAATCATAAGTTATGTTTAGTTTAAGAATACATTAAATAACATTTTTGTACACCTGGGTAGCATATATGAAATACAGTCCTGGATACAGCTTCGTGTGCTGTGTACTCAGTCACTCAGTTGTGTCTGACTCCATGGACTGTAGACTGCCAGGCTCCTCTGTCCATAGGATTCTCCAGGCAAGAATACTGGAGTGGGTTGGCATTTCCTACTTCATGGGCTCTTCCTGACCCAGGGGTCAAATCCATTTCTCTTGTGTCTCCTGCATTGTCAGGCAGATTCTTTAACACTGGCATCACCTAGGAAGCCCAGTACAGCTTTAACAGGATATACAGTCTGGCCCAGGGATGTGACAAGTTAACACCAGTGCATCTCTAAAGTTTCTCTTTTAGAGAGGGAAAGATAAATTTCTGCTATTTTTATAGAATTCCTGAGGTCATGTAAGCAGGTATCCAGCTACAGTTCTTATAAAGTCATTGGAAGTGCTCTTGAAAGAATCTGAATGTGTCCACAAGCGAGGTGCAAACATAATGGCATTGCTAAGGGACTGTGAAAGAGGAGGAAGGCTAAATGGAATGGAAGAAGAGAAAGTGGAGCTTTCTGTGGGTAATTTCCTGCATAGTCTGGTAATTTAGCTAGGTAAAGCCGTATACCTTGAATGTTTAAAAAGATGATTGTTTCAAATGTAGAGTAAGTATGACTTGAACCTGATCAAACCCATGTCCTAAAAAGACCCATGGGGGGGGGGGAACAACTTATTTTGCATCATCTCAGGCTGCTATGTTTAATTTTCTTTGCTCCTTCTCATTGTGAAAATTCTCTGTGAAAGGGCTGAATCGTTACAAAGAAAGATGTGTTCTTTCTAGTCAGAGAGAAAGGTGAGTAACAGATGTAAGAAACAGATGATGTGAGCACTTCCCATAAGTGGCAGTAGAAGACACGTGTTCTGGGCCATCAGAAAGTAAAGGTGAGTCAATTTTTTCACGTGTGAATTAGTGACAGCATTAAATCCCAGAGCTGCCTGTAGAAACGAGAGCAAGAGAAGAAGCTGGACAACCCTCTAAATCATCACAAACTTTACACTGAATTAATGCTTTGTGACAAATAAATTCAAGGGATTAGATCTGCTAGACTGACTGAAGACCTATGGACAGCTGTTCAAGACATTGTAAAGCGGGAAGGGACCAAGACCATCCCCAAGAAAAAGAAATACAAAAAGGCAAAATGGCTGTCTGGGGAGGCCTTACAAATGGCTGTGAAAAGAAGAGAAGTGAAAGGAAAAGGAGAAAAGGAAAGATATAACCATTTGAATGCAGAGTTTCAAAGAAAAGCAATGAGAGATAAGAAAGATTTCCTCAGTGATCAATGCAAAGAAATAGAGGAAAACAACAGAATGGGAAAGACTAGAGATCTCTTCAAGAAAATTAGAGATACCAAGGGAACTTTACATGCAAAGATGGACTCAATAAAGGACAGAATTGGTATGGACCTAACAGAAGCAGAAGATATTAAGAAGACGTGGCAAGAGTACACAAAAGAACTATACAAAAAAGATCTTCATGACCCAGATGATCACAATGGTGTGATCACTCACCTAAGCACATACTGGAATGTGAAGTCAAATGGGCCTTAGGAAGCATCACTACAAACAAAGCTAGTGGAGATGATGGAATTCCAGTTGATCTATTTCAAATCCTAAAAGATGATGCTATGAAGGTGCTGCACTCAGTATGCCAACAAATTTGAAAAACTTTGCAGTGGCCACAGGACTGGAAAAGGTCAGTTTTCATTCCAATCCCAAAGAAAGGCGATGCCAAGGAAAGGAATGCTCAAACTAACGCACAAATGCCCTCATCCCACACGCGAGTAAAGTAATGCTCAAAATTCTCCAAGCCAGGCTTCAGCAATACGTGAACTGTGAACTTCCGTATGTTCAAGCTGGATTTAGAAAAAGCAGAGAAACCAAAGATAAAATTGCCAGCATCTGTTGGATCATCAAAAAAGGCAAGAGAGTTCCAGAAAAACCACTACTTCTGTTTTATTGACTATGCCAAAGCCTTTGAATGAGTGGATCATGACAAACTGTGGAAAATTCTTAAAGAGAGCAGACGACCTTACCTGCCTCCTGAGAAATGTGTATGCAGGTCAAGAAGTAACAGAACTGGACATGGAACAACAGAGGGGTTCCAAATTGGCAAAGGAGTTCATCAAGGCTGTATATTGTCACCCTGCTTATCTAAATTTTCTGCAGAGTACATCATGAGAAATGCTGGACTGGATGAAGCATAAGCTGGAATCAAGATTGCCGGGAGAAATATCAATAACCTCAAATATGCAGTTGACACCACCCTTATGTCGAAAAGTGAAGGAGAATTAAAGAGCCTCTTGATGAAACTGAAAGAGGAGAGTGAAAAAGTTGCCTTAAAACTCAACATTCAGAAAACTAAGATCATGGCATCTAGTTCTATCACTTCATGGCAAATAGATGGGGAAACAGTAGGAACAGTGGCTGACTTTATTTTTCTGGGCTCCAAAATCACTGCAGATGGTGATTGCATCCATGAAATTAAAAGATGCTTGCTCCTTGGAATAAAAGTTATGACTGACTTAGACAGCATATTAAAAAGCAGAGATATTTCTTTACCAACAAAGTCTGTCTAGTCAAAGTTTTTCCAGTAGTCATGGATGTGAGAACTGGACTATAAAGAAAGCTGAGCACCGAAGAATTGATGCTTTTGAACGGTGGTGTTGGAGAAGACTCTTGAGAGTCCGTTGGACTGCAAGGAGATTCAACCAGTCCATCCTAAAGGAAATCAGCCAGTAATATTCATTGGAAGAACTGATGTTGAAGCTGAAAGTCCAATACTTTGGCAACCTGATGTGAAGAAGTGACTCATGGGAGAAGACCCTGATGCTGGGAAAGGTTGAAGGCAGGAGAAGGGGATGTCAGAGAATCTGATGATTGGATGGCATCACTGACTCAAAGGACTTGAGTTTGAGTAATAAACTCTGGGAATTGGTGATGGACAGGGAGGTCTGGCGTGCTGCAGTCCATGGGGTTGCAAAGAGTTGGACACAACTGAACAACTGAACTGGTGATGAATACCTTGTGACTTGATATGCAGAGGTTTCTTTAAAAAAAAAAAAAAAACAAAACTTTTTTTAAAAAAACATTCTGAGCTGGGAAATTGAGTCCTGATATAAATACTCTGCCTTGCAAATTTAGCAGGGTTTTAGTTCTGCCCAAAATATTCTGCCATCTCTCGGAGACTGTATTCATTTACACAGTCACATCCATATTTACATCACAGGAATCAGGAAGGAGCCTGTAGCTACATATTTTATTGTGGAAAATGAGGGAAAGAAACTCAGACACAACTAGAAATCTCTCTAGATGTAAATATCCAGCCATAAAAAAGAGAAAATAAACTAGTATCTATATAGACTAGTAGGGTAAACTAGTCTATATCCATATATAAAAGAAGACTATCGTGAAAAAATTATATTTTATTGATAATGGAATAAATAAAAGATAAAATAGAATTATGCAACATAAGAACTCAAATAGAATGTTGGCGAAGGTAAGTGAAGACAGAGAAAAAGAGAGAGAGAGGGCGAGAGAGGGAAAGGGAAAGTGCAAGTGTTGGTCACTCAGTCATGTCCAGCTCTTTACATGGACTGCAGCCCACCAGGCTCCTCTGTCCATGGAATTTCCCAGGCAAGAATTCTGGACTGTGTTGCCTTTGTCTTCTCCATGGGATCCTCCGAACCCAGGGATAGAAACTGGGTCTCCTGCAGTGCAGGCAGATTCTTTACCATCTGAGCCACCAGATTAGAGAAACAGAAATGTAATTGGAAGCTAAATCTGGATAGTATACGTACATAATGCTTAATTCTTGTTGTGAGAATGAAAATGTTACTTTTATACTGAAGCTGATCACTGATCAATGGATGTTTCTTTAAATCTTCTACCTCTGCCTTTCCTCCACAGATCTGTTCAACAAAAAGACATTTTAAATGGAAATGCAAGCTTATTTTAGCATGTCTTCATCATCCTATTTTTTCATTCCTTGGCTCAGGAGTAGTAAAACATGAATATTTCATGTCAATTTTAGGGCAATTTTTGCATATGGAATAGCTCCCCTGCCTGATAGCTTGACATCTGTAATTTTGGACATTATAGCAATTAGATGATACTTTAAAAAAAATCTCACTAAAATATACATATCCTTTGTGTTGGCTAAAAGTAAATAAATAAGTAAAATGAGAAAGGGAAATGGAAGAGATACATGAAGATCAAAGTGAAATAAATATGCCTAAGTTAGATCTTAATTAAATTTTACAGCTCTGACTACATTGGCAGGAACTGAAAGATTTAAATGTTCAGGATACATCAATGCATTTGCAGACTTCAAATGCTATTTGCTTTGAACTCACACACATAGTGACCTTACATTATTTTTTTCCCTTGGATTAGGAAGGACATGGTTATCACACTAATAGAAATGTGGTCTGTGAGAGTACCCTAAGTAATAGATAATTCCCATGTGGCCCAAGTGCTTAAGTGAATTTGAAGCATGTGTTCTGCTTGAAAGCCATTTGGATAGAGCAAACCAACCACACACAATTGCTAGGACATTACACAAGGGAAAATGCAGAAAATGAAATTGTTGGCAAAGATAATGATCACGAGTGCAGAGTCTAAGAGCAGAAAGCTTTATGGAATACCACACTGTCTATTGTGAGCCAGCGAAGAAAAGATGGTTTACATTTGAAACAAAGTGGCAATAGTGTAAGACTCCTTAGTGAATTGGGTAATAAAAGTATAAAGGCTTTTATTATTATTATTGTTATTAAGGTCACCAAAAAGTTATAACCTGAGAAAACAGGCTCAGTGTGCAGAGTTTTAAGCGTTTCAAGGGTGATAAGCCTGTGGTTTAGAACGGCATCTTTTTTTTTTTTTTTATATATATGTGTGTGTGTGTGTGTGTGTGTGTTTGTGTGTCAGTGTTTGTAGACATTATGGACACCATGTATAATGACCATGATGTTCCATGCTTCCGATTGTTTGATCCAAATATTGAAGGAAAATTAGGATATTGTAAAGCCATCAAAGGGCTTCCCAAATGGCACAGTGGTAAAGAATCTGCCTGTCAATGCAGGAGACACAGGTTTGATCCCTGGGTTAGGAAGATCTCCTGGAATGGGAAATGGTAAATTGCTTCAGTATTTTTTTCTGGAAAATTCTATGGACAGAGGAGCCTGGCAGACTGTACTCCATGGGGTCACAATGAGTCAGATATGACTGAACGACTGAGCACACACACACTCAGACAGGAAGGGGAGATAGGGCATCTCACAGAGGGAAGCATGGAACATCACGGTCATTATACATGGTTTCCATAATGTCTACACACACACACACACACACACACTCAGACAGGAAGGGGAGATAGGGCATCTCACAGAAGGAAGCATGGAACATCATGGTCATTATACATGGTGTCCATAATGTCTACAAACACACACACACACATACACACACACACACACACACTCAGACAGGAAGGGGAGATAGGGCATCTCACAGAGGGAAGAACGGCATCTTTTGGACTGGCTAATACTATTGTGCTTTCTCTGGATGTCCCTTTCTTTCACTTAAGGGGCTGTGGAGAAGATAAAACAGCAGCATCACAGATGTCAAATACCAACAAAAATATAGATGAGATTATAAATTTGAAAACAATACCATAGTTCTCACTATGTCAGAAAATGAAGAATTACAATACTGAGTTAAAATAGAGAGAGTTATACGTATTACATTCAGAATGTATCCACTCTGAGAATTCCAGTTAAAATAAACTGGTGTGTGAAGTGAAAATTATCTAGCAGGAACATTCAAAACCAAAGCTCGAAGACTAAGTGATATAAGACATTTGGATTTTACCAAAAATAAGGTAAAATTGTATATCCAGTTAATATCAAATTTCTGAAATAAAACAACAGCATTTTGGTAGAAAATGGAAAGTAATTGAATACAGAGTTCACAATTCCAGCATAGAAAATGCTAGGGGATTTGAAGGGTAGCATTGAGTTACCATGATTCATAGGAAATAATCTGATAAATAACTTAGTTTGAAAAGATAAAAGACATTAATTCATCACTTTATTTCTAAATTCTATAATCCACAATTAACTGCAAAATGGATTTTTGGAATCTCATGTAATTTGATTTACATGTGGAAAAGTGGAAAGGGTTCATCATATGGCCTTCTGGCATGATAGGGGATGTTGTGATGCAATATTATTATTATTGTTTTTACTTCTGTTAAGGCCCTTGTATTGGGCTGCAGTGGTATAGGCTAATTTCATTTTCCATTCAACATATAGGCCAACTCTCTGGTCAGAAACCAAGAGCATGATTCTATCATAATTCTCATATTCATCAATAGATTTGCTTGTTTCCCCATTGTTATTACTTTGATTGATTTCCCATTGAAGTAGAGGCATTTGAGTGTAAATTTTGGAGATAGACTTTGGGTTCAGATTCAGGAAAGCTAAGGGGGTATATCTTCCTTCACCACCAAAATCCAATTAAAACGGAAGAGTAAGAGATAATGTACAACTACTAGGAAACTTCTATGGGTACCATTAGTGGATGTGAAATAGGGAGAAATCCAAATGATAGAAAAAAGAATTCAGCTGCTGATAAATATGAAATATGTGTATGTATTTAGAAAAGCCCTTAAATCAAATACAGCATGACCTAAGATAGAGTATCCCGTGGGCCCGGAAGAAAGACTGTGACACAAGATTTCAGAATGGCTATTCCAGAGTCCAGTCTCAAGAAGCCAATCAAACTCAATGTTTGTCCTAAGTAAAGCCATAAACAGGTTTGTATCTGATGCAGGTCACCTGCTATTTACAACATTAGAAATTGAAGCCAGATTGAAATAGAAGAAGGCGCCAGGTAATCTATTTCCACAATAAACAAGGAGCATCTCCTCAATCAGTGTCAAACCCCTGCCAGCTCTGAGGGAGATCCTGTCCAGCTTCACAGGCTGGGCTGCTTACAACCACCAGGCCCTGAAACCACCAGCTGGCTGGATCACCAGCTAACACTGAGTAGTCTATCATTTGAGGAAACCTATCCCACTTGCCAATACTGGTTTAGACATGCATCTTCCCAAGTGGCTCTAGTGGAAGTGCCAAAGAACTCGCCTGCCAATGCAGGAGCCACACGAGATGCAGGTTTGATCCCCAGGTCGGGAAGATCCTCTGGAAGAGAGCATGTCAACCCACTCAGGTATTCTTGCCTGGTGAATCCCATGGATTGAGGAGCCTGGTGGGCTACAGTCCATATCATCACAAAGAGTCAGATGCAACTGAAGCAGCTTAGTACACATATAAACCCACTTACATATATTAATAGATCACCAAAAATCAAAGAGTACTGAAGAAGAATAAGTAATAATATGTAGAAGTATATAAAGAGCTATTCAAGAAATAGGAAAAAAAAAACACCTCTAAAAATCTGTTCTTTATGCTAGGAAACTAGTCAATATCAGAGTTCTAAATTGAGAAACTTTGCTAAAAATAATGATTGTAGAAATCAAGGATGTTTCATACACTAATAATAACAATAAACTGAATTAAGTGACTAAATTGAAGTGATGAGTACCAGAATAGATATGGTAGAAAGATTAATCTTCCTGAAGATGGAGCAATTTGCCTATAAATTGATTTGAAAAAAAGTGAAAAGCAAATTCAAAAAGAAAACTTAAGAAAGAATGGAGAGTGAGAGGGCAAGGGAGGGGGAGAGAGGCCAGAGGATGCATCCAGAATCTGCAATACTTTGTTCAAAATTAATCCCAGGAAAGGAGAACTCAGAGGGATGACAAAATCAATAACCAAAGATCTATATAAAAACTCCCTAGTGTAAAAGTGACTCATGATTCACATTGAAAGTGCTTACATAATGTCTTCCAAGCATCTTAGGCTTTCCCAGACAGATTTTCAATGTCTGGAGAATTTGAGATGGATTATCTATTTTTGCCTTGGGGACCTCTTGCTGCCTGTGTTGGGATATGGACCTGACTTAGAGCAGATGTCACACAGACAATATTTTAACTCTCTATGTCCTGCTCACTCCCCATCTGGAGAATCTTTGATGCTGGTTCTCCATCAAGGAAAGGATTCTTCCTCTTCAGCCCTTTCCAGCATCTGTGCCCAACCTGTTAATCTAACTAAATTTGGGTCCCCTGACCTATGTGCAATAAAGTCAACCTTCTCACACCAGGTTGTGGTGAAGAAAAGTGCAACTTTTATTTTAGGTGCCAAACAAGGAGTATAGGTGGTTATTGCTCAAAAGACCTGAGCTCTCTGATGGATTTCAGGGAAAGGTTTGTGTGAGTCAGAGGATTTGTACAGCTTGCAAACTTTCTTCTGATTGGTTGGTGGTGAGGTAATCAGGAGTCAGCATCATCAACTTCCTGATTCCAACCTGTCTGTGTTGTACTTGCTTGTGGGCAGCATACGGTTAACTTCTCCCATTTGGTGGGGCTTTCAGTATCTGTTAACCAACCAATAAATAAACAAACCTCTAAGGATTTGGCTCATAATATTATCTATAGTTTTTGAGGAAGAACTAATTGTTCTTGATTATAATTTTGTCTTGGAACTGTTTCCTTTGTGTGTGTATTTTCTCACTTCTCTGATTTAAGTGTATTCCTTGGAACTCAGGGTAGGCCTCAGAAGCTGTAGTTTTTCTGGAAATAAGAGGAAGGAGAGGACATAGGGGCTCAGTACTGGGAAGACACCATAGGGTTCTGCATGGTTGCAAACTGAATGTAGTTGGTCCTGCGGTACCACCTGAGCTGCTTTCTGTCACCTGCTACTGTCTTCTGTCACGCTGGCTATTCTCAACTATGCCCTCCTATTTTTCTACTGGTCTTTATTCCATTGCCTATTTGGAAGGAGAGAAAAACACCAAATTGTCGTGTATTCTACATGTAAGACTTGCCTACTTGATAAAGCCTAATCATAAGAAAATAAAACTTGTTGTTAGAAACCAAAGGCGGTGAATCTGAGGCCACCATATCTGTTTCTCAACAACTCAACAATTACACGATATATTTAGAAAAATACCAACTTTGGGAGGGAAATCAACCCAACTATATCTGAAAAAAAATCCCTTAACTGAGTAATTATGAATTATATAATCATTATGATTATTTCTCAGTCAGGCTTATAGAAATGGAAAGGAAAGAAATTATATAGAAATAAAGAAATGAGGAAGAACTCCTGTAGTATATTCAATCATCATTTTTATACTCACAGAAAATATATTAAAACTGGATGAATTGTGTTACTGTTTGATTTTCCAAAAGCATAGCTAACAATTTCAAAGAAGGCTTATGTACTGGAATATAAAATACATTTGAGAATTTAGCTGCATATGGCTGTTATCTACTAACTTAACATAACTAATAAAACAATAAAGTCATTGATACAAGATTTGAATAAAACAAGACTGAAATTTGTTTTTAAATCTGTGAGTTGTAACACCCATTAATTGCTCATGTGTAATGTGTAATTGTCCCGCTTGCATTTTCATCTTATTTCCAATAATATCCTGGAACTTCTTATTGCGTGCTTTGGTGAACTTAACAAAGGCAGCATGCTGGGGTGAAATGAGATATGGAATCAGTAGATTTGCGCTACAGCACTTTCTATCAGAATGACTTTTAATACAATATCAACTTTTCCATAAATGTTACATTTCCAGCCTACAAATAGTAATTGAGTCTGAACCAGGCTGTGACTTGCTGTAGCCAATAAAAATGAGTAGAAGGGGCTCCGGGCTAGATCTGACCTTGGTCTTCAGAAGGCCTGGGAGCTACTATTTCACAGAATATCCTGATTTTCCAGTTCTAACATCGTGCATTTCGGTTTAGCCCCCAAGTCTGGGGTGTAAACCCTTTTGATCAGAACAACAAATCTTTTAAACAGTTCTATACCAGTCTTTATGAGAAGCTCTCCTCACTTTCCCAAAAGATTCTATCTCTGATGTTACATATCAAGTCTGGAATATAAAACCCTGTTCCCTGAAACCTACAAACCATTAGCCACATGTTCCTTTTAATCCTTTCCAGAAAAAAAAGGAAACTCTATCTATATCTCTAGTCTTCTGCTTTATGAGGATAATAACTTTGAAAAATAGGTAATATCCCTTCACTGCAACTCAATGAGGGGAATCAAACATATCTATTAATTTCTCTCTTCCTGAGTCATATCTAAATCCTCATGATGTTTTGTGCATGTGCTTCAGAAACCCTCCCCATTATTCATGTCAAACCACCTTAATCTTCTCACCATGCTCCTCAGATGGTGTTAAACCCTCCTCTCAAAAGCACAGGGGCTGGGAGATGGCAAAAAGAGACGGAATTACTCTCTCTAGGCACATTTTCCAAATGGCAGCTTTACAAAAAAACATTGAAGGTGTTTTCTGGAGAAAAGAATTGCTAAGAATGTGACAAAATATTCAAAGAAGCCTTCTGAAAGAAATGCCTATTTATTTCTGAAGGCACCATTACTAGTCAAACCTCAGGTTACATAGAAAAGTCAGAGCTGTCTCCTTCTTGTAAACTTTGCTGTTGGTCAGAGCTGTCTCCTTCTCTTTGTAAACTTTCCTGTTGGTCCACATTCATGCCATGTACTCCCACCCTTATCTGAGAGTCACCTTTGCTTCCTCTTGCTGTTTGGGATTTTTAGATTGTTTCGTGGAGTGGGGATGTTTTTTTTTACCAGACTATACTTGTCCAATTATGCTTTTCTCTCTAGACCTTGTGCTTACTAAGAATTGCACCTCTACACAAACCTACTGTCTTGAGAAAAGAACATTGTGCAGTTTGTATGGTTTTCAAGATGTGCAGATTCTGTTCTTTGGACTTTATTTCTTTTCTGTCTCTTCCTCATAAACAACATCTCTCTGTAAGCTAACTGTGACTACCTAAACCTCCAAAGGAGTTCTTCTCCAACTCCAACCCCCTAGAAACTGTAGAGCTGAAAGGGAACCTAGAAATCATCCAAGCTTTCTCAGTTTGGAGATACTGAAGAGTAGGAAGGTTAAATGAATTGCCAAGTGTAACCTAGAGAGTTAGCCGAAATTGGATGAGAGCCCAGATGTGATGTTGACTCAGGGCTCATTATTTAACTATTAAATAATGCTTTATGAGTTACTTTATCAAAACACTCTATAAACATTCTATTTTATAATTCACAGAGTATAAAGGAGTGATCATAAAATCTCCTCATCTCAGAGTGGCTCTGACTTCCTGGCTTCAACACAATGACAAATGACAGAAATAATCTTTTGAACAGAAATTGCTCACAGTGTATTTTTTTAACCTAGAGAAAAACTGCAATAACTATACACATCCTCCTAAACCATGAAAGAGAAAGTTCATGGGCCTGTACCTGGGCTCAGCAGATCTTTTTGAACACTCTTGGGAGGAGTATTCTTGGTGGACCTGCTTGCAATCATTGCCTTTCTCTCCATTCGTCTCTGTTCATTTTTGAGGATTGTCAGTAATTACTAGAAATTCATACCTACCTGGTAGCACTTTTAGCCTCTTTCAGTAAATATCACAACTTTTGAATCACGTGTCCAAATAACCTGCCCCTTCCTTTTACAGTTGGCAACTTGCTGCAAGTCTCTGAATTAACTTTGGGAGAAATCCATTGTTCCTCAGTGTGCATTGTATCCCTTCTCTGCCCTTTTGCTATCTGTCATGGATTTGGCCTTCCAGGGAAATTTGTATGGTATTCATGTAGTAGAGAGTCAGGAGCAGTGGTTTTCAGATGTTTCCCTATTCATGGCAAACATGTTATTCATTCCCTCAGCACATAGCTACCGAATATATATGCCATGGCCTGTGGAAAATGCTGGAGCAAACAAAATACTGAGCAAGACTGACGATGCTCCAGACTTTCTACAGCTTTCAATATCTCACAGAGATAAGCAGTTTAGAATTTCATAATTATATAACGGGAGAAAGAAAAAGTACTAAGGTGGCTCAGAAGGTAAAGGATCTGCCTACAATTAGGAAACCTGGGTTCTCTCCCTGGGTGGGGAAGATCTCCTGGAGAAGGGAATAGCAACTCACTCCAGTACTCTTGCCTGGAGAATTCCATGAACAGAGGGACTTGGAGGCTTACAGTCCATGGGGTTGCAAAGAGTCAGACATGACTGAGGGACTAACACTTTCAGTTTTCAGTAGGAGATAGAGTGGTGGCAATTTATCAGGTTCCAGAATGCAATGGGCATGAATTTAGGCAAACTCTAGGAAATGGTGCAGGACAGGGAGGCCTGGAGTTTTGCAGTTCATGGAGTGGCGAAGAGTCAGACACACCTGGGTGCCTGAACAGCAACAACAACAAAAGTCTACCTACGAGGTGTGACTTCTGAGCTGAGACTTATGATGCAGCTAGCCAACAGAGCGGCTATATAATTTGTGAGACTCAGGTTAAAATGAGAATTGTGGATCCCCCTTATTCACAAATCATTGTGGATTTCAAGAAAGCAACAGCAGAGCATGAAACCAATTATGTGGTCCTGTGTGACTCATAAAACTGGCCCTACTGGCCAGAAAAGAGCAAGGTTAGAAAGACTATCTGGAGGTTAGCACCTCCCCAGTCATATGTCAAAGCCTAGCGGTCAGATAGAGGATAGCGTATGTGAAGAGCAATGCCTGGATGGTTGTAAAAACGGTTTTATAGGTGAGGCAATGTAAGTACCTTGATGTTTTCCCTCTACCAACCTCCATAAATGCCTAGTTCACTGTGTCTCAGACACTGTTCTAAGAGTTTCCTGTGAACTGAATCATGTAATGTCACAATAACCCCATATAGGACAGACTATTGCATTGCCTCCATTTTACAGATGAAAACCCTGAGGTAGAGAAGTTGAGCTACATTGGCAAGTTCATGTCATAGTACTATGGGAGTGGTCTATTATCTTCCAACCAAGATAATACAGTAACCAGTCAAGATGTATTCAGTTAATATACTTCCTTCCTGCAGTCATATCTCATGCAAAGTGTCTAAATCTCTCAGTTATTATAATCTGCGAATTTCCCCTTTACCTATATGAACACTTCATAAACTCTTTGAATATTTTTTCTCCTACTGATTAATCTCTTCTATATCATGGTTCTTCTCTCATGAGACTTGTTTTTCTTTCTTTTTCTTTTTTTTTAAATTTATTTTTTATCCCTTGCCCCCTTGTCTCCTCCCTGGCTTATTCTGGAAGCTGCCATCTTTCCTTTGTTTTCTTTTTACATTGTACCCTGCCTCCACCCACATTTTCTGGAAGTGGTGGTCTTACATATGGCCTCCCCCTGTCCTACTCAAGGTAACTCTATCTCAGCCATTTTCCCCAGGTCCAAGCTTGAATTCCTTCCCTCCAGACCAAAGGGAAAACCCATAGAAAAGAGTTGGTGGGTGGATACTCTCACTTTGTAGCTTGCTCCCTCAGGATTCTGACCTGGCACAGTAGCCACTCACTGTTGTGTATAAACTTATCTAGTTTTTCCTGGTCTCTATCCAAGAAAGAGTCATCCTTTTTCTGCAATCCTGCCTGGGATGAAAGCAGTGGTGTTAAGTGCCTCCTTCTTTTCTGGAGTTTGCTTCATTTCCATTTCTTTGTGTTCTCTGATCTCTGTTAAGTTTAAAAAACTATGATTTGCCACTTCTCTGGATTGCTTCATTTCTTAGGGTGGAAGTAATGGTCTCCTGCAGCTTTCTGCTGTGAACCAGCAGAGGAAAGCCACACATGTATATCCTAAAGAAGTGTTTCAAAGTGTCTAGAGGTACCTCATTTAAGGGAAAAAAATGATTTTGAGGTTTTGACCTAGATTTACATTTTATCTATACCATTTGGAAGCTACATAGTCAATGGATTAATCTTTTTGAATTTTACTTTCTTTTTATGTGAAAAGATTGTAATATCATTTATGTGATAGCCTTGTTAGAACAATTAAATTAGGATATTTCACATGTGATAGACCTTCAAATAATTTTTATCTGCTTAGGCTGCTATAAAAAATGTCATAGCCTAGGTAACTTAAACAGTAGACATTTAGTTATCATTGTTCTGAAGGCTGGGAATTCCAAGATTAAGGTGCCAAACTATATGGTTCTCAGTAAGGGCTCTCTTTCTGGCTTACAGACAGTGGTCTTCTTGCTATGTCTTCATATTTGGGCTGTCTGCCAGGAAAGAGAGCTGAAGAACCGATACTTTTGAATTGCAGTGCAGAAGACTCTTGAGAGTCCCTTGGACAGTCAGGAGTTCAAACCAGTCAACCCTAAAGGAAATTAACTCTGCATATTCATCGGAAGGACTGATGTTGAAGCTGAAGCTCCATCTGATGCCCTGATGCTAAGAACCTACTCGTTGGAAAAGATCCTGATGCTGGGAAAAGTTAAGGGCAGGTGGAGAAGGGCCAACAGAGTATGAGATAGTTGGATGGCATCATCGACTCAATGGACTTGAGTTTGAGAAAACTCCAGGAGATAGAGAAGGACAGGGAAGCCTGGTGTGCCTCAGTCCATGGGGTCACAAAGAGTCGAACATGACTTAGCGGCTGAATAATAACAACAGACAGAGAGACAGAGAGGTGAAAAAGAGACGTAGGAGACATATTGCTGTTTATGATCTAGTCTCTGAAGTCATAAAGCATCATTTCACCCCACACTATCAAACAAGGCACTTACAAAGATCTACCTTGTTTCAACAGGAAGCAACATAGATCTTACACTTTGATGGAGAAGGGACTGCGTCCCATCCTAAGAAGAGGCAGTAGGATGAGATACATATTTGTGAGGCCATCTTTGGAAGTATAACTGCAAACACCCGTGGAAGAAATACTGTGTCCCACAAAATAACCTGGCTGTCAAATAATCTAGTTCACCTTTGTTACTTAAAAAAAAAAAAATTCATGCATGTTTTCCTTGATCTGAACACCCAAAAATCACCTCCTAGATTTTATTCTTAATAGGTACAGAATGACTTTTTTTTTTTTTTTTTTCCCTAGCCACCTCAGGACTTGGAGGGGAACCAAACAGGAAGTGCAGAAGGTAGTTCATCATGTGCTGCTACTATGCCACCTCCCATCATCTCTGTCCTTACATGGAAGCAATTTACTTTAGAATCAAGAACATTGCTTGAATTCTACCTTTGGTCATTGAATTTATTCCATTTCTTTAGATCTTGAAGTTCTGTTCAATCTTATTCTTATGCCTAAGAAGATTCTACCATAACTCAATATGAGAAACATTTTTAAAAGTCTTTTATGAAAACATTAATGAAACAAAGGTCAAAGCTCTCATTTGACACAAAGCCTTTGATGAGACCAAGTTACTTTAATCTTTTCATTGATCAAACAGGAACACATTAAACTATCAGTCATCAATCTACCTAATTTTCTTTAAAAATAGCTCATGTTTCTTAACCCTAACCAGGGTATTATGAAAAAACATTTTAAATACTTTTCTGTCATCTCTGTACCTTGTGTCCATTGTTTTACTAACATCGCTATCAGTAAACCAAGAAAATATTTTAATTGTCTTATTAAGGTTATGATGAGTCTGATGAAAAATACTTAGTCACACTTTTCAGCAAACAGACAACAGATTACTTAAAAAATTTTTTCACTAGTCTTTTGCTTGAATAACTTCATCATTTGTGTAACCACTGCTTTTGCCTATATGTGTAAGAAAAATGGCGTTGGTCAAAAATAAGCTTATAGAACATAGTCCAACCTCAAACACTGATCAAAGATGACCAAGCAAGATCTGAAAATTCCACTTTACTTCATTATTGAAATTTATGTAGAGAACTAGACTTGAATTAAATTTAAATAGCCATATTTTCTAGGTTTATTCACCAATTTCCATTTCATTAATTCTACAAATATTTATGATTTTTCCTCACTAATAAATGGACTCCTGACCATCTTAGCAGCCAGACTGGAATGAGAAAGCCATGGGCTAGAGAAATTGCAGGTTTTTTTTTTTTTTTTTTAATCTACCCTTTGGCACACTGCTGATGTCTGTGCGTGTGTTTAATTAATTTAGTTGCCAACTTTAAGATTTGAGAAAATTTAATCCACAAGAGGCAAAGGTTTACAGTTGGCTGGAACAGGGCCAATTGAATTATGTGATATTCCAAACATCTACTTACCTCTTAAAGAAGCCAAGATTCAGAGAAGTCAAGAACTTATGTGTGGTTAAAGAAGGAAAAAAGCTTTCTTATTCCAACCCAGGTCTTTGACCTCAACTCTTGGGTGCTTTCCAATAGATCCTGCAAATCCTGCAATCATAGTTTAGAGATGATGCTACTAAGGTTTTCAGGAAATCTGTAATTTGCCCTATATAACATAGATACTAAGTAACAAAGTCAAAAGAAACTACACAGAAAAGTGCTTTTTCTACTAAAACTCAAATCCCCATCATTTTCAAGTGTACTTCTTCTGTAGTTAAGTGTCCAATCGTCCTGTTTAATGAGCTGTGGTTCAGCCAACTCTGTCCTCCTGATGGATATTAATTCTATCGCCAACCACCAACCTCTCAGCTCCTCCTTCCAGTTCTGATGTTCTCTGGTGCTTATTTAATTCCATAATTATTTTCATTTCATGCCAGAATCATGTCCCAAGAGAAAAAGATACTTCCTAATTAACCTCCTCTATACTGTTAAAAATGAAGCCAGTAAAGATCAAGAGGTTCCTATTAATATTTGCATCCATCCATTATTTCTCAAATAATTCAATCTACAGTACATGAGAAAGTGTTCCAGAAATCGGAGGAATGGTGGTGAACAGACAGAACAGCATTTCTGCTTTAAAGGGGCTAATTTTATAGTGGGGGAAGGTGAGGGTAGGCTTCCTGGGTGGCGCTCGTAGTAAAGAACCTACCTGCCAATGCAGAACATGCAAGAGATGTGGGTTTGATCCCTGGGTTGGGAAGATCCCCTGGAGAAAGAAATGGTAACCCACTCCGGTATTCTTGCCTGGAGAATCCCATGGACAGAGGAGTCTGGCACATGACTGAGCGCCTGCGCTATAGTATATACTATGGTAAAGATAGAGAAAAAGTAAATTTCAAAAGAAAATGTGTTCTTAAGTCAGGATGAAGGCCGAGAACATAATGATGAGTGATGGAACTGGAAAGGGGATACATATGGGTGGGCAGAGGAGGACTCATTAATGTGGCACTTTGTGACTGCAGGCCTGAATATAAAAGAAATTGCTATCTGTGGATGCCAACCAGCCACCTGGCTTCTCTTCTTCCATGCCCTGGTAAGAGATCACACCACAGGAGCCCAACCTGGCACCAGGAGATACACCTTAATTTAAGCAAAACCTGACAATTTAGACATTCTGACACATCACACTTAGCTTTAGAGAAGGAGATCCGAATTTCCTGAGGGCTTTTTCAGAAAAATCTTCATTACTGGAAAATGAAATGTGTGGGGGTATGCTCAGACACTTGACTGAGGTATGAGGCCGTGACTGAAGAAACAAAAAAAAAAAGGGTTTTGAAAGAAAGAAAAAAATATGTTCTTTCCATATGTCTGGAGAAGCTCCATTCACCTGTGACCACTAGAGGGGTTGTTTACATGCTGGATGGAGCAGTGGATGGAGAGAAAACACCAGCCACCTGATGCCGTCATTCAGCCCTGAATCCATCTAAGAAGAGTCTTTCAAGTTTTGGCTATCCAGCAGAAGAAGTAGCCTTCTAACTCTTGCCCAAAACCCTGGGGTCTGAAACACTCTACCTGTGACAGAGGGATGCACTCATGTGTGAATGAGTGTTTGTACATTTTTATGAGCACTTGCAGAGCAGTGTTGCTCATGGGGGCCACTACTCCATTATATACTGAGTAGAAACATTTGTTGGGATAGACACACAGCATAATATGAGAAAGAGCCAGAATTAGAGGAATATTAAAGAATATTTAAATGATGCACAGTGACTGGAGCTACATGACTAAGGAAAACATTAGTAGATGAGGACAGCTAAAATGGTGTGATCTGGTTTATAGTTTCTTATGTAAGAAACTGTCGTGAATCTGGACAATCTCCTTGGGTTAAACAGGGATTCTATCCTCAATCAATGGTTACTGGCAACTCTTCAGCAATTAATTTCCATAAATTTCTTGGGACTATATTACATTCGTAATTCTATTTTATAAATGTGTACATTTTAAAATAGCTAATTTTAAGGTATGTGCTAGAGCAACACCAGTAGCTCTTAATTCAATTCCTATAAAATCTTTAAAGTCACCAATTACACACAGATCAGGACAATCATTTCTTTTCACAAAAGCTAAGGCCTTTTTCCAAATCAAGACCATCTTTTCCTCAGGATCTGAGAACATTTCCCCACCTCCTCCTTCTGTCTCGAGAGCTATGCCTTCCTTCTCATGATTATTAATGATAGTCAACACCTGAAAAATAGGGGTATTTGTGCCATCTACTGGATTTTTTAGAAAAATGCATTTTCAAATACCCAGATGCTGTATTTAAAAATTTCCAAAATGTAGGTTATTTTGATTTGTATTCACAGAATTGAGACATCCTTCAAGTTCTCTGAAAATCTGAGGAAGGCCCACTGCTATTAAATTTTGGATGCAGAGCTGAGCTTTCTCTCTGTGGCAGTGGAACTAGATATTAAGGGATGGCAGAGACCCATCATGTCGTTTGTAGAAGTAGGGATATATCTAAATTAGTTCAGGTGTTATTTAGTTCTTGTCCATGTTAAAACAGTTACCCATGAAGTCATGTATCTTTTAACTTACATCAATTTTTCCTATGAAGAGACCAACATATTAATCAACAAAATGTTACTTCCTCTGTTTGTAAGTCAGCTCATCATATACATAATAGTAATGGCTGTATAAGCATTAATTACATCCTTGCAGTTTGTGGATTTCCAGTCTAATAGCTCTCTTAAAAAAAAACCCAAAAACTCCTTTCCACTAATTCAGAAATAACAAAGATGGTTATTTTTTTTCTTTATTTATGAAGTTTAGCAACAAGAAATTTAGACCAGGTAGTCTAGACCTTGTGAACTTTTATTTTATATATGTGTGTGTGTGTGTGTGTGTGTGTGTGTGTAGCCTTTATTTAAAAAATATACATACACACAAACATATATGTCTTTGCTATATGAAAGACACTACTAAAAGTAGAAAAATAATACACTGAGGTTTTCAGATCACCTTTATCACAAAGTACTTATATGCAGAATAAAGAACAGCAAAATTCAACAATAAGAGAACAAACAACCCAAATAAAAGCGTAAATAAACTATCTAACATCAAAGAGGGCTTAGTGATGGCAAAAACCATATGGAAGATGCTCATAAAAATTAATCATTGAGTATATGCAAGTGAAAACCACAGTGATATTCTAATACACACATAGTAGAATATTTAATTAAGAAATGCTGGAAATAACAAAATGATGGTGAGGGCATGGGCCACCTATACTCCTGCTAATATACTAATCCTCTTAATGCAATTTTTCCATTTTGTGGAAAATTGTATGGTAATTTATCACATAGTTAAACATACATTTTTGTATGACCTAGCAATTCCAATTAATGACATTTTCCCAAGAGAAATGAAAGCTCAAGTTTCCTCAAAAACTACATGTACATGTTTGAGTGAGTGTTATTCACTCAGTCATGTACTATTCTTTAAGACCCCATAGACTCTAGCTTGTCAGGCTCCTCTGTCCATGGAATTCTCCAGGCAGGAATACTGTAGGGGGTTGTCATTTCCTTCTCCATTGGATCTTCCCCACTCAGGGATCGAATCTGGGGGCTTCTGCAAAGCAAGCAGATACCTTGCCATCTGGGGCTTCCCTGGTGGCTCAGGTGGTAAAGAATCCACCTGCAAAGTGGGAGACCTGGGTTTGATCGCTGGGTTGGGAAGATCCCCTAGAGAAGGGACAGGCTACCTACTCCAGTATTCTGGCCTGGAGAATTCTATGGACTGTATAGTCCATGCAGTTACAAGGAGTCGAATATGATTGAGAGACTCACTTTCACTAGGTTTCACTTTCATCTTATCATCTGAGCCACCAGATATAGATGTTTATAGCAGTATTATTCATAATCCAGGAAACCTGAATACAACCCATATGGTTTTCATGCTGTATATAAATAAATTTAATACATCCATACAATGAACTATTACTCAGACATGCCGCTGCTGCTAAGTCGCTTCAGTGGTGTTCAACTCTGTGTGACCCCATAGACAGCAGCCCAACAGTCTCTGCCATCCTTGGGATTCTCCAGTCAAGAACACTGGAGTTGGTTGCCATTTCCTTCTCCAATGCGTGAAAGTGAAAAGTGAAAGTGAAAAGTGAAGTTGCTCAGTTGTGTCCAACTCTTCACGACCCCATGGGTTGCAGCCTACGAGGCTCTCCGTCCATGGGATTTTCCGGGCAAGAGTACTGGAGTGGGTTGCCATTGCCTTCTCCATACTCAGACATGAAAAGGAATGAATTATTAATTCATCAAATAATTAATCAAAATTTATTTTGCTGTGTGAAAAAAGCAGACTGAAGGGCTATATATTGTTCAATTCCATTTATATAATCTTTTTTAAAAGGCAAGTCTATGGGAACTGCAAAAAGATCAGCCAAGGGTGGAGGGAGGGCTTGACTAAATATGAGTGGCAGAAGGTAATACTTGGGGTAGTGGAATTTTTCTGTGGTACAAATATGTTGAGTAAGATTCTATATATGTCATAAGTAACTGAATTCCACAAAGAGTGAATTTTACTACACATAAGTTCTAAAAAATTCAACCATAATATGGTAAGACTACAAAGTGAATAGATGATATATCTTAAAAGGCATACTGAAGGTGGAAAAGAAGATAAGTAACCTAAGTAACTTTTGAAACTAGAATTTTGATGAGATTATAAAAGACTGGAAAAAATAAAAAGTACTGTATGTAAAATGTATATTTGAGTTAGTAAATTCATTTTTTTCCAGGAGTATGGGTATAGGATTTCAAAAAATATATTTTGCACATACTAGGATCAAGCAAGTACATAAATATAATGTATGTAATGAGAACCAGGTTTCTTACCGTTCGATAGGACAGAAATTAGGAAGAAGGAAGGTTAGAACTAGTCCTTTGAAGGAATGGAATAGAGGTATCATTAAAAGCCTATGTACAGAGATGGGTAGACTAATACAGAGATAGGTTGATATAGATGAATGGTTAGATAGATAAATAATGTCTGTGTGTGCACCAGTTGGTATAGATACTTAAGTGTACTTGTTCTTTGTGCTGAAGTCTAGATTCAGTGACATCTAGCTGCAATGAGCATACCTAGAGCCCAGTACTACTCTCTAGTTCAAGAAGCCAGGACTGCTTCAAGAAGTGGTTGATTCCTTGATTCCAGGCCTGGTGCAGAGTAAATACAAGATGAACCTGAAAAAAAATGTAGCGCTGGGAAATCAAGAATACTCAAAATAATAAAATATTAACTATGTGAAGTGATGGATTTGATAATTACCTTGACCTTCATAATCATCCCACACTATGTATGTACATCAAATAATTATGTTATATACTTTAAAAATATACAATTATATTTGTCAATTATCACCCATAAAGTAATTTTTAAAAAATTAAAGAAGATGGGGAAATGTGGAAAGGGCATAGGAGCCAACCTATAAAAGCTTCTAATAACCAAAGCTGGAATGACATAAGCTACAAAATAAAATAATATAGGATAAAATCCACAGAGTAAAGTATTTATAAGTTCATATTAATAAAAGTAAATGTTTAGTTTAAATAATTAAATGAAGGAGAAAGGACATTTCTCCCTCATGTAATAACTTTAGCTAAGAAATGTGGAAAAAATAAAGCAAGTGAAAACAAAATCACAAATAACATAACAGAATTATAGTAGTCAAGATCTATAAATGGAGGATAACTAAAACCGACAAGCAAGATGATGAAAAAGACAAGTTATTGGTCAATTACAAAAGGAGAAACTAATCACCAGGGGAGAAACCCAGAAGACCCCACATTAACTAAGTGATCACGGTCACACCATCAATATCAACACCACCAATCCCTGGAGTGTTGTACTCAGACGGAGGAATCATTTCTGCAGTATTCTTGCCCCAAATGCATAATCACAGTCTAAACTTGAGAATAAAAGACCAACCGAAATTGCAGGGCATTACCAGGTGGCACAGTGGTACAGAATCTGCCTGCCAATGCTGCCAGTTCCATCCCTGGGTGGGAAAGATCCCCTGGAGGGGGAATCACACTCCAGTGGGGGGCAACACACTCCAGTGTTCTTGCCTGGGAAATCCCATGGACAGGGCCATTTGGTGGGCTACAGTCCCAGGGTAGCAAAGATTCGGCCACCACTGAGCAACAGGCATCACACATCTACCAAAGTACCGTACTAGAACTCTTCAAAAGTTTCAAGGTCATGAAAAAGAAGAGACAGGGGACTTTCATAAACTGGAGGAGCCTGAGGAGAGATACAACTAAATGCAATGTATGATCCTGGAACAGAAAAAAAAAAAAAAGGAAATACTGTGAAATCCAAATAAGCCTTCAGTTTATTATATCTATATTGATAACTTAGTGTAATATTATATCATGCAGGATGCTAATATTAGCAGAAGCTGAGTGAAAGCAAATATGGAAATTTACTGTACTAGTTTTAAAATTTTTCTGTAAATCTAAATTATTTCAAAATAAAACGGAAATACTGTAAGCTATTTTTTTTAAAGTAGCTATCTTAATATTTATCTATCAAGGTTTGCATGTGTGTATGTGTGTTTATTTCATATTTAGAAGAGTACATGCTTTTGAACATTTCACCTAAATTTTTGTATTGCAATATTTGGTTTTATTTTTATTTTAAATGTTTATATATATGCTGCTGCTGCTGCTGCTGCTGCTGCTAAGTCGCTTCAGTCGTGCCCGACTCTGTGAGACCCCATAGACAGCAGCCCACCAGGCTCCTCTGTCCCTGGGATTCTCCAGGCAAGAACACTGGAGTGGGTTGCCATTTCCCTCTCCAATGCATGCATGCATGCTAAGTCACTTCAGTCATGTCCGACTCTGTGCGGCCCTATGGACAGCAGCCCACCAGGCTCCTCTGTCCACAGGATTCTCTAGGCAAGAATACTGGACTATTTATATGTATAATAATATTTTATTTCTCATTCAAAATGTTACTTCTTTCTATTATTTTTCTTCATTGTTTTCAAAGGTCAGTCTAACATATCAGCTTCTTGGAACCAACTTTTCATTTTGCTGTTGAATTGCTTTTGTTTCCCAACTCCTCAGTAAGCTTAACCTCTTTGTTGGTTGTGCGATATCTCACTACCTTTCTTCTCTTTTTTCTATCCTCTAAAATTTGTCAACCTAACTTAAAGAGTAAGTCCAGGCAAACTCAAATGACCAGAAACAGGGTTATTTGGAAACAGCAGAAGACTTGCAATTTGGAAAATACCCAGTACAGCCGGCAAGAGGCACGTCAAGTCGGTTGAGCTTTGAAGATGGGCTGGGCTTGAGGACACAGACTGGAAGTGGAAGTCTTGACAGAATCTAAGCCATAACATCCTTGGCTGAGGATGGGGAGGAATTCTTGGGATATTTCTTGGTCAGGAGATCAGCCTATCTACTGAAACTCAGGTTTTTACCGGGAAACTATCTCACAGTTCTTAAATTCTGTTCTTCTAAGAATGTGTACATGAGTCTCCATTTCATATCCTCTGGTTCCATTTTAGATTGAAATCCTTTCACAAATTAAAATGATAAATATTCCTACAAATCTGTTTTTGTAATCCTCAGTTTGTGATATAGTGTTTTCATACTGTTCTGTTCTAGATAGTTTAATATTTCCATTTAAAGCTAATCTTTATATCAGACATACCTTAGGAGTATGTTTTTGAAATTTCCAAATATTCTACCTTTTTGTTACTATTTTTGTAACTTCTGCTTTGATTTATAAATTTATTGTACTATGGTTAGTAAACATGGCTTAAATGTATTATTTTGAGGGATATAATAAGATTTTCTTTTTTACCAATTACATGGGAACTCCTGTGAATATTTCCTTTGTATTTGCTAATACATATATAATGCTTCTAAATGTGTTTAGGCTTCCCATGTGATTCAGTGATAAAGAATCTATTTGCCAATCAGAAGATGCTAGGGACATGGATTTGATCCCTGGGTCGGGAAGTCCTCCTGGAGGAGGAAATGGTAACCCAGTCCAGTATTCTTGCCTGGAAAATTCCATGGACAGAAGAGTTGGTGGGTTGCAGTCCATGGGGTGACAAAAAGTTGGACATAACTGAGCATACATGCATGAAAAATGAAAAAATTACATTCATTGTAATTTTGTATTTCTTTTTTCTTCTCTAAGAACTATATTTAAAGACATTCACAATGATTACGAACTCATCAGCTTCTATTTCTAGTTTGACTAGTTTCTGACATTCCTTGTTTAAGGTTATGTTTTAGACATATGTGCTATACTGTGCTTAGTGCTTCAGTCCTGTCCGACTCTTTGTGATCCCATGGACTGTAGCCCGCCAAGCTCTTCTGTCCATGGGATTCTCCAGGAAAGGATATCGAAGTGGGTAGCCGTTCTGTTCTCCAGGGGATCTTCCAGACCCAGGGACTGATTCTGCATCTCCTGCATTACAGGCAGATTCTTTACCATCTAAGCCACCAGGGAAGCCAGGTCTATGATTTTCATGGTTTCATGATGGTTTTTTTACTTTTATTTTTTTGCTTTCCAGACTTGATTTGAAAGAAATTGTCTGAGAATAGTTTTGGGTATGATTTTTGAAAATCTGCTTATTCTCAAGTTTTTGTTTTTATCATGTTATTATGCTATAGTCTTCTGTACAATGTTGCCGATAAGTCTGATAACAATTTGGTTCTTGTTTTACTCTGGAGAGCTTTAATACTTTTTTCCTCTTTGGAAGCTCCCAGACATTTACCCCCTCCTTTATCCTTTATTCTTGAGGATCTGGTATTTGTCAAGGTTCTGATTGTTTTTTATCTTTACATCTTTCTTGACCTTCTGTGGATCCTTCCAATCTAAATACTCAAGTAATAACTGCTCAGATTATTGCTGGTGAGTTTTTAAAAACACCCACATCTTTTTATGGCATTGAAACATGTATACTATCATGTAAGAATCGAATCGCCAGTCTATGTCCGATGCAGGATACAGCATGCTTGGGGCTGGTGCACGGGGATGACCCAGAGGGATGTTATGGGGAGGGAGGTGGAAGGGGGGTTCATGTTTGGGAACGCATGTACACCCATGGTGGATTCATGTCAATGTATGGCAAAACCAATACAGTATTGTAAAGTAAAATAAAGTAAAAATAAAAATTAAAAATAAATAAATAAATAAAAACACCCACATCTCTCCATTTCTGTTATCTAATTCTGTAATTGAGCAGATGCTAGGACTTTTGAGTATGCTTTCAGTAAGTAAGAAGTCGCTTAGTCGTGTCCGACTCTTTGCGACCCCATGGATGGTAGCCTACCAGGCTCCTCGGTCCATGGGATTTTCCAGCCAAGAATACTGGAGTGGATTGTCATTTCCTTCTCCAGGGGATCTTTCCCACCCAGGTATCGAACCTGAGTCTCCCGCATTGTAGGCAGATGCTTTACCATTTGAGCTACCAGGAAAGCTTATTTGACTCTCAATCTTCCTTTTTGCCTTTCCTTCTCTTATCGTTTTTGAAATGCGTTCTAGAAAAATGACTCAGCTTGATCTTCCAGCTGATAACTATTTTTATCTTATCCACTTATCCAGACCATCAATTAAGCTTTAAAAATTTATCAGCAAAGTATGTGTGTGTACAACTGTTGATATTTAATACCTATGATATTTTTAGTTGGCAACTTTATCTTGTCTCTTGAATGTGACATCTTCAATCATCCTTCAGAATATATTAGTTATTCCTAAATTGGTGTCCCATTTTGTTGATTCTATTTTTTTTTTAAGAGATATAGGTTCTCCTGCTTGTTGGACTTCTTTACCTTATCTATCAGTTTTGTCTTTGTCTAAATACCTGATGATTCTTGACTCTGCTCTTACATTTGTAGTGAAGTTGTCTCTGTCTCTTGTGTGTGGTCTGTGGCAATACTTGGGAGCCACTGTTATTTTTAACATTCTTACCTGAGGTGTGTTGGTCTGAGAACATCCCAGGAATGACATACCTCAGGAGCTACTTTTCTGTGTGTGAACGCTCTTGTTTCTGTGGCTCACCACACATCAGGGATAATATTCTATTTTTCTGACATGGGTTTCTTTTCCTCTTGCTCCTGATGTGAGCGGAACACTTGAATCTTCCCTTGAGCAAGGGAAGATGCCATCAATCACATTGTTGTCTGTCCCTTGGGAATTCTTTCGTTTTTCTGTGCCCATCTCCTCTACCTTTGTTGCTGTGCTCACTCTTAGTGACTGTACTCAGCTGTCAATTTTTCTCTTCTGTGTTCTCTCTCACCGGCCAAATTTTACTTCTTGTTTGTTCGTTGGGCTTTCCGTGAACATGGTTATAAAGAAGGGATTAAAAAAAATTTACTATTGTTGGCACATATTTTCTAGGAATGAAGAAGCTGTGCTGAATATGTTCAACTAAACATCTTTAAGCAAACACTGTAGCTTTTTTTGGAGTCAAGTCATATTATATGCTGTTTTTGTAGGTCTTCCCATTTTTGTAGGTCAAAAATAAAATGAATGGGAGCAAATTCATATGGTACTAGGCAAAAAATTTGTTATTCACACACTACTTGATTTTGTATATGGTAGGAATATCCTGGGGCTTCCCAGGTGGTGCAGTGGTAAAGAAACCTCCTGCCAATGCAGGAGATGGAGTTTCGACCCCTGGGTCAGGAAGATTCCCAGGAGTAGGTAATGGGCACCCACTCCAGTATTCTTGCCTGGAAAAGTCCATGGACTGAGGGGCCTGGAAGGCCACAGTCCATGGAATCGCAGAGTCAGACAGGACAGAGTAGCTGAGCACTGCAGCTACTTTGCCAAAACAGGAACAAATTGAATGGAATGGGCATACTGCTTGCCTCTGGATGGGGTATCTGACTATGAGATTATATGTAGTTCAATCCAGGACATCTTCAGAAAAATATCTGCTTCAGTTTACCAAATTTCTTGGGGTTATACACGTTAGAGGATCTTCTTTTCTCATGGGAGGGTCCGACTACATTAATTATGCACTAAAGCAAGAAAGTTGCCACTGTCTCAACTTGCCAAAATTCTGGGTTGTCCTAACCAAAGATAATTCCTTTGTCATTCCCTATCCAGTTTATTGTCTGGCAGGTACAAGGATCTTAGAGGTTCTTGGTCTCTTCCTTCTATATCCTTGGACTCCAGACTCATCTGTCTTCCCATTTGAGAAGCTCAATTTGGGGAGATTTTCCCAGTACATTTCTCCTGGGAAGATTCCCAACTTGCATGTACGTACCTGGGACTCCCTTCCTGCATACAGGGAGCTTGAGACAACAGCGTACCTACTTTTCCCTGAGTCTTGGCTCACTCTCTTCTGCTTTCTGACAACCTCTTTCCATTTCTCTGTATGTAACTGAAGATGTGAAACACTGGGACCTGGGAAGATCACGCATAGGGATGATTATTTCTCACTCAACTCACAAGATTCAGAGACTCTGGCCTCAAAACTGGCCTCTTAAATAACTGAAAATAATAGTCACATTATTGTGTACAACTTGTAGCCTTGAATAATACATTTCTGATAACATTTTCTTGGGGTTATTGCTAAATTTCCCTTTTATCTCGATTGGCATTTGTTGAACAGTCTAAATAAAATCATTCCAGAAATGGAGAAATGAATTATTTAACATGGAATTTTAATTTGAAATTTTTAAGTTCCTCATAAAAGTCACTTATTTTTCAGGTTGAAAATGGTTTTAAAATGTAGCACTCTAAACTTACAGTTTTCTTTATCAGAAGTGGATTTTTGGATTATGAAATAGCAATAATAATACTACTTCTAATCCAATGAGGATAGATTTAGGAAGTATGGAAGCCTGAAGCTCATATAACATTACATGTTTTCCTCAAGGAAAACAATACAAAATGACAGCCATAAAGTTAGATTAAAAATGAGGACACTTATTTACAATGAGAAAAGAAGAATCGCAATCTGTCAAAAACTGACAGACAAAAAAAATCACTAAATCTACAAAATTATTTCAGTATTTCTATTAATGAAAATCTTATTACTCAGCATTTTAATTGAAATATTTCAATATTTTAGGACTCCCCTATATGTTTTTTTCTCCTAATTCTTTAGCTCAATACTCTTATTACCTTTCATATGACAATTATCATACATGATAATAATTTAATTTTTATTATTACTAATTAGAAAGTTTTCTTTTACTTTCACACCTTTTAGTTGGAAACATCTTGTATAATTTTAGAGTTGACAGTTTGAGAGAACAGCTATTAGGATTTTTTTACATGTGAGCTGTTTTGATGTGGGTGGCATCGCATGTGATTCTGTACAGGAATTCCAATTAATTCTCTTGTGCAAAATTCTCATCAAAAAAAGACTTTTTCAAACATGTCTAGCACACTCTTTTATGCACCTTGTTTTAAAATATATTTCTAAGACAATCAAGCTTCCATTTTGAAAAGTTTTTTTTTAATGAGAAGTGAATCTACCATGATATTTTTCCATTGCTGATGACGGAGAATTTTCTGCAGGCTGCCTCTGGCTCCATCTGTTGCAAGTCTTGTCGCTCCCTCACTGCCCTCACACACCTGGTGCCAGGGGTTGTGGGCACATCCCAGCTGCCAGAACATCCTCAGGGCCAATATTTGCATGCCCCTACACACAGTGAGTTGGCCCAGGGAGTGCAGACATGTCCATGGCAGCCCTCACACACTGGAGCCAAGCAATAAATCTACTCAGAGTGATGTGAACTCTACAAATCCTCCCCAGTATTTACAGTCATTCAACAGCAGCCGACAGCAGAGGCAGCATGAATGTAAGTGGGGGCAGGAGACAGGAGATAGGGTCAAGTTTAGTGGAAAAAAAAAATGAACCTTTAGACGCTCACAAAAAGCTCACGGTGGTATCACAGCATACACTGCTAGCCTCTACCTGGGTCTTGAAAGGAGACTCTATGAATAAGGATTCTGACATGTAAGCACTTCTGCTGCTGCTGCTAAGTCGCTTCAGTCGTGTCCGACTCTGTGCGACCCCAGAGACGGCAGCCCTGCACTACTGTATTTAAAACATAACCAACAAGGACCTACTGTACAACACAGAGAAGACTGATCAGTATTCTGTAATAACCTAAACGAGAAAAGAATTTGTAAAAGAACAGATACATGTATGGGGCCTCCCAGGTGGCACTAGTGGTGAAGAACCCACCTGTCAACGCAGAAGACGTAAGAGATGCAGGTTCAATCCCTGGATCGGGAAGATCCCCTGGAGTAGGAAACGGCAACTTACTCCAGTATCCCTGCCTGGAAAAATCCCGTGGACAGAGGAGCCTGGTAGGCTACAATCCATGGGGTCACAAAGAGCCAGACGCGACTGAAATGACTTAGCAGCAGCAGCAGATACACGTATATGTATAAATGAATCACTTTGTTGTCTTCCTGAAACTAACACAACTTTGTTAATCAACTATGCTCCAATATAAAATAAAAATCAAAAATAAAGGTTCTGAATCCTGCCAGGCTCAGTGCTTTCATGGCGATGCACTTGAGTTAAAACAAAGTTCTTGTTGTTGTTTATTCACTAAATACTGTCCCACTCTTTGTGACTCCCATAGACTGCAGCACACCAGACTTCCTTGTTCTTCACCAGCTCCTGGACTTTGCTCAAACTCATGTCCATTGAGTCAGCATACTTGAATTTCAAAGTCATACTAAGAACTTTTTTTCTTGTTTCTCTGTGTTATGCCTTCCCATTCTCACCCTCATTTATTTTGCCCCTAGAAAGAATGTTTTGGTAAGAGTTAACCACACAAAAAGTAAAAATTCAGCTAAAAGGAATGTATTTTCAATTATTTTTGCAAGTGGCAATTTATATGCTCCGAGCAACTTTCTTCATGTTCTGGAATACTTATATTACACTAGCAGCCCCATAACAAGGTATGTGGGGTGTTGTTACTATTGGCTAGAGCTGTGATAGATTTGGAAAGCTTCCCGTGAAGGCTGTGTGGTTAATAGCTTATAGAAAGTTTGAAAGAACACCTGAGTTCTTATGAAAGGTGACAGGGGTACTCTGAATTAATGTTCTGGTGTGGCATTTATGACTGTTGTTGTCAAGATAAGCAAAGAATAGTCTCTCTAATGGTGACTCTGTTGCTGTTATACATGTCCAGCATTATTCCAAATGGCCAGCATTGTCCAGTGTTGGTTCACCTTCATACGGGTGTGCATGCTCAGTCTTGCCTGACTCTTTGCAAATCCATGGACTGTTAGCCCGCCAGGCTCCTCTGTCCATGAGATTCTCTAGGCAAGAATACTGGAGTGTGTTCCCATTTCCTCCTCTAGGGGATCTTCCTGACCCAGGGGTAGAACCTTCGCCTCCTGCAGCTCCTGCATTGGCAGCAGATTCGTTACCACTGTACCACCTGGGAAACTCTTCACTTCATTTAATTATACTCTTTTTGACTGCAATTATCACATGGATATAACCTAACAAAGCATATTCTAGTAGTCTGTTCTAAACTTTCAAATAGCATGGTGGGTGTCTAAATAACTTGGTGTGAAAGGGTTCCTGACAGCTTGTGGCAACATGAAATGTTTGAGGAGGTTTATATGAAAACATATATATCTAATTTCAGAACTGAAGTTTAGGGTCATGCTGGTGTTATAATGATTTTTTTTTTTCTGAATTGTATGTGATCCTTACAGCTCCCATAAGCCTCTGGAATCTGTTATTCTCTTCTAACAGGATCTAAATTTTTGCAAAAGCTGTTCATGGCTACTGACAAAGAAGTATTTTCTACTTGTGACCTAAAGGGACTTGAGTTATACTTCCAAATGATGAGTGTCTATTTAGCTCAAAGCTCTGTTCTCTATTATGGAAAATTAGATTATCATTCTTAGCTTTCAGAATTTTCCAGCTAATGGAAGATACATAATGAAACAAAAGAGGATCTGCTTCCTCAAAAAGTGTTTATTGTGTTCAAAAATAAAAGAAAAGAGAAGAGAAAAAGAAAATGCAATTGATAATATTCTACAATAGTAATTTCCTCTTATTTTTGGCACAGTTTTTCTCTCTCACATACATATACATACATGCATTCACGTATAAAATCAGGATCAAGAAAACAATGCTAACTAGCATTACTGTTACTGGAAGTAGAAGTGGATGCAAGGGGACTGAAGAAAAATCAAAAGCTAAATATTATAAAGAAAAGAAATCACGTTATTTGACTGCATCTGATTTTACTTTACACCTGAAATCTTAAAAAAAAAAAAAAAAGGCACTGCAGAAAAGTGGGAGAGTACAAGAACAAGAAGATAACATTAGAATCAGTAAGAAGAGCCAGCAAGACAAGTGGATGCAGATAAATATAAATATCAGTTTTACTATTTCTAGAAATACCAAGCCAAAAACACAATGGAATCAGTATTTTTACGCATAATATGGATGCGTGTGTCTTCAGTCACTCAGTCCTGCCCAACCCTTTGCAACCCAATGGATTATACCACACCAGGCTCCTCTGTCCATGGAATTGTCCAAGCAAGAATACTGAGTGGGTTGCCATTCCCTTCTCCAGGAGATCTTCCTGACCCAGGGATTGAACCCAGGTCTCTTGCATTGCAGGCTGATTCTTTATCTTCTGAGGCACCAGGTAATATGGATAGAAATATATAAACGAAAATATGTCTGGCAAGGCATGGTTAAAGCTATATGAAACTTAAAATATATTTGAATAGTTAATGAAATAAATAGGAAATAACTTATTTGAAGGTAAGGAAATTAATGATTATGTTATTAATTCTCCTCAATTAATCTTTATCTTCCATATGACTCTAAAGTCTATTTGCCAATATTAAATACTAAATAATCATACAATACTGAGAAAGATTAGTAGTAAAATGTTAGATTAGTAATAGAAAATATTAAGTGAGAGATTTTTGTTGTTAAACTTCTTTGCCACTAAAAACTACTAGACACACAGCATAGTGGCCATTTCGAAGCTAGGAAGAAATCAACATAGGAGATTTAGTAATATTGTGATGTCTTATCAATGAAACATAGGTTAAATTTCTATCTTTTTCTTAATACAATGTAAATATTTAAAATGAATTCATAAAGACATTCATAAAGAAGAAAAAAATGGATAACAAGGTGTGTGGAAAGCTTTTTTTGGCAGAATCTTAAGTCTACAAACAACACACAAACAGACAGAATTTGGTGATTTTAACACCTAAACATTTGTATATAGCAAAAAATACTATAAGCAAAGTTGAAGTTTATTGGAGCAAAGCTGTGATTTCAAGAGTTTTTCAATAATTAGAGCAATTATTCTCACCCTTCTGTGCACTTTGGAAATAAAAATAACTTCAAAGAAAAAAATATGCCGAAATTATTTGCCAGACATGTAATAAACACAATAACCCCCCTCCCCCCCCACACACACAAGCTTTTATTGCTGAGATGCAAGTTGATTACATCTATATTGCTTTTAGTGAAAATAGCACTCTGATGTTACATTCAAACTCTATTCAGTGAGCCTGGGAGTCCCCCTCTTTCAATGGTGAAAAAGAGTTGTTTTTCAAAATGTCACATATCACATCTACTATTTGATGCTGCCTTCTTATCAAGGGTGACTTCTTTGAAATTCTACATTTCCAATGCTATTCTTTTCCTCTGTCTCTTTAGGTGTTTTGAAACATTGCAAATAAAATGACTAAAGTGAATTCTTAGAGAATGAAAAATACTACTTATTCCTAAACAAGGTACAATATATTCTTAGCTCAAATACTGTTAGGGCGCAACATATCCTATAATTTCAGAAATCACCAAAACAACACAGGCACTGTTGAGAGGGATTTTTGGTCACTGAACCCTTAATATCATAGCCACGTCTTCCTGGTGGTCAATACATTCTCTTACCATATCAAAGGATACTTGTAATAATTGCTGACATTTTGACATTTTCCCCCCAAACTTTGCCATTTTCCTGAATTCTCTGGCCAGGTTACTTCATAACTACCTCTTCAGTGGAATTTCAATTTTGGCAAAAAGTTTTAACCTTCCAAGTAAAAGTCTGTTTACTCTCTCCAAAAGACTCTTAACTCAGAAGTAAACACAACTGTGTCTCTGTTTAATGGAAGTAAAGCCGCCATCACTACTACATTCCTCACAAAGATAAATGAGCCAATGAGCTGCCAACTCCCAGTCCATTATTATTTTTACTCCTAATCATTCCTTCCTCACTGTTGGTACAGTTTCTACACATTTGGGGCAAGCCGATTGATACATAGTTGATCTAGAAGCAGAAACATTTATTCAGATAATCAGGAAGATGAAACAAAACCTTGTAGATTTACCCTGAAAAATATAGTCATATCACAGTTTCCAGGGTTTATTGAAAAGTTTGGACAGCAATTCTTTCTGGAAACACATTAAAAACACTTGGTGAAATAATTTTCATATTGAATCCCAGTCTCCACCCAAGACTAAATGAATCAGAATCTTTAGTACTAGAATTGATACACAGATTTCATTCATTAAAAGTAATTTTCTTGTGTAGTCTAATAACCAGAAATTAGGCAGTCATTTCATAGATTTTTTTTTCTGAATTAAGATAGTTATCTGAAGAATATAAACTATACCTGATCCATACTTTCCATACCTTACTTTTATTCCATCATTCTATCCTCCTTCTTGATAAACACACTGGTATTAACATCATTGCATGCATGTCTGTATCCCCAACAGAAGGGAAAGGCATGATGGAATTAAGAGTTTCCAGCTCCATTTCAGGCAGCTCCAGGTGGTGATAAATTTGCAGGCATATTGTTCTGAAGCCCCCATTTCACATATCCCACATTCAACTTGTAAGAAAGCCGCCATCACTTGATGTTACTTACATGGATGGCATTCAATCCTTAAATGACCCCTCTATCTCTCAGCAAGATCCTGTGAAGACTAACAGTGTGACTGGCAAAGAAGCTGATACTACCTCTATGAAGGGAAACTCTGGCCTTTATGGTCTTTGTAAGTTGGTTTCACAAAAGCTTACATCTAAGCATCTATTTACAAATTTCAATGTGGATTTTTTACTTTGACTCTAGATTTTCTTATAAAAATCTCTGTGTCCTTTTGAATATGCATCTCAAAATCAGTATACTGAAAGGGAAAAATCAAAACCAAGGTTATTGTACCTGGCAAAGATCACATTCAAAATTGATGGAGAAATAAAAAGCTTTTCAGGAAGGCAAAAGTTAAGAGAATTCAGTACCACCAAACCAGCTTTACAACAATTGTTAAAGAGATTTATATAGCCAAGAAATAGAAGGAAAAAGATAAAAAAATCAACCCCAGACAATTAAAAAAATGGCAATGGGAACATATATATCAACAATTACTTTAAATGTAAAAGAATTAAATGCTCCAACCAAAAACAGATTGGATGAATGGATACATAAACAAGACCCATATATATTCTGTCTACAAGAAACCCACGTCAGACCTAAAAAAACATATAGACCGAAAGTGAGAGGATTGAAAAATATATTCCATGCAAATGAGAAGCAAAAAAAAGCTGGAAGAGCAATCCTCATATCAGACAAAATAGACCTTAAAATAAAGATTACAAGATATAAGGAAGAACACTACATAATGATCAAGGGATCAATCCAAGAGGAAGACATACCAATTGTGAATATCTATGCACCCGACATAGGAGCACCTCAATACATAAGACAAACACTAACAGACGCGAGGAGAAATTGACAAGTAACACAATAACAGTAGGAGACTTTAACACCAAGTTGGACTGTGAAGAATGCTGAGCGCTGAAGAATTGATGCTTTTGAACTGTGGTGTTGGAAAAGACTCTTGAGAGTCCTTTGGACTGCAAGGAGATCCAACCTGTCCATTCTAAAGGAGATCAGTCCTGGGTATTCATGGGAAGGACAGATACTAACGCTGAAACTCTGATACTTTGGCCACCTCATGCAAAGAGTTGACTCATTGGAAAAGACTCTGATGCTGGGAGGGATTGGGGGCAGGAGGAGAAGGGGATGACAGAGGATGAGATGGTTGGATGGCATCACCGACTTGATGGACATGAGTTTGGGTAAACTCTGGGAGTTGGTGATGGACAGGGAGGCCTGGTGTGCTGCGATTCATGGGGTCACAAAGAGTCAGACATGACTGAGCAACTGAACTGAACTGAACTGAACTGAACACCAAAGGACAGATCATTAAAACAGAAAATTAATAAGGAAACACAAGTCTTAAATGATACATTAGATGAGATGGATCTCTTCGATATCTTAAGGATATTCCATCCAAATGCAGAAGAATACACCTTTTTCTCAAGTGCACATGGAACATTCTCCAGGATAGACCACATCTTGGGTCATATATCACACCTCAGTAAATTTAAGAAAATTGAAATCATATCAAGCAATCAAGCATCTTCTCCGACCACAACACTATGACACTAGATATCAATTACAAGAAAAAAAAAAACTGTAAGAAACTCAAAAACACGGAGATTAAACAACACATTTCTAAATAGCCAAAAGGTTACAGAAGAAATCAAAACGGAAATCAAAATATTTCTGGAAACAAATTACAATGAAAACAAGACAACTCAAAACCTAGGGGATGCAGCAAAAGCAGTTCTAAGAGGGAAGTTTATAGCACTACAATCCTACCTAAAGAAATAAGAAAAACATCAAATAGACAACCTAACTTTATACCTAAAACAACTGGAAAAATAAGAACAAAAAAAAGTACAAAATTAGAAGGAAAGTAATAATAAAGATCGAAGCAGAGATAAATGAAAAAGAAATAAAAGAAACAGTAGTAAAGATTAATAAAAACAAAAGCTGGTTCTTTGAGAAGATAAACAAAATTGACAAACCTTTGGCCAGAGTTATCAAGAAAAAAAATCAAGAAAAAAAGAGAGAAGAATCAAATCAATAAAATTAGAAATGAAAAAGGAGAGGTTACAACAGACAATGCAGAAATACAAAGGATTATAGGAGGCTATTATGAACAAATATATGGCAATAAAATGCATCACCTGGAAAAAATGGACAGATTCTTAGAAAAGCTCAATCTTCCAAGGCTCAACCAGGAAGAAATAGAAACTATGAACAACCCAATTACAAGCACTGAAATTGAAGGTGTGATTAAAAAAAAATCTCCCCAAAAACAAAAGCGCAGGACCAGATGGCTTCACAGAATTCTTTCAAACATTTAGAGAAGAGCTAGTGCCTATCCCTCTAAAACACTTTCAAAAAATTGCAGAGGAAGGAACACTTCCAAACTTATTCTGAGTCACCTATCATCACCCTGATACCAAAACCAGACAAAGACAACACAGAAAGAGAAAACTACAGGCCAATATCACTGATGAACACAGATGCAAAAATCCTTAACGAAATTTTAGCAAACAGAATTCAGCAACACATCAAAAAGCTCATACACCATGATTAAATCGGATTTCTTCCGGGAAGGCAAGGATTCTTCTATACACACAAATCAATCAATGTAATACACCATATTAACTAATTGAAAGATAAAAACCATATGATAATCTCAATAGATGCAGAAAAAGCCTTTGACAAAATTCAGCACCCATTTATGATTAAAACTCTTCAAAAAATGGGCATATAAGGAACCTATCTCAACATAGTAAAGGCCATATATGCTAGGCCTACAGCAAACGTTATTCTCAATGGGGAGAAACTGAAAGCATTCCCCCGAAGATCAGGAACAAGATAAGGGTGTTCACTTTCACCACTATTATACAGCATAGTTCTGGAAGTCCTAGCTACAGTAATCAGAGAAGAAACAGAAATAAAATAAGACCAGATTGGAAAAAAAGATGTAAAGCTCTCACAGTTTGCAGATGACATGATATTATACATACAAAACCCTAAATATAGTATCAGAAAATTACTAAAGCTAATCAGTGAATTTAGCAAAGTTGCAAGATACAAAATCAATACACAGAAATCACTTACATTTATATATATACTAACAATGAACAATCAGAAAGAGAATTTAAGGAATCAATTCCATTCACCATTGCAACAAAAATAATTAAATTTCTAGGAATAAACTTACCTAAGGAGACAAAAGAACTGTACACAGAAAGTAATAAGACACTGATGAAAGATATTAAAGACAACATAAACAGATGGAGAGATATTCCATGTCCCTTGGTAGGAAAAAAATCAATATTGTGAAAATTACTATACTACAAAATTCAGTCTACAGATTCAATGTGATTCCTATCAAACTACCAATGGACTCTTTCACAGAACTAGAACAAAAATTTTCACAATTCATATGGAAACACAAAAGACCCTGAATAGCCAATGTAGTCTTGAGAAAGAAGAATGGAGCTGAATGAATCAATCTTCCTGACTTCAGTTTATACTACAAAGTTACAGTCATCAAAACAGTATGGTACTGGTACAAAAATAGAAAATAGACCAATAGAACAAGATCAAAAGCCCAGAAATAAACCCATGTACCTATGGGTAACTTATTTTTGACAAAGGAGGCAAGAATGTACAATGAGGCAAAGACAGCCTCTTCAATAAATGGTGCTGGGAAAACTGGACAGCTACATGTAAAAGAATGAAATCAAAACACTTTCTAACACCATACACAAAATAAACTAAAAATAGATTAAAGACCTAAATGTAAGATCAGAAATTATAAAACTCTTAGAGGAAAACATAGGTAGAGCACTCAATGACATTAATCAAACCAGGATTCTCTATGACCCACCTCCTAGAGTAATGGAAATTAAAACAAGTGTAAACAAGTGGGACCTGATTAAACTTAAAAGCTTTTGCACAACAAAGGAAAATATAAGCAAGGTGAGAAAACAACCCTCAGAATGGGAGAAAATAAAAACAAATGAAACAACTGACAAAGGATTAGTTTCCAAAATATACAAGCAGCTCATACAACTCAATGCCAGAAAAACAAATAACCCAATCAAAAAGTGGGAAAAAGTCCTAAACAGACATTTCTCTAAAGAAGACATACAGATTGCTAAAAAACAAATGAAATGATACTCAACATGGCTCATTATTAGAGAAATTCAAATCAAACCTACAATGAGATATTACCTCACACCAGTCAGAATGGCCATGATCAAAAGTCTACAAACAGTAAATGCTGGAGAGGATGTGGAGAAAACGGAATGCTCTTGCACTGTTGGTGGGAATGTAAATTGATGCAGTCACTATGGAAGACGGTATGGAGATTCCTTAAAAAACTAGCAATAAAATCATTATATCTACTACCATGGGCAAGAATCCTTTAGAAGAAATGGAGTAGCCATCATGGTCAACAAAAGAGTCTGAAATGCAGTATTTGGATGCAATCTCAAAAATGACAGAATGATCTCTGTTCATTTTCAAGGCAAACCATTCAATATCACAGTAATCCAAGCCTATGCCCCAACCACTAATGCTGAAGAAGCTGAAGTTGAATGGTTCTAGGAAGACCTATAAGTCCTTCTAGAACTAACACTCAAAAAAATGTCCTTTTCATTATAGGGGACTGCAATGCAAAAGTAGGAAGTCAAGAGATACCTGGAGTAATAGGCAAACTTGACCTTGGGGTACAAAACGAAGAAGATCAAAGGCTAACAGAGTTTTGCCATGAGAACACACTGGTCATAACAAAAATCTCTTCCAACAACACAAGAGAAGACTCTACACATGGACATCACCAGATAGTCAATACCAAAATCAGATTGATTATATTCTTTGCAACCAAAAATGGAGAAGCTCTATACAGTCAGCAAAAATAAGACTAGGAGCTGACTGTGGCTCAGGTCATGAACTCATTATTGCAAAACTCAGACTTAAATTGAAGAAAGTAGGGAAAACCACTAGACCATTCAAGTATGACCTAATCCAAATCCATTATGATTATACAGTGGAAGTGACAAATAGATTCAAGGGATTAGATCTGATGGACAGAGTGCTTGAAGATCTATGGACTGAGATTCATGACATTGTACAGGAGGCAGTGATCAAGACCATCCCCAAGAAAAAGAAATGCAAAAAGGCAAAATGTTTGTCTGAGAAGGCCTTACAAATAGCTATGAAAAGAAGTGAAAGGCAAAGGAGAAAGGGAAAAATATACCCATTTGATGGTAGAATTCTAAAGAACAGCAAGCTGATGTATCAAAGCCTTCCTCAGTGATCAGTGCAAAGAAATAGAGGAAACCAATAGAATGGGAAAGACTAGAGATATCTTCAAGAAAACTAGAGATACCAAGGGAATATTTCATCCAAAGACTGACTCAATAAAGGACAGAAATTGTATGGACTTAACAGAAGCAGAAGATATTAAGAAGAGGTGGCAAGAATACACAGAAGAACTATACAAAAAGGAACTTCATGACTCAGATAACGACAGTGGTGTGATCACTCACCTAGAACCAGACATCCTGGAATGCAAAGTCAAGTGGGCTTTAGGAAGCATCACTATGAACAAAGCTAGTGGAGGTGATGGAATTCCAGTTGAGTTATTTCAAATCCTAAAAGATGATGCTGTGAAAGTGCTGCACTCAACATGCTAGCAAATTTGAAAAACTCAGCAGTGGCCACAGGACTGGAAAAGGTCAGTTTCCTTTCTTTTTTTTTAATTTTTTAAAATAAATTTTTAAATTTTAATTGGAGGTTAATTACTTTACAATATTGTATTCATTTTGCCATACATCAACATGTATCTGCCACAGGTATACACGTGTTCCCCATCCTGAACCCCCCTCCCTCCTCCCTCCCTGTACCATCCCTCTGGGTCGTCCCAGTGCACTAGCCCCAAGCATCCAAAGAAAGGCAATGCCAAAGAATGTTCAAACTATTGCACAATTACACTCATCTCACACACTAGCAGAGTATGCTCAACATTCTCCAATCTAGGCTTAAACAGTAAATGAGTTGTGAACTTCCAGATGTTCAAGCTGGAATTAGAAAAGGCAGAGGAACCAGAAACAAAATTGCCTACATCCATTCATTGTCGAAAAAGGGAAAGAGTTCCGGAAAAACATCTATTTCTGCTTTATTGACTATACCAAAACCTTTGACTGTGTGGATCACAACAAACTGTGGAAAATGCTTAAAGAGATGGGAATACCAGGCCAGCTGACCTACCTCCTGGGAAATCTGTATGCAGGTCAAGAAATAACAGTTAGATCTGGACATGGAACAACAGACTGGTTCCAAATAAGGAAAGGGGTATGTGAAGGCTGTATATTGTCACTGTGCTTATTTAACTTGTATGAAGAGTTCATCATGGGAAATGCCAGGCTGGATGAAGCACAAGCTGGAATCAAGATTGCTCAGAGAGGTATCAATAACCTCAGATATGCAGATGAAACCACTCTTATGGAAGAAAGTGAAGAAGATCTAAACAGCCTCTTGATGAAAGGGAAAGAAGAGAGTGGAAAAAGTTGGCTTAAAACTCAACATTAAGAAAACTAAGATCATGGCATCCAGTCCCATCACTTCATGGCAAATATATGGGGAAACAATGGAAATAGTGACAGACTTTATTTTGGGGGACTCCAGGATCACTGCAGATGGTGATTGCATCCATGAAATTAAAAGACACTTGCTCTTTGGAAGAAAAGCTTTGACCAACCTAGACAATATACTCAAAAACAAAGACATTGCATTACCAACAAAGGTCCATCTAGTCAAAGCTATGGTTTTTCCAGTAGTCGTGTATGGATGTGAGAATTGGACTATAAAGAATGCTCAGTACCAAAAAATTGATGGTTTTGAACTGTGGTGTTGGATAAGACTCTTGAGAGTCCCTAGGGTTACCAGGAGGTCAACCAGTGCATCCTAAAGGGAATCGGTCCTGAATATTCATTGGAAGACTGATGCTGAAGCTGAAACTCCAATGTTTTGGCCACCTAATGGGAAGAAGTGACTCATTTGGAAAGATCCTGATGCTGGGAAAGATTGAAGGCTGGAGAAGAAGGGGACGGCAGAGGATGAAATGATTGGATGGCATCATCGGCTTGATGGACATGAGTTTGAGCAAGCTCTGGGAGTTAGTGATAGACAGGGAGGCCTGGCATGCTGAAGTCCATGGGAGCTCAAAATGTCAGACAAGAATAAGAGACTGATCTGAAATGATTACCGTGCAATCCCACTCCTTTGCATATACCCTGAGGAAACCGTAATTGAAAAAGACACATGTATCCCACTGTTCATTTCAGCACTATTTACAATAGCTAGAACATGGAAGCAACCTAGATATCCATCAACAGATAAATGGATAAATAAGTTGTGGTACATATACACAATGGGATATTATTCAGCCATAAAAGGAATGCATTTGAGTCAGTTCGGATGAGGTGGATGAACCTAGAACGTATTAAAAAGAGTGAATTGAGTCAGAAAGAGAAAGGTAATTATTGTATCCTAGTCGCACAGAGTTGGACACGACTGAAGTGACTTAGCAGCAGCAGCAGCAGCAACACATATATACAGAATCTAGAAAAATGGTACTGAAGAATTTTATTTACAGGGCCACAGTGGAGAAACAGACAAAGAGAACAGATTTATGGACATGGGAAGAGGGGAGGAGAGGGTGAGATGTATGGAAAGTGTAACATAGAAACTTACATTAACATATGTAAAATATATAGCCAATGGGAATTCTCTGTATGGCTCAGAATACTCAAACAGGGGCTCTATATCAATCTAGAAAACTGGAAGATGGGAGGGAGGTTCAGAAGTGAGGGGATATATGTATACCTCTTGATTCATGTTGAGGTTTGACAGAAAACAACAAAATTCTGTAAAGCAACAATCCTTCAATAAAAAAATAAATTAAAAAGAAAAAAAAAAAGTCAGTATCTTAAGCACCAGCTGAAAGTTCTCATGTCTGCCTACGTGTTCCTGGCTATGCCTGTGTGACAAGTCGCTTCTGTCATCTCCAACTCTGAGAATCCATGGACTGTAGCTCATCAGGCTCCTCTGTACCCAGGCTTAATCTGATCAGGTTGGTTGTTTTTTTGGGGGGGAATTGTATTTCCTAACTCATAAAATACTTTCTATTGCTTGTATTGAAGGAATGGAAGCTCTTTTGACCTCAGATGAAACTTTAATTGTAACATTCAAAAACACCAATTCTTTTTTCTTTCTGTTTTTCATTTGCTGGAGGTTTGAAATTACTGCTCTACAGCCAGGAGTTACTGCAGTATATTCCTTCTTGAAAGTGATGACACACTGGATAGAAAGTTGACCTAAATTAAAGTAAACTAATTGGAAGGAAAGTTATGACCAACCTAGATAGCATATTCAAAAGCAGAGACATTACTTTGCCAACAAAGGTCTGTCTAGTCAAGGCTATGGTTTTTCCTGTGGTCATGTATGGATGTGAGATTTGCACTGAGAAGAGAGCTGAGTGCCGAAGAATTGATGCTTTTGAACTGTGGTGTTGGAGAAGACTCTTGAGAGTCCCTTGGACTGCAAGAAGATCCAACCAGTCCATTCTGAAGGAGATTAGCCCTGGGATTTCTTTGGAGGGGATGATGCTGAAGCTGAAACTCCAGTTCTTTGGCCAGCTCATGCGAAGAGTTGACTCATTGGAAAAGACTTTGATGCTGGGAGGGATTAGGGGCAGGAGGAGAAGGGGACGACAGAAGATGAGATGGCTGGATGGCATCACCGACTCAATGGACATGAGTTTGGGTAAACTCTGGGAGCTGGTGATGGACAGGGAGGCCTGGCGTGCTGCTATTCATGGGGTTGCAAAGAGTCAGATATGACTGAGAGACTGAACTGAACTGAACTGTTTTATTAAAATATAAATGGGGCAGCTTCTTAATGGTTTAAACTACTTAAAGGCTCATAAAAGGGGGATTTACAGGATAGAGTGGAAATTTCCTTAAAAAAAAGGTTATATTTTCCCCATTAAAATATTTATCATTGTCACTAACAAGTATATTTTTTAATGTTACTCATTTCTGCTTTGAATGGTTATAGCAGATTTTTTTTCTTTTTGCCATATCTTTAGAACTCTGATATAACAAAAACAAATACAACTTAATGTTGTAATGTTGAGATTTCCTAAAAGGGGCCTATTGGAGTAAGTCAAAGGAAATTTCAGAGATTAAGGTATGTTTTACAGAAACTTTTCATTTATACTCAGTCTTATTTTCTGTGATTTCATGATGTTTTATAGGCTGAGCATTTGGACTAGATCTTTATTTTTGCATCTTACTATAAACATATGACATGAGCTTCCACAGTGGCTCAGCGGTAAAGAATCTGCCTGTCGATGCAGGAGATGAGGGTTCCACCCTGGTCAGGAAGATCCCCTAGAGAAGGAAATGGCAACCCACTCCAGTATTCTTACCTGGAGAATCCCATGGACAGAGGAGCCTGGCAGACTGTAGCCCATGGGGTTGCAAAGAGTCAGACACAACTTAGCAACTAAATAACAACAATTCAGCAGCAATAAAGGCACGACAGTTTGAGGTAGAAGCATATACTGTTTTATATTTATAGTGAACATTCATTTCTAGCTGTTATAGTATTGAACATAGTGAAGTAAGAAATACAATAAATAATTTTATCATTATCCTGAACTAATATTGATCTCCACTACCTTGGAAAGATTTGAAGCTTTGCTGCAGTTTTTCATCCAAAACACAAAAAAGACATAGGGTAAAATAAGGGATTATTTGAGTAATCATCTTGTTCAAATGGTAAGGTCACTGAAAAATATTTATTTGATAATCACATGTGGTATTACTCTTGGAATAAAGTGGTAATTCTATTATCAGAAGTAAAAGTTTGTATTATTTTATAGCTTTATTATTAAATTGTAAAACTGTTTTAATTTCCTGGCCCCTTTCTGAAGCACTGTAGAATAATTAAAATTTCATAAATGAAGTATTTGAACTTATGTTTAATATGATTGCTGTCAGCTAACTTAAAAATTTTAATCCTTTTCCCACTCGCATTTTCAAAAGAGATTGTGCTTTAGAGCTGGTGCTTTCAGTAAAGTGCATCCCCATATAAGTATAAAATAGCATCTATAGTTTTGGTAAACTACATTTGTAGTCATGGATATTCAGATACTATTTGAAACCGGAAGCAGATACAGTAATCTGTGGGACAAAATGCAACATTTGGTTTGCAAACTTTGTCTATAGCCTTGAAAAGACACTTGGTTTAACCAGAGAAGGAACTTGTGTTTACTGAAACCTAGCTCTGCAACCATATAATCCTTATGGCATTGAATATATTTACCTTTTCCACCTTATTTATAAAATAGGGATGACAATATCTATCTCGTAATGTTAAAACTTTAATTTGATAAGGCTTAGAAATTCTCAGAGCTTAGTGAAAATCATAGTAGCTTCTTATTTAGTTTTATAATGTCAATTCCATTATGCAGTAAAACATTTCAGTATTGGATAATTCCGGATGCTAAAGATAACTTTTCATTCTCTTTGCCAGTAGCCTTTCTTGTTGAGAACTGTATTCTTTTGGCAGTAGAGTTAGAACTTCAGGCATCAGAAGAGATGTATACCTGAGATATTTTCTTTTAAATAGTTAACTTGCAATGTATCCAAAATTTCCCCCTTCGGTATGGTAACTCCCATGATAAAACAAAAATAACCCTCTCAAAAAGTCCCACTAAATTATCAAGTGACCCAGCAGACAAACAAGAGGGAGAAAAATTTGAGAAATTTTAAAATTCCAGAAATTTCCCAGAAATTTGAGGGGGGAAGTATTACCAAATATTTTGAACCAAGCAAATGCTCCTTCATCCTTCTAGGCATCAAGTAAATAATTGTAACTGGTGGTTACAATTTCCATTTCCATTTTTTTTCTGATATGTAGACACATATGAAACTGTAAAGTTTTGTTAGACTGTAAAGTCACTAAAATGGAAAGAAATAGCTATAAAGAATCTTGGATAGCAAGATTCACGCAAAACTCTTGGTTTAACACAGTTCCACTACAACGGAGGGAATCCAGTACGCCTGAGCCTTAATTGAGTTCTTCTGAAGCATCATACATATTAGCCACTGTTCATATGAATTCAACCCTGAATGCTTGTTGGAAGGACTAATGCTGAAGTTGAAGTTCCAATACATTGGCCACATGATGCGAAGAGCTGATTCATTGGAAAAGACCCTGATGCTGGGAAAGATTAAGGGCAGGAAGAGAAGGCAGAGACAGACGATGAGATGGTTGGATGGCATCATTGACTCAATGGACATAAATTTGATCAAACTCCAGGAGATAGTGAAGGACAGGAGGGCCTGGCATGCTGTGGTCTGTAGGGTCGCACAGAGTTGGACCTGACTTAGAGGCTGAACAAAAACAATATCTGAAGTATAGAAAGAGACAATCAATCAGAGAATGACATTCCACCTGAGTCAGCTCCCCGCATTTGGTGTTGCAGCTTCCACTGTCCCGGCATCAGTGAGTTATCTGTGTTCCTTAGTGTAAAGAACTCTGCGTCTCTTGTCATCCAGGTGTCTCCTGGACTTGGAATTTCTATTCAGGGACAGAAAGGCTGTCCCCAGACCCCCTTCAGTGTCCAGCCATTTCTCCCTAAATAAATAAAGCTGATCTTCTATCTTGATAAATAGAGTTCTAGTCCTGCCCCGACTCATAAGTAAGGCTACCTTAAATTTCTTCATCCCTTTTTCCATAGGTGACTATAGTAAATCTCAGCAGGAATACCTGCTTCTAAGGAGATTGTCTTTAGTATTTAAGGTAAATAAGCAATGAAATAAAATTTCTAACTATAGCTGGGCTTTCTGGGTTACTGTTCTGAGTTTTAATAAGCACTGTCTTTCATTATCAATGAAGGCTCCTAAGACCAGTGTGAAGTATATTGTCTAGTTTTCTTCTCTGCTATATTTCCTGAAACATTTTATTGCCCACCTACTATATCAACACTCCTAAGCTTAATGCATGTACATGGACACATACACACACACATTCAAACAGTTGAAAACACAGATGATGACTATTTAATAGCTATGCACATTGGTATAAAACTCTGAGAATTTGTGCCTTGGAAAATCATGCAAATAACTTGCAATCTGTGGCAACAGGTGAGCTTCTTTCTAAAGAAATAATTTCAGTTGAAAACTTGATTCATGAACAGTGCTGATTTTGAAGCTGTCAATGCATTTCATTTTGTTGAAGAAGAAAAGGTAGACAGTAAAATCAGTATATATCCTTTATCATTGCCGTTCCATGAATGTTAACTTTAGGGTTTCTTAATGTTATGAAATGTGTGTTAGATACTTTTTTTTTTTTTGGCATTCTGCTGTCATTTCCAACTACTACTACCAAAGAATATCCTTGGAATATTAACTAATATGTTAATGATTAACATAATTGATGAACTTTATATTTCAATAAAGTTGAACTTTATATTCCATGATAATTGATAAACTTTATATTTCAGTTTAGAAAAATACACTTTAATGTTTTTCAACGGCTTCTGTTAAAATACCAGGACTGAAGAGCACTAGATGGTGTTATGCCTGCAGAATCATTTTAAGAGCTTACTTAAAATCACAGAGAGTAAATGGATCCTTGAGAGAACAGAGACCAAGGATTCTCTTATGTCTGACACTAAAGAAAGTGAGATTTATTTGAGGGAGAGTCTCATTCTTGAATGACATGTCCAGCAACCTAAGCATCTGCCTATGCTTTGTTTGGTAGAACTTACAGGCATAAGCACATTATGGTCTTTTTGTTTTAGAACACTGTCTAGAGCCTTTAAAAGTAAGGAATTGAAATTCAGAACATGTTTGCCCCCTGGTGTTCAGGTGCCTGTATTACAACTATACCCGACCATGTGCTGTGCTGTGCTTCGTCGCTAAGTCCCATCTGACTCCTTGAGACCCCATGGATTGTAGCCGGCCAGACTCCTCTGTCCATGGGATTCTCCAGGCAAGAATACCGGAGTGGGTTGCTATGCCCTCCTCCAGGGGATCTTCCCAACCCAGGGATCGAACGCAGGTCTGTGGCATTGCAGGCAGGTTCTTTACCGTTTGAGACACCAGGGAAACCCAAGAATACTGGAGAGAGTTGCTATGCTCTCCTCCGGGGGATCTTCCATATTGAGGAATCGAATCAGGGTCTCCTGCATTGCAGGTGAATACTTTCCCAGCTAAGCTACCAGGGAAGCCTATATTCAAAAATGTACAATTTTAATTCACAGAGAATGATGCAAGTAAAGAATTGGGGAAATGAATAATAAGAACCCCCTTTTTTGGTTAATATAGTTGACAACAATACAAAACATATACATTTCTGACATTGCTGTCAACTTCGGTATTTATAGTATTTTGCTAGGACTGCCATAATAAAATACCACAGACAGGGGGCTTAAAAAGCAGAATTTTATTTTCTCACAGTTCTGGATGCTAGAAGGCCAAGATCAAAACATCAGCATGTTGGTTTCTCCTGAAGCCACAATCTCTTTGCCTTTAGATGGCCACCTGTCACTGTGTCTGCACATGACCTCTCTCTGCACATGTACTTTCCTGATATGTCTTCCTCTTCTTGAAAGGACATTAATCATATTGGATTAGGACCCATTCTGGAGACTTCATTTTTGCAGAGTCCTCAGATATTGTCCCTTAGCTGTCTCCTTGCCCACTTAGAAGGTTACAGTCTGTGACAGACGACCCTAGCTGGCATTACACATCCCTAGAGTTGTTAAGAACAATCCAGATTCAAGAAGGAAAGACATACAGAGAAAACACTGTGATCCTTCCTGCCTCCATCCTAATCTCAGCTCAGGACACTCCCGTCCTAAGCCTCCCTCCCAAGTTTTATATCCTACCCCAGGATCTGCCACTTCGCAAAATTTTTGATGGCCAAGCTTCAGGGCAGATATTCCCTCTCTCCCAGCAGGTGGGAATGTAGTCCAGTGTTAGAGAGCCGGACTATTACGCTTTGACACAAAAAATTAATAAAAAATCAAAAGAAACTCTCCCAGTCTCTTAGGAACTAAAAGACACCACATGATTATGACAGATACTCTTCTGTTACTTTATAACAAGGAAAATCTCTACAAGTTTGGCTTGCTCAGAGTGAAATATCACCTAGTGGAGTAAATCAGTGGTCTAGTTCAAGTTGCATCTTTACCACTTTGGCCATGCTCATGCAGGCATGTTTAGTCTGGTCATGTCCAACCCTTTGTGACCCTTTCATCTGTAGCTCACCAGGCTCCTCTGACCCTGGGATTTCCCGGGGAAGAATACTGGAGTGGGTTGCCATGTCCTCCTCCAGGGGATCTTCCTGACCCAGGGATCAATACCGTGTCTTCTATGTCTCCTGCACTGCAGGTGGATTCTTTACCTGCTGAACCATCTTTAACACTTCATTTCTTGTCATTCTTCCTCCATGGTGGACTCTGTCCTGCCTGCCCATCATTTCTATGGTCTACATGGTCCCAGCTCCTGATCCCATGAGCATCTGTTCATGGCATCGGTTACATCTCCACAACAACAAATTGCAGACACAGCACACTCTCTATCATAACAACATAAATAAATGATTTTAAAAAACACATTTCCTCAAAGTCCATGTGAACTAAGATAAACTTTGGCTGTCAACATGGAGCCTTTGACATCCCAGCACAGAACAGTTTAGACACAGGTTTTCAAGCATCTCGTTCACTTTCTCTTCTATCTCTTTCACTTTTGCCCCTCTCAGTGAAGCATTTTATGTGGCTCTTCCCAGAAAAGGGCTGTTTGAAGTAAAGAGGAATTTTAGTTTTTGGACAAATCTCTTTCAGGTTTAAAATTTGGTAAATTTGTCAAGCTTCATTCATGAACATGAAAGTTACGAATGTAAAGGGCAAAGACCAGGACTTAATCAAACGTTGTCCTCCACCTCCTCTTCCCAGCCGTCTCTAAGAGAAGTAACTTCACATGGTAACAAGCCCTAGAATTAGCAATACAGCCTTGAGATGTTGCCAGAAAGTTTCATTTCCTCTTAATCATCGTGTTACAAAGATGACTTTCTTTTCCTTGTGTTACCAGAAACTGAGTTTTTCCCAGTGTCCAAAAGCAATTAGAGGGTAAGTTTATCTAAGACACTGAATTGCAAGGAAAGCATAAATGTCACATGTATATCATCTTATCTCCTTAAAAAAAATCTAAACAATGTAAAATGAAAGATCTATCTATCTATCTACATATCTATCTATCTATCTATATCTAGGCCCATCCTGCCTAGATTAAATTCTTGGCTAGCAGCGAGTTCTCATTCTATTGACTGCTAGCAAAGGAGGTCACTTTTACTTCTGTTCAGGTCTTTTATCAACTCTTTCATTCAGTAAGCTTTGCTATGATGACTATTAAATATAAAACACATTTATCTCAATATCCTCAGGAGAAAACAAGTACTTTCATGATGCTGCTGTTCTAGCTGATTCCTCTCACTCCTAGCCTGCCTCTCTGCTTCAGCGCTGCGGGAACTAGTCCCCACATACTACAAACTCCCTCTCCTGCACCCCTGGTCCTGATGTTTCCTGTTCGTAGAATATCCATAGGATTTTCTCCCTTTCTTCTTTCTCCTCTTCCTCTCTACCTATCCCTCCCCACCTCACCTGGCTAGCATCCAGTATTTTTTTGAAGATTCAGATTATATATAATCTCCTTCACAAATCAAGGATTACAATCAAAGAATATCAGAATGGATGAACTCTATAATGCTCAAGTGGACTGATGTTTGGATTGTACACTGCTGAAATATAAACAGGAAGAAGCAAGCACAATTTCACCCTCAATTAAATAAATGTGAATCAGTAACATCTACTGTTTTCAATTATTTCCTTACACACTAAACTGTTCCCAATTTCATAGATAAAGTATATTAGAGTATCATTATAGTGAAGATTATTTTTTTCAAAAATTTGGAATTTAAAAAGTGTTATTGCAACATATTGTTTATTCACAAAAATATTCAGAACTCAAGAACACATTATTTGAAAACTTTGTTATGTAATTTTAAAAATTGATTCAAATAAGTCCACATTTAAATTTCAAAGTGGCTGAATGCTTGAATAAATATGGCAATGCAAAATTTTTAGACTTTATTTATAATTCCCTCTATATTATGTTTGCATGTGTGGGTGTATATGAATGCTGTATTTCACTAAGTGTAGCCCATCTAATTTGATTTCAGTTTGACACTTCTCATTTATTTAAGGAAGGGAAACTCTTTAGGCTTCTTTGCAAAATTTCCTTTTGGGGGCCTGTGTTCCTGAAATTGATCTTCCCAGGTGGCACTAGTGGTAAAAACCATCTGTAAATTCAGGAGACATAAGAGAGGTGGGTTCAATCCCTGTGTCCAGAAGATCCCCTGGTAAAGGGTATGGTAATCCCTTCTGGTATTCTTGCTTAGAGAATCCCATGGACAGAGGAGCCTGGCAGGCTACAGTCCATAGGGCCAAAAAGAGCTGGACATGACTGAGGCGACTTAGTACGTTCCTGAAATTATGGTCAAATAGAATGCTACTTTTGCTTCAAAATGTGTAATGTGCAATGGTCTGTGTCTTACTGTTCCATTCCCATAAAGTGTTCACTAGAGAAGTGTTTTTTTTTTTTTTAACTTGATGAAATTAAGCCACACACAGTCTGCTGCTGCTACTGATAAGTCGCTTCAGTCATGTCCGACTCTGTGCGACCCCATAGACGGCAGCCCACCAGGCTCCCCCGTCCCTGGGATTCTCCAGGCAAGAACATTGGAGTGGGTTGTCATTTCCTTCTCCAATGCAGGAAAGTGAAAAGTGAAAGTGAAGTCACTCAGTCGTGTCCGACTCTTAGCGACCCCATGGACTGCAGCCCACACACAGTTTAGCCATATTTATGAGAAGTAATTTTTGTTATTTGCATTGTCTTTTATGTCATGCTGCCATCTTGTGGCCACTTAGTCAATCTTAAAAATACATTCCAGGCAAGTGTAATAGAATGACCCCCAAAACACTGCATAGTATAACTTCCAACATCATGGAAGATATTGACTCTCAAAAGGACCACCCTCTTAACTATCTCTCAGAGATGAAGCTATATTAGTTCTTTATGGCTTCTTAACATTTTAAGAAGCCTAAAATTTTAGGCTGTAAAAAATTTTCTGAAAATTTGCCTGATACTTTACTTTCTTCCATAAATTTATATTCTCAGGTGACTCAATGGTAAAGAATCTGCCTGCAATGCAAGAGACATAGGTCTGATCCCATGGTTGGGAAGATCCCCTGGAGAAAGAAATGGCAACTCACTCCAGAACTCTTGCCTAGGAAATCCCATGGACAGAGGAGCCTGGAGGACGGTAGTCCATGGGGGTCGCAAAGAGTCAGACACAACTTAGCACCTGAACAACAACAGAAAAAAAACAATTTAAAATATTTTGTTTACACAAATATATTTCATGATGTATATCCTATTTTGTTCTTGTATAGAATAACATTATTTATTTTAGGAACTTTGCCGACTAAGGTCCGTCTAGTCAAGGCTATGGTTTTTCCTGTGGTTATGTATGGATGTGAGAGTTGGACTGTGAAGAAGGCTGAGCACCGAAGAATTGATGCTTTTGAACTGTGGTGTTAGAGAAGACTCTTGAGAGTCCCTTGGACTGCAAGGAGATCCAACCAGTCCATTCTGAAGGAGATCAGCCCTGGGATTTCTTTGGAAGGAATGATGCTGAAGCTGAAACTCCGGTACTTTGGCCAGCTCATGTGAAGAGTTGACTCATTGGAAAAGACTCTGATGCTGGGGGCGGGGTGGGGGGGCGAAGAAGGGGGATTGGGGGCAGGAGGAGAAGGGGATGACAGAGGATGAGATGGCTGGATGGCATCACTGACTTGATGGATGTGAGTCTGAGTGAACTCCGGGAGATGGTGATGGACAGGGAGGCCTGGCTGCTGCAATTTACTGGGTCGCAAAGAGTTGGACATGACTGAGCGACTGAACTGAACTGAAGTGAACTGAACTATTTTACATTTTAAATTGAATATATGAGGAAAAGATAAAATACATAGAGCTAAAGCTATGTGGTAGTTTGATATTATTACATGCTCTAGGCTACAGAATAATTCAACTATTTGTTTAAATTTATAATTGTCTATAAAGCCTATAGTTAGAAAAGAGCTTAGTTATATTTTTTCATAGATTATGCCATGTTTTTAATACTGGTTAAACCTCTCTCGAACTTCCCTGGTGGCTCAGAGATTAGAGCATCTGTCCACAGTACAGGAGACCTGGGTTTGATCCCTGGGTCGGGAAGATCCCCTGGAGAAGGAAATGGCAACCCACTGCAGTAGTCTTGCCTGGAGAATCCCAGGAACAGAGGAGCCTGGTGGGCTATAATCAAAGGGGTTGCAAAGAGTCGCACATGACTGAGCGACTTCACTTTCACTTTCAAACTTCTCTCACAAAGGCTTTATTTATTTATTTTTTTAATAGTAGTTTTAGGTTCACAGAAAAAAACTGAGAGGAACATACACAGAGTTCCCATGTACCCCTTTCCCGCCGCGCACACACAGCCTCTGCCATTACCAACACCCACTTCCACGATGGTGCTTTCGTTAAAATGGATGACTCTACACTGCCACATCACCACCACCCAAAGTCCATGATTTTCACTGTGTTCACTCTTGGTGACATTACTTCTACAGGTTTAGACAAACCTGTAACGACATGTATCTGCCAATATATTGTCACATGCAGCATTTTCACTTCCCTCAAAACCCTCTGTTGTGTGCTAGTCACTCAGCCGTGTCCAGCTCTTTGCAACCCCGTGAAATGTTGCCCTCCAGGTTTCTCTGGCTGTGGAATTCTCCAGGCAAGAATGCTGAAGTGGGTTGCCACTTCCTTCTCCCCAAACCCTCTGCTCGCCTATCCACCCTTCCCTTCACCCTAACCCTGGCAGCCGCAGATCTTGTTACTGTCTCCTTAGTTATGCTTTTTTCATTTTTCCTTCATAGTAAAAACAAGATATTGTATACAGCCCATTGTCAGTGTACAAAAAACATTTTTACACCCCTTCATTCTGAGATAGGAATGGGTGGATGGGAACTTCGAGCACAAAGTTGACTCTCCCGAAATGTCTGACACTGCTCCCACGTAACATTTTGTCCAACCAGCTTTGGATCCTGGTCAACCATGACATACTTTCTATCCCGTTGCTGTTCATTCACATTCTGGTTTATTCATTCGTCAGGGCTTCCTATCTTCTCCATACAATGAAAGGCATTTTGTAGGAGGTTCAGCTTCCACTTCATTTCAGCTTTCATGATCTCCCAGCTCTTCTAAGAGGAAACAGTGGGGAAAGTGAGAGAGTTTTATCACATTATCCAAAATATTTAAAGAGCTTTCTGCTTTTAGCTTAAAGGTGCATCTAAACCCAATAATATTTATTTTTAAAATACAGTGTATATCCTAAGTGATTATAATCAACACAATGCCCACTAACATCTTGTCATTTGGGGGAAGCAGGATTCTAATTAAGATATATCTGATATACTTTATGCAAGCAAAACGGTTACCTCAGCTGTTCTGCTTACAAGTGTCAATTCATAATATTTTTATTGTGTTCTGAAATCTTTTTTAAATTAATTATAATGATAGATAATGCTCATATTCACCAGGTGATGCTTTGAGATATTCATGTATATTAATTCAGAGGTTAGGCTATGTTCTTATTTCTATTTCCCAGATTGAGAAATAAGGCACAGAGAGATTCATTACTTCTTCCAGAATCACAGAGCCCATGAATGTTTGAACTCAGGAAGTCTGTTTCCACCTTCGCTGGTGGTTTTAGTGGTAAAGAACCTGCCTCCCAACGCAGGAGACATAAGAGACGCTGGTTCAGTCTCTGGGTAGGGAAGATCCCCTGCAGGAGGGCATGACAATCCACTCCAGCATTCTTGCCTGGAGAACCCCATGTACAGAGGAGCCCTGAAGACTAAGATCCATAGTGTTGCACAGAGTCAGATATGACTGAAGTAACTTAGCACACATGCCCAATCTGGCTCCAGAGTACCTCTCCTTAAGTGTAAATGTTATCCTCCTTCTGACGTATTTACCTTGCTAACTCTATTCCTTTTCACAGGTCTTTTGCTGACAAGAGTTAGTGTTCAAAATTTGGCTCTAAAAAACCAAGTCACTTGATGGGTTTCTCTGAAATAATTAATTAACAGGTTGTCTTATCCACACTAACATGGATTCATGACCCATTGATATGACTAAGAAATGCCTTATGAGGTGATATTTGATTATTAGAAAATTCAAGACATATAAAAAGGAACATAGTTTCTCACATTTATTTTTATGTTTCCCTAATGGTTTAGCATATTGAAAAGCAGAGACATTACTTTGCCAACAAAGGTCCGTCTAGTCAAGGGTATGGTTTTTCCTGTGGTCATGTATGGATGTGAGAGTTGGACTGTGAAGAAAGCTGAGTGCTGAAGAATTGAAGCGTTTGAACTGTGGTGTTGGAGAAGACTCTTGAGAGTCCCTTGGACTGCAAGAAGATCCAACCAGTCCATTCTGAAGGAGATCAGCCCTGGGATTTCTTTGGACGGAATGATGCTAAAGCTGACACTCCAGTACTTTGGCCACCTCATGCCAAGAGTTGACTCATTGGAAAAGACTGATGCTGGGATGGATTGGGGGCAGGAGAAGAAGGGGATGACAGAGGATGAGATGGCTGGATGGCATCACTGACTCAATGGACGTGAGTCTGAGTGAACTCTGGGAGTTGGTGATGGACAGGGAGGCCTGGCGTGCTGCGATTCATGGGGTCTCAAAGAGTCAGACACAACTGAGTGACTGAACTGAACTGAATGGTCTGTTTTGTGAAAATTTTTATTTAGTCTGTTTACAGTAGCTTTCTTTAAAATTTAGTCTAAGCGTATGACATTATTCCTCATATTTGATATTTGAGCTTTTAATAGATAGTGGAATAAATCTACTTAAATGTGTGTTTTTTTTAATGAATTTTAAGAGAGCTTTTGTTTAAAAAGCAAATTCAGTGTGGAAGGAATTACTTTTTCTCCAGGAAGTGTGACCAGTGGAATATCCTACCAGAACCCAAGAGAAGTCAGACCCATTTCTGCCTCTCTGACTTGACAGACTTGAGATGTGCTCTGATTTGGTCAAAGGAGGCCTGAGGGGAAGAGTGGAGCTGGGCCTCACTTCAATGTGCCATCCCGTTTCTTGAGTGCCAGGGAAGACTTTTAGGAGAGAGCTGTCATGGTCAGAGAATTTCATGAGGGATTTTTGAGTTCTTGAGCCTAGAAGGCTTGACTTTGTGTCTAGATCACCAACAGCTGTGTGGCATTAGGGCAGAGACTACCAAGGCCCAAACAGCTGAGGAACAAGATCTGTCATGGAGCTGTGAGAACGAGATGCTTTCAGTTAAAGGTGGATAGAATGCCCCTTGGGTATGACCTTGAGGTTCACATCCTGATGGCACAGCGAATGGCATGAAGATGCCAGAGAAGGGTATCAAGGATGTCAGGCTTCAACAGGGAGGAATCCAGAATAGGAGAGGTGTGTGTCATGGATGTTTATGGACTGGTTTGTGAAAGCTGGTTAGATATGCATCTGAGAGATTCCCAGACACGTTTGAGGATGGTGAAGCATAGATTACTATAGTTAATGTGACATGAACTCTCACCTTGCCACTGATCTGGGGAGTCCTATTGCCATTCCGAATAAAAGATACTTCTCATCTTCCTGGCAAGCTCAGTGTAGCCATGTCCCTAAATACTGGAGAAAATGAATTATGTGAGGCTTCTGGAAATACTCTTTCTTTGGAGGGAGATTTTGAAATTTATTTTTTGACATGAAAGATGAACTTGATGGCAGGAACTTCAGCAGTCATCTTGAAACATGAGGTAATCTTGGATGAATGAAGTCAAACACTAATTGTGAGAGAGAAGTTCCAGAGTCTCTTATGAATACAATGTTTCACCTATCTTTCTTGAATTGCCTAACTCTAAACTGCTTTTAAATGAGTAAATGATCATAATCATTGTGACTAGTTTAAAGAGGATTCCCAATACAGCAGTTGGAGAATAAAGAATCGACCTGATTAATAAAATATCCTGTGTATTGACAACCTAATCTAGCCTGACAGTGTTTCGACTACAAGTTTAATATACAATGATTAGACTTCAAGTCACAAAATTGGTTTGGAGAGAAGTTATCGTTTAAACAGCAAATACTGATACCTTTATATAAACAATGCCCTTGCAGACATGATAGGTTTAGACAAAGAACTGAATACAGCTTGGTGCCTGCTCCTAGGATCACACTTCTGTCAGAAGAAAGATGTGCATTTCATAAATAATGTAAAGTGAATTTTAAAATTAAACTTTATTTTTTTTTACAGTAGTTTTTGGTTCATGGCAAATTGAGAGAAAGACACAGAGACTTCCCATGTATCACCTGCCCCTACACATGCATAACCTCCCCCACTATCAACCCCCTCCTCCCCAGGGGTGGTACATTTGCTACAATTGAGGAATCTGTATTAACTAATCACAATCACCCAGAGAACATGGTTCACATTGTTTGCTCTCGTACTCTTCCATTGTATAGTCTATAGGTTTGGACAAATGTATAATGACATGTATCCACCATTATAGTATCATACAGAGTAGTTCCGTTGCCCTAGACATCCTCACTGCTCCACCTTTTAAAACAATTTTAAAAGTTAATGTACAAAAAAGTTCTTAAGTAATGGTTGGAAATCTCAAGTACTGAGACACTCTGGCATCTCATTTATGTAAGTATACAGTGTGTAATGTGTCCTTGGCTTGTCTTCTTGACAATATCAAGGCATTAGTGTCTCTGTAAATCTTAGGTTGTACACAAGCCAGGCCTTTTAAAAAATTCATGAAACAGGCTGTAATGCATTCCCTGGCCTAGTATCAGGATATTGCTGTTTATTAGTAGTCAGTTGATTGATATAATTATATTTAGTTTCCAGACATAGTACAGCACCCTTTACAAAAGTCCAGTGCTATGATCACTAAGCTGATATCAGTAATATTTGATTGAACAAGATTGAACAAGATGTTTGCAAGCACAAAAAATGACTATGTCATTCTCAGACAAAATTTCCGAGCAGAATAGCAATAAAATTATTTTGAAATATTGGACTACTTACAAAGAGAAGAAGTGATCACAAGAAACTAACATCAGTTGGCTAAGTACAAGATTTACCAAAAGCAATTTATATCCTGTTAGATAAGGTGAATGAAGGACTCACGAGTATGTCATTTGCGGCAAGACATTGTCAAAAATTTTCTCTATTCAGTAGGAAACATTGAAACAATTTAAGCTAGATGATGATAGCAATCAGAAGGATTTAACATCTAAAGAAATGATTCCTGATTTCTTAAAGCCTCCTTTCTTTCTCTATTATTTGTCAGTTCTCATCTAGGTACATGCATGGGCAAGACAAATTGTGAACAGTGAAGTATAGGAAGACCTAAAGGGAGTGCTCAGGTGGCTCAGTGGCAAAATATCTGCCTTCAGTGCAATGATCCCTGGGTTGGGAAGATCCCCTGGAGAAGGACGTGTCAAGCCAATCCAGTATTCTTGCCTGGGAAGTCTCATGGACAAAGGAGCTTGGTGGACTACAGTCCATGGGGTCACAAAGAGTCAAATAAGACTAAGCGACTAAACAACAACAAGAATGGAAGTAAAAACATTGCGCACAAGGTAAACACAGGGATAGGTAAGAGTTTACAGGAGTAGCTCTGAATACAGTGATGTTTATGAAATGGAACACTTTCCTCTTAGTTATATACGATTAAATCTGACCAGAGGGCTTAAAAACAATGACATCAAGTCATAAAAATCACTTACAATTTGGGTTGTATATTTTGTATATATCTACATTTCTATACGGATTTATTGAGATGAAATTTGAGTCAGCAATGGCACTTGAACAGTGCTACTCATTCTGAATCCCAGATGACCTCTATAATATTGAATTGCAAGAGCTGTGATTCAGTTCAGTTCAGTTCAGTCGCTCAGTCGTGTCCGACTCTGTGACCCCATGAATCGCAGCACACCAGGCCTCCCTGTTCATCTATAATATTGAATTGCAGGAGTCATGATTATTGATGGAAAACTCTGATTTCTAGACAATGGAATTTGCTTCTATTTCTAGATGTTTGAAGTGAAGCTTTATAATTTAAAGAAACTAGCACACTTTTGACTGACATTTGGATTCAAAAGCACATTCCTTTTTTTTTTTTAGTTAAAGACAAAAGTATATAAGATTAATCTCAGAAAACTATTCTTAGTTAAAATTTATTATTGTCTATATATTTCACTAAGAAGTTTACTATAACTTATACAATGTTACATGTCAATTATATCTCAATAAAACTGGGGGCAAAGGATGTTTATTGTAGTTTTCAACTTGGTCAAATTCATTGCGTATGATTCTGATTGTGGTTTTCCATTTGTCTTCCAGCTATATATTCCTTTTACTACCTCATTAAAAAGTACAGTATTAAAATTAGTTCCTTGTCACAATTTTACTTCCTCATTTTGTCATTACGGTTAAACCAAACTTTTACCTCTAGTTCATATTAAACATTTTCTTTTTTCTTTTTTCCTGGGGCCTAAGCTATTATATTTCTCATTGAATTTGAAATATTGGCCTTCTTTTTCAAGTGATTTGTGTAAAAATAATTTTGAGGCCAAGTTATAGTTTTTCTTTTCTAAAACTTTTTCTTCTGTATTCTCCTTCATGGGCATAAGCTCTACAAGGCAAGGCTTCTGTAGAGTAATGTTTTTCCCCAATAGAGTCAGATGTTTTTAATCCTGCAGCAATTTGTATGTTATTTATTATTTATTGTGTCTAGGATTTATTAAATAAATTAAATGGTGAATAAATTGAAAGAAGAGAAACCTTTAAAATTTTTGCTTACACAAAGAAGGGACTGATTTAACTATGTAATCAGCAAATAATTTTGTGATTAATATAACATTATATGATTATACCCAAGCATCTCTTAAAAACCCACAACTTTGCGAGGTTTAAGAAAATCTATTAGTTATAGGAATAAAATTAGTTGCAATATGGAACTGTAATGTGATGTATCAAGAATGAAAACTAAGATATAGGCATTAAAATAAGTTGTAAGAATCAGCCTGTAATTCACAGAAATGCAAAATAATTTTCTCGTTATATAACACACTCAGATTATTTTCAAGTATCTCTTTTCTTTAATAAAAGTTTCTCCCTTAGTTTTCAAATTTCATTTTATTTTGAAAGGCAGTGTGTGACCAATCTTATACTTTTCCTCTCTGTCAAGATTAATGTTTACCAAGATAAATATTATATTTCTTATAGAACAGATAAACTGTAACCCCTGTGAATGTGCATTCTTTCTCTAATAAGACAATGGGGTATCACACCTTCCTTCTGCACCCCTGCCTGCCCTGGCCAGAACCGGTTCACACCTACATGTTGGGTTGTGTTAACTTCGCCTTTGATTCCCAAAATAACACACGGTGTCTGTGCTTGCGGTGCAAGGCTTTGCCGTTTCCAAAAGGCCTGCATTTCCATGGAAACCAGGCAGACAGAAAAGAAAGGATAAGTGCATGAAATCATTCTGTGCTTAGAAACAAAGCTGAACACAGACCAAGGGCCTCATCTGAATTCAGCTTGTGAGAACCAGGACCCACGGTGACCCTGGGCTGCCTAAGGAAAACTTGCTCCCCACTGGCTTCAGCCCATGAGAAAACATTTCTTCTCACTGGAGATGTTTTAAAGGCTAGAAAGGCAGGATTTGAGATCCTAGAGCCTGGATTGTTTCTACCTTCTGCCACTCTTTGGTAACCCGAAGTTCACATTTCCATTCTGTAAAATGCAAAATCTTTTTTTACTCTATTTTTAAATTAATTAACCTATTTTAATTGGAAGGTAATTACACTATTGTGGTGGACTTTGCCATACATCAGTATGAATCAGCCACGGTTGCACGTGTCCCCCCATCCTGAACCCTCTTCCCACCTCCCTCTCCACCCCATCCCATCCCTCTGGGTTGTCCCAGAGCACCATCTTTGAGTGCCCTGATTCATGCATCAAACTTGCACTGGTCATCAATTTTACATATGGTAATATACATGTTCCAATGCTATTCTTTCAAATCATCCCGCCCTTGCCTTCTCCCACATAGTCCATAAGTCTGCTCTTTACATCTGTGTCTCTTTTGCTGCCTTGCATATAGGATCATCGTTGCCATCTTCTGAGCAGCTTATCATCTCAAACAAATGTTTGGTGTTACTTAAATCTGAACAATGCCTTGACATTTTTAGGAAATGCTGTGCTAAATGAAAGATGCTTGCTTACTGTGACTTAATCAAGCAATGGATATTTATCAAATGTCTAAAGAAGACTGGCTATCTACAAGCAGGAAAATGTCTTTTAGTGAGAAACTAAACAACTGTAGATCCAAGGAAAGAAAACTGTGCCCATCTCTACCCTCAGAGCTTCCTAGAGGAGTACGAAATTTTGATTTAACTTATATGGAACACGCTACTAAAACTCTGTGTATATTATGGATGTAAGTTGGTTCTATTTTTTTGTGTGTGCATGAAAACCACCTAACCATTTGTCATTAAGATAGAAAAAAAGCCTACCATGATTGCACGAAATAACAGCGGCTCCTGTTCTCATGTCCACCTGACCCCCATATCCTAGCATTTTTATTACTTCACCTGGATGATAAGATGTAGAAGTTCCAGAGGAGAGACTGCAGATGTAGGTTGGGGTCATTCAGTTTAGGTTTTTCCCTTTAGCCATATCTGATGCTGTGGTTAAAGGATTAGTTGAAAGCCTAATAAACTTATTAATCTGTGTGTGTGTGCAAGTAAGTTATTCTTTTCTGGTGTGGGACAACTATGAGTTTGACAGGGCTATTTTGCCACCAGAATTTAGGTATTATAGCCATGTTAACCTAATTATTCAAGAAGGTGATTGAAATAAGATGGGACTAATTACAAACAGCCATGGAGGCTTTAAGTTACAGACAATCAAATAATTTTTCTTTGCTTCCACACCATCTCTACATGGTTTTCCCCTGGCTCCTCACAGTGGAACACTCATAACCACTTCCAGTTTGATGCCTGATCTGAATTAATTTTCACTCAAATGAAATCAAAGTTTTTAAAAGCCACAAGTAAAAGTCTCATATATGACGTGAAGAGTCTCTACTCCAAAAAGGAAAAGTCAAAGAAGACAAACTTGGTCCAGAGCAGTGGGTAATTGTGTGTGTCACTCAATTTGAAATTTCCTCCAGGTTTCCTGGACTTGTGGAAGATTCTTACGTATCAGAGGGTCCAGTAAACAATGAGAAGTGTAAAAGAACAGCACCAAATAAAGCTCAAAGAGTGGAGGATAGGTCCTGAGAAAGAACATAATAGCATAAATTGTAGTATTCTATCCAACTGGTCATAGTGTTTTTGAAATATGTTAGAGAGCAGAACCAAAGGGAAGACTCATATATGACATTTCAGAGACTGGTACTGTAATGAAAAAAAAATCATATCCATATTGGATAGTGAGAGCAGAATGTATATCCATTTAAAGAACACCTGTAAGACATTTGAATAATCACAAATGATGAGAAAGTGAACATTCGAACCTGAGGTCTCTGAAATTCTCTGGGTACAGGAGATAGTGGTTTGTTGTTTTCAACCTTATTGTGGTGATATGATATTATGAAGTACTTGCTGTTAATCCCTGTGAATCACTAACTCTGTTGCAACCTGCTGCTCCCTGAGAAATTGTCAAGTAAACTAGAGAAAAAAGATATAAGATCATTGGATTTTAATTTTAATAAAGCTTAGCCCATTCACAAGGTTTCCCTGGTAGATTAGCTGGTAAAGAATCTGCCTGCAGTACAGGAGACCCTGGTTCAAGTCCTGGCTGAGGAAGATCCACTGGAGAAACAATAAACTACTCACTCCAGTATTCTTGGGCTCCCCTGGTTGCTCAGATGGTAAAGAATCCTTCTGCAATGCGGGAGACCTAGGTTCAAATCCTGATTTGGGAAGATCCCCTGCAGGAGGGCATGCAACCCACTCCAGTATTCTTGCCTGGAGAATCCCCATGGACAGAAAAGCCTGGCAGGCTAAAGTACATGGGGTCTCAAAGAATCGGATATGACTGGGCAACTAAGCATAGCACAGCACACTCTATCTAGCAAAGTAGTGCTCAAAATTCTCCAAGCCAGGCTTCAACAGTACCTGAACCAAGAACTTCCAGATGTTCAAGCTGGATTTAGGAAAGGCAGAGGAACCAGAAGTCAAATTGCCAACATCCATTGCATCATAGAAAAAGCAAGAGAATTCTAGAAAAAAAATCTACTTCTGCTTTATTTTCTACACCAAAGCCTTTGACCTTGTGGATCACAAAAAATTTTGGAAAATTTTTAAAGAGATGGGAATACCAGACCACCTTACCTGCCTCCTGAGAAATCTGTATGCAGGTCAAGAAGCAATAGATGCAATCAAACATGAAACAATGTACTGGTTCCAAATTGGGGAAGGAGTGTGTCAAGGCTGTATACAGTCACCCTGCTTATTTAACTTATATGCAGAGTACATCACGTGAAATGCTGGGCTGGATGAAGCACAAGCTGCAATTTAGATTGTCAGGAGAAATACAAATAACCTCAGATATGTAGATAACACCACCCTATGGCAGAAAATGAAGACTAAAGAGCCTCTTGATGAAAGTGAAAGAGGAGAGTGAAAAAGTTGGCTCAAAGCTCAACATTCAGAAAACTAAGATCATGGCATCTGGTCCCATCACTTCATGGAAAATAGATGGAAAAACAATGGAAACAGTGACAGACTTTATTTTTTAAGCTCCTAAATCACTGCAGATGCTGACTGCAGCCATGAAATTAAAAGACACTTGCTCCTTGGAAGAAAAGTTATGACAAAAGTAGATGGCATATTAAAAAGCAGAGACATTGCTTTTCCACAAAGGTCCATCTAGTCAAAGCTGTGGTTTTCACAGTAGTCATGTATGGATGTGAGAGTTGGACTATAAAGGAAGCTTAGTGCCGAAGAATTGATGCTTTTGAACTGTGGTGTTGGACAAGACTCTTGAGAGTCCCTTGGCCAGCAAGGAGATCAAACCAGGAAATCAGTCCTGAATATTCATTGGAAGGACTGATGATGAAGCTGAAGCTCCAATACTTTGGATATCTGATGTGAAGGGCAGACTCATTGGAAAAGACCCTGATGCTGGGAAAGATTGAGGGCAGGAGGAGAAGGGGACGACAGAGAATGAGATGGTTGGATGGCATCACTGACTCAATGGACATGAGTTTGAACAAGCTCTGGGAGTTGGTGAAGGACAGGGACGCCTGGAATACTGCAGTCCATGGAGTCACAAAGAGTCAGACACGACTGAGCAACTGAACTGAGCTGACTGAACAGGAAGAAGAAAGTCGCCTTTTCCTGACAAGGACTCAGCCAATGAAAAGTTAAGGAATCTTTGTATGCAATAGCCCTCCCAACTTCCTTTTTGCCTCTATAAAAGTGTTCTCCTTCCCTTGCTCTGAGGGGACTTAAGATACAGTTAAGTCCAAGACTGAGGATTTTGAATGGCCATTCTTTGTTTATTCCCAATAAATCCACCTTTCCTGGAGAAATATCTGGCAGCTTATTTGTTTCAGGTCAACACTGATTATTTCTACCTACCCAATACAACATGACTTCTTAGGGTAGATGACCACCTTTACCCCTAGAGGTTGCATCACATCTTCAGATTCCAGCTCATCCTATGGCATTATATGCACCCTCAGAAATTTATACTGATCTCTGGGGAAAAACAGAACAAGCGATGGAAAAACCTAGATATATTGTGATCACCTGGAGTTGACTAGAGCTAATATTGTTTCTCCTTGTATGAACACAGTTGACTTATAGAAAAATAAGTTACATTATTTGAGTAAGTTTGTGATTTTGAAATTTTATGCTTGCTACTTATTATTTTATCTACATTAACCAGTTGTTTAATTTTGTCTTAGCTACTTGGATTTTTTTGGGCTCTTATAATCTTTTAATAAATTGTGCAAAATACCTTCACTAACTGAAGGCATACAGTGGATCTATATTTACCATATTTTATGCAATTTCTGGGGGAAAATATAATATTTTCAAAGTATAACATTAATGAGTATTTCAAAATTCTTAGCTTGAATTCTGAGCAAGTTTAACGAAACATTAATTGCATATAGAAAACACACATATGTCTCTTTTGGAATCATTCCAATACTGTATCTTTTTTCCTTTTGATAATAAGCAATCTTTTTCTCTAGATTTTAAAATGTGTTGATGCACATATACTATTTACTCATTTTTTCAGTCTTTCCCTCACTCATTCATGCACCTTTACAAATTAAAATTATTTAAGGAGAAACATTTTTATTTCCTTAGGATAAAGGAAAAAGATAAGATTCTCCAAAACACAGGTAGGATCACTGGATTAAGATATTTCATTTACAAGTGAGGTAATAAGATACCCTACATAATTCATACTATTTACTTTAAAAGTTTTAAATGTGTTTGAAAAATTGCAAGACTTTGTTTATTGTTTAAACTAAGTTGAATAATAAAAAACAAATTTTGATAAAAGTAATATAGAGTGATTTTCTTGGAAGAATGTTATTTACTTTTTGACAACTTGAAAAAGATGTTTTGTTATCTTCTCTTTCTTTCACACTTCTTTATCCTTGTACATAAAAATTATAATTTTTTTAATTGGGATTTCTTTGGGAGGAATGATGCGAAAGCTGAAACTCCAGTACTTTGGCCATCTCATGAGAAGAGTTGACTCATTGGAAAAGACTCTGATGCTGGGAGGGAATGGGGGCAGGAGGAGAAGGGGACGACAGAGGATGAGATGGCTGGATGGCATCACTGACTCAACGGACGTGAGTCTGAGTGAACTCTGGGAGTTGGCGATGGACAGGGAGGCCTGGCGTGCTGCGATTCATGGGGTCGCAAAGAGTCGGACACAACTGAGCGACTGAACTGAACTGATAGGCTCACTGGAAACAGAAAAAAAAAATATAAAAAAGTCTTTTTTTTTTAATTTTTTGATTACAGTGGATGTGCAATGATTTCTTACAGCAGTCATCAGTGTTCATATATTGTCATCATCAGCAGCAGCAGCATCATAAACATGTATTTTCCACCAAATTTGTTCCTGGAAAGATACAAGGGTACTGAAGAAGAGAATCTAGGCCAAGAGGAAGAATAATCCTTACAAATAGATTTGACTCAAAAACTTTGCTTGGAAACTAGTTTACTCATTAAAAAAGAGACAGATTTAATTTTAATTAGAGTAGCATATAATGGTAGAACATTTGATCTAAACAGTGACAAAACTCAAAATTAATACTACAATTAAAGGAATTTTAAAGCATGTTCAAAATGCATCAACACACACACCTGCAGCAGTGCCCTGAGCATCACAGCAAGCATCTACATTGCTGTTTTTATATTGATTAAGAACAGTATGTGAAGGTTCTCTATTTTTTTGGGGGGGAGGGAATTTTTTTTTATTGGAATATAAACATTGCTTTACAATGTTCTGTAAGTTTCTGCTACACAATTAAGTGAATCCACTGTAAGCATACGTGCCCACTCCCTCTTGGACCTCCCTCCTACTCCCACTCCCATCCCACCCATCTGAGTCATTGAAAAGAATTATTCTGTAACACTAAGACTGTGATATTATTGATACAAAGCTTTTTTTTTTAAACAACCATCTGTTCTTTATTGACAAAGCTATAAAAGTATCATAAACAGAAATTGGCTGTATCTTTACATAATTGCTTCCATAATTTAAAAACATGCCCCGAACTAAATACGTAGTAGCAGAATGTTCTAAAATAGAGTCAAATATTTAACATAGTTTTATAGAAAGAAAAAATCAATTAAATATTAAAGAATTTTAAAAAAGTACTTGTCAATTTTATTTTCCAGTTTAAACATGTAGATGTTTGTCCCAGGGTCATGACATATTGTTTTAAGTGATGACTTCTGACAGCTCTATATTTGACACATGCCAAATGTTATAAGTGTCTTCAGGCTTTAATAAGTGCAGTATTTCCTCTACATGGGAGCTATGTGGTATAAGAAGCACTAGAGTTAATCTTTGAAGGGCAAGTTTCATGACCTGGTCATGAGGTTGACCACTTAGATGCATGTCACCTTTCCCTTCCCAGCTAAACTGAAATACACCCACTTCTTTGGGTTACTTGGTCAGTTAAATAAGAATATATATTAGGACAATTATTCTATACAATATTATTTAACAGTTTTATTAATCTATATATTTTGTTGTTAAAATATCTAATATATTTCTACTAATAAGTTATCCATGCCATATGTTTACCTGGTAGTTACTGATTAATTTAGCTAGTATATATTTTTATAAATATAAATAATAAATATAAAATATAAAAATATAAATAATTAAAAATATAAATAATTTTAAGTTATTTTAGAATTTTTCAAATGATTTGTTTTATTTTAATTTCTTTATAAACTTTTTTAAGCTTTTACTTTTTTTTTTTTGTATCAGAAGTTGTCTAACCTGGCTTGTTCTCAAAAATATGACTGCTATGTCTCATTCTTTTCTTCATCTTTCTTGAGTTTGTTGTATATAAATTGCTAATTTTCAGCACCTTCCCTAAGAATTTATTATTTTTTTAATTCTTAAAGCTACATTTCCTTAAATTAAACTTTTACAGAACTGGAAGAGATCATGAGGAAGGAAAAATGGCAGCATGCTTTGGTGATAATTTATCTTCTGCAATGTATCAACACGGTCAAGTTTCTTGTTCAACTAACCATACTGTTATATTAAATTAAAGTAAGAATTATCCAATAGTCTAATTTTAAATCTCACATCTTAATTTTGTACGGAAACTCAGGAAAATTCATTTTTCTTTCTCCTTCATAAACAGAGATAACTTCTCCTTTTATGTTTATTGCTAAAGGAAGAATTGGGTTGTTCAGCAGATGTCACTAGAAGGCTGTTGCACTGCCATTTTATGTTTATATAGTCTTACTAGCAAAGCTGAAATACAGATGTTTTCAGTTGCTTTAATGTTAGACATATTTTAATGTCTCAATTTTAAGTGAAAATAGAAGAGAAAAATAGACGTCTTTCAAATAAAAATAATTTAAGATAAAGAAACACAATTAATACACCATCATTGTGGTATTTTTTAGATGGCATTCCGGGAGTTGGTGATGGACAGGGAGGCCTGGCCTGCTGCGATTCATGGGGTCTCAAAGAATCGGACATGACTGAGCGAATGAACTGAACTGAACTGAACTGAACTGAAATGTGTATTAACATAATGCAAGTCCCAATTAAATGATCACAGAAACTCAAGCTGATCAACATTACTTAGTAAATAGTGAAAAGTAGATTTAATGGCTTGTTTTCTGTTATGTTATTAAAGAAATGTTTGTTGACGTATTTGCTGTTTCCAAACTGTGTCATGAGAAAGAAGACATGACTTGTCTGTTGGGCTTTTTGGTTTAGAACAGGAAATTCATGGAAACAGCAAGTTGACTCTATGGTCCCTTATCTTCAGAAAATTCTCCTTAAACTTTAATTTTTATGTTGCTATCTCCACTTAACATTCCTTTTTAATTTTGTTAATCATCATTATCTTAGGTTTCCACAAAGGTCGCAGTCAACAAGTTCTCTTGAGTGGTTACAATCTTCTCATTTTAGTAACATGAAACACATGTGCACTTCTTGGACTGTTGTTAGGATTCTCCTTGGTTTGTTCTCCCAGAAAAGGCATTCTCAGTTCTTGAGTTCTTTTGTTCTTCATTACTTGTAATGTCTCTTTGTCATCTAGTTCCTGCACTGTGAGTTCAAATTGAATTGATTTATTTTTTCCATTACTAATGATATAAGTAGCTGAGTGTTGGCTGTGCTCTAGCCTCATTCCACTGCTCAGGTAGCTACCACACTGCTGTTTGTTGTTCCATCGCTCAGTCATGTCTGACTTTGCAGCCCCATGGACTGCAGCACACCAGGCTTCCCTGTCCTTCACTAGCTCCCAGAATTTGCTCAGATTCATGTCCATTGAGTTCATGGTGCCATCCAGCCATCTCATTCTCTGTCTCCCCCTTCTTCTCCTGCCCGCAATCATTGGTAAATCATTACCAATGATTCTGCTCTTCACATTGAGTGGCCAAAGTATTGGAGCTTTAGCTTTAGCATCAGTCCTTCCAAGGAATATTCTCAATCCTTTAGGATTGACAGGACTCCTTGCAGTCCCAGGGACTCTCAAGAGTCTTCTCCAATGCAACACTTGGAAAACATCTTTACATTCCAGCTCTCACTTCTATACATGACTACTGGAAAAATCATAGCTTTGACTATATGGGCCTTTGTCAGCAAAGTGATGTCTCTGTTTTTTAATATGTTGTCTAGGTTTGTCACAGCTTTCTTTCTAAGGAACAAGTGTCTTTTATTTTTTATTTTTTAAATTTAAATATTTATTTTAATTGGAGGCTAATTACTTTACAATATTGTATTGGTTGATGTATAGCAAGTGTCTTATAATTTCATGGCTGCAGTCAGTATCTGCAATGATTTTGGAGCCCAAGAAAATAAAATCTGTCACTGCTTCACCTTTTCCCCCACACTCCTTTAAATGCCTTATTAGCCTGGGTAGGCCCACTGTGCTCATATCTTGGTAGCACAGCACTGCATATATACTTTCAAAATCACTCATGAAAAGTCCAGTGCAAATACTCCTTGTCTGGTTTCTTTCGTGAGTAGCTCTGTCCCAGGATTCAAGATTACTATTATCCTGACAGTTACTCTCAATAACTGCTTCCTAACATCTCCAGGGAAAACAAAGAAGGAACGAAGGCAAAGTGGGCCAGAAATGGGTCAAGATCTTGACCATCTTACTCAACACACCCTCTCACCATTCATTAGCCAGAAAATACCAAATATCTCTGCTTCAAGCAAGAGGACTGAGAAATGCAATACAAATTACATTTTCCGTCTTCATATTCCTAGATTTTTGTATTATAAAGCACACAGTGCAAAAACAATAGTCAGCTTTCCTCATGACATTTTAAAAACTATCCATTGTCCTACCCAAAGTACAAAATATTAGGTTTTATGCTTCCATTTGTAAGATTTTAAGATATAAACAATAGCATTATAGCTCAAACCTGCTAAGAATGGAAGTTATCAAAATATATTCTAGAAAATTTAGTGTTAAAATGCATTACTGTAAAAGATTCTTTATCTATTAAAATTTTCTATTAAATGTATACTGAATTTATAAATGAATAAACTTGTCTAACAGACTGAATATTGGTTTGGGGTTTGAAATGTGATAATATGGTTACATTTGTACAGTCTATTATGACGATCATGCTGATTCTCTGGGGACACAATTTTGTCAGCAATTATTTCTTATGGACGTGAATTTGAGCGAACTCCAGGAGATAGTGAAGGACAGAGGAGCCTGATGTGCTGCAGTCCATGGGGTCTCAGAGTCTGAAAGGACTTAATGACTGAACAACAACACAATGCTTTTCTCAGTCATTCAGGCTTCTGTCGATCACACTGAGGCCCATTTTACGTCACTTTACCTCCTCTAGCATTTTATATATTTCTGTCTTTTTATTATTTATATCTACCAGAAATTGGCTGTACTATCATACTTCATTTTAAAATGATTTAAATTGCCAAAATATATACAGTGATGCTTGATGTCATTTACATTAAATTATCAGCTTGATAGCCACGTCAATAATGTAATTTTAAATTCTATGTGTTACTTGATAGAACTAAAAAAGCTGGGACATATATAGCTTCATGGAAATTGTTTTACTTGATGTATATTTTAAAATACGTAGTTCTGTGCATCTGTTTGAAATAAGTTTGACTATATATGCCTATGTATATGTGTGTGTATGTGTGCCACATATATATATATATATATATTTACAGATAATAAAGCAACAGGGTCTATTAGTATTGTTTTCTCTCTGCGTGTCAAAGAAAGTCAGCACTCATGGGGGACACTGCCTACTGCATTTTATGCACTATAAGAGAAATTGGGAAAAATATTCCTGTTTTCCCCCTAGTTCAGAAACATAAAACAATTTGTAAACTATTATCACTATGAAGAAAAATGAAGTGCTTGCTCTGTCTTGCATTTAGCTGATCTTAGCTTAAGTATCATATTGCTGATGTTGAAGAGAAGATACTTTCTTTTAACTGCTCTAACTTGGATAGTCTCCCAAAAGAAAAATGGAAAGAAAAGGCTTGCGGTTTTCTACCCTGCGTAAGTCTCCTCTGCTTACAGAAGCCTGCAAACCTGGTCCTGGCAATGGAGCAATGATCATGATGCTCTCCTGAGGTCTTGTTGCCATGCAGGTGGGAAAATGGTGTGGCTCTCTGTTGCCTCTTCAGGAGAGTTAGAGCCTCCCTCAGTTCATGGTACGAATACATAATCATTTTTCTGAAGCAGATCGAGCCAGAGAGAAGAAACTGAACTCTTTGACCTCAGTTCACATAGTGTAAATACATGTATAAAAAGTACTTTTGGAATGTCTATCTTCAAAACATCTACACAGATACAGATATAGATAGATAGTAGAGACACATATCTGATGACAAAGGAATCGTTTAAATATTGATGTGCATCTTTACATATTTTCATATCTATTTTTTTTATGTCTCCAGAATTAGAGGGTCAATTTGTTTCCCTAAATGCTTTTTAAAAATTTTGTTTATTTTTTAATTGAAGGATAATTGCTTTACAGAATTTTGTTGTTTTCTCAACAACAAAATTTTTCAACATGAACCAGTCATCGGTATACATATGTTTACTTTTAACAACTATTTTGGGCAACATAATTATGTCTGGCTAACTGATGAGAAGAACAAATACCATATTCTCAGGATGAGAATTCATAAGTGGAAGAAATGGGATTTGAACCCAAGTCAGCAAATTCTCTACTATATACAATGAGTTATACTTTCAGGCTGAATGGTATTCACGATGCTACTTTCTAAGGGCTTCTCAGGTGACACCTGAGAAGAGACGTGGGTTTGATCCCCGGGTCAGACAGATCCCCTAGAGTAGGACATGGCAACTTGCTCTAGTACTCTTGCCTGGAAAATTCCATGGACGGAGGAGTCTGAGGGGGCAACAGTACATGGAACTGCAAAGAGTCAGATGTGACGGAATACACACACACACCTCCCATACACACACATACCTCCCATACACACACACACCTCCCATACACACATACCTCCTATACACACACACACCTCCCATACACACTTTGTAAACTGAGAAGATTGAGAAGCCCTGGGGAGGAACTATATGCACTTAGGAAAAATATTATTCTGGAAAGATGCCTATTCACAGTGAATCACTCATAGGAAGACAAAATTGATACTTGATGGATACAGTGATTCTTACATACTTTTCTCTAAAGCAAAACACAAGAAGAAACTTTAAAAGTTATAACACTCCAGTGTCACTTCTGAAATTACTTCTTCCAGAGGTAATATATCTAAAAAGTACAAAAATACAGTAGCAATGCATAGCAGAAACTGTTTTAGATTCTTGAAGCTAATAAAAACATTTGACTTTGTACACCTAAATGTCTTTAATTTTTGAAATAATCACCTCCAAAATTTGGATTTTAATTTTAAAAAATGGATTTAACAAATGTAACCAAGGAACCCAACTGTTACATTTTTATTTAACCTCTTTGTGTTTTAATATATACATAGATAAGTATGTATATATTATCTTCCCTGGTGGCTCACCTGGTGGCTCAGTGGTAAAGAATTCACCTGGCAAGTAGGAGACTGGAGTTGGATCTCTGGGTCAGGAAGATTTCCTGGAGAAGGAAATGGTAATGCACTCCAGTATTCTTCCCTGGGAAATCCCACAGACAGCGGAGCCTGGCAGGCTATACTCCAAGGGGTCACAGAAGAGTCTGACATAACTTAGGGACTAAACAACAACAACAATATATAATTATTTATTACATTTATAAAACTAAATAAATGATATTATACTTTTATTAACATGTTAAAGATCAGAAGATTTAAATCAAACATATTATTCAGGGATCTTCCATCTTCTAAGTCATTTTAAAAATTATATTCTCTGTTTTTAATTGTGTTTCAATAAAGAAGGAACTTATGTGCACTCCAACAGAAATTAACATATAGTAGATTTGCTGTGGGCAGGATCTATTAGCTTTGAGTTCTCAGATCTTTGATAGAAGCTAGAAACTCAGGAAAGGAAACTTGTGGCCATCATAAGTCCATATCCTTGAAGTATAAGTGTGTTTGTTCATTCTAAATGAGTCAGAAAGATGAAAGGGCTAGTTTATGGAACATTTTCTTGCTTCTTATTCTCATGGAATATGCGTTTATCTGTTATATATTAATTATTTTGTCCAGTTAAATTGTGGCTCTAGGAAATTTATCATGGTAATGGTTTTTAAAACATATAGGGTTAAGTTATGTGATTTTGGAATATATCTCTAGAAATGCATTCAGGCCACCACATGTGTCAGAAATCTAGAGAGTCACTAGAGACTGGAGCCATATACCATTTTACAACGTGAAAGAAATTTCTGCAGAGAAGCAGAGGCTTGAGCAAAAGAAATTCTTCTGCCAACAAGGCAATTTGGCAAAGTGATTCACTTGTCTCCAGGTATATTCAAATGAACTAAAGCCCCATAAAAGAGTGTATCATTCTTTATTTCTATTTTCAGAGTGTTCAAATCTATGAACTGCTGAAGTAGTATCCTGGCTGTATTATGTTTGCATGCTAAGTCGTTTCCATTATGTCTGACTCCGTGACTCTGGATTGTAGCCCACCAGGCTTCTCTATCTGTGGGATTCTGCAGGTAAAAATACTGGAGTGGATTGGCATTCCTTTCTCCAGGGAATCTTCCCGACCCAGGGTTGGAATCCACATCTCTTATGTCTCCTTCATTGGCATGTAGGTTCTTTACCACTAACTCCACCTGGAAAGCCCTGGCTTTATTACAAATTATTACAAAACATATGTACTCTTTATATATTAGAATTTACATCATTAGTGTCCTCTTCCAAGTAGAGTCTATAAATCTGACCTACAATGCCTATTTAAAATATTTCTGAATTTTTTATATAGTTTATTTAAAAAAAAACATGAAAAGAATAACTATGTGTTTGGATATTATAGTTGGATATATTTGGATATAATATAAATTAAGCAACTATACTATAGTTGCTTAAGGGCTTTTTGAGCAGAAATATTTAGGTTTTACTTATTAGAAGAATCTTGTTTGAGGACTGTGAAATCAGAATAAGAACATCTATACAGTAGATTCTTAAATTGATGTTAATTTAATTCATTCATGAAAAATACATGGACTAGTTGTCAAAATGCAGATCCCTAGGCTCTGAGTCAGTCCTACTAAATCTAATGCTCTGTGAATGTAGATTTGAAAATTTAATTTAAAAGAACATTTCCTTTTTTAAAAAAAATTTATTTTATTTAAGAGCATGTCCTATGTAATTCTCATTAAAACACTGAAGTTTGATAAGAATTGATATTTTTTCCTTTTTCCTACTTGATGAAGCCTAGTATAGCATGTTTTTTTTTTTTTGCACTGGAGGGTAAATTAACAACAATAAAACCCACTACACACTCAAAAAAACACAAAAAACAAAAACACTGAATTTTAAGAGCCTCTAGCTTATCCTATCTAGTAAGGTTGCAAAATATTTCATGTAACATTGGGAAAATGTTTCATGTATAAATATATATATAGCATATCTTTGGTACAGATATCACACTTTATGAGATGTACATTTATAAGTAGTTTTTAAAATCAATGATCAGGTTATATATCACTTGAATTAACATACCATAAAATATCATCATCATTTTAGGTCCATACATAACAATCAAAGAAATAATTATGCTTTCTATACATTTAACTCAATGTAAAGCTAATTTAAAACTTCACAGATAGTTATTTCAAGTTTGAGTTATTTGTAAAATTACCTTAATGTCTATTTCAAGGATTGATTTAATCCTTATGACATGAATTCAACGAATATTTATTAAATAGATGAATAGGACAAAATTGGACATTATATTTTGCCTTTTAAAATGTTAAGCCAAAATATTTCCATGTGTTTCTATTGAAAGTTAATTGTAAGTACTTCATTCTATTCCATAGTAAATTTATTTGTTGTTCATTGAACTGTTTGAATGTCTGCCATTGGAGTTTTTACTAGGAGGACTATTGTTTAACATTTCATACTGAATTAGCATAAGTCTCTGATAAAGAATATTAAATTTCCTCTCTTTATTCAATTTTTGGATTTTAAAAGGCTTAATGTTTACTTAGGAAAGTATCTCTCAACTTCCAGATGAAGTGTTTCTGCCTAGACCACTAGGATTTGCCACAAGGATGAGAGATTCATGGTTGCTGGTAAAAAGTTTTTATGACTGAAATGATGCTTGCAAACCTCAAAAACAAGAGTCCACTTATGAATGTGGAATTGGATCCAGTTATCCAATGTGAATTGGATCCATATGCCTGCCAACTGAGGAAAATATAGAAAATGAAATCAGATTGGAAAGATTGCATTTGATTGTGGCAGCAGGAAAAAACTCTTTGCAGCTTTCCCAAAGGCAAATGAGCTGCACTTGAGGACAATTGCTTTATGCACTAGGATTCTTATCTGTGGTGCTATTTAAATAAGAGTGGGCATGGTTATCTGCCGAGTTCCTCTGAAAAAATTTCAGTTACTTACTTGTGGCTCAAAGAGCTAACTTTGAAAGACAACGTGCTTAGGAAATTATGTCTCAATGTTGAATTCAACAAGAAAAAATATTTTGACTTCTCTGTGTCCTTGCACCATTATTTTCAAACTATTTTCCAGACTTAGCCATTTATCTACCTGAGCAGCAGATTGCTCAAATAATTATCATTCATAATGTGGCCACAGGGTCTTTTAATCTTTTAATTGACTACTCTAGGAATTGTACATACATCAAAGGGTAACATTACAGGGAATAAAAATGCCTCTTAACATAGAGATTGCATTTAAAAGATTGTTTTTCTTTTTCTTCTTCTAGTACTTTCTCATTCTGACATCTAAAATTGCTTTTCCCTAACCTGTCAACAGGTTCACGTACAACATAGCTAAATGACTTTCCTGGCATTTGAGGAACTGATGAAGTTCAGTTTGCAATGAATTATAACATTAAAGAAAAAATAAGTACAGCTAAGATCCCCACATTCCACGGTTTTGCTGGATTGTTTTTCCAAAATAAAGATGAACCTCTAAAGGTCCCAATTAAAATGGAAATAGAGGGAAAAAGATTTTTCTCTTTGCTTTTATTCTGTGAACCTGTGAAATCATAAATGAAGTTTACAGAATTATTACATGGTTACAGTGCTTCACACTGCCTTCTTTATTCCCTCCCCCCACCCCCCGCCCCCCTCCCCGCCAGGATAAGCCTTGGCACAGCTGAATAATCAAGCTGTTTCTGCTTTTCATGAACTTTCTGAGGAGTGAAAAGTGGTACTCTTCTACAAATGTGAGTTTTCTAAAAAAAGTTAATTCTGAAATTAATTTTGGTATCTGAATGAATGAATAAGTGAATCACAAGATTTTAAATCTTCAGTTCGTTCAGTTCAGTTGCTCAGTCGTGTCTGACTCTTTGTTACCCCATGGACTGCAGCACACCAGGCTTCCCTGTCCTTCACCAACTCCCATAGCCTACTCAAACTCATGTCCATAGAGTCAGTCATGCCATCCAACCATCTCATCCTCTGTCTTCCCCTTCTCCTCCTGCCTTCACTCTTTCCCAGCTTCAGGGTCTTTTCCAATGAGTCAGTTCTTCACATCAGGTGGCCAAAATATTGGAGTTTAACTTTAGCATCAGTCCTTCCAATGAATATTCAGGACTGATTTCCTTTAGGATAGACTGGTTGGGTTTCCTTGCAGTCCAAAGGACTCTCTAGAGTCTTCTCCAACACCACAGTTCAAAAGCATCAATTCTTTGGCACTCAGCCTTCTTTATGGTCCAAATCTCACATCCATACATGATTACAGGAAAAACCAAAGCTTGGATTTGATGGACCTTTGTAAGAAAAATGATATTTCTTCTTTTTAATATGCTGTCTAGGTTGCTTATTGCTTTTCTTCCAAGGAACAAACACCTTTTAATTTCATGGCTGCAGTCACCATCTGCAGTGATTTTGGAGCCCCCTCAAAAATAGTCGGTCACTGTTTCCATTGTTTCTCCATCTATTTGCCATGAACTGTTGGGACCGGATGAATGATCTTAGTTTTCTGAATGTTGAGTTTTAAGCCAACTTTTTCACTCTCCTCTTCTCCTTTCTCCAAAAGCTTTTTAGTTCCTCTTCAGTTTCTGCCATAAGGATGGTGTCATCTGCATATCTGAGGTTATTGATATTTCTCCTGGCAATCTTGCGCTTCAACTTGTGCTTCAACTTCAATTCCAACTTGTGCTTCATCCAGTCCAGCATTTCTCATGATGTATTCTGTATAAAAGTTAGATAAGTGGGTGACAATATACAGCTTGGATGTACTCCTCTCCCAATTTGGAACCAGTCTGTTGTTCCATGCCTTGTTCTAACTGTTGCTTCTTGACCTGCATACAGATTTCTCAGGAGGCATGTTAGGTGGCCTGATATTCCCATCTCTTGAAGAATTTTCCACAATTTAAATATTAACCTATGGGAAACAATGTTCATAGAATTGTTTGAAAAAGTCCAAGTGTCCACTTTATGTTCAATAACCACAAGTATGATGGTCATGCTACATTTTAGATTTGTTGTTACACAACAGGACAGAAATAAATTGAATTCCAGGTAGTGGCTAGTTTATTTCCATTTGGTAATGATAATTCTTTGACAGTAACATTTAGATTTCACCAATTATTCTTGATCCATTATCATCATATAACATTCAATAGAAAAATTAATTTCTCCCTCTAATCTTATAAAATTTACAATTATAGATATAACATATTTATGTAACTGATGGAAAATATCTTGATGAGGACAGACTTTTTTAGAGACTGAAATTCAAGATTTATATGACAGAAAGTTTTTCACCAAATATTTTGTTGTTGTGTGGTAGTCATTCAGTTGTGTCTGACTCTTTGTGACCCCATGGACTGTAGCCTACCAGGCTTCTCTTTCTATGGGATTCTACAGGCAAGAATAAAGGAGAGTTTAGCTTTATCCTTCTCCAGGGATCTTCCTGACCCAGGGATGTAAACCAGGTCTCCCACATTGGAGGCAGATTCTTTGCTGTCTGATTATAACTCCATAAAATTCTGCTTTCTTCTAGTCTATGGCCACTCATTTTATTTGCTTTTATGTCACGATTTTGGTTGGAATTTAAAAATCAAAATAGCAATACCAGAAACAAGCATCAATAGTTTGGTTTGGGACTAGGGTGAAGAATAACATTTGTTTATTTATTTTGCCCCCTGGAATATTGTTACATAAAATTTCAAAAATAACCTTTATAAAAAGAAGTTACAAGATTAAAAACAAATATATATATATGTAACTTTATTTTCAAGTCGCTGACTCTTCAGTTCAAAGCACCAGCTTTGAGGTTTAATCAAAGGAGTGTAGCCTTTGACTTATCTTTGAAGAAACTACAGTGAAGTACATTATAAAAACACTTCCTCAGTGTCAACAGTGAAACTTTAAAGGTGAGAAGTTCGCGTGGAAATACTCAGTAGCTTAAAATAAAACTAACACATAGTTTTAACTACTGACTATAGGCTAGTGAGAGAATATTTCTTTTTTACTCTTCTTTCACCTAAACATATCTTCATCTTCGCATTTAGCAGACATGTAATCAAGTGTTTGTTGAATGAATGTTGAATACAGCAGATCAAGTATTCATTAAAAAGTCATCACCAAGTGACGCTTTACAGGGTACATTATAGAATACAGAATCAGGCCAATTTGCATACAGAATCAGGCTGATTTGCCTCCAAACAGGATGACATTCTCAGCATGATAGTAGGTAAAACCATTGGCATCATTTTCTAGCAAACATTCATAACAAGAGCGTTATTTTAAATCAGGGACATGTTGTGAATGATCACAGTCCAACAGATAAAATCACATTTAGAATATTGAAGTTTATTGTCTATTATGCCACAGAGAAATCAAAGAGAAATTTATTTTCATAAGAAAAATGTCACATATTTATTTTTACAACATTTTAAAGAATCTCATTCCAGAAAGGATTTGAGATGAAAAATCTCTATGAATAAGGGTACAAGGATAGTGATGCTGGGAAAGATTGAGGGCAGGAAGAGAAGGGGGCAACAGAGGATGAGATGATTGGATGGCATCACTGACTCAATGAACATGAGTTTGAGCAAACTCCAGGAGATGGTGAAGGACAGGGAAGCCTGGTGTGCTGTAATCCATGAGGTCACAGAGAGTCAGACATGACTTAATGGCTGAACAACAAGGGTACAGTTTGAACATGTACAGTGAAAAATGAATACTCATTTAACCAACACCACAAGAAAAAAATAGACTATTTCCATTAGCCAAGAAAGTTTGTTCATGTTGCTTTCTAGAAAGCCCTCCAATCCAAGCAAACATTGCCCTAATTTTGTTCATAGATTAATCGGGTTGGCACTAGGCTCATGTCTACAGCTTTGTTTCATGGTTTTTTCATTCAGTGTATTTTGAAATTTTTTTCCTTTGGTACTATAGGTGCATAATAAATTGTCCCAATATAAACTGCATTAAATGAGTACAATCTTTATTATACTCATGAATTCTGTATATGAATCAAAAAGGCCAGTGAAGGTGTTTTAACTCTACTTTGTGATTTCCATAGCCTCAGATGGAAGTTTTGAATGTAGGGATCTCAAATCATTTGAAATCACTCAGAGGTCTTGTGGTTGAGGTTAACTGTTAGCTAGGATCATCAGTTTCTCTCCTTGCAGTTTTCGGTATGTTGTCTCTTTTTGTGTGCTGGTATAGATTTTCTTATATCACCTGAGTTCCTGAGATGATTTTCTCATGCTTAGACTGCATGGGTTCTTGGGAAGTTATGGGTTCTTGGGAAGAAGACTACAGAGATTAAGTGCCATTCTTACCACATTATATCAGTGGTACACATTCTCAACATGACTTACCAGTGATGGTGTTAAATTTTGGCCAGCTCCCTGAATTAATGTCTACTAGATTTTTCCATTGAAAAATTTATTGTCTTCCTTTCCTATATTATACCTTGTGAAAATAAAAGTCATTCAGTCTTGTCCAACTCTCTGTGATCCCATGGACTATATAGTCCATGGAATTCTCCAGGCTAGAATACTGGAGTGAGTAGCCTTTCCCTTCTTCAAGTTATCTTCCCAACCCAGGGATCAAACCCAAGTCTCCTGGATTGTGGGTGGACTCTTTACCAGCTGAGTCACAAGGGAAGCCTAAGAATACTGGAGTGGGAAGCCCATCCCTTCTCCAGCGGATCTTCTCAACCCAGAAATTGAACCGGGAACTCCTACTATTTGATGCAAGACACTAAACTTATCCCACAATCTAGGGGGTGGGAATTAAGCTTTATCTTTGAGGAGGGAGCATTTCCACAATTAATTTGGAATTCTTCAGGAGATTTCCCTCTTCTACATTTATTCAGTCTTTTATTGATATAAGTAGATACTCATGAATTTTATTTCATACTGTGCTAATGATTCTGTTGCTCAGAATTCTTAGCCATTGAAAGCTCTTTCAAGTTGACTACTCCTGTGTCCCTTTGACATATCCACACTCTTTTGTTTTTTAACTACTTTATTATTGCTGTCATTACAAGATACTCCATTCTCAGCTGGTATATCCCCTAGAACCAGCCACCTTTCTAAGGAGCCCTGATTTCTTTCATTGGAGAATAGTGTTAGAATCCAATAGCCTGGCTGAGTTTGCTTATTGCTACTGGGGTGTCATTATTTCTGGACTCTCTAAGCAGTCAAAGTTAAGAAATATATGTGTTTATATATATATACCAGTTCAGTTCGGTTCAGTTCAGTCACTCAGTCATGTCAAACTCTTTGCGACCCCATGAATTGCAGCACGCCAGGACTCCCTGTCCATCACCAACTCCCAGAGTTCACTCAAACCCATGCCCATCGAGTCGGTGATGCCATCCAGCCATCTCATCCTTTGTTGTCCCCTTCTCCTCCTGCCCCCAATCCCTCCCAGCATCAGTCTTTTCCAATGAGTCAACTCTTTGCATGAGGTGGCCAAAGTACTGGACTTTCAGCTTTAGCATCATTCCTTCCAAAGAACACCCAGGACCAATCTCCTTTAAAATGGACTGGTTGGATCTCCTTGCAGTCCAGGAGACTCTCAAGAGTCTTCTCCAACACCACAGTTCAAAAGCATCAGTTCTTTGGCACTCAGCTTTCTTCACAGTCCAACTTTCACATCCCTACATGACCACTGGAAAAACCATCGCCTTCACTAGAAGGACCTTTGTTGGCAAAGTAATGTCTCTACTTTTCAATATGCTATCTAGGTTGGTCATAACTTTCCTTCCAAAGAGTAAGTGTTTTTTGATTTCATGTCTGTAATCACCATCTGCAGTGATTTTGGAGCCCCCCCCCACAAATTATACACATTTATTTATTTCTGTGTCCCTTGGACAGCAAGATGATCAAACCAGTCAATCCTAAAGGAAATCAATCCTGAATATTCATTGGAAGGACTGATGCTGAAGCTGAAGTTCCAATAACTTGGCCACCTGATGTGAAGATCCAACTCATTGGAAAAGATCCTGATACTGGGAAAGATTGATGGCAGGAGGAGAAGGGGGTAACAGTGGATTAGATGTTTGGATAGTGTCACTGACTCAGTGGACATGTTTGAGCAAACTCCAGGAGATGGTGAAGGACAGGGAAACTGGCATGGTGCAGACTATGGGCTTGCAGAGTCAGACATGACTGAGCAACTGAACAGCAACAAAGATATCTATCTGTATGTGTATTAAGGGGGGCATGAATTTATATTGATTTCTTCAGCTGTAATAAATTCCCATTTGGCTTATACTGTCTGTCCTCGCTTACTGATTTATAATCCAGGTGGTGCTAATGGTAAAGAATCTACCTGCCAATGCAGGAGATGCAGGAGACATGTTTGATACCTGGGTCAAGAAGATCCCCTGGAGGAGGAAATGGGAACCCACTCCAATGTTCTTGCCTGGAGAATCCCATGGACAGAAGAGCCTGGCAGCTACAGTCCATGGGGTCGTAAAGAGTTGGACATAACTGAGCACAGCATAGCAGCAGAGTCCAACAGTAAGAAAACTGGCTCTTACCATCTTTCCTACATTTACTTATAGGTTCAATCTCAATATCCATATACAGCAGTTTCATAATTTTTTTTACCCACATACCTATAAGAAATGACTTTACCAACTAAGTTGAATATCATGTAACTATTTTATTTTGGCCTAGATTTTCTAGCCAAAAGATCATTATCCAAAGTTATTTTAGGTAATACTACCCTCCCCATCTCCTTTCAGTAAGATTACATTGCACATTTAAAAAAAAATATTTATTTATTTTAATTGGAGGCTAATTACTTTACAATATTGTAGTGGTTTTTGCCATACATTGACATGAATCAGCCATGGGTGTACATGTGTCCCCCATCCTGAACCTCCCTCCCACCTCCCTCCCTATTCCATCCCTCAGCGTTGTCCCAGTGCACCAGCCCTGAGCACCCTGTCCCATGCATCAAACCTAGACTGGCAATCTGTCTCACATATGATAATATATATTTTTCAATGCTATTCTCTCAAATCATCCCACTCTCTCCCTCTCCCACAGAGTCCAAAACACTGTTCTATACATCTGCATCTCTTTTGCTGCCTCACATACAGGGTCATCATTATCATCTTTCTAAATTCCATATATATGCATTAGTATACTGTATTGGTGTTTGTTTTTTTTTTTTTTTCTGGCTTACTTCACTCTGTATAATAGGCTCCAGTTTCATCCACCTCATTAGAACTGATTCAAATGCATTCTTTTTAATGGCTGAGTAATATTCTGTTGTGCAAATGTACCACAGCTTTCTTATCCATTCATCTGCTGATGGACATCTAGGTTGTTCCATGTCCTGGCTATTATAAACAGTGCTGCAATGAACATTGAGGTACACATGTCTCTTTCAATTCTTGTTTCCTCGGTGTGTATGCCCAGCAGTGGAATTGCTGGGTTGTATGGCAGTTCTATTTCCAGGTTTTTTTAAGTTGCACAGTTTTAATAGAGTAGAATATTTTCGGTTGCAGTTTGGATTTCATTCTGGAATTTCCTAGACCTCCTAATTATTGTTACTTTTTAAATTTTTCATAGATTAAATTTCACCTTTTGTGTTGTGAAGTTCTATGAGTTTCAACAGAGACACTGCTACTACTGTATTATCCTGAATAGTCTCACCGATTGAAAACACTTTCTGTGCCTCACTGGGTCATACAGCTCTTCCAAAACACCTCTGGTGACCACTGGTCTCTTTCCTGTTCCTATAGTTAGTTCTGCCTTTTCTAGAAGGTATCACAAATGAAACCATGGAGTATATAACTTTTTTGGGTCTGTATTTTTTCACTCAGAAAAATGTATTTAGGTCTCCTCAAATGGTTACATGAATTATAGCTTGTTCTTTTTTCATTGCTGATTAGTATTCCATTTAAAGTGTGTACCCCAATTTGTTTATCTGTTCACTAATTGGAGGCCATGTTGGCTGTTTTTAAATTTTAGTGATTATGCATAAAGTTGCTTTGTGTGCCAGTTTTTGTGTGGATACAGATTTTAAAGACAGTTGAACCTAAGAGTGAAACTTCTGGGTTGTGTGTTAATTCTGCATTTGATTCTGTAAGAAACCACCATAACTGTGGCCAAAAGACTGCCATAGTGCCTTGCAACCAGCCGTGCATGAAACCTGTTGTTGCTCCATATTCTCATCAGTGTTTGGTATTTACAAATTTTGTTAGGTATGTAGTGTCTATTTCTGGTTTTAATATACATATTCCTAATGATATATTATGTTGTGAAAGCGAAAAGTGAAAGTTGCTCAGTTGCCTCTGACTCTGCGACCCATGGACTGTGGCCCCCCAGGCTCCTCTGTCCGTGGAATTCTCCAGGCAAGAACACTAGCATGGGTTGCTGTTTCCTTTTCCAGGGGTGCTCCCCAACCGAGAGATTGAACCAGGGTCTCCTTCATTGCAGGCAGATTCTTTACCAGCTGAGCTATGCTTATTTCTCATCTGTGTATTTTCTTTGTTTAAGAGTCTGTAAAGTTCTTTTGCATATTTAATACTTGTTTTAATTTTTCTCTTACTTATTGAATTTTAAAACATCTTTATATATTCTAGATAGAGGTCCTTCATCAGATATATATAATTTGTAAATATTTAGTTCCAGTCTGTCACTGGCCTTTTCATTCTCTTAATAGCATCTTTCAAGAGTAAAGTTTTATTAATATATACAATGAATTGCAATTCAACTTTTTTTCTTTTTTTTAAAATATAAATTTATTTATTTTAATTGGAGGTTAATTACTTTATAATATTGTATCGGTTTTGCCATACATCAACATGAATCTGCCACAGGTATACATGTGTTCCCCATCCTGAACCCCCCTTCCTCCTCCCTCCTTGTACCATCCCTGTGGGTCATCTCAGTGTACCAGCCCCAAGCATCTAGTATCATGCATCGAACCTGGACTGGCGATTTATCTTTTTCTTCCCCCAGTGGAGAATGCTTCTGGTGGTGTACTCATCATGAAACTCAAAATTACACAGATCTTCCTATATATTTTCTTCTAGAAATTTTACAGTTTTGCATTTTAATTTATTTATATTTTCCATCTTGAGTTAGTCTTGTGCAAGATGGGAGGTATGTGTTGAAATTCTTTTTAAAAAATGTATGATGTCCAACCACTCAGGTAGCTTTGTTAAGACTATTCTTTCCCCATTGAATTTCCATTCAGTTCAGCTCAGTTCGTTTCAGTAGCTCAGTCGTGCCTGACTCCTTGTGACTGCATGAATCGCAGCACGCCAGGCCTCCCTGTCCATCACCAGCTCCCGGGGTTTACTTAACCTCATGTTCATCGAATCAGTGATGCCATCCAGCCATCTCATCCTCTGTCGTCCCCTTCTCCTCCTGCCCCCAATCCCTCCCAGCATCAGAGTCTTTTCCAATGAATCAACTCTTCGCATGAGGTGGCCAAAGTATTGGAGTTTCAGCTTTATCAGTCCCTCCAATGAACACACAGGACTGATCTCCTTTAGGATGGACTGGTTGGATCTCCTTGCAGTCCAAGGAACTCTCAAGAGTCTTCTCCAACACCACAGTTCAAAAGCATCAATTCTTCAGCGCTCAGCCTTCTTCACAGTCCAACTCTCACATCCATACATGACCACTGGAAAAACCATAGCCTGGACTAGACAGACCTTTGTTGGCAAAGTAATGTCTCTGCTTTTTAATTAAGACTCTCAAAAACCAGTTGACCACATTTGTGTCAGTGTATTTTTATACTCCCTATCATGTTCAATTTGTCTTTGTGTTTACCCTTTTACTGATATTCTAGACTAATATAATTTTCTAGTAATACTTGAAATCACATAATGTCAGTTCTCCATTAAAAAAATATTCTAGTATTTTACTTTCTTTGACTTTAAGTTTACTGATACCTATAAAATGATTGCTGCAAATTTATTGCTTTTATGTTGAATATACAGATATAACTATCTTTGTTAGCCTGGACAGAGGTTTATCATGAATTAGAAAATATTGAGTCTTTTCCATGAACTTGGATTACTTCTCCATTTATTGAAATTTGATTTGTTTCATTTATCAGGCTTTGGTAATTTTCTGCAAATAAGGCATGCTCATATTTTGTTAAGCTTATATTAAGTTCTTCTCCTTTTTTTGTTAAATTTATTTTTTGTCGAAAGATAAATGCTTTACTGAATTTTGTTGTTTTCTGTCAAACCTAAACATGAATCAGCCATAGGTATACATAGATCCCTTTTAGTTCTTCTTCTTTTTGATGTGGCCCCAAAAGTGTTAGTCCCTAAATTGTGTCTGACTCTATGTGACCCCATTGAGTGTAGCTTGCCAGGCTCCTCTGTCCCTAGAATTCTCTAGGCAAGAATAATTGAATGGGTTACCATTCTCTTCTCCTAGGGATCTTCCCAACCCAGGAGGATGGTACAATTTTTAAAATAGAAAAGTTAGCTTATGACACTTTGGGTGTCTGCCTGGGAATATCCACGTCTTGTTATTTCTTGTTATTATTTAGAAAGCTGAAAAATTTCATCATGAATGATGATCTCATCAACTTTCTAGACTGAATTTTACCTTATCCCCACAAAGACAAATGTTATGTTAAAGCTTATAACAACAACAACAACAGTAATAATGCAACACGGTGACACAAATACTTTGGAATAACTTTAAAATTTTGAGAGAGAGAGAGAGAAATCCTGGTTATAAATATTGCTGAGAAACCAAAGTCAATTAGTGAGGAGAGAAACGTAGGTGGCAAGTTGCCAAAGGCATAAACCCATAAAGTGAGAAAAATTTCTGAGAGTAATTAGAAAATAAATTTCTATGTAAACCAAGTACTCAAAATTTTAGAAAGATGAGTCTGATTTATTTTCCCTGAAGGAAATGGCTTTTCATTTGTATTCAATACTGTAAATATATAAAATATCGTGCACAGATGACTTGCTCTCCGGATGAGGGTGTTCACATTTCCTCATTGTCTTTCTGAGTAGGAGAAATACACCCTCCTTGGGCAGAAAGCTGTATGGCAAATGTGATCAAAGGGCTGATGACTGCAGTTGAGAAGAGCCTCAGAAGTCTGGGAACCTGGTATATTGTCTCAAGTCATTCACATTTAAATGACCTGAAAACTAGAGTTTTCAATTATTCTTTTAGTTCAAGAGAAAACTTCCCTGGCGGTGCAGTGGGTAAGAAACCTCTTGCCAATGCTGGAGACATGAGTTCCATCCCTGCTCTGGGAAGATCCCACATGCTGTGGAGCAGCTAAGCTCATGACCACAATTACTGAGCCTGCGCTCTCGAGACCACGTGCTGCAACTACTGAAGGCCATGTACCACAAGCCTGTGCTCCACAGCAGAAGGCATCGCAATGAGAGGCCCATGTACTGCAATAATGAGTAGCCCTCGCTCACCACAACTAGAGAAAGCTCATGCAAAACAACGAAGACCCAGCACAGCCAAAAATAAACAAAAATTTTAAAAAGAATAAGAAAAAAGAGAAAGTTGCAAGAAGACTTATATCTTTTAGTAATATTATTGCATGACCCATCATATGAGCTTTTAAAATATGTTTTAAACAATCTTGAATGGAAATTGCTATAGGCAACAAAATTTTCGGTTAATGCCCTGAATTTTATACACTTAATAGTCATGGCTAATGTGTACTAACAGTAGGATAATCAACTGTCTCAGTTACCTGTGACTGAGAAAGATCCTAGTCGTGAGATTTTCAGTGCTACAAATGGGAAAGTCACAAGGAAACTGGGACAACTGGTCACTCCAGTTGGCACTTACCATGTCCAAGGTACTTACTGCATCTCTCCACATTTAATACATCCATAAACCACGTATAGTATCTATGAGGACTGTAACCATGGAGTGTGAATTCAGGGCCTACTTTCTTTCTCATGTTGGCACATAAATTTGCAACTTTGGAGATTGGGTATAGATAAATGGGAAGAACATAGCACTCATTTGTGTTAGCTGCCTGGACTATTACTATTCTATTTTTCATCCAAAATGAATCAAAGGAAGCAAAATAGGTGGCAAGGGAAAAATACACAGGGGTGTTAGACTATGTGTGCTTCTACCAATATAGATGGATTGAGTTCATCCCAAACAGGGTTCTCTGGGAAGCAGCTGTCTGTGATAGATATTAGTGGGCAGAGAATTGTCTGAGAGTGAATACTAGTGGACAGAAAAACAAGGAAAGAGGAGAAGACCCTGGGAAAGGTTAGGCTGACATGTCGTTCAGACAATCCCCAGCTGGCCTCATAGACACTGTGAAGCTGAAATAGTCAATAGTAGTAGGCTATGATGGAATGAGGGTCCAGAAATGAGTCACCTGTGAAATTAGAATGACAACTTCCATGAGACTAATATACATAATGTAGACTAATTAGTCACTTGACAGAGTGATGCACTTAGAGAAGGGGAAATAAAGCAGGGTTGCCTGCTGAAAAAGCCCTCTAGAGTTTGGAGAATAAGACCACATTTCTGAAGGCCTATCTGTGCAGCACATAGCCAGGACATGGAAGCAACCTAGATGTCCATCAACAGATGAATGGATAAGAAAGCTGTGGTACATATATACAATGGAGTATTACTTAGCGATTAAAAAGAATACATTTGAATCAGTTCTAATGAGGTGGATGAAACTGGAGCTGATTATACAGAGTGAAGTAAGCCAGAAAGAAAAACACCAATACAGTATACTAACACATATATATGGAACTTAGAAAGATGGTAACAATAACCTTGTATGTGAGACAGCAAAGTAGACACAGATGTATAGAACAGTCTTTTGGACTCTGTGGGAGAGGGCAAGGGTGGGATGATTTGGGAGAATGGCATTGAAACATATATAATATCATATAAGAAATGAATCGCCAGTTTAGGTTTGATGCAGGATACAGGATACTTGAGGCTGGTGCACTGGGATGACCCAGAGAGATAGTATGGAGAGGGAGGTGGGAGGGGGGTTCAGGACTGGGAACACGTGTACACCCATGGCGGATTTATATTGATGTATGGCAAAACCAATACAGTATTGTAAAGTAAAATAAAATAAAATAAAATCTGAAAAAAAAAAGAGAACCATGACTTCCTAAAGAGATTAATTTCCCTCAGAACCAGTGAAATCTCAAATAATATAATTAAAGATTAAAGGGTCTATAGCCTTCTTTTTTTGGAGAAGGCAATGGCACTCCACTCCAGTACTCTTGCCTGGAAAAATCCCATGGGCAGAGGAGCCTGGTAGGCTGCAGTCCATGGGATTGCTAAGAGTTGGATATGACTGAGCAAATTCACTTTCACTTTTCACTTTCATGCATTGGAGAAGGAAATGGCAACTCACTCCAGTGTTCTTGCCTGGAGAATCCCAGGTATGGGGGAGCCTGGTGGGCTGCCGTCTATGGGGTCGCACAGAGTCGGACACTACTGAAGCGACTTAGCTGCAGCAGAAGCAACAGCAGCAGCCTTCATTTTTTTCTGGTATTCTCTTGGCTTAGGAAACCGCTTGATTTCTTAAAAATGCTAGTGAATGATGAATTAATTAATGATTTGACCTCCTATTTTTACCTCCAAAAATTAAACTTATAGACAAAAATAATGTCCTTGATGTAAAATATTCTCAGGCCAGAAATTCCATTAAACATGAGTAAAATTGCCATATATGGAAGGGCCTCTGTTTTAGTATCACATGCACTCTTCCTAGATCATAGAGCTTTGATGGTTCTTCACGATCAAAGTTTTCAAATGCCGCATATCTTCAAAGGAGTTGTCATATCTCTGGGTTTGGCTAGAGAGGTCATTCACATCCAGTCACTGGCTCTGTCCCTGAATTCCAAGCTTTCAGAACAGTAACTCTGTTAATGCTGTTAATTGAGAGAGCAGTTTACAACCAAAACAAAGACAATGAAAATATGTGCTACGAATTTTGGTCACATGCAGTCATTGGTCCAATGTTATGAAAACAAAGGTTACCAAAGATAGGTCAAGTATGCAGCATCACTGAAGATCTCCCAAACTGCTTCACTACATACTCACTATTTTGAAAAGTGTTGTTTCGTGTTATTTTCTACCAAATATTTTGTTATTGAACAGTGATGCCATGTGAAGTAAAATAGTTTTCTTATATTACTTAAGACAAAAGACAATGCTTCATGAGATAGAATGGTAAAGATGTTTGCATATATATGCAATACCAGTTTTATATTTTCATAATAATTTCTGACCTTTAAAATGAGTTGATACATCACATTACAATTTATAGTCTATGAACTTCTCTGTGTTTTATGCCAGTCACTAAATGAAGGTGTAGACAAGAGCATATTTTTTCTTTGTTTTTGGTGTGGAGTCACTGAATAATTTGTCAGTGTCAATAGAATAAATCTATTATGTATTTTTATCTTTTGTTTTGATTTTTTCTCAATTTATGTAAAATAAGTAAATTCCTAGCTCATTATCCTTTGCTTTCCCTATCTCTTATACATACCTTCTCTGGAAATACAGATCCCATTCATTTTTTTTTTCCTTTTAAATATTTAATATTTAACAAGTTCCCTGGTGGCTCAGAGGTTAAAGTGTCTGCCTGCAATGCAGGAGACCTGGGTTTGATCCCTGAGTCGGGAAGATTTCCCTGGAGAAGCAAATGGCAACCCACTCCAGTACTCTTGCCTGGAGAATCCCATGGATGGAGGAACCTGATGGGCTACAGTCCACGGGGTTGCAAAGAGTTGGATACGACCGAGCGACTTCACTTTCAGTTTTCAAAATGTAGCTAAGACGTAAACATTTCTTAGCAAAGATAACCATGTTAATTTTTCCCTCTGGTTTCAATTAAATTTAAAATAATGGATTGAGGAACTCAATGGATTTCTTTAATGGCCAAAGAAATCCTAGAGTAAAACTGATGTATTCTGTTGAAATCAAGCTTTGAAAGGGCAATTTATCAGAGGTATTTAGACAGAACTCTAGGTCTATTTATTTCTTGAGCAAGTCCACGATAAATTTCTAAGGCAAGCTGGCAAATTTATGTTCTTAATTTTTTCTTGATTCAAATGCTCCACTTTTTTTTTTACATGCCATGTACTACAGTAAACGTCTTTGTTTGTACCTAAAATATTATTTCTGTCATGCAATGCTTTAAGTTGGTCTATTATGATTCTGAAATTTTATACTTTTTAATAAATTGTGCAAGCTTCACTGGTGGCTCAGATAGTAAAGAATCTGCCTGTAACACAGGAGACTTGATTTTGATCTCTAGGTCTGGAAGATCCCCTGAAGAAGGGAATGTCTACCACTCCAGTATTCCTGCCTGGAGAATTCCATGGACAGATGAGCCTGGCAGGCTATAATCCATGGTATGGCAAAGAGTTGTGCCACTGAGAAACTGATATTTTTCACTCTTAGTGGATAAGGAGTAAGTGTTGGGTTGGTCAAAAAGCTTGTTTGGGTTTTTCCATAACATCTGATTTGCAAAGGCTTGTTCTTTCTACATGAAAATAAATGTGTGTCTGACATGAGGTATGAATTATAATAGTTATAATAAATAGATACAGATACAGAGAGGTAAAATATGCTGTGTGTATTTTGACCTGCCTCTTGAGAAACCTGTATGTAGGTCAGGAAGCAACAGTTAGAACTAGACATGGAACAACAGACTGGTTCCAAATAGGAAAAGGAGTATGTCAAGGCTGTATATTGTCACCCTGCTTATTTAACTTCTATGCAGAGTACATCATGAGAAATGCTGGGCTGGAGAAAGCACAAGCTGGAATCAAGATTGCTGGGAGAAATATCAATAACCTCAGATATGCAGATGACACCACCCTTATGGAAGAAAGTGAAGAGAAACTAAAAAGCCTCTTGATGAAAGTGAAAGAGGAGAGTGAAAAAGTTGACTTAAAGATCAACATTCAGAAAACTAAGATTATGACATCTGGTCCCATCACTTCATGGCAAATAGATGGGAAAACACTGGAAACAGTGGCTAACTTTATTTTTCTGAGCTCCAAAATCACTGCAGATGGTGACTGCAGCCATGAAATTAAAAGATGCTTACTCCTTGGAAGGAAAGTTATGATCAATCTAGACAGAATATTAAAAAGCAGAGATATTACTTTGTCAACAAAGGTCAGTCTAGTCAAGGCTATGGTTTTTCTAGGGGTCGTGTATGGATGTGAGAGTTGGACTATAAATAAAACTGAGCACCAAAGAATTGATGCTTTTGAACTGTAGTGTTGGGGAAGATTCTTGAGAGTCCTTTGGACTGCAAGGAGATTCAACGAGTCCATTCTAAAGGAGATCAGTCCTGGGTGTTCATTGGAAAGACTGATGTTGAAGCTGAAACTCCAGTACTCTGGCCACTTGATGAGAAGAGCTGATGCATTGGAAAAGACCCTGATGCTAGGAAAGATTGAGGGCAGGAGGAGAAGGGGATGGCAGAGGATGAGATCATTTGATGGCATCACCAACTCAATGGACATGGGTTTGGGTGAACTCCGGGAGTTGGTGATGGACAGGGAGGCCTGGCGTGCTGTGGTTCATGATGTCGCAAAAAGTCGGACACGACTGAGCAACTGAACTGAAGACTGAAGATTTCATCTGGTCAGAGTGACAGCAGTAAGATTTTGATTGGTAAATACATTCATGTTTTATTTTTTTTTGTGATTGTAGTAGCTCTTGTGCTTTGTTTTGTGTTGTTTTCAAAGGGACAGAACAGCAAAAGCAACTTAATTTTTATTTTAAACAATTGGTGTATTGTAAATTCTGCCCAGAACTACTATGCCAAATCAATGCATTCTTACAGACTTTACCTAAATTCTACTTAGCAGAAAGTCAAAAGTTTATGTTGCTATCAAGATGGAGAATATTTTAAAACATTAGATCTTTTACTTTTGGTAAAATTCATAGTTTAGCTGTACAAGTATTATTTGAAAGAAAAGCCAGCATCTTTATGTTACTCCAAATCTCTGTCTTGGGTATGTAATATATTTTCTTAAGATCACAAATAATTTTCACATATATTATTTCATTTGCTGTTGGATTTTATTAAATTGAATGCTTTTTATCATTCTCCCTATAGCCATCGTAAAAGCTGTCTCTATGTTTTTGCTTTATTGAATAGAAACAAACATATCCTCTTTTCATTATAGATATTGCTACTGAAAAGTCTACTCCTCCATATCAGTCATTTCACATTTTACTGATTTTATGCTATTCTCCAGTGAAAGTAATTTAATAAAGACTAATTTCTCTCTGACCTTAAAAAAAATAACATTTAGTGAGTATTTATGCTTTGAAATATTTTGTCTCATTGACTATCCATCATCCTAGGGGGCTTGCCAGGTGGTGCTAGTTGTAAAGAATCCACCTGCCAATGCAGGAGACTCAGATTCTGTCCCTGGGATGGTAAGATCACTTGAAGAAGGAAATGGCAACCCAACCCTGGATTCTTGCCTAGAAAATTACATGAACAGAGGAGGCTGGTAGGCTACAGTCGATGTGTGGCAACGAGTCACACATGGTTTAGCAACTGAACGTGCACACAATCTGAGACAGGAAAGTTTTTACTTTGTTAGGATCGCAGAGCTGGGAGAGACACTGAATGGTTCAGATACAAAATTAGACTAACAACCTGTGAAAAAATAAGTATATTATAAACTTGAAACTAGGTTAACATTATACAATTAATCTTAACAGAAATATATGTATTAAAGAGTTGTGAATGTCTCTATCAAGTGTAATTCCTAAGAGCATTCTCTTTAAGTACATGTGTGTGGGAGGTGTTCAATGTTTTATAAACTGCCTTCCACATTTCCCCTTCTGTATTGGTAGACAGCTTGAAACTCCTCATTACCAAACTGACTTTTATTTCCTTTATTAACAATTTTGGCTTTGTTATCTGTATGTCAGGTGATATTTTCCTTTTTTAAAAAAAAAGTTTGATAGTTTTGTGAAAGCATTTCTAAATTTTTATAATTATGGCATGATTTTCCTAAATATACAATTTTTCATTATAAATGTATAAGTTCAAATATAGCTTTTTAATAAAGAAAGTTTATGTTAGCTCTCGAAGTTAGTATGTGTTGTTTACATGGCTTCTGTGGTCTTTGTGTTGTCCTCCTGTTGGTTTTCTGGGGTTACCTTCCACATCCTTTGTTTGCTCTCAAACCTGTTTAATCTCTATTCACTTGCAATACGTTCAGTTTAGTTTCCTTTCACCATCACACAATCAATATTTTAATTTTCTTTCTAAATGCTTTCTATGGAAGTCTAGTTATTTCTCTTTATCATTTTCCTTTTTTGTGTGTTTTCCTTCTTGTCTAATCATTCATACCTGAGTGTCTTTAATTCTGATTATACTCTTCTTTCACATCTTTGCTTGAATTTTGATATTTTAGCTTATTTGGAGGTAATACATTTTTGTTTCTCATGTTTTGTGACTATGTCTTTCTGCTCTTGCTGCTGCTGCTAAGTTGCTTCAGTCTTGTCCGACTCTGTGCAATGCGGTAGACGGCAGCCCACCAGGCTCCCCCGTTCCTGCAATTCTCCAGGCAAGAACACTGCAGTGGGTTGCCATTTCCTTTTCCAATGCATGAAAGGGAAAAGTGAAAGTGAAGTCACTGAGTTGTGTCCAACTCGCAGCGACCCCATGGACTGCAGCCCACTAGGCTTCTCCATCCATGGGATTTTCCAGGCAAGAGCACTGGAGCAGGTGCCAGTGCCTTTTCCACATGTCTTTCTACCATCTTCTGCATTGGTTTTAACCTGGCTGCCCTGGGTCTCAGTTTGTGGCAATGTGGGACCTTTGAGTTGTGGAAGGCAGGATCTTTAGCTGTGGCATCAGAACACTCAGTTGCAGCATATGGGATCAAATTCTCTGACCAAAGGTTGAACCGAGGCTACTTGTGTTTGGAGCATGGAGTCTTAGCCTTGAACCACCAGGGAAGTACCTTTAATGTCTTCACATTTGTTTGTTGAGATCCCATTCAACTAATTATTCTATATTTTTTTTCTCATTCATCTTCGGGTGAGTTTCAAGTAAATTTATGAACATCCCATATTTGAGTGAAACAGTGCCTGCATAGGACCTTTTGAAGGAGGTTGCCATTATCTTTATTACCTTCACCATAGTTTGGCCTCAGGTCAAAAAACAGGGAGGGAACACAGCCGTGCCCATCAACAAAACATTGGATTAAAGATTTACTAAGCATGGCCCTGTCCATCAGAACAAGACCCAGTTTCCACCTCAGTCTCTCCCATCAGGAAGCTTCCATAAGCTTCTTATCCTTCTCCATCAGCGGACAGACAGAATGAAAACTACAAAAGCAGAAAACTAACTAATCTGATCATGTGGACCACAGCCTTGTCTAACTCAATTAAAATATGAGCCATGCTGTGTAGGGCCACCCAACACAGATGGGTCATGGTGAAGAGGTTTGACAGAATGTGATCCACTGCACAAGGGAATGGTAAACCACTTCAGTATTCTTTCCTTGAGAACCCCATGAACAGTATGAAAAGGCAAAAAGATAGGACACTGAGAGATGAACTCCCCAGGTCAGTAGGTGCCCAATATGCTACTGGAGATCAGTGGAGAAATAACTGCAGAAAGAATGAGGAGATGGCACCAAAGCAAAAACAACACCGAGTTGTTGGATATGACTGGTGATGGAAGTAAAGTCTGATGCTGTAAAGAGCAATATTGCATAGGAACCTGAAATATTAGGTCTATGAATCAAAGCAAATTGGAAGTGGTCAAACAGGAGATGGCAATAGTGAACATCGACATTAGGAATCAGTGAACTTAAATGGACTGGAATGGGTGAATTTAATATAGGTGACCATTGTATCTACTACTGTGGGCAAGAATCCCTTAGAAGAAATGGAGTATCCATGATAGTAAACAAAAGAATCCAAAATTCAGTACTTGGATGTGATCTTAAAAACAAAAGAATGATCTCTGTTCATTTCCAAGACAAACCATTCAATATCACAGTACACAGTAATACAAGTCGATGCTCTGACCAGTAATGATGAAGAAGCTGAAGCTGAACAGTTCTATGAAGACCTACAAGACCTTCCTGAACTAACACTCCCAAAAGATGTCATTTTCATTGTAGGGTGATGGAATGAAAAAGTAGGAAATCAAGAGAAACCTGGAAAAACAGGCAAATTTGGCATGGGAGTACAAACTAAAGCAAGTCAAAGGCTAACAAGAGTTTTGCCAAGAGAACACACTGGTCAGAAAAAAAAAACCCTCTTTAAGCAACATAAGGGAAGTCTCTACACACGGACATCACCAGATGGTCAATACTGAAATCAGATCAATTATATTTGCAACCAAATATGGAGACGCTCTATACAGCCAGCAAAAAAAAAAAAAAAAAAAAAAAAAAAGACAGGGGGCTGACCATGAACTCCTTATTGCCAAATTCAGACTGAAATTTAAGAAAATAGGGAAGACCACTAGACCATTCAGGTATGACCTAAATCAAATTGTTTATGATTATACAGTGGAAATGACAAATAGATTCAAGGGATTAGATCTGATAGAGTGCCTGGAAAACTATGAATGGAGGTTAATGACTTTGTACAAGAGGCAGTGATCAAGACCATTTCCAAGAAAAAGAAATGCAAAAAGTTAAAATGGTTGTCTGAGGAGGCCTTAAAAATAGATGAGAGAAGAAAAGATGTGAAAGGCAAAGGAGAAAAGGAAATATACACCCATTTGAGTGCAGAGTTCCAAAGAATAGCAAGGTGAGATAAGAAAGCCTTCCTCAGTGATCAGTGCAAAGAAATAGAGGAGAAAAATAGAATGGGAAAGATTAGAGATGTCTTCAAGAAAATCAGAGATACCTAGGAAATGCTTCATGTTAAGATGGGCACAATAAAGGACAGAAATGGGCCTAACAGAAGCAGAAGATATTAAGAAGCGGTGGCAAGAATACCCACAAGAACTATACAAAAAAGTTCTTCATGACCCAGATAATCACAATAGTGTGATGACTCACCTAGAGCCAGACATCCTAGAATGCAAAGTCAAGTGGGCCTCAGGAAGCATCACTACGAACAAAGCTAGTGGAGGGGATGGAATTCCAGTTGAGCTATTTCAAATCTTAAAAGATGATGCTGTGAAAGTTCTGCACTCAATATGCCAGCAAATTTGGAAAACTCAGTAATGGCCATGGGACTGGAAAAGGTCAGTTTTCATTCCAATCTCAAAGAAAGGCAGTGCCAAAGGATGTTTAAACTACTGCACAATTGCACTCATCTCACAAGCTAGCAAAGTAATACTCAAAATTCTACAAGTCAGCCTTCAATAGTACGTAAATTGTGAACTTACAAATGTTCAAGCTGGATTTAGAAAAGGCAAAAGAGCCAGATATCAAATTGCCAACATCCGTTCAATCATTCAAAATGCAAGAGAATTCCAGAAAAACATCTGCTTATGCTTTAGTGACTATACCAAATCCTTTGACTGTGGATCACAACAAACTGCAGATAATTCTTCAAGACATGGGAATAGCAGACAAACTTACCTGCCTCCTGAGAAATCTGTATGCAGGTCAGGAAGCAACAGTTAGAGCTGGACATGGAACAATAGACTGGTTCCAAATCAGGAAAAGAGTACGGCAAGGCTGTATATTGTCATCCTGCTTATTTGACTTATATGCAGAGTGCATCATGTGAAATGCTGGACTGGATGAAGCACAAATGGGAATCAAAATCTCCGGGAGAAATAGCAATAATCTCAGATACGCAGATGATACCACCCTCACGGCAGAAAGAGAAGAAGAACTAAAGAACTTCTTGATGAAAGTGAAAGAGGAGAGTGAAAAAGCTGGTTTAAAACTCAACATTCAGAAAATTAAGATCATGGCATCTGGCCCCATTACTTCATAGCAAATATATGGGGAAACAGTGGAAACAGTGAGAGACTTTATTTTTGGGGCTCCAAAATCACTGCAAATGTTGACTGCAGCCATGAAATTAAAAGACACTTGCTCCTTGGAAGAAAAGCTATGATCAACATAGACAGTATACTAAAAAGCAGAAACATTGCATTACCAGCAAAGGTCCATCTAGTTAAAGCTATGCCTTTTCCAGTAGTCATGTATGGATGTGAGAGTTGGACTATAAAGAAAGCTGAGCACTGAAGACTTGATGCTTCTGAACTGTGGTGTTGAACAAGACTCTCGAGAGTCCCTTGGACTGCAAGGAGATCCAACTGGTCTATTCTAAAGTGAATCAGTCCTGAATATTCATTGGAAGGACTGATGCTGAAGCTGAAGCTCTGGTACTTTGGCCACCTGATGCAAAGTACTGACTCCTTGGAAAAGACCTTGATGCAGGGAAAGTTTGAAGGCCAGAGGAGAAGGGGACAATAGAGGATGAGATGCTTGAATGGCATCACCAACTCAATGGACATGAGTTTGAGTAAGCTCCGGGAGTTGGTGAAGGACACGAGAGCCTGGTGTGCTGTAGTTCATGGGGTTGCAAAGAGTAGGACATGACTGAGCAACTGAACTGAACTGGACATGTTTGAACACAATGGCTTTTGTGCACAATTACAAGGAATTTTCTAATAGTGGACTGGGGAGTGGACAAGGAAACATTTCCTAGTTTCATGATTCTATGATTCTCTATTTTGTTACCATAAAATTTTTTTAATGTGCCTCTATTTTCTAAGACTTTCCTTTTTACTCATTTCCTGTTATGCATTTAAGACTTCTCTTACTTTTCCTCCTTATTTTCCTTTCCTTCCCATTCTTGAGTCTCCTCCCAATGGTTTCTTCTCCCAAGAAGAACAGCTTGGGCTGCTTACTCTCATGAGTTATTTCCTCTTAGGCCACACCAGCACTATTAGACCTCCTCCGATCCCACAGCCTGTGTTGAACTCTTCCCAAAGTCAGCTCTCATCCTCAATTCATCCCACCAAATTTCTATTAATACTAAGGACCACGACTTTTCTTCTGGTAGGGATTTCAGGCTTCTTGGATCTGTGCTTTCACCGTCTTCTGTTTCAACCCACAGTGTTGCTCATATCATGTCAGCCTGGTTGCTAGAGTGGCCCAGCTTCTTGGATTTTTATGTTTATGGGATACTTTTTGGAGATGTTATCTGGGGATTTTCAGCTTTGCCACTGTAGTTGCTAATTTGCTTTGTCCTTTTATGATAGATTGATTGAGATTGAAAAAAATACCTTGACATTGTGACCTTGTTTTCATTCTTCCATCCACTCGTTCCATAGTAAATATGAAGCGATGTCACTATAGTTGCTTATTTGCTTGTCCTTTTACGAGAGATGGCATTGTGATCTTATTCTCGTTCTTATGTGATCATATTCTTATTCTTATGTGATCTTATTCTCATTCTTCCATCCACTCATTCCATAGTAAATGTAAAGCAATGCAAAAACTTCTTTAAAGGGAAGAAGGGTCTCATTGCTCTGTGGGTATAGGTATGGATGCACATACATATAGGTATACATATGTATATGTATATACAGCCCATTCAGAGACAGTCAGTCTGTGCTTACAAATATTGTCCCATCCAAAAGTTTTTCATTGTATAACTCTAAGAGCTACTTTTTCTCTCTCTCTCTCTCTTTCATGTCTCTTTCCCTCGATGGAAGTCCCCTTGAAGCAGTTAAAAAACACTAAGCATAAAGTCTCACCCTAAATCGGATCTTTACCTCAAGTCACATTATTTATCTAAAAAAGTTATACGAGGCCTCTGTTGTTAGAGTTGTTTTTTTTTTTTTAAGATTTAAAATGTTTTATTTATTTATTTTTTTAAATTTTAAAATCTTTAATTCTTACATGCGTTCCCAAACATGAACCCCCCTCCCACCTCCCTCCCCATAACATCTCTCTGGGTCATCCCCATGCACCAGCCCCAAGCATGCTGTATCCTGCATCAGACATAGACTGGCGATTCAATTCTTACATGATAGTATACATGTTAGAATGTCATTCTCCCAAATCATCCCACCCTCTCCCTCTCCCTCTGAGTCCAAAAGTCCATTATACACATCTGTGTCTCTTTCCCTGTCTTGCATACAGGGTCGTCATTGCCATCTTCCTAAATTCCATATATATGTGTTAGTATACTGTATTGGTGTTTTTCTTTCTGGCTGACTTCACTCTGTATAATCAGCTCCAGTTTCATCCATCTCATCAGAACTGATTCAAATGAATTCTTTTTAACGGCTGTGTAATACTCCATTGTGTATATGTACCACAGCTTTCTTATCCATTCATCTGCGGATGGACATCTAGGTTGTTTCCATGTCCTAGCTATTATAAACAGTGCTGCGATGAACATTGGGGTACATGTGTCTCTTTCAATTCTGGTTTCCTCGGTGTGTATGCCCAGCAGTGGGATTGCTGGGTCATAAGGTAGTCCTATTTGCAATTTTTTAAGGAATCTCCACACTGTTCTCCATAGTGGCTGTACTAGTTTGCATTCCCACCAACAGTGTAGGAGGGTTCCCTTTTCTCCACACCCTCTCCAGCATTTATTGCTTGCAGATTTTTGGATCGCAGCCATTCTGACTGGTGTGAAGTGGTACCTCATTGTGGTTTTGATTTGCATTTCTCTAATAATGAGTGATGTTGAGCTTAGAGTTTTTTGAAATTCAGTCCTTCACAGTTTGGAATCTAAAAGCATTCAGTTTTTCACTTAAAAATCCTCTAATACCTGGACACTTTTTTCTTTAGTTTACACTATCAATCAAACAATTATTTCATGGGCTCATTTGTTCTCACAATCTTCATCGTTACTGCAGGTAAGAGTCTTACCAAATACTTGAGACTCACCCAAGTTTTAATCTCTGGAATTTGTTTTCTTCTTAGTCTTCACATTGTAAGTTTTTTTTTTTTTTCCTTGTTGCAGTATCTCTAAAGATACTTACTTCCATACAGAACAGAAGAAAGTAGGTTTTATGGAAGTAGAAAATCACACCTTGAATATGAATGACTTAATTATTTCATAAATGATTTTATTTATTAAGATATATGTTTTTATTCCCTTCACTCTATGATATAAGAGAATCAGTCCTTGTCCACGTTTCTCCTCCAGGTGGTGCTCTAAGATCTGAGTTTCTTGCATGGTATACGCCATCATCACTGCTGAAACAAGTAGCTTCTTCCTTTACATGGCAGGGCAAGAGAGGAGTGTATCTTTTTATTAGGGCTGCAGTCAATTGGTGATATTTCAGTTATGTGACTTGAAACCAAATTGTAGAAGAAGCTTGGCAATGTAGTTTTCCTTTATGGTCAGAAAGGTACTAGAGGGAGAACCTATGTTATCTATATAAAGCTAGTAAACTGGGGTTGCCATATACACACTATTGATACAATGTGTAAAATGGATAACTAATGAGAACATACTGCACAGCTCAGGGAACTCAGTGCTCTGTGATGACTTAAATGGGAAGGAAATCCACACTGGAGGGAATATATATACATGCATAACTGATTCACTTTGCTGTGCAGTAGAAACTAACACAACATTGTAAAGCAATGATATTCCAATAATATTTTTAAAAATGGCAGAAGATCTGTCCTTTTGTCATAATGTAGTCAACCCATATTTTTAGGACATTCCAAACACATGAAATATTTCCTCTTATCTTCCTTTGTAATTTAATAAAACATTTTACCCAAGTCATCTCAAAAGGTCCTTTAATACCAGTTTAAGAAATGAAGTTTGGATGTTATAATTGAACCCAGGATATGCAGAAAAAACTTAACTTGAGGACAAGAACATTAGATGATGAAAGAAATTAAAGGTGTGGGGTATGTAATGATGTTTCCATGTAACTTGCATGAGGAGGCAATAACATGTTCAGATAAAATCTAAAAATTCCAAATGTGGTGGAAGCCATAAGTAAACTAAAAACTTAGCATCAAACTAGTAATGGAATTTAAACTTTAGTGATTATGTACCTAAAATAAATTTAATTTCTTAAAAATGAGGCTCATAGCAGAGAAAGATGACATATGAGGCAAATTATATATATGTACAGATTTTAAGTTTATCTCATATCTTTATCAATGTATAAAATTATATTCACTGAACCATTTTTAAATGATAAAAAGCTATATTTCAATGACAGAAAGTATATCTCTAGGAGTTACAATGTAGAATTTGTAATGAATTAAGAAAACAGAATCAGAGAAGTATACTAATATTTTCAGAACAGAAAACTTAAAGATAGACTCATTTTATAAAATCCAGATGAAGTACATTGCTTGATGAAATTATATATTCAGTAAAAACTTATTTTGTGAAATGTGTCATGCTAACATAGAAGAAAGTATTAAAAAATATTTCCATCCTTAAGAATAACTATAAAACGATAGCTGCACAATTACCATTCAGGTTAAGTAATAGAAGAGTTTCAGTGCCTTTAAAAGTCAATTCAGTTCAGTCGCTCAGTCACGTCTGACTCTTTGTGGCCCCATGGACTGCAGCATGCCAGGCCTCCCTGTCCATCACCAACTCCCAGAGCTTACTCAAACTCATGTCCATTGAATCCGTGATGCCATACAACTATCTCATCCTCTGCTGTCCCCTTCTCCTTCTGTCTTTGATGTTTCCCAGCATCAGGGTCTTTTCCAATGAATAGGCTCTTCACATCAAATGGCCAAAATATTGGAGTTTAAACTTCAGCATCAGTCCTTCCAATGAATATTCAGGACTGATTTCCTTTAGGATTGAGTGGTTTGATCTCCTTGTAGTCCACAGGACTTTCAAGAGTCTTCTCCAACACCGCAGTTCAAAAATATCAGTTCTTCAGCCCTCAACTTTCTTTATGGTCCAACTCTCACATCCATACATAACTACAGGAAAAGTCCTAGCTTCAACTAGGCAGACCTTTGTCTGCCAGTTAATGTCTCTGCTTACGCTCTCTAGGTTGGTGACAGCTTTTCTCCCAAGGAGCAATGATCTTTTAATTTCATGGCTGCTATCACCATTTGCAGTGATTTTGGAGTCCCCCCCCCCAAATAAAATCTCTCACTATTTCCAATGTTTCCCCATATATTTGCCATGAAGTAATGGGACTGGATGCCACGATTTTAGTTTTTTAAATGGTGAGTTTAAAGCAAGCTTTTTTTACTCTCCTCTTTCACTTTCATCAAGAGGCTCTTCAGTTTCTCTTTGCTTTCTGCCATAAGTGTGGTGCCATCTGAATATCTGAGGTTATTGATATTTTTCCTGGCACTCTCAATTCCAGCTTGTGCTTCATCCAGCCCGGCATTTCACATGATGTACTCTGCATATAAGTTAAATCAGCAGGGTGACAATATATAGCTTTGCTATACTGCTTTCCCAGTTTGGAACCAGTCTGTTGTTCCATGTCTTGTTCTAACTGTTGCTTCTTGAACTTCATACAAATTTCTCAGGAGGTAGGTAAGGTCATCTGCTATTCCTATCTCTTAAGAATTTTCCACAGTTTGTTATGATCCACACAAAGCCTTTGGCATAGTCAATAAAACAGAAGTAGATGCTTTTCTGGAATTCTCTTGCTTTTTCTATGATTGAATGGATGTTGGCAATTTGATCTCTGGCTCCTCTGCCTTTTCTAAATCCAGCTTGAACATCTGGATGTTCACAGTTCACATACTGTTGAAGCCTAGCTTGGAGAATTTCAAGCATTAGTTTGCTAGCATGTGAGATGAGTGCAACTGTGCAATAGTTTGAACATTCTTTGGCATTGCCTTTCTTTTGGATTGGAATGAAAAACTGCCATTTTCCAGTCCTATGGCCACTGCTGAGTTTTCCAAATTTGCTGGCATATTGAGTGCAGTGCTTTAACAGCATCATCTTTTAGGATTTGAAACAGCTCTTCTGGAAATCCATCACCTCCGCTAGTTTTGTTCGTAGTGATGCTTCCTAAGGCCCACTTGACTTCAAATTTCAGGATGTATGACTCTAGTTGATTGATCACACCATCATGGTTATCTGGGTCATTAAGATATTTTTTGTACAGTTTTTTGTATAGTCTAGTCTTTAAAAATACTTATGTTCATATATTGAATACATGTTCTCATTCACATCATCTTTTTCCACTTTCCTACTCCATAAACTATTTTAAATTTTCTAATAATGATTACCCAAATGATACTTAATAGAACAATACTGTACTAGAGAACCCACCTGCCAATGCAGGAGATACAAGAGACATGGGTTCAATCCCTAGTGGGGAAGCTCCCCTGGAGGAGGAAATGGCAACCCACTCCAGTATTCTTGCCTGGAGAATCCCATGGACAGAGGAGCCTGCCAGGCTACAGTCCATGGAGTTACAAGGAGTCAGACACAACTGAATGATTAAAAAACAATAACATAAGATAGACTGCAAAGTAAATGTTTCACTGGATCCCAATCCAAAGATAATTATCTTCGGACCCCACTCCAAAGATAATTCAATTTTCAATTTTTTTTTTTAACTTTTAGTAAACTCGGCTGTGGTATATGCAGCAACAATCAATGATGTAGTTTTTTATTAATTCAAAAATTGCAATATTATAGTTCAGTTCAGTTGCTCAGTCGTGTCTGACTCTTTGTGACCCCGTGAATCACAGCATGCCGCAACACCACTCTGTACTTTTGCACTTATATTTTGTGATGCTTTCTAGGTGAGTTCTATGGATATGCTCCTATCCTTCTAAAAGCAGATTAAACTGTAATGGTTGCTGCAATATTCTCATATTTACCTCCTTGGTATTTTTCTTTTAGAGAATATTTTTAAATTATCTCCAACAGTGGACTTTATAAGCACAGTTTCTTCAAGGTTGTTGGCTGAGAGCATATCAAAATCTCTTAGGAGTTCTTCTGCACCTTCGTAAGGAAACACTGTCTTCATGGGCAGCCCTGTTTAAGTAACTCAAGAATTTCCTAAGGGGGCTATGGCAGGCACACATCTTACCCAAGATCTAATATAGTATAAAGTCTAAATACAACTATATTTGTTTAAATTGACACGGACATGAGAAGCGCTCATGCGGTCATGGGGAAATAATTAAAAAATAAATCATCCTAGATAAGTCAATTTGATCTAAAAATACTGTATAGCTGAAAACTGTCATAAAATTTCCATAGGTTCTGTAAGGTAAAATATTAGAGATGAGCAAGGAAGAGTAGCTTAGTGGAAAGACTTGCACTGATTTCTAAACCCGACCCCAGACATGCCCCAGTGTGGCCCAGGAGAGCTCATAGATAAGCTACAAAGTAACCACACAGACAGTTCCAATGGGACTTCTCCAACTCTGGCACATGTGACCTTGATGAACAAGGCAGAAATGACCTTATGCAGCTGGGAACCCATTAAGTGTTCATAAATATTCTATTCATACATATATCTGATTATGACAGACTGAAATATGGACAAGACATGTGCCATAGCATTTTGTTATATAACTTCAACTGTCAATCAAAACTGTCAATCCATACCCACCTGTATAAATATGAAAAGCTCTGTCTCATGAATATGAAAAAAAACCCAAGAAAACTCATACATCATGATTCCAGTACCTGTGCCTTTCTTGAATTGGCCCACCCTCCCTTGAGGTGTTCTTTCTGTTTTGGCTTTAATAAACTTATTTTGCCACCGGTAGACCTTCAGATTCATCTTTGTGTCCTTGCCAAGAATCGAGACTCATGAGGAAGAGCCCTCATTGACCCTCCCTACTCAGTAACAGTTCTTAATACGGTTTTCTGAAATTTTGGTGCTTTTACTTATGATCCATTTACTCTTACATAATAATATATGATGAAAGTTTAGCTTAGCACATGACTTTTGATCTTTTGATTTCAGCAATCTTCTTTATGCATAGTCATGAAAATAAACTACTGTCATGTATACCTGCAAATTGCCAATATCTGCTGGATCATGGAAAAAGCAAGAGAGTTCCAGAAAAACATTTATTTCTGCTTTATTGACTGTGCCAAAGCCTTTGACTGTGTGGATCACAATAAACTGTGGAAAATTCTGAAAGAGATGGGAATACCAGACCACCTGACCTGCCTCTTGAGAAACTTATATGCAGGTCAGGAAGCAACAGTTAGAACTGGACATGGAACAACAGACTGGTTCCAAATAGGAAAAGGAGTATGTCAAGGCTGTATATATTGTCACCCTGCTTATTTAACTTTTATGCAGAGTACATCATGAGAAATGCTGGGCTGGAAGAAGCACAAGCTGGAATTGAGAGTGCCAGGAAAAATATCAATAACCTCAGATATGCATATGACATCACCCTTATGGCAGAAAGTGAAGAGGAACTGAGGAGCCTCTTGATGAAAGTGAAAGAGAAGAGCGAAAAAGTTGGCTTAAAGCTCAACATTCAGAAAACGAAGATCATGGCACCTGGTCCCATCACTTCATGGGAAATAGATGGGGAAACAGTGGAAACAGTGTCAGACTTTATTTTTTTGGGCTCCAAAAATCACTGCAGATGGTGATTGCAGCCAGGAAATTAAAAGATGCTTACTCCTTGGAAGGAAAGTTATGACCAACTTAGATAGCATATTCAAAAGCAGAGATATTACTTTGCCAGCAAAGGTCCGTCTAGTCACGGCTATGGTTTTTGCTGTGGTCATGTCTGGATGTGAGAGTTGGACTGTGAAGAAAGCTGAGCACTGAAGAATTGATGATTTTGAACTGTGGTGTTGAAGAAGACTCTTGTGAGTCCCTTGAGGGACTGCAAGGAGTTGCAAGGGGTTGCAAGGAGATCCAACCAGTCCTGGGTGTTCACTGGAAGGACTGATACTGAGGCTGAAACTCCAACACTTTGGCCACCTCATGCGAAGAGTTGACTTATTGGAAAAGACCCTGATGCTGGGAGGGATTGGGGGCAGGAGGAGAAGGGGACGACAGAGGATGAGATGGCTGGATGCCATGACCGACTTGATGAACATGAGTTTGGGTGGACTCCGGGTGTTGGCAATGAACAAGGAGCCTGGAGTGCTGTGATTCATGGGGCAGCAAAGAGTCAGACACGACTGAGCGACTGAACTGAACTGAACTGATACTGGCTGGGGAACTAGAAATTACTCAATGAGATTGCTTAAAAAAAAAATAATAATAAGGTAAGGTAACCAGGAACTAAACTCGTTATCATTGACTGTTTTTTTTTCTTCTGTGCTATCATCTATTTCCAAGTAGTGATATCATCAAAAGGAGGAGAGAAACAAAAGATTCAGCATGTACTATTACACGTTAATTTTCTCTGCTTAACTGAAAAGCTTAATTTGAAAAAAAAAATGTCCTTTACACAAGGTATTCAATATTTAATTTCTTGAAACAGATTTCTTCCATGTTGGTAATCTTCATACTCTCTCTGATTCGTAGAGCGTCCAGGATTTCCTTTCTTCCTTCCATCCTTCCTGCCTTCCTTCCTTCTACCTTCCTTCCCTCCTTCTTTCCTGCTCTTTCCTCCATTCATTCCTCTCCCCACCTTTGGCCAATTGGATTGCTTGACCCATCTGTGAACAGGAATCACACGTAAGGCTGATCTAAGACTATTGAAACCGTAGTACATTCTACAAGTCATTTTATTTCCAATCTATTTATAAATTTGGTGAAATTAGTAATATTCAGTTTTCCCTGAGAAGTACACTTTATTTCTGGTTAATGTGAAATCATTATTCAAATGTTCCCGCATATCAAACACATGTTCTTTTTGTGAATCAGGCTACAAATCAGACCTTTTTAGTCTGTTCTTCATTCCTTTCCATCTTTCATTCCTGCTCATTCCCTTTAAACGTTCACTGACTTGTCGAAGTGAATAGGGCAGTTGTCAGCTTTTTTTATTCTTTTGGTGGGGGGGGGTCCTGATTTCTCCCTGGTATTATTATTAAATATTTTATACTCTTCCCTGAATATCATTTAAACAGTAAGATAACTCTAGAGCTTTCATAGGCTCAGGTAGGTCACATGTGACTAGAACACACTATAAGCTATGTTATGTATAACATATAACAACACTTCTTGAGAAGAGTTGCCAGACAAAATACAAGATTCCCTAATATTACATGGAAAATGATGATATTAAAAATTACATTATCTGAAATTTCAAATCAACTGAGTGCTACATATTTTTATTTCCTAATAGAGGCCACCTTATTCAGAAGATACATAAAAGCTTCTTAAATTAATTGCTAAAGTGATGACAATTCGATTCTTGTGTTGTTAGATTTATTTCCCTTGATACCAAGTGTGTCAAGTTGCTTTGATACTGTATAAATTTATGCTTCCACAAACATTTTTGTGCTTTTCAACATCTATATGACTTGACCTGGCTTAGGTAATACCACGTCTGACTACTGTGTGCAAAAACCTTTAAATCGGCAAGAAGGGCTTGGACCCAGGGAGCTACAAAGACATTGTAACTATGTCTCCACCCACAGGTGGTGATTTGTGGCCTGATTCTGGATGTAATTTGAAGGTAAACTCCATGCGAATTCCTGGAGGTGAGGTGTGAAAGAACGAAAAATTCCAATAATTTCCCCAAGGTTTTTGCCACAATTTTAATATTTCTAAAATAAAAAGAAATTGGCTTACTAGGAGCTGTAGTTAAAAATTGAATTTTGTTTTACCTGTTTTTTTTAAAATAATAACACATATATGGATTTTCATTGACTCAATGTGTTTCAAAGTAAATTCATTAATTTATCTGAATGTTTGCATGCAATTTGATGATATTTTGTTGAGGATTTTTGCTTCTGTGTTCCTGAGAGCTATTGATCTGTAGTTTTTTTTTTTTTTTTTTTCTTCTTTTTTAAAATACCTTTGACTGGTGTGGATGTTAGAATGATGTTAAGCTTATAGAATGAGTTAGGAAGTATTCTCTCTTCTTCTATACTCTGAAAGAGACTGTAGAAAATTGGTATATATATATTTTTTAATGTTTGGAGAATTGATCAGTGAATTTATTTGGGACTCGTGCTTTCTGTCTTGGAAAATTATTAGTTGTTGATTCAATGTTCTTTAATAGATATAGGCCTATTTAGAACATCTATTTTTGTGTGTGTGCATGTTTTGACAGATTGTACCTATTAAGGATTTTTTTTTTTTTAATCTAGATTTTTAAACTTCTGGGCACAGAGTTTTTTCATAGTTTCTGTAGTATAATTTTAATGTCCATTGGATGTGTAGTGATGTCTCTTCTTTTATTCCTGATATTAGCAACCAGCGTCCCCTCTTTTTTTTTCCTAGAAACTGACTACGGTTAAGTTCTATTTATTTTTTTTTAAAGAAACAGCTTTCGGTTTTGATGATTTTGTCTATTGGTTGCTTATTTTCAATTTCACTAATCTCTGCTTTAATTTGGATCATGTATTTTCTTCTGCTTACATTAGATTTACTTTGCTCTTCTTTGTTTCTAGTTTCCTAAGGTGGAAACTTTCATTATTGATTTTAGATCTTTCTTCTATTGTAATATATGCTTTCAATCCTGTATATTTTCTTTTAAGTACTGTTTTTGCTCCAATCTACAAATTTTGATAGTGATCATATTTTAAATAACCAAAATGTGTACTTGATTCTTTATTGCTTCTTGTTTAATTTCTCAGATTTTAATGTCTGTTCGTTTCCAAGGCAAACCATTCAATATCACAGTGATCCAAGCCTATGCCCCAACCAGTAACGCTGAAGAAGCTGAAGTTGAAGGGTTCTATGAAGACCTATAAGACCTTTTAGAACTAATACCCAAAAAGATGTCATTTTCACTATAGGGGACTGGAATGCAAAAGTAGGAAGTCAAGAAACACCTGGACCAATGGGAAAATTTGGCCTCGGAATATGGAATGAAGCAGGGCAAAGGTTAATAGAGTTTTTCCAAGAGAATGCACTGGTCATAGCAAACACCCTCTTCTAACAACACAAGAGAAGACTCTACACATGGACATCACCAGATGATCAATACTGAAATCAGATTGATTATATTATATGCAGCCAAAGATGGAGGAGCTCTATACAATCATCAAAAACAAGACTGGGAGGTGACTGTGGCTCAGATCATCAATTCCTTATTGCCAGAATCAGACTTAAATTGAAGAAACTGCTGCTGCTGCTGCTGCTGCTAATTCGCTTCAGTTGTTTCTGACTCTCTGCAACCCCATAGATGGCAGCCCATGAGGCTCTCCCATCCCTGGGATTCTCCAGGCAAGAACACTGGAGTGGGTTGCCATTTCCTTCTCCAATGCATGAAAGTGAAAAGTGAAAGTGAAGTCGCTCAGTCGTGTCCGACTCTTAGCGACCCCATGGACTGCGGCCCACCAGGCTCCTCCGTTCATGGGATTTTCCAGGCAAGAGTGGGGTGCCATTCCCTTCTCCAAAATTGGAGAAACTAGGGAAAACCAATAGACCATTCAGATACGACCTAAATCAAATCCTTATGATTATACAGTAGAAGTGAGAAATAGATTTAAGGGACTAGATCTGATAGAGTGCCTGATGAACTATGGATGGAGGTTTGTTACACTGTACAGGAGACAGGGATCAAGACCATCTCCATGGAAAAGAAATGTAAAAAAGCAAAATGGCTGTCTGGGGAGGCCTTACAAATAGCTGTGAAAAGAAGAGAAGCAAAAAGCAAAGGAGAAAAGGAAAGATATAAGCATCTGAATGCAGAGTTCCAAAGAATAGCAAGGACAGATAAGAAAACCTTCCTTGGCAATCAATGCAAAGAAATAAAGAAGAACAACAGAATGGGAAAGACTAGATATCGCTTCAAGAGAATTAGACATACCAAGGGAATATTTCATGCAAAGATGGGCTCGATAAGGGACAGAAATAGTAGGGATCTATCAGAAGCAGAAGATATTAGGAAGAGGTGGCAAGAATACATAGAAGAACTGTACAAAAAAGATCTTCATGACCCAGATAATCATGATGGTGTGATCCCTCACCTAGAGCCAGACATCCTGGAATGTGAAACCAAATGGACCTTAGAAAGCATCATTACGAACAAAGCTAGTGGAGGTGATGGAATTCCGGTTAAGCTATTTCAAATCCTGAAAGATGATGCTGTGAAAGTGCTGCACTCAATATGCCAGCAAATTTGGAAAACTCAGCAGTGGCCGCAGGACTGGATAAGGTCAGTTTTCATTCCAATCCCAAAGAAAGGCAATGCCAAAGAATGGTCAAACTACCACAAAATTGCACTCATCTCATATGCTAGTAAGGTAAGGCTCAAAATTCTTGAAGCCAGGCTTTAGCAATACGTGAACTGTATTCAAGGTATTCAAGCTGGTTTTAGAAAAGAAATAGGAACCAGAGATCAAATTGCCAATATCTGCTGGATCATGGAAAAAGCAAGAGAGTTCCAGAAAAACATCTATTTCTGCTTTATTGACTATGCCAAAGCCTTTGACTGTGTGGATCACAATAAACTGTGGAAAATTCTGAAAGAGATGGGAATACCAGACTACCTGACCTGCCTCTTGAGAAACTTATATGTAGGTCAGGAAGCAACAGTTAGAACTGGACATGGAACAACAGACTGGTTCCAAACAGGAAAAGGAGTAGGTCAAGGCTGTATATTGTTACCATGCTTATTTAACTTATATGCAGAGTACATCATGAGAAACGCTGGACTGGAAGAAGCTCAAGCTGGAATCAAGACTCCCAGGAGAAATATCAAGAACCTCAGATATGCAGATGACACTACCCTTATGGCAGAAAGTGAAGAGAAACTAAGAAGCCTCTTGATGAAAGTGAAAGAGGAGAGTGAAAATGTTCGCTTAAAGCTCAACATTCAGAAAACGAAGATCATGGCATCTGGTCCCATCACTACATGGGAAATAGATGGGGAAACAGTGGAAACAGTGTCAGACTTTATTTTGGGGGGGCTCCAAAATCACTACAGATGGTGGTTGCAGCCAGGAAATTAAAAGATGCTTACTCCTTGGAAGGAAAGTTATGACCAACCTAGATAGCATATTGAAAAGCAGAGACATGACTTTGCCAACAAAGGTCCATCTAGTCAAGGCTATGGTTTTTCCAATGGTCATGTATGGATGTGCTTTTGAACTGTGGTGTTGGAGAAGCCTCTTGAAAGTCCCTTGGACTGCAAGGAGATCTACCCAGTCCATTCTAAAGTAGATCAGTCCTGGGTGTTCATTGGAAGGACTGATGTTGAAGCTGAAACTCTAATACATTGGCCACCTCAAAGTTGACTTATTGGAAAAGATTCTGATGCTAGGAGGGAATGGGGCAAAAGGAGAAGGGGATGACAGAGGATGAGATGGCTGGATGGCATTACCAACTCGATGGGCATGAGTTTGAGTGAACTCCGGGAGTTGGTGATGGACAGCGTGCCCTGGAGTGTTGTGATTCATGGTGTCAGAAAGAGTTGGACACAACTGAGAGATTGAACTGACTGAATGTTAAAAGTTAGATCTTCAAATGTTTAGTTTGAGTAAGGCCAAGCAGTAAATTTCTTTGGAAAATAAAAGGAATTCAGACTGTGATCTTTTGACTTAATGGAATATAGGAATTGGAGGGATTTCTGTTAATGTAAGAAAAGGGTGAGAAATAGGTGAAAAAGCCCATGAAGGAGTGAAGACAATCCCTTTAATGCTTTTAATGGAAGCATGAAAACAAACTTGAAAGTATATCAAAGATGAAATAACCACATCTGGGATCAAAAAAATATTTCTAAATTGTAATTTTGCCTAGTCAATCCTTACAGAAACAACTCACTGTGAGCTCTGTTTTTCTGAATTTTCCCTCTGAATTTCTTCTCTGACTGCACTCTTGTTGGAAAGTGCTATTTCCCACATAATAAAGTTTTCCTAATTGCAACTGAAATGGTATACTATTGAAGAGAATCAATAAATATGTCCCGGAAACAATCTTGAGTCACTTTCAGTTCAGTTCGGTCACTCAGTCGTGTCCAACTCTTTGTGACCCTATGGACTGCAGCACTCCAGGCTTCCCTGTCCATCACCAACTCCAGAGCTTGCTCAAACTCATGTCCATCTAGTTGGTCATGCTATCCAACCATCTCATCCTCTGTTATCCCCTCCTCCTGCTTTCAATCTTTCCCAGCATCAGGATCTTTCCAACGAGTCAGTGGTATTGGAGTTTCAGCTTCAGCATCAGTCCTTCCAATGAATATTCAGGACTGTTTTCCTTTAGGATTAACTGGTTTGATCTCCTTGCAGTCCAACGGACTCTCAAGAGTCTTCTCCAACACCACAGTTCAAAAGCATCAATTCTTCAGCTCTCAGCTTTCTTTATGGTCCAACTCTCATATCCATACATGACTACTGGAAAAACCATAGCTTTGACTAGACAGACCTTTGACAGAAAAGTAATATCTCTGCTTTTTAAATGCTGTCTAGGTTGGTCATAGCTTTTTTTCCAAGGAGCAAGCATCTTTTAATTTCATCACTGCTGTCACCATCTGCAGTGATTTTTGAAGACCAAGAAAATAAAATCTCTCATTGTTTCCCCATTTATTTGCCACAGAGTGAGCGACATTACTTTGCCAACTAAGGTCCGTCTAGTCAAGGCTATGGTTTTTCCTGTAGTCATCTATGGATGTGAGAGTTGGACTGTGAAGAAGGCTGAGCGCTGAAGAATTGATGCTTTTGAATTGTGGTGTTGGAGAAGACTCTTGAGAGTCCCTTGGACTGCAAGAAGATCCAACCAGTCCATTCTGAAGGAGATCAGCCCTGGGATTTCTTTGGAAGGAATGATACTAAAGCTGAAGCTCCAGTACTTTGGCCACCTCATGTGAAGAGTAGACTCATTGGAAAAGACTCTGATGCTGGGAGGGATCGGGGGCAGGAAGAGAAGGGGACGACCAAGGATGAGACGGCTGGATGGCATCACTGACTCGATGGACATGAGTCTGATTGAAGTCCGGGAGTTGGTGATGGACAGGGAAGCCTGGCATGCTGCGATTCATGGGGTTGCAAAGAGTCGGACACGACTGAGCGACTGAACTGAACTGAACTGATGGGACTAGATGCCACAGTCTTAGTATTTTGAATGCTGAGTTTTAAGCCAATTTTTTCAATCTCCTCTTTCATTTTAATCAAGAGGCTCTTTAGTTCTTCTTTGCTTTCTGCCATAAGGGTGGTGCCATCTGCGTATCAGAGGTTATTGACATTTTTCCAGGCAATTATGATTCTATCTTGTGCTTCATCCAGTCTAACATTTCACATAGTGTACTCTGTATATAAATTAAATAAGCTGGTATCAATATACAGCTTTGATGTACTCTTTCCCCAATTTGTAACCAGTCTGTTGTTCCATGTCCAATTCTAACTGTTGCTTCCTGACCTGCATACAGATTTCTCAGGAAGCAGGGAAGGTGGTCGGGTATTCCCATCTCTTTCAGGATTTTCCACAGTCTATTGTGATCCACACAGTCAAAGGCCTTGGTGTAGTCAATGAAGTAGAGGTAGATGCTTTTCTGGAACTCTCAAACTACAATAACCTCCTTAAGAAAAAGGTTTCTAATTTTAAAACATTTCTAATTTCTGAAGTCTTTGAACTTCAGAGTTTAATCTGGTTATTGATCTGGTAATTGTAAAGAGGACATAGAGGGTGTAATTTCAGGAAGAAAGAGGACACAATTTCTGATGAATAGAAAACAGGAATTGAATTCTAGACACAGTGATGACAACTATAACTAATTAATCCACCCGTTCACCCAGTTTTCTAGCAATTGTTTACCAGTGCCTCTTACATGCCTGCCACTGTTATACGAAAACATCAAATAGATATGATGCATGAGAATTGTGAAATTTGAAGCCAATGTGCCCCTTTGTAACGTGGTTAAATATTTTCTAAAGATATTGACATGAAATCTAAAGTTCAAAAATTTTTACAATGTTATTCACTAGCCATGCATTCATTTTTCTGCAATCAACAGTGTTTGACATAAAGTTTCAACAGAATCAGGGTACTGATTAGCTTTTCAAACTCAAATTTCCTTTACTTATCTCCATCTTCAGTTATCAAACTGACATGCATAAAGTCAGAGCATTTGTTGTAGAACACTGAGTGTATGAAAACATACAAGATAAATTATATGAGTTCATCATTAATTCAACAAATGTGGCTGATCATCTACTGTGCAGTAGGCATTAGAGATGCAGCACTGAACAAACCCAAGCAGTTGCCTTCCTACCGTTTGCAGTCTAGAGAGGCAAACAGATAACAAGCTAATGAATAAATATTTATCTGGTGGTGGAAATTGCTATGAAGGAAAAGAAAACCGGGTACAGGAAATTGAAAATGCTGAGAGAAGGGAATGGTTAATTTGTATAGGGTGGTCAAGGGAAGCACTGTCTGACCAGGTGATATCTGAACAGAAATTTGAATGAAAGATTACGAGCTGTGCTTAGATCTAGACATAGACTACCTAGGCTGAAAAAAAGGAGGTTCACAGGCTATGAAGTAGAAGCTAACCTACAAAACCCATGAATAACATTGACAGCAGAGAGGACAAGATGATAGAGTAATTAATTGTCTTAAATATAATTTTCCATATAACGTGAATATGTTATAAAGCAGCAAACATTATTTGCATGAAGACTTGCAGTAGAAGAGGACGCATAAAACAGTGGCCACTTGAGGTGCTCCATAACTCATTATACCCTAGAGCATTGGTGGGTAACTTTCCAAAAGTAATTTAGCAGAGGTCAGCACAATGTGTGTGTGTGTGTGTGTGTGTTTTATTTCATGTCATCTCTGTGAAGAGGAAATATAAATAATAGATCTGTGTCTCATTTTCCAAGCCATGTGAGATTTGATTACAATATTCGTTGTTTATACACTTCTGTGCATATACAAGCCTATTCACTGGGTTTCCCAGGTAGTTCTAGTGGTAAAGGATCTGTCTGCAAGTGCAGGAGACTATAAGAGATATGTGTTTGATCCCTGGGTTGGGAAGATCCCCTGGAGGAGGAAGTGGCAATCCGTTTTTGTATTCTTGCCTGGATAATTCCATGGTCAGAGGAGCCTGGTGGGCTATAGTCCATGGGATTTCAAAGAGCTGGACACAGCTGAGCATCTGAGCAAGTCTATTAATTGTTCTAAGACTGAATTTCTCAGTATTCGTACTATGCTAGGAAAGATTGAGGGCAAAAGAAGAAGGGGCAGCAGGGGATGAGATGGTTAGATAGCATCACTGACTCAAACGACATGAGTTAGAGCAAACACTGGGAAATAGTGAAGGACAGGGAAGCCCGGTGTTCTCCACTTCATTGGGTCACAAAGGGTGGGACACAGCTTAGTGACTGAAAAACAGCAGTGCTTACTATCACTCTTGACCAGAATGTTTACTCTCATTTCAGCTTTTTGCCTGCATTTATAACCTGTATTTGTTTTAGGACATCTCAGAATGATTTGCTTTTCTTTTTTCCAACTGGTGCACCCCTCCCCTCTGCCTTCAAATTCTGTCTGAACAACAAACATTTGGAGGTCACGTGATATATATAATGGCATTAGGTAAATAAATTTAATGAATAAGTATTGAATACAAGTGTACAATTTCAATTTCATACATTGCCAACACAATGAAATTGAGTAATTATGTCAATTATTTAGTCATTTGCCAAATAATAAAGGTAAAATCTTCAACAAACACCTTAAGCCTCTTAAATTATTCATTTATCTATAGTGCTACAAGAGTAAAAATATCTTCCTTAGTGCCAATTGACTTTTAAGAATAATTAAAAATTATTGTTTTCTTATATAACTCTGTCTCCTGAAATGGTATATTAGGCTTCTTTTTGTGGTAAATGGGGGGCCAGACATTTATATTTGAAATCTGGGAATTTTTATTTCTCCATTTTCCTTACTTCCTGTATCTTATTAAATGCCAACTATATCTTACATTCTCCTAAAAAGTAGTTCTTCTTAAAATAAATTTCTCAGAAAAATTTGTTTATGTAGTTGCTTGTGTTGTTTATGCCAACAAATTTGGAAAACTCAGCAGTGGCCACAGGACTGGAAAAGATCAGTTTTCATTCTAATCCCAAAGAAAGGCAATGCCAAAGAATGCTCAAAATACCACACAATTGCACTCATCCCACACACTAGTAAAGAAATGTTTAAAATTCTCCAAGCCAGGCTTAGGCAATATGTGAACTATGAAATTCCAGATGTTCAAGCTGGTTTTAGAAAAGGTAGAGAAACCAGAGATCAAATTGCCAACATCCTCTGGATCACTGAAAAAGCAAGAGAGTTCCAGAAAAACATCTATTTTTGCTTTTTTTGACTATGACAAAGCCTTTGACTGTGTGCCTCACAACAAACTGTTTAAAATTCTTAGAGGTGGGAATACCAGACCACCTGACCTATCTCCTGAGAAATCTGTATGCAGGTAAGGAAGCAACAGTTAGAACTGGACATGGAACAACAGAGGGGTTCCAAATAGGAAAAGGAGTACATTAAGGCTGTATATACTGTCATCCTACTTATTTAACTTATATATACAGTACATCATGAGAAATGCTGGGTTGGAGGAAGCACAAGCTGGAATCAAGATTGCTGGGAGAAATATCAATAACCTCAGATATGCAGATGACATCGCCCTTATGGCAGAAAGTGAAGACGAACTGAGGAGCCTCTTGATGAAAGTGAAAGAGGAAAGTGAAAAAGTTGGCTTAAAACTCAACATTCAGAAAACGAAGATCATGGCATCTGGTCCCATTACTGCATGGGAAATAGATGGGGAAACAGTGAAAACGGTGGCTTACTTTATTTTTCTGGGCTCCAAAAATCATTGCAGATGGTGACTGCAGCCAGGAAATTAAAAGATGCTTACTCCTTGAAAAGAAATTTATGACCAACCTAGACAGCATACTAAAAAGCAGAGACATTACATTGCCAACAAATGTCCTTCTATTCAAGGCTATGGCTTTTCCAGTGATTATGTATGGATGTTAGAGTTGGACTATAAAGAAAGCTGAGCACCAAAGAATTGATGGTTTTGAACTGTGGTGTTGGAGAAGCCTCTTGAGAGTCCCTTGGAATGCAAGGAGATCCAACCAGTCCATCCTAAAAGAGATCAGTCCTGGGTGTTCATTGGAAGGACTGATGTTGAAGCTGAAACTCCAATACTTTGGCCACCTGATGTGAAGAATTGACTCATTGGAAAAGATCTTGATGCTGGGAAAGATTGAGGGCAGGAGGAGAAGGGGATGACAGAAGATGAGATGATGGGATGACATCACCGACTCGATGGACATGGGTTTGGGTGGACTCCGGGAGTTGGTGATGGACAGGGAAAACTTGGGTGCTGTGGTTCATGGAGTCTCAAAGAGTTGGACACGACTGAACTGAACTGAACTGTGCTGCTTATGTGTGTGTGGTCAGTTGTATTTGACTCATTGTAACACTATGGACTGTAGCCCACCAGGCTCCGCTGTTCATGGGATTTACCAGCAAGAATATTGGAGTGGGTTACTATTTCCCTGGTGGCTCAGAGGTTAAAGCATCCGCCTGCAATGTGAGAGAGCTGGGTTCAATCCCTGGATTGGAAAGATCCCCTGGAGAAGGAAATGGCAACCCTCTCCAGTATTCTTACCTGGAAAATCCCATGGACAGAGTCTGGAGGGCTATACTCCATGGGATAGCAAAGAGTTGGACATGACTAAGCAACTTCGCTTTCACTTTCACCATTTCCTTAGCCAAGGGACCTTCCCAAATCAGGGATCAAACACACATCTCCTGCATCTCTTGCATTGGCAGGTGGGTTCTTTATTGCACTGAACTGTCGTCTGTGGACCAAATCATTGTAATAGGCCTTCACTATAGTCCTAGTGACTCTATATTATTTCTTGACAGGATTTTTGTAATATCCCCATTATTGTTCACTCATTCATCATCCTGCCAAAAAATTAACATTATAAATGCAAGTTTTGACATGCTACTTTCCTACCTGAAGTATTTCATAAAATTATTTTGCATTTTAAGCTTAAGTTCAGAAAATTTAATGTATCCTAAAAGCCCCTGCATGTGCTAATTTCTGCAAACATTACCCCTCCACTTTATAGCCTTATTCCTTGTTTTAATGCTCTCTAGCCATCCTTCTTCCTGGTTTTCACATGATGACTCATGGAAGACTTGCCTTGTTCCTTCTCAATCATTTCACCTTCTGGTTTTGGCTTAAGTGCCAAGGTTTTCCTGCCTCCATCTTCTCACTAGATGAATATTCCCTTCAATGACATTCTCTGTTTCTTCACAGCACTCACCTTACTTCTAACTGCCTATCCCTTTGTCTTCCTTAAGTATATAGTAAATCATTTTCAAGCAGAAAAATGATCTTGGCCTGGTTTGCATTATCACAAGGACATGCTAATTGCTAAGCACACATTAAGTAGTTCTACAGTGAAATATTACTGACCAATGAGTGAAATGATTGATTAATAATTCAAATTATCAGGAATGTCTACACAAAGTATAGACATATATTTAAACACTTTACAATTTTTGATACTCATTTGTTAAGACAATACATATATATTACTTGCCTGGGAGGTGTCTGTGGCACCAGAGGTAAAAGGTTGAGAGCAATATGACACGGGATCTGTTTGCATGGATCTGGGACCCAAACAAAGCCATTAAGGCTGAATATTTTCATCTCCTCCATCTGCTCTTTTCTATATTGGCCTTTTTCCCAGGCAGCCCTTCTGTTCCAGCTGACCCCCTGGCAGCTCAAGTGTCATTGTTATAGTTCTGAGTCCTAGACACTCTCATAAAATTTCTGGAAAGCATTCTAATTGGATCAACTTGGGTCCTTGCTTCCAACCCTGCAACAAGCTTTGTGGAGATGAGAGGATGCAATTTTGATGACTAGCCACTTCAGGGATACATGTTTCTCTCATGGAGTGGATGCAGCCCCCCACTCAGCCCCATATAGACTGAGGATAAGGAGACAGATGGTTCCTGGTGGAATTGTGGGATAATGTTTCCCAAAGAATTGAAATGAATACATGCAAAAGCATCAGACTGTCTACTAATATGTAACTAGGCAAATAGGGTCAGGGGAGTTTCATGCAAATAATAGCATATGCTAAAGTTTTTATAATTTGAGCAGTAGGATAAAGTAGTAAGGAGTAAACAAAGGCCAGTAAAATTGATGCAGAGAGAAGGAAAGAGCACTAGCAAGAAAACCTGGAAATTAAATAGAGTTCCTACTGTATAAAGATTTGTAGCTCATGTAAAGGAGACTTAAGGAATAATTGAAGGATTTTCAGAAGGTTGTGTGGCATATACATCATATATTGAGTATTTTGTTAACTGGGATATTTCATGTCAAATTATATAACTATATTTAGAAAATAAGTATGCCAGCTTTAGAGATAAATTGATTTAATTTTTAGAAAGCAATTGACAAAAGTATTGTTCCTATTAATAAGAGTTCAAAATTGCTATGCAATTTATTTTAAATATAATTATCAGTGCAATGTTTTTGGCATATAACTGGAGATAATAAAATATGATTATATGTTAATAGGGACTTCCCTGGTAGCTCAGATGGTAAAGCGTCTGTCTACAATGCGGGAGACCCAGGTTCGATCCCTGGGTAGGGAAGATACCCTGGAGAAGGAAATGGCAATCCACTCCAGTACTATTGCCTGGAAAATCTCATGGACAGAGGAGCCTGGTAGGCTACAGTCCATGGGGTCTCAAAGAGTCGGACACGACTGAGCGACTTCACTTCACTTCACATGTTAATAACATTGATCGTATGCACTTTCTCCCAGATTTCTAAGGAAAATATCTATAAATGTATCCTTGGAGTAAGAAATATGTGTTTTGCTAAATTATTGACTCTATAGGAAGAATTTGTACTCATACGTTATGCCATTGCTATACAGTAATTTTGATATTAGTGGATCATATTATTCACAAACCACTCAGGAGGAAGCTAGCAATAACTGATGTGAAAAGAGCTGGAAAAATGCTAAGAATCAAGAGAAAAACTTTTTTTCAGAAAATAATAAAGCTGTATGACTTTTCATGAGGAAATTCACATTGTAAGAAGAATTAAAATGCTTCAGTTTATTTAATATGCTGCAAGTTGAAGCTTAGGATTTTAATTATTCAACTAGAGATCCAATACAGACAGTAGCTGCAATGTTTGCTTTAATACAAATTTTCTTAAGAAGGTAAATTCTTTAAGGTTTAGCATAGGTAATAATTAATAACATTTTCTAATTAAAATAATATTAACTTATTCAGTTAAATGTTTACTCTCTGAAATCTTAATAACACAGTTTATAATCTGTGTGAAAATTCATAAGTGACCCAATGGATAGTTGAAACTTGTAAACAACAGATGTTCCACTGCATCCAGCCACATCATTAGCCAAAAATACATGAATTTTAAAAGAAATCACCTCGGTGCTTAAACAAGTTTTATTGTGAATAAAAGCTTTTATCTAATAACTCACAATGGGGATGATAATTTATCATACTGTCTTTAACTGTCATACTTTCCATAAATTATCTAATAAGTATCTGTTTCACAATATAAGCTTTAGATGGCATATAATTAAATAATTATGCTGATTGTGTATGTCTTTCACAAATACTCATATGATCTTGATAGGTAAAATCCTTCCAAATTAATTTTCTGATTTTCAGAATCTGTAGAATATATTTGGCTTATACTATGAGGTACTCATTAATGCTTTTCATCTAATATTTTTGGTTGCCCCATCTCTGGGCAAGTATTTCATTGCACTTTTCTGTTCCTTTTGGGAATTAGCGGGGCTGTGTGAAACTGAAATTCCAATAATTTGGCCACGTGATACAAAGAACTGACTCATTGGAAAAGACTCTGAGGCTGGGAAAGATTGAAGTCAGGAGAAGGGGACAACAGAGGATGAGATGGTTGGATGGCATCATTGGCTTAAAGGACATGAGTTTAAGCAAACTCCAGGAGATAGTGAAGGACAGGGAAGTCTGGCATGCTGCAGTCCATGGGGTCACAAAGTCGGACATGACTGAGCGACTGAACTGAACTGGGCTGTGTGACTGTTATGTCAATACACTGTGGACTGACCATGGTGTTTAAACACCCACTGGTGTGAGCCCTTCAACATCCCCTGATTTTCCTGGGGTGACAATCCATAATGGCTTTTCATTGACTCAGTCCTCTTGTTGGGCTGGACTCCAGTCACAGGGTGTGAGAGCTCCCCCTGCTGGTCTCCCAACTATATTTAATTGAGGTTTCTGTTTATTTTTACCATAAATAAGGGGATGGCACCCCACTCCAGTACTCTTGCCTGGAAAATCCCATGGACGGAGGAGCCTGGTGGGCTGTAGTCCATGGGGTCACAGAGTCAGACACGACTGAGCGACTTCACTTTCATTTTTCACTTTCATGCATTGGAGAAGGAAATGGCAACCCACTCCAGTGTTCTTGCCTGGAGAATCCCAGGGACGGGGGAGCCTTGTGGACTGCCGTCTCTGGAGTCACAGAGAGTCGGACACGACTGAAGCGACTTAGCAGCAGCAATGAAGAAATTCACATGGTCAGGGACTTAGTGGCCTGCAAAGAAAACTGTTTCTCAAATCTAAAGAGCAAGCAACACAATTACAAATGAATGCTTTGAGTGACAACAGCCAATTGAAATTTAGTCCTGCAGCAAGGTCAGTGTGTCCTGTCCAATGAAATGTGGCTGAGGAGGGTGATGAAAAAGGAGAAACCTCAGCAAAAAGCATTGGCAGGAGGATTCTTTACCACTGAACCACCTGGGAAGCCCTCAAGTACAAAGGCACAGGATCCAATGGAACCAGGTATGTCTGAAAATTTAGAAATTTTCAATTTTCATAAATATAATATGATACCTGTAGTTTCTATTGTATAGAGCCATGGTGAGGGAGATTGGGGCTTTACTCCATCCTAAGGCACATATATAGTTCTACACTGAAACGTGCATATTTTCACCAGATTCAGTTTTGCTGTCAAACACTTTTTGTTTCCAGACTTCTGTGAGTTTCAGCACTCTGGATAAAAGATGTGGACATACAGTTCTCTTGAGAATAGCAGTGACTAAAACTTAGATCCAGGAAGATGTGGGTGAAAATGCAAAACCTTAGATTTTTTCAGGAATTCCAGTAGGTATGACTGCAGCTATTTAGCATACACACAGGTTGTTATTAAGGGCTTCCCAGATGGAGCTAGTGGTAAAGAACCTGCCCTTCCAATGCAGAAGACATAGAAACTCTGGTTAGATCCTTGGGTTGAGAAGATCCCCTGGAGGAGGGCATTGCAAACCACTCCAGTATTCTTGCCTGGAGAATCCCACAGACAGAGCCTCCCTGGAAGGCTAAAATCCATGGGGTTGCAAAGAGTCAGACATTACTGAGTGACTTAGCACCCAGACAGCAGGTGCAAGAATAAACCAAGTACTTGATCTTTTATAACACTATTCCTTAGCCCAGCACAATCAAGTGTGACAGGACCAAGGTGGAGATTGTAATTCCATGGTTCCAAGAGAGATCTGGGTTCCTCTGTGGAGGAAAAAAAAAAAAATGTAGAGCTCCTTCCCTTAATGTAATTATGGTCATCTGTTATTCAGTTGCTCAGTCCTGTCTGACTTTTTGAGGCCCCATGGACTGCAGCACGCCAGGCTTCCCTGTCCTTCACCATCTCTCAGAGCTTGCTCAAACTCATGTACATCGAGCTGGTGATACCATTCAACCATCTCATTCTCTATCATTCCCTTCTCCTCCTGCCTTCAATCTTTCCAAGATGAGGGTCTTTTCTAATGGGTCGGCTCTTCACATCAGGTGGCAAAAGTATTGAAGTTTCACCTTCAGCATCAGTTCTTCCAGTGAGTATTCAGGGTTGATTTCTTTTAGGATTGACTGGTTTGGTCTCCTTGCAGTCCAAGGGAATTTTAAGAGTCTTCTTCAACACCACAGTTCAAAGGCATCAGTTCTTTGGCACTCAGCCTTCTTTATGGTCCAACTCTCACATCCATACATGACTACTGGGAACACCATAGCTTTGAATGTATGGACCTTTGTCAGCAAAGTAATGTCTCTGCTTTCGATAAGCTGTCCAGTTTTGTCATAGCTTTTCCTTCAAGGTGCAAGTGTCTTTTAATTTCATGGCTGCAGTCACCATCTGCAGTGATTTTGGAGCCCAAGAAAATAAAGTCTCTCACTGTTTCCATTGTTTCCCCATCTATTTGCCATGAATTATGATATTACAAAATCCTGTTGTGCTTTTTAAGTCCTGGCAATAATATGGGTGAATTTTTCACACAATATGAGGGCAAGAGTGAGTTCAGAGGAAAATGAGGACAGTTGGGACTGGAGATTTCTTCTGTAGCCCCTAGTGTATACTGACAACAGACAAGGCTTGTACTTCATTGTCCCACAGGAGATGAACTTCTAACACAGAAGAAAATGTTGCCTCTCTGTGGAATGTCACTGTGATGCATAGAATATTTTGAGCTGAAAGTAGGCAAAATACCAACTTGCCTAGGAAAATCCATTAACCAGGGAGAGGAAGACAAAGCACCAAGCAGACCAGGAGAAGCCTAATGATGAGGGAATTCATGAGCAGTCTGGAATTAGAACAAGCAAACCAATGAGTCCACTAAATCAAAAGAACACTTAAGGATATTCCCTTAGAACATAAATATATGCCCTGCAACTCAAGTCATTAGTTTTTAATTTTAAAATAAATTAGTATACTGAAAGCATAGTAACTGAATAAAAATATTGAAATGTAATACAGTTAAAAAATTAAAAGCTTCTGCACAACAAAGGAAAATATAAGCAAGGTGAAAAGACAGCCTTCTGAATGGGAGAAAATAATAGCAAATGAAGCAACTGACAAACCACTAATCTCAAAAATATACAAGCAACTTATGCAGCTCAATTCCAGAAAAATAAACGACCCAATCAAAAAATGGGCCAAAGAAATAAATAGACATTTCTCCAAAGAAGACATACGGATGGCTAACAAACACATGAAAAGATGCTCAACATCACTCATTATTAGAGAAATGTAAATCAAAACCACAATGAGGTACCACTTCACACCAGTCAGAATGGCTGCGATCCAAAAATCTGCAAGCAATAAATGCTGGAGAGGGTGTGGAGAAAAGGGAACCCTCCTACACTGTTGGTGGGAATGCAAACTAGTACAGCCACTATGGAGAACAGTGTGGAGATTCCTTAAAAAATTGCAAATAGAACTACCTTATGACCCAGCAATCCCACTGCTGGGCATACACACCGAGGAAACCAGAATTGAAAGAGACACATGTACCCCAATGTTCATCGCAGCACTGTTTATAATAGCCAGGACATGGAAACAACCTAGATGTCCATCAGCAGATGAATGGATAAGAAAGCGGTGGTACATATACACAATGGAGTATTACTCAGCCGTTAAAAAGAATTCATTTGAATCAGTTCTGATGAGATGGATGAAACTGGAGCCAATTATACAGAGTGAAGTAAGCCAGAAAGAAAAACACCAATACAGTATACTAACACATATATATGGAATTTAGGAAGATGGCAATGCCGACCCTGTATGCAAGACAGGAAAAAAGACACAGATGTGTATAATGGACATTTGGACTCAGAGGGAGAGGGAGAGGGTGGGATGATATGGGAGAATGGGAATTCTAACATGTATACTGTCATGTAAGAATTGAATCGCCAGTCCATGTCTGACGTAGGGTGCAGCATGCTTGGGGCTGGCGCATGGGGATGACCCAGAGAGATGTTGTGGGGAGGAAGGTGGGAGGGGGGTTCATGTTTGGGAACGCATGTAAGAATTAAAGATTTTAAAATTTAAAAATTAAAAAAAAATTTAAAAAAATGGATCAAATCATCAAAAGTAAAAATTTAAAAGTTGGGATTATTGAGAGATGAGTTCCACAAGGAAAGAAGGGAACAGATGATACAGTGGCAGTATATGGAAGGAAAAAAATATCCCTGACAGATTTGGGTCCATTTTGGATAGCCTCACTAATTTGCCTAAATAGTGATGTGAAAGTGAAACACACACATATTCTGGAAATGTGTTATTTTTAGTAAAGATGGCTCAGACAATAAAGAATCTGCCTGCAATGCAGGAGATCTGGGTTTGATACCTGGGTCAGGAAGATTCCCTGGAGAAGGACATGGCAACCCGCTCTGGTATTCTGGCCTGGAGAATCCTCATGGACAGAGGAGTCTGGCGGGCTATAATCCATGGGGTGGCAAAGGGTCGGACATGACTGAGAACCGGCACTTTCACTTTTCACTTTCTCTAACATATTGGTAAACCAAGAATTTAGTTTTCAGAAATCCCTTCCACTCTTACATACAATTAGTGATCCAGAAGAGTTTTTGTTTATGTGCTTTCAGTTCAGTTCAGTTCAGTTCAGTTCAGTCGCTTAGTCGTGTCCGACTCTTTGCAACTGACCCCATGGATCGCAGCACACCAGGCCTCCCTGTCCACCAACTCCCGGAGTTCACTCAGATTCACATCCATCGAGTCAGTGATGCCATCCAGCCATCTCATCCTCTGTTGTCTCCTTCTCCTCCTGCCCCCAGTCCCTCCCAGCATCAAAGTCTTTTCCAATGAGTCAACTCTTCGCATGAAAGGTACTGTGTTGGAAATTAAAATGAAGAATTTCAAAAATAATCTATTTACTAATTTACTTAAAAATAAAGTGATACATTTGGTACCTGTTCATATAAAATATATTATACATATATATATGTATATTTCCAAACAAGTTATTGAGAGGAGTGATATCTCATATTTTAGCAAATCTCTCTAATGTCTGGTGTATCAGAAGGCAGCTGATTTCATGTCTAATTCTGCATTCAATCTGTTGTGATTCACTATTTTGATTGAAGCGCATGATGAAATATGTCTTCAGAGATAAGAATTTGGAAAAGTGAGTGTGTTTTCAACCTTTTCAGATACTTGCTGATCTTTTATTTTTGTAACTACACCAAAATTTGACGAGTGACAGTTTCTCAAAAGCTAGCTGTTGTGTAGAACCTAAGTCCATATCAATAAAATTTTCACCCTCTATCACATTAGAGTTCACTGGTCTCTTGCATTTTGACTAACTCTTTTATTTATGCAGATCTGTAACATCATGCATTGATCGTCTGAAAAATACTGCCTAACTATGAATCTTCCAAATAGTCACCCACTTTATTATGCACTACCAAAATACATACGCACACTAAAATCCATTTTTAAAAATGTTTTTGAGTATAGTGAAGCTGCCAGCTGTCATTGGGGACACAAGTTTTCCAAAATTCTGATTTTCCCCTGAAAGCTCAAATTTTATCATTAATAAATACTGTCAGGTGTTTTCTCTTGCCAAATATTCATGTTTGAACAGCCATCATTTGTCTTTCTGTCATTCTTTCTAGTATTAATGGCATTCCATGAAAAAAGCAACCAATTCAGCTGACAGCAGACACAATTACCTACCTATTTTTTGCTGTGGGTAACAATTATATCAGTATGTAGTAGAAATGTTTCATGCTTTGTTCCTATGTCTTTACATAGACTATTAAAGAGCTTTACTCACAAAGGTCAAATTTTGATAACATTAATAATTATTACTGTTTCCTCAACGACATTCTCAAGTGAAATAAGGGAATGACTTTTCCTGTGCATGTATGGCAGTGAGCAATAAAATGGTGATTTGTGCAGTTTTATGCCAACACACTTAAACACCATCATTTAAGACAACTGACATCTTAATGTTATTTTCAAAGTGATTTGACCCCAGGAACACCTTGAAAGTGTCTTTGGGGTCCTCACTGGTTCATGAGCCACACTCTGAGAACCCCCAGGAAAAAGACTTTCCATCCCTCCCCCATCCCACAGCAAAGCAGAGATGTTAAATAACACAGAATTTTATTCCTTTCCCACATACGAATGTGATCAATGTAACCTGGAAAGGGAATTCTATTCCCTGAGAGAAACCAGGAAGCTAGTTTCTGCCAAACTGCGGTTAACACCATCCTCAAGGAAGTTGTCTCCATTAGCGTGAGTGCCACCCTATCAAGTTTGCAGCTTTGGGAAGAGGAAAGAAACACTCGCAGCCAATTGTTTTCTTTGTAAACCTGTAAAATGGAGGTTGCACAACTTTCCAACCATATTCCATGGACAGCAACTTGGTACAGCCTAGTTACTAGAAGAGCTGGAAAACTAGGTGCTAATGAAGCAAGCATATGGGCTTCCCATGTGGCTCAGTGGTGAAGAATCTGCCTATCAAGCAAGAGATGCACATTCAATCCCTGGGTCAGGAAGATCCCCTGGAGAGGGAAATGGCTACCCACTCCAGTATTCTTGCCTGGAGAATCCCATGGACAGAGGGTCCTGGTGGGCTACAGTCCACGGAGTCGCAAAGAGTTGCACATGACTTAGCAACTAGACAACATTAATAGCAAGCAGGCATATGCCTTGGAAAGAGGGAAGGATGGGGTTTGTGTGTGTGTGTGTGTGTGTGTGTGTGTGTGTGTGTGTGTGTGTGTGTGTGTGTTTTGGTGGAGGAAAGGAATGTAGAGGCAATGTCTCATGATTTTTGAATTTCAAGCACTTAAAAAAATCAGAAGCTTCCAATTAAATGGAGCAACTCATTTATATTTCAAAAAATTATATTAAATGTGGTATTTAAAAATTAGTTTAGTAGATTACTAGAGAAGAAGAGCTACAGAATGTTATTGGCTGACAGCTTATCATTTACTTGTTAGTTTAAAGAAAAACTAAGGACTCCCAGTTTTGGTTACCTCATCTAAGAAAAATATTTCAGAAAATGCTCTAAACAACTCTAAGTGACTCAGACAGTTTAAGAAGAGAGAAAATGAAAGAAGAATAAGTAGTGTCTGGTGGCATTTTATATCTGATTAATGCAATGATAGTGTGCTTGGAATTTTGTGCTATCAAGTCTAAGCAATATTTGTGATATGGAGTATACTTATAGAAAGGGAAAAATTAAACTAAATTACTAGAAATAGCACAACAACATTTTAGGAAAAAAATGTAACAGGTGAGCTGGAGCAAGGGAAAATAAATATATTCTTTTAAGGCTGAAATTAAATAATGTAATGTGCAATGATAAAATGCAATTTTCTTGGAGGACATATTCCTCATAAAACTGTAAGTACCAAAGCATTTAGCATTCCAAACATAAAGCTCAATCAATTAGAAATGCAGGAGAAGTTGATAAAAATAGAATGATACTCATAGAATGGAATATATCTTTTTCAGAAATAGAAAAATCTATTAAAAATTGATAAATGAGAACATATATGAATTGAATACTGCAATAAACTCCACTCAAACATGAATATCTGATTTTGCATTCTATGAATATTGAATACATGTATATTTTATTAGTGTCCAGGGAACACTTATGAAATTAATCATGCATGTGGCTGTAAGTTTTGAAGCTTTTTAAAAAATGAATATTTCAAAGGCTACAACCATGATCATATATTTAATAAACTTAGAAAAAATTGTAAACATACAGTATAAAAATGTGAACTGCTTTAATGTGAGAAACACAGTTATCAATAATGACCTGAATTAAAAAAAAATACTTCTGAAATTTCAATCTTTAGGAAAGTAAATAAAAGGGAATATAAGGAATAACAAAACTGATGGCAGATTGCTTGAAAATACTTTAAAAGACTTTATATTTAAAATTGACTAGAAATAACTGGAGTAAATCCTCATCTTGTGTTAATCAACTTTGCTGCACTAACAAATAAACCTGTCATCTTTGTGGTTTATGACACCTAAGATTTCTTTCTTGCTGATATCCTCGGAGGGCTGTGTTGGTTGAAACTTCTCCAGGCTACGTGGACTGAGACTGGGGACTCAGGTTGAGGTTTCAGTAACCACATGGAGGATGTCATTTTCATGACCCAGGGAGAAGCAACAAACACACAACTGCATTTAAAGCATTTGCTTGCACTTTGCCACTCAGGTGCTCTTTGCCAAACAAATCACATGTGGCCAGTGATGCACATTACTTATTTGGAGGCACTGAAATTCACTAGATAAGTGCAGGGCAGTATCATCCTCTTACAGCGATAGGAAAGGAGAAAATAGTTTTGAAGAACAAGATAATCTTCGGTGTATCTTACATACAAAAACTCAAAACAAAAGTAACTGGGGAGGTTGCACTAAAAATTAAAATGAACATATAATAATATTATGTTAAAAATGAGAAAAATACACTGTCACGGGTCCAGAAGCAGTTGATTCAATCATAATAATATAATTTACTACATGTAAATTTATGGAAACTAATTTAAAAGCTTATTAAACAAATAATGACCTAGCCCAGCAAAAATTACAAATGGTTGTTAAAGAAGGTCATAAGGCTTTACTAGACTAATTACTAGATAAATTAGTGTTAACTTAAAATGATGATTTCATAGTAGAGATCTATCTAATCTTTAAAAGAGAGATGTGACTTATCTATGCCTAGAGACATTTCATTTCACAGTTGATTAAAGAACTTTATATCAAAAAATTTATAGCACTAAATGGGAAATCACTAAATGGGAAATAAATAATAGAAGATCATTTTCACTGTAGATATATAACCACATTTTGAAAAATAAAAACTCTCTTCTAACAACACAAGAGAAAACTCTACACATGGACATCACCAGATGGTCAATACTGAAATCAGATTGATTATATTCTTTGCAGCCAAAGATGGAGAAACTCAACAAAAACAAGACCAGGAGCTAACTGTGGCTCAGATCATGAACTCCTTATTGCAAAATTCAGACTTAAACTGAAGACAGTAGGGAAAACCAGTAGACCATTCAGGTATGACCTAAAACAAAACCCAAAGATTATACAGTGGAAGTGACAAATAGATTCAAGCATTTATATCTGGTAGAGTGCCTAAAGAACTATGGACAGAGGCTCCTAACATTGTACAAGAGGCAGTGATCAAAACCATCACCAAGGGGAAAAAAAAAAAAAGCAAAGAGGCAAATGGTTGTCTAAGGAGGTCTTACAAATAACTGAGAAAAGAAGAGAATAGAAAGGCAAGAGAAAAGGAAAGATATACTCATCTGAATACAGTTTCAAAGAATAGCAAGGAAGATAAGAAAGCTTTCCTAAGTGATCAATACAAAGACATAGTGGGGGTGGGGGGACAGAATGGGAACGACTAGAGAACTCTTCAAGAAAATTAGAGATACCAAAGGAACTTTTCATGTGAAGATGGGCACAATAAATGTAAGAAATGATATGGATCTAACAGAAGCAGAAGATATTAAGAAGAGATGGCAAGAATATACAGGAGAACTATTAAAAAAAAAATCTTAATGACCCAGATCACTCACCTATAGCCAGACAGCTTGGAGTGCAAAGTCCAGTGGGCCTTAGGAAGCATCACATCAAACAAAGCTAGTGGAGGTGATGGAATTTCAGCGGATGGATTCCAAACCAAAAAAATGATGCTGTGAAAGTGCTGCATTCAATATGTTGGCAAATTTGGAAAACTCAACACTGGCTTCAGGACTAGAAAAAATCAGTTTTCATTCTAATCCCAAAGAAAGGCATTGGCAAAGAATGCTCAAACTACTGCAGTTGCACTCATTTCACACGTGATCAAAGTAATGCTCAAAACTCTCCAAGCTTGGCTTAAATAATACACGAACCAAGGATTTCCAGATGTTCAAGCTGGATTTATAAGAGGAAGCAGAACCAGAAATCAAATTTTGAACATCTGTTGGATCATAGAAAATGCAAGAAAATTACATTAAAAGTCTACTTCAATGACTATACTATCTCTTTGATGATGTGAATCACCACAAACTGTGGAAAATTCTTCAAGAGATGGGAATACTAAACCATCTTACCTACCTCCTGTGAAACCTGTATGAAGGTCAAGAAGCAACAGTTAAAACCAGGCATGAAAAAATGTACTGGTTCAAAGTTGGGAAAGGAGTACATCAAGGCTGTATATTGTCACGCTGCTTATTTAACTTCTATGCAGAGTACATCATGCAATATGCCAAGCTGAGTGAAGCACAAGCTGGAATCAAGATTTCTGGGAGAAATATCAATAATCTAAAACATGCAGGTGACACCACTCCTATGGCAGAAAGCAAAAAAGAACAAAAGAGCCTCTTGGTGAAAGTGAAAGAAGAGAAAGAAAAAGCTGTCTTAAAACTCAGCATTCAAAATTCTAACATCATGGCACCTGGTTCCATCACTTCATGGCAAATAGATGGGGAAATGATGGAAAGAGTGAGAGACTTTATTTTCTTAGGCTTCAAAATAACTGCAGATGCTGAATGCAATCATGAAATTAAAAAATGCTTGCTGCTTGGTAGAAAAGCAATGACAAGCCTAGACGGTATATTAAGAAGCAGAGCCATTATTTGCCAACAAAGGTCCATATCAGTTCAGTTCAGTTCATTTCAGTTACTCCATCATATCTGACTCTTTGCAACCCCATGGATTGCAGCGTGCCAGGCTTTCCATTCATCTCCAACTCCCAGAGCTTGCTCAAACTCATGTCCATCGAAGAGTCAGTAATGCCATCCAACCATCTCATCCTCTGTCATCCCCTTCTCCTCCTGCCTTCAATCTTTCCTACAGTTTTTCTAATGAGTCAGTTATTCACATCAGGTGGCCAAATTATTGGAGCTTCAGCTTCAGTGTCAGTCCTTCCAATTAATATTCAGAGTTGATTTCCTTTAGGATTGACTGCTTTGATCTCCTTGAAGTCCAAGGCAATCTCAAGCATCTTCTCCAACACCACAATTCAAAAGCCTCAATTCTTTGGCACTCAGCTTTCTTTATTGCCCAAGTTTCACATCCATACATAATTACTTGAAAAAACCATAGCTTTGAGTAGACAGACCTTTGTTGGCAAAGTAATGTCTCTGCTTTTTAATATGCTGTCTAAGTTTGTCATAGCTCTTCTTCTAAGGAGAAAGTGTCTTTTAATTTTATGGCTGCAGTCGGCATCAGCAGTGATTTTGAAGTCCAAGAAAGTAAAGTCTGTCACTGTTTCCATTGTTTCTCCATCTATTTGACATGAAGCAGTGGGACCAGATGTCATGATCTTAGCTATTTGAATGTTGAGTATTAAGCCAGCATTTTCACTCTTCTCTTTCACTTTCATCAAAAAGCTTTTGATGAAAGGTCCATATAGATAAAGTTATGGTTTTTCCAGCTGTCATGTATGGGTGTGAGAGTTGGACCATGAAAAAAGCTGAGCACCAAAGAATTGATGCTTTTGAACTGTGGTGTAGGAGAAGACTCTTGAGAGTCCCTTGGACTGCAAGCAGATCAAACCAGCCAATCCTAAAGGAAATCATTCCTGAAAGTTTGAATGACTGATGCTGAAGCTGAAGCTACAATACTTTGGCAACCTGATGTCAGGAGCCGACTCACTGGAAAAGAGCTTGATGTTAGGAAAGATTGAAGGAAAGAGGAGAAAGAGATGACAGAGGATGAAGTGGTTGAATGACATCACCAACTCAATGGACATTGCCGGGGTCCAGCCCTGGTGGATCCAGGGTAATTCAAAGCAGGGATGGCGTGGCGAGGAAAAACTTATTTATTTAGAAATATAAAAAGAGATTAGGAAGAAATAGTGTAGCAGGAAAATTTAGTGGAGAAAAGAGGCTGAATAACTTGGTTTACGTGGAGAACTAATAAAATCTCAGGACAAGAGATTTGCACCATCTACGTTAGGCCAGAATTAAATTCAATAGTAAAGGTCTGGACTTAAGAATAGAAAAAAAGTATTGAATCTTAACAGAAGACCAGAACAAGTAAAAGTCTATACCATAATTTTGGGAGGGAAGCTTTAGTATATATAAAACATTCAGTGATAAGTAACAAATTAGTAATAATAAATATATTTAATACTATTTTACTTAGCACCTCAAATTTAACTTAATTAACAATTTCAATTTTTATGGTCAACATGTATTGGAAAATTGTAAAAAAATACTTTAGAATAAAATATGATGAAAATATTTGCTTAACTAGATAATAAATTTTACATAAAGACTATAATATTAATACTTCCCAAAATATCTTTAGGGTAGAATATTCAATTAATATTTTATTAATATTTACTTTCCTTTCTTATTGCCTTGTAGCTTTTGGAACAAATGGAAAGTTGAATATTAGCGGTGCAAGTTAATTCCTCCTGGCTCTATTTAACCAGGTCTTCAAGAAAAATGAGCAAGAAAAAGAACTGAAAGAAAGAAAAGGGATAAGATTTACAAATGAAATGTGTTTTTAAATGAGGAAAGTAAATTATGAAAATATTCATATAACTAATTTTTGTAAAATAAAAAAATTTCAAGGAGTCTATGCATTCATAAAATTAGTTGTATTTTATATATGTGAGTAATAAGCAAAGATGCACAATGTGGAAGGATTTTGGTCCTGCTGGTTGCTTTGATGGAGAAAGAGGTGATGGAATTAAGCAAACACAAGAGTAACGAGAGAACCGCTAATATTTTAGTAAAGTAGGTGGTGCCAAAGCCTCCTTAATCCATCATTTGCAGAAGTGAAGACATGAAGACACTCTAAAAGGCAGGCAGGCATTAGCTATTAACACTTTGGAGTTTATTTCTTTCTCTCTGTCTAAGGGTCAATTTGAACAGAACTTCTGAGGAAATCTGGTCCTCACTTAAGCACACTTACCAAATCCACGGACAGAGGAGCCTAGCAGTCTATGAGGGGAGTGGGGACATCACATGATTCAAACATGCCTTAGCAACTAAACCACCACTACCCCCAAACACAGGAGACAATAAACAGAAAAAAAAAAAATTCCTCTTCTCAGATTCCTCCTAAGACTTACTCAGCTTTAGCTTCCATATTAACAAATTCCATTCAATTCTAGTCTGTTACATTCATTTTCATAGTGTGTAATATGAGCTCACTATTCTCCAACCAACATGTTAAACACAGGGGAGAGAATGTTGAACAAAGCAAGCACAATACCTGCCATTTCTGCATAATTCATAGCATAGAATGATAGCAACCAAACAGATACAATAAACTTAAGAAGACTCTAACATCAATGGAACAAAATAGAAAGCCCAGAGATAAATCCACACACATATGGACACCTTATCTTTGACAAAGGAGGCAAGAATATACAATGGAGTAAAGACAATCTCTTTAACAAGTGGTGCTGGGAAAACTGGTCAACCACTTGTAAAAGAATGAAACTAGATCACTTTCTAACACCCCACACAAAAATAAACTCAAAATGGATTAAAGATCTAAATGTAAGACCAGAAACTATAAAACTCCTAGAGGAGAACATAGGCAAAACACTCTCTGACATAAATCACAGCAGGATCCTCTATGATCCACCTCCCAGAATTCTGGAAATAAAAGCAAAAATAAACAAATGGGATCTAATTAAAATTAAAAGCTTCTGCACAACAAAGGAAAATATAAGCAAGGTGAAAAGACAGCCTTCTGAATGGGAGAAAATAATAGCAAATGAAGCAACTGACAAACAACTAATCTCAAAAATATACAAACAACTTCTGCAGCTCAATTCCAGAAAAATAAACGACCCAATCAAAAAATGGGCCAAAGAAATAAATAGACATTTCTCCAAAGAAGACATACGGATGGCTAACAAACACATGAAAAGATGCTCAACATCACTCATTATTAGAGAAATGCAAATCAAAACCACAATGAGGTACCACTTCACACCAGTCAGAATGGCTGCGATCCAAAAATCTGCAAGCAATAAATGCTGGAGAGGGTGTGGAGAAAAGGGAACCCTCCTGCACTGTTGGTGGGAATGCAAACTAGTACAGCCACTATGGAGAACAGTGTGGAGATTCCTTAAAAAATTGCAAATAGAACTACCTTATGACCCAGCAATCCCACTGCTGGGCATACACACCGAGGAAACCAGAATTGAAAGAGACACATGTACCCCAATGTTCATCGCAGCACTGTTTATAATAGCTAGGACATGGAAACAACCTAGATGTCCATCAGCGGATGAATGGATAAGAAAGCTGTGGTACATATACACAATGGAGTATTACTCAGCCGTTAAATGAATTCATTTGAATCAGTTCTGATGAGATGGATGAAACTGGAGCCGATTATACAGAGTGAAGTCAGCCAGAAAGAAAAACACCAATACAGTATACTAACACATATATATGGAATTTAGGAAGATGGCAATGACGACGACCCTGTATGCAAGACAGGGAAAGAGACACAGATGTGTATAATGGACTTTTGGACTCAGAGGGAGAGGGAGAGGGTGGGATGATTTGGGAGAATGACATTCTAACATGTATACTATCATGTAAGAATTGAATCGCCAGTCCATGTCTGATGCAGGATACAGCATGCTTGGAGCTGGTGCATGGGGATGACCCAGAGAGATGTTATGGGGAGGGAGCTGGGAGGGGGGTTCATGTTTGGGAATGCATGTAAGAATTAAAGATTTTAAAATTAAAAAAAAAAAAGACTCTAACAGTGCAGATTCACAGTGCCCAGAAACACATAATAGGAGTGCATATTTTAAGTGGGTCAGTGAGACTTTCCCAGAAAGAGTAGGTCAGATCTGAGACCTAAATGATAAATATCTATACTCTGGGTATCAAACATGACTCCACAAATATTGTTCATAAACACATACCATACTTAGGCATTTCCCCTTTGTTCTAGAATGAGAAATACATTGGTTCCAGGCCATGGAAAACATACAGTATAACAGTAAATTAAGGAAAGGTCCATCTGGTCAAGGCTGTGGTTTTTCCAGTAGTCATGTATGGATGTGAGAGTTGGACTATAAAGAAAGCTGAACGCTGAAGAACTGATGCTTTTGAACTGTGGTGCTAGAGAAGACTCTTGAGAGTCCCTTGGACTGCAAGGAGATCCAACTAGTCCATCCTAAAGGAGATCAGTCCTGGGTGTTCATTGGAAGGACTGATGTTGAAGCTGAAACTCCAATACTTTGGCCACCTGATACAAAGAGCTGACTCATTTGAAAAGACCCTGATGTTGGGAAAGATTGAGGGCAGGAGGAGAAGGGGACGACAGAGGATGAGATGGTTGGATGGCATCACCGACTCGATGGACATGGGTTTGGGTGGACTCTTGGAGTTGGTGATGGACAGGGAGGCCTGGCGTGCTGCGATTCATGGGGTCGCAGAGTCAGACACGACTGAGCGACTGAACTGAACTGAACTGAACTGAAGGTGAAGTCAGGATTCTCATTGCAGAGAAAGACTACGGTAAAGAACAATAGATAGAACTTTCAAGCCCTTTGCTTTTACTTGATTATAAGAATGAAGCAAAGGTGTGTTGTTAAAACAAGAGAACATCATAAGTACAAATTCACTTACTGAGAGGAATGATATACAAATGGAGAGAATTTCTAATATGAAGCAGAAATAAGAGGCTCTATTAATAATAAAAATGTAATAGACACATCAAAATATTTAGATGTATTAATAATTAACATCTCCGAAACCTTATGAGACAAAATATGATAGAAAAAATCAAAATCCAATAGTAGAATTTAAAGCTGGGCCAAAAGCACCAAAAGAGAAGAATTAATATTACAGAACCATTAAGTTGAGTTTGAACTCGGAGCTCAATACCTCTAAGCAGAAGTATAGGACAAAGAAGAAAATAATGAAACAGGTGATTGTAAGTACAAACATGGAATGAGAGCTTCAACAAGAGGTCAGAGAGACAGGACTGGAAAATAATCATCCACTTTATGGAAGAATATGTAGACACCTGACTTTCCAGATGAAAAGATTCACTGATATAAGAGGAAATATCCTATAGTTATAGAAATAAATACTCTGAGTTTTTGAAATCCAGGAAGAGAAGCCTGGATCATCTAAGTAAAAACAGCATGTGCATGCTAAATCATTTCAGTCATGTCTGACTCTTTATGACCCTGTAGACTGTAGCTTACCAGGCTTCACTGTCCGTGGGATTCTCCAGGGAAGAAAACTGGAGTGAGTTGCCATTTCCTCCTCCAGGGGATCTTCCTGACCCAAGGATTGAACCTGCCTCCCTTAGGTCTGCATTGATAGGCAGGTTCTTTACCACTAGAACCACCTGGGAAGCCAGCATACACACAGACAATTACAATTATACATCTTAGCAATGTGGGTGTGTGCTTAGTCACTCAGTCCTGGTTAATTCTTTGCAACCCCTGGACTGTAGTCTGCCAGGCTCCTCTGTTCATGAGATTCTCTAGGCAAGAATACTGGAGTGAGTTACCATTTCCTCCTCCAGGGGGTCTTCCAGACCCAGGGATCAAATCTGGTTTTCTTGCATCTCCTGCGTTGCAGGCAGGTTCTTTACTACTGAACCATCAGGGAATATGGAAAGAGTAATTATAATGTTTCCAGTTTCTCAGTTATGAGACGCATACAGTAGCAGGGACCAACTGATACCATTCTGAAGATAATTAAGACAGCTATCAACTCAAGAAGTGGGGGATACATGTATCCTTAAAGCTGATTCACATTGATGTACAGGCAGAAACCAACACAGCATTGTAAAATAATTATCCTACAATTAAAAATAAAGACTCTGGTCAACAGGACTGCAAGCAATTAACATTGGCCTCGAACACACCCCTTCCCCTGCTCCCAGGGTTTGTCAGTCACCATAGTAAGTTCCAGGGATACCAACAGGTTTTAGTTCAGAAAATGAAGATGTAGTCTCAGGTCAGTTTCTATTCATTATGACCAAAGGAAGAACATCTGGCTAATCTTTGGTGTATTGCCAGTAATTACAGGGAATACAAAACGAACCAACAAGCAACTCCCACCTCTTGTGGAAACAGTCCATGGTCACTCACTTGCTCTATACACTAACATATAACCCAAAATATTATGCAAGGAGATCAAACTAGTCAGTCCTAAAGGAAATCAACTCTGAATATTCATTGGAAGAACTGACTCTTAAACTGCAGCTCCAATACTTTGGCCACCTAATGTGAACAGCCGACTCATTATAAGAGATTGATGCTGGTAAAGATTGAAGGCAGGAGGAGAAGGGGACTACAGAGGATGAGATGGTTGAATGATATCACTGACTCAATGGGTATGAGTTTAAGCAAACTCTGGGAGATGGTAGGGGCAAGGAAGCCAGCGTGTTGCAGTCCATGGGGGTTGAAAAGACTGTGTGACACGACTGAGCAGCTGAGCAACAACATCAACCCAAAGGGGCACAGGTCATTTTGGTTTGGGATTTGTTCTTAAAATTGATTTGATCTGATGTGGTCAGTTTGATGGAGAAGGCAATGGCACCCCACTCCAGCACTGTTGCCTGGAAAATCCCATGGACGGAGTAGCCTGGTAGGCTGCAGTCCATGGGGTCGCAAAGAGTTGGGCACAACTGAGTGACTTCATTTTCACTCATTGGAGAAGGAAATTGCAACCCACTCCAGTGTTCTTGCCTGGAGAATCCCAGGGACGGGAGAGCCTGGTGGACCACCATCTATGGGTTCGCATAGAGTCGGACACGACTGAAGTGACTTCACAGGTCAGTTTGAGAGGAGAATGTAGAAACGCCTCTTTTGCCACAGGAAATATGGGCTACCTTTTTGCAGAAGTTATAAGTCTGCCATAGGCTTCCCTGGTGGCTTACTGGTAAAGAATCTGCCTATCAGTGCAAGGGACTTGGGTTCAATCTCTGGGTTGGGAAAATCCCCTGGAAGAGGAAATGGTAACCCATTTCAGTATTCTTGCCTGGGAGATCCCATGGAGAGTGGAGCCTGGTGGACAATAGTCCATGAAGTCACAAAAGAGATAAAAATGACTTAATCATTAAACAACAACAAGGTGTCTGCCTTACAACTGTGGCTTTGCATCAGAGCACTTTGTGCTCAGCCTATGAGGGTGATAGGTTGCCCTGTTCAGTGTGCTGATAATGAGAGTGAGTGTAGCAAAGGGCAGCACAAACTTGATCAGGATCTTGGTTCCTGCTTTTGACCCCAAAGAGGGGCATTTGAAACTGCTGGTCCATAGGCTTCCCAGCAGCAGACCAGATGGCTGTGCCACCAGTGATGTAACCTGACAGGTCCTTCGGAGTGTTTTCTAAGGCCAAGAAAATGACTCTTAATTGATCCCTTTGTGCTGCTGACTGACCCTTAGAACATTTGGCCTTCCAAAGTCCTCCCTGGGGCTGGATTGCTAATACCACCCAAATGACAACAGCAACTTTTGCCTTAACCAAGCCCGGACATTTAGAAGAATCTCTATCAATAAAGGTCCTCATGGAGATAATGATTTTGATTCAAAAGTGGAGTGAGAGATAAAGCTTCCCCAAAGATGAAACTTCCACTTTCTCTTTTTTCCCTTTGGCCATCAGCATAGCATGAGCTGATGCTGGTCCAGGTGCAGTTGCTGATCTGGAAATGGAATGCAGAATTTCCATTTCCCAAAGAGGCTGATCATTACCTTCCCATGTTAATTCTTGAATCCCAAGAATTAACCCCTAAATGGTATTAATGAGTCAGGGGATCAGAATAAAGCAGCTTTTTTTTTTTTTTTTAAAGTAACATACTTGGGAGCTGTATCAGGCAGATGTCCTTCTTCTACTGAAAAATAGCTTTTCAGTTTCAGCAGTAATTGTATCTTAAAAAAAAGTTTAATTGAAGTACAATTGCTTTACAGTGTTGTATTAGTTTATGCAGTGCAACAATGTGAATCAGTTGCATGTAGGCCCTCCCTCAAAGACCTCCTTTTCACCCCGCCCCCCCCCCCCACCCATCCTACCCCTCTAGGTCATCAGAGAGCTCCGAACTGAGCTCCCAGAGATATATTTGGCAACTTCCCACTATCTATCTCAGAGAAGGCAATGGCAACCCACTCCAGTACTCTTGCCTGGAAAATCCCATGGGCGGAGGAGCCTGGTAGGCTGCAGTCCATGGGATCGCGAAAAGTTGGACACAGCTGAGTGACTTCACTTCACTTTTCACTTTCATGCATTGGAGAAGGAAATGGCAACCCACTCCAGTGTTCTTGCCTGGAGAATCCCAGGGACAGGGGAGTCTGATGGGCTGCCGTCTGTGGGGTCTCACAGAGTCGGACATGACTGAAGCGACTTAGCAGCAGCACTATGTATTTCACATACAGTGTGCTGTGCTTCCTCACCCAGTCGTGCCCAACTTTTTGTAACCCCATGGACTATAGCCCACCAGCCTCCTCAGTCCACAGGGATTCTCCAAGGCAAGAATACGGGAGTGGGATGCCGTTTCCTCCTCCAGGGAATATTTCTGACCAGGCGATCAAACCCATGTCTCCTGTGTCTCCTGTGTTAGCAAGCAGGTTCAACCACTGGCCACCTGGGCTTCTCTCTATCTTTTTTTTAAATCTTATAATGAAACAATAATGGAATGTTCTGATATGTCATAAATAAAAAGTCCACTTGAATCCATCAGTATAACCTGAAGATAAATTCCTGTATTTCAACTTGTTTAATTTGTATTAAGCCTTTTGATATATATCAGCAAATTATCTCCTGAAAAAATCTTAAGATAAGGAAGGACATTTTAGCACATATGTGTGTACAAAATTTCAAAACATGGTTAGGAAATTGCATATATTGCTTAAAGAATCATTAATATTTTTTAAAGATTAGATTATTAATGTATATTTAGGGTAATTGTCTTATGTATATCATCTATCTTGCTGAATTCGAAATTTATAAAGGTAGACTCTAAGCAATAAAGAAATCTAGAGTTACTAATTTGTTTTGGAACTAGGAATTTTAGTATTTGAGCATCATAGATCAGTTACATTCAATAAAAAAACATACTGGCAGTCTCTAATGAGCACATTTTCAGCACTGTTTCCTGAGAGACACCTCAAGGTATTAGTCATTGATTTATATGTTCTTATATATTTTAAACCATAATATGGCACTGAAACATCCAATGAAATAATTGATTTAATCTGTAATTAAAATGTATGCTCATGTTGATATATGACAGAAATCAAACCAATATTGTAAAGCAATCATCAATTAAAAAAAAACTTTTTTCAGCATAGGATGCCATCATTAACAGAATCATCAATATTTCAAAAATAGGCAGTCTACATCTAGACCTGCTTTCCCAGTGGCTCAGGGGTAAAGAATCTACCTTCAGTGCAGGATATAGTGCAGGAGACTTGGATTCAATCTTTGGTGGGAAAGATCCCTTGGAGGAGTTCATGGAAATCCATTCCATTATTCTTGTCTGGAGAATCCCATGGACCGAGGAGCGGTTGGGTGTGGGGGAAGTGGGCTAGAGTCCATCGGGTTGCAGAGTCGAACATGACTGAAGGGACTCGGCACGCACGCATGCGCCTCTAGACCATCCAATTTGGATATTTGACTTATCTTTGAAATTCTACTTTGTACTTGCTCAATTTCTCTTCAAAAATAAATATCTAATGACACTTCAGCAAAGAAATAAGCCCTGTGCATTTATTTGCAATAGAAGTTAGTATAAATAGCCCCTATTATACTGTAGCCTGTTACAAAACTAGCCAAATAGATAAGCTTGAGCAAGGTTCATTTTATGTTGTTTGGTAAGTATTTTGCACTCAATAAGTAAACTTAAATGTAGAAGCAAAATGCTAGCTGGCATGCACAATGAAAACAGTATTGTAAAATTTCAGCTTGCAGCTAATTTATTCACGGAAAGGCAATGAGGATTTATCATTTCAGGGTATTTTCTGCTTTACATTATACCCTCAAACTAGCAAATTTTGTCAAACTTTCCAGTTCTCTTTATAGACTGTAAAATGATTGCAAAACTATGGGAATTTAATGAAAGGGGATTATGAAAATAAACATATCAATTTTAAATAAAACTTCAGTTGAACTGGATAGTTTTCTAACAAAGACACTTAGTAATGAAAAGCCCACAGTCACTGTCTTTATAGGTCATATCAGTTCAGTCTAGTCGCTCAGTCGTGTCTGACTCTTTGCGACCCCATGAATTGCAGCACGCCAGGCCTCCCTGTCCACCACCATCTCCTAGAGTTCACTCAAACTACGTCCATCGAGTCAGTGATGCCATCCAGCCATCTCATCCTCTGTCGTCCCCTCTTCCTCCTGCCCCCAATCCCTTCCAGCATAGTTTAGTACAAAAATGTATGGATGTGAAGGTTGGATCATACAGAAGACTGAGTGTTGAAGAATTGATTCTTTCAGACTGTAGCACTGGAGAAGACTCTTGAGTATCCCTTGGACAGCAAGGAGATCTAGCCAATCAATCCTAAAGGAAATAAACCCTGAGTATTCATTGGAAGGACTGATGCTGAAGCTGAAACTCCAATACTTTGACCACCTGATGCGAAGAGCTGACCCTTGGAAAATATCCTGAGGCTGGGAAAGATTGAAGGCAAAAGGAGAATGGGGCAGCAGAGGAAGAGATGGTTAGAGAGCATCACTGAATCAGTGGACATGAATTTGAACAAACTGCAGGAGATAGTGAAGGACACAAGAGCCTGGTGTATAGCAGTCCATGGGGTCTCAAAGAATTGGACACAACTTAGTGACTAAACAACAAAGTAGGAAAATAATAAAATATTATTTTGTTATTTATTATTTAATTTATTATTATTAATTTAATTTATTAATTATTATAATTATATAATTATTTTTTATTTAAAGAATGAGTATAATGTAAGGCATATCACATGGTTATAAGCAAAGTAAAGTATAAATTTCTAGCAGTAGGTTGATGGGATTATTTTGATTGGTAATTTGAAAAATCCTCGTGGAGAAGGTTATGTTTCAACAAAGACTGAGACATGCTAGGGAGTAATTGTATATGTATGGGTGCAGAACATTCCAGTAAATGCAAATTATCTGAGACAACAGGGATAATGAAAGAATGATGAAGAAGACTGTGGGAGAAGCTGGATTTGACAAATAGATCAGAACTTTGGCATTGCTCCAATGCCATGCCATTACTCCATGCTAAGACTCAGGTGCCTTCTAGATATCCAAGTAGAGCTGTCAAGCACACAGGTAAACACAAAGTTTGAAGTTCAGAGACAAGGTATGGAGAAAAGATATATTATCTTATTAAATATATGTTCTATGTATAGACTTACTTTTATTTTTCTCCTTATTGATTCAATCTCAACATTCCATAGAGTAATATGTATCATATAATACACTAGATTGTGAAAATCTGATGTGTGAGATATGTGTGTGTGTGTGTGTGTGTAAGCTGCTGTTTTGTTGCAAAGTCATGTCCAGTTCCTTGTGACACCATATGTAGCCTGTCAGGCTCCTCTGTCCATGGGATTTCCCATGCAAAAATACTGAAATAGGTTGCCGATTTCAAGGGATTTTTCCCAACGTTGAGATCAAAATCATGTCTCCTGCCTGGCAGACATATTCTCTACCACTGAGCCACCAGGGTAGCCTCTCTCTCTCCTCTCTCTGTGAACTATCCAATTCTTTGACAACCTGTGGACTGTAGCCTGCATATTCCACTATCCATGAGATTCTCCAGGCAAGAATACTGGAGTGGGTTGCCGTTTTCTCTTCTAGGTGATCTTCCCAACCCAGGAATTGAACCCGTGTTTCTTATGTCTCCTGAATTGGCAGGCAGGTTCTTTACCATTAGTGTCACCTGTGAAGCCCACTCTATAGATAGACAGATGTTAGACTTTTTGTCAATGTGTTTCTCTATGTTATGTCTTGCCTACTAGGAAAATAATACGGTAGTTTATTAGACTGAAATGATGGTTAACTTTATGTGTCAGCCTGGTCAGGCTATAGTGTCCATTTGTTTGGTCAAACACTAATATAGAAGTCAATGTGAAGGTATTTTGTAGATGTGATTATTGACAGTTGATTTTAAGAAAAACAATTGCACTCCATAATGTGGGTGAGCCTCACCCAATTAGTTAAAGGCTCTTAAGAGCAAACATTGAAGTGTCACTGACCAAAAGGAAATCCTGCCTTGAGACCCCTGCATAAAAATTTCATTTAGATTTCCAGCCTGCCAGACTTCTGATTCAAGGTTCTATTAAACCCTGTCTGAGATTCCAGCCTGAGGGCTTGCACCAAGGATTTTGGACTTGCTACCTCCAGAACTGTGTGTGAGCCAATGTATAAACTATCTTTACAAAGAAATTTATTTTAATTGTGTATATATATATATATATATATATATATATATATATCCTATTGGTTCTCTTTCCCTAATAAACCCAGACTGATATAAGTAGACAAATCAGGTGCCTGATTTTTAATGTTTTTTCTCCCTCTCTTGGTTACTTAACATAATGCCTGATACATAGTATGCTTTCAGCTTCAATAAGTAGTTTGAAAGCGCTGTACTGCTTTTAGGAACTGCAAGGATTGATGATACAAAATGCCTCAAAGTTCTATGTTGTTATGAGCTTCCAGACTCGGAATAATTATTCATATCCATCCAGCCTGATATAACGTTCAGCAGAGTGTGTGCATGACTGATGAGCAATTATTTTCATTTATTTTATTTTCACTAAAACAGGGTACCCCAAAGTAAGGATGAAAATAAGATTACAGATTTAAAAGCCTGAGATAGAGTCAAGCTCATGCAACTATTGATATAAATAACAATAATAAATACCATTTATTGAAAACCTTCATAATAACCATCCTAACTTGTTTTAACAGTGCCAATAATGTTATTTGCACAATTTATAGAATATAAATAAATTACTAACATTAAATTAATCATTCCTTTATATTAAACTAATTATTTAATATTGAAAATCATGAAGTGCAATTTTCAAGTGAATTGCCTGTTTATGTGATATAACAAATCTGTTACAATTGTATATTGGTACTGTCATTTACAATAAGATTTTGGAGAACAACAGAAAATTTGGAAGTAACTTAAATAAAAAAGACATTTTAAATGCCTTTTTTTTTTACACATTTGTTCACCATGTGATTTGCTACAATGTTAAGAATGATTTGTTCTATTAACAAGATAATAACTATATTAATGTTTCTATTACTTTGTTTTCTACATGCCTTTTCATTTTTCCCTCTAATCCATATAAATATATGCAAGCAATTGTTTTCTAATTTATTCAGCTTTATTGGTCTATCAAAAGCAAGTCTGAGTACATTATCTCACAAAACAACCCACTTTTTAGTACTTGACTCCTGAACATTTATTAATGTACTCTGATTTTCCAAATAATAACCTGGTCCAGCATTGAATTAATTGCTGTTTCTTAACACAATCATTCCCAAATCATTACTTTTTCATTTATTTATTATGTGATGATAACAAATGGCACATGAAATAAATTTTAATGATATATTCAAATAGCTGTGAAAAGAAGAGAGGCAAAAAAGCAAAGGAGAAAAGGAAAAATATAAGCATCTGAATGCAGAGTTCCAAAGAATAGCAAGAAGAGATAAGAAAGCCTTCTTCAGTGATCAATGCAAAGAAATAGAGGAAAACAACAGAATGGGAAAGACTAGAGATGGCTTCAAGAAAATTAGAGATACCAAGGGAACATTTCAGGCAAGGATGGGCTCGATAAAGGACAGAAATGGTATGGACCTAACAGAAACAGAAGATATTAAGAAGAGGTGGCAAGAATACACGGAAGAACTGTATAAAAAAGATCATGACCCGGATAATCACGATGATGGGATCACTCATCTAGAGCCAGACATCTTGGAATGTGAAGTCAAGTGGGCCTTAGAAAGCATCACTATGAACAAAGCTAGTGGAGGTGATAGAATTCCAGTTGAGCTGTTTCAAATCCTGAAAGATGATGCTGTGAAAGTGCTGCACTCAATATGCCAGCAAATTTGGAAAACTCCTCAATGGCCACAGGACTGGAAAAGATCAGTTTTCATTCCAATCCCAAAGAAAGGCAATGCCAAAGAATGCTCGAACTACCACACAATTGCACTCATCTCACATGCTAGTAAAGTAATGCTCAAAATTCTCCAAGCCAGGCTTCAGCAATACGTGAACCGTGAACTCCCTGATGTTCAAGCTGGTTTTAGAAAAGGCAGAGGAACCAGAGATCAAATTGCCAACATCCGCTGGATCGTGGAAAAGCAAGAGTTCTAGAAAAACATCTATTTCTGCTTTATTGACTATGCCGAAGCCTTTGACTGTGTGGATCACAATAAACTGTGGAATTTTCTGAAAGAGATGGGAATAGCAGACCACCTAACCTGCCTCTTGAGAAATCTGTATGCAGGTCAGGAAGCAACAGTGAACTGGACGTAGAACAACAGATTGGTTCCAAATAGGAAAAGGAGTACGTCAAGGCTGTATATTGTCACCCTGCTTATTTAACTTCTATGCATAGTACATCATGAGAAATGCTGGACTGGAAGAAACACAAGCTGGAATCAAGATTGCCGAGAGAAATATCAAGAACCTCAGATATGCAGATGACACAACCCTTATGGCAGAAAGTGAAGAGGAACTAAGAAGCCTCTTGATGAAAGTGAAAGAGGAGAGTGAAAAAGTTGGCTTAAAGCTCAACATTCAGAAAATGAAGATCATGGCATCCGGTCCCATCACTTCATGGGAAATAGATGGGGAAACAGTGGAAACAGTGTCAGACTTCATCTTTTGGGGCTCCAAAATCCAACGGACCTAAGTAGTATATTCAATAGCACAGACATTACTTTGCTGACTAAGATCTGTCTAGTCGAGGCTATGGTTTTTCCTGCGGTCATGTATGGATGTGAGAGTTGGACTGTGAAAAAGGCTGAGCACTGAAGAATTGATGGCTTTTGAACTGTGGTGTTGGAGAAGACTCTTAAGAGTCCCTTGGACTTCAAGGAGATCCAACCAGTCCATTCTGAGGGAGATCAACTCTGGGATTTCTTTGGAAGGAATGATGCTAAAGCTGAAGCTCCAGTACTTGGGCCACCTTATGTGAAGGGTTGACTCATTGGAAAAGACTCTGATGCTGGGAGGGATTGGGGGCAGGAGGAGAAGGGGACGACCAAGGATGAGATGGCTGGATGGCATCACGAACTTGATGGACGTGAGTCTGAGTGAACTCTGGGAGTTGGTGATGGACAGGGAGGCCTGGTGTGCTGCGATTCATGGGGTGCCAAAGAGTCGGACACGACTGAGCGACTGAATTGAACTGAACTGAATTAAAAATATATACATTGTGTTACGACTAACTTTTTATATTGACTGTCTATAGCAAAATAAATATTTTTTATAATTAATCCCAATATTTTACAAGTAAATAGCAGAAATTTCCACCTAAAATTTGAGATAGTAATTTTGCGTGGCAGTATACTTATAATTGGGGTTTCCCAGGTGGTGCTAGTGGTAAAGAACATTCTTGTCAGTTCAGGAGACACAGGAGATGCAGGTTTGATCTCTGAGTTGGAAGATCCCCTGGAGGAGGGCATGGCAATCCACTCCAGTAGTCTTAACTGGAGAATTTCATGGCCAGAGGAGCTTGGTAGGCTACATTTCATAAGGTTGCAAAGAGTCGAGCACAACTAAGAAATTTAACACGCACATATTAATATTTATAATCAGCCATTTTTATTGATATATTTTCATGTGCTTCCACGTTATACCACCAACAACAACAATGAAAGAAATTCTGTAAGAGATTCTAAAAGTAAACTCAAAAAATATATTTCTTGTGCTATAAAGAAATTTTATTCTCAGTTTTATAAAACTAGATAAAATAAGATTTTACTTTCAAAAGCAGTAACTTGAAAATGGCAGATGTTTCTTTGTGAACATATAACCAGTTTTATTGTTTTGAGAAAATATAAATAAAGTTGTACTTTTTTTTTTTTTTTGTATTTGGAAATTACAGACTGGATTGTATTTTGCATAGTATGGGATACTTGATTAAGATAGACCCTTGGTGAAATTTACACCTGATGTGGCTGCTCTATTTTGAAAGGAAACAGCTGTTTTCCTAATGTTCCTGTGGTTTTATGAACATGATGTTTCCTTTATGAGACAAAGTGGATTCAAATGAGCTCCCTTAACTCCCTCTAGAAACAAATTTTTCAAATGTTTTGTAAGTTACTATTGCTTGATAAATGCTATATTGCAGATTATTCTAGGTGTTATGCCTCAGGCTCCTGAAGTGCTGCCATTTGCTTGTTTATTTTCTTCTCAGGCTAGGGAATTGCTTTATGAACTCCAAGTCATAAAGGAGAGCAATAGAGTAGGAAGAAAGCCATTCAGTATAATACTGCTTTGACTGAAAAGGAAATTGGATTTTACCTGTTGCAAAGAGGTCACAAATTTTATTGTTAAATGGGCTAAATGTATACTTATTTAATAAGATGTGGGCCTAAAATGAAAAAAAAAAAATTAATCCCAGGCCACTAGCAAATGCTCCATAGCAGATTTTTCATAGAATTTTCACATTTGGTAACCTTAAACTTTTATTATAGCTTTGATGGATTGTTTTCCATATTTGTTCTCAACCTTGCTATATGGATAAAGTCAACATTTTTAAACAGAGAAATCCTTATGTGGGAAGTAGAGTTATTTATATTTGACATAGATTTCTGGAAGTGATTTATAAAGAAGCTCAAATGTATTAAGCCAATGTCGAAAGGAGAGCTCCATTAAATGTATGTGTACAGTACTATGCTGGCAAGAATTCCAATTTAGTTCTTGTCTCAATTGTTTTAAGATGATCCTCTGTGTTTTAAAGGATCTGCTGGGAAAGTAGAGAGTAGGAAATAAATTAAATTTAGAATTGTATAATATGTTAGGATGCATGCATTTTTAATTCCCACTTAAAATATAAAAAAATACCATTATCTGAGAATCAAACCCTTTTCTTTCAAAAGCTATGGACACCTTATTGCACATGAATTGCCTGAATAATATACATAAGCTATTATTCTGTTGTTTATAATTTACTCTAAGATTATTTGAAAGTCAGGCAGAAGAGACATCTAGCAGGAAAATGTGGATATAGAAATTTCAGAGTCAATAAATTAGTATGTCTGCTTAAAATTGAAAAAGATACTATTTTTTAAATGACTGTGCCTAGTTTTTAATAAATTCATGATAAATCATTATATGTGCCAGTTTCCTCTCTTAGAAGAGAGTGCAGAAAAGAAAAGTGAGAAAATAAACAGCTGTTTTGAAGTGCTAAAATTTCAAAACAAAACGGGGGTGTCAATACATTCCTTAATGAACCTTACACACTGAATCATGGGGTTATTGGTCCTATGAAGTTCTATATAATTGTAGGTCATTTGGATTGATTTCTCATGTTCTGCTTTGTATCACATTTCTCATGGCATTCTTTATTTCAATAACCACATAACAATTTCCAGGAACTAACAAGCCTGGAGAGTCAAAGGGACACTTTCTGTCCCCACCACTCCTTGCACTCCTATTCCACCTTGTAAAATTTCCAGTAAATTTGAAGATTCTTAGGAGAGAATTTCCATACTATCTGCTTCTGCGGAAATCTATCGCACAGCTTACCTCCCTGTGGCTCTGTGGATTCTGTGTTTTCCAAGGCTACAACTGCTATCCTATTCCCCTGGTAAATCTACCATCTCTTTACCTCCACTACCTAAAAAAGCATATCCCTCTAGGAGTTTTACAGTTTTTGTTTTAAATTTAGATCTTTATCCTAGAGGGAAACATAGGCAAAACACTCTCTGACATAAATCACAGCAGGATCCTCTATGACCCACCTCCCAGAGTAATGGAAATAGAAGCAAAAATAAACAAATGGGACCTAATTAAATTTAAAAGCTTTTGGACAATGAAGGAAACTATAAGCAAGGTGGAAAGACAGCTTTCAGAATGGGAGAAAATAATAGCAAACAAATCAGCTGACAAAAAATTAATCTCAGAAATATATAAGCAGCGCATGCAGCTCAATACCAGAAAAATAAATGACCCAATCAAAAAATGGGCCAAAGAAATAAACAGACATCTCTCCAAAGAAGACATACAGATGGCTAACAAACACATGAAAAGATGCTCAACATCACTCGTTATCAGAGAAATGCAAATTAAAACCACAATGAGATATCATCTCATGCCAGTCAGAATGGCTGCTATCAAAAACTCTACAAACAATAAATGCTGGAGAGGGTGTGGATAAAAGGGAACCCTCTTATACTGTTGGTGGGAATGCAAACTAGTATAGCCACTATGGAGAACAGTGTGGAGATGAAACTGGAGCCGATTATACAGAGTGAAGTAAGCCAGAAAGAAAAACACCAATACAGTATACTAACACATATATATGGAATTTAGGAAGATGGCAATGACGACCCTGTATGCAAGACAGGAAAAAAGACACAGATGTGTATAACAGACTTTTGGACTCAGAGGGAGAGGGAGAGGGTGGGATGATTTGGGAGAATGGCATTCTAACATGTATACTATCATGTAAGAATTGAATCGCCAGTCTATGTCTGACGCAGGATACAGCATGCTTGGGGCTGGTGCATGGGGATGACCCAGAGAGATGTTATGGGGAGGGAGGTGGGAGGGGGGTTCATGTTTGGGAACGCATGTAAGAATTAAAGATTTTAAAATTTAAAAAATAAAAAAAACTAATAAATAAATAAATAAGTCAACCAAAAAAAAAACCAAAAAAACCCTGGAAATAGAACTGCCAAACAAGCCAGCAATCCCACTGCTGGGCATACACACTGAGGAAATCAGAATTGAAAAAGACACCTGTACCCCAATGTTCATCACAGCACTGTTTGCAATAGCTAACAAACTAGATGTTCATCGGCAGACAAGTGGATAAGAAAGCTGTGGTGCATATATACAATTTGAATCAGTTCTAATGAGGTGGATTAAACTGGGGTCTATTATGCAGAGTGGTGTAAGTCAGAAAGAAAAAGACTAATACAGTATATTAACACATATGCATGGAATTTAGAAAGATGGTAATGATGACCCTATATGTGAGACAGTAGAAGAGACACAGGTATAAAGAACAGACTTTTGGACTCTGGGAAAAGGTGAGGCTGGGATGATTTGAGAGAATAGCACTGAAACATGTATATTACCATGTGTGAAACAGATCACCAGTCCAAGTTCAATGCATGAAATAGGGCATTCAAAGCCAGTGCACTGGGACGTCGCAGAGGGATGGGATGGGGAGGGAGGTGGGGGTCTTCAGGACTGGGGACACATGTATACCCATGGCTAATTCATGTCGATGTATGGCAGAAAACACTATACTACTGTAAAGTAATTAGCTTCCAATTAAAATAAATAAAGTTAAAAAAAAAGGCATATCCCTAACAAACAGCTGTTGTGCGTAACTGGTATTACTGAAGGTCTGTGTTTACTCAGTGGTGGTTCTGCACAGTGAAGCAAAAGACACGTTCAAAACTGGAATTTATATCTTCACTGTGTATATGCTGCTCCTTGACACAGAGCATTTCTCATGGGAGCTGGTATGATAGTCATTTCCTACAGTAAACTTGCTCAGCCTCTCTTCACCAACAAGCCCACTTTCTCTAAATTCCTAGATTATCTGGTTCAGTGCCCTGAAGTTTTGCTCTTTAAAGTCCACTTTTGGGAAACATCAAATTCCTATTAATTTGTTTTTTAAAGCGTCCACATTGGTACAGTGTTTGAAGTCTTACTTTTTTAGAATTTTAAAATAACATTTATTTATTAAGAGTTAACATGTGCATAATAGGAAACCAAAAGACACAAGAAGCAAAAAACAAAGTCATCCATAATCACAGTGTGCTTGAACTCTTTAATTTTTTTTAATCAAAAAAGCTCTTGTCTTGCTAATAGCACTGTTTTCTTCCTACAATTATCATTTATAATAGTATATTTTTATTATATTTATTTATGGATTTTTATGTTAGTTGTTCAATCATGTGCGACTGAGCTCCTCTAGACTGTTGCCTGCCAGGCTCCTATGTCCATGGGATTCTCCAGGCAAGAATACTGCAGTGGTTTGCCATTGCCTTCTCCAGGGGATCTTCCCAATCCAGGGGTCGAACCTGAGTCTTCTGCATTGCAGGCAGATTCTTACTGTCTTAGCCACCAGGGAAGCCCATTTATAGATTATAGTTTAATATATTTAGTAATTAAAATGTTAGGTTAATATGCATGAGATAGTTGTTTTCAAATGAAAGATAACTATAACATGTTTAAACATCTCCATCATAGCATTAATAACAACATCAGTAACAATACCTGTTAGCTGATCTTCATGATTATAAATTAAGGTAAAATAAATTATTTTGTTATACTAATCTACCTAACTTCTTGGTCCAGTTAACATCAACCATAATGTGACAATTAATATCAGTCAACTGGGATAAACAAAATTGTCAGATTCAATTTTTTTGACGTTACTTTTTTTATGGATCAGAATCTATTCCCAGATTTTTTAAAAAATGTCTAAAAGGGCAAGCTGTCTTTAATTTGCAAAATGACACAGAGTGCATAGCTACCGTTTTAGGGGGAGAGGGGAATTTTTAATTTTTCACCACTTAATCCCAGACCAATTATTCTTAGAAGGCATTCCCACACCTTGAAATCAATTTAAGTTTGTTTCATATTCCAGATACCATCCTTGTGTGGGACAAGGATGGTGTGCCTCCCTGTACAGTGAGCACTTCATAATGGAAAGAGACCATGATGACTGAACTCCACATGTGTATTACATATTTTAAAAAGTCCTTAATTGACTGACAAGGGTGCAACTATCTCCAATTGTATTTTTTAAACAGAATTTATTTTAGATTTACAGAAAAATTGAGGACACAGTACAAAAGATTCCCACATACACCATAACAATTTTTGCCTCTTATTAACATTTTCCATTAGTGTGTTGCATATGTTACAATTAATAAATCAATATTGATGCCTTCATGTCACCTAAAGTCCATTCTTCTTTCAGTAGTATTTTCCCTTTATAAAATATATGAATGATAATAATTCCACTCATATCTGATAAGGAGCTGCCAATATACATATTTTCCTTTGAGGTAATTATATTTTAACCTTATGGATGATTCTCACCAAAACTGGGCTATCATGGTAACTTGGCATCAACATTTTATCATTATGTATAAAATTTTGAAAATATAAAAAAAAATCTTTCAGAATCTGACAGAAAATAAAAAGGACATCTCATCTCAAGAACTGCTACTGAATTTATTTTAAATTATTTTAAAAAGTTTAAAATACTTCTATCAAAAATAATCAGTTCAAAAATACTACACTACCTAAAGATAGTGTTTTCTTTCTTTTGAAATCAGCATATAAAATATTGAGTCCTACTTACATAAATATATTGCAGTTGTGAAAACTATTTGTGCTGATAAACAAGTGCATACATTTTCAACTTATGTGTTATGTGTTGTAAACTGAATACTGTTGTTATTTTTGTTAAGTTGTGTCTGACTCTTTTGTGACCCCATGAACTGCAGCCCGCCGTGTTCCTCTGTCTAGATTGTCTGGATTTCCCAGGCAAACATCCTGGAGTGGGTTGCCATTTCCTACTCCAGACTGAATGTCCCTCCTGCCCTGCTGTCCCACCAAAATCCATATATTAGGTCCTAATCCCCAGTGTGATGGTTTGGAGATCAGGGCATTGAGACGTGATATGTCATGAGGGTGCAGCCCTTGTGAACGTGATTAGTGCCCTTATAATAAGAGGCATGAGACAATCCCTCCACCTTGTGAGGATGCAGCAAGAAGGCATCATTCTGCAAACCAGGAAGCCAGCCCTCACCAGCAGCACTTTGATTTTGGACTTCTCAGGCTCCAGAACTATGAGAAACAAACAAACAAAAAAAAATTGTTTGTTGTTTCAGGCACCCAGTCTATGGTATTTGTTATAGCAACCTGAGCAAAAACAGCATGAAAAATATATTATTTTTGAAATAGCACTCTCCTCATTTATTCCTTCATTAGGTATGTGACAAAATTCAAAACAATTTATTGTCACTGAGATTTGGTTATCATCCAGGGAGAAAGACTGAATATTTTTAAAGGAAAATGAGCACACTGCTGTGATATGCTGGGCAAGCTGTTTTCCCAAAGCAATTAGAATTTCACTTTTTAAAACTTGTGGTAAAATGAATGTGATTAGCTTCACATTAGTAAACAGACATAAGACCACTGATCAGGAAAGACCTATTACTAGAAGAAATTCTTTGTCTTTCTGAATTGAGATAACAGGTTTGTAACACTGATTTTTGCTTTCATAGAAATAATTTCACACACATAAATTATCTAAAAAGAAAAATTTCTACTTTCCTCAACTAATAGCCTATGTTCTCTTAAGATTTTAAAGAATATTGAAGAAAATCAATATTCTTTCAAAGAGAGAAATTATATAAAACCTTCTGCTATGGGCTATTTAAAAATTCACTATGCTGCTGCTGCTAAGTCGCTTCAGTCGTGTCCGACTCTGTGTGGCCCCATAGACGGCAGCCCACCAGGCTCCCCCGTCCCTGAGATTCTCCAGGCAAGAACACCGGAGTGGGTTGCCATTTCCTTCTCCAATGCATGAAAGTGAAAAGTGAAAGTGAAGTCACTTTCAAAAATTCACTATAGTCATATATGAATTAATATTGACTTTGATGCACTTTGTGTTCTCATTTGCAAAAGAAAAATGTGATTATATCAAGATAGGCAAAATGCTTTGCACATCTGGGTTCACTGCCTTAGTATTCTAAAACATAAACTGCTAATTTATTTAAATTTATTGAATGTTTTCTTCATAAGCATATAGTTATTAGCATTAAGTTAAACTGCTATTTCAAAGAAAATCTGAGAAAAATTGAGGCCTAGACAATTGTTTGTTTTGTTTTGGCAACAAATGTGTGATTCACACCAACCTGATGACAATCTCACTGAAAACTTTACTCCTTTTCCTATGAGAATCTGATTATCTATTAGGATCCAAAGAACTATTCATTTGTATCTATATTCTTGGTCAATTTCTGGATAGTATGGACAATCCAAAATTTCTTGTCTCCTTATCACTGTAACATTTAGCTCCACTTGGGAGCTAGAATGTATTCTAGAATATATTTAGAATGTATTATATTATAAAATTAATGATATGTTTGAGCTGGCTGAGTACACTCTGCATTTATAATTTGTTTAGTAAAATGATTTTTAAAGCAGTGAAAGCATTTTTTTATTTCAGTAAAAGAAGACAACAAGTTCTTGGATTTTTTTTCTCAAAGATAACATCTGGCCAGTTTCTGTAACCTAGGTAGTGTTCTCACTGTTGGCAGATACTAGTACCATTTAACATTATGAGCTTGCTTGCTACCACTGTTATTTAAGACATAAAATATATTTTAAAAAGCCTGGAAATCTACAAGACATATTTATGGAATGATTTTTTCCATTTGAGAAGAGTCACTTAAAAAGATAGTAAAGTTCTAAAATGCAAAGAACTGTAGGAACTGCATCAACCATATGAACGGAAAGATTTTGGTAGAAGAAGATGGAAATAAGTATCATCAGAGACATTTTTCCCTATTACACTCTATCTTTTTTCACTTAAAAATGATAGAACTGCCATACAACCCAGCAAGCCCACTGCTGGGCATACACACCGAGGAAGACATCTATACCCTAAAGTTCATCACAGCACTGTTTACAATAGCCAGGACATGGAAGCCACGTAGATGTCATCAGCAGATGAATGGATAAGAAAGTTGTGGTACATATACACAATGGAATATTACTCAGCTATTAAAAATAATGCATTTGAATCAGTTCTAATGAGGTGGATTAAACTGGAGCCTATTATGCAGAGTGAGGCAAGTCAGAAAGAAAAACACCAATACAGTATATTAACACATTTATATGGAATTTAGAAAGATGGTAATGATGACCCTATATGTGAGACAGCAAAATAGACATAAAGAACAGACTTTTGGACTCTGTGGGAGAAGGCGAGGATGGGATGATTTGAGAGAAAAGCATTGAAACATATATATTACCATATGTGAAACAGATCACCAGTCCAAGTTCGATGCATGAAACAAGGCACTCATAGATGGTGCACGGAGACAATCCTGAGGGATGAGATGAGGAAGGAGGTGGGAGGCGCGTTCAGGAATGGGGGGGACACATGCATGCCCATGGCTTATTCATGTCAGAGTATGGCAAAAACCACTACAATATTGTAAAGTAATTAGCCTCCAATTAAAATGAATAAATTAATTAGAAAATAATGATTGTTTCTGGTTTTATCTTACAGTGAGAATGAGATGGGCTGGGCCCTATTCTGGGACCTAGACCCTCTGCTTCAGTACTTGCACCTGGACAAATATCTTCTCCAGCAATATATACAAAGCAACTATGAGGGACTAAAAATAAGTCTGTGCATATGCATTTTGGGTAAATTATGCTTTCCTGGTGGCTCAGACGGTAAAGCATCTGCCTACAATGCAGGAGACCGGGGTTCAATCTCTGGGTCGGAAAGATCCCCTGGAGAAGGAAACGGCAACCCACTCCAGTATTCTTGCCTGGAAAAATCCCATGGACTGATCAGCTTGGTAGGCTACAGTCCATGGAGCCGCAGAGAGTCGGATACGACTAAGTGACTTCACTTTCTATGAAGAAAAAGACACCAAAAGACCAAAAATCTAATCGCTACTTCTCAGGTTTCTGGAGTAAAAGCAGGATATTGGGCATGATTCCTGCACACAGCACCACCAAGAGGCTGGGGACAATACATAAACCACTCCTCCCAACTGCTTGATGGATCCAACCCTACCCTCATCCAGTTTAAGGGGCCAGCTTACTCCTCCCCTCAACACACACCCGCCCCGCTCAGGGAGTGAGCGAGGAAACATGTTACTTGTTTTAGCTCTTCTGTGCTGCATTACAAGTCTCAACTATGCCTTGCCTGAATTTCTGTCGGGCATCGTACAAATTTTTATTGATTCTAAGGGTCCAAGAGCCCTAATTGGTAACAAGAACATACCGAAAGAAAGTGCCAAAAGAACGTGCCAAAACATATATGTACAGGATAAACATAACTCTGAACATTGTTATGTAACATCACCATCAGGAGATAGGTGGCTGGTGCCGTAGGAGGCTCTTTGTTCCCATCTTCAATCCCGTCACACAGTTTGCTTTTCAAAAGTAACCATAACCCTTGTTTTTTGTGATATCCATTTCCTTGCTATTCTTTGTAGTTTTATTTCCTCTGTTTTGGAACATCATATCAATTTAATAATACTGTAGCTTCTTTTCTGTTTCTTACCTCACTTGTTCAGAAATTTCTAAGAGACTTAGCTATGTAATTGCTTGTATTTACATCAATATTAAACAAACAAACAAACAAAACCACTAAGATCTTGGCATCTGGTCACATCACTTCCTGGCAAATAGATGGGGAAAAAGTGGAAACAGTGAAAGATTTTCTTTTCTTGGGTTCTAAAATCAATGCAGATGGTGATTGCAGTAACGGAATTAAATATCACTTGCTCCTCTGATGGAACAAACCTAGACAATGTATTAAAAAGCAGAAACTTTGTCACTTTGTTGACAGGGGTCTGTATAGTCAAAGCTATGCTTTTTCCAGTAGTCACATATGCATGTGAGAATTGGAACATAAAGAAGGGTGAATGCCAAAGAACTGATGTTTTCTAATTCTGGCTCTGAAGGAGACTCTTGAGAGTACCTTGGACAGCAAGGAGTTCAAGCCAATCAGCTTCCCTGGTGGCTCAGATGGCAAAGAATCCACCTGCAGTGCAGGAGACCCAGGTTTGATCCCTGGGTTGGGAAGATCCCCTGGAGAAGGCAATGGCAACCCACTCTTGACTGGAGAATCCCCATGTACAGAGGAGCCGGGTGCACTACAGTCTGTGGGGTCAGACACAACTTAGCGACTAATGCTTTCACTGAAGTCCTAAAGGAAATCAACCTTAAATATTCATTGGAAGGGCTGATGCTGAAACTGAAGCTCCTGTACTTTGGCCACCTGATTAAATCAGTCAGTTCATTGGAAAAGACCCTGATGGTGGGAAAGAATGGAAACAAAAGGAAAAGGAGGTGGCAGAGGATGAGACGGTTAGATAGCATCAGCCACTCAATGGACATGAATTTGAGCAACTCCCAAAGACAGTGGAGCCTGGCATGCTGCAGTTCATGGGGTTGAAAAGAGTCAGACACAACTTAGTGACTGAGCAACAGCATACTGTGTGAGATGTTTATTAGTACTGAAACCTATTAAGTGATTGAGTCTGGAAATCAGAATACAGTTTGCTAGAAGAAAATAGGGAGATGATTTTGAAAGTCATAGTGTGAATCATGAAGGAATTTAAGCAGAGAAGAGAAGGGGGCTAAAAACTATGTCCTGGGCCATTCCTGTGTTTAAAATTAAGGGAGATAAGGGGACAGCATGGATTCTTATCCACTGATAGGAGAATAGAATCAAGAGAGCATGCCTTTTCAGGACTCCAGTGAAAAGAACTCTTTCAAGATGGAAGCAGCAAACTGATGATTCCAAAACTGCTGCTAACTTCAATAAAACGGGTATTGAGGACTGAGCATTAATGTTAACAATGTGGAGATTATTGGTGAAGTTGCCAAAGGCAGTTCTGAGACTACAGTGGGTAAAAACCTGATTGAAGTGAATTTAAGAGAACATAGGAAGAGAGGATATATACCAACAATTATTTAGGACTATTATGAGATATTTGGCTATAAAGGGGAACACAAAAACAGTGTAGTAATCTATTAGATGGTGGAGTCATATGAAAAAAAATTTGTAATATATGTAGTAAAACATGTCTGAAATGCTAATAAGGCCTATATGATTGAGTAGAAAAAAAATGATGTGGCTAAAGATAGAATCTAATTGTTCAAACAATACCTTAGTGGAGACAGACTGGGTCCAGTGCACCCAAGGAGCAGATGACCTTTGACCAGGGTAGGATGCATTGACTTTGGAGTCCATCACCTCTTAAAAATAACAGTAATTTTACCATCCAGTTGTCAGACTTGGTGCTTGAGGACTGATTACCCTAATTTGAATTGCTGTCCCAGTGAACATGCCTGAAGAGAGACTGAGAGCTAGTTATGGATTGTTTCTGTTTACTCACTGTCATGTCTGACTCTTTTGCGACCCCATAGACTATAGCCTGCCAGGCTCCTCTGTCCATGGGATTTCCTAGGCAATAATACTGGAGTGGGCTACCATTTCCTTTTCCAGGGGATCTTCCTGACCCAGGAGTTACGGATATTTGACTCAAATGGATCTGTCTCCTATACTCTTGATGAGGTTTCTATACTAGGAAGCCACCATCAGTGCCTATAGTTTTATTTGGAGAGAGTCATACACCGTGTTTTGTTTTGCATGCCCTAGGTGGCCTGGTGTGGTTGCTAGACCTGCCCAGTAGATTATGGGGTTCATTTCTAAATCTTGTGGCCCTAACGTCATTAACACACTTAACTTTCTATTTATTCTTTTCTAAGTGGAAAATCCCATGGATGGAGGAGCCTGGTGGGCTGCAGTCCATGGGGTCGCTAAGAGTCAGATACGACTTCACTTTCACTTTCATGCATTGGAGAAGGAAATGGCAACCCACTCCAGTATTCTTGCCTGGAGAATCCCAGGGATGGGGGAGCCTGGTGGGCTGCCGTCTACGGGTTCGCACAGAGTCGGACACGACTGAAGTGACTTAGCAGCAGCAGCAGCAGCAAGCGGATCAATGCCAATAGATCCAAAAGAGTCAGACATGACAGTGAGTAAACAGAAACAATCCATAACTAGCTCTCAGTCTCTCTTTAGGACTTGAACCTCTGAATAAAGCATATGGTGTGCTCTTATTGATGACTGAAGAAAGAGAGATCCAGTTGAGCTACTGTATCCTCTCTCCTCAGGCTACCATGTTTATCATTGGGTAATTTTTTTCCTTTACTTGCGTTTCCTCTTTTTCTTTTAACATGAAAGTGTCATAGTTACCCACTTCCTAGTTCTGACACCGATTTCTTCTCCACCAATCTCTTATTCCTTTCCTCATTTAAAGTGGAATCAGGAAGAGTTGGAGGAGATTTTAGGATTATGATCATTGTATGGAGTCTTATATTCCAGGAATTCATATATATATATTTAAGCTTAAATACATCTCAACGTTAAATGATTCCTCATTACTGATAAAACCAAAACATTACACAATTTGACCCAATGTACTTTCATATCCTTATCTCTCATATTTATCTCCATAAGCTCTGGATTCTAGTATAACTACATTTTTTAACCTTGAGGGAAATAAGGTAAATATTATTTCTTCAAATATTTACCTTTTACATTTTGCAAACACTTCTGCCCAATTGCCAGGCTCATTTACTTTGACAAGTGTGATCAATCAATTTTGTCTTCATCTCTGAATCAGAACTAATTTTTCCTCCCTCATGTTTCTATTTCTTTGATAATGATGAAAGTTAAGGTGCCTGTCACTTGAATGGTTTCATTTCATTTTGTGTACAGGTGTTCACATTGGAATGACTATGGTCATTAAGATTACTTACTAGATGAATATCTGTTACTTCCTTGTAATTTTCTAAAGCTATTAGGTGAATACCTCACTGCTATTTTTCTTCTAAACATTTTTTTGTGTGTTTTTTTGAGTTGGGTAAAAATTAATGAATGTCTTATTTAATTTTTCCATCTCAAAATACTTACCCCATAGTATAACATATAAGAACTTCACCAACATGAAATGTGGACTTCTAGATATTTTATTGCAGCCCAAGTGAAATTAAATACTGCAGTGATAAGGAGACAAGAAATTTTTAGACTATCCAGAGTTTGAGCAAGGAATATAGATACAAATGAATAGCTCTTCGGACACTATTGAGGTGAGGTGAAGTGAAAGTCACTTAGTCATGTCCGACTCTTTGAGACCCCATGGACTATACAGTCCATGGAATTCTTCAGGTCAGAATACTGGAGTGGGTAGTCTTTCCCTTCTCCAGGGAATCTTCCCAACCCAGGGATCAAACTCAGGTCTCCTACATTTCAGGTGGATTCTTTACCAACTGAGCCACATCAGATTTTAGTAGGAAAAGGAGTAAAGTTTTCAATGATAATATCAAGTGGTGTGAGTCTCACATTTGTTGCCAAAACAAAACAAATTTTCTAGGCTACACTTCTGCTCAAACATTCTTTGTAGCAGCAGTTTATCATCATGCTAATAAATATATGCTTATGAAGAAAACCACTCAATAAATTTAAATAAATTAGCAGGTTATGTTTTATAATACTCAGGCAATGAATCCAAATGTGCAAAACATTTTGCTTACTTTGATATACTTACATTTTATTTTTTGAAAATGAGAACAGAAAGTGCATCAAAGCCAACAATTAATTCTACATGACCATAGTGAATTATTAAATAGCTCACAAACAGTGGGTTTTGTATAATTCTTCTCCTTGAAAGAATATTGATTTTCTTCAATATTCTTTAAAATCTTATGAGAATATAGGCTGTTAGTTGAGGAAGACAGAAATTTTCCTCTTCAAATGATTTATGTGTGTGGAATTATTTCTGTGAAAGAAGAAAATCAATGTTACAAATCTATTAATTTAGAAAGACAAAGAAATTCTTCCAGTAATAGGTCTTTTTTTAATCTCTGCTTTGTTATTACTAAGAAAATCTTTATAAAACTTAATAGCACTTTTATACTCACAGCATCAGTTGTTCCTTATTGGACAGCAATGTTTTTCAGATGCTGTTAGTTCATTGTGTCAATGTTCCAACTTAAGAACTATAATTAACACAATGTCTTGATTTCCCTGTGGGCACAGGTGTTCCTGGATATACAAATGAAATACCGTGTCTAGGTTCATAATTGGGAAGCAAACTTCTTAACAATGAAATGCTCAGAAACTCTGAGTAGAATAAAAATTACTTTGTTAAAAATATAAATTTTAATACAGCAGAAGTGAGAAAGAAAATACTACTGTAGCGATTATTGAATCTAATATTTGATACAAGTTGCACTTGAATTGAATCCAGGGCTTTGCTGGTGGCTCAGATGGTAAAAACCTGCCTGCAATGAGTTGAGACTGGGGTTTGATCCCCAAGTCAGGAAAATTCCCTGGAGAAGGGAATGGCAACCCATTCCAGCATTCTTGCCTGGAGAATTCCACGGGCAGACGAGCACGGCAGGACATAGCCCACAGAGTCACAAAAGAGTTTGGACACGACTGAGGGACTAACACTTTCACGTTCAAGGGAAAATATTTAAAAACTTACTTCACAATAATACAGAAAAAAATAATAAAAAAACCTTAGGTGAACAGTGTATCATTTGAAATGGAAAAAAAAAAAAGTTAAACAAGAGGAATGTATTAATTGTGCAAATTACTTCTTGAGTGTCAGTGATTGCTTGATGCTTCCCTATACGGAGGATCTCAATGAAAGTTTAGATATTTCTACTCTTCAATCTTAAAAATTCAGAAAATCAGGGTCTTAAAGAATATTTATGATTCAAATAAATGCTGGAAGGAATGACATCGAAATGGACTTCCCAAAAATACATCCTCCATTTAAAATTATTTCTATCAAAAAGAATTAGAAAAATCTTCTGAAGGTTTTCTGCTATTTGTTTTTTAAATTTACTTTTGTTTTCTTGGTGGTGGTGGTGGTGGTGGGTAAGATGGAGTCATTTCTTTCTCTTTCTTTGGCTCCCTGTGTTTAATCTAGAAACAAACATGTGCACACAAAAGATTCCACAGCAAAATAAAGGCTTAGTTCCAGCGATAAAATAAGCTACAAACTAGCAACACTGCTTTAAAAAAAAAAAACTGGAGTACTGGAGGTTTCTTGGCCTGTATCTGAAGTTCTGTTTATTATCATTACATTTTAATATTTTCTAGCTGATACAGAGCTCACTGGCAGAGTCTACCTTTTCTGTGACATCCTGCTGGTAATTGAAGAATTCTGCACCTTTGCTAAGAGCTGCAGAGGCTTGAACCAGCTCTCAGCATTCTGCCTCAATTTGGTGAATTGTCCCTCTATTTGGAAGCTATAGTTCATAGACTGTGTCTTGGATTTATGGTATTTTTAATCAAAGATAAATGGAGCTTCCTAAATGGAAAAAGCATACCCCAGGGAGCATAATTGGGCTAGTGAGAACATACAGAGGAAAATAGCAAAGTTCAGTGCACCATTTACTGTGACTTAGATTCCTAGCCTGTTTCTCTGGAAGTTTCTCAGGAAATAGCTGATCCTAAAAAAAAAAAAAAAAAAGAAAAGAAAGAAAACTCCACATGAAGTAAAGTAATAATGAGAATGGAGCTAGCATGTGACTTCCATAGATAATGCCAATATTTAATAGCATATTAATTGAAATTAAATAAAGCAGGAAATAAAACACTTAGCTAAGTACAGAGCAAGAGTTCAAGACTGACATGTACCCACTGCTATATTTAAAACAGATAATCAACACGCACCTACTATATAGCACATGGAATGCTGCTCCGTATTCTATAGCAAACCAAATGGGAAAGAATTTAGGAAAGCGCTGATATATGTGTATGTATCACCTTGCTATACACTTGAAACTAACACAACATTGTTAATCAAATATGTTCTGATATGAAAAAAAAATTACAAAAGAACGAACCAAACAAATCAACTTTGAAGACGATCCCAAAGAAATTATTAAAATAAGACATCCAAGATGGAATCTTAAGGAAAAAAGGGAGCTGTCTCTAAGAACCAAGACAAAGTCCAACAGTCTTTTAAAGGCAGAAAGCTTACATTCAGAGATAATTCTTTCCAAGGAACCAGATCATTTGAAGGCACTAAATTTCCCTGTTTTAGCTTTCATGTCTGCATCTTCCTGAATTCTCCGCTTCCTCTCTGACTCCCTCCCCAGTGCTGTTGGATCCAGGGTTACTCCTGCACTTGAATTTTCTTTTCTGGAGTCTTCAAGGTAAATCTTGAAAGTATGGGTTAAGCATACAATATATAATTATCTACTTTTGACTTGAGCACCTTTTCCTGTTGTGCAGTAAATACACCTCACCGGGTGGCTGCTATTCTCCTCCCCTAGGTACCCCTTGCTGAGTGTCTTTGGGAATCTGTGCTATAAACATCCTTGCACCAGCCTGTTCCTTCCAAGGTATTCTGAGGTAGCTTAATGTTGAAAAATGATTCTTTCACACAAATGCAGTTTGCACAGTTTATTAGATTTTGCAGAATAGTTTATTGCAAGACTGAAGTGTGGTTATCCTTGCTTTTATAGTCAAGAGTGGATTTGTTTCAAGGGCCTGCTCCTCTGTTCCCTAGATGATACATATCCATACAGCATTTTGTAAACTTTAAGAACACTATTTTCATGAAATAAATTTAACCAGACTTTGTTGTATTTGGGAAGAAAATCAGGGCCCTGTTTATGATTCTTTTAGCATAAAAGCAGAAATTGCAAAGAATATTTCTTTGTTTGATATGGAGTGTCATGATAATTGGGCTTCCCTGGTAGCTCAGCTGGTAAAGAGTCTGCCTGTAATGTGGGCAACCTGGGTTTGATCCCTGGGGTGGGAAGATCCTCTGGAGGAGGGCATGGCAACCCATGCCAGTATTCTTGCCTGGAGAATCCCCATGGACAGAGGATCCTGGCGGGTTATAGTCCATGGGGTCTCAAAGAGTTGGACACGACTGAGTGACTAAACACATAATGATAATTGGTCTTCCAAAACAAAACAAAGTGTTTGGATATGCTAAATGATTGTCTTGAAAAGTGGGAATAAATATATTAATGCTTATAGAAATAAACTTCCCTCTAAAAAATATATTTCTTTAAGAATGCTATAAACTTGCTTTTGAAAAAGAAACCCTGAGTAACTTAGTTTAAGAGTTATTAAATATTTCTATTAAAAATTAATGGGCAAAGAAATGTCTATATATAGATTGAGCTTTTTATATGGTATTAATGACTAAGAGAAAAAATTCTTATGACAAAAAATGAAACTATTAAGATGAAAATATGGCTGTCAGAAATCCTATGCTATTCTACCTGAAGAAATAGCAAGTCTTTCCAGGCACACAGATTCACATAAACATCATTTTACTCTTAGCAGAGAATCTAGACTATTGATGGAGCTTACCTATTAGAATATATAAGGCTCAGAGCAAAATTATATAGGGTGCATTCATGCATTGTCTTATTTAAAATTTTTAACTGAAAATGTGCAGCAACATCTCATCATATTTAAAGATGGAACCTCTATTCTGTGGTATATATGATCAATGCCATTCCATATACTCTATGTATGAAGAGAGCTATTTATCTATTTTGTAGAATGCTCCTATAAAGTGGGTTCTATACCCAACTCCTGCAGTCTATGGGGTTGCACAGAGTAGGACATGACTGAAGTGACTTAGCAATAGCAATACCCAACTCCAATATGTTTGGATGTGTTTTCTCCCACACCATGAAGCAATTCTCAAACTCACTGTCTTAATGTTCAGCTCAATTCTATCATGATCTATCTGAAAATATCATATCCAGAAATTAAGCTTTCAATCCTAAAAGACTGCCCCCATCAATGCCCACTTCACATGCCTATCAAAAGCCCATGTTGTCACCTGTGATTCTGACCTAGTTACTGTAGACTTGAGGGGCCATCCATCTTCTTCTTGAGTTTGATTAATTTGCTAGAGTGGCTCATAGAACTCAGAGAAATTTTTTTTATTTACTAGATTACCTGCTTATTATAAAAGGATACAGTTCAGGAACAATCAGATGGAAGAGATGCATAGAAGAGGGAGGGAAGAAGCAGAGCAGGGCCACTCTAAATCTCCAAGTGTTCACCAATCCAGGAGCCCCGAAACCCCATCCTTTCAGTTCAGTTTAATGGTGGCTCCATTAAATAGACGTGATCAATTAGCTCACTGACTAATGGTGACTGAAACTCAGTCTCTAGACCCTCCCTCTCCTTGCCTTGAAAGTGATGGTGTGGAACTGAAAGTTTCAACCCTGTTAACACATGGTTGGCTCAACTGACAACCATCCCCAACCTTAGGTCACCAAGGGGGTTTCCAAAAGTCACCTCATTAACATCAGTCAGTTCAGTTCAGTTGCTCAGTATTGTCCAACTCTTTGCAACTCCATGGACTGAAGTTTGAAAGGCCTCTCTGTCCATCACCAACTCCTGGAGTTTACTCAAACTCATGTTCATTGAGTCGGTGATGCCATCCAACCATCTCATTCTCTGTCATCCCCTTCTCTTCCTATCTTCAAACTTTGCCAGCATCAGGGTCTTTTCAAATGAGTCAGTTCTTCACATCAGGTGCCCAAAGTATTGGAATTTCAGCCTCAGCACCAGTTCTTCCAATGAATATTCAGGACTGATTTCCTTTAGGATGGGCTGGTTGGATCTCCTTGCAGTCCAAGGGAATTTTAAGAGTCTTCTTCAACACCACAGTTCAAAAGCATCAATTCTTCAGCACTCAGCTTTCTTTAAATTCCAACTCTCACATCCACAGTGACTACTGGAAAAACCATAACTTTTATATTAGTTGGACTGTTGCTGGCAAAGTAATGTCTCTTGGTTTTTAATATGCTATCTAGGTTGGTTATAAATTTTCTTCAAAGGAGCAAACATCTTTTAATTTCATGGCTACAATCACCATCTACAGTGATTTTGGACCCTGAAAAAATAAAGTCTCTCAATGTTTCCACTATTTCCCCATCTGTTTGCCATGACATAGTGGGACCAGATGTCATGATCTTAGTTTTCTGAATGTTGAGTTTTAAGCCAACTTCTCACTCTCCCCTTACACTTTCATCAAGAAGCTTTTTAGTTCTTCGCTTTCTGCCATAAGGGTGGTGTCATCTGCATATCTGAGGTTATTGATATTTCTCCAAGCAATCTTGATTCTAGCTTGTGCTTCATCCAGTCCAGCATTTCTCATGATGCATTCTGCATACAAGCAGGGTAACAATATACAGCCTTGACATACTCCTTTCCCTATTTGGAACCAGTCTGTTTTCCATGCCCAGTTTTAACTGTTGCTTTTTGACTTGCATACAGACTTCTCAAGAAGCAGGTCAGGTGGTATGGTTTTCCCACCTCTTGAAAATTTTCCACAGTTTGTGATGACACACACAGTCAAAAGCTTTGACATAGTCAATAGAGCAGAAGTAGATGTTTTTTCTGGTACTCTCTTGCTTTTTTGACTATCCAAGGGATGTTGGCAATTTAATCTCTGTTTCATCTGCCTTTTCTAAATCTGGCTTGAACATCTGGAAGTTCATGGTTCATGTACTATTGAAGCCTGCATTGGACAATTTTGAGCATAGTCTGCTAGCATGTGAGATGAATGCAATTGTGTGGTAGTTTATACATTCTTCGGCATTGCCTTTTTGGGGGGGATTGGGATGAAAACTGACCTTTTCCAGTCCTGTGGCCACTGCTGAGCTTTCCAAATTTGCTGGCATATTGAGTGCAGCACTTTCACAGCATCATCTTTCAGGATTTGAAATAGCTCAACTGATATTCCATCACCTCCACTAGCTTTGTTCATAGTGATGCTTTCTAAGTCTACTTGACTTCGCATTCCGGGATGTCTAGCTCTAGATGAGTGATCACACCGTCATGATCCTCTGGGTAGTGAAGATCTTTTTCGTATAGTTCTGCTGTGTATTCTTGCCACCTCTTTTTAATGTCTTCTACTTCTGTTAGGTCCATACCACATAACACGACAGATTTTGGACTTTCATCCTGTAGGAAATTCCAAGGAACACTATGACAGAAATGTGGACAAAGACCAAATATATATTACTTATTATAAGTCATAATATTACCCACATTCTATGGATTAATTTGATATTTGTTTATGATTAGACTGATATTATGAATATTTGAGAAAATACTCCAGTTTCATTGCATCACATTATATGATACAGAATATAAATATATCTTATTACCAGTGATATTAACCTTGGTCAGTTGGTGAAAGTTGTGTTTTCCAACTTTCATTACTATAAAATTAGCATTTTTCCCCTCTCCATACGTTATTTTTAAGCAATGAACCACTAATTACTGCTCATACTCAAGCTGAGAGTTTGAAGGTAAACTTCATCTTTTGGAGAGGTCAAATAATTTCAGGGCATAATTTTAAGCAATCTTGTAAACAAACATGAATTTTGGGGAGATGGTTTGTGTATTTAAAAATCTCCTTTTACTCCTTAATGTTTCTACTAATAATTTTAATATTCATCAGTTGATCTTTCTGCAGCAACTATTACTCAGTTGTTGTAATGGTAGTTTTCTATTTCCCGCCTTCTTTCTACATTTAAAATTGGAATTTCTCTGTAAGGATTAGCTGTTTTCTCCCCTTTTAAATTTGTTCAATTATTGCTTTGTACTTATATGGATTTATGAACATTTATTTTATGTGGGGTTATGATTCAATATTACTAATTATTTTATCTCTAGATTTTCCAGTGTTGACCAGTAGGAACACTTTGGGTTTGGTTTCTGTGCCATTTTTTACAGGTGTCCTCTAATTTTTTTTTTTTTCTAAAGTTACACAACCACAAGAAAATATATTTTGTATTTTTCCTGACTCTGTCTAGAAATAATATTTTCTGTAAGGACCCCTGGTTACTTTTAACGAAGAATGGTATTGAGAAATTGATATCTGCACATGGTCGGTGTACCCTTTGTTACTGAGATGTTGCCTTTTACAAACCCTCCCTTCAGAAAGGGCTTTGTAATGTATGTATGTACACATCTGTATATTAATTTACCCTTTTGTATGTGTATACATATTTTCTAAGTTTGTATGTATGTATTTATCTGTGTAAATATATATGTACCTATGTTTGTATATTTGAAAATAAATTTGTATCTGACTCCAATCTAGCATACAGAATTTATGTTGGGAAGTTTTGATGACAAATTTAATTTATTTATTGTTGTTTTTGTTTAGTCACTAAGTTGCATCTGACTCTTTTGTGACCCCATGGCCAGTAATCTGCCTAGCTCCTCTGTCCACAGAATTTCCCAGGCAAGAATACTGGAGTAGATTGTCATTTCCTTTCCCAGGGGATCTTCCCAACCCAGGGGTTGAACCCTTACATTTTCAGGTAGCTTCTTTACCACTCAGTCATACTGTGTTATTAGATTTTTCTGTCTTCCTTATTGAGCTTTGGTAAAAACTGCCTTTCAAACATCTTTCCATTAAAGTTATTATGCTTAAGAGTGAGGACAAGATGGCAGAATAGAAAAAATTTGAACTCATATCCTCTCATGACTACATGAAAATTATAATTAACTGCTGATTGATCATTGATAAAAAGGACTGGAATCCACCAATAAATATATTCTACATCCAAGACATAAAGAAGAAACCACATTGAGATGGGAGGAGGAGTACTTTCATGATGTAATTAAGTCTCATACCCCCTGGACTGGTGACCCAAATATGGAAGAACAATTATATCAAATACGTTATCCCACAGGAGTGAGATTTCTGAGCCTCATGTCAGGTTCCCCAGCTTAGGGGTCTCATCAAGAGGAAGATGCCTCTGGCCGAGAGTATTTGATTTTGAAGCCCAGAAGGGCTTGATTAGTCCATCTCCACAGGACTGGGGGAAACAGAGACTTCACTCTTGGAGGGTCCACACAAGTTCTTGTATGCACTGAGACCCAGGGCAAAACCAGTGACTTCTCATGCTCCTGGGCCAGAGGTATTTGTTGGTCTTGAAGGCGTCCCAGGGAGGTGGGTTTGGGGGTGAGGGGAGCAGCTCAGCCTAGGGATAAGGACATTGGTGGCAAGGGTATCAGGGCGTATTCATGAGATCTCCTGGAGTTTGACATTTTGGCATCAAGACCTGACCCTATTCAACAGCTTATAAACTCCAAATGCCTCAGGCCAAATAACCAACAGGGCAGGAAGACGGTCTCAGTTATTAGCAGACAGGCTGCCTAAAAACTTCCTGAGTCCACAATTGCCTCTAGACACATCCCTTGAGTTATGATAATTAAATAATTTAAAATACATAAAACTGTATTGTTTAACAGACTGAAAGCATTTAAAATCATGAGTAATAGTATTTAAAAAATCATTTTTCATATTTTAATTGATCAATATGGCAAGTTCAATTTTTAAAAGTATTTTTACTTTCATTTAAAGTTTCTATTTCTCTTGAATCTAAAACTAAATTTATGATAGAAAAATTTAAAATTATATTTACTTTCCTTTACCTGTCAAAGTGTCATTAGCTGTATCTTTCTTTGAAAAGGGAGAAATGCTACCCTGCTTTTATTTTTTCTTTATATCTTTCTTCTAGTTAATGGTCAGACAGTTTTGGGTTGCAACCTCATAACCTGAAACATTGTGATGCAAGTAGAAATTGGCATTGTGAAAATAGTTCAAATAATTAGAGTAAACTCCAAAAATATTAGTCTTGTGAGGTGTAGAAAATGGGTCACCATGCCATTTTTTATACTTAAAACTCTACTTTTTATTTCCCACTTTGATACAGATTTACTCTTAATTTTTTTTTTTCTCAAATCCCTTGGGATCTTGGATTTGAAGGTAGCTTGGAAGGAAGTTTGATTCTCTGCTATGTAGGCATTATGTCCCTACTTGAATAGTTTATGACTACTCACTATAGGTGGACAGCACTTGTGGCTTACCATCTTCATTCTTTCTCTAGCCTCCAAAATTACAAAGTGTTTTAGTTACCATCTCCAATTCTAACTGTATGATGTAAACACCTAAAAGGGGGTATGTGTTTAGCAAAGTGTTATGTTTAAATAAATATGAAATGCACATCTATACACGATACTTAAAATAGACAAAACGTAGCAGTCATATTAATCTGAATGTTTTATTTTCCCAAAAATATTTTCAAATTTTTTCAACTCAATATTCTCCCATGAAGAATCTATCACATTCTTTTAATTTTTTAAATGATTACATAATGTTCAATAATATTGTAAATGTATCTTTCCATTACATTTCCTATTTTATTGTAATTACAGTAGTACTTTAATTAACACACATATGAATTTTGCTTTTATTTCTGTAAGAGTCTTCTGAATGTAATTAGGAGCCTAAGAGTGGATATGTTCCTTATCAAATTATTTTCTAAATGTGATGTGGTAATTTATATCCTCCAAGACAAAAATAAAATTTTCTTTTTGTAAACGCTTCCAAACACTGGAAATGCAGAGCTTTAAATGAATCCCAATGTCCTGGACAATGTTACTTAGCAGAACTAGTTGGTCATGCTATTTAAACCTCATAAATGATTTTTCTATTAGATTTACTTCATCAATCACCTCTGAAAGCTGTATGTCAAAATCACCCATTGTGCTGTGATTTTATAACCTTATCTTTGCAGTTAAAGAGTTTTGCTTTATGTATTTCACTACTATTATTTTTGGTTCATTAATATTTATAGCTGATCTAGCATCCACAGGGTGTGAAAATTTGGGTAGTTAAACAATTCCAAGATGTTCTTTAAAGGCAGTTCTTCCTTCATCTACTTTATTCGATATTTGCTTTGCCCACAAATGTATTTGCGTTTATCTGGTTTATATCTGACAACCCCATGCTTTTTCCCCTTTGCTTTATTTTGAGTTAATCTATTTTTATTTTAAAATATATAGCTGATATTTTTTCCTTCAATCTGATTGAAGAGTTTGTCATTTGACAGGGCCATTCACTCAAACTTTTATGTTGGGCTTTATTCCTGTCCTCTTTTATGTTGTGACTGATTAAGGACCCCCTTAGCTTCATCTCTACTCTGTAGGCCAGGAAGCAGCCAATACCCCAAGCTCTGTTATAGCCAAGTATATTTGTCCTAACAATGCTAAACAACTGCTCAGCCTCTTCCAATTAATCATCAGAACTGATTATATAATGCCTATGTATTCCAGTAATTTCCTGATTACCAAGCTTTCTTATCATTTAAACTCTCTTTCCTCTTCAGTTCAGTTCAATCATTCAATCATGTCAGACTCTTTGCAACTCCATGAACTGCAGCATGCCAGGCCTCCCTGTCCATCACCAGTTCCTGGAGTTTGCTCAGACTCATGTCCCTTGAGTTGGTGATGCCATCCAAACATCTCATCCTCTGTCATCCACTTCTCCCGCCTTTGGTCTTTCCCAGCAAAAGGGTCTTTTCAAATGAGTCAGGCTCTTCGCATTAGGTGGCCAAAGTATTGGAATTTCAGCTTCAGCATCAATCCCTCCAATGAATATTCAGGACTGATTTCCTTTAAGATGAACTCATTGAATCTCCTTGCAGTCCAAGGGACCCTCACACCACAGTTCAAAAGCATCAATTCTTTGGTGTTCAGCTTTCTTTATAGTCCAAGTCTCACATCCATACATGACTACTGGAAAAAAAAAAATAGCTTTGACTAGACAGACTTTTGTTGGGAAAGTAATGTCTCTTTCCTCTTAGATCTTGTATATTCTTTATCTTAAGCTATTCATTTCCCTACACTTCCTTAGTCAAGTGTCTCCTATGCACGTCGAATTTCCTCTACATTTGCCAGAAGTATGTCCCATGTTGTTTTGATAATATTTCTACCTACTTTTTCTAAGTGACCTCTCAATATCTCTAAATAAACTGATATATAGTACTTCGAACTCAAGAGGAACATGGCTTTCCTATATTTCATGTATTTAGAGACAGAGGTTAGAACTTAAGAATAAAATTTCCTATTCTTTTGTAGATTTTATTATTCAATTATATGATCATCTCCTAATCTCAAAATTGTTGCCTAAAATTGCCTTCATTTTTCACTTGTCCATGGATAACTTGAATATTGACTTTGTCTTCCTGTCCACTTATATTTATTTCAAAGCTCTCAAAAATTCAGAATCCATTGTATGATCCTCTTAACACCTTGGAAACTCAGTTTCTTGACTTTTTCACATGTACTTTGTTTATTTAGTCCCATGGCCATGCCTTAGGCTACAGCTCACCTTCAGATGACTTTACGAATATGTCAGGTAAGATAAAATATAGAAAAATCAGGACTAAGGCTGAAGGAAGTTGAGGGAACTATGGCAAACAGGAAAATAATCTGAAAGATTTAAAAATCAAATTTCTATTTGATTTAATTAAGCAAGACAAATCAAATTAACACTTTAGGTCGGTGTGTTTCTTTTTGTCAAAAATTTGTACATTTTGACTGAGAACAATCACCTATAAAAACACTTACTTTAAGTACCTTATTCATCACCCTATACCTTTTACTTTTCCCAGAGTCCTATTGAACTTTCTTCTCTACTAAGGGCAATACAAGTGCCCTTGTTGGCCAACATTAAAACCAAGAATCATAGACAATTATCACTATTCTTCAACCTCCCAGATGCAATCTCAGTAATCCTTGTTAAACTATTCAAGCGTATTTTGAATATAGTCATGATTTCAACTCTTGCATTGTTAGTTCAAGTCAGCACTGTCTCTCTTAAAGAATTTTTACAGGCTGCTAACTGGATCTTACCATCAACTTTTACACTCTATAATCAATATCAGAAAAACAGAACCATCTTTTAAAAAGATAAGTGACAAAAGAATATTCCCACACTTAAAATCTGTCAATGGTTTCTCATTTAATTAGAATTACCTTTAAAATCCTTTATATTTTCTGAAAGATCCTATAGGTTTTAACCACTGCCTACTTCTCTGATGTCATTTCCTACTATGTTTCATTTTATTATTTATATATCCCAGCTGAATGAACTTCTTTCTATGCTTTGATTATATACCCAGATGTTTAAATTCAGTATTGTTATCCCAGAAATTCAAATGCAACTTCAAATTTATTAATTAATTTATTTATTCTCCTTGAATGTCCTCTTCCTCGTTCAATATAAATGCCTGACATAATTTTTTATTCCCAAGGCCTCCACTACAAAGAGGCATCAGTTTCCAAAGATCACTATCTCAAATAAACACACTGCCACTGTGCTTGCTCTGTCACTCAGTTGTGTCTGACTCTTTGCAACCCCATGGACTGTAGCCCACTAAGCTCCTCTGTCCATGGAGATTCTCCAGGCAAGAATACTAGAGTGGGTTGCCATGCCCTCCTCCAGGGGGTTCTTCCTAACCCAGGGATTGAACCCAGGTCTATTGCATAGCAGGCAGATTCTTTACCATCTGAGTCATCAGGGAACCCCATGAATTGAGTGGGTAGCTTATTCCTTCTTCAGAGGATCTTCCCAACCCAGGAATCGAACCAGAGTGTCCTGCATTGCAGGCAGATTCTTTACCAGCTGAACTACCAGGGAAGCCCTTAATGCTGGAGTGGGTTGCCACGCCCTCCTCCAGGGAAACACACTGCCAGCCACAGACTAACTGGGGAGCCAGGTCTTCCCCTGCTGATGCTCATTTTTTAAGAGATCTTAGTTGATTTCAATATCTAACCTTTTTGGTTATTGCCTTACACACTGTAAATTCCTGCTGTTATTGTTTTAAATTCACCAGTAAAGAGTGAGCCCAAGAAATCCTAGGCCCCCAACATCCTAAATTAAATGTGTTTCTGTTCCTAAGATTTTAGCGAAAGACTTTTTTTTTTTTTAATGTTGGAAAGAAAGGAGAAAAGAAAGAGAAAATTATGAGTCATCATTGACCCATTTTTTTTAATAAACTCCATGCTTTCAATCTAATAGCAAACTCTGCCATTGTTATATCATTATCACAAGATTCCCCTCTACTTTGCTCCATATCCTCTGGAAAGATTTTAGTTCAATTCACCATAATCTCCTACCTAAGGAGTCAATATCAGGATGATTGTGAATATAGCTGATTTAACCACATGTTTGATTTTGATTCAAGAGCAAATCATGTAGACCAACAAAATATATGATGTAATGAGCACAAAGGTTAAAATAGCTGTCATATTCTGTGCTCATGAATTTAAATTGGGAAACATAAGTCAAATGGGACATACAGCAATAGGATGTTGACATGAAAGAATTAACAGGAAAAAGTAAAAGCAAGTGCTAAAATTGATCCCGTGAAGGCTCATGGTAAACTATACTTATATGGAAAGTGATCTTTTGAATAAGAAGATACTAGATAGTAAGAAAGATATACAGAACAATAAAAATGGCAAGCTGATCAATAGTACAAGAGAAATGGGAGAAGTGAAGAGACAATCTGGAAAAAGAACCACTCTGTATATAAGAGAGTTTGAGAGGAGGATAGAGCAAGTGTTCAGTTCAGTTCAGTAGAGTAAGAGAGAGGATGCTTAATCCAAGGTAGCTTCAATAAATGACCCTATCTCCTTTTATAGAGTTTGCTCAGTTAAATGCTTTGCTTATAGGCAAAGGACAGCAATTACTACTTTCTTGTGATTTTTTTTTTTTTAATTTTGGCAAATGTAACTCTGGCATAATATTCAAGAAGTATGCTAAACCAACCAATATTAGGTATCATATCTCTTCCTAGATGTTAATCTTACTTGCTCCACTCTTTCTACATCACCACTTAGAATATGCTATTACCTAATTATTTAATTAGAGATATTATTGTAGCATTAATTTGCTGGATATTTCAAATCACTAGCATATAATTATTATAGCTCTTTTAAAAATTAAATAATATGCATATGAATAAGTCTTGATTTATCACTTTAGAATCTCTTAATATCTTTAAATTAACATTAGACTAACATATTCCAGGTTTAATACTCAGCAAATATTACAAATCACCTGTGTGTGTGTGTGTGTTTTGTGTGTGTGCCAGTGTTCAAATTCATGTAGTTTATAAGTAGAACACTCATTGAACTAAATTTTGATATATGGAAGTTGTGAACATTTAAATTTTGCCAAATTGATAAGTATAAATCTGAAGAAACATATTTTAAAGATAGTTCCCTGTGTCTATACTTGTAGTAGAATAAGGGCATAACTCTTAAGAGAGGTTGTTCGATTTATTGAAAAATATCAGTGTCTCTTTTGATATACTGTACTGAAATTTCTTTCTGTATGTTTTACATATGAATATATGATAGAATCTGTGTTTGTTTAAAAAATGCTCAATGACTTCTATTTTGTGAGCCAATGTAATATAATGGAGAGATTCATTAAAAAAAATGGACTTCCTGTTTCTGATGCAGTGTTTAAGAGCTTGAAAGTCATCATTCCATCAACAACTCTTTTCAAGTCTGTCAGAGAATGGAAGTCAGAGGGCAAGCAGCTACCCCTCAAATTGGAGAGTCAGACAGGTGGATACAGAGAATCACAATTTACCTGAGTGGAAACTCATGAGTAGAAACCTCTACGAGAACTGATACTGGGGTAGGAAAATCTAATCTGTAATTGCAGAATTGCTAGAGATTCAGTGAAGAAGTCTGAGAGTTAAAACACCCCCATGGTGGTAGTAGTAGTTTAGTGGCTAGATCATGTCTGATTATTTTGTGACCCCATGGACTGTAGCCTGCCAGACTCCTCTGTCCATGGAGTTCTCTAGGCAAGAATTTCTTCTTGCAATTTCCTTCTCCGGGGCATCTTCCTGACCCAGGGATCGAACCTGGGTCTCCTGAATTGCAGATGGATTCTTTACCTGTTGAGCCACCAGGAAAGACCCAACACTTCTGTAGACTTAACTTTCAGTAACCTTACCATGTTTTAATAATAAAACTCAAGGGAAAAGCCCTCACATTTCCATCAGAGGGAGGGAAAACCCTTACATTCTATTTTTAACAAACCCATGCCTCCAAAAGAAACTTTTACCAGAGCCTGAACTAAAGGATTTTATCAGGAACTGATCATCCTAGGGGAAGGGAAATATGCAATTACAGCCTCTTCTAGTGATCCTGTCCCATCTAGAGTGATGAGTATTTGTGAAGTTCACAACCTAGGGGTACAGGCTCAAAAAGACTGAGGCCTAACCTTAGTGCTGTAGAACACGTCCTCTCCCAACAGACTGTACAACCACAAAACTAGGAGCCTATTTCCCAGAGTTACTTTTACCCAGTATATCATGTACAACTATCAAAAAACAAAAACAAACAAACAAAGACAAGGCACAGTTAAAAGACAAAGAACACAATTTGAAGAGACAGATCAAGCATTAAAACCATAGTGAGACATGGCAGGGATGCTGGAATCATCCAACCAGGAATTTAAAATAACCATGTTTAATATGCTAATGATATTAACAAAAACATAGAAGATATGGACTGCAAGTGGATAAATGGAAATTCTAAGATGAAATTTAAAAAATGATAGACATAAACAGTGTAACAGAAGGGAAGAATGTTGGATGGCCTTATTAATAGATTGGACACTGCTAAAGGAAGAATCTGAGTTTGAGTATATGTAAACAGAAACTTCCGAAAAAAACAAACAAAAACAAAAAGAAGAAAGACTGTAAAACAAAAAAAGAAGCAAATATATATGAAAAGTGCGACAACTGAAGACATAGGCATGATGCTAGTACCAAAAGAAGAAAAAGAAGCAATGCTTGCAGTAATAATGAAGAGTATTTCCAAAAATTAATAGCATCAGCTAAAAGACTGAGGTTGCCATAGTAGATTAAAAAAAGAAAAACTAGACCCAGATATATGTTGTCTATAAGAAACCAACTTTAAATATAAAGACTTAAGTATATTAAAAGTAAATGGGTAAAGAAAAGAACACCATGATGTATTATGTGCAAATGTAGCTGTGTCTGACTCTCTGTGAGCCCATGGGCTGTAACCCACCAGGCTCTTATGTCCATGGGATTTTCCAGGCATGAATACTGGAGTGGTTGCCATTTTTTTCTCCAGGGGATCTTTCTGACCCAGAAATCAAACACGTGCCTCCCACATATTCTATATGTCTTTAACATATTCTATATGTTAAATGTAGGCAGAGCACATTTCAGACAGAAAGGTGTCAGGGGAAACTTGGAATTACAAAATGACATAGGATTCAGTTCTCCAAGAAGATACATCAATTCACAACATGTACATATGCTCTAAAGTAGAGTCAAATATGTATGTATGTGGGATTTCCATTTTTAAGGATTCCCCTTAAATGTATTACAATATAATGATACATAAAATGATAGATAAGATGCTAGATAAATATTATATATGTTATCTTACATATGTATGAATGTGCTTAAAATGCATTTCAAAAACTTAAGAATAGGTATATTTATATATCTTTAGTAATTTGTGAATGCTTTCTTATACCGTATAGAACATTAATCTCTAACCAATGTATGAGCATCTTAATGCAGAAATAAGCATTCCCTTAAATCAAGAATTCACAAAGATTTTCAATATTATCATTCTCTTTTAAGAACAATGAGAAAACATTGTTTTTTTTTTTAATTTGAAACCAATGCAAGCAAAATTTAACACAATATATTAGGGGAAAACCCCACTGAATTGAAAAGGAACAGATTCTATTTTTCAGCCTGCATATTCACAGTGTCACCATGAAAAGTATCAAGAATCAAATGAAGAGTCAACAGTAATGTGAATACTTGGAAATAACAATGTTTTATTATAATTTGAAAAGGAGAAATGAAGAGGGTCCAATGTCTTTTTTGATAGTTTATTAAAAAACACTACAGATTTGGTACTGAATAATAATAAATAGAAAAACTGGAGAAAATTGAAAGAGTAAGTGGCAAGTTTACTTTACAAATCAATGTGAAGTGGAAATTTAACAAATAGATCAAATTCAGTTTTTGAACACCTAAGGAATATGATCAATTAGATGATAAAGTTATACGGAAGTTAACCACAGTATGTACAACTGAAAATGTATGTTGCAATGACTCTCTCCTCGTCTTTATTGGGGACAATATGGTTTCTCATCTCTGCTTTTCAAACACAGGGCTTCCCACGTGGCAGAGCGGTAAAACATCCACCTGTTAATGCAGGAGATGTGAGAGACGTGGGTTTGATCCTTGGGTTGGGAAGATCCCCTGGAGCAGGAAATGGAAACCCACTCCAGTATTCTTTTCTGGAGGATACCCACGGACAGAGGTGCCTGGCGGGCTACAGTCCTTGAGGTCACACAGAATCTGACACGACTGAGCATGCGCTGCACTCTCTCCAAACACAGATGCTCTGTATCTCTCTCTGCATTGCAGTTTCTACCCACTCAACACTTTACACTGAATTATTTGTCCACTAGTCTTACTGGCATCATGCCATCTCCAGGTCTAGCATCACTTAATTTGCAACATGCCTCATAAAACTTGCAATATCGTTTTTATTTCCTTAAAGATATTATGTAAAAATATAAATGACAGTTCCTTCTCATATTACGTGGTATCATATGTTTGATGTCTGGCCCTCTAAGCTAATGCTCTCTACAATGCTTCCGTAGACAGTACTTAGTTGCTATAATGAATGGAATTTTTTTGCTTAGAAATAAGGCAAGAACCATTACTTTCCTAAGCAATATCCCAATCTCCTCTCACCATAGTGAACAAATTCTAATTTAGGGAATAGAAATAAAAATAAACATCTTTTTAAAGTCCTTTGAAGATAGCCATGAGCACACGACACATTTCTGGCTGAAGTAAGGAAAAGTTTGTCGCATCTGTGGTCCTTATAAGAAGATACATTTTTTTAATTTAAATTTATTTAATTGGAAGCTAATTACTTTACAATATTGTATTTGTTCTGCCACACATCAACATAAATCCGCCACAGGCGTACACGTGTTCCCATCCTGAACCCCCCTTCCACCTCCCTCCCCGTACCATCCCTCCAGATCATCCCAGTGCACCAGCCCCAAGGATCCTGTATCGAACCTGGACTGGCGATTCATTTCTTATATGATATTATACATGTTTCCATGACATTCGCCCAAATCATCCCACCCTCTCCCTCTCCCACAGAGTCCAAAAGACTGTTCTATACATCTGTGTCTCTTTTGCTGTCTTGTCTTTCTAATGAGAAATATGACAAAGAATAAAGCTAAAAACCTAGGTTTTAATGTGGCTTCTTGAAAAGCTATATCATCCTGGAACTATGTAACTCTGGACTTTGGTTTTAAATAAACCCTATTTTTTCAAGCAAACTCTATTTGGATTTGACATATATAGATAAATAAACAGCATATTAAAAAGCAGAGACATTACTTTGCCAGGAAGTCCATCTCGTCAAGGCTATGGTTTTTCCAGTAGTCATGTATTGATGTGAGAGTTGAACTATAAAGAAAGCTGAGCACCAAAGAACTGATGCTTTTGAACTGTGGTGTTGAAGAAGAATTGAGAGTCCCTTGGAATGCAAGGAGATCCAAACAGTCCATCCTAAAGGAGATCAGTCCTTAGTGTTCATTGGAAGGACTGATGTTGAAGGTGAAACTCCAATACTTTGGCCAGCTGATGCGAAAAGCTGACTCATTTGAACAGACCCTGATGCTGGGAAAGACTGAAGGCGGGAGGATAAGGAGACGGCAGAGGATGAGATGGTTGGATGGCATCACTGACTCAATGGACATGATAAACTCTGGGAGTTGGTGATGGACAGGGAGGCCTGTCGTGCTGTGGTCCATGGGGTCAAAAAGAGTCGGACGTGACTGAGTGACTGAACTGAGCTGAACTGAACTGAAACAAAAATCTAACAGTAACTTAAAATATATCTACTGCATTTCCTATCATTCCTTATGAAAATATATGCCTTAATGTTCATACATGTTGCTCAGTCACCAAGACGTGTCTAATATTTTGTGATCTTATGGACTGCAGCATAGCAGGCCTCTCTGTCCTTCACCATAGTCCCCAAAATCCCATCCATACTGACCAACGCTGACATAAGTGGTCATTAGAGAAGTCGGACTTTCTGAATGGGGGGAGCACACTGTCTCCTCCCCTTAGTACATCCAGATGAGATGTGATGGGGCTGTTTTTTTCAAGTTTCCCAGTACTCAAAGGAACACCCTTTCAACACAATTGGGTGTACACAACTCTCATCTTGCTAGCTACTAATTAAATGATGCCAACCTTGTGCATGTACAACAGTAATAAAAAATAAAATTATAGTAGTAAGCAGACAAACAAATAAAATGAAACAAGGTGAAATACAAAAAATTCTCCAGAATACAACTCCACTGCAAAAGAAAGATGACTTCTGTGCTAACAAACTACCAAAGCAGCACAACCTGTGAGGAAAGCCACTTAAGGGTTGTCAGGTAAATTGTAAAGTACAAACTGGAAAATCAGTGTTCACATACTTAACAGTTAAGGAACTGGCTTCAATAATCAGAGATGTCTGTTATGAAGATTAATGACTGCTAAGAGGCTGTCCCTTCTCAACAATTTCAACAAATCAAGGATTCACTCACATGGAACTGATATGTGGGGTAGCAGGACATTTAGGTAAAGCAGCTTTCAGGCAGAAAATACTGGAGGGACAAGACTTTCTGCTGTGATGTTTGAATAGGCAGAGATACTCCTATCTGTTCACAGGGTTCTCAAGGCAATAATACTGAAGTTGCTTGCCATTCCCTTTTCCAGTGGACAGCGTTTGGTCAGACAGTCCTGGGTGGCCCTATATGGCATGGCTCATGGTTTCATTGAGTTAGACAAGACTATGGTCCATATGATCCGTTTAATTGGTTTTCTGTGATTGTGGTTTTCATTCTGTCCACACTCTGACAGATAAGGATTAGAGGTTTATGGAAGCTTTCTCATGGGAGAGACTGACTATAGGGGAAACTGGGTCTTGTTTTGATGGGTGGGGCCATGCTCAGTAAATCTTTAATCCAATTTTCTGTTGATAGGTGGGGCTATGTTCCTTCCCTGTTGTTTGACCTGAGACCAAACTAGGTGGAGGTAATGAAGATAATGGCTACCTCCTTCAAAAGGTCCCATGCACAGATTGCCACACTCAAGTGCCCCCAACTCTGCATCAGGCCACCACTGACCCATGCCTCTACTGGAAACTCTTGGAAACTCACAGGCAAGCCTGAGTCAGTCTCTTGTGGGGTCAATGCTGGTGTGCTGCAGTGTATGGGGTTGCAAAGAGTTGGACATGACTGAACGACTGAGCTGAACTGAACTAAACCCTATCTGGGCTTCCCTGGTGGCTCAGCTGGTAAAGAATCTGCCTGGAATGCAGTAGACCTGGCTTCAATCTCCAGGTTGGGAAGATTCCCTGGAGAAGGGAATGGCTACCCACTCCAGGATTCTGGCCTGGAGAATTCCATGAACTGTATAGTCCATGGGGTGGCAAAGAGTCAGACATGACTGACTCATTGCATAAGGTATTTGATTTAGGTCATATCGGAATGGTCTAGTGGTTTCCCCTACTTTCTGCAATTTCAGTCTGAATTTAGCAATAAGGGGTTCATGATCTGAGTCACAATCTGCTCCTGGTCTTATTTTTGCTGATTGTATAGAGCTTCTCCATCTTTGGCTGCAAAGAATATAATCAACCTGATTTTGGTATTGGCCATCTGGTGATGTCCATGTGTAGAGTCTTCTCTTATGTTGTTGGAAGAGGGTGTTTGCTATGTCCAGTGTGTACTCTTGGCAAAACTCTTAGCCTTTGCCCTGCTTCATTCCGTATTCCAAGGCCAAATTTGCCTGTTACTCCAGGTGTTTCTTGACTTCCTACTTTTGCAGTCCAGTTTCCTATAATGAAAAGGACATCTTTTTCTAGTGTAAGTCTAGAAGGTCTTATAGGTTTTCATAGAACTGTTCAACTTCAGCTTCTTCAGCATTACTGGTCGGGGCATAGACTTGGATTACTGTGATATTGAATGGTTTGACTAGGAAACAAACAGAGATCATTCTCTTGTTTTTGAGTTGCAGTCAAGTACTGCATTTTGGACTCTTTTGTTTTCTAGTATGGCTACTCCATTTCTTCTAAGGGATTCTTGCCCACAGTAGTAGATATAATGGTCATCTGAGTTAAATTCAGCCATTCCAGTTCATTTTAGTTTGCTGATTCCTAAAATTTCGACGTTCACTCTTGCCATCTCCTGTTTGACCACTTCCAACTGCCTTGGACAGTTGACTGTAGAAGAATGTACCCTATAAAGACCTGAAATAACAGAATCTGTTATAGCTTCTTCATATTCCCATTCCAGTTTCCCAACTTCCATCATGTTTAAAAAATCAGTGCATTTGGGTCACAAAAGATACTTAAAGAAAGACTGTTACTTTTGTTAGTCAAAACAGTATCTGGTTGGTTTCCAAATAAAACCTAGTAGTTCTACATCAATAGTTTCAATCTATGCTTTAGGCAAATGGATTTTATAATTTTGCCTAATTATCTTCTTTTACTTGTGGACTTCTGTTTCTTTTGAAGTCCAGTATAAAAGATGCACTCAGTCATAGATTCTTATCTTTAACTACACATTTTTCCAGTTTCTCACTTTCATGGGCATGATGTATGAAATAATGAAACCAACCTATAATTTAGCTCTTTTCTCATTACAAAACATAGAAAAGATTCTATGTTCATTACAAAACATAGAACAGGCATTTTAGCTTGGGCATTTAGCATTTGGGGTGAATGCTCTTTATTGTTATTTTGCTGTGAGTCATTGCTTATTATTATATCCATTTCAACAAGGACTCATGTAGTCAGTCCCATCACTAGCTAGTCTATACAACATCTATCAGTAATTTAGAAAAAAAGTATCAACCTTTCTCAGCAATAGGAAGGGCTCTATAGTACAGAGTAGTAATTTAGTTTTCAGTTTCCTTGGCCAGATTCCTTTACACAGAACACAAACGCATGGTGGCAATGGTTTTAGATACAAAATATAGGAATTCACATCATTTTCAAATTTAAAATAAAAATTAAAGATAAAGGACATTTTAAGTATAAAGTTTAGATAGAAAACACAGATGCTACTTTTAAAATGTAGAATTATTTTATAGTCAAGGTATCTATCTTGTAAGCAAAAAATAAAAAAAGATGGCTAAATTTTACTATATAAAATAAGCATTTTTGGCATAGGTCAACAAAAAGTTAGGAAAAAATGATTATATATGTGCATGCATAAAATAAATTCTGAATATTAAAAACTTCAATGATCAATGAGAAAAACACTAACACCACTAGAAAGATGGAGTAATAACACCAACAGACAATAGGCAATAAAGAAATGCAAGTGGATTTAAGCACATCAGTGCTTTACCTCATTGATGATAGCCAAAATGCCAAATAAAAGCATAAGATGACATATTTCATATACTGAATTTGTGCTGATTCAAACTGATAATGATATACAACGTGAATTAAAGTGAGAAAATATTTCTTATACACTGCTTGAAAAGAGATTAAATTGTATAGTGAAACCTCTGCTTCTAGTCATTTTTGGGTGACAGAACCAGATCAATCTTCTTCCTGAAAACAAAAGGATAACTGGATAAAACACATAAAACTATTTTTTTTAAGATATTCAATACTAGACTGTGCAAGATTCTGATCACTTAGAGAAAGAAAACAAATTAGGTCACTGTATAATTGGGTATTGTTTTCCTGGGGCTTCACAACAAAGTATCACAGACAGGGTGACTAAAAACAGCAGAATTTTATTATTTCACAGGTTTGGAAGCTGGAAGTCCAAAATCAAAGTGTCAGAAGGGCTTTTGAAGTTGCTAGGAAAGAACCCTTCTTTCCTTATTCCTGTCTTCTCATGTACTGAGGCATTTTAGCTTTTGCTAGTGACCAGAAGTCCTTGACTTGAGCAGCATAACTTCAATGACCACCTTCAACTTTCCCTGTGTGACTGTGTCTCTGTGTGTCCTCTCCTCTTCTTAGGATGACAGCAGTCATACTGGGTTTAGAGTCAATGCTAATCTAGCATGACCTGATCATAACTACTTATATCTGCAAGACCCTATACTAAAGTGAAGTTATACCCTGAGGATCCAGATTGGGAATAGATTCTTTATGGAGGTAATTAACATTAAATGAGCTCTTAATGTGGGGCCCTGATGTAATAAGATTAGTGGTCTTAAGACACATCTTAGAGCTTGTTCTCTTTCTCTCCATTATGAGAAGATACAGGAATACGGCAACTGTCTACAAGCCAGGTAGAAAGCTTCCACCAGAAACTGAGTTGCCAGCCCTTTGATCTTGAGTTCACTGTTCTTCTGAACTATGAGAAAAAAAAAAATTTTTTTTTCTTTTGTTTTTACCACCCAATGTATAGTATTATTTTTTAACAGAAGCTTGAATAGACTAAGACACAGGTGGATATGAATTTGGAAGACACTATACACCCAATTGGAGAAGGGCATGTTGACCCACTCCAGTATTCTTGCCTGGAGAATCCCATGGTCAGAGAATCCTAGCAGGGTACAGTCCATGGGGTTGCAAAGAGTCAGGCATGACTGAGCGACTAACACACACACCCAATACAAATTGTTTGATTTGGTTCCTGAAGATGTTTTCCATAACTGAGCAGGAAGGGGTTACGGGAGATAACCAAATGGCGCACAGTGATTATTCTGAGCTGAGGAGAGAAAGAAGTCAGAATTTAGAAAACTGCGATGTCTGCATCTGAGTGATAGAATCCTGGAAAGGGAAAGCCTCTTCAGAGGGAGTTGCAAGCAACAGAATTGGTATCTCTTTAAGTATTTATCTGAATTGTAATCATCATAGGCAAAGGATAAAATGTTCTAAGTCTGGGAAAGTAACAATTAGCAAGAAGTTGTGAGATGACGTATTATTAGCTTACACAAATGGCTGGGAAACTTTCACTTTCCCAGACCAGAATAAGGAGCCGCCTGTGAGCACCTTGCACATGTAACAGGTCCCAGAGGAGTCATATTCAAGTCATAGAGACTATAAGCCAGCAAATGCAATCTGCTTTAATCTTATCCTTACAGAAATTAAAAACAAGTCTTTTTCCCTGCTAAAACAAAATTCAAATCTTTTTTAAAGGAATGCAGCAACATCTAGATACCCAATAGGAAAAAATTCACAATGTCTGACAGCAAAAGTATGTAGTCAATGGGAAAAGAATAAGAAATGACAGACATTGTGGAAGAAATAGACAAGGGCATTAAAACATTTGCTATCAATATGCTTCAGGATTGAAACTAAAGCACAGACAAAATGAAGTGAGAAAATCAAGTGAGAAAATGATGGATTTGAAAAAACAGCATTCCAAATTAAAACTTCACTAGATACACTCATTGGCATATTAGACAATGAAAAGGAAAAATATCAGCTAACTTGAAAACACTCCAATAGAAAATGCAAAAAGTGATACTCTAATAAGAATTATTTTCTAAGCTGAATATATTAGGGATTTTTTGTGACTTGTAAAGAACTGATCTTAAATCATGTTATTGGAATACTGAATAGTCGTGTTCCACTCTTTGTGACCCCATGGACTGTTCTCCGCCAAGCTCCTTTGTCCGTGGAATTCTCCAGGCAAGAATACTGGAGTGGGTTGCCATTCCCTTCTCCAAGGGATCTTCAGGATACAGGGATTGAACCGGGGTCTCCTGCATTGCAGGCAGATTCTTTACTGTCTGAGCCACCAGGAAAGCCCGTAATTCTGAATGCTCTAACCTAAATGTGATTCAAAGATGAGAGAGTCAATTCCTAGGCAGGCTGATAAATCCAGGGTCCCTGAGAAGGAGAAAGGGGTCTGGAATTCTCAACGAGGAAGAAAGGAAAAACATCTTTTTTTTCTCTCTCTACATTCCTTCATCTTAGTCACAGAAAACGTTTTTTTTTTTTTCCTTTAAGTCTGAAACTGATGATTACACAACAAACAACTCAGTTTAAACTCTGTACTAAGGATTGTGTACACCAGGACTTCCCTGGTGGCTCAAAGGGTAAAGCGTCTGCCTGCAATGCCAGAGACCCTTGTTTGATACCTGGATTGGGAAGATCCCCTGGAGAAGGAACTGACCACCCACTCCAGTGTTCTTGCCTGGAAAATCCCATGGATGAATGAGCCTGGTAGGCTACAGTCCATAGGATCTCAAAGAGTTGGACACCATTGAGTGACTTCACTTTCACTTTCTTTTTTTTCTTTTTACTTTATTTTACTTTACAATACTGTATTGGTTTTGCCATACATTGACATGAATCCAACACGGGTGTATACAAGCTCCCAATCCTGAATCCCCCTCCCACCTCCCACCCCATATCATCTCTCTGGATCATCCCCGTGCACCAGCCCCAAGCATCCTGTATCCTGTATCGAACATAGACTGGCACTTCGTTTCTTGCATGATAGTATACATGTTTCAATGCCATTCTCCCAAATCATCCCACCCTCTTCCTCTCCCTCAGAGTCCAAAAGTCCATTCTATACATCTGTGTCTCTTTTGCTGTCTCGCATACAGGGTCATCATTGCCATCCTTCTAAATTCCGTATATATGTGTCAGTATACTGTATTGGTGTTTTTCTTTCTGGCTTACTTCACTCTGTATAATCGGCTCCAGTTTCATCCATCTCATCAGAACTGATTCAAATGTATTCTTTTTAATGGCTGAGTAATACTCCATTGTGTATATGTACCACCGCTTTCTTATCCATTCATCTGCTGGTGGACATCTAGGTTGTTTCCATGTCCTGGCTATTATAAACAGTGCTGCAATGAACATTGGGGTACATGTGTCTCTTTCATTTCTGGTTTCCTTGGTGTGTATGCCCAGCAGTGGGATTGCTGGGTCATAAGGCAGTTCTATTTGGAATTTTTTAAGGAATCTCCACACTGTTTTCATACTGGCTGTACTAGTTTACATTCCCGCCAACAGTGTAAGAGAGTTCCCTTTTCTCCACATCCTCTCCAGAATTTATTGCTTGTAGACTTTTCTTTTCTGACCATAATGTGCTAAGATTAAATCTCAATTACAGGAGAAAAACTATTAAAAATCCCAACATATGGAGGCTGAACAACACGCTTCTGAATAACCAACAAATCACAGAAGAAATCAAAAAAGAAATTAAATTATGCATAGAAATGAATGAAAATGAAAACACAACAACCTAAAACCTGTGGGACACTATAAAAGCAGTGCCTAGAGGAAAGTTCATAGCAATACAGGCATACCTCAAGAAACAAGAAAAAAGTCAAATAAATAACCTAACTCTACACCTAAAGTAACTAGAAAAGGAAGAAATGGAGAGCCCCAGAGTTAGTAGAAGGAAAGAAATCTTAAAAATTAGGGCAGAAATAAATGCAAAAGAAACAAAAGAGACCATAGCAAAAATCAACAAAGCCAAAAGCTGGTTCTTTGAAAGGATAAATAAAATTGACAAACCATTAGCCAGACTCATCAAGAAGCAAAGAGAGAAAAATCAAATCAATAAAATTAGAAATGAAAATGGAGAGATCACAACAGACAACAACAGAAATACAAAGGATCATAAGAAACTACTATCAGCAATTATATGCCAATAAAATGGACAACGTGGAAGAAATGGACAAATTCTTGGAAAAGTACAATTTTCCAAAACTGAACCAGGAAGAAATAGAAACTCTTAACAGACCTATCACAAACACGGAAATTGAAACTGTAATCAGAAATCTTCCAGCAAACAAAAGCCCAGGTCCAGATGGCATCACAGCTGAATTCTACCAAAAATTTCGAGAAGAGCTAACACCTATCCTACTGAAACCCTTCCAGAAAATTGCAGAGGAAGGTAAACTTCCAAACTCATTTCTTGAGGCCACCATCACCCTAATACCAAAACCTGACAAAGATACTACAAAAAAAGAAAACTACAGGCCAATATCACTGATGAACATAGATGCAAAAATCCTCAACAAAATTCTAGCAATCAGAATCCAACAACACATTAAAAAGATCATACACCATGACCAAGTGGGCTTTATCCCAGGGATGCAAGGATTCTTCAATATCTGCAAATCAATCAATGTAATTCACCACATTAACAAATTGAAAAATAAAAGCCATATGATTATCTCAATAGATGCAGAGAAGGCCTTTGACAAGATTCAACATCCATTTATGATAAAAACTCTTCAGAAAGCAAGAATAGAAGGAACATATCTCAACATAATAAAAGCTATAATGACAAACCCACAGCAAACATTATCCTCAATGGGAAAAATTGAAAGCATTTCCCCTAAAGTCAGGAACAAGACAAGGGTGCCCACTTTCACTGCTACTATTCAACATAGTTCTGGAATTTTTGGCCACAGCAATCAGAGCAGAAAAAGAAATAAACGGAATCCAAATTGGAAAAGAAGTAAAACTCTCACTGTTTGTAGATGACATGATCCTCTACATAGAAAATCCTAAAGACTCCACCAGAAAATTACTAGAGCTAATCAATGAATATAGTAAAGTTGCAGGATATAAAATCAACACACAGAAATCCCTTGCATTCCTATACACTTTCACTTTCAAGGATTATATAACAATGCTGCTTGAGGAAGTTTCTCTTTCCTGAAAACCTTCTGACTAATCCTGTTATTTTAAAATGTAAATTATGGGAGTGGGCCTAGTAAGATCTTTGCAACCTTGAGACAGTCTTTTGATTTATTGCCATAACTAATTTAAAAAGTAAATAACTCCCTTGCTAACACTAGCCAGGGGGGCACTCTACATCCCCCTTCTGATATCTATGTCAGAAGCTTTCTCTATCTCTTTTCATACTTTTCATTAAACTCTACTACACAAAAGCTCTTGAGTGATCAGCCTGGTCTTTGGTCCAGAAGCTAAATCTGCTGAAGTTGAAACTCCAATACTTTGGCCACCTCATGCGAAGAGTTGACTCACTGGAAAAGACCTTGATGCTGGGAGGGATTGGGGGCTGGAGGAGAAGGGGACGACAGAGGATGAGATGGCTGGATGGCATCACCGACTCAATGGATATGAGTTTGAGTGAACTCCAGGAGTTGGTGATAGACAGGGAGGCCTGGCCTGCTGTGATTCATGGGGTCGCAAAGATTCGGACACAACTGAGTGACTGAACTGAACTGAACACAAAAGCTCTTGAGTGATCAAACCTGGTCCCCAGTCTGGAAGCTAAATCTTCTTTGGTGATCACGTATCTGACATTGTTCACCTTAAGCTATAAAAGGTATATTTGAAGCAAAAATTGCCTGTAAATTTCTAGATTTGATGAAAATATTGGCTCATAAAGCCAAAGAGCTTGATACACCTCTGGGGTGAGGAAGGGGAAGTAATTAACCACATAAAGGAACTTCATAATTAAATTGCTAAAAAGAAGGGATAAAGAAAAAACATGAAAACAACCAGAAAAATAAGACAAATTACAGTCATAAACAATAAGAAACTTCAACAATTTCTGATCTAAAGCAATGAGAATTAAAGGACAGTGAAATGATACTTTTTTTTTTAGCATAGAACAAATACTCCATCAACATAAAATGTTTATCAAATTATGTAACAACTTTTAAAAAATGAGTATGAGTTAAAGCCATTCTCAAATGTAAATTACTGAATTATTCTCCAGTACACGTATTGGAGAAGAAATGTTTATGGAAGTTACTGATGTAGAAGAATAATTGACATCATAAGAAAAATTGAATCTGCCTACGGTAATGTTGCTGTTGTTGTTGTCTAGTTGCTCAGTTCTGTTTGACTCTTCATGATTCCATGGACTGTGGCCCACAACAATCCAACCCAGTATATAATGATCCAATAAAGGAAACAAATAGAATATTAATGACTATTTGGTTAATCAAAGAAAGGTAGGAAAGGAGAGAAACAGCAAAGGCAAATAGAAATCAAGTACCAAACAATGGTAAATTTGAACCCTATAATATCAAAAATTTTATTAAGCTGAAATAGTCTTAACACCAAATTTAAAATTTAGCTTGTTATATTTGGTGAAAAAGAAATCGGTTTAACTTTAATGTTGTTAAAAGGCAGTACAGTTTGTAAATGAAAAAGAACACAGATAGTTTCAAAGTAAAAGAATGAAAAATAGTTACCACACACAATCATAAGAAAGCTGGTGTTGCTATGATAATAAAAGAGAACACAGAATTCAAGACAGGAAATATTACCAGATATAAAAATCATATAATGCCAAAGTGATAAATTCATAATAAGCTATTATTATAAATGTGTATGTCCCCAATGACATAGAGTATAACTTTAAATAAGTGAAAAAATATGTGTCCAAAATTATAGTTAGAATTTCAACACTTTTCTCAATAATTGAGACATGTAAATAAAAATTTAAAAAACACTATAAGTTTGAAAATCATTATCAATCTGGTTAATCTTATACATGGGTTTGTTTGTCATTTATTGTAATTTACTGATGTCTTTTAAATCATTTTCATTTGGCAAATATACTGTTGGGATGGAGTAGTAAGAATTAGAGCGATCCTCCTCCTATGTCACTTCATGGGATAATTTTCTCAATACAAGTAAGAAATAATTTGCCAAAATGTTTATCAGTCTTCTCACTAAGTATAATTTCTGCATTCATATAGTTGAATTATTCTGCATTGTTTTACTTTACACCTATTGATTGTGTGGTTGCCTGATATATTTGACAAACATTTAAGCATAGGAATATGTAGTTCTTCAAAATATTTTCATTAATGATCAATTTGAGGACCGCTTTAAAATAATACCTACTAGCATTTGTAAATACTAGAATCCAGGGTGACAGAAGGAAAGTTTATCTTCCTCTTCACTATACACTGAGGGCTTAGATTTTTGACTGACTCCAAATTGCCATTCAATAAGTTTTTTACATTCTTGTATTTTTTCTGTGTGTGTTATGCATTATTGAATAAAGAAATGTTTTAGGGTAAGAAGGTATTATAAAAATTGAAATAAATATTTGAAATTAAAATAATATTCTCATATCTTCTCCTGTTTTCATGAGAAAGAATTAGCAATATTGAACAAATATACACATTCAGTTCAGTTCAGTCACTCAGTGGTGTATGACTCTTTGTGACCCCATAGACTGCAACATGCCTGGCCTTCCTTCTAACACCAACTCCCAGTGCCTGCTCAAACTCATGTCCATCAAGTCGGTGATGCCATCAGCCATCTCATCCTCTGTCGACCCTTCTCCTCCTGCCTTTAGTCTTCCCCAACATCAGACTCTTTTCAAATGTGTCAGCTCTTCAAATCAGGTGGTCAAAGTGCTGGAGTTTCAGCTTCAGCATCAGTCCTTCCAATGACTATGCAGGACTGCTTTCCTTTAGAATGGACTGGTAGGATCTCCTTGCAGTCCAAGGGATTCTCAAGAGTCTTCTCCAACACCATAGTTCAAAAGCATCAATTCTTTGGTGCTCAGATTTCTTTATGGTCCAGCTCTCACAACCATGTATGACTATCAGAAAAACTATAGCTTGCAGTGGACGTTTGTCTGTAAAGTAATGTCTCTGCTTTTGAATATGCTGTCTAGCTTGGTCATAGCTTTTCTTCTAAGGAGCAAGCGTCTTTTAATTACATGGCAGCAGTCACCATGTGCAGTGATTTTGGAACCCAAGAAAATAAAATCTCTCACTGTTTCCATGTTTCCCCATTTATTTGCCATGAAATGATGGGACTAGATGCCATGATCTTAGTTTTTCAAATGCTGAGTTTTAAGCCAGCTTTTTCACTTTCCTCTTTCACTTTCATCAAGAGGCTTTTTAGTTTCTCTTTGCTTTTCGCCAGATTTCTCAGGAGGCAGGTAAGGTCATCTGCTATACCCATATGTTTTAAGAATTTTCCACAGTTTGCTGTGATCCACACAGTCAAAGACTTTGGCATAGTCAATGAAGCAGCAGTTTTTCTGGAACTCTCTTGCCTTTTCAATGATCCGGTGGATGTTGGCAATTTGATCTCTGGTTCCTCTGCCTTTTTAAAATTCAGCTTGAACATATGTAAGTTCTTGGTTCATGCACTGTTGAAGCCTTTCTTGGAGAATTTTGAGCATTAATTTGCTAGTGTGTGAGATGAGTGCAATTGTGGGGTAGTTTGAGCATTTTTTTGGCATTGCCTTTCTTTGGGATTGGAAAGAAAACTGATCTTTTCCAGTCCTGTGACCACTGCTGAGTTTTCCAAATTTGCTGGCATATTAAGTGCAGCACGTTAGCAGCATAATTATATAAATTAATATTGCTTAGTTACTAACTTGTGTCTGACTTTTTGTGATTGCATGGACTGTAGCCCACCAAACTCCTCTACTTAAGGGACTTCCCAGGCAAGAATGTGGAGTGTGTTGCCATTCCCTTCTCCAGGGGATCTTCCCAAGTACGGGATGGGATCCACATCTCCTTCACCTCCTGTATTGATAAGTGTATCCTTTACCACTGAGCTGCTTGGGAAGCTCCATATAAATTAATATATTAATATAAATATACATTTTATATTGATTACTATTGATGCCAAATTTCCTCATGTTGTGTCAAATGGATTCCTTTCTTCTATGTGGTTCTCATGTCTCAAGTTCATGTTTGTTTAGTCTTAACCTGGTAGAAAACAGGTTAATGTCACTAATTTACATTAAATATTAATTCCATACCCAATCAAGAATGATGCATGAATACTTACTTACTGATATTCCTCCTTTACAAGGAATGAAGAAAAATAATCCATTGCTGTTGTAAACCAAATTATTGTGATATCCCAAGGTTTAGAACATTGGACTTTGAAAAAAAAAGTATATGTATAGAATACAATATCTTATATACTTACCTATAAACAGTTGCTAAAATTTTATCTTGTTTAAAAATACTGCTCCTTATAAATAAACTATGTATTTCTTTACAGTTTCTGACTTTCTTTGTAATTTGTATTCAAGGAAAATTTACGTTGCAATAATACCATTGATAGGCATTTACAATATGATATAACAAGAGATTGATTAAAAATTAACATAAATATCAGCAGAAAACATCAACAAAGATAAGTACCAGTTCTAAGTCACCTAATGTATTCTTTTTGGTTATGTTAAGTTGAATTTCCTCTAAAGAATAGATCAAATATTTATGGTGAATTCAAATTCACTTAGTTGGCGGTACATTTTGTTCTAAACTTGTGTTTTTAGAAACGTATAGATATATGTTGCAAAATTAAGTGACATAATTTGATTGAAGGTACCATCAAAATAATCATTTATTTTCATCAAAATTACTTACTTATTCACGTACATCTTAAAATCTTCTCATTATGCAAATTAGGACTATTTTTTATTAGATATTTCCTTTGGGTAAGAAGCAATGTATGATTATGTTTACAGAATGATGCATCTGATCTGATTTAACTACCAATAGAAGGCTATAAATTGTTGCATAATTCTGTTTGATTGTAAAATGATTTTAGTGCAGTTTATACAATATTATTCTATTTATGTCTGATTTTCCAATGCATTTTTTTCTCTGTGCTGATCAAGAATTAATAAAAAGACATTGATATTCTATTTACCTTGTAAAGTACTTAAAATTATCCTAGAAAAAATATAACTATGATGTATACTTCAGGTTGAAGAGTTCTGTAATATAATATAATCATCTTCCATCATTTTGAATACTGAATTGATATATGACAATACTTTTCTCCCTATGTTTTGTTTTGGAGAAATTAAAACATCATTCTTCATCAGTGATGTGGGCAACATTTTTCAAGCTTCTTAAATAAAAGATGTAGTTGGTGTTTTTGACAATTCTTTTATACTCTATAGCCAAAGCCTGAACAAATTTGGTTGACTCTATCTATAATTAAGTTATAAAAATCTGACTGGTTTCTGAAAACTTCTTTACCACTCTAACTCTAGTCTATGATGCTGTAAACTCCTATCTGGACTGTAATAACAACTTTTAATTAAAGCTTCAGCTTCCCCGTTTGACACTGCTCAGTCTATTCTTAATAGGCAGTCAGAGAGACTTCTCAAAGGCATCTAATGGCAGGTTGTGCACATAATTAAAAATCAAAGTCCAAATCTTAATCAGAATGGTAATATGCTTATCACCACCTAAACTTATCTCCTATCACTCTCCACATTCCTGTTCCTGCCGGATGGCCCCTCAGTGTCTGTCCTGCACCCTGATATACTCCTGTCTCAGGGCCTTTGCACTTGCTGTTCTTCCACCTAGAGCACAGACACAGTTTGGTATATTTTTTTTCAAGAAATCTGAAATCAATTTTAAATTTAATCCTATCATCTTTTATTGGAGTATAGCCAATTAACAATGTTGTGATAGTATCAGGTGGACAGCAAAAAGACTCAGCCATACATATACATGTATTCATTCTTCCCCAAACTGGCCTCCCATCCAGCCTGCCCCATAACATTGAGCAGAGTTCCCTCTTTTATAGCGTATGTCCTTGTTGGTTACCCATTTAAAATATAGCAGTGAGTACATGTCCATCCCAAACTCCTTAACTAACCCCTCCCCCCAACCTTCCCTTCAGCAATCATAAATTCATTCTTTAAATCTGTGAATCTGTATCAGTTCTGCAAGCAATTTCATTTGTATCATTTCTGTTTAGATTTCACATATAAGGAAGACCATAGGATATTTCCCTTTCTCTGCCTGACTTTCTCCAGTTAGTATGACAGTCTCTAGGTCCATCCATGATGCTGCCAATGGCATTGCTTCATTCTTTCCAGTGGCTGAGTAGTATTCCATTGTATGTGTGTACCGCATCTTCTTTATCCATCCCTCTGTTGATGGACATTTAGGTTGCTTCCGTGTCTTGAATATTGTAAACAGTGCTGCAGTGAACACTAGGGTACATGTATCCTTTCAGTTCGTGTCTTTCTGTAGATATATGACCAGGAGTGGGATCACAGGGTCATTTGGTAGCCCTATTTTTAGATTTTTAAAGAAACTCCATACCGTCTCTATAGTGTCTGCATCAATTTACATTTCCACCAACAGGTAGAAGTATTCCCTTCTCTCCACATTCTCTCCAACACTTGTTGTAAGGAAGACACTCCAGAATATCCCAGCCTTATGTTTCCCTTTTCAGGCAACTCTATCCTGATCACACATCTCTCCATCCTGGAGGATGAAAATGTATCTTCCCTTGCTCAAGACCTGTCATTCATTGTTTTAAGAATTGTGTGTGTCTTCTAGAGGGCTAAGGGGTTATTTACTCCTTTAGTATCCCTGGTACCCTTCCTGAAGTCTCAGATTCCACCTCATAGAAATAATTTTGTCCATAGAGGAAAAAGAAAAAGTTCTGGAAACTCTATAAGCTTGATGCAGTGGGAGCAAAAAGAAAAAAAAAATCAATAACTAAAACAACATAGCTTAGTTTTTGTTGTCTCTAAATTTTGTTATTCTGTGTGAGAAAAGGTTTCCATTTTCTATAGAAGGTTTGCACTTCAGAGCTCTCTTTGCAGGTGGTCTGCTTGTTTCACTTCTTTCTTTCCCAAGCATCACCACGCTGTATCTCTTCTACTAATAATGCTGCTTCCACAGGACATTATACTTCTATTTATTATATGAAACCTTATTTGCATTTGCAACCTGTCAGAAATAACAAAATTTCCAGTTTGGGCCATTAAAGAATTGCAACATTTTTCACAATTAATTTGTGCAAGTTGATACTGATTATTTTACTGAAGACAACTTTCTAAAAATGACAGTAGATGGGTTTTTCAGTCAGAGGAAAATAAACAGAAGAAATATGTCAGAGTAACTTACAGAGATGTAGAAAAAAATCAAGAATCAAGGGAGTGCAATTGAAGCTTGTGGTTAAACACAAGTAAAACTTACTTGCACAGAGAAGTTTACAGCTTTCCAACTGACAAAAGATCTTAAGAAATACAATATTGCTCATTAGTAGAGAAGCTGAGAAGAGTAATGAGTGAGGTTGGAAGACTAGGTCATAAAAGAACAGGTCTGACACCAAGGCACAATGAAATGCAATTAAAATGTTCTCAAGACAATTCGTAAAAGGATGAAATGTATTGCACCAAGTTTTATGGCCTAATAAAACTAAAATGTACCTTCGCTCTGTTGGAAAGGTTTATGAAGAGGAAGGAGAGAAGAGGTAATATAAACAGGCGGTTTCTATGGCTTCCGAGGTACTATCTAGAAGGACGGATGAACTCTTCTTCAGTTATAATAAAATAGAAACATACCAAGGTAGAAATACTAGAATTGGTTTTTTTTAAAGAATGAAAACATGAGAACAAATTTATCTAGATCAAAGTGAATTTTTTAAAGAAATCATATTTGAAAACTACAACTCTGTGTAGCAAATTAACCTGACACTTCCATCCACATTTATCTTAAGATATTTATTCTTTTCTTTGCAAAATAAATAAATGATAATGATAAGTAGATGAATAGATTTTACACTTAAGAAAAATACAGGGGCTCATATGGTTCATATTAATCTAAAGTAAAAGAATTGAGCATTTTCTGCTTATTTATTAGTTGTATAAAGTCACGTGCTCCTATAGGCTTCAATATGTTTATCCATAAAACTGGGTTCTTATTTTTCCTGCTCATCTGCTTTTAGGGTTTCAGTGATGACAGTGTGATGTCGCTTCAAATGTGGTATCTGGTGTCATAAGTAGAGGACAGAGACAAGGAGAGAACACCATGAGATAACAGAAGATGAGGGGAAGAGCTGCAGGTCGAGGGAATCGATAGATTGCTGGCAACCATCAGAAACTGAGAAAAGGCAAGGAAGGATTTCTTGCTACAGGTTTTAGAGACAGCATGGCCCTCCTGACTCCTTGGTTTTGAATCTCTAGCCTCTGGAACTGTGAGACAACACATGTTTGTTGTTCAAAGCCACCTGATTTGTGTTGCCTTGTGTTGGCCATCTTAGGAAACTAATACAAAAAGTTTTCAAGAGACACATGTACAAGATCTGCTATCCACTCATAATTAGAAAAAGTCAGATGATTTCATAAAGCAATAACGTGATTATTGATGATGTTGCAACTCACCAGAAACTGATTTATCTGAGCTATTGTTCCACTAGAAACTGTCTTGATTCCCAGTTGATTAAAAATATATATATTATCATTACATAACCTTATAACAAATAAGTGCAGTGAAAAACATAAATGTTTAAGTTGCATTTTTCTTTTGTAAAATAAACATTAATAAAACAAGGTTCAAGGTATAATAGACATTTCTCCAAAGAAGACATACGGATGGCTAACAAACACATGAAAAGATGCTCAACATCACTCATTATTAGAGAAATGCAAATCAAAACCACAATGAGGTACCACTTCACACCAGTCAGAATGGCTGCCATCCAAAAGTCTGCAAGCAATAAATGCTGGAGAGGGTGTGGAGAAAAGGGAACCCTCCTACACTGTTGGTGGGAATGCAAACTAGTACAGCCACTATGGAGAACAGTGTGGAGATTCCTTAAAAAATTGCAAATAGAACTACCTTATGACCCAGCAATCCCACTGCTGGGCATACACACCGAGGAAACCAGAATTGAAAGAGGCACATGTACCCCAATGTTCATCGCAGCACTGTTTATAATAGCCAGGACATGGAAACAACCTAGATGTCCATCAGCAGATGAATGGATAAGAAAGCGGTGGTACATATACACAATGGAGTATTACTCAGCCGTTAAAAAGAATTCATTTGAATCAGTTCTGATGAGATGGATGAAACTGGAGCCGATCATACAGAGTGAAGTAAGCCAGAAAGAAAAACACCAATACAGTATACTAACACATATATATGGAATTTAGGAAGATGGCAATGATGACCCTGTATGCAAGACAGGGAAAGAGACACAGATGTGTATAATGGACTTTTGGACTCAGAGGGAGAGGGAGAGGGTGGGATGATTTGGGAGAATGACATTCTAACATGTATACTATCATGTAAGAATTGAATCGCCAGTCTATGTCTGATGCAGGATACAGCATGCTTGGAGCTGGTGAATGGGGATGACCCAGAGAGATGTTATGGGGAGGGAGGTGGGAGGGGGGTTCATGTTTGGGAATGCATGTAAGAATTAAAGATTTTAAAATTTAAAATAAATAAATAAATAAATAAAAATTAAAAAAAAGAAAAAAGTATAATATACATACATTACTAATTTTAGGGGAAGGCAAAAATATAAAATATTTGTGCATTTGTTTCTCTTTTGTGTGTTGTATTGTCAGTTCTGAGTCTTCCCATGATTTTGAGTGGTAACATAACTCAGATACTGCTAAAGTCTTCCCTAGACAAATGCTTGCCCCATTTTAATAATTAATGGCTTATAGAAAGGAAACCAATAGGAGTAAAAAGTAGTTAAATATGTTTAAGATAATTTTAGTTTCTGTAACTGATAAATCTTCAAGTCTCTATGGCTTAATGTAATAGTTTGCATAAAACCTAAATGTCATGGACTTGGTGATCAAAAAGGATCCATTCTACCTGTTTATTTATAAACCCACTCTGACAGACGTTCTGTTTGCCTTCAGTATGTGTCTCCTGAAGTCCCCCGAGAACATCAAATCATCTGGTGACATAAGTTGATGACAATCTTTACCAAGTCCCCTTCCTTTTAATACCATGCATATCATCTGGTGTTATAGGCATGCCCAGTGACTTACAGGTTCAAGTTGAACACAGGTGTTGAAAAAGTAACCATTAATATGTAATTCCTCACTATGTTTTAAACTCGGAATTCTTCAAGCAAGTTTTACTCCCTTGAAATTTAGTGATCTACAAAATAAAAAGATAAGAGACTTACACTCAATGATAATTTACAGATCAGAATGAGGATATATATAATCAAGATTCCTATTACAAAGGAAATCTAGCTGGGCACCTTTGTGAGGCCTCTTTATCTAAGAAGGAAACTTTTTGATGAGATCCTGATTTTGCCCCTCAGAGGCTTTATTACCAAATACAGGTTTACATGCCCAGCGTACAGCAAGGCCAAATGATACCAAAATGCTGGAGTTTGGAGAAGAGAAAGGTTTATTGTAGGGTCCACCCTCACAAAGCACTTTTGGAGGGAAAATGAGGGTGGGGTTGGGTTCATTGTTGTAAACTTCTTTTTTCTAAATTAATTTTTATTGTAGTATTTTTGCCACAATGTTGTGTTAGCTTCTATTATACAGCAATATGAATCAGACATGCATATATATTAACATCCCCTCTTTGCATTTCTTTCCCACTTAGAACACCACAGTGCATTAAGCACTCTTGATACTATGTATGAAATAGATAGCTGATGGAAACATACTGCTTGGGACAGGGAACTCTACTTAGTGTTGTAAACTTCTTGGTATTGGAATCCTTCGTTCTTGCAGCTGTCCACATAGGTCAGATCATAATTTCCCTGTAAACCTCTAACAAGACAAGCGTTATTCTCTGTAATGTAACCTTTCATCTCTGTATAAATGGAAAAGTGTTATTCCATTAAAGGCCAAAGCCTTGAAAGTGGGACTATCTTATATATTTCAGGCTATAGGCAACATTCTTAACTCAGACAAAGGCAATCGAATACCAAAGTTAAAGAAACAAGTCTAATATGGAGTCATGTTTCTTCTTACCTAGTACAGCTTTTATGCATTCTTTATACCACCCAGGTTAGTGGTAAACTGTATGTGGAGCTATTTTCTCCTTGGTATGCTATAGTTCTGGGGGTTTTCAACCTGCCTCCTGCACTTGCAAATTTGGGGCCCCACATATTGCTTCCACGGTGGCTCAGACAGTAAAGAATCTGCCTGCAATACAGGAAACCCGGGTTCAATCCCCGGGTTGGGAAGATGCCCTGAAGAATCCACTCCAATATTCTTGTCTGGAGAACTCCATGGACAGAGGAGCCAGGTGGGCTATAGTGCAGGAGGTCACAAAGAGCCAAACATGACTGAGCACCTAACATTTTCACTTTCATACTGTGGACCTCCTTGAATTGCCCAAAATCATTTTCCTCCTTACTGGGAGATTCCACTAGGAATATAGTTTTCTAAAATTGTTAGTGAACTTCCATGTCCACTTCCACACAATCTCATATGCAGATTTCTACATCAGAAGTTCTTTCTTATACCCAGTTCTCAAAGTTCCTATCAATTCCTCTCTTCCTTTCTTTCTCAGAAATGATTGGCAGCTGCTTTGAGACATTTCATGTCATCTGAATACATGACTGTTTAAACATTTTATCCAACTGAGAAGTTATATCAGCCTTTGTTGACCAAAACCACTTTAGTCTCATTGTTTGCTTTAGGGTCTCATCCTTCACTTTGAACATTGAAATTTCTATTCTATTTGATCACTGTTTAAGGAAAATCTGGTTCTTATATGTGCTTATTTCTTATTCATAATAGCTTTCCAAACCATTAAAAAAAAAAGCCACACATACAATATGCAGATTCCTTCGTCACTTCGCTCAGATACAGGATTAGTAGTAGTGTAGCAAGTGTTAGTTGCTCAGTCGTGTCCGAAATTGTAGCCCCATGGACTTGTAGCCTGACAGGGTACTCTGTTCATGGGATTCTCCAGGCAAGAATACTAGAATGGGTTGACATTCCCTTCTCCAGAGGTCTTTCTGATCCAGCAATGAAACCCAGGTCTCTTCATTCACTTAGTAATATCTCTAGGTCCATGCATGTTGTTATAAATGGCATTTCATTTTTTATGGCTAAGTAATATTCCATTGACTACATACACTTGATGAGGTCACAAAGAGTTGGACATGAATGAGCACACATACACTATTCCATTGTGAACTTAGGGATTTTACTCATAACCTTGCTAGCTTGAGAAATGAGCATAATCACATGCTAGCAAAGTTATGGTCAAAATCCTTCAAGTTGGTGTCAGCAGTATGGGAACCAAGAACTTTGCATTTAATTTGTCTTCTGAACCCTCTCCCTTTAAAACATATATATATATATATATATATGTGTATATATATATATATATATATATATATATATATATATTTTCAGACTGGCCGTTAGGAAATGATCACATATTTCTATTTTTATAAAGGTAGCAAACCATTTCAAGCCAACAGTGTCTGCATTAGTTAGGATAACATTCACTAAATGCTACAACAAAAATCTCTTAAATATTACTTTTTTCCCCCAAATCAGTTTTACAGCTATGTCAACTAAAATAGAAGCCAGAGTATCTTGACTGAAAAATCATAAACCTCTTCTCATCCTTGCATTATTCATCCTGTCTACTAAAAGTTTTGTTTTACTATTATATTAATGAATGTTTCCATTGTGGCTGAGATGGTAAAGAATCCGCCTGCAAAGCATGAGATTTGTGTTTGATCCCTGGGTTTGGAAGATCTTCTGGAGAAGGGAATGGCTACTCACTCTGATATTTTTACCTGGAGAATCCCCATGGACAGAGAAGCCTTGTGGGCTACAGTCCATGGTGTTACAGAGTCAGACGTGACTGAGTGACTAACAATTTCACTGTTTCACTTTCACAGAGGTTTTGTTTTGTGATTATATTAATGAAAGCACCTGTATTCATTATTTCTAGTATAATTACAATTAAATGTAACTTCACATTTACCCTAAATGCCTAGATTATCACTTTATGTGTATCAGGGTCCTCTTTAATTAAAGGTATACTTTAATATTTATGTTGATAGTTGAGCTAGTCCTCTTTTTGTATATCAGCCATGTAATTACCCAATCCCACATACTGAAATTACATGTAGAATTGTAATTCTGTATACATAAGCACAATTTTTAAAATGTTAATAGCAAACATTATAAGCATCTTTTGTTACTTGATAAATATTGTAAAAACTCTGTGCTGTAAAATCTTGAGATATATGTTCTCATAAGGTGTTGCTCACATTGACAGTTTTATAACAGTTAGCATTCTGTAGATTTCCTGGTATCTGGCAAGTTGTATTCATTCATGTCCAACTCAGTTTGACATCAGAAAAATGTTTCTGCTGATGAATGCATGTCCCTCAGACACATTTCTTAGAAAGGGTGACAATGCAAAAGCTATTGAAACCATAAAACTGTATTTTCTGCTGTCATATTTTTTCATAATCAACTTCCAGTTTTGTTTGTTCTGTGAAGCAAAATGAGGAAATTGTGTGTGTGTGTATGTGAGGTCCTAGGGAAGGTTTTTTCCTAGCAGATATGGACACAGAGTTGGTTTTATGTCTTCCACTTTTGCATGATGGTAATTTGTAATTCTAGATATTTCTTGAAGTTTTGGCAATTTTATTTTGCCATTTTTATAAAGTACATTTTTGATAAAGCCTCTATAGAGAGTCCATTTTGGAGGAATGGGTCTAATATACAACTTGGTAAAATGCATAGTTCCCCATTTATTTAGTCAATTCATTTCTCCCACACAGTTCTACATATTTCAAGATGGAAGGGCTTTCAAATGACAAGCATACAAATCTGAGTTGAACACATTTGAAAAAATGTTTTTAAAAAGCTCAAAGACTTATGTGGAGTGATCTGTTGTCAGCAAAAATGGAGTAAGCATATTCCATCTTATTCCCTCTGTCGATGGCAATGAAAACTCCTGGGCTATGAAAGATAAGAAACAGCAGGTAGATTGGGAAGAGAGTCAACAATGAAGGAAGACCTATTCAGCGATGAATTTCCTTCATTTTTACCTTCATTTTTTTTTTTTTTCTCCCAAGGGTGGCCCAACTGTGAACCACATGTGAACAACAAAAATTGCAAGTTAAGCTACCAGCTGGAGAGTTTAAGGTAACACATTTTTCTTCTTCCTGCCTTGCTCCAGGGACAGCATCATTCATGGAACTGTACCGCAGCACTGGTGCAGGCCCGAAATAGCTGAGACAGAACACCTGTATGTCTCGCCAGAGGGACCAGAAATTGAGTACATTTATCCTGAGTGCAAGGAGTCCTGTTATTCTTTTTTTCCCCTCCTTTCTCTTGGTGCTGTATTGAATATAGATTTCTTTCTTTTTTTTTTTTTTGGTGGAAATATGCAGTGCCGGTGAGGATAACACTCAAAGAAATAATTTTTTTGGCCACAGAAATCAGAAGTGATTCCTATGATTGAGAGAATCTGAAGGAAATCCTGGGGTGAAGTGAGTCTGACCCCTTGACCCTGCAGTTCTGAGTGTTCACATGTGCTCAGTTGCTACATTGCGTCTGATTCTTTGAAATCCATGGACTGTAGCCGTGAGGCTCCTCTGTACATGGGATTTCCCAGGCAAAAACACCGGACTGGGTTGCCATTCCCTTCTCCAAATACTGGGCGTGAGTCAATAGAAATTTCAAGCTTATTCTCAAACTTGCCATTCACAGAACAGACTCCAAGAAGCACTGAAGAGGGTTGAGAACTAATAAGTGTGTGAACCAGGTTTGAAAATTCCATCCCAGAGAACAATCCAGCCCACGGACAGACTTTCTATAGCCTAGGAACTACGAGTTTTTGTATTGTTAATGGCTATGAAAGAAGAAAGCAAGACAGCAACAAGCAAAGCAGACCATGTGACAGAGACTTTATGTAGCGCTAAAGCGAGACCTGGGCTGCAAGAAGCACAAGCTGGACTCAAGATCGCCGGGAGAAATATCAGTCACCTCAGATACGCAGATGACACCGCCCTTAGGGCAGAAAGTGAAGAGGAACTAAAAAGCCTCTTGATGAAAGTGAAAGTGAAGAGTGAAAAAGCTGGCTTAAAGCTCAACATTCAGAAAACGAAGATCATGGCATCTGGTCTCATCTCTTCATGGGAACCAGATGGGGAAACAGTGGAAACAGTGTCAGACTTTATTTTTTGGGGCTCCAAAATCACTGCAGATGGTGACTGCGGCCAGGAAATTAAAAGATGCTTACTCCTTGAAAGAAAAGTTATGACCAACCTAGATAGCGTATTCAAAAGCAGAAACATTACTTTGCAGACTAAGGTCCATCTCGTCAAGGCTATGGTTTTTCCAGTAGTCATGTATGGATGTGAGAGTTGGGCTGTGAAGAAGGTTGAGCACCAAAGAATTGATGTGTTTGAACTGTGGTGTTGGAGAATACTCTTGAGAGTCCCTTGGACTGCAAGGAGATCCAACCAGTCCATCCTAAAGGAAATCAGCCCTGGGATTTCTTTGGAAGGAATGATGCTAAAGCTGAAACTCCAGTAAATTTGGCCACCTCATGCGAAGAGTTGACTCATTGGAAAATACTTTGATGCTGGGAGGGATTGGGGGCAGGAGGAGAAGGGGATGACAGAGGATGAGATGGCTGGATGGCATCACTGACTCAATGGACATGAGTCTGAGTGAACTCCGGGAGTTGGTGATGGAGAAGGAGGCCTGGTGTGCTGCGATTCATGGGGTCGCAAAGATTCAGACACAACTGAGCGACTGAACTGAACTGAAACTAAAACCTAAAATATTACGTAACTCTTTACAGAAAAAATGATGAGTCCTGACAGCAACACTCCAAACCTTAGCTGAACCTCTCAATAGCACATGCAGTGAGTCACCTGAGCAGAATAGTTGTGTCAGATGATTCACAACCCTATGGACTATAGCCCACGAAGCTCCTCTGTCCATGGGATTCTGCAGGCAAGGATGCTGGAGTGGGTTGCCATTTACTTCTCCAGGAGATCTTCCTGACCCAGGGATTGAACCTGGGTCTCCCACACTGTAGGCAGATGCTTTACCATCTAAGCCACTATGGAAGTCCAAAAACTGTCCGAAGTCTAATCTAAAATTACTTGTGATAATCAAAAGTCCATGCTGTGACCAATTATCAGCTTCAAACCCAAGTTGAGGAAGATTTTAAAGGGGGTGTTTTAATCATGCTCCACATGGTAGAAGTGAAAACTGCTAAAAGAAAAGAAAAGATGGAATTCTTATCAGAAGAAAAAAGGACTATAGAAAAACAGAGTAAAGATGTTAGAACTGAAATTATGTAATAACTGAAAGGATTAATAGCAGTAAATGTCAAAGAACTTTAGCATGAGCATATATCAATAGAATGTAACCAATTTGTTGAAGAGAAAAAAAAAAACATGATGAAGAATAGATCCTCAGAGGTTTGTGAGTAACAGCATAAAAGTCTCACATTTATCATTTTGGAGTCCTAAAAGGAAAGAAGAAACCAGTTTGTTTCAGAATTAAAACCAATACAATATTGTAAAGTAATTAACCTCCAATTAAAATCAATAAATTTATATTAAAAAAAGAAGAAATAGTGGTGAAAATGCCCCAAATTTGGTTTAAATGAATGTACTGATTAAATAATTTAATCAAACTTTGGAAAGTATAAATCATACTCAGGCATATTATAATCAAGAGTTAAAATCAAAGATAAAAAATATAATCCTGAAGGTAGATAATAAAGAAGGACAATTTGTGTACAGGGGAAGAAGAATTCAAAAGGATTTTTTTTTTTTTTAAGAAAACATGCAGTCATGCGATGTTGGAACACTAAAATTACTTAGTGGAAGGAAGTGGGGTAAAATTTCAGCCCAGGATTCCAAGGCCTGTGACAATATTCTTAGGAAATAAATGTTAATAAAGATACTTTCAGCTGAATAAAACTGAAAAATTTGTGAGTAGTATTTCTCTAAGAAAAAGTGCTAAGGTAAATTCTTCAAGAAAAGTGATTTTCTTAAACCCCTTAAAAAAAGATAACAGAGGCAATTTTTAACTATAAAAATGAAGGAAAAACATGATACATATATGACAGATATGACTATTTTCTTGCATTCCTATTATTTACTATACTTATGAATGTTGGAACCTAAATGTATAAATATGTCTAGAAAGGTTTTCAATCGATATTGATATATTTATGACAATCATAGAATGAATGGGGAGAAAAAAAGCTATATGGCTTTAAAATGAACATTATAATTGAGTTGGTAAAATAATAGCTTTGATTATAATTTTAAAGGTTAATTATTTATCTAGTAATTGCTAGAGCTATCAATTAAAAATGAAAAGATACATACAATGTATTATTCTATAGAAAATCCTAATGAAATTCTCAGTGGAATTTTGTCTTGTAGATTTTGACAAGTTGTTTCTAAAATTTTTGTGGATGTGCAAAGAGAATACAATAAGGAAAATAATTTGAAAAGGAAAAACATACTTGCTAGATTCACTGTCCTTGCTGTTGTGTCCCTGTCCCTGCTTCTGAGAAAGGACAGAAGGGACAGTGAGTCTAGCAAGTGAGCAAGTAGCAAGTGTAAGGACAGATATGGTATGGACCTAACAAAAGCAAAAGATATTGAGAAGAGGTGGCAAGAATACACAGGAGAGCTATACAAAAAAGATCTTCATGACCCAGATAACCACAACAGTGTGATCACTGGACTAGAGTCAGACATCCTGGAAGGTGAAGTCAAGTGGGCCTTAGGAAGCAACACTACAAACAAACCTAGTAGAGGTGTTGGAATTCCAGTTGAACTATTTCAAATCCTAGAAGGTGAGGCTGAGAAAGTGCTGCACTCAATATGCCAGCAGATTTGGAAAATGCAGCAGTGGACACAGGACTGGAAAAGTCAGTTTTCATTCCAATCCCAAAGAAAGGCAATGCCAAAGAATGCTCAAACTACCACACAATTGCACTCAACTCACATGCTAGCAAAGTAATGCTCAAAATTCTCCAAGCCAGATTTCAACAGCACCTGAACTGTGAAATTCCAGATGTTCAAGCTGGATTTAGAAAAGCGACAAGAGCCAGAGATCAAATTGCCAACATCCATTGGATCATTGAAAAAGCAGAGTTCCAGAGAAACATCTACTTCTGCCTTATTGACTATGCCAAAGCCTTTGACTGTGTGGATCACAGCAAACTGTGGAAAATTCTAAAAGAGATAGGAATACCAGACAACCTGACCTGCCTTCCGAGAGATCTGTATGCAGGTCAAGAAGAAACAATTAGAACTGCACATGGAACAACAGACTGGTTCCAAATCAGGAAAGGAGTATGTCAAGGCTTTATATTGTCACCCTGTTTATTTAACTTATATGCAGAGTACAACATGTGAAATGCCGGGCTGGATGAAGTCCAATCTGAAATCAAGATTGCTAGGAGAAATATCAATAACCTCAGGTATACAGATGACACCACCCATATGGCAGAAAGTGAAGAACTTAAAGAGCATCTTGATGAAAGTGAAAGAGGAGAGTGAAAAAGTTGGCTTAAACTCAAATTTATATTAAAAAAAAAAAAAACCTCAACATTTAGAAAACTAATATCCTGGCATCTGGTCCCACCACTTCATGGCAAATAGATGGGGAAACAGTGGAAACAATGAGAGACTCTATTTTATTGGGGCTCCAAAATCACTGCAGAAGGTGACTGCAGCCATGGAATTAAGACATTTGCTCCTTGGAAGAAAAGCTATGACCAATCTAGACAACATATTCAAAAGCAGAGACATTACTTTGCCAATGAAAGTCCATCTGGTCCAAGCTATGGTTTTTTTTCCAGTAGTCAGGTATGGATGTGAGAGTTGGACTATAAAGCTGAGTGCTGAAGAATTGATGCTTTTGAACTGTGGTGTTGAAGAAGACTCTTGAGAGTCCCTTGGACTACAAGGAGATCAAACCATTCAGTCCTAAAGGAAATCAGTCCCGAATATTCATTGGAAGACTGATGTTGAAGCTGAAACTCCAATACTTTGGCCACCTGATGTGAAGAACTGACTCATTGTAGAAGACCCTGATGCTGGGAAAGATTGAAGGCAGGAGGAGAAGGGGAAGACAGAGGATGAGATGGTTGGATAGCATCATTGACTCGATGGACATTAGTTTGAGCAAGCTCCGGGAGTTGGTGATGAACAGAGAAGCCTGGCGTGCTGCAGTCCCTGGGGTAGCAAAGAGTCTGACAGTACTGAGTGACTGAACTGAACTGAAACTCACTACCTGATTTAAAGACATGCATTAATGTTGTGATTAGCAAGTCATACACAAATACAACAAAAATGAGAGTATGGAAATAGACTCAAACAAGTATCATCAGTTGATTTTTGACAACGGTGGAAAAAAAATTAAATGAAGGAAAAATTATCCTTTCAACAAATGGTCTGGAACATTTGTATATCCATGTACCAGACAGATTAAATAATGGATAATGTGATCACTGGATTGGGAGGATCATCTGGAGGAGGAAATAGCAACCCCCTCTAGTATTCTTACCTGGGAAATAGCATGGACAGAGGCTCCTGGTAGGTACAATCCATGGGGTAGCAGAAGTAAGACACAACTGAAGTGACGTAGCACACAATTCATGTTTTATGCAATCATCAGTTTAAAGCAAATCATAGAGTAAGATGTTGAATCCAAAACTGAAACACTTGAAGAAGAAAACATTGATGATAAGTCTTGCAACATTGTTAAAGCAAAGTTTTATATATATATATATATATATATATATATATATATATATATATACACCAAACCTGACCCATCAAAGAATACATTGTTAGAAAGGAGTGGAGGCTACAAACTAAGAGTAGTAGCATTGACATATAGGTAATACCATGTGTCAAATGGATAGCTAGGGGGAAGCTGCTGTATAGTTTAGGGAGTTCAGCTTGGGGCTCTGCAGTGACCTAGAGGCCTGTGATGGGGGTTGTGGAAGGGATGCTCAAGAGGGAGGATATATGAATACATATAGCTGATTCACTTTGCTGTACAGCAGAAACTATTGCAACATTGTAAAGCAAGTATATCCAAATAAAATTTTTGACAGAAAGGAGTACATTGTTAAAATGAACTTCTGTGAAATTAAAACATTTGCTCTACAAAAGACAATGCTAAAAGAATGAAAAAAAAAACACACACACACATCCAAACGTATAAAAATACACTTAAAAATCCCAGAAATAGAGACACAGATGTAGAGAACAAATGTATGGACACCAAGGGAAGGAAGGGTGATATAAATTGGGACTGACAAATATATACCACTATTTATAAAATAGATAATTAATGAGAACCTGCTGTATAGTACAGGGGAAAAAAAAAGTATAACCTGTTTGTAGGACATATATTAAGTTAACCTTAAAAATACATTCCAACATACTTTAGGTACAGACATGTACTGTTTGATTCCACTTACATAAAATACCTAGAATAGCCAAATTCATAGAGTCAGAAAGTATATTGGTAGATGCTGTGGGCCTGGGGCTGGTGGTGGAGGTTGGGAGGGTGGATGAGGACTTAGTGTTTAAAGTCGACAGAGTTTCAGTTTAGGAAAGTGAGAAATCTGGTAGATAGATCATGATGAGGGTTGCACAACAATGTGAGTGTGCTTAACGCCACTGAGCTCTAGTGTCAAATGAGGTCAAAATAGTATGTTTTATATTATGTGACTTTTACCACAGCAAGAGAAAAACATGAAAAAAGAAATGAAACAACTCAATAAATATGCAACAATACTTGAACATACATTATATCAAAGAAAATACACATATGGCAAATACAAGAAAATGTGATCAACAGCATTATTAGCAATTGGAGAAATACTAACCAAAACTATAGTGAAATGCCTTTAAACTTATTTAACTAACTAAGTTATTTTTATATCCAATGATAATAAGTACTGGCAAAGATACAGGACATTTGCAACTCAGATTTCCCATGCAAACATGGCTTGCAACACACATTTTGATAAAATTTTTCTCAGTTAATTATAGAGTTAAATGTATACTTATCACATGAACAGTTCATTCTACTTCTATCCTGGTAGCCAGGAAAAATGTAAACTTATGTTCATATAAAAGCTGTATTAACTATGATTATTTTATCCTTCATCATAAAAAACTAGAGCCAACCTTGGGAATAGATAAATAGTATATATCAATAACCTCAGATATGTAGATGACGCCACCCTTATGACAGAAACTGAAGAAGGACTAAAGAGCCTCTTGATGAAAGTGAAACAGGAGAGTGAAAAAGTTTGCTTAAAGCTCAACATTCAGAAAACTGAGATCATGGCATCGGGCCCCATCGCTTCATGGCAAGTAGATGGGGAAACAGTGGAAGCAGTGTCAGACTTTATTTTTGGGGGCTCCAAAATCACTACAGATGGTGATTGCAGCCATGAAATTAAAAGACACCTACTCATTGGAAGGGAAGTTATGAACAACCTAGATAGCATATTCAAAAGCAGAGATATTACTTTGCCAACAAAGGTCCGTCTAGTCAAGGCCATGGTTTTTCCAGTAGTCATGTATGGGTGAGAATTGGATTATAAAGAAAGCTGAGCACTGAAGAATTGATGCTTTTGAACTGTGGTGTTGGAGAAGACTCTTGAGAGTCCCTTGGACTGCAAGGAGATGCAACCAGTCCATCCTAAAGGAGATCAGTCCTGGGTGTTCATTTGTAGGACTGATGTTGAAACTGAAACTCCAATACTTTGGCCACCTGATGCCAAGAGTTGACTCATTGGAAAAGACCCTGATGCTGGGAGGGATTGGGGGCAGGAAGAGAAGGCTACAACAGAGGATGAGATGGTTGGATGGCATCACTGACTCAATGGACATGGGTTTTGGTAGACTCTGGGAGTTGGTGATGGACAGGGAGGCCTGGAGTGCTGCAGTTCATGGGGTGGCAAAGAGTCAGACACGACTGAGTGACTGAACTGAACTGAACTGATATGATACATTGCAATATTAATTGGTAGTAAAAAGAATAAAGAATTCATGTTGATGTATGGCAAAACCAACACAATATTGTAAAGTAGTTAGCCTCCAATTAAAATAAATAAATTTAAATTAAAAAATAAAGAATTAATATTCACACAAGTGGATAAAGTTCAAATGTATCCTAAGTTATAAACCATCAGATTCAAAATGCTACATACTTTTAAGTAATTCTTATGATATCCTGCAAAAGGGTCAACCTGAGGCAGGAACAAATTTTTGCCAGAAGTAAAGGCTGGCTTTAGGGATTATTTATCAAGGAAAACTTTAGAACTGGATGGAACATTTTTATCTCAACTCTAGTGATATTTATACAACAATATGCATTTTTCGTAATTCATAACTGGTCATCAAAAGTCAATATTTTTTTTTCTATTTAAGAATACTCTAAGAAAACAAGGAAGATTACCATATTCTCAGCAACATAGCTATGCATATTATATCATCTTAACAGTGAAAAAACTGAAGCTGTCTTTCATTTGTGTCATTACTCCTTCCAACTCTACATGGGTTTATTTTTAGCTTTTTTGTCCTCCTCTGGCCATAAAAATAATACTATTTACTACACAAAATTTAGAAAATCCAGTCAAATCAAAGAGAGTTAGGGAAAAAAAGTCTGCCAACTCCCAATACTGTATCTGTAGAGAATAATCGCATAACAGTGAAATAACTGACCAGCATAATAGAAGTATTATTGTTCTTATTAGTTTGGGGAGAGAATGGTCATCGTAGTTCACTGTGACAAGCTTTAAGAACATATGTCAATTTGGGTGGCGATGCATGATACATGGAGTCAAAACAGTTGTATTCAGTCAGTGAAACAGGACCCATGCCATCTCATAGATCCATGGATCACACTTGTCAATGGATAAGAAAGTTTATTGAATGGTGTGCCGTTTCTGGCAGAATGTATCGAATCAAGACATGGCAACAAAGAGTCAACCTGCAGAGTCATAGTCTCCTGGATGCCTTTACTTTTAAGGTGATGTTTGCACGTTTGTTTTTGGAGAGATAGCAGGAGCAAAAGTGAAAGATAGGACAGTGACTGTCCTGTCCTTAAATGGTATGGATTTCTTGTATGCGCTAGCTGTATTGTCAATAGATTCAGACACAAATATGTTTACTTAGAGGAAAAGAAACAACAGTGAATTGATATTGAAACCAGGTACAAGCTACTGTGTCCTTGTTTTTGGAAGTAAAATGTTGACTCAGGAGTTAACTATTGGATTTCCCTGGTGGTCCAGTGGTTAAGAATCTGCCTGCCAGCGCAGAGGACATGGGTTTGAGCCCTAGTCCGGGGAGACCTCAAACGCCACGGAGCAGCTAAGCCCATGAGCTGCAGCTATTGAGCCTGTGCTCTTGAGCCTGTGAGTCGCAACTAGAGAATGCCTGCTCATGGCAATGAAAACCTAATGCTGTCAAAAATAAAGTAATTTTTTAAAAAAAGAATTAAAGATGGGAAATGTGAAGATGTAGAAGCAAAGAACAGCTGTTAGGCTGGGGGACTGGTGACAGTTTAGACTAAATCTGCCACATCGCAAAATCACTGAACTTTCAGTTCCTTGAAAGATATAAAGGCCTGACACACAATCCTAAGTTATTTTTATGGGAAGCAGAACCCTTCCAGATGAAAATTGCTGACCAAAGGAACATAGACCCCAGACTGGTTGAAACTAAGAGCTTGATGCTTGAAACTTCACCTTGATGTCAACTAACCAGAGAATTTCCCAGGAGCTGATCACACTCTGTTTCTTGAACACTATGAACACTATAAGACTCCTCACTGCCGGGGCAGGTCACACAATCTCGTGGCTATTAGCTGACAGTGACCCCCTTTGCCTAGAAAAGCAGTAAAACTGTTTTTTTCTACTTTTACCCAAAATGCTATCTACTTGTTTCCTATTAGGCCCTGATGAACAGAGGCTGAGTTTCAGCAACAATATCTCCTATGACAAATATCATATCCTGTCTGGTGACTAAGCATCATTATTTAAGTGTAATAACTGCCTGGATGATATCTTCTTGTTTTTCTTTTCCTTTTTTTAAACTTCTGATTTGTGCTGAAATATTATAGAACTGGAATCTGAAGGACAAGCCCAATCACTAATTGAAGCCAGCAGAGGGCAGCAGAAGGCTTCCACAGTCTGACTTGAGAGCCAAACCTAAAAGAAAATCAGTCTTGTGGGAAGGTCAGAGAAGCAAATACAAACCCCATCAAGACCAGGGACACTGACATCGGGTGGAGGAGGGGACAGGGAGTCATCTGACATATACAAGCACAAGTTAATTGTCACAGAGAGGGTGGTTCGATCCCATAAAGGACTTGATGGATTTATTCATTTCTTCTACCACCAAGTAATGTATTTAGCACCTTCTGTTTTTGCTTCAATTTCCTAATTTACTAAGTGGCTATAGTGCTAATGACAACCTTACAAAATATATGAAGAGTGCTTGGGGCTATTTGTGGAATATCACCTCAAGTATTTTAAAAAAGAGAGAAAAAAAAAACACTAATATCACTCAAGATATAAGATCTGACTCTTTAATTGAAGAATTTTAGGAAAACAATTGCTACCACCATAATAAAACCAACTACCTCTATAAGCCTGCATATTAGTTGTAAATAGGATTCTAAGGTCACATATCTTATGTGTAAAAGATGGCTTTTTTCTCAGTATTAGGGAAATGAAGAGTAATCAGTCACTGCTCAAGCATGTAAAATTGGTGCACAAATAATCAAGACTGGGGACTACAGTCGCTTTGTGGCACATTTGACCTGAGGCCTGGGAGACAAGCGCCTGGGGTAAGGCAGGTCCTGCCAGGTGATAGAGGTTTTCAGACAAAGGAAAACTGCCCTCAAAGAATGTAACACAGAGGAAAATGTGGGGCAGCCAAAAACAAACAAACAAACAAAAAGAGCAGAAAGCAATCCTGTGACGGAGCAGAGAGGATGATGGGGAGGGATTTATAGAATGAGGCCAGGAAAATCAGCCCAAAGAGACACATGTGGGACCTGAAGGGCTTATTAAATATTTTGGAGCTTATTGCCATGTCATTTGGAACATTTTAGAATGAATTCAGTAGAGAAAAATTAAACCAAGCAAAATTAGAGTAGCACTTTGAGATGGAAGAAAGGGCAGACTTTGGGCCATCATAATTTGCTGTGCATCTTAGCTCTGCTGCTTAAAAACTCAAAGACCTTGCCCTGATAATTAACTGGACTGCTTCAGGCTGAACATTTAACAAAATAGGTAGCAAAGAGAAGTCAGAATTCAGGATGAGATGCACACACAAGGAGTCATAAAACCATGGCCTTGTATCTGACAACAGCTGTGCTGTGGGCAGATTCACCTCAAGGGCAGACCTTATCCTGACAACTCTTACAGTGTCAGATGCCAGAATGTACACCCGGGATTGGTTTTGTCAATAAATGAGTGAAAGAAGAAAAAAACCAACACAGTTACATCTTAACAAATGCAGCGATCAGATTTTCCTCATCAAGACCTCAGCAACTATGGCAGAAAAACATTACTGTGGAATGATTTTGATGTTAAACCCCATATGACTTGGGAAAGTATACATTTGTATGGTACAGAGCAGGATAACTTTCCCTAAAAACAGATTAATTATACTATAAAATCCTCTATTGGAATGTTAATATATTTATTATGCTTATTGCAAAATAAGTATATAATAAGACAATAGGCAGAATTATATGCCTCAAAACGTGTAAAAATTTCTAAAGTGACTAAAAGAGGAAGGAAGAAAAATAGAAATCAGAGACATCACTAAGAGTTTCTTACCTATAGGTGATAATAAACCAACTTGTGAAACTTGTACTAGAGAGTTGTATTAATTACCCTCCCTCTCTCATGTATTAATCACCTCTCCCTCTCTCCATAAGCCTCTTATCTTTATCCATCAGAAGGGGGACAGAATGAAAACCACAGTCACAAAAGCTAATCAAACTGATCACATGGACCACAGCCTTGTCTAGCTCAGTGAAACTGCGAGTCATGCCATGTAGGGCCACCTAAGACGAATGGGTCGTGGTGGAGAGTTCTGACAAAATATGATCCACCGGAGAAGGGAATGGCAAACCACTTTAGTATTCTTGCCTTGAGAACCCCATGACAGTATGGGTTCTGTCTCTATACAGTCAGCAAAAACAAGACTGGGAGCTGACTGTGGCTCAGATCATGAACTCTTTATTGCCAAATTTAGACTTACATTGAAAAAAGTAGGGAAAACCCCTAGACCATTCAGGTATGACCTAAATCAGATCCCTTACAATTATACAGTGGAAGTGAGAAACAGATACAAGGGATTAGATCTGATAGAGAAAGTGCCTGAAGCATTATAACAGATTCAGGACATTGTACAGGAGGCAGTGATCAAGACCACCCCCAAGAAAAAGAAATGAAAAAAGGCAAAATGATTGTCTGAGGAAGCCTTACAAATAGTTGAGCAAAGAAGAGAAGCTAAAGGCAAAGGAGAAAAAGAAAGGTATACCCATCTGAATACAGAGTCCCAAAGAATATCAAGGAGAGATAAGAAAGCCTTCCTCAGTGACCAATCCAAAGAAATAGAGAAGAACAATAGAATGAGAAAGACTAGAGATCTTTTCAAGAAAAAAAATGAAATGCCAAGAGAATATTTCATGTAAAGATGGGCACAATAAAGGAAAGAAATTTTATGGACCTATCAGAAACAAAAGATATTAAGAAGAGGTGACAAGAATACACAGAACTATACAAAAAAAGATCTTCATGACCCAGATAACCACAATGGTGTGATCACACACCTAGAGCCAGACATCCTAGAACGTGAAGTCAAGTGGGCCTTAGGAAGCATCATCATAAACAAAGCTAGTGGAGGTGATGGAATCCCAGTTGAGCTCATTCAAATCCTAAAAGATGATACTGTGAAAGTGTTGCACTCAATATGTCAGCAATTTTGGAAAACTCAGCAGTGGCCACAGGACTGGAAAAGTTGTTTTCATTCCAATCCCCCCAAAAGGCAATGCCAATGAATATTCCAAGTACCACACAATTGTAATCATCTTACACGCTAGCCAAGTAATGCTCAAAATTTTCCAAGTCAGTCTTCAACAGTACATGAACCATGAATGTTCAAGTTCAAGCTTGCAGATGTTCAAGCAGGATTTAAAATAGGCAGAGGAACCAGAGATCAAACAGCCAGCATGCATTAGATCATAGAAAAAGCAAGATAATGCCAGACAAACTTATACTTCTGCATTATTGATTATGTCAAGCCTTTGACTCTGTAGATGACAACAAACTATGAAAAATTCTTAAAAAGATGGCAATACCAGACCACCTGATCTGCCTCCTGAGAAATCTGTATGCAGGTCAAGAAGCAACAGTTAGAACTGGACTTGGAACAACAGACTGTTCCAAATTGGGAAAGGAGTATGTCAAGCATGTGTATTGTCACCATGCTTATTTAGCTTATATGCAGAATACATCATGCAAAATGCTAGACTGAATGAAGTGCAAGCTGGAATCAGGATTGCCGGGAGAAAGATCAATAACCTCAGATGCACAAATGGCAACACTCTTAAGCAAAGAACTTAAGCAAAGAACTATGGAGCCTCTTGATGAAAATGAAAGAGGAGAATGAAGAAGTTGGCTTAAACTCAACAATCAAAAAACTAAGATCATGACATCTGGTCCCATCACTTCATGGCAAATAGATGGGAAAACAATGGAAACAGTGACAGACCTTATTTCTGGGGGCTCCAAAATCACTACAGATGTTGACTGTAGCCATGAAATCAAAAGACGCTTGCTCCTTGGAAGAAAAGCTATGACCAACCTAAACAGCATAGTAAATAGCAGAGACATTACTTTGTCTACGAATATCAATCTAATCAAAGCTATGGTTTTTTCCAGTAGTCATGTATGAATGTTAGAGTCGGACTATAAAGAAAGCCAATAGCAGAAGAATTTATGATTTTGAACTGTGGGGTTGGAGAGAACTCTGAGAGTACATTGGACTAAAATGAGATGAAACCAATCAATCCTAAAGCAAATCAATCCTGAATGTTCATTGGAAGGACTGATGCTGAAGCTGAAACTCCAGTATGTTGGTACCTGATGTGAAGAACTGACTCCTTGGAAAAGACCCTGATGCTGAGAAAGATTGAAGGCAGGAGGAGAAGGGGATGACAGAGGATGAGATGGTTGGATGGCATCACCAATTCAATGGACATGAGTTTGAGTATCCTCTGGGAGTTGGTGATGGACAGAGAAGCCTCGTGTGCTGCAGTCCATGGGATTGCAAAGAGTAGTACATAACTGAGCAAATGAACTGAACTGAACTCTGTGATGTATAAACAATAATTATCACCACCACTAGGTGTTCCTAGTAGCTCAGATGGTAAAGAATATGCCCATAATGTAGGAGACCAGTGTTCAAAACCTGGATTTGGAAGATGCCCTGGAGAGGGGAATGGCTGCCCACTTCAGTATTTTTTTCCCGGAGAATTCCGTGGACACAGGACCCTGGCAGACTACAGTCCATTAGGTGACAAGAGTCAGACAAAACAGAGTGACTAATATTTTCACTTTCACCACCACCATAATAAAACTTAAACTTCTAGAAATTCACACACACACACATACATACACACACAGTAACATTCTCTTGAAAACTGGCACATTCTTTTATTGATGCATTCATTTCTCTGATTATATCACTAGTATAATTCAAGCATCATATATTATTACAAAAATCAAAAAAGGTTCAAAATCAATCAATCAATTTGGACTTCCTTGGTGGTTCGCTGGTTGGATTTTGCCTCCTAGTGCAGGGGGTACAGGTTTGATCCCTGGTCAGGAAGCTGAGATCCCACATCCCTCAAGGCCAAATCAAAACAAAAGAGAAAACAGCAAGAGAAACAAAAGAGAAACAGCATTATAATAAATTCAATAAAGACTTAAAAATAGTCCAAATAAAAAATATTTTTAAAAAACACCATTGAATTGCAAACCAAGAATACTATGTCTATGTGAATGTGTACAGGGTGGTAATAATAACGGTGGTTTTACTTGTTATAGAAGAAGAGGTGGGAGTAGTAGCAACAGCAATAGAGTTGCACCATTCAGTGTAGTTCGGCTTAGTTGCTGTCATGTCTGACTCTTTGTGACCCCATGGACTGCACCATGCCAGGGTCCCTGTCCATCACCACTCCCGGAGCTGACTCAAACTCATGTCCATTGAGTTAGCAATGCCATCCAACCATCTCATCCTCTGTCGTCCCCTTTTCCTCCTGCTGTCAATCTGTCCCAGCATCAGGGTCTTTTCCAAGGAGTCAGTTCTTCACATCAGGTAGCCAACGTATTGGAGTTTCAGCTTCAGCATCAGTCCTTCCAATAAATATTCAGCGCTGATTTCCTTTAGGATGGACTGGTTGGATCTCCTTGCTGTCCAAGGACTCTCAAGAGTCTTCTCCAACATCACAGTTCAGAAGCATCAATTCTTGAGCACTCAGCTTTCTTTATAGTCCAATTCTCACATCCCTACATGACCACTGGAAAAACCATAGCTTTGACTAGATGGACAATTGTTGGCAAAGTAATGTCTCTGTCTTTTAATATGCTGTCTAGATTGGTCATAAGTTTTCTTCCAAGGAGCAAGCGTCTTTTAATTTCATGGCTGCAGTCACCATCTGCAGTGATTTAGGAGCCCAGGAAAATAAAGTCTGTCACTGTTTCCATTGTTTCCCTATCTATTTGCCATGAAGTGATGGGACCAGATGCCATGATCTTAGTTTTCTGAATGCTGAGTTTTAAGCCAACTTTTGCACTCTCTGCTTTCACTTTCATCAAGAGGCGTTAGCTCTTCTTTTCTTTCTGCTATAAGTATGGTGTCATCTGCATATCTGAGGTTATTGATATTTCTCCAGGCAATCTTGATTCCAGCTTGTGCTTCATCCAGTCCAGCATTCTGTATATTATACTCTGCATATAAGTTAAATAAGCTGGGTGACAATATACAGGCTTGACATACTCCTTTCCTGATTTGGAACCAGTATGTTGTGCCATGTCCAGTTCTAACTTCTGCTTCTTGACCTGCATACAGATTTCTCAGGAGGAAGGTCAGGTGCTCTGGTATTCCCATCATTTTAAGAATTTTTCACAGTTTGTTGTGATCCACAGTCAAAGGCTTTGACATAGTCAATAAAACAGAAGTAGATGTTTTTCTAGAATTCTCTCGCTTTTTTGATGATCCAACGGATTTTGGCAATTTGATCTGTGGTTCCTCTGCCTTTTTAAAATTGTGATTAAACATTTGGAAGATCTCAGTTCACATACTCTTGAAGCCTGACTTGGAGAATTTTGAGCATTACTTAGCTAGCATGCGAGATGAGTGCAATTGTGTAGTAGTTTGAGCATTTTTGGCATTGCCTTTTTTTGGGATTGGAGTGAGAATTGCATTTTTCCAGTCCTGTGACCACTGCTGAGTTTTCCAAATTTGCTGGCATTTTGAGTGCAGCACTTTCACAGCATCATCTTTTAGGATTTGAGTTAACTCAGCTGGAATTTCATCACCTCAACTAGCTTTGCTGGTAGTGATGCTTCCTAAGGCCCACTTGACTTCTCATTCCAGGATGTCTGGTTCTAGGTGAGTGATCATACCATCTTGGTTATCTGGGCCATGAAGATCTTTTTTGTATAGTTCTTCTGTGTATTCTTGCCACCTTTTCTTAATATCATCTGCTTCTGTTAGGTCCATAAGATTTCTGTCCTTTATTGTGCCCATCTTTGCATGAAATGTTCCCTTGGTATCTCTAATTTTCTTGAGGAGAGTTCTAGTCTTTCCCATTGTTTTGTTTTCCTCTAATTCTTTGAATTTATCACTGAGGAAGACTTTCTTGTGTCTCCTTGCTAGTCTTTGGAACTCTGTATTAATGGTTGTTAAACAGGCATTAGAGGCTACAGACACAAGTTAACCTTACAACGTCATATGGTGAAGTTTAGCCGGACCATATGGAAACTGATCTAATACCTCATAGTGCAATACCACCAATATGTCCAACAACAAAGTGTCAGAAAAGAGAAAATGCCACTGTTTGTATCCATCAATTCAGTTCAGTTCAGTTGCTCAGTCGTGTCCGACTCTTTGCAACCCTATGAATCGCAGCACGCCAGGCCTCCATGTCCATCACCATCTCCCAGAATTCACTCAGACTCACGTCCATCGAGTCAGTGATGCCATCCAGCCATCCCATCCTCTGTTGTCACCTTCTCCTCCTGCCCCCAATCCCTCCCAGCATCAGAGTCTTTTCCAATGAGTCAGCTCTTTGCATGAGGTGGCCAAAGTACTGGAGTTTCATCTTTAGCATCATTCCTTCCAAAGAAATCCCAGGGCTGATCTCCTTCAGAATGGACTGATTGGATCTCCTTGCAGTCCAAGGGACTCTCAAGAGTCTTCTCCAACACCACAGTTCAAAAGCATCAATTCTTCGGCGCTTAGCCTTCTTCACAGTCCACCTCTCACATCCATACATGACCACAGGAAAAACCATAGCCTTGTCTAGATGGACCTACCATAACCATGTCCAAACTGAAGAGAACTGGCTATTTCTACTCAACTCACCTTTTGATTTCTGAAATTTTTACTGACTTGTTTGAACCCTGGAATGGAGTGAGAGATATTAGTGAAAGCAACAGGGCACCTGATAATCAGAAGTATGGGGCCTTCTAAGTTTCCAGCTATAGGCTGCCTTCACAGTTATCCAATATTTCAAGTTAAGCATCCAAAAGGAGAAAAAAGTGTTGACTATAACCTCCTTGGACATAAATATGTTTGTGTGTGTATGTGGATGTGAGTACACTTAAAATTGCAGAATAAGACTTTTAACTTTTGATTATGGAACAATAGAAATAATCATAAATGTGCCCATAAAGTAAATCAAAGCTAAGTAAAAATAGTGATCAATGAAAATCAGATGAACTATAAAACAAATCAAAAGTAAACCTATTTTGCTGCACACTTCTTAAGAACTTTGAAAACTTCCTGGACTCAGAAGTACATCAAAATTTAATTGTTAAACAGATAATTTAGCTTCTAGTAACAACAAAAATTTCACAAGACCTCAACTGTTCAAATCTATGTTCAGAGGACAAAAATACTTTCATGATTAAATGAGGCTTTAGAAAGAAATGACCTATGAAATTAAAACAAGAAATCAAATATGAAAACAGTAAACAATATTTCAAATAAAGCAGGGATCAATAAAGATGAAAGTTGAAATTTATTCCTTAGAAAACAAACTTTTAAAAAGCCACTAGAATTTCTTTTAAAAAGCTAAAATCTTTTTCTTTGAAAACAAGGGAAACTAGCTGTTTATAAAGATGAATGACAATGATTGATATATTCTAAGGAAGTGAAGAAATATATTGAAGTGGTAGAGTAATTTAAATAGTGATTACTCTGAGGGAAAATGTTTAATATTTAAGTTTATTGATGCCTTGCTGAAGTTGGAAATGGGATTATTCTAAAGACTTTTTATTGTCTTAGGCACTGAATTTGATGCATAAAAATAATACATATACCCTTTCTTCTGGAATCTTTCAGACTACTAATTTCATGCAGGTTAACAATTTAAAAGTTTTATAAAAATTAACATTCTAATAGGAATTTTAAAAAAGGCAATTTAAAAATACTTGTGATTATAAAATTTAGTGGTTTTATTGCTAGTGATGATTATTTTAGAATAAAACAAAGATAGCTAATTTCAAATATTTTCTGGGCACTGATATGATCTAAGCTCAATGTACTGATATTATACTCTTGCTCCTCATCATGTGAATTACATCTAGATAATTGATTTGGTTTTAGTCACTAAGTTGTGTCTGACACCTGTAACACCATGAAAGTAGCCTGCCAGACTCCTCTGTCCATTGGATTCTCAGGCAAGAATACTGGAGTGGGTTGTCATTTCCTTCTCCATATAATTATATATCATTTTATAGTAATTAATCACTTTGCCTGAATATAAACATTGATTTATTTTAGTTGGTATCTTTAAAAATTCTGTTATCATTTCTGTGATAGCTTTTCTTCACCCATATATTTGTTAACTGTTAGATATCAATTTGCATTAAAATATCATAGAGTCAAATACTTAGACATGTAATACTTCTGAAAATGTTAAAAACTTTCCTCAGCCTAGTTAAAGCACCCTTGAATGATATGTTTTTGGTACTTCTAATCAAATTTACCCTTTCTTGCACTATTTTTGTCTTTTCTAATTCTTCACTTCTCCAAATATATCTTGTTATTTCCTGTGTGTAACTCCATTTGCATATGAATATTTGGCCTGAAATCATCCAAGTGGCTCAGTGGTATAGAATCTGCCTGTAATGCAGGAAACATGCGTTTGAACCCTGGGTCAGGAAGATCCCCTGAAGAAGGAAATGGAAACTCACTCCAGGATTCTTCCCTGAGAAATCCCATGGACAGAGGAGCCTAGTGGGCTTCTGTCCATAAGATCGCACAGAGTTGGACACAACTGAAGCAACTTAGCATGCATGCAAGCATTGGAGGAGGAAATAGCAATCCACTCCATTGTTCCTATTTGGAGAATCCCAGGGACAGAGGGGCCTGGTGGACTGCTGTCTATGGTGTTGCACAGAGTCAGACACGACTGAAGTGACTCAGCAGCACAAGCAGCAGCAGAGCACACATGTAAGCACATAACATTTGGTAGATTATTTGTCAAGCCCACTCCAATCCTTCTTTTCAAAAGGAATCTCAAACAACAGCCTTTATCTGACCTGCCAGATGTATTTTGTTGACTTATCCATTGGTTTTAAATAGCTTTAATTTGCTACCATTTTATAACATTTATGATTCATCATTCAGTTCAGTTCTGTTCAGTCGCTTAGTCGTGTCCAACCCTTTGCGATCCCATGAATCGCAGCACGCCAGGCCTCCCTGTCCATCACCAACTCCTGGAGTTCACTCAGACTCACGTCCATAGTCAGAGATGCCATTCAGCCATCTCATCCTCTGTCATCATATACGTATTCATATATCAAATTTGTCTTGAAAAAGCCAATTATCTGATAAAATAGGGTACTAATACCCATAGCTAAAACAATACCCAGCTCTGGATATGACTGGTGATAGAAGCAAGATCCGATGCTGAAATAGGAACCTGGAATGTCAGGTCTATGAATCAAGGCAAATTGGAAGTGGTCAAACAAGAGATGGCAAGAGTGAACATTGACATTTTAGGAATCAATGAACTGAAATGGACTGGAATGGGTGAATTTCACTCAGATGACCATTATATCTACTACTGTGGGCAGGAATCCCTCAAAAGAAATGGAGTAGCCATCATGGTCAACAAAAGAGTCCAAATGCAGTACTTGGATGTGATCTCGAAAATGACAGAATGATCTCTGTTCGTTTCCAAGGCAAACCATTCAATATCACAGTAATCCAAGTCTATGCCCCAACCAGTATGGCTGAAGAAGCTGAAGTTGAACGGTTCTATGAAGACCTACAAGACCTTTTAGAACTAACGTCCAAAAAAGATGTCCTTTTCATTATAGGGGACTGGAATACAAAAGTCAGAAGTCAAGAAACACCTGGAGTAACAGGCAAATTTGGCCTTGGAATGCGGAATGAAGCAGGGTAAAGATTAATAGAGTTTTGCCAAGAAAATGCACTGGTCATAGCAAACACCCTCTTCCAACAACACAAGAGAAGAGTCTACACATGGACATCACCAGACATCACCAAAATCAGATGGATTATATTCTTTGCAGCCAAAGATGGAGAAGCTCTATACAGTCAACAAAAAACCGACCAGGAGCTGACTGTGTCTCAGATCATGAACTCCTTATTACAAAATTCAGACTTAAATTGAAGAAAGTAGGGAAAATCTCTAGACCATTCAGGTATGACCTAAATCAAATCCCTTATGATTATACAGTGGAAGTGAGAAATAGATTTAAGGGCCTAGATCTGATAGATAGAGTGCCTGATGAACTACGGAATGAGGTTTGTGACATTGTACAGGAGATGGGGATCAAGACCATCCCCATGGAAAAGAAATGCAAAAAAGCAAAATGGCTGTCTGAGGAGGCCTTACAAATAGCTGTGAAAAGAAGAGAGGCAAAAAGCAAAGGAGAAAAGGAAAGATATAAGCATCTGAATGCAGAGTTTCAAAAAAATAGCAAGAAGAGATAAGAAAGCCTTCTTCAGTGTTCAATGCAAAGAAATCGAGGAAAACAACAGAATGGGAAAGACTAGAGACCTCTTCAAGAAAATTAGAGCTACCAAGGGAACATTTCATGCAAAGGGGCTCGATAAAGGACAGAAATGGTGTGGACCTAACAGAAGCAGAAGATATTAAGAAGAGGAGGCAAGAATACACAGAACTATACAAAAAAGATCTCATGACCTGGATAATCATGATGGTGTGATCACTCATCTAGAGCCAGACACCCTGGAATGTGAAGTCAAGTGGGCCTTAGAAAGCATCACTATGAACAAAGCTAGTGGAGGTAATGGAATTCCAGTGGAGCTATTTCAAATCCTGAAAGATGATGCTGTGAAAGTGCTGCACTCAATATGCCAACAAATTTGGAAAACTCCGCAGTGGCCACAGGACTGGAAAAGGTAAGTGTTCATTCCGATCCCAAAGAAAGGCAATGCCAAAGAATGCTCAAACTACTGCACAATTGCACTCATCTCACATGCTTGTAAAGTAATGCTCAAAATTCTCCAAGCCAGGCTTCAGCAATACATGAAGTGTGAACTTCCTGATGTTCAAGCTGCCTTTAGTAAAGGCAGAGGAACCAGAGATCAAATTGCCAACATCTTTGAATCATGGAAAAAGCAAGAGAGTTCCAGAAACACATCTATTTCTGCTTTATTGACTATGCCAAAGCCTATGACTGTGTGGATCACAATAAACTGGAAAATTCTGAAAGAGATGGGAATACCAGACCACCTGACCTGCCTCTTGAGAAAGGAAGCAACAGTTAGAACTGGACATGGAACAACAGACTGGTTCCAAATAGGAAAAGGAGTATGTCAAGGCTGTATATTGTCACCCTGCTTATTTAACTTCTATGCAGAGTACATCATGAGAAACGCTGGGCTGGAGGAAGCACAAGCTGGAATCAAGATTGCCAGGATAACTATCAATAACCTCAGATATGCAGATGACACCACCCTTATGGCAGAATGTGAAGAGGAACTAAAAAGCCTCTTGATGAAAGTGAAAGAGGAGAGTGAAAAAGTTGGCTTAAAGCTCAACGTTGAGAAAACGAAGATCATGGCATCCGGTCCCATCACTTCATGGGAAATAGATGGAGAAACAGTGGAAACAGTGTCAGACTTTATTTTTTTGGGCTCCAAAATCACTTCAGATGGTGACTGCAGCCATGAAATTGAAAGACGCTTACTCCTTGGAAGGAACGTTGTGACCAACCTAGATAGCATATTCAAAAGCAGATACATTACTTTGCCGGCTAAGGTCTGTCTAGTCAAGGCTATGATTTTTGCAGTGGTCATGTGAAGACGTGAGAGTTGGACTGTGAAGAAGGCTGAGTGCTGAAGAATTGATGCTTTTGAACTGTGGTGTTGGAGAAGACTCTTGAGAGTCCCTTGGACTGCAAGGAGATCCAACCAGCCCATTCTGAGGGAGATCAACCCTGGGATTTACTTGGAAGGAATGATGCTAAAGCTGAAGCTCCAGTACTTCTCATTGGAAAAGACTTTGATGCTGGGAGGGATTGGGGGCAGGAGGAAAAGGGGACGACCGAGGATGAGATGGCTGAATGGCATCACTGACTCGATGGACGTGAGTCTGAGTGAACTCCGGGAGTTGGTGATGGACAGGGAGGCCTGGCGTGCTGCGATTCATGGGGTCGCAAAGCGTGTGACACGACTGAGCGACTAAACTGAACTGAACCTATATACAGCAATACCTGAGACTGAAAGGGCTTTATCATGATTTTTTGACTTCAATTCCTAGCACTCTGCCTAGTAACATGGGGTCATACATTTATTCTCATTCACAGTTTGACCTCTGCAAGAATCTGAGTTTGTGTCAAGACAGATTTAGATTTTTAATGTCACTTACCCAATGAAGCTTTGCATGATCCTCTTGGCTGGGAATTCTAGCAGAGTTTTCTGATGGGATTGTATGCCACTAATTGTGTGATAAGTCAAAAAAAAATGGAATATTTCATCTGCACATTGGAAAGAATATTTGAAAACTTCATGTTGATATTGTCATTTATACTCGTGTGTGCTAAGTTGCTTCAGTCATGTCCAAATCTGTGTGACCCTATGGACAATAGCCCGCCAGGCTCCTATGCAAGAATAGTGGAGTGGGTTTCCACACCCTCCTCCAGGGGATCTTTCCTACCAAGGTATCAAACCCCCATCTGTATGTCTCCTGCATTGTCAGGTTGGGAAGCCCTATTTTTCCCATTTCTTCTTTGCATGGAGACATCAAGACATAGTGCAGAAAATAAAGGAGAGACAGGACCTGGGGCATATGCCTTTCTTAATGTCTGTTGGTAGTGTTTTGAGATCCTGGGCTAAGCCCCCAATTGGTCAATTCAATCCAAAATAGGGGGCTTTTGGAAAGCCCCATTGGGATCTTTTCCAAGGTATTCATCAAGGAAAGGCATTAAGAGACAATGGAGATGATGGGCAGTTGGAGAAATCAGAAACTTACATTTGCCTGTGACTCCCCAGGCTGCTCTCTAGGGCACACACTTGTAAGAGGAGCTAGTGTCAGTTTGAGATCATGAAAGATGAAAATCACTTACTTAAACTCTCCACACACAACACACACAAAATGGAGATAGTCTCACCCAAACATCCCAGCTTCAGGAAGAAAAATGTGATTTTGCTAGATTCATATAAGGATCGTTGGCAGAATAGATTTTCACTTGTATTTCCTGGTTCTTAGCTATGGTGCCAGTGAATAATTTCATAGTAATAATATCGTTGCTGTTGTTCAGTCACTAAGTCTTGTTCAACTCTTTGTGATCCCATAAACTGCAGCATTCCAAACTTCCCTGTTTTTTACTATCTTACAGAATTTGCTCAAATTTATGTCCGTTGAGGTGGTGATGCCATCTAATCATTTCATCCTCTGCCCACCCCCTCCTTTTGCCTTCAATCTTTCCAGCATCAGAGTATTTTCCAATGAGTAGGTTCTTCTCATCGGGTGACTAAAGTATTGAAGCTTCAGTTTCAGTACCAGTCCTCCAATATTCAGGGTTAATTTCCTTTAGGATTGACTGGTTTGATATCCTTGCAGTCCGAGGGACTCTCAAGAGTCTTCTCCAGCACCACAATTAGAAAGTATCAATTCTTCAGTGCTCAGCTTTCTTTATGGTCCAACTCACATTAGTACATGACTGCTAGAAAAACCATAGTAATAATATTACTACTTAAATTAATATTAAATTAATAATATTACTACCTAAAATAATAATATTACTTTAACTCTTAAGTGACCCTAAGTAGATTTCTAGAACATTAGGAATATAATTGGCCCTCCTTATCATTGAGCTGCCCATCTGTGGATTCAATCAACTGTAGAATGGAAAAATCAACTATAATAGGCTGTTTTGCCTAAGGGACTCAAGATTCTGAGGATTTTGCTATCCAAAGGTCTCCTGGAACAGACCTTCCTTTACCAAAGAAAAACTATATATGAAATTAGTAAGGCTAGAGATAGAGCAAACAAGGGAATACTATGAGAAGCTACATGCCAACAAACTGGACAACCTAGAAGAAATGGACAACTTTCTAGACACATACAATGTACCAGGACTAAGTCAAGAAGAAATAGACAATTTGAGCAGATCAATCACTAGTAGTAAAATTGAATTTGTAATAAAAAACAATAACAAAAACAATAACAAAACATCCCAACAAACAAAAGTCCAGGACTGGAAGACCTCACAGGGGGACTCTATAAAGCATATAAAGAAGAACTTATACTTGTCCTTTTCAAACTATTCAAGAAAGTTGAAGAGGATGAATCACCCCCAAATTTGTTCTGAGGACATTACCTTGATATCAAAACCTGAAAAAAACAACCAAAAGTATAAAATTATAGGCCAATATTTTGATAAATATAGATGCAAATCCTCAATGAAATATCAGCCACAAACAAACAAATTTTTTCCTAGTAACCATCATATTTCTCCTCTTTGACCTATCAGCAAACTGAATCCAACTTGTGTGAATACAAGAAGGCTACTGTAAGGAATTAGATGCAAAAGAAGGCTTTTGAGTCAGCATACTATCAGACAACACATTGAAATCATCATTAAATCGCAATAATAACATTTTTAAAGAGCAGTTGTGAAGAATTAACAGCAAAAGGCATATGGAAAACTTTAGAAAATACAAAGTCCTGAACTGACAGTAGAGGCCACACTCATTTAGTTCAGAAACTGCTCATCTATCCCAGTGTTTGCAAATGTGGAGTGGCATCAAATATTCTCATTGAGTTTTTCAATTCTATTGACGATTTCTAGATCATATATATATATATATGTATATATATATAGGCATTTTTCATTGTAGTATCTGAACTCCCAAATTATCTTCTCCATCAAATCAGATTTAGAAGATCTATAAATATATTTGAAAAGTAGAAACTAAATTTGGACTAAAGCTGAAGCCTTTATTGTTGGTAATTTTTACTAATTGCTACTAATTAATTTTAGTTAAAGACTTTTGAGAAAATGCCAGAGAAAAATAAAAAGAGAATATGTCTGTTGGCTAGTGACAATAATAGTGAAATATGATGAGTACCAAATTCTACTTAAAAAAATACAATGTGAAAAGCATAAAGGGGAGTCTTGTGGAAATAGAAGTAGACTCATAATTCAATGTTTCTAGGATGAATAAAGAAACAGATTAAGTGATTTTTTTTTAAAGCTAGGAAGAAAATTGTAGGGTCTCTAAGAAATAATTTATCTATGTACAACTCTGCATAAGATTTGTCTGAGCTTTTGATCTTGAGTAATAAAGTAATTGTTGGATAAAAAGAGATAGCATAACGAAATTTAAATTCACTACTGCTACTGCTAAGTCACTTCAGTTGTGTCCGACTCTGTGCGACCCCATAGACGCCAGCCCACCAGGCTCTCCCGTCCCTGGGATTCTCCAGGCAAGAACACTGGAGTGGGTTGCCATTTCCTTCTCCAATGCATGGAAGTGAAAAGTGAAAGTGAAGTCGCTCAGTCGTGTCCGACCCTCAGCGACCCCATGGACTGCACCCTTCCAGGCTCCCCCGTCCATGGGATTTTCCAGGCAAGAGTACTGGAGTGGGTTGCCATAAATTCACTATCAAGTCTGAAAAGTAAATTAAAACACACTTGAGAGTTTTATAATGAAAACAAGTAATTTCTTATTCTAAAAATGATAATTTGATAAGCAATCATTGTTTTTAATAAAATAAAATGGCTGAGAATTTTAATATATAAAATTAAACCAGACCATCAATCAATGATACAATACACTCAAGTTTTTAATATTAAGATCAATAAGCAAAATCGCATTCTATAAACTTGGGTAATAATCTCAACAGAATAAGACATGAAGAAAATATGATTATTTTATGAAATTTTGTTTTCACTTGTCTTTGGTATTTATTCTTCTGGACAAATAGTTTTATTTCTAAAGAACAGGTGTAAAAGGACTTGTGGCTGTTTTTACATTTTATATGACTTGAAGTGAACTAACAAAGCCAGGTTATCAGACATATTCAACGGTATAGCTTTTCCCGAATTCAATAGGAACGGACATGTTGTTAGTGATTTCTTGTTAAACAAATGCCACTCTCTTTGCTGTGACATTTTACTCATTCTTTAATTAAGTAATACATGTAGCAACAGAGAGGGATAATTATCCCTCTATTAATTTGAATTAGTTTCATGCTCCGAGAGACATCTAAAATCCTATGCTAGCATGTCTTGTCTTTCCTTTTTAAGGTAAGTAATAGAATTAATTACTCTTTTGGAAATGCAAATAATATTTAAACAACATACGTACTTTTGTTATTTCTCTTATAAATTAAACAAATATTAAACTATATTTAAATATATATGTAAATTATTCAGTATATTACTTAAAATAATTATAATTTTCTCTGTCTTCAAGAAAGTGGGTGAAAGTTAATTGCTTATTAGAGGACTGAGAGGATACATTTTAAACTGAAATCATGCTAATACATTCACAGAGGTAATACAGAGTTTATATTTACGACATATACTAAATTACTGTGGGTTTGTGTTGATAACAAATAAAAAGTGTGCATATAGGTATATAAACAGGTTTGACTAAAATCAAACTCCGGTGGCTCATGAACGCCATGTCTCAACACACTTCTCTCAACTCTGAAAAAAGTTGGAGAATGATTCAGTTTCCTACATGAACCTCAAACCATGCTATACAACATGGGCTTCAAAATTTACTGTTTCAGAGGACATTTGACAAGTGGCACCGGAGAATGAAGGAAATGCAGTCTAGCAAGCACTGGATTTGAGCGGCCACATGCCTGAGAAGAGAAGCAATCGATGCTGTGTGCAGAGAGCAGCTCCAGGAACAAGCTGTGTGCCTCTGTGTCTGAGGAAATCAGTCTTCATTTGAAAACATAAAGATGTTTAAATAAATGTGCAACTTTGGAGAACACACCATCTAGCAAATCAACATCTATTTAGAAATTCAAGAGAAAGGGAAAGAGAATGTTTGAAAGTGCAATGCCTTATCCACTTTGAAGTCTTGTGATCCAACATCTACAGAGAAAAATGAAATAGAATACCCACAACTTACATAATGTTCATCAGTGGTTGCCAGGGACAGGCAAAGGGATGTCAGTGCAGGAGGAATTTGAGGAGACTTTGGGGGAAGATGGATGTAAATATGTAGATTTAAATAATAAATGTAGATATAGCTACTCAATATCTTGATTGTATTGATCATGTGTTATACATATGTCAAACTTCATTATGTGCACATTGAATTCATGCAGCTTATTGTATATCATTTATACCTCAATAAGGCTTAGTGAAAGTAGGAAAACAAATAGACAAACAATTATCCTTTGAGAAGCGCACATAGGAAGCAGAAGAGAAGAGGATTTTGTCCTCAGAAGAGAAGCAGGTTTTTGTTAGAGAAGGAAGATAAAAGGGATGCCCAGAGAAAATACTATAGGGACCATTCTGAGAGAATGTATGGTGGAAACAGTTCAGGAATTTGACACCAAATATATGTCTCTCTTTTTCTTTCTAGCATTAATTTTGAAATTAAAACATCACAAATAGAAAGCTGAAATATACATAAAAGACCATATGGTTTGATTATTCATTTTTCATATGCACTGAAAAATACTTGTTAAAAATTGTTGCTACATAGTGATACTCATGATGATTGATATGATTACAAAGGAAAAGAAAAACATAGAGGTGTTAATTGGGAAGTAAAGTCAAATAGTCATCTCATTATAAAAGAATAATTTTTATAGCAGGAGTTATCCATATACATTTTGATAGGAGTGTAAAGCTCCCAATACATCAGAAATTTTGTGTTTGAAATTGACTAACCAAACAATTTAAATTTTAAAGGAAATTAAATCTTTGTAATTGAAAACCACACATTTTTAACTTAAAAAGGCAAAGTAATGTTCATCATGAAGCCATCTGATGAGTATTCAAGGCCAGAGGACTGTGGGGATTCATTTCATGTAATGGATATTTTATAGACAATTTTATTTTCTTTCAATGCCTTTATGAGAGATTTTTCATTTTTCATTTCCCTTCATGTCAGTTAGTCAGAAAGTCATTAAATGAATATGTAATGATTCCTGATTAATATTTTAAGGCTCTAAATATTTTAACAATTCTGACAGAGCTATAAAACAACTTCTAATTGCATGACATGTAAAGAACAGGAAAAGGTATAGAGGAAGGAAAACAGTATTCGATAAATTTCAGAACTATAAATTTAAATTACAGTCATAAATTACTGAAATAATATCACACTATGCACTGAAACATAACAGTCACTGGTAAAATATTACTAAAGAATCACTGTGTGATAAATGTTACACTATGTTTCTATTAACATAGAAACATTAAATGAAGTCATTGATATAGGAACAAATCCTGGTGTTACTTGGGCTCACACACTGTTCAATACACAGAAATAATTTTCTATATATTTATCATTAAATAAAATACATATAAAATGTGTAATAAGTAATAACTGGAAGATCTATTTTGGTTTAAAACATATCTTGATTGATTTGCATTTACTAAAGCTTCCCAGGTGTCTCAGTGGTAAAGAATCTCCTGCCAGTGCAGCAGACGTGGGTTTGATGCCTGGGTTGGGAAGATTCCCTGAAGAATGAAATGGCAACACATTCCAATATTCTTGCCTGGAAATTCCATGGATGGAGGAGCATGGTGGGCTGTAGTCCCTGGAGGTTGCAGAGTCAAAGACTAAATACATGTAGATGCGCGTACACACACACACACATGCAAGTGGTGTAAAATATCTATGAATATTTGAACTGCTCAGTTCAGTTACTCAGTCGTGTCCGACTCTGAGAACCCATGAACTGCAGCACGCCAGGTCTCCCTGTCCATCACCAACTCCCGGAGTCCACTCAAACCCATGTCCATAGAGTTGGTGATGCCATCCAACCACCTCATCCTCTATTGTCCCCTTCTCCTCCTGCCCTCAATCTTTCCTAGCATCAGGGTCTTTTCAAATGAGTCAGCTTATCACATCAGGTGCAGGTGGCCGAAATATTGCAGTTTCAGCTTCAATATCAATCCTTCCAATGAACACCCAGGACTGATTTCCTTTAAGATGGACTGGTTGGATCTCCTGGGACTCTCAAGAGTCTTCTCCAACACCACAGTTCAAAAGCATCAATTCTTTGGTGCTCAGCTTTCTTTATAGTCCAAGTCTCACATCCATACATGACTACTGGAAAAACCATAGGCTTCACTAGACAGACTTTTGTTGACAAAGTGATGTCTCTGCTTTTTAACATGCTGTCTAGATTGATCATAACTTTCCTTCCAAAGAATAAGTGTTTTAATTCCATGGCTGCAGTCACCATCTGCAGTGATTTTGGAGCCCCCCCCAAAAAGTAAAGTCAGCCAATGCTTCCACTATTTTCCCATCTTTTTGCCATGAGGTGATGGGATCAGATGCCATGATCTTAGTTTTCTGAATGTTGAGTTTTAAGCCAACTTTTCCACTACTCTCTTTCAGTGTCATCAAGAAGCTCTTTAGTTCCTCTTCACTTACTGCCATAAGGGTGGTTTTAGAAAAGTGTAATAACACACAAAGTCCCACATGAGTCACTTAGCATAATGGTTGAGACCACATGCATCGTGCGGATTGCCAATGTTCAAGTTTTATTTCTATGAATTTAAATCTTAAAACAGGGGCAAATTAAAACTTCCTTTGCCTTTGTTTCCTATCTATTATATAGTAATAAAAGTACTTTCCTGAGAGAATTGTTGAGAGGATAGAATGGTTAACAAAAAGCATAAATACATTCTCAGTTTATATAACCCTTAACCACTTTTTTCACAGAGGCGCTATTATCTCTGGACTTTGAATCCTCTGAGATGTATGGAAAAACAGCGGCAGGGGTAGGGGATTGTTGGGGCAATAATAAACTATGTCTGAGTTCTTCCAACGTAGGAAGGAAGATCCAGGATGAGACAAGATGAATTTAACCTCGATCCTTTATTTATAAATGCATTTTTACCTAGCGCTGTCCAAAGTTTGATTACAGTTGCTGGAGAGCAGCTAGTCGGTTTATCACAAGATTCATGTAAGGATTTATCTAAGAAAATGAAACTGTGAAACCATACTAATCATGCTTTAATACATGCTCTTGTTTTTGGTAGAGATTGTTAAAAAGATTATTCAGCAAATTTTTATTTATTAAAAGAAATATTTTTAGTAGTAGGGTTCTTGATTTATTTTACAGTGTTTATGTGTCAACTGCATTATAAATAAAGCATGAATAAATGTTCATTTTAGTTTAGCATGATAATTTAAGCTCTGTATGTAAATGTTTTTCTCAGAGGAATAAATGTAATAAGAAGCAAATTATGGACAGTTAAAATAGATAATACATGTTTGCTGCTCTTTATTAGTTTAATATATTTCCAGTAAACTACTTAGTTTAAATAATTTTCAAAATTTTATTAATAATCCATTGGACTCTGTGAGAGAGGGAGAGGGTGGGATGATTTGGGAGAATGGCATTAAAATATGTATAATATCATATAAGAAATGGATCGCCAGTCTATGTTCGATGCAGGATACAGGATGCTTGGGGCTGGTGCACTGGGATGACCCAGAGAGAGGGTATGGAGAGGGAGGTGGAAGGGGGCTTCAGGATTGGGAACACGTGTATACCCGTGGCAGATTCATGTTGATGTATGGCAAAACCAATACACTATTGTAAAGTAAAATAAACTAAAATAAAAAAATAAAATAAATAAAATAAAATGATTAAGGATCATGTATGGTAACCGAAGTGTCCTAAGACATTGTGTACTAGGTAGTGGAAATGTAATAAAAAAAAAAAAAGAAGTATGAGTGCTGATCTAGTGTCTTTACCAGTATATACTCAAGTTACTATTGCATTAATAATCTGCTTTCAGCTTTTCTTGATTGCTTCCAGTATAGTCTTTTCCTATCATATCCTTAATATGGCTTGAAACTGCCCTACATCTCAGGGAATCGTGAGAGATCCTTTCCTTGATGATGATTCGTCTCTAAAGATGAAGATGCCCTGATCAGGCTACACTCATACTAGTTTGGAGACAGCAAGTTTAAAATAAAACATACAATGCTCTTGGAAAGGAGAAATGATAGTCAACTCTTTCTCCCAATAAATGAGAATAAAAAATATACCATGTGAGGAAAAAAAAATTGCTTTGCAACAGTTATCTACACTTAACTACAATGCTTAAACCTGGCGGCCATGTGAGCATGCTGAGTCTCTTCAGTTGTGTCCAACTCTTTGTGACTCTATGGACTGTAGCCTGCCAGTCTCCTCTGACCATGGGATTCTCCAGGCAAGAATACAGTGTGGGTTGCCATGCCCTCCTCCAGGGGACCTTCCCAACCAGATCGAATCCAGGTCTCCCACATTGCAGGTGGCTTCTTTACCATCTGTGCCACCACAGAAGCCCAGGGAATTTAATTGCATGTTTATCTAATTTTAATGAGCAAATATTTACTGGATCATGAACTGTTATTTACTAAGACACTGTGCTTGGTAATCTGATATAAATGCAAATGAGTAAAACATAGTTTTAGCCCACTAGGAATTTGTAATCTACTGATAAAGACTCAGTTGTTAAATAATGGGGGAAAAATAGCACTGAGGTTAATATTTACCGAAAATACAAGATTAAAGAGAACTAGCTTAATGCAGATTATGTGAAAGCAGTGTTGCCAGATTTAACATATAAAATCACAACCTAAGTGTCCAGTTAAATTTAAAATTTCAGAAAAACAACAAATATTTTAAGTACTAGTATGTTTCATGGGGTAGCCTGGTGGCTCAACTGTAAAAAGAAACTGCCTACAATGCATGGAGGTGGGGAAGGGGAGGGTTTGATCACTGGGTTGGGAAGATCCACTGGAGGAGAGCAAGGCAACCCACTCCAGTATTCTTGCCTGGAGAATCCATGAACAGAGAAGCCTGAAGGGCAACAGTTCACCAGGTCTCAAGGAGCTGGTCACGACTGAAGTGACTTAGCACCTCACATACACATATTTCATGGGCTATAACACGGATGAGAACTTATTGTTTTGAATTAATACTTTTTACAGAATAAAAAAAAAGTGATCTGTAAGTAATTTTTACAGTTCTTACCAAAGGTGGATAAGTATAAGTTACTTCAACTCATGTTCATTGAGTCAATGATACCATCAAAACATTCTCCCTCTTGCTTTTATCAAATTACATAGATTATGTTACAAATGATATATGAATTCCTAGAAATTACTTGCTGTGAAAGTATTAAGATGTTGAATATTCATTATATTTTAATAATTTAATATATATTTCAACATTAACTTTGAATAAATTTAATAAAATTAAAAACTTTCAGATTTAACCTTGAATTCTATTTATCCTTAAAAATCTAAGTTAATTTCATCTGGCAATATGGCAAATTTTGTTTTGTCAAATAACTTTGAAAGAAAAACAAAAGTTTAACAAATCTACTGCAAGAATAACAATATACTTTTATTTTTTATTTATTTATTTTTGGTTATACTTTTATTTTTAAATAGAGATTCTTAGGAAAACAAATTGAAAAAAAACATTTAACTTATGGAAAGCAGTTACATCACCTTCTGTGACAGGTGTAATTCAAAATTTAAGAAATCTAAAAAATTTATATAAGAAAATCTTGGGTCATTTCTTGAATGTGCATTTTTTAAGTTGCTTCTTTTGATTGTGTTATCCCTATGGCAGGGAGTTGACATTACTCTAATTAGTTCAAGAGTAATAGCATTATTTCTTTTAAAGATTATTATGAGAACAGAAATGTCATTTTAGAAAGTTAAACAGAGAAAGGTAGCTGCATATACCTATTCTTTCATGAACTATTAAACTGAACCAATCACCATAGAATTTTATCAACTTTAATTTAAGTAGATGGTATCTGTTAATGAACATCATTCCTTCTAAAATGTAAAACTGATATCACTTTAATGTATCAGTTTTTCTCAAGATGAACTCAAAACCCAGTATCATATTTTTTATCAAATAGCAATACACCCTGGTCTCTTCTAGAAAGCTAATCATTAACATCTTTTTTAAATAAACAATGAACTAGTTACAGTGCCTTGAATGTACATATAATGATGCTTCTTACTTTCCTTGGAATTTCCTTTCACAATTCCTTCATATTTGTACCAAACTCTCATTGAATCTTCAAAACAGTACCCAGAGGTTGCTTTCATGCAGCTGTCTAGTCAGCCATTCATTCAGCAAATACTAAGAGCATTCTTTGGCTGTGTGAATCACCACAAATTGAGGAAAATTCTTCAAGAGATGGAAATACCAGACCACCTGAGCTGCCTCCTGAAAAATCTGTATGCAGGTCAAGAAGGAACAGTTAGAACTAGACATGGAACAACAGATTGTTTCCAAATTGGGAAAGGAGTGTGTCAAAGCTGTTTATTGTCACCCTGCTTATTTAACTTATATGCAGAGTACTTCATAAGAAATGCTGGGCTGGATGAAGCACAAGCTGGGATCAAGATTGCTAGGAGAAATATCAGTAACCTCAGATATGTAAATAAAACCACCCTTATTACAGAAAGTGGAGGAACTAATGAGTCTCTTGATGAAAGTGAAAGAGGAGAGTGAAAAAGTTGGCTTAAAGCTCAACATTCAGAAAACAAAGATCATGGCATCTGGCCTCATCACCTCATGGCAAATAGATGGGGAAACAATGAAAGACTTCATTTTTGGGGGCTCCAAAATCAATGCAGATTGTGATTGTGGCCATGAAATTAAGATGTGCTTGCTCCTTGGAAGAAAAGCTATGACCAACCTAGACAGCATATTAAAAAGCAGAGACATTACTTTGCCAACAAAGCTCTGTCTAGTCACAGCTCTGGTTTTCCAGTAGTCATGTATGGTTGTGAGAGTTTAACTATAAAGAAAGCTGAGTCCCAAAAATTTGATGCTTGTGAACAGTGATGTTGGAGAAGACTCTTGATAGTCCCTTGGACTGCAAGGAGATCAAACCAGTCAATCCTAAAGGAAATCAATCCTGAATACCCATTGGGAGGACTGATGCTGAAGCTGAAGCTCCAATACTATGGCCACCTGATGCGAAGAACTGACTCATTGGAAAAGACTCTGAAGCTAGAAAAGATTGAAGGTGGGAGGAGAAGGGAAAGACAGAGGATGAGATGGTTGGATGGCATCACCAACTTGATGGACATGAGTTTGAGTAAGCTCCAGGAGTTGATGATGGGGAGGGAAGCCTGGGATGATGTGGTGTGATGCAGTCCATGGGGTCGCAGAGAGTTGGACATGACTGAGCTCCTGAATTGAGAGCATTCTATATTCAAAGGTCTAGGGGCTGAATTGGTTAACAAAATTAGGTCAAGTCCTTGCTTTCACAAATGTTTCCTGCTAGTGCAGAGAGATGACAAAGATTAAAGATGTCAAGTATTACCTATGAAGAAAAATAAAAAGGAATTAGGAACAAAGTGAAAGGCATTTCATATAACATAGTCAAGGGTAGTCTCTCTGATGAGTAGAGTGTTGCACAGCAAACTAAATACAGTAAGTCCCCTTCATTGGAGCCTTCAAGATGTGAACTTTCAAAAATGTGAGCATGCAACTCCTTCTGGCAAGGAACCGGAACCTATGCCATCACTGTCAGGCATAAATGAAGTTGCAGCTTGCCGCCTGTCTCCTATTGCTGACGATCCTTCAGCTCTATCATCTCCCACCTCCTCTCCCACCTCGTCAGTGACTCTTTCTGCATGTTCACTTGATGCCAGATACTCAAGTCAGCTGTTGTACTGTACTACCATACTTTTCAAGGCAATGAACCATTTGGTTAAAAATGTTTATTTTTTGTTTGCTTTTTGTGTATTATTTTGATTATATTACAGTACAGTACTATACAGCTGATTGTATTAGCTGGGTACCTAGGCTAATTTTGTTGGACTTTGGAACAAATTGGACTTATCAATGCAGTCTTGGAATAGAACTCATTTGTATGTACAGGAATTACTGTGATGTGTGAACATGTAACTGGATTTGGGGATGAGAACATCAAAGCACAAAGAGCAGCCAGTACTTAGATCTGGAGAAAGATCAGCACAGGGAAGGGCTAGGAACAGAGTCAGTGTGACTGAGTTGAGAGGATCGAGACAGGAGATGGAAGATCACATCAAATGACCATGGTTAAAGCATTCCTGGTCCCACCCCAGCCTTCCCCAACTGCTAGTGCATTTTCTCCTATTGCTCTCACAGAACCCTGCACCATACCAACCTCAGTGGCAGAATGACTTGTCTTTTGGTCCCAGAAATGCAGGTCCTGCACTTGTCTTCTATTATATTCTCGGCTCTTAAGTTCCATTTTGTATTTCAGATCTTGCCACATTAGCCACATTTATTGAACATTTTTAACTAACCATCATTTTCTGCAACATATCATTTTGAGTCATGTGGAGAAACAATACTGCTGCAGGTTTTTTTATCCTTAAGGATGGCTGCCATTCATGTTTTCTTCAGTGAGATATTATGTAAAGAAAGTTTTTCTTAGTTTCAGGTAGGTGATGCACTGTCAGGGGATGTTCAACTTTAAGGAATCCAATATGTTGCACTTTTCTTCCTTTGTGTGCCATTTCTCAAGGATTCTCTGTTCGTTATCAGTTCCTATTCTGGGAACAAGTAGAGCTGCATGCAGTTCTCAGGACTGAGATCATGGGAAAGGGTACCTGCTTGGATTCCTTTCAGTAACTCCCTTCAGTGACTCTTTTCAGCATCAGCGACCTTGTATGTATTAGACTATCCATTTTGTTGCAACTGATGGAATTTCATTGTTTGTAATAGCTGAGTAATCATTTTACTAAAGATATATAAGCCTGCATTTCTGCTAATAAAATACCCTTGCTCCACTAGAGACTTGGGTCCCCTGCATCCTTCTTTCTGTCTTCATTCTCTTTGGAGCATGGAAACCTGCCGAGCTCCCTCTCTTGCTCAGGCTTTCAAGACCTCCTTGAGAGGATGTCCTGTGCCTTTGTCAGCGGTGCAAGTCCTGTGCATGGGCTTTATTGGTATTCCACATAACCCGAGAGATACTGCGCGCTCTCTCTCTTTTTCTCTCTTTCTTTCCATTGACTCCAGTCCACCAGGTTCTAGTCTGTACTAAAGACCAACAGTGCACACCAAAAAAATGGCATGGAAGTTGGAAAAAGAATTATCCCCTTCAACTGACTTTCAAGATGGGGTCCTGGGAGAAGTAGCAGCTCAGAAGAGCATCCCGGGATTCCTGAGGGCTAGAAATGGCCTTTCTAAGCCCTATGTTTGTGTATACAGTCTTTGTAGAGGAATGGTCAAGCACCCTGAGCAGACTGTGCAATTCTGGAAGTCTGTAATGTATCTTATATTTTGTTCCCCCAACTATGAACTGACAATATCTCACACACAATATTCCTTTGCATTGTTCCTTCTCTTGTCCAGGTCCCAGCCCTACATTAATTCACTTGATAGCAATCAAAGTGCTATGTAAAATATAGCTCATTATGTCACCTCTCCCCCAGGATTAAGATTTCTTGGTTTATATTTGCACTTTAATAAAATCTAGAATTCTTATCCTGCTTTTCAAACCTTCCATGACCTAGTCTGGGCCTATCATGCTTCAACCAAACTGGACATTTTTATTTCCATAAACTGACTGAACTTTATGGAAACTTAGGGCCCATCTACTAACCATTTCTTTTTCTTTTACCAAGAATCTTCTTGCCCTTAAAATTTTAAGGCCATATAATTTTGTCCTTCAGATTTCCACTTCATAGTGTTTTTCTTTACAATAATAAGAGACAGTCACCCAGTGACTTCGATCCTATATCTCATTTTAATTCTCTGCATGAAGGTTTTAACAACTTGATATTTTTTTGTTATTTTTAAATTCACACCTTGTGACAGAGACCATATTAATGAAAGAAAAGTTGGTATTGATCCTCACTCCAGTATTCCTGCCTGGAGAATCCCAGCGAACAGGGGACCCTTGTGGGCTACCATCCAATGGGTTGCAAAAAGTTGGACATGACTGAGCAACTATCACTCATTCATTTTATTTTTTGGCTGGGACAGTGTCTACCATAGAGTGTATCAACAGGATAACCAAATCAGTGTTGAATATCTGAATGAGTTGCAGGGCACATGGTAGTTAAAAGGCAAGAGACAGATGAACATTGCTATAAAGTTGAACATTTATAAAACATTTATAAAGTTCTCACATGCAATGAATAAAATCACCACAAATGACTGAAGTATGGGAAACTAAGGAAGGGTAAGTTTCATAATCTTATGAAAGATTATGGCTAACAGATCCATTTTAGGTTATGATGAATGTGAAAACATGTTTCTGTTGGTCCTAATCTCTCTTAGTGCTGATTTGAAGTAGTTTGCTAAATCCTATGGTCTGGGAAGTGAGAGAAAATCTTTGTGAAGGAAGATTTCTGGCTGATTCTCCACAGCAGTGATTCTGACAGTATCCTTAAGCTGATGAGAATAGATGTTGTGAGTTTGGTGATATCTTCACATATCTCCATTGACAATTTCAGAGGCCAAATCGACAGGGCAGTTAGGAAAATGAATAAAACTACTTTTCCTTATGATAAATTATCATCTACAAGTATCTTGACATGTTTTAAAACCTATTGCACATTTCTAATTATAGAGGAATATTTTCCAACTGTGAAACATTCATCTACTAGTATGTATTACATTTGAAGTGTGGAACTTCTGAGGGAATTAAAATCACTAGGAGAAAAAGTGCTAAAGTTATTAAGCCTGTTTCAGGTAAACCACAAGCTGTTCTAAATCTGAAGCCCGTCTTTTTTATTTTTTTTTAATAATTTCAACATTGATTTTATTCAAAGGGGATTTATATGTATGTCCAAGTAATTTGTTAGATTTGAAATGTTCACGAACTTTCACAAGTGACCTAAGCTTGAACTTTTATTTGTAGTTTAGCCTTGCTAGAAGAAAGGCAGCTCTCTTTCTCAGAAATAATAAAAAGAACAGAGATGAAAGAAAGACCTATGGCTAATTCATTCACTGATATGTGGAATGAGGTTTAGAGAAGGAAAGATAACTTTTTGACAGAGGCTGGCTTTGGGGATTTGTCAAAGTCACCATGTCTGAAGGACATAAGTTCAGACATGGTTTGGCTAATAATTAACTGGGTGATAATCAAAGATGGTTGCTCCTTCACTATGAAGGAGCTAAAAATTTAGAATCTGAAATATAATTCTATGTATGATTCTGTCCATGATATGGAAACATTCCAATTAGCGCAAACGTGAAAGCTATACTAATAAGACAGTATAGGAAACAGGTAGTTTGATTGGCTATAGATAGATTTGCGACCTTGCAGATACAGACAAAGAAACTAGAGAAAAGCAAGTTTATGGTTTAGGTCAGTATTGGGGTGTAGGGAACGCTGTGATTGATTGTCTTAGAGTTCAAGGCTATCCCTGAAGTTCATGAGAACAGAAAGTCATGAAGGAAACAAACCATATTGACCAAGTTCTTAAGTATCAACTCTAATTCTCCACTTTTATAAATTACTATCACTGTAACTGGAATATACTTCCTGAAGGTTAGGATTGACAATAGGTGTTAAAACTGTAAAAAAAAAAGTACATAGTGCCTTTGGATGTAGCAATTCCACTTTTTAGAATATACTTTTGATTTCAGTCTTTATTGAAAATAATGCAAAATAGATGATTTATTAAATCATTTTATATGTAAATAATTATTAATGTTGGTTTTTGATCATTAAGTATCATAAAATTAAGGTGAATCAAGTTAGTTTCCATAGAAATTTGTTCTTGAAGTAATAAATAGTAAAAAAGTAAAAATGAATGAAATTAAAAAATAATAGAAAGGAGAGATAATAGAAGTCCCCCTTTTTAATTTAATGGGATTTAATGAATTAATGAAAGAGGATAGTTAAGTGAGATTACTTGAATAAGGACACTCAATAGATTAATATTACCTCTTGGTTTAAATATATTTTTAAGATTCCTTGGTTCATACATTCCATTTTTCTTGCCTTAACTACATCAGCAGTGCCAAGTCTGATTTCCAGTTTCAATGGCTTTGAAGTATTATAAAATAATCTGAAAAGTATCTATGAAGTCAATTAGGAGCATAATCCTGTAGACTTTGTTATTTTTTCGCATGCAAGCCATGTGTGCTAATTTGCTTTGGTTGTGTCCAACTCTATGCGATCCCATGCTCTATAGCCCGCCAGGCTCCTCTGCTCATGGAATTCACAAGGCAAGAAACTGGAGTGGGTTGCCTGTGCCCTGCCCCAGGGGATCTTCCCTGCCCAAGTATCAAATCCACGTCTCTTACCTCTCCTGCATGGTTCAGTGGGTTCTTTATCACCAGCACCACTATATTTTAAGATTTTCTTATAGATACCTAATTTAGTAGCAATTTTATTGACTAAATTTATAAATATTTATGATATTAAAGTAGTTTTTAAAGAGACAAAATACTCTGTACGCATAGATCATGAGTTTGCTACCATTTAATTAAAGCGTGTAATGGTAGTAACTGGGTGATTAAATAGCCAGCTTTAGGAGCATACACAACGTTTCTTGGTAAGAATACACTCAACTAGTGGAAGGAAAAAACACAGTTGTACCAGAAGGAAAATTACTGTTAGAGAATCCTAGTAAAGATTTGTTATAGAAGCTTGAAAGAGCATTAGTTTACCTAAGACTTGGTTGAATTTAATTAGGGAGAAAGTGATTCAGCTGAAATTATCATTAAATAAAACAAAGAGTAACATTAGCTTCTTGTGCCTCTGAAGATAAGAAGCCATATCATATAACTTTCTTTACTGCTTACCTTTATGTTATCTTGCTTGCAAAAGCAAGATCACGAACACTAGGAAGTAAAACATTATAGTTGGCACCTGTTATGAGTAACAGTTGTCTTCGCTTTCTTATAGTAACAGGCATTTATAAAGAAAATTGTTGTTTGGTTTTATTTCCAAGTTTCCCAAGATAACATGATCATAAACTTAAAGAAATTTCCTATCAAGTTTATTAAAATATATCATGGGAAAAATAGGAGCATTAACAATGAAAGGAATGAGAATGAATTTCTGTTTATCCACAGGAAAGTTTATGAAAAAATGAATAATTGAAACTATTACATAGAGTGATCATGAAGATTAAACATGGTATTATATAAAATGGTTCCAGTGAGATGAGTTAAAAGGCACTTGAAATGAGGAAAGCATTATTGATTTTTGAGAGATCAACTATAAAATGAATGCATGATAGAGCTGAGAAGTAATGCTGAGTCACCTTAAAGAGATTAAGTACCTTCCGGGTCAGCAAAACCTTCTTGTAATATGATTTAATTTATTGAGAAAGCCAAGGTTTTAATACATGTACCGTATCTAATGTAAGGTTTCTCTCATTTAAGTAATAGATTAAGACTTTTTGAAAACTCAAATAGCCAAAACAAGAAAGACAATCAAAGGGTATCCAAGCATTAATTTAAATACATCGTTAAAATACTTAAATCTAGATTTAATGTAAACCAATTATGATTATAGTTCCTTTAAATCAAACAAAACAACTTCAAACTAAGCAGTCAAACATGAAACAAAGCAAAAAGATAAAAAGAAATGTTTGTAAACACTTTTTGAACAACTATATTTGATCCATTTAACATGGCATGGAGTTAGCCTTTCCACACTCCTCCCTCCAAGAATAACTATTAGGATTCCATATACAGGAAGTTGGATTTCTATATATGCTTTCTTAGAGAATAAGAATACACAAGTCAGGGCCATCCTAATGTCTTCTCTGCTTGTGATCACTGTAAAACTGTTCTACAATAATAGCTTATGTTTATTTCAAGAGTCTACTTGTTCCATAAAAATATTACATCAGTCCCAACTACAATGTGGCTTCTCTGATGGCTCAGCAGTAAAGAATCTGCCTGCAATGCAGTAGACACAAGAGACATGGGTTCAATCCCTGGGACAAGAAGATCCCCTGGATAAGGAATTGGTGACCTCCTCCTGTAGGCTTCACTGGGAAATCATTTGGACAGAGGAGCCCATGGGGTCATAAGAGTCGGAATTATTGACTAACCTACCACCACCACCCAACTAAAATAATCCTGACTATATTTTTGCATCTTTTTACTTCTTAACACCCTTATAGTATGGTTTAAAAAGAGATGTAAACTATATTCACCCTTGGAATATTCAGCAGTAATTTCAGCCTGATTATTAAACTCAATCTTAAAATCCGTCTTTCAGATATGTGAAAAAGGAGAGATATGTAATATTACTTAAATTGTCAATTAGCTTTCATTAAGATATAAAGCATATATTACACATTTTAAAATAAGTACTGCAAATTAATAAAATATTGGTTGTTATCAAAGTTAGCTTTAAAATTTTGATACAGTTTACTATCTGTGTTAATGTACATATTGCAGTTATCCTCTTTAAAATGTAGTTATTTCACCTGCAAAATGGGAATAGTGAGAATATAATAATACTATCCTTTGGTGACCTAAGAGAAAATGGAAGGTAATGAGAAAATGGTTTTTCCAGTAGTCATGTATGGATATGAGAGTTGGACTATAAAGAAAGCTGAGTGCCAAAGAAATGATGTTTTTGAACTCCGCAGTTAGACAAGACTCTTGAGAGTCTCTTGGACAGCAAGGAGATCCAACCAGTTCATCCTAAAGGAAATCAGTCCTGAATATTCAAAGGAAAGACTGATGTTGAAGCTGAAACTCCAATACTGTGGCCACCTGATATGAAGAACTGACTGATTGGAAAAGACCCTGATGCTGGGAAAGATTGAAGGCAGGAGGAGAAGGGGATGACAGAGGATGAGATGGTTGGATGGCAAACCAACTCAATAGACATGAGTTTGAGTAAACTCTGGGAGTTAGTGATGGACAGGAAGGCCTGGAGTGCTATGGGGTCACAAAGAGTTGGACACGACTGAGCGAATGAACTGAACTGAACTGAACTGAATGAGAAAATGAGAAAAAACAGGTTGCTCTTTACTCTATAATCTAATACTCATATTGATGTATTGCATTTTAATTTTCTTTAAATATTTTAACATATTTTGAACTTTAAATATGCTGACTACATGTAGATTTTGCTTTTATTTTCATTTTAAAATCTCATATAGTAAAATATTAAAATTTAAGAAAAGAAAACCATATGACTAGATAGTAGCAAAAGGGACAATTTTAAAAGACAAATTCAAATATAATGAGCACATAGATTCAATAAGTATAAGTACATACCTTTTGAAAAGCTTGAAACAGTCCCTTATTTTGATAGAAAAAATGACTTTATTATTTAGCTTTATTCTTTTATCTTTAAGATATGTTACATTTTGAGATTATATTGATCATCTTGAAAAATTAAAAAAAAAATGCCTAAAACACTGAGAAACCAGCCTTTTCTTAATACATAAACAATGACCAAGTTGAGTATATATTAATCAGTTAAGTATACATCAGTTATGATTTAGAATGGCATCACATCATTTTGCAAATCCAATTTGGAAAGGAATTGCAAATTCAGTTCAGTATAATTTGTATATTCTTCATAATAAGACTTTGAATTTTCTACACTAGGACAACCCAAGCTATTGTTTTACATGTGAAGAATAATTATACAATTATGATTCCTAATTTTAAATGCCTGATTATAAGTTGAGGCTTCCCTGATGGCTCAGTAGGTAAAGAATCCAGCTGTGATGCAGGAGACACCAGAGACTTGGGTTCGATTCTTGGGTCAAGAAGGTTCCCTGGAGGAAGAGATGGCCGCCCACTCCAGTATTGTTGCCTAGAGAATCCAATGGACAGAGGAGCCTGGCCAGCTAAAGTTCATAAGGTTATAAAGATTTGGACATGACTGAGCAATGAATCACAGGCACATAAGTTGGAAAATCTTCAGTTTTCTTTATTTTGTTTAGAAATTAAGAAGCACAAACTAAGTTATCCTAGCATAAGGAAGTAGGCAATTTAAAAACAATAGTTTTGAATGTATTTGAATGAAATGGAACCAAAAATAGAGCCATAATAATGCTTATCTGCTTTCTGAATCTTTGCAAAATGTTTTCTTTCTAAGAGCAAACTTCAGTCATGACAAGAGATAGTCTCCTACACAAAGATACAGTAGTCCCACTGCACTTTTTAGTGCTGGAAAAGATTGAAGGCAGGAGAAGAAGGGGATGACAGAGGATAAGATGGTTGGGTGGACATGAGTTTGAGAGGCTCTGGGAGTTGGTGATGGACAGGGAAGCCTGGTGTGCTGAAGTCCATGGGGTCACAAAGAGTTGGACAGTACTGAGCGACTGAACTGAACTTTTAGTGATCTGAGTACATCTGGGGCATAAAGTTCAGGGAGGAGTGATGCTCATCAATATGGGTTTAATATATAGTTTCTTATTTGAAAAGATTGATAGGAATTTAAATTACCACTTTGGGTAAATGGATAAATAGAGAATTAAGGCTAGAGAAGGGAAGGAAGGTTGGTAGGTCAGATCTGATCATACTCTTTCCTAACACTTGAAATCTCGTGATCTAGGAGATTACATGGTGCCCTTCTGATGAGAAGTTTTCATTCTATGTACCCACTGTGAACCAGCCAAGACTTCTCAGGGCTGTGTTGCAGAGCATGTCTTGTTCATCTCATCTGTCTTCCAAAATCTCCCTTAGTCCAATTCCTTCTTTCTTTTATTATCCACTTGTATTTCTCACCCCAAATCTGTTGTACAGCTAATTAGAGTTTAGCCTCTGCTTACCAGAGAAATGACACTGATACAAAAAAAGAAAGAAAAAAGTCCCTCAGTAAATAAAATATTGAGTGGAGAAATGAATGGATGAATTACTTGGGTTTTAGCTTCACAGTACTGAGTTCATCTGAAACACTCTTTACCTCATTGTTACTTTGGCTACGTGATGCAAAGAGCTGACTCATTGGAAAAGACCCTGATGCTGGGAAAGATTGAGGCTAGGAGAAGGGAGCAACAGAGGATGGGATGGTTGGATGCCATCACTGACTCAATGGACAGGAGTTTGAGCAAACACCCAGAGAAAGTGAAGGACAGGGAAACCTGGCATGCAGCAGTCCGTGGTCACAAAAAACTGGACACAACTTAAGGAGTGAACAACAATGTTACCAAATTGCTATTCTGTTCAGAACCATGTTTCAGTTTATTTACTCAAGCAGTTAGATTGTCTCTTCTGAGTCAAAGTAAGGTACCACATTCCATTACTTTTGAACAGATATTCCAGTACACAGAATTATACGGAGACTAGTTAAATTGGGTGCAAAACAATTCAGGAGCAAATTACAGTACTAAAAGGATTCTTCCCATTACTATAAATATATAATCATTATTCTACTTTTCTTTCAAGTTGATTGACTCTCCTGAGGTTAGTGAGAGAAATTTACATCTTTGTCTTTTTTTGTTAATCTCTGAAGGTAAACTCTACAAAGGCTATTAGCAAATGAAAAAATCTCCTGATTAATTGTTTCTGATGTTGAACAATTAGCAGAAACCAATCATTTGCATTTTAATAACATTGTAACCATCTGTTAAATGAATGCATTAATCTTGATTAGCTTGGTTCCAGACACTTGCAGTTGGGGTTTACTAATGTGTTCACTGATAAGGAGATTTTTTTCAAGTCATGTATAGCTTTAATTTCCACAGTGAAAAGTAACTGAAGAGAATAACGCAAGCTCAACTAACATGCTGATGGTGCCTACACAAGAAAAGCAGAAAATACTGTGAAGAAACAAGAAATTTGGATATAAATAAGCCAATTCAAACTAGAAAAAGCAATGATTTCATTTTTATATTTTATGTTATATAGACCTGAATATAAATCACCAGGTAATGTTTGGCCAGCTACTAATGACATGATAATTTTTTTTCAACTAAAAATATGAAATATACACTTCTAGCCAAAATATTGCCTAAAAGAACTGTGAGAAGTAAAGTAAAATCATTCAATTAGTGGAGAATTACTGTATTACATTAAAATGAAGATTAAAGGAGACATTTAATAAGGTCATTTCCTGCAGGTTTCATTCCTTTCAAGCAGTCTCCTTGTGATTTTAACAGTCTTCATTTTCTTCTGCAGTTCTAGCAAGATGAGCTACCATTGGCTCCTGTATCATATTTAATCGCTAGAGATACACATGCTTATAGCTGTGCACAATATTTTTTTAATTTAAAGTCTCTCCTTCTGTTTCCAAATAATAACAACAAAATCATCCCATGAATAACATCACATGAAGTAGTGAACATGCAGAATAACCTTAAGAGACAGATACAAGTGAGGATTCTTAAAGCTCCTTACTTCTAGTGAAAATGTTACTTAAGATCCTGACAAATTAAGGAAGGAAAAAAAAAATGTGTTTAAAGATTAAAATCAAAGCGGTAAAACACTCTCTGTTGGCAGATGACATTATTGTTTATGGAGAAAATTTAAGAATTCTAAAAAATAATAGCTAGAATTGACAACAGATAATTTTAATCAATGTGAGCAGCAATGAAGTTAATATATGACTAGAAATAGGTCCATTTTTGTATTGTCAGAGTAACATTTAGGGGAAAAAAAAAAAAACAACTATGTAATACTATGTGAGAAGGAAAGTATTTTCAGGGAATGGTGCCCTAACAATATGGCTATTCATGTTAAAACTCAGGTGGCTCTGGATCTTTTCCTCACACTATAGGCAAAAATGAGGTTCAAAAATTCATTGATAGTTTTACGAAAGCTAAACCCATAAAGATTTTAGAAGCAAACATAAGAGAATATCTTCAACATTTGGGAGGGGGGGGGAAATTTTAATCAAAATCAATAACTTAAAATGTCCAGCAATAGAGGAATGGATAAAGAAGATGTGATATATATATGCAATGAATATTATCCATAAAACAGAACAAAATACTGCTGTTTTCAGTGACATGGATAGACCTAGAGAAAGGCAAAATCGTATGATACTGCTTATACATGGAAATTTAAAAAAAAGGTACAAGCAAACCTATTTACAGAGCAGGAATAGAATCACAGCTGTAGAAAATAAAATTATCATTACTTGGGAGAAAAGGGGGAGAAGGGTTAAACTGGGAAATTGAGACTGATTTATACACACTACTATGTATAAAATAGACAGCTAATAAGGACCACTATATAGCAGAGGAGACTCTGCTCAATACTCTGTAACAACTTATATAGGCATGGAATATGGAAAGGAGTGGATTTACATATGTGCTGACTGATTGACTTAGCTGTAGAGCAGAAACTAACACAACATTGTAAATCAACTATACTCCAGTGAAAATTCATTAAAAGTAAAAATCAATAATTTAACTTTATCAACATTATAAATACCTACCAAGATACATTGTTAAAAAATTAATTAGCAAGTCACAGACTAGGAGAAAATTTTAAGCAAAGAATGTGAAAACTGCTGCACTTTTGGTATATTAAGAACTTTGCAATTCAATAATAAAAAGCAACAAACTCAATAAAAATGTTCAGATATCTAGGGACTTCCTAGGTGGCATAGTTGGTAAAGAATCTGCCTGCCAACTCAGGAGACTCAAGAGATGCAGTTTCAATTCTTGGGTCAGGAAGATACTCTGGAGGAGGATACATCAACCCACTCCAGTATTGTTGCCTGGAGGATCCCATGGACAGTGGAGCCTGGTGGGCTACAGTCCATGGGGTCACAAAGAGTTGGACATGACTGAGTAACTGAATATGCATGCAAGCATCTAAGCAGACAATTCATAAAAACCATAATAATAGCCAAAAGCACAGGAAAAAATGCCCTCATCATCATCAGTTATCAAGGATGTGCAATTTAAGTGCACAATTTCATACTAATACATCCCCACTACTGCATCTAAAATAAAAACAGGAAACATCAAATGCTGGTGAAAATGTAGAACACCCAGGACACTTACACATTGTCGGCAGGAATATAAAATGAAAAAATGTCTGAAAGCTTCTCATAAAACTAAATATACACCTTTCCAGCAATTTTACTTCACAAAATTAGCAAAAATAAATAAAAACGAGTTCACAAAATTACTTGCACAGGAATGATCATTGAAAGTTTTATTCATAATAACCAAAAGCTGAAAACACGTTAAAAGTTCTGTCAATAGGAAAAATGACTGAATATATTATAGTCTTAAAATGTAATATAACTCTTCAAGATGAACATAGAATGTATTATTGATCTTTGGAACAACTTGAATGGTTCAGAATATTTTACTGATTGAAAGCAAACTGACACAAAAAGCATATGCTGTTTGACTCCATTTATATTATACAATATGCAGTATAGTTAAAATGTTACATTTATAAGAATTCTAGGATAGACAAAACTACTTCTAATGCAAAAATAATCAAAATAGTAATTATCTCTTGGGATTGATGTGGGGATTGACTGGGAATAACATGACATGATGGTGTGATCACTCACCTAGAGCCAGACATCCTGGAATGTAAAGTCAAGTGGGCCTTAGAAAGCACCACTACGAACAAAGCTAGTGGAGGTGATGGAATTCCAGTGGAGCTATTTCAAATCCTGAAGGATGATCCTGCGAAAGTGCTGCACTCAATATGCCAGCAAATTTGGAAAACTTAGCAGGGGCCACAGGATTGGAAAAGTTCAGTTTTCATTCGAATCCCAAAGAAAGGCAATGCCAAAGAATGCTCAAACTACCGCACAATTGCACTCATCTCACGTGCTTGTAAAGTAATGCTCAAAATTCTCCAAGCCAGGCTTCAGCAATACATGAAGCATGAACTTCCAGACGTTCAAGCTGGTTTTCGAAAAGGCAGAGGAACCAGAGATCAAATTGCCAATATCTGCTGGATCATGGAAAAAGCAAGAGAATTCCAGAAACACATCTATTTCTGCTTTATGGACTATGCCAAAGCCTTTGACTGTGTGGATCACAATAAACTGGAAAATTCTGAAAGAGATGGGAATACCAGACCATTTGACCTTCCTCTTGAGAAACCTATAAGCAGGTCAGGAAGCAACAGTTAGAAATGGATATGGAACAACAGACTTGTTCCAAATAGGAAAAGGAGAACATCAAGGCTGTATATTGTCACCCTGCTTATTTAACTTCTATGCAGAGTACATCATGAGAAACGCTGGGCTGGAAGAAGCACAATCTGGAATCAAGACTCCCGGGAGAAATATCAATAACCTCAGATATGCAGATGACACCACCCTTATGGCAGAAAGTGAAGAGGAGCTAAAGAGCCTCTTGATGAAAACTCAACATTCAGAAAACTAAGATCATGGCATCTGTTCCCATCTCTTCATGGGAAGGAGATGGGGAAACAGTGCAAACAGTGTCAGAGTTTATTTTTCTGGGCTCCTAAATCACTGCAGATGGTGACTGCAGCCATGAAATTAAAAGACGCTTACTCCTTGGAAGGAAAGTTATGACCAACCTAGATAACATATTCAAAAGCAGAGACATTACTTTTCCAACAAAGTTCCGTCTAGATAAGGCTATGGTTTTTCTTGTGGTTATATATGGATGTGAGAGTTGGACTGTAAAGAAAGCTGAGCACTGAAGAATGATGCTTTTGAACTGTGGTGTCAGAGAGACTCTTGAGAGTCCCTTGGACTGCAAGGAGATAAAATCAGTGCATCCTAAAGGAGATCAGTCCTGGGTGTTCATTGGAAGTATTGATGCTGAAGCTGAAACTCCAGTACTCTGGCCACCTCATGCAAAGTGTTGAGTCATTGGAAAAGGCCCTGATGCTGGGAGGCATTGAGGGCAGGAAGAGAAGGAGATGACAGAGGATGAGGTAGCTGGATGGCATCACTGACTGGATGGACAAGAGTTTGAGTGAACTCTGGGACTTGGCGATGGACAGGGAGGCCTGGTGTGCTGTGATTCTTGGTATCACAAAGAGTTGGACAGGACTGAGTGACTGAACTGAACTGAACATGACAGGGAATTCTGAGGGAGTAGGAATGTTTTATACATCATTGAAAGTTGGATTTCCATAAGCATACGCATTTTTCAAATTAGAAAGCATGTAGAGTTTTGAAATAAGTATTTCATTTGCGTAAAGCTTTTATAAAATGTAAGAACTACTGAAGCAAATATTAAATTATTTTTAATGATTAGTATACTGAAATATTTTGAGAAGGATTTAATAGTTTCAATTAATTGTGAAATAAATTTATACAAAACTGATGAAAGTATAAATTGGTAGATAGATCAATGGGTAGACATGAATAAAACACATAGAATGTTTCTTTGAGAAACTAAATGGTGATAATACAGGAGTTCACTAGAAATTCTCTTTAAATTTGGTTTGAAAATGTTTTTATATAGGTTTTCTATAGTTGTTGTTTTATCAAATGGAAGGATAAATCTGTTCCCTTTTACTTTTTTTTCCTGAAATGAAGTTTCCCAAAGTTTCTTTATTCTGTTTTACAAACGACATGTATTTATGGTACAGATTACGTGGCCTTGTTCCAGGACACTAGTGACCTTCATAGGGATCCTCCTATTGGCTTTTGCCATAAACTCATTCTGCCACACACACCACATTACCACAGAGCCTCCTGTCTTGTACAGATCAATAGGCTGTGTCCTTGCACTTCAGCCTGCATCTGCTGCAGGGTGTTTTTCTCTTGTCTCACTCTGAGCTGACAGCTTTCCTTGTCGCTTGGTAATTTGATTGGAACACTATTCCAAGCTCTGGGGCAAGTTGTTGCCACCTCCTGAAGAGACCTATCAAGAATTTCCATTCTTTCTTAGTGGAGGGAAATTTGAAATACAATCAATGATTTGACTTTTATTTGGAGGGAATTTTTCAATGTTCCCAAATGATTAACTCCCTAAAATTTTATTGATCTCCTTCTAAATCTTCTTAGGGTTTATCTTTCAATCTGGAGCATATATATCTTGCTAAGACCTTGAGTATATGTACTTATCCATCATTTGGCTCAAATGACACAATGTAATCAAAATAGTAAACATTCTGTTACTCTGTGTACTGAACATATGCCCCAGTTTCTTTTGAACTAAATTTCTCCAAAGGCAAGAGAGTTAACATAGTTCTGAGGCAAGGATATAACTGTATATTGCTATCTATCTCATATGATTTTGAACTACTTTTGGTTATTGTTTCTCATAGGGAAAGAAAAAGTGAATGACTGTATACTGTGTATCCTAGTCCAGTTTGACTGGCAGAAGAACTTCCAATAGGGCTTCAGTTCGGTTGAGTTTGTGTAGTACCCTGTTGTCTTTCAGATCCATTTGGTTTGCATGGAATAAAAGAGTGAATTAAATGGGGATGCAATGAGATTCATCAAAACTGAATCATATGGGTCTTTAAGGTTAGTGATACACAGAGCTATTTCCCTTTGATATGATATGGTTATCATCTCCTTTCTTAGACAATAACTTAGGTGATTTCAAAGACTTCTACTTGGCTGTCCCCAATAATTAGCTCTGTATTCATACATGTGTACATTCATACATTCAAGAAAATTACTTGTGGTTCTACAACAATAAAAGGTATCCATTCCAATTATGTACTAGGAGTTTAAGAAAATGAACGTTAAGTGGTTCTATTGACATACTGATTCACCATCTGCTAGACCAGACATTATTCTCTCTCTGATGGGCAGAATAAAGGCACCCTAAAGTTGTTCATGTCCTAACCACTTGAACCTATAAACATCTTGTTATATGGTAATAGGGAATTAAGGGGACAAATTAAATTAATGTTGCTAATCAACTGTCCTGGAGATAGGCTAATTATCCTGGATTATCTGAGGGGATAGAATCCTTAAAAGTAGAATAAAGAAGCAGAGAGTCAGTCTGAGATTGGAGTCAAGGTCCCAGAAATATGTGTGAATTAGGCCATGTGTTGCTGACTTTGAAGATGGAAGTAGAGATTCATGAGTCAAGGGATGTAGGTGGCCTCTAGAAGATGGAGAGTTCCCCTGGTTGTTCAGTCGGTAAAAAGTCTGCCTGCAACGTGGGACACCCGGCTTCAATCCCTGGGTCAAGAAGATCCCCTGGAGAAGGGAATGGAAACCAACTCCAGTATTCTCACCTGGAGAAATCTATGGACAGAGGAGCCTGGTGGTCTACAGTCCATAGTGTCACAAAGAACTGGACATGACTGAGTGGCTAACACTTTCACTTTCACTAGGAGATGGAAAAGCAACAAAATGGATTCACCTCCTAAAGCTTCAGAAAGTAATACAGCCTTGGAAATAACTTTGATGAGAATAGTAAGAAACATTTCAGGCTTCTGACCTCTAGAACTGTAAAATAATAAATTTATTTTGCTTTTAGCCACCAAGATCGTAATAATGTGTTACAGCAGCCGTAGAAAACTAATGCACTCCTTTATTAGGAGACCATGATGCTGTTTCTATTCCTATGTAGTCATGTCAACTTTAACCCTCTACCCACAGTTCTCAATATATCTGGTTATTTATCTGTTTCCAGTTTACAGATGCTTTTGCAAAGGTTGTATCTCGCTTTGTAAAAGAATAAGTTGAATCATTACTATATTCACTTTCTGTACTGCTATGGCATTGTATGAGCCTTTCTTCTGAGGAGTTGGACCTCTCTTTAGTCACCAAGTTCTCAGTATGAAAACTGTGTTAAATTAAAAAAAAAAAAGGACAAGTTATTGTGTTTTTAATTGAGTCAGGTGCATGCCACTTCCTGAACTATACATGCTTGATGTCTTCCTATAGATGAAGCACTAGCTTTGTTGAATATGCATCATTCTGGCCCTAGGCTTGCTATATTTTTTTAATCATCTTCAATACTCATTGCAGGTCAGGTACCCCTGGCTGTCAATCAGATGCTGCTACTCATTAAAATGACTTGACTAATCTTACTGCTGATTAATAATCACCACCTTCTGACCTCTATGATTTTAGAGATCTATTTTCTCATTGTTACCAGGGACTCCGAGTCTGCAACCACATCTCACCCCTTCAGCCCTCACTTACCGAGAAGACCCTCTAATGAGTTTGTCAATGATGGTGACGCCCCTCACAGTTGTGTTTACTAATCATTATGGTAAACATGTTGGCCCCTGGGTCCTCCTACAGAATGCAAACAGAGAATGGATTTCTAATCTCATATAGCATTCCACGTTCTTTGGTCACTTCTTCCACTTCTGCCATAGTTTTTTTTGCATATTACCTCAGTGTGGATCATCACTTCTTTCGAGTTTTCAAAGTATATTTTCACTGGCTCCTGAGATTTTGTCAGTATAAGTTCTGTATCATGGGGGAGGACTTTCATACTGTTAAACTCTGCTTTGTTCAACTTTATATTCTGTCATCTTCCCTTGTGCTGACTATCCTGGAATACAGTTCCATGTATACTCTGTTTGATATGGTCAATAAGTGTTGACTAGACTCTGTGACCCCTTCATGGCATAGTTACTTCCCTCCTTGACTGATCCAGCATTTCCATGCAAGCATATTTTTGATATCACCTTAGTTAATGGCTTAATGGCCGGGGATAGAGGTGAAAGCAAGGGTGATATATCCTGTCTTGTAAGGCAGATGTTTCTGCATTATTTTCCAGCAAGAAAGGTGCATTCACTTTTCCAAGAAAGATTGGATTACATTTTCAGGCTCAGAAGGTACAGGAAATTCTGAGCTTCAATAATTACAAGGGCACAAACATGTTGTTCCCAACCTAAGTTTCAGAATCATGTGTCACCTTAGGAACTTGACATTGTCATATCTGACCTGCATTACATACTCTTTCAACCTTCTTCTAAACCCTCTTAACCCTGTATTTCCCCCTGGACTTGATCCCTACCTTTTTTCTGCCCTAGGAGTATAGGAGTATGCCTTTATTAGCTGCCAAAGGAAGCCTCCTGGATGTCTCATTTTGATTCCAGATTTTGATTAAACACTCCAAGCCTTCCTGTGTTTTCCTTCAATGCCTTGATATCTCCCTGCTAAGCCATCTGCTTCTTTAATTTTTGCAGTGAACAGTTCTCAAAATTGCAGAAACATCTGAGATGTCACACCCATCATGTACTCTTCACTTCTACCCTCACAGTTTACCAATCGTGAAAACCTTCCAGTTGCCCTGTAACAGTTTTGCAGTAGTACTATAACATGTGTGGGGCTATACTGTTGTCTAGCTTCAGCTGGTGATGAGGTTCTCATCACTGCCAGTCTGCTTTCAGACTCCCCAGTTCCAAGGCAACATTTCAAGGTTTCCTTCAAGGGACCATGCCTGGTCTATTAAGTTTGGTACCCTGGGAAACATTCTGAGATCCCGAGTTGCTTGAAGATCCAGTTAGTTGAATGCGCTCTGAACAATTACCTGCAGGAAAGAGAAACAGGGGGACAGATGATTGGGAAGAGGGATAATTTTTCATTGTGATGCAACTAAACAGGATCTTCAGCTTGCTGATAAAATGGAGATCTCTGAGTTCTGTCTCTTGGAGACCTCCCAGTTGAACCACTGTGGCTTGTCCTTCATATTCCCAATCATAGTTGTATGTCACCCTCGGGAGGTTTTGTAACATTGGGTGAGGGAGCTTCCATAAATTAGGAAACAGCAACAACGCTTGTGTCTATGGTGTCAGAAGCCAGCAATTCAGACAGATGAGCCGTGAATGTTTCTATTTTGGAAGATCTGAAGTGTGCCCAGCACACCATTCTGGTATACATCGTGCTTTTCCCTGATTCTAATAACAGATGCAAACCATATTTTTATTGTCAATTTACTATATTAGTTTCTGAGAGTAAAGATTGACGGTGGTGGTGGTTTAATCATTAAGCCCTGTCCAACTCTTTCAAGCCTATGGGTTGTAGCCCACCAGGCTCCTCTCTTCATGGGATTTCCCAAACAAGAATACTGGAGTGGGTTGCCATTTCCTTCTCCAGGGGATTTTCCTGACCCTGGGATTGAACCTGGGTTTCCTGCAATGCAGGTGGATTCTTTACTAACTGAGCCACCAGGGAAGCCCAGTGATCGATATGTCTATGCTATTCAATAGCATTTTCTATGTCTGCTCAATCAGTTTGAGATATATTAAAAATCCTCTGCAGTTTGTCCTCATTCTACATTTTTATCCCTATCATTCAGTATTACTCTTAGAGTAAGAATTTTTCTCCACCCAAACTAGGCTGTGTCCAGTTTTCCCCTCACTATCTCCAAGCATCTGTTTATACTGCAGTTAGCTCTCTGGAGTAGTCTGGTTTTCTATGTTTATATATGTTTAAGACATCTAACTATAGTTTACAGCTGAGGCACTGACAATGTATCTTACTTCTGAACAATAAAAACTTGAATTATGAAGCCATTGAGGTGATCAATTACAGAGAGAAATAAACTCAAACAAGTAAAATATTTTTGAAATAAAAACAATAGATCATAATTCATTGGGAGATGCTGAGTGTTTCAGTGACTAATTCCATCTAATAGGAAAGAAGATGATAGATTAAACCAAATGGAATATATTTGGTCAGTTTATTTTCCAGGCTGTATGAATGATAGTGGTAGTAAGAGTTCAGGATTTTGAATATTTAATTACACTTAAGGGTCTTTTCAGGTGGATCAGTTGCAAAAACAAACCAAAAAAACAAACAAAAAAACTACTCACCTGTCAATGCAGGAGACGTGAGTTCAATGCTTGGGTGGGAAAGATCCCCTGGAGAAGGAAATGGAAATCCACTTCAGTATTCTTGCCCTGAGAATGCCATGGACATTAGAACCTGGCAGGCTACAGTCCATGGGGTCACAAAGAGTCAGCCACCACTTAACAAATAAGCACACACACAGTTACATTTTAAGAGATAGTAACCACATATAGTGCAATGAGAATAAATAGAAACCCTGCTAGATATTTTAACAGAGTGAATTTTATACAAGGATTTGTAAACCCAGAACTGGAGACACGGAAGCATACACAGAGACTACTTAGGTAACCCAGCCAACTGTACAGAACAGCTTGTATTGCTGATCCTATTTGTGATGCCAGTTGCCTTGCTGTTTACACTGTGGGCCCTGTTCGCTAAACCCAGGGCAGGCAAGATCTGAGCTAAGTCTGCAAGGAGACTGGAGGAGCCTTTGGAACTACTGGCACATTTTTCTTTCCTGGCTGACGCAGCAGCCCTAGCAGCAGACACACTATATTCTCTCCTCTCCTGGCTGACCCAAGGGACACAGCCCTGATGCAGCATTAATGCCTCAATTTCTTTAGATGGAGCTCAGGTATAGGTATTCCACAAAGTAGCTGGTGACCTAGCAGGTACCTCGTGGTGTGCATGCACAGTGCTACAAATGATCTCAGCTGTTACATAGTCATTATTCACAAAACATGGGGCGAGAAAGCCTGAACATGGCATCTTGGATAATTTGCTTTCTCCCCAGAAGCCTTTGGAGGCTTCCCTGATAGGTCAGATGGTAAAGAATCTGCCTGCATTGCAGGAGACCCCAGTTTGATTCCTGGATCAGGAAGGTCCACTGGAGAAGGGATGGGCTATCTACTCCAGTATTCTTGGGCTTCCCTTGTGACTCAACTTGTAGAGAATCTGCCTGCAGTGTGGGAGATCTGGGTTTGACCCCTCAGTTGGGAAGATCCCCTGGAGAAGGAAAAGGCCACTCACTTCAATATTCTGGCCTGGAGAATTCCATGGACTGTGTAGTCCATGGGGTCACAAAGAGTTGGACATAACTGAGTGACTTTCACTTTCCACAAGCCTCTATCCCTAGGACTAAAGAATCAAAAGGATGTTTTGATATTAGCAAAATCTAGAGGCTCAATAGAGGTTTCTCATGAAAGTTAGATCCAAAAGTTAGATCCAGATGCCCCAGAAAGCAAACAAAATTCACTTTCTTCTCAGACAGTGGAAACGATTTTCAGAGTACTGTTAGGTGAAGCACCTTGGCTGTGTTGCCTCTGACCATAACATCAGGAACACAAGTCAGATGTCATTCCTCTCTCCCTGCCTCCCAGTGTCTCTCTGCGCCACCTATTAGTAAACACTGGCCAGAAGTCAGCTGGGAAAGAGAATGATAATATGCAGAGTCACAGCCTCAGTGTCACAAAGCAGAGTATGGACAGTAATACTTGGATCAAAGTGAAAAGGAAAATGAAGTAGCTCAGTAGCGTCTGACTCTTTGCGACCCCGTGAACTGTAGCCTACCAGGCTCCTCCATCCATGGAATTTTCCAAGAAAGAGTACTGGAGTGGGTTGCCATTTCTTTCTCCAGAGGATCTTCCTGACCCAGGGATCGAACCCAAGTCTTCCGCATTGCAGGCAGATGCTTTGCTGTCGAAGGCAGTTCATAATTGGTCCAGAGTTGCAGATCTGGTCTGATAAAAGACGCACACGTGCTATCTCACAATGAAGACAGAGTTCAAATGGACACGGTTATTAGTTTTGGCATCTTCTAACTTGTAAACCTCAGGAATAAACTGTTTGAACTTCTGTTCCTTCATAAGGCTATTCTCTTAAATTTCACTTCATGTCTGGCTTTTCTAATTTCAGTATCGATCATTTTAAGAACTAGCTTTGCAATAAAATAAAGTATAGCTTCCTGATTCCCAAGGGATTATTTTAGTGTCTCTACTTCCTTTTCAAGATATGTATAGCCACCATGAGTGCACTGCATTCTTGACCTCACTCCAATCTTTACCTACTAGGAATCTGTACAATAGATTTTTTACTACTCGAGCATACATTGTTCAACAGCCATAAAGGTTAATGTCCATTGTATATTCCACTTTAATTTATTTAAAATACAAGATTTGTATGAATCTGCACAACTCTTATTTTATGAAAAAAACATATTTGCCCACGGAGAAACATTTTAAATAGAGTACATGTTTATGCTGAAAATAATTTCACCCACACATATTTAAACCTTTCATCACAGAATGCATCAAACCTTTAAAGCTGCATATTCTACAGAAGTAGTGTTTTATTAATAAAAAGTTCACAAGGATGAACAACAAATACATTTCCAAAAATGTACCACATGTTGGTACAGATTATAATGTTTGGAAAGGTGAAATTGCCTTCAGAAATATTTCTTGAGTTAAACAATTGTAAAGAACTGTTTTTCTTACTAAAATCCTAAGAATATTCTTTTCTTTTTGGCTTACTGACCACATTTCACAGCTCTTTAGTATGAGTCCTAAGGCTTAATGGATTTGTTTAATTTTAATTGTATATGCATGAAATTGCAGCAAATACAAATAGCCTATATATATACTTCATTTGGAAATATCATCTTCCAGGATTAGCAAGACAAAAGGAAACAGACATGACAATTAACATTTTTCTTGTAGTGTTTTGTCTATATGGAAGTTTATAAAATTTTATTTTCATAATGTAAATTTTTTATAATCTGAATTTTTCATATACCATAGCCAAGACTGCAACATGATATGTTTGATCAGTTCTGGAAGATTTTTCTTGATCATCATATTTCTTGATGTATGTGTATGTGCTCTCTCACTCAGTCATGTCTGACTCTTTGCAATCCCATGGACTGTTGGATTTCCCAGGGATTTCCCAGGCAAGAATACCTGAGTGGGTTGCCATTCCCTTCTCCAGGGGATCTTCCAGACCCAGGGATTGAACCCAACCTCCTGCATTGCAGGCAGATTCTTTATCATCTGAGCTACCAGGAAAGCTGAGCCTGTGGGTCCTTGTGACTATTAAGCCCCTGTTCTCTCTGTTCAGTGGCAGGTGCTGCATGTTCAGCTCTTCCCATAACCTGAAAGCAAGAATCCCTCCCTTACCAGTGTGGTGAATAGGAGATGATGAGAATGCACAGATTTTGGGAGACTTTTATCACATATAAGTGCACATACACTCTGGAGGGCAAGTGTAGCCCCATCAGTAAGGGTTCAGTGGAAATCAGCTGATTTCCTTACTCCTGAAGAAAGTAGGAGAAGCTAAGTTTTTGTTCCTACACATGAGAGTCCTAAGTTTTACATCCAAATCCATGCAAAGGTGTTTTCTCTTACTACTTTTACTGATAATTTGCTGCCTGGAACCTGGCAGGCCTATTGGGCCAGAGACCTCTGCAAGCCAATTTGCCTGGAGGAATTATTATTGCTTAAAACTCACCAACAATCAGATCTGAGCATCTATGAATAGCTCAGGCCAATGAGAGCACATTAATGTGTAGTTCACGTCCAGCATAGAGAAGCAGATGTGCAGAAGTGGACAGCCCTTAGAGAAATACAAATGACAAAAAAGATGGATAACTTCAGTACAGACACCAAGAGCAACAACCACAATAATGAGAGTACTTCATGAAAGTCCACTTCAGCACAAGTAATGATAAAAATTTTTCATATTTTCATATAACAAATATTATAAGGTTCAGATTTTTTAAAAGAACATATATATGCCTGAATAACTGAATCATATGGCTATACATCTGAAACTGATATAACACTGTAAATCAACTATATTTTAATAAATAAATAATAATGTTGAGGCATTTTAGTGGATGAATAGAAACAATGGATAGTGTGTGTTCATTGCTCAGTCATGTCCTGCTCTTTGCAACCCCATGGAATGTACCTCTGTCCATGGAATTCTCCAGGTAAGAATACTGGAGTGGGTTGCCATTCCCTTCTTCAGGGGTTCTGCCTGACCCAGGAATCAAACCAGTGTCTTTTGCATCACAAGCAGATTCTTTACTGTCTGAACAACAGGGGAAGCTTCCTAAAGGAAGGATCCAATCCGATGTGTTATGCACAGTCATGTCCAATTTTTTGAGACCCATATAGACTATAGCCTGCCAGGCTTCTCTGTCCATGGGATTATCCAGGCAAGAATGCTGGAGTGGATTGCCACTCTCTTCTCCAAGGGGTCTTCCCAACTCAGGGATCAAACCCAGTTCTTCTGAATTGAAGGCAGATTCTTTACCATATGAGCCACTCAATGATAAAATCCTAGTGGTTAATCTCAACAATCAAATGAAAGATATATCTCAAAATTCAAAGCAAAATACCCAGAATTAGAAATCAAAAGGGAAGAGAAAAGAATGCGGGGGTGTTACTAACTAGGGCCATTGCTCACATAATTACAAGAGAGCCATTCACACAGCATAATCCCCAGACTTCTGTTTTGTGGTGTTTCCAGATCCAGGAAAATTCTCCTATAAACAGTGAGTTCAGAAAATCAGAACAGCAGAGGAACCAAGGAGGGGAGATAGTAGTAGAAATTTTCTCTGTTACGAAAGAATCAGAAGATGAAAAAGGCTCACAGAAGTTTCTGGAAGCTTGGTAAGAAAGGACAGATCTAGGCATACCCTGCTGTAGCTACAGAATGCCAAGGATAAAGAAAGTGTCACAGGCTTAGGCAGAACAATAGACATGGAAACAGTATCTGCTTCACAGAGATCGGAGAGCTGACCCTCACTGAGCTGGACTGATCAGACAGATTAGCGGCCAGGAACCATTTTGAATAATAGCCTTTTTATATTATAGAAAGCAAAGAGCTAACCGAAATCAATGCCCTTGCTACCTGGTCAGGGACAATATGACAGCTGGCCAGCAGAGGCATCGACCTCTAACTCCTTATCCAGGGCTGTTAGAATGCAGGCCAGTGCTGCAATTGAGAGAAAACCTTGGCTAGGACTGCATTTTCACTAAGCCCCAGCTGAGACCATAGGACGTTACTTAAAAAAAAATAATAATTTTCATATATTAATTTTTTATTTCTCTAAGGAAAAAAGGTAATTGAGTCAGAATAGAGTGGAGTGATTTTTTTCCTTAAGTAATTTAGTGAAATTAAATTTGTAACTGTTTTGGCATCAAAAGTAATAAACTTCTTAGTCCATCTTGTGTTGACAAGTGTGGGTCAGATCTCAGACTATTTTGATGGGTTGGAGACTTTTGAGGAGGTGGTCAGTGCAAAATAGGTGTTCTAAAGAAATGAAAGGGGAGACTAGAAGTTATATAATTTGGTGTCTGTTCCTCCTTTTGAGTGAGTATGTTAAGTAGTTTGAATAGGAAACAGGAGTCCCAAGTGACAGTGGCTAAAAGACAAGGAAGGGAAAAGCCTGAGAAAACAGAACAAAAAAAGGTCAAAGGAAGGTCCCAGGACATGAGTGAGGACCTCAGGTGGAACAAACAGCACTCCTGGCTAGCCCACTTTACACGGGGCAGGCCCAGGGGGAGGAAAAACACATACCAAAAGAGGAGCCAAAGCACACGCTCTCTCTCTCCCGCGTGCTGGCATGCTCCATGCTCTCTTCTCTTAGCATGCCCTCACACCTCGAGGATGGATTCTGTTGCTATTTTCTAAATAAAATAGAGCTGTAACACTGATTTGTCTAAGAGCTATAACAAGGTCTGTCTAAGACCTGAGAGCTGTGACACGCCAAGGGCTTTAATGTCCGTCACTCCAAATCTTTGTTGTGACGAGACAGAACCAAGGAGCATACACTCACCTGACAAGTATGATACCCAAATAACAGAAAGTTTTAGAACAGATAAGAAGAAGACAGAAGAATGTGCTTTTTTTTCCCCTAGTCACTCCATGCTCATTCTATACAGCTGAATGTTATCTACCTGTATCTGTTGAATACATTTAAATTTTTGTTGCTATCATTTGATGAAGATGTAACTTGTTCTGAAATTTTTCTAAAATTTTAGCTCTGAGAGGTTTACGCTCTTTAATTGATGTAGTAGCAGTAGTATAATACAATGCTGGTTGGCAAGTTCCGTTCTGATCTTTCTTTTTGGCAATACAAAATATGCTTGCTTGGGAAGGTTTCAAAGAGAGAAACAATGTCTAGTGTGAGTTTTAGGAGATGGATTTTATTTGGGATATAAATATTTGCTTGCACAGTTTTTTTTTTTTTCCTATTTCAGAGGTTGTGACTCAGTTATTTCCCCAGTTTATGTCTCTGAATGTTAGAGAAAACTTTGGAGAACCAGGCATCTGAGGGCTTCGAAAACACTTTGGTTTAGCACAATAAGAAAGCTTAGTGAGAAAAATATGCAAATGCATTATTAGTCTTATTAGCATGCAGATATACCTAATAAAAGAACAATACAATGCTATTTTTCATTCAGTAGATTGTCAAATGTTGTTTTAAATAAGAAGAGTTGGCTTTGGAAAAGTCGATGTTTGTACGCTGCTACAGTTTATAGGATAGCTTGGTAAAATATTTCTGGATAGTTATTTAACAAAATAGTATTAACTTGTGACTGAGCTATTTCAATTATATGAATTAATCTTTAGGCAATCGATCAATCATATCAATATCAGATTATAGAGAATTCTTACTGAGATTTGTTTTGTAATACTCTCAAAAGGAAAATAATCCAAATGTCTTACAATATGTTAATAATAACACATTTTTGCATATTCAGTTTTGCAATGCATTAATAAAAATGATGATTTCAAATGTGTTCTTACATTTATTGACACACAAAGATGAACATTACTTATTATTACATATGCATATATTATTGCATATAAATGATGATTTTAGTATAAAATGGAAATACATTTCACATATGATTTTACATAAGTGATACATATGTATAATTTATATACACATTTTCATACAGTTCATGCAGTAATAACCTCTTTACCATGTTTTTCTCTACTATTAAAATTTATCAAAATATTAATATACCCTTTTTTCTACAAGAAATTTATTTTTTTCCAGCTTTGTTGATGTGTAATTGCAAGTAAAATTTTACACATTTGGGGGTACAATGTGATGGTCTGATATGTATGTATATATGTATGTATATAAATATAGTGAATTAACTAACTCACTTATTATCTAACTCATGGTGTTTTAAAAATGTATTCCATAAACATTTATGATCCCAGTTTATATGCCAAACACATATGGTAGTGCGAAAACTGGACAAAATATCTGTCCTCATAAAGTTTATATTTTAGTAGAAGGAAATAATAGAAATATTTTTAATAAATAATCAAAGTCAGTGTTAGTTTAAAACTTATTGATCTGTATTTGAAGGAAAAGTTAAAAAAATTAACAGGAAATAATCTAAACAATGAGGAAAATACAGCTAATACTACTAAAATGATTCCAGGACACATGGTTAATATGACATAGAAAGTGAACGTGTTAGTGGCTTAGTCGTGTCCAACTGTTTGCCATCCTATGGACGCTGGCCTGCCAGGCTCCTCTGTCCATGGGATTCTCCAGGCAAGAATACTGGAGAGGATTGCCATTTCCTTCTCCAGGGTAGCTTCTCGATCCAGGGATCGAATGCGGAGTGCTGTCACTGATGAGAAACAGGGTATGGAGTAAACAAATATAACACTGTAAGAGAACTATGGTGCTGAGAGTGGGATGAAATGAGAGCAAGAACCAGAGTCTGCTAAGAGTTTTAGCCCATTTTACTGCATGCCTAAATTAAACAAGATTTTGACGTTCAAATACAATAAGCCACACAGACAGAAATCATAGATAAAAGATTTCACATAGCCAGCAGCTTTTACCTTGAAGGGCAGAGTCTATGTATAAATTAAGGCACAGCAAGCAAACATTAGTTTATTTTTTATTTGCAAATTTATTATTAATAGAAAAAAAATCCAGTATCTTGAAGGTTTATGCAGAAAAGAAGCTGAATGTCTCCTATTTCAGATGATTCTGGAAGACTTCCTAAGGTTTAAATCCTTTCCAAGGTTGATTTATGTTACACCCTATGTGTGCTCAGCCGTGTCCAACTCTGCAGCTCCATGGAGTGTAGCTCACAAGGTTCTTCTGTCCATGGAATCTTCCGGGCAAGAATACTAGAGTGGGTTGCCATTTACTGCTCCAGAGGATATTCCCCACCCAGGGATCAAACTCAGATGTCTGGCATCTCTGCGTTGGCAAGCAGATTCTTTACCACTGCACTACCTGGGAAGCCGTATTACACCCTATAGTCCAAGCAAAACAAACATCACTAGAGTCCCACTTCTTGAACTGTATTTGGAAATTTGATTTCAATCTCCAGATGTTTGGAATAGGGTATTTCTGGTGGCACAAAAATAAAGACAAAAACTGCTTTTGGTTTTTCTGCTGCTGCTAAGTCGCTTCAGTCGTGTCCGACTCTGTGCGACCCCAGAGACGGCAGCCCACCAGGCTTCCCCGTCCCTGGGATTCTCCAGGCAAGAGCACTGGAGTGGGTTGCCATTTCCTTCTCCAATACATGAAAGTGAAAAGTGAAAGTGAAGTCGCTCAGTCGTGTCCGACTCTTAGCGACCCCATGGACTGCAGCCTACCATATTCCTCCGTCCATGGGATTTTCCAGGCAAGAGTACTGGAGCGGGTTCTAGCTAGATCTTAATGTCTGCTAAGAACTTGCTTGATATTTTACATGCATGAATTTATATGCAGTTAAGGAAAAAAATCACTTCTATGGGTAGATACCAAAGTGTACATGTTTCCACACAATGCAGACATACTATATTTAATAATGCCTGTGTGAAGTTTTCCTCTTGTATGATTATAACATCCATTTATTAAATTCTATATTAAAAGATAGAGAGTTTCAATCCTCTAAGACCTGGAAATTCCTGTTTCAGGAAAAATAATTTAAAGGTATATTATTCCTATGGTTAAAGATCTCAACCTGGCCGAAGTTTTGAAACAGGAAATTATGTAGAGTATTGTAGAGTAATTAAAAACAAAGTCTCCTATCAAGTCAGAAAAAACTCTGCAAAGGGAGAAGAAAAATAAAATTTCATTATTAAATAAGTTTAAATCAGGATTTGATGTGAAATCATAGGCAATTCTCCAAAGAGATTGAGAAGTCAGAAAGGAATCTTACTGTTTTATACAGCCAAGCAGACACAAGCCATTAAACACAGATTCAAAAATGAATGGTAGCTAATCCTCCAGTAAAAGGAAATAACAGCACCGTTTGTCACATGTGGTACATCCCAAATTCACCTGGTAATTAGGATGACCATTTGTATCAACTAATTGGCTTTTTCCAAAGGGAAAATAAACTTCTCATATCTTTATGCCAGAACTTAAAGACAGGAACCCACCCAAATTAGCCTCCTCCTTTACCAAAGAAACTGGGAGATGGGGGCACCCTTTTTATTGATGATAACATTTCAAAGAGATGGTTCCTCAGCCCTTGAAGAAACACTGGTAGGTTGTAAAACTAAGAGGTTTATTTAGCTGGCAAAAATGTTTAAATATATATCAGAGAGCCAGAAGAAGACCTTAAAATTGCAAGTTTTCCAAGGTAAATGTTAAAAGAAAATGATGTCTATTTCTTTTTCTTTCTATCAGAAAGAATAGCTCTTTTTTTTGTTTGTTTGTTTGCTTGTTTGATTTTAAATATTGTATTTACCTTTACAGTATCCATGCATTTGTGTGTGCTAAGTCACTCCAGTTGTGTCCAACTCCTTGCAACGCTATGGACTGTAGCCCACCAGGCTCCTCTGTCCATGGGATTCTCCAGGCAAGAAAACTGGAGCGGATTGCCATTTCCTCCTCCAGGAGAAGGGAAATGCTTTCCTTTACTCTCCCTCCTGGAGATGGGAAAGACTGCCCACTCCAGTATTCTGGCCTGGAGAATTCAATGGACCGTATAGTCCATGGGGTCACAAAGAGTCCGACAAGACTGAGTGACTTTCACTACTCCAGGGAATCTTCCCGACCCAAGGATCGAACCCACATCTCTTATGTCTCCTGCATTGGCAGGTGGGTTCTTTAGCACTAGCACAACCCGGGAAGCCCTACAGTGTCCATATATTTATACTATGTATACAGTAATGAATATATCAGTTTAATAAACAGAAGATCAAAAATTTAATGCATACTTGTAATAAGCAAGTGTGTTTCTTATTAATAAATCATAAGGAAAGAAATTAATTGAGGAAATGTTGTTTCTGACAGGAAAGATTATAGCTGATAGGAAATATTTATATTGAAGTCAATAATTACCACTTCTTTTATAAGAATTGCATCTTCAATCAGCAGTCAAGCAAGAACACCAATGTTTGGCCATCTTTAGTTTCTTTCTGTATAAATATCATATCAAAATAGAAGCATTTTTATGACTTTAATATTTTAATAAAAAATAGTAACAAAAATCAGATGCCATAGATAATTAAATTGGGAAACTGAATTGTGTTGACAAGAAGTATGAGAGTAGATACTAATGCATGTGATAATAATTTTTGAAATTGTTCCTTGCAAAAGATAATCATAAATTAGAAGCAGGCAAGGGAAAACCTTAACTTGCAATTTAGACTTATAATGGTAGTGTTTCCCAGTAATCTTATAAAGAGTAATGTAGATATTCTTTATTGAAATTGGATTCCCTGTCTTCACATTCACTGAACAAATTTGAAATTAAACTGACATATAAAACATTAAATGTGGTACTTTTTTCTTTTGGATTTTAAGGTGGAAATGATTGTTCCTTTTCCTTGGAACTTTACACAGAACATACCTCATGGTAAGCAATCTAATAAGTGACATTTTTGGGCTCATGTTTTGCTTCACAATTTTAAAAGGAGTGACATTTAGGAAGCAATTTTTCATGAGCTAACCAAATTGGATATAGAACAAGTATGAAGCAGTTCAATTATAAAGGACTCACTGCCTCACTGAAGCAGCAAGAAAGTGGAAAGGAAACCATAGAACACTGATTTTATATTCATTTTATATAATTTTGAGGTCACTTTTGTGATCTTACATTATTCATTTATCAGCATCAAAATTTTGAAAGCAGCAGATGTTTATAAAATTTACAGTGTTTATAAAATAAGACAAATGCATATCATATAAATTTTGTAATAGTTCCTGGTTTAGAATAAGTGCTCCAGCAATGGTAGATATGCTGTCACCATTTAAGTTTCCACATCACATTACAGCTTCAAAAAGATTCAGGAAATGTGCACAGTAACACTAATCCCTAAAAGAAAATTTTATAGTTTAAAGAAAGTTGAATACGTCCAACATATTTTTGAAATTTTTTAATCTAATTAATATTTTGTTAAACTATATAATAAACTATATAAAGCAACAAAAAGGAAAATAGAAGTCTGCCTATAGTAATCTGCACCACACATTATAACAAGAGAAAAACTGAATGTGGGAAAAAGAACAGTAAAAATGAAAAAAAAAGAAAAAGATAAACTGAAGAATTAAGTTTAGTGTGAAAAATGCATTATTGTTTAGTCACTAAGCTTTGTCTGACTGTTTTGCCACTCTATGGACTGCAACCTGCCACGCTCCTCTGTCCATGGGGTTTCTCAGGGAAGAATGCCATTTGATTTAGCAAGAGTAGCATATTCAGCTTTAAATTTTCTAGTAAAATGCAGATAAAAATGCATGTTTTAAAATGTGTTATTTACTTAAAATAGCAACAAGGGGAACCAATATATATATATGTGTATATATGTTATATATATGTTATATATATATTTTTCCCCATTATTGAGATTTAAAAGAAGTTTCTTAATTAGGTCTTGAAAATGGACAATTGTTTTAGATCAAAAAAAAGCATGCTTTTGTCTTCATTATCAGTAAGTGATTTTATTCAGTAAGGTACTGTCTTTGTGAAATAAAATGAAGTCACTTACACCAAGGGGTTTTTTAATGGATAATTTTAAATGGATCCAAGAGGCCATTAGAACTGAAAGTGAAAGGCATTCAGTCGTGTCCGACTCTTTGTGACCCCATGGACTGTATAGTCCATGGAATTCTCAAGGCCAGGATACTGGAGTGGATAGCCTTTTGCTACTTCAGGGAATCTTCCCAACCGTGGGATCAAACCCAGGTCTCCTGCATTTCACATGGATTCTTCACCAGCTGAACTGCCATTAAAGAGGTATTAAAGCATGTCTTCACCTGGTGGAAACGTGAACTTTTTTTTTAGTATAAATTTATTTATTTTAATTGAAGGTTAATTACTTTACAATATTGTATCGGTTTTGCCCTACATCCACATGAATCCGCCACAGGTATACACGTGTTCCCCATCCTGAACCCCCTTCCCTCCTCCCTCCCCATACTATCCCTCTGGGTTGTCTCAGTGCACCAGCCCCAAGCATCCAGTATCATACATCAAACCTGGACTGGCGATTCGTTTCATATATGATATTATACATGTTTCAATGCCATTCTCCCAAATCATCCCACCCTCGCCCTCTCCCACAGAGTCCTAAAGACTGTTCTATACATCTGTGTCTCTTTTGAACTAGGCCAAACCACAAATATTTGAAGAACTCTGAACGAACACTTGCAAATTTTCAGAGCAGTGGACTTTTCCTCCCTCACTCAATCCTGGTGAGTCATCACTAGCTTTTGCCTCCAACTCCAATTAAAATTTTTGTACTGCAAACCTCCCTGCTTTGTGTTTAAAAGCCCCTGACTTGGTCCTTATTGGGACACTGTTTAGGTTGACATTCAAATCTGTATACCCTGAATTGCAATTATTTGATTCCAAGTTAATGCTTTCTGCTTTATTATTGCTTCCTAGGTTTATTTAGGACAATGTATTTTAAAAATATTCTCTTTTGAAGTTAATATATACTACCAAAGCAAAGAACAATAATTCTCTAATGAACTAAAATAGAGGTTTACATATTCCATTTTTTGTATATATATATATGTGTGTGTGTGCATGTGTGTATGTGTGTGTGTGTGTAGTTTCCAAATATGTGGGTTTTCTGGATTGCTCAGCAGGTAAAGAATCTGCCTATAATGCAGGAGACATGGTTTGAACCTTGGGTCAGGAAAATGGATACCTTGGAGGAGGAAATGGCAAGCCACTCCACTGTTTTTGCTAAGATAATCCTATAGACAGAGGAGCCTGATGGGCTACATGGGTTGCCTAGACGTTTAAGTTGTTCGAAATCATTGAAAGGATACTGACTTTCATTTTCTAAAATGGTCTAATTATTTGAATTATATAAAAAGATCTTACAGTTTAATTTTTTTCTTATCAAGCACATTTTGTGATTTATTTTAAACTAATTTTATAAGTTACACTTTGAAAAGTTGTATTTTTGAATTTGAATTAATTTCATGTAGGCTGGAGTCATACATTTTGTTATTTTGCCAGCTCATTTTTGACTTTAGAACACAATTATTTAAAAAGCTGTCAGTGATATAGATTTTTATTAAGAATCTAATTTTAGGAAAGCTGTACAAAAATACATGTATTCAAGGACTAAATTCACTTATGATGTTAGCATGGATGTGTTTTACAAATATGCTTATGATGTTTTTGAAAGTTTGCCTAATCTGAATGGAATGGAAACAATACGAATGCTTTCATAAGTTAGCAAAAAATTCGAGAGCAGATTCTGAAGGTCTTTTAAAATCAGAAATGTGCTCCTTTGTCCAAAATGTTTCAGAGATGGTTTTTTAGTTTATTTTTAGAATTATGCCTCTAGAATTCCATTTAGAACGACTCTCATTCAAATACAGATAAGAAAGGGAGCCTAAAGGGAAGATATAAGTGACTCACCGACATAAATAGCCTGGAGAATACTTAGCTGAATCATACATAATAAACTTGAGTGAATAGAAAGCGCTAATAGGGGAAATATTGAATTATATTAATATAAAATGTCTGTTTCCAGTCTATAAGTGTTTATAATACATGGGTGAAATAATGCACTGACTGAAATAACAGGAAGAATTAATGGCAATAATTTGGGAAAAGAAAGAGCTTATTATACAATGTTTTCCAGGGAGAATAACGATTATTACATACAGTAATTGGTTAATTTTATACATATGCACACAAATGAACCATATACAGACACATTTCAAAGATTAATTCTAAGATTCTCCTTCTTGGACTCTTCTAAAACAGTGAAATGTTCCCCAACTTTTCAACTTTTAATCCTGTAACTTTACTTTTCTTTACTACTAAGAATTGAAATGGTTAATTTATGAGTCAGTGTTATCTTAAATTATTGTCCAATTTTGCTACAATAGCTACAGTCTTTTAATCTTCCACATATTCTTCCATTCTATTTTGCTTTCTGAACAGGAAAAACGTGTTCACAACACATTATATTTGAGTTTTGTCCATTATGTCTTGACAATGAACACTGTCTTCCTCAAAATAGTGTCATTTATTTCATTCCAATGAGCATTTTATTAACTGAAAGTATTTAATGATAAAATCAAGTGCTTTGAGATTTCCATTGATCATATGCTGCAGACTTATTTTCATGAACAATTCATATTACTTCCACTGACAAACCAGCAATGTCACAATTTATCCAGACTCAACTGCACTCTGAATACCAATCTAAGAAGCAATTGTGTCAGTTCTAATAATAAATAGATTGTTTTCAAAGAACTCAGGGATATCTTTTAAAAAATTGTTACTTTTTATCACAAAGACTTTTCAAACTTGTTTCATGAAAATGATAGTAAAATATGAATATCTTGTAATATTGAAAAAAATGGGTGTCATAACTTTTGAAAGATAAAGTGTTTTAAATTTAAGGGATTTAGGACTTGGGAAAGAGATAAAATGATCCTGGCCTTAGGGAACTCATTAATTCTACATAGGTCTAGTATCATATGTCCTTAAGAACTTACTTGAAATCTCCTAGCTTAAGATCTTCCTTTATTATTTGAATAATATATCGTTTGATGAGCATTAATCCTGGATTCTCAAAATTGTTTGCCAATATGTCCCCAAACTGACGAGTATCAGACAATTAAGGGCAAACTGGAGTTGCATTAAATGGCATTTATATAGCTAATTTGGTGAGAAATTGATGGGAATTGAAGGAAATAACAAATTTCAAAATATTTTATAAAAGTCAATTTTTTCCATATTCTAATTATATTAGTTCCAAGGTAATCATAATATTAATATAAAAATACCTCCTATTAACACAGATAACTTTAAATAATTGAATATTATAATTCCTTATATGTTTTGTGAGATGACACATGTTTACAAAATTATATAATTAAAAGGCTATAGAAAAATTAATATTTAGAACATTTCAAGTCTTTAAATATGTATAAAATAGTGGAATGATATGAAATATTTATTGATAATGTTGCAACATATAAGTCTGAGTCAATAATTTTCTTTCAAATCTCAGATTTATCTATGTAACTAGATACTTACCAGAATATTTGTGGCTAATAGTTGTAAAACTGCCCTGTTTTATAACATATGACAGTAAACTATGTTTATTTGACTTATTTTGCTTTTATCAACAACCAGCTGTTTTTCTTTCTTTCTCACCTAAACCTACTTTGTTATCCTACCAACATAATAACATTATTTTGTCAAAAGTTCTGTTTGCACTTTTGCTTTCTAATGCCTATCTAGAGATCAGAATAAACTTATTTAATTGGAAATCAAATCACAACCTGTCTAAAATTCTTCCAATGACTTCTGTTTCTTTAAAATGACCTTCAGAAAATTAAGATATTCCTATCAATCTTCAGTATTCTAATTTCACTTAATTACATTCTTTTCCACTTTAACTATATTTAAACAACATTTTCTCTTTCAGTTCCTTGACTATAGAAAGCACATTCCTACCTCAGAACCTTTGTACTTACTGACTCAGCTGTGAAGTTTTTTCCTTGAATCTTTGAATAACTTGATATTTGACTTCCAGTCATGTGGTGGCTTTCTGAATTCCTCACAGAAATGCCAATATGTTATATTTTAGCTTTAAGAAGATGATATTTCCCACCTCTGCTGATTTATTCCATTCACTTGTTTAATTTTATTTATATAATTTAAATTTAAATCTTTTTATTTACATGTTTAATTGGTTTTTAATTGCTTCCTCTACTAGCACATAAAGCAAGTATGTGAGAAGTGATCTTATTGTATTGTTTGCCGTACCATTCCCAATATTTAGAATATCACACATGAAAGATACTCAATATTTTTTTTTTTAATAAGTGGATGGATCAAAAGCAAAGAACAATTTTTGTGTGTGGAAAAAAAGGTACACTGAAAAATTTAATGTAAATTTCCAGCCTCTTTTGATGCTTCTTTCTCTTTTTATCTTGTCTTTTTTATTTCTTTGCTGATTCTAGACCAGTTTTTATAGTTTTCACCTATTTTAAGAATACAAAAAGAAATTCATTATAGTGACAATGTTTTAAATGTTTAAATTTAAGCTTTGTGGGATATTACTAATATATTGATTTGGGAAAAATAATTCTAAAAGTCAAATAGAATATAACTGATTTAAATATCTAGGATTTTTAAAGCACAAATTAAATTTATTATTTTTTTTTGTAAATAATATTATAAGAGAATACTTGGTAAGGGAGAAAAAAGAACAAAGGAAAACGCCAGTATCGAGTGTATCATAATTTATATCCTGAAGAAAACAGAAACAGAAATAAGCAAAATTGACTAAATATTATTTAAAAAATGAGGACTGGAATTTACAAGCTTGAAATGGTTCAGCTACTAAACATCAATGTCAGATGTTACACCATGGGGATTAAGCAAGCTGCAGGGAAGGGGCTGGAGGATGTGTTTAATTCACAGACTCCTTGAAGGTGTTATAAGCCAGCCAAGGTAAAACAAACAAACAAAATAAATTAAAAAAAAATCAATAACAACAAAGCAGTTATTATGAGAGATAAAAATAGGGAAGAAAGATAATGGGGGGGAAAAATCCAAAATGGGAAGGAACATGTAGACAAATCTTTGTTCATAGATCATGAGATACTTAGAAAATTCACATATATGGTGAAAAGATTTCAGTAAGGATGTCAAGATAATTCAATGGAGAAAGGACAGTCTCTTCAACATAAAGTTCTGGAAAAACAGGATATTCACATACAAAAGAATGAAGTTGGACTTGTACAAAGCACAATATAAAAATGTTGACTCACAATGGATGGGAGGTTTAAAGTTAAGAGATAAGAACTATAAAACGTTTAGCATAAAACATAAGGCAAAAGCTTCACTACATTGATTTCACAATGATTTCTTGGATATGACAACAAAGACAGAGATGACAAAAGAGAAAATGGACAAATTTAGCTTTATAAAAATTTAAAAAAGAACTAACTTTTGTGCATTACATAGAGTCTTCAGAATGTGAGAAAATATTTGTATACCATGCAACTGATAAGGGGCTATATCCAGAATGTACAAAGCACATTTAAAACCCAACAATGAGAAAATAATCTGATTCTGCTGCTGCGGCTAAGTCACTTCAGTCGTGTCCGACTCTGTGAGACCCCATAGATGGCAGCTCACCAGGCTCCCCTCCGTCCCTGGGATTCTCCAGGCAAGAACACTGGAGTGGGTTGCCATTCCCTTCTCCAATGCATGAAAGTGAAAAGTGAAATTGAAGTCTCTCAGTCGTTTCCTACTCTTACTGACCCCATGGACTACAGCCTACCAAGCTCCTCCATCCATGGGATTTTCCAGGCAAGAGTACTGGAGTGGGGTGCCATTGCCTTCTGCAAATCTGACTCTAGAATCTGACTCTAGAATGGGCAAATAACTTGAACAGGCATTTCATTAAAGAAGATGTTTGCATTATCAATAGACCTATGTAGAGATGTTTAATGGTATTAGAAAAATCCATTAAAAACTGAAGAAATACTACCTCAAACCTATTAGAACAGTTACTATCAAAATAACAACAGCAAAAAATAACAAGTATTGATGAGAATCAAGAAAAATTGGAAATCTAACAGACTCTTTCCATAAATTTAAGGTGATATAGATGCTGTGAAAAACACTATGGCATGGGAGCTCCTCAGTTCTGTTCATTTCAGTCGATTAGTCGCCTGCGACTCATTGCGACGCCATGGACTGCAGTACTCCGGGCTTACCTGTCCATCACCAACTTCTGGAGTTTACTCAAACTCATGTTCATTGAGTTGGTGATGCCATCCAACCACCTCATCCTCTGTCATCCCCTTCTTCAGCCTTCAATCTTTCCTCATATAGGGGTCTTTTCCAATGAGTCAGTTTGCATCAGATGACGAAAGTATTGGAGTTTCAGCTTCAGCATCAGTCCTTCCAATGAATATTCAAGACTGATTGCCTTTAGGGTGGACCGGTTGTATCTCCTTGCTGTTCAAAGGACTCTCAAGAGTATTCTCCAACACCACAGTTCAAAAGCATCAATTCTTTGGTGCTCAGCTTTCTTTATGTCCAAAATCTTACATCCATACATGACTACTGGAAAAATCATAGCTTTAACTAGACAGACACTTGTTGGCAAAGTAATATCTCACTTTTTAATATGCTGTCTAGGTTGATCCAAGGAGCAAGCATCTTTTAATTTCATGCCTGTAGTTAACATCTGCAGTGATTCTGGAGCCCCCCAAAATAAAGTCTGACACTGTTTCCATTGTTTCCACATCTATTTTCCATGAAATGATGGGACCAGATGTCATGATCTTAGTTTTCTGAATGTTGAGCTTTAAGCCAACTTTTTCATTCTCCTCTTTCACTTTCATCAAGAGGCTCTTTAGTTCTTCACTTTCTGCCATGACGGTGGTGTCATCTGCATATCTGAGGTTACTGATATTTCTCCCGGGAATCCTGATTCCAGCTTGTGCTTCATCCAGCCCAGTGTTTCTTATGATGTCCTCTGCATAGAAGTTAAATAAGCAGGGTGACAATATACAGCCTTGACCTATTCCTTTCCTAGTTGATTTGGAACCAGTCTGTTGTTCCATGTCCAGTTCTAACTGTTGCTTCTTGACCTGCATACAGATTTCTCAGGAGGCAGATAAGGTGGTCTGGTATTCCCATCTCTTGAAGAATTTTCCACAGTTTGTTGTGATCCACATAGTCAAAGGCTTTGGCATAGTCAATATTGCAGAAATATTTGTTTTTCTGGAACTTCCTTACTTTTTAGATGATCTAATGGATGTTGGCAATTTGATCTCTGGTTCCTTTGCCTTTTTAAAATCCAGTTTGAACATCTGGAAATTCTCGGTTCATGTACTTGTTGAAGCCTGGCCTGGAGAATTTTACAGTACTAAAAATAGTTTTATCATGTAATTCTGCAATGTCACTTCTGGATATGACCCTTGAAAACAGGGTCTCAATCAGAAATGTGTACACCCATTTTTGTAGCAAGTGTATTCACAGTAGCTAAAGCCTGGAAGCAGCTCAAATGACCATTAGCAAATGAATGAATAGGCAAAATGAGTTATGTAATGCAAAGGAATGTTATTTAGCCTTGAAAATACCTAACATATGCTACGACATGATCAAGGACATCATGATAAGTAAAATAAGCCAGTCACACACACAAAAAAAACATTGTATGAACCCACTTTTATGAGGTACTTAGGGTAGTCAAAATCACAGAGACAGAGATTAGAATAATTTCTCAGGACTGAGGGGATGGTGGAATAAAAGTGATTGTTTAGTGTGTCTATATTAATAATATCAGTTTTGCAAGATGAACCTAGTCCTGAAAATAGTGGTGATGGTTGCACAACAATGTGAATGTAGTTAATATCTCACAAAAATATACTTACAACGATTAAGATGATGAATAATGTTTTGCATATATTTTATCACAGTAAAAACTGGAAAAAACAAAATTACTGAAATCAGCACTGATTCTTGGAAAATACCAATAGCTTTTATTCAAATTTAGCTAGAAGAAAAGAAAAAAAAAAGCAGAGAAATGCCAACTCCCCATATATGGAAGAAAAGAAGGCACAACTACAGATTCGATTACCTGATGATATTGGTTAATGGGCTTTCCTGTTGGCTCAGATGGTAAAGAATCCACCAGCTATACTGGAGACCTGGCTTCAATTCCTGGGTTGGGAAGATCCCAAGGAGGAGGGCATGGCAACCACCTCCAGTATTCTTGCCTGGAGAACTGCCATGGACAGAAGAGCCTGCTGGGCTGCAGTCCCTGGGGTCACAAAGAGTTGGACACGACAGAGCCACTAAGCTCAGTGCACAGCACACTGGTGTGTCATGAGGCTTCTCTGGTGGCTCAGATGGTAAAGAATCTGCCCACAGTGTGGGAAACTGGAGTTCAGTCCCTGGGTCAGGAATATCCCCTGGGGAAGGGAATGGCTAACCACACCAGAATTCTTGCCTAGAGAATACCATGAACAGAGGAGCCTGGTGAGGCCACAGTCCATGGGATCACAAAGAGCCAGACATGGCTGAGTGCGTGACACTTTCACTTTCATTCAATTCAGTTCAGTCGCTCATTCGTGTCCGACTCTTTGTGACCCCATGAATCGCATCACTCCAGGCCTCCCTGTCCATCACCAACTCCCGGAGTTCACTCAGACTCACATCCATCGAGTCCGTGATGCCATCCAGCCATCTCATCCTCTGTCATCCCCTTCTCTTCCTGCCTCCAATCCCTCCCAGCATCAGTCTTTTCCAATGAGTCAACTCTTCGCATGAGGTGGCCAAAGTACTGGAGTTTCAGCTTTAGCATCATTCCTTCCAAAGAAATCCTGATCTCCTTCAGGATGGACTGGTTGGATCTCCTTGCAGTCCAAGGGACTCTCAAGAGTCATCTCCAACACCACAGTTCAAAAGCATAAATTCTTCGGCGTTCAGCCTTCTTCATAGTCCAACTCTCACATCCATACATGATCACTGGAAAAACCATGTCTCTGCTTTTGAATATGCTATCTAGGTTGGTCATAACTTTTCTTCCAAGGAGTAGGCATCTTTTAATTTCATGGCTGCAATCACCATCTGCAGTGATTTTGGAGCCCCCCAAAATAAAGTCTGACACTGTTTTGACTGTTTCCCCATCTATTTGCCATGAAGTGATGAGACCAGATGCCATGATCTTAGTTTTCTGAATGTTGAGCTTTAAGCTAACCGTTTCACTCTCCTCTTTCACTTTCATCAAGAGGCTTTTTAGTTCTTCTTCACTTTCTGCCATAAGGGTGGTGTCATCTGCATATCTGAGGCTGATTCCAGGTTGTGCTTCTTCCAGCCCAGCATTTCTCATGATCTAGTTTGCATAGAAGTTAAATAAGCAGGGTGACAATATACAGCCTTGACATACTCCTTTCCCTATTTGGAACCAGTCTGTTGCTCCATGTCTAAATCTAACTGTTGCTTCCTGACCTGCATATAGGTTTCTCAAGGGGCAGGTCAGGTAGTCTGGGATTCCCATCTCTTTCAGAATTTTCCACAGTTTATTGTGATCCACACAGTCAAAGGCTTTGGCATAGTCAATAAAGCAGAAATAAATGTTTTTCTGGAACTCTCTTGCTTTTCCCATGATCCAGCGGATGTTGGCAATTTGCTCTCTAGTTCCTCTGCCTTTTCTAAAACCAGCGTGAACATCTGAAAATTCACAGTTTATGTATTAATAAAATTGATAATATAAGTATATTAGACAAACTCTTCCAAAAACCTCAGCTCAGGAAAAATTAGTGACTTGAAATTATAAATACATATTAATTTAATTATTATTTATAATAAGTTTTCGTTAAAGAAAATTCTGTGTCCTGAAAGTTTCACTGATAAATTTTACTTAACATTTAAGAAAGAAAAATGTTCTTTATGAATTCTTTCAGAAAATGAAAGTACTTCTTAACTCATTTTATTAAGCCAGCATTACCCTATACCAAAACAAGTGAATAAACAAAAAATTGTGAGAAGAAAGCACAACAGAAATCTACAACCAACATCCTATGTATTATAGATATAAATGCAAATGTTTTAAAAAAATATTGGCAAATTGAATTCAGCAACATAGTAATAGGATAATGCAGTGTCAAAATCTTACCAGGTTTTATTTTTAGAAATTGAGAAACTAATTCTAAAATGCAATTGGAAAAGCAAAGGTCTTTCTTGAGGGATCAGTTACTTAGGCATTGGACACCATGTGACTGACTTTAGTTAGTCTGTCTCCTGGTTACTTTTACCTAATCAGTTGTCCCTATTTCATTTTTTGTCAATTAACCAAGTAATATTCTCTATAGTAATTATTTTCCTTCATTAGAGGATAAAGCCTAAAATCAAATACTGTCTTTTCCCTTTAATTCTCTTTAATTTCCTTAAATTCAAAATAGTCTACTAGTCTTCTTGGTCTTGTTTGAGGTTAACTTTTGAAAAATAATAAGCCCAACTTCTTTTTGCATTAAATGTGTCTCATTTTGTGTTTGTTAATAATTTCTACTTATTTTCTTCAGGTTTTCTATCCTCAAACAAAATGCTTCATACATATCATTATGTCATTCTCGGGGGTAAGACATTCAGAAGCAATAATGTTTATCTGTTCTTTCACTGGCATTGATTTTGGTCATCTGGTGAAGGTATCTTTAACTTTTCCATTGTTTGATTGTGATTTCTCCTTGTGTCTGGTTGGTTTTTTCTTCCTTGATTTTTTTCTTTTCTTTTTTTTTTTTTTTGCTGGGGGGCGGGGGGAGGCATCCTATGTTTTATTTTTATTTTTTATTTTTTTATATTTTATATTTTATTATTTATTTATTTATTTTTTACTTTACAATATAGGATTGAAATCGGAATGAAGGACCAGTACAGCCCAAGCAGGCATGATTTATTAAGCAAGAAGCAGTACTCTTGCCTGGCAAATCCCATAGACGGAGGAGCCTGGTAGGCTGCAGTCCATGGGGTCGCTAGGAGTCAGACACGACTGAGCTCCTTCACTTTCACTCTTCACTTTCATGCATTGGAGAAGGAAATGGCAACCCACTCCAGTGTTCTTGCCTGGAGAATCCCAGGGACGGGGACACCTGGTGGGCTGCCGTCTCTGGGGTCGCACAGAGTCAGACATGACTGAATCGACTTAACAGCAGCAGCAGACGATACGCTCTCGAGATGTGAGTGCGGACCAACCCCCTGTAGGAGTGGAGAGATCTGTTATGGCTTCCCACTTTATACTTTTTCTCCTTTTCCCTTGGCAGTTCCTAGGGCTTAATTGGCTATTTTCCCTATAAAATAGAGCTTGTACCCTGGGCTAATCAGAGAAGGGAATGTAAATTAGATATATGCCCAAAGCTAATCAGGGAAAGGGACATGGCAGGTGTATTTTCCTGAGGAAGTTTCTCACTCTGGGCCTGCAGTCTCCCTTTTCGCTTTTTCCTTTCCTGTGTTTGCCCTCCGTGTGGTTCTTCCAGCCACCACTTCCTGTAACCACCATTTTGCACCCCATATCCCTATTCTAACCTCCTAAATCTTGCAACTGTAAAACAACCTGTATGGAGAAAATAAGTTCACCCCTCCATTGCCATGAGACTTTTGCCTTTATCAGGACCTGGCTAGTGATCCTGCTCAGTCGTGTCTCACTCTTTGTCACCCCATGGATTCTAGCCTTCCAGGCTCTTTTGTCCATGGGATTTTTTAGGAGTGGGTTCCTATTTCCTCCTTCAAGGGATCTTCCTGACCCAGGGATTGAACCTGTGTCACTTGCATTGCAGGTGGATACCTTACCCCTGAACAATTGGGGAAGCCTGGATAATATAGGTATGACTTTCAGTCTGTAACCAAGTTTAACCCTATGGGAACTTACCATGACAGAGCCCTCTTCCATCCTCTGCTATAGCTCCATTTTCAAGGACCTAGGTAATGTTATCTGATGTACATTTCCTGACTTGTTTTATAGATGCTCAAACTGCCACCAAATGGAAGAAATCAACTATTTGATGACCATAAGCATATAGACCCCAGACCTATTGGAGTTTAAGGGTTGATAATGTTAACTCCTGGCATCACTGACTCAATGGACATGAGTTTGAGTAAACTCCAGGAGTTGGTGATGGACAGGGAGGCCTGGCGTGCTGCAGGCCATGGGGTCACAAAGTGTTGGACAGGACTGAGGGACTGAACTGAACTCAACTGTGACATTGACCTATTATCTCACCATTTACCAATCAGAGAATTGTGCACAAGCTGATCATATACCTTGGGACTTTCTTTCCTTACCTGGCTCTTAAAAATGCTTTGCTGAAACCCATCATGGGAATTTCAGTTTTATGAGCACCAGCTGTCCAGGACTCCTTGTATGGCACCTTACAATAGTTGCTGAATTCTCCTTCACCACAACCTGGTGTCAGTAGGTTGGCATTACTGTGCACATGGGCCAGTGAGTGGACCCAAGTGTTGGTTTAGTAATAGGCTCACCAAAATTTGAATGGATTGAAGAAAAGAGTAAAACATAACAGTAAAACAAGAACGCAGCCTTAGAAGACAAAACAGATTTCTTTTTAGCTCCACACTTAAGAACAGTGTAGCTTTCTATATAAGATATATGTAATAGCTACTTCAAGTGAATAAAATTTTTATAAGGATCAAGTCAGTCAAAAATGCAAAGCAACTAGCTCATTGATTGATAAAAGTTCTCATTAACTTTTAGCACCAAAAGGAATATTACTTCTGTTGTAATTTTTATTAAATCCCTATTGTTCTTAAATATTAATAATTCAGATTCTGTTTGTGTTTCTCATTTTTTTCCAGACAGTAATTAAAATGTTTAGGTAAATTGAAGCAAGAGACCACAAAGTTCTTTTCTGTAATAAGAAGTTTGGAGATAATATTTAATTTACCAGGACTAGGTAATTTCAAGGAAGAAAAATTACAGAAGAAACAGTAATATTAATGTGTTAAGATGAATTTTTAAGATCATGGTTCCTTTTTTATTCATTCCATCAAAAAAAAGTGTTGAATTTTGGTGCTAGATAACACAATCAGACAATTTCCCCTGGGTATGCTCTCCATGAACTCTTAATCTTCCAATGCAGAGAAACCTTAATTAAAAAGGAGCCCATTAGGAGTGTACAATGTATTTAATGAGTGGGCCACTGACATCTCAATATGAAATGGGGCAATTGCATTTAAATAGAGGAAAGATTGTTATAGGAACTTCTAGAGTTCACTAAAAGTTCTGAAAATATAAAGGTCTTGTCTTTGTTAACATTGAATTTTTGATACACACCAGCTAAATGTGGCTCAGCTGGTAAAGAATCCACCTGCGATGCAGGAGATCTGGGTTCAGTCCTTGGGTTGGGAAGATACCCCGGAGAAGGGAAATGCTACCCACTCCAGTATTCTGGCCTAGAGAATTCCATGGACTGTAGAGTCTATGGGGTCACAGAGAGTCGTACACAACTGAGCTATTTTCACTTCACTTTAAATGGCCAGTGAGAGGTCTTCTTAGTTCATCATTCAAAGCAATATTTCAAATTAGTAGAATTAAGTTTAGCTCTGTGACATATTATAAGCTCCTTTCACTATTTATTCAAATGTCTTTAAACTTTCCCTTTGACGTCCTTCCATTTTAAAGAGGAAAATATTATTACATAATTTTTTGATACTTTTTCTGGTCTCTCCTATATAATCTGCACACACCTAGCCAGAATTCATTTCTCATAATTGCTATTGTAGACTACATATGCAAAAATAGCCCTATAGGAATAGTGAATGCTTTATTATGAGAAATATTACATATTGACACTTGCATATGATTTTTTTATTTTCTTCCACTGGCTTTTGAAAACATGTGTGAAGTTTCATGCAGAATCACCAAACACAATATGCCATTTTGAGCACTTAATAAAGATGGATTGAATATGAATATGTTTAGATCTCTTTTTCTGCATCTATGTAAAACTGCTATAAATAAAAAGAAAATTCTGCAGAAAGGGAGAAAAATGATAGGTAGACTCTAGATCAAGTTGGTAACTAATTGAAATGAGCAGTTTTATGAGGAATGAAAGAAGGTCAAAAGATTAATTGACTGAGATTCATTAAGTCATAAAATGTTTTTCTCAGCTTCAATTTAGTCTATCAAATAAACATGAATTTGAAACTATATAAATAAATATGACATAAAGTATATTGAAAATCATTATGCCATAAATATTGTATGAATTTAATGGTTTTTACTTCATCTATAAATTATTAAATATTTCAATTTCCAGAAAAGTTAAAACATGAGAACTGTGTGCTTCCACCCCTCTAACTCAACCACGTTTATATCATAAAAAAAATATGCTGTTGAAGGGTCATAGCTATAAACCTCTTTCAAATTACATCCTTTCCATTATACTGGAATAAATAAATAAATAAATAAATTCAATTTACTGTTTTGTTCATTATATTTACCATAAGGCAGTTCTAGCTCTGAGATCCAATTTTTCCATAGTGCCTTTTGTTTCTTTTGCCATATATGTGCTTGTGTGATTCTGAGGAAAAAAATAAAACCATAGGTGTATATGTCTCTTTCTCACCTTGAATATATTTATTTTATAAACATGGAAAATAAAATAATATTTTCCTGTCAGTCTGTTATACTATTTTAAAATTTATATGACATTTATTTTAGGTGAGATGTAATTTACAAATAAATTTGTATATATTTAAAGTATTTTTTATTCTCAGCCTGAAGAATATTTTATTTATTTATTTATTTGTTTCTAATTAATTAATTTTACTTTACAATATTGTATTTAAGTATAGTCATTAGGCTGAATATTGGATTCCCAAAATGCATTCATCTTATAAATTGAAATCTTTGACCAGCCTTTCCCATCATCAGCCATGAGTGTACATGTGTTCCCCATCCTGAAACCCCCTCTCACATCCCTCCCCATCCCATCCCTCTGGGTCATCCCTATGCACCAGCCCCAAACACCCTGTATCATGCATCAAACCTGGACTGGTGATTCGTTTCACATCTTGTTTGTAATGTATGTCCTAGTGTTTTTCAAAGGGAAATGCTATTATGAAGTCAGCCTGAATGTTTCATTTATTGTGTCGAAATGATCTTCCACTGAGACACTCACCATTCATTTTCTCAGTATCATCAGGGGTAAATAATGTCCCTTTATTTTAGTTAATACAAACAAAATGAGATATTTGTGTTTAAGTCACTGACAGGAGCCTAGGAGCTGGAATGTCATCTTTGGATTTTCCATAGTGGTACACGGCTATCAATAAAACAAAGCTCTTATGTAAATGTTCATTTCTGCTTCCTAAATAAGATTATCAGCTTTAATAAAATCTTTTCATGAATGCCTTAATCTTATCAGTATTATTAATATTTTGTTTGAAAAATAATTACTGATGTGATGAAGTTGAAAAGCAGAACCTCTGGAACTCAGAGCATGTGGTTTCAAGATTCTGGTTCTGCCACATTAGCTTGTGATCTTAGAAAAGTTACTTAGAGTTATTTAAAATGGAAATATTACAGTCACCTTATTAAAATGTTATGAAAGGTAAAAGAATTTATAAACTTAAAATCCTTGACGCTTTGATTCTTAATATACAAGCTCTTTTATAATTGTTTTGTCATTGCTTTCAATAGCATACCTGTTAGAAAAATATGTTTAAAAAAGTATAAAGGTAGCATTACTGGGAAATGAATACTATGTGGATAATGGGTTTTGTTGTATGCTAAAATCACAGAGAAGCAGTCAGAAAACATTTCAAAGAAACATTTGTATCCAAGCACCTGGAGAGAATACATATGTGTGCTTAGTTGCTCCGTCATATCTGAATCTTTGCAACTCCATGGACTGCAGCCTGCCAGCCTCCTCTGTCCCCGGGGATTCTCCAAGCAAGAATACAGGAGTGATTTGCCATGGGGTTACAGGGGATCTTCCCAACCCATGGATCAAACCCAGGTCTTCCGCATTGCAGGTGGATTCTTTACTGACTAAGCCACCAGGGAAGCCCATATGAATATATAGTACTTCATAATTGTAGCTTCCTGCAATCTTTCAAGTTCCTTGGAAAAGTTTTGACCAGGGGACTTCGACAATATAATCATGACCTGCATTCAGTTGGTCTTGGAAGGTCAGAGAGTAGTTTGGTTACCAGCTTGCACAGTTGAATGCTACTTGATGCTAAGCGTAAAATACTATTCCAGATGTTTATTTTTCTATAGACCTATAAATGTTCTTCCACTAACTTTTCTTCATGAGTAGTTAAAAATATATAAATTCCATTCCTTGCTAATTTCTTGATAATCTTACACTATTGCCTTCGAATAATATAACTACACTGTTGCCCCTAATTCTTTATGACTTAACCTTAAAGACTGTACTTGGTTTTGAATCCTGGAGTATACTTGGAGCAGCCTGCAGGCTGCTTTGACTTTAAGAAGTTTTACCATTTCTCTTCTAACTATCTTTTGCTATATGTTGTTCATATAATCAGCAATGTGTGAAATTTAGATATCTGACTCTACTCCCTGCAGGGGACTCCTTTAATTTGGTGTTTGTCCTCATTCTTAAATTCAGCCATCATAGAAACCCATGCTTTGATTATTATGACAAACCATTGAGAGAATCGAATTACCTGTAGTGGCTTCATTAACTGTTTCATTCAATTCATGATTGGTAAGTTCCAGATGCTAATACTCAGCCAATAGCAATATCAGCTCATGTAAAATGCTTCTTTTCTTCCCCCACCCAATGTTTTTCCTACTTATCACCTCTTTTTTTAAATGTGCCATGAATCTTAAACTTCTGGTTTATTTTTACTCTGCTATTATATTTATTATTTTAGTTTAGTTTAAGATAAGAGAGACATTTTGAACTTGTGGAATCATGGTATATATTCTAAACTCTGCTAATTACTAGTAATAGGAATTTTAGCCAATGACGTGAGTTCTTTGACTCAAGCTGTCTTTATTTTCAAAGTGAATTTTGAGGTATATAAAAAATAAACTTAAAAAAATGTACTGTAACATTCTCTATAGTCTTTTTGAACTTATTAAACACCTCTGCTTATGTGGGTCTTTACCTGATAGCATGACCCAAACAGACTTTCATTCCTGAGGTGTCTGAGCTCTTACCAATCCTGCCTAAATGGGATTACTGTAGTTTTCCATTAGCTTTACTCACAGGATATGCTGCTGCTGCTGCTGCTGCTGCTGCTGCTAAATCGCTTCAGTTGTGTCCGACTCTGTGCGACCCCACAGACTCAGCCGTCCCTGGGATTCTCCAGGCAAGAACACTGGAGTAGGTTGCCATTTCCTTCTCCAATGCATGAAAGTGAAAAGTGAAAGTGAAGTCGCTCAGTCGTGTCCGACTCTTTGCGACCCTATGGACTGCAGCCCACCAGGCTCCTCCGTCCATGGGATTTTCCAGGCAAGAGTACTGGAGTGGGGTGCCATTGCCTTCTCCTCACAGGATATGAGACGTCCTACATTCCAGACTGTTCTTTACTTACACTGTGCCTCCACTGAAGCTGGATTTACTCCTGGTAGTCCCTCCAGCCAGTAGTGTTAACACTCATCTTTGTTCCTTTTAGAAGCATGAGGAGTCCAAGTGGCCAGGCTGCTGTCTTACGTTCAAGTTCAGTGTAATAACTGTTGTATCTACTAGTGAAGCAAAGGTTTTGTTAGTGAATCAAGAGTAACAGGTGGTGGCACTTACACAGGTGAAGTAATAATAATATCCTGTCCAACTATTTCACTTTTAGGGAAACCATGCTCAACTTGCTAGTGTCATAGGTGTCTGAGTTAGGCTATTCTGATTACTGTTTGACTCCACTGTTCATTTTGGTAGCCACACCCGCCTTCTCTTTGGCAATCAAGTGACATTACTTGAGTCTTGCAACCCTGGGTTTCCATTACTCCCATTGCACTTAGGGATTCAATCTGATGGTAGAATTTCCCCTGCAAATATTTGACCTAGTGAGAATAACAACCATGAAAGCTTTTAAGAATACTAGGCCTTCCCTGAGACATTTTCTTTTTGTTTTAATATACAGCCATGGTTTAATTATGTTGTGTCCTCTGAGACTTCCCAGGATGGGTGAGGAAATCTTACATAAAAAATGCTCTCTAATATTCCAATTTCCCTAAACTTTGAGATGCCTTTCTCTACAGTATGCAAGGCATGTGAGTCTTTCAACTTCTTTTAGTTATAGGCTATCTTTGGGTCCATGATTCTGCCAACCAATTAAACATCTGAAATCTATGCTTAATGGGCTCATCCAATAACCTTGGACTGATTCAACTGTGTATTCTCATTACCATGATACCACATCATTAATATCAATTACCACATGTATTCCTGTCTATACAAGAAAAAAAAGTTAGAAAAACCATGCAGTTTTTGTGCAATACACAGCGCACACTTCATAAGTTATACTTTGTACCTCACTTTTTGGAGCCTGTCAGAACTTGAGTCTATATGTCAAAAGGCAAAGAGGGATGGTAGGGTTAGGCCCTGAAGATAATCAGCAAGGCTCTGAAAGGAAAATACTTCAGGGGAAGCCATTACAAATGCTTTAGGCAAAGGTGGGCTTAACCTCTTCAGGGAAGAAGACTATGTCTACTGGCTAAGAAGGCCAATCAGAATTTAAAGATTCAATGTCCCCAGCTTCACTGGAACCTGATCATATGCACCCACTTCAAATTTCAGGTTCACATTCCTTCCAACAACCTAACTTTGATAGAACACATTCTGTAAAGTTGAGAATTAATTTGCACAGTAATTCAGTCACTCATAGGATGAGACTCTAGCTTGTTTTTGTTACAGAAGTCACCCTGATCCCATTAATAACAAGAGAAAATACTTTATTTCAGGGAAGTAATAGAAGCTTTTAATGATTTATGCCTGATTTGAGTTGAGATTTTAAGCTCTGAGCTCATCATTTTCTTTCCCTCCATTCTATAGCACAGTTAGGAATAATCAGCCAATCCATGTTCTAAGGTGATCATGGTCACCCAGAACCTCACTTCTTACTGATATTTGGTTAGGCATATCGACATGGCAATATTTTGTATAACTTGATTTCCACATCATGACGTGGGCTACTAGTGACCTCTTCAACACTGGCAATAAAATCTTTAGTATCTCTGAATCCAACCTCTAAGATTAGAGAATAATTTCTGAAAAATCAGAACCCAAATTAGGAAACGTATTTAAAATTCTGTTTCTTCCACAGAGTAAGAAAAAAAAAATGTTTTCTTCTTATGAGAACTTGGTTTCATTTTTGACTTTGAAGTTGATTGCATCAGGTCCATACAAATTATATAGGATAATATTCTCAAATATTCTTTATGAACTTGAATCGAATCTACAAAGTACCATCATAGCAATACCTAAATTAGGGCTTTACTGGATACCTGGAGACTAGATCCTAGGAAAACTGACTAATCAAAAGATAATAACAATTATCAGAAGCCCCATGGAGTGTTATGAGAATAAAATGTCCTAACATAAAGTATTTCTCACTGTCTGGCGTTGTATTAAGCGCTACCAAAAGTGTTAACTATTGTTTAAGTCACCTGGGTTGAATTTCTACTGCTCGAAGCAAAATGTTCTTTAACATTTTTTCATAATTAGTTAGGAAGTAAGGAGTCTCCTATCTGCTGGAAAAAAGATGTGCAGGAGCTTGTATTCAGCCATTCATCCTTGTGTTGGTCATTCTGGCAACTCAGCATTATGATTGGTCATGCCTGTCAAAACTACAGAACAAGCTACTGATTATCTCTTGTGTTCAGGGAAAAAAGAATGTTTCCAGAAAAAGCTGAGGAACAATAAATCAAATGCTGATAACAGCCATAATTTTCTACTTTCTAACATGTATGCATGTGCATGCGCACACACTCACACACACATGCACGCACACATGCCTTCCAATGCACAGATTTCTAAACTTTTCCCCATGTGATACTATCATTCCACATGCAACACAGAACACACTCACAGAAGAAGAAATTTCTAAGCCAGATCCATCGCTTTTCATTCCCATCCAAGGCCAGGGGGCCCACACTATCTGCAATCTTTCCAGGCTCTTTTTTTAGGCTTAGATATGTAATCATGAAATTGCTGGAATATGCGATAAACTACCTTTGTATGTAGCCAGCAGGCTTCCTTGGTGGCTCAGATGGTAAAGAATCTGCCTGTAATGTGGGAGACTTGGGTTCAATCGTTGGGTGGGGAAGATCTCCTGGAGAAGGGCACGGCAACCCACTCCAGTATTCTTGCCTGGAGAACCCCCTTGGACAGAGGAGCCTGGTGGGTTGCAGTCTATGGGGCGGCAAAGAGTTTGTCACGACAGAGTGACTAAGCACAACCTTGTATGTAGCCAGTGTTTAATTACGTATGGAAACCTGGGTAACTCTCAAACAACAACCAATCAGAAAATAAGTGAAAATAGCCCATAATAGTCACCACTTGAAACTTTCATCTTCCAACAGGAGGAGTGTAAAAAGGAACTAAAGCACTTCCTTAGAGAGAATGGAATTATTAAATGAATTATTATTCCAAACTGCCCCAGATTCTATCACCTGAAAATATTCCCTTTCTTCATTGTTTTCTGCCCAACAAAGAGGATCTTTGGGGTAAAGAGACATCATAATAAAGCAACAGGCTTTGAATATATTCCTCTCCTGGTTAAGCACCCTTGAAGCAGAGGGATACCCACATTGAAAAAAAGAAAGGAGATAATCTACTTTAATTCCTTTGGAAACATTTGCTTTCTGGTAAGTAGACTGATGGCATTTGTTATTTTTCTTTCTTTCTTTCTTCTTTATTTTTGGTGATATCACTTAAGATTCAATCTTCAGCATATTTAAAGCATACAATAGAAAATTATCAACTACAGTCGCCATGCCTTACCATAGATCTTCAGTGTTAGGGCTGATCATTTTAGAATCCTGTATTTATTATCCCTTTGCTTTTTCTTATATATTTAAAACTTGTATAAGTTTTGTAAAAATACTATTTGGTTTCACTTTGGGCTGCTGCGATGGCGCACAAGTGCGGCTGAGAGGAGTTACCCCGCATCCGAGGTCAGGGGCTGCAGCCGAGAGTGCCAGGCTGTGACAGCGCAGGAGCACCCGAAAGGAGCTACCCCACGTCTGAGGACGGGGCGGTGGCTGGGAGGAGCTACCACATGCCCAGAGAGTGGTGGCTGCGCGGGTGCAGGAGAGCCCAGAGGAGCTACTCCACGTTCAAAGTCAGGAGGGGCAGCGGTGAGGAGATACCCCTTGTCAAAGGTAAGGAGCAGCGGCTGCACTTTGCTAGAGCAGCCGTGAAGAGATACCCCACATTCAAGGTAAGAGAAACCCAAGTAAGAGAGTAGGTGTTGCAAGAGGGCATCAGAGAGAGGGCAGACACACTGAAACCATAATCACAGGAAACTAGTCAATTTAATCACACTAGGACCACAGCCTTGTCTAACTCAGTGAAACTAAGCCATGCCCTGTGGAGCCACCCAGAACGGGAGGGTCATGGGGGAGAGAGCTGACAGAATGTGGTCCACTGAAGGAGGGAACAGCAAACCACTTCAGTATTCTTGCCTTGAGAATCCTGTGAATAGTAAGAAAAGGCAAAATGATAGGATACTGAAAGAGGAACTCCCCAGGTCAGTAGGTACCCAATATGCTACTGGAAATCAGTGGAGAAATAACTCCAGAAAGAGTGAAGGGATGGAGCCAAAGCAAAACCAATACCCAGTTGTGGATGTGACTGGCGATAGAAGCAAGGTCTGATGCTGTAAAGAGCAATATTGCATAGGACCCTGGAATATCAGGTCCATGAATCAAGGCAAATTGGAAGTGGTCAAACAGGAGATGGCAAGAGTGAACATCGACATTCTAGGAATCAGCGAACTAAAATGGACTGGAATGGGTGAATTTAACTCAGATGATCATTATGTCTACTACTGTGGGAAAGAATCCCTCAGAAGAAATGGAGTAGCCTTCATGGTCAACAAGAGTCTGAAATGCAGTACTTAGATGCAATCTCAAAAGTGACAGAATGATCTCTGTTTGTTTCCAAGGCAAACCATTCAATATCACAGTTATCCAAGTTTATGCCCCAACCAGTAATGCTGAAGAAGCTGAAGTTGAACGGTTCTATGAAGACTTACAAGACCTTTTAGAACTAACACCCAGAAAAGATGTCCTTTTCATTATAGTGGACTGAAATGCAAAAGTAAGAAATCAAGAAACACCTGGAGTAATAGGCAAATTTGGCCTTGGAATGCAGAATGAAGCAGGGCAAAGGCGAATAGAGTTTTGGCAAGAGAACGCACTGGTCATAGCAAACACACTTTTCCAGCAACACAAGAGAAGGCTCTACACATGGATATCACCAGATGGTCAACGCTGAAATCAGACTGATTTCTCCTACTTCTTGACTGATTGTTTCCATTGCTTATATAACTCAAATTATTATAAGATTAATAATAATCTTATAACTAATTAATAATAATCTTAAATACATTAATGATATAAATAATATAATATAAAATTATATAATATGTATTATATAATTATATAAAATAATATTAATCATAATAAATAATAATCTTATAATTAATAATTAATCTTTCCCAGGGTGAAATTATTAATCAATAGGAGTCCAGATAAAAGTATCCCTACATTAGCTCAGAGAAGACTGCCCTGTTAGACTGACAAGTTTTGGCCTCACCTCTATAATTGAGTAGGTCGAGGGTCTGAGAATTTCTTCAGTTGTTGAATAATCTCAAGATATTTCTTCAGAAATCCAAAAACTTTAAAATATTAATTGACTGAATGTAAGCTGGATCATGGAAAAAGCAAGAGAGTTCCAGAAAAACATCTATTCCTGTTTATTGACTATGCCAAAGCCTTTGACTGTGTGCCTCACAATAAACTGGAAAACTCTGAAAGAGACAGGACTACCAGACCATCTGACCTGCCTCTTGAGAAATCTGTATGCAGGTCAGGGAGCAACAGTTAGAACTGGACATGGAACAACAGACAGGTTTCAAATAGGAAAAGGAGTATGTCAAGACTGTATATTGTCACCCTGCTGATTTAACTTATATACAGAGTACATCCTGAGAAACACTGGACTGGAAGAAACACAAGCTGGAATCAAGATTGCCGGGAGAAATATCAAGAACCTCAGATATGGAGATGACATCACCCTCATGGCACAAAGTGAAGAGGAACTAAAAAGCCTCTTGATGAAAGTGAAAGAGGAGAGTGAAAAAGTTGGCTTAAAGCTCAACATTCAGAAAACGAAGATCATGGCATCCGGTCCATCACTTCATGGGAAATAGATGGGGAAACAGTGGAAACAGTGTCAGACTTTATTTTTTGAGGCTCCAAAATCACTGAAGATGGTGACTGCAGCCATGAAATTAAAGATGCTTGCTCCTTGGAAGGAAAGTTATGACCAACCTAGATAGTATATTAAAAAGCAGAGACATTACTTTGCTGACTAAGGTCCATCTAGTTAAGGCTATGGTTTTTCCTGTCTTCATGTATGGATATGAGAGTTGGAATGTGAATAAGGCTGAGCGCTGAAGAATTGATGCTTTTGAACTGTGGTGTTGGAGAAGACTCTTGAGAATCCCCTGGACTGCAAGGAGATCCAACCAGTCCATCCTGAAGGAGATCAGCCCTGGGATTTCTTTGGAAGGAATGATGCTAAAGCTGAAACTCCAGTATTTTGGCCACCTCATGCGAAGAGTTGACTCATTGGAAAAGACTTTAATGCTGGGAGGGATTGGGGGCAGGAAGAGAAGGGGATGACAGAGGATGAGATGGCTGGATGGCATCATTGACTCGATGGGCGTGAGTCTGAGTGAACTCTGGGAGTTGGTGATGGTCAGGGAGGCCTGGCATGCTGCAATTGATGGGATCACAAGAGTCGGACACAACTGAGCAACTGAACTGAACTGAACTGAAGCTTCAACCACTAACAGTGCCAGAAAATCTCTAAAGTCATCACGTTCAAATCAAAGCCTATCCAGTGTTTGTAGATGCTTGAAGTGTCATTAGTTAGCTGGCCAGAGGATTTGGCTATTCCTCCTTGACTCAGCGTATTACAGAGAGAAATGACCTGCCTCAACAATGCTTCAGGTCTGTCTTACAGTGTCTTCTTTGTCTCTTGACAGGCTATATTTTATTTCAACTTTTTTTCTAGCTTGTAGCAATTTTTACTCAGAAGAGAAAGACATGAGCAATTCTCTTAAATTTCCTATATCTTTTTTCCCCCCAAGTCAGCTAAAGTGGCTCAGCTTATACAGTATCCAAGTACCAGGATATCATAGATGTATTTTAATAGCTGATTACTGCCTATGGACTTGGATGGTTACCATCTGTGTTTGTTTGCCAGGAGTGTCATAACAAAATACCATAAACTGTGGCTGAAATGGTGAAAATGAAATACTTCACAGTTCTGGAGGCTGGAAAGCTGAGGTCAAGGTGTCAGCAGGATTTATTCCTTTTGAGGATCTGTGAGGAAGAATCTATCTCAGGCCTCTTTCACTGGCTTGTAGATGACCATCTTCTCCCTGTGTCTCTGTACATTGTCTTTCCTTTATGAGTGTCTGTAGTCAAATTTTCCCTTCTTATGAGAACACCAGTCTTGTTGGATTAGGGTCCACCCTAATGACCTCGCTTTAAGTTAAGTAATTTATGGCATCAGCAATGACCTTATTTCCAAATAAACTCACACTCTGAATTTAGAGGGATTAGAATATTAGCATATGATTTTGGGGGAGATGCGATTCACCCCATAACACCACCTTGATTATGTGAAAAGGACTGGATCCTAGCCTCTTGATATAGCCGATTTCCCATTTTGTGGTCTGCTTTTAGCAACATTCCATCCATCTTCCTGAAAGCATTAATCAAGATTTCAATGGACAGAAACCTTACATGTGAATATAAAGAATGCTGGCATTTGTATTCAGTTTTGTTATTGAATTGCAAAGAGGATGGAACTGGCTTTGAGGATAATAAAGCACTTGAAAATTATTAAGACTTTACAGGAGAGCCAGGTTCAGTCCCGGGGTTGAGAAGCTCTCCTGGAGAAAGAAATGGCAACCCACTCCAGTACTCTCACCTGGAAAATCCCATTGATGGAGAAGCCTGGTAGGCTGCAGTCCATGGGGTCACAAAGAGTCGGACATGACTGAGTGACTTCACTCACTCACTCTTTCTTTTATCTGTTTCTTTCTGACTGTTGGCTTGATTATCTCAAGCCAGCTGCTCAGGAGAGATTGAATCCACAACAGAGTTCTAGGCTCATGTCCATGGAGCCTCAGGCATCCAAGAACCAAAAACAGGCATTTCACAGTCAGCTCCTGCAAGAACAAACCAGAGGAAGACTCTCTGTAGTTCCAGCTTTATGTATATCTTCACCTTTGGATCAATCAGGTGACTAAAGATGGGTGAGTTTTATCATGGCTTACCTGCTCACACCTAATGCCTTAGGATTTGGGTAAAATGATTTGAAAGAAAAACAAAACAGCAAACAAACTTTTTGCTGCTAGCTTATCTGGCATTTCAATCATCTTAGAAAATGATGCTTAATATCTTAAGCACTTTCCTCAATGGAAAAAATGCAAAACAGAAGATTCTTTTTTTATTCATTTCCTTTTAGCAATCATTTTGTCTATTACTATGCTCTTTATCTCCTTTTTTTGTGCTTTAGTTTGTGTCTTATCTTTTACATTTCAGAATATTTTCCTCGATATTCGTTGTTCTGTGTGTGTGTGTGTGCATGTATGTGTAATATGTGCACATACATGTTTGAGTATTCTTTTTCTTTAATTCTGATAAAAGCACAAAACTGTGGTTGAATTATTCTGCTCTCTCCCTCATTGCTCAACTGATTATGGATAGGGAAAAAAAAATCATACTGTGGGATGTATGCTGTGAACTCATGTGAAACAATTTAGTCATTCAACATTCATTAGGAGCTTTTATTAAATATTGATACCTTTGAAAATTGGAAGCAGATGGGAAGTGGTATGGGCTTCCAAGATGGCAGTAGTGGTAAAGAACCCACATGACAATGCAGGATACATAAGAGAGGTGGGATTGATCTCTGGGTCAGGAAGATCCCCTGGAGGAGGGCATGGTAACCCACTCTACTATTCTTAACTGGAGAATTCTATGAACAGAGGAGCCTGGTGAGCTGCAGTCCATAGGGTCACAAAGAGTTGGACATGACTGAAGTGACTGAGCATATAGCATGGGGAGTGGTATACAGGCATTTTCCCATGATTTCACTATTAGATTATTTTTCCCATGGTCTTTTTTAGACCAAATTCTTCCGAATATGATGTATTGGAAAGCAGATAAAAATAATTCAAAAAAAGCAGGCTCAGGGAAATTTTACTCTTTTTTAAAGAAAAATGCTATCAATTATCTTACATGAAAAGCAATTCCAATTCAGCCATAGTAGCATACTGGCTAAAAATTAAGCAGGATCAGCAGATGGTGAACACAGAAACCAATAAGTTACTCAGTCGTATCCAACTCTTTGTGACCCATGGTCTGTAGTTGGCCAGGCTCCTCCATTTGTGGGATTATCCAGGCAAGAATAATGGAGTGGATTGCCATTTCCTTCTCCAGGGAATCTTCCTGACCCAGGGATCGAACCCAGGTCTCCTGCATTATAGGCAGATTCTTTGCTGTCTGAGCTACCAGGGAATAGCTTTTTTTTTTTTTTTTTTTAAATTGGGAAGGCAAGTTCAAAGATAGCTGTGGTTGATTTTGCGAGATAGTTTTCCTTCTTTCATGCAAAGACTTTCTACCAGATCACTTATTTTGAATAACACTTATTTCTCTAAATTTTCTCTAACACCTTTCATACTAGTTAGCAAACTCTGTGATGGAAAAATTGATAATGATATTTGAAGTGTTTTAAGAGACCAAGTCTGGAGCATGCTTTGCTGCTTTGAGTTGCTTCAAACCTCCTTTACTGCATTGTAGATTAGAGTCTACTTATGCACACATATAAAAGTTTATACTGGAGTGTGTTTAAAATAAATTAATCCATAGACAATATAACACTAGGTTAGGTGGATGGATTATGCAACATGTAGTTTCTGTCCAAGGTCAAGTCATCCTAGGTGAAATTCTGAGGAATTAGAAAATTCAACCTGCATAACATATTTTTTTCTGGGTTAATTAACTAACAACAGCTCAGCTAGAAACTAAATTTCTATATTTGCTTTTAATTTTCATACCACCTTCCTCTTCAGGTACCAATATGGCTAGACTTGACATCTTTTTATTTAACAACCCATTGTGTTAAGAAAACCAGATACTGTATCAGGAATATCTGCACAGAAAGTTCCACTGTCCTACAAAGGTTTTGTTTGGAGTGGCTGTACTTGTTTTCTTTCTTCCTTTCTTTTTCTTTCATGTTTTGAGAGGTTAAGACATTCTGAGTTTATTAAGTATCTTCATAGTAATTACTGAGATTTTTTTTCTTTCTTTATTCCTGGAAACCGTGGGGCTGGGTAATTTCTTCCAGATTCTCCTCATATCTCACAACCACAAATTCATTGTCACAGCACTAACAACTGTTAACACTGATCCTCTGTCCTTTACCAGACTCTCTTAATGTATTAAGTCTATAATCACCCATCTCTGTTTAAGACCTTGGGTAGTACTCTCCCTAGTTATCACAACATAGTGGGGTTTCGTTTGTTCTCTCAAACATATTATTTTGATAACTCCTGTTCCTATCAAGACTACAAAATGGGAGTTGTCCATTTGCCTTCACTAATCATGTTTCTCGAAACTCTTCTTAAATAATCATTTGCTTGTTGTTTCTGACTTTATTTCCACTCAGTATGTAATCTTTTATTATTCCACTGAACCTAAAGGTCAGTTTGTTTAAATAAACATTTTTACTCTAATAGATAGGAGAAAATGTGCAAAGACATTGGGTGGGCTTTCTACCATGAAAACGGTCAAAGTGTTAGCTGCTCAGTCGTATCTGACTCTTCGTGACGCCATGGACTATAGCCTACCAGGCTCCTCTGTCCATGGAATTTTCCAGGCAAGAATACTGGAGTGGGGAGCCTTTCTCTTCTCCAGGGGATCTTCCTGATCCAGAGATTGAACTGAGTCTCCTGCATTGCAGGTAGATTCTTTACTGTCAGAGTCACCAGGGAAGCCCAGGTTTTCTACCATAAATTTCAACAAATAGATATTTTCTTGTTTCTGGATTATTACAGCTTTCTTTAAAACTGCTATCATTATACCTTAACAATTAATATATGCTAAAATATGAGTCAAACCTAAATAGGTATTAATAAAATGATAAAACATATTATAAATGACACTATGTTATAAACCCAAATTAAGCCATTTAGCCAAGATATTTAACACCCTTTTTCCCCTTCTTAGTAGACCACTGAAAAATAAAAATATTCAAATATTCCATAAAAAAATTAATTTACAAAACATTTAAAAGGAAGCAAAATATTATGGAGAAACCACCTAGCATTTCAGATATATTAACAGAGTAATATGTGTTAAACCTCAGACTACCAGTTTATATATAGACAAGAAATCCAACTATGCACTACCTATGAGATGGACATCTCAAGTAAAAAAGACTCAAAGAACGAAGACTTAAAAATCAAACTTCCCTCAGGCAAGCTCAAACAAAATTCAAATAAAGGCATTACAATATTAATATAATCCAAACTATAATTGAAGATAAAACCATTTATCAAAATAAAAGAGGCAATTGTTAACACTGAGTTTGTAATAGCAAAATGCTAAGGCCTATGTGAAAACATATTCAGGGACTTGTCCTTTCTCTCGTCTAGCTGCTATTTGACATATATGTGTGTCATATGTGTGTGTGTACATACCAATATGTGTGTACAATTTCTCTCATTCTTCTTTAATCTCTATAATGTCTTATTTCTTAAACAAATACAGTCTGATATGCTAACAGATGCTGGTTTTAGCTGTTCCCCAATTAGCATATTAGCAATTCAGTGGAGGTTTTTAGTAGCTCAAACCAGTGGAGAATAAAAAGAATGAACATTTTGAGCATCAGTTTGAAACTCCATGCATTCAGAGAATGTAGCTGAAATGGAACTGTTTGCACATATTAAATGACATAGATCAATTAATTTCTTTTGGTTTTCCAAACAAATTTAGACTATCATACAGATTTACCTGTGGCATGTAATTAATGTAAAAAGGAAATTGTGGAAGTAAAAGGAGAAAAATGATACATCGATGCTAGTCTAGTCGAATGGTTGGCATTTCTACACTGCAGACTTTGGCAAGATTACACTGCACTCCGGTGTATTTTTAGAATGAGGCTGACAGAGTTTACAATGGGAGGTGATGGGACTGGATGAGTTCAACCTGCTATGTTCCAAGGTACACTGTTCAGCAACCCCAGGGGGCCACTTAAAGTCTATAATCTTTCTTACTGTAGTGAGGATTTGAGAAATAATTGCTGGCATGTGGGGATTTCTTTATTGTTTTTTTGCTGAGCTAAATGGATTAAATCAAGGTTACCTCAAGTTTTTTTCTATCTTAAGCAACAAAAATATTCAGTATCTCTAGAATAGCAAAGAACCTTAAAGGCAAAAATACTGATAGTTCCATATTTTATTGTTCAGCTGAACTTATGTTTATGTGTAACACTCATTTCAAAAGTCTATTCAAGGGAATATGACCAAGTATATTATGCTACTTAAAGGGCAATTAAAGCTTAAGTCAGATATTGTAATTAATATGTCACATCTAATATGTCAAATATAATGTTTAGAAAATATATATTGCACTTCTTTGATATGTCAGTATATTTATGTCAAAATCAAAATAATATATTTAGATCAAGCCTGATTGCTAATCACCAAATTATAAATATGTATTTTCAAAATACATTTGAAGCAAATGTTTTGGGGTATTTCTGCTTCTCCCAGTTTTTAAAACTGTCATGTTGTCTATCACATTCAGGTAGTAAATCATCTTTCTGATTAACAGAAATATCATTTTCAGAGCTTGATGAAACATTATGCTAGGATAATTAAAATATTTTAAAACAAAAATAGCTTTAAAAAGTTATATTTGAAAAGGACATAAATATTTTTCTTTTATAAAGTTACAGCATGTATATTATTATATGTGAAATAGATTGCCAGTCCAGGTTCGATGTATGATACAGGTGCTCAGGGCTGGTGCTCTGGGATGACCCAGAGGGATGGGATGGGGAGGGAGGTGGGAGGGGGGTTCAGGATGGGGAACACATGTACACCCATGGCTGATTCATGTCAATGTATGACAAAACCACAATATTGTAAAGTAATTAGCCCCCAATTAAAATAAATAAATTAAAAAAATAAAGTTACAGCATTAAAATTTGGTGAATGAGAAAATTGTGTAAATTAGTATTTTAAAAATAAATATTATCTTCAAATTTCTGAAATACTTAGGGAATATGGCCTTAGTAATCAGCTTATGCCTTTTAAAATCAACAGATAATGTTTAAATATTGAGATATAATTTAAAAGCTTTGCAAGTCTGTTTAGTCATATATGGTTAACAAAATAAAGAAAAATAACAGAAATCCAAATATTCAAGTTTTGTAGTATTTCAGTTTTTAGAACTGGTTCACAGTCATTAGCTCATTCTTCCAAATGTAAAGAAATACTATTACTATGAGAATTAAAGCATAGTCTTATTCTGTGGTGGCTTGATTTAGCCATCCGGCTTGTCAGTAGAGAGGCCATGAGGATGAGAACTCAGATTAGAATATTCAATAAGTACCACTATTGAACTATCCTCTGAGATTTCAAAACACTTTCTCAAGCATATTCAATTCTACAATTATAGCTCCTGTACAGGCTAGTCAATTTATCTTTAAATCTCATCTCTGTATCTTCTATCCTGTCAACTCATTTCTCTTTTACAGTTCCTAGAGCAACCTTGTATTATAATTGTTAGCTAACATATCTGCTGATTCTTTTAAAGAAGAATATCTCTGTTAAATCCATCTGGTATAATATGTCATTTCAGGCAATGTTTCCTCATTGATTTTCTGTCAGGATGATCTATCCATTGATGAAAGTGGATATTAAAGTCCCCTACTATTATTGTATTGCTGTCTACTTCTTCCTCTAGGGGAATCTGAGGACATTTCTTATTCAACTTTATATATTAAATGTCGAGCATAGTGACTGGCAGATATGAGGTATTTAATAAACAAGTAAAATAAATGAAAGATACAGTGAAAACAAAACATGGTAAACATATTTCTGAGTAGAAATTTTAATATCCATAAACTCTGCCTGTATTTACAAGTCTTATCCATTACTGAATTTCTAGGGTATTATGAATGTGTGCATTGAAATTTTATTAAAGATGATATGTTACAAACAATAAATTAATTGCATAGAATTTTTGAAAGCAATATTTTCATTAGTACAGGGTAAATGTTTATATTCTATCAGAAGGGAAAACATATATTTTAGAGCAGTTTTATCTAAGAATGATTTTGAGTCTTTCTTTAAACATAGGTTGTGATACTTCTTTTTCTCAGACAATAATTGTTACTTCAAGGAGTTGACATTTCAGTTTTTATTTCTGAAAATATGATTGGTGGATGACACTCCAATGATTTCAAAAGGACCTCACATCCTTTATTGTTGTGTAACAAAGCACCGAAACATTTAATGTTTTAAAAGAAATGTGCTCTTTCTCACAATTCTATGAAATGCCTGATCAGTGCTTCAGGAATCATTATGCATCACTATCATTCAGGGAGTTACAGGCAGCTGACATATGTGCTGGAGGTTGAATTCAACGGAAACACCTGGATTGCTGGGAACTTTAATTTTGGAATTCTCCACAGCCTGGAGATCTTATGATAACATTGTATGAAGGCAAACCCAGTGCCTTACATTAGCCAATATCTTGAATTTGATGTGGAAGTGGCCTCCATGGAATAATGGATAAAAAGAGGCATATTTTATTCCGGATCATTAGTGTAAAACTTTAAGGATTACTCAACACTAATATTTAAAATCTCAAACACATATGCATTATTAAATAAATTGTAATAATTCCACATTAATAGTACATTCATAACAAGTCTAATGTCACACTCTTAGCAGGATGGAAAAGAGTTGAAATTTTAAATTATCAAAGCAAGCAAATTACTTTTCTCATGTTGGGTCATATAACTAAACTTTTTGACTTTCCAGTAATCATTTTCTGAAAACTATGCCAAAATAAATTATTCTAAATGTTTTAGCTTGAAAGTTCTATTCCCTTTATTAATTCTATGTTTTTATCACCACATCTTGAGGCAGCCCTGAACACATGCCAGTCAGATATCTCTTCAAGAGCATCATTGCTGTATGGATGCAAGAGTACAGATAGCTCACAATCTCTAGCTGCATCACTTGCTGGATCTAATTGAGTCTTAAGCAGAGGTCATGATCTTCCTGAATATCTTTCTTCCAGGGATTCACCATGGTAGAGGGACTAGGACCAGGCTATTTTTGCACAGTGTGAGATTCATCTAATACTGATGAGTAGGATATCTATCTAAATTGGTGACAGGACATCTCATAGAAGCCTAGAGAGAGCAATATCCTGTGCTGAGTTAAGCTGAAATGCCAGAATTGTTATGACAAACAACAGAAGAAATAAAAAGTCTCAGGAAAGTGATCATGCTAGAACCAGTATGTTATATGAGACCAAAAGATCACTGGAGGATCATGTTTCAAGGGAAGGCTCAGAAGACACATTATGAAGGATATTGGGAATGTTCTCATGAGAGAGACCCCATCATTACTCAGAAGTCCTGGCCAGGGTTCACTATAGGAGAATTTGCTATGGAGCTCAACATATCAATAGCTACGGGGACAGTGCATCAAAGCAATAGAAGCCCAGTGGCAAGTCTTAATAGCCCCAAACGGGGGCAGAGGAGATATCAATTACCATAATAAGTGGGGGGATCAGAGTGGCAGTCAAGCCACTCAGGACTGACACATAGATAATTGAAAAGATGGCTAACAGCACATAGTGTGTCTGAGAACAAAATGTGTGAAGCCAACGTTTCACTAAATATACATAAACAAAAGAAAGAAAGATTGAATGAGCAGGAAGCTAAGGGAAGTCCCTCCAATAGAATCCTAATTCTTACTCAATTTCCAGAACTAAGTTAGTTCTTCAACCCAGAATGCATTGATTGAAGTAGCTAGATCCCCAAGTGGGAAAATTCATAATAATTAAACAGGGAAGAGATTCCTTTAGCCCTTCCCCAAAGGAACATTCAGGTGCTTACTTGGATGATACTCTAGGAAATGGGGATCCCCCAGCATTTCAGGAATAACTGAATACAAGATCTGAGTGAGTTTTGATACTTGAAGAACAGAAAATCATTGTGGCTTCACTATTAAAATAGTTGCAGACAGGAGACAAGTAGTTACTGAGGTTATGGTCAAAATCTAGTTGTGGAACCAATAGTTAAATCCCTCTAGTCCTGAATGTATAATTGAAGTTGAGGTCAATGGTAGCTGAAATATATCTGATACTAGGTCATTGATCTGAGGGATAAGATCTATTTTGATTGTGGTAGTTAAGCATCTGAAATTGCCCATACCTTATCTTTGATAGTGAATCAAAACCTGGAGTGTATCTACAGGGTGTAAGAAATTTGTGTCACCTTTTGATGTATGGTAAAACCAATACAATATTGTAAAGTAATTAGCCTCCAATTAAAATAAATAAATTTATATTAAAATTTTAAATAATGCATAGAGGTAATTCTTATGATTGTCTCATTTGCCAGCGTGGCCTTTGCAGAAATTTGAGGGATCCTGGAGAATGGATGCATAACACCAGAGATTCAGTCAAGTGGTATTCTCAAACTTAGATGCCATGATGAACAAGCTTAAGTGGATAAATATATCTGGAATTATACTGAAAGTGACCATCAATTTAGTAAATATGTGTTTAATTTAGAATGGTCAAAAAGTGTTTTTATTAACATGAAATAGACTAGAATATACATATTTGGTTTTTCCACCAGGACCCAAGAGTCTATTAATTGTCATCCCTTATGTTCTAATACAGCTTTAAAAAATATTTGAATCATTTGGATTACCCAGAACATCACATTGATCAACTTCATCCATATATTTTAACCGTATTACCTTAAGTAAGTTATGATGAGGCTAGATAAGAAAGGTAAGAGAAAGGGACTATAAAGAGTTTTACAGTTTGTTTTATGCTTATAGTCCTCTGGAGAGAGTATAGATTGTCATGTAGAACACTCAATGGAAATGTTAGAGTCTATCACAAGGGGTGGGGGGATGCAGAGGTTATGAGAAATTGCCATGATGGTGTTTTCTGTGGAAAGAAAAGGTTAAAGCAAGGAAAGCAACCTTAGTATTAGATAATGCTAAAAATTGCAGTGGAGTTTAGGGCATAGGAGCTATCCCTGGTTGCCAGGTACCTGGCCCTGGGGTTATTATGGAGGTGTATTCAGTTCAGTTCAGTCACTCAGTCGTGTCCGACTCTTTGCGACCCCATGACTCACAGCATGCCAGGCCTCCCTGTCCATGACCATCTCACGGAGTTCACTCAGACTCACGTCCATCGAGTCCGTGATGCCATCCAACCATCTCTTCCTCAGTCGTCCCCTTCTCTATACACCCAAGGTAAGAGAAACCCAAGTAAGATTGTAGGTGTTGTAAGAGGGCATCAGAGGGCAGACACACTGAAACCATACTCACAGAAAACTAGTCATTCTAATCACACTAGGACCACAGCTTTGTCTAACTCAATGAAACTAAGCCATGCCCGTGGGGCAATCCAAGACAGGCGGGTCATGGTGGAGAGGTCTGACAGAATGTGGTCCACTGGAGAAGGGAATGACAAACCACTTCAGTATTCTTGCCTTGAGAACCACATGAACAGTATGAAAGGGCAAAATGGTAGGATACTGAAAGAGGTACTCCCCAGGTCGGTAGGTGCCCAATATGCTACTAGAGGTCAGGGGAGAAATAACTCCAGAAAGAATGAAGGGATGGAGCCAAAGCAAAAATAATACCCAGCTGTGGATGTGACTGGTGATAGAAGCAAGCTCTGATGCTATAAGAGCAATATTGCATAGGAATCTGGAATGTCAGGTCCATGAATCAAGGCAAATTGGAAGTGGTCAAATAGGAGATGGTAAGAGTGAACGTCGACATTCTAGGAATCAGCAAACTAAAATGGACTGGAATGGGTGAATTTAACTCAGATGACCATTATATCTACTACTGCGGGCAGGAATCCCTCAGAAGAAATGGAGTAGCCATCATGGTCAACAGAAGAGTCTGAAATGCAGTACTTGGATGTAGTCTCAAAAACGACTGAATGATCTCTGTTCGTTTCCAAGGCAAACCATTCAATATCACAGTAATCCAAGTCTATGCCCCAACCAGTAGTGCTGAAGAAGCTGAAGTTGAATGGTTCTATGAAGACCTACAAGACCTTCTAGAACTAACACCCAAAAAAGATGTCCTTTTCATTATAGGGGACTGGGATGCAAAAGTCGGAAGTCAAGAAACACCTGGAGTAATAGACAAATTTGTCCTTGGAATGCGGAATGAAGCAGGGCAAAGACTAATAGAGTTTTGCCAAGAAAATGCACTGGTCATAGCAAACACCCTCTTCCGACAACACAAGAGAAGACTCTACACACGGACATCACCAGATGGTCAACACTGAAATCAAATGGATTATATTCTCTGCAGCAAAAGATGGAGAAGCTCTATACAGTCAACAAAAACAAGACCAGGAGCTGACTGTGGCTCAGATCATGAACTCCTTATTGCCAAATTCAGACTTAAATTGAAGAAAGTAGGGAACACCACTAGACCTTTCAGGTATAACCTAAATCAAATCCCTTATGATTATACAGTGGAAGTGAGAAAGAGATTTAAGGGCCTAGATCTGATAGATAGAGTGCTTGATGAACTATGGAATGAGGTTCGTGACATTGTACAGGGGACAGGAATCAAGACCATCCCCATGGAAAAGAAATGCAAAAAAGCAAAATGGCTGTCTGGGGAAGCCTTACAAATAGCTGTGAAAAGAAGAGAGGCAAAAAGCAAAGGAGAAAAGGAAAGATATAAGCATCTGAATGCAGAGTTCCAAAGAAGAGCAAGAAGAGATAAGAAAGCCTTCTTCAGTGATCAATGCAAAGAAATCGAGGAAAACAACAGAATGGGAAAGACTAGAGATCACTTCAGGAAAATTAGAGATACCAAGGGAATATTTCATGCAAAGATGGGCTCGATAAAGGACAAAAATGGTATGGACCTAACAGAAGCAGAAGATATTAAGAAGAGGTGGCAAGAATACACAGAAGAACTGTACAAAAAAGATCTTCATGACCTGGATAATCATGATGGTGTGATCACTCATCTAGAGCCAGACATTCTGGAATGTGAAGTCAAGTGGGCCTTAGAAAGCATCACTATGAACAAAGCTAGTGGAGGTGACGGAATTCCAGTAGAGCTATTTCAAATCCTGAAAGATGATGCTGTGAAAGTGCTGCACTCAATATGCCAACAAATATGGAAAACTCAGCAGTGTCCACAGGACCGGAAAAGGTCAGTTTTCATTCTAATCCCAAAGAAAGGCAATGCCAAAGAATGCTCAAACTACCGCACGATTGCACTCATCACACCTGCTAGTAAAGTAATACTCAAAATTCTCCAAGGCAGGCTTCAACAACACGTGAACTGTGAACTTCCTGATGTTCAAGCTGGTTTTCGAAAAGGCAGAGGAACTAGAGATCAAATTGCCAACATCTGCTGGATCATGGAAAAAGCAAGAGAGTTGCAGAAAAACATCTATTTCTGCTTTATTGACTATGCCAAAGCCTTTGACTGTGTGGATCACAATAAACTGTGGAAAATTCTGAAAGAGATTGGAATACCAGACCACCTGACCTATCTCTTGAGAAATCTGTATGCAGGCCAGGAATTAACAGTTAGAACTGGATATGGAACAACAGACTCGTTCCAAATAGGAAAAAGAGTACATCAAGGCTATATATTGTCACCCTGCTTATTTAACTTCTATGCAGAGTACATCCTGAGAAACGCTGTCCTGGAAGAAACACAAGCTGGAATCAAGATTGCTGGGAGAAACATCAGTAACCTCAGATATGCAGATGACACCACCCTTATGGCAGAAAGTGAAGAGGAACTAAAAAGCCTCTTGATGAAAGTGAAAGAGGAGAGTGAAAAAGTTGGCTTTAAGCTTAACATTCAGAAAACGAAGATCATGGCATCTGGTCCCATCACTTCATGGGAAATAGATGGGGAAACAGTGGAAACAGTGTCAGAGGTTTTTTTTTTTTTTTTTTTTTTTTTTTTTTTCGGGGGGGAGCTCCCAAATCACTGCAGATGGTGACTGCAGCCATGAAATTAAAAGACACTTACTCCTTGGAAGAAAGGTTGTCAGCCACCTAGATAGTATATTCAAAAGCAGAGACATTACTTTGCTGACTAAGGTCTGTCTAATCAAGGCTATGGTTTTTCCAGTAGCCATGTATGGATGTGAGAGTTGGACTGTGAAGAAGGCTGAGCGCTGAAGAATTGATGCTTTTGAACTGTGGTGTTGGAGAAAACTCTTGAGAGTCCTTTGGACTGCAAGGAGATCCAACCAGTCCATTCTGAAGGAGATCAACACTGGGATTTCTTTGGAAGGAATCTGCGAAAGCTGAAACTCCAGTACTTGGGCCACCTCATGCAAAGAGTTGACTCATTGGAAAAGACTCTGATGTTGGGAGGGATTGGGGGCAGGGGAAGAAGGGGACGACAGAGGATGAGATGGCTGGATGGCATCACTGACTCATGGACACGAATCTGAGTGAACTCCGGGAGTTGGTGATGGACAGGGAGGCGTGGCGTGCTGCGATTTATCGGGTCGCAAAGAGTTGGACCCGACTGAGCGACTGAACTAAACTGATAATTTCTCCCAGTATAAGAATCAGAGAGAAAATTAATTAACGTATGAACTTCATTAATTAATTGGCTTCCGTGGTGGCTCAGATGGCAGAGAATCTATCTGCAATATAGGAGACCCAGGTTCAGTCCCTGGATTGGGAAGAGCCTCTTGAGAAGGGGATGTCAACCCATTCCAGTATTCTTGCCTGGAGAATTCCATGGTCAGAAGAACCTGGTGGACCATAATCCATGGAGTTGCAAAAAGTCAGGCAAAACTGAGAGACTAACACTTTCACTTTCACATGGGCTTAATGAGCTTCTTAAGAAAAGGAACTAATTGGCCTCTAGCCAGAGTTCAAAACTAAGTCAATATGAATCACACACACACACACACACACACACACACACACACACACACATTACACCAGGACATGATGATTACTCAGGATAAGTATAATATACATTTACTCATGGGCAATAGCAAATGAGGTGACAAACTCCTTGATGACTTGGGACATAAAAGACAGGTGGATCAGAGACAAAGAGGTATTGGATAGAACCATTGTGTGTATATCTAGGAGAGAGCACAAAGAGTAGAAATCACTCATAATGCAAGAGAGGTTAAATAACCAAGTAGACTACATGACTGCCCACTTATATTTTCCCACTTTTGTCTTCACTCAGTCCAGAAATTGCATGATATGGACCTGACTGGAGTGGCCACAGTGATAGCTTGGAGACCACATGTGGGCCCAACAGCATGAACTCCAAATATCAAGATGAATCTGGCTGCTGTCTCTTCTGAATGTCTAACTGGTCAGCAGTAGAGATGAACTCTAAACCACTATCACGGCGTTATTCCTTGAGGAGTCCAATCAGCCATACTGAAATTCTCTCCTTGAACAACACTAAATTATTCTCATAAGAATAAACCATTATCTTGAGCATAGGTTTGCTTTTCCTGCCTGTGGACCCTAATCCAGCACCAACATCCATAGTAATGAATGCCTAATTGGAAAAGAAAAGAAAACAAAACAAAACCTGATATTCCACACAAACTCGTATCCAACTGAAAAAAGCTTCTTTATAGCAGAGTATGTACAGGGTGTGGTCCATGACAATGGATCTATAGATTATATCTTGTAATGCTCCATCTGGATGCAGGTGGCTTTTAGAGAGTGTTGAAATGGCCTAAAGCCACAACTAAGCCACTGGCATGAAGATGAGGTACTAGTATCCAGAATTCTGTGTAAATACTAAATCAGAGATCTGTGTGGAGCTGTGTTCCTAACATGAAGAGCACAGGAAACTGGTAACTAACGATTGGTAGCTAGAGTGGTCTTGTTTGCTGTCATTCCCATATCTGAAAATATGGGCCCTTCCTGGTTAGAAGATTTAATCCCTGAGGGTTATGCATTCTTGCCAGATGACAGAAAGTGCTATATTGGACTGCAAACTTGTGCTGCCAATTGGGCACATTGTACTCTTTATGTTCAAAGAATCACACAAGAGGAAGAGGCTGTTTTGGCACGAGTATTTTACCCTGATCAACTAGGAGAGGTATGGCTGTTATCCACTGTAAGCAGGGAAGAAAATGTCTGGGATTCAGGTCTTCCACCGGGGAGTGTCTTGTTCTCCATTTACCAGTTAGGACTGCAAATGGATGAATGCAGCATGAATGGTCCAAGAAAGGTATGTTTATCAGAGACTCTGTTCGTTCAGGAAGGTGAGTTTGAATATTACCATCAAGTAAGCCAGTGGACCTAATAGAGGTGCTCCCTGAGGCCCACAGACTTAGAATAGATAGCGGACGATGATTACCAGTGGGAAACCAAGAACAATCACAGATAAATTTATCCTGTTAATCTCCCTCTTCTACATTTGCTTGAAAAGGAAAAGCCCACCAGAACTTGGCAGGAATTGTTCCTTCAACATGTTTGCAGAAGTTGGTCCTCATGGCGTAAGAGGGAGACTTTGGCAACTGTGGGGATGTACCACTTGGGTCCTCATCGAAGTAGTGCAGTTAACTGACAACCTCCAGCCTCAGTCCTTCAGGATCTTCCTTAGCTTTTGAAAAGACGTGCCCTTTTCAGAAAGCTTGAGCCAATAAGTGACAATGGCTAGTATACTATGGACTGGCTATTTCTGACTGACACAGGACTCATTTGACAGACAATCTTTCCACTAGACCTCTTCATTGGAATGACCCTGTCAGATCTAGATTGCAGTCCGATATTCTACCTGCCCAATATGTCATACTTCACTCTTTTCTCAAGTGTCAGGTATGCATCTTGGTTGGAAGGATTTCCCTGCCCAGTTCTCTTTCCTTCTTTTAACTCTCACTGAAGTTAACCCCTGGTAAACCGCGTGGACTCAAAGCTATTTCTGTGTTTCTCCTAAGAGCATCCAGCTGACACATGCATTCACCAAAATCATAACCTACAGGAAATAAAAGTCTTAAGATTTGACCTAATAAAGTCTTAAAATATTGATATTATGTGTTCTGGACTGAAGGTTTGTGCCCCTCCAATATTCATGAGTTGAAGCCCTCACCTCCATTGTGATAGTGTTTAGAAAAGGGGCCTTTGAAAGGTGCTTAAGTTTAAATGAGATCATGCAGTTAGCAACCTGGTCTGATGGGATTAGTGTCTTTACAAGAAAAGACACCAGAAAGCTAGTTCTTGCCTCCCACATGAACAAGAAGAGGTCATGTGATCACAGAGTAAGCTGGTACCTGCCTATAAGCTAAGAAAAGAGGCTTAAGAATAAAAGCTACCTTGTCAGTGGCTTGACCTTGGAATTCCCAGTTTTCAGAAGTGTGAAAAATGAATTTCTGTTGTTTAAAACACCCAATCTATGGTACTTTGTTATGATATCCTGTGCAGACATATATTGTGTGTTATGATTTATAACTTATACCTACAAATTTCTCTGGTAAGTAGAGCTACTTTTTCATGAATCATATGAATTACAACCTTCTAATTTATACCAACTCTCCCTTTTTTTTTCCATCACAAAAAACAAGACTGCTTTACAAACATATACACAGAAAAGACGGCATTATGTGATCTCAAGAATTTCATGAGCATTTATTAAGTACTGCTAACAGAAATCAGATGAAAGACTTAAAAGAGCTCTTGTACAAATGTGTATTAGGGCATATTTCTGAAATGAATAGTCTAAAAGCATGTTAGAGGCAGATGTATGAGAAATTCATTGAGATAATTATTCCAGTATTAATCTTTACTTCTGCTAAAATTCCATCTCAAATAACACTAATTATGAGAAAGTATCTTGCAAACAATATATCAAAACTTTAATACTTTCCCTTTAAATTGAAGGGATTTATCTTTGGTCAGAGCACATAAACTCTCAGATAAACAATTTTTAAAAAGGAACTTCTAGTAAGGAGATAAATGAAAGCCCCCAAACACTATTCTTAGTAGAAAAAATAATTTCACTCTTTTCTTTCCATTTATTTTTGTAAATGGGATAGCTTTCACAAACTTGTGATGGAAGACCGTTTTGCACAATAAAACAAATGCCATCCAAATGAGGTTAAAAAACAAAAAAAGTTCTATGAAGTAGATCAAAGCATCACATTCTTCCTCTATATCCAAATTGCCCTCCTGCTATGACTTGAAGTTTTGCAATCTATAATGGACAAAAATGTAGAAATATATTCATATGCAAAAAAGGACTATGGAAAATGTTGGAAGAATGAGGCTTGTTAACCACCTTAAATATAGTGGCATTTACTTTGAAAGCAATCTACAAAGTATCTCTATTTCCATTCATGTGTGAAAAGCAAGATTTTTAAAGGAGTCATTAAATGCATAGAGAGGAAAAACTTGCAAGATTTGCCTTTCTCCTAGGTAGAAATGAAATTTTATGATTAGCATGAACATGGAATTTTCTGGAGAAAATGAATCAGAACTGAATCAGAAGCTATAATATTATAGAATAATACCAGAGTCTTAATCAAGAAGAGTAAGATAAGAACTGGTTACACTTCTAGGGCTGGTTGTGCTCAGATGTGAAGTGTGACATTTTATAGGAAAGAGGGCTTATAGATTGCTCAGCTGAAAGCCATTTAACTGTCTGGCACATGATGTGTAGAAGCAAACCAAGGGAGGACAACATTTTTGAATAGAGCCAGATCTCATAACATGTACAGGTGGCACAGTCATTCCATTCCTAGTTTAAGCCCACCATCCAATATTAAAAATGAAACTTAATCTAATTTAGAAAATTTTATTCAGACTGGATGAGAATTTGGCACGTTTCATGAAATAAAATAGTTGAAGTTTCTGCTAGAACATTCTAAAATGATACTGGCGAAGAAGAAAGGGATAAAAAGACTAAAAAAAACAAGCAAAAAAAAACCAATCTTAGTATACATTATATAATAAGAACCCTCTGACATGATAACTATATATCTTGTTATAAGGGTGCATGATACTTATACATATCAGTAGAAAATGAGGCATAGAAAATAAAATTTAAAATTAGACTTTTCTCTATAACATAGCTTTAAATAGTGCTGAAATATGGTTTTAAATACTTAATCAGATACTATACAGTAGTGGTTTAGAATATAAAAATAAGAGGACAGAGAAATATTAGGTAATGAATTTTCCATGAAATGCTCATTCTTTAACATTGATTCTTTCATTTCAGTATTTGCTCTAGAAAAACAAATTTCTAAATATTAGTGATAAAACAAAAAGCTCATAAGGTAATGTAGAGTTTTTATAGAACCTGATTTTGTAGAATTTACAGAGTAGTGAGAAAGTTTGCTAAAATAAAAGTAACAATAGATTGATAACTACTACAATGAAGAATAGAGCCAGGATAAGTCAGAGCAAAATCCTTGAGGTAGGACAGAATAAAGTTTCAGGGGGAAATAAACAAACACCCAATTTCCTAGTGTGAAAAAAAATTTTTTTGTAAATGTCTAGATTGAGTAACATTAGATTGATTTCTTCATGGAAAGATCTCTTAAAACTACTGCTATTCTAATCCATGTCATGATTCCCTATAAGATGAGAGGCACAGGGTATAGCACTCATCTTCCCTCATTTCTCAGTCGGTAAAGAGTCTGCCTGTGATGCAGGAGACCTGGGTTCGATTCCTGGGTTAGGAAGACCCTCTGGTATGGCAACCGACTCTAGTATTCTTGCCTGGAGAATCCATGGACAGAGGAGCCTAGCAGGCTACAGTCCATGGGGTCACAAGAGACAGACATGATTTAGTGACTAAACCACCACCAGGGAGAGAACAGTTAAATTCCCTGAGCATCTTACAGTTCTTTAAAAAAGATGTCTTTTCCTATTAGGAGGAGAATCTTCCTAGTGTGCTCAGCTGGTAATTACTCTCTCCTCAAAAGCAATGAGGTGAACGAGCTTCTCATAGAGAGGGCAGAAGCAGATCATAAAATGTAAGTAAAGTTCAATGACAGTGAGTTGAGGATGCAGGTAGGAAGTGATTAAAAAGGGGGGGAGGAAGATTTATTAACCATGGTCTGATAAGCACTGGATTAATGTATATTATTGGAGAAGGAAATGGAAACCCACCCCAGTATTCTTGCCTGGGAAATCCCACGGACAGAAGAGCTTGGTGGGCTATAGTCCATGGGGTTGGCAAAGAGTCAGACACAACATAATGAATAAACAACAACAATAATGTCTACTATATGTGAAATAGAATACATGTAATAACAATAGAAAATAAAGGAACAAATTTGACTTGTTAAATGATTGATACTGAATTGCAGATTGATAGAAATCATACACTTTCTTCCACTTTTGCCTTCAAATGAACTGAGAGATTACACAGAAATCACAATGTTAGAGAAAAATACCTACTGTCCTAGTAGGGAAGGCTGGATTGGAATCTGTTGCTGAAATAGAGCAGTCACAATAGAGAACCTGTTACTTCATCCAGAATTAACTTCCTTACCCAGTCACAGAAAAAACCTGGATGTTCATTAGACCTTTTCTTGAGGAATACTGCTTGTTTAACCAAGTCACATGGCTGTGAACAGAAAAGGCAAAATGATACAAAACCCTTTCTCTGCAGGCAGAAAGATTTAAAAGATTGCCAGAAACACTAGGCTGAGTTGTTTTCTTTCTTTCCTTGAACTCACTGATGAGATCAAGTGACTTCTCCTCCTTTGTTGATTGTGACTGAGCAAAGCAGAGACATATCAAGAAAAGTCAGAATGTCCTTCCCTTCTGGTCACTTTGCACTTAACCACTATCTCTTAGGAAGAGAAGTGCCCCATTTCTATGGCAACCTGAATGGAGGTAGGGAGAGAGGGTATGACTTTGTTCTAGAAATTGTCTATTGAGCAGAAGCAATAGAGGATTTTTATAAGACCGGGAGACTTGCCTCCTACCATATACAAAGATACATCTGAAAATTATAAATAATTTCAGAGAGTTTTTTTTTTTTTTTTTCAAAGTATAAACTTTCCAAAATGTTAAAACTCAACTCTTGGGTTAGTGTAGACTGAATATGTGCCCAGCACATATCTTACTCATAAATGAAGGAGTTAGGAGGATGGTAAGGCTACATTCTAGAGCATTTGAGGACTAGAGATCTACATACTCACTCATATTATGGGCTGCATTATATCACCTCAAAGTTTATATGTTGAAATACTGAATCCTTGAATCTCAGAATGTAACCTTAGTTAAAAATTTGGTCCTTGAAGATACAATCAGTTAAGCTGAGATCACTAGGTTAGGTTGTAGCCTAATACCATTGGTATCTTTACATAAAGGGGGAATGTAGACATAGAGAGAGACATGCATAAAAGAAGCAGATGTCAAGGCAGAAGGAGAAGACATCTGTCCCAAACCAAGGAGAGAGGCCTGGAATAGAACCTCCCTCGTAATTCTCAAAAGAAAGCAACCCAAATAATACCTCAATTTTTTTTCTTTAACTTTTAGACTTCAAAACTGTGAGGTCAAAATTTTCTGTTGTTTAAATTGTTGAGATTGTGGTGCTTTATTACAGCAGCTCTAGAAAACTAGGGTTTCCGTGATAGCTCAGTTGGTAAAGAGTCTACCTGCAATGCAGGAGACCTGGGTTCGATTCCTGGGTCTGGGAGATCCCCTGGAGAAGGAAATGGAAACCCACTCTGGTATTCTTGTCTGGAAAATCCCATTGACAGAGGAGCCTAGTGGGCTATAGTCCATGTGGTTTATAGAGTTGAACACAACTCAGCAACTAAACCACCAGACCATCTCCAAGGTCAAGTCATGGACTTCCCTGGTGAATCAGATGGTAAAGAATATGCTTGCAGTGCAGGAGACCTGGGTTTGATCCCTGAGTTAAAAAGATCCCCTGGAGAAGGAAATGGCAACCCACTCTATTATTATTGCCTGGGAAACTCCATGGACAGCGGAGCCTGATAAGCTACAGTACATTGGGTCACAAAGAGTTGGACACAACTGAGTGACTCTCACTTCACTTCAATAAAAGCTAACCCACATGGTAACAACCCAGGTTCTGAGGTAACAATCCAGTAACCAGTCAAGGAAACAGTAATATCATTGACAGGAAGAGAGAGAATCTTTCAGTTCATAGAAGTTAGGGTAGAGTTTCCCTTAACAAAAAGTAGGATCAAATCCTAATGGGAATCAAAGTTCTTTTGCTTAAAAGATTTTGTCATTGTTTCAGTCTAATGGATTCAGTGATTAAAGTTCACATGTGGGAATTTCACATTCCCATATTTTATGTTTTCCTGAATATAATGTACTAAATGATTAACTAGATCTCTCACAAAACAAAAGTTGAATCTTCATGTCAGGTCGTTTTATGGTTTTTTTCATGCTAATTTAAAAAATCATTTCAGGTACAGCAAAGTCAGACCCAGGTGAACTGATTTGGCCTTAAGCGATCAATGTTAAAATCTTCAGTTCAGTTCAGTTGCTCTGTAATGTTGAAATCATTGTGACCCCATGGATTACAGCACGCCAAGCTTCCCTGTCCGTCGCCAACCCTCAGAATTTACTCAAACTCGTATCCACTGAGTCAGTGATACCATGCAATCATCTTATCCTTTGTTGTCCCCTTCTCCTCCTGCCTTGAATCTTTCCCAGCATCAGGGTCTTTTCCAGTGGGTCAGTTCTTCACATCAGGTGGCCAAAGTATTAGAGTTTCAGCCTCAGCATCAGTAGCAACTGATAAATGCTTCTTTTTGAATCTATAGGAACATCAGTTCATAGAATACTCTGATATTACTGTGAGGTCAGGAGGGTGTCATATCAGTAGCTGGACAACTCATATTTGGAAAATTAATGCATGAAGAATTAATTCAACCGATATTTAATGGACTTTTAAAATGTCTGATAAACTGAGCCAGGAACACTCTTTTGTTCTTCATGATGAAAAGAGAATCTTGCCACCAGAGAATGGATCAGTATCCAAGGTTTCTTATAGTCATGTAGGGAGCAGAGATACTCTCAAGTAGAGAGTAGCAATTTGCACACTCTCTACCTGGCTGCATTCCCTTCCTCCAGGCATGCTGTCAGCAGAATCTATATTCACTGTCAAATCCAAATCCCCTGGTGGGCTGTAAACATTTTCCATAGCTTCTATCTTTGTTCATCTACTTCACTTCAGTGAAAATGGACAGATAACCAAGTTGAACAAATACTAAAAAAATACTTGAACAAGGTAAGAGAAAAAAAAAATCCTACAAAGAAATAAGAACAACACATCAAGCAGATAAGTAAATCCAGAGAAATAATGAGGTAAGCTTCCCGAGTGGCACCAGTGGTAAAGAACCCACCTGCCAGTTCAGGAGGTTCAAGAGAGGTGGGTTCAATCCCTGGATCAGGAATATTCCCTGGAGAAGGAAATAGCAACCCGATCCAGTATTCTTGCCTGGAAAAATCCATGGACAGAGGAGCCTGGTGGTCTACAGTCTTGGGGTTGCAAAGGGTCAGACATGAATGAGCATTCATGCACATGCTTACAAAACAGAAGCACATTTAAGAGCAATATAAATAATATGAATAGAGAGATTGGAAATCATAATATGTCTCTGACTGATGAAATAGAATTCTTGGAATCTAACGATGTCATTTTGAATATCTAATTGTGAAGTAAATTATAATAAACATAATACAGCAAAAGGTCAAAAAGATAATCTTGCAAGATAATGCAAAGGCAATACATGAGAAAAGTTAAGACTCATAGAGCAAAGACATAAAAATTTCAGTGTCTTTCCATTCATTTAATAGATGTTTATGAAACACCTGCTAGGTGCCAGAAATTGTTTCAATGCATCCAAAGACCATGGGCTTTATTCTCAAGGAGCTTATGAAATAATGTGAGTAGTCAGTTACCAATAGGCACATGAAGTAATAAACTATAAAAAGGTCAGAGGATGGAGAGGAAGTAGAACAGGTGAAAGAAGTTTGAGGATAAGAAAAGAGAGGATAGTTTTTATTTTAAATAGCAGAATGTGGTAGGTGTCATTAAAAAGGTAACAGAGATGGTTTTGGGTAATGTTCTGGGTGATGAGAAACTCCAGGGATGAAGTCAACAGGCTCCATGAACAGAGATTTGCCAATTCAAGTGAAAGAACAAAAGCAAACTAAAAATAAAAATAAATTTCATAGAGTTGAAGATGCGAAAAAAAATTTGAAAGAACTAATCTCATACCAAATAGAATTAATGAGGAAAAAAAAAAGCACCCATACTCAATTACACATCAATAATATAAAAAGCAAATGTTAAACATCTCAGTTAAAAAAAAAAAAACAACTCAGTCGACGACTAGATGTATGTAACTGAACATTCTACGTGAGTGTCTATGACCGTGGGTATATAATTATGCAGATATGGGATTGTCTATCAAATATTGAAATTAATAATTGATTTAATAAGTTGACCATCTATAAGTATGACCATTTAATAAGTTTACCATCTATAACAGTGAGAAGAGGTTTGGTTTGTGGGAAATAAGCCAAGAGGACTTGAGGGTTAACAGTATGCATGGGTAGTGAGTAACTAACAGCACCCACTCATTGATTGATATATTTCATCTATCAATGATCACATTCTTTCACTAGCCTTGCTTTAACTCAGAAGTTAAGCCTAATCCTAAATCTAACCCTAACCCCCAAAAGAGGACATAAACTACCTGACTAAATCATGAATAAAATATACAGGCAGATAAATAGAGGAGATAGGATAGATACATAGACAGATAATATTAATAGGTATATACTGACTCCTGGTAATCCTTTCACCCTGCCTGTTAAATAGGTACATCTTCTATGAATATTTTTTTAATTCTGTGGAGAATGTCAATGATTTACTGTGTAAGAGAAGATGATTTGTGTTTCATATTGCCTCTGTTTATCTTCCATTTTTAAAAATTGGGTAGAGAACCTAAAAAAAAAAACAAAAAAAAAAACGCTTGCTATTTATGCCATGCATTTAAGGTATATTTCTGAATGCCAAAATCTTCCATGCCAATTAAGGTAAAATTGATACACTTGTAACATCGAGTCTGCAGAAGTTATTTTCAATGCTACCCAATGGAATTGAACCAAGATATCTAAAAGAAAGCCTCTGCTACGTTTATGGCAGACCTGAAAAATTGCATGTGGGAAGCAAGAAAAAATTCTTCAAAATATATTTCTGGGTTTTCCAATTCTAATGACTCAGAAATAAGTACATAAGAAATCCCTTTCCCTTTTGAGATGATCAGAGTGGAAAAGTAAATGATTAGCTATTTTAGTATCTGGGAACCCTGTGAAGTTTCACTTTGACTGGTTTGGGGGATACCACTCCACAAACACATGTCTTAAAGAGAACATGGCCTGTAGGTTAAGTGAACGTGAGCTGAGAATTCAGGGACAATTCTATTATGTGCACATATGTGCCCTTGAGGCTGTTGATGGCATTTGAGGACCGACTGAATAAAAAATGAATACAACCTTAGGTTAGAAAAAATATAATATGATGCTGTAAAAGGCATATTGGAAAAATGAAGATCAGAAGTGTTAGATACAATCTTTAATCAACTCAAAGATATTTGGTATATTTTACAGACCAAAATGTGTACCCATGTGATAAGGAATCAGAAAAATGATTTTCCATTAGATTCACTTCTGCGATATTTGAAAGGTTAAAGCATTTATTCTTGCTCTAGTTCTATTTTTTCTCCCACTCCCACCTAATGTCAAACGTGTCTAAGAAATAGAGCACATGTGATTGTAGATTAAGTCTCAGAAGACTGCCTCAGTGGTCAACATTATCCTTATCCCTATTTGCACAAATATACTTCTTACATGGGAGGAGACAGGCCTGATGAATTTTAGCCTCAGGTTTTCTATATTCAGAGCTGCTCTGCTTAGGATTCAAGTAGAGTTCTGCCAGAATGTAAGCTTCAGAAACTAGGTGAGAGAGAAGCTTCTCTCCATTTGTGTAAGAAGGAGATATTTCTTAACATGACTACTCTTTTTTTTTTTTTTAATATGAAAACTCTGTGGCAGTATTGTGGGGTCTCAACATGAAATTTTGCATTGCTGTCATTAAATATCTGATATGAGTGTACGGTGTGTTTCCTAGAAGGGATTTGTTTATGGGAAATAGATCAAGAGGACTTGAGGGTTAACAACATGCATGGGTAGTGAGTAACTAACAGTACCCACTCAAGATATGTGCACTTGCTTAGAATAGTGGAAATGAATCCCCTAGTTCCCATCCCAGTCAGCAAAACACAGTCCTCAGCTACCACTGGTGTCTAGACACGCAATGAAACATCCAACCAGACTGTTGAGAATAAAATGTAATAAAATTTGAGAATGTTCAGCTCGTTCCATTTCTTTTCCAATTTGAAACCAAGAAAAGTATGTTTACTAGTTTTATTCAGAATGAGTTCTTTCAAGGCATAAGGAAAAATAAAAATAAAAATTCAGAACTGTGTGGCTGGAGTGTGCAATGTAGAAAGTCGTCTTTAGCAAATCAGCTAAATATTTTTACAACACACTGAGTTTCAAGGTGCAGCATCAAAAGGCAGATTCCAGAGATGAAACTCCACATTGCAAAGCCAAGATACATATTTGCAAAAGCAATTCTCTAAAGCATTGTTCTAAAAATGAAAAGGATCCTTCTACCTTTGGCAATAGAAAAAATTTGAGATGAATAAAGCATGATTTTATTGCAAGGGGATAAACCATGCAAGTGTTCCTAACATGTGACTAAAGCATTCATAACTTTAAAAATTCTTCCCTTTCAGAAAAATCCAGATGGAAAGAGACTCTTTTGTGCTCATCATATGTGAATTTTCTATTTTAATTTGTATCTCATTTTCTCTATAGTTAGATTATGCTTGTAAAAGAATGAACTGTACATATATAACTTTTATAACTATTTATTGAATATGCTTTTTTCGCAAGTAACACTTATAAAAGGTCATGTGTAGTAAGCATGACAATACAATTTTGGATCATTGTTTGCTAATCTTATTTATTTGTGATTAATTTCATAAAATATAATGATTTCATAATTTACACTACTAAAACAAAACATATTCCTTGTGTGGATAATTCCTTTAGAAGTTAAACAGATAAAATGGTGACCTATTACAGACAGATAATTATTGTATTGACTGAAGAATAGATAGATAAATGGTTATTAATTTTATAATACAAGAAGATTATATGATTAGGTAAAAATATTATGATTTTTGTAAAATCATATGTAAGATTATGTAAAAAGTTTCCATTAATTTTGCATAATCACAACATGTGAAATGTGAATTAATGTAATTATTCCATTGCATGGGATAATTTTAGTATAATTTTGGTGTAATAACAATCCCATAAGGAAATGAGTGTTGTTTAAGCATCCTGGGAGTTAATGGTAAAGCAATCTTTCTCTTTAATAATTTTAAAATAAATTTTTGATATTATAACTTTAAAGCTTTTAGGACTTATTTATTAATTAATTTGTAAATACTAAAATGTATGCACATAATGCTGTTTTACTCAAATTGTTTTCTCAAATGTCAGAATGTACAAGAAATCTGTCTTATTTTAAGACAATATGCCAAAATTTTTACCTGAAATGATGATTTATTATAAATCCACTTAGTAAGCACTGAATCATGGATCCAAATATCTACACATTTCTCCTAACAATAGTTATTTAAAATACATGCCATTTTTTGTCATCATTTCTATCAAATTCTGTTGTTTAAAATTTATAAAGAAATCACCTGGAGAGAGTTTTAAATGACTGATGCATAAGCTCTGTACTTAATTGCTTCAGTCATGTCCGAATCTTTGCTACCCCGTGGACTGCAGCCTGCCAGGCTCCCCTGTCCTTGGAACTCTCCAGGCAAGAATACTGGAGTGGGTTGCCATGCTCTCTTCAAGGGGATTTTCCCAACCCAGGAATTGAATATTCTGGCTCTGGAAAAATTAAGAGACTTGACAAAAAATAATGAGAACAAAATATCTGTGATAAATCATGATAAAGTTTAGATTTCAAAATTTCACTTCCTCTAATGAATTATTTAAAGACATAGAATTCACAACCTTTAAGATAGGTTTGATGGAAAATAGCTAGTTAGCTCTATGAGAAAAGCTCTATCATCTCTTTCTTTTTTAGCTCTATCCACAGGAACTGGAGCCATGCCTTGCAAAGAGTAGACACTCAAGTATTCATTAATTGAACAAGTTAATAAATGAAATAAAGAAATAAACTCAGGAGGCACTTATGAAAAATGACGGAACACACGAAATCTGTATTTTGCTATCCCTTCCTCACACACCACCCACACACACAAAGGAAGATTATTTCATTATATATAAAATGCTCACGAACTGTGGTGCTAGAGAAGACTCTTGAGAGTCTCTTGGGCTGCATTGTGGTCAAAGCAATCAACACTAAAGGAAATCAGTCCTGAATATTCATTGAAAGGACTGATGCTGAAGCTGATACTTCAATACTTTGGCCACCTGATGGGAGGAGCCAATTCATTGGAAAAGACCCTGATTCTAGGAAAGATTGAGGGCAGGAAGAGAAGGGAGTGACAGAGGATGAGTTGGTTGGATGGCATCGCCAACTCACTGGACAAGAGTTGGGAGATTCAGGGAAGACTGGTGTGCTGCAGCCCTGGCGTGCTGCAAAGAGTTGGACAAGACTTGACAACTGAATAACAACATAGAATGGATAAGCAGCAAAGTCCTGCTGTATAACACAAGAAGCTATATTCAGTATCTGGTAATAAATCATAATGGAAAAGAATATGAAAAGGAATATATCCATATATATATAGTGAATAACTTTGCTGTTCAGCAGAAGTTAGCACAACATTATACATCAACCATACTCCAGTAAATAATTTTTTAAAAGGAAACTGGTTTCATTTTGGAATGTGAACAAAATTGAATAATTTCAGATGATTAGAATAGAAACTCAGTCAGGACTCATGATTCACACTGATTTGCACACTAGTTTCTAAGATGAGCACACAATGCTGGATCATGAGATGGATAGACAGCTCCTAATGACCATTTCATCCTGACAGGCACTCACATAAAAATAACATTACTGTTTTTATACTTTTCTGGCAGACAGATGTCACTACCACAATTGGAAGCAATTGGAGGCCTTAAAAATAGCTGTGAAAAGAAGACAAGCTAAAGGCAAAGGAGAAAAGGAAATATATACCCATTTGAATGCAGAGTTCCAAAAAATAGCAAGGAGAGATATAAAAACATTCCTCAGTGATCAAAGCAAAGAGATAGAGGAAAACAATAGAATGGGAAAGACTAGAGATCTCTTCAATAAAATTAGAGATACCAAGGGAACATTTCATGCAAAGATGGACACAACAAAGGACAGAAACGGTATGGACCTATCAGAAGCAGAAGATATTAAGAAGAGGTGGCAAAAATACACAGAAGGACTATAAAAAAAAGATCTTCACAACCCAGATAGCCATGATGGTGTGATCACTCACCAAGAACCAGACATCCTGGAATGTGAAGTCAAGTGGGCCTTAGGGTCAAGTGGGCCATCACTACAAACAAAGCTAGTGGAGGCGATGGAATTCCGGTTGAACTATTTCAAATCCTAAAAGATAATGCTGTGAAAGTGCTATACTCAATATACCAGCAAATTTGGAAAACTCAGCAATAGCCACAAAACTGGAAAAGGTCAGTTTTCATTCCAATCCCTAAGAAAGGCAATGCCAAAGAATGTTCAAACAAGCTCACAATTTCACTCATTTCACACGATAGCAAAGCAATGCTGAAAATTCTCCTAGCCAGGCTTCAACAGTTCATGAACCATGAACTTCCAGATGTTCAAGCTGGTTTCGGAAAAGGCAGAGGAACCAGAGATCAAATTGCCAACATCTGCTGGATCATGGAAAAAGCAACAGAATTCCAGAAAAACATCTATTTCTGCTTTATTGACTGTGCCAAAGCCTTTGACTGTGTGGATCACAATAAACTGTGAAAAATTCTTAAAGAGACAGGAATACAGGACCACCTAACCTGCCTCCTGAGAAATCTGTATGTAGGTCAAGAAGCAAAGGTAGAACTGGACATGGAACAACAGACTGGTTCCAAATAGGGAAACGAGTGTGTCAAGGCTGTATATTGTCACCCTGCTTATTTAACTTATATGCATAGTATATCACGTGAAATGCTGGGCTGGATGAAGCAAAAGCTGGAATCAAGATTGCTGGGAGAAATTTCAATAAACTCAAATATGCAGATGACACCACCCTTATGGCAGAAAGTGAAGAATTAAAGAGCCTCTTGATGAAAGTGAAAGAGGAGAGTGAAAAAGTTGACTTAAAACTCAACATTCAGAAAACGAAGATCATGGCATCTGGTCCCATCACTTCATGGCAAATAGATGGGGAAACAGTGACAGACTTTATTTTCTTGGGCTCCAAAATCACTGCAGATGGTGACTGCAGCCATGAGATTAAAAGACACTTACTCACTGGAAGAAAAGTTATGACCAACCTGGAGAGCATATTAAAAAGTAGAGACATGACTTTGCCAACAAAGGTCCTTCTAGTCAAAGCTATGGTTTTTCCAATGGTCATGTATGGATGTGAGATTTGGACTCTAATGAAAGATGAGCACTGAAGAATTCATGCTTTTGTACTGTGGTGTTGGAGAAGCCTCTTGAGAGTCCTTTGGACTGTAAGGATATTGAACCAGTCCATTCTAAAGGAAATCAGCCCTGAATATTCACTGGAAGGACTGATGCTGTAGCTGAAACTCCAATACTTTGGCCACCTGATAAGAAGAACTGATTCATTTGAAAAGACCCTGATGGTGGGAAAAATTGAAGGTGGGAGCAGAAGGGGAGGACAGTGGATGAAATGGTTGGATGGCAACACTGACTCAATGTACATGAGTTTGAGTAAACTCCAGGAGTTGGTGATGGACAGGGAAGCCTGGCATGCTGCAGTCCATGGGTTTGAAAAGAGTCAGGCATGACTGAATGTCTGGACTGAACTGAACTGAAGGGAAGCCTGTTGGGAGCATAAGTGTGGAGGCCAAAAAGAACATTTTTGTGGACTTGGAATTCACCTTTATTTCTTCTGGTTAACTCCATTATAGAAGCATATTCCTCTGAGCAACTGACTTGGTTTCCATTTGCTGTTTTCTTAAATAATCAAATGTTCATATATTATACAAAGGGATTTACAAATGGTGCCAATGGTAAAGTGCCTGCCAAAGCAGGAGACATGTGTCTGATCCCTGGATTACAAAGATTCCCTGGAGTAGGTACTGGCAACCCACTCCCATAGTCTTGCCTCAGAAATCCCATGGACAGAGGAGCCTGGCTGGCTATAGTCCATGGGGTTGCAAAGAGTCAGACACAACCGAGCACACACACACATATCTTATAAAGTCATTTATCTGATATTATTTCTCAGATGTAGAAATTCTCTTAAATTAATGCAAAAAAAATACCCTTGGTAAATCAATGCAATCAATAATATGAATAGTATTGAGGTCACATTAATTGTGTCCCTCCGAATGTTTACTAAGCTACAGGAGAATTGAGTTTCAAATAGTAGTCTGCCCAGTTGTCTGCCTGGACCTATTCTCTCCATCTCAGCATGGCTGAACTAAACATGAATTTATACCAAGATTACTGTGATCTTTTTAAGAGATTTTTTGGGAAACCTAAAACCCCCTGCATTAGAGCTAAGACTTACAGCATATGGTTGGCAATATTCGATGTGAGATTTAATTGTGTAATTTCTTGGCAAATAGTTTCTGTGAACCTTCTGGAACCACTTTAAATATCCTTGCTCACAGGATAGCTTCTATCTAGACCACTGTCATTTTCTTCCCTGCTGGAGAAAAATAGGTTGTTCTATTGTTTTCCTTCTCTATACACTGAGATGGAAATAACACCAATACTGCCCGAGATTGTATCTATTGTGGAAAAAAAAAAAAAAAAAAAAAAAAGATCAGAAGCAAAAAGAGGTGTTTGCATCTTTAAGAAAAAAAGGCTTAATAATACTTTTTATTAGATAATTTGAACTTTTCTGTTCAGAAAATGACTACTTTAGTTGTCTTCCAAGACACACTGGGCTGAGCTTTAGAATTCTCCTTTAAGTCTTAAAGAGAATTTACATGGCATTGACTGTGATGTTTTCTTGTACAAAACAACCAGATTCATATGCTCTGAACTTGGAAATTGAACTGAATACATGACATTTTCAGCAGAATATTCTCAGTGCTGAGTACATAAGGAAGCTTTGGGCATATTTACAATTTATACTTTATTTATTAAATGTTATTTCCCATAATTTAATGTATGAAATAGAAGTAATTTCAGTTAGTGGATAAGACTAAGGTTTCTAGATAAAGAAAATCCTGTGTGTTAATGTGATTACATAGAAAATGGCCTACTCTATGAGTATATGCTTCAGTTTGCTTGTTTTTTAAATCAAGATTTTAATTTGACATTCGATAGAGTAGTTGGAGAAGTTAATTGATCTTAATATGTATAGTTCGCTAAGAATTATGTGTTCAAAAATAAAATATCCAAAGATCTAAAATAATTAATTGAAGTTTTGTCAGGGTTATTTCACTCACATGTAATTCAAACTTAATTCAGAGTAGTATAAACAAACAAATGATACACCATTTTTTAATTTATAGATTTTGTGAATATGGTGGGATTTTAGGAGTTCATATAATAACAACCGGGTTCTAATCTCTTCAAGCCTGATCTGGATTTTCCTATTAGCTTCTTTCTCTGTAAGGATGTCTCTATCTTCCAGCAAACTTCTTGCTTTCTTGAAGAGTTTTTTGTATGTATTTCATACTAAATTGTATGTGTGGATGTGCCAGTGAAGTTTTTGCAAGTTTGAAACTGTTTTTCTTACTGCTATGTATTTTCTTAAGGAGAAGGTCACATTTATTGTAATATTTATATGGTTTGCTTTTTTTTATGGTTTGCTTCCATGGTTTTCTGTTTTTTTGTTTTTTTTTTTTTTCTATTAGAATTTAAGCTCATTGAAGGCAGATCATTGTCTAAAATATCCCCAAAACACAGAAAACAGACAGTCTAGAACAGATATTTCTGGACTTATTACATTCCATAAATAGTAAGATAGACAAGATTCCCAGTCATATCATTATGTGGGAGATTACATATTTTGAATTTTGAAGAAGCATATATATTCTCAAAGGCCCATTTTTAGTCACATTAAAAAAGGCATCTGAATATATGTTTTAAAGTTTTTCTAAGTGAATCTGATGCATAAAGTAATATCTATATCTCTAATATAGAATATAATTCTAATTGTTGTCCTTAAGAAATCATCCTTAATAGGAGCATAATATTTGAATAGCAGATCTAAAGGAAACATCAAAGAAGAAAAAGAAAATATATATATATATATATATATATATATATATATATATATATATATATATATATATACTGCTTCCTGGGAAATCAAATTACTATTTTGGAATAGAAAAAAAAAATTGTAAGACACTCATGACTATTTAAGAACACCTTAGCTTGCAGCATGTTATTCTTGAAAGGTTTTCTTTCAGTATAAGGAACATAGCATCAAACCAAAAGAATACAAGGAAATAAAAAGCCTCCTAAGATGTGACACAGACATTCACTAACGAGCTTTAGAAAATTCTGCTTATGACAGTGCTCATGACGGTGATCAGAAATGAATGTCATCAAGTGGCACCTAATTAGTGTGATTAACAAACTTCAGAGCTCACCAGAGAAGGCCCTGGATCAGTGCTGCCTTTTATACATGGAAAATGTTTTACCTTTGGGATCAATGCCTGTATCTTACATATCTGCTAATACAGCTCTTTTCTTGTTTTTAGTCTCATATATCCAGTTGGTCTGTTATCAGGCTGCATGTCTGTTAGATAAGCATGAATGACCTTGGAAATAATGAGGTACACTGTGAAGAATTTGATAGGGTTCTACCCAATGGATTTGATGAAACTGAGTATCAGGAATCCTAGCACTGGGTTTGAAACTCAAGCCTTATTCACTTTCAGTTAAATATTCTTATTCAAATTGTATGACCTTGATCATCTAGATAATTTTCAAGAGTGAATACACACATCGTGTCACTGGGAAAATTTCCATATAGAAGAAATCCATATGACAAATAATAGCAATTGTAAACAAAGCTGCTGCTGCTGCTGCTGCTGTTAAGTTGCTTCAGTCGTGTCCAACTCTGTGCGACCCCATAGATGGCAGCCCACTAGGCTCCCCCAACCCTGGGATTCTCCAGGCAAGAACACTGGAGTGGGTTGCCATTTCCTTCTCCAATGCATGAAAGTGAAAAGTGAAAGTGAAGTTGCTCAGTCGTGTCCAACTCAGAGACACCATGGACTGCAGACCACCAGGCTCCTCCATCCATGGGATTTTCCAGGCAGGAGTACTGGAGTGGGGTACCATTGCCATATTCACTAATAGAGACAAAAAAATTTTGAATCTTGTTATATGGTTCTTTGTTGGCACTTACAGGAGAAAATTGGCATAATAGATTGGTGAAATTTAAGTCAATCAAATTTAATAAAACTATAAGATAGTATTCTGACAATGATGAAGAGTCATATAGTCATGTGTCTCCAGAATTTAAGCAGAGTGTCACACATTTATGCATCCAGATTTCAGAAATGCATGTAAATTAAAAAAAAATGTATCTCTGAAACCTCAGCATCTTCACCTAACAAAATATATGTTTTTGTAAAGTCATTACATTATTTAACAAAGGAATATACACTTGAAATAAATGAAAAATCAAGCTAGAATCTATAAATATTAGCATTAAGTTGAATCTCAGAAAATAAAAAGAAAGCAATGATTCTGATCTTACAGAAGTCATTCACTGTGTAGGCTCACTTTCTTTATCTAGAAAATCAGACTTTAAGAACTTTTGTTGTCAGGGTTATTACAAGAATCAATTCAGGCCATGAATACACAGTCCATGGAGTCACAAAGAGTCAGATATGACTGAGTGTCTGATTTCTGGATCTGAAAAAAAAAAAGGAAGTTTTTTTTAAAGCTAAATGAGTTTTATTAGTTACAAAATGAGGATGCCTATGCAGATGACACCACCCTTATAACAGAAGGTGATGAGGAACTAAAAAGCCTCTTGATGAAAGTGAAAGTGGAGAGTGAAAAAGTTTGCTTAAATCTCAACATTCAGAAAATGAAGATCATGGCATCTGGTCCCATCACTTCATGGGAAATAGATGGGGGAAAAGTGGAAACAGTGTCAGACTTTATTTTTTGGGCTCCTAAATCACTGCAGATAGTGATTGCAGCCATGAAATTAAAAGACACTTACTCCTTGGAAGGAAAGTTATGACCAACCTAGATAGCATATTCAAAAGCAGAGACATTACTTTGCCAACATCCAGTCAAGGCTATGGTTTTTCCAGTAGTCATGTATGGATGTGAGAGTTGGACTGTGAAAAAAGCTGAGCACTGAAGAATTGATGCTTTTGAACTGTGGTGCTGGAGAAGACTCTTGAGAGTCCCTTGGACTGCAAGGAGATCCAACCAGTCCATTCTGAAGGAGATCAGTCCTGGGTGTTCTTTGGAAGGAATAATGCTCAAACTGAAACTCCAGTACTTTGGCCACCTCATATGAAGAGTTGACTCATTGGAAAAGACTCTGATGCTGGGAGGGATTGGGGGCAGGAGGAAAAGGGGACGACAAACGATGAGATGGCTGGATGGCATCACCAACTCAATGGACGTGAATTTGAGTGAACTCCGGGAGTTGGTGATGGACAGAGAAGGCTGGCGTGCTGCGATTCATGGGGTCGCAAGGAGTTGGACATGACTGAGCAACTGAACTCATGACATATGATAAGTTTGTCATTCTGGAAGCAAGGCTGTGAGTCACTGATGCTACTTGGAAATGGTGGTCATTTCAGTTTTATATAAATCCCCCTCAATTTTCCAAGCATCTTATAGATATTCATATGTATACAGATTTTTTCCCTCTTATATAGCTTTTTTCATGTATCGTGAATTTATTTCAGGCTGTGATGTTTCTAAACATTATTATTAAATGGTATTGCATCAAGGTTTGCTCAGAATTGGTTGCCTTTTACTACACTTTTTAACTTGCATTTGGAGTAGAGCAGTTTATACTAAAATATACAGATGCTTATTTATATATTGTATATCATATATCCATATATAATTGAAAAGTTAATTCACTTGCTCATATATTCCACCTTTCTTAACAACAATGCTAGCAGGTATTTCAAATATCTTGATAATTGACATAGTGAAATTTGAGATATAAGATACTGAGTTGAGAAGATGAGAAGAAAGATGTTTCAAAGCTTAAAATCTATGTAAAGCCATTAATTCAATCCATTTAACTCCTAATATTTCGTAGTCAAGAGATCAGTATTTATCAGAACATTTCTAGTAGCTTTGAAACAATAACGTGCAAGTCTTGAGTTTGTGTCAAATCAAGTTACCAAATACACTCAGTGGTCCAAAGGAGGTGGCTAAATGCTAACATGCTTGGCTTTACCATGAGATTTCATAAGGAGCTTCTTAACGATATAGTAATAAGCTTAGTTAGAGTAATAGCCTTTTGTAAATTTGTGATTACTAAATGCATAAAGATTCATAAATTTTTGATAAAATCTATTTAAGTAAATTAAAATCAATTAAAATAATGATCCCTAATCATAAACTTCTAAAATTTTCAACTGAAGCATCTTAACTTGTCAGTACTAAAATTACTTTAATATAACTTCATTTTGGTGGGGTGGTGTGAATATTTCATAAGCAAGACTGTAAGCATCCATGATGGATACCTAACTGAAAATGCACTTCCAAAATGTCAGTTTTGAACATCATCTCATTGCTCAAACATGCAACCATTTTGACTAGTTTGATCTCCTAGCAATCCAAGGGACTCTCAAGGGTCTTCTCCAACACCACATTTCAAAAGCATCAATTCTTTGGTGCTCAGCTTCCCTTATAGTCCAACTCTCACATCCATACATGACTACTGGAAAAGCCATAGCCTTGACTAGATGGACCTTTGTTGACAAAGTAATGTCTCTGCTTCTTGATACGCTGTCAAGGTTGGCCATGCCTTTCCTTCCAAGGAGTAAGTGTCTTTTAATTTCATGACTATAATCACCATCTACAGTGATTTTGGAGCCCAAAAAATAAAGTCAGCCACTGTTTCCACTGTTTCCCCATCTATTTGCCATGAAGTGGTGGGACCAGATGCCATGATCTTCATTTTCTGAATGTTGAGCTTTAAGCCAACTTTTTCACTCTCCTCTTTCACTTTCATCAAGAGGTTTTTTAGTTCCTCTTCACTTTCTGCCGTAAGGGTGGTGTCATCTGCATATCTGAGGTTATTGATATTTCTCCCAGCAATCTTGATTCCATTTGTGCTTCTTCCAGCCTGACATTTTGTAGGATGTACTCTGTATATCGGAGAAGGCAATGGCATCCCACTCCAGTAGTTTTGCCTGGAAAATCCCATGGACGGAGGAGCCTGGTAGGCTGTAGTCCATGGGGTCACTAGAGTCAGACACGACTGAGCTTCACTTTCACTTTTCACTTTCTTGCATTGGAGGAGGAAATGGCAACTCACTCCAGTGTTCTTGCCTGGAGAATCCCAGGAATGGGGGAGCCTGGTGGGCTGCCCTCTATGGCGTTGCACAGAGTTGGACACAACTGAAGCGACTTAGCAGCAGCAGCAGCAGCAGCACTCTGTATATAAGTCAAGTTAGCAGGGTGACAATATACAGCCTTGACATACCCCTTTCCCTATTTGGAACCAGTCTGTTCCATGTCCAGTTCTAACTGTTGCTTAGTGACCTGCATAGAGATTTCTCAAGAGGCAGATCAGGTGGTCTGGTATTCCCTTCTCTTTCAGAATTTTCCACAGTTTGTTGTGATCCACACAGTCAAAAGCTTTGCCATAGTCAATAAAGTAGAAGTAGACGTTTTTCTGGAACTCTCTTGCTTTTTCGATGATCCAGCGGATGTTGGCTATTTGATCTCTGGTTCCTCTGCCTTTTCTAAAACCAGCTTGAACATCTGGATGTTCACGGTTCACATACTGCTGAAGCCTGGCTTGGAGAATTTTGGGCATTGCTTTACTAGTGTGTGAGATGAGTACAGTTGTGCCGTAGTTTGAGCATTGTTTGGCATTGCCTTTCTTAGGGACTGAAATGAAAACTGACCTTTTCCAGCCCTGTGGCCTGCTGAGTGGAAATCCTTGGCTCATAACAAAATTTACAGATTCTGGTATCCTCATGTTTAGGATTGTGCTTTGAAAAAATCGTGGTTAACTTTCAAAAATTGGAGTGAAAAACAAAACACAAAACAAAACACACACACACAAGCCATAGTAGAGTAATGCTGGCCGATAGCTTTGTGACATTCCACGGGCAGAGTTCTCTCCTTTTGTCCACATGAGCCATTTCAAAAATACCTGTGTGCGTTTTAGTGGCTCAGTCATATCTAGCTCTTTGGGACCCTCTGGATTATAGCCCACCAGACTCCTCTGCCCATGAGATTTTCCAGACAAGATACTGGAATGAGTTGCCATTTCCTTCTCCAGGGGATCTTCCCAGCCCAAGAATCAAATCTGGGTCTCCTGTATTGCAGGTAGATTCTTTACTGCCTGAGCCACCGGGGAAGCCCTCAAACATTCTTAAGTTTTACAATAGAGTGATCCTCTGCTCTCACCAACTCTTTTTTCAAAGATGTTGTCTGATAAGCCACAAAGAAATTAGAAGGCATAGACCGAGACTGTTCTCAAACTCCTGCCATCCAACTTGAGAACAAAGATTTCTTTACGGTCAGTTATTCCTGCATTTCTCCTTTTTCACTGGGTCAACTAACTGTAAAATTTTCAAGGTGATTTAATTTGTCTTGTATTCTGGATCTTATTGGCATTAGTTCTATCAGAAACTGCACTCTCTCAATCACCTTCCAAATCCTTATCTCCAAATAGTTTTTCATTCTGCTTTTGGTTTGCTCAATTGTCTGATACCCTCCTCTAAATTCATCTGATACTTATTCATTGCATCTATTAACTTCTGCTTCTCAGCTTCAAAGCTGTTCTTCTTGAATGAGTTTACCACAAACTATTTCATCACTTTTTACACCCACTCTGCTCTTTATTAATCTCTGGTTTACTATTGAAATAAAACTCCTTTGAATGACATCTCACATAAATTCTTCGTATTTAAAATTCTTCCTATTTAAAGTTAACTGACTCATCATTAGTTTTATTTTACTTGATATATTGAAGATATGGATACATCTGATGACTGTATTCTTAAAATACTCTCCTTGGGTTCCATCACACTATATTATTTTTCTGTTTATATATCTGGCCTTTATTTAGTATCATATGCATGCTCCTATTTTTTGTCCTTAAGCATTAATATTTTTATACTCATTTAATTCTAATTTTTAACTTACTTTGTGTAGCTTGATTAATTTTTAGCCTTCAACAATAACAGTTGTTCAACAATGCCAATGTTCAACTATTTTCATTTCATAAGTGAATTGAGGGGCATGCCTGATATAAATTTTTACTTCTTACTTTCCCTGGAAATCCTTGACTCATTCAAAATATGCATTTTCTGGTATTCTCATGTTTAGCAATGTGCTTTGGAAAAAAATCATAGTTATTTAAATTAAAAAAATTGGAGTGAGCATGTGTATAGTTTCTTGTTTTAGAAACCACAAGCCATAAGCTGTACTCGAGTATCCAAATGCCTAATGAGTATCTACTTACATGCCTTGCAAATTCTTCAGTATGAACATGATTAAAACTGTCTTCAGTGTTCCAATTTTAGTGAATAACTTTAGCCTTTCCATAAGTTGCCTGTGCCAAGAACCTGAAACTCATTTTTGAAGCTTACCTTAAGACTGAGGGACTAACACTTTTGCTTTGACTTTTTACATTCATATTTGCAACAGACTTCCTAGGTGGTGCTGGTGGTAAAGAACCTGCCAACACAGGAAATCTAAGAGATGCAGGTTCTTTCTCTGGCTCTGGAAGATCCCCTGGAGCAGGGTGTGGCAACCCACTCCAGTAGTCTTGCCTGGAGAATCTCTTGATCAGAGAAGCCTGGAGGCTTACAGTCCATAAGGTCCTACGGAGTTGGGCACGACTGAATGACTGAGCACACACACACGTCAAGTTTAATAAAATCAGCCACTGAGTCTTGTAAACATCATTTATGCCCACCATAAATAGACACCTGTAAATATCTCCACCCATTTTGCTGCAATAGCCTTGCTATATTCCCTAAGCAGGGTTCTCTTTCTCCACATCTTCACTTTGTTATGCTCCTATTTATTCTCTGGGTGCAGACATAGTTAGCTACTTAAAATCAAACTTGGCTATGAAATCCACTTTACCTTTCTTTATAACACCAATATTTGTGACTCCAATCCAATGTCATCTCCTCCAATGTCTGGAGTTCCTGAGCTTCAGTATAATTTTGCTAAAGCATTAGAGCTGGTGTGATTTGCTTTTCATTTTCTGTTCATAGGAAACAGGAAAGTAAATCAAGGTTATGTCACTATCGGCCTCTGAAGTTCAGACCTCAATAACATATTTTGCTCCCTCAACAAATTCTCTCATCCCATTCTGTGATGTATCCCTAGCCAAAGTGCTGGTTCTCAAGTATCAGCTTAGATTTCTTGAAAGAAGAATGTTCTGTGTGCTCACTCAGTCATGTCCAATTCTGCCACCCCATGGACTGTAGATCACTAGGCTCCTCTGTCCAAGGAAATTTCCAGGCAAGAATACTGGAGTGGGTTGCCATCCCTTCCTCCAGGGAATCTTCCCAACCCAGGGACTGAACCCACATTTCCTGTGTGTCCTGCATAGCAGGCAGATTCTTTACCACTGAGCCACCTGGGAAGCTCAGAGAGGAGAATAAGACTTCTAAGATATCTTTTCTGTTAGAAAAGGTAAGTTTGACTCTGTGGGAGCAATAATATGCGTAGGGGTTAACTATTTCATTCTCCCTCTATGCATATGAAGTTAACCATTGAACAATGCAGAGGTAAGTGGCATTATCTGCGTGACTGAGAATCTGCTTACAACTTATATTTGGCCCTCAGTATATATTAGTCCTTCAAATCCTAGTGCTATCAGCTGCTCTATATCCACAGATTCAACCAACCTTGAAGAGAGTAGTACTACAAAGTGTATTTAATGAAAAAAATCTGTGTACAAGTGGACTTACAGTTCAAACCTGTGTTTTTCAAGGGTCTGCTGTATACAGCACCCTGACATTTTATCTCATGGTGACAGTCAGTGAAACACCTTTTTACCAGAACTCCAAATGGAAAGTGGAGCACCAATAACTTTCTATTAATTTTTAGCAACAATGTGATTGAATAAAAATTTTCTCAAACTATTTTCAACTGCTTTAGATGTTTTTCTTTCCAAGTGCATTTTCTCTTTCTTACTGGTGGAATATTTGTTCATATCATATTCTGTGACTCTTCTGAGCCCATTGTCAAGGCAACAATACCAGAAAAAGTTAAAGAGTCAAGGAACAGTTTATTCAAGACTATTTCAATAGGAGTGAGAGGCCAGGACTCAAACAGCTTGGTCTGAAACAAAGGGCTAGAGAGTTTTTAAGAGCTGGGATGATAAAAGATCAAAGATCGTCAGTGTCAGTTAATTTGCTGATTGCCACTCCTCCAAAAAAAGGAAAAGGAAAACTTTCTTCATGACAGAAGGAAGCTTTACAAGTTATGGCAAGATACCCAGAGAAGTTAGTTCTTATCCTCCCATAGACACGGGTAGCCAGGGACTATATCTTCCTTGAGTATTATATTTTAAAAAGAAAGTTCTCTTGAGAGATGCTCCTGGACTGTAAATCTGATAAGAAGGTTTTTACCAAGATTTACATCTCAAAGGGATTTTTATTACATACTTTTTGAAGTAAATACTCTAAGAAAAGGGAGGTCAGAGGACCTGCAGACAGGAAGAAGCTGGTATATAGTTTAGTCTTACTGAGGGGAACAAGAAGGCCTTCTTGGACATTACTGTCATAGCTTTTAATACATCAGGAAAAGGGGATATTTAGAAAGTCTGCTTTTCTCTGAACAAACATTTCCTTTCATATCTTATAGGGAATTAAGAGAAATAAAAATTATCTTTTTCTTTTTGTTGCAGTCTTTTATTAAAATGCAATTTCAAAGAAAATTAGCAGATGGAGAGAGAAATTATGCTAAAAAAGCACAAAAAGAAGAGTAGGATTTTATAAATTAAAATAATTATCTTTTTACAAAAGTCTACTTGCTTCTACACTCTTATTATAATTACTTGTTCAGTAATCTTTCTTCTAATTCTGATGTAGAATTAGAAGAAACCAATCTAGACAGCATATTAAAAATCAGAGACATTACTTAGCTGACAAAGGTCCGTCTAGTCAAAGCTGTGGTTTTTCCAGTAATCATGTATGGTTGTGAGAGTTGGACTATAAAGAAAGCTGAGCACCCAAGAATTGAAGCTTTTAAACTGTGATGTTGGAGAAGACCCTCGAGAGTCCCTTGGACTGCAAGGAGATTTAACTAGTCAGTGCTAAAGGAAATCAGTTCTGAATATTCATTGGAAGGACAGATGCTGAAGCTGTAACTCCAATCCTTTGGCCACCTGATAAAAAGAACTGACTGATTGGAAAAGACCCTGATGCTGAGAAAGACTGAAGGCAGGAGGAGAAGGGGATGACAGAGGATGAGATGGTTGGATGGCATCACCGACTTGATGGACGTGAGTTTGAGCAAGCTCTGGGAGTTGGTGATGGACAGGGAAGCCTGGCGTGCTGCAGTCCATGGGATTGCAGAGTCAGACATGACTGAGCAACTGAACTGACCTGCAACACTAGAAGGGCCAGGGCTATTTTGTCTTCTTTTTTTTAAAAAAAACTAACCCAAAGTCTGAAATTGAGTAGTTACTTCAAAAACATTAATGAATAGATGAATAAATCAGTGAACTTGCAGAGATATCCTGAGGGAGATTTCAGTGTGAGATACCTATTTTAAGCATATATTAAGACACAAACATTTGCTTGCCTCTCTGCCTACTTTTTCCCCAATGCTATTAGTATACTAGGCTTCATTTTGATTAATCTTTTGTGTCTGAAATACCAGAACTCTGGCAGCTTCATCTATTTATTTTCAATTTGTAATTTTCTTAGTTAGTCCCTATTTTATGACAGATTGTTTGACAATATTTTTGACAAAATACAACCTAGTAATCTCACAGATCCAAACAGTTATACTCATGAGAATATTGTCTTTCTTATTTCTAAATTTTAAATGTCTCATAGCACATTTTTAAAGTCACAGCAGAATAAAACCTAACTTGTTCTGCCTTGAATGGCTAGATCTGAGACAGCATCTTGAGTAAAAGTCTTAACAAGTATACTATGGCTAGCATCAACTATTCTAATTAGACACGATGAAGAGATTATATTGTATCTACAGGGAAATGTCTAAGCAAATACCTATTAATTCTAAGCATTCTTTTAAGATTGGACTGCAAATTTAAGAAATAACAATATGAGATACCTAGTTACATTTACTTCTCAGATGAACAATAAATGTCAATATTAGTACATTCCATTCAATATTTGACATACTTCTATACTTTTTACATTGTTTCTTTTTGTTATTTAATTTGAAATTAAAATTTACTTGGATGTCTTGTGTCTTATCTGGCAACTTTACTTATGATGAATATCCAGATAATCAGTCTTCTGTAAAGTGATTCAAGAAAGAGTAAAATTTTCAGAGTCAAACTAATAAAGGATACTGTGATCTAGTAAATTCAAATGAATTAGCTTGCTGATTTAAAAATGAAAGACAAGAATTTTTTTAATATATTTTTTCCTGATCATAAATGTTTCTTAGGAAAGCTAGTTATCCATCATTCTTCTGTTTGTACTGAAGTTAATAATGTTCTGGAGGATATTGGATAATACTGCACAGTCTTGAAATTGCTGCTGTATTGTTCTGATTCATAAAATATACAATTGATCAATCTTCTATAAGAAATGCATTTCCAATATCTTTTTTATTCCCTTTTCATTGTATTCAATATATTCTTGAGATAAGTAATATTTCATGGGAAAATATTTACCTTATATAAATGCCCATATTTTCATTAGCTATAGAATAGTTAACACATGACAGGTATTAAAAATTAATTTCTGATTTTTCTCTATTTTTCACTCATTTAGTTCAAATGTTTTATGTTAATAAAAGAGTATATCAGGAATATACCAACATTTAAAAATATTAAAGACAATGATTATATTCATTCAAGTATTGAGGTATGGGTATGTATGTGTATGTCATATGAACCTAACACAGCAAATGAAAGACAGAATGATTTAACACTATCACTTATACAGGAAAAAAAAAAAAAAGATTCTTTCATACTTGCACCCAAGTAAAGTAATGAAGTTTTTGGTGCTGAAAATATCAAACATTTAAAAAAATTAGATGCTTTAAATATACTTAGATTCTACAACTTAGAAGATGAAGCTTAATAATATCATGTTAACAGTAAATTAACCAATCCTTTAAAATAAAGTTAGTTAATTTCACTTCCTTATGCTCTTGAGAGCAAATAACCTTTGGATTTCCCTTCAAAGTTGGAAAAATAAGCTATGATGCTTCCCGTGATTAGAAGACAGCCCACTATTTCCCTTCTCTCCATAGTGTGAGATAATGAACATTTATGCATACTTTCTCAAAGAAGTGACATGCTTCCATTTATTGTAAGGTCCAATTATGCATAAGCACTGGTATGGTCCCCTGAAATTAATATACATTTATGCATATTCACTTAAGCAATGTTTCTGCAGTGGCACACCAGAAAATCTCCCTTCCTTGAGACTTTTCATTGTCTAGAAGCACCACTAATTCTTTGGTGATAAAAATAAATCAGTAGTGAAAAAGTCTTATTTCAGACTACAAGTAATCTTCTAAGCATAACACTTATTGTTCCAAATACTTGCCAAGAATTATGAATTCTCACATCTTTGAAGAATTGAGATAATTTATATAGTTAGAATTCTCAGGTATTGCTAAAGAAAAAGAAGAAAAGGCACAAGAGAAACTCCATGAGTTATGATTTAAGCAAATATGCCGTATTGATCAGGGCTTTTGAGGTAAGAAGACCCAGGAGGAAGCATGGTTAAAGACAAGTAGGATTAGGTATTCTGTTTCAGCAACATTGCTTTTAAGATATCTGTTAAATATTTGGTATGATTTATGCTTGCATTTTTAAAAATATACTTATTTACTTATTTATTTATTGGCTGTGTTGCATCTTCGTTGCCGTCTGGGCTTTTCTCTAGCTGCCATTTCTCACTGTGGTAGCTTCTCTTGTTGCGGAGTGTGGGCTCTACAGAATGTGGGATTCAGTAGTTGTGGCATGAGGGCTCACTAATGCCAGTCCCAGGGCTCTAGAGCCCAGGCTTAATAGTTGTGAGACATGGGTTTAGTTGCTTTGCAGCATGTAGGATTTCCTTGGGTCAAGGCTACAACCTGTCTTTACCTGCATTGGTAAGCAGATTCTTTACCACCGAGCCCCCAGGGAAGCTCCATGTTTGCATTTTTTGCTGGACCTATGCCAAGAGATTAAGTTTTCCTCCCCTGAACAGTGGGCTTCCATGGTGGCTCTGAGTTCGGGAGACCCGGGTTCGATCCCTGGGTTGGGAAGATCCCCTGGAGAAGGAAATGGCAACCCACTCCAGTATTCTCGCTTGGAGAATTCCATGGAGGGAGGAGCCTGGTGGGCTATAGTCCATGGGGTTGCAAAGAGTCAGACACGACTGACTTCTGAGAGACAGTGAAGTACTTTTTCAAATTTTTTATCCACTCCTTGGCAAAGGTATCTGGTAATATCGTTTGTTATGTTCACTGAATAATTTAGATTTTCTTAGATAAGTTATTTACAAGGTATTCCTATAGAGGGAAAGATTCCAGAGAGACTTTTCCAGTCTAGCTGGGATACATAACACAGAGATTTTCTTTTCAGCTGCCTCAAAGGCAAAATTATTTTCAAGTGTCTTTTATCTGTGCATGTAAGCATAGACTTGTCTTCTCTTTCTTTGCCAATTTACTCAAGGGGTTGAGAGCAAAAATAAATGTGAGTTACTTTCTAACATTGGACTCTCCATTGAAATTTCTTTGGGACTTGCTCTCTTTCTTTTCATGATTCCTATGCAAATGATAGTACTTTTTACAACTGTAATATATATTTCATAGCACATCTTCTAATTTTGCCCACAGTGGAGTTTGTAGTTGGTTCTCCTTTCTCCTATAAGCTTCAGGATGCTTTTGGAGAGAAAAGGGAAAATGCTTTGGTTCAGTTTGCTTATGGTGAAAGAATGCATAATCATCTCTGAGTTTATAGTATTGTGAATAAAAAATGCAGCCTGCATACATATTTTAATAACCAGTTGGGCCTAAGTACAATTTAAATGTTTAAATACATACATACATACATACATACATACATACATGATATGGACTTTTGAAAGCTATGCTGTGCTGAACTTAGTCGCTCAGTCCTGTCTGAATCTTAGAGATCCCATGGACTATAGCCTAACAGGCTCCTCTGTCCATGGGGATTCTCCAGGCAAAAATACTGGAGTGAGCTGTCAGACTCGCCTTCAGGGGATCTTCCCCACCCAGGAACAGAACCCAGGTCTCCTGAATTGCAGGCAGATTCTTTACAATCTGAGCCACTAAGGAAGCCCAAGAATACTGGAGTGGGTAGCCTATCCCTTCTCCAGAGGATCTTTCGGACCCAGGAATCAAAGCGGGGTCTCCTGTATTTCATGCAGATTCTTTACCAGCTGAGCTACCAGGAAAACCCATTTTGAAAGCTACAACAATAATATTATACATTGAAAGCTGCAAGAAATATAAAAATCCTCAGTCTTTCTTTTAAGGCCATAGTCCTCTGCACAGTTTTGACTCACCCTAAGTTTTCACAAGTCACAATGGACTTCTCTTGATAGCAATTCAGATTTTCATGTAATTCAAGGGGAGATGACGGCACAGAAAATACACACTTTTAATCAAGAAATTATAAAAAAAATACACATGCATATATATACATACAATAAAATGTTGAGATTATGTCAGCAACATGGTTTGTATTCTGGCTTATAAACTTAATAGTTGTTTGACACTGAGCATGAAATATTACAATGGTTTTAGAAATACATGTTTTATAATAAATAAATAATAGGTTTAAATGTAGGATAATGTCACATATTATTAAATAAATAGAAAAATAGTATCTATGTGAAACATTATCTATATACATTTCCTCACAGAATCTTTCTGAAGTCAAAACAGGTGATGGTAGTAACAATGGAAATAGTGATACATTTGAAGCAAACTGTCAATAAGGCGATGTCTAAACGACTTACCATACTATGGAATATTATGCAATTACATGAAAAGACACTAAAATGATGTATAGTAAGTGTCCGATATATGAACCTTCAAGTTGCAAGCTTTCAAGGATTGGATGTGTGTTCACATGTCCAATCATGTGAGTGCAATTTTTTCAAGTGGCTGTAATTTTCTGTGTACTATTGTGTAGAGTACAGTAATAAAGCAAGCCCAGGATATCTGGAAGCAGGTAATTTCCTTTACTTGAGAAGGCATTGTTAGCTTTTGAAACATAGGACTCAAAGATTGGTCTATACATGAAACTTACAGCAGCCATTAAGGATGTAATCCAGTGCTACTGTGTCATCTATAACAAGGAAAAAAGAGCTACTACCCAGACAGCACTGGATCATTTTTTCAATAGGGTTCATAGAATTGAATACATAAAGGATCTAGAACCTGTTCCATCAACAACGGGTGTTAATAAAATTGCAGCTTGCTCTACAGATTTTAGTTTCTTGGGCTCTAAAATCACTGCAGATGATGACTGCAACCATGAAATTAAAAGACACTTGCTCTTTGGAAGGAAAGTAAAGACAAACCTAGACAGCATATTAAAAAGCAGAGACATTACTTTGCCGACAGAGGTCCATCTAGTCAAAGTTACGGCTTTTCCAGTAGTCATGTAGGGATTTGAGAGTTGGACCATAAAGAAGGTTGAGTGCCAAAGAATTGATGCTTTCAAATTGTGGGGCTGGAGAAGACTCTGGAGAGTCCCTTGGACTGAAAGGAGATCAAACTAGTCAATCCTAAAGGAAATCAACTCAATATTCATTGAAAAGACTGATGCTGAAGCTGAAGCTTCAATATTTGGGCCAGCTGGTTGCAAAGAATTGACTCACTTGGAAAAGACCTTGATGCTAACAAAAGGAGAAAGGGGGTGACCGAGGATGAAATTCTTAGACAGCATCATTGACTCAGTGGACATAAGTCTGAGCAAACTCCAGGACATTGTGGAGGACAGAGCCTGGTGTGCTACAGTCCATGTGGTCGCAAAAGAGTTGGAGATGGCTTAGTGACTGAACAGCAACAACTCTGTCTCCCAAATCTGAGGATCCTTCAGCGCTATCATTTACTTCCTCTGCCTCCTCCAGTCAGTAACTTTTCTTGCCTTTTCATTGATTGTAGCACCTGTTTGCCAGTTGTTGTATTGTACTGCTATACTTTTCAAGGTACTGTGCTGTACAGTTAGAAACATACTTTTTTAATTTTTTGCATTTGTTTTTTATGTGTTATTTGCGTGAAAAGAATTATGAGCTTATTACAGTACACTTACTATATAGCTGATTGAGTTAGTTGGATACCTAGGCTAACTTTTGGGGACCTATGAACAAACTGGACTTATGAATGTACTCTTAGAATAGAACTCGTTCATATGCAGGAGAAATACTCCATATAATATATATATACACAAATATTTTATGTGTAATTTATGTAAGTATATGTATCAATGTCAATATAGAACAAATTGTCATGTTAATAAAGATTCTAAAATGATTTATGTATCAATGTGTCTATGGAAATGAAATTAAATCTAAGTAATATTTTATTATTTTTATAAATACACTTTATGTTTATAGAAGCATAGAAAATGTCTGGAAATATGGACTTAAAATAACCCATTTCCTTTAATGAGATTGTGTGATTACAGTCAGTGGAAAAGTTTGTCTTATCTTGAATAGCAAGCTTATTTAAAGACAATGATATATGTGTTGAATGTACAGTTAAAATTATTTTTAACAAAGGTGGAAAGTAATTATTTGATAATTATATTTTATTGAATATGAGTGAAGAATGGTATTATTTTGAATGCAAACCAACACAGAAAAATAGTATAGCTATTTAAATATATCTTATTTTCACTGAGATTTTTCATGTCAAATACCCTCTAATTGGAAACTAATTAATGTCTTTAAAGTGTAGTAAAAGAAAAACAGTCATTTGAGTTGAAAAAGAAACTCATAGTTGATATTATTTTATGAAATATGTTTTATAGCAGTAGTTTTAAGTCTTAATTATTAGAATTTTTGTTTATATCATTTCAATAAATTTAATCATTGTATAATAAGCAATGATATCTAATATTTTACTGGTTTTATCAGAGCTAATTTTCATTAGTAGACTAATAATTTGATTTCAGTTTAGGGAGAAAAATATCACACTATTGTGTCAGGGTATTTTTCTTTTTTTCTGTTTTAGAAAAATCTTTCTCAAGTGAATTTTTTTCTGACTCAGGTAAAACTATATCTGCTATAGCCATAGCCCAGGAGACCACCAAGAGAAAAATATCATCAGATGGATCCTGTCTTGTTTGTGATGGGTATTGGGTATACCATAAAAGAAGAGAAGTGAAAAGTAAAGGAGAAAAGGAAAGATATAAGCATCTGAATGCAGAGTTCCAAAGAAGAGCAAGAAGAGATAAGAAAGCTTTCTTCAGTGATCAATGCAAAGAAATAGAGGAAAACGACAGAATGGGAAAGACTAGAGATCTCTTCAAGAAAATTAGAGCTACCAAGGGAACATTTCATGCAAAGATGGGCTCGATAAAGGACAGAAATGGTATGGACCTAACAGAAGCAGAAGATATTAAGAAGAGGTGGCAAGAATACACAGAAGAACTGTACAAAAAAGATCTTCATGACCCAGATAATCACGATGGTGTGATCACTCGTCTAGAGCCAGACATCCTGGAATGTGAAGTCAAGTGGGCCTTGGAAAGCATCACTATGAACAAAGCTAGTGGAGGTGACAGAATTCCAGAGGAGCTATTTTAAATCCTGAAAGATGATGCTGTGAAAGTGGTGTACGTAATATGCCAGCAAATTTGGAAAACTCAGCAGTGGCCACAGGACTGGAAAAGATCAGTTTTCATTCCAATCCCAAAGAAAGGCAATGCCAAAGAATGCTCAAACTACCATGCAATTTCACTCATCTCACATGCTAGTAAAGTAATGCTCAAAATTCTCCAAGCCAGGCTTCAACAATATGTGAACCATGAACTTCCTGATGTTCAAGCTGGTTTTAGAAAAGGCAGAGGAACTAGAGATCAAACTGCCAACATCTGCTGGATCATCGAAAAGCAAGAGAGTTCCAGAAAAACATCTATTTCTGCTTTATTGACTATGCCAAAGCCTTTAACTGTGTGGATCACAATAAACTGTGGAAAATTCTGAGAGAGTTGGGAATACCAGACCACCTGACCTGCCTCTTTAGAAATCTGTATGCAGATCAGGAAGTAACAGTTAGAACTGGACATGGAACAACAGACTGGTTCCAAATAGGAAAAGGAATACATCAAGGCTGTATATTGTCACCCTGCTTATTTAACTTCTATGCAGAGTACATCATGAGAAACACTGGACTGGAAGAAACACAAGCTGGAATCAAGATTGCAGGGAGAAATATCAATAACCTCAGATTTGCAAATAACACCACCCTTATGGCAGAAAGTGAAGAACTAAAAAGCCTCTTGATGAAACTGAAAGTGGAGAGTGAAAAAGTTGGCTTAAACCTTAACATTCAGAAAACGAAGATCATGGCATCTGGTCCCATCACTTCATGGGAAATAGGTGGGGAAACAGTGGAAACAGTGTCAGACTTTATTTTGGGGGGCTCCAAAATCACTGCAGATGGTGACTGCAGTCATGAAATTAAAAGATGCTTACTTCTTGGAAGAAAAGTTATGACCAACCTAGATAGCATATTCAAAAGCAGAGACATTACTTTGCTGACTAAGGTCCGTCTAGTCAAGGCTATGGTTTTTCCTGTGGTCAGGTATGGATGTGAGAGTTGGACTGTGAAGAAGGCTGAGCGCTGAAGAATTGATGTTTTTGAACTGAGGTGTTGGAGAAGACTCTTGAGAGTCCCTTGGACTGCAAGGAGATCCAACCAATCCATTCTTAAGGAGTTTCTTAAGAATGGGATTTCTTTGGAAAGAATGATGCTAAAGCTGAAACTCCAGTCCTTTGGCCACCTCTTGTGAAGAGCTGACTCATTGGAAAAGACTCTGATGCTGGGAGGGATTGGGGGCAGGAGAAGAAGGGGACGACAGAAGATGAGATGGTTGGATGGCATCACGGACTCGATGGACGTGAGTCTGAGTGAACTCTGGGAGTTGGTGATGGACAGGGAGCCCTGATGTGGTGCAATTCATGGGGTCACAAAGAGTTGGACATGACTGAGCAACTGAACTGAACTGAACTACCTGAGTTATGCTGCTGTTTTACCTTTGCTTCATACGAGTGTTCAGTAGGTTCTACATCACCTTTGGTTTTTGCTGTTTTCCTTAGACTTTTCAGATTTATTATTTAGTTACTACTTTTCTACACACTTATTTAAATATTGTTATAAAACCACCTAAATTATCATGGGGAATTTCTGGGAGAACTTTGGTGGAGTTATGTCCAGGTAGTTGCAAACGGTGCTATATAAAGGAGTGGGACTTCCCATTTGTTTATGCTATGGAGTTACAGTTCATAATCCAATCTCCAGTGCTCAATCGTGCCGGACTGTTTGTGACTCTCATGGTCTGTAACCTGCCAGGCCGCTCTGTCCATGGGATTTTCCCAGCAAGAATAATGGAGTGGGTTGGCATTTCCTCCTCCAGGGGCTCATCCTGACCTCGGATCAAACCCACATCTCTTGAGTCTCCTACTTACCACTGAGCTACCTGGGAAGTTGAACAGTTCATAATGTGTTGTCAACAAACCCTTGTAAAACTCTGAGACTTTTCAGACAGTGAAAGTCACTTAGTCGTGTCCGACTTTTTGTGAACCCATGGACTCTATAGTCCAGGGAATTCTCCAGGCCAGAAGACTGGAGTGGGTAGGCTTTCCCTTCTCCAGGGCATCTTCCCAACCCAGGGAGCAAACCCAGGTCTCCTGTATTGCAGGTGGATTCTTTACCAGCTGAGCCACAGGGAAGGCCGTATCAGAGAGACTGTGTGTTAAAATTGTTTTCAAAATAACGTTAAGACTTTTTTGCCTTTTTATTGAATTGATATTTTCACTAATGGTATAAAAGTAACTGTGGGTAAAAATGACTGGTGCCTTACTGTGAATCACACTGCTGACATAATAATAAGTTAACAGTGACTCGATTCTTCACTTTGCACACCTGCACAGAAAAAGAGGAAGGGAGGGGGCGGAGAGAATGCAGCAGCAGAGGTGCAACTGATTTCAATTATTTTTTGTAGCAGTGAAAAACCCTCAGCTCTTGGGTAGACATACTGCTAATACATTGAGTGATGAAATGCAATTCACATATTAGATATTTTCCTACCTTAATAGCTCAGACAGTAAAGAATTTACCTGCAATGCAAGGGATCTGGGTTAGATATCTGGGTCAGGAAGATCACCTGGAGAAGAGAAAGGCAACACACTCCAGTCTTTTTGCCTGGAGAATTCTATGGAGCCTGATGGGCTACAGTCCATGGGGTCATAAGGAGTTGGACACTGACTGAGCAGCTAACACTTTCTTACCAAAGAACAACTGTCTCTCAAGAAAAATATACTTCTGTGATTGTTTGGACTGCAAACTGAGGGTTTTTTTTTTTTTTTTTTTTAACAAAACACGTTCTATTTGAAAGAATGACTGCCATACAAACTATTCAGATTTTGTATTGGAAGATCTGTAGAATTCACTGAACCATGACTTTTAAAATGACTCACACATGACCCTTAGAGCCTGTTGATGAAAGTGAAAGAGGAGAGTGAAAAAGCTGGCTTAAAACTCATCATTCAAAAAACCAAGATCATGACATCCGGTCCCATCACTTCATGGCAAATAGATGGGGAACCAATGGAAACAGTGAAAGACTTTATATTTTAGGGCTGCAAAATCACTGTGGACATTGACTGCAGCCATGAAATTAAAAGACACTTGCTCCTTGGAAGAAAAGCTATGACAAACTTAGCATATTAAAAAACAGAGACTTTACTTTGCCTACAAGGGGTCATATGGTCAAAACTATGATTTTTCTAGTAGTCATATACAGATGTGAGAGTTGGACAATAAAAAAAATGCTGAGCACTGGAGAACTGATGCCTTCAAATTCTGTTACAAGAAAAGAGTCTTGAGAGTCCCTTGGACTAAAGATCAATCCTAAAGGAAATAAACCCTGAATATTCACTGAAAGGACTGATGTTGAAGCTGAAGCTCCAATACTTGGGCCACCTGATGTGAAGAGCCGACTCATTGGAAAAAGACCCTGATGCTGGGAAAGACTGAAGTCAGGAGGATAAGTGGAGGACAGAGGATGAGGTGGTTGGATGGCATCACTGACTCAGTGAATATGAGTTTGAGCAAGCTACAGAAGTTGGTGAAGGACAGGGAAGCCTGGCGTGCTGCGGTCCATGGGGTCACCAAGAGTTGGACATGATTGATCGACTGAATAACACATGATTTAAAGATTCATTATTAAAATTATAATCTGGAAAGTCTTTTGACATGTTTTCAGATTCCACATTAAAACTAAACTTTAATAAATTAACAAGTATTGAATTTGGGTATAGTGTCAAAATAATTATAGTATCTGATAAAGTTTTAAAAATCTTCCTACCCTTTTCAACTGTGTATCTCTGTGAGGCTGGATTATCTTTGTGTGCTTCAAATTGAATAAGATAGGCAGTGTATTAGAACAAAAGTAGACATGCAAGTCTTTCTGTCATGTACTAAGTCAGACATAAAAGAGTTTTGAGTCAAATTAAAGAGATTTGACCCAGAGATTTGACAAAGACAGTCAATTCTAACTGCTAGTTTTAACACTAGGTTCAGAACCAGTTCCTTAGTTATTTCTGCATGCCTAAGATCCCTACCAGGAAATGCATGAATTTTGCAGGGCTATTTCTATGAGTCATGTATTTCCCTTTCTTCATGTATTAGATGAACTAATTATATTGCAGAAACTTGTATTATAGCTGTAAAGACTTTTTATTTTAATACTGCATGTTGATCAGTGGCACAATGTAAAATAAGGCAAGGTAAAGGAGTAGAGATTGAAAGGTATGCCCTTTTAAGCTAGATGAACAGAAACTGCCTCTCTGAATAGGTGACAATTGTGTGAATAAGCTGGGGAAGAACTTAACTGGAAGAGGAGGCCAGTACATATGTGGTATGTTAGATGAAGAAAAAGAAGGCTCAGTTGCATAGCACAAAATTAAAAACAAGAATATGAGAGATGGTTTGGGAAAGGTTGTTTGGCGAAAGATCATGAAAGTCCCCCATGGGAATGAAGAGATATGTATATGGAAAGATGATTAAATGTTAAGATGGAAGCTAAGTTTCCTTGGTTCAAATTCTAGCTATTACTGTGTCCTAGGATATGGTTTTTAACTAATACCTCCATTTTCTCATGTTTATTCCTGGGAGTAATACTCAATCTTGGAGAAAGAATGTGATTATTAATCATTGACATATACACACATGGTACATTAGTTATAATTTTTCTTACTAAATGGGATTATTAGCTGTAATTACTATTAATGACTGGGATCTACACTATTAAAAAGTTTTAAACAGGAGACTGTCATTATCTGAGTCACATTTTAAAATACAGAAATAAATATTGTAAAGTTATTAACCTTCAATAAAATAAAATACAGAAATAAATAAATTTATATTAAAAAAAGAAATCACTTTGGCTTCATGCACAGGCATGATAGTGAGGTGAGGACAAAGGGAAACATTGGGGAAATACTTATGACCATTATTGAGACAGTTCTTGTGGATGATTAGAGGGATCTTGATTGATGGTAGCAGTGAAAGTGGTTGAGAGGTTAGATTCAGGAAATAGATTCAAATATGCAGCCTTCAGTTAAAACAAACAAACAAACAAAACAACTTTATACCACCACCACCACCATCGCAATATTTATATTTAAAAAATGATGACTTGCTTATACCTAATTCTGAATAATTTATTGATCACATTCATTTTTATGATTCCTAAAACTCATTTCCAAATATTTGATACTCACATAACTAATAGTTCTCTAAATCACATGTGCCTCTGCTCATTATCAGGTGTATTCTTACTTAACCTGAAATAAATTGATCCCCTCAGCTAGTATATACTCTAGCTTTATATGACATAGGACCACACCATCAGTCTCCCAGGGGCAATAATCATCTGCTTCATTCTCTTTATATGTTTGTTTGTTTAACTCTCAGGTATGCAGGAAACACCTTGAAGGGCTTGTTCAATTGCAGATTCTGAAGAGGGGCCTGAGATTTTGCATTTCTCACAGTTCTCTGATTATGTCAATACTGCTAATTTGTGGAACACACTTTGGGTAGCAATGATCTAAATGATTGTTGAATTTTTAATGACCTCCTAAATTATCAAAATTTTCCATGTTGTTTTCATTTACATAGGCTTTCACCTACGTGCTTAAAGTTAGCTAAGTGAAAGAAAAGTGAAAGTGAAGTTACTCAGTAGTATCCAACTCTTTGTGATCCCATGGACTGTAGCCTACCAGGCTCCTCCATCTGTGGGATTCTCCAGGCAAGAATACTGGAGTGGGTTGCCATTTCCTTCTCCAGGAGATCTTCCCAACCCAGGGAATGAACTGGGTCTCCCACATTGCAGGCAGATGCTTTACCAGCTGAGCCACCAGGGAAGCAAAAATAATAATAATAATAATAAAATTAAAGTAAAGTTAGCTAATTCATACATAAATTTTTCCTAATATAAATATGAAAGCCCAGGGAAGCAAAGTTCTGTTCAAGTCACTATGTCTACAGAATTTATATTTCTTAAGCAAATGTTTAATGCTTGTATGATGATAAAAAGATTCTTGGGATAGCATTTCACTATTGGTAAGAAAGAGACAGATTGTTTAGAGTAACAAAATTATTTTTGAAGACAGATCTTTGAGTGTTTAATTGACTTTCCTGAGAATCTGACAGACATACATCAATCATATTAAAACAGAAATATGTTGAACCATTTGAAAACAAATAATGAGCATCACATTTAAATGATAACATAATATGGGATACTCTAAACACTTTTAGATATTGCTTCTGATTTTTTTTTTTTTTGTAGATAGCAGCTATCTTTTTCACACAACATACATATAAAAAGTATTATATGCACTATTACATGACATCAATTTAAGAAAATTTAGTTTTAAAAAATTAGATAACCACTACTTCTTCAGTGTCTCACAATTGCACAATAATTTTTAAAAAAAATTGGATAAGCTTTTACTTTTAGTACATGTTACATTTCTATCTTTACTTCCAGATGAAAAGCAGTAACTTTCTTAAATCTTTTCTTCCAGTCTCTTCCTTTCAGTTAGTTCAGTCTTAAACTCTAGCTTGCCTCTCATGTTGTAAATGTACATGTTTTTGATGCTGCTGGTGCTTTGAAATATCCGTAATATCACAGTGGACATCATCATCACCCTCATCATAATCATCTCTAATGTAAATAGCAGATAGACAAATAAAATTTTAAAAAATGCACTACTAGTGGAAAAATCTAAAGATGTAAACTTCATACAACAATAATGAAATCAAATTGGCATAACCACAATGTTTTATTAGTTGCTATTAAACCAGTTACTTTGAGGTATATGTAAGCTATCTGATATAAAGGAGAAATAACATAAAGGATATTCATATGGTTTATTTAAATTTAGCATCTGCTTTTTGGTCAATATTAAAAGTATGGAATTCAATTAAATGCAAATGGTGATTGCAGCCATGAAATTAAAAGACGCTTACTCCTTGGAAGGAAAGTTATGACCAACCTAGACAGCATATTGAAAAGCAGAGACATTACTTTGCCAACAAAGGTCCATCTAGTCAAGGCTATAGTTTTTCCAGTGGTCATGTCTGGATGTGAGAGTTAGACTGTGAAGAAAGCTGAGGTCCGAAGAATTGATGCTTTTGAGCTGTGGTGTTGGAGAAGACTCTTGAGAGTCCCTTGGACTGAAAGAAGATCCAACCGGTCCTTCTTAAAGGAGATCAGTCCTGAGTGTTCATTGGAAGGACTGATGTTGAAACTGAAACGTCAATACTTTGGCTACCTCATGTGAAGAGGTTTTTTTTTTTAAATTTTTATTTTTACTTTATTCTGCTTTACAATACTGTATTGGTTTTGCCATACATTGACATGAATCAGCCACAGGTGCACATGAGTTCCCAATCCTGAACCCCCCTACCACCTCCCACCCCATATCATCTCTCTGGATCATCTCCGTGCACCAGCCCCAAGCATCCTATATCCTGTATCGAACATAAACTGGCAATTCGTTTCTTACATGATAGTATACATGTTTCAATGCCATTCTCCCAAATCATCCCACCCTCTCCCTCTCCCACAGAGTCCAAAAGAGTTGACTCATAGGTAAAGATCCTAATGCTGGAAGGGATTGGGGGCAGGAGGCGAAGGAGACGACAGAGGATGAGATGGCTGGATGGCATCAAGGACTCGATGGACATGAATTTGGGTGAACTCCAGGAGTTAGTGATGGACAGGGAGGCCTGGTGTGGTGTGATTCATGGAGTTGCAAAGTCGGACACAACTGAGCAACTGAACTGAACTGAAGTGAACTAACACTTGCAAGTTAAAATTATTCTGTAAGACTTATGATCTTGACTGTTTTCACACTGTCATCATTATAAATAAAATTGATAAAATATTTTAAATATACAAATATAAAATATTTATACCAAATACCTGGCATATATTTTATGTTGATAGTCTGGGCAATTTGTATTTTAAACAGTCAAAAAATATGTTAACAAACATTGGTGTGTTCAAGTATTTTGGAATGTGTGCAATGCAGGAACATAGACTTGAACTGTGCACATGCTAGGGGAGCATGCTCATAACACAGCGTGTGGAAAATTTATGCAGGTTTTCTACTATGCCCAAAATAACTATACAGCAATACTTATACAGGATCAAACTGGCATCTCTCTTTTAGCTATAATACGAAGAACCAGCAGAATGGAGCAATGGAACTGTCTTACACTGGTCCCCACCAATCATTTCTCTCTTTTGTTCTTCATTTGTATTACACAGATATTAAAACTCCAGGATCACCTTCACATTTTTCTTGTTTTTGCAAACACCTTGAAATTTAAATCTATGTTCTGGGAATACTTATGGATCCATACTTTAACTTGCTTTTGTGTTTTGTTGTTTCATTTGTCCCACTTATCATGTTTTAATTTTCCTGTTTCAATTTTAAATGCTCAATAAGTTATTAATTTCATTCATATAATTTATGTTAATTTTGAACCTATCATCATTATCATGTTTATTACAATAATATCAGTCATTCTTTGCTTGCTTTATTAAATCTTAGCCTAGTGGTGCTAGTTTTGTTAAGTTTGGCATTTTCTATTTTTGGTCTTAGTGTTTCTAGAAGATTTGGTAAGTCTTAATTAGTTCAACCACTAGTTCTTGCAATGCTCCTAGTATGTCTTTAAGACATTTAAGAATGAAGTATCTTTATTTGTAAAGAGTATCTACCTCATAGAGGTACAGTGAAACTGAATTGATTATGTATCTGTTCTCACAGTGTTGCCTTGTACATAGTAAATACATTGCTAGGTATTCTTATTTTTAATTAATTAATTTATTTTAATTGGAGGCTAATTACTTTACAATATTGTAGTGTTTTTTTTGCCATATATTGACATGAATCGGCCATGGGTGTACATGTGTCCCCCATCCTGATTTTTTATACACTATGCACCTGAATCTAATCTATCTTGTGAATAACAAGAGTAAATGATAGAGATAAGTATTCTTTCATCATGATGCTTATGTTTTAGTGGAGAACAGAGACAGAAACAAAATAAATATATTAATGTGTTATTGCATATTATGGTAGGTGCTTTGAATGAAACATACAAGACAGTTGATGTAAATAAGAATAAGAGTAAGAGGGCTCTGATTGATCTGACCCTTCTTTCAAAGAAAAGTCTGCTGGTCTCACTATAAGAATGCACCAGATAGATTGTAAGTCCTAGTCAGGCGGCAGAAGTACCAAATAAAATCTGCAAGAAAGGGAGTTCATAATAAACGTGGTAAATAGCAAATCAGTGTGTGCATAGAGCTGAGAGGAGATTTAAATTTTATATTCTGATTTAAGTTTGAAGTTCAAATTTTAATGTGAATTTCAGCTCTGTGTATATTTTATTGGAACCAGAATTGAAAATGGCATCACCTAGGGATAGATCACAGAATGAAAAGAGAAAAGGTACAAATCTAATGCCCAGGAGAGCTCCTTAGTGTGATAAAGATGAGCCTAAAAAGCCAACTAAGAAGTAACAGGCAAAAGGGTGAAAAAAATATAAGGATATGTCATAGAAACAAAATGAATTAACAATTTCTTGGATGGAGCAATCAACAGTGTCAGATTCAGCTGAAACTTAAAATACAATAAAGATAGAAAATGTTCAGGATTTAGAGATATAAATATTATCATTCTCTTCAGCAGGAATTTTTTTGTTAAGTGATGAGACCATATTCCAGAATAAAATGAGCTGAGAAAATAGAGACAAGTGGAGGGAAAGCTATTCAAGTGGATTGTGATAGAAGAAGAGAGTTTATGATTTATCTAGTGGTTTATGAGGAACTGATTGTCTTCCCTGGTGGCTTAGATGGTAAAGAATCTGCTTAGAATGCAGGATACCTAGGTTCAATTTGTGGGTCTGGAAGAAACCCTGGAGAAGGAAATGGCAACCCACTCTAGTATTCTTGCTGGAGAATTCCATGGACAGAGAAGCCTGGCAGGCTACAGTCTATGCAGTTCATAGGGTTGCAAAGAGTTGGACACAAGTGAGCGACTAACACACACATGAGAAATTAAATGAAAGTGTTTCTGGTATTTTTGCATTTGTTATATGGAAACATGTTTAAAAGTTACCAAGAAATATTCAATGGAGAAGGAGTGATGGAATGTTCAAGTGAAGAAAGGGAATAAAAGTAGTTGTTTCTTTATAATACGAGAGGAAAAGAAAGTGAAAACACTGGTGGAGAGAATTAGAATATGTAAGAATAGGAGGAAGGTTCCATATCGGAATATAAGGGAATGATATCAATTATGAGTGGTTGATTAGAATATGAAGCACTTTTCATGGGATATTTATAGTTTCTAAATGAAAGTAGATCTGATCAACGGATAAACATAAAGAATTTGGGATTTGGAGACATAGTGCGCAGTTATGTACACAACCGAGGGCGAAAGAAAGAGAGGATATACCAGAAAGATATATGTTTGGTTGTGTGCCTCGGATTTATAGAAGTATATTACCCTGTTGGGTAACTCGATCTGATAGAGTCCGGCTTCTGTATGCAACCTGTGGAGAGTTTAGTCATTTAGTTACATTCATAATTGAATTCTTTGAATGAGTAGAGTGAAAAGATTCATTGGATGGGGGGCGTCTTGTTGGGATGAAGCGGGGATGAGGTGAAGCGCTTAAAACGGTGTGAGCAGGTGCAGGGTACGGTTGGACCCAGGGCTAAGGCAGACCCCGCCTCCCTCCCGCCTCAATGGATCAAGCCCAGAGCGTCAGTGGGGGAGGTTGCCAGGGGAGATGGGGCTGCTTGGTGGCGGCGCAGGAGATGATGCTGTTTCCAGTTACAACGCAGGGATCATAGGCAAACACAGCCGCCACGGAAGCACTGGGACATTACTTCTCCCGTCAGCTTAGATGCCCGCAAGAAGACTGACTGCCTACTTGAACAGAAACTAGTTGAGACTCTTCTGAAGCCCTTTGGGGTTTTAGGACAGGAAGATAAACTGCAGCGCAGGATTTTAATTTGGGGAAAATTAAATAACTTGGTAAAAGAGTGTATTCGAGAAATCAATGAAAGCAAGAATCTGCCACAATCTGTAGTTGAAAATGTTGATGGGAAAATTTTTACATTTGGATCTTATAGATTAGGAGTACATGCAAAACGTACTGATATTGATGCATGTGTATTGATTGCATCAAGACATGTTGATCAAAGTGATTTTTTTCACCCCATTCTATAAGTTGAAATTACAGGAAGAAGTAAAAGATTTAAGAGCTGTTGAAGAGGCATTTGTAAAAGTTATCAAATTGTGTTTTGATGGGATAGGGACTGATATTTCGTTTGCAAGGTTCGCTCTGCAGACTATTCCAGAAGACTTGGATTTAAGAGCTGACAGTCTGCTTAAAAATGTAGATATAAGGTGTATAAGAAGTCTTCAGGGTTGCAAGGTAACCAGCGAATTTTACATCTACTACCAAACACTGACAACTTCAGGTTAACCCTGAGAACTATCAAACTGTGGGCCAAACACCACAATATCTATTCTAATATATTAGATTTCCTGGGTGGTGTTTCCTGGGCTCTGCTAATAGGAAGAACTTGCCAGCTTTATCCAAATGCAACAGCGTGAACTCTTGTATGGAAAATTTTTGTGGTATTTTCTAAATGGGAATGGCTAAATCCAGTCCTATTGAAACAGCCTGAAGAATGAAATCTTAATTTGCCTGTACAGGACCCAAGAGTTAGTGTATTATTTTTTTCCCTACAAATTTGCACTGTGCAAAAAGGAACAGAAATCATGTGCATAAACTTGAGGGAGACTTCCCTTCCTGTTAAGCATGAGTAGACATGTTCATATCACATTTTTTTAATTTCCACTAAAATTGTCCTCTGGTGTAAGAAGCAAAATTATGTACCCTGGAACCACATTTAATTGTGCATAGTTTATATCAGTCACTAACATTTTAATTTATTTTTCATAGAACTACCTTTTAAGTCAAAGTTTTGCAGGCATTTGTTCTTAGAAAATAATAAAGTATATTAAAGATTCAGTGGATGATTTTATTCAACATTGATTTGATCAACAAATAATAATTAAGTACCTGATATGTGCCAAGACCACTTCTAGAACACCTGATATAGTAGTTAAAATATAGACTTTTCTTCTAAACTCATTTTGATGGACTGTTCAGAAAATAGTCCTGTCATTCTAGGTGGCAACAAATTCTGTTAACAAAATATAAAAACAAGGTGAGAAATAATGGATGGTTAGAATCATATTTTATAGAGTGTTCAGGTGATGTTGGAGGAGAAAACGTAATCATGAGAACAACAATGCACGTGAAGGAGGAGGAAGATGAGGAGAGATACTGCAAAGGTTTTGGTGTTATTAATAAATGTGTGATGTGTGCAAGAGAAAACAAGGGAACCAATATGATTTAATGGAAGAAGTCAGAGAGATGGAAGAGATTAAATAGAATGATTAACTGAGAGGCAGATCTTTTAAGATCTACTAAGAAATTGAAACAGTTTTGGATATTAATTGGAAGGAAATGGAAGGCCTTTGGAGAATTTTAAGCAGAAGGCTGATCTGCAGCATACATATCTGAGGTCTCATTCCAAGTTTTGCATTATACATCTTATGGCCAAGAATGTATATAGGAAAACGTTGGAAGATCATTGCAGTAGTTAAGGAGAGACTAAATTGGTACTGGGGCTTCCTAGGTGGCTCAGTGGTAAAGAATCTGTCTGCCAAGAAGGAGACGCAAGTTTAATACCTGGGTCAGAATGATCCCAGGAGAAGAAAATGGCAAAACACTCCAGTATTCTTGCCTGGGAAACCCCTTAGACAGAAAAGCCTGGCGGACCACAGTCCCTGGTTGGCAAAACAGTCAGACAGGGCTTAGCAACTAAATGACAACAAGCTGGTATGGACAAAGATTTCATTAAAATGATGGTCATTAGACTATAAAAATGGACCTGAATAGAAGCAAAGAAACAACGGTACATATAGAGCTTAATAGTGGTGACTCAGAAAACTGCCAAGGTGGAAATCTCACTGTTGGTGGTGCATAGTTGGTGTGAAAATTTTTCCATTTTCTGTCTCAGTTGTTCATGCATAAAATGGGGTCAGTATGTATTTCAACCTTGTATTCAGTTCAGTTCAGTCACTCAGTCGTGTCCGACTCTTTGTGACCCCATGAACTGCAGCACACCAGGCCTCTTTGTCCATCACCAACTCCTGGAGTCCACCCAAACCCATGTCCATTGTGTCAGTGATGGATTTAACCATCTCATCCTCTGTCATCCCCTTCTCCTCCTGCCCTCAATCTTTCCCAGAATCAGGGTCTTTTCAAATGAGTCAGCTCTCTGCATCAGGTGGCCAAAGTATTGGAGTTTCAGATTCAACATCAGTCCCTCCAATGAACACCCAGGACTGATCTCCTTTAGGATGGACTGGTTGGATCTCCTTGTAGTCCAAGGGAATCTCAAGAGTCTTCTTGAATACCATGGTTCAAGAGCATCAGTTCTTCAGCACTCAGGTTTCTTTATAGTCCAACTCTTACATCAATACATGACTACTGGAAAAACCATAACCTTGACTAGATGGACATTTGTTGGTAAAGTAATATCTCTGCTTTTTAATATGCTGTCTAGGTTGGTCATAACTTTCCTTCCAAGGAACAAGTGTCTTTTAATTTCATGGCTGCAATCATCATCTACAGTGATTTTGGAGCCCAGAAAAATAAAGTCAGTCCACTGTTTCCCCATCTATTTGCCATGAAATGATGGGACCAGATTTCTGAATGTTGAGCTTTAAGCCAACTTTTTCACTCTCCTGTTTCACTTTCTTCAAGAGGCTCTTTAGTTCTTTATCACTTTCTGCCATAAGACATGCCTCATCTGCATATCTGAGATTATTGATAGTTCTCCTGGCATTCTTGATTCCAGCTTTTGTTTCTTCCAGTCCAGCATTTCTCATGATGTACCCTGCATAGAAGTTAAATAAGCAGGGTGACAATATATAGCCTTGATGTACTCCTTTTCCTATTTAGAACCAGCCCGTTGTTCCATGTCCAGTTCTAACTGTTGCTTCCTGACCTGCATACAGATTTATCAAGAGGCAGGTCAAGTGGTCTGATAGTCCCATCTCTTTTAGAATTTTCCACAGTTTATTGTGATCCACACAGTCAAAGGCTTTGGCATAGTCAATAAAGCAGAAATAAATGTTTTTCTGGAACTCTCTTGCTTTTTCGATGATCCAGTGGATGTTGGCAATTTGATCTCTGGTTCTTCTGCCTTTTCTAAAACCAGCTTGAACATCTGGAAGTTCATGGTTCATGTATTGCTGAAGCCTGGCTTGGAGAATTTTGAGCATTACTTTACTAGTGTGTGAGATGAGTGCAGTTGTGCAGTAGTTTGAGCATTCTTTGGCATTGCCTTTCTTTGGGACTGGAATGAAAACTGACCTTTTCCAGTCCTGCTGAGTTTTCCAAATTTCCTGGCACGTTGAGTGTAGCACCCTCACAGCATCATCTTCCAGGATTTGAAATAGCTCAACTCGAATTCCATCACCTCCACTAGCTTTGTTCATAGTGATGCTTCCAAAGGCCCAACTGACTTCACATTCCAGGATGTCTGGCTCTAGGTGAGTGTGAGTGATCACACCTTCGTGATTATATGGATCATAAAGATCTTTTTTGTACAGTTCTTCTGTGTATTCTTGCCACCTCTTCTTAATATCTTCTGCTTTTATTAGATCCATATCATTTCTGTCCTATATTGAGCCCATCTTTGTATAAAATATTCCTTTGATACCTCTAATTTTCTTGAAGATATTTCTAGTCTTTCTTGTTCTATTGTTTTCCTCTATTTTTTTGCATTGATGGCTGACTAAGGCTTTCTTGTGTCTACTTGCTATTCTTTGGAACTCTGCATTCAAATGGGTATATCTTTCCTTTTCTTCTTTGCCTTTCTCATCTCTTCTTTTCACAGTTATTTGTAAGGTCTCCTCAGACAGCCATTATGCTTTTTTGCATTTCTATTTCTTGGGGATGGTCTTGCTCCCTGTCTCCCATAAACCGTCACGAACCTACATCCATAGTTCATCAGGCACTCATCTATCAGATCTAGTCCCTTAAATCTATTTCTCACTTCCATTGTATAACCATAAGGGATTTGATTTAGGTCATACCTGAATGGTCTAGTGGTTTCCCCCACTTTCTTTAATTTAAGTCTGAATTTGACGATAAAGTGTTCATGTTCTGAGCCACAGTCCTCTCCCAGTCTTGTTTTCACTGACTGTATAGAGCTTCTCCATCTTTGGCTGCAAAGAATATAATCAATCTGATTTTGGTATTAACCGTCTGTTGATGTCCATCTGTAGAGTCTTGTCTTGTGTTGTTGGAAGAGGGTGTTTGCTATGACCAGTGCATTCTCTTGGCAGAACTCTGTTAGCCTTGCCCTGCTTCATTTTTACTCGAAGGCCAAATTTGCCTGTTATTCCAGGTGTTTCTTGACTTCCTAATTTTGTATTATGTTATGAAAATTAAATTATTACCCATGAATCATGTCTGACTCTTTGCACCCCATGGACTGTAGCATGTCTGTTTCCTCTGTCCTTAGAATTCTCCAAGCCAGAATACTGGAATGGGTAGCCATTCCCTTCTGCAGATGATCTTCCCAACCCAGGGATCAAACCAGGTCCCCAGCATTTCAGGTGGATTCCTTACCATCTGAGTCACCAGGGAAGCTTGGTTTATGGCTATTGTATTCATTTGTATTCTTATGAGATAAAAGGCTGGTTAATCAGCTAAAGGTTCTGAGATCAAACACTGGGTGAAAAGTGAGTGATTATAAAAGTGATCTTGGCAAAGGAAAAGGGTGTTAGAGAGTGGGATACTGTGTGAGTTAATGCCCTTGCATTGCATAGGTCTGGGATGGGAGCTTGCTCACAGAGGCAGAAGCATGGTGTAGTTACTGGTCCTAGCTACTGGCTTCTTTCTTTTCTCCCACATACAATTTCTTGCTTCCTTTCAAGGTTAAAAGCACTAGCTTGACCACATCCCTTTCCAGATACTTTAAGTGTCATTATATCCCCCCTTATTAGTGGTGGTAGTTGCTTTCTGTGGTTACTATCTCTGGCTAATATCAATGTTCCCTTTTTGTTATTTAATCTTCAATTTTTATGATAGCAATTTTCCATATTAAATCCTTCCTGTGAAACATTAATGCTATTTTTCTATTTCCTGGCTAGGCTCTGGTTGGCATACAAAAGCATGTTTCTGTTCTCATTTATTTATACATATTCATAGATATTTATGTGCTTAGAACTTATATACATGAAAGCATTTCATAATATAGGAACATTTTGTGCAGAGCTTGTTCTTTAAATTGATATTTTTATTAAGGTTCACTAGGCATATGCTTTAATCTTGTCAGTGTCTTTGATGTATTTCTCTGCATTCTTTGACTAAGGATTAAAGGGTCCTCTTTGTTGGAGGAGGGAATGGCAAACTCCAGTATGCTTGCTGTGAGAACCTCATGAACTGTGTAAAAGGATAAAAATATATGATACTGAAAGATGAGTTCCACAGGTCTAAAGGTGTCCAATATGCTACTGGGGAAGAGTGGAGGAGAACTACAATAGCTCCAGAAAGAATTAAGTGGCTGGCAAAAGCAGAAATGACACTTGTTTGTGGATGTGTCTGGTGATAAATCTGATGCTGTGAAGAACAGCACTGCATAAGAACCTGGAATGTTAGGTCCATGAATCAGGGTAAATTGGCTGTGGTCAAGCAGGAGATCATAAGAATAAACATCAACATCTTAGGAATCAGTGCTGTAAATGGACAGAATGAGTGAGTTTAATTCAGATGATCATTATATCTACTACTATGGGCAAGAATTCCACAAAAGAAATGGAATAGCCCTCATATCAACAAAAAAGTCCAGAATGTAGTACTTGGGTGCAACCTCAAAAATAACAGAAGTATCACTGTTTGTTTCCAAGGCAAACCATTCAACATCACAGTAACTCAAGTCTATGCCCCTACCACTGATACCAAAGAAGCTGAAGTTGATAGGTTCTATGAAGTCCTAGAAGACCTCCTAGAACTAACACACACACACACACACACACACACACACACACACACACACACACAATGTTCTATTTATCACTGGGGATTGGAATGCAAAAGTAGAAATTCAAGAGATACCTGGAGTAACAGGCAAGTTTGGCCTTGGAGAAAAAAATGAAGCAGGGCAAAGGCAAACTGAATTCTGATAAGAGAACGCCCTTGTCATAGCAAGTACCCTTTTCCAATAACACAAGAAATGACTTTACACATGAACATCACCACATAGTCAATCCTGAAATCAAATTGATTACATCCTTTGTAGCCAAAGAAGTAGAAGCTGTATACAGCCAGCAAAAACAAGACCTGGAGCTGATTGTGGCTCAGATCATTAGCTTCTCATTACAAAATTCAAGCTTAAACTTAAGAAATTGGGGAAAACCACTAGGACAGACAGGTAAGACTTAAACCAAATCCCCTATGAACATGCCATGGAGATAACAAGTAGATTCAAAGGGTTAGAACTAGTAAACCAGGTCCCTGGAGAACTATTAACAGAGGTCCATAATACTGTACAGAAGGCAGCGAACAAAACCACCCCAAATAAAAGCAAGAATGAACAGTGGTTATCTGAGGAAGCCTGACATATAACTAATGAAAGAAGAGAATCAAAAAGCAAAGGGCAAAGGGAAAGGTGCATCCAACTAAACACAGATTTCCAAAGAACAACATGGAGAGAAGAGAAGGAGTTCTTTAATGAAAAGTGTATAAAACTAGAAGAAAACAACAGAAAGGGAAAGACTAGAGATCTTGTCAGGAAAATTGAAGATATCAAGGGAATATTTTGCCCAAAAGCGGGCACAATAAATGACAGAAACGTGAGATCAAGAAGAGATGGAACGAATACACAGAAGAACTGTTCAAAACAGATGTTAATGAACCAGATTACTACAATAGTGTGGTCAGTCACTCAGAGCCAGATATTCTGGAGAATGGGTCTTAGGAAGCACTGTGGTTAATAAAGCTAGTGGATGCAATGTAATTCCAGTAGAACTATTGAAAATCCTAAAGGAAAATGCCATCAGTGTTTTGCTTTCAATATGTCAGCAAATCTGGAAGACCCAGCAGTGGCCACAGGGCTAGAAAAGATCAACTCTCATCCCAACTGCAAAGAAAGGTAGTACTAAATAAGGGAGATGGGAGTGGGGTTCAGGATGGAGAAGAAGTGTACACCCGTGGTGGATTCATGTTGATGTATGGCACAACCAATACACTATTGTAATTACCTTCCAATTGAAATAAATAAATAAAAGAATATCCTAACCATTGGACAATTGTACTCATCTCCCATGCTAGTAAGGTAATGCTTAAAATATTGCATGCTAGTCTTCTGCATTATGTGAACCAAGAAGTTCCATATGTCCAAGTTGGATTTAGAAAAGGAAGAGGAACCAGAGATCAAATTGCCAGCATTCCCTAGATCATAAGTCTTCCCTGGTAGCTCAAAAGGTAAAGTGTCTGCCCACAATGCAGGAGACCTGGGTTTAATCCCTGGGTTGAGAAGATTCCCTGGAGAAGGAGATGGCAACCCACTCCAGTACTCTTGCCTGGAAAATTCCATGGACAGAGGAGCCTGGTAGTCTACAGTCCATGGGGTTGCAAAGAGTCGAACACGACTGAGCGACTTTACTTTCAGACTTTTCAGACCTTGATTATAGAGAAAACAAGGGAATTCCAGAAAAAAAAAAAATCTACCTCTATTTCATCAACGATGCCAAAGCCTTTGACTGTGTGGATCAGAATAAACTATGGAAAGCTCTTAAAGAGATGGACATACCAGACCATCTTACTTGTCTACTGATAAATCTCTATGCAGGTCAAGAAGCTATGGTTAGAACCCAATATGGAATAACTTACTGGTTCAAGATTGAGAAAGAAATACAGCAGGGCTACCTACTCTGACCCTGTTTATTTAACCTATATGCTGAGCACATCATGAGAAATATCAGGCTGGATATTACAAGCTGGAATCAAAATAGGCAGGAAAAACATCAATAACCTCAGATATGTGGATGATACCATTCTAATGGCAGAAAGTGAAGAGGAACTAAAGATCTTCTTGATGAGGGTGAAGGAGGAGAGTGAAAGAGCCTGCTTAAAACTAAATATTAAAACAATTAAGATCTTGGGATCCAGCCTAATTACTTCATGGCAAATGAAGAGGAAAGGTGGAAGTAGTGACAGATTCCCTCTTCTTGGGCTCTAAAATACTGAAGATGGTGACTGCAGCCATGAAATCCGAAAACATTTGCTTCTTCACAGGAAAGCTATGACAAAACTAGACAATGTGTTGAAAAGCAGAGACATTACTCTGCTGACAAAGGTCCATATAGTCAAGGCTATGATCTTCCCAGTGGTCACATATGGTTGTGAGAGCTGGATCCTAAAGAAGGCAGAGCACCAAAGAACTGATGCCTTTGAACTGTGGTGTTGGAGATGACTCCTATGAGTCCCTTGGTCAGCAAGGAGATCAACTGGTCAACCTTAAGGGAAATCAACCCTGAATACTCATTAGAAGGACTGATGCTGAAGCTGAAATTCCAGTATTTTTGTCATTTGATGCAAATGTTGACTCATTGGTAAAGTCCCTGATGATGGGAAAGATTGAGAGCAGAAGGAGAAGGGGGCATCAGAGGATGAGATGGCTGGAAGGCATCATTGATGCAATGGATGCAACTTGGACAAATTTTGGGAAGTGGTCAAGGACAGGGAAGCCTGATGTGCTTCAGTCCATAGGTTTACATAGAGTTGGATATGACTGGCGATGGAACAGCAACAATGTTTTACTTGTCACAGCTCATTATACAGAAATGATAGATAGATAGGGATATAATCCTAGGTGTTTTTTTTTTTTTTGTATATCCCTCTTTATTTCTTTTGAGATAAATTCAGAATCAACTTCATATATTTCTTTTTATCTTTTTAATAATTTTAAAATGTGTGTATAATTCAATGTTAGATTTTTATATCTTCAGCATTTCTCTTGCACAGGTGGGGACTTCCCTGGTGGCCTAGGTGGTACAAAATCCACCTGCAATGCAGGGGACTTGGGTTCAACCCCTGGATTGGGAAGATACCCTGGAATAGGGAATGGCAAACCACTTCAGTATTCTTGCCTGAGGAATTCTTTGGACAGATAGGCCTAGTGGACTATAGTCCATGGGGTCACAAATTGTGAAACACGACTGAGGGACTAACATTTTCACTGTCTTTTCTTTACCAGTAGTGCCACCTGGGAAGCACTGTGAATCATAAAACTGTCAACGATTAGAATTGTAGACAAGGTCTATATGGTATATGGGTTTCCCTGATGACTCAGTGGTAAAGAATCTACTTCTAATGAAGGAGCCACAGGAGATGCAGGTTCAATCCCTGGGTTGGGAAGATCCCCTGGAAGAGGGCCTGGCAACACACTCCAGTACTCTTGCCTGGAGAATCCCGTGGACATAGGAGCCTGGTGGGCTATACAAGATATATGTATTTGTATATCTGTATATATATATGTATGTGGAGTAGTCTGTGATAGACATATTTCTGCATGTCTCCAAATGTATCTGGAGGAAAACATTTAGAGAAAAAGGAGAAAGCAATTTATAAAATTCTTCAGTGCATAATTTCCTATTTCCCTCTAGAATATATGTCTTTTTGAGAAATGTGTATTCAAGTACTCTTGCCAATTTTAAATGGATTATTCGAATTTTGTTGTTGTTGTTGTTTGTATGTTTGTTTCATTTGTCTGGCTATTGAGTTGTAGAAGTTTCTTGTATATTTTGTATATTACAGCCATTTGATAGGTCTAGTCTTAGACTTTCTTTGGTTGGGAGATTTATGATTTCAGATTCATGTCATTACTTGGTATTGTTCTCTTCAGTTTCCTATTTCTTCCTGAGTAAAATACTCTATTTCATAATATCTTTGTAGTTTTTTCCCTACAGTGGCAGTCATTCTCTTCTTCAGGGGATCTTCCCAACCCAGGAATCAAACCCAGGTCTCCCACATTGCAGGTGGATTCTATACCAGCTGAGCCACCAGGGAAGCCCAAGAATACTGGAATAGGGGGGTAGCCTGTCCCTTCTCTAGGGGATCTTCCCAACCCAGGGATTGAACCCAGGTCTCCTATATTGCAGACAGATTCTTTACCAGCTGAGATACCAGAGAAGTCTGAAGTGGTTATTCAGAAACATTTCGTACATTTTAAAAGCTAAGTTTCTCAATCATGTCTGAGTCTTTGTGATCCCATGGATTGAAGCACAGAATGTTGCTTCCCTGTCTTCCACAATCTCCCAGTGTTTGGTATGATTCCATGACTATCTAATCATTTCATTCTCTTTCACCTCCCTCTCCTTTTGAATTCAATCTTTCCTAGCATCAGGGTTTTTTTCCAAGGAGTCAGCTCTTTGCACCAGGAGGCCAAAGTATAGGAGCTCCAGCTTCAGCAATAGTCCTTCCAATGAATATTTAGGGTTGCTTCCTTTAGGATTGACAGATTTGATCTCCTTGCAGTCTGAGGGACTCTCAAGAGTCTTCTCCAGAACCACAGTTCAAAAGCATAAATTCTTTGGAGCTCAGCTTTCTTTATGGTCCAACTTTCACATCCAAACATGACTCTGGAAAAACCATAACTTTGTACTGATTTTTGTCAGCAAAGTAACGTCTCTGCTTTGTAAAATGCTTTCTAGGTTTGTCATAGCTTTCCTTCCAAAGTGAAAGTGTCTTTTAATTTCACGGTTTGCTGTCACTGTCCATAGTGATTTTGGAATCCAATAAAACAAAATCTGTCACTGCTTCTACTTACCCCCCTTTTATTTGCCATGGGGACAGGATGCCATGGTCTTAGTCTTTTTAATGTTGAGTTTCAAGCTAGCTTTTTCACTCCCCTCCTTCACCCTCATTTAGAGGCTCTTGGGTTCCTCTTCACTTTCTGCCATTAGAGTGGTATCATCTGCATTTTTTAGGTTGTTGGTATTTCTCCCAGCAATCTTAATTCCAGCTTGTGATTCATAACTGTATCTCACAAATATTGCATGTAAAATATTGCTGGCTAAAATTTTAAACTTTATATATATATATATGCAAATATATGCATATATATATATGCCTTTGTGTGATGTTTTTCCATATTATATTTGCTCATTTGTTTACTGAAAATTTTTCACAAATATGGTTTATGTGTCAAGAATTTTTCAGTTCTGATCAGAATAAAGTCCCTACCTTAAAGATAACCAGTCCTTTCAGTATCAGCTTTGTAAAACTTTATGTTTTTAGCATATCATTTTATATTATATTGTGTAAGTGATTACAAATGATAAACTCTCACTGTGTGTGTCTGAGATAGAGTGAGAGAGAAAATGAGAACCCATGTATGGAGAAGTTCCTTAGGGTATTTTGCCAAGTTATTTTCATATATGTTTCAGGCAATTTTATCAGTAAGTGTTCTGTAGTGTTATTACTTTGTAACTGTTTAAATTTTATCTTTTGTATTGCCTTTAGAGCCCTTCACTTTATCATCTATTAAGTCCAAAGGCCATCTTTTTAAATTTATTTGAGTCATCTAAAAATTAGCCCACTAAATAGATTAATTTTATAGATACATGTTAAAATGGTTACAGCTTTCAGTTTAGCATGTAATAATTACTGAAAATCGTTCTCTAAAAGAGGTTTAATTGGTAATTTATCAAAGATGCCAAATTTCCCTCTTTCCTAGTTAATTCTAATATTACTTGATAGCTATCCTTGAACTAATCACTCATACAAATATATGCATATATAAAAATATATATATATAATTACATATGGTTTTAAGAATACATATTAAATATTTAAAATGTTAAAGTCATTTATTTAATTATAGTTTAGTTGAAAGTAAAAGTCACTCAGTCATGTCTGACTCTTTGTGACCCCATGGACTAGAGTCCATGGAATTCTCCAGGTCACAGTACTGGAATGGGTAGCCTTTCCCTTCCCCAGGGGGTCTTCCCAACCCAGGGATTGAACCCAGGTCTCCTATATTGCAGATGGAGTTTTTAGCAGCTGAGCCACAAGGGAAGCCCAAATTAAAAAGTAAATATGTATATGTACAATTAAGGAATGCTTTTGGAACCTCCTAGTCATTTAAAAACTTGAGCAGTTTGATGCTGATTCTCGGTAATATGTTACTTACTGATGAATTTGCTTTGCATTGCATATACATAGTGTTGCATCTAATCATTCCTCAAGTTGTAAGAGGCTAAAAATTAACTGAAAAATAACTATAAGGAAATAGACAAAGAGCTATTTCGAAAACATTATTCACAATCAATACTTCTCACTTTATCCAAAGTTTTCTCTAATCTCAAGGGGATTTGTTATCTCAATAGCCTGTTTCAATTCAAAATAAATAGCAATATACTTTGGGGTGGATTCCCTCCTTACAATGTGGAAGTCTTTCTTAAACTTGGATCAGCTTCCTCCTTGTGCTTTGAGACTGGTATCTAAAGGTTGGAATAACCTTGCAGGTCTACAGGGAAAATTATACATGAAATAATTACAGAAATATCAATTCTAAGAATGAATTGTCATGCATAAATAATAAACTATCTGAGAGGAACAAGTTTTTAAATCAACATATGATATAAATCTGAATTCTCTGGTAGTTCAGACAGGAGAATCCCATGGACGGAGAAGCCTGGTGGGGTTGCCAAGAGTCGGACACGACTGAGCGACTTCACTTCAGACAGTAAAAAATCTGCCTGCAATACAGGACATTCAGTTTGGATCCCTGGGTCAGGAAGATCCCCTGGAGGAGAAAATGGCAACCTAATCTAGTATTCTTACCTGGAGAATCCCATGAACAGAGGACCCTGGCAAACTACAGTCCATGAGGTTGCAAAGAATCAGACATGACTGGGTGTTTAACATTTTCACATTCACAGGGTATAAATATGTCAGGAAACCCTAGTCATATTAATTTGTTTCTTCTAGAACTATAATGACATTGTTGCTTTTGAATCCCACTCTCGTGTAGCACACCTTTGGGTAAAGTAATTATTGCTCTGAGATGGTCCTATTCCTAAACAAATTAATAAGAGCGCTCATTAATAAAGCACACATACGTTGTTTCTTTGGAATACCTACTCATTTGATAAGGCTTTTCATAAAGTTTGAATGGGTGTTATTGCTGTTCAGTTGCTCAGCCATGTCTGACTCTTTGAGACCCCATGGACTGCAACACACCAGGCTTCCCTGTCCTTCACTATCTCCCAGAGTTTGCTCAAACTCATGTTCATTGAGTTGGTGATGCCATCCAATCATCTCATCCTCTGTTGCCCCCTTCTCTTCCTGCCTTCATACTTTCCCAGGGTCTTTTCTAACGAGGGGGCTCTTCACATCCGGTGGCCAAAGTATTGGAACATCAATTTCAGCATCAATCCTTCCAATGAATATTCAGGGTTGATTTCCATTAGGATTGACTAGTTTGATTGCCTTGCTTTTCAAGGGACTCTCAAGAGTTTTCTCAAGTGAAAACTTATCAAATCCTCAGGGTAGTACATAGCCAAAAATACTACATTAGTGTTTCTGTATATTACTGAAATTGATATTGCTTAGATGATTAGCTTTGGGTAATTCAAGAGGACTTCCATAGAGTTCTGTTTATTTTAGCAGAATTTTTCCTCTGAATCTGAATCCAAAATTTCAGCTAATTATAAATTATTGCCTTCTCTTAATTTGTTCATGTGCATTTATTTTTCTCTACATCTTGGAAATATATCTTTTAGTATAGAGATATATCTATCAATTAATTGTGTAAATTGATACCCAAGGGAAATATAGTCTTCATTCTCAGGGAGATAAATATATATTGAGATTACATTTTTAAATCACATGTAATTTTTAGGATGATTGCAAATTCTTTTTACAATAGGAAACATCTTTTTTTATACTTTTCTTTAATATATTAGATTCTAACACTTAGCATTCTTACTTAATATATACAATATTTTGCAACTTTATGCTTAAATATAGCATACATACAGAAAAGTGCAGATGCCACAGTATTTTAAAAAAATCTGAATATTCTGTGTTACCTGAAACTAAGTCAAGAAACTGATGATTAACAAATATGAAAAGCAACATCACCTCCCACCACCATTCTTCCATCCAGTCGCTAAACCCACAAGGAGGAAAACCAGTGTTCTCATCTATTGCAGAATACATCAATTTTACCTGATTTTATACACAGTTGGAAAAATATTCTTTGTTCTCTATAAGTGGAATCTTTGCAGGATATACTTTTTAAATTCAATATTTTTGAGATTCCTACATATTATTGCATGAACTTTTAGGACCAACCACCATCAGGCTTGTATTCTAGTCTCCCATCTTCCTGTGTAGTACTAGGATATAACAGCTCTTCTATTGCCAAAGCCAGCTGTACATTTGTTTCCTCTTAATTTTAAATTTTCCCATATCAAATTTTGCATTGACATTTTTACCTGGTCATGACAAATTATCATTCATGTACTAGGATAAGGTGAAAAAGCACAGGGACAGATATCAGTTTGATCTTGAGATGACTTGCTTTCTCTGGAATATTAATTCTCCCTATACAGTTTGCTCTACACATTGCTTAATGGAACTGAAACATGTATTTTATACACACAGGCACCTTTATTGCCTTATTTATTTGTTACAGAATCAATAATTACTTTTTTAGTGAAGTTTTGATTTATGTTGTTTGATAATTATATTGCTGTAACTATAAAGTATTATGATTTATATAAGTATACACATCTTCCAGACAGAAAATTTTCTGTAATTAGTTTTTATTTATAATACTATATTCAAATGATACTTAACATGGCTAGCAATTAAAACTCAAACCTGCCTTACAGGTAGTTGTATAGCCTGGCTTTCACAATTATCACACTGGTGTTTTGGTTACATAGTGACCACAGTTGAAGTATAGTTCTGAGTGTTAGATTCAGTTTTACAGCTAAAAATTATTTTAGTTTTTATTCACATACAATAAATCTTTCCCATAAAAATAACTCTGAGAAAAACTAGTCCTATATTTACTTACTAAAATTCTCTGCATATACTTATTTATACAAGCAGAGTTAGTAAACAGTGAAATGTTTCCTACATACAATAAACACAATATCAACTGAACAATGTTGAAATAGATCAGTCTCCACATTTCATAGACAGAACAGGAATGTAACTGTATCTGAGCAGTGTTGACATTTACAATAAATATGCTTTTAATGAAATGTAATTAAACTATAAATTAGTAACTTACTAGTTTTGGTAAAACCTCATATTTTTATGTGCTTCCATACATGGGCACATATCTAATACTGTAGAAGGTATGGCTCGCCAGTCCACTTAAATTAGTTTGCTAGTAATGGTCTTTTACCCTGCACTTTGCTCTTGTCTGCGGTTTTATATTTTCTTACATTTGTGAGCTGTGAAGTTTTTCAATAAAAAGTTCAAAGCTCACACAACATAACAAATGTGAACACATATCTTTTAAAGAACTTTTAAATGTTTATATCCAAAGGCACTTTGTAATATCATTTTTTTCCTAGAGACCCCCTTAATATATCAAACCTCTCAAATGATTTTGAGAAGAATATTAGTATATAACAGGATCTCATTGCTTTCCCCATCAGAAATCTACCACTTTAAACCAATAATTTTATATATAAATAAAATTTATATCATAATACTTTCAAGAGTTGAAATGAGAAGTCATCTAAACTCAAAAAGGATGACTTAAAATATAAAAATTGCATTTTTTCCATATGAGAGTACACAAATCTTTAGTTTTACTTTGGATAAACTGGCTGTTGTTTCCAAACAATGTATCTTTCTTTGAAATATGATTTTGACCTTGCTAGAAAGAAGTAAACATCAAATGACATGAAAAATAAAGACTCAGACTATCTATAAATGTATCTCTATATATGTAATGTTCTTGCCATTTTCCTGATGATAGCTGGCAAAAAATATAAATATAACATATCCTTTCTTATGCCTGACCCACATTTTCTATGGAAAATTAAAATGTAATTTCCAATGTGCACTTTCATTTTCAAATTATGAAACATTAATTACTCAGCCTTCTTCAGTTCACAATTCTATAGCTCAAAAGTTCAGATACAATGTGTTTGGGTCATCAGCTCACGGACTCAAAAGGAAAGTGAAGATGTCAGTCAATCTGCATTCTCATGTGAATCATGGAGTCCTCTTCTAGGCTCACATAGTCATGGAAGAATTCAGTTTTGCAGTTCTAATATGAGGTTTGTCAACCACCAATTGGCAGTTGCCATGGTTGCTTGCCTTCTATCTCTACAAGGATTAAATCATGTGCTTCTGCAGCTGCTGATCTCCAACACCCCCTGAAGGACTTGAGGGTGGAGAAAAGAAATGAGGCGCTCTGTGCTCCAGGAAACTGGCAGGACAGGCCTTTGTTGTGGTTGTAGTGATGTACTTTGTTCTCCTTCATGCTTACGTGCTCAGTTGTATCCGACTGATTCTTTGTGACCCTGTGGACTGTAGCTTTTCAGGCTCTTCTGTCCATGGGATTTTTCAGGCAAGAATACTAGAGTGGGTTGCCATTTCCTTTTCCAGGGGATCTTCCCATGTCCCCTGCATTGCAGGCAGATTCTTTCCTGTCTGAGCCATAAGAGATAGCCTCAGGATCCAGTTCTTTTGAATTATTTGAATTCTTTTGAGCCAATTCTCTTTTATGAGCCCAATTCTTGTATCTCCTCATATTTAGAACTAAAACCCTTCACGGTGAGAGTTGCTTTCTGTGACCAGCAGAAACTTTATACAAAAAATATGTACTTGATTGCGTGTACTCCCCCTTTGCCAAAATCACATATATAATGTCTTTTCACCCTACATCTTTGGAACAGTTTCTCAGAGCTATCTGAGCTTCTGTCTCCCAGATTGCATTCCACATATTGCCCCCAATAAAACTTAACTCCTAAATCTCATGAGGTGTGGTTTTTTTTAGTCTACAGTTTCCCATTCCTTTATTACCTGTTAGCTATTGGTTAGAACCCCCAGAAGCCACTTGAATTTCTTGCTACATAGCCCCATGCATCTTCTAAGTCAGCAATAGAGATATTACCTCTGAGAATCCCTCTCAGATCCAAAAGATAATGGTCTGCTCTTATTCATCCTTGGCACTTTGTTGCTTCAGCCTGGTATGCTCTGCAGAATTCCTCTCTCTGATGGAGTCTTAAACTCTAGTCTTTCTCTGTCTCACAGGATTACAAAAATCCATTTAGATTTTCAGCCTTTGCTCACAGGTATTTGGTTTCCTAATCTATAGAGACCCAAGGGTAAACAAGCCTCCTGAGGGGAAATGTATTTGAGGCCACCTAGGTCTCTGCTGTAAATTATATTGTGTTCCATAATGATTCACTCATTGTCAAAGTCAGTCCTTTGTACCTGTTTGCTTAAGGCTTTACAACCTGCTCAACATCCCACCATGCAAATGCCCCTGGGGGAAAATGGCAGCAGAATCCAGCTCACCTCTCTGATTTCCCTTTTCCTCTGGAATTTTATTTTCTTTCGGTTTTAGGAGGACCTTATTACTCTCATAAAAATTTCTCTATTTTATCTGCTTTTTTTTTTTAATTTTACCATTTTAGAGAGAGAGACACTGATCTTCCACCACTAATTCCAGAAGTGAAGCCAGTTCAGATATTTTGAGTAGTTTCATTTACCCTGGATTATTGAAATACATTTGTTTTTGTATTTAATTTATTAATTTAAATTCTGCACTATTATAGTTCTTAATATACCAAATCAAAGAAGTACTGATCTAAATATTCTATGGTCACATTTATTTATCCATCAAAATTACAGCTTATCCAAAATTTAGAGTTAAAAGTAACTTTCAAATCCTATCTTCCAATCAGAGACCTATATTTAGTAAACAGCATCAAAATTAATACTTATGTTTAAAATTGCTTGTCATGTTCATAGTAGGTCCTGTTTAATTTTATATTAATACTGCTTGGGTCATTTAAATGGTAATACAATGGCCTTCCCCAGAGGTGCAGTGGTAAAGAATCTGCCTGCCAGTGCAGGAGACACAGGAAACTAACAGCTCCTATCCCTGGGTCAGGAAAGTCTCCTGGAGTAGGAAATGCAACCCATGCCAGTATTCTTGCCTGGAAAATTTCATGGATAGAGAAGTCTGGTGGGCTACCGTCCATGGAGTTGCAAAGAGTCAGACATGACTGAGCAACTAACACATGATGTAAAGATGTGAGTATAGACCTTTGAAACATAATTGCCTGAGTTTTAGAGTCTATCCTCTACTTTCTGTGAGACCGGCCAACTGAAATTTTTGCCTCATTTTTCTGACCTAGAAGGTGAGAGATGTAACTTCCCCTGCTTTTTAAGCAGGGTTTTCAAAGAGTCAGATATGACTGAGCTACTAACAATTTCACTTTTTCTGATTGTTATAAAAATTAAGAAATCTAATTTTATAACTTTAATGGGCTTAAATATTCTCCTCAATTCTTGTTTTGGACCCCTAACTGCCCCCTCCTCCATTGTAAGGTGAATGCAGAGAAAAAGAGAGCTAGCCAAAGAGTTAGGCAAGAAAAGGAAAATTTATTAGAGGGAAAAGAGAGGATGATGGGTTCTTAAGGAGAACCAGTGTCCTGCCTTTCTGACAGGGTCCTTCTTATAACACACCAATGAAAAATTCTCTGAAGGGATGGTTAATTTTTAGCCTGCAGTTCAGTCCTGTGGTCACGTATCCAGAGGTCTGGAATCTGGTAGTCTCACAGCTTTGAGAAGATAGGCACCAGTGAGACAGAATGGCATTTGGGCAATTTGGTCAATCTCATGGATCACTGTGATTTTATTTTTTGTTTGCGAAGTCAAAACAAAAAATTTGTTTACTGTCTTATCCATGAGACCCCATGTGGGCCCTTTGAGTAATAAATAGGCTCAGTTGGGTCATTTGAGAGATAAATAGATTTAGATGGGGTCATGAGAATGAACAGGGGCAGAAGCCGGGAGGACCCCATGCCTGAGGGGCATTGGCCAAGAGGAGTTACCCCACGTCTGAGGTCAGGGGCAGAGGCCGAGAGTGCCAGGCTGCGACAGCGCAGGAAAGGCCAAGAGGAGCTACCCCAGTCCGAGGTCAGGGCGGCAGCTGAGAGGAGCTATCCTGTAATTGAGGTTAGGGGCAGCAGCCGCGAGGAGCAATCCCACGTCCAAGGAGCAGTGGCTGCACAGGCGCAGGAGGGCCTAGAGGAGCTATTCCATGTTCAAGGTCAGGAGGGGTGGCTATGAGGAGATACCTCTCGTCTAAGGTAAGGAGCGGCGGCTGTGCTTTGCTGGAGCAGCTGTGTAGAGATACCCCACGTCCAAGGTAAAAGAAACCCAAGTAAGATGGTAGGTGTTGCAAGAAACTAGCCAATCTAATCACACTAGAACCACAGCCTTGTCTAACTCAGTGAAACTAAGCTGTGCCCGTGGGGCCACCAAAGACGGGCAGGTCATGGTGGAGAGGCCTGACAGAATGTGGTCCACTGGAGAAGGGAATGGCAAGCCACTTCAGTACTCTTGCCTTGAGAACCCCATGAACAATATGAAAAAGCAAAATGATAGGATACTGAAAGAGGAACTCCCCAGGTCAGTAGGTGCCCAACACGCTACTGGAGATCAGTGGAGAAATAACTCCAGAAAGAATGAAGGGATGGAGCCAAAGCAAAAACAATACCCAGCTGTGGATGTGACTGGTGATAGAAGCAAGGTCTGATGCTGTAAAGAACAATTTTGCATAGGAACCTGGAATATCAGGTCCATGAATCAAGGCAAATTGGAAGAGGTCAAACAAGAGATGGCAAGAGTGAACGTCGACATTCTAGGAATCAGCGAACTAAAATGAACTGAAATGGATGAAATTAACTCAGATGACCATTGTATCTTCCACTGTGGGCAGGAATCCCTTAGAAGAAATGGAGTAGCCATCATGGTCAACAAAAGAGTCCAAAATGGAGTACTTGGATGCAACCTCAAAAAGGACAGAATGATCTCTGTTCATTTCCAAGGCAAACCATTCAATATCACAGTTATCCAAGTTTATGCTCCAACCAGTAATGCTGAAGAAGCTGACATTGAATGGTTCTATGAAGACCTACAAGACCTTTTAGAACTAACACCCAAAAAAGATGTCCTTTTCATTATAGGGGACTAGAATGCAAAAATAGGAAGTCAAGAAACACCTGGGGTAACAGGCAAATTTGTCCTTGGAATGCAGAATGAAGCAGGGCAAAGACTAATAGAGTTTTGCCAAGAAAATTCACGGGTCATAGCAAACACCCTCTTCCAACAACACAAGAGAAGACTACACATGGACAGCACCAGATGGTCAACACTGAAATCAGATTGATTAGATTCTCTGCAGCAAAAGATGGAGAAGCTCTATATAGTCAACAAAAACAAGACCAGGAGCTGACTGTGGCTCAGATCATGAACTCCTTATTGCCAAATTCAGACTTAAAGACAGTAGGGAAAACCACTAGACCGTTCAGGTATGACCTAAATCAAATCCCTTATGATTACACAGTGAAAGTGAGAAAAATATTTAAGGGACTAGATCTGATAGACAGAGTGCCTAACGAACTATGGACTGAGGTTCGTGACATTGTACAGGAGACAAGGATCAAGACCATCCCTATGGAAAAGAAATGCAAAAAAGCAAAATGGCTGTCTGGGGAGGCCTTACAAATAGCTGTAAAAAGAAGAGAAGTAAAAAGCAAAAGAGCAAAGGAAAGATAAAAGCATCTGAATGCAGAGTTCCAAAGAATAGCAAGAAGAGATAAGAAAGCCTTCCTCAGCAATCAATGCAAAGAGATAGAGGAAAACAACAGAATGGGAAAGACTAGAGATCTCTTCAAGAAAACTAGAGCTACCAAGGGAACATTTCATGCAAAGATGGGCTCGATGACAAGATTAGCCCCGTTTATAAAGAGAGATATCAAAGTGCGTTCTTTCTTTCTCCCCTGTCTCTTCCTGCCATGTGGGAACATAGTGAGAAAGTGACTGTCTACGAGCCAGAAGGAGCGTCCTCACAGCCACGCTGGAAACTTGATATTAGATTTATAGCCTCCAGAACTGTAGGAAACACATTTCTGTTGTTTAAGTCACTTAGCCTGTGGTATTTCATGATAGCAGCATGGACCGAAAACACTGTCTTACATCTAGTAACAGATGGATACACAACACTTGGCTCTCCAGAAGAACTCAAATAGTCCATGGAAGGGAAATGCACCCGTTGTTTTTCAGAGAACATATCTTCTAAACTATTGGATGAGTTATCCATGCTGTGAATACATCTGATTGCAGTATTTTGTTTTGTACAACATTTCTTGCTTTATTCTAGGTTTAATAGTGAAACCTACATTTGCAAAGAGCATAGATTTCTCACTTTTATTTGATATCATCATACAATTTTTTGATCCATATTCTCCTCAAGTCACAGAGATATTTCTTCTTAAACTTGAGGTGGCTTTTCTTGACCATGAGAATGTTCAACTTTCAACCCCTGCTCACATTTTGAAAACAAAATATTCTACTCAATTCTACTTTTTTTATTTCAAGTGTGGACAGGGTAAATTCACTCAAATTTTTTAGTACATAATTTCTTTAATATCAATTTTGAATATGAAAGAAAGACATTTTTCTGGGAGAATAAAATATAGAATGAGTAGATTGGTTTTTCCATAATTTTATCCAAAATAAATTTGACTATACAACTCACATCTTGAGGTTGAGTACAACATTCCCTTAGAGTATTTTTTAGATAGTAATTCAATAATATGTAAATTCAGTAATACTTAAGAGGACATATTCTCATTATTTATATGTATAATAGAAAATAAACTTCTGCTGATATTTATTTTGAATTACAACTAGAGTTGTATAGCTTCCCTGGTTGCTCAGATGTTAGAAATCTGCCTACAGTGCAAGAGATCAGGTTTGATTGCTGGGTCGAGAAGATCCCCTGGAGAAGGAAATGGCAACCCACTCCAGTATTCTTGCCTGGAGAATTCTATGGACCGAGGAGCCTGACCGAAAATAGTTCACGAGGTCACAAAGAGCCACACATGACTAAATGACTTCACAAAGCATGGGAATAGTTAAAATTTTAATGATAATATAAAGTGAAATAGAGGCTAATGCCTGGTTTCAATTTCTTAAAAATGAAATTACAAAAATTGAATAAAAATATTTCAAAAGGAAAAACTGTTCTTGTGACAAAAAAATCACTTATTTGTGATTGTCTAGTCTATCCCTAGGACAATTTCTTTATATTTTATATAAGGCATTATCTTTTCTTGCTTTGTGAAGAGTAAAGGTCAGCTCTAAGCAGCACCCTGTGAAATTTCCAGGAATATTTTGTGATCCAGCAAAAGCTGATGTTGAGACATTGGTACAAACGAAAAAGATATAGTGACCACCAGGTAATATGGGCAAGAAAGTTTACTGTTTTCTGTTACCACATTGTGATCTTAATTTTTTTCATTGGAAAATTGATTTCTTTGTATGTAAATATTTATTTTTTCTTTAAAAATATTAGGGGGTTTTACATTGATGCTGCTGCTAAGTCACTTCAGTGGTGACTCTGTGCGATCCCATAGATGGAAGCCAACCAGGCTTTCCCATCCTTGGGATTCTCCAGGCAAGAGTACTGGAGTGGGCTGCCATTTCCTTCTCCAATGCATGAAAGTGAAAAGTGAAAGTGAAGTCGCTCAGCCCCGTCCGACACTTAGCGACCCTATGGACTGCAGCCTACCAGGGTCCGCTGCCCATGGGATTTTCCAGGCAAGAGTACTGGAGTGGGGTGCCATTGCCTTCTCCGCATTGATAAATGTGCATAATTTCAATGCACATTGATTATATATACATAATATTAGTATATATATTGAAATTATATTAATATAGTTAATGTAATGGAAGTTGTGGATTAATATATTTATCTTATACTTAGTTACTTCCTGAAAATTTAACTTTGCAAAGAAGTTAGATAGGAACTAGTTTTATTTTTACAATGATGAGATAGTTTGGACAGGGAAGAACCGAATAAAGAGTTTCTAAGTAGCTTAATTCTGGCAGAAAATGATAATAGAAAGAGCAGTCTAGTATGACTCTCAATATCTGCTACTGCGGGTGCTGCTGTGTGCTTCCTTGCTCAGTAGTGCCGGCTCTCTGCAGTCCCATGGACTGTAACCCACCAGATACCTCTGTCCATGGAATGTTACAGGCAAGAATCCTGGAGTGGGTTGCCATCTCCTACTCCAGGGTATCTTCCTGACTCAGGGATCAAAACCCACATCTCTTGCATCTCCTGCATTGGCAAGCAGTTGTTTAACACTAGCGCCACTTGGGGGCGTTGCTACTGTCAGAGTAATTATCAAGCTTATAAAGATGTGAAATAATAAGAAATTTTTTTCAAAAATTTATACATCTTTATTGAAATAAAGCTATTTAACATTGTATTTATTTATGGTGTCTGGTGCATTGACTTTGCTATTGTTTAGTTGCCCAACTCTTTGCATCCCCATGGATTGTAGCCCACCAGGCTCACTCCAAAGGACTTCCCAGGCAAGAATACTGAAATGGATTGCCAGGGTTTCTTGCTGATTCAGAGATCGAACCTGAGGTTCCTGCTTTGGCAGGAGGATTTTTTACTGCTAAGTCACCAAGGAAGTTTTTACAACATATTGACTAATACATGTGAATGTCTGAAATGATTAAGACAGCAGGGTTAATTTCATTTCCTGACAGAATCATTTATTTTCTTGTGATGAGAGCACGTGAAAAATATGTTCTAACAACTTTCATTATGAACTACAGTCAAAATGCTATGATTTAGAGCCCTAGAATCTACTCATCTTGTAACAGGAAGATCGAGCACTTTGACTAAAATCTCCCCATTTCCCTCAACTTCCAATCTTTGATAACCACTATTATACTCTCCATGAGTCTGACTTTTAGAGACTCTCAATATAAGTGAAATAATGCAGTTTTTGTCTTTCTCAGAATTATTTATTTCACTTAGGCCAATTCACTCAAAGTTCATCCATGTTGAAACAAAGCTAAGAATTTTCCTTTTTCTAGGGACTGAATAGTATTTCATATATATATATATATACACACACACACATAAACACACACTATACATTATATATGTAACATATCTTTGTTTATCCATAGATAAATAGGCTGTTTCCATATCTTGGCTATTGTGAATAGTGCTTTAATGAACATAGGAATGAGGATATCTCTCTGAGATCCTGCTTTCTCTTTCCTTTGGATATATACACAAAAATAAAATTGTTGAATTATATATTAGTACTATTTCTAATTGTTTGAGGAAACTCCTTATTGTTTTCCATAACACCTGACCAATTTACATTCCCTTCAACAATGGGCAAGAAAGTTTCCCTTTTCTCCACATTCTCACAAGCACTTTATCTCTCTCTCTCTCATAATAGCCAATCTAGCAAGTATGAGATGTTATATCACTAGGGTTTGGATTTGCATTTCCCTGATGATTAGTAATTTCTAAAATATTTTCATGCATCTGTTGACCGTTTATACAGTTCCTTTTGAGAAATGCCTATTCAATTCCCTTCAATTCAATTCAGTCACTCAGTCGTATCCGACTCTTTGCGACCCCATGAATCACAGCATGCCAGGCCTCCCTGTCCATCACCAACTCCTGGAGTTCACTCAGACTCATGTCCATCGAGTCAGTGATGCCATCCAGCCATCTCATCCTCTATCGTCCTCTTCTCCTCCTGCCCCCAATCCCTCCCAGCATCAGAGTCTTTTCCAATGAGTCAACTCTCCGCATGAGGTCGCCAAAGTACTGGAGTTTCAGCTTTAGCATCATTCCTTCCAAAGAAATCCCAGGGCTGATCTCCTTTAGAATGGACTGGGTGGATCTCTCTGCAGTCCAAGGGACTCTCAAGAGTCTTCTCGAACACCACAGTTCAAAAGCATCAATTCTTCGGTGCTCAGCTTTCTTCACAGTCCAACTCTCACATCCATACATGACCACAGGAAAAACCATAGCCTTGACTAGACGGATCTTTGTTGTCAAAGTAATGTCTCTGCTTTTCCAAATACTATTCAATTGCCTTAGCCATCTTTAAAATAAAACTTTATTTGGCACTGAGTTATATAAATTGTTTATATATTTTGGATATTAACTCCTTTTTAACATATATGATTTGAAAATATTTTCCCACATTCTGTAGAATACATTTTTGTTTTGTTCATTGCTTCTTTTGCTATGCATAAACTTCTGATTTGATATAGTCCCGCTTACTAAGTTTTGCTTTTATTCTTGTACTTTTGTTGTCATATTTAAAAAATTATTGTCAAGACAGATGTCAACAAACTTTTTCCTAAATATTCTTCTGAGAGTTTTGTGGTTTCAGGTGTTATGTTTAAGTCTTTAATTCTGAGTTAATTTCTGTGAGCAGTGTATAATAGGGATGTAATTCCTTTCTTTCCCATGTGATTATGTAGTTTTCTCAACTTCTTTTTATTGAAGACTGCCATTTTACTAACAAGTATTGTTTGCTTCATATTCAAATGCCAATTAATATATATGGGAAGATTTGTTTCTGGGCTCTCGTTTCTGTTCCATTACTCTATGTGTGTACTTTTATGTCAGGAACTTACTGTTTTGATTATTATATCTTTGTTGTATAGTTATCTTGATTATTTTATAGCATTTACATTTAAGCCATTTCTCTTTAAAATTTTCCAAAGAAGGAAATAAAATGTCCAGAATGCATATATTACACAAATCATGGTATATTAAATTTCACAGATCCTGCTTCACATCTAATTTGTATTTGATAAAAATCAAATAATTTTCCTTATACAAATATTTTCAGTTCTCGAAATTTTTATAAAATTAAAATAATGTCAAGGCATTCTGGCCAGAAGCAGAGAAGTAGTGGTCACAGCTAGAAGAGGTGCACCTCGGTTTCCCCCAACACCCTTCACCCTCAGACCCCATCCCCATCCCTCCGACCCCAAGACCCACTCAATCAAACAATTCCTTGTGCTGGGGTGACTCTGCGCCTCCCGCCCCCCCAGCAGAAACCCCTGACCACGGGCAGCCAGAGCTCCAAGGCTCCCTGGAATGACCTGACCGCCAAGGAGGCAGAAGATGCTTCCCTCTCCAGAGTCGACAGACAGGGGAATGGCCATCTGAAAAGCAGTGGAGACTTATCCCCTCAAAGGTGAAGGGGAGTCAACCCTCAAAAATGGAACAGAGGAGGCAGTGGGGGCCACTGGTGATGCCAGAGAGCCAGCATCCTCTAGGCAGGGAGCTGAGGCCAAGGGGGGAAGGAGTGCCCCCATGGAGACCCCCACGAAGAGGAAGAAATTCTCTTTCAAGAAGCCTTTCAAATTGAGTGGCCTCTCCTCAAGAGAGATCAGAAGGAGTGTAGGGGTGATTCGTCTGCCTCCTCACCCGCAGAGGCAGAGCAGGATCAGGGGAGAGGGTTCCCTGCAGCCGTGAAGGCACTGCTCAGGAAGGGAAGGCTGTTGCCACTCCTTAGAGCCAGGAGTGCCAGGCCAAAGGGGCAGAGGCCAGGGCTACCTCCAAGGGAGGAGCACAGAAGAGGCCGGAACCCAGGTGGCAGAGCCATCTACTCCCTCAGGGCCAGTGGGTGGCTCTACACCAGCAAGCAAGCAGAATGAGCCCTGGGTGAGGGCAGATGGGTGATCTCTAAGCTGCAGAAACTTGGCCCTTGTGAGCTCACTGCCTAGACCTGGTACTTCTGCTGCCTTCTTGTACCCAGAAAGGAATGAGACTGTTGCCTACTAGCCACATTACCTCTCTTTCTCTCCCTCCTGTGGATTCTCCCATCATCCATCTGGTCTTCCTCTAAAGGCCAGTTGAAAATGGTCCCTTCCAGTTTCCCAAGTTAGGTTTGTGATATGAAATGATCTTGCCCTTAGCCCAACCTCCTTTCCTTCCTCACCTGTGCTGAAGGAAATTGCTGGTTTTCTTTCCCAATTTTTTTCCAGGTAGGTTTTGCTTACCAGCTTCACAGGTGGCTCAGATGGTAAAACATCTGCCTGCAATGTGGGAGACCTGGGTCCGATCCCTGGGTTGAGAAGATCCTCTGGAGAAAGAAATGGCAACCCACTCTAGTACTCTTGCTTGGAAAATTCCATGAATGGAGGAGCCTGGTAGGCTACAGTTCATGGAGTCACAAAGAGTCGGACACGACTGAGTGAGTTTATTTTCCTTTCACTTTTTGTTTACTCCCCAAATCCCTGAGCCAGATGTACTGTACTCCCAAACCCTGAGTGTAGTCCAGCTTTTCCCTGTTGAGCTTTCAGTCTCTCCTGCTGTGCCTAGGGGAACTTGGGCTAGGGAGGACACTGCTCCTGCCTAGGTTTTTATAGATGCCTTCAGTTCAGTTCAGTTCAGTTCAGTTGCTCAGTCGTGTCTGACTCTTTGCGACCCCATGAATCGCAGCATGCCAGGCCTCCCTGTCCATCACCAACTCCCGCAGTTCACTCAGACTCACGTCCATCGAGACCATGATGCCATCCAGCCATCTCATCCTCTGTCGTCCCCTTCTCCTCCTGCCCCCAATCCCTCCCAGCATCAGAGTCTTTTCCAATGAGTCAACTCTTCACATGAGGTGGCCAAAGTATTGAAGTTTCAGCTTTAGCATCATTCCTTCCAAAGAAATCCCAGGGCTGATCTCCTTCAGAATGGACTGGTTGCATCTCCTTGCAGTCCAATGGACCCTCAAGAGTCCTCTCCAACACCACAATTCAAAAGCATCAATTCTTCGGTGCTCAGCCTTCTTCACAGTCTAACTCTCACACCCATACATGACCACAGGAAAAACCATAGCCTTGACTAGATGGACCTTAGTCAGCAAAGTAATGTCTCTGCTTTTGAATATGCTATCCAGGTTGGTCATAACTTTTCTTCCAGGGAGTAAGTGTCTTTTAATTTCATGGCTGCAGTCACCATCCGCAGTGATTTTGGAGCCCCCCAAAATAAAGTCTGACACTGTTTCCACTGTTTTCCCATCTATTTCCCATGAAGTGATGGGACCGGATGCCATGATCTTCATTTTATGAATGTTGATCTTCAAGCCTAATTTTTCACTCTCCACTTTCATCTTCATCAAGAGGCTTTTTAGTTCCTCTTCACTTTCTGCCATAAGGGCGGTGTCATCTCCATACCTGAGGTTATTGATATCCCTCCCGGCAATCTTGATTCCAGCTTGTGTTTCCTCCAGCCCAGCGTTTCCCATGACGTACTCTGCATAGAAGTTAAATAAGCAGGGTAACAATATACAGCCTTGACACACTCCTTTAGTTGCCTTACTCAAGTTCAAACAAAACAACCAAAAGATGTCAAATATGTCTCCTAGCACACATCCAGATATATAATGTATTTCTAAACAATGTATAAAACTGTATATTAGAAAAATAGATAAAATATAAAATAGTGTATTATTTGGCAGATATACTGAATCCCAATATCAGCTACTATCTACACAAGTGTTACTTTCTCTGGTGTGGTGTTTATTTATCATACTCTTCAAAATATTAGGAAAACATTATTGACCTATAGAATATATAGAAATAAAGGCTATTTTCCATTATCTAAGTCTAGAATGATTAAGTCCTTCAGATATATGACTGTAAAAAGGATTGTTCTGCCTTATATGGAAACATTACACTGTTCTGTGTCTCCTGTCTATATTGTACATCTCTGTCCCAGGTGTGAAATGTGAAAGTTGCTCAGTTGTGTCTGACTCTTTGCGACCTCATAGGCTATAGAGTCCATGGAGCTCTCAAGGCCAGGAAACCGGAGTGGGTAGCTGTTCCCTTCTCTGGGAGATTGTTCCAACCCAGGTATCAAACCCAGGTCTCCCCCATTGCAGGCAGATTCTTTACCAGCTGAGCTACCATGGAAGTACAAGAATATTGAATTGGGTAGCCTACCCCTTCTCCAAGAGATCTTCCTGATCCAGGAATTGAACCGAGGTCTCCAGCATTGCAGGATTCTTTATCAGCTGACCTACCAGGGAAGCCCAGGCGACTCAGTGATAAAGAATCCACCTGGCAATGAAGGAGATGCAGGGGATATGGGTCTGATCTCTGAGTTGGAAAGTCCCCCTGGAGAAGGAAATGGCAACCCACTCCAGTATTCTTGCCTGGGAAATCCCATGGGCAGAGGAGCCTTGTGGGTTACAGCCCATAGGGTCACAAAGAATAGAACACAACTGGACACACAGATATATTTATGAAATGTTTTCTCCAATTTCCATCTCTAGCTATTTCAAGTCATTCTGAATATTGCTAAAGTATTTCTTCATTTGGGCTTCCCTGGTGGTTCAGATGGTAAACAATCTGCTTACAATGCAGAAGACCCAGTTTCTATCCTTGTATTGAGAAGATCCCCTGAATAAGGAAATCAAAACTTACTCCAGTGTTTTTACCTGAGATATCTCCCAGACAGAGGAACCTGGGAGGCCATAGTCCAAAGGGTCACAAAGAGTCAGATACAACTGAGTGAAATTTCTTTATTTAGGAAGACTTCAAATTATTTTATAATTATATTTACCTGTCTACTTTGATGACTATAATTTCTTTGAAATGTCAATATCTACCTACCCTGATAACCTGTATAGCGTGTGGGTATTTTGGAAACTTGTGTATGTACACACACACACACAATGGGTGCATCGCTGGCTCAATGGACATGACTTTGAGCAAGCTTCGGGAGTTGGTGATGGACAGGGAAGCCTGGTGCTGTATGTAGTCCACAGGGTCGCAAAGAGTTAGACATGACTGAATGCTGGAACTGAACTGAACTGAATTATTTCTAAGGTAATTTGAAGACAAAGATTTGAATCAGAGGGTTTATTTTGTTTTTAACCACCTTTTTAACTTATTATGTAATAGCAGAATCACATGTAAATAGGTCACTTAAGGTTTAGAATCTCATTAAAAATCTTTCATACTGGGAGAATGAAGAAACTGATTTGCTTTATGTTTTAAATATAACTTTTTAAGTTTTACAGATTTTTTTTTTCTTTCGCTACAGAAAAAGGCATAGTTCTGATAATTACTCTGCCTTTTGCAAATTATCAGAAGGATGTAAAGTGTATTTACTGACATTAATAAGTTACTCTTTGGCATCATTATTCACTAATGAGCTTGTTTCAGAATGTTTGCAAGCTTATGTGACAGGATGACATTTTATTATATGAATAAGGTCAACTCTGTTATTTAGTCCTTGAAAGAAAAAAAAAACAATTCTTCATGAAATGTGAAGCTATTAGGTACATTTGACTCAAAGCTTGCTTTAAAGTCAAGAAGTGGCATCTCAAATTCATGTAGCTGCTCTAACCTATGAGGTGGAGTTTTGGCAATTATAAGGGGATGTCAGGAGGTACTTTGCAGATAGTGATTAGCCATGTCAAAGGTTATGTTCAAGCTAAATTTTGAATGGCACAGTGGCTATTATTTGAAAGAGCAAGATATACAGACTTAGAAGTTAAAATGTAAAGTTTGCTCTGTCTTCCTTGAAACTTCCTTGCCTTCATCATCCACTGTCATTAGAAATAGCAAGACCATCATAATTAGGGGCTCTAAGAAACAAGCACACATTATTTTTAGTTGCCTCAGATGCCAAAAAAAAAAAATGACTTGAGTTTTGTTCTTTAGGGAATGAGAAGGTTTGGGAATGTTGGCATAAATCTCTGAAATTGTGAGACTGACTTTTTACTAACATAACTCTTGTGACTGTAGAATAAATTGAAATGGAAAAAATCATCTAGAAAGAAGCATATCTCAGTGAAAGGGAAATTATAAAGCCCTTGATTATGACAGTATTCCTTTTTGCCAACTGCATTTGTCTCATTATAATAATTTTCAAGTTGATTAAGGTGATTATTGTTATGATCATTATATAATTGTTATAATATACCTTGGAATATGAGGAGAAGGAAATAAAGTAGCATTTTCACTGGTGATTTTAGAGAAGGTATAGGGAGTAAGTTTAATAACACACTGTCCTGTAAGGTGAGCAATATTTTGAAAGAATAAAATGTGGAGTGCTTTGTTATATCTCTTAGTAATTGCAGGAGCCCAGTTACATTGACTCATGTCTCCTTTGAATGCTTTGTAAATAGTAAGCACTCAGAGACAGTGAAATTTATTTCCATATATTTTCTCTTCCCTTAAGTAAAGGCATATTTTGGTGAATTAAAAAAAAAAACTTTTTAGTCAATTTTTGTTGGAGTACAGTTGTTTCTGTGTTTTTTTTTTTTTTTTTTTTTTTTTTTTTGCTACATTGTGCAGCATAGGGGATCTTAGTTCTCCAATCAGGATGGAACACTGTGTTTCCTTGCCTTGGAAGCATGGAATCTTAACCTCTGGACCACTAGAGAAGTCCCTTCAATAAGTTTTTAGGTATATGATAATTAACTTCTTTGACCTCAATAATATAAAACTATAAGGCAGACAAATTTCAAGATTTGATATATACTAAAAATGAGATCTAACTTCTATGCAGATGTGTTTCATTATCTCAGACAAGCTTCTATTCTTTTTGCTGTGGCCTGTATGCATCATAGCTTGGTTAGGCTGAAATGTGAATCAAGGCTACAGAGAGAGAACAGAATGAAGTAACTAAGGGAGCCCATGGGAGAGCAGCCTGTTTGAGTGTACAGGAAACATTGCTAGGAGGAAGGTTGGAGATGAGCAAAATGGACTATCAAACTTTGGATTTCTCACACTCAGTCATCTAATTCTACATGCTTTCTTCTCAAAGTAGATTATTTTGACAGGTAGGGATTGTAACATACTGTATTCAAGTGGAGGTGCAACATAAGGAGTCTGCATGTAGGTAACAGTGATGATAACATTTGGCAAAGTGATAGTGAATGTCCTAAGTGAAGGATTGAAAGCTTGATCCATGTGACTTGAGAAAGCACAGCAATAACTAATGGGACTCCATAGAGAAGAAGAGATCAGGACCTGTGGCAGCAACAAACAGGAGGAAATAATAATTTAAAAAACATTGCAATTTGAGAGATCCCTCAAATTCACCCTTGTATGTGTGCACAGTGAGCGACTAACACACGCAGTCATCAGTCATGTCCGGCCCTGTGACCCTATGGACTGTAGCCCACCAGACTCCTCTGTCCATGGATTTTTCCAGTCAGGAATCCTGGAGTGGATTGCAATTTCCTCCTCCAGAAGGTCTTCCCACTTAGGCATCAAACCTTCAACTCTTTTGTCTCCTGCATTGGAAAGCAGATTCTTTACCACTAGCACCACCACGGAAGCCCCAGATTCATCTTTAGTGCTCTAGGGAAACATTGCTCTTTTCAGGGAACACGGCTCAGTTTAAGAGGCATTTTCTTTGACAATTAGGCAAGAATGAATGAGGAGAAAGAATTTGGAACTTGTTATCATTATATTTTGTAATATTTTCATATTCATATTTAACAATATGTATGTTGTAAATCATTTCAGAAGTACAGAATGAGAACAAGTGTCCAATTTTAATCCTAGCCTCAGATTTTAAATATATGTATGTATAAAGTGAATAAATTGCAATCCATTAATATACAGATAAGTATTAATACAATCTTGAGAGTTTTATTTAGGAGACTTAAGTAAGGGAAAACACAAATGAACAAAATAGGATGAAAAAAAGTCAGTAAACCACAATGGAGTCCAAGCACCTCACTACTCAGACATGGATGAAGACACACACTTGGTTATACATACTATAGATTTTACTAGGGGTAAGGAGAATTATTTACCTGATTTTAAGAACTGTAGATCAGATTATATCTTTAAGAGTTTTCAAAATTAGAGCTAGTGTTATATGATTAGAGTATATAAAGCAATTATGATCCTGTCCCTGAAGTTAGTGTTTTAAAATAATATCTTCTATTTGATTTTCAGTTCCTAATGTCACTGTTAAAACTATTTTGGTGCTCACTTCAGCAATACATGTGTTAAAATTAGAACTAAACAGAGAAGAATAGCAGGGCCCCTGCTTAAGGATGACATGTAAATCTGTGAAGTGTTCCATATTTTTGAAAAGATTATTTAAAAAGGAATGTATATATAACTGAAGCTCTTTGTTGTATAGCAGCAATTAACATAATATTGTAAGCCAATTACACTTCAATAAAAACAACTTAAAATTAAAATTTTATTTTAAAATAAAAATTGGAACATTTAAGGTATAATATATGATTCAATATACATATGAAAAGTTTACTACAGTCAAGTTAATTAACATATCTTTTCCTCACATAGCAATCTTTTGTGATCAAAGGACCTGAAATCTACTTTAAAATCTGAAGGAAAGTCAATGAGCTTTAAAAATTCCCTGCTATATTTAAAGGTCACAGATTAGACATATAATATGAATCTCTTAGAACAATGATATGCAATTATAAGTAAATGTTTTTAAAGTGTTGTTATTACCAATACAAATTCTGTATATTGTATCACTCTTAAGTAAAATATTAATGTATTTTTAAAATGACTTTTTAAAGGTAGAGACTAACTGGATGTCACATTTATATCTACTCACATATTCAAGGGGTTCATTCTAATAAGAATTGTATACTCAGACTAAGTAAATTCATATTTTTTCACTGTATGCTCAAAAGTGCTATGAGCGATAAACTACCCTCGTATCACTAATCTTGTCACTTTAGTAGCCTACAGATTTTTCTCTTGGAAATCAAGTCTGGACTGATTAATATCTACTGTCTTATGAATCTCAAAACTACTAGGCTGAAAGCAAGATGCTATTTGATGACTGTAAGTTTGATGCATAAAGCAGGGTGCTCAAAGCTGGTGCTCTGGGACAACCCAGAGGGATGGGGTGGGGAGGGAGGTGGGAGGGGTTTTCAGGATGGGGTGATACATGTGCATCCATGGCTGATTAATGTCGATGTATGGAAAAAACCATCACAATATTGTAAAGTAATTATCCTCCAGTTGAAATAAATTTATTTAAAATATATTTTTAAAGTATTATCTCTTAATGGACAGCTACAAATCCCAAGTAAGAAAAACAGCAAATGGGTATAAAATGAGCCAATCACAATCAAGGAAAAGCTTATGTTTGAGGCTAACAGGAATCTAACTTATTCTGACTTATTTATCTTTCTATCTGCATAGCTTTGCATGCTGTCAAACACATAACCGGAGTTCAGTAATTGGGTTGTGAAGAGATTTATACTACTTCAAATATTAACAAAGTAATGGCCTTTCTAAATAATTTTCACTCCCCATATTCATTGTGAATGTAACGTTGCTTCTTCATTTGTAATCAAATTAATAAATGTGCATGCCATAAATATCAAATATTGTTGAGTTATAAAAATAGAGATGTCTCAGTTGACATGCTGTAGTTTTCAGCCCTGCTTCTCTGAGGCAATCACATCCACAACTTTTTACTTTTTCCTCTGGCATTCACTCCATTTTCTAAATGTATGTTTTATGACCACTTTGTAGTTTAATGATTTTGATCATCATCAATTCACTTACTGTAATAGTAGGTGAAGATTTAACTCTTCAATACTTTCCCTCCAAAGTCTCCCTTTTTGCACTAGTATTCTTACGAATATATTGTTGTTCAATTCCTCAGTTGTATCCAACTCTTTGCTACCCCATGGACTGCAACATGCCAGGCTTTCCTGTCCTTTCCCATCTCCTGGAGCTTGCTCAAACTCATGTCCATTGAGTCGGTGACATCACCCAACCATCTTGTCCTTTGTCATCCCCTTCTCCTACTGCCTTCAATCTTTCTCAGCATCAGGGTCTTTCTTAATGAGTTGGCTCTTTGCATCAGGTGGCCAAAGTATTGGAGCTTTATATAGCTGTCCTTGATTGCTGTTTTAATCAAAGATGATTGCATTATTTTAAATAATTAAGTACTGTTCACAGCTGGTCCATAATTTTTGTTTGTTTATGCACCTCAACAGACTTTGCCTAAGTTTATAATATCGTTTTCTTATAGATATTTATGCTCCTACTTTTAAATTTCCCGAAATCTTCCAACAGATATATAAACACATAGATGCGTTCTAAGTACTTTGTTGTTACTGTATAATCACTAAGTCATGTCCAACTCTTTGTGACTCCATGGACCAGAGCCCACCAGTCTTCTCTCTCCATGGGATTTCCCAGGCAAGAATACTTGAGTGGGTTGCCATTTCCTCCTCCAGGGGATCTTCCCAACTCAGGGACTGAGCCCATGTCTCCTGCATTGGCAAGCAGATTATTTACCACTGAGCCACCAGGGAAACCTGTTCTGTACACCTTCTATTAAAATATCAACTTGTGTTAATTATGATTATATATTCAGTTCTTCTGAATAAAAATTTGAACAGTTTATTCCTATGTTGATTATTTAATTTTGATGTTTGATGTTATGGTGATTTTTTTTATATGTTGTCATTACAATATATTTTTAAGTCAATTTTAATGACTGTATAAGTCTTACAGTGTAGCTCCCTTAATGTAGTTAGTTTTTTCTCCTTCTTCTGGGACATGTTGGTATCTGGAGAACTGACATTCCAGAGAGACTAGAGATGTTGTCTCCTCTAGGCTAAGATTTTTGTTTTTTGTTTTGTTTTGTTTTAATAGCAGGGACAACAAGGAAGCCACTGATGCACCAGGGATGTAATGAGTTTTGAAAGAAGCAGCTGATGAGGTCAAATGGGTAACAGGTATACACTATAGCTTTTACTCCGTTTGCTGTGGCCTTGAAGACACAGTCTCTAGAAGTCCTGTAGCAGCACACAAGGAAATACATTCTGTCAACAGCCACACAAATGTAGCAAAGGTCCCAAGTGTTGAATGAAACTTCAACCCTCATCTGATACCTTGATTTCAGCCTGGACAGACCTCAAGGAAAGAATCCAGCTGACTATTGCCTGGAAACTTTACTCTCAAAACCCATTAGCAAGTGTGTGGTATTTTGTTAAGAAGCAGTAGAGAACTGACTAACTCTAGAAAGCTTTTATTCTACTGTGTTTCAGTGCTTTTCTATATTCAGAATGTCTTTAAAAAAATATTCAGCTCTCTTTATCTAAATTTTTTCATGAAGTGATAAAATATTTTTTCCACAACTAATAAGTTTTCTAATTGCCCAGGTTGCAGGTAACAGCTTTAAATATAAAATGATTGCCAACAAATTAATTTTAGAAGCTAAAACCACTGCTGTATGACACTATCACCTATGATTTGGAAGCACAATCTGCCAACTTTCTACAAGTAGCATTAGAGCACTTACTTTCTCTATAAAAATGCAGGATGACAAATATAGAACTAAAGATCTCTATTCCTTATGTTCCCCTGAAAGGTGCATTTTATGGTGGGCATATATTTATATAATATTTATATATGCTTACACAGTAATACACATTCTCTGAATATAGTAATATATAAAATAAGTTTGTATAAACACACATTTCTTTGAGGCTTATTCTCTGGCCTGACTTCTAACTAAATACCACCCACTCTGAAGGCTATTTAAATGTGATGAAAAGCTGAGGTATTGCATAAAGAGGACTAAAAATAGACCACTTTTAGAGCTTTATTGATGCTATTAAAGGACAGGAAAATGTTTTCTGCAAGTTTGAATTTTACCACTCATTTACATGTAGCTACAAATCACGTTACTATGACTTTTTTGGGAAAAAAAAAAAAAGAAAAACACAATTTGAATTCATTTGAGGATAACAGATTTCAGAGGGAGATAAAAGCTATTTCAACGAAGGAGAAAAAATAAGTCCTTAAGGCAAAAAATGGAAGACAAGAAAAATGAACATCCTTAAGCCAAATAATGAAGAAAAGAAAGGAGCAAAGTGTTAGGAAAAATTTAAATATTGATCTAGGCATGTGGTTTTATAAGATACAGTTTACTTGTTAATATATTTCTTCATTTACCCTCTTTCTCTTTCTCTCTCTTCCTCCCTGAATCTCTCTCTCTTCATACACATACTCATTTTTTATATCACCAGATTATATTTGTTATTTTGTTTAGAATGCTTCTTTGTATTTTTATTTTATGTTCTCAGTCATGTCTGACTCTTTGTAACCCCATGGACTATAGCCCATTATGTTCCTCTGTCCATGGAATTTTTCAGTTAAGAATACTGGAGTGGATTGCCATTTCCTCTTCCAGGGACTCTTCCCAACTCAGAGAATAAACCTGTGTCTTCTACGCTGGCAGTCAGATTCTTTACCAGTGTGTCACCTGGGAGGCCCCCTTACTACACTTGATCTTAGCCAAAAGGTCTTGTTAACAAATTCTTTGAAGATTTTGGTATCAAGTTTATAGTGATCTCATAAGATGAAGCAGGAAATATACTTTTTCTCTATTTTCTGGAAGTGTTGGTATAAAACCATATTATTTCACCCTACAAGTTTTTCTTCCTAAAATTTGCCACTTAGCTCATCTGTTCCTGGAGTTTCCTCTGTGGGAAGATTTAAATTAAGGCTTCTGTTAGTAGATTTAGAACTATTCATATTGTCTTTTGTCAGTATTGCTAAACTAAGCAGTTCAATTTTAATTGCATATAGATTTCACCCCCAAATGGCAAATGGTACACAAAATTATATTATTATTCTATTAATAGTATCTGCATGATTGACAATAAAGTCTCCATTTATAATCCTTATATTATGTCTGTTCTCCTCTCCTCTCTTTCTTCTCTTCTAACTGCTCAGCAAAATTCTGAAAATGGGGAATTATGGAGTAGAGATATTCCCAAGGGCCAGATAAACTAACTTTAGAACATTGACTTTTTGCCATGGTAGGGCCTGGAGGTCATTCTGTTTGCAAAAAATGATCTATGATGTGCTGGTTTGAGGAGTGGTATCGTCTTTTTTTCTTTCATTCCATGGATACAGCATAAAATCGCATCAACATCAGTATTCAAGATCTCAAAAATGTGAGGGGTGGTGATTACATTAGTATTTCCACTCAGTTTACTAGAATGAATCCTCTAAACCAGATCATGGTGGATGAGAGTGGACAATTCCAAAGTCACTAAAATGTGGCTCCATTTGCAGCTTCTGTGTAGATATTGCATCTTTGGTGGATTGGGTTAATATATCTTTCTGTAATCTCTGCTCAGAAAGCTCTGTACAGATACACGGGAATATTTATGAAGCAATTCCCGCAGTAAAGAAGGACAGACAGGGATTCAGAATCTAAGGAGCTGACAAATATCAATTGTATTACTAACTGACATGTACATATACGCTTTCCACATTCTTAAATATTGTCAATATTTTGCTATTAAAGCATGAAATTATTCTAAAAACAAATATTAGTCTAAGTTTCTATTGATAGGCTATAAATACATTGCTCTACTTTTTCTCTAATCTTTTTGTTTAAGAAGTGTGTTTGTGTGTGTATACACAGGGGCTTCCCTCATAGCTCAGGCGGTAAAGAATCTGCCTGCAATGCAGGAGATCTGGGTTCGATCCCTGGGTCAGAAAGATTCTCTGGAGAAGGAAATGGCAATCCACTCCAGTATTCTTGCCTGGAAAATCCCATGGACAGAGAAGCCTGGTGGGCTACAGTCCATGGGGCCACAAGAGTCGGACACGACTTAGTGAATAAACCAACCAACCAACATATATATAATAGCAGTCAATCCTAAAGGAAATCAGTTCTGAATATTCATTGAAAAGACTAATGCTGAAGCTGAAATTCCAATACTTTGGCCACCGGATGCGGAGGACTGACTCTTTGGGCAAGACCCTGTTGCTGGGAAAGATTGAAGGCAGGAGGAGAAGAGGACAACAGAGGATGAAACAGTTGGATGGCATCACAGACTTGATGGACATGAGTTTGAGGAAGCTCTGGGACCTGGTGATGGACAGGAAAGCTTGGCATACTGTAGTACATGGGGTCACAAAGAGTCAGATACAACTGAGTGACTGGACTGATGCAAGTATATAACATATATATATATATATATATATATATATATATACACACACACACACACACACACACATTCCACTGTCTATTATATCACATCATTGGAATGAAATGTTTGAAATAAGTTGCTTGAAATCTTCTAAGAATGATTGAATTTTTTGACCAATTCTATCTACTCCTAAAAGAGAAAAATAATTACTGCAGTATTTAAAGTTTGCATGCTAAGTTGCTTCAGTCATTTCTGACTCTTTGTGACCCCATGGACTGTAGCCCTCCAGGCTCCTCTGTCCATGGTATTCTCCAGGCAAGAATATTGAAGCGGGTTGCCATTCCCTTTTCCAGGAACTCTTCACTACCCAGAGATAGAACTTGTGACTCATGTCTCCTTCAGGAGCAGGCAGGTTCTTTACAGCTAGCAGCATCTGGGGAGACCAATATAAGGTTTAATTATATTAAATATAATATCATATGTTATATAAGAGAAAATAATTACTACAGTATATAAATATTAAATTATATATATTATATTATAATTATAATGATATTGTGTTTATATGACATTATATTTATACAATTTCAAGAAAATTAGAGATACAAAGGGAATATTTCATGAAAAGATGGGCACAATATCAGACAAAAATGGTATGGACCTAAGAGAAGCAGGAAATTTTAAGAAGAGGTGGCAACAATGCACAGAAGAAAAATACAAAAGTGATATTCCTGACCCAGATAACCACGTCGGTGTGATCACTCACCTAGAGCCAGATATCCTAGAGTGTGAAGTCAATGGGCCTTATGAAGCATCTCTACGAACAAGGCTAGTGGAGGTGATGAAATTCCAGCTGAGTTATTTCAAATCCTAAAAGATGATGCAGTTAAAGTGATGCACTCAATATGCTAGTAAGTTTGGAAAACTCAGCACGGGCCATGGACTGGAAAAGGTTAGTTTTCTTTCCAATCCTAAAGAAAGGCAATGGCAAAGAATGTTCAAACTACCGCACAATTGTACTCACTTCACATGCTAGCAAGTAATACTCAAAATTCTCCAAGTGAGGCCTCAACAGTACATGAATTGAGAACTTCCAGCTGCTCAAGCTGAATTTAGAACCAGAGGTCAAATTGCCAACATTCCTTGGATCACAGAAAAAGCAAGAGAATTCCAGGAAAAAAAAAAAAATCTACTTCTGCTTCATTGACTATGCCAAAGCCTTTGTGTGGTCACAACAAACTGTGGAAAATTCTTAAAGAGATAGGACTACCAGCTCACTTCACCTGCCTCCTGAGAAATCTGTATGCTGGTCAAGAAGCAACAGCTCCAGGGCATGGAACAACAGACTGGTTCCAAATTGAGAAAGGAGTACGTCAAGGCTGTATATTGTCACCCCGCTTATTGAGCTTATATGCAGAGTACATGATGCAAAATGCTGGGTTGGATGAAGCACAAGCTGGAATCAAGATTTCTGGGATATGTAGATGACACCACCCTTATGGCAGAAAGTGAAGAGGAACTAAAGAGCCTCTTGATGAAAGTGGAGAGTGAAAAAGCTGACTTAAAACTCAACATTCAGAAAACTAAGATCATGGCCTCCGGTCCCATCACTTCATGGCAAATAGATAGGGAAAGAATGGAAACAGTGACAGATTTCATTTTCTTGAGCTCCAAAATCACTGCAGATGGTGACTGCAGCCATGAAATTAAAGCCACTTGCTTCCTGGAAGAAAAGCTATGACAAACCTAGACAGCATATTAAAAAATCAGAGATATCACTTTGCCTACAAATGTCCATATAGTTAAAGCTATGGTTTCCAGTAGTCACATATGCATGTGAAAGTTGGATCATAAAGAAGGCTGAGTGCTAAAGAATTGATGCTTTTGAACTGTGCTGTTGGAGAAAACTCTTGAGAGTCCCTCGGACTGCAAGGAGATCAAATTAGCCAATCCTAAAGGAAATCAATCTTGAATATTCATTTGAAGGACTGATGCTGAAGCTGGAGCTTTGATAATTTGGCCACCTGATGTGAAGTGCCAACTCATTAGAAAACACCCTGATGCTGGGAAAGATTGAAGGCAGGAGAAGAAGGGGACACCAAAGGATTAGATATTTGGGTGGCATTACCGAATCAATGGACATGAGTTTGAGCAAACTCTGGGAGACAGTGAAGGACAGAGAAGCTTGGCATGTTGTGGTCGATGGGGTTGCAAGCAGTCAGACATGACTGAGTACTGAACAACAATTCATTTGTAAATTATGCCATGTATTATCATAATTACATAAGATGAAAAGACTATAATAAACTTCATGTGTATTTGTGCTACATTGAGAATTCAACATAAGTTTTAAATAGATGCATTGTGTATTGCTGATTCTCTACTTCTCTCAGTAAGGATCCACAGAATCCTGACAGTCACTGGGCCCACACTTGTGTCACATAGTTGCAGAAGCCAAGTTGCCAAGGTTTCCCTTTGCTTTTGTCGAAACTGCTTACCCAAGTCGACCACCTCTTCCTGAGTAAATGGTTAAAACGTCGTAAACTCAGTCAAAATTGTGGCCCTTGAGGATGTCCCCCTGGCCCATAGGCTGCTCACTCTTCACTTTCTCCTGTACATTGGGACTTGCTGCCAAGCATGGACACACAGTCTCATAATGTTGCACATTGGGCACCAGTGTGGCATCATATAGGACACGATCCATATTTTCTAATGCATTTTCAGTTCTATCCAGGGAATCACCCACTGCTTCCCAGTGTTCCACTGGAGCCCATGCTGAGAGTATAGTGGCCACATGGTACCACATGCTTTATGGTGGCCACTGGCTTCCTCCATCCAGTGTAGCCTCAGGCTCCTCTAGCTGCTGGGTATCCTGTCGACTACAATGATTGTATCTCTGATTCTGTTTGTAATGCCAGTTGTCTCATGCTGTTTGCGCTGTTCACTGAACCCATGGTGGACAAAGGGAAAGCTGGAAGAAAACTCAAGGAGCTGTAGGAACTGCAGATGTGTTTATTCTCTCCTGGCTGGCACAGCAGCTGTAGCAGCAGACACACTATACTTCTCCTCTTGTGGCTGACCCAACAGACACAGCCGTGATACAGCAGTAGTAACACAACCACCATGTTGCTGACATAACATAACCTCTATGCAGCCTCAATGCCGTCTCAGATGAAGCGTATATGTGCTTACTGCACAAAGTAGCGCTTGACCAAGCGAGTACCTCGTGAGGCTGCAGGCGCAGTGCTATAAGTGATCTCGGCTGTTACATAATCATTATCCACAAAACATGGGGCAAGAGCTAGAGGCTGTGGATCGAGAGAGCCTGACCACACCATCTTGGCTAATTTGCTCTTTCCCTACAGATAGTAAATTGATAGAAACTTGTGAAAATCTTTGTTACTGAAAATAAATTGTTTATAGTCACAAATAATCCTTCTCTGGATTGTAACACAAAACTGAAGCATCACCTTGTTTAGCTTGTGTGTGCGCTCAGTCACTCAGTAGTGTCCTACTCTTTAAAATGCTATGTACTATAGCCTGCCAGGTTCCTCTGTTCACAGAATTATCCCAGCCAGAATAATAGCGTAGGTTGCCATTTTCTCCTTCAGGGGGTTATATACCATAATGGCATTTATCAGAGTTGAATTTGATCTGCAGTTTCCTGAAGGGTCACTTCCTACCCGAGTGAGCAATTTCAGCCCTTCAAATTACGAACATCATTCTAAACCTATGCCTATTCAATTGATGGTAGAGCAATTCTTGTTGAAGTCCAAAAATAACACTCAGATGAGTACATATGGACAGGAGAAATTAGATGGGGTGTAACTGGCAGAGATTCAGAAGAATCAATTGCTCTGATTTCACCACTTGGTAAATGGACCAGAGCTCACGGTGTAAATTGAAAATAATAGTTGGAATGTTCTACAATGGCTTTGATCCAGAGCATGTAAGACAACTTTACAGAACAGTTTAACCACCAATTACATTCCAAAATTCAGTTAATATCTAAAAGACTCTGATGCTGGGAGGGATTGGGGGCAGGAGGGGAAGGGGACGACAGAGGATGAGATGGCTGGATGGCATCACCGGCTCGATGGACGTGAGTCTGAGTGAACTCCAGGAGTTGGTGATGGGCAGGGAGGCCTGGCATGCTGCAATTCATGGGGTCATAAAGAGTCGGACACAACTGAGCGACTGAACTGAACTGAACATTCTTACGCTGTACTTTACATTTAACATATTTGTACAAAATAAATACTTCGGGTCACATTTTGTGTAGTTAACTGAACCATTGTTGCTGGACTTTGTCAAAAATGCCATGATAATAGGAAAAAAAAAAAAACCTTCTAGCAAAAACAATTACAATGCTAATTATAGCCTAGTATAATAATAACCTCTTCCATTTCACAACTTCATGTTTAGATTCTAAATTGTCATTGTCATATGTTTGTTATTCTAATGTTAGCTGAATTACAAGAATAAATGTGAAAGCAGAAAGGATCCTTTCTTATATAGCTTTATTTTTGCATATAATTGCTTAGCTTATATATTTAATACAACCAGGGGCTTCCCAGTTGTCAATAGTGATAAAGAACCCTCTTGCTGATGCAGGAGACATAACAGACCCAAGTTTGATCCCTGGGTTGGGAAGAACCCCTAGAGGAGAGCATGGCATTCCACTCTAGTATTCTAGCCTGGAGAATCCCATGGACAGAGCAGGTTACAGTCCAGAGGGCTGCAAAGAGTTGGACATGACTGAAGTGACTTAGCAGGCACAAACACACCTAAGAAAACTGTGAATTTCTATTTGAGTAATTTAACAAACAGAAGTTAAATGACCTATGATTTATCTTTAGTACCATTTATTTTTTGGGTTACATGTGAAATTATTTATAAGGAATTGACCACATAGTTACTTTTTCTATATCCATTATCATGTTGAGATTATTTTCATATGATTTATATAAATATGGTATACAATAAAACCTTAAATCTAACAAAAATCTAGTGTCTTGTCCACTTTAGTGTTTTGAGAGAATGCATTTTGCAAACTGTGTGCATGTAAGTGGTGGTTTTAAAACTGTGTAGTTAAGTTTATTAGCATCAAATCCAATATATAGTGCTTTAGAATAAAACAAATTATGATACATTTAACTGAGTGGAATGACTGTGTAACTAGCACTTATAAAGAAGTTCCATGTAAAGGATCATGGATCATCATGTTTTTCTTGGTCTTTGCTGTATATCCAGTCCTTATCCTGTATACAATATGTGGAAGGCATCTAATAGCTATTTCCGGAAACCTAAATAAATAAAGATGGAAAAAGAATATATTTTTTGATATTTTCAAGAGAGAAAGAGTAATAACCAGAAGTTCCAGGGGGCAGAACAAACCTGATTTATCTACGTACAGTCTTTGATTACCTGGCTTCCCTGGTGGTTCAGATGGTAAACAGTTTGCCTGCAATTCAGGAGGCCCAGGTTGAATCCCTGGGTTGGGAAGATCCCCTGGAGAAGGAAATGGCAACTCACTCCAGTATTCTTGCCTGGAGAATCCCATGGGCAGAGGAGCCTGGTGAGCTACAGTCCATGGAGTTGCAAAGAGTTGGACATGACTGAGTGACTTTCACTTAACTTCACTTTGATTACCTTATGAGTGGCAGACTCTTTGCTTGGAAGTGGAGCTAAGGTGATGAATATTGTACGTCACTGAACTAAATTCTCTTCAATGATCAAGACAAGTATATACAAAAAATGAGTATGGCCAAATTTCTGTAAATTTAAAATGTTCTAGCTACTGGTGCCATTCTTTTAACCAGAATGTTTGAACAATATCAAAATCTCTCACAACTTAATATCTTTAAATTATCATTCTCTTAAACATCTGAAATATTGCTAAAATGTATGCAAAAATGTCTTATGCCAAATTTTCTAGAGAAATTTTTATGACTTCAAAAATAGTCATTTCTGTGGCAGTTAGCAAAAATTACCATATCTATGAATTCTCTAAATGTATAAAATTTTCCTTGAAAATTTGGCAAAGTGATAACTATGTGAGGTGACAAATATAATAATTTAAGTTGATTGAGGATGTTATTTCATAATATTTTCACATATTGAATCATTAAATCTCACCTTAAATACAAGTTTTATTTGTCAATTTTTCTTCAATAAAGCTGAAAAAGATAAAGCTAATTTTTCAAAATATTGTCATTTTATTAGTCATTTGCTTATCTTCTTTGGAGAAATGGCTTTTGAAGTATTTTGCCCATTTTGTATTTGAGTTATTTTTGTATAAGAGGTTTTATGATCAACACTGGTCAAATATATATATATATATAACATTTATATATACTCTGATAACATTTGAAATGTTACTAACAAACCAGTAAAATTAAGAGAATACTCCTATCTCAGCTTTCAATATGTACAACATCATGTATAAATTATCATTTTATTTAAAACCCTGTCATAGGCAGTATTCTTTTAATAAAAGGGTCTCCTCCATAATCCCATATTGTCATGTTCTTGTTTCATACCTCCTCTTTGAATGTTAGATGGCTTAGTGACTTGCTTTTAGCCAATAGAATATAGGAAATACGATGAGATGTTTCTGTTGTGTTCGGGTTACAAAAGTTTGTGACCTCTACATTGCCATTAAACACTATTGTCCTTTCAGATTGTATGCTTTGATGAAACAAGCTGCCATTTTGGAGACACCGTTTTGTCAAGAAATGAAAGCAAATTTTTGTTCAACAACTTTTGATGAATTCTTGCAACTATCACGTGCCCTCAGAAATCTTCACTCCTGCCTTCAGATGAAAAGTCCCTCTAGGCTGACACCATAATTTCAGCCTTATGAGAGTTCCTAATGCAGCAGGGATACTAATCCATATCTAAGTTTTTGACAAACAGAGATAAAATAAATAATACTTCTGGTTTTAAACGACCATGTGTGGTAATATGTAGTAATAGACAATTAATTGTTTCTCCAAATGAAAATTTTGATATGTATTGCAATAATCAGGAAATGAATAATATTTTTAGAATAATTTTAGAATGTTCTAAAAGCACTATTCATTTCCTGATTATTGCAATGCATATAAAAATTCTCAAAGCCAGGCTTCAGTAATACGTAAACTGTGAACTTCCAGATGTTCAAGCTGGTTTTAGAAAAGGCAGAGGAACCAGAGATCAAATTGCCAACATTTGCTGGATCATCAAAAAAGCAAGAGAGTTCCAGAAAAACAGCTATTTCTGCTTTATTAACTACGTCAAGGCCTTTGACTGTGTGGATCACAATAAACTGTGGAAAATTCTGTAAGAGATGGGCATACCAGACCACTTGACCTGCCTCTTGAGAAACCTGTATGCAGGTCAGGAAGCAACAGTTAGAACTGGACAAGGAACAACAGACTGGTTCCAAACAAGGAAAGGAGTACATCAAGCCTGTATAGTCTCACCCTGCTTATTTAACTTATATGCAGAGTACATCATGAGAAATGCTGGGCTGGAAGAAGCACAAGCTGGAATCAAGCTTGCCGGGAAAAATATCAATAACCTCAGTTATGCAGATGAAACCACCTTTATGGAAGAAAGTGAAGAGGAACTAAAAAGCCTCTTGATGAAAGTAAAAGAGGAGAGAGAAAAAGTTGGCTTAAAGCTCAAATTCAGAAAACTAAGATCATGGCATCTGGTCCCATCACCTTATGGTAAATAGATGGGGACACAGTGGAAACAGTGGCTGACTTTATCTTTGGGGGCTCCAAAATCACTGCAGATGGTGATTGCAGCCATAAAATTTAAAGACGCTTACTCCATTGAAGGAAAGTTATGACCAACCTAAACAGCATATTAAAAAGTAGAGACATTACTTTGTCAACAAAGGTCTGTCCAGTCAAGGCTATGGTTTTTCCAATAGTTATTTATGGATGTGAGAGTTGGACTGTAAAGAAAGCTGAGCACAGAAAAACTGATGTTTTTAAACTGTGGTGTTGAAGAATACTCTTGAGAGTTCCTTGGACTGCAAGGAGATCCAACCAGTCCATCCTAAAGGAAATCAGTTCTGGGTGTTCATTGGAAGGACTGATGTTGAAGCTTAAACTCCAACATTTTGGACCTGATATGAACAGCTGACTCATTTAAAAAGACCCTGATGTTGGGAAAGATTGAAGGCAGGAGAAGGGGATGACAGAGGATAAGATGGTTAAATGGCATGACCGACTCAACGGACATGAGTTTGGGTAAACTCTGGGAGTTGATGATGGACAGGGAGGCCTGGCGTGCTGGGGTTCATGGGGTCGCGTAGAGTTGGACACACCTGAGCGACTGAACTGAACTGAACTGATACTAAATATAACACTTTAATGGCAGAAAGTGAACAGAAACTAAAAAAGCCTCTGGATGAGGGTGAAAGAGGAGAGTGAAAGAGCTGGCTTGAGACTCAAAATTAAAAAAAAAAAAACTAAGATGATATCTGGTCCCATCACTTCATGGCAAGTGGATGGGGAAAAAGTGGAAACGGTGAAATATTTTATATTCTTGAGCTCCAAAATCACTGTGGACTGTGACTGCAGCCAGGAAATTAAAAGATGCCTTCTTGGAAGAAAAGCTATGATAAACTTAGACAGCATATTAAAAAGTAGATACATCACTTTGCCAACAAAGTGATATAGTCATAGCTATAGTTTCTCCAGGAGTCAGGTATGGAAGTGAGAGTTATGCCATAAAGAAAGCTGAGCACTGAAGAATTAATGCTTTCGAACTGTGGTGCTGAAGAAGACTCTTGAGAGTCCCTTGGACAGCAAGGAGATCAAACCATTCAATGGTAAAGGAAATCAAACCTGAACATTCATTGGAAGTACTGATGCTACAGCTGAAGGTCCAATACTTTGGCCACCTGATGCAGAGTCAACTCAATGAAAAAAACCCTGTTGTTGGGAAAGACTGAGGGCAAGAAAAGGGTGCTGCAGGATGAGATGGTTGGATGGCGTCACTGACTCAATGGACATGAGTTTGAGCAAACTCTAGGAGATAGTGAAGGACAAGGAAACCTGGCATGCAGCAGTCTATGGGATCACAGAGTCAGACATAACTGAGCAACTGAACAGCGACAATGATATTTAATATAAAATAACACGTTTATGTATTTATATATCAATTGAAAAATTAATATATACTAAATATTAAAAAAAGTTTAAATAGGACTCACAATGAAGCCATGACAAATAAAAATGTGGAAATGCATGGATGTGAAAATAAGCAAAACAAATAATCAAAAGCTGTTTTCAAAACTCATGTAAAATAATGTTAATGGATGACCTGCAAAGAAATACTGTTTGTATCTCAAAATATATACATCACTGACTAATTAAGTGTCAAAGTTTTGATAAAGTTTGCTTTAATTGATATAACTCAATGTGGGCAAAAATGCAATAAAAGACCCTGATCCATCTATTACTTTCATCTTTGGGTAAGTATTATTGGTAATCACATTCTTAATTGGTTTCTGCCCAGCCTGTGATCCCTGGAGAAGGAAATGGCAACCCACTCCAGTATTCTTGCCAGAGAGAGGAGCCTGGTGGGCTGGAGCCCATGGACTCCCAAAAGAGTTGGACATTACTTAGCAACTAAACAACAACAACAATCTTTCATTTCGTTGGGGTTTTGATTCCAGTCAAACAGAGAGTGACTCACACCTGGGTTTCCTATCTGGCTTATATTCATGATATGGAATTTGCCTAGTGTGTTCATACATAGACCTTCATCTAAGCTTAGCCATAACTGTCCTCTTCCACAGTTCCACCTGTTACTGCTAAATAATTATTCTGTAAAAAAAAAAAATAATAATAACATTTCATCTCTAGTTTCAAACATAGCAACTACTAGCTGAGTAACTTTGTGTTACTTTTTAGGTGCTTTAGAATGACATTGATTTATTATTGCTTTGCATCATTATAGCTTTAAATAAGAACTCTAGGAGAAAATGATGTTTTCATGTCAAAAGCAAATCTGCATGACCTAATGTGTAAAAAAAAAAAAATCATGTGTGTGTTTGCTCATAGAAGTTATAATTCTCTAATCTCTACTCCATTATTCCAATAAAGTATTTATTACTTATGTGACAAAAAATTTGTAAAACTGATTTTTTTTAAAAATTCAATGTTAAAATATTCTAATATGGATTAAAGATGAAAATTTCAAGATACAGAAAATGACATTTATTGAATATGCACCGAATTAGCTTTTACTATCTTCAGTCAATCATGAGAAAAGAAAAAGCTGGTCAAATTTAATTTAGTAAATATGAGCTAAAAACATATAAGTCAAACTAAATAATTTACATAAAAAGACCTACTGGAGCATATAGATAGAAATGATCTATCTGGTACAGTCAGTTAATTCTCTGTAATAAAATAATGCTACCTCAAAAGTAACACTTTTCAGTGCCTAGAAGTTGAAGTATTTTTCAAATATTTATTTCAGAATTAAAACAATGCAATTTCTCATTTATAATAACATTGCAAAGAAGACAAAACATGCCATGTGTTGTCCTTCAGTATCAATAAAATTAAATTTATAATTGCAAGCTAAGTAAACCATTTCAAATTATTTCCTGAAATAAGTTATTGTAACTTAGGAGCTTTATTAAAATAATCATTGTTCCCTATGGATGACGACCTGATTGTAATACGATTTAAAACATGTAAAAACTCTCAAGTAAATATACTGCCAAAATATCTATTTTCATGGAGTATCATAAATGAAATCTTTAAGGAAAACTACAAGTGCAGAATCCTGTAAATATTTCAGAATATCATGAACCTTCTGAATAAAAAGTATGCTAGAGAAGAAATTGTATAATCACCAATTCTGATTTCAAATAGCACTTATTGCCAAGCATCAAGATTGTCAAAATTAGACAAAGATAAGTTATGAAATATCTCAAGACAAACACACCTATAGTTGAACAAGATGGACTTATCATACTTTGCTTGAAAGGAAAACAGAAGGAATCCATGAGAATTATCAGTAAGATGGCTTTAGAAAGATCTAGTGTAGAAATGAACTTGGGCAATTCTTGGCAGGGTCCAAAGAAGTCAGACTTGGCTCATGATTAGATGCTGTCAGGAAGTGGGACAATTTTAAGATTGAGTAACTCAACAAATCTTAGTTACAGGAAAGGCAAACTGGGTAAAGGAGCAGCTGTCACTTATTTCAACAAAGAGAGAAGGAAGTTTGTATTTCATGGGTTTCACAGTGACCTTGTTTTGCCTCATACATCCTCTACTCAAAGTGACCTGATGTTGGTATGTTCTGTGAGATTGTTTATGTTTACCAGGATAATAACATGGTCCACCTGTGAGCATCAAGCCAGTTTATAATAACATTCAGCCTCACCTGTAAGCATCAGACCAGTTCCAGAATGCTAGGGATTATTTTCTTTATCAGTGTTTAGTGTAGCAGCTTCTGTTGCTGTTGGAGTTACTAATGCAACATTCTGATTCTACATAAGATCAAGAAGAAAACTCACTTCTTTTTTTTTAAATATAAATTTATTTATTTTAATTGGAGGTTAATTACTTTATAGTATTGTATTGGTTCTGCCATACATCAACATGAGTCCACCACAGGTATACACGCGTTCCCCATCCTGAACCCTCCTCCCTCCTCCCTCCCCGTTTGACCTGAGTACTGTGTGGTGTCTTCTGTACCAAATTACTCTCTCAAATGACATATTATATATTCATCTTCATCTTTATTGAGATATAATTGACAATATTATATCTATATAATGCATATATCTGGAAAAGGGAATGGCAACCCACTCTAGCATTCTTGCCTGGAGAATTTCATGGACAGAGGAGCTTGGTGGGCTACAGTCCATGGGATTGCAAAGAGTCAGACACTACTGAATGACTAACTCTTACATTTAATGTGTATACGTTGATATTTTGATATATATGTACAATGTACAATAATTAACAAAGCAAAGTTAATTAACATAACCAACACCTCACATAGTTACTATTTTCATTTTTGAGTAAAGCTGAGAGTGAGAATATTTAAGATCTACCTCTAAGCAAATTTCGAATATAAAATTTGCTATTTTTAACTACAATCTCATTATTTTACCCTACATCTCTAGAATGTAATAATTTTCCACAACTGAATATGTGTAACTTGAGCCAACATCTCCCCATTACCCCCTCCCCACAGCTCCTGGCAACACCATTCTGCACTGTTTCTGAGTTTGACTATTGTAATTGTACACACAACTGAGATCGTGCAGTATTCATCTCTTAGCATTTAGCTTTATTTCACTTAGGGTAATGTTCTCCAACAAAAGCAAAGTTAGATGTGTGCTGCTGCTGCTGCTAAGTCGCTTCAGTCATGTCCGACTCTGTGCGACCCCATAGACCGCAGCCCACCAGGCTCCCCCGTCCCTGGGATTCTCCAGGCAAGAACACTGGAGTGGATTGCCATTTCCTTCTCCAATGCATGGAAGTGAAAAGTGAAAGTGAAGTCGCTCAGTCGTGTCTGACTCCTAGCGATCCCGTGGACTGCAGCCCACCAGGCTCCTCTGTCCATGGGATTGGTCAGGCAAGAGTTACTGGAGTGGGTTGCCATTGCCTTCTCCAGTTAGATGTGTTGGACAACACTAAACTAAGAAGTTTCAATTTTCAACTTCTCTTAAAAACAAATCAGTATAGTTTCTTCCCTGCACAATTGGTAAAAATTCCAGCCTTCAAGGAGGATAATTTAATGTATTTACCAAATACAAAAATGCTATATTGGAAAATTATGGAAGTAGAATATCATTAAGCTCAGTCAATAAAATTTGACAAGGTGTGAGAAATAGGAGATAAAAATCATCATTATTTATGGATGAAAATGTTTAATATTTTACATATCCAACAGTCCAGTTTGGTAAGCTATTACTAGGATGAGGATAAACTATTAAGAAGGTTGAATACAAAATGAAAATATTACATGAGCCATATTTACATATATATACATGAAAACTATTTCATTTTTCAAAACAAAATGACAGACTAAAAGATTTTACAATCAATGTGAATGAATTTGGAAGAGAAAAGCTAGATACATTAAGAGACATGGAGTATGCTTTTAATAGACATCATGCAATATTTTGGAGATAAATTTAACAGTATAATGATGATTCTCTCGACATTAATCCATAAATCTAACAATATAACAATAAAATAGAAATAAGTATACATTTGTAGTTGTAGTAAAGTTGAATTCAAATTTTATATTAAATTGATCAAGAACAGCTGAGTTCTTTGTGATAAGATGGATAGTAAGGAAAACTTAAGTGAACTTGGTGAGATGCTTTCGGTAAAGCGTCTGCCTACAATGTGGGAGACCTGGGTTCGATCCCTGGGTCGGGAAGATCCCCTGGAGAAGGAAATGGCAACACACGAGGAGTCTGGTGGGCTACAGTCCATGGGGTTGCAAAGAGTCGGACACGACTGAGCGACTTCACTTCATGTATATATATGTATGTTGGGCTTCCCTGGTGGCTCAGTGGTAAAGAACCTGCCTGCAATGCAAGAATCTGCCTGCAATGCAGGAGACCGAGGTTTGAACCCTGGGTTGAGAAGATCCCCTGGATGAGGGCATGGCAACCCATTCTGGTATTCTTGCCTAGAGAATCCCATGGACAGAGGAGCCTGGTAGGCAACAATTCATAGGGTCGCACAGAGTCAACAGAGTCGGACATGACTGAGTGACTGAGAAACCACAACATATATATATATATATATATGCTGCTGTTGCTGCTTAGTCACCTCGGTCGTGTCCAACTCTGTGTGATCCTGTGGACTGCAGCCTGCCAGGTTCCTCTGTCCATGGGATTCTCTAGGCAAGAATACCAGAATGGGTTGCCATGCCCTCATCCAGGGGATCTTCTGGACCCAATATGGGGCTTCTGGGTGGCTCAGCGGCTAAAAGAATCTGCCTGCAATGCAGGAGATGCAGGAATCATGGGTTCAATTCCTGGGTCTGGAAGATACCCTGGCAGGCTACAATCCACAGGGTCACAAAGAGTTGTACATGACTGAAACGGCTGAGCACGCAGGTATACACACACTCACATACACACACACACACACTCACATACACACACATATATATAGGTATACAGAATTTTTATATAGAGAATGATTTAGAAAAGATTTTACGTAGAGAAACAACCTAAACCTATTTCTGTTTTAGTAAAATCATGTTCCGTAATGTATGAAAAGGACTGTGAAACAGCAACACTGAAACAGCTTTTTCGATAATACTTGAAAAATAGTAGAATCTTGAGAAATAGCAATGTGCTTAGTGGCTTCAGTTGTGTCCAACTCTTTGCGTCCCCATGGACTGTAGCCTGCCAGGCTCCTGTGTCCATGGGGGGCACATGCATGGGGGATCCTCCATGCAGGAATACTGGAATGGGTTGCCATGCCCTCCAGATACCTAGCAGATGGTATCAGCATGCAATTGTAGCAGATACACAAAGCACAGTGTGTGGAGAGTAGATGATTCAAAAAGTTAGGAAACATTTTTTATGTTTAAGTTTTTCTTGTCTTTTCATAAAATACAAATTTTTATTTCACCTTTCAAAGTTTAAAAAAATAGAAGAAGTATTTTTCCTTGTGATGAGAACTCAGGATTTACTCTTAATAATGTTCATACATAACATGCAGCAATGGTAATTACATTTATCTTATTGTACATTATATTCCTAGTACTTATTTATCTTATAACTGGAAGGTTATGCTTTCCCTCCATCCTCATTCAGTTTCTTATAGTTTCCTGAGCAACCTTGGCAAGCTTGTTCATTGCTGAACTTGTAATAGCCTCTACCGATGAGAAAAGACTCTTACCAGGTTAATCATGAATCGCCTTTCTGGATTTGATTTAAGTGTGTCTCCTCGCTTCCTTTCCCTTCAACACTTTATGAAAACTTCCATATTACCTTCTGCCCTGTTTGCGCGCGCGTGTGTGTGTGTGTGTGTGTGTGTGTGTGTGTGCTTTCCTAATATTTTATGCTTCATACGTTTTTTTCAAGCATTTCACAGTATGTTGCAATTTTTCATGTGTTTCTTCCATTAGGAAGTTAGATTTGAATGATTTTATCAAGCCATTAATCTCTCAGAACAAACTCCAGCTTTAGCATTCAGCAACTTAAATTCTGAATTTAAAATGATAGTACAGTACACTGTTTGTGATTTCCTGGTCAAAGAGATATAAATAATGAATACACATTTTAAAATAATACATTGCATAATATCTATTTTGATTCGCATTAAGAAATACTAAGTATAAAAATAGATTTGATTTGAATTAAAGGCATATTAATAATGTATCATGATTTCTCTATTGTGGGAAATAGAGCTTTAAATGATATAAAATTAGTGTTTATGAGGTGTTAGAACTCCTAAGAAGTAGCACAGTTGACTTGACAGAGGCAAATGAGGCAGATTAGGAAAGTGAATATGGCTTGCCTAAGATAGAGTAAGAGGATTCCGCTGTTTGTCACAGAGCAATCACCAGACAAGCCAGTGGAGTACTGTCCCCAGGCTAGTACTTAATAAAGAATGCATGAATGAATTGATCAAGTCTGTGTTCTGCGTGCATCTGTGTAGGCAGACAGTATAAAACATCAACATTAATGAGAAGCCTAAAAAGTTATATTCTCACAAAGCATAGGCAAACTACAAATTTTAATTTTAGCATTGAATAGAAAAAAATTCCTATCCCCATTCCACAGACATTGTGAAACTTTAAACATGAAGCTTCTCAATTATAAATAAATGTATGGTAAGGAAACAAATATTTATTCAGATATGGTTATATTTTATCAAAAATACCAATCAGCTCCACCAAAACCCTGCCTTGTTTTCTCTGGGAGAAATAAAGCTGTTTCCTACCCAATCCAAGGTTACTCCTCAGTTCAGTTCAGTCGCTCAGTCGTGTCTGACTCTTTGTGACCCCATGAATTGCAGCACGCCAGGCCTCCCTGTCCATCACCAACTCCCAGAGTTCACTCAGACTCATATCCATCGAGTCAGTGATGGCATCCAGCCATCTCATCCTGGTCGTCCCCTTCTCCTCCTGCCCCCAATCCCTCCCAGCATCAGAGTCTTTTCCAATGAGTCAATTCGCATGAGGTGGCCAATGTACTGGAGTTTCAGCTTTAGCATCATTCCTTCCAAAGAAATCCCAGGGCTGATCTCCTTCAGAATGGACTGGTTGGATGTCGTTGTAGTCCAAGGGACTCTCAAGAGTCTTCTCCAACACCACAGTTCAAAAGCATCAATTCTTCGGTGCTCAGCCTTCTTCATGGTCCAACTCTCACATCGATACATGACCACAGGAAAAACCATAGCCTTGACTAGACGGACCTTGGTTGGCAAAATAATGTCTCTGCTTTTGAATATGCTATCTAGGTTGGTCATAACTTTTCTTCCAAGGAGTAAGTGTCTTTTAATTTCATGGCTGCAGTCATCATCTACAGTGATTTTGGAGCCCAAAAAAATAAAGTCTGACACTGTTTCCACTGTTTCCCCATCTATTTCCCATGAAGTGATGGGACCAGATGCCATGATCTTCATTTTCTGAATGTTGAGCTTTAAGCCAACTTTTTCACTCTCCTCTTTCACTTTCATCAAGAGACTTTTTAGTTCTTCTTCACTTTCTGCCATAAGGGTGGTGTCATCTGCATATCTGAGGTGATTGATATTTTTCCCGGCAATCTTGATTCCAGCTTGTGTTTCTTCCAGCCCAGCGTTTCTCGTGATGTACTCTGCATAGAAGTTAAATAAGCAGGGTGACAATATACAGCCTTGACATACTCCTTTTCCTATTTGAAACCAGTCTGCTGTTCCATGTCCAGTTGTAACTGTTGCTTCCTGACCTGCATACAGAATTCTCAAGAGGCAGGTCAGTTATTTTAGAATTTTCCACAGTTTATTGTGATCCACACAGTCAAAGGCCCTGGCATAGTCAATAAAGCAGAAATAGATGTTTTTCTGGAACTCTCTTGCTTTTTCCATGATCCAGCGGATGTTGGCAATTTGATCTCTGGTTCCTCTGCCTTTTCTAAAACTAGCTTGAACATCAGGAACCTAGTCAATTTTTTTGTTGTTCAGTCCCTAAGTCATGTCCTACTCTGAGACCCCATCTACTGCAGCACACCAGGCTTCCCTGTTCTCCACTATCTCCCTGAATTTGCTCAAACTCATGTCAATTGAGTCAGTAAGGCCATCCAACCATCTCATCCTCTGTCACCTCCTTCTTCTCTTGCCCTCAATCTTTTCCAGGATCAGGGTCTTTTCCAATGAGTTGATTCTTCACATCAGGCGGCCAAAGTTCTGGAGCTTTGGCTTCAGCACCAAGATTCTTAATTATCAATAAAAATTAGGTAGGTAAATATCGTAAAATGTTGGAGAAAGAAGTGATCTTGGAATGAAGTGACTATCTCTCCTAATTGTAGAGATTCAAGTGCTGATTTCCAGGAAGAAGAAAAACTGTTTCCAAGGAAACAAAGCAAGTTAGTAAAAAAGATAAGATGAAATAAAATATTCATCAAGCCCCACCTTGTATATAAAGCTGTGCTCATATTGGGCCAAGATCCAAAGATATTATCAAGAATGCCCTTATCTTTCATAGCTTAAAGACAAATAAAATATATCAAGTTGGCTTATAAATAATTACTATAGTATGTTGATATCCTGGCCCAGAAGCTGTTAAAGTATAGAGCAGGCAAAAGAATTATTGAGAATAATTGAATTTAAAGATCACTTATTTCAGCATTAGTCATTTCAATAGTTACTTTTTAAAGTTCCATTTATATAAAGGTATTATTCATTTATGTACTATAAATGTTTACTGATTATCACATACCATGCACTATATTAAATTTCGGTTTTACATATTTTAATTTCTTTTTCAGATTTTACTGCTTTACAGTGGCTTTCAGTTCACAGGTATTATAAGTTTTGAAGTGAACATGAAAAAGAAAAGAAAAATAAGCAAACAAACAAGAAAACCTGACAAATACTCCTTAGAGTTTTCAGTCTAGTGGTAGAAACAGTAAACATGATAAATCAATAATTAAACTTATATTAGAAGTTGATAATTGCAATGGAAAAATCAGAGCAGGATAAAGGTTCTTAAAAATTGCAAGAGAAGGAGGAAACTTCCAATGGAAAGAAGATGAGTAGGGCAGGCCTTCCCTAAGAACTGATTTTGTAGCACACTTAGAAGGAGCTGAGGAAGTCAGCAAATTAACAGAGAGATTTTTCCGAAGCAGAGAATTCTAGTATTCAAGCATTCCCAGTGTTACCATTCCATCAGGATATTTCTATATAATTGGCTGGTGTGTAACTGATGCCTTAGAGATACAGAAGTTTGGCCAAGGCAATGATTTCTGAGTTATTGTAAAATACTTGACCTTTACGTGTCACCAGTGGGAACCCTTAATTGATTAGTTTTAATTGTCTTCTAAGACAAAATATTATTTCAAGCAGCAAAGTAAAAGTCACGAAAAAGTCAATGAGAGGCACAGACCATTTCCGAGGCACATTATTAGAAAGGCTTGTTTATACTGTCTCGGCTCTCATCACATCTTTACCTTCCCTGACAACCCAGAATAAATACCTGAGACAGCCATTCAGTCTGTGTTAGTTTCATACTAGCAGTTGCCTTCAATCTTTCACCAAAAGGTACAGGAGCCATCTAGTTTTGGAGAAGATCTATGCTTCTTTAATCTGGGTGTCACAGAGATCACTATAAGGGGAGCTACCAAAAGTGATACCTGGATCTAAGGATCTCAAACCTAGAACTTACAGAGAAACTTAATATTTCTTGGGAACATGAAGTTCTAGTTTCACATTCCCAGGCTGGGTTTTTTTCTGAAAGGGATTCAGTCTTAATCCATAAGAGATAGTCATAAACTTAATGTAGAGGTGCCTGCTCTGATGATTCTGACAATCTCCAGAAGCCTATAATGATGTTCCATGGACACATACTATTTCAGTGTTTTATATTTTGCCTTGAAGAATATGGTGGAGGTACATTCATCAGTAGCATGTAGGTTATCAAGTCTTTTATTTGAGACTGTCTGCATGAAGGATGAAGGAACATGTGTTTTAGGGTTTAGTACTAATATATTAAACCTGTGTCAGTTTATCTATAATAAGACTGTTGTAATTCGATATACTCAAATATATTTCCTTGGCTTTCTTTTGGTAAGTGCAAACTTGTAATGAACTAAATATTGTACACATTTTCCAAGCAAAGGAGCCAGTTAAAGTTACCATATTGAATTATCAAGGACATAAAAATGTAAATTTATTATAATATTTATATAACTTATGGGGTGCCTATAATCAATCTATTTAAATTATCATGTTAACACATATCTTGAAGTTTTTTAGATCCATAATAATTTTCATACTATCAAAGTAAACTGCCAAGGTTTTATTGGCATATCATATTTTTAGAAACTACACAAACAAAAACCAAAACCTGAGTAACACTTTTTGACATAGCCCTTCCACGACTCATTTCCTTTTCACGTGGTAAAACTAAGATCAGGGCATCTGCTCCCATTGCTGCACAGAACATAAAGGGGGAAAGGTGAAAGTAGTAACAGATTTCCTCTTCTTGGACTCCAAAATCTCTGCAGATGGTGACTGCAGCCATGAAATCAGAAGGCAATTGCTTCTTGGCAGGAAAAGTGATTACAAATCTAGACAGTGTGTTGAAAAGCGGAGACATTACTCTGCTGATAAAGATCTGTATTAGTCAAGGCTGTGGTCTTCCCAGTGGTCATATATGGTTGTGAGAGTCGGACCATAAAGAAGGCAGAATGCCAAAGAATTGAGCCCTCCAAACAGTAGTGCTGAAGAAGGCTCCTGAAAGTCCCTGGGACAGCAAGGAGTTCAAACCAGTCAATCTTCAGGGAGATCTACCCTGAATATTCAATGGAAAGACTGATGCTGATGTTGAAACTCCAGCATTTTGATCATCTGATGCGAACAGACGACTCATTGGAAAAGTCCCTTATACACATCTGTGTCTTTTTTCCTGTCTTGCATACAGGGTCGTCATTGCCATCTTCCTAAATTCCATATATATGTGTTAGTATACTGTATTGGTGTTTTTCTTTCTGGCTTACTTCACTCTGTATAATTGGCTCCAAAAAGACACAGATGTGTATAATGGACTTTTGGACTCAGAGGGAGAGGGAGAGGGTGGGATGATTTGGGAGAATGGGAATTCTAACATGTATACTATCATGTAAGAATTGAATCGCCAGTCCATGTCTGATGCAGGGTGCAGCATGCTTGGGGCTGGTGCATGGGGATGACCCAGAGAGATGTTGTGGGGAGGGAGGTGGGAGGGGGGTTCATGTTTGGGAACACATGTAAGAATTAAAGATTTTAAAATTTAAAAAATAAAATTAAAAAAAAAAAAAACAAACAAAAAAACAAAAGCAGAAAAAAAAAAAAAAAAAGGAAAAGTCCCTGATGCTGGAAAAGATTGAGGGCAAAAGGAGAAGAGGGCATCAGAGGATGAGATGACTGGACAGCATCATTGATACAATGAACATGAACTTGGGCAAACTCCAGGAGATGACGAAGAACAGGGAAGCCTGGTGTGCTGCAGCCTATGGGGTAGTAAAGAGCTGGACACAACTGCAAGACTGAACAACAGCAACAATTCAGAAGTTTACTAAAGTAATTTGAAAGAAACTAGTCACATTAGATTTTAATAGATGGGGGAGTGTGATAAGTGGTCAACTAAGTTTGAGATATCATGAGATAAACTAATTCAACATTTTCCTCCTTCCTCTGGTTTCACACTGCCTTTAATCCAAGAGTAGATCTTTATACTAACTCAAGAGTGACTGAAGTTTGAAAAATTGTTATACTTGGAGTTCTTGAAATGTTACTGTGATTCAGATGCTAAAGACCCTCGTCGGAAATTGACGGTATGGTGGAATCAGTGCTAACTTAAAACTAATGCAGCCCACATGACTTATAAAGTGCAGGCTGGAGAAAATTACTTAGGTTTTCTAATTCTTAGTTTTATCATCTGATGACTATAGAAGATGGCTTCATGCTCTGTAACCTTAGACTTTATACAATAATAATCGCAATAATAATAAGAATATGTTTAAACATAACATATAATACAGAAGCAAAAATAAAATATTAATTCCAGATAAGTGAGTAGATTGATCATGATGTTAGCAACTAAACTTGTGTTGTCTAAAACATCCCTTTTCATTCAATATTTCATTTTTGAAACATTGTCCCTTTGATGTGAGTTGTCTTTTCTAAAGTGACTAGATAACTCAAAGCGAAGGGAACAATCAAAGTAGCTTTGCTGCAGGCTATTTGCAGTTGATGTCACTTGAATTTAAACCACAAAGACATTGCAAATAAAAAAACATTTTCATCTCCTAATGTATAACCCAGGAGATAAGAAAGCATGGCATCCCAGGAGAAACACCTTTCAGCTATGTCAACTTGGCAAGTTGCATCTGCTTTTCAAGTGAACAAAGAAAAAAGTTTGGATATGGCAGTCTAAAAACCCTGCTTCCTTAAACTTTTTACCTTCAACATTGTATGAATGAAATAACTTTGCTCTTCAAAGGGCTATTAAAGGCTATTAGCTCTCCCACAATTGTGTTGGCAAGGTGAAAACCAAGTTGAGAATGTTTTGTGTTCTCATTTATTCAAAACTACCTTCTGTTCTGAACAACAAAAAATAATCACCAAGAAAAGCAAGTTCACAGCAAAGTAAGTCAACTAAAAACTATTGCTAATGCTTCAAGCAACACCCCATATATTTACCACATCACACCTCCCATTGTCATTGGTATACAACCTTGTATAAAAAGGTGTATGCAAAAGTGCCATTTTTTTTTTGGAAACATTTACTTTGAAGTCTCTCCAAATAAATTTTGTGGTAATTTTTCCACTCAGTAACTTAATGCACATATTTAAATATTTTATTACTTTCATTAAAAATGAATAATGAAATGTGACTTTGAAAAGCAAACAGAAAAAAATAAAGAAATAAGATAAAATGTGGTACTTATTTTAAGAAATTAACATTCAGGTAGTAATGGGTACATGCAAGCACAAGTAAACGGAGTTGATGGAGGGATCAATTTCTGGAGAAAAAAGCTAAAGTTTTATATAAAATATGTCATTTTTGGCAGAATATAAAAAATAAAAAAATAAAAAAAGAAATAAATAAATAAATAAATAAATAAATATATTTTTGCTTGGAAGACAAGAATTAGTTGGATGTTTTATGTAAAGGGAAAAGAACCTACAATCTGTAAGGGCTAAGGTAAAAATCAGTGTATCTTTAAGGTGGAAATAATGAGTAATTTAGAGCTGAATAAAGAGATAAAATACCTTGGGAAAGGAACCATTTGTGGTACACAGCACTTGTTAACAGTGACTGCCAACTCTTGGGGTCATGGAGATGTTTATGCGTACCAGTCTGGGAAAATGTGAGTTATCATAGTAGAAGACCAGGTCTCTAAATCCTCTTCAGATGGAATCAACGGGTCATGTTGATATCTATGAGTGGATCCCAGGCACCACAAATAAAACCCATCTTCAGAAGAAAGAGTAGTCTTTCCATTTGTTGCTTAGGAAGAGATAAAAAGAAGGCAGAGAAGACAATTTTAGGTCATATTTAGGAGTAGAGAAAGCACTAAAAGCCTTAGAGTGCTGATAAATCAGTGAGGATATTAATGTATCCAAAGACTAACTTTAAGAAGAAAAGTCTCTTGCTTAAAAGGAGGAGATAATCAGTGAAGAGTATCCACTACTGTGCAGAATAAAGAGCATGGCCAGGTAAGCAAGCATGTGATGGGAGCACAGTGAGGGCAAGAGTAAGCTAAACTGATAAGGTGGTGCTGTATATGATTGTTTTAAAATAGAGCACAAAAGACTCAGGAAGAAACTTTGAACTTCCCCTTTACTGCCTAAAGAGAATTTAAGGCAGGATGCCTATCCCAAGAACAATCTATCATGATGGATAACTCTAGGAAAGTATTAGTTATGACAGGGATAAACCTAGCAAAGTCCATTTGATCAAAATCCTCTCTGTTTCCCATTGCCTTTGGATGGCCCAGCAAACATTTGTTTAAATATTAACTATTTTTATCTTCCTGTGAATTACCTTTTTACTTTCAAAGTCTACCTTGCCTGGCTGTCTTTGGACTTCTTCATACTTATATGTACTCCCTGTACACACAGAATGAATTTAATACTCTCCTTGTAAATCTGCTTGATGTCATTTAAGTTGCCAGAATAAAGATATAAGAGAGGACATTGCCCCTCTTGGAAAAAAGCCAACCTAAAAATCATCATACTGCAGGATTCCAACTAAACAACATTGTGGAAAAGAAAAATTGTGGAGACAAGTGAGAGATCAAGGGTTGCTAGAGGAACGAGAGACAGGTGAATAGGTGGAGGACAGAGAGAATTTTTCAGTTCAGTTCAATTGCTCAGTCTTATCCGACTCTTTGTGACCCCATGAACTGCAGCACGCCAGGCCTCCCTGTCCATCACCAACTTCTGGAGTTTACCCATTGAGTCAGTGATACCATCCAACCATCTCATCCTCTGTCATCCCCTTCTCCTGCCCTCCATCTTTCCCAGCATCAGGGTCTTTTCAAATGAGTCAGCTCTTTGCATCAAAGGTGGCCAAAGTATTGGAGTTTCAGCTTCAACATCAGTCCTTCCAATGAACACCCAGGACTGATCTCCTTTAGGATGGACTGGTTGGATTTCCTTGCAGTCCAAGGGACTCTCAAGAGTCTTCTCCTATACCACAGTTCAAAAACATCAATTCTTCGGCGGTTAGCTTTCCTTATAGTTCAACTCTCACATCCATACATGGATACTGGAAAACAAACAAACAAACAAACAAACAACAAAAAAAAAAACCCATGTCTAGATGGACCTTTGTTGGCAAAGTAATGCCTCTGCTTTTTAATGTGCTTTCTAGGCTGGGCATAACTTTCCTTCCAAGGAGTAAGAGTCTTCTAATATCATGACTGCAATCACCATCTGCAGTGATTTTGGAGCCCCCAAAATAAAGTCAGCCACTGTTTCCAATGTTTCTCCATCTATTTGCCATGAAGTGATAGGACTGGATGCCATAATCAATTTTTTTAATGGCGAGCTTTAAGTCAACTTTTTCACCCTCCTCTTTCACTTTCATCAAGAGGTTCTTTAGTTCTTCTTCATTTTCTGCCATAAGGGTGGTGTCATCTGCATATGTGAGGTTATTGGTATTTTTCCCGGCAATCTTGATTCCAGCTTGTGCTTCATCCAGCCCAGTGTTTCTCATGATATACTCTGCATAAGGCAATAAAAATACTCTATATGATATTATTGTGATTAATATATGTCATTATATATTTGTTTAAACCCATAGGAAAATCCCATGGGTGGAAGAGCCTGGTAGGCTGCAGTCCATGTGGTCACTGAGAGTCGGTCACAACTGAACGACTTCACTTTCACTTTTCACTTTCATGCATTGGAGAAAGAAATGGCAACCCACTCCAGTGTTCTTGCCTGGAGAATCCCAGGGATGGGGGAGCCTGCTGGGCTGCCATCTATGAGGTCGCACAGAGTTGGACACGACTGAAGCGACTTAGCAGCAGCAGCGGCAGCAAACCCACTTAATGTGCAATACCAAGAGTGAACCCTAAGGTAAACTATTGACTTTTGATGATTATGATATGTAAGTGTAGGTTCATTCATACATTGTAACAAAGATCCTATTCTGGTGAGTGATTTTGATAATGAGCGAGGCTGTGCATGTGTGGGAGCAGGTGATATATAAGAAATCTCAATGTTTCCCTCTCCAATTTACTGTAAGAATTAAACTGATCTAAAATATCAAGGCTTCAAAAATGGCAAGTTGAAGGAAACTTAACAGAAAAAAATAGAGGAAAAGTGTCAATTTTGAAAAGGCTTACCAAGTGCTAAGAGAAAAAGATAGGACAAAAGAATGTGTATATATATGTATATATGTATACACATCAGTTTCTGAAAAAAATACATAGAAAGCTTTAAACATTTGAACAAGATTTCACAGAATATATTTATCAAGTTTTAAAAATGCTATATAGTTTTGTTGGAAAAACGGAAAATGTCAGTATTATATTTATAAAATGAGCCTAATGTTGGCATCTCCAGTCAACAAAAATTGGGTCAAAAATGTATCATACTTAACTGTTTAACAAAAATCCCAAAAAGAAGTGTTAAATAAACTTTAATATTAACAAATAAATCTATTTTGTGCATGACCCAGAATAGAATAATTCCTATGACTCATTACTTTCATTCTAGTAATAACAAAATGGCTCAATGTTAGGTAAACATAATACAATAATCTTAATAAAGTTAACTAGAGAATATAGCAGTTATAGAAAGTTCAAAATAGACAATTTTGGAGAATTATATAAATTCTAATATTTCAAAAGAGAAGAAAATTTTCTCAATAAATAGCAAAACTGAGTAAATATTTAGGGGAAAAGTGATGCCAATTTATATAAGAATAAATCATAAATGGGTAAAAGAAGTTAAAATGAATTCATAAATTACTGAAAAATGTATAAATTTTTATTTTATAAAGTCAAAATAGGTTAAGGATATTTAACTGTTTTAAATGTATCTTGAACAGAAATAGCTAGAAATATAAATGTGTTATAAAAAATAACAAAACACAAAAGTTATGTATATCAAAAAGCCACAACAAATCAGGAAACTATTTACATAGTAGTAAAAGTGCAAACTTCTCCATTTTATAAAATGCTCATGCAAATTCATACAAACATGACTTAAATCAATGTAAAATGAGTAAATATTTAAGCAGAAATTTTGCAGGAAGTAAAGTACTGATAGCTTTTAAACATACAGGACATTCAAACTTCCTTAAAAAGAAAAAGAAAATCTGAAGAATTAAATATTTGACCATTTGATCAGCAATGATGCAAAATTTTTATAACAGGTTTCTTGGGAATTCAATATCACTTACTATTGGGAATGCAATTTTTTAAATAGACCTTAGAGAGAACAATCTAGTATTAGGAAACAAAATTGCAATATAAAAATTCTGTGGCCAATAATTCTATTCCTAAAAATTCAGGTATATGAGACACTGATACAATTAAGTATGTTAAAGGATTTAATGCATTAGCATAGAAGAGTCCACAGTAAAATATTGTATGTATGTACCTTAAATGTCTATCAGTTCAGGACTGCCTAAATAAAATTGTGGCACATCTGCAAAATGGGGTATCATTTAGTTAAAAAACTGAACAACATTTTTACATGGAAATATCTTTAATATGTATTTAATGCGAGTAAAGAAAAATGCAGAAATGTATAGGATACGCTACTAGTTTTGTAAGGGGGCTTCCTTGGTGACTCAGTGGTATAGAATCTGCCTGCCAATGCAGGAGACATAGGTTCAATCCCTGGCATGAGAAGATCCCCTGCAGAAGGAAATGGCAACCCAATCTAGTATTCTTGCCTGGGAAATCCCATGAACTAAGGACCCTGCTGGGTTACAGTCCATAGGGTTGCAAAAAGTTGGACCGGACTTAGCAACTGAGCATGCACATACTTGTTTTGTAACAGAAGCAAATATTTACAAAGTCATTTTCTTCTATACACATAAAATAATTGGAAACAAAAACAAGAAACTAATAAAAGAATAATTATGGAAGGTAATAACGGGACTGAGTGGACCCAAGGATAATTTTCACTAAATAAGCAAATATATATATATATCACATGTCTTATCTATTTGTGTGTGTGTGTGTTTGTATACACACATACATACATATTCCATGGACTGTAGCCCACAAGATTCTTCTGTCCATTATTTCCCAGGCAAGAATTCTAGAGTGGGTTGCCATTTTCTTTCCCAGGGGATCTTCCGGACCCTGGAATCAAACCTGTCTGTCCCATTGGAGAAGGTTATGGTACCCCACTCCACTACTCTTGCCTGGAGAATCCCAGGGACAGAGGAGCCTGGTGGGCTGCAGTCCATGTGGTCACTGAGAGTCGGGCACAACTGAACGACTTCACTTTCACTTTTCACTTTCATGCATTGGAGAAAGAAATGGCAACCCACTCCAGTGTTCTTGCCTGGAGAATCCCAGGGACAGAGGAGCCTAGTAGGCTGCCATCTATGGGGCTGCACAGAGTCAGACAGTACTGAAGTGACTTAGCAGCAGCAGCTCCCACTGCAGGCAGATTCTTTACCATTGAGCCACAAAGGAAGCCCATATAAATTTATATATATATATATATATATACATATATATATATATGTTTTTGCTACTAAAAAACTGGATAAAATTAAATCAGGGGAAATTTAGTCCAGTGAGTATAGTTTTTAAAAATTCAGATGTAAATAATATAACTTAAATATTATTTACTGATTATGAGACAAAGTAAATGCCTAAAACACTATTGTTGTCACAATATTTTGTTTAGCCAATAGAGGGAAATAAAAAAGCACAGCATCTTAAAAAAAATTGTTGTGCGATAGTGTTTAATTAACCCTTTGCTACATAAACTTCATCACTTTAATTTCATCTGTAAAGTCATTTGAATTTAGTGAAGAGGAGGGGAAAATGTAGCTATTCATACTCAAAGTATTCTTGCATGCCCTCTTTGTTAATATATGAAGGTTAATACATGAAGCTATCCAGTGAAGAGCACTAGGGGTTATTGGAAACTCACTATCTGACTCACCATAATCAACAAGTAACCAAATCTTGATCATAGTAAAAATATCCCCAATAGTATGTGTGTGTGAGGACATGTTAAATTTTTAAAATATTAAGCAAATTTGAAGACTTTTCCCTGTTCTGTCGATTGTTGCTTCATTAATTTTATATTTCACTGTGTATATTTCATTGCAAACTTTGCCACAAGCATCTCTCTCCCATGATGCTTGAGAGCTTCTACTGAAATAGGACTATGATTTTTCATCTTTGTGGACTCAGCAAGCAAGTAGCAGAGTGAGTGGGAACAATAGTTTGTTGAATATGTATATCAATATAAGATTTATCTCATAAATATACAGATGAATGCACTGTGAATATAAAGATAGTCATATTAGAAATTTTGATTTTCACTCTACTCTTTTTTTTTTTTCTTTGCTTTTAGGATTCAGACTAATTCTTAGATTTCTAATAATGCCATAGAAATTGCCAAAACGCTCATCTTGTATCTATTTTCCAACAGCAGGAGGCCTTGCAGCTATGTATTTTCAATTACTCTATAATTACAAACATTTCATGATTTAGTTCAAATTAAGAAACATGTTTCTTTCATAGGCACAAAAAGTCTTATTATTGCCAAGGTACAACCACTTCTGACAATTCAGACTCTATACATTAAGAACGTCTTTTTCATTTTCAGTCAAAGATGTTAAGACGGGCAAAGCATTAATTCAAATGCCTTGCTTCCTTTCCTCTCCAATTATGATTTATTGAGATGGAAGTTAAAAGCAAGTATAGAATGATTCCTAACAGAGATATAAAAAACTCAGAAGTGGAGAAACATAAACTTTGTTTTTTAGAGCAAATAGAAAACTTCATTTACTCTCCATTTAGCTCTTAGGAATATAGATAAATATAAATAAAAAAACAGTTTACCAATGGCCCCTGCCATACTTGTGAATCTGATCACTCTCAGAGACAAATCTCATTCAGATTACCAAGCTTATACCAACTGCATCTACCTTATAAACCAATTTTATCTTCCTCTCAATATAGTACTATAGCACTTCAAGTATACTAAAGTTAACTGCTATATTAATACTTCACTTGAAAGTATATGCAATTATGAAATAAGCAAGAAATGCACTTCAACCCAAGTTTTAGCATATCATATAAAATTCCCAGAGTTTCTATTGAACTATTTGACAGCTTCAACAATAAAACTATTTTCAATTTTTAAAGATTCAGATATTTTTTACACAGTCCTTATGTTCTTTAATCTTTTTGAAATATAAATCTTTTAAAAACAATGACAATAATCATCAGTTAGGTTCAGTCGCTCAGTCAAGTCTGACTCTTTGCTACCCCAAACTGTAGCATGCTGGGCTTCTCTGTCCACCACCAACTCCCTGAGTTTACCCAAACTCATGTTCATGGAGTTGGTGATGCCATCCAGCCATTTCTTCTGTCGTCCCCTTCTCCTCCTGCCCCCAATCCCTCCCAGGATCAGGGTCTTTCCCAATGAGTCAACTCTTCGCATGAAGTGGCCAAAATTTTGGAGTTTCAGCTTTGGCATCAGTCCTTCCAATGAACACCCAGGACTGATCTCCTTTAGAATGGACTGATTGGATGTCCTTGCAGTCCAAGGGACTCTCAAAAGTCTTCTCCAACGCCACAGTTCAAAAGCATCAATTCTTCAGCACTCAGCTTTCTTTATAGTCCAAGTCTCACATCCATACATGATCACTGGAAAAACCATAGCCTTGACTAGATGGACCTTTGTTGGCAAAGTAATGTCTCTGCTTTTTAATATGCTATCTGGGTTGATCATAACTTTTCTTCCAAGGAGTAAGCGTCTTTTAATTTCATGGCTGCAGTCACCATCTGCAATGATTTTGGAGGCCCCCAAAATAAACTCTGACACGGTTTCCACTGTGTCTCCATCTATTTCCCATGGAGTGATGGGGCCAGATGCCATGATCTTAGTTTTCTGAGTGTTGAGCTTTAAGCCAACTTTTTCACTTTCCTCTTTCACTTTCATCAAGAAGCTTTTTAGTTCCTCTTCACTTTCTGCCATAAGGGTGGTTGTCATCTGCATATCTGAGGTTATTGATATTTCTCCCGGCAATCTTGATGCCAGCTTGTGTTTCTTCCAGTCCAGTGTTTCTCAGGATGTACTCTGCATATAAGTTAAATAAGCAGGGTACAATATACAGCCCTGACATGCTCCTTTTTCTATTTGGAACCAGTCTGTTTTCCATGTCCAGTTTTAATTATTGTTTCCTGACCTGCATACAGGTTTCTCAAGAGGCAGGTCAGGTGGTCTGGTATTCCCATCTCTTTCAATATCTTCCACAGTTTATTGTGATCCATACAGTCCAAGGCTTTGGCATAGTCAATAAAGTAGAAATAGATGTTTTTCTGGAACTTTCTTGCTTTTTCGATGATCCAGTGGATGTTGGCAATTTGATCTCTGGTTCCTCTGCCTTTCCTAAAGCCAGTTTGAACATCTGGAAGTTCACGGTTCATGTATTACTGAAACCTGTCTTGGAGAATTTTGAGCATTACTTTACTAGCATGTGAAATGAGTGCAATTGTGTGGTAGTTTGAGCATTCTTTGGCATTGCCTTTCTTTGGGATTGGAATGAAAATTGACCTTTTCCAGTCCTGTGGCCACTGCTGAGTTTTCCAAATTTGCTGGGCTATTGAGTGCAGCACTTTCACAGCAACATCTTTCAAGATTTTAAATAGCTCAACTGGAATTCCATCACCTACACTAACTTTGTTCATAGTGATGATTTCTAAGGTCCACTTGACTTCACATTCCAGGATGTCTGTCTCTAGGTGAGTGATCACACCATCGTGATTATCTAAGTCGTGAAGATCTTTTTTGTACAGTTCTTCTGTGTATTCTTGCCACCTCTTCTTAATATCTTCTGCTTCTGTTAGGTCCATACCATTTCCATCCTTTATTGAGCCCATCTTTGCATGAAATGTTTCCTTGGTATCCCTAATTTTCTTGAAGAGATCTCTACTCTTTCCCATTCTGTTGTTTTTCTCTATTTCTTTGCCTTGATATCCGAGGAAGGCTTTCTTATCTCTCCTTCCTATTCTTTGGAACACTGCATTCAGTTGCTTATATCCCTCCTTTTCTCCTTTGCTTTTCACTTCTCTTCTTTTTACAGCTATTTGTAAAGCATCCTCAGACAGCCATTTTGTTTTTTTGCATTTCTTTTCCATGGGGATGATCTTGATTCCTATCTCATGTACAATGTCACAAACCTCATTCCATAGTTCATCAGGCACTCTATCTATCAGATCTAGGCCCTTAAATCTATTTCTCACTTCCACTGTATAATCATAAGAGATTTGATTTAGGTTATACCTGAATGATCTAGCAGTTTTCCCTACTTTCTTCAATTTCAGTCTGAATTTGGTAATAAGGAGTTCATGATCTGAGCCACAGTCAGCTCCTGGTCTTGTTTTTGTTGACTGTATTGAGCTTCTCCATCTTTGGCTGCAAAGAATATAATCAATCTGTTTTCAGTGTTGACCATCTGGTGATGTCCATGTGTAGAGTCTTCTCTTGTGTTGTTGGAAGAGGGTATTTGCTATGATCAGTGCGTTCTCTTGGTAACACTCTATTAGCCTTTGCCCTATTTCATTCTGTATTCCAAGGCCAAATTTGCCTGTTACTCCAGGTGTTTCTTGACTTCCTACCTTTGCATTCCAGTCCCCTATAATGAAAAGGACATCTTTTTGATGTGTAACCCTAAACGGTTTTGTAGGTCTTCATAGAACCGTTCAACTTCATCTTCTTCAGTGTTACTGGTTGGTATATAGGCTTGGATTACTGTGATACTGAAAGGTTTGCCTTGGAAATGAACAGAGATCATTCTGTCATTTTTGAGATTGCATCCAAGTACTGCATTTTGGACTCTTTAGTTGATCATTGTGGCTACTCCATTTCTTCTAAGGATTCCTGCCCACAGTAGTAGATATAATGGTCTTCTGAGTTAAATTCACTCATTCCTGTCCATTTTAGTTCACTGATTCCTAGAATGATGATGTTCACACTTGCCACCTCCTGTTTGACCACTTCCAATTTGCCTTGATTCATGGACCTAATATTCCGGGTTCCTATGTAATATTGCTCTTTACAGCATCAGACTTTGCTTCTATCACCAGTCACATCCATAGCTGGGTATTGTTTTTGCTTTGGCTCTATCCTTTCATTCTTTCTGAAGTTATTTCTCCACCGATCTCCAGTAGCATATTGGGCACTTACCGAGCTGGGGAGTTCCTCTTTCAGTAGCCTATCATTTTGCCTTGTCATGCTCTTCATGGGGTTCTCAAGGCAAGAATACTGAAATGGTTTGCCATTCCCTTCTCCAGGGGGCCATTTTCTGTCAGACCTCTCCACCATGACCCATCCATCTCATAATATTGTTATTATCATGACAATAGTCATAATAAACATTTAAATATATCCTAAAATAAGTATGTACTATGAATCTGGCACTGTGCCTAACAATTTATGGAAATTAATTTAATGCTAATGAAACTCCATATGTGCTTACTATTACTGTTTAATTTTACAGATAAGGATATGTCTCTTACTTATTACCTTCCATTTTCATTTAATCCAATTCCAATCAAGCTATCACTTAAAACTCCAAAGAGAAAACCATTTTTGCCAATGTCACAAAAACCTTCCCTTGGAAAATCCAGTATGAACTTCAAATTCACTTCCTAGTTGTTCTCTCTGCAACACTGATCATATAGTACTTTTGGAAACTATCCTTTAATTCATTTCAGGGGCAACACATCCTTATCTAGCTTACTTACAGCCTCTTCTTTTAGCCTACATTATCATCATATCTTATACCATCATCATCATATCTCCAACCATTTAATTTTGAAATGGTCACAGTTTAGTTTGGAATCACTTTTGTTCTTTATCCATAGTCACTTACTTGGTTACAAAATCTTGTCTTGTACATGTAAATATCACTTAAGTGCTGAGGATCCCAAAATTATACCTCCAGTGCAGACCTTTATCTTAAATTCCAGACTAAAAAATTTAACTGTTCACCGCTGTTACTTGCACATCCAATTGAAAATCTCCTTCCTAGTAATACACCTAATTTGCACTGCTGACTTTTCCACACTTGAATCACCCATTCAAATTCTGCTTTTATTGTAATCTTCTACACTTTGTAAAGACAATCATATAGAGATATGTACAAAGAAGTTCCATCCTTCTCTTGATATAATTGAAAATACTTGAAGTTGCCCCAACTTTTGTTTCTTTGGTGCACATGCTCATTCACTTCTGACTCTTTGTGACCTCATGGACTGTAGCCCACCAAGCTCTGCTGTCCATGGAATTTTCCAGGCAAGAATACTGAAGTCGGTTGCCATTCCCTAGTCCAGGAGATCTTCTGATCCAAGGATCGAACCTGAGTCTCTTACATCTCCTGCATGGGCAGGCAGATTCTTTACCATTGTGCCACCAATCCTCTTGTGTTGAAACTGACAAAAAATTCAATTACCTTTACCTACAAAATGTATCCACAACATAACTGGTTCTTGTCAACACCGCTGTTTCTCACCTGCCAATCATCTCTGTGTCAGTTTTCTTGCTTCTCACTTTGCCATCTTCATGTTCAATCTAGGAGCCCTACCATCCTTTACAAATATAAGTGAGAATATATGACTCTTCCACTCTGTGATTTTTTAAACCACTCAGAAAATGCATACCTCATTATTTGTGGATCAATAACACAATCTTTAAAAGTTTGTGTTTTATTTCATATATACAATTATTTCACGTATATCAATATAGCTTCATCTTAAATATTTATAACTAGTCAACACAAACCTTAGATCACTACAGAATGTTCAGTAATAAACAAATTAAATCTTATAGTGTTTCACTTTGAAATAAGAAAAGGATTCTGATGCGTTCTGCCATTTTTAGAAAATCTATCTGGACTCTTATTCTTACAGCATGGAAACGTCTTCATTTTTCTTCAAATAGTCACTCTGATCCCTCTCTTTTCCTCCTAGAAAAACTCCCTTCAGGGAAGAAATAAGTAGTGTGATATATGAAGACTTGACATTCTGCATTCCCTTTCTTATTTTCTAACATCAGCAAACAAAAACAAGGATATTTTCATAAACTTATGTTTCATAAATAATTCAGGAAATGAAGAAACATTTTTGCAGATACTCCTGCTAAGCTACTAGGAATTTTTTCTTTCTATACTAACCTTTAAAACTTATATACAGGTACCAAGAACACTTAATTCATTTTAAAATACATGTATTTCCAAAAATTTCATATGGGCACACAAAAAAAGTGATTACAGTGTGTGTGTGTTTAAAACAACTCAAACTGTAGAGCCTAGTAAAAGATATATGTACTAGCTTACACATATTAAATAGTTAATATGTGAATGACACCTTTTTCAGTATTTGTACATATTATTTCATTTAACCTCCACAAGAATTATTAGAACTAGTAGTTAGACTCAGTTGTGCTGATTATGCAACAATGACCTTAACCACTATGTATCATTCTTAAAAGGTGTCAACAGAGGGATGGTATGGGGAAGGAGGAGGGCAGGGGGTTCAGGATGGGGAACACGTGTATACCTGTGGCAGACTCATGTTGATGTATGGCAAAACCAATACAATATTGTAAAGTAATTAACCTCCAATTAAAATAAATAAATTTATATTAATAAAATAACAGGCTTACTTTCTTCATTAATTCACTAAGGAACTATGCCCCTTGGTTACCTATCTGACATTGGTGTATAGCTATCACATCACTGCATGAGGATTACATGAGTTAACAGATGGAATATCTTAGTATTTATAGAGTGACAAGTAGAACAGATATAAATGTTAAGGCAAAGGAGGGAAGAAAGTAAAAGATCTTCTTATAGGTTCATTAGAATAAAACATTATTAAAATTTAACTTATACATGCATATATTTATAAGAAGGGCAAATGGATAAACTGGAAATCAAGTGCCTCTAATTAGAATTGTTTAAAAGGATCGATTGTTTTCCTTAAATAGATAATTGCAATTTTATTTTAAGTATAACATTCTATTTTAATTTGTGAGCAGATATGGCCTTATTTTAGGAATACTATCAAGAAACTTTTTTGCCATTGTAGAGAAATTTAAAACAAAGAAAGAAGACAGTAATCATTTAACTCCAACAAGCAGCTTCACTTGGTTTTATTTGACTGTTAACATTTAAATACTTATTTTGAAAGAGTACATTTCTGATGAACACAATACAAAGAAAAGGTTTGATAATTAGCAAACACTCTATTAACAGACGTGGGGTTTTTTTGTTATTGTTTTTGTTAATTTTCTTTTTTCTCCAGGTCAGGCTCTTGTAAATTCTGGCAAATTAATGTTTGCTGCTAAGTCGCTTCAGTCATGTCCGACTCTGTGTGACCCCATAGACGGTAGCCCACAGGGCTCCCCCATCCCTGGGATTCTCCAGGCAAGAATACTGGAGTGGGTTGTCATTTCCTTCTCCAAAACTAGTATTTATTCAAGATTTAATGCCACTGTCAGTTCAGATTCTTTAGCTAGAAAAGGCAAATCTGATTTACATTAACCTGAGCACCTTAATAACTAATTAAAATCTGAGCCTTCTGGCCAAGTTCTAAGACATTCATTCTGTTTAACTCAGCAACAAAATATTGTTAGTCACTTTCTTCTGAGAAAGAAGGCTCTAATTTATTGGCACTGTTAGGGCATTTTATAATTTACAATCTAATCAGCCTTAACAAAAGATTTTGCACTTGGCATGACTCAAATACTTTGCTCAACAGCTTACTGAGAAATGATCATCTTCTGCTGCATTTCTGCCCGAATTTACTGCAGTTATTTCATATTTGCAGTATTTGTTCAGTTCGTATGTTTCAGATTGAAAAGTGTAAAACAAAGATTGCATATGTATCATGACATGAATTCCAAAATTTTGCTCATATATATTAGATTATAAAGCTAATTATTGGTTAGCATTGTTTCTAAATTGAAATGGGCTAACGGATATATGAATTGAAGTCAGTTCATTCTATTATTTACTATTCTTAGTATACACAAAAATTAAGCATATGGCTGAGAGCATGAGGCTGTATAAGGGACATAGGTCAAAAGAAAAATATCATTTTCCTAAATTTCAATTTGAAACACTGTTAATAGAAAGAATGAAATTGATCAAATGGATAATGGAATTGGAGATATATAGCAAATGTGATAATATTAAAGAATTTAAATTATCACTCATTTTATTTATATTTCTTGCACTTCTTGGTATTTTTTTTAAAAAGAACATTTTTAAGAAATCAGTCTTCTTAAAATGCACAATAAATATGGTGTTCTCTCACTTTATCTACTCTTTCAAAATAATTTTGTCAGTTGTAAAAGCCAAAAGAAAAGATAATTTAAAAGGAGTAATTTAGATGTCATATTTAATGCCACTGTGGAGAAGGCAATGGCACCCCACGCCAGTACTCTTGCCTGGAAAATCCCATGGATGGAGGAGCCTGGTAGGCTGCAGTCCATGGGGTCGCTAAGAGTCGGACACCACTGAGCAACTTCACTTTCAGTTTTCACTTTCATGCATTGGAGAAGGAAATGGCAACCCACTCCAGTGTTCTTGCCTGGAGAATCCCAGGGACGGGGGAGCCTGGTGGGCTGCCGTCTATGGGGTCACACAGAGTCGGACACGACTGAAGCGACTTAGCAGCAGCAGTTAATGCCACTGAGAGACAGAGTAAGTTATGACTGATTTTGTATATAATCATGATTGTGGTACAACTTCATTTCAGGAGGGTGAAAAGATCAAAACTAGTTAGGATAAAATGTCACCGAGTCCAAGCCCTTACTATTTGCTGCAGGATAGACCAGTTAATTGATAGATGAGTTGCTGAGGCAAAGCATAGTGACAATTCTGAAAGGCAGCAGACAGAAGAGAGATAGAGCAGGGTCCTGAAGAACGATTGTACCCAATTTAGAATTCAAGTTTCTTTTATATTAAATGTACAGGGTGGCCCATTTCCAAGGCTCTGACATTTAAAAGTATAACACTTTTCATTCATTTTGCATTAAAAGTTGCAGGACAGAGAATAATATTTGTCTTGTTAGAGGTTTACAGGAACTTCATGATCAACCTTCATGGACAGCTGCAATGACAAAGGATTCTGACACCAAGAACTTGCAACAACTAATCATGTCGCCTCCCCTTTGATTCTGTTTTTGAGTAATTTTATCAGAAAAGACTCGGATAAGAAAAATATTTTACACCTAAAGCTGTCAACTAGATATTGGGTTTATTCAGGAGCTTAGTTTAAAGTGTTCACTCAATAGAGGAGACTTTTTCTGGAGGGCATGTGTGTGGAAGTGTGTGTATATATGATAATCATGTAATTATAGTTCTATTCCTACACCTTCTAATTTTTTCCATTGATGTATTTATCAATTTTTACTCAAATTTGCATTGTCTTTATAATATCTTAAAATATATAGTAAGCTTTTTGTATGTGTATTTCCTTTAAAAAATTGTTTCACTATTTTCAGTCCCTTATATTTCTATTTATATTTTAGAATTAGCTTGTAAATTTATACAACAAAAAGTCTGCTGGATTATGACTGAAACTGCACTATCTACATATCAATTTGGAGAACTTAAAAATGTATATGTATATATTCCCAGGCTACAAGTTAATCAATAAATGTTCAATGCATACTGAGATAGATATCAGAATTTTTATATCAGAATTCTTTCAAAGTCTCTCATTTTACCTTTTTTAAACTAGAAGGCCAATAAGTACTTAGGTATGCATTTAGTTACTTTTTGTGAATATCTCTTATTATACCACTTTAGTGCTATGATTTTATACAAGTTAAATCAAAGACAATCGAATATTTCACTATAATAGATTTATATTCCCTTATCTCTAAGGATCAGAATCTTTAAGTTCTGATCTTGAGTAGAAGGAAGGTACAGTGAGGTACAGTATAGTAGGAGGTATGAGTAGGTACACTATAGCAGGAATGAGATAGGCTAACCACTCCAGTATTCTTCGGTTTTCCTGGTATTTCAAACGTTAAAGAATCAGCCTGCAGTGCAGAAACCTAGATTCAATCCCTGGGTTGGGAAGATCCCTGGGAGAAGGGAATGTTAATCCACTCTAGTATTCTTGTCTGGAGAATTCCATGGACAGAGGAGCCAGGCAGGCTACAGTCCACGGAATCTGCAGAGTTGAACATGACTGAATGATTAGCATTCACATTCACACACATTTCCTAGGTATACTATTTCATATGTATGTATTTCCTATGTACTCATTGCAGGTTGAATGTGAATGGGACAGATAATTTGTTTTCTTAATTTCACAGATTTAAAATTGAAAAAGGAAAAAAAAAAGAATATATTCCAGAAATTTTACTAGAACATCCTCATCCAGTGTGACTTTCAAGGATTCACGTCCCTCTCATTTACAAAATATGCTCACTGCCTCCCAAGATCCCCAAGAATCTTGCCCAATTATACCGTCAGCAAAAGTCTCATTTTTTTTTTTTTCAGTCTCTTTGGACTTTGTCAAAATAATTCAATTTTAAAATTAGAGATAATTTCCTCTTAAAAATGTTGTTGAATAAACAGTTATAACTTTTTAGAAAGATGTATTTAGATTACATGATCAGTAGAAGGCTTGATTTTACTTTATTTAAGTCAGTCTCTAAAAATTGATTAAATAATTGCACACTCATGTCAAATTTGAAGATACATATTGACAGAATTTTTTCCTTCCTTATTAAAATGAGTATTCTCTATGTATATTTTGTATTTTGCAATATTCACCTATGTTGTAGATATTTTTATGAAGATTTGACATTTTGTCCTATATTCTGTCATTCAAATATCTAAATGGCATTTCCTTACTGATGTGAATAAGAGTGAAAATAAATAGCTTAAATGAATGTCATTAAAATTTTTTAATGCATTTACTATGAAGCCAAAGTAAAGAACTCATAATATTAATTGCTGTTATTCCCAGATCATCAAAGAAAGTTTTTCTCTATTTTATTTATTTATTTATTTTGACTGCAGCCACATGGAAGGTGAGATCTTAGCTCCCTGATGCGGAATGGAACCTGTGCTTCCTGCAGTAGAAGCACAAAGACTTAACCACTGGATCACCAGGGGATTCCCTCTCTATTTAATTTAATGTAATATAAAAATAATAATTTGCAATGTTTATTGCAATTAAATAATAATTAAAACTATAAGCAAATACTTAAACAGAAATAATAATTTCTATGTATTTAAGAGAAACATAGTATAGCTTAACAGTACAATTATGAAATGAAGTTGGAGAGAAAATATAATAATTAATGAAAAATATAAAGATATATTAATATATTGGAATAACTTTCTCCTTTTATTTTAAAATAAGCACTGATTCTTAGAGCTTCCGTGGTGGCTCAGATGGTAAAGAATCTGCCTGCAATGCTGGAGACCTAGGTTCAATCCCATGATCAGGAAGATCCCCTGTAGAAGGGACCACTCCAGTTTTCTTGCCTGGAGAATTTCATGGAAAGAGTACTGAGTGAGTGGCTAATACACACTGGTTCTTAAAATGCAAATTAAAACATGCCTTTGATATTAAGAAGTTTTTTCTTTTACTATTAAATTTACATTGAGAAAACTGATCTTGTTTATTTTAATGAGAAAATACTGGGTTTTCAAATATTCATTACAAAGAAATTTGTCAGGGGAGTGTATGATTTCCTTGGTTCTGCCTCTCCGCTGCAAAAAGTTGAAGTGGTAGACCAGTGTTACAGTTAAGCTTTATTTGGCAAGCAAAGGAACGTACACCCTCAAGTCATGAGGGCCGGCTGACTCCAAAGGGGAGGCTTCAATCCATTTTCAGTTCAGTTCAGTCGCTCAGTCGTGTCCTACTCTGCGACCCCATGAATCGCACCACGCCAGGCCTCCCTGTCCATCACCATCTCCCGGAGTTCACTCAGACTCACGTCCATCGAGTCTGTGTTGCCATCCAGCCATCTCATCCTCGTTCGTCCCCTTCTCCTCCTGCCCCCAATCCCTCCCAGCATCAGAGTCTTTTCCAAAGAGTCAACTCTTCGCATGAGGTGGCCAAAGTACTGGAGTTTCAGCTTTAGCATCATTCCTTCCAAAGAAATCCCAGGGCTGATCTCCTTTTCTTCCTTTTATTCCTTTGTCTCCTCCCTGCTGAGCCTGCCCTATGCAAATTGAGCTAGCCAAGAAGGAGGTGTGTTTGCTTCACCTGAAGTTCTCACTTCAGTCTGTGGGTTTTCTTTTGTTCCATTTTCCTGGGCTTTTCCCTTTCTTTGTCTTTTAGCCACCACCATTTTGGACTCCTTTTTCCCATTTTGACTACCTAACAAACTGAAAATACAGTCCATGGAACTCTCCAGGCCAGAATGGTAGCCTTTCCCTTCTCCCGGGGATCTTCTCAGCTCAGGAGTCAGACCCAGGGCTCCCACATGGCAGTCAGATTCTTTACCAGCTGAGTAGCAAGTGAAGACTAAGAATACCGGAGTAGGTAGCCTATCCCTTCCCCATCGGATCTTCCTGAACCAGGAATCAAAATGGGGTCTCCTGAATTGCATGCGGATTTTTTAACAACTGGGCTATCAGGGAAGCCCTCAATGCAAAGAAACTGAAAATAAATTTATTTGACTATTAGTTTGCCTGAGGATAAAATTTTGATCTTGCTTTTAGTATAAAAAATTTATTTTGGATTTATCTTTGGGGCTCCAAAAAAAGGTTTCAAATTAAGCTTATGTTTTTCTGCTCCTGACGTGTGAAAAACAATTAAAGCTCTACTGTTTTGCAAAGAAAATATTTCCGATTTAAGAATCTACAGACTGGTTAACTGGAGATTTAAGAAACTCCAATTAACAAAACATTTAAATGTTAATTTATTTAATTAAGTTAAAATAGCTAAAATACTATTTATATATAAAGTCCTCTTTAGAACTTACCAGTTGTTTGGAAAGAAGTAGGGAAATATCAAGCCAAAGGAAAAGCTTTAATGGAAAAAAGAAATTCTCCTCCTTAATTTTTAAAGTAGCTTATACACCTTTCTTGGCTTTCTTAGAGGTAATTTTTTTCCAATATTAAAGGAAGCTCCAAAAAAAAAAAAGAAAAAACAGGAAGTTCCAGGTCTTTATTCTTGTACTACACAGAAAACAATATAGCAGTCTAAAATATCTGAACCCCAATGTGAAGGTAATACAATAAATTTTCCGTTTTAATACATAAAACGATGATGTTGTTCACTCAGTCGTGTTCGACTCTTTGCGACCCCACGCACTGCAGCAAGCCAGGCTCCCCTGTCCATTACCATCAACCAGAACTTGCTCAAACTCATATTTGTTGAGTCAATGATGCCCCACAACCACCTCATTCTCTGTCGTCCCCTTCTCCTCTTGCCTTCAATATTTCCCAGAATCAGGGTCTTTTCCAGTGAGTCGGCTCTTCACAATTAGACAGGCAAAGTATTGGAGAGTCAGCTTCAGCATCAGCCCTCCCAATGAATATTCAGGACCGATTTCCTTTAGATTTGACTGTTTGATCTCCTTGCAGTCCAAGGGACTCAAGAGTCTTCTCCAACACCACAGTGCAAAAGTATCAATTCTTCGGCACTCAGCCTTCTTTGTGGTCAAACTCTCACATCCACACAAAGCCATATGTGGTCTTAATTTAGCTAATAATCATCGTTTTTTACATTGTGCTTTCTCCCACATCTACATCCTATGACTCAATCATACCAAAACCCATTTTGTTCTCAGTATATTTCGTATTATGTTTCTCTACTGTTTCTGAAAATAAAGAGCAAACTTGTTTCCACATTTATCCCAAGTAAAGTTCCAAAAGTTTAACATGGTTTGTCTGGATGCAGAGTTCATGAATGAGCATGAGGTGTACCATGAATGTCCTAAAACTATAAATGTAAAATTTTGCCTATATGCATATGCTTTTCTCCAGAAAATTTTCTTAGGATTCTTTAAGTTGTTAAAGAGGTTCAAACACACAAAATTATTATCACTAACCTTATTATAGCTAGTCCCAATGTCTCTATAATATATAGTAAACACATTTCAGATTAATACATACATTTAATATTCACCATATTATTCCCAGATCAGATATATTACATGATGCATGAGAATGCTTAATAACTATTTTCTGAATGTTTGAACAAATAAGAAAATTCTGGGAAATCATTTGGAGGCTGCAGCATAACGAGATCAACTTGATAACTCAAGAATACTCAGCCAGTAAGTGTCAAGTGAGAAATGAACCTCTTTTCTGTCTGATAGCATTTCTAAGTGGGAATGTTTAAACTTCCAAACTACCAAAAGACGTATTTGGAGCATCAACTTTTCTACTATGTTGCTTCCACAAAGTAATATTCTCTGGCCTGTAACTATTTGACTGCCTGAGTTAGCTGCTCCCTTTACCTCTGCAAAACTTCATCATAACAATTAATGTTACATATTGCAATTTGCAGTGATGTGCTGGCAACAAATCTCTGCAAATGTTTAGGACCCCAGGGTCCAAACACTCTTGCGGAAGCTGTCTTGTAGGTGCCAGAAAGTCGAACATGACTGGTTCACACCAGCTGCTAGAAGCTGGTGCCACCATATAAATGTGTGTGTTTAAGTTTCAACAATGATGGAATGCTTATTTTGTCCACAGTGGATGGGTCTTAATTGGACAAGAGTTTTAAAAAGTAAACTGTGATGCATGATATATGTTTCTGACATTTTAAGCAAGGACAAATAGTCAGATTTCCAGTTCAGTTCAGTCACTCAGTCATATCCGACTCTTTGCAACCCCATGTACTACAGCACGCAAGGCTTCGTTGTCCATCACTGACTCCCGGAGCTTGCTCAAACTCATGTCCATCGAGTCACTGATGTCATCCAGCCATCTCATCTTCTGTCATCCCTTTATCTTTCTGCCCTCAATCTTTTGCAGCATTGGGATCTTTTCTAAGGAATCAACTCTTCACATCAGGTGGCCAAACTATTGAAGTTTCAGCTTCAGCATCAGTCTTGCCAATGAATATTCAAGACCGATTTCCTTTAGTATTGACGGGTTGGACCTCCTTGCAGTCCAAGAGACTCTGAATAGTCTTCTCCAACATCACAGTGCAAAAGCATCAGTTCTTCTGAGCTCAGCTTTCTTTACAGTACAACTTTCACATACATACATGACTACCAGAAAAACTATAATTTTACTAGACAGAGCTTTGTTGGCAAAGTAATATCTCTACTTTTCAATATGCTGTCTAGGTTGTTCATAGCTTTTCTTCCAAGGAGGAAGGGTCTTCTAATATCATGGCTGCAGTCACCATCTGCAGTGATTTTGGAGGCCAAGAAAATTAAGTCAGCCATTGTTTCCATTGTTTCGCCATCTATTGGCCATAAAGGAATTGGACTGAAAGCCATGATCTTAGTTTTCTGAATGTTGAGTTTTAAGCCAACTTTTTCACTCTCTTCTTTCACTTTCATCAAGAGGCTCTTTAGTTCTTTGCTTTCTGCCATAAGGGTGGTGTCATCTGCATATCTGAGGTTATTGATACTTCTCCCAGCAATCTTGATCCCAGCTAGTGCTACTTCCAGCTCAGCATTTCATGTAATGTACTTTGCATATAAGTTAAATCAGCAGGATGACAATATAGAGCCTTGACATACTTCTTTCCCAATTTGGAACCATTTTGATATTCCATGTCTAGTTCTAGCTATTGCTTCTTCAATTTCCTAAGGAAGCAGGTACGGTGGTCTGGTATTCCCATCTCTTTAAGAATTTTCCACAGTTTGTTGTGAACCACACAGTCGAAGGCTTAGGCATAATCAATAAAGCAGAAGTAGGTGTTTTTCTGGAACTCTCTTGCTTTTTCTATGATTCAGTGGATGTTTGCAATTTGCTCTCTGGATCCTCTGACTTTTCTAAATCCAATTTGAACATCTTGAAGTTCACAATTCACACACTGTTGAAGCCTGGCATAGAGAATTTGGAGCATTACTTTACTAGTGTGTTATATGAGTGCAATTGTGCAGTAGTTTGAACATTCTTTGGCATTGCCTTTCTTGGGGATTGGAATGAAAATTGAACTTTTCCAGTCCTGAGGCCACTGCAGTTTTCCAAATTTGCTGGCATATTGAGTGCAGCACTTTCACAGCATCATCTTTTATGATTTGAACCAGCTCAACTAGAATTTGATCACCTCCTCTAGCTTTGTTCATAGTGATGCTTCCTAAGGCCCACTTGGCTTCACATTCCAGGATGTCTGGCTCTAGTTGAGTGATCACTCCTTTGTTGTTGTAGTTATCTGAGTCATGAAGATCTTTTTTTGTATAGCTCTACTGTGTATCATTGTCACTTCTTAATGTTTTCTGGTTGTGTTAGGTCCATACAATTTCTGTCCTTTATTGTGCCCACCTTTGCTTGAAATGTTCCCTTGGTTTCTCTAATTTTCTTGACGAGATCTCTAGTCATTTGCATTCTTTCATTTTCCTCTATTTCTTTGCATTGATCACAGAGGAATTCTTTCTTAGATGTCCTTTCTTTTCTTGGGAACTCTGCATTAAAATGAATATATCTTTCCTTTTCTCCTTTGCCTTCAACTTCTCTTCTTTTCTCAGTTATTTCTAATGTCCTCCTCAGATAGCCATTTTGCCTTTTTGTATTTCTTTTTATTGAGGACGGTGTTCATCACTGCCTCCTGCACAATGTCACGAACTTCTGTCCATAGTCCTTCAGGTATAGCAAGAGCAAACAGAAAGGTATGTAGCAAGACTTAGTTTTTTAAAATAGGGTTTGTGCGGAACATCTGAATGCAGAGTTCCAAAGAACAGGAAGGAGAGATAAGAAAGCCTTCCTCAGTGATCAATGCAAAGAAATAGAGGAAAATGCAAAGAGAGAGGAAAACAACAGAATTGGAAAGACTAGAGATCTCTTCAAGAAAATTAGAGATACCAAGGGAACATTTCAGGCAAAGATGGGCTCAATAAAGGACAGAAATGGTATGGACCTAACAGAAGCAGAAGATATTAAGAAGAGGTGGCAAGAATACACAGAAGAACTGTACAAGAAAGATCTTCATGACCAAGATAATCACGATGATGTGATCACTCACCTAGAGCCAGACATCTTGGAATGTGAAGTCAAGTGGACCTTAGAAAGCATCACTACAAACAAAGCTAGCAGAGGTGATGGAATTCCAGTTGAGCTATTTCAAATCCTGAAAGATGATGCTGTGAAAGTGTTATACTCAATATGCCAGCAAATTTGGACAACTCAGCAGTGGCCACAGGACTGGAAAAGTCCATTGTCATTCCAATTCCAAAGAAAGGCAATGCCAAAGAATGCTCAAACTACCACACAATTGCACTAATTTCACATGCTAGTAAAGTAATGCTCAAAATTCTCCAAGCCAGGCTTCAGCAATACGTGAACCGTGAATTCCCTGATGTTCAACCTGGTTTTAGAAAAGGCAGAGAAATGAGAGATCAAATTGCCAACATCCACTGGATCATCAAAAAAGCAAGAGGTTCCAGAAAAACATCTATTTCTGTTTTATTAATTATGCCAAAGCCTTTGACTGTGTGGATTACAATAAACTGTGGAAAATTCTGAAAGAGACAGGAATACCAGACCACCTGACCTGCCTCTTCAGAAACCTGTATGCAGGTCAGGAAGCAACAGTTAGAATGGGACATGGAACAACAAACTGGTTCCAAATAGGAAAAGGTGTACGTCAAGGCTGTATATTGTCATCCTACTTATTTAACTTATACGCAGAGTACATCACGAGAAACGCTGGGCTAGAAAAAGCACAAGTTGGAATCAGGATTGCTGGGAGAAATCTCAATAACCTCAGATATGCAGATGACACCACGCTTATGGCAGAAAGTGAAGAGGAACTAAAAAGCTTCTTGCTGAAAGTAAAAGAGGAGAGTGAAAAAGTTGGCTTAAAGCTCAACATTCAGAAAACTAAAATCATGGCATCTGGTCCCACCACTTCATGAGAAATATGTGGGGAAACAGTTGAAACAGTTTCAGACTTTATTTATCAGGGGGCCCCAAAATCACTGCAAATGGTGATTGCAGCCATGAAATTAAAAGCTGCTTATTCCTTGGAAGGAAAGTTATGACCAAACTAGATAGCATATTAAAAAGCAGAGACATTACTTGCCAACAAAGGTCATCTAGTCAACGCTATGGTTTTTCCTGTGGTCATGTATGGATGTGAGAATTGGACTGCGAAGAAGGCTAAGAGCCAAAGAACTGATGCTTTTGAACTGTGGTGTTGGAGAAGACTCCTGAGAGTCCCTTGGACTGCAAGGAGATCCAACCAGTCCATCCTAAAGGAGATCAGCCTTGGGTGTTCATTGGAAGGACTGATGCTAAAGCTGAAACTCCAATACTTCGGCCACCTCATGCGAAGAGTTGACTGATTGGAAAAGACCCTGATGCTGGGAGGGAATGGGGGCAGGAGGAGAAAGGGACAATAGAGGATGAGATGGCTGGATGGCATCACCGACTAGGTGAACATGAGTTTGAGTGAACTCCGGGAGTTGGTGATGGACATGGAGGCCTGGCGTCCTGTTTTTCATGGGGTCACAAAGAGTCGTACACAACTGAGGGACTGAACTGAGCTGATCTTGTGTGGAGCATAGACATAATTCTAAAGATATTCCAAGATTCCAGCTCCTGACTATTGAATCAAACACAACTCTAGACACTGCTGTGAAAGGATTTGAACATGACAAGATTAGATGACATTTAAAAAGATTATCTTCTGGATTATCTAGATTGGCCCCAAGATAACACAGGGACATGCAAAAGCAGAATAGGAAAGCAGAAGCATCAGATAACTAAAAATCATAAGAAGAAATTGATTGGTCATTGCGTATCTTGAACATGAACTAGCAAGTGATGCAGCTGTCTTCTAGAAGTTAACAGTGCTGCTCTTCCAATGGCTGACAAGGAAACAGAGGTCTCAGTCCGCCAGCCTCATGAAACTGAATTTTTCCAACACCTCAATGAAATTAGAAGTGTCTTCTCCCCAAGATGTTTAGATAAGAGCCCAAGTTGATTGCCACCAGACTCCTGACCCACAGCACTATTGGACACCAAATAAACGTTCTAAACGATGGAAAGTAGAGTAACTGTTGCAATAGTAAAAGTAAAAGAAACAAAAACTAATGCAGTGAATAGAGAGAAATAAGATTTAGAGCAATGACTTTGAAAGTGGTTTAGAGAATTGGTGGGGAAAAATCCCAGAGTATATCCCTGGAGTTTGCTAAGGCTGGCAGTGCAAGACTTTAGCAGCAGGAGGAGCAGAAGCACATGGAATCAAATTCCCTTTCCTTCGAGGAGGTAGCAATGCCTATCATTACAGATAAGGCTGAGGAATAATATTCTGGATGCAATAAAAATTAGTCTTTTGCTTTTACCAACTTAGCATGCTGCACCTTTTCACCAACTCACTTCCCTTCTTTAGAAAAACTACTTAAACTCTACTTTTAGTTTTCACTTGCAAATTACAGTTACTTTTCTACAAGCTTGTTTAAGAAATGGCTATTAAAATTTGTTCTGAGTCCACCTTTCATAGACTGTAACTAAATAAAGGAACATATAACCAATAAAACAATGTACATAATGAGAAATCCTGAAAACAATTACCTTAAAATTTAGAATGAATGAAGAAGGAGTGTTTGTCTTCTGGTCTGATGTTTTAAAATGTAAGCTTAATTAGATTTTGAATTACCAATATGAGTCTTGTGTTTTGATGCAGATAAATGTAAGTAAGAATTTTTTATATAAACACACATACACATATTTCAAACTTTTAAAAAATGAGGGAAGGATCTTATATAGATTAAAATATATCACTGACCTGACACCTGCAATTACTTTGCAGTGAATAAAACTTTTATATTTCAATTAGAATTGTTAAAATGGAAATATAACCAGGAAAGATTGCACACTAAAGTGTAAACCAGCTATTTTTCAGAAAAATGCATTCATTAAGTAGATTGGAGATGAATTATCACAGAAGCAAAATACCAGGTAGTTCTAGTAAGCAATATTCTATCTCCTTGGAACATATATTCATAAATATATTTCAGCTAAAAACTCACAAGTTGTGATGAAGATTTTTACACATCCTGACTATTGAAGAGCCTGAAAAAGAAGTATTAGATTTAGTTCCTATCCTCAATAATGTTGCAATTTAAGTAAAGAGAAATAACTAATGCATAGGAGATAATTAGCAAGGAATGAAAAATAGTATAAATTTATGTGATAAATATAGAACCAACTTTTAGTTCTAATATGCAGTTCCACTTTCTCTTTATCTCAAGAACTAATATATATCACCTTTGAAGAAAACAAAACAAAAAAACTCAGCAAGTAACCAAAAGGGAGAGTGTGTATATAATTCTTAAAATATTAAGTAAAATAACTTCTTGTTGATTCTTTTTGCTGTTTTTATGAATCTGAGTCTCTTCCATTAGGGACTGGAATCACAGTAATTGCTATTTTTCTCTGTACCATCTTGTTCTGATTGTTCATGTGGGTTTTCTGGCTTCTGTTTATATAAATTTTACTCTGTCTGAGAAAAGAAGGGTTTCATTACTGAAAAGAAGCCATGTAATCATTAGGTTCTCAAATAAAGACTGTTCAACTTTTTCCCTGTATTTTCAACCAATTAATCAGTTTCTCCTCAAAGACAGAAGCCTTCATTATTCACATATTATTAGAGCAGGTAGAATTCTAATGTGATTCTGGAAAGGAACCCATGCTTGTCTTTCAGATTTGACAAATGTATAGTGGGCTCTGATGCTAATTATATGAATCAAAGCTACTGGCAACAGTTTTTCTTTTAGTTTTTGCTCCACAAAATGATGCACAATTGATAGAGTAATATTCATTTTGATATGACAAGAATAAAATATCTCTAACAATATTTGTTAGTTTTCTACTATAAAAACAAACAAAGAAAAAACCTAGTAGCTGTCATCCTTGCTTCATGACCTTTCTTCTATCTAGCTATTTAATACTTTTAAAAAATATAATTCAAGGATTGGCTCTATCAAGGAGAAGAGGCATTTATTTATATTCCTATTTTGGTCTGATTACATTTTAATTGCCCCCCTTCCAATTCCCAGTTTACTATGAAATCTATGTATCATAAATTGGAGTCTCATTTAGTGTTCTCTCTAGGAAAAACATATGCTGACCAGAGGAACTGTGTGGTTGTCCCATTGGTGACTGTAGTTCTTATTAAAACTCCCTTAATTAGCTTTCTGGCACACAAGTCATCTTATCTTGAACTGGTGCAAGATATCACTGTCAAGATTATTCAATCTTGGGAATTGGAATCATCATAGTTTGATACCATAAATGTAAAAAACGTATTTGAATGTATTAATAAGAATTTAACCCCTCTTGTCACATGGAAAGATAACACCCTTCTGATGGGCCACTATTTCCTTGACGTCACATTTGAATAAATAAATAAATAAATAAATAAATAAATAAAGACTTGTTTTATTCCCTAAGCCTGTATCTTCCCAATCTCTGCTTCAGGAAAATTATAGTCATTTTGTTTAGATGCTTAAGGTAGAAATAATAGTTAACTCGATTCCTTTATTTCATTTAAACTATACCCATTTATTATAATTGATTCTGCCAATCATTACTTTGTAATTTTGCATTGATTTGTCCATGTATGCTCATTTTTATTGACATTGTGCTCATCCAAAACATAAGCATCTCTCAGTTGAAGAGTGTAACTTCTGTCTTTACAAACATTCACTTTTATTCTTTATGCAGTTCTGAATATTCTTTTAAAAATGTATAATTCAAATGGGACGTTTCTGTTGAAGAAATTGTTTGAGGATTTTTTAACCTGTATTCTTGAGAGATATTTGTCTGTAGTTGGCTTTTTCTGGATAATTTCTGTCTGGTTTTGATATTAGGATAATGCTGACCTGTTAAAATAAATTATGAAGTATTCTCTCTGAAAAGACCTTAAAAGAGATTATAGAAAGTTGGCTTCATTTCTTCCTTAAATGTTTGGTAGGCCAGGCACCAGTGAAGCCATATGAGCTTGGTACTTTCTGTTTTGGAAGGTTATTTACTAGGTGCATACTAAGTTGCTTCAGTCGTGTCTGACTCTGTGCAACTCTAAGGACTGCAGCCTGCTAGGCTCCCCCGGGATTGTTCTGGGATTCTCCAGGCAAGAATACGGGAGTGGGTTGCCATGCCCTCCTCCAGGGTATCTTTCCAAACAAGGGATCAAACCCATGTCTCTTATGTCTCCTGCATTGGCAGGGGGGTTCTTTACCAGTGGTACCACCTGGGAACCCCTAGTTTTTCAATTTTTAGTAGATTTAGAACTATTCAGCGTATCTAGTTCTTCTTCTTTTAGCTTTGGCAAACTGAATCTTTCAAAAAAAAAAAAAAAACGGGTCCATTTCACCTAAATTATCATATGTGAAGATAAAGTTGTTCATAGTATCCTTTTGTTTCTCTCTTACTACCCTTGCTTGGAGAATCCCATGGACAGAAGAGCCTGGTAGGCTACAGTACATGGGGTTGCACGGAGTTGGACACGACTGAGCAACTTCACTATTTTCCATGGAATGTTCACTGATATACCCTTTTTCACATCTGATATTAATAATTTGTATACTTTCTCTTTTTTATTAGTTAGCCTGTTCAGGAGTTTATCAAATTTATTAATTTTTTCAAAGAACTAGCTTTTGATTTTGTTGATTTTCTCTCTTGACTTCCTGTTCTCAAATTCAAATTCATTATTTCAACTCTGATTTTTATTATTTCCTTTCTTCTGCTTAGTTTGGTTGCAATTTACTCTCCTCCCCACCCCCCCACCCCCCCACCCCGCCACCTCCCCGCCGCTTTCTGAAAGTGCAGTGCTGGGGTCCAGCCCTGGTGGATCCAGGGAATTCGAAGCGGAGACAGCGTTGACATCTGAGGAATTGATTGCTTAATTAAAGATATGGAGGGAGATTAGAAAGAAATAGTTTAGTAGGAAAATAAGTAGAGAAAAAGAGGCTGAATAACTTGGTTTACATGGAAAACCAATAAAACTCAAAGACAAGGAGTTTGCACCATCTACATAGGCCACTGGCGCCCGCTTGAATAGTGGAGGGTGCCCCGCCTTGGGCTCCCTCTCGTGTGGGTCTTAGAAGGCAGGGCCAGTAAGTATACATGGTGAGCCTCCACGCTCCAGATGGGAATTCAGCCAGAAAAGAAGAGAACAAGAAAAGACCACACGGGGGAAACCAGTCTTTCCAGGAACAGGTCCATTTCTTTATTTTCCTGGTCCACTTTTATACTTTTAGTTATACATAGAGATAAATGTAAGAAACAGAGTCATACAGGATCAGCTGCTCCGACCCTTATGAGCATATCTTTGTTCTTACAAGGGTCTTACATTTGTTCACAATAACTTATGGTCTGGAGACCGATTAAAATTTTATGGCAACACCTTTCTTTCTATCTATAAAGGTTAATTGATCAGAAATTTGTTTCCCCTTTAGATCTATTTAGTCTTAAGATAGTGATAAAGTTACATTTTTACATAGCAAGGACACAATGATTTATAACAAAGAAAGAGGAGTACAGTGATCTACAACAAAAGAGAAAATTCATTAACACAAAAAGTCTAGTATTGCGAACATCAAAACTACTATATTTCCTTTTCTACATTCCAATTACATTGATTAACATACTCCCAGGTGCCTAATGATATGGAGGCCTGGCGGCAACCATTGACTCAACAATGAGAAAGTTCAGTTCAGTTCAGCTGCTAGTCATGTCCGACTCTTTGAGATCCCTTGAATCGCAGCACACCAGGCCTCCCTGTCCATCACCAACTCCCGGAGTTCACTCAGACTCACTTTCATCGAGTCAGTGATGCCATCCAGCCATCTCATCCTCTGTCGTCCTCTTCTCCTCCTGCCCCCAATCCCTCACAGCATCAGAGCCTTTTCCAATGAGTCAACCCTTCGCATGAGGTGGCCGGAGTACTGGAATTTCAGCTTTAGCATCATTCCTTCCAAGGAAATCCCAGGGCTGATCTCCTTCAGAATGGACTGGTTGGATCTCCTTGCAGTCCAAGGGACTCTCAAGAGTCTTCTCCAACACCACAGTTCAAAAGCATCAATTCTTCGGCACTCAGCCTTCTTCACAGTCCAACTCTCACATCCATACATGAAGACAGGAAAAACCATAGCCTTGACTAGACAGACCTTAGTCGTCAAAGTAATATCTCTGCTTTTGAATAAGCTATCTAGATTGGTCATAACTTTCCTTCCAAGGAGTAAGCGTCTTTTAATTTCGTGGCTGCCGTCACCATCTCCAGTGATTTTGGAGCCCCAAAAATAAAGTCTGACACTGTTTCCACTGTTTCCCCATCTATTTCCCATGAAGTGATGGGACTGGATGCCATGATCTTCATCTTCTGAATGTTGAGCTTTAAACCAACTTTTTCACTCTCCTCTTTCACTTTCATCAATATGCTTTTTAGTTCATCTTCACTTTCTGCCATAAGGATGGTGGCATCTGCATATCTGAGGTTATTGATATTTTTCCCAGAAACCTTGATTCCAACTTGTGTTTCTTTCAGTCCAGCATTTCTCATGATGTACTCTGAATCTAAGTTAAATATACAGCCTTCATGTACTTCTTTTCCTATTTGGAATCAGTCTGCTGTTCCATGTCCAGTTTTAACTGTTGTTTCCTGACCTGCATACAGATTTTTCAAGAGGCAGGTCAGGTAGTCGGTCTGATATTCCGATCTCTCTCAGAATTTTCCACAGTTTATTGTGATCCACACAGTCAAAGGCTTTGGCATAGTCAATAAAGTAGAAATAGATGTTCTTCTGGAACTCTCCTGCTTTTTCCATGATGCAGCAGATGTTGGCAATTTGATCTCTGGTTCCTCTGCCTTTTCTAAAGCCAGCTTTAACATCAGGAAGTTCACAGTTCACGTATTGCTGAAGCCTGGCTTGGAGAATTTTGAGAATTACTTTACTAGCATGTAAGATGAGTGCAATTGTGCGGTAGTTTGAGCATTCTTTGGCATTGCCTATTTTTGGGATTGGAATGAAAACTGACCTTTTCCAGTCCTGTGGCCCCTACTGAGTTTTCCAAATTTGCTGGCATATTGAGTGCAGATATTTCACAGCAACATCTTTCAGGATTTGAAATAGCTCAACTGGAATGCCATCACCTCCACTAGCTTTGTTCATAGTGATGCTTTCTGAGGCCCACTTGACTTCACATTCTAGGATGTCTGGCTCTAGATGAATGATCACACCATCGTGATTATCCAGGTCGTGAAGTTCTTTTTTGTACTGTTCTTCTGTGTATTCTTGCCACCTCTTCTCAATATCTTCTGCTTCCATTAGGTCCATACCATTTCTGTCCTTTATCGAGCCCGTCTTTGCATGAAATGTTCCCTTGGTATTCCTAATTTTCTTGAAGAGATCTCTACTCTTTCCCATTCTGTTGTTTTCCTCTATTTCTTTGCACTGATCACTGAAGAAGGCTTTCTTATTTCTCCTTGCTATTCTTTGGAACTCTGCATTCAGATGCTTATATCTTTCCTTTTCTCCTTTGCTTTTCACTTCTCTTCTTTTTACAGCTATTTGTAAGGCCTCCTCAGACAGCCATTTTGCTTTTTTGCATTTCTTTTCCATGGAGATGGTCTTGATCCCTGTCTCCTGTACAATGTCACGAACCTCATTTCATGGTTCATCAGGCACTCTATCTATCAGATCTAGGCTTTTAAATCTATTTCTCACTTCCACTGTATAATCATAAAGGATTTGATTTAGGTCATACCTAAAGGTTCTAGCGGTTTTCCCTACTGTCTTCAATTTAAGTCTGAATTTGACATTAAGGAATTCATGATCTGAGCCACAGTCAGCTCCCGGTCTTGTTTTTGTTGAGTGTATAGAGCTTCTCCATCTTTGGCTGCAAAGAATATAATCAATCTGTTTTCAGTGTTGACCATTTGGTGATGTCCATGTGTAGAGACTTCTCTTGTGTTGTTGGAAGAGGGTGTTTGCTATGACCAATGCATTTCTTGACAAAACTCTATTAGTCTTTGCCCTGCTTATTTCACATTCAAAAGCCAAATTTTCCTGTTACTCCAGGTGTTTCTTGACTTCCTACTTTTGCATTCCAGTCTCCTATAATGAAAAGGACATCTTTTTGGGGTGTTAGTTCTAAAAGGTCTTGTAGGTCTTCTTAGAATGGTTCAACTTCAGCTTCTTCAGTGTTACTTGTTGGGGCATAGACTTGGATTACCATGATATTGAATGGTTTGCCTTTGAAATTAACAGAGATCATTCTGTCGTTTTTGAGATTGCATCCAAGCACTCCATTTTGGACTCTTTTGTTGACTATGATGACTACTCCATTTCTTCTAAGGATTCCTGACCTTAGTAGTAGATATAATGGTTATCTGAGTTAATTTCACCCATCCCAGTCCATTTTAGTTCATTGATTCCTAGAATGTCGATGTTCAATCTTGCCATCTCTTGTTTGACCACTTCCAATTTGCCTTGATTCATGGACCTGACATTCCAGGTTCCTATGCAATATTGCTCTTTACAGCATCACACCTTACTTCTATCACCAGTCACATCCACAGCTGGGTATTGTTTTTGCTTTGGCTCCATCCCCTCATTCTTTCAGGAGTTATTTCTCCACTGATTTCCAGTAGCATATTGGGCACCTACTGACCTGGGGTGTTCCTCCTTTGGTATCCTATCATTTTGCCTTTTCATACTGTTCATGGGGTTCTCAAGGCAAGAACAATGAAGTGGTTTGCCATACCCTTCTCCAGTGGACCACATTCTGTCAGACCTCTCCACCATGACCTGCCAGTCTTGGGTTGCCCTGCGGGCATGGCTTAGTTTCATTGAGTTAGACAAGGCTGTGTTCCTAGTGTGATTAGATTGACTAGTTTTCTCTGAGTATGGTTTCAGTGTGTCTGTTCTCTGATGCCCTCTTGCAACACCTACCATCTTACTTGGGTTTCTCTTACCTTGGGCGTGGGGTATCTCTTCACGGCTGCTCTAGCAAAGCGCAACTGCTGCTCCTTACCTTGGATGAAGGGTATCTCCTTACCGCTGCCCTTCCTGACCTTCAACGTGGGATTGCTCCTCCAGGCCTTCCTGCACCTGTGCAGCCACTGTTCCTTGAAAGTGGGGTTGCTCCTCCTGGCCGTCTCTCCCCTGCCCCAACCGGCCTCAGATGCAGGGTTGCTCCTCCTGGCCGTTCCTGCGACTTTCAAAATACTCCAAACTCTCTGTGCTGTTTATGGTTGAGAGGTAGTAATCAATCATGTATGTAGCAGCAAGAGTGTGGATAATCCTGTCACATAAGCTAGTCTGCCAGCTGAGAGGTTTGACCTGAAACATCCTTGTCACACCCAGGAGATTTATTATCTGGAGTCCTAAATTAACTCTTTTACAGAGGTGGTGGGGGATAGCCCTCATAAAGTCAGAGGTGTAGGTGAAAGTATAAAGCAGTAAAGTAGACAGACTGTGGTTTTGGGAGTAGATGCTCGGGAACAAGGGGTCTCCTGAGGCTCGATCCTGCCTTTGCATATGCCGAGTCCCCTTCCTCATAACCTTTGCCATGGGCAGAGTTCCTCACGCTGGCTCCTGGCATAGCAGCAACTTAAATTATCAATTTTAAACCTTTTTCTTTTCTAGTATATTCATCCAAAGCTATGAAACAAATCGCCAGTCCAGGTTTGATGCATGATACTGGATGCTTCGGGCTGGTGCACTGAGATGACCCAGAGGGATGGTATGGGGAGGGAGGAGGGAGGGGGGTTCAGAACGGGGAACACGTGTATTCCTGTGGTGGATTCATGTTGATGTATGGCAAAACCAATACAATATTGTAAAGCAATTAACCTCCAATTAAAATAAATAAATTTATATTAAAAAAATAAAAAATCCTCTAAGCACCACTTTCTTTTGCTGTTCAGTCACTAAATTGTGTCCAACTCTGTGAACCTATCTTCCTTCCCTATCTTTCACTGTCTCTCAGAGTTTGCTCAGACTCATGTTTATTGAGTTGATGATGCCATCCAACCATCTCATCCTCTGTCGAACCCCTTCTCCTCCTACCCTGAATCTTTCCCAGTTCAGGGTCTTTTTTAATGAGTCGGCTCTTCTCATCAGATGGCGAAAGTATTTAAGCTTCAGTTTCAGCATCAGTCTTTCTAATGAATATATAGGGTTGATTTATTTTAGGATTGCCTGGAATGATCTCTCTGCTAGCCAAGGGACTCTCAAGAGTCTTCTCCAGCACCATGATTTGAAAGCATCAATTCTTCTGTACTCAGCTTACTTTGTGGTCCAACTCTCATATCAGTATATGACTACTGGAAAAAGCCATAGCTTTGACTATACAGATCTTTGTCGGCAAAGTAATGTCTCTACTTTTTAATACATTGTCTGGGTTTGTTAAAGCTTTTCTTCCAAGGAGCAAGTGTGTTTTAATTTCATGGCTGTAGTAATCATCCACAGTGATTTTGGAGCCCAGGAATATAAAATCTTTCTTTATTTTCCCTTCTTTTCCATTTATTTACTATGAAGTGATGGGACTGGATGTCATGATCTTAGTTTTTTGAATGCTGAGTTTTAAGCCAGCTTTTACACTCTCCTATTTCACTCGCATCAAGAAGCTCTTTAGTTCCTCTTCACATTCTGCCATTTGAGTGGTATCATTTGAACAGCTGGGCTTCCCTGATGGCTCAGTTGGTAAAGAATCTACCTGCAACATGGGAGACCTGGGTTTGATCCCTAGGTTGGGATGATCCCTATTTAGAAGTGTGATTCTTTGGGTTGGAGCTTTTCAGTTATTCTTTTGTTATGAATTTCTTAGATTAATCCCACTGTGCTCTGAAAACAGATGTTGCATGATTTCTACTCTTTTAAGTTTGTTAAACTTTGTTTTATGTTCCAGAGTGTGGTCTATCCAGTGAATGTTCCCTGTGGGTTTTAGAAGAGGATTTATTTTGTTGTTATTGCATAGAGTAATTTATAGATGTCAATTATATCCAATTGATGGATGGTATTGTTGAGTTCAACTATGTGTTTACTGATTTTCTACCCCCTTGATAGTTCCATTTCAATAATAGGATGATAAAGTCTCTAGATTTGATAATGAATTCATCTGTTTCTCTTTGCAATTCTATCAGTCTTTGCCTCACATGCTCTTATTTGGGTTATGAACACATTAAGAATTGTTATGGATTCTTGCATAATTGACATTGTTATTAATGGTGTCCTTTCTTGTTCCTTAAAACTTTTTCTACTTTGAAATCTGCTCTGTATGGAAATATTTACTCCCATTTTCTTTCAGTTAGTATTAGCATGATCTATTTTCTCCATTTTCTTATTCTATATGTGTCTTTACATTTAAAATGTTTTTTTTTTTTGTAGACAACATGTAATTGGATAATGTGTTTTTTGTGCAGTATGCTAATTAACCCACAAAAGCTTTCATTCATTTTAGTTACACTGGTTTTATTCGGTAGTATTTTCTTTTGACTCTTCCTTAGGTTCTTCATATTTCTACTGAAAATAACCAATTACCCTACTCATCCTATTTGGATTGTACTTTGAGGTAAGATAAGGATAGCTAAACATTAAATATATAGAAAAGTATTATTTGAGAAATTTATAATTAGAAGATGATATCACCATTGATCAGCTTCAAACTAACTAAAATTGATGATATTCACAAAGATGGGCTTGCCTTCATGCAAAACAGTGTGATGTATGTGATGTATTATAAATCCTATTGATTAGTCTTAACAACATGATTGGAACCTGGGTTTAATCAATCTTTATTTCTGATTTCTAGTTTATATGACATACAGTCTCTAGAGCAAAATATTCAATGATATGAGTATGAATCACCCAGATAAATATAGACTGTTGGGATATTTAATAAAATAGGACACACTTTTTTCTAAAAATTAATAGCAAGGAAACAAACAAATAAGGAAACCTAACAAGGAAGAGTTAATAGTATAATAACCACAATGGGAATATTGTGATTTTAAGACCTTTATTTACTCCTAATTCAAATAACCTATCTATAAAAGATAATTTTCCAAATATCAAAAATATGAATGTAGACTTGGTATGATGCTGTCATAATCATGACCATATGATCATATAATATCATGATCCCTTTGATATTAGGGGATTTAAAAAATTTTTATTTATTTACTTGGCTCTATTGGGTCTTAGTTGTGGCATGTGGGATCTTTAGTTGCAGTATGGGGGATTTGGCTCCCTGACCAAGGATCTAACCTTGTCCCCCTGCATTGAGAGTGGGGTGTCTTAACCACTGAACTGTCAGGGAAATACCTAAAGGATTATTGGTGAAACAATACTCTGGGTGAAATAGTTAAATTGTACTTAGACAAGAAATGATCCTTGATTTTTAGAAAAGCCTAAGGAAATATTTATGAATAAAATAAATTTTGAGGGATTTCATTTTAAATTACTGCATCAGTCCAGAGAAAAAGAACAAGATATGTGAAATGTGTGCCAAAATACTAATTATTAAATGTGGATGATTTTAGTATATTGTATTGTTTTTCCTTATGTTTTTTAAGCCTGAAAATTTTCATAATTAGTTTTTGAAAATTACAAAAAAGTTGGTTATGTCCAATTAATTTTACAAATTTTGATGAGTCAAAATCTGTAGTGAAAAAAATCTTAATACTCCAATAATTAGGTTTGAAGGTGAATTTATTTCTTCAAATTTCCTTCAGTTTCACCCATCGTTTCTTTGTTTCTGTAAATGAACGTAAATGATCAACATATGGAGGCAGAATCTTCCCTAAGACTATTCGGAAGCAGGGCTTGGACAGCAAGGAGATCCAACCAGTCCACCCTAAAGAAATCAGTCCTGAATATTCTTTGGAAGGACTGATGCTAAAGCTGAAACTCCAATACTTTGGCCACCTGATGTGAAGAACTGACTCATTGGAGAAGACACTGATGCTGGGAAAGATCAGAGGCAGGAGAAGGGAAAGACAGAGGATGAGATGGTTGGATGGCATCATTGACTCAACAGACATGAGTCCAGTAGGCTCTGGGAGTTGGTGATAGACAGGGAGGCCTGGCATGCTGCATTCCATTCCAACTCAAAGAGTTGGACACGACTGAGCGGCTGAACTGACTGACTGACTCCACATCTGTGATTGATAATTATATAGCAGATACTTGGAGCTAAAATTGTATGCACATTATCCTTTTATGAAACCTTATTTCTATAAAATTCTCAGAATAAAATATTGTACAGATCACTATTAAAAATCGTAACCTGGATCCTATGAATTTATATTTATAAGCTAGGTTCAACAGTGCATGAACTGAGAACTTCCAGATGCTCAAGTTGGATTTAGAAAAGGAAGAGGAAAAAAAAAAGGGGGGGGGAAGAAAAGGAAGAGGAACCAAAGATAAAATTGCCAATATCTGTTGGCTCTTAGAAAAAGCAAAAGAATTCCAGAAAAACATCTACTTCTGCTTCGTTGACTATACTATAGCCTTTAGTTATGTAAGTCACAGAAAACTGTAGGAAAATTCTTAAAAAAGTGGGAATACCAGACCACCTCACCTGCCTCCTGAGAAATCTGTATGCAGGTCAAGAAACAACAGTTAGAGTCAGACATGGAACAAAGGACACGTTCAAAATTGGGAAAGGAGTGCTTCAAGGCTGTATATTGTCATCCTACTTATTTAACTTATATACAGAACATATCATGACAGATGCCAGATTGGATAAAACACAAGCTGGAATCAAGATTGCTGGCAGAAATATCAATAACCTCATATATGCAGATGACACAACGCTTATGGCAGAAAGCAAAGAGGAACTAGAGAGCCTCTTGATGAAAGTAAAAGAGGAGAATGAAAAACTGGTTTAAACTCAACATTCAAAAGACTAAGATCATGGCATCTGGTCCCATCACTTCATGGCAAATAGACAGGGAAACAATGGAAACAGTGAGAGACTATATTGGGAGGCTCCAAAATCACTGCAAATGGTGACTGCAACACTTGCTCTTTGCAAGAAAAGTTATGAACAAAATACACAGCATATTAAAAAGCAGAGACACCACTTTACCAGCAAAGGTCAAAGCTATGGCTTTTCCAGTAGTCATGTATAGATGTGAGAGTTGGACCATAAAGAAAGCTGAATGCCTAAGAACTGATGTTTTCAAACTGTGGTGTTGGAGAAAACTCTTGAGAGTCCCTTGGACAGCAAGGAGATCAAACCAGTCCATCCTAAAGAAAATCAATCCTGAATGTTCATTGAAAAGACTGATGCTGAGGCTGAAACTCCAAAACTTTGGCCACCTGATGTGAAGAACGGACTCATTTGAAAACACCCTGATGCTAGGAAAGATTGAAGGCTGGAGGAGAAGGAGATGACAGAGGATGTGATGGTTTGATGGTATCACCTACTTGATGGACATGAGTTTGAGCAAGCTCTGGGAGTTGGTGACAGACAGGGAAGTCTGGCATGCTGTAGTCCTTTGGATTGCAGAGAGTCAGACAGAACTGAAAGACTGAACTGAACTGACCTCTGTCTTTTCCAAAGCCAGCTTATCCATACGGAAATTCTTGGATCATATAATGCTGAAGCCAAACTTGAAGGATTTTGAACATTACCTTCCTGGTGGTTTGGTGGTTTAGTTGCTAAGTCTTGTCCATTTCTTGCGACTCCATGGACTGTAACCTGCCAGGCTCCTCTGTCCATATAATTCTCCAGGCAGGAATACTGGAGTGGGCTGCCATTTCCTTCTCCAGAGGATCTTTCTGACCCAGGGATCAAACCCGGGTTTCCTCCATTGTAGGCAGATTCTTTACCAACTTAGCTACGGGGGAACCCTATTACCTTTCTAGCTTGTGAAATGAGTATGATTGAATGGTAGTGTGAGCATTCTTTGGCATTGGCCTTCTTTGGGATTGGAATGAAAATTTACCTTTTCCAATTCTGTGACCACTGCTGAGTTTTCCAAATTTGATGATATATTAAATGCAGCACTTTAATAGCATCATCTTTTAGGATTTGACATAGCTCAGCTGGATTTCCATCACCTCCATTAGCTTTATTCATAGTGATGCTTCCTAAGGTGCACTTATCTTCACACTCTTGGTTGTCTGGCTCTGGGTGAGTGACTACACCATCGTGATTATCTGAGTCATGAAGGTCTTTTTTGTATATTTATTCTGTGAATTCTTGCCACCTCTTCTTAATATCTCCTTCTGTTAGGTCCATACCATTTCTCTCCTTTATTGTGCCCATCTTTGCATGAAATTTGCTCATCTTTGCATGAAAATTTTCTTGACTAGGTCTCTAGCCTTTCCCATTCTATTTGTTTCCTCTATTTCTTTTCATTGATCATTGAGGAAGGCTTTCTTATCTCTCCATGTTATTCTTTGGAAGTCTGCATTCAAATGGGTATAGCTTTCCTTTTCTCCTTTGCCTTCAGCTTTTCTTCTTTTCTCAGCTACTTGTAAGGTCTTCCTCAGACAACCATTTTGCCTTTTTGCCTTTCCTTTTCTTGGGGATGGTCTTTCTTGATGGTTTTTCTTGATGATCTTTCTTAATCACTGCCTCCTGTACAATGTCACAAACCTCCATCCATAGTTCTTTAGGCACTCTATCAGATCTACTATCTTGAATCTATTTGTCACTAATTGTAAAGGATTTGATTTAGGTCATACCTGCATGATCTAGTGCTTTCCTCTACTTTCAAATCTGAATTTGGCAGTAAGGAATTCATGATCTGAGCCACAGTCAGCTCTTGGTCTTCTTTTTGCTGACTGTATAGAGCTTCTCCATCTTTGCCTGCAAATAATAAAATCAATCTAATTTTGGTATTGATCATCTGGTTATTTTCACGTGTAGAGTCTTCTCTTGTGTTGTTGGAAGAGTGTGTTTGCTACAACCAGTGCGTTGTCTTGGCAAAACTGTTGGCAAAAACAACAACAACAACAACAACAACAACAGAGATATCAGAGATGAAATTGCCAACATTCGTTGCATCATATTGAAAACAAAGGAATTCCAGAAAAACACCTACTTCTGCTTCATTAACTACACAAAACACTTTAACTGTGTGGGTCACAAGACACTGTGGAAAATTCTTAAATAGATGCGAATACCAGGCCACCTTAACTACCTATTGAGAAATTTGTATGCAGGTCAAGAGGCAATAGTTAGAACCTGACTTAGAACAATGAACTGGTTCAAAATTGGGAAAGGAGTATCTCAAGGTTGTATATTGTCACCCTGTGTATTTAACTTCTATGGAGAATACATCATGCAAAATGCCAGGCTAGAGAGTCATAAGCTGGAATAAGATTTCTCGGAGAAATATTAACAACCTCAGATATATAGATGATATCACTCTAAAGGCAGAAAATGAAGAGGAATTAAAGAGCCGTTTGATGAGGATGAATGAGGAAAGTTAAAAAACTGGCTTAAAATAAAACATTCAATAAACTAAGATCATGGCATATGGTCCCATCACTTCATGTAAATAGATGGGGAACAAGTGGAACTAGTGACTCATCTTTTTTGTTTGTTTGTTTTGTTTTTACTTGAGCTTTAAAGTCACTGTGGATGGTGACTACAGTCATGGAATTAGAAGACACTTGCTTACTGGAAGGAAAGCTATGACAAACCTAGGCAGCATATTAAAATCAGAGACATTACTTGGCAGGCAAAGATCCAGAAAAGTTATGACCAACCTGCAAAGCATATTAAAAAGCCAAGATATTACTTTGCCAACAAATGCCAGTCTAGTTAAAGCTATGGTTTTTACAGTAGTTGTGTACAGATGTGTGAGTTGAACCATAAAGAAAGCCAAGTGCTGAAGAATTAATGTTTTTGAACTGTGGAGCTGGAGAAGAATCTTGAGAGTCCCCTAATCTGCAAGCAGATCAAACCAGTCAATCCTAAAAGAAATCAACCCTGAATATTCATTGGAAGGACTGATGCTGAAGCTGAAACTCCAGTACTGATGTGAAGAACAGACTCATTGGAAAAGACCCTGATGTTGGAAAGATTGAAGCAAAAGGAGAAGACAGAAGCAAAGGATGAGATGGTTACATAGCATCACTAACTCAATGAACAAGAATATGAGCAAACTCTGGAAGACAGTAAAGGTCAGGGAAGACTGGAATGCTGCAATCCATGAGTTTTCAAGAGTTCGATCTTACTTAGGGACTGAACAACAGGAGAACAGGATAAATTAAAAGGACATAACATTTACGTTTACTTTTTGTCATTGTTGTTACCAAGATTCATCCTTTTCTAGAATAAATGCTCCCTAGATTGCTGTGCTGTTTGGTTAATTTCCAGAATACTAACAAAGTTGATTTTGACAATTTTGGCCAGCGTTCTCACTGGTTTCATGGAAAATAATCATTTGTGGGTCTTACTGTAACTTTATTTTTTAAATTTTTAAATTGATTTTCTAAAATTTAAATTTAATTTTTTTTTTACTTTACAATACTGTATTGGTTTTGCCATTCATTGACATGAATCCACCACAGGTGTACATGAGATCCCAACCCTGAACCCCCATCCCACCACCCTCCCCATATCATCTCTCTGGGTCATCCCAGTGCACCAGCCCCAAGCATCCTGTATCCTGTATCCTGTATCGAACCTAGACTAGCAATTCATTTCTTACATGATAGTATACGTGTTTCAATGCCATTCTCCCAAATCATCCCACCCTCTCCCTCTCCCTCTCCCACAGAGTGCAAAATCTGTTCTTTACATCTGTGTCTCTTTTGCTGTCTCGCATATAGGGTTATCATTACCATCATTCTAAATTCCATATATATGTGTTAGTATACTGTATTGGTATTTTTCTTTCTGGCTTAGTTCACTCTGTATAATTGGCTCCAGTTTCATCCACCTGATTAGAACTGATTCAAATGTATTCTTCTTAATGGCTGAGTGATACTCCATTGTGTTTATGTACCACAGCTTTCTTATCCATTCGTCTGCTGATGGACATCTAGGTTGCTTCCATGTCCTGGCTATTATAAACAGTGCTGTGATGAACATTGGGGTACATGTGTCTCTTTCTATTCTGGTTTCCTCAGTGAGTATGCCCAGTAGTGGGATTGCTGGGTCATATGGCAGTTCTGTTTGTAGTTTTCTAAAGGAATCTCCACACTGTTCTCCATAGTGGCTGTACTAGTTTGCATTCCCACCAACAGTGTAAGAGGACACCCTCTTACATTTATTGCTTACATCCTCTTACATCCACACCCTCTCCAACATTTATTGCTTGCAGACTTTTGGTACACAGCCATTCTGACTGGTGTGAAATGGTACCTCATTGTGGTCTTGATTTGCATTTCTCTGATAATGAGTGATGTTGAGCATCTTTCCATGTGTTTGTTAGCCATCTGTATGTCTTCTTTGGAGAAATGTCTATTTAGTTCTTTGGCCCATTTTTTGATTGGGTCATTTATTTTTCTGGAATTGAGCTGCATAAGTTGCTTGTATATTTTTGAGATTAGTTGTTTGTCAGTTGCTTCATTTGCTATTATTTTCTCCCATTCCAAAAGCTGTCTTTTCACCTTGCTTATATTTTCCTTTGTTGTGCAGAAGCTTTTAATTTTAATTAGATCCCATTTGTTTATTTTTGCTTTTATTTCCAGTATTCTGGGAGGTGGATCATAGAGGATGCTGCTGTGATTTATGTCAGAGAGTGTTTTGCCTATGTTCTCCTCTAGAAGTTTTATAGTTTCTGGTCTTTCATTTAGATCTTTAATCCATTTTGAGTTTATTTTTGTGAATGGTATTAGAAACTGTTCTAGTTTTACTCGTTTACAAGTGGTTGACCAGTTTTCCCAGCATTTGTTGAAGATAAGTTGTCCATAGGTGTGTGGCTTTATCTCTGGGCTTTCTATTTTGTTCCATTGATCTATATTTCTGTCTTTGTTCCATTGATCATACTGTCTTGATGACTGTGGCTTTGTAGTAGAGCCTGAAGTCAGGCAGGTTGACTCCTCCAGTTCTTCCATTCTTCTTTCTCAAGATTGCTTTGGCTATTCGAGGTTTTTTGTATTTCCATACAAATTGTGAAATTATTTGTTCTAGCTCTGTGAAAAATACCACTGGTAGCTTGATAGGGATTGCATTGAATCTGTAGATTGCTTTGGGTAGTATACTCGTTTTCACTATATTGATTCTTCCAACCCATGAACATGGTATATTTCTCCATCTATTAGTGTCCTCTTTGATTTCTTTCATCAATGTTTTATAGTTTTCTATATATAGATCTTTAGTTTCTTTAGGTAGATATATTCCTAAGTATTTTATTCTTTTCGTTGCAATGGTGAATGGAACTGTTTTCTTAATTTCTTTTTCTGCTTTCTCATTATTAGTGTATAGGAATGCAAGGGATTTCTGTGTGTTAATTTTATATCCTGCAACTTTACTATATTCATTGATTATTTCTAGTAATTTTCTGGTGGAGTCTTTAGGGTTTTCTATGTAGAGGATCATGTCATCTGCAAACAGTGAGAGTTTTACTTCTTCTTTTCCAATTTGGATTCCTTTTATTTCTTTTTCTGCTCTGATTGCTGTGGCCAAAACTTCCAGAACTATGTTGAACAGTAGTGGTGAAAGTGGGCACCCTTGTCTTATTCCTGATTTTAGGGGAAATGCTTTCAATTTTTCACCATTGAGGATAATGTTTGCTGTGGGTTTGTCATATATAGTTTTTATTATGTTGAGGTTTGTTCCTTCTATTCTTGCTTTCTGGAGTTTTTATCATAAATGGATGTTGAATTTTGTCAAAGGCTTTCTCTGCATCTATTGAGATAATCATGTGGCTTTTATTTTTCAATTTGTTAATGTGGTGAGATACATTGATTCATTTGCGGATATTGAAGAATCCTTGCATCCCTGGGATAAAGCCCACTTGGTCATGGTGTATGATCTTTTTAATGTGTTGCTGGATTCTGATTGCTAGAATTTTGTTAAGGATTTTTGCATATATGTTCATCAGTGATATCGGCCTGTTTTCCTTGTGGCATCTTTTTCAGGTTTTGGTATTAGGGTGATGGTGGCCTCATAGAATGAGTTTGGAAGTTTACCTTCCTCTGCAATTTTCTGGAAGAGTTTCATTGGGATAGGTGTTACCTCTTCTCTAAATTTTTGGTAGAATTCAGCTGTGAAGCCGTCTGGACCTGGGCTTTTGTTTGCTGGAAGATATCTGATTACGGTTTCAATTTCCGTGCTTGTGATGGGTCTGTTAAGATTTTCTATTTCTTCCTGGTTCAGTTTTGGAAAATTGTACTTTTCTAAGAATTTGTCCATTTCTTCCACGTTGCCCATTTTATTGGCATATAATCGCTGATAGTAGTCTCTTATGATCCTTTGTATTTCTGTGTTGTCTGTTGTGATCTCTCCATTTTCATTTCTAATTTTATTGATTTGATTTTTCTCTCTTTGTTTCTTGATGAGTCTGGCTAATGGTTTGTCAATTGTATTTATCCTTTCAAAGAACCAGCTTTTGGCTTTGTTGATTTTTGCTATGGTCTCTTTTGTTTCTTTTGCATTTATTTCTGCCCTAATTTTTAAGATTTCTTTCCTTCTACTAACCCTGGGGTTCTCCATTTCTTCCTTTTCTAGTTGCTTTAGGTGTAGAGTTAGGTTATTTATTTCACTTTTTTCTTGTTTCTTGAGGTATGCCTGTATTGCTATGAACTTTCCCCTTAACACTGCTTTTATAGTGTCCCACAGGTTTTGGGTTGTTGTGTTTTCATTTTCATTCATTTCTATACATATTTTGATTTCTTCTGTGATTTGTTGATTATTCAGTGGTGTGTTGTTCAGCCTCCATATGTTAGAAGTTTTAATAATTTTTCTCCTGTAATTGAGATCTAATCTTAATGCATTATGGTCAGAAAAGATGCTTGGAATGATTTAAATTTTTTTTTAAATTTTATCAAGGTTAGATATGGCCCAGGATGTGATCTATCCGGGAGAAAGTTCCGTGAGCACTTGAGAAAAAGGTGAAATTCATTGTTTTAGGGTGAAATGTCCTATAGATATCAATTAGGTCCAATGGATATCACTTAAAGTTTGTGTTTCTTTGTTATTTTCTGTTTAGTTGATCTGTCCATGGGTGTGAGTGGGATATTAAAGTCTCCCACTATTATTGTGTTATTGTTAATTTCCCCTTTCATACTTGTTAGTATTTGTCTTACATATTGTGGTGCTCCTATATTGGGTGCATATATATCTATAACTGTTATATCTTCTTCTTGGATTGATCCTTTGATTATTATGTAATGGCCTTCTTTGTATCTTTTCACAGCCTTTGTTTTAAAGTCTATTTTATCTGATATGAGTATAGCTACTCCTGCTTTCTTTTGGTCTCTATTTGCATGGAATATCTTTTTCCAGCCCTTTACTTTCAGTCTGTGTGTGTCCCTTGTTTTGAGGTGGGTCTCTTGTAGAAAACATATATAGGGATCTTGTTTTTGTATCCATTCAGCCAGCCTTTGTCTTTTGGTTGGGTCATTCAACCCACTTACATTTAAGGTAATTATTGATAAGTATGAGCCCATTGCCATTTACTTTATCGTTTTAGGTTTGGGTTTATACACCCTTTTTGTGTTTCCTGTCTAGAGAATATCCTTTAGCAATTGTTGGAGAGCTGGTTTGGTGGTGCTGAATTCTGTCAGCTTTTGCTTGTCTGTAAAGCTTTTGATTTCTCCTTCATATTTGAATAAGATCCTTGCTGGGTACAGTAATCTGGGCTGTAGGTTATTTTCTTTCACCACTTTAAGTATGTCTTGCCATTCCCTCCTGGCCTGAAGATTTTCTATTGAAAGAACAGCTGTTACCCTTATGGAAATCCCCTTGTGTGTTATTTGTTGTTTTTCCCTTGCTGCTTTTAATATTTGTTCTTTGTGTTTGATCTTTGTTAATTTGATTAATATGCGTCTCGAGGTGTTTCACCTTGGGTTTATCCTGTTTGGGACTCTCTGGGTTTCTTGGACTTGGGTGATTATTTCCTTCCCCATTTTAGAGAAGCTTTCAACTATTATCTCCTCAAGAATTTTTTTCATGGTCTTTCTTTTTGTCTTCTTCTTCTGGGACTCCTATAATTTGAATTTTGGAGTGTTTCATATTGTCCTGGAGGTCTCTGAGATTGTCCTCATTTCTTTTAATTCGTTTTTCTTTTTTCCTCTCGGATTCATTTATTTCTACCATTCTATCTTCTATTTCACTAATCCTATCTTCTGCCTCCATTATTCTACTATTTGTTGCCTCCAGAGTGTTTCTGATCTCATTTATTGCTTTATTCATTATATATTGGCTCTTTTTTATTTCTTCTAGGTCCTTGTTAAACCTCTCTTGCATCTTCTCAGTCCTTGTCTCCAGACTATTTATCTGTGATTCCATTTTGATTTCAAGATTTTGGATCATTTTCACTATCAATATTCAGAATTATTTATCAGGTAGATTCCCTACCTCTTCCTCTTTTGTTTGGTTTGGTGGGCATTTCTCCTGTTCCTTTCAGTTCAGCTCAGTCACTCAGTCGTGTCCGACTCTCCATGACCCCATGAATCGCAGCACGCCAGGCCTCCCTGTTCATCACCATCTCTCGGAGTTCACTCAGACTCATGTTCATCGAGTCCGTGATGCCATCCAGCCATCTCATCCTCGGTCGTCCCTTTCTCCTCCTGCCCCCAATCCCTCCCAGCATCAGAGTCTTTTACAATGAGTCAACTCTTTGCATGAGGGGGCCAAAGTACTGGAGTTTCAGCTTCAGCATCATTCCCTCCAAAGAAATCCCAGGGTTGATCTCCTGTTCCTTTACCTCTGTCTCTTAATCTTGATTATATTACTGTGTTTCGGGTGGCCTTTCTGTATTCTGGCAATTTGTGGAGTTCTCTTTATTATGGAGATTCCTCGCTGTGGATGGGGTTGTGTCAGTGGCTTGTCAAGGTTTCTCGGTTAGGGAAGCTTGTGTCAGAGTTCTGGTGGATGGAGCTGGATTTTTTCTCTATGGAGTGCAATGAAGTGTCCAGTAATGAATTATGAGATGTCAATGGTTTTGGAGTAACTTGAGCTGCCTGTATTTTGAAGCTCAGGGGTGTGTTCCTGTGTTGCTGGAGAATTTGCGTGGTATGTCTTGCTCTGGAACTTGATGGCCCTTGGGTGGTGCTTGGTTTCAGTGTAGGTATGGAGGCGTTTGATAAGCTCCTATCTATTAATGTTCCCTGGAGTCAGGAGTTCTCTGATGTTCTCAGGATTTGGATTAGAGTCTCCTGCTTCTGGTTTTAAGTTTTATTTTTACAGTAGCTTCAAGACTTCTCCATTTATACAGCACCGATGATAAAACATCTAAGTTAGAAATGAAAAGTTTATCCACATTGAGGAACACCCAGAGAGGCTCACTGAGTTACATGGAGAAGGGAAGAGGGAGGGGGGAGTTAGAGGTGACTGGAATGAGATGAGGTGGGATCAGAAGAGGACAGAGCAAGCTAGGCAGTAATCACTTCCTTATGTGTGCTCCACTGTCTGGACCGCTCAGAGATGTTCACGGAGTTATACAGAGAAGAGGAGAGGGAGGAAGGAGACAGAGGTGGCCAGGAGGGTAAAAGAGGGAAATGAAAAGGAGAGACAGATCCAGCCAGTAAACAGTTCCCTAAGGGTTCTCCACCGTCTGGAACACACAGAGATTCACGGAGTTGAGTAGAGAAGAGAAGAGGGAAGGAGGAGACAGAGGCAGCCTGGTGGAGAAAAAGGAGAGCTCAAAGGAGGAGAGAGCAGTCAAGCCAGTAATCTTGCTCTCAAGTAAAAATGGGTACTGAAGATTGGGTTTTTAAAGGCACAAAATTGATAACAAATACCAAAAAGCAAAGATTAAAAATCTGTTTTTGAAGACAATGATCTGCTTTTCTGGGTGCCTGATGTCCTCTGCCAGCATTCAGAAGTTGTTTTGTGAAGTTTACTCAGTGTTGAAATGTTCTTTTGATGAATTTGTGAGGGAGAAAGTGGTCTCCCCATCCTATTCCTCCGCCATCTTCTCCTTCCTCCTACTCTAACATTTTTGTTGACATTTGTCTACACTCAGGTTATTCTTCATCTGAATAGCTATCAAGTTGTCAATGTACTTAAAAAAAAAAACCTTGTGATTATATACTAATATTTCATAACTTGCTAATATTTATATTATATAGTTTCTGAGCTTTCTGCTTATATTTTATGTCAGCACTATACTTCTAAATTATTAAAAGTCTCTTACACATTTAATATGTTATAGAACTAATATAATCTTAAAATTTTTCTTTTACAAAAATGTGTTAAATACTAATAATACAAAATACATGGCATATTATATATATACATATATATATATTTGCATACAATAGAAATTAGTACTTAAAACCTTGGGTGCTTAATGCAGTAAACTAAGAAATAAAATGATCAATGTTGAAAATAAAGAAACATCGATTTTGCCCTAACAATGAAAAGATGACTCAAATAGCTTGCTGAAAGTAAAATAAATGATTCAATCAGCTATTAATAATAAATGGATAATAAACATATTACTAGCACTAAATACTAGAAGTCAATGCATAAGATATTAAAAGTAAAATAACAATATTTTTAAAGACATAATTTTCAATTTTGCCAAAGTTATGGTCAAATATGAGAGAATAGAAATATTTTCAGATATTTAGCAAATCAGAAAAATTTTCTTGAAAAATATATAATGAAACTTTACTAGATTAGTCTCTACCTTACAATGAAAGCAATAATCACAAAGCAACTACTTTTCAAAGATATCAAGAGATGTATAAATTTTCATGATTATATGACATATAGCAAATCTAATAATGAATTACCAAATGATCATATTGGATATAATACATAAAGTATACAGTCATTTTAAACTCATGTCTTCAGTTTAGTTCAGTAGCTCAGTCGTGTCTGATTCTTTGCAACCCCATGGACTGCAGCACGCCAGGCTTCCCTGTCCATCACCAACTCCTGGAGCCTACTCCTTAGATTCAGTGATGCCATCCAACCGACTTATCTTCTGTCGTCCCCTTCTCCTCCAGCCTTCAATCTTTCTCAGCATCAGTGTCTTTTCCAGTGAGCAAGTTCTTCGCATCAGGTGGCTGAAGTGTTGATGTTTCAGCTTCAGCATCAGTCCTTCCATTGTATATTCAGGACTGATTTACTTTAGGATTGACTGATTTGATCTTGTAGTCCAAGGGACTCTCAAGAGTCTTCTCCAACACCACAGTTCAAAAGCATCAATTCTTTGCTGCTCAGCTTTCTTTATAGTCCAACTCTCACATCCATACATGACTACTGGAGAAACCATAGTTTTGACTAGATCGAATTTTGTTGACAAAGTAATGTCTCTGCTTTTTAATATGATGTCTAGGTTGGTCATAGCTTTTCTTCGAAGGAACAAGCATCTTTTAATTTCATGGCTGCACTCAGCATCTGCAGTGATTTTTGAGACCACCCGTCCCCCCCGCAAAAAAAAAAAAAAAAAAAAAAAGGTATCTGTTTCCTTTGTTTCCCACTCTATTTTCCATGATGGGATGGAACCAGATGCCATGATCTTAGTTTTCTTAATGTTGAGTTTTAAGTCAGCTTTTTCATTCTTCTCTTTCACTTTCCTCAAGAGTCTCTTTAGTTCTTCACTTTCTGCCATAAGGGTGGTGTCATCTGCATATCTGAGGTTATTGATATTTCTCCCAGCAATCTTGATTCCATTTCGTACTTAATCTATCCCAGCATTTTGCATAATGTACTATGCATATAAATTAAATAAGCAGGATTACAATATACAGCCTTGACACACTCCTTTCCCAATTTGATACCACTCTGTTGTTCCATGTTTAGTTCTAACTGTTGCTTCTTGACCAGCATACAGATTTCTCAGGAGGCAGGTCAGGTGGTCTGGTATTTCCATCTCTTTCAGAATTTTCCACAATATTGTGATCCACACAGTCAAAGGCTTTGGTGTAATCAATAAAGCAGAAGTAGGTGTTTTTCTGGAACTCTTTTGCTTTTTCAATGATCCAGCAGATATTGGCAATTTAATCTCTGGTCCATCTTCCTTTTCTTAATCCAGCTTGAACATCTGGAAGTTCATGGTTCACATACAGTTGAAGCCTGGCTTAGAGAATTTTGAGCATTACCTTGCTAGCATGTGAGATGAGTACAATTGTGTGGTTGTTTGAACATTCTTTGGCATTGCCTTTGTTTGGGACTGGAATGAAAACTGATGTTTTTCAGTCCTTTGTCCATGCTGAGTTTTCCAGATTTACTGGCATATTGACAAACAGACTCAAGGGATTAGATGTGATAGAATGCCTGAAGAACTATGGATGGAGATTCATAACATTGTACAGGAGACTGTGATCAAGATCATCGCCAAGAAAAAGGAATGTAAAAAGGCAAGATGGTTGTCTGATGAGGCCTTACAAATAGCTGAGAAAAGAAGAAAAGCTAAAGGCAAAGGAGAAAAGAAAATCTATACCCATTTGAATGCAGACCTCCAAAGAATAGCAAGGAGGGATAAGAAAGCCTTCCTCAGTGATCAATGCAAAGAAATAGAGGAAAATAATAGAATGCAAATGACTAGAGATCTCTTCAAGAAAATTAGAGATAACATGGGAACATTTCATGCAAAGGTGAGCACAATAAAGGACAGAAAATGTATGGACCTATCAGAAGCAGATAACATCAGGAAGAGGTGGCAAGAATACACAGAAGAGCTATACAAAAAATTTTCATGACTCAGATAACCACAGTGGGTTATCTGGGTTAACCTAGAGCCAGATATCATAAAATGCAAAGTCAAGTGGGCCTTAGGAAGCATCACTACAGACAAACCTAGTGGAGGTGATGGAATTTCAGTTGAGCTATTTCCAATACCAAAGATGATGCTGTGAAAGTGCTGCACTCTGTATGCCAGCAAATTTGGAAAACTCAGCAGTGGCAACAGGGCTGAAAAAAGTCTGTTTTCATTCCAATCCCAGCTCAAGTCATATGTTTTGGATAAATGGGTCAAAATAATGTTAATTTACTTTAAAAATAACAACTGGAAATATTTTTCTGCTGACAATGGCATATAACTTTTGAATAAACATATTATGTGTATTAATGCATACAACAGTAAAAAATATATGTTCCTTCTGTCTTATTTCTTAGCTTTGAAGTGTAAAATAAGATAAATAGCTTTGTTTCCTATAATCTACATTGTGTCTATATCTATCATCTCTATCATGTTCCTATGTATGTATGCCAGAGTGTGTGTGTGCTTGCAGGTGCACAGGTACTGCTGCAGCGTGTTCTCAGGGGCTCAGTCATGTCCGACTCCTTGAGACTCTGTGGACTGTAGCCCCCCAGCCTCTTCTATCCATGGGATTTTTCCCAGCACGTATATTGGAGCAGGTTGCCTTTTCCCCATCCAGAGGATCATCCTGATTCAGGGATCAAAACTGCATCTCCTTCATTGAAGAAGGATTTTTGTTTTAACACTGAGCCACCAGGGAAGCCCTATATATCTGCAAATATACAGTAAGTTCAGATATAATAAAAACTCATTGAAAAATTTATATATAATTCCTAGCATCAGAATAGATATGAGGGTGTATTGGAAAATAATCCATCAAGGGCTATTTCATTATTTATAACCCTAGTAACAACATATGCTCTGGGTGTATATATATTTCCATGGGTTTGTTGAAATAAGTACTCCTTGTTGTGTGAGTTCTCCAACAGAGAGAAATAAAATTATGAAACAAATATAAATAAAGGATTTATCATATACTCATCAATGACAATGCACTTGAGAGAAAGCATACTCAATTTCAGATGACAAGCAAGGGAAATTCTTTGAAGGGAAACCCAGAATGATTCCTGGTGTCTTGAGACATCTCTTATAAAGTAGTTAGGGATTTGAAGAAGCTTTTGTAATAATTTCACTTAGAATCCACACTAAGTGCATGCTTTCCACCATGGGGTACCAATTCTAAAAATAATTTTTAACAAATTCTAAGGTATCAAGGGGAATGTATGTGCGAGATGAAGACTGTGAAGTTATTAATATTTACAGGAGGTATTCTATCAATTTCACCAGGCTGAAGCAATTCCATATTTAGTTGTTGTAATAATAAATGTTCCGTGAAATAGAGCTATATTACTGTGAGCCAGGATGTTCTAGCTGACTTCAACATAGTTATTGACCTCCATGCATTAAGATTTCTTCCTCTCTGAACATCATATTTTCTCTGAAAGCAATCCAGAATTAGGCTGAAAAAATTAAATAAATACATAAATGTAACCTAGGAGAGGAGCTTACTAAGACAAAATTTAAAGGCAAAGCACAAGATAACTGTTCTTAAAACATTAAGAAGCAACACAGAGAGGTCTGTCAGAAACATCTTCTACTTGCCTTCTTTGACTTAATGCATTTTTATGCATTTGCATGGGTTCACTTCTTTCGAAAATATCTAAATTTAAAATTAGATGAGTGTGACAGAGAAGAACAAATCTGACTTCATATTGGATCTGTTTCTTTTACTTTAACCTTTGCTCTTGTTACAAGTTAATCGCTCACCAGGTAATGCCTGTAGTTTAAAGCCACGTCCCCAAGTTTTAGGCATCAGGGACCAGTTTCATGAGAGACATTTTTCCATGGACTGAGGGTGAGATGGCTTCAAGTGCATTACATTTATCATGCACTTTATTTCTATTATTATTCCATTGTGATGTTTAATGAAATAATGGCTTCCCTGGTGGTTCGGTGGTTAAGCATCTACCTGCCAATGGAGGAGAGTTGGGTCCAATCTCTAGGTCAAAAAAATCCGCTTGAGAAAGAAATTGCAAACACTCCAGTATTCTTGCCTGGAAAACCCCATGGACAGAGGAGACTGGCAAGCTATAGTTCATGGAGTCCCAAAAGAGTCAGACACAACTTAGCCACTAAACAAGTATATTGAAATAATTATACAACTCACCGTAGTGCAGACTCAGATCATCAGGCATTATTTCCTCATAAGGAGCCAGCAACCTAGCTCCCTCACATACACAGTTCAAGGTAGGGGCTGTGCTTCTGTGAGAATCTGTTGCTATTGCTGATTTGACAGGAGGTAGAGTTCAAGCAGTAATGCGAGAGATGGGGACTAGCTGTTAAACATAGAAAATGCTTTGATCAATCACTTGCCTGTCACACACCTCCTACTGTTCAGCCCAGTTCCTAACACATCATAGTCTGGTATCAGTCTGACCCTGGGCTTGGGGACCCCTGGCTTAATGTATACAAAATGGACCATTTCTAGGAACTCTGCCTCCAATGCCTGAAGGTTAAGCTAAAATACTTACGCTCAGCTCACAGGAAACATCCTGATCCAGCCCACATATGAATGGCTTGCACGGGAGAAGAAATGAACATAACCCCTTCTAGAATCTGGCTGAAGCCAGGAAATACTTGCAAACATTTATGGGCTCTTTTTTTTTTTGGCGGGGGCAGGAGGGGCTGGGGTTGAGAGGTGATGCCTCTCAGGTGGTGCGAGTGGTAAAGAAGCTACCTGCCAATACAGGAGACACAAGAGATGTGGGTTCGATCCCTGGATAAGTTCGATCCCTGGGTAAGGAAGATTCCCTGGAGGAGGAAATAGCAAAATAGCAACCCACTCCAGTACTCTTGCAGGAGAATCCCATGGACAGAGCAGCTAGGTGGGCTACCTAGTCCATGGGGTAGCAAAGAGTCGGACATGACTGAAACAACTGGCCTTTATTACTTTACCTCCTCAGGGCCTCCCTCTTTGCTCTGTAAAGAAACAAGTTCTTAACCTGGGAAAGGTGGTTCTTTAAGACTTCAGTCCGCAGTTTTCTTGGTCTGCTGGCTTCCTGAATAAAGTTTCTCTTCCTTGCTCTAGCAATTCAGCCATCAATTCATTGGCCTGCTGTACATTGAGCAGCATGAGCTTAGACTTGTAACATTAGTCCTTTATACCACTACTAGTAAGATACATACAGTCTAAATTATTTCTGTACAGTGACTTTAGGTTTAAAAAATTATGTAGCAGTTGCTTCGAGAACTATTTGTGATCTAGTCTCTTCTATACTGTTCTATTCTTCCTCACAACATCTACAGTTACTGCCAATAACATTCAAGTCAGCATTAGTATTTTATAAATGAAGTCCTTTTGTTTTAAAGTTTAATTATGCAGCTTGGAAAACAACTTCTGTCTGCAAATTATGATTTGGCACATTAAGCAGAAAGCAGATGGTATAGTGCAGTAATTTTATTTTGTTATTATTTTGATTTTAAATTTTAGATGTTTATAAAAAAATTTATTGTTTAATTTCAACAGTTACCACAATTATAAAATATGTTGCATTTTAAAACATGCAGAAGATTCTTCAAATGTTATATTTTAATCAAATATCTGCCACAGTATCTTCTATTGCTACATTAACAATTATTTTAAAAATCAACTTTCCTATAACTGAGATACATGTTCTGCACTTGTAATAAAATTCCTTAGTGGGAAATGTTTACAAATATTTCTGGAAAATTTACTTTGAATAGCAAAATACATGTTCTCCTTTGTAGGAAGATAAGTATATAAGATGAAACTTGTAAGAGCAAAATAAACTCATGGATTTTTTGGAATAGACCTCAATACAGGATCTAAGAAAGCAAGCAAAGTCTAGGATTCTGATTTTATGTTATCCAATGTCCTAAATAATCAGATCCTACTGTATCTCAGACAGTGACCCAGGTGGCTCAGTGGTAAAGAATTGTGTTCATGACAGGAGACAAGAGTTTGATCCGTGGAGAAGGAAATGGCAACCCACTCTAGTATTCTTACCCAGGAAATTCCATGGACAGAAGAGCCTGGTGCAGTGCAGTTCATGGGGTCACAAAGGAGTTAAACAAGACTTAGCAACTAAAACAATATTTTGCACTACAGAATATTAGAATAGAGACTTGTTGCCTGAACCACTGCTGAGTCTTCTGTTATGGCCTCCCAAATGTATCTGGAGATGGGGGTCTATAAGGAAAAAATAAAGATTAAATGAATTCATAAGGGTGAATCTCTGAACTGATAGTATTAGCATCCTTATAAGAAGATTCCAGACATTTCATCTTCTCTCAGTGAATTCAGAGAAAAGATCATATGAGGACAGAGTGAGAAGGTAGCCATCTGCAAACCAGGAAGAGAGACCTTTCCGAAACTGAATCAGCCAGCACCTTAGTCTGGGACTTCTAGCCTCCTAGACCATGAGAAAATACACTTCTGTTCCTTATGCCACTCAGTCTGTGGTATTTGTATGGCAGCCCTAACGGATTGATGCATCCACCAAATAAAATTTAAATTTAAAATGAAACAGGTAACTGAAGCCAGATAAAATTAAGGAGGGCTGTGGAAAATTCTGAAAGAGGTGGGAATACCAGACCACCTGACCTGCCTCTTGAGAAATCTGTATGCAGGTCAGGAAGCAACAGTTAGAATGGGACATGGAACAACAGACTGGTTCCAAATAGGAAAAGGACTACTTCAAGGCTGTATATTGTCACCTTGCTTATTTAACTTATATGAAGAGTACATCATGAGAAACGCTGGACTGGAAGAAACCCAAGCTGGAATCAAGATTGCCGGGAGAAATATCAATAACCTCAGATATGCAGATGACACCACCCTTATGGCAGAAAGTGAAGAGGAACAAAAAAGCATATTGATGAAAGTGAAAGAGGAGAGTGAAAAAGTTGGCTTAAAGCTCAACATTCAGAAACCAAAGATCATGGCATCCGGTCCCATCACTTCATGGGAAATAGATAGGGAAACAGTGGAAACAGTGTCAGACTTTATTTTTGGGGGCTCCAAAATCACTGCAGATGGTGACTGCAGCCATGAAATTAAAAGACGCTTACTCCTTGGAAGGAAAGTTATGACCAACCTAGACAGCATATTCACAATCAGAGACATTACTTTGCCGGCTAAGGTCCATCTAGTCGAGGCTATGGTTTTCCCAGTGGTCATGTATGGATGTGAGATTTGGACTGTGATGAAGGCTGACCTCTGAAGAATTGATGCTTTTGAACTGTGGTGTTGGAGAAGACTCTTGAGGTTCCCTTGGAAGGCAAGGAGATCCACCCAGTTCATTCTGAAGGAGATCAGCCCTGGGATTTCTTTGGAAGGAATGATGCTAAAGCTGAAACTCCAGTACTCTGGCCACCTCATGCAAAGAGTTGACTCATTGGAAAAGACTCTGATGCTGGGAGGGATTAGGGGCAGGAGGAGAAGGGGACGACAGAGGATGAGATGGCTGGATGGCATCACTGACTCAATGGAAGTGAATCTGAGTGAACTCCGGGAGTTGGTGATGGACAGGGAGGCCTGGTGTGCTGCGATTCATGGGGTCTCAAAGAGTCGGACATGACTGAGCAACTGAACTGAACTGAACTGAAGAAATATTCAATCAAATTTCCTCAAAGCAAATAAGAATTCAAGGAAGATATGCATGATTACTGGAGAAGTAAATGGCAACCCACTCCAGTATTTTTGCCTGGGGAATCCCATGGACAGAGGAACCTGGAGGGCTATAGTCCATGGGGTCGCAAGAGCCAGACACAACTTAGCAACTGAACCACCACCACCACCATGCCTAATTGCTTGCACTGATAGGAAAATGAGAACAAATAGTTATAAAAATGTGAGGGTAATGATAAACCACTAAAGAAAAAAAAATGGATATGGTGTGAAGAGAAAAATAAGTGACAAAAATGCAATGTGCATTCATTTTTTGGGGATTGACTTGTGACTCATATGGTAAAGAATCTGCTTGCAATCCAGGAGACCTGGGTTTGATCCCTTGGTTGAGAAGATCTCCTGGAGAAAGGAATGACAACCCACTCCAGTATTCCTGTCTGGGGCATTCCATGGACAGAGGAGCTACAATCCATGCAGTGGCAAAGAGTCAGACACGACTGAGCATCTAACACTTTTCACTTTCATTTTCCACCCAGAACCAGTTCCTTGAGAGTGGTGGTGTTTATGGAGCTTCATCTTATCATCTGACTTCCATGTATCTCTGGAAAGGGGAAACTGTGTCTATGTGTGTGTGTGAGTGTGTGTGTGTGTGTGCATGTGTATAGTTTTATCATCTGGAGTCCTTCCCAATGGGAAAAGTTTTCACCATCATTATTTTTCACAGCCTCATCTAAGTGGAGCAACTTTGCACTCAGAGTAGAGTCAGATCGTTTGGTAAAACAAGCTTGTCCTTTTCTCTCCATTAACTGGTTGAGAAAACATGACAAGGGTTCATAGATATGCATGGAGAAAGAGATAACAAAACAATTAAAGAGCATATTGAGCAGTTTCTTTGTGCCTATATAGACCCATTCATCTTTGAACCTGTATATTTCACTTCCACTAAAAGCTGAAAATGTCTGGACAATCTTGAGTTGACACTATTCATTATTATGGCATATGGTAAAACAGAGAACAGAGGCTTAGATTTTAGCTCTTAATACTTCTTCTTTAAGATGGTGATATAGACTTTGTTCACAATTATTTTGCCAGACCAAGTCATAAGTCCAAACCTGATTTCTTTGAATTTGGGAACTATAGCCTCTGTCCCTCATACCCACCCAAGGCTCTGTATATAATAATATGATCGTCCATACACTTGTTGTAGTTTGTCTTTTTCATTCTTAGTTTTTTAAATTGATGGTCTCCCCCACTCGCATTCTCAGTAGACTGTTCAATTTTACTTTATTCATGCTGAATTGTTGTATTAGAGTTTTCTTCTATGTTGAGACTGTTTCAGAGTATTTTATTAACTTAAAGGTTTTAATTATCATGTTCTAGTTTATTTCAGTAACTTTTAATAGCTATGAAGTTTTGTTTTGTTTTTGGGTTTTACTTTTTCTATTTTCTTTTTTTTAATATATATTCAACTATATTTCATGATTTTCACAGGTCCACAATATAAGGCAATCACTTGGGGAGAAAAAGTAAGACAGAATTACTTCATTTCTTGGTTCAAGATTATTTTCATTGATTGCTACAGTAAAGCTCAGTTTTCATAAACAAAACCTTATGTTGGGGGGAGAGTCAGTTTTCTGATTTACTGTCTTTAATTTATTTTTGATAACTTCTTTTTGAGATATTTTCTATTTTTCCATCTTCACTAAGTTTCCAAGGATATCTCATCTCCCCAGATTAATCTGCCCAACTCCAAAACTAGCCTTCCCGAGATTCACCTTCTATCTTATGTTTTGTCAAGTTCCTTCCTTTCAACACGGCAATAGTCAGTTCTTTTATTCACCACATCTTAGAATTACTTCCAACGTCAGAGGTACTTCTGACAGGGATGAGAGTATAGAATGCCATTTACTTTTTTATAAACATAGATTTGTAATGAAGGGTAACATTCTATACATGCTGAATGTAGGGAAATGTAATATGAAAACTGTATGAAGTTATATAATAGGAGTCATCAACTCAAGGGTATAAGTCTGAACAAACTCTGGGAGATACTTAAGGACAGGGAAACTTGGAGTGCTGCACCACGGGGTCACAAAGAATCAGACACAAGTGAGAAGTTTAATAACAACAATATAATAGGAATAGAGAATATAGTTGATGACAGATTGATGGTTCAAGAAGATATATACAATTATTAGCAGATTATAATATGATTTTAGAAAAAAGAGGTGATAAACTTTCTGGTTATATTAATAAATGCTTAGTGTCCAGAACTAACATAATAGAGATGTGTACTGCACATATCTACTTTCTAAGCAATATCTTATAACTATTTAGAATTCAACCTGAGAATAGAAACCAGAATGATAATGGACTTGAGACTATTAGAAATAAGCACTGATGTGCAACCTAATGGTACTGAGGATACCTCATGTGAAAGTGGGTCTCCCCATCACTAAAAATCCTCATCAAGTGGCTGAAAGGGCATAGAGCTGTGACTTGCTCAAATTCATGTTAAGACTGTGAAAGATTACCTCCCAGATTTCTTCAACGTCTTGAGACTGTTACCTATAAAAGGAAAGCAGTTTCTTTTTCTGAAACCATTTTATTTTTTGAAACCTCTCTTTCTGTGGGCAGTATATATGTGGTTTTTCTAAGAGAGATTCATTTTAAGCCTCTAATATAAGTTTAAGACATTAAAAAGTAATGGTATCATGTGTGTTTGAGATAAGCAATTTTGGCAGTAAACACATGTAGAGGCTCTAGCATGATCTGAGAAGCACTGCATTTGTTTTGACATCTGTTTAATTAATCCTCGATAATTTTCTCACTTTCCATGGCCCTCAAATATTTCACTGGTAAACTAAAAATGATAATATACAGCATCTTTACAGAGGAGAATATATAATTATGCTTCTGTCTTCTCCATGGGTATGATACATACTTTTTGTTTTAATAGATATGTTTTATTAAGTTTCTTCTATAGTTGGATAAGTCAGATAAAAAGGGACTGGTGCAGATTCAATTCTTAGGTTGGGAAGATCCCCTGGAATAGGAAATGGCAACCCACTCCAGTATTCTCACCTGTTAAATTCCATGGAAAGAGCAGCCTGGTGGGTTACAGTCCTAGGGATCACAAAGGGTCAGACACCATTGAGTGACTGAACACAAATGCATGTAGATAAAATAGTGCATAATGAAATGGGAAATACATTAAATTAAATAAAATAAGTTTTTAGATAAAATCGATGTTATGAATAGAGAAAGGTTAAATAGCAAGTTTTCTGTTTTCTGATATACTTCTGCTGTTAATTCAATGAATGAAATGGATCTCAAAATTCATTTGTGTATCTCTGTATAGCAAAAATAAACTTCACAATAAAGGCAGAATTCTATCATTTTCAATCAATAACTTTTAAAACTTAAAAAAAAGATCTACTCTGATAAATGTTCTGTTTAGTGTTCTACAAAATATTCTAAAAGAATATTAACTGATATGAGTTATAAAATAGGCAAAATTATACACATTTCTTAATTAAAGATGCATATGGGGATGGAAAGAAATGCAATATTTGGATGTTTATCTTATTATTAATGCAAAATTAAGTATTTTGGTACACTCAAAAGTTTTCTTTAATGGAAAAATTAAGTCCAAGTAAATGGCTAAATTATTTTGCTGGGAGTTCATTTTCTTCTTACATTTTAATGTAATATTTTCTATCCTGAATTACTCAGTGGAAAAGTAAATTGATGGCATGAAATTAATTTCCACTTAAAAAAATCTACATGGATATAAATCACTGCAACTTGGGGGAGGTTGAAAAATGACTGTATTAACAAAATTTCATGTTCAACAGACAAATAAACATCCTCACAAATCCAAATCACCACTGCATATTTACCCATCATTACCCATAATCTACTTCAGATGATGATGATAAATGAACCAAGAAACTGGATCCCTGAACAATACCTATTTAATGATAATAAACAACCAAGAATATACAAAGACTCACCTGCCCTGACGTCGGTATTTAGCCTGATAAGGATCTTACTTAACTGCTGTTTCCTCTGGCATAACTGTGTTTCTCTATTATCAGAGGTCCTTTTCCCAAAATATAATAATAATTATATTTTAAAACTTATCTATTCATGAATGCAGTTAATATATAGTGATGAACTTTCTGTAGGTAAACTCAGTTTGATTTAGGTGGATAGATAGAGTGATTGATCTATGTAGCTATCTTGATTATTCATAAGAAACTGTTGGATATAGTTTTCTCTTTTCACCTAAAACTAGCAGACTGACAATTTTGAAGTTTTTGCAAAATTTATCAAAGTTCCATCCTTCAGTCTTCTAAGCTATAGCTAGAAGATCAAGCTTTAACATTTTCATGTTTTTTGCTATGTCCAACAAGGCCTAATATGAACTCTTTGCGGTCTCTAAGTACCTGAAAAAGAAGTGCCGTTTGCTTTGTGCCTCTGATAAACTCAGGTTATAACAGTTTAAAGTTATAAGACCAAACTACAACTGGGTACCTTAAATTATGTTTATAGTTTTCCTGGTCACTCTTTCACCCTTCTTGTCTATGGGCATGAAATGTCCTATTTTCATTTGAGTTTTCCATTATGTGTAAAAGATATAGCATAATACTTTTTAAGTTGCTGTTAAAAGATCTTAAAATAAAATTACTCAGATCAAAATGGAATTGCAAAAACAAAATGTATCCAGTAACATAAATTGAAAACATAAATGGCAAACGGAATTGCACTTATATAACAGACAATTCTAATGTCTCTACATGTTGAAATGTAAGAGACAAACACATAGGAAGAAACAATGGAAAATCCATTAACATATGTTATATGTAAATGAATAATGCAAGTAATATCTATGCTATGGTGGTTTAATTAAAAAGACTTAATGGTCACTTTAATGAATAATAGAAGTTGAAATGAGCTTAATCTTGGGATAAAAAAAGTAAATTTTATTTTTGTGTATAAGAAAGAAAAAGAGAGAAGCAGTGAGGAAGATAATTACATAGAATCAAAGACAGATATTAGAGATATTAGCACTGCTATTTGTGGTAAGTCTTTCTCATAAGAATTGAAAAAGTTGAGACATGATTGAATTTTCCTGCAAAAGGTTGATTAGTGCAGACATTTCCAGAGGGTTTGGGGAAAACACTAGAATGACAGCTGTATTAGTTTCCTATTGCTGCCATAACAAATTGCCACAAATACACTGGAATAGAAAAATACAAATTTACTATCTTAAGAATTTTAGAGGTCAGAAGTCCAAGATGTAGTCCACTGGCTAAAGTCAAGGTGACTGCCTGACTCCACAGAAATACAAAGGATCATAAGAGACTACTATGAGCAATTGCATTCCAAAACACACCTGGAAGAAATGACCAAATTCTTAGAAATGAACACTCTCATAAGACTGATCCAGAAAGAAATAGAAAATAAGAACAGACTAATCACAAGTACTGAAATTAAAAATGTGATTAAAAACCTCCCAATAAACAAATGTCTTCACAAGTGAATTCTATCAAACATTTAGAGAAGAGCGAACATATATCTTTCTGAAACTATCCCCACCGCACCCTACCCCCCAAAAAAGGCAGAGGAAGGAATCCTCCCAAACTCATTCTGTGAGGCCAGCATCATCCTGTAGTGGGTACACTTGATTTACACCTAGAGGAAGATAGATGTAAGACAGGACTCATAGTGTAGTTATTTCCCTTTTCAGGATGGCCATCTACACAAGCAATCCCAAGATGTTGTCCAGACAAAAGAACAGCCAAAACCCGGAGATTTGAGGTCACTGTCAGATGTATAAAACTTTCATTGGATCCCCAAATCACCACAGACTTCAGGACCACAGTGCCAAGCTTTTTATCTAATTTGTCATCTTTCTGTTTTAACTTATTTGCTCACACCATTTACAGCTAATGCGCATTATGAAAAAAAAATCTAAGTTAAATATATAATCTTATCATTTGTTTTCTATTTTTTGATCTATTTTTGTGTGTTTGTTTCCTTTTTCCTCTTTTTCTGATTCTCATTGGATGGTGCATTTTTTATTATTACACATATTTGTCTTGTGGGATTATTAGATAAAATCATTCTGTTATTTTAATAGTTGCTTTAAAGTTATAATAAAATTATATAACTGAACATATTCTACTCACAAGTAATATATCACTTTACACATATTTGTCTGATATTAAAGCAACATAGCAGTACACAAGTTTCCCTCATTATTCAAAATTAGAGCATTCCTATTAAAAATGTTCATAAAGCAAAATGGCATAAACCAAAGTAACATAGAGTATCTCCCTACTTTCTAAATGTCAGGACCTACATTAGTACCTATTTTCACTAATATAAAGAAATCCAAAGAGGGTTTTTGCTTTTGCAAAACAACAACAACAACAACAACACATATTATTGTACTAATGCAGGTCTTAATACAACCTTTTAGAAAATAGAGAGTAATTACGTTATTTATTTCTAGGCCTTTGTGCTATTTTTGTTATAAATTTTATTTCATTAATATTATGAATCCTCAAAAACATTCTTGTTGCTCAGGTGCTAGGTTGTATCTGACCATTTATGACTCCATGGACTGCAGCATGCCAGGCTTCCCTGTCCTTCACTATCTCCTGGAGTTTGTTCAGACACATGTGAGTTGAGCTATTGATGCCATGGAACCATTTCATCCTCTGTTATCTCCTTCTCCTTTTGCCTCAATCTTTTGTAGCATCAGGGTCTTTTCCAATTAGTCAGTTCTTTGCATCAGGTGGCCAAACTACTGGAGCTTCAGTTTCAACATCAGGCCTTCCAATGATATTCAAGATTGATTTCCTTAAGTTTTGGCTGGTTTGATCTCCTTGCTGTCTAAGGGAATTTCAAGAGTCTTCTCCAACATCAAAATTTGAAAACATCAGTTCTTTGGTGCTCAGTCTTCTTTATGGTCCCACTTTCACCTCTGCACGTGAGTACTGGAAAAACCATAGCTTTGGCTACACCAAACTTTGTCAGCAAAGTGATGTCTCTGCTTTTTAATATGCTCTCTAGGTTTGCCTCTTCAAGAAAATTAGAGATACAAAGGGAACATTTCATGCAAAGATGAGCATAATAAAGGACAGAAATGGTATGGACCTAACAGAAGCAGAAAATATTAAGAAGAGGTGGCAAGAAGACACAGAAAAACAGTACATATATATATATATATGTATACATACATATATATGTATGTATATATATATACACACACACACACATTTGAATCCGTTCTAATGAGATGGATAAAACTGGAGCTGATTATACAAAGTGAAGAAAGCCAGAAAGAAAAACACCAATACAGTATACTAACACATATATATGGAATTTAGAAAGATGGTAATGATAACCCTGTATGTGAGTCAGCAAAAGAGACACAGATGTATAGAATGGACTTTTGGACTCTGAGGGAGTGGGAGAGGGTGGGATGATTTGAGAGAATGGCACTGAAATATGTATACTATCATGTAAGAAACGAATCGCCAGTCTATGTTCGATACAGGATACAGGATGCTTGGGGCTGGCGCACGGGGATGATTCAGAGAGGTGATATGGGGTGAGAGGTGGGAGGGGGGTTCAGGATTGGGAACTCATGTACACTCGTGGTGGATTCATGTCAATATATGGCAAAACCAATACAATAGTGTAAAGTAAAATAAAGTAAAAATAAAAATTAAAAATTAAAAGATCTTAATGACCTGGATATCACCTGGAGACAGACATCTTGGAGCATGGAGTCAAGTGGGCCTTAGGAAGCATTAGTATGAGCAAAGCTAGTGGAGGTGATGGAATTTCATCTGAGCTATGTCAAATACTAAGAGGTGATGCTATTAAAGTGTCACAATCAATATGCCAGCAAATTTGGAAAACTCAGCAGTGACCACAGGATTGGAAAAGGTCAGTTTTCATTTCAATTCCAAAGAAGGACAATGCCAAAGAATGTTTAAACCAGTGTACAATTGCTCTCTTTTCATATGCTAGCAAGGTAATGCTCAAAATCCTTAAAGCTAGGCTTCAGCAGAACGTGAACCAAGACCTTCCAGATGTACAAGCTGGATTTAGAAAAGGCAGAGAAACCAGAGATCAAATTGCCAGTGTCTTTTAGATCATAGAAGAAACAAGGGAATTCCAGAAAAACATTGACTTCTGCGTCATCCAGTCCAGCCTTTCACATGATGTCCTCTGTATATAAGTTAAATAAGCAAGGTGGCAATATACATCCTTGACATGCTCCTTTCCCAGTTTTGAATCAGTTTGTTGTTCCATGACCAGTTCTAACTGTTGCTTCTTAACCTGCATGCAAGTTTCTCAGGAGCAGGTCAGGTGGTCTGGTATTCCCAATTTTTTTAAGAATTTTCCACAGTTTGTTGTGATCCACACAATCAAAGACTTTACTGTAGTCAATAAAGCAGAAGTGGATTTTTTTTTTTTCTGGAATTGTCTTGCTTTTTCTATGATCCGATGGAGGTTGGCAGTTTGACCCCTGATTCCTCTGCCTTTTCTAAATCTTATTTGTACATGTAGAATTTTTTGGTTCACATAGTGACTATCTTGAAGGACTTTAAGCATTACCTTCTAGCATGTGAAATGAGTGCAACTTAGTTAATTGTCCTCTGAAGAAATTAAATAAAAAGTGAAAAGTTCTTTAATTACCCATATATGCCCTTTATGAATTTATATCTAGCATTACATCTAGTATAATTCTATTTGTGCCTGAAAGATTTCCTTGATACATGTTTTTAGTTTGTATGAGCATTTTAAAAAGTTTTCAGTTTTCTCTTAGAAAAGCAACTTTTGCTGGTAAAAATGGACTGTTTTGCTTCTTTCAACATTTTAAAGAAATTATTCCCATGTATTCTGGCTTGCATTGTTTCTAATGACAATTCTGTTAACATGTTACCTGTTTTTCAGTGTATATCATGTGCCTTTTTTCCTCTGGCTTCTTTTTCTTGCTCTGTATCACTGGTCTTAAGCAAGTTGATTAATATGAATTAATTTAGTTTTTTCATAATTCTTATGTGTGGAGTTTGTGGAGATTCTTACATAAGCAGGTCTATATTTACTATTGTGGTTGTTCAGTCATTCAGTTGTGTCCAGCTGTTTGAGACCCATGGACTGCAGCACCCCAGGCTACCATGTCCCAAAGGATGCCCAAACTCATGTCCACTGAGTTGATGATGCTATCCAACCATCTTGCCCTCTGTTATGCTCTTCTCCTGCCTTCAATCTTTCCCAGCATCAGGGTCTTTTCTAATGAGTCAGTTCTTCACAGCAGGTGGTCAAGTACTGGAGCTTTAGCTTCAGCATCAGTCCTTTCAATGAATATTCAGGACTGATCTCCTTTAGGATTGACTGGTTGGATATCCTTGCAGTCCAAGGGACTCTTAAGAGTCTTCTCCAACACCACAGTTTAAAAATTCATGTACACCTGTGGCAGATTCATGTCAGTGTATGGCAAAACCAATACAATATTATAAAGTAGTTAGCCTCCAATTAAAATAAGTAAATTTATATTAAAATAAATAAATTTAAAAATTTTAAAAAAATAAATAAAAATTCAATTCTTTGATGCTCAGCCTTCTTTATGGTCCAGCTCTCACATCCATGCATGACAACTGAAAAACCATAACTTTGACTATATGGACCTTTGTTGGCACAGCGATGTCTCTGCTTTTTAACATGCTATCTAGATTTGCCATAGCTTGTCTTCCATGGAGCAATTGTTTTTTAATTTCATGGCTGCAGTCACCATCTGCAGTGATTTTGGAGCCCCCCAAAATAAAGTCTCTCACTGTTTCCACTGTTTCCTCATCTATTTGTCATAAAGTGATGGGACCGGATGCCATGATCTTTATTTCTTGGATGTTTATTATTAGATATGGAAAAAATGTGAGCTTTCCTGGTGGCTCAGTGCTAAATAATCTGCCTGCAATTCAGGATGCACTGGTTTGATCCTTGGGTCAGAAAGATCCCCTGGAGGAGAAAATGGCAACTCACTCTAGTATTCTTGCCTGGAAAATCCCACGGACAGAGGAACCTGGTGTGCTTCAGTTCATAGGGATGCAAAGAGTCAGGCACGACTTAGAGACTGAACACACACACACACACACACACGGAAGAAAGCTTGGTCATTACTTCCTCAAATAGCTTTCTGCATTCCTCTATAGCGTTTCCTTTGTGACTATAAATTGCATGTACATTTTGCCACTTGAATTTTTCTTTCGCTCAATGTGCTCTGTTTTTCATTTTTTTTCTTATATGCTGTTCATTTTGGACAGTTTCTATTGCTGTGCTTTTATGTTCAAACATCTTTTCTTATATTATGCCTTTTCAAGCGTTTACCCCATGCAGTTCATGTTTCATTTCAGACATTGAAGGTTTTTCCTTCGAAATATGTTTTACATTTTAAAATTTAATTCTATATTTTTCCTTATCATTTTAAATATTTCTTCATTTCTTGAATTTATGGAATGCAGTTGCAATTACGATTAGTTTTATCACTGATGCCATTTCTGAATCCATTTGACTGACTGACATTCTTCTCATGATGAGCTATGTTCTTTTCTTTTGTAATTGCTGGGAACTTTTATTGGATATTAGCTATCTTGAGTTCTTATTATTGGGTTCTGATAATTTTTATCAGTTCAATTCAGTTGCTTAGTCGTGTCCAACTCTTTGCGACCCTATAGACTGCAGCACACCAGGCCTCCCTGTCTATCACCAATTCCCAGAGTTTACTCAAATTCATGCCCATTGAGTTGGTGATGCCATCCAACATCATAAGTAACATAATTGTACTACTTGGAACATGATATCCTATGTCATACCTTAAAATTTTTTTAATTAATTAATTAACTTTAATTTTTGACTGTTCTGGGTCTTCATTGCTTTGCGGGTAGGCTTTTCTTTAGTTGTAGCAAGTGGGGGCTACTCTGTAATTGTGGTGTGTGGGTTTCTCCTGTGGTGGTTTCTCTTGTTGCAGAGCACAGGCTCTAGGGCATGGTGGGCTGCAGTAGTTGCGGTATGCAGGCTCAGTAGTTGTGGCTCATGGGATCGAGAACACAGGGTCAATACTTGTAGCACAGAGGCTTAATTGTTTCACGGCATGTGCGATCTTCCCAGACCAGAGATCAAACTTGCACCTCCTACATTGGCAGGCAGATTCTTTACCACTGAGCCAGGAGGGAAGTCCTCAGTTAATTTTAGACAGAGTCAGAGCTACATTTAGTCCTTTTTCCACTAAATGGCACATAACTCTTCTTAGTCTCTCACCCAATGCCTCAGAAGTGAGGAGGTTTTTCACACTGATTGCTCTTAACAGCTACTGTTCTTTCATGTTGTCTTAAATTTGGGGGGAAAACAAATGTTCAGACCATAGCTCATGCTCATGCTCATACACAGGAAAGTATTAATATAAGTTGAAACAGAAAATTTGACCTCTCAGTTAAGTAATATGGCATTTTTATAGGCAATGTTTAAAGCAAGTGTTTATGTAAATAAATGTTTCTGTGCTGCATTCTTATGGGAAAAATGATGAATTAAAAATTGATCATTATTGAAATGATTTGAGAAATATGACTGGTATGGGAAAATGGACATTAAAAGGTAGAGCTGATTTAAACTTCTTATATCTTCATCTTTTCCTTTTAATGCAAATGTTAATTTTAATTAATGTGTTTCTAGATTTGGCAACAGTTTTTAGTACTGCCATTTCTTTCTGAGTAGTTACCAAGGTTTTTCCTCATTAAAAAAGAGCCATTGTAGTTCCAACTTTGCCTAGCACATCTAATAGTCTGCAGCAAAAAATCCTATAAAATCAGTCAATTATATTTATGGAAATAATTTTTTCCAGAAAAGCAATACTAAGTTTTCAAAGCATAATATTAATAAAAACCTAAATTTAAAATAAAATTAAGGCAAGATACTCTTTCTGGAGGATGATAAAACTTACAAAGTTTTGATTTTTTAAATTTTAGAGTTGTACTGGAAGAATAAATCATTTAATAAACTTCATTATAATTTCATAATTTTGATGGCATTTTTGAGAGTGCTTTTAAAATGCAGTACACATATGGGAATTTCTAAAAATAAGATTTTATATTGTGTCACTTTCTTTATGTAGACAGAATAATATTTTCATGTCAACATGTAATGAATGTGTGAATGATTCTTTCATCAAATTCAGTGTATTAAACTGCATTTTCTGTAAAATGTTAAGATTTCTTAATATTTATCAAGCTGCTCTAATTTTAAAAAGAAAGAATAAAAGAGAGAGAGCAAAAAAGGAAAATAAGAGACAAGTGGAAAGAAGAGAGGGGGGAGAAATTAAGGAAATGATTGAGAGTGGGAGAAATAATGGAGGGAGCTAAAGAAGGCTGGAAGAAGTCCTCCTCATCTAAGAATAAGGACCATCTAATGAGGGGCTTCCCTAGTGACTCAGTGAAGAATTTGCCAGCCAAGGCAGGAGACATGGGTTCTTTCTCTTATCCAGAAAGTTCCAACATGCCACAAGCCCCTAAGCCTGTGCATCGTAACTAATGAGCCTGTGCTCTAGAGCCTGGGAACCACAACTGGTGATCCCACATGCCACAGCTACTGAAGCCCGTGTGCCCTAGAGCCTCTGCTCTGCAATAAAAGCAGCCTTGGCGATGAGAAGACTGTGCGCTGCAACTAAAGAGTTGCTGACACAACTAGAGAAAAGACCACTGGAGCAACAAAGACCCAGCACAGCCAAAAAATACATAAAATTACCCAATGAAAATGATTCATATGGCGTGAAATATATATTTCAAAACTACATCTAAAAACAAATACTGCTATACAAATTTGATTATAGCAAATCAAGTCCTAATGATAAACTATAAAGGAATATACAGGAAACTTCAGTTTAAAAATGTGCCACTCGTCTCTCATTACAAATTTATAACTCATCATTATATTAAAATTCAAATAATGATTATTTCCATATTTTCTATTGTCTGGGACAAATATTTCTACAGACAAACATCATATTTTTTGTTTGTTTTATGGGTGGATAAACTCTTTAATATTCTACATTTATTTAAATGTAGTATTCTATACAGCAGTACTCTTTATAAAACTTTCTACCATCGACTTCCAGTTCTCCAGAGAATAAATTTCTGTGAACAGACCAGTGTTTAGTAATAATTACTACTAATCAGATAAAGAAAAACTGTGTGAGACAGTCTAAGAATGATTAATTTATCATCGGGGTTAAAATAACTACATGGAGAGATTCCATTAGAAGAAAGTATAGACGTGTCAAAGGCAGACTTGATATTTTGCCACAGAAAAAAAATTTACCACCTTTTCTTTCACTGGTATAACTAATTAATATTTTGCATGGATTTGTTTAAATTAGTCCACCAGGGAGTTGAGTATTATACAAAAATAATAAAGCCAAGTACAGATACTGACCCAAACTCAGCAAACAGTTAATCAAAAAGATGTTCAAGCTATTAAATTTCTTTTTGACTTGGAAATAAATGAGCATATATATGTGTGTATATATATATATATATATATATATATATAAATTAACTGAACAAAAATTTTCAATGAACTCCTTGAATAAATACAATTTTTCCCAAAAAAGTTATTTTTTCTCTTCGAAAATTATAAAAGTCTTTTCAAGTTCCTTTTTTGTTTGATTTGGTAGAATTTTTAATCCCATTTCTAATGTCAGATAGAATATTACAAGTGAATACACTCAAAACATGGTTAAATATTTAATTTATCTAAAATATTTTAATGATGTCTTATAATATCATTTTCTATATTTTTATAATTTGATTTATTGTCTTAATAAATTGACTAATTTAAATTGAGGAAGCAGTGTTAGAACAGCAAGAATCATAGTCTTTCAGTCAGGACTGCCGGGGTTCATATGTCACTGCTGCCTGTTATTAGCTACAATCTTGATTCTGTTACTTAAATTCTCTTATCAGATTCACTTCTCTAATTGATAAAATCAAAGCTATGAGATAATAATGCAATTAATGTAGGAAAATCACATTCAGTTCAGTTCAGTTCAGTCGCACAGTCATGTCTGACCCTTTGACCCCATGAACTGCAGCACGCCAGGCCTCCCTGTCCATCACCAGCTGCTGGAGTCCACCCAAATCCATGTCCATTGAGACGGTGATGCCATCCAACCATCTCATCCTTTGTCGTCCCCTTCTCCTCCTGCCCTCAATCTTTCCCAGCATCAGGGTCTTTTCAAATGAGTCAGCTCTCCGCATCAGGTGGCCAAAGTATTAGAGTTTCATCTTCAGCATCTGTCCTTCCAATGAATACCCAGGACTGATATCCAAAAGAATGGAATGGTTGGATCTCCTTGCAGTACAAGGGACTCCAAGAGTCTTCTTCAACATCACAGTTCAAAAGCATCAAATTTTTGTGCTCAGCTTTCTTTATAATCCAAATCTCACATCCATACATGACTACTGGAAAAACCATAGCCTTGACTAGATCGACCTTTGTTGATAAAGTAATGTCTCTGCTTTTTAATATGCTATCTAAGTTGGTCATAAATTTCCTTCCAAGGAGCAAGTGTCTTTTAAAGTCAGCCACTATTTCCACTGTTTCCCCATCTATTTGCCATGAAGTGATGGGACCGAATGCCATGATCTTAGTTTTCTGAATGTTGAGCCTTAAACCAGCTTTTTCACTCTCCTCTTTTACTTTCATCAAGAGGCTTTTAGTCCCTCTTCACTTTCTGCCATAAGGGTGGTGTCATCTGCATATCTGAGGTTATTGATATCACATTAAGATAATGCAAACTTTTTACAGGTGAAATTTTGATAAAAAGTAGTTGCTTTTCTCATCAGCATTAGCATCATCACCATCATCATCATTTTATTCAGTAAATCATACTAAATTATTTTTTAAAGTGACTATTTTTTATGAAAGAATTTGAAAGTGTTACTATCCTCTTATTTACAAAAAAGACAGTTTTTTTAGGTAAATTCTTTTGTACACTGGAAATCACAGCTACTAAACAATAAAAAATTGAAAGATACATTATTAAACCTATTAAACATACATTTAAAAGTCATATGGAAAAATTAGTTTTCTAAAAAGTCAAGGTGTCACATCTTCTCAATTTCTTTAAATTCATTGCATTAATTTGATTTTGGAGTTTGCTACAAATTCATTCAAGTAATGTAGTCATTACTTAGGGGGAAATTTTATGTCATAGATCTTTCAACCAGAAGGCCTCAAGGACACTTGAATATGAGCTAGTGAATCCAAAATATCACTCATCTGTCATAGATTGATGCCATTCTTGGGAGTTGGCTGATTTGTCGTAAGCTGGCTATTCAAGTTACTGACTTACATTCTGTCTCCTAGGCGCTGAACTTTATGTCTCTAGGTAAAAAATGCACCTCTTTGATTCAGGGTGTGTGTGTGTGTGTGTGTGTGTGCACTCTGTGCATGTGCACGCATACATGAATTATGTACATGCACTTATTTTTTAAATTTTATTCTTTGATGTTAAGTCACATGCTGTGTATAGAAAAAAATGAACGGTGCAGAAGAAAAGAAACTTGCTATGTGACTTAACAGCAATAGAGATAAAGTTCTCAAAATATATTATCCAGTCCTTGAAGATGAAACTGAAAATGATGAAAAATTAATGCAAATATGATAAAAATAGCACAATCTACAAAGTTAGCATTGTCCTGCTTTTACATTATCATTTCTACACTTTTTATTATTTTACATATTAAATTTTACATTAAAAAACAAAACATTTTAAATTTCCCATTTAGTACCTTTTCAGTTATATATCAGTTGTATCTCTTTTCTTTATTGATCTATCTTAGGGACAAAATAACACACCTCAGGGAGTTTCAAATGCAGGACAGTTCAGTTCAGTCACTTAGTTATGTCCGATCCTTTGCCACCCCATGGGCTACACTATGCCAGGCTTCCTTATCCGTCACCAACTCCTGGAGGAGCTTACTCAAAAGCAGGTATGTGGCTCTGAATTCTGTCGCCATGTTCTCAAGATGGCCATGCTTTCCACTGGCTCCTTCCAGCCAATGATGGAGTGAGTATACAGTGAGCTTGTATAGGAGTTAGGATAAAGCAACAAGTTAGGACCTACTCTTAGACTTGTAAGGGCTCTTGCTATGATATATTTAGATAACTGGGAGGCAAAATATTCTTTATCATTAACATATCACTTCAGTTATTTTTTGCCTATGTCTTTTACATAAGATTTTCTGAAAATATATTTTCAGAAATGTATGAAAATATGAAACATTTACGAGAGTTTCAGTTATACTTATGATAAACTTATGGGTTCATCTCATTTCTCCAAGGGTATATCAGACCTTGATCCTGGGAAAGACTAGGGGCAGGAGAAGAAGGTGGCAACAGAGGATGAGATAATTGGATGGCATCACTGACTCAATGTATCTGAGTTTGAGCAAACTCCAGGAGATGGTGAAGGACAAGGAAGCCTGGCATGCTGCAGTCCATGGAGTCACAAAGCGCTGGACAGGACTGAGTGACTGAAGAACAGCAACATACCATTCTTTTGTTTTGTCCTACAGTCAAATGGAACATTTTTCTCAATATTGTTCAGACATGTTTCTTTTCACTTGTAGTCATATATATGTTAACTATACTTGCATTTGGAAAGTAAGCTAATGACTGTCAATAATCACAGCTACAATTCACCAATATACTTTTTGTATTGAGGGAGGAAATGCAACTTTATAAATGTAAGCAAGGAATAAAGCAAATTAGTTTTACATAGGCTGAATGTGGTCTAAAAATAAGTAAATTTTTAAAATTATTCTTTAAAATAATAAAGTATCTGTTGTACAAATATGTAACATCAATAGATTTTTCTAGGTTAAAGCTAGAAGACTTTCTTCTTTCTAATATGAAAGATTTTCTCTAAGAACCCTCTGTTGCCTACTATCCAATATTCCAGGATGGAGGTGAAGGCTTAGAGTGCTTCAGCTCTTTGGGATATTTAGAAAGACTAATTAGGTGTGTGTAGCTTAGCCCTGCCTTCTTCCTTTTGTGAGCAAATCTATTTACAGAGAGAATAGTTTTTTATTGTTTCCGTCACGGCTTCTGTCTTAACCTAGCTAGACCTTTCTTCCATGTAGGGAAGACTGTCTGATTAGCAGAATATGCTCCCAATTTACTAAGTCTTATTCTGTGATTCAGGTAGAAATTTCATTTGAACATCAGACTGACCTATGTCTTCTGACCTCAGCCCTATCAATATACAATTGATAATTTGCTTTTCTTGGCTGGGTGTGCTTGGGATAAGGTAGGAACAGTTAGGTATGAAGCATTTTGTCTCTTAAGAAAAAATGGAATGTTTTTATATTTCTGTAAATAAATTTAATTATAAATATTCATGAACCTCATATAATTTTACAATCCATAACAATTAAATTTGAAATATAAGAAACACTTTATGATATATGGGGGGAAAATCCATCTCAAAATTGTTTGTTCTCAACAAAAAACTTTTAGCCTGTGTTACACGCAGATAGAATGTAAACAAAAAGAGAGAGAGAAAAAAACAAAAAACTTCAGTAGTCAAAACCTTATGTCTTTAATCTTCTAAGATGACCCAGACATAAACTCCATGTACCTTATTTTTAGGCATTAATGCTTTGCACAAAAAACTCCATGGGGCCTGAGACTGTATACTTTAGGTTTCCCACTTTTACTGTAGAGGAATTAGGTTTGAGTGAATTTGGGTAAAGTTCTTAGAGAATCTGTAAATTTAGTGAAAAATGACATTAATGTAGACCTTCTGAAATTTTAAAATACAGTTGTGATTTAACAGAGTTCTACTTCTGCTGTCTGTAATCTACTTTTAATAATATTCTAACTTTTTGAAATTTCAGATATGATACCTGATATTACAAGGATGAAATATATACATGTAAATGTAATATACGCATATAGGCATAAATGTAAAATACAAGGCTGAATGCATCCAATATTTGGGGAAAAAATCTGGTCATTAACAGGGTAGATAACTTGTTTTAAGTAATTCATATAAGTAATTTTGACCTGCAGTATATCACATAAGATATTGTTTTAGCCTTTAAGAAAGCTTAGAAGTTTAAAATATACATTTAAATTCTAATGCATACAAATTTATATCTATGCAAATGAGATTATTAGGTTAGTGTTAGAAATTTTTAAAATTTCTATTTAAATGTATAAATCCTATGAAGATAAAGATTTAGAGAAATACTTGTGCTTTGATGTTACCTCTGAGAACCTATTTAAAATAATTAAAGGTTTGCTTACAGACAGATATTATAGGAAATTGTAAATGAGGTGGTTTGATATTCCTTTGCTGTTATCATATATTTCTTTTTTTGTCTACTGCTTTCCAGTTTCCCAATTTCCTCAATGACAGTGCTGTCCTAATCTAGAAAATAAATACGATCCATTTGTTTTGGGGTTCAGTTCAGTTCAGTCATTCAGTTGTGTCTGACTCTTTGTGACCCCATGGACTGCAGCATGTCAGGCTTCCCTGTCTGTCACCAAGACCCAAAGCCTGCTCAAACTCATGCCCATCGAGTCAATGATGCCATCCAAACATCTCATCCTCTGTCATCCCTTTCTCCTCCTGCCTTCAATCTTTACCAGCATCAGGACCTTTTCCAATGAGTCAGTTCTCCCCATCAGGTGGCCAAAGTATTTCACTTTCAGCTTCAGCAACAGTCCTTGCAATGAATATTCAGGACTGATTTCCTTTAGGATTGACTGGTTGGATCTCCTTCTAGTCCAAGGGACTCTCTAGATTCTTCTCCAACCCCACAGCTTAAAAGCATCAATTCTTCAACGTTCAACATAATTTATGGTCCAATTCTTACATCCATACATCAGTTAGTCAGTCAGTCAGTTCAGTCGCTCAGTCGTGTCTGACTCATTGCGACCCGATGAATCGCAGCATGCCAGGCCTCTCCGTCCATCACCAACTCCCGGATTTTACCCAAACTCATGTCCATCGAGGTGGTGATGCCATCCAGCTATCTCATCTTCTGTTGCCCCATCTCCTCCTGCTCCTAATCCCTCCCAGCAACAGAGTCTTTTCCAATGAGTCAGCTCTTCACATGAGGAGGCCAAAGTACTGGAGTTTCAGCTTGAGCATCATTCCTTCATAAGAACACCCAGGACTGATCTCCTATAGGATGGAATGGTTGGATCTCCTTGCAGTCCAAGGGACTCTCAAGAGTCTTCTCCAACACCACAGTTCAAAAGCACCAATTATTCCTCATTCAGCTTTTTTCACAGTCTAACTCTCACATCCATACATGACCACTGGAAAAACCATAGCCTTGACTAGAATGATCTTTTTTTAGCAAAGTAATGTCTGTGCTTTTTAATATGCTATTGGTTTGGTCATAACTTTCCTTCCAAGGAATAAGAGTCTTTTAATTTCATGGCTGCAGTCATCATCTGCAGTGATTTTGGAGCCCCCCAAAATAAAGTCTGACACTGTTTCCACTGTTTCCCCCTCTGTTTCCCATGAAGTAATGGACCAGATGCCATGATTCAGTTTTCTGAATGTTGAGCTTTACGCCAACTTTTTAACTCTCTTCTTTCATTTCATCAAGAGGCTTTTTAGTTCCTTTTCACTTTCTTCCGTAAAGGTGGTGTCATCTGCATATCTGAGGTTATTGAGATTTTGCCTGGCAATCTTGATTCCAGCTTGTGCTTCTTCCAGCCCAGTGTTTTTCATGATGTACTCTGCATTTAAGTTAAATAAGCAGTGTGACAATATGCTGCCTTGACATACTCCTTTTCCTATCTGGAAACAGTCTGTTGTTCCATGTTCAGTTCTAACTGTTGCTTCCTGACCTGCATATAGGTTTCTCAAGAGGTGGGTCAGCTGGTCTGGTATTCCCATCTCTTTCAGAATTTTCCACAGTTTATTGTGATCCACACAGTCAAAGGCTTTGGCATAGTCAATAAAGCAGAAATAGATGCTTTTTCTGGAACTCTCCTGCTTTTTTGATGATCCAGCGGATGTTGGCTATTTGATCTCTGGTTCAGCTGCCTTTTCTAAAACCACCTTCAACATCTGGAAGTTCACGGTTCATGTATTGCTGAAGCCTGGCTTGGAGAATTTTGAGCTTTACTTTACCAGCATGTGAGATGACTGCAAATGTGTGGTATTTTGAGCATTCTTTGGCCTTTCCTTTCTTTAGGATTGAATGACTAGTGGAGAAACCATACATTTGACTAGACAGAACATCGTCGGCAAAGTAATATCTCTTGTTTTCAGTATACTGTCTAGGTTGGTCATAGCTTTTTTTCCAAGGAGCAAGAATCTTTCAATTTCATGGCTGTAGTCAACATCTGCAGTGATATTGGAGCCCAAGAAAATAAATCTCTCAGTGTTTCCATTGTTTTTCCATCTATTTGCCCTGAAGTGATGCAACGATGGACTTGAGTTTGAGTGAACTCCGGGAGTTGGTGATGGACAGGGAGGCCTGGCATGCTGCAATTGATGGGGTCACAAAGAGTCAGACATGACTGAGTGACTGAACTGAACTGATGCAACCGGATGCCATGATCTTAATTTTTTGAACAATGAGTTTTAAGCCAACTTTTTCACATTCCTCTTTCACTTTCATCAAGAGTCTCAGTAGTTCTTCTTTGTTTTCTGCCATAGGGTGGTATCATCTGCATATTTGAGATAATTGATATTTCTCCTGGTAATCTTGATGCCCCCTTATGCTTCACCTAGCCTGGCATTTCACGTGATGTACTCTGTATGTAAGTTAAATAAACAGGTTGACAATATACAGCCTTGACATACTCCTTTCCCAGTTTGGAACCAATCGGTTTTTCCATGTCTGGTTCTAACTATTGCTTCTTGACCTGTGTACAAATTTCTCAGGAGGCAGGTCAGGTGGTCTGGTATTCCCATCTCTTGAAGAATTTTCCATGGTTTGTTGTGCTTTGGGTTTACAATTAACAATTAAGTTGATCTAGCAGAAAACAAAATAAAACTGGACTTGAATTTTCTTTTAAGAATGTATGGGCACCCCTGGTGGTTCACTGTTTTTAAGAGTCTGCCATGCAGTTCAGGGGACACAGACCCAGAAAAATCCCACATGCCACAGAGCAATTAAGTCCATAAGTGTGCTTAGTGGCTAAGTCATGTCCGACTCTTTGTGATCCCATGGACTGCAGCACTCCAAGCTCCTCTGTCCATGGGGATTCTCCAGAAAAGAATACTGGAGAGGATTGCCATGCCCTTCTCCCAGGGATCTTAACAACCCAGGGATCAAACTCAGGTATCCTGCATTGCAGGCATATTCTTTTACTGACTGAGTCACAGAGAAGCCCTAGAATATTGGAATGGGTAGCATATCCCTTTTCCAGAGGATCTTCCCAACCCAGGAATAGAACCAGGGTCTCCTGCATTGCAGGTGGATTCTTTACCAGCTGAGCTTTCAGGGAAGCCCAACTAAGCCCATGAACCACAACTACTGAGCCCATGCACCCAAGAGTCCATGCTCCACAATAAGAGAAACCACTGTAATGAGAAGCCCATGCACCACAATCAGAGAGAAGCCCTGCTCAGTACAAGAGAAAGTCCCCACATAGCAACAAAGCATTGGCACAGCCAAAACTAACTTAAATAAATAAGTAAAGTTTAAAAAGATAAAGAATGTACATTAATAAGATACTCTGATATTAGGCCAACTCCACACGTCTCCAGGTTTGATCCCTTATTGCTTCCATTGTCTTTTATACCGTAGCTTTCACATAGAGCTTCATGTCTTCATGTCTTTCCAGGTTTTTCATTCAGACTAAGAAAATAGATTCTTTATTCTTGGAATTGTTTCATAGGATAGAATCAAGGACACAGTTATAAGGAAAAAAAAAAAAACAGACATCTTTCTATTGTATTTCATTAACCACAATCAGGAATACAGTCTTTCAAATTCAAGAAATGGTAGTAGAAATGAAAGTGTTTTGATGGTCTTGGTCCAGTCAGGATAAAGCCCTGCAATCTGATAAGGGATCATGTTCTATGGGGCAGTGGTGTAGAACAGAATAAAACAAACATCTTACTGGGAAGGAAAATGCAGAAACTGACATTGGGTAGATAGTCAGCTGGGGCAGCTATGTCATTTAACAGACTAGAAGAATTATTATTATTTTTAGAAAAGGTGCTAAAACAGTTGTATAAAATAGTAAAGGTACAAGTATTGCTGCTAATAAGCAACAGACATGGGAGTCAATTTTGGGTAGATTTTACAGGATCCATTACACTGTGAAGGAAACCCTCTATTAGCATTTTTATGTAAAATAAATGTTCTTCATGTTAAGTATCAATTGTTACCTCATTTAAACAGAAATGCAGGTGAATGGGTATATTTAAATAAACATGATATTTTTAATTATTAATTTTAGCAATTTATTATGCTTAAATTAGAACATTTTGTAAGGAGAGAACATGGATTGGATTTCCCTGGTGGCTCAGACAGTAAAGAATCTGCCTGCAAAGTAAGTTCAGCCCTGGATTGGAAAAATTCCCTGGAGAAGGGAATGGCTATCCACTCCAGTAAACTTGCCTGGAGAATTCCATGAACAGAGGAGCCTGGCAGGCTACAGTCCATGGGGTCACAAAGAGTTGGACATGACTGATTACATAGATCACTATTTATATTCTAGACCCATTGCTCTTTTAACAATTCTTTTTTCTTCTTTTTTTTTGGTAATGCATTAATTTTTAATGGAGCCAGGATTTTGAAAGATATAAAGACATTTTTGGGGATAATTTGAACTTTTTGAATATGGACTAAGATGATATGAAATATTATTTTTAGTTTTCTCAGGTGTTTTAACAATTCTTGATGATGATTTGTTCTAATAGTAACACATTATGGGCTTCTGTTCAGCAAAGCAATTGTTTGATAATACCCGAAAAAATGGCTGAACTGTGGATTTGCTTATTTGTCAATAATATTAGTGGCTCAGAATGTAACTGCGAATATTCCACAGTAGAAACTCAATGTTTCTTTGATGGATGTGTGAATAGTCAATGCCATTTACTTACAATTTCCTATATCCCAGAAAATTTACTAGTGGTGGTTGGTGGTTTAGACACTCAGTCATGTCCGATTTTTGTGACCTATGGGCTGTAGTTCATCAGGCTCCTCTGTCCATAGGATTTTCCAGGCAAGAATACTGGAGTGAGTTACCATTTCCTTCTCCAGGGGTTCCTCCCAACCCAGGGATTGAACCTGGGTCTCTTGCACTGCAGGCAGATTCTTTACTGACTGAGCCACCAGAAAAGCCCTAGAAACTTTACTATCACTTATTTAATAGTAACAACATCATTGCAAGATTAGTGATAGTTTTCCCATTTAACCGAAGGAACGACACATATTAAATAATTTTCTCTGAAGACAAATATTAGATTAGATGACAGCCCATTTTCTTTTTGGAAGGCTTCTATTTGGGTTGACAGCTAATAGTAAAAGAAACAGTGTACCTATATTTTTATAAGCAATATAATCAATGAAAATATTGTCAAAAAGAATGGTGGAAAGAATGGATGTTTGCCAATAAACAGAAGTTTTGCTTAACAGTGAGAGATACATTTCCTCATTAGCTTAGAGCAAGGTGATATACTCAATAGTCTGCATAAAAATTGACATAAGTTTTTATAATTAACATGACAGAAGTCTTTTAGTATGACTAAGGATGTTTACAACCTGTAACTATGACTGTAGCAAAAGCTTCACCTTTTCAACCATATCAGAACTTAAATTTACTTAAATTATCATAACACATAGTCTAAGTTGTTTACACTAAATTAGAAGTGACCTCAATTTCTATAATAGAAATAAGCTATATATTATGTAGCTTCAAATAAAAGCTATACTTGTGTATACTTTGTAATATTTTACTAGCATAATCTAATGCCAAATGAACTTGAAATATCCTCTCTATTTCTTTCTTTTCTGTGTGTGTGTGGAAGGTGCCTATGATCTATAAAAGGAAGGGAATCTCATTTGAATAGAGGAAAAGGATGAGCTATTACTTATGCATAGAAAAATTTTTGAGGATTTGGTTGTGTCAGTGATAGATGGATAGACTGCTAAGAAACCATTTGAGACTTCTGTGATTAGGTTAGACAGGTCCCAACTCCTATTAGCGAGTGTTGCCTTGTTCTGTTACAGAGAGGAGGCAGCTGTCTTCTTCAGTTTTCCCGTGGTGCTGCCTGCTTTAACTAAGCCTGTAACATTTTCGACAAGCAAATCAGGAAGGACGTCACAGACAGATGGCAAAGCTGCCGATGCATTCTCATTTATATGCAACCTTGGTTCCTAACTGTACTTGAGCCATATGCAGGGGTTTTTGTTCCCACTGGACCGGTTTTAAGTGCTAGGCAGACAAGTCAAATCTATCTTGGTCCATGTTTTCCTAATATGATTTAATTCAGTGGAGTTATGCAAAGTGTTTATCAAAAGAATTTTTGAAACTAAAATCTTGGCTGACTGCAAAAATTAATACCAACCATAGCTAGTGAGAAGAGTGCCCTAGGAGACCTATTCATATAGGAAATGAAGACTAGATTATATAATTTATAAGCTAAAATTAAATGAAAACATAAAAAATAAACTCTACTTGGGATTTTGAATTGCTTAAACATAATGTTGGGCATTAAACTGCCTGCATTATACTAGTCAAATTATGTATTTTCTATTATGGAAAATAAACTAATATTAAAAAATATACAAACACTCTAACTTTGACTTATAACCTTACATACGCTTTTGATAATGTACCAAATAAATAGCAAATCAAAATTTTGAGGTTATTGCATCAAAATTATTGACACAATAACTAAAACTTTAGTTGTGATTCATCAAAATAAGTAATGCTTCATAAAATCATAAAAGCATATATTATATTTTATTTAAAAGAAAAAGTTACTAGATCAAAGATGAATATAAATAATGTTTTAATTAACTATTTTTGATTTAATGAATTTTAAGTTATGATATAGTGCCTAATTGTATTTCAACATATTATGGTGAGAAAACTAGTTCTTATAATTTTTTTGTTTTCCATGACTCATCAGTTCAGTTCAGTTCAGTCGCTCAGTTGTGTCCAACGCTTTGCAACCCCGTGGACTGCAGCATGCCAGGCTTCCCTGTCCATCACCAACTCCCAGAACCTACTCAGACTCATGTCCGTTGAGCCGGTGATGCCATCCAACCATCTTATCCTCTGTCGTCCCCTTCTCCTCCTGCCTTCAATCTTTACCAGCATCAGGATCTTTTCCAATGAGTCAGTTCTCCCCATCAGGTGGCCAAAATATTGGAGTTTCATCTTCAACATCAGTCCTTCCAGTGACTCATAGTCAAACTTAAAAAGATAGTTTGTGTATTATATTTTATAGTAAAATAATATTTTATCCCTAGAGAAGGGAATGACAACCCACTCCAGGAAGCTTGCCTGGAAAATCCCATGGACAAAGGAGTCTGACAGGCTGCAGTCCATGGAGTTGCAAAGAGTTGGACACAACTAAGCAACTAACATACACGATATTTTATTATTATAAAAAAGTATGGAATTTTAAAAAGATTTGAAAGAAATCTATAATTCTGTTGCCACAAAACAATATTGGCATCATACACATTTCATTCACATATTAAACATAGTTGAGATAACTGTATAAACAAATTATTGTCTTCTACTTCTTACTAAACTCTATACCCTAGGATACCTCAAAGTTTATTAAATTAACTTCAAAAACATTATTTAAGCTGGACTCATGAATTTTATGAATGTATCTCTTTAGCAAAAGCTTATTGTAGATGACTATCATTTTTATACATTTGCACTATTATTAATAATTCTGTTGTGAATATTTTGGCATAAATACTTGTTTTTACTTTCAGTGATTTCCTTAAAAGATTCCTAGGTTAGGAAGTGAGGCTTTTTTAAACTTTTATTACATGTTGACAGACAGCCTTCAGAAAAATTTATGGTGATTTATTCTATCACCATTATCTTGTGTGTTTGTGAAACATTTCTAACTATGTCAGTTAAGATATGTTTGATTGCAAATAATATAAAATATCAATATTATTGTGTAAATTTTCTGATAAGCAGTTTAATGATGGGACAGGAATCATGAGTGGTTAGTTCTGTGATATAAAACATATATGGACCCAGGTTATTTTTTTCCTTTTCTCTCCTAATCTCAGTGCTAAATTTATCCGTATGTTGCTAGAATTCTGAGAATTGTCAGAAACCTGAATTTCTAGGCATCATTTAAACATAATGTCTGTAGGGCAAAAAACAAGATAAATCATTGTTTACTACGGTTATTTTTTAGGAAAGAGCAAACTTTTCACAAAAATGAACAAAAATTATTCCCTTTTGACTGACAGCTGAGAATTTGTTTGTATTCTGAGACAAAGTTAAAAATATTTGTCTAATTGTCTACCATTCAATTATGACAAAAAAGAAATAGTTGTACAATAAAAAAAAAAAAACCACAAATGAAAAGGAGATAAAAGGAACACTCTGTAGGCTAAGCTGCTCACATAGATGCTAGTTCCACCTTCCGAGAAAAGTCTTTCTTCACTGTTTACCATATGCTGGGTCCATAGGGAAGATGAGCTTCACAACTCGAGAGACCTGCTTGTTGTTCTGTTGTCTGCAGATCAACTCTGTTTAAATGTGAAACAAATGTGACCACATTTTAACCTGGAAAATATAGCATGTCAGCTTCCTCTAGGCCAATCCTCCACTCTCAGAATGCCACATTTCAGTATCTTTTACATACTGTTTTTCATTTCCTGGTGCCAGAATCTACATGAGATTACTTTCAAGTACCAGGAAGCAATATCGTCCACTCAAACTGGCTTTATAATACAAGCACATGTATTATCAGACAGAGCAGGTAATCTAGAAGTAGAAATCGTGATAACTACATGATTTTGTTGTTGATTATTCGCTAAGTCACGTTCGACTCTTTTGCGACCCCTTGAACAGTAGCCCACCGGTCTCCTGTCTACTCAAAATTGTAATGTAAATTTCTTCTACTTCTATCAGCATCTGTTTTAACTTTGTCTTGAGGATGGCTATGGTCAATCCAGGTGGTCCACACACACACACACACACATAAAAAAAAAAAAACAACAAGAAAAGAGTTTAAGTTAGTGTGGATTTTCTAAAGAAAGAAAAATCTTTTTTTCTTTCTCAAAATTTCTAGTCAGGTGTCCACTGGTATCCTATTTGTTAGGATCAGGCTGTGTGTCTATTTATGAACTAGTAATAAGTGGCTAGAATCATGTGATTACCTTAGATCAAAAGTCTTTTGCTAGAAAGGAATGTGAATTCAAATCATTTCCAGGAACATAGCTGTATGGGAGCAGACTGTATAGATGATCAATACCAGCACAAAAGTAGATGCAATATAAGAATATTTCTATGTAGAGGATCATGTCATCTGCAAACAGTGAGAGTTTTACTTCTTCTCTTCCAATTTGGATTTCTTTTATTTCTTTTTCTGCTCTGATTGCTCTGGCCAAAACTTCCAGAACTGTGTTGAATAGTAGCAGTGACAGTGGGCACCCTTGTCTTGTTCCTGACTTTAGGTGAAATGCTTTCAATTTTTCACCATTGAGGATAATGTTTGCTGTGGGTTTGTCATATATAGCACGGGGATGACCCAGGGGGATGTTATGGGGAGGGAGGTAGGAGGGGGATTCATGTCTGGGAACGCATGTACACCCATGGTGGATTCATGTCAATGTATGGCAAAACCAATACAGTATTGTAAAGTAAAATAAAGTAAAAATAAAAATTAAAAACAAAACAAAACAAAACAAAAAGAATATTTCCCAGGCAAATGAGTTTAAAATTTCTTTTCTTGTATTTCGAATACAATTTTGGATCGAAATGATGAGAGCAGATGGCCTTGTCTTTTTTCTTATCTGAGAAGGAAATAACTCATTCTTGCAACATTAAGTATGATGGCTATAGAACTTTCCAAGATGCCCTTAGCAAGTTGAGGACATAACTCCCACTCCTTCTTTGCTATGATATTTTTCCTTTTTTAAATCAGGATTGGTGATAACTTTTGTTACATGTATTTCCTTTATCTATGGAGATGATCATGATTTTCAAAAATTATTGTAAACTTGTATTTCTGGAACTCAAACTACATGATCATGTTCACAGAATACAACCTATACTTCCATATTGTTGAATTCTGTTTGATAGAAGTTTCTTTATAATGTTTGTACTTTTATGTTCATGAGGGATATTTTTATCCTTAGAGCATCTTTCTCTGGTTTTGGTGTCAGTAGAATTGTAACCTTATACAGTGATTTGGAAAGCAATTCTGCCTCTAAAATTTGGGAGAAGGTTTAAAATTTGTCTAAGACTGATATTATTTATTCCTTAAATATTTAGTAGAATTCACCATAAAAACCTTCAAGTTTTCATGAGTAGTTTTAAAATTTCAAATTCATTTGATTTAATAATTATAGGTTTAATTATTTAACAAATGATATTATAGCTTTATAATTATATGGCATTACATATTTCAAATGAGATTTAGTAAGTTATGTATTTCAAAAGATTTTTCCATTTATCTAAGTTGCAATTCTACTGGCATACAATTGCTAAAATACTTATTAACATTTGGAATATTGTTATTTTGACATTTTCAGAATAATCTGTGGCCATGCCATATCTCTAATTCCTGAAATTGATGACATTATTCAATTTTTATGAACCATCTGATTAGAAACTTACTTATTTTCTTGATCTTCTCAAAGAACTAGCTTTTGGTTTCATTGATTATCTCTAAAGCCTATTTTCTGCTTCACTGATTACTGCTATCATCTTTTTATTGTTTCCTTTCTTCTACTTATTTTAGGCCTAATTTGTTCTTTGCTTTATTGTTTCTTAAGGTGAAAGCTGAGGTTATTGATTTTAGTGCCTTTCTTCTTTCCTTATACAGGCATTTAATGCTATAAATTTCAAGCTAAGTGCTGTTTTAGCATTCTACTTAAATTTTATACTGCACGCACACTTCTGTGAGGTCTGTAGCAGTCAGCAAGCCTCTGTGCAGTCCATTGCAGCCGGATTCCAATCCCAAAGAGAGGCAATGACAAAGAATGCTCAAACTAGCACACAATTGCACTCATCTCACACACTAGGAAAATAATGCTCAAAATTCTCCAAGCCAGGATTCAACAATACGTGAACCATGAACTTCCTGATGTTCAAGCTAGTTTAGGAAAGGCAGAGGAACCAGAAATCAAATTGCCAATATCTGCTGGATCATTAAAAAAGCAAGAGATTCCAGAAACATCTATTTCTTCTTTATTGACTTTGACAAAGCCTTTGACTATGTGGATCACAATAAACTGTGGAAGATTCTGAAAGAGATGGGAATACCAAACCACCTGACCTGCCTCTTGAGAAATCTATACACAGGTCAGGAAGCAACAGTTAGAACTGGACATGGAACAACAGACTGGTTCCAAATAGGAAATGGAGTATGTCAAGGCTGTATATTGTCACCCTGCTTATTTAACTTCTGTGCAGAGTACAGAGAAACATTGTACTGGAGGAAGAACAAACTGGAATCAAGATTGCTGGGAGAAATATCAATAGCATCAGATATGCAGATGCCACCACCCTCATGGCATAAAGTGAAGAGGAACTAAAAAGCCTCTTGATGAAAGTGAAAGAGGAGAGTGAAAACGTTGGCTTAAAGCTCAACATTCAGAAAACTGAGATCATGGCATCTGGTCCCATCACTTCATGGCAAATAGATGGGGAAACAGTGGAAACAGTGTCAGACTTTATTTTGGGGGGCTCCAAAATCACTGCAGATGGTGATTGCAGTTATGAAATTAAAAGACGCTTACTCCTTAGAAGGAAAGTTATGACCAACCTAGACAGCATATTGAAAAGCAGAGACATCACTTTTCCAACAAAGCTCCCTCTAGTCAAGGCTATGGTTTTTCCTGTGGTCATGTATGGATGTGAGAGTTGGACTGTGAAGAAAGCTGAGTGCTGAAGAATTGGTGCTTTTGAACTGTGGTGTTGGAGAAGACTCTTGAGAGTCCCTTGGACTGCAAGGAGATCCAGTTAGTCCATGCTAAAGGAGATCAGCCCTGGGTGTTCTTTGGAAGGACTGATGCTAAACCTAAAACTCCATTACTTTGGTCACCTCATGTGAAGAGTTGACTCATTGGAAAAACCCTGATGCTGGGAGGGATTGAGGGCAGGAGAAAAAGGGGACGACAGAGAATGAGATGGCTGAATGGTATTACTGTCTCGATGGACAAGAGTTTGGGTGAACTCCGGGAGTTGGTGATGGACAGGGAGACCTCGTGTGTTGCAATTCGTGGTGTCGCAAAGAGGCGGACACGACTGAGCAACTGAACTGAACTGAATTGAGAATATTACCTTTGTTGTGATTTCGAATTTACTTAAATCTTAATTATTTCTAATTTCTCTTTTGAAATATATTTTGAGCCATTGGTTGTTTCAGTTCAGTTCAGCTCAGTCACTCAGTCGTGTCTGACTCTTTGTGACCCCATGAATTGCAGCACGCCAGGCCTCCCTGTTCATCACCAACTCCCGGAGTTCACCCAAACTCTTGTCCATTGAGTCGGTGATGCCATCCAGCCATCTCATCCTCTGTCGTCCCCTGCTCCTCCTGCCTCCAATCCCTCCCAGCATCAGGGTTTTTCCAATGAGTCAACTCTTCACATGAGGTGGCCAAAGTATTGGAGTTTCAGCTTTAGCATCAGTCCTTCCAATGAACACCCAGGACTGATCTCCTTTAGTGTGGACTAATTGGATCTCCTTGCAGTCCAAGGGACTCTCAAAAGTCTTCTCCAACACCACAGCTCAAAAGCAGTAATTCTTTGGCCCTCAGCTTTCTTCACAGTCCAACTCTCACGTCCATACATGACCACTGGAAAAACCATAGCCTTGACTAGAGGGAGCTTTGTTGGCAAAGTGATGTCTCTGCTTTTGAATATGCTGCCTAGGTTGGTCATAACTTTCCTTCCAAGGGGTAAGCGTCTTTTAATTTCATGGCTGTAATCAGCATCTGCAGTGATTTTGGAGCCCAAAAGTGTAAAGTCTGACACTGTTTCCACTGTTTCCCCATCTATTTGCCATGAAGTGATGGGACCAGATGCCGTGATCTTAGTTTTCTGAATGTTGAGCTTTAAGCCAACGTTTTCACTCTCCCCTTTCACTTTCATCAAAAGGCTTTTTAGTTCCTCTTCGGTTTCTGCCATAAGGGTGGTGGCATCTGCATATCTGAGGTTATTGATATTTCTCCCGCCAATAGTATCCTATTTTGTTTCAGATAGTTTGGAGATTTTAAAGAGTTGTTTTGTTATTTATTTCAAATTTTATTAAATCCAAAGTTTTGTATAAAGTTTATACTTATAAGTGTATTGAGATTTTTATGACTATAATATAGTATTATTGTATTTTGAAAAAATTACATGGATTTAAGTATATAATATGTATTTGCTACTATTGGTGAAATGTTACATAAATATCCAATGTAAGTGACATTGAAGGACTCCTTGACAGCACTTAAGAGGAAAACTTTTGGGTTTTTATTTTAATGCCTAAACATTGTGTCAAGTAAAAACTTTAAGGCAAGGTAAATACCAAATTATAATCACTAGTAAATTTCTCAGTGTTTAAGCCATATTATAATTCAATTTATTCCATATTTCTTTACGTTTAGATTTGCTGCCATCCAACTTTTATCATCTCTTGTAAATATTTTATTAAAAAAACAAGAAATAAATTTATCTTAGAACAATTCAACTTTGATTGTATAATCAGTTGTGTCTGGTTCATTTAAAATGCACATGGACAAAATACATTATACATATACATAATATTTGAATCAGTTTATGTGGGAAGAAACAAATGTTCCTGTGTCCAAAAGCTAGTTTGCATTTTAGAAAATTTAAAACAAAAATGATTTCCCCAGGATAGTTAAATTACATTTAACAAAAATCTGGCATGTTTGATGATTATTTACTTTGAACAATTATGCTCTGTATCCTAGTACATTCCCTTAAGCAGTTTGTTTCAGTGGGCAACACATGACAACTTGTTATTTAGTGAACTTCAATTTTAAAAGAGTTTTAGACCTACAGATCTAAAGAAAAATTGCAAAGATGGTAGAAATGTGAACTTTTGAACTATAATCTTTTATCTCTTAGAATTCAGAAATGGAGTGGCATGATACACCCTGAAGACATAAATATACCACTGAGAACCCAAAGTAAATTGGAATGTTTTGTTTTTTTTGATTTAGAAACTAAAAATTATTTTTTTGGTTTCCCTTAATTTTTCCTTGGAGAATATAAACTGTGTTGTGATGTCAAACTCATTTTAAGTTTAGATACCCACAGGCAAGTTGTTTTCTCTAATTAAAACAAACTGAGTACAAATTTCCTACAGTTATGTCTCTGATGGTAGAAATTGTACTTTAATGTTTCAAAAGATTGCTCAGCAGTCAAACTTCCTCACTGTGATAATGCTACTTTTTCAGTCATCTAAAATCATTGTGAAAGGATATTTAACACACCAAACTCATCTTATTCTTCTCTACTGTTTAATAATCAGGATCTTTGGACCTTTTGCCCCAAATCTTTCACAGTCATTAAAATTTTTTTTTATCAGAAGACATTATGAAAAAATATTTATGCTTAAAATATTTAGTTATCAGAAACTGTTCAACAAAGCTGTATTAATTCAACAAATTCTAATGTTGTTTGTTGCTCTTCAGTCACTAAGTTGTGTCCAGCTCTTTGCAATTCCATAGGCTGCAGAACGCCAGGCTCCTCTGTTTTCCACTGTCTCCTGGAGTTTGCTCAGATTCATGTCTATTGAGTACATGATGCTATCTAACCATCTCACCCTCTGCCACCCACCGCTCCTTTTGCCTTCAAGCTTTCCCAGCATCAGGGTCTTTTCCAATGAGTTTGCATCAGGTGGCCAAAGTATTGAAACTTCACCTTCAGCAACGATTCTTTCAACAAATAATCAGAGTTGATTTTTCTTTAGGATTTACTGGTTTGATTTCCTTGCAGTACAAGAGACTCTCAAGAGTCCAGCACTGAAATTTTGAAAGCATCATTTCTTTGGTGTGCAGTCTTCTTTATGGTCCAGCTTTCACATCCATACATCACTATTGGGAAAACCATAGTTTTGACTATACGGACAAATTTCATGCTTAATTTTATTGGCCAAAATATTTTTCTGATCCCCTTAATAAGGTGATATATTTTAGTGCCTTCCAAAAATCTGAGGAAGATGAGAAGCTGAAGAGTGTATAAAGAAAATAAATTTTTAAGGAAGGCATTTATAATGTTAATTTTTAAAGGCAAAACATTTAAATTTTAATATAACTCAATATTCATGTTATTACCTATATCTAAACATGTTAGTCAATGTTCAGCATTTACTGTAAGTTATGAGCTTTGGGAATGTATTTTTCCTTGATACCCTATCATTTTTTTATTTATTAAAAATATTGTGTTCCATGAGGGAAAAATGTTACTATTTCATCTCTTAATTAAAATTAACCTAAAATTAATTTTAAGTCTTTAAAAAAAATGAAACCCATAAGAGAAACTCCAAACTCTAAAAATACTGATGTTATAATCTAAATATAAATACTCTAAGATACATATATATTTTTATTAATTTTTTATTAAAAATTTATTTATATTTTTATATCATAATGGATTGACACCTGTGTCACAAGGAAGCAACCTCCTTACTCAATATTTACATTTTTCAACTGTTTCTCCTCAATATTATTTTCTAACCTAGAACCCCTACTGCTGAAAAGAAGGGGTTCTTTAAAAAATAATGAGAATAATTCTGATATCCTCATGTGCTTTTTGTTTGTTTTCCATTAAGTTGTTTTTATCTTTTTTCCTGCTTTCTTGGGGTTAAATATTTCCTTTGAAATATTTCCTTTAGATTGAAGTCATATAGAGAGGCACTTAAGTACCTATTAGTGTATCACTTGGTTATTATTCACTCTTCCCTTGATAGGGGTGGTATGGTCAGCCTTACATGACTGATGATATTAGAAAATGAAAATGGATGACTATAGCTCATTCCTCTCACCCTTTCTTTTTCTCTAGGATGTCTCAGCTGTCTGACTCTTTGCAACCTCATGGATTACAGTCCAGGATATTCTCCAGGCCGAATACAGGAGTGGGTAGCCTTCCCCTTTTCCAGGTGATCTTCCCAACCCAGGGGTCGAACCCAGGTCTCTCGCATTGCAGGCGGCTTCTTTACCACTTGAGCCACAAGGGAAGCCCAGGAATACCAGAGTGAGTATCCTATTCTTTCTCCAGTGGATCTTTCAAACCCAGGAATCAACCTGGCTCTCCTGCATTACAGGCAGATTCTTTACCCACTGAGTGATCAGGGAAGCCCTACATGACTGGTGATATTAGAAAACAGAAATGGATGACTATACCTTATCTCCTTTCATCCTTTCCTTTTCTCTAGGATGTCTCAGCTACAGTGAGCAGCAGTTCTGACCTGTCCTCTTTTATGCTGTAAATTTAACTGTAAGTCCCCGCTCATATGTGAGTGACTTCAGAAGACTGTGGTGTACTGGGGTGCAATGTAAGGATGTTCTTGTGGCTAAGTACCAAGGTCAACTACTCCATAAATAGGAAAGGTCACCTATTTATTTAATCATGCCTTACTCCTATCTTTATTAGGTTCAGAATTTAGACAGGGGAAATATGAGTGTAAGTTATTATTACTTTTCCTTGCAAAAAATTCTGTGAAGTCCTTATAAGTTCTATATTTAACCAAATTTAACCAAAAACCTATGGTAAATTACAGAGTTTTTAAACACACTCCCTCTCTCTCTCCTATATATTATTGATAGCTTCTCAAGAGTTATTATCCAAGATTAATACATAACAATTTCTTTTATAGTTTTCATCATGTAACCAAATAAATCACCTTTGAGACTGACTGTATAAACATACCTAGAGTTAATGTTTCTAGTCTAATTATCAAAGCTAAAATGTTGTCAGAATCATAGCAAAAATAATAAAACTGGCAAAGCATCACTCCTTACAAAATATTTTAATAATATTTTCATTTGCTTAATTGTACAGGCTCAAAGACCTAATGATGTACACCAAGCAAAACATTTAAAATGCCATTAGTAAATCAGATATTAAAAAACACTAAACATGACTTTAGCTAAAAAATATATTCATCATTAATGTTAACTCCTATGAGATGGATTTCATCTAGATAAAATCTGCCTCCAAATTATTTGCAAATTGCAAGATTCTTTGGGGCAAAATGGATATATAAACTCAGGTTAAAGAGCCTTTGTGATTTTTTAAAATTATTTCAATCTTTTAAAATTTCCAAATTTAAACAAATTACCCACAACTAATTTGGTAATTGATTTTTAATATTAAATTCAATTGAGTATATGTAAATCCACCTCTACCTTAAATACTGAGTATTAAATGAAAAAAATGAATAGCATGATTCAAAATAATAAAGGGAATAATTCCATTACTGGATTGAGGTTGGGCTGTTCCCTCCTCTAAAGCCAATATTTGAGGTGCAGGTGTCAGCAAGAAGGAAAGGCCCTTTATTCAGAAAAGTTGGCAGTCTCAGGAGAAGGTGGAGTCATGTCCAGAGACCAACTCTGAAGATGTTCAGCCATGAAAATGTTTAAAGGGAAAAAGGGGAAGTGATCTCAATTAATCACTGAGGCAAAACTTGAGATTCTTTGTCAATTCCATTTTGCTCGGGCTGCTGACTTCTCCTGATCTTATGTCATCCTGCCCACATTGTGTTGTGCTGTGCTTAGTCGCTCAGTCCGCTTCTCTGCAAGCCAATGGACAATAACCTGCCAGACTCCTCTGTCTGTGGGGATTCTCCAGGCAAGAATACCAGAGTGCATTGCTATGCCCTCCTTGAGGGGACCTTCCCAACACAGGGATGGAACCCAGGCCTCCTGCATTGCTGGTGGGCTCTTTACTTTCTGATCAACAACGGAAGCCCAAGAATAGGAGTGGGTAGCCTATCCCTTCTCCAGGTGAGCTTCACAACACAGGAATTGAACTGGGGTCTCCTGCATTGCAGGCAGATTCTTGCCCACATTGCCCATCTGCAAATTTACTATGGAGAACACCGGGGGTAGAGGGTCAGTTACTGTTTAACTACTGGATTCTCCATTCTTACTCCTTCTAATCAAGGGAAATGAATCAACAGGTTAGGCAGGACACTGTTCATTCAGTGAAGATAAATCAGAGTTAAGTTGAATGTTCCCTAGCGATCTCAGTTTTATGATTAAAGTTTCAGGGGAACACAAATAGACAAACAGAAATGGGACAAAAGATCTGCTTACAGTTCCAAGTTATGAGAAAAAAATTTAAAAGCAGCATGTTAATAAAAATTAAAGGCATTCATTATTGACAATTGAAGACTTGGGTTCAAACACTGACTTATATACATTAGCTTAGTTATTGGGGAATATAATTTTATCTCTTTAGGTTTCTTTTTCTTTTAGAAATACATTGATTTAACTGTTAAAATCCTCTGTAGTGAATATTTCCTTTGAGAAAGCACATTTGATTTAAAATCTAAATATATTTAGAAAAAAATGGAGTACAGAAGTCATAAAATTTATTTCCACACACACACACACACAAAATCAATTTGAGGGGAATTCCCTGGCATTCCAGTGGTTTGGACTCTGTACTTTCATTGGTGAGGGCCCAGGATGAATGCCTGTCAGGGAACTAAGATCCTGCAGTCGTTATGGCACAGACAAACAAAAACAAACAGCAAAAAAAAAAAAACAGTTTGGGATTTTGTAAAATGCCAAGTTGTTCTAGGTTTTATAGACTATAGAACAACTCTTCTCACTTTATGGGACATTTCTTTTCAATTGAATTAAATTGAATAATTTGTAGGTGATCATTGAAATTACTATGCTTTTCTGCAAAAATATCTCACTATTAATATATGCACAAGCGGGCCTTAGAAAGCATCACTACGAACAAAGCTAGTGGAGGTGATGGAATTCCAGTTGAGCTGTTTCAAATCCTGAAAGATGATGCTGTGAAAGTGCTGCACTCAATATGCCAGCAAGTTTGGAAAACTCAGCAGTGGCCACAGGAATGGAAAAGTTCAGCTTTCATTCCAATCCCAAAGAAAGGCAATGCAAAAAAAAATGCTCAAACTTGCACTCAAACTTGCTCAAAATTGCACTCATCTCACATGCTAGTAAAGTAATGCTCAAAGTTCTCCAAGCCAGGCTTCAGCAATACCTGAACCGTGAACTTCCAGATGTTCAAGCTGGTTTTAGAAAAGGCAGAGGAACCAGAGATCAAATTGCCAACATCCTCTGGATCATTGAAAAAGCAAGAGAGTTCCAGAAAAACATCTATTTCTGCTTTATTTACTATGCCAAAGCCTTTGAATGTGTGGATCACAATAAACTGTGGAAAACTCTGAAAGAGATGGGAATACCAGACCACCTAACCTGCCTCTTGAGAAATCTGTATGCAGTTCAGGAAGCAACAGTTAGAATGGGACATGGAACAATAGACTGGTTCCAAATAGGAAAAGGAGTACGTCAAGGCTGTATATTGTCATCCTGTTTATTTAACTTATATGCACAGTAAATCATGAGAAACACTGGACTGGAAGAAACACAAGCTGGAATCAAGATTGCTGGGAGAAATATCAATAACCTCAGATATGCAGACAACACCACCTTTATGGCAGAAAGTGAAGAGGAGCTAAAAAGCCTCTTGATGAAAGTGAAACAGGAGAGTGAAAAAGTTGGCTTACAGCTCAACATTCAGAAAACGAAGATCATGGCATCTGGTCCCATCACTTCATGGGAAATAGATGGGGAAACAGTAGAGACAGTATCAGACTTTATTTTGGGGGGCTCCAGAATCACTGCAGATGGTGACTGCAGCCATGAAATTAAAAGACGCTTACTCCTTGGAAGAAAAGTTATGACCAACCCAGATAGTATATTCAAAAGCAGAGACATTACTTTACTGACTAAGGTCTGTCTAGTCAGGGCTATGGTTTTTCCAGTAGTCATGTATGGATGTGAGAGTTGGACTGTGAAGAAGGCTGAGCGCCAAAGAATTGATGTGTTTGAACTGTGGTACTGAAGACTCTTGAGTCCCTTGGACTGCAAGGGGATCCAACCAGTCCATTCTGAAGGAGATCAACCCTGGGATTTCTTTGGAAGGAATGATGCTAAAGCTGAAGCTCCAGTACTTTGGACACCTCATGCAAAGAGTTGACTCATTGAAAAAGACTCTGATGCTGGGAGAGATTAGGGGCAGGAAGAGAAGGGGACGACAGAGGATGAGATGGCTGGATGGCATCACAGACTCGATAGACGTGAGTCTGAGTGAACTTTGGGAGATGGTGATGGACAGGGAGGCCTGGCGTACTGCGATTCATGAGGTTGCAAAGAGTCGGACACGACTGAGCGACTGAACTGAACTGAACTGAATTGATCTATAGGCATTTTTAAATAAATGAATGAAAACATTTTAGAATGATACATGGATTTGTGAATAATTAGAAAAATAATAAGGCATCACTGAGATAAAAAATGAACAAATACTTCCTGGGCACTCTAAAAATACATTTTTGTATACATTGTTTTACCAGCTCCAGTGAGGACCTAGAAATTCATTTCATAGAGCTTTTATAACAGTATTTTCTTGTTGGGAGTTTTTATGTCCTAGAATTACTTGGAAATAAGTTTTATATTCTCTATTCACATGTAAATGGCTCTAACATTTCATACAATTTTTTTCTAAAACCTTTTTTGAGCCATGAAATAAAAATCCCACCATAAAATGAGAGATAATATTATAAATTGATAGAAAACACCATCTAAAGATAAATGACCCAGTCTTTTATCCCATAGATTATACCCTGAAGTTAAGTAAAACAATTCAATTCCACTCTATTATCTCTGCATTGCTGTGGAAACAGAAGAAACAGGTGTTAACGTTGGTCACTGCTTAAGGAGGCTCCATCATTCTTTAGTCACAAAATGTGTTCATCTCCACAGGGTAGAAAACAAGGCACTAAAGATAGATCATCATCCTCACACTATTAAAAAAAAAAATGCCCATTTTCCCATTGATATGATACAGTCAATTGGACAGGTGAAAGTCCCCTTTTAAATATTTTTAGTTTTGAGCCAAAGAGAACAATGTATCAACAGGACAACTCTTCTCGGGTGAAAGTACAGTTGCCATTGTAATGAAAACTAAACGGTAATTATATATATATATATATTTTACACAGATGAATCATGAGAAAGCAAAATGGACAACTGATTACTCAAAACATGATCGTTTTCCAATAAGCATATCTTCTGATGCCTAAACTAAGAATGCAATCCTGTAATGTGCTTTTCACATTTATTTGGTTTTCACTGAAGAGCAGATAGCCATTATCTTACATTGGGTTTGTTGTCCTAATAAAAAGTACATGATTTATCATGGCTTTTTAAAATTTAGATTTTAAAATTTAGATCTGCTTACCATGCATCTATTAAAAATGTAATTTTTGTCTATAAAAAACTGCATAAATAAAGAGGTACATCCATCCAGGGTAAAATATCAATAGCATTATGTAACTCATGCTAAGCACATTATTTATACAAAATCTTATATATAGTTATAGTTATTTAATAATGATCAAAAAAAAACTAAAGATTTATTTGTACATGCAAATGGATAACCTGTGATAAGCTTAGTCAGTAAAATACTACTTTACAATCAAAGGAACAAAATATTTATTCAGACAAGAATATGGATGCACCCTAAATATGTTTTAAGTGAAATAAGTCAGATGCCAAGGCTCCATATTTATATGGCCTTCAGAAGAAGATAAACCTATAGGATTGAAAACAGATCAGTGCCTGCCATGTGTTTCTAGAAGTGAGTGTGCCTCCAAAGACAAGATACAAGGTAAATTACATATTGTTTATGGCTGTTTTGGAGCTGCCAAGAAAGAGTTGAGTAGTTCATGGAGACTGTATGACCCACTGGAAAATAAAATGCTATCTTTATTCCCAACTAGATAATGAGATGCATTAGAAGGTATAGTTCAGATACCGTCTTCATAGAATGTCAAAATATAATTGTCTACTTGAGATACATTCAGCAATATGCATGTTACCACATGTTCTCCATATAAATATATTACCATTAAACTATTTTTAACATCAAAGTTCAAAATTAAGCACAGAATACTGGCTTTTCATCATAGAACTTGGCTTTACTCTGACAATTTGAGGCAAATCCATATTTTTTCTAGAGTACACTGTCGCAGATTTTCATCTAAATGTCTATTTGACCAGATCATATGACAATAACACACTTCTAGCTACAGTCCAGAGAGGATTAGGAATGAGATAAAAATTATAGCAATCAGACAAGAAGCCAAGTTCATGTATCAATGTTTATTGTTGCCGTTAAGTTGTTCAGTTGTGTAAAACCCTTTGCGACTCCACGGACTTCCCTGTCTTTCATTATCTTCTGGAGTTATCTCATTCATGTTCATTGAATCAGTGATGCCATCCAACCATCTCATCCTGTTATCCACTTCTCCTGTCTTCAATCTTTCCAGTCATCAGGGTCTTTTCCAATGAGTCAGCTCTTCACATAGGTGGCCAAAGTATTGGAGCTTCAGCTTCATCATCAGTCTTTCCAGTGAATATTCAGGATTGGTTTCCTTTAGGACTGACTGGTTTGATCTCCTAGGGACTCTAAAGAGTCTTAGTCAACACTGCAGTTCAAAAGCATCTGTTCTTCAGTGCTCAGCCTTCTTTACATTCCAACTCTCACATCAGTACAAGACTACTGAAGAAACCACAGCTTTGACTATACAGACCTTTTTAATACTTTGTCTAGCATTGTCATAGTTTTTCTCCCAAGGAACATCTCTTAATTTCATGTCTGCACTCACCATCTACAGTGATTTTGGAGCCCAAGAAAATAGTCTCTAGTTTCCCTCATCTTTTGCCATGAAGTGATATATCTGGTTTGTCATTCCGGTTCCACCAAAATGGTTGCCTGAGGAGGCCTTACAAATAGCTGTGAAAAGAAGAGAAATGAAAGGCAAAGGAGAAAAGGAAAGATATACCCATCTGAATGCAGGGTTCCAAAGAATAGCAAAGAGAGATAAGAAAGCCTTCCTCAGTGATCAATGCAAAGAAATAGAGGAAAACAATAGAATGGGAAAGACTAGAGCTCTCTAAAAGAAAAATTAGAGATACCAGGGGAATATTTCATGCAAAGATGGGCACAATACAGAGCAGAAATGGTATGGACCCATCAGAAGTAGAAGACATTAAGAAGAGGTGGCAAGAACAGACAGAACTATGCAAAAAAGATCTTCATGACCCAGATAATCACGATGGTGTGATCACTTACCTAGAGCTAGACATCATGGAATGTGAAGTCAAGTGGGCCTTAGGAAGCATCACTATGAACAAAGCTAGAGGAGGTGATGGAATTCCAGTTAAGCTATTTTAAATCCTGAAAGATGATGCTGTGAAAAGGCTGCACTCAATATGCCAGCAAATTTGGAAAACTCAGCAGTGGCCACAGGACTGAAAAAGGTGAATATTCATTTGAATCCCAAAGAAAGGCAATATCAAAGAATGCTCAAACTACCACACAATTGCACTCATCTCACACGTTAGCAAAGTAATGCTCAAAATTCTTCAAGTCAGGCTTCAACAGTAAGTGAACCGTGAACTTCCAGATGTTCAAGCTGGTTTTAGAAAAGGCAGAGGAAACAGAGATCAAAATGTCAACATCTGTTGGATCATCAGAAAAGCAAGAGAGTTCCAGAAAGCATCTACTTCTGCTTTAATGACTATGCCAAACCATTTGACTGTGTGGATCACAGCAAATTGTGGAAAATTCTTCAAGAGATGGGAATACTAGACCATTTTACCTGCTTCCTGAGATGATATCTGTATGTAGGTCAAGAAGCAACAGCTAGAACCGGACATGGAACAACAGATTGGTTCCAAATCAGGAAAGGTGTATGTCAAGGCTGCTTATAGTCACCCTGCTTATTTAACTTACATGCAGAGTACATCATGAGAAATGCTGGGCTGGATAAAACACAAGGTCAAATCAAGATTGCTGGGAGAAATACCAATAGCTTCACATATACAGAGGACACCACCCTTATGGCAAAAAGTGAAGAAGAACTAAAGAGCTTCTTGATGAAAGTAAAAGAGGAGAGTAAAAAGTTGCCTTAAAACTCAACCTCCAGAAAACTAAGATCATGGTGTCTGGTCCCATCACTTCATTGCAAATAGGTGGGGAAACAATGGAAAAAATGACATACTTTATTTTGGGGGGCTCCAAAATTACTGCAGATGGTGACTTCAGCCATGAAATTAAAAGACACTTAACTCCTTGGAAGGAATGTTATGACCAACCTAGACAGCACTTTAAGAAGCAGAGACATTACCTTGCCAACAGAGGCTCATCTAGTCAAAGCTATGGTTTTTCCAGTGGTCATGTATGGATATGAGAATTAGACTATAAAGGAAGCTTAGTGCTAAAGAATTGATGCTTTTGAACTGTGGTGTTGGAGAAGACTCTTGAGAGTCCTTTGGACTGCAAGGACATAAACCCAGTTCATCCTAAAGGAGATCAGTCCTGAATATTCTTTGGAAGGACTGATGCTAAAGCTAAACCTACAATAATTTGGCCATCTGATGTGAAGAACTGACTAATTTGAAAAGACCCTGATGCTGGGAAAGATTGAAGGCGGGAGGAGAAGGGGATGACAGAGGATGAGATGGTTGGATGGCATCACCAACTCAATGGACATGAGTTTGAGTAAACTCCAGGAGTTGGTGATGGACAGGGAGGCTGGGCATTCTGCAGTTCATGGGGTCACAAAGAATTGGACACAGCTGAGCAACTGCACAGAACTGAACTTATAGAACTGGATGCCATGATCTTTGTTTTTTGAATGTTGAGTTTTAAGCCGGTTTCTACTCTCCTCTTTCACCTTCATCAAGAGGTTCATTAATTTCTCTTCACTTTCTGGCATTAGGACAGTGTCATCTGCACATCTGAGGTTATTGCTATTTCTCTGGGCAAACTTTATACCAGCTTGAGCTTCATTCATATTTCATCCAGCACGAAAAGGCATGTACATGTGCCATGGAAAGCCACACAAAGATATGTACCTGAGACCACTGAGAGGTATTCAACCTTGAGTTTAAGTGCAAAAATTTGTATACCTTTAATAAAACCAAAGTAAATTTGAATTACAGTTTGAGAGTTATGAATTAATAAAGGTATTGATAAAGGTATGGATTAATAATTCTTGATTTTCAAACCTCTTCAAGAGCTTTCCTGGGTGAAACATGAAGCAGACCTCCATACTCAGAGGGCAGAAAGTTACAGGCCACTCTGTACTGGTAGGTGACAGTTTTAATAAGCAAGGGGAATTCCATATGAGGCTTGTCTTGTGCAGCCAAGGGATGAGTAGATTTCCACACCCACCAGAGAGAATGTTGGTATTTTTATAGAGGTATTACTGGTTCAAACATGGGTGCCCAGTCAGACAAAAATATCATATTTATTTTTCAGATCTGTCTTCAGAGCACTTCTGAGAGTGAAAAAGGCAGGCAGAAGGCACAATCTAAGCAAGGATGAAGATGAGAAGCCTCCAATTGCCACGGTCCAGCTGGAGGGTCCAACTTATGGTCAGGTCATCTTGGTGACTTCCTCCAATAATAATAAAATAGCATTCCAGAATCATAAAGGTATGCTTAGGTACAGTTATATACATAGCTATAGTTATAGCCATATATGTAACAATATATGTATAAATTATATACATAATTTATGTTTTCCAATTTCAGCTATAGTTGAAAAGCATAAATTATATAATTTCTTAAGAAAATCACAAAATGAGGTATAATCATACCATAATACAGTATGTGTATACCTGCTGCTGCAGCTGCAGCTGCTGCTGCTGCTGCTGCTGATAAGTCACTTCAGCCATGTCTGACTCTGTGCCATCCCAGAGATGGCAGCCCACTAGGCTCCCCCAGTCCTGGGATTCTCCAGACAAGAACACTGGAGTGGGCTGCCATTTCCTTCTCCAGTATGTGTATACTTAGTCAATCATAAATGGTTTTACATGTGTGTCTGTGAGTGTGTGTGCTCACACACACATGTCTATTTGCAACCACGTGGACTGTACCCCACCAGGTTCCTTTGTCCATGGAATTATTCAGGCAAAAAGACTGAAGTGAGTTGCTATTCCCTTCTCCAGGGGATCTTCCTGACTCAGTGATTGAATCCATGTCTCTTAAGTCTCCTGAACTGACAGGTGGTTTCTTTACCACTGAGCCATCTGGGGAAGGATAATTCTGCATCAGTTAGTTCAGTCGCTCAGTTGGGTCTAACTCTTTGTGACCCCATGAACTGCAGCACACCAGGACTCCCTGTCCATTAACAACTCTCAGAGCTTATTCAAACTCATGTTCATTGAGTCAGTGATGCCATTCAACCATCTTCTCTGTCATCCCCTTCTCCTCCCACCTTCAATCTTTCCCAGCATCAGGGTCTTTTCAAATGAGTCAGTTCTTCACATCAGGTGGCCAAAGTATTGGAGTTTCAGTTTCAGTATCCAATGAATACTCTTTCCAATGAATATTCAGGGCTGATTTCCTTAGGTAGGACTGGTTGGATCTCCTTGCTGTCCAAAGGACTCTCAAGAGTCTTCTCCAACGTAGTTCAAAAGCATCAACTCTTGAGTACTCAGCCTTCCTTATGGTCCAACTCTCATATCCATATGTGAATATTGGAAAAACTATAGCTTTGAATAGATGAACCTTTGTCAGTAAAGTGATGTCTTTGCTTTTTAACATGCTGTCTAGGTTGGTCATAGCTTTTCTTCCAAGGAGCAACCATCTTTTAATCACTCATAAATACTTGCCTTCCTACATCTTCTTTGTGTAGAGTAAAACACATGTAATGGAACTTTTCTGAAATCTATCCCAAGTAGTGGTAAAGTTCATCATACAATACATTGATCTCATTTCATTTTCCATAGTTTTTAATATGCTATCTTGACAACATTTTGCTAATGTCTTAAAATTTTATTTTTTTCATTTCCTAATTAGGTGAAAATATAAATGAATAAACATAGACATAATAGTATGTAAAGGAATTCACAATCATGTTGACAGTGGGTATATTTAAGTTACAATACATTTTCATATTATGTGCTCTTAATTCCTCTTTATGACATATTTCTGAGTCTTATAATTAGACTGCCTTAAAATTATATTATTTTAAAGCAGGAAAAAATGAGAAATAGGGATATTCTCAATGTTTTGTGAACAATGTTGAATCTTTCAATGGCCCATGACTATTCTCAGCCATTTCTATACTTTATTACTAACTTTTAAAGCAACTTCTGGGAATGAAATTGCCATGTAGCTAAATTATGTGATTTTGATCATCAAGTCTAAAAAATAAAGTTTCATTGTTTTGGTTTTAGTTTCTTGATAAATCCAACTTCAAAGCAGTACACTGTGAGGTTAGAATTCCTTCCAAAATATCAGCCATGTATTGGGAAAACACTAACACTTGGAGGTTATAGAGCATGTTAATGATTCAACTGGGCAGACGGAGGTCACTTGGGGCAGATGATGGTTACTTGGGACAGATGGTAGTAGCATACTATATATACTTAATATCTTTCAAAACGTAGATGCTATTTTACAACTTACACCACAAAATCCCATCATTGAATTCAGCAAATCCCTTTATCTCTGCTTTCATTGCCACTTGAAGACATTACATGTGATGCAAGTGTTGTAGTCCATTAATGTGCTTCTCTTCAGAAATATCTGTATGAAGAAGCTCAAATATTCACAGAATGACAATGCCTTCAGCATCTCAAGAACAATGCCTATCACTAAATAAAAAGTTACTTTTAAAGGTAGGTGAAAGTTGAATACTATCTACTTTCTCCAGATATTTCTTTCTGTAAGGTAATCTTTTATGAAAGCACCAGTGTCTTAAAGGTTTGTATTTCACTTTCTAAAATGAACAGTTATTGGCATCTAATTAGTATACTAGGATTTAAAGCAGTAAATGCCCTTTCATGAGCAGATCAAATGATTTAGCTATGGAAAATAATAGGAGTTGAAATTTTTATTCACTTTGCTAAGTATTGACAGGAACATATATCAGATGAGACGTGTATGTGAATTTGGAAAAAAGTACAATTAAAAGTGTGTGTGTTATAAGGTTTATAAACCTGTTTTTCTATCCTTTATCTAGATTTTACTTAGCACATATGAACTTCATTTGCATGCATGTCAAGACACTTCAGTTGTGTTTGGCTGTTTGTGACCCTATGGACTGTGGCTCACGAGGCTTCTATGTCCAAGGGATTTTCCAGGCAAGAATACTGGAGCGGATCACCATTCCCTCCTCCAGGGGATCTTCTTAACCTAAGGATCAAGCCTGCATCTCTTTTGCCTTTTGCATTGTCAGGTGAATTCTTTACCACTAGCACCATCTGGGAAGCCAAGCTTCCTCTAACATTTTGTAAATAACATGTTATATACAAATGTATATATATATATATATATATAATATATATATATATATATATATATGCACGCATGCTAATATAAATAAATTGTACAATACTTTCAAAGTTAATGAAAATAACTTTATAATGTTATTTGGACTGATAATAATAGTAAACTTATAGTCAACATTATATGTTTGTGAAAAACTGTCAGGATTTGGGGGCTTCCCAGGTGGCACTAGTGGTAAAGAATCCATGTACCAATGCAGGAGACTTCAGAGATGGTGGTTTGATCCCTGGATCAGGAAGATTCCCTGGAGGCATGCATCAGCAACTCACTCCAGTATTCCTGCCTGGAGAATCCCACGGACAGAGGAGCTGCCTAGTGGGCTACAGTCCATAAGATTACAAAGAGACAGGACTGAAGCAGCATAACACGCACACACACACACACACACACACACGCGCGCGCGCGCGCATAGGGGTTTTTAAGTGTCTGACAATTTTGTTAAACTAGTATAAGTGTTTGACTTTTGCTGTTTTCTCATGGAGAATTTTGCATTAGATATTTATGGATCCTATTTTATTTGTTCTAGTTCTTGGATGGGCCAAAAACTAGGCACTTTTATATACCCCCCAAAAAAGTACATTCACTGAATTTAGCATGGGTTCCAATGTAATGCCAAACTGCACAATTCTAAAATGTTGCAGATGGTGACATTTTTAAAACCTATTTCCAGGCATGTGTGTCGTTTCTTTCAATATTCTCTTTGTCTTCTGAACAAACTGCTCTGGATGGTTAGTTTCTTCTAACATAACAACAAAGGTCTGTCTAGTCAAAGATATGGTTTTTCCAGTAGTCATGTATGGATGTGAAAGTTGGACTGTAAAGAAAGCTGAGCACTGAAGAACTGATGCTTTTGAACTGTGGTGTTGGAGAAGACTCTTGAGAGTCCCTTGGATAGTGCGATCCAACCAGTCCATCCTAAAGGAAATCAGTCCTGAATATTCATTGGAAGGAGTGACGCTGAAGCTGAAACTCCAATAATTTGGCCACCTGATGTGAAGAACTGACTCACTGGAAAAGACCCTGATTGTGGGAAAGATTGAAGGCAGGAGAAGAGGATGACAGAGGATGAGATGGTTGGATGGCAGCAGCGATGTGATGGACATGAGTTTGAGTAAACTCCAGGAGATGGTGATGGACAGGGAAGCGCAGCATGCTGCTATCCATGGGATTGCAGAGAATTGGACATGACTGAGCAACTGAACTGAACATACTCCTAATTTCACAATGTCAAGGTTAATGGCTAGTTTCATAGATGTGTGAATAGTATAGTTCTATAGGCGGCAAACAGTCACATACTTGAGGTTAAATATGTTGTGATCACTGTCTTTAATTTTTGTTCATTTTATCCTTTTTGTTTGTTTGTTTGTGTGTTTAATTTTATTTTATTATTGTTTTCTTTTTTACTTTACAATACTGTGTTGGTTTTGCCATACATTGACATGAATCCACCAGTGGTGTACATGAGTTCCTTGAATTTACATGACCTAACTGATGTTCACCAAAATGGGGAAGCAGATTGCAGAATGCTGTAGCAACATTTGCTTTCTTCCTATCCTGGTGGTGTGTGGAGGATCTAGGTCAGGTTGTTGCAACACCCTTCATCAACCAACTATAACTCTCTCAATTTATTCCTCCTGGCATCTTCAACAAAAAGTAATTAGCCATGAATGTAAAGTTTCATTTTGAGATTTTTTAATCTGTTTATTTATATGTGTATATATGTTCCAGTATCAAAATATTTTTATTACTGTAAGTTTGCAGTAATAACTGAAATATAGAAGTATGAGATCAACAACTGCATTTTTCATTTTTAATTTTTCCAAGATTATTTTGGTAATTGCTGGGGGCTTGATTGTGCCCCCCCAAAAAAGTTAGGTTGAAACTGAAATCCATATATCACAGGTAAAAATAGAGATAGAGCTTTGTGGACATAATCAAGTTAAAAGGTCATTTTCTAGGGTGAGCCCTAGTCCAATAAAACAATTATCATTATAAGAAGAGAAAATGAAGACACAGGGAGAACTCTATGTGAAGACGCAGACTCACAGACACAGAGGGAAGTTGGTTATTTTAAAATGGGAGCCAAAATAAGGAGTTATGTTAATTTAAGCCGAGGATCACCTGCTGGTGCCAGAAAATGGAAGAGAAGGGAAGGATCATTATCTAAAGGTTCCATAGGAAGTCATTTGCTATTTGTTTTCTCTGTGCCTATTTATGTATTTACTCACTTATTTTTCTGTTCATCCATCACGATTTCTTTTGGGCTAAACAAATTATTTTTATAGAAAGTTTATTATTTTTGTTTCTTATATTTTTAATTTCTTATAGATTACCCTAGGGTTTTAATTAACATCTTAATATAAAACAATTTAGTTCAAATTTGAAAAACCACAACTTTAGTATACAAGAGAAGTAAAGTAAAACATTTCACTCCAATAGAGATCCTTTCCCCTCTCCTTCCTTTGTGCTAAATTATCAGGAAAACTACAAATTTTTAGATAGTAAATCCATCAGCAAGATTTGCCGTTTGATTTTTAGTGACTTTCTTGAACAAATTCTCAAAACTTTATATTTTTGACATTTGGGACCAATGAGGTTTATGCTTAACTTGGTTGACTGAACAGAAGTTTCCTCAAATGCCTTGAACCCAACATTTTCAGATATGCTCTCTATATTTATTGGGTCATGTCCTACTACTCTAGTTTGTAAATGTTTCTTAGCCTTTCTGTTCAGAAAGAGTCTAAAACCCAGACGTAGGATTTTACAGTGTTTTTCCTGACCATATATGTGCCTGAAAAGAAAGAAAGTGAAGTTACTCAGTCATGTCTGACTCTATGCGATCCCATAGACTGTAGCCTACCAGGCTCCTCTGTCCATGGGATTTTCCAGGCAAGAATACTGGAGTGGGTTCCCATTTCCTTCTCCAGGAGATCTTCCTGATCCAGGGATTGAACCTGGGTCTCCTGCAATGTAGGCAGACACTTTACCATCTGAGCCACCAGGGAAGTCCATATATGTGTCTAGCCTGCCCCATTTCCATTATGTCAGAGTTTTTCATGTCCCCCATACCTCTCACTCACTACATTTTTATTTTAAATTGTATCTCTAGCCACATGTTTGGAAATCAACAACTCTCTCACTTTGTGATGCTATATAACGGTTTCTCTTTTTTTTTTTCAACTACTGACTTGGGAATAGGACTTTTTCCACTGAATAGCTCTTAGTGAAGTCAAATGAAGACAAATCTTGTGAATGAGGCTATTCTAAACAACTGTCTCACAGGTCAAATATTGACAATCCTTGGGGATGAGAGTTTAGCGGAACTCAAATCCTGTCTACTTTCTCATATGGCTGCTGTCCTTCTGGCTCACACAGCTACTCTGATTTTGAGGCTGCTGTTTTCATGGTTACTGTGCAGCTGAGTAGCAGGGTGTGTGTGTGCTAAGTCGCTTCAGTCGTATCTGACTCTTTGCAACCCTATGAACTGTAGTCTCCCAGGCTCCTCTGTCCATGGGATTCTCCAGGCAAAAATACTGGAGTGGGTTGCTGTGCCCTCCTCCAAGGGATCTTCCTGACACAGGGATCAAACCCTTGTCTACTGTGTCTCCTGCACTGCAGACAAATTCTTTACTTATTGAATCATCAGGGAAGCCTAACCAGGCTAGTACAGCAAAGCAAAGGTTATTTGAGTAAGGCCTAGCCACAGACAATTTTACATTCCCCTGGATCCCCCTCAGCTCTTTCATTAATTCTTACAATGTTTCACAGTTTTTAACTTTGCATTTGGAATGCAAAGCATTTTTTAGATGAGAAATACTTTATTATAGTAAAGTAAGGCAAAAGGTAAGTTTGAGAATTAAAAATAAAATTAAATCTGTAAATTCAGGTAAAACTTTTCAAAAAAGAAATAAAAGTCCATTATGAGAAGAGAAAAAAAGCATTTAGAGGAGGAAAAAATAATCTTCCTTTGTCTCAACCCTCCCCCAAGAATAATTACATCAATGAAGTGAAGTGAAGTGAAAGTTACTCAGTTATGCCTGACTCTTTGCGACCCCATGAACTATACAGCCATTGGAATTCTCCAGAATACTGGAGTGGGTAGCCTTTCCCTTCTCAAGGGTATCTTCTCAACCCAGGGATCAAACCCTGATCTCCTGCATTACAGGCAGATTCTTTACAAATTGAGCCACAAGGGAAGTCCAATTACATTAAGAAATGTTTTCAAAATTATGGTAAGGATCAGATCAAGTAGGACTAAGGTTTGGGGGCCATCCTTTTGCTTACCATCACTTGAGAACATAATTTGCAAATATATGAGACAATAAGAATCATTGAGGAACTAATTAGGACTTTGCAATCACTGAGGACCTTGTAAATTATCATCTTCCATGAACCCTAAGATGAATCCTCCAGGTGGAATATATTAATAGATTGAATGAACCACAAACATTTAACGTGATATTTAACTTCAAGGGAGTGTGGAAAGCCTGGTTATGCATCACAGAAAACATGTTTTGTCCACTTTTTCTACCTCAGTTACAAGATTTTTCTTCATACAGATATGCTTCACCTGTAGTTTTCCATTTATGAACTGGGATGGAACCAAAGGGATTTCATAAATGATTAAAGCTAGTATGTAAGCAAGAGAAGCTTTGGGAAAATTATTATACATATATTTGTACTTTTGATACATTTTTTTAGTATTTCTAACTCTTTCATCAGAAAAATGGATATCTGAGTCCAATATGTTTATAAACTCATTGAATAGCTAATCATTTAATTTAAAATATAATAGTTGATGGTAATAATGAAATATATAAATAGCATGTAGAAGAAATATAACTGCTGGAAATAAGTTAATTTATATTTTTGGATAGTAAAATTTCTTTACTTTTCCTCAAAGTTACAAAGAGATATAAAATATACCTGAAAGTAGAAATAAATCACAATAAAGTATTTGAAATTGAGTTCTAATTCAGTTAGGGAAAGTCAAATTAACTCTGTGTCTGGGTTTTTTATTTACTTGTATTTTGTTTTGGGACAATGATGTCTGACCTTTTTACCTCATTAGGTTTTAGTGAGGATACATGAGAATATGTTTTGGATACACTTTATAACCCATGGAACCTCATAGCTATAAACAATATAGTTATATTATGATCTGACAATATAGCTATATTCATGATCTGACAAAGCACACAATCAATCTGAAAACATAAATTTCACCCTGAAAGTTAACTCAGAGAATATTGAGATTTGGGTTTCATGTAACAGCTACTGAGTAATATAATCAATATTGCCCTCAAATTTAGTTCTTAAATTGACACAGATACACTGTTAAAAAATGAATGACTCCCATACAGAGTTACCATTACCATCTTTCTAAAGTTCATATATATGCATTAGTATACTGTATTGGTGTTTTTCTTTCTGGCTTACTTCACTTTGTATAATAGGCTCCAGTTTCACCCACCTCATTAGAACTGATTCAAATGTATTCTTTTTAATGGCTGAGTAATATTCCGTTGTGTATATGTACCACAGCTTTCTTATCCATTCATCTGCTGATGGACATCTAGGTTGTTTCCATGCCCTGGCTATTATAAACAGTGGTGCGATGAACATTGGGGTACACGTGTCTCTTTCAATTCTGGTTTCCTTGGTGTGTATGCCCAGCAGTGGGATTGCTGGGTCATAAGGCAGTTGAGGCGACCCAGAAGGATGGTACAGGGAGGGAAGAGGGATGGGGGTTCAGGATGGGGAACATGTGTATACTTGTGGTGGATTCATGTTAATGTATGGCAAAACCAATACAATATTGTAACGTAATTAACCTCCAATTAAAATAAATAAATTTATATTTTAAACTCAGTAATGGCTAGAGAGAAGAAAAATTGAAATCTAGCGAAGACATTTCTTTTGGAAAATGAGATTATTTGTGCAGGTGCTTTTCTTTCAGATGATCTAATACAGAGATTTAATACTTGAGGATACTCAGAGACTAGAGAGCTGAGCTTGGAGAAGGCGATGGCACCCCACTCCAGTACTCTTGCCTGGAAAATCCCAGGGACAGAGGAGCCTGGTAGGCTACAGTCCATGGGGTTGCTAAGAGTTGGACACAACTGAGTGACTTCCCTTTCACTTTTCACTTTCTTGCATTGGATAAGGAAATGGCAACCCACTCCAGTGTTCTTGCCTGGAGAATCTCAGGGACAGGGGGAGCCTGGTGGGCTGCCGTCTATGGGGTCACACAGAGTTGGACACGACTGAAGTGACTTAGCAGCAGCAGAGAGCTGAGCTAGTCATTCTCAAATATGTGAATTATTAAACTTTTGGCAGCTGCTCAGTTACAGTAAAAAATTAGGCTTATCTAGCACTCAAGTATCAGCTCACATCCTTGTAAATTTCTGCCTCTGTGATTCAAATCCCTCCTGATTTGCTGGCAGCAATAGTTAACATGTCAGATTTTTTTTCACTCATGTTTACTGGTCAGAATATATGTACTTGGAAAATGTTTCGGTGCTATTTAGAGGATATCTCATTTAGCCTTTTGATTTTGAGATCTATACAAATGGTTTTCTGAAAGCAAAAAATGGCTCCTTTATTAATAATCTGAGACAAAAGGTCTTATACCTGTGACAATCTGGTCAACAACAAATTATCCATGACACCCTCTAAAGGAACAATTTGAGTAAATGGATTATGACAGAGACAATATTGTTTACAAAATAATGAGATGATAAAATAATAATTAGCTGATATGTTCTAGTCTGGTTACTCTGTGGTTGAAGTTGTCTCCTCACTTGAATTACATATTGTATATAAGAATATGAATTATAACTTCTTATACTCAATGTATAAAATATTTGTATGACAGCAATAAAAATATCAGCTGAACAAGTAAATATATATCTGGTATTTTCCTTGGAATGTTTTATTGTTATATTAATAATTAGCTAATGTATCAAACAATTTTAAAATGGTCAAGTACATAGTTATAGGAAACATGAAAATATTAATAATAGTATAAATGCATAAGTAGTCTTCATAAAATGGTTAAATTTATTTATTGAAATATTTTAAGAACATGAAACAATTTTAAAAATCTTATATACACGGATAACAGATGACTAAATGATAAAGATTCTCTCAGATAAAGCATAATGAGTGAGATAATACTGAAATTAAAAAATCTGCTAGTTATCTCTGTATTAGGGTTTGTTTTATTTTTCTTCATATATTTCTCCTTTTTTTTCTCAGATTTCTCAATCAACAGGTTAATTTTTAAAATCAGGGAAATAGAATATTATTTTAAAATACATACTTTTTAAAATTTAGTATCTACAAGTGCTCAAGCAGATCCTACATGAATTTCAGACCATTAAGGATACACGTTGCACTTCCCAGGTGATATAGCGGTAAAGATTCTGCCTGCATACAGGAGATTTGGGCTCAATCCCTGGGCCAGGAAGTTCACCTGGAAAAGCAAATGTCAAACTGTTCCAGTATTCTTGCCTGGGAAATCCTATGGACAGAGGAGCCTGATGGATTACACTCCAATGCAGTAGCAAAAGAGTTGGACATGACTTAGTGATTAAACAATAACAACAAAAGATATGCATAAGCTTACTGATATGATTGAATTATATTAGATATTTTCTTAAAATATACAATGCTACCTTTGATCAGAACTAAAAAATATATCTTTCAAAATTAACTTTTTCTTATTAATTCCCAGGTATAAATAGTGTGGCTATTTGACAAGACATATATTTATTATTCAGTTCATTTCAGTCCAGTTCAGTCACTCAGTTGTGTCTGACTCTTTGAGACCCCATGAATTAGCCTCCCTGTCGATCACCAACTTCCGAAGTTCACGCAAACTCACTCATTGAGTTGGTGATGCCATCCAGCCATCTCTTTCACTGTTGTCCCCTTCTCCTCCTGCCCCCAGTTCCTCCCAGCATCAGAGTCTTTTCCAATGAGTCAACTCTTCTCATGAGGTGGCCAAAGTATTAGAGTTTCAGCTTTAGCATCAGTCCTTCCAAAGAAATCCCAGGACTGATCTCCTTTAGAATGGACTGGTTGGATCTCCTTGCAGACCAAGGGACTCTCAAGAGTCTTCTCCAACACCACAGTTTAAAAGCATCAATTCTTCAGTGCTCATATTTCTTCACAGTCCAACTCTCACATCCATACATGACCACAGGAAAAACCATAGCCTTGACTAGACGGACCTTAGTCGGCAAAGTAATGTCTCTGCTTTTCAATATGCTATCTAGATTGGTCATAACTTTCCTTCCAAGGAGTAAGTGTCTTTTAATTTCATGGCTGCAGTCACCATCTGCAGTGATTTTGGAGCCCCCTCGAATAAAGTCTGACACTGTTTCCACTCTTTTCCCATCTATTTCCCATGAAGTGATGGGACCAGATGCCATGATCTTCGTTTTCTGAATGTTGAGCTTTAAGCCAACTTTTTCACTCTCCTCTTTCACTTTCACCAAGAGGCTTTTTAGTTCCTCTTCACTTTCTGCAATAAGGGTGGTGTCATCTACATATCTGAGGTGATTGATATTTCTCCTGGCAATCTTGATTCCAGCTTGTGCTTCTTCCAGCCCAGCGTTTCTCATGATGTATTCTGCATATAAGTTAAATAAGCAGGGTGACAATATATAGCCTTGACATACTCCATTTCCTCTTTGGAACCAGTCTGTTGTTCCATGTCCAGTTCTAACTGTTGCTTCCTGACCTGCAAATGGGTTTCCCAAGAGGAAGGTCAGGTGGTCTGGTATTCCCATCTCTTTCAGAATTTTCCACAATTTATTGTGATCCACCAGAGAAGGCAATGACACCCCACTCCAGTACTCTTGCTTGGAAAATCCCATGGATGGAGGAGCCTGGTGGTCTGCAGTCCATGGGATCACAAAGTCAGACACGACTGAGCAACTTCACTTTCACTTTTCACTCTCATGCACTGGAGAAGGAAATGGCAACCCACTCCAGTGTTCTTGTTTGGAGAATCCCAGGGAGAGAAGAGCCTAGTAAGCTGCCATCTCTGGGGTCACATAGAGTTGGACATGACTCAAGTGACTTAGCAGCAGCAGCAGCATTGTGATCCACACACTCAAAGTCTTTGGCATAGTCAATAAAGCAGACATAGATGTTTTTTTTTCTGGAACTCTCTTCCATTTCTGATGATCCAGGGGATGTTGACAATTTGATCTCTGGTTCCTCTGCCTTTTTTAAAACCAGCTGGAAGATCACGTTTCACGTATTGCTGAAGCCTGGCTTGGAAAATTTTGAGCATTACTTTACTAGCATGTAAGATGGGTGCAATTGTAGTTTGAGCATTCTTTGGCATTGCCTTTCTTTGGGATTGGATGGAAACTGACCTTTTGCTTTCCTGTGGCCACTGCTGAGTTTTCCAAATTTGCTGGCATATTAAGGGCAGCACTTTCACAGCATCATCTTCCAAAACTTGAAATAGCTCAACTGGAATTTTATCACTTCCATTAACTTTGTTCATAGTGATGCTTCCTAAGGCCCACTTGTTTTTTTTTCTTGTTTTGTTTTGTGTTTTTTTTTTAATTTAATTTTTTATTTTTTAAATTTTAAAATCTTTAATTCTTACATGCGTTCCCAAACATGAACCCCCCTCCCACCTCCCTCCCCACAACATCTCTCTGGGTCATCCCCATGCACCAGCCCCAAGCATGCTGCACCCTGCGTCAGACATTCTAACATGTATACTATCATGTAAGAATTGAATCGCCAGTCCATGTCTAAGGCCCACTTGACTTCACATTCCAGGATGTCTGGTTCTAGGTGAGTGATCACACCATCGTGATTTTCTGAGTCATGAAAATCTTTTTTTGTACAGTTGTTCTGTGTATTCTTGCCACCTCTTCTTAATATCTTCTGCTTCTGTTAGGTCGATATCATTTCTTTCCTTTATTGAACCCATCTTTGCATGGAATGTTCCCTTGTATCTCTAATTTTCTTGAAGAGATCTCTAGTCTTTCCCATTCTGTTGTTTTCCTCTATTTCTTTTCATTGATAGCTGAGGAAGGCTTTCTTATCTCTCCTTGCTATTCTTTGGAACCCTGCATTCAAATGGGTATATCTTTCCTTTTCTCCTTTGCTTTTTGCTTCTCTTCTTTTCACAGCTATTTGTAAGGCCTCCTCAGACAGTCATATTGCTTTTTTGCATTTCTTTTTCTTATGGATGATCTTGATTCCTGTCTCCTGTACAATGTCACGAACCTCTGTCCATAGTTCATCAGGCACTCTGTCTATCAGATCTAGTCCCTTAAATCTATTACTCACTTCCACTGTATAGTCATAAGGGATTTGATTTAGGTTATACCTGAGCGGTCTAGAGGTTTTCTCCACTTTCTTCAATTTCAGTCTGAATTTGGCAATAAGGGGATCATTATCTGAGCCACAGTCAGCTCCCTGTCTTGATTTTGCTGACTGTATAGAGCTTCTCTGTCTTTGGCTGCAAAGAATATAATCAATCTGATTTTGGTGTTGACCATCGGCTGAAGTCCATGTGTAGAATCTTCTCTTGTGTTGTTGGAAGAGGGTGTTTGCTATGACCAGTGCATTGTCTTGGCAGAACTCTATTAGCATTTGCTCTGCTTCATTCTGTACTCCAAAGCCAAATTTGCCTGTTACTCCAGGTGTTTCTTAACTTCCTACTTTTGCATTCCAATCCCTTATAATGAAAAGGACATCTTTTTTGGGCGTTAGTTCTAGAAGGTCTTGTAGGTCTTCATAGAACTGTTCAACTTCAGCTTCTTCAGTATTACTGCTTGGGGAGTAGACTTGGATTACTGTGATATTGAATGGTTTGCCTTGGAAACGAACAGAGATCATTCTGTCTTTTTGAGATTGCATCCAAGTACTGCATTTCAAACTCTTTTGTTGACTGTGATGGCTACTCCATTTCTTCTCAGGGATTCCTGCCCATAGTAGTAGATATAATTGTCATCTGATTTAAATTCACCCATTACTGTCCATTCTAGTTCACTGATTCCTAGAATGCCAATGTTCACTCTTGCCCTCTCCTGTTTGACCACTTCCAATTTGCGTTGATTCATGCACCTAACATTCCAGGTTCCTATGTAATATTGCTCTTTATAGCATTGGACCTTGCTTCTGTCTCCAGTCCCATCCACAACTGGGTGTTGTTTTTGATTTGGCTGCATCTCTTCATTCTTTTTGGAGTTATTTCTCTACTGATCACCAGTAGCATATTGGGCACCTACTGACTTGGAGAGTTCATCTATCACTGTCCTATCTTTTTACCTTGTCATGCTGTTCATGGGGTTCTCAAGGCAAAATACTGAAGTGGTTTACCATTCTCTTCTCCATTATCAGAGAGATGCAAATCAAAATCAAAATGAGACATCATCTCATACTTGTTAGAACTCTTACCATAAAAAAGACAAAAGGTTAAAAATGCTAAAGAGTGGGTACAGTGTTGGTGGGAACATGAACCGGTATAGCCACATGGAGACTAGTATGGAGGTTTGTCAAGAAATTAAATTAGAACTACCATTTGACCCAATCATCCCACTTCTTGTTTATATCCAAAAGAAATAAAGCCATTATGACAGAGATATCTGCATTTTTAAGTTATCTGAAGCATGAATTCAAAATAACCAAGGTATGGAAACACACTGTGTGTCCACCAATGGATGAATGGTTCAAGAAAATGTGGTGTATATATACAATTAAATATCATTCAGCCTTAAGAAGAAAGAATTCCTGTCCTTTATGACCACATGAATGAACCTGCAGGGCATTAGTCAGTGAAATAAATCAGAGGAAAAGACAAATTCTGCATGGTATCACATGCTATGTGTGTGGGACCTAAAAATTTGTTTTCAACTCCTTGAAATGGAGTAGAAAAGTGATTGTCAAGGGATTGCTGGGGGGAAGAATGGAAATTGAGAGAATAGAATGAATACAGACTTTCAGTTATAAGATCAATAAGGTCTGAATCTCATGTATTACATGGTGACTATAGTTGATTATTTTGTATTGTACAATTGAAATTTACTCAACGTAGAACCTCAGTAGTCTCACCAATACAAAACAAAAACAAAAAACAAATGAACTGAACCAGCACAACAAGAATTAAATGTGTGAGTTGGTGGATGCATTAAAAAAAAAAAAAATCTTCCTTGGTTTTCTGTGATACCTTCATGAACGCTTGACCCAGGTCACTGTTTCTAGGATACTAGTTCTTCTTTTCTTTATGCCCCCCTCTTTTCATTTCTTTGTCGTCCAGTAAATAAGAAGACAATAGAACAGTGGAACTTAGATTATCGCTCTTGATAGTCTTAAATAAGAAATTCTAAAACTTTTTAATATAAAATTGAAGTTGCTGCTCTAGGATATAGCAAACTTAGAAACATTTGCCACTTGTAAACATGACCTATATGAATCATTAATGGCATGGGGGATCTCCTGCTAAGAAAATAAATGATCTGCTTTGTGCAGAGTGGTAAGCCATGACTTTTGGTCATAGGCAAGGTGAGAGAATCAGGCATCACATAAGGTCACTAGAAAATAGGAGAGGACTTAGGATTTCCAGGAGGAAGATTTATTTTGCTTTATTTTTCAATCATTTCTTAAGGTCAATATCAGGAGCACTACCAGCATCTGCAAACATTAATAAGAATGGCTTACAGCGCAACACATTATTCAAGGAAATTTAGTATGTGAAGGTCAAAGAAGAACATTTTTCATTTAGTACTTGTTTTACTCAAACTAACTATACAGCACCCTAAAACTTTACTGAAAATGGCCAAATTCATATAAGGTTAGCAATATCAAGATAAATATATATACACACAAAATCTTTTGGAAAACTCTCTTGGCAAATAGTGAAGTCAGTACAACTGGCCTCTTTCCAAGATTTTGCTACCTTTGGTATCACCAAAGATTTTACTGGTATCCATTCTAGTGGGTACAAAAACCTTTTACTTATATCTCAAAAATCTATATAGAATTCATTCTTGAAAATATTTTACTAGTAATATTTTAAAGAAATTTATAATGGAAACTGATTTTCTACTTTCATTTATCATTTTTATGAACATATTTGGTATATTTGGTATGAATATATTGATAAAATGCTTTAAAGTTCTTAATCCTTTGATGAAATCTTTTGCTATTCCTTGCTACCCTTTGACCATGGTACTTCCTATAAATGCATCTGAAAATATTTCTCATAAACTCAGGTTTTTACTATTTTATTCATGTGTATTCTATGAAACATAAACTTGATGATTAATTTATACATGCCTATGTTTATATATATTTTTAAAAAAGTTTCTGATCTCTGACTTTTAAATCAATAGACTTTCATCTTTCTTTTCTACACATTTACATTTTCTCTAGTTTTGGCATTTTGATTTTAGAAACTCACTGAGTTCTTGACCTAATTTGCTGATGTTAGGGTTTTGACTTCTAATTTTATTTCATATAATTGGGTGACTTCTGCTTTTTCTTAAAAGTAATATGATTTTAAATTTCTGAAGAGAGATTATTTTAAGGAGGAAATGTCGATTTTTTGTAGATAACTGTCACTATAACTCTTTTCATGAAAGCAGACATCAGATATCCACAGCATAGGATGAAACCCTAGAAACTGGACAAGGAGAGACTGAGGAATGCACAAACTGAAAGGAATATCTTTGAAACAAATAAGTGAGGAGAGAAAAACATATTTTTAAAAGTCAATGCAAATGTAATAGCAGTATGCAGAATTATTTTATATCAACTAGTAAAGACTAAATTTCTCAGATGATAAAAATGAATATGAAGGTATACAAATCAACAAATTATGTTGAAATATGCAGTCAATACTGTGAAATAAAGAGAACAAATATTTTGGTCTCCTGAAACTCTTACCTTCCTGTTTCTTCAGTTCAGTTCAGTTCAGTCGCTCAGTTGTGTCCGACTCTTTGTGACCCCATGAATCACAGCACGCTAGGCCTCCCTGTCCATCACCAACTCCCGGAGTTCATTCAGACCCGTGTCCATCGAGTCAGTGATGCCATCCAGCCATCTCATCCTCTGTCGTCCCCTTCTCCTCCTGCCCCTCAATCCCTCCCAACTTCAAAGTCTTTTCCAATGAGTCAACTCTTCGCGTGAGGTGGCCAAAGTAATGGAATTTCAGCTTTAACATCATTCCTTCCAAAGAAATCCCAGGGTTGATCTCCTTCAGAGTGGACTGGTTGGATCTCCTTGCAGTCCAAGGGACTCTCAAGAGTCTTCTCCAACACCACAGTTCAAAAGCATCAATTCTTTGGTGCTCAGCCTTCTTCACAGTCCAACTCTCACATCCATACATGACCACAGGAAAAACCATAGCCTTGACTAGCCAGACCTTACTTGGCAAAGTAATGTCTCTGCTTTTGAATATGCTATCTAGGTTGGTCATAACTTTTCTTCCAAGGACTAAGCGTCTTTTAATTTCATGACTGCAGTCACCATCTGCAGTGATTTTGGAGGCAAAAAAATAAAGTCTGACATTGTTTCCACTGTTTCCGCTGTTTTCCCATCTATTTCCCATGGAGTGATGGGATCGGATGCCATGATCTTCGTTTTCTGAATGTTGAGCTTTAAGCCAACTTTTTCATCCTCCTCTTTCACTTTTATCTAGAGGCTTTTTAGTTCCTCTTCACTTTCTGCCAAAGGATGGTGTCATCTGCATATCTGAGGTTATTGGTATTTCTCCCGGCAATCTTGATTCCAGCTTGTGTTTCTTCCAGTCCAGCGTTTCTCATGATGTACTCTGCAAATAAGTTAAATAAGCAGGGTGACACTATACAGCCTAGGCCACTCTAAATATAAACAAAATCAATAGTGAAATAGACATATGAGCATTAGTAAAGCACTCTTGAGAAGATAATACAAGGTAGTAGAACCACCACAGCAAATTGTTTTCCAACAGGTCACAATGGATCCCTTTCTGTATTAAAAATTGTTAATTCTGAATGTTAGATTAAGGTTTTATACTACATTGCTCTTGTAGCTTTCTGTATTATTTCTATGTAAAAACCAAAGTTATGTACTTAGTACATATGGTAATTGTAAGGTTAAAATAAAAGTAACTGATAATTATCATTGTAGAGAAGAGCTGACTTTATTTCCACATATAATATGACACTTAATCTCACCTTTACTACAGGATGATAGGCAAGAGAGGGTCAATTACTTGAGATCAATGGATACTCAGTTCAGTTCAGTTCAGTCACTAAGTCATGTCTGACTCTTTGCGACCCCATGAACTGCAGTAGGCCAGGCCTCCCTGTCCATCACCCACTCTCAGAGTTCATCCAAACCCATGTGCATTGATTTGGTGAGGCCATCCAACCATCTTATCTTCTTGTTGTCCCCTTCTCCTCCTGCCCTCAATCTTTCCCAGCATCAGGGTCTTTTCAAATGAGTTAGCTCTTCACATCAGGTGGCCAAAGTATTGGAGTTTCAGCTTCAACATCAGTCTTACCAATAAACACCCAGGACAGATCTCCCTTAGGATGGACTGGTTGGATCTCCTTGGATCTCCTTGCAGTCCAAGGGACTCTCAAGAGTCTTCTCCAACACCACAGTTCAAAAGCATTAATTCTTCAGTGCTCAGCTTTATTTATAGTCCAACTCTCACATCCATAAACGACCACTGGAAAAACCATATTCTTGACTAAACAGACCTTTGTTGACAAAATGATGTCTCTGCTTTTTAATATGCTGTCTAGGTTGGTCAAAACTTTCCTTCCAAGGAGTAAACATCTTTTAATTTCATGGCTGCAATCACCATCTGCAGTGATTTTGAAGCCCAAAAAATAAAGTCTGCTACTGTTTCCACTGTTTCCCTATCTATTTGCCATGAAGTAATGGGACTGGATGCCATGATCTTAGTTTTCTGAATGTTGAGCTTTAAGCCAGCTTTTTCACTGTCGTATTTCACTTTCATCAAGGGGCCTTTTAGTTCTTCTTCACTTTCTGACATAAGGGTGGTGTCATCTGCACATCTTAAGATTTCTCCCAGCAATCTTAGTTCCAGCTTGTGCTTCTTCCAGCCCAGCATTTCTCACGATGTACTCTGCATATAAGTTAAATAAGCAGGGTGACAATAAACAGCCTTGACATACTCCTTTCCCTATTTGGAACCAGTCTGTTGTTCCATGTCCAGTTCTAACTGTTGCTTCCTGACTCAGGAATACTGCAAAATTTAGCTAAACTAGCTAACTTAGTCTATGTATGGCTTGGAAATTATGATGCTGAATCAATTCAGCTTTTATTTTGAAGTTACTGCATCACGATTTATTCAGGAAAAGATAGATTGATGCTAGGAATGTTAAACAAAGGGAATTTTATAGAACAAAATGGCCTATAGGAACTGAAGAATTTAGATAGCAAATGGGAAACTGGCTAAGCCAGAGATAATAAGCAATGAAAAGAGAGATGAAGAAGAGGTGGTTAACAGAAAGCAGGGGTCTTAGGTGGGGCCCATGCATGGTGTGGGTCCTCAAATCTCTGAAAAGGAGATCCTCCTGGCTAACCTTCATGTCCACAGTGAAAAATGGTGGGGCCGATGCTGGGATTTGCAAAGGAAGCTGGAGATCACAGCCAATTCTCTCTTCTGGAACGATGTTGACTTAAAGGAGCAGGGAATGCAGGAATAGAGACCCAGATGTAGAGAACTAACATGTGGACACAGTGGGCATAGGAGAGGTTGAAAGAAATTGAGAGCACTGCGCTGACATCTATACACTACCTTGTGTAAAATAAATAGCTTGTGGGAAGCTGCTGCATAGCACAGAGAGCTCAGCTCTGTGCTGTGTGGTGACCTAAGAGGGTGGAAAGAGGGAATGAGAGGGGAGTCTAAGAGGGAGGAAATATCTGTGTATGTATAGATGATTCACTTCACTCTGCAACAGAAACTAACATAACATTGTAAAGAAATTGTATTCCAATATGACAGGGAAAATAATTGAAAAACAAAAAACAGGAAGCAGTTTTTTCTTATTCACCAATCCCTTTTGTTTCCTTCTCGGCCTCCTATTGTGACTAGCATGGGTGTGTGGACTGAGAAATATTGTCTGTAAAGTTGCAGCCCTAATATTTCAGAGAAGAGTATAAAGTATAAAAGTTTAAAACTGAAAGATTAGCTGACCAGAAAAAATTGCTTCTAGCAAGTCATTTTTAGGGGATTTTAATCCATTATTTTATATGGAATATCTACAGAGGCTTCTAGATTTCTCTGTAAAAACTGATTAACTTCCAAGTTCATGTCACTAAATATGCATTTTTTTCTAATGGAAAGCACAACTGAATAGTAATATAAATTGATGCTTTCTCAAGAATAATCTTTTTTCATAATTTATTATTAATATAGAATGAGTACTTTCACATGGAGGAATGACTCTGTTCCATTTATTTACATTGGAAACCAAATTTAATTGAATGTGCCAATTTGCTTTGAAATATATCCCTTGACATTTCTGTATACATCCCCCTTCTATCCTCAGTAAAACATATAGCTTTTGTCATTTCACCTTCTTCACAAGGAGTAGGGATTGTAGAATGGATAAATAATGGTTATAAATGAAACATTTCCTCTTGTGTAGTCTGTTCTCAAAATTTTGTTTCTGGTTATGTGTGATTGATCTTGTTGATATTTTAAAATTTAGCATGAAGAATAGTCTTATGAATGCCTTTTATTCATAAAAAAAAAGGAAACTAGTTTTGTTTCCTGTTCTGACTCTATTACCATTGTTCAACGTTCAGTTGCATAAAGCAAAGTATGCTTAACCTTCAGGCACACTCTGCAAATCTCAACACATCTACTTAAAAATTATTTTTAGGAATAATATTTTCAATTTGGGGTGAAGTTCCTTCAATTCAGTGCAAAAATCAATACAGTAAATGAACACACATGCAAATCAAACTAATTGTCTTTGTAACTTTTGTTACAAACTTTTCCGTATTTTAAAGCTTTTTTTCTGAGAAGCTGAAATATTAAAACCTGTCTACAATTTTCCATCTATTTTTATCCTTTTCATGGAAGTGACTTGGATCATGCAACAGCGATCATTGCTTGTAGGTATTATCTAACACTAATTTATAATTAAAATGTTATTGTATTTTTACCAAAGTATATTTGATTTACAGTTTAAATTATATTTATATTAGTTTCAGATGTAAAGCATAGTGATTCAGTAGTTTTACGGTATATACTACATTAAAAGTTATTATAAGGTAACAGCTACAATTCCCTGTGTTATACAATATATCCTTGTTGCTTATCTGTTTTATACAAAATAGGCTGTATGTCTTCATACCCTTAAGGTCCCACTTCCCCATTGTCTCTCTCCACTAGTAACCATCAGTTTATCTTCTCTATCTTTGAATCTGTTTCTGTTTTGCTATATACCTTCATTTGTATTACTTTTTTAGATTCCACATGCAGATAACATCATGTGGTATTTATCTTTCTCTGACATTTCACTAAGAATAATGCTCTCTAGGTCCATCACATTTCTGCAAATGTCCATACTACCCAAATCAATCTACAGATTTAATGCAATCCTTGTGAAAATATCCATGCCATTTTCCGTAGAACTAAAACAAATATGATTGCATCTGAACATTTGCTGGAGCTCTGTATCATAGACTGAATATTTGTATTCCTCCAAATCCATATGTTGAAACCCACATTATAAGAGTGGTTGTATCTGAACATGGGGCCTCAAGGTTGTTGCTGTTGTTCAGTCACTAAGTCATATCAGACCCTTTGTGACCCCATGGACTATAGCATGCCAAGCTCCTCTGTCCGCCACTATCTCTTGGAGTTTACTCAAATTCGTGTCCATTGAGTTGGTGATGGTGTATAACCATCTTAACCTCTGCCTTCCCCTTCTCCTCCTGCCTTCAACCTTTCCCAGCATGAAGGTCTTTTCCAATGAGTCAGTTCTCTACATCAGGTGGCCTTGAAGTAATTAAGTTTCATTGAAGACCCATGGGTGGGGTACTGAAAGAGTAGGATCAGTGTGCTTTTAAGAAGAGACACCAGTGAGCTCGCTCTCTCTCCAGATATAATACAGAGGAAAGGCTATATGGGCTCATAGCAGGAAGGAGGCTATCTACAAGTTAGGAAGAGGGCTTTCATTATAAATAGAATGAGTATACTTTTTGTACTTCTAGCTTTCAGAACTCTGAGAAAATTAAAGTCTGTTGTTTAAGCCACTTAATTTTACTATTTTATTATGGCAGCCCAAGCAGACTAGCAAACTTTGGAAGACAAAAGAGACATTTCATATATGCAATGCTGCACTGCACCTTGTAAGCTATCCAAATCTATATACTTTATGAAGGAAAAAGCTAGAACCTTATACTCATCTATGTGGATTCTACTATGAAATGTCCCTGTCACCCTGTATAACATCTGATGGTGTTCAACACACAATAGCATATATTGAGACAGGCAGTCAGGTAAAATGCTCATTGTGGTCATTACCTGTGGTCTTTTACTTTCATGTCAGAACATTAAAAACATGAAAATGAAAACAATCTCCCCCTTAAAAAAATGTTCATTGTGTGATCCTACATAGACAATAATGTGAGAAAGAAGTGACATGCTTTCAAAAATTATATTTTAGTTGATCCTTAAGATGGAGTTTTTTATTTTCTTACATTGAATTTTGGTATATCATTAAATGTATCTAATAAAACATATCCAATGCATAAAAATAAATATGTGTTTAATATTAAAATGTAAATGACCTCTTAAAAATCAACAGATAAAAGAAAATATACAAATAAAATATTGATGAGTACATAATTCCTAAAATATAAATGCAAATGGAAAATGAATATATAAAAACACTTCAAATCTTATTAAAATTAATAAAAAGCAATCTAAAAATATCATTTATTCATCCATTGCTTCAACAAAAGATAGATGATGCATAATGCCAACGGAGGTATGACAAATGGACATTCATTTATTTATGGTAAAAATATATGCTAAAACATTATTGGAAGGCAATCAAGTAGTGGTTATATGACTTACAATGTGTTTATAATTGACCAAGACTTTTATTTCTAGAAACATATTTTTGAAATAATTGAATATTTTAAAAAGTATAATGTGAAATGATTAATTTTACATTTATTGAAAACTGGATGACTTAAATGCTTATCAAGGGAATAGTAGTAAATATAGTTCCATAGCTTTAATAATAGCAGTTTTTATATCTTTCCATAAAATGGAAAAATAGTTAGACACTAAAGAGTTTAAAGTGCATTTATTTATATATATATACTATTCTAGAAAGATCATGAAAATTAGATGCATTATATAGTTACCTATCTGTGTGTTCATAAATCAAATGAATGCATTCAAAAGACATATAAAATGAATTTTACATTTAATGGGAAATTTAGAACGGAGTTTCTTAACTAAAATTTGGTCTTCTAGTATTTTTAAAATTAACTAAGTTACTAAATAAATCTATAGAATTTAATAAACATCAATCGAGAATGGCACAATTTCATCTTAAATTTCACAAGATGGAAATCAGGATCACAAATGGTATTTAAGTTCAGTGTAGCTGCTCAGTCATGTCTGACTCTTTGTGACCCCATGAGCTGCAGAATGCCAGGCTTCCTGGTCCATCACCAACTTCTAGAGTTAACGCAAACTCATATCCATTGAGTCGGTGATACCATTCAGCCATCTCATTCTCTGTCATTCCCTTCTCCTGCCGCCCTCAGTCTTTCCCAGCATCAGGGTCTTTTCAAATGAGTCAGCTCTTTGCATCAGGTGGCCAAAGGATTGGAGTTTCAGCTTCAACATCAGTTATTCCGACAAACATTCAGGATTGATCTCCTTTAGGATGAACTGGTTGGATCTCCTTGCAGTCCAAGGGACTCTCAACAGTTTTCTCCAACACCACAGTTCAAAAGTGTCAATTCTTCAGTGCTCAGCTTTCTTTATAGTCCAGTTCTCACATCCATACATTAACTAGATGGACATTTGTTGGCAAAGTAATGCCTCTGCTTTTTAATATGCTGTTTAAGTTGGTCATAACCTTCCTTCCATGGAGCAAGTATCTTTAAAATTTATGATTTCAGTCACCATCTGCACTGATTTTGGAGGCCACAAAAATAAAGTCTGACACTGTTTCCACAGTTTCCCAATCTATTTCCCATGAAGTGATGGGACCAAATGCCATGTTCTTCATTTTCTGAGTGTTGTGCTTTAAGCCAACTTTTCACTCTCGTCTTTCACTTTCATCAAGAGGCTCTTTAGTGCTTCTTCACTTTCTACCATAAGGGTGGTGTCATCTGCATATCTGAGGTAATTGATATTTCTCACAGGAGTCTTGATTCCAGCTTGTTCTTCCTCCAACCCAGAGTTTCTCATGATGTACTCTGCATATAAGTTAAATAAGCAGGGTGACAATATACAGCCTTGATGTACTCCTTTTCCTATTTGGAACCAGTCTGTTGTTCCCTGTCCAGTTCTAACTGTTGCTTCCTGACCTGCATACAGATTTCTCAAAAGACAGGTCAGGTGGTCTGGTATTCCCATCTTTTGAAGAATTTTCCACAGTTTATTGTGATCCACACAGTCAAAGGTTTTGCCATAGTCAATAAAGCAGAAATAGTTTTCTGGAACTATCTTGCTTTTTTGATGATCCAGCAGATGTAGGCATTTTGATATCTGGTTCCTTTGCCTTCTCTAAAACCAGCTTAACCATCTGGATGTTCATGGTTCACATATTGTTGAAGCCTGGCTTTGAGAATTTTGAGCATTACTTTACTAGCATGTGAAGGTAGTTTGTGGTTGTTTGAGTATTGTGTGGTAGTTTAAGTATTGTGTGGTAGTTTGAGTATTCTTTGGCAGTGCCTCTCTTTGGGATTGGAGTGAAAACTGACCTTTTTCAATACTGTGGCCACTGCTGAGATTTCCAAATTTGCTGGCATATTGATGCAGTACTTTCACAGTGTCATCTTTTAGGATTTGAAATAGCTCAACTGGAATTCCATCACCTCCACTAGCTTTGTACTTAGTGATGCTTCCTAAGGCCCACTTGACTTCACATTCCAGGATGTCTGGCTTTACATAAGTGATCACACCATTGTGATTATCTGGGTCGTGAAGATATTTTTCTGTACAGTTTTTCTATGTTTTCTTGCCACCTCTTCTTATTATCTTCTTCTATTAGATCCATACCATTTCTGTCCTTTATTGAGCCCATCTTTGCATGAAATGTTCCCTTGGTATCTCTAATTATCTTGAAGAGATCTCTAGTCTTTCCCATTCTGTTGTTTCCCTCTATTTCTTTGCACTGATCACTGAGAAGTCTTTCTTATCTCTCCATGCTATTCTTTGGAACTCTACATTCAAATGTATGTATCTTTTCTTTTCTCCTTTGCCTTTCACTTCTCTTCTTTTCACAGCTATTTGTAAGGCCTCCTCAGACAGCTGCTTTGCTTTTTTGCATTTCTTTTTCTTGGGGATGATCTTGATCCCTGTGTCCTGTAAAATGTCATGAACCTCCATCCATAGTTCATCAGGCACTCTGTTTATCAGACCTAGCCCCTTAAATCTATTTCTCACTTCCACTGTATATTCATAAGGGATTTGATTTAGGTCATACCTGAATGGTCTAGTGATTTTCCCTACTTTCTTCAATTTAAGTCTGAATTTGTCAATAAGAAGTTCATGATCTGAGCCACAGTCAGCTCCTGGTCTTGTTTTTACTGACTGTATAGAACTTCTCCATCTTTGGCTGCAAAGAATATAATCAGTCTGATATTGCTGTTGGCCATCTGGTGATGTCCAAATGTAGAGGTTTCTCTTGTGTTGTTGGAAGAGAGTGTTTGCTCTTACCAGCGCATTTTATTGGCAAAACTCTCTTATTCTTTCTCTGCTTCATTCTATACTCCAAGGAAAATCCTCATAAATGACACCAAATTGTTGAGAAGCTGCCTCAGAGAACATTTTTATCTTTACATTCTCTAGTTAACAGGGAGTGAAAATGATCATAGATGAGATTTGCACTGTTTGAATGTCCCAGAGAGGGTTGAAATTTTATAATAAAAGCATGAGCTCCAGTAATTTTAAGCGAATTATGGAAATAATTCATTTAATTTCCTGAATTGTTATTAATAGAATATATGTTACATATATTATCAATTTATTGAATTATTAGTATATGCCATGCAAGGAATTAGATTTTACCTTTGTTTTGTGTGTTGAATCGTTTTAGAGTTTTCCTATGCAAAGTTTCATCATCAGACCAGGGACACTGATAACACTTAAGACTTAAGAGCATTTAGCAAATGTTGAATCATGGGCACACTTTTATTATTTAGCAAGAACCCCATGTAATTCAGGTGACAATGTTTCAAAATATTATTTTAAAGGACTTGAAATATTATAATGCTACATTAGGCACCAGTTCTATTAAAAATATCTACAGAAAACTGAGTTGTCCTCTCTCACTCAGCAATCATTACTTTGGGAGTTTAGGGAGAGGAACAGGCTTTAGGTGAAGGAGTAGGGAGAAAGAAGATTATGTTAAATTCTATTGAAAAATATCAGATTAGCAAGATGAAAAGAATTTTCACAACAACATAAACATTAAAAGAAGCATAAATTAAAGAACACAAATTTCAAAAGACAAGTTACTGTCTTAGTCAAGGTGAAATCACCAAATGGAAAGAAAATAAAAGGTTTCATAAGTAGCTTTTAAGTACGTAATGCAAACATTCATTTGTGTAACAAAAGGGTAAAAATTTGATAATACTACAACAGTAAGGTGAAAATGGGGACCAGAGAGCTCTGGAAACAAATTGAAAAAGAAAATTACAACAACACAGAAATAATAAATATAAATATTTATTTATATAAATATTCTGTTATTCCAGGTATGTCTTAACTTCCTACTTTTGCATTCCAGTCCCCTGTAATGAAAAGGAAATCTCTTTGGGGTGTTAGTTCTAGAAGATCTTGCAGGTCTTCACAGAACTGTTCAACTTCAGCTTCTTCAGCATTACTGCTTGGGGCATAGACTTGGATTACCGTGATATTGAATGGTTTGCCTTGGAGATGAACAGAGATCATTCTTTCTTTTTGAGATTGCATCCAAGTACTGCATTTCAAACTCTTTTGTTGACTATGATGACTATTCCATTTCTTCTCAGGGATTCCTGCCCACAGTAGTAGATATAATTGTCATCTGATTTAAATTCACCCATTCCAGTCCATTTTATTTCACTGATTCCTAAAATGTCGATGTTCACTCTTGCCATCTCCTGTTTGACCACTTCTAATATACCTTGATTCATAGACCTAACATTCCCGTACATTCCAGGTTCCTATGCAATATTGCTCTTTACAGTATCTAACCTTGCTTCTGTCACCAGTCACATCTACATCTGGGCATTGTTTTCGCTTTGGTTCCATCTCTTCATTCTTCCTGGCGCTAATTCTCCAGTCGTCTCCAGTAGCATATTGAGCACCTACTGACCTTGGAAGTTCATCTTTCAGTGTCATAGCTTTTTGCCTTTTCATACTAAGAAGTAAACTATCTGATTGTGTTATCCTTATGTCTTACTAGTGAACGTCTGAATAAGAATATGCATAGAGAAAGAATTCATCACATTTTCATTTCTAAACCTGGCAAGTTGCTAAAACTGTCAGAAGCTTTTGAAATGAAAGAAAAGTTCTATTATTTTATGTTCCAACAGGGTCTGTGTGTAGTCTTGCCTGGGTTCTGAACAACATGCTGCTAAAACAGTTCACTGACATTAATTGTATCGTATTCCATTATTATATTGGGCTTCGCTGGTAACCATAATTATACAGAGTTAATCTTGGAATTATGTTGTTTGTTTTGAAAATTATGGTTTCTATACATTTCTCAGTCCAGTCTGTAATTAATATCATATATCTTAGATTTTTTTGTTGAATACCTTCCTTAAGACAGAGAGTTCAAATAATTGCTATTTTTTTTTCTTCTGTATAATCATTAGGGATTTGAATTAGGTTGTACCTGAATGGTCTAGTGGTTTTCCCTACTTTCTTCAATTTCAGTTTGAATTTGGCATTAAGGAGTTCATGATGTGAACCACTTTCAGCTCCTTCTTTTGTTTCTGTTGACTGTATAGAGCTTTTCCATCTTTGGCTGCAAAGAATATAATCAATCTGATTTCAGTATTGGCGATCTGGTGATGCCCATGTACAGAATCTTTTCTTGTGTTGTTGGAAGAGGGTGTTTGCTATGACAAGGGCATTCTCTTGGCAAAACTCTGTTAGCCTTTGTCCTGCTTCATTCTGTACTCCAAGGCCAAATTTGCCTGTTGCTTCAGGTATCTTTTGACTTCCTATTTTTTCATTCCAGTCCCCTATGATGAAAAGAATATATTTTTTGGTGTTAGTCCTAGAAGATCTTGTAGGTCTTCATAGAACCGTTCAACTTCAACTTCTTCAACATTAACTGTTGGTGCATAGACTTGGATTATTGTGATACTGAATGCTTTGCCTTGGAAATGAAGAGATCATTCTGTCATTTTTGAAACTGCAACCAAGTACTGCATTTCAGACTCTTGTTGACTATGATGGCTACTGCATTTCATCTAAGGGATTCTTGCCCACAGTAGTAGATATAACAGTCACCTGAATGAAATTTACCCATTCTGGTCCATTTTAGTTCTTTGATTCCTAACATGTTGATGTTCACTCTTGCCATCTCCTGTTTGATCCTTTCCAATTTGCCTTGATTCATGGACCTAACATTCCAGATTCCTATGCAATATTGTTCTTTACAGCATCAGACTTTATTTTCACCACCAGACACATCCAACAACTGAGCAGTGTTTCCGCTTTGGCTCAACCTCATCCTTCTTTCTGGAGCTATTTCTCCAGTCTTCTCCAGGAGCATATTGGACACCAACCTGGGGAGTTCATCTATTAGTGTTATACCTTTTTACTTTTTTATGCTGTTCATGGAGTTCTCAAGGCAAGAATGATGAAGTGATTTGCCATTCCTTTCTCCAGTGGACCACGTTTTGTCAGAACTCTCCACCATGACCCGTCTGTCTTGAGTGGCCCTAGACGGCATGACTCATAGTTTCACTGAGTTAGACAAGGTTGTGATCCATGTGATTAGTTTGGTTAGTTTTCTGTCATTGTGGTTTTCATTCTGTCTGCCCTCTAATGGATTATGATAAAAAGATTGTGAAAGTTTCCTGATGGGAAGGACTGGTTGTCGGTATAACTGGATCTTGCTCTGTTGAGCAGAGCCATGCTCAGGAAATCTTTAATGTAATTTTATGCTGATGGATGGGGCTGTATTTCTTCCCTGTTATTTGGTCTAAGGCCAAATTATGGAAGGGGTAATGGCAGCAAAGGCAACTTTCTTCAAAAAGACTTTTGCCAGCAACTGTTGCTCCCAGGACTGTTGTAGTCAGTTTCCCTGACTCCGCAGCAGTCCACTGAGAGTGGCCGCTGCCACTGTCTGGCAAAACTCTGCCAGAGAGTCCTGTATACTCACAGTCAAGTCTGGCCTAGTCTCTTGTGGGATAACTGCTCCTTTCTCCTGAGTCCTGGTGAACACAAGGATTTGTTGTTCCATCCAAGAGTCTGTTTCCCTAGGGGTTCTCAATCCTTTTGTTGAATCTCCAGGTTGGGAATTCACTTGTGGACCCTAGAACTTTTGAAACAGTGAGAAATGTCTTTGGTATAGTTGTTCTCCAGTTTGTGGGTCATCTGCTCTGCAGCTCTATAGGGAGACTAATGGTAACCTCCTCCAAGAGGACGCATGCTACACACTGTGTCTCCCTGGTCTGCTGTAGCCAGAGCCCCTGTCCCACAGCAGGTCACTGCTAACCCGAGTCTCTGCAGGAGACATTCAAACACTCAAAGGCAGGTTTGGCTCAGTCACAGTAGGGGGTACTACTCCTTTCCCTCAGGATTAGGTCTAATAGATAGAATGCCTGAAGAACTATGGATAGAGGTTTGTGACATTGTACAAGAGATGGTCATCAAAACCATCCCCAAGAAAAAGAAAGGCAAAAAGGGAAAATGGTTGTCTGAGGAGGTCTTACAAATAGCTGAGAAAAGAAGGGAAGATAAAGGCAAAGGAAAAAAGGGAAGATATACCCATCTAAAGACAGAATTCCAAAGAATAGCAAGGAGAGATAACAGTCTTCCTGAGTGAACAATGCGAAGAAATAGTGGGAAAAAAAATAGTATGGGAAAGGCTAGAGATTTCTTCAAGAATATTAGACATACCAAGGGAACATTTAATGCAATGATGGGCACAGTGAAGGATAGAAACAGTATGGATCTAACAGAAGCAGAAGATATTAAGACTAGGTGGCAAAAAGACACAGAAGATCTATACAAAAAAGATCTTAATGACCCAGATAACCATGATGGTGTGATCACTCACCTAGAGCCATACATCTTGAAGTGTGAAGTCAAGTGGGACTTAGGAACAAAGCTAGTGCAGGTGATGGAATTTCAGATAAAATATTTCATATCCTAAAACATGATGCTGTTAAAGTGTTGTACTCAATATACCAGCAAATATGTAAAACTAATTAGTGGCCACAGGACTGGAAAATGTGTGTTCATTCCAATTCCAAAGAAAGGCAATGCCAAAGAATGTTCAGACTACCACATAATTGTACTCATTTCACATGCTAGTAAAGTAATCCTCAAATTTCTCCAAACTAGGCTTCAACAGTACATGAACTGAGAAATTCCAGATGTTCAAGGTGGATTTAGAAAGGGCAGAGGAATCAGAGACGAAACTGCCAACATTTGATGGATCATAGGCAAAGCGTGAGAATTCCAGAGAAATAGCTAATTAAGTTTCATTGACTAAAACCTTTGATTTTGTGGATCATAACAAGCTGTGGAAAATTCTTCAAGGGATGGGACTACTAGACCACTTTATCTGCCTCCTGAGAAACTTGTATGCAGGTCAAGAACATGGACATGGAGCAGCAGACTGGTTTCAAAGTGGGAAAGGAGTACGTCAAGGCAATATATTGTTAACTCTGCTAATTTACTCTATGCAGAGTACATCATTAGAAATGCCGGGCTGGATGAAAGACAAGCAGGAATCAAGGTTGATAGGAGAAAAATCAATAACCTTAGATATGCAGATGACACAACCCTTATGACAGGACATGGAAGCAGCCTGGATGTCCATCAGCAGGTGGATGGATGGGAGAGCTGTGGTGCATATACACAATGGAGTATTACTCAGCCGTTAAAAAGAATTCATTTGAATCAGTTCTGATGAGATGGATGAAGCTGGAGCCGATTGTGCAGAGTGGGGTGGGCCAGAAAGAGAAACACCAATACAGTATACTAACACATATATGTGGAATTTAGGAAGATGGCAATGCCGACCCTGTATGCAAGACAGGAAAAAAGACACAGCTGTGTATAACGGACTTTTGGACTCAGAGGGAGGGGGAGAGGGTGGGATGATTTGGGAGAATGGCATTCTAACATGTATACTATCATGTAAGAATTGAATCGCCAGTCTGTCTGACGCAGGATGCAGCATGCTTGGGGCTGGTGCATGGGGATGACCCAGAGAGATGTTATGGGGAGGGAAGTGGGAGGGGGGTTCATGTTTGGGAATGCATGTAAGAATTAAAGATTTTAAAATTTAAAAAATAAATAACTAAAAAAAAAAAGAAAAAAAGAAAAAGAAAAATAAAAGAAATCTTAGAGGAACTCTAGTGCCTCTTGATGAATGTGAAAGAGAAGAGTGAAAATGCTGGCTTAAAACTCAACATTCAAAAAACAAAGATCATGACATCCAGTCCCATCACTTCATGTCAGATAGATGGGAAACAATGGAAACAGTGACAGACGTTATTTTCTCGAGCTCCAAAATCACTGCAAATTGTGCCTGCAGCCTTGAAATTAAAAGACTCTTGCTCCTTGAAAGAAAAGCTATGACCAATGACCAACCTAGACAGCATATTAAAACACAAAGACATTACTTTGCCAACAATGGTCCATCTAGTCAAAGTATGGTTTTTCCAGTAGTCATGTATGGATGTGAGAGTTGGACCATAAAGAAGGCTGCATACCAAAGAACTGATGCTTTTGAACAGTGGTGTTGGAAAAGACTCTTGAGAATCCTTTGGACTGCAAGGAGATCAAACCAGACAATCCTAAAGGAAATCAGTACTGAATATTCATTAGAAGGACTGATGTTGAATCTGAAGCTGCAATACTTGGGCCACCTGATGCGAATACTGACTCATTGGAAAATATTCTGATGCTGGGAAAGATTAAAGGCAGGCGGAGGGGACAACAGAGAACAAGATGGTTGTATGGCATCACTGACTAAATGGACATGAGTTTGAACAAGCTCTTGGAGATGGTGAAGGACAGCGCAGCCTGGCGTGGTGCTGTTCATGGGGTCTCAAAGAATCTGACACAACTGAGCTACTGCACAACAGATCTTTTCTTCTGGCACTTTAAAACTACAAAGAGTTCTTCTTAAATCGAAATAACTTGTGAAATAGTTCTTTGTTGAGCAAGATAGTGGAGGAAAGAAAATAGTAAAACTGTGTATATTCTCTGAAAGATACTCAAGTTATAATTGGATACTTTTATTTCACTGAATTGAAATGAGCACTTATTTGGTAACAGAAAAAAAAACATGGCTCAGCTGGAAAAGGATCTGCCTGCAATGCGGGAGACCTCGGTTCGACCCCTGGGTTGGGAAGATCCCCTGGAGAAGGGAAAGCCTACCCACTCCAGTATTGTGGCCTGGAGAATTTCATGGACTGTATAGTCCTTGGAATCGCAAAGATCAGAGATGACTGAGGGACTTTCACTTTCAGAAAAAAACATACTTTTTTTTTTTTTTAACTAAACAAAGAACTATATATAATAGATGTAATTTTAACCTCTCATGTGTTTTAGCACATTTATTCTAACTGTACTTTCTTATATCATCCTTAACAAATAGCTGTTTTAAGATAAATATATATTTAGATTATATTTGTATTAAGCTCAACTAATGTAAAATATAGTAATTATTTTGAGTTTACAGCTATACTTGGACACATATATTATGATGTTATAAGACTATACAACCATATGATATGTACATATTATTTAAATAAGAAATTGACTTTTCTCATATTTTACTTTGAATGAAAAATGAAATTCTGTTATGGTTGTTTATGTTTTACATAATTTTAGCTTAGTTTTTCAAGAGGGTTAATCATAATTATTGCAAACTGATTTTTTTTTAATTTTGCAGAACTAAATAAATGTAGTTAATATTTTTGGTACTGTATCTAACCCTTTTTAATAATGTATATTCCATATAAAAGTTAAACATTATTTTTAGTATGTTATTTATCTCTACTCATGTGAGCTCTTATCACAAGAATCTCATGTTTCATAAATAGATACATTTTTTTTTTTCAAATGTGAAGTAAACCATTTATTTTAGTTTTGACTTCTGCTGCATTGCTCCTTGCTACTGACAGAACATTCTTATGCAAGCATGGGCCCTTTATATATAGCTCTAAAGATGGGCAGTTTGGAGGCAATGCTAGCCATTGTACAGAATGGATGCTACTTTGTTACCCATGAGATGAACCTATGGCTAGTTTATATATCTGTATTTTGTGGAAGTTCCCAAAGTGATTTACAAGATAAGTGATTTATAACATGAAGAATATTATTATTAACTTCAGGATCTCACTACCATCCATATTTATTTCTTTCTTTTGTTACACACCTTTTGTCCTTTTATTTACATCTCTTCCTTTTTTCCTCAATTTTCTCTTTCCTTATCTGTCTTTCCTGCTATATCATCTAAGAATTGGCTTGTCATAGAAATAGCTGCAAAAATAAATATATTTTTTCCTTCTTAAACGTAAAGCAATGAAATGGCTTATTTGAAACTCAAGTAAACCTGAGGAATTCCTTTTCTATTCCAACTGGTATCTCTTCTCATTTATGCATGTGTGATCCTTTAAGTTTTACAACACACACTCTGTCTGAGCACAGAAGAGACAGTTAATTCTGCGGTATTTGAATATGTCTAGAGGGAAATTAAGAGATTGAAAACTGTTTATTTGCAAAGTTTCTATAACAGATTCAGACTTCATTCAGCTCAGCTCCCTAAGAACTCAGAGTAAAAATTTAACAATGTTTTTATATGATTCTGTAGGAATTATGTCTGTATGCTTTTTTCCCCTTCCTTAAAGTGTGAAAGGTTTGTGAAAATCTTACCTGCCACATTCATATCTACATCCAAAAAGCATCTGAACTGTGAGAAAATTATTTGGATGAACAATGAATTTCCTACTATCACTGTGACATCATAATTGTCAACAAATTAAAAAAAAATCCTTAAAATACCTAAGAAGGGGTTTCTTCCCTTTAGGATCTCCTACATCTGATTTCAGAAAAGTAGCTTGTTTCATGTTTTCTTAGGATGTTTGTACTATATATTTCTTTCTAGCAAACATCCTTAAGATGGTTGCATGTGTGTGCTTAGTCACTAAATATCCAACTCTTTTGCAAACCCACGGACTGTAGCTCAACAGACTCCTTTGTCTATGGATTTTCCAGACAAAAATGCTGGAGTAGGTTGCTGTTTCCTGTTCCATGCCATTCAAAAGTTTAGCATATTCAGTAACTAAAGCATTACTCTCTTGGGTACATATTTAAATCTCTCAATCACATTACCACTGATACAATACACAGAAGTATATTTCATGTAAGGAAAGAAGAGGAGTTTATCACTCAGACTCACTCTGATAAATCTTGAGGGACAGGATTATATGACATTGAAACTATTTTGATTCATTCACTCATTTATTTGCTCACTCATTTATTATTTTTTATTCATTTAAATACAGACTCTGGACTTTTTGTCATAGATAAAGCATACTTTTACTAGCCAAATTACAGCAGAAAGCAGACTTTGTGGAGAAAATTGTATGTTTTAACAGAATCTTTTTTATTATTTTGATAAAATTATTTAGAAATTAATTTCATATTTTATAAAGTCTTTTGTAAAGTAGTATAGGAAAATAGAAGAGAAAATGGAAAGATATATCTAAAATGCAATGGCACTTACTTGTATCACTTTTACAAGGAAGAGCAACTAAACTTTGATTAGTTGATGTTATAATAGTTAAAAAAAAAAGAGAAAAAAGACATTGAAACGTCACGTAATCTATGTTAACCTTGAGCATCTGAACAGATGGTTGCCATCTTACTAAAGTAACATATCATAGCAAGTTCCACGGTATTAGGTGTTCTGAAGAAAGTAAAACTAGCATGATTTATTGAGCTCCCTAACATAGAACTGGACATGGGATAACAGACTGGTTCCAAATAGGAAAAGGAGTACGTCAAGGCTGTATATTGTCATCCTGCTTATTTAACGTATAGGCACAGTACATCATGAGAAATGCTGGGCTGAAGGAAGAACAAGCTGGAATCAAGATTGCTGAGAGAAATATCAATGACCTCAGATATGCAGATGACAACACCCTTATGGCAGACGTTGAGGAAGAACTAAAGAGCCTCTTGATGAAAGTGAAAGATGAGAGTGAAAAAGTTGGCATAAAGTTCAATGTTCAGAAAACTAAGATCATGAGATCTGGTCCCATCACTTCAATTCAAATAGGTGAAGACAGGATAAACGACACAGATGTGTATAACGGACTTTTGGACTCAGAGGGAGAGGGAGAGGGTGGGATGATTTGGGAGAATGGCATTCTAACATGTATACTATCATGTAAGAATCAAATCGCCAGTCTATGTCTGACGCAGGATACAGCATGCTTGGGGCTGGTGCATGGGGATGACCCAGAGAGATGTTATGGGGAGGGAGGTGGGAGGGGGGTTCATGTTTGGGAACGCATGTAAGAATTAAAGATTTTAAAATAATATATATATATATATATATATACATTTGAAAAATGCTTATAAAAAAAAAAAAACAAATAGGTGGGGAAACAGTGGCTGACTTTATTTTTCTGGGCTCCAAAATCACTGCAGATGGTGATTGCAGCCATGACATTAAAAGACGTTACTCCTTTTAAGGAAAGTTATGACCAACCTACACAGCATATTAAAAAGCAGAGACATTACTTTGCCAACAAAGGTCCATCTAGTCAAGGCTATGGTTTTTCCAGTGGTCATATATGGATGTGAGAGTTGGACTATAAAGAAAACTGAACGCTGAAGAATTGATGCTTTTGAACTGTGGTATTGGAGAAGACTCTTGAAAGTCCCTTGGACTGCAAGGAGATACAACCGGTCTATCCTAAAGGAGATCAGTCCTGAATATTCATTGGAAAGACTGATGTTGAAGCTGAAACTCCAATACTTTGGCCACCTGATGCTCAGAGCTGACTCAGTGGAAAAGACCCTGATGCTGGGAAAGATTGAGGGCAGGAGGAGAAGGGGATGACAGAGGGTGAGATGGTTGGATGGTATCACCAATTCAATGGACATGGGTTTGGGTCGACTCTGGAAACATCTTTTCAAAGGAATAAAATAATATAAATTTAAATTTCTCCTATATGCCTAATTATATATTTCAAATTTTATATTTATTATTTATATATAATAATAGTCAAGAAGATCCCCTGGAGGAAGGCTTGGTAACCCCCTCCAGTATTCTTGTGTGGAGAATCCCATGAACAAAGGAGCCTGGTGGGCTACAGTCCATAGGATTGCAAAGAGTTGGTTATGATGAAGAACTTAGCACAAATGTAATTTTAATAGCTCACTACAGTTAACCGTATTATCAAATCCTTTTTTTACTCATACTTTGTCAGATTGGTTTTATCAAATGTAGTGTAAAATAAACTAATGTAGTTTAAAATCACCAGGATTCCCTGGTGATCCAGTGGGTAGAAAGCTAAGGTGAGAGCTCGGGTTCAATCCTTGATCAGGGAACTAAGACCTAAGATCCTACAAACCACATAAACCTAGAGGACATAACGGTAAATGAAATCAGTGACACAAACAAAGACAGATACTGTGATTTCACTTATTTGTGAAATCTGAAAACGGCAACTCATAGGAGCAGAGCATTGAATGGTGGTAGCCAGGGAATGGTGGTTAGAAAAAAATGGGACTATATTGATCAAATAGCACAAATTCCTGTTATAAGATGCATAAATCCTGGGGATCTAATGTACAGCATAATGATTAATACTATAATGTATACTTTAAGTTTGCTAAGTGGTTACCTCTTCTTAAATTTTTATTGGATTATGGTTGATTTATATGTTGTGGTAGTTTCAGGTGTATGGAAAATTGAATCAGTTATACATTTCCATATATCCACTCTTTTTTATATTCTTTTCCCATGCATGTCATTACAGCGTATTGACTAGACTTCACTGCGCTATAGAGATTGAGGTTGACATATATGCATTGTGCTGCATGTGCTCAGTCGTGTCTGCCTCTTTGCAGCCCTATAGACTGTAGCCCACAAGGCTCCGTGGAATTTTCCAGGCAAGAATACTAGAACAGACAGCCATTTCCTACTTCATGGGATCTGCTCCACTGGGATGGAATCCAAGTCTCTTTCATCTCCTGCCTAGCAGGCAGATTCTTTACCACTGAACCGTCTGGGAAGCCCTTATATATAAATTACCATATATCAAATAGGAGAGTATATCTTAAAATGTTCTCACAAAAACTAAAAAATGATAATTATGTGAAGTGAAGGATGTGTAAGTTAACTTATTGTAGTAATAATTTCATAGTATATATATAGATTACAGTATCAGGTTGTACACCTTGAAAAAAATCTATATAAATTCTGCATTTCACAGAGCATTTGTCAAAACAAACAAGCAAAAATTAGCACCTATTTTTCAACATTACCACTTCTGGTGGCATTACCAGATGGGAACAATAAGATACTGATCAGAAAATAAAAAAGGCAAAACTGAAAAATCAGAAGAAAATAGAGGGTTTATAAAGCTTCAATATATTCCTAGATAAGACTCTTGAGAGTCCCTTGAACTGCAAGAAGATCAAACCACTCAATCCTAAAGAAAATTAGCCCTTAACATTCATTGGAAGGACTGATTCTAAAGCTGAAACTCCAAAACTTTGGGCACTTGATGCAAAGAGCTAACTCATCGGAAAAGACCCTGATGTTTGGTAAGATTGAAGGCAAAAGGAGAAAGGGGTGGCAGAGGATGAGATGGTTAGATAGCGTCACTGACTCAATGCACATGAATTTGAACCTCTGCACAAGAAGCAAAGGATAAGTTGAAAAATGCCTGTTGGAGTGCTGTGTGTTTCAACACACACACACACATACACACACACACACACACACACACACTTCCTCACAAAGACTGAAGTATTTACTGTTTCCTGACATTGAAGAGAATCTGTCCAATCATTAGCTCTCTACTAAGCTAAATCAAAGATATCAGTAACTGCACATAGAAAAGAATACAGATTTTTTAAATAGAATTAGTCCGAGAAAGTCAATGAGCAAATAACCAGAAACAAACAGCAACAATAATAATCCCTGGGAGGATGGACTGAGTCCCAGAGTTACCTTATTATAGTATTTAAGATGCCCAGTTTTCAAGAAAACATGATAGGAAACACAAAAACTTTTAAAAAGTGTCTCTTAAACACAGATATAAGAGTCAATAAGAACGATCCTTAAGGAAATTCTGACGTTGGAATTATTGAGAGAGTTAAAGTTTCAGTTAGGTTCAGTGGCTCAGTAGTGTCTGACTCTTTGTGACCTCAAGAACTGCAGCATGCCATGCTCCCCTGTCCATCATAAAATCCTGGAGCCCACCCCAACCCATGTCCATTGAGTCAGTGATGTCATCCAACCATCTCATTCTCTGTCATCCTCTTCTCCTGCCCTCAATCTTTCCCAGCATCAGGGTTTTTTCCACTGAGTCAGCTCTTAGCATCAGTTGGCCAAAGTATTGGAGTTTCAGCTTCAACATCAGTCCTTCCAGTGAACACCCAGGACTGATCTCCTTTAGGATGGACTGGTTGTATGTCCTTGCAGTCCAAAGGACTCTCAAGAGTCTTCTCCAATACCACAGTTCAAAAGCATCAATTTTTCAGCGCTCAGCTTTCTTTATAGTCGAGCTCTCACATCCATATATGACCACTGGAAAAACCACAGCCTTGACTAGCTGGACCTTTGTTGACAAAGTAATGTCTCTGCTTTTTAATATGCTGTCTAGGTTGGTCATAACTTTCCTTCTAAGGAGTAAGCGTCTTTTAATGTTATGGCTGCAACCACCACCTGCAGTGATATTGGAGCACAGAAAAATAAAGTCAGCCACTGTTTCCCCATCTATGTGAACTGAAGTGATAGGACTGGATGCCATGATCTTAGTTTTCTGAATGTTGAGCTTTAAGCCAACTTCTTCACTCTCCTCTTTCACTTTCATCAAGAGGCTCTTTAGTTTGTCTTCACTTTCTGCCATGAGTGTTGTCATTTGCATATCTGAGATTATTGAGATTTCTCCCAGCTCTTGATTCCAGCTTATGCTTCCTCCAGCCCAGCGTTTCTCAGGATGTACTCTGCATACAAGTTAAATAAGCAGGGTGACAAGATACAGCCTTGACGTACTCCTTTTCCTATTTGGAACCAGTCTGTTGTTCCATGTCCAGTCCTAACTGTTGCTTCCTGACCTGCATGTAGGTTTCTCAAGAGACAGGTCAGGTGGTCTGAAATTCCCATCTCTTGAATGATTTTCCACAGCTTAATGTGATCCACACAGTCCAACGCTTTGGCAATAAAGCAGAAATAGATGTTTTTCTGGAACTCTCTTGCTTTTTCCATGATCCAGCGGATGTTGGCAATTTGATCTCTGGCTCCTCTGCCTTTTCTAAAACCAGCTTGAACATCTGGAAGTTCACGGTTCACATATTGCTGAAGCCAGGCTTGGAGAATTTTAAGCATTACTTTACTAGTGTGTGAGATGAGTGCAATTGTGTGGCAGTTTGAACAGTCTTTGGCATTGCCTTTCTTTGGGATTGGAATACAAACTGACCTTTTCCAGTCCTGTGGCCACTGCTGAGTTTTCCAAATTTGCTGGCATATTGTGTGCAGCACTTTCACAGCATCATCTTTTAGGATTTCAAATAGCTCCACTGGAATTCCTCACTTTCACTAGCTTTGTTCATAGTGATGCTTCCTAAGGCCCACTTGATTTCACATTCCAGGATGTCTGGCTGTAGGTGAGTGATCACACCATCATGATTATCTGGATCATTAAGATCTTTTTTGTACTTTTTGTAACTTTTTGTTATTCTGTGTATTCTTGCCACCTCTTCTTAATATTTTATGCTTCTTTTAGGTCCATACCATTTCTGTCCTTTATTGAGCCCATTTGTGCATGAAATGTTCCCTTGGTATCTCTAATTTTCTTGAAGAGATCTCTAGTCTTTCCCATTCTATTTTTTTCCTCGATTTATTTACACTGATCACTGAGGAAGGCTTTCTTATCTCTCCTTGGTATTCTTTGGAACTCTGCTGTCAAATGAGTATATATTTCTATTCTCCTTTGCTTTTCTCTTCCCTTCTTTTCACAGCTATTTGTAAGGCCTCCTCAGACAGCCATTTTGATTTTTTGCATTTCTTTTTCTTGGGGATGGTCTTGCTCCCTGTCTCCTGTACAATGTCACAAACCTCTGTCCATAGTTCATCAGGCGCTTTGTCTATCAGATCTAGTTCCTTAAATCTATTTCTCACTTCCACTGTATAGTCATAAGGGATTTAATTTAGGTCAGACCTGCCTGAATGGTCTAGTGATTTTCCCTACTTTCTTCAATTTCAGTCTGAATTTGGCAATAAGGGGTTCATGATCTGATCCATAGTCAGCTCCCAGTCTTGTTTTTGCTTACTGTATACATCTTGTCCAAATGTGTTGTTGACTATCTGATGATGTCCTTGTGTAGTCTTCTCTTGTGTTGTTGGAAGATGGTGTTTGCTACGACTAGTGTGTTCTCTTGGCAGAACTCTCTTAGCCTTTGTTCTGTGTCATTCTGTACTTCAAGGCCAAATTTACCTGTTACTCCAGGTGTTTCTTGACTTGCTACTTTTCATTCCAGTCCCCTATAATGAAAAGAACATCCTTTTGGAGTGTTAGTTCTAGAATGTCTTGCAGGTCTTCATAGAACTGTTCAATTTCAGCTTCTTCAATGTTACTGGTCTGTGCAAAACAGTGATATTGAATGATTTGCCTTGGAAATGAACAGAGATTATTCTGTCTTTTTTTGAAATTGCATCCAAGTACTGCATTTTGGACTCTTTTGTTGACTATGATGGCTACTCCATTTCTTCTCAGGGATTCCTGCCACAGTAGTAGATATAATGGTCATCTTAGTTAAATTCACCCATTCCAGTCTATCTTAGTTTGCTGATTCCTAGAATGTCGATGTTCACTCTTGCCAACTGTTTGACCACTTCCAATTTGCCTTGATTCATGGACCTAACATTCCAGGTCTCTATGCAACATTGCTGTGTAAAGAACATCAAACCTTGCTCTATCACCAGTCCCATCCACAACTGGATGAGGATACATTCCAAGACGGATGGATCGTGGTGGAGAGGTCTGACAGAATGTGGCCCACTGGAGAAGGGAAAGGCAAACCACTTCAGTATTCATGCCTTGAGAACCCTATGAACAGAATGAAAAGGCAAAAAGATAGGACACTGAAAGATGAACTCCCCAGGTCGGTAGGTGCCCAATATGCTACTGGTGATCAGTGGAGTTAAAGCTTCAGTTCAGCTCAGTTCAGTTCAGTCACTCAGTCATGTCTGACTCTTTGTGACCCCATGAATCGCAGCACACCAGCCCTCCCTGTCCATCACCAACTCCCAGAGTTCACTCAGATTCACGTCCATTGAGTCAGTGATGCCATCCAGCCATCTCATCCTCTGTCGTCCCCTTCTCCTCCTGCCCCCAATCCCTCCCAGCATCAGAGTCTTTTCCAGTGACTCAACTCTTAACATGAGGTGGCGAAAGTACTGGAGTTTCAATTTTAGCATCATTCCTTCCAAAGAAATCCCAGGGCTGATCTCCTTCAGAATGGACTGGTTGGATCTTCTTGCAGGCCAAGGGACCCTCAAGAGTCTTCTCCAACACCACAGTTCAAAAGCATCAATTCTTCTGCACTCAGTCTTCACAGTCCAACTCTCACATCCATACATGACTACTGGAAAAACCATAGCCTTGACTAGATGGATGTTAGTCAGCAAAGTAATGTCTCTGTTTTTGAATATGCTATCTAGGTTGGTCATAACTTTTCTTCCAAGGAGTAAGCGTCTTTCAATTTCATGGCTGCAGCCACCATCTGCAGTGATTTTTGGAGCCCCCAAAAATAAACTTTGACACTGTTTCCACTGTTTCCCCATCTATTTCCCATTAAGTGATGGGACCAGATGCCAGGATCTTCGTTTTCTGAATGTTGAGCTTTAAGCCAACTTTTTCACTCTCCATTTTCGCTTTCATTAAGAGGCTTTTTAGTTCCTCTTCACTTTCTGTCATAAGGGTTGTGTCATCGCATATCTGAAGTTACTGATTTTTCTCCTGGTGATCTTGATTCCAGCTCGTGCTACTGCCAGTCCAGCATTTCTCATGATGTACTCTGCATATAAGTTACATAAGCAAGGCGACAATATACAGCCTTGAAGTAGTCCTTTTCCTATTTCGAACCAGTCTGTTGTTCCATGTCCAGTTCTAACTGTTGCTTCCTGACCTGCATACAGACTTCTTAAGAGGCAGGTCAGGTGGTATGGTATTCCCATCTCTCTCAGAATTTTCCACAGTTTATTGTGATCCACACAGTCAAAGGCTTTGGCATGGTCAATAAAGCAGAAATAGATGTTTTTTTGGAACTCCCTTGCTTTTTCCATGATCCAGCGGATGTTGGCGATTTGATCTCTGGTTCCTCTGCCTTTTCTATAATCAGCTTGAACATCAGGAATTTAAGGCCCTTTTAAGAATGTGATGACATTCCCCTTCATGCGTTTTGTGAAACAATGTATCTTGCCCAAGAGCTGGCCTTTCTTTAGGAGCTAATGATCACACAGCACAAAGGAAATGTTTTCTTTAGGTTCTATGTTAATAGATATAAGTGAAACAAATGTTGCCTGGGAACCTGTTTCTCAAGACTTCGACCCTTAATTACACAGCAAGTGTATCTTACCCAGAGAAGTTTCCTGGAACCCATTCTTTCTGGCTAATCTTGTGCCAGAGTTATCTCAGAATGAATGCTTTGGGAAAGGGTCTGATGGAACTCTTATAACCTTGAGGTATTCTTTTTATCTGTTCTCTGCAGCCAGTTAAGAAGTATATAGTTCATTTCAGTTCATTTCAGTTCAGTGGCTCAGTGGTGTCTGACTCTTTGCGACCCCATGGACTGCAGCACGCCAGGCCTCCCTGTCTATCACCAGCTCTCAGAGTTTACTCAAAATCATGTCCATTGAGAAGTATATAAGGCCTGCTTAAACTCGTGAGGTGGGTACTCTCCTAACCGCTTCTGATGTTATGTGAAGTGTGAAAGTTGTTCAGTTGTGTCCAACTCTTGCAATCCCATAGACTCTACAGTCTATGGAGTTCTCCAGGCCAGAATACTGGAGTGGGTAGCTGTTCCCTTCTCCAGGGGATCATCCCAAACCAGACTTGGACTCAGGTCTCCCACATTGCTGGCAGATTACTTTAGCAGCTGAGCCACCAGGGAAGCCCTCTGATGTCATGCCAGAAGGTTTTTCTGTCACTTTCACTTTAAATAAAAATCTGCATAAAGCTTTGAATGACTGAGGCCTGTCTTTGGCCCAGGAGTTAAATCCTCTCCTTCGGAGACCATGAATCCTGTGGCACCATTCACCATAAGCTGTTATTATGAGAGAAAGAATTTTAAACCCCTATCATAAATGTATTCAAAAAGTAGAGCAAATTATATCTTAAAAATGGAACTGTTGGAACATTGTTTCACTGAATAAAAATATAAATAAATGAATAGAAAATATTTTAAAATAACTAAATAGAAATTCTGTGTTTAGAAGTAAAATTTGAAATTACTATTTTACAAATGGCTCAATAACAGATTTTAGAACCAAAGCAGAAAAAAATCCTCAAAAAACATAAATCAATTGAGATTACCTAGCCAGAGAAACAGAGAGAAGTGAAAATATGGAAAAATTACAAAACTCTCAGTGACTTGTGGAGCACCATGAAGCTCATCAATGCATGAAAAATAAGATTCACAGAGTTATGGAGAAAGGGAGTAGAGAGAGATGGCTGGAACTTTTTTTAGTTTTAGTGAAAAGCTTTCATCTATATCTAGGAAGCTTAACAAACTGAAAGGAGAATAAATTCAAAGAGACATAGACCTTGAAGTGAAGTCGCTCAGTCGTATCCAACTCTTTGCGACCCCATTGACTGTAGGCTATCAGGCTCCTCCGTCCATGGGATTTTCCAGGCAAGAGTGCTGGAGTGGATTGCCATTTCCTTCTCCAAGGGATCTTCTGGACCCAGGAATCTGACCTCGGTCTCCCACATTGCAGGCAGATGCTTTACCGTCTGAGCCACTAGGTAAGTCCAACCTGCTGTATAGCATAGCACCAATAGTTAACAACACTGCATTGTATACTTAATGAATTTTCTAAAGGGTAGATCTTAAGCATTCTCACAATAAAAAAAGTATTATAATACATAATAACTCATTAAAATATAATAATATTAAAGAAGACCAGAGGAAACTTTTGGAGGTAGTGGACACATTTATAATAGAGTTTGTAGGGATGGTTTCTCAGATATATGCTTATCTCTAAACACATCAAGTCATATAAACTAAATACATATAGCTTTTTGTATTCTAATGATATCTCAATAAATTTATTTTTTTAAACAGTACAGATCTAGACACATCATAGAAAAACTGTCAAAAAAACAAACAAAAAATATCTTCAAAGTTGTAAGAGAAAAATGATTTAATGGTATGAATATTATCTCAATAAATGTTATTGAAACAAGAATGAATGTGTATAAGAGGCCATAAAAATAGAAAACATTATAAGGAAAAAGTGTTCACTTGTAAGAGTTAGAAACATTAATGACATTTTTATTTGTTCAGAATGTTATTTTCATTGGGAAGATCAATAAAAGAATGACTGACATACCAATCAATTCGACTTAAAATCAGTAATTTCTGAATTCACCTCTTTGGCTTTATGGAAATACTGATTTCTTCTTTAATGAGAGTTAATTAGGCACTTCTCTCAGCCATTTGATGACTGCTCAGAAAGAGACAAAATAAACGAAAAGCAAGTAAATACCATGTTTAGAAATGGAAAGAAAATATATGTCTTTTAGAAAAGTGTTCTAGTGAACTAAAAATGAAATAATTCATTGAGATTCAAGCATTTTTTCCTATTACCTTACAGTATGTTATTTTTTCATGGTAAAAAGGGTTTTGAATTAGCCTATAATATCAGAAGCAGTGAGAAACTCTCTTTCAAAAGTACCTGGAAGATTTTCAACATGGAAATGGAGTCTAAACATATTTAGAAAATAGTTGCTTTCCTCCAAATCAAACCAAAATGCATCTATCTTTTAAAGATATACTGGTTTTGAAGTTCCTACATTTTAGTTTGAGAAAATTTCCTTTTACAACTATATATTCTAGCAGCCTTGAGGCACAAAACTGAAAGACTATTCTACAGATTGAATAAATGGCCAATTCTTAAGCCATTTTTGACAATTCACTGGATATTCAGAATGGAAACTGTATCTTAAATCTTTTTAAGGACAAATTCGTTTTTATGGAAAAAAAGAAAGACAAGCTATACTTTTTTTCAACATTCTTATTGTGAACAGTAAAATACTGTTAGACATAGAGACTGTCGACATAGAGACAGCAATAGCATAGATGAAGTTTAAAGTTGAATGCAAAACTAGATTTGAACATCAGACAAGAATCTAAGAAGCCAGGAAATTAAAATAAAATTATAAATATATGTATTTGTTTAATTTACAAGTATTTTAAATAACAGAGTCTCTGTAGTGATTAAACACTCTTATTTCCTAAAATAGGTTGAGTTGACATCTAAATATTTACTTATAGAAGATTAGAAAAATTAACTGCTACCCACTAGGAAAAATACAGACACTTTAAAAAATTCCATGTATTTTCTGAAGTTAATTTTTCACCATTGGGCAATGATATTGATGTCCTTTCTCAAGTAGATGGCTACTGGGGCTAGATTAGCTAATTTCAAATTTACTTACACTATGTTAAAGATATAATAATAATTATTATTATTATTACTTTTAAAAAAATGTTTAACAAACCATTCAAACTTAGTAAACCAGCTCTTCCACTCTGGGCTTGATGCTGTTCTGTGGAACAGTAAACACACAAAGATTGAAATTAATAAGTACAGGACCTGGTATAGTGCCTCCTTCAGGCAAATCGTGTAGAAAATTAAAATCAGCCAGCATACCGCATACACTTATTTCTTCAGTGGCTAGGCAAAACTGGGCACTCAGTGGTACCTGGGGCTACACTGACATTTCCACAGTAAGAGTAAAGTCTGCTGAGAAATCTGAAGGGGGAGAAAAGAAGCTCCACCATTTAAAGAATATGTTACATGGACTGAAGTGATTAATTTGTATAACAACAGCATAAGAACAAAAATCCTAGTGAATTAAACCAACTATTTTATTATAATGTATATATGCAATGTTCTAATTTATTTAAACCAATTTAACATTAGTTGCAAGTCATTTTTATTACATTATATATTGAAGATAATTGTTTTCCTTGACATGGATGCTCTTATTCCTTCAATTTGTACATATTAAAAATAATAATTAAATGATTTTTTTTTTCCTTTTTTTAAGGAAAAACATCATAATGAGTGGATGAAAAGTGGAAGACATAGACACATTTACATGCAAGAGATGTTTTGTGAAAGTCTGTGTTTCCTTAAGAGGAAATAATTTTAAAGCAAACAAACAGCCTTGTTATTTAGATTTAAAATATTCCATTTAAAGTCATTACATTGGAAAACAAGAGAATTGCCAAGGGCATTAATTAAACATTAGAGATGTTAAGTTAAAATAAAATAAATTACATGTTACAGCAAATATGTATAACTGTTAGAAATACAGCTCTATACTACTTGAAAAAAAGTTCATAAGCATACTCTAGTATTCTTAGGAAATTAATGGATTGAAAAGGTTATCTCTGTTCTACTCAAATGAATTCTTCATGAAATAATAGCCAATATGACATCTGTTAATAAGCCAGGTACTAATATCACAGAGGAATAGAAAATGAACCATCTTCAGACTAGCATGAATCATAGCTGCTTGAAGGCTGATATTTGCCCTAAAGAGCACAATACAGTTGAAGAATAAACTAAACAAGTTTTTCCATGAGTTGCATATTTTGAGTAAGACTTTGGTTGTATATTTTTAAATGAGGCTCTATGCCTTATATTTGTATATTTGTAATGATTTTATTTATATACAATGTTGGAAGTCTCATTTTATTTCATTTCATGTAAAAAGACATATGCTAAAGTGTTTATCAGGTGGCTTTACATAATCAGGACATCCCTAATAGCTCGGTTGGTAAAGGACCCGCCTGCAATGAAGGAGACCCCAGTTGGATTCCTGGGTTGGGAACATCTGCTGGAGTAGGGATAGGATACTCACACTAGTGTTCTTGGGCTTCCCTTGTGGCTCAGCTGGTGAAGAATCCTTCCACAATATGGGAGACCTGGGATTGATGCCTGGTTTATGAAGATCTCCTGGAGAAGGGAATAGCTACCCTCTCCAGAACCTGGCCTGGAGAATCCCATGGTCTGTATAGTCCATGGGGTCACAAAGAGTTGGATAGTACGAGGGACTTTCACTTTTTACACAATCAAATTTTACTAAATGATCATGGCACTAAAGTTGCAACCTTAGTGCATAAAAGGGTGATACTAACTAAGAGACTCGTAGTTGAGGTACTAGCTGGGTTACATTTTGAAACTATCTTCCATTTGCTCATTTTGGCACACATAGAATATAGGCTGTTTTTACATTTCACAATTTCCGCTAATATGTTTCTGGCTATCTGCTGAATTGCATTTTTCTGGTTTTAAAAGAGACATGCACTGAAAAATATTATATAACATACTGAATACCTACATATTTCAAAAGACTCAAAAGTAATAATAACACATTTTTGAGATTTGAATGCTACTGAGCTAAGTTTAAAAACTACTTGCTTTAAAACTGATTTTTCACTACAATGGATTTAAGGCATTTTGAAATATCACATTAATTTTTATAACCTATTATGTTGTCTAGAAACTCACAAATCTTCATACAATGCTTGTTTTTAATAAAGTGATTTTCAGCAGCTAGAACATTCATAAAATGTTTATGCTGAAATCAAGGATAGTAACATAGGTTTTGAGTAATTCTAAAAATGTATATATCCAAATTAGAAAAAGGCCTTTGATTAATAAATGGTCACAATTTTGACTTTAATTTGGTTAAAAGGATTTGCTTTATATAATTATGATGACACAGTCTTTAGCTTTTCAAAATCTGGGGAAAATAAGGCAATTCTAATTATAGTAGATGGTTCAGAGTAAGAAATTTTGTACTTCACCAATCATTAAGTGAAGCACAGAAACATCACCATATGTGACGTAAAAATTCAGAGTTAAGTAAACCAAAAAATAATAGTAAATTTCCATGAATGGTCCAATATTTCTTGGATACTTTATTTTACTCAACTGTATTAAATTTTTCATAGAGAGATTTGCATATGATGTGTTGCAAAATAATTTTATAATGTAGGTTTTTATATTTTGCTTCCTTTAGGAAAAGAGATTCATTGAACACAGTCTTAAAATTATTTAAGCCATTTAAATGTTCAAAACAAAAGCTATCAATATTGAGGCCTTCTGATCTGAGATGGGTAAAATCTTTAAATTTTACTTATCTATTCATCTTATTCTTATGTTTAGTTTCCTTATAATGCTAATCATTTTTTTTTCATTTTTAATATCAAACTCAAAATCTGGTCTTTAATATCCTCTTCGAAAATTAACTCTTCAAAAACATACAGCAGGGTGTAGTGCTAAATAAATGAGATTCCTAAAAACACTTAAGTGATTAAGACTACTACTTTTTAGAAAACTAAGATCATGGCATCCAGTTCCATCATTTCATGGCAAATAGGTGGGGAAAAAGTGGAAACAGTGAGAGACTTTATTTTTTCTGGGCGCCAAAATCACTACAGATGGTGATTGCAGCCGTGAAATTAAAAGACACTTGCTCCTTTTAAGAAAAGTTATGACCAACCTAGACAGCATATTAAAAAGCAGAGACATTACTTTGTCAACAAAGGTCCATCTAGTCAAGGCTATGGTTTTTCCTGTGGTCATGTATGGATGTGAGATTTGGACTATAAAGAAAGCTGAACGCCGAAGAATTGATGCTTTTGAACTGTGGTATTGGAGAAGACTCTTGAGAGTCCTTTGGACTGCAAGGAGATCCAACCAGTCCATCCTAAAGGAAATCAGTCTTGAATATCCATTGGAAGGATGGATGATGAAGCTGAAACTCCAATACTTTGGCCACCTGATGTGAAGAACTGATTCATTTGAAAAGACCCTGATGCTGGGAAAGATTGAGGCAGGAGGAAAAGGGGACGAAAGAAGATGAGATGGTTGGATGACATCACTGACTCAACAGACATGGGTTTGGAGTGATGGACAGGGAGGTCTGGCATGCTGCTGTTCATGGGGTTCATGGGGTTCATGTCCACAAGGAGTTGGAAATGACTGAGTGACTGAACTGAACTGAATTACTTTTTAAAAGAGTGTCCATCAGCAGATGAATGGATAAGAAAGCTGTGGTACATATACACAATGGAGTATTACTCAGCCATTAAAAAGAATTCATTTGAATCAGTTCTGATGAGATGGGTGAAACTGGAGCCAATTATACAGAGTGAAGTAAGCCAGAAAGAAAAACACCAATACAGTATACTAACACATATATATGGAATTTAGGAAGATGGCAATGACGACCCTGTATGCAAGACAGTTAAAAAGACACAGATGTGTATACCAGACTTTTGGACTCAGAGGGAGAGGGAGAGGGTGGGATGATTTGGGAGAATGGGAATTCTAACATGTATACTGTCATGTAAGAATTGAATCGCCTGTCCATGTCTGACGTAGGGTGCAGCTTGCTTGGGGCTGGTGCATGGGGATGACCCAGAGAGATGTTGTGGGGAGAGAGGTGGGAGGGGGGTTCATGTTTGGGAACGCATGTAAGAATTAAAGATTTTAAAATTTAAAAAAAATAAAAAATAAAAAAAAATAAAATAAAAAGTAAATATCTTCAAATGTCAACAACACCATTTTTATAGTTCTTGAAAAACTTGGTCAATTTTTTAAAAAAGTTTATTCAACTTCTATCACAATAATAATGAATTAAACATTAACATGCCTATATCATGCCAAAATAATAAGTAGAACTTTTCTCACTAGAGTTATCTTTTAGTGTGTGTGTTTTTTTTAATATTACTGAGAACTTCTTGTATTTTCCTTTTTCTCTACACTGCTATCTGTATGCCACTCAACACAGTTTTTATTACACTATAGATCTTTTCTTACTGATTTCAAAGAATTTATGTGTTAATTTTTTTTTTTTTTTTTTTTTTTTACATTGGGAACTGGTTTTATTTTAGTTCCTGGGTATGATTCAAAGATTTATATTTATTTCAGTAAAGCCAATGTGGTTTAGGTTATTCCAAAAAGTAACTTCAAATCAATTGAGTATTGTTAACTGAGTGATAAGTAGTATTTTTGTGAATTACTGATGTATAGATGTTGCTTCATATATGACTTTTTGAATACTAGATATTAGTGTATTTAATATATCCATAAATTGTGCAACATATGTATACATTTTTTAATTATACCTTTTTATTATTACCCTAATCCTAGATGTCAATATCCAGAGTTATTGAATAAAGTTTAGTGAATATAATGTCATTTTATCAATAAAGTGGCTGCTTCTAAAAGTGAAATCATGAGAAAACTAGTCTGCAGAGATTTTATGTTAAGATAAGGCCTTGTTTAATATCTCTCTGCTCTACTCTCACCCAGCTTATTTAATTTATATGCAGAGTACATTAAGTGAAATGCCAGGCTGGATGAAGCACAAGCTGAAATCAAGATTGCTGGGAGAAATATCAATAACCTCAGATATGCAGATGACACCACCCTTATGGCAGAAAGCGAATAAGAAATAAAGACCCTCTTGATGAAAGTGAAAGAGGAGAGGGAAAAAGCTTCCTTAAAACTCAACATTCAAAAAACTAAGACCATGGCATCCGGTACCATCACTTCATGGCAAATAGATGGGGAAAAAGTGGAAACAGTGAGAGACCTTATTTGGGGGGCTCCAAAATCACTTCAGATGGGGACTGCAGCCATAAAATTAAAAGATGCTTGCTCCTTGCAAGGAAAGCTATGATCAACCTAGACAGCTGTCAACAAAGGTCCGTCTAGTCAAGGCTATGGTTTTTCCTGTGGTCACGTATGGATGTGAGAGTTGGACTATAAAGAAAGCTGAGCACCAAAGAATTGATGCTTTTGAACTGTGGTGTTGGAGAAGACTCTTGAGAGTCCGTTGGACTGCAAGGAGATCCAACCAGTCCATCCTAAAGGAAATCAGTCCTGAATATTCATTGGAAGGATGGATGATGCAGCTGAAACTCCAATACTTTGGCCACTTGATGTGAAGAACTGACTCATATGAAAAGACCCTGATGCTGGGAAAGATTGAATACAGCAGGAGAAGGTGATGAGAGAGGATGAGATGGTTGGATGGCATCACCGATAATGGACTTGAATTTGAGCAAGCTCCAGGAGTTGTTGATGAACATGGAAGCCTGGTGTGCTGCAGTCTATGGGGTCACAAAGAGTCAGACAAGACTGAGTGACTGAACAACAACATAACTGTCATAGATACAACTCTAACCTACAGCCTCTTCAATAACAAGCCAAGGGGGCTGAACCACACTCTTTGCCACAGTCCATAATGCTGCCAACTTCCAGGTTTTCTGCCCTCACTTATAAACTGGATTGAACCAGCAAAAGTAAATTGTTGCATCCAACATATCACTTAAGATGCCACACTTGGAATTAGCTGGTCTCCAGCTGCTCCCACCAAAAACCTTCACGTAGACTATGTCTATCAATATAAAGCCTCCCACTCTCTTGGCTGGCTTTGAATCTCTGCAAAACAAAAATGATGATGGCTGACTCTGTCACTATAGAAAGTTGTTGAATAAACAGCCTCTGGGCTTTTTTCATGTTTGGATAGTGTTTATTTTCCTGGAGACTTCACTGAGACAAGGTGTGCATCAAGTATCATCATGGATCCCAGACACATGTAGGTATACATGTAGTGAACATGTAGGTATACATGTAGGTCTCTTATGCATTGCTGATAATGGCTTGATAAGTCTGCTGGTAATACAAGTGGAGGGGAGATGACACATTTAAGAGATACTATTAAGATGTTACCTAATGAAAATAAATTAAATACAGCAATTATGATTTGATCATTATCACAGATCAATATCACATAGGGAATATAAAAGTAAAAACAAATTATAGGGACTTCCAGGAAAAGTTTCATGTTTAAAGTGTTTATGAGCAGTGCTTAAATAAAAATTGTAAGAAGCTGGAAAGAGATTCATAGTCCCCACTGTAATAGCTTGCATTTGAAGACATGGACTTAGATAATGCCATTCAGATACTATAACTCAGAAAATGTGTGGATATAAAAATGGTAAAGGTCTGAGAGATGATTTGAGGATCAACCTATAAAACATGGATGGCAGAGAAGATTGCATTAAATAAATGGAGAAAGAAAGTCCACAGAAAAAAAGCTAAGTTAGAATGATGTCATCAAAGTCAGCAATACAGACAACTTTGAAAAAAAAGAGAAGGTTGAACTTTGTCAAATGTCACAGACAGGATTAAGTAAGATAAGAATGAACAGGAGAGATCACTGATGATATTAGTGAGCTCATATACATCAGTGTGATGGGAGTGAAAGCAGGAACATAATCAACTGGAGATTACCAACACCACAAGCAGCACCAGAAAATGGGATTTACCCTATAAAGAGACAGGAGGGAACTGTGAGCAGACTGCACATCTCAAAAGAGAGCTTAATTAATGTAATTTATGATATATCAATAAAGAGGTATCCTATATGGTATTTAAAATTCATGTTGGACAAGAAAATTCACTAATATAGGGTTATGTTGAAATATATTAATTAAAAAATAAATATATCTCTCATTTCAAAAGACAAAAATGTTAGGTTGGCCAAAAAGGTCATTCTTATTTTCATACCATCCTGAGGAAAAATCTGAATGAACTTTTGGGCTACCCAATGACTTTGTGAATCTGTCTATAAAATCATTATTAAGCAGCATTCTCTCTTTGCTGAGAAATGCTTCCTTATATTCATAGAAAGAATATTGCTTATTTTCAAAACTATGTATGATGATCAGATCATACAGATTTTTAAAATAGAAATAAGACTAACAAACATGTGATATTTTATGATGAGGGAGATAATTATAGCTTTTCTGCTATTTTTAATGCAAAAATATATTGCTATTGAAACAAAATGTATATGTTAGTTTCCAATTTGATATGCTATGACAGCTGTGCAAAGCAAGCAAAGCAAGATGTAAAATATTTCCATCGTCCAAGAAATTTGTTTGTTGCTGTCTATTCATTCCTCACTTTGACCAGTGATATTAACATCATAGATCAATTTTATTTATTTTTTGACTTCATATAAATGGAATCACAGATTATGTACTATTTTTGTCTTCCTCCTATAGCTCAGCATAATGTTTTCGAGATTCACTTATGCCATTATGTGTACATGGAGTGCTTTTTTTAATTGATCAGCAATATTCTGGTATACGAAATACTAAAATTTGAATATCTGTTCTCCTAGTGATAAATATTTGGTTGGTTTCTAATGTATAGCTATTTTGATTAAAGCTGTTGTAAATATTGTTATTATATACTTTTTATAAAGAATTGTAAAGTAAAATAAAGTAAAAAAAAATAAAAAAAGAATAAAATATTTTTTCAAAGTTGATATACAGTTTTCCACTCCAGTCTTTAATGCATGAGAATTTCAGCTGTGTCTTATTTTTGTCAGCAGTATTATGAATTGCTTCATTTCTAGACATTGTAGGGGTTTTAGTCTTTATTTGATTGACAAGGTAACAATGTTGGTAAAATTTCAGGTACTTACTGATCATTTCTCTATCTATCTTCTTTTGTAAAGGGTTTTTCATCATATGTGTTTAATTAGATCTTTTCTCTATCTTCTTTTGTAAAGGGTTTTTCATCATAGGTGTTTAATTAGATCTTTGCGTATTTATTATGGATTTGTAGGAGATTTGAAAATAGTTTATATACATGATTCATTTCTGAGCAATATTAATTACAGATGAGTCTTTCCACACCTGTAATTGGTCTTTTCTTTCCTAAGTGGTAGCTTTTCATAAGCTGAAAGATTTTATTTTTGCAAAGTTCAACCATCATTTTTAATGATTAAATTTTCCTATGTTAAAAAAAATCTTATTTTACCCCAAGTTGTGAAGATAGTGTTCCCTGTGGAGGCTTTATGGTTCTAGTTTATCCTTTTTAGCCTATAATCCATCTTGAATTGATACTTTTATTAAGCTTGGTAGATATCAAGATCTTAATATTTTTTTTTCTTTATGACTATACAGCTCTTCCAAATCATTTGTTAAAAAGAGACCTTTCAGGCAAGTCTATTTTTGGACCTTTAATTCTCTTCTATTTACCAATTTCCATTTCAATCAGTACCAGTCTCTAAATTAATTTGTCTTCCTTGTAAATCTTCAGATCTGGTAAACTAAGTCCTCCAAATGTGTTCCTTACATATTTCTTTGATTATTTTGGATATTTTAGGTGCTTTGCTTTTCAATCAAGTTTCAGAAAAAAAAAAAAAAAACAGTTGCTTGGGGGTTGAAGAGTGAAGAACTTTTAACATTTTAATTGGGAATGTGCCAAATTATTAGATAAATATGAAGAGGTCTGAAACCTTAACAGTACTGAATTTTTCAATGCATGAGCACTTATCTCCCAACTAGTTTGGGTGCTCTGTAAGATGTCCTTGTTATTTTGTAGTTTTTTGGCAGTTTTAATATTTTTTCATGCAGATGTCTTACATATTCTATGGTGAATTTGTTGTGGTTGATGGTTCTTTTTGATGATATTTCAATAATATTGTGTGTATGTACATAAATTGTATATATAATTTATATATAAAATTATGTGTCATGGATATAATGCCAATTACAATTGTTTGATATAGCATGAGTATGTGTATATTATATGTATAATGTAATGTATACATGGGTGCTTTCCTAGAGGCTCAGTGGTAAGGAACCCATTTGCCATGCAAGAGATGAGGGTTTGATACCAGGGTTGAGAAGATACCCTGGAGAAAGCAATGGCAACATACTCCAGGATCCTTGTCTAGGAAATCCCATGGACAGAGGAGCCTGGCAAGCTATAGTCAATGAGATCACAAAAGAGTTGGAAATGACTTAGCAATGAAAGAACAACAACAACATACATATAGCGTTTCAGTTCAGTTCAGTCGCTCAGTCGTGTCTGCCTCTCCAACCTCATGTACAGCAGCACACCAGACCTCCCTGTCCATCAATTCCCAGAGCTTGCTCAGACTCATGTCTGTCGCGTCAGTGATGCCATCCAACCGTCTTATCCTCTGTCACCCCATTCTCCTCCTGCCTTCAATCTTTCCCGGCATCAGGGTCTTTTCCAATGAACCAATTCTTCCCACTAGGTGGCCAAAATATTGGAGCTTTAGCTTAAGCATCAGTCCTTCCAATAAATATTCAGGATTGGTTTCATTTGGGATTGCTTAGTTCTATCTCCTTGCTTAGTTCGATCTCCTTGCATTCCAAGTACTCTCAAGAAACTTCTCCAACACCACAGTTCAAAAGCATCAATTATTTTGCGTTCAGCTATCCTCATAGTTCATCTCTCACATCCCTACATTACTACTGCAAAAACCAGTAGTCAAAATAGTCAGCTTTGACTAGATTGACCTTTGCCGGCAAAGGAATATCTCTACTTTTTAATAGGCTGTCTAGGTTGGTCAGAGCTTTTCTACCAAGGAGCAAGCCTCTTTTAATTTCATGGCTGCAGTCACCACCTGCAGTGATTTTGGAGCCCCCCCCAAATTAAAGTCTGTCACTGTTTCCACTGTTTCCTGCTCTATTTGCCATGAGGTGATGGGACCAGATGCCACAATCTTAGTTTTTTGAATGTTGAGTTTTAAGCCAACTTTTTCATTCTCTTCTTCACTTTCATCAAGAGTCTCTTCAGTTCCTATATGCATTCTGCCATAAAGATGGTGTCATCTGCATATCTGAGGTTATTGATATTTCTGGATTCCAGCATTTTATAAAATGTACTCTGCATATATGTTAAATAAACAGGGTGACGATATACAGCCTTGACGTACCCCTTTCCCAATTTGTAACCAGTCCATTGTTCCATGTCCAGTTCTAACTGTTGCTTCATCACCCACATACAGATTTCCCAGGAGGCAGGTAATGTGGTCTAGTATTCCTATCTCTTGAAGAATTTTCCACAGTTTGTTGTGGTCCACACAATCAAAGGCTATAGCATAATCAAAGAAATGGATGTTTTTCTGGAACTCTCTTCCTTCTCGATGGTCCAACGGATGTTGACAATTTGATCTTTGTTTCCTCTGCCATTTCAAAATTTAGCTTGAACGTCTGGAAATTTTTTCACGTACTGTTGAAGCCTGGCTTGGGGAACTTTGAGCATTAATTTGCTTGCATGTGTGATGAGTGCAATTGTGCAGCAGATTGGACATTCCTTAGCATTGCCTTTCTTTGGGATTGGAATAAAAACCGACATTTTCCAGTCCTGGTGTCACTACTGAGCTTTCCAAATTTACTGGCATATTGAGTGCAGCACTTTCACAGCATCATCCTTTTGGACTTGAAATAGCTTAGCTGAATTCCATCACCTCCACTAGCTCTGTTCATAGTGATGCTTCCTAATGTCCACTTGAGTACGCATGCTAGGATATCTGCCTCTCGTTGAGTGGTCACACCATCGTGGTTATCTGGGTCATAAAGATCTTTTTTTGTATAGTTCTTCAGTGTTTTCTTGTCATCTCTTCTTAATACCTTCTGCTTCTGTTAGGTCCATACCATTTCTGTTCTTTATTGTGCCCATTTTTGCATAAAATATTTCCTTGCTATCTCTAATTTTCTTGAAAATATTTCTAGTCTTTCCCATTCTGTTGTTTTCTGCTAGTTCTTTGCATTAATTTCTGAGTATATCTTTCTTATCTCACCTTGCTATGTTTTGGAACTTTGCATTCAGATGCATGTATCCTTCTTTTTCTCCTTTGCTTTTAGCATCTCTTGTTTTCTCAGCTATTTGCAAGACCTCCTCAAACAGCCATTTTGCCTTATTTGCCTTCCTTTTTCTTGGGGATGGTCTTGATCACTGCCTTCTGAACAATGTCATGAACCTCTGACCATAGTTCTTCAGGTACTCTATCAGATATCATCCCTTGAATATGTTTGTTACTTCCATGTATGATCACAAGGGATTTGATTTAGGTCATATCTTAATGGTCTAGTGGTTTCCCCTACTTTCTTCAATTTAAGTCTGAATTTGGCAATAAAGAGTTCATGATCTGAGCTGCAGTCAGCTTCCATCTTGTTTTTGCTGACTTTATAGAGCTTCTCCATCTTTGGCAGTGAAGAATATAATCAATCTGATTTAGGGGTTGACCATCGGGTGATGCCCATGTGTAGAGTCTTCTCTTGTGTTGTTGGAAGAGGGTGTTTGCTATGACCAGGACATCCTCTTGGCAGAACTCTGTTAGCCTTTGCCCTGCTTCTTTTTGTACTCCAAGGCCAAACTTGCCTGTTACTTCAAATATTTATTGACTTCCTTCTTTTGCATTTCAGTCCCCTATGATGAAAAGGACATCTTTTTTGGGTCTTAGTTCTAGAAATTCTTATAGGTCATCATAGAACTGTTCAACTTCAGCTTCTTTGACATTAGTGGTTGGGACATAGACTTGGGTTACTGTGATATTCAATTGTTTGCCTTGGAAATGAACAGAGATCATTCTGACATTTTTGAGATTGCACCCAAGTACTGCATTTCAGACTCTTTTCTTGACTATGAGAGCTAGTCCATTTTTTCTAAAGGATTCTTGCCCACAGTAGTAGATATAATAGTCATCTGAATGAAGTTCACCTATTCTAGTCCATTTTAGTTCATTGATTCCTAAAATGTCAATGTTCACTCTTGCCATCTCCTGTGTGACCACTTCCAATTTACCTTGATTCATGGACCTAACATTCCAGGTTCCTATGCAATATTGTTTTTTATAGCACCGGACTTTACTTCCATCACCAGTCACATCCACTACTGGGCATTTTTTTCACTTTGCCTCTGTCTCTTCATTCTTTCTGAGGTATTTCTCCACTCTTCTCCGGTAGCATACTGGGCACCTACACCAACCTGAGGAGTTCATCTATTAATGTCATATCTTTTTGCTGTTTCATACTGTTCATGGAGTTCTCGAGGCAAGAATACTGAAATGGTTTGCCATTCCCTTCTCCATTGGACCATGTTTTGTCAGAATGCTCCACCATGACCCATCCATTTTGGGTGGCCCTACATGGCTCTTAGTTTCATTGAGTTAGACAAGGCTGTGCTCCAAGTGATCAGTTTGGTTAATTTTCTTTGATTACAGGTTATATATGTATTATTTTATGCTGTAAAAATGTATTTGCTGAAACCTGCACTTTGTCTGCAATGAGCAAAATAGAATATAGTGCCCCAAGATCAGAACAGGTAAATAGAAAATAACAATAAAAAATGTTGCTTAGAGAAAGCAGGAAAATACTTCAAACATCAAAAGGCACTTAGAGTAAACAAAATGCCTACATATCTCTTTCAAATGAAATCCTGAATGTCCTAGCTTGAGCTGAGTTTTGTTCCTAAGTTCCTGTAGGATGTAAGATATTTCACTGAATTTCTGTATTAACCTACAACACAGGTTTTGGCCTGTAATCATGTCTGATAAACACAATCTGACATCCAGAGCTTAATCATGACAGGATTTGATTTATGGCAACTGTCTTTTCTACTTGATAAGCATCCATTTCACTCAGACCAAGACAACTTAGCAGACTTCAGGGTCAGTAAAATTTTCAACCTATTTTTTTTCTCTCCCTCTCTCTCTCACACACACATTTTTCCCTCTCCTTTATTTTTCAAATTTGTAATAAAACTAACAATATGTAAATAGTTAAAGATAGTCATAAAGAAAGCTCCCTAATCCCACTGCTTGTCCACTTATAGAATCCTCCATTTTGGGCTTTCCAGGTGGCTCAGTGGTAAAGAATCCACCTGTCAATGCAGAGGATGAAAGAGGAGGGTTTGATCCCAGAATTCAAAAAAACCCCTGGAAGAGGAAATGGCCCTAGTATTCTTGTCTGGAAAATTCCATGGACAGAGGAAACTAGTAGGCTATAGTCCATGGGGTCAGGTAGGACTGAGCATGCACACACACACATATATACACACATTCTCAATTATTCCTGCATTGCAAACAGTATATTTTGTTTCTTGTGGTCTTTAATTTCCTTTTCTTGGTGAAATTTTTGTCTATGTATAAATAAAAGTATAACTTACTTATTTACTGTTGTTTATTTTTCAGATGCATCTTGGTACTGGGTATTTAAAATAACCAAAGACACTAAAATAATAATAGGCACTAAGTATAAAACAATAAAAATTTTGGTGTCAAATAATGCAAAATACATAAGAAAATTTAATTAAATAAGATCATACTACACGACTCATCTGTGAATGAATATTTATGATGACAAAATATACAAATCATCTTGGTCAATATCCCTTGGTGCCTTGGGCCCTTTCTCTTAGCATGAGATTTATGTGATACGTATGGTGAGGACCTGGAGAAGGAGACAAATCTTTTATCTCCATATTTATGTCAAAAGATATACATGAAAATTAAAACTTAAAATGAGCATATAATCATATTGCTTTGAATATGGAAATACAAAGCAGAAGAAATAGTTAAGAGTTGGCTGTCCGAATATAAAACAATTAAAAATTTAAAGGAATTGGAGGAAATTATCAGAAATATTAACATTTTACATTATATAATGTTATATTTAAGTGAATAAATAAAAGCTGTAAGGCAAAAATGCTAAAGATTTGTAAAATGTGCAAATAAATGTTAAACTTTGACAAAAATAGATTTGTATAGGTGAGCATGAAACAATAAGACATGGCTAACAAAGTATCAATTTTCTCACATATTCAGACATATTTTTATTTTGGGATTATAGGTGAGATTTGGGGCCATCTATAAAGCACCATGTATACAAATAATTATGGGAAACATTAGTTTTCATTCCAATGCCAAAGAAAGGCAATGCCAACGAATGCTCAGACTACTGTGCAATGGCATTCATCTCACACACTAACAAAGCAATGCTCAAAATTCTCCAAGCCAGTCTTCAACAGTACATGAACTGTGAAATTCCAGATGTTCAAGCTAAATTTAGAAAAGGCAAAGAAAACAGATCAAATTGCCAACATCTGTTGGATCATTGAAAAAGCAAGAAAATTCCAGAAAAACATCTACTTCTGTCTTATGTACTATGCCAAAGCCTTTGATTGTATGGATCACAAGAAACTTTGGAAAATTCTTCAAGAAATGAGAATACCAGACCACCTTACCTGCCTTCTGAGAAAGATCAAGAACAAACAGAACCATACATAGAACGACGGACTGGTTCAAGATTGGGAAAGGAGTATGTCAATGCTATATATTGAAACCTTGCTTATTTAAATTATATTCAGAGAACATCATGTGAAATGCCTGGCTAGATGAAGTACAAGCTGGAATCAAGATTGCCAGAAGAAATATCAATAACCTCAGATATGCAGATGACATCACCCTTATGGCAGGAATCAAAGACCTAAAGATCCTCTAGATAAAAGTGAAAGAGGAGAGTGAAAAAGCTGGCTTAAAATTCAACATTCAGAAAACTAAGATCATGGTATCTGGTCCCATCAATTCATGGCAAATAGATGGGGAAACAATGGAAAAAGTGACAGAGTTTATTTTCTTGGGCTCCAAAATCACTGCAGATAGTGATGGCACCTATGAAATTAAAAGATGCTTGCTCCTTGGAAGAAAAGTTATGACCGACCTAGACAGTATACTAAAAGCAGAGATGTTACTTTGCTGACAAAGGTCCATCTAGTCAAACCTATGTTTTTTTCAGTAGTCATGTATGTGGGAGTTGGACTATAAAGAAAGGTGAATGAATGCCAAATAATTGATGCTTTTGAACTGTGGTGTTGGAGAAGACTCTTGAAAGTCCCTTGGACTGCAAGGAGAGTCAATACTAGAGGAAATCAGTCCTGAATATTCATTGGAAGGACTGATGCTGAAGCTGAAACTCCAATACTTTGGCCACCTGATGTGAAGAACTGACTCATTGGAAAAGACCCTGATGCTGGGAAAGATTTAAGGGAGGAGGAGATGAAGGTGACAAAGGATGAGATAGTTGGATGGCATCACACACTCGATGGACACGAGTTTCAGCAAGCTCTGGACATTGGTGATGGGCAGGGAGGCCTGGCATGCTGCAGTCCATGGGGTCGCAAAGAGTCAGACATGACTGAGTAACTGAACTAAACTAAACTGATAAAGCACCATATATACAAAGAATTGTGCTGTTGGAGAAGACCCTTAAGAGTCTGTTGTACTGCAAGGATATCAAACCAGTCAATCTTAAAGGAAATTAACCTTAAACATTCATTGGAAGGATTGATGCTTAGCTGAAGTTTCAATACTTAGGACACTTGATTCAAAGAACAGATTCATTGGAAAAGATAATGATGTTGGGAAAGATTGAAAGCAAAAAAGAAGGGGTGGCAGAGAATAAGATGGTTAGATAGCATCACTGACTCAATGGACATGAGTTTGTGCAAACTCTGGGAGATATGCAAGGTAGGGGAACCTAGTGTGCTACAGTCCATAGGGGTCCCAAAGTCGGCCACCACTTAGTGACTGAATGACAACAAAGAAACCACCATGGTCTATCATGGGGACCACTTCTACTTTTGAATATCTGATTGTGTTCCCTCCGTACTTGTTCCCATACTCCAGGCTGCTATGCCTCATAAGCTACCTGTTCTAGATTTACGATATACAATCTAGAGAGTGGAGGTATATCCTGATGAAATTTTTGTAGAGAGGCATTCATCTTTCCTCTTAAAAGTGCCATTATCAAGTTCACAAGGTTTTGAATGACTTTGACCTAAATCAGTGATATATTTACAGGAAGAATTTAAAGTCCTTGTCTCTCTGAGTGTTCCCAACATTGAGAGGGTCATTTCAGGACTACTGCTGACTCATTCCCTTTCTAATCCAACTCCTGAACAAAGTGACTATTTCTCTATCTCATGTTTCTCATATATCTTTTTACAATTTGTTTTTCAATATTTTACGCAATAAATCATTAATACCTTGGAAACAACCAAATCTGATGGAAAATATGTTAATCATAAACACATTCCTATGTTAATATTTTGATATAATCTTAGTCCAATTTTTTTCTTTTTCTCTTATAGTTATTTGACACATTTTATATGTATTCATATAGGCATTGAATTATATAATTTTTTTGCAACTAAATATGCCTTCCTTTCTGTCCAATTTTGTGAGGAGTTTCAAATATATCTTATTAAGTATTTTGTCTTCTGCTATATTCTTATATCTATAAACCTACAGAATCTTTGTTACATTTGCTCTTTAGTCACTAAGTCATGTCAGCCTCTTTTGAGACCCCATGGACTGTAGCCCACTAATCTCCTCTGTACATGGGATTTCCCAGGCAAGAATACTAGAGTGAGTTGCCATTTCCTTCTCCAGGTGATCTTCCCTACTCAGGGATTGAACTCATGTCTCCTGCAATGGTAGGCAAGTTCTTTACCACTGAGCCACCGGGAAGTCCTCATCTTTGTTTCCCTATATGATGACATTAGAAGGATTTACAATTATAGGAGCAATGTTTGATTGTTTTCCTCTACTCTTTTGGTTTTAATAGAATTTCTAACAATAGCTATCAAAAAAAGTATGTTTGGGCACCATCCTTTCATTTGATAGCCATGTTTATCCACTTAGCACCTTCTCCAAGATATAAATATTTCCTCCAATGACAGTAATATATTCTTTTTTAAATTTCTTCAAGATTTTCACCTCTTCATACCAAAGAAATATAGAGAGCTCTACACACATCAAACTATTGCTATTTCATCCCATTACCTCCTTTTTCCCTCTACTGAATCCTGTTTAAGACACTGTGATTCATAGTTCAGAAAAACAATTTTGTTCCTGCCAACTACTAGTAAAACAGGTTGAACTGCAAAGATAGACTGCATGAATCACAGATGTTACCCAACCCCCAAATTTACTGATATAAAAGATGGTGCAACATTAAAAACACAGACAAAATATCATTTTCCATGAGAAGTGGGAAGCCTATGAGACCTGCCAAATTTGTCTTTTTGTTTTATTGTTTCCTTTGCTTCAGGATGAATTTTGGCTTTAGAATAACAGTAATGCATTGGTCACAAAGAGACTTTTTAATGTTAAAACATCTGTATTTTATATTCCTTAAATCATATAAGTTATCTGAGTATTTTTCCTTCAAGCCAGCCATATCCTATGAACACATAAATGCTATGTTGTTTATTTATAATATGAAGATATCAGCTATGTAAAGATAAAGAACTTTTGTAGACAGAGCACTTTCCACTATTAAATACCATTAGCGAGTTTGCAGGGAGAAGGCAATGAAACAGACTACAGTACTCTTGCCTGGAAAATCCCATGGGCGGAGGAGCCTGATAGGCTGCAGTCCATGGGGTCACTAGGAGTCAGATACGACTGAGCAACTTCACTTTCACTTTTCACTTTCATGCACTGCAGAAGGCAATGGCAACCCACTCCAGTGTATTTGCCTGGAGAATCCCAGGTACGTGGGAGCCCGGTGGGCTGCTGTCTATGGGGTCACACAGAGTCGGACATGACTGAAGCAACTTAGCAGCAGCAGCAGCAGCAGCAGAGTGTTTGCATGCAGGTCAGGTTCAAGTCATTAAAATATTGCTCCAAGGTCTTTTTTCCTGTCTTCTCTGGCAGGAGGCAATAGGTTCAGAACTGCTGCTTTATGCACTTTAATCCTCACTGGCCTTTTATTTTCCTTAGTGCAACGGGATTTGGAAAGTATTTTTAAATACTCAGAATACTGATATAAAGTTAGTCTAGTTCTTGGCCTGTCTTTCATTCATTAAATACCAAATATGGGCTTTCGTTTAAGAGGAAATGCATACTCATGAAGATATGAACTCTGCTCTGGATTTAAATTCAGTCTCTGACACTGACTACTTAACAGAAAATTTGGGCAATTTTGTTAATTTATCTTACTTTGTGTGTATGTTAGTTGCTGTCATCTCTGACTGTTTGTGACCCCATGGGCTGTAGCCCACAAAGCTGCTTCTGTCCATGGAATAGTCCAAGCAAGAATACTGGAGTGGGTTCCCATTCCCTTCTTCAGCAAATCCTCCCAACTTATTGATCGAATCTGAGTACGATCAAGCCCCATTGCAGGCAAATTCTTTATCGTTTGACCCACCAGGGAAGCCCATGTCTTACTTTAGTTCCCTCATTTATCAGTTGGGGTATTAGTGCCAATCGCCATGGAAAAGAAATGCAAAAAAGCAAAATGGCCGTCTGAGGAGGCCTTACAAATAGCTGTGAAAGGAAGAGAAGTGAAAAGCAAAGGAGAAAAGGAAAGATAAAAGCATCTGAATGCAGAGTTCCAAAGAATAGCAAGAAGAGATAAGAAAGCCTTCTTCAGTGATCAATGCAAAGAAATAGAGGAAAACAACAGAATGGGAAAGCCTAGAGATCTCTTCAAGAAAATTAGAGATACCAAGGGAACATTTCATGCAAAGATGGGCTCGATAAAGGACAGAAATGGTATGGACCTAACAGAAGCAGAAGATATTAAGAAGAGGTGGAAGGATAGACAGAGAAACTGTACAAAAAAGATCTTCACGACCCAGATAATCACAAAAGTGTGATCACACATCTAGAGCCAGACATCATGGAATGTGAAGTCAAGTAGTCCTTAGAAAGCATCACTAAGAACAAAGCTAGTGGAGGTGATGGCATTCCAGTTGAGCTATTTCAAATCTTGAAAGATGATGTTGTGAAAGTGCTGCACTCAATATGCCAGCAAATTTGGAAAACTCAGCAGTGGCCACAGGACTGGAAAAGGTCAGTTTTCATTCCGGTCCCAAAGAAAGGCAATGCCAAAGAGTGCACAAACTGCCACACAATTGCATTCATCTCACATGCTAGTAAAGTAATGCTCAAAATTCTCCAAGCCAGGCTTCAGCAATACATGAATGTTGAACTTCCAGATGTTCAAACTGGTTTTAGAAAAGGCAGAGGAACCAGAGATCATATTGCCAACATCTGCTGGATCATGGAAAAAGCAAGAGAGTTCCAGAAAAACATCTATTTCAGCTTTATTGATTATGCCAAAGCCTTTGACTATGTGGATCAGAATAAACTGTGGAAAGTTCTGAGAGAGATAGGAATACCAGACCACTTGACCTGCCTCTTGAGAAATATGTATGCAGATCAGGAAGTAACAGTTAGAACTGGACATGGAACAACAGACTGGTTCCAAATAGGAAAAGGAGTATGTCAAGGCTGTATATTGTCACCCTGTTTATTTAACTTAGATGCAGAGTACATCATGAGAAACGCTGGACTGGAAGAAGCACAAGCTGGAATCAAGATTGCCAGGAGAAATATCAATAATCTCAGATATGTAGATAACACCACCCTTATGGCAGAAAGTGAAGAGGAGCTAAAAAGCCTCTTGATGAAAGTGAAAGAGGAGAGTGAAAAAGTTGGCTTAAAGCTCACCATTCAGAAAATGAAGATCATGGCATCCGGTCTCATCACTTCATGGGAAATAGATGGGGAAACAGTGGAAACAGTGTCAGACTTTATTTTTTTGGACTCCAAAATCACTGTAGATGGTGACTGCAGCCATGAAATTAAAAGACGCTTACTCCTTGGAAGAAATGTTATGACCAAACTAGATAGTATATTCAAAAGCAGAGACATTACTTTGCCGACTAAGGTACGTCTAGTCAAGGCTATGGTTTTTCCAGTAGTCATGTATGGATGTGAGAGTTGGACTGTGAAGAAAGCTGAGCACCGAAGAATTGATGCTTTTGAAATGTGGTGTTGGAGAAGACTCTTGAGAGTCCCTTGGACTGCAAGGAGATCCAACGAGTCCATTCTGAAGATCAGCCCTGGGATTTCTTTGGAAGGAATGATGCTAAAGCTGAAACTCCAGTACTTTGGCCACCTCATGCGAAGAGTTGACTCATTGGAAAAGACTTTGATGCTGGGAGGGATTGGGGGTAGGAGGTGAAGGGGACGACCGAGGATGAGATGGCCTGATGGCATCACTGACTCGATGAAAGTGAATCTGAGTGAACTCTGGGAGTTGGTGGTGGACAAGAAGGTCTGGCATGCTGTGATTCATAGGGTCGCAAAGAGTCGTACACAACTGAGCGACTGAACTGAACATATGAGGTCATACTTCCCTGGTGGCTCAGAGGGTAAAAGCCTCTGCCTACAATGTCTAGGTTCGATCCCTGGGTCTGGAAGATCCCCTGGAGAAGAAAATGGCAGCCCACTCCAGTATGTTTGCCTGGAGAATCCCATGGACGGAGGAGCCTGGTGGGCTACAGTCCATGGGGTCGCAAAGAGTCGGACACCACTGTGCGATTCCTCTTTCACTTTCTTAATTGATGAGGTCAGTGTTAATAGTAAATGAAACAATGTAAATAAAGTCCTTAGGAGTCGTACCATTCTTTTTGATTTCCATGAATGTCAGCTTTCACCAGTTGTTATACCCCAGTGATGTACACAATCCTGTGTTCAAATTTAAATTATTGCACCCATTTCTTGGATGATGTTTATTTTCAAACACTTCATTTGCTCTCAGGTTTGCATTTTGGTTACTCATATGATAAATTCTGGTCCTTTTTTCATGGCTTTATTTCTTCAGAGAACCATAGGTTTATCCCCATGTGTACATCATTTGGATCCAACCAATCCCTTGGATAACAACACCAAACCCAAGTCTTAAGCCAAAATTAAAGCACTGAGCTTAATCACTGGATAAATATATTCTATAATAGAAAATGTTTTTACCCCTTAACAGTAGATTTACTTTTCTCCTTATATTGCTAGGAGAAATAACAAGCAGTTCAGCTTTACATTTAGAAACCAAACTCCTTTCAAATTGCATATTCATTTTGGAAGATTGCCAATCTATATTGCAGATAGGCACTAAATTAATTCATTTGTGTCCTGATTCAGCAGTGTTTGCTCAGGCAAAATTTCTGCCTGAAGTTCCATTGACTCTGAGGTCAATAAAGTTTTTGCATACATAAATCCTGATGAGTCAGGCCTTGAATAAGTATCCTGCAATTTCTTTCAGTGCAATTCCTGCTAACAGATAGCCAAAAGTATCTTGTGAAGGATTTCAGTTGACTTTTTGAAGACAAGCATCATGCCCTGAGCAGAACACTTGAAATTAAACAAAATGGACATACTATTCTTTCAAAGTACTTTTTTTTTTCAAATATTAAATTGTAAATAGTATGTATTTATAAATAAATAACAATATAAATTAATAAATTATAAATAAGAAAAGGTGTCAAGAATACACGGAAGAACTATATAAAAATGATCTTAATGACCTGGATAACTACAATGGTGTGATCACTCACCTAGAGCCAGACAACCTGGAGTGTGAAATCAAGTGGGTCTCAGGAAACATCACTACGAACAAAGAACAAAGCTAGTGGAGGTGATGAAATTCCAGATGAGCTACTTGCAATCCTAAAAGATGATGCTGTTGAAGTGCTGCACTCAATATGCCAGCAAATTTGGAAACCTCAGCAGTGGCCACAGGACTGGAAAAGGTCAGTTTTCATTCCAATCCCAATGGAATTGGAAAAAAAAAAAAAAGACAATGCCAAAGAATGTTCAAACTATCACACAAAGTTGCACTCATTTCACATTCTAGCAAAGAAATGCTCAAAATCCTTCAAGATGAACTTCAGCAGTATGTGAACAAAGAACTTCCAGATGTACAAGCTGGGTTTAAAAAAAGCAGAGGAACCGGGGATCAAATTGCCAACATTTGTTGGATTATAGATAAAGCTATAGAATTCAAGAAAAACATCTACTTGTGCTTCATTGATGACACTAAAACCTTTGACTGTGTAAAACACAACAAACTGTAGAAAATTCTTAGAGATGGGAATACCAGACTACTTTACCTGCTTTCTGAGAAACCTGTATGCAGGTCAAGAATTAACAGTGAAAACCAGGCATGGAACAATGACTGGTTCCAAATTAGGAAAGGAGTATGTCAAGGCTGTGTATTGTCACCCTGCTTATTTAACTTCTATGCAGAGTGCATCATGAGAAATGCTGGGCTGGATGAAGCGCAAGCTGGAATCAAGATTGCTGGGAGAAATATCAATAACCTCAGATATGCAGATGCTACTACCTTTATGGCAGAAATTGAAGAGGAATTGAAGAGCCCCTTGATGAAAGTGAGACATTACTTTGCCTACAAAGGTCTGTATAGTCAAAGCTATGTTTTTTCCTATAGTCATGTATGGATGTGAGCTAGACAGTAAAAAAGGCTGAGTGCTGAAGAATTGATACCTTTGAACTGTGGTGCTGGAGAAGACTCTTGAGACTCCCTTGGACAGCAAGGAGATCAAACCAGTTAATCCTAAAAGAAACCAACCCTGAATATTCATTGGAAGGACTGATGTTGAAGCTGAAGCTCCAATACTTCGGCCACCTAATGCAAAGAGCTGACTCTTTGGAAAAGACTCTGATGCTGGGAAAGACTGAAGACAGGAGAAGAAGGGGATGACAGAGGATGAGATGATTGGATGGCATCACAGATTCAATGGGCATGAGTTTGAGCAAGCTCCCAGAGATGCTAAAGGAAAGAAAGCCTGGCGTGCTTCATTCTATGGGATAGCAAAGAGTTGGACATGACTGAGTGACTGAAAAGCAAAATAATATTGGGTGAATTTAATTAAAAACAACTCATATGGAAGCATTCTTCCACTACTGATATTTGCATTTTTAACATCGTGTGTGTGTGTGTGTGTGTGTGTGTGTGTGTGTGTATAATGATTCCTTTATGGTTTTTCCAGTGGTCATGTACCGATGTGAGAGTTGGACTGTGAAGAAAGCTGAGCACCGAAGAATTAATGCTTTTGAACTGCGGTGCTGGAGAAGACTCTTGCAAGTCCCTTGGACTGCAAGGAGATCCAACCAGTCCATCCTAAAAGAGATCAGTCCTGGGTGTTCATTGGAAAGACTGATGCTGATGCTGAAACTCCAGTACTTTGGCCACCTCATGTGAAGAGTTGACTCATTGGAAAAGATCCTGATGCTGGGAGGGGTTGGGGGAAGGAGGAGAAGGGGACAACAGAGGATGAGATGGCTGGATGGCATCACTGACTTGATGGACGTGAGTCTGAGTGAACTCCAGGGGTTGGTGATGGACAGGGAGGCCTGGTGTGCTGCAATTCATTGGGTTGCAGAGTTGGACACGACTGAGCCACTGAACTGAACTGAATGATTCCTTTTCATTTTCTGGGATATATCCTAAGAATTTTACCAATCACTGATATACCAATCAGAGAGCAGGAAGGAATTGATTCTACATTAAAACATTGTCTAATGAGGATTTTGCAGAAGAAAATGGCAACCCACTCCTGTGTTCTTTCCTGGAAATCCCATGGGCAGAGGAAGGTGATGCAGTATAGTCCATAGGATCTCAAAGAGTCGGACACAACTTAAAGTAAACAACAACTATAACGAGGATTTAATTGCACAAAGACTATTTACAAAAGTATAGTTGGTGAACAGGAGACTGTATCAGTTAAATCTTGTGAGACGAAGCTCTCCAAGATTGTGTCTTAAACCAAGAGACATATATACAGCTTGAAATTCTGTGTTTTGGCATTTTGAGTGGAGTCAGCTCAGTGTAAGTTTCTTTTGATTTTAGCAAGTCTCACTCAACCATCTATAGTCACCTTCCAGGGCCTGGCAGGCAGCTGGCAGGCAGTTAGCCAGTACAGGATGCCTCAGCATAGCTCAACTCTGGTCATGGGATTTCTCATTCACTAGTAGGCAACCCTGAGCCTTTCTCATGTCTGGACAGGGCTACAAGACAAATAGCAAAAACATGCATGGCACTTGAGAACTAAACTCAGAATTGGTCCATCGTCACTTTATACATTTTTGTACAAAGCACTTGAAGATTTATTGTCATGGAAACAGCTCATTGATTTTTCTTTAAACTTTTATGTTCTCTTAAATGATTCAGAGGGAAGCTACCCTTATCCAGAGGCTGTGCCAAAGTTCATGGCCATAGACCTGAATAGGTCATGAATTTCTCAATCATAAAAACTAACAGTTTATAAAGCACTAACAGGTAACTGGGAAAGTTCTAAAATTTAAAAATAATGGGATAAGAAAAGAAGAATTTTTAAAAAAAGAAATAAATTAGTAAAACTAGAATCTAATGCAATGAAGATTTACTTGTATTTACATGTATCACTAAGTAGTAGCAATAGGTATAAGGAAGAAAACAACCTCAGATTAAAAATAAAACTGTCAAAGACAGAACAATATGAAAAAAATGGAATTTTGCAGCGGTAGTGAATAGATTTTCTAGAACATAGGATCAAATGACAAAGATTAAATGTTTGGGAAAAAATAAGACCTCTAGATTATCGATCAAAATTGACATTTTAACAACTGCATAAGATGTATTATAGAAAGAGAAAAACATAAAATTTGAAGAGAAGAAACTCATCACTGAAATTCTATCCTGTTTTCTAGAATTACAAAGTTTTCAAATAAAGAGGACACAGTTATTGCCTGACACAGTGAATTATGAAGACTCTTTGCCAAAAACCACTGTGAAAACTCTGTAATAACAAAGATAAATAATAGCTTCTAGAAACATTCAGTAATAAACCACAAGAGAAAGCAAATAAAAAGATACCCTGAAAAATGAGAATTAAGCTATATTAGACTTTATAGCGTGCATCACAGTTGAATATCTATGCTATTCTATTGTTAGCTACATGAGATTGGCAGCTTTTTTGATTGTTTCACTACTAAATTCAAAATAATTCATACCTTTTCTGAAGCAATATATGCCATTAGTAAATATTTATTAAAGATGCTTAAAGTTTGGAATGGACTTTGGTAATAGGCATGTAGTGCAGGTGTGAGAATCATTCTAACAAGGATGTATGAAAGATTGTATTTTCTGTTTATTTATTTTGGACATGCCATGTAGCATGTGGGATCTTAATTCCTGGGCCAAGGATTGAACCTGCTCCCTCTACTATGGAAGCTGAAGTCTTAACCACGAGGCCTCTGGGAAGTCTTAAGATTGTATTTTCAAAGATTGTCTGTACTTCTGCTCCAATTCATGATGCTCTTGGTCATTATAATCTTACTATTCCTGCACTAAATGTTGGAATCTATCATTTCACTCTCTTGAATCTATTCAGTCTTTGAGAATACTTTAACAAATATAATCCAATAGAAGTATCAAATCCAGGGATAATTCTTAACTAATCAGAGTTTCTGCATCCTGCTCCTTAAAACTCAGGAGTCATGCAATAAGAGTTTATAATATGTATGAAGGTTATATACAGGTTATCTGTTATACAGTCTCTAAGGAATTCTCAGCTAAGAACCAGCCATATGAATGAACCACCAGGGAAGATGTCTGATGGCCATAAAAAGAATATAAAATATTTGGCAATGACATTGGTACCAGACAGTTTGCAGAAGCAAGAATGACCTCAGGGAAATTGATGAAAGATAAAAGGACACTGAGATGCGAGGCTGGAAGGATGATAATGTGTGTCTGTGGTGGCAGAAATCTTATCAAAACAAATGCCTATGATAAGATAAAAAAATGCTTAACTTTATGAGCCTATGAATTAATTTCAAGAAGTTGTTCAGGTGAACTGATTTCTTGTAGCAGTGTCTAAAAAGATGCAGATAGAGATAAACTGAAAGCAAAACCTTTCAATATTTTAGACAATTTTATAGTATATACAGAGAGACTTAGAGAACTTTTCCACTAGCCTAGATGTTCTTAAGGTAAAAAATGAAATGAGATGAAGACTCAGATTCAGGATTTACAAGAAAAATTTTCCTCAGAGTAATTTTGAAATGAAGTACCTAGCTGTGAGTATTTTAACTAAGGTCCCAGAAGGATATAACATGATTCCTTGTAAATTTTCACTAGATAGATTTCGTTTTGAAACTAGTAAAAGCATAAAAAAGAAAAGATAAGAGTAGTGTTGGCTTAAACCTGAAAATAACATGACATTATAAACCAATTATATGTCAGTAAAAACTAAAAATTAAATTTAATTTTTTTTTTTAAAAAAAGGAAGACTCCATGGGAATTGTTGCTGTTGTTTTTCAGTCCCTAAATTGTGTCCAACTCTTTGAAACCCCCTTGGACTACAGCACACTAGGTTCCTCTGCCCTTCACTATCTCCTAGAGTTTGCTCAAATTCATCTCCATTGTGTCCGTGATGCTATCTAAACATCTCATCTCCTGCCACTGCCTTCTCCTTTTGCCTTAACTCTTTCCCAGCATCAGGGTCTTTTCTGTGTGTTGGCTCTTCACAACAGGTGGCCAAAATTTTGGAGCTTCAGCTTCAGCATCAGTTCTTTCAATGAATATTCAGGGTTGGTTTCCTCTAGGATTAACTGATTTGATCTCCATTCAGTACAAGGGGCTCTAAAGAGTCTTCTTCATTGTGGTTTTGATTTGCATTTCTCTAATAATGAGTGATGTTGAGCATCTTTTCATGTGTTTGTTAGCCATCTGTATGTCTTCTTTGGAGAAATGTCTATTTAGTTCTTTGGCCCATTTTTTGATTGGGTCGTTTATTTTTCTGGAATTGAGCCATGTAAGAATTGAATCGCCAGTCCATGTCTGACGCAGGGTGCAGCATGCTTGGGGCTGGTGCATGGGGATGACCCAGAGAGATGTTATGGGGAGGGAGGTGGGAGGGGGGTTCATGTTTGGGAACGCATGGAAGAATTAAAGATTTTAAAATTTAAAAAATAAAAAAAATTAAAAAAAAAGAGTCTTCTTCAGCACCACAGTTTGAAAGCATCAATTCCTGGACGCTTAGCTTTCTTTATGGTCCAATTCTCACATCTAACACTTTCCTTGTGTACCTGGTAAAGACTGATTGCTATTGCTACGGATCCGGATAATCATATCTGACGTCTATTTTGTTTAATGGTGTTCTTAAAATAATATTACTAATAAACTTCATGCCTGCCATAAAAAAAAAAAGAATAGTAAGACCATACTTATATGGTCTTTGATACATAAAGTGACTTCTGAATGATTTTAAAGACATGGCTAATATACTCTCCAGGTCTTCTAATTGGTTTCTAAAAATCTTAAAGAGGCTGTTCTGTGGCACCATGCTTCATAGTCCAATGTCTGAAGGACTCATGTTATAAAGATTTAGGGGCTTGACTTTTTGTTTTGCAGAACCAACTATCAATTCTCTTGCACTAGCATTATGTATGAAAGTGGCAGCAGTATGTACTGGAAAGTGTAAGGGTGGTTAATGTCAAAAGTAAACTTAAGATTCACAACCTCTTGCAAGTAAGAAGAAAGCTGAGAAAGATACCTAGCTAAAAGTATAGAGTTTTTTGTTTGTTTGTTTTTAATTGAAAGAAAGAGTCATTAAGAGTGCAGTATAAGTGCTCATGAAGAAAACTCCCACAAAGCAGGACTAATCTCTCTTCAATAATCTAGAAATTTATACTGAGCTAGATTTTAGGATTTCTGTGAAACAGTGACAATCTAGACTTTATTCATCCCCAGCAAATTTGGAAAACTCAGCAGTGGCCACAGGACTAGAAAAGGTCAGTTTTCATTCCAATTTCAAAGAAAGGCAATGCAAAAGAATGCTCAAACTACTGCAAAATTGCACTCATCTCACATACTACTAAAGTAATGTTCAAAATTCTCAATGCCAGGCTTCAGCAATATGTGAACCGTGAACTCCTTGATGTTCAAGCTGGTTTTAGAAAAGGCAGAGGAACCAGAGATCAAATTGCCAACATCTGCTGGATCATGGAAAAAGCAAGAGAGTTCCAGAAAAAAACATCTATTTCAGCTTTATTGATTATGCCAAAGCCTTTGACTGTGTGGATCACAAGAAACTGTGGAAAATTCTGAAAGAGATGGGAATACCAGACCACTAGACCTGCCTCTTGAGAAAACCGATATGCAGGTGAGGAAGCAACAGTTAGAACTGGACACAGAACAACAGACTGGTTCCAAATAGGAAAAGGAGTATGTCAAGGCTGTATATTGTCACCCTGCTTATTTAACTTAGATGCAGAGTACATCATGAGAAACGCTGGACTGGAAGAAACACAAGCTGGAATCAAGATTGCCGGGAGAAATATCAATCACCTCAGATATGCAGATGACACCAACCTTATGGCAGAAGAGAAGCTAAAAAGCCTCTTGATGAAAGTGAAAGAGGAGAGTGAAAAAGTTGACTTATAACTCAACATTCAGAAAACGAAGATCATGGCATCGGGTCCCATCACTTTATGGAAAATAGATGGGGAAACAGTAGAAACAGTGTCAGCCTTTATTTTGGGGGGCTCCAAAATCACTGCAGATGGTGACTGCAGCCACGAAATTAAAAGATGCTTACTCTTTGGAAGAAAAGTTGTGACCAACCTAGATAGTATATTCAAAAGCAAAGACATCATTACTTTGCTGACTAAGGTCAGTCTAGTCAAGGCTATGGTTTTTCCTGTGGTCATGTATGGATGTGAGAGTTGGACTGTGAAGAAGGTTGAGCGCCGAAGAATTGATGCTTTTGAACTGCGGTGTTGGAGAAGACTCTTGAGAATACCTTAGACTGCAAGGAGATCCAACCAGTCCATTCTGAAGGAGATCAACCCTGTGGTTTCTTTGGAAGGAATGATGCTAAAGCTGTAGCTCCAGTACTTTGGCCACCTCATGAGAAGAGTTTACTCATTGGAAAAGACTCTGATGCTGGGAGGGATTGGGGGCAGGAGGAGAAGGGGATGACCGAGGATGAGACGGCTGGATGGCATCACGGACTCGATGGACATGAGTCTGAGTGAACTCCGGGAGTTGGTGGTGGACAGGGAGGCCTGGCGTGCTGCGATTCATGGGGTCGCAAAGAGTCGGACACGACTAAGCGACTGAACTGAACTGAACTGACCCCCATTAAAGGAAGTATTCCTTGAAATCATTCTGTCTTTCTACTACCACGTATGTTGGAAGGGGCGAGCTTTTTTACTTTCCCTTTTGTGAACTGTTTTTTAGATAAAAAAAAATAACCATACTTGAATGAAACTTGACTCTGAACAGGGTCTGATTTAAATTTCAAGATTCTGGACATCTGGTTGATGCCCTAATAGCATCTTAATCTGATTGTAGTGCTATATCAAATTCACAGATTGCGTGGTATATAAGCAATAAACATTTATTTCTTTCAAGTTCTGGCATCTTGGAAGTCCAAGGTCAAGGCACCAGTAAATTTGGTTTCCAATAAGGACACATTTCTTGTTTTATAGATGACCATCTCTTTGGTGTGTCTTCAGATGATAGAAAGGGCTAAGGATCTCTGCAGAGTTTCCTTTATAAAAGCACTAATCCTATTTATGAGGAGTCCACCTTCTTGACCTAATTATCTCCCAAAGATTCCACTACTGAAAGCCATCATATTGGGCATTAGTTTTCAAAATATGAATTTTAGGAGAACACACACATTCGACCATAGCATACAGGATGAGAGTTTAAGAGTCTTAGGAAATGGGATAGGAGTATATTGTATAAGAAAATATTGAGAATTGTACTCAGAAGGTAGACTGTGGAAGACTATTTTCTAAAGATCCTTATCACAAGATTTTCAATGTGTCAAGAGATGGATTGTCTATCTCTAGCTTTTTGAATTTGTCTGGGGCCTACAAATGTTTAAAAAATATCTGCTGTGTGAACACTTTAAAGACAGGAGTTTCCATTTCCTTCCATGTTGTGAGCCATGCTGTGAGAAGCCCAAGGTGTATAGAGGGACTTATGTAGACATTTGGTTCAACAGTCCCTTTGTTTCTCCTCAGTATCAACTAGTATCAACTAGGAGACAAGTCAATGAGCCATTTTGGATTTTGCAGCAGAATCAAATTTTTTATGGTTTTGGAGACGTATATTCAAGAAACAAAACAGTGAGAAATAAAGTTTTTAGAAAATGAATCAAACTGTGGAAAACCTAATAACTTTGATAATAGTTTTTTATGTATCATATTTCTTAGAATAAAATGGAAGCTTTTTTATTATGGTAATGGCATGAACAACACCGCATTTGTGGAAAACAATACTATGAGTATACACATGATGAAGAATCTCTTATGTCTTAATAAGAAATTTGTTGTTCAGTTGCTCAGTTGTGTCCAACTCTATGCGACCCCATGGACTGCAGTACACTAGGCTTCCCTGTCCTTCATCATCTCCCAGAGCTTGCTCAGACTTATGTCCATTGAGTCAGTGATGCTATCCTTCCAACTATCTCATCCTCTGTCGTCCCCTTCTCCTGCCTGCAATCTTTCCAGATCAGGGTCTTTTCTAATAAACTGGCTCTTTAAATTTCCCTGGTGGCTCAGTGGGGAAATGCCTCCATTTCTAAGTATGGATTATAGGCAAACACCATGATTTTGTTTTGTTTTCCTTTTTGCAAAAGTATAATGTGAACATATGTCTTCACATTTGTGTATGTACAGAAATCTATTATTGATTATACAATTAATAAAATAGTCCATAGTACAAAGGGTTTAGGTTGCTACACTCATTCACATTTTTAAACTGGTAGTTAGCATGCCTATCACTAATTTCTCAAATAAAATAGATAGTAATATTTTATTTGACTATTCAACATTTTCCAAGAATCAGAAACTCATCCTAGGGCACATATTTTGTTCCAGTTTTTCAAGTATATTTTTAAGAGCATGCTTACATAGTAAAAGTAAAGATATAAGAAATCCTGTTTAACTATAAACACTAAGTTTTATTATCAGGAAGTTGTTTCAAAATACAGAGAAAGCTTTCAGACAGAAACTGAAAAAACATAAAAGTTTTGTCCTGCTTTTTTAGTTAAATCATGATAATTTGGTTCAGAAAATACACATCTTCAATTATTAGTGGAGTAGGAAATGGTAACCCACTCCAGTATTCTTCCCTGGAGAATCCCATTGACAGAGGAGCCTGGTGGGCTACAGTCCATGGGGTAGCAAAGAGTCGGACTCGACTGAGCGATTGAACACACACACACACACACACACACACACACACACACAATTATCAGATTATTTCTCTTCCTATTTTATTAACGCTCAAATTACTTTGGCCAGCTTAGTAACCCCTATATTCTAAATAGGACAATTATTCTGCATGCAATTTAATTACTGTTATGTTCTAAAGACTCTGATCTCTGACTTGATGGACATGAGTTTGAGTGAACTCCAAGAGTTGGTGATGGACAGGGAGGCCTGGCATGCTGCAATTCATGGAATGGCAGAGTCGGACACAGTTGAGCGACTGAACTGAACTGATGTCCATTTAAAGAGTGATGTTAAAAGAAAATGTATTTTAATATTTTTTACTTTTCTTCCATAATCATCATAGTACATTTTTCTAGTCCCCATTAGCATCAAAAACATTGAATATGCTTGTCCCAGTAGAAAATGTTAAACTTAGACCAACACAATAATATTTAGTTATTTCATGAAAAAAGAATTTCAAAATACTTCAGATATTTTATACACAAGTTTCAACAACTATTGGGAGTAAATATTTGATGTTTGTAAATCTCACTTTTGAGCAAAATTAACATTCCTTTTTGTTCTTATTGTTGCCTAGTTTGATATGTTTTAAAACATTCAAATCTCTAATGGTCTTAAAATGATTTTGCTGAATATTTAGATAAATACTGCAGAATGCATTATTACTTTAACAGCCATTAATCAGCTTGAGAAAATATTACTTTTACTCAAAAAATATGTCACTTCTTGCTGTTTTAATGCCTTTATCACATACTCAACTTCTAAAATTATTTTAATGTTTCTAAATTAACTAGTCTATTAACACACATTTTTTTTCTTGTGTCAGAATTGTCTTTTTTTTCCTTACTGTGTCTCTGTACATGTAAACATGTATCAGTGTTATTCACATTTTTAAACTGATTTTATTAAATATTGCTTGTTTTGATTACTTTTTTAAAAAAGTAAATTTTATTTTTAGAGCAGTTTGAGATTCACATCAAAGTTGAGTGGAAGATGCACAGAGTTCCTATATATCTCTTGCTCACCCCTACATACAGGCCCTTAGCCATCACATCTGACACAGAGGTGTACATTTGTTGGAACTGATGAATCTATCAGTATACTGAAATATCATTATCACAAAAAGTCTAATACTGCAGAGTTCACTATCAATGTCGTACATTCTCCATGTTTTGATAAATATTTAACTACATATATCTACAATTATAGTATCACCCAGCATGGTTTCACTACCCTAAAAATTCTCTGCTATGCCTGTTCACCACTTAGCCTGCCCCTGGAATCCACTGATCTTTTACTGTTTGCATGTGTGTGTGTGCTTAGTTGCTCAGTTGTGCCCAACTCTTGCGAGCACATACACTGTAGCCTGCCAGGCTCCTCTGTCAATGGGATTCTCCAGGCAAGGATACTATAGTGGGTTGACATTTCCTGCTCAAGAGGATCTTCCAAAACCAGGAACTGAACCCAGGTCTCTTGCATTTCAGACAGACTCCTTTCTGACTGAGCTAAGACGGAAGTCCTACTGTTTGCATAGTTTTTCCTTTTCCAGAAAGTCATATGGTTGGAATCACAAAGTATAATACTCTTAAAATTGGCTTCTTTTACTTAGTGATATACATTTAAAGTTCTTCTGATAGTTCATCTCTTTTTTATATTCAATAATATTCCATTATCTTATTCAAAGTTGCATACTGAAGGGCATCTTGATTGCTTCCAAGTTTTGACAATTATGAATAAATTCACTATAAACATCAGTGTGCAGATTTTCCTGTGGATATATGCTTTCAGCTATTATGGATAAGCGCTGAAGAACAGAATGCTGAATAATATGGTTAAAACATGTTTCATTTTTTAAAGAAACCCCCAAAATGTCCTCTAATGTGGCTATACCATTTTGCATTCCCACCAGCAATGTGAAAGTGTTATTGTTGTCCCTCAGCCTCACCAGCATTCTAATGTTTTCAATGTTCCACAGTTTGGCTATTCTAATAAGTGCATAGTGGTATCTCACTGTTTTAATTGGCAGTTCTCTAACAACATATGATGTAGAGCATCTTTTCACATGCTTATTTTTCATCTGTATATCTTTTCTGGTGAGGTGTCTGTTAAGATCTTTGACCCATTTATTAACTGGGTTGTTCATTTTCTTATTGCTGAGCTTTAAGAGTTCTTTGTATGTTTTGGATAATGCTACTTTATCACATAACTCTATTGCAAATATTGTCTTCCTTTCTGTGATTTGTCTTCTCAGTATAACAGAAGTTATTGATATTATAATGCTATATTGATGCTATGTTAACTGTATATAACACTGTATTCCACTTTAAAATTAATGAATAAAAATGATGAAAATTGTTTCAGAAAGCCAACTGTTAAATCCTTTTTCATTGGCTAGAAATCTTGTCATTCATAACACATTTACTGAGTTTTCCCCAGTCTCTTTGAAAAAAATAGAACTAATATATCATGAGGCTTACTCATTATTGTTTTCAAGAAAGTCCCACCAGGATCCATGGATAGCTTTCTCCAATATATGATTTCAAACCATTGTAATAAATTGAACATGACATGCTTTCATTGTTCTGTGAGAAATCACTCTATGAAAATTGGGCCAGTTTGCTGTTGAATGTCAATTCTAAATAACACAGAGGGCCCTGCTCATTTAATCTGCAAATGGATAATGAAATTTTGATTGATTCTTATCAGTACCTATCACTTTTCCTTTAGAGAGGTTGTGAAAAGGCCAGACTACATACAAATCCTGTAGTTGGTGGGTGGTTACTGGCAAATTCTTCATGTCTACCCTTAAACTGTTGGAATTGGACTAAGCATGCACACACAGCATATTCATAATGAAAGCAAGTGTGTTCAGCCATGCCCAGTTCTTTGCCACCCTATAGACTGTAGCCCACCAGGATTTCCCAGGCAAGAATACTGGAGTCAGTTGCCATTTCCTTCTCCAGCAGTCAAACCCCAGTCTCCTGCATTGCAGGTGGATTCTTTACCTCTCAGCAACCAGGGAGGCTGGTGAAAGAAAGAAGTTAGTGGGAAGGGACACATTTTTTTCTATTATTACACAAAGACAAGAGTACTCATTTTCACGAGTCAAAATATAAGTGGGCTTCCCTGGTGGCTCAGACCATGAAAAATTCACACATTGTCACTATTAACACACCATCTCTCCATTCACTTTTTTATTTAGTGTATATTTGTCGCAGAGTTGAATAGATAAATTGCATTTATCAAGTGGCAGTGATAAACAGAGGTAATTTTTCATTTCAATTTTCTAAATATTTAGTTGAAGAAAAGTGTTCATTAAAGTATAGTATGATCCAGTTACTACTGCAAACCAAAGACCTATCCTAAAGGGATTGACTATAATTTGGAAATAAATCCAGATGCTGCCAAAATCCAGCTAAATACTGTCTTTTATGATTTAAAATATCATGGCAATTCCATAAAGTCATTCTGTATAAACCAAAAGGTAATTTAACTGTAAAAGCAAAAGAGTTTAGAAAATAAGTTCAGAAAACTATTCAGAGCACAAATTTTAATTACCAATAGAGAATTAGATCAGGGATGTGTGTGCTTTCCGCTTTAGTTGGTATTTGATACATAACCAGCAGAAGGTGATGTCAAACAGTTTGAGTTAACAATTTGCTTGAGCCCAATACCAAGAACTTAAGATGGCAGTTAATACAATCAGGACATCAGAGACAAATGTTTTTCTCTATCAAAAGTCTAAAGGCTCAATGAAGGATACCCAGAAGGAATAAAAGTTGTTACACAGTATTAGATCTTGGATTAGATACAATTCTTTCTCTGGTTTATCTTTCTCACTTAGCACATAAGAAAAAAAGTAAGAGTCATAAATAAATTATACAAACAAAGTTCAAATAATTACCGAGCACTTAATTTGTATGAATCGCTGATTATCTAATAAACACTCTACCTAAAAGATTGTTTCAGGCTTCTTTTAATTTGTATTCACAAGACATGGTATCAGTACTCCACCCACTGTACTTTTATTTTTTGAGCATATAATACTTTCCACTGTCTGCAGTGATTTATTACCGTCATGTCAAAATGAAACATAACTTTTTCAAATGGAAAGCTTAGCAAATAATCAAGAACTGTCCACTTTTTGTGAGAATCCATTTGTTTCTGAAACTCCTTCTTCACAGGACAATAGCTGTTCATCAGGGTAGGTCTTCCACGGAATAGCAATTTTACTATATTATCTTTCAGTACTCAACCTCTTTGGGCTCTAATATACAGATGCCTTCTCTTTTAAAACACAGAACACATGTAAGTACTTAACTGAAGTGTCTGATCTCTAATAGAATAACAAAATAAAATTTGATAATTTGAATCTTTTGATTCAATGCATTGAATTTAATCACTGAATCCCAGGGATTATTGAATTTATTTAATTGTTCAAATTAAAGGTTTATCAGTCAAACATACCAGAAAGATCCTTATTTCTTTTAGCTCTGCATGTCAGTTAGACTGTAGACCATAAGCCATTACACATGCATGTGTCTTTTTTTTTCCTTTTTTTAAAATATAAATTTATTTATTTTAATTTAATTACTTTACAATATTGTATTGGTTTTGCCATACATCAACATGAATCTGCCACAGGTATACACGTGTTCCCCATCCTGAACCCCCCTCCCTCCTCCCTCCCCATACCATCCCTCTGGTATTTATGTGTGTGTTTGTGTGTACATAAAATTAAGTTTGGACTTCATCAGAGGTGATTCTAAGACAAGGCTTTGAAGGTGAGTGATTTATTGAAGACAGCATTCCAGAAAGAATTAATAAAGTAGAGTGGGAGTCAGGGAGGTGAGGAAAATAAGCCAATAAAAGGTATATTGATGAGTGGATGACTAATGGGTTCATTTTGGGCTCCACAGAGCTGGGGGCTTAAGAGGTGGCTCAGAACATGACTCAGTCACTCTAAAAAGAGATGCAAAATCCAGGATGCTTATCTACCAATTCAATTCTATCATAAGTAGAGAGCTGCTTGCAAGGGCATTAGCTGTCCAGCATTCTTTGTCTGACCTTCAAGCAGTCCAGAGAAAATCTTCAGGTAGAGGAACAAGCATTTGCTGTAAGAAGACATAGTAGCAAAGGGTACCCAGACTAGAGAGGTGCTGACAGTATGTATTAGAATTTACATGTATAATTATATACACAGATTTTAACATCTAACCAATATGGAAATTTAACTCCAAAGGACAGTTAAAGATACTGTAAAAAGAAGAAAAAAAAAGAGTTGCTTTAATATTAAAGCAAAATTAATATAAAATATCATCACCCTGTGAATGCAATGATTTAATTATGTTTGAAAATATGAGGTTTTATATTAATTTAATAAAAATATCTGGTTGAAAAGGAGTCCTTGACTAAGAAGAGAACCAGGGTAGAGTTCAATAAGTGATGAAATAAGAAACCAGCCTTCATGGTAAGTGATTGTTGTTGATCAGTTATTCAGTCATGTGGAACTCTTTGCAACCCCATAAACTGCCTCACACTGGGCCTCCCGGTACTTTACAATCTTCTGGAGTTTACTCAAACTCATGCCAATGAGTCAGTGATGGCATCCAACCATCCCGTCCTCTGTCATCCACTTCTCCTGCCTTCAATCTTTCCCAGCATCAGGGTCTTTTCTAATGAGTCAGCCCTTCGCATCAGGTGGCCAAACTATTGGAGCTTCAGCTTCAGCATCAGTCCTTCCAATGAATATTCAGGGTTGATTTCCCTTAGGATTGACTAGTTTGATCTCCTTGCAGTCCAAGGGAGTCTTAAGAGTCTTCTCCAACACCACATTTTGAAAGCATCAATTATTTGGTGCTCAGTCTTCTTTATGGTCCAGCTTTCATGTCCATATATGCTTATAGGAAAAAACATAGCCTTGACTAGACGGACCTTTGCCAGCAAAGTAATGTCTCTGCTTTTTTATACACTGTCTAGGGTTGTCATAGCTTTTCTTCTAAGAAGAAAGCATCTTTTAATTTCATGGATGCAGTCACCATCCACAGTGATTGTGGAGCCCAAGAAAATAAAGTCTGTCGCTGTTTCCATTGTTTCCTCATCGTTTTGCCATGAAGTGATGGGGCCAGATGCCATGATCTTACTTTTTTGAATGTTGAGGTTTGCTTTTTTTTTAATATTAATAGGGATTTTTTTGAAATTGCATACAAGTGTCTTTTTTTTATTTTTTAAAATATAAATGTATTTATTTTAATTGGAGGTTAATTACTTTACAATATTGTATTGGTTTTGCCATACATCAACATGAATCTGCCACAAGTATACACATGTTCCCCATCCTGAACTCCCCTCCCTCCTCCCTCCCTGTACCATGAGTTTTAAGCTTGCTTTTTCACTCTCCTCTTTCACCTTCATCAAGGGGTTCTTTAGTTCCTCTTGCTTTTCTGCTATTACAGTGGTATTATCTGCATATCTGAGCATATTGATACTCTCCTGGCAATCTTGAGTCCAGCTTTTAATTAATCTAGCCCAGCATTTCACATGGTGTACTCTGTATAAAGGTTAAATAATCAAGGTAATGTTATACAATCCTGACGTACATATTTCTCAATTTTGAACCAGTTCATTATTCCATGTCCAGTTCTAACTGCTGCTTCTTGACCTGCAAACAGGTGTCTCAGGAGACTGGTAGGGTGGTCTGGTATTCCCATCTCTATAAGAATTCTCCATAGCTTGTAGAAACAGTGTCAGACTTTATTTTGGGGGGCTCCAAAATCACTGCAGATGGTGATTGCAGCCATGAAATTAAAAGACGCTTACTCTTTGGAAGAAAAGTTATGACCAACCTAGATAGTATATTCAAGAGCAGAGACATTACTTTGCCGACTAAGGTCTGTCTAGTCAAGACTATGGTTTTTCCTGGGGTCATGTATGAATGTGAGAGTTGGACTGTGAAGAAGGCTGAGCGCTGAAGAATTGATGCTTTTGAACTGTGGTGTTGGAGAAGACTCTTGAGGGTCCCTTGGACTGCAAGGAAACCCAACCAATCCATTCTGAAGGAGATCAATCCTGGGGTTTCTTTGGAAGGAATGATGCTAAAGCTGAAGCTCCAGTACTTTGGCCACCTCATGCAAAGAGTTGACTCATTGGAAAAGACTCTGATGCTGGGAGGGATTGGGGGCAGGAGGAGAAGGGGACGACCAAGGATGAGATGGCTGGATGGCATCACGGACTCGATGGACGTGAGTCTGAGTGAACTCCAGGAGATGGTGATGGAGAGGGAGGCCTGGCGTGCTGCGATTCATGGGGTCGTAAAGAGTCGGACACGACTGAGTGACTGAACTGAACTGAACTGTGTCCTCACAATCAAAGGCTTTAGCATAGTCAATGAAGCAGAAGTAGATGTTTTTTCTAGAATTCTTTGCTTTTTCCATTATCCAATGGATATTGACAAAACCAAATAGAAATGTAGAAATCATAAGCTGATAGAAACAGTCCAACTGCCAAATTAATTAAATACTCTGAGATAGTTACAAAAGACTAAATCTTTATTTTATATATTTTGAAGAAATATTTATCTTACTTCATCATCTAAGGATATGTCATTACATGCCGTTCTTTTACTATTTTCTCTGAGTCAATGAAAAATATATTTAATACATCCATAATATTCTTATTTTGAAATTATATGGACACCTTAAGTGATTTCTAGTTGTCACTCTGCAATAGAACTCCCTGACTATATGAGAGCTTCCACATAATATATCTTAGAATAGTCTTCCATAGTTAAAAACACACACACACACACACACACACACAAAAACCAGAATCACTTGGCTTAAAATATGCATTTCTAGCACTCTCTTCCATTTTCTTTCTGTGAAAATAAAATAATCAGAAGAATCTACTGGTGGAACTTGGGATATTTGCACACAGCGGTGGATTTCTCTGAGTCTCGGGATGAGAGTGAGATAAAGCCTTTTAGACTCACTGGAACTGAGAAAAACAAAACAAAACAGAAGTCTCACCACAGAAAAGGCAGCAAAGGAAGCTTGTTTCTGCCCAGAGAAGGGAGCTAGGGAAAAAAAAAAAACCTTAAACTGCATTTGTTCTTTGTTCAGTGGCTAAACGAGTCCAACTCTTTGCGAACTCATGGACTGAAGCATGCCAGTCTCCTATAGATTTAGGCAAAAATAAATAAACAAATAGAATTTACAGATAGATGGTAGTTCTATATTTAATACTTTAAGCAAACTCAGTATACTGTTCTCCATAATGTCTGTCCCAATTTACCTTCCCGTTAACAGAGAATGAGGGTTCCCTTTTCTCCACATCTTCACCAAGTTATTTCTTGGTTAATGGTCAATGGTTAATGATACAGAGCACCTTTTTTGTGTGTACCTATTGGCAGTTTGTATGTCTTCTAAATAGACATTTAGAAAAATGTCTATCCAGTTCTTATGCCCATTTTTTACTTGGATGTGTTTTTCAACAGGTTTTTCTGTGAGATCAACTTGGTATAGCCATAGATTTAGCAAAGATAGCCTAGAATTCAAGAACTACCTTATCTCAAAAACCTCCATCTTCCATTGAAATTCTGTTAAAAACCGAGGATAAGTTTAACATCTTAAATATGTGTCCCTTCACTGAAACTGCAGTATTATGATCAAATCATTTCATTTATAATTGAAGCCCTACAAGCTTCAATTATTTTAGTGGGTTGTTTGTTGACTAAGGAACAAATATTTCATTAGGAAAAGACAGATAAATATTGGCCCAGACTATCAAAAATAGATTTTTCTTGGACAATTACTGACATAAGGACTTGAATTTGTTTGATCTATTGTTATTTTATGACTACGGGTATCTTTTCAATATCATTATTCATTAGTTATATTTCAATACCCTTTTAATGGTCTACAAGTTATTGTTATGGTCCACTTGAAAATTATTTATTGATCTTTTCAAAGGGAATTGCCTAATTACATGATATTCTTTGATTCAAACCAGAAAGTATATTCATTTTGACAATAATTTAAAAATGCTAACCAAACTAAACTTTTCATACATTAAAAAGATATCTTGAAGCTATTTATTCTTCTAAAGTTATTTACAAGATGATATCTAAAGGTAAATAATTTTATGTCTAAATTAATTATATTTTTAATACTAATTTTGCTTTTGCCATTGTATCATGTATATATTTTATATCTTGAGGGTATACCTTTTCAAATTACTAGCAGGGATTTTAAAATAGATCTTTATTTCTATGCTTTAGAAAGAGCAATTGCTCTTGTCTATTAAATGGTAATCTCTCATAATAGGATCAATTACAAATAAACATATTAAATCTCTACTATCAAGATTTCAGATTGAAAAAACTTTATATTGAATTATTAATATTAACGGGTGTGCTGACATACATACATGCATATATATTAGTGTGGAGGTTAAAATACTTGATGCAGTTAAAAGCAATTCATTTATATTAAACTACACCTAAAATAAATTTCTTTATTTTTCAGACAATAGTAGTATTTCATATTATCAATGCACAGTGAAATAAAACCCAAGAACATTAAATAATCTGTAACATTTTGTGTATAGCACAGGCATCCATTTCTATTTTGGTGCCCACATTAATATAAATCAATGATAAACTATATTATTTTAAAATACATGGTTCGAACCTTTTGAAAATCCTTCTAAACTCAAAGATTCCATTTTACTAAACTTTATATCTCACAAAGATCATGTTTACAGTTTTCAACCTCAATAGTAAAGTTTTTATACTATTTTCCTAATCCTTCAAAGTACTGGAACTACCTTTCAAATTCTGGTTTCTAAAACTGCACATTAAAAGTTTTAAGGTCAAAATGAGGGAAGAGAATAGAGAAGCCTTTCTTATGAAGAGAGTGGGGTGCATGGTTTGGCTTATTTTTAAAGGTCTGACCATCCCCGACCTCTGACTTTGTACACTCCCTCTAAAATAGTTCAATAAATAAATACATAAATAAATAAAGTATGCATGAAAATATTTCCATATATATACAACTCATATATATGTGTATATGCAGATAGATATAAATATGTGTGACTTTTTATTACCAGGAACTTTCATATTGTAATATTCTAGACACTATGCATACAACATTTCATTTCTAAGCATAAACTATTAATTTTTAATGCTATCTCTGTACAGAGATGAGGGCTTCTCTGGTGGCTCAAATAGTAAGGAATCTGCCTGCAATGCAGGAGACCTGGGTTTTATATAGAGATGAGTAAACTACACTGCTCTCATATAGAATAATATTCTGGATTCTTCCTGTGTCCATTATCCATTAAAGTTTGCCAGGCAATCATGTTACCACTTTTAAGTAAACTGAAAACAAAGACTTCTAAAATGCTTAATTTATTTAAAAATATAATCAGGAGACAAGTCATTGTCTGGTCATTGCTAACCAATGTCATTACTCTGTGACTAAAATAGTCTGTAGTTATATATATAATTTTATGTTATCTGTACATCTGTGCATGCTATGGTGCTTCAGTCATGTCTAGCTCTTTGCCACCATGTGGACTATAGCCCACTGGGCTCCTCTGTCCAGAAGATTCTCCACGCAAGAATACTGGAGTGGGTTGTCAGTGCCTTCCTCTAGGGGATCTTTCCTACCTAAGGATAGAACACATGTCTCTTTATGTCTTCTGCATTGCAGGCCAGTTCACTGTACACAAAACTTATCCCATTGATATTGATCCTCATAAACAATTCTTCCTACGTTTGTGTGTGTGTGTGTATTGTGGTGCTCAGTCATATCTGACTCTTTGCAACCCCATGGACTGTGGCCTGCCAGACTCCTCTGTCCCTGGATATTTTCTAGGCAAGAATGCTGGGTGAGTTGCCATTTCCTACTCCAGAGGATGTTGCCAACCTGGGGATCAAATACACATTTCCTGTTTCTCTTGCATTGGAAAGTGATTTCTTTGCTACAGTGACATGCAGCCATAACATAATTACCTAAATAAACTTTGTGTCCTATAGCACTTCAGTAATGAATGGATCAAAACCTGGTGACCATGTCTTTTTTGTATATGAATTACTGAAGTGCCAAGAACTGATTCATACTCTGCACATAATTGGTTTCATCCAAGTGTAAAGCAAAAAATCTGCAGTCAGACAAATGTGATAGTAGTTGGGTGATGCCCAACATGCTGTTTGATAAAAGAGTTTCGCCAACAGCTCACACTGCTTTTTCTCAGTGTCTGATATTTGTCATAACATTCACAGCTATTTTTTACAAGCTTTAGAGCAAGTGCAATATAGTTTTCTCCCTAAACCACGATGCAACTTTCCTTGATGCTTCAGTATTTATGTTTTATTCTTTGCATTTAAATATATAATTTATTAATTTTAAACCTGCAAGTGTTATTTTGTGCTTATTCTGTATAAAACTACAATTGCTTTCTTAGCAGCAAAAAATGCTGGTTTGAAAATTATATGCAATTTTAATGGTTTCCTTTCACTACTTACATGGCTGCCAAGAAAAGATGCTGGGGTCTGCAGCAAATGGATATCCAGCTCCACAGGATTTTTACCTATGTGTTCATAATCAAGTCTATGCTCACATGATTTTAATATTTAAGGTGACCTGGCAACTTGTTAGATCCAGAAACTCCATTATTTTAGTAGACACTGAACTTCAGTTAACCATTTTCCCTTTATATCATTCTTCTTATCACTGGTTTTATGCCATAGTGAAACACTGTGAGTCCTAGTGAGTCTTTGTGAGTTGGAATTATATTACAACACAATAATAACAATTTTATAAACTCAAAAAATATAAACATTAATGAAAATTGTACTAGTCTAAGAGCAATTAAATAGTGTACCTATTTTAGGACATGGGCAACATTTCAGGGTGTGATATATTGGCTATCTATGAAAATTATTATGTTAGACTTCAAATGACTGAAACATATATAAAATAAGAATTATTCAGTGCCATCAGCCTCTAAAAATTGAAAACCTTGTTCCTATCAGAACACAAAGCACTAAGGGCCACCTGCAGTCCACAGACAAAATTTTGAGATCATACAGGGTATAAGCTGATTTCAACGGTGTATTAGAATTCTATGATGATTCAGATTCTTTTCCATTAGAGGTGATTTTAAGATTTCAAATATAATTCCCCGCTTTTACTGTTGTTGTTTAGTTGCTAACTTGCGTCCCACTCTTTTGGGACCCCATGGATGGTAGCCTGCCACGGTTTTCTGCCCATGGAATTTTCCAGGCAAGAATACTGGAAATTACCAGGATCGAACCCATGTACCCTATGACTCCTGTATTGGCAAGCGACTTTACCACTGAGCCACCAGGGAAGCCCATGATTGCTTATGCTATGCAGTAAAGCCTTGCTGTTTATATATTTTACATATAATGGTGTGCATGTGTTAATCCCACACTCCTAATTTATCCCTATCTACTCTTTCCCTCTTGGGTTTCTCTGATGCTTCAGGGGAATATGCCTGCAATGCAGGAGACACAGGAGACATGAGTCCAATCCCTGGGTTGGGAAGATCCCCTGGAGAAGGAATGGCAGCCCACTCTAGTATTCTTGGCAGAAAAATCCTGTGGACAGAAAAGCCTGAAAGGCTACAGTTCATGGGGTCATGAAGAGCTGGACAAAACTAAACACAAGTACAATTTTGATGATGACCATACATTTGTTTTCCATACCTCTAAGTCTGTTTCTGTTTTGTAAATAAGCTTATTTCAATAAACTTTTTTTTTCCTTTCAAGAAAGAAAGTCTCTGCTGATACCACCACATCATTTAAGTGGAAAGAGGTTAGAAACTTTACAGCAGATAAATATTTAAATTATTTATAGACTATATGTATATATGTGAAGGGGAATATTAACATTCATCTATTTATTTTTACCATTACCACCAGTGAAGGAGTGTGCATCTTACTTTAGACACAGCTAGGAATAATACTGGAGAAAGCAATGGCACCCCACTCCAGTACTCTTGCCTGGAAAATCCTATGGACAGAGGAGCCTGGTAGGCTGTGGTCCATGGGGTCACTAAGAGTTGGATAGACTGAGAGACTTCACTTTCACTTTTCACTTCCATGCATTGGAGAAGGAAATGGCAACCCACTCCAGTGTTCTTGCCTGGAGAATCCCAGGGACGGGGGAGCCTGGTGGGCTGCCATTTATGGGTTCACACAGAGTCAGACACAACTAAAGTGACTTAGCAGTAGCAGCAGCAGCAGCAGTAGCAGGGATAGTACAAACAGTCTCTGAAATGGCACTAATAAATCCAAGATAACTCTACATTAAGATATAAACTGTCCAGAAATAAACCCATGCACTTATAGGTGCCTTATTTTTGACAAAGGAGGAACAAATTTACAGTGGGGTAAAGACAGCCTATTCAATAAATGGTGCTGGGAAAACTGGACAGCTACATGTAAAATAATGAAATTAGAACACTTTCTAACACCATACACAAAGGTAAACTCAAAATGAATTAAAGACCTAAATATAAGACTAGAAACTATAAAACTCTTATAGGAAAACACAGGCAGAACACTCGATGACATAAATCAAAGCAAGATCCTCTATGACCAATCTCCTAAAGTAATGGAAATAAAAACAAAAGTAAACAAGTGGGACCTGATCAAACTTAAAACCTTTGCACAACAAAGGAAACTATAAGCAAGGTGAAAAGACAACCCTCAGAATGGGAGAAAATATGAGCAAGTGAGAAATATCAATAACAGCAGACATGCAGATGACACCACGCTTATGGCAGAAAGTGAAGAAAACTAAAGAGCCTCTTGATGAAAGTAAAAGAGGAGAATGAAAAAGTTGGCTTAAAGCTCAACATTCAGAAAATGAAGATCATGGCATCTGGTCCCATCACTTCATGGAAAATAGATGGGGAAACAGTGGAAACAGTGGCTGACTTTATTTTTTTGGACTTCAAAATCAGAGCAGATGGTGACTGCTGCCATGAAATTAAAAGACAGTTACTCCTTGGAAGGAAAGTTATGACCAATCTAGACAGCATATTCAAAAGCAGAGACATTACTTTGCCAACAAAGGTCAGTCTAGTCAAGGCTATGGTTTTTCCAGTAGTCAAGTATGGATGTGAGAGTTGGACTATAAAGAAAGCTGAGCACCGAAGATTTGATGCTTTTGAACTGTGGTGTTGAAGAAGACTCTTGGGAGTCTCTTGGACTGCAAGGAGATCCAACCAGTTCATCCTAAAGGAAATCAGTCCTGAGTGTTCATTGGAAGGACTGATGTTGAAGCTGAGACTCCAATATTTTGGCCACCTGATGTGAAAGCTGACCCATTTGAAAAGACCCTGATGTTGGGAGGCAGGAGAAGGGGGCAGCAGAGGATGAGATGGTTAGATGGCATCACTGACTCAATGGACTTGAATTTGGATAAACTCCGGGAGTTGGTGATGGATAGGGAGGCCTGGCGTGCTCTCGTTCATGGGGTCGCAAAGTGTCAGACATGATTGAATGACTGAACTGAGCTCAATAAAAAGTGAAACAACTGACAAAGGATTAATTTCCAAAATTAACAAGCAGCTCATCCAATGCAATGCCAGAAAAAGAAACAACCCAATCAAAAAGTGGGGAAAAGACCTAAATAGACATTTCTCCAAAGACGACATACAGATGGCTAATAAACACATGAAAAGATGTTCAACATTGCCCATTATTAGAGAAATGCAAATCAAAACCACAATGCGATATCACCTCACACCAGTCAGAATGGCTATCATCAAAAAATCTACAAACAATAAATGCTGGAGAGGGTGTGGAGGAAAGGGAATGCACTTGCACTCTTGGTGGGAATGTAAATTGATAGAGCCACTATGGAAGATGGTATGGAGATTCCTTAAAAAAATAGAAATAAAACCACCATATGACACAGCAATCCCACTCCTAGGCTTATACCCTGAGGAAACCAAAACTGAAAAAGACACATGTATCCCATTGTTCACTAGCACTACTTACAATAGCTGGAACATGGAAGAAATCTAGATGCCCATTGACAGATGAATGGATAAAGGAGTTGTGGTACATATACACAATGGAATATCACTCAGCCATTAAAAGGATCACATTTGAGTCCATTCTAATGAGATGGAAAAACTTAGAAACTATATTCACTCTAACACATATATATGGAATCTAGAAAAATGGTACTGAAGAATTTATTTACAGGGCAGCAATTGAAAAACAGACATAGAGAATAGACTTATGGACATGGGGAGAGGGGAGGAGAGGGTGGGATGTATGCAGGAGAGTAACATGGAAACTTACATTCAGTTCAATTCAGTTGTTCAGTCGTGTCCGACTCTTTGCGACCCCATGAATCGCGGCACACCAAGCCTCCCTGTCCATCACCAACTCCCATAGTTCACTCAGACTCACGGCCATTGAGTCAGCAATGCCATCCAGCCATCTCATCCTCTGTCATCCCCTTCTCCTCCTGCCCCCAATCCCTCCCAGCATCAGAGTCTTTTCCAATGAGTCAACTCTTCGCATGAGGTGACCAAAATACTGGAGTTTCAGCTTTAGCATCATTCCTTCCAAAGAAATCCCAGGGCTGATCTCCTTCAGAATGGACTGGTTGGATCTCCTTGCAGTCCAAGGGACTCTCAAGAGTCTTCTCCAACACCACAGTTCAAACGCATCAATTCTTCGGTGCTCAGCCTTCTTCACATTCCAACTCTCACATCCATACATGACCACAGGAAAAACCATAGCCTTGACTAAACGGAACTTAGTCTGCAAAGTAATGTCTCTGCTTTTGAATATACTATCTAGATTGGTCATAACTTTTCTTCCAAGAAGTAAGTGTCTTTTAATTTCATGGCTATAATCACCATCTGCAGTGATTTTGGAGCCCAAAAAATAAAGTCTGACACTATTTCCACAGTTTCCTCATCTATTTCCCATGAAGTGATGGGACCAGATGCCATGATCTTTGTTTTCTGAATGTTGAGCTTTAAGCCAACTTTTTCACTCTCCACTTTCACTTTCATCAAGAGACTTTTTAGTTCCTCTTCACTTTCTGCCATACATTACCATATGTAAAACAGATAGCCAATGAAAATTTGCTGTATGGCTCAGGAAACTCAAAAAGGGGCTCTTATCAATCTAGAGGAGTGGGATGGGGAGAGACTTGAGGGAGATTCAAAAGGGAGGTGATATTCGTCTACCTATGGCTGATTCATGTTGAGCCTTGACAGAAAACAACAAAATTCTGTAAAGTAATTATCCTTCAATAAAAAAATAAATTAAAAAGAAATAACAAATTTGTAACCTGGTGGGCACATAAGTAATCAATGTATATAGTGCTGCCACAGTGTGCATTACAACAAAGACAACAAACAGAAAACTTGGATTATCATTAAAAGATACTTAACATGATTGTTTAACCAGATGGTAAATTTATGTATGAAATGACTAACGTTGGTTATCCGTTACATGCCATAATTTCATTCCTTACATGAAATTATGAATTCATATAAAATTAGAAAAGACTCTGATGCTAGAAGGGATTAGGGGCAGGAGGAGAAGGGGACGACAGAGGATCAGTTGGCTGGATGGCATCACTGCCTCGATGGACGTGAGTCTGATTGAACTCCGCAAGTTGGTGATGGGCAGGGAGGCCTGGCCTGCTGCGATTCATGGGGTTGCAAAGAGTCGTACACCACTGAGTGACTGAACTGACTGAACTGATGAAATTATGAAATTATGCTTATAATTTCATTCATAATTTCATATCCTCAGACTATAAAGTTCTAGTATTTGAAAACAATTAGACCTGTATATTTAGAAGAGTTGGTTGTGCTTCTAAACTTGTCTTCTCTTAGTTGCAATCTGACTTGCCATGTATCATGTTCTGGAAAGCCTGTGATTATGAACAAACCTTAAGTGGAAATTAAATCCCTAAATACTTGCACTGGCACTTTTTAATCTGTTTGTAAAATCTTGTCTTCAGTTTAGTTCAGTTCAGTCACTCAGTCGTGTCCGACTCTTTGCGACCCCATGAATCGCAGAACGCCAGGCCTCCCTGTCCATCACCAACTCCCAGAGTTCACTCAGACTCACGTCCATCGAGTCAGTGAATCTTGTCTTATCAATACATTAAAAAAATCCTAGTTAATAAATTTACAAATCTCACCGCAAATTTTACCAGGATAATTATTTCAGGGAACAAACAAACAAAACAAAATATTATAATTCATTGATTTATTTACTATCAATATTACATATATATAAATTAAAAATAATTCTTCAGCAATGTCTTTCTTATAATATCAAACATCACCAAATAGTTTGCATGTTTTATTTACATAAAGGCTTTAAATGTTTTCATTTTCAAGTGTGAAAAATTCAATTTTAGAGAAAGCTAAGTCTTTTTTTCATTGGACATTGGGCAAATATTACTGTGGTTTCAATTATTTTTAAATTAATTATTCTGCATAAATATTGGACATATTTTTCTTACAACAACGTTGAAAAATAGTGTGCATGCCCAAATAAACACACACACACACACACACACACACACACACACATATGTACATGAACGCAGACACAGAAAAAACACAAAAAAACTTAAATTGTCTGGCTTCAATGGTCTTTTGTGATGGCTTACAATCAGCCTATCGACACAGGAGATATTATTATTGCAATTACACATAAAAAATATTTCTCTCTTTAATTGTTGTATTTCTTCCTTGGGTAACCAAATAAAAATTATATAATTGGAAACAGATCACTTTAAATATTGACATTAAAATGCTTATTTCCTCCTCCTAATGATAGCATTTTATGGTGTTTAAGAAATGGCCTTTAAAAATATCCTCATATCATTACAAAGTTTAAATCGTTCACACTTTACAATCACAGTTTTTCCATAGGGCTAGTATCTTTTAATCATTTTTAATAAAAAGAGAATATGTCATTTAATAACTATTGTTTAATTGGTGTATAATAAATCCTCAGGCAGTACTATAGGTTTTGGACCTTTGCTTTTTTCACTATTTCTCCTCATACATTTAAATCCTTCCAGGCTAACTTTATTATTGACTAACATTTGTGTATTCAAAAGTTTGTTGTTGTTGTTTAGTAGCTAAGTCATGTTCAACTCTTTTGTGACTTCATTGACTAAAGCTTCCTACATGGCTCAGACAGTTAAGAATCTTCCCACAATCCTGGAGACCCAAATTTGATCCCTGGTTTGGGAAGATCCTATGGAGAAGTGAATGACTTCCTACTCCGGTGTTCTTGCCTGGAATATTTCATGGACAGAGAAGCCTGGACATGACTGAGAGAATAATATTTTACTTTTTGGACTGCAGCCTGCGAAGCTCCTCTGTTCATGGGATTCTCCAGGCAAGAATACCAGAGTAGGCTGCTATTTTTCTCCAGAGGATCTTCCTGAACCAGAAATCAAACTTGCATTTCCTACATTAGCAGACTTCTTTACCACTGAGCCACCTGGGAAGCAATTGTGTGTTCTAACCTATGTTCAGTGATGTTTGCCTATGTTCAGCAATGTTTTTTAACTCCAATGTAAACTGTAATGAATAAGTAAAAAATAAATGTGTTTTGCAATGAAGTTGGCTTTATTAAATTATACTTACTGGATGTTGTATAGCATAACATTAGTGCATTCCCTAATTACATTGTGCCTGTTAATGCTTCCTATCATAAGGTAACAGCTAAAGAATAAAATATTTGTGACTTTCGATATGATATTTAGATATTTAGAGTTATAGCAAAACTCTTTAAATCCTATGTGGAAGGAACTGATAAAAGCCCCTCTGCTAGCTTCTGGTAACCAAGATTCTTGTAGATGGAGATGTTTCTGTGTCTCTTCACATGGACTTCTCCTAATGTCTGTGTGTAGGTACAAAATTTACCCTTTTTGTAAGGACCCAATCAGACATGACTGAGCATATATGCATAGGTTATATGGTCATAATGGATTAGGGTTCACCCTAATGACCTCATCATTTTTTTTTCCAAATAAGGTCACATTCACAAGTACTTCAACATTTTTAGGGGAAGTTAAGTATTAGTTGCTCAGTCATTTCTGACTCTTGCCAGCCCTATGGACAACAGCCCGCCAGGCTCCTCAGTCAATGGGATTCTCCAGGCAAGAATCCTGGGAGTAGGTTGCTAATTCTTTCTCCAGTGGATCTTCCTGACCCATAGTCAAACTCAGGTCCCCCGCACTGCAGGCAGATTCTTTACCTTCTGAGCCACCAGGGAAGCCCCATTTTCCAGGGAACACAACTCACTTAATAACACCCAGAAATCAAAAATATGTGTGGTATGCACAAATCTCCTTCAGTTAAAGGCTTGTGTGTAACCAAACACTTTGCTAGAGGAATCAGACAGTAATAAGACTCTGATGGTATTGAGAACCGTAGAACATAAAAGTATCTAACAGGTTGACATTAAGAAGTGTGTGGTATAATCTGAGCACACGACTCAGATTGACAGATTTTGCAAGTTCCAATTTATGGGTATTCAAAAGTAGGACCAGAGGTTTGGAAAGAGCAAAAGCTGACTAGAGAATATGAATTCCTAAAATCAGCAAACAAAAGCTTCCTTTGAAGACAAACTTGTTTCTTGAAGTGATATCGTTAGGAATACAATCTAAGTTTGACAGGAAAAAGACAACCAGAGAAAGAAGAGAGATGGAACAGATAAAATGTAGGAGAGCAAATCAAAGGAGGAGAAAAACAAGAAGTTCTAAGATGTATTTGTTTTTTTACTATCTCTTAAAACAATTGAAAAGGAAACTCTGAGTCCCTGAAGCTAGGAAAGCAATTCTGTTCTCCAATTCCTGTTGAAAGTGCAAAATAATTCATATCACCCAAACACAGAAAGAGGTTGCAATTGAATTTTTTCATATAAGTTTTGTAAAAAAAGAAGCCCAGAAGCAAAATAAGGTTCCTATAGACAGTGAGCTCTGATAGCAAAAATCTGCCCGCAAAACAGAAGAAAGCTGGAAACTCCCAAAGCAAACAAGTACACTGGACTTAGTTAAATAGGCAAGGGAACCCTTTATTTAAAGCTGTTGAAATAGTGGAAAGAGATCCAAACAGTCTGAACTCAACTTCATGGAATCATGGAGCCTGAGGATTTTTAAAAGTTTTAGTTGGGAAATCTTAAGACATTTATGTGTGCTAATTGACCTTACCCAAGGGAAAAGTAAACTTCTCTGTCTTTCATGACAGAGGTAGTTTTACAACTTGGAGAAAGGTGCCCACTGAAATTAAGCTGCTATCCTCCCATAGAAATTGGATGATGATAAGATATTTTCAAAAGGCATGGCTCCCAGGTCCTTGAGAAAAACAGCCTGAGTGGTAAAACTGGCAAGAGAACTTTACAAAGATTTTATCCTTCAAAGGAGCAGCAAACAATTTACATTTTTACGTTCTCTGATGTGAGCGCTCTAAAAACAGAGAGGGCAAGAACCACGGTGGACAAAGTTCATCAGGATTCCGTAGGGGGTAGGGTGTCATGGGCCTGGAGGAGAGAAGAAGCTTGTCTAAAGTTTAAGCTAAATGTTAAGGCCCCTACTTGATCCATATGTAATACTATACAGAGATTAGCTATCACTGCTGCTGTAACAGGAGTGGGAGTTGCTGACCAACCTAGGTTTCCTGCTCATGATGTAGCAGCAGTGACCCACCTCCAAGCCCCCTGGTCACCTCCAGAGGGTCATTTCGTCCCTAGGGACTGTCACTCCAACAGCTCTGATGACTCTGACTTGAGAGTCTCTCTGATACCTCCTCTCACAGGATATGGACCCTGAGCCCTAAACTACATTCAGCCAGATTTCCTTCTCATTCTCCACCACACTCCCTCTCCCACTCACTATGTGTCTGCACACACATTGCCCCCTTGAAGTCTCCCCTGGACTTCTGTCCTGGCCTTCTCCATATATTTCCTTGGCCTAAGGGTTTCTCTATCAAGATTACTGATTTTACCACATCACCTGAAGCCTGGGGTTCCAGCCATATCAGTTGGCCCTGGAGCTGGGTGTATGTGGGCCCTACTCACATTGCCCAGGTTCCGCATGCAGACTTAGCTCTTCTTGCCTCCCTCTGCTCCCGGAACTGGATGATGATAAGATATTTTCCTTGATCATATTTCAAAAGGCAGGGCTTCCAGGTCCTTGCAAAAGACAGCCTGAGTGGTAAAATTGGCAAGAGAATTTTCATGTGGACCTTCATTTGCAGTCATATATATATATATATATATACACAAGACATTTTAATAAACTGTGGAAAATTCTGAAAGAGATGGGAATACCAGACCACCAAACCTGCCTCTTGAGAAATCTGTATGCAGGTCAGGAACCAACAGTTAGAGCTGGACATGGAACAACAGACTGGTTCCAAATAGGAAAAGGAGCATGTCAAGGCTGTATATTGTCACCTGGCTTATTTTACTTATATGCAGAGTACATCATGAGAAATGCTGGACTGGAAGAAACAGATGCTGGAATCAAGATTGCCGGGAGAAATAACAATAACTTCAGATATGCAGATGACACCACCCTTATGGCAGAAAGTGAAGAGGAGCTAAAAAGCCTCTTGATGAAAGTGAAAGAGGAGAGCGAAAAAGTTGGCTTAAAGCTCAACATCCAGAAAACGAAGATCATGGCATCCGGTCCCATCACTTCATGGGAAATGGATGGAAAAAGAGTGGAAACAGTGTCAGACTTTATTTGAGGGGGCTCCAAAATCACTGAAGATGGTGATTGCAGCCATGGAATTAAAAGACGCTTACTCGTTGGAAGAAAAGTTATGACCAACCTAGATAGCATATTCAAAAGCAGAGACATTACTTTGCTGACTAAGGTCCATCTAATCAAGGCTATGGTTTTTCCTGTGGACATGTATGGATGTGAGAGTTGGACTGTGAAGAAGGCTGAGCGCCGAAGAATTGATGCTTTTGAACTGTGGTGTTGGGGAAGACTCTGGAGCGTCCCTTGGACTGCAAGGATAGCCAACCTGTCCATTCTGAAGATCAGCCCTGGGATTTCTTTGGAATTAATGATGCTAAAGCTGAAACTCCAGTACTTTGGTCACCTCATGTGAAGAGTTGACTCATTGGAAAAGACTCTGATTCTGGGACGGATTGAAGGCAGGAGGAGTTGGGGACGACAGAGGATGAGATGGCTGGATGCCATCACTGACTCGATGGATGTGAGTGTGAGTGAACTCCGGGAGTTGGTGATTGATAGGGAGGCCTGGCATGCTGTGATTTATGGGGTTGCAATGAGTCGGACATGACTGAGCGACTGAACTGAACTGAACTGTGTATATATATTGTACCATCAGACCAAGGTGGGCAGTTGTTCAAGAGACCAAGACCAGAAAACAATTGATTTCCCAGAAAGGGAAGGTAAAAGTTTGAGGATTAATGGAAAAATCCTCTTCCAAATGGCAACAATAAATCTGTCTTGGAACACTCATGGGTGTGGAGAGGAGAGCAAAAGTGAGTTAACACACCTAGGAAAATGGAAGGCAGCTGAAAATATAGCATCAACTTCAGAAAAATTCAAAAGTGAAGTGATTTCAGAGCAGGAAGATTTGAAAAGTGACCAAGAAACCAAGATACAACTATGCATAAAGGAACAACTGATAGATTATAGAAGAAAAGTTTAAAAGTGTTTCTCTGAAGCAAATAGAAGAACATTTAGGTCAAAATCCAACAAATGCTGCTCCACTCCCATTGCCAAGGCTCCAGCTTCAATCCATGGTCAGAGAACTAATATCCCATGAACCAAATGGTGTGACCAAAATAAATAAATTAATTAATTAAAGTAATAGTATCTAGAGGGTAATAAGGTATAGAGTGGATGCATAGAGATTAAATTTCCAACACTTAGAAAAAAGCACTTTGTTTTGCTGATTTATCTTTGGATTGATCTAAGCATTTTACACATCTTTAAAACAAAATTTTCAAAAAATTAATTAGAAATTAAGCTCTAATATCATTTATGATTATCAATTAAAAATAAGTGAGATTTAGCAAACAATATCTAAAGGCATTTTAAAATAATAAATGTATCATATATATTATATCCAACTTTACTTATTTTAAAACTGTAGTTGTGACTCAACCATTAATATAAATGTCATCTCCATAAATAAGGCATGTGACAAAAGTCAGAATTATTCATGTTTAAAATTGCTCCAAAAATTGGACATATATATTTCTCAAAGTATGAGAATCTATTTGACAAGGAACTGTAGTGATCTTTAGCCACCTGATATGAAAAACTGACTCATTGCAAAAGACCTTGATGCTGGAAAAGATTGAAGGCAGGAGGAAAAGGGGACAACAGAGGATGAGATGGTTGAATGGCATCACTGACTCCATGGACATTAGTTTGAGCAAGTTTTGGGAGTTGGTGATGGACAGGGAATCCTGGTGTGCTGCAGCCCTTGGAGTCGCAAAGAGTCGGACACAACTGAGCGACTGAACTGAACTGAACTGATAGTGATATTCCCATTAAATTCTAGAGCAAGAAAAAATGTCCCATACTTCTTTTACTATTCAATTTTGCAGTCTGTTAGACTAGAACGCACAGGTAGGAAACAATTAAACAAACATAAACACTGTAAAATAAGAGGTAAACAAATATAAACTAACAGTTGATATGACTATGTATGTAAAAAAATCCATGAGAATCAACCAAACTAATGACATATTAGGAATAAATTTAGTGAATAGATGTTTAGAAAATCAGGACATAAAGTCAGTAACCGGTATATATACGGGGAAACATGGTTTGATATTATATTAGAAGAGGACACCAACTTATGATGCAGACATAAAAATCAAACATGTAGGTGTTAACTTTGTGTGGAATATAAAATTGTGAATATAGAAAATTAAATATGTATTGATCACTTGACCCAACAACGCCATTTTTAGAAACCTAGAGGGACTACCAGACCACCTGACCTGCCTCTTGAGAAACGTATATGCAGGTTAGGAAGCAACAGTTAGAACTGGACATGGAACAACAGACTGGTTCCAAATAGGAAAAGGAGTACATAAAAGATGTATATTGTCACCCTGCTTATTTAACTTAGATGCAGAGTACATCGCGAGAAACGCTGGGCTGGAAGAAGCACAAGCTGGAATCAAGCTTGCCAGGAGAAATATCAATAACCTCAGGTATGCAGATGACACCACCCTTATGGCAGAAAGTGAAGAGGAACTAAAGAGCCTCTTGATGAAAGTGAAAGTGGAGAGTGAAAAAGTTGGCTTAAAGCTCAACATTCAGAAAATGAAGATCATGGCATCTGGTCCCATCACTTCATGGGAAATAGATGGGGAAACTGTGGAAACAGTGTCAGACTTTATTTTTTGGGCTCCAAAATCACTGCAGATGGTGACTGCAGCCATGAAATTAAGACACTTACTCCTTGGAAGGAAAGTTATGACCAAACTAGATAGCATATTCAGAAGCAGAGACATTACTTTGCCAACAAAGGTCCGTCTAGTCAAGGCTATGGTTTTTCCAGTAGTCAAGTATGGATGTGAGAGTTGGACTGTGAAGAAAGCTGAGCACCAAAGAATTGATGCTTTTGAACTGTGGTGTTGGAGAAGACTCTTGAGAGTCCCTTGGACTGCAAGGAGATACAACCAGTCCATTCTGAAGGAGATCAGCCCTGGGATTTCTTTGGAAGGACTGATGCTGAAGTTGAAACTCCAGTACTTTGGCCACCTCATGCGAAGAGTTGACTCATTGGAAAAGACTCTGATGCTGGGAGGGATTGGGGGCAGGAGAAGAAGGGGGCAACAGAGGATGAGATGGCTGGATGGCATCACTGACTGGATGGATGTAAGTCTGAGTGAACTCCGGGAGTTAGTGATGGACAGGGAGGCCTGGTGTGCTGCGATTCATGGGGTCGCAAAGAGTCGGACATGACTGAGCGACTGAACTGAACTGAACTGAACCTAAATACACATTGGCAAAAGTGAAAAAAAAAAGATGTATGTGCAAGGTTCTTTAATATAATATTGGTAATAGTAATATACTTTAAACAACTTGAATATCCACTAAGAGGAGAATGATTCAATTGCTCTGGGATATCCACACAATAGGCAAAATACACCTATAAAATAAAATGAAGATTATCTGTACTTCTTATACATTCATGATAAATTAAGTTTAAAAGTGTAAAATTCAATATGTGTATGATGATACTCTATATATAAAAAATTCAAATCTAAAATGTAAATTAAGGGACTTTGCTGGTGGTACAGTGGTTAAGACTCTTCATTGTCACTGCAAAGGGCCCAGGTTGAATCTATGGTCAGGGAATTAAGATCCAACAGACCAAATGGTGGGGCACATTAAAAAAAAAAAAAGGTAAAGTAATAGTATATAGGGTGTAATATTGTATAGAGTGGAAGCAAAGAGGTTAAACTTAAGATACTCAAAGAATAATAAAAACTCTGTTTGCCTGATTTGTCTTTGGATTGATCTAAGTATTTTATACACATCTAAAATAAAATTAATTTTCAAAAAACATCTCAAATTGTGAACTTTATGAAATAATTAATAATCTATTCTAAGAATAAGATGCTGTTGTTAATCCAGATGGCAATAAAGTACAAAAATAAACATTTTGGTGACTTAGAAATACAGCAATTTGACAATATATGCCGAATGATGTATAGCCTATGAAACAAACCAAAATGCTAATAAACTGTTTTTTAGTGACTATCTTGTTGCAGGTTTTGTCTGCACTGTAATGTTTAAACTGTAATATAAATATTGTGAAATAAATAAAATGAGTAAATATAGTGAAATCTAAGCTTTCTTTTTAATTTCATGAGAGAAAGGTGATACTGGTGTAAAATTAAATGTATTAAGTAAAAACTTGTACCATAAATTAGAATTAGAATTACAAGTATGAGCTTATTATACTTTTCATGTTTTACAACCATAATTCTTATTTCTGTCCTTGGGAAATGCTCATTATTATCCAGATTGTAGTGTCTAGACTTCCCAGAGACGATTGACTGTCCAGGACTCAGAAGACAATTACTGGAGAGCCAAAAAATATTATGTCATTTAAGAAATCAAGAAAGCATTAAAAGACTGCTGGGTCATGTCAAAAGAACTTAGGTATCATAAAAGGAAGTTCAGTTCGGTTCCATTCAGTCGCTCAGTCATGTCCAACTCTTTGAGACCCCAGGAACTGCAACATGCCAGTCCTCTCATTCCATCACCAACTCCCAGAGTTCACTCAAACTCACGTCGATCGACTCCGTGATGCCATCCAGCCATTTATCCATAGGCAAAAGATGGAAAAATGCATATCACGATGAATAATAAATGCATTTGATTAAGACATATCAAATATATTTAAGTCCATTGCTGACATAAAGACCAAAAGAAAAAGAAAAAAGAAAAACAATGCAAAACAAGCCTCATTGCTTAATTTTGCAGGAAGCTAAAGAATCAATTTTTAAAATACAAATATCACATATAGGCCATAAATTAAACACATGTCCTATTTTCCTACATGAATAATACTTTAGGGTGACCAAGTAGTTAATGATATTTGCTTTCTACAAAGTTATTTCAGATAATAATGAAGATAAGATAAATAATTAGAATATTGCCAGTGAAAATCACCTAATTATACAGATTTTAGGCATCTTTCAACAACAAAGAGAAAATAAGGGAAATAATTAGTGAATTAAAAGAGAAGAGAAAAAAAAAAGGATAGAACTGAGAAAGGGAAGAGGGGAGGGAAGAAGGAAAAAGAGGAAGAAAGAAGCAGAATATTATCTAAGGAGCAGTCCTGCTAAGCTAGGACTTTGTCCTACTAAGCCAGAATGTGATAATATCACATCAAATTTGCAGAAATTGCAGAATGCAATGTTTTTTCTGCAAAAACATTGAATGGCACAGTGGAAATGAGATTAGCAAAATGCAAACTGTGGGAAAGTCTGGAGGACAATCAATTCAATTTTGTTAATGAATACATTTCAAGGAAAATTGTGAAATGGAATTTACAGTTAAAAGAGAGTAAGGAGATCAGTAAAGTGACTATAGAGCTTGGATCTTGTTTTTATTCTGATTCAAACAGGTAACTGTAAAAAATGTTTTTATGACAATTTGGGAAATTTTATCACTGATATGTCTTGGAGAAGACTCTTGAGAGTCCCTTGAACTGAAGGAAGATCCAACCAGTCAATCTTAAAGGAAATCAGTCCTGAATATTCTTTGGAAGGACTGATGCTGAAGCTGAGACTCCAATACTTTGGCCACCTGATGCTAAGAACTGACTCAATGGAAAAGACCCTGGTGGTGGCAAAGATTGAAGACAGGAGAAGGGGCCTACAGAGGATGAGATGGTTGGATGTTATCACAGACTCCTTGGACATGAGTTTCAGTAAGCTCTGGGAGTTGGTATGGACAATGAAGCCTGGGGTTCTGGGGTCCATGAGGTCACAAAGAGACAGACACAACTGAGCAACTGAACTGAAACTGAAACACTGATATTTAGTCATTTTTATAAATACTGTCAATTATTTATGTGTGATAATATGTGTTTGTAATGGAGGGAAGGAATCTTTTATCTCTGCAAGATAAGTACAAATATATTTACAAAAAATATAGGTTGATATTTGGAATTCCTTAAATTAATCCAGAAGTGAAATGGAGTATTGGGTATATTATAGATGAAGTAATATTCCCATCATCTGATAGTTGTTGAAGTCAGCTGGTGAGTAAATGGATATCCATTACATTAATATTTATAATTTTTTAAATATTTGAAATTCTTTTTAACACAATGTTAAGAATGTTTTTCCAGAATTGTAACAACATTTTAATTTTGAAAGCAAGATTCAATTGTCTGATTTAGGAAAAAAAATGTCATTAATTTAAAATAATTGCTGATGAACTATGGACGGAGATTCATGACATTGTACAGGAGACAGGGATCAAGACCATCCCCATGGAAAAGAAATGCAAAAAAGCAAAATGGCTGTCTGAGGAGGCCATACCAATAGCTGTGAAAAGAAGAGAAGCAAAAATGCCTAGGAGAAAAGGAAAGATATAAGCATCTGAATACAGAGTTACAAAGAATAGCAGGGAGAGATAAGAAAGCCTTCCTCAGCAATCAATGCAAAGAAATAGAGGAAAACAACAGAATGGGAAAGACTAGAGATCTCTTCAAGAAAATTAGAGATACCAAGGGACTATTTCATGCAAAGATGGGCTCGATAAAGGACAGAAATGGCATGGACCTAACGGAAGCAGAAGATATTAAGGAGAGGTGGCAAGAATACACAGAAGAACTGTACAAAAGAGATCTTCATGACCCAGATAATCACGATAGTATGCTCACTCACCTAGAGTCAGAAATCCTGGAATGTGAAGTCAAGTGGGCCTTAGAAAGCATCACTACAAACAAAGCTAGTGGAGGTGATGGCATTCCAGTTGAGCTATTTCAAATCCTGAAAGATGATGCTGTGAAAGTGCTGCACTGAATATACCAGCAAGTTTGGAAAACTCAGCAGTGGCCGCAGAACTGGAAAAGATCAGTTTTCATTCCAATCCCAAAGGAAGGCAATGCCAAAGAATGCTCACACTACTGCACGATTGCATTCATCTCACATGCTAGTAAAGTAATGCTCAAAATTCTGCAAGCCAGGCTTCAGCAATACATGAACCGTGAACTTCCAGATGTTCAAACTGGTTTTAGAATAGGCAGAGGAATCAGATATCAAACTGCCAACATCTGCTGGATCATGGAGAAAACAAGAGAGTTCCAGAAAAAAACATCTATTTCTGCTTTATTGACTATGCCAAAGCCTTTGACTGTGTGGATCACAATAAACTGTGGAAAATTCTGAAAGAGATGGGAATACCAGACCATCTAACCTGACTCTTGAGAAACCTATATGCAGGTTAGGAAGCAACAGTTAGAACTGGACATGGAACAACAGACTGGTTACAAATAGGAAAAGGAGTACGTAAAGGATGTATATTGTCACCCTGCTTATTTAACTTATATGTAGATTAAGTACATCATGAGAAACGCTGGACTGCAAGAAGCACAAGCTGGAATCAAGATTGCAAGAAGAAATATCAATAACCTCAGATATGCACATGACACCACCCTTATGGCAGAAAGTGAAAAGGAACTAAAGAGCCTCTTGATGAAAGTGAAAGTGGAGAGTGAAAAAGTTGGCTTAAAGTTCAACATTCAGGAAACGAAGATCATAGCATCTGGTCCCATCACCTCATGGGAAATAGATGGAGAAACAGGGGAAATAGATGGGGAAACAGTGGAAACAGTGTCAGACTTTATTTTTGGGGGCTCCAAAATCACTGCAGATGGTGATTGCAGCCATGAAATTAAAAGATGCTTACTCTTTGGAAGGAAAGTTATGACCAATCAAGATAGCATATTGAAAAGCAGAGACATTACTTTGCTAACAAAGTCCATCTAGTCAAGGCTATGGTTTTTCCAGCGGCCATGTATGGATGTGAGAGTTGGACTGTGAAGAAAGCTGAGCACCGAAGAATTGATGCTTTTGAACTGTGGTGTTGGAGAAGACTCTTGAGAGTCCCTTGGACTGCAAGTACTTCCAACCAGTCCATCCCAAAAGAGATCAGTTCTGCTTATTGGAAGGACTAATGCTAAAACTGAAACTCCAATACTTTTGCCAGCTCATGCGAAGAGTTGACTCATTGGAAAAGACCCTGATGCTGGGAGGGGTTGGGGGCAGGAGGAGAAGGGGATGATGATGACAGAGGATCAGATGGCTGGATGGCATCATGGACTTGATGGACATAAGTTTGTGTCAACTCCAGGAAATGGTGATGGGCAGGGAGACCTGGCATGCTGCGATTCATCGGATCGCAGAGTCGGACACGACTTAGCCTCTGAACTGAACTTAACTGAACTGAATAGACACAAAGGGAGAAATAAGAGAATGTCTTTGGAACACCAGATGTGTTCTAACCATGAAAGTGCATGTGTCACCATAGTTTTTATGTACACTTTGGTCATGAGATTGTTGCAACTTAATTCTACAATGCCAAAACTGAAGTGCTGAAAATTTGTAAACCAAATCGATTACAAATCACAATGATTTGAAGATTATCTTGGGGCAAAGCATGACATCTACATAGATGTTGATCCTTTGTTAATGAATGATGGGTTTATCCTATATTTGAAGTGCTTGTGTATTTAAAAATTTGCATATCTCATTGCTAAATATATGTAGATATCTGTTTGCATTTTGTTCACTGGGTAATAATTAAGTATCAGGGTGTCAGGGAAGAAGAAATGTTCCTCTAGCCTTTTAAGTTCTCCTGACTGGCCTAAGAACAAAATTGATACATGACAGATTAACAGCAGAAAATCAAGTAAAAGTTTAATAACATGTGTACATGTGAGAGACTCAGGAACATTGAGTAAGTCACCAAAATGACTGAAACTTTCCCCTTAAACACCATTTTCAAATATAAATAAGAAAGTTTGTGCAGGGTAATGGTTTGGGGCTTCAAAGGTGAGAAAGGGGAGGACAAGATGGCAGAGGAGTAGGTGAACATGGAGTACATCTCTCTCCATGGATCCATCAGGAATACACCTTCAGACACAGAAGTGCATAGAGAACACCAGCTGAGAGCAGACAGGTGTACCTGACCAGTGGAAAAGCATATATAGAACCAGGCAAAATTTGGTAGAATGAAGGAACTAGGGGGAAAAACTGAAGTGTTAGTAGGACTGGATATGTCCTCAGTGGGTGGGGGAAACTGAAGTAGGGGTCTGCTCCCCACATTGGGGCAATTGTCTGAGTCAGAGGAGAAACATTTAAGGCTGAGAGTGAAAAGGCTGATCTGTGGCAGCCTAAATGGAATGAGAATCAGACAGCCCTTGCCGCAGCCATACATCCCCCAGACAGGAATACTGGACCCCTGGAAGGCACAGCAGCTGGGAGCTGGACTTTAGGGATTATGGAACAATCCCAGGGCGAGGGCTGCTGCTGACTGCAGAGAGAGGGATTGAAGGGATGTGAGGGATGAGATCGTGGTGGGAAATGCCAGTGAAGGCAGCCATGGAAGGAAGATAATATTGCTGAGTCACCTGTAGGGGGTGAAACCATTACCATAAACTCTCCCCACACACCAGCATTGGCAGCTGAACAATAGAGAGGCTGGCCCATCAAATGCCTGATGCACTGAACTACAGAGTAGGACCTCACCCAGGGTGCCCCTTTAAGTGCCTAATGCACTGATCTACAGATTAAGACCCAGCCATGAGGGCCCCTCTATGCACCTGACATGCAGAACAACAGAGACAGACCCCAGGCAAGGGAGCCCTCTAAGTGTCTGAATGGGCAGAGCTATAGAGCTATGGAGAAAGACTGGCCAAAGAGGCCTTCTGATTTCCAGCTATAAGGTGGTGGTTTAGTTAGTTACTAAGTCATGTCTGACTCTTGCAATCCCATGGACTATGGCCTACCAGACTTCTCTGTCCATGGGATTCTCCAGGCAAGGATACTGGAGCAGGTTGCTATTTTCTTCTCCAGGAGATATTCCAGACCCAGGAACTGAACCCAGGTCTCCTGCATTGCAAGCAGATTCTTTACCGACTGAGCTACAAAGGAAGAGTCAGCTACAAGAGGCTCAAAAAAGGACTCTGCTAGGGTCATAACTCCTGAGGCAGAGGCAGTCCGTGTCCCTGCACACTTGGCACCACAAGAGTCCCCACAAACCAACAAGCTGGGCCATCATCAGGCTCAACTCTCACTGGAGCAGAGCTGCCACAAGCAAAAAAGTCTTGTATCTATGCAGACAGGGTCGCTTCAGTCGTGTCTGACTCTTTGTGACCCTGTAGACTGTGACCTGCCAGGCATCTCTGTCAGGGAAGTGTGGGTTCTCCAGGCAAGAACACTGGAGCCTATTGGCCAATACAGGTTGCCATACCCCTCTAGAGCACTGTATTTCCTGCTTCCCTAGACACCAGCTCCCCTGAGTACCTGGTGCTGCCAGAACCCCCGTGATCCAAGCAGCTGCACCACCTCCACACATGGCCCTCACAGGGGCAAACCCAAGTCCTCCAGGGCAGCCTCAGGAGTAAACCCCAGTGGACCACCCACATGTAGAGGTGGAAATAAAACCATAATTGAAACCCAAGTGCAGTGTGGCTAACGAAGAAGGCCTAAAACCTTCCCACAAGCTGTACAAGCCGCAGATTAAATCCACATGATCAACTAGGCAGACTCTGTGTCTATGGAATATATAAAAAGGTCACTGAGAGCTCCCACAAAAGAAAACAACTAGTTCTGCTAGCTGTGGACATGGGAGACAAGAACACACAGGAGTAGGGTCAGATTAGAGTCTGAGCTGCCGCCACCGCAGGTCTAGAGAACAGCACAGTGTTGGAGGGCTTCCTAGAGAGATGAGGTGGACTGTGACTCCCAGCGAGGGAAAAGACTCTGACAGCAGTGACTCAGGAAAAACATGTATTATTCTTTTTTAATATAAATTTATTTATTTTAATTGGTGGTTAATTACTTTACAATATTGTATTGGTTTTGCCATACATCAACATGAATCTGCCACAGGTATACACGTGTTCCCCATAGTGAAACCCCCTCCCTCCCCCCTCCCTGTACCATCCCTCTATTATTCTTATGTTCAGGCTTGTTTTGTAGATTCTTTTCGATTTTTTTACCTTTTATTCCCACTCTGTTGTAGTTGTCAATTTTATTGGCACTATGAAATCCAATTAAGTTTTTGAGCTTCTTTTTTTTTTTACTCTATAACATTTTTTATTGTTATAAACCTCTGCCTCTACATTGAGCTTTTACAGGTCTGTGGAATTAGCCTGTTTCTTTTTTTTTTCTCTTTTTTGATTTTCATTTTTAATTTTTTTAACCTATTATTATTTTTTTCTAATTTATTCCTTTGTTTTTCCTACTATTCTTTTCCCCTTGCAGTTAATGTTTAATGTATATAAATCTTCTTTATCTACCTCTATTTAACTTTGCATATTTATTCTTTCTTTTCTTTCTCTCCTTCCCTCTCAAAATATTTGTTATTTTTATTTTCATTGATTTATTCTCCTCTTGGCACTTTGCTTTAGTTTTGTTTCCAGTTCCTGCTTTCATTAGTTTCATTCTGGGAGATACAATTTTTGTTTTCCTTTGTTTGCCAGGTCAATCTATTGTACTTTATTTTTGTTGGACTGTTTTGATTTTGCTTATGGGCGTATATGCGTATTTATTTTTTTTTAAACCTCTACCTCTACGTTGGGCTTTTGAAGTTCTGAGTAGTTTTCTTTTCTTTTTTTTTTTTTTTTCTCTTTTTGCAATTTTTATTTTTAATCTTTTAAAACCTATTATTTTTTCTACATTTAATGCTTTGTTTGCTTTTCCTACTGTTTTTCCCCCCTTGCAGTTAATCTTTAATGTATATAGATCTTCTTCATCGACCTCTATTTAACTTTGCATATCTATTCTTTCTTTCTTTTCTTTCTTTCCTTTCCTCTCAACATATTTGTTAGTTTTATTATCATTGCTTTATTTCCCACTCAACACCTTGCTTTAGTTTTATTTTTCAGTTTGTGCTTTAGTTAGTTTTGTTCATGACTGGTAAATATGATTTTCAATTCCCTTTGTTCACTGGGTCAATCTATTGTACTTTATTTTTGTTGGACCATTTTTACTTTGCTCATGGATGTATATGCATGTGTGTATATTCCATTACTTTAATTATCATTTGAGTGATTTTGTAATTGTCATTTGTCTGGAGTTCATCTTTGGTTTCTCCTTTTTGGATATTTGTTTTAATCTCACTCAATGTCATAACAAACCACTTGTAGAATCTTTTTCCCTGACCAGAGATCAAGCCCTGAGCCTTTGGAGTGTGGTCACTGACTCCAAGGCCCTAGACTACCAGAGAACTAACCCTAGAGAGTATCAAATAGTGAGAACTCACCCAAAGGAAACCACTTGAATACAAGACCTACCATCACCCAACCACCAGTAGCACCCTGTGCAGGACACCTCATCGAAACAACAACAACAACAACAACAAACAATCATCAGCAGACAATATTACCATCTCACTCAGCTTTGCCCATCAGAGGAAAAACAAACAAACAAAACTCAGCACAAATCTCACTCAGTAAGAAGCTTACACAAACCACTGGACTAACCTTAGAAGAGCAGAAACCAAAAGGAAGAAAGAATTCAACCTTCTTCAAGGAAAGGATTCAGCTTTCCTTGAAGCCTGGGAAAAGGAGACCTCTAACACAATAAGTTAAACACACACACACACACACACACACACACACACACACAGCGAAGAGGTAGAGAAATACTGCACAAATGAAGGAACAAGCTAGAACACAGAAGTCCAAATAAAATGAAGAGGAAATAGGCAAACTACCTGGAAAAGAATTCAGAATATTGATAATAAAGATGATCAAAAACCTTGAAAACAAAATGGAGAAAATGCAAGAATCAATTTTTAAAAATGACATAGAAGAATTAAAGAATAAACATATAGAGACAAACAACACAATTACTGAAATTTAAAATACTCTAGAAGGAATCAATAGCAGAATATATGAAGCAGAAGAATGAATTAGTGAGCTGGAAGATAAAATGGTGGAAATAACTTCTGAAGAGCAGACTAAAGTAAAATGAAAAGAATTGAGGATAGTCTCAGAGACCTCTAGGGCAATACCAATCACACCAACATTAGAATTATAGGAGTCCTAGAAGAAGAAGAAAAAAAGAAAGCATATGAGGATTTTTTTAAAGATATTATAGTTGAAAATTTCCCCAACATGGAAAAGGAAATAGTTAACCAAGTCCAAGAGGCACAAAGAGTTCCATACAGGATAAATCCAAGGATAAACACGCCAAGACACATACTAATCAAACTAACAGAGACTATAAACACAAAGAAAGACTATTAAAAGCAGCAAGGGAGAAGCAACAAGTAACATACAAGGGAAAGCCCATACACTTAACAGCTGATCTTTCAGCAGAAACTCTGCAGGCCAGAAGGGAATCTACAATAAAGACAAATGTATTCAGCAAGAACCTCATTCAAAATTGATGGAGAAATAAAAAGATTTTCAGACAAGCAAAAGTTAAGTACCACCAAACCAGCTTTACAACAAATGTTAAAGGTACTTATATGGTCAAGAAATAGAAGAAGAAGAAGAAAAAAAAAACCTACAAAATTAACCCCTCAAAATTAAGAAATGACAATAGGAACATATATATCAATAATTACTTTAAATGTAAATTGATTAAATGCTGCAACCAAAACCCATAGACTGGTTGAATGGATACAAAAACAAGACCCATATATACGCTGTCTACAAGAGACCCATTTCAGACATAAAGACACATATAGACTGAAGGATGGAAAAATATAATCCATGCAAATGGGAAGCAAAAGAATGCTTGAATAGCAATTCTCATATCAGACAAATTACACCTTAAAATAAAGAAGATTACAAAAGATAAGGAAGGACACTACATAGTGATCAGGAATCAATCCAAGAGAAAGCTATAATTGTAAATATATATTCGCCCAACATTGGATCATAGAAAAAAACAAGAAAGTTCCAGGAAAAGAACAAAACAAACAAGCAACAACAACAACAAAAAAAACTACTTTTACTTTATTGACTACACCAAAGCCTTTATTCGTGTGAATCACAACAAACTGTGGAAAATTCTTCAAGAGATGGGAATACCAGAACACCTGAACTGCTTCCTGAGAAATCTGAATGAAGGTCAAGAAGCAACAGTTAGAACTGGACATGGAACAATACACTGGTTCCAAATCAGGAAAGGAGTACATCAAGGCTGTAAATAGTCACCCTGCTTATTTAACTTATATGCAAAATACATCATGTGAAATGCCAGGCTGGATGAAGCACAAGCTGGAATCAAGACTGATGAGAGATATATCAATGACCTCAGATTCACAGATGATACAACCCTTATGGCAGAAAGAGAAGAAGAACTAAAGAGCCTCTTGATGAAAGTGAAAGAGGAGAGTGAAAAAGTTAGGTTAAAACTTAACATTCAGAAGACTAAGATCATGGCATCTGGTCCCATCACTTCATGACAAATAGATGGGGAAATAATGGAAACAGTGACAAACTTTATTTTGGGGGCTCCAAAATCACTGCAGATGGTGACTTCAGCCATGAAATTAAAAGACACTTGCACCTTGGAAGGAAAGCTATGACCAACTTGGACAGCATATTAAAAATCAGACACATTACTTTACAATAAAAGGTCAGTCTAGTCAAAGCTATGGTTTTCCCAGTAGTCATGTATGGATGTAAGAGTTGGACTATAAAGAAAGCTGAGCACTGAACAACTGATGCTTTTAAACTGTGGTGTCAGAGAAGACTCTTGAAAGTCCCTTGGACTGCAAGGAGATCCAACTTGTCAATCCTTAAAGAAATCAGTCCTGAATATTCATTGGAAGGAATGATGCTGAAGCTGAAACACCAATACTTTGGCCATCTTATGCAAATCACTGACTCATTGGAAAAGCCTGATGCTGGGATAGATTGAAGGCAGGAGGAGAAGGGGAAGACAGAGAATGAGATGATTGGATGGCATCACCAATGTGATGGACATGACTTTGAGTAGGCTCTGGGAGTCGGTGATGGACAGGGAAATCTGATGTGATGCAGTCCATAGGGACACAAAGAGTCAGACATGACTGAGTGACTGAACTGAACTGAACTGAACTGAATGACTACTGAGCTGCTGATGAAACACTCAACACTATATCTGTGTCCAGGGAGCTCTGAAAAGCTCTGATATAGTCCAAGAAATCTAAAATATCACACACACATATGTAGAGCTCTGTGCATGTCCAAAATTATCTTAAATATTTATAATCTACCATTTCTGGCTGATCATAAGGCTTTGCTCAAACAGGAAGAGAAAGCTAAGGCGGAGTTTTACAGTGCCCACAGAAGATTGGAGGTGAACTTCCATGTAAACAAAGATCTCCTGGAGTAGGAATTGGCAACCAAACCAGTATTCTTGCCTGGAAAATCCCATGGACAGAAGAGCTTAGCAGTCTACAGTCCATGGAGTCGCAAAACAGTTGGACACAACTTAGTGACTAAACAAACAAATATACAAAGTCCCCTCAGACAATTGTAAATCTGAGTTTGATTTATAGATTTGTGGAAAATCTTTTGATACTGATAATTTTAAGTATTGTTATCGCTTTTATGGAGTGTTGGATATTCAAATGTTCTTACTCTACTATTTGCAGTAGCATCATTCATTTCCTTCCCTTTTAAAAACAAAACTATTCTGTTACTGGTCTTTCTGACAATCTGACCCCATATAGACAGTTTTCAATACAATGCCCACACAGTTTCTCATCTTTGATCTCACTTCTTTTTCAAACTTCACTAAAATGTTTCTCCAAGTGGTGCTCTTAAAATGATTTTTTCTACCAAATAAGAATTCAATATCTGGGTTTGATTCTTTTTTTTTTTTTTTTTTTGCTATTAGTAACAAAGAGCAGTTATCAGTTCAAAAATAAAGTCACTGGGAAAAGTTCAGGCACCGGACCCTTTGTAAAGGATGGGAATCTGGGGTTTGTTACAACCTTAATCAGAAGTCTGATTTAAGAAATGAGGCAGATAATTAAATCATTTTCTTTGTTCACCTAAAATCAAGTTACCATTGGAGTCAAACTTTGAAAGAAATTGTCTTAGCTCCTGTAGAATAGATGATGGTGAAGCCTGGCACTGAAACATGAAATGCCATTTTTGAAAGGCACTGGATAGTTTAAGGAGAATGACAACCTAGGAGCCTTGTATTCCTGGCTGAATACATACCAAAGCCCAGGGCCTTTCTTGGACAGTTCAAAAAGAATGTGTTAGTTGCAGCCACAGGCTTGAAATACCCAAAAACAAAACATCAATTTTAATCAAAGGGTTAAGAAAAAGAACATTTGAAGGCAGAGCCTTATAGGAAAGTTATGTGAAAATGAAAGCAAATAAGAGATTCTTATAATAATCTTGGGGGTATGGAAATAAAGGCTGCTCTGAATGCTCAACCTTCACTATACTATTTGTGACAATCAAAGTCTCTCTACTGTCTCTTTAAGGAGCCTGTTCCAAAACTGTCCCTTAATGAAAGCACCACTATGCCATTGAAAGGGGGAGTTCTCTTTCTTTTGCTCTGTCTGTCTCAATGATCTACAGGTGCCTAAATAATAAAGAATCATCCTGGCAATGCATGAGATGCAAGAGATGCAGGTTCAATCCCTGGGTCTTGAAGATCTCCTGGAGTAGGAAATAACAACCTATTCCAGTATCCTGGCCTGGGAGATCTCACAGGCAGAGGAGCTTGGCTGGTCCATGGGGTGGCAAAGAGTTGGATACAACTGAGAAAAACAATTGGCAGCCTTATTGGATTCTTTAGTAAAAATGTTGGAATATATTATTTATGGGCATCCTGGCACTAATTGCTGGACAGTGTTCCCTAATAAAGCCTAGTAGTAGTAGTTGTTGTTGTCACTCAATTGTGCCCAACTCTTTGAAACCCCATGGACCGCATCATGCCAGGCTTCTGTGTCCTTCACTGTTTGCTCAAACTCATGCCCATTGAGTCAGTGATGCCATCCAAACATCTCATCCTCTGTTGCCCCATTCTCCTACTGCCTTCAGTCTTTCCCAGAATCAAAGTTTTTCCCAATAAGTTGCCTCTTTGCATCAGGTGGCCAAAGTACCAGAGCTTCAGGTACAGCATCAGTCCTAAGGAATATTCAGGGTTGTTTTCCTTTAGGATTGACTGGTTTGATCAGCTTGCTTTTCAAGGCACTCTCAAGGGTCTTCTCAGTACCACACTTTGAAAACTCAGTAGACAGTACTCATTTTGTGAAAATCTTCAGAAATGTTTTGATAAAAGTGACAGTACATTCTAATGGTTTGGAAGTTCAGCAGAGGGCATTGTGTTTGAGTTATACAGTGACATTTCTGGGGATGATAGAGATCAAAACTTGTAAGAAGCAGGAAGGATAGAGCTATCATAGTGTGAATTCAGTATTGTCTAACCAGCATAATTTTTTATGTTAAATAAGACATTTTGCTGTTTTGTTGTTTAGCCTCTAAGTCGTGTCTGACTCTTCGTGACCCCATGAACTGCAGCACACCAGGCTTCTCTGTCCCTCACAGTCTCCTGGACTTCATGTCCATTGAATCACTGATGTCATCCAACTGTCTCATCCTCTGTTGCCCCTTCTTCTTCTGTCTTCAATCTTTCCCAGCATCAGGGTCTTTTTCAATGAGCCAGCTATTTGTGTCAGGTGGCCCAGTATTGGAGCTTCAGCTTCAGCATCAGTCCTTCCAATGAATATTCAGGGTTGATTTCCTTTAAGAGGAACTGGTTTGATTTCCTTGCTCTCCAAGGGACTGTGAAGAGCCTTCTCTATCACCACAGTTCAAACATATCAATTCTTCAGTGCTCTGCCTTCTTTATGGTCCAGCTGTAACATGACCACTGGAAAAGCCATAGCCTTGACTGTGCAGACTTTTGTCAGCAAAGTGACTTCTTTGTTTTTTAATATACTGTCTAGGTTTATCATAGCTTTCTTGCCAAGAAGCAATTGTCTTCTAATTTCATGACTGCAGTCACCATCTGCAGTGATTATAGAGCCCAAGAAGAGGAAATCTTTCACTGCTTCTTTTTCTCTTTCTATTTGCCATGAAATGATGAGATCAGAGGCCATAATCTTAATTTTTTTTAAATTGAGTTTTAATCCAGCTTCTTCACTCTCCTCTTTCACCTTCATCAAGAGGCTCTTTAGTTCCTCTTGCTTTCCACCATTAAGCAGTATTATCTGCATATCTGAGGTTGTTGGTATTTCTCTCAGCAATCTTGGTTCCAGCTTGTAACTCATCCAGTCCAGCATTTCATGTGATGTGCTGTGTGTATAAGTTACATAAACAGAATATCAATAAGCAGCCTTGTTGTACTCCTTTTTCAATTGTGAGCCAGTCAGTTGTTCCATATAAAGTTATAATTTTTGCTTTTTAACCCGCATACAGGTTTCTCAGGAGACATGTAAGATGATCTGGCATTCCCATGTCTTTTAGAGTTTTCCACAGCTGCTATCATCCATACAGGCAATGGCTTCAGCATAGTCAGTGAAGCAGAGGTAGATGTTCTGAAATTCCCTTGCTTTCTCTGTGATCCTGCAAATATTAGCAACAATGTAAAAAATTGGATAGGCTGCTTCCCAAAATTGACTGAATGAATGGAAAAGTGTCTAGACTTGATAGGATTCCAAAAGAAGTTTCTTTATTTAAAGTAGAAGTTTATTCAGCTTTAAAACTCCATTCTCCGAGTTAGTAGATTCAATGTTGCAAGGTATATCTGAGGCAGAATAGCTTACTGTGTGGATCCTGTGCTGAACCCTGAAACAAGATTTGTAAAAAAGAGTCCTCTATTATTTTATTCTAGAGCTATGCCTTCTTTGCAATTAAGTATTCTTCTTTGAGACCTAACTCACAGAGTGCTAACTTAGGTGGATGATGAAATTGAAATAAACGTTAGGAAACAAGTAGCTATGAATTTGAGTTGGCTGTCATGAAGTAGACTATCTTATATGAAAGTAAAAGTGTTAAGCACTCAGTCATGTCCCACTGTTTGTGACTCCATGGACTGTATCCTGCCAGACTCCTCTGTACATGGGATTCTCCAGGCTAGAATATTGGAGTGGATTGCCATGCCCCTCTGCAGGGGATCTTCCTGACCCAGGAATCAGATCTAGGTCTCCTGCATTGGAGGAAGTTTCTTTACCTTCTGAGCCCCGAGGAAACCCCCTATACCCAACCCCCAAATAATATATGGGCATTATGTACAAGTCAAGCATTGGTGGCAGTTTGCCAAATCAAGTACTGGAGATGAGTTGTGGTTTTAGCAACCAGGCATGCTTTTGATCAAATCTCTTAAACATCTAGGGCATTCATTTCATTTATAGCTTGGGATGCTTTTAATATTATGGCTGCAGTCATCATCCACAGAAATTTTAGAGCCTAAGAAAATAAGCCAAATGTATATCTAAATTTGGTGAAAGAAAACATTCCAGTTAGAAAACCATGTAGGTTTATGAATGGAAGGAGAGGAGGAGAAAAAGATCAGAGTGTAGACAGAAATGTAAATATCAAGGTGTATATTCCCCATGAAGACAAACATTGACTTGACTGACTCTTTTGATTCAAACCAAGCTAAATTTGGGGATAAAATGTTGTCAGTTTCATCCAGTACTGACAAATATAAGTGATGTTTCATTGTCATTTTTGTCTGAGCCATCTCATTATTTGTTATTCCTTGGAGCTTGCTGTGTTTTGCTTAGTTTTGAGAGATTGTACAGAAAATATTTACTCCATCATTTCTAAAATGTGCCGATACTGTGACAGGAATGAAAGTGCTATTAAGAAGGCTGTAGCTATGATGGTATTTGAAGTAAAATAAATTAAACTGATGGAAAATGATTAAATGTGCCCATGTGAATGAAACAAATTATTCAGTAGGAAGGATTCTAAAGGACAAGAAATAAATAAAACAGAACACAGAAACTGCTGTATGTCATTGACAACAATCATCAAGACAAATACATGATAAAAAGGAAAATATAAAATAAGAAAAAAATACTATATGGTTAGACATATGTTCTAGACTTTTGCCAAACAAAACAAAACACCAAAAATATTGGCTACCCATTAAAACAATCAAAAAGAGGCATAATACTGCAACTTTGCTCTAGGTCACTCTGGATATATAAAACTTGTACTCTGCATAGTTTTTCTGTGTGTTATTGATAAAGGTAAATACATATGATCTTTACTTGGGTGAATTGATTCACCTCTATGTCTATCATTTTTGACAACAGGTCACCCCTGAGATAGATACAATATGTTTACTATGTTGCACCATCTTTTATGTTTAATATCATCCATTAATTTCCTATATCAGATTTTCATTCTACTTTTCCCATTTTTATGTTTATCATTTTGATATTTTTATAACAATCGGAGTTATTTTATATATATTTTTTCAAGTGTCTGTTTTCAACAGTCTTCAAGCAGCTGACAAATGATATAGCCAGGATTTGAACCCAGGCCACTGAACTTCAGAGTTTACTTCTTCTACCACTGAGCTATGTGGCTATATTAATCTGAAATCTACCAGAGCAGTGTTTTGGTCTTTCTACATAAACAACACTTTGCAAGTATATGTATATATATATATATATATATATATATATATATATATATAGTAATCCATGTTATCTTTCAGCACCCTTTGATGGTGTAGAGGTCATGTCTAAAATACTCTATTTTTTTTTTTTTTAATCATAAGGAAAATAACAGAAGAAAAGCTCCCTAGTTGCTTTTAGGGAAAACAAATTCTCAGAATATTTGTTGTTGTTCAGCTGCTAAGTCATTTCCGACATTTTGTGAACCCATGAACTGTAGCACACTAGGCTTCCCTGTCCATCACTATCTCTCAGAGTTTGCTCAGACCCATGTATATTGATTCAGTGATGTCATCCAAGTATCTCATCCTTTGTTCCCCACTTCTCCACTAGCTCTCCATCTTTCCCAGCAACAGGGTCTTTTCCAATCTTCTTCACATCTCAGACTCTATTTCTTCACTTTTCCTTTCATGTATATTGATTATTTTTTCACATGTTAAATATTTTTTAATAACTTTTATTTTGTACTCAACATTTTTTATTTTCAATGCAGAGTCTTCACTTACCAATGAACAGTGTGGGTGAAGTGCCATTTGCTCATCTGCTGGCATGTGAAAACTTGAGCTTTCCTGTCTCAGAAGGCTATAGTCCATAGGGTCACAAAGAGTTGGACATGACTGAAAAAGTACACACACCTTATTTCCTATTAGAAATTAAATCAGATTTGGTTTGTTCCAGTTAAATAACACATTCGCCCTGAGTAGTGGGAGCTCCTCTAATGGGTACATATGCCAAAGCTTTATTTCTACAATGTACTTACAACATTCCCCATATTTATTTCATATAGCAGAACAGGCTTTAGTATATAAATTATGTCTACTCTTTAACTTTGATGCGCACTTAAATTTAAGCTTCTTATTCTTTGTTTTCTTTAATGCATGTACTTCAATTACCATTTTTGGGAGAAATATTTAAATTTTCCTGAATCATATTATTTTTGGCTAAGTTGCTTCAGTTGTGTAGTTGTGTCCAACTCTTTGTGACCCTATGAACTGTAGCCCACCAGGCTCTTCTCTCCACAGGATTCTGCAGGCAAGAATACTGGAGTGTGTTGCCATTTAATTCTCCAGGGGATCTTCCCAACCCAGGGATCAAACCCAAGTCTCTTATGTCTCCTGCATTGACAGCCGGTGTCTTTACCACTAGCACCACCTAGTAAACCTAGTGTTTTAGAGAACCATGTAAAGGAAAGATTCAGTTAAGGAGGGGATGGGATAATCATATCCTTTAAATGCATATGAATGCACATAATGTATACAAATTAATGCATGCGAATGTCTCATACTGTGATATAAAGCCCAAAATATAAGGAGGGGTCCCCACTCCTGAGACCTGCCTTATGTATAGGAATTTATGATAATTATAAAGATAATGAACCCTATTACTAAGGAAAAACTGAACCCATCTAAACCTGCAGAATTAGAGTGATTTTGGTAAGGTCACTTTTTTTTACTTTCATCTCTTACAATAACTGAGTCATGCTGACCCTCAAATTTGCCTTTAATTTTTAAAGATGTAGTCGTGACTCTCTAGCACAGATCTTTATATGTTCCTTAACATATTCTGTCACCCAGTAGATATTATACATATGATATGTATGTCCTAGTTGCTTTAGAAATGGGTAAATTAAATAGACATTTTTCTGCATTTTCAAGTGTGATTTTACTGAGCATTCACAAAATATTTTAAATCTAATGAGAAAGATAAAAATAGAGATAAATAAAAACTCTAAGTATAGAGACTTCCCTGATGGTCCAGTGGCTAAGACTCCACACTCCGAATGAAAGAGCCCAGAGTTCAATCCCTGGCCAGGGAACTAGATCCCACAGGCTGTGACTAAAGATCCCTGATGCCACAAGGAAGATTGAAGATCCCACATGAAAAAAATTAAAAACAGTGAAGTCAAATATATAAATACACATTTTAAAAGTAAATAAACTCTAGGTATAGAATAGTTCTACTCTGGGAATTTAGAACAACTAAATGGTACAGTACTGGTTCAAAACTGGGAAAGAAGTACATCAAGGCTGTATATAGTCACCCTGATTATTTAACTTATATGAAGAGTACATCATGCAAAATGCCAGTTTGGATGAATCACAAGCTGGAATCAAGACTGCTAGGAAAAGTATCAATAACCTCAGATATGCAAATGATACCACCCTTATGGCAGAAAGTGAAGAGGAACTAAAAAGCTTCTTGATAAAAGTGAAAGAAGAGAGTGAAAAGGCTGGCTTAAAAATCAACATTCAAAAAACTAAGATCATGGCATCCAGTCCCATTAGTTCATGGCAAAAAAAAAAAAAATGGGGAGAAAAGGGAAACAGTGGCTGACTTTATTTTCTTGAGCTACAAAACCACTGCAGATGGTGACTGCAGACATGAAATTAAAAAAGGTGTTTGCTCTTTGGAAGAAAAGCTATGACTGACCTAGAGAGCATATTAAAAATCAGAGACATTACTTTGACAGCAAAGGCCCATCTACTCAAAGCTATGCCTTTTCCAGTCATCATGTATGGATGTGAGAATTGGTCCATAAAGAAAGCTGAGCACCAAAGAACTGATGCTTTTGAACTGTTGTCTTGGAGAAGACTCTTGAGAGTCTCTTGGACTGCAAGGAGATCAAATCAGTCAATCCTAAAGGAAATCAACCCTGAATATTCATTGGAAGGACTGATGCTGAACCTGAAACTCCAATATTTTGGCCACCTGATACAAAGAATGATTCATTGAAAAAGACCCTGATGCTGAAAGATTGAAGGCAGGAGGAGAAGCGGATGACAGAGGATGGGATGGTTTGATGCCATCACAGACTTGATGGACACGAGTTTGAGCAAGCTCTGGGAGTTGGTGATGGACAGGGAAGCCTGGTGTGCTTCAGCCTATGGGGTCGCAAAGAGTCAAACATGAATGAATGTCTGAATGAACTGACATTAGCAACTTAGCAGCAGCAGCATGATTTTTATTTTTAGAGATAATACCCGAGTTTTCTCCTGGTGGATAGGTTGAATATGAATATATGCCAGTACCAAATGACATTACTGTTGGCTCAGTGGAAAAAGAATCCATCTGCAATGCAAGAGACAAGGGTTCAATCCCTGAATCAGGCAGGTCCTCTGGAGAAGGAAATGGCAACCCACTCCTGTATTTTTGCCTGAGAATTCACATGTACAGAGGAACCTGGCAGGCTAAAGTTCATGGGTTCAAAAAAAGTCAGACTGGAGTTAGTGACTAAACCACCATGCTGCTGCAGCCAAGTTGCTTCAGTCGTGTCTGACTGTGTGACCCCATACACGGCAGCCCACCAGGCTCCCCAGTCCCTGGGATTCTCCAGGCAAGAACACTGGAATGGGTTGCCATTTCCTTCTCCAATGCATGAAAGTGAAAAGTGAAAGTGAAGACACTCAGTCGTATCTGACTCTTAGCGACCCCATGCACTGCAGCCTACCAGGCTCCTCCATCCATGGGATTTTCCAGCAAGAGTACTGGAGTGGGTTGCCATTGCCTTCTCCCATAACTAGTGTCAAATTGGACATTCCAAGTTGGTAAAGGGTTGATGACAATGAAAAGTTTGTTTAGCACGCCTTATATTGTATCATTTCTTCCCTTATTCATTTCACATTACATTAGACATAAACAGCTAAAATAGATTCAGTGTTAGTGTACCTAAGATTTGTTAAAAATTGTATAATCTCCCACTGTGTAATTTTTTTGTTTGTTTGTTTTTAACTTTTTATTTTGTTCCGGAGTATAGCTGATTAAGGCTTTTCTGGTGACCAGAGGGTAAAGAAGCCACTTGCAATGCGGGAGGCCTGGGAAGATCCCCTGGAGGAGGGCAGGGCAACACACTCTAGTATTTTTGCCTGAGAATCCCCATGGACAGACGAGTCTGGCAGGCTACAGTCCATGGAGTTGCAGAGTTGGACATGACTGAGCAACTAAGTACACGTAGCTGATAAATGACATTGTGACAGTTTAAGGTGATCTAGAAGACCTCCTAGAACAATCACCTAAAAAAAATAAAATATGTTCTATTAATCATTGGGGATTGGAATGCAAAGGTACATCAAGATGTACCTGGAGTAACAGGCAAGTTTTGTCTTTGAGTACAAAATGAAACAGGGCAAAGGCTAACTGAATTCTGCCAAGAGAATGCAAATACGCTTTTTCAGTAACATAAGAAACAACTTTATATGTGTTAATCACCAAATGGTCAATATCAAAATCAGATTAATTTCATTCTTTGTAGCTGAAGATGGAGAAGCTGTATACAGTCAACATGAACAAGATCTGGAGTCGACTGTGGCTCAGATCATCAGCTTCTCATAGCAAAAGTCAGGTTTAAATGAAAGAAAACTAGGGAAAACACTAGACCAACCAGGTATGACTTAAATCAAATTCTGTTTGAATTCACAGTAAAGATAACAAATAGATTCAAGGGACTAGATCTAGTTAACAGTGTGCCTGAAAAATTATGGACCAAGGTCCCTAACATTGTACAGGAAGTGACAAACAAAACCATCTCAAGGAAAAAGAAAAGCAAAAAGGTGAAGTGGTTACCTGTGGAAGCTTTACAAATAGCAGAAGAATGAAGAGAATTGAAAAGTAGAGGAGAGAAGGAAAGGTACATCTAATTAAATGTAGAGTTTCAAAGAATAGCTAGGAGAGACATGAAGGCCTTCTTCAAGTAACAGTGCTTAATAATAGAAGAAACCAAAAAAAAAAAAAAAAACGAGGGTAGGGGGTAAAATACTAGATATCTCTTCAGGAAAATTGGAAATATCAAAGGAGCATTATGCCCAAAACTGGCACAATACAGGGTAAAAATGGTAAAGACCTAGCAGATGCTGAAGAGATCAAGAGATGGAAAGAATACACAGAAGAACTGTATAAAAAATATCTTAATGAACCAGATTACTATGATGGTGTAGTCAGTCACCTAGAGCCAGACATTCTGGAGTGAGAAGTCAAGTGTGTCTTAAGAAGCACTGCTACTAATAAAGCTAATGGATGCAATGAAATCGCAGCTGCTGCTACTGCTGCTAAGTCACTTCAGTCATGTCTGACTCTGTGCGACCCCATAGACGGCAGCCCACCAGACTCCCCCGTCCCTGGGATTTTCCAGGCAAGAACACTGGAGTGGGTTGCCATTGCCTTTTTTAATGCATGAAAGTGAAGAGTAAAAGTGAAATCACTCAGTCGTGTCTGACTCTTAGCGACCCCATGGACTGCAGCTTACCAGGCTCCTCCGTCCATGGGATTTTCTAGGCAAGATTACTGGAGTGGGTTGCCATTGCCTTCTTTGGAAATTACAGCAGAACTATTTAAATCCCTAAAGGAGGGTGCCATCAAGGTTTTGTATTCATTACGTTAGCAAATCTGGAAGACCCAGCACGGGCCATAGTACTGGAAATGGTCAATCCTTATCCTGATTCCCAAAAAAAGGTAGGACAAAAGAACGTGGTAACCATCAGACAATTGCATACATCACCCATGCTAGTAAGGTCATGCTTAAAATCTTGCATGCTAGCCTTCAGCATTATGCAAACAAAGAGCATCCAGATGTCTAATCTGGGTTTAGAAGAGGAAGAGGAACTAGAGATCAAATTGCCAACATTTGCTGGATTATAGAGAAAGCAAGGGAATTTCAGAAAACAAAAACAAAAACATGTATCTCTGTTTTATCAACTACGTTGAAGCCTTTGTGTGGATCATGACAAACTATGGAAAGCTCTTAGAGAGATCAGACTACTAGACCATCATACCTGCCTCCTGAGAAACCTGTATGCGGGTCAAGAAGCGACAGTTAGAACTCTCTATGGAACAACTGATTGGTTCAAGATTGAGAAATGAGCATGATGGGGCTATCTGCCGTCACTGTGTTTGTTTAATCTGTATGCTGAGCACATCATGAGAAATGCCCCACTGAATGAGCTCAAGTTGGAATCAAGGTAGGCGTGAGAAACATCAACTACCTCAGATATGGAGGGGGCACCATTCTAATGGCAGAAAGTGAAGAGGAACTAAAGAGTCTCTTGATGAGGGTGAAGGAGGAGAGTGAAAGAGTGGACTTAAGACTAAATTAAAAAAAAAAAAAAACAACTAAGATCATGGCATCTGGCCCCATTGCATGGCAAACAGAAGGGAAAATGGTGGAAGCAGTGACAGATTTCCTCTTCTTGGGCTCCAAAATCACAGTGAATGGTGACTGTGGCCAAGAAATTAGAAGCCAATTACTGATTGGCAGGAAAGCAACGACAAACTTTGATAGTGTATTGAAAAGCAGAGATATTACTCTGCTGACAAAGGTCTGTGTACAAAGCTATGGTCCTCCCAGTAGTCAAGTATGGCTGTGAGAACTGGACTGTAAAGAAGGCAAAATGCCAAAGAATTGATGACTCCTGTAAGTCCCTTGGATAGCAAGGAGACCATACCAGTCAATCTTAAGGGATATCAACCCTGAATGTTCACGGAAAGGACTGATGCTGAAGCTGAAGCTCCAGTATTTTGGTTATTTGATGTGAACAGACAACTCATTGGAAAAGTCCCTGATGCTGGGAAAGATCAAGGGCAGAAGGAGAAGAGGATGAGATGGCTGGACAGCATCACTGATGCAATGAACATGAACTTGGGCAAACTCCAGGAGATGGTGAAGGACAGGGAGGCCTGTGTGCTGCAGTCCATGGGGTTGCAAAGAGTCAGAAATGATTGAGTGACTGAGCAACAGCAATATGGCCAATTAATGATGCTGAGACAGTTTCAGATGAACAGCAAAGGGACTCAACCATACCATTTGCGTAGTTTTAAAACACTTTTTAAATGGTGTTCTATGTTCATGTGTGCTTACCAATAACCATATATTCTGAGAACAAACTGAAATTATCATAACAAATAACCTTGAAAAATAATTCTTTCATAATCAATCAGCTTATTCCGCATGGTCAACTATTGTTTCTCTAGTCTATTTGATAATGAAGACTAATGGGTGCTTTGTTTTTATATTGTCCTTTCTTTTTTTATTCTTACCTATAAAAAATTACATGAAGGCAAATAGTTTATGTCATGTAACATTTGTCTGGGCCTATATCACATTTGAAATATAAATGTTGTCAATTTTAGATGGCAATTTGATAGTGATATTTTAAGGGTTAATGCCAGTGAAGAACATAACCAAATGTAACTCATTCCCAGAGTAACATAGAAATATCACTGTCATTGTTAAAAACATGTCCTTGTAAATTCCATTGGAAAAAAAATTGATGATCAAAACCTTAGGGGAAACTAGATTTTCTCCATTATAAGCAGTTCTGTGGAAACAAATTTGAAATTTACGCACTTTGTTCTACCGGGGCTTTGAATAACTCAACTGAATATATCAGAAGAAGCCGCTAGTGTGTTAAGAAAAGAAAGTAATGCATGATAGAAGCCAGACTAATCAAGGGAAACAGTGCTACAGCATATGTTGTTTTCTCTAGAAAAATCCAAATGGGACATTCAGATGACTGAGTCTGAAATTAATTTTATAGGCATTAACACTGTGGATGTTTCACACATGCAAGTTCAGAACATTTCCCTTGATGGTAAAACAAAATGTGGGTATCAAGAGGGACATAAATTGAAACTCACAGCCCCTTACAATCAGTCGAGTTTTACATCAACTTCGTTTTCATTGTTCTTAGAAAATTTATACCGTGCTTCCCTATCAAAATGTTGGTTAAAATAATGCTAAATATTTACAGACTAAGTGGGTACTAATATAATATTTCTTAACCATTCAATGGTCATACTGGCATATCTACAAGAATTTGCTTTCCAGTCTCCAAATTTTCACACTGCTTTATAAAAGTAAAACACGGATCAATATTAAAAATTAGGAGGGAGGTGGGAGGGGGGTTCAGGACTGGGAACACGTGTACACCAATGGCAGAATCATGTTGATGTATGGCAAAACCAATACAGTATTGTAAAGTAAAATAAAGTAAAACTAAAAATAAATAAATAAGTAAATAGGATTAAAAAGAAAAAAAAATTATTCCATAAATTTGAGGTTAATAATTTAGTCTGAAAAAATAACCATGAGAGAAAATGAATCATACATCTTAAATGTTATTCAGTGTTCTATGTAATAATCAGTTAAGGGGGAAGAAAAGCACTGTTTATGAAAAATACTCTGAGTAACATCTTGAGCACTACAGTCAAAGCTTTGATTTAAAACCTATAATCCATGTCCATCATCAGAAGTCTTTGTTGAGCAGACAAGTAAATATCTGTAAAAAAAATTTAATATGAGCAACTCTGTTAGAGATTCAGACACTTTTCCAGTCCTCTAAAGTCTTTTAAAATAAAATTTACATGGTATTCCAATGGTTGACCTAATAGTGTCAACTATATTTCAGCAAAGTCCATCCTCATGGGGCCATAAGTTTTGCAATGTATAATGTGTTGTGTACTTTGAATTAAGCAATAGAATTCATCTTAAAATTTCTTATAATTCATGAATGTTACTCCCCAAAATCCAGCCATAAATCACTTGCCTAAACTATAATTTGACTAAGTGACATTGAAGGGAAATAGGTGGGGAAACAGTAGAAATAGTGACAGATTTTATTTCTTTTGGGTCCAAAATCACTGCAGATGGTGACTGCAGCCATGAAATTGAAAGACGATTGCTCCTTGAAAGAAAAGTTATGACCAACCTAGACAGCATATAAAAAAGCAGAGACTATTTTGCCAACAAAGGTCTGTCTAGTCAAAGCTATGGTTTTTCCAGTAGTCATATATGGATATGAGAGTTGGGCTAAAAAGAATGCTGAGCACCAAATAATTGATGCTTTTGATTGTGGTATTGAAGAAGACTCTTGAGAATCATTTGGACTGCAAGGAGATCCAACCAGTCCATCCTAAAGGAGATCAGTCCTGAATATTCATTGGAAGGACTGATGCTGAAGCTGAGGCTTCAATACTCTGGCCACCTGATGCGAAGAACTGACTCATTTGAAAAGATCCTAATGCTGGGAAAGATTGAAGGCAGAAGGAGAAAAGGACAACAAAGGATGAGATTGTTGGATGGCATCACCATCTCAATGGAGTTGAGTTTGAGTAAACTGTGGAAGTTGACAATGGACAAGTAGGCCTGGCATGCTGCAGTCCATGGGTTCACAAAGAGTCGGACATGACTGAGTGACTGAACTGACTGACTGAAACTATAATTTGGCTAAGTGACATTGAGGGTCTTTTACACTTGAAAATTTTGATAACATAGTGTGCCTATTTTATAGCAATACATAATTCCAACATGATTTTAGTTTTTATTTAATTTAGTATTTTTTTAGCACAGAATACTTTTTCGATGTACTTATCCATATTTCCATGATGCTTTGTACTCACAAGATCATATTCTGCTTCTAAAGTTTCTTTTACCCCTTAACATTTGAAGATACATATGAGACACTAAATATGGATCCAAGAAAAAGTATTGCAAATATTATATTATTAGGCCAAAAAAAAAATCTGCTTGTCCAAAATAGAAGACCAAGATAACCTAATGAGTGTCACAAATGTATTTTTCACATCAGAAGCTAAACTAATAGAGTTTGAGGTTTAAGAATGAGCAGTATGGTGGTGAGAGACCACACAATCTGAAAATACTAAAAAGTTAAGAACAAGTTATCTAGTGGAGCCAAGGTCAGTACTCACTTGGTATCAGCCAGTCAACCTTGGATTTAGGTCATCAGTTTTAGTTTAGTTTTTCATATCCTATAAATGTGATTTCTTTTAGCTTATTTCAAATTTCTTCCTATCTTATTCTCTTCTTTCTCTTCATTTGGATTAGAATGTACATTACAATTTTACCTCTACTTGTTAAAAAAGTATGCAGTTTGTTAGCAATACTTTATTTAGCCTATAAATTTTAATAGGCTTATTTAGCATATGAAATGAAGAGGGATCATAATCTCTGGTATACCCAGATTACATCACCCAATTTAGAATACTTAAGCTTAGTTTTGGGTTGTTTTTTTTTTTCCTGTAATATATATGCTGTTGTTGTGATGCATTTTAGCTGTATTCTGTTTAATATTGTGTTGTTTTTATGGTCAATGTTTGCTTAGAATTAACCACATACTATCACCTTCATTGTTTATCCTCTGCCGTGTAGAATTTCATGCCGAAAGAGTACTTTTAAATATTCTTAATTAGGCTTTATTTTTGGAAATCTCTGTCTATGTTTCTTCACTTTGTCTACATATGCAATGTATGGAAACACCACTAAGACAAATATAATTCATAACATAAAACTAGAAAGCGATTCTTATCAGAGACAAGATATTGAACATGAATAAAGTGTGAGGAAAGAAATATAGACCAATGAAATAACACAGAGAGTCTAGAAACAGGTCAACAATGTATATCAACTTTTTTTTTTTTAACAAACTACACATGCATCATTGTAATTGAGCATGTTAATAAGGTAGTTTTGGCTTATTTGATTATCCATGTCATTTGAGGTGGATGATATACTTACATGTTAAAGGTAGAACAGTAAATCTTCTAGCTAGAATTGAAGGGAAGTATATTTACAGTTTTGAGGTAAATTCATAAATCTCTTTAACCTGTAGTATTCATTTCTAATTGCCATTGTAAAAATTATCATAAACACATGAGGCTGAAAACAACACAAATATATTGTCTGACAATTCTGGAAGATAGAAGTCCTAAAATCAAGATATTTCTTTTGCATTATTTTAGAGATGAATATGTTTCTTTGTATATTCTTGATTCTTGTGTCTACTTGTATTACTTGTCTGATAGGCACTCCCTCCATCTCCAAAGTCACTAGAATAGAATTCTTCAACTTGTATATATTTTTCTGACCACTTGAATCCCTGTTATAAGGCCACTGATTATTTTATTGTGCCCATCACATTATCTACAATGATTTCTCCATCTGAAGACACAATTTAATCACATCTGCATGTTTCTGTCTTTCTTTCCTTCTTTTTTTTTTCTTTGTATCATAAAGTAACATTCACAGGTTTGACAAATTAGAATGTGGACATTTTTGTTGATGATTTATGGCCCCTAAATATCTACATTGATCCACATATAAAGGGCATTCATACCATAACAATATCACCAGATGTTTAAACTCATTGGAGCATACACTCATAATCCAAGATTTCACTTAATATTCATCAGCTTAAAAGGCTTAGTTCAGTTCAGTTCAGTTCAGTTCAGTTCAGGTGCTCAGTGGTGGCTGACTCTTTGTGACCCCATGAATCACAGCACACCAGGCCTCCCTGTCCATCACCAACTCCTGGAGTTCACTCGAAGTTATGTCCATTGAGTTGGTGATGCCATCTAGCCATCTCATTCTCTGTGGTCCCCTGCTGCTCCTGCCCCCAAACCCTCCCAGCATCAGGGTTTTCTCCAATAAGTGAGCTCTTCACATGAGGTGGCCAAAGCATTGGAGTTTCAGCTTCAGCATCAGTCCTTCCAATGAACATCCAGGACTGATTTCATTTAGGATGGACTGGTTGGATCTCCTTGCAGTCCAAAGGACTCTCAAGAGTCTTCTTCATACATATGTGTCTCTTTTGCTGTCTTGCATTGATGTATGGCAGAACCAATACAATCTTGTAAAGTAAAAAATTAATAATAATAATAATAATAAAATCAATTCAATTAAAAAAAAAGTCTTCTCCAACACCACAATTCAAAGGCATCAATTCTTCGGCACTCAGATTTCTTCACAGTCCAACTCTCACATCCATACATGACCACAGGAAAAACCATAGTCTTGACTAGATGGACTTTGGTGGCAAAGTAATGTCTCTGCTTTTGAACATGCTATCTAGGTTGGTCATAACTTTTCTTCCAAGGAGTAATTGTCTTTTAATTTCATGACTGCAGTCAGCATCTTCAGTGATTTTGGAGCCCCCAAAAATAAAGTCTGACACTGTTTCCACTGTTTCCCCATCTATTTCCCATGAAGTGATGGGACCAGATGCCAGATCTTCGTTTTCTGAATGTTGAGCTTTAAGCCAACTTTTCCAGTCTCCTCTTTTACTTTCATCAAGAGGCTTTTTAGTTCCTCTTCACTTTCTGCCATAAGGGCGGTGTTGTCATCTGCATATCTGAGGTTTATTGATATTTCTCCCCGAAATCTTGATTCCAGCTTGTGCTTCTTCCAGCCCAGTGTTTCTCATGATGTACTCTGCATATAAGTTAAATAAACAGGGTGACAATATACAGCCTTGAAGTACTTCTTTTCCTGTTTGGAACCAGTCTGTTGTTCTATGTTCCAGTTCCAGTACTAACTGTTGATTCCTGACCTGCATACAGATTTCTCAAGAGGCAGGTCAGGTGGTCTGGTATTCCCATCTCTTTCAGAATTTTTTAGTTTATGGTGGTCCACACAGTCAAAGGCTTTGGAATAGTCAATAAAGCAGAAGTAGATGATTTTCTGGAACTCTCTTGCTTTTTTGATGATCCAGCAGATGTTGGCAATTTGATCTCTGGTTCCTCTGCTTTTTCTAAAAACAGCTTGAACATCTGGAAGTTCACGGTTCATGTATTGCTGAAGCTTGGTTTGCAGAATTTTGAGAATTACTTTACTAGCATGTGCTGCTAAGTCACTTCAGTCGTGTCCGACTCTGTGCGACCCCATAGATGGCAGCCCACCAGGCTCCCCCGTCCCTGGGATTTTCCAGGCAAGAACACTGGAGTGGGTTGCCATTTCCTTCTCCAGTGCATGAAAGTGAAAGTGAAAGTGATGTCGCTCATCCATGTGTGACTCTTCACGACCCCGTAGACTGCAGCCTACCATGCTCCTCTGCCCATGGGATTTTCCAGGCAAGAGTGAGATGAATGCAATTCTGTGGTAGTTTGACCATTCTTTGGCTTTGCCTTTCTTTGGAATTGGAATGAACACTGACTATTTCAAGTCTTGTGGCCACTGCTGAGTTTTCCAAATTTGCTGGCATATTGAGGGAAGCACTTTCACTGCATCATCTTTCAGGATTTGAAACAGCTCAACTGGAATGCTATCACCTCCACTAGCTTTGTTCTTAGTGATGCTTTCTAAGGACCACTTGACTTCACATTCCAGGATGTCTGGCTCTAGGTGAGTGATCACACCATCATGATTATCTGGGACATGAAGATCTTTTTGGTACAGTTCTTCTGTGTATTCTTGCCACCTCTTCTTTATATCTTCTGCCTCTATTAGTTCCATACCATTTCTATCTTTTATCAAGCCCATCTTTGCATGATATGTTCCCTTGGTATCTCTAATTTTCTTGAAGAAATATCTAGCCTTTCACATTCTGTTGTTTTCCTCTATTTCTTTTCATTGAACACTGAGGAAGGCTTTCTTATCTCTCCTTGCTATTCCTTGTAAGTTTGCATTCAGATGCTTATATCTGTCCTTTTCTCCTTTACTTTTCACTTCTCTTTTTTTCACAGCTATTTGTAAGGCCTGCTCAGACAATCGTTTTGCTTTTTTGCATTTCTTTCCCATGAGGATGGTCTTGATCCCTGTCTCCTGTACAATGTCATGAACCTCCATCCATAGTTCATCAGGCACTCTGTCTATCAGATCTAGTCCCTTAAATATATTTCTCACTTCCACTATATAGTCATATGGGATTTGATTTAGATAATACCTGAATGGTCTAGTGTTTTTCCCTACTTTCTTCAATTTCAGTCTGAATTTGGCAATAAAAAGTTCATGATGTGAGCCACAGTCAGCTACCGGTCTTATTTTTGCTGACTGTATAGAGCTTCTCCATCTTTGGCTGCAAAAAAATATAATCAACCTGATTTCGGGGTTGATCATCTGGTGATGTCCATGTGTAGAGTCTTCTTTTCTGTTGTTGGAAAAGGGTGTTTGCTATGACCAGTGAGTTCTCTTGGCAAAACTCTATCAGCCTTTGCCCTGCTTCATTCCATACTCCAAGGCCAAATTTACCTGTTACTGCAGGTGTTTCTGGACTTCCTACTTTTGCATTCTTGTCCCCTATTATGAAAAGGGCAACTTTTGGGGGTGTTAGTTCTAAAAGATCTTGTAGGTCTTAGTAGAACTGTTCAACTTCAGCTTTGTCAGTGTTACTGGCTGGGACATAGGCTTGGATTACCGTGATATTGAATGGTTTGCCTTGGAAACAAACAGAGATCATTCTGTCATTTTTGAAATTGCATCCAAGTACTGCATTTTGGACTCTTTTGTTGACAATGATGGCTATTCCATTTCTTCTAAGGGATTCCTGCCCACAGTAGTAGATATAATGATCATCTGAGTTAAAATCACCCATTTCAGTCCATTTTAGTTCATTGGCTCCTAGAATGTCAACGTTCACTCTTGCCATCTCCTGTTTGACCGCTTCCAATTTGCCTTGATTCATGGACCTGACATTCCAGGTCCCTATGCAATATTGCTGTTTACAGCATTGGACTTAGCTTCTATCACCAATCACATCCACAGATGGGTATTGTTTTTGCTTTGGCTCCATCCCTTCATTCTTTCTGGAGTTATTTCTCCACTGATCTCTAGTAGCATATTGGGCACCTACTGACCTGAGGAGTTCCCTTTTCAGTTTCCTATCATTTTGCCTTTTCATACTGTTCATGGGGTTCTCAAGGCAAGAAAACTGAAGTGGTTTGCCATTCCCTTCTCCAGTGGACCACATTCTGTCAGACCTCTCAACCATGACCCTCCCATCTTGGGTGGCCCCACACAGCATGGCTTAGTTTCATTGAGTTAGACAAGGCTGTGGTTCTTGTGATCATATTGGCTAGTTTTCTGTGAGTATGGTTTCAGGGTGTCTGCCCTCTGATGCCCTCTAGCAGCACTACCATTTTACTTGGGTTTCTCTTACCTTGGATGTAAAAGGCTTACTGCTACTGATACTTCTACTGCTAAGTCGCTTCAGTCATGTCCGACTCTGTGCGACCCAATAGACAGCAGCTTACCAGGCTCCACTGCCCCTGGGATTCTCCAGGCAAGAACACTGGAGTGGGTTGCCATTTCTTTCGCCAATACATGAAAGTGAAAAGTGAAAGTGAAGTCGTTCAGTCGTGTCCCATTTTTAGCGACCCCGTGAACTGCAGCCTATCAGGCTTCTCCGTCCATGGGATTTTTGAGGCAAGAGTACTGGAGTCGGGTGCCGTTGCCTTCTCCTGTAAAAGGGTTAAGGATCATCTAAATCAGATGTGAATGAGACTCTGGTAAGATTGTCCCTGGGAAAAAACTCCACTCCATCCGTGGGCTATAAAACTAGGAAAAAAAGTCATATGCTCCCAAAATGCAATGTTGGGCCAGGAATAGTAAACAGGGAATAGACAATGCCCTTTCTCAAGTGAAAACAATGAAAAATAAAAAGAGTCACTTGTCAAAACAATTTGAAATCAGTCTAGGCTAACAGAGTTAAGCTTCAAGGTTTAATAATAATCTTCTATGTTTCATGGGTCCATGCTGTGACTAAAGGTTTCACTCTTAGAATCTCCTTCCTTTTTCATGAAGATAGCATGCATTTATATCAAAGAAATTTTATTCACCTGTTTCCTTCCTGTAGAATTTTGTGAGTCTTATAGCCTTCAGTTGTTTACCTTCTTTACCTTATAGTTCATGCTGGCAGTGTTTCTATGGTGCAACATTTGCAATAACCCTGTAGGTTCTCTGTGTGTTTCAGGGGAATTCATTGCATTAGACATAGGCTCCTTCACAGATCTTTCCAGAATGATCCTACCTTCATTCTTGGTTTCTGTGTTAATGTGGCTGAGGGAATCCATGAATCACATGTTTAATTTGCTCGTAGAGCATTTCTGTAAGCAAATAATCTTTTGACCTTTCTAAGAGATTCGGTCATACCCCCAGGTTTCTGACTGCAATTGCCCTAATTTTATCATCATTTATAGTGGCTTTCCTGGTGGCTCAGATGCTAAAGAATCCACCTGCAACGCAGGTGACCTGGGTTTGATCCCAGGATTGGGAGGATACCTGGAAAAGGGAATGGCTACCCACTCCAGTATTCTGGCCTGGAAAATTCCTTGGACTATATAGTCCATGAGGTTGCAAATAGTCAGACAGGACTGAGCAATTTTACTAATCACTGCAGTTTGGATAAATTGAGAATTTTCATTATTGTGAAGTCATGGCTGCTTTTTACTTAACATTTCTTCCTTCCTATTCTATGTATGCAGCATTTTACTATAAGCAGTGACAAGAAATTACTACACACCCTTTGCAATTTACTTGTAAATCTCCTCAGCTGGATATCCAAGTTCATCATTTATAAGTTCCGCCTTTTATCCTTTAACTACAGGAAGTAATTCAGCTAAGGAAGATTTCTCCTACCGTATAATAAATAATTCTTTTCATCCAATTTCCAATAGCATATGCCTCATTTCCTTCCAAGTTGTCACCAAAATTTCCTCAATATTCCCATTTCTACCAAAAGCTTGTCTTTGCTGATATAAGTATTGCAGTACAGATTTTTTGCTAATTACTTCTTGAGTTCTCACTAGCAAGGTTATTAATATTCATATTTTTGCTAAGAATCGGTTCAAGTCAAACTAGGCTTTTTCTATCACGCTCCTCAAAATTCCTCATGCTCTACACATTATACAAGCCTAATCCAAATTTTTCTATCATGCTCCTCAAAATCCTCATGCTCTACACATTATACAATCCTAACCCAAATTCCAAATATTCAGATATTTATTATTTATTGCTTCCAGGCACCAAAATGTTTTCTATTTCTGTTTAACAAATTACTAAAAGTACAGTAGCTTAAGAAAACACAGATTTGTTATCTTGCTATTCTAAGGGTCAGAAGTCTCCTAACCAGCATGTCAGCACAGCTGTTTTCCTTATAAAGGCAACAGGGAGAACTGAAACTCAGCATTTTTCAGCTTCTACAGGCTTCCTGCAACGTTGACTCCTGGCTCCTTTCTGCGTTTTTAAGGCCAGCAACATAACATCATCACAGCTCTCACTTCTGTGGTCACATCTCCTTTTTCTGACTCTTACATTATGTCCTAACTTTGTGATTTCATTTGACGCATCCAGACACCCCAAGATAATCTTCATGTTTCAAGACCTTTAAATTAACCTTTAAAATAATCACATCTGCAAAGTCTCTGCAAGTAAATGATATATGTTGCAAGGATTAAGGTGTGAATTTTTTTATGTGTGAGGAAGGCATTATTCTTCCTACCATACAGCTTAAGTATTAAAATAGTTATGAGTAAGAAAGAATCAATACATTCAAATTTATTATAAGTAAGAATTATGTTGATCTAAAGACATCATAAAATGAATGAAAAAGAAAGAAACCAGAAAAATATATGTTAAATGAATATACCTGAGAGAGGATTCATATCCAGAGTACATAAAAAGTTCTCACAGATTAATAAGAAAATACACAGATCCTTCACAAAAGGATATTTTCAAATCAAAATTAAATAGATAAGAACCACTCAACATCATTATGCATCAGGGAAATGCAGTTTCCACTTTGAGATATTCGTGTATATACACCAATCTGGCTAAAATCCAATGGCTTGATTGACAATATAAAATCTGAGGCTTAATATTTTGTCATTTTTTTTCACTATGGATATTTTTCAGTAAATTTTCTTTTTTAAACATATTGTATTAAAATATCTTTTTATCTCCGTTGCTGAGTTATTTGAAACTCCAAAGCTTCATTTCCACCTCTCATGTCCCATTCCTGACTCACTCCAGAATCCCAGGGACGGGGGAGCCTGGTGGGCTGCCCGTCTATGGGGTTGCACAGAGTTGGACATGACTGAAGTGACTTAGCACCAGCAGTCCCATTCCTGATTTAAAGTACAAAGCCAGATAAAACCAATCAATAGTAATAGAGGTCAGAATACTGGTTATATTTTGGGAAGGTGGCATTGATCAAGAAAAAGCCTTTGGGTGCTGGAATTATCTATACCAGTACTGTGGGTGTTAGGTTTTTGGTGTATAACAATGAAAGAAGTTGTCAAACTTGTCAAACTGTTCAATCTGCATGCTAAACTAAATTTATGAGTCAAAATAAATTTAAAAAGTAATTGGCAAGAAATCCCATCTAAGAAACTGATTATTTAAAAAAAAATAGTTTGTCAACCTCTCTCTTATTTTCAGTTATTTATTTCATAGCTCCAAAGAAGTTAATCAAAAATTTCATGTCTCCTATAAGAGAATACAATTATATTTTAACTTACTGTTATACTGAGAAGGTAGAAATGTAATCATATCTCTGTGGGAGGTAATTTCTATTAGACTCAAAAATGTATATGGACCCTAAAGTTTGTTTCATGTTCCATATTTCTAACAAGACCATGAAACTCAAAATTTCTTATGGTGAAAACTGACTGTAGTATTCTTCATGCTTTGTAATGTTATTGATCTCCTTTAGTTCCTGGCATATAAGAAATTCTTCCTTTCCTCACATTTTATTCCTGTATTTAAAAATAACTGAAAACCTGCACATCTATTTGTTATGGACTGAATTGTATCCCCTCAACATTCATATATGAAAGTTCTAATCCCCAGAACCTCAGAATGTGATTGCATTTGGAGAGAGCATTTTAAGAGTTGAATAAAGATGAATGAGTTCATATGGGTGGGTTCATAACCAATATCGCTGATATTTCTTTAAGAAAATTAAGAGAGAGCAGGATTCTGTGCATGTAAAGAAAAGAGCCCCTGAGGACACAGAGAGAGGAGGAGAATAACCAAGAGAAGACACCCCTGCCAATACCTTAACCCTGGACTTTCAACCTGCAGAACGGTGAGAAATAAATTTCTGTTGCTTAAGGGACCTAGTGTATGTATTTTGTTATGTCAACTCTAGAAAATTAATACCACATTGTTTTTCACTCTTCTGAAAGAAATGTGTTTTGACTAATCAAGTGCTGGACTTATGTGAAATTGTGAAGTCTCCACTTTGATCAGATACTCACTAAGGCTTATGCTATGATTGTGTTCAGTAAGGAAGCTACAGACTCTCTCCAAGAAGATGAGGAAAGGAAAATATCATTCACTGACCACAGGTTGGAAATGTGTGAACCTGTGTGTAAATGCAATGTAAGACATTGCTTACTCTGTTATATGATTAATCATTTATGTTTCCCACAATAAACAGCAAGATAATGATGGCAAGTTCCATTGATCAGGTATTTTATTTCCCCTGAGGCATATGAGTATATTTATAACAAACTCATTTTACTATGCTTAAATAAAAATGAATAAATTTACCTCTATGTTCTCTTAAAGACTTGCCTAGGTTGTTTCTTATTTTAATTCCTACCATGCTATAACAGCTAACAGAAAATATTTTTTCTAACAGTAAAACTAAAAAGATAAAAGCTCTCTCTTTGATTCCATTTTCCTCAGGGTGATCCAGATGCAAGATCATCTGAAGTAAATACATTTTAAAAATCATAAACATATTTCAAGAAAAACAAAAAGGATAGAAGTGGTGATTGCTTGTCCATCAAATGGCAAACAAAGATTGAGAGGTAAGAAAATGACATCAAAGTTAAGGGGTTGTCTCAGCTATATTTATATGTGTGAGAAATTGAAAGTGAACATGTCAGTTTTTAGTCTATTAAATGCCAGCAAACCATCATGTCTAACTTTATGTTATTTATTCTATTCTCAGAAGTAATCATTTCTTTCCAAATGTCTTCAGTTTTTGATCTATGAGATTAACTGTAAAGGTTTGGTTTCATAGAAACATGTAAACCAGAGCCTAAGGTCACAATAATATTTTGGTTTGTTTGTAGAAAGTAATTCTGTGTTATACAAGGAAACTAAAATTTTATCCTGTAGCTAAATTAGTGTCTATCTATGTGAACATGTGTCATTCTACACTATTTCATAACCCTTTTAGTTCATAAAAAATAATATAGAAAAGATTTCCCCCAATATTTACAAATATATCTATGAATTGGAAAGTATCTTGAAAATATTGGAGATAAAATAATGATCAATTTGCAGAATAAAATATTAAAATTAGATAGATAGATAGGAACATTCATAGTTCCTTTAATAAAATTACAGCCAAAAATGTTGTGACTGGATTAAAAATATTCTAATAACAATTTCTGGAACAACACAAACTCTCATTCATGTGGGTGGAAATGTAACATGGGACAGCTGGAAGACAGTTTGCTATTTTCTTGAGAGAGTTTAAACTTACTATATAACCCAGCAATCACACTCCTAGGTATTCACCACATAAGCCAAAAGCCTATGCTTATTCGAAAACCACCCAGAGGCAACCAATATAACCGTCATCAAGAGAACACACCGCATTAAACCTGTGCTATGGAATACTATTTATCCATACATATAAATGAGCTTTTGATTCACAAACAACACTGACAAATATATTTTTAATATAAATTTATTTATTTTAATTGGAGACTAATTACTTTACAATATTGTATTGGTTTTGCCATACGTTGACATAAATCCACCACGGATGTACATGTGTTCCCCATCCTGAACCCCACTCCCACCTCCCTCCCCATACCATCCCTCTGGGTCAAACCAGTGCAACAGCCCCGAGCATCCTGCATCATGCATCGAACCTGGACTGCCGATTTGTTTCACATATGATAATATACATGTTTCAATGCCATTCTCCCAAATCATCCCACCCTCGCCCTCTCCCACAGAGTCCAAAAGACTGTTCTATACATCTGTGTCTCTTTTGCTGTCTCACATACAGGGTTATCATTACCATCTTTCTAAATTCCATATATATGTGTTATTACACTGTATTGGTGTTTTTCTTTCTGGCTTATTTCACTCTGTATGATAGGCTCCAGTTTCATCCACCTCATTAGAACTGATTCAAATGTATTCTTTTTAATGGCTGAGTAATATTCCATTGTATATATATATACACCAGTGCTTTCTTATCCATTTGTCTGCTGATGGACATCTAGGTTGCTTCCATGTCCTGGCTATTATAAACCATGTTGCAATGAACATTGGGGTACATGTGTCTCTTTCAATTCTGGCTTCCTTGGTGTGTATGCCCAGTAGTGGGATTGCTGGGTTGTAGGGCAGTTCTATTTCCAGTTTTTTAAGGAATCTCCACACTGTTCTCCATAGTGGCTGTACTAGTTAGCATTCCCACTAACAGTGTAAGACGGTTCCCTTTTCTCCACACTCTCTCCAGCATTTATTGCTTGTAGACTTGGAGAGCAGCCATTCTGACTGGCATGAAATGGTACCTCACTGTGGTCTTGATTTGCACTTCTCTGATAGTGAGTGATGTTGAGCATCTTTTCATGTGTTTGTTAGCTGTCTGTATTATTTTTCTGGAATTGAGCTGCAGGAGTTGCTTGTATATTTTTGAGATTAATTCTTTGTCAGTTGCTTCATTTGCTATTATTTTCTCCCATTCTGAAGGGTGTCTTTTCACCTTGCTTATAGTTTCCTTTGTTGTGCAGAAGCTTTTAATTTTAATTAGGTCACATTTGTTTATTTTTGCTTTTATTTCCAATATTCTTGGAGGTGGGTCATAGAGGATCCTGCTGTGATTTATATTGGAGAGTGTTTCGCCTATGTTCTCCTCTAGGAGTTTTATAGTTTCTGGTCTTACATTTAGATCTTTAATCCATTTTGAGTTTATTTTTGTTTTCTGTTGCTGATACAGCAAATATTGCAAAGTTACCATCATCTTAAAGCAACACAAAATTATAATCTTAAAGTCCAAGAGATCAGGAATTCTAAACAGTTCTCACCAGGCTAAAATCAGCAAGCCATCAATGCTTTGGGGAATACCCTTGCATTTTCCAGCTTGCAGAAGGTTGATCACATTTCTTGAGATATGATTCCTTTTCCATCTTTGAAGGTAGACTTGGTATTTTAAAATCACTTTAGTTCCATCACTATCCGAATTGATTCACTTTAAAATGAAGAAGGGCTTCCCAGGTGGCGTTAGTGGTAATGAACTCACCTGCAGATGCATGAGGCATAAGAGACACAGGTTCCATCTCTAGGTCAGGAAGAGCCTCTGGAGTCAGGAAATTGCAACCCACTCCACTTATTCTTGCCCAGAGAATTTCATAGACAGAGGAACCTAGCAGGCTACAGTCCAGAGGGCCACTAGGAATTGGACAAGACTTAACATGCACACAAGATTGAAACACAATGGACCATCCAAACAAAACAAGATAATGAAGTCTACAAACTGGCAAAAATTTATATAATAATGACCACTCATGGTCACTTTCATTGCTATAAACACTTTCATTGGTGCAAACATCCTTGAAGGGAACTTGCATGCTGAATAGCTCATTAGGTTCCTACTCTTTGCAACCCAATGGGCTGTAGCTTGCCAGGCTCCTCTGTCCATGGGGATTCTCCATGAAACAATACTGGAGTGGGTTTCCATGCCATCCTCCAGGAGATTTCCCAACCCAGGGATTGAATCCAGGTCTCCTGCATTGCAGGTGGATTCTTTACCATCTGAGCTACCAGGGAAACCCCAAAATACTGGAGTGGTAGCCTATCCCTTCACCAGGGGATCTTCCCCACGCAGGAATCAAATCCTCCTGCATTGCAGGCAGGTTCTTTACCAGTTGAGCTACCAGGGAATCCTGAAGGGAACTTAGTAGTACTAAAACTCTTTAAAATAAATTTAACTCTGTAAGAATTATATTGGCAACATGAGATTGCATATTACATAGCATTATGAAAGTGATTGTCCTCCATTTAGCCATTAGTAGAGTTACTGGCATGAATAAATGACTTGACTCATTTATTTCTCTCCCATACAGGTATTCTGTTTTGCTGTTTTGGTCCCCAATTTTTTTTTCAAGTTCTTTTTTCTATTTCTTTTTTTGTAGGTTATAGTATTCTCAGTAAGGTTTATTATCGGGCAGCAGTAAGTATAGTGCATGTTGATGAAAACATGTATAAATCTTTTGGTTAGAAATGTCTAAATATATGTGTCTTAGTTTCTCATGTCTATTATTCACCTCTGAATTCTTCTAGCTTCCACCCAGTATCAGTTCTAAAAACATTTTAAGTATGTGTTATAGCAGCATCCCAGTTGCTGCTACTAAAGATTAGGTAGCTTGAAAAACAAAAGAATTTTATTCTCTCAAGTTCTGAAGGGCAGATCCCAAACCAAAGCATTGCGAGACTGCATACCTTCCTGAGGCCCTCTGGGGAAATCCCTTCTTTTTATCTTCCTGGTTCTGTAGGCTGCTGACTTTCCTGGGCTTCAAGACACATCATCCAAATAGCTGCCTCCAACTTCACAAAGCTTTCTCCTCTGTGAGTGTTAGCCTCACAGAGTTTGCCTTTGCGACCTGGCAACCCACTCTAATATTATTGCCTGAGAAATCCCATGGACATAGGAGCCTGGTGGGCTATAGTCCATGAAGTCACAAAGAGTTGGATATGACTGAGCGAGTAACACTTTAGTTAGCTACTGATAATATAGGGAAAATTCCTCCTCTTAAAAACTTTAGTTTAGGTACATCTTTTCCGTACAAAATCACATTAGTGTTGTTCTATATCAGATACTATTTGCCAATTCTGAAGATTAGAATGTTGATATATTTGGGGGGCTATGATTAAGATAACTGTGTATATATATATATATATATATCTCACCCATATATGTATATATATATATATATGGGTTTCCCTGATAACTCAGGTGGTAAAGAATCTGCCTGCAAAGCAAGAGACCCCAGTTCAATTCCTGGGTTGGGAAGATCTGCTGGAGAAGGGATAGGCTACCCACTCCAGTATTCTTGGGCTTCCCTTGTGACTCAGCTGGTAAAGAATCTGCCTGCAATGCAGGAGACCTGGGTTCAATCCCTGGGTTGGGAAGATCTCCTGAAGTGGGGAAATGTTACCCACTCCAGTATGCTGATCTGGAGAATTCCATGAACTGTATAAGTCCATGCGGTTATAAAGAGCTGGGCATGACTAAGTGACTTTCATTTTCACTTTCATATCTGTACATATATATAAGTAAATATAATAAAAACTAACAACTAGGATTTGCATTTTGCAATGATTTCATAATTCTATGTATTTTTTTTTTGACCCTGTGGCATGCGGGGTTTTAGTTCCCTGACCAGTGTCTGAACCTACACCTCCTGCATTGGAAGGGCAGGATCTTAACCACTGGACCTCCAGGGAAGTCCCATAGTCCTCATTTTTAATGCATTTTACTTTAATGTGTTGAAAATCAAGTGTAAAAATGAATTTATAGTAATGAAGCATAATTATTTGTTGAATTTTGATTTATTGAAGTTATGCCAGCATTAATATTTTATTACCAGTTTAGAGAGCAAATATTTAATTGTTGAATTTGTTACAAGATCCAGTCATTTTGCTGTGCACTTTTTAAGGGATGGAAAATAGTCACTATCGTCCTTTGTTGTACTTCCAGCAGTAAGTTCTGATGCTGCACCTACAGCAGTAGCTCCCCACTGCTTCCTTATGGCTCTGGCCTGAGTGACCTGCCTTCATGGTCTCCACATCTGATATTCTCCTCAATATAACATTTTGTCACTTCCCAGAGGTGCAAGGCAGGCAATTTATTTTCATTTAAAATATTTACTCTAAGAGGAGCCAAATACTTGTAGCAAATTGAAGGCCAAACGCAGAAGAATGCTTTAAAAGTGTGACAGGAGCCAGGTGGGCAATATGGCATCATAAAAGAACACATGTTTTGAAGTAAGAAAGACCCTTAGCTGTGGACCCTTGGGCGTGTAGAGAACTCTCATGAGCTTCAGTTTTCACTGCTGTACAATTGGTGTGGTTATCCAGACAATGCACATGATTGTTATAAGAGAACATTGCAAATACATGTCCTGAAGTAAATCATTTATCATTAGGGAAGTGAAGTGTAGAAATAGCTTAGCACAGAGTCTGGTGCTTTTTTTAAAAACTTTTCCTAGTGTATTTTTCCACTTTTATTAAGATTTATATTTATATATAGTCGACACAAAGCACAGTGTTAATGTTAAAGTATATAGCATAAGGACTTGATTTATACGTATGATAGCCATGATAAGTTTAGTTAATATCCTTTGTGGTATACCAAAACAAAAAGAAAAAAAATATATTGTAATGAGAACTCTTAGGATCCATTCTTTCAACATCTTTCAAATATATCATACAGCAATGTTAACTATGGGGTTTCCAAGGTGGCGCGGTGGCAAAGAATCTGCCTGCCAATGCAGGAAACTCAGGAGTCGCAAGTTTGATCCCTGAGTCAAGAAGATTCCTTGGAGTATGAAATGGCAACCCACTGCATTATTCATGCCTGAAAAACTCAATGGCCAGAGAAACCTGGCGGACCTCAGTCCATGAGTTTACAAAGAGTAGGACGTGATTGAGAGACTGAGCACGCATAATATACTAACTATAGTTAGTCATCACATTGTACATTGCAACCCCAGTACTTGTGTGTCTTATGACTAGAAGTTTACACCTTTTGACCACCTTCACCCAGGAGTGGCAGGTGGGGGAACTGAATGAAGGAGATTTGTTAATAAGTAGTATCTCTTACTTTATTAAGTATGGGGTAGGATATTCTTCCTTACATCATAACAGGCTATAGTAACAACTTCCAAATCTCAGGGATGTAGCAAAATGAAGACAATCACATTTTCATGTTATAAGTCCACTGCAGAGAATCAAAATGGTTTTGCTCACTGAGATTAACTCTGGGATCTCAGAGACCCAGCTAGTTGGAAATTCAGGTTCAATACCACTGATATAACGTTTGAGGCAAGGTGATGAGAATATAGTGACTTATTTTCTGGCTTTAAAATCTCCACTTTAAAATGACACATGTTATTTCCAATCTTGTTTTATTACCTGCACAGGTCACCACAAGAATGCCTAACTCCAAAGAGGATCAGAAAGTACAGTCCTGTCACACTTCAGGGAGAGAACAAAAATATGTGTCTCCTGCTCTCGCGATTAATTCCAAGCATATGAGTAAAGGACCTAGCAATTAGACTATGATTTCTCACTAATTAAATCCCTAATGTTTATAAAATAGAAAAATGTTGAAGTGGAAATAACACAGTGGGGTTTACTAGAATATAATAGTAGTGACCTCATTAAATTTGTAAAATGCTCTGATATTTCCCCAACCTTTCAACCTCATTTTAATCAGTGGGAGATCTGACCAGGAATAAGTACACACACAATAATGAGAAGATACAAAGTTGTGTTAAAATGAAATTTCCAATGGATAAATTACTGATCTAGTAGGTGTATATTCAGTAAATTATGAATTGAGCAATATCCAATCTAGTAGATAAAAAGGAACTCCAATAAGCTATACAAGATGAGAGATTTTTATAAACCAAACTGAACAGAAACAAGAAAAATATGCTGAGTATTTGCTAGTTGATTAAAAAATTAATAAATAAAAGGTTACTTTCCTTACATGGAGCAAAGGGAAGTCTTGGAGCCAGGTCAGGTAACTTGTACTGAGCAGCTAAGCTCTGATTGGTTGATCTAGGGCTTCCTTTTCCAGGAGATTAGAACATAGTAATTTAGTTAAGTTTGGATAGCTGACATGGGGCTTGGCATGAGGAACTTCATCTTGAGGCTAATTTGGTTACTTTAGTAAAACTGACACACCAACAGCCATCTAAGAAACAGCCTGGCAGTGAAACCCAGAGAGAAACACTATAAAGTATTTATGGAACAATTATATGTGCTGGGCATTGTCTTAGGGTGGTGTAAAGAGAGTAGTGAATAAAGCAGACACAAAATTCTACTTCTCATGCTTTAGATACATGTGTTAAATGTTGGTTTTTAATATTTAAAAAAGAGTCTGTCTTTTTGTGGTATGGAAGAGACATTCCAATACAATTCCATGAAATTTTTCTGGTGATAAGAAGAGTATACCATAAACTCTAGAGCTTTCAAATTTTGTGCAAGGGGAATAAGTCTGATTTCATATCGGATTCATTTATTTTACTTTAACCTTTGTATTTTATTCTTTTTGCCACAAGTTAATCACTAAAGGGATGTAGCCTATAGCTTAAAGTACACATAATGGTCCATTTCTGGGAACTCTGTTTAAGCGCATGGAAAACATCCTGACCAGGCCCACCTGTGAATAAATGCAGAAAAGAAGAAATTAACACATGACCTCTGGAGTCGAGCTAGAACAAGGAAATATTTACATCAACTTATTGCCTTTTTTACTTTACCTCCTCATCTTCCCCTCTTTGTTCTATAAAAAAAAAATTAATTAAAATTAAATTGAGTAAAAACAAAGCCCAGCTTTCAAATCCTGTCAAGATGGTTCTTTGGGACACTAGTACACCATCTTTTCAGTGTGCTGGCCTTCCAAATAAATACACTATTCCTTGCTCCAATGCCTCCTCTCTAGATTTATTGGCTTGCCATGCAGTAAGCAGTAGGAGCTTAGACTCAGTAACATTTTTCCTACAACCATGTCTCAGATGGCCTTACTGTGAGTTGCGTCTGAAAGAATATAGCCTTCCTGCTAAGGTATATGGAGATAAGATACAGAGCAGGCATACATAGGCTCTGAGACCAGGCTACCTGAAATCAGGGGCCTGCTCAGCTACTATGAGCTAAGAGACCTTTGGCAAGTTACTTTACCAATCTCTGCTTTGTTTCTTCAACTGCCAGCTTTATCCAATGAGGAGAGGGACATCTTCTTCATATTATACTCTAATGTATGTGAAATTGCTGAGAACAGCACCAGACATGCAGTATTATTAATTTTACCTCTTGGGTATTGGAGACGATAGTGGATACGTAAAACACGAGCTTCTTATCCAGAAATAAGATAAACAGACTTCCATCACTCATTCTTCAAATTTACCTTAAAGACATTTTTCCATCATCCTTTAGGGTAATATATTGATAACACAGGGCTTCCCAGGTGGCCCTGATATAAACAATCTACATGCCATTACAGGAGATATAGGAGATGCCTGTTCGATCTCTGAGTCAGAAAGATCCCCAGGAGAAGGAAATGGCAACCCACTCCAGAATTCTTTCCTGGAAAAATCTCATAGACAGAGGTGCCAGGCAGGCTACAAAGAGTCAGATATCACTAAGCACACAGTCACCTCATACTAATAATGACTGCATGCGTACTCAGTCATGTCTGACTCCTTGTGACCCCATGGAAACCTGCCATTCTCCTCTGTCCACGGCATTTTTCAGGCAAGATTACTGGAGTCGGTTGTCATTTCCTCCTCCAGGAGATCTTTCTGACCCAAAAACTGAACCTGTGTCTCTTGCATTGGCAGGAAGATTCTTTACCACTGCAATACCTGGGAAGCAATGTTGATAATAGTTTGTTGATAATCACCAATAAAACTGGAAAAGGTCAGTTTTCATTCCAATCCCAAAGAAAGGCAATGCAAAAAAATGCTCAAATTACTGCACAATTGCACTCATCTCACACGCTAGCAAAGTAACGCTCAAAATTCTCCAAGCCAGGTTTCAACAATATGTGAACGATGAACTCCCTGATGTTCAAGCTAGTTTTAGAAAGGCAACGGAACCAGAGACCAAATTGCCAACATCCGCTGGATCACTGAAAAAGCAAGAGAGTTCCAGAAAAACATCTATTTCTGCTTTATTGACTATGCCAAAGCCTTTGACTGTATGGATCACAATAAAATGTGGAAAATTCTGAAAGAGATGAAATACCAGACCACCTGACCTGCCTCTTGACAAATCTGTATGCAGGTCAGGAAGCAACAGTTAGAACTGGACATGGAACGACAGACTGGTTCCAAAGAGGAAAAGGAGTACGTCAAGGCTGTATATTGTCACCTTGTTCATTTAACTTATATGCAGAATACATAATGAGAAATGCTGGGCTGGATGAAGCACAAGCTAGAATCAAGATTGCTGGGAAAAATATCAATAACCTCAGATATGCAGATGACAGCACCCCACCCTTATGGCAAAAAGTGAAGAGGAACTAAAAAGTCTCTTGATGAAAGTGAAAGAGGAGAGTGAAAAAGTTGGCTTAAAGCTCAACATTCAGAAAACAAACATCATGGGATCCGGCCCCATCACTTCATGGCAAATAGATGGATAAACAGTGGAAACAGTAGATTTTATTTTGGGAAGGCTCCAAAATCACTGCAAATGGTAAGTGCAGCCATGAAAGTAAATGAAGCTTGCTCCTTGGAAGAAAAGTTATGACCAACATAGACAGTATATTAAAAAGCAGAGACATTACTTTGTCAACAAAGGTCCATCTAGTCAAGGCTATGATTTTTCCAGTAGTCATATATGGATGTGAGAGTTGGACTAGAAAGAAAGCTGAGCACAGAAGAATTGATGCTTTTGAACTTTGTTGTTGGAGAAGATTCTTGATAATCCCTTGGACTGAAAGGAGATCCAACCAGTCTATCCTAAAAGAAAAAAGTTCTGAATGTTCATTGGAAGAACTGATGCTAAACCTGAGACTCCAATACTTTGGCCACCTGATGCAAAGAGCTAACTCATTTAAAAAGACCCTGATGCTGGGTTAAGATTGAGGGCAGGAGGACAAGGGGATGACAGGGGATGAGATGGTTGGATGGCATCACCAACTCAATGGACATGAGTTTGGGTAAACTCTGGGAGTTGGTGATGGACAGGGAGGCCTGGCGTGCTGCAGTCCATGGGGTCACAAAGAATCGGACATGGCTGAGCAACTGAACTGACTGAACTGAATCACCAGTAAAATTTGAACTTTCCAGAGATTCTATTGATATACTGATAATTTATTTTGAGGGTGAAAACTAGTTCCTAGTCCAGTGTTAGTAGTTGAACTGATGCTCTGATATAATGTTTTTCAGAAGCTGATTTTGTGTTATGTTTTACTTTATTAGTTTCCACATATCTTCTCCACTAGAATATAATCTGTAGGAGAGCAAGAGTTTTATCATGTTTTCTTCTTTGTACTCAGAATCTGGAATGAGGTCCAACAGATATATGCTAATTAACATTTTAGATTAATGAATTAAGAACTGAACTAATCTTTCCACTTATCAGCCTCTTACAGAGACAACTTGTCGGTAAAAATTCTCTGGAAAACTTGCTTGACCTGAGAAATTCTTGATCTGACAATTATCAGACTTTGGACTCCAAGTGATTGTGATTTTTCTTCGCTTTTAACATAGATGACCACCAACGCTAATGACACTTAAACTAAAAAAAAAAGCTGAATGCACAGACAATTTACTTTTTGTAAAAATAACCATACACATACATGCTTTCACCTGATTTAATTTTATTTCCCTCCTGAGCGTGGAAATATATGATAAACTACGTTTAACCCAGAATTAGGTTTGTAAAGTGAACCTAATAATCCACATACGTTGAAATTAACTTTTAGATGTAGTTTTGACAAATGTATAAAGTGGATAACCGTCACCATGACCAAAATGTAGAATATCTCCATCATTCCAAATTCCCTGTGTCCTTTTTGGTTACATTTTCTCTTCCCACAGAAACCCTTACCCTCTAACCTTGTGGCTGTTCTTATAGTTTGCCTTTCAGTGTCATAAAAATGGAATCAAACAGTATGTTAATTATATTTGCATTTTGACTCTTTTTGGACTTCTGATATTTGCTTTTTCTTATTAGTAGTTCATCATTTTGCATATGACGCCTTTGTATGTAACCCTGTATTATCTGACTTAGCAACCGATGGCTAAAATATTTGGGGAAGAGAATGAAAAGTGAAAAATATAATATACTTATTTTTTTTTTCTTAACATTAAAAAAAAATAAGCAAAAGGTTCCCAAGCCCTCCAACTCCCAATAATAAACTCCTTGCTCTGTTAATCATTCTTGTTTACATAATCTTGCTTATTTTTTAGTGAACATGACACCATTATCTTTCATGATCAAAAATGTGTCATTACTTTTTGCCATTATCTTTCGCCTTCACTTATTTTCAGGACTGTGGAAATATAACAGAAAATGTATTGGTTTTGTTTTGTAATCTGCCCTTTTCCTGCTTAATGACACTGCTTTGTAAGTGGAATGATACGATGAGAAAGAAATCAAATTACAACCGGTGTACAGCTACAAAGTGCGATTTTCTCTGCCACCATTCTAAATCTCCCCTGTTCTACTGTAAGGTTCCTAACTGGTTAATTCCTCTAATCTTCCCTTGCTCCAAATTCATCCCTTGCCTAGCTCTTAGTTTTATCTTTGTAATACATAGTTCTAATCCTATTATTTCTCAGCAAAATTTTTCTCAATTGTCTCTCACCATGAACCTAATTAAACTCAGATTTCTTATCCTGCCACTTGCAAACTTCTTCAAGAATGGTGTAAAATTTTCTTTGTTTTATCTCTCCACTTCATCCCTACATAATCCTTATACTCACTTTATATTGTGTTTTGTACTATTTTGGAATGAGCTTGAACTAATTTTGTCCTCACTTGGAAGGTCCTGACACAATTGTACTGCAAAGTAAATATTAGCGTACTTTAACAAACCAGGAGGAAAGCAAGTAATATCAAATCTGCAATTTATATGCTGCCTTAGAGTTAAGAATTAAGTAAATATATCATTATTATTTATTTAGCTATAATAAATATAAGGCCACATTACCGCTAATTTTATTAAGCATTTCTTGTATGTCAGCAATTATGTTTGGTAAATTCTCATTGTTAACACTTTCAAACAATAATTAAAGTATTGTAAATATCATTATTTAATGGCCTGATTGTAAATAACAGTCATTTTAATGATGAACTACAAAAGAATTCTCTAATTATCAACACTTTGAGTCAGTTCAATAGCTCAGTCATGTCCAACTCTTTATAACCCCATGGACTGCAGCATGCCATTGTCCATCACCAACTCCAGGAGCTTGATCAAAATCATATTCATTGCCATCCAACCACCCCATCCTCTGTTATCCCCTTTTCTTCCTGCCTCCAATCTTTCCCAACATCAGGTTCTTTTCAAATGAGTTAGTTCTTTGAATTACAGGGCCAAAGTATTGGAGCTTCAGCTTAAGCATCAGTCCTTCCAATGGATATTAAGGATTGATTTCCTTTAGGATTGACTGGTTTGATCTCTGTGCAGTCCAAGGGACTCTCAAGAGTCTTCAACACCACAATTCAAAGCATCGATTCTTCTGTGTTCAGCTTTCTTTATAGTCCAACTCTCACATCCATACATGACAATTGAAAAATCATAGGCTTGACTAGACAGACATTTGTCAGCAAAATAATGTCTCTGCTTTTAATATGCTGTCTAGGTTTGTCATAGCTTTCTTTCCAAGGAGCAAGCTTCTTTTAATTTCATGGCTGCAGTCACCATCTGCAGTGACTTTGGAGCCCAAGGAAATAAAGTCTGTCACTGTTTTCCATTGCTTCCCCATCTATTTGCCACAAGGTGATGGAACTGCATGCCATGATGTTTGTTTTCTGAATGTTGAGCTTTAAGCCAACTTTTTCACTCTTCTCTTTCACTTTCATCAAGTGGCTCTTCAGTTCCTCTTTACTTTCTGCCATTAGGGTGGTATCATCTGCATATCTGAGGTTATTGATATTTCTCCCAGCCATCTTGATTCCAGATAGTGCTTCATTCAGATAGGCATTTCTCATGATGTACTCTGCATATAGTTTAAACAAGCAGGGTGACAAAAACAGCTTTGACATACTCCTTTCCCAGTTTGGAACCAATCTGTCGTTCCATGTCTAGTTCTAACTTCTGCTTCTTAACCTGCATACGGATTTCTCGGAAGGCTGGTAAGGTGGTCTGGTATTTCCATCTCTTTAAGAATTTTCCACAGTTTTTTGTGATCCAAACAGTCAAAGATTTTGGTGAAGCCAATAAATCAGAAGTAGATATTAATGCTTTAAATTTATTTAAAACTAAGATTGGAAAATAAGTAGATCGTCCAAAATTTTTTCATGAAAATTAATATATAGATCTAGCTCTTATTTTGTTAATAAAACATTACATGACAATTTAAAATGATGAAATATAATGAGCCTCTTTTTTTCCCTCTCAAACAAACTAGTTCATAAACAAAACATATGTATTTTAAAATTTTGCATATGGTGTCAGAGTATGTCTGAAGAAATTTAAGGTCATCCATGTGCATGCTGTGCACTGATGAATTCCAAGATGCATGGAAAATGTTGCTAAGATCTAAAAATTACTTTGCCAACAAAGCTATGGTTTTTCCAGTCTAGTTGAAGGTATGGTTTTTCCAGTAGTTATGCAGAGATGTGAGAGTTGGACCATGAAGAAAACTGAGTACTGAAGAATTGATGCTTTTGAACTGTGGTGTTGGAGAAGACTCTTGAGAGTCCCTTGGACTGCAAGAAGATCAAACCAGTCAATCCTAAAGGAAATGAATCCTGAATATTCATTGGAAGGACTGATGCTGAATCTGGAGCCCCAATACTTTGGCCAGGTGATGCAAAGAACTCACTCCTTAGGAAAGACCCTGATGCTGGGAAAGATTGAAGGCATGAGGAGAAGGGGACAACAGAGAATGATGTGGTGGATAGCATTACCAAATCAATGGACATGAGTTTGAGCAAGTTCTGGGAATTGGTGATTGGCACGGAAGTCTGGCATGTTGCAGTCCATAAATTCAGAAAGAGTCAGATGTGACTCAGCTACTGAACTCAATTGAAAATCAAGAATTCCTTAATTAATCACATATGTTATATAATTTCATAGTTGTTAAATTTAAACAAATCTAGTTATTTTTCTGAAACTAAAGAACATAATGGCAATGAACTAATCTTCCATAATTTAAGGGAATGAAAACAGATGTATTTCAAGTGAATGAATATGTGCAATTTACGAAGCATTTTGTCTTCCTTCATTATTTATATATCTCTTCATACACGCCATGTCATTTCAGTCGTGTCCCACTCTCTGTGACGCTATGGACTATAGCCCGCCAGGCTACTATGTCTATGGGATTCTCCAGGCAAAAATACTGAAATAGGTTGCCATGCATTCCTCCAGGAGATCTTCTTTACCCAGGGATCAAACATACATCTTTTATATCTCCTGCATGTATAGGAGGGTTCATTACTATTAGCACCATCTGGGAAACCCCTGCACATCTCTAGACTGAATTATAAATGCTCCTATGCAAGTGTGTCTGTGTAATTCAATAAAAGATTCTTGCTCTGAATAAATTTGCCAATTATTGGGACAATAAACATAGAAAGGGGCAAATGTGTGCATAAGGTCAAATTAAATATTAATCCATTTATTATCTGTTTTCCTCTAAATTTATATATCAAATATTTTTATTTCACTATTTATATATAGAGGTGTATATCTATATGGTTGTGTACATGTTTGCATATGTATATGCATATATACTTGCATAATTTCACAGCAGATGTTAGTGCTGCTTTAATGCTTTTGATTTGATTAGTCTGCTAAAGACCAAGGTGACATCAGTTTGAAACAGTGCACAGTAAAGTACATTCATATTTCATATCACTAACTTCCTCATAGTGAGTTGACTTAGAAACAGCATGCCAATTCACCAGGTAACAAATCAGATATTTGTTTTGTTAAAATATACTGCTGTCCATGATATATCATATAAGCAATCCTGTGGTGTCTGCATTGCTGGGTTCTTTTGCTTTAATATTGTGTGTTTAAATACTCATTTAGGGCAATGCAGACTAATGGTTAAACATATTTGAATCTAATTGCCTAAGTTCAGTACTGGCTCCAAAACTTACTAGCTGTATTACCATTAACAAGATACTTAAACCCTCTGTGCCTTAGTTTTTTCATAGTGTTTTATGAAGTCTAAATGAATTAACATTTGCAGCAAGCTTAGATCAATGACTGACTCATAGTAGGCATTGTTACATATACAGTTAGTCATGTTGGGCTTCTCAGGTAGCAGAGCGGTAAAGAATCCAACTGCCAATGTAGGAGATGCAAGAGACTCCAGTTCAATCCCCAAATCAAAAAGATACCCTGCAGCAGAAAATGGAAACCCACTCCAGTTTTCTCGCCTGGAAAATTCCATTGACAGAGAAGCCTGATGGGCTACAGTCCACAGGGTCACAGAATTGGACACAAAGGAGCAAAAACACACACTTGCACACACACACACACACACACACATATTACATATATATTTTTTAATAAAATAAAATTATCCATTTTATTTCTTGTAGATGGAGTGCTTATGGAACAGGTTGAAGTTTTCCTGTGCTAGCCATATAAATTATGGGATTAATTTTTTTCTAATTCCTATGCTTCTCCTTTTCCTTTAGCTAAAATTTCTTCTCTAATTAGAGAAGTCCCACTTAAAAGTAAAATAAATTTATACATTTAGAGACAGAAGACCTGACTATATTTGTTGTAATATTTAATTTCTTTGTGTACCTGTGACTAAGAGAGAGACAGAATTTTAAATCTGAAGCACTTGTATTTCCCAAATCAAGGGAAATATTTCTCATTGAAAAAAAAATCTATAAAGTGCTCATTTGCTAGATATTTGTTGATACCCTATTCAATGCTTTCACCAGGAAGAGATAAATAATAAGTGGAGACATGGTTCATGATTTTAAATAATTTAAATTCTAGATATTTTGTGTAATCTGTTTAATGTGAAGGCATAAAGTGAAATAACATTCCAAAAATTATTATATCAATCTCATTTTATCTTTATTACTATTTAATGCATGATTGAGGTACTATGTTGCTTTTAATTTAAAAAATAAAAATATAGCATTGCCAAATTTTTTCAAATTGAGTCATATAAAAATCAATGTACAATTAGTATGACTTTACAGAAAGGTAATATATAGCTTAATGAAATGACTGACATGAATTAAGAATAAATGGCAATAACAAAGTGGCAGTTCAGTTCAGTTCAGTCACCCAGTCATGTCTGATTCTTTATGACCCCATGGACAGCAGCATGTCAGGCTTCCCTGTCCATCACCAACTCCCAGAGCTTGCTCAAACTCATGTTTCTTGAGTCAGTGATATCCAACCATCTCATCCTCTGTTATCCCTTTCTCCTCCCATCTTCAGTCTTTCCCTGCATCAGGATCTTTTCTATGGAGTCAGTTCTTAGTGTCAGGTGGCCATAGCATTGGAGCTTCAGCCTCAGCATTTGTCCTTCCAATGAATATTTAGGGCATAGTTCCTTTAGGATTCAATGGTTTGATCTTGTAGTCCAAAGGCCTCCCAATAGTCTTCTCCAACACCACTGTTCAAAAGCATCAATTCTTCGACAGTCAGTTAAGAAACATCAATGGGAATTCTAACATATATACTGTCATGTAAGAATTGAATCGCCAGTCCATGTCTGACGTAGGGTGCAGCTTGCTTGGGGCAGGTGCATGGGGATGACCCAGAGAGATGTTGTGGGGAGGGAGGTGGGAGGGGGGTTCATGTTTGGGAACGCATGTAAGAATTAAAGATTTTAAAATTAAAAAAAAAATAAAAATTAAAAAAAAAAAAAAAGAAACATCAATTTTAAAAAAATCAAAATTGTGATAGAAGGCAGAGAAAGAGGTAATGCTTGAAGCTAGAGATTTGATGAAAGTCTAGATTCATGTGCTTATGGAGCAAGTAAAAACAGGGGCCTAACCTAGTATCACTGAAATACAGAAAAGGCAAGGTGTATACAACAGCAGTTAAATTTTCTATTTGCTTCTAGCATAGAATTTTCTTCTTGCCTGTTCTTGCATCAACCCAAAGAAAAGAAAGCTGGTCAAGAAGCACCAAACCTGTAATCATAGCTAGCATAAGTCTGGTTAGTGCCATTTTCCAAGTAAGTAAACAAGATGGGTCAACTTTGAATTGAGTGATTCAGATAAAAATGATCAGTTCTTAGGAGACCTGAAACAAGTAAAATTTAAATTATCATATTTAATATAATGAAAACATTCATAAATAATCTGAGAATAATGAGGAAAACTTGGAAACTGAGAATTTTTATGCTGAGATTTAAAAATGCATTAATACCATTATAATATAACATTAATTTATTATCAAGAGTGCCAAGATCACAGCTACCACCATCAGGAAAGACAGAATTTTATAAAAGAATAAGAATAAAAAAGACAGCAGATTGTTCAGTAGGAACACTAGGTACTGAAAAACAATGGAAAGTTGATTTCAATTTTGAAGAGTATTTTCAATGTAGAATAAGTATCCAAGAATATTAAGTGATTGTAAGCGCATTATAAAACACTTTCATGAAGAGACTACAACAATGTGATTTTAAAAAGAAATATTTTTGAATCAATGGTGTCAGTCTAAGAAAACCAATGAGAGAAGTCAAGACACTAGCCTTAATGAATCGAGTAGGTGGCTCAAATTAGGGAAAAGCATGGGCATCTGGTTATTGACAAAAATAAAAGGCAGTGCAGAGAGCAACTAGTTTTATAGTTTTAAATAGTATGCTGAAGAGTGTGTGGAGGAAAGGGAACCTTCTTACACTGTTGGTGGGAATGGAAACTAGTACAGACACTATGGAGAACAGTGTGGAGATTCCTTAAAAAACTGGAAATAGAACTGCCTTATGACCCAGCAATCCCACTGCTGGGCATACACACCAAAGAAACCAGAATTGAAAGAGACACAGGTACCCCATTGTCCATTGCAGCACTGTTTATAATAGCCAGGACATGGAAGCAACCTAGATGTCCATTAGCAGATGAATGGATAAAAAAGCTGTGGTACATATACACAATGGAGTATTATGCAGCCATTAGAAAGAATACATTTGAATCAGTTCTAATGAGGTGGATGAAACTAGAGCCGATTATACAGAGTGAAGCAAGCCACAAAGAAAAACACCAATACAGTATACTAATGCATATATATGAAATTTAGAAAGATGGTAATGATAACCCTGTATGTGAGACAGGAAAAAAGACACAGATATATAGAAAAGTCTTTTGGACTCTGTGAGAGAGGGAGAGGGTGGGACGATTTGGTGGAATGTCATGGAAACATATATAATATCATATAAGAAATGAATCGCCAGTCCAGGTTTGATACAGGATGTTTGGGCCTGGTGCACTGGGATGACCCTGAGGGATGGTAAGGGGAGGGAGGGGGAGGGGGGAACATGTGTGCACCCCTGGTGGATTCATGTTGATGTGTGGCAGAACCAATACAATACTGTAAAGTAATTAGCCTCCAATTAAAATAAATAAATTTAAAATTAAAAAAAATTGTATGGATTATATTAAGAACTGTTGCCAGTGAAACGACACAAAGACAAAACACGAGACACACAAGAGACAGACAATACACACTCCAGCCGGAGGAACAGAACTGCACAAAACTAATTGTGGTTTATTATTATAAAAGCCCCCCAAGCAGAATTCCAGACTGCATGAATAAGCCTTTTCAGTACAGCGCAGGTGCATACATGTTATCATACAGCAAAGGGGAGTGAAATACCTGTCTGTTGCAGAGTCTGTCCAAAGCCCTCTTCTCCTTCTTATCACAAGAAGGGAATGCTCCCTCATTTGCAAGGGACCATTAAACTCAACGCTGTGTCCAGACTCTTTGGCAGAACGCCTCATTTGCAAGGATGTTCAGCCCGAGCAGAGAGACCCGTTTGCAGGCACATCTCTGCTACCCTATTAGCCCTTCAAAGAACATTACTGAGTATTATATATTAATACATATTATCCTACTTTATAAATAACTAAATATTTAAGTAGAGATATGTTTAGAGGCTAAAGTTTGGGTTTAAAGATATGTATTAAAGATTCATTAGTAAGCAGAATGTAGTTTTAGTATGAGCACACTAATAAACTGATTTATTATAATACTGTTTATTTTAGTCTCATAAAAAGGGGGGCGCAGAAAATGCACGTGATAACTACAATAAGTAGAATATAAAGTCATCTCTAACTCATGCTATGCTTTAAAAATGCCTTAGCTCACACTCTTTTGAGATTTTGCAATATATGAATAAACTGTGGGAGCAGAAAACAGGAGAAGAATGATGAGTAAAAGTATAATGTTAAGCAATACCTCTCTGATATTTAAGACATCAAGGATATTGATTTTTACTTTCTTGGGAGAAAAATAACAAAAATCACAGAATATTTCTGGGCTTCAATATCATAAAGAAATCAGGCAAATTGTGAATCTTTTGACATGCTTTGTTTAAAAAAGAGCTCTGACGTGGATAATCTCAGTCTTTACAAATATTAATCCATAATAGTGGAAGGTCAAGAGCATATTCATAATGGAATACTAGTGATCTGATGTTTAATGAAATATTCAAATTGACACATATTCAAATTCACAAAGCTTATTGAAAATGAGATAGGAATTCAAAACTCTGTCCTCAAATGTTTATGGTTATTTCAATACAGAATGTTAAGCATATGTCAAACCTACTGTGATGACTGTTGCCAAGTAATGCTTACTTCACTTTGTTTCCTTACAACCGTCTTACTTATTACAATATCCTAGTGTGAGTAAAGATTGCTTAGAAGAGAACTGTTATTCTTAGAAAGCACTTTTATCCCTTCCTTTTAAAATTTGAAATCCTTTGTACCTACATCAGATTACAAAAGATCTACATCTTTTGCAATCTCTTCATTATAATTGGATACACAATTACCCATTAATATTATTCATAACAACTTCTCTCATCAAATTGTCTTTCTCATCATTTCTTGACTAGTATCTACTGAAAGATTAGGAGTTGAACAAAAAATAACGGATTTTCAGTAATGATCTCAGTCCAAATAAAATTGATAATATGGAATCACTTGCATTACATACTAAAAATAGGTATTTTTTGACTCACGTACTATCACTGTTCTTAACAAATTACCACACATTTTGCAACTCAAATAGCATAAATGTATCATCTCAGAAGTTCAGGCAGGGACTAACAGGATCTTCTGCTCAGGGTCTCTCCAGGCAGAAGTCAATTTGTTGGTCAGGACTGTGGTCCCTTCTGAGCATCCGAGTTTTCTATCAAGCTCATTAAAATTGTTGGCTGAATTCAGATCCTGGTAGCTTTAGGACAAAAGTCTCATTGCTGCTGAAGAGTTGTGGTCTATTGGCAGGGTTTTCCCTCAGTTCCTAGAAGCTACCTCCAGGTCTTAGTCACAAGCCCTTCTCAAAATATGACAGCTTTTTTTTTTTTTTTTAAGCTAGAAGGAAAATCTCATTTGTTTCAAATCTCTACATCCAGCCTCCTAAATTGGAGTCTGAGATAAGTTATTCAAGAGAGTAAAAATCCCATTATATTCACAAGTTCTGCCATTACTCAGGAAGGAGACTATAACAGGATGTTTATACAGGTTCTTAAGAATCAGTTAGAAATTTGCCTGATAGAATTCAACAAATATGCCTGAATGTCAACAATATTTCAGTAATTAAAGACAACATTGCTGTTCAGTTATTAAGTCATGTCTATTTTGTGAACCTATGGACTGTAGCCTGCCAGGCTCCTCTGTCCATGGGATTTCCCAGGCAAGAATCCTGGAGTGTATTGCCATTTCCTTCTCCAGGGGATCTTTCTGACCCAAGGATCAAACCTGTGTCTCCTGGATTGATAGGTTATTCTTTACTGCTGAGCCCCCAGGGAAACCCAAAAACCATATTAATACCTTGCTAGTGACCTTATTGATTCTCAAATTTGTTTTCTATCTGAATTAAGTGTTAAGCTTTAAAATATAGAATTATGAGGTTCCATTCCACTTAAATTAGAATTTCTGTTATGTGGCCAGACTATGATATTTTTAATATTTATCAAGAGATTCTAACATTTAACTGGGGTCAAAAGCCGCATTTTTTAATAGAAAGAAGCACATGAAAGTTTGTGTTAAGATGACTCACGTAGCCCCATGAATCTTAAGTTTGCTTTTTTACAGGCATCCTTCAGAAATATTTCAGGTTGATTTCCAGACCACCCCAATAAAGCTTCCCTCATAGTTCAGCCAGTAAAGAATCTGCTTGTAGTGCAGGAGACCTGGGTTTGATTCCTGGGTTAGGAAGTTACCCTGGAGAAGGAAATAGCAACCCACTCCAGTATTCTTGCCTGGAGAATCCTGTGGGTAGAGGAGCCTGGCAGGCTACAGTCCATGGGGTCACAAGAGTCGGACAGGACTTAATAACTAAACCACCACCACCACCAATAAAGCAAATATTGCAACAAAGCAAGTTATGCAAAGTTAATGGTTCCCCAGTGCAAATAAAAGTTTTATATTTATATTTATACCATATTGTAGTCAAGTAAGTGTGCAACAGTACTATGTCTAAAATATTGCACACATCTTAGTGGAAAAAAAAAAAAAAACAACTTTACTTGGAAAAATTTCCAGCCATCATCTGTCAAGGTTTCCACAAACCTTCAATTTGTAAAACACATTGTCTGTTAAAGTGAAACTATGCTTGTATTGCATGTCTGCCTATCTGGAATTTAAAGTGCTTTATATGATGCAAATTACCCAGTTAGATTAAAAATTAACACAAATATTGGTATTTATAAAAATAAATTATATACTTGCTGGATAAATAGCAAAGGAACATTATTTAATTTATAGGAAGTTATTGGCATGTGGGCTTCCAGGAGGTACCAGTAGTAAAGAACCCACCTCCCAAAGCAGGAGACTTAAAAGATGTGACTTTGATCCCTGGGTGGGGAAGATCCCCTGGAGGAGGGCAACCCACTTGAGTATTCTTGCCTGGAGAATCCCACGGACAAAGAGCCTGGGGACTATGGTCCATAAGGTTGCAAAGAGTCAGACATGACCGAAGCAATTTAGGAAGCACACAGCATATTGGCATGTGGTACAAGCCAATGGTGGTGGTTAAGTCACTAAGTCATGTCCGACTCTTATGAGCCCATGGACTGTAGCCTGCCAGGCTCCTCTCTCCTGGGATTCTCCAGGCAGGAATACTGGAGTGAGTTGCCATTTTCTTCTCCAGGGGATCTTCCTGACCCAGGAATTGAACCTGAGTCTCCTGCACTGCAGGCAGATTCTTTACTGACTAAGCTACAAGGGAAGCCACAAGCCAATGGATTACATAATAATAAGAGGGTGAATAAGAAGCGGACAAGAATATTATTTAAATATGTGTGCATGTATGTGATAATATTGGGAACATTCAATATAAAATAAATATAAAAATTAAATAATAATTATTAGCTTCAACAGATGTGTACTATGACATTTTTAGGAATTAAGTGTACTGCTCTGATCTTGTGATAAATGAAGGGTAGAGGAGTATTGAAACTAAAGCTTTTCCTATTGCAAAGCCCACGGGTTTTGATACACTGGCCTTCATTGACCTTACATTATATGGGAAGTTATTCTCTGCTTTTCTACAATCCTTATGTACAGTTTGTTCTTTACTGCTTTGTTTCAACATTAGGTAAAAAAAAATAAGCAACAGCTAATTTTGCTTTTCTGCTGAAGACTTGATAGTATTACTGAAATAATGTGATTGGAGTATGGATTTAAAACTGTATATATGAGTTCGTGAATGGAAAGCAGAAGACATACATTTTAATGTTTCAAAAATATAGCACTTTATATTTTCAGAAAAAATATTACATTTTATGTTTCAGGAAATATAGCATTTTATGTTTCAGGACATATAACAGGGAAATAAAAGTAGCTATAAAATCATCTACAGGTTGATGTTTAAGTTACAGGAGATATTACTGCAGAATGTACAAATTCAAAGTCTACATAAATTGAACTGAATGGTATGGGTGTGAAGTGAAGTGATGGATGTGAGAGGTGTTAATTATTTTGTATGCATTGGTACCCTGTTATGACTTGATTTTAGCCAACTGATAGCTAGATTTGGGTATATCTCTTTATTGTCTCAAAATAATCAGATCCTTAAATAGCACAGCCTCATATTAAAGGGTATATAAGAATATTGTAACTCAGAATCTAAATAAAATTCTGAAGTGACTTTCCAAGTATATCTTACCATTTTGGAGAAGGAAATGGCAACCGACTCAATACTTCTGCCTGGAAAATTCCATGGATAGAGGGGCCTGGCATTTATGTGATATATGAAATTATTATCGTGAAAGTCTTAAAATGTCCTTTGATAGGTAAAATTTAAGACTTTCACAATATTAATTTCATATATCATATAATTTATTCCTTGTTAATTTTGAGGGGTAGTTGAAAACTGTATCAAGAGAATTGAATGTGACTGGTTAATATAAAGAAGACATCAGTATGATGAAAAAGTTTCATTGCTTAATAACTTATTTTTCCCAATTCACTAACATTTGTCACTATTAAGTAATATCAGGTGGATGCAGAGTATATTAAACAACTAAATTAAACAAACAGCCACAAAATACAGTCATTTGTTCATTCATTTTCCTTGTATTTCTTATATTGTGCTCACATTGGCCTTGAGCTTTGTCTTAGAAATGGTTTCTATGGAACCTACACAATTTATGGAAATCTTGTGCTTTCGATCCTCAGAGTTTGGAAATCTCAAGTAGTTTTACCTGTGTTTTAAAGGTAAAATCCTGTATTACATTGTTTATGTACTTATTAGGAAATTAACAGGTTAAATTTTATTAGGGCTGGCTGTTTTGTTTTACTTTGTGCCCTGGTTACAAATTTGCATCTTTTCTTTATTGGTCTTTTTCTAAGCGGTAGTTCCCCCATTAATCTTCTTCTTTTTAGAGAAATTATGCTGAATGCAACATTTATAGGAATTTTTACTTTGCATTTGTCAGAAATGTTTTTATTTGATTTCCTGTTATATACTGGACAAGTTTCATTAGAAAATATTATGAAAAAGCAGATACAAATAAAAATGTGACATTTATTATTTACATGTTTGCAACTTTTTTTTTTTTTTTTGGTGTCTTGTTTATTTATTTTTTTTTTTAATTTTAAAATCTTAAATTCTTACATGCGTTCCCAAACATGAACCCCCCTCCCACCTCCCTCCCCACCACATCTCTCTGGGTCATCCCCATGCACCTGCCCCAAGCAAGCTGCACCCTACGTCAGACATGGACTGGCGATTCAATTCTTACATGACAGTATACATGTTAGAATTCCCATTCTCCCAAATCGTCCCACCCTCTCCCTCTCCCTCTGAGTCCAAAAGTGCAACTTTGTAATTTATCCAATTCACTAATAAATACTTGCCAGAGCCTAATTTGTGCCAGTCGCTGTATTATCTGGCAAGATTAAATTTTTGAAAAAAGAGGTTATATTCAGTCCTTTCCTTGGTGAAATCTATATTTTGGTTGAGGAGATAGAGGTAGGAAGTTACAATACAATACGATAAGGGGATCTCAGGAGTCATGCAATGTATTCAATGGAGTGTAAGAGAGTGATACTCCCAGCCTTGCATTTCGCATGATGCACTCTGCAAGGTTCTCACTGCAAGAACACTGGAGCGGTTTGCCATTCCCTCCTCCACTGGACCACATTTTGTCAGAACTCTCTGCTATGACTCATCCATCTTGGGTGGCCCTACATGGCATGGCTCATAGCTTCATTGAGTTACACAATCCCCTTCGCCAAAACAAGGCTGATGCCAAGAGAATTATCAACAACAGCAGATTTGCAGATGGTGTCACACTAATGTCAAAAAGCAAAAAGGAAATTAGGACCCTCTTGTTAAGGGTAAAAAAGGAGAGTGAAAAAGCTGGCTTAAAACTTAACATTCAAAAAACTACAATCATGGCATTCAGTCTCACCACATCAACGCAAATAGAAGGGGAAAAATTTAAAGCGGGGACAGACTTTATTTTCTTGGGTTCCAAAATCACTGCTAACAAGTGACTGAAGTCATGAAATTAAAAGACACTTGCTTCTTGGAAGAAAAGCTATGACAAACCTAGGCAGCATATTTGAAAGCAAAGGCAACACTTTGTCAACAAAGATCCCTATAGCCAAAGCTATGGTTTTTCCAGTAGTCATGTACAGTTGAGAGTTTGGCCATAAAGAAGGCTGAACACTGAAGAATTGATGCTTTTGAATTGTGATGCTAGAGAAGACTCTTGAAGTTCCCTTGGATTGGAAGGATATCAAATCAGTCATTTTTAAAAGAAATAAGTACTGAATATTCATTGGAAGGAATGATGCTGAAGCTGACACCAATACTTTGGCCACCTGATGCAAAGAGCTGACTCACTGAAAATGACCCTAATGCTTGGAAAGATTGAAGAAGGCAAAAGGAGAAGTGGACAGCAGAGGATGAGATGTTTAGATAACCTTACTGACTCAATAGATGTGAATTTGAGCAAACTCTGGGAGATAATGAAGGACAGGGAAGCCTGGCATGCTGCAGTCCATGAAGTCACAGTCAGATATAACATAGCGACTGAACAACAGCAAAGAGAGTGATGCTACTATTACTTTTGAAATAAAAATAATAAACTCAAAACTAGGCACTTTTATGGAAGATACTTATTAAATGAAGATTAAAGTCACTTGCATATTTCCAAGGAAATCCAAGAGAATCAAGTTTAACAGCTACACAACCAAGAATGTTGCCTAATTTGCATCACAGTCCTATTACACAGAAGACTTTTCAACTGTTTGTTCTGAGCACTGGCCTCCTTCGGAGTGGACACTGAATATGATAACACTTCTGCTATGGTCTTCAGAATAAAATTGGTGTAAGACTTGTTTCTATGTGATCCTTAGTTCTGAATAGAAGTTCTGTGAAGAAGTGCTAACTGAAATGTTTCATGTATCTGAGCCTCAGCTAAATATTAGAAAAGTAACATCCTGGTTTCTATTTTTGAACATCATCAGTTCAGTCAGTTCAGTCGCTCAGTCGTGTCCAACTCTTTGCAACACCATGAATTGCAGCACACCAGGCCTCCCTGTCCATCACCACCTCCCGGAGTTCACTCAGACTCACATCCATCGAGTCAGTGATGCCATCCAGCCATCTCATCCTCTGTTGTCCCCTTCTCCTCCTGCCCCCAATCCCTCCCAGCATCAAAGTCTTTTCCAATGAGTCAACTCTTGAACATCATAGGACTTCATAAATTAAACTTTGCCCAGTTCAGTCGTGTCCAACTCTTTGTGACCCCATGGACTGTAGCCTACAAGGCTCTTCTGTCCATGGAATTTTCCAGGCAAGAGTACAGGAGTGGGTTGCCATTTTCTTCTCCAGGGGATCTTCCCGACCCAGGGACCTGGGTCTCCCACATTGCAGGCAGAAGCTTTACCATCTGAGCCACCAGGGAACCCCCAAACTTAGGCGTAACCATGTACAAAACTCTTTCCTCCGGGTTCACTTTTCACAAATCTTATCACTTTCTGTATCCATTACTGTGGTCTTCCATCCTGAAAAGCCACTTGTAAGTCGGGCTTACTTCCTTTACCCTTCTCAAAATGCAATTTCATTCCTCATACCCTTTTTACCGAAAACACACTTCCTACTTTCCCTTAAGCAACAAAGAACTGACTTTTATATTAGCATTTTATAGATTGATAAGCATAAATACCAGTGATAATTTCTAAAACCTTTGTTTTCTTAGAGAGAAACAGAGGAAAAGTGTATATAATTGTTGTTCAATCAAATACATTGACAGTTACCCAGTATAGATTTCACAAAGGTAGAGACTAAATCTAACCTCTTTTTTTTTTTTTTCCAAAATTCTAATCTTGCCACATAATAGATAGACTGGCATAAGTTAGGCTCTGGAAAATATTCATTAAGTGAATTAGATTCATAGGTGACTCTAGTGGGAAGAGCCCTCCTGCCTATGCAGGAAACATGAGACTTGGGTTCAATTCATGGGTTGGGAAAATCCACTGGAAGAAGGCATGTCAACCCATTCCAGTATTCTTGCCAGGAGAATCCCATGGCCAGAGGAGCCTAGAGGGCTATAATCCATAGGGTTGCAAAGAGTCAGATATGACTGAAGCTTCTTAGCAGACACACAAGTTTTCAGATCTATGTAAGTAATAAATCACATTTTTATTTGTATTTGCTTCATCACAATATCTGAATGTGTTTTCTAATGGATAATTACCTAACCAATATATAGTAGGAAGTTAAAAAAAAATTATGGTAGAATGCAGTGCCATTTCTAGTGCTGAATAGCTGTACCAGCTTCCATGGTGTTGCAGCATATGAGTGTTTAGTTGCTAAGCTGTGTCCAATTCTTTGCTACCCCATGAACTGTAGCCCACCAGGGTCCTCTGTCCCTGGGATTTCCCAGGCAAGAACACTGGAGTGGGTAGTTATTCCCTTCTCCAGGGGATCTTCCTAACCCAGGGTTCAAAGCTGAGTCTCCTGCATCGGCAGGCAGATATTTCATCACTGAGCCCCACGGGAAACCCCTCATGGTGTTGCAGGGCAACTCCCTTGGCTTTTGTTTCTCAGTAGATTTGACAGTGCATGGGGTAGTCTCAGGATTCCAGGTTCCCAAGCATTGTGATAACTCACCCGTATTGTCATCGTCTTGATGTCTGTGCATGCATGGTATGGTATGAATACTTGTATCCTCCAAAATTCATATGTTGAAATCCTAATACCTGATGTAATGGTATTAGGAGATGAAGTGTTTGGGAGATAATTAGGTAATGAAGGTGGAGCACTCATGAATGAGACTGGTCTGTTGTAAAACAGATCCCAGAGGTCTTTCTAGTCCCTTCCACAATTTGCAGATACAACTAGAAGGTGCCAGCTATGACCCAGGAAGAGGATCCTCACCAGAATGCAAAGATGTGGTATCTTGTTCTTGGACTTCTCAGCCTCCAGAGCTGTGGGAAATACATTTCTGTTTTTTGTTTGTTTGTTTGTTTTGTAAACCACTCAGTCTGCAGAATTTTTTTTTACATCAGTCTGAACAGACTAAGACAGATAAATAAATAGGTAGATAGATAGATAAATAGGTATATAAATGGATAATTGCTGATTTTTTCTCCAGTGGCATAAGATGCTGAAATATCACTCTGAACTTCTTCAATAAAATGCCTGGCCATTCTTTTGGTGGCATTATTTCTTCTGAGGAAAACTCTGCTTTTCAATTCAGTAAAGATTATAATAGAGTAAATATGATGTTAAAATTCCTGTATTAAATATAATACTTGGGGGACCATCCATATGTTCTGATTGTCAGAGAAATAAAGACATATATTACTTCTTGGTTCAAAATGTGTTATTCATGCAGGACTTGACCTCAAACTTACAAGGATTTTTGAAATTTATTCCCATTTCATAAATCAAGCTTCATGTAGATGATATAATACATGTTAAGATCAGCATATCCCCCCAAAATTACCTGTTTCCATAATTATCCACCACAAAAAATATTTTAGAAATAATAAAAGTTATGGATAAAGTGTGTAGCAATATGACATTTTTGTAATGAATGACATTATAGACAAATGCATAGGAGCAGAGAAGACAAAATCAAATTACAGTGTAAGTACTGTTTCATCATCCGTGGAGGACAGGGATCCGATGGGTAAACTGACTTCCATTAGCTACTGGTCCTATGATAGTGGCTAGCTTGGCCTTGACTGTTGGCAGTATTGGACGCTCTAAAGGACTGGTAGGCAGATCATTACTGCTGGAAAAATATATATATATTGATGAGTACATAACAGCAAGGTCATCCTGTTTGCACATTCATTTTAAAGGCATTAGGATAGGGGGAAAGATTCATTGATTTTCACAGGTTAGATTATCCTACTGATCTGATTTTTCAAAGCCTTGTGTACAGCAGAAAGGTTTAGACAGACATTCATATTCAGTCACACTTATTTTAAATTTGATTTCCTATGCCATTTTTTTCTAAAAATGGCTTTTTAACTAATCCTGTAATAGCTTTTGTTAAAAATTCCTAAATATTGACAAACCATTAACCTTCCCTGATGACATTCCATAAATCTTCATTTCAGATTATCTTTTTTTTTTTTTTCCAAACAAAGAGGATAAGTTTTATCCATTATCCTCCCCAATTGTCCACAGCTCAAGTGAAACTACTACTGGTATAATGTCCAAAATTCACTTTTGCTTTGTCAACAAATTATGCAGAAACACCTTGTGCCATTAACCATATTTAAAAACATGTTTAACTCAGTTAAATAATTATTTTAAAATACCAAAGCAGCTAAATGTATGGGCTTTGGCAGTGGGGACACCCTGATAGGAGTCAATACATGACCTACAAGTTCATGTACCTTAATTTTGCTTTCAGGTTACTGTCTTTGCCCCTCTCCATATATCACTTCAACTCAGTAATGAAATGCTGCTAATGATGCACTATTTTAGAGCCTGATGGATGATTAACACCATATTCATGACGGGAAACTCAGTTCAAATGGTTACCTAATGTTCTTTGTCAATCATTCTATGCTCAGTTGCAAGACAAGAGCAGTTTCTCAAAATATCAATAGAACAGCTACTAGAACATGGCCTCACTTTAAAAATAATAGGGTCCTCCACTGTGTCTCTCTATTAATAACTGTTAAAGTAGAATATTCCAATATGGAAAAGCTAATAAAACAGTTAGTATCAAGAGTCTATATATCAAGGATGCCAAACCACCATAGAAATGTTAAGGAGCACACACACACACACACACACACACACACACACACACACACACACACACACAGCTTCCATATATCCTAGATGTACATTATTGTGGGTTCCAGAGCTTTCCTGGTGAAAGCTGAAACTGTCTCCTGTATGTGGAAGGCAAAGTGAGTCCAGAAAAAGAGAATGACCATTTCAGATTGGTAGGCAGAGGCCATAAGAACTCAGGGGACTTACGAGGCTTGTCTTGGGCCACTGCATAGGTAGATCCAAATACTTGTCAGCCAGAATCTTAAATTTATACAGAGGGCTTAATGGGACTCAGTTGACTATACCATCCAGATAGTCTCCACAACACGTTGCTCTCTCAAAACCGGCTCCTTGAAAATAGCTCCCATTGTGGGAATAGTGTGTAGAGTGTACATTCCGAGGACAAGGGAGGGGGTGAAGAGCCTTTGACTGCCAGGGTCTGGCTTGAGGGTCAAACTCAATGACCTCCTCCAAAAATTATGTCTGTGTTATACAAGCAAAGGCAAATATTATAGTGTGAATACATTGATGGATATAATCGCCTCCAACATTTCACCCCTCATAATCAGTTCTTACAATCTTACCTGCCATCCTTAGGCACACAAAGCCCAGAGTGGTCAGTAAGCGGTTTCTTTAGTGTGGAGGTGGCTTGTTTGGTGGCTATCTGGCTGTCATTGGAAGCAGATATCATAGTAACAATTTGGGCATCTACAAGAGAAAACATTGCAAATTCCAGCAGATAATGCCTTTGCCAGGCATGCTGGGGCTTTATGTTCTCAGCTAGCAGCATAACGTGATGATCCACGCTGAGAGTTGAAGCAATGGCTGTCTTCCCAATTCCATACCTTTCCTGTGCTGAGTATTTTGGCAGGGCTCCCCAGTCTGGCATATGGGGCAAGAAACCCTACTGGTTGATCATTCAAATGTATTAAAGCTTGGAATGGTACTTTGATTTACCGGTTAGTGATTTAATCTTCTGTTTTAGTATGCCATTCATCCTTTCTCCCACTCCTGCTGCTTGGAGATTATTGAAAACATGAAGACTCCCTTCAGTGTCATGTTCTTTTGCCTAGCCTGGCATTTCATGCCATTTGAAAAGGGGCTCTCTCCCCCAGTTACTGTCTATTTGATGAGAGTATTCCTACATGATACTCAACTTCTCTAATTCCATACTGGTGGCAACATGGTTTATTTAGTGACAAGGGAAAGCCTGGGTTAAGCCAGATGTGGTGCTCACACACACCAAGGCACACTTACAACTCTCTTTGGAAAGTTAGGGCCAATATAATTAGTGTATTAATCTTTCACTGATTGGAAACCCTGGTAGATGGCCTCAGATTCCTTTGGTATTCACCTTGTCCAGCATATTCACTTTGGACATTGTTCAGAACACACAGGACATGATACTGCAATAAACAAAATCACTGTATTTCAAGAACAATCCTACATTCTTGGCAATATATCCTGAGGATTATAGCGGCTGCTCTTCCTTTGCACCCAACCTCCTGCATTTCCTGATGGGTCAGTTGTTAAGGATCATGTGTGTGTGTGAGTCATTCAGTCATGTCCAACTCTGTGACCCCATGGACTGTAGCCCAACAGGCTCCTCTGTCCAAGGGAGTCTCCAGACAAGAGTCCTGGAGTGGGTTGTCACCTCCTTATCCATGCTAAAGATCATACCGAAGTTATAAAATATTCCTGTTTATCTGAAGGTATAAGTGTCTTGGGGCTTCCCTTGTGGCTCAGCTGGTAAAGAATCCACATGCAATGTGGGAGGCCTGGGTTTGATCCCTGGTTTGGTAAGATCCTCTGGAGAAGGAAAAGCCTACCCACTCCAGTATTCTAGCCTGGATAATTTCATGGACTGTATAGCCCATGTGGTCACAAAGAGTTGGACATGACTGAACAAATTTCACTTCACTTCATCAGTGCTTTGTGAGCTAGGATATGAGGCAATGGAGACTGGCTCAGGACCTTACAGGAAAACCCAAATGTCTTTCCATATATCCCAACTCCACAGGGCTTATTCATAAATATTTACCCCTCAGCTTGCCATTGTCCGAGCTATAGGGCTCTTCACATTAGAACAGACTAACCGTCAGTGAAGAAGGATTAATGCCCAGGGCTTCTGGTTCTCTTCAGTTCAGTCACTCAGTCGTGTCCAACTCTTTTTGACCCCATGGACTGCAGCATGCCAGGCCTCCCTGTCCATCGCCAACTCCCAGAGTTTACTCAAACTCATGTCCATTGGGTGGGTGATGCCATCCAACCATCTCATCCTCTGTCATCCCTTTCTCCTCCTGCCTTCAATCTTTCCCAACATCAAGGTCTTTTCCAATGAGTCAGTTCTTTGCATCAGGTGGCCAAAGTATTAGAGTTTCAGCTTCAACATCAGTCCTTCCAATGAATATTCAGGACTAATTTCCTTTAGGATGGACTGGTTGGATCTCCTTGCAGTCCAAGGGACTCTCAAGAGTCTTCTCCAACACCACTGTTCAAAAGCATCAATTCTTTGGCGTCAGCATCAATATGCTATCTAGGTTGGTCATAACTTTCCTTCCAAGGAGGAAGCGTCTTTTAATTTCATGGCTGCAGTCACCATCTACAGTGATTTTGGAGCCCCCAGAAATAAAGTCTGTCACTGTTTCCACTGTTTCCCCATCTATTTGCCATGAAGTGATGGGCTCATGGTTACCACCAACCAAACTGCTCTGGGTTTAGCTCACTGCCTGCTGTGGTTTCTTCCTGTTTGTGTCCAGATGGTGGCAGTATTGAGCCGAATAAGGACTTCAGTTCATGGGGACAGGTAGCCCTGACCTGACTCATGAGTGAAAATTTCCCCTCCTCCCTCTGTACAGGCCACGGGGACTGTGAAAGGAATAAGGATGGTGTGAGAATTTGGAGGATCTACACATTCTATGAGGACTAGCTGCACCCACATTTCTAAGACTTGTGGATAGAGTGCTCATCTGCAAGCAAGGTGACACTTCACTGAGTGAAAGGGGGATTTGAGCTCTTGCAGAAGTGAATTCAGGGAAAATACTCTCAACATACCATTTGATAGAAAGGAAAGTTCTTACTATGCCATGTTGTTACTTATTTTTTCAACTGCTTATGGTGTTTTGTGCCCCCAATTTTGGGGGTAGGGGGAGCTTTTATTTCATTGTTTTACAATCTCCATAGAATCTAGATATTTTCTTTCTCCAATTAATTGTTTCCCTCAGGAATATCCTGACAGCATACCATGCGTTAATAAGATCACCAGTGCATGGTTTTAATATTATTAGAAGATATTTTCTCAAATATTCCCAGTTCTCCCTTTGTCAAATGACCCTGGATCTGAGAACTGAGTTGAGTTTGGAAAATGGAAGATCATTGCCTTTTTTAAAGGCCACTCATATTTGCACCAGAGTTGTTTTCCTTATTAAGCAGATCAAGTATTACTGTGTGGGCTGGCATCATATTTGCAAACTAGGCACCTAATGGTCCATTATCTACCACCAGAGGTCTCAGCAGTGGTCAGTCTAAATGTGGACACCACGCTCACCGTGCCTCTGATGGCTCAGTACTGTCAGCTGGCCTCAACAGCTCAATAATCCCTTATCTTTGCTGAAATAAGAAAACTTGTTTCAATGGAAATATCTTTTTCTTACAGAGAACAGCCACAGTGGCACATTGCAAAGATGCTGTCACTCCTCTTGCCAATAAATTTATCAACTTTAAGGTTCAAATGGGACCTTCTGGACCTGTTTGAGAGATATATTAAGGACTGAGGTAACAAGGCTATATCCCTAAGCACTTAGATTCTTTCTTCTCCTCTCAGCAAGTAGTTTCTATCTTTCAACTTCACATGCAGGAGGCCACAGTTAAGTAGAGATTTCAGCTAACCACCCAAGCAAACAATTAGAACATCTGTCTATGTATTAAACTAGTAGATTGCAATCACAGTCTTTGCTAAGTGCATTTGTGTTAAGTCAGATGCTCTGGAAGCAGTTTCTGAGATGGGGACTTACAAATATTTTATGTATTAAAGTAATATTCTTAGCAAAAATTGATAATGGAATGAGATAAGTAAGATGAGAAAGGTAGAATCTATATTTCCATATACTATAAAAATGTAGCTTCAAATTCAATTTAGAACAATTCTGATGCAATCAACTTGCTGACCATGTCTTACACACCTCTGTGATGTAGAGATGATTGGGAGTTCTGGTTTATTTTTGCTGGCAGATCAGACATTCAGGAGAATTCATAACTGGAACAGCTTTGGAGATCAACACTCTAATGAGTGTTAACATAAATTTGATCTCTCCCCCCTGTGTACTCCATTACCCAATCTGAGAGTCTGAGAGGTGACTGAGAAAAGAGACTTGGGAACCTAGTCCAATCATTCTTTCCACCACTCCCCGCTCCAATGTAATTTTTTTTTTTTTCACAGTGGGTGCTTTCTGGCATGTGTAACTGTGCAACACAAAAACACCTACAATTTGTACATTCTTCCCTGTGTGCCATTCCCTTCTCCAGAGGATCTTCCAGACTCCAGGGACAGAATCCTCATCTCTTGCATTCTCCTACATTGGCAGATTCTTTACCACTGAGCTACCTTGGAAGCCCACATTGTTCCATAGGTCGGTCTATATCATTGTTTCCCAAACATCTGGCCCACAGTTGTAAGTCTGGCTTCTTCCAGGTGAGAAATGGAGTATTATTCACTATATCAGAAAACAAGGATGTCATAGTCATCAATGATTCCAGCCCTCCAATGTGAGCTGAAGAGTCCCAAGGGCACCCTGGAAGGAGAAAAATACTTGCGATCTAGCAACCATCAGATTACAGCCACTCCTTGCAATGAGCCCCAAGGGACCTCAGGATCCTGGCCCAGGATAGCTGAGATGCATATGAGAAGAATGATCTCAGTAACCCCGGCCTTTTGAATCTTCTCCTACATAGAAAAGCACTGAATTCCTTAACTTGGATATCTGGTTTATTTAATTCAATAATCTTTTGAAGTTCAGACTAACTGCCTTTTGTTGTAAAACTTCTATATAATCTGGCTCCTCGCATCCCCTCCTTGTAGCAGTTCTCTCAAGGTTACTTGAGATACTGTCTCCTGGGTTTGAAGTCCTAAAAATTCTCATTGAATAAAACATAAATCTTAACTTTTGTTGTTGTTATTCAGCTGCTAAGTCATGTTCGACTCTTTGCGACCCCTGGACTGTAGCACACCAGGCTTCTCTGTCCTTCATTATCTTATCTCCCAAAGTTTGCTCAAACTCATGTCCACTGAGTTGGTGGTGCTATCCAACCATTTCATCCTTTGTCACCCACTTCTTCTGTTACTGCTTTCCATCTTTCCCAGCATCAGGTTTTTTTTTTTTTCTTCTTCTTCTTTTTCTCAACTTTAGGGGTTCTGACTATTTTGAGGGTCAACACAGGTTCTTGACCAACCAGTGGAGTAATTTGTAAATTCACACAAATCCATGTCCCTCCTAAACTCAGGACACTTCTCTGTACACAGCAAGTGAATGACCAGGTATAGTGCCAAAATCTCCAACCACTAGAGAATAGAATATCCCCAGTGGTTTTTAAGAATATATTTAAGCATGTCAGTAGCATAGCAGCAGATCCTTATCAGGGCAAATAAATTCATTTAAAAGTCAAGTCTACAATAAAACATGTTTATTCTATTATCAGCTTTTATAAGTAATAGTCCATGAGTCCATTTTATTGCTGTTCAGTCACTATGTTTTTTCTGACTCTTTGTGAGCCCACTGATTGCAGCAGGCCAGGTTCCTCTGTCCTCCACTATCTCCCAGAGTTTGCTCAAATTCATATCCATTGAGTTGGTGATGCCATCTAACAATCTCATCCTCTGCTGCCCTCTTCTCCTTCTACCTTCAATCTTTCCCAGTATCAGGGTCTTTTCCAATGAGTCAACTCTTTGTATAAGTATTGGAGCTGTAGCTTCAGCATCCGTCCTTCCAGTGAATATTCAGTGTTGATTTCCTTTAAGATCAACTTGTATGCAGTCCAAAGAACTCTCAACAGTCTTCTCCAGGACCACAATTCAAAAGCATCAATTCTTCTACAGTTAGCCTTCTTTATGATCCAACTCTCACATCGGTACATGAGGTATGGCAATAGTGTTTGTACAGCCATCTTCATTGACATGAGTATCTGTTTAGATAGGTTACATATGTCTAATGGCTTCCTTTGTGGTTCACCTGGTAAAGATTCCATCTGCAATGCAGGAGATCTGGGTTCAATCCCTGGGTTCACCTGGTAAAAATTCCATCTGCCATGCAGGAGATCTGGGTTCAATCCCTGGGCTAGGAAGATCCCCTGGAGAAGGGCAAGGCTACTCACTCCAGTATCCTGACCTGGAGAATTCCATGGACTGTATAGTTCATGGGTTTGCAAAGATTCAGACATGACTGAGTGACTTTCATTTATATGTCTAGTGCCAAGTATGTGATTTTCATCTTATTCTGGATTCTACTATGCTGACTCAACTACTCAATGATGTTACAATTCTGAAAGGATAAGGCAATGGGATGAGAAATGACTTACAAAATAATTTGCAACCCATGGCCAGAGGCTCAGTTTCTGCCAAGGTTCATCAACATGTTGGAAGTACCTTTGAATATTGTTTGGTTTTCTGCTGTAAGTGTTAATAGAATCCTGCAACTCTGCACTGGGCTTCCTAGGTGTCTCAGTGGTAAAGAATGGTAAAGAAACCACCTGGAAATGTAGGAGACGTGGGTTGGTCTCTGGGTCCAAAAGACCCGTTGGAGGAGGAAATGGCATCCCTCTACTCCAGTATTCTTGCTTGGAACACCCCATGGACAGAGGAATCTGGTGAACTATGGGATTGCAAAGAGTCAGTTACAACTGAGCACAAATAGCTCTGCATTAAAACACTTTTTGTGGATTTCCAGAGATACTTTATAAAAAGTCTCTCTACCACAGATACCTCTACTACTATGGTATCTGATAAATCATATGGCTAAAGTGACATTTTGCTTGAACTTTCATTGGATTCCACTGAAAATCTACAGACAATCATACCACTTAATAAAATGATATGAGAGTATTTTTAATTGAGAATATACTGCCTCGGAACTGCAGAAGTGGATATGTTTGTATTTTCTTTTTAGTGGTAAGGAGTTTAATTTCTGGTACTTTATCTTGGAAGAGACACCCTAAAGGCACCCAAAAATATTAGAATGCTAAAATATTCACCAATATGGCAAGCGACCAGAATTTCCTACTCAATCCACTGTATATCATTGGCTAAAGCCTGAGGGGTGAAGGATTATAACTCCCAAAAGTCTTTAGACATCATGGCCTGTATTTGCCCATGGGCAACATTTCAGAGAAGTGTGTACTTTTTATTCATTAATGTAGGCTGTCTGCTCCAGCATTGAAGTAAATATTTAGTCTAATCTAAAATTAGATTTTTCCTTCTGATTAAGCTTATTGGGAATTCATAGAATGTATACATATAAATTCATATTTATGTATACATTTCCTGGTAGGATTTTCACAAACATACACACATGCATATATATAAATATATATAAAGAAATCTTTTACTTACTCTTTTTGTGAATAAGCTATCTTTTTATGGTCTTGACTTTGCAATTAGTCCCCAAGGACAAGTTCTGGTCTTATTCTTATTATAGGTTCAGGAAAAATGAGACATTAGAGGGAGGTAAAATCAAGATATTTGGATTCTCCTTGTGAGTTAGCTGCCTCTGGTGTGATGAGTTCAGCATTCTAAAGCAATGTAGAAATGGCTTTATCAAATGGCTAAAAGGATGAATGCACAGAACTGCTTTGGCTGGCAAAATATGATCAGTGGGGTTTCTGGATTCTTTCTTATGACCCCTGTCCAATGTTCAAGTTTCATCTTTACTGATAAGTGATTTCCCTTTCACAGAGTAAATTCAGTGAGGCTGGAAATTCAGCTAATCTAATTTGGCAGCCCTCAAAGGCAATCCCTTAGTGTGATTTTTGGCTATTTGAACACTATATCTGAAAGATAAGATTCTTTAAGGAAAGAGACAATCTCCTTGAATTTTTTTCTTTTTCTTTTTTTAGCAGATAATTAAGAATTCATGTTTTATTTCTATTCATTTAACTTCTGTGTACAGTTAGAAATAGCTAATTCAACTTTCATTTTGAATTCTTCATATCCTTGATTCTACTCCTTGTCAGTTGATGTGTGGTTCCCAAAGTCTTACCTTCATTTTGCATATCACAAGAACACCATATGCGATAATTTACCTGCTAACTCCTTGAGATAGATTCATCATGTCCTTTTCTGTAATAAAAGCACAGTTTTCTTTGCATCACACAAACAGTTGGTCCAAAAAACAATTCTCCATTTCCTTTATGCTGGAAAGTCTTTTACCTGCATTATTCTTTATACTAATTTATTTATTAGTCACTGTTCTTTACTGAAAAAAGATACATCATTTTATTAAATTAGACCAAAATTATTTTTAAATGTTTGCACTAATGTCCTTTTCATTGTAGGGGACTGGAATGCAAAAGTAGGAAGTCAAGAAACACCTGGAATAACAGGCAAATTTGGCCTTGGAATGCGGAATGAAGCAGGGCAAAGACTAATAGAGTTTTGCCAAGAAAATGCACTGGTCATAGCAAACACCCTCTTCCCACAACACAAGAGAAGACTCTACACATGGACATCACCAGATAGTCAACATCGAACACAGATCAATTATATTATTTGCAGCCAAAAATGGAGAAGCTCTATACAGTCAACAAAAAAAATGACCAGGAGCTGACTGTGGCTCAGATCATGAACTCCTTATTACCAAATTCAGACTTAAGAAGAAGAAAGTAGGGAAAACCGCTAGACCATTCAGGTATGACCTAAATCAAATCCCTTATGATTATACAGTGGAAGTGAGAAACAGATTTAAGGGCCTAGATCTGATAGATAGAGTGCCTGATAAACCATGGAATGAGGTTCGTGACATTGTACAGGAGACAGGGATCAAGACCATCCCCATGGAAAAGAAATGAGAAAAAGCAAAATGGCTGTCTGGAGAGGCCTTACAAATAGCTGTGAAAAGAAGAGAAGTGAAAAGCAAAGGAGAAAAGGTAAGATATAAGCATCTGAATGCAGAGTTCCAGAGAATAGCAAGAAGAGATAAGAAAGCCTTCTTCAGCAATCAATGCAAAGAAATAGAGGAAAACAACAAAATGGGAAAGACTATAGATCTCTTCAAGAAAATTAGAGACACCAAGGGAATATTTCATGCAAAGATGGGCACAATAAAGGACAGAAATGGTATGGACCTAACAGAAGCAGAAGATATTAAGAAGAGGTGGCAAGAATACAAAAAGAACTGTACAAAAAAGATCTTCATGACCTGGATAATCATGATGCTGTGATCACTCAACTAGAGCCAGACATCCTAGAATGTGAAGTCAAGTGGGCCTTAGAAAGCATCACTACGAACAAAGCTAGTGGAGGTGATGGCATTCCAGTTGAGCTATTTCAAATCCTGAAAGATGATGCTGTGAAAGTGCTGCACTCAATATGCCAGCAAATTTGGAAAACTCAGTAGGGGCCACAGGACTGGAAAAGGTTAGCTTTCATTCCAATCCCAAAGAAAGGAAATGTCAAAGAATGATCAAACCACTGCATAATTGCACTCATCTCACATGCTAGTAAAGTAATGCTCAAAATTCTGCAAGCCAGGCTTCAGCAATACGTGAACCATGAACTTCCTGATGTTCAAGCTGGTTTTAGAAAAGGCAGAGGAACCAGAGATCAAATTGCTAACATCCACTGGGTCATCGAAAAAGCAAGAGAGTTCCAGAAAAAAACATCTATTTCTGCTTTAATGACTATGCCAAGCCTTTGACTGTGTGGATCAAAATAAACTGTGGAAAATTCTGAGATGGGAATACCAGACCACCAAACCTGCCTCTTGAAAAATCTGTATGCAGGTCAGGAAGCAACAGTTAGAACTGGACATGGAACAACAGACTGGTTCCAAAGAGGAAAAGGAGTACATCAAGGCTGTATATTGTCACCCTGCTTATTTAACTTATATGCAGAGTACATCATGAGAAATGCTGGACTGGAAGAAACACAAGGTGGAATCAAGATTGCCAGGAGAAATATTAATCACCTCAGATATGCAGATGACACCACCCTAATGGCAGAAAGTGAAGAGGAGCTAAAAATCCTCTTGATGAAAGTGAAAGAGGAGAGTGAAAAAGTTGGCTTAAAGCTCAACATTCAGAAAACGAAGACCATGACATCCGGTCCCATCACTTAATGGGAAATAGATGGGGAAACAGTGGAAACAGTGTCAGACTTTATTATTTTGGGCTCCAAAATCACTGCAGATGGTGACTGCAGCCATGAAATTAAAAGATGCTTACTCCTTGGAAGAAAAGTTATGATTAACCTAGATAGCATATTCAAAAGCAGAGACATTACTTTGCCGACTAAGATCCATCTAGTCAAGGCTATGGTTTTTCCTGTGGTCATGTATGGATGTGAGAGTTGGACTGTGAAGAAGGCTGAGCGCTGAAGAATTGATGCGTTTAAACTGTGGTGTTGGAGAAGACTCTTGAGAGTCCCTTGGACTGCAAAGAGAACCAAACAGTCCATTCTGAAGGAGATCAGCCCTGGGATTTCTTTGGAAGGAATGATGCTAAAGCTGAAACTCCAGTACTCTGGACACCTCATGCAAAGAGTTGACTCATTGGAAAAGACTCTCATGCTGGGAGGGAATGGGGGCAGGAGGAGAAGGGGATGCCAGAGGATGAGATGGCTGGATGGCATCACTGACTCGATGGACGTGAGTCTTTGTGAACTCCAGGAGTTGGTGATGGACAGGGAGGCCTGCCATGCTGCAATTCATGGGGTCGTAAAGAGTCGGACACGACTGAGCAACTGAACTGAACTTAGTGAATTTCTACATTGTCTAAAAAAAAAAAAAATGTTAAAGAATTAAATAATTATTGTACCATAGACTATTCTGCTGGTGACATATATATGTTGTCAAGGAACATGGGCATTAAAACTCCATTACTGGTAGTGGACTCAACTTTGCCACTAATATTGCTGATGCTGCTAAATCTAAATGCTGAACATTCCTGCTGCTACCCCATCAGGAAGAAATCCCTATATGCCTATTTTATAAGTTCACTAACTTCTGAATTAGATATATCTGACTGGCATAGTTACATGGGAGGCTGGGGAAAAATGAATTTCAGGTCCCAGTCTTGCAAAATTATTCACTCATAATATGAAATTTTTCAATATATGGAGAAATGTATTTAAAAATGCTTATTGACCAATGAGCATGGAAAATGGTCAATATGTTGGAAATGTAATCAGCATTTGTAAGTGCCTACAAGATGAATCCATCAAAGGCAATTCTCATTCATTTATAAGTACAGTATAAAGCAGAACATATAAGGAAAAAGGGATAATATGTAAGAGGAGGCAAAATGAAAGTAGGGCAGAATAGCAGGAATATAGATATATAAAGCATAATTATGGTGAATCTGGTTGGGGGAGGGTACCAGAAAAAAAGGCTCAGATTGGGTAAAGCAGCAACAACTAAATCAGGAGAGACTTTATAAGCCCTGTTAAGGCAATAGTCTCCCAGCACTGGGTGGTATTGAGAATGATGAGTTGTCTGAAAATGTACCCCACTTGCAAGGTCAAGTCTCATAGATGCTGTTTTTGTGGATACTACTATAAAATACAAAATTTCTGAGACAGACATCTTACTATTCACAGCAATGACAGTAGTCAGAGTTATTACCATTTCTATGCTGTTTCCCTAAGGTTCAATTACCAAAAACTATGTAAAGAAGTCCAGAAGACACCTACTCATGTAGTGTGCTGAATTACAGAAGAGCAATACTGAGTTTAAGGAGGCAAAATGTTTTGTTTTGGGAGTAAGCTTGCCTGCTTTTGCTCTGGAAGAAGACATTATCTTTATTTTACTAGCGTGCCTGTTCCTCCCCCACCCCCAAAGGAGATATTATCTCTACCAACCAATGTTATTCACTACACAGGTAACTTTGAAAAGAGTGTAAGACAAAGAGTGTCTTCTTGGAAGGCATGAAGAAATGCGAAAGAGCCAGGGAGGATCATTAAATATTTCCAGCTTAAAAATACTGGATAGATACATCTTCTCTCTCTCTTTTTTTTTTTTTTATCACCACCTCCCTCCAAAGTTGCTGTGGAATATGAAGAATGTCTTGAGAATTGTTGTTGTTTTTGTTCAGTTGCTAAGTCATGTCTGATTCTTTGCAACCCTGTGGACTGCAGCACAGTAGGCTTTCTTTGTCCTTCAGTATCTCCCAGAGTTTGCTCAAATTCTTGTCCATTGAGTCAGTAATGGTATCTAACTATCTTACCCTCTGTCTCCCCCTTCTCCTCCTGCCTTCAGTCTTTCCCTGCCTTCAGGATCTTTTCCAATGGGACAGTTCTTCCCATCAGTTGGCCAAAGTATTAGAGCTTCAAATTCAGCATCAGTCCTTCCAATGAAAATTTGGTGTTGATTTCTTTGATGATTAATTAGTTTGAGCTCCATGCTGTCCAAGGGACTTTCAAATCTTCTCCAGCAGCACAATTCAAAGGCATCAACTCTTAGGCACTCAACATTCTTATGGTCCAACTCTCACGTCTGTATATAACTACTGGAAAAACCATAGCTTTGACTATACAGAACTTTGTCAGCAAAATTATGTCTCTGCTTTTTAATATGTTGTCTAGATTTGTCATAGTTTTCTTCCAAGGGTCAAGTATTTTCAAATTTTGGGGCTGCAGTCACCATCTGCAGTGATTTTGGAGCCCAAAAATATATAATCTGTCACTGCTTCCCTTATTTCCCTTTCTATTTTGCATGAAGTAATGAGATCAGATGCCATGACCTTAGGTTTTTTAATTTTGAGTTTGACTTGAGACTATCTTTCTCAAATAAAGTAAACAAGATTACTAGATAACAACTTTTAAGAGAAGGGACAGTTGCACATAGGGTCAAGAAAAACAAAACACAGAACTGTATAGAAATGGAAGTATGGATAAAATTATACCCTAATATTTTACCTAGATATATGGATGTTTGTTAATTACATACAATAACATCTCTTCCTCACATGTACTCAATATATACTAATATCAAAATGCAAGGACCTATTTGTATCACTTTAAAAAGTTCTAATGAGATGGATGAAACTGGAGCCGACTTTACAGAGTGAAGTAAGCCAGAAAGAAAAACACCAATACAGTATATTAACACACATATATGGAATTTAGAAAGATGGCAATGATGACCCTGTATGCGAGAGAGCAAAAGAGACACAGATGTGTAGAGTGGACTTTTGGACTCTGAGGGAGAGGGAGAGGGTGGGATGATTTGGGAGAATGGCATTGAAACCTGTATACTATCATGTAAGAAACGAATCGCCAGTCTATGTCCGATGCAGGATACAGGATGCTTGGGGCTGATGCACGGGGATGACCCAGAGAGATGTTATGGGGAGGGAGGTGGGAGGGGGGTTCATGTTTGGGAACGCATGTACACCTGTGGTGGATTCATGTCAATGTATGGCAAAACCAATACAGTATTGTAAAGTAAAATAAAGTAAAAACAAAAATTAAAAAAAGTAATAAAAAAACTGACAAATACATAATACAGAAACTGCAAGTTTGTAAATAACACTAACATACATCTATACATAAATATATATCTGTATACATGTATTATATATAAACATATCTATATATATATGTGTATGAGTATGTATACTTTACAACTCTGTCTTTATTGGGGGAAAGAAACTTGGTTTAATTCATCTATATTGAGTTAAATGCCATACAAAACATTTTATTTCACTTTGAATGAAACTTAAGTGACTCAAGCCTGCTGTACAATTATCTAACTTTATTTTGTACAACAGGTATTTCCAGGAGGAAATCAAGAAAACCAGCTTAGCTGAAGGTGCTTTCTTAAACTCTAAGATTTATTTTCTAGCCATCTCCACAATCACAGCCAAAGTTTTGACTATCATGGCTTCTGTGATGCTAATCTCTGGTGCTTTGTTCAAGTTCTTTGCTGTTATTAAAGTTATTGGTACTTTCCTTATTCTCCATGCTTCTTCTAAGGATGTTTATCTTATGTGTTAAAAATACAGATTTTTTAAACAAACTAAATTTAAAAGGTGTTTAAATATAGAGCTTTACACTCTCCACAGGGAAGTTGAACAATTAATACTTATGATATCAAAAGCTCAGTTTCTCTGCACTGGTGCCAGATCGAATCTCAGAGAGAGTTTTGGGTGAAGTAGAAAAACTTTATTGCTTTTCCAGTTAAAGGGAGACAAGGTGAGCTCCTGAAAACAAAAGCTATGTGTCAACCCCAGAGAACTTGATGTGGATTTTTATTATTTTAATTTTTGGTGATTTATTTATTTATTTTAATATAAATTTATTAATTTTAATTGGAGGTTTATTACTTTACAATATTGTATTGGTTTTGCCATACATCAACATGAATCCACCACAGGTATATATGCATTCCCCATCATGAATCCCCTCCCTCCTCCCTCCTCATACCATCCCTCTGGGTTGTCCCAGTACAAGAGCCCCAAGTATCCAGTATCATTCATTGAACCTGGACTGGAGATTCGTTTCATATATAATATTATACATGTTTCAATGTCATTCTCCCAAATCATCCCACCCTCTCCCTCTCCCACAGAGTCCAGAAGACTGTTCTATATATCTGTGTCTCTTTTGCTATCTCACATACAGGATTATGATTATCATCTTTCTAAACTCCATATATATGTGTTAGTATACTATATTGCTGTTTTTCTTTCTGGCTTACTTCACTCTGTATAATAGGCTCCAGTTTCATCCACCTCATTAGAACTGATTCAAATGTATTCTTTTTAATGGCTGAGTAATACTCCATTGTGTATATGTACCACAGCTTTCTTATCCATTTATCTGCTGATGGACATCTAGGTTGCTTCCATGTCCTGGCTATTATAAACAGTGCTGTGATGAACATTGGGGTACACGTGTCTCTTTCAATTCTGGTTTCCTCAGTGTATGCCCAGAAGTGGGATTTCTGGGTCATAAGGCAGTTCTATTTCCAGGTTTTTAATGAATCTCCACACTGTTCTCCATAGTGGCTGTACTAGTTTGCATTCCCACCAACAGTGTAAGAGGGTTCCCTTTTCTCCATACCCTCTCCAGCATTTATTGCTTATAGACTTTTGGATCGCAGCCATTCTGACTGGTGTGACCTCATTGTATTTTGATTTGCATTTCTCTGATAATGAGTGACATTGAGCATCTTTTCATGTGTTTGTTAGCCATCTGTATGTCTTCTTTGGAGAAATGTCCATTTAGTTCTTTGGCTCATTTTTTGATTGGGTCGTTTATTTTTCTGGAATTGAGCTGCAGGTGTTGCTTGTATATTTTTGAGATTAGTTGTTTGTCAGTTGCTTCATTTGTTATTATTTTCTCAAGACCAGAAACTATAAAACTCCTAGAGGAGAACATAGGCAAAACACTCTCCAACATACATCACAGCAGGATCCTCTATGACCCACCTCCCAGAATATTGGAAATAAAAGCAAAAATAAGCAGAGGCAGATTTTATGATAGTGGTTTAAGGGTGAGGTCTCCGACAAACTCAGGCTTGCAGTCCTTTAACCTCCCCTCAGGGTGTCTCCCACTCTTGATGACTTTCCCTGGTCCTTCTAAACTTGCCTCACGTGTTTCCTTGACTCTTCCTCCATTGATCAGCAATAGTTGGAATCTGCCCTTTGGAACTCAGGGAAGATCATGGAGGCTGGGGTCTTGCCTAGAAGAAACAGGGGTCAAAAGCGCCTCTTAGCCAGGAGCCCCAAGAAAACACCACTAGATTTCAATCACATGAAAATAAATGTAAATTCTAAGTAAAACAGGAAGGAGAGGGACAAGGTACAAACTTTAAAAGGATGACACAGCCTGAGAAAATGACATAAATTGATTAGAACAAAATAGGTCCAAGGTGGTGGACAAGTCAACCTCCACTAGACCTTGAGCCTCAGTATATGCTCATTGTAATACATCAGCAAGCTAAGTGACAGTCTTACCAGCTCCATGATAACTCTGAGGCCACTCACCAAAGATCCAAAAGTAGGTGGTGGCCCAGTTCCTAGAAACCCTCACCCCTTCCCTAAAATAGCTGGAATACTCCTCCCACTTATTAACATAGGGAATTATCCACCCCAATAAAAACTGACAACCCAATATCCTGGTACCACTCTTATCTTCTGGGATGGCACACACTGTTTTTGAATTGTGTTTCTCCCTAAATAAATCCACTATTTACCTATCACTTTCTCTCTCACTGAATTCTTTCTGCTATGAAATATCAAGAAACTTAGCTTCATTAAGTTTTGAAATAAGATGTGATCTTAGTAAAAATACATTTCTACTGAGGTTTTGCTTTAGGTCCCAATCTGAGTTACATGGTTTTATAAGTGTTTCATTCATCCCAAGGTTTGGGAGTATAACAAAGTGCATCTTTTATTTTTTAATCCATGATTTTATTGTTGCTGTTTTTCTTGCTTCATTTGCTAACAAAGAATTAACAATGCATCAAAATTCTGAGACTTGAGTAAAACCAGGGTCATAGAATTCTACTTAAACATTTTCTGCTACTGCCAAGTCACTTCAGTCGTGTCCGACTCTGTGTGACCCCATAGATGGAAGCCCACTAGGCTCCCCCATCCCTGGGATTCTCCAGGCAAGAACACTGGAGTGGGTTGCCACTTCCTTCTTCAATGCATGAAAGTGAAAAGTGAAAGTGAAGTCGCTCAGTCGTGTCCGACTCTTAGCGACCCCATGGACTGCAGCCTACCAGGTTCCTCCATCCATGGGATTTTCCAGGCAAGAGTACTGGAGTGGGGTGCCATTGCCTTCTCCAAACATTTTCTATTTTCCTAATAACATATATAAGAATTGATGCAGTCTTACATACAGGGTCATAATTGCCATCTTTCTAAATTCCATATATATGTGTTAGTATACTGTATTGGTGTTTTTCTGTCTGGCTTACTTCACTGTGTATAATCGGCTCCAGTTTCATCCATCTCATCAGAACTGATTCAGATGTATTCTTTTTAATGGCTGAGTAATACTCCATTGTGTTTATGTACCACAGCTTTCTTATCCGTTCATCTGCTGATGGACATCTAGGTTGTTTCCATGTCCTGGCTCTTATAAACAGTGCTGCGATGAGCATTGGGGTACATGTGTCTCTTTCACTTCTGGTTTCCTCAGTGTGTATGCCCAGCAGCAGCAAAAAAGACACAGATGTGTATAGCGGACTTTTGGACTCAGAGGGAGAGGGAGAGGGTGGGATGATTTGGGAGAATGGCATTGAAACATGTATACTGTCATGTAAGAATCAAATCACCAGTCTATGTCCAATGCAGGATACAGCATGCTTGGGGCTGGTGCACAGGGATGACCCAGGGGGATGTTGTGGGGAGGGAGGTGGGGGGGGGGTTCATGTTTGGGATCGCATGTACACCCGTGGTGGATTCATGTCAATGTAAGGCAAAACCAATACAGTATTGTAAAGTAAAATAAAGTAAAAATAAAAATAAAAAAAATAAAAAAAGAATTAATGCACATATTTAAAACCTATGTTTCCTTTCTTAAATTTACCTTTTGATTGTCCTTTATTCTCAACACGTTTATCATGCTTCTAAATGAAAACCTTGTTTTTATTAAATAGAACAATTGTCCTTAATATTTATTTCAATGTTATAAATTCAGTATATTAATAATTTATTTGAATCTTCTTTCTATTTTCTTGATGACTTAGGATGTTACTACTTACATACTTTGATTTACTTTTAGAAACAATGTGAAATTTTTCAAATGTTGCATGTTCAAAAAGATATGTTTATTTTACACGCTTGTTCTGGAACAAAGAATAAGACCTTTAAAAGTTAATATTCAAATGATAACACTTAAATAAGATGACATGTAGAGGATCCTACAATTAATTTCTTAGGGAAGATGATATGACAAAGTTGTATACTATAATTAGATTTCAGAAAGTTTTATTTAAAACTATGAAGATTATAATATGTATGCCTGAGGTACATATTTTAATCTAGAAATTCTTTCAGGAAACGAACAAAAATAACTTTTTTTTTCCTAACCACAAAGGATCTTCAACTACTGAAATATTTTTAAACTATTACTTCACTGCAATTGCTTTTTGGAAATGCCTTTTGCCTGAGCAGGAGGGAACATCTGAGTGAATTTGGTCGCCTCAAGCACCAAGCTGACACACAAAGTTACATGTCAGGGTACACAATTTAATTGGACCTGACTCCCCTTGGCTCAATTTGTCTTTGTCCTCCAGCTTTTTTTCCCCCTCATTTTTAAAAGATGACATATATGTAACTAAAGTCAGAAATAAAACATCATACTTATTCAAATAATGTTTTAGGTATTTTTCAAACATAGTTTGCTTTATAAACACCAGACCTTAGGCAAGTAGTGATATTATACATGGTTTTTCCAGCTTCATTCCAGGTATCTGCAGCATCACTTCTCTTAGTAGGGTCTAGCTATCCAGCTGGAAGGTTTGTCATTCCTAAGACATTAGTTGATATTACTTAAAATCTTCATACCCGCAGAAATTGTACAAATTGAATAGGATATTAGTAATTAACAGAGTCTGAAGACCAAGAATAAAAAATCATTCATAGTAAATAATCCGAACTAAAGAGCCTCTTGAGTGTTAAAGAGGGGAGTGGAAAGGCTGGCTTAAAACTCAATATTCAAAAAACTTAGATTATGACTTCTGGTCCCATCACTTCATGGCAAATGGGGAAAAAGTGGAAATAGTGGCAGATTTTATTTTGAGGGGCTCCAAAATCACCATGGATGGTGACTGCAGTCATGAAATTAAAAGATGCTTACTCCTTAGAAGAAAAACTATGACAAACCTAGACAGCGTATTAAAAAGCAGAGACATTACTTTGCTGACAAAAGTCCATCTCATTAAAGCTACTGTTTTCCCAGTGGCCATGTATGGATATGAGAGTTGGACCGTAAATAAGGCTGAGTGCCTGAAAATTGATGCTTTTGAATTGTGCTGCTGAAGAAGACTCTTATTAGTTCCTTGGACAGTAAGGATATCAAATGAGTCAATTCTAAAGAAAATCAGTCCTGAATATACCTTAGAAGGACTCATGCTGAAGCTGAAGCTTCAATACTTTGGGCATCAGTGCCAAAAACCTGCTCACTGCAAAAGACCCTGAGACTGGGAAAGTTTGACGGCAGGAGGACAAGGGGTGACAGATGATAAGATCGTTGGATGGCATCACCAACTCAGTGAATGTGAGTTTGAGGAAACTCTGGGAGATAGTAGAGGACAGGGAAGCCTGGCATGCTGCAGTCCATGGGGTCACAAAGAGTCAGACACAACTTAGAGACTGAGCAACAACAAAAAAATAATCAGAGAAAATTTCAAGAAGTGATGATACAGGGTAGAACTCTCTTCTTTAGGACTGGTAGATACTAGTTTAATTTTAAAAGGAAAGTGGAAAATTAAACAAAAACCTCAATTAAATGGAGTTGAGAGACCAGCAGGGGGAGTTCTCATTTTCTGAAATACTAGCAGAGCCCAGCAGGAAGCATCAAGACTCCTCTTCTTTCCTTGCAAGGACTCAGCCAATGAAAAATCGTCACAGTTTACTGTAGTCTTCCCAACTTCCTTTTCTCCTCTGTAGAAACATTCTCCTTCCCTTGCCTTGTGAAGACTTGTACATGGCCAAACCCAAACTGAAATTCTTTGCTGATCCCAAATAAATCATGTTTTGTCCTTTTGCTGGAGAAATAATTTGTAGTCTATCTGTTTTAAATCAACATTTTGTTTGCCCATAAAATGACCACAAAAGATGCTCAAAGGCTCCAGAGCTTGTGAAGAAACAGGTACAATAAGCACAATTGAGCCCATTGAACCCATTGCTTTTCACACTGACCCATGAGTTTGAAGATACGTCTTTCTCCTAGATTCCAGTTTACTCTCTCTTTGCATTTGAAGTTCCCCAGGCTTTATTCAGGATCTACTTAAAGATTTTGTCTTTTCAACCTTGTCCTGTGTGTGAGTACTCATTTGGCACTTGGTCTGATTTTGAGGTCAGACTATATTAGCTGAAAATGGCTGGAAACCTTTGGACCACTTCTTTGGAAACACGGCTCATTTCACTGAAAAGGTGATATTTTTCAGCAGCTGGTCCATTCCTTTGGAATAGGTGCTATACTATCAAAACTGTCTGAAAAGCCTTCAGCTCTATCCTTTCAGACCAAGCCATTTCCTTGGAACTGGCTGGTATTAGACTTACAGGCTATCATAGTAGTAAACTGTTTGAGATGTTTGAACTCCTTAAATTTGAGATGCAAGTTGCTTGAAAATTATTCTTTTATTCTGAAGAAAATCCTCTGAGAATTGGGATCCCTAGTTACTTAAATTTTTGAAGTCATTTCCCTCCACACACAACATCTCTGATCAATTTTCTGTTTAAAAACTGTAATTCTGCCTCATGCGCATTTCCAACAATGGACTATCTGACCTAAGGCAATTTACAATGTCAGTGGCCATTATGGATTATTTTTGAAATTCTCAACTAAATTAAAAAAAAAAAAAAAGATTTAACTGGACTACAATAACCCTATGTGTCCAGAAATAAATAGAATGCTTGTTATAATTGGAATTTTGAGGCTTCTCAATGTTGTCCAAAGTGAAAAATGAAGCTGAATTGTGAACCGTAGTCAGAGATTTTTCCAAAGTAACATGATCCTCACAAATATGCTGAGGAAAGTAATACGGTCATTCAAACTTACTAGCCTGATTTCTCTGACATACCAGCTAATTCATATGCTTGCTGGTGAAGATTAGGTTCAGTATTTAATGAAAACAGCTAATTGGGAAATCATGAAGGGTTTCTAGAATTACAACTGAGGGACAAGTCCACTAAGTTATTATATGATCAGGCTAGGGCAATCATTAAGTGACTTCGCTGAACAATTTCTGGGGCTTTTCCAAAACTACTTGACTGGAAATAATCAGGCTTGAACTCAAAAATATGATGAACCCCTTCATGACTGAAACAGTTGACTTCAGATTGTTTTTAAAGAACATTTTAGTCTTTCTTCAGATGTTGATTCCAGCTGAGCTGTTTATTGAAAGTCTGAGGTCCTTTTCCTTCTAATAAAAAGGACCAGAATAGAATGGGAAACAATGTCTACTCCAAAGTGAGTTATTCTGACAAACCAGCTTTGTCTCACTCAAGATGAGTCCCCTAAAAGGAAGACCATAAGAATTCTTATTCAGCTTCAGCAATCAAAGGCTCCTAAACAAAACCAAAGCACTCTGAAGTTTCTGATATTATTGCAAACAGCCAGGTTGTTAGAAAAGTGATTGTTAAAAATTAAGTGTTTCAGGTGCATTTAAACCTTTAATCACCCTTTCCAAATCTTCCTAACTCACAATGACAGAGCTCTGAAGAACTACAGGAGATCTTCCAATTCTCCCTCTCAACTGGCTTGAGCAAACATTTCACTAGATTGAGGATGAATCTCTCCCATGCCTAACTGACACTGGAGCCACAATTTTGGTGTTCAGCTTCACTACTATATAACAGCTTCTTGCATGGGGAAGAGTATTAAACTGTTTCAGTGTACTAAAACAGTTCAAATAGTGGGGATCAATAATGGCCATTAAGAGAACCTTGTCTCTGAACCTATCTCCTTTTTGTTTATGCCCTTTGAGAGATACACATATTTTCTACATAGTTTCTCTGCCACTATCTACTTCCTAGGTCAAGACTTCTTAGAAAAGTGTGTGCTGGAATTTCTTTATATAAAAAGAGAGAAATAATTCTAGAATTTGACAGCAGTTATCAAAGCAGACAACCAGATGATTTAAATGAATCTTGTCAACTTTTAGCTATCTGTTCTATCTATAATGTTACTAGACTTGATTCTGAAAGCACTGAATATTTGTCTCTATTGAAAAATTAATATCTTCATTACGGGCAAAATCTTTAAATGGCATTGGCTAAATTCAGAGCACAGCTCTTGCCTGCATGTATGTGCTAAGTTGCCTCAGTTGTGTCTGACTCATTATGACCCTATGCACTGTAGCCCATCAGCTCCTCTGGAGAATCTTCTCCAGGGAAAAATATTGGAGTGGGTTGCCATGACATCCTCGAGGGGATCTTCCCAACTCATGTATCGAACCCCCATCTTTTATGTCTGCTGCATAGGCAGGCAAGTTCTTTACCACTAGCACCACTGGGGAAGACCAGCACATGTCTAACTGAGTAAAACATAACTTAAAACTTCTTTCTAGAATATATCCTGCAGGAAGCACAAGCTGGAATCAAGATTGCCAGGAGAAATATCAATAACCTCAGATATTCAGATGACACCACCCTTATGGCAGAAAGTGAAGAAGAACTAAAAAGCCTCATGAAGGTGAAAGTGGAGAGTGAAAAAGCTGGCTTAAAGCTCAACATTCAGAAAACTAAGATCATGGCATCCAGTCCCATCATTTCATGGCAAATAGATGGGGAAACAGTGGAAACAGTATCAGACTTTATTTTTCTGGGCTCCAAAATCACTGCAGATGGTGACTGCCGTCATGAAATTAAAATACACTTACTCCTTAGAAGGAAAGTTATGACCAACCTAGACAGCATATTAAAAAGCAGAGACGTTACTTTGTCAACAAAGGTCCGTCTAGTCAAGGTTATGGTTTTTCCAGTAGTCATGTATGGATGTGAGAGTTGGACTATAAAGAAAGCTGGGCACCAAAGAATTGATGCTTTTGAACTGTGATGTTGGGAAGACTCTTGAGAGTCCCTTGGACTGCAAAGAGATCCAACCCTGTCCATCCTAAAGGAGACCAGTCCTGGGTGTTCATTCAAAGGACTGATGTTGAAGCTGAAACTCCAATATTTTGCCCACCTGATGCGAAGAGCTGACTCATTTGAAAAGACCCTAATGCTGGGAAAGCTTGAGGGCAAGAGGAGAAGGGGATGACAGAGGATGAGATGGTTGGATGGCCTCACCGACTCAATGGGCATGGGTTTGGATAGACTCTGGGTGTTGGTGATGAACAGGGAGGCCTGACGTCCTGTGGTTCATGGGGTTGCAAAGAGTCAGACACGACTGAGCAACTGAACTGAACTGAACTGAGAAAAGGCCTTCAAACCATAAAGCATGTAATGTTGCTGTTGTTTAGACATTAAGGGTATCTTCCCAATCCAGGGATAGAGCCCACGTCTCTTGTGTCTCCTGCATTGGAGAGCATGTGTGCTTGGCCAATTCAGTGGTGTCTGACTCTTTGCAGCCCTGTAGACTGTAGACTACCAGGCTCCTCTGTCCCTGGGATTCTCTAGGCAAGAATAATGGAGTGGGTTGTTGTTTCCTCCTTCAAAGGATCTTCCCAACCCAAGTATCATACCCATGTCTCTTGCGTCTCCTGCATTGGCAGGCAGATTCTTTACCAATGAGCCATCTGGAAGTTCCAAAAGCCCATAATCCCTGGAGAAGGAAATGGCAATCCACTCCACTACTGTTGCCTGAAAAATCCCATGGACAGAGGAGCCTGGTACACTACAGTCTATGTGGTCGCAAAGAGTCGGACATGACTGAGCGACTTAACTTCAAAGCCCATAAGAGAAGATTTTAAGGCTCAAAGTTTCATTATCCCTTGTACTATTCCCTGTAATATTCCTATTTTATCCAGGATCTTGGAGCAATAAATAACATTATTATTCCTTGACACCCTGTTTTTTTCTGTCTTTTGTATGTTACAAACATCCATTCCCACGAGAAGTAATTTTTTTATTGCCATTGAATTTTGCAGTGGATTATTTTGTAATCTAATTGATAACACTAGCCACTGTCTTTGCCTTTACTTGGGAAGAAAAACAATTCACCGCTGAACAACAATATTTCAGATTTTCCTGAGAATCCTTATTGTTTACACTTTGAAGGATGATCTAGATGATATCTTAGGGTTTTGATAGCTTATGGTGAACAATGTCAGATTTGTGATCTCCAAAGATTTGGCTTTGGGGTCAGGGACTAGGCTTGATCACTCAGGAGCTTTTGTGTAGCAGAGTTTTATTAAAGTGAAAAAGGACAGAGCAAACTTCTGAAATAGACATCAGAAAGGCAACAGAGAGTACCCCCTTTTGCCAGTTTTAGCAAGACCTTATATACTTCTACCACACCCATGGCCCCAAAGTACCTTAAATTAACAAGATTAGAACTAACAATAGAAAAGTTTTACCAGACCTACCCCACAATATAGGTCTTAAGATAACAAGAGTAGTCAGAAGGTTCTTCTTGAAACAAAGAAAACATATCCTTGAGCCAGATACACTGTTGTTATATAAACTGTAGTGCTGAGTTTTAGTTGAGTTGTTTTGTGGTATAATCATCAGCTCTGGGCCTAAAAAAAATAACAGCTTAGGTGACTGAGACTAAGGAATGTAGGGAAAAAAAAAGCTTGTCCTTTTCTCCTCCTTCAGAGCCCCAGATCCCTTTCTCCTCCAGAGCCCCAGATTCCTTATCAATCTACCTAAGAATTAACTCTCTCATTTCCCCCTTTTTCTTTTAGGAGAATATATCTGCTGATGGAAAAGGGGCATCACTCTCATTCTGTAGCTACTTCCTTGTGGGAAAGTGTGTTGTCCCTAAACTGTTAAGGCAACATATTCGCCTAACCCTCATATTGAGGGTCTCTGATCCAAGCGCCCCAAGTAATAGTTGAAGGAGGAGTTTGTAGCACTTATAGGAGCTTGAACACTCATTTGTAATCTAAAAGCTTTCAGATAGTTAGAAACAAACCCCATTATACAGTTGCAGATACTCATTAAACCAAGTCAAAACATAATCAAAATTAAAAGTTATCATTACCATCTTTCTAAATTCCATATATATGCATTAGTATACTGTATTGGTGTTTTTCTTTCTGGCTTACTTCACTCAGTGTAATCGGCTCCAGTTTCATCCACCTCGTTAGAACTGATTCAAATGTATTCTTTTTAATGGCTGAGTAATACTCCATTGTGAATATGTACCATTGAAACATATATAATATCATATAAGAAATGAATCACCAGTCTAGGTTCGATGCAGGATACAGGATGCTTGGGGCTGGTGCACTGGGATGACCTAGAGGGATGGCATGGGGAGGGAGGTGGGAGGAGGGTTCAGGATTGGGAACATGTGTACACCTGTGGCAGGTTTATGTTGATGTATGCAAAACGAATACAATATTGTAAAGCAAAAATAAATAAATAATTAAATTAAATTAAAATGTAAATTAAATTAAATGTAAATTAAAAGTTACATTATGTCCATAGTTATACCAGTCCATTTTAGGATTGTTAGATGTCATCAGATAAGGAAGAGGCATTATATATGCTTGTTGCTGGTGAAGGTATTTGCAAAGTGTAAGAATGTCCTTTTTTTGAAGCAGAGAAGTCCACCATGGGAAGCCTTCAACTGATGAGATTGAAAATTGGAAAGCTGAGTCACCTAGTTAATTCTAAGGCTCATTTTCCTTCTCAGGAAGGAAAGTGGCAGGGTTTAAGTTTCCACAGACTCTAAGTTTAGTTATTGGTCCTTCCCATAATAGTTATTGGTATTTAAGAAGCCGATTGTCTGTCATTCAAATATTAACTTTAGAGTTTAAGATCTCACTTACATCATGAGAAGTCAGTACAGTACAATTCCACCCATTAGTAAACTTAGAGCTTTAGGCACTAGCAAAGCAATAGAAGCTACAGGTTGTTGGTGAGGCCCTTGGAGTTGTGTCATCGCTCCCATGGCCATACCTTTTCATTCAGTAACAAACAGATTAAACTCTGACCCTGTGGACAAGCTTAAAGCAGGAACTTTTTAAGACAGCAGTTTGAAGAGTCTTAAAAATCCTTTGAGTCTCTGGAGACCAGATACGTTTGTCAGTCCTGGCCTGTTGAGTTTCAGCTTTAAGTTTATATAAAGGCCAGGTAAGTTTCCCATAACCCAGAACCCAAATGCAGCAGTAACCTGTGATGCCCAAGAATCCTCTCAATTTTCTTAAAGTCATAGGCAGAGGATGATTTAGTAGCTTAATTCTAGAAAGCATCCTTCAAGTCAATGACTGAAAAATATCTGGCTAAGTTTTTACTCTGTTATAGTATTGGATGATTTTCTTTTTTGCTCTCTTTATCAAGTCTCTTCAGAGAAAGCTAATATACACTTTCAAAAACTTTAACCTTGTAAGAACATACATTTGCCAAAGAAAAATTGCAATTTGCCTAAATTTAGGTTCAATATTTAGTGAATCTGATAATAGCACAAGGATTATACCTAGATCCAGATAAACACATGGTGTCCTAAGTTCTACAAACCCAAATGTAAGCACCAACTGCAAGGTTTTCTTGGGCAAGCTGGTTATTGCTAAAATTGATTTTCACATTTCTCTCTTATGAACAAATCTCTGCATGTTTTACTGGGTGAATGAGTGATAGTCACTCAGTCATGTCTGACTCTTTGTGACCTCATGGACTGGAGCTGGCCAGATTCCTCTGTCCATGGAATTCTCCAGGCAAGAATGCTTTACTGAATAACAACCCAATACAGTTCTATGCAATGTAGGAGACCCCAGTTTGATTCCTGGGTTGGGAAGATCTGCTGGAGAAGGGATAGGCTACCCACTCCAGTATTCTTGGGCTTCCATTATGACTGGTAAAGAATCTGCCTGCAATGCGGGAAATCTAGGTTCGATCCCTGGGTTGGGAATATGCCCTGCAGAAGTGAAAGGCTACCCACTCCAGTATTCTGGCCTGGAAAATTTCATGGACTCTGTTCCTTGGAGTCGCGAAGAGTCAGACATGACTGAATGACTTCACTTTCATTTTTCACAGTTCTATGCAAAGAACCAGACAACATATATTTTCAGGCCTTCAAATAATGTTTAAAGAACCCACCTGGCCTTGGGCATTCCAATGATCAGATTCCTTTTTACCTTTCTGTATATAAATGGTAACCCATTCCAGTATTCTTGTCTGGAAAATCCCAAGGGACAGAGGAGACTGACGGGCTACTGTTCATCAGGTCACAAAGAGTCAGACCAACTGAGCATGCAGACACAGACATATAAAAAGGGAGACAATGCTCTTAGGGTATCACACAGAGACCACCATTGACCCATAGGGTATTATAACCAGCAACTGCACCCTGTGACATAAGGACCCCATCCTGTCTTAGAATCATTCTTGTCATTGACTTTTTGGTTAAGACCAGCTCCAATACTCTGGCTACTTGATGCAAAGAACTAACTCATTGGAAATGACCCTGATGCTGGGAAAAATTCAAGGCAGGAGAAGAAGGGGATTTCAGAGAATGAGATGGTTGTATGGTATCACCAACTCGATGGACATAAGTTTGAGCAAGCTCCAGGAGTTGTAATGGACACAGAAGCCTGGTGTGCTGCAGTCCATGGGGTCACAAAGAGTTGAACACTACTGAGAGACTGAACTGACTGAGAAAATCAGTGTGGGATCACTTTTTAGCAATTCTATACTTTATGCCATAGAAGCACTCCTAAATTATCATCACATATTTCTCATTTAACTTTTCTTAGTCATTCATGAGATCCCTTACAAGTGTTTAATGCTGCCAGATCACCTCCTGACTTCTCATAATCTAGAGGAAACCCCTTTGGGTAATGCTAACTTCTGATGGCTTCTATTGAAAAGATACCAATAGCAAATATTGTGTGAGGTAAGCTATTTTAGTGCTTCCTTTGTGGCTCATCTGGTAAAGAATCCACCTGCAATGTGGGAGACCTGGGTTTAATCCCTGGGTTGGGAAGATCCCCTGGAGAAGGGAAGGGCTACACACTCCACTATTCTGGCCTGGAGAATTCCATGGACTGTATAGTCCACAGGGTCACAAAGAATCAGAGATGACTGAGCAATTTTAATTGACTTGAAGCTATTTTAACTGCATTTGATGTTGCTAAGACATCCCCTTTATTTATGGTTACTTCAGTCTGACAGGCAGAATTATATGTTCTTACATGGGCTTGTACTTTTTCAAAGGACAAAACTGCCAATAGTGGTGCAGTGTTAAATAAGCTGCCTGCAATACAAGACTCAGGTTGGTTCCTTGTGTCTGAAAGATCCCCCGGAGAAGAAAATGGCAACTCACTCCAGTATTCTTCCCTGGGAAATCCCATGGACAGAGGAACCTGGTGGACTACAGTCCATGGGGTCACAAAGCATCAAACACGACTGAGTAACTGAGCACACAGACATACTTTCAGATAGTTCATTATTTTGGAAGCAATATGATTTCCAGAAGAAATAAAATAAAATATACCCCTATGTTTATGACTTATTGGATACAATATTTCTACTTCATTCTTTAGCTATTATTCAGATTCTGGAGCATTCCAAACTTCTCTGGAAGCAAGGAGAAATCACCTTGCTGACATTTCACAAGTAATGCTTCCCTTAAAGGAACCATAAGTGTCAAATATCTGTCTTAGTCCAAAAGGATATTTCCGCAAATGATTAGAAAAGCTGGCTAGATAAGCTCAATATTTGGCTTTAGGAAATCAAAAAAAAAAAAAAAAAGATGGAAAATTAAACAAATGTTGATTTAATGAAAAGAAAAGGCTGTGATTAGGACCAAATAATAACCCAGTTCTACCAGAGAGTCTAAAGTTTCCACTCTTCATCATAGTGCATGCTTGAAATCATTGGTCTACTGACAAAATAATACCCTTCCTTCATCTATATTGGTGGGGAAACTAATACAGCCAGAAAAAATATTTACCTTATTTTCTCATTTATCCAAAGTACAAACCAGGGAAGCCTGTTTGTACTGCTCCTAGGCTTTTCAAACTGCCTAATGGATCATTCAAAATCTGGTAAGTAGATTTTATATAACTTAGTCCATCCTAAAGGAGATTGGTCCTAAGTGTTCATTGGAAGGACTGATGTTGAAGCTGAAACTCCAGTACTGTGGCTACCTGATGGGAAGAGCTGACTCACTTGAAAAGATCCTGATGGTAGGAAAGTTTGAGGGCAGGAGGAGAAGGGGATGACAGAGGATGAAATGGTTGGATGGCCTCACCGACTCACTGGACATGGGTTTGGGTAGACTCCGGGAGTTGGTGATGGACAGGGAGGCCTGGCATGCTGTGGTTCATGGGGTCCCAAACAGTCAGACACGACTGAGCAAGTGAATTGAACTGAACTGAATTCAATCTCATGGATGTTAATATACTTTACAGGAAAATTTGACTTGATCATCAGTATTTTCAGAGAAGTATTTTGATCAAGAGGGGAAAATGCAGAAAAATAAAAAAAGATAGAAACCTTAATTAAATGTGGTTGGGAAACTTGAAAAGTGAGCTCTGATTCACTTACAATGTTATCAGAGACCAACAGGAAGAAGAAAGACTCCTCTATTTTCCTAGCAAGGATTTAGATGATGAAAAATCATGGACGTTTTGTTTACTATAGTCCTCCCAATTTTCTTTTCACCTCTGTAAAAGTGTTCCTCTTTCTTTTCATTTTGTAACTTGCATATGGCTTTTCATGGATGCAAACCTGAAGCAAAATTTCAATTTTCTGCTGATCCCTGACCCCTGTTTTTTTTCCTTGAGAAATAAATGGCTGGCTATTTGTCTTAGGTCAACACTTAAAACTTTTTTTTTAAACACATATGAGTACATTTATTCGTAGCAATTTGATATGATGTCAAAGCACTTTCTCTGGAATAGACTGTAAAACAAATGATTACAATAAAACAAACAATTGACATGAATAGTTGTGAAAACAACACAACTGACCTCTTTTAGCCAAACTACTCAACTGGTGAAAGAAAAATACTCAGATAGCTGTAGAAAACAGTCTACAAGCCACAAGTGCCCATGTTCCATGGGTATTCACAATTACTTTCTTCCCTTCCTTCTTTCTTTATTCCCTCAATTCTTTCTACATTTCTTTCTTTCTTTCTATTTTTCTTTTGGTAAGGTCTATATTTCAACCACATTTTCAATGAACAATACAGTTTTAATAACTCTAGGGACAATGTTTTACAACATATCTCTAGAACTTATCCATTTTACATAAATGTAACTTTATACCCATTGAATACTAGTTCCCTATTAACACTTATCACTAGTGGTAAAGAACCCACCTGTGACACAAGTGTTGTGGTTTCAATCCCTGTGTTGGGAAGATTCTCTGGAGGAGGGCAAGGCAATCCACTCCAGTATTCATGCCTATAGAATCCCATGAACAGAGGACTGTAGTGGGATACAGTTTATGGGATCACAAAGAATCTGACAAAACTGAAGCAACTTGGCATGCATGCAGCACACACAACCCTTATCCCCAGCTCCTGGCAACCATTATTATGCACTCTGGTTCCATGAATCTGACTATTTTCAGTCAGCTCAGTTCAGTCACTCAGTCATGTCCGACTCTTTGCGATCCCCTCCCTGCCAATGCCAACTCTCAGAGTTCGCTCAGATTCACGTCCATCCAGTCAGTGATGCCATCCAGCCATCTCATCCTCGGTCGTCCCCTTCTCCTCCTGCCCCCAATCCCTCCCAGCATCAAAGTCTCTCCAATGAGTCAACTCTTCGCATGAGGTGGCCAAAGTACTGGAGTTTCAGCTTTAGCATCATTCCTTCCAAAGAAATCCCAGGGCTGATCTCCTTCAGAATGGACTGGTTGGTTCTCTTTGTAGTCCAAGGGACTCTCAAGAGTCTTCTCCACCACCACAGTTCAAAAGCATCAATTCTTCAGCGCTCAGCCTTCTTCACAGTTCAACTCTCATATCCATACATGACTACTGGAAAAACCATAGCCTTGACTAGACGGAACTTAGTCGGCAAAGTAATATCTCTGCTTTTGAATATGATATCTAGGTTGGTCATAACTTTTCTTCCAAGGAGTAAGTGTCTTTTAATTTCATGGCTGCAATCACCATCTGCAGTGATTTTGGAGCCCCCCAAAATAAAGTCTGACGCTGTTTCCCCATCTACCTCCCATGAAGTGATGGGACCGGATGCCAAGATCTTCGTTTTCTGAATGTTGAGCTTTAAGCCAACTTTTTCACTCTCCTCTTTCACTTTCATCAAGAGGCTTTTTAGCTCCTCTTCACTTTCTGCCATATGGGTGGTGTCATCTGCATATCTGAGGTGGTTAATATTTCTCCCAGCAATCTTGATTCCAGCTTCTGTTTCTTCCAGTCCAGCACTTCTCATGATGTACTCTGCATAGAAGTTAAATAAGCAGGATGACAATGTACAGCCTTGACGTACTCCTTTTCCTATTTGGAACCCTTCTGTTGTTCCATATCCAGTTCTAACTGTTGCTTCCTGACCTGCATACAGATTTCTCAAGAGGCAGGTCAGGTGGTCTGGTATTCCCATCTCTCTCAGAATCTTCCACAGTTTATTGTGATCCACACAGTCAAAGGCTTTGGCATAGTCAATAAACTACTTTAGGTACTCCACATAAATGGGATAATGAAGCATTGTCTTTCTGTGACTGGTTTATTTCACTTGTGCATGATGACTTCCAGGTTTATCTATGTTGTTGCATATGACAGGATTTCCTTCTTCTTTAGGTAAAATAATATTACGCTGCATGTATATACCACACTTTTTCTAATCCATTTATCCACTGACAGACATTTAGGTTATTTTCATTCCTTGGTTATTGTCAATATTGATGCAATTAAAACCAGGGTCTCAAAAGATAACTGTAATCCCATATAAGTGTTTTTCAAAGACAATGGATGGCAATAATTATTCAGTTGACTAAGAGACAGGCTAAGAGATCTGTGTCAAAGTCTTTTTTTTTTTAATTTACTTTTTTTTAGTTTTTTATTTTTAAAATTTTAAAATCTTTAATTCTTACGTGCGTTCCCAAACATGAACCCCCATCACACCTCCCTCCCCATAACATCTCTCTGGGTCATCCCCATGCACCAGCCCCAAGAATGCTGTATCCTGCATCAGACATAGACTGGCGATTCAATTCTTACATGATAGTATACATGTTAGAATGCCATTCTCCCAAATCATCCCACCCTCTCCCTCTCCCTCTGGGTCCAAAAGTCCGTTATACACATCTGTGTCTTTTTTCCTGTCTTGCATACAGGGTCGTCATTGCCATCTTCCTAAATTCCATATATATGTGTTAGTATACTGTATTGGTGTTTTTCTTTCTGGCTTACTTCACTCTGTATAATCGGCTCCAGTTTCATCCATCTCATCAGAACTGATTCAAATGAATTCTTTTTAATGGCTGAGTAATACTCCATTGTGTATGTGTACCATAGCTTTCTTATCCATTCATGTGCTGATGGATATCTAGGTTGTTTCCATGTCCTGGCTATTATAAACAGTGCTGCAATGAACATTGGGGTACATGTGTCTCTTTCAATTCTGGTTTCCTCGGTGTGTATGCCCAGCAGTGGGATTGCTGGGTCATAATGAAATTCTATTTGCAATTTTTTAAGGAATCTCCACACTGTTCTCCATAGTGGCTGTACTAGTTTGCACTCCCACCAACAGTGTAGGAGGGTTCCCTTTTCTCCACACCCTCTCCAGCATTTATTGCTTCCAGATTTTTGGATCACAGACATTCTGACTGGTGTGAAGTGGTACCTCACTGTGGTTTTGATTTGCATTTCTCTAATAATGAGTGATGCTGAGCATCTTTTCATGTGTTTGTTAGCCATCCGTATGTCTTCTTTGAAGAAATGTCTATTTAGTTCTTTGGCCCATTTTTTGATTGGGTCATTTATTTTTCTGGAATTGAGCTGCAGAAGTTGCTTGTATATTTTTGAGATTAGTTGTTTGTCAATTGCTTCATTTGCTATGATTTTCTCCCATTCAGAAGGCTGTCTTTTCACCTTGCTTATATTTTCCTTTGTTGTGCAGAGGCTTTTAATTTTAATTAGATCCCATTTGTTTATTTTTGCTTTTATTTCCAGAATTCTGGGAGGTGGATCATAGAGGATACTGCTGTGATTTATGTCGGAGAGTGTTTTGCCTATGTTATCCTCTAGGAGTTTTATAGTTTCTGATCTTACATTTAGATCTTTAATCCATTTTGAGTTTATTTTTGTGAGCGGTGTTAGAAAGTGATCTAGTTTCATTCTTTTACAAGTGGTTGACCAGTTTTCCCAGCACCACTTGTTAAAGAGATTGTCTTTACTCCATTGTATATTCTTGCCTCCTTTGTCAAAGATAAGGTGTCCATATGTGTGTGGATTTATCTCTGGGCTTTCTATTTTGTTCCATTGATCTATATGTCTGTCTTTGTGCCAGTACCATACTGTCTTGATGACTGTGGCTTTCTAGTAGAGCCTGAAGTCAGGCAAGTTGACTCCTCCAGTTCCATTCCTCTTTCTCAAGATTGCTTTGGCTATTCGAGGTTTTTTGTATTTCCATACAAATCTTGAAATTATTTGTTCTAGTTCTGTGAAAAATGTTGCTGGTAGCTTGATAGGGATTGCATTGAATTTGTAAATTGCTTTGGGTAGTATACTCATATTCACTATATTGATTCTTCCGATCCATGAACATGGTATATTTCTCCATCTATTACTGTCCTCTTTGATTTCTTTCATCAGTGTTTTATAGTTTTCTATATATAGATCTTTAGTTTCTTTAGGTAGATCTATTCCTAAGTATTTTATTCTTTTCGTTGCAATGGTGAATGGAATTGTTTCCTTAATTTCTTTTTCTACTTTCTCATTATTCGTGTATAGGAATGCAAGGGATTTCTGTATGTTGATTTTATATCCTGCAACTTTACTATATTCATTGATTAGCTCTAGTAATTTTCTGGTGAAGTCTTTAGGGTTTTCCATGTAGAGGATCATGTCATCTGCAAACAGTGAGAGTTTTACTTCTTCTTTACCAATTTGGATTCCTTTTATTTCTTTTTCTGCTCTGATTGCTGTGGCCAAAACTTCCAGAACTATGTTGAATAGTAGAGGTGAAAGTGGACACCGTTGTCTTGTTCCTGACTTTAGGGGAAATGCTTTCAAATTTTCACCATTGAGAATAATGTTTGCTGTGGGTTTGTCATAGATAGCTTTTATTATGTTGAGGTATGTTCCTTCTATTCCTGCTTTCTGGAGAGTTTTTATCATAAATGGATGTTGAATTTTGTCAAAGGCCTTCTCTGCATCTATTGAGATAATCATATGGTTTTTATTTTTCAATTTGTTAATGTGGTGAATTACATTGATTGATTTGCGGATATTGAAGAATCCTTGCATCCCTGGGATAAAGCCCACTTGGTCATGGTGTATGATCTTTTTAATGTGTTGTTGGATTCCGATTGCTAGAATTTTGTTGAGGATTTTTGCATCTATGTTCATCAGTGATATTGGCCTGTAGTTTTCTTTTTTTGTGACATCTTTGTCAGGTTTTGGTATTAGGGTGATGGTGGCCTCATAAAATGAGTTTGGAAGTTTACCTTCCTCTGCAATTTTCTGGAAGAGTTTGAGGAGGATAGGTGTTAGCTCTTCTCGAAATTTTTGGTAGAATTCAGCTGTGAAGCCGTCTGGACCTGGGCTTTTGTTTACTGGAAGATTTCTGATTACCGTTTCAATTTCTGTGCTTGTGATGGGTCTGTTAAGATTTTCTATTTCTTCCTTGTTCAGTTTTGGAAAATTGTACTTTTCTAAGAATTTGTCCATTTCTTCCACGTTGTCCATTTTATTGGCATACAACTGCTGATAGTAGTCTCTTATGATCCTTTGTATTTCTGTGTTGTCTGTTGTGATCTCTCCATTTTCATTTCTAATTTTATTGATTTGATTTTTCTCTCTTTGCTTCTTGATGAGTCTGGCTAATGGTTTGTCAGTTTTATTTATCCTTTCAAAGAACCAGCTTTTGGCTTTGTTGATTTTTGCTATGGTCTCTTTTGTTTCTTTTGCATTTATTTCTGCCCTAATTTTTAAGATTTCTTCCCTTCTACTAACTCTGGGGTTCTCCAATTCTTCCTTTTCTAGTTGCTTTAGGTGTAGAGTTAGGTTATTTATTTGACTTTTTTCTTGTTTCTTGAGGTATGCCTGTATTGCTATGAACTTTCCTCTTAGCACTGCTTTTATAGTGTCCCACAGGTTTTGGGTTGTTGTGTTTTCATTTTCATTAGTTTCTATGCATATTTTGATTTCTTTTTTGATTTCTTCTGTGATTTGTTGGTTATTCAGAAGTGTGTTTTTCAACCTCCATATGTTGGAATTTTTAATAGTTTTTTCTCCTGTAATTGAGATCTAATCTTAATGCATTATGGTCAGAAAAGATGCTTGGAATGATTTCGATTTTTTTGAATTTATCAAGTTTAGATTTATGGCACAGGATGTGATCTATCCTGGAGAAGGTTCCATGAGCACTTGAGAAAAAGGTGAAATTCATTGTTTTGGGGTGAAATGTCCTATAGATATCAATTAGATCTAACTGATCTAATCTATCATTTAAAGTTTGTGTTTCTTTGTTAATTTTCTGTTTAGTTGATCTGTCCATAGGTGTGAGTGGGGTATTAAAGTCTCCCACTATTATTGTGTTATTGTTGATTTCCCCTTTCATACTTGTTAGCATTTGTCTTACATATTGCGGTGTTCCTATATTGGGTGCATATATATTTATAATTGTTATATCTTCTTGGATTGATCCTTTGATCATTATGTAGTGGCCTTCTTTGTCTCTTTTCACAGCCTTTGTTTTAAAGTCTATTTTATCGGATATTAGTATTGCCACTCCTGCTTTCTTTTGGTCTCTATTTGCGTGGTATATCTTTTTCCAGCCCTTCACTTTCAGTCTGTATGTGTCCCTTGTTTTGAGGTGGGTCTCTTGTAAGCAGCATATAGAGGGGTCTTGTTTTTGTATCCATTTGGCCAGTCTTTGTCTTTTGGTTGGGGCGTTCAACCCATTTACATTTAAGGTAATTATTGATAAGTATGATCCTGTTACCATTTACTTTATTGTTTTGGGTTCGGGTTTATACACCCTTTTCATGTTTTCTGTCTAGAGAATATCCTTTAGAATTTGTTGGAGAGCTGGCTTGGTGGTGCTGAATTCTCTCAGCTTTTGCTTGTCTGTAAAGCTTTTGATTTTTCCTTCATATTTGAATGAGATCCTTGCTGGGTACAGTAATCTGGGCTGTAGGTTATTGTCTTTCATCACTTTAAGTATGTCTTGCCATTCCCTCCTGGCCTGAAGAGTTTCTATTGAAAGATCAGCTGTTATCCTTACGGGAATCCCCTTGTGTGTTATTTGTTGTTTTTCCCTTGCTGCTTTTAATATTTGTTCTTTGTGTTTGATCTTTGTTAATTTGATTAATATGTGTCTTGGGGTGTTTCTCCTTCGGTTTACCCTATTTGGAACTCTCTGTGTTTCTTGGACTTGGGTGATTATTTCCTTCCCCATTTTAGGGAAGTTTTCAACTATTATCTCCTCAACGATTTTTTCATGATCTTTCTTGCTGTCTTCTTCTTCTGGGACTCCTATAATTCGAATGTTGGAGTGTTTCATATTGTCCTGGAGGTCTCCGAGATTGTCCTCGTTTCTTTTAATTCGTTTTTCTTGTTTTCTTGTTTCTGATTCATTTATTTCTACCATTCTATCTTCTATTTCACTAATCCTGTCTTCTGCCTCCATTATTCTACTATTTGTTGCCTCCAGAGTGTTTCTGATCTCATTTATTGTGTTATTCATTATATTTTGACTCTTTTTTATTTCTTCTAGGTCCTTGTTAAACCTTTCTTGCATCTTCTCAATCCTTGTCTCTAGGCTATTTATCTGTGATTCCATTTTGATTTCAAGATTTTGGATCATTTTCACTATCAATATTCGGAATTCCTTCTCAGGTAGATTCCCTACCTCTTCCTCTTTGGTTTGGTGGGCAACTCTCCTGTTCCTTTACCTGCTGAGTATTCCTCTGTCTCTTCATCTTGGTTATATTGCTGCGTTTGGGGTGGCCTTTTTATATTCTGGTAATTTGTGGAGTTCTCCTTATTATGGAGCTTCCTCACTGTGGGTGGGGTTCTATCAGTGGCTTGTCAAGGTTTCCTGGTTAGGGAGGCTTGTGTTGGAGTTTTGGTGGGTGGAGCTGGGTTTCTTCTCTCTGGAGTGCAGTGGAGTGACCCGTAATGGGTTATGAGACATCAAAGGTTTTGGGATAATTTTGAGCTGCCTGTATATTGAAGCTCAGGGGAGTGTTCCTGTGTTGCTGGAGAATTTGCGTGGTATGTCTTGTTTTGGAACTTGTTGGCCCTTGGGTGGAGCTTGGTTTTGGTGTAGGTATGAAGGCATTTGATGAGCTCCTATTGCTTAATGTTCCCTGAATTCAAGAGTTCCCTAATGTTTTCAGGCTTTGGATTTAAGCCTCCTGCTTCTGGTTTTCAGTTTTATTTTTACAGTAGCCTCTAGACTTCTCCATCTATACAGCACCGATGATAAAACATCTAGGTTAAAGATGAAAAGTTTCTCCACATTGAGGGACACTCAGAGAGGTTCACTGAGTTACAAGGAGAAGAGAAGATGGAGGGGGTAGTTAGAGGTAACTGGAATGAGATGCAGTGAGATCAAAAGAGGAGAGAGCAAGCTAGCCAGTAGTCACTTCCTTATGTGCACTCTATAGTCTGGACCGCTCAGAGGTATTTACAGAGTTATACAGGGAAGAGGAGAGGGAGGAAGTAGACAGAGGTGACCAGGAGGATAAGAGAGAGGAATGAGTAGGAGAAAGACAAATCCTGCCAGTAACCAGTTCCTTAGGTGTTCTCCACCGTCTGAAACACACAGAGATTCACAGAGTTGGATAGAGGAGAGATGGGGGAGAAAAGAGACAGAGGCCACCTGGTGGAGAAAAAGGAGAGTCCAGAGGAGGAGAGAGTGGTCAAGCCAGTAATCTCGCTCTCAGGTAAACTTGGGCAGTGAAGTTTGGGTTTTTAAATGTACAAAATTGACAACAAAAATCTAAGAGCAAAGATTAAAAATCTAGAGTAGAGGTTGGATTTTCAAAGATACAATATTAAAGAAAAGCAGAAGGAAAAAGGAAGAAAGAAAATAAAAGAATTATTAAAAAACAAACAAACAAACAAACAAAAAACCACCAACAACCATCCAAAGACTATATATGGTGTTTGCCTTAAAAAAAAAAAAAAAGTCTTTTTTTTTAATAGTAATAATAGGTTATAGAAATAAAAATTAAAGGAGAAATAGAAGACTTAACAATTAAAAAAAAGTTAGAAAAAAAAGAAAAAAAAGCAAAAAAGCAAAAAAAAAAAAAAGGAATTATTTTAAAAATAGTAAAAATATATCTGGCCCTTCTCTGATGTTACGGGCCGTGCGGGATCACTTCCAAGGTGGTTCCCTCTGTTTAACTTCTTCTGTTTGCTGGTTTTTTAGGCTCACTAGTTCAGTCGCGCTGTGGGGAGGGGGGATGCTGCAAACAAATAGCACTGTCGTGTCAGCACTGCACACAGTATCTCTGCCCCGCTTGACCTGTCCTTTCTCTCGGCGCACAAACCGCTCCGGCTCTACGATGCTCAGCCGGGAACCATCTGGGGCCGGCCCTAGGCTGCGTGCACTTCCCCGGTCCAAGCCGCTCAGGTTCGGCGCTCAGGCAGCCCTCAGAGGCACAAATTCGGCTGGGACTGCGCTTTGTGCCCTTCCCAGGTCCGAGTAGCTCAGGAGTTTGGCGAGCGCGATCACGCGGCTTGTCACCTTTTCCACCGCTGCCACTCAGCTCTCTGGGTGGACCACTGGCGCACCCCGTGAGGCAGACTGTGACTGTCCAGCACCCCCAGAAGTCTTAGCAAAGGAGCCTGCTTGCAGTTAGGTAAGTAAAGTCTCTCCAGGTCTGCAATTGCCCCTTTCCAGTCCTTATGGCTCTGGCTGCCTGTCCCCGGCAGGGGATGGTCTGCAGCCGGCTTTTTTCGTTCCATCCTTTGTTCCGTGCTTGGTTCTGGCGGTGTCTTATGTTCGAGCTTTTCGTGTGGTAGCTATCCCACAGTCTGGTTTGCTAGCCCAAGTTAGATCGTATTGGTTGCACGTGGGGCGTTCCTGCCCGATTCTTACAAAGCTCTGCAGCCCGCGCCTCCCGCGCGTCCCTGCCCTGCCCCCACTTCCCAATGGCGGATGCAGGCGTCTGTGCTGCTTTTCCGCTGGGGGAGTTACTGTTGGGCTTGTAATCTGTTAGTTTTAATTATTTATCTATTTTTCCTTCCTGTTATGTTGCCCTCTGTGTTTCCAAGGCTCACCACAGACTTGGCAGGGAGAGAGTTTCCTGATGTTTGGAAACCTCTCTTCTTAAAATTCCCTTCCCGGGATGGGCTTCCCTTCCCGGGACGGAGCTCCCTCCCCACCTCCTTTGTCTCCTTTCTCGTCTTTTATATTTTTTCCTACCTGTTTTTGAAGACAATGGTCTGCTTTTCTGGTTGCCTGATGTCCTCTGCCAGCCTACAGAAATTGTTTTGTGGAGTTTGCTCGGCGTTGAAATGTTCTTTTGAGGAATTTGTGAGGGAGAAAGTGGTCTTCCCGTCCTATTCCTCCACCATCTTTTTCCTCTCTCCCAAAGTCTTTAAAACATACCACTCAGTTCCTAGTGATCATTTCACAGGTTAACATAATAAAGAGTCTGCTCTACACAGTATTTCAGCATCTGACTTGAAGAGGTTTAAAATAAAATAGCCAGAAGAAGATTGTAGAATAAGCTACTCTCTAGATAGTTAAACATAAACAACCAATCGCCTCAAAACCAATTTAATTTAGAATGAGTTATTCTGGTTTAATCAGTGCTTACCAACACATTATAAAATATGAAGAAGGTTAAGTGACTTAATAAATGGTGATTTGGACCCATACATTCATTTTAGTGTTGACTCAAAAACCTCAGGGACCTACACGGCTTCCAACGCCTTCCTTCTGTTCATCATGCTGTGGCTATGTGGGCTTCCAGCCTATTCCTTACATAAGAAAGATATCTTTTCCTTAATATTCCTTCTACGTGTGACTTCCCTCCTAACTCCCATAGTATGGCTAATCTTCCCTATATACTTGGTCTTTGCTTTAATGTCTTAACCCTGTAATTTACCTCCTCTCTATCTTAGAGATACTATTTATTTTTTATTGTTTCTTTTCTTTACTGTCTATTACTACTAGAAGTTATCCTTCATTGCAGTAATAGAGTTGTATTCCCAGGGAACAAAACTAGTACACAGCACACAGTAGAGCTTTGGAAATATTTCTTGAATGAATAACTCGTTCCCAATTTTTCCTATTATATTCACAGTTCTGAATGAAATTTTAGCTGATTATACCTATCTGATTTCTCTCATTTTAAAAAGATCACTATTGTAACTATATTAAGAAAATAATTACATTAATTACAATTATTATTATTCAACTTTACATAATTATGAGAAGAGATGAAAAGAATTATCACCTGCCTAATGTGTTCCAATAGTCTCTTTATTTGTTGAACTCATTGCATCTGAAGTACATAGTTCATTCTTCTACAATTTTCTAGTCAAATAAGTGAGTCAGTTTTCTGTGGAAATAAAGTTCAGAAGTCTCTGACTAAATGAACTTCATAGGAAGGAAACATGAAGAGTGGACAACTAAATCTTCAAATTGTATCTCTTTCCTATTGTCTTTAGCAATGTTCCATTTAGATTTATTTTTTTCCTGTCCGATTAGCTCATCAAAGGTTAAAAGGATAAAATCCTTGCTCTGTTACATTAATGACTTTTTTGATTTTAGCATAATCAATCATGTTAAGGGAAAAGGAGCTGGCTTTTTCACCAATTAATTCAGATAAGGTGACCCAATAGACAATTGAGCTTTTGGAATTTTGAAAGAAGCATATTCTATACCTGATAATAATATTATAGTGCCTACACAAAATTATTAGCATTTGGCAAATTTCAATGAAATTGTCTGCAATAAGAAGGTTCAAACACAGTTTAAGCAGCCAGAAGGCAATCTTGTTTTGTCCTTCAGGTGTTATGAAGTAACGGGTGTCTTAATATTAAGTGTGAAACATTTGTTAATAAAATTCTGCTAGTAATTTCCAGTCTCTTTAATTTGGACAAGGACTTTTGGAAGGTACTAAATTGTACAAATATACAATTATCCACCATTTCTAGAAATTTACTGACCCTTGATAAGACTGTCTCAACAAAAGGTGCATTTGCCTCTGACTCAAAATGCATATCTTGCAATAAAATCATTTTTTTCCAAGCTGTAGTGGGATCCAGAAAATTCCATTGTGAAATGGAAACAGATTGTTTAATCAAGCACAAACTTTGGCTCCTAAGACCTTAACTAACTTCACAAAAAAACATGGCAAACCAGACTCTTGTCTACCTAAGCCTCTGTCTCCCTTTAGCTCTCATTTGTGAGACTTGTCATATAGTCACGAAGAATAGTTTACCCATGACACAGCTATCCTCCATAATGAAAATAAATTATAAATGTGTATGTTATAGAAACTGAGGGTCAAGGATTAAAGAAAATATGTACTGTTTTAGTAGAGAGAAATTTATTTTAAATTGACTGAAATTCATCTTGGGTTCAGGGAGTACTGCTAAGAACCTCATTTTATTATAGGTTTAATGTGTCACCAATTACTAGAATATTAATGTTGGATAATCTATGAAAAAATATAGTAACATTTTATACAATATGCATGCATGCTAAATCACTTCATTCATGTCCGACTCTTTGTGATGCTATAGACCATATATCACCAAGTTCCTCTGTCCATGGAATTCTCCAGGCAAGAAGACTAGAGTGAGTTGCCATGCCCTCCTCCAGGGGAGCTCCCCGACTCAAGGCTAGAACGCACATCTCTTATGTCTCCTGCATTGGCAGGCAGATTCTTTACCATTAGAGCCACTTAAGTAGCCCATTTTATATTATATTCATAATAAGAATCTTTTGGAATAAATCATGTGATCAAGAATGCTTTGTCATCATTTCTTCTCTATCCTGCTGGATTCATTCTTGAACCATACTTTGAATACAAAGACATCAGGAAGGGACAGGATTCAAGAATTTATTTTAAAGATCTGTCCAAGAGCAGGGTCCAAGGGCACTGAATTGCCATCATGCACCCTGCCTGCACATTCTTGTATCACATGATCTTGCACTTAAAGTTCATTTAGTGAACATTTTTAATTAGCAGAGTGTGATATAATGCACCATTCTAGAAATTCATTGGCTATTTTTCACAGTCATGCTTCCTGCCTATTGCAGTTGTAAAATCCCAAACTGCTGTACTGTTTTTGGCCAAACTTCTTTTGATCATTCTCTTTCTAGATCCTTCCTCCTGCCTTCTAACAAGTGGTATCACAGGCAACTCTTTATTTTCTATCACCATCTTAACAAAATAATGACTTTTCTTGGTTTATATCTTTCCCAATTACATCATGCTCAAAGGCACCTCACTAAAGAATTGTGGGGTTTTATTCATTTATTTTGTCTTGCTTTCTGAATAGAGAAGCAATTCATTCCCTCAGGGAAATTATTTTAGAATTTTACAACAGTTTGCTCTTGACATTTGTATTCCAGGATATGAATGGAATGATACTGATATGGAAATTCAAAAAGATAAATTGTTGATTCATAAAGAAAATTGAAAAACCCTCTGTTAAAACTATATTGTGGATATTGACTACACATTCTGACAAACAAAATGGCAGGCTATCTCACATTCACTGTCAATAAATATTGTTTATTGAAGCTGTTTAGTTTGAGTAGCCTCCTTAAAATGTTAAATGATCACTTTCATTGGTGCTTTATGAATGCACTGCTCATCTATTCTATGAGTACAAATGAAATAGCTAAGTTATTCATCAATGATGTGATTAACCAGGCTCTAAAATGCTTGTAATTATGTTTAGACAATAATCAGAAAGTTTTCTGTAGTGATGCAGAAGCTTTTCTGCATCTTTGTAACATTTGTAAGGTCATGGAATGGTAATAGTATGTGAGAAAGCTCTTCAAGTTGAATTTCATAGCAATATGGTTTCTCATGTTTAAGGTAAAGTAAGAAGGAGAATCTGAGAGAAAGAAATGCAGAAAGTGACATTAGGTATCTTTATGAGTGTTTCTAAGGCTGTAGGCAAAACTTCTCAGATGGCTCAATGGTAAAGAGTCTCCCTGCTAATGCAGGAGACTCAAAAGGCTCAGATTTGATCCCTGGATTGGGAAGATCCCTGGAATAGAGATGGTAAACTGCTCCAGTATTATTGCCTGGAAAATTCCATGGACAGAGGAACCTGGAGTGCTACAGTACATGGGGTCACAAAGAGTCAGACATGACTGAACAACTGAGCGTGCACATACACACACATACACACACACACATAAAGCTGTAGGAAAGGTATGTTTCAATATTTACTTATTGTTTCCTTTTATTTCCTTCCCTTATTCCGTATCAAAGTTACATATAAAGTGGAATTTACATAACAAGAGAAAATTTGCCTTGCTGCTATTAAAAGAAAAGAGAAGCAGAGACTTTACTACTCAAGATTTGATTCACAAATGTTCATAAATTTGAGATACCAAAGATGCAAATATACACTTTTATTCATTTAAAATTCCAGTCTTTGTTTCTTCCCCTCCACTCATGCTGTAAACTAAAAAGAAAAGCAAATTAATAATACAGTATTTCAGTTTACACAACCATCTGACCAATAATTTAATCCATCAATAAACATTTCAACTAAGAAAGAAAGCAGTTTTAGTTTCGTTTTCTTTCTTTACATTGTGTGGAATGTATGAGAAATAAAACAATTTGTCCTAAATCTTATTTTTTTAATGAATAAATCAATAAACAGACAACACCAGTGTGAGTTCTTACAGATTTCATGAAAATTGCTGCTACACTCACAGAATAAGCCCATTTCAAGTAGTAAACCTTCAGCAAATGAAATATTGTTGCTTGAGGAGTGTAGTTAGGATTCTAAGTGTCTATTTTGCTAGAGTAAAGTGTTCTTTATTATAGCAAAATATCAAACAGAGGAAAAACATCTCAGAGCAAAGTTAACTGGAAATTTTTGCTGACTCTGGTTGGGAAATGCTTCTGCCTGAAAATGGAACTGTTACTGTTTCTCCACCCAGACTAATAACCCAGGCTGCTCTTGGTTATGAACTGCTCTAGGCCTGCATGTCAGGATCCTTCAGGTTTGTCTCAGCAATGGCTGGGACAGCAACGTGCCAGAATTCCAGGGCTCCTTCATTACTGCTGGTAAGGTTCACTGGTTTCCAGAGAAGCTTTGGTCTTCTTTGCAGATCTTCTTAACTCTTTGTCTCAATCTGGGACCAACTATCATACAAATTTCTATGGATTTTCTGATTCTTTGTTGTATTTTGTGGAGTTTGGACTTTTGAATATCTTCTTTAAACAATTTTGTCCCAGTTAAAGCAGTTTCCTCTGCATGAATTCCACCCACTATTCTTGTGTTTAAAATTCCCTATATCTGGTAGAGATTGTCCTCCTGTGGAATAAGAATGCCACTCACTGTATCAGAAAGCAAAGACTGTTACAGCCATCAGCTACTATAGCTCACTCCCACTCTGAGCAGGGTGAGCCCTGAGGGAACCCAGGGTGGAAACAGGATGCCCAACCCCCATTCTCCCAGGCAGTGTACCCTGAGGAGACTCAGGATAAGAAAACTCAGGATGACTGGTCCCAGATAGCTGAGGTGCACACCAAAGGAATAATTTCTGTGAACCCAGACACTTACATCTTGCAAAATATTTGTTGTTCAGTTGCTCAGTAATGTTCGACTCCCTGCGACCCTGGATTACAGCACGCCAGACTTCCCTGTTCTTCACTGTCTCCCAGAGCTTGCTAAAATTCATGTCCATTGAATGGTGATGTCATCCAACCATCTCATCCTTGGTCACCCACTTCTCCTGCCTTCAATCTTTCCCAGCATCAGAGTCTTTTCCAATGAGTCAGCTCTTAGTAGCAGGTGACCATACCTATGTATGGCTAAAAGTACTAAATTCTTTCATGAAACCATGTAACTCAGATTGGGACTCAAACACAAAGTCATTTAACTGAGATCTCATCTGTCTCAGGATTTAATGAAACTCAGGTTCTTGGTGTCTCATCACAGAAAGAATTCAGTGAGAGACAAAAAGATACGCAGGTAGTGTACTTATTTAGAGAGAAACGTACTCTACAGACAAAGTGTGGGGCTACTCACAAGTTGAGAGCAGTGCCAGGGTTTGGGGTTCTCAGTTTGTGTGTGTGTGTATGTGTGTGCTCGTTTTTATCTATTTGTGTGCTCATGCTGAATCATGTCTGACTCTTTGCAACCCCACAGACTGTAGCCCACTGAGCTCCTCTGTCCATGGGATTATCCAAGCAAGAAAACTGAAGTGAGTTGCCATTTTCTCCTCCAGGGTATCTTCCTGACCCAGGGATTGAGCCCATGCTTCCTGCTTCAGTTTTTATAGGGATTGGTAATTTCATAGGCTAATGTGAGATGAGTATTCCAGAAATCTTGGGAAAGGAACAAGAATTTCCAGAAATTGGGCCATTACCATTTTTTGACCTTTATGGTCATCTTGGAACTGTAATGTTGTCTGTGGGTGTGTAATAGGAGGGAAAATGGTAGGGTACAACTTTTAAAACAATGACATAGCCCAAGGACATAACATAAACTGATTAGAAACAAATTGGTCCAAGATGTCAGACAAGTTGACTTTGATTAGACCTTGAGCCTCAATCAGCAAGCTAAATGACACATCCAGAGTAGCCATGACAGTTCCAAATCATTGTCAAAAGACCAAGGAGTGCTGTGTCCCAATTCCTGAAAATCTCTACCCCTTCCCAAAAATAGTTGAAATAACCCTTCCTCTCATTGTCATATGAAATTACCCAGCCCATAAAAAACTAAGCACATCACATTTTGTGGCCACACGTGCCCTCTGTGATGGCCCACACTTTGTGGAGTGTGCTTCTCTTTGAATCTGAATAAATCCATTTCTTACGTATCACTTTCGGTGATATCTGGTGTCTCTCACTGAATTTTTTCTGTGATGAGACATCAAGAACCTGAGCTTCATTAGGTCCTGAGACTAGGTACCATGGGTTTTAGCTGGGTTTGAGTCCCAGCACATGGGTTCGAGTCCCAGCACATGGGTTCAATTCCCAATCCGAAGTAAATGGTCCAGGTGTGTCATTTAGTGTGCTGATGTGTTACAGTGAAAGTATACGGAGGCTCAAAGTCGAATGGAAGTCAACTTATCCACCACCTTGGACCTATTTGGTTCTAATCAGTTTATGTTGTGTCATTCTTTTAAAGGCTGTACCATGTCCCTTTCCCTCCTTTTTCATTAACTTGAGATGTCTGGCTTTCTTTAATTAAAAGAAATCTTTTGATGTCTGACTATCTGGTCTTTGTTGCAAAAACTGCCATATATCCTGGCTCTTCCCTTGCCTCTTTGGAACATTCTCTCAGAACTATCTGAGTGCTGTGTCCCAGGCATAAGCACTCAGTTTTGTCCACTGGAAAAAATATAATTATCAACTTTCAGTTTGTACATTTTTTCCAGTTGACACTTGCCATCCCCTTTGCACTGAACTCCAGCTACAGCTTTTCTGGTGACTGTTTCTTGATGACACACTTAGAGTCTTTATTTGAGCTGTTTTAATTGCAATTTTTTGTTTTTAACCTTGGATAATGATGACCCACATCTTCCTTATCAAACTGAAGTTTTTCATCTCTTATTGGGTCTTGAACCCAACCAAAATTTAGATTTGAATTTGAACTCATGGTCTTTTCATTAGAATCGCTTACCTGGTTTCTGGACTTACTGAGGCTTAGGTTCTTTGTGGCTTACTGCAGAAGGAATTCAGTGAGAGGCAAAGCAGTAGGCAAGCATTAAATCAATTAATACAAGATGCTTGTGAGGGAGGCAAGTGGGCAGGTGAGGGAGCTGTGTCCCAGGGATTAAGTAGGCTACATTTTTATAATTTCCCCATTCTTTATGTAGATGTAAGGCTTACATCACTAACTCCTTCTTTGTATCAGGCAGGAGAGTGTTTGACCCTATGAGATCAAACTGAGACTGCAACAGCACTTATTCAAATCTGCAGAAGGCTGGTTCAGTTCAGTTCAGTTCAGTCCAGTCGCTCAGTTGTGTCAGGGTCTTTGTGACCCCATGAATTGCAGCATGCCAGGCCTCCCTGTCCATCACCAAATCCCAGAGTTCACTCAAACTCACATCCATAGAGTCGGTGATGCCATCCAGCCATCTCATTCTCTGTCGTCCCCTTCTCCTCCTGCCGCCAATCCCTCCCAGCATCAGAGTCTTTTCCAATGAGTCATCTCTTCGCATGAGGTGACCAAAGTGCTGGAGTTTCAGCTTTAGCATCATTCCTTCCAAAGAACACCCAGGGCTAATCTCCTTTAGAAGGCTGGCAACACATGCTAAAATATATTGAATCATCTTAGATTTCCATACAACAAGGGTCACCCAGTTTGGAATGTCACACTTTCCCTAAAATCCTGTCTGTGGTCCTAAGGATCATTTTCTTGCTGAACTACACTATCAAAATGCAGGAACCTCATTTTCCCCCCCTTTGAGTTAATGATCTGGGGTATATCTAGTGCTTTTACTTATGACCTTATAGTTAAGCAAGCCTGCTTCCTTCTGTGATATTCCAATACCTTTCCTGATTCCACAGGTTTTTCTGTCTATAATCCCCTACTGGGACTTCTACAACTACCTGTGCATGCATGCTCATCCACTCAGTCATGTCTGACTCTTTGCGACCCCATGTACAATAGCCTACCAGGCTCCTTTGTCCATGGAATTTTCCAGGCAAGAATACTGGAATCAGTTGCCATTTCCCTCTCCAGGGACAACTGCCTGTGCAAATGTCTTAGTCTACCCCTTTCAACAGCAACCAAAAACCCATCGTGGCCCATTCTCACACCAGTCAAGGTAGGGCCCCAATGCTCTAGCTTGTCATACAAGGGAATTTGGATATGTGTTCTCTGCACCAGAAGCATTTCCTGAAATAATGGGGCAAGTTTTCATTATTGCAGTCTGCACTTATCAGTTGCAACTAAATGGGGTGTATCTGAGAATCTCAGTTATTGGAGATAAGCCTGGAGCCTCTGACTCTGGGCTCACTTGAGCCCCTGGGCACTGTTGATAGGCTTATAGTGACCCTACTGTGTTTTTGTAGCCCATTAATCAAGGTGGAATTCACATACTATAAAATTCATCCATTTAGTGTAAATTCAGTGTTTTTTTAATATATTCTTAGAATTGGGCAATATCATCTGAATTAATTTTAAAACATTTTCATCACTACCTTCTGCCAAAGGCCCCTATGCCTATTTTAGTCACTCCCTAGTTCCTTCCCACCCCTTCAGCCAACCACTAATCTTATTTGTCTCTACAGATTTGTCTATTGTGAAACTTTCATATAAATGAAATTATATATATATACATATATATATAATTTGTGACTAGTTTCTTTAGCTTAGTATACTGTCTTCAAAGTTCATATTGTAGCACAGAGTAGCATGAATCATGTCATATTCCTCTTTATTGCCAAATAATATTCTATTATATGGATATACCATAATTTATTTATCCATTAATTGGTTGTTGGGCACTTGTGTTTCACTTTTTAGCTACTTTGAAAGACACTGCCATGAACATCCATGAACAGGTTTATGTTATGTGCATATATTTTCATTTCTTTAGAGTTGTATGGTAACTATGTTTAAGCCTTTGAGAAACTGCCAGACTATTCAAAGTCTCTAACTCTATTATATTACATCCCAGTGGAGCTATATAAATGTTCCAATTTCTCCACATCCTTACCAACACTTTTTACCATCAGTGTTTTTTTTTTTTTTTTGGTAGCTCTCCTCAGAAGTGAAAGTGTTAGTTTCTCAGTTGTATATGACCATTTGTGACCCCATGGACTGTAGCCACCAGGTTCTTCCATGCTTGAAATTCTCCAGGCAAGAATACTGGAGTGGATAGCTATTCTCTTCTCCAGGGGATCTTTCCAGCCCAGGGATTGAACCTGCATCTCCCTCACTACCAACAGATTCTTTACCATCTGAGGCAACAGGAAAGCCCTAGTGAGTACAAAGTGATAAGTCATTCTGCTTCTGTTTCTATTTGTCTAATGACTAATGATGTGAGCATCTTTTCAGGTGCTTTTTAGCTATTTGCATATCTGTCTTGGAAAAATATCTATTTGAATCCTTTTTCTATTATTAATTTATATTAACTTTATTCATTTATTTGTGTCAAGTCTCAGTTGCAGCAAGAGAGATCTTCATTGCACTGTGTGGGCTTCTCTCTAGTTGTGGTGTGGGAACCCAGAGCCCATGGCCTTGGTAGTTGCGGAACATGGGTTTAGTTGTCCCTCCGCATAAGGGATCTTTGTTCCCTGACCAGGGATCAAACCTGGGTCCCCTGCCTTGGAAGGGATATTCTTAATCATTAGACCACCAGGAAAATCCCTATATTAACTTTTTATTAGTGAATTGTGTTTTTATATATTTTAGATACCTCTTTTATCAGATATATGATTTGCCTGGATTTTCTACCATTTTGTAGATTTCACTTCATTAATGGTATTTTTTGAGGCACAAAAGTTCAAACTTTGTGAGAAATTCATCTTTTTTTTTTCCTTTTTGTTGTGCATATTGTTGATGTTCTTAGTGACTTTTCATGAAGATTGATGTTTCATTCTTTCTTATTTTGCCTAAATGTTAACCTCTAATTAAAAGCAATCCTGAGGCAGTTGAAATAAATAAAAGGCTAAGTTCATGGCCCAATGACTGTTCATCATCTTTTCTTATGCTGTTTGATTTATTTTTGTTTAATCTTGAACATGAAGAATCTAAATGTGCACAACTGCTTTGGAGGCATACAATTTATCTGTAATACAAAGACAAACTTAAAACAAGATATCTGCACATTATTTCTGGGCTTGTTTTAGAAGTAAGCAATTATTTTTCCCTTCATGCCTCATACTCACTATGGCAGCTTAATCTCTCATTTGTTACTTCTAGGTCATTTTACGAGATCTCTAATTTCTCCTCACATTTATAGATTTGTTTTTAGCATATTCTAATTTCTTATTTTTTAAGGGAGACCACAAGTACCATAATATTCTTAACCTAGTTTTATAATAAAGATGAAGACTATGGACTAGTAGGACTAAATTTTTTATGAGCTGCTCAATCTGCATCATCAGATACAGGGTACTGTGAGATAAGATGAGGAATCTAGTGCTCTCAGCCCCCACACTCACCATCAACAGACATTCAGAGGCATTTACACTAAGTTGTGGGAAGCTGAGCTTTTCCTGTACCTTTTTTACTGGCTACTTTTTCCACAGACATATACACTCTGTGCTTATATGGATCCATGTTCTATGAGAGAAACAGCATGTCACTCCAGGATACAGGTGAACTAGGAAAAAAAAAAGATTATTTTACATACAATAAGAAATAAGGTTTCACTTCATATTCTATAGAGAAATCAATGTCATCTAGATTATAACTTTAATCTTAAAAACTAAAATTTCTAAATTTTTATAAATAGTATGTTGAAATCTTTATATTTTGATAAAAGGAAGGATGAGACACAAACATTAAGTATAAAAGAAATGACTAAGTTATTTTGACAAAGGGAAGGATGAGACACAAGCATTATTAAGGATAAAGGAAACAGTTAATTAAATTTGACTATATTCAAATTTGAAAATATGTTCATCTAACTATAACTTAATGCAAATGGAAAAAAAGTGGTAATATACAGGATATAATCATGATTAAAAAAAGGCAACAAAGGATTAGCAGGTATGATACGTAAAGAAATACAACTTAATAAAAACCTGCAAACTGCTCTTTGAATTAGGAGATTTTCTACTCTGCTTGTTACATTCTGTATTCTAGAGTTAAGGTTGCCAAATATGGAACATAAAAACATTAATTTAAATATGAATTTTAGATAAATGGCAATTTTTTTTTGCATGAACTATCTCACAAATATATAGGGCATACTTAAATGCATCATTAGTCAACTAAAATTTGAGTTTAACTGGGTGTCCTATGTTTTAACTGGAAACTTTAATTTTCAAATTTGTATTAAGAATAACAAAAAGTCTACCCAAAGAGGAGTCTCTTCTCAAGGCCTAAGGAAACTAATGCATTAGACAATTAAATTTAATGTACTGTTAGTATATTGCTATGTGATTATAGATATTTTACCTAGTACCTGGGAAGAACACATGCTTTAGGATGAGACATTTGCTCAGTCACTCAGTTGTATCTGACTCCTTGCAGCTCCAGGGACTGTAGCCTGCCAGGCTCCTCTGTTCATGGAGTTCTTCAGTGGGTAACCACTTTCTACTCCAGGGTATCTTGCAAACCCAAGGATCAAATGTCATCTGCATTGTCAAGTGGACTCTTTACTACTAGCACCACCTGGGAAGCCCAATGTAGATATTATAAAATAAAAAATATATATATTGCTCATTATATTTCTATGGGGTAGCTATGTGAGTTACTTTGAAAAGGTTAATAAGTTTTAATAGAAATCTTAATATTTTCATTTACTAAACAAAAGAATTATATGATATTATTACAAGAGCTCACTTCTCTCTAAAGTGTGATTTCATGAAGCTCCAGTCTTGCTGATTTAAGTTAAATCTGAAGATGAATGGTGTACACCATAGTACCAACCTGTAGTGATATAATGATTTCATTTCACATCTCTCATCACACCACTTATGCCCAGTGCCCCAAGACTACCAGCTGCCACTACATTAATGCTCTTGAGGTAGCCCTTTTTCATTAAAATAGTGAAATATTAAAATGTATTGTAGATTAGACTCTTGTCATATAAAATACCAAATCTAAAGAGGTAACATAAAACAAGCTAGCTCCCTTATTCCTGGTGCAAAGTTGGACTGCTCTGCATTCTAATAAAATGGGAAAGAATGACAAGTGACCTGTCAGAGAACAGAACTCATTTTACAGAGTTTGCAAATGAAGCAGAAGAATGTGAGAATGTACCTCATCAGCAAGTTAGCGGCCACTTGGCTATTATCACCACTCCTCATATTTCAGTTGGAATTTTTAAACCATAAATAGAATTAAATTCAACTGAGTAGAAGTAAAATATCAAAATGTACATTCTCCAGAACATATTCAATTTCAGTGTTTTATTTGTATTTGGGTAGATTAAAATGGAAATGATGTGAGGCAAAGAATTCATCATTTATTTCAGTTTCAGTGACTCAGCCATTTATTCTGAAAGTCACCTGCAATATCCCCTCCTTATATTCTTTTTTCTATAGATTTTTCACAGCTCTCCTGTGTTGTACCACGGAAAGATGGACTGAACAAACCTAGCTGGCTTCTAGGAGGTTGTTTTAGATTTTGCCAAAGGAATCCGATACAAATGTTCAAAATAAGCATGACTGCATGTGTGAGAAAGCACCTTTACATTTCTTTTTCTTTTCATCACGTTAAAAAGAAACCTCAAAACTTAAAATTAAATTAAACCAAAAATAAACCTGTATTAGATCTATGAGGAAAGAGAATATGTTGAGAAAGGGAAGAAAAAATGATTACATTAACTAAATTTTTTCAGTGTTGAAAGTGTTGTCTAAGAAGCCAGAAAATATAAAAGGAACTAAACTGAAACAAGGAAAATTTTTGATAATTTACACATAGTTCACTTGAGACAATTAAATAATTGGTGTCGTTAATTTTTAAGATGTCTAAACTATTAATATTTCCTCTCCTGACATTGAGGATAAAATTATATTTAAGAAGTTATTAAAGAATGACAGACAGATGAGACTGCAATTGTCTCAAAGCTTATGTTCTTAATATCCTACTTATTTTATATCTATATTTAAAACACACAGTTTTAACCCTTCAGTGAATATACCTGTACACTCATCATTTACCCATTCTGACATTAATCTTCTCCTTTGATATATTTATACAAACATATGCATATAAAGTAAAGCACACATAAAATTATAGCCCTTTTGTCCACTTTCCCTGTTTCACACCATTACTCTGTTCTCGAGGGGCAAAAATTAGGATTCTGTTTTTCAAAGTGCATTCACATATATATTCATATATGAAACACATAGTATTTATACATGAATGATTCAGTTTCCACGGGCAGCTGCAACCCGGCACACTAAGCATGGCCAAGAGGAGTTACCCCACGTCTGAGGTCAGGGGCAGCAGCTGAGAGTGCCAGGCTGCAACGGTGCAGGAATGGCCAAGAGGAGCTACCCCTCATCCGAGGTCAGGGGCGGCCGGGAGGAGACACCACGGTCCGAGGCCAGGGGCGGCAGCTGGGAGGACCCACCCTAGGAGCAGTGGCTGCATGGGTGCAGGAGGCCCTAGAGGAGCTATCCCACAGGGAAGGTCAAGAAGGGCGGAGGTAAGGAGATACCCCTTGTCCAAGGTAAGGAGCAGCAGCTGTGCTTTGCTGGAGTAGCCGTGAAGAGATACCCGACACCCAAGGTAAGAGAAATCCAAGAAAGATGGTAGGTGTTGCAAGAGGGCATCAGAGGGCAGACATACTGAAACCGTACTCACAGAAAACTAGTCAATATAATCACACTAAGACTACAGCCTTGTCTAACTTAATGAAACCAAGCCATGCCCATGGGGCAACCCAAGATGGGCAGGTCATGGTGGACAGGTCTGACAGAATGTGGTCCCCTGGAGAAGGGAATGGCAAACCGTTTCAGTATTCTTGCCTTGAGAACCCCATGAACAGTATGAAAAGGCAAAATGATAGGATACTGAAAGAGGAACTCCCCAGGACAGTTCAATTCAGTTAAGTTTAGTTCAGTTCAGTCGCTCAGTCATGTCCGACTCTTTGTGACCCCATGAATCACAGCATGCCAGGCCTCGCTGTCCATCACCATCTCCCGGAGTTCACTCAGACTCATGTCCATCGAGTCGGTGATGCCATCCAGCCATCTCATCCACGGTCGTCCCAATTCCTACTGCCCCCAATCCGTCCCAGCATCAGAGTCTTTTCCAATGAGTTAACTCTTCGCATGAGGTAGCCAAAGGACTGGAGCTTCAGCTTTAGCATCATTCCTTCCAAAGAAATCCCAGAGTTGATCTCCTTCAGAATGGACTGGTTGGATCTCCTTGCAGTCCAAGGGACTCTCAAGAGTCTTCTCCAACACCGCACTTCAAAAGCATCAATTCTTCGGTGCTCAGCCTTCTTCACAGCTCAACTCTCACATCCATACATGACCACAGGAAAAACCATAGCCTTGACAAGACGGACCTTAATTGGCAAAGAAATGTCTCTGCTTTTGAATATACTATCTAGATTGGTTATAACTTTTCTTCCAAGCAGTAAGCATCTTTTAATTTCATGGCAGCAGTCACCATCTGCAGTGATCTTGGAGCCCCGAAAAATAAAGTCTGACACTGTTTCTACTGTTTCCCCATCTATTTCCCATGAAGTGATGGGAACAGATTCCATGATCTTCGTTTTCTGAATGTTGAGCTTTAAGCCAACGTTTTCAATCTCCTCTTTCACTTTCATCAAGAAGCTTTTTAGTTCCTCTTCACTTTCTGCCATAAGGGTGGTATCATCCACATATCTGAAGTTATTGATTTTTCTCCTGGTAATCTTGATTCCAGCTCGTGCTAATGCCAGTCCAGTGTTTCTCATGATGTACTCTGCATATAAGTTACATAAGCAAAGTGACAATACATAGCCTTGAAGTAGTCCTTTTCCTATTTGGAACCAGTCTGTTGTTCCATGTCCAGTTCTAACTGTTGCTTCCTGACCTGCATACAGATTTCTCAAGAAGCAGGTCAGGTGGTCTGGTATTCACATCTCTTTCAGAATTTTTCACAGTTTGTTGTGATCCACACAGTCAAAGGCTTTGGCATAGTCAATAAAGCAGAAATAGATGTTTTTCTGGAACTCTCTTGCTTGTTCCATGATCCAGCGGATGTTGGCAATTTGATCTCTGGTTCCTCTGCCTTTTCTAAACCACCTTGAACATCATGGGGTTTGTGGTTCAAAAACCAGCAAGTTGTTGAAGCGTGGCTTGGAGAATTTTGAGCATTACTTTACTAGCATGTGAGATGAGTTCAACTGTGTGGTAGTTTGAGCATTCTTTGGCATTGCCTTTCTTTGGGATTGGAATGAAAACTGACCTTTTCCAGTCCTGTGGCCACTGCTGAGTTTTCCAAATTTGCTGGCATATTGAGTGCAAGACTTCCACAGCATCATCTTTCAGGATTTGAAATAGCTCAACTGGAATTCCATCACCTCCACTAGCTTTGTTCATAGTGATGCTTTCTAAGGCCCACTTGACTTCACATTCCAGGATGTCTGGCTCTAGATTAGTGATCACATCATCATGATTATCTGGGTCGTGAAGATCTTTTTTGTACAGTTCTTCCATGTATTCTTGCCACCTCTTCTTAATATCTTCTGCTTCTGTTAGGTCCAGACCATTTCTGTCCTCTATTGAGCTCATCTTTGCATGAAATGTTCTCTTGGTATCTCTAATTTTCTTGAAGAGATCTCTAGTTTTTCCCATTCTGTTCTTTTCCTCAATTTCATTGCATTGATTGCTGAAGAAGGCATTCTTATCTCTTCTTGCTATTCTTTGAAACTCTGCATTCAGATGCTTATATCTTTCCTTTTCTCCTTTGCTTTTCACCTTTCTTCTTTTCACAGGTATTTGTAAGGCCTCCTTAGACAGCCATTTTGCTTTCTTGCATTTCTTTTCCATGGGGATGGTCTTGATCCCTGTCTCCTGTACAATGTCACGAACCTCATTTCATAGTTCATCAGGCACTCTGTCTATCAGATCTAGACCCAAGTCAGTAGGTGCCCAATATGCTACTGGAGATCAGTGGAGAAATAACTGCAGAAAGAATGAAGGGATAGAGACAGGGCAAAAACAATACCCAGTTGTGGATGTGACTGGTGATAGAAGCAAGGTCCGATGCTGTAAAGAGCAATATTGCATAGGGACCTGGAATGTCAGGTCCATGAATCAAGGCAAATTGGAAGTGGTCAAACAAGAGATGACAAGGGTGAATGTCGACATTCTAGGAATTAACGAACTAAAATGGATGGGAATGGGTAAATTTAACTCAGATGCCCATTATATCTACTACTGTGGGCAGGAATCCCTCAGAAGAAATGGAGTAGCCATCATGGTCAACAAAAGAGTCTGAAATGCAGTACTTGGATGCAATCTCAAAAGCAACAGAATGATCTCTGTTCATCTCCAAGGCAACCCATTCAATATCACAGTTATCCAAGTTTATGCCCCAACCAGTAATGCTGAAGAAGCTGAAGTTGAACGGTTTTATGAAGACCTACAAGACCTTTTAGAACTAACACCCAAAAAAGATGTCCTTTTCTTTATAGGGGATTGAATGCAAAAGTAGGAAGTCAAGAAAGATCTGGAGTAACAGGCAAAGTTTGCCTTGGAATGTGGAATGAAGCATGGCAAAGACTAATAGAGTTTTGCCAAGAAAATGCACTGGTCAGAGCAAACACCCTTTTCCAACAACACAAGAGAAGACTCTACATGTGGACATAACCAGATGGTCAAAACTGAAATCAGATTGATTATATTCTTTGGAGCCAAAGATGGAGAAGCTCTATAACTCAACAAAAACAAGACCAGGAGCTGACTGTGGCTCAGATCATGAACTCCTTATTGCCAAATTCAGACTTAAATTGAAGAAAGTAGGGAAAACCGCTAGACCATTCAGGTATGACCTAAATCAAATCCCTTATGATTACACAGTGGAAGTGAGAAATAGATTTAAGGGCCTAGATCTGATAGATAGAGTGTCTGATGAACTATGGTATGAGGTTCGTGACATTGTACAGGAGACAGGAATTAAGACCATCCCCATGGAAAAGAAATGCAAAAAAGCAAAATGGCTGTCTGGAGAGGCCTTGCAAATAGCTGTGAAAAGAAGAGAAGTGAAAAGCAAAGGAGAAAAAGATATAAGTATCTGAATGCAGAGTTCCAGAGAAGAGCAAAAAGAGATAAAAAAGCCTTCTTCAGCAATCAATGCAAAGAAATAAAGGAAAACAACAGAATGGGAAAGACTAGAGATCTCTTCAATAAAATTAGAGATACCAAGAGAATATTTCATGCAAAGATGTGTTTGATAAAGGACAGAAATGGTATGGACCTAAAAGAAGCAGAAGATATTAAGAAGAGGTGGCAAGAATACATGGAAGAACAGTGCAAAAAAAAATCTTCACAATCCAGATAATCATGATGATGTGATCACTCATCTAGAGCCAGACATCCTGGAATGTGAAGTCAAGTGGGCCTTAGAAAGCATCACTATGAACAAAGCTAGTGGAGGTGATGGAATTCCAGTTGAGCTATTTCAAATCCTGAAAGATGATGCTGTGAAAGTCTTGCACTCAATATGCCAGCAAATTTGGAAAACTCAGCAGTGGCCACAGGACTGGAAAATGTCAGTTTTCTTTCCAATTCCAAAGAAAGGCAATGCCAAAGAATGCTCAAACTACCACACAATTGCACTCATCTCACATGCTAGTAAAGTAATGCTCAAAATTCTCCAAGCCAGGCTTCAGCAATATGTGAACCGTGAAATTCCTGATGTTCAAGCTGGTTTTAGTAAAGGCAGAGGAACCAGAGGTCAAATTGCCAACATCCGCTGGATCATGGAAAAAGCAAGAGAGTTCCAGAAAAACATTTATTTCTGCTTTATTGACTATGCCAAAGCCTTTGACTGTGTGGATTGCAATCAACTGAGGAAAATTCTGAAGGAGATTGGAATACCAGACCAGCTGACCTGCCTCTTGAGAAATCTGTATGCAGGTCAGGAAGCAACAGTTAGAACTGGACATGAAACAACAGACTGGTTCCAAAAAGGAAAATGAGTATGTCAAGGCTGTATATTGTCACCCTGCTTATTTAACTTATAAGCAGAGTACAACATGAGAAATGCTGGGTTGGAAGAAACACAAGCTGGAATCAAGATTGCCGGGAGAAATATCAATAACCTCCGATATGAGGATGACACCACCCTAATGGCAGAAAGTGAAGAGGAGCTAAAAAGCCTCTTGATGAAAGTGAAAGTGGAGAGTGAAAAATTCGGTTTAAATGTCAACATTCAGAAAACGAAGATCATGGCATCTGGTCCCATCACTTCATGGGAGGTAGATGGGGAAACAGTGGAAACAGTGACAGACTTTATTTTGGGGGGCTCCAAAATCACTGCAGATGGTGACTGCAGCCATGAAATTAAAAGACGCTTACTCCTTGGAAGAAAAGTTATGACCAACCTAGATAGTATTTTCAAAAGCAGAGACATTACTTTGCCAACTAAGGTCCGTCTAGTCAAGGCTATGGTTTTTCCAGTGGTCATGTATGGATGTAGAATTGGACTGTGAAGAAGGCAGAGAGCCAAAGTATTTATGCTTTTGAACTGTGGTGTTGGAGAAGACTCTTGAAAGTCCCTTGGACTGCAAGGAGATCCAACCAGTCCATTCTGAAGGAGATCAACCCTGGGATTTCTTTGGAAGGAATGATGCTAAAGCTGAAGCTCCAGTCCTTTGGCCACCTCATGCGAAGAGTTGACTCATTGGAAAAGACTCTGATGCTTGGAGGGATTGGAGGCAGGAGGAGAAGGGGATGACAGAGGATGAGATCGCTGGATGGCATCACTGACTCAATGGAGATGAGTCTGAGTGAACTCCGTGAGTTGGTGATGGACAGGGAGGCCTGGCGTGCTGTGATTCATGAGGTCGTAGAGTCAGACACGACTGACTGACTGAACTGATCTGAACTGATTCATTTTCCATTAGTGTTGTTATCCACATATTTGCTTCTCATGTAACATCCTTGTGTGCTGAGTCATATCTTTGTTGATACAAAGATAGATACACACATACATAATGATGTACATATTTGCATACATACATAAAGATGTAAGTGTAGGTAGTTGTAGAGTTAGATGTAGACATGGACATAAATGTATAAACATGTTTTTATTAATGAGTACAATATTATGACATGTGTTTATGGCAAGCTTTCAGTATAATTATTACCTTTGATTTAAAGTTGCATTAATTTCAATAATTTATATGTCAGACAAATATCTCCTGCTACAAATATACTAGTATATTTGGTGAGTGAAAGAGAGGTTATATGATGTGTGATTAAAGACATGGCCTTCTGATCCCAGTCAGAATTATTCAATCCTATCTCATAACCGTGGGTGGGCTAATCTTGGGCAGATAATGAAGTTAACAAATCCTCAATTTAGGTATTTCAGAAACACAATTTTCTTCATTGATAGGAAATCCTTCAATGCATTTCAATATGAGATAAAATATTATACTTTTCATAAAATCAAAAAATAAATTATATTCAGAATACTTCAAGCTAGTAACTTTTAACAAGTTTGGAATATAATAAAAAAAAACCTTAATGATAAATTATGTTATCAGAATCTAGTCAAAAATAAACTGTGGAAGTGAAATGTTAAATCCATATTCTTTAAATCTGGTAATGTGTCCAGGGAGTTGGCTATTATCTGGCACATATGGAAACATATGCCAGTGAGCATGAAAATTAGAACATAAATAAAGTAATAACTATTGGAAAGAAAGAAATTAAATGTTCCTTATTTGAAAGTTATTAGATTGATTGTTGTTGTATGACTGTTAAGTCATGTCTGACTCTTTGCGGTCCCATAGCCTGTAGCACTGTGGAGAAGGCAATGGCACCCCACTCCAGTACTTGTGCCTGGCAAATCCAATGGATGGAGGAGCCTGGTGGGCTGCAGTCCATGGGGTCAAGAGTCAGACAAGACTGAGCGACTTCCCTTTCACTTTTCACTTCCATGCATTGGAGAAGGAAATGGCAACCCACTCCAGTGTTCTTGTCTGGAGAATCCCAGGGACAGGGGAGCCTGGTGGGCTGCCATCTATGGAGTCACACAGAGTCGGACATGACTGAAGTGACTCAGCAGCAGCAGCAGCAGCCTGTAGCACACCAGACTCCTCTCTTCTCCACCATATCCAGGAGTTTGCTCAAATTCAGCGGGAGAACTTGAAGTTAAAAAATTCATATTTTAAAATTAACAAAAATTGTGTTCAGCAGAGGCAGCTAAGATAGATATGGAAAAGTTCTTTGTATTTTTATAAACCACCAACAAATAGAAAGAACACAATACCTAGGAATACATCTAACAAAAATTTTCGGTCTTGTATATTATGAAAATATATAACTTTAAGGTTTTCCCTGATAGGTCAGTTGGTGAAGAATCTGCTTGCAAAGCAGGAGACCCCAGTTCAATTTCTGGGTCTGGAAGATCCCCTGGAGAAAGGGTAGGCTACCCCCTCCAGTTTTCTTGGACTTCCCTGGTGGCTCAGCTGGTAAAGAATCTGCCTGCAATGTGGGAGATCTGGGTGCAGATCTGGGTTCTGGGTTGGGAAGATCCCCTGCAGAAGTTCATAAACAGCTTGGAGGAAGACTAGTGATTAGAAAGACATTCTGTGTTCTTGCATACGAAAACTCAAATTACCTTTAATAATGTTCTGATGGCATCCCATTTCCATCTGAGGATTTTAAAGGGGAAGATATTCTATTCTTACTCCAACTCTCTTGTCATACATCCTACTCTCAGCTGTCATGAAAGCCCAATAATGAAGCTTTTCCAGGAGTACCAGGTTTCAACAGAACAAAAGTAAAAACTAGCTAGAATCTGCTCTAATCAATGATGTGAGACAGACTTTTCATCTAAGAGCCTAGTCATCTTCTGTCAAATATGACATATTTTATTTCATTTTTAATAATAAATTATGGATACAGATATAAATATTACCAGTCTGCAGTGAGAAATATTTCTATAACAAGCTGCTTCATAGGCTACTAGTTGTAATAACATAAAATATTTAAAAATTAGCATAATAGTGCAGATGACACCACCCTTATGGCAGAAAGTGAAGAGGAACTAAAAAGCCTCTTGATGAAAGTGAAAGTGGAGAATGAAAAGTTGGCCTAAAGCTCAAGATTCAGAAAACAAAGATCATGGCATCTGGTCCCATCACTTCATGGGAAATAGATGGGGAAACAGTGGAAACAGTGTCAGACTTTATTTTGGGGGGCTCCAAAATCACTGCAGATGGTGATTGCAGCCATGAAATTAAAAGACACTTACTCCTTGGAAGAAAAGTTACGACCAACCTAGATAGCATATTCAAAAGCAGAGACATTTCTTTGCCAACTAAGGTCCGTCTAGTCAAGGCTATGGTTTTACCAGTAGTCAGGTATGGATGTGAGAGTTGGACTGTGAAGAAGGCTGACCTCTGAAGAATTAATGCTTTTGAACTGTGGTTTGGAGAAGACTCTTGAGAGTCCCTTGGACTGCAAAGAGATCCAACCAGTCCATCTGAAGGAGATCAGCCCTGGGATTTCTTTGGAAGGAATGATGCTAAAGCTGAAACTCCAGTCCTTTGGCCACCTCATGTGAAGAGTTGACTCATTGGAAAAGACTTTGATGCTGGGAGAGATTGGGGGCAGGAGGAGAAGGGGACGCCAGAGGATGAGATGCCTGGATGGCATCACTGTCTGGATGGATGCGAGTCTGAGTGAACTCTGTGAGCTGGTGATGGACAGGGAGGCCTGGCGTGCTGCGATTCATGGAGTCACAAAGAGTCGGACACGACTGAGCAACTGAACTGAACTGAACCAAATATGCAAGTGCTCAAGATATTCAATTAGAGTTCACTTTTTTCCAAATTATATCATCATCATAACATTTATTTCTACACACCGATTAATTTTTTTATTTTTTAAGTTACAATTACAGGCTTAAACATTACAAATTGAACATGGCTGAGTCAGCTTGGACTGTTTATTTTAAGTTACTCAAGTGTGTTTACTCAATCTTTACTTATTTGGTATCAGATTAGTGTATTCGTTCACAACACATATTGAATATATCCTAGTTCACTGATTTACAGAACGACATTAGATTGAGAACTAGGAGTAGTGATGGAATTCATTATTGATTTCATATTCTTGTCTGAACAAATACAGTTTTTTGTTGTTGTTGTTGTCATTGCAGTTTTACAAGTTGACCTTTAAATCAAGTTCCTTAACAAGTTAATTTTTTTTCTGTATATATATCCAAATCTATGTACTGAAGCATTGCCTCACAGCTGACTCTTCCTCCAGATGTCAACAACACTTTAGATTCATACATACAGTGGCATTTATAACAAACAAACAAAAATTTAAAATGTGTGAATGAAGTTAGCATATATTGTAAGCTTCAGACTTAGAGTATTTGCCTAACATGCAAGGAGACTTCTTAAAATCAATTTCATATTGACTTCCTGGGTAACCATGCATAAAGAGGTGGCATCATGAAAACCATTAGACCATTCATGAATTTAAGATTATCATAAGGAGAACTAATAAATTAATTCAACATCAATCACAGCAATGTGTCAAAAATTAGTATATTGGCAGAAAAAGAGAAGCACTAATAATGTTGGGTTGGCCCAAAAGTTCATTCAGTTTTTCCCAGTAAGAATTTATGGGAAAACCCAAATGAACTTTTTGGCCAAGTCAATAGATACAGTTAAAAGTTCAGACAAGGCCTACAGAAGAAGACTTTCCATGCATTTGTATATCTCAGTCAGTTATATGTACATTCTTTTTTATGTTCACTTGCATATGTTATTACCATCACTTTGCATCACCCTGGTGGTTAAAATAGTAAAAAATCTGCCTGCAATACAGGAGACCTTGGTTTAGTCCCTGGGTTGGGAAGATCCTCTCAAGAAGGAAATGACAACCCACTCCAATATTCTTGCCTAGAGAAGTCCATGGACAGAGGAGCTTGGAAGGCTACAGTCCATAGGGTCACAAAGAGTCGGACATGACTGAGCAACTAAGAACAGATATAGAGACAATTCAAGGGCCAGTTATTAATGACCAACATTAATTATGGGAACTATAAAACAAAGTAAATATTGCAAAATGGCTTTTGAAAATTCATGAGTCACAGCATGAAGAAGATAGAAATATAGGCCATGTGCTGTTCTTGCTCACGTTATCTCTTATAACCTCAAAATCATCACTGGAATGGTTGAACAGCTGGGCATGAGACAGATTGTTAAGCAGAGAAAATTCATGGCTGGCTTTATTTGTATAACTTAATGTATGTTAAGAACAAAATAATTTCTGCCATCTCTGGCTATTTCTTCTCTTTAGTTGTCAGCCTCTTGGTTCTTCTTGACAGCTCCTTAGAAAGTTGGTCCTGATGTGCAACTTCAATTTGGAAGAAATCTGGAAGGCTATTTGATTTTGTGCACAGAACATAATGTGAAATACCAGTCTGGATGAATCACAAGCTGAAATCAAGATGGCCAGGAGAAATATCAATAACCTCAGATATGCAGTTAACACCACCCTAATGACAGAAAGTGAAGAAGAACTAAAGAGCCTCTTGATGAAAGTGGAAGAGGAGAGTGAAAAAGCTGGATTAAACTCAGCATTCAAAAAAAACTAATATCATGGAATCCGGTACCATCACTTCATGGCAAATAGATGGGGAAACAAAGACAGACTTTATTTCCTTGGGCTCCAAAATCACTGTAGAGGGGACTGCAGCCATGAAATTAAAAGACATCTGCTTCTTGGAAGAAAAGCTATGACAAACCTAGGCAGTGTATTAAAAAACAGAGACCTCACTCTGCTGATGAATGTCTGTATAGGTTTTTCCAGTAGTCATGTATGGATGTGAGAATTGGGCCATAAAGAAAGCTGAGTACTGAAGAATTGATACTTTTGAACTGTGGTGTTGGAGAAGACTCTTGAGAGTCCCTTGGACTGCAGTGAGATCCAACCAGTCCATCCTGAAGGAGATCAGTCCTGGGTGTTCATTGGAAGGAGTGATGTTGAAGCTCCAATACTTTGGTCACCTGATTCGAAGAGCTGACTCACTGGAAAACACCCTGATGCTGGGAAAGATTGAAGGCAGGAGGAGAAGAGGACGATGCAGGATGAGATGGTGGGATGGCATCACCGACTCAATGGACATGAGTTTGGGTAAACTCCTGGAGTTGGTAATGGACAGGGAGGCCTGGCGTGCTGCGATTCATGGGGTCGTAGAGTCAGACATGACTGTGTGACTGAACTGAACTGATGGTTTTTTCAGTAGTCATGTATGAATGTGAGAGTTGGACCATAAAGAAGGCTGAGCACAGAAGAATTGATGATTTCAAAATGTGGTGCTGGAGAAGACGCTTGAGAGTCTCTTTGGAAGCAAGGAGATTAAACCAGTCACTCCTAAAGGAAATCAACACAATATTGATTAGAAGGAATGATGCTGAAGTTGAAGCTCCAATACTTTGACCATCTGATGGGAAGAGCTGACTCACTGGAGAAGACACTGATGCTGAGAAAGACTGAGGGCAGGGGGAGAAGGGGATGAGTGAGAATAAGATGTTTGTATGGCTTCATTTACTCGATGAACATAAGGTTTAGCAAACTCAGAGAAACTGAAGGACTGGGAAGCCTTGCTTCCTGCAGTCCATGTGGTTGCAACAATTTTGACAACAGGACTTGGCGACTGAACAATAATCTACATATTTGTATCTGCTCATCTTTATCAAGTACTTAAGCATTATGTGTCAGCTTATTGTTTTTAAGATTATTTTGAGTGGTTTATTTGAGTCTGAGTTTGGCAATAAGGAGTTCATTATCTGAGCCGCAGTCAGCTCCTGGTCTTGTTTTTGCTAACTGTATAGAGCTTCTCCATCTTTGGCTCCAAAGAATATAATCAATCTGATTTCGCTTTTGACCATTTAGTGATGTCCATGTGTAGAGTCTGCTCTTGCGTTGTTGGAACAGGGTGTTTGCTATGACCAGTGCGTTCTTTTAGCAAAACTGTATTAGCCTTTGCCCTGCTTCATTCCGTACTCCAAGGCCAAATTTGCCTGTTACTCCAGATCTTTCTTGACTTCCTACTTTTTCATTTCAATCCCCTATAATGAAAAGGACATCTTTTGGGGTGTTAGTTCTAAAATGTCTTGTAGGTCTTTATAGAACCATTCAACTTAAGCTTCTTCAATGTTACTGGTTATGGTGTAGACTTGGATTACCTTAATATTTAATATTTTGCCTTGGAAACAAACAGAGATCATTCTATAGTTTTTGAGATTGCATCCAAGTACTGCATTTCAGACTCTTTTGTTGCCCATGATGGCTACTCCATTTCTTCTAAGGGATTCCTGCCCATAGTAGTAAATATAATGGTCATCTGAGTTAAATTCACCCATTCCCGTCCATTTTAGTTCGCTGATTCTAGAATGTTGACGTTCACTCTTGCCATTTCCTGTTTGACCAATTCCAATTTGCCTTGATTCATGGACCTAACATTCTAGGTTCCTATTCAATATTGCCCTTTACAGCATCGGACCTTACTTCTATCACCAGTCCCATCCACAACTGGGTATTGTTTTTGCTTTGTCTCCATCCCTTCATTCTTTCTGGAGTTATTTCTCCACTAATCTCCAGTAGCATATTGGGCACCTACCGACCCAGAGAGTTCCTCTTTCAGTATCCTATCATTTTGCCTTAACTCCATGAACAGTATGAAAAGGAACCAAGTATAACTTTGATTAATTATAGGGCTAAAAATTTGATGGTCTAATACTGGTTTTATCAGTGATCTAGAATATTTTTTCAAATTCACTTTATATATTTCACAATCAATAAGATAACTTAGTAACACTCTTTGGAAGCATTGCTTTTACTGTGTTTTTTCTTTTTCTTTCCTTGACTATCCTTGTCTATTTCTTACAAGAAATCGATCTTCTCATTTAAGCAATAGAATGCAAATGCAAAAATATCTATATAATAATCTACCAGGATGTAAAAGATTTTAAAATTACAGAAAATCACACTTAAGATCTATTTCTTTCCCACAAAGCTTGAAGCAAAAGAAAAATATACCCTGAATGTCACAAAGAATATGGATTTTAGCAGCTAAAGAGAAAAATGAAAATTCTTCTAGAAATGTGGAGAAAAAATTCTAACATAGTGTCAGTCAAGGGAAGAAAAATTTCAAGTCAGAGGACAAGCCCTCTTTAACACAACATTTTTTTCTTGACTTAACCTCAGCAGGAAAATATTCTTCATGATCTGACCCATCAAATGCTGTAATTCCCTTTCTGAACTGAAAGTCTGACATCAGTATGCCCAGCAGCAGAGCAAGGTTCTAAGGATTGTTATTTTTTATATGCAGCTGCATAATCAATACAGGATAACATAGTTGTCACAATTGATTCAATATGTTATTTTGGGATGCGGCATTTCTTTTTGCCACTAGTACTTCAAAGGAAGAACTTTGGGTATCAGCTGAGTATTCTTTTTTTTTTTTTTTTCCCCAGATGTTCAAGCTGGTTTTATTTTTTAATTTTTTTAATTTTTTATTTAAATTTTATTTTTTTTACTTTACAATACTGTATTAGCTTTGCCATACATTGAAATGAATCTACCACAGTGTACATGAGTTCCCAACCCAGAACCCCCCTCCCACCACCCTCCCCATATCATCTCTCTGGGTCATCCCAGTGCACCAGCCCCAAGCATGCTGTATCCTGTATCGAACCTAGACTAGAAATTCGTTTCTTACATGATAGTATACAGGTTTCAATGCCATTCTCCCAAATCATCCCACCCTCTCCCCCTCCCACAGAGTCCAAAAGTCTGTTCTTTACATCTGTGTCTCTTTTGCCATCTCACATACAGGGTAATCATTACCATCTTTCTAAATTCCGTATATATGTGTTAGTATACTGTATTGGTGTTTTTCTTTCTAGCTTACTTCACTCTGTATAATCAGCTCCAGTTTCATCCACCTCATTAGAACTGATTCAAATGTATTCTTTTTAATGGCCGAGTAATACTCCATTGTGTATATGTACCACAGCTTTCTTATCCATTCGTCTGCTGATGGACATCTAGGTTGCTTCCATGTCCTGGCTATTATAAACAGTGCTGCGATGAACATTGGGGTACACGTGCCTCTTTCAGTTCTGGTTTCCTTAGTGTGTATGTCCAGCAGTGGGATTGCTGGGTCATAAGGCAGTTCTATTTGTAGTTTTTTAAGGAATCTCCACACTGTTCTCCATAGTGGCTGTACTATTTTGCATTCCCACCATCAATGTAGGAGGGTTCCCTTTTCACTACACCCTCTCCAGCATTTATTGCTTGTAGACTTTTGGATCACAGCCATTCTGACTGGTGTGAAATGGTACCTCATTGTGGTCTTGATTTGCATTTCTCTGATAATGTGCGATGTTGAGCATCTTTTCATGTGTTTGTTAGCCATCCTTATGTCTTCTTTGGAGAAATGTCTATGTAGTTCTTTGGCCCATTTTTTGATTGGGTCATTTATTTTTCTGGAATTAGCTGCATAAGTTGCTTGTATATTTTTGAGATTAGTTGTTTGTCAGTTGCTTCATTTGCTATTATTTTCTCCCATTCAGAAGGCTATCTTTTCACCTTGCTTATAGTTTCCTTTGTTGTGCAGAAGCTTTTAAATTTAATTAGATCCCATTTGTTTATTTTTGCTTTCATTTCCAGAATTCTGGGAGGTGGATCATAGAGGATCCTGCTGTGATTTATGTCAAAAGTTTTGGCCACAGCAATCAGAGCAGAAAAAGAAAAAAGGAATCCAAATTGGAAAAGAAGAAGTAAAACTCTCACTGTTTGCAGATGACATGATCCTCTACATAGAAAACCCTAAAGACTCCACCAGAAAATTACTAGAACTGATCAATGAATATAGTAAAGTTGTGGGATATAAAATCAACACACAGAAATCCCTTGCATTCCTATGTACTAATAATGAGAAAGCAGAAAAAGAAATTGAGGAAACAATTCCATTCACCATTGCAACGAAAAGAATAAAATACTTAGGAATATATCTACCTAAAGAAACTAAAGACCTATATATAGAAAACTATAAAACACTGAGGAAAGAAATCAAAGAGGACACTAATAGATGGAGAAATATACCATGTTCATGGATTGGAAGAATCAATATAGTGAAGATGAGTATACTACCCAAAGCAATCTACAGATTCAATGCAATCCCTATCAAGCTACCAGCAGTATTTTTCACAGAGCTAGAATAAATAATTTCAAGATTTGTATGGAAATACAAAATCCTCAAATAGCCAAAGCAATTTGAGAAAGATGAATGGAACTGGAGGATTCAACCTGCCTGACTTCAGGCTCTACTACAAAGCCACAGTCATCAAGACAGTATGGTACTGGCACAAAGACAGAAATATAGATCAATGGAACAAAATAGAAAGCCCAGAGATAAATCCACACACCTATGGATACCTTATCTTTGACAAAGGAGGCAAGAATATACAATGGATTAAAGACAATCTCTTTAACAAGGGGTGCTAGGAAAACTGGTCAACCACTTGTAAAAGAATGAAACTAGAACACTTTCTAACACCATACACAAAAATAAGCTCAAAATGAATTAAAGATCTAAATGTAAGACCAGAAATTATAAAACTCCTAGAGGAGAACATAAGCAAAACACTCTCAGCAGAATATTCTGTATTAACTGCAAGTCTTATATCTTGTTATTTCATAATGCTAGTTCATCTTCAAATCTATATACTCTCATCTGAATACATGTAACATTTGTTGTTGTTCAGTCACTCAGTCATGTCTGACTCTTTGAGACCCATGGGGTGCAGCACACCAGGCTTTGCTCTCCTTCACCAACTCCTGGAGCTTGTCCATTGAGTTGGTGATGCCATCCTACCATCTAATCCTCTGTTGCCCGCCTCTCCTTTTGCCTTTGATCCTTCCCAGCATTAGGGTCTTTTCCAATGAATTAGCTCTTAACATTAGGTGGGCAAAGTATTGGTGCTTCAGCTTCAGCATTAGTCCTTTCAATGAATATTCAGGACTGATTTCCTTTAGGATTAACTGGTTTGATCTCCATGCAATCCAAGAGACTCTCTTGAGTCTTCTCCAACACCACAGTTCAAAAGTATCAATTCTTTGGTGATCAGCATTCTTTAATTTATATGTGCAAGATTATTTTTTCTTTAAAACATTTTGATTGTTGCACTGTTTTCTCCTTTATTTATTTTGTTGAGGAAATTCTGATTAGTAAAGACTTTTTTTCTCACTTGTATGTGACATATTTTAGATATTTTTGGCTAACTGAAGGTCTGATTTTTCAATTATATTTGAATTTCCATATTTTATAAGTGCATGTAAGGGAAAAAGGGAGTTTCTAACCAAGCATTCTTGAAAGCAGTGTTTTCTTCTTTTTGTATAATTTAGTTTTTCTTTTCCTAACTAGGGACCCTACGTATCCTTTCTTATCAATTGGCTTTTATCTACAATTAGGTATCTATTTATATGTATAAAAATTTGTGTATATACATATATATTTATATTTTTCATATTTTTATCAGAATTAATTTTATTTATATCAAGCTTTAGCTCTATGTCTGAAATTCAATGTTTTACTGTATCTGTTCTGTTCCTTAAGGTTTCTAACTTTTCATAATCTCTGGAATTTTTTAGCCACTGAACTTGTTTCCTGAGATCTGCTACATAACATATCCTCCATTCCATTTATTATCTCTCATTTATTGTCTCATCTAATACTCTTCATTATTAATTTGCTCCATATTTTGATGCTGTGAGAAACTTCCTCCTCTAGTTCTGCTCCATTATCTTCTAGAATAAGTTTTTGCCTGTCTTTTGTATCTGTATAGATAGATAGATAGTTTTACATTTTGCAAACTCTGTGTAATTATTCCCCCATCTTTATATGTAATCTCACTCACTCCACTCTGCTTGTAGAGGCCTGCCAGATGCTTTGATATTGTGTTGATGACTCTTTGACTCACCAGAAACCTGTTTATTTCACTGGTCACAGTGACAGTGAAGTTGCTCAGTCATGTCCGACTCTATGTGACCCAATGGATGGTAGCCCACCAGGCTCCTCTGTCCATAGGATTTTCCAGGCAAGAGTACTGGAGCGGGTTGCCATTTCCTAGTCCAGGGGATCTTCCCGACCCAGGGATTGAATCTGGGTCTTCCGCTTTGCAGGCAGACACTTTACCCTCTGAGCTACAAGGGAATTCCAAAGTATAGTCTTATGAAAGTGAAAGTGAAGTCTCTCAGCCATGTCTGACTCTTTGTGACCCCATGCACTGGAGCCTACCAGGCTGCTCTGTCCATGGGATTTTCCAGGCAATAGTACTGGAGTGGATTGCCATTCCTATGGACTGTAGCCTGCCAAGCTCCTCAATCCACGGAATTCTCCAAGTAAGAATACTAGAGTGGGTGAAACTGAAAGTGAAGTCTCTCAGTGGTGTCTGACTCTTTGTGACCCCATGGAATGTAGCTTACCAGGCTTCTCTGTCTATGGGATTTTCCAGGCAATACATTGTAGAGGAAACAGGGATCAAGAATATCCCCATGGAGAAGAAATGCAAAAAAGCAAAATGGCTGTCGGGGGAAGCCTTACAAATAGCTATGAAAAGAAGAGAGATTAAAAACAAATGAGAAAAGGAAAGATATAAGCATCTGAATGCAGAGTTCCAAAGAAAAGCAAGAAGAGATAAGAAAGCCTTCTTCAATGATCAATGCAAAGAACTAGAGGAAAACAACAGAAAGGAAAAGACTAGAGATCTCTTCAAGAAAATTAGAGATAACAAGGGAATATTTCATGCAAAGATGGGTTCGATAAAGGACAGAAATGATATGGACCTAACAGAAGCAGAACATATTAAGAAGAGGTGGCAACAATACACAGAAGAAATGTACAAAAAAGATCTTCATGACCCAGATAATCACAATGGTGTGATCACTCATCTAGAGCTAGACATCCAGGAATGTGAAGTCAAGTGGGCCTTAGAAAGCATCACTATGAACAAAGCTAGTGGAGGTGATGGAATTCCAGTTGAGCTATTTCAGATCCTGAAAGACGATGCTGTGAAAATACTGCATTCAATATGCCAGCAAATTTGGAAAACTCAGCAGTGGCCACAAGACTGGAAAAGGTCAGCTTTCATTCCAATCCCAAAGAAAGGCAATGCAAAATAATGCTCAAACTACCACACAATTGCACTCATCTCACATGCTAGTAAAGTAATTCTCAAAATTCTCCAAGCCAGGCTTCAGCAATACGTGAACCGTGAACTTCCTGATGTTCAAGCTGGTTTTAGTAAAGGCAGAGGAACCAGAGATCAAATTGCCAAACATCCCCTGGATCATCAAAAAAGCAAGAGAATTCCAGAAAAACATCTATTTCTGCTTTATTGACTATGCCAAAGCCTTTGACTGTGTGGATCACAATAAACTGTGGAAAATTCTGAAAGAGATGGGAATACCAGACCGCCTGACCTGCCTTTTGAGAAATCTGTATGGAGGTCAGGAAGCAACAGTTAGAACTGGACATGGAATAACATACTGGTTCCAAAAAGGAAAAGGAGTACGTCAAGGCTGTATATAGTCACCCTGCTTATTTAACTTATATGCAGAGTACATCATGAGGAATGCTGGGCTGGAAGAAACACAAGCTGGAATCAAGATTGCCAGGAAAAATATCAATAACCTCAGATATGCAGATGACACCACCCTAATGGTAGAAAGTGAAGAAGAACTAAAAAGCCTCTTGATATAAGTGAAAGTGGAGAGTGAAAAAGCTGGCTTAAAGTTCAACATTCAGAAAACGAAGATCATGGCATCTGGTCCCATCACTTCATGGGAAATAGATGGGGAAACAGTAGAAACAGTGTCAGACTTTATTTTTGGGAGGCTTCAAAATCATTGCAAATGGTGATTACAACCATGAAATTAAAAGACGCTTACTCCTTGGAAGAAAAGTTATGACCCACCTAGATAGCATATCCAAAAGCAGAGACATTACTTTGCTGACTAAGGTCCGTCTAGTCAAGGCTATGGTTTTTCCAGTGGTCATGTATGGATGTGAGAGTTGGACTGTGAAGAAGGCTGAGCACCAAATAATTGATGCTTTTGAACTGTGGTGTTGGAGAAGACTCTTGAGAGTCCCTTGGACTGCAAGGAGATCCAACCAGTCCATTCTGAAGGAGATCAGCCCTGGGATTTCTTTGGAAGGAATGATGCTAAAGCTGAAACTCCAGTTCTTTGGCCACCTCATGTTAAGAGTTGACTCATTGGAGAAGACTCTGATGCTGGCAGGGATTAGAGGCTGGAGGAGAAGGGGACGACAGAGGATGAGATGGCTGTATGGCATCACTGACTCAATGGACGTGAGTCAGAGTGAACTCTGTGAGCTGGTGATGGACAGGGAGGTCTGGCATGCTGTGATTCATGGGGTCACAAAGAGTCAGACACAACTGAGCGACTGAACTGAACTGAACTGAACTGATTACTGGAATGGATTCCCATTTCCTTCTCCAGGACATCTTCCTGACCCAGGGTCAAACCTGGGTCTCCTGCATTGTAGACAGATGCTTTACCATTTGAGCCACCAGGTAAGTCCTGTGTCACTGGTAAAGTAATACATTTCCCTGACACCTTGACATGATACCCACTGTTTCCTTCTTCAACTTTATGAGATATGGTAGTAGAAGGATGATAAATTTTCTGGGAACTGTAGCTCATCTTCACTACAAACCGAAGACTCTGACTGCATTTTTGTTCTCCCATGTCGTCTATGTGTATGTGTTTACCCAAATTTGTTAGAATTTGTGAAAATTTTCTATAGGGATATGCTCTGGCTTTGAATAAATCTTAAAATTTCCCCCATTTTCCCTGGAAATACAAATTCCATAAAGTAGACTGTCATTTTATGCTGTTATTTTTACTAGTTGTCAGTTTCCAGATCCTAAAATTTTATGACATTTTAAAGTATAAATCAGAAATACCTTAAAGAACTAGATTTGATGTTATTCCTTTTCATTAAAATTTCTCTAATTATGTCATTCATAACCACCAATCCATTGACTCTTCTTATCGTGTAATTTTGCGAAGGCTGCCATCATTGTCATTTTGGAAACTCATAGCATTACTAGTTAGCTTCCTGAATCCATGCATATAATAAACTTAAGCTAGATTGGCTGCATATTAACATAATTTATTTAATGGAAAATTAAATTAAAATGTCAAAGCTTAAACAAGGAAAATACGCATTCTACATAGGGCATTTTAAATACATAAATCCATTAGTAAAATACATTTTGCTGAATATATATATATATATATATATATATATATATGGTAAGTATCATAGAAACAATATTTTGACAGAAACTAATATTTCTAATAAGTGTTGCTTCAACTTAAATATACTGATGGATGAAAAATATAAATATATTTTCCATTACTGATTGGTAAGGTAATATTTTACTTGTCTTTCCCTATTTTATTGTGTTTGACCAATACAATATTGTAAAGTAAAGTTAATCAATTAATAAATTTAAAAAAATAAAGTACCAAAAAAAAAAAAAACCTGATGGAAAAATGGGTATAACATATAGAAGTAGGTAGAATCCATAGATTTTTTTTTTTTTTTTTAAGAACTATAGATATGTTTCCCTGGTGGCTCAGAGGTTAAAGAATCTGCCTGGAATGCGGGAGACCCGGGTTTGATCCCTGGGTCGGGAAGATCCCCTGGAGAAGGAAATGGCAATCCACTCCAGTACTCTTGCCTGGAGAATCCCATGGAGGGAGGAGCCTGGTAGGCTACAGTCCATGGGGTCGCAAAGAGTCGGACACGACTGAGCGACTTCACACACACACACACACCCACACACACACACACAGATAGATATGTTTTAAGGATAAATATTGGAGTGGGTTACCATTTCTTTTTCAAGGGGATCTTCCTGACCCAAGAATCGAACCCTAGTCTCTTGAATTGCAGGCAGATTCTTTATGATTTGAGCCACTAGGGAAGCCTAAGATAAATAAGTGCCAGAAAATAAAGAAATCTAATAATGTGTCTGAAAATCCTCTGCAAAGACACTAAACAAAAGCTTTCAGTTCAGTTCAGTCGCTCAGTCGTGTCTGACTCTTTGTGACCCCATGAATCGCAGCACTCCAGGCCTCCCTATCCATCACCAACTACCAGAGTTCACTCAGACTCACGTCCATCGAGTCAGTGTTGCCATCCAGCCATCTCATCCTCTGGTATCCCCTTTCACTTCTGCCCCCAATCCCTCTCAGCATCAGAGTCTTTTCCAATGAGTCAACTCTCCGCATGAGGTGGCCAAAGTTCTGGAGTTTCGGCTTTAGCATCATTCCTTCCAAAGAAATCCCAGGGCTGATCTCCTTCAGAATGGACTGGTTGGTTCTCTTTGTAGTCCAAGGGACTCTCAAGAGTCTTCTCTAACACCACAGTTCAAAAGCATCAATTCTTTGGTGCTCAGCCTTCTTCACAGTCCAACTCTCATATCCATACATGACCACTGGAAAAACCATAGCCTTGACTAGATGGACCTTAGTCAGCAAAGAAATGTCTCTGCTTTTGAATATGCTATCTAGGTTGGTCATAAATTTTCTTCCAAGGAGTAAGCGTCTTTTAATTTCATGGCTGCAATCACCATCTGCAGTGATTTTGGAGGCCCCCAAAATAAAGTCTGACACTGTTTCCACTGTTTCCCCATCTATTTCCCATGAAGTGATGGGACCGGATGCCATGATCTTTGTTTTCTGAATGTTGAGCTTTAGGCCAACTTTTCACTCTCCACTTTCACTTTCATCAAGAGGCTTTTTAGTTCCTCTTCACTTTCTGCCATAAGGGTGGTATCATCTGCATATCTGAGGTTTTTGATATTTCTCCCGGCAATCTTGATTCCAGCTTGTGTTTAAATCATTCCAAACACTAGCCCACTATTAATAACCAAGAAACTCTAGTTAATTCCCTCAGAAAAATGTATAGAGATCAAAGCAAAGTAAAGCTGCACATCAGTGAGATTTGCTTGGATGAAAAAATAATACAATTGCACTTCATTGTGTATGGAGACAATACATTTATTACTCTTACAGTTTATTTTATGTTTGTAAATGTCTGTGCAACTCAGATCAGAAAGAAGAGCTGCCAAATATTTAACATGTAAGTTTAAAATAAATATATACTGACAAGGTACCTGAAGATACATCAGTTATCATTAAAATGTTGAAGGAGAAACCAAACTGATTTTGCAGCAAAAGTACAAAGCACATAACATATTGCTGTGAGCAAGAAATAAAATTTTACACATCAAAAATCATTCTATATTAAAGTATGAGTTTAATTTGTTTCTAATATATATGCACCTGTGGCTGGGAAAAATAAGCTGATTCTAAAGATCTTGTGAAAACACAGGTAAACTATGAATGATGAGAAGATATATTAATGATCATAATGAGAAGAAGAAGTCAGTGATGGACACTAGATATAAAAGATACGATAGTATACTATAAATTATATATTTACATTTGTAATATGTGATATAAGTTGCTACAAGAACATAAAACTTCTGAAAATATAAACAGATTTCACATGAAAATATATGACTTCACATCTGTAGAGGTGAAGTGATTTGTATAGTAAATGATTTGTAGCAAAACTAACCAATCAAAAATAATAAAGATAAAACAATAAAACACTTTTTATCTCTTGCCTTCAAATAAGTTGCATTTGGATAAGCATTCATCTAAATGAATGCTATTGAATAGTACCATTAGGAAGAATAGAATACATATGTGATTGTCTTTAAAAATAGTTTCAGAGTTAGGAAGGATTACATTTATTAAATATTCCTAAAAGTCTTAAAAATAAGAATAAATATACCTGCTATATAAATATACAATATTCTGCAAAGGAAAATTCAAACTCACCACTAACAAATTAAAGAAAAAATATAGTACCAAAATAGGGGGAAATGTTTACACTACTTGTCAAGGGAAAAAATGAATTAAAATTTAGTTTAAAACTAATTGAATTTTTTTAACATAGAAATAGTACAAATAATTAAAAGTGACATTTGATAGAAGAAAAAGGCAGTAAGCTCAATTGATTGAAAAAGGAAGTAAAATGTCTCTTCAAACATATAAAAAGATTTCTAATATCAAAGTAAAATGTAAAAAATGTTTTTCACTTATTTGTAAAGGTCAGAAAATATAACACACTTTCCTGGTGAGGCTTTGAGGAAATGTGTTTCCCCATGAGAGTTCTATCAAAAGATATCAGACGATATCCATCTATTTAAACTGATTGCTTTTGATTATAACACTTCAACTTATATTATTCAAAAGATACACTCAGATATGTGAAAAAATACTTTAAGTGCATAGTATTAATTTTAACGTTGGTAGTAGTAACACCATTGGTTAAGATTGAAGGGTAAGTTGATGAATGGTTTTTCTTAATTATTATTTACCTGTGCAATGAGACACAAAGATCTTTTAAAAAGATTAAGGGAGAGGCTTCTCTGGTGGCTCAGATGGTAAAGCATCTGCCAGCAATGCGGGAGACCCAGGTTCGATTCCTGGGTCGGGAAGATCCCCTGGAGAAGGAAATGGCAATCCACTCCAGCATTCTTGCCTGGAAAATCCCATGGGTGGAGGAGCCTGATAGGTTACAGTCCCTGGGATTGCGTAGAGTCGGACATGACTGAGCGACTTCGCTTTCACTTTATCAAATAATAAGAAATATTTTTAACCTTTATTGTAAATAAAGTAAAAGGAAGGAACAGGATAACATATAAACTGTACACTGCTCTTTATGTGAAAATAAAAAAAGAGACAGCTCAGATTTCTTCCTTTTCTTATGAAAGTGAAAGTGAAGTCGCTCAGTCCTGTCCGACTTTTATCGACCCCAAGGACTGTAGCCTACCAGGCTTTTCCCTCCATGGGATTCTCCAGGCAAGAGTACTGGAGTGGGTTGCCATTTCTTCCTCCAGGGGATCTTCCTGACCCAGGAATCGAACCTGGGTCTCCTGCATTCCAGGCAAACACTTTAACCTCTGAGCCACCAGGGAAGTAAGTGAAAGTGAAAGTCACTCAGTCATGTCCGACTCTTTGCGACCCCATGAACTATACAGTATTCTCCAGGCCAGAATACTGGAGTGGTTAGCCTTTCCCTTCTCAAGGGGATCTTCCCAACCAAGGGATGGAATCCAGGTTTCTTACAAGGCAGGCAGATGCTTTACCAAGAGGGAAGTCCTTACTTCCTTTTCTTATAAGAACAATAATTCCTTAATGAACTTCCCATCTCCATCATATCATCTAAGCCTATGTACCTCTCAGAGGTCCTGTCTTCAGATACCATCACGGTGGGGATAAAGGATTCAAAATTGAGCAAATTTATTGAGTTCATAATAGCCTATAATACATTTGAAAGATACTCAAAATACTTAATGGTGTTGCTCCCAGCCCAGTGAACTTGGAGAATAGTAGTAGTCATGGGAGGGGAATGTATAACTCACAAACTCTTCCATATAATTGGAATTTTGTACAATACTTTCACCACCACTACATAAGATATTATTATTACTAAAATAATAATAGTGATAGTAATAAATGAAGCTCAAAATAACCTAAATTAAAAACAGGATTAAAAGAAGACAACAATCCAGAAGTTCATAAATGGAAGAATTGTATAATATATATGTATATATATAAAATATATCAATTGCCAGTCATCCCAGGTACATATGTTCATTCTTGAAATAAGCACCTAATTCCACCTAAATCATGTGGACACAGACTTATAATGTTCTTTCGAAATGTTTAAATAGGTATATTTTCCAATATTCATTAAAAAAAAAAACAAAAAAAAAACTACAAGAATCAGGAAAAGGGAACCAAAGAGAGAAGAGAGAGTCAGAACTCAAATTCGGGGAGAGAAACAGAGAGAAAAATGGTGTATGAGTCCTGATGCCACTGGTATCAGCATCTCAGCTCAATCTTCAGTGCATTTGCATAACAAAAACCTCCCCACCTCTTTTGTACTAAGACCCCTTCTTATCTGATGACAAATAATCTCTTCTTTTTTTAAAAAATTAGCTCCATATTACTTTTCTGACTTGCATTCAATGAAAGCATCCCAACTAGTATGTATCAATTATGCAAATAGTTTTACTGCTACTGGTATGAAATGTTAATTTTATGTGAGATATTAGGGTGAAATAAGGAAAATCAAAAGTTGAGGTACTTAGAGAATAAGATTATACATATTTATTTATTAAAAGCAGGGCAATTATCGCTGTTCAATTTAATTATGTACTTATCGACATGCTCTATCATACTAACTTGTAAACTCCTTAAGTACAAGCTTCACATTCACTCCGTTGTCATGTGACGCATATGCGTATCAGTGTGGCATTGTGTAGACACATTTATATACATAAAATGAATAAACGTTTCAATAATAATATACTCATTTCATAAATTTGGGTTCTTTTTAGTGATGCAAGAAAAATAAAAAGCAGCCTATAAGTAAGCGGAAATGCTTCAGTTCAGTTCAGTTCAGTCGCTCAGTCGTGTCTGACTCTTTGCGACCCCATGAATCGCAGCACGCCAGGCTTCCCTGTCCATCACCATCTCCTGGAGTTCACTCAGACTCATGTCCATCGAGTCCGTGATGCCATCCAGCCATCTCATCCAAGGTCGTCCCCTTCTCCTCCTGCCCCCAATCCCTCCCAGCATCAGAATCTTTTCCAATGAGTCAATTCTTCACATGAGGCAGCCAAAGTACTGGAGTTTCAGCTTTAGCATCATTCCTTCCAAAGAAATCCCAGGGTTGATCTCCTTCAGAATGAACTGGTTGGATCTCCTTGCAGCCCAAGGGACTCTCAAGAGTCTTCTCCAACACCACAGTTCAAAGGTATCAATTCTTCGGTGCTCAGCCTTCTTCACAGTCCAACTCTCACATCCATACATGACCACAAGAAAAACAATAGCCTTGACTAGATGGACCTTAGTCGGCAAAGTAATGTCTCTGCTTTTGAATATACTATCTAGGTTGGTCATAACTTTTCTTCCAAGGTGTAAGCGTCTTGCTTACCTTTGTGGATTTGTGTGAACATCTAACATTTATTGATCGTTATAATTTATGCTAACAGATAAATATATTTATATATTATTTTACAGAAAATGTACCCACTCATACAACACATGTATGAATGTTATTTAATATTATGTAGAAATTTTATATAAAATTATAATAAACTTACCAAAGCTAGCTTATAACTATGATATTAATACTAAACTACTTCAGGAGAAGATGTGCTTCATCCATAGCTTAAAACCATAATACTTCCAAGCGTAGCTATTCTGCCTGCTTATTTCTCCCTTAGTGCACATGGCACTTAGAGCACTTTAAATGGAACAGGGAAGCAAATGGTTCGTTTGTCTGTTGAAATTCAAGGCAATTTTTTCAAATAAACTTTTGCAAAATTTCTGTATCTTGAAACATTATATAAGAACAAGACAAATGTAGCTGTGATGTGAGATGCTCTGGACAAGAATTAAGATCAAAGTCACCTCCAAAGATGTAAGGTTCAGGCTGTGCAAAGAGCTGAGTAAGGATGTCTTGGAGATTCTGCTATATTTTTATCCATATAATGATCTTGGCACGGCCATAAATCTATCATTACTATCCCTTGACCTGTCCTAAAAATGAAATATTGCTTCTTATGATATAAAATGTCAATGTCACATATGAATGTCTAAATGAAGCAGAAAAGAAGTGCTATGGCACGACTTTAACAAAAATTAAAATTCCCTGGGTAACATTTTTACTGACTTTTGCAATCTATTTTATTTCTTATTAACTTATTTGCATATATCCAAAACTCTGCAATGAATTGTATACCAATATGTTATATGTAGAGATGATATGGTAGATGGATAAAATAATTTATTGATACATTAATTGACTCTACTTATCCTAATGATAACATTTGAATGAACCTTGACTTTGACAGCTTTAAGTAAATTAATATACCTGACGCTAAACTTATAATGCTTACATCATAAATGTCTGTATTTATTCAAATAAAACTCATATTACTGACTATACTAGGCTATCTTTGTTAATAGGTTTCTTCCTGGAAGTTTCACATTCACTATTTCTATTAAAAAGTCTATTATGCTGTCATAACATTTTTCATACTAGTGCTTTTATACAGAAAAAGGCATCCAAAGTAGACTGCAAATAAATATTTTTGTGTGTGTTGAAATGCCTTTGAAAGTGAAAGTTGCTCAGTCATGTCTGAATCTTTGCGAACCCATGGCCTGGTCCATGGAATTCTCTAGGCCAGAATACTGGAGTGGGTAGCTTTTCCTTTCTTCACGGAATCTTCCCAACCCAGGGATTGAACCCAGGCCTCCAGCTTTGCAGGTGGATTCTTTACCAGCTGAGCCTCAGGGAAGCCCAAAATGCCTTTAAGGTGAAATAATCATGAGGATTTGACAATTTTTTATGCAAATCTGTTTACATTATAGTGTTTACTTATTAAAATGATGAATTATTATTATTATTAGGTACTTTAGTGAACATTTTTATTTCAATAAATTCAACTGTGCATTGTAACTATGAATGTGTAAAATGAAGTCTGTTTCCTTACAGTAAAGTCACTAATTTCTGTTTTCACTTTTGTGTATGTTTTTCTGTGTGTTTAGTTTTTCCCTATGGCTTTCTAAAGAACTTTTATTTTAGTAATAAGGAAAAAGAGCATTGTATAATATGCAACACAAGAAAAATATGCACTATCATTTTCGTAGTTAAAAGTTGGATCATAAAGATAGCTGAGCAGCAAAGAACTGATACTTTTGAATTTTGGTGTTGGAAAAGACTCTTGAGAATCCCTTGGACTATAAGGGGATCAAATCAGTCAGTCCTAAAGGAAATCAACCCTGAATATTCATTGCAAGAACCCAGATCCAATACTTTGGCCATCTGATGTGAAGAGCTAACTCTTTAGAAAAAATCCCTCATACTGGGAAAGATTAAAGGCAGGAGGAGGAAGGAGTGGCAGAGGATGAGATGATTAGATAGCATTGCTGACTCAGTGGGCATGAATTTGAGCAAACTCCTGGAGAAAGTGAAAGACAGAGGGCCCTAGCATGCTGCAGTCCATGGAGTTGGCAAATAAGCAACAACAAAATGAATGAAAATCAAAAGATATATATTGCAATAAACAACGATGTCATTTTGTAGATGGCTGCACATTTATTGTCAATTGCTAACATTCATCTGAGCCATAAAATATTCCAGTTCAGAAGTCCCCTTTTCTCCTTACCCGTTTTCATAAAATCCACACTGTCAGTTCAACACCACAATAATATAGTAATATAGCAATCCTTCTAATCAGAAGTAATGGATCTGTCTTTGAAATAACTGAAAAATAAAAATTGGAATAAAAGACAATGATCCTGAAGATAATTTATTAGGAAAGTGAAGTCACTCAGTCATGTTCCACTCTTTGCGAACCCATGGACTGTAGCCTATCATGATCCTCCATCCATGGGATTTTCCAGGCAAGAGTGCTGGAGTGGATTGCCATTTCCTTTTCCAGGGGGCCTTCCCGACCCAGGAATCGAACCCGGGTCTCCCACATTTCAGGCAGACGCTTTACCGTCTGAGCCAGGGAAGCCCTTTAAAATTTTTGAAACTATTTTTCTTTTTCTACTGTCAGGCTGAAAAATGTATCTTCATCTCAATGATTGAAATTGAATTTCTTTAAAGCTAAAAGCCTTACCCTTTTGGAGAATATAACGCAATGGCACAGATAAACTCTGAGAGAGGGGTCTGATATTACCTTTGAATAAGCCCTCCATAAAATTAGGATTCACAATAAAGATGGAAAAATTACTTCTCCATTACATTATCTTGGGTTAGATTATCTATGTAAAGCTCTCTTGGTGTGGGTTATGGACCACTAGGATCGATATCATTTAAAGTTGGTTAAAAGTAAAAGTTCTCAGCCTTCTTCCAGACTTGCTGAATCTGAATCCCTGACAGTAGGGTCCCAGTGCTAGTATTTAATTCTCTCTCCAGGTCATTCTTTTTCTCTAAAATTGGACCCTGGGATAAAAGTACATGTAAGTGTTGGTTTTATTTGTTTGTTTTTAAGCAACTTCTACCAGAAGAAATCAGTAAGAGAGCATGGAAGACAGAATAGATAAGAGGAAGAAAGACCCAAGGCAAAAGAGCCATTTAAGGTGAAGTTTCAGCCTTAGCCTGGACCTGGGAAGAACTTGAATAGGAATTACACTTTATAGTTAGTCCATCTGGGCTATCTAACAAAGCGCCACCCTTCACCTCTGCCCAGGCACCTTCAGCTCTATGAATTCTTGGTGAAGCAGCTCCAGTAGCCCAGGTTCATTTCATTTCAGCCTCTTAGTCATGTCTGACTCTTTGCGACCCCATGGACTGCAGCACGCCAGGCATCCCTGTCCATCACCAACTCCCAGAGCTTGCTCAAACTCACATCTGTCCAGTCAGGAATGCTGTCCAACCATCTCATCCTCTGTTGTCCCCTTCTCCTCCTAACTTCAATTTTGCCCAACATCAGCATCTTTTCCAATGAATCAGCTCTTTGCATCAGGTGGCCAAAGTACTGGAGTTTCAGCTTCAGCATCAGTCCTTCCAAAGAATATTCAAGACTGATTTCCTTTAGGATGGACTGGTTGGATCTCCTTGCAGTCCAAGGGACTCTCAAGAGTCTTCTCCAACACCACAGATCAAAAGCATCAGTTCTTCGGCTCTCCGCTTTCTTTATAGTCCAACTCTCACATCCATATATGACCACTGGAAAAACCATAGCTTTGGTTAAGTGGACCTTTGTTGGCAAAGTAATGTCTCTGCTCTTTAATATGGTGTCTATGTCATAAGTTTTTGTTTTTGTTTTCCAAGGAGCAAGTGTCTTTTAATTTCATGGCTGCAGTCACCATCTGCAGTGGTTTTGGATCCCAAGAATATGAAGTTTGTCATTGTCTCCACTGTTTCCCCATCTATTTGCCATGAAGTGATGGGCCTGGATGCCATGATCTTAGTTTTTTAAATGTTGTGTTTTAAGCCAGCTTTTTCACTCTCTTCTTTCACTTTCATCAAGAGGCTCTTTAGTTCCACTTCACTTTCTGTCATAAGGGTGATATCATTTGTGTATCTGGAGTTATTGATATTTCTCCTGGCAATCTTAATTTCATCTTGTGCTTCATCCAAGAGCAGCCCTCTATTGAAGTATGAAGAATGAAGCTACTGGAAGTAAAGTACCCAGAAGTTGATGTATGAAGGTGCAGAACTGGCAAAAGCCACCCAAGGGACTATGATGGAAGAAATGATGGACTGGACTTGGACATATAGAGCTTTGAATCAAATCCTCACCGGGCCTTATTGCTTGCTTTTTAGCACTGAATAAATTATGTGCTTATTTGAGCTCGAGTCCCAGCATTGCACCTGGAAATATTGGGATAAGAATGTACTGTAGTTTTAAAAAACTTAAATAAGATAATGCATAGACAAGTAACTAAGCCAATAAACTTATGCATTGTAGGTATGTTTTAAATAGTGGGACTGAAATAGTTCAGATATTTTTGTTTCCTCTGGAGATGTCTAAATGATTTGCTTCTGTTAATTCAATATAACTTAAAAGTAGTACAGTGAAATAAGCTGGAAATATTGATATTTTCTCAAATATCAAAGAGCCCAGTTAAACCCTTTTTAATATGAAGACAATTCTTAATGATCAATGATGTGACAACTCCATGTATTCTTTATATCAATAACATATTTAAATTATTGTTATATGGTCAATTAATAAACTTTCAAATGTAATTAAACTAGGTATAAAGAATATATATGTATCCTACTCAACATTTGCATTTTTGAGGAAACTACTGTAAATAGTAGCTCAAAATCACAGGACTGTTATTATTTCTTTTTGCTCTTCATATAATATTTTTGTTGCTATCCACATGAGAGAACATTGCAGAATATGAACAACAGAATCAATGTTTCATGAAAATAAATGCATTTGTTTCATCAAAGATAATTCTAATCCTTTGTGTGTGGAAGAAAAATTGCATGTCTTAAAGTTACTATTATGTAGCTACTAGTCTATACTCTCATAGAAATATTAGATGTAGTTTCCTCCTATTCACAGATTATGAAATGAATTGTATTTTTAAAATTTACTAGATATCAGAACATAGAAGGAAATGGCAACCCACTCCAGTATTCTTGCCTAGAGAATCCTATGGACTGAGGAGCCTGGTGGACTGCTGTCCATAGGGTTGGATAGTCAGACACAACTGAAGCAAATTAGCATGCATGCATGCATTGGAGAAGGAAATGGCAACCCACTCCAGTATTCTTGCCAGGAGAATCCCAGAGACAGAGGAGCCTGGGGGGCTGCCATCTATGGGGTCGCACAGAGTCAGACACTACTGAAGCAACTTAGCAGCAGTAGCAGCAGAAATAATAACATTTTACAATATGTGAAAAAATGTCAGTTTTAACTTTTTTAAATAACATTAAATTCATTATATTATTATAGAAGGCTTTAAAAACAAAGCAATGGAAAAATCTCAAAGGAAAATCTTGTCACATTTTTGCCCTCCTTTTGTGCAAAATGACACTCTAACACAGCCTATATAACAAAAATTAATGCCTAGTTTAATTCAGTGTCACCACTGTCAAAAAAACAATCCAGAAGCTATAGTCAAGTTTGCAAGGTAAATAATAATAAATATGTCATTTAGTATTAAATATCAACATAAGATTTAACATAATAATAATTAAAGAAGAATATATTTGAGCATTCATTTAGTCTAAAGTATTGTGTACACTGAATGAATTCTAAATGCAATTGGCCAAAATCACTATACAACTAGATTTTTTTTAAAAGTAGCCAAGTGTTTTTTAAATCAAACATTCAAACATGTACATAGGCATCTGTGGTGCTGTTATCCATTTTGTGCTCCTAAGGACCCATTACAAACACCAATTTAGGATTTGTGTATACATTTATTTGGCCGCTTCTGAAACTGACCTTCCTTGATACTTTAATATGCAGCATAACTCAGAGCAATTCTTTGAAGGCTAGGAATGAAGTGGTACATGCTGACTCTAGCCCATGCATTATTTAGCATTTTTCATCCTAGAGCACAAAGTCAGCATGTCTGAAGCAAATAGGCAGGACCTAACACTATCCTTATAGAAGCACAGAGCTACAGATGCATATGATTTTTTTGTTGTTCTTCAGTACACATTCAGTTCAAGTTTTCAAAGCAAAAATGACATAGGTTGTATGCCAAAGGAGTCTAACACGGGATAAATGGCTAATGTCAGCTCCTATTGTCTTCTACAACATAAATTTTTTCTATATTAAATGACATTTTCAGGTATAGTGTAAAATTTATTTGTGAATTTTATAAGAAATAATGTGTTCCTTTAATTTGATAGTTCTTATCATTTAAGAAAGTTATAAAAATCAAAATCATCTTTACCTAATCCTGTATCTTCTCAGTCAAACTACATTTGGAGAATTTTCATTTTTATGCATAAACTGTTATTTAAGTTTATTAATTTTAAAACATTCATCTTCATTTTTTATTAAGGGATCTGTATTTTCTTAGTAGACTCAGTTCTTTGAGGCCACATTCCATTAAAATTCCTCTTTAATTTCAGATGTATAAAATTGGAATATGTTGGCTTAATTCTTTATTTTTCCTTTTATCCACTTTAGCAGTTTGAATCTTTGTTACTACACATCACTATTTATTATAGTTGAAAAGTCATTTGTTCCTACTCATTTCTGTCACCCAAAAGATGAAATGACCTGACTCAAAAATATACTTGAGTTAATGAGAAACTTTGTTTTTTTTTTTTTTAAGATTTAAAATGTTTTATTTTTTATTATTATTTTTTTTAATTTTAAAATCTTTAATTCTTACATGCATTCCCAAACATGAACCCCCCTCCCACCTCCCTCCCCATAACATCTCTCTGGGTCATCCCCATGCACCAGCTCCAAGCATGCTGTATCCTGCATCAGACATAGACTGGCGATTCAATTCTTACATGATAGTATACATGTTAGAATGTCATTCTCCCAAATCATCCCACCCTCTCCCTCTCCCTCTGAGTCCAAAAGTCCATTATACACATCTGTGTCTCTTTCCCTGTCTTGCATACAGGGTCGTCATTGCCATCTTCCTAAATTCCATATATATGTGTTAGTATACTGTATTGGTGTTTTTCTTTCTGGCTTACTTCACTCTGTATAATCGGCTCCAGTTTCATCCATCTCATCAGAACTGATTCAAATGAATTCTTTTTAACGGCTGAGTAATACTCCATTGTGTATACGTACCACAGCTTTCTTATCCCTTCATCTGCTGATGGACATCTAGGTTGTTTCCATGTCCTAGCTATTATAAACAGTGCTGCGATGAACATTGGGGTACATGTGTCTCTTTCAATTCTGGTTTCCTCGGTGTGTATGCCTAGCAGTGGGATTGCTGGGTCATAAGGTAGGTGAAAAGACAGCCTTCTGAATGGGAGAAAATAACAGCAAATGAAGCAACTGACAAACAACTAATCTCAAAAATATGCAAGCAACTTATGCAGCTCAATTCCAGAAAAATAAACGACCCAATCAAAAAATGGGCCAAAGAACTAAATAGACATTTCTCCAAAGAAGACATACGGATGGCTAAGAATCACATGAAAAGATGCTCAACATCACTCATTATTAGAGAAATGCAAATCAAAACCACAAGGAGGTACCACTTCACACCAGTCAGAATGGCTGTGATCCAAAAATCTGCAAGCAATAAATGCTGGAGAGGGTGTGGAGAAAAGGGAACCCCCCTACACTGTTGGTGGGAATGCAAACTAGTACAGCCACTATGGAGAACAGTGTGGAGATTCCTTAAAAAATTGCAAAAAAGAAACTTTGATGTGACTAGATATAAAAGAGTCAGAAGACATTCACTATTCTCTTTAGTTGTTTAGTCGCTAAGTCATGTCCAACTCTTTTGCAACCCCAGGGACTGTAGCCTGCAAGCCTCCTGTCTATGGGATAGAGGATTTTTGAGTAAAGAATACTGAAGCGGGTTGTGATTTCCCTTCTCCAGGGAATCTTCCTGATCCAGGGATCCAATCTTTCTCCTGTATGACAAGGGGATTCTTTATCACTGAGTCAGCTGTTTAGCCCATTTCTTTACTAATAGTAATCACATTAGCAACTGAACTATATAAAATATCCAGGAATAAATTTAAAAAATAAAGGATATATATGGCAATCTGAAGCAAACATCATGATTTAATTATGTAAATTGGTAGATGTATATTGGTATATACAATTATATATATATAGGTAGATGTTTTTTCATACTTTTAAATTAAAATTTAAAAATGAGAGTATGTAAAGTTAATGATTATTCTCTTGTGATGTTGTACCAATTTTCTTTTACCAAATTTAGTGTTGGCTGACTTTACAATGGTAATAATGGTTACAGTACACAAAAAATAAAAAGAAAAACTAAATATATTTACTGACCTGATGAATGTTAATATCAAGATAAAGAAAGACCGTATAACTTACTCTTCCATAACGGGGACTGACTGGATGCCCATCTTTCTATTTCCTCTTTCTCGGTGTCCAGGAGGACTAGAGCTGGGTTTGTACAATGGAACTTGGCTGATGGAATATCCTAAGTGATGTATGCTATTTTTCACGTTGGATTCTTCTGTGAGACTCTTGGCTCATTCTTTCTTTCTTAAAATGTAGCTGAATGCAGGATCCAGCAGAGGATACTGAGTAGGCACTTGGCGAAGGTGAGCCACCAGTTGGAAAAAACCACTGTTTCCTTAAACACTGCTTGGTTGGCTACTCATGAAATGTCAATCAGGTTATGATAGAAGTAGAACTAACCTCAATTCCTTAAGCTACTAAACTTTTGGAGGTTTTTCTTTGCTTGTGTTTATCACCTATCTTATCCTGATTAATACAGATATATGTAATGTGTCTATAGTAAAATGTTTTCATTTCTTTTTAAAATGTTTTTTTTATTATTTTAAAAGAGGAATTAATTGACACCCTATATGCCCCATTTTCCTTTCTTCAAATTCTGCTTTCATCTCCAAAGGTGTCTTAGTCTACCCTTTCAATCACTATCTTAAAAATATGTTAAAATGAAGAAACCTCAAATCGAGATTTTTATAACTGTCAGTGGCTAATTTTGCCTGAGTATTATTATATTATCGTTATCTTCAGCCAATGCATGATCCCATTTTCCGAATAGTCTTAAAATCTCCAGTTTCCTCAAATTTCCAAATATACACCTTTACTTTGCCTTCAGAATGTTGATTTGCCATGTAATGTCTTAAAAATTCTGAAGCCATTAACTCCCTCATCCTCCTTCTACCAGAACTGATATGCACGTCTGCCTACATCTGTGTGCATATTTTCCCCATTGCCTCTTTATGTCTCCACTTCTTTCCTGCCATGGTAATTGTTAATTGTTTCCTCTGAATTTCATTTCCTTTAAGCTTTCTGGGAACTGTTCACCTCATTATCTCTTTTGTCACTTTCTATTGACACTCTTGCTTATGCACTGCCATTAACATTTTCTGTTATTGATTTTTTTTGTTTGGTTTTACTTGGCTTACCTCCTAAAAACAAGTAGCTCAACTTAATTATTGACAAATTATGATTTCCCCTATCTCAATCTGCTGTTTCTGTGACTTTTAATTTTTTCTCAGAAAAATTATCAATAATCACTATAGTAATTCAAAATCACTGCAGATGGTGACTGCAGCCATGAAATAAAAAGACACATACTCCTTGGAAGGAAAGTTGTAACCAACCTAGATAGCATATTGAAAAGCAGAGACATTACTTTGCCAACAAAGGTTCGTGTAGTCACCGCTATGGTTTTTCCAGTGGTCATGTATGGATGTGAGAGTTGGACTGTGAAGAAAGCTGAGTGCTGAAGAATTGATGCTTTTGAACTGTGGTGTTGGAGAAGACTCTTGAGAGTCCCTTGAACTGCAAGGAGATCCAACCAACCCATTCTAAAGGAGATCAGCCCTGGGTGTTCTTTGGAAGGAATGATGCTGAAGGAGAAGGGGATGACAGAGGATGAGATGGCTGGATGGCATCACAGACTCGATAGACGTGAGTCTGAGTGAACACCAACTCTGGGAATTGGTGATGGACAGGGAGGTCTGGCGTGCTGGGATTTCATGTTGCAAAGAGTCAAACACGACTGAGCGACTGAACTGAACTGAGCTGATAGTAATTCATATAACACATTCAATTTATAATTGCTTTATCCCATAAGCAGCATTTGTTGACTTTGAACACTTACTTATAATAAAATCTTTAAAGACTAAATCTAGTGAATTTCTATTCTTTACCTCTGGACATCTTTTCCAAATTATTTAACACTTTTTTCATGCTTCTTGCTCTACATATTCAGAATCTTTAGGATTTGAAGTCCTCTTGACTTGCTACAATCTCTCCTTGAGATATCATATCCTTTCACACAGCAATTTTCCATGATTTTGTCTCATGTTCCAGTTTTATTGGTAATCCAAATTCTCTTGTATTTTTAAAATTAATTTATTAATTTTAATCACTTTACAATATTGTAGTGATTTTTGCCATACATTAACATGAATCAGCCATGGGTGTACATGTGTCTCCCATCCTGAACCGCCCTCCCACTGCCCTCCCCATCTCATCCCTCAGGGTTGTCCCAGTGCGCTGGCTTTGAGTGTCCTGTTTCATGCCATGAACTTGGACTGGCGATCTATATCGCATATGGTAATATACATATTTCAATGCTGTTCTCTCAAATCATCCCACCCTCGCCTTCTCCCACACAGTCCAAAAGTCTGTTCTTTATATCTGTGTCTCTTTTGCTATCTTGCATGTAGACTCATCATTACCATGCTTCTAAATTCCATATATATGCATTAATATACTGTATTGGTGTTTTTCTTTCTGGCTTACTTCACTCTGTAATAGGCTCCAGTTTCATCCACCTCATTAGAACTAATTCAAATGCATTATTTTTAATGATTGAGTAATATTCCATTGTGTATATCTACCACAGCTTTCTTATCCATTCATCTGCTGATGGACATCTAAGTTGTTTCCATGTCCTAGGTATTGTAAATAGTCCTGATGAACATTAGGGTACATGTGTCTCATTCAATTCTGGTTTCCTCAGTGTATATGCCCAGTAGTGGGATTGCTGGATCATATGGTAGTTCTATTTCCAGTTTTTTAAGGAATCTCCACACTGTTCTGAATAGTGGCTGTACTGGTTTGTATTCCCACCAACAGTGTAAGAAGGTTCCCTTTTCTCCGCACCCTCTCCAGCATTTATTGTTTGTAGAATTGTTGATAGCAACCATTCTGACCAGCATGACATGGTACCTCATTGTGGTTTTGATTTGCATTTCTCTGATAACGAGTGATGTTGAGCATCTTTTCATGTGTTTGTTAGCCATCTGTATGTCTTCTTTGGATAAATGTCTGTTTAGTTGTTGGCCCATTTTTTGATTGGGTCATTTTTTTTTTTTCCGGTATTGAGCTGCGTGAGCTGCCTGTATATTTTTGAGATCTATTTTTTGTCAGTTGCTTCACTTGCTATTATATTCTCCCATTCTAAAGGTTGTCTTTTCACCTTGCTTATAGTTTCCTTAATTGTGCAAAACCTTTTAAGTTTAATTAGGTGCCATTTTTTTTTTAATTTTTGCTTTTATTTCCATTACTCTGGGAGATGGATCATAGAGGATCCTGCTGTGATTTATGTTAGAGAGTGTTTTGCCTATGTTTTGCTCTAGAAATTTTATAGTTTCTGGTCTAACATTTAGATCTTTAATCCATTTTGAGTTTATTTTTGTGTATGGTGTTAGAAAGTGTTCTAGGTGATTGACCAGTTTTCCCAGCACCACTTGTTAAAGAGACTGTCTTTTCTCCATTGTATATTCTTGCCTCCTTTGTCAAAGATAAGGTGTCCATAGGTGCATGGATTTATCTGTGGGCATTCTATATGTCACCCACTATTATTGTGTTGCTATGAATTTCATCTTTCATGCTTGTTATCATTTGCTTATATATTGAGGTGCTCCTATGTTGGGTGCATATATATTTATAACTGTTATGTCTTCTTCTTGGATTGATCCTTTGATCATTATGTAGTATCCTTCTTTGTCTCTTTTCATGGTCTTTATTTCAAAAACCATTTTATCTGATATGAGTATCAATACTCCTGCTTTCTTTTGGTCTCCGTTTGCATGAAATATCTTTTTCGAACCCTTCATTTTCAGTCTGTATGTGTCCCTTGATTTGAGGTGGATCTCTTGTAGACAACATGTATAGGGATCTTGTTTTTATATCCATTCAGCCAGTCTTTGTCTTTTGGTTGGGGCATTCAACCCATTTACATTTAAGGTAATTATTGATGAGTATGATCCCATTACCATTTTGTTGTTTTGAGTTCAATTTTATAAAACTTTTCTGTGTTTCTTGTCTAAAGAAGATCCTTTAGCATTTGTTGAAGAGCTGGTTTTGTGGTGCTGAATTCTCTCAGCTTTTGCTTGTCTGTTTGCTTGATTTCTCCTTCATATTTGAATGAGATCCGTGCTGGGTATAGTAATCCGGGTTGTAGGTTTTCTCTTTCATCACTTTAAGTATGTCCTGCCATTCCCTTCTGGCCTGAAGAGTTTCTATTGAAAGATCAGTTGGTATCCTTATGTGGATCCCCTTGTGTGTTATGTGTTGCTTTTTCTTTGCTGCCTTTAATATTTGCTCTGTGTTTGATCTTTGCAAATTTGATTAACATGTGTCTTGGGGTGTTTCGCCTTGAGTTTATCCTGTTTGGGACTCTGGGTTTCTTGGACTTGGGTGTCTATTTCCTTCCCCATTTTAGGTAAGTTTTCAACTATTATCTCCTCAAGTATTTTCTCATGCCTTTTCTTTTTGTCTTCTTTTTATGGGACACCTATGATTCAATTGTTGGGGCATTTAACAATGTCCCAGATGTCTTTGAGATTGTCCTCACTTATTTTAATTCTTTTTTCTTTTTTCCTTTCTGTTTCATTTATCTCCACAATTCTATTTTCCACCTTACTTATCATATCTTCTACCCCATTTATTCTCCTGTTGGTCCCTCCAGAGTGCTTTTGATCTCAGTTATTGCATTATTCCTTATTGATTGACTCTTCTTTATTTCTTCTAGGCCCTTGTTAAACATTTCTTGCATCTTCTCAATCCTTGTCTCTAGTCTATTTATCTGTAACTCCATTTTGTTTTCAAGATTTTGGATCATCTTTACTACCATTATTCTGAATTATTTTTCAGATAGACTCCCAATCTCCTCCTCTTTTGTTTGGCGTGGTGGATATTTATCATGTTCCTTTACCTGCTGAATATTTCTCTGCCTTTTCATTTTGCTCAGATTTCTGTGTTTGGGGTAGCCTTTCTGTAGGCTGGAAGTTCGTGGTTTCTCTTTATTGTAGAAGTTGCTCTCTGTGGATGGGATTGGACTACTGACTTGTCAAGGATTCCCAGTTAGGGAAGCTTGCATCAGTGTTCTGGTGGGTAGAGCTGGATCTCTTCTCTCTGGAGTACAATGAAGTGTCCAGTAGTGAGTTTTTGGGTGTCTATGGGTTTGGCATAGCTTTGGGTAGCCTGTATTTTAATGCTCAGTGCTGTATTCCTGCATTGCTGGAGAATTAGCATGGTGTATTTTGCTCTGGAAATTGTTGGCTCTTAGGTGGAGCTTCAGTTTCAGTGGAGGCTTTTGGATGAGCTCTTGTTGATCAATGTTCCCTGAAATCAGGAGTTTTCTGGTGTTCTCAAGTTTTGGATTTAAGCCTCCTGCCTCTGGCTTTCAGTCTTATTATTACAGTAGCCTCAAGACTTCTCCATCCATACAGCAGTGATGAAAAACATCTAGGTTAATGGTGAAAAGATTCTCCACAGAGAGGTTCACAGAGTTACATGGAGAAGAGAAGAAGGAGGAAGGAGATAGAGGTGACCAAGAGGAGAGGAAGGGGAGTCAAAAGGGGAGAGAGAAATCTAGCCAATATTCAGTTCCCTAAGTGTTTGCCACAGCCTGGAACACCCAGAGAGATTCACAGAATTAAGTAGAAAAGGGAAGAAGGAGGGAGGAGATAGAAAAGGGGGAGAAAAGGGAGAGTCAAAAGGGGAGAGAGCAATCAAGCCAGTAATCACACCCTTAAGTGAAAATGGATACTGAAGATTTTATTCTTAAAGGTACAAAATTGATAACAAATACCAAAAAGCAAAGATTAAAAATCTAGAGTAGAGGTTAGACTCTCAAAAATGCAATATTAAAAATACAAAACAATCAATCACAAAAATTATTATATATATATATGGAATTTGCTGTAAAAACAGGCTTTTTTTGGCAAGGTAATAGTAGGTTATAAAAGTGAAAATTAAAGAAGTAATAAAGAACTTAAAAATAAAAAATTAAAAATGATAATAAAAATATATCTAAGAATTTCTCTAGAGCTGTTGTGGGCAGTATGGGGGCAGTTCTGTTTTAGACAGTTCCTTTTTCCAGCTCGTACTTCTTCTTAAGTTCTATAGCCCCCTTCCAATGCTTAGTCATTGTTAACTACAGGGTTTTAATCTGTTCCACCTGTCACTTCCAGAGTGGTTCCCTCTTTGTTTATTTTGGCTTCCTCTGTTTGCAAGTCTCATCAGTGTCTAATTTCTGCCCTGACACAAGGGGGCAAAGGTGGTCACTTATTTAGGCTCACTTGTTCAGTTGTGTTGTGGGGAGGGATGGGGGTGGTTTAATCGCTGTCATGTTAGACTCTTGTGACCCCTTGGACTGTAGCCTGCCAGGCTCCTCTGTCCATGGGATTCTCCAGGCAAGAATACTGGGTGGCTTGCCATTTCCTTCTCCAGGGGGGATATTCCCAATCCAGGAATCAAACTCGGGTCTCCTGTACTGCAGGCAGATTATTCACCAACTGAGCCACGGGGGAAGCCCAGGGAGGAACACTGCAAACAAATATCTCTGGCATATGTAAAGAGTCCTTTCAGTATATGGACCACAATGGGTTTGCCCCAGCTCACAGCAGTGTGGGCTTTCCCAGTCTACACTGCTCAGGTTCCAGGTTGCTCTGCAGGGGTACTGTCCAAAGTGGGCCCTGCATTTCATGTACTTCACAGGTCTGAACTGCTCAGATTCAGGATCTTGGGTACTCTGCTGCCGGGAGCCAGCGTGAGGAATTCCGTCCGTGACAAGGTCATGAGGAAGGAAGCTGACATATGTAAGGTCGTGATCAGACTTCAGGAGTTCCTCCTGGCATTTCCTGAGCATCCACCCCCGCCCCCCCCCCCCCACACAAAAAAAAAAAAAAAAACAGAATCTGCCCGCTTTTCCACTCTTCTGATATTCTCTGGAAAAAAGTCAACTCAGGGCTTTAGTCTTCTGCATTTGAAAGGGATGTTTCAGTTAACCCCCTCTGATTGCTCTCTAGCTTGCCTAACAGGTTCCCCAGACCTCTTACAGCTTGTGAATTGCTTACAACCCCCCAACCATGAGAGGCACAAAGCTTAAAAGCATCTTAAAGATACAGAGCCTTTTCTAAAGAGTTAAGAATTATATTGGTAGAGGGTTTTCACTGTTGACTCAATGACTGCTGCCAGGCCTCCATATTTTTTATCTTTTAGGCACCTGGGAGGATGTTAATCAGTGTAAACAGGATATGGAAAAAGATATATAGTAGTTTTGATGTTAGCAACACTAGACTTTTGAGTTAATTACTTTTCTTTTGTTATAAATCACTGTACTCCTTTCACTTGTTATAAACTGCTGTATCTTTGCTATGTAAGAATATAACTTTATTTAGTGCTTTCTGAGAATGGCACCAGACCTTGGGAAGATCAACACAAATAAGTCTTCTAGTTAACAAACCCTTATCAGAAAAAAGGCTGTAAAATGTTAATTGGCCCTTTTGGCTGGAAGATGATGTAAATCACCTAAGACTTGTGTATACAATTAGGTATGCAGAGAGAAAAGCCTGGTTTTGATAAGAGTCTGGACTGCTAGCGCTGCATAACTTTGTGTTACCCATTGATCTCCATGTTTTATCAAAAGTATAAAAGGCCTTCTGAACAATAGAGGCCGGAGCCAGTCGCTGGACTGGCTTCCCCCGTGTGTGTGTGTGTCTCTCTCTCCTTCCCTCCCTCTCCTCTTTACTTTAATTTCAGGCTGAATTCCCATCTGGGGCACAGAGGCTCGCCAAGTCTACTTACTTGCCCTGGCTGTTAAGACCCACGAGAAAGGGAGCCTAAGGCGAGGCACCCTTCGATATTCAAGCGAGCGCTGGTGGCCCAAAGTAGATGGTGCAAATTCCTTGTCTGGAATTTTATTGGTCTTCCACGTAATCCAAGTTATTCAGCCCTCTTTCTCCACTTATTTTTCCTACTACACTATTGTTTCTTAATCTAATCTTATATCAATCAATAAATAAGTTTTTCTCATGCCAATGCCGTCCCTGCTTCGAATTCCCTGGATCCACTGGGGCTGGACCCCGGCACTCTGCAAGAGCACAGACTTGGTTGGGCATGCGTTTTTGCCTTTCCCAGGTCCAAGCAGCTCATGTGACCAAGTGCTTGGCAAGCACACTGTACCAGGTGGGCCATGTGTCTTAATCACCTCCCCGGGTGCACTGTGAGAGCACTGTCTCAGGTGTGCTGTATGTCTCCTCTGGGGAGCTGATCTCTGGCTGAGACCCTCTTGGCAGATGTGAACTGTCCAGGATCCCAGGAAGACTTGGTTAGCAACTGGGAGCCTACTTACAGTTTGGTGGAGGATGCCGGTCTCCGGGGCTGAGATTGTCTCTCACCTTCCAGATCTGGCTATCGCCCACCTGCCTCTCTGCCTCTGGCATGTGGAGGGGCCTGTACGCAGCCAGCTAGCTCTCCTTTGGTGTTCGCTTAATCCTCTGTTCAGTGAGCAGGCCAAGCTGTGTCTTAGGTTAGAGCCTTTCACAGGAATGTTCTCTCTCTCTCTCTCTCTCTTTTTTTTTTTTTTCCTCTCTCTCTGGTTATCCCACAGTTTGTGTTGCTAGCTCCTTCAGTTTGTCCTCAGGGTATTCAGGCCTGGTCCTTACCCTAAGAATGCAACCCGCACCTCCTTGTCCAGCTCTCTGGTGGATGCAGATGTGAGCATCTGGGCTACTTCTCTGCTAGGAGTTGTGGTTAGGCACATATTTTGTTTTTGTTTTTTGTTTTCTTTCCCAGTTATGTTGCCCTCTGAGATTCCAAAACTCCCCACAGACCTGCTGATGAGAGGGTTTCCTGATGTTTGGAAACTTCTCCTTCATGACTCCCTCCGCAGGATGAATCTCCATCCCCAACTCTTTTGTCTCTCTTTTTGTTCATTTTGTCCTACCTCTTTTCAAAGAGAATGAGCTGCCTTTAGGGGTGCCTGGTGTCCTCCGCCAGCATTCAGAAGTTGTTTTGTGGAAGTTGCTCAGCATTCAAATAATCTTTTGATGAATTTGTGGGTGAGAAAGTAGTCTCCCTCTCATTCCTCTGCCATCTTTGGGCCACCCCCCCCCAATTTCTCTTTTAAAATAAAGCTATCTATATACTATAAAGAAATATAAACCCATTTCAGTATTCTTGCCTGGGAAATCCATGGACAGAGGAGCCTGGTGGGCTATAGTCCATGGGGTTGCAAAAGAGTCAGATGACTTATAAAAAAATTAATATTAAAAGTATTTGAATTTAAATACTTTGATGCACACCATGGAGGGTCTGGGAGAGTTTATCTTGTGAGTCAGGAAATGTATTGTAAGCTCTGATTTCTGTTTTATTTCAGTTCCCCCCTTCATAACACACTTGCAAGTGAGACTCATTTTCAGTTTATTATTTTAAACCTCATTTCACAAAGATATTTCACATTTAAATACTTTGTTGTTGTTGTCATTGTTTTAATTAATTTATTTTAATTGGAGAATAATTACAATATTATGATGTTTTTTGCCATACATTGACAACAAAACCAATGAAAATATGATTTTTTTTCTCCACTCTTTCCCTTCTCAGTAAATGACAATACTCTCAACCATTAGAAACATTTTCTAGCCTCTTGATTTTTTTTTCTTTTTTTCATTCTCATGGACATTTTATCATCAAGTCTTCATTTATAACTCCAAAATACATTTCAAAATTTCCAGCTTTCAAATTACCATTGTCTCTACCCTATTCTAAGTCTCTCTTTTTGTTTCCATGCATAGCAGAGGCAAATTAAATCTGAAAGTCAAACTTGTCACTCTCATACTTAGTCTAGTCAATGCTTTCATTTTACTGAAAATGAAACCAACACTGCTTCACTAGACCAGGAGGCTCTGTTTACTGGGGGTTTACCTCTTTGTGAAGCCTCACCTCAGACACTTTCCATATTTACCTCTATGTATTTGCCCTATATGGTCTTTCTTTCAATTACTTGAAAATGCCAAACTTTTAAGTAGTGACTGCATTTTTCTATGTCATTCCTCATCTTGATCTGCTTTGGCACTGAAAAAGTTTTCTAATAGTTAATCTCTGGCTTTTCAGACTTCTACTTAAAAGAAACTTTCTCAAAAAGAACTTTCATAAACACTTTTTTTTATGAATCATGCTTCACTGGTAAGTCTTGAACACTTTTTTCAAATAACAAATACTTACATGTTTTATTGTAGTTGTGTGTGGAGAGAGACTAGAGTGTAGGGTGTTATAATCTCCTCTAAATGTTACTATAAAAAAACAAGTATCATGTCATTTTTTCTAGTACTGTGAATATAGTACTGACAATAGTATTTGTCATTAAGTAGGTTTTTGATAAATGTTAGTTGTATATAAGAATAATAGTAACAATATTATTATGAGTATAAATAAAATAAATTAATAATACAAATTTATAAAGCTAATGGGGCTTCACTGGTAGCTCAGTTGGTAATGAATCTGCTTGCAAGGCAGGAGAACCTGGTTCAATCTCTGGGTTGGGAAGATACCCTGGAGGAGGGCACGGCAACCTACTCCAGCATTCTTGCCTGGACAATTCACATGGACAGAGGAGCCTGATGGGCTACAGTCCACGGGGTCACAAAGAGTTGGAGATGACTGAGAGACTAAGCACAAGCACATAAAGCTAATAAAAGCCTGACTAGGGTCCTACGTTAAGTTCCTAAGTCTATGACTAAAGGCATTTCTATTTTAGCATAATAAAGTGAAAGTGAAGTTGCTCAGTCATGTCCGACTCTTTGCGACCCGTGGACTGTAGCCCACCAAGCTCCTCCATCCATGGGATTCTCCAGGCAAGAATACTGGAGTGGGTTGCCATTTCCTTCTCCGAGGATCTTCCGGACCCAGCGATCGAACCAAAGTCTCCCACATTTCAGGCAGACGCATTAACCTCTGCACCATCAGGGAAGCCCTTAAATACAAAAATCCAAGTACTAATATCAAAGATTTCAAGGGAGGAAAGGAAGCCAGATTGAAAGAAGAAGGGGGAGGAGGCGGGAGGGGGCGGGGGGTGAAAGGGGTGGCCTTATAGACGTCTCCTGCCACCTACAGATACCCAGGCATTATGTGACTTTTCCTTCAAATCACTATTTTCCAGATGATCATAGTTAGTTTATTCTACTTGTATGTCAGTTTCCTTCAAAGTTTTGCTTAAAAAGAGATATTTCTAATAATATTCTTCAACAATATATTGAGTCATTTAACCTCAATACAAAGACTACAATAGTACCCTGTTGTAATGCTATTTACAGCCATACAGATGGACCTAGGGATTGTCATACTGAGTGAAGTGAATCAGAAAGAAATAGAAATATTATATGGTATCACTTATATGAACAATTTAAAAAGAAATGATACAAATTAACTTATTTACAAAACAGAAGCAGACTCACAGACTTAGAGAATGAACTTACTGATACCAGGGGGAAGAATGAAGAGGAGGGATAGTTTAGAGTTTGGGATGGGCCAGTATATATTGTTATATTTAAAATGGATGACCAGCAAGGAGCCACTGTATACCACAGGGAACTCTGCTCAGTTTTATATAACAACTTAAGTGGGAAAATAATTTGAAAAAGAATAGACTCATGTATAACTGAATCACTTTTTTGCACATCTGAAGTTATCACATTGTTAATCAACTATAATCTGATATAAAATAAAAAGTTGAATAAAAAAAGAAATAAAATATTAGTAGAATTGACTATATTAAAAAGTAACCATATATATATTCTGTCATTCATGTATGTCAACTTCATTTTGATTCATTTATATATTAAATATTGATTTCATCTTTTTATGTTCATCACATATGTGTGCATTCTTTTCACATTAACCTATGTGCTTATCTTTTTACTCAGTTTGATATTATTTAATATATACATTGAATTCATACATTGAATATCTATTTGGAGTGATGCTGCTGCTGCTGCTGCTGCTGCTAAGTCGCTTCAGTCGTGTCAAACTCTGTGCAACCCCAGAGATGGCAGGCCACCAGGCTCCCTCATCCCTGGGATTCTCCAGGCAAGAACACTGGAGTGGGTTACCATTTCCTTCTCCAACGCAAGAAAGTGAAAAGTGAAAGTGAAGTCGCTCAGTCGTGTCCGACTCTTCGTGACCCCATGGACTGCAGCCTACCAGGCTCCTCCGTCCATGGGATTTTCCAGTCAAGAGTACTGGAGTGGGGTGCCATTGCCTTCTCTGGAGTGATATTTACATGTAGAAGTAAAATTTGGCACTTTTAAAATGAATCTTCTTATCTTTATTAAGATTATCATGTTTCTTGTTCTTAGTGATTCACTTTTGTATATGTGTATACATATATACATTTTCCATATTATCTTTGATTATGGTCTATTATAGGATATTGAATATATTTCCCTATGTTATACTATAGGACCTTGTTGTCTATCTTCTTTATATATGGCAGTGTGTATATTTTAATCCCAACCTCCTGCTTTATCCTTTCCCTCACCCTCTTCACCCTTTAACCACAAGTCTGGTTTCTATGTCTGAGTCTATTTTTTGTCCTGTAAATAAGTTCATTTGTGTCATGTGTTAGATTATACATATAGGTGATATCATATAGTATTTGTCTTTCTCTTTCTGACTTACTTCACTCAGTATCATAATCTCTATATTCATCCATGTTGCTGCAAATAGCATTATTTTAGACTAGTAAATGGCTGAGTAGTATTTCACTGTGGTTATATATACCACATCTTCTTTATCTGTTCATCTGTCAGTGGATATTTAGCTTGTTTCCTTGTCTTAGGTATTGTAATCAGAAAAACTTATTTTTTACTTGAAGTATAGTTGATATATAATATTGGTTTACAATATTGGTATACAATATAGTGAAACATTTGCGCATACTGCAAAATCATCACCACAGTAAATTCAGTTACCTTTTGTCACCATACAAAGTTAATACAATACCACTGACTATATTCCCCATGCTCTGCATAATATCCCCATAATTAATTCTATAACTGGAAGTTTGTATCTCTTGATTTTCTTCACCTTTTTTGCTCCTCACCATCCTCTCTCCCTTCTAACAACTATTGATCTATTCTTTGTATCTGAGTCTGAGTTTTGCTTTGTTTTGCATATTTGTGTTGTTTATTCAGATTCCACATGTGAGTGAATGCATGTGATGTCTATCTTCATCTATCTTTGAAGCCTGTTTTTAATAAGATTGTCCTTCTGTCTCATTGGCTCCTGTGGTAGACATTTTCCCCCCAATACTAACTTTGTTCATGCCCAACCAAAATTACTTTGTGCTCCTAGAGTAGTTTTCAAAAATGCTATCTTCTAGTCTACTGAAATTAGCAAATTCCTCTAGCAGTTCTACTTTTTATATTAGTTTGTAAGTCTAGTTTCCAGGTCTGATTTTCAGTCTTGGTTGTTGCTCTTATTTTTAATATCAGAAAATGATCAAGATATTTTTAATTTAATGTGATTTTTACTTATTTTTGTGGTAAGTTTTAATTTTTTTATTTTTAGGATACTGATCTTCCAGAAACATACATTTAGCTATTAATTTTCTACTAAAGAATATTGAAATGAATGTCCATGGAGTTCTCCAGGTATGAATAGTGGTGTGGATAGCCATTCCCTTCTCCAGGGGTTCTTTCTAGCCCAGGGATCAAATCTGTGTCTCCTGCATTGAAGGCAGATTCTTTACAGTCTGAGCCACCAGGGAAACCCCTATAGAATATCAGTAAGCATCAAAAAGTCCTCAAATATTAATTGGAAATTTTTTCTTTTAGGCGCTAGAGTTCATCCTATAATGCTTCTGCCAGATAATTATCTTTTATCTGTTTAGATATCAATGAAAGACCTCAATCCCGTGTTAGAATATAAATATTTCAATTGTTTTTCACATATTAAGGCTTAATCTTTCTCCCAATAAGTTGCTCTTTTGAGCTTCTTATTGTCTGTTTTTGTGTATGTGAAATTCCTTTGATTTTGAAGTCAGTTTTCATGCCCACAATCCTATTCTGGCAAACAAGTCATAGAAAAATATGTCTTCTTAAGGAGACAGAAAATAGGAACAAAAAAAAATCACAAAAATTAAAAGGTATAACTTTAAACTTATCATCAAGTCTTTCTCGGGGACCAGGGACAATTACAAAATTGTTGACTCAAAGAATACCATAAAAAGCAATGATAAGCATTCTAGAACCACGTTTTAAATATTTTAAAGCTGCTTTAAAATAGGCCTTACAAAATAGAGCCTCTTTAGAATAACTCAATTAAAAAGAACGTAGAACTCTTGCATACTTGGCTAAGATAAACAAACCAAGGCTCAGATAGAGCAGTGAGATTGAGGACCATCTTAAAAACGGATGTTCTCTAAGGAAAACTCCTGAAGATAAAAATAGAGAGCTGTCAGTAGGAAACACAAGATTGATTCTAATTGACATTTTGGATCACAGAAGAAGCTGATTTCTAGAATAACCTTAAGAAAAGAATAGAAACAAAAAATAATGCATACGTGTTTCTCTGGAGAGAAAGAGAATAATAAATAAAAGGCTGTGTCATATAAACTATATGTAATATATGCATTTAGACATTCATAAAGCAAAATTGATCCTGGATGTAAAGGGAGGAAAAGATGAAGAAAAAAAAAAAAAGGAAAATATTTTTAAAAGTAGAGATTTCTGTAACTTAAAAAAAAATGTTCAAACTCAAACTTGCCTGTGGATATTTATGGAGTATATGTTGGCTTTCATTCAAGGTCCTGCTCTTAGTTCCCCTAGGATCAATTCACTTCAAAATAAATTTTAAAAATGGTTCACACAGTGTTTTAAAACATCTGTCAAAATAGAGGTTGAATTTTTCATATGTCTTCTACAATGCTGAGTATTGCCCAGTACATTCACAGTGCTTTTGCTTTTTTGTAAATCATCTCAGGGTACTTATTTTCTCTAATTTACGCACATATTTTATAGAATGCATTTTTCAAGTGGGGGCCTCCCAGGTAGCTCAATGGTAGCAAATCTGCTTGCCAATGCAGGAGATGCAGGAGATGCGGGTTCGATCCTTCTGTTGGAAAGATCCCCAGAAGAAGGAAATGGCAACACACTCCAGTATTCTTGCCTAGAAAGTCCCATGGACAGAGAAGCTTGTGGCCTATAGTCCCTAGAGTTAGACATGACATGCTGAGTTAGACATGACTGAGCTACTGAGCACAGTACATTCTTGAAATACCAAATGCATAGTTAATTTTTTTCTCTCCCTTCCACCCATGTAACAAATATAAGCTATGCTAAAGAACGGCAAATGTATTTTAAAGCACATTGTGAGAAAATAAACTCATGTATAACCAAATGGATTGATCTTTCATGTTCCTAGGGCATTTTTTTTTTTTCTAATCCAGCTTTTAGTCAAAGAATATCTGTTCCTTGAAACTACCTACTCTTTAATGACATCAGCAATATCTGAAATATCCTCTATCCCTTCCTGGTTTAAATTGCTATAAAGGAATATAACATTAAAGATCAGATTAAATTATCATGGATCAAAAATATGGGTTTCATGTTGAATTGTTTACACTATAATGTAAATGGGACTTCATTATTGTGACTGACTTTATCTCCTAGCATAAAACAATATCAGTAAACCAATAAAGAACTTTTCTTTATTCTAATTCTCCATTTTTTCCCTCCAATCTATAGCATATCAGCACAGGTTTATATGTCATTAAATAAGTATCTGTGACTGAGTATCTAACCATTATTTTTATTGATCAATTGAAATAAACTAATAAGTTGCTTTGATACTCTATGTTCATTTACTAGCCAGTCTGTTTCTCATCAAGAAAGAATTTAGTATTAGATTCTGTGATCATATAAGTTTGGGGAAATTTTACTTCTTCCTCCCATGGTGCTTTTTTGTTTTAAGACATTAAGGACCTTTATCTTAAAGATGTACATATTTAAAAACTTGTTTAATCGAGGGTTTCTTTAATTTATTTTCAATGAAAAACAGATTACTTTATCATTTAAAGTTTTCCAGACAAAATTGGGAAAAGACACATTATAACTAATAAAGGCATATGTTTAATAAACTATTTATTAAATTAATAAATACATATACTGTATAAAATATATTTATATATAAGGATATTTTAAGAGTGTTTTAGGAGTTAATGCACATGAATAGTGGATTAAGACCCCAGGAAAAAGAAGCATATCTATATAGGAAAGAAAGGAAGACAAGAAAGATGGATAAATCCATAAAGTGAAAGGTTACTTTAACTAATGTTTTTATGTAATCCATTTTTGTGTGAAAGGCAATATTAAATACATACACATAAGTGCACACACCCAAAGGGCTTTTATATATGATCATAGCTCAGTTGGTAAAGAATCCACCTGCAGTGCAGGAGACCCTGGTTCTATTCCTCGGTGGGGAAGATCCCCTAGAGAAGGGATAGGCTACCCACTCCAGTATTCTTGGGCTTCCCTTGTGACTCAGCTGGTAAAGAATCTGTCTGCAATGTGGGAGACCTGGGTTTGATCCCTGAACTGAACTGAGAGAGAGAGTGGAAGAGTGTATGTTTGTTGTATGTTTGTATATATGGCCCTGGAAGGGGCTTGCCTGGTGTCTTGGATGTTAAAAATAAATCTGCCTGCAATGCAGGAGACCCAGGTTCAATCCCTGGGTTGCGAAGATCCCCTAGGGAAGGGAATGGCCCTTCTAGAATAGGGTAGCCCTGGAGAGAAACCTTAATAATGGACAGAGGATTGACAGATCAGTAACCCAGCCTCCTTGGTCCGGTTGCCCAGAGCAGCCACTGCCCCTGCTATTGTGTTTTTCTCCCCATATTTTTACAGAATATCATCCCAATGATGTTCTCTGAATTTTCAAGAATAAATCAGTTCACTTCAGTCACTTAGCTGTGTCTGACTGTTTACGACCCCATGAATCACAGCACGCCAGGCCTCCCTGTTCATCACCAACTCCCAGAGTTCACCCAAACAAATGTGCATCAAGTTGGTGACGCCATCCAGCCATCTCATCCTCTGTCGTCCCCTTCTCCTCCTGTCCCCAATCCCTCCCAGCATCAGGGTCTTTTCCAATGAGTCAACTCTTCACATGAGGTGGCCAAAGTATTGGACTTTCAGCCTCAGAACAACCTTACTCAAAAGTTTGCTCTCGAATCCCTACTTCAGAATTTTTCTCTGTTTAAACATAGACCAAATATTATGTTAAAAAAAAAAAACAAAAAACCTTATAGTTGGTTTTGAATGACTCTACTGAGCAGTCTTCCAGAATAATGGCTCTCATCTTGCCTGAAACCTAGTAGCAGGGAAAGCTGCTGAGGTGAATATTTCTGCCTTGTGTTAGATTTTCTGAAATAGAACCATTGTAGGTGGGACTCCAAAATTCATATGCATAAGATCCACTCCCCACTCCACATAACTTTTGTGTGGTTAATCCAGCATCAAGACATCTAACCACTGCTCTAAGACCTGTTGTCATTGGGATGAAAGAGTCTCTATTTATATTTCCATTAATTAGCTTGTGGGGAAAATAGATGAACACAGTGGGAAATCACTGGTCTCAAGAACAGGTTTCTAGTTTTGATTCTGACACTTGCTGCGCAATCTTCTGTTAATGTATAAATTTTTTCAGTTCAGTTCAGTTCAGTCACTCAGTCGTGTCTGACTGTTTGTGACACCATGACTTGCAGCATGCCAGGCCTCTCTGTCCATCACCAACTCCCGGAGATCACTCAAACTCATGTCCATCGAGTCAGTGATGCCATCCAGCCATCTCATCCTCTGTCGTCCCCTTCTTCTCCTGCCCCCAATCCCTCCCAGCATCAGAGTCTTTTCCAGTGAGTCGACTCTTCACATGAGGTGGCCAAAATAAATTCTTTAGGGCTGCATTTTCTTATGTATAAAATTTATAGTGCATTCATGCTATACACGGGGCTTCCCAAGTAGTACAGAAGAGGAAAAAATGGAAGAAGTGGCAAATTTCATTTTGGAGGACTCCAAAATCATTGTGATGGTGACTTCAGCCTTGAAATTAAAAGATATCTGCTTTTTGGAAGGAAAGCTATGACAAACTTAGACAGCATATTAAAAAGTAGAGACATCACTTTGTCAAGAGAAGTCTATATAGTCAAAGCTATGATGTTTTCAATAGTCATGTATGGATGCGAGAGTTGGATCATAAAAGTTGAGCACCAAAGAGTTGATGCTTTTGAACTGAAGTGCTGCAGCAGACTCTTGAGTCCCTTGGACTATAAGGAAATCAAACAAGTGAATTCTAAAGGAAATTAACCCTGAATATTTATTGGAAGGACTGATGCTGAAGCTCCAATATTTTGGCCATCTAATGTGAAGAGATGACTCAGTGAAATAGACCCTGATGTAGAGAAAAATTGAAGGCAAAAAGAAAAGGGAATGGCAGAAGATGAGTTGATTAGATAGCATCACCAATTCAATGGATATGAATTTGAGCAAACTCCTAGAGATAGTGGAGAACATAGGGGCCTGGTGGTCTCTAACCCATGGGGTCGCAAAAGTAGGCACTGAACAATATCCTATACAATTTTCCTAAGCCACTATTTTATTTAAGCTGTGTTTATTCTCACATTTTCTTTTTGTGTTATGACCATACCTGGGTGGGTTTAAGTGACAGAGAAAAAGAAGTAATTAATTATCCCCTATTTCAGAATGGACATTTGGGTTCTGAGTATTTTATGTCAATCACAGATCTTATCTTAGGAAAACTTACCATCTATTAGACTGTACTTTCTATTCTGAATTGTTCCTCAATCCTGATATGATTTGTCTTTTTCTTAAATCTGGATCTTAATATTTTAGGTTTTATATATATATTTTTTTAAATATTTATATTCATACTTATATATACATATATATGTTAGTGTGTAATGTGTAGTGAGTTGATTACATGATTTAGTTTCATAAATTATGACTAATATTATACACTTAAAATAATCAATTACAAGAGCTATAGACACCATGTTTTATTTATATTTTGACACTTTGAAGCTAATCCTTCACTATGGCATTTTAATTCCTATTAATATTGATTGATATTCATATGACTATCAAGATAATTTTTTTCCTATTTGTGTTCATCTACTTCTCTGATCCTTTACCTTATACCCTAAGACCAAACTAAATAGAAGATGTTTCATATGCCTCTTATATTGAATAAATTGTAACAGGCATCCCAGGAAATGTAATACATTGTTTCAGCTTGAAACAACAATATTTCAAGAATAGTAAAAAGAAAACATATATCTTTCTTTGTATTTATTGAAAATATTTGAGTTCTTTAAAAATCAAAAATTGTTAAAGAAGGATGCATCCTTATCATATATATTTTTAGAAATTAAATAAATTGTTTAAAAGCAGTTTTCTCCCTCTTTCTCAGCAAGTCTCTAGGGATTTACGTTCTTAAACAACATACTACCTTTTGCAAAAAGGAAAATCTGTGACTTAAAGCATTAAACAAAATGGTTAGACAACATGATTCTGAACTTATCCTCTTTTTTTCTCAATTGATTTTGTACATTGCTTTGAAGTATAATGCAATTGTATGTTAATTTTAATTATCATTATTCAGTAGTGTTATTCTTAACTCCCATCATGAAATGCTGAGACAAATTTCATAGAAGACAAGCATAAACGTAAGAGTCTCTCCGGGTGGCTCTAATATTTTTGTACATAAGAAGAACAACTTCAGTTTTATCCATTTTTTTGTCTTTCCCACTTTAAGCATATCATATGAAGCCAGCATCTTCTGATTCATAATTTATTTTGCCCCCATCAACCTATGATGCAATGCCCCTCCAGCATGATGAAATACTAAACATTAAAATAGTATTAAATTGTTTGTCAGTTGCTTCATTTGCTATTATTTTCTCCCATTCAGAAGGCTATCTTTTCACCTTGCTTATATTTTCATTTGTTGTGCAGAAGCTTTTAATTTTAATTAGATCCCATTTGTTTATTTTTGCTTTTATTTCCAGAATTCTGGGAGGTGGATCATAGAGGATCCTGCTGTGATTTATGTCTGAGTGTGTTTTGCCTATGTTCTCCTCTAGGAGTTTTATAGTTTCTGATCTTACATTTAGATCTTTAATCCATTTTGAGTTTATTTTTGTGTACGGTGTTAGAAAGTGATCTAGTTTCATTCTTTTACAAGTGGTTGACCAGTTTTCCCAGCACCACTTGTTAAAGAGATTGTCTTTACTCCATTGTATATTCTTGCCTCCTTTGTCAAAGATAAGGTGTCCATATGTGTGTGGATTTATCTCTGGGCTTTCTATTTTGTTCCATTGATCTATATGTCTGTCTTTGTGCCAGTACCATACTGTCTTGATGACTGTGGCTTTGTAGTAGAGCCTGAAGTCAGGCAAGTTGATTCCTCCAGTTCCATTCTTCTTTCTCAAGATTGCTTTGGCTATTCGAGGTTTTTTGCATTTCCATACAAATCTTGAAATTATTTGTTATAGTTCTGTGAAAAATGTGGCTGGTAGCTTGACAGGGAATGCATTGAATTTGTAAATTGCTTTGGGTAGTATACTCATTTTCACTATATTGATTCTTCCGATCCATGAACATGGTATATTTCTCCATCTATTAGTGTCCTCTTTGATTTCTTTCCTCAGTGTTTTATAGTTTTCTATATATAGGTCTTTAGTTTCTTTAGGTAGATATATTCCTAAGTATTTTATTCTTTTCGTTGCAATGGTGAATGGAATTTAATCTCAAAAATATACAAGCAACTTATGCAGCTCAATTCCAGAAAAATAAACGACCCAATCAAAAAATGGGCCAAAGAACTAAATAGACATTTCTCCAAAGAAGACATACGGATGGCTAACAAACACATGAAAAGATGCTCAACATCACTCATTATTAGAGAAATGCAAATCAAAACCACAATGAGGTACCACTTCACTCCAGTCAGAATGGCTGCGATCCAAAAATCTGCAAGCAATAAATGCTGGAGAGGGTGTGGAGAAAAGGAAACCCTCCTACACTGTTGGTGGGAATGCAAACTAGTACAGCCACTATGGAGAACAGTGTGGAGATTCCTTAAAAAATTGCAAATAGAACTACCTTATGACCCAGCAATCCCACTGCTGGGCATACACACCGAGGAAACCAGAATTGAAAGAGACACATGTACCCCAATGTTCATCACAGCACTGTTTATAATAGCCAGGACATGGAAACAACCTAGATGTCCATCAGCAGATGAATGGATACGAAAGCGGTGGTACATATACACAATGGAGTATTACTCAGCCGTTAAAAAGAATTCATTTGAATCAGTTCTGATGAGATGGATGAAACTGGAGCCAATTATACAGAGTGAAGTAAGCCAGAAAGAAAAACACCAATACAGTATACTAACACATATATATGGAATTTAGGAAGATGGCAATGACGACCCTGTATGCAAGACAGGAAAAAAGACACAGATGTGTATAACAGACTTTTGGACTCAGAGGGAGAGGGAGAGGGTGGGATGATTTGGGAGAATGGGAATTCTAACATGTATACTATCATGTAAGAATTGAATCGCCAGTCCATGTCTGACGTAGGGTGCAGCATGCTTGGGGCTGGTGCATGGGGATGACCCAGAGAGATGTTGTGGGGAGGGAGGTGGGAGGGGGGTTCATGTTTGGGAATGCATGTAAGAATTAAAGATTTTAAAATTAAAAAAAATTAAATTAAATTAAATAAAAAATAGTATTAAATATAAACTATTATTCCATTACACAGATGGGAAAACTAACATCTAGGAAAGCTAAGTTGCTTCCTCAATGTTATAAAGAATATCAATTTAAGAATTGAATGAAGAAAAGTATTGGAACTATATATATCCTTTCTATTACTATGCCAATGTTATCAGTAAAATAAAAGGGGTTTAGGATTTTTTAAAATCTTCTGGGGACAAAGTCTAGTTAAGCAGCATTGTGAGTTCATGTTAGTGCTTAGTAATTAAATTTAGAAAGCATATTTTATAGCATCATTGCCCAGAAAACTGCTTCATGAAGCATAATAGTCCCTGAAAGAGAATACAGAAAACATTGGTTCAGTTCTTAACTCTTTTTTTTTTTTTTTTGGCTCATAAAATAAACTCTGTCATTTAATAATGGCCTATGTATACCACATGGTGGCTATGCCTATCAAAACAAATCATGTGCTTGGAAACCTACTGAAAATTTTGAACCATTTATTTATATTTTTATATTAATTCTACTTTAAAGTTTTTTTTTTGTTGTTTTGGTAGTTCTTTTTAGCCTTTTGTTTGTTTCCTTTGAGTAGATGTTGTGAGGATAACAACTTAAGGCTCATTCTAATGCTGGAGCAATGATCATCTTTTCTAGTTGATACCAGGAGAGGCTTTAGAAATTTCATAACTCCACAAGAAAAAATTGGACATCTTTCATTTAGTTCCATTGTACATATAAATTAGCCCATTTCCTATGCTCGTCAGATATTAGTGATTATTATTATACTAATCAGAGGAGGAAGAAGAGAATAAGAAGCAGAGGATCTGATAATGCATAAGTACATTAGGCATTTAAATTCTGAAAACAGAGCTTTAGTATGTGAACTCGATCTCCCCAGGCATATGTGAGTAAAGAACACGAAGTTTAGAAGCAGGAGACTGTTTGTTAAAACACTCCCTGCAAATGTACAACATTGCTGGAATGTGTAGTAGTATTTGATGTAATGGACAGGAGATAAGTTGTGCTGACTAAGAAAGTGGAAAGAAATAATCAAATCATTTAACATATATATGAATAAATAAGTGGACAATGGAAAAGAGAAAAGAAGTTTCATTCTTTTTTCTATAGTATTATTAATTATCAAGAGAGTTGTTAGCAGCACTGAGGATTTTAAATATACAGAAAACCTGAAAGTGTTCCCTAACACAGGATGATGCATGTAAGAACATGGTAATGAATTTTTACAAGTATATAAGCTTTTGCTCTCATGGTAGACCAGTAATACTCTGATGTCACCCTTGGGTAGATCATACTTTCTCCTGTGGACTTAAAGAACAATGAATACAAATAGTTTCACTTCCACTCTCCGGGAGTGGTTTGTATCCTGCTACTTTAGTATATGGTCTAATGATGGCCTGGGAGAACAGAGTTTTACCACTAAATCACTTGGATGAGTTTTGCTTTCTAGCTGCCCCAAAATAAATATGACAAAGAGAGCCATTCTCCAAGTTACGCTTACATTGCACAGACTTTCTTGAATTAGCAACAAGCTGTAAATTACTTTTATCTATACTGACCTGGCAGAGAAGCAATGTTATTATATTTTATCAAATATATTATTTTTATTATTGTTATAAACCTTGCACATACCTAATCACATCCCTCGAGTCAACAGCTAAGTTGCTTCAGTTGTGTCCAGCTCTTTGTTACTCTATGGACTGTACCCTGCCAGACTCCTCTGTCCATGAGATTTTCCAGGCAAGAATACTAGAGTGGATTACCACGCCCTCTTTTATGGGATCTTCCTGATCCAGAAATCAAACCCAGTCTCTTAACATCTTCTATACTGGCAGGCAGGTTCTTTACAATTAGCATTACCTGGGAAGCCCTTGAGTCAACTAATTGTGTGCAAGACACTTGCTCTTATCAGGTTGACTAAGTATAACAATTTGTAGCATTACATTCTAGTTCCTGGTCATCTGTAATTCAATTTAGCATCACATTTTAAGAAAATCTCCTGAGGAAAAAATATTTTAATCAGTTCTATATATGTATATGTGTGTGTTTATAAAAATAAAAGTAAAGAAATATGTTATTATCAATATTATACATTCTGTATGACTAGAAAGGCTTGGACCCATGGTGATTTTTGAAAAACTTGCAATTCAAGGATAGTCAAAGGATTTTTTTCCCTCACATAGTCATCAATGGTGTTTTTAATGGATTGTAGTCAGTTAGCCTGATTTTACTGATTTTTTATTTAAAATTGATTTAGTAGAAGTGGAGACTTATAAAACAATTAAATCAATAAAATTTACTTTAAGGCCTGCCTTTGGAAATAAAGTATTTCTAAGCCTATATAGAAGTGCATTCATTTCAATTTGTCTTAGATGCTGCTAAGGAAAAATGCTTTACCTAAGACATCAGTTCCAAAATATTTCCTTCAGCCAACCATTTCATATTTGTAAACAGTAAAAAAAAAATTATATCACAAATTCTTTGAAGCTTAAATGAAACTATTTATATAAGACATGGGGCTTCCCAAGTGACGCAGTGGTAAGAAATCTGCCTACCAAAGCAGAAGACACAGGATACGCAGATTTTGATCCCTCAGTCAGGAATATCCCTTGGAGAAAGAAAGGCAACCAACTCCATATTCTTACCTGGAAAATCTCATCTACAGAGAAGCCTCGTGGGCTAAAGTCCATAGGATCACAAAAAGTTGGACATGACTGAGCAACTGAGCATGCACATAAGCATGATGGTGATGGTTAGTTAGTTAGTTCAGTCGCTCAGTCGTGTCCAACTCTTTGCGACCCCATGAATCGCAGCACGCCAGACCTCCCTGTCCATCACCAACTCCTGGAGTTCACTCAGACTCACGTCCATCGAGTCCGTGATGCCATCCAGCCATCTCATCCTCTGTCGTCCCCTTCTCCTCCTGCCCCCAATCCCTCCCAGCATCAGAGTCTTTTCCAATGAGTCAACTCTTTGCATGAGGTGGCCAAAGTACTGGAGCTTCGGCTTTAGCATCATTCCTTCCAAAGAAATCCCAGGGCTGATCTCCTTCAGAATGGACTGGTTGGATCTCCTTGCAGTCCAAGGGACTCTCAAAAGTCTTCTCCAACACCACAGTTCAAAACCATCAATTCTTCAGTACTCAGCCTTCTTCACAGTCCAACTCTCACATCTATACATGACCACTGGAAAAACCATAGCCTTGACTAGATGGACCTTAGTCGGCAAAGTAATGTCTCTGCTTTTGAATATGTTGTCTAGGTTGGTCATAACTTTTCTTCCAAGGAGTAAGCGTCTTTTAATTTCATGGTTGCAGTCACCATCTGCAGTGATTTTGGAGCCCAAAAAAATAGTCTGACACTGTTTCCACTGTTTCCCCATCTATTTCCCATGAAGTGATGGGACCGGATGCCAAGATCTTTGTTTTCTGAATGTTGAGCTTTAAGCCAACTTTTTCAATCTCCTCTTTCACTTTCATCAAGAGGCTTTTTAGTTCCTCTTCACTTTCTGCCATAAGGGTGGTGTCATCTACATATCTGAGGTTATTGATATTTCTCCCAGCAATCTTGATTCCAGCTTGTGTATCCAGCATTAAATGCCTACAAATGAATTATTACCATATGAAATATCAGAATATTAACTCGTAAGTGATTGAAGTGTCAGCTTATTTTTATAACTCTTTCACATTAGATTTTATGAAAGCGTTAAAGATGCTATAGGAATAAAATATTTTCTGACTCTAGCAGGACTCTTGGCTCTTTACCCTTCCTTCTCATCACTCTTGCTAAGCCCAGTTTGACCAACCAACTGATGCTAAAACCACAGTCTTGGTCTAGCAGACCCTCTCTAAGGACATCTGAGTTCTCTGCTCCTCTGGAAATCTGAACAATTAAAACTGAACTTTACCTGAGTTTCCCCATCTACTATAAAAGGGCTTTGGGCTTTCTGAACTATTATTTTGAACTCTCTTCACAATGTTTGTAAAGCTATGACAAACCAAGAGAGCATATTAAATAACAAAGACAGTTTTTAAGGAATCTCCACACTGTTCTCCATAGTGGCTGTACTAGTTTTCATTCCCACCAACAGTGTAAGAGGGTTCCCTTTTTCTCCATACCCTCTCCAGCATTTATTGCTTGACATTGAAACATGTATCATATCATATAAGAAATGAATTGCCAATGCAGGTTTGATGCAGGATATAGGATGCTTGGGGCTGGTGCACTGGGATGACCCAGAGGGATAGTACGGGGAGGGAGGTGGGAAGGGGGTTCAGGATGGGGAACACATGTACACTTGTGGTGGATTCATGTTGATGTATGGCAAAACCAATATAATATTGTAAAGTAATTAGCCTCCAATTAAAATAAATAAATTTAAAGTAAAAAAATTAAAAAATTGTATTAAAAAATAAAAAAGCAAAGACATTACTTTACGAACAAAGGTCTATAATAGTCAAAGCTATCATTTTTCCAGTAGTCGTGTATAGATATGAAATTTGGACCATAAAAAAGCTGAGTGTCAAAGAATTGATGTTTTTGAACTGTGGTGTTGGAGAAAACTCTTGAGAATTTTCTTCGGCAGCAAGGAGATCAAACCAGTCAATCCTAAAATAGGTCAGTGCTGAATATTCATTAGAAGGACTGATGCTGAAACTGAAGCTCCAGTACTCTGCCCACCTGATGAGAAGAACTGACTCATTCCCTGATGCTGGGAAATATGGAAGGCAGGAGGAGAATGGGTTGACAGAGGATGACCTGGTCGGATGACATCACCAACTCTGTGGACATGAGTTTAAGCAAGCTCCAGAAGTTGGTGATGGACAGGGAAGCCTGCTGCAGTCCATGGGGTCACAAAGAGTCAGACACGACTGAGCAACTGAACTCAGGCTGTAATATTTCTAATAAAGCCATCTGACTTCCACAGATGTTAACAAGTCCTCTTTTGCCACATTTCACAAGACAGCATTCTTCTAACTATCCAGAGATAATTTTTCTGGGATAACAGACTTGAGAAACTAAAGCAACACCAGAAAGACTCACAGCTCCCTTGTATTGCTGGCCAACCACATAACTCTGAAAAATGCAGTGAGCAAAAGTGCATCTATTACTTTAAATGTTAATAGGCTAACACTCCTTGACACCTCAGTCATTTATTAGCTGAATATAGAGACATCTTTCATATATAGAGACAAAGTTCTACACTCTGGATTAGTGGTTTTCAAATCTTGCATGCTATGTGTGTGCTAAGTCACTTCAGTCGTGTCCAACTCTTTATGACCCCATGGATTATAGCCTACCAGGCTTCTCTGTCTATGTGATTCTCCAAGCAATACTGGAGTGGGTAGTCATGCCCTCCTCCAGGGGATCTTCCCAACACAGCGTTCGAACCCAAGTCTCCCGTGTTGGAGTCATGTCTGATTCTTTGCAACCCTATGGACTGTACCCCAAAAGACTTCTCTGTCCATGGGATTCTCCAGGCAATAACAATGAAGTGGATTGTAATTCTCTCTTTCAGGGAATCTTCCTGACCCAGAGATTGAACCCAGGTCTCCTTCATTGCAGGCAGATTCTTTGTTACTAGTGCTACCTAGCAAATCCCAAACTACTTGCATTTGAATCCTAACATCAGGTTCTCTTTCTTAGGAAATTGATGCTGAACTTGCTAAGTCCCTGAAGTCAGGTCCGACTCTTTGAGACCCTATGGACTGTAGTCTGTCAGGTTCCCCTGTCCATGGATTCTCCAGGCAATAATACTGGAGTGGGTTGCCATTTCCTCCTACAGGCCATCTCCCCAACCCAAGGATCAAACCTGCTCCTCTTATGTCTCCTGCATTGTCAAGTGAGTTATTTACCACTAGTGCCACCTGGGAAGACCCTCTCAAATGTTAGCAAACAGCTAAATCAGCTGGAGGGTTTCTCAACATCCCCAGAGCTTGCAATTTAGTATTTCTGGGGTTGAACCTGAGAATTTACATTCATAACAAGTTCCCAAGGGCTGTTGATGCAGGGGACACACTCACAACCACTTCCCTCAAGTATATTTTACTCCAGAGGAATGCAATGAACTTGAAGATTTGGATTCATATACACACTATCACATGTAAAATAGATTGCTGTTGGAAACAGTCTGTGTAATGCAGGAAGCTCAGCTCAGTGCTATGTGGTGAAACAAATATGTGGGGGGATGGGGAGATTGGGAGGGAGGGCCGAGAGGGAGGGGGTATATGTATAGCTGATTCACTTTGCTGTAGAGCAGAAACTAACGCAACACTGTAATGCAACTATACCCTAATAAAAACATTAAAAAAAAAAAAAAAAGAAATTTAGAATTTTCCTTTTTTTTTTCCCTTAAGCACCTTATCAGGGTTATTACTGACAAATAAAAGACTGTACATATTTAACATAAACATCTTAATGAATTTGAAGATCAGTATACACCACTCTTTACCACAATCTATGCCACAAATGTTCATCACCTCCAAAAGTTTCTTCCCACCCTCTTTATTTCTGCTTCCTCCTTCATCTTCTCCCTCATTCTCCTCTTCTCCCCCTTTGCCTCCTCCTCTCTCTCCTTCTCTTTTTCTTTCCACTTAATAAAAGATCTACCATCATGGCAAGTTTGTATGTATACAATATAATGAAATGTGAAGTATAGGCAATATACTGTACAGTAGATCTCTAGGACTTATTCTTCTTGCATGACTTAAGTTTTTTAACCTTTTCGCTCTTTTTCAGGAATCTAACTTTAATGGAAAATTTGTATTATGTTCCTATTTTACACTGAGGCAATAGTTAAAGCTTAACGCTTATACAGGTGATCTGTGCCTCCAAAGAAGGATGAGGCATGAATATTTTGAGTAGATATTAATTGCTTGAGTTTAGTTACCTTATTGAAAAATAGTGAAGAGAATTTTAAAAAATTTTGATGATAATTGTTTTATGATGTGATTTTACATAGAAGCATCTTAAGTGTATGTATCAACTCATGTTTTTAGTTTAAAAGTCCATTACTTATTTTCAAAATCAAAATCAAATAAATGCTAGGCATCTGCAAAATAAAGCCATGTTATTTTCAGGGGGCAAACTAATGCTGATTTTACCATGTGCAAGTAAAATATGTTGAAGAAATTAGCTTTATAAATATAATCAAATGTCAAAATAAGTAAGTGGTATATCAGATGCAGACTCCTTTTCTTGATATTTAAATCACTTCTGGATCCTTTAAAATTTTTTTATAATATATATTTTGTGTATATGCTGTTTTAAATCACCTCTTGGAAAATGCATTTACATAATTTTATACGGAATATGCAGAAACAGCCATCATTAACTGAATGAGGCTAAGTTTCTCTCACCTCTCACCTCGTGAGTGTGTAGCTCCACATTCTTAGTGAAAAGTTAATCATGTATTTTGCATGAGCTTGAGAGACTGTTGCCCATTCCTCACACACCCTGCTTTTTTCTTAAAGATGAATAAATAGCCTTTATTCTCATGAACATTTTATAAGACAAACATCTTTGAGTACATTATTCAGTTCAGTTCTTTTGCCTTGTTATATACAATATGAATATTCTATTCCCTAATGGATTTCATTCCAAGCTTTCTTCCAGGGTATGCATGAGAGCCCCCAAACTATTCAACAGTGAAAATCAACATAATATTTCTTCTCAAAATATTATAATTGGAAAACTCTCCAAGACCTTATTATTTTACAGATTATATAAAAAAAGCGAGCTGCAGAAACTTTAAGTTATGCATTTGCTCAAACACACACAGCATGGTAATACTTATATCAGACCATAGTGCTCCTGCCTCAGGCTTTTTCCTGCTTCACTCCCCAGTCTATGATGGAACTAAATATTTTTCCCTAAGAAAATACATCCAGTAGTTCTGTTGGTTGGTAACAAACAAAAACAGCAACAAAACATCAGCATTTTTTCCACCCTATCCTGTAGAACATACTAACACATACGATGATGATGTTAATAACGTACAAATTGTCACCACGCAGGGAAATTGTAAACATTTAAAAGTTAGAATAGACCAAGCACAGTACGATTTAAACTCCAAAGAAAAATCTTTGTTCTATATTACAAACATATTTAAAATAAATTGTTATTATTTTATGAGTTGATTCAAATAAAACATTTCTATGAATCAGCTTCCACTTTTTCATGTGACACATTATTTATTAAGTAAAGATGAAGTTCCTTGTCTCTCAATTCATTTTCATGTCTGTCTTACACAATATTTCCTATTAATATTACTTCATATGAGAATAAAGTAAATGTACTTTTCTATACCCCATAAAGTCTGAAGGTAAAATCAGTACCAAGTCTGCCTATTGCAGAGTCAGCTTGCTGTTTTCCTTATTGTTATAATTATTATTTAATACAAGTGTTTCCAAGATGGGCTTCCAAATTTGGAGAGCTGACTAGAGGAATTTATCTTTAAAATGCAGGGTACATTAACAACTTCTTGGGCTTCCTTGGTGGCTCAAACAGTAAAGAATCTGCCGGCAATGCAGGAGACCTGGGTTTGATCCCTGGATCAGGAAGATCCCCTGGAGAATCCCATGGACAGAGAAGCCTGGCAGGCTGCAGTCCATGACGTTGCAAAAAATCGGACACAACTGAGCAACTAACACTTTCACTCCATCCTATCAAGATGCAATCTTTAAGGGGTTAACTGAACATGATTAATATTTGAAAAGCAAATTTATGTATAAAATATTTTTTATAGATTATGTGTTTTCTCTAGGAGTTCAAATACTTTTTATGTGGGTGTATACTAAGTTGCTTCAGTTGTGTTCAACTTTCTACAACCCCATGGACTGTAGCTTGCCACGCTCCTCTGTGGGACTCTCCAAGCAAGAATACTTGAGTAGGTTGCCATGCCCTCCTCCAGGGGATCTTCCCAAACCAGGTACCAAAACCCTGTCTCTTACATCTCCTGCATTGGCACACAGGTTCTTTACCAATAGCGCCACTTGGGAAGCCCACTCTTTATGTGATTGTGTATAAATCTAAACTCATTAAGATACCTCAATAGCAATGCCTCTTTTGAATGACAGAATTGGTGATTGAAGTCTGTTTGTCTTCAGTAAAAAGATTCACGGCGTGGGCTTTCAACGTGGGTCAGTGGTAGAGAATCTACCTGCCACTGCAGGACACACAGGTTTGATCCCTCATCCGGGAAGATCTCACAAGCCACAGAGCAACTAAACCCATGCACCACAACTATGGAACCTGTGCTGTAAAACCCAGGAACCACAACTACTGAACCTACAAGCCGCATGCCGCAACTACTGAAGTCTGTGTGCCCTAGGGCCTATGCTCTGCAATAAGAGAAGCCACCAGAGTGAGAAGCCCACACATCAAAACTGAGAGTAGACTTCACTCACCACACGCACAGCAGTGCAGACCTAGCGCAGCCAAAACTAAATAAACTAATCATACTACAAAAGAATCGCTGCAGTGCGCCTCGGCTGTGTGTTATATTATGGAAATAAGTGAAAACCACCCAAATGAGAACAAGCAAAGGCTATTTGTTCAGAGTTTGCTATAGTAAGAAGGTAGCCACTGTTATTTGCATTTGGCAGAGATAGACAGCAGGAAGCTAATGGGAAAGTTTCATTGTGGAAACTTCAGTTTCACAGACTTCAGGTGTGCTCTGACTGGAGGCTGTTAGCACGGGGAAATGGAGGTGGGTAAGGGGTAGACGAAAATGGATTCTATTCTGTTCCTGGTAACATTCTCTTGCTGTTTGAGATATAGATGTATTCCTGAAGATCATTTTTTTTCTCATTTAAAAATTCTTCATTGAACAATGACTAGTTGCATGTTCATTTCTGTTACTCTGTTAGTTTAACTAGATCTCAGTGATGAAATATTTTCTTATAAATCAACTTTACTTTTCATAGCATAGGTTGGCTTGTGAGTTTTCACAACTAGCCCTTATATAGGATATCAAGCCCTTTTAGCAATCTGACTTGGGCTAGACTCTCAATTCTAACTCCCTCTTTGGTGCTGGTAGAAGACAATGTCTCTTTTCTTGTGCAGCCATGAAGTCCTGTTCTTCAGGCTTTAGGGATTATATTTGGCTGTATCTTTCTGACTCTTGACAACTGGATATGTGTTAAGTGGATTTATTGTTTGGCCTATATATATATTTTTCTCCATCTTTATTGACTATTGGTTGTTTCTCTTTGTGTTTAATTTATTTGTCATAGTTGTAATTCAGCCACTAACTCATGTCTGACTCTTTGTGACCCCATGGACTGTAGCTTACCAGGCTTCCTTGTCCTTCACTATCTCCTAGAGTTTGCTCAAGCTCATGTTCGTTGAGTCAGTTATACCTTCCAACCATCTCATCCTCTGTTACCCACTTCTCCCCCTGCCCTCAGTCTTTCTTGCATCAGGGTCTTTTCCCACAAGTAGATTCTTTGAACCAGGTGGTCAAAGTATTGAAGCTCCAAATTCAGCATCAGTCCTTCCACTGAATATGCAGCATTGATTTTCTTTAGGAATGTGTGTGTAATTCACTCTGTTACTGCTACAGATATGTCCACGTCAATCTGTGACTAATTCCATTTAAATATTTTTACCTAAACCCCAGATCCCATTCTGCACAATGTTTAAACCGAATTCAGTTCTGAAAGTCATGCTATATTCCCCTTCTTCTGATTTGCAATTTGGTTTATATTTGTGAAAAAAAGTGAAGTTGCTCAGTCATGTCTGACTCTGTGAGCCTATGGACTATAGCTTACTAAGCTCCTCAATCCATGGAATTTTCCAGGCAATAGTACCAGAGGGGATTGCCATTTCCTTCTCCAGGGGATCTTCTCGACCCGGGGATCAAGCCCAGGTCTCCCACGTTGCAGGCAGATGCTTTACTGTCTGAGCCACCAGGGAAGCCCTTTGGTTCATACTGTGTTTATATTAACTTACTATTTATTATTAAATATAGGGCCAGTCCTGACCAAGGATTTGGGCCTTTTTTTTCATACTGTAAGTTTCTGCTGGGAATTAGCAGAAATTGGCATTGTGTAGGTAATGTGTAGGAAATGTCTTTTGACATTTCCAAAAGACTGTGGGATAGAATATGGGACTATGGGACAATAAAACATCACCAGAAATGATGCATTTTATTCTTGATGGGCTAAATAAAATATTCTTTGGAATCCCCCATTTATCTTTTCCATTTTTTTTTTACTCACTGGATGTAAAGATTTGTTATGATTCAGATAAAAGTAGATTCATAACACAGAAGAAACTGAGTTCCTGAATATCCACATGGAATAGATAATAGATAGTTTCTACTCCGGGTCAGAAACTCTTCTAAGAAACTGTGTGTGAGAGAGATATTTTTATATTAAATAAGTAAGAATCCAAGCCTTATATTGTAGATTTTTATACAACTTTAAATATTTCAAGTTATTTGATTTTGTGATGACACTTTCAAATTTTTAGGTCTCATGGGATTTGTAAAATAAATAGGGATTTTCACATTTCATACTATTGGTTACTGAATTCATTCTTCTATGTCTATTTTCCTGATTCTTCATTTCTTGTACTTTTGTTACTATTGATTGTTTTCCACCACTGAATCTTTTTCTTACATAGAAGTGTGACTGAAAGCTCAGCCTTGGCTTTTAGATCATTCTGTTCTTCATGAGAGTAACTGCCATCAGAGACATTGCTTCTGAAATTACTGCTGAACTTTTATTTCAAAATTTAAATTTTTAACTTTTCAATGAGATATTATTTTCAACTGTATAATGCACTACAAATCTAATTTGAATGCTAGAAATATGCACAGTTGGAAAACTGTCTTAAAACCAACATTCTATATTTACCCTCAAAATCACTTTGCCTTAGAAATCCCCAATTCTTTCAGGAATGCCATAACTATTACAATAACTCATGCTAACAGTATCTAATCTAGCATTTGCAAATATTCAATTAGAATTTCAAAATATTAATTCCATCATAATACTATGGTTTCAATCTGTGATTCAATCTCCATTATCACTGAAGTATTTAAAACAAATTCCAAATTCAGTATGTACAAGATGACTTCACACTTTGTCCATAATCATTATTCTTTCATTCTGTCTTCTGTTAATATGAACTGAATGATGGTACAAACCATTTCCAAGTTGGTAACCTAGAAGTCACTTAGAACACTATATCTCATTAATATATAAAATCCAGGCAATCAGTAGAGCTCAATATTCTATATTTTAGTCTTTTGAACCTATCCACTTGATTCCATCTCCAGCTGTGCAACAGAGTCTATTACTATATTCATCATGCTGTATCGTAGTGTTTATCTAATGTGTGTGCTCCATGTAAGTTCTTTCAGGGTAGAGGCTGCAACTATTATCAAAACCATTCTACCACCAGAACTTATCACATTGTCTCAAGTACAACAGATCAGTTAACTCTTTGTTAAATTAATAAATAAATATATTTTCACTAGGGGTACTCTTTTTAAGGGCCATCTTTGTTTTGAAAGAGTATAATAGGTCGTACAAGTCTACAAATATCTATTAATAGGTCTACAAATATCCATTAACTCATTCTGGGAAAGCCATATTGGTCAGGTAATTTGTCAATGAAATGGTTATGAGAACTATGATCACAGACAGACGTTGTAAGAGGAGCAGAGTTGTGTGTAGAGCTACGTTCTTTTCTCTTTACCTCCCTGTTGCCCATGTTTCAGATAAAAGCTGCTTTACCAGATTGGAAGTAGGAAGAAAAAAGAAATTGGGACAAATCTGTGATAAAAATGAACCATGAGAGAAAGAAGTTGTCAAAAGCCTTTGTTATTTATGAGATTGTTTGTATCCTCATCATGGCTATTCTAAGCTAACGGAGACAGTAGCTAATATGTTATGTATCAATATATCTTTTCAGTTTGAACTTATCCTATTCCCATTCTAGTTTAATCTCTCTGCCTCTCTCTCTCTATGCATACATACATGCACACACACACAAAGTTAAATGACTTCTATTATAACTTATACACCAGATCAGAATATTATGTAACAGTATAAAATACAATCCATAGCATAACCTATAATGACATTGATGTACAATTATTAAAATGTAAGAAATATTTATATATTTGCACATTATATATATTATCTACATACATGATATCAATGTAACTTTGTCACCAATAAGAATGATAAATATTGCTTTTATATTACATACAAGTATTAAAACATGAAAATTATAGTAGTTATTAGACCTGCCATAAAATCTTACTATTTCATAAAGAGTATTATGACTAAGGATTTTACCTATGCTACTATTTTAAAAGAAAATGCTACTTCTCAGTTAGAGCTCAGTAAAACCAAGGAAAATTATTTTCACCCAAGTTTGAAGGAACTCTGAGTTCTATCACACCCAAGGAGGTCTGTGGCCTAAATATAGAGGACTTCTGATATAATAAAAATTACACTAATAAGGAAAACACAATGTACAGGCTATAATCATAACTCTGAGGTTCATTATTAGAACAGGAATCTTAAAAAAGACTGGTTGTGGTTTATCTTTCTTTGTAATTATACATAAATTAGAAAATATCCATTTTTAAAAATAATGTTAAAGAGAGTAAGAATAAACTACCTTAAAACTATTAAAATGATTTTCAGAACTTTTGAAATACTGCCAAATTAAGATGATAAAGTAGGTCTAATATTTCAAGTTAAAGAAAAAAAATTAAAAAGAAAATAAAGAATGAACATAATATTAATTTTTAAAAGTTGGCATATGGTCCTGAGACAGATTCAGTGCTGAACTCCTGTCTATTTCATAGCAGTATATTATTCATCAGCTCATGAAAGCACTAAGCCTTGCCATGGTTCTATCACATCTAATATATTAAGAATATTGAACTGAGTCTGTATTCAGCTTGGGAGCACTTCTAGTTTGAAGTGGCAACTGATATCTTAGTTGGATCTGAAGAGTCATTAGGGAAAATATTGAAACTATTCAGAATTTTTCATTTTTATTTTCTAGTTTGAATGTCATGCAACATATGATAGCATCATTACAAACTTCATCACTTTTTACATACCTATAATGAAGAAAACATATTAACAATTAAAGTGTGGCACCATATTTTTTCTTTATTTTCCAGGCCACCATTGGTGTAAATTGCACTGATACAAAAGATCTTACAATTTCCTCTGCTCTCAGTTGCATTTCATTTCATGAGCCAAGCAATCCTTTTGCAACCAGCTTCATTTATATGCTTGTATTTTCCATTCTTTGGTTCCACAAAACACTCAACTTATACTTTACAAGGAATTAAGAAATTGCAGACTTTCCTCCAACCATAAATATTTGTTGCAATAATGTCAGATTTGTATCACTATCTTTGCTTCCAACACAGTGAGTTTTTATTCTAGTTTGCTGCCGCTGCTGTTGCTGCTGCTAAGTCACTTCAGTCGTGTCCGACTCTGTGCAGTCCCATAGACGGCAGCCCATTAGGTTCCCCCGTCCCTGGGATTCTGCAGGCAAGAACACAGGAGTGGGTTGCCATTTCCTTCTCCAATGCATGAAAGTGAAGAGTGAAAGTGAAGTCGCTCAGTCGTGTCCAACTCTGAGCGACCCCATGGACTGCAGCCCACCAGGCTCCTCAGTCCATGGGATTTTCCAGGCAAGAGTGCTGGAGTGGGGTGCCATTGCATTCTCCGAGTTTCCTGCAAAGAGAGATATAAAAGTCACATTTAGTTTTGTTTTCAAACCATATTATGATCTTTTTGAAAAAATTTCAGTTCAGTTCATTCACTCAGTCGTATCTGACTCTTTGGGACCCCAAGAATCTCAGACAGCAAGGCCTCCCTGTCCATCACCATCTCCCAGAGTTCACTCCGACTCACGTCCATTGAGTCAGTGATGCCATCCAGTCATCTCATCCTCGGTCGTCCCCTTCTCCTCCTGCCCCCAATCCCTCCCAGCATCAGAGTCTTTTCCAATGAGTCAACTCTTCCCATGAGGTGGCCAAAGTACTGGAGTTTCAGCTTTAGCATCATTCCTTCCAAAGAAATCCTAGGGTTGATCTCCTTCAGAATGGACTGGTTGGATCTCCTTGCAGTCCAAGGGACTCTCAAGAGTCTTCTCCAACACCACAGTTCAAAACCATCAATTCTTCGGTGTTCAGCCTTCTTCACAGTCCTAACTCTCACATCCATACATGACCACAGGAAAAACCATAGCCTTGACTAGATGGACCTTAGTCGGCAAAGTAATGTCTCTGCTTTTGAATATTCTATCTGGGTTGGTCATAACTTTTCTTCCAAGGAGTAAGTGTCTTAATTTCATGGCTGCAGTCACTATCTGCAGTGATTTTGGAGCCCCCCAAACATAAAGTCTGACAGTGATTCCACTGTTTCCCCATCTATTTCCCATGAAGTGATGGGACCGGATGCCATGATCTTCGTTTTCTGAATGTTGAGCTTGAAGCCAACTTTTTCAATCTCCTCTTTCACTTTCATCAAGAGGCTTTTTAGTTCCTCTTCACTTTCTGCCATAAGGGTGGTGTCATCTACATATCTGAGGTTATTGATATTTTTCCCGGCAATCTTGATTCCAGCTTGTGTTTCTTTTTTTCCAGTCCAGTGTTTCTCATGATGTACTCTGCATACAAGTTAAACAAGCAGGGTGACAATATACAGCCTTGACATACTCCTTTTCCTATTTGGAACCAGTCTGTTGTTCCATGTCCAGTTCTAACTGTTGCTTCCTGACCAGCATACACCTGACTCAAGAGGCAGGTCAGGTGGTCTGGTATTCCCATCTCTTTCAGAATTTTCCACAGTTTATTGTGATCCACACAGTCAAAGGCTTTGGCATAGTCAATAAAGCAGAAGTAGATGTTTTTCTGGAACTCTCTTGCTTGTTCCATGATCCAGCGGATGTTGGCAATTTGATCTCTGGTTCCTCTGCCTTTACTAAAACCAGCTTGAACATCTGGAAGTTCACGGTTCACGTATTGCTGAAGCCTGGCTTGCAGAATTTTGAGCATTACTTTACTAGCATGTGAGATGAGTGCAATTGTGCAGTAGTTTGAGCACTCTTTTGCATTGCCTTTCTTTGGCATTGGAATGAAAACTGATCTTTTCCAGTCCTGTGGCCACTGCTGAGTTTTCCAAATTTGTTGGCATATTGAGTGCAGCACTTTCACAGCATCATCTTTCAGGATTTGAAACAGCTCCCTGGAATTCCATCACCTCCACTAGCTTTGTTCATAGTGATGCTTTCTAAGGCTCACTTGACTTCACATTCCAAGATGTCTGGCTCTAGATTAGTGAGCACATCATCATGATTATCTGGGACATGAAGATCTTTTTTGTACAGTTCTTCCGTGTATTCTTGCCACCTCTTATTAATATCTTCTGCTTCTGTTAAGTCCATACCATTTCTGTCCTTTATCGAGCCCATCTTTGCATGAAATGTTCCCTTGGTATCTCTAATTTTCTTGAAGAGATCGCTAGTCTTTCCCATTCTGTTGTTTTCCTATATTTCTTTGCATTGATCACTGAAGAAGGCTTTCTTATCTCTGCTTGCTATTCTTTGGAACTCTGCGTTCAGATGCTTATATCTTACCTTTTCTCCTTTGCTTTTTGCTTGTCTTCTTTCCCAGCTATCTGCAAGGCCTCCCCAGACAGCCATTTTGCTTTTTTGCATTTCTTTTCCATGGGGATGATCTTGATCCCTGTCTCCTGTACAATGTCATGAACCTCATTCCATAGTTCATCAGGAATTCTATCTATCAGATATAGGCCCTTAAATATATTTCTCACTTCCACTGTATAATCATAAAGGATTTGTTTTAGGTCATACCTGAATGGTCTAGCTGTTTTCCCTACTTTCTTCAATTTGGGTCTGAATTTGGTAATAAGGAGTTCATGATCTGAGCCACAGTCAGCTCCTGGTCTTGTTTTTGTTGACTGTATAGAGATTCTCCATCTTTGGCTGCAAAAAATATAATCAGTCTAATTTTGGTGTTGACCATCTGGTGATGTCCATGTGTAGAGTCTTCTCTTGTGTTGTTGGAAGAGGGTGTTTGCTATGACCAGTGCATTTTCTTGGCAAAACTCTTTTAGTCTTTGCCCTGCTTCATTCCACATTCCAAGGCCAAATTTGCCTGTTACTCCAGGTGTTTCTTGACTTCCTACGTTTGCATACCAGTCCCCTATAATGAAAAGGACATCTTTTTTGGGTGTTAGTTCTAAAAGGTCTTGTAGGTCTTCATAAAACCATTCAACTTCAGTTTCTTCAGCATTACTGATTGGGGCATAGACTTGGATAACTGTGGTGTTGAATGGTTTGCCTTGGAGAAGAACAGAGATCATTCTGTCATTTTTGAGATTGCATCCAAGTACTGCATTTCGGACTCTTTTGTTGACCATGATGGCTACTCCATTTCTTCTAAATGAAAGCATTTAGAGGTAATTAATTCCACACACATATGGTGTCAATAATGTGAATGAATTAACTGTAAAGACAACTACTTGAACAGCTATGACCCATTTGCATACAATCAGGAAATGTCATCTTTGTCGTGATTGTTTTATGCCTGACAGCAATGAAATGATGGAATAAATTCAAAGCCATGATGTCTCAGCAGGTAAAGAGCCTGTTGGCAACCCTTCCCTGGGTCAGGAAGATCCCCTAGAGAAGGGAATGGCAACCCACTCCAGTGTCTTTCCCAGAGAATTCCATGGACAGAGGAGCCTGGCAGGCTACAGATCAATGGAGGCCACAAAGAGTCAGACACAACTGAGCAACTAACACTTCCCCTGACTTAATTTGTCTTCATTATTTATAAATTATATGACCTGTGCTTGTTAAAGAGTTCAAGTTCCATGAAAATTAAGCTCCTGAAGAATCTGAGAGTCTACTTTTAAAAGAGAAACAAAATATCCTTCTGAGACTGTGACAAACAGAAAGCTAGGATACTATTTTTAATATTTTGCTTGTTAGATCTAAGTTGAAACACAAATACCCGAAAAGGAAAAAAAAAAAAAAAGATATATCAGTTTTTAGTACATATCTATTATCCTTTGACAGTTAACATATTTTGGAATAGGAAATTTAAGAAAAAAAATCTGATGCAAAAGGCCAAAATTATTCCTCTGGCCATTCAGATAGCATTCTAAAGTTATCATTTCAAAAGCATATCCAGTTTGTATAGTTTTTGCTGATTATTTAATTAGTTAAAGAAGAAAAGTTTGAATGAATAATCCTTAAATGCAGCAAGAGAGTTAATAATTGTCTATTTAAAAGCCTAACAAGAAAATAAATACATTTTGTGGTTTAAAATAAAGGATGTGCATACACACGGAGGAAACCAGAATTGAAAGAGACACGTGTACCCCAATGTTCATTGCAGCACTGTTTATAATAGCCAGGACATGGAAGCAACCTAGATGTCCATCAGCAGATGATTGCATAAGAAAGCTGTGGTACATATACACAATGGAATATTACTCAGTCATTAAAAAGAATACATTTGAATCAGTTCTAATGAGGTGGATGAAACTGGAGCCTATTATACAGAGTGAAGTAAGCCAGAAAGAAAAACACCAATACAGTATACTAACACATATATATGGAATTTAGAAAGATGGTAATGATAACCCTGTATGCGAGACAGCAAAAGAGACACAGATGTATAGAAGAGTCTTTTGGACTCTGTGGGAGAGGGAGAGGGTGGGATGATTTGGGAGAATGGCATTGAAACATGTATAATATCATATATGAAACGAGTCGCCAGCCCAGGTTCAATGCATGATACAGGATGCTTGGGGCTGGTGCACTGGGATGACCCAGAAGGATGGTATGGGGAGGGAGGAGGGAGGGGGGTTCAGGATGGGGAACACGTGTATACCTGTGGCAGATACATGTTTATGTATGGCAAAACCAATACAATATTGTAAAGTAATTAACCTCCAATTAAAATAAATACATTTATTAAAAAAAATAAAATAGAGGATGTGTGTTCTATACTCTAATTAAGCAGCAATTCTTCATCTTTACTCCTTTCGAATTTGTGAGTTGTTTACATTCTCCAAATTCTCTAGAAACAGGAGAGTTTAGAGCTCAGTAGGGCTTCCCTGGTGGTTCAGATAGTAAAGAATCTGCCTGCAATGAGGGAGACCTGGATTTGATCCTTGGGTTGGGAAGATACCCTGGAAGAGGGCATGACAACCCACTCCAATATTCTTGCCTGGAGAATCCCCATGGACAGAGGAGCCTGGGTGGGCTAAAGTCCGTAGGGTCTCAAAGAGTCAGACACAACAGAGAGGCTAACCATGCACAGGGGGAAGAATGGAGGAAAGAATTTCTACCAGAAGGGAAAATGGAGCTTTTAAGGCACAAATAGTAGCTCTGTAATAGACCTTGACAAATACCACCAAATGTTTACTCATTTCACTGTTGATGATGAATACATTTTATTTTATTTCTTCTTCTTATAAACAATCATCTGTGGGTAGTTGTGGGTTTTTATTTTGTTTTTGTATTATTTCTGAACGTAAAGTAGCTATGTCAATGAAAGTAAGGGTTTGTGTATGATTTTCAAGTGTTTTATGAATAGTATCAAATTTATTTTCACAAATGATGAAATATTTTTTCATTTCCAAAGTGTCTTCTCATAGGTTTTGCTATTTTTATAGCAGCAGCATTTACAATAGTCAAGACATAAAAGCAATCTCAGTGCATGTCAACAGATAATTGGCATAAGATAGTTTTATATATATACATATATGTGTATATATATATATACATACACATATATGTAATGAAATATTTCTCAGTCATAAAAGAATGAAATTCTATTTGCAGCAACATGAAGTAACCTAGAAAATATCATGCTTAGTGAAGAAAATCAGAAAGAGAAAAACAAATACTGTATGATAGCACTTGTATGTAGAATCCCCCAAAAAATATGCAAATGAATCTATCTACATACAAAAGTGGAACAGACACACAGACATAGAAAACAATGATTATGGAAGGGGAAGCAGGAGGGATGAATTAGGAGTATAGGATTAACAGATAAAAATTACTGCACATAAAATAAAGCAACAAGGATTTAATAAATAGCATAAGAAATTATACTCAGTTACACTCAAGAGGTTATTATAATAACTTATAATGGAATGCAATCTGAAAAAAATATCTGAACTACCAGGCCATACACTTGAAACTAAAACAATATAATAAATAAATTATAGCACATATAAAAAGATAAAAAAGAAGCAAAACCACAAAATGAATATAAATGGAAAAAGTGACTAAAAGTAACAATTCTAAATTGATTAGAAAGGACACTTAAATATAGAACTTAAAATTGAGTTTTAAGTTCTCAAACTCAATTTTTAAAAATTGAGTTCTTAAACTCAATTTTTTAAAAATCTACAAAATAAATCAGCAAAAATTTTTAAACACTAGTACTATATATTTAGTTATCCAAAATAGTAATATTATTAGAACTACAATAATAGGTACAAAAAAAGTAAAATAATTACAAAGATACACCTTTTTCAGTTACATGCTGATAATTTTGAACACCTGGAAAAGTTGACTAAAATTTCTTAAGAAAAGTTTAAAAAGTAACAATACTAACTGATTCAGGATTACTGCATAGATGTGAAAGTGGCTCAGTCCTGTCCGACTCTTTGTGACTCCCATGGAATTCTCTAGGCCAGAATACTGGAGTTGGTAGCCTTTTCCCTTCTCCATGGGGTCTTCCTAAGCCAGGAATTGAACCCAGGTCTCTCACATTGCAGGTGAATTATTTACCAGCTGAGCCGCAAGAGAAGCCCAAGAATACTGGAATGGATAACTATCCCTTTTCCAGCAGATATCCCCCACCCAGGAATCTAGTCAATCCAACCTGGGTCTCCTGCATTGCAGGTGGATTCTTTACCAGCTGAGCCATCAGGGAAGCCCTATGTTTACAAAAGCAATGAGTTCCATACAGCTCTTATGCAGCATTTCCTGGACTCAGGTCCAGATTTTCGATACAAGGCTATAGCATGAAAAAGTGTTGGTTAAAAAAAGAAAGAAAGGAAAAGTAGAACTCATAAAGCTTATAAAATTAGCCAAAATTTTCCAAAGATGATAGTTTTTTTTAGCCTGTGCTTTATTTAATTGTAAATAATATTTTAAAATTTATATTACAAGATGGGAGAAACATTCCATTCCATTTCTATTTTTATTTTACAAATAAAGATCCTTAATGCATACGGCAATTTTCTCAGGGCCACAGAGTTATAAATGATTGATTTATGTTTCGAATCATGTTGTCTGACTCCAATACAGCAGGTAAATAAGGTAAAATAAAACCAAAAGGCGCAATCGCAACTCATCTATGCAAGACAGTTTCAGAAGTGAAAAGGAGATACTGAGCTGCACCTCAAAATATCTATCATCATTTAAATCCATATTTTTATTAAAATGAAATTACTCATGCTCAAATAGTCACTTGATAAAAATATTTGAGAAGAGGAAGTTCATTCTCCCAAGCAATAGATGTTAATCAAGAGAATGATTTTGTCATGTTCATTAAGCTCCTTTAGGATTTTACAGTTTAGGAAAGATATTAGGAAACTACCATTGGTGTAACCTGAAGTTTGCACAGCTTTTCTCTCTCAAGAAATGTGTTCATGAATGTGTATGAAATAATTGCATTTACTAACAATTACTGAAAAAAGAGAAGAAATTTTTAACAAATAAAGGTAATCTCTTTATTTGCTCTATAATTCAATTTTATTCTATGCCCATGGAACAAGGTTGATTGCTCTTGTATTAGACTTCTCTTACAGTTCTGATATGTTATTAAGTATTTATAAACTTGAAAGATATCAACTAGGATTGCTTACCTTGCTTTAGGCTGGCATAATTAATGCCTACATTTGTTTCCATGTAAAATGTATTTATTAAACACTATTGGATGATGCTCGTTTAACCTATGTGTTTTAAAATTGTGCCATATATGACTTAATTAAATAGGAGTTCAAGAAGTCAGCCGTTTTATTATCTCAAAGGGAAACCTGTACAATATAATTTACAAGTGCAAAGATGAGGGCAAATAGTGGAGTGCTTTAGGCCTGGAGACACTCATAATGCTGAAAATAAAATAACCTCAAGTTTGAAGTTATCTAAAAGATTTTCTTCTTTAATGACTCAACTGATTATCATGTACTTGCAAGATAGTTTGCCTAACAGGCATTCAGGCTACCCTAATATACAACCAGTAAAAGAAAACTGTTTTTTAATGATGCTATGGAATCTTCAGAAAGCTCTCATTTTCCTTGTTTTGAGCTGTATTTTTCTCCTAAAAAAGGGTTAAATTGTTGCCATGTCTATCCCTTTGTGCATGCATGCTAGGTTGCTTCAGTCATGTCCAACTCTTTGCGACCCTATGGACAGGCTCCTCTGTCCATAGATCATATAAAATAATTTACCCTTTTGTTTTTAAATAAATACTGCTATCACAAGCTCCTAAATCTTGGTTTCCTGTCTATAACTCAGAGAGTCTTTAGTTGTTCCTAATATAGCAAATAAATTTATATTAAAAACACTATAGGCTTTTTTTTTTTTTTTTTGTAGTATTAGTCTTCTAAAATAAGTGAATTTTACCCAGTCGATCATATTATTTTCAGTAGGGCCAAAGTACCACAACTTATTTGTCATATCTCTCAAAAACCTACAGACACTAGCCACCTTTCCCATTTGTTTTAAGCTTTTCTCTTACGCTCCCCTGGTGGCTCAGAGGGCAAAGCATCTGCCTGCAATGAAGGAGACCTGGGTTCAATCCCTGGGTGAGGAAGATCCCCTGGAGAAGGAAATAGCAACCCACTCCAGTATTCTTGCCTGGAGAATTCTATGGACAGAGGAGCCTGGTGGGCTATAGTCCACAGGGTCTCAAAGAGTCAGACACAACTGAGCAACTTCACTTCACTTCTTCCTATGATCTTTCAAATAAATCATTGGCATTAAAGGGCATGAGGAATTTCTTTTTAAAACAGGACATATTTTAAAGTTTTCAATGTCAACAGCATCTCCAATTTCTGGTAATTTATAAAAATAAATTCTGGGACCTGCTCCAATATATAACCTATGAAAACAGCATTACTAATCACTGATTTGACAGGTTAAAGGACTGGAATTTCTTTACAACCAAAGGACATGATGCCTAAGTTATTACACTTGAGAAATAGCATTGATGCTTGTATGTTTCATGTGTCATGCAAAAGGTAAGAGTGGAAAAAAGGTGAGAAAGCTAGCAGGGAAATACAATTCTGATGACCTGTGGGGACTTGGAAAGCAAATGCTAGCATCGAAAGGTTTTAAACATTTCTTTCTGATTTGCAGATCATCAGGTTTTCAAGATGAGGAAAAACAATTTTCTTAAATGGGGTTTTTCTTCAAACCAATATTTGTTCATGTTAAATACATCTATAAAGTTTGGCAATGTAAAGCCACAGTAACTTTCCCCAGATTGAACTGGCCATTCAGTATTTCTCTTCAGCTTATTCATATGCTTTAATGCATTTCCCTTATTAAATATTGCTTTTAAATTTCACTTTACAAAGTTATTTCTACATATGCTTGAGTGACGCCAGTTGTATGGCTTTGTTTAAACCACTCTCCTCTTTGTAGACACAGCCAGAACATAATTATAACCTATTAAGACTTCATATTTAACATGTGTCAACCATTGGTAAACAGCGAGCCTGGAGTGAGCCAGTGGGATGCTGACTTTTCATAAGAGACTCTCCTTCAGAAGTAAAATATATGAATTTTGTTAGGAAGCACTGCTAGAACAAAGTCTGCCCATTTGGAGGCAATGCTAATTTTTTCTTAAATTTTAAAATAAAAGAGCAAAATGGTGGTATAGGAATTTCTAGTGTCCATCCCCTCCCGGAAACATCAATTTGAGTAATTAATCCTTTACAAGGTCTAAGGACTTTAGGTGAAGAGTTATAGCCCCTGAGTGAAGCATAAAAAAAAAAAAAAAAAAGAAGAAGAAGAAGATGCACTGAGGAGGGTAGGAAAGATAGAGTCATACTGTGTCTGTCACTCCTCGCCCAAACCCAGGCAGCCTAGCCCTGAGACACTTGTCTGGTGGGAGGACAGTGAAGTGAGCACCCTCCTTCACCCCAGACCCTGACACTAAGCCTCCTCTCCAAGTAATGAGTGGTTCCTAGAGGGCTCCCGTGAGCAATAGTCCCCACCACCCTCAGGTGCCTGCCAGCTTGCATAACCCCAGATGGCTCCTGTGACATTAGGTTCCTGGTGCACTCCAATAAACCCAGTTCCAGTGGCCCCAGACTTTTAGCTCATCCCAATACTAGCTATCTCTCATGGCTCCAGGTGACAACTGTGGCCCCACAGTCTTAGCACTTTGCAGGAAGCCAGATCTCCAGCTAGCCAAAGGCAGATTACCCCAGAACCAGACTTTTCATGCGTTTTAGCACCAGGGTGACTCCTGCTGGTGGAAGCCCCTGGCACATTAAAATACAAGGGCACCCCCTGCCACCTCAGCCTCCTGCTTGGACCCCATGGTTTCACCCCAGTGCCAGATCTAATCATGAATCTGGTCCCTGAGCCCCCAGTTTACACGCTGACTCCTATGGCCCAGGTGCCAGGTCACCCTCATGGTCCCAGCTTTGAGGCTGAATTCAGGAAAGCCAGGCAGCAGCCTTCCCTAATGCTAGGTTGGCCTTCACAGACCCAAACACGAGGTCCACCCAAGTTATTCATTTTATAACTTTTGCCATATGTGTGGTTTCCCATGTGTTTATATTTATAACATTTTTTAATGTTTGAAGAAAAATATATATGTAGGAAATTAAATACTAATTCATCAGTTCAGTGGCTCAGTCGTGTCCGACTCCTTGCTACTCCATGAATCGCAGCACGTCAGGCCTTCCTGTCCATCACCAACTACCAGAGTTCACTCAGACTCACATCCATCGAGTCAGTGATGCCATCCAGTCATCTCATCCTCAGTCATCCCCTTTTCCTCCTGCCCCCAATCCCTCCCAGCATCAGAGTCTTTTCCAATGAGTCAACTCTTCACATGAGGTGGCCAAAGTACTGGAGTTTCAGCTTTAGCATCAGTCCTTCCAAAGAAATCCCAGGGCTGATCTTCAGAATGGACTGGTTGGATCTCCTTGCAGTCCAAGGGACTCTCAAGAGTCTTCTCCAACACCACAGTTCAAACGCATCAATTCTTCAGTGCTCAGCCTTCTTCACAGTCCAACTCTCACATCCATACATGACCACAGGAAAAACCATAGCCTTGACTAGACGGACCTTAGTTGGCAAAGTAATGTCTCCGCTTTTGAATATACTATCTAGGTTGGTCATAACTTTTCTTCCAAGGAGTAAGCCTCTTTTAATTTCATGGCTGCAATCACCATCTGCTAATTCATACCTAAGTGAAAAAGTGAAAGTCGCTCAGTCATGTCCAACCATTTGTGACCTCATGGACTATACAGTCCATGGAATTCTAGGCTACTGGAATGGCTAGGCTACTGGACTAGGCTACTGGAGTGGGTAGCCTTTCACTTCTCCAGGGCACCTTCCAACCCAGGGTTTGAACCTAGGTCTCCCACACTGCAGGTGGATTTCTTACCAGCTGAGCCACAAGGGAAGCCTGAATTCATACCTAATAAAAGAAGAAAACTAGTGGGGACTTCCTGGTGGCCCACTTCTTAAGCTTCTGCACTCATACTGCAGGGGGTTTCAATGCCTGGTCAGGGAACTAAGATCACAGATCCACTCAGTACAGCTAAAAAATAAAAAAGAAGAAAACTAGATAAATTTACTTTCTGTCCATTTTAGTTTATTTATTAAAAAATAAAACTTCCTTATGTTTAATTAATATAATTGTCCTTTGTTTAATATTAATACTATGGTTAGATTTCATGTCTTGACTTTAAACCCTAAAACCTCAGATTCCTTAAAATACTTTTGTAGCCTGAGGTTGTTTCAGAATCAGTCAGTTCAGTTGCTCAGTCATGTCCAACTCTTTGTGACCCTATGAACCGCAGCATGCCAGGCCTCCCTGTCCATCACCAACTCCCAGAGTCCACCAAAACCCATGCCCATTGAGTCGGTGATGCTATCCAACCATCTCATCCTCTGTCACCCCCTTGTCCTCCTGCCTTTAATCTTTAATTCCCTTCTCCTCCTGCCCCCAAACCCTTCCAGCATCAGAATCTTTTCCAATGAGTCAACTCTTCGCATCAGGTGGCCAAAATACTGGAGTTTCAGCTTCAGCATCAGTGCTTCCAATGAAAACCCAGGACTGATCTCCTTTAGGATGGACTGGTTGAATCTCCCTGCAGTCCAAGGGACTCTCAAGAGTCTTCTCGAACACAGCAGTTCAAAAGTTTCAATATATATGCAGTGGTTTGAAATATGGCTACCCAAGAAATATGTTTACTTCCTCAACCCTAGGGGCTCTGAATGTGACCTTGTTTGGATAAAGGCCTTTTGAAGATATAATTAAATTAAGGACCTTGAGACAAATTCATCCTGCATTACCTGGGTGGGTCCTATATCCAATGTAGTGTCTGCAAAAAAAGAAGAGGAAAAGACATTGACCACAAAGGAGGAGGCTGTGTGGATAGAGGCAGAGACTGGAATTACTTAGCCACAAACTAGGGAACGCTTAGAACCACCAGAGGCTGGGAGGGGTAAGAAAGGATCTTTCCTTACTTAGATCTTTTGAAAGAAAGATGCTAAGTCCTTGATTTCAAACTACTGGCATCTAGAAATTAAAAAATAAATTGTATGGTTTTAAGTTTGTTGCAAATAGTTACAGCAACCCTTAGGAAACCAGTACAATACACTTGAAAAATAAACTATTTCATTCTTTTTGGTTGAAAATTACCTCAAATATTTTTTACTTTTGATGATGTTGGATTAGGGATTGCAGGAGAACAAATCTTCTGAAATCAATTTGAAAAATAGGGATAAATTATGGAGCCAAGATCTCTTGAGGGAAGGAATTACAAAGAAATTAGTTTAAAATTTTGAGTAGCTTATCCCAGGAAACATGGATGGATTAGAAAAAGATGTACTTGTGATATATCAGTGTGTGGAGTCTTTTATCGTATCATATCTAGGGACAGACACTTGGAGTTCATCGTTGTTGTTCAGTCCCTCAGTCAAGCCCAACTCTTTGTGAGTTGGGACTGTAGCATGCCAGACTCCTCTGTCCTCCACTATCTCCTGGAGTTTGCTCAAATTCACATCCGTTGAGTTGGTGATGCTACTACAGCCTGCATTTTTTCATATAATCATTGGTCAGTCAAAATAATAGGGACCTATTATTTTGGTAAAGAATAGAGAAGTGGTAGTGGTAAAGAATCCACCTGCCAATGCAGGAGACAAAGAGACGTGGGTTTTATCCCTGGGTCGGGAAGATCTCCAGGAACAAGAAATGACAACCCACTCCAGTATTCTTGCCTAGGAAATTCCATGGACAGAGGAACCTGTTGGGCTATAGTCTGTGGTATTACAAAGAGTTGGATCCTATTGAGCAACTGAGCATGCACACATCCAAAATAATAAGGAATATGAAAACATGAGGTGATGGGAGGAGAAAAGAAAAAAAGTAAAGACTAAAATTGATCTCTAAATAAATTTTGACAATGAAGTCACCTAACTTTTTAAAAACTATGCAGTTTTTATGCAGTCCAAAAAATAATATTAAGAATATCTGTACATAAAATAACCAACATAAATTTTAGAATTTAAAAATGCAATAACCTAATTAAAAGCTTAATATATATGTTTAATAATTGACCAATTTATGGTAAAGAAAGGTTTTATGAACTGGAATTTAGGTCACATTAAAATATCCAGAATGGTCAAAAATTATTTTATGTGTTCCAATTTCCCTTTGATGGGTGAATCACAATAACATCCATGTTTGGCTTAAAAAGCTGACAGAGTAAACAAGAGGTAAATTAAGGACTTCTGGAATGTTCAACATGGTTTATGTGGTCATTTCCCTTGTGACTCAGCTGGTAAAGAATCGCCCTGCAATGTGGTAGACCTGTGTTCAACCCCTGGATTGGGAAAATCCCCTGGAGAAGGGAAAATCTACCCAGTGCAGTAATCTGGCCTGGAGAAGTCCATGGACTGCATAGTCCATGGGATCACAAAGAGTCGGGTGTGACTGAGCAACTTTCACTTTACAGTTTTGCTTTTATTAATTCTTTTAATACATCATTATTTAGTATACTATTCCTCATGGGTAATGATTTACTTTTCCAAAATTAAACTAGTCTTAAAAAATTCAATTCCCCTATTTCCTAGTTCTTTTATTAGCACTGTCCACATTTCCCTGTGCCCTCTAGAAACTCCTAAATCTCATGAACCCTTCCACAAACAGGATGGACTATGTAAAGATTAAAATAAGAGTTTATGCCTAACTCGGAATGGCTTCTAACCACTTAACAACCAAGTCCAATGAAAGAAATTTGCTGTCACTTAAAGTCACTAACTTATTACTTCAGCTAGATACCATCTTTCCATCAGTCTTTTCTTTTCTACAAATACAAAAGCAAACAAAAAATGTCAAGAGTTGTGAAGACAATGAAATTTTACCATACTGATGAGCAAAGAGATCAGTTTGTCACAGTTGCAAAGATACTGGCAGAAGACAAGAGACCTCTGGTTCAGAAACAATAGAGTTCATTGCTCACATCCCAGCTGGAAGCCCGCCATCATATCTGCATCCCTTTGCTTTATTCTCCAGTTCCCATAGGAATGTTTCCCACAAAGCATTCAGGTGGGTTTTTGCACAAGCAATACATTTGAACCATATCTGAGGAATCGCAAGCTCAGACAAAAATAGAAAAACTGTATGTGGGCAAATTAGTAAAAGTTCTGAACTTTTTCCTTCAAGGAATGTATTACCTTTCTTGCCTTGATATCTTGGTCAGGAAATGAATCTATCCTCTGCCTTGAAGTAAACCCTACCTCTATTTCCCAAAGCCGTTTTCTAGCCAAGTATCCTTGAAAATCTGGAGCAAAGGCTTCTATAGGATGCATAGAAATCCCATGGAAAATTATTCTCCAACATAAATATACAGTATTCCTTCTCATCTTATTTGTTTTTTTCTTTTTAGTCTTATCATGCATTTGAGAATAAATGTGTCATAAATTATTTGCAAAGTATATTTCAAAGATATATTTACAAAAATGTATCTTAATGATTTGTAAATATAATTCACTGCTGCTAAAGCATAAGTTAAAAAATCAGTGTTAACGCACCCAATATAGGAGCACCACAATATGTAAGACAAATGCTAACAAGTATGAAAGGGGAAATCAACAATAACACAATAATAGTGGGAGACTTTAATACCCCACTCACACCTATGGACAGATCAACTAAACAGAAAATTAACAAAGAAATGCAAACTTTAAATGTAAGAATTAAAGATTTTAAAATTTAAAAAAAATAAAATAAAAAATAAAACATTAAAAAAAAATAAAAAAATAAATGATACATTAGATCAGTTAGACCTAATTGATATCTATAGGACATTTCACCCCAAAACAATGAACTTCACCTTTTTTTCAAGTGCTCATGGAACCTTCTCCAGGATAGATCACATCCTGGGCCATAAATCTAAACTTGATAAATTCAAAAAAATCGAAATCATTCCAAGCATCTTTTCTGACCATAATGCATTAAGATTAGATCTCAATTACAGGAGAAAAACTATTAAAAATTCCAACATATGGAGGTTGAACAACACACTCCTGAATAACCAATAAATCACAGAAGAAATCAAAAAAGAAATCAAAATATGCATAGAAACTAATGAAAGTGAAAACGCAGTAACCCAAAACCTGTGGGACACTATAAAAGCAGTGCTAAGAGGAAAGTTCATAGCAATACAGGCATACCTCAAGAAACAAGAAAAAAGTCAAATAAATAACCTAACTCTGCAACTAAAGCAACTAGAAAAGGAAGAACTGGAGAACCCCAGAGTTAGTAGAAAGAAAGAAATCTTAAAAATTAGGGCAGAAATAAATGCAAAAGAAACAAAAGAGACCATAGTAAAAATCAACAAAGCCAAAAGCTGGTTCTTTGAAAGGATAAATAAAATTGACAAACCATTAGCCAGACTCATCAAGAAGCAAAGAGAGAAAAATCAAATCAATAAAATTAGAAATGAAAATGGAGAGATCACAACAGACAACACAGAAATACAAAGGATCATAAGAGACTACTATCAGCAGTTGTATGCCAATAAAATGGACAACGTGGAAGAAATGGACAAATTCTTAGAAAAGTAAAACTTTCCAAAACTGAACCAAGAAGAAATAGAAAATCTTAACAGACCCATTACAAGCACGGGAATTGAAACTGTAATCAGAAATCTTCCAGTAAACAAAAGCCCAGGTCCAGACAGCTTCACAGCTGAATTCTACCAAAAATTTCGAGAAGAGCTAACACCTATCCTACTCAAACTCTTCCAGAAAATTGCCGAGGAAAGTAAACTTCCAAACTCATTCTATGAGGCCACCATCACCCTAATACCAAAACCTGACAAAGATACTACAAAAAAAGAAAACTACAGGCCAATATCACTGATGAACATAGATGCAAAAATCCTCAACAAAATTCTAGCAATCAGAATCCAACGACACATTAAAAAGATCATACACCATGACCAAGTGGGCTTTATCCCAGGGATGCAAGGATTCTTCAATATCTGCAAATCAATCAATGTAATTCACCACATTAACAAATTGAAAAATAAAAACCATATGATTATCTCAATAGATGCAGAGAAGGCCTTTGACAAAATTCAACATCCATTTATGATAAAAACTCTCCAGAAAGCAGGGATAGAAGGAACATACCTCAACATAATAAAAGCTATCTATGACAAACCCACAGCAAACATTATCCTCAATGGTGAAAAATTGAAAGCATTTCCTCTAAAGTCAGGAACAAGACAAGGGTGCCCACTTTCACCGCTACTACTCAACATAGTTCTGGAAGTTTTGGCCACAGCAATCAGAGCAGAAAAAGAAATAAAAGGAATCCAAATTAGAAAAGAAGAAGTAAAACTTTTACTGTTTGCAGATGACATGATCCTCTACATGGAAAACCCTAAAGACTCCACCAGAAAATTACTAGAGCTAATCAATGAATATAGTAAAGTTGCAGGATATAAAATCAACACACAGATATCCCTTGCATTCCTATACACTAATAATGAGAAAGTAGAAAAAGAAATTAAGGAAAAAATTCCATTCACCATTGCAACTAAAAGAATAAAATACTTAGGAATAGATCTACCTAAAGAAACTAAAGACCTATATATAGAAAACTATAAAACACTGATGAAAGAAATCAAAGAGGACACTAATAGATGGAGAAATGTTCATGGATTGGAAGAATCAATATAGTGAAAATGAGTATACTACCCAAAGCAATTTACAAATTCAATGCAATCCCTATCAAGCTACCAGCCATATTTTTCACAGAACTAGAGCAAATAATTTCAAGATTTGTATGGAAATGCAAAAAACCTCGAATAGCCAAAGCAATCTTGAGAAAGAAGAATGGAACTGGAGGAATCAACTTGCCTGACTTCAGGCTCTACTACAAAGCCACAGTCATCAAAACAGTATGATACTGGCACAAAGACAGACATATAGATCAATGGAACAAAATAGAAAGCCCAGAGATAAATCCACACACATATGGGCACCTTATCTTTGACAAAGGAGGCAAGAATATACAATGGAGTAAAGACAATCTCTTTAACAAGTGGTGCTGGGAAAACTGGTCAACCACTTGTAACAAAAGAATGAAACTAGATCACCTTCTAACACCGCACACAAAAATAAACTCAAATGGATTAAAGATCTAAATGTAAGACCAGAAACTATAAAACTCCTAGAGGAGAACATAGGCAAAACTCTCTCAGACATAAATCACAGCAGGATCCTCTATGATCCACCTCCCAGAATTCTGGAAATAAAAGCAAAAATACACAAATGGGATCTAATTAAAATTAAAAGCTTCTGCACAACAAAGGAAAATATAAGCAAGGTGAAAAGACACCCTTCTGAATGGGAGAAAATAATAGCAAATGAAGCAACTGACAAACCACTAATCTCAAAAATATACAAGCAACTTATGCAGCTCAATTCCAGAAAAATAAACGACCCAATCAAAAAATGGGCCAAAGAACTAAATAGACATTTCTCCAAAGAAGACATACGGATGGCTAACAAACACATGAAAAGATGCTCAACATCACTCATTATTAGAGAAATGCAAATCAAAACCACAAGGAGGTACCACTTCACACCAGTCAGAATGTCTGCGATCCAAAAATCTGCAAGCAATAAATGCTGGAGAGGGTGTGGAGAAAAGGGAGCCCTCCTACACTGTTGGTGGGAATGCAAACTAGTACAGCCACTATGGAGAACAGTGTGGAGATTCCTTAAAAAATTGCAAATAGAACTACCTTATGACCCAGCAATCCCACTCCTGGGCATACACACTGAGGAAACCAGAATTGAAAGAGACACATGTACCCCAATGTTCATTGCAGCACTGTTTATAATAGCCAGGACATGGAAACAACCTAGATGTCCATCAGCAGATGAATGGATAAGAAAGCGGTGGTACATATACACAATGGAGTATTACTCAGCCGTTAAAAAGAATTCATTTGAATCAGTTCTGATGAGATGGATGAAACTGGAGCCAATTATACAGAGTGAAGTAAGCCAGAAAGAAAAACACCAATACAGTATACTAACACATATATATGGAATTTAGAAAGATGGCAATGACGACCCTTTATGCAAGACAGCAAAAAAGACGCAGATGTGTATAACAGACTTTTGGACTCAGAGGGAGAGGGAGAGGGTGGGTGATTTGGGAGAATGGCATTCTAACATGTATACCATTATGTAAGAATCGAATTGCCAGTCTATGTCTGACGCAGGATACAGCATGCTTGGGGCTGGTGCATGGGGATGACCCAGAGAGATGTTATGGGGAGGGAGGTGGGAGGGGGGTTCATGTTTGGGAATGCATGTAAGAATTAAATATTTTAAAATTTAAAAAAAAAATCAATGTTAGTGTGTTAGTCATTCAGTCGTGTCTGACTCTTAGTGACCCCATGAACTGTAGCCTCCCAGGCTCCACTGTCCATAGGATTTTCCAGGCAAGTATACTAGAGTGGATTGCCATTCCCTTTTCCAGAGGATCTTCCTGACTGAGGGATTGAACCTTGGTCTTCCACATTGAAGGCAGATAATTTAACATCTAGGCTTGCTACTTACAAAACCTTTTCTTTTTAATTATTTTTGACAAGATTTCTAATATAAATACATTCCTTAATTTAAGAAATTCTCTATTAGTAATTATTTAAAAGTTCAATAATTGAAATAAATAATCTATTGTTATATGATTAAAGATTTTGCTCTTGAACTTCTTCAATAAACAACATTTTAGCTCGTCTTCTCTGAATAAGTTATTGAATAAATTTAGTTAATACCATAGATTTCATTACCAAAAACAAAAATAACAGTGCAGAGCACTGCTCTAAGCATGTTATATCCATTAACTCATTTAATGGAAAAGGTGCCATTGATTTTTATAGAAGGAACCAAGACACGTGACTTACAAACTGCAGAACAGATTCAACCCTGAGTCCTCCAGTTTCATTGCTTGTGCTCACTGCACTGTGATATGCTGCCTGTATATAAACATTGTTCACTGAAGGAGCCAAGTATTGTTTTTATTAACTTTTCTTTTTCTTAGACTTAATTTTGCTGAATTATTGCTTCCCTGGAATTTTCCATTTTATTAGTGTTCTGTATACCTTTTCCTATATTAATTTCAGGTTTACCAGGTAGCTCAGTGGTAAAGAATCTGCCTGCTAGTGCAGGAGACATGGGTTCAATCCCTGGGTCAGGAAGGAGCTCCTTGGGTAAGAAATAGCAACCTTGTCCAGTATACTTGCCTGGAAAATTCTATGGAGAGAGGAGCCTAGTGGACCTCAGTTCATAAGGTCACAAAGAGTCAGCCAAGAGTGAGTGACTGAACACCATATTAATTTCACATTATGCTCTAGTAGACTTCTTGAAAATCTACTATGCAATATATTTTTTTTCTTGTAGACTTCTTTCTCACAGCCTCACAACTTTCTGGTTTTATCAGAACTCTTGATTCTTTAACTGAGTGGAGATTTAACTTATAATACTTTCCATGACTACTTGGCTGGACTAAACTTCTTTATCTTCTTAATATATTCACTTATTCTTTTGTAGTATCATCACTTTGTGTGGGCACATTCTCGATGCTCTCCCTAATTAAAAATGATATGTGAGATTATGATATATCGGTGTGCTTTATAAATAAGACTGTACGGAGTACATTTCAAAGATCCACTATGTATATTTTATGTGTGCGACATCTCTGTTCCCTGACCCTTTTTTAAATGTCTCTTTTTGATTTCTAAACATAAACATGAACCATATATTTAGCTTATTATTCTCCATCAAATATCTAACAATTAACTAAAGAAAATTTGACCTGAAAATAGGTGCAGATTTGAAATATGTGGATGTTTTCCTGTTGAAAGATTATGAACTAAGGTGTCAGAAGAAAATAGAAAATATTTTATCATGTGCTTTTATTTGTGTTTTTGCCCATTGACTGATTCATCATTTGTCTTGTGACAAAAGCATCATGGAAACATAGAGAAATGAGAAATTACTTAATGTACTTCGGGTACTTTGTAAGAGACATTAAACCACCAGAGAAATGGAGCTATGTGAAGGTCAGAACAAACATCTTTCAATTTGATAATCTATTAATACTTACAGTGCTGGAAGAAACCATCAAATAAAGATATAAAAGTTTTTGAAAATGCCATTTGGTTTAGATGAAATTTCACTGACATATACTTTCAAGTGATACATGGACTCTTCTTCAAGAGATATTTATGAATGAGTTGTGAAATGTCATCATTTGCACACAAAATTCTGTGCACTCTTCCAAGCGTTCAACTTTCCATTAAAATTAATTGGGATATCCAGACTTTACTTCCTGGAATGGCAATATTTGCCATGCTATAGTTTTTTCACTCACTCTTTAGTTAATTTAAAAAGGAATGTTTTGACTTATTTTTATTTTTGTGCATGTGTCTGCTGAGTATTTCAGTCATGTCCTACTCTGTACTGTAGTCTGGACTGGACTGTAGTCTGCCAGGCTTCTCTGTCCATGGAATCAGGAATGGCATTTGAGAAGTGGAGGTTTTTTTTTGTTGTTTTTTTTTTTTTTTGGTAGTTTAGAAAATACTGTGTTTGTAGCATGGACATTAAACTTGAATTATCTCATAGCCAATTAGTTTCTTAGAAAATATATGAAATGCTGTTATGTCTGTTTTCATTGAAGGTTTACCTTTATTTAAATAAAATATAAAAAATAATACTTTTCATTGTCTTATTTAAACAAAGCCTTCATGAATATTCTAGTTTAATCTTCTCTACAACCCTTGTCAATATGCATTATTGCCACTATTAAAAAAAAAAAAAGAACCCCAACATTCAGATCGAATAAGTAATTTACCAAATTCAAATACCAGATAAGCCGAGGAGGGAAAAATTAAAACATCTCTCTAAATCCAATCCCAAGCTGCTTTCATAATCCCACATAATAATAATATGTGATTGGAATGCCTCAAAAGGTTTCACTTTTCAATGTTTAGCATAATGCTATAACACAGTTTCATTAAATGCCCACTGATTGAAAGTCTGTCTTAAAAAGCAATTATTTTGAGATCTTACGTGATTTAATGATATTCAGTACTTATGAGCCAGGTACTGGTGTTATTTAATCCTTTTTATATTTAATTTTTACATCAACTCTTAAAAGTTAGACTTTGTTTCTTATTTAATTTTTCAAGAAAGGAAGTCTGAAAATTTTAATACTTTAATTTACTCAATAAACAATATAAGTTCTGGATATTATGCTAAAACCCAGAGAAATGGGATGCTTTCTGCATATGAATCCTCTAGTTAAATGAATAATTTTTAAGTCATATGAATGTTTTAGAAGTCATATGAATAATTTAAATGACTTATAGTCCTTTGAAGCAAATGCCAAATAAGCTTTAAACATTCACAATAGGGGATCTAAACTAATTTAGGTATGTGCCATGTATACTAGGACTTCTGATGGGCTGGTTTGATTTTTTTCCTAATTGTTCAGCTTCCTTTTTTGTGTCCTTATTTCCCTGGTTCCCTCTCAAAAGATGAAGTATCTGATTCCTACAATAAAATGCTTACTCCTTAGAACTGATTCCCTGATTGAATCCTGATACAAACATGCTACAAGTTAGTATATTTCTACAACTTGTTACATTCCTACAGGTTACTTTCTAACCCCAAAGTGAAAAATTTCTTCTCTCACTGAAATGACTGGATCTTCTCCTTTTTTTTTTTGTTTGTTTGTTTGTTTGTGTTTTACTTTTTATTTGCATACTATTTTAGACATTCGGAACAATTGTAAACATGGTATGGAGAACTGTTGTATACCATTCACCCAGCTTCCCCTAATGCTAACATCTTATATAGGCATATTAAAATGATCAAAACCAGGAGATTAAAACTGCTACAGTACCAGTAACTGAACTACAGAAATTATTCAAATGTCACTACTTTCTCTCAAAAGTTGTTATTTTTTTTTTCAACAATCAAATCTGGGATCCCACATTGTAATCGGATACCCTCTCTCCTTAGTCTCTTCCAGTATGTGGGGATTCCTCACTCTCTTCTTGACTTTGTGACATTGATACCTTGAAGAGTTTTTGTGAGGATGTCTTTCAATTTGGGTTTGTTGCATGTTTTCTCATGCCAGTCTCATCTCTTCTTCAGTGTGTCATAGGTCTCACTCACTAACTTGACTCCACACAGCTCTTGCACTGTCTCTTGCACCCCTTTTCTAAGATCTCAAACACTTTCCTGTCCCTGGTATTCTGCAAATGCTCTTCTGTTCTGTAGAATATTCCCTTTGAAAATCTTCAAATATCTAACTCCTTTTCATCTATCAGGTTTCACTGGAGATACCAGCTTATGAAGAGAGTCCCTCCTTCACTTCTTTACCCAATATTTGTCCCCCCCATCCCATTGTTTACTTACACTACATTTATTATTCATTTTCCTTCACAAACATTGGGATTAATGGTCATTCAGTTGGTTATGAGGCATGTCATCTTGTAAAGAAAAAATTCTTCTTACACTTTAAAATGGAAAGGAAGACTTTATGAAAGGCTATTACAGAAGACTATGACAAGAAGAAATTGAATAGATTCTGACTGGCCTTGAAAAGCTCACTAAATTTCATGTTGCAATCTATGGAGGACCAAAAAATCTCTGGGGAACCTATGGGTGCTGATAGCTTCCCCAACTCCCTTACAGATAATAAGAGAGCAAGGGCCTAAGTGCTAACAAAATCAATAACTGAATTTTGCAAATGACTTGAATGATCTTGGAAGCAAGCCTCAAATTTCAGATGAGAATCAACAACTGAGCTGATATCTTGACTAAAGTCTTGTGAAATCTAAGATGAGAGCCTGCAAGAAGATGTGACCAGACTTCTCAACTATGGAGACTGTGAGATAACAAATGGGTGCTATCTGAAGCCACTAAATTGTTGGAAATGTGCTATATAACAGTAAGAAACTAGTACAAACACAAAATTCTCACTGATTTTCTTCCTCCATTTTAGTTCAGATTAGTTACCATTTTAAGTAACTAATTGTTACAGAATTCAGTGCAAAGCTAAGTCCTTGCTTTTACATTGAATCGTCTGCTTTGAATAGAACTGTAATTATTTCTTTTCATTTCCATTTTATTTCCTTGCTAATTTTCACTTGTCAAAATGAATTTGACAGATGGACACACATCTCTTTTGTTTGTTTGTTTGTTTGTTAATAGGCTTACCCAGGTAGCAAGTTAAAGACATTTTTTGTTCTACAGGATAACTTGCTTTCAGGAAAATTTTATGTTGTTCAAGCCACTGCAAATTTCCAACTCTCAGACTGACATCCTTCAGCTAATAAGTGTGAGGTGTAAACTACCTATGCCATCTCTTGTAGATGTTTAGTGTGAGACAGATTCTCATTTTCAATCAACTCCAGGGCACTGAAAACAAAAACAAAAACATTTAACTCAATTTTTAGGGCAGGAAGTTTAATGCCACACTGTGTCAAATTGGCCAAATTTAATGTTGCCTTGCAAGGAGTTGACTCATTGGAAAAGACTCTGATGCTGGGAGGGATTGGAGGCAGGAGGAGAAGGGGACAACAGAGGATGAGATGGCTGGATGGCATCACTGACTCGATGGACGCAAGTGAACTCTGGGGGTTGGTGATGAACAGGGAGGCCTGGCGTGCTGTGATTCATGGGGTAGCAAAGATTCAGACATGATTGAGCAACTGAACTGAACTGAAAGGCTTCTTCTTAGCCACTTATGTCAGTGGATACCTCTTTCTGGAAAAATATGTGTCTTTCAAAGAGCTGATGACTAAGATTTCTGTATCTATGTATCATCCAGTTTTGAAACACCATTTCCCTTAGCAGAGAAGATTATGGCTGCATTCAAAAAATCTGAATTAATAGCTAAACTGGCCATTTAGTTTAATAGTTTAATATTTTTAAGAATTAGATTTTAAGTTTGCAATAACCAAAAAAAATCCCACAAGATTGGAATTAGTGTATTTTACTCAGGAACCATATCTTCACATTTTGATGAAGTCTTGGGTGTTGTTAGTTAAATATCTAAAAACTCTAGAGTTTTATAGTGTCTGAGGATTTTATTTTACTTATGTAAAAATCATTATTGTTAAATACATTTGCTTTGTATTTGTTCATAGAATGTATTTTCTAATAATGTATTTTCCTATGTTCTCTTCCTAAATTATAGGATTATATAATAAAATTGCAAAATTTAGAGCCACCTTGCTTGATATTATTTTGCATCAGCTAGTAAAAATAATGCTGAATTATCCTGTTGAAACAATGGTAACATTAAGATCAACAACGTTCATTGAGGGCCTTCTTTAACTAACTAACCAGATAATGTTCTGTGTAAATGACTGTGAATAAATGGATAATTACAAATCCCTTTGAAGACTAGTGAGAGAGCAAGTGAGAGGAATTGTGATGGATTGTGAATGATGGTACAGGCTATGATGAAATTGAAGAAAAAAGCAGTGTGGAGACAGAAAGCCTGGAGGGTGTAATTTTTGACAAGAGAGGTCAGGCATCTCAATGAGAAGGTGGCATTTGAGTAAGCTTCAAAGAGATGAGTGGGTACACCACATTGGTTTTTGATGAAAAGCATTCCCAGAAAAGGGCACAAAAATTTAAGTAAATATACCCTTACTGACAAGCCGGGTGAATATTTAGTTCCCGTTACTCAAAGGTAACGGGAACTAAATATCATAAGATTTTGTTATTGAAAACTCACAGGTATTTTACTGTGCATAGGTGGAGGTCACTTAATGGTTTCCATGGTAGAAATGAATTGAAGGGCTTCGCTTGTGGCTCAGATGGTAAAGAATCTGCCTGAAATTCAGGAGACCTGGATTAGATCTCTGGGTTGGAAAGATCTCCTGGAGAAGGGAAAGGCTACCTACCCATTCCCATATTCTTGCCTGGAGAATTCATGGACTGTATACTTCATGGGGTCACAAAGAGTTGGACGTGACCAACTCTCAAGTAAACACTGGCTACTCTGTGGAGATGATCCTGGAAGGGGTTAGGGATACCTCAGAAAGTTACTGTAACTACCCAGGAAAGAAAGAGATGATGGTTTGTTAACTGGGACATTTGTGTTAAAAGCTTTTAAATTTTGATTAATGCAGAATCAACAGTTTTGCTAATATATTAAATAAAGGATAAAGGTAAAGAATGGCTTAGAAATGACTATATTTGACTCAAACCACTGAAAGGATCAGTGTGCTGTTTTTCTAACAATGTGGGAGGACCAAATTTTGAGGGCTGGAGAGATAAAGAATTTAGTTTGGGACATTGTTTGCAATAATGGTTACATATCCTTCTGAGAACACAGAGAAGGAATTCAGTGGGAAATTCTCAGACAGAAATAGACATGAGAGTGGTCAATCTAGAGAAGACATTTAAATTCAAATGAATGGATGAAATTGGCTATAGAGGAGGTTCAGTATTTATGGAAGAGTTGACCCTAGACAGATAGATGCGCCACACTGTGTGTCCATGGTAGCAGGAAGAGTGGCAGTTTATGGGCATAGATGTAGCTCACTGAATGGATGGGGAATGGGACGTTCTGAAAGTTATTTTCTGAAGCTTCAATTTACTCAAGGAAATAAAAGAAAAGAGGATTAGGTGTGCCTGAGCGAGGAGAGAATTTGTTAATGTTTGGATGGAAGATAATTCACTAACAGCATGATTAATGAGATAAATCGCCGTTCAGTTGCACGGCAACTTTGACTGTATGCTTCTTACTGATCAGATCCCACTATACCTGAGGAAGATGCAGAGAGATGGATTTAGCTAACACTGGAATTTTGCCATCAGAGTACAATGAAATGAGAAAGAAGCAAAAGAGTTGGAACTCTATGCATTTTTTTAAATTAAAAAGTAACATTGGAATTAGGCCAGGTAAAAATCACACAGGACAAGTCTCTTAGCATTTGCCACCTGATAGGCGATGGGAGTTTTTGACCAATCCTACAGTTTCACATAGTATGCATTAAGAACAAAACTTTCATTGAAGTAACTTCAAGCCAAGATCAACCAAAAGAGAACACTTGGGTCTTAGACTTTTATTTTTTATCAGAAAAACTTAAGTAGGGGCTGTTGTTCAGTTGTCATGTTGTGTCTAACTCTTCATGACCCCATGGACTGCAGCACTCCAGGCTTCCCTGATCATAACCATCTCCAAGAGTTAGCCCAAATTCATGACCACTGAATTCATGATGTCATCCATCTCATCATCTATTCCCCTCGTCTCCTTTTGCCTTCAATTTTTCCCATCTTCAGGGTCTTAAGTGAGTTGGCTGTTGGCATGGGGTGACCAAAATATTGGAGCTTCAGCTTCAGCATCAGTCCTTCCAACGAATGTTCAGGATGGGCTTAAAGTATGCTTATGGAAAAAGAGCAGGGATTTGTATTCCATAAAAATGGACCCAGCCATTGGGTCCTTTCCCTTCTCATAGTTCAAAAAGCTAGCATCTTTGTCAGTGTGGACAAATATATCAATCTTGATTTAGGTGACAGCTGTACCGCTTCTGTAAATTTAGGAGCTTGTCTGCAGTTGGATTTAGGTGCAGACAGGGGAGGGAGGCAGTCATGAGTCATGTGGGAAGATAGCGTTTCAGTGAGAATGGAAGTACTTCTAGCTAGCTATCCAGGCAATGCAGATATTTTTCCATGGTCATATTTGGGCAGCCCTGAATGTCACATCACACTAAAGAGTGAAATGAGGGGGTTCTTCAGTGTTCCAATGGTCGACTCCACACTCCCAATACAGGGGGCCCGGGTTTGACCCCTGGTCAGGGAACTAGATCCCACATGCCGCAGCTAAAGACCTGCAGCAAAGATCGACAATCTCACATGCTGCAAATAAGACTCGGCACAGTCAAATAAGTAAATAGTGAAGTGATACCATGACATATTAAAAAGACATGAGCTAAAAGGTCAAGACAGTACATATAGAATAAAATACTGTGAACTCATTTAATCACTTCAGTCAGTCAGTTCAGTCACTCAGTCATGTCTGACTCATTGTGACCCCATGGACTGCAGCACGCCAGGCCTCCCTGTCCATCACCAACTCCTGGAGTTTACTCAAACCCATGTCCACTGAGTTGGTGATGCCATTCAACTATCTCATCCTCTGTCGTCCCCTTCTGCTCCTGCCTGCAATCTTTCTCAGCATCAGAGTCTTTTCAAATGAGTCAGCTCTTCACATCAGGTGGCCAAAGTATGGGAGTTCCAGCTTCACTGGAAGCATCACTGCTTCTAATCACTTCAGTCCAAGATTTTTCCAGAGGTGATTCTGCACAAAAATAAATAAAAATTAATGATTAAAAATATACTGATCCTTTAATGCCTCAGTAAAAAATTTAAGCACTAGTAGTATTCACTATCTAAATAAATATGAACCAAACTTAACTGGTGCACATGAAATAAAATGGAATAATACTGGGAAAGTTTTATATCTATATATATATATAGATATGTAATATAATTTGTCACAGAGAAAATTTCCTGTAAAAGAAAATATTAAAAAATGTAGAGTACAATGCAGTGGAAAACAGAATTAATGGTATTTAAAAACCAAGAATAAACAAGGGCCTGGGCACACATGGTATCAAATTCTCAAAGGCTACTATAATTTTACAGCAAAATGAAATGATAAACTATAAAGCAAGAAATTTTCAAGAAGGAATCCTTTTCATTGATCTACTTCATTTTAATTTCAGAAAGAACCTTTTTGATCTTTTTTACATTCTTCTTTGTGAAATATTTAACTGCACCCTGAGATATAAAGTTGATGTTCCAGAGGAGTCAGAAGAAGCACAGTTCTGTTAAAGAAATATCAAAACAATGGTGTTTGCTCTCTACTTCTATCTTTTTCCCCCCTCCCTCACTCCTTTCCTTTCTTCTTATGTTTCTTTCTTTAGCTTTGAAATGCTTTAATAAGACTTGCCTTTTTTTTTCCCCCTAGCTATTGACAGATTTGTGTTCCCTATTCTGTTACAACCTTTAATTGGTGACTAAATGATAATACAAGCTTTTTATTTTCAATAAAATTACAAAAGTAAGGCACTTTGATTATATCCTAACACCTTTGAATTGAAAGATACTTGATTTAACAAAGTAAGTATAGTCATTTGAATTGGAAAGAAAAAAAGAGTTCAGAAAAAAATATAAAACCTTAATTTAGTAAAGATAACAAATTATTTGTATTATGTAGGCTTTCACTTTTATGTCCTCCATATTCAGACATCTACAAAAGTAAATTGGACAGTGGCTTTAACATCTGAAAGAAAAATCCGGAAGAATTTTTGGCCAACCAAATCAATAATATTATTTGTTTCATGGAAAATGCTTACTTTAAAACTCAGGTAAAACCATTTAATTCAACCTATCCAGCCACTCAGTTCCTTAAAGGAGCTTTTCTTATGACTTACGATTTAAAATGAACTCATCAGTAATTCTGGGAAGATAAGAAATAATCTGTATTGATATATTTAAACATTTCCCCTATAGAATAATAAAGTAGGGCTCAGTAGGTTCAGCAGTGACCTGCTGTAGGGACAGTGGCTATGCCTACAGCATACCTGAGTCACCCAGCCTATGAAATAAGCCCTCTGGGAGGAGGTGGCTGACAGGAGTTGTGGAGTAGTCAACACAAAAACTGCAGAAAAATTATACCAGAGAAATTCTCACACTGTTATAAAAGTCTAGGACCCACAACTGATTTCCCAACCTGGGGATCCAGCAAAGAGACTGAGAACACCCAGGAAATTTGACTTTGGAGGCCAGTGGGAAACTGAATCAGAATTGCCTGTGAGTGTCCAGGAGTCTCCAACGGAGTCATGGGCCAACAGTTTGACCTCAGACCAAGCAACAGGGAGGGAACATGGCCCTACCCTTCCACAGAAAACTGGACCAAAGATTTATGAGCATGGCCCCGCCCATCAGAACAAGATCCCGTATACTCTACAGTCAGTATCTCCCACCAGGAAGCTTCCATAAACCTCTTATCCTCATTCATCAGAGGGCAGACAGGATGAAAACCACAATAACAGAAACCTAACCAAACTAATCACATGTACCGCAGCCTTGTCTAACTTATGAGCCATGCCATGTAGGGTCACCCAAGATGGATGGGTCATGGTGGAAAGTTCTGACAAAAAGTGGTCCACTAGAGAAGGGAATGGCAAGCCACTTAAGTATTCTTGCCTTGAGAATCCCATGAACAGTATGAAAAGGCAAAAGATATGACACTGAAAGATGAACTCCCCAGGTAAGTAGTTGCCCAATATGCTGTTGGAGAAGAGTAGAGAAATAACTCCAGAAAGAATGAAGAGACAGAGCCAAAGCATAAACAACACTCAGTTGTGGATGTGACAGGTGATGGAAGCAAAGTCCGATGCTGTAAAGAACAATATTGCATAGGAACCTGGACTCCTAGATCCACGAATCAAGGTAAATTGGAAGTGGTCAAACAGGAGATGGCAAGAGTGAACATTAACATTTTAGGAATCAGTGAAATAAAATGGACTGAAAGAGTGAATTTAATACAGATGACCATTATATCTACTACTGTGGGCAAGAATCCCTTAGAAGAAATGGAGTAGCCTTCATAGTCAATAAAAGAATCCAAAATACAGCACTTGGGGGCATTCTCAAAAATTACAGAATGACCTCTGTCCATTTCCAAGGCAAACTGTTCAATATCAGAGTAATCCAAGTCTATACCTCAACCACTAATGCAGAAGAAGCTGAAGTTGAGCAGTTCTAATGAAGACCCACAAGACCTTCTAGAACTAACATTCAAAAAAGATGTTTTTTTTTCTTCATGAGGGATTGGAATACAAAAGGAGGAAGTCAAGAGATACCTGGACTGACAAGTAAATTTGCCCTTGGAGTACAAAATGAAGCAGGACAAAGGTTAACAGAGTTTTACCAAGAGAACACACTGGTCATAGCAAATACCCTCTTCCAACAACACAAGAGAAGACTCTACACTTGGACATCACCAGATGGTCAACACTGAAGTCAGATTGGTTAAATTCTTCTCAGCTGAAGATGGAGAAGCTCTACACAGTCAACAGAAACAAGACTGAGAGCTGACTGTGGCTCAGATATTGAGCTCCTTATTGCCAAATTCAGACTTAAATTGAAGAAAGTAGGAAAAAACACTAGACCATTCAGGTAGGACCTAAATCAAATCCCTTATGATTATACAGTAGAAGTGACAGATTTAAGGGATTAGATCTGATAGACAGAGTGCTTGAAGTACTATAGACTGAGATTCTTGACATTGTACAGGATGCAGTGATTAAGATCATCCCCAAGGGGAAAAAAAATGTAAAAAAAGCAAAATGGTTGTGTGAGGAGACCTTACAAATAGCTGTGAAAAGAAGAGAAGTGAAAGGCAAAGGAAAAGGGAAATATATACCCATTCGAATGAAGAGTTCCAAAGAATAGCAAGGAGAGATAAGGAAGACTTCCTCAGTGATCATTACAAAGAAACAGAGGAAAACAATAAGATGGGAAAGGCTAGAGATCTCTTCAAGAAAATTAGGGATACCAAGGGAACATTTCATGCAAAGATGGGCACAGTAAAGGACAGAAACAGTATGGAACTAACAGAAACAGATGATATTAAGAGGTGGCAAAAATACACAGTAGAGCTAAACAAAACCATGATGGTGCGATTACTCACCTAGAGCCAGACATCTTGGCGACGGAAATCACGTATCCCTTAGGAATTATCACTACGGACAAAGCTAGTGGAGGTGATGGAATTCCAGTTGAGCTATTTCAAATCCTAAAAGATGATGCTGTTGAAAATGTTACACTCAATATGACAGCAAATTTGGAAAACTCGGCAGTGGCCACAGGACTGGGAAAGGTCAGGTTTTATTCCAATCCCAAAGAAATGCAAAGCCAAAGAATGTTCAAACTACCACACAATTGCAGTCATCTAACATGCTAGTTAAGTAATGCTCAAAATTCTCCAAGCCAGGCTTCAACAGTACATGAACCGTGAACTTCCAGATGTCTAAACTGGATTTAGAAAAGGCAGAGGAACCAGAGATCAAACTGCCAACATCCATTGGATCACAGAAAAAGAGAATTCCAGAAAAATACCTATTTCTGCTTTATTGTGTATGCCACAATCTTAGTTTTTTGAATGTTGAGCTTTAAGCCAACTTTTTCACTCTCTCTCCTCTTTCACTTTCATCAAGAGGCTGTTTGTTTCCTCTTCACTTTCTGCCATAAGGGTGGTATCACTTGCATATCTGAGGTTATTGATATTTCTCCTGGCAATTTTGATTCCAGCTTATGCTTCATCCAGCCTGGAATTTTGTAAGATGTACTATGCATATAAGTTAAATAAGCAGGGTAACCACATAAAGCCTTGATATACTATTTTCCCAATTTGGAACCAATCTGTTGTTCCATGTCCAGTTCTAACTTTTGCTTTTTGACCTGTATACAGATTTTTCAGTAGGCAGGTAAGGTGGTATGATATCCCCATCTCTTTAAGAATTTTCCACAGTTTGTTGTGATCTATGCAGCGAAAGGCTTAGACATAGTCAATTCATATACAATCCATTCTCCATTTTTAGCATGTATGAACTTTTAAAATTAGTCATCTACTCATTTAACCCTTCTTGTATATTTTGATTATCTAACCAATGTAACAAAGTCCTCAGTATAATTAAACATGGCTTACAGTGTACTACTTGGAATGATTCTTGTTAATGATAATTTTCCAGCCTGACTCTTGTTTCTTTTTACAACATTCTCAACATTTGGTTAAAGGTTGAGCATATCACCATATCATGAGAGGAAAAGCACTCATGTATGTTGTTGACCTAGATATATTGTCAATATCTCCATTGAGCGTCCAAATCAATACATGCATTTCTGAATTCTTGCCATTTGCATGGAAGCAAATTAATTTCTAATTAAAATTCTTTACATAATATACCTGAACTATCTGGAACATGTGAAAATAAAGCAGGAGGTGTCAAGAAATATATGCATATGGTCAATAAATATTTGAAATTATTCTCAACCATTTTACACATTAAAAATGTAAATTAATACACAGGCAAAACTTTCAAACAGAAAATATTGGCAAAACTCTTCCAAAAAATGGAATGCACTGTTGGGAAGACATTCTGCTGTCTCTGCTCTCTGCTAAGTCACTTCAGTCATGTCCGACTCTGTGTGACCCCATAGATGGCAGCCCATCAGGCTCCCCAGTCCCTGGGATTCTCCAAGCATGAACACTGGAGTGGGTTGCCATTTCCCTCTCCAATGCATGAAAGTGAAAAGTGAAAGGGAAGTCGCTCAGTCGTGTCCAACTCTTCGCGACCCCATGGACCGCAGCCTACCAGGCTCCTCTGTCCATGGGATTTTCCAGGCAAGAGTACTGGAGTGGGCTGCCATAGCCTTCTCCTGGGAAGACATTAGGGGCAGAATTAGAAATATCTCTCATTTCTGATGAATATAAACTAATTCTTATTTTGAAAAATAATTGATTTGCATCCCTTAAATGTTATTTGCATATTTTTTTTAGTGTTTGGCAATTTCCCTTAGATATACTTATTTGATATAGACTAGAGCATAGGATGTATGCATAAATACAGTCAATGCAGCATTTTTACATAGCTAATCTGTGCAAAAAGCTAGTGCTATCCACAAGAAGAATGATTACTTAAATCATATCATATCTATACAATTGAATGTTAGGCAGGCATTGGAATAAGACAAGGCAGCTTATGTTTATTAGCCTAAAATTTTCTGTGTTAAATCTGGGAGGAGATAAGGCCAAGTGTCAACCCAAATGAATAATGTGATTACATTTTAGTAGCAAAATGTGTAAAACTTCTTGTGAAATGTGATTCACATTTTATATAGAAGATATTATTTTGCAAACAAATGTGTGTCTTGATAGATAAATAAGCACAGTAATGAGTCAGGGAGAGTGGTTATTAACAGTATGTGACCATTTACTCTGCAGAATACATTGAAAATATTGCTATCTTAAAAAAAAAGCAAACTTTAATTTCAATTGGAGTATAGTTGATTAACAATGTAGTGATAGTTTCAAGTGTACAACAAAGCTGTTCAGTTATATATAGAGAGAAATCTATTCTTTTTCAAATTCTTTCCCCATTTAGATTGCTATATGATATTGAGCAGAGCTCCCTGGGCTGTAGAATAGGTTGGTTGTCCACTTTAAATACAGCAGGGCACACATGTTCTTTTAGAATTTGTGGTCCATGTTTTCATTAAAAAAACAGGATGTTGAAAAGGTGACTTATCCAGAAGACGTTTCTCTTTTATGTCCTTGCTTTTAGTGAAGGAAGATGAGTAGACATTGTCCAGAACAAGATACTCATTCAATCAACACGTTTCCAGAGAAAATTAGAAAGAAGAGAAGGTCATTTTAACTTTAATTTCCAAGCTCATAAAGTTTTCCTCCTAGTGCCCTAGATGAGCTTATCCCAATGTCTTGCCCATTGGTTAGGATCTGTAGAATGCAGAGTTCTTCTGGCTCTGTGAACTAAAGCTCCTAAGCTTTAAGCTTGCTACTACAGCAGGGCATTTTCCACAAACTCTTTGCTAATTACCCTTTGTGAGAGATGGAGACTAATTTGCATCCTTTTGAATCTTGGCTGAACTTGAAAACCTGAATGACTATGGCATGACCCCTATGTAGTGTCGCAAGGAATATTCATTTGCATATTTTCCACAACTAAATAAATGACTGTTATCTTGGAAAGTTTTAAAATCTTAAGGCTAACTAACTAGGATTTTATTCTAATTTTCTCTACTTGCCATCTTTTCTAATGATGTCATTACTAACTAAATATTCTTATCTATCTGACCCTTCAAATATTCTCCCATAAGAATTCACTAAATACAGATTTCTTTCCCATCTGTGAAGTTCTAGCACTAAGATGCTCTAATACAATAAAGCACTAATTACCTTGTCCCTTGGTGTAATTTCCCTTCAGATTCTGTCAATGATGAACTAATCCTCTTCTTTATTTTCCCACTTTCCCAAATCACAGATTGATTTCTACTAAATAAATTAAGTCTCTATACACTTAGGAATTTGAATACTATAGTAATAATGGTATCACATATACTTAACGGCCAAGAGTTAACAGATTACATTGCTTTTTAAATCCTGATAATATCTCTCAACATATGTTTAATTGATGAAACTGACACTCTGAAATTATGGTGAGCATGGAGGAGAAAATGGACAAACACATGATAAAATAAAAGAAAATACAAATAATTCCACTTACTATACCTTTTAATGAGGATTTGTATGAGATTGTAATGAGTTATATGAGCATAAATGAGATCAGACTCATGAGTCAATAGAATCCTCAGCTGATGTTAGCCCCAAGGATATTTAATAGCTGGAAGGAAAAACACATTCTTAATCTGACAGTTAATTCTATTGCTTTTAGTTACTTCTCTTGTTTAATATGGCTACATACCACAAATGAATAGCTTCATATATTTCTCAAGCATACACACACATACACATACACATATACATTACATACTATTTGAACACTACAGAAAACCTGGCTGGATTAGATTTTCTGAATTATTTTAATCTAGTGTATTCACATTCAAGAATGGTTTCTATTATAGGTGATTTTCACTTCATTAGTTGAATTCTTAAATAAAAGCTTATGTAAGATATATTGGGCCTGGTGAGCTGAAACAAGAGCACATAAGCCCTACAACACAGAGGACAAGCTCAGGGGGCTGAGAGAAGCCCACACACATATCCATGAACAGAGGACACAGTCAGGGAGTCGAGAAAAGATCTACACAAGCCCCTATCTAGCAAGATTTGGCCTGCAGTGAAGGGTGGGACTAGGAAGCAGAAGCAACTGGCAAAGATTCCAGGGACAAGTTTTGGGCTGGAGGCTGTGAAAATATGCTGAGAGGGCCACTTTGAAGTAGCTGTGGAAATAGACATGTCTAACACTGTCAAAGCCAGAAAGACTGCCCAAAGTCATACTGAACCGATAGACACCCCAAAACCTAATACTGGACACTGCCCTGCCCTTCATAGAGATGAGATCCAGTTCCATCAGCCAGAACACAGGAATAAGCTGCCCCAACAAGGAAAACATCACAAGACACAGAAAATATCACATAATCCAGTCTCATCCATGGGGGCAGACTCCACAAGCAAGAAGAAACATGACCTTTAAAAGTTTGTTTGTTTGTTTGTTTTTAATAAATCACAGTGTGTTTTCCCCTGACATATTATTTTTTTTTAATTGGAGGTTAATTACTTTACAGTATTATATTGGTTTTGGTTTTGCCATACATCAACATGTATCCGCCACAGGTATACATGTGTTCCTCATCCTGAACCCCCCTTCCTCCTCCCTCTCCATACCATCTCTCTGGGTCATCCCACTGCACCAGCCCCAAGCATCCAGTATCATGCATTGAACCTGGGCTGTCGACTCGTTTCATATATGATATTATACATGTTTCAATGCCATTCTCCCAAATCATCCCACGCTCTCCGTCTCCCACAGAGTCCAAAAGACTGTTCTATTCTACTGTGTCTCTTCTGCTGTCTCATATACAGAGTTATCGTTACCATATGATAGCCTTTTGCAGTGCTGTGTTTTCCTTTTTATTTTTGTCAATTTTTTTCCTCTTTTTTTCTTTTTCACCATTTTGTGTGTGCGTGATTTTTTTCTGATTTTGTTTTTGATGTATTTGACTGCTTTTCTTATAGCTCTTTACTGGCTATAGCTATTCCTGAATATATGTAAATCTTTTTCATATATGTCTATTTATCTTTGCTTTTCTATTTTTTATTTTTTTCTCTCTTTTATCCTCTTTTCCACCCCTTTCTTCTCTCTTTTATCTCCCTTCTATTCTTTTTTTCCTCTTTTTTTCTTCTCTCTTTTTTCCTTCTTTCTTTTTTCATCAAGTAAGTTAATTTGTTGATCTCTCTTTGCTATATTCCTCAGCTGGTACACTGCACAGGCTGTTTTCCAGACTGAGCATTAGCTAGCTGTACTTTATATTGGTTAATATCACTTTGGGTTTCCCTGTTCACCAAGTCAATTTCCTCCACTCTTTTCTTGAGAATATTTTGGTTACAGCTGTAACCAAAGTGTGTAATGTGTCTCATTATTTCTATAATTACCTGCTTGATCTCCTCCCACTAGAAACACAGGCACAAGTCACCCCTAAAAAGAAGTAAAGACAAACTGTTCAATCAACCTTTCCTGTCAAGGAGAAAAACCAAAAGGAAGGAATATAACCCTAAAGCCTGGGAAAAGGAGACCTCTAGAGGAGCAAGTTAGAAAAAAATAGAGAGAGAGAGAGAAATACATCACAAATGAAAGAACAAGGCAGAAACTAACAAGACCAAATAAATAAAGAGGGAATAATAAATCTACCTGAAAGAGAATTCAAAATAATGATAGTAAAGATACTCCAAATACTTGGAAATTGAATAAAGAAAATTCAAAAAACTAGTAACACAGTCAATACAATCACTGAGGACATAGAAGAAATAAAGAATTATCAAACAATGATAAATAACATAATTACTGAAATTAGAAATACTCTAGAAGGAACTGACTGCAGAAAAACTGAGGCAGAGGAAGAGAAAGCCAAGCACTGAAGAATTGATGCTTTTGAACTGTGGTGTTGGAGAAGACTCATGAGAGTCTCTTGGACTGCAAGGAGATCCAACCAGTCCATCCTAAAGGAGATCAGTCCTCAATATTCATTGGAAGGACTGATGCTGAAGCTGAAACTCCAATATTTTGGCCACCTGATGAGAAGAACTGACTCAATGGAAAAGACCTTGATGCTGGGAAAGATTGAAGGCAGGAGGAGAAAGTGATGACAGAGGATGAGATGGTTGGATGGCATCACCGATTTGATGGACATGAGGTTGAGTAAACTCTGGGAGTTGCTGATGGACAGGGAACCCTGTTGTGCTGCAGTCCATGGGGACACAAAGTGTCAGACACGACTGAGCAACTGAACTGAACTGAACTGAACTACATATTATTTAACTCAGAGTAGCTTTCACTTTGAGTTAAATATGTTGTCAGAGCTGGGTTGTTGAATACAAAAGTGACATCATATGACTTAGGTTCCTAAATCATCGTTTTTATTGGGGAACAAGGAGAAAACCTGGAAAATCAGTTACTAGTCATTGTAATTGTTTAGGTGAGAACTGATGATGTCTTACATTGGGATGATTTTATAGCTAATGATAAAAAGTCAGTATTTCATAATAAGAATAATTTCCATGTACAGAAGAACTTGTCTAGGAGATAAGAATACTTGAATTGTGTTCTAAACTGCACAAACTGTTGAACAGGGGTGAATTCTTGGTAAACTTCCAGGTAAGGCTGAGTCATGACTAGGCACTTTTAGTAAGCTCATGTATCAGATCATCAATGAACCTTAACGAATAATCTTCTCTGGCCAATGAACAATGGGGCTTCATTGAACTAAGCATGTAAAGACTATGGTAGATTTTCAACCTCATTTAAACTGCAAACTTTTCAACTCTGATTAACAGAAACTTCACCTTTCTGTTTGTAAAATTTTGGGCATTTCTCCCTTAGTGATATACTCAGTGAATCTCTTTATTGTTTCCTTGCTTCGTAATTAAGCAAAGTCAGATTTAACTTTTTATTTTTCTATAAATTTATATAATACTTTATTCATATTTAGCTTTAAAGTTGTTTATTTACAACTATAGCAACATATTTTTAAAGTAGTGCTAAGAGGATTTCTTGATGAAATTGGATATGGTGTGAGGAAGACAGAGGAAATAAGATTTATGAGTTAGTTTTATTTTGTTTCAGCATGCTTGCAACAAAAGCGTAGTATAAAACAGTTTAAAATATTTATATTTCAAGAGGGCAGCTTATGTATAAGGATGTAGGAATATATATTAATCAAAATCAGATATAACTCTTACAAAGCAAGGTGAGTTCAGACAAGCGAATATAAATATTTATTAAGCAGTTTCACTAATATTAATGAAAACAGCATTGTGCTCCTCATTTATGAATTCATCACTTTCTACTCATCTATCAAAAGTTTCTCCACATTGTGTATTTTAAAGACTAATATCATGGGCTCAGGAAGAGCCTTATTGCTATGATAGAGGGGATGTGTTGAAGCTGAAAATTCAGAAGAACACAAATACAACTCAGATTTCTTAACCCTAGAAAGGTCATAATATTGTGTATTGGTGGTTTGGTGGTTTAGTTGCTAAATCATGTCCAACTCTTGGCACCCCATGGACTGTAGCCTGTCAGGCTCCTCTGTCCATGGTATTTCCCAGGCAAGAATACTGGGGTGGGTTGCAAATTTCTTCTTCAGGGGATCTTCCCAAACCAAGGAGCAAACCCAGGTCTCCTGCATTGACAGGTGGATTCCTTAGAGACAGCCACTTATGCTGTGCTGGGTTGTGCTTAGGCACTCAGTCATGTCCAACTCTTTCTGACCCCATGGACTGCAGCTTGCCAGTCACTTCTGTCCTTGGGGATTCTCCAGGCAAGCGGAGTGGGTTGTCATGCTCTCCTCCGGGAGATCTTCCCAACCCAAGGATCAAACCCAGGTCTCCCACATTGCCGGCGGATTCTTTACCAGCTGCACTACCAGGGAAACAAAGCCACCTATTACATAGGTCTTATTTAAGATATAATTTAAGAAATTTAAAAAAAATCAATCCTCTTAGACAGCTCTTAGCCAGCTTAATCCTTGTCATTGTCAAGAAACAACTAACTCATTTGATACTTATGACATTAAAAACTAATCAAATATTTAACATCTTTAGTTTTTTTTTTTTAATTTGAGAAGTAACATAGTACTATTTAAAAATTTTATTCGAACTCATTTATGCTCTCACTTGCAAATCACCCCCACTACCGAAGGCTCTAGAATGTGCCCAAAGTGCCGTAATACAGTTATTCTGAATAGTGTCCCCAGAGACTTCTTCATTGTACAAGTTTTAGCAATCATGTTTCATGCCTTTGTGTATTTCCTGACCATCATGATGTCTATAAGTTGCTCAAGAATTTTTGGTGAAAAAACCTGCCCTCCTCCATATTATAAGCCTTCAGAGTGACTCACAGACTATTCTCCTGCAACAGAATTTCCCAGGCCTTGAAACACTGAAGCTCCATATTAAACTTCTTTTATTTCACTTTGGAACATGAAATCAGTAGTATGTAAGCATCCAGTACCATCATTTCATGGCAAATAGAAGGGGGGAAAGTGGAAACAGTGACAGACTTTAATTTCTTGGGCTCCAAAATCACTGAGAACAGTGACTGCAACCTCGAAATTAAGACACTTGCTTCTTAGAAGGAAAGATATGACAAACCCAGCCAGTGTATTGAAAAGCAGAGACATCACTTTGACAACAAAGGTCTGAATGGTCAAGGCCATGCTTTTCCAGTAGTTATGTAGATATGTGAGATTTGGACCAAAAAGAAGGTTGACTGCCAAAGAATTGGTGCTTTAAAACTGTTGTGTTGGAGAAGACTCTGAAAGGAGATCAAACCAGTCCATCCTAAAGGACATCAACCCTGAATATTCATTGGAGGGAATGATGCTGAAGCTGAGGCTCCAGTAATTTGACTACCTGATAAGAGTGAACTCATGGGAAAAGACCCTGATACTGAGAAAGATTGAAGGGAAAAAGGAGAAGGGGGCAGTTGTGGCTGAGCTGTTTAGATAGTATCACAGACTCAGTGGACATTAGTTTGAGCAAACTCTGGAAGGTGGTGCTAGTGGTAAAGAATGGCCTGCCAAAGCAGGAGACCTAAGAGAGGCAGGTTTGATCCCTGGGTAGGGAAGATCCCTTCCCCCTGGAGAAGGAAATGGTAACCCACTCCAGCATTCTTGCCTGGAAAAATCCTATGGATAGAGGAGCCTGGCAGGCTACAGTCCATAGGTTCGCAGAGTTGAACATTATTAAAGCGACTTAGCATAAATACACCAGAAGATGCTGAAGGATAGGGAGCCTGGGATGCTGCAAGTCATGGGGTCCCAAAGAGTCAGACACAACTTAGAAACTGAATACCAACAAAGATGACACATCCATCAAGTGTTTCTTGCTAAAATGTAAATTGTAATTGTTAGGTAAAAGATGATCAGGACACCAAAAAGAGTATCTAACAGGCTTTAATGGCGAAGTGCTCCTGGGCGGGGTTCGAACGAGGCAGATCGAGGAAGTCGGTGCCCAGACTGTGCTGGGGAGTGGTTTATATACGTTCCTTCTGAGGGATGGTCAAGCTAGATTGCCAAAAAGGGTACAGTTAGTGGACGGGGGTTCAGATAGGTTGTTAGGTCGAGGTGTCACGGGCTGATAGGTCCTTCTACGTGGCTGGGGTGGGGCAGCTTTAGCTGGCTAAGTGTGCTGTCATTGGTCCCCGGGATCTGGGAGGATCCTTCTGTTAGGGACTTTCCTGCCGGCGGGAGAGAGGCAGCCCATCATGGCCACCAGGGTCCAGCCTTACAGTAATTACTAAAAATAGAGCCAAATCTAGCCCTTTTGCAGACCCCACCTCCAGAAGGACATGATATCTCCTACCTTCCATTCTTTGTGAGATGTCTTAGTGCTGGTGGTTGAAAGTCCTCCCCCAGACCTCTTGCTAGTCCTTTGGTATCAACTTACAAAGAGTCAGACATGACTGAGTGACTGAACAACAACAAAAAAAGTGAACAGCAGTAGAAATGTGTATAAGTAATGGACAACAGTGCCATTATCATATGTGATAGACCCTGTTGAAGAACTAAGTTTCACTTTTTAATGGGATGAGATTCCCCTGATAAATTGGCAGTCAGCAAAATTTCCCAGACTTCAGACATTCAGCTTAGCACTGGATGCCCTGGCAAAGAAATCAGCTTTGCTTGCAAATTTTTATAGATTTAAATCATTGCCGATGGTCTGGCTGTGTTGGTCTGTCTGGTAGCAGCTATATTAATTCCTTATCTAAGTTTGCAACCTGTTTGGTAGAGAATTCTGGAAATCTTTTGCCTTACAGATACACAATATCTAAATCTAGGTCACACAACTCTATACATTCTAACACAGCTATACAAGTCCTTATCAAGATGTCATTTATCCCCTCTGGAGTTCTAGGCATTTTTGATAGTCACTGAGCCACTCATTTAACTTTCCAAAATATACTATGGTTAGCTCTTAAGTAAGGTAGCCAATATGACTTTCACCTCCTGTACTCATCTCAGGATCCCAGCCTCATGGAGTATGATAAGGGCTTAAATAAATGAGTTCAAATTCAATTAAATGAAACCTGGCATCTTTCATCCTTTCATCAAACAATATGGGTTAATGCTAGTCAATTGTCTAGTTTTACTATTAACGTTTGACTATTTACAGTTTCCAAGCCCCATCACTCCTCTTCCCCTTTTCTCCCACACATTTTGACAAGCTGATAAGAAAGTCTGGTGTTTTTTTTTTTTTTTTTTTTTTGGTGCTGGTGGGAATTTCACACCACAGAAGCCAAGATCCACATAAAGGGACACTTACTCTAATCTTAGTCTAGTCTCACCACCCTAGAATCATAAAACCATAAGCTATCACCCCTTCCTGTTCTCTCAAGCTGTTTTTAGACAGCTTGGGGGTCTATCCTGCTCTCCCCAGAAAGCCTTGCTATGTGGCTAATTTTAGGGCTTATTCTTCATGTTCATTGCTGCCTAGGTCATCATGATGAGAATATTTCTTAATGATGATGATTCTCTCAATGTGTACACTGTTCATTACAAACCATCCTTCTTATGTTACCAGTTCAGAATTGAACCAGCATCATCTGGAAATAAAATGTTAACAATATCAAACAAAAATGAGGAGCAATTTTAGACTATGCTTTTATATACATGAAATTATTTGATTAAGTAGAATAAATAATAGGAATTAACAGAGTTTTTATAGAAAAATTAAAAGTAAATATTAAATAGCCATAGGGCTTCCCTTGTAGCACAGTAGGTAAAGAAGCCACCTGCAATGCAAGAATCGGCCTGCGATGCAGGCAACCTGGGTTTGATTCCTGGGTCAGGAAAATCCCTTGAAGAAGGATGGCAACCCACTCCAGTATTCTTGCCTGGAAAATCCCATGGACACAGGCGCCTGGCAGGCCACAGTCCATGAGGTCCCAAGAGTTGGACACAACTTAGCAACTACACCACCACAAATAGCCATAACATTTTTATATATTATTGCTTATAATAATGATTTTATGTAAATATGTAACATTTTCAAGGTATTCTTTTATTGGAAAGAGGATAGAGTCACTGAACGTTTGGTTTTAGTGAAAAACTAGCTCAGTTGTAAAGAACATTAGTTGAAAAACCACCCAAATAACTTTTGGGGACATCATTAGAATATATAATAAAAATAAATGTCTCTTTCATAAGTTTATTTTATTTTACAAACAAGGTAATGACTATTCTGAGAGCGTAAGTGACATAGTTTATAACATATATTATAAATTTATATTTATTACATGTTTATTGTTAATAAAAATTATTTAAAATGACTTGCTCTTCTCATGATAAATTTTGTATTTAATCATTGTCAAAGTCAAGAATATGTTTTTAATCATTCATTATGCTTTGCACTCAGTCATGTCTCAGTCTTTTTGACCCTTTTGACTGTAGTCTGCCAGGTTCCTTTGTCCATGGTATTTCTCAGGCAAGAATACAAGGCTGGATGACATCACCGACTGGATGGACATGAGTTTGGGTAAACTCCGAGAATTGGTGATGGACAGGGAGGTCTGGCGGGCTGAGATCCATGGGGTTGCAAAGAGTCGGACACGACTGAGTGACTGAACTGAACTGAACTAAACTGAGGAAGGTTTAAAAGGTGAAGGGGTTATAGATCTTTATCTCTAAGAAAAAACAAGCAAGTAAAAATAGTATTTTACCATCGAATTGTTTTACAATCTACACATTCTTTTACAAAAATATTTCAGCTGTTATAAGGGTTCTATCAATGCAGGGCTTCCCTCGTGGTCCAGCTGGTAAAGAATCCGCCCGCAATGCAGGAGATCTGCATTCCATCCCTGGGTTGGGAAGATCCCCTGGAGAAGGGAAAGGCTACTGATTCCAGTATTCTGGCCTGGAAAATTCCATGGATTCTATAGTCCATGTGTCGCGAAGAGTCGGACAGGACTGAGCGACTTTCACTTTCACTTTAATCAATGTAGGGTAGTTATTATTCATCCCATTCTATATACAATGAAACCGTGGCTCTTGCAAAAAGGGTCCCGTGTATGAGTACACAGATAGTAGCAGCACTGAGAACCCCAAAACAATTTTTTAGCACCGGGATATCGTACCACGGAGTCTCACTTAAACATTGCTTACATCAGGATCACAGATATTTGCAAAGAGATAAATTAAGCCTCTCGATAATTAAGGTATGCTTTGGCAGCCTCTCAATTAGTCAAACAAGGCAGACTTTGTAGAGAAGAAATATTCCATAATGCCTTTACAACAAATGATCTTGTTTACAGTTTCATACCCAATATATTAATTCTATACTTCATTTTATTGCAATCTGTAAATAAGGCCTCAAATATTAAAGTGCAACAATAGCTAGAAATGTAGTTAATATTCACCATATGGATGCCAGCTCATTCTTCTTCTTGTCAGCATTGAATTTAACACCAAAGTAATGTATTATTTATAACCTAAGGGAAAATCTCATACTGCTATACTTTCAGCTGTGTTTCCATTAACCAGCTAGGTGCTCTGTGGGATGATCTTTTGTACAAACTCAACACCATCACACCTCCCTTGACACATTTTTAAAAATTATCATTATTAATAATGAGACCCTATGAAAGGAAAAGCAAATATGTCCTGGAAGACTCACTGATTTTTTTCAAGAGCATAGTGATTGATTTTGTAAATTGTTTCTAGCATTAATCCAGAAACCATTCAGTTAAAAGCATTTTGTTTCAAGAAATTTCCCTTTTCATGGAGTTAATTTGCAATAATTTTTTTTTCGTTCAGCATTGTAGGGTTTATTTTAATTTATTGAAATATTATTGATTTATACTTTAATGTTATATATATATAATTCTAACATTACCACTTAGACTAATAATATAAAACATTTTGTTTATATTAACATTCCCAATTAGTATAAGAACTATGATATGATTTGAGGATAAGTAAACTCATCCCCACTAGTAATTCAATGGCTTTATGTTCTTCCTGAAAGAATTAAAATATAGTAACAAAATAGTGTCTTATAATTTCTGAAGACCTGCTCCACCAATGATCACATGGAGCATCCAGACCATTTTGTGAAAGATGAAGTAGTCACATAACTATGCTCAAAGATTTTCTGAATAGCATAATAAATAGCTGTCAGAAATATTCCTAAAGATTGGTAACAATTGAAGAGTTATTTCTAGTTACTTTTACTTCTACTTTTTTGTCCCTTGCTCTCTATAACCTGAGCCGCCTTTGTTGCAACCAACTTTTTGGGGGGATATTTTTTAAATTCAAGTAGAGTTGATTCACAATATTTCAGGTGTATAGCAAAATAATTGCTATGCATACATATGTATGTATATATATGCATTCTTTTTCAAATTCTTTTCCATTATAAGTTATTACAAGATATTGAATATAACTCTCTGTGCTATTTAGTAGATTCTTATTTATCTTATAGGCAGTAGTGTGTATCAATTAATCACAAATTCTTAATTTATCCCTTCCCTCTTTTTCTCCTTTGGTAACCATAATTTTGTCTTTATATCTGTGAGTCTATTTTTGTGTTGTAAATAAGTTCATTTAAATCTTTTTGTTTATCTTCCACATGATGTTTTCCTTTCTCTTTCTTTTCTTTTTTTTTTTTTTACCTTAGCATGGTATTCTCTATAGTTCTATCCATGTTATTAAAAATGACATTATTTCATTTTTTATGACTGATATTCTATTGTTTCTATATATATACATATACACACATATATACTTGCCACCTCTTCTTTATCTTCTCATCTGTTGATTGACACTGAGGTTGCTTCCATGTCTTGGCTATTGTAAGTGAAGTGAAAGTGAAGTCGCTCAGTCGTGTCTGACTCGTTGCGACCCCATGGACTGTAGCCTATCAGGCTCTTCCGTCCATGGAATTTTCCAGGCAAGAGTGCTGGAATGGATTGCCATTTCAGTGCTACAATGAATGTTGGGATGTATGTATCTTTTTGGATTAGAGTTTTCATCTCTTCTGGATATATGCCTAGTAGTGGTCCCACCAATTTACATTCCACCAGCAATGGAGGAGGGCTCTCTTTTCTCCACACCCTCAGTAGCATTTATTATTTGTAGACATTTTGATGATAGCCATTCTGACTGGTGTGAGGTGATACATCATTGTAATTTTTATTTGCATTTCTCTAATAATTAATGATAGCAAGCATCTTTTCATGCACTTTTTGGTCATCTATCTGTCTTCATTGGAGAAATGTCTATTTAGGTGTTCTTCCCATTTCCTTGATTTTTTTTTGTTTTTTATATTGAGCTATAAAAGTTGTTTGTATATTTTGGAAATTAATCGTGTTAAGCTTCTCCTTTCTCATCCCTAGTTTTTTTTTCTTTGCAAGCTATTCTATGTGAACTGAAATTTTAAAAATAAACCTCAAATTTATTTCTATTGATACAATGCCTCTTTTTATCAAAATACATTTCTACAAATTTACATGTCCTATTAATATTGTAATTGTACAAATCTCTATTGGATATTTATTCTAGGTATTAAATATTCTTTTTGAAACCAAGGTAGAAACAAATAAAAATAATTGATAAATCACATAGTCTAGGGGCTAAGAAATATTATTAAATAAATCATTAAACAAATGTTCCTGTTTATTTGATATTTTGTTATGTTTATAATGGGGAAATCATGGTCTTATAAACATACATGACTTAGGTTATCAGATTAATTTATTATCCGAAACCAGATTTTGTTAAAATCTTTGTTTGGTGGAGTAGGCAAAATCACTTTTTTTTTCCTTCTAGCCAGTGTCTTTAATATCCAACAATTCTTGCTCACTTATCTATCAGGTTTACCATGGGTGAGACAATGAAGTCCTTGGTTACCAACTCTTACTAGAGAATAAATTGGTTTCCAGTATAAAATAAAAATGTAAATAATGTGAGTATATTTTTGTTCTTCTATAGTTATGTTATTTTGAAAAGATATTCAACCAAACAGATGAACTCTCTACATATGTATTTTGGCATAGAACTCCCCACATCTTTGTTTTTTTCTTTTTTTCCCCTCTACTACAACTATCCAACACAATCCTGACAGAAATGTTAAAAAGCATATTTATTTATGAGATAAAATTTTAAATGCTAATACAGTGATTAATATTAAGCAAATATATTAAATATCTTCTCCATTGTCACTTAAATATAACTTACAATTGTTTTCTAGTCATATCAGACTATGATATTGAGTGAAATTTCCCTCACCTGGTTTCCTTTATCACATACTATTTTTCATTTGCTTTGGGGTTCACTCTAGGTGAACTCTTTTTCTATGAAACCATGACCATAATAGTAATTGAAAGTGTAATGAAACCAGGCACACTAATATAAATGCTATAATAAGATGCAAAAATGTGAATTTGAAATATGAAGTTGCAAAAGTGTCCTTGCTTTCATGATCTTTTTCGTTTTTATGATCATTGTGTGTTCTATAAACACCTTTGAATGCAAAACATTTTCTTGTGGAGGATGAAATAAAGCTATTTGTTTTTCAAGAGTCTTCCAGTTAATCCTCAAGTAAATATACAATCCAATAAAGTCATTCCTACAATGAATATTTATTTGAGCACTGAGAAAAACTATTCCAGGTTTAGGGGAATAAATATATGAATGAAACAGGGAAAAAACAAAAAACAAAAAACCTTACCCGAACTATTTATTTGTAGGATGGAAGAATGATATAAAATAATTAATTTAAATAGTATATATCATTTTATTCAGTGGTAGTTGCTATGGGAACAAAATATAAGAAAAAGAGATGGAGACTGGGAGATCTGTAACTTTAAAATAAAATTTTCAGGGAAAGTATCGTTAGCAAAGGAGTAAGTGGTGAGGGAGCCACCCAGTGACTATGGGATGAGATTTTTCTGCAATAAGGGACCGGAGACCAACAAGTGCAAAGACATCAGAAAGAGATCATGTTTTCATGCCCAAGGCACAGCTTGAAGATCAGCCTTGCTGGTTGGGAGCAAGCCAATAGAAAGTTGAAGTAGAGGAATGGCATTATAGGTCTTGGTTTTTAATCAGAACTATTCTGGATGCTGCAGAGGGAGCTATGGTAGAATGAGACAGACAAGTTAGAAGCTTGTTGCCACATTCCAGCTCTGAGAGAGTGGTCACCAAGGAAAGGGTGAGCACTGAGTTCAGTTCAGTTCAATCAATCAGTCGTGTCCAACTCTTTGTGACCCCATGAACTGCAGCATGCCAGGCCTCCCTGTCCATCACCAACTCCTGGAGTTCACTCAAACTCATGTCTATCAAGTCGGTGATGCCACCCAGCCATCTCATCCTCTGTCGTCCCCTTCTCCTCCTGCCCCCAATCCCTCCCAGCATCAGACTCTTTTCCAATGAGTCAGCTCTTCGCATGATGTGGCCAAAGTACTGGAGCACTGAGTAGAGATGTGTATACACAGAACAGGCTCCACACCATGGTGACAGATTTTATGGGAGGGGAGAATGAGAGAATAGGAAGACTCGGAACATCTCCAATCTTGTTGGCCTGAGCAAATACAATGTTGGAATGGCCATTTTATGAAATGGGGAAATTGCAGGAGAAATAAACGTGGGATGTACATTTTAATGAGCACAGTGTTTGTGATTCCTTAGTAGTGATGTCAAGAGGGCATACAGAATACGGGCCAACAGTTAGAGGCAGTAACTAGATTGGTGAAAATATTGAGAGAGTAGTAAATGCTACTGATGCCTCAGCCATTAGCCTTACATTTACAATATGCAAGTAAATTCACCTAACTTCAGACTAGGCAGCCATGATTTTCTGCCTTTGGTTCTTTGGTGGCTGGAAGGAGAAGATCTGACTGGTCAAAATTGCTGGGGAAATAATATAATCTTGGAGGTGCCCTCCACTAAAGATTGACAGTTCAAGGTGGATAAATATTCTTGTGTCTCACCCATTTGGTGGGACAACCTATACATACGTTCTTCCCTGATTTTCATGATCCCTTAGTGTGATGCTAAGCTCTTATTTCTACTGATAACTTGTTTAATAACATTTATTTGCCTCCATTAGTTTCCTGACTGGACTTCCCTGGTGGTTCAGATAGTAAAGAATCTGCTTGCAATGCAGGAGATCTGGGTTTCATCTCTGGGTTGGGAAGATTCCCTGGAGGAGAGCATGGCAAGCCACTCCAGTATTCTTGCCTGGAGAATCCCCATGGACAGAGGAGCCTGGTGGGTTACAGTCCATGGGATCACAAAGTGAGACACGACTGAGCAACTAAGCACACACAATTTCCTGACTAACTTCCCTATTTGCCTAATAGTGTCGTGTAAGATTTTTTTTCCCCAGATATACTACTTGCATGCATGCATGCATGATGAGTCACTTCAGTCATGCCTGACTCTTTGCAACCCTATGGACAGAGAAGACTCCACTGTCCATGGGATTCTCCAGGCAAGAATAATGAAATGGATTGCCATGCTCTCTTCCAGGGAATCTTCCTGACTCAGAGATTGAACCCAGATCTCCTTCATTGCAAGCAGATTCTTTACCACTAGTACTACCTGGGAAGTTCCAAACTACTTGTTCTTGAATCCTAACATCAGATTCTCTTTCTTAGGGAACCAGTGCTAAGTATGCTATGTCCCTGAAGTTGTGTCTGACTCTTCGAGACCCTATGGACTGTAGCCCACCAGGCTTCTCTGTCCATGCATTCTCCAGGCAAGAACAGTGGAGTGAGCTGCCATTTCCTCCTCCAGGCTATCTTCCCGACCCAAGGATCAAACCTGCTTCTCTTTCATCTCCTGTATTGGCAGGCAGGTTCTTTACCACTAATACCACCTGGGAAGCCATAAAGACACTGTCTACTCTAAAGATAGCATTAATACTAGGAGACCAAAGTAAAACCGTTAAGTAATAAATGTAGATAGGAAAAAAAAAAATCAGTGTCTGAAATTTGAGGACTATAGGATTAAGTAACTGAAAAAGTGAGGGCGAATCAGCAAAGGAGAGAGACTATTAGCCAGGAATAATATCAGGAGTCTGTAATATCCAAGAAGCCAAATAAGAAAATTCTTCGAGATCAATGGAATTAGTTTTGAGACATGCATCTGGCTAGCCAAATAACCTGAGGCCTATAAGTTGCTGAATTTTACAGTTTGGGTATTGAGGATCATTAGATTTGTTAGCATGTTAGAGGCAAAAGAGAGTAACTAGGAGAATTCTAATCACTCAGTCATGTCCAATTCTTTGTGACTCTATGGACTGTAGCCTACCAGGCTCCTCTTTCCATGGAATTCTCCAGGCAAGAATACTGGAGATCCCCTTCTCCAGGGGATCTTCCCAACCCAGGTATCCAACTCAAATCTCCCACATTGCAAGCAGATTCTTTACCAGCTGAGCCACCAGAGAACCCCAAGAATACCTGAGTGGGTAGCCTATCCCTTCTCCAGGGGATCTTCACAACCCAGGAATTGAACCAGGATCTCCTGCATTGCAAGTGGATTCTTTACCAGCTGAGCTACCAGGGAAGCCCAAAGAAAACAAGAGGAGAGGAACTGGAGACAGTGAACACACATAAAATCTGGAGGAGTTTGAATGTTAAAGGAACGAAATAGATGGGGTTGGTGGCTATAGGGGGTAGTGGAGACAGGAGAGTTTATTTTTAAGATAAGGCAAAATGTTATCATTTTATGCTGTTGCAGATTAATGAGAAGAAAGAAAGAAATGAATCAGAAGAAAGAAATCAAGAAGAAAGACAATTTGTAATGAAATATAAAGCTCCTTGCTCCTCATCAGTATGGAAGACATAAGACCTAGTCTATAAGGAAATAGATTAGCCTTAGGTAGGAGGACACACATTTATCATAGAAGATAGGGAAAATTATCTGGATACAGATGCTTATGGATGGGTAAGCATATGGGAGCAGCTTGAAAAAATTCTCTTCTGAACTCATCATTTGGAGTTCTTACTTTTAGGCATCATGTCATCTGTAAATAAGTTTAATGTTTTCCTCTGCAAACTTTCAAATAAAAACGTGAATGTTTTTATTCACGTGTAGGCCTCATTGCTGCAGCTAAAAACTTCTAGTACTTTGTTGAATAAGAAAAGTGAAAGTGGATGTACTTGACTTGTTCTCAAGCATTCACTCTTTCCCTATTAAGTGTGAGGTTAGTGTAATTTTTTCTAGATGTTCTTTACTAATTTGAGTTAATTCCTCTCTGTTCTTAACTTGGTGAGTTTTGTTTTGTTTTGTTTTGTTTTGTTTTCAGTAGGTGTTGAGCTTTGTCAGATGATTTGTTTTTGAGATCATTGATGCAATTGTATAATTTTTTTCTTTAGTTTATTGATATGGTGAATTCCATTGATTTTTCAACTGTTGAATTAGTCTTGCATTCAAGGAATAAATCCTACCCTATCATGCTATACAAACTTCTTTATACATGACTGAATTCAGTTAGCTAGTTTGTTGAGAATTTTTACATCTATATTCATAAGGATGCTAAGCTCTAATTCTCTTTTGTCTGCCTTTGGCTGATTTTGGTATCTGGGTAATGCTGTCCATATAGAATGAATTGGGAAATGTTTATCCTCTTCTGAATTTCGAAAAAGTTTGTAATGAGATGGTATTAATTTTTCTTGAAATATATCCAAAATATATCAGTAAAGTTATCTAGACCTGAATTTTCCTCTATTGCAAATTTTCAGATTATATTTCTTTCTGTCCCTAGTCATAACCACCCACTGTCACTGGTTAAACAACCATTAATTTCTATGGATGTAATTTTCTATTATTTCTCTATGTGCCTATTTATAAATATTAAATATTTATCAAAATGCCTTACTGATTTTTAGTTAAAATATTTATCTTATTTATCAATATTTGTTCTGGTTCTCTAATTACTTGGCTTTGTTTTGTAAATGTCATTTAAAATCTGTATTTAAGCATAAATATTTTTTCTTTATCTCCCACATTATGATTGCCTTTAATAAATTTTATTTTGTAATTGAGACATAAAGCATATGTCATAAATTTCACCCTTTTAAAGTGTACAGTGTCAGTTACTTTAGTTTATTTACAAGACTGTGTGTTTGCTTGGATATCTTGGTAATAATGGCCTCATAGAATGACTTATTTCCTTATTTTTTAAAGCATTTGTGTGCATTGGTATTGCTACTTATTAAAATGTTTGGTAGAATTCATCATCTGTACTTGGGCTTTCCTCTGTGAGAATGATGCCTATTTGCTCTCTATTATGAAAATCCATTTTCTTGTACACAAATTGCTTTAAAAATAAAGTCTGAGTGCACCAGTCCCAAGCATCCAGTATCATGCATCGAACCTGGACTGGCAATTCATTTCGTATATATTATACATGTTTCAATGCCAGAGGGATGGTACAGGGAGGGAGGAGGGAGGGGGATTCAGGATGGGGAACACGTATATACCTGTGGCAGATCATGTTGATGTATGGCAAAACCAATAGAATATTGTAAAGTAATTAACCTCCAATTAAAATAGATAAATTTACATTAAAAAAAATAAAAATTAAATAAAGTCTGTTACTTTCTTAAATAATTCTTGGACATTTAAAAATTTCAAAAATTACAAAAAAGATTTCAATGAAAGTTATAATTTCTTAATCTAGATACATTGTTCTCCTCTTCAGAGGCAGACTGGGTATGATTTCCTTTTAAGCAGTTCTGAAGATCTCTGCAAGTAAAAATATATGTAGATGCATATTTTTCACACAAAATGCTATCAACTTTGTTGTGAAGCTTGCTTTTCTATTTAGCTACTTCCCTTGGAGGACAGTCCTCATCAGCATGTGTAGATCTACCTAATTTTAAATAGATGTTGCATGATTAATTGTACCAATTTCTTGTGCTTTTGTCAATTTTTGCTACTACAAATTTTAAGATTTAGTATTTGGATGAGTTTCAATATCAGCGTTAGAAAAGACATCTGTTCAGTGGTTACAAGTGCAGCCATAGATGCCTGGCTTTGGATCCTGGTTTTCCCACTTACTATTGAACTGTGTGGCTTTAATCCAGTTCCTACCTGTCTTCATGCTTCAATTTCCTTATCTGCAAGATACCACCTGCCTCATAGGCAGGATGTAAGTGTTAAATACCCTGTTATATAAAAAGCTTATAGGCTATTGTCAGATATTTGCATAGATCTGTGTGTATGTGGGTTTATTTTCTAGTTATAGCATCTAAAAACCATATATACGTGATTATTTTTCCTAAAGACTCTTTATCCCTGCATTGTTTTTTTTTTTTTTTTTAACAAACCTTAATTGATTTAGAAGATGACTCTCTTATGGAATACAGGTTTAAACCTAGGTTGTTGTTGTTTTTAATTTGTTTCTTCTTTCTTTCTTTTTATTTTACCTGCTGCTTTTGTGTAATGTTCTGGAGGAGAAAGAGAAAAATTTTGTTCAGGCCACTTCATATATATATATATATATATATATATATATATATATATATATATATATATATATATATATAATATATATATATAATATATTGTATATATGCAGGAGCTACAGGAGACACAGTTTCGATCCCTGGGTTGAGAAGATCCCCTGGAGGAGAGTATGGCAATCCACTCTAGTGTTCCTGCCTGGAGAATCCCATGGACATTGGAGCCTGGTTGGGTACAGTCCATAGGGTTGCAAAGAGTCAGATACAATTGAAGCGACTTACCACACAGCACCCCTATACATATACACAAGTCCTTTTAAGGAATAAAATAAATTGATATCAATCATTACATTATAACAAAAGATTGTGCTTTTATCTTGCATACCTTAATTAATTTAGAACACAGTTATCTTTTGATGAATATGAAGATCATTTGTATGTATGTATTCATGTAAAACTCCATCAATATTTATTAAATGTGGTTTATAAGGGCTCAAAATGGAAGCTATGATTACTACCTCTTTGTTGTGCACCTTTGGCCTTTTCAAACTTTAGTATAATTTTTACAATTATATATTACTTCTTGAAAATAGAAGTAGGAAAGTGATCATAAACTCAAATGACATTTGAAGGATTTTCTTATTTTCACTTGACTACTGTTAATCGAAATAGTTTTTTCTTTTTGGTTTGTTTGTTCTTTCTTTTTCTCCCTAACCCAAGTAAGTTATATATAGTATTAAGAAGTATATCCTTTGAAAACAGAACTCACGCCACTAACCTCTCTTCTAAAGGGCTGCTGCTGCTGCTAAGTCACTTCAGTCGTGTCCAACTCTGTGTGATCCCATAGACGGCAGCCCACCAGGCTCCCCCGTCCCTGGGATTCTCCAGGCAAGAACACTGGAGTGGGTTGCCATTTCCTTCTCCAATGCATGAAAGTGAAAAGTGAAAGAGAAGTTGCTCAGTCATGTCCGACTCTCAGTGACCCCATGGACTGCAGCCCACCAGGCTCCTCCGTCCCTGGGATTTTCCAGGCAAGAGTACTGGAGTGGTTTGCTGTTGTCTTCTCTATCTAAAGGGCTAGGGTTAGAAATAAAGTATTAATTTAGTGCTTTTCCCCTCTTATTATCTTGGCATGTTCTTCCACATCTGAACATAGTTTGAGTGAATGGTTTAACTTCATCTCACCATACAGTCAATTAATTATCAATATTAAAATAAATAAAATAAATAAACATAAAAACATATTAATATAAAGCACAAGCTTATTCAAAGTACTTTGTAGATTAAAATCTCAGATAGTTTGAAAATTGTATTAATAAATTATTCTTGTTACCAAATTAGTACCATATACTTACCAATAGATCCTAAGGTAACAAATGGAAAAATCTTGTTAAGACAATTAATACTAAATAAGGGACGTAAAAGTACTTTGAGCTTTATAATAGGATCGCTTAATTAGAAAGAAAGAGAACCAACTAGGGTGGACTGGGGCAAAGGTCTCAGTCAAAGGATAAAATCTTCAAGGCAGTGAAGGTTTTCAAAGTCCATATATTTTAACTTATTTTTTTATATACTTCAGACTAATAGCTCTCTTCTTTCTTCACTTGTAATTTCGACATAAAAAAAAGACTGCCGTTCTGAACTCTTGAGGATAAAAGAATTGACCTTTAGGACTTATCTGATAGATACATAATCTGCTGCTGCTGCTGCTAAGTCGCTTCAGTCGTGCCCGACTCTGTGCAACCCCATAGACAGCAGCCCATGAGGCTCCGCCGTCCCTGGGATTCTCCAGGCAAGAACACTGGAGTGGGTTGCCATTTCCTTCTCCAATGCATGAAAGTGAAAAGTGAAAGTGAAGTCACTGAGTCATGTCCAACTCTCAGCGACCCCATGGACTGTAGCCTACCAGGCTCCTCTGTCCATGGGATTTTCCAGGCAAGAGTACTGGAGTGGGGTGCCATTGCCTTCTCCGACATAATCTGCTAGTAACTCTCATTTGTATAGCTTTTGCTTGCCTAACAAATGTCAAATACTGTAGCAAATATATGACTTAATTGTTCTCATTGTAGTTTAAAAGCTAAATCTAACAAAGGTAAGTTTACTTTGAACTATCAATTTTTTATCATTACCTAAGAGTAAAAACTGGTTTAGAAAATAAATATTAGAAAAAGCTAAGGTTTTCCTTTTTTAAATTTAGGTTAAAATCATAAGAAATGTGTTTGGTTTTGGTATCAAATCTTTGGAAAAGTATGGCCAGATAATTTACTTAAGGAAGCCATTTATCTTAGTAGATTTGTCTGAAATGCAAGCATTTTGAAATGTTTCATTCTAGTGCTATCTAGGTGGCAAAATGCTGGGTATCAGGTTTCTTAATTTTTCTGGGGGATTGCTTTTGTAAAGTACAATATATTTTTTTCTTTCAAAAGGAATAGTTTATTTTAATGTCATCTTACTGACTACCATCTTAACTTTATGATTAAGTGGTTATTGTTCATGTCCGACATTTTGTGACCCCATGGACTACAGCACTCCAGGATTCCCTGTCCTTCACTATCTCCTGGAGTTTGCTCAGGTTCATCTCTGAGTCAGTAATGCCATCCAACCATTTCATCCTGTGCCTTCCTCTTCTCCTCCTGCCTTCAATCTTTCCCAGTATCAGTCTTTTCCAATGAGTCAGTGCCTCACATCAGGTGGCCAAAGTATTGGAGTTTAAGCTTCAGCATCAGCCCTTCCAATGAATATTCAGGGTTGATTTCCTTAAGGATTGACTGGTTTGATGTCCTTGCTGTCCAAGGGACTCTCAAGAGTCTTCTCAGTTATCACAATTTGATAACACTTGGGAGGAATTGTAAAGAAGAAAAAAAAATAGATAATTATGTTATTTCCAGTTCACTAAACATATGTACTTATGTTGAAAGTTTTGGGAAAATTGAAGAGTATTTTTTGAGTAGCAAATAGCAAATAATAAGTTATCATTAATATACCTTATAATTATTTAAATTAATTGTTTTATCTAACTAGCATTTAACTTAAAAATTTTACATGTATGCCTTTGAGTTAGAAAAGGAGGACTGACCACATATGATTATTCATTCTAAGCCCCTGGTAATCAGCTAAAGTAGTAAATGAAAAGAATTACAAGGACCAGAAAACAGGATGAGAGGATGTGGCAGATGAGACTTAAATATTTACCAGGATGAAAGATGATGAAAGAGTTAATCAGGAGGAAGAATGAAGTCACAATGGAAAATATCTGTAGAGAAAGGCTGTACAAGAAGAAAGCTCCATTCTTCAGAACTCTGGAAAAAGTGAAACAACAGATAAGGGGGAAGGTGAAATGAAGAATTGCTATGATCACTAAATATTTAAAAGAACCAACATACATTTTCACAATATATTTTTGTTGATGTGATGTTATTGGCATGGAGTATTGCTCTGAGCCAGTCTGCCACTGGTCAAAATGAGAAACCCTCTGTGGTATTCTCTTTGTTTCTTTCTCAAATTGGTGCAGTACTGAAGTATTTGAAAATGTTAGCTCTTTTAAAATGGGGAATAAATGCAGAAACCTGTGCTGTTTAATTCTTTTTAATGCTTGCCGCTGCCTTCCCCCACTCTGCCATGTTAATAAAATAATCACAAATGGCAAATTGTATCAGTAGTAATTTCCACTGAACAAGCTCAGTTTGCCATTTAGAATAAATTAACTCCTGGATTGCTTGTTTCTGGAGTGTAAGAAAGTTAATTGATGGGACTTTTTCTATTTTAAAACCATTTGCAAACTTAAAAAAAAATTAAAAACAATACAACTAATAGTTCTTTTAAACACCAAAGTAATTTTCTAGGAATTGAGCTTTCCCATGCCAAAATGCCCCACACTTACAAAATTATAAAATATGTACTGACTTCAGCAGTTGTAATTATATATCATGAGTCTCAAAAATAAACTATATTGTTTCTTGATCTATGTTTAAGGTAATAATATGATTTTCATAATAAACTTTCATAATCAATTCTTACGCAAACTTCTTTTTGTTGTTCAGGTGCCAAGTTGTGTCCAACTCTTTGCATGACTGCCACATGCCAGGCTCCTCTCTCCTGCACTGTCTCTTGGAGTTTGCTCAAATTAATGTCCATGGAGTTGGTGATGCTATCTAACCATGTCATCCTCAGCCACCCCCTTTTCCTTTCGCCTTCAATCTTTTCCAATATCAGGGTCTTTTCCACTGAGTCAGCCTTTTGCATCATGTGGCCAAAGTATTGGAACTTCAGCTTCAGTGTCAGTTCTTCCATTGACTATTCAGAGTGGCTTTAGGATTGACTGCTTTGTTCTCCTTGCATTTCAAGGGATTCTCAAGTCTTCGACAACACAATTCCTAAGAAGCAATTCTTTGGCACTCAGCCTTCTTTATGGTCCAACTCTCACATCTGTACGTGACTACCAGGAAAGCCATAACTTTGACTACATGGACTTTTGTCGGCAAAGAGATGTCTCTGTGTTTTAATACACTGGCTAGGATTGTCATAGCTTTCCTTCTAAGGAGAAAGCAAATAAGTGTTCCCAATTTTGTTGCTATGAGAACATTTTTGATCTATTATTTATTGCAGGTTTTTTGTTTTGTTTTATTACAGCATTTAAAATTAGATGACTTTAATAAATATTTCACTAGAAACGTCCAGTAGAAAATCATAATTCTCTTTCATAACAACATCATGTATCCTATAAGATTTACATTTTAACTATTTTATGAAAAATAATAATTATCAAAACACTCAAGTCAATCTTTATATGATTTATAGTATAAATGAGGTGGCTCAATTTTGTTAAGTTCAAATAACTTTACAAAGCAAAGTATGTCATTTCACATCCATTCTACATATATTTAAACTTAAGTTTAAATTTTGGATGCCTTTGCTGGAGGGTCACCATATATCCTTGATACAGGAAAATTAGGCATCTTTTTCTAGTACAGTTGTCTCAAATTCTCAAATTCTAAGTGCAAGACAAATGTTTTCAGATATGCTATGTTGTTTTTCAATTACCTCCCTTATTTCAAGTTGTACTAATAAGGTTATTCCCACATATTTCAAAAATAGCAACTAGAAAATTATCTGTCTATGCCTAAACTTTCAAGAAAAAAAAATAGAGATGAAAATTATATATCACCCAACTTTTCAAATTTTTTAGAAAATCCCATTTGAAAGGTAGACATGGGGATACTAGAAAGGATTCACAGTTTACGTGTAATGGTACTGATTTTTATAATAACTTAATCAATCTGTAGAGAAGGAAATGGCAACCCACTCCAGTAATCTTTGCTGGGAAATCCCATGGGCAGAGGAGCCTGGTGGGCTACAGTCCATGGAATCACAAGAGGTAGACACGGCTTAGCAACTGAACCATCACCAACACCAATTAATCTTAGTCTCTTTTGAGTTTAAACTTGATAACATATTCCTCACATTCTTTCTCTCTCTCTCCTCTTTCTCTCGCTTCTGCCTCTCCCCAATCTCTCACATTTTAATGAAAGACTAATATTGAAAAAAGATAAATATATTCATGTTAATAATGCATACTTGTACAATTTATTATGCCAAATAATTACTTCATATTCTTGAAAAATATGCAACTAATTAGTGGCAAAATTGAGAAGAAAAAGAATCTATGAAATTGTAAAGGTAATTTAAGTTCCCAATAAATAGAAAGTACCACACTTTGGTTAATAAAACAAGTTCTATGAATTTCATTTTCTGCATTTCTACTAAATTTGTAAGTGTATAAAAGCTCAAGTGAATCTTAGAATAGAAATAAATTAGCAATTGTTGCAGAGACCTGAATCCTATATCATTTAGAAGATTGGGTGAAGGTTTAAGTTATATAAATTTGAATGACTAATGTAGGCTAGTTAACTGACTAATCTTATTCCCTTGTTAATGATGCAGCTGTGAAATGCATGTGATTCTGCACCAACTCAATTAGCTTTTTTCTTGCTGCAGATTAACTTTTTATTATATTCATCCATTTATATTTTTTGTTTCCCTTGAGATCTGTGAAAATATTAATTCACTTTTCTTAAATTACTCCATCTATACAGACTATATTTTGTCAGAAGTTTCTTTAGCATAGACTCTAGAATCCTGAGTGTAGAGATTGAAAAAAGAATAAAACTTGATAATCAAAAGTATGTAACAACTTCATATGAGATCTTGTACATAGTGCAAATAACAATCATCTCTATTAAACTGTCTCAAATTGTGCTGTTATGTAAAATATCATTTGCATTATAGTAATAGTTCATTTTCCTTATCACCCACATAACATTTGTATTTATAAATATATAAAGCATTTTCACAGGACTAATAATATATCTTAAATATAAGATACTAAAGAAAAAACTCAATAAAATTATCTTTATACAGACATACATTGTATACAGCAGTATAATTTTTGGCAGGGGAAAAAAAAAAAGGCAGCAAACCTAACATGGTAACTTAAGATGGCTTTTAAAGGGACCATTTATAGAATTATGTACCAGCAAGGGTATCACTTCCTGTGGATAGTGCTTAACAGGAAGCCATTGATGCAACCAGATCTGAAGGAGCAAGGGATGAAAGAGGTTACCAGAATCTGGAAGGACCTGCATGAAGAAGTACAGTTACTATGACTGTAATGGCCTATAGGAGAAAGCATGGAAAACCTTCTCTCTCTCTTTTTCCCCCCTCTTTCTATCATCTTCTAATCCCCCCCTAGTGGCCCAATCTAACTTAAAGCTAGACAGACATTGGGTGATACACTCTATAAGAGTCAGTCTATAGGACGCTGGACATTGATCCGAATGAACAAGGGTAGAGAGAGGATCTGAAAGAGTAAATAGAGATTACTTAACCCAGTATTGAGCTAAAAACATACATGGAGAGTACTGGCTTCTTTTTAAAGAGATTATTTGGTGTAAAATCTCTTATCAATAGCAGTTCTATTGCCATACATTTTTGGTGTATGAACTACAATTCAAAGGAGCTACAACTTCAGAGCTGTTAATATATGTCAAGCAAGAAAGTAAATCTCTTAAACACAGTTCATTCTTATGAGATTATTTTATATAAAAGGTATTTTGACAGAATCCTCATACCCCACAATCTTCACAGCTATAATGAACAAGCTGAATTTGACAAGGTGAAATGTAACACATAAATTCTGTTGGTCAGATGGAAGAAACTACAAGCTCAAAGCACAGTATGGTACTTAGCAGGAATAAAGGTAAGATATTCTCAGGAAGTTCTGCCTGTGGTCAGTCAGCAGCTGGGGATTCAACAAAGGTTTGTGGTTGTTTGATATGGAAATCAAGTCCAGAGTTAGAGGCAGTGTCTTGGGATATAGTGTTCCTCTTCATTTTGGCTTCATAGTGATATACTAAACATCCACTGTCCAGGTACTTCAGCTCTTTATATGATGACTTCTTCCAAATGTTAATTCTGTGAGTCTTAAAAGACATGGTGAAATAAACCTTTTGAAATTATAAATCACCTGACTCCCCAAAGATCTACTGAACAAGTTCCATAAATAAGTCACTGTACTAGAGAAAGTGAATATGAAGGTAGATATTTATAGCTAATGCCTGTAGGTAATAGTGCAAAATTAATGACTGACATATACTTAGAATGTACTCTGAATCAGAACTGTCTTTAGCACATTTTGTATTTTATATAACTGTTACAATGAGCCTAATAAATAGGTATTTTAGCATTCCCAGTGATAGAAGCTGGCCTAGCAAGGAAAGTACCTGGCTCGAAATCACAGATCTCACCAGGAATCTAGTATCAGAACCCATGTTCTCACCACTATGTTATACTGTACCCCACCAGGGCTAGTAATTCTAAAACAGATTAAGTCAAATTGTTGATATGTTGGACTAGAAGTGCTTTCTGTGAGATTAGAATTCTAATATGATTTTTGAAATATGGAATATGAAGTAGACAATAGGAGTCTTATCCTGACTCTTCTACAATTCCTTCCCATGCTATATCATTGTTTTGAAAACTCAGTTTTCCCACTGTTTTTATTTGGTGAGAGAAGAAATTTCTATACTTTCCCTGGTTGCTCTGAACCCAAATCAGGTCATCAACAATGCAGTAAAAATCATTATCCTCAAATCTGTGTTTTCATCCTAAGCTTAACTGCTGAGCTCCACGTTAAGACCCTCAGGACTCCACATTTTGATGTCTCAATAATTCTTCATTTTCAGCATGTCTGGAACTGAAATACCAGCAGCTTCCTCAAACCTACTCATAATGCACAACAATAACAACAACTGCCACTATTACTCTTTATACAAGTAATAAAAAGACATAGAGTAAAATTCCATTAAATCAGAATCTGTGTCTATTAGTCTCATTTCTGTATTTATACCATTCAGCTTAGATCCTGAAATATATTCTGTATGTATTGAAAAACATTTACTGAAATACAAATAGAAGAATGCATAAAAGATGAAAGAAACAGAATGTATGCCAATAATATTAGTAACTAATATACATTTCACATACCTAATAAACAGTTTTACCACTCAAGTTTCTTCTCAGCCACCCATAGAAGTCAAGTGAGTACTCTGACTCACAACACCTGTTTTTAACCCCATGCCTGCTTAAAAATATGTGGCATAGTTTGCTTTCCTGGTATACTGTACACTGATCAGTAACTTAGGAAGTGTTCAAAGAAGTCTGGATGAGATGACACCTCTGGCACGTTTACCCTTGACATATTGTCCACTTTGTCTTCAGTATCCCAAAGAAGCATCGAGATAATAGGAGACACAGGTGGCTGACAACACCAGTGTAATGACGTTCTGTTGGATATACCTTAATACAGAGTTTGGCATATCAGTTAAAACCCAATTCTTGACAAGTAACTAATTTCACATGAATTTTTTTCTGATATTCAGTCACTTATTATCTATCAGGGTCCAAAAACAAGCCAGAAGCAGTTTCTGAAAAGAACAGATCCTTTTTTTTTTTTTTTTGTCTTTTTAAAAAATAAAAACAGTATAGCTTTTCTGCCAGAACATAGGCACCTGAACTATGACTATTCTGTTATTCTATTGCAATTTACTGCAGACTTCACACTTACACAACACAGCTCTTTGCCACATATGATTTGAGAACTGGATCCAATAGGTCATAAGAGGCAGTTGGTGATAAAGTTCTTTGTATTGTAGCCTGATATATTTAAATTCATTTTCATTACCCTGGGAACGATTCAACTCCTTAAATGGATTAGAGCTGCACAAACAAACATCACAAACATTCCTTTTAAAATCAGTGAGAATGATCCCTTTTTCTTAGTGGCAGGAAAATCAGAGTACAAAGTGTTGCACCATGATTTTAACTTTGCCTTGAGCATTCAGTCTCCAACTTGGTAGTAGGTCCACTCATGTTCTTAGGGTATATCTCCATTATCTGTCATGCATGTCCCCAACCAAAGCAGCTGGAGAGTCTATTTTTTTTGTCTATTCTTCTCCAAGATGTCATCTGCAAAGTGAATCCTATGTTGTCTGCTTCAGTTGCTAAGTCGTGCCCGACTTTTTGCAACCACATGGACTGCTCCATGCCAGGCTTCCTTGTCCTTCACTATCTTCTGGAATTTGCTCAAATTCATGTCCATTGAGTTGGTGATGCCACCCAAACATCTCGTCCTCTGTCATCCCCTTCTCCTTATGCCCTCAATCTTTCCCAGCATTAAGGTATTTTCCAGGGTATGGAAAAGTTTGCTAAAAACCAAGTTCAATAAATATTAAAGAAAAAAAAAAACCTGCCAAGATCAACCACCTCAGAATATTGTTGCTGTCCAATTATTCCTCACCACCTCTTCCACTGGATAACTATGGTCTGGACACTTGCCCCCTTCCTGCTGGGTTCCATTTCCCTTAGACACTTTGTGTTAGTCCATTAGACTCTCCATTCTGTTGATTCTGCTATCAAAAATAATGTAAATGTCATCCTGTTTTTTGCTTCATTTACTCAAGATGCAGTCTTCACTTGTGGGACGGAGGGGCAATGTGACTGGTGAGTTTAGATTACTGGCTGCCAAAGGGAAAGGGAAGGGATTATCCACGTGTCTTCAGCTTCCATAGCAGATGGCTTGGTTGGCTTCCACTTTTCTTGAGATTTCTCCCAAATCAAAAGGGTAGCCAAAACAGGGAAAAAAAAAAAAAAAGTCTAACGAACCTGTTAAATAACATGTGAAATACACAGGAGGTAAAAAATTGAAGTTAAACTTAACATTAACAATAACTGAAATTTTTACTGAGCCAATGTCATCAATGTATTATATTTTATGAATTTTTTTTAAGTTTTAATATGACAATCATTCAAGTTTACTTTTTAATGGCTTATGCTATATATATTTAAAAAATGTTAATAGAAGTGATAGTCTCCATGAATTTTGATATAGAAGCAAGTAATAAACAAGGACAGGAAACCCTAGCTATAGGATCTATGCAGAATAAAGAATCTAATAAGGCCTTTATGCAACCAACAGTATATATCTGTTGGTTATATACACACAATGCCAACAGCAAGTGAGTCCTTAGCATATTCTTGGTATAGTCAGGGGGTAAATGGTCACTATATTCATGATCCTCTCTAGAACTTGACAAGGTGTCTTGTTACAATTTAAGCAATGAAAAGGTAAGTAAATCTGCATAAACTCACATAAAAAAGTGGGTAGATTAGAAACTGACTTTAGTCTTTTAGATCTAAATAAAACTTTACCCTGATATGTGTGCATATTTGATGACAATATTTGTCTAAACTACTTAATCCCCAATGTTTAGTGTTAGGATTCAGGAGACAGAGGAAGAATAATGCTACAACTAGTATTTCTTCACATTCTTCCTTTTTGGGGGACCTCAATGAAAGTGAAACAAAACTAATATAAAGATATGCTGCTGTTTTTAAATACAATGCATGGCAATTTTTACTTTTTAGAAAATATTATTAACTGTTTTAGTGTATTTTTATTATGCCTAAAAAAGGTAAGGTAGTGGGAAATCTTTTAGTATAAGCATAGAGAAGGATGTTACATCTTTCTACTGCTATGATAAGATTGTGTATCCAACTGAAGAAAAATCCCAGTTTTGCCTTTACTTTCTCTGATTTGATTGCATATAATAAAGTTCTTGTGAAAAAGAAGGATAATTTTTGCAACATAAGAAAGCCAAGTTTTATTAGGTGTTTGAAGTATTCTACTCCAAGCACAAAGTGATCTTGGAAGATAATTATCACCTAAGTATTAAATTTTAATAGTTGTATTCTTAAAACTTTTTACTTGATGAGACAAAACTCAAATTTGTTTATAAAAAGTATATAAGTGATAGTATTTGTAGAATCACTATATTAAAATAACAGAAGTTTGATTTAACAAATAGTAATTTAGGAAAAAGAAAACCAGAAATTAAAATTCAAGAAAATAAGAACAGTTATCTAAAAGAGGGAAAATAATAATGGCAGGGAAATATACAGAAATAAATGAAGGGTTGTTTACACATTCATTAAAATTAATATTTATTCAGTGTTTGTTTTCCAGGAGACACTACTCTGGGAGCTGGAGTTAAGGTGCTAAAATTCAGACAAAGAGAGTCACTGACCTCAGTGAGCTTACATTATCAGGTAGAATAAATTAAAAACCCAAGTAAGCAAACACAAAATTAATCTAATTTCACATAAAAAATACTGAGACATAAATAAAGCTGGATATAGTAAGGGGTTTGTCAGGTGACTCAGCTATAAAGAATCCACCTGTAATACAGGAGATGTCGGTACAATCCCTGGGTCGGGAAGATCCCCTGGAGGAGGAAATGGCAAAACACTCCAATATTCTGGCCTGGAAAATTACATGGACAGAGGAGCCTGGTGGGCTTCAGTCCATGGGGTCACAGAGAGTCAGACACAACTGAGCACACATAGTTAAGAGAAAGACTTAAGAAAATTTGCAGTTAGGAATAGCCAGCCATGAGGTGATTTAGAAGCAATATGTTGCATGTTCAGACAATGGTGGTTATAGTGATAATACATCCATACTGGGTGTCATGAATGAACGTGAGTGGTGGGAGACAAGGTCGTTGAAGAAGAAGACCTCATATCCCATGTGATTGTGTAGGCAGGTTATGGTAAGACATTACAAATTCACTCTAACTATAAGGAAATCTTTGGCAAACTTGGTTCAGGGTATTTACAATCTGAATAAGTTACTTTGGCTACTCTGTGAAAACCTTGGTACTCAAGATGGGCAATAGAGTAATAAGGAAAACCAGGATGAAGACTACTCATGGTACCCATGTGAGGTAGTATCTGAATCCAGCATAACAGTTGTAGAGGTATTGGAATTCAGTCAAATGCTGTGAGACTTTGAGAAAAGAGATTTCTGGTCATTTATATATGAAAAGAAAGAAGGAAACAAACACCAATGGTTTTGAGCTGAGAAAAAATATGATGCTATTACATGAAAAATACTGAAATAGAACAAATTTGGGAGTGATCAAGATTTGGGGCTCTAATGTTTGGAACCTCTGGGACATCCAAGAGGACATATTATTCAAATATTTGGACATATAAGCCAGAGAAGAGTATGTAACAGACATATTAATATTTTCATTAATTTAAGAATTGTTACTATGTACATACAGTTTAAGTCATGAAACTATATTAGAGATCACATAAATGTATGAGACACTGAGTTAAAAGTCTGAATTATATCGCCAGAAATTATAGTATAGTTTGCTATTTTGGACAAGGTAACTATAATTCAGTTCAATTCAATTCAGTTCAGTTCATTCGCTCAGTCATGTCTGACTCTTTGCTACCCCATGGACTGCAGCATGCTAGGCCTTTTTGTCCATCATCAATTCCTGGAGTTTACTCAAATTCATGTCCACTGAGTCAGTGATGCCATCCAACCATCTCATCCTCTGTCATCTCCTTTTCCTCTCACCTTCAATCTTTCCCAGTATCATGGTCTTTTCAAATGAGTCAGTTCTTTGCATCAGGTGGCCAAAGTATTGGAGTTTCAGCTTCAACAATAATAATTCAGTGATGAGCAAACAAATAATATAGTGAATTTTACATATATTGAGAATTAATATAATTGCAACAAATTTCTCTTTTTTCTGTAAATTTCAAGATTATATCTTTAATGTAATAGTTTTAAAGATCATTTATATGTATATGTGTGTGTATATATATATATATATATATATATATATATATATGTGATGGACAGATAGATAGAGATAAAACCCTATTTAGATTCAGTCCAACATAAATGTCTATAATTGTCCAGAGGGAACATTTTTTTCATTATCACATAATGAGATGCTATAATTTCTACGTGATTACTCATTCATAATCCAGGGCTTCCCTGGTGGTCAGCTGGTAAAGAATCCACCTGCAATGTGGGAGACCTGGGTACGATCCCTGGGTGGGAAGATCCTCTGGAGACAGGAAAGGCTGCCCACTTCAGTTTTCTGGCCTAGAGAACCTCATGGACTGTATAGTCCATGGAGTCGCAAGGAGTGGGACACCAATGAGCAACTTTCATTTTCATACTTTTAATCCATCCAAACTGTGTCTGTGAAGTCCAACCAAAACAACAGGGGAGAACACATAAAAATGTAAATCTTGTTTGCACAAATTCTTAGGCTTAGAAATGATCTAGGAATCATCCAATCAAAGTATCAGTTCAGTTCAGTTCAGTCACTCAGTCGTGTCCAACTCTTTGCAACCCCATGAATTGCAGCACACCAGGCCTCCCTGTCCATCACCATCTCCTGGAGTTCACTCAGACTCACGTCCATCGAGTTGGTCGTGCCATCCAGCCATCTCATCCTCTGTCGTCCCCTTTCCCTCCTGCCCCCAATCCCTCCCAGCATCAGAATCTTTTCCAATAAGTCTACTCTTCACATGAGGTGGCCAAAGTACTGGAGTTTCAGCTTCAGCATCATTCCTTCCAAAGAACACCCAGGGCTGATCTCCTTCAGAATGGACTGGTTGGATCTCCTTGCAGTCCAAGGGACTCTCAAGAGTCTTCTCCAACACCACAGTTCCAAAGCATCAATTCTCTGGTTCTCAGCTTTCTTCACAGTCCAACTCTCACATCCATACATGACCACTGGAAAAACCACAGCCTTGACCAAATGGACTTTCATTGGCAAAGTAATGTCTGCTTTTGAATATGCTATCTAGGTTGGTCATAACTTTTCATCCAAGGAGTAAGCGTCTTTTAATTTCATGGCTGCAGTCACCATCTGCTGTGATTTTGGAGCTCCAAAAAATAAAGTCTGACACTGTTTCTACTGTTTTCCCATCTATTTCCCATGAAGTGATGAGACCAGATGCCACGATCTTCGTTTTCTGAATGTTGAGGTTAAGCCAACTTTTTCACTCATATCATTATACAATTGAAGCAGGTGAGATTCAGAGAAGAACTAACTTAAAAAAAAAAAAAATACAGGGCTAAAAGGTGAGAATATAACGATGAGCAAAGAATGCCTGGGCCTCCCATGTGGCACTAGTGGTAAAGAACCTACCTGCCAATGCAGGAGATATAAGAGACAACGGTTCAATCACTGGGTCAGGAAGATCCCCTGGAGGAGGGCATGGCAACCCACTCTAGTATTGCCTGGAGAATCCCATGGACAAGGGAGCTTCGTGGGCTATGGTCCTTAGGGTCACAAAGATCAGACACAACAGAAGTGACTTAGCATGCATGCCAAGAGTAAGTCTGGCCTGGGACTGCACAAATAAGAGTCAAAGGAATTAAAAACCAAAACTCGGTGCACTCTGCATGTGCATTTTCAGTGTTATCACAGGTTTGTATTGCATTGTCCCCCTGCACTCCCCACAGTCTTTAGTTGGGTGGATCCTATCCCCAGTGCTCTTTCAAACTGCTTTGCTCCTCACATCAATGCGACAGTCCTTATAGTTGCAAACAATGAAATGGATGACTGTAAACACTACCATCCAGGGAATTGTCAGTCTATATGGGAATGGTGGAACTAGTATTGGGGGATTTTGTTAAGTAGTTCTTCATTCATCTTAATTCATAGTTATAGAATGTACATGCCAAGTTGCTTCAGTCATGTCCAACTCTTTGAGACCCTATGAACTGTAGCCTAGCAGGCTCCTCTCTGTCTGTGTGATTCTACAGGCAAGGACTCTGGAGTGGGTTGCCATGCCCTCCTCCAAGGGATCTTCTCAACCCGGGGAATGAACCCATGCCTTCTACCTCTCCTGCATTGGCAGCTAGGTTCTTTAGGACTAGGGCTACATGGCAAGCCCCAATAATAGAACCTTTCCCCCCAGTTCCTCAATTGAAAAAGTTGTTGTTACATTTTCTTTGTCTTAGATGCCACCAACAATCTGACAATATTATAGAATTTTTAAACACTTTCATCAGCATGTGGGCAAAGAATAGCTAAATGACATGATATACCATATATAGGTATATATATAAATATATATATATTTATTTATTTATTGGACTTTGATTGGACAATCATAAAACACCACACAATGCCCAAATCTCTAGACAAGCACAGTAGCCCCTGTAATCAGGATGGTCCATCAAGTATGAATTCTATAGGCCACATTGCCTGGATAAATGCTCGGAACCATCTTTTATAATCAGATCAAAGCATAGTAGATCCTTTATACAATGGCTTCTCTGTCTTCATTATGAAAATGGAATACTTATCCCAATACAGTCTTATTTGTTCTCTCTCTGTACAACATTCACGTGAGATACAACTTTTAGTTGTAGGAAATAGGAAAAAGAAGTATGGCTGTTCCGTTTACATTGTGCTAAGGGATGCATATGTCTTTTAATTCAGAAAATTGTTCCAGTCCAAAATTCTTCACCCAGTGGGTAACATATTTTACTAATATCTTCTACTTATGACTATATGCACTCTTTCTACTTCTTTAAGTAATATTTTAGAGCAGACACATAGTAGAAATGTAAAAACTAATTACATGAAATGAAGAATTTGATCTGTTATGAGGCACTGGTAATTATGAAAAGAAAAGCAAAGATTTTAAAGGTCAAGGAAGCAGCCATCTGCTTAACAACCTGACCATCTGTTAAAAATATTTCAAGGCCAGTTAAAAGCTCACAAGGCTCTAACTGCCACCCGGAAAGATGTCGTCTATGTTCATCTGTGTCTGAATTCCTGTTATAAGGCATAGACTGTGTGAGCACTAGTATCATTCATTTTTAAAATCAATTTAAATGTGCCTTGTTAATTATACAGAGTACCTAGCTTCTTTTAATTAAATTCCTATGAGGAGGCATTAAAGTTAAGTGAAGAAATCATTTTAATTTGCACATTCATTGTCATGAAAAACAGTGTATACTATCTCTGATATTTTTTATTAAATTGGATGTTTTCAAATGTCTGCATTTCATTTCTATGCAGTCCTATCTTTAATGTTCATTATTAAAATGTGTATAACACATTTTTAAAAGCACTTAAATGGAAACAATTATTCTGATAGCAAAATTTTAAAAATTACCTTTCATTCATTATTAAAATATATATTAATGTAAGATACTTTTAAAGCATTAAAAGAAAAAACTGAGTTACTCTGCTAGATAAATTTTAAAAAGTAACCCTCTCATTCATTCTGGATAGGGGAATGGCAATCCACTGCATTATTCTTGCCTGGAGTATCCCATGAATAGAGGAACCTGCAGATTACAGTCTGTGAGGTCACAAAGAGTAGGACACAACTGAGCGACTAATACTTCTCATTCATTCCCTCCTAGTAAAATCTTTTAAAGAAAATAACAATTTAAACTCTAATATGTGTGTGTGTGGCTAGTATTGTGAATGGCTGGATTTGAAATTATAGATGGTTTTGAAACATCTTGAAAACTTTTTAAGAATTTTTATTCAAAAATAAGATTCAGTCATTCATTTATACATCTACATTACTATATCATTTAAATTTTAATAAAAATGCATTTCTACACATTTCTTAAATTGATTCCCAATATGTCTAAAGTTTATTTATCTCTTGCAAATATGACTTTTCTCCAATTATTTAGTCCAATTATTTATTGATGCTTTATGATAATATTTATGTTTCATTTGCTGGTGAACTAGTCTAATAAATAAGCTTAATGAATTATTGCACAGTTGTTAGCTCCTAAGTGAATCTTAGATTTTTCAAACAACAGAGTTACTCCCATCTGAAAGTGTCTCTCAGCATGAGCAGGTTTTAAGCACTAAGCTGGCAATGGATGAAGTTCTGGACTTTGAGGATGCAGGAGCGAGCAAAGGATGAGGTTCTTGTTTGCATGGAAATTACATTCTAACATTAAAAATGTAGAAAACAGATGCTATTTTTCAGAAATGACCTTGCTCTATCAACATTGTATATGTTTCAGAATTGTCTTATTAAGCTCCATGAATTACTGTGCTGTGGACCCCATGGACTGTATTGACTACATTTACATTGAACACACAATGTGCACACAGCTTCACATTATTTATTGTTCCTATTTATATATAATATAGCATATGTCTCTCAACTTACATCTATTATAATGTATTTTGATAAAGGTTGATAATTTTATTTGATAGAAGTCTTACAACTTGCCTTATATTCTAGCAAGTAAAACAAAATAGCAAGAAACATGTATCTCTGAAGTGGTGATTTGATATATTTCGATTAAGTATTTGTCATACTTAATTTGTGAAAATATTTTAATGTTTCTGTGGCAGATAGGTAGTGGTAGTAGGCAATTTAAATTTATATTTTATTTTCATGAAAGACTACATAAATGTGTATATATTTAGATATAAAAATATATATCAAAAATAATGAGGAACAAGCTTAAGAAAATGTATTAGGAAAATGAAACTCTACTGCCAGTTAAGTGTAGGAAGTAAGTTATTTGGGAGAACATTACTTTAAATAAATAAATATTTATTTATTTGTGCCACGTCTCAGTTGCAGCATGTGGGATCTAGTTCCCTGACCACAGATTGAACCGGGATGCCCTGCAGTGGGAGAATGAAGTCTTGGTCACTGGACCACCAGGGAAGTCCCAGAACATTAAGTTAAGGAAAAAAAAAAGATATGCATCTAGGAATGCATAAACACACATTTACCTATTTTTCCATTATTAAAATGTATTAATTTTATAAAAAATGTATAGGCATACATTTGAGATGATAATCTTGAGATAATCTTTAGATGATAATCTCAAGGCTCTTCACAAAAAGTAAGTAAGAGCTGACAAAGCATGTTTATGACCTAAGAGTGACACTGTCACAGGTGATTAAGACTTATAAGACGAGCTCATTGCTATAATTTGAAACTTCTTTGAGCATTAGATATGTTTTATTTGTGTAAAACTGCTGAGAAGTAATTGGTTCTACTTATAGCAAAAGCAAGTTCAGCAGTTTGAGGTTTCTTGCTTGTTTTTTTTCCCCTTTTCCCTAACTGATGTACAGTTTATCTCTGCTCAGCTGAGAGAAATGAAAAAAAGATCTGACTCAGCATGTGTGCTTAGATTCATTAGTGTTATGAACTAAAAAGGGGGAAAAGCCAAACCTTTCTCCTCTACTCTCCACTTAAAAATACAAATGATATAAAATAGGAATATTTCCAAGGTATGCTCCAGTAAACCAGAAAAAAAAAATGTAGTCTTTATTAAGCTAAATTCTTCCTAGAATTAATGCAGTGGTTTATAATAAGATCTCTTATTTCATTTAGATCTAGGTAATATTCGGGGAAATTTCAATTCATCTAGAGAGCATTTTAGAAACTACTATTCCTAGGACAAGACCTCAGAGATTATAGTTTAATTGGTCTGTAATGAGGACTGTATTTCTATGAACTGCCAGTGCATTTCTACTGCATAGCCGAAGATCAGAACCATGATTTTTAACATATTCCCTCACTGTTCTGACTTAATTTTGGAAGTCATTAATTTCCTTAGGCCACTAGGGCATTAGAGTGAGCTGTAGATTATCTAAACCCACATGCCTAATCTCTGATAATGAATAAGTAAAAGACTATTTGTCTTGGGTTCAGAATTTGAGTTTCCTATTCAAACAGAGATGTGAGAATGAGCCTTTGTGTAGAAGCAATTTGTATGATTGATCTAACTTCCAGTTCTGATTTAGTCCTACTGTCAGCAGTTTGAAACACACTTTGATGAGAAGAGAGAGGAAGCTGTAGATCATCTATAAAATTGTTATCAGTCCTATTGAGCATACTTGTTCCCCGATGAGATCTGCTTTCCTTCTCATTCTGGGTAAAATGGGGTATGTGGGAGAAGAATCACCATTCTACCCCCTCTGCAGAAGCACAATTTCCCCTGTATCATCTGTATATTCTTCAGGCAAGGTTAGCTGGATACAAGGAAAATGTTTAAAAGAATCTCAAGTTCTGGAAATCTTAGAAGTATTGATAGAAATAGTATCCATGGCATGTGCTGAGAAATGACTACAAGAATATGATGAGAGAGAAAACATTTTCTTTTTTAAACTATGAGAAAGGCTTAGAAAACAAAGATAAGAGTATTTTCCTCTAAACATGATGGCAATGAGTATATTGTCTGGTATTTCTTATATATTTCCACACTTGTGTTGCAGTGGACATGGACAGTTTGTTTTCCCAGAACCCATCTTGAATACACAAATACAATTCAGAGAACACACAGCTCTACATTGAAGTAGTTGTTTATATCTTCCCTCCAGCCATGTGAGCTTATCAGGGACTGCTGGCCATACTGTATACTACAGTATTCTAGCCACATGGTCTAGGACCCAAACCAATGTGCTTAGAATTCTCTGGACTAACAGTACGCAGTAGGCACATGTAGGCAGGCTACTACTTCACTCCAGGGATTGCTAATCCCTAGGCATACTTTTGCCTAGCTTGTGAGTTATCAACCATGATTCTATTACTTGATTGTATTATTTGCAACCCAAAGTTTCCTGACCACTGGGTACTAAAAATGTATGGCACTATTTAATTCTACATTTACATCTATGATAAAGAGGATAAGAAAAAGAATCATGGCTTTGTCATTTACTAGCTGTAAGACTTAAGAAGGATGTTTATTAATAATTACTTCTATGCCTATATGACTCCATCTCTAGAATAGCAGTTGTATCAGCACTTTCCTCATGATATTATTGTGAGACTTAGATGGAATTCTGCACAAAATGAACATGGACCAGCACATTAAAATATGTAAAAACATTAGTAATTTTATAATTCACAGATCTTTTAGCTCAGTAATATAGTCCTGATTTCACACACGAGAAGACACATTCAAGAAGTTAATTTGTCCAATGATATAATAATGTATAAATGGTTAGAAATTAAAACTGTACTTGGCAAGCGCAATTTGAAAGTCTATGCATTTTGCTTATAATTTGAACTAAAGCATGGGTGTAGACAAATAGATGTAAACACATTGTTGTTTTTCAATTGATAAGTCATGTCTCTTTGCGACCCCAAGGACTGGAGCACACCAGGTTTCTCCGTCCTTTACAGTCAGTGATGCCTCCAACCATCTCATCCTCTGTCACCCACTTCTCCTCTTGCCCTCAGTCTTTCCCACCTTCAGGGTTTCTTCCAATGAGTCAGCTCTTCGCATCAGGTGGCCAAAGTATTAGATCTTCAGCTTCAGCATCAGTCCTTCCAATGACTATTCAGGATCAATTTTATTTTATGATTGACTGGTCTGATTTCCTTGCTGTCTAAGGCACTCTCAAGGGTCTTCTCCAGTACAAAGGCTTAAAAGCATTAATTATTTGGTGCTCAGCCTTCTTTATGGTCCAATTCTTACATCTATACATATAGAAAGCAGCAAATCACTCCTGCCATTGTACACAAATACGCAGGAACAATTTCTAAATGTATATGTAACTTCTTTCCCTATGAAGAGATAGAACAGTTCCAATTGCTTTATTTCCTCACCAACACGGGATTTTCAGCTCCCATCCCACCTCACCACACACATCACATGTTCCAGTGATCCTGCAGGGACTCACATGTTAAGTTTAATTTTTCTTTTCACTTGTTCATGGAAATTTTAACTATCCTTGTTGGTGGGCCACCATTTCAAGATTCTTGGCCTTTACATCTAAGAAACATATTCCAAATATTTTTTTTCACTCTTCATTGTGTACTTTTAATTTCCCTAACAGTGTAGTTTTATGAACAAAAGTTCTTAATTTTAATATTCAATTTTTATCAATTTTTTCTTTATTTTTGGTACCCTATTTAAGAAATCTTTGTCAGTTCTATAATCAGAAGACATGCATTTTCTTTAAATATCTACAATTTATTCTTTTATATTTCATATTTTTTTCCCATGGTGTATTGGGTTTAAGGTTTTCATTCTATGTGTGTGCTGTGGTATCAAGTATCTTTGCCTTAATATGGATTTATAATTAATCTAGATACACTTATTGGTGAGATTATTCTTCCTCACAATTGTTCAGTATCTCGTTTTTTTCAATAAATCAAGGACTTACATCAGTATGGGTCTATTTATGAACTAGTTAGTCTGACTTTAAAAAAGATTTCACCTATCTTTGTGCCAATGTATACTCTCTTATTTACTGGTGATTTATATTCTCTTAATATATGTCAGTGCACATCGTATCCATCACAGTTCTTCTTTAAAGACTTACCTAAGATATTATCCTATGGCTCGTGACCAAGTCTCTTCTACCTGCATAGGAAACACTGGATCACAATATTAAATAGATACTGATTAGACTGATATAATTTAATTACCAGAACCAAAGACCTTCAGCATCATTAAACTCCTACAATAAGTCTAAAATATCAGAAGCACAAGCTGAGGGAGAAAACAAACACATTTTTCTTTAATTGCACTTTAAAAAAGCCATGTCACTAAAATTATTTTTTTAATCATATGATACATCAGAAATTTAAATTTTAGAAAGCGAAAGAAAGATTTAATGCTGTTCTCCCACACTACTTTCACCTACCATAATTTGATATTTAAAACGTGAGTTCCACAAGAGAGATGCATTCTCTAGTTTACTTTGTATCTCATATGGTTAGAGTGGAAAACAGAACAGGTGCTCTATAAATATTTGTTCAAAAATGAATAAACATCTAGTAACTTTTTAAAATATATTTTTCATTTCATTTATCTACATATATATAAAACCTTACCAAGTGAATACACAAAACTGCTGATTTATTTCATATATGCACAAGTGCTATTTAATGGAGAAGGCAATGGCAACCCATATATGTATATATGGCAACCCTTCTCCGATAAACTATACAGTCCGTGGAATTCTCCAAGCCAGAATACAGGAGCGGGTAGCCTTTCCCTTCTCCAGGGGAATCTTCCCAACCCAGGGATTGAACCCAGGTCTCCCGCATTACAGGTGGATTCTTTACCAGCTGAGCCACAAGGGAAGCACTGGATAAAGCCTAGTCCAAATAATTCTTCATATCGATCTTGAGAGACCCTGTCTGTGGAACTATGATAGTAGAGTGAAAGTGAGAGTGAAGTCGCTCAGTCGTGTCCGACTCTTTGCGGCCCCGTGGACTGTAGCCCACCAGGCTCCTCCGTCCATGGGATTTTCCAGGCAAGAATACTGGAGTGGGTTGCCATTTCCTTCTCCAGGGGAATCTTCCCAATCCAGGGGTCGAACCCGGGTCTCCTGCATTGTAGGCAGACGCTTTACTGTCTGAGCCACCAGGGAAGTCACAACTTATATGATAGTATAACCTGAACCTCATTTCATGAATTTTTATATTTTATATATTTAAAATTAAAATATATCTTAGATTGATTGCCTGCCAGAATTTAATTAATACACTTAATTTAATTTCTTAGTAATAAATAAAACAGTGGCACAGGTCAAAATCAATGTCATCTTAGACTTGGTGTAACACAGTCCATGCATGAATGTGTGTTTTAATAGATGGTGAAGACATGCACGAAAATGTGTATATACATACATGCCAGCCCTTGTGGCAGATATTTCACAGGAAGGATTAACACACATTGATAACATAGCAGAAGCATCTGCTTTCAGTTTTACCCCCAGTAACTCCCCCAGTACTACTTTACAAATGTAATAGAATGATCAAGACCAAGGTTTTGGTGTTGTGATAGTAGTTGGTTTTGCTCTAAGAAATATTCTCTTTAGCTGTCATTGGATTTATCCATTTCTAAACAAGTCATTCATGTAGAGAGTGTTGGACAACGTTCTGAGACAGAAGGAAGATCTAGTCTTCCTATTCCTGTAAAAGATGCATGCACAGAGAGGCAATGATTAAACATTTGAACCCAACATGGTTTCTAGCTGAGGGGAGTAAAGATGCATATAATAAAGAACATAAGCAAGAACTAAATCTTTAAGGAAGAGAAAGAGAAAGCCAATCAGGAGAAGAGCTAGTTGCAGTGTCTAAAAAAGAAAGCTGTGCCGTATCAGAGAAACCAAAAGGAACAGGAGTTTCTAATGAGGAATGTCAATCATAAGTTATATTTGCATGTGTGCTAAGTCGCTTCAGTCATGTCCAACTCTTTGTGACCATATGGACTGTAGCTTGCTAGGCTCCACTGTCCATGGGATTCTCCAGGCAAGCATACTGGAATGGGTTGCCATTTCTTCCTCCAGGGGATCTTCCTGACCCACAGATCAAACCTGCATCTCTTATGTCTCCTGCATTGGCAGGCAGGTTCTTTACCACTAGTGCCACCTGGAAAGCCCAAAGCTATATTTAACTTGATTTATTCTTATTAATCTCTTTAATGAGAAATCCAATATCAGTTATCACTTAGTTTTGTTAGGGACAAATGTGTGATAGAATCCTAATAGTCATTAATGCAATAAAACTTAATAAATGTACAAAATACATAAAAACCTTATAGCATTGACTTCTGAATGGTGTAGTTTCTGAAACTAAAATTGACAGCTTAAACAAGGAACACCAGCTTCAAGTTTCTAAAATATGTCATTTACTATAGGGAATAGAGTAACCCCAAAATGCTTTAGACAAAGATCTTTAATACAGTAATTTTGTTTAAATACGTCATTTATCCATTAGGCTGTCAGACAACACTCCCACACACAATGAAATGCCTGCTTTTTGACAGTTGGAGTTGTGTGGGAAGATCTCTACACTGCACAAGCTAAAATGCATGCCTTAAATATATCCTACAGAAGGTACTTTCAGTTAGGACAAACAATATGGGACTAATGTAAATAAACTCCCCATCTGAACTTGTTGAGAAAAAAATAATAATATACTCTTAAACAGCATATGTGTTAGTGAAAGAAAAAATCTAAATCAGGATTAGATAACAATAGAGTAGAAACTAATACAATTGAATAAATCCATAGCAAGCACTTCAAATGAAAAGAGAAACATATTATTTGATTAATTTCTTGACAAAAGGATTATTCAATTTAGAAACAAACATATAATTTATTTTGGTATACAGAACCACATGGTAAGAAAGTGCAAATTAATTTTCCTATAAATAATATGTAATTCATTTCTGGCACAATTTTACAAGATAGCCATGCTGAAAAATATGAAAATGTGATCCACTGTTACAGAACTAATTTATAGAAAGAATGTTTCACCAATTATAGCCTCTTGAGCTCAAAGTAGCTGTGATAACCAAGAGCAACACCAGAAAACCATCACATATAAAATTGAGGCAACATGTCTCCATCATCAGCTACTTCCCATAGAGAGTTGATAAATCTTGCCAAATATTTGCTAGGAAAATGTAGTTATTGTTATCTAACAGATTAAATAACTGAGGCTCAAAATGTTTAAATGATCTTCCCAAGATTTCATAGTTTAAAAACAGATGGTTATGGAATTTTTAGTCGGATACATTTTATTCCCTAGCCTAAGACCTTTCCACTTACTGCATATATATAGCATATATATATACTGTGCTTAATCATTCAATTGAGTCCAACTTTCTGCATGCCAAGCTCCTCTGTCCATGGGATTCTCCAGGAAGGAATATTGGAGTGGGTTGTTAGGCCTTCCTCCAGGGGATCTTCTCAACCCAGGGATTGAACCCAGGTCTCTCACACTGCACACAGATTCTTTATGGTCTGAGCTACATTAAAGATCTATATGCATATATATGTTTCATGCATTATATAAAATAATACAGGCTTGGAATTGAAAAATTGCTTAAGGCCAGGCTATGAGATAATTTGTTAGCATCCCCAGTGGCTCAGTGGTAAAGAATCCTCCTGCAATACGGGAAAGGCAGGAGATATACATTCAGTGCGTGAGTCTGGAAGATCCCCTGGTTCAGGAAATGGCAACCCAATCTATTATTCTTGCCTGGGAAACCCCATGGACAGAAGGGCCTGGCAGGTTACAGTCCAAGTGTCATGAAGAATTGGACATGACTGAACATTCAAATAATACAATATAAGATAATTTGGTTATACTAAATATGTTGCCTTTTTTCTCCAGGCTTTTCTCAACTGTAAAATAAAGATGTAGAAATCACCCTCAATTAATTATTTTCTACCCTTTTCTCTAAGTTCAAATGTAATAAACTGTCAGTTCTTTCAGTCAATCATTGTTTGAAAGTCATGTACATTTTCAAAGCTATAGGTGCTAAAGATTCTTGTTAAAAATTATAATCAAAAGCCTGGAGATTATGAGTCATTCAATTATAAATATATGAAATAAATAAATATAGTAGTTATTATATTTATAATATTTATGTGTGCAAATGCATTGGCAGGCAGGTGCTTCGCCACTAGCACCACCTGGGAAGCCCAACGTTTGTATATACATTAGCATATGTAAATGATATCATATATAATGATATACCTATCACATTTGTAAGATAAATAAAAACAAGCTGTGTAACAGATTGTGATCAATGGGAAGTATTTAAAGATATCCCAAAATGGCTCCTCTTAGGTGATGTTTGATAGATTGTTAAGAAAGCAAGTGATACCCTGAAAAAGAACTGGAGAATATTGTCCAAGTCAAGAGAGCAACAAAGGGAAAATTCCTAAATGCAAGAGTCAGCTCACTGTATTTTAGAATATGCAAGAAAACCTGTGTGACCAGATTGGAATGAACACCTGGACTACTAGCCACCTCTCATCTATTCTACTACAATCACCGAAGTCTGGACCAATTTCTAATTCCCCTTTGATTTTGAGGTAGGCATCCTCCATTCCCTGCCCAGATTTTCCAACTTCCTTTGACTATTCACTCCAGCCAATTCTCTATGGATTAGCAACAGAGGTGTGTTCAATGGTCAAACCCTTTTCTTTTTTTTTAATTTTTATTTATTTATTATTATTATTTTCTTTTACTTTACAATATTGTGTTGGGTTTGCCACACATCAACATGAATGAGCCATGGGTGTACACGTGTTCCCAATCCTGAACCACCCTCCCACCTCCCCTCCCAACACCATCCCTCCGGGTCATCCCAGTGCACCAGCCCCAAGCATCCTGCACCCTGCATTGAAGGATTTAAAAACTTTCAGTAGATTACAATTATTATCAGAATAAAATATAGACTACTTAAAATGACCTAAGAGCCCCTACATGTCTAGCTGTTATAGAACTTGCTGATGAGTAGGGGATGAAGTTAGCAATGTGTCAGAGAAGGTTCCCAGATTCTGACTATGCTACGAAGTGATCAGGCCATTAACTGAGAAGCAGAAGATCAAGGAAAACAATGTAGCAGAGAGTGTTAGGTACCTAAGCCTGAAACTGCTTTGTAGGAATGCCTAACTGTAATTCAGCTGTGCTGGAGTCATCATGAAAAGAGAGCACATCAAAAGAGCAAATATTTTATGAAAGAAATAAATTCTGGAAACATCATAGATTAGTGCAGCCATGAGAGTACGCATATTATCTCATGTATAGCCTTAAGGAGAGTAGAATCACTGAAGATAAATAGTGTCCAGGAAGAAGCAACGCATTGTGAGAAATTTATGCCATCTTCAGCTACATGGAGAATATATATATATATATATATATACACACACACACACACACACAGACACTTTCACTTCACAGAAAGGAAATGTGGATCTTGTGGAATAACTAGTTTCATTTAAAGCAAACCTTAAAGGGGGCTTAATAAAAGATATAGAGATAATGATAAAATTGTTAACTATAACAAAATTTAAGTCCAAGAAACCAGAAGGCAGCTGCTGGTTTGTTTTTTCACTGGGGAGAGTGTGCCAGGGTGGATGGTGTTCAGTTCAGTTCAGTCTCTCAGTTGTGTCCGACTCTTTGCGACCTCATGAATAGCAGCACACCAGGCCTCCCTGTCCATCACCAACTCCTGGAGGTCACTCAGACTCGCTTCCATCAAGTCAGTGATGCCATCCAGCCATCTCATCCTCAGTCGTCCCCTTCTTCAGCCCCCAATTCCTCCCAGCATCAGATTCTTTTCCAATGAGTCAACTCTTCACATGAGGTGGCCAAAGGACTGGAGTTTCAGCTTTAGCATCATTCCTTCCAAAGAACACCCAGGGCTGATCTCCTTCAGAATGAACTGGTTGGATCTCCTTGCAGTCCAAAGGACTCTCAAGAGTCTTCTCCAACATCACAGTTCAAAAGCATCAGTTGTTTGGTGCTCAGCTTTCTTCACAGTCCAACTCTCACATCCATACATGATCAAACTAAGAAACATAACCCCTTCAAGGATCAAAGTCTTGTGGGCTTCATAACTCAATGAATCTATCAGTCATGTCATGCAGAGTCACTCAAGACAGATGGGTCATGGTGAAGAATTCTGACAAAACTTGGTTCACTGAAGGAGAAAACAGCAACCCACTCCAGTATTCTTGCCATGAGAACACAATGAACAGTATGAAAAGGCAAAAAGATATAACACTGGAAGATGAGTGCCACAGACAAAAAAGTGAAACTGAGAGTCTTTCAGTCAAGCCTGCCTCTTTGTGACTCATGGACTGTAGCCCATCAACTGATTCTGTTCATGAAATTTTCCAGGCAAGAATACTGAAGTGGGTTGCCATTCTCTTCTCCAGGACATTTTCCTGATCAATCCCAGGGACTTGATCCAAGGTCTCCTGCATTGCAAGCAGATTCTTTACCTCTAAGCCACCAGGGAAGCAGATCAGAAGGTGTCCAATTTGCAACTGGGAAAGAGAAGAGAAAAAAAATTAAGCAGCTGTGCCAAAGCAGAAGCAATGCTCTGTTGTGGATGTGTCTGGTGGTGAAAGTAAAGCCCAATACAGTAAAGAACAATTTTGCCTAATAACCTGGAATGATAGGCCCATGAATCAAGGTAAACTGAACATGGTCAAGCAGGAGATAGCAAGACTGAACACAGCATCTCGGGAGTCAGTGAACTGAAATGGACAGGAGTGGATTAATTTAATTCAGATGACCATGATATCTGCTATGTGAGAAAGAACTCTTTAGAAAAAAAAGAGTAGCCCTCATAGTCAGCAAAGAGTCTGAAATGCAGTAATTGAGTGCAGTTTCAAAAATGACAGAATGATCTCAGTTCATTTCCTAGGCAAACCATTAAACATCACAGTTCAGTTCAGTTCATTTCAGTCCCTCAGTTGTGTCTGACTCTTTGCGACCCCACAAACTGCAGAATATCAGGCCTCCATGTCCATCACCAATTCCCAGAGTCCACCCAAACCCATGTTCATTGAGTCAGTGATGCTATTAAACCATCTCATCCTCTGTCATCCCCTTCTCCTCCTGCCCCCAATCTCTCCCAGCATCAGGGTCTTTTTAAATGAGTGAGTTCTTCACATCAGATGGCCAGAGTATTGGAGTTTCAGCTTTAGCATCAGTCCTTCAAATGAACACCCAGGATTGATCTCCTTTAGGATGGACTGGTTGGATCTCCTTGCAGTCCAAGGGACTCTCAACAGTCTTCTCCAAAACCACAGTTCAAAAGCATCAATTCTTCTTAACTCAGCTTTCTTCACAGTCCAACTCTCACATCCATACATGACCACTGGAAAAACCATAGCCTTGACTAGACAGAACTTTGTGGACCAAATAATGTCTCTGCTTTTTAATATGCTGTCTAAGTTGGTCATAACATTCCTTCCAAGGAGCAAGTGTCTTTTAATTTTATGGCTGCAGTCACCATCTGCAGTGATTTTGGAGCCCAGAAAAATAAAGTCAGCCACTATTTCCCCATCTATTTGGCATGAAGTGATAGGACCAGATGCCATGATCTTAGTTTTCTGAATGTTGAGCTTTAAGCCAGCTTTTACCACTCTCCTCTTTCAATTTCATCAAGAGGCTCTTTAGCTCTTCTTCCCTTTCTGTCATAAGGGTGGTGTTATCTGCATATCTGAGGTTATTAATATTTCCTCCAGCAATCTTGATTCCAGCTTGTGCTTCTTCCAGCCCAGACTTATTCATGATGTACTCTGTCTATAAGTTAAATAAGCAGGGTGACAATATATACCTTTGATATATTCCTTTTCCTATTTGGAACCAGTCTGTCGTTCCATGTCCAGTTCTAACTATTGCTTCCTGACCTGCATGCAGGTTTCTCAAGAGGCAGGTCAAGTGGTCTGGTATTCCTGTCTCTTTCAGAATGTTCCACAGTTTATTGTGATCCACACAGTCAAAGGTTTTGGCATAGTCAAGAAAGCAGAAATAGGTGTTTTTCTGGAACTCTTTTGTTTTTTTGACGATCCAGTGGATGTTGGCAATTTGATCTCTGGTTCCTCTGCCTTTTTTTAAAACAGCTTGAACATCTTGAAGTTCACGGTTCATGTATTGCTGAAGCATGGCTTGGAGAATTTTGAGCATTACTTTACTAGTGTGTGAGATGAGTGCAATTGTACGGTAGTTTGAGCATTCTTTGGCATTGCCTTTCTTTGGGATTGGAATGAAAACTGACCTTTTCCAGTCCTGTGGCCACTTCTGAGTTTTCCAAATTTGCTGGCATATTAAGTGCAGCACTTTCACAGCATCATCTTTCAGGATTTGAAATAGCTCAACTGGAATTCCATCACCTTCAGTAGCTTTGTTCATAGTGATGCTTCCTAAGGCCCACTTGACTTCACACTCCAGGATGTCTGGCTCTAGGTGAGTGTGAGTGATCACACTGTCATGATTATCTGGGTCATAAAGATCATTTTTATACAGTTCTTTTGTGTATTCTTGACACATCTTCTTAATATCTTCTGCTTCTGTTAGGTTCATACCATTCCTGTCCTTTATTGAGCCCATCTTTGCATGAAATGTTTCCTTGGTATCTCTATTTTCTTGAAGAGATATCTTGTCTTTCCCATTCTATTGTTTTCTTCTATTTCTTTGCCTTGATCTCTGAGGAAGGCTTTCTTATCTCTCCTTGCTATTCTTTGGAAGTCTGCATTCACATGGGTATATATTTCCTTTTCTCCTTTGCTTTTTGCTTCTCTGTTTTTTACAGCTATTTGTAAGCCCTCCCCTGACAGTAATTTTCCTTTTTTCAATTTGTTTTCCTTTGGGATGGTCTTGATTTCTGTCTCCTGTACAATGTCATGAACCTCTATCCATATTTCATTAGGCACTTTATCAGATCTCATCCCTTAAATCTATTTCTCACTTCCACTGTATACTCATTAGGGATTTGATTTAGGTCATACGTGAATGGTCTAGTGGTTCCCCTACCTTCTTCAATTTAAGTCTGAACTTGGCAATAGGGAGTTCATGTTCTGAGTCACAGTCAGCTCCCAGTCTTGTTTTTGCTTACCTATAGAGCTTCTCCATCCTTGGCTGCAAAGAATATAATCAATCTGATTTCAGTGTTGACCATCTGGTGATGTCCATATGTAGAGCCTTCTCTTGTGTTGTTGGAAAAAAGGTGTTTGCTATGACCAGTGCGTTCTCTTGGCACAACTCTATTAGCCTTTGCCCTACTTCATTTTGTACTCCAAGGTCAAATTTGCCTGTTCCTGCAGGTACATCATAGTAATCCAAATCTAATCCCCAATCACTGATGCCAAGGATGTTAAAGTTGATCAGCTCTATTAAGACTTACAAGACCATCTAGAACTAACACAAAAAAGATCACAGGGAATTGGTATGCAAAAGTAGGAAATAAAGAGATAAGAAATAGGCAAGTTTGACCTTAGAGTTCAGAATAAAATAGGGCAAAGGCTAACAGATTTCGGTCAAGAGAACACACAGTCAGAGCAAACACCCTTTTCCAACAACACAAGAGATGACTGTACAGATAGACATTACCAAATGGTCAGTACTGATATCAGATTGATTCTATTCTTTGCAGTTGAAGATGGAGAAACTTTATACAGTCAACAAAAACAAGACCTGGAACTTACCGGTTCAGATCATGAATTCCTTATTGCAAATTCAGGCTTAAATGGAAGAAAATAGTGAAAATCACTAGACCACTCAGGTATGACATAAATCCCTTATGATTATGCAGTAAAAGTGACAAAGAGATTCCAGGGACTAGATCTGGTAGAGATAGTGCTTGAAGAACTATGGATGGAGGTTCATAACATTGTACAGGAAGCAGTGGCCAAAATCTTCCCATAGAAAAAATAATGCAAGAAGGCAAAGTGGTTGTCTGAGGAGGCTTTACAAGTAGTTGAGAAAAAAGAGGGCTTCCCAGGGTCTCAGTGGTAAAGAATCTTCTTGTCAATGCAGGAGGGTGAAAGAGGAGAGTAAAAAGCTGGCTTAAAACTTAACATTAAAAAAAAGAAAGAAAGAAAAAAAAAAAAAAAACCTAGCATCTTCACTTCCAGTTCCATCACTCCATGGCAAATAGGAGGGGAAAAAGTGAAAACAATGACAGTTTTATTTTCTTGGTCTCAAAAATTAATGTGAATGGAGACTGCAGCCATGAACTTCAAAGATGCTTGCTCCTTGGAAGGAAAGCTATGACAAACTAGACAACGTGTTAAAAAACAGAGACATTACTTTGTCAACAAAGGTCTATCTAGTCAAAGTTATGGTTTTCCCAGTAGTTATGTACAGATGTGAGAGTTGGACCTTAAAGAAAGCTGAGAACCAAAGAACTGATGCCTCTGAATTGTGTTGCTGGAGAAGATTTTAAGAATCCCTTGGGCTGCAAGGAGATTAAACCAGTCAATCCAAAAGGAAATCAACCCTGAATATTCACTGGAAGGACTGATGCTGAAGCTGAAGCTCCAATACTTTGGCCACTTTATGTGAAGAGTTCACACATTGGAAAGACCCTCATGCTGGAAAAGATTGAGGGCAGGAGGAGAAGGCGATGACAGAGTTTGGGATGGCTGGATGACATCAGTGAATCGGTAGACATGAATTTAAGTAAACTCCATGAGATATTGGAGAGCAAAGGAGCCTTGTGTGTTTCAGTCCATGGGGTCACTGAATCAGATACAAATTAAATACTGAACAACAACAAGAACAAAATACATAATAGCTCTACATGGAAAAATGTATTGAATATCTGCTCAGAACTGTGTTAAATGAACAGAGATGTACTCTTGGGTTGAGTATTCCAGGGCATATCACACACTGTAGACTTCTTAGGAAGTTGACCTTTGGGTGGAAAGAGGGAGGGATAAGTATATAAAGGCTTAACTGCATACCTAACCTTTTTTCCCCTCAGCTTCCAAATTTCCCTTTCATGGTAGAAAAAAGAAATGTTTTTACTTCAATTATACTTCAAGAACCAACACTACATGTATGGGCTTTTCAAGACAACTAGAAAATGTTGAAGATGGAAATTAGCATTGACTCCAACCTGGTATGAGGTTTATAAATAGAATAAATACATTTTTCAGTGTGAATTGAGCTTTACATTTTTGTGCTTCTCTCTTTTGTGTATTTTTGTTACTATAGAAACTTCCTTTGAGCCATATACCTATTTTAATCGTGTCAAGACTTTTCTGAGGTTAAAATGATCAACCATCTTAAAAAAAAAAAAAAAAAATCAGTGGAAAAAACTTCTAGCATTACAAAGGAAGATCCAATTAAGTGGGTATTCTCTCTCCGGTCACATTTACATGTTTTCCTATGCAACCACTATGTGGAAATGAATTGAGCACTCAATATTTTTATATGAAATGAGTACAGTAGTGATTTTGCTTTCTCTAAGTCATTTGCAACATGGAATTTTCAAAAGTTAGTTTAGTTTAGTGGCTGATTATGATGTGTGAAAACGTGCTAAAAAGGTAAGCATCTATCTTTAAGTAAGATAAGTCAGCAATTTAGAATCCAGCATGGTTTATCACTGGAGGCAGTACTTTACAGAACCAGATCTCTTTGACTTGCCAACAATGGGGTCTTGGTCTTTACTCAATCTCTTTCTGCCTCAATGCTGTAATTAATAAAATTTATATAGCAGTAATATCTACAGGCTTAATGTAAGAGCTAATAAGCATAAATCACCCAAGTCTTAATTGTAATGATAAAAGCTCAATAATAATATTTGTTTTTACTGCAAATAGTATTCTATTTAAAAATATCTACAGTGATAATAGATAATTTTTATCTTATATATAGAATAAAATGAATTTGAATATTTTAGCTGATTTTCACAACAATAATGAACTACAAATCCCGTATTAAGAATACAGAATACTGCATCAAAGTCTGAAAAGAACCAAAAATGCATGGCATTGAATCGTGTTTTAAATGAAAAGATAAGGCATGTGTAGCGAGCTACTTCCTTTTAAATTGTCAAATGGCAGTAAATTGAATATTCTTGGTAATACAGTGAGAGACACATCATTACCATTAAGAAGAAATCTAAAAATTAGAGATGAGCTGTCAAAGGCTGAATGAAATTCTGAAGGAACGATTTTAAAAATAATGCAGTCTTCTAGAAGCAAGCAACATAAAGAAAATGAGAGGGAGAAAAAGCAGTCACTAAAAGCTTAAAAATAACTACAAAAATGATAGTAAATCTTCAATTACAGCTATTAATGTGGGCCAATGTGCTTTATCCACATTTTTCAGAAATTTTCTAAAGTAACAGACCATAAGTTGAACATTAAATATATAGTTATCCCTTTACTTAACAAGCCTTCCCAATGCTTGAACATTTACGGTCCAGGCTTGGGAAAGAAAGACAAGAATGGGAAATTTCACGTGACAACAAAAAATCCTAACAACTATATAACTCACTGGCTGCTGTGTTGTAAATATGTTAGATGCCCATGGGGAATGTTTTCACTTAGAGATTGGATCTTTGATTTCTTAACCTGTGTTTTCTAAAGCCATTGAATAAATATCAAAATGCACTCAATAGTAAAACAGAAAATCACTTTGCAATATGTTAGAAATACAAAATTAAACGACTTGTGACATTATTAATTTTTAATCCTCCTATTTGAAGATGAGACTGAAAAGAATGAGATACTTCTTCCACTTTGATGGAAAAACAGAGTCTCTGAGTTTCTTCTCTTATTCACTGCCCTTTTCCTAGCACCTAGAACAGTGATGAAACAAAATAAACATGTTAGCTTAATACAATTTCTTGAAAGAAAGGAATAAAACAATTAAAATTTCAAAAGTAGAAGAGAAAACATAGAGGAAAGAAGAAAGATTTCTTCTTCAAAACAGAACACACACAATTTTTCTAGCTTTCATGAAGTTCGAGTACTGTTGTCTAGGTCACAGCTTTCGAATCCAACCAGAGACCTAGGCAACATATCTGCCATGTAATCCTGGACGAACAACTTTGCTACACTCAATTCCTTCATCCCTAAAATGTAGTAATTAATAAAAATGCATAAATGAATCATAGTTGCACAAGTTTAAGGATGTACATAAGTCAAACCCTTAAGTGTGTACAGCACTGTAAATCAATTATATCTCAATAAATCAGGAAAGAAAAAAAAAGTACTAAAATTCACTTATGTTTTTATATTTTAAATGCTCTTTAAAAAGAGCAATATCTATTTAATATATTTTTATATTGTCTTATACAACCATATGCTGACTGTTTTTTTCATTGATTTTATTATCATTTTGTAATTTAGGTTTAATAATAAAGTTTATTTTTCAAGTGTTATAAACTTAAGAGAATCAATCCAGTACCTATCCCATCTCTGATTTGCCCATTAACACAAATATATCCCATAGTTTTCCCCCTAAAGCATCCAAATGGGGCAGTAAGAGCAGCTGGAAAGCAGTGTTCAACACTAAGTAAAGATCTGGGTCAGCACGTTAATACAAATAGTGAATGTGCTGTTTCCTGTGCTTGGATTTGATTCGTGATTGCCATAAGACAGCCCTGTGAGAATTCTATTGCAGTTCATTCTTTTCACATAGAAAATGCTGAAATGTTTCATAAGCAAGACCATTTTTATATTGATGACTTGGCGTCTGGTGACTGTTCTTTGTCATTAGATGGATGAGAGAGTGATCATATGTGATCAATGATGCGATCATGAGAACAAATCAGCTTAATACACTTTACAGCTTAATAAGTTTCAGACTCCTGGTTTTCTGTAATCACTCAAGTCAACTCCACTGAGCATACAAAATACTATATCTGTAGTGTTTATGTGTCTTAAAATACAAATATCCAGCCAGCACCCTTTATTCAAGGAATGAATGGAACATTAAAGTTTGTTCTAGTTTATCACAAAGTAAATGGGAATTATGCTTGAGCAAAGCACAGGGATATGATAATATTCTAAGGTTTACAGAGGCCGTATAGTGCATGCAAAAGAAAGAAAAAAGTCTTTATTATTTAGAAAATGGAGTCTCATTGTTTTACTTTCCAAATAAACACATCCATATATCATTTGAATTTCACAATATTCAAGTTTGAATGGTAAATAAGAGGTGGTATTAGAAAATGATTGTTGTTTTATAGTGACAAATGAAAGCTTTCTGAAATATAGACCACTCAAACTGTATTGATAGAGTGAAATGCATGTTCTTTTTCTCCTATTATTTATTTCCATAGAAATATAAATACATTTAATTATTTCTTGAAGAGGAACTAAAAAGCCTCATGATGAAAGTGAAAGAGGAGAGTGGAAAAAGCTGTCTTAAAGCTCAACATTCAAAAAACTAAGATCATGGCATCTGGTCCCATCACTTCATGGGAAATAGATGGGGAAACAGTGGAAACAGAGTGAGACTTTATTTTGGGGGCCCCAAAATCACTGCAGATGGTGATTGCAGCCATGAAATTAAAAGATGCTTACTCCCTGGATGGAAAGTTATGACCAAACTAGATCGCATATTCAAAAGCAGAGACATTACTTTGCCAACAAAGGTCCGTCTAGTCAAGGCTATGGTTTTTCCATTGGTCATGTATGGATGTGAGAGTTGGACTGTGAAGAAAGCTGAGCGCCAGAGAATTGATGCTTTTGAACTGTGGTGTTGGAGAAGACTCTTGAGAGTCCTTTGGACTGCAAGGAGATCCATCCAGTCCATCCTAAGGGAGATCCGTCCTGGGTATTCTTTGGAAGGAATGATGCTAAAGCTGAAACTTCTGTACTTGGGCCACCTCATGTGAAGAGTTGACTCATTGGAAAAGAATCTGATGCTGGGAGGGATTGGGGGCAGGAGGAGAAGGGGATGACAGAGGATGAGATGGCTGGATGGCATCACCGACTCAATGGACATGAATTTGAGTAAACTCCGAGAGTTGGTGATGGACAGGGAGGCCTGGCGTGCTGCAATTCATGGGGTCACAAAGAGTTGGACACGACAGAGTGACTGAAGTGAACTGAACTAACTTTTAGAGTTAAATAGTAAGAGAAGCAAGTTTTCTGGTCACTAACAATTCATGTTTAGAGGTTGTTAAACAAACAAAAATTTTGAGATTCTAATAACCAAAATATATATATATATATATATATATATAAAATATCTTAAACAGTCAAATATTTAATGTAAGGAAATATTCTCTCTACTGTGAAAGTGAAAGTCGCTCAGTCGTGTCTGACTCTTTCTGACCCCATGGATTATACGATCATACAGTTCTCTAGGTCAGAATATTGGAGTGGGTCACCTTTCCCTTCTCCAGGGGATCTTCCCAACCCAAGGATTGAACCCATTATGCAGGCAGATTCTTTACAACTGAGCCACCAGGGAAACCCAAGAATACTGGAGGGGGTAGCTTATCCCTTCTCAACTGGATCTTCCTGATCCAGGAATTGAACTTGGGTCTCCTGCATCACAGGCAGATTCTTTACCAACTGAGCTATCAGGGAAGCCTCTCTCTACTCTATGGACCAATTAATATTTAAATGTTGTAAACCTTTTTTGTAGATTTGATTAAACTATTTTAACAACTTTTTTTTCTCTCCTGTTTTATGGTTAGCCTCCTAAGTTCCTTGAATTTATTTTGTTACCTACTTCATGATCATTAGATGACAACAGTAATTGCAGCATTATTCATAACAGCCAAGTTATGAAAACAACCTAAATGCCCATAAAGGCATGATCGATAAAGAATCTCTCTCTCATTCTGTCTATTACACACACACACACACACACACACACACACACACACACACACACACACACACAGCCAGTCATGAAAGACAAAAAACAATCTGCCATTTGTGACAACATGGATGAATATTGAAGGCATTATGCTAAGTGCAATAACTCAGAGAAGGACAAATATTGTGTGATACTATAGAACATGCAGAATCCAAGAAGGCAAACTCATAAAAACACAGAGTAACATGGTGGCTACCAGGTGCTGAGAGGTGGAGGGACTGGGAAGATGTTGGTTAAAGAGTACATAATTGCAGTTAGGAGATTAATAGGTTCTGGGGATGTGATCACAATATTGTGATTATAGTTGATTCCATATTATATTGGTCCTCCCAGGTGACACTAGAGATAAAGAATACATCTGCCAATGCAGGAGACATAAGAGACACATGTTCAATTCCTGGATTGGGAAGATCCCATGGAGGAGGGATCCCATTGCATTCCACTCCAGTATTGCCTCAGGAATCCCATGAACAGAGAAGCCTGGCAGGCTGCAGTCCATGGGGACGCAAGGAGTTGGAAACAACTGAAGCAACTTAACACACACACACTGTATTATATATGGGAAAGACTAAATATTAAGTGTCCTATCAATTAACACAAAAAGTGATAATTATATAATATTATGGTGGTGTTAATTAATGCTATGGTTCATTGGAAAAGACCCTCATGCTGGGAAAGTTTTGTATGGCATCACCAAATCGAAGGTCATGAGTCTGAGCAAATTCCAGAGATGGTGAAGGAAAGGGAAGCCTGGCGTGCTGCAATCCATGTGATCACAAAGGATTGGACACAACTTAGCGACTGAACAATAACAACAATGGTAGAAATCATATGCAATGTGGAAGTGTGTAAAATCAGCATGTTGCGACCATAAATTTACACAATGCTATATGCCAGTTATATCTCAATAACACAAAAGAATGGAACAAATAAATAAAATAGTTCACAGCCAACTTCAGAAAGATTTTATCATGCTGACTTTTGCCAATTTTCTATCCTTGAATTCAGTTCAGTTCAGTCGCTCAGTCGTGTCTGAGTCTTTGCAACCCCATGAACCACAGCACACCAGGCCTCCCTGTCCATCACCATCTCCTGGAGTTTACCCAAACCCATGTCCATTGAGTCGGTGATGTTATCCAACCATCTCATCCTCTGTCATCCCCTTCTCCTCCTGCCCTCAATCTTTCCCAGCATCAGAGTCTTTTCAAATGAGTCATCTCTTCACATCAAGTGAGCTATGAATATTACTAAGAATGCTATAAAATAAACAACAACAACAACAACAACAAAATGAAGAAATGAAAATTAAGTGTTTATCCCCAAGATAGTATGGAGCATAGAGTCTGAGAGCTAACAAAAGACATCATCAAAAGAAGAACTGCAAATAACCATATAGTGCTTAGCATTTGGTAGCCTGGAAGCAAAGTGGTGGTTGAGGCAAAACACATAAATATCCCAAATATTCCAACAGGAGAGATCCACTGCCAAAATTCAAGGACTGAGTTAGGTGCCTCTTCCATTCTTGCTTCTTTTGTAAGTATCAATAGTTCATCAACTATATTTATAGAGTTAAAGATACCTGTCCTACCATTTTTTTCACCTTTGGAACACATGCTTCTTTACACAGGGTTACTTTATTGTCAAGAAAAAGAGATTTGTGGGCTTCCTTGCTAAAGCTGAAACTCCAGTACTTTGGCCACCCCATGCGAACAGTTGACTCACTGGAAAAGACTTTGATGCTGGGAGGGATTGGGGGCAGGAGGAGAAGGGGACGACAGAGGATGAGATGGCTGGATGGCATCACTGACTCCATCTACATGAATCTGAGTGAACTCCGGGAGTTGGTGATGGACAGGGAGGCCTGGAGTGCTGTGATTCATGGGGTCACAAAGAGTCAGACACGACTGAGCGACTGAACTGAACTGAAGTTGGTGGCTCAGTGGTAAAGAATCCACCTACCAATGCGGGAGATACAGGTTTGAAGATCTCCTGAAGATCTCACCTGGGTCTAGAAGATCTCCTGAAGAAGGAAATGGCAACCTACTCCAGTATTCTTGCCTGGGAAATCAATCCTATGGACAGAGGAGCCTGGCATGCTATAGTCCATGGAATCGCAAAAGAGTCAGGCATGACTTAGTAACTAAAAAACAACAGAAAAAGAGATTTGAATCCTGAAAAACTAAAACTAGTGATGGGAATTCACATGTGAACCTGAATCTAATGAAAGCTAAATTAAAGATTCTTGAGATTTTCTGAACTGAGACAATGGTTAATGGCACCTCATCAAGGCTAAATATTAACTTATATGTCATTTTTCTGAAATAATTCAAAGAAACTTCAAAAATCAATATAACTGGCATGATAAAATTAAGAATTATCTGGAGAAATTAAAATTACATCTGAAAAAAATATGATACAAGAAAGAGAAATATGCACAAAATAAATGAAGGTGTGAATAATAAAAGTATTCAAAAGAACATATGAGCTGCAGTAAGGCTAGCTTTTACAAATTATCTCTGGCTTTTTGCATATGTACATGTGAAGAAATAAAATGTTGAATCATTATTAAAATCTGGAGAGTTACAGTTATACTTTATTCTTAATAAAAGTGTCTACTCATTTGAACATTTTATGCCCTTTTATCTTTTGAATAAGAGGGTTCAGACATAAAATCACTGTGCAAAATTTGTTTCTAATAATAAATTATCCTTTAACAAATCAAGAAATATCATCAAAAGTTGTGTTTTGTTAAAATACAAAATGAGTCAAGACCTACATGGGCTCAAAACCTATAACGTGTGTATAAAGGATGTGATTTTTTACCTATTTTATTTCCAGCCCTTCTCTTGAATTTTCTTTATGAAAATTTTTGTCTCTACATTTCTTGTTCTTTTTTTCAGTAAGAGATTTTTTCTAATTTAAATTGTTTAGTCTGAAATTGCTGTCATTTTAATAATGATTATAAAAGTATATACAACAACCACCTGCATGATTTTCATCAAAAATATTAATAGCATTCAGCATGGTGTAAGCATTTACTTCTTTAAAATAATCCATACATAAAGTAAAATATAAAAAAATAATAGCAATAAAACTTATGATGCTAGATAATAAATCTTCATTAACTTAGTTTCATTTCCAATAAGAAAACCATAAATAAGTTATTTATTATACTGTTATGTACAAAAGCTTAATTTGGAAACATCTAAATAGTCATGCAAATGAATCATGGTATAGTTGCAAGGTAGAATTCTGTGAAGTCATTTGTGAGACATTGTTAGGGTGATTATTAGAGAAAGTTCTAGAGTGAGATAATATGAACTAAAACCTGGAATTTGCTACTTATATTTGACCTTGATGAATTGCATATCCTTTTTATGCCTCAATCTCTTTGTCTTAAAATGAGAAGTACTCACTCTCATAGATATTGGTAAAGGTAGTAGTATTAGCAGTAGTGGTGGTGGTAGTTAGTAGAAGTAGTAGAAGTACTAGTAGTAGTGTTAGTCATAAAAATCATGTTATCACAGATTATTTAATGACAGAAGAAAATGCTCATGAGGGCACCCCTAGTGGCTCACTTATATCTCAGTTAGCAAAGAATCCACCTGCAATGCAGGAGACCCCAGTTCAATTCCTGGGTCAGGATGATCCACTGGAGAAAGGATAGGCTACCCACTCCAGTATTCTTGAGTTTCCCTTGTGGCTCAGCTGGTAAAGAATCCCCCTGTAATGTGGGAGACCTGGGTTCGATCCCTGGGTTGGGTAAATCCCCTGGAAAAAGGAAAGGCTACTCACTCTAGTATTGTGGCCTGGAGAATTCCATGGACTGTAAAGTCCTTGGGATCACAAAGAGTCAGACACAACGAAGCGACTTTCACTTTCAGTTTTCAGTGGCTCACTGGTATAGAATCTGCCTGTCAATGCAGGAGACACGGGTTCCAGCCCTGCTCCTGGAAGACCCCGCATGCCATGCAGCAACTAAGCCCATGTGCCACAACTATTGAGCCTGTGCTCTAGAGCCCAAGAGCCAAAACAACTGAGCCCACATGCCACAACCTGTGCTAGAGCTCATGTTCCACAAGAGAAGCCATTACAGTGGGAAGCTCAAGCACTAAAACTAGGGAATAGCTCCTAATCGTGGCAACGAGAGACACCACTTCCAGCAACAAAGACCCAACCCAACCAAAAGAAAGAAAGAAAGAAAAGAATTGCTCATGACAAACTGTTAGATGAAAATAAAAGATAACGACACAGATTGGGATCTTGTCCAATTTCAGTAAGAGTTACTTCTTTAAGCCAAGATATACTTCTTTGAATAGGGCTTCCCTTGTGGCTCAGCAGTAAAGAATCTGCCTGCAGTATAGGAGATGCAGAGGACACAGGTACAAATCCTGGGTGAGAAAGGCACCCTTGGGAGAGGGCATGACAACCCACTCCAGTACTCTTGCTAGAGAATCCCATGGACAGATGAGCCTGGCAGGCTATAGTTCATAGAAGTGCTAGAAGTTCATAGTGCTAGAAGTTGGACATGACTGAGTGCTCACAAACATGCATACATGTATATGCATATATGACATATATACTATCATATATAAAATATAAATGTATAAGTATATTTAAATATAATAAGGAAGCATAATTGATAACTAGAAACCAAGACCACTTGAAGAGCTTGTGTGTGTATTTCCCTATCACCCAACATGTAGACATCACATATTTTTCAACCATCAGTTAATGATAGGATTTGATTACATGTCTAAGCAATAGAGTGCAACAAAGTATAGCTCATTATTTTTCCTAAATGTTTACTAGGAACTCACAGTCAAGCTTTTGCTCACTAACAGGTGGATTTTGCAAATCGTGTTTTGAGGCCTTTTACTACCTCCAGTGGGGCATAAACAGTGGACCATAGGGCCATATAAAACCACAGCTCTATTAAATCTCTTCAGGCAAGTTCAGTGGACAAATCACCCTATATTCTCCATGATAAATGATAAATATAAAACAGCAGAATTTCTGGAAAAAGTTGTCATTTCACAAATATTATATAAACACTTCATTTAGCTAAATATATATAACAGTTCTGCACATGAGTTTGGGTGGGCTTCGGGAGTTAGTGTTGGACAGAGAGGCCTGGCGTGCTGCAGCTCATGGGGTCACAAAGAGTCGGACATGACTGAGCAACTGAACTGAACTGATATAACAGTTCATTTGATTTGCATATTAATCACAGTTTAAAAATAAACAAAAAACAACATGTTTTATACTCACCTTCTCCAAATTAAAAATCTGGTAAGTCTCATGGAAACTTCAGGGAGATTTGACAGGGAATTCACTATCTATATATGTAAACAACTGGAGAAGGAAATGGCAACCCCCTGCAATATTCTTGCCTGGAGAATCCCATGGACAGAGGAGCCTGGTGAGTCAGACATAACTGAAGCGACTTAGCATGCAAACACTCATATGCAAACAGGGACGGAAATACACCCAGGAATGTGGCATTTTTGTGAAAGATGCAAAACCAAATACTTGGCTCAATTCAAACCTTTCATAATTCAAAGCTTATCTTAATAAAGTCTGTCAGATGTTTCTCTCTTTCCACTCAAGTAGTGATATCATGTCTCAACAGTATAAAAACATTTTGCAATTTGTTAAGTCTGACAACTTCAAAATTAATTAGCTTTTGACAAAATTTTATTCTGTGTGGGGATTCATAGTATTTGGAACTTTATGCCTAGAAATGTGATTGATATTTTGTAATATATTCATGAAAACTGGCATGTTAATTTCTCATAAAATGCACCTGGCACTGTTTATGAGCTTGACCAAAAGGAAAAGAGAAAATAAATTAACAATGGTATATCTGGAAGATAGGCTTAAACATGGCTTCTATTTTTTATATAGCTTTTTATTTTCTTGAAGGGGGTTATTATGTTCAAATTAATTGTGTACATTAAGACATTTTCTTAAGTGTTGGCTATATAGAAAGATAAAACTAATAGAATTTGAGTAGCCTGACTAGGATATTCAATATATGATAATGTATAAAATGCATACACGCACATACACAGAAGCCAGCATGCAAGGAAAGGTGAGTCAATTTTCAATGATGATTTTGGAAATATTCATTAACTATACAATTATGATGTTGAGTACTTCACTTATGGTAAACATTACAATCCTTAATACCTTTTGTATTAATACCTTTTGTAAGCCTCTGAAATATTTTCTCTACATCAGATTCCATATACACTGTCCTGTTTCCAAAGTAAACAAGTTCTGCCTGTGAGTAATACTTCTAGTGTGAATGTCAATGGTAATCACATGCTACAATCTGAAAATTTTAGGATAGCTGCTTCTTTTACCTTTTTTGTAGCTTTTTTATTTTTTAAGTTAAACACAATTAGAGAAGCTTTCCAGACATTCACAAATTCCTAGACCAAGACAAGTTTCTCCCTTTGATTCTCTCCTATCTGCAAACCTACACACCTACCCTACTTTCTCAGAGTCCTATCTTGGACCAAACATCTATTCTGAATTAAATAACTTCTCTTTTGTTCCTCAATAGTAAGGAGAACCACCTTCACTATTTATTATATAAGAAGTAGCCACTTTTTTCCCTTTTCCCAGAGGAAGCTCCATCCAATGGGCTGATAGGGGAGTTCTAAGATGAGAAGTGCCTGGGTGTCCCTGGAACTGGAGATCGCTCATCCTGACTCTAGCCTGTAAAAAGTATGGGTCACATAACCTCTCACATAAACTGCAATATTTTGGAAATCCCATCCTGCCTCCACTCGGACCAGAAATCACAGTGTGGTGATTATTTTACACAGAATTAAAATTCTTCAATTATAGAAGTATGTTATAGCAGGGAGTTGGGAGCTGATAGGAATAGATTCAGTTTCACAATGCTGGGGTTCCTTCTGCTGGTTTCATCAATACTCAAAAGTTTAGTTTAGGACTTCCTGGTGGTACAGTGGATAAGAATCCAATGCAGAAGACACGGGTTCCATCCCTGGTCCAGATTCCACATACCATGGGCAAATAAAGCCCATAGGCCACAACTATTTAAACAAGTTTATTTGACTATCAGAATTACTAAATCCTCAAGTTTCCTTTATACTCATCCTTGGACCATTGTTGTTCATACACTAAGTCGTGTTTGACTCTTTGCAACCCCATGGACTGCAACACACCAGGCTTGCCTGTCCTTCATCATCTCCCAGAGCTTGCTCAAACTCCTGTCAATAGAGTCAGTGATGCTGTCCAACCATCTCGCCTTCTGCCGTCCCCTTCTCCTCCTGCCTTCAATCTTTCCCAACATCAGGTAGAAAGCCAAAAGATACTTGGAGTAACAGCAAATTTGGCCTTGGAGTACAAAATAAAGTATGGCAAAGGCTAACAGTTTTACCAAGAGAACACGCTGGTCATAGCAAAAACCCTCTTCCAACAACACAAGAGAGGACTCTACACATGGACATCACCAGATGGCCAATACCAAAATTAGATTTATTATATTCTTTGTAGCCAAAGATGGAGAAGCTCTATACAGTCAGCAAAAAGAAAACAACAACTACAACAACAACACATATTGGAAGCTGACCATGAACTCCTGATTGAAAAATTCATATTTAAATTGAAGAAAGTAGAGAAAGCCACTAGGCCATTGAGGTATATGACCTAAATCAAATCCCCTACAATTATACAGTGGAAGTGACAAACAGATTCAAGGATTCGATCTGATAGAGTGCCTGAAGAACAACGGATGGAGGTTCATGACATTGTACAGAAGGCAATTATCAAGACCATCACCAAGAAAAAGAAAAGCAAAAAGGCAAAATGGTTGTCTGAGGAGGCCTTACAAATAGCTGAGAAAAGAAGAGAAGCTAAAGGCAAAGGAGCAAAGGAAAGATATACCCACTTGAATGCAGAGTTCTAAAGTATAAAATATTAATCATATGTAAAGGTACAGATATAGGTCAGTAAAGTGCACTCACATGCATGCACACTCACACTCACACTAACATTTTTTTTTTATTTACCGCTTTTTCTACTACACAGCAGCAACAAGAATTTGAAAAGGGTGTCCATAATTGCAATGAATACTTTACAGACACAAGCTCTTCAGAACAGCATATGGCACTTTAATTCAAATTCACTACACAGTAAGGAAAGTACTTCACAGAGGATTATAATGGAAAATAAAGAGGTACCTAGGGGTTTTTAAGGCTGGCAAAAGACTTTTGGATAAGAAGATAAAGCTATACTTAAATACACCAGGCACACTGCATATCTTTTCCCCCTTGGGCAAAATAATTCTAGGCATATTTTAGTTTACATTTAGCCTTGCTTCCTTTCCTCATCATTCTTATTTCATTTTTTTTTTCTTTAATTCTTTCTCTGAGCTTCCCTAGTGGCTCAGTGGTAAAGAATCAGCCAGCCAATGTGGGAAATATGAGTTAGATCCTTGGACTGGAAAAATCTCCTGGAGAAAGAAATGGCAACCCAGTCAAGTATTTTTGTTTGAGTAATCCCCTGGACAGAGGAGCCTGGTGGTCTATAGTCCACGGGGTCACAAAGAGTCCAAAACAACTTAGTGACTAAACAACAACAACAACATTCTTTCTCTCTCTTTAGCTTTTGGTCTCACTGAACATATGGAGTCGCACAGAGTCGGACACGACTGAAGCGACGCAGCAGCAGCAGCAGCAGGGATATAGAAGCACCTACCCTCAGGAGGTGTTTATTCTGTTAGCCAATAACCAAGATTTGTGTGAAGTGAGTAATTTAAGACTTAAAACTACAGTAATAGCCTCTGTCCATGGGATTTTTCAGGCAAGAATGCCATTTTCTTCTCCAAGGAAGTGAGGCTATAAGTATGCTATTTAAAATTTTTATTAGGGGGAGAGGGAAAGATGGCGGAGGAATAGGACGGGAAGACCACTTTCTCCCTCACAAATTCCTCAAAAGAACATTTCAACGCCGAGCAAACTCCACAAAACAACTTCTGTAGGCTGGCAGAGGACATCAGGCAACCAGAAAAGCAGATCATTGTCTTCAAAAACAGGTAGGAAAAAATATAAAAGACGAAAAAGGAGACAAAGGAGGTGGGGAGGGAGCTCCGTCCCGGGAAGGGAAGCCCGCCCCTGGAAGGGAATTTTAAGAAGAGAGGTTTCCAAACACCAGGAAACACTCTCCCTGCCGAGTCTGTGGCGAGCCTTGGAAACACAGAGGGCAACATAACAGGAAGGAAAAATAAATCAATAATTACAACCAAGAGATTATAAGCCCAACAGTAACTCCCCCAGCGGAAAAGCAGCGCAGACGCCTGCATCTGCCACTGGGAAGTGGGGGCAGGGCAGGGACGCGCGGGAGGCGCGGGCTGCAGAGCTTTGTAAGAATCGGGCAGGAACGTCCCACGCGCAACCAGAACAATCTAACTTGGGCTAGCAAACCAGACTGTGGGATAGCTACCACGCGAAAAGCTCGAACATAAGACACCGCCAGGACCGAGCACAGAACAAAGGACGGAACGGAAAAAGCCGGCTGCAGACCATCCCCCGCCAGGGAAAGGCAGTCAGAGTCGTAAGGACTGGAAAGGGGCAATTGCAGACCCGGAGAGACTTTACTTACCTAACTGCAAGCAAGCTCCTTTGCTAAGACTTCTGGGGGTGCTGGACAGTCACAATCTGCCTCACGGGGTGCGCCAGTGGTCCACCCAGAAAGCTGAGCAGCAGCGGCAGAAAAGGTGACAAGCCTCGGCGATCGCGCTCACCAAACTCCTGAGCTACTGGGACCTGGGAAGGGCACAAAGCGCAGTTCCAGCCGAATCTGTGCCTCTGAGGGCTGCCTGAGCACCGAACCTGAGTGGCTTGGACCGGGGAAGTGCACGCAGCCTCGGGCTGGCCCCAGACGGTTCCCGGCTGAGCATCCTAGAGCCGGAGCGGTTTGTGCACCGCGAGAAAGGACAGGTCAAGCGGGGCAGAGATACTGTGTGCACACGACAGTGCTGTTTGTTAGCAGCAGCCCCCCTCCCCACAGCGCGACTGAACTAGTGAGCCTAAAAAACCAGCAAACAGAAGAAGTTAACAGAGGGAACCACCTTGGAAGTGATCCCACACGGCCCATTACACCAGAAAGGGCCAGATATTTTTAATATTTTTAAAATCATTCCTTTTTTTTTGTTGTTTTTTTTTTCTAACTTTTTTTTAATTGTTAAGTCTTCTATTTCTCCTCTAATTTTTATTTCTGTAACCTATTATTACTCTATTTTTGTTTGTTTGTTTTTTAAAAAGACTTTTTTTTTTTTTTTTAAGGCAAACACCATATACAGTCTTTGGATGGTTGTTGATGGCTTTTTTTTTTTTTGATTGTTTGTTTGTTTGTTTGTTTTTTAATAATTCTTTTTCTTTCTTTTTTTTTTCTTTCTTTCTTCCTTTTTCCTTCTGCTTCTCTCTAATATTATATCTTTGAAAATCCAACCTCTACTCTAGATTTTTTATCTTTGCTCTTAGGTTTTTGTGGTCAATTTTGTACATTTAAAAACCCAAACTTCACTATCCCAGTTTACCTGAGAGCGAGATTACTGGCTTGACCACTCTCTCCTCCTCTGGACTCTCCTTTTTCTCCACCAGGTGGCCTCTGTCTCTTTTCTCCCCCATCTCTCCTCTATCCAACTCTGTGAATCTCTGTGTGTTCCAGACGGTGGAGAACACCTAAGGAACAGGTTACTGGCAGGATTTGTCTCTCTCCTACTCATTCCTCTCTCTGATCCTCCTGGTCACCTCTGTCTACTTCCTCCCTCTCCTCTTCCCCGTATAACTCTGTAAATACCTCTGAGCGGTCCAGACTATAGAGCGCACATAAGGAAGTGACTACTGGCTAGCTTGCTCTCTTCTCTTTTGATCTCACTGCATCTCATTCCAGTTACCTCTAACTACCCCCTCCATCTTCTCTTCTCCTTATAACTCAGTGAACCTCTCTGAGTGTCCCTCAATGTGGAGAAACTTTTCATCTTTAACCTAGATGTTTTATCATCGGTGCTGTATAGATGGAGAAGTCTAGAGGCTACTGTAAAAATAAAACTGAAAACCAGAGGCAGGAGGCTTAAATCCAAAGCCTGAAAACATTAGAGAACTCTTGAATTCAGGGAACATTAAGCAATAGGAGCCCATCTAATGCCTTCATACCTACACTGAAACCAAGCTCCACCCAAGGGCCAACAAATTCCAAAACAAGACATACCACCAAATTCTCCAGCAACACAGGAACACTCCCCTGAGCTTCAATATACAGGCAGCTCAAAATTATCCCAAAACCTTTGATGTCTCGTAACCCATTACGGGTCACTCCATTGCACTCCAGAGAGAAGAAACCCAGCTCCACCCACCAAAACTCCAACACAAGCCTCCCTAACCAGGAAACCTTGACAAGCCACTGATAGAACCCCACCCAAAGTGAGGAAGCTCCATAATAAAGAGAACTCCACAAATTCCCAGAATATAAAAAGGCCACCCCAAACGCAGCAATATAACCAAGATGAAGAGACAGAGGAATACACAGCAGGTAAAGGAACAGGAGAGTTGCCCACCAAACCAAACAAAAGTGGAAGAAGTAGGGAATCTACCTGAGAAGGAATTCCGAATATTGATAGTGAAAATGATCCAAAATCTTGAAATCAAAATGGAATCACAGATAAATAGGCTAGAGACAAGGATTGAGAAGATGCAAGAAAGGTTTAACAAGGACCTAGAAGAAATAAAAAAAGAGTCAAAATATAATGAATAATGCAATAAATGAGATCAGAAACACTCTGGAGGCAACAATTAGTAGAATAACGGAGGCAGAAGATAGGATTAGTGAAATAGAAGATAGAATGGTAGAAATAAATGAATCAGAGAGGAAACAAGAAAAACGAATTAAAAGAAATGAGGACAATCTCAGAGACCTCCAGGACAATATGAAACGCTCCAACATTCGAATTATAGGAGTCCCAGAAGAAGAAGACAGAAAGAAAGATCATGAGAAAATCCTTGAGGAGATAATAGTTGAAAACTTCCCTAAAATGGGGAAGGAAATAATCACCCAAGTCCAAGAAACACAGAGAGTTCCAAATAGGATAAACCCAAGGCGAAACACCCCAAGACACATATTAATCAAATTAACAAAGATCAAACACAAAGAACAAATATTAAAAGCAGCAAGGGAAAAACAACAAATAACACACAAGGGGATTCCCATTAGGATAACAGCTGATCTTTCAATAGAAACTCTTCAGGCCAGGAGGGAATGGCAAGACATACTTAAAGTGATGAAAGACAATAACCTACAGCCCAGATTACTGTACCCAGCAAGGATCTCATTCAAATACGAAGGAGAAATCAAAAGCTTTACAGACAAGCAAAAGCTGAGAGAATTCAGCACCACCAAACCAGCTCTCCAACAAATTCTAAAGGATATTCTCTAGACAGGAAACACAAAAAGGGTGTATAAACTCGAACCCAAAACAATAAAGTAAATGGTAACGGGATCACACTTATCAATAATTACCTTAAACGTAAATGGGTTGAACGCCCCAACCAAAAGACAAAGACTGGCCGAATGGATACAAAAACAAGACCCCTCTATATGCTGCTTACAAGAGACCCACCTCAAAACAAGGGACACATACAGACTGAAAGTGAAGGGCTGGAAAAAGATATACCACGCAAATAGAGACCAAAAGAAAGCAGGAGTGGCAATACTCATATCCGATAAAATAGACTTTAAAACAAAGGCTGTGAAAAGAGACAAAGAAGGCCACTACATAATGATCAAAGGAACAATCCAAGAAGAAGATATAACAATTATAAATATATATGCCCCCAATATAGGAGCACCGCAATATGTAAGACAAATGCTAACAAGTATGAAAGGGGAAATCAACAATAACACAATAATAGTGGGAGACTTTAATACCCCACTCACACCTATGGACAGATCAACTAAACAGAAAATTAACAAAGAAACGCAAACTTTAAATGATACATTAGATCAGTTAGACCTAATTGATATCTATAGGACATTTCACCCCAAAACAATGACTTTCACTTTTTTTTCAAGTGCTCATGGAACCTTCTCCAGGATAGATCACATCCTGGGCCATAAATCTAAACTTGATAAATTCAAAAAAATCGAAATCATTCCAAGCATCTTTTCTGACCATAATGCATTAAGATTAGATCTCAATTACAGGAAAAAACTATTAAAAATTCCAACATATGGAGGTTGAACAACACACTTCTGAATAACCAACAAATCACAGAAGAAATCAAAAAAGAAATCAAAATATGCATAGAAACTAATGAAAATGAAAACACAACAACCCAAAACCTGTGGGACACTATAAAAGCAGTGCTAAGAGGAAAGTTCATAGCAATACAGGCATACCTCAAGAAACAAGAAAAAAGTCAAATAAATAACCTAACTCTACACCTAAAGCAACTAGAAAAGGAAGAACTGGAGAACCCCAGAGTTAGTAGAAGGAAAGAAATCTTAAAAATTAGGGCAGAAATAAATGCAAAAGAAACAAAAGAGACCATAGCAAAAATCAACAAAACCAAAAGCTGGTTCTTTGAAAGGATAAATAAAATTGACAAAGCATTAGCCAGACTCATCAAGAAGCAAAGAGAGAAAAATCAAATCAATAAAATTAGAAATGAAAATGGAGAGATCACAACAGACAACACAGAAATACAAAGGATCATAAGAGACTACTATCAGCAGTTGTATGCCAATAAAATGGACAACGTGGAAGAAATGGACAAATTCTTAGAAAAGTACAATTTTCCAAAACTAAACCAGGAAGAAATAGAAAATCTTAACAGACCCATCACAAGCACGGAAATTGAAACGGTAATCAGAAATCTTCCAACAAACAAAAGCCCAGGTCCAGACGGCTTCACAGCTGAATTCTACCAAAAATTTCGAGAAGAGCTAACACCTATCCTCCTCAAACTCTTCCAGAAAATTGCAGAGGAAGGTAAACTTCCAAACTCATTCTATGAGGCCACCATCACCCTAATACCAAAACCTGACAAAGATGTCACAAAAAAGGAAAACTACAGGCCAATATCACTGATGAACATAGATGCAAAAATCCTCAACAAAATTCTAGCAATCAGAATCCAACAACACATTAAAAAGATCATACACCATGACCAAGTGGGCTTTATCCCAGGGATGCAAGGATTCTTCAATATCCGCAAATCAATCAATGTAATTCACCACATTAACAAATTGAAAAATAAAAACCATATGCTTATCTCAATAGATGCAGAGAAGGCCTTTGACAAAATTCAACATCCATTTATGATAAAAACTCTCCAGAAAGCAGGAATAGAAGGAACATACCTCAACATAATCAAAGCTATATATGACAAACCCACAGCAAACATTATCATCAATGGTGAAAAATTGAAAGCATTTCCCCCAAAGTCAGGAACAAGACAAGGGTGTCCACTTTCACCGCTACTATTCAACATAGTTCTGGAAGTTTTGGCCACAGCAATCAGAGCAGAAAGAAAAATAAAAGGAATCCAAATTGGAAAACAAGAAGTAAAACTCTCACTGTTTGCAGATGACATGATCCTCTACATGGAAAACCCTAAAGACTCCACCAGAAAATTACTAGAGCTAATCAATGAATATAGTAAAGTTGCAGGATATAAAATCAACACACAGAAATCCCTTGCATTCCTATACACGAATAATGAGAAAGTAGAAAAAGAAATTAAGGAAACAATTCCATTCACCATTGCAACGAAAAGAGTAAAATACTTAGGAATAGATCTACCTAAAGAAACTAAAGACCTATATATAGAAAACGATAAAACACTGATGAAAGAAATCAAAGAGGACACTAATAGATGGAGAAATATACCATGTTCATGGATTGGAAGAATCAATATAGTGAAAATGAGTATACTACCCAAAGCAATTTACAAATTCAATGCAATCCCTGTCAAGCTACCAGCCACATTTTTCACAGAACTAGAACAAATAATTTCAAGATTTGTATGGAAATACAAAAAACCTCGAATAGCCAAAGCAATATTGAGAAAGAAGAATGGAACTGGAGGAATCAACTTGCCTGACTTCAGGCTCTACTACAAAGCCACAGTCATCAAGACAGTATGGTACTGGCACAAAGAAAGACATATAGATCAATGGAACAAAATAGAAAGCCCAGAGATAAATCCACACACCTATGGACACCTTATCTTTGACAAAGGAGGCAAGAATACACAATGGAGTAAAGACAATCTCTTTAACAAGTGGTGCTGGGAAAACTGGTCAACCACTTGTAAAAGAATGAAACTAGATCACTTTCTAACACCGTACACAAAAATAAACTCAAAATGGATTAAAGATCTAAATGTAAGATCAGAAACTATAAAACTCCTAGAGGAGAACATAGGCAAAACACTCTCAGACATAAATCACAGCAGGATCCTCTATGATCCACCTCCCAGAATTCTGGAAATAAAAGCAAAAATAAACAAATGGGATCTAATTAAAATTAAAAGCTTCTGCACAACAAAGGAAACTATAAGCAAGGTGAAAAGACAGCCTTCTAAATGGGAGAAAATAATAGCAAATGAAGCAACTGACAAACCACTAATCTCAAAAATATACAAGCAACTTCTGCAGCTCAATTCCAGAAAAATAAATGACCCAATCAAAAAATGGGCCAAAGAACTAAATAGACATTTCTCCAAAGAAGACATACGGATGGCTAACAAACACATGAAAAGATGCTCAACATCACTCATTATTAGAGAAATGCAAATCAAAACCACAATGAGGTGCCACTTCACACCAGTCAGAATGGCTGCGATCCAAAAATCTGCAAGCAATAAATGCTGGAGAGGGTGTGGAGAAAAGGGAACCCTCCTATACTGTTGGTGGGAATGCAAACTAGTACAGCCACTATGGAGAACAGTGTGGAGATGCCTTAAAAAATTGCAAATAGAACTACCTTATGACCCAGCAATCCCACTGCTGGGCATACACACCGAGGAAACCAGAATTGAAAGAGACACATGTACCCCAATGTTCATCGCAGCACTGTTTATAATAGCCAGGACATGGAAACAACCTAGATGTCCATCAGCAGATGAATGGATAAGAAAGCGGTGGTACATATACACAATGGAGTATTACTCAGCCGTTAAAAAGAATTCATTTGAATCAGTTCTGATGAGATGGATGAAACTGGAGCCGATTATACAGAGTGAAGTAAGCCAGAAAGAAAAACACCAATACAGTATACTAACACATATATATGGAATTTAGGAAGATGGCAATGAAGACCCTGTATGCACGACAGGAAAAAAGACACAGATGTGTATAACGGACTTTTGGACTCAGAGGGAGAGGGAGAGGGTGGGATGATTTGGGAGAATGGGAATTCTAACATGTATACTGTCATGTAAGAATTGAATCACCAGTCCATATCTGACGTAGGGTGCAGCTTGCTTGGGGCAGGTGCATGGGGATGACCCAGAGAGATGTTGTGGGGAGGGAGGTGGGAGGGGGTTCATGTTTGGAAACGCATGTAAGAATTAAAGATTTTAAAATTTAAAAAATTTTAAAAAAAAAGGTAAAAAAAATAAAAAATAAAAACACTGTCCCGGTTAAAAAAAAAAAAATTATTAATTTTTTTTATGGAAAATAAGGTTGGCCCCTGCCCTACCAACTGGAAAAATGTTATTCTATATAAATACACTGTGGGTAACTAGAAGTTTAATATAAAGGTAATACATTATAATCATAAATAGTTATGCAGCATAAAATACATCCCATGCATTGTGCTAAAGGTCATAGGAAATGCAAAATTTTGTTCTTGCTTAGTCATTAAATTATGTCCAACTGTTTTGTGACCCCATGTATTGTAACATGCTAGGTTCCTTTTCCATGGGATTTCCCAAGGAAGAATACTGGAGTGGGTTGCCATTTCCTTCTCTAGGAGATGTTCCTTACCCAGGAATGGAGCTCGAGTCTCTTGCATTGGCAAGCAGATTTTTACCCCTGAGCCACCTGGGAAGCCCAAATGCAATACAGGGATGACTATTTTCAATATGGTCAGGAAGAAAAATAGAGCCATATTAAGTTGAGAACTGTCACAAAAACATATAGAAAAAAATAAATTAGATCTATGAAAAAATAGATCTATGAGAAACTTTATCATCTGCATAAAAAGCACCTGTTTTCTGGTTAAAATGCAGATTCTTAGGCAATTCTAGATTTACAGAGTCAAGATTACTAACAAGATTATCAATAGCCTTAAGAAGTAAGAACTGCTTTGTTAAACTCTAGAGGGCTTCATAAATGCCCTAGGAGCTCTAATTGTGGAAGACAACCCTATGAATATTCTGTGAGGACTCACTTAACATCCCCCTTGTTCATTGTCTTCAAAATTCACACTGGCTCTCCAGAAAGCACCTTCCCTTTCAGTAATTGTCAGGACCTTGGCTGGACCCCTTACTGTATCCAGATAAGAAAGGGCAGGACTTGTTGGACCTGGGGTCCTAGCAGGTCAGCCTTTTCTTAATGACTCTCAGGTTCATTTCATCACCCTTTTTTCTCTTTAGCTCTGAGTGACACCTCTGCTCAGTCCTTCAGCACTGTCCTTCTATGGCTTGTGGATTAAATTTTCACCCCTCTATTCCTTCTTTAAACCTGTTGACAATTTTATAGGAACCTTCTTCTGCATCATCACAGTATAATTACTACCCTCAGGAATGTAATATTTACATCATCTGATAAATAACACACATTAGTATATTGTATTTATAATATTTATACATTTGTGTGCGTGTGTGTGTGTGTGTATGTGCTCATTCATGTCTGACTCCGCGACCTCCTGGACGGCAGCCTGCTAGACTCTGCTTTCCATGGAATTCTCCTGGAAAGAATACTGGAGTGGGTTGCCATTTCCTTCTCCAATTATACAATATTACAATCTAATATGCAATCTGAACTCAGATTTATCTAACTATAATGAACTTTGTAGCCTTGGCTTGTTGTTTGATTCAGGATTTAAGCAAGGATTGCACATAATTTTTATTTGTCATGTCCTTTTATTCTGCTTGAGTAGAGATCAGTTCTTCAGCTTTTTCCTTTTTTTTCTTTCATGACGGTGACATTTCTGTAAAGTCTAGGTTCCTGTTTTGCTGACAATATGACTGAATTGTTTATTTAAAGTGCAGCTTGTCAGACGTATGTAATCCCATCAGCAGTACCCTGAAGTGCATTGACGTGGAGCAGCTGAGCGGGAGTTCTGGACAGTTAGGTGTAAGCAAGACTGTGATTTTATTGACTCCAGATTAATGAGGGGGGGGGGAATGAAAGAGGAAGTTGGTGTCATCTTAGGCCTCCATGAGATGCAACTGTAGAATGTAAGCTGGTCAGAAGGAAAATGAGAAAGCAGGGCATTGGTGGACAGTGCTAAATTGATAGAAGACTTACCTGGCATTCTTCAGAAAATGAATTTCATATCAATTCTTTTTGTAGTTGGGGATTTCAAGACATTTCTGGTACATTTATATTTTAGGGTGGTTTAGTTGCTAAGTGGAGAAGGCAATGGCACCCCACTCCAGTATTCTTGCCTGGAAAATCCCATGGATGGAGGAGCCTGGTAGGCTGCAGTCCATGGGGTCACTAAGAGTCGGGCACGACTGAGCGACTTCATTTTCGCTTTTCACTTTCATGCATTGGAGAAGGAAATGGCAACCCACTCCAATATTCTTGCGTGGAGAATCCCAGAGGCAGAGGAGCCTAGTGGGCTGCCGTCTATGGGGTCGCACAGAGTCAGACACGACTGAAGCGACTTAGCAGCAGCAGCAGCAGCAGCTAGTTGCTAAGTAGTGTCTGACTCTTGAGACTCCACAGCCTGTAGCTAGTCAGGCTCCTCTATCCATGGAATTTCCCAGGCAAGAATACTGGAGTGGGTTGCCATTTCTTTTTCCAGAGGATCTTCCCAAACCAGGGATAGAACCCTGGTCTACTGTATTGCTGGTGGATTCTTCAACATCTGAGCCACCAGGGAAGCCCTTATATTACACACGCACACACACACACACACACACACACACACACATTTATATTATTCTTGCCATTTGAATGAGATTTTTATACATAGTGATAATTGTACTGGATACATACTAGTAGTGGTGGTGGTGGTTGAGTCACTAAGTTGTGTCTGACTCTTGTGACCACATGGACTATAACCTGCCAGGCTCCTCTGTCCATGGGATTCTCTAGGCAAGAATACTGGAGTGGGTTGCCATTTCCTTCTCCTAACTGAGCTACAAGGGAAGCCCATATTAGTAGTAGTAGTTTATTATCATTACCATTATAACTACTTGCAGTTGAAGATATGTGACTATTTCAATCATTTGACATTCCCAATAAAATATTTCAGCCCTCATAGCCCTATTTTGGAACTATGTGAACTTTTTTTTTCCTTTAATTGATTAATAAAATATCAAATCTCTACAAATAAACCAGGAAAATAGCAATCAGGTTGGTAAGGTTTTTATATTGTAATGTGAGCATCCACAGAAAACTGAGGCTAGAATAGTCACTCTCTGGCCTTCTGGCTATATATTGTCCTGGAACACATTTTTAATGGGTGCCTTAACACCTATCCTTCATCAGGGAGCTGACCTTTAGGAGTATATGAGAAAAGAGTATTGCCTAGAGAATTCCATGGACAGAGGAGTCTGGCAGGCTACAGTCCACGTAATCACAAAGAGTTGTACACGACTGAGTGACTAACATATATATATATATATACTAAAAGTGTTTAAGGTTTATCTAACCAAGTAGACAGCATTAAAATACCAACTAGTGCCCAAACTGGCAACTTCTTCAGGTGGTTTGTCTCTTTAAGATATTTGCATAAAAGATAAATATTTCCATACTATCAGCTAGTTTGGAGCACATGATAATATAAACTTTCAAATTAGCTGTCAGTAATTAACTTTCTTATTGTCTGAGCTTCAGGAAACAGCAATAAACATTATCTCTGGATTTTGTTACTGTTCACCATGGAACTTCCAAAAACTTTGTCATAGCTATTAATTACATTTTTCTTACTTACTGAGAAAGAGAGAGATGCTAGCAAGCACTACTGCTGCTGCTGCTAAGTCGTTTCAGTCCTGCCCGACTCTGTGTGACTCCATAGACGGCAGCCCACCAGGCTCCCCTGTCCCTGGGATTCTCCAGGTAAGAACAGTGGAGTGGGTTGCCATTTCCTCCTCCAATGCATGAAAGTGAAAAGTGAAAGTGTCCGACCCTTAGCGACCCCATGGACTGCAGCCTACCAGACTCCTTGGTCCATGGGAGTTTCCAGGCAAGAATACTAGAATGGGGTGTCATTTCTTTCTCAAGGCTAGCAAGCACAGTTGAATGCAATCATAATAATTTCTTCAGACTGATTTTATCTCTGCCACTGGACTTTATTCTTGGTACTTGAAGGCATATAGATATTTTCTCAGAAAATAGAAACTCGGGAATATACTGAAGCAGACTTTCTACATAGTCATGGCCATGTAGAAGACACAGCAATTAAGTGATCTTTCACCTAGTTCACATGTTTTATACATGCGAGTCCAGAAAATTAAAAAAATAAAATCCTATTTTTTTTCCTCTCTCTTTTCCAGGGGATCTTTTTCTCTTCTCTGTAAGAAGCCATCCTAGATGAAAACAAAAGTCAAGAACAAAACAAGGGTGCCCACTTTCACCATTACTATTCAACATAGTTTCGAAAGTTTTAGCCACAGCAATCAGAGCAGAAAAAGAAATAAAAGGAATCCAAATTGGAAAACAAGAAGTAAAACTCTCACTGTTTGCAGATGACATGATCCTCTACATAGAAAACCCTAAAGACTCCACCAGAAAATTACTAGAACTAATCAATGAATATAGTAAAGTTGCAGGATATAAAATCAACACACAGAAATCCCTTGCATTCCTATACACTAATAATGAGAAAATAGAAAGAGAAATTAAGGAAACAATTCCATTCACCATTGCAATGAAAAGAGTAAAATACTTACGAATATATCTACCTAAAGAAACTATAGACTTATATATAGAAAACTATAAAACACTGGTGAAAGAAATCAAAGAGGACAGTAATAGATAGAGAAATATACCATGTTCATGGATGGGAAGAATCAATATAGTGAAAATGAGTATACTACCCAAAGCAATTTATAGATTCAATGCAATTCCTACCAAGCTACCAACGGTATTTTTCACAGAGCTAGAACAAATAATTTCACAATTTATATGGAAATACAAAAGACCTCGAATAGCCAAAGCAATCTTAAGAAAGAAGAATGGAACTGGAGGAATCAACCTGCCTGACTTCAGGCTCTACTACAAAGCCACAGTCATCAAGACAGTATGGTACTGGCACAAAGACAGAAATATAGATCAATGGAACAAAATAGAAAGCCCAGAGATAAATCCACACACCTATGGACTCCTTACCTTTGACAAAGGAGGCAAGAATATACAATGGAGAAAAGACAATCTTTTTAACAAGGGGTGCTAGGAAAACTGGTCAACCACTTGTAAAAGAATGAAACTAGAACACTTTCTAACACCATACACAAAAATAAACTCAAAATGAATTAAAGATCTAAACGTAAGACCAGAAACTGCAAAACTCCTAGAGGAGAACATAGGCAAAACACTCTCTGACATACATCACAGCAGGATCCTCTATGGCCCACCTCTCAAAATATTGGAAATAAAAGCAAAAATAAACAAATGGGACCTAGTTAAACTTAAAAGCTTCTGCACAACAAAGGAAACTATAAGCAAGGTGAAAAGACAGCCTTCAGAATGGGAGAAAATAATAGCAAATGAAGCAACTGACAAACAACTAATCTCAAAAATATACAAGCAACTCCTGCAGCTCAATTCCAGAAAAATAAATGATCCAATCAAAAACTGGGCCAAAGAATGAAATAGACATTTCCCCAAAAGGACATACAGATGGCTAACAAACACATGAAAAGATGCTCGATAACACTCATTATCAGAAAAATGCAAATAAAAACCACAATGAGGTACCATTTCACTCCAGTCAGAATGGCTGTGATCCAAAAGTCTACAAGCAATAAATGCTGAAGCTGGTGTGGAGAAAACGGAACCCTCTTACACTGCTGGTGGGAATGCAAACTAGTACAGCCACAATAGAGAACAGTGTGGAGATTCCTTAAAAAACTGGAAAAATATTGCTGCCTTATGACCCAGCAATCCCATTGCTGGGCATACCCACTGAGGAAACCAGAATTGAAAGAGACACGTGTACCGCACTGTTTATAATAGCCAGGACATGGAAGCAACTTAGATGTCCATCAGCAGATGAATGGATAAGAAAGCTGTGGTGCATATACACAATGGAGTATTATGCAGCCATTAAAAATAATACATTTGAATCAGTTCTAATGAGGTGGATAAAACTGGAACCTATTATACAGAGTGAAGTAAGCCAGAAAGAAAAACACCAATACAGTATGCCACTGCTGCTGCAGCTAAGTTGCTTCAGTCGTGTCTGACTCTGTGCGACCCCATAGACGGCAGCCCACCAGGCTCCCCTGTCCCTGGGATTCTCCAGGCAAGAACACTGGAGTGGGTTGCCATTTCCTTCTCCAATGCATTAAAGTGAAAAGTGAAAGTAAAGTCGCTCAGTCGTGCTGACTCTTAGCGACTCCATGGACTGCAGCCTACCAAGCTCCTCTGTCCATGGGATTTTCCAGGCAAAAGTACTGGAGTGGGTTGCCATTGCCTTCTCCCCAATACAGTATACTAATGCATATATATGGAATTTAGAAAGATGGAAATGATAACCCTGTATGCGAGACAGCAAAAGAGACACAGATGTATAGAACAGTATTTTGGACTCTATGGGAGAGGGAGAGGGAGGTGTTAGGGTGATTTGGGAGAATGGCATTGAAACATGTATAATATCATATATGAAACAAATCGCCAGTCCAGGTTCGATCCATGATACTGGATGCTTGGGGCTGATGCACTGGGACGACCCAGAGGGATGGTATGGGGAGGGAGGAGGAAGGGGGGTTCTGGATGGGGAACACGTATATACCTGTGGCAGATTCATGTTGATGTATTGCAAAACCAATACAATATTGTAAAGTAATTAACCTCCAATTAAAAATAAATAAATTCATATATATATATTTTTAAAGTGATGAAAGACAGAAACTCTTGCTCTGCTGGAGTCTATCTTCTAGAAGAGAGGAGTGAACCAATAATTTAACTTCAAAAATATGGTGTGAATAATTTTTCATACATGTTACAAAGAATACAAAACAGAAACATTGCACAGAGTGACTTTTCATGGAACGCTTCTTTAAATAGGTGGTCCTGGTAGAGATCATGCAATTTTAAAAGATGACCTCTAAACAGGGACATGGTTAAAGAGGAGTGGCCAGATGAGTGAATTTGGGGGTGAGGAGAGTGTTTTAAGCCATCACATTTTATGTTGATCAAGAATTGAGCATGATATGGTGGAAGATGGAAGAAAAGGACAGAGAGGAAAAAGAAGATGTGGGTATATGAGATGTAGCAAGGACCAGTACAGTGAGGGTTGAACAAGCCATGCAGCATAGAGTTTGACACACTTTGAGTTATTCTAACTGTGGAGGGGGCACATTTGATCATGGTATAGCGTTTTTTGTTTTAGCATAGATGTTGTAGTTCAGATGGTAAAGACTATGTCTTCAATGCAGGAGACCCAAGTTCAATCCCTGGGCCTGGAAGATCCCATGAAAAAAGAAATGACTACTCACTCCAGCATTTTTGTCTGGAGAATCTCATGGGCAGAGGAGCCTGATGGGCTACAGTCCATGAGGTCACAGAAAGTCAGACGTGGCTAACAATAACATGGAATTTATCTTTCAAATAGACAAATGTTGCTAGTTTTAAAAAGGGAGGATTATTGTGACACTATTTTTGCTATGTGTTAGCAAAGTAAGAGCTGGATTTGTGTTCTTGATTGGTAAACGTAGAACACAATATAAGAAAATTATTGCAAAATAAATTATGTAGTTTTAAACCAAAGGTATTTTTTCACTCTCTTTTTTCTTACCCTTGTTTATTTTTTTAACTCTTTATTTTATATTGCAGCATAGTTGATTAACTATGTAGTATTAGTTTCACATGTATGCAAAGTATACATATGCATGTACCTATTCCTTTTCAAATTTGAGTTGTTAAATAATATTGAGTAGAGCTCTCTGTGCTATAGAGTAGGTCACTGTTGGTCATCAGTTTTAAATATTGCAGTGTGAACATGTCAAATGTATTAGATATGGGTCTTAGAATGATTGGAGAGAGAGGGAAAACAAAAATTTCAGGTTTTAGGTAGAAAGCAACTGAATGTATCATCTTGATACCAAAGAAATAGGAAATACTGGAATTTGAGGGAGGTATTTGGAGAAAGGAACCATACATCTGAGACCTTACATCTCAGAAGAGATATTAATAGGAAATTAAAGAATAGTCCAGCAGATGGGTATATTAAATTAAAGCCATTGATATAGTATATGAAAAAATACATATGATGTGTGTTATCTTTCTGGATATAAATAATTACATTAGAAAGATGACCTCTTACTCTGATATTATATTATACAAATACATTCCATCAAAACAAAAAGAAAGCCATCCTTTCCCTTTATAGTAGGGCAGCTATTGGGAAGAATTTCATCAGGCTGCTGGATTATGTGCTCAGCCTTAAACTGATCACAGAGGTGGGGGATAGAGTCATGACTCTTACATCTTGCTTGAGGCTTTGCTAGAAAAATGTCCTACTGAAGGAAGGTCTCCAAAAAGTAGATGGTGATATTATATCTGTAGTGATATGAGAGGAAAAAAATCTTGAGCAGCCAATCAATGGCTGTGGTATTCAATCAAGTTGACTTAATTTTTTCATCTTTAAGCCAATAATCTATCTCCACAGAGTTCACCAAGAAAGTAAACTGTCAACCGCCACTATTAATGGCTGAAATGGTGGATTACCTTGAAGAATAAATATCATATTAAAATTAGAAAAAGAAACACTTCACAGAGACAAAGCACTGCTTCCTCAGATAAGCACAATAAGTGCATATTCATCTTGAGACTATTCTTTTTAATAATAGGAAAGAATTCATATAGAATGAAGAAGTGGAACCATATAGAAATGGCAGCAAAAAGCAGTGTGTAGAGAATGCCTGGAATAGACTTAATTGTTCCAGAAAAGCTAAGATTAAGGACTCCACAACAGCACACATCTAAATGAATATATAGATACATATTGACTAGTAGTTCAATTTTAACTGTAGAAGGGATAGCTTAAATAGGACAGTTAGAGGGTTTTACTTCCTGAGCCATTTAAAATGCTTTCTGAGTCACCAGGCAACACTGTACTCTGTATTTCCTAGAGGACAAGGCATATGTTTGACAGAGGATCTTTAAGTCACAAAGCAGTTGGCAAAGTTAATAGGCTGGCTTCAGAAAGCAAATCTGAAGGTAGTCTAAAAGTGGATAAGTAGATGGGGCCACTGACTCAGCAATTCATTCACACTATACAATTCAATGTTGTTGTTGTTTTTTCTAGTAGATAGATGGAAATGTATAATTGAGGACAAAACATCTTTTTTAAAAGTTGAATTATAGTTGATTTACAATGTTGTGTTAGCTTCTTCTGTACATCAAAGTAATTCAGTTATACACACACACATATATATACATTCTCTTTCATATTCTTTTCCATTATAGTTTATCCCACTGTTGAATATAGTTCCTTGTACTATACAGTAGGGGAGCTTCCCATATAGCACAGTGGTAAAGAATCCACTTGCCAATGAGGAGACGCAAGAGACTTAGGTTTAATCCCTGGGTGGGGAAGTTTCCCTGGAGTAGGAAATGGTAACCCACTCAGGTAGTCTTGCCTGGGAAAGTCTATGGACAGAGAAGCTTGGCGGGCTACACTGCATGGGGTCACACAGAGTCAGACACTGTTAAGCACACACACGTAAACACACACACTGTAGGAGGACATTGCTGTTTATCCATTTTACTTGTACTGATTTGCATCTACTAACCCAAACTCCCAGTTCACTCCTTCCCTCCCACCTTCACCCTGGTAACCTCAAATCTATTCTCCAAGTTTGTGACTCTGTTTTTGTTCTGTAGAATTGGTTCATTTGTGTCATGTTTTTGATCCCACATATAAGTGATACTATATGGTATTTGTCTGTCTCCTTTTGACTTACTTCACTTAGCATGATGGTCTCTAGTTGCATCCACGTTGTTGCAAATTTCATTCTTTTTTTTGTGACTGAGCAGAAATACTTCCTTTTTAATCTCCAAAAATATATTGTATATAAAGTGGGTTCAGTTCAGTTCAGTTCAGTCACTCAGTCATGTCCGACTCTTTGTAATTCCATGAATTGCAGCACGCCAGGCCTCCCTGTCCATCACCAACTCCCAGAGTTCACTCAGACTCACGTCCATCGAGTCGGTGATGCCATCCAGCCATCTCATCCTCTGTCATACCCTTTTCCTCCTGCTCCCAATCCCTCCCAGCATCAGAGTCTTTTCCAATGAGTCAACTCTTCACATGAGGTGGACAAAGGACTGGAGTTTCAGCTTTAGCATCATTCCTTCCAAAGAATACCCAGGACTGATCTCCTTTAGGATGGACTGGCTGGATCTCATTGAAGTCCAAGGGACTCTCAAGAGTCTTCTCCAACACCACAGTTCAAAAGCATCAGTTCTTCAGTGCTCAGCTTTCTTCACAGTCCAACTCTCACATCCATACATGACCACTGGAAAAACAATAGCCTTGACTAGATGGACCTTTGTTAGCAAAGTAATGTCTCTGCATTTGAATATGCAATCTAGTTTGGTCATAACTCCTTCCAAGGAGTAAGCGTCTTTTAATTTCATGTCTGCAATCACCATCTGCAGTGATTTTGGAGCCCAGAAAAATAAAGTCTGACACTGTTTCCACTGTTTCATAAAGTGGGTAATGCACATTAAAAGATATATTTCTATGGCTCTTAGTTTTAAGACTATTTTCTTTTGCTCTATTTGACCTTACATCTCACAGTCACAACACTGCCATGACTAGCAAATGGTCCTTCTTTATTGCTATAATCATTGAGGCTTTCTATACCATATGCTTTCTAAAGGATGAACATGAAAAAAGTAAAACTAATCATTTAAATTAGTTTCAGGGATACTGTTCTTGGCACAGAATAGAGTTTATGAATCTTTTGCAGCTATTTCAACTCACAACGTACCAGCTTCTGTAGATTTAACTCTCAACCTATCCTATATTTTCTTGACCTTGAACACTTATTAACGTTTTATGATTCTAGAATAGTCCTTACTCCATAATGGCCATACTCTTATGATCTATTACAATAATAGATTACACAATTACTTTACAGGATAATATATTCAAATCCTCTGAAGTTTTAGAAAGCCTTTGAGCGAAATGTGAATAGGTCTAACAGGGTAAAAGAAATGACCTAGTTACATTCGCTTAAACTCTGACTTATCGCTATAAAAGGAAAACCTGACTCAGCAAAATCCATCAGCAAGATCAAAGACTCCTTCTTCCTTCTATCCTCAGGCTGATAAGAGGGAATAGTTTCTCTATTTCTACAAAAATACAAACATTCCTTCTTATCTCTATTCTAATAATTAGCATACAGATATAACATCAATATTACATTTTCTTTTGTTTTAAATATAAAATTCATTTTGAAACAAGTATCAAAGCCTCATAACTATACTTAGCCATTTCACATTATATACTGCTTCTAATGGTGAATTTCAGTAGTCTCTTTGAAAGGAATATAAATCTTAGAAGTCAGATAAAATTCTTTTTGGCTTCATGGTTGGGTTTCAGCAAAGTGAAATGAAGTAGGTTCGAAGTCCTCTCTGGAGAAAACGGAGAAACACAGCTGTTAATCATGTTTGTGGCAAGCAGAAATGCAAAGCCTCTAAAATAATCAGGAGACTTACATCTAAATGAGCATAAAGATGAAATAGATAGAGGTGCATAAAATATTGCAGGGACTTTTTACTATTATGTTCATTAAAGTTCCAGCTTAATGCATGCTTTATTGCCCAGAAATTCATTTCATTTGCATTTTAACTGGGTTTTAGTCAAGTTAATCCTTTTTCTTCCCTTGCAAAGAAACTATTCAGCAACTACAGCAAAATACTGAAAGAGGAGAAATAAATTGGAATATTCTACTTATACTAAAATTTTAATCTGTCATAGTTTACTAAAGAAAAAGGATGTCTATACTAAGTTCACTAGATCACATTATTTTAACAGGAAAAAGTATCTATGTAACATCCAGTAAGCTCTATTAGAAAACAAAAAGAAATGTATTCATTTATGCTAAAAATTTAACATTAAGGGAGATTCAGCAAAATCAACATATTATTTTTACAGGAATGAAATATGATAAAGTAATCACCCATTTACAAGCATGCAATTAATTTTCATAAGAAACTAAAATATGTAACACCATGAATCATTTAAATGGTAGTGTAAATTAAAGAGCAACTCAAGTTGTATTTTGAAAGTATGAGCATTCAATTTAGTAATATCTTAGCCTAACAAAGAAAGCTTTCTTTGTAATGAAGAAAAGTAAATTTATTTCCTAAATCCTAGTGACTATAAGGTCTACATGAAAACAATCGAGATTTGGCTGTGGGTCAGTATTTTAAAAACACAAACTGCTGATAGTCTTTAGTAAAATGGTCTCTTCAGGCAAACAGAAACCTTAGCAATTCTCAAAGAAAAAGAGGTGAGATGTAGGAAGTCAAAAAGATGGGAACAAATAATGTTCTCAGGCAAAAGGAAACTTTCTTCATTTTTATTTTGAAATATTTAACATACATATGTATTGATAAAATACAGTTTTTAATCATAACCATTCAATATCTATTGAGAACTACCTCTAAATTTTCTTTTAGTAACGTGTCTTTTTAAAGTTTGTGCTCTTAAGAAAACCTGAACATTAAAAAAAATAAAATAAAATACTGGAGTATAGTTGCTTCACAATACTGTGTTGTTTTGTGCAGTACAGCAAAGTGAAATGTATATATATATATACATCCCCTCATTTTGAATTTCCTACCCATTAAGGTCACCACAGACCACTGGACAGAGAGTTTCCTGTGGTACACATTTAAATTCTCATTAGTTATCTATATTACATATAATAGTGTAAATTTGTCCATCCCAATCTCCCAATTAATCCCAGTTCCCTCTTTACCCTCTGTCTGTCCATGGGTTTGTCCTCTATGCCTGTGTCTCTGCTTCTACTTTGCAAATAGGTTTATTTGTACCATTTTCTAGATTCCACATATTAGTGTTAATATTCAATTTTTGTTTTCTTTCTGATTTCACACTGTATGACAGTATCTGTAAGTGGCACAATATTATTCCTTTTTATAGCTGAGTGATATTCCAGTTTACATATGTGCCACATTTTCCCTCACTTACCATCTGGGTCCTTTTTTTTCATAAAGTGCCCTGATTACTCGTTTACTCACCTTGGGCTGTGCTTAGTTGCCCAGTCATATCCGACTCTTTGTAACTCCATGGACTGTAGTCTGCCAGGCTCACCTGTCCATGGGGACTCTCCAGGCAACAATACTGGAGTGGGCTGTCATGCCTTCCTCCAGGATTACTCACCTTACTGTAAGTCATATTTTCAAATTTGGGGTGATTTTTTGTGATGTTTGTTGATAGTCTATTTAGAAGATTTGCTGCTGTGGACTACTATTTTTTTTAAAAAAGTGTTTTAGTGCCAATTATTTGAAGTATTTATCAAGAAAGGTAGGGTGCAGGAAAAAGCCTTATGTTTGTTTCAAATATATCCTTGTCTAAAGAAAATTGAGCACAATGATTTGGAATAGTTAACAGAAATTAAACAGAAAACCATGTTTGTTTCTACCCATCTTAATTCCTGCTAACACTAGATATAAATACAAGGAATTTAAAACAATCCTATCCAATAAGAGTTATATAATCTTTATAATCCAATTAATTTCTAACACATTCCTGCTTAAAAGGTAAGCACGCTCAGTCACTCAGTCATGTCCAACTCTTTGTGACCCTATGGACTGTAGCCCGCCAAGCTCTGTCCATGGGATTCTTCAGGCAAGAATACTTGGATGGGTTACAATTTCCTCCTCCAAAAGGTGAGACATAGTCCTTATTTTAGTTCTGCTCTGTTTCTACTGATATGCTGATGGAAAGATCTATTTACCAAATTGGAAGTATCTCCAGTTTAATTTGTGAAAGGATGGTCTTCTACAAATGAGTGATACAATTCATTATTTAAAAATCCATTTTCCTCTGCTGTTGTTTCTGTGATACAGGGTTGACTTCCATGTACAAGCTGCTTAATTGTCTTAGTCAGTAAAGATATATTACCAATGTAATTATTATAAAATTCTGATTGAAGTACAGCCTATAGTCTAATGATCAGTTCAAGCTGGTCCCATTTTAAAATGTTTTATCTATACAGTCTATACTGTGGAAAATTCTGAAAGAGATGGAAATACCAGACCACCTGACCTGTTTCTTGAGAAACCTGCATGCAGGTGGAAGCAACAGTTAGAACTGGACATGGAACAATGGACTGGTTCCAAATAGGGAAAGGAGTACATCAAGGCTGTATACTGTCACCCTGCTTATTTAACTTATATTCAGAGTACATCATGAGAAACGCTGGACTGGAATAGGCACAAGCTGGACTCAAGACTGCAGGGAGAAATATCAATAACCTCAGATATGGAGATGACACCACCCTTATGGCAGAAAGTGAAGAGGAATTAAAAAGCCTCTTGATTAAAGTGAAAGAGGAGAGTGAAAAAGTTGGCTTAAAGCTCAATATTCAGAAAAAAGATCATGGCATCCGGTCCCATCACTCCATGGGAAATAGATGGGAAACAGTGGAAACAGTGTTAGACTTTATCTTCTTGGGCTCCAAATCACTGCAGATGGTGACTGCAGGTATGAAATTAAAAGACGCTTACTCCTTGGAAGAAAAGTTATGACCAACCTAGATAGCATATTCAAAAGCAGAGACATTACTTTGCTGACTAAGGTCCATCTAGTCAAGGCTATGGTTTTTCCAGTGCTCATGTATAGATGTGAGAGTTGGACTGTGAAGAAGGCTGAAGCTGAAGAATTGATGCTTTTGAACTGTGGTGTTGGAGAAGACTCTTGAGAGTTCTTTGGACTGCAAGGAGATCCAACCAGTCCATTCTGAAGGAGATCAGCCCTGGGATTTCTTTGGAAGGAATGATGCTAAAGCTGAAACTCCAGTACTTTGGCCACCTCATGCAAAGAGTTGATTCATTGGAAAAGACTCTGATGCTGGGAGGGATTGGGGGCAGGAGGAGAAGGGGACCACAGAGGATGAGATGGCTGGATGGCATCACTGACTCAATGAACATGAATCTGAGTGAACTCCAGGAGTTGGTGATGGAGAGGTAGGCCTGGCGTGCTGCGATTCATGGGGTCGCAAGGAGTCGGACACGACAGAGCGACTGAACTGAACTGAACTGAAAACAAAAATAGACTCATAGATACAGAGGACAGACTGGTGGTGACCAGCAGGGAGGAAGGAGAGGGAGTTTATGAAATAGATGAAAGGCATTAAAAGGTACAAATTTCCAGTTTAAAAAATATGAAGAGGTAATCTTCAGCATAGGGAATATACTGAATAATACTGTAATAAATTTGTATTGTGCCAGATGGTAACAGCTTATTGTAGTAACCATTTTTGCAGAGTATATAAATGTTGAGTCACTATGTTGAATGTCTCTAACCAATAAAATATTGTAGATCAACTGTAATTCAATAAAAACATAAATTTGGCTAGGAAATATGTATATATAGCCTTTTGAAGTCCATAACCTGAAACAGACTTGCTGGTATTCTATCTGAAACAGAATTGCTGGTTTTTAGTAGTCTTTGTTTTGGTAGTAGAGCAAAGAAAAATGCTCTGTTTTGTAGACAGCAGAGAAAAATGAGAGTAGCCCCAGACAGGATCTAAATCTTGTTCACAAATAGTTCATTATTTGCCTAACTCTGTCCATCTCTGTGCCATACATGGGTAAGAAATATAGTGTGGAAATATGGGTTCTGTAGAAATAAAACAAAACATGCCTTGACATCTAGATAGTACTTAGTACAATCATATGTGTAATCAAATTATTTTCTTATGTATTTAAAGTAGTTAATTTCTCTAATTTTTGTTTTTGTCTAGTTGCTGTGTCACTAGGTCATGTCTGATTCTCTTTTGACCCCAGGTACTATAGCCCTCCAGGCCTCTCTGTCCATGGGATTTCCCAGGCAAGAATACTAGAGTGGGCTGCCATTTCCTCCTCTAGAGAATCTTCCTCACCAAAAGATCAAGCCCACATTTCCTGTATTGCAGATGGGTTCTTTATGGCTGAGCCACTGGGGAAGCCCGTTTTCTCTAAACTCAGTGACTAAAAATTCAGTGTGTGTTTCCATCAGGGAGTAACCCAATTCCTAGCAGAATGAGCTCAAAATTTTTATAATAAATTTAAGCAGTAGAAATGTGATAGCAAAATAATGATAATTTAGACAGAATCTACATCATATGACCAACCAGTCCTCGCAGAAAATAATCTCAGAGGGAGAGGGTGGGATGATTTGGGAAAATGGCATTGAAACATGTATAATATCATGTAAGAAATGAATCACCAGTCTAGGTTTGGTGCAGGATACAGGATGCTTGGGGCTGGTGCACTGGGATGACCCAGAGAGATGGTATGAGGAGGGAGGTGGGAGGGGGATTCAGGATTGGGAACTCATGTACACCCGTGATGGATTCATGTTGATGTATGGCAAAAACATTACAATATTGTAAGGTAAAATAAAGTAAATTTTTTTTAAAAAAAAATAATAATCTCATACTCTTGCCCAGTAGTTTTGCAGATACTTTTATCTTCAATTTTTCTGTGTACCTGGGTGGTCTATGTTTCTTATCCCTCTTATAGCTAATGGGGCACTTGCCCAGTATCCACAAATGATATGCAAGAAAAATGAATTGTCTCATTTTTGTGAGGCTGTATTTGAGAAGAAATGTAAGCTCTCTATGTTCTTTCTTAGGACTCTTAGGTCTAAGAGTCCATGTTTTTTAGATGGAGAAGCATGATGGAAGCAACTGATTTCCTGAGGTACCATATGGAAGACCACTATCCAAAAAGTTAGGAAACTCAGGTTGTATTCGATATGAGCAAGAAACACACACCTCTTCTGAATTGGTCCACTGATATCTGATTTTGCACCAGAAACTAGTCTTTCCTGACTAATAAAATGGGTCAATTTCAGAAGATTTTAATTGTGTCTCACAATTTGTTTTGTATACATGTGGGCCCCCAATTTGTTGAGCTTTAATATGTGGCAAGAAGCATTAATGCTGTTACTGAAAATACATTCTGCAAAGCACAGCCATCACAAAGGCAACTCTTTATAAAGGACAATGTTTATGATGAAACATCCAGAACAAATTATGGTCGTGACATGGAGCTGTTTTCAGGTCTATGGCCATGTCAGTACTTACTGAGAAATAATATATTCCACAACCTTGAAGAGAATATCCTTCTCCATTCTTATATTACTAGGATGGTTTCTGACCATTAATCATAGAAGGTTTCTACAATAGCAGCAGGCTAATATGATTTTAGTGATCCATGGCATACAAATACCATGGAATGTTCAATAGATAAACTAGCTGAAGGATCTGTCTGTTACAGCTTTTGAGTCTGTCAATCTCTATCCATGTTATTTGCTCAGCTCATGAAATCTCATCATCCATTACTTGTAGCAGATCTGCTTTCGTAGACAGAGAGAAGCACTTCCACTCATAAGACACCTCATCTAGTCTTGAAAACAGGGTTCCTGATTTTTAGCCATTAATGTAAAAACACACAAATCTGACTTGACAGTAACAAGTGTGCCTCTGGAAAGGATATTTTCTCTCTGAAAAATAAGGAAGTTTGATATGGAATTTTAAAAGTGACTAAATGGTGGAAATATTCCGTGGTGAGAGCATTTCCAAATTTCTCATGTTTAATGCATACAGAACTTCTAGAGAAGCAGAGCTGTTGCTGGATAAATGTGCTGTTTTTCCAGGAAAGCTGAGAAGAACTTGTGCCAGAACATTGTGGTGAAGGTTTTATATTTTTGAAGAGTGAGCATGTGTGCATGCACACAGGAGAGAGATAGAAATAGAAGTTTTGCAGAAGAAGTTTCTCACCATCTTTTGCCCTCAGCTGTAAGAAAAAAACAATAATAATGACAAAAAGATGATCATTAGGATCCCTGTAACTTGATGAACTCAGTGGCCTTTAAACTGGAGTTCTGAGATGAAGCATCAGATTTCACTTAAACTATTGAATGTTCCTTGCACAACTTACATGGACATATTGGCTCTGTTTCAAAACAGAAATAGAATAAATTTCACATTTGTTCATCTTTCCCAACAGAAAGGGGACCAAAAAGAAGGTTATAATGCCATAATTCTGTGCCCTTGCTGGACTGAAGTAGCATGGCTCAATGGAGATGGGAAGGCTACTGAAACAGCCCAGATATGGGGGTAATGGCACTAATCAATTTTGAGGTAAGTCAGCTGTAGGAGCCTAATGACCACAAAACATCCAATCATTTTAGGACAAGGAAGACAGGTACTCTAAATTGAGGGCTTCTTGGAATCATGTATGTGGTAGGATGTGATTCTTCCATTTTGGTTAAGCCATTTAACTTCTGGGAAGTGGGAGACAAAAATCTAATTTAGAGTGACTAGCCTTGAACTGTTGGATCAGGGTAGCAGGAAGAATTGAATTAAAAAGATAGATTCAATTTCCTCATAAATTGAATGAGTCAGGAAATCAAACAAAACTTTTATAAGAAAATAGATATGGAGTGTTAATATAACAAGGTCAGATATATTCATAGATCTTTGGAATAGTAAATTTAAATCCAAACATTCCATAATTTTAGGGAAAGTTTTAAAAATAATCTTCAGAGTTGATTCAAGATTAGTGCTGGATAGGCAAGTCTTGAGTATGCAGTGAAAAGATCTTAATACTTGAAAGAACCAACTGATCAATTAAGGCTTTTCAAAATCTAGGTCATAGAAACTGATGGAAATCCTATTTAGGTAAAGCAAATCCCCAGATATGCAGTACATGAAATGAAAATTTCCAGAAGATATTAGATACTAGAGAAGAGGACATTTTTAGTAGCAAAATGAAATTGATACATTTCCTCAAGTTCCTGATTATGCCAGGAAACTAATGAGACATATCCATAAATCTAGGTTTATTTCATGACTCAATTTTGCTTGTATCTATTATTTATTACATATAGTTTTTATTTACATCCTGCCTCATTATAAAATAGATTTTAAAGTGAATTGCAAAGACATATAAAATAAAATGAAATATCCTAAATTTAGGTGCAGGAAAATACGAGCAACTGAGAATTAGGGCAGTCTGAGTTAAAAAGATATTTTATAGATGATAGATGATCCAGGCACTTCAGTAGACTAATAAGTTGTATCTTAGCTCTAGGCTTTCTAGCAAGTATCTCAGAAATTTTATAATTCATACACTTCACCATATTCATAATATAAAAGTAAAATTATTTGCCCTATATCATTATACTTAAACTAAGACTCAGAATGAATTTCTCACAACAGTCTTCAAGTAGATATGAATAATGTAAGAAACAATGTGCTCAACTGACATGATAAGAAATGTGTTGATGGATTTTAAACATAAAGTGCCTTTATTCTATACATGACCAGCATTAATCATAGAAGTGATACTATTTAAATAGAACTGGTATGATCCAAACAAGTAGAATGTGTAATGCTGTCCTGATTTCCATTTTCTCTGAAGGATATGACACGTCTCCTTAGGGATAATTAATGAGGAAGAGATAACATATTTTCCTATCACATTTTTTGGACCCCCACTAAAGGGTTTTCTATGACAGGAAACCCTTACCTTTACTGTCCGTTGAAATACAGGTAGGGCTTCCCATGCTCAGGCATGTGTGCCTTTGGGACCCCATGAACTATACAATCTACGGAATTCTCCAGGCCTGAATAATGGAGTGGGTAGCCTTTTCCTTCTCCAGGGATCTTCCCATCCCAGGGATTCTTTACCAGCTGAACCACTAGGGAAGCCCAAACACTGGAGTTGTTAGCTTATAGTTTCTCCAGCAGATCTTCCAACTCAGGAATCGAACCAGAGTCAAACCACTGCATTGCAAGTGGATTTTTTTTTTTTTTTACTTTATTTTGCTTTACAATACTGTATTGGTTTTGCCATACATTGACATGAATCCACCACGGGTGTATATGAGTTCCCAATCCTGAACCCTCCTCCCACCTCCCACCCGATATCATCTCTCTGGATCTTCCCCGGGCACCAGCCCCAAGCATCCTGTATCCTGTATCGAACATACTCAGATCAGCAGAGGTTATATCATTAACAGACACAGCATACTAAAAAAAAGGACAAGCAAATGTGGTAGATTCCCACTGTGGATATTTAGAAAACTGTAAAAGTAAGCAACTGAAATCAGAGAAAAAACTCTCCACTGGAGATTGATGAAAGACTGTGATACAGTGTTAGGGTGTAAAGTGAATCTGTTAAGATATAGAAAATTATCTTTTTTCTGTATTTAATTTTCAAAAATTAACTTTGCAAGCATGAAAGCACTTTTCACTTGTAAAAAATTGGGCTAAGTGATGAAAATGTGGGAGTGATTGTACTGAAGTGAATGAGAATATTGAAACTTTTATGAAAAATCAGATCTTCAAGTGAATAAACACACTTCTCTCCAACAAACATTTTAACAAGTGAATTCTTCGTTTATTCTTTAAAGCATAAATAATGTGAATATTACACAATATAGTCTGTTTTGGCTATCTAGTGCTATGTGACAAAATACTCCAACATTTAGTGTCTTAAAGCAGGGGATGACAACCTATGCTCATGGGCCCAACCCTGCGGTTTTTCTTTGTTTGGCCTATGGGTGAAGAGTGGCATTTACATTTTCTAAAGAATTGTAAAAATTTTTTTAAAGTTTGAAAAAAATTGTATGTCGCTTTACATCTGCTGGCAGCTTAGAATGCTTCTTATATTTGCTGATAGATGCCCTAAAATAAGAAGAAGGCAATGGCAACCCACTCCAGTACTCTTGTCTGGAAAATCCCATGGAGGGAGGAGCCTAGTGGGCTGCAGTCCATGGGGTCGCTAATAGTCAGACACGACTTCACTTTCACTTTTCACTTTCATGCATTGGAGAAGGAAATGGCAACCCACTCCAGTGTTCTTGCCTGGAGAATCCCAAGGACAGAGGAGTCTGGTGGGCTGCCCTCTATGGGGTCTCACTGAGTCGGACACGACTGTGGTGACTTAGCAGCAGCAGCCCTAAAATAATCTCAAGGCTTTGTCATGATTGCAATTTAGGCAGAGCTGGACAGAAATAGCTCCTCACTGTTAGAAAAGTGTTGCCTGGAGTATTTTTCAAAGAGGCCTCAATTGCATGACCAGCAATTGATTCTTGATCTTGGAAGGGTGCTTAGCCGGAACTGCCAGCTGGAAAAACTGGAGACTGTGAGTTCATTTGTATCTGTGTTGAGATGGTATGTATATCTGGTCTCCTCTGTTTCCATGAGCTTTTAGGGCCTCTTCATGTTGCAGTGTTCTTGCCTGGAGAATCCCAGGGATGGCGGAGCCTGGTGGGCTGCCATCTCTGGGGTCACACAGGGTCGGACACAACTGAAGCAATTTAGCATCAGTGGCAGCATGTTGCTGCTTGAGTTTTCTTACAGCATGGTGTTTTTTTTTTAAAAGAAGCATTCTAAGAGAGCTGCCAGCAGATGTAGGTCTCTAAAGACCCAACCTCAGAAGTTACAGAGCATCCTGTTAGTCCATTTCTATTAATTGAGGGCCTTCACATTAGCAGTGATATTCAGGAGAAAGGGAAATAGAAACTACATTTTGATGGAAGAAATGGCAAAGGATATCCCTCTTCAATTTACCAGATAGTCCTCAGAATAAAGCTACTATTGCAAACTCTCAAGTAGACCCTCACAAAATTTGAGAAAGAAAAATGCAGACTATTTTTTATGAGAAGAGTCAGAATGTACAAGGATAATTTGAATATTATGCTGTTATGTAAGTATTTCTAGACTTGAGAAACAAAGAGTAAAAACTAACCCAGTGTTTGAATTTATAAAATAATTTGTTTCAGCAATTTCTCCATTTATTTATTTTTTTATTAAATCTAATACAATGCAAAGGTTAAACTGAAGTATTGGGGACTATAACTTTATATGGAGATACCAATGAGGTAATTCTATCAAGATTTGATATGACATTTGAGAGTTAAAAATGTTAGGAATTGGTTCATACAAAAAATAGAAGTTTAAAAAAATTACCAGCATTTTGTAGTACAGGTTACAGAGATAATCATGTGATCAAAATTAATAAGGACAATTAAATATCTGTATAGAAATCAAGGTTTTAAAATTAAATTAATTTAGCAAGTTAATTTATTAAATTTCTCTAGCAAATATATATATATATATATGTTGTTCACAGACTTTTCTGCTTTTTTTTAAAATGTATAATTTCTCTATTAATAAAGTGGTGATATCCTTTGTGGAAGAGATATCATTTTATACTTATGTGAGGTCGTAATTTCTATTTCCTATAGTTGTGGAGTAAAACACATTTTTAATCATATAATTTACTTTAAAAACATACATTGTGAACACACACATCCATATACATCCCTAGAAAACATGAGTGCCAATGCACAAAAAAATAAACAACATACAGAGTGTTAATATATATTTCTTCTTATGTTTCAATGGAGAGAAATTTACTGAGTTGCTTGGTAAACAATTAGACTGTCACAATTTCATAAATGTTGACAGAAGATTCAAGAATCCTGGGTCACAGACAAAGGGTTTTATGACTGTAACAGAGCAGACACTATGAGTTTTGTATTTACGTTTTGCTTCTTGAACCTGAAATCCCATGGAGGTAGTGCAGGTAGGCCCAGATGGATGCTGCAAATGTGATTTGCACCACAGCTGAAGAAATCTGAATTTAGGAAACACCAAGCTTTTATCATGAGATGCCAGCAAATCTGCCTAAACTTTGCCCAGTGGGAAGACATTATCTTTACTAAGTTTTAACATACCTGCCTTTTGCTCTGGAGGGAGACACTCTGTCTGTCTTGTAAAGCTATTCATTATGTGAACACTCTTAAAAAGATAGTCTAGAAGGCTATCAGTGTCTCTGGCAACCTGGTGTGTAGAAATACAAAAGGTCCATAGATAAATCTCTTCCAACATAAATTATTATTCCTCTTACTTTTCAGTTTCAAATATGAAGTTAGTGTTTTGTGAAACTAAATACCTCATACAGTTGTAAAGATCTGATGAAGAACGGCAGCAGTATAACTCATTAATTTGGATTCATGTATGTCATGTAAAGTAAAATAAAGTAAAAATAAAAATTAAAAAAAATAAAGGAAAAAAAATAAAAGCAACCCTGATATTGAACTTTTCACATTAAATTTTATAATCGTAGAAATGTAATTTTGGAATTTCTATCCTGGATCACTATTTTTTTTAATCTTCCTTTATCAGTTGAATACCTCTAAATTCAATGAGCTTTTTGTTGTGTGTTGGGAGTATCCCATGAATTGGGAGTATATTGTCTCTGAATATTTGATTTGGAAGCTTCTAATAGAAATTAGTTGCCAACAATAATGTTCTATTAATAGATCATGATTTGCAGGCAATTAAATCTAATAGCCACATAGACTAACTGAATTGCTGATTAGTGAATAAATATATGCTTTTTGTATAGTTTGCTTCAATCTCTCTGAGGAAAATGTGCTTAAGCAAAAAGAAAATTGAGAGTTTGGAGAATGTTTATATGATTCTACATCTTTAAAAGAAGTATGACCACATAATTTATTATTCAAATCAAGTTATTTTGAGAATGTACAAGGATGCTATTAATTTTTTTTCACATGATAGTAAATATGAAGCTGGATTGCACAAGATCAACAAGGATATATAGCCACCATTCTTATAATCCCCAAATTTTATCACCATCTGTAAGATTTGATTTTTTCTTCTAAAGTATCATAGACATATCAATGGATATTCAGTTCTTATTAGAGAAGCTTGGAAATGACAATGTTTTAAAGGATGTCCCATCTTCAGGAGTATTGGAGGGCTAGGTAGAGTCAACATTTTCTTATTTCTCCCTGTCCAACTTTATTTCATTACTTTTTTAATATTCATAGCTTATATCATGAAGTTCCATATTTATTGTGCATTTTTTCCCCAAGCACTGTGCTGTGAATTTTCCATCAATTATTTTATTTATTCTTCACTCCATTCTGTCCTATATGTTCCAATATTCTCACCATTTTATAGGTGAGAAAATTAAGCCTATGGAGACTATGACATATGCAAATTCCCACAGTCTGTATGGGGTGGAGTCAGGTTTTGAACCTAGCCAATCTGACTGTTTGTAACAGCTATGCCATTTGTGATTATGTATAGATTTAGTATCAGCAGGTTAACTCCATTACTCAGCTATGTATTTGATTTGAAGTAGATAATCACTAGAGAAAACACTAACAATTTTAGGAAACAATTACTGGAGGATGGGGAAATAGTTGGTGATTTAAAGCTGCTCACTCTGCACAAATGGAGAAGAAAATGGCAACCCACTCCAGTATTCTTGCCAGGAGAATGCCAGGGACAGAGGAGCCTGGTGAGCTGCCGTCTATGGGGTCGCACAGAGTCGGACACAACTGAAATGACTTAGCAGCAACAGCAGCAACTTTGCATAAAACAGGTAGTAACAAAAGATGACCTATTCATGGATATCGATGAGCCAGGGTGAATTGTTTGATTTCTTTCAGTTCAGTTCAGTTGCTCAGTCGTGTCCTACTCTGAGACCCCATGAATTGCAGCACGCCAGGCCTCCCTGTCCATCACCAACTCCCGGAGTTCACTCAAACTCATGTCCATCAAGTCAGTGATGCCATCCAGCCATCTCATCCTCTGTAGTCCCATTCTCCTCCTGCCCCGAATCCCTCCCAGCATCAGAGTCTTTTCCAATGAGTCAATTCTTCACATGAGGTAGCCAAAGTACTAGTCACCTTTAGCTTTAGCATCATTCCTTCCAAAGAACACCCAGGACTGATCTCCTTTAGAATGGACTGGTGAGATCTCCTTGCAGTCCATGTGACTTTCAAGAGTCTTCTCCAACACCACAGTTCAAAAGCATCAGTTCTTTGGCACTCAGCTTTCTTCACAGTCCAAATCTCACATCCATACATGACTACTGGAAAAACCATAGCCTTGACTAGACAGACCTTTGTTGGCAAAGTAATGTCTCTGCTTTTGAATATGCTATCTAGGTTGGTGATAACTTTCCTTTCAAAGAGTAAGTAAGGATTTCTTTAATTGATACAATTTTCCAAGATTCTGAAATACAATCTCATTACTTAGGTTTACCAAATGAACCATAATTTGATACTGAATATAGAAAATTTAGACAGTGATGAATGGATAAATTTTATCCTTGGGGGATATAAAAGTGAAATTCTCTTGAAATCACTCATTAAGTTTCCTTCCCTTTCTAATATCCTGAAAGTGAAAGTTGCTCAGTCGTGTCCTACTTTTTGTGACCCCATGGACTATAGAGTCCATGGAATTCTCTAGGCCAGAATACTGGAGTGGGTAGATGTTCCCTTCTCCAGGGGATCTTCCCAACCCAGAGATCAAACCCAGGTCTCCTGTATTGCAGGCAGATTCTTAACCAGCTGAGTCACGAAGCCCTCTATTAAGCTGACTTATACCTTAATCTGCTAGATGAGACCATAGAATGAAAATCAGCTTAATTCAGCCATTCAGTCATGTGTGACTCTTTGTGACCACATGGACTGCAGCACACCAGACCTCCCTGTCCATCAGCAACTCCTGGAGCTTGCTCAAACTCATGACTATTGAGTCAGTGGTGCCATCCATCCATCTCATCCTCTGTTGTCCCCTTCTCCTCCTGCCTTCAATCTTTCCCAGCATCAGGGTTTTTTCCAATGAGTCAGTTTTTCACATTAGGTGGCCAAATTATTTGAGTTCAGCTTCAGCATCAGACCTTCCAATGAATACTCAGGACTGATTTCCTTTAGGATTGACTGGTTGGATCTCCTTGCAGTCCAAGGGACTCTCAAGAGTCTTCTTCAACATCACAGTTCAAAAGCATCAATTCATCAGTGCTCAGTTTTCTTTATGGGGTCATATGAACTTACAAAACTGAGTTAGCTAAAGGAGAATTTTATGCATGTATCTCCTGCTCATTAGGGATGTGTCTAGAGAGTTAGTCTTTCATTTAGCCTTCAAATAGTTGAAAAGAAACCACAACAAAGACCAGTTCAGATGGGCTAATAGTTGATAAGAATACCAGCATTAAAAAAAAAAAAGAATACAAGCATAGACATTAGTGGCAAGAAAATGCAAACAAACAAAAACATATTTATCAGGAGGATCTCCTATGTGGTGGGGGATAGGTGAGGGGTAAAAAGAAATTTTTTTTATTCCTTATAGTCTTAAACTTTGTTCAAATTTGTTCTATTAAGAATGCACACTGACTCATTGCATCAAATTAGTGTCAGTCAAGTGATCTGAGCATTTAGAATGCTCAGTTTCATCAGGCTTAGAAAATGATAAAGGAAAAGGTATGAGTTGCCAGTCTTTGCAAAAGGCAAGTGCCCCTCTGAGCTCCACATAGACATCTATGCAGAGGTTAGACTGGAAACTAAATGAAATCATTATAATTCTGACATAAGAGAGAGTTGAAGTCACCAAGTCAAACCAAAGAGCAAATAGATCCACTGAGACTGAGCTTACTTTCTCAGAGGCATCCCTGTTAGTACAGACATAGCTGTAGAGAGGGGAACCGGAACAAACACGGTTGTGGTACAGGTTTTACTCGGTCTTTATCAAAGACACTTCTGCTATTATCCCTTGGATCAGACACCTACTTTTAACATTTCCCTCAATAGTCTATAATTCAAAACCGCTTGTACCATTCTCTTTTCCCATGACTTTTATCAGGTATAATGCAGCATTTTTAAGGGATTTGGCACTGTATATTATTTCAAAGAAGAGTCTCATCTGAAGCAAGCATGGGACTTGCATATATAAAGGAGATGAGGACAGTCTCCACACTGAAGAGGGTCCCAAGTCTTCAATAGAAAAGTTACTCAGAAATTGTGCCATTGCATAGTAAAGTGCTGTAATTGTGTTCTGCATAAGATTGAGGGAATAGATGTGAAAGACTTCCCATGGGAGATAATATTTAAGCTGAATTTGGAAGGTGGTTTGGAGTTCTCCATATAGAATTGGGGAAAACCATTTTCTTAAATGGCATTAGTATATGTATGTGTGATACTAGAATGTAAGTTTTGTAACATAGTAGGGATATCTTTTATTTACTCAAGCATAGAAAATCGTCTGATATGAAATAGGCATTTGATTGGTATTTGTTGAATGAATGACAGCATACGGTGAATTTGAACAACTGCAATTGGTTTGATACTGCTGAAGAAGAGAGATCCAGGACAAGAGCTAGCTCTTCTGTGTTCAGGCAGCAGTACAGTTTTAGAATGCAAGGGGTGATGATTTTCAGAAAGGACCAGGTAAATATCCAGGGCTATATTTTTTTACCAGGGCTAGGTAAACATCCAAAGGCAGTACTGGTTGCCTCTCTCTAAATTGTCAAATAAACCTGGCTGTGCAAATTAGAGGTGAAAAGTTAAAGATAAAGTGATTAAGACCAAAAAATAAAATTTAAAAAAAAAATTCCTCTGCACTATGATTCTGCAGATCTGGAAATTTTTCTGAGTCCTCAATGCCTAGGCAAATTGTTCAAGTTTGGCAGAATCTAGTAAGAAATCATGCTACTTCCATATTTTTAATTATGTCATTCTCTCTGCCTTATATTTATTGAGATTACAAGGAAAACAATGGAGTTGTAGGGCTCTTCATTATTTTAATATGTATTTTCCCTCTAATTTAAATAATGAAGGTTCAAATATACTATAGCAAGTTGTGTGAGCTCCATTCTTAAATCTATGGTGAGCCATAGAATGATTTTAGACAGAGAGTAGATATATTTAATTTTATACCCAAGGACAGTGAATCTAACTCCAGAGCAAAGGTGAATTTGAGGGGAATCTACATAGAAGAAATAGAGAAAAGTGTATTCATGCATCTTTTAGCCCATACTTGAACACAGATGTACTGAAGATTAAATGTTTGTGATCATTTGTGCCAGCCACAGGGATGCAGATGAAAACAAGGCAAACTCAAGCTCTGTCCTTGGAAGAGCTTATGTTCTAGAATGACATAGAAATACTGAGCTAGTGAGACTAAGTCTGATAAATGTTAAACCAAACGGAAGTAAAATATACAATAAGAGTGTTACAGAATAACCTAAAGACCCATATGCAGATATAAAATATGTGCACAGTAAAATGTAGATTTCAGCAGAAGTTAAGAAGGTCAGAAAGATGAAGAGCATGCCAGACAAGGGAACGCCTAAAGAAGAAACATGAAGAACACTGACTGAATTGGAGTTTGAGGGGAGAATATCGAGGAATGAGTCTGGAGAAATAGGCTAGGAAGAATGTAATTTTTTTTTTTCTTCTGAAGTTGTTAAAAGCTTGGACTAATGTAGATAATGCTTATGTGTGTCAGAAGTTATGGAAAAGAAGATGGTAGAGGATTTTTAGATATTTCATTGTTAGAATCAAAGGAATGGAAATTGGTGTTTGAAATAAGAATTTTTTTTTTTTAATTTAACTTCTAAGTCTAGTCTACATTTGTCTGGCTCTAGAAGGTAGTTCTGAACTAGCTTTTTTCACTTTTCATGCTTGGGGATATCATATATTCTATTCTATAGGAATATATATCATAACCCTATATAATAGAAATATATTATGGAATATATATATATATATGTCTTTGTATTTAGGATATTTTTGTCTATGTGTGTGTGTGTGTGTGTGTGTGTGTGTGTGTATGTGTCTGTGTGTGTGTGTACATAGAGAGAAACAGACAGACAGAGATGGAGATATTTTAAGAAATTGAGTCAAGCAATTACACAGGCAAGCAAGTTAAAATCTGCTCTGTAGCCAACAGGCTGTAGATTCAGGTAAGATTTGATGTCATCTTTTTTTTTTTAAATAATTTTTTTGCTGTGCTGCGTGGCATGTGTTATCTCTTTTCCCTAACCAGTGATCAAACCCACACTCCCTGCATTGGAAGCACAGAATCTTAACCACTGGACCTCCAGGAAACTCACCGTTATCTTAATTTTTTTTAATTTACTAATTAATTTCTGTTTGGCTGTACTAGGTCTTCGTTGCCATCCAGGCTTTTCTCTAGTTGTGGTGAACAGGAGCTACTCTGGTTTCAGTTCCCAGGCTTTTCATTGCAGTGACTTCTCTTATTGCTGAGGGTGGGATGAAGAGCATGCAGGCTTCAGTTGTTGGGGTTCCTAGGCTCTTGATTACAGTCTCTATAATTGTGGTACACTTGCAGAGTTGCTTCACAGCATGTAGGATCGTTCCAGACCAGGGAATGAACCCGTCTCCTACACTGGCAGATAGATTCTTTACCAATGAGTCACCAGGGAAGGGCTATCTTAAGTTTGAAGCCTGGAAATTAATACAAAATTTCTATTTTGCAGTCTTTACAAAAACTTTCTTTTTTCCTTGAAAAATGTTCTTTGGTTTGTATGATATCTATGTATGTTACAGAGAGTAATCCAGCTTTACTCAAAGTCTGCTGATTACCAGTGTTTTATCTACATATACACAATACCTTTACAGCAAAGTCAAAACTGATGTTCTAAAGAAAATGTTGGACACCATAATCTATGTAAGTTAACATGTAAAATTACCCATCACAAGATATCATCATGTCATAATAAAAGGAATAACTCGATATCTTGGTCTCCAGGTGCTAAAAATGTGTTTTGGGAAGAGAGAGTGCTTGAAAGTGTAGAATAATCCTGAGAAATCAGTCAACTAAAGCTCTAAAAGGCATCCTCCAAATTTATTTGTGCTAGTGAGCAATAATAAGAACTCAGAAAATCAGGACACAAAGCCTGATATAAGATACCAACTAAAGAGTTGAACAGATTTGAGAGAGTTTTTTTGGTAGCACCCATCAACCCTGGGATTTCTTTGGAAGGAATAAAATCCGGTACTATGGCCACCTCATGCGAAGAGTTGACTCATTGGAAAAGACTGTGATGCTGGGAGGGATTGGGGGCAGGAGGAGAAGGGGACAACAGAGGATGAAATGGCTGGATGGCATCACGGACTCGATGGACGTGAGTGTGAGTGAACTCCGGGAGTTCGTAATGGACAGGGAGACCTGGCGTGCTGCGATTCATGGGTCGCAAAGAGTTGGATACGACTGAGCGACTGAACTGAACTGAACTGAACTGAATGGGCTTTTATGGAGAAGGCAATGGCACCCCACTCCAGTACTCTTGCCTGGAAAACCCCATGGAAGGAGGAGCTTGGTGGGCTGCAGTCCATGGGGTCGCGACTGAGCGACTTCACTTTCACTTTCATGCATTGGAGAAGGAAATAACAACCCACTCCAGTGTTCTTGCCTGGAGATACCCAGGGACAGCGGAGCCTGGTGGGTAGCCATCTTTGGGGTCGCACAGAGCCAGACTGACTGAAGCGACTTAGCAGCAACAGCATGGGCCTTTAAGGTCTTCCCAGGTGGTGCTAGTGGTAAAGAACCTGCTTGCCAATGCAGGAGACATAAGAGAGGTGAGTTTGATTCCTGGGTTGGGAAGATCCCCTGGAGGAGGATATGGCAACTCATTCCAGTATTCTTGCCTAGAGAATCTCTTGGACAGAGGAGCCTGGTGTGCTGCAGTCCACAGGGGTGCAGAGTCAGACACTATTGAAGTGACTTACATATATGCATGCGTGCATACACACACACACACACACACACACACACACACACACACCACGGGCCTTTATAGGTTAATGGAAGCTGGTGATGGAGAAGAAACATCAAGGATAGTCCCCGGAACTAGCCTTGATCTGGAGAGTGAATGTCATTCAGTAAGCCTCAAATGCAGGAGGTAGACAGATGTGGGAATATGGGGGTTAAATTATGTGTTCTGTTTGGAATACATCAAATTGTACCTATTTATGGGGTATGTACTAGAGGACAACCAGCTTTGGAAATTAATGAGTTTAGACAGAGATATTTGTTTAGAGTATGAAAGAGAAAAGGAGAAAGATATTTCCTGGGGACAACAAGCATTAAAGAATGGATAATGAAAGGATTGAGGAAAGTGGAGATAAGGGAATGAAAATCCAGTTTTTCTTTCTGTACTGACATACTCTACTAGGACTTTACAGGCACTTGATAAATTCAAGCCCACATCATGTGGTAGATATATATCCAAATCTGTATATACATTGATCCTCTGAAATGATAAACCATTTTCTTAAATTTCTGGTTAAATAGATAGAGATTAAAACACAGATGTTCCTTGCTCTAATTACTAGATTCTGAAGAACTCAATGATTTCAAGAAACAGGGTATGGTAGGCAGAAAAATGGCCTACCTTCTGATGGTCCATACTGTCATTTCTAGCACTTTTAAATATTCCGCTTTAAATGACAAGGTTAAGTTTGCATATGGAATAGCATTTACCTTAAAATAGAAGGTTACCTTGAATTATTTGTTTGAATTCAATACAAGTAATCTCTTGGGCTCATAAACATGGAAGAAAAATACAGGAGAGTCAGTAAGAGAAACACAAGGATGGAAGAGACAACAGAGATTGGAAGATGAAAATTCAGCTCACCATTGTGCATTAGAAGGTGAAAAGAGGGCCACAAACAGAGGAATGCGGGTGGCTTAGAAGCTGTGAAGGGCTTAGTTTAATAGTCAGTGAGAAATAAAATCTGAATAGAGCCCTCAGGAATGAATATGTTACCTAGATTTTAGCTGGGTGATGCTATTCAGAAATAAAGGTAATAAATGTACATTGTTTTAATCTGCTAAGTGGTAATTTGTTATGGCAGCAATAAAGCACTAATATATTTAGTATGTTTTTATAAATAATATGCATGCATGTGTGTGTGCTAAATTGCTTCAGTTGTGTCCAATCTTTATGACCTCATGGACCAGAGCCCACCAGTCTTCACTGTCCATGGGATTTTCCAAGCAAGAATACTGGAGTTAATTGCCATGCCCTCCTCCAGGCAATCTTCTTGACCCAGGGACCAAACCTGTGTCTCTTATGTCTCCTGCATTGGGAAGCAAGTTCTCTACCACTTGCACCACCTGAGAAGCACCAAATATGCATAATGGTATACTAAATGATAGAGTTAGGAAAATATTAATTAATATGCTAACACATTTTTAACAATCATTCTGCTCCTGCACTGCTTATACAATGTATGATGATGAAAAGCGCATGTGAAAACAAAATTTTCTGAGTATAATCCATGTTTGACTTTATAATAGAACTGTTATTGAATAAAAAGAATGGATAATTATATTTCTCCAAAGCTTTAAAAAACAACCAAAACTATAGTCTTGATCATCAGGATAGCATGCCATGTCTTAAAATTCTCACTAAAATGAAATAGTTCAGTCAATTTCATTTTCTGGCAGTAATAAGTTTTTGTTTTAGCCCCGGGGTTCTTGGACCAAGGCAAGTGTAGATTGAAATGAACTTGTAGTGCTTAGATTCTTAGACCTATGACACCCAAATCATTTCCTATACATCATATGTTGACCTTTTTTTCTTGCTTGCTCATTTTCTCTACTTTATATTATTTATATTATATTTGTTCAAAATAGAGAATACTTTTTATTAGGCAAATAAATAATTGCCTAGAAGTTGATGTACAGATATTTAGCTCATTTTAGTTCATTTGTCTGTAATTATCCTGTGAAACTGAACCCTGTGAAAATAGATTAGTTGAAGTTGGTCTTCACTGTAGCATTAATAGGACAAGAAATGGAACCAAATATTAATATTTTAGGGTCAGCGTGTTTTCACCACAGACTATGAAGTCAACATAATTTAGTTTTCATTTTATTTTTAAAACCACTAACAACTCCACACCATTTAAAACAAGCATTTCACTAGCATGTGGAGACAAGATCCTGTTATTTCTATTCTTTACAAATTCTATTTTCAGTATATTTTTTTGTACTCATACTTTCAATGATTTGTTCCTTCTAGGTAGAAAAAAAAACTCAAAATAATCCCATCTTTTTATTTCTTCTAGTTTTTTACAAATTAAGACATGAAAATTTAATTTATATTTTAATAAAAGGGTAACTATCATCTATATCACTCACTAACACAAGTTCAGTTCAGTTCAGTCGCTCAGTCATGTCCGACTCTTTGCAACCCCATGAATCGCAGCATGCCAGGCCTCCCTGTTCATCACCATCTCCTGGAACTCACTCAGACTCAAGTCCATCGAGTCCATGATGCCATCCAGCCATCTCATCTGGCTTCCCAGAATAGGCATAGAAATTGCCTTTTTATTTCTGCCCATAATCTCTGTAATACTACCATACATAACCATTCTGGATTCTTCGTTCAGAGTTGGTTTGACAAATCATTTAGTGAATTATAACTGATGTGTTTATTAGACATGTTTTCTGAGGTGAAATTGAAAACTGTAGGATGGGATCTCTCTCAAACAATTTTCCCATCAAGATCAAATGAAAAGAGAAATATAGAGGAGGAAACTCCAAAGCTTTAATTAATACTCTGTAAACATCAACATTATATTGCAGCTTTTCAGAGGAAGTTCACAAATAAAGGACAGAAAGAGATTGCCTTTAGCACTGTGTTCATGAAAGAAATTATAATGCCCGTTATGATCTTCAGAAATTCATGGTTTCCAGGGAAAATCCTGACTTCCTGAAATTCTCCATTTTTCTGCTACTTTTTACCTACCAAAAATCAGTTTAGAAACTTTTCTCTACTCTGACCATCCAACACATCACCAGCAGCAGCTGTATGCAAAGTCCCCTTCTGCTTCCATGTCTGTTGCTAGTTGAGCTAAGTGACCACTTTCATCTGAGCCTCAAGATAGGTAAAAGAAAATTAAGATATTTAAGATGGCCAAGTGTGAAAGAAATTACAAATGGATCTCTCAGTAGCTAACATTAGCTCCTAGTAAAATATAGACAGATGGCGGCGGGGGGGGGGGGACAATAATATTAAGTTAAATAATAGGAACTCTCCGAGAGCTTTGGAAATCCATTTCATAAGGATTATTTTGTTTGCATTGAAGGGAAAGAGGGTATGAATAAAACATATAACTAGATTCTTACTTTAGATCAAGGGTCACAAGTTTCTCAGTAATGAGCCAGATCATGCATAATTTGAGGATTCCCAGGTAACACAGTGGTAAGGAATCTGCTTGCCAATGCAGGAGACACAGGTTTGATCCCCGGGTAAGAAAGAGCCCCTGGAGTAGGAAATGGCTACCCACTGAAGTATTCTTGCTTGGAGAATTTCATGGACAGAAGAGATTGGTGGGTTACAGTGCGTGGGGTCACAAAAAGTCAGACATAACTGAGCAACTGAGCATAGCACAAAGTAAATAATTCAGTCTTTGCTGAACATTTATACTCAGTTGTGACTATTTAAGGAAAACAGTAGACAATACAGAAAACATAGACAAAACAGAAGGAAGAATAATTTCTATGTTCCATAAAATTTTGCACAAAGAGGCAGCGGAAGATTTGACCTGTACTAGATGAACAAGAAATTATAGATTTGCACACTGTACTAGATGAACAAGAAGTAAACATATCAGAGCCATGAAATCCCAGAAGAAAAAGCACTAGTGGTTTCAGTTCAGTTCAGTTCAGTCGCTCAATTGTGTCCAACTCTTTGCGACACCATGAACATCACCACACCAGGCCTCCCTATCCATCACCAACCGCCGGAGTCCACCCAAACCCATGTCCGTTGAGTCGGTGATGCCATCCAACCATGTTATCCTCTGTCGTCCCCTTCTCCTCCTGCCCTCAATCTTTTCCAATATCAGGGTCTTTTCAAATGAGTCAGCTCTTTGGATCAGGTGGCCAAAGTATTGGAGTTTCAGCTTCAACATCGGTCTTTCCAAAGAACACCCAGGACTGATCTTCTTTAAGATGGACTGACTGGATCTCCTTGCAGACCAAGGGACTCTCAAGAATCTTCTCCAACACCAAAGTTCAAAAGCATCAATTCTTTGGTACTCAGTTTTCTTTATAGTCCAAATCTCACATCCATACATGACCACTGGAAAAAATGTAGCCTTAACAAGATGGACCTTTGCTGACAAAGTGATGTCTCTGCTTTTCAATATGCTGTCTCGGTTGGTCATAACTTTCCTTCAAAGGGGTAAGTGTCTTAATTTCATGGCTGCAATTACCATCTGCAGTGATTTTTGGAAATCAGAATGGCACCCCACTCCAGTACTCTTGCCTGGAAAATCCCATGGATTGAGGAGCCTGGTGGGCTGCAGTCCATGGTGTCGCTATGAGTTGAACACGACTGAGTGACTTCACTTTCACTTTTCACTTTCATGCATTGGAGAAGGAAATGGCAACCCACTCCAGTATTCTTGCCTGGAGAATCCCAGGGACGGGGAAGCCATCTATGGGGTTGCAGAGTCGGACACGACTGAAGCAACTTAGCAACAAAAAAGAATTCCAGAAAATGGAGTACAAGCCACTTCTGATACGAGTAAAATGCTTTTGTCTTGAGGCCTTTGTATGCAGATTGACTTTTTTTTTAGTAACAATGGAATTTTGAGAAGAACAGAACATCTTCAACAAACTGATAAGGAGGATAAAGAATTAAATTCCAAACATCTTGTGCCCAGTCCTGTGATTTTTTTTTTTTTAAACAGTGTTTGCAACATAAATGTGTCAGTTTCCTTGTACTGTCACAGTAAAATACCACAGACTGGTGGTAATGTGAATGGAAACACAGAAAGAAAAATTAACTCAAAACTTTCTTTGGTAAGTAAGCGTGGAAGATGAACATTTTAAACTGCTCATTTTATGAGGAGATTGGAGGTCTGCTTGGGAGAGTAAAGGTAGAGAAAGGTATTAGATATCTTTCTTTGCCTATAGATCTGATAGATAGAGTGCCTGATGAACTATAGATGGAGGTTCGTGACATTGTACAGGAGACAGGGATCAAGACCATCCTCATGGAAAAGAAATGCAAAAAAGCAAAATGGTTATCTGGGGAGGCCTTACAAATAGCTATGAAAAGAAGAGAAGCAAAAAGCAAAGGAGAAAAGGAAAGATACAAGCATCTTAATGCAGAGTTCCAAAGAATAGCAAGAAGAGATAAGAAACCCTTCCTCAGCGACCAATGCAAAGAAATAGAGGAAAAGAACAGAATGGGAAAGACTAGAGATCACTTCAAGAAAATTAGAGATACCAAGGGAACATTTCATGCAAAGATGGGCTCGATAAAGGACAAAAATGATATAGACCTAACAGAGCAGAAGATATTAAGAAGAGGTGGCAAGAAGAACTGTACAAAAAAGATCTTAATGACCAAGATAATCACGATGGTGTGATCACTCACCTAGAGCCAGACATCCTGGAGTGTGAAGTCAAGTGGGCCTTAGAAAGCATCTCTATGAACAAACCTAGTGGAGGTGATGAAATTCCAGTTGAGCTATTTCAAATCCTGAAAGATGATGCTGTGAAAGTGCTGCACTCGATATGCCAGCAAATTTGGAAAACTCAGCAGTGGCCACAGGAATGGAAAAGGTCAGTTTTCATTCCAGTCCCAAAGAAAGGCAATGCCAAAAAATGCTCAAATTACCACACAATTGTACTCATCTCACATGCTAGTAAAGTAAGGCTCAAAATTCTCCTAGCCAAGCTTCAGCAATGCGTGAATTGTGAACTTCCTGATGTTCAAGCTGGTTTTAGAAAAGGCAGAGAAACAAGAGATCAAATTGTCAACATCTGCTGGATCATGGAAAAAGCAAGGGAGTTCCAGAAAAACATCTATTTCTGCTTTATTGACTATGCCAAATCCTTTGACTGTGTGGATCACAATAAACTGTGGAAAATTCTGAAAGAGACAGGAATACCAGACCACCTGACCTGCCTCTTGAGAAACCTCTATACAGGTCAGGAAACAACAGTTCGAACTGGACATGGAAAAACAGACTGGTTCCAAATAGGAAAAGGAGTACATCAAGACTGTATGTTGTCACCTTGCTTATTTAACTTATATGCAGAGTACATCATGAGAAAGTCTGGGCTGGAAGAAGCACAGGCTGAATCAAGATTGCCAGGAGAAATATCAATAACCTCATATATGCAGATGACACCACCCTTATGGCAGAAAGTGAGGAGGAACTAAAAAGCTTCTTGATGAAAGTGAAAGAGGAGAGTGAAAACATTGGCTTAAAGCTCAACATTCAGAAAACTAAGATTATGGCACCCAGTCCCATCACTTCATGGGAAACAGATGAGGAAACAGTAGAAACACTGTGAGACTTTATTGCTTTTGGGCTCCAAAATCACTGCAGATGGTGACTGCAACCATGAAATTAAAAGACATTTACTCCTTGGAAGGAAAGTTATGACCAACCTAGATAGCATATTGAAAAGCAGAGACATTACTTTGCCAACAAATATCCATCTAGGCAAGGCTATGTATTTTCCAGTGGTCATATACGGATGTGAGAGTTGGACTGTGAAGAAAGTTGCATCCCGAAGAACTGATGCTTTTGAACTGTGGTGTTGGAGAAGTCTCTTGAGAGTCCCTTGGATTGCAAGGAGATCCAACCAGTCCATCCTAAAGGAGATCAGCCCTGGGATTTCTTTGGAAGGAATGATGCTGAAGCTGAAACTCCAGTACTTTGGCCACCTCATGAGAAGAGCTGACTCATTGGAAAAGACTCTGATGCTGGGAAGGATTGGGGGCAGGAGGAGAAGGGGATGACAGAGGATGAGATGGCTGGATGGCATCACCGACACAATGGACATGAGTTTGAGTGAACTCCGGGAGGTGGTGATGGACAAGGAGGCCTGGCGTGCTGCAGTTCATGGGGTTGCAAAGAGTTGGACACGACTGAGCGACTGAACTGATCTGATCTGGATATATAGTAATATATGTTACATTAGGACCATTGGAGGTTGAGAGTAGTATACAAATCAGCAAGAAAGGTATAAAAGAAATTACCAATAATATAAAATAAGTTAAATAAGAAGCTGATCAAATCAACAGAATAGGATATATTGGGTTGGACAAAAAGTTCATTCAGTTTTTTCTGTAAGATGTTATGAAAAACCCAAATGGACCTTTTGGCCAACCCAATAATAACAGGAAAAAAAATGTAATAATGAGCCTACAGTAGTGGAAGTGAAACTCTTAGTCGCTGAGTTGTGTCTGACTCTTTTTGACCCTATGGACTGTAGCCCACCAGTCTCCTCTGTCCATGGGATTCTCCAGGCAAAAACGTTGGAGTGGGTTTCCATGCCCTCCTTCTGGGGCTCTTCAAAATCAAATGCACTTGTCAAAATTCAATAATCAGTAACTGAGAACCCCATGAACAGCATGAACTTTAAATTTAGTTTAGTATAAATTTTTCCAATAGCGTATAGTTCCCCAAATATTAAAACTCATCCTTTCATATCAGATGTATACTTAACAAAATGCATGCCAAAAAAAAGCTTGAAATTTTATGAATGGATGTGGTCATATCACTATAAAGTGATCACTTTATGTAAAACATCATCACAAACAATTTTTTTTCATGAAGAATATTTATTGACCTCAAGTAGTATTTATGGTACATGAATGTCTTAGTTCTTTCAGACTCTTATAATAAATAGACCAGGTGATATGAAAATAACAGATATTTATATTTTTTTAAATTTCTGGAAGCAGAATAGTCCAAGACAAGGTATCATTACATTTTATGTGTGGTGAGAGTCCTCACATGGAAAAAGAAACTAAGGAACTCTGTGGAGTCTCTTATAAGGGCACTACTCTTCTTCATGTGAGCTCCATCCTCATGACCTCATCAACTTCCAGAGAACTCGCTTCCAAATACTATTACATTGGGAATTAGGTTTCAAGATATGATTTTGGGAAATAAATATTTTGTTTCTATCAATGTATAAGCAAGTCAAGATATGAAATAGCATTAATATTAGTGCTGTAATTGTTTCCTAAGGATTCCAAGATCAAGTATCATAAGTTCAGTTCAGTTCAGTTGCTCAGTTGTGTCCGACTCATTGCGACCCCATGAATAGCAGCACGCCAGGCCTACCTGTCCATCACCAACTCCCGGAGTCCACTCAAACCCATGTCCATTGAGTCGGTAATGCCATACAAGCATCTCATCCTCCGTCATTCACTTCGCCTCCTGCCCTCAATCTTTCCCAGCATCAGGGTCTTTTTAAATGATTCAGCTGTTTACATCAAGTGGCCAAAGTACTGGAGTTTCAGCTTCAACATCAGTCCTTCCAATGAACACCCAGGACTGATCTCCTTTAGGATGGACTGACTGGATCTCCTTGCAGTCCAAGGGACTCTCAAGAGTCTTCTCCAACACCACAGTTCAAAAGCATCAATTCTTCAGAGGTCAGCCTTCTTCACAGTCCAACTCTCACATCCATACATGACCACTGGAAAAACTGTAGCCTTGACTAGATGGACCTCTGTTGGCAAAGTAATATCTCTGCTTTTCAATATGCTATCTAGACGGGTCATAACTTTCCTTCCAGGGAGTAAGTGTCTTTTAGTTTCATGGCTGCAATCAGCATCTGCAGTGATTTTGGAGCCCCCCAAAATAAAGTCACCCACTGTTTCCACTGTTTCCCCATCTATTTGCCATGAAGTGATGGGACCAGATTCCATGATCTTAGTTTTCTGAATGCTGAGCTTTAAGCCAGGTTTTTCACTCTCCTCTTTCACTTTCTTTTTTTAAAATTTAATTAATTAATTAATTTTATTTTACAGTATTGTATTGGTTTTGCCATATATTGACTTGAATTCACCATGAGTGTACGTGTGTTCCCCGTCTTGAAACCCTCCCACCTCCCTCTCCATACCATCCCTCTGGGTCATCCCAGTGTACCAGCTCCGAGCACCCTGTATCATGCATCAAACCTGGACTGGTGATTCATTTCACATATGCTATTTTACATGATTCAGTGACATTCTCCCATATAATCCCACCCTCGTCCTCTTCCACAGAGTCCAAAAGACTGTTCAATACATCTGTGTCTTTTTTGCTGTCTCACATACAGGGTTATTGTTGCCTTCTTTTTAAATTCCATATATATGTGTTAGTATACTGTACTGGTGTTTTTCTTTCTGGCTACTTCAGTTTGTATAATATGTTCCAGTTTCATCCATCTCATTAGAACTGATTCAAATGAATTCTTTTTTATGACTAAGTAATATTCTATTGTGTATATGTACCAGAGCTTTCTTATCCATTCATCTGCTGATGAACATCTAGGTGGCTTCCATGTCCTGGCTATTATAAACAGTGCTGCGATGAACATTGGGGTACATGTGTCTATTTTGATTCTGGTTTCCTCAGTGTGTGTGCCCCGCAGTTGGATTACTGGGTCATATGACAGTTCAATTTCCAGTTTTGTAAGGAATCTCCACACTGTTCTCCATAGTGGCTATACTAGTTTGCATTCTCACCAACAGTATAAAAGGATTCCCTTTTCTCCACACCCTCTCCAGCATTTATTGCTTGTAGACTTTTGGATAGCAGCCATTGTGACTGGTGTGACATGGTACCTCACTGAGGTTTTGGTTTGCATTTCTTTGATAATAAGTGATGTTGAGCATCTTTTCATGTGTTAGATATGTCTTCTTTGGAAAAATGTCTGTTTAGTTCTTTGGCCCACTTTTTGATTGGTCTTTTATTTCTCTGGAATTGAGCTGTAGGAGTTGCTTGTATATTTTTGAGATTAATTCTTTGTCTGCTGCTTTGTTTGCTATTATTTTCTCCCATTCTGAAGGCTGTCTTTTCACCTTGCTTATAGTTTCCTTTGTTGTGCAGAAGCTTTTAGTTTTAATTAGATCCCATTTGTTTATTTTTGCTTTTATTTCTAATATGCTGGATGGTGGGTCATAGAGGACCCTGCTTTGGTTTATGTTGGAGAGTGTTTTGTCTATGTTTTCTTCTACAAGTTTAATAGTTTCTGGTCTTACGTTTAGATCTTTAATCCATTTTAAGTTGATTTTTGTATATGGTGTTAGAAAGTGTTCTAGTTTCATTCTTTTACAAGTGGTTGACCAGTTTTCCCAGCACCACTTGTTAAAGAGATAGTCTTTACTCCATTGTATATTCTTGCCTCCTTTGTCAAAGATAACGTGTCCATAGGTGTGTGGATTTATCTCTGGGCTTTCTATTTTGTTCCATTGATCTATATTTCTGTCTTTGTGCCAGTACCATACTGTCTTGATGACTGTGGCTTTGTAGTAGAACCTGAAGTCAGGCAGGCTGATTCCTCCAGTTCCATTCTTCTTTCTCAAGATTGCTTTGGCTATTCGAGGATTTTTTGTATTTCCATACAATTTGTGAAATTATTTGTTCTAGCTCTGTGAAAAGTACCATTGGTAGCTTGATAAGGATTGCATTGAATATATACATTGCTTTGGATAGTATACTCGTTTTCACTATATTGATTCTTCTGATCCATGAACATGGTATATTTCTCCATCTATTAGTGTCCTCTTTGATTTCTTTCACCAGTGTTTCATCAAGAGACTCTTTAGTTCTTCTTCACTTTCTGCCATAAGCGTGGTATCATCTGCATATCTGAGGTAACTGATGTTTCTCCAGACAATCTTGATTCCAGCTTGTGCTTCTTCCAGCCCAGCTTGTCTCATGATGTACTCTGCATATAAGTTAAATTAGCATGGTGCTCTTTATATCATAAGTTAGGTGGCTTAAAAAAACATAAACATACTCTCTGATAGTCCTGTAGACTGGAAGTCTGATATCACACTCTCATCAGATCCCCTTTCCCTCTGTGGTTTAGGGCAATATCCTGTCTTACCTCTGCTTAGCTTATAGTGACTGTTATCAATCCTTAGAATTCTTTGACTGGTAGATGCATCACTCCAATTTCTGCTCCCATCATCATAGGATGTTATCCCTCCATGCCTATGTGGGCTACCATAATTCAGGATGACCTCGTGTTGTGCTATTTCTGAGTGATGGAGATTATGGGTATTACACATTATTTCTTTGAACATAATCATGATTTGTGAGAGGTCTTTGAGGAATATAAATTAAAATGAGAATTCAAAATTACTATTTAAAGACAAATTGAAAGGAGTCACATAGTATTATTTGAATAATCATGTAGCATCAACTTGCCAAAGTCATATACATTCTTTCAATATGAATAGATGTGATAGAAGTATATCCAATATGCAGTTAATCTACCTTATCAATTAGGTGTAGATAATTTACGTCTCCCATAAAAAAGAAGAAAATAAACCACAGTACCTAAATTTAACACAACCCCATTTATATGGGAGATTATTCTTACTTACCTTGTTCATAAAATGATGAGCTGCAATGGGGATGATCTAGGGTCTATTTTCTAAGAATCTATCTTTATGAAATAAGATGTTTTTACAAGTTGCCATTTTCTAAGGCTCCTATATTTCTGCCTTCAGCATTTTTCAAACTTTATTGTGTGACAAGGGTTAAAATTGTAAAACTGGACACAAACACTTCTTTCCTTTTTGTGAAAATAAGTTCCATTTTTAAAGTCTCATATAAAGATTTCCCAAAATTTGGCTTTTGAATATTTCTTGGATGATAAGTTCAAAGCAATCATGTGATTTCCAAATCCCAGAGAGTCAAGCTGTCTGGTTTTTTTTTTTTTTTTTGGTTATATGATTTACCATTTTACTGTATTTAGATAATTTCAGTGAAAAGGAAGCAGTCAGAGAAGATAATTTAAAAGGATTAATAATTTTCAAAATGCCAGAGGACAAACTGTAATCAAGTTTTCATACATTTTGTTAATTAACACTTGGAAATAGGCTTAATTTATGTGGAATTTAGAGTACTCTTAATAGGGTAGACACACGTAATTGACTTGAGTACCTATAATCATCTTGATGCACAATTTGCATGGAATAGGATGAAGATAAATTATCTGGAAAAGGATTAGAATTCTAGAAACCTTGCAACATGTTCATACTGATGTTCAAGTTCCTTGAAGAACACTCAAATATCTTACTTCATTTTTAAAAACATTGTAATTATTTATCAATAAGAGAAAGTAACCTTCTTGCTGTAATTGATGTCAACATCTTATTAAATCTACTTACTATTTATAGAAAGCATTATAGAGAAAAAATAAATTGCCTTCAGGAAAGTTTAACAAGATCCTATTATGTTCAATAAACTGTGGAGAAATGTAAAGCTCAATTGTTACTCTTAAAAGGTGTACTTGTAGTTGATAACCTAAGATTCCTTTAACAGAAATAAAGTATGTCCTAAGTCAATGAGACAAAGGCTGAAAAACAATGAGCATAAAGAAATGTTAGCTCTTTTATAACTACCTGGGAAAGTTACGGAGTATTATGTACTTGTATTGCTCTCTGGATACTCATTCAGTATCAGAAATATCACCTAATATTAAAATATCACCTCATTCAGAGGGTTCCAAAAGGAAAATTCTAACCTTCTAAAAGTTTCCATCCAAGGAATAAGCCACTCTAGTATATTCAACACAGCTTCATCCTCACGGCAGTGAGTGAAATTGTCTTCATATGCTGTCATGCTTCTAACTCTTCCTTCCTTCTCCTTTTCATTTTAATAAAAATTGAGAAAGCCTTTAAGAAATATCTAGCCTGTTTCTATATTTCTCAGTTAACCTAAAAACAATTGTTAGTTTTAAGCACTTTTTATAGAGTAACTTTAATCTGTTTAAAACTTCAACACTTCCTTGTCCTCATCTGGAAACAAGTGCAATCATGCCCCACTTTTTGTTTCCTTTCAAATTTTTGCCATCCTTTTTCCTTTTTTTAACAACTAGTCTAGAATTGAACTGATCTCTACTTGGACTCTTGCTTCCCAAAATATTCAACAATTACTACCCACACTCTCCCTTCTTGGCCAGAATTAGAGTCTGGTGCTACATTATGTTGTAGTAATAAAATCCTCAGGTTAAATTTAAAACAGTATGAGTTACCTCATGCCAGTGAGCAGAAAACAGACTCTGTTGTCTTCTCTTGGGATAATAAATGGAGTTGGTCTACCTGACTTCTCTGCTACCCTCTTTTACGTTATTCTATTTACATTTCTGTAAAGAGGAGGGATATTTCTCCCTCCTCTTGTGCTTTGGTTTTGTTCAGTTTTGTTCCAGGCTAGGTCAGGTTAATATAGACACCTTGCTTTCTGAAAAAGTTCCACTCCTGTTCAGTGTACAATTGTTATAATGGTCTTGGTCGGTAAAATAGATTTGTTTTTTAACAAATGGAAGTGCAAGAGATGGCCTGAAATTGTATAGGTTCTCCAACACGTATTTCTCTCTAGTCAAACCACATGGTCAGAAACTTAGGGCAGGTGAATGAGGTATTTATGCCTCTTCTGACCCTCCTCTTATCATTTAAAGTCACTCGACCCAGAGAGATGTTGTGGGGAGGGAGGGGGGAGGGGGGTTCATGTTTGGGAACGCATGTAAGAATTAAAAATTTTAAAATTTAAAAAAAAATAAAAAAATTAAAAAAATAAAAAAATAAAGTCACTCCAGTTCATGTTGTTGTATAGCATAAACTAACACAGCATTGTAAACCTGTTATCCTCCAATTTAAAACAAATATCTGATAATAAACCATTACATAAAAGGATATTAAAAATAATATATGTATATTATAACCAAATCATTTTGCTTTGAAATAGAAATTATCAACATTGTGAATCAATTATACTTCAATAAAAATAAATAAATTTTAAAAATAAAACATATTAAAAATAAAGTTACCCTGTATCCATGAAACTGTCTAGGGGAGAAATTCTACCCTCAATGTGGAAAGACCATGTTTAGATTCTTGAATTGTTTTAAGTAAAGACCCAGAATCATGAACTCAGAATGCAGAGGGTAGTATTTAATTACCTACTTGATATGGAACACTTTCACAAACAGAAATATTAGCTTGACCATATGAAATTGCTGATTTATAGTTCATATTGGCCAACTAATAACAAATTCTTAACAATTTAATAGATCAAAAGTGAAATAATCCTTTAGAGTACCTCAAGATGTCAAAAACTTGAAAGTTGAGGAATTGTTTGCAGTTGGAATCTTAATCTTGCCAGAAATGTATTAGACCATAAAATCAAATATTATTTAAACTTCATTTAAAAGTTATGTTTAAATTTCTAGGATTCTAATGTATGGGGAAAAAAACATTTCCAAGTTTAGTTTAAAAGCCTATTAGGGAAGCTTTATTTTTCACTTCCCTGTACCAATTTTATTCTAGAGGAAGAAAGGATTATTCTATGAATTCAAATTAGACTAAGTGGAAACTACATGGGTGTCACTTCTCTAACATCTGCTGGAAGACAGACATGCAAACATAATCTCAGGGCTTCTGATAAAGGCTGAGAACCCACTAAGCCATAGAGGTAGGCCTGGCTCCTTAAATGTTGACTTAATGATAATTTGCTTTTATGAAAGACCTACTTTAGTACCCAATTTTCACCAAATTTCTTTCTTGAAAGAAATTCAAGAAGGATTTTCATTTTTACCAAAAAAAGGTGGAAAGACATTTTTAGCATTCAGCATTTATTCTGTAGAGACTGGTTATAAAGGCAACAGTGTTGCCCCAAAGTGGCTCCTTCAAGCGACTTCACTTCACCCACTCTCAGCATCTTAGCCTCAAGCCACCACAGCTTTGATCTGTGTGATCAGCTATTTCATCTCAATTTAATTTTTGCATCCACTAGCAAGATGTGTCTAAGCATAACCACTTCTTTGTTTTATATCATACTGACTTATGAAAGTTTTCATAGGAACACTCTGCTTTCAGATAGGTCGGTAGAAACTTACTATGAGATGTTTGAAAGTGTTAACCACTCAGTCAGGTCTGACTCTTTGCAACTGCATGGACTGTAGCCCACCAGGCTTCTCTATCCATGGGATTCTCCAGGAAAGAATACTGGATGTGTTGCCAATTCCTTCTCCAGAGGATCTTCCTGACCCAGGAATTGAGCCTACGTCTCCTGTATTGTAGATAGATTCTTTACTGTCTCAGCTACCAAGGATATTTACCTGATTTTATTTTGTAATTGTTCCAGTTTTGTATTTCTTTGTAGTAAGACCTTTCTTCCCCATTCTTTATGCAACCCCATCCAGCCCAACAATCTCTTTTTTTCTTCTCTTTCAATAAGGTGATGGATAGCTACTATTCTCCAATTCTTAGCACACCAAGACACCAATATATTTTCATTAAACCCATTGCTAATTTCTACAGAAAGTTATACCAAATGTTACAAGTCATTGCATAAACTATGAGACTCAAAAACATTCACTAAGTGGGAAATGATATAGAGTTAATTATTCCTACTCCATTGTAAATACCCATTTTTATTGGTGTCCATACATTTGAGTGTAATCTACATGTAATAATGCTCAAAGAATGCTCAAACTACTGCACAATTGCACTCATCTCACATGCTAGTAAAGTAATGCTCAAAATTCTCCAAGCCAGGCTTCAGCAATATATGAACCATGAACTTCCAGATCTTCAAACTGGTTTTAGAAAAGGCAGAGGAACCAGAGATCAAATTGCCACCATCTGCTGGATCATGGAAAAAGCAAGATAGTTCCAGAAAAACATCTATTTCTGCTTTATTTACTATGCCAAAGCCTTTGACTGTGTGGATCACAATAAACTGTGGAAAATTCTGAAAGAGATGGGAATACCAGACCACCTGACCTGCCTCTTGAGAAATATGTATGCAGGTCAGGAGGCAACAGTTAGAATTGGACATGGAAAAATAGGCTGGTTCCAAATAGGAAAAGGAGTACGTCAAGGCTATATATTGTCACCCTGCTTATTTAACTTATATGCAGAGTACATCATGAGAAATGCTGGCCTGGAAGAAACACAAGCTGGAATCAAGATTGCCAGGAGAAATATCAATAACCTCAGATATGCAGATGACACCACTCTTATGGTGGAAAGTGAAAAGGAACTCAAAAGCCTCTTGATGAAAGTGAAAGAGGAGAGTGAAAAAGTTGGCTTAAAGCTCAACATTCAGAAAAAGAAGATCATGGCATCCGGTCCCATCACTTCATAGGAAATAGATGGGGAAACAGTGGAAACAGTGTCAGACTTTATTTTGGGGGGCTCCAAGATCACTGCAGATGGTGATTGCAGCCATGAAATTAAAAGATGCTTACTCCTTGGAAGGAAAGTTATGACCAAACTAGATAGCATATTGAGAAGCGGAGACATTACTTTGCCAACTAAGGTCCGTCTAGTCAAGGCTATGGTTTTTCCTGTGGTCATGTATAGATGTGAGAGTTGGACTGTGGAGAAGGCTGAGAGCCAAAGAATTGATGGTTTTGAACTGTGGTGTTGGAGAAGACTCTTGAGAGTCCCTTGGACTGCAAGGAGATCCAACCAGTCCATTCTAAAGGAGATCAGCCCTGGGATTTCTTTGGAAGAAATGATGCTAAAGCTGAAACTCCAATACTTTGGCCATCTCATGTGAAGAGTTGACTCATTGGAAAAGACTTTGGTGCTGGGAGGGATTGGGGGCAGGAAGAGAAGGGGATGACAGAAGATGAGATGGCTGGATGGCATCACTGACTCGATGGATGTGTGTCTGAGTGAACTCTGGGAGTTGGTGATGGACAGGGAGGCCTGGCTTGCTGCTATTCATGGTTTCACAAAGAGTCGGACACAACTGAGTGACTGAACTGAACGGATCCGAACATGTAACATAGAACACTCTTGAAGACAATAAAAAAATAGTCCATCGAAAGAGCCCCTGATAGCTTGCTCAAGTCACTACACTACCTCCCACTGTGTCATAAAATAACCCAGCCCATACTTCCTTTGTGCTACAAAATAACCCCATTAGAAGCAAAAAAAAAAAAAAAAAAGTCATTCTCAGAAAATAGTCCTGAGATTTTCACAGTCTGTGTAAGCTAGTTACCAACATTTTCAGAATGAAGCAGATAAAACTATATTAGTAATAGCAAGACATTATGACTAGCTGAGTTACTGGAGTGTGTATTTTCTTTCCATTTTATATAGGAAGGGGACATGACCTTAATTTAAAATTTTAATATGTGCTATTTATTTTCACAGCAGAAGCACAAAGTATAAAGATGTTTTAAGTTTTTACTTTTACACTCCTGATATAATGTTACCTTCCAAATACAGAGATTGCCTTCATAAAATCTCCATAAAAGAGCATATGTAAACCAACAATTGTGCCATGTTCAGAAGGATCATGGTACTCTCCTTTGCAAAGAGTTTCAAATTCTTTGAAAGAATAATTTTCATATTCTCATCCTGAAACAAAGCTTGAACTTTGAGAGTAGAGTTGACTATCAGAACCCAACGTGATTTCAAGGGAATTTGGTGTGTCAAAGTGATATAAACAGTTTAAAATTTTGACAATAAAACAAGTACCCTGATTTTTCCATAGTTTCTATGTTGAAAACTGACACTGCTTCTATTTTCCAACTCTACACAACTTTTATCTATATGGACGTTTTCTTATCATTCTAGGGTGGATAAAATATTGCCATTTTTCATGAGCCACTGTTATTAAACCAATTTGGGGATAGTCATTTAATCTATGTTCTATATTTCTTGGCACAGTTGCTAAAGAATCCACCTGCTCAATACAGAAGACACAAGAGATGTGAGTTCAACTCTGCATTGGGAATATTCCCTGGAGGAGGAAATGGCAACCCACTTCAGTATTCTTGCCTAGAAAATTCCACTAACAAAGGATCCTAGAGGGTTACAGCCCATGGGGTCACAAAGAGCCAGAGATGACTGAGCACAACATGACACAGGACATATTCCATTGTCCAGTTCAGTTCAGCCACTCAGTCATGTCCGACTCTTTGTGACCTCATAGACTGCAGCATGCAAGGCTTCCCTGTCCATCACCAGCCCCCCAAACTTGCTCAAGCTCATGTCCATTGAGCAGTAACCATTTTATCCTCTGTGGTCCCCTTCTCCTCCTGCTATCAATCTTTCCCAGCATCAGGGTCTTTTCCACTGAGTCGATTCTTCGCATCAGGTAGCCAAAGTATTGGAGTTTCACCTTCAGCATCAGTCCTTCCAGTGAATATTCAGAACTGATTTCCTTTAGGATTGACTGGTTGGATCTCCTTGCAGTCCAAGGGACTCTCAAGAGTCTTCTCTAACACCACAGTTCAAAAGCATCTGTTCTTCAGTTCTCAGCTTTCTTTATAGTTCAACTCTCATATCCATACATGACTACTGGAAAAAGTGTAGCTTTGACTAGAAGGACCTTTGTTGGCAAAGTAATTTCCCTGCTTTTTAATATGCTGTCTAGTTTGGTCATAGCTTTTTCATTGCGCAGTTATATCTATTTCTCTATAATCTTGATTGTGAAAATAACTGTCAAAAATCCCTTTCCTTTATATGAAGATTTGACAAAATTTATTATTATGTTTTATCTCTAGTGCAGATAATAAATAGTTGTAAGCATTTGTCTTGTTTTATTACTAATTTTAACTCTAAATAAAAGCAAAGTATCCTGTCATATTGAAAATGTCTCAGTTTTTTCTTGGCCCAAAGAAAGACATCTTATGACCACAACACACAAAGTTTAATTCTAATAAACTTTTATTTTTGAGTACTTTCAGACTTACAGAAAAATTGTAAAGATAGTACAGAAAGTTCCCAAACACCTAAAACTCAGTTGCCTCTATAATTAACATATGATGTTAGTATAGCACCTATGTCATAATGAATGATCTGATATTAATATATTTGCATTAACTAAAGCTCATATTTTATTCATTTTTCCATAATTTTAAGCTTATGTTCTTTTTCTCTTCCAGGATCTCCTAACACATGGAGCTGATTTTGGCTGTAACAGTTTCTTGGACTTTGATATTTTCAATGACTTTGAAAGTTTTCAGGAGAACTAGTTAGTTATTTTGTACATTATCCTTCAACTGGGATTTGTCTAATATTCTTTTCACGATTCTACTGTTGCCGGGGGCCAGCGTGAGGAATTCCGCCCGTGGCAAAGGTCATGAGGAAGGAGGCTTGGCATACGCAAAGGCGTGATCAAGCCTCAGGAAACCCCCTGTTCCCGAGCATCTAACCCCAAAACCAAAGTCTGTTTTATGCTCTCACCTACACCTCTGACTTTACGGGGGGCTCTCCCCCATAACTGTTTCTCTCGGAGAAGGAGTAAACGTGCAGCTCCAAGGCAATAAAAATTCCTGGGCGTGACAAGAGTGTTTCAGCTTACGGACTCCTCTGAAGGTTATCTAGCCCACCTGTATAGGTTTGTCTGGCCACATGTGATTGTTTACAGCCTCCAAATCTGAGAGGCACGAGATGTTTTAGACTTACTAAAGGCAAATTATTTTGGGGAGTTGGAAATTATTAGTATAGTTGGTTAGGAGTTATATTGGTGAAGGGTTTTTCATTTGTTGTGTCAATAATTGCTGCTAATTCCCTGCTCTGGGTGGGACAAGGATGTCTCAGGTCAAACCTCTCTGCTGACAGACCAGCTTGTGGGACAGGATTATCCATACTGCTGCCACTAGGCACAAGATTGTTTACTACCTCTCAACTGTAAACAGCACAGAGAGTTTTGGAGTATTTTGAGAGTCTTAATTAGCATGGGACTTTTTCTTCTTGTTGAGTCAATGATCGCCGCCAGGCCTCTATATCCTTAGGTACCTGGGAATATATTAATCAATGTATTTGGAATATAGCAAAGGAAATATGGTAGTTTTTGATGTTAGCAATACTAGACTTGTTGAGTTAATGGATTTTCTCTTTTGTAATAGATCACTGTACTTTGTTATAAATCACTGTGTCCTTGCTATGTAAGAATGTAACTTTATCATATCTTAAGACTAAATAGATCTTAAGGGGAGCATTGGTGAAAGGATTTTCATTTGTTGGGCTGATGTTTGCTGCTAAATCTCCATGTTCCCTACTCTTATAATGAATATAACTAGCATATAGGAAGAAATAAGTATTAACCTTTAAGCATATAGGAGAAATAAGTATTAACCTTTAAGACTAATCATGTTAACCTTGGGTTAAATAAATTCCTTTCTTGATTGTAACTCACTACACCCTCACCCTATAGGAATGTAACTTTATTTGGAGGGTGGTGCCTGGTTTAAGAAAAAACACCCTTGGGAGAAATAAGTTTTTTGGTTATCAGAAAGAAAGGATCATAAAATGTCAGCAGGTCTCACTCCTGGCCAGAAGATGATGTAATATCCCTGAGACCCTTTTTATATATACATTTATGTGAAGCACCTGATTTTGATAAAGGTCAGGACTGCTGACCCCCACGTGACTCTGTATTCATCCCTATGTGTAACAAAAGTTATATAAGCAAACCCAAAAATAAAGAAATCGGATCAGTTTCCAGAAAGACCGATTCCCCCATGTCGCTTCTTTCTTGCTCCCGTTTTTCTGGCTGAATTCCCATCTGGAGCATGGATGCTATTTCACGTAACCCAAGTTATTCAGCCTCCTTTTCTCCACTGATCTTCCTACTACACTATCCATTTCTAATCTCTCTATATCTGTGATTAAATATGTATTTTTCCAAAGACGCCGACTCCGTCCCCCCACCTTCGAATCACCCTGGATCCACCGGGGCTGGACCTCGGTATACTGTGGTTATGAAGTTTGGGGAAGAAGACCACATCCAAAAATGCCATTCCTCTCACATCAAATCAAGGGTGTACAAAAACAACAGGAATGATCACTGCTGACCTTAACCATTATCACTGACATAATGATGTACGTCATTGCATCTTTGTCAGTTTTCTCTACTATGGACTTCGGCCCCTTTTTCCCCCTTTCCAGACCGTCCTTTTTGTAAGGAAACCACTACATACAGTTCATCATTCCAGAGCGTGGATTATGCTTCACCTCCCTGAAGATGATGTGTCCAAATGAATTGATTGGGATATTCTGAGCAGAGGAGATTAATCTATTTTTCTCTGCTCATTTGTTTACCTATTCAAGCATTTTTAACAATAAGGAGATATGGGTTATTCCCTGGGTTATTTTTGGGGTTAAGCCAACAAAGTTTTATCAGTTTTGATACTCAAGTTAGTCTACCTTTAACCACTGTAAGCTCTTTCAGCTGGTATCTATATCTCTCTGATAAATCTCCATTACTCTGTGTGTGTGTGTGTGTGTGTGTGTGTGTGTTCAAGCATTTCCTTACTTATTATAATTATAAGATATTCTGGGTTCATCTTGTAAATGTCCCGTTCCTGGAATCTACCCTAGTCCTGGAATCAGTACTTTCTCCAAGGAGTGCTAGTTCCTTTTATTGGAGGTATTACAAAACAAGATTTAGGCATGCAATATGTTTGTTGCTACCAGGGAATCATTTATTTTAATTTTTTAATCTCTAATTATGTTATTTAAAAAACAAGAAAATTAATCTTGGGATAATTTTAGCTTAACATAGTCAGATAGATAATATTATTAGACAGAAAGAGCTTTATGAATGCATGGCAGGTGATAGTGTGTTAATGTAACTGATTTTTAATATTTTGATTTCCATTTTAAGTGGGCAATGAGAGGTAATTCCTCAACCTTCCATTTGTTCTTTTATAGTATGAAATATTTCCAGCCTGAAATACATTAAAAGTGTCTTCCCTTGTCAGGCCCCAATGCATACTGCATGATCTGACACAAAACTACATAAAAACACATATAGAGCAAAAACTATTGAAAAACCTTACAAAATAACAAAAGCAATGAAGGAAAATGTTTTCCATATGAAAATTTGGGGTTGTGAGGGTCACTGTGTGTGGCAGTGAATACTTGGGCAGGAGATGACTTATCCTCTGAAATTCATATGCTAAGAAGACATAATGTGATAACTGGAAGCAAGCAAAACAAACCAGAGATGCACAAACAGGAATCTTTTTGTTCATCATGGTTAGTAAGAAAAAAATACTTAGGTAACTTGTGGAATTATTGAAATATATATATATATATGTATTTTTTTCATGTGAGTACTATCAATCACTTACCATTTTAAATTTTAAATGTCCCAGAAGTTGCTATAGGCTAATAAATCTATCCCTTGTTAACCCATAGAAGGTAAAAAAATCACTCTTTTTTTGTTACTGTTACTTGTTTGATTTTAGCTAATAATGCAGGAAGATATTTTAATGTCTTCCAAGAATTACTCTATACTGGATCAGATATATTATTTATAGTAAAGACCAGACAGAGCTCCATCAGAGGTAATTAAATCAACGATGGTGTCTTAGTCACTATGTCATACCCAACTCTTTGCGACCCATGGACTGTAGCCCACCAGGCTCTTCTGTCCTTAGAATTTCGCAGGCTTCATACTGGAGTGGTTTGCCAGTTTAAAAACAATGTGCATACGATATAGAGTGCTTGCCTGAAGAATAGCAAAATTGAGAATGCATATCCATTTCAGACTATCTTTGGATCATTTCAGATATATCAGTCACAACTTAGGATGCTTAGAAAGCATATGGAAGTTTAAAAAAACAGGGTTATAACTATGCAAATATTTCATTTATGTTTATTGATCCGCTGTAATAGACATTTCAGGGGGAAACCATGAGGAGTATATAGTTGGTGTTTTGTCTGTAGGCAGTGAGTTGATGATTGCATAACAGTGGGGAAAAAAAGAGAATCACATGTTGTATTCATTTTCTAAGACATCAACTAGAGCAAACTGGGTAGTTTAAGCAAAAACAATGAACTGACTTATAGTTTTGGAGGCTGCAAATCCAAGATCAGTGTGTCAGCAGGGTTATTTCTGAGAAATGGATGTCTCTCTCTCTCTTAGTCTCTGGTGAGTTGCTGCCAATCTCTGGCCCTCTTTGACCTATAGATACAACATGACCTGATGGTCACATGAAATTCTCCCTGTCTGGGATTGTGCATGGGCATCTGTTCCAAATTTCTCCTTTTTATAAGGATGCTAGTTATATTGGACTGGGGGCCTGTCCTACCCCAGTATGCCTTCATTTTAACTAATTGTATCTTCAATGATACTACTGCTGTATAAGATCACATTTAGAGGTTGTGGGGGTCAGGACTTCAACATATAAATTTGGGGTATTACAGATTAATCTGTAGCAGATAGATAATTCTAAAATTACGTTTACCTTTGGTTGTTTTGAAAAGTTTTTTTTCTTTTAACTAATTTTTATTGAAGTATAGTTGATTTAAAATGTGTTAGTTTCTGCTACACTGTAAAGTGAATCAGTTATATATACACTCATTTTTAGACTCTATTCCCATATAGGTCATTTCAATTTATTGAGTAGCATTCCCTGTGCTATGCAGAGGGTCCTTAATTGTTATCTATTTTATATGTAGTAATATGTATGTGTCAATCCCAATCTTCCAATTTATCCCTACTTGCTTTATCCCCTGGTAACTTTAAGTTCGGTTTCTGCATCTGTGGCTCTACTTCAGTTTTGTAAATAGACTGATTCATTTGTGCCTTTTTTTTTTTTTTTTTTTTAGAATCCACATATAAGTGATATCATATATTTGTCTTTTTCTGTATGACTTACTTCATTCAGTATGACAATGGTATATTATACAGACATAAAAAGAACAAAATGCCATTTGCAGTGGCACAGGCTAGAGATTGTCATACTGAATGAAGTAAGTCATACAGAAAAAGACAAATAAATGATATCACTTATAGGTACCAAATCTTCCTCATCCATTCCTCCATCATGGACATTTCATGTCCTATGATCACTTCAAAAACTTAGGTTCATAACATCATAGATTACACAAATTCATTTAATATTAAAATTACTTTGCAATACATACTATTTAAATATAAGAATTTGACTAGTACACTAGCTGAATTTTGGCATCTTCTTTATTTTTGTGCACAGGTATTTTGCTTTTTTCCAAACAAATTGTTTTTGCACATTAAGTTAGGAATGCCATATAAATACAGGCTGAATGGATTAATATAATTTTGTAGCCAGATAAGATTTTAGAGTTCTGGTTTATATCTAAAGAATGGCTTTGAGTGAAGAAAGAAAATATTTTCCCTCTATTAGTATAAGCAGTCTATAACTAGCTCGTGTCTTCCATAAAGTTAAGTTTTAAATTTAATCAGTATTAATTTTAACAGTTTCTTCCACACAACCAAAGAATCATATAGTCTAATATCAGATAATCTTGTGTATATACATTAGAGTAAAATCTAGAAATTATAATATATTTTTAATTGCTAAGATAAAGTGCCTTAGAATAATGTAAAATCCCTCATAAATGACTATGATTTTTTAAGAGGAAAGAGATTTGGGTTTGTCATTAAAAAATGCATTTTTTCTAGAATTACAGTTTTACTAAAAAATTTAAGTGAAATTCTCCATTTATTTCAGAATGAATTTCAGATGATTTGAAATGGTGTATGATAATTATTAATGTCAAGATAACTAGAGTCATGTGAGTGTTTCTATGACAAATTTTATAAAGAAAAGTAAGAAAGCCCATTTGTAAAGTAGATACAATCATATTTTATGTATGAAACAAATGTTCAACTCTGATCTTTCAAAATTCCAGTCTAAACTGGAAAACTTACATAATGAATCATGTCAAGTGGGTAAAGACATTATTCTTAGTCTGAAATTCAGAAATTTGATCATAGGATCTTCTTATTACCTGCAAAAATATGTTTAGAGTTGACACAGGTGGTATTATATGACTATTCATTTACCAAGTCAAAAAATGTATTAAAATTCTACTATAAGAGATACACTATGCTGGGAGCTCATTACCATGAAGAACACGATCAATAAAGGTTATTTATAGAACATGAAATTAGTCTAGCAGGCAATGCTGAAATAAAACAGTCAACTGTAAAGCAGAGTCTCACTGAAGAAATATACCAGATAGTACTTAGTACAGGCTCATAGGTTAGCTTTAAGGAGTCAGGGAAACTTCTGCAAGTAAATCACCTCCATGCTGTAGCCTATGGGCTTTCCTGGTGGCTCAGCTATAAAGAATCAGCCTGCAATGCAGGAGATTCATCTTCTATTTCTGGAGAAGGAAATGGCTACCCACTGCAGTGTCTTGCCTGGAAAATCCCATGGACAGAGAAGCCTGGTGGCTACAGTCTGTGGGGTCAGAAAGAGCAGATTTGATTTAGCATTACACAACAGTAACAAAGATGCTGTTGTCTAACACAATCACTATGTAAAAGAGTTTGGGATGTTTGGAGATTATCCTTGCATTGGGAACAACCAGAAGTTAGGAATTGCATTGTAGAGGAGATGGAGTTAGGTGATTTCTGTCATAGTTTTACCATTCCAAGGCGTTCTCATGCAAATGAAATCATCCTTGGTAGAAGAGATAATACCTTAGTAATTAAAGTAGATTGTGTTCAAAAGGGCTGTTCTTGAGGCACCTGTTTTAGTATAGAACATTCGTTGTTACAGATGCAGTTGGAATGTGAAACAGAGTTTAACAACTAACATAATATGGAAACTGCAAGTAGGAATAAAATTTTAAAAAATGTACTTTAGAGAATTAGTATGGGGCCTGAGTTGTGATAAAAATGGTAACTATGACCCATGTTTCAGCCAAGTGAGTATATCTCCTCTTTTAGCCCAAAAGCCCTGTGGTAAATAAGCATTTTGTAATAAAACTGAGCCCAGGGGTCAAGACTCCTTTTCCTCATTTTCCGTAAGCAAGTTCTGCTGTAAGGAAATATAAGATCATCTGATTTCCAGTCACAGCCACCAGTTTGTGTGCTGGGGTTGGAAAATATTATTGGGATACCAAAGGTCAGTTTCTACTTGTCTAAGACCATGAATTGTCAGCTCAAAAGTAGTGCCCAAGTACCTAACATTTGACTGTGGTTTTGGCCTTTAGTACCAATAAGACTGGGTAGTTAGCTACCTTAATAGTAAATACCTGCATACTACAAGTCAGTGTGTGTGTGTGTGTGTGTGTGTGTGTATTTACTCTACTGTGATTACACATAAATACAAGATGAACGATTAGTATATGTACATTGAAGGTCCACAGTATAAAGATCTGAATAATATTGTCACATTAATACCTCTGCTTTTCTCTGTAAGTGGGAATACCTGTCTTGTTCTCTATGTGGCAACTGCAAGGGGCGTGGACAAGAATGGCTTATCCCTTCTGGGAAAAGGTTCATCCTCTTTAGCTTTGGAGAGGAATAGCCACCATGTGGTTTATTAATGAAGCACATTATTTTTGCTTTCACATGTTTACACATTCAGCTTGTTTTCAATAACATAAAACAGGAAAAGTGACAGCTGCATCTGGTAAAATATTAAACAGTTAAAAATATAGAAATCAGTTTCCCATGGATGACAAATGGTCTTCACCAGCTCTTGAGAATATGTTATGAAATGGTGTGTGTGTGTGTGTGTGTGTGTGTGTGTGTGTGTGTGTGTGTGTGTACATGCAGGAGCATGCCTGTAGGTGGACTGTATATAACAAATATGTATAGTTTTAAAAACATCTTGTTTTTTCATGCACTACCCCTTCAACTCTGTTTTGTGAGAATAATCTTTCTCCCGTTTATACATGAATACCTCAGTAAGCTCCATTATTCCCTGACTTATTCTTAGGAAATGAAATGTTATACAGTAACCTTAGGTCATAGACACAGTAGCCTAACGTGACCAACTGAAGTCATCAGTTCAAAAGTATGATCTCTGGCGTTTGCCCTTACAAAACCACTCAACCCTTTTCCTTTATCCTTAACAGTAAATACAAATGAAAATTAAGAGTTTCAATTTGCTCTATTGAAAAAAAAAAAAGGAGAGATTCCAACCCCACCCCACACTCCCGCTTTTCTTAGGGCATTTGCTTTAGGAAAGTTGTAATCGCAAGATTTTTCTTTATCTCTTCTAAATGTGTTGTGCTTAGTCACTCAGTTGTGACTGACTTTGTGACCCCATGAGCTGTAGCCTGTGAGTCTCTTCTGTCCATGGGAATTCTCCAGGCAAAATTACTGGCGTGGGTTGCCATGTTCTTCTCCAGGACATCTTCCCAAACAGGGGATCAAATCCAGGTCTCCCATATTGCAGGCAGATTCTTTACCATCTGAGCCACCAGGATAGCCCAAGAATCCTGGAGTGCGTAGCCTATCCCTTCCCCAGGGGATTTTCCCAACTCAGGAATCAAACTGGGGTCTTCTGCATTGCAGGACCTGTTAGCTAATTGGCTTCATCCAAAGGAACACCAAATTTCACATACCATTATGAGAGGAAATATGCTTGCAACATAGAGCCATACTCCTGCAGTATTTAGATTTCTCTCATTCATAAGAATTGGGGCTCCATCTTCCTTGATAGCTTATGCTCCCATCACCTTTATGACCCGGAATGTCTTTATCAATGACTTGGCAACCAACTATGAAGATGAACTATGTGTGAGAAACTTCTCTATCAAGTCGCTATAACATATGTGCAAGTGTTGTATCTGCTTGCCTATATAAACAGTATGATTTTAAGTTTATCTTCACATTCTGGTTTAAGCCTTATTTACTAATGAAACTACTATTTTTCTCTTCTACCTTTATGGAGAAGTCCTCAGGAGTGAGAGATTTTGTTTCAAATTATGTTTTCCCAACAATATACACTGATCCTTTGCACAGTGGGAGATTAGTAAATATTCTTTTCTCTGTAACCCAGCATTTTTCTCCTCCTGATTCAGCTGTTAACTGCAAGACAAAAGCGAGAAGGACTATATACTGAATAAAAAGCTACTCCCTAGTGTTTCCATCAGGAAGATGGCCTTATTCTCTCTGCTCTCAGCCAGCAATCAAGGCTTACTTTTTCTCTCAACTGGAAATCTTTAGTTACATTTGCCATAGGCTGTGTCTTTGGCTAGTCGTGCATTCTTCAGTCCTTATCTTCATTTATATTTAGCACCTACCATGTTTCTCATGGGGTTCTAGACACAGAGGATATAATAGTGAATGAAATAGTCAAAATCCTGCCTTGATGAACCTAAAATTCTGAATTTAGATGCTAACACAGGCTTTAAAAAGATAAGTAGACACATACTAAAATTCTAAGCATTTGAGTAAAAATCTATTGAAACTGAGGAGAATCAAACTAGAATTGGTTAGACGTGTTTTACCAACAGAATCCTGGGAAACATTTTTTATAGAGGAAAGCCAGAGGCAAAGCAAGGAGGTTATTGATTGGCTGTAGCTTAAAGTTTAGTTGGTTGGTTGTTTGTAAGTGGTTGCCCATAGGATTCAATTCTGTAACCTTGAGGCACGTACTGACTTTGATTTGGTTTGCTTCTGTAAGCCACCACTGCATTAGAGCCACCTCAGTAAAATGACCTCTTTGCTTTATTGTTTTAAGAGAGCTGAGAAAAAACATAATTATAACAATAAGAGGAGGATGGGTGAATGGGGTCCTTTAAAATTTCTAGCTGGCTAGATCTTACGCTCCATCTGAGGAAGGTAGTATTCCACTTTGTACATTCCACGAGATTTCTTTTAATCAGCCACTTGTATTTAAATCAGTTTAAGTAGAATCCTAGTCTTACAAATATTCAGTCACCTAACTAAGAATTAAGCCAGTTGGTTGGTCCTATTAAGAACAAATGCAATGGAAGAGCAACGGAGGGAGAAAACAATGGATGTTTCCTCTCAGGAAAGTTGATGTTGCCCTGAAGTAATATGCTTAATTAGGCAAGGAAGTTGTGAGCAGTCAATGTTTTACATACCTTAGGAAATAATCAAGATCATGAAAGTCTTATACCATGATATAGCAGGTACAGTGTGGAGAAAGTAATGGAAAAACAGAGCTGGAGGTACATGAACCTTTTGTTAGAGTCTCTATACTGAAATGTACTATTTCAGATTTGAGCTGGGTCCTGCACTGACAGTATCCTGGCTGTGAATCAAGGAGTAATAACTGAAGAACTGTGACCCAGGCGAGAGAGCGAGAGGGGCTTTGGATGATATATTGGTTTGCTGCATAACAAAGCATCACAGAATGGGTGGCTTAACAACAGAAATCTACTTTCTTACAGTTTTGGAAGCCAGAAGCCCAAGATCAAGGTGACAGAGAGGCTCTGTTCCGAGTCTGTTTGGCTTGCAGATAAATGGCTGGCTTTTTTCTCTCTGTGCCTCCTCTGTGTCTGGATATTGTGACCTGGATTATGCCCCTTTCTCCACATTCACAGGCTTCCCAGCTGATGCTAGCAGTAAAGAATCTGCCCGCCAATGCAAGAGACGCAGGAGACGTGGGTTCTATCCCTGGATCGGAAAGATTCTTTGGAGGAGGGCATGGCAACCCACTCCAGTATTCTTGCCTGGAGAATTTTCCCTGGACCAAGGAGCCTGGCAGGCTACAGTACATGGGGTTGCAAATGAGTCTCAGAGGACTGAGTGACTGAGCACCACACACATAGTCAAGGGCCTAAACTCCAGTGTAACTATTATTGAAGAAATAGGACCTTTAAGGATAAAGTTTTAAGGTAAAATGATGCCATAAATTGGGACCCTTATCCAATAGCACCAGTGGAAAGAGGACGGGACACGGGAGCTCTCTTCTAGGAAAGGCCCTGAGAGAACTTAGCAAGGAGACAACTGACTGACAATCAGAAAGACGCTGCAGAACTGAAACAGGCCAGTTTCATAATCCTTGATATGGTAATTCAAGCTATCAGAACTGTGAGAAAATAAACTTCTGTTGTTTAAGCCATCTAGCCTGTGGGATTCTGTCATGGCAACCTGAGCAATCTAAAACACGGCATTCTCCCTGTGTGCATGTCTGTATCCCAAATTCTTCTTTGGAGACCCATTATACTGGATTTCAACCCACACCAATGACCTCATTGTAAATATGTTTATATTCTGAGGTACTGGGATTTTAGATTTCAACATACAAAATTAGGGGGTGGATACACAATTCAGACCAAAAGAGATATTGATGAATGTTCTATAATGATTCACAAGGATGTTGCTCTCTACATCCTGCCATGTTTGCATGTAACAGTGTGTTGCAAGTTGACTTTAGCTATGGGACTTCCCTGACTGATAGAAGGCACATAGAGGAAATATAGTTCATGGACACCAAAGCAGAACCTTTCAATGCACTCATGTGCCTTCTGCCTTTGCGTCTTGAAATTCTGCCCTCTGCCACATCCATAGCATATCCACAGGCATTCACAATAGAATGATAAGGCAGGTGAAACCAAACATTGTCAGGCTAACTCAGCTAAGCAACATTGAATCTGCAGCCATCATTTAATGTGAGCAATAAAAACATGTTTGTGTAAGTTATAGAATATTTATGTTGTTTCCACAGCTAGATCTGATTGAATTAGAAATGCATACAAAAATGGTACACTGTCACAGAAAGCATTTAAAATATATGACACAGGCTTTTGTTCTGGATATAAATAGTGAGGAAAATGCTATCAAGGTTTGCAATCCCATTATGTATCAGAAAAAATATTGGGTAGCCCTATCATCTCTAGTTACTTGGAAGGCACAAAATTTGTCAAAAAGAATTGTCTTTGGGAAATTAATTTTAACCCAAGAGAGAATATCAATATTCTGAAATGTGTATTATTAACTGCATAGGACAAATATTGCAAAAATTAGATTAAGGGAAAAAAGCTTGTTTACAATCAGGGTTTAAAAAAAAAAAATGTGAGAGAATCCAGAATACTAGGATTACAAGGATTTGAAAAAAGCAACTCCTCAATTCAGGCCAGTAAGAGAATCTCAGAAAGAAATAATCAAGGATGTGGTCATCATATCTTTTTCGAAAATATATGATTGGACTAACATTGCTTTTAGAAATTCATTCAATTAAACTGAATGGATCCAGGAAAGAGAGCAAGAATATTATTCCATGGAAGCCTGAGAAATTCAAGATAGATCTAATTAGAGAAAAGTGTGTGTTTATCAGTGGGCTGTGGAGATGAATGGAATCAAACAGTAAGATATTTTTAGAAATTGAAGGGTGTTGAGCTTCCTAACACCTTATCAGTCTAGGATAACTATATTGTGACTGTTAAATATGATTATTGGAATCCTAAATTACTAGATACAAGAAACATTCTTAGAAACTACTTAAATCCCCTGAAGTGATACTCTTCATTTCTCTTCAAAAGCATCCAAGGAAGTTAATAGAAAAACCTCTAAGAATAGAACCGAGACCCACAGAGAACAATGTTTCAGAGAGCTCATCCTTGGTTGAATAAGAACCTAATCAAGGAATATTTCATATGTCAATAATTGAGGAACTTCACAACTTTTGTCTTATATTCAAAAATTCTATTGATCAGTGACTTCTATGTGTTTATTCTTTCCTCCTTTCCAAATGTAAAATTTACTCTTGTCTTATTATTTACCATTCCGTCATTCTATGCTGTGTATGTGCACAAATATGTGTGTGTGTGTGTGTGTGTGTGTGTAATGGGAAGAAGTGCATTCTGACTTGACGCAGACCATGAAGCCCCAAATTTTAAGTCTGATGAAATAATTGGATGAAGCATTTGAAACTTCTTAAAAGGGGTAAATTTAATTGCATCAAGGAGAAGGAAATGTTGACCAAGGGTGTCAACTTCAGTAGAATGTTTTCAGTGTCCAAGGTTTTTGTTCCCTCCCTACCCTTGCACTGCTTCCCCAGAGGTTGACTATGCATTGCTGATTGCTCCTTCAACATATATTACACACAGGTAAGTAGATATACCGGAGAAGGAAATGGAAACCCACTCCAGAAGGAAATGGAATCCCAGGGACGGGGGAGCCTGGTGGGCTGCCATCTATGGGGTCGCACAGAGTTGGACACGACTGAAGCGACTTAGCAGCAGCAGCAGCAGCAGCAAGCAAATATAATTTTCTTTGCAACTGTGCAGAAGCATTTAACACACCCGTGTTGATTTAGCTCTGTCTCATTTTGTTCCTGCATTTGTTCATGAGAAAATTACCTCCCAGATGTGGGCAGCTTTTTTGGCCTGAGTCCAAGGTCCAAGAATAATAACTTGCTATAGAAGAGCAGAATCCAGAAAAGAGATAATTCATCTGCAATCGCAAGAAAAAAAAAGAAAGAAAGATGTTGAACTGTGTTTTTTGAGATTATTACTTCAACAACAACAACAAAATGATTAAAGCAGATGTATTATTCAAATAACTATTCAAGCACAAATGCAGTACGGTCCATATTATTTAAAGGTGAAAGAACGTTTTCAAAACCTAAGAAAATGGGTAGCAGTGACCAAGCGATCCTACAATCTTGTCAATTAGGAGTACTTGACTTTTGTTTTGTCAGGTCTATTTTTTCTTCAATTCTGGTCTCATGGTAGCAAAGAATTAAAACAGACTTATTACAGCTCAGGCAGGTTGTATTTATTAAGCATGCGGCAAACAAAGGGCTTCCCTGGTGGCTCAGATGGTTAAGAATCTGCCTGCAATGCGGGAGACCTGGGCTCAATCCCTGGGTTGGGAAAATCTCTTGAAGAGGACATGGCAACGGACTCCAGTATTCTTGCCTGGAGAATCCCCAAGAACAGAGGCGCCTGGAAGGCTATACAGTCTGGAGTCACAATGAGTCAAACATACCTGAGTGACTAAGCACACAAACACTGCACAAACAACACACTCTCAAGACATGAGGGTAGACCAACCCTTGTAGGTGTGGCCCCACCCCATTTTAGATTTCTCTTTATATCTGTTGTTTTTACTCCTAAGTAATCCTCAGAGCCTGTTTGGCCCTGCCTCGGTAAAATATGGTTTACACCTTCAAACAATCAGGGAAGGGAATCCAAATAGGGTATACACTCAAGGCCAATCAGGGAAGGCAGCATGTTGAGCACATTTCCCAAAAGAGATCCTCAATCGAGTCTGTGGCTTTTCCCTTTTGCCAGGCTTTTCCCTTCTTTTGTCTGGCCTCCATGTAGTTTTTCTTGTTGCTACTTCCTCTGATCAGCATATCCCTATTCTTACTACCTAACAGGTTTATCCTCAGATGCCGTAAACAAAAGGGAAAAGGAATAAGGAGATTTATGCTTTGAAATATGCTAAAAGAATGCTATTCAAAGTCACTATGATGTGCGTGGAATGTGGGTGAGTGGATAGCCTCCCAATTTGAGATTAAAACACATATTACAGGGTTCTTGGGTGATAGCAGAGTCTCTGTGGATTCTTTATAAATCCCTATTTATATCAGCCTTAGGGATTAAAAACAGAAAAGCAATTACACTTTAGAGAGCAGAGTTCTGACTCTGGGTCTACAGGTCATCTTAAACATTTACTGTTCAACTATTTTATGAATTCTGAAAATGTCATTTTTTGCACAAATGCATTATCTTCTATTACCTAGACTGTTGTTAGTAATCTGGCCCGTTTAAACATTTTATCAATGCACTGACCTTTTGCTGCTCTACAACATAAAGTCTAAGTGACCAGTACTTTTCTCCCTAGTGATCTGTTAGTATCATTAAAGAAAGCAAAAGGCTCAGTCCTAAAAGAAAGAGGAACATGCTCTTCAGCATTTGTATTTCACTATTTTCAAAGCATCATGCTTCCAATTTCACCTAAGTTTTTGAAAAAGTAATTTAAACATTTAAAAAATTATTTTAGAGTTCATTTTATGTGAAAACTTGGGGATAGCTGAGACAAAAAGTAGTCGTAATAAGAGTCAACTTTCACCACAGAGTCCTTTCTCTTGAAAGCTCAAGGAAATGTTATTGGACCAATCTTTAAACATAGATTCTTTTGGAAGTACACTTTCTTATCAATTTCTATGGTTTTGGTAACCTGGGAGACTTCCTTATCATGTGTGATCCTGGTGAGAAAACAACTACCTATGAAATAAATTTTAAATCAGAAAAGGGGAACATAGATAAGAGATTATGAACAGAGAAAACTGGTTGAGGAAGGAATCAACAGTGGAAAAAATATCCATGGGAACAAATGATTTGGTTGAATTGAAAGAAAAATAAGGAAAACTCAGGTTGGCGGTATAAATGTGGGAAAGGGAGACAATGGCTTGACTATGTTGATATGATGTTGAAGGGAAAGCTCTCACACAGGGTGAAAAACCTATAACACCAGAAGGGTGCCATGTGCTCAACTCCAAACTAAATGCAGCTGACAAGCTGAACTGATGTCCTTGAAATTTAATTTGCCTTTGATAACTGACAACTAGAACTAGCTGTAGCAACAACAGCAAAAAAATGGCTTACAGGAAATATAAGTATTAATGCACCACAGCCTTCAGCAGAGATGAGGCTGTCTCAAGATAAAATTGAAGAGATTGTCTTAGATGGACTTAGTAAGCTATATGTTATTCATTTCAGTTCAATTCATTTCAGTCACTCCATTGTGTCTGACTTTGCGACCCCATGGGATGAAGCACACCAAGCCTCCCTGTCCATCACCAGCTCCCAGAGTTTACTCAAACTCACATCCATGAGTCAGTGATGTCATCCAACCAGCTCATCCTCTGCCATCCCCCTTTCTCCTCCCACCTTCAATCTTTCCCAGCATCAGGGTATTTTCAGATGAGTCAGTTCTTCTCATCAGGGGTCCAAGGATTTGGAGTTTCAGCTTCAGCATCAGTCCTTCCAATGAATATTCAGGACTGATTTCCTTTAGGATGGACTGGTTGGATCTCCTTGCAGTCCAAGGAACTCTCAAGAGTCTTCTCCAACACCACAGTTCAAAAGCATCAATGTATATGATTATGTAGCCACAAACTTCAGTGATGTGATAGGAACAAAGCCAGCTTCCTGTAGAAAAAGAATAAAAGAATAATGACAATATATAAATCATCTTTAAAGATATGTCATTGGCATAAATGCTAATTTTTCTTTGAATTTTATTATTTTACTTTAACAATTACTACAATGAAGCAAAAGACTACTTAGAAACTACTTTGTTATACATTAAAACACAAAAGCAAATTTAAGTATGTTAACCGGAAGATTTAAGTGAAATTTAAAGCTTTTATTTTTCCATATTTTTCAAACTAGTCATTAGTGTTTATTTGTAGAGGTAATGTTTTAATATTCATAAGTACAGTCCCATGAAAAATATTAAACCTTGAATATTTTAGAATAAACATGTCTAAGCAGATGACTTACTATTATATTTTGAAGCTAATATTAAATTTTTATGATATTTTTCTTAAACTATAAAACAATTTTACTACTTAGTATGTTAAACCCCTTTAATCATAGGAAAATATATGAATGTAAAGTTTTATTGAAATATAATTTGCATAACATAAAATTTACCTGTTTTGAGTATACAATTCAATATTTCACTATAGGTAGTTTTGCAACCATAAATACAAGTTCACTTAGAACATATTCATAACCCCAAAATGAAATCTCATGCCAATTATCAGTCAGTTAGTTCAGTTCAGTCACTTAGTCACGGCTGACTCTTTGCAACACTATGGACTGCAGCATGCCAGGCTTCCCTGTCCATCACCAACTCCCAGAGCTTGCTCAAACTCATATGCATCGAGTTGATGATGCCATCCAACTATCTCATCCTCCGCTGTCCCCTTTTCCTCCTGCTTTCAATCTTTCCAAGCATCAGGGTCTTTTCCAAGAAGTCAGTTCTCCACATCAGGTGGCCAAAGTATTGGACCTTCAGCTTCAGAATCAGTCCTTCTAATTTATATTTGGGGCTGATTTCCTTTAGGATTGACTGGTTTGACCACCTTGCAGTCCAAGGGACTCTCAAGAGTCTTCTCCAACAACACAGCTCAAAAGCACAGTTCAAAAGCACAGTTGTTTTCTTTATGGTCCAAAACTCATATCCATACATGACTACTGAAAAAACCATAGCTTTGACTAGATGAACCTCTGTTGGCAAAGTAATGTCTCTGTATTTTAATATGCTGTCTAGGTTTGTCATAACTTTTATTCCAAGGAGCAAGTGTCTTTTAATTTCATGGCTACAGTCACCATCTGCAGTGATTTTGGAGCCCAAGAAAATAAGTCTCTCACTGTTTCCATTGTTTCCCCATCTATTTACCATGAAATTATGGGACTGGATGCCATGATCTTAAGTTTTTGAATGCTGAGTTTTAAGCCAGTTTTTTCACTCTCCTCTTTCACTTTAATCAAGAGGCTCTTCAGTTCTTCTTCACTTTTGCCTTAAGGGTGGTGTCATCTGTATATCTGAGATTACTGATATTTCTCCCAGCAATCTTGATTCCAGCTTGTGCTTCATCCAGCCTGGAATTTTGCATAATGTACTCTGTATAGAAGTTAAATAAGCAGGGTGACAGTATATAGCCTTGATGTACTCCTTCCCCTGTTTTGAACCAGTCTGTCGCTTCATGTCAGGATTAAACTATCAGTCACTCCCTTTTCTCCTTATAAACCCTCAATCTTTGGCAACCATGCCCTTACATTCTGTTTCTAATAAGTTTATCTGTTTTATACAAATAAATCTAAAAATGTTAAATCAATAGAGCCATACGGTATGTAATATTCTGTGACCTGGCTCATTTCAAATGGCATAACTTTGTAGCAGCATAATATTTCTATTGTGGTTGTTTAGTCACTAAATCCTATCATATTCTTTGCAAGCCCATGGGTTATAGCCTGCCAGACTTCTCTGTCCGTTGGATTTTCCAGGAAAAAATCCTGGAGTGGCTTGCCAGTTCCTTCTCCAGGGGTCTTCTGATTTAGGGAGGAGTCTCCTGTTTGGCAAGTGGATCCTTCATCACTGAGCCTCATTGAGGAAACCTCCATTTATTTATTTGTAGATGATATCCTATTTTATGTATATAATCACATTACATTTATACATTCAAAAGTTGATGTATATTTGGATTATTTGTATTTCTTAACAATTGCAAATAATGTTGCTATGAACATTTATGCACAATTTTTGTGAGAACATGTGTTTTTATTTCTCTTGAGTAGTATCTAGGAGTGAAATTGCTGGCTTATATGGAGACACTATATTTAACATAAGGATGGATTTTTATGACCAAATTTTCTTTCTGTAAAAATTACAGAAAAATGAACCCACTCTCCAAAAAAAATCTCCAAAATATATTTTCCAAGAAACTTCATAAAACACTTTCAGTCATTCACAGCACTCAATCATCATCTACTTTTGAAATTTAAAAAAAAAAGAAAGAAAATTAAAGAATCAGTGCAGAAACTCTGTGTTTCAGACCTAAGATTGTGACTTTTGCTAAACACACGTTTTGTCAATATAGCATTTGTTCTTGCTGCTGTTCTCTGAAAACCTAAATGACAAAAATGATCATGTCAGGTAGTAATTTTGTAATTTTTTGGCTGAGTGGCCCTGAGTCTATTGGCACCCAACAGTGAGGAAAATTATTTATAAACAGCCACATTATATGTGAGGGCAAAGTTCTGTACTGCCTCAAACTTTAAAGATGTTGCAAAAGTGTTAGTGTGACAAAGATGTTACACTGTTGATAAATTTTTACCAAACTAATTTAAAAATTAATTTTTAAATTAATGTCATTATGATGCTTAGTATTATTTTTGTACATTATTATTGATGTTTTAGAGTCTCTTGCGGGAGTATGTAAAAATATAGATGACTGCTTATTTTTCAATATCCATACTTTAAAAGGCATTTTAAAGTAAGTCTCTAAGTTTAGTTTTTAGTTTAGTTGCTCAGTCGTGTCTGACTCTTTGCAACCCCATGGACTGTAGTCTACCAGGCTCCTCTGTCCATGGGATTTTCCAGGCAAGAATACTGGAGTGGGTTGCCATTTCCTTCTCCAAAGTCTCTAAAGGAAACTTAAATAGATATTTTTGCTTTTATAAGTATTTGTAGTTTTTTAAGAATTATAGTTGTCCTCAAGAAATTTCAAAGCAGTGATTGTATAGTCACAAATTGAGGTCACTAGAAAGACAATCTCTTAACCTATTTATATCCATTCATTTTTGTGTTATAATCTCTCCCTTTAAAGTCTTTTTTTTTTTCAAATTTCAGTAAAAGAATGTAACACTAAAAATGGGAATAGTACAGTTCAGTTCAGTTGTTTAGTCATGCCCGACCCTTTGCAAGAAATGGGAATAGAGGAAAAATATCGTTTTCTTATTTTCTCTATGCTTTAGTCCTTATTTATGAAATGTATGAAAATATACTAACTTGATTTTCAGGAAACTACAAAATTCGACTCACTGTCAATCTAGTTTTCCAAATGGGTAATATTTGCTATAAGGAGAAGATAATCTTTCTTACCTAATGTCACAGAACTGAAAACAGAACTAGAAAATTTAATCCAGAAAGATCAAATATCAAAGCATGTGTGTTTTTTCCAAGAATGTTTTCAATTAAATTCAAAATGTAGTAAACAGTGTGTTGTCCAGGGAATGCATGGCTTTATGCTAGGTGCTAAGACTGCAAAATGGAGTATCAGTTTCTGTTGAAGTGTAGACTCTCATCAGCTGAGATAAATGGAATTAATGGTTTAATGTAATTACAGTAGAAAGGAGGAAGCACTATAATTTGGGCATGTATACTTGGAATATATACATGGAATTTGGGATGTACAGACTGGTTCCAGATCAGGAAAGGAGTACATCAAGATTGCACATTGTCACCCTGCTTATTTAACTTGTATGTAGGGTGCTTCATGTGAAATGCCAGGCTGAATGAAGCACAAGCTGAAATCAAGATTGTTGGGAGAAATATCAATAACCTCAGATATGCAGATGGCACTACCCTTATGGCAGAACTAAGAGTGAAGAACTAAAGAGCCTCCTGATGAAAGTGAAAGAGGAAACTGAAAATGTTTGTGTAAAACTCAACATTCAAAAAATTAAGATCACAGCATCTGGTCCCATCACTTCCTGTTAAATAGGTGGGGAAACAATGGAAACAGTGAGATACTTTATTTTCTTGGACTCCAAAATCACTGCAGGTGGTGACTGCAGCCATGAAATTAAAAGACGCTTGCTCCTTGGAAGAAAGCTGTGACCAACCTAGACAGCATATTAAAAAGCAGAGACATTACTTTGCCAACAAATGTCCATCTAGCCAAAGCTATTGTTTTTCTAGTAGTCATGTATGGATGTGAGTGTTGGACCATAAAGAAAACAACATTAAATAATCGATTCTTTTGAACTGCGTTGTTGGAGAAGACTCTTGAGAGTCTCTTGGACTGCAAGGAGAGCCAACAAATCCATCCTAAAGGATATCAGTCCTGAATATTCATTGAAAGCACTGATGCTGAAGCTGAAACTCCAATACTTTGGCCACCTGATGCGAAGAACTGACTCACTGGAAAGGACCCTGATGCTGAGAAAGATTGAAGGTGGGAGGAGAAGGGGATGACAGAGGATGAAATGTTTGGATGTCATCACCGACTTGATGGGTATGAGTTTGATCAAGCTCCAAGATTTGGTGACGGACAGGGAAGCCTGTTGTGCTACAGTCCATGGGGCCGCAAAGAGTTGTACACGACTGAGCGACTGAACTGAACTGAAGTGAACTGAACATCAGATAAAATGTGTGAATGACCATAATAGCGCTTTAGTAAAAGAAGGCTAAGGAGAATTCTTTTAGCAGAAATTGATGCATGGTAAGAGAACTGTGCGTGGAAGACAACAGAAAAGAACTTTAGAAGAAAACATGGAGCAAAGAAACAGTATGTTGTATACAGACTAATGATAGGGAGTTCAGAACTAAGGAGCCATGCATTGTAATATGATGTGATGCAAGCAATTAATCTGGAATGGCTAGCCTAAGCTAGATCACAGAGTTTCTTTTGTGCTGACTGGAGAATTTTCACCTTTCCTCAGGACAAGTGAGTGGTAAGAGGGAAAAGTAGTCTTGTGAAAACCTGCAAATCAAAGATGGTATTTGTTGCAGGTGTTTGAAAATGAAACGAATTTTGCCCTAATGTTTATATGTTTGTATCTAAATGAGATATATGACTTAGTGTGAATTTCAAAAGTGATGAAAATAGGTCCAAGAATTATGTTTTTCAAGTGGGAGAGAGAAATAAACAAGATTGAGGAGAAAACTCAATGACCTTTCAGGTTAAGGAACAAGTGGCTGAGAAGATATTTAGGAGGTAGCTAGGGAGAGGCATCTCAAAAGCAGGGATGTTGCTGACCAGGATGTAGGTGATGAACAGCCCAAATTCAAATATAATCAGGCCAGGGTCATGGAGGCATCATATGGATGGCAAAAGCAGAAAACTGAATCCCATTCCTTGCTATATCTTCAAAAAAATCATCATAAAATCAATGCCTATTTACCTCCAAATTCATGGTTGCATACTTAAATATCTATAGTTTTTATGTATCCATTATATCACAGTAAATCAATTTACCATTTTAAAACAAAACTTCAATCTTTCTGATATTATTTTTTTTATAAATTTATTGTGGATCACTTCATTAAATAAAAGGTAGATGGCTCAATGGATAAAGAATCCTCCTGCAATGCAGGAGATGAAAGAGATGCGGGTTTGATCCCTGGGTCAAAAAAATCCCCCTGGAAGAGGGAATGGCAACCCACTCCAATATTCTTGCCTAAAATATCCTATGGGTAGAGGAGCCTGGAGGGCTACAGTCTAAAGGGTGGCAAGGCGTTGGACACAACTGTACCACTAAGAACACACACTGATTACTAAAACCTTTCTTAAATGCTTCTTACTTTCTTCCTTTCACTCATGACTTATTCTCATCCTATGCCTATGTTCTTTTTCTTCTTGATATGTACTTACTTCAAACCTCTTTATTTCAGCATTCAGTATTATGTTCTAATATGACTGTCAACATTTCTGATTTATCCTTGAATCTAAAGCACCAACATTTCAATGATTTTAAATAGAAATTTTTACAGAGATAGCTATAATATCATGAAATCATATGCCATATACGTGGTTCATAGTGGATTTTATGAACATATGGTTTTTATGTTGCACATGAACAAGTTTCACTTGTTTCAAGGTTTTGTGTTAATTAGCCTTTACTACTTTTGACTCTCAATTCCTATTAGAGGTCTTTAATGTGTAATGCATTGATGATAAATACAAATATTAGGCTATCTTTTTACTCATCATTTTCTGTTTGCATGAACAAAGAGAAAAGCAATTAAAGCTGCGACACTATAACAGATGTTCTACCCTTTGATACTTGAAGAGGGAATGTGAAAACGAATGGATGCCTTGAAATCTTTTTCTGAATATGATTGTATTACCTTTGGAAAAGGTTTATCACTTTCATAAGATTTTCAAAGGGGTTTGTACTTCAACCCTTTGATTCAGTTTTGAGGAATTCCAGAAACTATGCTGATTTATGTATTTTTCCTTCACTTATATACTTATTTAAAAAATAAATACACCAATTTTGTTAAACATCTAAAACTTATAAAGTAATTCATTGCAAAATGCCTCAATATTTTTCTTTTAGAAAACAATTAAGACTTTTATTTTAATGAAAATGAAATTCTTCCAACTTGCTTCTTCTTTCTTTGGTCTCTGTTGGAGTCTGGCAGTTCTACTCAGATGTCATTGAGACTGCAGCAATTAGCCTTCTTTTATTGCAGAACAGATGTTCTAAGTGTTGGGTTCATTTGACGTGGGTTGGGATTGAGATATCACAGCTGTTATAACTTAATTCTGGTTAGGTCAAAAAGCTTCATCATTATCAGTTCAAAATATTCATAAAGCATCATAAAATTTACACATATTTTCAATTAAATTGAGTTTCACTTAGTCATGGTACATTGTAAACTCTGTAATTTCCCCCTTCACATATGGTAGCATGGGCAATAGTTTGATAAGTCAGTATTCATTTCCATGATTACAATCTGAGAAGTTTTATTTGTACACATAGCAATCATTATTGTTTTATTTTATTGTAATAATGAAAGCAGCTGATTGAAAATAGCAGGACAGAAATATTCCTACATTACTGTCTTATTTCCAGACAATAGACACTTTGAGAACATATCTACGTAGCCAAGTTATCTGAATATTTTCCTGTTAACCACAAAAAAATAATTAACATTTCCAAAAATCTAGTCTGTTTGCCTACTTTCATTCAACTCTCTAAATCAGAGCAAAGTCAATAATCAATTTTGGACAATACCAGCTTCCGTTCAAAAAGGCTATTAGCAAGATGAGCTTCCAGAAGTGATTAATCTCCATCTCAAATAAAAATAATAGGAACAACTTTGACATAGATCATCCTAACCTAAATGAGTTAGTGCAATCCAATTTAGTGATTAGGATTGTGAAAATAATTGAATTGACTTTGCAATTTTCATGTTATTTCAGTCTTAACCACTGAATCAGATCTATATTGACATAATCAATTTGTGACAAGTGGCTTATTGCTATAGCTAAAGGAACAGTTCTGTGTCTTTTAAGAAAGGATCACTTTTATCATTCTAGAGAAGTTTTAGCTTTATGGTAGTAGGTCAATATCCTTGCTTATATGATAGAAATATAAAAATTAAAGACAGAATGAAAATAGAAAATACAGCTGGGTCAAATGAAGTCGCTCAGTTGTGTCCAACTCTTTAAGACCCCATGGACTATATCCTACCAGGCTCCTCTGTCCATGGAATTTTCCAGGCAAGAGTACTGGAGTGGGTTGCCATTTCCTTCTCCCAGGGATCTTCCCAGTGCAGGAATCAAGCCCGGGTCTCCTGCACTGCAGGCAGACACTTTACTCTCTGAGCCACCAGGGAACCCACCACAGCTGGGTCAATATACTATTATTTAGGTTGATGCAAAAGTAACTGTGGTTTTACTTACTGAATTTTGCTGTTTGATATTGGAATACATTCTTAAATAAATGTGGCTATGTTATACATCATTTTAATGCACATTTCTCTATGTTTTTTGTTATTGACATTACTTGCTGTATATTTATTTTAGGCTAGGGAAATGATGTTAGACAAAAAAGGAAATTTGATTGCCATGTGTAAAATAGCTAGCCAGTGGGAATTTGCTGTATGACACAGGGAACCCAAAGGCAGTGCTCTGTGACAGTTTAGAGGAGTAAGAGAGAGTTTCAAGAGGGAGGAGTCATATATATACCTATGGCTGATTCATGTTGATGTATGGCAGAAACCATCACAATATTGTAGTTATCTTCCAGTTAAAAATAAAATACAACTTTTAAAAAATGAATTTTCAAGCACTTTTCTTATTTGTGTTCCAAATGGGCCAGTCCAGGTTCGATGCATGATACTGGATGCTTGGGGCTGGTGCACTGAGATGACCCAGAGGGATGGTATGGGGAGGGATGAGAGAGGGGAGCCCAGGATGGGGAACACGTGTATACCTGTGGCAGATTCATGTTGATGTATGGCAAAACCAATACAAGATGTAAAGTAATTAACCTCCAATTAAAATACATGAATTTATATTTAAAAAAATAAAAATAAATAAAGCAGTGGGGATAACTTGAACATTAACAATGCATTTGCTCCAAGAACTGCTAGTGAACTCACAGTGTAGTGTTGGTTCAAAGAGTTTTGCAAAGGAGACAAGAATCTTGAAGACGAGGAGAGTAGTGGCCAGCTATAGGAAGTTGACCATGACCAGTTGAGAGGATCACCAAAGCGGATCCTCTGACAACCACGTGACAAGTTGCTGAACACAGTGTCAATCATGCTATGCTCATTCAGCATTTGAAGCAAATTGGAAAGGTAAAAAAGCTTGATAAGTGGGTGCCTCATGAACTGACCTCATGAATCAAAAAAATTGTCATTTTGAAGTGTCATCTTCTCTTGTTCTCTGCAATAACAATGAGCCATTTTCTCTATTGCATTGGGACGTGTGACAAAAAAGTGGACTTTTTACAACTGGCAATGACCAGCTCAGTGGTTGGACCAAGAAGAAGCGCCAAAGCACTTCCCAAAGCCAGACCTGCACAAAATAGGTCATGGTCACTGTTTGGTGGTTTGCTTATGGTCCGATCTACTAGAACTTTCTGAATCCTGGAGTAACTATTACATCTGGGGAGTATGCTCAGCAAATTGATAAGATTCACCAAAAACTGCAATGCCTGCAGCTGGCATTGGTCAATAGAAAAGGTCCAATTCTTCTGCATGACAAAGTCTGACCACAAGTCACACAACAAATGCTTCAGATGTTTAATAAATAAGGCTATGAAGTTTTGCCTCATCTACCACATTCACCTGAACTCTGGCCAACTAACTACCATTTCTTCAAGCACCTCAACTTTTTTGCAGGGCAAGTGCCTCCACAACCTGCAAGAGGCAAAAAATACTGCAAGAGTTCATTGAATTCCAAAACACAGATTTTTATGCTACAGGAGAAACAAATGTATTTCTCACTGGAAAAAAGTGTTGATTGTAATGGTTCCTATTTTAATTAATAAAGATATGTTTGAGCCTAGTTATAATGATTTAAAATTCACAGTCCAAACCTGCAATTACTTTTTTGCCAATCTAATATCACATTTGTGTGCATCATTTGAATGTTGTTCTTTTTGAGATTAAATATAAGGGACACATCATAAGAATTTGCTGTTGATTTCCATGAGCTAAACTACTCAAAATGAGGGGTGATGTTATAACAGAATTACTTGGAAAGCATTCTAAACAACAGCAACATATTCTTTGAAAGATTACATTTATGCCCTCTCTTTTTCCTGTTTGTCTAATTTTGCCCTTTCACACATAAGTTCAGTTATTTTCTCTGTGTTGAAGACCTGTTAGGGGCATTCTCACTCTCATACCACAAAGGTCTCTGTCATCTAAAAGCAAGTCCTTCTTTTATCCTGAGTTTTCCTTCTTTCTCCAGGACTTGGCTTCTTGCTGTCTTGTATTCAATCAAGTTATCTCTGCCTAATAATCTTGTTTACCTCCCACCCAAGAAAAAAATACTCTTCCTAGGATTCTATCATTAAAACAAAATAATAATAATACAATTCTACCTCTTGACACTGAATTAATTTCTAACTTATACTCCATTTCTCTAGTTCCCTTCATTGGTAAATGTTTTGACAATATTGCACCCACATCTTCTGAACGTGCCTTTTATTCATCTGTCTTTCACAGACTGGACTTCGCTGGTAATATAGGGCTTTCCTATATAGGGCTTCCCTCACGGCTCATTGGTAAAATCTGCCTGCCCGTGAAGGAGACTCAAGTGTGATCCCTAGGTCAGAAGGTCCCCTCAAGAAGGAAATGGCAATCCACTCCAGTACCTAGGAAATCCTATGGACAGAGGAACCTGGCTGCCCACAGTCCATGGGGTCACAAGAGAGGTGGACACGACTTAATGATTAAAACAGCAACATATTTTTTCAGTGTTTTGTTGCCAAATCAATTGGCATTTCCTCTCGTGTCACCCCATGAACTGTTAAAATAGCTATTCATGTACGCACGTACTCTTTCTTCTTGCAATACTGGCTCTTGAATTCCCAGACACCTCAGGCTTTAGTTTTTCTCTTACATGTGTGGTCATTTTTACTTTGCCAGATGCTTTCATCATTTTCATATCTCATTCATATGCCTCAGATATTTGCTTTCTTTTCTTTCTATTCTCTCTCCTTACATGAAATCTGCATCATATTGCCTTAATGAACATGTTGTATTGATGTTTTCTAAGTTTGTCTCTTCCACACAGACTTTTATTTTGAGTCTCATTCCCACTGATCTAAATTCCTACGTGATAACTCTATGTGGATGTCTCTCATGCACTGTAAACATTTACCAAGCAGAAATCCTGGATTCTCTCCCCAAATCCATTCCTACTTGTGCCACCATGTATTTGTGCCAGAATTTATCCAACTATTCAGGCAAGAAAAGCTGGAGGCATTTTGCTCTCTTTTCTCTCCCTAAGTTATATTTGAATCTTAAAATTTCTTAGATGTTCAGTTCAGTCACTCAGTCCTGTCTGACTCTTTGTGACTCCATGGACTGCAACACGCCAGGCCTCCCAGTGCATCATCAACTCCCCGAGTTTACCCAAACTCATGTCCATTGAGTCGGCAATGCCATCCAATCATCTCATCCTCTGTTGTCCCCTTCTCTCCTGCCTTCAATCTTTCCCAACATCAGGGTCTTTTCAAATAAGTCAGCTCTTCACATAAGGTGGCCAAAGTATTGGAGCTTCAGCTTCAGCATCAGTTCTTCTAATGAACACTCAGGACTGATCTCCTTAGGATAGACTGGTTGGATCTCCTTGCAGTCCAAGGGAACTCACAAGAGTCTGCTCCAACACCACAGTTCAAAAGCATCAATTCTTCAGTGCTCAGCTTTCTTTATAGTCTAACTCTCACATTCATACATGACCACTGGAAAAACCATAGCCTTGACTAGACAGACCTTTGTTGGCAAAGTAATGTCTCTGCTTTTTAATATGCCATCTAGGTTGGTCATAACTTTCCTTCCAAGGAGTAAGCATCTTTCAATTTCATGGCTGCAATCACCATCTGCAGTGATTTTGGAGCCCAGAAAAATAAAGTCTGCCACTGTTTTCACTGTGTCCCCATCTATTTTCCATGAAGTGATGGGACCAAATGCCATGATCATAGTTTTCTGAATGTTGCGCTTTAAGCCAAATGTTTCATTAAAAACTTAAAAAAAAATCTATAATATGTCCAATTTTCCTCATCCCTATTGTCATCATTATGGTTGTTCTCTCAGATGGGCTATTGCAGTGGAATTCTAAATCATCCCTCAATGCTTGTCTTCATGCTTCCAATGCCTTTATTCGTAGAGAAATGAATATAATAATTTTGCATTAAGAATCAGATAATTTTATTCTCAAATTAGATGCTTTCCCATTGCATTCAGAATAAAATGTGGAGTCTACCTTATTCCAGTTACCACTTGCAGCCCATCTCAATAGCTCTCTCTTAAATTCTATTACATTCCAGGCAAACAGCCTTCTCTTACTCCCATATGCCAAAATTGTCTCATTATTTCACATTGTCCTTCTCCTTGTATAGTCTCTCCCTACTCTGCCTACCATGACCATGCACATACCAAGTTTTCTGGATACAATTCTAACATAACTGAGATTTTCTGGATACAGTCTCAATGCAGTTATTAAGCATGCCCCCTTCTGATGAGCCATTGAAAAGCATTCTTTGATTTACAGTCTTAAACCTTATCTTGTTTTCTTTAAGCAGATATTTTAATTATCAATAATTTCATTACAGTTTTATATGAATGGAAGACACAAAATCGTTTTATACACTGCTACGAAAGCAGCAACTTTTCTAAACTATGATGCGTTGGTTTTCTTTCAGTTAGCATCTTCATTTTAAGCTACCTGAAAGAATACTTTGAGTCTTCTTCAACAATTACAATTTTTTACATATTAGAAATGCAATTACGGTCAAAATAAATTGGTAAATGTATCCCTATATTTGAAATTCACAATTTAACTTTTCTAAGTTGTGTTCTGATTCATAATTATCACTGTTTATGTTTGCCATTAATATTGTACTACATGCTATTAAGAAAATTGACAAATGCAGAGAAAGAAAACAATATTTCTAAAATAAGGAACAATTATTTTATCTCATTGTTTCTTAGATTTTAAACTAAATCACTGGCACACACTTTGCAAGGTGTGGTGTTGGCACTTTCTCACTTTCTGCAGAAGTTATCAATATACAGTTTTCCTGTTCCTTCTTTAAATAGTCTTGGAATATCCTGTTCAATGAAATGAAGATATGAGGGTCACTTTCCAGATCCACCACTAGCAGTAACAACTAGACAGGCTCATGCATGAAGTTATTCTATATTTGGACACACCTGTGTCAGAAGCAACCCTTAGCTGCATTAGTTTCACTTTCTATGAACTATTGACAGATCCAATCCTCTCTCTTCCCATAAACCCTGCAGACATCTTCTCATCTTTTGTCATCATCTTGAATGGAAATCTCCTTTTTTTTTATGCTAACTAATTAATTAAAGAGGCACCATTATGTCTATGAATTCCTTTCTCCTGAGGGACTGAGACATTTTGTTCAACAAAGCACTTGACTCCACTGATACAAAGTCATGTGAACAGCAAGCTTAATGCGCTCACAGGCAGACAATGACAGTTACTTCTATGTAGAATACTCAATGGAGAAGGAAATGACAACCCACGCCAATACTCTTACCTGAAAAATCCCATGGACAGAGGAGCCTGGTAGGCTAAAGTCCATGGGATTGCAAAGAGTCAGACATGACTAAGCGACTTTACTACTAGAATATTCAAAGACTAGCACCATGACAACAAAAAGACAGTATTAACCAGTCTATGTTATTGTTACAAAGTCCAAATCCATAATGCTTGCCATATATGACAAGCCAATGAATTGAGAGACAAGGTGTTGGGGCAAGGAATAGTGATTTTATTCCAAAAGTCAACAGACTGAGAAGATGGCTGACTTTTGTCCCACAGAACCATCTTAACTGAGTTAGAATTTAGGCTTCTTTTATATTAAAAGAGGAAGAGGCAAGGTTGATTGCTGCAGATTTATTGGGGGCTAGAACCTGGAGGGTTGTGATTATCCTTTGTTTTTGTAGCTGTCCATGTAGGTTTGGTCAGGATGTTCCCGAAAACCTTCAACAAGACAAATGCTATTTTGTATCCTACAACATTTTGTCTCTATATAAATCAAAAACTGTTATAGCTTTAGAGGTCAAGCCTAGGAGGCAGAACATTGCAAAAGAATGTATTTCAGACTATAGGCAATATTCTTTTACAAAGAAGCAGAGCCAACATGGCTAAGCACAGGCAACATAGGACCAAGCTTGGGGCTAAAGGAATAGATCCAATATGGAGTCAGATTTGTTCTTCTTGGGTACAATATCTGTTCAGGGATGTTAAAGTGCAAAAAAGCGGTGCATTTTAGAATTAGTAAAAATAAAGGATATCTTTTTGACATCTTTCCTTGGCCCATTCTCCCTATACATGAAAGTTGCATGAGGCTGTGTCTACTTTGTCCACCACCTTTGAGATAGGCTGGGACTGGGGATCCTTTACTGCAGTGCTTGCACTTGAACCTTGAACAAATCTGCTCTAACAACAGAATACAAACTATAAAGGACTGAAAATAACTTCATGCATGCATGTTCAGTCACGGCAATTATGAACAAAAAATAAAATGCAAAAGGACCACAAATCAGCTGCTATTTTGAGATACCAGGAGCATAAGCAGAGTATTGCAGCTGATCCCTGCACACAGCACCACCAAGGGGGCAGACAAATCTTCTAAGCCACCCCTCTGGCAGAGGAGGCAGACCTCCTAAGCCAACCCTCTGGCCAAACCCATCAATCACCTTTACACTCAACCCATTGACGGAACCAGCCTGCTCTCCTCCAAGAGCAAGTGAGGGCACCTGTTACTTATTTTCACTTCTTTGTGATGCATCGTGAGTCCCAGAATCTTGCTGTATTTATCTTCTGGTCTCATCAATTTCTATTGATTATAGAGTCCAAGGACTGTGTTGGTAACACCTTGAACCAGAGGCCTAAGGTGGTGTCTACTTCATGTTAACTGTTCCACACACATTTGCTGAACAAATGTATAAATTGAGACGACATAGCAGAAAACCTCTACAAACTGCTGCTTTATTTTATGTTGTGAGATTAGTGAAAAGTACATATTAAAATGAAACCATTTCAGTCTTAGGATTTCTAATCTTCTTATAAAAAAATATGTTTTAAATGATACGAGTTTGACGTGAAAACCAAATAGTCAAGTCCCCCCCATATATATATACATATATATATAGTTATATACTTTTATTTTATAGTCAAATATTGCCAAATTGTCAAATATTTTATGTAATAACGTGTCATGCACAGGTGCACAGACACACACAACTTTTGTTATATTTGACTATAAAATATGTTCTTATCCATGTATATTTAGATAAGTAGATTAAAATATGCTAAGAAAAAATATACATAATTCTATTCAACTTCATTATAGGACTTCCTTGATGATTCAGTGGTTATGAATCCGTCTTGCCATGTGGAGGACACCAGTTTGAATCCTGGTTCAGGAAGATCCCTCATTCCATGGAGAAACTAAGCCCATGCACCCACCCTGAGCCCATGCTCTAAAGCCTGCAAGCCTCAACTACTGAGCCCAAGCACTGTGACTGCTGAAGCCTGCACACCTAGAGCCGGTGCTCCACAACAAGAGAAATTACAGCAATGAGCAGCCTGCACACTGCAGAGAAGTGCAGCCCCAACTTGCGGCAACCAAGAAATTCCACACGCAGAAACAAAGACCCACCACTGCCCCAAAATAAAATGAATAAATAATCTTAATAAACTTCATGTGTATTTCAATCAAAAATTGGAAATTTAACATTTAATGTTATAAACTATATTTACCTTCTCAAACTGCCACATAGACACCTCTACATTTTGCTCTGCACCATAACTGTCAACAAGTAGAAAAATCTAGTCCTCTCATATAAAGAAATCAAAAACAGTATAAAATAATTGTTTCTTTTTTTCTCAGAAAAGTTTTGTGAATGTTTTGTGATTGCAATACACTGCTTTCTATTTAAACCTCTAATAGTGGTAGGCTTTGTTTAAAAAATTGGCAGTTATAATTTTACAACCTATGAGGACCGGTGATCCTCACAAAAAGATGTGTTTTTTTGTGTGTTTAATGATACATCTTCTCTCACCTTACAGAAGAGAAATAGCAGGGTTTTACTCTGACAATGTCACAGCTGTTTCAAACTCCCTTACTTAGTCAGCTCCCAGCTTTTATAGCTGATGCAGCTGTCAGCAGCTATGGCTTTTTCTTTGTTAGGCAGGGATATGTCTAAACTTATAATTAGACCTCAGTTATGAAAATGTAACTAGTTAATCATAGCTTTCATGAGGGCTTTTTGCATTCCAAAAGGATTAGAATGGAGTTGAAACATTGGAACATACCAAAAAAAGCTGGCTTGAATCCTTTTATGGTTTATTTTCCAGTTCACACAAATATACGACCCACAATAATAATCATCTAAACCAATATTTAATATATTTAGATGATATAAAATGTCGCATCACCTATATCATCACTGTTTATACTTGACCCTTTTTTTGTTAAATTTATTTTAATGACATCACTGAGATATGGGTAAGCAAAACGATAGCAACGATTTTCCCTGTATAGCCATCACAACATTGTCATATTAATGAGCATAATCATATTAATGCACATAAACTACAAGAATAATAAATTTAAATTAAAATTATAATTTAATATAATAGGTTGTGTTGCTTAATTAAAGATAAATCATTATTTAGTTTTAGATTATTATGAGTTAATTAAGTCTCATCTAATGTATGATTTCTCAATTTCTACTTCTTTTCTCTAGTGAATCTTCTGTGACACATTTATCACTGCAGCATGACGTTGTACAACTAGTATTTCATTCACTGAAGAATCTTCGTTCATGAATTGTCTGATTTTTTTTCATGCCACTGCTATTTGAAGTTGCCAACGTAATTGTAAGAGTGTATCAAAGCATACAAAGATAGCTGGCAGTATTTTGTGAAAAGATGCTTACTTAAATCATATAAAATACACTCAAGATAGTTCTTAAGTTATCCTCCAAATAAAAATGAATCAAAATATTTGTAGATAGCTTGTGGATGCTGGCAGGGATTAGAGGCAGGAGGAGAAGGAGGACAGAGGATGAGATGGCTGGATGGCATCACTGAATCGATGCACATGAGTCTGAGTGAATTCTGGGAGTTGGTGATGGACGGGGAGGCCTGGCGTGCTGCGATTCATGGGGTCACAAAGAGTTGGACACGACTGAGTGACTGAACTGAACTGAACTGTGGGCCCCCAAGAATTTGTCTGTAAGCTACAAGGTTCCTTTTTGCTACTAGTTAGCACCACTTGTTCTGCGTTTCTACTTTATGAATCAGTCCATTGACCGTCTACACTCATGCTTCTTTTGTTTAATTTCATGACTGAGGGACTGAAGAGCAACAGCAGCACTTTCTAACTGGAGGATAATTGCTTACAATATTGTGTTGGTTATGCCATACATCAATATGAACCAGCCATTGGTACACATGTTCTCTCCCTCCTGACTCTCCCTCCCACCTCCCACCCCATCCCATCCCTCTAAGTTGTCACAGAGCACTGGATTTGAGATCCCTCTGTCTTACAACAAATTCCCACTGGCTGTTTTACATATGGTAATGTATATGTTTCAATGCTGCTCTCTCAATTCATCCCACCCTCTCCTTCCCAAAGTGTGTCTAGGAGTCTGTTCTCTATGTCTGCATCTCCACTGCTGCCCTGCAAATAGGTTAATCAGTGCCATCTTTCATATATATATTATAACTTATGCTTTTAAAAATCTCTTATTCTCCTGTAATTATTCTTACCAAATCACAAGATCAATAGGTCATTATGCCACCTAAATCACAGACATTATAGCAAGATCAGAAAAAAAGCCAACAGTTAAAAAAAAAAAAAAAGAGCTAAAAAAAAATCCCATCAAGTAATTAGAGTTGAGAAACCAGAAGGAGGATCTCTCATGCTCTTCAAAAGGAGAAGTCTCATTTCTTGGCACAGACTCAGCCTATTGAAAGCCACAAACTCTGTTTATCGTAACCCTCTCATCTTCCTTTCTCCCTTTGTAACAGTGTTTGTTTTCATTCTCTTGCTGTGAGACTGTGTGGGGACTTGCACATGGTTCCCCATGGTTGGAGACCCTGAATTGTAATCTTCTATTGATCCTGAATAAACCCATCTTTGGGTAAGAAATGTCTGGTAGTTTGTTTTAGGTCAACATCCTCCCATCTTCATTTAACAAAACCACACAAGAGCAACCTCACAGCTTCAATATTCTCTTCTCCTTTGTTCTTCTTCCATGAAAACAATGATTGGCAAACTGGAGTCCAGGGGCCTAATATGGCCTGCTGTCTATTTTGAAAAATAGTATTATTGGAGAGCAGCTGTGCTCATTTTTAACCTATTGTCCACATCTTCTTTCTCCCTAAAATGACAAAGTTGAATAGCTTTAGCAGAGACCATCTGTCCCTCAAAGTCTAAAGTACTTATATTTTACAGGAAAAGTTTGTCAAATATCCACTAAAGTAACCAATAATTCTCATTTAGTTTTGAACTTGCTTTGGACATAATCTTCAATCTTCTCAAGACCTTTTAAAATTGATAGTATGTTTATTTTATTTTATTTTTAGACTTTTTTTCAGATTGAATCCTTCCTATTGCTTTTAAACTATCCTCAAATGTGTCCTATTAAAAAAAAAGGTAAAAACAATCACCAATCAACTAAACCTCAGCTATAAATTATCCTGTAGTTATCATAATCATTTCCTCTCTCTTCACGCCAGTATTCTTCAGATTGCCTTTCTGCCTGCAGCCACATCATCCATTTCTTTTAACTCCTCTGTTCAGTGTAACCTGGGGCTGATTTCCAGCCTCTTCACTGAACACCTGTAAACTGAACCTGAAGGAGTAATTGAGAAGAGAAAGGGACTTTTAGTAATGCACTTACTTTTGGCATATTTGGAAAATCTCTTGAATGTCACAGAATCAATTTAGAACAAAGTTCTGAGAAGAAAATGGATGACAAGGCATTAAAAGAAGCCAAGGTATTGTAAGTCACTACTTCAGTCTATAGTCAGAAGAACTGTATGTATATATTTATAATATATATATATTATTTATAATGCACATAATGTTTATGTCTTATGTATAAAGAATACATACTTAAATAATGAGAGGGTTTGATAGTCGTATAATTTCTAACAGTAATCACTTTAGTCAAATTGTCAACAGAGTTTTGAAGTGTGTGTGTATGTGTGAGCATGTGTAGAGCAAGAGAGAAAAATATTTAAGCCTCAGTTCAGGACCAATGTAGATTGAGGTGAGTGTACCACACTTGAAGTTGCTGCAAAGCCGTAATGGGCCAATTGTTAAATAATTATCACCCTTATTTTCAAGTGATTGTAAAGACTGGCTGATGATTTGGATAATCTGTACTGAGTCTTGTCCCATTTAGTCTTGCTATTGTGTCTGGTGGCAGGTTTGGTGAGAACTGGCTGTTTGTACTTATTCTTGACTGATGACTCAACTCTCCTCCTTGTGATCCCTCAGCTGACTGCTCTGGGCTTGGTCTCAAATTGAAAGAGGGATAAAGTAGAGAAGGAAAGTGTGTAAAAACTCATGAGACCTAGACTCAGAAGGCTCCCTGTAACTTCTGACACATTCTCTTGATAAAAGCAAATGAATTCTGTCAAGTAGATTCCCCTCTTCATGAAGGTTCCTGCAAACTTATATTTTAAAGAATGTGGAAATAATAAGAAAATTTTCAATCAAATGATGCAACATGGATTAGGAATTGTATCTATCATTATTATTAACTTATATAGTAAGTGGTTTCTGGTATTGGGCTTCCTATTGATGTTTCAAGAAAACTTAATTCTATTCAAGGCCAGAAAGCTAATACTGTCAAATCATCTATGGTGGAAGTATTTACATAAAAGAAATAATGAAATGTTACAAACCAAGGCTTTTTATTTGCTTACTTTTTTATATTGGGTTGTTAAATATTCACCAACATACTAATGGGTTCATCCATTACCAAAACCTTAAATACATGTCATAGTACTTGAGAAATGAGACTCAAAAAAATGAAATTTGAGTTTTTGAAAAAAAGCTGATTCATGTTGTTGAGAAATTGAAAAAAAAGATGGTAAAACTGAAGCCTCCAGATCCTGATGAAGAGATTTCAAGCCTGAAAAAACAATAGTGTGCAGTGACTGTTATTGGTTATTACAAAATAGAGATGAGTGTAGATAAGAGTTGGCTAGTTTTGGAGCAATAATTGAAAAAACAAGTTTCCAAAGATGGAGGGTCTTAGAAGACTGGAATCAAATGCCTGTCTTGATCCATTAAACAAGATGAGATCAAATTGAAAGATTCTTTTAGGATCCAGTAAAATTTGTCTACAGAATAAGTGACTTAGCTTTGCAAACTTCAGTTGTCCTAAGAGTAAAGCCCAAGCTCTTTGTCATTAATACCTTTTGTCTTATGTCTCCTTCTTTTTGTTATATATATATATATTTTTTTTTCCTTTACTTTAACTTCAGTTCTTCCAAGCTGATTTGAGTAAAGTGATCATTTATCAATTCCCAGCTTTTGAACTCTTAATTTTTCTCTTTGGAATGTCACCCTTTAATCCCTAAACTGTTAAAGCATAGTTATTCTGAGAACTGGGCTTCCCCTGTGGCTCAGTTGGTAAAGAATCCACCTACAATACCAGAGATCTGGGTTCAATCCTTGGGTTGGGGAGATCCCCTGGAGAAGGGAAAGGCTACCCACTCCAGTATTCTGGCCTGGAGAATCCCCATGGGCAGAGAAGCCTGGTGGGCTGCAGTCCATGGAGTCACAAAGAATAGGACATGACTGAAAGACAGCACAGCACAGCAGCAACATTGACATGAAATATCTCAAATCAGAAGTACATCAAAGATAAAGATATACTAACTTGGTAATCATTTATATATACTCAAGTATATGAAAATACATGAAGTGTATATTACATACCTTCAACCAATCTTAAGTAAATATTCACATTTCATTACCATTTTAACAATGAACAGTTTGAATGTATTGAATTTTGTGTTCATATATAATATGTTAATTAAATTTCAATCAATAATGAACAGTAGGTTTTTAAATGCATTATCAGTCTGTAACAAGTTTTTTCTTCTACATGTATGAATTTTTTCTCCTGCTTCACTTAACTGAGCTGAGCAGAGGAGAAAAGTTTTGCAGAAATATAAGTTCATTGAGTAGCAGTAATTGAGTTGCCTCCATGAATCTTCCACAGCAGATAGCAAATCCACTGGAAAGCTGATTCCATAAAGTTAAGAAATGTTTGCTGTGATTTTCATGTAAAATTCTTGCAATGCTAAGCTGCTTCATTTTTACTTATTTGTGTAATTTGTTTCATAATGCATTTGTGCTTCATTTTCAACAAAATGTCAATTCCAAAACAGTGCTTTGAAATATCAACCTTAGTGCTAAACTAAATCCTGTTAATTTTCAGGCTTTTCTTTGCCACACAAAATTCTAGTTGAAGGAAAAAGAAAAGTGTGACTGCACGAAGGAATGACAGTATTCAGAAAGTATCTATATTTGATTTGTTTGTTTGTTTTGTTTCTTTAGTTGCTATACCATGTCTGACTATGTTGTGACTCCATGAACTGTAGCCTTCCAGGTTCCTCTATCCATGGGATTCCTCAGGCAAGAATACTGGAGTGGGTTGCCATTTCCTTCTCCAGGGGATCTTTCCAACCCAGAGACTGAACTTTCATCTCCTGAATTGGCAGTCAGATCATTTACCAATGGCGGCTAGGGAATTCCTATCTATATTTAATATCATATTTCAAATGATTCTGAGGATGTTTTGATCATTTGCAATTCTGTGGAAATTGAAGACATTTTTAATCTAGAATGCTGTTGTAATTCTGCCAAGAAATACGCTACAGCTGCAAAAGAGGAAAAATAGTTAATTTGTTAATACTTTTTACAAAGGGATTTGAGAATACAAAAACTTTTTTGAACATTTTAAAATTAACATTGAGAAGTTTTTGATCTTTAAAATTGTTTTCTTTTTCTTTTAATAATAGAATATGCATATCTTTTTTGGAATCTAATTCAAATTATTCTAACACATGCATAGACACACTCAGCTAAACAAATACACAGACTCCCATAGACACATGAACACGCACAGATACACATATTGACCTAAATACAGGTTGCAAGTGAAAGTGTTAGTCCCTCAGTTCTGTCTGACTCTTTGTGACCCCATGGACTATAGCCTGCCAGGCTCCTCTGTCCATGGGATTTCCCAGACAAGAATACTGGAGTGGGTTGGCATTTCCTTCTCCAGAGGATCTTCCTGACCCAGAGATACATGTTATATAAACAAAATGAGATGATGGTCTATACAATGGAAAATGTGAATTTGGCACTCAAAGTAATTGTGACTGTACAAGTAGTCTAAAAACCACTCATTGTTTGCTTTAAAATAAGAGAAAGAAAACCTCAGGAAAAGTCTTTCATTAATATTTTTTAAATTCATGTCTTTACATTTTTTAGATTTCATTGTAATATCTGATCCGAATTGCCTCCTTCAAATTCCTTGTTTTATTTATGTATCTAACAGTATGAGGTATGAGCATTCACTACATATTTATTAATCCATAAGTGTAAATGTAGCATTGTGTTAAATTGATTATGAACACAAATACAGGATAGGGTCTCTGTAACACAGAAGTTGTTGAAACACTAAGACGATGTTTCATACTGGCTAGATTCCAGTATTTGTGGAGTTGTGCTTACTTAATACATGGGGCTGAGATCTTAAGTAAAATCGCTATACATGTAAAAAGCCTTTCAGCCCAAAGCAGAGAGGTTTAACCTGAGACAGTGTACTCTGCCAGATTCCATTTGATGCCTTGTTCACCAAACCATCTGAAGTAATAGGTTGTCTACTTTAAATGGAATGAAACAATACATTATCAAGTATGGAAGAATTCTTTGTTAGATGCTAATCCTGGATATTAAGACGTCTGATTAAATCATGGTTAGCAAAGAGTGGAATTATGTAGAAGAGATAAGAAATTTCCCCATAGCAGGGGACACTGATTACAAAGGAAACTTGCACAGACTCAGTTAAAAAAAAAAAAACTATAAATGAAAATTTAAAAATGTAAAACAGAAAAAAGACAGTACTGTAGTCAATTTTGTTTAGAGAATGTTTTTGTTCAGGTTTATTTTTTTCAAATAGACTAAAATAGCAGAATTATAATAAACTGTAAAACTCATAATCTTTCTTTTTATGGAGATACTTTTACATAAAACTTCGAAACATCAATCAAAGCATAAGCAGATACAGAACAACAGCTCAATTTTCATACATAAAGCAGACAAGCATACATATATTCTATTCATCTAAACACATTTTCAATTATTAGTATAATTATCTGGAATAATTTTATTGTATCACTTATGAATTAAACAATCATTTGAAAACTGTGAAGAAGTATGTTAATTTCTAGAAGGCTAAACTCAATTCACAATCTACCTGTATGTTAGCAAATGGAATGTATATACAATCATAAAAATTTTGTTTGACATTTTTAATATAAAAATACTTTAATACAAAATCTATTTATTTCATCCAACTAAAAACAGAGTTGTATTGAGAGGATATACAGAAAAAATTCTTACAAAAGAGATCATGAAGATCAGTTTCTGGGTTTTAAGGTGTCAGTCTCCAGATGCTTGACTGAAACAACCAGCTGAGAAACCAAAATCATCCAAAATATTTGATTCTTTGGCTATTGCTAGGCTTCCCTGGTGGCTTAGGTGGTAAAGAATCTACGTGCAATGCATGAGACCCGTGTTCAGTCCTTGGGTCAGGAAGATCCCCTGGAGTAGGGAACGGCAACCCACTCCAGTATTCCTCCCTGGAGAATTCCATGGACATAGGAGTCTGGCAGGTTTCCATGGGGTTACAAAGAGTGGACATGACTGAGAAGCTAACATTTCAAAAACTTTGGCTGTAGCTTCCAGACGTAAGCACATGAAGACTGTGCTGCATTTATTGGAAACAGAACGATTGATACTGAAGAGTGATCCCTGCTCTAGATGACCTAAAGGTGGCAGAAATAGAGAAGGACCTTTGATTTGTGCTATTGGAACTGTTCTGTCATCATTGGGATAGGATAATACTTCAGAATTCCTTCCCCTGGTGAAAATATTTTGATGAAGAACAGAAAAAAAAAATAGAGAAAATAAAATGTCTTTTCTTCTTTTCTTTAATATCATCTCATATGACTCCAACTAAAAAAGAATTCTAGGTTTTGGGCATCCTGATTTTTTTTCTGTCTCTCTCTTAGAGGATTGCTCATAACCCTTACAAGGGCTTCCCTGGTGGCTTAGATGGTAAGGAATCTGCCTGCAATGCAGGACACCTAGGTTTGATCCCTGGGTTGGGGAGAACCCCTGAAATAGGAAATGGCCACTCACTCCAGTATTCTTGCCTGGAAAATCTCAGGGACAGAAGAGCCTTGTGGGCTACAGCCCATGGGGTTGCCAAGAGACGGACAGGACTGAGCAACTAACATTTCCATTTTCATCAACGCTTAGTATCCAGGTAGGTAAATCTTAGTTGCTGACTTAGCAAAGTTATAGGTGAATACACTTCCCTGTAAACTGAGAACAGAAATACATTGTCTGCATTTCTTCTCTGGAATGTTCTCTCACTGGATACCACTACGGAAGTCTTCCTAAAAGAATCCTACTTCTAGTCTTCTAAGATTGTCTTCAGAAATATGAATAATGTACGGAATGGACTAAGTATGATAAAGTATGGAAAACAGATTTAGTTTTTTCCAATCACTGTCTTCCAGTAGATAAGGTATTTTAATCTTTCCCCAACCCTTGAACAGTTCTAGGATAGGCTTCAAATTTGTTTGGTCATTTTAACGTTAGCTAAAGAATGATCTCATGTTGCCTGTGTCAATCTGTCTAAAAATCCTACCACACATCCAGTTTAAGGTAGCTTTGGGGAGTGTATTCTCCAGTCCTGTGGACTGTCTTTTGCTTCACCAGTGGTTGGATCAAACACACCCAGAAACACCCCTTGCTCCAACCTCTGACCACCCTCCAAACTTCTCTGCCGTTGCAGCCATCAGAATCAGCCACTCAGCTGTCCTTCATCACTGAGAACAACCAACGCCAGTTTTTGAGCTTAATTCCTTATTACCCATCATGAGCTTTCATTTTGTCAGAATTATTCCACTGCAGTGGAGGCCACCATCAACCACTTGGTCAAGATGCATTTGCGGGTCCTCTGTACCTACTTCTCACTGGACTTCTATTTTAACCTTGACAATATGGCTCTGGAGGGTGTAGGCCACTTTTTCTGTGAATTGACTGTGGAGAAACCAAGTGTCTCTTGAAATTGCAAAACCAGTGCTGTGGCCATGCCATCTTCCTTGATATGCAGAGACATCTCAGGATGACTGGGTAAAACCCAGGACACTGCGGAAGCCACCCTTGTCGTGGGGAGGGACCTGAACCAGGCATTTTTAGATCTGCATGGCCTGGGTTCTGCCTGTGCAGACTCCCACCTCCGTGACTTCCTGGAGCCACTTCCTAGATGAGGAGGCGAAACTCATCATGAAAATGGAAGAGCCCTCTGACAAATCTCCACAAGTTGGTTGGTTCCCAGGCTGGGTTAGGCAAGGATCTCTTAAGAAAGCTCATCCTCAAGCATGACTAGGAGCTTCTGGAGCTCAGGAACCTTTGAAGAGCCCCTGTGAATGTCAAGATTTCTGCCTGAAGCCTCTCGCTGCAGCTAATAGGTAGTTTTCTAACCACCCTGGAGACCTCTCTCAAGATTTAGGCCAAATGGAAACAGTAGAGCTTTTTGCAGAAAAAAATTACTAATAATAACTTCCATTTCTCCAAACTCACAGACTATCAGACAAATTTTGTAAATAGTAAATTGAATTTAATATTGTAAGTCATATATGTATAATGGTATCATACACATATATAAAGGCTCCATTATGCCTTACCTAATTGGCCAAAAATTGCTTACACAAACTCAATAGACTTTCAAAGAAAATACTATGAACAAATATCATTTATCAATAACATGATACTTTACCAAGGTGAAATTTAGCTTTAATGCATTACAGACTGGCATTTTCTCTCATATATTCCTATTATACAATACAGTAGAAAGAGCATTAATGTACCTACCTTAAATTCTGAGCTTTAGTTTTGTTGTTTAAAAAATTGAATGATTGAACTTTCTTTGAATCTTAAAAGGTCCTTAAAAGAAAACTTGTTTTTAAATAGTATTTTTTCATTATACTTTATTTTAAATAAACAGTTGTTTACCATATATCTAATTTATTTTTGTGTTCATATATTTGAAAACTTTCCCTGTATTTTACTTCAGTGGTTGAGAATTTTTTTAATTATATATTTGTGCATAGTTGATTAATAAGGTTGTATTAGTTTCAGGTGTACAGCAAAGTGACTCAGTTATACATATACATGTATCTTTTCTTTTTCAAATTATTCCCATTTGGATTATTACAGAATATTGAGCAGAGTTCCCTGGGCTCTACTGTAGTTCATTGTTGGTTATCTGTTTCAAATATAGTAGACTATACATGTCAAGGAGAAGGAAATGGCAACCCACTCCAGTAGTCTTGCCTAGAGAATCCCAGGGACAGAGGAGCCTGGTGGGCTGCCATCTATGAAGTCGCGCAGAGCTGGACACGACTAAAGTGACAGCATCAGCAGCAGCATTCATGTCAATCCCTAACTCCCAGTCATTCCCTCCTCCCCACCCTTCCCATCTGGGAACAATAGTTCATTCTCAAATTCTGTGAGTCTATTTCTGTTTTATAAATAAGTTAACTTGTACCATTTTTTTTTTTGCTTCAACATATACACAATGTCATGCAATATTATCTTACATCAGTACTGTCTTCTCTTTGACTGACATCACTTAGTGTGATAGTCTCCAGATCCATCCACGTTACTGCAAAAAGCATTATTTCATTCTTTTTAATGGCTGAGCAGTATTCCACTGTGTGTATGTAACACATAATCTTTATCCATTCATCTGTTGACAGAAATGTAGGTTGCTTTCTTGTCCTGACTACTGTAAACAGCACTACAATGAACATCGGGGATGATGCATCCTTTCAAAACATGTTTTTCTTCAGATATATGTCCAGGAATAGGATTGATGGATCATATGGTAGGTCTATCTTTTTTTTTTTTTTTTAAGAAAATCCCATACTGTTCCCCATAGTAGCTGTTCCAATTTTCATTCCCTAAAATAGTGAGAGAGGGTTTCCTTTTCTACACACCCTCACCAGCATTTATTATTTTAGACTTTTTGATGATGGACATTCTGACTGGTACGATGTAATATCTCATTGTAGTTTTGGTTTGCGTTTCTCTGAGGATTACAGTGTTAAGCATCTATTCATGTGCTTCTTGGCCATCTGAATATCTCCCTTGTAGAAATGCCTATATAGGTGCCCCGCCTATGTTTTGACTGAGTCATTTTTGTTTGTTTGTTTAGATTGAGCTACATGAGCTGTTTGTAAATTTTGGAGATTAATCCTTGTTGGTAACCTCGTTTCCAAATATTTTCTCCCGTTTTGTGGGTTGTCTTTTCATTTTGTTTATGGCTTCCTTTGCTGAGCAAACGCTTTTGAATTTGATTATGTCCCGCTTGTTTATTTTTGTGTTTATTTTCATTGCTATGGGGGATTTATGTCAGAGGGTGTTCTGCCTTTTTTTTTTTTTTTTTAATAGTAACTGCTCTTACAATTAACCCACTCCAGTGTTCTTGCCTGGAGAATCCCAGGGACAGGGGAGCCTGGTATGCTGCCATCTATGGGGTCACACTGAGTCAGACACGACTGAAACGACTTAGCAGCAGCAGCAGCAGCATCTCTTACATCTGATCTTTAATACATTTTGAATTTATTTTTCTCTATGATGTTTTAGAATGTTTTAATTTCTTTTTTTTTACATGTAGTTGTCCATTTTTACCAGCATGCTTTATTAAAGAGATTGTCTTTCTTGCATTGTACAGCCTTGCCTCCTTTGAGATAGATTAATTGACCATAGGTGTGTGAGTTTGTTTCTGGGCTTTCTATCCTATTCCATTGATCTATATTTCTGCTTTTGTGACAGCACTGTACTCTCTTGATGATAGTAGCTTTGTTGTACAGTTTATAGTCAGGGAGCCTGATTCTTCCACTCCATTTTTTTTTTTTTTCTTAAGATTGGTTAGGATATTTGAGGTCCTTTATATCTCCTTAAGATTTTTAAGAGTTTTTTTTTTATCATTATTATTTTACCAATTACTATTGGTAATTTGATAGGGATTGCATTGAATCTGTATATTGCCCATGGGTATTATGGTGTATCTTTCCATCTGTTTCTGCCATATATGATTTATTTCACCAGTGTCTTAATAAGTAAAAGAGTGCAGTTCTTTTGTCTCCTTAGGTGGGTTTATACCTAGATAGTTTATTCTTTCTGATGTGATGGTATTGGGGTTGGCCAAAGAGTTCCTTTGTCTTTTAAGTAAAAATAAAAGACACATAATTTTCACTAAGAACTTTATTGAACAACATATTCACCGTTTTGTTCCACTACCTTCTGCAGGCTGCAAGGTCGAAGGTCTTGATCCTACTAACTGCCCACTGGTGGACTTGTTTGCCTAAGAGGCTTGTGAAGGTTTCTTGGTAGAAGCCTTCTTGGTAGAAGGGTCCAGTTCCTGCCTGATCGTGGGTGGAACTGAGACTTTTCCCAATGGGGCTTATCTCTCTAGTGGTCAGAGCTGTTTTCTCTGGAAGACTTTAAGCCACCTGTCTGCTGATGGATGGGGCTGTGTTCCTGATCTGTTTGTTGTTTGGCCTGAGGTGTTCCAGCATTGGAGCCGACAGGCTTCTGGGTGGGGATAGGATTGGGGAAGGAACGACAACCTCCTGGAGGGTTCTTGCCAATGAATACTTGCTGGATCTCCCACTGCCAGTGTCTGTTCCTTCAATGAGCCACTGCTGCCTTGCCTTCTCTGCAGACCCTCCAATACTAGTGGGTAAGTTTAGCCCAGGCTCTTATGAAGTTTCCACTTTCTTAGCTGGATCCTGGTGCACACAAGCACCTTCCAAGAGTGGAGCTTCGGTTTATCTCTGTAGAATTCCTGTGATTAAGCTTTATTGGCATTTAAAGCTAGATTTCCTGGAGGTTCCTCCTCCTGCTGTCAGACCCACAGGCTGTAAATCCTGGCCTGGAGCTCAGGACTTTCACCCCTTGGGAGAACATTCATGGTATAATTATTTTCCAGTTTGTGGGTCACCAACTCAGGGAGTACAGGATTTGATTTTATTGTTATTTTGCTTCTCTTACCATCTTTTTGTGGCCTCCTCTTTGTCTCTGGGAGTAAGGTATCTCTCTTGGTAGTTAGCAGCATTATTGTTTTGTCAATGGTTGTTTAGCAGTTAATTGTGATTTTAGATTTCTTTCTTTCTTTTTTTTTGTAAGTAGAGATCTTGTCCTTCTATTCAACCTTTTTGCCAGCGAGTCCTAATTGTGAAACTCCACTTGTGGTTCTGCACAACTCTGGGCACTGTCTGCATCACCATCTGATCTCAGAGCAGAGCTCCTGTGTCTGCCACCAACTGCCATGAACAGATCTTACTTTTCATTGTCTCTCATTACTTCTTTGATTTCTTTTCCTGATTTTGAATCAATGCAACTGATGAAATGTCAAAAGAATCAAATGTTTTCCATCCAAAGGAGTTCTTGAAATTTCTTCTAATAAGTATCCCCAGTTTTCTGTCTTATTCATAGTGACATTGATAGAACATCTCCATGACTTGACTCCACCTCCTGACTCCCAAAGAGAGAATATTAGCAATCCAGTTTTATTTTCATCCAAAGATGTTCCTGACAATGAATAATGTCAACTTCATTGAAAATGATAATACACTTATTTAAACGTAGGAAGTAAAGTGACTGACAATGATCACCCTTTAATTAAAGTTTACATCTAGTGACACATTTGATGGGAATCAATACAGCAGAGCAGTCTTTCTTGATTTAATTATCCCACTTTGCTGCAATTATATAGCATTTATAACCTTGCCTGTTTATACACTGTTAAGATTATGTAGGAGAGTTTTGCCTGAAATCAAATGAGGATTTTTTTCTTTGCAATTTCCATTTTTAAGACCTTTGCATCAACACATGGCTCATAATGCCCTGATCTAGGAGTAATAGTTTTATCATATAAGAAATTCTGTGAGTAAATATTAAGAAACATACTTATAGCTACCTCTGGTAAGGCATAAGTGAATTAAATGAAACATACTATAATAACCTAGTCAGCAAACTATAATTTAAAACAAAAAGTGAACAATAAATACCTATGATCAAGATGAAACTAAATATATATATATATATTATTCTTGGTTGATAGATTTATGCCTTTCTATTTTCCATTTAATGAAATCTGAAACATGAAACTAGCTTTAAAAATATTCAAGATAAAACTAGATTTGCATAACCAGTCATGACAAATACGAAAACTATATGCATTCTTGATCATTCTTTAATTCAAACCACATAAAAATATATTGTGATTAAAACATGCAGAAGAATAATTTGTTTTTTTTTTAAGCTACTGCAAATAAAATAAAAGCCAAAATTAATCTAGTGGTTGCATATGCTAAATGAACATGTACATTAAGTCCTAATTAATAGAATGGAATAGGCAAGTTTTAAATCAAAATTCAAATGCCTTTTGTGCAGCAATATGCTAATGGGAAGCATACATCCTTATTTGGTGGCTATATTATGAGAAATTAAGTCCCACTTTTTTCTTTATAGGATTAGTAGTACCCATGATCAGACAAATTTCATTCCAAATCTCTATTTCAGCCATTTAGTTTAATTTACATTAAGACAATGTTCAAGACAATCAAATTAGGAAGTCTGTGGATCAGCTATCTCTTGATTGTCTTCTCAGTCAAGGAAATTACAGTGGCTTAAAGTAAAGATAAAAGTATCAAAACAAAATTAACCCTGGGATGTCAATCCATTGTCTTATTACAAGGTCTCTATTCAGTTCAATTCAATTCAGTTGCTCAGTCATGTCTGACTCTATGTGACCCCATGGACTGCAGCCCACCAGGCCTCCCTGTCCATCACCAAATCCCAGAGTTTACACAAACTCTTGTCCATTGAGTCGGTGATGTTATTCAACCATCTCATCCTCAGTAGTCCCCTTCTCCTTCCGCCTTCAATCTTTCACAGCATCAGGGTCTTTTCAAATGAGTCAGTTTTTTGCATCAGGTGGCCAAATTATTGGAGTTTCAGCTTCAGCATCAGTCCTTCCAATGAATATTCAGGACTGATTTCCTTTATGATGGATTGGTTGGATCTCCAAAGGACTCTCAAGAGTCTCCTGCAACACCACAGTTCAAAAGCATCAATTCTTTGACGCTCAGCTTTCTTTATAGTCCAACTCTCACATCCGTACATGACCTAGTGGTAAAACCATAACTTTGACTAGATGGAACTTTGTTGGCAATATCTCTGCTTTTTAATAAGTTGTCTAGGTTGGAGAGACTCTTGAGAGTCCCTTGGACAGCAAGGAGATCCAGCCAGTCCATTCTAAAGGAGATCAGCCCTGGAATTTCTTTGGAAGGAATGATGCTAAAGCTGAAACTCCAGTACTTTGGCCACCTCACATGAAGAATTGACTCATTGGAAAAGACTCTGATGCTGGGAGGAATTGGGGGCAGGAGGAGAAGGGGACGACAGAGGATGAAATGGCTGGATGGCATCACTGACTCGATGGACGTGAGTCTGAGTGAACTCCGGGAGTTGGTGATGGACAGGGAGGCCTGGCGTACTGCAATTTATGGGGTCGCAAAGAGTCAGACATGACTGAGAGACTGAACTGAACTGAACTAGGTTGGTGATAGGTTTTCTACCAAGGAGCAAGGGTCTTTTAATTTCACGGCTGCAATCACCATCTGCAGTGATTTTGGAGCCCCCAAAAATAAAGTCTGTCACTCTTTCCACTGTTTCCCCATCTATTGGCCATGAAGTGATGGGTCCAGATGCCATGACTTTCGTTTTCTTAATGTTAAGTTTTAAGCCAACTTTTTCACTCTCCTCTTTCACTTTCATCAAGAGGTTCTTTAGTTCTTCACTTTCTGCCATAAGTGTGGTATCATCTTCATATCTGAGGTTATTGATACTTCTCCTGGCAATCTTGATTCCAGATTGTGTTTCATCCAGCCCGGCATTTCTCATTATGCACTCTGCATATTAGTTAAATAAGCAGGGTAACAATATACAGACTTGACACACTCCTTTCCCTATTTTTAGGGTTGCTGCTTAAAAATTTCTTCCTTTTTTTTTTAGTTTTTTTTTTTTAATTTACTCAAATAATATTCTTCTGAAAAGTTTTATTTTAAATAAGTCATCTAAAGCCACATAATATTTAGCTCGGTTAATAAATTTTTAAGAAGCATTGGATTTGCATTATAATTTTCCAATTGACAGAAACTAAACATGTTGACAACATGTTTATTCTGCTAGATAAAGCACAAAGAAAAGTTTACACACATAGCTTAGGAAATAACATTTAACTTTTTTTCCTAAATATTTCCTCCATTTGGGGGCATTAGAGTTTTTTCTTTCCAATACAACTTCTTGATTTGAGAGGAATAAATATTTCACATCCATTTTTCTGAGTTCAGTGATTTTTCCACTCTTCTGGAGGCATTCCAGATTCTGCATGTCCCCAGCCCCAAACTTTCTTCAAGACAGAAGTTTGGCAGAAGAACTTCAGAATTCAGCATAGAATTTCAGCTACTCTGATTTTTTTTTTTTTTTTAGTCATCTTTATTTTCTAGTCCATCCAGAACAGAAATAGGTTGACTAGAAGATAGTAGTTCCACGCTAGAGTAAATGAGGAATGCACTAGTGCAAAACTACTTACAATTTGATAGGTTTTAACATCCCAGTTACTTGAGAATCTAGACACATATTCTTCCATTTTATCAATATAAACATGGTATTTTGTTTTCATTGTCTTGCCTCTTCTGCATTATTTCTTATAGTTTTTAGGTTATTTTACTGTGTTTGCCATTTAAAAATTTCCTGGATTGAATGATTTTAAGAGTTTTGTTGCTGTTTAGTTGCTAAGGCATGTTTGACTCTTTTGTGACCCCATGGACTATAGCTGCCAGGCTCCTCTGTCCATGAGATTTTCTAGGCAAGAAAACCAGAGTGGATTGTCATTTCCTTCTCTGGGGAATCTTCCCAACCCAGGGATTGAACCTGGGTCTCCTGGATTTACAACTGAGCCACCTGGGAAGCCCCATTTTTGAGAATTACCCACCTGCATACTTATCACTATGATTTGAAAATTTAAGTCTTACTTACATGTCAATTTTTATAATTAAAGTTACTGCAAATATATTTTTTTATAATTTCCCTAGTGCTATAAATAGATATTCCAACAGATAGATCATATTAATACAATAATTATTAGTTTACTTATATGTAATTTATCTCATTGTGAGTTATTAGAAAGTAATATTTTGGGATTTCTCAACTCTGATTGTTCAACATGCTTAGTTTTTAACTAATTTCCCATCATTTATGTTATATTTCCAATATTCTCTAACATATGAAAAATCCAATCTATGCTTTTTAAGTAACATTTCCAAGGGTTAAAATTTTTAACTTAATTTTCTGTATAAACTTTAAAATGTTTAGATGAATTCAATAATATATTTGTTTTTTTCCATTCTGCTTTCTTTCTTTCTTTCCTTATTTTCTTCTTTCTTTCATTTTTAAGAATGTTGGTTGACTGCCTGTAATATCTTACATGCTGATGTAAGCAATTGAGATACAAAGATAAAAAAATAAAAAGCTCCTGCATTCTAGGAGCCTTATTCCTAATTTTAAAAAAGGAAGGTCAATTGATGTAGATTATGGAGGGTCTTCAATGCCTGAAGCTTGATTGTCATGAAGATTACTGAGTATATCAAAACAAGAATATAGTATTTGAAATCTTTAGTCATTATTAGCCCTACTTCACCTGCAAGGACCTGAGTTTAAGAGTCTACCTCAGTCATCCTGATGCTATTTCCCTGTACTCATGCCACCCTGAGTGCCAGTTCCCAACACTGAGTTAAATCCCCTGAGCAAAACCAGCCTTAACCAGAGAATGAGCACATGTGAGTTTCTGCTTTGGGCTTCCCCTGTGGCTTAGCTAGTAAAGAATCTGCCTGCAGTGCGGGAGACCAAGGTTCGGTCCCTAGGTTGGGAAGATCCCCTGGAGAAGGGAAAGGCTACCCACTCTAGTATTCTGGCCTGAAGGACTCCATGGACTATATACAGTGCATGAGGTCACAAATAGTCAACACGACTGAGTGACTTTCACTTCACTTCACTTTGACTTTAGACCAGTGAAGTGGAACCTCTTGGAAAGTATGTCCCAGCTGTGGTTGACTGTACAATAGGTTTGCCCTGCTAAAGGACAATTTTGCTTTATCAGAGCATTCAGCAAGAGATTGTAGTGATAATTACCTAAAAGAAGAGCAATGAACTCCACTGGAAAGACATTCCTGAGCTCATGGTGTGCAAGATTAGGAATAATGCTGAGATGGATATAGCTAGAGTCAATGCCTTGCTCTCCTGAAAAGTTATCTCTGCCAAGTACTTGAAGTCTCCCTACAACTCTAACAGGTGGGGCACCCTGAACGGTGTGTTGAGTCAGCCCAGCGAGGGTTACAACATTAGCTTCCTTGTTCAGTAATGACATCTGTTCAGATGAAGAATTTCCCTCTCACTTCAAAAACCTCAGCTCTCCATAAATAAATACATAAGCAATTAGGGAAAAAAAAACAAAAACAAAAACAAAACAAAACATAGAACAAGGCATGCAAAAGTCTGAGACACTTAATCCACTCAACCCTTGAGATGGTATTATTATACCTATTTAATATTCAAGCAAATTGATTCTCAGAGATATGGAAGCTAAGAATAACTAGCCTCAGGTAAGCAGCTACTGAGAGACTAGAAAGTGAAAATGGCTTTCAGAGACTCAAGAGTTTGCTCAAAACTGTTATGTTAAAGTGCTCTCCCACTTAGCCCAATTCACCAGCTCCATAATCATAGAAAGAGAAAGACTGGTAAAAGGGACAAGACAAGTACTAGTGAAGAGTATCGCTAAAGGTCTAAGTGTCAGACAGCACATCTGTGGTTGTCTTTTGTACAAGTGTCCTGGGAATTTTCAATATGAATCTGCTAAAAAGAGGGACCAAGGAATTTTAAAGTAAGTCAAGACGCTCAGAAGTACATGCTTGTCTGTGCTCACTGCCTTCCAAAGCATTTCATTTTACTGTCCTATCTCCATAAATGTTTAATGAGGTCTAGTACTGTATCAGATGCATTGTATAAAAGATAAATATAATGATATGAAGTACAGTCTTTACAGTTTGAGGTGAACAATCTAAATATTTCTAAGGAATTTGCTAAGTTGTGTCTGACTCTTTTGAGAGTCCCTTCACTGTAGCCAGTCAGGCTCCTCTGTTCATGGTATTCACGAGGCAGGAATACTGGAGTGGGTTGACATGCCCACCTTCAGGGGATTTTCCCAACCCAGGAATTGAAACCAGAGGATTTTCCCAACCCAGGAATTTTTAAAAAATATAAACTTATTTATTTCAATTGGAGGCTAATTACTTTAAAATATTTTATTGGTTTTGCCATACATCAACATGAATCCACCACGGGTGTACATGCGTTCCCCATCCTGAACCTCCCTCCCAACATCCCTCTCTGTACCATCCCTCTGAGTCGTCCCAATGCACCAGCCCTGAGTGTCCTGTATCATGCATTGAACTTGGACTGGTGATTCATTTCACATATGATATTACACATGTTTCAATGCCATTCTCCCAAATCATCCCACCCTCTCCCTCTCCCGCAGAGTCCAAAAGACCATTCTATACATCTGTGTCTCTTTTGCTGTCTCGCATACAGGGTTATCATTACCATCCTTCTAAATTCTATATATATGCATTAGTATACTGTATTGGTGTTTTTCTTTCCGGCTTACTTCACTCTGTATAATCGGCTCCAATTTCATCCACCTCAATAGAACGGATTCAAATGTATTCTTTTTAATGGCTGAATAATACTCCATTGTGTATATGTACCACTGCTTTCTCATCCATTCGTCTGCTGATGGACATCTAGGTTGCTTCCATGTCCTGGCTATTATAAACAGTGTTGCAATGAACATTGCGGTACACATGTCTCTTTCATTTCTGGTTTCCTCACTGTGTATGCCCAGCAGCTTTTTATATCTCCTGCAATGACAGGCAGATTCTTTACCACTAGCATCACCTGTGAAGCCCTGTGTTTGGGTTGAGTTAGGTAACTTGTATTTTCAGTTGAGTCATCTAAATCGGGAGAAACTTCATCTGGAACTGAAGTATATTAAAATCACCTGGACTTTGAGCCTCATATTATGATTAGATGAGACTTTGGGGGTTAATTTCCTGCAAAGGGAAATAATTATATTTTCATTTGGAAGAGAAATGAATATTTAAGACTAAGAAAGCAGACTGTCACATCAGGTTTTTTTCTCCAGTCATCTTCTCCTTCCCCCATAAGACTTATTTCCTATCTTTCCCATGCCTTATTGTTGAGCTTGGCTCTCTGTGCCTTTTCTTTTCCCCCTTGGTAGATTATACATGTGTTTTAAGTATTGAATGTGTCTCTGTAGATTGATCCAACTTTTTGTGTCTTCAGGCATCAAAAGAGATTTGCTTCTTTTACCTGAAATTCAGAATATGAAGACATAAGAAGTGGAACCAAATAAAGTCATTGCCAATTTACAAAGTACAGAATGAAAGATAAGTGTGACTATAACCATAAAGTCTGTTATTACAAAAATAGCTTTCTTATAGACCATATTAGTTATAGTTCTCATCCAGATTTATAATTACTTTATCCTTATGTATTTCTTATTTTAACTATGATGCCCACTAACCCACCTATTTCAACAAAGACATGGACTACTATTTCTACTATGATCCTAAAGCCTAGAATAACTATACAATAGATATGCAAAAGTATTGTTAAAGTAACCATGATTGAAAGAATCTTCTATCTAACAAGGTTGTTTCTCATATACAAATACATATGATGAAAATATGCATAACTCAAAGGAAGTTCACAGTATATTAAAACAACCCATGAAAGCTAATCTTGCATTTTATTTCAATTTAGAAGTGTTTAAACCTTATTTTCATATGTGGGGTTCAAGGTATTTAATGGCAGTGGCTGTGAATCACATATCTGATATTGTTTGTATTTCCCAAACCTCATAATATTTTATCAGTTTAATTAGTCTTTTTGTTTTACTTAAGTTGACTAGTCCCTTCAATACTGGATATCTACAAATGTTTTTTATAGGATTTCATTTTTTCTGGTCATCCTGTCTAGTATTTCCACTGGTATGAAAGCAATGCATCTCACTGAAGTGATTATGAACTGACATGAAGAAATATAATATCTATTCGCTGAAGCATTTTCTTCATGGCTTCAGCTGTTTCTTCTTTATCATCCAGTGCCATTCTGAGTCTTTGGGGCTTCCAATCACTCCCTTATGGAATTCTAAATACTTCTTTCACTAGGATTTTAGCCCCTGTAGAGAAACAATCTGGTAGAATATGGGCTAGTTATGCTTTCCTATGATATAAGGCCACCGTTTATGGACCACATCATGCCCACACAGCAGATTAACTTTTATGTTTTATATATTTCCTAGGGGTGGAAATACAATTTTTTTCTCTGGTAAGATTCGGTTAAATGCTTTCACATTTTCAAGTTAAACTGGTCTTATTCTTATATGAGCATATAATATTAGGTATGCATTGTGAATAGTAAAATATACCACCATCCCTAAAATTGGTATGTTTTTAGAGTTTCTAGCTTTGCACACATTTGTTCCTGTGGTCCCAACACATCTATTAGATAGCTCAGTCATGTCCAACTCTTTGCAACCTCATGGACAGTAGCCTTCCAAGCTCCTTGATTCATGGAATTTCCCAGGCAAGAATACTGGAGTAGATTGCCATTTCCTTTTCCAGGGATCTTTCTGATACAGAGATTAAACCTTCATCTCCTGTGTCTCCTGTGTTGGCGGATAGATTACCATGGAGCCACGAGGTAAGCCAATTAGACAGATATAAGTAGCACCATTTCAGAAATAAGAAAATCAAGAATTACTGAATTGGTCAGGATTTTGAAACCATGCAAGATAGATAGATAAATAGATAGATACAATGAATATATACAACCTATTACCTAACTTCTGCTGCTGCTAAGTCTCTTCAGTCCTGTCCAACTCTGTAGAAAATTACATATGAAAGGCAACGATATTTTTATCTGTACTTTGTGGCACTATTCACATTCTTTACTATAGAAAAATATTCATGGGAATCATTACAATCATCTTTTCTTAACAATAGGACAATAAAAGTTTCATTTTAACTAAATACAAATATTTTGAACATTTTCTATAGTAATTTATCTGAGGCAGACTATTTCTACTCAGTTAAAAAAGCTATCATATGTTTCTCTCTTAGCGAAATTTATTCATTTCTGTTCAGCTGACCATATTTTTTTTTCTTTTGGTCAATGAAATATGTATGGTGGTAAGAAGCATCATGAACCACCTTGTGGATCACTGATTCTGTTCTCTTACAGATCAATCGCTGTGATCATGGAAGCCTGAATTTACACTGAAGATCCTATCCGTATTGAATTTACAGTAGGGTCCCATCAGCCTCAACACTTGCTGATTTCAGTAAGCTGAACCATTTTAAGCTTGGTCTTATATGACACAGTGATAGGACATAAAATACTGAAAACTAACTGAAATTTTTATTTATCTAGATTAAATCTAATTAAATGTGTTGCTATAGGGTCTGGTAGTGCCTGCATTATGAGAGTCAAAATTGAGGAAAGGGTTATTAATCTCAAGAATGGTAAAAATGGATTTAAAATATATTGATTTATAAAATAAACAAGTCATATCCTAAGGCCAATTCCTCATACACACTAAATGCATTTTCATAAATGTTTTCTGATTTGTTATTTAAAAATTTATAGTCTACATACAAATTTTGGTCCAGTAAAATGGGAGATATCTCTTTGTAAAATTTACTAAATTGAACTTTGCCAAAACAATACTTTAAATTTTCCAAAACACACAAACTCATTTGAAATAAAATATATCCAAAAATATAAAATGTTTAAATGAGATTCTCAACATCTGTCCTTAGATGGAAATGTTATAAACTTTATATATATATATATATATTAGTTTTCAATAGCTATTATTAATTTGTTTTAGATTTAAAATAGATTCAGTTCAGTTCAGTCACTCAGTTGTGTCCAACTCTTTGCTACCCCAAGAATTGCAGCATGCCAGGCATCCGTGTCCATCAACAATTCCCAGAGTTTACTCAAATTCATGTCCATCGAGTCGGTGATGCCATCCAGCCATCTCATCCTCTGTCATCCCCTTTTCCTCCTGCCCCCAATCAGTCCCAGCATCAGGGTCTTTTTCAATGAGTCAACTCTTTGCATGAGGTGGCCAAAGTACTGGAATTTCAGCTTCATCATCAGCCCTTCCAATGAACTCCCAGGACTGATCTCCTCTAGGATGGACTGGTTGGATCTCCTTGCAGTCCAAGGGACTCTCAAGAGTCTTCTCCAACATCACAGTTCAAAAGCATCAATTCTTCAGCGCTCAGCTTTCTTCACAGTCCAACTCTCACATCCATACATGACCACAGGAAAAACCATAGCCTTGACTAAATGGACCTTGTTGGCAAAGTAATGTCTCTGCTTTTCAATATTCTGTCTAGTTTGGTCATAACTTTCCTTCCAAGGAGTAAGCATCTTTTAATTTCATGGCTGCAGTCACCATTGGCAGTTATTTTGGAGTCTAAAAGAATAAAGTTTGACACGGTTTCCACTGTTTCCCCATCTATTTCCCATGAAGTGATGGGACCGGATGCCATAATCTTTGTTTTCTGAATGTTGAGATTTAAGCCAACCTTTTCACTCTCCTCTTTTACTTTCATCAAGAGGCTTTTTAGTACCTCTTCACTTTCTGCTATAAGGGTGGTGTCATCTGCATATCTGAGATTATTGATATTTCTCCCGGCAATCTTGATTCCAGCTTGTGCTTCTTCCAGTCCAGTGTTTCTCATGATGTACTCTGCATATAAGTTAAATAAGCAGGGTGATAATATACAGCCTTGACGTACTCCTTTTCCTATTTAGAACCAGTCTGTTGTTTCATGTCCAGTTCTTACTGTTGCCTTCTGACCTGCATATAGGTTTCTCAAGAGGCAGGTCTGGTGGTCTGGTATTCCTATCTCTTGAAGAATTTTCCACAGTTCATTGTGATCCACACAGTCAAAGGCTTTGGCATAGTCAATAAAGCAGAATTAGATGTTTTTCTGGAACTCTCTTGCTTTTTCCATGATCCAGCAATGTTGGTAATTTGATCTTTGGTTCCTCTGCCTTTTCTAAAACAGCTTGAACATCTGGAAGTTCATGGTTCATGTACTGCTGAAGCCTGGCTTGGAGAATTTTGAGCATTACTTTACTAGTGTGTGAGATGAGTGCAATTGTGCGGTAGTTTGAGCATTCTTTGGCATTGCGTTTCTCTTAGATTAGAATGAAAACTGACATTTTCCAGTCCTGTGGCCACTGCTGAGTTTTCCAAGTTTTCTGGCATATTGAATGCAGCACTTTCACAGCATCATCTTTCAGGATTTGAAATAGCTCAACTGGAATTCTGTCACCTCCACTAGCTTTGCTCATAGTGATGCTTTCTAAGGCCCACTTGACTTCACATTCCAGGATGGCTGGTGCTAGGTGAGTGATCACACCATCATTATTATCTGCATCATGAAGCTCTTTTTTGTACAGTTCTTCTGTGTATTCTTGCCATCTCTTCTTAATATCTTATGCTTCTGTTGGCTCCATATTAGTACCATTCAAAAAATTTTTTAAAAATGTTTCTCTAAAATCACTAATGTGCTCTATAAAATGTATATAACTTTTGTTTGTGAAATATATCAACATGTCAATCATTTTTACCAGTTTTATCTTTGTAAATTTTCCCAAATGAGTTTAGTCAATTGAAGAATAATGAGTTATGATTTTATAGGCAAATCAAATTTGACAAGGCCTGTGTTGCTTAATAGTCCTCAATAAAAATAGTTGCAACAAAAGACACTAGAAGTTATATTACCTGCAGTGCCTCTGATCATTAACGTGTGGATGGTAGCAATAAATCAATATGATAAATGTGGGGTATTTGAAAGGAGGGTAGAGAATTCCAAAAATATAAACACTATTATTTAAAAAATGCTTTGATATGAACATAGGCGAGTTAACTGTTAATGAGATTTTTGTGAATAAGAGATTAATTTACCTTAAATAGACACACCCCTCCTAGTAAAAATGTAAATTTATAGAAATAAAAAGTCAACACCATAGGCAAGTACTTCTGAAGTACATTTAAATTACATAAATATTGAACACAGCAGTGTTAGCTCCAGAAGGATTTGGAGCCATTTCATTAGCATTTAGGAAATAAGAAATGCTTTCTGCTTATTTTGTTGACCTGTATTTCTCTCAGAAAACAATGTCTCAGATAAAAAACATGGTGAACCGTTTTGTTTGTTTTTTTTCTTCTTTCAGTTCAGTTCAGTTCAATTCAGTCGCTCAGTCATGTCCGACTCTTTGTGACCCCACGAATCGCAGCACACCAGACCTCCCTGTCCATCACCAACTCCTGAAGTTCACTCACACTCACGTCCATCGAGTCAGTGATGCCATCCAGCCATCTCATCCTCTGTCGTCCCCTTCTCCTCCTGTTCCCAATCCCTCCTAGCATCAGAGTCTTTTCCAATGAGTCAACTCTTCGCATGAGGTGGCCAAAGTACTGGAGTTTCAGCTTTAGCATCATTTCTTCCAAAAAGAAATCCCAGGGCTGATCTCCTTCAGAATGGACTGGTTGGATCTCCTTGCAGTCCAAGGGACTCTCAAGAGTCTTCTCCAACACCACAGTTCAAAAGCATCAATTCTTCGGCTCTCTGCCTTCTTCATAGTCCAACTCTCACATCCATACATGACTACTGGAAAAATCATAGCCTTGACTAGACGGACCTTAGTCGGCAAAGTAATATCTCTGCTTTTGAAGAGACTGTCTAATTCAAGCCATATTACTGAATTCTGACACAAGATTCTGCTTTTCTCCCTTTTCACCAAAGAATTTCAAAGACTTTCCCAGACATATTTTATAGACTTACACAAGTATTTTCAGAAGATTCATGAAAAGCCATGAAGTCTATCCAGTGCATTATTAGAGAAATCCTGGATGTATTGGTTTTAACTCATTTTCAGTCCTTTCAGGCAATAGTTAATTGTTGGTCTGAAGTTTACAACCAGGCCAAAGATGCTTGGAATAACTCTGGATTTTCACTCTTGCAGTGCTAACATACAGAATATACAAGCTGAAAAAATGAAATAATATTGATCGGTTTTTGCATAGTTTTCAGAATTGTTTACCTGGACTCTTCTGGTTGAGGAATTACAACTTCACTGGCAAAAATATTCTTAGCATGTATGCCAGAGGGAGATTGTGAAAAGCATGGTGTATAAAGAAGTCTTGCAGAAGGAAATGGAAATCAACTCCACTATTCTTGCCTAGGAAATCCCATGAACAGAGGACCCTGGTAGGCTACCGTCTGTGGGGTCACAAGAGTCAGACATGACTTAACAACTAAATCACCAGCATCACCATAAAGTCTAGAAAAAAGACATGATTTCCCTGAACCAAAGAGGTCTCACCTTCTTCAAATCTGTCTCTTTTTGACGGAGAGGTGACCAGCAGAGTGAAGTCACTAGGAAATTGTGGTTGACATGTTGTGGGATTTCCCAGTACAAATCTTTTTTCTGCCCCCTCTGAGTTGCTTTGTTTCTTTATAGTGTCTCAGTTCAGTTAGTTCAGTCACTCAGTTGTGTCCTACCCTTTGTGACTCCGTGAGCCACAGCACATCAGGCCTCCCTGTCCATCACCAACTCCTAAAGTCTACCCAAACCCATGTCCATTGAGTCAGTGATGCCATCCAACCATCTCATCCTCTGTCGTCCCCTTCTCCTCCTGCCCTCAATCTTTCCCAGCATCAGGGTCTTTTCAAATGAGTCAGCTGTTTGCATCAGGTGGCCAAAGTATAAATGTAACTATAGTGGTATAAGAGATTATCAATGAAACTTTTGGTCAATTCTAACTCTACATCCACTGATGTAGATTTTATGGGCCTGTATGAACTTTTAAATACCAGAGAGCTTGCTCTCTCAAATATGTTTCCCTAGAGAGGTCTTACAATTTTTAATATTTTTAAGTCCATGCTTACAGTTTTATGGATGTTTTCTTATATTTCCAAGGTGAGTTAAATTACACAGTAGTACTGCATAGGATGCATCTATTATTTTCCAGATCCATGTTCCATGATAATGAAATTGTTCAGCCCAGAAATCTTGCTGAGATACTGAAAAGTGGCAGGGTTGGTTAAAGCCTGGATAAATCTGGTTCCCTTATCCTGAAATCTGGCCTACAATTTACAGGGGTTAAGTCCTGGAGAAAGCTTGCTCAGAGATCAATGCAAAGAAATAGAGGAAAACAATAGAATGGGAAAGACTAGAGATCTCTTCTAGAAAATTAGAGATACTAAGGGAATATTTCATGCAAAGATGGGCACAATAAAGGACATAAATGGTATGGGCAGACCTAACAGAAAGAGAAGATATTAAGAAGAGGTGGCAAGAATACACAGAAGATCTGCAGAAAAAAAGATCTTCATGACCCAAATAATCATGATGGTATGATCACTCAACTAAAGCCAGACATCCTGAAATGCAAATACAAGTGGGTCTTAGGAAGCATCACTATTAACAAAGCGAGTGGAGGTGATGGAATTGTAGTTGAGCTATTTCAAATCCTAAAAGATGATGCTGTGAAAGTGCTGCACTCAATATGCCAGCAAATTTGGAAAACTCAGCAGTGGCCACAGGACTGGAAAAGGTCAGTTTTTATTCTAATCCAAACTACTGCACAATTGCACTCATCTCACATGCTAGTAAAGTAATGCTCAAAATCTCCAAGCTAGGCTTCAACAGTACATGAACCATGAACTTCCAGATGTTCAAGCTGGATTTAGAAAAGGCAGAGGAACCAGAGATCAAATTCCCAACGTCCATTGGATAATCAAAAAAAAACAAGAGAGTTCCAGAAAAACATCTAATTCTGCTTTATTGACTATGCCAAAGCCTTTGACTGTGTGGATCACAACAAACTTTGGTGAATTCTTCAAGAGGTGGGAATACCAGACCACCGCAGGTCAGGAATCAACAGTTAGAACTGAACATGGAACAACAGACTGGTTCTAAATTGGGAAAGGAGTACATCAATGCTGCATATTGTCACCTTGTTTATTTAACTTATATCCAAAGTACATCATGAGAAATGGTGGGCTGTATAAAGCACAAGCTGGATTAAAGATTGCTGGGAGAAATATCAATAACCTCAGATATGCAAATGACACCACCTTTATGGCAGAAAGTGAGGAAAAAATAAAGAGCCTCTTGATGAAAGTGAAAGAGGAGAATGAAAAAGTTGGCTTAAAACTCAACATTCAGAAAAGTAAGATCACGGCATCTGGTCCCATCATTTCATTGCAAATAGATGGAGAAAAAGTGGAAACAGTGGCAGGCTTTATTTTTGGGGGCTCCAAAATCACTGCAGATGGTGACTGAAACCATGAAATTAAAAGAAGCTGGCTTCTTGGAAGGAAAGTTATGACCAAGCTAGACAGCATATTAAAAAGCAGAGATATTACTTTGCCAACAAAGACCCATCTAGTCAAGGCTGTGGTTTTTCCAGTAGTCATGTATGGATGTAAGAGTTGGACTGTAAAGACAACTGAGTGCCAGAGAATTAATTCTTTTCAACTGTGGTGTTGGAGAAGACCCTTGAGCATCCCTTGGATTGCACGGAGATTCAGCCAGTCCATCCTAAACAAAATCAGCCCTGAATATTCATTGGAAGGACTGATGCTAAAGCTGAAATTCCAATACTTTGGCCACCTGATGCAAAGAGCTGACTCATTGGAAAATACCCTGTTGCTGGGAAAGATTGAAGGCAAGAGGAGAGGGGGACGCTAGAGGAAGAGATGGATGGATGGCATCACCAACTCAGTGGACATTAGTTTGAGCAAACTCCAGAAGCTGGTGATGGACAGGGAATTCTGGCATGCTGCAGTCCATGGGGTCACAAAGTGTCGTAGATGACTGACTGACTGAACTGAACTACCTGTTCTGACAGTGAGATAGGGAATGAAATGGTCTTTGTTCTTTAGAAAATAAAGCTGTCATTACAGGTTTGTGCAAAATATACTTTGAAGAATCATAGCTCATGAATATCTAGGGAGAGGGGGCACTAAGTAAAGAGAGGATTGCTAAGGGGTAGTGAAGGGAGAAATTGTAATTCCAGTGGAAAGATATCAAGAATCTCTTGAGAAAGAAGAGGAGAGATAAAGAGAGAAGAAGAACAAATGTTCAACTATTTCCTAAAATACTTTTTATTTTCCTTATGATTTTCCACATCTTTTACTCAACACAGCCTGAATCTATCTCCGTTTCTTGCAACTGAGGGAAGAAAAGGTCTTACCAGAAGAAAAAGCATCATTTTATGAAATATTTTTTGTATGGTTTTGGATTTTTAGAGTCCCAAGCAGAGAAGCTCAAGTGAATAAAAATGGTATTGAAGGGAAATATTTATAATAGGACAATCCTTACTAAAAGGATGCATGCCACTATTATCGGCAGAGTGCTAATAGGAATTGACATTTTTGGCTTAGTAAAGAGACTTGTTTCTAAAATTCCTTTGCTTCTTGTTGTATCCTTAGTTTCTTTCAATATATGAAAATTGCGAAAGTGAGTATGCTTAGCTGTAGTTATTTCTTTATGTTTAATATCATGATCATTTGGCTATTTCTATCCTGATAAATATATGGTATGATTATCACAGACAGGATGCAATGAAATGATCTAATTTATTTTGATATATCAGAACTAGTACAGACTTATCAAATATATGATACTTCAATATTGATGTAATAAATAAATCATTTGTTCTACTTGTAAATTTGCTGACACATTTTAATATATTCTCCTTTCTATAGTATTTATTTCAAAATATAGCACGTGCTACACAAATGGAAAAATACTGATTATCCATTGAAACATAAATGTGAAAAAATGAAATGGGAAAGGAAACACATACCCAGTACATTATTTTTTTCTCACCCATTAGAAAACTTTGGCATTCGTACTTATATTTCACTCTCCATAGGAGAATACATACTGTATTTCATGTCTTTCTCCTCATTGTTCAACAAACAATAGAGTTTATGTCAATCACTTCTTAATTGGAGATTTTTTGAACATGTTTGAGGAATATATGGAGAAGGCACTGGCCTTCTCCACTCCAGTACTCTTGCCTGGAAAATCCTATGGATGGAGGAACCTGGTAGGCTGCAGTCCATGGGGTCGCTGAGGGTCAGATACGACTGAGTGACTTCACATTCACTTTTCACTTTCATGCATTGGAGAAGGAAATGGCAACCCACTCCAACGTTCTTACCTGGAGAATCCCGGGGACGGGGGAGCCTGGTGGGCTGCCGTCTATGGGGTCGCACAGAATCGGACATGGCTGAAGCGACTTAGCAACTATAGCAGCAGCAGAAGCATGAAGAATATATTCATAAATAAAAAAATATCCTCTAGGTTAACTACTCTATATGCTTATTTCAAGATGTAATGTAGAAAAAAAAAAACAACAAAAAATTTTTTAGTGTAATCAATGTCAATAGATACCAAGGGAATATTTCATGCAAAGATGGGTTTGATAAAGGACAGCAATGGTCTGGACCTAACAGAAGCAGAAGATATTAAGAAGAGGTGACAAGAATACATGGAAGAACTGTACAAAAAAGATCCTCATGACCCAGATAATTATGATGATGTGATCACTAATCTAGAGCCAGACATCCTGGAATGTGAAGTCAAGTGGGCCTTAGAAAGCATCACTCTGAACAAAGCTAGTGGAAGTGATGGAATTCCAGTTGAGCTGTTTCCAATCCTGAAAGATGATGCTGTGAATGTGGTGCACTTAATATGCCAGCAAATTTGGAAACCGCAGAAGTGGCCACAGGACTGGAAAAGGTCAGTTTTCATTCCAATTCCAAAGAAAGGCAATGCAAAATAATGCTCAAACTACTGCACAATTGCACTCCTCTCACATGCTAGTAAAGTAGTGCTCAAAATTCTCCAAGCCAGGCTTCAGCAATATGTGAACCGTGAACTCCCTGATGTTCAAGCTGGTTTTAGAAAAGGCAGACGAACCAGAGATCAAATTGCCAACAACTGCTGGATCATGGAAAAAGCAAGACAGTTCCAGAAAAAACATCTATTTCTGCTTTATTGACTATGCCAAAGCCTTTGACTGTGTGGATCACAATAAACTGTGAAAAATCCCGAAAGAGATGGGAATACCAGACCACCTAACCTGCCTCCTGAGAAATCTGTATGCAGGTCAGGAAGCAACAGTTAGAACTGGACATGGGAGAACAGACTGGTTCCAAATAGGAAAAGGTGTACATCAAGGCTGTATATTGTCACTCTGCTTATTTAACTTCTATGCAGAGTACATCATGAGAAACTCTGGGCTGGAAGAAACACAAGGTGGACTCAAGATTTCCAGAAGAATTATCAATCACCTCAGCTATGCAGATGACACCACCCTTATGGCAGAAAGTGAAGAGGAGCTAAAAAGCCTCTTGATGAAAGTGAAAGAGGAGAGCAAAAAAGTTGGCTAAAATCTCAACATTCAGAAAATGAAGATCATGGCATCCAGTCCCATCACTTCATGGGAAATATGGGGAAACAGTGGAAACAGTGTCAGTCTTTATTTTTTTGGGCTCCAAAATCACTGCAGATGGTGACTGCAGCCATGAAATTAAAAGACGCTTACTCCTTGGAAGAAAAGTTATGACCCACCTAGATAATATATTCAAAAGCAGCGACATTACTTTGCTGACTAAGGTCCATCTAGTCAAGGCTATGGTTTTTCCTGTGGTCATGTGTGGATGTGAGAGTTGGACTGTGAAGAAGGCTGAGTGTCAAAGAATTGATGCTTTTGAACAGTGGTGTTGGAGAAGACTCTTGAGAGTCCCTTGGACTGCAAGGAGATCCAACCAGTCCATTCTGAAGATCAACCCTGGAATTTCTTTGGAAGGAATGATGCTAAAGCTGAAACTCCAGTACTTTGGCCACCTCATGCAAAGAGTTGACTCACTGGAAAAGACTCTGATGCTGGGAGAGATTGGGAGCAGGAGGAGAAGGGGACGACAGAGGATGAGATGGCTGGATGGCATCACTGACTCGATGGACGTGATTCTGATTGAACTCCGGGAGCTGGTGATGAACAGGGAGGCCTGGTGTGCTGCGGTTCATGGGTCACAAAGAGCCAGGCACGACTGAGCAATTGAACTGAACTGAATATCAATAGGTTTAATTTTTTCCCAACTACAAAATTTGATGAAAATCATGAAAAATGAGATCATTTTAACTGATGTCGTAGAAAAAATATGGCTTGCAGAGGAGAAGCGATTGTGTTGATTATTACACATCAGCAATTTTATTTTAGATAAGCATTTAGTTTAAAAAGTGTTGATCATTCAAGATATTATAATATAAATGCAACTCTAATTAGCAATAATCTATTTCATTTTTATGCTGATTATATTAGACGAATTCTGTTTTATTTTTTTCTATTCCACTATTCTATCATTATTTCTAAGCTTAATAAACTTGGTAGTATTCTGTCTCAAAATCCAAAAAAAGGTATAAGAAAAAAAAAACAAAAATGATACAGGTAATAAAATTGTTGACGCTCAGGACCAATATAAAAAGATTCAAAATAAGATAAAATCATCTTAAAGTTAGAATGGAAGGTCATTAGGTACATAAGACTCTTGAGAGTCTCTTAGACAGCAAGGAGATCAAATCAAGCAATTCTAAAGAAAATCAACCCTGAATATTCATTGGAAAGACTGGTGAGGAAACTGAAGCTCCAATACGTTGGCCACTGATATGAAGAGCCAGCTCATTGGAAAAGACCCTGATGCTTGGGAAGATTGAGGGCAGAGATGAAGCGGAAAACAGAGAATGAGACAGTGGATGGCATCATCGACTCAGGAAATGGACATGAGTTTGGGTAAACTTAGGGAGATAGTAAAGGACAGAGCCCTGGCGTACTGCAGTCTGTGGGGTCACAAAGAGTCAGGCACAACTAAGGAACTGAACAACAACAATGGTACATAAAGAATGCCTGGTAATTATTTATGCTTATGGAGATTTGCCATAAGGGTGGTGTCATCTGCATATCTGAGGTTATCAATATTTCTCCCAGCAACCTTGATTCCAGCTTGTGCTTCTTCCAAATCAGCATTTCTCATGATGTACTCTGCAGATAAGTTAAATAAGCAGGGTGACAATATACAGCCTTGACGTACTCCTTTTCCTATTTGGAATCAGTCTGTTGTTCCATGTCCATTTCTAACTGTTGCCTCCTGACCTGCATATGCAGGTCAGGTGGTCTGGTATTCCCATCTCTTTCAGAATTTTCCACAGTTGATTGTGATCCACACAGTTAAAGGCTTTGGCATAGTCAATAAAGCAGAAATAGATGTTTTTCTGGAATTCTTTTGCCAGCGGATATTGGCATTTGATCTCTGGTTCCTCTGCCTTTTCTAAAACCAGCTTAAACATCTGGAATTTCACAGTTCACGTATTGCCGAAACCTGGCTTGGAGAATTTTGAGCATTACTTTACTAGCGTGTGAGATGAGCGCATTTGTGAGGTAGTTTGAGCTTTCTTTGGCATTGCTCAAACTAAACTAAAAAGCCTCTTGATGAAAGTGAAAGAGGAGAGTGAAAAAGTTAGCTTAAAGCTCAACATTCAGAAAACGAAAATCATGGCATCCGGTCCCATCACTCAGTGGGAAATAGATGGGGAAACAGTAGAAACAGTGTCAGACCTTACTTTGGGGGGCTCCAAAATCACTGGAGATGGTGACTGCAGCCATGAAATTAAAAGACGCTTGCTCCTTGGAAGAAAAGTTATGACCAACCTAGATAGAATGTTGAAAAGCAGAGACACTTCTTTGCCAACACAGGTCAGTCTAGTCAAGGCTATGTTTTTTCCTGTGGTCATGTATGGATGCGAGAGTTGGACTGTGAAGAAAGCTGAACGCTGAAGAATTGATGCTTTTGTACTGTGGTATTGGAGAAGACTCTTGAGAGTCCCTTGGACTGCAAGGATATCCAACCAGTCCATTCTAAAGGAGATCAGCCCTGGGATTTCTTTGGAAGGAATGATGCTGAAGCTGAAACTCCAGTACTTTGGCCACCTCATGCGAAGAGCTGACTCATTGGAAAAGAATCTGATGCTAGGAGGGATTGGGGGCAGGAGGAGAAGGGGGCGACAGAAGATGAGAGGACTGGATGGCATCACTGACTTGATGGATGTGAGTTTGAGTGAACTCTGGGATTTGGTAATGGACAGGGAGGTCTGGTGTGCTGCGATTCATGGGGTCCCAAAGCGTCAGACATGACTGAGCGACTGAACTGAGCTGATGGAAATTTGACTACCCAGGTCCTTTTAAAGCATGTACTTCCAAATAATTTGAGAGTGAATCTAGTGGTTTTGTATTCTTAATACTTATTTTCCTGCGTTTCTTTTATTTTCTCCCCAAGAATGAAGTCAGTACTTAATTGTTGTTGTCATTGCTCAGTCACTCAGTTGTGTCCAACTATTTGTGACCCCATGGAATGCAGCATTCCAGGCTTCCCTGTCCTTCACTATCTCCCTGAGTTTGCTCAAACTCATGTCCATTGAATTGGTGATACTTTCCAAACATCTTATCTTCTGTCATTCCCTTCTCCTCTTGCCTTCAATTTTTCCAAGCATTAGGGTTTTTTCCAATGAGTTGGCTCTTCACACCAGTTGCTTAGAGCTTCAGTTTCAGCATCAGTCCTTCCAATGAATATTCAAGGTTGATTTCCTTCAGGATTGACTGGTTTGAACTCATTGCTGTCAAAGAGACTCTCAAAAGTCTTCTCCAGCACCACAGTTTGAAAACATCAATTCTTTAGCATTCAGCCTTCTTTATTGTTCAACTCTCACATCTATACATGACTATTGGAAAATCAATAGCTTTGACTAGATAATGTTTGCTGGAAAAGTGATATATCTGATTTTTAATACTCTATTTACCTTTTCTTCCAAGGGGCAAACTTCTTTTAATTCCGTGGCTGCAGTTACTGGCCACAGTAATTTTGGAGCTCGAGATAACAGTCTTTCACCATTTCCATTGTTTCCCAATCTATTTCCCAAGAAGTGATGGGACCACATGCTACGATCTTAGTTTTTTGAATGCTGAATATTAAGCCATCGTTTCCACTCCCCTCTTTCACCTTCATCAAAAGGCTCTTCTTAAAAAAATTTTAATTCATTTATTTTAATTGGAGGCTAATTACTTTACAATATTGTATTGGTTTTGCCATACATCAACATGAATCTGTCATGAGTGTACACTCTTGGCTCTTTAGTTCCTCTTTGCTTTCTGCCATTATGGTGTTATCTGCATATCTGAGGTAATTGATATTCCCCCTAACAATCTTGATTCTAGCTTGTGCTCCACTCAACCTGGCATTTCACATAAAGTACTCTGCATATAAGTTAAGTAAGCAAGGTGACAATATACAGCTTTGAGGTTCTCCTTTCCCAATTTGGAACCAGTCCATTGTATCATGTCCAGTTCTAACTGTTTCTTCTTGACCTGCATACATGTTTCTCAGGAGACAGGTAAGCTGGTCTGGTATTCCCATCCCTTTACAAATTTTCCAGGTTTTTTTTTTTTTTTTTTGATGATATACACAGTCAGAGACTTTAACATAGTCAATGAAGCAGAGATAGATCTCCCCCACCCCTGGAATTCCTTTTTTTTTTTTTAATCTAATGATCCAATGGTTGTTGGTAATGTGGTTCTTCTGTCTTTCCTAAATCCAGCTTATACATCTGGAAGTTATCAGTTCATGTCCTATTGAAGCCTAGCTTGAGGAATTTTGAACATTAACTTGCCAGCATATGAAATGAGTTCAATTTTGTGGTAGTTTAAATATTCTTTGGCATTGCCCTTCTTTGGGATTGGAATGAAAACTAAACTTTTCCAATCCTGTGACCACTGCTGAGTTTTCCAAATTTGCTGGCATATTGAGTGCAGCATTTTCACAACATTATCTTTTAGGATTTGAAATAGCTCAGCTGGAATTCCTTCACCTCCACTAGCTTTGGTTATAGTAATGCTTCCTAAGGCCCCTTTGACTTCACACTCCAGAATGTCTGGCTTTAGATGAGTGATCACAACATCATCATTCTCTGTGTCATTAAGACCTCTTTTTGTATAGTTTTTCTATGTATTCTTGCCACCTCATTTTAATATCTTCTGCTTCTCTTAGGTCCTTACCATTTCTGCCCTTTTCTGTGCCCATCTTTGCATGAAATTTTCCCTTGGTATGTCTAATTTTGTTGACGAGATCTCTAATCTTTCCATTCTGTTTTCCTCGTTTTCTTTCTTTTTTTTTTTTTGTATTATTCACTTAAGGCTTTCACTGCTTAACAATGTCTGTTTATTGGATGTAAGATACATATATATAGTGTGCTGGTTAATTTAACTGGCTTTGGGAAAAGAAAAGCCATTATGTATAGTTTTTGCCAATTTTCACCTTGTACATTCTTGCCCTATTAAAGGATGAATTTTGTAGCTTACAAAGATATGTTTCAGTCTGTATCTCCAGTATCTTTGGAAATAAGTTTTTTGGGAGATGAAGTATTAGTAGAGGTAGTTGAGTAAAACTGAGGTAATTAGGGTGAACCCTAATTCAAAAACAATATTCTCAGAAGTGAGATTACTAAGTCTAATGTTTGTTTTATAGATATATAATTTAATGAGACAATGCTAGATGGCTTCCCAAAATTACTTTAAAATTTGGACTCAGGGAGAACATCATCATGATTGAAATTATGCTGCCACAAGCTTAAGTTTTACTATAGGTTTGGTAATAGAACAATTCTGACTCCATATTAGATGTGTTTCTTTTCAGTTCAGTTCAGTCGCTCAGTCGTGTCCGATTCTTTGCGACCTCATGAATCCCAGCATGCCAGGCGTCCCTGTCCATCACCAACTCCCGGAGTTCACTCAAACTCATGTCCATCGAGTCAGTGATGCCATCCAGCCATCTCATCCTCTGTCGTCCCCTTCTCCTCCTGCCACCAGTCCCTCCCAGTATCAGAGTCTTTTCCAATGAGTCAACTTTTCACATGAGGTGGCCAAAGTAAATTCTTTAGGGCTGTATTTTTTAATGTATAAAATTTATAGTGCATTCATGCACTACTTTTTTAATATGCTATCTAGGTTGGTCATAACTTTTCTTCCAAGGAGTAAGTGTCTTTTAATTTCATGGCTGCAGTCACCATCTGCAGTGATTTTGAAGCCCCCAAAAATAAAGTCTGACACTGTTTCCGCTGTTCCCCCATCTATTTCCCATGAAGTGATGGGACCAGATGCCATGATCTTCGTTTTCTGAATGTTGAGCTTTAAGCCAACTGTTTCACTCTCCACTTTCACTTTCATCAAGAGGCTTTTTAGCTCCTCTTCACTTTCTGTCATAAGGGTGGTGTCATCTGCATATCTGAGGTTATTGATATTTCTCCTGGCAATCTTGATTCCAGTTTGTGCTTCTTCCAGCCCAGTGTTTCTCATGATGTACCCTGCAGATAAGTTAAATAAGCAGGGTGACAATATACAGCCTTGATGCACTCCCTTTCCTATTGGAACCAGTCTGTTTTTCCATGTCCAGTTCTAACTGTTGCTTCCTGACCTGCATGTAAGTTTCTTTTACTTTCAACTTATTCTATTGTTTTTTCTTCAAGTTAAGAATGGATGACAGATTGTGAAATGATTGGATGGCATTCCTGACCCAATGGACATGAGACTGAGAAAACTCCAGGAGATAGTGATTGACAGGGAAGCCTGGCATGCTGCTGCTCAAGGGGTAGCAAAGAGTTGGACATACATAGCAACATAGTGACTGAACAAGAATGTTGCCTATAGTTCAAAATACACAGGATAGCCTATCCTTGAGGCTCTGATCCTCAGGATAGCCTATTCCTGAGGCTCTGGTCCTAAAGGGTATAATATGTTCCCATTCATATAGAAATAAATAGTTGCAGAACAGAGAATAACAATTTATTTTATTAGACATTTACAGGAGCATCTTAACCTAACCTTCCTGCATAGTTGCAAGAACAAAGGTTTCCTACATCAAGAAGTTTGCAACAATCAACCACATACTTCCCTCACCTTACCTTTGAAAATACTTTACTGGGGACTTCCCTGGTGGTCCAGTGATTAATCTTCCTCTCCCAATGCAGGCAGCCCAGGTGGATCCCACATGTTACAATGAAGACCTAGCACAGTCAAATAAAAATAAATGTTTCACTGAAACCCTTCAAGGAGTTTAGGCTTTGGAGGGCATGGGTCATCTATCTCATTGTGTGCATGCTTAGTCACTTAATCATGTCTGACTCTTTGTGACCCCGTGGACTGTAACACACCTGGCTCCTCTGTTCAGGATTTTCCAGGCAAGAATACTGGAGTGGGTTGCTAATTCTTTCTCTAGAGAATCTTCCTGATCCAGAGATCAACCCTATATCACCTATGTCTCCTGAATTTTCAGGCAGTTTCTTTACAAGTGGTGCCATCAGTGAAGCCTGTCTCCTTACATGGCCCTGCAATAAATCTTTCTCTGCTTCAAACTCTGATGCTTCGATATTCTTTGACCTCATTGTACATCGTCTAGATGAACTTATGTTTGGTAACAAGAAGACTGGAAGGATTCCCTTCCGGTTATTTTGGAGGAAGATGACTCTGTCAACTTCATCTCAGACTTCTAGCCTCTGAAACTGTGAGACCACAAACTTCTGTTGTTTAAGCCTGTTAGTTTGTGTTACTTCATTACTACAGCATTAGAAAATGAATACACTCTTTCTGTCTGGTTTCAAACTGCCAACATGGAATCCTGAAAATTTACCAATTAGCTTACTCTCATGACTCAAACCATTATGAGTCAGTTTTAAAACCCTTATAGACCATTACTATTTGCTTGTTAATAGCTTTTAAAAAATTTTTTTGTTTCACCTATTTCTCAAATATTTTTTAAAAACATTTCTTTTACAAATGATGAGTTATATAGAAAAATGTAAGCGAAGAGCCAATTCATCAGAAAAGATCCTGATGCTGGGAAAAGATTGAAGGCAAAAGAGAAGTGGTTGCTGGAGGATGAGATGGTTAGATATCATCACTGACTTGGAGAATTTTTAATTCAATTTGCATATTTTATTAAAATTCATCTTTGTACACTTAATATATAGGTTTTTCAGTTCTTCATTTTCTGCTAACTTTATATATCTCTTGATGTACATTAAATATATAACCTAGTTTATTTCATCTTTTACAGCTCCAGATTTGCTCTGTTAATTAAATACATTATGTACACAATTCAAAATATGAAAAGGGCTATCATTAATAATTTTGAAACTCCCTGTTTGTCACTGTCTGATTGCATTCACCCACCATCAGTAGTAAACACTCCTTTTATTTTTCTCTTTGTTTTTACCAAATATGTATCTATTCTTAAGCTTCATATTGTTTAACTTTGAATGTTGCAAATATTAATAATGATAAATTCATATTTTTCCCTGTTTAACTGGTGTTGTCCAATTAAATTTTTTATGTGTGCTGTTACACCCAATATTTTATGAATAGAAGACAATGTTCTTGGTTCAAGTGTTTTTTCTTATAAACAAAATTGCTTAGTTTATTCAAATACCTCACATCTGTGTGCAAAGTGAATCTTTGGTTTTCCTAGACTAGGGCAAATTGTTATCTACAATTATTGCTTTCCTGCTTCTGTGAAATTCTTGTTCATATATATTTTACAGCTGGTAGATTTTCTCTTTAGCTCTCTATGTTTTTTAAACCATTGTGTCCTACAATTTTTATTTTAAAAATTATATAAATTTTCCAAATATCTAATTCTCCATATATTTATCAATTTATCTTGATATTTTGCAAGTTATCAATTACATTTAACTTAAACTATTGTTTCTATTTCTTTTACTGTCTTCTTCAGGGGTTACACTATCTCTGGATTTAGTTTGAAATAGCATTTTTGGCATTGGTTCTACTAAACTCTTTATTATTAATTAGATGTTCCATTTTTAAAATTTACTAATAGCTCCTAGCCTCTCTGTGGTATTTGGATCTGACTGGGGGCATCTTTGTAGGCTTTTAAAGGGAAGGTAAATGACTCACCTTCTGTATATGGTGGGTCCTCATCACTCAGAAGGGGCTTCCCTGGCGGCTTAGTGGTAAAGAAACTGCCTCTCAATGCAGGAAACTTGGATTGGATCCCTGGGTCAGGAAAAATCCCCTGAAGAAGGAAATGGCAACCCACCCCAGTATTCTTGCCTGGGAAATCCCATGGACAGAGGAGCCGGCAAGCTGCAGTCAGTGGGGTCACAAAGGAGTTGAACACGACTGAGCAACTAAATAATAGCACTCAGAAAAAAATAAAAAAATCCCATCACTCCAATCCCAATACTCATAACTCACAGATCCCCCTTTTCTCTTGTTGCATTTTAATATTTTCTGCTATTCATTTTTAGAAATTTAAGTCAAATCTCAATTTCTTCATGAAGGCTTTCCTGATTATGCCGTCTAGTATAAACCTCTCCCACCAAATGTATAATCAAAGTGCATAATCTCTCCTACCTTTTATAGCACATTACATTCTATTCCTATGAATATTTCCATTTTCAATGTCTTATTTTCCCATTTTTAAAAGTTCTTCCCACACTTGAAATTGCGTCTCAGAGTTTTCATTTTCCATCATTTGATGTTGATGGTGGTTCAGTTCAGTTCAGTTCAATTGCTCAGTCATGTCCGACTATTTGCAACCCCATGAAAGGCAGCACACCAGGCCTTCCCGTCCATCATCAACTCCTGGAGTTTACTCAAACTCACGAATGAAAAAATAGTGTACAATTTAGGCCAAGCCTATTGAATTCATTTTAAAAGAGATATAGTGGAGCTTATTAAAAATTTTAAGCGTTTACCTAGTAAAAACCCAGCAGTATCCAATCTAACAGGTAGAAAGGAATTTGGAGAGACTCTACAAAATGAGAGTTTCATAAGCAGAAGGGAGCAGGAATAAGCTGTACAAGGCAAAAAGGAGAAAGCAAAAAGTTTGCTTTCTTTTAGAGTATGTCACAGATCTTATAGGTAGGTTACGTATCTAGTGCTAACCAGGTTATCCCTGACTGATTAGTTTAAGATTCCATTTCTGAAAGAGCTGAAACTGTCATCAGGTCTGAATCTGGTGATATGGGGGTTAGCATAAGTGACACTCTTTTGACCTGCTGTCTTGTTTCCCTCATTTGTGTATGACTTTTGTGACTCCATGGACTGTAGCCTGCCAGTTTCCTCTGTCCATGGAATTTTCCAGGCAAGAATAATGGAGTGGGTTGCCATTTCCTTCTCCAGGTGATCTTCCTGACCCAGGATCGAATATGGGACTCCCGCACTGCAGGCAGACTCTATCATCTGAGCTACCAGAGAAGCCTTTTTCAACCTTAGAAAGTTATATTTTTGGAGAAAAGTTACTGCAAGTACTATTGTATTCTTTTTACTTTCATTTTATTAAATATTCCATTTCTAAATATAAATTAAGATCATTACCAAGATGAAAACATTATGAATTCTAATTTTCAATGAGGAAATTTAAGAAAGAGTTATTATAAAAAATTAAATGTACCTGGAAATTAAAGGTGACTGAAAATAACTGGCTTAAATGCACTTCTCCATTTTTTTCCTTATTCAACTTTCAGAGTTATTGCTTCATGTAGTTGGAAAATTGCAATGTTTTTTGAAGTAACTTTCAAATGGTGATTAATTTTCCTCTTATGCACAGTGGTTAAATACAATTCATATTTTATTAAATTGATTTTTAACTCAGTTTTTTTTTTTTTAAGAAAAAACCTCCTCAAATGTCAGTATATGATTAAATGATAATCTAAGTGAGAAGTGATAGTAAAGTAACTAACTATCGGGAGAGATTTCTTTTTTCAAGTTAGTGTCTGTCTTGAAAGTAAGGCTTAGGAAGCAGAAGTGTGGATTTAATATCTTCTTGTATCTTATATAGTAGAAAGGAGAAATAGATTTCAGGGACTAGATCTGATAGACAGAGTGCCTGAGACGGAGGTTCCTGACACTGTACAGGAGACGGGGATCAAGACTACCCCCATGGAAAAGAAATGCAAAAAAGCAAAATGGCTGTCTGAGGAGGCCTTACAAATAGCTATGAAAAAAGAGAAGTGAAAAGCCAAGGAAAAGGGAAGATATAAGCATCTGAATGTAGATTTCCAAAGAAAAGCAAGGAGAGATTAAGAAAGCCTTCTCGGCAATCGATGCAAAGAAATAGAGGAACAAAACAGAATGGGAAAGACTAGAGATCTCTTCAAGAACATTAGAGATGCCAAGGGAATATTTCATACAAAGATGGGCTCTGTAAAGGACTGAAATGGTATGGACCTAACAGAAGAAGAAGATATTAAGAAGAGGTGGCAAGAATACACAGAAGAACTGTACGAAAAAGTTCTTCATGACCAAGATAATCACGATGGTATGATCACTCACCTAGAGCCAGACATCCTTGAATGTGAAGTCAATTGGGCCTTAGAAAACATCACTATGAGCAAAGCTAGTAGAGGTGATGGATTCCAGTTGAGCTATTTCAAATCCTGGAAGATGATGCTTTGAAAGTGTTGCACTCAATATGCCAGCAAATTTGGAAAACTAAGCAGTGGCCACAGGACTGGAAAAGGTCAGTTTTAACTCCAATCCTAAAGAAAGGCAATGCCAAAAATACTCAAACCAATGCACAACTGCATCTATCTGACACACTGGTAAAGAAATGCTCAAAATTTTTCAAGCCAGGCTTCAGCAATACATGAAGTGCGAACTTCCAGATGTTCAAGATGGTTTTAAAAAGGCAGAGGAATCAGAGATCAACATCCAATGGATCATGGAAAAAGCCAGAGAGTTCCAGAAAACATCTATTTCTTCTTTATTGACTATGCCAAAGCCTTTGACTGTGTGGATCACAATAAACTGTGGAAAAATCTGAAAGTGTTGGGAATACCAGACCGCCTGACCTGCCCCTTGAGACACCTATATGCAGGTCAGGAGGCAACAGTTAGAACTGGACATGGAACAACAGACTGGTTCCAAATAGGAAAAGGAGTCCGTCAAGGCTGTATATTGTCACCCTGCTTATTTAACTTCTATGCAGAGTACATCATGAGAAACACTGGGCTGGAAGAAACACAAGCTGGAATCAAGATTGCCGGGAGAAATGTCAATAACTTCAGATATGCAGATGACACCACCCTTATGGCAGAAAGTGAAGAGGAACTCAAAAGCCTCTTGATGAAAGTGAAAGAGGAGAGTGAAAAAGTTGGCTTAAAGCTCAACATTCAGGAAACGAAGATCATGGCATCTGGTCCCATCACTTCATGGCAAAAACTGGGAAAACAGTGGACACAGTGTCAGACTTTATTTTGGGGGGCTCCAAAATCACTGCAGATGGTGATTGCAGCCATGAAATTAAAAGACACTTACTCTTTGGAAGGAAAGTTATGACCCATCTAGATAGCATATTGAAAAGCAGAGATATTACTTTGCCAAGAGAGATCTGTCTAGTCAAGGCTATGGTTTTTCCTTTGGTCATGTATGGATGTGAGAGTTGGACTGTGAAGAAAGCTGAGGGCTGAAGAATTGATGCTTTTGAACTGTGGTGTTGGAGAGTCCCTTGGACTGCAAGGTGATCCAACCAGTCCATTCTGAAGGAGATCAGCCCTGGGATTTCTTTGGAAGGAATGATGCTGAAGCTGAAACTCCAGTACTTTGGCCACATCATGCAAAGAGTTGACTCATTGGAAAAGACTCTGATGCTGGGAGGGATTGGGGGCAGGAGGAGAAGGGGGCAACAGAGGATGAGATAACTGGATGGCATCCCCAACTCAATGGACATGAGTTTGAGTGAACTCCGGGAGATGGTGATGGACAGGGAGGCCTGGCGTGCTGCGATTCATGGGGTCGCAAAGATTCGGACATGACTGAGCGCCTGAACTGTGTCTTCTACATTATGCTCTTTTAGTCCATTTTTGATTAGGTGAAAAACAAAATACAACTTACAGATAAACATATGAACATATCTTGTAGGAGATGTAAGCATAAAATAAACTCATCTACTGAAGATGTTAGATAATATAAGTAAATCTTCATTCATAACTGAGAACCTAGTTTCTCTATTTTGCATTCTTCAGACACTGTGAATCCACATACATCTCCACCACTATAACAGATAAAAATCTCTCCAGTCTGTTTTTAGCTCTCCTTACAAAACTTTCACTCATTCCTGAATATCTCCTGGAAAGAACTCTGTTGGTCTATGTGATTTATACCTTCTTGCATATTAAAACATATTCTCTTTATTATTATGAGAGAATGGAATTGCATCCTTAAACACATTGAAATGGGTGATCCCTTTGGCATGGTTGCTACAATAGAATTTAAGCCTAATTAATTCATCACCTTGACAACATTTTAAGGTGCACTGAACCACATGGACAAGTAACGCAGTATTCCAAGTATTGATATTGTACTGTAGTTTGAGAACAATTCATGCTTTAGGCAGATTTTAAACTGGCTACTATTTTGCTGAGGAGAGCTGGATTCAGGTCATTAACAAGCACCTTGAAGGCTTGAATGACAAGCACCTTGATGGCTTCAGGAACCTGAGTGATGAGGAGTGCCCTTTCCAATCACATGTGTACTAGGAAAAAAAAAAAAAAAAGATAGAAAACAAAGAGAAAGGCAAGAAGTAAGAGAAATACACATTTTGACATACTGATTTTTGGAAAGACTATAGCTTTTGATTAAAGGAAGATAAATTTTACTGCTTCTACCACCACTGCTTAACAAAAAACCTGTCAAGCTGCAAATCTCTTTTTTCTTCCATTTTTAATTCACTAGACACTTAGAGAACATAATGCAGAATACCTTACATTTTCGCCTCTAAACCCACCTTCCCTCATTTCCTCCCCCTTCTCCAGTCTGTTCTCTGCCCAGTGAGTCTGACCTGCATGTACTCTGTTGTCTCCTAGTTTCTGATTGTGTTTGGCCAAAGGGTAAAGAAAACAGAGAATGAAGCCAGGCTGTTTATTTGAACCTGTGTTTCCAGTTGCCACTGGCAGTCTGAGGCTCAACCCAAGTTCAAACTGACTCTTACACCTGTCTTTCCCCTTGTAATAATCCCTTCCCTCCAGTATCAGGGGATCTTGTGTCTATATGCCGTGGCAGTCTGGACACATTTTGGAAAATAATTTCCCCTTACACAAAGTAGTTTAAAACAGAGTGAGTTTATTGAGAACAGAGTAAAGATAATGAGAGGCACTGCAAATGCCACTGGCCAAATTCTTGACAGACTCAGAGAGAGAGCTGAGGCTTTTCCTGGGCTAGAGGTAAATTTATATAGCTTCAAGACAAAGAAAATTCCTGCTGGAAGGGTAGCATTAGGTGATTGGTTAGGGTACTGGGGTGGGTGCATGTTTTCTTGCTAAATCTCTTCAGTTGTGTCCTACTCTATGGGACCCTATGGACTGTAGCCCACCAGGCTACTCTGTCCATGAGGATTCTCCAGACAAGAATCCTGGAGTGGGTTGCCATGCCCTCCTCCGCAACCTTGGTGGGTACTTTTGCACAATATGGGGTCAGGGAACTAGCCACTAGAAATCAGAGTGACTTTTGACAATGGTTACAATGGGGCTCAGTCAGTTCCAGAGGTGACCTTGGTTCTGGGCTCACTTCTGTGGTTTTCATACAAGGCTTCAAACCTGTGACTTTGGTATAGGACTTCAAATACAATCATATAAACAGCGCTTAACATGATATAATTCAGTAATTATTTGGGGTTTCATGTATACATATATAACTAAGACTCTGGTACATATTTTTGGAAATTTCACAATATAATATTACAATATAACCTCATAACCAAAACATGATATCTGTTTAGGTATTGGGATATGCAATATAAAATATGATTTTCTTTTAGTTAGTAAATTGAAGAGATGGAACACAAACATTGAAGTAAAGAGACATAATTTTTTTTTAAAGCAATGAGAAATTCACTTTTCTCTAATGTGTATGCTGCTAAGTCACTTCAGTCATGTCCGACTCCATGCAACCCCATAGACAGCAGCCCACCAGGTTCCCCCATCCCTGGGATTCTCCAGGCAAGAATACTGGAGTGAGTTGCCATTTCCTCCTCTAATTTGTATGATTTCCTCCTATTCAATAATGTTGTTAGGTGATATTTGAAGTTCAATAGACTGGGCGACTGAACAACAGCAGATGTGAAAATCATGTGATATTTGAATGATGTGTAAGCCATTTTCTAACTTAGGAAAACAGGGATGCTCCTTTTTGCAATACATAAAATACTGGCTGATATTTTGTATATTTTTTAATATATTTGATGATTGGTTGTATGATATGGATATATTACTATTGGAGAACTTTGAGCCATTGATTTTTTAGATGCATAATAACCTTAAAATATACACATATATTTAATTTATTGAGAATATTTCTGTCATTTACAGCCTCATGATTTGTGCATTAATCTCAAGTTTTTTAGGTATTATAAATTATTCCAAATTAGATATGAAAAATGTGCCTGGCCCAGAAGTCAACTGAAAATCTATATTCACTGTCTACATTTTATATACATTTAATTTATGGATTTTATACTTTACAAAGCATAAAATGTTATTGTTTATGTTTTACAGCATGGATATTTGAAAAGTACCTCTAAGTTGTATGAAAATGACAGCCAACATTCTGAATTTTACTCCACGTTCTCAAGATACGCTTTTCAAATATAATTCTTGACATCTCTCACTTGTTATAAATATATGCTGTACATGATTTATAGAGTTAAACATGTAAGCAGAAAGTTTTGCACTTTCTACTTTTAGCACTTTTTGAGAAATTTGCCCTTTGGAAAACTAAGTCTACTGGCTATCAAATGTATATAAATAAATATTTACAACAATGTGAAATCTGTGCCAAAATAGAGGTGAAAATCTACAGGAATATATGCTAAGAAGCAGTAAATTTACAGTGTTAAAATAGTGTTTGCAGAACAAAACTCCAAAAGTAAACTCAGGAACTGAAGTTTGCCTTACCTGAAACCATTGGCTAATGACTTACAATCTACCAAAAGTAAAATAAGTAAAAAAAAAAAAAAAAAAAATAGAAATTATACCCTGTCTTTAACTGAAATAACTCAACTAAGAGGTATTTCACTAGATTTGCACACCCAATAAGTATTGGAAAAAATGGTATGGTAATTTACTTCTGCGTGAACAAAGACTTAAAGATGAACTAAAATTTCATGCTGAACAGAACAGTGAGGAATAATAAACCACAGGAGCAAATACATAGGAGGATGGAACTGCACACTCATTTTGGATGATACCAAGTAAAGTAAATTTTACGAGTGTGTGCATTGCAAAGCGAAAGGCAAGGAGAAAGTTAGTATCTAGTACAACAATATAAAGCAAATTATATGTTAAATGTATGTTACGTATTTTGATTATTTATGTCAAAGTATTACTATTAAGATTAAACTCCATAGTATAAAACATTTCCCTTTGATCTTAGTTTGCATTTGCCTAGAAGTAGCTTTTGAGACAGGCTTCCCTGGAGGCTCAGCAGTAAATAATCTGCCTGAAGTGCAGGAGCCCTCGGTTCAATCCCTGCGTCAGGAAGAACCCCTGAAGGAGGGCATGACAACTCACTCCAGTACTCTCGCCTAGAGAATCCGATGGACAGAGAAGCCTGGTGGGCTACAGTCCATAGGGTCCCACAGAGTCAGACACAACTGAAGCGACTAAGCAGTAGTAGCAACAGTTCTTGAGACAAAGATTCAAATGCAAGTAGTTTATTTTGAAGATCATCCTAAGAAACTTCAAAACAATAGAAGAAGGCTGGTGAAGTAAAAAGGAGGTACAGACAGTCAATAATTATGGGTTATTGGGGAAATTGCTCCTGTAAATTCCTGGCGCTTAATCCCACCAGAGAACAATGATGGAAGATTTAGAAAATATGCTTTGGAGTCTTCTCAACCAACAAATAAGAAAAATAGGGATATTTTTATGTCAATCTTAGGTTAAGTCATGCTCAAGAAAAATTTCTTTTTCTAGCATTTCTGACCTCTTGCATGCCTACTTAGAAAGCAGAGATCTGCCACTAAAGGGAGCCTTCAGGCAAAGAAATGCAGATGTTATATTTGGAAATCAGTGCAATGAAACATGAAGGACCAGTAGGTAGCATACAAGCAGTGCTCCACCAGTGCTGATTGGCTGTACCTTTTACTGTGTATATATGTAAGTATTCACTACACATATACTATTTTAGAAATAGAGCAATCAAGTGCAGGCAAAAATAATACCACAAAACAGATATAACTGCAGATATTTTAATATGCTTTCTTAAAATTATCTTTAGTTTGAAGCTTTTTTTTTTTTTTTTTCACAACTATCTGAAGATATTTGAGTGAACTTTGTTATGTCTTAACATGCGTACTTCATTTCCTGGTGACTGTAAGTTAGATACCAGAAAGTTGACTTAAAGTCTTCAGAAAAACAAAAAACTACATGTACTTTTACAGATATTTTATGGTAATATTTAGTCTTTTTCTTTTTTTACTTTTAATCGAGATTATTTCTCCACTATATCTCTTTGTAATAAAAATGCTTTCACATTTCCTAACTTAAAGAGTCAGACACGACTGAGTGACTGAACTGAGTCATTTTTCACAACCAATGTATTTTAACTTTTCATTTGTATCTATTCCTTCTGCTTCTAGAGTGCTTATTCTCATATTAGTTCAAACATTCCACATGATTACATTATTGTATGGCTCAGACAGCAAAGAATTTGCCTATCAATGCAGGAGAAGCAGGAGACATGGGTTCAATCCCTGCATCTAGGAGATCTCCTGGAGAAGGAAATGGCTACCCACTCCGTATTCTTGCCTGGAGAATTCCATCGAGAGAGGAGCCTGGTGGGCTACAGTCCTTGGAGTCACAAAGAGTCAGATATGACTGAGCAACTAACACTTATAAAGATTATAAAATATAGACAATGTACCCATTCAGGAAATAGGAGTAATGAGTTGTAAATTATATTTTTTACATCCTTTTGGAAATTTCTAATCAGTTACAATTTTAAGACAATTTTCAGATGTTTTTCATCACACTGGAAGTAGACAAAAGCCAAATGATGCTTATATTTTACATAATGAGTATGTCTTCACTCAAAATTAATCATGATTTAAATATAGTTTTGCAGTTTTCAACATGACACAAGAAGTAGAATTTTCATATATACAAAGTTTTCTCTATATGTATGACTGAGCCCCTTTGCTGTCCACTTGAAGCTGTCACAGCATTGTTAATCAGATAAAATCCAACAAAAAATCAAAGTTTAATGTGATTTTTTTCCTAATAAACTCTAATCACAAAGTTTATAAGAGTATATGAATTAACATTTACTCTTGCAAACAATGGAAATTTACCTAGGTTAACTTGTTTGGAAAAATAATTGGATAGAAAATATCAATTATTTTATATAATTGAGAGGGAGAATAGAGAGCAAGGATTAGCCAAACTGTATATTATGTTCTTATATGAGCCATGGACACAAAATTACTCAACGATCCCACTAGGGAGCCTCAGCCATAAATAATGAGCTTCTGTTTTATTTGCTTCATCACTGAATCATACATCTTAAGATTGAAAATCGCAGGAGAATGAGTCAGTTTGGTCTAATGTAAGTTTTTCATCCTTTGTCCAAGTAAAGGCACTAATTCCTTAGAAGAAATCAGGTTACTCTTTTCAAAATGGATGCTGGGTCAGTAAAAAATAGAAAATTTCAATTACGTGGAAAACAACCTTGATACCTCTTCCTAATCTCTTCTGTTTCTGTTAGGTCCCTACAGTTTCTGTCCTTTATCATGCCCATTCTTGCATGAAATACTCCCTTGATATCTCTAGTTTTCTTGAAGAGATCTCTAGTCTTTCTCATTCTTTTGCTTTCCTCTACTATTTTGCATTGCTCATTTAAGACCTTCTTACCTCCTCTTGCCATTTTTTGGACCTTGCATTCAGGTGGGTATATCTTTCCCTTTCTCCTTTGCTTTTTGCTTCTCTTCTTGGCTATTTGTAAAGTCTCTTCAGACATTTAGTTTGTCTTCTTGCATTTTTTTTTCCTTTGGGATGGTTTTGGTCACTGCTTCCTGTATGATGTTATGAACCTCTATCCATAGTTCTTCAAGCACTCTTTCTATAAACTCTTGGAGATAGTGAGGGACAGGGAAGCATGGTGTGCTGCAATCTACAGCATTGCAAAGAGTCAGACACTACTGAATAACTGAACAACAAAAACAATACCTGAATGGCCTAGTGAATATCCCTACTTTCTCCAATCTAACCCTAAATTTTGAAATAAGGAGCTCATAATCTGACCACAGTCAGCCACAGTCTAGTTTTTACTGGCTGCATAGATCTTATCCATCTTTGGCTGCAAATTACATAATCAATCTGATTTTGATGTTTACCATACGGTAAACATATACTCTACGTATACTCTATATAGAGAGTCATCTCTTGGAAAAGTCATCTTGTTGGAAAAGAGTGTTGGCTATGACCAGTGTGTTCTCTTGACAAGACTTTGTTAGCCTTTGCTCTCCTTCATTTTGTACTCCAAGGCCAAACTTATCAATTATTCCAGTTCAGTTCAGTTCAGTTGCTCAGTCGTGTCCGACTCTTTGCAACCCCATAAATCGCAGCACGCCAGGCCTCCTTGTTCATCACGATCTCCTGGAGTTCACTCAGACTCATGTCCATCGAGTCTGTGATGCCATCCAGCCATCTCATCCTCAGTCGTCCCCTTCTCCTCCTGCCCCCAATCCCTCCCAACATCAGAGTCTTTTCCAATGAGTCAACTCTTCGCATGAGGTGTCCAAATTACTGGAGGTTCAGCTTTAGCATCATTCCTTCCAAAGACTCCCAGGGTTGATCTCCTTCAGAATGGACTGGTTGGATCTCCTTACAGTCCAAGGGACTCTCAAGAGTCTTCTCCAACACCACAGTTCAAAAGCATCAATTCTTCGGTGCTCAGCCTTCTTCACAGTCCAACTCTCACATCCATACATGACCACAGGAAAAACCATAGCGTTAACTAGCCAGACCTTAGTCGGCAAAGTAATGTCTCTGCTTTTGAATATAGTATCTAGTTTGGTCATAACTTTTCTTCCAAAGAGTAAGCGTCTTTTAATTTCATGGCTGCAATCACCATCTGCAGTGATCTTGGAGCCCCCAAAAATAAAGTCTGACACTGTTTCCATTGTTTCCCTATCTATTTCCCATGAGGTGATGGGACCGGATGCCATGATCTTCGTTTTCTGAATGTTGTGCTTTAAGCTAACTTTTCGCTCTCCTCTTTCACTCTCATCAAGAGGCTTTTTAGCTCCTCTTCACTTTCTGCCATAAGGGTGGTGTCATCTGCATATCTGAAGTTATTGATATTTCTCCTGGCAATGTTGATTCCAGCTTGTGTTTCTTCCAGTCCAGCTTTTCTCATGATGTACTCTGCAGATAAGTTAAATAAGCAGGGTGACAATATACAGCCTTGACGTACTCCTTTTCCTATTTGGAACCAGTCTGTTGTTCCATGTCCAGTTCTAACTGTTGCTTCCTGACCTGCATACAGATTTCTCAAGAGGCAGGTTAGGTGCCCTGGTATTCCCATCTCTTTCAGAATTTTCCACAGTTGATTGTGATCCACACAGTCAAAGGCTTTGGCATCGTCAATAAAGCAGAAGTAGACGTTTTTCTGGAACTCTCTTGCTTGTTCTATGATCCAGCGGATGTTGGCAATTTGATCTCTGGTTCCTCTGCCTTTTCTAAAACCAGCTTGAACATCAGGGAGTTCACAGTTCATGTATTGCTGAAGCCTTGCTTGGAGAATTTTGAGCATTACTTTACTAGCATGTGAGGTGAGTGCAATTGGGCAGTAGTTTGAGCATCTTTTTGCATTTCCTTTCTTTGGGATTGGAATGAAAACTGACCTTTTCCAGTCCTGTGGCCACTACTGAGTCTTCCAAATTTGCTGGCATATTGAGTGCAGCACCCTCACAGCATCATCTTTCAGGATTTTAAACAGCTCAACTGGAATTCCATCACCTCCACTAGCTTTGTTCGTAGCGATGCTTTCTAAGGCCCACTTGACTTCACTTTCCAAGATGTCTGGCTCTAGATTAGTGGTCACATCATCATGATTATCTGGGTCGTGAAGATCTTTTTTGTACAGTTCTTCCATGTATTCTTGCCGCCTCTTCTTAATATCTTCTGCTTCTGTTAGGTCCATACCATTTCTGTCCTTTATCGAGCCAATCTTTGCATGAAATGTTCCCTTGGTATCTCTAATTTTCTCCAAGAGATCTCTAGTCTTTCCCATTCTGTTGTTTTCCTCTATTTCTTTGCATTGATAGCTGAAGAATGCTTTCTTATCTCTTCTTGCTGTTCTTTGGAACTCTGCATTCAGATGCTTATATCTTTCCTTTCCTCCTTTGCTTTTCGCCTCTGTTCTTTTCACAGCTATTTGTAAGGCCTCCCCAGACAGCCATTCTGCTTTTTTGCATTTCTTTTCCCTGGGGATGGTCTAGATCCCTGTCTCCTCTACAGTGTCATGAACCTCATTCCATAGTTCATCAGGCACTCTATCTGTCAGATCTAGGCCCTGAAATCTTTCTCACTTCCACTGTATAATCATAAGGGACTTGATTTAGGTCATACCTGAATGGTCTAGCGGTTTTCCCTACTTTCTTCGATTTAAGTCTGAATCTGGTAATAAGGAGTCGGGAGCTGAGAGGAGCTACCCTGCGTCCCAGGTCAGGGGCGGCAGCCGGGAGGAGATACTCTGCCTCCGAGGTCAGGGACGGCCAGGAGGAGACACCCCGCATCCGAGGTGAGGGGCGGCAATTATTCCAGGTATCTCTTAAATTCCTAATTTGCATACCATGATGAAAAGGACATCTTTTTTGCTGCTAGTTCTAGATGATCTTATAGATCTTCATAGAACTGGTCAAATTCAGCTTCTTCAGCATCAGTGGTTGGTGCACAGAGGCTTGGGTTACTATGATGTTGAATGGTTTACCTTGGAAGTGAACTGAAATCATTCTGATGTTTTTGAGATTGAACACAAATCCTGCATTTCAGATATATATAAATATATATAAATATATATTTATATATATATATATATTTTTTTTACTCAGGGCTGCTCCTTTTTTCCTGAGGGATTCTTGCTCACAGTAGTAGATATAATGGTCATCTGAATTAAATTCCCTAATTTCTGTCCATTTTAGTTTACTGATTCTTAAGATTTGGTGTTCAATCTTGCCATTTCTTGTTTTACAATCTCCAATTCACCTTGATTAATGTACCTAACATTCCAGGTTCCTATGAGGTATTGTTCTTTACAGCCTAAGAGTTTACTTTCATGGCTAGACACATCCATAGATGTGTGTCATTTCCACTTTGGCCCAGTCTCTTCATTTTTTCTGGAGCTATCAGTAATTGCCCTCTGACTAATATTCAGCATATTAGACACCTTAGGACCTGGAGAGGCTCATCTTCCAGTCTCAATTCTTTTTTTAATACTCTTCATGGTGTTCTCTAGACTAAAATACTAAAATGGGTTGCCATTTCCTTCTCCGAATGGACCACATTTTGTCAGAACTCTTCGCTATGACCTGTCTGTCTTGGGTGGTCCTGCAAAGATGGTTCATAGATTCATTGAGTTATGCCAGTCCCTTAACCATGACAAGGCTGCAATCTATGAGGGGGAAGATATATTATAAAGCATTTTATAATAAATGACACAAATTATTTAGACTGATGGACTGTATCTCAGATACTACATCCTTAATAATAATAATATTGACACTAGTCACCAACATTTGATTATTACCTATTGCATGTTATTTATGTCCAGCTGTGTAGCCCATGTAGAAAATTTAAAAAAATAAAAGTTGGAGTTCCAATCTTTCAGCAAAGGTTTTGGTAAATTTTTGAGAGAGCAATCGTTAATTTTAGAGAGTTGCTTAAGCCACCATGAAAATTTGAAAGCATAATTTTGGCTGAACCCAAGTCTCCTGACTTGCAGGCAGATTCTTTACCATATGAGCCATCAGGGAAGCCCCTGTACAGCAAGCAGTATATAATAAATCACTGTTATTCATATTTTCTGAAGGTTGGTTGCTTAATCTATTAAAAATCTAGATCTAGATTATTTCTAAGTCAAATTGAGTCTTGTGTGTGTGTGTGTGTGTGTGTGTGTGTGTGTGTGTGTGTGTGTGTGTCCAGGTGCATTTACCCATGCAAGCTCTTGTATATTTTGTTAGTCAAAATTTAAAACCTGTTGCAGTGGTAAGAAACAGCAGTACATTTTCTCATGGCTTTCTGTGGGAAATCTCTACTTCAGATCCCTTATCTTAAAAAAAAAACTTCATTTATTTGTTTTTGTCTTTATCAAAGGTCATGAGAATTAAAGTCATAAAAATACACATTTATAGCATGTATATGTATAGATATAAATATATTGATATAGCTAAAGATATTTCTTAAAGAGCATTGTCAGGGACTGTGGCAGTTTTAAAGGACAAACCAGTATAAAATACTATAGAAGCAATAGTTTAGATATTATGTATGTATTTATAATGGCAAATATTGTATATGATATCCAAATGGACATTTCTATATCTTTAGCATACAGCTTTAAAAAGTGACATATTTATTGCTTACTAGAATAAATGCAGCTCAAATTTTTTTGACAAAATTCAATCTTTTCCCACTCTTAGAGTTAATAACATTTATAAAGTTCATCCTATGTCCACAAGAATAATGGTCTCTGCCATCTTTATAATGATAAATAATAGAAAAAAATCAATTTTGACTTATTGACCACCCCACTGTGAATAGTTAGGACTGGTACATGGGTAAAAAGTTTACCTTGCATTAAGCATGAAGAGAATCCAAGCTAGATAAAAACAAAGAGAATTAAGAAAGATTCCGATATAAGACAAGTTCAGAATTATGTTCTTCTGTACTCAGTCATTGTTTTGGTAAATTACAGAAGGGAAAGGAGAAGTTCAGGGCAAGTCCAGGATTCCAGGCACAATACCTCAGTATATGGAGGCACAGATGCTTAAACTGCAATAGTGCATTATCTAGAAGGGCAGGTATTGTTTTTATATCTGTGCAAATGTGAGTTTGAGCTTCCTGTGGGATGCCTGGATGAAAAAGAAGATACTAATAAATAAGGTTAATCAACTTTTTTGTTCATGTCATTGTTCTGTGTCTTCCCATCACTACCACAGCTACAAACATAGAAGGTGAATAGGAAATATATATATTTAGAATTGACGTCTGATAGAGATTAAATAGGATAAAATTATTGAATGACAAGCAGTGCCTGTTAGCATAACCTTTTGGCCTTTGAGTCCAGAAACTAAACCGTCAGTATGGCCAGAAATTTGAATTCTGAAAGAAGATGTGGGCTATAATGGGATATTAGGAAACTTACAGAGGAAAGCAGACCCTGAGAGATAGATATTCCTATCATTTAGAAGAGCCGGAACTGAGAAGTCTACTTCCAGAACTGCAGCTGAGAATTCGAAAGCTCCCCTCTTCCCTGAGGAGGGTGCTGGGCTATTCTTGGGCACAGAGGCAGGAAGCACAGTGTTTCAAGGATTGAATTTTTCATATCACTTGGGAATGCTAGGCAAGGTCTCCCAGTATAAAATATGGTTCAAAAGAAGTTCTGTTGGAGATGACCATAAAATGACAAACAAAAGAGAAAACAAATTCTCCTTCAAATAAATAAATAAATAAACTTTGCAAGAACATGCTTCAAAACAAAAGAAGAAAAGAAATTGTCCCCTCAAATCAAGAAATCAGATAAATCATTTAATTATACAATGAAAATCTAGGGCATGTTAATAAAGACTTTAAAACTTTTTTTGTGAGATACATAAAGAGATCATAGTATAATAGTTTCCATAAAAGTAAAGAATAAGTTAAGCATTATCAAAATTAGACAAATACGATTCAAGAAGTAGATATAAAATGTCAAATATTAAAAGAAAATTTATTGAAACAAAAATTTTAAAAAAATATATGGGCTATATTATCTTGTTTAGTCTTTCCCAAAATATAGTCTTCTTGTTCGTCAGATGCTGATATTGAGCCATTGAAGGTTACGTGCCATATTCAACACTACGCAAACAAAGGAGGCAGAAGCAGACATCTAACTCAAGTGTCACAAGCCCAGGTAATTTTTGAAGCTTTTACCTTCTAGTGGCATAAAATTAAGTTGGATTTTTAGGGCTTGATCTTATACATGAATTTTTGATATATATGTTTGGAAAATACTGGCAGCAGCAGAGTCTAGAAGATATATGATAAAAATGAAAAGAGTTACTCATCTCTGTTCTCATAATACCTCTGCCAAATCACCCTATGCCAAGCTTCCAAAGGGAAATAAGAATCATCTTGCATTCTTTTTTCACTCTTCAGAAATTTTGGAGCTCTTCTCTATTCCATCCATTAGGCTAAACCCCAGCGGACAAGGATGAACAAAATGGAAAATCTTTTTATGAGCCCAGGAGGAAGAAAGATATTAGTAAAATAAATTTAAGATACAGTTATAAATGTGGTAAGTATTGTATAAAACACAAGTTGTAACACAATGAATTAGAGTTAACTTGAGTGGCCTCTAGAAGGTTTTATAGCAGGAAGTGTTCAATCTTGACATATGTGTGGTGGAAAAAGTAAACAGGGTTTCATAGACAGTATATTAGGAGGTCAAATCAAAATGACATTGATTAATAGTGTCCCCAAGACTTTATTAATAATATAGCAATTGCAAGACATACCTAGCTCCCGCAGCATGGAAAGTAGAGTTATATATGCACGAAGGGCAAGAGATGATTAAATTTGTCTTGTCAGGTTAAGTCCAGAAAAATATTACCACCTGGTACAGTTCAAATAATAGACTAAATTTCTGAGACTGAGGAAAGGAATGATACAGGGGTAAAAGTAGGGACATTAAGAATAAGTATGTGGATGGAGCCTCTTTTGAGTAAGTTCAGTATCATGATTTTTTTTATAAGAGATTTAAATCATGAGTTCTCAGTAGGGAAGAATGCTATTATTAATGCAAATGAGTATTCTGTTTGTTGTTTTAAATTGTTATCCTGTAAAAATAAAAAGTGTTAGAAGTGCAACAGTAGCATATTATATTAAATACACACACAGAGATATAAACCAACTTAATATAAATGGAATACAGTAAGCCAATTTGAATAAGCAAGTGAGAGTATGAAATAGTTCCTGTTGATTTTCTTTTGAAAGAAAATACTTTTGGAAAGGAAAATTATTGGTTTTAGTGCAATGGTCTGATGGTGTTACAGACAGGAAACAGAAAATGCAGAAAGAGAGAAGGGAGCCATATAATTTCATACAGTTATTATCTTTGGTTAGAAATTTGCAAAGATGGCTTTTAAGTAAAAGAAAAATGTCCATTAAAGAACATTGTAAATGATTAGGCATCTAAACAAATCTTTCCTAAAGACATTTCACAGAGATTTAAAAGGATCAAATATTATCTTAGAAAAAAATTTCATGAAAAATTGTTCTTGCCAAATATATTTCCTTTCTCTTTCATTATTGTTCTCATGCTTTCTCTCTCATACCATGTCCACATACTCAGATATGCTTACACCCCAAATACACACATATTCAAAATTCATATTTTATCTTTTTTTTTTCATAATAGTCCATGTAACATTTCTTAGTACAATCTTCCCTAAGAGTTATGCCTTAAAGGATTATTTCATACTTTTAAGTCACATCATTAATAGAAGACCTGCAGTTTTCAAATAGTATAAACACTGTATTGATAAATGCACATTTTCAGTAAATGAGAATCTGTAACTAATGCTTCCTAATTGAAAGTTATCTTGGAACCGTTCTTGTGGGCAGATCAATGCCTCCATTTCCAACATATCCATGGCTTAATCCCCGGAACATATGAATATCGTAGGTTGAATGACAACATTGAAGTAGGCTGCTAATTGGCTGACTTCAAGATTCGGTGCTCTCAGATTTGCAGTTATGGCAAGAAGAGGGTGTGATAGGGATGTTGTGGTCCCTGTGGTCCCAGTGCCTTCTCAGAGCCCCTCTGTCTTCCCATAGTCCATTTCAGGCAGAACAGCTGGTCCTGGAACTGGCCTGGAGAGTGGAGAAGTTGAACTTGGTGCTCAAAATGCAGACGTGCAGGCTTGCTTGCAGGCGTGCTTAGTCACTTGATTGTGTTCAGCTTTTGCAACCCCACGTGCAGCAACCTGCCAGGCTCTTCTGTCCATGGAATGCTGCAGGCAGGAATACTGGAGTGGGTTGCCATTTCCTATTCCACGAAATGAAGACACTCAGCCTGAAACAGAAAGTCTGTTAAACAGAGTTGGGGGGTAGAGGATGGTGATGGTAGAGCTGTAGGCAGGTGTTGTCAGGGTTGGACTCCTGGCTTTGCAGTAGGTTGCTAAGAGGTGAGGGTAGAGGGGTCACTAATGTAATTGAGCAGGACCCTAGCAGGCCTTCCCCAAGCCATATCCTCTGCTTTAGCTCTTCTCTGAAATACCCAGATGACAGTATCTGAAGTGCATTTCCTAAGTTGTTTTACAGATGTGAAAACCTCCACCAAAAGAAATTTTTTAACTACTTGATGACCATAAGCACACAGCCCCAGGCCTCCTGGAGCCTAAGGACTAACAATGTAAACCCCTGTGACCTCATCCTGCTATCGCACCGTCAGTCAATCAGAGAGTTGTGCAGGAGCGGACCACATACCCTGTGATCCCCTTTCCTCACCTGGCCTTTCAAAATGTTTTCCCAAAACCTTCACACTTTCCCAGCACTAGTTTCCCTGGACTCCTTGCTTGGAATCCTAAACTGTCCTCTCCTTCACTGCAACCTGGCAGCAGTAGATCGGCTTCACTACACACATGTAAGCAAATCCAGGTTTTGTTTGGTAACTCAAACCCTTTATTTTTCTCCAGGAAAGAGGAAGCTATGGGTGCACAGTGAAGGAACTGTCCTGTCCTGCAGAGGCAGCTGATATGTTCCTTGTTGGAAACTACAGGTCTCCATGGTTCTCAAGGCAGGTAAGGAGCTGAGAACTGGGTGATTCAGGACTGCCTGGTTTAATAGGGTTTCCCAGGTAGCACTAATGATAAAGATTCTGCCTGCCATTGCAGGAGACATGAGACACAGGTTTGATCCCCTGGAGAAGGAAATGGCAACCCACTCCAGTGTTCTTGCCTGGAGAATTCCATGGACGGAGGAGCCTGGCTAGTGACTTTAGCATGCACACTTGGTTTACTGGGGTAGGAAATGTCCAGGGAGTGAATAAAAGTCAGAGCTGCTGGGCTGACAGGAAAAAGAGTTCGGCTCAGGGAAGACTAGGGAAGTAGGTAGAGAGAAAGTCTGGGCCTGTCTCCAACAGAGAGCCCCAGCCAGGCCTGGGGAGCCATGGGCCAGAGCCTGGCTGTGCTGGGCCAGCTTTTGGGAGAGTCAAAACTGCCTCATTGTGCTTGCGCCTTGGCTTTGTCTGCTGACCAGGGCTTCTCAGGTGGTGCTACTGGGAAAGAATCCACCATATTCTTGCCTGGAGAATCCCATGGACAGGGGAGCCTGGTGGGCTACAGTCCATGGGGTTGCAAAGAGTCAGACACAGGTGAAGCAACTTAGCACACATGCACACTGGACAGGGAGCTCCATCCCATTCCCCTAGCCCTTTGGGTGCAACACTTGGAGCAAAACAACCTGGTTTTGTAACTGGGAAGGGTTAATCTTTATTTCATCCTGGATCCGTTTCTGTGACTTTAACCCTTATTTTTAAGGAAATCAACTCTGAATATTCCTTGGAAAGACTGATGCTGAAGCTGAAGCTCTAATCCTTTGGCCACCTGAGGCAAAGAGCTGACTCATTAGAAAAGACCCTGATGCTGGGAAAGATTGAAGGCAGCAGGTGAAACGGACAACAGAGGATGAGATTTTTGGACCGCATCATGACTCAATGAACATGAGTTTGAGTAAACTCCTAGAGTTAGTGAAGTTCAGGGAAACCTGATGTTCTGCAGTCCCTGGGGTCTAAGAGATGGACACCACTGAATAACAACAGTGGCCTGCCTCAGTGAGATAATCTGAGCCTGCCCACCTGTGAAGGACTTCAAGGAAGTGAAACTGATGTATCCCCCTGCTTGAGGCTTGCCATTCTGGGAGATACTTGCAGGAATTAAGTGGTCTTTTTCCTTTGTTTCCTCATCTCTCCCCATCTCTGATCCACAAAAGAACCTGGTATCCAGACCTCAACAAGATGGCTTATTTTGGGACACTAGTCTGCCATCTTCTCAGTCAGTTCACTTTTCTAATAAAGTCTTACTCCTTGCCTCAACACCTCATCTCCTGGATTTATCAGCCTATCTCACGGTGGGAACCACCAGCTTGTACTTGGTAACAGATTCAAATCCTGGATCTACATCAGCAAACAAATGAGCTCTCTTTGTGATTCTAACTGGAGGGTGATGATAATACCCACCTTATGATTTTGAGAAGTAACTCTACTAATTTTACAAAGGGCTTAGAGTCATGTGAGCAGAGTTACCTTGGCTGTTGTTACTCAGATCTGATACCAGTACCCCTGTGTTTCAAAGTAGCCCATTCAGCCCAGGTGCAGCCCATATTGGCCACCAGACAAAAGAGCCCAGGTGTCTGTATGGCATGCCTAAGACGAGGAGCTAGGGTCACAATGGACACTCCTGATGAAGAGGCTTGGTTCCATTTCTTTCAGCCTCTTTGCCATCTTGGGACACTCCTCCCCTATCCCCTCCCAGGTTTGGGGGTCCAGGGACAGTTGGTCAGGCAGCTACTCAGTGAATCTGGAGCCATTGCCATGAGGTACTCAGTGACTGTCAGCCAAGCGCCTGACCCCATTTTTACATTTAGAAGAGCTTCTATGATGAACTGAAGTGAATGTTCAGTGTGTGGTAGAAAGAACATGTTACTCAATCGTTAGGATTAAATTAAGTAGCCATAGACATTAAAGATTGGTGGGGAAGCTATATAATTGTATACTGGGTCTCACTTTTGAAAGGACGCCTTGTCAAATGGTATAGTGCTCAATGCCACTATGTCACATTGCCTTAATACAACTCTATTTTTTGATAAAAAAGAATGAAATAAAATAAAATAGGGAGATTATCATGGATTATCCTGGTGGGCCCCAAGTAATCACACTGGTGTTTTATAGCGCAGAGGGAGGCAGAAGTGTTCAAGTCAGAAAAGACAGGATGACAGGAGCAGAGGTCAGCATGATGCCCTGTGAACGGTGCTTCATCCTTTCCTGATAATTCTGAAGTTGGAGGAGGAGGGCCACTAGGTTTGGAATGGATGCCATCTCTAAAAGCCAGAAAGGCCAAGAAAAGGCATCTCTCCTAGAACTGCTAAAGTGGAACAAAGCCCTGCCAACACCTGGATTTTAGCCCAGTGAGTTTTCTATCCTACAGAACTGTAAAATGTTACAAAATTGCTGGTACTTTGTAGCAGCAACAATAGGAATCTAGTCCAATCATCTAAGTTTATACCATTTTATAACACACTATTAATCAACATTAGTTACTCAGATTTATTAGCAAAATCTTATCATGATGTCCTCCTTAATTTTTCACTTATTAAATCCACAGTTAAGAATAAGCAAAAGATAGACTGAAACATATTTAAAGGGACATATCTAGTATTTTAGACATTTATAACCAATGATGTTTTTAGGAAAAACTTTAAAGGGTCATTTTCTTTGTCTCAGAATATGCCAACTTTAATGACTGACTGGGCATTCTGCTTGTAGTTCTTTGAAATAATTGCAATTTTAGATAAAACTCCATTTATGTAACATAAGTGATTCTTGGACTGGAATCACAGGAGAGCTAAAATATCATGGTAAAAAGAATACCATATACAAATAAACCAAACAAACTGTGCCTGCACCTGAACAGTCATATAAAAATTTAAATCTGTCATTATGAGAGTTTTCTATCCCAATTCTATTTTAAGATCTAATATTTTAAACACATATTTATTGTTTAATAAATATTTATAAATAAATAAATTTAGTTATTTATTTGCCTGCATCAGCTCTTAGTTGAGGCACATGGGATCTTTCTTCTGGTGCAGCATGTAAACTCTGAATTGCAGCATGTGGGATCTGGTTTCCTGACCAGGGATCTAACCTAGCCTCCCTGCACTGGGAGTGTGGTGTCTTAGCTACTGGACCACCAGGGAAGTCCCTGATCTTAGATCTCAAATTATAATAAACATCACTGATAGGTCACTGTTCAGAGCCACGGGCCCCACCCTCTAGCTCCAAGGTGCATTCACCACACCCTGTGTCCTCTGTCCTTATTAGAGTTTGTTATATATTTTCCATTCATTTATTTCATCAAATGTTATAGTAGACGTAATATTCTCACAAATCTGATCACGAATATACTTTTATGTCCTTTGTGCTAGAAATAAAGCACTAGTGAAACTCAACTAAATTTGGTCTTAGGTCTTTCATCAGAAGCTTCAAGTTACTGTCAAGCCGCTTCAGGTTAATTCTGTGGTTTCTTTCAGAGAATGGCAGGAGGCGTGTGCCTGGGGAGCTGGTGAACAGGACTCAAATTAATATCTAAATAAATTACTCTACCACAAGTGAAATACATGATATTAAGAAAATCAGATACTTTTAGCGATACAACTGTGCCTTTGTGAATATCTGATATTTGCCAAGAATAATAAAATTTCCTCAGCCTTTGAGAGATCAGATCTGTTAAAAACAAAGACATGATATGAAGAGTTTATGCAATAGTGTTAACTTGCTACCTGTGAAACTTTGTAATCTAAACATCTGAAATTGATTTTTTCTTTTACAATAAAATTATTACACATTTGATCAGATGAGTTGTAAAAAAATCAATTTTATAAATACAAGAATATGTGAATGAGCCATGTAATTCAGAGAAATTAATATTCGGTGTGTTAATTACTGTGGTAGGCAACTTCTATAATGATTCCCCGATGACCACCGTGTCCTGAATTTGTATCCTCGTGTAATATCTACCCCTTGAGTTTAGGCAGATATTATTAGGCTTATTTGACTTATTATTAGACTTATTAGACTTATTTCACTAACCTTTAATAAAATAGAGTACCATGGAAATGACAGAATGCCATTGCTGAAACCAGAATTTTTTTAAAAGACTGTGGCTTTTGTCTTGGGAACACTCTCATTTGTATGGAAAGAGAGAATAGAGAATGGGCAAGAGGGAGTATTTAAAGATATAAATGATGGATAATTTCCCAGATTTTTATACACAGACTAATTTTGGGTAGCATTGACAATATAGTCAGATCTAGACACATTTTAATGAAATTGCAATTGTCGGAAAGAAAAAATAATTTTAAGTTTGAAAATAGAAAACGAAAAGTTGAAACAAAAGAAACTGTATCAACCTAAAAATAGCAGAGGAAGGAAGAGAACATTGGTGAATGCAAAATTTAAAAATAAAGACAGTTATAAGTAAATCAATCAACACCATGAATGTAATATTGTCTATTATAAATATAGTATACATTAGATGTAGGTTTTTCCAGTGACTCAGTGGTAAAGAAACTGCCTGCAATGCAGGAGAGGCGGGAGACACGGGTTCAATCCTTGGGTTAGGAAGATCCCCTGGTGGAGGGTATGGCATTTCACTCCAGTACTCTTGCCACAATATCCCATGGACAGAGGAGCCCGATGGGCTCTGGTCCCTGGGGTCGCAAAGACTCAGACACTACTGAAGTCACTGAGCATGCATGTGCATGCCATAGTTATAGGTATGTATGTGTCTTTTTCTAATCTAGGCAGAGAATCTAAGATTGACTTACATATTTACGAGTTCAGTACAGTTCAGTTGCTCACTAGTGTCTGACTGTTGCAACCTCATGAACTGCACCACACCAGGCTTCCCTGTCCATCACCAATTCCCAGAGCTTGCTCAAAATCAAGTCCATGGAGTTGTTGATGCCATCTAACCATTTTATCTTCTGTTGTCCCCTTCTCCTCCTGCCTTCAGTCTTTCCCAGCATCAGGGTCTTTTCCAATGAGTCAGTTCTTCACATCAGGTGGCCAAACTATTGGAGCTTCAGCTTCAGCTTCAGCATCAGTCCTTCCAATGAATATTCAAGACTGATTTCCTTTAGGATTGGCTGGTTTGACCTCCTAGCTATCCAAGGGACTCTCAAGAGTCTTCTCCAACACCACAGTTCAAAAGCATCAATTCTTCGGCACTCAGCCTTCTTCACAGTCCAACTCTCACATCCATACATGACCACTGGAAAAACCATAGCCTTGACTAGATGGACCTTTGTTGGCAAAGTAATGTCTCTGCTTTTGAATATGCTGTGTAGATTTCTTATAATTTTCTTCCAAGGAGCAGTCAGTCAGTTTAGTTGCTCAGCTGTGTCTGACTCTTTGTGACCCCACGGACTGTGGGGTACGCCAGGCTTCCCTGTCCATCAAGCGTCTTTTAATTTCATGGCTGTAGTCAGCATTTGCAGTGATTTTGGAGCCCGAGAAAATGAAGTCTGTCACTGTTTCCATGTTTCCACATGTATTTGCCATGAAGTGATGAGACCAGATGCCATGATTTCAGTTTTTTGAATGTTAAGTTTTAAGCCAGATTTTTCACTCTCCTCTTTCACTTTCATCAAGAGGTTCTTTAGCTCCTCTTAGCTTTCTGCCATAAGGGTGGTGTCATCTGTGTATCTGAGGTTATTAATATTTCTCCTTGCAATTTTGATTCCAGCTTGTGCTTCATCCAGTCTGACATTTTGCATAATGTACTCTGCGTATAAATTACATAAGCAGGGTGACAATATACAGCCTTGATGTACTCCTTTCCCAATTCAGAACCAGTCCATGGTTCCATGCCCAGTTTTAACTGTTGCTTTATAAGAGTACCAGCTCAAATGGTTTTCTACTGAATAATTCTCTTTTACTTTAAATCATAGGATCTAAAAGAAAGTAGCTCAGGATGTTTTATATAATGAGAAATCTTTCTTTTTCCATATTTTTCTCTCACAGTCTTTTTCTTTCTTGGGCATTCTTTAATTTTCTTACCCAGTCTCATTTGTTGGTGTTCTCTCTCTCTCTCTTACTCAACACAAACACACACACACACTTATGCATGGATATATTTAGAAGCACATTTTTTAGTATTTCAGACATTTATTTACAATGGCATTTTTTAGTAAAAGTCTATAAGGGTCATGACCTTTTAATCCTTATTTTAAAAATTAAAGATAGAGAACTTCATATTTAGCAAAATAAAAGTCAAATAAAAATCAATCTTTGGAATGTATAAATTCCATATACAATAATAATTGGTTCTATTATTTTAAAGATAATTTATATTTATTTATTATTTTATTAATAATAAACATAATATTAAGAAAATCAGATACTTTTAGTGATACAAGTGTGCCTTGTATAATATCATGATATTATTTATTTTTATCAATTTAAAAATATTTTAAAAGAATTTATAACCTATATTGAAACAATATTTCACCTATATTAAGATAAGCTATTTATTGTACAGCTAATAAAAATCTCCAGTTATTAGTTAATGCTAAAATGTGTTGAATAAATTCCAAAATCCAAAACTATAAACAACAAAGAGAACAAATCAAAAGACTAATAATAGAAGCTACTTCTTTAAGGTGAGGACATATAATTGCCCCAAAATAACAACAAATGCTCCTCCTCATGATGAAATGCTAGTAATATTACCTTTGAAAGTGAGCATAAATAAACTTGCTTACGATCATCACCCAGTTTTCTTTTGTTAAATTTACTCTATGTAAGGAGCAATACATAAAAGTAGGAACTGTGGTAATAATGTTTAAGAAATATTAGTTTTCACAGACATAGAGACGTAGATATAGAAAACAAATGTATGGATACCAAAGGAGTAAACGTGGGGAGAAGTGGGATGAATTGGGAGGTTGGGATTGACACATATAAACTACTGGCGCTATGTATAAAATATAGCTATCTAATGAGAACCTACGGGGTAGCTCAGGGACCTCTACTCAGTGCTGCTGCTGCTGCTAAGCCGCTTCAGTCGTGTCCGACTCTGTGCGACCCGTAGACGGCGGCCCACCAGGCTCCGCCGTCCCTGGGGTTCTCCAGGCAAGAACACTGGAGTGAGTTGCCATTTTCTTCTCAGTGTTCTATGATTATCCAAATGGGATAGAAATTTAAAAAGGAGATATGTCCATACATAGAGCTGATTCACCTTGCTGTATAGTAGAAACTAACACAACATTGTAAAGTATGTATACTACAAAAAAATTAAAATAAATAAAAAAATAAAAATTACTTTAAAAAAAGAAACAGTTTTTGAGCATATCAGAAAATGCAGTTAGAAGACAAACTGCCTGGATTGTTCCACTAAAAGTAGCGACTTAAAAAATCTAGATGTAACCCAAAAAGGAAATGATTAGGGTTTTTATGAAGTCAATTGTAGTTCTTCAATGTAAACAGTAATCTTGTGTGTTTGTACACATATGTGTGTGTGTGTGTATAGAGTCAGACAGAGAGAGAACAGCAACAATTTGATTGAGAAAGAAAATTAAAGAATATCCAAGAAAGAAAAATATTGCAAGAGAAGGATGTGCAAAAAGAAAAAAAGATGACAGAGAAGAGGGTGAGAGAGAACATGAAAGAAAGGGGTGGAAAGAAGGTGGGCAGGCAGTATTATGAAAAAGTGACAGGGAAGGTTCATGACTGGACAGATTCTGAAAATAACATCTCTTCAATTGATAGAAGAGTTTTATATATTATTTGCAATAATATTCTGAATTTTTCAAATTTTGATATAAGTGTGCATCAATTTTTACAATTTAAAGACTTGAAAATTTTGTCAACTGCATCAAAGAGTAGTTATATAAAATAAAATAAAAATAAATAAAACAGCATAAGTTTTATTGACAGGAATCAGAAGATTGTAGGAGTTTATAGGATGTGGTGTTTACTGAGATAAACATTCTTTGAATGGTGGGCCAGGTTTTACTCTAGTTACATAATTAACTTACATAAGGAGGCAGAGGTGGAAATGAGCTTGCCCGGGTGGGTGTTTTCACCCAGAGCTGAAGACATAATTAAGCATAAACACATAAACACAGCTTCTCATCTGAAGCATCAGTTGGAGTTAATTTGGTTTATGGCTATGCTTTAGAGAAATGACAGTCTTCAAATAGAGATTAGATGCACCATAATAAGTATTTTAATACTTTCCAGGAGCACTTGAGTCCCCATTTGTATCATATGCAGGTTCTGTTTTCTAAGTTGTATGCAAGAGTTTTGTAAACAACTTACTCCCACCCAGCTGAGACATTTATAGGTACTTCAGTGCTATAAGGGAAAGGGCATGTCTCTTCTCTAACTTCTCATAAAATAATCTCACATTGCTATACATATTAATAAATCTGCTTCTAAACTGTGTGGAATAATTCTAAACCTCAGAAAATATGCAAATCTGAAATCATCACTGAGGAAAGCTATTCAATACTGAATTTGAAGGAAGGGGAATAATATCAATTGTTATATTGCAAAACGTTAAAAATGTTTGATGTCCAAGAATAATGTCTAATTGAGAAAAGCCTGGTGGGGGTGCTATTGGACTTGTCTCCCCATTACCTCTCTTCATTCATATTCATTTGTAGAGTCTATTTAATCTTTGCTGCACATTCTTTTTTTATTTTTATTTTTATTTTTACTTTATTTTACTTTACAATACTGTATTGGTTTTGCCATATGTTGACATGAATCCACCACGGGTGTACATGCGTTCCCAAACATGAACCTCCTCCCACCTCCCTCCCCATAACATCTCTCTGGGTCATCCCCGTGCACCAGCCCCAAGCATCCTGTATCCTGCATCGGACATAGACTGGCGATTCGTTTCTTACATGATAGTATACAGGTTTCAATGCCATTTCCCCAAATCATCCCACCCTCTCCCTCTCCCTCAGAGTTCAAAAGTCTGCTCTACACATCTGTGTCTCCTTTGCTGTCTCGCATGCAGGGTCATCATTGCCATCTTCCTAAATTCCATATCTGTGTGTTAGTGATGCACCTTTTTTTAAGTACCTGTATTAATATGTCTTCATGAAAAATCAATCCTTTATTACATATTCTTAACGGTTTTTGACAAAACAGGAAAACAAAACTAGTCAGACAATGATGACCTCTGAATGAGTTTCAGAGGTAAAAAGAAAAGTGGGAAGAAAAAAGTGGAGGAAAAATAAGCAGTGGAAATCACTTTAGAAATGTTATATTTGAAATATCCAGAGGGAATTTCTGTTGGAAATGTCACAAAGAATTGCCCTGTGACTCAGTAGAGGAATCTGCTTGGAGTTCACAATTCAGTGTCAGCATGTGTGAGTCATTTTTTCCACTTTGTTTATTGGCTCCAAAATGCATACTGTGGGTCATTGTGGGGATGATTAAGATAATTTACATATGACAAATTAAAGGGACTACTAATTTTAAAAGCACTGAAAAGGGAATTATAGTGTATTACAGAGATTGTAGATGCAAGGCCTAAGAGAGAAAATTAATGTCAAAATCCTACATTCTCATTTTTACTATAATTTAGAAAATCACTCTTCACTCTTTTGAGGGAGAAAAGGCAAACTTTAAAAAAAAAAATTTAACTCTTCAGATATTGTTAGTTTTGAATCTGTGTTTCCACCTGCACCCTTGGGCTCTGAGTTCTGTGAAATGCTACTCTTCTGCGAATGCCTGCACTGAAAATGAATTCTCTCCTCTTTTCCATTTCAGTTTCCCTAGAGCAAATGCTACAGGGAAGAGAGAAAATGTCTTGAGAGTGAGGAATATAGAAGGAGCTTAATGAAGAACCACAGAGGGTGGGAAGAGGGGTTAGCACTGAAATGAGAGACAGGAACAATTTGTCTAATTGCGCTTGGCCTGAGGACAATCTTGCTAATTTTTCTTGAGACCAAGCAAATAGTTAAAACTGGACATGGAACAACAGACTGGTTCCAAACTGGGAAAAGAGTACATCAAGGCTGTATATTGTCACTCTGCTTATTTAATTGATATGCAGAGTACATCATGAGAAATGCTGGACTGGATGAAGCAGGAGCTAGAATCAAGGTTGCCGGGAGAATTATCAATAACCTCAGATATGCAGGTGACACGACCCTTAAGGCAGAAAGTGAAGAAGAACTAAAGAGTCTCTTGATGAAATTGAAAGAGGAGGGTGAAAAAGTTGGCCTAAACTCAACATTCAGAAAGTTAAGATCATGGCATCTGGTCCATCACTTTATGGAAAATAGACCGGGAAACAGTGGAATTAGTGAGAGACTTTATTTGGGGGGCTCCAAAATCACTACAGATGGTGATTGCAGTCACAAAATTGAAAAACACTTGTTCCTTGGAAGAAAAGCTATGACCAACCTAGACAGCCTATTAAAAAGCAGAGACATTACTTTGCCAACAAAGGCTCATTTAGTCAAGGCTATGGTTTTTCCAGTAGTCATGTATGGATGTGAGAGATGGACTATAAAGAAAACTGAGCACTGAAGAATTGATGCTTTTGAACTGTGGTGTTCAATCAGGTTCGATGCATGATACAGGATGCTTGGGACTAGTGCACTGGGATGACCCAGAGGGATGGAACAGGGAGGGAGGAGGGAGGGGGCTTCAAGTTGGAGAACACGTGTATACCCGTGGTGGATTCATGTTAATGTATGGCAAAACCAATACAATATTGCAAAGTACTTAACTTCCAATTAAAATAAATAAATTCATATTAAAAAAAGAAGAAGAAGATGACTCCTGAGAGTCCCCTGGATAGCAAGGAGATCCAACCAGTATATCCTAAAGGAAATAAGTTCTGAATATTCATTGGAAAGACTGATGCTGAAGCTGAAACTCCAATGCTTTGGTCACCTGATGGGAAGAACTGACTCCTTGAGAAAGACCCTGATGCTGGGAAAGATTGAAGGCAGAAGGAGAAGGGATGACAGAGGATGAGATGGTTGGATGGCATCACTGACTCGATAGACGTGAGTCTGAGTAAACTCCAGGAGTTGGTGATGGACAGAGAAGCCTGGGTGCTGCAGTCCAGGGGGTCACAAAGAGTCAGGCTTGACTGAGTGACTGAACTGAACTGAACTGAAACAAACTGACAATGTGTTTGCCATGGAGACCCAGGCTTTTACTATATATAGTAGTTAAAAATATACTGCTATTTTTAAAAGTGATTAAGAGATACTTGAAACTTTTTCTATATATGTAGTCTACTTGGATAAACTGAAAATAATAACACCACCTCTAAATTGAATATAAGTAAAAATGAGTCTGTGTTGTTCTTTACTTGCTAAGTCCTGTCCAAATCTCTGTGACCCTATGGACTATAGCCCACACAATTGATCTTGTGAAGATCATAAAACATACAATGGCATATATGATATGATAAATATAAAGAGCTGACAGAAAGTGAAATTATGCAACTCTAGTTTATACCTCCATTTTTACATCAAGAAAATAAACCCTGAATATTCACTGGAAAGACTGATGATGAAGCTGAAGCTCCAATGCTCTGGCCACCTGATGCAAATGGCTGACTCATTGGCCAAGATCCTCATGCTGGGAAAGATTGAAGGCAGGAGGAGATAGGGGTGGCAGGGGATGAGGTGTTTGGATGGCATCACTGATTCAATGGACATGGGTTTGGGTGAACTCCAAGAGTTGGTAATGGACAGGGAGGTCTGGCATGCTGCGATTCATGGCATTGCAAAGAGTCGGACACAACTGAGTGACTGAACTGAACTGAACTGAACTGAAGATAATTTTATAGTCTTATAGTAAAGGCTAAATAATTAATGTTTTTCATTATTATTAAATAATATGTTTTAGTTCAGTTGCTCAGTCATTTCCAACTCTTTGCAACCCCATGAACCACAGCACACCAGTGCTTCCTGTCCATCACCAACTCCTGGAGTTCACCCAAACCCATGTCCATTGAGCTGGTGATGTCATCCAACCATTTCATCCTCTGTCGTGCCCTTCTCCTCCTGCCCTCAATCTTTCCCAGCATCAGGGTCTTCTCAAATGAGTTTGCTCTTTGCATGAGGTGGCCAAATTATCAGAGTTTCAGCTTCAACATCAGTCCCTCCAATGAACATCCAGGACTGATTTCCTTTAGGATGGACTGTTTGGACTTCCTTGCAGTCCAAGACTCCCAAGAGTCTTCTCCAACACCACAGTTCAAAAGCATCAACTCTTCGGAGCTCAGCTTTCTTTATAGTCCAACTTTCACATCCATACATGACCACTGGAAAAACCATAGCCTTGACTAGATGGACCTTTGTTGACAAAGTAATGTCTCTGCTTTTCAATATGCTGTCTAGGTTGGTCATAACTTTCCTTCCAAGGAGTAAGCATCTTTTAATTTCATGGCTACAATCACCATCTGCAGTGATTTTGAAGCCCAGAAAAATAAAGTCAGCCACTGTTTCCCCATCTATTTGCCATGAAGTGATGGGACTGGATGCCATGATCTTGGTTTTGTGAATGTTGAGACTCATCAAGAGTCTCTTTAGTTCTTCTTCACTTTCTGCCATAAGGGTGGTGTCATCTGCATATCTGAGGTTATTGATATTTTTCCCAGCAGTCTGGATTCCAGCTTGTGCTTCCTCCAGCCCAGCGCTTCTCATGATGTACTCTGCATATCAGTTAAACAAGCAGGGTGACAATATATAGCCTTGAGGTACTCCTTTTCCTATTTGAAACCAGTCTGTTTTTCCATGTGTTTAAGCAAATTAAAAATTATTTCAATAGTAATAAAAAGTTTTTTTTAAAAGATAGAGTATGCAGAATTCAAAATTAGATTCTAGGTTTCATGTAGATTTAATTTATAACATGATAGTATTTCATGTCTATTAGAGTAGTATTTTTGCTGAAAAAAATGCTATACATCTGAAAAAACGTGTTTAAAATTTTATTTCATATTGGAGAGAGATGAATTTAAGTTGTATGAATGGCTAAACACTTGAAAAAATGAAAGGTAAAGATTAAATGTTAATGAAATAAGAGTTGTGTTAGGGGATGTGAAATTTAGAAATAAGAGGATAAACCCAGCCACAATAAAATACATATTTGACTATACAAAGTTTTACATTCTTTAAAATTATACTATATGTAGCTTAAAAGAATTGCAATTAGCAAATACTTAATAGAAATAAAAAGTTGGTAATTTATATTGTCCAAACACCTGCTATGAATTAAGAGAAAAGATAGAGTCTGATTAAAAAAAAAATGGCAAAGCAATTGAATATCCAAGTAGTCCCCAGGCTACCAGTAGACCACAGAAAAATTAGCCAGTCAGTGGGGTCGCAGAGAATCGGACAGGACTAAAGCGGCTTAGCAGCAGCAGCAGCAGAGGCTTCCCCTGTATCTCGGGTGGTAAAGAATCCTCCTGTAATTCAGGGACCCGGATTTGATCCCTTGGCTGGAAAGATCTCCTGGCGAAGGGAATGGCTACCTACTCCAGTGTTCTGGAAAATTCCATGGAGAAAGAAGCCTGACAGGCTAAAGTCCAGGAGATTGGAAAGAGTCAGACATGACTGAGAGACTAACACTCAATATTAGAGGCTGTCAAAGAAATTTAATAAAAGAAAAAGTGTAATAGACTTTTCACCATTTGAAAAAATTGAAAAAACATCAGCAGCTTTTGCAAGAATATTAGGAAAGCAGCATTCTCACATACTGCTATTAGAACATTGCATTGGTAAAGTAGTTCCTTAAAGCAATCTGATGATAGCTATTAAGCTTAAATTATAAATCCTTTGCTTGCTTCTCAGGTGGTGCAGTTGGTAAAGAAGCTGCCTGCCAATATAGGAGATGCAAGAGACTCAGGTTTGATCCCTGGGTTGGGAAGATCCCATGGAGTAAAAAATGGCAAACTACTCCATTATTTCTGCCTCAAACATTACATGAGCAGAGGAGCCTGGCAGGCTACAGCCCATGGGGTTGCAAAGAGTCAGGCACAACGGAAGCAGCTAAGCACACATAAATGCATTACCCAAAAATCCCACTTTATACAGGAATCTAAAGATATTAAAATATCACTGTGTAAAAAATATACAGTGGATATTTTGGCATCTTTTGTAGCATCAGAAACCTGGGAACTTTTGGAATATCCATCAACAAGAAATGGTTAAGTAAACTAGGTACTTCTTAAAGGCAAAAATTATTCAACTTTTAAAAATTATTTTGGCAGGAGGCTTAGAAGTATTTTCAGGATGTTTTTATACGAGAAATGTAAGAAAAAATAATGTAGAATGATAGTATGTTTGTTTCCAAATCTCCATTTACAAATAGAGAACTGTTGAAATTGTTTACTAAAATTATAATGGCTTGAGTGGGGGAGAGTGTAAATTATCAAAGGTGATAATTTTGGTGGTTCAGTGGTAAAGACTCTGCCTGCCAATGCAGGAGACATGGGTTCAATCCCTGATCCAGGAAGATCCCACATGCTAAGGAGCAACTAGCCTGGGTGTCACAGCTACTGAGCCTGTGCTCTAGTGCCCAAGAGCCACATCTACGGAGCCAAAGTACCACATCTACCAAAGCCCAGGCACCCTAGGACCTGTGCTTCACAATAAGAGAAATCACCTCGATGAGATGCCTGCACACTGCAATGAGAAAGGAGCCCCCACTTGCTGCAACTGGAGAGAAGCCTGAGCAGCAAATGAAGACCCAGTACGGCTAGAAACAAATCAGTAACAAAATAAAATTTATAAAAAGTTTAAAAGAGATAGTAGAGTAATGGATTACCTATCATTATGAAGTTTCAATAAATGTTAAAAAATGCAATAATTTTATGAAAGTATTCTAAATTTAGAAACAATGTGTACTGAACATTGTCACTGACAAATGAAGTGGTTGACCTCACAGAAAGAAACACTACATCATTTTCTGAATGCATTTCTGCTATTTCAAAGCAGTTTTGTATCAAGGATCAAAAATAAGTAATAACTGTGAAATGCAAAGTGTGATGTGTTCCTGTCTTTAAGAAGGATGGAAGGGTTCCATCATAGCCTCTCAACACTTAAATGCCATGAAGGCAACTGTAGACGGGAAATCACATCTATTAATTATCCAAAGCTTGAAGAGGTAGCTAATATTCTGTGGAATTTACTAATCCGTTATGTTAACAAAATACAGAAATACAGGGGTAAAATTTTCAGAGGGAACTTTTGAATTGGTTTAATATTGGAATGTGACATTACAGGATTGCTTCCCAGGTGGCACTCGTGGTAGAGAACCTGTCTGCGAATGCAGCAGGTGTGAGAGATGTGGGTTTGATCCCTGGGTTAGAAAGATCTCTTGGAGAAGGGCATGACAACCCACTCCAGTATTCTTGCTGGAGAATCCCATGGACAGAGGAACCTGGCAGGCTACAGTCCTTAGGGTTGCAAAGAGTTGGAAACAACTGAAGCAACTTATCACGCATGCATCATACAATACTGGAAGGTGACATTACAGGATTAGAGTGATGAGTGAATACTGTAGGGAAGATAGAGAGAATTAGAACTGGAGGTTGTGGGTCTGCACAAAGTGGGTTTGCTCAGCATGAATACTTGTAGTATAGATTTGCTGAAATCAGAGCAGTTTGTGGAAGGCACTTTTCCCAGATCATGTTTTTGCTGTCATTGGAAACCAGCTTTGGCATATGCTGCAAAATGACCCATGTCAGAGCACATCTCCCAGGTCAGTTGTTATTGGAGTGTGCATAGAATGAGCAGAGCAGCAAACTGCACACAGGGCTCTGCCCAATGGCTTTCCCTACATCACAATCCTCTTCCCACCTTCCTTGGCAAGCCCTTGTATCCAAATGCTTTGACTCAGAAGTTAACAAAATTTGTGAGTTTCTTCTTTGTGTGATTTCCATGTTTTAAAACTTTTATTGGTGTATCGTTACTTTACAACAGTATATTAGTTTTTGCTGTGCAACAAAGTGAATCAGCTGTATGTACACATATATTCCCTCCCTCTTAGACCTTCCTTCCACCCTCCGTCCCACCCCTCTAGGTGATTACAGAGCATGGAGCTCAGCTTCCTGCGCTTTACAGCAGCTTCCCGCTAGCTGTCTGTTTTACACATGGTGGTGTATATATGTCAGTCTCAATCTCCCAATTCATCTCTTTTCTTACATTCTCCTCCAATATCCACAAGTCTATTCTGTCTGTGCATGAGACTGCAATTCCCATTGAGATTTTGGCTCTCATCAGCAATGAAAATTGTTGTCTTCCAGAACACATTTCTTTCTGTTTGATTTCTATTGCTGATAACACTTTGTTTCTCAAATGTTTATAAACATTTCAATAGAAATAGTCAGAGACATGGGATTGAAGAGTTCATCTTCACATTTTCACCAAGCATTTTCAACTCCAGAACTGTGAGTGAATAGATTTTTGCTTTTTTTTTTTTTTTTTTTGGTAAGGCCAGCAAGTTTGTGGTAATTCTTTATAGTGACCACCAAAAATAAATAAAGGTGATAAGTTAGAAATAGATAACTTGACTCAGACAAACAAAAAGGCTTGAAAGAATGGGTTCCTATTCCTTCTAAAGGAGATCCTCAAAACAGCATTAGTTAAACAATACCAAGTGCAAACACAATCTGGACATTATAAGTATACAAAAAAGGCAAATTCCATTTTGTAGCAATGACGAGATGTTTCATTGCCAGAGTTGATGCTGGAATCTTGGCAAAGATAAGGACATTTTCACGTGTAGATGCAATGTGAAGTAGTTTTCATGCCTGTGGCTAAGATTTCAGTTCAAGGAAAATGCTTTGGGGAGAATGATTTATCAAGTCTAATAAGATATCTGAATTTACTAGTCCAGATGAATTTAGAATGATTATTCTGCCTCCCAGACTGATAATTTTCCTGCAAACAAAATCACAGCAGAGGCTTTTTCGTGAGTGAATATTGACAACACAAATGCAAGTTTTAAGATGCAAGATTAAGCCCAGACAAAGAATACCACAGACTCCTGAGTCTGAGGTTATCAATTTGTATTCGTATTGAAGACTGCTGCTTGACAGCTGATAGCTAGGAAGGGCAGTGAGACTACAAGACTGTGACTTCTCATATTGACAAAAATCTGTTAATGTAGCCAGAGTACATAGGGATTGTTCAACCCATGTCTCACCTTGTTGAACTGTCTTCAGCTGAATTCTTCACGTCAGCTACTGCCAATGTGTGCCTCAACCATGCATTGAATTTTTGATACTCAACAGCTTACATTTAGATCGTTGCTCTTTTAGTCATTTGTGTTCTTCAAATATATTTCTGGCTCTCTATCTTCTATGTGCATGGTCAGATTATACTTCCTTTCACTTCTGAAATTTGATTTGACTAGGGGATTTGCTCTGACAAATGAAAGGTCAGCAGAAGTGCCTGGTATATTTCCCAGAAGGCACTTTGAGAAGCCTCTGTTGAGTTGTCATGATTCCATTTTCCTGCCTAAGAAATCAAGGATGCATGGAATGTTATGCACCCTGAGACTTGGCCCTTGAGGAATGAAGAGGTGAAGCAACACCCCAAGCTAACTTTAAAGGAAATGTGTGAGAAAGAAAAGAATAATAGGCTATTTTAATCCACTGAGACTTGAGTTTGTTCACTGCAGTACAATAACATCAGTTCAGTTCAGTTCAGTTCAATTCAGTTGCTCAGTCGTGTCCGACTCTTTGTGACCTTGTGAATTGCAGCACACCAGGCCTCCTTGTCCATCACCAACTCCCGGAGTTCACTCAAACTCACATCCATCAAGTGGGTGATGCCACCCAGCCATCTCATCCTCTGTCATCCCCTTCTCCTTCTGCCCCCAATCCCTCCCAGCATCAGGGTCTTTTTCCAATGAGTCAACTCTTTGTATGAGGTGGCCAAAGTATTGGAGTTTCAGCTTTAGCACGTTCCTTCCAAAGAACATCCAGGACTGATCTCCTTTAGAATGGACTGGTTGGGTCTCCTTGCAGTCCAAGGGACTCTCAAGAGTCTTTTCCAACATCGCAGTTCAAAAGCATCGATTCTTCGATGCTCAGCTTTCTCCACAGTCCAACTCTCACATCCATACATGACCACAGAAAAAACCATAGCCTTGACTAGACGGACCTTTGTTGGCACAGTAATGTCTCTGCTTTTGAATATGCTGTCTGGGTTGGTCATAACTTTCCTTCCAAGGAGTAAGTGTCTTTTAATTTCATGATGCTTAATAACTCACACTGTCAAACATTTTAATTTTTGGTTTTAAGCTATGATTCTAGATTAATAAAATTATTTTACTTACAATCTTTAATTGCACTCAGAAAATATTCACTTCATATGCATATTCTGTTTTCAATCATGTTCTATTTAATGAAATCATGGTTTATTTTTAGTTATCTGTTGAATATGATTACATCTTCATATTTTTATAGGGCCCTCAAAAATTAAAGGTGAAGCTTTGGAAATGCTTTCTTGAAATCAGTAGCACCATGCCTTTTAAAATGATTTACATCTATTCTCCACTTTTAATGAAAACATATTAACTTTGTTCCAAGTAGCATACCTTTAGTTGGAGGTAAGGTTTTCCAAAACTGCTTTTATTTTATGCATTGTATCATACAATAGTGATATCAAAATAAATAACTTCTGCTTTACATTTATTTTTTATTTTCTCTGTGTTTCTCTTTTTATACAAACAACACACACACCCAGGAACATACATACTCATATATATGTATATATTTATATAGATGGGTTCCCATATCTGATCAAAATATTATAAAAAGGAATCATGATGATGAAATTCATCATTGATGTCAGTGTATATTGTCCAGAGTGTAGAACAGGACAGAAAGAAAGGAGGAGGAAGGAGGGAGAGGAAGAGGTGGGAGATGGTGGGAGGCATGAAGAACTAGTTTGAATTCAATCCAGTTAGAGTTCAGAGAAAAGTATGGTGGAAAGAAGATAGCTTGAGTGTGCCCAGGAGAATTTCATTTGACACACGCACATATATTTTTTCAGTGTTTTACTACTTTCTTTAAGCTATTCAACTGTAGTGAGATCCAAATTACACAGCCTGTTAGATGACTTTAAAGACTCAGGACTGTTGTTTTGGGGAATGTGCTATGGTGTGACAAATTAGGTTTTACAAATAAATTAACTCTTTTTGATTCAGTCACATTCACACAAGTTTTAATAGAAGTGACGTTAGAGAAAGGTTATCCTGACAAATTTCACCCTTACATAAATTCAAGCACTGCATGCAAAGGTAACCAAATAAAGGATATGGGCCAAATATTAAAAATCCTGTGTAATTTCTGGATTCTCAAATCATTTTGACATTTTGACCTCCATTTTTTTTTTTAATTTACCAAACAGCCAGCCAATATCTTCTGCCTCCAGCTGTGTGGATGTGGGCTAAGTTGCTTCAGTCATTTTGACTCTTTGTGACCCTATGGACTGTAGCCCACCAGCCAGGCTCCCTCTGTCCATGGGGATTCTTGAGGCAAGAATACTTGGATTGCCATGTCCTCCTCCAGGAGAATCTTCCTGACCCAGGGATTGAACTCACGTCTCTTGTCTTCTGCACTGGCACGTGTTCTTTACCAATAGTGCCATCTGGGAATCCCACATCTAGCTTTACTATAGTAAAATAATATACACTGACTAAGTGGTGATATAAATAATGTACATTGAATAACTGATGACTTAAAGAGATATATGTGTAACTAAACAGCTGTTGGTGCTATTTTAAAACATTGAAAAATATTTTTTTGTTGTTTAAATTCAAGAATATGTAATTTTTCAGCCTGTATGATACTGTTTTGAACTAAAGGTGGAACAGACTTAATATTCTCTGTGTACTGAACTGCTAGTCTAGAATAACTGAGTGATAGTAATCGCCATGGTCATACAAATAGCTAAATACAAAGGAATATTCTCTTTTATAGCAACACAATAAAAATTTTTAAAAACATGAAAGATGTTCTTTTTTGAAATATCAAAACATAATATTTTATTCATCTGTAGAGGGAAATTCTGATTCTCACAGATTGAAGCTCATTTCAAATTTTGACATATTAAATGTATGTCATACATTATGTATTTCTAAATTATTTCAAGTCATTCTTCAATCAAAATGAAATGATATGCATTTTTTAAAACCCTATTCTTGAAAAATAAAATTATCATGCATAAATCTAAAATTTGATATGCTAATCTTTTAGAACAAAACTTTATATTTTCACTGAATAAAAGTATGATGGCACATTTACGAAATGTTTTCTAAGAGAGCTTCCTATTCATACTGTGATTCAAGATGCTTTTCATTTAGCATGATTTCTTGGAGCTATTACACAAAGTTACATAGAAGGTTATATTATCCTAGTTTAGAAATGTATAGTAATTTGTTCTCATATACAAACAAAATAATTAATTGTCTGAATTAATGCTTTGTGGTTTGTATTTACAAGGCTGATGTGAAAATCACAATTCCTCCTTTTTCAATACTCAGATTTCCAATATGACTTTGTCCATACTTAATAGATCATTTCTCATGTTTCTATTTTTCAAATTTCCTGCATCATTTTGTTTTAGGTACATCCCTTATAGAGAAAAAAAAAAATCAGATTTGTGATGTATTCAATCTGAACTGAAATTCAATAGGTGAATTAAACACGTAAATTTATTGATATGACAATACATAAGTTTGATCTTAATTCCTTTTAAACTATGTTTTATGTTTTTATGGTATTTTTAACTAATGGTATTTTTCTAAATGAACATTTAAAATAAGACTTTCTCAGACTAAAGAAAATTTAGAAAGCCAGAAAAATTCATTTTAAGACTTGAACTAAATTATAAAATATATTACAGACAATTCTTTAGGAAGAAAACATGTGATACCAGATAGAAATTAGTAGTCCAGAAAATAGTCTAAAAAATGAGTAAACATAGAACACATATTTTCTTATCTTCGCTGCTGCTAAGTCGCTTCAGTCTTGTCTGACTGTGTGTGACCCAATAGACGGCAGCCCACAAGGCTCCCCTATCTCTGGGATTATCCTGGCAAGAACACTGGAGTGGGTTGCCATTTCCTTCTCCAATGCATGAAAGTGAAAAGTGAAAGTGAAGTCGCTCAGTCGTGTTAGACTCTTAGTGACTCCATGGACTGCAGCCTACCAGGCTCCTCCATCCATGGGTTTTCCAGGCAAGAATACTGGAGTGGGTTGCCATTTCCTTCGCCAGGGGATCTTCCTGACCCAGGGATTGAACTCAGGTCTTCTGCATTGCAGGCAGACGCTTTACCCTCTGAGCCACCAGGGGAGCATTTCTTATTTTTGCTGCTGCTGCTGCTGCTAAGTCGCTTCAGTCTTGTCTGACTCTGCGACTCCATAGACAGAAGCCAACCAGGCTCCCCCGTCCCTGGGATTCTCCAGGCAAGAACACTAGAGTGGGTTGCCGTTTCCTTCTCCAATGCATGAAAATGAAAAGTGAAAGTGAAGTCGCTCAGCTGTGTCCGACTCTTAGCAACCGCATGGACTGCCACCTACCAGGCTCCTCCATCCAAGGGATTTTCCAGGCAAGAGTACTGGAGTGGGATGTCATTGCCTTCTCCTTGTTATCTTTAGGTCTATGAAAATAACTGTCTAAACAAAAATAAATAAGAATGTATTCTGTGACATGTAACATATGCAGACATAAACATGAATAAGTGCAATGATTGGAAAAGAAAATGAAAGTTTGCAATTGTAAGCTCCTTAAGCTAAATATGAGGTGTCATATCATTTGAAGTCAGACTGTGCCAAAGAAGGGAGATTGCAATTTGCAAAACTCAAGAACATTGATGAAAAAAAAAAAAAAAATTTGAGTAGAAAAGTCAAGCATGGTATGAAATCACACACACACACACACACACCTCAAGGAGAATAACGGTAAAGGGACAAGCATGTGAAATGCTGCAAAGACTTTAATTAATGTGAAGAATTAAAGTCAGTATTAAGATTTGGCAATGAGGAAGTTATTGGCAACCTAGGTTAGATTTATTTCATGCACTAGTGGAGACAATTTTCAGAGTGGAGTGATCTGAAGAACATATGTAAGGTGGGTATATACTACCCTTTTAAGACACTGTAAAAGCTTTAAAGGAGAAAAACAGACTGGGAATTACAGTGAGATGAATTGGAATCAAATGAAGTTTAATTCTTTTTGTTCTGATATGACGGAAGAGAGTAAGAATGATGGATGGATTGAAGGTGATAAGGAAGCAGAAAATAAGGTATACAGAGCAGAAGCCAATTAACCTTTTGCCCCAGTGGTAAAGCATCCTCCTGCCAGTGCAGAAACTGAAGGAGACATGGGTTCAGTCCCTGGGTTGGGAAGATAGGACATGGCAACCCACTTCAGCATTCTTCCCTGGGCAATCCCCTGGATAGAAGAGCCTGGCAGGCCATGGTCCGTGGTGTCACAGAGAGTCAGATATGCCTGAACAGCTAAGCACTAGGCATGACAGCACAAAGAGAGGGCTCATTTCATAGAAAGACAAGCAGGCACAACTGAATGTGAATAAACATGTGAGATTTTTGTTTGTTTCTTTTTCTTTTATTTCTTTTTTTTTCTTTTTTTTTTTTGTGTGTGTGTGGCATAGGTGTTGAAAAGATAACAGTCTAATTAGTGAGACGATGGATGGAAGTATGCATGTGCACAGGATGGTAAATACGCCCAGAAGAGCAGAATTCACCTTCAACAAATAATGAAGGGTTGAGTTGATAATCTGAGACTTGATACATTTTTAAGAGATATCAAGGAAGATTAGAGACAGTAGGTATATAGAAGGAAAGAGTCATTTGAGACTAAGGCAGATTGAATAAAAGTCTCCTATAAAATGAATCAATGTATGAAGCTTCATTCAGATATAAATAACATGCAACTATTTTATTCTCTGGTGGCTCAGATGGTAAAGAATCTGACTGTGATGTGGGAGACCTGGGTTTGATACCTGCAATGGAAGATAACCTTGAGAAGGGAATGGTCACCTGCTCGGTATTGTTGCCTGAAGGATTCCATGGACAGAGGATCCTGGCAGGCTACAGTCCTTGGGGTTGCAAAGCGTTGGACGTGACTGAGCAACTAATGCTTTTCATATATAAATAAATGCAACTATTTTATTCTCTACTTATGATACATTACCTCATTAGCCATAGCCAGCCATAAGCAGCAAAAAGTTAGATTTTAAAACAGTAAATAATGATAACTTCATTTTAACATTTATCTCAAAGGTTTGCTTCATTTGTAATAATATTACTTTAGCATAGCATAGTTTATAGATGAATCCACAAATTAAAATTAAGTCTTTCACTTGGAAAAAGGTAAACAAGCTGTATCTCAAAGAACTTAAGGAACAGATAACCCTCTGTAGCTACCCTTTTGTAGTATTCTCCTATAAACTGTAAGAAAGTGTTAAGGGAAACTATTGAAATCCTAGTTTTACTAATTGTTATCTTTGTTATAAATACATTATTCAAATACTCTTTACTTTTCTAACTTTTAAGATAATATCTATGTGGCAACACTACTGTCAAGAAAAAAAAAATAACTCACATAGGACTCTGGGCAAAGAATGGATTCTAAATGAAGATTAATTTTCTTTTCATTCCTTTACAGAAATAATTTGGGTTAATTTTTTTCTTTTTTTTTTAAGGAAATCATTCTCATTCTAACAATTTAGTACTGAAAATAACAACAGAGAGGAGAGAAAGAGAAAACATATTGGATAAAAATTGGGTCCCTTTTATCTCCCTGTGAAGTGTTCTACAACTATATTTTCTTTAATGTAATGTAATCAAAGAAGTACTATTAGTGATTTGAAATCTTGGCAATGTTATTTTGTATATGAGACACTTCTTGGATCAAAGTATTAAATGAAGATAGTGATGCAGAATTTTTTTCTTTCCTAAATAAAAAAACTCAGAACCATTTCTCTGCATCTGAGAAGGTCCATTGAAGACATGTATGTACACCATTAAAATAAAATCATTTATGGATTAAGTATCACATTCTAATACCCACTTTGTTGAACTCATTAGAGCAATTTAAATTGTTTACTTCTCACCACATCCATGCATTTCCTTAATCTTTATCCTGGGACTCCTGCTTTTCAGCTTTTGTTCTCACTAGCAATATCATTAGTGGATGTCATGCTAAGATTTCTAGCAGAGTGTGACAAGAAGCAGAGCTATAAACACATAAAGGGAGCCAGCATTTCAAAAATCAGCAAAATATACAAAAGTAACGTTCTTTGCATTTTGACAGTACAGAATGTAAGACCTAGACTTACCAAAACTATTACAAGGATATATCATTTTGAGCACTGTATTTAAAACAAATTTTTTCTGAAACAAGTTTCCTCCTAGGTGTTCTTGTTTATCAATAAAAAAATAATTAGGAGACTTAGATAATACTGGAAAAATGTGCTATCATTGCATTCATAATTTAAAATAGTAAAACATAAGCAAATAAAAATTTAAGAATAAAAGCAATGAGTATAAAAATAAAAATAATTAAGTCTGTTTTAATTATAGAACTGTTTTATAATTTACATTTGAATTTAATGAAATGAAGCTGTAACGCCAATATTTTGGCCACCTGATGCGAAGAGCTAACTCATTTGAAAAGACCCTGATGTTGGGAAAGATTGAAGGCAGGAGGAGAAGGAGATGACAGATAAGATGGTTAGATGGCATCACCTACTCAATGGACATGAGTTTGGGTAAACTCCAGGAGTTGGTGATGGACAGGGAGGCCTGGCATGCTGCAGTTCATGGGGTCGCAAAGAGTCGGACATGACTGAGCAACTGAACTGAACTGAACCATTTACCTTTATAAACTTTAAATTATACAGTTGACAAAATCTGTATTTAAGTATTGATTCTACCATTAAATAACTGTACAATATAGGTATCATTTCACCTCATTTCAATTAACTCAGTAATAAGATGTTAATATATAATTATCAATGTCATTATAAAATACGAAATGTGTTAAATAAACTTTGCAAACTATAAGAATATTTACATGTATTGTTGCTGTGCTATGCTCAGTCATGTCCAACTTTTTGCAGCCCTGTGGACTGTAAGCCTGCCAGGCTCCTCTGTCCATGGAATTCTTCAGGTAAGAATGTTGGAGTGGGACGCCATTCCCTTCTCCATGGGATCTTCCTGAATCCGGATTGTACCCAGGTCTCCTGAATTTTAGACGGTTTCTTTACTTTCCACCAGGGAAGCACCAAACATATTGCTAGTAGCAATACTCTTAAACATGCAGCAATATTCTGCTTGCTAAAGTACACGTGGAATAAATAATACATGTCAGTCTCTAAAGCAAAAGATACCAATTCAACTAGTTAGGTCAAAGGATATCATAGATAAACAATCAAGAGTAGATAATAAATCAAGCAAAAGACTTGGAATTCAAAACAAATATCAAACCAAGTTACAAATACTGGATGTAAAGTTCAAGGAACTACATAGTGTGAGGATACAGGATGTTAGAACTAGGGACCAAAGTGAGAATGAGACGAGTAGAAAATCTAAGAATGGGATGAACTGTCCTCCTCTGATAAATTTTAAATTCTTCCATTTATGTGAAAGGAGAATGAACCCAACAAGGAAAGTGGGACTGAAGTGCATTTCAATAATATGGAAATAAAAGTCATGTAGAGAAGGATCAGTCATAGAGTCCATGCTCATACACAGACCAATAAATTGAGAGATGAGGCATTGGGGCAGGGAAAATGAAACATTATTTGGAAATCTAGCAGATCCAAAGATGATGATGGACTAGTGTCCCAAAAAATCATCTTACCCATGTTACAATCCAGGCTTCTTTTATACTAAAAGGGGAGGGGAAGTGGTTAGTTTTTGCAGACTTCTTGGTGCTGGAATCCTTTGCTTTTGCAGCCATCCACATAGGTCTGGTCACAATCTTGCTGTAAACCTCTAATAAGACAGCTACTATTATCTATTCCATAATGTTTGATCTTTATTTGAATGGAAAAGTGTTATGCCTTTCAAGGTTCAGCATGAGAAGAAGAGGACTGAGAGAGTACTATGATGAATATCTGAGGCAATGGCAATTTTCTAGAGTTAGCATGGCTAAGCACAGAACACAAAGATTAGAGTTAAAGGAATAGTCCTAATATGGTGTCAGATTTGTTCTTCTCTGTCACAGATACTCAAAAAAGTCAAGTTCATAGAGTGTACTTTCTCAATATTGAAATAAATGTTTATCTTTTAATCGAAATATAATCTTTACCAATGCCAATTTTTGGTCTTCCATCAGTTCAGTTCAGTCACTCAGTCGTGTCCGACTCTTTGCAACCCTGTGAATTGCAGCACTCCAGGCCTCCTTGTCCATCACCAACCAACTCCCGGAGTTCACTCAAACTCACGTCCATCGAGTTGGTGATGCCATCCAGCCATCTCATCCTCTGTCTTCCTCTTCTCCTCTGGCCCTCAATCCCTCCCAGCATCAGAGACTTTTCCAATGAGTCAACTCTTCTTATGAGGTGGCCAAAGTACTGGAGTTTCAGCTTCAGCATCATTCCTTCCAGAGAACACCCAGGACCAATCTCCTTTAGAATGGACTGGTTGGATCTCCTTGCAGTCCAAGGGACTCTCAAGAGTCTTCTCCAACACCACAGTTCAAAAGCATCAATTCTTTGGCGCTCAGCTTTCTTCACAGTCCAACTCTCACATCCATACATAACCACTGGAAAAATCATAGCCTTGACTAGACAGACCTTTGTTGGCAAAGTAATGTCTCTGCTTTTGAATATCAAATAACTTCAAAGAGTGACAACACAGAGCAGCTTAATAAGAGCAGTTTTAACTCCTTAGTTTGGATGAACACCAGTAATGTAGTGAGGCTGTGGGCATCATTGAGGAAGAACCTACGAATATTGATTTCCTTGTTGCTCATAAAACAGAGTTGTGAATTCCTATAAAAAGATCCTGAATACTCTAAGTAGGAACCCAGAGGTTAAAAAATTAGAAGACTATGGTGCTAAGTAGACCTTAGCATGTTTGTCACTAATGCCCACCTCCTGATATCCATCGTCTTGTCTATTCCCCTTGAGTGTAATCTGGACTTCTTTATAGCTAATAAAATATAGCAGAAGTGACATCATGCAACTTCTGATATTAGGCTATAAAAATCCATTGTTTCATCTTGGTTTGTCTTTCTCATTCTCTTTTGGATTCTTTGCCCTGGTAGAAGCTAATTGCCATGTTGTGGGATACTTTGTCACCATGTCGTGAACAGCCCTGTAAAGGCACCCAGGTAACAAAAGACTGAAGCCAGCCAACAGTCTTAACGGTAATCTTAGTGGCAGATAATTTCCCTACAGTTAATGTCTCAGGTATATCCACATCACCTACCAACAGTATAACTACAAAACCATAAGAGACCTTGAGCCACAGGGAATCAACCAATTGACACCTGGATTCTCACTCTCAGAAACGGTTGCAGTCTTAAGTTGTTATTAAATTGTGAGATAATTTTTTATGGAGCAATAGATAAGTAACATAACCCTCAATTAAAACAAAGATAGTTTTGATTTGTCCATTTAGGTGAAACGATGCTGATTTTCTTTTTGTTATTCTTAACTTTTACTAGCTTTCTGAAAAATGACTAGTGATTATGGGAACTTGTACAATGTAGTAGAGATCTAACATCATTATAGGACCAGAGGCTGTGCATGAGGGAAAGCAGTGACTGTAGAGACAAGCAGGAAAGTGTCTCCGATAAGAGAGGTAAAACAATTTATGCCACACTAGAGGCTATATGGCAGACATTATTCTCTGAGAATACATCTTGATATGCAAGAAGCGTTATATACCTCCTGGCTTATCCTTACAAACTCAGATTTATTTTAAGATTATTAGGTGAAATTGACTTTTCATACTGTTCATGGGGTTCTTAAGGCAAGAATGCTGAAGCAGTTTGCCATTCCCTTCTGGACAACCATGGCGGTGTGGCCACTCACCTAGAGCAAGAATTCCTGGAGTGTGAAGTCAGGTGGGTCTTAAGAAGCATCATTATGGACAAGGTTAGTGGAGGTGATGAAATTACAGTTGAGCTAGTTCAAATCCTAAAAGATGATGTTGTTAAAGTGCTGCACTCAATATGCCAGCAAATTTGGAAAATTCAGCAGTGGCCACAAGACTGGAGAAGGTCAGTTTTCATTCCAGTCTCAAAGAAGGGCAATGCCAAAGAATGTTCAAACTACCAGAAAATTGCACTCATTTCACATGCTAGCAAGGTAATGCTTAAAATCCTCCAAGCTAGGCTCCAATAGTACATGAACGAAGAACTTTCACATGTACAAATTGGATTTAGAAAAGGCAGAAGAACCAGAAATCAAATTGCCAACATCTGCTGGATCATAGCAAAAGCAAGGTAATTCTAGGAAAACAACTACTTCTGCTTCTTTGACTATGTTAAAGACTTTGACTTTGTGGATCACAAATTGTGGATAATTCTTAATGAGATATGAATACCACACCACCTCACTTGCCTTCTGAGAAATCTGTATGCAGATCAAGAAACACCAGTTAAAATGAGACATGAAACAATGTGTGCATGCTAAGCCACTTCAGTCATGTCCAACTCTTTGAGATGCCATGAACTATAGTTAGCCAGGCTCCTCTGTCCATGGGATTCTCCAGGAAAGAACACAGGAGTGTGTTGCCACTCCCTTCTTCAGGGAATCTTCCTAACCCAGGGGTCAATCCTGCGTATACTGCATCTTCTGGGTTGCAGGTGGATTCTTTACCATTTAGTCACCGGGGAGGCCATGAAACAGTGGACTGGTTCAAAACTGGGAAAGGAGTACATCAAGTTTGTATATTGTAACCCTACTTATTTAACTAGTATGCAGAGTACATAATCTGAAATGTCCAGCAGGATGAATAACAAGCTGGAAACAGGACTGTCAGAAGAAATGTCAACAATCTCAGACATGCAGATGACACCACTCTTATGGCAGAAAGTGAAGAGAAATTAAAAAGTCTCTTGATGAAGATGAAAGAAGAGAGTGAAAAAGTAGGCTTAAAACAACATTCAGAAAACTAAGATCATGACATCTGGTCGCATCTCTTCATGGCAAATAGATGGGGAAACAATGGAAACAGTAACAGATTTTATTTTCTTGGGTTCTAAAATCACTGCAGACTGTGACTGCAGCCATGACATTAAAAGATGCTTGCTCCTTGGAAGAAAAGAAAGTTAAGTCGCTCAATTGTGTATGACTCTTTGCGACCCCATGGACTGTAGACTACCAGGCTCCTCCATCCATTGGATTTTTCAGGCAAGAATACTGGAGTGGGTTGCCATTTCCTTCTCCAGGAGATCTTCCTGACCCAGGAATTGAACACGGGTCTCCCACATTGTAGGCAGATGCTTTACCGTCTGAGCCATCAGGGAAGGATCTTGGAAGAAAAGCTATGACAAACTTAGTGTATTAAAAAGCAAAGACATCACTTTGCCAACAAAGTTTCATATAGTCAAAGCTATGATTTATCCTGTAGTCATGAACAGATGTGAGAATTGGACCATAAAGAAGACTTAGTGCTGAAGAATTGATGCTTTTGAACTTGGTGCTGGAGAAGACTCTTGAGAGTCCCTTGGACAGCAAGAAGTTGAAACCAGTCAATTTTAAAGGAAATGAACATCAAATGTTCATTGGAAGGATGGATGCTGAAGCTGAAACTCCAAAATTTTGGCTACGTGATGCAAAGAGCTGACTCCTTGGAAAAGACCCTGATTCTGGAAAGACTGGGGGCAGGAGGAGAAGGGAGCAATAGAGGATGAGGTGGACGGATGGCATCGTTGACTCAATGGGTGAGTTTGAGCAAACTCAGGGAGATAGTGAAGGACACAGATGCCTGGAGTTTTGTAGTCCACAGGGTCACAAAGAGTTGGATATTACTGATTGACTGAACATCAGCAACAAGATTAAATCAATACTGCTGACCAAAATGTAAAAGTGATTCATAAAACTCTTTACCCTCTAGGTTATTTTTTTAAGTTTTCTCTTGATAAATTTTTCCAAAAATTGGCTGAAATTTTGCTATTTAAATGCAATAGTAGTATCTTTCAAGAGTACTGATTCAAGTTCAAAGTATGAAATAATTTAATAATCTCTTCTTGTACCATACTATGTTAATACTTTCTGCCTACTAATTATTATTATTTTCAGATTTGTTTTGAAAAAATATTGCTTTATATTACTTCTGTCAAAGTGAAAAAAATGTAAGAATAAGGAAATTTTAAAAATCTACATATCAGCTCTCACAGAGTTGCAGAATGTTAGTGCTGGATAAGAATGTCCAAGGCCACTTCTGACAAGGAACACTTATGAGATGTTAGTGAACAATAGTTCCATATATTTTGGATAACTCTGCTGATGATCACTTCTAAGTAAGTAATGTATTCCATTGTTATAATGTTATAATTTCCAGTCACTAAAATCTTCTTTGTAATTTTTAGTTGGAAACTGCTTCTGTAAAACTTGCCTATTTTCCCCAAGAGGGTAATTAGGTCTAGTCTCTTTTCTTTACTTTTGGCTTCAGATATTTTAAGATAAGTCTTATTTTGAATACTTTTTCTACAAGTAAAATTGCAGTATTGTAACTGAGAGCAATATTGTTCCCAAGAGTGGAAGACCACCAGAGATTTATCAAATTTTTATCTTTACATTACACTTTTAACAATGATAAGTCATTTTCAATTAGATAGATTCTGTTTCTCAGCACACTGTTGGCACATATTAGTTCTGACAAATAAGCTTGCCTGGGTATGTTTTACATAAATTACCATTGAGAAAACTTATAGCATTCTTGAGCATGGACAGTTTGTTTAAAAATTATAAACATATCTATTATATTAACATGGTTATCAGTTCAGTTCAGTCGTTCAGTCATGTCTGACTCTTTGCGACCACAGGGACTGCAGTGTGCCAGGCCTCCCTGTCCATCACCAACTCATGAAGCTTCTTCAAACTCATGTATATCAAGAAGGTGATGCCATCCAACCATCTCAACCTCTGTCATCCCCTTCTACTCTTGCCATCAATCTTCTCTGCATGAGGGTCTTTTACAAGGAGTCAGTTCTTCATATCAGATGGCCAAAGTATTGGAGTTTCAGCTTCAACATCAGTTCTTCCAATGAATATTCAGTACTGATTTCCTTTAGGACTGACTGGTTTGAATTCCCTACAGCCCAACGGACTTTGAAGAGTCTTCTCCAATGCCTGCCATTGAAAAGCATCAATAATTTAGATCCAGACAATTATTTGGTGCTCAGCACTCTTTATAGTCTAACTCTCACATTCATATATGACTACCATAAAATCTATAGCACTGACTAGATGGATATTTTTCAGTAAAGTAATATCTCTGATCTTCACAACCCAGATAATCATGATGGTGTGATCACTCACCTAGAGCCAGACATCCTGGAATGTCAAATCAAGTGGGTCTTAGAAAGCATCACTATGAACAAAGCTAATGGAGGTGATGGAATTCCAGTTGAGCTTTTTCAAATCCTGAAAGATGATGCTGTGAGAGTGCTGCGCTCAATATGCCAGCAAATTTGGAAAACTCAGCAGTGGCCACAGGACTAGAAAAGGTCAGTTTTCATTCCAATCCCAAAGAAAGGCAATGCCAAAGAATGCTCAAACTACTGCACAATTGTGCTCATTTCACACACTAGTAAAGAAATGCTTGAAATTCTCCAAGCCAGGCTTCAGCAATACATGAACCGTGAACTTTCAGATGTTCAACCTGGCTTTAGAAAAGGCAGAGGAAACAGATCAAATTGCCAAAATCCACTGGATCATTGAAAAAGCAAGAGAGTTCAAAAAAAAATCTACTTCTGCTTTATTGACTATGACAAAGACTTTCACTGTGTGGATCACAATAAACCGTGAAAAATTCTGAAAGAGATGGGAATACCAGACCACCTGACCTGCCTCTTGAGAAACTTATATGCAGGTCAGGAAGCAACAGTTAGAACTGGAAATGGAACAACAGACTGGTTCCAAAGAGGAAAAGGAGAATGTCAAGGCTGTATATTGTCACCCTGCTTATTTAACTTATCTGCAGAGTACAGCAGGAGAAACGCTGGGCTGGAGGAAGCACAAGCTGGAATCAAGATTGCTGGGAGAAATATCAATAACCTCAGATATGCAGATGGCACTACCCTTATGGCAGAAAGTGAAGAAAAACTAAAGAGCCTCTTGATGAAAGTGACAGAGGAGAGTGAAAATGTTGGATTAAAGCTCAACATTCAGAAAACAAAGATCATGGCATCTGGTCCCATCACTTCATGGCAAATAGATGGGGAAACAGTGGACACAGTGCTTGACTTTATTTTTCTGGGCTCCAAAATCATTGCAGATGGTGATTGCAGCCATGAAATTAAAAGACGTTTGCTCCTTGGAAGGAAAGTTATGACCAATCTAGATAGCATATTCAAAAGCAGAGACATTACTTTGCCAACTAAGGTCCATCTAGTCAAGGTTATGATTTTTCCAGTGGTCATGTATAGATGTGAGAGTTGGACTATAATGAAGGCTGAGCACCAAAGAATTGATGCTTTTGAACTGTGGTGTTGGAGAAGACTCTTGATAGTCCCATGGACTGCAAGGAAATCCAACCAGTCCATCCTAAAGGAGATCAGTCCCAGGTGTTCATTGGAGCAACTGATGCTGAAGAAGAAACTCCAATATTTTCGGCACCTGATGCAAAGAGCTGACTCATTTGAAAAGACCCTGATGCTGGGAAAGATTAAGGGTTGGAGAAGGGAATGACAGAGGATGAGATGATTGGATGGCATCACCAACTCGATGGACATGGGTTTGGGTGGACTCTGGGAGTTGGTGATGGACAGGGAAGCCTGGCATGCTGCGGTTGATGGGGTCGCAAAAAGTCAGACACGACTGAGCAACTGAACTGAACTGAATATCTGTTTTTTAATATGTTGTCTAGGTTTGTCACAGCATTGTCTCCAAGGATCAAGCATCTTTTAATTTCATGGCAGTCACCATCTGCAGTGATTTTGGAGCTCACGAAAATAAAATCTCTCACTGGTTCCACTGTTTCCCCATCCATTTGCCATGAAGTGATGGGACCAGATGCCATGATCTTAGTTTTCTGAATGTTGAGCTTTAAGTCAACTTTTTCACTCATCTTTCTCTTTCATCAAGAAGCTCTTTAGTTCTTCTTCACTTTCTGCCATAAAGGTAGTGTCATCTGCATATCTGAGGTTATTAATATTTCTCCCAGCAATCTTGATTCCAGCTTGTGCTTCACTGAGCCCACCATTCTGCATGATGTACTTTGTGTATGAAAACAAAGATCATGGCATCTGGTCCCATCACTTCATGGGAAATAGATGGGGAAACAGTGGAAACAGTGACAGACTTTATTTTTGGGGGCTCCAAAATCACTGCACATGGTGACTGCAGCCATGAAATTAAAAGACGCTTACTCCTTGGAAGAAAAGTTATAACCAACCTAGATAGTATATTCAAAAGCAGAGACATTACTTTGCTGACTAAGATCCATCTGGTCAAGGTTATGGTTTTTCCTGTGGTCATATACGGATGTCAGAGTAGGACTGTGAAGAAAGCTGAGTGCCTAAGAATTGATGCTTTTGACCTGTGGTGTTGGAGAAGAGTCTTAAGAGTCCCTTGGACTGCAAGGAGATCCAACCAGTCCATTCTGAAGGAGATCAGCCCTGGGATTTCTTTGGAAGGAATGCTGCTAAAGCTGAAACTCCAGTACTTTGGCCACCTCATGCGAAGAGTTGACTTATTGGAAAAGATTCTGATGCTGGGAGGGACTGAGGGCAGGAGGAGAAGGGGACGACCGAGGATGAGATGGCTGGATGGCATCACTGACTCGATGGATGTGAGTCTGAGTGAACTCCGGGAGTTGGTGATGGACAGGGAGGGCTGGCATGCTGCAATTAATGGGGTCACAAAGAGTCGGACATGACTGAGTGACTGAACTGACTGAACTGAAGGTAAGTAAGCAAAGTGACAATATACACCCTTGATGTACCACTTTCTCAATATGGAACCAGTCTGTTGTTCCATGTCCAGTTCTAACTATGGTTCTTACCTGCTCCTAGATTTCTCAGGAGGCAAGTAAGGTAGTCTGGTATTCACATCTCTTTAAGAATTTTCCACAGTTTTTTTTGTGATCTACACAGTCAAAGGCTTTGGTATAGTCAATAAAAGAAGTAGATGTTTTCTGGAACTCTCTTGCTTTTTCTATGATTCAACACAGGTTGGCAATTTGATCTCTGGTACCTCTGTCTTTTCTGAATCTAGCTTGAACTACTGGAAGTTCACGGTTCACGTACTGATATAAGATGACTGTAGATTCACATTGAAACTTGAAATATGAGATTATGCAAATCAGCACTCAGATAAAGCTCATAATACATCCATGAAAGCTTTCAGCTGTTAGTATTTTCATTCATAAAGGAAGCAAAAGTATCCAGTAGAGAAAAAGACAGTCTTTTCAACAAATGGGGCTGAGAAAACTGGTTAATTATGTGTAAAAAATGAAATTAGAACACCTCATAACACCATATACAGAAAATAAACTCAAAATTGATTAAAGAACTAAATGTAAGACCAGAAAGTATAAAACTCTTAAAGGAAAATATAAGTAGAACTCTCTCTGATACAACAAGATTCTCCATGACTCACCTCCTAGAAAAATGGAAATAAAAGCAGTAATAAACAAACAGGACATAACAAACATAAATCCTTTTTCACAACAAAGGAAACTATCAGAAAGGTGAAAGACAACTCATACAATGGGAAAAATTAATAATAAATGAAATAGTCGACAAGGAATTAATATACAAGCAGCTTATGTAGTTCAATCCCAGAAAAAATAATTAAAAAGTGGGCAGAAGACCTAAACAAACAATTCTTCAAAGTAGACATACTTTGAATCCTATATGCAGGTCAGGAAGCAACAGTTAGAACTGGACTTGGAACAACAGACTGGTTCCAAATAGGAAAAGGAGTACGTCAAGGCTGTATACTGTCACCCTGCTAATTTAACTTATATGCAGAGTACATCATGACACTGTTTCCCCTGTTTCCTCCATCTATTTCCCATGAACTGATGGGACCAGATGCCATCTAATAAACAAGCTAATAAACACATGGAAAGTTCAACATCACTTGTTATTGACTTCAGTTCAGTTCAGTCGCTCATTCGTGTCCGACTCTTTGCGACCCTATGAATCACAGCACTCCAGGCCTCTCTGGCCATCACTAACTCCCAGAGTTCACTCAGACTCACGTCCATTGAGTCAGTGATGCCATCCAGCCATCTCATCCTCTGTCGTCCCCTTCTTCTCCTGCCCCCTATCCCTCCCAGCATCAGAGTCTTTTCTAACGAGTCAACTCTTTGCATGAGGTGGCCAAAGTACTGTAGTTTCAGCTACAGCACCATTCCTTCCAAAGAACACCCAGGACTGATCTCCTTTAGCATGGACTGGTTGGATCTCCTTGCAATCCAAAGGACTCTAGACCAAGTGGGCTTTATCCCAGGGATGCAAGGATTCTTCAATATCCTCAAATCAATCAATGTAATTCACCACATGAACAAATTGAAAAATAAAAGCCATATGATTATCTCAATAGATGCAGAGAAAGCCTTTGACAAAATTCAACATCCATTTATGATAAAAACTCTCCAGAAAGCAGGAATAGAAGGAACATACCTCAACATAATAAAAGCTATCTATGACAAACCCACAGCAAACATTATCCTCAATGGTGAAAAATTGAAAGCATTTCCCCTAAAGTCAGGAACAAGACAAGGGTGCCCACTTTCACTGCTACTATTCAACATAGTTCTGGAAGTTTTGGCCACAGCAATCAGAGCAGAAAGAGAAATAAAAGGAATCCAAATTGGAAAACAAGAAGTAAAACTCTCACTGTTTGCAGATGACATGATCCTCTGCATAGAAAACCCTAAAGACTCCACCAGAAAATTACTAGAGCTAATCAATGAATATAGTAAAGTTGCAGGATATAAAATCAACACACAGAAATCCCTTGCATTCCTATACACTAATAATGAGAAAGTAGAAAAAGAAATTAAGGAAACAATTCCATTCACCATTGCAACGAAAAGAATAAAATACTTAGGAATATATCTGCCTATAGAAACTAAAGACCTATATATAGAAAACTATAAAACACTGATGAAAGAAATCAAAGAGGACAGTAATAGATGGAGAAATATACCATGTTCATGGATTGGAAGAATCAATATAGCGAACATGAGTATACTACCCAAGGCAATGTACAAATTCAATGCAATCCCTATGAAGCTACCAGCGATATTTTTCACAGAACTAGAACAAATAATTTCAAGATTTGTATGGAAATACAAAAAACCTTGAATAGCCAAAGCAATCTTGAGAAAGAAGAATGGAACTGGAGGAATCAACTTGCCTGACTTCAGGCTCTACTACAAAGCCACAGTCATCAAGACAGTATGGTACTGGCACAAAGACAGAAATATAGATCAATGGAACAAAATAGAAAGCCCAGAGATAAATCCACACACATATGGACACCTTAGTTCATCTTTAAAGGAAGGAAACAAAGAAGGAAGGAGAGAGGGAGAGAAGAAATAAGGCAATTGCCAGATGCCTTGATCTTCATTTTCTGAATATTGAGCTTTAAGCCAAGTTTTTCACTCTCCAATTTCACTTTCATCAAGAAGCTTTTTAGTTCCTCTTCACTTTCTGCCATAAGAGTGGTGTCATCTGCATATCTGAAGTTATTGATATTTCTCCCAAAAATCTTGATTCCAGCTTGTGATTCTTTCAGCCCAGCATTTCTCATGATGTACTCTGCAGATAAGTTAAATAAGCAGGGTGACAATATACAGCCTTGATGTACTCCTTTTCCTATTTGGAACCAGTCTGTTGCTCCATGTCCAGTTCTAACTGTTGCTTCCTGACCTGCATATAAGTTTCTCAAGAGGCAGGTCAGGTGGTCTGGTATTCCCATCTCTTTCAGAGTTTTCCATTTGTATTAGAGGAATGCAAATAAAACTACATGACCTATCATCTCACTCTGGTCAGAATGGCCATTATTTAAATGTCTATCAACAATAAATGTTAGAGAGGGTATGGAGAAAAGGGAACCCTGTTACACTCTTGGTGGGAAAGCAAAATGATATAATCACTATGGAGAACAATATGGAGATTCGTCACAAACTAGGAATAAAACCATCATATGGCTCAGAAATCCCATTACTGTACATGTAACCTGAGGAAACCAGAACTGAAGAAGACAAGTCAATGTTCATTGCATCACTATGTACAAGAGCTAAGACATAGAAGCAAGATAGATATCCATTCACAGATGAATGGATAATGATGTTGTGGTACATATACACAATGGAATACTACTCAGCTATAAAAAGGAACCTGTTTGAATCAATTTTACTGAGGTGGATGAACCTAGAGCCTATTACAAAGTAAAGTAAGTCAGAAAGAGAAAGACAAATATTGTATGTTAATATATAGCTATGGAAATATAGAAAGATAGTACTAATGATTTTTCTTGCAGGGCAGCAAAGGAGACATAGTTATTTTGGGTATAGTGGGAGAAGGAGAGGGTGCAATGATGAGAGAATATCACTGAAACATAGATATTGCCATGTGTAAAATAGATAGCCAGTGGGAGGTGACAAATGACAGAGGGGACCAAAACTATTGTCATGTGACAACCTAGAGGAGTTGGAAAGGGAGAGAGGTGGGAGGGAAGCTCAAGAGGGAGGGGATATATGTATACTTAATGATGATTCATGTTCATATATGGCAAAACCATTAAAATATTGTAAAGTAATTATCCTCTATAAAATATTTTTAAAAACTATCATTCAAATTATAGTTTAAAATCTTGGGTGACATCCATGCCACAGTCCATAGCTGTTTATTCATAATGAACCCCTTTTTCTCATAATTTAAATGTACAAGCCATTTGAGTTTGAATATGCTATCAGTCTTGCCTACTTTTCAGTTGAAGACCCTGAAATCATACATGGGCAAACTTAAGTGCCTACCCAGAATTGCACCCTGGAAGCATATCAGATTCTTTATTCAGGTAACTTTCATTGTATCTCTTTCTTCATGTGGCAACAAAACTAGAAGACATGGAGGATAAAATTCAATAGAGAATCATCAGATAGTAGTCTTGAAAGTAAAATTACGAGGCTCTAATTGCATAGTAAGACAAGGAAGTCAGCTTGCAAATCAGTGGGGTTACTATCAAAGAGGGTGTAAATGACGTTCTTACACAGAAAAGGGAAATTGCAAATAGATGAAATAGATTTCTCTCAATTGCCTGGCCTGTGGAAAATGTCAGGGAAATTCTTACACATTGATCAGTCCCTGAAATGGGCAATTAGCAATATTATACTGATGGGTGACATGGTTTTGTCAGTAATTTATACTTCAACATGCACTAATCATTTATGTACTAAGTATGCCAAAATGCTCTTATCAAGCCATCAACTCTTTTTTGAAAATGTGTAATTCATATTATCTATTACTTGATACCAAGTTTTACAACTAGAAGAAAATTCATTTAGATTTTTTTTGTTCCATCTCTGAGAGGTGAAATGTTATAGATGATGTGATCTGATTTCAAGATGAAAATGTGTTTCTGGAGAAATGATAAATATTATTTCATTTAAAATTACAAATAAATGTCATTCTTTGTCATGAATCATGTGATTACATTTGTATCATTTAAATCATACACAAAAATCGTCATCAATTCAGTTCAGTCGCTCAGTCACGTCCGACTCTTTGTGACCCCATGGACTGCAGCACACCAGGCTTCTCTGTACATCACCAAATCCCAGAGTGGACTCAAATTCATGTCCATTGAGTCAATGATGCCATCCAACCATCCCATCCTTTGTCGTTCCCTTCTCCTCCTGCCTTCAATCTTTCCCAGCATCAGGGTCTCTTCAAATGAGTCAGCTCTTCCCATCAGGTGTCCAAAGTATTGGAGTTTCAGCTTCAGCATCAGTCCTTCTGATGAATATTCAGGTCTGATTTCTTTTAGGATATACTGGTTTGATCTCCTTGCAGTCCAAGGGACTAGATGATGGACTGGATGCCATGACCTTAATTTGTGAATGTTGAGTTTTAAGCCAGCTTTTTTACTGTCCTCTTCCACTTTCATCAAGAGGTTCTTTAGCTCTTCTTCACTTTCTGTCATAAGGGTGGTGTTATCTGTGTATCTCAGGTTATTGATATTTCTCCCAGCTATCTTGATTCCGGCTTGTGCTTCATCGCATGATGTATTCTGCATACAAGTAAAATAAGCAGGGTGACCTGATACAGCCTTGACATACATACTCCTTTCCCAATTTGGAATCAGTCTGTTGTTCCATGTCCAGTTCTAACTGTTGCTTCTTGACCTGCATACAGATTTCTCAGGAGGGAGATAAGGTGGTCTGGTATTCCCATCTCTTTAAGTTTTCCACAGTTTGTTGTGACAAATGGTCATAATTGTTGGCAAAAAGAAATAAATGTCAAATTCTTTGTTTTCAACATAATTCTTATAGGGTCTGTATTAATTTTCATGCTTGCCAGGTAAAATACATGTGACATTTGCAATAAAAGTAATCAGTGTCATTGATGGGCATGGATATGTACTGAATTTTCCTGTTAAGAGACATTTGAAAAAAAGATTTTGTTATGTGAACCATCTTTAAAGACTTTATTGAATTTGTTACAAAATTCCTTTTTGTTTGTTTGTTTTATAACATTATGGTTTCTTGGCCATGAAGCACTTGGAATTCTTCCCGACAGGGACCAAACCTACACAGAAAGACAAAGTCCCAACCACTGGATGCCAGGGAAATCTTGAGAGACAATTCTTAATGGATATCTTGCATTTCTGAAAATCTTGTGAAGAAACTTTGATATGAGTTTCCAGATTATTTATTTCAAGGCTGTTTGCATAGCAGCCTTGAAATATAGAGTATCTCCTTCTGTAGAAGAGGATATATTTTTCTTTCCTGAACAAGATAACAAAATAATACTTCTCTCCAGGGAAATAATGGGCAGATTTGCTGCTCAATTCAGTTCAGTTGCTCAGTCGTGTCCGACTGTTTGCAGCCTCATGAATTGCAGCACGCCAGGACTCCCTGTCCATCACCAACTCCTGGAGTTCACTCAAACTCATGTCCATCGAGTGGGTGATGCCATCCAGCCATCTCATCCTCTGTTGTCCCCTTCTCCTCCTGCCCCCAATCCCTCCCAGCATCAGTCTTTTCCAATGAGTCAACTCTTTGCATGAGGTGGGCAAAGTACTGGAGTTTCAGCTTCAGCATCATTCCTTCCAAAGAACACCCAGGGCTAATCTCCTTTAGAATGGACTGGTTGGATCTCCTTGCAGTCCAAGGGACTCTCAAGAGTCTTCTCCAACACCACAGTTCAAAAGCATCAATTCTTTGGCACTCAGCTTTCTTCACAGTCCAACTCTCACATCCATACATGACCACAGGAAAAACCATAGCCTTGACTAGATGCTAGTCCCCTTATAAATTGGGGATTTCCTAAACCTGGGGATCATTCAGCTGTGACTCAATCCCATATCCTGCACTGGCAGGTGAGTTCTTTACCACTGGCACCACCTTGGAAGCCTCAGCTGCAGAAATAGTTTTAATAAATAATTTAATTAATTTTCCCTTCTAAAGCCTGAGGAATATTATTACAAGTTTTTGATAAGAAAAAATGGGACTGAAAATGTAGCAACATCGTAGCCAGGAACAATTAATAAATGCTATCTTTTGATCTTATGACATCCGATGGCTTAACTTCATATTCCCTGCATTTAAAAAATAGCTCTATAAATCCTGGTAATGTACATGGAAAAGTTGTCTAATACATATAACCACCAAGGGATTCATGAGAACTTCTACAACCTATAGGGTATTTTGGAATTATTTAGCACTATTATCAGAACTATGCTATTTCTTGAAATAAATGATATTTATAAGTGAAATGTATTGTTAGAAAATAATGAAAATTATGTCTGCTAAATAATAAATGAATGATATTATAATATTAGTATTTTGAAATTAATGACAGTATGAACACTATATTTTAAAACTGGTGTGATATAAGTAAAATGGCACTTGGATTTTTTTTTTTATTCTTTTTGTAAAAAAGTTTAAAAAGAAGGAAACATTGAAAGTAAAAGATCTGTAAGTAAATACAAGCAACAAGTTAACCCTTAGAATATAGAGGAGGGAAAAGTTATCACAGAAGAAATAGATAAAATACAAAAAATAGAATATGGAGGTAAGAGGAAACAAAGAGTAAGGAGGAACCAAATTTAGTTCTTTCAAAGGAGTAATAAAATTTTAAAACTTTAAGACAAATTCAAAAATAAAGTATGGTTGAAGCAAATAATTTGGGGAATATAGTGGCACAGTTGGTAAAGAACCCTGCCTGCCAGTCCAGGAGACATAAAAGATGATGGTTCAATCCCTGGTCAGGAAGATCCCTGGAGAGCATGGCAATCCACACCAGTACTCACGCATAGTGAATCCTATGGACAGAGGAGACTAGTGGGATACAGTCCATAGGGTTGCACAGAAGTATAATAGTATGCCCAAATTAAACTACTCATAAAGATAGCTAATAATTGTACTCAGACCTGCCTAATTTTAAATCGTATGCTTACTTGTAACAGTCTTTATGATGTCATTATTCTTATTTTTATCCATAGTTCAGTTCAGTTCAGCTGCTCAGTCATGTCCGACTCTTTGCACACCATGAATCACAGCACGCCAGGCCTGCCTGTCCATCACCAACTCCCGGAGTTCACTCAAACTCACGTCCAACGAGTCAGTGATGCCATCCAGCCATCTCATCCTCTGTCGTCCCCTTCTCCTCCTGCTCACAATCCCTCCCAGCATCAGAGTTTTTTCCAATGAGTCAACTCTTCCCATGAGGTGGCCAAAGTACTGGAGTTTCAGCGTTAGCATCATTCCTTCCAAAGAAATCTTAGGGCTGATCTCCTTCAGAATGGACTGGTTGGATCTCCTTGCAGTCCAAGGGACCCTCAAGAGTCTTCTCCAACATCACAGTTCAAAAGCATCAATTCTTCGGTGCTCAGCCTTCTTCACAGTCCAACTCTCACATCCATACATGACCACAGGAAAAACCATAGCCTTGACTAGACTGACCTTAGTCGGCAAAGTAATGTCTCTGCTTTTGAATACATTATCTAGGTTGGTCATAACTTTTCTTTCAAGGAGTAAGCGTCTTTTAATTTCATGGCTGCAGTCACTATCTGCAGTGATTTTGGAGCCCAAAAAAATAAAGTCTGACACTGTTTCCACTGTTTCCCCATCTATTTCCCACGAAGTGATGGGACCGGATGCCATGATCTTCATTTTCTGAATGTTGAGCTTTAAGCCAACTTTTTCACTGTCCACTTTCACTTTCATCAAGAAGTTTTTTAGCTCCTCTTCACTTTCTGCTATAAGGGTGGTGTCATCTGCATATCTGAGGTTATTGATATTTCTCCCGGCAATCTTGATTCCAGTTTGTGTTTCTTCCAGTCTAGCGTTTCTCATGATGTACTCTGCATGTAAGTTAAATAAGCAGGGTGACAATATACAGCCTTGACATTCTCCTTTTCCTATTTGGAACCATTCTGTTGTTCCATGTCCAGTTCTACTGCTGATTCCTGACCTGCATACAGATTTCTCAAGAGGTAGGTCAGGTGGTCTGGTATTCCCATCTCTTTCAGAATTTTCCATGGTTTATTGTGATCCACACAGTCAAAGGCTTTGGCATAGTCAATAAAGCAGAAGTAGATGTTTTTCTGGAACTCTCTTGCTTTTTCCATGATCCAGCGGATGTTGGCAATTTGATCTCTGGTTGCTCTGCCTTTTCTAGAACCAGCTTAAACCTCAGGAAGTTCACGGTTCATGTATTGCTGAAGCCTGGCTTAGAGAATTTTGAGCATTACTTTACTAGCATGTGAGATGAGTGCAATTGTGTGGTAGTTTGAGCATTCTTTGGCATTGCCTTTCTTTGGAATTGGGATGAAAACTGACCTTTTCTAGTCCTGTGGCCACTGCTGAGTTTTCCAAATTTGCTGGCATTTTGAGCACAGCACTTTCACAGCATCATCTTTCAGGATTCGAAAGAGCTCCACTGGAATTCTATCACCTCCACTAGCTTTGTTCGTAGCAATGCCTTCCAAGGCCCACTTGACTTCACATTCCAGGATGTCTGGCTCTAGATTAGTGATCACATCATCATGATTATCTGAGTCGTGAAGATCTTTTTTATACAGTTCTTCTGTGTATTCTCTCTTAAAATCTTCTGACTCTGTTAGGTCCAGACCATTTCTGTCCTTTATCAAGCCCATCTTTGCATGAAATGTTCCCTTGGTATCTCTAATTTTCTTGAAGAGATCTCTAGTCTTTCCCATTCTGTTCTTTTCCTCTATTTCTTTGCATTTTTATCCATAAGCAGTAAGCAGTTCCATGTGTGTTTTATTTTTCTGTGTGTTTAGAGGTTCTACAGTCCTGATAATTACCTTTCAAATATGTTTGGGGTATTTTTCACAATGTTTTCATATTAAAATATCTACTTACAGGCTCTTGTCTTATACAAGTTGAAAATACTTTTGAAATTGAAGCAGAAACTAGATAATTTGATAATTTCCATTGTCAGTTAACTGCTTCTTGCTCTGAACAGTTTTTGAAAGCATTAGGGAACCTTTACTAGGAATCAAATACAATTCAAATATCATCATTACTATACAATTTTGAGAAGCAGATAAGATTTATGCATCTCTCTCCCTCAGATGACTTTAAATTTTTGTTATGACCAAAGAATCACGTTAATAACATAATATTACCTTTAGTATGTATTGATGTTTCTTTGCTTTCTGTCTGCAGGACTGGCATGGATTTGTATAATTCAGCATAGATCTCTTACAGATATTCCTTTAAAGTAAAAATCATAAATCAGGATTCTTACGAAGAGTCCATAAAAAGTCAGGAAGTCAAATGATATACAAGTAAAATAAGAGATAGGTTTTCTTTCCAGGAGACATCTCCTTAAGCTGGGCTGCTGCTGCTAAGTCACTTCAGGTGTGTCCAACTCTGTGTGACCCCATAGACGGCAGCCCACCAGACTCCCCTATCCCTGGGATTCTCCAGGCAAGAACACTGGAGTGGGTTTCCATTTCCTTCTCCAATGCATGAAAGTGAAAAGTGAAAGTGAAGTCGCTCAGTCATGTCCGACTCTTCGCTACCCTATGGACTGCCGCCTACCACGCTCTTCCGCCCATGAGATTTTCCAGGCAAGAGTACTGGAGTGGGGTGCCATTGCCTTCTCCGTTACACTGGGCAGTCTTAGTTAAAACTGAGATATCACCACTCACCTGATGATTTCGATTATTTCTGGCTTACAATGCCTGAGAAAAATAGCTACTCCTACTGCCTCATTCTATTACAATAGTGCCACTGTAGAACCTGAACATGTGGATTGCTTTTCTGTTTTTAGGTTAGCGGCTGTGCCAGAGAGGAGTGCATTCATATTTTCTTTTAGAATGAGATAAAGACAGTTGATTCTTACATATGCCCTTGATGATTTGCCAGAGTTTGCAAGTTCAATCATTTTTGTTCCTTTTGGAGAGGCAGGTAAGTAAAAAGTTGATAGAAATTCATCTTCTAAGAGATTAGAAAGAAAGTATTTGAAATTTTCCAGGCTTACATTCCATTGTGGCTTATATTTTTCATTTTCTTTCTTACATCAAGGTTCAATGATGGATATTTGGAAATACAAGCTTGAAAGTAGGACTTTCCTAGTGGCTCAGATGGTAAAGCATCTGTCTATAATGCAGGAGACTGGGTTTGATCCCTGGGTTGGGAAGATCCCCTGGAGAAGTAAATGGTAATCCACTCTGGACTATTGCCTGGAAAATCCCATGGACAGAGGAGCCTGGTAGGCTACAGTCCATGGGGTTGCAAAGAGTTGGACACGACTGAGCGACTTCACTATATTCCCTTTAATATGGGGATTTAAGGTTCATTTTAATGGTTTTCCTTATGGAGCTAACCCAGAAGTATTTGCTGAGGAAATCTGTTAAATCGTCCCAGGGTCTACTTCTGTGATATGGTTGAATAACACTCTACTCAATGAGGAGTAATAGTTAGACCCTTCAGCTCTTATAAGAGGATTCAGTCAGTCATGCAACAAATATTTATTGAGTATGGACCATATGTCAGACACACCATTCAGATCACTTGGATTACATCAGCAAGCAAACAGACAAAAAACATTTGCCCTTGTGAAGCCTGTCAGTAGGGTTACAGAAAGTTAAAAAAAAAAAAAAAAACACACACAGGGTCTTGAAACACAAAAACCTTAACTTCTGGTATTTCCCAAAGCTCATATTCTCAAAAACAGAGTGGTACAATATGCATCAAAAACATGGTAAAGAGAGGTAATGTATGTTTTAATTTGCTAAAGTGAAGTGTCAGTTGCTCTATCAATTCAGACTATTTGCGACCCCATGGAAAGTAACCTTCTGGGTTCCTCTTGTCCATGGGATTTCCCAAGCAAGAATACTGGAGTGGAGTACCATTTCCTCCTTCAGGGGATCTTCCTGACCCAGGAATTGAACCTCCGTCTCCTGCATTGCAGGCAGATTCTTTACCATGTGAGCCACCAAGGGGGAGGCCCATTAGTTTGCCAGGACCACCACAAAGGAGGTGGTTTACACATTAGAAATGATCTCGCATATTTGAAATCTGGAAGTATGAGATCAAGGTGTTAGCAGGGTCGGTTTCCTGCTGGTAAAACTATCACGCCATCTGCCTCAGTTGTCACATGGAGACAACAGTGTCTCCTCACATTGTCTTCCCTATGTGAATCTCCCTATCCAAAGCTCTCCTCCTTAGGACACCATTCACACTCGACTAGAGTCCACCCAGATGACATCATTTTAATTTGAATGATTTTTCCTGCAAAGACTCTATTTCAAAATAAGTTTACATTCTGAGTTACTGAGGTTTCGAAGTTTAACATGAATTCTCTGGGATACGTATAACTCATAACCATGTTTGTAGAAGAGTATCCAGATTAAGGATTAAGACAAACTCTCAGGCTTGTGTGGGCTTCTCTGAGAGCTCAGTTGATAAAGAATCAGGCTTGTGTACCTGATTTATATAAAATGCCATCCTTCACATCTTTTGCTCCAACTATAAAAACAACTTTTGACTTAGTGGTATTATGCTATACTGAGGGATTTTAAACAAAAAATATACAAATGTTTCTCATATTTACTACAAGAGATTTAGAAGCCCCACTAATTATACAATAATGTCTAAAGATGCAACTGAGGTTCCACCTAACACACTATTTAGATATCTCAGTATTAAGAAAAAAGCGATGTCAAAATAAATGTTTGACTAATATTTTTTGCTTATGAAAATATAACTTAATAACCAATGGTGATTTTTGTCCTTTAGTTTGGATTTTGGAAACTACAATTATTTAATTAATTTGATGCTGAATTTTTTTACCATAATATATTAGCCATGCATTACCATTTCCGTCTTTGTTCCACTGATGTCTTCTTTCATCGGTTCCTATTTGTTGAATTAGTTAACTTGATATAGTGTATGTATTTTGTATAATGCTTTTCATTGTTTGGTAGTGCTAGTGACAAAGAACCTGCCTCCTAAAGCAGGAGACATAAGAAATGTGGGTTTTATCCCTGGGTCAGGAAGATTCCTTGGAAGAGAGCATGGCAACCTACTCCAGTATTCTTGCCCAGAGAATCCCATGGGCAGAGGAACCTGGTGGGCTCTGGTCCATAGGGTCACAAAGAGTTGGGCATGACTGAGCTGAAGGTAGCAATAGTGTTGGTCATGTATACCACTTCTGTCTTTATTTCACTGATGTCTTCCTTCATTGATTCTTATTTGTTGAACTGTTGTTAACTTGATACAGTGTGTGTATTTTGCATAATGCTTTATCTCTATTTGGAAAAAAAAGGTTTGTAAGCAATTATTCTAAATATAATCATAATTGAACTTGTCATATGAGCAATAGATAATGGTTTACTTTTATTAACATATGAGAAGAAACATTTTTCATTCATAAAATAAGTCTATTATCAAAACTTCGATAAACTTTTTTTATTCTATGACTGTTTTTCTATGTTAAATGTTTTTTTCACTCATTGCTGAAATATGCCATTTATGTTTCAAATTTTTTCATGGTGGTGGTTTACTATTAATCCAAATGTGTCTTTTATGAAGAGTATGCTAAAACATATATCTCTTTCCTTTTCAATGGAAGATATCAGAGGAGTGCTGTTAATAGAAAACTACCTCCATTTAATTCATGGAACTATTTTTTCCAATAGTTTCCACCTTGCTTTATACCATTCAAAATCAATGACATCAGTTCCTCCATCACTCAAAATCATTATAGTTGTCTCTACACATGTGAGTTAGAAGTATTTAAAAACATCATGACAGACTATTTCTCAAACTAACAAGTACCAGGAAGGACATGATAGATACAAGAGTATCCTTATGTCCTGCTTTTTATTTTAAATGACAGAAACCCTAACTCAGAATGATATAATTACAGTCACATGAATGGACATTATTAGAATAGATCAGAACCTAAACAATAAAGTCCAACATTTATGAATATTCTAAATATCTTTTTTGTTTAATTTTTTTTTTCAAATGTGAAAGTAAAATACACTGAATGCTCATTATAAAAAGAAGAATAAAGTTGTTTCTATAACCAAAATGGTACCCCTTGTCTTACTTCTTGTTTTTCTACAGTTTCAGTCCAGTTCAATCACTCAGTCACATCCGACTCTTTGGGACCCCATGGGCTGCACCACACCAGGCTTCCCTGTCCATCACCATCTTCTGGAGCTTGCTTAAACTCATGTTCATCAAGTTGGTGATGCCATCCAACCATCTTATTCTCTGGTGTCCCCGTCTCCTCCTGCCTTCAGTCTTTCCCAGAATCAGGGTCTTTTCTAAGGAGTCAGTTCTTCCCATCAGGTGACCAGAGTATTGTAGCTTCAGCTTCAGCATCAGTCCTTCCAAGTAATATTCAGGACTGACTTACTTTTGAATTGACAGGCTTGATCTCGTTACAGTACAAGGGACTCTCAGGTGTCTTTTCCAAAACCACAGTTCAAAAGCATCAATTATTAGGATACTTAAATATTAAGCTTTATATTTCTTGTATTTATTTGTTTATATGTATCGAAATTTAATTGTCTAGGTGAATGTCTATATGTGTGAATGTCTTTTTTTCATAATGCTAGTAGTATAGAACTACTAATTGGCTTTTCAAGGAACAATATGGCATCTTGGTGAATATCTCATTTCAAAACATTCAGGTAAAACTATCCCTCCCCCTTTTTTTTTTCATCCATTGCATAGTTTCACTATCTTTTTGTTTAAGATAGACTTGTTTTAAACAGCATCTATCCTGATTATGATTGCTTAGATTTTTGATTGTCATCTAATCAAAACGAAAACTTTTTAGGGCTCTCTTTATCTAGTCACTCCAATCATTTCCTACTCAATATTGATTGTGCCTTTAGTACATAATATTCTTTCCTTGGGCTTCCCTGTTGGCTCTGACAGTAAAGAATCCGCCTCCAATGCAAGAGACCTGGGTTTGAATGCTTGGGTCGGGAAGCTCCCTTGGAGAAAGGAATGGCTACCCGCTCCAGTAATCTTGCCTGGAGAATTCCATGGGCTATGGTCCATGGGCTCACAAAGAGTTGAACACAAATGAGTGACTAACACACATGACACATACTTTCCTTATTGTTACTATTCTGTTTTCCCTATTTTATTCTTGATCTAACAAGTGGTTTTAAAATGTCTATGCCTCCTCCATTTCTAAAATGTGATAGACTTTTTAAATATTTATCAGAATGTCAAATTAAATAATGATCATACTTGTCAAGAAAATATTTTAGTAACTTTTACTTCGAATCTTCATAGAACTTTTTCAGGTGTTATTATAGTTATTATATTTGTAAACTATTTGCAAGTTATTGTATTTGTAAGCTAAAATTATATTTTAAATTTATCCTCTTTAATTCTTAGATTTCAGTTTAAACTCACATTGTAATTTCATTAGGTTCAACTGAAAATACTTGTTTTGTTCACTGAAATGTTTCTGCCTCTCTGTTAAGATCTTTTCTGATTTACTGTTATAGTGACTAGGTTCCCCCTTCCCCCTCAGTAATTTTCCACACCCAATCAGTTATGTTTTGTCAGTCCTTCCATGTCTGAAATATTTTTCTTTGCCCTTCTCACATATGATAGAATAAAATACCACAAATGACATCTTTATGAAAGAGATTTTTGCTGACTGGGCAAAATTAACTGGCAGTAGAGACTAGAGAGGGAAATTTATTGTACAGGAGAAAACAGGTTATCTAGGTATGATAAAAGAAATAAAATGAATTAAGATAGTGGATTCAAGAAACCTGGAAAAGTCAACAAAACCTTAACCAGAAAAGTGATAAGTGTAACACAATGAAATAAAGTCAGAAAAGCACAGAGTAGGAGAAAAGACAGACCACTCCAGCCTCACCTCGAATTTGTTAGGTAATCTAGGGACTCAACAGAAAATTTTCAGGTAAAACCATACATGTACTCCCCACTCTTGATGGTACATTGGGCTCAAATGCATTATGTATATACTTACAGTAATTTATATTGATCTGCCATTCCATTTTCAGTTGAGAAAACTGAAGTTTGAAAATTATTTAGCAGCTATCCTAAGTCACACATGTGAATAGAACACCAGCTATTCAAAGCAACAGTTCATTTGGAAAGGCAGAAGATAAACATTGTTTTCCACAAGGTCAGATAATACAGCTTCAAACAACTGTTAACTTTCCGTACTTTCTACTGAAAAGACAACATTTGATGAGAAAGCTCTCAAATCACCCAGGAAGATCAGTAGCTTTCTGAAGAGTTGGAAGTTGGGGAAAATACTGGTATTAAAGGAAAGTAGCAATGTGTGATATAACATCAAACGAAATATAAAAGCTTGCTTGAAATAACCTATTTCAAAATAAAAGATGTTCATGAAACTCTGCCTCTGGCTCAAAGAATTGCTTGAGGAAAAGTGCGGTGATGAAAAGCTATGTTCTCTACTCCTTCAGTTCTGTAAGGAAGGCTCAACGAGTTCAAAAGTGAAGCAAAGTCATTCTTAACAGAGGTTTGAATCAAGGAGGATGTCATAGGTACTTGGACGCAATCCCCTATTCCCATCATCCTTTCTTCAGTGAAAGTCTTTTATGGGTGATACAGATTCGAGGTGAGGAGGCTGGTGAACACTGCATCAAAAGGCTTCAAACTTGTTAATAACACTCCAAATCTTGCCAGCCAAAGAAGCAACTTCAAGAGACTATAATAAACACAGGATTCATAATAAGTAATCACTTTCACATAGACATGCTACTATTTCTATTTATCAGTATATATAAAACCATTGAGAAGGACATAAGATTTACATAAATATTTACACAACTAGTTAGACATATGTGGGTGTATGTGTTGTTTCTTTAGTCATGTCCGACTCTTTGTGATCTCATGGACTGTAAAACACCAGGTTCCTCTGTCCATGGACTTTTCCAAGCAAGAAAACTGGAATGGGTTGCCATGTCCTCCTCCAGCGGGACTTCCCAACCCAGGGATTGAACCTACATCTCTAAAGGATAGTTTGATGTGACTAATAATTAAAATAGTGAACTGTGGGATTTAGGTCTTTAACAGGGATTTTGGTGGGGGGAGAGCTGGACTGAAAAGTGCCTGCATTTGGTAGCTAAGCCATGTCTGACTCTTTGCTACTCTATGGACTGTAGCTTGCAAAGTTCCTCTGTCCATGGTACTTCCCAGGTAAGAATACTAGAGCAGGTTGCCATTTCCTTCTCCAGGGGATCTTTCTGACCCAGGGATTGAACACTCATCTCCTGCATTGGCAGGCAGGTTCTTTACCATTGAACTACCATGGAAGGCTGATATGACTAGTAGGTTATTTTTATGCCATTTTTTTAAAAATTCTAAATCAAATCCTTCTCAGTCAAGAAATGCCTCATTCCTACCAAAGAAGGAATTAAATTATTTCACAATTCAGGAAAGTTAAAGAATACAGAAGAAAAGTCAAGAGTGAAAGAAAAGGAATTCAGGAGAAGAGCCATAGAAAAAGGTAATTTCCTCCCAAAAAGAGGAACCACATGTTTTATAAAATGCAGTTTTTCAAATACCAGTAAGATGTGTGCTACAGAAAATGTAATAAAAATTCACTGCTTGAGCAAGTATGGATGGAAAAAAATTCAGTGACTAAGTTCTCAAATCCTGACATTAATTCCGACGGAGATTGCCATTGGAGGAAGTATTAAAGAGTGGAACAGAAGTTGATCGATGCAGTCCAGAATGACTAAAATGGAGGAAAACACACATACCTAATCAACACATCACTTTAAAAATACATTTTGGTACATCTCCATATAGAGGGCTTGGGAGTTAAAATTCAACCTACTTTACTATACCTGATGTACCATTATATTTTTGTTTTATCTGTTTTAGCAATCTCTATATGACTTCCATGATTTCTTTTCCTTATAAAACCCCTTGATTTATCTATTCTACACATATGTATTGAGCATTTATTATCCATTTGAAACAGTAATTCTATGTTCTATGCATAATAGACCAAAATTTATTATTTTATTAAGATTTTTATTAAGATTGTAATGCCCAGGATGAGAAAACTTTAGTAATGTCCTTGAGGAGGTGTTATCTTAAAACATTTTACTTCTGTTCCCGTGGATAATATATTTATAGCATTTGAAAATCCCAGTTTAAGAGATACTGGAAGCATTTTCTCTCATTTTAGATACTCAAGAATTTAACTAAATTTCAGAAGCATCCACATAGTAAAATCCATGAGTGACCTTTTAATATGCTTTAAATCCCAATAAGTTTTAAAATCCTAAATGAATGCCTGGCAGAGGATGCTATGTAGTCATTTTAATAAGATGATTCTAATGCCTTCGGCTTTTATTTTTTTCCCTCAATATAAAGCCCTAAATAGAAGTAAACTATTTCTTCCAGCATAATAGGAGAAAAACACTATCTTTTTAACTGCTCCGTGGTTGAAACTGAGGGAAAATGTTAGTCTCTAACATGTAATTTGACATTTTTTTCGTACTTTTGCAGCACTGAAAAGTAGCTGGGTCTAAATGTATTTGGTTTGTTTTGCTTGTACTATGTAGATTTGTTAGGCAAAATATTGCTTATTCAAAATGGAAGTAAATTTGACAGCAATGTCTAAGCCACCGTTAGTTAAGCTGTGGCTAAACAAATCCATTGATCTCAAAAGAGAGAAATCTGAGGAGTCATAGTGTTAGAAAACAATCATGTAAATGGATAGAGCAGAAACAAAAGGTAAGCTGATTGGAATCAAGTTATAGGGAGTAGGGTGGTTTGGGAGTGGAGAAGACATAATGAGTAAGATGTGAGCAGACAAATTTTATTAAAAACTTAGGTGCAAAACGGTAAACTTATGGATCCTGAACTTTCATTGACCTCATTTTTTTTTTCTAAATGGGTCTCTGCAGATTAACAACAATAGCTCAAGTTATAAGAATAATTACCACTGCTGCTGCTGCTGCTAAGTCTCTTCAGTCGTGTCCGACTCTGTGCGACCCCATAGATGGCAGCCCACCAGTCTCCCCCATCCCTGGGATTCTCCAGGCAAGAACACTGGAGTGGGTCGCCATTTCCTTCTCTAATGCATGGAGGTGAAAAGAGAAAGTGAAGTCGCTCAGTCGTGTCTGACTCTTAGCGACCCCATGGACTGTAGCCTACCAGGCTCCTCCGTCCATGGGATTTTCCAGGCAAGAGCACTGGAGTGGGGTGCCATTGCCTTCTCCAAATTTACCATTACTGGATATTTTATCAAATGGGTCAGCTAGATGAGGAACTATTTTACCCCAAAATAGCCTCCCACTAAAACATCCAGGAAAAGTAACTCACCGTGGACTAGCCCACATCGTTTCTGCCTAATGCACAGAAATCTGATACACTCCTAAGTGAAAGAGTGCCAGTAATGAGTATGTCTGAAATACACCATTTGATCATCTTAGAAATATTTCTGACATTTGGGAACTACAAGTAATAATTGTTTTGCTCATTTTGGAATGATAGAAGCATATTGTATCTTTTGCTTTTAAACTCATATAACCCATGTGTGACTTACTTTTGCCTTACTAGATCGATAGGATGGAGGTAATTCTGAAGAAAATGCATCCTGCAAACTGTATCTCTGGAATTCCAAAAAGGTTTATTGGAAAAATTAGTTAAATTCAATAGATTGTTGGTGGAACAACTGGTTTGAAATTCAGCTTTATGTATATGAATTATTTATGATTCTGATTAGATTTTTTTCTTATAAATCCCATCCAGTTGAATAAGATCAGTTTCAAGAATTGTAAAACTGGCTGAGCATGACTCTGAAAATCTTGATTTTTTTTTCCTTCTAAATTTGGCAGTGCCATTTGGAGTTTTATACTTGATATTCTGTAAAATAAAATTGAAACATCTTTAACCATCTGGTAGTTTTGTGGATAATTTAGCATATATCCACTTGTGGCAGTTTATTTCAAAGTAGTTCCCATTAAATACTGATCTTTAAGTATTGGAACTCCATTTTTAAGTACAAATTGTTGTAATTATGTATCTCTAGTTGTCCGTAGGCTTTACTATAATTGAGGTAATTACTGTCAATAAAAAGATAATTTGAGACTCTTTATCATTATGGAACTGCTGCTGCCCACATGTGGTGGATAAAATATGGTTAACCAGTAGTTCCCCAGTTGCTGGAACCACAGTGCTATTTGTGAGGAATACACAGAGATGGCTTCCCCCCCACACCCTAAGTTTTACTCAGTTTAAATTTGCTTTCTTTCTGGGGGGAAAGAAACAAAAACAAACAAAATTTTTCCAGGCTTTATAAATCCTCAAATCCTTTTATAATTCTGATAGAATATGGTAATTTTGAGACTACACCCAAAAAGTTCTAGTGAGATCATTCACAAGTAGGAGATGGGAAAGTCACTGTGACATGTATACTCATTTCTAGAGTAAAAACATTGAAAAGTAAGAAGCAACAGAAACACATTTGCAATGTTAGCTAAAGAACTTCAAGAGATTATATTTTTTCTTTAATGCAGAGAGTTCAAAATTGGGAAAGGAGTACAACAAGGCTGTATATTTCAGCTTGCTTATTTAACTTCTATGTACAGCACATCATGCAAAATGCCAGGCTGGATGAGTCAAGAGTTGGAATCAAGACTGTAGGAAGAAATCAATAACTTCAGATATGCAGATGACACCACTCTAATGGCAGAAAGCAAAGAGGAACTCAAAAGCCTCTTGATGAGGGTGAAAGGGGAAAGTGAAAAAGCTGGTTTAACACTCAACATTCAAAAAATGAAGATCATGGCATCCGGTCTCATCAAACAGATGAAGGAAAAACTGGAAACAGTGACAGATTTTATTTTCTTGGACTTCAAAATCACTGCAGACAGTGACTGCAGCCCCAAAATTAAAAGATACTTGCTCTTTGGAAGAAAAGCTATGACAAACTTAGACAGCATGTTTAAAAGCAGAGACATCACTTTGCTGACAAAAGTCCATATAGTTAAAGCTATGGTTTTTCCAGTAATCAAATATGGATGTGAGAGTTGGACCATAAAGAAGACTGAGTGCTGAAGATCTGAGGCTTTTGAATTATGGTGCTGAGGAAAGTGAAAGTCACTAAGTCATGTCCGACTCTTTTCGGACCTCATGGCCTATACAGTCCAGGGACTCTCCAGACTAGAATATTGAAGTGGGTAGCCTTTCCCTTCTCTAGGGGATCTTTCCAACCCAAAGATTAAACCCAGGTCTCCTGCATTGCAGGTGGATTCTTTACCAGCTAAGCCACCAGGGAAGCCCAAGAATACCGGAGTGGGTAGCCTATCCCTTCTCCAGCAGATCTTCCCAACCAGGAATGGAAGCAGGGTCTCCTGCATTGCTGGTGAGTTCTTTACCAATTGAGCTACCAGAGAAGGAAGAATCTTGAAAGTACCTTGGACTGCAAGGAGAACAAACCAGTCAATCCTAAAGGAAATTAGCCCTGAATATACATTGGAAGGACTGATGCTTAAGCTGAAGCTCCAATCCTTTGGCCATCTGTTGCAAATAACTGACTCTGGGAAAGACCGTGGTGCTGGGAAAGATTGCAGGCAGGATGAGAAGGGGATGACAAAGGATGAGGTAGCATCACCAACTCAATGGGCAAGAGTTTGAGCAAACTCCAGGAGATGGTGAAGGACAGGGAATCCTAGTGTGCTGCAGCTCATGAGATTGTCAAAAGTCAGACAAAAATTAGCAAATGAACAACCATACAGAGAGAATGATCCAAGGAAATGATTGCTTCATTTTGCATTGTTCGGACTTCCCTGGTGGCTCAGAGGTTAAAGTGTCTGCCTGCAATGTAGGAGACCCAGGTTTGATCCCTGGGTCAGGAAGATGCCCTGGAGAAGGAAATGGCAACCCACTCCAGTATTGTTGCCTGGAGAATCCTGTGGAGGGAGGAGCCTGGTAAGCTACAGTCCCTGGAATTGTTAAGAGTTGGACACGACTGAGCTACTTCACTTCACTTAGCAGTCTAGCACAGTGGAGAGTAAAACCTAAAGCACTGGTTAAAAATGATGTCAAAGAAGGCCGAGATAAATTTCTTTTGGTGATATTAGTTGTGGCTGTTTAGTTAGAAATATCTGCTGCACTGGCAGGAGGATTCTTTTTCACTGAGCCACCAGGGGAAGAATTCCACATGGGAGTTGGAATATGGATTTGGTACCAGAATCACAGTGCAAGGATGGCTAAGGGAAATGATGTATATTAAAACTTGTTACTGTTATACCAAACACACAGCAACCGGTGAAGATATTTGCCTGACTCCTTCATATTTAATTTTTAGTACCAGTATCTCAGTTGGTAAAGAATTCACTTGCAATGCAGTAGACCCCAGTTTGATTCCTGCGTTGGGAAGATCAACTGGAGACGGGATAGGCTACCTATATTCTTGGGCTTCCCTTATGGCTCAGCTGGTAAAGAATCTGCCTGCAATGCAGGAGACCTGGGTTCAATCCCTGGGTTAGGAAGATCCCTTGAAGAAGAGAAAGGCTACCCACTCGAGTATTCTGTCCTGGGGAATTCCATGGGGGTGTCACAAAAAGTCAGACACAACTGAGTGACTTTCACTTTCACTTTTCACTCTATTTTTAAGATTTTTTCTGCAATGATGGTACCTGTATTAACCAACATTTTGAAAACATCAAGTATAAATGTGTGTCTTCTGCTTATGGTTAAATTTAAAAATGAAGGAACATTAAAAATCAGCCTTGCTCTAAAGGCAAGATGCTAATTTAAGTTAATTGATGTGCTTGGTAATTTCTATGCTGAGGTCCATCACAGAAGTTGAAAAGTTCCTCATTATAGAAAGAACATAATTACCTGAATTTTTCAAATGTCAAGTTCAGGGAATAATTTCTGCCAAAAAGCAGAACAGAGTAAAAAGTATTTGATGAAATATATTCACAATTTGGCTATGAATACAGAATAATAGTAAATTATGTGGTCTCATTAGGTCACAGGTTTTTTTTTTTCTATTTTAATATGATGCTGAAACCCATGTTACAATCCTTAACACACAAAGAAATTCATGCTAAGTCTTCTTTGCAAAAAGTTAGCCTAAATTGTGAATTAAGGACTGATCTATAATTCACATTTTGTTAGCAAGCATTTGTTATTTTGCTTTTGCAGGAGACAGAGATGTAAGAGACACAGGTTCAATCCCTAGTTCAGGAAGATACCCTGGGGAAGGAAATGGCAACTCACTCCAATATTCTTGCCTGGAAAATCCCATGGCTAGAGGAGCCTGGTAGGTACAGCCTATGGGATCTCAAAGGGTCAGACACGAATGAATTGACTTAGCATGTATGCAAGGGAAATATTGAACAAATGTAATCATAGCCTTCCACTAAGTCAGAATTCCAAGTCTTAAATCTCACCTTTGCCAAGAAAAAAGATGCAAGATATTGGAATATTTTTATCTAAGTATTAATACCTAACTCATCAAATTTAATGAGGATTAGGCGACATCATCTTCCTATGTCATTTAGCACTTAACTTATTTTTCTGAATGCTGACTGCTTCAAATGTCCTATCTAACCAGTAATATTTACAAATAAATTTTGGGACAAGATTATTTACTGTCTTGGGCTTCCCTGGTGGCTCAGACAGTAAAGAATCCACCTGCAGTGCAGGAGACCTGGGTTCGATCCCTGGGTCGGGAAGAGCCTCTCAAGAAGAGAATGACTACCCGCCTCAGGATTCTTGCCTGGAGAATTCCAGGGACAGAGGATCTTGGTGAGTTATAGCCCATGGTGTCACAGAGTCAGACATGACTGCACAACTTTCACTCTCGCATACACTATTTACTGTCTCAGGATAGTGCATTCTGCCCCATTTAAAACAGTTAAAGAATTTGGCTGCCTTCCAGTACTGGGAGCCAGTGCTGAGCTCTGTCAAAACTGAAACCCCACAATTACAGTGCCATGGAATTTAGCATTCTTTAACAGGAGCCAGTAGACTTAGGGCTACTTTCTATCATCACAGTGATACTATTCAGAAATATTCAATTAATTAGATGTGGAAAACAAATAAATATATATCAAAATATCCAAGGCATAAAACATAATATGTTTAGGTATGAGACCTATGAATCAGGCACTGGCACATATATTAGTGATATTCACCTGGGACTAATTCTAAAATACCTAAGATACAGTCTGAGTTATTAATGTTTTCCCAGACTTGAGAATGAAATTCAGTTGTGAAGTACACATGTAAAAACAGAACATGAAATCATTTATCCAACAGCTAGCTGATGCCTACCTAAAAACTGTACAAATTTTTGTGTAAGTGTGAAAAACTGGACTTGACTTCCTGTAGAAGGAAACATCTGTGCTGAAAACAAGAGCAGCATACTCCCAGTTGAGAAACAGTAAGCCTTTCATTAGTGCAATCAAGGTAAATTCAAGGGAAGAATGTGTTCAGCTCTCTCCTTATTAAAATTTATGTATTGCATTTTATTAAATGGCTCTGTTGAATGTTATCATGGAAAAATTTGTCAATATTATTCACGTTCCAGTTTGTTCACATACTCCTTACATTTTTACACACTTCCCGTGAATATCATGGAAAGTTTTGGGAAAGTCTTTTTGGAATTAGGGAGTTCTGAGAAAATTTATATGGAATTCTCCAATTGGTACATAAAGTTTAGTTGATTGCTCTTGTAATGCAGTCAAGACGTTGAATTTGGAACATTAGGAAGCATTACTTATTACTTCAAGGAGTTACACTTGACATTGGGTGTCACAGATGGCAACAAGTGATTACTAACTTCCTGGCCTAATCTAAAAAGTACACACTGCTATATTTAAAATGGATAACTAACAAGGACCTACTGTACAGCACAGGGAACTCTGTTCAATGTTATGTGACAGCATGAATAGGAGGGAGTTTGGGGAGGAAGAATGGATACATGTATATGCATGACTGAGTCCCTTTCCTGTACACCTGAAACTATTATAACAAACATTAACATTGTTAATAGGCTATACCCCAATACAAAAAAAGATTTTAAAAAAAGTAGCCATATATACAAAAGAATCACAGCGATTTATGGCAAAATAAACTCAAAATTTCAGAACAGATTAATAGCTTATAGCATGTAGGAATAACAGACGAAATACCTGCATCTGACTAAGGAGGGCAAACACTTGCTCAGAAAAATTCGTTTCAGGAAATATGGAAATGGGCATGCTATTGAAAGAACTAAAGTTTCCAGGAATACATCCTTAGGAATATCCATTATCTTTTATGATGACAATGATTAAATGCTAAAAATAATACATCTTAAATTGAGTGAAATCAGATAAGAAAATGGAAAATGAAAAAAAAAAAAAACATTAAATATTTGATTTTTGAGGTGTGTACAACTTAGTACATGCCGCAACTCCGCTTTCCAGATGAATAGACTTACATCCGTAATACTGAGTCATGGCACATCATACAGCTTGTCATCCGGGAGACAGCACTTCACACAGTCTCCTTGCTTGCTTTCAGTCTGATACTTGTTCACTGCATTATGCCACTTTCATATCATTGATTATTTGGCAAGATACTATCAGTTATTAGACATTCAGTCATTCGTATCATATGGCTGCTATCTATACTTGGAAGCTAGTTCAGTTCAGTTTAGTCCCTCAGTCGTGTCTGACTCTGCAACCCAACGGGCTGCAGCACGCCAGGCTTTCTTGTCCATCACCAGTTCCTGGGGCTCGCTCAAACTCATGCCCATTGAGTCAGTGGTGCCATCCAACCGTGTGATCCTCTGTTGTCCCTTTCTCCTGCCTTCAATATTTCCCAGAATTAAGGTCTTTTTTCCAATGAGTCGGTTCTTCGAATCAGGTGGGCAAACATTGGAACTTCAGCATCAGTCCTTCCAGTGAATATTCAGGACTGATCTCTTTTAGGACTGACTGGTTTGATCTCCTTGGAAGCTAAGTTACATTTAAATTGAATAAATGACACAGGGAACAGAGTCCTTGATATGAGAATGAAAACATTTTTCTCTAGCCCAATCCCTATATATATATATATATAATTCCTGACTTTCAGTTTCCTCTCTTGTAAAATTGGAAAAAAAATAATGTAATCAAAGATAATTTTCCAAGTTGTAAGGGCCTAGACTAAGTTAATCCTCAGCCATAATGAGGTTTGCTATAATGATTATATCACATTTCTTAAGACCAGATATGCCAATGTATTTAAAAAGTAATGGAAAAAGTAGCTGTAGTACTGCAAAGGCAAATGAATTATGTAATATTGTGAGACATCTTTAACACACGTCTATGACAATGTTAATGAACTGAATTAAATATGAGTCTACACATAATTCCAAAAGACATAACACTTCTCATTGTACACTACCACTCTAATTTCATAAAATGAAATACCATTTTCCTTCAGAATGGCCATTTTCCAACACTGTGGATTAATATTGTCGCTATCTCCTTGGGGACACATAAAATGACATCTCATAAGTTTGACTTCTTTTGGCAGGAAGCCAAGTTTCTTATTCTGTCATTTTTCAAGTGCTTTCAATTCCATTCTACAAATGCTTATGGAGCATCAGCTAACCATGATGGGTGACTGTTTTTAAATGAAATTAGCATTGGTTGACAAGGGATTACTTTCTTCTCTGTGTAATATGGTGATTTAGTACTTATTCTAAAGGTTAGATCTTAAAGATGAAGTGGAATGTTATTTATTCATATTATTTTCCATTGGTGATGGAGATAATTACTCATTCTAAGTAAAATGTTAAGTTCTGAAATATCTGACTTATTTAACTTAGATTGTATTTCTGTTAACTATGCAATTCAACTCTAGTAGAGAATTTTGACATTTTGAGTCTAATAATGGCTTAAAAGATATGCACATACATCAATACTTATCAAAATAAATAATTTAAACATGTGAACTTTATTTTATGATAATTGTGTATGCTCAGTTGCTCAGTCATGTCTGACTCTTTGTGGCCCCATGGATTGTAGCCTGCCAGGCTCCTGTGTCCATGGAATTCTCCAGACAAGAATACTGGAGTGGGTAGCCATTCCCTTTTCCAGGGGAATCTTCCTGGCACAGGGATTCAACCCAGTCCTCTTGCATTGCAGGCAGATTCTTTATCATTTGAGCCAACAGGGCTCCACTGATTTACGTTATTTATGCTTTGATAAAATGGTATATTTAAACAAATTCTATAGCCATCTGGAACATGTGAATTTAAGATTCTCATGATAGTTATTTTATTGTTGGTCAGTCATGAAGTCCTGTCTGACTCTTTGCCACCCCATTGACTGTAGCAGACCAGGCTTTCCTGTCCTTCACTATCTCCTGGAGTTTGCTCAAACTCATGTCCATTGAGTTGGTGATGACATCCAACATAGTTATTGTTAGGGGAAAGTAAAGCAAAGCAAACGAATAAAAACCAGAACACTGCAATTTATTTTGCTTTACCCTCAGTGATTTCTTTGGGGCTTCCCTCATGGGTCAATGGGTGAAGAACCTGCCTTTGATGCAGGAAACACCTGAGATGTTGGTATGATTTGTGGGTCAGGAAGATCCCCTGGAAGAGGGCACAGCCACCCACTCCAGTATTCTTTCCTGGAGAATCCCATGGACAGAGGAGCCTGGCAGGCTACAGTTCCTTGGTCGCAGATAGTCAGACATGACTTAAGCGACTGAGCATAGCACAGTACAAGGGATTTCTTCAATCAATAGAATATCTGGAGATATTATAAACATAAATTAGACTACCTTGTAAACCTAAAATGATTCACACATGGTATCATATTACTTATGCCTATTACGAAGAAAAGGAAGCATGGTGTATACTTATGCATGTTCCTAAATTTTAGGTTTGGGAGATTATCCAGATCTACATCATAGCTTGTTAAATAGAGAGCAACATAGTAGCAAGAACCAATATTTGTATGCTCATTAGTTGTTTTAGTGTAAGTCCTGTCCAATTCCTTTCCCACCCCATGGACTGTAACCCACCATGCTCCTCTGTCCATGGGATACTCCAGGCAAGAATACTGGAATATGTTGCCATACCCTCCTCTAGGGGATCTTCCTGACCCAGGGATCGAACTTGTGTTTCCTGCATTCACAAGTAGGTTCTTTACCACTGAGCCACCAGGAAAACCCTTATACGCTCTAAATGAATCTTAAAAGGTTCTATTTTTTCAATACAGAAAATTATTTTTGCCCTTAATGACTTTATTGGTTCACAGAATTCTTTTCAATATATAAATGTTACAAATATACAATATACAAATATAGTAATAAAAGTGTGACCTAAAATATTAAATGCTTAGAAGTTAAAAATATATAATGAAGTAATTCTATTAATTATTTTTAAAATGGATGAATATACTAATGCATTTATTTCTATAGTTTAGCAAGGATTCATGGTTGATAATTGTAGTTTTGGGAATTCTAGTTTTGTGTGTATGTATGTGTGGGCACATATTTTCAGCCAGTAAAGAAACTAAGTGGATAAAATAAAAGGAGGTTCAAAGCTAAGCCTGCACCTTCCTTTTGGGAAAACAAAATTTGTGTAGATTCTTAAGTAAAGAGAGTATTCCCGAGAGAAGTGTGAACTATGATAAGAATTTTCCTTGTGAAGTGATAGTAGTTAACTGCTGCAAACTCAAATTGCTTCATGACCCCTGAATATCCTCACGAAATGAATGTTCCAAAAAAAAGACAGAAGCAAGTGATGGCAATGAATATATTTTCAAGATAAAAATGATTGAACATAGTTCACTATTATCTTTTCAGTTACTTTTTTATTATCAGGTTTAATATAATAACAACTATTCTATGTGTGTGTGTTTGAGATATATCTGGTATGACTGGTTATTAGCCTTTAGAGAATTGTTCTGAAATAACTTTAAAAGAAGAGTGTAGAAATGCAAACCAATTCTCTTTCTGGCAGCAAGGGAATATGATGTGTTAAAAAACAAAAATGCTTCTTTGTGGAAAGCACTTCAAATATTCGATAAAATAAAAAGACATACTTTTAAGATACCACTGAGCAGACAAATATATAAAGTGAATCTTCGCAGGTTCCAAACAATGAAAAAGCATGAATCCAGAAAGGAAAACAAGTTGTCTAGCCAGCAGTGGTCCCAAGGGCTTTCTGACCCAGAAATTGGATGATAGGGAGACAAGAGAAAAGGCTTATGGGCTCATGAAAGTTGGGACTTCAGATTAGAAATTTCCTCATAAGACTAGGAGCAAGAAAAGTCAAACATCAATGAGAGTGAGAAGTATAAAAATCACACTAGAAAAGGAGATGGAGAGAAGAGCAGTCCATCACAGTTGGGGTCTGGATCTAAGAGGTCAAAGTAAGATAAACACTTTTCCTCTAAGAGATGATAAACACATTCTAGCCATGAAATGAGGCTGAAAAAGGACTTCAAATACAAGTGTCATCAGATTATTTAGTTTGAGATAGTTGATAGTAACTCTAGTATTGGATAAGACAGCAACAACAAAAATCTCCCCTTAATCTACATATTCTAGTGGTTTTTTTTAATTCATATGAATCACTTCAGAGTCAGTGTTTTACCATAGCAACAATCATTTATTTTATTCACAAGGCTGTAATTTGTGCAGAATTTATGGTGAGAGCTTGTTGTCTGTAATCTTCATACATCACCAGGGTCACCTGGAAGACTAGGATTTTGAAAATTTTAAAAAATACTAGTGAAAATAGATGGAATCAATATGTTTAACTAAACTAAAGGGCTGACGAAATGCATGATAATAGAACGTGTATATTGAAGATGACTAGTTATTCTCAGTCTTGGCCTCCACATATGAAAATTTTGGAACTCATTATTCCTATCCTTCCAAGAAGAAAAAAATAAACACTCAATAAATTAAAAATCAATGAATTTTTGGACCTATCAGAGAAATGAGGCCTTAGGCAAAACTGCCACACAGAAATCTAGAAAGAAATGCAAATGCAGAGAATAACAGCTAAGATTTGCTCACCTATATCAGAGGTCACTGGACTCAAACCTCAGTAAAAATGGTTAAATGGTAATTTTGACAAATTCTTTGAATTCATTCTGGACTCTTGTGAGCATTAAAAAATTCCTGGTACTCAGTTTGAGGGGGTCCACAATATGTTTTATTTACAGGAAATCCATCATATTCTTGATCAAAGTGCCAAGAAAGATTTCTTCTTGGCTCTGGCAAGGTGAGGAAAACTAAACAGATTATATTCTACGTAACAAGGCAAAAAAAAAAAAAAAAAAGGCCAGGAGCTGACTGTGGCTCAGATCATGAACTCCTTATTGCAAAATTCATACTTAAATTGAAGAAAGGAGGCAAAATCACTAAACCATTCAGGGAGATCTAAATCAAATACCTTGTGATTATACAGTGGAAGTAACAAATAAACTCAAGAGATTAGAGATTAGATCTGATAGAGTTCCTGAAGAATTATGGACAGAGGTTCCTAACATTGTATGGAAGTGGTGATCAAAAGCATCATCAAGAAAAAGAAACAAAAAAATGTTGTCTGAGGAGATCTTACTGAGAAAAGAGAAACAAAAGGAAACGGAGGAAAGGAAAGATATATTCATCTGAATGCAGATTTCCAAAGAATAACAAGGAAAAATAAGAAAGCCTTCCTCAGTGATCAATGCAAAGAAATAGAGGAAAACAATAGAATGGGGAAGACTAGCAATCTCTTCAAGAAAATTGGAGATACCAAGGAAATATTTCATGCAAAGATGGGCACAATAAAGGACAGAAACAGTATGGACCTAAAAGAAGCAGAAGCTATTAAAAGTGGTGGGAAGAGTACACAGAATACAAAAAGATCTTAAGGACCTAGCTTACCACGATGCTGTGATCACTCATCTAGAGCCAGACATCCTGAAGTGTGAAATCAAGTGGGCCTTAGGAAGCGTCTCTATGAACAAAGCTAGTGGAAGTGATGTAATTCCAGCTGAGCTTTTTCAAATTCTAAATGATGATGCTGTTAAAGTGTTGCAGTCAACATGCCAGCAAATTTGGGAAACTCAGCAGTGGCCATAGGACTGGAAAAGGTCAGTTTTCATTCCAGTCCCAAAGAAAGGCAATGCCAAAAAATGCTCAAACTCCCGCACAATTGTACTCATCGCACATGCTAAGGAAGTAATGCTCAAAATTCTCCAAGCTAGGCTTCAACAGTACACAAATGGAGAAATTCCAGATGTTTAAGCTGGATTTTAAAAAAGATAGAGGAACCAGAGATCAAATTGCCAACATCTGTTGGATCACAGCAAAAGCAAGAGAATTCTAGGAAAAAAAAAAAAATCTACTTCTGCTTCATTGACTACACTAAATCCTTTTATGGTGTGGATCCCAACAAACTGTGGAAAATTCTTAATGAGATGGGAGTACCAGACCACCTGACCTGCCCCTTGAGAAATCTTTATACAAGACAAGAAGCAACAGTTAGAACAGAACATGGGACCACAGACTGCTTCCAAATTGGGAAAGCAGTACGTCAAGGCTGTATATTGTCACTCTGCTTATTAAACTTACATGCAGAGTACATTATGTGAAATTCTGGGCTGGATGAAGCACAAACTGGAATCAAGATTGCCAGGATGAATATCAATAACCTCAGATATGCACATATCACCACCCTTATGGCAGAAATCGAAGAGGAACTAAAGAGCCTCTTGATGAAAATGAAAGAGGAGAGTAAAAAAGCTGGCTTAAAACTCAACATCAAAAACAAAGATCATGGTATCTGGTCTCATCATATCATGGTAAATAGATGGAGAACAAATGAAAAAAAACAGTGACAGACTTTAATTTCTTGGACTCCAAAATCACTGCAGATGGTGCCTGCAGCCATAAAATTAAAAGACACTTGCTCCTTGGAAGAAAAGCTATGACAAATCTAGACAACATATTAAAAAGCAGATGCATTACTTTGCCGACAAATGTTGACATGGTCAAAGCTTTGCTTTTTCCAATAGTCATGTATAGATGTGAGAGTTGGAACATAAAAAAGGTTGAAAGCTGAAGAATTGATGCTTTTGAACTGTGGTGTTGGAAAAGACTCAGTCGTTTGGACCGCAAGGAGAGCAAACCAGGCAATCCTAAAGGAAATCAACCCTGAATATTTATTGGAAGGACTGATGCTGAAGCTGAAGCTCCACTACTATGGCCACCTGATGTGAAGAATGACTCACTGGAAAAGACCCTGATGCTGGGAAGATTGCAGACAGGATGAGAAGGGGATAAAAGAGGATGAGATGGTTGGATGACATCACCACTTTGATGGACATGAGTTTGAGCAAACTCTGGGAGATAATGAAGGAGAGGGAAGCCTGGTGTGCTGCAGTCCATGGGTTCTCAAAGAGTCAGACAGGACTGAGAGACCTAACACCACCACCAACAAGGGAAACTGGGAAAGGTTTATCAGAGTATTATTCCACCTAAGAGAGATTATTCATCTCCAGGTTACACTTAAGAGAGGGTGTAAGCTGAGAAGTATTTGTGAAAAAAAATCACATCTTAAGGAACCCAGGAAAGTGAAAATGCATAGACTTAATCATGGGATTATATGGCACTTCCCCTTCCACACTTCTTATTACCATATCAATACAGCTACCATATGTTACAACCAAAACAGTGGATTACAACCAAAAGAGTTGTAAAGAACAGACCATTTTAAGGGGAATTCAGGACATCAGGAAAGACAAAAACAAGGACAATAAAAGATTTTTAATTATCTGGCATATGCCTGTAGTACAAACATTATATAGTGTCCAAATTCTAATTAGAAGGTCATAAAGCCTCATAATGTACATAAGCCCCACTTACCCAATTAACCATATCTGGCTTCCAAGCAGAAGTTACTAGACATATTAAAAGACAAGGACAAAATACAGTCTTAAGAGATCAAGAAAGCATCAGAATTGAAGATGAGTGTTTTCAGAATATAAAATAATTATAATTAATATGTTAAGGGCACTAATGCAAAATTAGAGAATACACAAGAAAAGAAAAATGATGTAAGCTGAGAGAGAAGTCGCAGATATTATGTGGGTAATAGAGGAACATTGTAAACAGCTCAACAAATTAGATGAAATGAGCAATTTCCTGAAAGTTAAACAACTGAAAGTGACACAAGGAGAAACAAATAATTTCCACAGAAATTTAATCAATATTTAATAACCATGCAAAAAAGAAAGAACTAGAGCCAGATGGTTTCACTGGTGAGTTCTACTGAACACTTGGGGACTAAATGATAGCACTTCTTGACAATATGTTTCAGAAAACAGTAGCAGTGGGAACATTTCAGAACATATTTTATGAGGCCTGTATTACCTTAACACCAAAACCAGATATTGCAAGAAAGGAAAACTAGACTAACATCTCTCATAAACATAAATAAAAAATTCTTCATCAAAAATTAGCAAATTGAATCTAGTATGTTATATGTAATATTGTAATATAATTCTGTCATTAACTACTCAGAGTCTGCACAGATGCAAGCTAAAGGGCACAGTTCCCAACAAGACCACTCTCAATTCTAACACTGACCACAAGTTCAGAGGTTCACACAACATCTATCCTTCTGACCAAATGGCTGAAAATTCTAGGATTCCTGTAACTTGATCAGATTTTATAGTTTAGCAGTAGGACCAGCCACATGAAGAGACCTACAGGGAGAAGTCTAGGAGGATCTCAAATGTGTAGCCATTACACATCACATCATTTCCCTATTGAATCAGAACATATCACCCTCCTGACCCATCCATGTGTCTACCAATCAGAGAACTCGAACAGTTTGATCTCCAGATATTGGGACACACTATGTGTCTAGGGAAGAGGACAGGGAAGCCTAGGGTGCTGCAGGCCACAGGGTCACAAAGAGTCAGACAGGGGTTAATGACTGAACAACAATATATGTACAATTGATTGAGTTATTGTCTTAGAGGCTGTGATATGTGCCAAGGTATAAGGTGCTTTTAGATGAGACTAGCATTTAAGTTGGTGAACTTTGAGTAGTTAGATTTCCCTCCACAATGTGAGTGATCTCATCCAATCAGCTAAAGACCCAAGTAGAATAGCAACAACTAAAAACAACCTTCTAGAGTAAGAGGTAGTTCTTCAGCAGAAAGTCTTTGGGCTTCACCTGGGCCATAAGCTCTGACTCTACAACTTGCTGCCCACGTGTCTCAGATGTTGGACTGGCTAACATCCACAATTGATTAAGTCAATTCCTTATAATAAACATATATATGCATGCATTGGGCTCCCCAGGTGACTTCATGGTACAGAATCTAACTGCCAGTGCAGGAGACACAGAAGATGCAGGTTTGATCCCTGGGAGGAGGAAATGTCAACTCACTCCATTATTCTTGCCTGAAAAATCCAGTGGGCAGAGGAAACTGGTGGGCTATAGCCCACAGGGTTGCAGAGAGTTTGACATGTTTGATATCCAGTTATTGGGACTCACTATGTATCTAGTGAAGAGGACAGGGAAGCCTAGCGTGCATACATATATTTGCATGTATGACTTTGCACACATACATATATTTATATGCACATCCTATTGGTTCTGCTTCTCTAGAAAACTCTAATACACCCATTTATGATAAATGCCCTCAGCAAACTAGCAATACCTAGGAACTTTCTCGACTTAATGAAGACTATCTATAAAAAAAACTCTCAATGTAACATAGATAATGGTGAGAAATTGGACACTTTTCCTTAAAAAACAAGGCAAGCTTGCAGAAAATAATTAGCCTAGTAAAACTAGAACTGCTTTCCTTACAAAGGCCTGCTTATGATTTGGCCCTTAGCTGGCATTTGAAAATTTAGATTTTAGGAAACTTCCCATTTCCCCTGAGAATCATGGTTTATGATACCTAACTGGGCAAAAACTATGTTTAAAAAACAAACAAACAAACAAACAGAAACATTTCCTTTACCTCTGAGTATCTGAAATTTTGACCTATGTAGGTAGATGATGTGTATGTGACAAGTTTCCAATAAGTACCTTGGGCATTGAACTCTAAAGCACTGCAATAGTCAGTGATGCTTCATACCTTTTCTTGCATCAAGATGAGGCATGGCACCAGGTCTCACCAAATAGTTTGTGTGTGAATCAGTCTGTCTTCCATGAGCAACTGGGGAAGAGGGTCCAGCATTTGTCTCCAAAACCTAGGGTATATTAGAGATATAAAGTGAAAGGTGACTGGATTCATGGACCATTGCTTGGGGTAGACACAACTACATTTAAGGAACACTTACTTAGACTTTTCTAGAGCAAGAAATAACCTTCTACTCTGATGCCAATGTCATTTGGACTCTTGTCTGTAACAGTACATAGTATTGCTCTAATAAGTACAGATAGAACAGTGATAGGGTGGGAGAGAGATTTGTATCTTGAAAAGATAATACTAGAAAATAAGAAAATCAGAATTTAAATTATTAGGTATCAAACTTAAAATGTTCAGTAAACATCAATTTACTGATGTAAATTGTAGAGTAAGCATTTGACTCTTTGCAACTCCGTGGACTATGCAGTCCATGGAATTCTCCAGGATAGAACACTGGAGTGGGTAGCTGTACCCTTCTCCAGTAGATCTTCCCAACCCGGGGATCAAACTCAGGTATCCAGCATTGCAGACAGATTCTTTACCAACTGAGCTACCAAAGAAGTGCAAACGTCAGTTAATAAAGTAAAAAAAAAAAAAAAAAAAAAAAACAGAAGGAATTTTAAAGAGCATAAAGTAGGAGCAGAAATTAAGTAATAAAAAGGAAACACTATAGAAAGAAATATGAAAATTCAAACTATTCATTAAAAGTTATGACACTGAAAAAATTCAAGTTTGATAAAAAGAAAATAACTAAGAAACATACTTTAAAATAAAAAGGAGATAAATGCATATGCAGGAATAATTTTAAAGATATTAAGATAATATGAAAAATCTTAAAATTTCAAAACTTCTTTAAAAAGATAAATACCTGGACAAGTGTAGCTTTATTAAAACTAACTCAAGAATAATTTAAAAACTGAATATTTCTATATCATTAAACAACTGAGTCAAGAATTAAGTCTTACTCTCTTCCAACATCACCTCCCCCCATTATAGGCACAGATAATTTTGAGGATGACTTCTACCAGGTTTCCTAAGAACAGGTGTCCCCAGTCTAATATAAAATATTCCAAAAATAAAAATATGATTAAGTCCCTAATTTTTATTTGCATTCTAGAATAAACTTGACACCACAATGAGAAAAGGCAATTTGTGAAATTAAAGTAGTAAGCAAATTTCATTCATGAACATAGATATAGAAAACAATCAAAATAGTAGCAAGTCAATTCCATCATCTTTCATAAAAAATAGTGCATACAATTTGCATCTCTTTTAGAAAGTTTATTAACATTAAAAAACTGTCAATGAGCAGACTAGAGGAGGAGAACTCACATGGTTGACTTTGCTAATCATATCTAGCAGGATCCTCTTTACTGGTGAAAATGAAAAAGTGAAAGTGAAGTCACTCAGTCGTGTCCAACTCTTTGCAACCCCATGGACTGTAGCCAGCCAGGCTCCTCCATCCATGTGATTTTCCGGGCAAGAGTACTAGTGAGTACACCTATTAAAAGCAGCTCTGAGTGCCTTGTATGCAGAAGTCTTCCTGAGTTGACAAGAACAGCCTGTCTGGGAGATTCCTGAAAAATTTCCCTGAGCACCAAATCACAAATACCAGAGCACAAAAGCCAGGAACACTGGCTTCAAATGTGGACAATTCTATGGCATAATTTATGTTCCAGAAACATCCCCCACATCAAGATTGAAGACAGTAATTTTGGCCAATGATAAAATATATGCTTTCAGAAACATATATTAATAAGAGAAAATCAAAGAAATTATCCTTCAATTTAAATGTTTCAAAAATACATATTTCTGAAGTTATAGTGATATGTAATGCTCAGTCAGTCATGTCTGACTCTTTGTGGCCCCATGGACTGTAGTCTGTCAGGTTCCTCTGTCTATGGAATTTTCCAAGCAAGAATATTGGAGTGGGTTGTCTCTTCCTACTCCAGAGGATCTTCTCAACCCAGGGACAGAAACTGCATCCCTTGAGCCTCCTGCATTACAGGGAGGATTCTTTACCATTAGTGTCACCATTATAAGAGAAAACAAAAAATCAGGATAGAGGCTACCTCTTGGAGGGAAGAAGATAATGTAATTTGGCATATCCTCCTGGGAAACTTTAAAAAGACTATAATATTTATTTTTCTTTATTCATACATATGAAAATGATTATTCATAAAATCCATGTATATTTCATGAATAAAACGTAAGTCATGAACTATTAAATCTGACTCTCCTCAATGACAACATACTTTTTCCCCTTGTAGACAGTCTCTTTCTTGCTCTGTAATGATTGCATTAATTCAACATTCAGTAGCATACATGCTCTAGGCTACTTGACTCTTTGGTAAAGTGAAAATACAAATATATGCATCTGGTAACTTCAGGGAGCCCCATTCAAATCTGGGAGCTCAGGGGAACTATGCTGCTGCTGCAAAGTCACGTCAGTCATATCCGATTCTGTGTGACCCCATAAACGGCAGCCCGCTAGTCTCCCCCATCCCTGGGATTCTCCAGGCAAGAACACTGGAGTGGGCTGCCATTTCCTTTTCCAATGCATGAAAGTGAAAAGTGAAAGTGAAGTCGCTCAGTCGTGTCCGAGTCTTCATGACCCCATGGACTGCAGCCTACCAGGCTCCTCCGTCCATGGGAGTTTCCAAGCAGGAGTATTGGAGTGGGGTGCCATTGCCTTCTCCACAGGGGAACTATAGGGGCTCTATAAATATCACAACACTATGTTAATTCACAATGATTATTAAACACCCAGCTAAAAGAAACAAAGGCTTCCCTGGTGACTCACATGATAAAGAATTCACCTGTAATGTGGGAGACCAAGATTTGATCCGTGGGTTGAGAAGAATCCTTGAAGGAGGCCCTGGCAACTCCCTCCAGTATTCTTGCCTGGAGAATCGGAATGGACAGAGGAGCCTGGCAGGCTGCAGTATATGGAGTCACAAAAAGTCAGGTCTATATAGTCAAAGCTATGGTTTTTCCAGTAGTCATGTATGGATGTAAGAGTTGGACAGTAAAGAAAGCTGAGCGCCAAAGAATTGATGCTTTTGAGCTGTGATGTTGGAGAAGACTCCTGAGAGTCCATTGGACTACAAGGAGGTCCAATCAGTCAATTCTAAAGGAAATCAGTTCTGAATATTCATTGAAAGGACTGATGCTGAAGCTGAAACTCCAATCCTTTGGTCATTTGATGCAAAGAACTGACTCCTTAGAAAATACCCTGTTTCTGGGCAAAATTGAAGGCAAGAGGAAAGGGGGACGACAGAAGATGAGATGATTGGATGGCATCACCGACTCTGAGTAAACTTCGGGAGTTGGTGGTGGACAGAGAAGCTTGGCATGCTGCTGTTCATGGGGTCTCAAAGAGTCAGACTCAATAGAACGAATGAACTTAACTGGCCAGTAGCATTTTAGAAAACAATCTCTGTTTACTTTCCTTTCCCAACAGTTAGGATCTGTTCTATTTTAAGTAATATTATCAAAACATTTATTTTGGTGATTTAAAAAATTCATTTCCCTTCTAATTTTTTTCTTCTTCAAGATGTTGAGTGCAACTTGGATAGTTGTTGGTTGGTCCTCTTAAGAAGAAGAAAAAAAATAACTGGTAAAGAAGTGATTAAATGTGCTAGGGAGTAATACTCGGGATCTGTATAATTTCACCAACACTGAAAAAAATTTGGGGTACATTGTTTTTGTTTGTTTATTTTTTGGAACTGCTTCAGTGGTCTCTTTGTGCAAAGGCTGAAAGGAAATTTGAGAGGACAATTCTTTAAATAACTGACAGAATAATAAGTAGCTATGGATGTATACTTCAGGGGAATGTTCAAAGAGTGCTAGATGTTAAATTTGTTTGCTGAAACAAAACAATATTTGGGAGAGAAAGTGGGAATGTTGTAGAATTCTATTATTGACTCACTCAGGGATTTCTACCCTGTCAGCGAACAAGAAGAATATACTGACATTTAACAGAGAGTCTGGTATGTGATTAGGATATTGAGAAGAGCAGAAATTTTCTCAAAATGTATTATTGTTTCCAATAAGTCCTTTCTTAATACTATTAAATTATTGTGCGCTAATAAAGTTTACTGATGCAAACTTCCTCAAAAGAAAGCTTTGTTTTATTCAAACAAGTATATCTTTTCCTATATGTGAAATATGTTTTTTTTATTGTCTGGCAGGTGAAGGATGAGCCTCTAAAGAAATCATTTTTATTTTGTTCAGTACTTCCTAAACCTGTAGCATTCTTCTTTGGTTGAAATTGGAGAATAGATTCCATTACCTATTGGAGATATAATTCTATCACAATTGATAACTTTTCAATTAAAATTAACACCCTGGTATTTTGGGGTTGTGGATAAATTGGAAGAGAAAGAGTTTGGAAGAAATGCCAAGTTTATTTGTTTTTGTTTTTTTTTTTCCTAGATCCTGTATCCTATCTATTCTATTTAAGAATTTCCAGGCACTAGATGACATTTGAGTGTTTATTATATTTGGGTGTTTATTAATTATTATATAATAATACTATGCTATTATCCATGATAGGGTCCCTGTAATTTTTAAATGAAAAGTGCCCTTAGATATCACAGAAGTGTTTTCTCAGTCATGAAAAATGTGTTTCATGGCTATGCTAATGAGTTTTGTTTCTCTTGAATTTTTGTTTTTATGAATATCCAAATATCCTTGCTGTAAATATTTCAATTATCTCTTCCCCCAAATCACAAAAAATATTTTTATTATTTTTGAAATAATTATATCAATAAGAGAAACTGATTTTTATTTTAAAAATATTCTGAACACAGAAGTAAAGAGTAAATATAATTTATAACACAATTCTAACTTATTCAGTTCAGTTCAGTTCAGTTCAGTTGCTCAGTTGTGTCCAACTCTTTGCGAACCCATGGACTGCAGCATGCCAGGCTTCCCTGTCCATCACCAACTCCTGGAGCTTGCCCAAACTCATGTCCATCGAGTTGGTGATGCCATTCAATCATCTCATCCTCTGTTGTCCCCTTCTCCTCCTGCCTTTGATCTTTCCCAGCCTCAGGGTATTTTCTAATGAGTCAGTTCTTTACATCAGGTGGTCATCTAAATTATTAGTTTAATCTTATATTTGGAGTTTTATGTACTAAAGTTATTAAAGGAAATCTAAGACACACAATGATACGGAGATTGCAATTTTCTTTCTCTTCTGTATGGTGAAAAGAAGGCTTCAATGTACTATATTAGAATGGTCCTTTTCTTTGCCTGCTCGGATGGGGACTATATCGCCTTGCTTAGTATGTATTGAAACTTTGTGCCTGTAATATATAGCCTATGTCACAATTTTCTGAGGCCAGAAGTTGAGCTGAGGGAACAAAATGAAACCATAATAATGAAATTACTCAATTTGTCAAGAACTTTACTCATATCTGTGTTTCAAACACTAGATTGCATCTGATATTCATGGCAATTCTGTGAGGTAAATATAAAGATATTATTTATAATTTAAATCAAAGAAGAATTGAAACTATGTTTAAATTGACATTTAAATGTACAAAATTAGAGTCACAGATTCCTGACATATTTTCAATCCTAGATTTCAAATCCTAATTTTTTCCCCATGTTTAATCTAGGTATACATATTTTCTGTCAATATTTTCCAGTTTCATGTTTTAATACAAAATATTGATTAAGAATCAGGAAAGCTGCATTGTGACCCTTTTTTTCAAGTTATTTACCCTATCAGGTCTTTCGTTTCCCTGGATTGCTCATTTTCAAACTAAATCTGAGACAGCTGAGGAAAGGCAGGACAGTGAATTTAAGTCTGGGCAATGAAATGATAGGGCTTTCCTGGTGGTTCGGTGGTAAAGAATCTGCCTGCCAATGCAGGAGACCTAGGTTCGATCCCTGGGTCAGGAAGATCTGCTGCAGAAGGGAATGGCTACCCACTCCAGTATTCTTGCTTGGGAAATCCCATGGACAGAGGAGCCTGGCGGGCTACAGTCCATGGGGTCCCAGAGAGTTGGAAATGAATTAGGTACTGAACAACAACAGCAAAAACAAACAAAAGGAAAAGCTAAATATTGATAAGTGGCAGACAAAGAATGTTAATCGTTCCATACTTTGGAAATCATATTCTGAGGGGAATTTAGTGAAACACAAATTGAAAGAAACTTAACCTAAACTAGAAGATATGATTACAAGTAAATTTAAATGAAGTGTTTTATCGATATGCTAAATTCCATTTATTGTTACTGTAGAATCAATGCAAAATTATGTGCAACTGAAGAGAAAAATGTCATTTAGGTGATGAAATTTGGAAGCCTTATTCATAGTGTTAGTTTTTCTGAAAAAAACAATTTTCTAAAATTTCTTCAAAGTGATGGAAAAGGTATACATAAAATTACACTGAATTTTAAAAATATATATACTTTAAACTTTTAAAACATGACATTAAAAATATTTTTAAAGGATAAAGCACTATTTTAATTTCATTTTTAATTTCAATGGCTTATGAAATGGATCATCCAAGCCATTTGAAATATTTTAGACACATTCCTATGAACAAAAAATGATGACTTTCTCTCCAGCTATCTTTGAAAAACTGAAGACAGGATGATGTCCAGGAGATTGGAAATAACACAGCAGAGCTATAAGAGCTAAAAATTCAAACCACATCTTGGAAGGGAACCGCAGGCTCACAGGAAAGTGACTGTCACAGACTATTTTTCTGAATGCAATTTTCTTTTATTACTTTTTGGTGAGGAAGAGCATGATTAGTGACAGAGGGAGAGAAAATGTGATGAAAATCTAAACCTTGAAAACAACATGATAACTGCCTTCTATTTCTGAAAAACTCTTGAATTCATTCTGAAAAATACATGAGATATAGAAATTGCTCAAATATAGCAAGGGTTGTTTTCAAAAAGCAAGTAAATGTGAAAGAAAAAAAGTGAGAAACAAGATTTAAAAGTGGGAATTTCTAAGAAATCTACCTGTATCATTGCATCTTCGTGCTTATTATCATGATCACTTTTTGGAAACAAATCCAAATGCAAATCTTTTAATATAACGAAACACTAAATTATGTGACATCTTTTGTGTTAAGTATTAAGAGTAACTCATGCAATTTTAATAAGGCATCAGTTTGGTCTTTGGTTTTCAGATATTAAAATATTTTTATACCTAAAAAATAACTATAGAGTTTGGACACATTTATCCAATTAAGAAAAAAACATATTGTTCTTAAAAGTATCTCCTTTGCCCTCTTTCAAAGTTATGTTTATTATGATAAATGAATTTATAAAATTAAATGACTCCAACAATTAAACCCTGAAATGTATATCACCTATGACTTTTTTTTAACCTTCTTAAGATATATTTTTAAAATAATTTGGAAACAATTACAATAGTCTAATGGTCATCCCTGGTGGCTCAGAAAAATAGTCTAATATTCTTTGTGTAGGTATATGACTCAATGGTATCTCTTTAAGATACGTTTATAAGAATCTGCCTGCAATCAGGAGACATGGGTTCAGTCTCCTGAGATGGGAAGATCTCTTGGAGAAGGAAATGACTACCCATTCTAGTATTCTTGCCTGGAAAATTCCATGCACAGAGGAACCTCAAGGGCTACAATCCATGGGGTCACAAGAATTGGACACAACTTAGCATTGAAACACCAACAACTAAACCACCACTGAATGGTAGACATTAATGAAGGATTGAGTTTTTTAAAAGAGATGTCTGGCCACAGTAATTTTTCTCTTTAGGAAAACAAAACAAAACTCAGTGACATTGATTAAAGCATAAATGACACTGGGTCATCTTAAACCTAAATCTAACTTCTCCTAATATCTTATCTCTGATGCCCTGCATGAGTACTGTATGCCACACGAAATGATACAGCTTTGGACAATCATTTAAGTGGCTCACTCTGCACTTGTATCGTTCTCCATGTCCTGTAGAAAACCTCAAGCTTGTACACCACTGACACAGTTTTCATGTGACCATTCAACCTTTCCTAGCATATATATGAGTCTATTTCAGAACTTTTGCCACTTTTTGCTTTATATTTATGTATAGCTTTTTATGTGTAACTCTTAACTCTCAAGCAAGACTTTTATTTCATTGATAACACCCAAACACTTTTCTTTACATCTTTCACAGTGCCTGAAATAGTATCTTACATATAATGCATGTTTAGAAGAGCTTACTCAATAAATCACAATGTTAGATTATATGAATTCCAGCTTGAAACTAAGGCATTTGAAGTAGCACTGGAAAATGCCAATAAATGCTTTAGAATAAGAATTTGATGCATTTTGACACAAGAAAAATTGCCTTGATAAGATCAGTAGGGTGACACTATCATATTGTTGGATAATAAGACAAGCCATAGGAAGAATCCACTTTTACCTCTACATGGCGCATGCCTTTCTCACGGAATATCATTTCAAGAGTCTTTGATTTCCTATCCCATTCATTTTCACTTTACTTTAAAAATGAATTATTTTGGTTTATGCCTCTGTAATTTTGAAGGGCAAAAATCCTTAATTTCCATAGACTCAGCAAGGTGGATAAATGTAATGATACTTCAATATCATAAATTTTTTTTTTTTTGCATCAATGCCTCAAATAAGAACATATTTTTTTTTATTTCTTATTAAAACAAAAATAACACAAAACAAAAACAAATTCCTCACTACATCGCTCATTGGTATAAGCCGAGGGCAGAAGATATCTTTCAACATGTTAAAAACTGTTGCTATTAACGTCTTCATTTCAAAATGCTGCATTCATAACCTGAAAAAAAGAGTGGGTTCTGTGCTACTTTTATCTTCAAATGATGGTGAACTACTTTTGACTGTTGGGTTTATAATTTCAAATCTTTTATTTTAAAAAATTACCTTCTGCAGATGATGTAGAAAATAAAAGCTGAAGTGGTTTTGTTTTCTTCAGATAATATTTAATTTGCCTTTAATCCTAAAGGATAAAAAAGAGAGATAATTTAAATTTGAGTCACATATCTTTCAAGAATAGTTCTGGGATTTGTTCTATTCTTGAAAGTGAAAGCCAAGTATATTAATTGAATATTACCATACCTTGAAGCTAAGTACAATTTGAGTTTGAAAAATGGGACTCTTGCCTCTTTCCAGAATGATCAGCTTTAGAGTTCTGCTTTGTTGAATAACTAATCAAGCACTGCCCACACTAAAAAGCAGATGAGGCTTAACCCAAAAGTATTGAATCTCATGAATTCACCTCCTCATTGGGATGAGTTGTCTTTATATATATATAATGTTATTTATTTTAAATAAATAATATTATTTTTTTAAATAATGTTTTTTATGCATGCCCTGTGTTCCTATAATCACGCTCATTTAATCAGGTTTTTCTGACATGAATAAGTCTACCTGAATTTCTGTGTGTATTATCTGTATATTCAGCTAAACCAAAAGGGAAATGGACCTAAGTACGGATTGAGGTCCACAGGAACAAATAAAATAATGACTAATCATTTACATAACTTTCAGCATCACTGAAAATGATTTAGTACATTGCCCTTCTTTGATCCAGACTTCTACACTGCAGTACACTAAGAATCTAAGCCAAAGCACTTATTTGTATTTAATTGCCACAGTGTGTGCATTAAATCATAATTTCTAAAATTTTGATTTATCATTATTTGATAATTTTTCCTGTTCTGTGAAATCACTTCTGTGAATCAGCTTCAATCATGGCCACTAATGAAGCTTAGGCTGAGGCTAGACACAAAATAAAAGCCCCCCAAAAATGTTCCTTAACTTCTTGGTGAATTTTCCATATGCTGGGTACCTAAATTTTATATGCATATCATATTTAAATCATATCAATAGCTAAGTCACTATTTTGAGTAGTCTTTTACTCCAAGTATTCTTCATGAAAACATATATGGATGGATATGTGTATGTGATTGTGTGGTTACATGAAGGCCATTTCTCAGAATATTTTCCTTCTTATACTTGATAATGGAAAAGTCATAACTTTATATAGAGCTTCATCTTAGGATAGCTTCCTCTTCAGTTTCCACTTTGAATCTGTATATGTACATATTTTTCATAGAAATAATTTAAAGTGATTAGTCTTTGGTAAATCCTGCAAGACCTATGTTTGCACAAAGGTAATTTGGAATTTATAGATTTTAATAATAAAGACATTGAATAAAAAATAATAACGGTTTGTATTTTCTCTAACTTAACAGCCAGCACATTGTATAAGGCCTGTCTGTAGAAAATTCTTTTATTGGAAAAAAGTAAATTGATTTCAAACTTATATTTTAACTAGATCTATAAATATCAATCAAGGCTGAGACACATCAGTGATTCCATGGTGGAATCCATAAGGAATCAAATAGTCTATAGCTGATTATCTGAGCCTAGAGAGGGCTCAAAGTATGTTCAAACTCTTTGCTCACTAAACTACTTGAGAATTATCTTTAAACACTGACAAGTTGAAATTTTTAAAACAAAGTATTGAGTGTGGTGGCTCAGGTGGTAAAGAATTTACCTACAATGCAGGAGACCGTGGTTCAATTCCTTGGTTGGGAAGATCCCCTGGAAAAGGGAATGGCTACCCACTCCAATATCCTTGCTTGGAGAATTCCATGGACAGGAGCCTGGAGGGCTGCAGTCCATGGGGTCACAAAGAGTCAGACACAACTGAGTCCTAAATGACTCAGTTCACTGGCAGAACATTTTAAAATACTTTGGCCACCTCATTCAAAGAAACACCTCATTGAAGAAGCCTTTGATGCTGGAAAAGATTGAAGGCAAAAGGAGAAAAGGGCAATAGAGGATAAGATGATTAGCATCACCAACTCAATGAACATGAATTTGAGCGAACTCCAGGAGATAGTGAAGGGCAGGGAAGCCTGGTGTGCTGCAGTGCATAGGGTGGCAAAGAGTTGAACACGACTTAGCCACTGAACAACAACACTTGTTTTCCAGACTCAAAGTAGCACAGTAAAAAAAATGAGACCCAATCCATACTTATAATAGTTATATAATTGCCTCATTTTAGAATTTATATAAAAAATATTTGGAATGCTTTCCTTAACAAAATTCTGAAATAAATCAACATCAGAACATATTATTTCAATACTACAGAAGCTCCATTTTGCCTCTATATGAGATTTAATATCAGGGGCTGAGAAATAATCCATTATCATTATAATGTGTGATTAAAAATGGATGAACCTGGGTGTTTTTCCACAAAATCAGAGGAGTACTTCCAATACTCACAACCATGTAGAGGACCTTGGCTTTTAAGTTTATATAGTTTGCCTTATACACACATTCTCATCTTTCAAGCCTCTATCTGTAAAGTTGCCAGATGAATATTAAAAAATAATCTGTGAATAGTTTATCAAAATTATAAATCCAAAGGCCTACTTGACTTCCAAAACCTGGTTTCCCTGGTCCTCTTTGTATAGCAAAGTGCAAACACCAGTATCCACAGTTGTTCTCCAAACGTGTACCCTTCTGTCAGGGTGAGCATAGTCCAGAATTCACATAACCAGTATGGATCTCCAGAGGTTGTTCCCCAAAACCCCTGAGTGTCTCTTTTGATTTAACTTTATACTGGAATGTATACCACTATGAGATTAAAAAATGATCAAGCAGCATCTGGAATGCTAAAAGGTTGTAAAACACTTAAAGTACATTTTATTCCTCAGGCTTCAAACACAAATTGAGAAATACTCAAATTAAATTTACTTACTTCCCATACCTCAAAACCGAAAAATAATAATAGCACAGGGCAGTTGTGAACAGAGGCAAAATTCAAAATTTTGCAATTGAGTAGAATCAGACAGAAAATGTCTTATAACTTTTGAGGACTCTCGATTATAATGACCTAAAGAGCAAAGGAAAACTTGCCCTTGAAATAAATTTTAATTTGAGGACTTCAAAATTCCAATTAATCTGAAATACATAGAAATATTCAATTTTACAGAATAGGCTCACTATGTTATGGATTTTTATTTCACAACCAATATCAACAACAGCAAATTGTCATCTAAGCAATTTAGGGGGAAAAAAAAACAATAAATTCTGAAAAAAGATCAGATTATTTGGGGAAAATATCAAAAGAATTAAACTTTTATATATTCAGTTAGCAATTGCTTCACTGTTGAAAGTTTAATTAAATTCTCCTAAGATAATGTATTATTTCATTTATAAAGTATGTTTCGATGTAATTATGAACCAATGGAATTAGAAAATTAGTGTCTGTGAGCCTTTACATAACAAACTACTTTGCAATTGGGAAAACATTTTTATAGATGCTTATTGATCTTCATATAAAGTATAAGATAGGCAGGAAAGTCTTTTCCATATCTATTTTCTAGTTTGGGGCCCTAAAATTCAGTGACATTAGGAGACATGTCTGAGAATAATAAGTGTGAACCTCTAATTTTTTGCTACTAGACTTATATATTTTTTGTAAGTCCTAAACATAAAAGGCTAATCAGACAGTGAGATGAGGGGGAAGTCTGAGCCTCTGTGAGGAATAAAGGCAAGTCAATCAAAAGTCTATGAAGTTTATGTAAATTAGAGGACAATCTTTTCAGACTACATAGTTATCATGTAAGGTACACTTTTTTTTTTTAATGACTGCCGTGTTAAAAATAACCAAATTACAGAAGTATAAACCAATTATCAAATTTCTGACAACCAATGTGAGGTACAAGAATGATCAGAATTGTTAATATAAATGTCCTAAAACAAATGGAAAAAAAAGAATAGAATTCCTCAATGTTTTGTACAGGATAAGGTTTGCAGTTTGCTTTTTTTTTTTTTTTAATAAAATCTTTCCCTGACATATCAGATGGTCGGAGTATATCTTAAAACATTCATTCTATCCACTTAAAAAAGGGGGTTCTCCTGTTAAAGGGGCACAGGCAGGACAGAGACCATAGTCTCCATGATTCAGAGCAGTGCACAACTGGTGCACAGAAGTTGCATACATCATAGTGCAAGCAGCAAATCCCCATGCTCCATCAATTCCATATGGAGAAAAGAAGTGGGGAGGGCAAAGGAAAATGGTACATACGAGTCCATGATAGAGTGGTCTGGTAGGCTGGAAATACCTCCTGTCGTTTCAAGAGGAAGCTAATGAGCTGTGTCACGATAATAGGGTGTGGATCTCAAGTCCACCCAAAAAGGTGGAAAAAGGTCATGATTACCTTCACCACCACATGATTATCAGTGTACCACCCCTAGAAATCAGAGTCACAAGTGATTTGAAACTTTTTGTTTAGTTTTGCTTTTGAAAAGAAATCACAAAATATTGAAACAAATATCATTGTTTGGCTTAATTCAGGTATTCTTCATTAAACAGTACACAGACTTTATTGAGCGATTGAAAATATACACAAGGAACAATAGCTTTTTCTCTGATTTTTTTTTCTTTTTTTTTTTTAATTTTACTTTCTTCCCTTTAAATAACCCAGTTTTCAATCATGAAAAGGGCACTTGTTTCTACAGTAGCTGTGCTCTGCTTGTTCAGTTCCAAGTACTGTTTCCAAGCTTCTTCCTTGCCATTGGTGAGGTTACATCTCCATTTGCTCAGTAAGCAAATTCTAGAAGGTTGCAAGGATTGACCCCCTAAGTTGTTCTTTCAGATTCTATTTCTCCATAGAGTTCAGCTAATTTTTTAAACTCGGGCCCCCAGTCTCCAAGGTACTGATAATCCTGGTCTGATTGAGTAGTTGCTGAATCCAGCGAGCTGATGGATCCAGCTTCTGATCTCTGACCCTCGTAGGCGTAAGTCTGCAGAGAGTCATAAGGAGGGACGCTGGGGTCTAGGTCGGCTTCCGCTAGTCTTTGCTTAATAAATTCCTGAACATCTATACTTTCCAGGGTGGACAATGTCTGGTGCCTGGGGGTAAGTTTCACTTCCGGTCTGATATCTCTGCGGTACTTGAGCTCCTCAGCAGCAGATGGATTCCTCAAGGCGGTGATGTCAAAGGCCTCCGTGTCTTCCTCGCCACCCCCCTCATCATCATAGGTGACCACATTTTCCCGCACGTCCTCCTCTGAAATGATCAGGGGCTCTTTTTTGCTGCGTCTCAGGGTGATGAAAAGTACAACAATAGCTAAGCAAAAACAGAAAGAGGATGAAAAGTTAGAGAAAAGAACATCAGCAAGTTCCAACCATTCTCATCAGCTATGTTTCATTTGGGCTTACATTGTGATCTCTGCACTCTCTGAATACCACTGCAAGAATTTTTAATATCCCGAAGAATGTAGAAAATGATTATCCCTACAAAGCAAAGGAAATAGTTGATCTGGTGAATGCCGTGATATTCTCATTTGCCAGGCTATGCTTTCAGGATTCCTGACTTGTGTTTAAGTCTAACCACTCATTGTTTACACTGAGGGGAATAGATGATGGAAAAGCAATATGAAATTCTGACTGGAAAAATTATTGTGTGTAGGGGTCAATCTATAGATAGTAATTCATCTAAAGATGCATACACTAAAAGCAGGGTATTTTAAGTTTTTGTAAAACAGGAAGAAGGAGCCCCTATCTTTAACCCTTTTTGATTCTGTGTAGAAATAAAAGCAGGAATATTTTACATGGTTCATCTCTTTTGTCCATTATCCTTTAGAATGATATTATCAGGCATTAATTATTGCATTTAACTATCAGATTGCAAAATATGTTTATGTTAATGTAGAAATATTTATGTTTAAGTTAATGTAAAAATATTTCCATTTACACAATGCTCTTTACATAATATTTTTATTTAATGCTCAAAATAGAGCTGGGATTTCCTCATTTTTAAAATGAAGAAACTGAGACTCAGAAAAAATTACATGAGTAAGTACTGTGTAACTTTAGGTCATACAAATGGTGGGTGGAAAAGTTTGGGCTCTAGTTTATTACTTTCCACACTAAAAGTGATGATGTTTCTATTGCCATATTCAACTTTAGTATTTTAAAAATATAGAACTGAGTGACCTGTTGGATGTGTGTCTTAGGGAAATTTTTCCAAATACACTGAATAGTTTCTTATTACCAGTAGTGTTGTAGCCACTGGGTAAACTGATAGAACTATATCCTGGGTATTTTACCTTGGTCCTTCTTTCATTACTTCAAATTATTCAGTGGGATGCTATTAAACCATTACTAAACAGAAGTATCTCATTTTACTCTTTGTCATTAGGCCCAAGGTCTTTTACTTCATCTCTACAGACCGTTTTCTTCTTGGTTAGCTGATATTCTACATTTTATTATGAGAATTATTAGGTTCACTATTATTTTAAATATCACAATATGATAATCAGAGAAATATATTCAAATGGAATGTAGGATTACTAGATTTAACAAATAATTCAGGACACCCAACTAAATGTGTATTTCAGATGGATAACAACAAAAATATACTATATGTATAACATGAGATGAAATAAAAATACATGTATAATGTATGTATATGTGTATACATAAACAACATATATAGTGTGTGTACATATGCACATACATATATATGTATGTATAATCAATTATATCCAAAGCAATATGGATATGTTTTATGGAAACATTAAAATATATATAAAATATGGATTTATCTCACTATTAAGCATGGGAATATTTTTGCTTATAATTTAAATATGAAAGTGAAAGTTTCAGGCACTCAGTTATTTCTGACTGTTTGTCACCTCCATGGACTGTAGCTTGCCAGGCTCCTCTGTCCATGGGATTCTACAGGCAAGAATATTGGAGTGGGTTGCTATTCCCTTCTCCAGCGAATCTTTCTGACCCAGGGATCAAATTTTGGTCTCCTGCATTGCAGGCAGATTCTTTACCATCTGAACAATCCGGGAATATATATATTATATATTAATATATAGTATATAATATATATTATATACTATACAATATATATTAATACATCTTTTTATATATATATATATGAATATGTACATGGGAGAAGGCAATGGCATCCCACTCTAGTACTCTTGCCTGGAAAATCCCATGGACGGAGGAGCTTGGTGGGCTACAGTCCATGGGGTCATGAAGAGTCAGACATGACTAAGCGACTTCACTTTCACTTTTCACTTTCATGCACTGGAGAAGGAAATGGCAACCCACTCCAGTGTTCTTGCCTGGAGAATCCCAGGGACGGGGGAGCCTGGTGGGCTGCTATCTCTGGGATCGCACAGAGTCGGACACGACTGAAGCGACTTAGCAGCAAACATGTACATATACATACATATATGTGAATATACATAGCATAAGTATGTCTTGTTTAATATATCTGGAGATGTGTAAGTGCATACATATACACACATGCATAAATACCTATAGATCTATAATTTTATACAGATTTCACACTTTTATGCTGTATTTTGTCTATCTTTATATATGTATATTATATTTTATTTGGAAATCCTGATTATATGTAAGCTTTAATAAATGATCATAGAGCAAACAAATAGCAGGTTAGCTATCCTCTGATAAAAACATACCTGACACCCTAGGTACAATCCTTCTATACCTCCCTTTCCCTCTAAAAAGTAACTTCTATTCTTCATTTTGTTATTATTTCCTTGCTTGTCTTCAATAGTTTAAACCCTTTTTATGATAGCCCTAAACTAGGTAAGTGTTACTGCATTGAACTATATATCATGCTGTGTACATGCTTTGAAGTCTTGAAAATATGGAGAGGAAAAGGAACAGGTATTCAAGCCAGAAGTGGATAGGATAATTACTACAGGGAGGTCTACCACATGTGGAAAGAGAGGGTCACAATACTGGGAGGAATCTAATTTTGCAAAGAGGCAGGTGGAAGACTGTGGGAATGAAGAAAAAGAAAAAAAAAGATAAAACATCTTCATGGAGAGTCAAGGAATCATCTGGAAATGTAAGGAGTAAAAGGATACTGACTGGGTAATGTGAAAATGCAATGGGGAAATTAGAGTTGACATGGTAGAGCTTTGATTATTATTTGGAATAGAGTGATCACAGAAAAGGCTGGAAATGAAATGCTGATTCTACATATGACCCGGCTTCATAAATGCTCTGTTACAGAGTACAATATGTTTCTATTCACATGATTATTCTTTTTGCTGAATGCCATCAGTAAGTATTTGATATCTCACTATTTATTTTAGTGTAAATTCAGCCAATAGCTTTTAAACTCAGTAGCCCAAGCAGAATCCTCAAGTAACATACTTCATTCTATCCAGAGGTGTATATTTATCATCCACCATATATTTCTGCTCATCATTATAGTTAAGTGAGGAGGCTGTTCTAGATTAAAATATCTATTGATAGTTCTACACACTGCCTAATTTATTATAATAAAATTTCTTAGTGTTTTCAATAAATCAAGCTATTTTTCTTTATGTTGAAATGGTTGATGATGGATGTCAAGGGACTTTATGTGATAGATAACAGGGAGAATGTGATCAATACTATTACCAAAGTATGGAGGTAATATACATCCTTTACTAATACTAGTATTCTATTTACCTAATGAAACATATTTGATAATGCTGGATTTATTGTTATGATAGCTTCTAGTTGCTTAAAAAGCTATCCCTGACTTTTATGGGTTGATTAAAAATATATATGCTAGTTAAATTTGAATGTACAGTTTTACATCTATTTCTTTCTAGGCAAAGAGAGTTACTAGGCAGAGACAAATGATTCCTAGATTTGTTGCATACCTATTTATTATAAAGATCAATATATAATTAGCCATACAATCTGGAACACTTTTTGAGGGTGGAAAGGGATTTTACTTATAATTACACCAGAATATCAGGACAAATATAGACATATAGTCCCTTTGAAAGTGAAAGTGTGAGTCTCTCAGTCTTGTCTGACTCTTTGTTGACCCCATGAACTGTAGCTTGCCAGGCTCCTCTGTCCATGGAATTCTCCAGGCAAGAATACTGCTGTAGGTAGCCATCCCCTTCTCCACGGGATCTTCCCCACCCAGGGATCAAACTCAGGTCTTCTGCATTACAGGAGGGTTCTTTACCATCTGAGCCACACTGTACTCATTAGCGAAACAGTCATGTGTGCATGCTCAGCTGCTTCAGTCATGTCCAACTCTGTGAGACACTATGAACTGTAGCCCACCAGGCTCCTCTGTCCATGGGGTTCTCCAGGCAAGAATACTGGAGTGGGCTACCGTGCCCCCCTCCAGGGGATCTTCCCCACCCAGGATTGAACCCACATCTCTTTACGTCTCCTGCATTGGCAGGTGGGTTCTTTAGCACTAGCGCCACCTGGGAGAGTCAGTGGCAAATTTAAATCAACACAGAGGAGAATGTGGGTGCAGAGAAGAATGTGGAAGGTACATTCCTAAAGACTTTCTTTACGCTCATGTTTGTTTAGTAGATGTTCCTGGAGCAGATGGCACACAACAGATACTCCATAAACAATTCTTATGTGGATTAACAAACGAATGATGTTTCTGAGAGTGACAATGTGACGCTGGGTTAATTCAGTCTTCATGAATAATAATTGTCTCACTAGAAAAATAATTTTTAAATACTTTAAAAAATCAGCTTACTGTTCCTAAAAATTCCAAACACCTAATTTTGCTTGAAAGTATTTCTTAGAGTTTGAAAAATAAAGTGCTTCCCCACAATCACAAGGCCAAATTTATTTAAAGAGAATGAGTGAAGATAATAATCATATTTGAAAGTTAAACCCAATTTTTAAAATGGCAAGCAAGTAATATATTTGAATTAGTCCCTCACAGTATATCAAACTATAGATGTATAACAGGGTAGCACTTCTTTCAGCGGTTCGTCTGAGAAAATATACTATGATAGAGCTACGGAGTCGCTAAAAAAGAGAAAGAGAGATAGAGAGCTTGTCCTCTGTTCAAAATTATATTATAAATAATTTCTGGTATTTTGCAGCTTAGTTATATGAACTGGAATGAAATGAATAAATTGTAGTATTTTTAGATGTCTTTATTTGATGAATATCTTATTCTTGGTTAGTGTATTTCTTTTTCTTTTCTTCTCATTAAGTGTGACCAGAATTTTAATCCTACATGATTCATTTCATTTAAGAAAATTAAAATGAATATCATTATTTTATTCATAAAGAGATTCAAATTTGTGGAAACAGTTTTCTCTTTGTTTTCCTCTATATTATATTTACTTACTCATATAATCTTTCCAGTACCCAGAGTACTAAGGGGGTTTGAATTTTCATAACTTAACTGACATACAACTTACATTTGAATAAATTATGTATTGACTCCTAACATACCCCCCCAATACTTTTCATAGCAGATATTTTTACCCCTAAATATCACTTGATTCTTTTTTTTATATCATCATATTTTAGCACTAAATTTGGTAGGATGAAGTGGCCCAAGTCAGGGAGATTATTTTTATTAGTTTCTGTAGCCATAATTGGTAATGACACTTCTCACTGCAAGTTATTTTTTCACACCCAGGGGAATCCATAAAGTCATTCACAATAACTCTGATGACAAACAGGTTTGACATTTATCTTCTCATCAATTTCACTTCCTCTCCTAGCCCCTCACTCTCCTCTCACCACATCCACCTTAATTTCCATGCAGGAGGAAATTTATATCCCCAAATACGAGCAAACTACTTGGTGAATTAATCTAAGTCAGCTGATTATATGTGATGTGTGGACTATGAAGGTAGCTGGAAGAAGTCCGTTTTGGATCCTGATTAAATAATTCCTTGCCCTGGTTTGCTCTTCCCACAGTTCTGCACCCTCTGACAAGTAATGGAGTGGGTTGGGAAAGAGACGTCAGATGCCCAGAAGAGGAAGGGAAGTCCAAGAATTCCATTTTCTAGCACCAAACTGACTGCATCATGACAGTTCACTATAAATTCTTTCCTATCCATTATTTAAAAGGGATCTGAAAAGTTAATCCTGACAAAACATAGCTCACAAGGTGTACATTTGGCACTTAAAGTTAGGCCCTTTGGTTTTCAAGCATCATTTTCTAGTAATCAATGTATACATAGATGAGGTCTACCAAACTGCAAAATATTGAATAATATCTAGCCTATAATAAAACATAAATAAGCAACACAAAATTTTACAGATGACTGTAAGGTTATTCTAGTTGAAACTTCATTTTCATAGATTCAGAAATAGAAGTAAAAATACTTTGTGGGTCTTGAGATCACACAGTTAATTAGTGGCAAAACTAGGGCTGAATTTCCGCAATCACAGTCATGTTCACAAAGAGCTACTAAGTGAAACATTTCAGTATCAAAATATTAGTTTCATGATTTATTTAGCTGTTGAGGTTGAATGCAAATTCAGAATTACAAGTTCTAAAATAACGTATTGCTGCCTCTGATATTGTTGATATTTTTCTTGCAACCTATGAACTCACACATTAGCCAATGCTATTTCAAAATTACAAATGTCTACATTTCAAGTTTCTGGGCCAGATATTTTCTCAGTAACAATATATGCCCTTACAGTGCCAAGAAAAATATAAATTACATTAAAATAATGATTACTTAAACCCAAGCTTAAGAAATTCTGCAACTTTTGAATTATAGTGTAAAGACATTTGATTTCAATAAAAATTGAAGGAGCAAATGTACATTTGTACATTATCAAATGTAACCTTTGTTTCATTAGCCCTGATGTATACCATAATTTTTAGAAATGTTCTCTTATTTACCTCAAAGAGGGGGAAAAGGCATTGTCATAAAGTCAATTAAACAAATTTATTGTTTCATGAAATAATAAAATATCATTTTATGTAATATAGGGGCTTCTCTGATAGCTCAGATGGTAACAAGTCCTCCTGCAATGTAGGAGACACCAGTTCAAGTCCTGGGTCGGGATGGTCCGCTGGAGAAAGGATAGGCTACCCACTCCAGTATTCTTGGGCTTCCCTTGTGGCTCAGCTGGTAAAGAATATTATATTATGTAATATACTTAAATGTACCTTACATTGATATCTGTCAGTTTTAAAGGTTTTAATCTTAGTATGCAAAATAATTTTCTGATGATAAATGAAAATAAAAGCCAAAGGTAACAGGCTTCCACCACTGAAATATCTTTCAGAATAAGGACTTGGAAGAACTTATAGTAATGTCAGAGTGTTCTTTTTTTTTTTTTTTTTTTCTTTAATTGAAGCATAGTTGACTTACAAAAAGTCACTGAGTTCTATTCTTTGTAGTTTCAGTTAGGAAATCTAGAGGGTTCAATGTTTGTAGCTGTTTAGTCTTTGTGTTTTTTTTTTTGGTTGTTGTTTTTGAAAAATACCATATGATATCACTTATATGTGAACTATAAAATATGGCACAAATGGCCCTACCTACAAAACAGAAACAGACTCATAGACATGGAGAACAGACTTGTAGTTACCAGGAGAGAGGGGGTTGGGGGATAGGGTGAGAGAGGAGTTGGGATTAGGAGACATAAACTATTGTATATAGGATGGATAAAGCACTGTATAGCACAGGGAATAATATCCTATGATAAATCATAATGGAAGAGAACATGAAAGAAAGAATATATGTGTATAACTGAGTCACAACATTTCTTATCAACTATACTTTAAAAAATTAAATTAAATTAAATTAAAGGAAAAAAAAAAAACTTCTGATTTTCCTGGTTGCATTCACCACCATGCTTCTACTACAAAAGACTATACTACAATGAAATAGCTCTTGTTATGAAGAATCAAACTTCCATGCTCCAAATTGCCAAGGGCAATTGACACATTTTTTGCTCAACTTACTTAACTTTTAGGCAGTTTTTGCATGGTTGAATGCTCTGTCCTCCTTGATACACTTATTTTCTTTGATTTTAGGACATCACTCTTACTAATTCTGTTCCTTCTTCTGTGATTTCTGTTTTGCCCTCTCTGGTATTTCATCCTTCTTGACTTGGTGATCACACTGCAGTTTATCACAGCTCAGTCCTGGTCTATCCTTTCTCTCTTCATAGTCTCTGGCTGTGGTGACATCAACAAAATGCACTTCTCATGTCCCCCAGCTCTGGGAAGGTCAGGGAAGATCTTAAAGATGCACATTTAGCATGAGATGAAAAGTCTTTGATACTGTTCTCTGTTCTAACTCAGCTGCATATCTAGTTTATCCAAATTTTTGTTTGTTTGTTTTCTGTAATTTTTGGCTATTATACTCTTAGCCTTTGGATACTTGTTTCTGGAAAAAACACCCTATCATAAATAGTAAATGTTTGCTTACTGACCTGAAATAATTAACACTGCAAGGTTCAAATGGAATCTCAGGTACTTTCGATAAACATTCAGTGAAGATTTTGGTAAATATTTTCATCCTGTGTTTTGCATCCTGTTACCCAATATCACCTTTGATTTCCGCTAAAGCATCTTGATATTATCAAGCTTTGTTCACTTCCACTCTGAGAGTGAAAGCGAAAGTCGCTAAATCCTGTCCAACTTTTTGTGACCCTATGGACTATAGAGTCCATGGAATTCTCCAGGCCAGAATACTGGAGTGGGTAGCCTTTCCTTTCTCGAAATGATCTTCCCAACCCAGGGATCAATTCCAGGTCTCTCATTTTGCAGGCGGATTCTTTACCAGCTGAGCCATGAGGGAACGTGCTGGTCCAAATTATGCTGTGTCTGAGACAAATGCATCGTATTCCTAACTGGAAGCCCTTGTCATCATGAGATCTGCTTTCCACTTCATTCATACCTGTCTTTTTTAAGCATACAAATTTTATGATGGGACAAACCTACTTTAAACTTCTCCTTGCACTCCTAAAACAAAGCCTACCTTTTTTTTTTTTTTTCATTTTACCCCATCCTTTCTACTCAGCCTCATGTCACCTTGATCTCCACTCCTCTGTACAGGTAATTTGTCTTCTAACCCAGGAACAAAACAAGGGACATTCCTTGCAAGAATATATCTGTCTCACCAAAGTATGTATATTGCTTGTTTTTCTTACATGTGCACATAAGAACAGAGAACAGAACAAAATATATGGCTGCTATGAGAAAGCTAGAGGGTGAAGATACACTGGAAACATATATATGTACCCATTTAAACTCTAAATCAAAAGATTCTTTACATATACCTTTCTTATAAAAAAATCTGAATTTGCTGTCTCACTTTGTATAGTAATTCTAAAGAGTTAATAGTAATATTGGCTTCAAACGCAGTTGGTAAGATTTTGACTTATCAAAGCTAACATAAAATTAGAGAAATTTTCTTTTAAAATAAAATGTAATGCAGGAAATAAACTAAAATATATTAGTTTTAATTTCATAATAATATCTGATATCTCTGAGACCAAAAATTATGTTAGACTTAGTCTTGTAAAATTCAACTGAGGTTGATGACCAACTAATATCTTAGACTGATAGAAGTTTCTACAGGAAACTTATTCTTTTTATTTGGTGGTCAGATTCATTGTAAATAATGTCACTTATGTTCTTTGAAGTAAATTGGAAAAGCCCTTTCAATATGGGATTCAGAATACTTAATACCAATTCTTTCTAAAGTAGATATTTTCTTAAAAGATTTCTCTTATCCTATCCTTCCTTCTCACATTTCAACTCTTTCATAACATTCGAAGCAAATTATTTCAAGATTAATTATGGTATCAAGAAAGTTATTTAAAAGAAAATCAGTGCAGTCAAGTTTTGGTATTACATAAAGCATTCCTAGCTCTAAAGTCTTGTCAAAATGACGCTGTCTCTGTCTGTTTTCGTCTCTGTATTTGAATGCACCACTGTAGGGTACACTTAGAACTGCCATCATCCCTTAGGATTTAGAGTGACTTACCTAGGAGAATGACAACACACAGAAGAATAGCGATTAAGGCTCCTGTACTCAAACCAGCCGAGGACAGGAAGGCTTCGGCATGGCAGGTCCGCACGCGCCCATCTCTCTCGCACGCACAAACCCTGATGGTGAGGGTGCTGCTGCTGCTGAGAGAGGGGATTCCACCATCAGAGATCATAATGGGGAGATAATACACATCCTGAATAGTTCGACTAAATCTCCTCCGCCTTGTCAGAATGCTGGCTGTGTTATCTATGACAGACATAAGCAGAACAAAATGTACTTAGTAAAGCCGCCGTTAAAGAGTCACATTTCCTTTAATGGATAACATGGGTATGTGTATTTATGTTTTCTTTTATGAAATGGATAAAAGAACGTGAAGGGATATTATTAACCAGTTACTAAAACTGGTTATTAAATGGAGAAAACTATGTGACAAATTAATAAGGCCTGGACTAAAGGGGAGGGGAAACAGTGGATGACAGAGGAGGTAGAAGCAATAAGCATTTGGGGGGTGGACATTTCAGCCAAAGGATTGAAAGGGATTCATGGACACCAAACTGTGGGATGAGCCAGTGTCCCTATCCCAAACCTGGTGACTCTGATAAAAACAGGTATCTATATGTTTAGCAAACTTCAAGTGAGGTTAATATACAAAAATGTTTAAGAACCATTGGTACAGGTAATATATTTATGGAGACACCAGATAAATTGATACATTGTTTTACACTTGTGATTTGAAGAAATTTTGTTATAGTGGGAACACCATGGGAAAGTAAATGATGAATAAAATAGTTAATTCCATTTTTATGTGCTTTTAAAATGCCATATACTATGGTAAATAATTGCATGATGGCTTTTGATCAATCCATACAACCATGAAAGGGAGAGGATGCCAAATTCCTTACATTTTAGGGAAATTCATTTTTATTAGGAATAATACTTTTAAAATAAATAACCTGAGCCCCATGGGGTAAAATGCCCCAAATTACAGAGCTAGACAATAATCAAGCTACACCCCAATACATTCTAGAACCTGCTCAAAACCAGGATGCCATGCTGCCACTTCTTCACCAGTTCACCTGCAGTTCATATTGATGGCCTTGGATGCACTTAGGACATATTTATTTTAGCATTGTTATTTCTCCTTCTGCATCTATTAGCTAAAAGATCCTTTAGGTGCACATCCGCATGTGCTGTTCAGAACTCCTGCATAGAGTGACTTGTTACCTGAACTGGCCCAAGGTCACATCCTTCTGGAGCAGCACATAGTCAATGACTCATTAATTCAAGGTTATACAGATCAAGTCACTTCTGCTAAATGCAGGAAACCTTGAAGGGCAAGGTTAGTTCCAGCTTTCCCGTGGGGTCAGCCATAGACATGTTCGAATTTTATGGTCACTTAATTGCTCACTCTGCCCTTTCTTCCATTCTCATTGTGGTCCACAGCTGCTGATCATGATGACACACTGCAAGAAGCACCCTGTCCTCCAAGCTCCAGTCCAGAGCCTGCTGCCCAGAGAATCCAACCTTTGGCTACAGCTGTCAATTAATTATTTTTCACGAAAATGTTAGTAAATTGTTAGATAATTACTTCTAGGAATTCTTTTTCTTATATCAATTTCTATTATTCAGAAAATTGGAATTATATTACTTATGAATATGCTTATGTAATCTTGATATAACACCCTATAGATATATTTTTGATTGTATATTGCCAAACTAATCCAAAAGACAGATAATATTTCAAATATTCAATGGAATACAGATAATAAAACACATGAGTGATTTATATATGTAAAATTTATATATAGATCTATATGAGTATATACATCTATATGAGTTGTTGAAGGTGTGTTATAGAATATAAATAATCTAATAAGTTACTACAAGTATTTTCTTACATGGAAGAAGAGAAATTTAAAGAAAAGTGTATTGATTGTCTACTCTGAAACAGGTTTCAGAATGATGAATAAAAAGAGGAGAAATTGCATCATATGTGTTTTTAAGAGTAAAACTATCACAGGTACACTCTCAGAAACCCAGACCTTTGATTAAGCACATCTATCAGGTGTAGGATGTTGCATAGTGATTAATATAAAATTGCCTCTATTCACAATTCCTTAAGTTAAGGAAAAGGTATGAACAGATACAGACACAAACATGTTTGAGGATCTCACAGTCGGTCCTCTGAAGAAAAGATGGAAGACACTGGTCCCTGGTCCCGAGAAACCTCATAATGTGTGGAATGACATGGTAACATATAAGGGTAGATGGAGATTCCCCTTTATGGTTCTAGGCTTGTGTCCACTTTACATTCTTCATCTGGTAGCATGTACTTTATCAAGATAATTATTGGAAATATAATCAGAAACAAGATGAAAAACAAGAAGAAAGCCAAAATATGTTTCTAGGGCACTTTAAGTTCTCAAATAGAAAGCTCTCAGACATGGAGACATGACAATATTCTTTCATTTTCCCAGCTGAAGGTCTGACTTTTTTATTATTATTATATTTTACTTTACAATACTGTATTGTTTTTGCCATACAACAACATGAATCCGCCATGGGTGTACATGTGTTCCCAACCCTGAACCCTCCTCTCACCTCCCTCCCCATACCATCTCTCTGGGTCTTTTGAAAAAAAAAGAAGAGTCAGAAAGCAAAATCTTCCTACCTAGAAAGGCTTAGCATAGCAGAATAATGAGCTCTTGACAAAGGATATTGTGTTCCTCTCTTGACCTGTAGAAAATGTACTTGGCAGTAGGCTCACTGAACATGAACAAGCAAATTTTGAACTAAAGTGTAAGGGATAAGAAGATACATATATATCCACATACATGTAAATATACTTATGTATGAGAACAAACTTTATCTCACTTAAATTGCAATATTACATGATGAGCAATGCCTCTAAACTTGAAATATAAGATGTAAAAAATAAACCAGTCCCATGTATTGGGACTTCCCTGGTGGTCTGGTAGTTGAGACTCCTGGTGCTTCTACTATTAGAGGCACAGGTTTGATCCCTGGTTTGGGAGCTAAGATCCCTCATGCCTCGTGATGCAGCTATTAAAGAAAAAAAAACAAGTATTACAGAAAGTCTTGAATAACTTTAAAGCAGACAAAAATTCATATGAATTGAATAAATGGAAACCATACCAGGATGTTAAATCTGTGAATAAGTTCTAATTTTCAATGCCAAATAAAGGATGATCTCTAATAATGTGTACTCAAGGTTGGTTCTTAATTCTAATTCTTAATAATTTGGATGAAGACAGAGGATAATTGGATGGTTGGAAGCCAAGCTAATATAGCTAACCCTGGATTAGGATTCAAGGAGATTTTGAACAGCTAGCTAGCACAAAGAACTCAAACTAACAAGAAGACAGAAAATAAAGATGCATATTAGACGTAAACTTTGATGGGTATCATATGGGAGAGAACTCGAGTAACATCTTTTGATTTCAAATACATACACTATCTGAATGCAGTAATGAAGCAACAGATCTGAAGCAGTCTCAGAAGCATTCAATAAAGCTGTGGAATTTCTATGCAATTCTTCATTGGGAATATTCTATTAAATACTGTCCATAAGTTTGGATCTACTATCTTAAAACTGATATTTTAACTCAGTTTTGAAGTCCTTGACATTGATAAAAGGTTTAGAAAAATATGTCATATGAAGAATCTTTGAAATAAAGAGTGTCAGAATTCTACATGTCCTGTATGAGTTTAGGTGCCCAAAAGGTCTTGGAAATTTTCCAAAAAATTTTGAGAAGCTCTGAGTAATTATTATCTTTCTGAACATAATCAACATTTTCCTGACATTCCCAGCAACTATATTTCAATGCAATGTCAAAAAAAAATCCTAAATGTGTTTTAATATTTTAAAGTAAATGACAGTACATTATTTATTTTGTCATATATCCCATTTCTTGTTCAGAAAAGGATGTGAACACATATAGGAAGAACCAGGGAGACTGCCATGCAAATATATAATAGTTGACTCAAGTAGATATTTATAATTATCATTGTGATGACTGTGAGAGAAATGAAACTTGAAGTCCTTTTAAAATAATAATAATAACTTATTTTTGCAGGTATAAGAAGTCCAGGGATTTCATAACTGATAATTTTGGAAGGATCTTTCACACAAGATATTTATAGTAAAATGTAAGGTTGGATAGAAATAACTCCAACCTTTATATTTCTACAGGGACAGAAGGCTACAAAATATAATAATATAACACAAATAGCAAAGTGCTTCTAAAATTCAGATATAATTTTATTGAATCAATAGTATGTGCTCTAGTATTTCTTTAGTCAAAATCTTGAAAGATCTTGAATGTTTCCGATCTTTGTGCTACTTTCATAAACTCCAGTAAAGTTTAAGTTAAAATGAGGCATGCTTTAAAAATGTCCTATATTAAAGTCCAAAATTACCTTTGATCTTGGAAAATATGAAAACCATGCGTTCTTCAAAACTCTTGAATTACTAGGTGCCCATGCACTCCCTGACATTTCAACTGATTCCTTATTTGATCATGCAGGTATAAAGATAAACTTCATCTCAAGCATAGCCAAGCAGACTATTAAAGTGATATTTCTGAATCTATTACAATAGCAGCAAAGTTTGAGATCTTTAATTAAAGAATCTCTTTAATTGGACTAAAGTTTATTTCCTTTGTTTTCTTTTTTTTTAATCTGAAGAAAACACTAGGAGATAGAACCTTATTTTCCACCAGAGAGATAAATATGCATGGTTTCATTTTATTTTCATTTTTATCTGGTCTTCCAGCAGCAGTAAGATACATTCATAATTTAACTATTAACAGAGTCCATGCAGGAAACAATGCTCTTTTGCTTTCCTGCAAAATACCCTTTCACAAAACAGGTACTTGGTAAATAATGTAATGATTTGAACTATACTTGGCAGGAAATTGTCTTCTGTTATAGTTTCCTCATTATGTTATATATTAAGAAATTAAAACCAAAGTAAACTAATCTATCTTGATCTCCTCATGGTCTCTGCTTAAGGTTCATTCTTATTCTTCTCCTGTTTCCTGACTTCCTATTCTTTTAATCCTAGAATTGCCCTAATCTCAGTTTTTGAGACTCTGGATTCTGCCCATTCATTTAAATTTGTTAACATCCTCCTGGCCTCACTGTGTTTCTGCCAAACCACAGAACTCTGATCCAATATGTCATTATATTCCTATTTGCACCCTGGAATGTCACCCTTTTCACCATCTGCCACACTCCTTCTTGATAACTTTTAAATCCCTGATAAACACAACCATTCACTGTCTAAAGATTCTGCTTTCAAATTCACAAATTTGCTGTTAAAGAGTTATAGCCATCATAAATGACCCTAACAAGTATAGAGGGTAACACTGAGTATGTTCTCAATGGAGATGAATAATCAGTTTATTAAAATTAATAGTTCATCAGATGCCATACAGTAGCTATTCTAAGCTTATTTTGCCATTTTCTCTTGAGCCTCAATCCCCCATGCACAGCGGGAAAATATCTATTTCTGAAAAGAAGCTCCTATCTATTATCAACATATTAAAACCACATTTGAAAACTGCTCAACCCTTCCCTGCTACTAATAATGTCTATCTATGTATACAAGGCTCTGTATACTATTCACTTTAAAAAGAACATGAATACATATGAGACAAAAATATGAATCTTGTAGAATATCAGCAAATTTGCTCATGAAAAGCACACATAAATTTGCAGAAGAGTGTTAACATAGGTGAATAGGGTGGTAAAGAAGAAAAACAGGAGCTTTTAAAAATAGAAACCCGGATCTAAAATAATTCATACGCATGTCACAATATTATAACCACAGAAACTGTAGAACTACAGATAAGAGCAGCAGTTTATTCACTCCCCCCAAAAGGAATATGAATTGCAGCAGAAACCCTGTAGTCAATATTTATCACATACCTTTAAATTATGGTAGGAAATGAATGAATCAAGCATTCTACAGTAAACTATGTTTGGGCTTGATATTTATAAACGCTGAAGGAAACTGTTAAGATGAATTTTTAGAGAGTTTGAAAAAGTGAACACATAATCCTGTTTAAAAATTATTTAAGATTCTATGTTTCAAGTTTCTTCTGCCTTAAGGCAGAGAGTAGAGTTGATGACTCCTGCAGCATTTTTGTGATTCTGAGCAAGGAAGGAATTAAGGCAAGAGTGTAACCTACATTTTCACAACAGGAAAACAAAAGCAAAGTGGTGCAGAATAGCAAAATCAGTCATATTTTTATTGCTTAGAATACGTGTCAGCAGTTTTTCCTTTTTTTTTTTTTTTGCTGACACTATGAGTAGGTGTATAAGAAGGTGATAAGGTGTGGGCTAACAAACATATATATATTTATAAATGAAAGTTAAAAAAAAATCAACAGGAGTTAAAATCCCTAAGGAGAGAATAAAAGCATATTTTTCTATCTACAGCAGAAGATTCATTAAATCTTCTTTAAGTTGCTGCTAAGTCGCTTCAGTCGTGTCCAACTCTGTGCGACCCCATAGATGGCAGCCCATCAGGCTCCCCCGTCCCTGGATTCTCCAGGCAAGAACACTGGAGTGGGTTGCCATTTCCTTCTCCAATGCATGAAAGTGAAAAGTGAAAATGAAGTCATTCAGTCATGTCTGACTCCCAGCGACCCCATGGGCTGCAGCCCACCAGGCTCCTCCATCCATGGGATTTTCCAGGCAAGAGTACTGGAGTGGGGTGCCATTGCCTTCTCCATTCTTTAAGTTACCCTTTCCCATTTTAGAATCATGATGGCTTACAGACTGTTTGCCTTCTCATTAGTCAAGATTTGAGTCTCTACCTTTCTGTGAAGGATAGTGTGATTCTGTCAAGTATGACTGAATTAAGACTGAGACTTGACTAGAAGGAGAAAGGAAATTCGTAGCTGAACAAAAACAATATGTCTTGTGTTTCAGCCTCATCACTGATGGTAGTGACTTGAGATACAGCTGCTCCCACACCCACGAGAGGAAGTTTGAGGCATCATTTGCAGCTATAACTCAGGACAGACTGTGCTTGTGCTATTTTATTTAGGAATGGGAGGAAACGCTAAATGGTCTCTTGAAGCCCTGTGGATAAAAACAGAATTTTAAATGGTTATAATCTGTAGAGAAATTAAGCATATTACTACACCAGCTGTGAGTTCTCATTTGAAGGACAAAATAAATGATGGGAATATTGACTGCTTGGGATCTGACAACACCAAAGAAGTACAAAATAAACATAAAATCTCTTATGGTTTCCGATATATAGCAAAGTAAATAACTGCATTTCACTATCAGTGGACTGTGAAATCTGAAAGAAAATGCCCCAAAAGATATTTTCGTCACAGCTCCTAGTCAAATTTGAAAACATCACATCTTAAAATCAATGCAATGTAAACTTAGATATTCTTCATCAAACCAAACAGCCACAAGGAAAAACAGTGTTTCCTGAAAATAATATTAAGTATTTTGCTAAAAATGACAAAATTTATAAATAATATAACCTTCACTTTTAGAAGTAATATTATAAGGAAACAATAAAAAGTAATAAAACCAAGGGGGAAAAGTCTTCAAAATACTGGAACAAGTTGAAAATGACAGTCTACAGAATCTTTAATTTAATATGCTTTAAAGTGGTCATTTTCATGGCAGTTTATTCATTATGTTAGAAAGAATGTGCTATTTGAAATCATTCATTTTTAAAGAATGGAAGCATCTACAGAAGTGGGAAACATATATCTAAAGGAGATAACCTAGAGATAAATATGAGTAACAGATGTTCTTGATAGTTAATTATCAATAAAAAGTAAGATGAGAATTTTCAATCTAAAAGGCACATGAAGTGTGATTTAGGAAACTGAATATAGAGATACAAATATACACATAGTTAAAAATGATCTCTTTCTCTACCAAAATCTTTAAGATTTACAAATGTACTTGATAATTGGAATTAAGCCTAGGAATTAGTCTGGCAAATCTCCTTGCATCAAATAAAGCCTAGTCCTCCCAGAGGCAATATAAAGATCATGAAGCAGAAAAGACTTGAAGACTAAGGATGATTTTATATTGGTGGATTAGGCTACACTTTGCTACTACAAGATGAATGAACAAAAGCATTGTACGTTCAGACCTTTGGGGTAAGCCTATACTCCTAGATTTTAAGACATTACAGCTTTGGTTCATTTGCTATAGATACTTAGTTAAGAAGTTGAAATTATACAGTGGATTTTTTTTTTGATGTCAAAAAGAAAAGTTTACTTATCACAATTTAAAGAGAAGATGGTTGTAGGAAAAACTACATTTTAATCAGAAAACATATCCTGCTTTCATTGTTGTCTTAAGGTAATAAAACTTTCAAATTCTAACTTAAAAATTATCATCTGAACTCCTGTTTTGCATTTTAAATAAATTTGTGCTATTACCAGTGTATCAGTTAATGATAAAAATAAGGTCATTTTCAAAAAATGTATTTACATTATATCTTTTGCTGTATATGTTGTCAGAAAAATAAAAATCATCACTTGGCTATTTTCCAAATCACAGAAGTTTGTTTTTTTTTTTTTTTTTAATAGCTAATCGGTCATAACTTTCCAGATAAATGTTAAAGACTCTTGTTTAATAAAAATGTTTTTATCTATCACAATTTGGTACAAGAGCAAGTAAATAATTAATGGGAGAATATCTTGTCTATTTCGGGGGGAGGAACACAAAATACAGCAAAGTGTTTCATGCCTCGTGTTTTTAATAGCGAATTAAAATGCACTTGTTTTGCTTTGTCATCTCTCTGGCTAAATTCTTAAGACTAATATCACATTCTGTCATCTCTATGCTGCCTTCATTCCCCATACCAGTGAAAAGTGTTCTCTCATCTGCTCCAGCTAGGGGAACAGGACTCCATTCTGCAAATCATGTTCTACTTCTTTTAATGATACGACTTCCAGTCATCCCTCTAAAGAAACTCACATTTCACTGCCTTCAGCTGTGAGTTACATTCATATCATCTTTATTTTCCTAGGTAGGTGGAGAGTCCTTTGAAAGCAGGAGCTGTGTGTTTTTTCTTGCATTCTGAACAGCTTATATCATTGCCTCAAATACATCAGACAGTGCCTTGAAGACTGAATGGCAAGGGGAAAAAAGCTAACTTAAGAGCTGACTACAGAATTTCTTTTAGAAGAAAACATTCTAAAAATGAGAGTAAGAATGGTGGTAAATAGTAATGCAGTGTGAGGTTGGAGAAGAACATGCTGGACAGACCAGTGAGAAGTGTTGGGGTGGGGATAAGGCTGAGTGTATGTGTGTGTGTGTATGTGTGTATTTAAGGTGTTTTTCTATATTTTTAACACTGTGCAATACATGAGTACATTCTTACTGAAAATATTCAAAGTGTGTTGAAAAACATATCTTAAAAGTATTCTATTTTCTAGCATATTAAATTATTACTTTTCCATGTGAATGTTATGGCACTTAAATCATTTCTATTTGATATTTAATCATATATTGTTTGTTTTATACTGTTTTTACTTTTTCAGAAATTTATTTTTATCTTATGTTCATTTGGCTGTTGCAGTTGCAAATATTTTATCAATAGGATTTTACTATGATTGACAAATAGTTTTTATATTTTCTGAGGCATTTAGCATTTTAAAATACCCTTCCTTAACTATCACATGAACATTATCTTAGATAGGAAGAGATGTATTTGATTATAGTTCTCTTTTTGAAATGTTACTAAAAGAAAATCCATGAACTATTACCTTGTAATTTTGTAAATGAGTACTTCAGCATAATTTAATCTGTTTACAATTTAAATTCATTTTCTGGAAATTTGTAAAATTATTTCTTATCTCGTAAGTTAGGGAATTTCTTTGGGATTATATACATAATTTTTTATCTTAAACCCATATATTCCTTCACGCATGTTCCTTCAGATATTTCATTGTCATTTTCCATGTATTTATTTATTTAATTCTTAGTTATTTTTAATGTGCCCTTTAAAACATTCAGCATTTTGTACATGATCTCAAATTCTTTATATTTTGATCCCTCTTCATAAAAATGAAATAGGAATAAGTGTCTCTCTATCTCATTTGATGAAAGAGGAAACTGAGGCATACAGCACAAGAACATGGCTATGGCCTCACACATAATTATTTAGCAGAAGAAGCAGTTTTCAAATTGAGGCAACCTGTTTCCTGAGTAGAGCTCTGAAACATTCTTCTATGTTGCTTCCTTCACCTTCTTTTTCTTTTTTTAATTTAACAATTTTTTTAAAAAATCTAAAATATCCTCTGTGTCTGGCTCTCTGGTAGGAGTTGAGTGAGTGAGTGAATGTTGCTCAGCTGTGTCCAACTCTTTGTGACCCCATGGACTGTAACCTGCTTGGCTCCTTCTGTCCACAGAATGTCTCCAGGCAAGAACACTGCAGTGGGCAGCCATTCCCTTCTCAAAGGGATCTTGCTGACCCAGGAATCAAACCCAGGTTTCCTGCATTGCAGTTAGGAATACATTAACAGCAGCAAATAAGTCAGACAAAAATCCCTGCCTTCACAGAACTTATCATCTAAATGGGGAGAGTTCATATGTTGGAAGTACTACAATGAAGGAGGTGCAGGGTATCAAACAAAGACATGAATCTGCTTTGGCATCGCTGTTGGGTGTTGAATGTTGGACTGCTAAAGCGCTGGCCAACTTGCTTTTGGGGGCATTGAATTTTTCCAGAGTTATGATTCTGAGTATGGATGGAGAAAGTGCTCCCAAGACTTTGACAAAAAAGGGAAAGTGACTGGAGGTCAGTTGATGATAGGAGACATAGCAAAATGCCACAAGGCTCAAAGGAGTAGAGAGAAGGTACCCAAGGACACTGACTCCACTGATACTGCTGGAAACTAAATTCGTAAAAAGGAATAACAACTGCCCAAGAGAACCTGGCCCTACTCTATCACATTCCAATGTGTGTTCGCCTCTGTCCTTCCACCTGCACGACCCTGCAGTGTTCTGTAATCATCCACATAGGGAGATCCTTCAAGCTGATTCCCAGGGATTTCTCTAACAGAGTAAGATTTATTGGGTACAATTGGGTCAGTACCTAAATTTTTTTTGGACCACTGCCTCGGAGGTGATTTTCAGGATCCATTCAGAGGTTTAGTTTATTTAGCAGTACATGTGATCCCGGTACAGAATTGTTTTGTTTTGTTTTGTTTAATATGAGTTTGACATAATTTTTAAGCTATAATTTACTTCATCTATTATCCATTTCAGATATCTGCTAAGCTGGGCTGCTCTTTCCCTTCACTCTGTTTACCCTACCTTTGGTAAAAGTTTGTGCTTTGAGTACATAACAGGCATAGGGGAGTAGAAGGGAAAACAAGAGCCAGAGAAATAGGAGAAAACTGGTTAAACTGGTGAATGGCACAAAGAGTAACAATGTTGTATGATCTACTCTCATAATCCTCAGAATTTTTGCAGAGATTCTTGGTTTTTCTCAGTACATGTAGGATGGGATTCTGAACCACTTTTAAGTATATTTTTAAGAACAAATATCTGTCCAATATTAATGAACAACCAGGCTGCCAGCAACTTAATGATAATTAGATTATTAATGAACTGTGTCTTTTCTTCTAAGACCACTTTATATCCCAACTCTTTAATGAAACTAGCCAAATGGTTCTTGTGATATAAAACACAGTCTGGATAAAATAGTAGTTTTTGACTAACCAATAACTAAGAAAAACCTGAAAATTTTAAGGAAATGTCTGTTTAATAACATTAGAGAGTTGCTGAGGCAAGGTAAGTAGAGCGATGAGATGCTTGGGAGAGCAAAAATGGGTGGAGTTGAACTGTGGATTACAATGTATTTGATTATACCAGGAGCTAACAAGAGGCTGGGATACCAAACTAGGGACAGAGAAAAGAGAACTTTTAGAAGTCTCCTGGGCACACAGTCATACTGAAAATTGAGGAGTCTTAACGTGGCTGATTCTCCCTAAAGACATTTGTTAAATTGAAATTTTAAGTTGAAAGTTAAATGGAAAGTTTAGTAGAGATTTAAAACTCTTAAGTGGAAAAGTAGAAAGAAGAGGCTTATTATTTTTATCCCCCCACCATCTCTCCCTGTTGAACAGACGATGATTAAAGAAGGGGACCAGGGTGAAGGTTCCAGTAAACAAAGAATCTTTGTTGAAAGCCCTGGAGGGTCATGAATTAGGGATGAGAATAAATCAGAGAGAGAATGAATGTAAAGAAAACTGCATATTATCCTTGACTTAGTTCAACCCTGATTGGATTAATGTACAATGCATCAGTTCGTTCACTCAGTCATGATTGACTCTTTGTGACCCCATAGACTGCAGCCTTCAAGCCTCCCTGTCCATCACCAACTCCCATAACCTACACAAACTCATGCCCATTGAGTCAGTGATGCCATCCAACCATCTCATCCTCTGTTGTCCCCTTCACCTCCTGCCTTCAAACTTTCCCAGCATCAGGGTCTTTTCCAATGAGTCAGCTCTTCACATTAGGTGGCCAAAGCATTGGAGTTTCAGATTCAACATCAGTCCTTCCAATGAATATTAAGGACTGATCTCCTTTAGGATGGAATGGTTGGATCTCCTTGCAGTCCAAGGGACTCTCAAGAGTCTTCTCCAATACCACAGTTCAAAACCATCAATTCATTGGTGCTCAGCTTTCTTTATAGTCTAACTCTGACATCCATACATGACTACTGGAAAAACCATAGCCTTGACTAGATGGACCTTTGTTGGCAAAGTGATGTCTATGTTTTTTACTATGCTGTCTAGGTTGGTCATAACTTTTCTTCCAAGGAGTAAGTATCTTTTAATTTCATGGCTGCAGTCAACATCTGCAGTGATTTTGGAGCCCAGAAAAATAAAGTCTGACACTATTTCCACTGCTTATCCATCTATTTGCCATGAAGTGATGGGTCTAGATGCCATGATCTTAGTTTTCTGAATGTTGAGCTTAAAATGAGCTTAAAAGCCAACTTTTTCACTCTTCTCTTTCACTTTCATCAAGAGGCTCTTTAGTTCTTCTTTGCTTTCTGCCATAAGGGTGGTGTCATCTGCATATCTGAGGTTATTGATATTTCTCCCGGCAATCTTGATTCCAGCTTTGCTTCATCTAGTCCAGCATTTCTCATGATTTACTCTGCATATAAGTTAAATAAGCATGGTGACAATATACAGCCTTGACGTATTCCTTTTCCTATTTGGAACCAGTCTGTTGTTCCATGTCCAGTTCTAACTGTTGCTTCCTGACCTGCATACAGATTTCTCAAGAGGCAGGTCATGTGGTCTGGTATTCCTATCTCTTTCAGAAGTTTCCACAGTCTATTGTGACCCACACAGTCAAAGACTTTGGCATAGTCAGTAAAGTAGAAACAGATGTTTTTCCTGGAACTCCCTTCCTTTTTCGATGATCCAGTGGATGTCGGCAATTTGATCTCTAGTTCCTTTGCCTTTTATAAATCCAGCTCGTACATCTGGAAGTTCACAGTTCACATATTGTTGAAGCCTGGCTTGTAGAATTTTGAACATTACTTTACTAGCATATGAGATGAGTGCAATTGTGTGATAGTTTGAGCATTCTTTGGCACTTTGGCATTGCCTTTCTTTGAGATTGGAATGAAAACTGACCTTTTCCAGTCCTGTGGCCACTGCTGAGTTTTCCATATTTGCTGGCATATTGAGTGCAGCACTTTCACAGCATCGTCTGTTAGGATTTGAAATAGCTCAACTGGAATTCCATCACCTGCACTACCTTTGTTCATAGTGATACTTCTTAAGGCCCACTTGACGATAGATTCCAGGATGTCTGGCTTTAGGTGAGTGATCCCACCATCGTGATTATCTGGGTCATGAAGATCTTTTTTGTACAGTTCTTCTGTGCGTTCTTGCCACCTCTTCTTAATATCTTCTGCTTCTGCTAGGTCAATACCATTTCTGTTCTTTATTGAGCACATCTTGGCATGAAATATTCCTTTGGTATCTCTAATTTTCTTGAAGAGATCTCTAGTCTTTCCCATTCTATTGTTTTCCTCTATTTCTTTGCATTGATCACTGAGAAATGCTTTCTTATCTCTCCTTGTTATTCTTTGGAAATCTGCATTCAAATGGGTATATCTTTCCTTTTCTCCTTTGCTTTGGGCTTCTCTTATTTTCACAGCTACTTGTGAGGCCTCCTCAGACAACCATTTTGCATTTTTGCATCCCTTTTTCTTGGGGATGGTCTTGCTCCCTGTCTCCTGTAGAGTGTCACAAATCTCTGTCCATAGTTCATCAGGCACTCTGTCTATCAGATCTAGGCCCTTAAATCTATTTCTCACTTCCACTGTATAATCATAAGGGATTTGTTTTAAGTTACACCTGAAAGGTCTAGTGGTTTTCTTCACTTTCTTCAATTTAAGTCTGAATTTGGCAATAAAGAGTTCATGATCTGAGCCACAGTCAGCTCCCAGTCTTGTTTTTGCTGACTGTATAGAGTTTCTCCCTCTTTGGCTGCAAAGAACATAATCAATCTAATTTCAGTGTTGACCATCTGGTGATGTCTATGTGTAGAGTCTTCTCTTGTGTTGTTGGAAAAGAGTGTTTACTATGACCAGTGCATTCTCTTACAAAATTCTATTAGCATTTGTCCTGCTTTATTCTGTACTCAAAGGCCAAGTTTGCCTATTACTCTAGGTGTTTCTTGATTTCCTACTTTTGCATTCCAGTCCCCTATAGTGAAAAGGACATATTTCTTGGGTTTTAATTCTAGAACGTCTTGTAGGTCTTCATAGAACCATTCAACTTCAGCTTCTTCAGCCTTACTGGTTGGGGCATAAACTTGGATTGCCGTGATATTGAATGTTTTGCCTTGGAAACAAATAGAGACCATTTTGTCATTTTTGAGACTGCATCTCATTACTGCATTTCAGACTCTCTTGTTGACCATGATGGCCACTCCATTTCTTCTAAGGGACTCTTGCCCACAGCAGTAGATATAATGGTCATCTGAGTTAAATTTACCCATTCCAGTCCATCTTAGTTTGCTGATTCCTAAAATGTCGATGTTCATTCTTGCCATCTCCTGTTTGACCACTTCCAATTTGCCTTGATTCATGGACCTAACAATCCAGGTTCCTAAGCAAGATTACTCTTACAGCATCGGACCTTGCTTCTATCACCAGTGACATCAACAACTGGGTGTTGTTTTTGCTTTGGCTCTGTCTGTTTATTCTTTTTGGAGTTATTTCTCCACTGATCTCCAGTAGCAAATTGGGCACCTAATGAACTGGGGAATTCATCTTTCAGTGTCCTATCTTTTTTCCTTTTCGTATGGGTCATGGGGTTCTTAAGGCAAGAGTACTGAAGTGGTTTGCCATTCCCTTCTCCAGTGGACCACATTTTGTCAGAACTCTCCACTATGATCCGTCCATTTTAGGTAGCCCTACACAGCGTGGCTCATAGTATCATTGGGTTAGACAAGGCTGTGGTCCATGTGATTAAATTGGTTAGTTCTCTGTGATTGTGTTTTTCAGTCTGTCTGCCCTCTAATGGAGGATGATAAGGGGTTTATGGAGCAGCAAGTGGTGGCTGTGAGGCTCTTGATAGGCCCTGTGGATATACCCCATGTCCAAGGTCAGAGAAACCCCAGTAAGAAGGTAGGCACTGGAATGGCTGTGAGGAGATACCCCACATCCAAGGATAAAGGAGAAGCCCCAGCAAGATAGTAGGAGGGGCGAATTCACGTTTAGATCAAACCCCATTTCCACCATAGATGCTCAGAGGGCTCAAACAAACCGAAGAACCCCCACAGAGACTGAGACAGAACTGTGTTTGAGCGTCTCCTATGGAGGTATGGGTTGGTGCAGGTATGGGTCTGCTGCAGGGACAGAGGCCCTGGGTGCAGCAGACTTAGGTATGGCATAAGCCCTCTTGAAGGAGGTTGCCATTACCCCATCATAGAGCTGCCAGTATTTACACAGGCCTGCAAAATAGACTCTCGGAGGTCACAACAGAACCTAGTGCACCAAGACCCAGAAGAAAGGAGCAGTGACCCCTGCAGGAGACTGCCCCGGACTTGCCTGTGGGTGTCCAGGAGTCTCTGGGGGAGGCGTGGGTCAGTGGTGGCCTGCTGCAGGGCTGGGGGCACTGAGTGTAGCAGCGCAGGCATGGGGTCTTTTGAGGGAGGTCACCATTATCTTCATCACCTCCACCATAGTTTGAAAGTGAAAGTAAAGTCGATCAGTCCTGTCCGACTCTTTGCGACCCCATGGACTTTAGCCCACCAGGCTCCTCCATCCATGGGATTCTCCAGGCAAGAGTACTGGAGTGGGTTGCCATTTCCTTCTCCAGGGGATCTTCCCGACCCAGGGATCGAACCCAGGTCTCCCACATTGTAGGCAGACGCTTTACCATCTGAGCCACCAGGGAAGTTTGGCCCCAGGTAAATAGCAGGGAGGGAACACAGCTCCACCCATCAACAGAAAATTAGATTAACAATTTACTGAGCATGGCCCTGCCAATCAGAACAAGACCCAGTTTCTCCCTCAGTCTCTCCCACCAGGAAGCTTCCATAAGCCTCTTATGTACAGGCATGCCCCCTTTAATCATGCTTTGCTTTACTGTGTTTTGCAGACACTGTGTTTGTTTAAAAAATTGAATTTTTTCGACAACCTTGTGTCACACAAGTCTATTGGCACTCTTTTTCCAACAGCCTTTGCTCGCTTCCAGTCTCTGTATCACATTTCAGTAATTCTCACAATATTTCAAACTTTTTCATTATTAGTATATTTTTTATGGTGATCTGTGATCAGGGGTCTTTGATCTTACTATTGCAAAAATAGTATGACTCACTAATTACGCAGATGGTGATTATTGTTTTTTTAGCAATAAAATATTTTAATTAAATTATGCATATTTTTAGACATAACATTATTTCATACTTAATAGACTAAAATGTACACACACTTTTATATGCATTGGAAGAAAATCATGGGACTCATTTTATTAAAATTGCTTTTGTGGTGGATAGGAACTAAACCCATGATGTCTCTGTGGTTCACCAGTAATAATGTCCCTCTCTAATTGTTCATCCAATAAAATGACAAACTCTCTCTGAAGAAACTTATTACCATTTGAGATTCTTATAGGTCTAGACATTATGTGTGAAACCCAACTAAAAATGACTAAGGACTAACAAACCAGACCATAATACCTCAGTCCTGTTTCCCCAGTCTCCCTGATGAAAAACAAAAACCTATCACTTCATTGAGAAAGTAGAGTTAGCTAACAATGGTTCTAAAATCATTAAGATTATAGGTTCATGAAAATAGAAAGAAAACAAAAGAAATGATAGAGAATTTCACTAGAGATCTACATCTCTGTAAAAGAAAATAAACAAATGAAAAAATACATGGCTATCAACCAAAGCCAAGTGAGCGGACCTCATTTGCTCTGATAAGAGATCTGCACCCTTGAGTAGCATATTAGCTTCATGTTAATGTTTTCTACCAATATATTCTTAGCATATGTCACAGTGAATAATAATAATAATAAAAGATGCTCCAAATAACAAAATTTTCACATATATAGGATGGGACATTTAAGAAGACATCTTTTCACTAATGTTCAAATAAATTTGCAGATTTCAAATCAATGAGGAATAAAACAGGGCAGGAAAGATCTAACAAAGATGGCAAAGATATGGAACAACATGAAACATTATCTTGAATTTAAGTGTTTATCAAGCAGATCTGGGCTGTAAATGGGAGAATCTCATCAGGGTATAGTTTGAGGAAGATCTTTTTACTTGATATGAGAAAATTAGCTATGATTCCAGGCAGGAATATTATTAAGTTATCTGTCTTATCTTGCAGTTCAGCTTTCATTGTGGTCAAGGGCAGAGGCTGAGAGTTTCTCAAGCTCTCTCTTTATGGATGAATTTAAAACATAAGAACAGGAAGTTAAAGTTGAGGGAAAGGAAAAAATAAAACAAACAAACAAGCGAAGAAGCAGCCCAAGGAATCAGTTACTGAAATCATCCAAAAATCTCTAGAACAAAGCGAAATGGGGGAGCTGGCTTTTCATCTACCAGTGGCTGGCAATGTATTTAGTCAAGACTTCCATCTTTGAAATGGGTGCCTCTTTGAAGTGGATCCTATCAATCAATCAAATTTTAATCAGCTAGTTGCATTACAAAAAGAAAAAAAAAAGAAAGAAAAGCCAGCAGTCAGGGCTCATATTGGCTTCATATTTTTATAATTGAAGAAGGTAATGGAAGCCACTCCAGTATTCTTCTGTAGAGAACTCCATGGACAGAGGAGTCTGGTGGGCTATAGTCCTTAGGGTCCCAAAGAGTCTGACAGGACTGGGGGGCTAACACTTTCATGTTAAAGGAAACAAGAGATTATTCCTTGAATCACATTCTGCTCAAGGTAGCAAGAGTCATATCAAGGCAAATACATCCATTCGAAAAGAAAGTAATCCAAATACTTACTGCTTCAGTTGGCAGACATTTCTTCCTTTTATAGAGACATAAATCTTTACCATCTTATGATATTTCAGTACCTACAGGGATATGTCCTCTTTCTCCTTCCTTTAACTTTATATTTCCTTCATCTTCCTTTATTACAGTTTTGCTTTTTCTCAGCCCATTATCGTTTGCATTTTATTAACAGATTATTAATTTCAGGTTATGATAAAAATTATACTTGTGTATGTTAATTGCTCAATAGTCTCTGACTCTTTGTGACCCCATAGACTGTAGTTCACCAGGCTCCTCTGTCCATGGAGTTCTCCATGGAAGAATACTGGAGTGGGTGGCCATAGCTTTCTCTGTTGATCTTCCTGACCGAGGGATGGGACCTATGTCTCCTGCATTCCAAGCAGATTGTGTACCTTCTGACCCACGATGGATGCCCCAGTTAAATTCAGTTTATGATAAGTTCAGTCAGTGTAGAATCTGTCTGCAATGCAGGAGATGGATTCAATCCCTGGGTCAGGAAGATCCCCTGGAGAAGGAAATGGCAAACCACCCCAGTATTCTTGCCTGGAAAATCCCATGGATGCAGAAGCCTGGCAGGCTACAGTCCATGGGATGCAAAAGTCAGACATGACCTAGTGACTAAACCACCACCATATTTAACTTTCAAATTATCATGGGGATTCTAGTGTTTTGATTTACTAATTGCATAAATACATTATTTTTCTGCTTTTTAAAAAATATTTTCAGTAGCATTGCATTTGATAATGGTGAACTTGGTCATTATTTATTGGACATTCTTCCTCATGATCTGAGAAGAATTTTGTTAATTTGACTTGTTTTTATCATTTTAAATTTACCAATGCTATTTATTCATATTTTTCATATAAGAAATATAGACATTTGGGACATTTATTATGTTCCAAAATTTGTCAGTCTGTCTTATTGTTTCTGAAGATGTTTCTGTGCTTTTGACTTTTCTCAGAAGCAATTGCATCTCATTTGTTAACAATGATAATCTTGTGTTTTGTTTCTATTTATTATTGTTCTTTTGTTTTTGATTTATCTTTTTGGACTGAGAGGAATACTCAGTACAATGCTGATTAGCTAATTTCAATTAGTAGTGATTGAAAGTATCCTAAGACCAAAACAACTGCCAGTTGAGTGAACTTAGAAGAAACTGCTAACTCTTAGAAATGCAAGGAAAATAAAGGAATGTGCTTTAAGAACGCAAGTTTGTGATTTGTTTTATTCTTCAGTTCAGTTCAGTTGCTCAGTTGTGTCTGACTCTTTGTGACTCTTGGACTGGAGGCCAGGTCTCCCTGTCCATAACCAACTCCCAGAGTTCACCCAAACTCATGTCCATCGAGTCGGTGATGCCATCCAGCCATCTCATCCTCTGTTGTCCCCTTCTCCTCCTGCCCCCAATCCCTCTGAGCATCAGAGCCTTTTCCAATGAGTCAACTCTTCGCATGAGGTGGCCAAAGTACTGGAGTTTCAGCGTTAGCATCAGTCCTTCCAAAGACACTCAGGACCAATCTCCTTTAGAATGGCCTGGTTGGATCTCCTTGCAGTCCAAGGAACTCTCTAGAGTCTTCTCCAACACCACAGTTCAAAACCATCAATTATTCGGTGCTCAGCTTTCTTCACAGTCCACCTCTCACATCAATACATGACCACTGGAAAAACCATAGCCTTGACTAGATGGAACTTAATCGGCAAAGTAATGTCTCTGCTTTTCAATATGCTATCTAGTTTGGTCATAACTTTCCTTCCAGGGAGTAAGCGTCTTCCATGGCTGCAGTCACTATCTGCAGTGATTTTGGAGCCCCCCAAAATAAAGTCTGACACTGTTTCCACTGTTTCCCCATCTATTTCCCATGAGGTGATGGGACCAGATGCCATGATCTTCATTTTCTGAATGTTGAACTTTAAGCTAAATTTTTCACTCAGCAATAGCTAAATAGTCTACCTTTTTATATAAAACTTCCTATCACATTTTGAATTTGATATAGCTCTTGTAAGCAACATATAACACTATATTTAAAAAATATAATAAAATATCTTTAAGAATGATATTTAATCTGAGTGTGACTATCATGTTTGAACTACTTTCTATACAAAATATTGTCATTTTTTCTATTTGAATCTTTTATTCTACTTTCTGGCCTCTGCTCTATTGATAAAATAAGATTTATTAGCTTTTTTAAAAATTGCTTTGCTTTAGAAATTATAAATTCTTATTCTATTAATTTAGTGTTAACTCTTCAAATTTCTTCATGTTAGAAATCCAGTATCAATTATAAGCCTTTTTTTCTATTATTTCTTGCAGAGATCATGAGGACAAAGATTAATATATTTGTCAAAAGATAAGTAGCTAAAAATAAAAATTTTATTTTCTTATACACTGGAAAATGACTTTATTTACTGTCTTCCCTTAATTCCTGATAGTTTACCACTGTTAACTAAATATAGAAAAAGTTGACAATGGAAATTTTTTTCCTTTAGCAATTTGATTATATAATTGCTATCATTTCTGTCATATAGCTTTTCTAACAGGCATCTACTTTGGAGCTGAGCAAATTATTAGTACTTTTAATGTATCTGATGCTGGGAGGGGTTGGGGGCAGGAGGAGAAGGGGATGACAGATGATGAGATGGCTAGATGGCATCACTGACTGGATGGACGTGAGCCTGAGTGAACTCCGGGCGTTGGTGATGGACAGGGAGGCCTGGCGTGCTGCGATTCATAGGGTCTCAAAGTGTCGGACACGACTGAACAACTGAACTGAACTGATCCTCCCTTTTATTTTGATTAATATTTTTTATCGTTATTTTTGAGGTTTAACACTTTTAAACTGGAATATTTAAGTATAGAATTGAATTTCTACTTCTTTTTGTTATTCATGGTCATCATGAGGGTTTACATATTTTTAACTTAAAAAAATTGCCGTACAATTTAATCTATCTATATATTGCTTGTTGATATAATTCATTCCTAATTCTTCTGAATATATTATAGTCTATATCTAAGTGTTCTCACAATATTTTAAAATTTTGACCTCCCTGAACTTTGCTTGAATTAATGGATTTCCACCTGGCTTGTTAATCTCTCTTTGTGTCCAGTCTAAAAGTAATGCTATTAATTTTTTTCCTATTGTTCTTTCTTTTGGTTTGTATGTGTGTTTGTATATATACATATATGTTTACACATAACTAAATTTTAAATATATGGATAATATATATATGCTTAGTGTGTATATATATCTAAATATAAATTTATAAATATAGCTTTGTATACATTTTATATATTTAATACCTATATTTTAATATATATCTTATGTATACATGATATATTGGAGAAGGAAATGGCAGCCCACTCTTGTTTACTTGCCTGGAGAATCCCATGGACAGAGGAGCTTGATGGTCTATAGTCCATGGGGTTGCAAGAATTGGACATATCTTAGCAACTGAGCATGCATACATGCATACATGCTACATATATGTACACAGTATATATAAAACAAAAGTTTAACATCTAATTATAGGTTTATACAGTTATGTATATAACACTAAATATATATATTCATATAACTTTATATATTTTTTAATTATGAGAAAACTATAGCTTTATTTTGATAAATATTTTGAAATTATATTTATGTAAACATTTAATTTCATTGTCTCATTTCATATAACTTCTTAGTCTTTTTCAAAAGATACCACTTAAAAAAATTTTTTTAATGCTAAACATTAAAAACATATTAATATTCGCCTTTTATCTGTTCATTTATATATTTTGCATTATTCAGAGTTAATTCATTTTCTCATTATCTTATTATCTATTGACTATCTTAATATTTTGATTTTCAGACTTATTAATATAATATGCATTTCTTTGTGTCTAACTTTTGAAACAGCTTTTTTTCTGCAGTAAATCTTTGCCATAAACAGTTTGGAGATGCCACTAAACCGATGACTTTCTGATCACTCATCCTGGCTTGGAGGCTCTGTCTGCTTTCTGTTGTTCCCCTTTCTTGTAAGCAGTGGGCACAGAAAATAATGCTATTAATTTTTTCTTCTAGATTTTTCTGTGTTTTGATGGCATGTAAATGTCTACTAACTCACAGAATGCAATGCTCAAGCTGTAGGCCTAGATTTCGAGACTCTTACTTTCTTTGTTTTTGTTCTGGTTGTTGTCCTGAGAGCTGTTTATATACTCATGAATATATATGTATACATATGTATACATATATATATACATATGTATACATATATATTCATTTTGGTATGAGTATTCCAAGACTCTTGAGAGTCCCTTGGACTGCAAGGAGATCAAATCAGTAAATCCTAAGGGACGTCAACCCTGAATATTCATTGGAAGAACTGTCACTGAATCTGAAGCTCCAATGCTTTGGACATATGATGCAAACAGCTGACTCACTGGAAAAGATCTAATGCTGGGAAAGTTTGAGGGCAGGAGGAGAAGGGGGAGACAGAGGATGAGATGGTTAGAGAGCATCACCTACTCAATGCACATGAAACTAAGCAAATTCCAGGACATAGTGGAGGACAGAGGAGCCTGGCAGGCTACAGTCCATAGCGTCACAAAGAGTCGGACATGACTTAGCTACTGTCCTGTCCGACTCTTTGTGACCCAATGGACTATACAGTCCATGAAATTCTCCAGGCCAGAATACTGGAGTGAATAGCCATTCCCTTCTCCAGGGGATCTCACTAGTGCAGAGATCGAACCTAGGTCTCCCACATTGCTAGCGGATGCTTTACCAGCTAAGCCACAAGGGAAGCCCACAATAAATCCCATATTAAATTTCATCTTTATAAATTATTATCCATAACTTCTTTCTGTTTGGAGAAAAAGCCATCTTGACTGTAATACTCTTACACACAGTGTCATTCATTCCCCAATGCTGCAAAGTAAATAATTCAAACCACAACTTAATGGATGTAAGAATAGGTTGACAGAAGTTGGGTGGCTTGTCTTATCTAGCATAAACAAAACTGTTTGCTCAAGCACATGTATTTATTGATGTATTAGCATCTCTTCATTTTTTCTTCAGAATCTTGTTGCTTTTTCTATCCAAAATAAATTATTGGTGCTATGTATAATTTCATCAATTCCCAAATATGTTTAAATAAATTAAATCCATTTAAAAATAAATTTAAAAATCATTTAATTTAAAAATAAATTAAAACACCCCTACACAACTGTCTGAAGGTATCACATACTTGATATAGCATAGATGATTTAAAACATTCATATACATGGTTAAAATAAATTTTAAAACATTTACATCAGCATTATAAACCTTTCAAAAGAGTATATATATTTGAGGGGTGTTTCTTCAGTTTGAGTTACTAGAACTGGTAACACTGTCAAATAACGGAACTGAGACCTTTTGAATACATCCATTCATTAAATTGAAAAATGTCAGATGTAATAATCTTGAATAAAGGACTTTTAGTCACTAACGTGGGTTTAAACAAGTAATATTCTCTTGTTTTTCTAAAATACTTTGGGAATTATTTATATTAAATAGCTTGATTATAATACATCATTAAATCTAAGTCAATTTTTATTTCTATCACCACATTAAAATTACTTTTCAAATGTATAATAAAGTGTTATTGGAATAGAAACATTCAACTGAAATATAAATATGCTTTCTAAATATGGATTTCTAAATATAGTAGATTTCAATCTACTAAGGCAGAAAGTTGAATGTTCTCTAAATGTGCAATTATTTGAATATGGACAATATGAATTTATTTTTACATATTTAGCATAGTTAATTATAATAAATACATTTGGGATTTTGGGGTGAGATGTACATATGTAAACAAATATACAATAGTCAATTAACATGATTTGTCATACACAAACATGGATAAATATGTATTGCCATAAGTAGAGCTGACCACAGGGATATTTTAAATGAGAACAACAAACAAGTTTGGTATTTTTGGATGAATTTTGTAACAGCCACATGCACAATTTAGTATCCCTATTATAATAATTTAAAGAAGCTTGGGATAATGAGTAAACTGTTCACTGGGTTGTCAGAGATTTCTTTTGAATTTGAAAATGCTCCATGAAGAGTACAGAGAAGAACTCAACTGTTCACTCCAAAATGTATGCGTCATTGTTTCTTTCATGGGATTCAGAGGCTATTGTTAAATCCTAAATAATAGCATAGTCAGATAAATGTGATCAAAAACAGTTATGATAAGAAAGTTGATGCCAATCAGAACACTGTACATATTGAATAACTTGCTGCTTCCCTTCCATACAGAAGAATAGATTTTATCCAACAAGGGAATCTAAATCTTGGTACATCTTCTCTAGTTATTATGGTGTTATTTTTCCTCCACACAATAGAGAACGTTAAACAAAAATAATTCAAAAAATTCCACAATGCTCTGTAATTATGCATATGTATCTACCCATATTTTAGAAAAATATTCATAATAGCAAGAGGAAATATAATTTGTATATCACATCCTGATAGCCTGGCTAATGCAAGATGATTTCAAACATCGCATTTCCTTTCCTAACTGTCCCTAGGACATATTTTTCATTTTTCCTAATTTAAATTTTTTCTACCTCTTAGCAGTTATAGCAGTTCTCATAAACATGTTTGTCAGCTAAGATTTCTCTTAAATTTGCCCAAGAGCATATTACATGTACATTTCTGGTTTAAAAGGATGCTTCTGAATAAACTCAATGGAAGTTATTTGTACATATGGCTCAATTTTAAATACAAGCTATTCACAGATCATAACGCATTAACATCAAACTGACTTTGAATGCCGATTTGCAAGCTGTTCATGGGTATATCAGAATCGAGCAAAGCTGCTCAGTCCTACTCCATATCAAGTCAAACCAGATACCACAAAGATAAAAAAATATATGAATGCATGTTCACCTTCATTATCTTTCAGAGTGAAGTTTGGGTTTATAGACAGATGTTCATCAAGAAAGAAGCTAAACCTTGGTCCATTGGCAAAATCGTCTTTATCAGTGGCACTGATGGTATGAATAACCTAAAGAAAAAACAAAATTAAGAATAAACTTAATTTAGCTCTTCCTTTGATTTCAATTATAACAGTTCAATATCCAACTGGAGTGTTTTCAAATTCTTACTCTAATGACAGAATTAACTAATTTGCTCTCCCTTGCATTAGACTTTAAGAAATGTAGTATGGCATACCTTACAATCATTCACAATTTTTTTTCCCCAGAATGGCACAAATATTTAATGTGTGTGTGTGTTTTCCTTTATTACCCATAGTACCTTGGGGCCAATTAGTTGTAAGGCTTTGTGCGAACACCTGTTTGGGGAGACATGAAGTATTGTTTGTACAAATACAAATATCCCAGTGTTGATGCAGAACAGCCTTTCAGTACATGTTGGGCTCAGCCAGAAAACACAAAGGCACTAGAGCCATAATTTCTGTTTCAGGAGACCTCTGAGTTCATGATCTAGGCCCTGAATTTGAGAGGAAGACTCTGAGTCCCAAAAGGAATGTGATGTGCCTCAAATCTGTAAAATAGTGACAGAAGTAAAACTAAATCACTCAGAGCTTTACGATATATTTTTCATCCTGGTAGTTGAGAGAAAGCAATGCCAAAATTCGGACTTTATGAACTTTAAGGAACAGAGAAAATTAGAATACATAAATAAAATATTCCAGGTAGCTTAAGAGCAATACACACATTCCAATATTTATACTCATCACAATCTTTAAAAACAATATTTGAAACAAATAAGATAATATTTTCCTTTTGAAAAAAAAAATGGTATCCTAAAGCTTAGGTATCCTCTTTGCAGTGTTTCTGTAGAGAAACTGAAAACATACAGAGGGGAAGTAGAGCCAGAAAAATAGTACTTTCTGCATATGAAATATAGTACATGCATTTCAAAAACTGACATGATTACTAAGAATATTTTACCCATTTTCATTCACTCCATTTCAATATTTTACAAGTGAAACAAACTACCAATACGCATCAGATTTAAAAGATAAATTCCTCTCCAAGTACTGAGCCCATTAGTTTGCAAGGGAGAAGTGAAGAAATATCGAAGTAGTGAGAATGAGTGGTCAGGGCAAGTAGGACCAGAAGAGGACGTGCTTTCATGAAGTGAACGTGAAGAAAGGGCCTCAAGATATAGACGTGAATAACTTCCTCCATATAGTCCCAAGGGTCACTCCTTATATTCTTTTCCATCACCACTCAGCCCGTATTTTCTCAGCAAGAGATCCTGGTAAAAGCCCCCCCCACCACCACCACCAGCTCCTCAAACACACACACACATTCAATCGTTCTCTTCATTATTTCACTCCATATTACTGTATCATTTATTTATGAACTGAACATTTACATAATTGCTGATTTTTTTTTTCTCACTTAAAGTACAACTAGTCTCTGGACAGAATTTTGTTGTTGTTGTTATTGCCTTCTGATTATAAATAGAATAAATTGATGGATAATCAGAAGGAAACTTGATGATTTTTCTCAAGTGCAGGAAAAGTTCTATAGTTTATTATTGATGTTCACTCCTGTCATGTCTGACTCTGCAACTCCACTGACTGTAGCACACCAGGCTTTCCTGTCCTTCACCATCTCCCAGAGTTGCTCAAATTCATGTTCATTGAGTCAGGAATGCCATCAAACCATCTCGTCCTCTGTTACCCCTTTCCCCTCCTGCCCTCAATCTTTCCCAGCATCAGGGTCTTTTTCAATGAGTTGGCTCTTTGCATCAGGTGGCCAAAATATTGGACCTTCAGTTTAAGAATCAGTACTTCCAGGGAATGTTCAAGGTTGATTTCCTTTAGGATCGACTAGTTTGATCTCCTTGCTTACCAGTTCAGTTCAGTTCAGTTCAGTCACTCAGTCGTGTCCGACTCTTTGCGACCCCATGAATCGCAGCACGCCAGGCCTCCCTGTCCATTACCAACTCCCGCAGTTCACTTAGACTCACGTCCATCGAGTCAGTGATGCCATCCAGCCATCTCATCCTCGGTCGTCCCCTTTTCCTCCTGCCCCCAATCCCTCCCAGCATCAGAGTCTTTTCCAATGAGTCAACTCTTCACATGAGGTGGCCAAAGTACTGGAGTTTCAGCTTTAGCATCATTCCTTCCAAAGAAATCCCAGGGCTGATCTCCTTCAGAATGGACTGGTTGGATCTCCTTGCAGTCCAAGGGACTCTCAAGAGTCTTCTCCAACACCACAGTTCAAAAGCATCAATTCTTTGGCGCTCAGCCTTCTTCACAGTCCAACTCTCACATCCATACATGACCACTGGTAAAACCATAGCCTTGACTAGATGGACCTTTATTGCCAAAGTAATGTCTCTGCTTTTCAACAAGCTATCTAGGTTGGTCATAACTTTTCTTCCAAGGAGTAAGCGTCTTTTAATTTTATGGCTGCAATCACCATCTGCAATGATTTTGGAGCCCTAAAAAATAAAGTCTGACATTGTTTCCACTCTTTCTGCATCTATTTTCCATGAAGTGATGGGACCGGATGCCATGATCTTCATTTTCTGAATGTTGAGCTTTAAGCCAACTTTTTCACTCTCTTCTTTCACTTTCATCAAGAGGCTTTTTAGTTCCTCTTCACTTTCTACCATAAGGGTGGTGTCATCTGCATATCTGAGGTGATTGATATTTCTCCCAGCGATCTTGATTCCAGCTTGTGCTTCTTCCTGTCCAGCATTTCTCATGATGTACTCTGCAAATAAGTTAAATAAGCAGGGTGACAATATACAGCCTTGGCGTACTCCTTTTTCTATTTGGAACCAGTCTGTTGTTCCATGTCCAGTTCTAACTGTTCCTTCCTGACCTGCATATAGGTTTCTCAAGAGGCAGGTCAGGTGGTCTGGTATTCCCATCTCTTGAAGAATTTTCCAGTTTATTGTGATCCACACAGTCAAAGGCTTTGGCATAGTCAATAAAGCAGAAATAGATGTTTTTATGGAACTCTCTTGCTTTTCCCATGATCTAGCAGATGTTGGCAATTTGATCTCTGGTTCCTCTGCCTTTTCTAAAACCAACTTGAACATCTGGAAGTTCACGGTTCATGTATTGCTGAAGCCTGGCTTGGAGAATTTTGAGCATTACTTTACTAGCATGTGAGATGAGGGCAATTGTGTGGTAGTTTGAGCATTCTTTGGCATTGCCTTTCTTTGGGATTGGAATGAAAACTGACCTTTTTCATTTCTGTGGCCACTGCTGAGTTTTCCAAATTTGCTGGCATATTGAGTGCAGCACTTTCACAGCATCCCTTGCTTACCAAGGGACTCTCAAAAGTCTTATCCAGCACCACAATTAGAAAACATCAATTATTCAGTGCTCAGCCTACTTTATTGTAGAGCTCTCACATCCATTCATGACTACTGGAAAAGCCATAGCTTTGAATATATGGACCTTTGTCCACAAAGTAATGTCTTTGTTTTTTATTTTGTCTCTGTCTTTTAACATGCTGTGTAGGTTTGTCATAGTTTTTCTTCCTAGGAGCAAACATCTTTTTTATTTTGTAGCTGCCATCACATTCACTGTTCATACTGATTTTGGAGTCCAAGAAAATAAACTTGGTCACTGTTTCCATTGTTTCCCAATCTATTTGCCATGAAATGATAGGACCAAATACCATGATGTTAGTTTTTTGAATGTTGAGATTTAAGTCAGCTTTTTCACTCTCCTCTTTCACCCTCATCAAGAGACTATTCCCTCTCTGCTTTCTGCCATTAGAGTGGTATTATCTGCATGTCTGAAGTTACTGGTATTTCTCCTGGCAAGCTTACTTCTTGTTTGTGCTTCATCCAGTCTGGCATTTCACATGATATATTCTGTGTATAGGTTAAATAAGCAGGGTGACAATATACAGCCTTGATGTACTCCTTTCCCAATTTGGAACCAGTCCATTGTTCCATGTCCCATTCCAACTGTTCCTTCTTGAGCGGCATACAGATTTCTCAGGAGGCAGGTCAGGCGGTCTGGTATTTCCATGTCTTCAAGAATTTTCCACAGTCTGTTGTTATCTACACAGTTAAATGCTTTACTGTAGTCAAGTTTAATTTAGAATGTGCAGATTCTAAAAACACAATTGCAGTTTCTACAGATTAGTTACTTAGTATCAGATGGAAATAAAACATCACATTTTGGGATAGGTAAAACAAATACAGTCAACTCTTCATATCCATGGTTCTGAGTCTGTAGATTCAACTACCATGGACAAAAATGTTTTTTAAAAATTCAGAAACTTCCAAAAAGTGAAACTTGAAACTGCCATGCAGTGGCAACTATTTAGATGGTCTTTATGTTGTAATTACAATTATTTACATGATATTTACATTGTATAATATATTGTAATTATCAGAGATGATTTTAAAATATATAGCAGAATGTGTGAAGTTTGTACGCAAATACTACACCACTGATATAAAGAATTTGAGCATTTATGGTATCGCAGGGGCAGAAGAGGGATGTTGGAATCAGTTTCCCACAGAAATTGTATAAATTTCTGTGGACAGCTGTGTAAATTTTTTGAGGGGAGAAATAAATATTTTCCCACCCCTATTTTTCATTCATTGTGATTCTCAGATGGGCAATATTTTTCTCAATGATATCTCATAATATGCTGACATACTTGCAAGTTTATCTCTTATCTTAGAAAGCAATTTTGGAGGGGCTTGGTAAAGAACAATTAACTTAAATTACCTGAGCTATTATATGCTTATTGCTATCACTTCTTTGAAACAATTTTCTCCTTTCAAAGTTAATTTATAAGTTATTTTAAATTTCCTTAATATTTTTACAAACACGACCCTATTCAATTCGTTAAACATTGGTATAATTCATATTCTATTATATTTACAATTTTTTTCTATTAACTTTAAAATATAAATCTTCCCATTTTTATGCAGGTAATTTCAAATCTCAATTTACCAGGAAGTTCACATAGAGCAAATCTGTTTTCCTCAGAAAGGGTTCAAGGTCTCATCTACATAATAAATGGTAATTTGGTTCACATATTTTGTTTAAGAGTGAACCATACATCTTGAACTTCTGTAGAATTGTTGGACATGCGTCTGTACTTAAATATTTTTCCAGAATACTTTTGAAAGATGCTTCCAAAAACCTAGTATGTGGGTCTTTTTTAAATCTAGCACTCCTAGATATTCTCTTGATGAGAGAAGGCATATTTAATTTCTCTATTGGTTGTTTTACTATTAACTTTTTCTCTGTCAATAGGAAATGGGATTTTCATTTTTCCTTAGACATTTTTTAGAAAACATACTTGAAAGTTAAACATGTTTCGGATTTTTAGGAGATTTAAACTTCTGGCAAATATCTAGATAGTTGCTATGTCACTTTTATCAATATTTTCTACACTTTTCTCAAACTTACTGATTTATCTACTCTGTTCTACCTGTGTGCTCTCTGTTTGTGCAACTGGTTGGCAATGTACAATCCATAAAACTTTATTTTCTGACTCTCATACCTTCTAACTGAACTCAAATGTTTTTTATCACTTGCACATTATGTATTAAGTGTGTAAAGTGTTTAATTACTTTTAAAGACCTGAGATTTACTCTGACAAAAGGAGAAAAACTCAAATTGATGAGTTTTATTTATAAATACTTACTAGAATTTTTTGATAATGTCCATGAATAAGGATACATTTTTGGTATAAACTAATTAAAACCAATTTTATATTTCTTTTATTAAATAAATGTATCCCCTTGTTTGGGCTTCTCTAGTGGTTCAGATGGGAAAAATTCTGCCTACAATGCAAGTATACCTAGGTTCAATCCCTAGAGAAGGAAATGGCTAACCACTCCAGTATTCTTGCCTGGAGAATTCCATGGACAAAGGAGCCTGGTGGGTTATACTCCATGGGGTCACAAAGAGGTGGACAGGACTGAGCAACAAACACTTCCACTTTCAATCCCCTTGTTCAAACGTGTTTAAAACATATTAAATCCATTACTTATAGAATATTATATTAGGAAAAATAGTGTCAGAAATTTATACGAATAACATAGCTTTATATTTGGGAAATGTCTTAACTCCATCTAAAATTTAAATTAAAATGAAGAAAAAATTCTATGGAATGCATTGCATCTTCTTTAAAATTAATTGAGTTTGTTCTATAATATGATCTTAAATGATCATTGAAAATAATAGCAACTTTTGTTACTTAGTTGAAGTTTAACTTTGACAACTAGTTGTACTATTAATAATTGGATATTTTGTGGGCAGAGGTTTGTGTTTTGTAATGAAATATTTTCTTTTATATGTTATGTTTTCTAAGTTTACTTATAAAAAGAAAAAATACAGAGGAAAAATTCAATATGAATATGACAGAAAGAATTCTCTTTGCTATTTTTCAAAATTTCTAGTTATTGGCATATCTGAAGTATTTTGAATTCAGTCTACTTCCAGAAATGATTTAAAATTTTATGCATGCACGATTTTCTTCTAATATTTGTTCATAAAACATATGCAAAAGATTTTTTCCAGAGTAGGAAAATATATTAACTCAGAGAAATATATTGTTGAAGTTTATATTGATACCTGAATCAACCAGAACTCTACTATTACATGTGGTTTGAACCTCTGCTTTCAGAAAAGGCCAGTCTCTGTCATAGCCACATGCTGCTATATTTAAATGCACAACATCCATAATAGAAGTGTCTGCAGTTCTAAAAGTTATTGTCATAGAAAGAGGAACTGTTGCAATACAAATACGCTTAGGAAAACCTATTTCACAAGTTATTTGAATAGTTTCCTATTCCAACTCTGCCTCAAAATATACAGTTTCTCCAGAAAAGCTACAACACCAAGATTAAGGGAACCAAAGACTGTAAAATTAAATAACAGAAAGATTAAGATCACTTTTCTCTATAATGGATTGCTCATAGAACTGAATGGGTAATGATTTGTTTAAATACAGGTGTAACAAACAATATGTTAAACATGATGTTTTTATCCTCTTAATGAAAACTCTAAATTCATTTTGGTAAAATAATTGGAAAAAGCTCAGATACAATAAAGAATCTTTTCCTTATAATGAAAAATAAAATCATGTGATACTATGATATTAAAGATAGCAATTATATTAAATGTGAATATAGTACTTAAAGAATGCAAAGAAATCACATAATTTAATTTAAATATATTAGAACATTATCCTCAATGGTGAAAAATTGAAAGCATTTCCCCTAAAGTCAGGAGCAAGCCAAGGGTGAAACTCTCATCACTACTATTCAACATAGTTTTGGAAGTTTTGGCTACAGCAATCAGAGCAGAAAAAGAAATAAAAGGAATCCAGACAGGAAAAGAAGTAAAACTCTCACAGTTTGAAGATGACATGATCCTCTACATAGAAAACCCTAAAGACTCCACCAGAAAATTACTACAGCTAATCAATGAATATAGTATTTGCAGGATATAAAATTAACACAGAAATCTCTTGCTAACAATGAGAAAACAGAAAGAGAAATTAAGGAAACAATTCCATTCACCACTCCAATGAAAAGAATAAAATACTTAGGAATATATTTACCTAAAGAAAAAAGACCTATATATAGAAAACTATAAACAATGATGAAAGAAATCAGAGGACACAAACAGATGGAGAAATATACCATGTTCATGGATCAGAAGAATCAATATAGTGAAAACAGGTATACTACCCAAAGCAATCTATAGATGCAATACAATCCCTATCAAGCTACCAATGGTATTTTTCACCGAACTAGAACAAATAATCTCACAGTTTGTATGGAAATACAATAAAAAAAACCTCAAATAGCGGAAGCAATATTGAGAAAGAAGAATGGAACTGGAGGAACCCACCTGCCAGACTTCAAGTACTACTACAAAACCACAGTCATCAAGACAGTATGGTACTGGCACAAAAACAGAAATATAGATCAATGGAACAAAATAGAAAGCCCAGAGATAAATCCACACACCTATGGACACTTGTACAGAAAAGATCTTCACAACCCAGATAATCATGATGGTGTGATCACTAATCTAGAGCCAGACATCCTGGAATGTGAAGCCAAGTGGGCCTTGGAAAGCATCGCTACAAACAGTTAGTGGAAGTGATGGAATTCCAGTTGAGCTGTCTCAAATCCTAAAGATGATGCTGTGAAAGTGCTGCACTCAATATGCCAGCAAATTTGGAAAACTCAGCAGTGGCCACAGGACTGGAAAAGGTCAGTTTTCATTCCAACTCCAAAGAAAGGCAATGCCAAAGAATGCTCGAACTACTGCACAATTGTACTCATCTCACATGCTAGTAAAGTCATGCTCAAAATTCTCCAAGCCAGGCTTCAGCAATACATGAACTGTGAACTTCCTGATGTTCAAGCTGGTTTTAGAAAAAGCAGAGGAGCCAGAGATCAAATTGCCAACATCTGCTGGATCATGGAAAAAGCAAGAGAGTTCCACAAAAACATCTATTTCTGCTTTATTGACTATGCCAAAGCCTTTGACTGTGTGGATCACAATAAACTGTGGAAAATTCTGAAAGAGATGGGAATACCAGACCACCTGACCTGCCTCTTGAGAAACCTATATGCAGGTTAGGAAGCAACAGTTAGAACTGGACATGGAACAACAGACTGGTTCCAAATAGGAAAAGGAGTATATCAAGGCTGTATATTGTCACCCTGCTTATTTAACTTATATGCAGAGTACATCATGAGAAACGCTGGACTGGAAGAAACACAAGCTGGAATCAAGATTGCCGGGAGAGCTATCAATAACCTCAGATATGCAGATGACGCCACTCTTATGGCAGAAAATGAAGAGGAAAAGCCTCTTGATGAAAGTGAAAGAGGAGAGTGAAAAAGTTGGCCTAAAGCTCAACATGCAGAAAACAAAGATCATGGCATCCAGTCCCATCACTTCATGAGAAATAGATGGGGAAACAGCGGAAACCGTGTCAGACTTTATTTTTGCAGGCTCCAAAATCACTACAGATGGTGAAGCCAGCCATGAAATTAAAAGACGCTTACTACTTGGAAGAAAAGTTATGACCAACCTTGATAGTATATGAAAAGCAGAGACATTACTTTGCCGACTAAGGTCTGTCTAGTCAAGGCTATGGTTTTTCCTGTGGTCATGTATGGATGTGAGAGTTGGACTATGAAGAAGGCTGAGCACCAAAGAATTGATGCTTTTGAACTATGGTTTTGGAGAAGAGTCTTGAGAGTCCCTTGGACTGCAAGGAGATCCAACCAGCCCATTCTGAAGGAGATCAGCCCTGGGATTTCTTTGGAAGGAATGATGCTAAAGCTGAAACTCCAGTACTTTGGCCACCTCATGCGAAGAGTTGACTCATTGGAAAAGACTCTGATGCTGGAAGGGATTGGGGGCAGGAGGAGAAGGGGACGACCGAGGATGAGATGGCTGGATGGCATCACTGACTCGATGGACGTGAGTCTGAGTGAACTGCGGGAGTTGGTGATGGACAGGGAGGCCTGGTGTGCTGCGATTCATGGGGTCGCAAAGAATCAGACATGACTAAGCGACTGAACTGAACTGATGGACACCTTATCTTCCACAAAGGAGGCAAGACTATACAATCGAGAAAAGACACTCTCTTTAACAAGTGGTGCTCGGAAAACTGGTCAACCATTTGTAAAAGAATGAAATTAGAACACTTTCTAACACCACACACAAAAATAAACTCAAAATGGATTAAAGATCTAAACGTAAGACCAGAAACTATAAAACTCCTAGAGGAAAACATAGACAAAACACTCTCTGACATAAATCACAACAGGATCCTCTATGACCCACATCTCAGAATATTGGAAATAAAAGCAAAAATAAACAAATGGGACCTAGTTAAACTTGAAAGCTTCTGCACAACAAAGGAAACTATACGCAAGGTGAAAAGACAGCCTTCAGAAAGGGAGAAAATAATACCAAATGAAGCAACTGACAGACAACTAATCTCAAAAATATACAAGCAACTCCTGCAGCTCAATTAGAAAAAAATAAACAACCCAAACAAAAACTGGGCCAAAGAACTAAATAGACATTTCTCCAAAGAAGACATACAGATGGCTAACAAACACATGAAAAGATGCTCAACATCACTCATTATCAGAGAAACGCAAATCAAAACCACAATGAAGTACCATTTCACGCCAGTCAGAATGGCTGCTATCCAGAAGTCTATAAGCAATAAATGCTGGAGAAGGTGTGGAGAAAAGGGAACCTTTTTACACTATTGGTGGGAATGCAAACTAGTACAGCCACTATGGAGAACAGTGTGGAGATTCCTTCAGTTCAGTTCTGTTCAGTCACTCAGTAGTATCCGACTCTGCAACCCCATGAATCGCAGCACGCCAGGCCTCCCTGTCCATCACCATCTCCCGGAGCTCACACAGACTCACGTCCATCGAGTCCGTGATGCCATCCAGCCATCTCATCCTCGGTCATCCTCTTTTCCTCCCGCCCCCAATCCCTTCCAGCATCAGAGTCTTTTCCAATGAGTCAGCTCTTCACATGAGGTGACCAAAGTACTGGAGTTTCAGCTTTAGCATCATTGCTACCAGTACAGTATACTAACGCATGTATATAGAATCTAGAAAGATGGTAATGATAACCCTGTATGCGAGACAGCAAAAGAGACACAGATGTATAGAACAGTCTTTTGGACTCTGTGGGAGAGGGAGAGGGTGGATTGATTTGGGAAAATGGCACTGAAACATGTATATTACCATATGTGAAACAAATCACCAGTCCAGATTCGATGCATGAGACAGGGTGCTCGGGGCTGGTGCACTGTGATGACCCAGAGGGATGGTATGGGGAGGGAGGTGGGAGGGGGGTTCAGGATGGGGAACACATGTACACTTGTGGCGGATTCAATGTATGGCAAAACCACTATCATATTGGAAAGTAATTAGCCTCCAGTTAAAATAAATCCATTTATATTAAAATATATGGTAGAACTTTGGGGTTTCAAGTCTAGCAATTACTTCTCAAAAATAATAACAGTTATATGAAGAAAAAGGGCTTCCCAGGTGGCATTAGAGGTAGAGAACATGACTGCCAATGCAGGAGACATGAGACACAGGTTCAGGGAAGATCCCTGGAGAAGGAAATAGCTACCCACTCCAGCACTTTTGCCCAGGAAATCCCCTGGACAGAGGAGCCTGGTGGGCTACAGTTTATGGGGTCACAAACAAGAGCAATGTAGTAGTATTACCACTATTATTAGCAGCACTGTTATTAATAATGAATATTTAACTATATCAAAATATTTGGTTTCATCTATCAAAATGAGTTTTAATTTTTCTCCTTTCCAATTTAAAGTATTATTTTTTCTGGATTCTCTTTGATAATATTTTGTTTATGCTATTTCTTTGATCAAGAAAGAGAATATAATTCAAATTATATCCTTCCAAGTTTTGATTTCAAACTTTTGTCATCACTATGAGTAATAAATTGATTGCCTTTTTTTTCCTTTTTGATGCAGTATATTTTGATTATAATTCCACGGAAATATTTTCAATTTTTATTACTATATTGGCTCATATTTATTTGGAAATGACTTAAATTTTGCTAGAGTTTTTCTAGTAATATTTTTTAATTAGTATCTAACATTATTTTATTGTCAATTATTGAAAATTACTAAAACTTGCTTTGCGGTGCTGAATATAGAAGACATTTGGTCAATATTTCTGTAAAATTTTACCAATGCAATTTAAAATTGTTCACTGCAATATTCTGTATGTGTTAAAGAGTAATGCTTGGTTAATTGTAGTGCTCAAATATTTAGCCTTTTTACTAAAATTTTATGTTATTATTCTATCAATTTCTTGCAAAAGCATACTAAAACTCATAATATAATAATGGGCTTGTATATTATTCTTTATTTTGCTATCCATTTTTACTTTATTTATTTTGAAGAGATTTTGATAAGTATATAAAATTTAAAATTGTTTCTGTCTACAGGTTTAAACCTTTTTATCCCAATAAGTGTGCTTCTGTATATTACAAATGTTTCCTTGGAAAATCTGTATCTTTGTATGTGTGTGTGTGTAGTTGGGTGAGCATGTATGTGGCAATTATGCAAGTAATTCCATGATTTTTCTTTCAAGCATTTTATTATATTGACTATGGATCTCTTATAAGCAACATTAAATTGACATTTTTTCTTGCCTATTATGAGAATAGATATTTTTAAAGTATGTTATGTCATTTTAATATACTGATGTATACTTCTTTAAGTTTACATTATTTTATTTAATTTTTATTTTTCTACATCATGAGAAACACTGGGCTGGATGAAGCACAAGCTGGAATCAAGATTGCCAGGAGAAATATCAATAATCTCAGATATGCAGATGACACCAACCTTATGGCAGAAAGCAAAGAAGAACTGAAGAGTCTCTTGATAAAAGTGAAAGAGGTAAGTGAAAAAGTTTGCTTAAAACTCAACATTCAGAAAACTAAGATCATAGCATCTGGTCCCATCATTCATGGCAAATAGATGGGGAAACAGTGGAAACAGTGACAGACTTTATTTTGGGGGGCTCCAAAAATCACTGCAGATGGTGACTGCACCCATGAAATTCAAAGACACTTGGTCCTTGGAAGAAAAGTTATGACCAAACTAGAGAGCATATTAAAAAGCAGAGACATTACTCTGCCAGCAAAGGTCCGTGTAGTCAAAGCTATGGTTTTTCCATTACTCATGTATGGATATGACAGCTGAACTATAAAGAAAGCTGAGAGCCAAAGTATTGATACCTTTGAACTGTGGTGTTGGAGAAAACTCTTGAGAGTCCCTTGGACTGCAGGAAGATCCAACCAGTCCATCCCAAAGGAAATCAGTCCTGAATATTTATTAGAAGGACTGATGCTGAAGTTAAAACTCCAAAACCCTGGCCACCTGATGCGAAGAACTCTCATTGAAAAAGACCCTGATAATTGGAAAGATTGAAGGCAGGAGGAGAAGTGGACAACAGAGGATGAGATGGTTGGATGACATCACTGACTCAATGGAAATGAGTTTGAGTAAACCCAAGAGGTTGGTGATGGACAGGGAGGCCTGGTGTGCTGCAGTCCATGGGATCGCAAAAAGTCAGACACGACTGAGTGACTTAACTGAACTGAACTCAATCTATATTTATTATTTTTTAATTACCATGATTCTATCTAGCTATTATAATTTTATGTACTAAACCTTTCCCTTTTATTTTGCTATCTTGTGTTAAAAGACAAAACTATATCTCAAGGGCAAATATGAAAATTTGTCACTTTAACTTTCAGCTTTAAAAACTTCGCAGAATTTTCTGGGTTGTTTTGGAAATATTAAATTGGTTATAGACTTTATATTTTATTAGGATTACATCTTAGTTTTGAATATGCCCTTCCGTAATCTTTTAAAATAGATCCTATATAAAAATCATTTCCCTGTATCTTTGTATTGTAAAATATAAAGAAATCAAAATAAAGCCACATGCAACAATATTGTCACTGTGTAAATTATTTAAATTAATGAATATTTTAATTAATATCAGTTCAGTTCAGTTGCTGAGTCATGTCCGACTCTTTGCCACCCCATGGACTGTAGCACATCAGGCTTCCTTGTCCATCACCAACACCCAAAGCTCACTCAAACTCATGTCCATTTAGTGGGTGATGCCATCCAACCATCTCATCCCCTGTCATCCCCTTCTCCTCCCGCCTTCAATCTTTCCAAGCATCAAGGTCTTTTCAATAAGTCAGTTAATTGCATCAGGTGGCCAAAGTATTGGAGTTTCAGCTTCAACATCAGTCCTTCCAATGAATATTCAGGACTGATTTCCTTTATGATGGACTGGTTGGATCTTCTTGTTGTCTAAAAGACTCACAATAGTCTTCTCCAACAGCACAGTTTAAAAGCATCAATTCTTCAGTGCTCAGCTTTCTTTATAGTCCAACTCTCATATCCATATATGACTACTGGTAAAACCATAGCTTTGACTAGATGGACACTTGTTAGCAAAGTAATGTCTCTGCTTTTGAATATACTATCTAGGTTTGTCATAACTTTTCTTCCAAGGAGCAAGCATCTTTTAATTTCATGGCTGCAGTCACCATCTGCAGTGATTTTTGGAGCCCCCCAAAATAAAGTCCATTGTTTTCCCATCTATTTGACATGAAGTGATGAGACCCGATGCCATGATCTTAGTTTTCTGAAAGCTGAGTTTTAAGTCAACTTTTTCACTCTCCTCTTCACTTTCATTAAGAGGCTCTTTAGTCCTTAAATTTTAACTAATATAATAAAGGTCAAAAATAAACTTTAAAATCACTTTATTTAGGAATATTTTAAATTATAATTTCTATTATGTTAGTTACACAGACTTTTACTATTTTGTCACTTAAGCTAAAGTTATAGCTTTTCTACAATCTATTATAATTTAGTAATGTATCAATTACCCCAAATTTAAAGAGTTTTGCAGGGGCTATTCACTTATCAATAATTTAATTTTACCAATATAATTACAGATTTCTTTGGTCTTTAAGAATTCTTGCCACTTCAAACTGCCAATTTGATTACCTTCCCTCCCCCCCCAACCAAAGGAAAAAAAAAAAGAAAATCATTAGTATGCTTATTGTGGTAAGAAACTGTCTCTCTCTCTTTTTTTTTTGGTCTAAATATGAATTTGTGTTATCTTTATTTTTGAGGAATATTTTTGGTAGGAAAAGACTTTATGGTTGCCATATATTATCTTCTGGCTTTTGGGAATTATCTTCCCCTATGGAGGGATTTTATCTTCCTGATTAAATAATAAGCTTTTAAAATTGTCCTTTAGAAAGTTTTGAGTATTTTTTTTTATATTCTACATGCTAATCTTTCATTGGATAAATGGTTTGGAAATACCAATTTTTGCTCTATGATTTTACTTCCCATCCTCTTAATGGTCTTTCAGAAAACAGAAATGCTTAATTTTGATCAAGTCAAATTTATTGACTTTTTGATTATGCTTTCGGTGTCATCTTAGGACCTCTGCTTGGCACTGCTTTCATTTATTCTTAACAATACAGTGTCTCTTTTCTCTTGATATTTTAAATTTTAACTTTATTTCTGAAATTTTATTTCAATTTATCTAGGTTAATATATTTTTATAAACGGTTGCTCTGTTTTTTGTTTTTCTGTTTCTTGAATTCTTGACTTGATGTTTGCCAACAGTATGGAAAATTGTACAGTCATGATCACCTCAAATATTACTTCTGCCCAGTTTTCTTTTTTAATATCTTTCTGAGAATTGGTTAATTTGTAATATTAGATCTGCATGTTCTATATTTTTCTTATTCTTATTTATACTTTTTATCTTCTTGTCTTTCCATTCCTTAACATGAATATTTTAATCTAAACTAATTTGCAGTTCTCTACTTTTACTATTTTCTCATAAGCTATGTCTAATCTGATGCTAGTACCAAAACTGAAATCCCATGTTAAATGACTTTTTGTAAAATCTAAATTTTCTATTTGAATATTTAAACATTTCCCTCTTCAATTGTATTTCTATAATATCTGCTAAGAAAATAGATTTAGGGTGTGTGAATCCATTTCTAGCACTACTGAAGTGTGATTTGGCAGGCAAATCATTTTATATGTGTACCACAAAACTCTGTTTTTGTTTTTTTTTTTTCACATGGTGAAGTGGGAAAAAAAAATTAAGCACCAGAAGTGATAATCTTAATATAAAATTAGAGATACCAAGGGAACATTTCATGCAAAGATGGGCTCGATAAAGGATAGAAATGGTATGGACCTAACAGAAGCAGAAGATATTAAGAAGAGGTGGCAAGAATACACAGAAGAACTGTACAAAAAAGATCTTCATGACCTGGATAATCATGATGGTGTGATCACTCATCTAGAGCCAGACATCCTGGAATCTGAAGTCAAGTGGGCCTTAGAAAGCATCACTATGAACAAAGCTAGTGGAGGTGATGGAATTCCAGTGGAGCTATTTCAAATCCTGAAAGATAATGCTGTGAAAGTGCTGCACTCAATATGCCAGCAAATTTGGAAAACTCAGCAGTGGCCACAGGACTGGAAAAGGTCAGTTTTCATTCCAATTCCAAAGAAAGGCAATGCCAAGGAATGCTCAAACTACTGAACAATTGCACTCATCTCACACGCTAGTAAAGTAATGCTTAAAATTCTCCAAGCCACGTTTCAACAATATGTGAACTGTGAACTTCCTGATGTTCAAGCTGGTTTTAGAAAAGACAGAGTGCCGGGAGCCAGCGTGAGGAATTCCACCTGTGACAAGGTCATGTGGCAGAGCTCTGATGGCAAGGCTAATCAGACCTCAGGTTTTCTCCCTGGAATTTCCTGAGCATCCACCCCCCCAAAAATAAGAATCTGTCTGTTTTTCCACTCTTCTGACATTCTCTGGAAAAAGTCAATTCAGGGCTTTAATCTTCTGCATTTGAAAGAGTGTTTCAATCCAAAAACCCCTCTGATGGCTTTCTAGCCCACCTGCAGGACTGTACAGCTGCGCATGTGATTGTTTGAGGCCTCCTGACCGCAGGAGGCACAGGAAGCTTAAAACATCCTAGGAATGTAGGGGCTTCCGAAGAGTCAATATCATTAGAATAGGACTGAATAAAGGTTTCATTTGTTGAGCTAATACTTGATGCCAAATTTTCATATCCTTTATTTTTAGATATAGTTGGTATACAGAAAAACAAGTAGTAGACCTGGTATTAGCAACATTAGATCTTTGAGTTAAGTGCCTTCTTTGTTATAACCCACTGCACCTTTGTTCTATAGAGATGTAACTTTAATGCTTTAAGGAGATGGAGATTAAAGAAAAACACTTCAGGGGAAATGAGATTAACATTCATTACAGAAGAGAGCCAAAAAGTGTTAACAAGCCTCTTGGCCAGAAGATAATGTAAATCACCTGAGACCTTTTGTACACAAAAAGATATAAAGAAAGAGTCTGGGCTGCTAATGCTACATAATTCTGTATTACCCATTGATCTCTGTGTATAATCAAAAGTATAAAAGGCCTTGAAGGACAATAGAAGGAGAGCCAGTAGCTGGACTGGTTTCCCCCCGTCTCTTCTTTACTCTAATTTCAGGCTGAATTCCCATCTGGGGCATGGAGACTCACTATGTCTACTTGTCCTGGCTTTTAAGATCCATAAGGGAGAGAGCCCAAGGCGGGGCACTCTCCAATATTCAAACAGGCGCCTGTGGCCTAACGTAGATGGTGCAAGCTCCTTGTCTGGAACTTTATTGGTTTTTAACGTAACCCAAGTTAATCAGCCTCTTCTCTCCACTTAATTTTCCTACTACACTATTTTTTCCTAATCTAATCTTATATTAATAAATACATAAGTTTTTCTCATGCCAACGCCGTCCCCGCTTCGAATTCCCTGGATCCACCGGGGCTGGACCCCGGCAGCAGAGGAACCAGAGATCAAATTGCCAACAACCGCTGGATCGTGGAAAAAGCAAGAGAGTTCCATAAAAACATCTATCTCTGCTCTACTGACTATGCCAAAGCCTTTGACTGTGTGGATCACAATAAACTTTGGAAAATTCTGAAAGAGATGGGAATACCAGACCACCTGACCTGCCTCTTGAGAAATCTGTATGCAGGTCAGGAATCAACAGTTAGAAGTGGACATGGAACAACAGACTGATTCCAAATAGGAAAAGGAGTACGTCAAGGCTGTATATTGTCACCCTGCTTATTTAACTTCTATGCAGAGGACATCATGAGAAACGCTGGACTGGAAGAAGCACAAGCTGGAATCAGGAGAAATATCAATAACCTTAGATATGCAGATGACACCACCCTTAAGGCAGAAAGTGAAGAGGAACTAAAAAGCCTCGTGAAGAAAGTGAAAAAGGAAAGTGAAAAAGTTGGCTTAAAGCTCAACATTCAGAAAACGAAGATCATGGCATCTGGTCCCCATCTGGAAATAGATGGGGAAACAGTGGAAACAGTGTCAGACTTTATTTTTTGGGCTCCAAAATCACTGCAGATAGTGACTGCAGCCATGAAATTAAAAGACACTTACTCCTTGGAAGAAAAGTTATGACCAACCTAGGTAGCATATTGAAAAGCAGAGACATTACTTTGTCGACAAAGATCCCTCTAGTCAAGGCTATGGTTTTCCCTGTGGTCATGTATGGATGTGAGAGTTGGCCTGTGAAGAAGGCTGAGTGCCAAAGAATTGATGCTTTTGAACTGTGGTGTTGGAGAAGACTCTTGAGAGTCCCTTGGACTGCAGGGGATCCAATCAGTCCATTCTGAAGGAGATCAGCCCTGGGATTTCTTTGGAAGGAATGATGCTAAAGCTGAAACTCCAGTACCTCATGTGAAGAGTTGACTCATCGGAAAAGACTCTGATGCTGGGAGGGATTGGGGGCAGGAGGAGAAGGGGGCAACCAAGGATGAGGTGGCTGGATAGCATCACTGACTCGATGCATGTGAGTCTGAGTGAACTCTGGGAGTTGGTGATGGACAGGGAGGCCTGGCGTGCTGCAATTCATGGGGTTACAAAGAGTCAGACACGACTGAGAGACTGAACTGAACTGAACTGACTGAACAGTAAAACAGATAACCTTTTAATACCTAAAAATAATATAACTTTTAGTCATTTTGTTCTCACTCATAGTTTCTAACTTTCCTGTGAGGAATGGACATGAGAAAGCTTTATGTAAGCTTTATAAAAAGAGTCCTGTATTTATACATATGTAAATATCTTCTCTATATTAAAAACAAATATGCAATGATTACTTTAACAAGCCATACCTGATTGTCCTTTTACAGAAAAACACAAGGCAATGTTTCTCACAACCATAATTTTATCACGTTTCAAAATGATTTAAAATAATTTTATATGATATATTTATTCTGGTTTATGAAAGGCAGTAAAAGGGGCTATCTGACTGAGCTAGATCTAGACTATTTTGACTTCTCTTGACTCATGTGACAGACTTCAAGGTGTCCGTCATGGAACCCATGCCTCCTTGTGATCCCTTTCTTGAATTCTAGGTGTGTCTTGTTTCCTGCTTTTGACCAATAGAATATGGAAATATGATATATCACACTGGTAATGCTACAATACATTATATGAAACTGTCAGACTCTTCAGAAAGACTCTCTACTTATTTGAAGTGGCCATATTGGGAAAGCTTATATGACAAAAAGAAAAGAAAAACAGACACAAAATGAACAACAAACAAACAAACAAAACCAACTGTGGTGGCATCTCAGAACTCTGGGGAACATTGAAATGCTCAGGTCTGCAGCTGAGAGTAGCTGAATGCTACCAACATGTGAGCATGGGCGAGTTCTCCCAGCCTCAGGTAAGAACACAGCTCGATTACATCTTGTGCTATTTCTACAGAGACTGAGCTAAGCTGTCAGCAAAATTCTGACCTGCAGAAACTATGGGATGCAAAATAGGTGTTTGAAGCTGCTAAGTTTGTATAATTTGTTACACAGCAAAGACAGAGGCACATCCCCTTCCCATAGCCCACTTGTTTTATGGGCATCAACAACACTGGTCTCCCTATGGAATCACCATGCTCCTTTATCTGGCTGCCATGCTACATCCAGATGCAAGTTCCATGTTCCGGTTCTTCTGTCCATCTTTCATTCTCCCTACCTCCTCAAAACATATACATTCTTCGTGTTGAAACCTAATCACCTTCTAGTATCAATATTACTCAGTGGCCACTGTATGTTGCTCCCTCATTCCCTCCAAAGTAGACCAGGCCATTCTCTTCTTCCCACTCTATTTTATAAGCTTCATCAGGGCAGGAAAGTTCACTGTTTCCTCCTCACTTAATACAGGGTTGTATGCAAATCTTTCAGTATAATTTTATTGGCAGAAAAAATACATGCATGAAGGAGTTCATTTGTTGAATTACATTTGTGATCCAGAGAACATTTATTTTCTATGGTTCTCAAAAAATCTATTTGGTACTTAAAGCTTTATAAAATTATTTGTACTAAGCACAAAAATAACACTGAGGGATTTTTGAGGATTATACCTAAGAATAATAGAAACAGAGCTGCTTATTTTTCTTCCATTCAAATTATAGGAAGGAAACAATTAACTTACCTGACCAGGCTTAGAATTTTCACAGACAACAATATCATATTCCCTGGCAAGCTCGGGAGGATTGTCATTGACATCCAGAACTCTAATACCCACTGTGACATGGCTCAGCAAGCTCGGATTGTCTGCAAAACACATAGGGATGCATTTAGTATTTCCATGCACACTTTAGAGACTTGGTTTAAAACCAATCTCCTTAAAACTAGCTTGTCACTAGCTGCACATGCTGCCGCAGGAATTTTGGCAAAAGACAACTTTATGAAGCCACTCTTTGTTAGAACTCATTAACTTACAGAAAAATGAAAATTGAACACCATGGCATGACATGAATGCTAAAATGATACTTTGTCATATCAAGGAAATTACATGTTATTCAGGAACTGGAGTGGGAGAAAGTTGTCAGAACTCACTGTGTGCTGTCAAAGTCCAAAGGATGAACAATTGGTTTCATCATTAATCTAAGAAAAGCACAGTAGTTGGAAAAAAAAAAAAAGATAATCTTTAAAACATTCAAGGTTTCAAGTCTAAATCAACTTGGAGAAAATAAAGTTTTTTACACAAGGATAAAATTATTCTTATAGGACAATATATGCAGTCTGTGGTGTCAAGTCATACTTGGGGAAAAACAAAAAGAATAATTTAAGTTGGAACTTAGCATAGAATTCATATAAAATCCTGATAAATATTAAAATATTAGAGCTACTATTTTAAAATATTTCTAAAGTGCAGTCTTACCATTTTTCGGTAGGTTTATTAGTTATGAGATATAAGAAAAGAAATGTTTGGTTTATTTTATATGTCAAAGCTAAAAATATAGAATTCATAGTGGGAAAATTAATGAGAGGGCAAAAACAAAACATATTAGAACAAAAGGATAAAATACATATACATAAAATATTAAAGAAAGTGGATATTTAAGTTATCCATTGTTTAATTATACATTAAGAAAATTTATGTATTACACGACATAGGTGCTTTTAAAAAAGTAGGAAATCAGAGTGCTACTACAACAACTAAAGAAGATAAATTTTTAGGTTAAAAAATATTTTTCAAAGAAAAAATATAATCCTAGATAATTTTACTTAAAGTTAAAGAAAAAAATATCTTCAATCTTATAAATCTTTTTCCCAGAAGACAAAGGATAAAATATGCTACAACTTGTTCTCTGTGGCCAGTAAAGTTTTACTATCAATATCAGATACTCCCACTCATGTGAGGTGTTTTCTGTCAGTGGATTAAACAAAATAATACCAAACCTATTCCATTGTTATGTAAAACAAAATCTACTATTCGTTTAGTTCTCGGAATGCTTCTTAGTTGTTCTTTTTTTTTTTAATTTTTATTTTTACTTTATTTTACTTTACAATACTGTATTGGTTTTGCCATACATTGACATGAATCCACCATGGGTGTACATGAGTTCCCAAACATGAACCCTCCCCCACCTCCCACCCCATATCATCTCTCTGGATCATCCCCGTGCACCAGCCCCAAGCATCCTGTATCCTGCATCAAACATAGACTAGTGATTCGTTTCTTACATGATATTATACATGTTTCAATGCCATTCTCCCAAATCATCCCACCCTCTCCCTCTCCCTCTCCCTCAGAGCCCAAAAGTCCGCTCTACACATCTGTGTCTCTTTTGCTGTCTCGCATACACGGTTATCATTACCATCTTTCTAAATTCCATATATATGTGTTAGTATACTGTATTGGTGTTTTTCTTTCTGGCTTACTTCACTCTGTATAATAGGCTCCAGTTTCACCCATCTCATTAGAACTGATTCAAATGTATTCTTTTTAATGGCTGAGTAATACTCCATTGTGTATAGGTACCACAACTTTCTTATCCATTCATCTGCTGATGGACATCTAGGTTGTTTCCATGTCCTGGCTATTATAAACAGTGCTGCGATGAACATTGGGGTACATGTGTCTCTTTCAATTCTGGTTTCCTCGGTGTGTATGCCCAGCAGTGGGATTGCTGGGTCACAAGGCCGATCTATTTGCAATTTTTAAAGGAATCTCCACACTGTTCTCCATAGTGGCTGTACTGGTTTGCATTCCCACCAGCAATGCAAGAGGGTTCCCTTTTCTCCACACCCTCTCCAGCATTTATTGCTTACAGACTTTTGGATCACAGCCATTCTTACTGGTGTGAAGTGGTACCTCATTGTGGTCTTGATTTGCATTTCTCTGATAACGAGTGATGTTGAGCATCTTTTCATGGGTTTATTAGCCATCCATATGTCTTCTTTGGAGAAATGTCTATTTAGTTCTTTTGCCCATTTTTTGATTGGGTCGTTTATTTTTCTGGAATTGAGCTGCATAAGTTGCTTGTATATTTTTGAGATTAGTTGTTTGTCAGTTGCTTCATTTGCTATTATTTTCTCTCATTCAGAAGGCTCTCTTTTCACTTTGTTTATAGTTTCCTTTGTTGTGCAGAAGCTTTTAAATTTAATTAGATCCCATTTGTTTATTTTTGCTTTTATTTCCAGAATTCTGGGAGGTGGATCATAGAGGATCCTGCTGTGATTTATGTCAGAGAGTGTTTTGCCTATGTTCTCCTCTAGGAGTTTTATATAACAAATTGAAAAATAAAAGCCATGTGATTATCTCAATAGATGCAGAGAAGGCCTTTGACAAAATTCAACATCCATTTATGATAAAAACTCTCCAGAAAGCAGGAATAGAAGGAATATACCTCAACATAATAAAAGCTATATATGACAAACCCACAGCAAACATTGTCCTCAATGGTGAAAAATTGAAAGCATTTCCCCTAAAGTCAGGAACAAGACAAGGGTGACCACTTTCACCGCTACTATTCAACACAGTTCTGGAAGTTTTGGCCACAGCAATCAGAGCAGAAAAAGAAATCAAAGGAATCCAAATTGGAAAAGAAGAAGTAAAACTCTCACTGTTTGCAGATGACATGATCCTCTGCATAGAAAACCCTAAAGACTCCACCAGAAAATTACTAGAGCTAATCAATGAATATAGTAAAGTTGCAGGATATAAAATCAACACACAGAAATCCCTTGCATTCCTATACACTAATAATGAAAAAGTAGAAAGAGAAATTAAGGAAACAATTTCATTCACCATTGCAACGAAAAGAATAAAATACTTAGGAATATATCTACCTAAAGAAACTAAAGACCTATATATAGAAAACTATAAAACACTGATGAAAGAAATCAAAGAGGACACTAATAGATGGAGAAATATACCATGTTCATGGATTGGAAGAATCAATATAGTGAATATGAGTATACTGCCCAAAGCAATCTACAGATTCAATGCAATCCCTATCAAGCTACCAGCGGTATTTTTCACAGAACTAGAACAAATAATTTCAAGATTTGTATGGAAATACAAAAAAACTCGAATAGCCAAAGCAATCTTGAGAAAGAAGAATGGAACTGGAGGAATCAACTTGCCTGACTTCAGGTTCTACTACAAAGCCACAGTCATCAAGACAGTATGGTACTGGCACAAAGACAGAAATATAGATCAATGGAACAAAATAGAAAGCCCAGAGATAAATCCACACACATATGGACACCTTAGTTCATCTTTAAAGGAAGGAAACAAAGAAGGAAGGAGAGAGGGAGAGAAGAAATAAGGGAAGTTTTTTAAAAATATAAAAGTTATCTAAAAAGTCAAAGCATTAAAGGAGAAAGAAAAAATAGAGATACATCTCAATATACATAGCAGAAAGTAAGATATAAAATGTAATATCCATACATTCTAAACAAACAAACAAACAACAAAATGGACCTTAGGATGCATCACTATGAACGAAGCTAGTGGAGGTGATGAAATTTCATCTGAGCCTGTTTCAAAACCTAAATGATGATGCTGTCAAAGTGCTGCACTCAATATGCCAGCAAATTTGGAAAACTCAGCAGTGGCCACAGGATTGGAAATTCAGTTTTTATTCCAATTCCAAAGAAAGAAATGCCCAAAAATGTTCAAACTACTGCAAAATAGCAGTCATTTCACATGCTAGCAAAGAAATGTTCAAAATTATCCAATGTAGGCTTTGACAATATGCGAACTGAGAACTTCCAGATACACAAGCTGGATTCAGAAAAGGCAGAGGTCCAAATATCAAATTGCCAACATCCTCTGGATCATAGAAAAAGGAAGAGAATTCCAGGAAAAAAAAATAACAAAAAACACCTACTTCTGTTTTATTGACTACGCTAAAGCCTTTGACTGTGTAGATCATAATAAATTGTGGAAAATTCTTAAACAGACAGACACACCAGACCACCTTATCTGTCTCCTGAGAAACCTGTATTCAGGTCAAGAAGCAACAGTTAGAATGGACATAGCCATGGAATTAAAAGACATTTGCTTCTTGGAAGAAAAGAAGTGACAAACCTAGGCAGCATACTAAAAAGCAGAGACATTGCTTCACCTACAAAGGTCCATATAGTTAAAGTTATGGTTTTCCCAGAAGTCATATACAGATGTGAGAGCTGGACAATAAAAAGGCTGAATGCCGAAGAACTGATACCTTCAAAATGTGGTGCTAGAGAAGACTCTTGAGAGTCCCTTGGACAACAAGGTGATCCAACCAGTCAATCCTAAAGGAAATCAGCCCTGAATATTCATTGGAATGACTGATGCTGAAGATTAAGTTCCAATATTTTGGCCAATATTTGAGAAGAGCTGACTCATTGGAAAAGAGCCTGATGCTGGGAAAGATTGAAGGCAGGAGGAGAAGGGGATGACAGAGGATGAGATTGCTGGATGGCATCACTGACTCAATGAACATGAATTTGAGCAAACTCAGGGATATAGTGAAGGACAGGGAAGCTTGGTGTGCCACAGTCCATGGGGTTATCTGGACATGACTAAGTGACTGTACAACAACCATGGACAAACACCCTAGGATCAAACCTGTGTCTCCTTCACTGGCAGGCAGGTTCTTTACCATGGAGCCACCATGGAAACCTAAATATACAGGAAAAAAGTTATAAAATGTTAAAATTAATATATTTATGAATAGCTTAATATAATGACTAATAGAATTGGCACTTATGATATTTTGTCAATGTAAAATAAAAGATAATGGGATTCTGATGTATTGTATCAGTTAATTTTATATTATAAAGACAAATAGATCCATTAATTTAAAGTTAGCTCAATGTTGATTAAAATATTTGCTTATTTAGAGTGATTTATTATGAAAAAGGGGCTTCCCAAGTGGCGTAGTGATGAAGAATCCACCTGCCAATGCAGGAGACATAGGAGATGTGTGTTCAATCCCTGGATTGGGAAGATATCCTGGAGTAGGAAATTGCAACCCACTCCAGTATTCTTGCCCGGAGAATCACCTGGACTGAAGAGCCTGGAGGGCTACAGTCCATGGGGTAAAAAAAGAGTTGGATACAACTTACTGATTAAACAACAACAAAGTTAGAAGTCTGTATATTTAACAATATCAACAAAGAAGATATTGCAAAGCATAATAATAAATATATTTTATCATATCACTGTACTCAAGAATTAATATTATTAAGAAGGTTATCCTCAACAATATACTATTACATTTTGCAATGAATTATTTAGTTTTGCATGTGTTTTTTTTTCCATCTTTACAAAATACTACAATTTTAAATGCAGTCTTCTGAGATATTTCTGAAAATATATATTTCAATTAGCATTTGGTTTCTAAGATTTTAACTATTGCTGTAGCTCTGCTGCTATTCTTCCTAAAGGAAATAAATCCTGAATATTCATTGGAAGGACAGATGCTGAAGCTGAAACTCCAATACTTTGGCTACCTGACTCATTTGAAAAGACTTTGATGCTGGGAAAAATTGAAGATGGGAGGAGAAGGGGAGGACAGAGGATGAGATGGTTGGATGACATCACCGACTCAATGAACGTGAGCTTGAGTAAACTCTGGAAGTTGGTGATGGACAGGGAAGCCTGGCATGCTGCAGTTCATGGGGTAGCAAAGATTTGGACATGACTGAGTGACTGAGCTGAACTGATGATATAAACTAATCACAGTTATTGCATCTATTCAGCCTTTTTTGGAAAGAGTCAGACACAACTGAGCAACTAACACGATAACACATTATGAAAAAAAGGCTTTGCTAAGCTTTTGTGGAAGCTGATATTGATCATACTTGATCATTCTATAATTTTAATAATAAAAAAGAATATTCAGCATGAATTCTCATTTTGTAAATTACCAAAGTGAAACTGACACAGTTTAAATGACTTATCTTGTCAAAGCCAGGGTTATGAATTACTTCTCAGACCTTATACAACTGCCACTATATAAATGCATTTTTTCTATTGTAACCATTGTATATATGCTAGTTTATTCCTATACTTCTCAACCAGGTATTTGTTCACTTTTAAGAGCAGACAAAAAAAATATGTTCTATAAACCTGAGACAAGAAGAATATCATTAATTTTAATCATTGGTATCAGCAGTCTTAAAAGCCATCAAAATTCTCTGCTCCTTTTCTGAATGAGAAGAACTAGATGTTATTTTGCTGTATCAGAAAAATATTTTCAGGAAAGACACATGTACCCCAATGTTCACTGCAGCAATGTTTACAATAGATAGAACATGGAAGCAACCTAGATGTCCATCAACAGATGAATGGATAAAGAAGATGTGGTACATATGTACAGTGAAATACTACTCAGCCATAAAAAAGAATATGTTCTAATGAACATATGAATCTGTTCTAATGAGGTGGATGAAACTAGAGCCCATTATACAGAGTGAATTAAGTCAGAAAGAGAAATACAAATATTGTATACTCACATACACACACACACACACACACACACACATATGGAATCTGAGAGATGGCACTGATAAATTTATTTTCAGAGCAGCAGTGTAGAAAGAGACATAGAGAACAGACCTATGGACAAGGTGGGAAGAGAGGCGGGAGAAGGGGAGATGTATGGACAGAGTAACATAGAAATTTATAATACCATGTGTAAAACAGATAGCCAATAGGAATTTGCTGTATGACTCAAAGAACTCAAACAGGGGCTGAAACAGGCTGAAGAGTGGGGTGGGGAGGGAGATGAGAGGGAGGTTTAGGAGGGAGGGGACCAGGGTGTATATATGGCTGATTCTTGTTGAAGTATGACAGAAAATCACAAAATTCTGTAAAGTAATTACCTTTCAATTAAAAAATTTAAAAAATGTTTTTAGGAAAGGATTCTGGGAAGACTATGTCTTGAGGAAATACTAGAATAAAAGAATGACTAAGCATTTGACTGTTTTCAAACATCACTTCTCACTGCCCTACGTCTGCATTGCTCATGCTGTGCTCTGGAATTGGCATAGCCTTGCCCATACTCCATACTTGGGCACAGGAAACTAAATCCTCCTGGATGGAAACAGACTCTCTCCATGTTTCTCTAATGTTATATATTATATCCCCAGTGTACAATTACTATTCTATCACTTAAAGATTAAAAGTACAGAGCTGTCATCAAACAGATACTTATTTGTATGTAGGTGTACTATCATTTTCTGTTCTGTAGGGAACAGAATCTAAGCTTATTGTGGATACAACTAGTGATCTGTAGGGTATGCTTTGTCAGGGGAATCTCAAGAGATACTGATGAAGAGTCATGAAAAACAGTCTCAGAGTAAGCTCGATTCTAACACTGATGCAAATTGAATAATTTCTATTTCCCAAAATAGATGGGGAAACAGTGGAAACAGTGTCAGACTTTATTTTTTGGGGCTCCAAAATCACTGCAGATGGTGACTGCAGCCATGAAATTAAAAGACTCTTACTCCTTGGAAGAAAAGTTATGACCAACCTAGATAGCATATTCAAAAGCAGAGACATTACTTTGCCAACAAAGGTCCATCTAGTCAAGGCTATGGTTTTTCCAGTGGTCATGTATGGATGTGAGAGTTGGACTGTGAAGAAAGCTGTGCTCATGGGGTCGCAAAGGGTTGGACACGACTGAGTGACTGACCTCAACTGAACTGAACTGAAAAGTAGTATGGTGTGTAAAAACTGTAACTTTAATTTCAGATAATTAGAGTGGAAAACTCACTATAGTTTTGTAACCAATTGTGGCTTACCTACACTCATTCTAGTATTTCTGCTCTATAATGAAATTAGCTAAATCTATATTAGTAAATTAGCAAGCTTCTTTGGTATCTTTTTCTTTATTTCCCTCAGCCCTAGGGTTAGTATTCTATTCTTTGAATGCCAATTACTTTACCTATAAATGCAGACATATTTTTGTGTGTGAGAAGCATTTTATTATGGTAAAAACTGGATAATGTCCCAGGAATTCTTAATGCAACATTTCTGTTATTGCTACTATTAATTTCATGCTCACGCTGCATTTCTCAAAATAAGTGTTCAGTCCTTTTGATGGCACAGTAAATAAAAATATACTGTCTTCAGACAACTTATTCAGTAGGAGCCACTTTCCAGAACCCTTAAGGAACATGAACTTTGGAAAGTTATTTGTTATTTCTATAACTTAATTATTTACTCTATAAACAGGAATAAGAACGGTGCCATGGGCCAAACTGTACTTTTGAGACACAATTAAAGAAGTTATGTAAACTTTAAAAAGCTGAGACTAAGAGAGAGCAGAATATTGTATTTAAACGTTTCCAAAAATCAAGAAACAACACAGGGCACACTGACAATCCTATACATGTGATTTTCAGTAGAAACTATACTATGTAAAATCATACAGGCTTTATGCAGTAACAGTGTTACAAGCTGGATGAATCACAAACTGAAATCAAGATTGCCAGTGGAGAAATATCAACCACCACCGATATGCAAATGATACCACTCTAATGGCAGAAAGCAAAGAGGAACTAAAGAGCCTCTTAATGAGGGTGAAAGAGGAGAATGAAAAAGCTGACTGAACACTCAACATTCAAAAAATTAAGATCATGACATACGGTCCCATCACTTCATGGTAAATAGATGGGGAAAAAGCGGAAACAGTGACAGATTTTATTTTCTTGGGCTCCAAAATCACTGTGGATGGTGACCACAGTCATGAAATTAAAAGATGCTATCTCCTTGGCAATGGCACCCCCACTCCAGTACTCTTGCCTGGAAAATCCCACAGATGGAGGAGCCTGGTAGGCTGCAGTCCATGGGGTCGCTAAGAGTCGTGAAGCCACGACTGAGTGGTTGCACTTTCACTTTTCACTTTCATGCACTGGAGAAGGGAATGGCAACTCACTCCAGTGTTCTTGCCTGGAGAATCCCAGGGACAGGGGAGCCTGGTGGGCTGCTGTCTATGGGGTCGCACAGAGTCGGACATGACTGAAGCGACTTAGCAGCAGCAGCAGCAGCAGCTCCTTGGAACAAAAGTTATGACAAACCTAGATATCATACTAAAAAGGAAAGACATCACTTTGCCAAATGTCCATATATAGCCAAAGCTAACTTTTCCAGTAGTCATGTATGGATGTGAGGAGATGACCCATAAAGAAGGCTTAGCACCAAAGAATTGATGCTTTTGAATTGTAGTGCTGGAGAAGACTCTTGAGAGTCCCTTGGACAGAAAGGAATTCAATCCAGTCAATCCTAAAGGAAATTAACCCTGGATATTCATTGGAAGAATTTATGCTGAAGCTCCAGAACTTTGGCCACCTGATGTGAAAAGCAGACTCGGAAAAGACCCTGATGCTGGGAAAGACTGAACATAGGAAGAGAAGGGGCCAACAGATGATGAGATGGTAGGATGGCATAACAGACTCAATGGACATGAGTTTGAACAAGCTCCAGGTGATAGTGAAGGGCAGTGAAGCCTGGCATGCTGCAGTTCACGAGGTCACAAAAAGTCGGACATAACTTAGTGACTCAACAATAACCCAATCTTCTATACTTTTTGATTGTATTTATATGAAATTCTAGAAGTGGCAGAAATAAATAACAATATTGCTACCTCTGAGGTGTAAAGGGTAAGAGAATTCACTGTAGAGGAGAACTTCTCTGAGGTTACAGAAATGTCCAGTAGCTTGATAAGGATGTGATAACCATGGAAGTGTGCATTTGAAAGCCCACTGAAATGTGACAAGATTTGTATATCTTAGGACATTTCTTTTTCTTTTCTTTTTTTTTTTTTTTTTGCTGTGAGAATTTTTTTTTTAAATTTTCATTTTGACTTTATTTTACTTTACAATACTGTATTGGTTTTGCCATACATTGACATGAATCCACCACAGGTGTACATGTGTTCCCAAACATGAACCCCCCTCCCACCTCCCTCCCCATAACATCCCTCTGGGTCATCCCTGTGCACCTATCCACATTTTTAAAAATATCTCTTAGTTAAGGAGAATAGAATTCTCATACATTCTAGAGAGAATCTGTTTATGATTACTAACATGCAGTTGATTATGGACATCTATTAAGTAAGTTTCATATAAAATCAATCACAGTTAAGAGAGTTTAATGAATGTGTTTTAACAGGGCTCCAATTAAAATTTATATTTGAAATGTTGACAGAGGTACTTGAATAATTTATCATTATATATAAAAATTATAGAAATGCATTTCCAATGCTACTTTCTAGTGCTTTCCAAAATGTAATTTTGTCTCAAGCCCCATGAAGATGTAACAAGTAATGACTGACACTGATTTAGCGTATAGTTCATTCATATTTATGATAATGATAAGAGCTGTCATTTGTTATGACACTATATGCCAGACACTAGGTGAAGTTATACTTCATTTAATTCTTAGTCTAATCCTTTGTTACAGATAAGAAAATGTGTAATATTTTTGTTAAATAATTTCCCAAGTTCCAACTACTTATATTGAACATAAACAGAATCTAACTAGAGCCTGCCTTATTTTAGATTTAAATATTGTACATTACTGCTTACTATGATAATGCAAGGATTTATTGATATTACAGTGATAATTAATTAGATCTAATCAATGTCCTCAATAAATATAGAAGTAAAAATAGAAAAGTGTATATAAGGAAAACCATAAAAAAGCTAGAACAGTCCACATTTACTAAAACATCTCTAAAATGTGTTCCAATTCACATACAATATATTAGAATACATTTTCTATAACCTTTAAATTCTTACAATTTCAAGTAGCCTAAAAGGTGAGACAGGACAGTTAACTGAATTCTGCAACTGAATACAAGCATATTTGAAAGTGGAATTTTTTTCTTTATAAAATGAAATATCTTGGTTCAAAGATCTTTAGTTCACATATTAAATATACACCTTAATTTCTGAGTCAATCACTGAACATACTACATACTTTATAAAATACATGTTAAATATTCCTTTTGAAAAATATTTCAGAATACTTCCAGAAATATATGCTAGAAGTGCACTCTAGCACTTTGGTAGGTGCACTCAAAGTGGTATATGCAGAAAAGGTTTTTCACATTTGCAATGACAAATATGTTTAAAGCATTATATCAGCAATATTAATAATACCTGAAGCTATAGAAAATGAGAAAACAGCCCAAAGCCATTGTAAGTTACATGCATTAATTACATTTGATTTATTTTTCTCATCATAGTAAAAATGTATAAATTTCTGCTGTACTTTTCTGTATACATGAATCGTTAAAACACAGAACCAAAAAAAAATCACACACACAAAAAAATGTACATAGAATATTATGCCATTTAATTTACAATGCCCATGAGTTAATAAATATAAAGATGCAGTTATATATATAAATGTAGATAAACAGCTAAATTGCATTCGGTAAAACTATAAAGAAAACCAAATGAATAGATAATATAAAATTCAATAGTGATGAACTTTGGCTGGAATGGAGAGGAATGTCACAGTGAGGCACATGTAAAATTTATTTTTCACGGTAGGTGGTTCTTAAATTAGTATTTATTTTATCATTTAAATGGAATATATACTTGATGTCAAAATATCTGATATATCTTGTAATACCAATCCAAAAATAGCACAATTATTTTAATTTATCCATAAATTAATAGATATATATGAATATGTGCTCATGCCCATATAAGTTGTATAGTTGTATCTGACCCTTTGAGAACTCATGGACTCATAGCCTATAGCTGTCAGGCTCCTCTGTCCATGGGATTTCCCATGCAAGAATACTGGAGTCGGTTGCCATTTGCTTCTGCAGGGGAATCTTCCTGACTCAGGGGATGAACCTATCACTCTTGTGTCTCCTGTACTGACAGAAAATTCTTTACCACTGAGCCACCAGGAAATCCCTATATGCATACATACACGTATATATACACATCTTCATTTATTATTTCAAATTATTTTCTAATTACCAAGTAAGCACAATTTTCAGTTTTGTTTATCAATGTCATCCACTAAGGGATTTACAATTTGTGTTTTTATAAAACTTTCTCTGTTTCAAAGTTGTAGTTAGGTTATCCTACTTTTCATTTAAGGTTTAATTTTCATCTTCCACAAACTGGAAATGCGTATTGCTTACAGTTGGGATGTAGATAAATTTTCATTTTCAGAGTTAGATGACATACCTCTGTTTGTTGAAGTGTGCGTCCTTTCTCCCCACTAGCCTACAAATAACATTGACTTTTAACAATTTGATTGTGTTTTTCAAAGGATGGAATTTGTATAAACACATTTTTTTGGTCAAATTTCAATGTGCTTTCATATGTCATCAATGCTGGTATATTTTGTTTCATGTGTGAAAAATGATATGATTTTTTAAAATTTACTGCACTCTATATAGTCAAATATGCGTTTTTATTGTGTTCTTTGAAATACTTTTGTTATTACTAACTTTTTGATCTGCTTCGTATAATGTTTCTGAGAGAAATCCATTACCAGTTTTCTTCATGCTTTGGTTTTTGCTTATTTTTTAAGATATTTTATTAGGTGCATACAAGCTCCATATAATTACTTCACTCTGATAATACAAGATAGCGGTTTAGTCACTAAGTCGTGTCTGACTCTTGTGACACTGTAGACTCCACCCTGCCAGACTGGTCTCTCCATGGGATTCTCCAGGCAATAATACTGGAATGGGCTGCCATTTCCTTCTCCAGGGGATCTTTTTGATCAAGGACTCAAATCCAGGTCTCCTGCCTTGCAGGTAGATTCTTTACAGGCTAAGCTAAGAGGGAAGATCCTGGTGATACAAAATACATATTAATATGGGCTGACGGTCTTACCATCCTGATAGCTATATGATTTACAGTATATTTTTCTATATGATTTACAGTATATTTTTTTCCAATACTAACACAGTTCTGCCAGATTTACTTTGGTTAGAATTATCTGTTTTATTGTATCCTCTTATTTTAGAACTTTCTATATCTTTATATTTCATCATGTGCCTATTATGAGTAGCATGAAGACGATATCTTTTTTATTTCACTATGGTATGGTAATGTTGTTTGTTTATCATATTTATGCCACTTTGGTTATTTATATATATATATATGCAATACATATATATTTACCATTTTATTATACACTTCAAATTTGTCCAAACTTTTCTGGTTTTAGCTCTTTGTAATTTTACATTCCAGTAGATTGCTTAAGGTTTTATTCCTATTATACTTCCCCTCTAATTTTACATTTGTATGCTAATTTTTTAAAATCTGCAAACATTAACATGCTCATGTAACTCCAGAAAATCTAAAAACAATCAGAATCTTTACTTTTTTCCCAAACATTTAAATAAATTTTAAATGATTTAATTCCAATCAGCTCACACAACTTTTTACCTATAAGTTATGGTAATGCTATGATGATGCCTATGATTTTGTTAATTCATTAAATTTGACATGTTATGTTATTAAAGACTCAGTGTTCTCATGTGTACCTTTTTATTTGTTATTGTTTCTAATTGAGTCTTAGACCTTCCTTTGAGATAATTTTCTTTCTAAAAAATTTCAAAATAACAATGTTTACCTACTTAACTTTAGTTATTTTAATTTCCATTTCCCACTTGTCAGAGTCATTGAGCTTAAGGTGATCTGAAATGACATGTAAGAAGTGTCATGTACACAGTTTCTGATGGGTAACACTTTCACTCCGTCTACCAAGAACTAAAGTTAAAACAGAAGATATATCTTATGCTTACCTTTTATTTGACACAATATTAGTGTGCGTGTGTGTGTGTGTGTGTGTGTGTGCACATGTGTGTGTACTGGTACATCCTACATAAGTGTCATGTAGTGTAGCTTTAATTTATTTGGGAGTATTTTACCATACTGAAAACAGAACTACATGATATATTTATGATTTAAAAGGAACACTGGCAGATGAAAGGAGGTGAGGGTTAAGTTCAAAGTACTATTTAGAAAGCTATTGCCATGCTCTAGTGGGGGATGATGGTTGTTTGGACAGGGGTAGGAGTGATGGAAATGGGAAGAAGTTATTACCTCATGGATATATTTTAAAGTTAAGCTAACAGTAGTGTTTGAGTGTCACCTGCAGAGGTACAGGTCAGCAGTAGCCTGCTGCAGGGGAAGGGGCTTTGGGTGCAACAGACCTGGGTATGACATAAACCCTCTTGGAGGAGGTCACAATTAACCCCACCATAGAACTGCCAGAACTTACACAGGCCTCGGGAAACAGACTCTTGGAGGGCACAAAGAAGACCTTGTGCATACCAGGACCCAGGAGAAAGGGGCAGTGACACCATAAGAGGCTGACCCAGACTTGCCCGTGAGTGTCCAGGAGTGTCTGGCAGAGGTGTGGGTCAGCGGTGCCCTGCTACAGGGTCAGGGACACTGAGTGTAGCAGTGCTTGCATGGGACATTTTGAAAGAGGTCGCCATTATCTTCACTAACTACACCATAGTTTGGCCTCAGGTCAAACAATGGGGAGGGAACACATCCCCACAGATCAACAGAAAATTGGATTAAAGATTTACTGAGCATGGCCTAGCCCATCAGGACAAGGCCCAGTTTTCCCCTCAGTCAGTCTCTCCCATCAAGAAGCTTCCATAAGCCTCTTATCCTTATCCTTTGGAGGGCAGACAGAATGAAAATCACAGTCACAGAAAACTAACCAAACTGATCACATGGACCACAGCCTACGGTAACTCAATGAAACTATGAGCCATGCCGTGAAGGGCCACCCAAGATGGATGGGTCATGGTAGAGAGTTATGACAAAATGTGGTCCACTGGAGAAGGGAATAACAAATCACTTCAGTATTCTTGCCTTGATAATCCCATGAACAGTATGAAAAGGCAAAAAAGGCACTAAAAGATGAAATCTCCATGCTGGTAGGTGTGCCATATGCTACTGGAGATCAGTGGAGAAATAACTTCAGAAAGAATGAAGAGATGAAGACAAAGCAAGACAACACCCAGTGATGGATGTGATTGATGATGGAAGTAAAGTCTGATGATGTAAAGAGCAATATTGCATAGGAACCCGGAATGTTAGGTTCATAAATCAAGGCAAATTGGAAGTGGTCAAACAAGAGATGGCAAGAGTAAACATTCATGTTTTAGGAATCAGGGAAATAAAATGGATTGGAATGGTTGAATTTAACTCAGATGACCATTATATCTACTTACTGTTGGCAAGAATCCCTTAGAAGAAATGGAGTAACCATTATAGTCAACAAAAGAGTCTGAAATACAGTACTTGGATGCAATCTCAAAAATGACAGAATGATCTCTGTTCATTTCCAAGGCAAACCATTCAGTATCACAGCAATCCAAGTCTATACCCAAGACCAATAATGCTAAAGAAGCTGAAGTTGAACAGTTCCATGAAGACCTATAAGACCTTCTAGAACTAACACCCAAAAGAGATGTCCTTTTCTTTATTGGGGACTGGAATGCAAAAGTAGGAAATTAAGAGATATCTGGAATAACAGGCAAATTGGGCCATGGTGTTCAAAATGAAGCAGGACAAAGACTAAAAGAGTTTTGCCAACAGAACACACTGGTCGTAGCAAACACCCTCTTCCAAGAACACAAGAGAAGACTCTAGACATGGACATAACCAGATGGTCAATACTGAAATCAGATTGATTATATTCCTTGCAGCCAAAGATGGACAAGCTCTATACAGTCAGCAAAAACAAGACCGGGAGCTGACTGTGGTTCAGACCATGAAATGCTTCTTGCCAAATTCAGACTTAAATTGAAGAAAGCAGGGAAAACCACTACACCATTCAGGTATGACCTAAATGAAATCCCTTATGACTATAAAGTGGAAATGACAAATAGATTCAAGGGATAAAATCTGATAGACAGAGTGCCTGAAGAACTATTGACAGAGGTTCCTGACATCATATAGAGGCAGTGATCAAGATGATCCCCAAGAAAAAGAAATGCAAAAATGCAAAATGGTTGTATGAGGAGGACTTACAAATAGCTGAGAAAAGAAGAGAAGCAAAAGGCAAAGGAGAAAAGGAACGATATATCCATTTGAATGCAGACTTCCAAAGAATATCAAGGAGAGATAAGAAAGCCTTCCTCTGTGATCAATGCAATAAAATAGAGGAAAACAACAGAATGAGAAAGACTAGAGATCTCTTCAAGAAAATTAGAAATACCAAGGGAACATTTAATGAAAGATGAGCACAATAAAGGACAGAAATGGTATGGACCTAATAGAAGCAGAAGGTATCAAGAAGACGTGGCAAGAATATACAGAAGACCTATACAAAAAAGATCTTCATGACCCAGATAACCACCGTGGTGTGATCACTCACCTACAGCCAGACATCCTGGAATGTGAAGTCAAGTTGGCATTAGGAAGCATCTCTACTAACAAAGCCAGTGGACGTGACAGAATTCCAGTTGATCTAGCTCAAATCCTGAAAGATGATGCTGTGAAAGTGCTGCACTCAATATGCCAGCAAATATGGGAAACTCAACAGTGGTCACACTACTGGAAAAGGTCAGTTATCATTTCAATCCCATAGAAAGGCAATGCCAAAAATTCTCAAGCTACCACACAACTGCATTCATCTCACACCCTAGCAGATTAATGTTCAAAATTCTCCAAGCCAGCCTTCAACAGTATAGTATGTGAACCACGAACTGCCAGATGTTCAAGATGGATTTAGAAAAGGCAGAGGAACCAGAGATCAAATTGCCAACATCCGCTGGATCATCAAAAAAGCAAGATGATTTTAGAAAAATATCTACTTCTGCTTTATTGACTATACCAAAGCCTTTGACTGTGTGGATCAAAACAAACTGTGGAAAATTCTGAAAGAGATGGGAATACCAGACCACCTGACCGGCCTCCCTGAGAAATCTGAGTGCAGATCAAGAAGCAACAGTCAGAACTGGACATGGAATAATAGACTGGTTCCAAATCAGAAAAGGAGTACGTCAAGGCGGTATGTTATCACCCTGCTTATTTAACTTATATGCACAGTACATCGTTCAAAATATTGGACTGGATGAAGCACAAGCTGGAATCAAGATTACCAAGAGAAATATCAATAACTTTAGATATGCAGATGTCACCACACTTATGGCAGAAAGTGAAGAAGAACTAAAGAGCCTCTTGATAAAAGTGAAAGATAAGAGTGTAAAAGTTTGCTTAAAGCTCAACAGCTCAGAAAACTAAGATCATGGCATGTGGTCCCATCACTTCATTGCAAATAGATGGGGAAACAATGGAAACAGTGAGACTTTATTTTCTTGGGCTCCAGAATCACTGCAGATGGTGACTGCAGCCATGAAATTAAAAGACACTTGCTCCTTGGAAGAAAAGCTCTGGCAAACCTAGACACCATATTAAAAAGCAGAGACATTACTTTCCTGACAAAGTTTCCTCTAGTCAAAGCTATGGTTCTTCCAGTGGTCATGTATGGATGTGAGAATTGGACTATCAGGAAAGCTGAGCACTGAAGAACTGATGCTTTTGAACTTGGTGTTGGATGAGACTCTTGAGAGTCCCTTGGACTGCAAGGAGATTCAACTCATCAATCCTAAATGCAGTCAGTGCTGAATGTTCATTGGAAAAACTGATGTTGAAACTGAAACTCCAATAATTTGACTACATGATGGAAAGAACTGACTCACTGGCAAAACCCTGATGCTGGGAAAAATTGAAGGCAGGTGGAAAAAGGGATGACAGAGGATGAGATGGTTGCATGGCATCACCGACTCAATGGCCATAAGTTTGAGTAAGCTGTGGGAGTTGGTGATGGACAGGGAGGCCTGGAGTGCTGCAGTTCATAGGGTTGCAAAGAATCTGACATGACTGAGTGACTGAACTGAAGAGAAGTGTCTGATGAACTGGGCATGCAGCATCACAGAAAGAGAAGAGCCAGATATGACTCTGGGTGATATACATAGAAACTGAAGTATATGATCATCATTTGGAAGAAAAGTTATGACCAACCTAGATAGTATATTCAAAAGCAGAGACATTACTTTGCCGACTAAGATCCGTCTAGTCAAGGCTATGGTTTTTCCTGTGGTCATGTATGGATGTGAGAGTTGGACTGTGAAGAAGGCTGAGCGCCGAAGAATTGATGCTTTTGAACTGTGGTGTTGAAGACTCTTGAGAGTCCCTTGGACTGTAAGGAGATCCCACCAGTCCATTCTGAAGGAGATCAGCCCTGGGATTTCTTTGGAAGGAATGATGCTAAAGCTGAAGCTCCAGTATTTTGGCCACCTCATGTGAAGAGTTGACTCATTGGAGAAGACTCTGATGCTGGGAGGGATTGGGGGCAGGAGGAGAAGGGGACGGCAGAGGATGAGATGGCTGGATGGCATCACTGACTCGACGGGCTTGAGTCTGAGTGAATTCTGGGAGATGGCGAGGGACAGGGAGGCCTGGCGTGCTGTGATTCATGGGGTTGCAAAGAGTCGGACACGACTGAGTGACTGAACTGAACTGAACTGAAGGTCTGTTACAGAGCAGATTTTAGGTTTTTAGATTTTGAGGAAAAGATTTATTTGATTTATATTGAGTTTGAGACCTCTTAAGTGAAGATATTAGAGTAGCTAATGTGGTATTCAGGGATAAAGTGACCAAGCTGCTACAGATTTAAAATCAAGAGTCATCAATATGTAGATACTACAAAAGTCTATATGACTGAATGACATTATTTGGGCAATAATTCAAGAAAAGTCTGAGGTCTGAAAATCAAGATACATCACAATTCAGTGAATGGAGCAATGAAGAATTGGTGAAGGATTAAGAATATAGTTTCCTTTAGCTAAAGGAAGAGCTTGTTTTGAAGGACTTGTCAATTGTGCCAAATACTACAAAGATTTGAGAAAATGGACATATGAGAATTTTACTTGGGCTTCTACCGTATGAAGGACAAGAGTAATTTTGTGACATAACAAAGATAAAAATCTTTTTAGAGTGAGTTTTAAAGACACTGAGAGAAGGGAAATGGCAGACTGTGAATATAGACAATTCTTTCAAGGAGTTTCTCATTCAAGGGAATGAAATATTAGAGTTGTACCTGGAGGGAAACTAGATCAAGACAGGTTTTTAGGTTTTGGTTGCTGGAGTTGATTTTATTTTCAGATAGAAAATAAAGCCTGTTTTTGAGGATAGGGGAAATATGTACCAGATAAAGAAATATAAAAATACAGGGAAGTGGAGAAATTGTTAATAGTGCAATGCCTCAGTGAGCAAGAAGGGACAAGATTCAGAGCACACATAGAGAGGTGGCCATAAGCATGACATGGAGAGTTTATTCACAGTAACCTGACAGGAGCCAGGTTTATGGAGACTTTTGCCCCTAGTACTGGGTAGGTTGGTAGATCTGATAGAAGGAAAACATGCAAACTCTTTTCTAATTGGTCTTATTTGATGTCATTCAAGAGGCAAGAATATCTGATGTATATAAAGAAATTGGAAGAAGTATTAAAAATTGTGGCAAGAGGAAAACTGTAAATTCATATTTGTTGTCGTTCAGTCATGAAGTCATGTCTGACTCTTTGAGGCCCCATGGACTACAGTATGCCAGGCTTTTCTGTCCTTCACCATCTCCCAGAGTTTGCTCAAACTCATGTTCATTGAGTCGGTGATGTTGTCTAACCATCTCATCCTCTGCTGCGCCCTTCTCTTCTTGCCCTCAATCTTTCCCAGCATTAGGGTCTTTGCCAATGAGTCAGCCCTTCACATCAGGTGACCAAAGTACTGGAGCTTCAGCTTCAGCATACATGTACTGATGCTGAATGAATAGTCACAGTTGATTTCCTTTAGGATTGACTGTTTTGGTCTCCTTGAAATCCAAGGGACTCTCAAATGTCTTCTTCAGCACCACAGTTTGAAAGCATGGGTTCTTCGGAGCTCAACCTCCTTTATGGTCCAACTCTCACATCCCTACATGACTATTGGATAAACCATAGCTTTGACTATTGGGCTTTTGTCAGAAAAATACATATTTAGCAGGATATATATAATCGTTTGAGTTATTTGAGTTTCTCTTGAATAAACTAGTATGTTCTACTTATTTTAGAATTTGATACTGAGTTTGGGATAGTGTAAAGAGTAATGTCTCAGTGTATTGACATATTAAGTAAACAGTAACAAAAATAAAATGTATTAAATGTTATAATTGCTTGATGAGCCTCCTCCTTATATGTAGAATCCAAGAGATTTTAATGGAATTGACTGCAAGTGAAAATAAAAGTGTGAATCTTGAAAATCTTGAGCCAATATGAACAATTCTATATCTTTTGTCATACTAAGCAGTTAAATTATGGGCACAGTTCATGTACTAAACATAGTTTTTAAAGAAAGTGAATGGAGACTAATTTATAAATAGATTAAATAACGCAGCATCTTATTATCCAAAGTGACAATTTATTGCAGTCTGAATGAGGCTGAGTGTGTACCAACTTAAGGTGGCATTCACCCTATTAACATAGTAAAAGTTAACATAGTACTAGTTGCTTGATACTATAATATAGCAACCTTAAATCAAAATATGATAAAAGGGAATGCAGAAAAAAATACAAAGAAATGGAGATAAGAGTCCTAATAAAGGTAAGTCTGAAGCTCAATTTATCTATGGAATATTCAGATAAGTGAGTCAATAAATTTATTTTAAGTCTTAGAAAAAAATTGAAGTACTTTTTGATGTTTTGAAGTAATCTATCATATGGCTATAGTTAGCTAATACACTGGCCCTTGCATGTATAAATAAAAATTTCAGAAAAGTATTTTGTTGTATTACTTTTGATCATTGGTTAAAAGCGATGCCAATTTTTTTGTGTGTTATCCTCTCTGTAGGCTAATGTATAAGGTCTCATTATGAACCTTTTTGTGCAAAAGGAAATTGCTAATGTGAACACATTATGGAAGACAACTTTTATGTATCAAAGTAAGCACATTTACAATAACAAAAGAATGTAAAGTAACCAAAGGGACTTAAAGCCACCCACTCTTCAGTAACAAGGTTTTATGTTGTTAGCTGCAGCTGCTAACAAAAATTAACTTCAGATTAAAAGGAAACAAGGAATGAGTTCATAAAATCTAAATTTAATTTCCAATGCCTGCAGTTAACAATTGGATTAAATCTGAAATTTGTGGATCCTAATCTTTGAATATGCTTTCATAAAAATTGAGGAGAAAAACAAGAAAGATTCAATGAATAAAAAAAAAGTATACACTGGTTTCTGGACTGCAATTATGTAGATAATGTGAGAGAAACATGAAATAGGAAGCTGAGGCAAATTTTTCCTATCAATGTACAAAACATGCAGTTGCTCTTGTTGCTGCTTAAACTGTGAACTCTGGAGACATCAGAACCTTTTGAACTCATTAGATATGTGAATAAATAAGCATCTCCCTGAATTTTACTCCTTTGGAAATAACATCATCTTGCAAACAATTAATAAAAAAGAGTCCCATTTTGGTATATTGATCAGGTACAATGAATTCTCACATTTAATGAACAGAACAAGCAGAAATAGAATATTTTAGGTAAACTGGAAAATGCACAGTGATCATTGCAATGTGTAGTGAATGATGTAGTTGCTGGGTAATTAAGGTGGGCTGAGAAATGAAGACAAATAATATTTATGAACTTAACAAAATTTTATTAACCCAGTTCTATGTGTCAGGGAATTTACTAAGAATTTGGAAATACTCTAATAAACAAAGATAAAATAGACCTGATTCTTAGATTTGAGATGTTCACAATGTAGTATAGGTCAAAAATATTACAATAAAATATAAGTGGTATATTTAAGACTATGAGAGTATAAGTGATGAACATTATTCTAAGGTCTACATAGATTATAAAAGATAAGGAGCTACAAAATATGCCTGAGAAGTTGAGAAAGATTTCAATGATATTGTGACTTTTGAAACAGTTCTTGAAAGAAAATAATTGTTTGTAAAGCAGCAAACAATGAGAAGAAATCTTTAAGAGATGAAAGAATTATAAAACTATTGAAAGGACATGGCCTACTTGAGGGTCTGTGGCTAAAAGTGTGATATACATTTTTCAGAGGATTAAGCTGAGAGCAGACCAAATATTATAAACAAAAGCCACATAACAACAGCAAAAGTATATAAAGAAATTATCTTCCAATAAAAAATAAATTAAAAAAAATAAAATAAAGAAAGCCACAAGGGGGGAAAAATGCCACATATGCCCTACATGAAGTTCATTTCTCCATCAGGATGTGTGTATGTATATGAGTGAGTGAGTGTGTGCCTATGTGTATGTCCATGAGAGTAGTTCTTGATAGAACCAAGATATAAATCAAACTCTTAAACACAATAATGCTTCTTGAATTTAATTTACATTAGAATCACATAGGTCAGTGGTTCTCAAACATTAGTATGCATGAAAATCATCTAGAAGGCCTGATAATACCGAAGACACTGGGCTGCAGTTTCTAATTCATGGAGGGCCCAGATATTTGGTCAAACATTATTCTGTGTGATTTTGTGAGGCTGTCTTTGTATAAGATTAGCATTTAAATTGTGAAACTGAGTAAAGCAGATTTGTTCTCATTATGTGAGTGGGCTTTGTCCAATCAGTTGAAGACCTGAATAGAACCAAAGGCTGACCTTCCGTCTAAAAGAGAGAATTATCTTGCCTGATGACTTTTGAGGCACTGGTTCTGGTTCTGGCAAGAAAGTTTGATGTAGGACAGGGGATCTGAGGATTTTAGACTTGCCAACCTCAATAACTGCATGAGCCGACATTAACCAATCCTCATAATAAATATCCTTTTTGGTTCTTATGGAGAAGGAAATGGCAATCCACTCCAGTAGGCTTTCCTGGGAAATCCCATGGACAGAGGAGCCTGGCAGACTATAGTCCAAGAGGTCACAAGGGTCAGACATGACTTAGTGACTCAACAAGAATATGAAAATCCTAGAGCTCCCAAATATTAACTTTTATATTCAGCATCTTCATGGAATTACTTAACATACTTGGTTGCCTTATGGCCATCAGAATTCTTTCATGCTCACCTGTCTTTAGTTTGCTTCCTGATATTTGTGGCTTGCATCAACAATTCCCAACTTAGTGTGACATTAGAACACTAGTTCAGTGGGTTAATTCTATTTTATTAAAATTTAATGAGGGTAAATGGCATACTTACTTAATACATTATTGTGCTTCCCTTGTGGCTCAGCTGGTAAAGAATCTGCCTGCAGTGCAGGAGACCTGGGTTTGATCCCTGGGTTGGGAAGATCCCCTGGAGAAGGGAAAGGCTACCTACTCTAGTATTCTGGCCTGGAGAATTCCATGGAGTGCGTAGTCCATGGGGTCACAAAGAGTCAGACACAACTGAGTGACTTTCACTTTGGTTCTGAATCCTATTTGTTCTGTTTTTCTGTGCTGTGCATAGTCCTCAGTCGTGTCTGACTCTGAGACCCCATGAACTATATAGCCTGCCAGACTCCTCTGTCCATGGGGATTCTCCAGGCAAGAAAAATGGAGTGGGTTGCCATACTCTCCTCCAGGGGATTTACTCAGGCCAGTGATAGAACCCAGGTCTCCTGCATTGGAGGCAGATTCATTACCATCTGAGCCACTATTTTGAGAGCAGAATGCAGGCTAACCTTTACTCATCCTTCACCCCAAGACTCAATGCAATCATTGTACTCTCTATGAAATCTTCACTGGTCCTCACAAAGAGATTAAGCCACCACGTTTTCATGCTTCTCTAGTCCCTAAAAAAACTTATCCTCACAGTGATTATCCATAATGCAATTATTCAGCTACCCCGTCTTTTGCATTAGGCTCTTAAATTCCTCAAAGACAAAATAATCCCTCTATATGATTAGCCCCTAAAATACTACACTCCCTAGCAGGTATCATTTATTACTGCATTCTGAGTGAGTCAGTTAATGTATTCCTTAGAACACAGATGATAAAGTACAGCATTCCAAAGTACTAGAATGGCAGCCAAGGAAGTAGAACATTCCAAGAGGAAAGAGGATGATTAACATAGTCAGATATCACAAAGAAATCAGGGAGATAAGAAATGAAGACTATTCATTGAACTTAGCTATTATGAACTGATGAACACAGTGGCATTTCTGAAAAGCAGTTAGAATAAAAATATACATTATCCTGAACTGAGGCATTAACAAGGAAATGGAGGGAGATGAGAGCTAGTCATTTGAAAAAACATGTTAAGAACTACTTATTGAGTGCCTACTAGTGCCTTTATTTTACTGAGGAGTCATATAAAAGGAAAAGTAAGCCATGACATCCAAATTAGAAAGAATATTCATTATTCTATAAAAAATTATCCCAAATTTTACAGACGTTTTAGGGTCATGGGAAGCAGAATTCTAAAGATTCTAGCTTACGATTCCTGTCCCTCGATTATTCAACTAGATGTTAATTTGGGTCCTGTTGTGAAGGAATTCTGCAGATGTAACTGAAGTCTCAAGGAAGGTGACCTTAATGTACAAAGATTATTGGAGTGGGCCTGACTCAATCATGTGAAAAACCACTGAAAGCAGAGACTTTCTCCAGATGGTAGCAGAAGAGACAATGAAAGAGATTCAAACATAAGAAGGACTTGACACACAATTGCATGCTTGAAGAAGAAATTCAGGTAGCTTCTAAAAGAACGCTCTCCCAGCTAAGATCCAGGAAAAAATAATAATAATAATAACCCTCCCACCTACATCCTCAATGAAGTGGATTCTGCCAATGAGGGAAATGAGCATGAAATCAGATTCTTCCCTGGAGCCTTTAGATAAGAGACCGCCAGCCCAGCTGACACACAACTTCAGTCTTTCCAGATTTTAAGCAAAGGACTAAGTTGAACCCTCCTGGACTTCTGACCTACAGAAATCATGTGACTATTTGTTACACATCAACAGAAAAGTAACAGAAGTTACCAAATAGTTCTATTATGGATTACATTGTTAGCTGTAACAGAAATGTTCTGCAGGAATTTATCAAGAAAGTCCTCTTCCCTGAGAACTCTGATATGTGATAATGAGACACCACTTTCTATTCCCCTGACCAAAGACATATATATTGAACTTATTTGATTCCTAGTGTATTCTTTATGTCACAGAATGAATTTTCAAAATAATAAGATAAATCTCAACCAGTTAAAATACCTGACAAGTACTTGGGTTCAATGAACATCAGCTGACATAGAATGAACACAGATCTAGGAACAAAAATATTCAGATTTGTATAAGTCTCTCTCTCTCTCTTTTTTTTTTTTTTTATAAAGCAAGAATAATATCTGTTTTTTTCTATTTCACGGGGATTTTTCTTAGAATGACATGGCTGTAAAGCACAATATACCAGTGAAAATAGCTGCTGCTATTTATGTTTAGCTTCCCTGGTGGCTCAGAGGTTAAAGCCCCTGCCTGCAATGCAGGAGACCCGGGTTCCATCTCTAGGTTGGGAAGATCCCCTGGAGAAGGGAACGGCAACCCACTCCAGTACTCTTGCCTGGAGAATCCCATGGATGGAGGAGCCTGGTGGGCTACAATCCACGGGGTCGCAGAGTCGGACACGACTGAGAGACATCACTTTCACTTTCACTATGTTTAGCTACAGTAGTAAATTGTTACTGAAGCTGAAGCTCCAATACTTTTGGCACCTCTTTGAGGTCAAGAGCCAACTCATTGGAAAAGACCCTGATGCTGGGAAAGATTAAGGACACAAGGAGTTGGGGTGACAGGATGAAATGATTAGATTGCACCACCGACTCAGTGGAGATGAATTTGAGCAAACTCTGGGAGATAGTGAAGGGCAGGATTAAATGGTTGGGTGGCATCACTGACTTAATGGACATGAGTTTGGGAAAGCTCTGGGAGATGGTGAGGGACAGGGAGGTCTGGCATGTTGCAGTCCATGGGCTCACAAAGAGTTGGACACAACTTAGGAACTGAACAACAACAAATAAAAGATAATCATAGACCAGACCCAAGGTTCCTGCCTTTCTTGCATGACTGGGCAACTGAATAATCACTGTGACCTAAAAACCACAGGATGAAGGAAGGCAGATCAAACACCATGTAGTTAACAATTGCATTGCACCTGAGCCCCACCTGCATGCTCAATAGATGCCCAGCTGTGGCACCCTCAACCTCCACATGGTCTTCTAGCATAAGGCCTGTTCGCCTCAAGAAAGCAGCAAGATTTTTGGAGTTCCTGCTTTTTTTTCTTTTGCACAAAGGTGCTTTGCTCCTGTTCTCTCTTAAATCAGGTGCATCGCTTCATCTGCCCAGAGGAAGAACATTTCTGTTACTGCCACAAGCCCCTAGGTAGTGGGTAGACTATTTTAAAGCATTAACTTCTAATAATAATTCCATAGAGCAACAGTCTCCTCAAAATTGTTACATTAAGATTTTTAAAAATTTGATTTCTGCTCTTAAAAGACAATGTCAAGAGAATGAGGAGATATGACAAAGTTTGGGAGAAAATATTTGCAAAAGACACATCTGATAAATTAGCTATCCAAAAAAAAAAATGCCAAGAATTCTTAAAATTAAATGTTAAGAAAACAAACAACATGATTAAAAAATGGGCCAGAGATCTTAATAAATACTTCACCAAAGAAAACACACATATGGCATAACCTTATGAAAAGATGCCCCACATATATATCATCAGAAAAAAATGCAAGTTAAAACAATATTCCAATATGTATCTATTGGAGTGGTGCTAATCCAGGGAATAATGACACCACCAAATGCTAGTTAGAATGTGGAACAATGGGAACCCTTATTCATTCATACCTGGTGGGTATTCAAAATGGCACAAGCACTTCAAAAGACAGTATTCATTTCTTATAAAATTAAACATACTCTTACCATATGATCCAGGGATTGCAGAGTTTGGTATTTACCTAAAGGAGCTGAAAACATCTGTCCACCCAAAAACCTACACATGTATATTTATAGCAACATTATTTTATCATTGCCAAAACTTGGAGACAACCAAGATGTTTTCCAGTAGATGAATGGGTAAACAAACTGGTGCAGACTGACAATTTCATATTACGGAGTGCAAAAAGAAATGCATTATCAAAACTGGAACAGACATGGAAGATTTGAACAGACTTCAATCTATATTACTAAGTGAAAAAAGCCAACCTAAAAGTCCACATACCGTATGATTCCAACTATATAATGTTCTAGAAAAGGCAAAACTATGGAGTCAATAAAGAGATAGGTGGTTATCAGGGGTAGAGATGGAGAGAGATGAACAGATGGAGCACAGAACATTTTAGTGCAGTCAAAATACTCTATATGATATTATGTTAGTGGGTATATGCCATTATGCATTTGTCCAAAACCATAGAATAATAAGAGTTAACCCTACAACAAACTATAGACATTGGTTGATTATGATGTGTCAGTGTAGGCTCATCAGTTGTAACAAATGCATCACTCTGGTGGGGGATACTGATAGTGGAGGAAGCTAAGCATGTATAGGTGCAGAAGATACATAGGAAATCATTGTTCATTTCTTTGAATTTTACTAAACCTAAAATGCACTAAAAAAGTACAGCCTTTTAAAAAGTTCTGTTGAAACAGTATCCAAAATGAAATATACCAGAAAATAGTTTTATGACATAGCTCCTGTTAATGCTTACAAACAATTGTATGTGGAAGAGCTCCCAACTCTATTTAATAGGCACTTAGGCCAAGCCATCAGTAGGTGAATGTGCACTTTTCTAAACACAGTTTCCCAGTATAGCTATAAAATCTTAACTAGCGCCCATTCTTTCTACATACCTGTTTATGATTAGGATTAAATTATGTTTTAGTAATGCTCATTGAGGTGTCTCTAAGGCTTCTTTATTACCAACTGTAAAATTTATGATATTACAATTTACTGTACTGTTTTACTTAGTAGATGTGTATTAACTCATTTCCCATATGAAATCTACCAATTAGTAATTAAAAAAAAGAAAGTAAGTACATACCTAAGATGCTACTTTAGTAAAACTTAACATTCCCTTTGGTTTCCTTTGGTAGCGATTGCAAATATACTTTTCATGATACCCTTGAACTCATGTATATTTACAAAGTAGCTTTGTCTTGATGCAAATATTATACGGGTTGAGATGAGATTTAAGTGAATGAAAGTAAAGTTTCTGATCAAAATACCTCTGGAGTTGAATTTGATGTTATAAAATAAGTCCTTACTGTTTCTGACAAGCAAGTATTCTCTCCAGGGATTTTCCCCTCCCATCTTCTACACATGGAGCCTGATTGCAAGAATAACTATACAATACTTTTGGAAACTTTTCAATATCTCCATTGCATATGCTTCAATTTATCAATCCACTTATTCCTTTATTTTAAGACTAATTTTAAATGAGGCTTTATCATATGGCAGTAATTTTATTGTTCCTGGAAAGTAAGCACATGCAATTCTAGAACTATTCTGGCCATTTTGAAAATGAAAATTAACCAGAATGATAACAAATGAATCCGTTCATGTATTATTTATAATACTCATTTAAAACTAATTAGTAAATCCTCATTTTCAAAGAGAAATATTATATTGAAAAATCCTCTACATGGAAAACCCTAAAGACTCCACCAGAAAATTACTAGAGCTAATCAATGAATATAGTAAAGTGGCAGGATATAAAATCAACACACAGAAATCCCTTGCATTCCTATACACCAATAATGAGAAAGTAGAAAAAGAAATTAAGGAAACAATTCCATTCACCATTGCAATGAAAAGAATAAAATACTTAGGAATATATCTACCTAAAGAAACTAAAGACCTATATATAGAAAACTATAAAACACTGATGAAAGAAATCAAAGAGGACACTAATAGATGGAGAAATAAACCATGTTCATGGATCGGAAGAATCAATATAGTGAAAATGAGTATACTACCCAAAGCAATTTACAAATTCAATGCAATCCCTGTCAAGCTACCAACCACATTTTTCACAGAACTAGAACAAATAATTTCAAGATTTGTATGGAAATACAAAAAACCTCGAATAGCCAAAGCAATCTTGAGAAAGAAGAATGGAACTGGAGGAATCAACTTGCCTGACTTCAGGCTCTACTACAAAGCCACAGTCATCAAGACAGTATGGTACTGGCACAAAGACAGACATATAGATCAATGGAACAAAATAGAAAGCCCAGAGATAAATCCACACACATATGGACACCTTATCTTTGACAAAGGAGGCAAGAATATACAATGGAGAAAAGACAATCTCTTTAACAAGTGGTGCTGGGAAAACTGGTCAACCACTTGTAAAAGAATGAAACTAGATCACTTCCTAACACCGCACACAAAAAAAACTCAAAATGGATTAAAGATCTAAATGTAAGATCAGAAACTATAAAACTCCTAGAGGAGAACATAGGCAAAACACTCTCAGACATAAATCACAGCAGGATCCTCTATGATCCACCTCCCAGAATTCTGGAAATAAAAGCAAAAATAAACAAATGGGATCTAATTAAAATTAAAAGCTTCTGCACAACAAAGGAAAATATAAGCAAGGTGAAAAGACAGCCTTCGGAATGGGAGAAAATAATAGCAAATGAAGCAACTGACAAACAACTAATCTCAAAAATATACAAGCAACTCCTGCAGCTCAATTCCAGAAAAATAAACGACCCAATCAAAAAATGAGCCAAAGAACTAAATAGACATTTCTCCAAAGAAGACATACAGATGGCTAACAAACACATGAAAAGATGCTCAACATCACTCATTATTAGAGAAATGCAAATCAAAACCACAATGAGGTACCACTTCACACCAGTCAGAATGGCTGCGATCCAAAAATCTGCAAGCAATAAATGCTGGAGAGGGTGTGGAGAAAAGGAAACCCTCCTACACTGTTGGTGGGAATGCAAACTAGTACAGCCACTATGGAGAACAGTGTGGAGATTCCTTAAAAAATTGCAAATAGAATTACCTTATGACCCAGCAATCCCACTGCTGGGCATACACACCGAGGAAACCAGAATTGAAAGAGACACATGTACCCCAATGTTCATCGCAGCACTGTTTATAATAGCCAGGACATGGAAGCAACCTAGATGTCTATCAGCAGATGAATGGATAAGAAAGCTGTGGTACATATACACAATGGAGTATTACTCAGCCGTTAAAAAGAATTCATTTGAATCAGTTCTGATGAGATGGATGAAACTGGAGCCAATTATACAGCGTAAAGTAAGCCAGGAAGAAAAACACCAATACAGTATACTAACACATATATATGGAATTTAGGAAGATGGCAATGACAACCCTGTATGCAAGACAGGAAAAAAGACACAGATGTGTATAACGGACTTTTGGACTCTGTGGGAGAGGGAGAGGGTGGGATGATTTGGGAGAATGGGAATTCTAACATGTATACTGTCATGTAAGAATTGAATCGCCAGTCCATGTCTGACGTAGGGTGCAGCATGCTTGGGGCTGGTGCATGGGGATGACCCAGAGAGATGTTGTGGGGAGGGGGGTGGGAGGGGGGTTCATGTTTGGGAACGCATGTAAGAATTAAAGATTTTAAAATTTAAAAAAAAAAGGGATCTACCCTGACTTCCTGATGACTAGAAATAGTAGAGTATGAAGATTTAAGTAGATGGACATACAAATAAGATAAAAACATCATTTCAATAAAAACATCATTTCAATGACCTGTAAAAAAAAAAAAAAAGAGAGAAAAAAAGAAAAAATGATCTAAATGGAAACCACTTGAGTTGATTTTTCAGGTGAACACATGAAAAATTCAGATAGAATAGAAAAGGTTGGAGCAGCTTTATTGTTTTGTGATTCAAGACATTATGAAAGTGCATAAACCACAATGAGCTATCACCTCACATCTAATAGAATGATCATGATCAGAAAAGTATGGAACATTAAATATTGGTAACAATATAGAATAACTAGGACACTCATATAGTGCTGCTGGGAATGTAAAATTTAGTCACTTTGGAAAACAGTCTGGCAATTCATCAAAGATTTAAACACAGTTTCTGTATGACTCTGCAATCCCACTCTTAGTGGAATAACTCAAGAGAAATGAAAAGTCATTCACACAAAAACATCCATATCAATGCTTATGACAACATTCTTCAAATTAGGCAAAAAGTAGAAACAACCCAAATGTCTATCAAGTGGTGAATGGATACATAAAATACAGTATATGCAAATAAAGGAAAGCTTTTTAGCAGTAAGGAAGAACGAAACACAGATACATGCTACGATGTAAATGAACTTTGAAAATGATGCACTAAGTGAAGTAAGCCAGGCACAAAGAACTACATGTTATGTGATTGTTTTATATAAGATGCCAATTAAAGGAAAAACTATTGCTGTAGACTGAGTTTTTTTTTCTCCACCAAATTCAGAGTGAAACACTCATGAGGGAGATTAGATCCCTTATAAAAGAGATTGCAGAGAGATCCCTTTTTCTTGCACCGTGTGAGTATACCACTAGGAGACAGAAACTGTGTTCTCACCAGACACCAAATCTGTTGGCCTCTTGATCTTGGACTTCCAGCATCCAGAACTGTGAGAAATAAATGTTTGCTGTTTAAGAACTAGGTTTATGACCTACTGTTACAGCAGCCTATAGAGAAAAGACATCTATAAAAACAGACACTTAGAGTGGTGGCTCCTTGGATTGAGGCATGGGCAAGAGGGATTAGAACATGATGACTAAGGGATGCAGGATTTCTTTCTGAAGTAGTCAATACATTCTAAAATCCATTTTGACAACTGATGGATAACTGAATATACTAATAGTCATTAGACATGGAGATCAGCTCTGGGATTTCTTTGGAAGGAATGATGCTAAAGCTGAAACTCCAGTACTTGGGCCACCTCATGCGAAGAGTTGACTCATTGGAAAAGACTCTGATGCTGGGAGGGATTGGGGGCAGGAGAAGAAAAGGACGACAGAGGATGAGATGGCTGGATGGTATCACAGACTCGATGGACATGAGTCTGAGTGAATTCCGGGAGTTGGTGATGGACAGGGAGGCCTGGCGTGCTGTGATTCATGGGGTCGCAAAGAGTCGGACATGACTGAGCAACTGAACTGAACTGATACACTATAAAAAGGTAAATCATACAGTATGTAAAGTATTTCTAAATGAAGTTTGAATATTTTGTAAAAATTTCTTATATCTTCTGAGGGCAGAAGAAAGAGTATAATTTCATCTTATATAAGAGAGTTCCAGAAAAATATCTACTTCTGCTTTATTGACTATGCCAAAGCCTTTGACTGTGTGGATCACAATACACTGAGGAAAATTCTGAAAGAGATGGGAATACCAGACCACCTGACCTGCCTCTTGAGAAATCTGTATGCAGATCAGGAAGCAACAGTTAGAACTGGACATGAAAAAACAAACTGGTTCCAAATAAGAAAATCAGTATGTCAAGTCTGTATATTGTCACTGTGCTTATTTAACTTATATAAAGAGTACATCATAAGAAACACTGTGCTGTATGAAGCACAAGCTGGAATCAAGATTGCCAGGAGAAATATCAATAACCTCAGATATGCAGATGACACCACCCTTATGGCAGAAAACAAGGAACTAAAGAGCCTCTTGAAAGTGAAAGAGGAGAGTGCAAAATTGGCTTAAAACTCAAAATTCAGAAAACTAAGATCATGGCACCTGGTCCCATCACTTCATGGCAAATAGATGGGGAAACAGTGGCAGACTTTATTTTTTGGGGCTCCAAAATCACTGCAGATGGGTACTGAAGCCATGAAATTTCAAGATGCTTACTCCTTGGAAGGAAAGTTATGACTAACCTAGACAGCATATTAAAAAGCAGAGATGTTACTTTGCCAACAAAGGTCCATCTAGTCAAGGCTATGCAGTAGTCATGTATAGATGTGAGAGTTGAACTACAAAGAAAGCTGACCACCAAAGAATTGATGCTTTTGTTTTGTTTTTTTTTTCTCTCTTTTTTTTTTATTTTTAAAATTTTAAAATCTTTAATTCTTATATGCATTCCCAAACATGAACCCCCCTCCCACCTCCCTCCCCGTAACATCTCTCTGGGTCATCCCCATGCACCAGCTCCAAGCATGCTGTATCCTGCATCAGACATAGACTGGCGATTCAATTCTTACATGATAGTATACATGTTAGAATGTCATTCTCCCAAATCATCCCACTCTCTCCCTCTCCCTCTGAGTCCAAAAGTCCATTATACACATCTGTGTCTCTTTCCCTGTCTTGCATACAGGGTCGTCATTGCCATCTTCCTAAATTCCATATATATGTGTTAGTATACTGTATTGGTGTTTGGAAATGATAACCTTCTCCAAACAAATACTGGAATCCCCTTCTCCAGTATTCTTGCTTGGAAAATTCCTTGGACCAAAGAGTCGGGGGAGCTATAGTCCACGGGGTCACAAAAAGTCAGACATGATGGATCAATTAATGCTTTCACTTTCATTTTTCATGTATAATAGTAAACTTGGGGCAGTTTATACCTTTGAATTCTTTCTCAACATGTAAATACATACTTCAATTTCTTGATAGCAGATCCATTTTCCTAGAGCTTTATTCTAATTTCATTTGAAAACATTTATGCATATCTTTGAACTTTGAGATCATTGTTGATATTTATACTTTTTTAATAATGTGGTTATTTAGCACAATGCAGTGTTCTGGATGAGGATCAAACAACGGCCTTCCTCAGTTGTATGGTGGTGTACATTTGTTAAAAATGACTTAGACCTGCCTGTTGAAATATCAAGAGCTATTCCTTTACTGTAAAATTTCTAAGAGTCAATTGAAGCTTGAAGAAAGGTGTTGTATTGACAAAATCATTCAAGTAAAATGTTAAATTTTCTTTTCTTCTCTTTATTTTCCTAACTGCTTCACTGTATATGAAGCATTCTTCTTCTACTTAAGTAAGGCATAAGCACAAGCACATGACAAAGCAAGTCTCACAATTAAGAGAATTAGATATTTTGATTAAGTGATGCAGACTAAGTACTCTGTGATATCAACTTTCTACCATTATGCAGAGATTATAGTAAAGGAAAAGATATAAGATTTACTAATCGCATCTGACAATGAGTAACTGTGTCTAATACATTCTGTGCACTCTGTTAGGTGCATTAAAAGAATAAAAATCATGAAAGCTCTGCTCTGGAGAAAATCTCAGCATAAATCTTCATGTTTAAGTGACATCTTTTCTATGGTACATAAAATAAAGAAGTTTACCATTTTCTGAAGCAGCAACTGTGATGTTGTACCATGGAGTTTCTTCTCTATCAAGAACCTTGGTAGTCTTAATGGTTCCAGTGTTGGCATCAATGTTAAAAAATCTATCATCTTCAGCATTGTAGTCAATGAAGTATCTAAAGGAAAAACAAAAAAACAAAACAAGGATAAATCTTTTACCTGGTGCTATGATAAAGAAAACTGAACCAAGGAAGGTATTAAATCTATTATACTCAAATATTGAAATGTGCACTTTTACTTTCTGTATTTGGCCCTCCATTTTGCCCATCCATTTTATATTTGCATAGACTGATATTAATTATTTTCCTGTCTGTCCTTACTTAATATTCAATTTAATTACTAATTCAAAAAGTTAAAAAGCAAAACTTTAAACTCCATGAGTAGAGTAGGAGGTAGTAGATGGCAAAACTGCAGTAATTAATAAAGGAAAGATTAGAAAAAAAAAAAAACCTGTCTCTGTGAAGTTCATAGTACATTGGAAAAAAAATGAACCTTTAATAAAACTTCTAATTGCTGTATGTACAATTTTTTTTTTTTAGGATAACAGGTCAGGGATTAATTTATCTTATAATTTCATCATAGCTGAAGTTTGAAGATATATACAAAATAAAACCAAAACATTTTGATTAATAACCATCATGTCCACATCACCTAGCACCTTGTTTAGTTAAATAATGATAAAAAAATAAACAGGAAGTAGATTGCATTATCAGCCACAAATCTTCTTCCCTCACTAATTCATGTAATTTTTCAGGGTTCTCTTCCCTTAGGTTTGGCCTCCAGCTAACTTGGGCAATTGAATGAGCTGAAAGCGATGATGTCCTATCCCACATCTGGGTCTAGGTTTCCTCTTATGCTCTGCCACTGCCATAAGAAGAACATGCCAGGACTAGTCTACTGGTCCCCAGAAGAAAGATGAACCTCACAGGCAGAGTTGTCAGGGTCCCTCTTAGAGCAGAGCTACCTGATAAATGAGCAGATGCAGGACTGAATGTCCTGGAGGTAGCACAGTTGGCAAACAGAAGCCAGCCAAGTTCAGCCAATCCTCAGTTAATACAGACACATACAATGTGGTTATACATGACATTTCTCTATAGCCTTGGGGGTTTTACATTATTCAGCAATATTTAATTAACATAAATGTGAATACAAAATACAGTCAACAATCATCATATATTCTCGAAATGTTCCAAACTATTCCTAAATAGATTTAAGGAGAGAATGTTTTCTTTTCTCCTTAAACCTCTAATACATCTTCCCTCTCATATCCATGTTAGCTTAAGTGACAGTTCATCAACACCTGAAGAGAAAAAAAATGAACTACTATGTGAAAAGTACAAGGGGAAAAATACTTGGATATAACAGACTAAAGTCAAAGATCGAAATGAAGTAAAAGCTTGACTTGGTTGAAAAACAAATAGATGCTTTAATGTAGCTGGCAGAATGAATGAAGTGGATGGCTAGGGCATAGGACAAGCAAGCCCTGTAGCACATGATTAACATTGTCTTTAAATTTTTTTTTTTTTTTAATGAAAGAAATGGGAAAATATTCTAAACAAAGGACATAGATTTACTTAGATTCTGGAAAAATTATAGTGGTTACTTTGAATCGGACTGTAGAATATTTTAACAAAATTCAGAAAAGAAATGATGTCATCATGGACAAATGTGAAACAATTGAAGGAAATGGAACAATACATGAAATAGTGCTATAAGCTGGCTACAAACTATACAGCTTTCTGTTGGAGTGGTATCAGTATAAAGAAGAAATTACAAATGACTCAATTTTTGTGTTGTTTCTTTGTATTTGACCCAGCATGTATTTGATGAGCCTGTTCATGGTGCTGGATAAAGAGTTAGGGGAAAAAATTCCCTTTGAGAAAAAAAAGAGTGGGAGCAATCAATGATTTTGCAATGTTATGTCTGAGATGCCAAAAAAATAAATGTGGAATAAAAACTAGAAAATTAGAAATGGTTGTAGAGTTCAAATATGCTTTCTGAATAAACAGAAAATATAAACGATCAGTTAGATCAGTCTAAATGTAAGATAATAGGAATAGTCTCATCTGGGAGAGACCTGTAAGGAAAACAGGAAGTGAAAGACTGAGCAGTAAAATCCCCAGTCTTTTGAGTCCAAAGGAGTCCAGTCTTTGAATAGGAGAAGGTGTAAGAGAAAGAACAGCCCTGGAGAGAAGGAAAACTGGGAGAGTAAGGATGCACTCTTAGAAAGGAGGGTTCTAAGTGGACAGATGACCTGTCCACTTCTACAAGAAGTTAAATTGGAATATAAAGGCTGAACTGGATTTGGCAGGATGGACATCCCTGATTAACTTGAAATGAGTAATTTCAATAAAATTTGAAAGCATGGAAGTTTTACTGTGGTGGATTCAAAAGTCTATTGAACGTCTGAAGCCCATGAGTCTTGACAGTTTATTGGATACCATTACCTGAAATGAAGATATAAAAAATGATGTCTTATGTCATCCGAGAAGAGGGTTCAAAAATTAATCTTTTCTGATACAGGAAATATTAAGTACCATCTTTGCTGAAAAGAATGACAAATTGTAATGAGGGTAATATCTAAAAAGATGAAATTCATGAGAAGGTGAACAGACTAGGTTCCAGGCCACAAAAATAGGGATTTTTATTGAAAGTAACAGAGAAACTCTTTCGATTTTAACATTAAGAAAATCTCAAAAGATAGGTGATTGTGGTAATGGAAATATTACAAACTCTGTCATACTTTCTAGAACAGAGTATAATTGAAATACATCCCATGCCTAGCATGCTGCTAAGTTGCTTCAGTCGTGTCCGACTCTATGTGACCCCATAGATGGCAGCCCACCAGGCTTCCCCATCCCTGGGATTCTCTAGGCAAGAACATTGGAGTGGGTTGCCATTTCCTTCTCCAATGCATGAAAGTGAAAAGTGAAAGTGAAATTGTTCAGTCGTGTCTGACTCTTAGCAACCCCATGAACTGCAGCTCACCAGGCTCCTCCATCCATGGGATTTTCCAGGCAAGAGTACTGGAGTGGGGTGCCATTGCCTTATCCGGTCATCTACCTACTATCTTGCAAAACTCAAAGTCTTGCCCAGAGAAATCTAATGTATCTTGAAGAGTTTGCAACGTGATTTCAGCTGGACTCCTGTACCATTATCTACTGTTCTAAGTAAATCCAGTCTAGACTGATGAGGCTTAATGCATCACAGATGCCAGTTGCTGAGGGGTCTGTGGCAACTCCATGCTGACTTCCATCCTCTCTGCGTCCCCAGCCTCCTCGTCCACCATCTTGAGGGAAACATAGCATAGGCATACTCTTTTAACAGGGTACCTAAAGCATATTGCTAAGGTATAAACATCATAAAAACCTATGGACAAACATGGTAGAAGACAGTACCACAGAGATCCAGGCTATAGAACGTCCCAAGAAATCTAGGAGCTCACTAAGTGAAAATAACATCAGAAAATAAGAGAATAAATCACTTGAAACTGTATGATCAAGACAAGGAATTGACCATTTGGGGCACTGATGGTTCTTATAGCAATTCTGTTACTTAAAGGAAATTCAACATGCAAAATCAATTTAAGCACAAAAAGATAAAGGTATAAAAGAAATCTGATTGTAAGAAACATTAGATCCAGACTCCATAGAAAAGTGCTTAAGAGAGATATCACTGGGTTTTCCCAAAGCATTAGGCCATGGCATGTTGACACTGATTTACCCTCTTTGACTTAAGTTCATATCACAAAAATATCTTCTCATAATATCCTTCCCCAGAGGCCTGATGTCAAGGATGAGTGAGGATGAAGGCTGAATTGCTAAGGAGATGTGAGCAATCTTGTCACATGAAAAGAATAACATCCTTAAAATGTAATCAGTTGGCAATCTGGTTATTACATCATCTAAAGTAACCTGTCTTTAAGAAATTTTCCATTTTGGGTTACTTTAAGAACAACAGCTACTGGATTTGAAAGTTGGACCTGAAATTGAAAATATTATTCAACCTCAACGTTTCCTGCAGCAACTATCAGCAAAGTTCAGATTGCATTGTTATCAATACGCCTCTATGAAATATAGCAGGACAAGCCCCATTTTAGAAATCTGATCATTTTATAACTGTCAGTCTGGAAGAAAATGGGTTTTCTTCTGCTCATAAGCTGAACCAAGACTCTGAAAATATGTAGTCCCTTTATCAGAACAATCTCCTCTCTTTTAGGCTCTTCACACAGAGCTTACTAACAATACGTGCTAGAAATAGTGGTTAAACACTTAGAATAAATAAATTTTTATCTGAAATTAAAAAAAAATAGCTAACCTATGTTTAAACAGTAGGTTTAATACAAGGCATGAGTCCCAGACTTATGGTATTTACCTCTTGGTTTTCTATGTGACCTAATTCTCTTGGAAATCTACAACATACAGACTAGAAGAGCTTGGAGCCAAAGAATCTTATTCATGGGGTTGCAGTTGAATTTTGACTCAAGTAGAACTGAATAGTTCCGCTTAACTACCCTTGTATTTCTACCCAGCCATAGTGATAAAAAGTCAGAAAAGGGAAAACAGAAATGTGACAGAAAAGAACTATGCAAAATTATTTTGGAGTGTTATAAGTGAAATCATTCAATGTTAGTCATTTAAAATTAAGAAGTGACTCGGGTCCCTAAAACAGTCGGATGTGACTGAGTAACGAACACTTTCACTTTCATAAAACCTGAGGGATTAGAATTTTCAGATTTTTTTGCTTCCCTGATAGCTCAGAAAACTCTACACATGGACATCACCAGATGGTCAACACAGAAATCAGACTGATTATATTCTCTGCAGCAAAAGATGGAGAAGCTCTATACAGTCAACAAAAACAAAACCAGGAGCTGACTGTGGCTCAGATCATGAACTACTTATTACCAAATTCAGACTCAAATTGAAGAAAACAGGGAAAACTGCTAGACCATTCAGGTATGACCTCAATCAAATCCCTTATGTTATACAGCGGAGGTGAGAAAGAGATTTAAGGGCCTAGATCTGATAGATAGAGTGCCTGATGAACTATGGAATGAGGTTCATGACATTGTACAGGAGGCAGGGATCAAGACCATCCCCATGGAAAAGAAATGCAAAAAAGCAAAATGGCTGTCTGGGGAGGCCTTACAAATAGCTGTGAAAAGAAGAGAAGCGAAAAGCCATGGAGAAAAGGAAAGATATAAGATTATGAATGCAGAGTTCCAAAGAAAAGCAAGAAGAGATAAGAAAGCCTTCTTCAGCAATCAATGCAAAGAAATAGAGGAAAACAACAGAATGGGACAGACTAGAGATCTCTTCAAGAAAATTAGAGATACCAAGGGAAAATTTCATGCAAAGATGGGCTCAATAAAGGACAGAAATTGTATGGACCTAACAGAAGCAGAAGATATTAAGAAGAGATGGCAGGAATACACAGAACTGTACGAAAAGGATCTTCACAGCATGGATAATCACGATGGTGTGATCACTCACCTAGAGCCAGACATCCTGGAATGTAAAGTCAAGTGGGCCTTGAAAGCATCACTACGAGCAAAGCTAGTGGAGGTGATGGAATTCCAGTGGAGCTATTTCAAATCCTGAAAGATGATGCTGTGAAAGTGCTGCACTCAATATGCCAGCAAATTTGGAAAACTCAGCAGTGGCCATAGGACTGGAAAAGGTCAGTTTTCATTCCAATCCCAAAGAAAGGCAATGCCAAAGAATGCTCAAACTACCACACAATTGCACTCATCTCACACACTAGTAAAGTAATGCTCAAAATTTTCCAAGCCAGGCTTTAGCAACATGTGAACCATGAAATTCCTGATGTTCAAGCTGGTTTTAGAAAAGGCAGAGGAACCAGAAATCAAGTTGCCAACAACCACTGGATCATGGAAAGAGCAAGAGAGTTCCAGAAAAACATCTATTTCTGCTTTATTGACTATGCCAAAGCCATTGACTGTGTGGATCACAATGAACTATGGAAAATTCTGAAAGAGATGGGAATACCAGACCACCTGACCTGCCTCTTGAGAAATCTGTATGCAGGTCAGGAAGCAACAGTTAGAACTGGACATGGAACAACAGACTGGTTCCAAATAGGAAAAGGAGTACGTCAAGGCTGTATATTGTCACCCTGCTTATTTAACTTCTATGCAGAGTACATCATGAGAAACGCTGGACTGGAAGAAACACAAGCTGGAATCAAGATTGCCAGGAGAAATATCAATAACCTCAGATATGCAGATGACACCACCCTTATGGCAGAAAGTGAAGAGGAACTCAAAAGCCTCTTGATGAAAGTGAAAGTGGAGAGTGAAAAAGTTGGCTTAAAGCTCAACATTCAGAAAACGAAGATCATGGCATCCGGTCCCATCACTGCATGGCAAATAGATGGGAAAATAGTGGAAACAGTGTCAGACTTCATTTTTTTGGGCTCCAAAATCACTGCAGATGGTGACTGCAGCCATGAAATTAAAAGATGCTTACTCCTTGGAAGAAATGTTATGACCAACCTAGATAGCATATTCAAAAGCAGAGACATTACTTTGCCAACTAAGGTCTGTCTAGTCAAGGCTATGGTTTTTCCAGTAGTCATGTATGGATGTGAGAGTTGGATTGTGAAGAAGGCACAGCGCTGAAGAATTGATGCTTTTGAACTGTGGTGTTGGAGAAGGCTCTTGAGAGTCGCTTGGACTGCAAGGAGATCCAACCAGTCCATTCTGAAGGAGATCAGCCCTGGGATTTCTTTGGTGGGAATGATGCTAAAGCTGAAACTCCAGTACTTGGGCCACCTCATGCAAAGAGTTGACTCATTGGAAAAGACTCTGATGCTGGGAGGGATTGGGGGCAGGAGGAGAAGGGGACGACAGAGGATGAGATGGCTGGATGGCATCACCGACTCGATGGACGTGAATCTGAGTGAACTGCGGGAGTTGGTGATGGACAGGGAGGCCTGGCATGCTGCAATTCATGGGGTTGCAAAGAGTTGGACACGACTCAGCAACTGAACTGAACTGATAGCTCAGGTGGTAAAGAATCTGCCTGCAGTGCAGGAGACCCCAGTTTGATTCCTCGGAAAGGAAGATATCTGGAGAAGGGATAGGTACCCACTCCAGTATTCTTGGGGTTTCCTTGTATCTCAGCTGATAAAGAATCCACCTGCTATGTGGGAGACCTAGGTTTGATCCCTCGGTTGAGAAGATAGGGAAAGGTTACCCACTGCAGTATTCTGGCCTGGAGAATTCCAAGGTCCATGGAGCTGCAAAGAGTCAGACACAACTGAGTAACTTTCACTTTTACTTTACACAGTGTTACACTAGAAGTAAGTAGTTACTTTAAAAACAAAAATGTTCTTTGGTAAGGAATGAATATTGATTCAATAGTATCAAATAAACTGATTAGAGAATGCTTAAGAGAGAGATTAGAGGTGGTTGGTGGGGAAAATTCAACTCACAGTACATTTCTGCATAAGTTGGTTCTTGAAGATAAATAGAGTTGAGAAAAATGACAAGGGGATTTACCCAGAACAAATTTCCCAATTTTCAGATATAGTGGTGATTTAGTCATTCAGTCATGTCCCAGTCTTGCAACCCCATGTACTGTAGCCTCCAGGCTCTTTTGTCCCATAGTATTTTCCAGGCAAGAATACTGGAGTAGTTGCCATTTCCTTATCCAGGGGAAGGCAATGGCACCCCACTCCAGTACTCTTGCCTGAAGAATCCCACGGGGAGAGGAGCCTGGTACGCTGCAGTCCATAGGGTCGCTAAGAGTCGGACACGACTGAGCGATTTCACTTTCACTTTTCCCTTTCATGCATTGGAGAAGGAAATGGCAACCCACTCCAGTGTTCTTGCCTGGAGAATCCCAGGGACGGGGGAGCCTGGTGTGCTGCCATCTATGCGGTTGCACAGAGTCGGACATGACTGACGTGACTTAGCAGTAGCAGCAGCAGTATCCAGGGGATCTTCCTGACCCATGGATCAAATCCACATCTTCCGTGTGTCCCACACTGGCAGGCAGGTTCTTGACAACTAGGGCCACCTGGGAGGCCCATTTTCAGATATCATAGAGGTACATCTTCTACATCCTTTTCCTCAGTGCTTAACAAGCTGCAGATTCTGGCCTCAATTCATGCACAATGTAAATGTGAATTTTATGGAAATTTGTTCCTAAAATAGATCTAGCATATGTGTTAAAATGGCACTGAGCAGTGCTCAGAGAATGAACAAGCTTCCCAGGTGGCTCAGTGGTCAAGAATTTGCTTGCCAGTACCTGTCAATGTCAGAGACACAGATTCCTAATATTACCCTTTATACATATTCCCAATATTATGTTTGAAATTTGTCAGAATAATTCCAGAATAGACTTTATTTTTCACAGCTTGTGCTTAGTTTATACCTCTCTTTCATTGAGGGATATCTAAACACTGTTGAAAAGGACAAATGTACACTTTTTACAGTATTTTATTTAGCTTATAGTTCTGGAACTAATTATAAGGTGTAATACAGTTATGATTGTTTTTATCACTCACTTTTTTTAGACTTCAGTTTGAATCTAAGAAAAATGCAGTTTGAGGTACATCCAGCTGACACTTTGGGCAAATCCACAGGTATATGTAGCAAAAACAGTTAGCTTGGCTGTTCATTTGGAAGTTAGTTATGGAGGAAATGTTTAGGCAGTTTCAAGGGCTACTCTGATATGATTGCATGTGTGCATGCTAAGTCACTTCAGTCCTGTCGACTTTTTGCAACCCTATGGACTGTAGCCCTCCAGGCTTCTCTGTCGAGGGGATTCTCCAGGCAAGAATAATTGAGTGGGTTGCAGTTCCCTCCTTCAGAGGATCTTCCCGACCCAGGGATTGAACCTGTGTTTCTTATGTCTCCTTTGTTGGCAGGAGAGTTCTTTACCATTAGCGCCATCTGGGAAGCTTGATATGATGACTGTATGTGTGTGCTTACTCACTCAGTCATGTCCAACTCTTGCGATGCCATAGACTGTAGTCTCCCAGGCTCCTCTGTCCATGGGATTCTCCAGGCAAGCATACTGGAGTGCCATTTCCTTCTCCAAATCACATTATAACTCAACTCAACCATCACTATAAGTTCACTGTATCCTTCATGAACTAGGTATCAGAATGATCTTTATGCTAAGTGCTACTTAGGAAGTTATATGATCAATGATCAACTAGATGTTGCCTCTGAGGGATTGGTGATCCCCTGGCTATAGATCAGAGGAAGTGCAATTAAGTTTGTGCTATCTCAGATTTGTCCAGTAGTTCCTTATAGTACTTTAACTATTCAATTCCATATTCAATCCATGTCTAATTTCATGTTGGCTGAGAAATGGGTTCATTTAACACTTGCAAACTTCTATGTGTTTATAAGCCTAGATTATCATTTTTATTCCTACAGCTACTGTTTCTGCCATTCAATATATGCACCTTCATATTTCTAGTAAATACATTTTAATGTGATGAGCAAAGTGGAAAGAAAGTACATTGCATTGAAATAGGATAAAATTTTATTGTTAGAATTTCTGGGCAAACAAATCACAAACAAGTTTTGGCCATAGGACGCAGTCAATCTCAAAGAATTTTCTTCAACAGAAGCTACCTATAGGCATGAAAGTGAAGTGAAGTGAAGACACTCAGTCATGTCCGACTCTGTGCAACCCCATAGACGGCAGCCCACCAGGCTCCCCCATCCCTGGGATTTTCCAGGCAAGAACACTGGAGTGGGTTGCCATTGCCTTCTCCAACCATTCAAAATAATTATTAATCATGTTAAAGTACATTAGAAAAGTTATTTTTTACTTCAGTAACAAAATTTCAGTCCTCAGAGGCACTTATTATTTTTATTACAGTCTATCTATTTCACCATAAAAATTAATTTAAAACTTGTATAATGGAAATCTATTTTTACAGTGATATATTTGAAGAAACATTAGTTGGATAAAATAATAGAAGATGCCTTTCCACTGTCATACTTCTGATACCTGTACATATAGAATGTGAGTGGTGAAGTTAATATACTTGAGATCTTGCCTCCCAAACAGCTGTTTTCATAAGTTTTACTGACCATGATCAATAGGCGGGATAAAGTATAATCAATATACACCCTGTAGGATATTACAGCAGCTTGGCCTCATCTTTAATTTAACAAAAAGTCACACATCTGCAGTATAGCTCAGATTCATTAAAAAAAAGTTAAGATTCCCTTGGCTCACTTTGGGGATGCAATTTATTCCACAAGTCATGCATCCAGAAAATAATCTTTCCCAAAGAAAAAAATAGAACATAGGGATCATTTGTCACTTGATAATGTACTGTGCTTAATAAAATGGGCAGCACATATAGCACATAGATATTTTAGAAAGCTTTTTAACTTCCTGTACTGAAACCTTGATCCAACACAACAACAGCACCTAAAGAAGTGAAATCTCTGCACAAAAACTAAGTTTCCATCTGTTATTTATGCCTTTAAGTAACTAAGATTTTAAAAATTCCAGTAATCTTGAGTTCTGGAAATGCTCTGGCACCATTTTAAGCATTGTCTTCTTTCTTTGTAAAATTCACATGAAAGCTATTTCAGTGTTTTAGTCTCCAGTCAGTAGACTAATAGACATCACTAAGCAAGGATTTAGATATTCATTCCAGAACTAAATTAATTGTACATGCCCAACCAGAACTCAGATTCTCCTTTTGGTGTCAGGACCCTGATCAAGAGTGGTTAACACCACATGCTAAGTTCAGTTAAGTTCAGTTCAGTTCAGTCGCTCAGTCGTGTCTGACTCTTTGTGACCCCATGAATCGCAGCACACCAGGCCTCCCTGTCCATCACCAACTCCCGCAGTTCACTCAGATTCACGTCCATCGAGTCAGTGATGCCATCCAGCCATCTCATCCTCTGTCGTTCCCTTCTCCTCCTGCTCCCAGTCCCTCCCAGCATCAGAGTCTTTTCCAATGAGTCAACTCTTTGCATGAGGTGGCCCAAGTACTGGAGTTTCAGCTTTAGCATCATTCCTTCCAAAGAAATCCCAGGGCTGAACTCCTTCAGAATGGACTGGTTGGATCTCCTTGCAGTCCAAGGACCTCTCAAGAGTCTTCTCCAACACCACAGTTCAAAAGCATCAATTCTTTGGTGCTCAGCCTTCTTCACAGTCCAACTCTCACATCCATACATGACTACTGGAAAAACCATAGCCTTGACTAGACGGACATTAGTCAGCAAAGTAATGCTCTGCTTTTGAATATGCTATCTAGGTTGGTCATAACTTTCCTTCCAAGGAGTAAGTGTCTTTTAATTTCATGGCTGCAGTCACCATTTGCAGTGATTTTGGAGCCCCCCAAAATTAAGTCTGACACTGTTTCCACTGTTTACCCATCTATTTACCATGAAGTGATGAGACCAGATGCCATGATGTTCATTTTCTGAATGTTGAGCTTTAAGCCAACTTTTTCACTCTCCTCTTTCACTTTCAAGAGGCTTTTGAGTTCCTCTTCACTTTCTGCCATAAGGGTGGTGTCATCTGCATATCTGAGGTTATTGATATTTCTCCCGGCAATCTTGATTCCAGCTTGTGCTTCTTCCAGTCCAGCATTTCTCATAATGTCCTCTGCATATAAGTTAAATAAGCAAGGTGACAATATACAGCCTTGACGTACTCCTTTTCCTATTTGGAACCAGTCTGTTGTTCCATGTCCAGTTCTAACTGTTGCTTCCTGACCTGCATACAGATTTCTCAAGAAGCAGGTCAGGTGGTCTGGTATTCCCATCTCTTTCAGAATTTTCCAGTTTATTGTGACCCACACAGTCAAAGGCTTTGGCATAGTCAATAAAGAAGAAATAAATGTTTTCCTGGAACTCTCTTGCTTTTTTCATGATCCAGCGGTTGTTGGTAATTTGATCTCTGGTTCCTCTGCCTTTTCTAAAACCAGCTTGAACATCAGGAAGTTCAACCCTCTGGTAAATCTGAGCCCCACATTTAAAAGTGTTCAGAGACCTTCTGTGTCTTTATTGAAGCATGGTAGAAGAGATCACATTTTATCCACTCTCTATGAGTTGTCAGTTATGTGACTGGGCGCTGAATTTTCAGCCATATTAGTCTACGATCTTTCATCTCTATAAGAACAGATTTGTCTTGGACATCTTTAGGTCCCTTTACATTTGTAAATGCCATAGTCACATGTCACTTAATAGTAAAGTTATTGGTCTCTCTAAATGTACCAACTTGGCTGTACATAATTTGTTGAATCACAAAACAGGAGTCTAAGACAAACACCTGCAGTCTTAATGGAAGCATGCTTTCTATCCACACTCAGTTTGCATGAAATATCCTTAATGAGTTATCTCCTTTGTATCAGAAAACTATGACAACTTTCATGAGGGTATATTAAGGCTTTCTATTAAAGGCTTAATTACAATATTGACTGATTTGATCCATAGAATATAAACTCACTTTAATATGAGTACATTTTGGAACATATTTTCTGAGTATTCTTGCCTTCTTTTCAGAAGTTTGAGTCCTATATTCAAATTCTTTAATCAAATGTTTACTTTCTTTTTCAAGTTTGCTATATGACCTTGTCATCATTTTGAAATCTCTCTCTCTCTCTCTTTTTTTTTTTTTTTTTTTGTTAATTTTAAGAGGTATTTCTAACTGCCGTCTCATCATAAGCTATATGAAAATCTCAGGAAAGTGTAAGAAATTAAGCACCATAATAAGGATGCAGTGAACATACTTGAAGCATTTGTTCTCTGAGGCTACAATTAAACTCAAAATCAACTAAGTAAACACTCCCAATGCTCTTCAACTATTCTTTTCCTACGGATATTTTAGAAAAGTTTTTTAAATTTGGCAGCTATTTCCAAACCTGATCACAATTTTATTTCTTATTTTAGCATATAAATTGGCTATTGTTTCCTAAATAATGTTATGCTAAGCATTTAAAAAAATTACACAAGATATTTAATATTTCCTTCTGATGGCTTAAAGTTATTATGCAAGGAAAATATTAAAATATTACCAATAAGTAAATATATAGATAAATTCAGATTATAAATCAGAGTAGAAAAGGGCAGATTCACTCATATAAATTCACACTAAAGCTCTTCACTGGATAAGAATCATTGATTGAGGACTTTAGTAATTTTCTTTACATTGCAGTAAATAAAATTATATGTCTTTGATTTTACAATATGGAGAAACTCTAAAATTAAAAAGGTTTTTTCATGAGATGCTAGAGTTAGAAATGGAACTCTTTTCAGCATCTCTTTTCTCCAGAGTATGTAACACATCTGAACATAAAACATTCATTTCCAACTACATGACATTTGACTTCTTTAATGCAGTTTACACTGTTATTATTTGAAACACATGAGAAGCAGTTTGGGGCTTTAAGAAAAACAGGGGTTTTATTAGTGAAGCAAAACTGAATTTAAATTCTGGATCTGCCACTGTATCACTGTGTAAAATTGGCCAAAATTCCCATCTGCACCTTGACTATAGAATGGGACTAATACTGCAGCCTCATTAGGTTTGTTACAAAAATTTGGGGCATGTTATTACAACCCCCTGGCCCACAGATCAGTTCAGTTCGGTTCAGTTCAGTTCAGTCACTCAGTCATGTCAGACTCTTTGAACCCCATGAATCGCAGCATGCCAGGCCTCCCTGTCCATCACCAACACCCGGAATTCACTCAGACTCACGTCCATCGAGTCAGTGATGCCATCCAGCCATCTCATCCTCTGTCATCCTCTTCTCCTCCTGCCCCCAATCCCTCCCAGCATCAGAGTCTTTTCTAATGAGTCAGTTCTTCACATGAGGTGGCCAAAGTACTGGAGTTTCAGCTTTAGCATCATTCCTTCCAAAGAACACCCAGGGCTGATCTCCTTTAGAATAGACTGGTTGGATCTCCTTGCAGTCCAAGGGACTCTTTCAGATGCATCAATTCTTTGGTGCTCAGCCTTCTTCACAGTCCAACTCTCACATCCATACATGACTACTGGAAAAACCATAGCCTTGACTAGACAGATCTTTATTGGCAAATTAATGTCTGTGCTTTTAAATATGCTGTCTAGGTTGGTCATAACTTTCCTTCCAAGGAGTAAGCATCTTTTAATTTCAGGGATGCAATCACCATCTGCAGTGATTTTGGAGCCCAAAAAAATAAAGTCTGACACTGTTTCCACTGTTTCCCCATCTATTTCCCATGAAGTGATGGGAGCAGATGCCATGATCTTCGTTTTCTGAATGTTGAACTTTAAGCCAACTTTTTCACTCTCCTCTTTTACTTTCATCAAGAGCTTTTTAGTTCCTCTTCACTTTCTGCCATAAGGGTGGTGTCATCCTCATATCGGAGGTTACTGATATTTCTCCCGGCAATCTTGATTCCAGCTTGTGTTTCTTCCAGCCCAGCGTTTTTCATGATGTACTCTGCACAGAAGTTAAATAAGCAGGCTGACAATATACAGCCTTGACCTACTCCTTTTCCTATTTAGAACCAGTCTGTTCCTTGTCCAGTTCTAACTGTTGCTTCCTGACCTGCATATAGGTTTCTCAAGAGGCAGGTCAGGTGATCTGGTATTCCCATCTCTTTCAGAATTTTCCACAGTTTATTGTGATCCACATAGTCAAAGGCTTTGGCATAGTCAATAAAGCAGAAATAGATGTTTTTCTGGAACTCTCTTGCTTTTTCCATGATCCAGCGGATGTTGGCAATTTGATCTCTGGTTCCTCTGGCCCACAGATAGCAAGCAATAAATAGTGACACGATGCAGGATCACATTTACAGAAAGCTCTCTAGCTTCTCTTGTGCATCATAGGAGTGCTCATATGTCAGCAGCTGCTGAGGAAATTCCTGAATTACTTTTGCAAAATTCCAGCAAGTGAGCACAGCCTTTTTAAACAAAGGTTTCTTCACTTTTGGTAAATAGCCCAGTTCTGATTTTTATTTTTAAGAGAGTTGATGGTGATATTGCTGCAAATTGCACATCCTTGTTTTGAGTTAAAAGAGACAAAAGCAGGACACGGTCTGCTCTTAAAAATCTGAAGGATCTTACTAATAGTTTAGAAAATTGAAAATACAAAAGACAAGTAAGGAAGCTTTTCACAAATGCCTGTAAGGCTAAAACTCCCTTTCATTATCAATGCTACAGAGTTGGAGTTAATTGCATTTCAGGGCACAAGGCAAGGTACATCTTTTCAGTGTGCACTTCCTTAATTAGTACAAACATTTGGTCCCTGGAAAAGGTAGAAGAATAAGGATTGCTTTTGTATTTGTTAATGTTTTCTGTTTTTCATTCCCTGTTAGCACCTAGAGGCCCATGTGAATGACACATTTTTATTAAAATCAAGAACAAATATTATGTAAATTATGCCCCCAAACACCAGCTATGCAGTCTGATTATTTTAAGACAGCTTCGGAAGGATTCATTTTAGTTGTCTAACCAAAACAAAGCTGAAAGAAAAATGTACATTCTAATGGGTCTGTGCTTCTCAATATCTGCATTTAGAGACATATACCCATCAGTTTTGCATAGCAACAACTGGGCATATGTGTGTAACATACCTGGTGTTTAATTAAATGCCCTCAATAATATAGAGCAACTACAGAGGCAAACAGCACTATAAATGGAACAATTATATATAAATAATTTTTGCTAAATAAAATGCATATGTTGAATCATTCATAACATATGCATATGGGGTATGCATTGCCCCAAAATATTTTTCAACATTTGCCATGAGCATAATTAGCACCCCAATTTTACCAGCATACTACCCAGTTTGGTTTATTCTGTGTGAGGGTTTTTCGACCTCAGCACTATTGATATTCTGGACCAGAAAATTCTTTGTTGTGGGGACTCACTTGTGAGTGGTAAGATGTTCAGGACCACCCCTGACCTCTGCCTGAAAATGAGAATACTATTCCTCTCTCAGTTGTGACAACCAAGCACTTCTTCAGACATTGTCAAATGTCCCCAGGTAGGGGGTACTTTGGGGCTTCCCAGGTGGCTCAGTGGTAAAGAATCCGCCTGCCAATGCAGGAGACACAGATTCCATCCCTGGATCAGGAAGATCCCCTGGAGAAGGAAATGGAACATACTCTAGTATTCTTGCCTGGGAAATCCCATTGGCAGAGGAGCCCAGTGGGCTATAGTCCATGGGGTTTCAAAGGAACTGGATTTGACATGACTAGTAACTAAATAACAAAAGCAGAGAATTTGCCCTTGGATGACTACTGTCTTATGTGGAATCAGTTTTTGTTTGTTTGTTTGTTTATTGGGATATACAGAAGCAACACTGAGAGAAAGTCTGTCACTGACCTCAATGTTTCCTCCTTTGGCGTATCTTTTGGGAACATACATTCCTCCCTTCACAGCATTTTGACATTTTGAAAATCCATTATTATTTATTTTGAAATGTACATCTTCCTATCACTGTGTTTATTAAACTCACTTATGCATTTCTGATTTCTCTTTTTCCCCCACTGACATTGCTGTCAGGATGAATTTCCAAGATGTTAGCTTAGTGCAAAGCCTTTGTACAATCTCTCTTGAGCTTCTTTTTACAACCTCATTATTTGCCATTCCCTCACAGGTAACCTAAGCTCCTTGTGTACACAACAAACAGCAGTTATTTTCCCTATCCTTAGCCTGTTTAATCCTTAACCTGGGTTTTGAACTTCAATTCAGTCTTCCTCAACTCATTCCCTCTAGAAGATATCAGACACACTTGTTCCCTGCATTTGCATTAGATCTTTATTCTCTCTCTCCACTGGACTTCAAGCTGCTCTGTGTGTGTGTGTGTGTGTGTGTGTGTGTGTGTGTGTGTGCGTGTGTTTAATTTCTTTATCATGAGGAATATTGTAATATTTGCATATGATATGGTGCTTTAGATATCACTTTAGATTCCACGTACCTCCTGCTGCTTTTAACCACAAATATAGAATGTATGATTGATATCAAGCTTTAGTTTTAAAAAGAAAGTCTTACCCGTCTTTATCAAATATTTTCACATCAAACTCACAGCATGAAATTTTTTATTCTCAAAAGATGTTGGCTCTTTTATGTAAATTGCCACTGATTTGTAAGTATCCTTTATAATGCTTGGAGAAGGAAATGGCAACCCAGCCCAGTAGCTTTGCCTGGAGAATCTGAAGGACAGAGGAGCCTGGTGGGCTACAGTCCATGGGGTCGCAAAGAGTCAGGCACGACCAAGCAAGTAACACTTCCACACTTTATGATGTTAGCTTTTCATGTAGTTAGTTTTAAAGACACATTTTCCTTATGAAATGCATATGGCCTTCTATGGAATGATGAAGCATAGCGGGTTTTCTTGTGGTTGAACAAATAAGCACATCAACTTCTGCTTGGAACCCTTAATTAAAGATCAACATTCACAACTGAGTTCATTCATTTTGTTTTACTTTGCCTATCCTGCTTCTAGCAATGTTGAGTTCTTGTTCTCAGTGTGACAGAAGGGGTATCAACTAACAGGGTGATTTTTCTACATTCACAGATGAAACAGAATTATTAAATACATAACTTTGTGCTCTGAACATTGTTTCTCTCCATACGTGAGTGTTCTGGTCATTTCTTTTAAATTTAAAAAGAATCATTCTTATATAACAGGAAATTGAAACCCTTTACATAGATTTCATAGATTCTGAGGAGACTATTTATCATACTAGCTTTTGTTAAAATGGATGAGAACTAAAGAGAGTGAGAATATAGCCTTGATGGGAAAAAGCAGACAGATTTGTTAAGGATTTCAGACCTTCTAGGGCCTTAGAATTATCCAAGGGTATATATACAAGGTAACTAAAGAGTTTTATATATTTACATAGTTCTTTGATTTTTATCATAATTAAGATAACACAAATCTTTCTGATTATGCAAGGAAAGCTTTAATTATCTCTGTGCATGACATGCCACAATAGCGTTAGTGAGCACTTACTGTGTTAAGTACTTTCTGTCAATGTAATTTAATTCTGTCAACATATTCATGCAATATTATTATTTCTTATCCATTTACTTGATATTGAGAGTTAGCAAGGTTAAATGACTGCATAAGATTACACAACTAGTAAATCAAGTCACCAGAATTCTCACATTGGTCTTCCTGTCATTAGAGGTGAGTCTCTAACTTGCCTTAAGTTTCAGGAGCTGGTGATGGGCAGGGAAGCCTGGTGTGCTGCAGTCCATGGGGTTGCAAAGAGTCAAGCATGACTGAGCAACTGAACTGCACTGAACTGAACCTGCCTTGGACAAGTTAGCATTTATTGAGTGGCTATTAGGTGCAGGCCACTTGTCTTGGAACTTAGAGCATATTGCTTGATAAATAATCATAATAACTCTGAGAGATATATATTAGTGTTCTTCTTTTAGAAATGAGAGTAGATAATTTCCCAAAGGTTTACCACATTATGACAGAACAAGGACTCAGAGATGAATGCTATTCCCAAATGCTCACCTTTTTTTCACTGTATTTATATTCCCTATTACTAAGGTACCAAAGAGTTTCTAATCTGCACTGAAACATTTCTCTATGGATTTTTCCAGTCAATAATGCCCCCATCTATGATCAAATGAAAAAAAAAAATCATCTGTGTGATCACCAATATATTCATAAAGATAGCTACATGTCTGCTAAATTTGACAGAAATCCATCTGTTATTTACTCAGTTAATGAAATAGACGATACTATCATTGAATTGCATTAATGGAAAATAACATGGAAAATAAACATTTTAAATATTATTTATCCATTTAAAATTATTATCAGAGACAATAAAATCTTCATATGTCTAAAAGGAGAAAGTATACCATACCTTACTAAGCTATTAGCACTGTCAGGATCTTGGGCCAAAACTGTGCCAACAACTGTCCCGATCTTGGCATTTTCATAGACTTCCATGACATAGGAAGGCATGGAAAATAGTGGTGGTTCATCTACATCCCCAACAATGATCTTCAGCATGGTAGCATCTTTAAAGGGACCCAAGTGAGAAAAGCGAAAATCAAGATGTGTATTGGCTCCTTCTATGTTGAGGGTATATGACTTCTTTTTCTCGTAGTTCAGTGGCTGTGGGGAAAAAATAAGATTTCCAATATTATGAGTCCCATCACTTTTCAAACAAATATTTCCTTTTCCATTTTTGAAACAAACAAACATGGATACGTTTAGGTAGGTCTATCCACTCATAAACATGAAGTTTGTCTTAGCAGTAATATCTACAGTAGAAATCATGGAAACTCAAATCTGAAACAACAGTGATTTTTCACAGCCATAAATATGATGATAATTAGGGACAAAAGAATACTTCCCCCAGTCAAGCTAATATTGCTTTCTGGGGAATCTCTTCAAGCAACTTTTTTCTATCTCTTGTTCAACTTAAGTCATTAACTTTTTAAAATATTTGCTGTGTGGATGTTCAGTCTCTCAGTTGTGTCCAACTCTTTGTGACCCCATGGACTGGAACCCACCAGCCTCCTCTGTCCATGGGATTGTCCCAGTAAGCATACTGTAGTGTGTTGCCATTTCCACCTCCAGGGGATCTCCCCAACCCAGCGAGGGAATTTGCATCTTTTGCACTGCAGGTAGATTCTTTGCTCCTGAACCAATGGGGAAATGTTTTCTACCAATCAGCTAAATTGAAAAGGTACTGTTTTGTTTGTTTGCTCTATACTTAATCTATCTTATACCATTGATTTTTATCTATCATCATCTTATTTTTACCTTGCTGGTCTTAAACTTGATATCTTATTTTAAAATCTGACAAATGTTTAAGCTTTCAATTAACATTATCTTGAAATTTTAGCAAAACGTTTTATACAGACTTCTAAAGTTCATTTTTATAGTTTTAATTGTAATTATTTACTTTTGCTTGTAATACCATTTCATATATTTATTTTGGTTTACACTTCCTTTATTATGATAGTTTTATCCACTTTGTTTTTTCAATTGTAGTATTCTGCTTGTTTATACCATTTATCTTTTTAACTTTGAATCAGCATTAATAGTTTCTCTGTATCTTTCTAGTTATTTTTTCCTATTAAAAAATCATCCAGATAATATTTATGTATCTTCTATTAATATATTTATCAGGAGCCATGAATTTGACTTCACATACAATAATGAAGAACTAGATCAATCTTGGTGTTTTGTCCAAGAGAATATATGGTTTATTATAGGATACAAAATAATAAACACATTTATAGCACTGGACACTTAGTGATATATGACATTGTAGGCATTATGAACAGCAACCTACTCTAGTATTCTTGTCTGAAAAAACCCATGGACACAGGATCTTCATGGGCTACAGTCCATGGGGTTGCAAAGAGTAGGACATGACTTAGCAACTAAACATGAACATCAAGTATTATGAAAATAATAAGGATGCAGACTTAGAAACAAGAGTGTGTGAGTCAGTAGGTAGTATTTCCAAGAAGTACCTTTATAGGTAATGATGGAAACATTTGAAAGTGTTAAACATGAGGGACATACAGGTTCTGTAATCCAAAATGTGCTTAGTTATAGGATTAATCATGCTGAAAGTCTCCATGGTGATGTTAGTGCAGGCAATGCAGAGATCAACCTTATATTTTGAGCCTGAGGAAGTACCTATATTAACATCTATGAGAAAAAACTATGGCTATTTTTCCACCCCTATTTCTGCAACTGATTTTGCAGCAGTCTGCTTCAATCTTGCAGTCTTCTTTCCTGGCAGGATCAGAGAATGACCATTCCCTAGAGGGGACATCAGATATTTTCATTTACCCTGAGGCTCAGGGAGAAGCTATAGAGCACATTTAGTGGGATTTTATAAACAGAAAGTCAGTCCTACTGATGATTATTTCCCTTATCTCTTCTGAGTTGCCTTGAAAAATTGACCTACCCAGGGTTGGAGATTGTATAGGAGGAAAACAACCATTTAAAAAGACAAGACACTTGATTCTTGGAAGAAAAGCTATGACAAAACTACACAGCATATTAAAAAGCAGAGGATTTACTTTGCTGACAAAGGTCGAAATACTCAAAGCTATGGTTTTTCTAGTAGTCCTGTATGGATGACTACTAGTAATCTTGTATGGTGAGAGTTGGACCATAAAGAAAGCTGAGTGCCAGGGAATGGATGCTTCTGAACTGTGGTGTTGGAAAAGACTCTTGAGAGTCCCTTGGACTGCAAAGAGATCCAACCAATCCATCCTAAAGGAAATCAGTCCTGAATATGCATTGAAATGACTGATGCTGAAGCTCCAATAGTTTGGCCACCTGATGCAAAGAATTGACTCATTTGAAAAGACGCTGATGCTGGGAAAGATTTAAGGCAGGAGGAGAGGGGGACAAGAGAGGATCAGATGGCTGGATGACATGACCAACACGAGTAAACTCCAGGAGTTTGAGTAAACTTGAGGAGTTGGTGATGGACAGGGAAGCCTGACATGCTGCAGTCCATGGGGTCACAAAGAGTTGGACATGACTGAGTGACTGAACTGAACTGACTGAACTCCCAAACAAAATAATAACAACCTAGAACAAATAATACTTCTCAGGGAGATAGATAAGACATTGTCATAACATTATTTTACAAGTGTTTATAAGACAAAATATGGGCATACACACCGAGGAAACCAGAATTGAAAGAGACACATGTACCCCAATGTTCATCGCAGCACCGTTTATAATAGCCAGGACATGGAAACAACCTAGATGTCCATCAGCAGATGAATGGATAAGAAAGCTGTGGTACATATACACAATGGAGTATTACTCAGCCGTTAAAAAGAATTCATTTGAATCAGTTCTGATGAGATGGATGAAACTGGAGCCAATTATACAGAGTGAAGTAAGCCAGAAAGAAAAACACCAATACAGTATACTAACACATATATATGGAATTTAGGAAGATGGCAATGACGACCCTGTACGCAAGACAGGAAAAAAGACACAGATGTGTATACCGGACTTTTGGACTCAGAGGGAGAGGGAGAGGGTGGGATGATTTGGGAGAATGGGAATTCTAACATGTATACTGTCATGTAAGAATTGAATCGCCAGTCCATGTCTGACGTAGGGTGCAGCTTGCTTGGGGCTGGTGCATGGGGATGACCCAGAGAGATGTTGTGGGGAGGGAGGTGGGAGGGGGGGTTCATGTTTGGGAACGCATGTAAGAATTAAAGATTTTAAAATTTAAAAAAAATAAAAAATTATAAAATAAAATAAAATAAAATAAAATGCATTGAAAATCCTAAAAAAAAAAAGACAAAATAAAATATTAAAAATGTTAAAAACTCAAATTCTTAAATGTGAACCAAATATATAATACATATACATTTATATACAGCAAAATATTATGCATTTTAGATTTATATATTTTAAAGAAGAGAAACCAAAGTATCACTGGAAGGACTGATGCTGAAGCTCTAATACATTGGCCACTTGGTGCAAAGTGCCAGCTCATTGGAAAAGACCCTGATGCTAGGAAAGACAGAACGTAGGAGAAGAAGGGGATGACAGAGAACAAGATGGTAGTTTGTCATCATCGACTCAATGGACATGAGTTTGAGCATACTCCAGGAGACAGTGAAGGACAGAGAAGCCTGGCATGCTGCAGCCCATGGGGTTGCAAAGAATCAGACATGACTGAGTGACAGAACAAGAATTTTAAAGAAAGGCTACTTGATCTGCAGTTTATGACCCACCAAGTGGGAGACATTTCCTTCTCAGAGAATTAAAGCTAGAAATGAATTGCCAGTGTATCTAATATCCATCTTGTTTGGGGACTTGCATGACTTTTAGTTGGACCCACAGATTCACTGCACTTTTCTTTCCTTGACTCCTTTCTCCTTAACATTAGTAAGTAAGAATCTATTTTGGAGTAATTCAATAAGTTTCATCCAAATTTAAATGACCTCTCCTCAAAATGGTACACAATTGCTGCCTATCAAGAATTAGGTGCATGGATATGGTCCCCTTCGCACAGAGGAGCAGGGACCGTCAGAATCTAGATATTTGGCTCATGGAAAGCAACACCCTTGGCAGATTTACTACTTGTTGAAAATCAATGTAAATTTTTAGACTTAACCCACTGCATCTGGTAGACTTTGTCATGACTAAGGTTCACTGATAGTCAGAAAGACTTCCAATGCAACTTGTGGAAATAATTTTAGCCACCTCTATCCTATCAGGTATTATTATCAAGCTGTGCATCCAATACAACAGGCATCTCTCTTTCCATTTTTAGCAGATCCCCTGGCAAGTTAGATGTCATTTATCTTAACACTGGCCTACCTACTGCTGAGGTATAGATTTTTATGTGAACACATGGTTTCATGTTTATGATTAACTCATATATATTTAAGTACCCCAAGAAAGAGATAATCATTTTAAAGGACCTGTTTGTCAAGTCTGGCAGATGGATGGATAGGACCCATCTCAAGTCACTAAGGAAAGAGAGGATATTTTGGAGCGCCCTTCCCGGCCCCCACCCTCCTCTCTCGGCTTCCTCACCTCGCGGGGGTCTCTCTCCCCCGGCTCGCGCCTCTCCCCACCCCCCACCGGCACGCCCGGCCCCTCGTCGTCATGCTCGCTCCCCCTACCTGGTTGATCCTGCCAGTAGCAGGATCAAAATTTCAGAAGCAGATGAATTAATAACACACATGGAAATAGTCTTAGTAAGCTCATTTATAAAGAAAACACTGCAGTGCTAAATTGCAAATTAGAGAAACTGGAAATAAATTACAATCTCGGAGGATTTTTTTTGCAAGATTATGTATACAAAATAAAATATGTTAATTCTTGGTTTTATATTAAAACAAAGAATATACAATAGTGTACACAGAATTAGGATTATAATTTTTTCCATTTACTGTAAATCCTGGTAATGCCATCCAAGTATGTATTATTCACACACTATAAGCAGATCACTCAGTAATTTCCTAATAATCTTTTGTTCCCAGGAAATTAGTTAGAACTCTGTCTAAGGGTATCATTTTTCATAGTTATAAGATTTTTATTTTTATTATGTGAAAGTAGTCTATCAAAAACAATAAATCAAGAACAGTGAAATCTATTCATCTAATACCTAGTTTTGATTAAAAGATGAAGAAAAAAATCTAAAAACATTCTCAGTTTATAAAAATACCAAAGAAAGCAAAAAAAAAAAAAAGTTTAACTGAGAGTATACAAAACACACACTTTTCCTATCATAAAACAAAACAGCAACCAAAAAAAAAAAAGATACAGAACAAATTCATATGTGTGAGGCATAGTAGGAAGTTGATTAGGGCAATTATAGAACCAGAGATTGTTTATGAGCATGATAAATAACCTTTTCCAGCTATAAAATGTTAACATTTCAACCGCCCATGCCTGCAGTTTTGAGGGGCAGGATTCTGACAGCTGAATTGGACAGAAGATTAAAACAATCAACCCTTCTGAGCCACTTGACAACTCTTGGAAAGATGAGCCTCCAGTCTTTGATAATGTTCACCATTATTTACTCCTAGATTTTGCCTCGCCAAGATATTGGTGTGGCGGGTGGGGGTGTCTATAATTTGCATACTGTTTATCCCATTTGAGAAAATATCAGACCCATGCCAAGTTTCTTTTTTCTTTCTTTCTTTTCAAAACTGTAAGTCTGGATTATCAGTTCAGTGTTTAAGATGAGAAGCAGATGCTTCTAAGGGAGAGGTGTTCTACTGGAGTTTACTAACATAATCTTAATGTTTAAGGAGAAATATTTCAGGAACTTTATCAGACTTTGTTTTCATTTTCTTTTTTTGCCTTTGCCTTAATTCCCTGGATTGGCCTCAGTTGCAGTACAAGTTCTTAGAGTCAGGAACCAAAACTGTGTCATCATCGAAGCTCACAGTTAACAAATGTATTCATTGGAAGGACTGATGCTGAAGCTGAAGTTTCAATACTTTGGCCACCTGATGGGAAGAACTGACTTACTGAAAAAGACCCTGATGCTGGAAAAGATTGAAGGCAGAAGGAGAAGGGGACAACAGAGGATGAGATGATTGGAAGGCATCACTGACTCAATGGACATGAGTTTGAGCAAGCTCTGCGAGCTGGTGAAGGACAGGGAAGGCTGGCATGCTGCAGTCCATGGAGTTGCAAAGAGTTGGACACAACTGAGTGACTGAATTGAACTGAACTGATGACTATTGTTGACAAATTTAGTAAATTAAAATAATTTTAATATCATATGTGTCAATTACCAAATAGGATATACTTATGCCAGGAAACTGTCACTAGCTAAATTTAATGTTTTAAATTTTAGTATTTTATCTAGCTATGCTAAATATGATGCAATCATGATAATCATAATAAGTAATCAAATACACTAGCAATATATAATTACTAGGAACTATAACAAGGATATGTATTGGCATATCCTTGATATGTATTAATATCCTTTCTGCTGCTGCTACTAAGTCACTTCAGTCGTGTCTGACTCGGTGCGACCCCAAGGACAGCAGCCCACCAGGCTCCTCTGTCCACAGAGTTCTCTAGGTAAGACTACTGAAGTGGGTTGCCATTTCCTTCTCCATAATATTCTTGATATACTAATATAATTGATTTTCTGACACTGAACCATTTCTGGAATAATTCAACTTGTGATATGCTTTGTTTTACTAGAATGGTTCTACAGGTGACAGTCAGTTTAGTCAGTCAGTCAGCTCAGTCACTCAGTCATGCCGGACTCTGCGATCCAATGAATCGCAGCACACCAGGCCTCCCTGTCCATCACCAACTCCCGGAGTTCACTCAAACTCACGTCCATCGAGTCGGTGATGCCATCCAGCCATCTCATCCTCTGTTGTCACCTTCTCCTCCTGCCCCCAATCCCTCCCAGCATCAGTCTTTTCCAATGAGTCAACTCTTTGCATGAGGTGGCCAAAGTACTGGAGTTTCAGCTTTAGCATCAGTCCTTCCAAAGAACACCCAGGACTGATCTCCTTTAGAATGGACTGGCTGGATCTCCTTGCAGTCCAAGGGAACTCACAAGAGTCTTCTCCAATACCACAGTTCAAAAGCATTAATTCTTTGGTGTTCAGCTTTATTCACAGTCCAACTCTCACATCCACACATGACTACTGGAAAAACCATCAGATCTTTTCTTGGCAAAGTAATGTTTCTGCTTTTGAATATGCTATCTAGGTTGGTTATAACTTTCCTTCCAAGGAGTAAGCATCTTTTAACAGGTGAGAAGAGGTTGCTTAATATTTGTATTAGTTTATTAGTTTTTGTATGAATGCCACTGCATTAGTTGCTGTGGGCTGCCATAACAGTAAACACTGGGTGATTTAAAACAGCAAAAAATGTATTCTCTTGCAGTTCTGGGAATGTGGGAGTCTGAAATTTGGCAGTGCTTGGGTTTATAGGGCCTATAAATTATCCCTCACAAATTGTTTTCCAGTTTCTGTGACTGCCCTGGCACACCTGGGAAAGAAGACACCCCAGCACAGTTGGTAATCCAGTTTTCATTCTAAGTTTGGTATTACAAACTCTTAGTTGTATAGCTATTGGGTCATAAAGCTGTATTTCAGACAAAACATAGAAAACTTCAGGTGACTCATGCAACAACTATTGTGGTCAGATCATGTTATGTATTCATAATATTTCCTCATTTTTAAAGCTCAAAACTGTCTGTGATCTCCATATATGAAGGGTGCTTCAATTGGATATAAAGACTGGGACTCAGATTTACTTTCCTGAGTATATGGGAAGTATTCACGAATGCTTAAAACAAATCTCCCATGAAAATGTTTCCAAACCGTCCTCCACCTTCGAAAAATTGGCCCTCTTTTATCTGAGTGCTTATGACAACTTAAATAAACTCCTACCATTAACATTTGACATCTTGTATTATAACAATGTATCATGGCTACTCAGTTTCCTCTAAGAGAGAGAATATTATCTAATTCATCTTTGCATTTTAGTTATCTGGCATAATTCCTGGTACATGGCGGGTGATTAATAGCCTCCCTCAATTTTATTTATTTTTTTATTTTTTAAATTTTAAAATCTTTAATTCATTCAATTTTAAATATAGCTTTGTTTAGAGTATGGAAAAGTGCTATTTTATAGTTTACATTTGAAGGATGAAAAATTTTATGTTATTTTTAAAATATGAAGTTAATTCCTATGTGTGAACTAAACAACTAACACATATTAACTAATTCAATGATCACAACTCTTCTGAGTTACAATTGTTTCCATTTACAAATGAAGAAAACAAAGTACATAAAAGTCAAGAAACTTATTCAGGGGCAACAGCCTATAAGTGATATACTTGGGATTTGAGCTCAGGCAGTGGGAACTCCACAGGCTTTGCTCTTAAGCACTGTGATAGTTTGCCTGAAATCTAATTAGCATATAAAGGATGTAATATAGCATTCCAACTTGATGACTAACAAGGAAAAAATTCTTCAGTTCAGTTCAGTCACTCAGTTGTGTCTGACTTTTTGTGACTCCAGGGACTGCAGCAAGCTAGGCCTCCCTGTCCGTCACCACCTCCTGGAGTTTACTCAAACTCATGTCCTTTGAGTTGGTTATGCCATCCAACCAGCTTATCCTCTGTTGTCCCCTTTTCCTCCTGCTTTTACTCTTTCTCAGCAACAGGGTCTTTTCAAATGAGTCACTTCTTCACATCAGGTGGCCAAAGTATTGGAGTTTCAGTTTCAGCTTCAGCATCAGTCCTTCCAATGAATATTCAGGACTGATCTCCTTTAGAATGGACTGGTTGGATCTCCCTGCAGTCCAAGGGACTCTCAAGAGTCTTCTCCAACACCACAGATCAAAAACATCAGTTCTTAGGCACTCAGCTTTCTTTATAGTCCAGCTCTCACATCCATACATGACTACTGAAGAGACCATAGCTTTGACTAGATGGACCTTTGTTGGCAAAGTAATGTCTCTGTTTTTTAATATGCTGTCTAGATTGGTCAAGCTTTCTTTCCAAGGAGCAAGTGTCTTTTAATTTCATGGCTGCAATAACCATCTGCAGTGATTTTCGAGCCCCCCAAAATAAAGTCTGTCACTGTTTCCACTGTTTCCCCATCTTTTTGCCATGAAGTGATGGGACCGGATGCCATGATCTTCGTTTTCTGAATGTTGAGCTTTAAGCCAACTTTTTCACTCTCCTCTTTCAATTTCATCAAGAGGCTCTTTAGCTCTTCTTCACTTTCTGCCAGATTTTTAGTGGAATAAAATTTCCTCACTATTAAAGGATACATTCTTGCCTCTTGCCAAGTGTTTATAATTACATTGAACATGAATTATTAACTTCATTAATTATAACTTCATTAATTCTGGCTACCAAAACTCTTAGTAGTTTTATAATTTCTTAATTCAGACTCACAAAGCTAAAAAACTGAAACACTTGAAACTCTTTTCTTGCAAAATCTTCTCTCACCTCTGTGACAGTTAGAGCTGTTTATTCTGGTGTAATTCTAACTTCCCCAAGCAGTGGGGCTTCTCTTACTTTTCTTTAGTTACTTTTCAATGTTCTAATGCAGTTCACTGTCACTGATTGGTTCCAATTTTAATCTTAAGTTTTCATTTCTTAATTTTATCATATTACTCCTAGTAATTACTTTCACATATCATTGCTCTTTCTTACTTATAAAATCAAACTTTTCTCTCCTTAATAAGAACATATTTCATATTCCTGTAGATAAGTTATCATCTTCCCCATCAATCATTTTCTAGCCAGCTCTACATATTTGGAACATTTTAATTGTTTCTCATTAATCACTTCTACTATTCATTAAATCATACTAATAATATTCCTTCTCTAGAACTATGCAACCATCATAAATAGATACCAAAAACAGCATTTAGCCAAGTTATTCGAAGACTCACTTCTTTATGGAGTCCAAGAAGATCCTAAAATTCTGTTTTCTCTTTTTTTTTAATTATCTGGATAACTTTTATTTTTTTAATGTAAATTTATTTATTTTAATTGGAGGTTAATTACTTTATAATATTGTATTGGGTGTTTTCCTACATAATAAAAATGACTCATAGGACCTCTCCTTCATCCAGTTATTATATTGCATCATGATCCATGTGTTCCATCATTGAAATGGGATGGTAATAATGATATTGATACCAATATTTTAATAAAAAATGGAACTGCAATTGTGCAAAATATGGCCAAATCCTGGAATTTTCTGAAGAAAAGTATATTCTATTATTTGGTTATTTTGAAATTTTACTTTTGTATTGGGGTTTGGTCAATTTTGTGATGGTTTCAGGTGAACAGCAAAAAAAATTCAGTCATACTTATACATGTATCCATTCTCTTGAAATCCCCCTCCTACCCAGGTTGCCACCTAACATTGAATGGAGTTCCTTGTGTTATACAGTAGGACCTTGTTGGTTATCCATTTTAAATATGTTTTACACAGCAGTGTGTATTGTACATAACCTTGCCAAACTCTCTAATTATCCCTTCCCCCTTGGAAACCATGTTTGTTCTCTAACTCTATGAGTCTCTCTCTGTTTTGTAAGTTGATTTGTACCATTTCATTTTAGATTCCACATATAAGGTATGTCATACAATGTTTCTCCTTCCCTGTCTGAGTTACTTCACTTAGTATGAGACTCTCTAGGTCTATCTATGCTTCTGTAAATGACATCATTTAATTCTTTTCAATGGCTGAGGAATATTCCATTGTATATATGTACTACATCTTCTTTATCCATTCCGCTATCAGCGGATATTTAGGTTGCTTCTACATCTTGACTATTATTAACAGTGCTGCAATGAAAACTGGGGTGCATGTATCTTTTCAGATCACGTTTTCCTCCACATATATGCCTAGAAGTGGGATTGCAGGGTCTTATGGTAGCTCTACTTTTAGTTTTTTTTTTTTTTTTAAGTTGTGGATAGCTCAACTCATCAGGCTGTTTCAACAAATCATTAATTTCCAACTAGTATACTAAATATTACAGTGCTGAGTGCTCAGTCTTTGCAGTTGTGTCTGACTGTTTGTGACCCCATGGACTGTAGCCCCCAGGCTCCTCTCTCCATAGGATTTCCCAGGCAAGAATACTGGAGTGGGTTGCCACACCCTACTTTAGGGGATCTTCCAGGACCCAGGGATTGAACTTGAATCTCCTGCATTGCAGGCAGATTCTTTACCACTGAGCCACTGGGGAAGCCCAAATAATATTACTGGAATAGGTGTTAAAAAGTATTAATTAATGTCAAAGTAGTTTTAATGAATCTGTCACTCCATAGCCATGCCTATGAATGAAGAATCAGAAGTAAAGTTGCCACAAAGCAGTCCTCTGTCAAAGGTATTATAAATACAGTGGTAGATTTCACTGAATTGAGCTTTTGTCTCTTCAGTTTCTGGCTGAACAAGAGACCACTTTCAAGATACTTAAATCTTATAATAATAAAAATAATAGTTTGACTGATTTTTAAATATAATCTCTAATGAATGTTTTATTTATTTAAATAAATAAATTTATTTATTTAGTTCATTAGTATTAGAAACCTATTTCTTCTTATGTATGAAGTGTGTGCATTTGTAATAAGTTGGTATACCATATTTTTATTGCACTTTGTGGCTCAAAGCCTCAAAACTTTACAGTCAGATGGCAAAGAACATCCTGATTCTTATTCTGCCACTCACCACAAGACAAAGAAATGATACAGAAACATTCAGGAAATACAACCCACTAACAATTTAAAAATGTGATTATTCTGAATGGGTGTAGTATGGTTTTAGTTGGAAACATTTCCTATTTTTTCTCAGGGTTAATTTAAACTTAAATACTTTTATAACTTTTTAGGTTTACTGTCACTATCCACCTCTGATCCTTTATTAAATAAAATGTTATAAATGATATAGAGTATAAAATTTAAAAAAATACAAGGTATCCAGTTGCAAAGAAAAATGTGCACCAACTACTGTGGCTAGAGATACACATACACAGAGCACACATGAGATACACGTTCCTGGAAATTATCAGGATGTCGGTGCTGTGCTCAGTTGCTCATTCATGTCCAACCCTTCGTGACCCCAAGAACTATAGCCCACCAGGTTTCTCTGTCCATGCGATTTTCAGTATATTTATAATGACTTAATTAGAATAAGTTCTTTATACTCTACTAGATCTAGAAGATGTAAGAAGGGTATAGAATTGCTGGAGTTTCCTTGGTGGCTCAGATGATAAAGAATCTGACTGCAGTGCTGGAGCATACCATGCATGCTAAGTCGCTTCACTTCTGTCGGACTCTGTGCAACCCTATGGACTGTAGCCTGCCAGTCTTCTCTGTCCATGGGATTCTCCAGACAAGAGTACTGGAATGGATTACTGTGCCCTCCTCCAGGGGCTCTTCCTGACCTAGGGATTGAACCTTCATCTCTTAGATCTCCGGCATTTGCAGGCAGGTTCTTTCCCACTAGCAATGCAGGAGATCTGGGTTCCTCTCAGGGTAAGGAAGATCCCCTGGAGGGGGAAACGGCAACCTACTGCCATATTCTTGCCCATGAAATCCCATGAAGAGAGCAGCCTGGTCAGCTATAGTCCATGGGATTCCGAAGAGTCTGACACGACTGAGCGACTAACACTTGCACAATGAAAACTAGAGAGATGCTGACCTTGATATGCAAAACAGAGACGATAAATCAAAGAAAGATATGCATGAGTGAAATCTACCTAGAAATGTTACACTACAAAGACAAAACTAGAATTTTGATAAAAATGCTTACAGAAGACAGAGGGGGATGTAGATTGCCAAAAGCCATGAATGACAGTCCCTTCTGTGCCGTGCTTAGTGGCTCAGTCGTGTCCAACTCTGCCACCCCATGGACTGTAACCTGCCAGGCTCCTCTGTCCACAGGATTTCCCAGGCAGGAAGACTGGAGTGGGTTGCCATTTCCTCCTCCAGGAGATCTTCCCAACCCAGAGATCCAACCCAGGTCTCCCACAGTGCAGGAAGACTCTGCCATCTGAGCCACCAGGATGTTTATGAGACTCTGCCATCTGAGCTACCAGGGTGTTTATGCACATGATACCAAAGGGGAAGAGGGATGAGGAGGGATAAATTAGGAAGATGGCATTAATATAAACTCACTACTATGTATAACTAGGTACAACTACTATGTATAACTATACTTTATAGTATGGGCAACTATACTCAATATTTTATAATATCCTCTGAGGGAAAAATCTGCAGAAGATATATAGATATAGATATAGATAGATAGATATGTTATATATATATCTATATATATATATAGACAGTTATATACATTTATAACTGTCTATAGAAATCACTGTGCTGTATACCTGAAACTAATCTGACATTGTAAATCAGCTATGCTTCAATGAGAAAATTTTTATATCATTCACAAAAGTATACATAGGATGTGCTATTCTTTATGTGATTATAGGTGATATAGATAACGTGAAATAAAGGAAGGCAGTAAGATAAGCTCATGGAGTTTTCTGGAAAGTGTAGTTAACATTCAGTGCAAACAGAGGAAGAAAGAAAGAAAAGAAGAAATGTAGGTATTGAGGTATCACTGTGCTTATTAGCCAGGCACAACTTAGAGCACTATTTTACTTCATTTATCTCTCTGTAACAATCACTTTGTAGCACATTAAAATTAAGAAAACTGAAATTAGAGATTTGTGATAATGTCATACATCTCTTACATGGCAAGACCAAAATTTATTTTTCATTCAACAGTAAAGATGGTATTTTCCACTGTCCTTCACTGACTTAAAAACCAAGTTTAAGATTTTAGGCTTAAAATAATAGGCATTGTTTTTGCCATTAAGTATACTTGAAGAAGAAAAGTGGTACTACAGATACTGTTTGCCGAAAGTCATAAAAGAAAATTGGGCTGGAGCCTTGAGTTAAAACAAACAAACCAAAAAATGGGATAACTTCTATAAAGAAAGCAAATTGACATAGGGGCCACAAGAACTGAATCTTAGAGAGGCTACTACAAAGCATATCCCTGGCTACAGAGGCTTATGTCACAAGATAGAATGCATCAACTTGCATTCATCCCTATCTTTTTCCCCTTTCCACCCAGTCAGGGTCCATTAAACAAGGAATGAAAGTTATCAAAGTGTATTTACAACGTACTGCACCATGGACCAGTGAATTCAACTTGGCAATTTTCTGATGAAGGCATGATATAGAAAGAATGTGCGGATGCTCCTGCAAACTGATTTATAGAGCAGGACTGATTTTGATCTTTGGGAAGATTAGCTGTTCTGCCTTGCTGGCTCAAGTGAGCTGCCTTAGAGATTAAATAAGGAACAAGTTCGAAAGGACTGTTTTATCTATTTCCTGCCATCTGTATGAGTGCCTCTTGAAGGTTAAAATCCACAGAGTTATATAGCTTAATTTTCAAATTGCAATAGTTTGTAACATTATATATATATCAATGGAATAACTCTAAAATGGATAATCCTAATCTGAAGGATTAAGAAATTAGATAAATGCATACATTGGATTTTAGAGGAAGTATACACTATATTAAAAAATAAATTCAGGAAAAAAGTGAAAGATAATTTGGACTCATTAAATATCAACATTATTTTTAGTATTAACATTACCAATTAACACAATTACAACACTTACCTTGAAAATACCTTTTGTGTATGTGCATGTGTGTATGCAATATAGAATAGAGAATGTTAATTACATATAGGTGCACACACATGCACACATATGATTTTGGCTTCATTTTTCACAAGCAACTTAAAATTAATTGAGGCCATGAAGGGTGATAAGATCCCCATTGTTCTTAATCACAAAATATATACTTATATTTTATATTATGTGTGTATTCACACCATCCATGACTTCCCCCACGTTTTGTAAAGATAATAAAACTTCTTACTTTATACAAACAATAGTTCTCAGTTGGGAAGGATCCTCTGTTTCCCATTCCCCCACATATATATATATTCCAGCTGCTGCTGCTGCTGCTGCTGCTGCTGCTGCTGCTGCTAAGTCACTTCAGTCGTGTCCAACTCTGTGTGACCCCATAGACGGCAGCCCACCAGGCTCCCCATTACTGGGATTCTCTAGGTAAGAACGCTGGAGTGGGTTGCCATTTCCTTCTCCAATGCGTGAAAGTGAAGTCGCTCAGTCGTGTCCGATTCTTCACAACGCCATGGACTGCAGCCTACCAGGCTCCTCTGTCCATGGGATTTTCCAGGCAAGAGTACTGGAGTGGGGTGCCATCGCCTTCTCCGATATTCCAGCTAGATCACTCCAAATGTATCTGCAAACATTAAATTCTCCCTCCTATTTGATTATGTCAAAGAAGGAGGCATATTATCATAAATTCTTTCTTTCCATCAGCAATCAATATCTAAAACAGGGTCATCTCTAATTCAGAGCATCATTTTAATTAAATTACCCTCTCTTTAGTATCCTATTTCTTGTCTCTTGACTTTTTATCCATCTGTTATCAACACACTTTCCATCTCCCAACTTACTATTAAAATCTTTGTTTTATGATCTTCTCATTTATTTGCCTCCCTGGCTTTACTGCAAAGCTTCTCAAAGAGCATGGTGTGCTTAAACTTTTTTCTCCCATTTCTTTGCCTCCCATACATAGTATCTCAGTTCAGTTCAGTTCAATTCAGTTCGGTTCAGTCACTCAGTCGAGTCTGACTCTTTGCGACCCCATGAATCACAGCACGCCAGGCCTCCCTGTCCATCACCAACTCCCGCAGTTCACTCAGAATCGCGTCCATCGAGTCAGTGATGCCATCCAGCCATCTCATCCTTGGTCGTCCCCTTCTCCTCCTGCCCCCAATCCCTCCTAGCATCAAAGTCTTTTCCAATGACTCAACTCTTTGCATGAGGTGTCAAAGTACTGGAGTTTCAGCTTAAGCATCATTCCTTCCAAAGAACACCCAGGACTGATCTCGTTCAGAATGGACTGGTTGGATCTCCTTGCAGTCCAAGGGACTCTCAAAAGTCTTCTCCAAAACCACAGTTCAAAAGCATCAATTCTTCGGCGCTCAGCCTTCTTCACAGTCCAACTTTCACATCCATACATGACTACTGGAAACACCATAGCCTTGACTAGATGGACCTTAGTCGGCAAAGTAATGTCTCTGCTTTTGAATATACTATCTAGGTTGGTCATAACTTTTCTTCCAAGGAGTAAACGTCTTTTAATTTCATGTCCGCAATCACCATCTGCAGTGATTTTGGAGCCCAAAAAAATATAGTCTGACACTGTTTCCACTGTTTCCCCATCTATTTCCCATCAAGTGATGGGACCAGATGCCATGATCTTCATTTTCTGAATGTTGAGCTTTAAGCCAACTTTTTCACTCTCCTCTTTCACTTTCATCAAGAGGCTCTTTAGTTCCTCTTCACTCTCTGCCATAAGGGTGGTGTCATCTGCATATCTGAAGTTATTGATATTTCTCCTGGCAATCTTGATTCCAGCTTGTGCTTCTTCCAGTCCAGCGTTTCTCATGATGTCCTCTGCATATAAGTTAAATAAGCAGGGTGACAATATACAGCCTTAACGTACTCCTTTTCCTATTTGGAACCAGTCTGTTGTTCCATGTCCACTTCTAACTGTTGCTTCCTGACCTCCATACAGGTTTCTCAAGAGGCAGGTCAGGTGGTCTGGTATTCCCATCTCTTTCAGAATTTTCCACAGTTTATTGTGACCCACACAGTCAAAGGCTTTGGCATAGTCAATAAAGCAGAAGTAGATGTTTTTCTGGAACTCTCTTGCTTTTTCCATGATCCAGCGGATGCTGGCAATTTGATCTCTGGTTCCTCTGCCTTTTCTAAAACCAGCTTGAACATCAGGAAGCTCACAGTTCACTTATTGCTGAAGCCTGGCTTGGAGAATTTTGAGCATTACTTTACTAGCGTGTGAGATGAGGACAACTGTGCGGTAGTTTAATCATTCTTTGGCACTGCCTTTCTTTGGGATTGGAATGAAAACTGACCTTTTCCAGTCCTGTGGCCATTGCTGAGTCTTCCAAATTTGCTGGCATATTGAGTGCAGCACTTTCACAGCATCATCATAGTCTCTACACTACAGTAAATTTGCTCTTCTCATTGTAGCAGATGTTTCCTTCATGTTTCCTTTCAAGTAGGTAACACAAGTAACTTTTGAGATTCTAAAGAGACAAACTCCTCAGCCAAATTTTCTGTCATTAATTTCTGTTGTTTTAGTCGGTAAGTCATGTCTGACTTTTTTGCAACCCCATGGATGGCAGCCTGCCAGGCTCCTCTGTTCATCGGATTTTCCAAGCAAGAAAACTGGAGTGGGTTGCCATTTCCTTCAACAGGGAAACTTCCTGACAGAGGCATCAAACCACATGTCCTGCATTGGCAGGTGGATTCTTTACCACTGAGCCACCAGGAAAGCCCACACACCATTCTAGTTAGGTTTAAAGGAATGGTAAAGGTGCGCCTGTGTGCTCAGTTGCTCAGTCGTATCCGACTCTGAATCTTTACAACCCATGGACTGTAGCCCACCAGACTCCTCTGTTCATGGAATTTTCCAGGCAAGAATACTGGAGTGGGTTGCTATTTTCTACTGCAGGGGATCTTCGCAACCTGAGGATCATACCTGAGTGTCCTGCGACTCCTGCATCGACAGGTAGATTGTTTACCACTCAACCACCAGGGAAGCTCCATAATGTGTACCAGCTCAATAAAGATTTGGGAATAAGCTCTTAAAACCCTTCCTGACACAGAGGAAACACGCAATAAATGTGATGTTACTCTCTATTGTGATGAAAATGACATGCTGATGGTGAGCTGAATTAACTTTTATAATCCTAAATGGTTTCATAGATCTAGAATCCTTCATGTTTTTAATGACTATATCCCTCCTATTCAGCCTCCTTTGGGAATTTTCACTGATAAAATTCTCTTTTTATTTTGATATTTTCTTCAAAGACTCTCTTTCTTGCCTTCTGCTTGTTTCTCAAATGCTAGTGTTCCCTAGGGTTTAGGATTCATCTTTCAGAAAGAATTATTCATCCACTTACCTGGATTTATTTGAGTAAAGAAGCCATTCAAGGAATGAAAAGCAGACATTTCTTGTTTCATTTTTTCAGTCTATAGTATTGTGTTGGCCAAAAAGTCCATTTGAGTTTTACTTAACATTTTATAGAAAGCCGAAAACAAAGTTTTTTGGCCAATTCAATATATCCATTCATTATGCTAGTGCTTACTGAATGCCTATTCAGTGTCAGAAAACATGCTAGATTGGGAATGCAGCAACAAATTAAAAAAATAATCTCATTCTCTTGTAGTTTAAAAATTCATTAGAAATAGAGACATCAAATGAGACCTTCTCACTTTCTGCTTAGATAGCTTCAGTGGCTTTCCATCAGGTTAAATATATCAGAATTCTGTGTGTTTTCCTATGCACTCGCTTCTTCACTCTCTCTACTCCAGAATCAAGGATGTTATTTAGGTTCTCACTGTGCCACGTTCCACCACGCTCAGGTTCTCATTGTGTTTTCTTTCCTCTTCCTTTAATTCTCTCACCTAATTACCTCAAATTGCCAACATCTGCTGGATCATGGAAAAAGGAAGAGAGTCCCAGAAAAACATCTATTTCTGCTTTATTGACTATGCCAAAGCCTTTGACTGCATGGATCACAATAAACTGTGGAAAATTCTGAAAGAGATGGGAATACCAGACCACCTGACCTGCCATTTGAGAAACCTGTATGGAGGTCAGGAAGAAACAGTTAGAAGTGGACATGGAACAACAGACTGGTTCCAAATGGGAAAAGGAGTACGTCAAAGCTGTATATTGTCACCCTGCTTATTTAACTTATATGCAGAGGACATCATGAGAAATGCTGGGCTGGAAGAAGCACAAACTGGAATCAAGATTGCCTGGAGAAATATCAATAACCTCAGATGTGCAGATGACACCACCCTTATGGCAGAGAGTGAAGAGGAACTAAAGAGCCTCTTGATGAAAGTGAAAGAGGAGAGTGAAAAAGTTGGCTTAAAGCTCAACATTCAGAAAATGAAGATCATGGCATCTGGTTCCATCACTTGATGGGAAATAGATGGGGAAACAGTGGAAACAGTGTCAGACTGTATTTTGGGGGGCTCCAAAATCACTGCAGATGGTTACTGCAGCCATGAAATTAAAAGACGCTCACTCCTTGGAAGGAAAGTTATGACCAACATAGATAGCATATGAAAAAGCAGAGACACTACTTTGCCAACAAAGGTCCATCTAGTCAAGGCTATGGTTTTTCCTGCGGTCATGTATGGATGTGAGAGTTGGACTGTGAAGAAGGCTGAGTGCCGAAGAATTGATGCTTTTGAATTGTGGTATTGGAGAAGACTCTTGAGAGTCCCTTGGACTGCAAGGAGATCCAACCAGTCCATCCTAAGGAGATCAGTCCTGGGTATTCTTTGGAAGGAATGATGCTAAAGCTGAAACTCCAATACTTTGGCCACCTCATGTGAAGAGTTGACTCTCTGGAGAAGACCCTGATGCTGGGAGGGATTAGGGGCAGGAAGAGAAGGGGATGACGGAGAATGAGATGGCTGGATGGCATCACCGACTCGATGGACATGAGTTTGTGTGAACTCCGGGAGTTGGTAATGGACAGGGAGCCCTGGCGTGCTGCAATTCATGGGGTCACAAAGAGTTGGACACGACTGAGCAACTGAACTGAAATAAACTGATTTGAAGTATTGTTTATTTCTCTGTTCAACCTCTGCTAACTAATCAGACAGGATTAAACACCCTAGATTTTGTCTTCCCAATAGCACTGTTTAACTCTCTGTCATGCTGCTGCTGCTGCTGCTGCGTCGCTTCAGTCGTGACGGACTCTGTGCGACACCATAGATGGCAGCCCACCAGGCTCCCCCATCCCTGGGATTCTCCAGGCAAGAACACTGAAGTGGGTTGCCATTTCCTCCTCCAATGCATGAAAATGAAAAGTGAAAGTGAAGTTGCTCAGTCATGTCTGACTCTTCGCGAGCCTGACTACAGCCCGCCAGGCTCCTCAGTCCATGGGACTTTCCAGGCAACAGTACTGGAGTGGGTTGCCTTTGCCTTCTCTGAACTCTCTGTCATAGATCACTTTTATTACCCATCTAAGAGTGCATGTGATAGTCTATTGATGTCTCTCCGCTTCCACAGGTGGGAAGCGCTAAGCAGGCTGAGACTGCTCAGGCTTTCATGGCTCGTGTAGAACACAATTCCTGGCACTTAAGAGACACTTGAAGCTCAATATTTGTTAAAATAAAGATGTGAAAATTAACTCTTTTATCAATACATTTTTTATCCAATTTTGACAATTTCAGAAAGATTAAAATGAGAAGATATTTAGGTGAAGAATCAATATCATATATATATCAGTGATGACTATTTCATAAGTATTTGCACACTTTAAACTCTGCTTCTCAGGGCCCTTTTGTGACATACAAAAGACATATTAATCTTCAATCTTAAATCAATTTAAAATTATGATTATTAGAAGAATAAATGAGATTTTATATAGTGCAAAGATAAATATATATACAAAAACACACAGATATCTAGACAGATAGCTAGATAATGTAATAAATGACAACTAGATTCAAATAGATAAATAGATGATTGATAGACTGACATATTGATAGATTCACTTCACTGTTACAGTGTGTGTCCTTAGTTGTTCAGCAGTGTCTGACTCTTTGTGACCCCATGGACTATGACCTACCAGGCTCCTTTGTCCATGGGGATTCTCCAGGCAAGAATACTGGAATGGGTTTCCATGCCCTCTTCCAAGGGATCTTCCCAATTCAGGGATAGAACCCAGGTCTCCCACACTGAAGGTAGATTCTTTATCATTTGAGCCGTCAGAATATAATTTTTCAGCCTTTGTTCTCAACATACTATACAGTAAAATCATCCAGAGTACTTGTTAAAAAGACTAATTCCCCACTCCCATTCCAGCCTTTCTGAATCAAAATATAATGAAGGTAAGGCCTAGGGACTTGCGTGTTACTAGATTTTCAAGCTGAAATTGTTAAACATTTAAACACTGAGGCATACTGCTTTAGAAGTTACATTTAAATTCTCCTTTGCTAATTGCCTGTGTTCTACTTCATTCTTATAGAGGCATGAGCATAGTGTTCTCTTAAAAGCAAAAGGCAATAATAGATTTAGTCTGGTGACAAATTCTCAGGAATAAAACAGAATGAGGGTAATGAGAAGTAAATGACTTCACTAAAAGGTCCATGACCATCAAGCAGGAAAGTCTTATAATGCTACTTTTATTAGCATAACATAAAATAATGATATTAATAGAACTGGAATTCATGATAACTATGTTATCTGAAAATAAAAATAAGGGAATACATTCATAGTGTATTCTACATCTGTTCTTCCCACCATACTAAAACACATAGGGTTTCCCTGGTGGCTCAGATAGTAAAGAATCTACCTGCAGGAAGATACACTGGAGGAGGAAATGGCAACCCACTCCAGTATTCTTGACTGAGGAATCCCATGGACAGAGAAGCCCTGGTGGGCTACAGTCCTTGGGGTTGTGGAGTCGGACACAACTCAGCAACTAACGCTTAAGAAATGATTTAAACAGTTAGACATAATCATAATTAAAATGTAATTACACATTAAAGAGGAAATACTTTGTCATTTTAATGACTTGAAAATATACATTATTAATACCTTGCCAAATTTGCTTTCATAGAAAAATGAGTGAATTGCCTAGATCACTAAGTATTTTTACCTTTTTTAAGGAAAGGATCCCTTCTCTTGTCTCTTTGTCAGTGGAGATGGAGAATATGCCAACGCCGTCGCCATCAATGATGGAATATGTCATGTCCGCATTTGAGCCAGTGTCTGCATCATTTGCCTTGATTTTCCCAACAGCTGAACCAACTTGAGCTGACTCAGGAACATACAGCTGATAGTGCTCTGAAAAAATATTTTATATTAAAATTATTTGCTATAATAATGGTCATAAAACAACAATCATTTCATAAAAAGACACTGAAATATTTAGGCCACACATCTATTTATGTTTACATCTATTTCATCAATGTTCACATTTCCCTATAGATACTTATAATAGATATTAAACATAATGTACATGTTGTCACCAATTGTTTTATTGAGAAGTTAGAAATATCTATCACAGTGATTTATTTATTATATAAAGGCTTCAATTTGCAATTTTTTAAGGAATCTCCAGATTGTTCTCCATAGTGGCTGTACTAGTTTGCATTCCCACCAACATTGTAAGAGGGTTCCCTTTTCTCCACACCCTCTCCAGCATTTATTGCTTGTAGACTTTTGGATCACAGATATTCTGACTGGTGTGAAATGGTACCTCATTGTGGTCTTGATTTGCATTTCTCTGATAATGAGTGATGTTGAGCACCTTTTCATGTGTTTGTTAGCCATCTGTATGTCTTCTTTGGAGAAATGTCTATTTAGTTCTTTGGCCCAGTTTTTGATTGGGTCGTTTATTTTTCTGGAATTGAGCTGCAGAAGTTGCTTGTGTATTTTTGAGATTAGTTGTTTGTCAGTTGTTTCACTTGCTATTATTTTCTCCCATTCAGAAGGCTGTCTTTTCACCTTGCTTATAGTTTCCTTTGTTGTGCAGAAGCTTTTAATTTTAATTAGATCCCATTTGTTTATTTTTGCTTTTATTTCCAGTATTCTGGGAGGTGAGTCATAGAGGATCGTGCTGTGATTTATGTCGGGGAGTGTTTTGCCTATGTTCTCCTCTAGGAGTTTTATAGTTTCTGGTCTTACGTTTAGATCTTTAATCCATTTTGAGTTCATTTTTGTGTGCCATATGACCCAGCAATCCCACTGCTGGGCATACACACCGAGGGAACCAGAATTGAAAGAGACACATGTACCCCAATGTTCATTGCAGCACTGTTTATAATAGCCAGGACATGGAAACAACCTAGATGTCTATCAGCAGATGAATGGATAAAAGAGCTGTGGTACATATACACAATGGAGTATTACTCAGCCATTAAAAAGAATACAATTGAATCAGTTCTAATGAGATGGATGAATCTGGAGCCGATTATACAGAGTGAAGTAAGCCAGAAAGTAAAACACCAATACAGTATACTAACACATATATATGGAATTTAGAAAGATGGTAATGATAATATGAGAGACAGCAAAAGAGACACAGATGTATAGAATGGACTTTTGGACTCTGAGGGAGAGGGAGAAGGTGGGACGATTTGGGAGAATGGCACTGAAACATGTATACTATCATGTAAGAAATGAATCACCAGTCTATGTTCGATACAGGATACAGGATGCTTGGGGCTGGTGCACTGGGATGATCCAGAGAGATGATATGGGGTGGGAGGTGGGAGGGGTTTTAGGATTGGGAAATCATGTAGACCCGTGGACTATATAACAGAAACCTTTAATTAAAATGTAATTTTATAAAAAATTTCAACCAAGGTTAAATTAATGAGATTTAATACTATCAGTTCAGTTCAGTTCAATCGCTCAGTCGTGTCTGACTCTTTGCGACCCCATGAATCACAGCATGCCAGGCCGCCCTGTCCATCACCAACTCCCGCAGTTCACTCAGACTTGCGTCCATCGAGTCAGTGATGCCATCCAGCCATCTCATCCTGTGTCGTTCCCTTCTCCTCCTGACCCCAATCCCTCCCAGCATCACTATACATAAATACAATTAGGCCATATAGATAGGTGAATGTAAAACATCTATATCAATAATTTCTGTGTTAATAATTTTTTTAGTTTTGGTATGATATTTCATTTTTTTTGGTTAGTGCATCTGTAAGTGTATGCAGTATTCTAATTTTCTTCTAAAGGTAAAATTGCATGTTTTAAAGTGCTATATGTTGTTGTTCAGTCATTAAGTCATGTTCAATTCTTTACAACTCCATGGACTACAGCATGCCAGGCTTCCCTGTCCTTCAATATCTCCCAGAGATTGCTCAAGTTCATGTCCACTGAATTGGTGATGCCTTCCAACCATCTCATTCTCTGTCAATTGTTCTCCTCCTGACCTCAGTCTTTCCCACTATCAGGGTCTAATCCAATGTGTTGGCTCATTACATCACATGGCCAAAGTATTGGTCCTCAGCTTCAGCATCAGTCCTTCCAATGAATATTCAGGGTTGATTTCATTTAGATTGACTGGTTTGATTTCCTTCTGTCCAACAGGCTCTCAAGAGTCTTTTCCAGCACCTACATCAAGATACTAAAAACTGATTTTATATGCATGTCTGTATGTATCTGCTTGTTATTCAACAAAGATTTTTCCCAGTTTTATAAATTTGTTTACCCTATACTTGACTTCAAATATTATTTTTTTAGTTCAACAGCCCTCCCCAACATAACAGTTCATGAGTAGAGCACCTTCTGTGAAACATGATCCCCTGATATTAATCATGTGCTTTGACCAGGATCTGTCAGATTGCTAAACGTACCATATTCCTCTTAACAAAGTTATTTGACCTGGGAAAAGCATGAGACCCACAATTTTATAGGACTCCACCATTCTTCTCACAGTTGATGGATGCAAGGATAGGCAGTTGATTCACAATGATTCACAAGGAGATTCCATTCCCCAAAATGTTCAAACTGGAGCTCATCTCTCTTCACTGTGACACACTGAAAGAAGCTTCTGACAATGGGTGTGCTTCCAAAATTCATGTTGGAATAACTAACCTAAGGTCTGTAATAAATTTTTTGAATCCTTAAAAATGTTACAATATTCCTGAAAGTGAAAGTTTTAGTCACTCGGTCATATCTAACTCTTTGCAACCCCGCGGACTGTAGTCTGCCAGGCTCCTCTGTCCATGGGATTTTCCAGGCAAGAATACTGAAGTGGGAGCCATTCCCTTCTCCAGGAGATCTTCCTGACCCAGGGATTGAACTGGACTCTCCTGATTTACATACAGATTTTCTTTATTATCTGAGCTACCAGGGAAGCTCCAGGAAGTTACATATAAAATAGAACACTGTTCCGATGAAAAACATATAGAAAAGTTGCAAAATAAATTAGAATCTATTGCCCAAAACTTTTTGAGATAGGCTAGGAAGTCAACTTCCTGGTTGTGAAAGACTGTAAGTTCCAGCTATACTATAACTTTCTATAATTTAATAAGCCACCTAAAGGACTTTTGGCTAGTGAAAATTAGGGTGATGACACTAGTAAAAAAAAAAAAGAGTCTTTGTACACAGAGATAAATAAGTAAACCACATAATTATTATGATGATATTATTACAAAGCACATCATTTTAACAAAGGAAGTTGAAAAAATAGTACCAGTGGGTCATAAAAGAGGCATGGCTCAGAAAACCTTTAGGCAGAGTCTTTCAAGAGGAAGCCTATTCTGGAAGAAGAAGATTCAGTGCAAAGGAAGAATGGATATTTGTTGCTAGACAGACCTTTGTTGACAAAGTAATGTCTCTGCTTTTTAATACGCTATCTAGATTGGTCATAACTTTTCTTCCAAGGAGCAAGTGTCTTTTAATTTCATGGCTGCAGTCACCATCTGCAGTGATTTCAATGCCCTTAAATAATTCCCTTTCCTCAAATGTTGGCTAAATATGGGGGCTCACTTCTAATAAGTTGAACATAGCAAAATTAATGAGGTATCACTTCCAAGGGCTCTTCCCTGGTGACTCAGATGGTAAAGTGTCTGCCTACAATGTTGGAGACCTGGGTTCGATCCCTAGGTTAGGAAGATCTCCTGGAGAAGGAAATGGCAACCCACTCCAGTACTCTTGCCTGGAAAATCCTATGGACAGAGAAGCCTGGTAGGCTACCATCCATGGGGTCACAAAGAGTCGGACACAACTGAGTGACTTCACTCATCACTTCCAAGATACGCTTATGAAAGCGCTGCGGTTTCTTTCATGAGTATTATTTTTCAAGTTCCCTTAGATTGCTTCCCTGGGGGAAACTATCTATGATGTTGCATTGAAGCCCTATGGAGTGTACCATTTGACAAGTGACTGAAAACTGGCAACAGTGATGTTAGTAAGCTGGAAGCAAAAACCATCCCTGCCTCCCCCAGAAAAGTTTCTGATTATGATCACAACCTCTGCTGCCAAACATACTGGGATCTAATAAACCTGAATCTGAAGTACCCAGCTAAGTCAAACCTAGATTCCTGATCTCCAGAAATCATGAGGTAATAAATATTGGTTGTTTAAGCACCTCAATTGGATGATTTGCAATACAGCAATAGATCATTCATATACAGCAGCCTTGTAGTTGTCAGTGATTTGACAAATATAAGGGACCCTATTTAGTTCTTTCCTTTCTGTGTTGCTTTGCATAATGCTTGGGGAAATTAAAAGCAAAACTGAAACAAAAATCCAAACAAGCAAACGAAACATGATAAGCAGTTATTCTTGGAGCAAAGTTTTCAAATGTCTTTTAATCTCCCAATTTTATTTTGTAAAGAAATAAATTATTGCTGTTATAGCCAGTGCTCAAGGTGAAATACTTATAATCAAACTATCAGCTCATCCTCCTAGACAAGTGTCCCCAACCTTTTTAGCACCAGGCACCCATTTCATGGAAAACAATTTTTCCATGGACTGGTGGTAGAGGTTGGTTTGGGGATGATTCAAGCACATTATATTTATTGAGCATTTGATTTCTAATGCTGCTGCTGACAGTAGGTACTGGTCCTCTGGCTAGAAGTTGGGGACCTCTGCGTTAGAGGATACCATGAAGTAGGTGAATGCTTAGTCATGTCTAACTCCTTGAAACCCTATGGACTATATTCTGCCAACGTCTTCTTTCCATGGGATTCTCCAGGCAAGAGTACTGGAGTGGGTTGCCATTTCCTTCTCCAGAGGATCTTCCCAACCCAGGGATTGAACACATGCTGCCAGCTGTTCCTGCACTGCAGACAAATTCTTTACCACTGAGCCACCTTGGAAGCCCCTAGAAGACACCATACATTCAGTAATTACACTCTTTGCTTTTTTTTTTTTTTAACCAAACGGAGTGGAAAATTTCTTTCCACATAAAAACCTACACATGGACTTTATAGCATCTTTATTCATCACAGATAAAACCTGGAAGTCATCATTTATTTTTGCTTTTATTGCCTATGTTTTGTGCCATATTCACGAAATTTTTGCCAAGACCGATGTCAAGAATCCTTTTCCCTCTGTGTTCAATGGATGTAAAATTTCAATCATACTCTCTCTTGTGTGTGTCAGTCATGTACGATTCTTTGGGACCAGATGAAATGTATCCCATGATGCTCCTCTGTCCATAGGATTATCCCAGCAAGAATATTGGAGTGGGTTGTCATTTCCCACTTCAGGGGATCTTCCTGAGGATTGAACCCGTGTCTCCTGCATTTTCTGGTGGATTCTTTACTACTGAGCCACCTGGGAAGCTGACTCAATTATATCAGATGATTTAATAATTCTAGAGACCTGCCGTATGACATGGTGCCTACAGTTAACAATGTAGTTTGTGGTTTTCAAAATATGGGACTACAGCAAACTAAAAGAGTTCTGCACAGCAAAGCAGATAATCTACCAAAAAAAAAGGCAATGCAGAGGATGCATGGAAATATTTGCAAACTTACAAAATATATAAATAACTCCTACAACTCAAGCAAAACAAAACAGAAACAATAACGATTTTAAAAATGCACAAATGATTTGAGCAGACATTTCTCAAAAAACAAGACATAAAAATAGGCAACAGTTATATGAAAATATGCTCAACATCATTAATTATCAGGGAAACACAAATTAACACTTTAGTGAGAGATAACCTCAAACCTGTTAGGTTGGCTATTGTTGGCAAAACAGAAAATAAAAAGCGTTGGCATGGTTTTGGAGCAATTGAAATCCTTGGACACTCTTGGTGGGAAAGTAAAATGGTGTAGCAGCTATCTAAAAGAGTATGGAGTTCCTTGAAAAGAGTAAAAATAGAGCTACAACATGATCCAGAAATCCTACTTCCGTGCACATATTCCAAGGAATTGAAATTACAATCTCAAAGAGATATCTGTGTCTTTATGGTATCTGCAGCACTATTCACAATGGCCAAGATAACAGAAGCAACCCATGTCTATTTTATTCATAAGTGAGTAAAAATAATGAATAAAGAAACTGTCCAATAAGATAAAAATATCAGCAATTTGGGAAACAGAACTATTGAATGTACAGTGGGTATGTGTGTATATATGCATTTCTAGTGAGATAATTACAGAATTAATAGAAGAGAAAATTTAAAATAAAACAGATATTATGATAAATGGATATGAATTCAATGAACTTCTGAACTCTCTGACAACAAAGATCACTAAGAATATAAACATAAAGTTACTAGGATTTAAATAATTTCAAGGAAACCAACATCTTTGGGATCCAGATGCTTTTAAAGTAGAAAGCATATTCTAAAAAGAGCCCAGGACACTTAATGCGCAAATATTTTATTAACATTTATGTTAAACATAAATATTTACACATTCCTTTGAAATTTAATTCTAAATATATTTTTTATGTTTGATCACATTTTAAGATACTATGGTTAACCTTGGGAGGAAATATCTAAAATTATCCTAAAATAACAAGAGATTTTAGAGAAAACTTTACACACTAGTTATAACAAAATCATGCAATGATCAATTATGAAGACATACAGCATGTAGAGCCACCTTTAAGAATTCTGACAACTGAAGGTCAACAGTCCAAAAATAATTAGGTTACTCTTATCTTTGAATAATAATGATAATACATGAATTTTCATTTGCCTGTTGTTTTATGAAAATTAGAATTCCCTTTAGGAGTAAAAACACTTGGGAAAATCTTTAAAGGATATAGTTCAAATGTATTTAGATATCTTTGACCTGTGGTCTAAAGTTTTGGCTTTTCTATTCATGATATAATTCAATCACATGGAAAGAGTCAGTTTATGATTTAGAAAGAAATGCACTCTTATTTAAATAAGATTAGCAAAGGTCAACACTCTCAGAATCTTGGTACACAAGGTAAATGATCTCTTGGCTTTCTGTGTTATTTTTACTCGGTAATTGCTCTCTCTGGGAAAAAGAGAAAAGATTTTATCTTGGATAATTTTACAGTACAGTCTAATGAGCATTTATATAGTTGCCAAAAAACTCCCTCAGTGTACTCTGCTTGAGTTCACAAAAAGGTTATATATTGTAGGAGTGTTATTCAACTTTCAAGAGGAGTACGGAGGACTAAAAAAAATACATTGAGATTTTATTTCTCACAGACACATATAAAAACACACACACAAACATATCATATGGATTGTGTTTTTTTTACTATCATCATGTATATATTAGCTTGAGAGAGAGAGCATGTATTCATTTTACAGAAATAAATTTTATAATTGGGTTCATAAGGACAAACAAAAATTTAAAACAATAAACTTGGTTCTTAATTTTCCCTGTTAAAATTAAGGGGAGAGATTTCTTTTTCCCCCAGTTTCCTTTCTTTTCTTGGAGCATTTACAAGAGAAAACTTGTCATGTGTATGACTATATATGTGAACTATTTATATATATATTGCATAGTTAGAAAATATTCACTTTAAAATCTCATAATGTCATAGATACAATCATAGATTTAGTTAATATAACAAAGGAATTGATTTAAAAATCTTTTATAGAATAGGTTATGCATTAAAAAATAAAATCCCAATAATTTAACATATTTTTTAAAATGAAGAAACTTATTTTACACATTATTTGGTATATAAAACAGTCAACTTTTTCTAACCTATAGCTTGGCTTTTGTAAAAAATAGTCATATTTAATAATTGTGCTTTTCCAGTATACTCATAATTAATAACTTGGTTGTCATATACACAGGCTACAACAGAACAGCCCTGGTTATTGTTTTGATAGTCATCAGTTATAGAGGGATATGCTGCCTGAATTGTGAAGCAATAAAGAATCACTAAAAAAAAAACTCATAGCAAAGCAAATTTTTGTTTTGTTTAAGGCTAAAGTATTTAATGACTTGCAAAACTGTGATGCTAAAACTGTCCCAAACTAAGCAGAGTGTCCACATTTGCACCACTACATGTTGTGAGGAGATGAGCTATAGTTGATGAAAATTACAACCAGCCAGCCTACGTAATGCTGTGAGGTAAGCTCTTTTCCTGCATCCATAATTTTTGGATATATTTTGGTCTTTATAATACACAAATATCACCAGGATATGTTTAAATCTGGGTGGTTTTAATATTAAAACATGTTGAGTTGCTTTAATCTGAGTTTCCTTTTTCCCACTCATAAAAATTTTCTTTCCAAACATTTATATTTTGCTGTTTTTAAAGGGATGTTTACATTCACAGATTTTTCTCTCTGTCTTCTCCTGCATTTAAAATACTATTGTGCTTATTGTATAAAGATTTTTCTCTTTTTTCTCATTTTTATATAATTGTTTTCATATGATCATTGGTTCTTTTGATTTGTATTGCTTTCAAGACTGATCTTCATTAAGCATTTTCAATTTTCTACAACTCCTAATTTATTTCCTACATCTTCTTTTACAGATCATCAGGGTGCTGAACAAAAATGTATTTATATCAGAAACTTCAAGCCTTTCTTGCTTATTACGTTGAAACTATTTATGTTTCTATTTTATTAAAAATGACGATTAGCTTTCAAACAAGAAAATTTGTTGCCTATACTTGGTTTATCTTCAGATCTCTGGACGTCTGTAATATCATCTTCTATTTTATCATAGTAATTGTATATACTCCTAACTATTATGATTTTGTAATACAAAAAGCTTTTTAAAATCTTCATTAATTATATATAATTATTATGAGTATTATGTTTTAAAATATACAAAGAAAATTATATTTTCCCTATGTTTATATCTTTTGTGTAAAGAAATGTAATGCTTATGCAGTAATATTGATCAATCACTTTATGTTTAATGTCTTTCTTTTTTAATCTTCCCCTTTTCTAATGCCACAAAATAACCTAATATTTTCCTTTAAAGTATAAATAACATATGTCTTTAATCACTTTGGTAAACCTTTAAGATGTTGAGTTGTCTACTTTTACAAGGATGACCACTGGTGCCTGTGCCTTTCATAATCTGATGTGTATTTCATCTGTAACTCCAACTTGGACATATACCAAGTCCTGGGGTACACACTGTATGGCTTCCTAAGGGCTTCACAAAGTCCACTAGATCTTCTTTTCAAACCAAGCGGATGTTGATATCTGTTCTATCAACTCCCCTTCAATTATTTTCCTTTAAAAATTCTTGATTATTTATGAATATGTACCCTTTCACTTGACATTTTGGATCAGTCTAGATTATTGACTCATTCACTAAATGTCACTTACCTTGTGCCAGCATACTTTCAGGTACTGTGCATATGTGCTAAGTCACTTCAGTTGTGTCTGACTCTTTGTGACACCATGGCCTGTAGCCTGCCAGGCTCCTATGTCCATGGGTCCTCCAGACAAGAAAACTGGAGTGGGTTGTCATGCCCTCCTCCAGGCATCTTCCTGACCCAAGAATTGAACCCACATTCCTGAAATCTAATCTTCCCACTAGTACTACTTGGGAAGTCCCAGTTTCAAGTACTAAGTATACAGTAAACAAAACAGACCAAAATCCTCATCCTTTTGGAGTACACATTCTTATGGGCAAGATATATGATAAAACTTTATAGTATATTATGAAGTGATAATGCTAAAAATAACAGATTTTTATTATCTGTTTATATGTTGATTAATCACCAAAATATCTCAGACAACAGCAAATATTTAAGTCTATCTTGCATAGTATAAGAACTATAACTAAGTTATAACTGCTGGGTTAGGCTCAGTTCAAAGTGAATTTTCATTCCAGAATATGAGCTGAAAAGATAGTCATTGGGAAGGCCAAGATAAGGAACAAAGGATGAAGCCACTGAATGGCATTTAAAGTGCCATGTGGCATGTCTATTCATATTTGGTTGGCAAAACAGTCTTTGGCACAAAGTAGCAGGAGCATATACACTATTTATAGGAAAACATGATAAGGGAGGGAAAGAAATAAATGATTCTGAAAAAATAATATAACCTGTACACAGTCTACTCTCTAGACTCAAATAACTCTTTAGTTTATTCTCTAGACTCTAAGGAACTATGTATTGCTTAGAGTTAAAAAATACTTACTAGTTCCCTGACATTCCCAAATCTCTTTAAATGAAAGATCTTTCAATATAATCATATACAACATAGCTTTTCTTGTTCCAGAGACCACTGAATTAGGACTCATTATTTGCCCACCACAAATTCAACATATAACTGGGGATAAATAAGGACAAAATTATTGAAATAAAAATCTCATTTACATGGAAAAAAAATGTTAGTAGCTCATAGCAATTCAAAAATGATTCTATGCCATCATTACAAGGACTTCTGTCCTTAAGACTTTGAGGCTAATTTATTTGTTGAAATATTTACATTTTAGCCATAAGAGTCATGAAATTTTGGTTTCTTCCTCTTCTTTTTCACGTCTGTTACAAAATATACTGGCATTTTTTTCTCCTGAGCTCATCTCTTTTTTGTAGTATCTTATCAAATACAGCCAGTAGCAATCAACTCATAGACATTCTCATTTAAAATCTCTTTTCCTAAAGCCATGGGTACATTAGGTACATTTTCTGCCCTCCAAGTTATTCTAGGAAAATATTTATCAAAGCAAAATACAGTCACCTTGTAGCATCCTATAAGCATTACTTAGTGCTTTGCTCTTCTTCAAACACAAATCCACATATTTTGTTGTTGTTGCCTTAGTCAAATTAATTGATGAATCCTAAATTCAATGGGAGAATAACTTTCACTAATAGGAAAGTACAGCAGAGACAGGAAGAGAATATTTACAACTACTAGGGCAGGTAAGAGAGATACCAAGTATTTGAGGATAGGAAGTCAGTAACATGCTATTACAAACATAATTCTCTGAGGAAGTGAGACAAATGAGAATGAATGTTGTATAATGATTGCAGTCCCTGACCCAAACATCTTAAGTAGTTTGTCAATGAGTTTGAATAATGAACTCGCTGAATGCACTTTTTGTTTTAATGCATCTTCATATCATCTTTTTAAAATGCAATTTAGCATGTTAACGGTTCTCTGAGAAACAGATTTTCCTCTTTCTCCTCAATTTTGAAGCCACTTCTCTATTGTTCTTTGTACTCTATTTTTGTTGACAAGTTCATGGTAAGTTAATTGTTTTCTTTTTGGTTTTGGAATTCTAAACTTCACCATAACACATCTAGGTGATAATAATTTCGATCCTGTTTGGAGCTTCTTATAATTTTTTTATTTAAGGATTCATGTCTCTATTTATTCTTGAAAAATCTTAGTCTAGGTTTTTTGTTTGTTTGTTTGTTTGTTTTTGAATACTGCCTCACCATTTTCTTTGGTGTCTTCATACGAAAGTCCTTTGAATGTACATTTGAAAGTTTATTTTTCTTTGGCACATGATTATTTCTCTCTCTTTAATCTGGAGCCTCTCAGATGAATTTTGGTTGATTTTCTTCAAATATGTCTTCTAGTTTGCTTTCTCTGTGTTCAGTTGTGTCTAACTCTTCTCCTTAATTTCCTTAATTTGTTCTTAACATCAATGCCTGTGCTGTATCTTCTGTTGATTGACAGGTGCAGTTTTTTCCTTTTTTTTTTTTTAAATTTCAGCGCAAACTCTGGTTTCATGCCATACACCTCGCTCTAGTAACAGCTCACTGAATTCCTGGGATTGTATACTCCCTCTTTCCTCCATGGCTCTCAAGCTAAGATGCCAAGCCAGATCCTGCCTTATAGTTGCTCTGAGCTCCCACAACATCAACTTGACAATTTCTTACTTGAAGTACCAATGCACTCACACTACTATGACCACGTGAAAATATGCAGTCCACTGAGGGAAAACTTATATCGGTGGCAGAATGCTCATAAACTCCTAAATTCTTATTATTCCAGAGTATCACACTTAGGCTTTACAGAACTCTATAACAGATCTCTGGTAGAAAGGAACTCCCACATGTTCTTTAGATTTTCAAGGTCAGAAGACAGCACTGCAATACCTAGGCAAATATGCAAGAGTATATTCTCCCTAGCAGAAGATGCGGCTGTATTGGGAAAAAAAGGAGTCTCTGAGTTCTATAGTTAATGCCAGCTTATGGATTCTAGGACTAACTTATATCTATTGAATTGTGTGTGTGTGTGTGTGAGTGTGTTTTAACAATGAAATCAATGTTCAGATTGTCTGCAACTTTTTTTCCCCTCATTCCTCTAAACTTAAGTTCCTTTTTATAGTAGCTACATAACTGCTGTAAAAGCAAAATATCAATAATTTATACACTACATTTATTTTCCTATAAAGATCAGGAAGGTTGGTTCATTCTTAGCAGCTATAAGATATAGCTCATCAGTTGCTGTAGAACTGGGAAAGGTAAGTTTTCATTCGAACCCCAAAGAAGGGCAATGCCAAAGAACGTTCAAACTACCATACAATTACACTTATTTCATATGCTAGCAAGGTATGCTCAAAATCCTTCAAGCTAGGCTCCAACAGGATGTGAATGGAAAGTGTCTAGATGTATAAGCTGGACTGAAGAAAAGGCAGAGAAACCAGAGATCAAATTGTCAACATCTATTGGACTGTTGAAAAAGCAAGAGAAATCCAGAAAAACATCTACTTCTGCTTCATTGACTACACTTAAACCTTTGACAAGTGGATTGCAACAAACAGTGACAAATTCTTAAGAGATGGGAATATCTGACCACAATAGCTGCCTCCTAAGAAACCTGTTTGCAGGTCAAGAAGCAACAGTTAGAACCACACATGAAACAATGAACGGATTCAATATTGGGAAAGAGTACGTCAAGGTCAAGGCTGCATATTGTCACCTTGCATATTTACTTTACCTGCAGAGTACATCATGCAAAATGTGGGGCTGAAAGAATCACAAGTTGGAATCAAGATTCCCAGGAGAAATATCAACAGACTCAGATATGCAAACGATGCTACTTTAATGGCAGAAAGTTAAGAAGAACTAAAGAGTCTCTTGATTAGGGGGAAATAGGAGAGTGAAAAAGCTGGCTTAAACCCAACATTTGAAAAACTAAGATTATGGCATCCAGTCCCATCACTTCATGGCAAATAGACGGGGAAAAATGGAAACAGTGACAAACTTTATTTTTGTGGGCTCCAAGATCACTATGGACGGTAACTCCAGAAAAAGACAATAGCTCCTTGGAAGAAAAGCAATGACAAACCTAGACAGCATGTTAAAAGGCAGAGACATCAGTTTCCCAATAAAGACTGGTATAGCTAGAGCTATGGATTCTCCAGTAATCATGTACGGGAGTATGAGTTGGACCCTAAGGAAGGCTGAGCACCAAAGAATTGATGCTTTTGCATTGTGGTGTTGGAGAAGACTCTTGAGAGCCCCTCGGACTGAAAGGTGGTCAAACCAGTCAATTTGAAAGGAAATCAACCCTGAATGGACAGATATTGAAGCTGGAGCTCCAATACTTTGGTCACCTGATGCAAAAAGCCAACTCACTGGGAAGTACCATGCCTGATGCTGGGAAAGACTAGGGGTAGGATGAGAGGAGAGCAACAGAAAATGAAATGGTTGGATGGCATCACCTTATCAATGGATAAGACTTGGCACAAACTCCGAAATTTTTCTCTTAAAGAAATGTCTGTTACACCAAATGTCTACTATACAATCTATAGCAGTTTTGATGCCTTAAATTATTTTAAGGTAGAATTTATTCTTTTTTAGGAAAGTTAAATATATTGGAACACTTAGGATTAATCCTGGATATGAAGCTTAGACTGGCTGAACTATGAGGTGACAGAATGTGCATTATTGAATTCTAGGTACCATATTATTTATAGCATATTAGTAATGTCCTTTTCTCTTAGTTTGAATATATGTGTATTATTTCTAAGTAATGATCTGCCTCATTAGCAAGTTTTAAAGATAACTTTAAATAATATTACCTATTTTGGTGTTGACTACATAATTTTACATGGCATAGAGATACAGATATCATTTCATATTTTATTTCTGAATGTGCCATAATTTCACATGTCATATGTGGTCCTTTTCAAATAACTTCTTAGAATATATCATAAAAAGCTAATGATTAGCTGAAGCACATTTAAGAAAGGAAGAGTTGATGGGAATAACAAAAGAGCATTTGATTCACTGAAGCTTGTCCCTTTTAATACACTTTTTTTCCCAGGATAGTCTTGATTCTAATTGTTTTTTAAAAGACTTTGTGTCTATGCTTCAATAACTGCAAGGTGAGCAAATAAGCCATTCCCTAAGATTAACCCCATGCCCTAGCCTGTAAGAACTGTAATCAACTAATCATTACATTTATGCAAACTAATTAATATTTTATTACATGAACAACATTTACTTGGGAAAGTGACTATCTTTAATAACATATATATTTATTTATAGAAGATTTTGAGAGATAGAAAGTTGATTGAAATGTAAGTGGCATAGATATTGTGATATATGACTTACCAGGATATCAGACATCATAAATTAACCAGAGAGTTTTAAAATCTCTATATTAACTTGTTTTATGCATATACAGTATAAACTGGAGCCGATTATACAGAGTGAAGTAAGCCAGAAAGAAAAACACCAATGCAGTATACTAACATATATATATGGAATTTAGAAAGATGGTAATGATAACCCTATATGCGAGACAGCAAAAGAGACACAGATGTAAAGAACAGACTTTTGGACTCTGTGGGAGAGGGAGAGGGTGGGATGATTTGGGAGAATGGCATTCAAACATGTATACTATCATGTAAGAAACGAATCACTAGCCTAGGTTCGATACAGGATACAAGATGCTTGAGGCTGGTGCACTGGGATGACCCAGAGAGATGATATGGGGAGGGTGGTGGGAGGGGGGTCAGGGTTGGGAACTCATGTACACCTGTGGTGGATTCATGTCAACATATGACAAAACCAATACAGTATTGTAAAGTAAAAAAAAAAAAATTTAAATTAAAAAAATCAATAAAAAATAAAAATAAAGAGCTAACTGGAAAAAAAAAGAAAAAAAGAAAAATAAAATGAAAATAAGAAAACAATTTACATATGATAGCATGAAACAGAATAAAACATTTAAGAATAAATTTAACAAAAGTTTAAGACTTGTATGCTGAAAACTATAAAATATTTTGAAATAAATTATACATAAAAACAAACAAAAAAAGAAAGGCTAATTTTAAATTAAAAACAGAAAAAAGATTTTTCTGAATCTAAGACACTTTTATTGAATACTAATCATTAAACATTATGTTAAGCTCTGCCTAAAATATTTTTAATACATGAATAAAATAAATTTCTAATTCTATGGCTATTTGAATTCCATAATTAGAAGGACAATTGACATATCAGAATATTCACTGTAATCAGGAATAATATCTTTAAAATTGCTTAGTCTACTTCTTCATTATCGTGTGTCAACATGCACTATAGCAAAACTGGTTCTCCTGTACAAAATGTGCTTTTCTTCAAAGCAATGGGGCCACTTTTCTTTTTAACATCCCCTAATTTATAATCATAAACATGATTCATAAAAAACTGAAAGAATGTTTAGAATTTCCCTGGTGGTCCAAAGGTAAAGAATCTGCCTTCCAATGCAGGGGATATGAGTTTGACCCCTGGTTGGGGAGCTAAGACCCACATGCCAAAGGGCAACTAAGCCAGTGAGTTACAACTACAGAAGACTACATACAACATAGTAAAAAAAAAAAAAGTGAAATTATAAATACAAACTGAAAACTTTTCTTACTTTTTTTCAGTGTTCAATGAAGAATTAGAAATTGATTTGTAAAGACTAGTAATAATCAAATCATCTCTAAGAAATATATGCCCGTGACCATGAACACATATATCTATACAAGATAAACAGAACAAGTAAAAACGAATAAGTAAATAAATAAATAAATCAGTCTACAACTCTGCAGCATGCAGCCAAATAGACCAAAAACAAATCATAAAATAATTAACATGTTATAACTGATCATTTTCCACCTAGGTAATTTCAAATTATTCTAAAATAGACAACTTCAAAATTAAAATAATTCTGCTGCTGCTGCTGCTAAGTCACTTCAGTTGTGTCCAACTCTGTGCAACCCCAGAGACGGCAGCCCACCAGGCTCCTCCTTCCCTGGGATTCTCCAAGCAAGAACACTGAAGTGGGTTGCCATTTTTGTCTCCAGTGCATGAAAGTGAAAAGTGAAAGTGAAGTCGCTCAGTCATGTCCGAATCTTAGCGACCCCATGGACTGCAGCCTACCAGGCTCCTCTGTCCATGGGATTTTCCAGGCAAGAGTACTGGAGTGGGTTGCCATTGCCTTCTCAAAATAATTCTACAAACTTATTAAATTTAGCTGTTACCTTGTCTGAGAGACTATTCTCTTCAGGTATATGTATTTGGTTTAATAGAATAAATATAAAATACCTTTTCAATTTTTTATTTTATATAATAACTCATAATATAGATAAATATATTTTGTCTTTAATAGGGTTTAATGAAAAACTATTTTTAATAGATTCCCAACTTTCTTTCAAAATGTATACTTTCAATTTAGCTAGGTTAAATATCAAATTGACATACTGTTTTTCCAAGTACTTTCTATGACCTTTCAACTTAAATTAGTGGAGTGGTCTTTCCAATCTTGATGGGATGGTATATATCTAAGTCTGCTGTGGGCTTAGTTGCTCAGTCATGTGTCTGACCCTTTTCAACCCCATGGACTAGAGCTCATCAGGCTCCTTTGTCCGTGTGGATTTTCCAGGCAAGAATACTGGAGTGGGTTGCCATGCCCTCTTCCAGGGGATCTTCCCAACTCAGGGATCAAACCCAGGTCTCCCACATTGCACGTGGATTCTTTACCATCTGAGTCACCAGGGAAGCCCATATCTGACAATCTCTCCCATCAAAACTACAAGTATACAAGGTGCACAATGTACATAAAATGACTGTCATTGAAAAGCATTCAATGCAGGAAGGTCTGGATGAGGTATAGTCCTTGAGGGAAAGGAAGCACATGAGATGAGTTTTATATTCTCAGGGACACAGGGCATTTTTCAATATAATGTGCTAAAGAGAAGACTCTAACAGAAATTATGTACTTTGCGAGACCAAGGTTGGGATTAAAAGGCTGCCATAGTAGCTGAAAGGAGAATGAAGGCACAAATAAGAAACTGTAGAGAAATGAACCCCAAAGACTGAATGTCTTTCCTTGTGGTAATTATAGATATATGCACTACATTTGTACATGTAGAGACTCAAATAAACTGAAATAAAGCAAAGCTGAAAGACACAAAGAGCTACACAGATATTTCTGAAGGTAAGAGGCACCAGGAATCAGAATTAGTAAATGCTTTTGACTCCAGTTTATATTAAAGAAAAATTAGTTCTTAGGAGTAAGAGTTTATTTCCCAGGAGTAAGGGAAAAGATGAAATATACCAGTTTTAGCAGAGTTTAACTGTGATGCCGCTGTTGCTGCTAAGTCGCTTCAGTTATGTCCGACTCTTAGCGACCCTATGGACTGCAACCTACCAGTCTCCTCCACCCATGGGATTTTCCAGGCAAGAGTACTGGAGTGGGGTGCCATTGCCTTCTCCGTAACTGTGCTAGTATGGGGTATTAACTCTATATTATATAAAACTCTATGTGAATTGCCTACATTTGTAAATTTGAGCAAATTCAGGCAGACAGTGACAGACAGAGAAGACTGGCATGTTACAGCCTGCGGAGCTGCAACAAGTCAGATACGACTGAGCAACTGAATGATAACAACACACTCTAAATTTAATCTACAAGAAAACAGCAAATCTCTGTGGATAAAGGTGACATAATCAGGAACTTCTACAGTTGCCTAGATACAATGTTCAACCACTAATGATAAGATACACTTGAAAATGGAATATGACTAAAATAAGAAACGAACCAGTCAGTAAAATGACCCATAGATGATGTTGATTTGGGAATTATTAGAAAAGGATTTTTAAATACCTAAAAGGTTCCTCCAGTCAAGGCTATGTTTTTTCCAGTGGTCATGTATGGATGTGAGAGTTGAACTGTGAAGAAAGCTGAGTGCTGAAGAATTGATGCTTTTGAACTGTGGTGATGGAGAAGACTCTTGATAGTCCCTTGGACTGCAAGGAGATCCAACCAGTCTATTCTGAAGGAAATCAGTCCTGGGTGTTCACTGGAAGGACTGATGCTGAAGCTGAAACTCCAATACTTTGGCCACCTCATGCAAAGAGTTGACTCACTGGAAAAGACTCTGATGCTGGGAGGGATTGGGGGCAGGAGGAGAAGGGGATGACAGAGGATGAGATGGCTGGATGGTATCACCAACTCAATGGACATGAGTTTGGGTAAACTCCAGGAGTTGGTAATGGACAGGGAGGCCTGGCATGCTAAGATTCATGGGGTGGCAAAGAGTCAGACATGACTGAGCGAATGAACTGAACTGAACTGAAGATCAATGCTTAAAAACATATAGAAAACTATTAATGGCTATAGAAGTAAAATAGAAAATAAATGAATAGCACCAGAAAGATAAATTATAATTGACTTAAAGCACAAATCTTTAATAAGAAAATGGCAACTCCATATAAGACTAAATATGAGACAAAAGTAGCAAAACTCAAAGAGGCTCAGAGTTTAAAGTTGTTCCACTATTTCAAGTGATAAATTATATCTTAAGGTCGAATGAAATAAACTGTGATATCTAAAGCAAACATTAAAGAAAATAGAAGAAAGCAAAATAAAACATTGATGGAGGATAAAATGAACGAAATTAAATATATGAATAATTCATAGAAAGCAAGGAAGGAGAGAATAGAAAAAAACAAACAAAAGAAACAAGTACCAAGATAATGACTTAAATAAAAATGTATCAGTAATTATTTATGAATGTATCAGTAAACTATTTAGGCAGTTAGAATAGGAAAAAAGAGTCCAAAATAGTGGTGGCTAAACGACAGAAGGGAAAAGCCTATGAAAATAGAACAAAGGATGGTCCAAGGACCAGAGAACCTTGAGTGAAACAAACAGCCTTCCTGGCTAGCCCAATTTACAGAGAGCAGGCTCAGAGGGAAGAGAAAAAACATATAAAAAGAGGAGTCAAAATTGAGCTACTTGCCTCTTTTGGGTTGGCCCACCCTCATGCCTTGAGGATGTATTTTTCCTTTGCTTGCCAAATAAAAATGAGCTGTAGCCGAGCAGTAACACTAGTCTGACATTTCAAATTTTTGCTGTGGTGAGACAGAACTGAGGAAATTACACACAACCCCAACAGTTAAAAATAAACAACAAAATGTGAAGCCAGATTAAAACAAATGAACAAAAATTTAGTTTAGTGGCTTACATAAAACATTTTAAAAATAAGAAAATATAGTGAATAAGGAAAATAATGAAAAATATTGTTCCAGCCAACTGATAAATTAAAAAAAGGAAAAAAAAATCTTGAATAATTATATTAATATCAGATAAACTGGACTTTAAGTTATAAATCATTGTTAAAGAGAGATGCTTCAAAAGGAAATATTTTCAAACTAAGAGAAAGACATTATGCCTTAAATCTGGGTACATCCAGTAACATGATTTTAAACTATATTTAACCCAAAAAAAATCAAAAATTTAAAAACAAATAGAAAAATCTAGTATCTTAATGGCGTACATTAATATACATCTCTCAGTAGCTGACAAATAAAACTTCTGTTTGGCTATAGAAAATTGGAATGACATATTGAATAAAGCTACGGCCCTGGGAGTTCATCTTTCACCCAAAAAATATGTCATTTTCATTATTGGGGAATGGAATACAAAAGTACAAAGTTAAGACATACATGGAGTAACAGGCAAATTTGGTCTTGGAGTACAGAATCAAGCAGGGCAAAGGGTAACAGAGTTTTGTGAAGAGAACATATTGATCATAGCAAAAACCCTCTTCCAACAATACAAGAGAAGACTCTACACATGGACATCACCAGATGGTCATTACTGAAATTGGATTGATTATAATCTCTGCAGCCAAAGATGAATAAGCTATCATTTCAGTTCAGTTCAGTCGCTCAGTCATGTTCGACTCTGCGACCCCATGAATTGCAGCACGCCAGGCCTTCCTGTCCATCACCAACTCCCGGAGTTCACTCAAACTCATGTCCATCGAGTCAGTGATGACATCCAGCCATCTCACCCTCTGTTGTCCCCTTCTCCTCCTGCCCGCGATCCCTCCCAGCATCAGGGATAAGCTATACAGTCAGCAAAAACAAGACTGGGAGCTGACTGTGCCTCAGATCATTAACTCCTTATTGCCAAATTCAGATTAACTTGAAGAAAGTAGGAAAACCACGAGACCATTCAGGTATGACCTAAATCAAACTGCTTACAACTATACAGTGGAAGTGACAAATAGATTCAAGGGATTGGATCTGATAGACAAAGTGCCTAAAGAGTTATGGATGCATTTTTAATGGTTGAGTAATACTCCATTGTGTATATGGCTGGTGCACTGAGACAACCCAGAGGGATGGTACGGGGAGTGAGGAGGGAGGGGGGGTTCAGGATGGGGAACACGTGTATACCTGTGGCAGATACATGTTGATGTATGGCAAAACCAATACAATATTGTAAAGTAATTAACCTCCAATTAAAATAAATAAATTTATATTAAAAAAAGAATTATGGATGGAGATTTGTGACATTGTACAGGAGGCAGTGATCAAGACCATCCCCAAGAAAAAGAAATGTAAAAAGGCCAAATGACTGTCTGAGAGACCTTACAAACAGCTATGAAAAGAAGAGAAGCAAAAGGCAAAGGAGAAAAGGAAAAACACACCCATTTAATGCAGAGTTCCAAAGAAAATCAAGGAGAGATAAGAAAGCCTTCCTCAGTAATCAGTGCAGAGAAATAGAGGAAAACAATAGAATGGGAAAGACTAGAGATCTCTTCAAGAAAATTAGAGATACCAAGGGAAAATTTCATGGAAAGATGGGCAAAATAAAGGACAATAAAGGACAGAAATGGTATGGTCCTAACAGAAGATATTAAGAAGAGGTGGAAAGAATATGCAAAAGAATTATCCAAAGAAGATCTTCACAACCCAGATGATCACGGTGGTGTGATCACTCACCTAGAGCCAGACATCTTGCAATGTGAAGTCAAGTGGGCCTTAGGAAGCATCACTGCAAACAAAGCTAGTGGAGGTGATGGAATTCCAGTTGAGCTATTTCAAATCCTAAAAGATGATGCTGTGATAGTGCTGCACTCAATATGCCAGCAAATTTTGAAGACTCAGCAGTGGCCACAGGATTGGAAAAGGTCAGTCTTCATTCCAATCCCAAAGAAAGGCGATGTCACAGACTGCTCAAACTACCGCACAATTGTACTCATCTCACAAAATAGCAAGTAGTGCTCAAAATTCTCCAAGTCAAGCTTCAACAGGACATGAACTGTGAAATTCCAGATGTTCAATCTGGATTTAGAAAAGGAAGAGGAAGCAGAGATAAAATTGCCAACATCTGTTGGATCATGAAAAAAGCAAAAGAGTTCCAGGACACATCTACTTCTCTTTTATTGATTATGCCAAAGCCATTGACTGTGTGGATCACCAAAAACTATGAAAATTCTTCAAGAGATGAGAATACCAGACCATCAGATCTACCTCCTGAGAAACCTGTATGCAGGTCAAGAATCAACTGTTAGAACTGAAAAGGGGAAAACAGACTGGTTTAAAATTGGGAAAGGAGTACAAGGCTATATTTTGTCACCCTGTTTATTTAACTTATATGCAGAGTACATCTTCAGAAATGCCAGACTGGATGAAGCACAAACTGGAATCAAGTTTTCGGGGAGAAATATCAATAACCTCAGATATGCAGATGATACCACACTTACGGCAAAAAGCAAAGAACTAAAGAGACTCCTGATGAAAGTGAAAGAAGAGAGTGAAAAAGTTGCTTTAAAATTCAACCCTCAGAAAACTAAGATCATGGCATCTGGTTCCACCACTTCATGGCAAATAGATGGGGAAACAGTGACAGATTTTATTTTTTTGGTCTCCAAAATCACAGCAGATGGTGACTGCAGACTTGAAATTAAAAGATGCTTGCTCCTTGGAAGGAAAGTTATGACCAACTTAGATAACTTTTTTTAGAATTTAAATTATTATTTTAATTGGAGGCTATTTACTTTACAATATTGTATTGGTTTTGCCATATCAACATGAATCCACCACAGGTGTACACGTGTTCCCCATCCTGAACCTCCCTCCCACCTCCCTCCCTGTACCATCCCTCTGGGTCATCTCAGTGCACCAGCCCCAAGCATCCTGTATCCTGCATCAAACCTGGACTGCTGACTCATTTCTTATATGACATTATACATGTTTCAATGCCATTCTCCCAAATCATCCCACCCTCTCCCTCTCCCACAGAATCCAAGACTGTTCTATATATCTGTATCTCTTTTGCTGTCTCACATACATGGTTATCATAACCGTCTTTCTAAATTCCATATATATGCGTTAGTATACTGTATTGGTGTTTTTCTTTCTGGCTCACTTCGCTCTGTATAATAGGCTCCAGTGTCATCCATCTCATTAGAACTGATTCAAATGTATTCTTTTTAATGGCTGAGTAATACACCATGTGAAGAGTTGACTCATTGGAAAAGACTCTGATGCTGGGAGGGATTGGGAGCAGGAGGAGAAGGGGATGACAGAGGATGAGATGGCTGGATGGCATCACTGGATGGACATGAGTCTGAGTGAACTCTGGGAGTTGGTGAAGGACAGGGAGGCCTGGTGTGCTGCGATTCAAGGGGTCACAAAGAACTGGACATGACTGAGCAACTGAACTGAACTGAATACCCCATTGTGTACCACAGCTTTCTTATCCATTCATCTGCTGATGGACATCTAGGTTGCTTCCATGTCCTGGCTATTATAAACAGTGCTGCGATGAACATTGGGGTACACGTGTCTCTTTCAATTCTGGTTTCCTCAGTGTATATGCCCAGCAGTGGGATTGCTGAGTCATAAGTCAGTTCTATTTCCAGTTTTTTAAGGAATGTCCACACTGTTCTCCATAGTGGCTCTACTAGTTTGCATTCCCACCAATAGTGTAAGAGGTTTCTCTTTTCTCCACACCCTCTCCAGCAGTTATTGCTTGTAGACTTTGGGATTGCAGCCATTCTGACTAGAGTGAAATGGCACCTCATTGTGGTTTTGATTTGCATTTCTCTGATAATGAGTTATGTTGAGCATCTTTTCATGTGTTTGTTAGCCATCTGTATATCTTCTTTGGAGAAATGTCTATTTAGTTCTTTCATCCATTTTTTTGATTGGGCCATTTATTTTTCTGGAATTAAGCTGCAGGAGTTGCTTGTGTATTTTTGTAATTAGTTGTTTGTCAGTTGCTTCATTCGCTATTATTTTCTCCCATTCAGAAGGCTGTCTTTTCACCTTGCTTATAGTTTCCTTTGTTGTGCAGAAGCTTTTATTTTTTTTTATTTTTTTTATTAATTAATTAATTTATTTATTTTTTTAATTTTAAAATCTTTAATTCTTACATGTGTTCCCAAACATGAACCCCCCTCCCACCTCCCTCCCCATAACATCTCTCTGGGTCATCCCCATGCACCAGCTCCAAGCATGCTGTATCCTGCATCAGACATAGACTGGCGATTCAATTCTTACATGAGAGTATACATGTTAGAATGTCATTCTCCCAAATCATCCCACCCTCTCCCTCTCGCTCTGAGTCCAAAAGTCCATTATACACATCTGTGTCTCTTTCCCTGTCTTGCATACAGGGTCGTCATTGCCATCTTCCTAAATTCCATATATATGTGTTAGTATACTGTATTGGTGTTTTTCTTTCTGGCTTACTTCACTCTGTATAATCAGCTCCAGTTTCATCCATCTCATCAGAACTGATTCAAATGAATTCCTTTTAACGGCTGAGTAATACTCCATTGTGTATAGGTACCACAGCTTTCTTATCCATTCATCTGCTGATGGACATCTAGGTTGTTTCCATGTCCTAGCTATTATAAACAGTGCTGCGATGAACATTGGGGTACATGTGTCTCTTTCAATTCTGGTTTCCTCGCTGTGTATGCCCAGCAGTGGGATTGCTGGGTCATAAGGTAGTTCTATTTGCAATTTTTTAAGGAATCTCCACACTGTTCTCCATAGTGGCTGTACTAGTTTGCATTCCCACCAACAGTGTAGGAGGGTTCCCTTTTCTCCACACCCTCTCCAGCATTTATTGCTTGCAGATTTTTGGATCGCAGCCATTCTGACTGGTGTGAAGTGGTACCTCATTGTGGTTTTGATTTGCATTTCTCTAATAATGAGTGATGTTGAGCATCTTTCCATGTGTTTGTTAGCCATCCGTATGTCTTCTTTGGAGAAATGTCTATTTAGCTCTTTGGCCCATTTTTTGATTGGGTCGTTTATTTTTCTGGAATTGAGCTGCAGAAGTTGTTTGTATATTTTTGAGATTAGTTGTTTGTCAGTTGCTTCATTTGCTATTATTTTCTCCCATTCCGAAGGCTGTCTTTTCACCTTGCTTATATTTTCCTTTGTTGTGCAGAAGCTTTTAATTTTAATTAGATCCCATTTGTGTATTTTTGCTTTTATTTCCAGAATTCTGGGAGGTGGATCATAGAGGATCCTGCTGTGATTTATGTCTGAGAGTGTTTTGCCTATGTTCTCCTCTAGGAGTTTTATAGTTTCTGGTCTTACATTTAGATCTTTAATCCATTTTGAGTTTATTTTTGTGTGGGGTGTTAGAAAGTGATCTAGTTTCATTCTTTTACAAGTGGTTGACCAGTTTTCCCAGCACCACTTGTTAAAGAGATTGTCTTTACTCCATTGTATATTCTTGCCTCCTTTGTCAAAGATAAGGTGTCCATATGTGTGTGGATTTATCTCTGGGCTTTCTATTTTGTTCCATTGATCTATATGTCTGTCTTTGTGCCAGTACCATACTGTCTTGATGACTGTGGCTTTGTAGTAGAGCCTGAAGTCAGGCAAGTTGATTCCTCCAGTTCCATTCTTCTTTCTCAAGATTGCTTTGGCTATTCAAGGTTTTTTGTATTTCCATACAAATCTTGAAATTACTTGTTCTAGTTCTGTGAAAAATGTTGCTGGTAGCTTGATAGGGATTGCATTGAATTTGTAAATTGCTTTGGGTAGTATACTCATTTTCACTATATTGATTCTTCCGATCCATGAACATGGTATATTTCTCCATCTATTAGTGTCCTCTTTGATTTCTTTCATCAGTGTTTTATAGTTTTCTATATATAGGTCTTTAGTTTCTTTAGGTAGATATATTCCTAAGTATTTTATTCTTTTTGTTGCAATGGTGAATGGAATTGTTTCCTTAATTTCTTTTTCTACTTTCTCATTATTCGTGTATAGGAATGCAAGGGATTTCTGTGTGTTGATTTTATATCCTGCAACTTTACTATATTCATTGATTAGCTCTAGTAATTTTCTGGTGGAGTCTTTAGGGTTTTCCATGTAGAGGATCATGTCATCTGCAAACAGTGAGAGTTTTACTTCTTCTTTTCCAATTTGGATTCCTTTTATTTCTTTCTCTGCTCTAATTGCTGTGGCCAAAACTTCCAGAACTATGTTGAATAGTAGCGGTGAAAGTGGACACCCTTGTCTTGTTCCTGACTTTAGGGGAAATGCTTTCAATTTTTCACCATTGAGGATAATGTTTGCTGTGGGTTTGTCATATATAGCTTTTATTATGTTGAGGTATGTTCCTTCTATTCCTGCTTTCTGGAGAGTTTTTATCACAAATGGATGTTGAATTTTGTCAAAGGCCTTCTCTGCATCTATTGAGATAATCATATGGTTTTTATTTTTCAATTTGTTAATGTGGTGAATTACATTGATTGATTTGTGGATATTGAAGAATCCTTGCATCCCTGGGATAAAGCCCACTTGGTCATGGTGTATGATCTTTTTAATGTGTTGTTGGATTCTGATTGCTAGAATTTTGTTGAGGATTTTTGCATCTATGTTCATCAGTGATATTGGCCTGTAGTTTTCTTTTTTTGTGACATCTTTGTCAGGTTTTGGTATTAGGGTGATAAGCTTTTAATTTTAATTAAAAGTCCCATTTGTTTATTTTTGCTTTTATTTCCAATATTCTGGAAGGTGGGTCATAGAGGACCCTGCTGTGATTTATGTCAGAGAGTGTTTTGCCTATTTTCTCCTCTAGGAGTTTTATAGTTTCTGGTCTTATATTTAGATCTTTAATCCATTTTGAGTTAATTTTTGTGTATGGTGTTAGAAAGTGTTCTAGTTTCATTCTTTTACAAGTGGTTGACCAGTTTTCCCAGCACCACTTGTTAAAGAGATTGTCTTTTCTCCTTTGTCTATTCTTGCCTCCTTTGTCAAAGATAAGGTGTCCATAGATGTGTGGATTTATCTCTGGGCTTTCTATTTTGTTCCATTGATCTATATGTCTGTCTTTGTGCCAGTACCATACTGTCTTGATGACTGTGGCTTTGTAGTAGAGCCTGAAGTCAGGCAGGTTGATTCCTCCAGTTCCATTCTTCTTTCTCAAGATTGCTTTGGGTATTCAAGGTTTTTTGTATTTCCATACAAATTGTGAAATTATTTGTTCTAGCTCTGTGAAAAGTGCCATTGGTAGCTTGATAAGGAGTGCTTTGAATCTGTAGATTGCGTTGGGTAGTATACTCATTTTCACTATATTGATTCTTCCAATCCATGAACATGGTATATTTTTCCATCTATTAGTGTCCTCTTTGATTTCTTTTAACAGCGTTTTATAGTTTTATATATATAGGTCTTTAGTTTCTTTAGGCAGATATACTCCTAAGTATTTTATTCTTTTTGTTGCAATGGTGTATGGATCACTTTTTAAAATGCAGAAACATTGCTTTTCCAACAGATTCGTCTAGTTAAAGCTGTGGTTTTTCCAATATTCATGTATGTATGTGAGAGTTGGACTATAAAGAAAGCTGAGTAGTGAAGAGTTGATGCTTTTGAAGTGTGGTGTTGGAGAAGACCCTGCATATCCCTTGGAGTGCAAGGAGATTCAACCAATTCATCCTAATGGAAATCCATCCTGAATATCCATTGGAAGGTCTGATCCTGAAGCTGAAATCCAATCCTTTGGCCACCTGATGTGAAGAACTGACCCATTTGAAAAGACTTAGATGCTGGGAAAGACTGAAGGCAGGAGGAGAAGGGAATAAATGACAGAAGATGAGATGGTTGGATGGCATCATCAACTCTATGGACATGAATTCAAGTAAACTCTGGGAGTCGGTGGTGGACAGGGGGGCCTACTGTAGAGTCAGACTGGACTGAGTGACTGAATTGACTGAACTGATTGAATAAACCTGAACTAATTTATATATGTAGAAAACAAACCATGAAGTTGGTTCACCTTCTTGTAAATTAAGTAGATGTTGACATTTAAGGAAACTCTCACGAAGTTTCAAAATACATGTCTTAACCATAATAAACTAGGTATCTTTTCTAAAGTATATGAGAAAAACTTCCACTTGTTAGTAATTAAAACATACAGTTCACATTCTGATGGATTGAGAAGCTTGGTTGCTTGTTTCACAACTTTTTCAAATAAAATATTAATGTTGAATTTATTATGTATCATTTATATTTGTTTTCATAAAAACTAAACTAATAAAAATAATGATACTTCACTGAAATATTTTGCTATTGACAAATGTCATTTCAATATTAATGTATTCATCAGTGATATTTCCTTTTTCACTAACACTAAAATTTATCCATATCAGTTACAACTTTATAATTCGAATTATGGGAAATACTGCCATCTGTTGAAATTTTAGCAATTGATCCTCCCAACATTACATTTCACTATATCACCTGAACTCACAAGTGAATAACTTAACAATTTTGCAATCATTTCAAGTTCTTACAGGAGTTTTGTTAAATAATCAAATTTTTACTCCTTTATTGTGATTATTTGACATGTATTATTCTTCTTTCCCTAGACTGGTTACTTACTCTACAAGTTCAATTCAGTTCAGTCACTCATTTGGGTCTCACTCTTTGCAACCCCATGAACCATAGCAGGCCAGGCCTCCCTGTCCATCACCAACTCCTCTAGTTCACCCAAACTCATGTCCATTGTGGCCGGGATGCCATCCAAACATCTCATCCTCTGTCATCCCCTTCTCCTCCTGCCCTCAATCTTTCTCAGCATCAGGGTCTTTTCAAATGAGTCAGCTCTTCACATCAGATGGCCAAAGTATTGGAGTTTCAGCTGAACATCAGTCCCTCCAGTGAACACCCAGGACTAATTCCTTTAACATGGACTGGTTGGATCTCCTTGCAGTCCTTTCAAGAGTCTTCTTTAACAACACAGTTCAAAAGCATCAATTCTTCTGCACTCAGCTTTCTTTACAGTCCAACTCTCACATCCATACATGACTACTGGAAAAATATAGCCTTGACTAGGTGGACCTTTGTTGACAAAGTAATGACTCTTTTTTAAAATGCTGTCTAGGTTAGTCATAACTTTCCTTCCATGGAATAAGTGTCTTTTAATTTCATGGCTACAATCACCATCTGCAGTGATTTTTGAGCCCCCCAAAATAAAGTCAGCCACTATTTCTACTGTTTTCCCATCTATTTACCATGAAGTGATGGGACAGGATGCCATGATCTTAGTTTTCTGAATTTTGAGCATTAAGCCAACTTTTTCACTCTCCTCTTTCACTTTCATCAAGAGGCTCTTTAATTTGTCTTCACTTTCTGCCATGAGGGTGGTGTCATCTTCATATCTGAGGTTACTGATATTTCTCCCGGAAATCTTGCTTCCAGCTTGTGCTTCAGAGCAGCAGCTGTGCAGTGCAAGAGTGGTCAAGAGGAGATACCCCATGTCTAAGGTAAGGAGCAGCAGCTGCACTTTGCTGGAGCAGCCGTGAAGAGATACCCCACGTCCAAGGTAAGAGAAACCCAAGTAAAATGGTAGGAATTGAGAGAGGGCATCAGAGAGCAGACAGACTGAAACCACAATCACAGAAAAGTAACCAAGCTGATCACATGGACCACAGCCTTGTCTAAAACAATGAAACTAAGTCATACCATGCGGGGCCATCCAAGATGGATGGGTGATGGCAGAGAGGTCTGACAGAATGTGGTCCACTTGGAGAAGGGAATGGCAAGCCAGTTAAATATTCTTGCCTTGAGAACCCCATGAACAGTATGAAAAGGCAAAAAGATAGGACACTGAAAGATGAACTCCCCAGGTCAGTAGGTGCCCAATATGCTACTGGAGATCAGTGAAGAAATAACTCCAGAAAGAATGAAGACATGGAGCCAAAGCAAAAACTCTACAAGGGCAACTCTCAAAATACAGCTCCCTTTAGGGTTCAAGTTTACTTTATAAACTTTCATGTTCATAATTGACATTTATACGCATATTCTTTATACAGAATAATAGACTTCAGTGATTTTTACCTGCCTGAAAATATTTTTTAATTTTTTATTTATTTTATTTTGTGAATAAATTTTAAAATGACTAGAATACAGTTAAAACCAGAGAAGGAAATAGCAAAAATCTTAAAAAGTAGAATAAATACCTTTCAATAGAAGGGATAATATTGAGGAATATATACCTTGAGATATTTTTTTCTGAAGAAGAACTAGGAAACTTGTGTCCTTGAAGTAAAGATTCAGGCAACAGATATATTGATTTGTTCTCTTACACTGCAAGTCTTGCAAGTAGTTCCCATTCCTAATACTTGCCTGCCCACATACAGGCATTACTAGAATTGAGCAGTGGCTGTCCTCTTAGCTGTATATGTACCTTCCAGTCTCTGTTCTCCCCTATAACCTCCCTGATGCTCACAGGCAGCCTGCTTTTACCTGGACCTTTGTTTGTCTTGTATTCCAGGCCACTGCGTTTGTATCTCCCTAGTGCAGAGTCTTTGTAAAGCAAATTATTAGTCTAGTCCCCCCTCTTACTCTCAAATGCTTACTCAAAACCTACGCAGCTTAAATTAAGATAAAGTAGATAGACCTAGAGTCTGTCATACAGAGTGAAGTAAGCCAGAAAAAGAAAAACAAATATAGTAACACACACATGTGGAATCTAGAAAAATGGTACACATGAACCTATCTGCAGGGCAAGAATAGATAAGCAGATGTAGAGATAGGACATATGGACATGGGATGTGGGGGTGAATTGGGAGAGTAGGATTGATATATATACACTACCACGTGTGAAATAAATAGCTAGTGGGAACCTGATGTATAGCACAGAGAGCTCAGCTCAGTGCTCTGTGATATTCTAGTGAGGTGGGATGGGGTGGAGGATGGTAGGAAGTCTCAAATGGGAGGGCACAGCAGAAGCCAACAGAACATTGTAAAGTGATTATACTCTAATTTAGAAAAGATACAGTGGTAGCTTTAAATTGAAATATAAGAGGTAAGAAACTGAGGCCATGGTAAATTAACAGAAGAAAGAAAAATGCAATGTTAAAAATGTGTGCCAGATATTGTCTTGCTGTAACATGGCTTTCACAGCTAAAGAGAAAAAAAGAAAAATAAATGTCAGAAAAAATGTAAAACAAACAACCAAGAACACCTTAAGAGAAACAGTTAGATTACTGGGTCTATTTAATCACTGGATAAGATCTTTATAGGGTTTGACCTGTGTTTATATTTGTGTATTTCATGGTGCTTTATGTATGCAAGTCTTCATAATATACATCATTGTTTTTTCTTCAAACAATTTGCAAAGTTTCCCAAGATATAGTTTGTCATTTTTTTTTCATTTGATGAGTTATAATGCTTTTGGGAAAATTAAAGAATATTGCAAGCTACTCTTATTGTGGTGACACCAAATCATTCTGAGAGCAGCAATGTGTTTAAAGCAGTATGGGTGCAAAATAAAATATCTTTTAAACAAATCAGAGTGTGAAGTTCTAGGTGTGTACTGCCTTTGTTTCAACACACTAAGAGCATATCATCATGTGGCAGAATTGACAGTTGTCAGTCATTCTGGGGAGACTGAAGATATGTCGATCCCATTAGTGATTAATGTAATGAGTTCACTCAAAGAGTATTCATTTATTCTTTGTCAAGTTAAACAATTGTTTCACTATGAACTGATGCTTCAGCAACAATCATAGATCAAAATAAAGTTAGGGATACATTTTTGTTTATTCATCACCATTTTCTTATTTTTTGGTGATTTCTAAAATAAGTTTTAATGGGCTTGTCTGGTTAAAATCAGTTTATTGAGCCCCCTGAATAAGTTTTTCACTCTATCATAATAAGGGTTATAATATTAATATACATCTTAAAAATAGCGGTGGTAGAATCTACTTAAATAACATAGGTTGAAAATGAGGTTGGTGTTGTAATTATAATAAAGTTTATATTCTGCCTAATTCAGCACTATCACTCATTACCTCTTTAAAAACAAACAAACAAACAAACTTTGAACTTTAGTCTCTGGTGGGTCAGTAGTAAAGATGCTGCCTGCAATACAGGAGACCTGGGAGATGCAAATTCGATCCCTGGATCAGGAAGATTCTCTGGAGAAGGAAATGAAACCCACTCCAGTAATTTTGCCTTGTAAATCCCATGGGCAGAGGAAGGAGATACGCTATAGTCCATGAGATCGTAAAAGAGTCGGACATGACTTAGTGACTAAATCAACTAATCAACTCCTTATTCTATAAAAGGGTTTTGTTGTTGTTTAGTTCAACACTTTGCCACCCTGTTGACTGCAGCACACCTGGCTCCCCTGTCCTTCACTATCTCCCAGAGTCTGATCAACTCATGTCCATTGAATTGATGATGCTATCCAACAATCTCATCCTCATCCTTCTCCTCCAGCCTTCAATCTTTCCCAGCATCAGGGTCTTTTCCAATGAGTTGCCTCTTCACATATAATTGGCCAAAGTTTCAGAGTTTCAGCATCAGTCTTTATAATGAAGATTCAAGGTTAATTTCCTTTAGGATTGACCTGTTTGAGCTCCTTGCAGTCCGAGGGATTCTCAAGAGTCTTCTCCAGCACCACAGTTCAAAAGCATCAATTCTTCGTCACTCAGGCTTCTTTATGGTCCCACTTTCACATCCGTACATGACTACTGGAAAACCATACCTTTGACAATATGGACCTTTGTCCATAAAGTGATGTCTCTGCTTTTTAATATGCTGTCTAAGTTTGTCATAGCTTTTCTTCCAAGGAGCAAGCATCTTTTAATTTCACAGCTGCAGTCACCATCCGATTACACTTGTCTCATAATGAAATAGGTGTATATGCATATTGTATGGAATAAGGGGTTAAATGAATACAAAAATACACTGCAATTTTGTAAAATGACTTGGAATTTAATTATATTTCATAATTTAATAATATGGACTTATCTATGACTTATAATTTTCTTTTAAACATGTTTTCTTCATAGAGCAAAAGCCATGTGAAAGAACCAAGTCACATAATCTTGTCCTTAGAATTGAAATTTTAAAGTAGCTTTGCCTAACCATAAATTCAACTTGCCTATCTTTATCCATGGTCTTTTAACAACAGTAGTTTGACAGAGTATTTAAATTCAACTCATTTATTTATTCATTTCATAACCATTTATCCAGGGCTGGGCACAAATCTAAACACTTAATGTTACAAAGACAAATCAAGCATCATTCTTACTTAGAGGGACCCACAGTGTAGGGGAGATGTGCACCTATGGAGATAAATATAGCATAAAAGTACATGGGAAAGGCCATGTAACAGAAACCAAGGGTTAATTAACTGTCTGCTAATTCTGTGATGGAGTTCAGAGAAACTTTTAAGAGGCCTTTTAAACAAAGGAATGTGGTAGTCCTGGTGGCTCAGATGGTAAAGTATCTGCCTTCAAAACAGGAGACTCAGGTTTAATCTCTGGTTTAGGAAGATCCCCTGGAGAAAATGACAAATCAATCCAGTATTCTTTCCTGGAAAATTCCATGGACAGAGGAGTCTGGAGGGCTATAGTTCATGGGGTCACAAAGAGTCAGACACAATTGAGTGTCTATCACAAACGAAGGAATGTGAGTGAAAAATTCTAGACTGATATAAGAATATGCATATTCTTGCTGTGTTTTCGGAACAGGCAGTATTCCATTGAGTACTGAGAACAATACTGAGAGATAAGGCTGGGTAAGCCTTTCACACTGACTTGTGGAGAGCAGTCCTTGACTTGCCACCCTGTCTACTTTGTTACAGAGTTTATTTTCTTCCTCACCTCAGATTTATTGAAGTTGAATTGTATTCCTTGGACTATAAACACAAATAGACAAAATTCTTTACCTCTGAAATTTCTTTTGTCCTTAAAACTCATCATTATTTGTAGACTTTTGGATCACAGCCATTCTGACTGGTGTGAAATGATACCTCATTGCGGTTTTGATTTGCATTTCTCTGATAATGAGTGATGTTGAGCATCTTTTCATGTGTTTGTTAGCCATCCGTATGTCCATTACTTGTTTTATTTCAAATATGCCTCTGCAAATTTTTCTAAAAATCACTGCTGCAGCTACTTGTCTCTAACTTTTTGATGATGTTTGCTAAGTTGTTTTTTCAAAGACGAACCTAGCAGGTCCTTTTAAAAAAATAATTGGAATAGAGTTGCTTTAAAATATTATGTTATTTTTGCTTTACAGTAAAGTGAATCATCCATACACATACTTATATCTCTCTATTTTGTACTTCCTTTCTATTTAGGTCACCACAAAGCATTGAGTAGAGTTCCTTGTGCTATACAACAGGTTCTCATCAGCTACCTATTTTATACACCATATCAATAGCGCATATACATCAATTCCAATCTCCCAACTCACCTGCCCCCTCTTTTCCCTTTGGTGACCATATGTTTTTTCTCTACATCTGGGTCTCCATATCTGTTTTGCAAACAGGTTAATCTGTACTGTTTTACCAGATTCCATACATTTGCAGAGACATTACTTTGCCAACAAAGGTTCGTCTCGTCAAGGCTATGGTTACTCCAGTGGTCATGTATGGATGTGAGAGTAGGACTGTGAATATACGTCCAACTGAGCTGAGCACAGAAGAATTGATGCTGTTGAACTGTGGTGTTGGAGAAGACTCTTGAGAGTCCCTTGGACTGCAAGGAGATCCAACCAATCCATTCTAAAGGAGACCAGTCTTGGGTGTTCTTTGGAAGGACTGATGCTAAAGCTGAAACTCCAATACTTTGGCCACCTGATGCGAAGAGTTGACTCATTGAAAAAGCCCCTGATGCTGGGAGGAATTGGGGGCAGGAAGAGAAGGGGGCGACAGAGGATGAGATGCCTGGATGGCATCACCAACTCAATGGATATGAGTTTGAGTGAACTCCGGGAGTTGGTGATGGACAGGGAGGCCTGGGGTGCTGCGATTCATGGGGTCACACAGAGTCGGACACAACTGAGTGACTGAACTGAACTTAACTGATGATATTTATTTTTCTCTTTATGACTTACTTCATTCTGTCTTTTATACTTTTTAAACATCATGTGCAAGAAGGACAGCTCCCCTCAGGATTTTTAAATAATTAATGGTTATACTATAAAATACTACCCACAGCTTCTGCCATATTAGAAATACTCAAATATGTTTCCTTCCCTTTCTGAAGGTGTCATAAACAGTATTTCATTCTGAACTCACAAAACTGATACTCTCTCCTTGAATCGCCTGGTGGGCTCTCCACTCACAAGGTTTATATTCTACTCTGAGATTGCAGTTTATTTTATTTGCAATACCTTGCCATTGGATGGTATGCTTCTGTGTGTATGTGAAGAGCATTCATTCCTAATATGAAGAATTTTTTAAAAATCCCACAAACAGTACATATTCAATAGTTTTCCAAGAGTAGAATGTCCATATCAAAATGTTTATTCTGAATACCTCCAAGAATTCATTAGTAATACATAAATACTTCAGCAAATACAAAGTATCATTTCTTACTACTACTATCTCATTTTTAGTATTTAACCCTGATGTCAATTGAAATGGATATCTTTATCCAGTATCATCCAGATAGTGATGATATCTTTATCTAGTGATGATATTTTTATCCAGTGATGATACTTTATATCCAGATATCTTTATCCACTATCATCCAGATAGTGACATCTATCTACCAAGTTCAGGAGACAACAGATGGAGTGATTTCTTTAGTCTTGTGTATAAAAAAAAGACTGTACAAACACAATCTTTCCATTTAAGAGAATAGGCACATGACATTATACATCCAAGTACAGTTGACCCTTGAAAAATGTGAGAGTTAGGAGCATCCAACCTCTACACTGTCCATACATATAACTTATAGTCAGCTTTCTGTATCCAGGTTCCTCATTATCTGCAGATACACCCAACCACTGATCTAGTCATGTAGTCCCATAGCCCTTACTACTGAGAAAAATAAATAAGTAGACTCTTGCATCTCAAGTCCATATTGTTCAAGGCTTAGCTGTTTTTCAGTTTGTTTTACATAAACGAATAATGATAAGTGTAGATCAAAAGAAACTTGTACTTACTCTGAGGAAACCTTGGGGGGTTGTCATTGACATCTGTCAGGGTGATGTTGACTGTGGTGGATCCTGAAAGCCCTCCAACTTGCCCAGCCATGTCTTTGGCTTGAATGACCACTGAGTAATGTTCTCTGGCTTCTCTGTCCATATTATGTAAGGCAGTTCTAATAACTCCTGTAATACATGTTTTAAACAGAATAGCATGGATTATACATTAAATGAAAAGCAATATAGCTATATATATCTCTTTATTTTCATTTTAAGAAAAGTAGATCTTTTAATGTTTTTATTGGAATATAATTGCTCAACAGTGTTGTGTTAGTTCATGCTGTTCAATGTCATGAATCTGCCGTATGTATACATTTATCCCCTCCCTCTTGAGCCTCCCTTCCCTGTCCCCAATTCCACCCATTTGGTTCATCACAGAGTACCGAGATGAGCTCTCTGAGTTATACAGCAGCTTCCCACTAGCTAGCTATTTTACACATGGTAGCATATATATGTTAATGTAAGTCTCTCAATAATCCTCCCTCTCAGTCCCCACAGGTCCATTCTCTATGTCTGCACCTCTATTCCTGCTCTACAAATAGGTTCATCTGTACCATTTAAGAAAAGTAGTTTTAACTGAAATGCTTTTGAGAGAAAGTCAGGGTTAGACAAACATTACCTGCCCATGTTATTAAAACTGTCTCATGTAAATATTTGTTTGCAACCATAGGTCCAAAGGGAATCTATAGATACTAAGGGACAAATGAAGATATCGCATTGCTTGGCGTTCCTTGGGGTGACAGGCCCATCAGAGGTAGACCTGTGGTCCTTGCTCTTTTCTTCCGCTGGTGAGTTGAATATTTCATGATTTGCGCTCATCCTAAGTGTCAGCTCAGATGATTTGAGCAGAGGTTAATTTTTCTCCTTACACAACAATTTACATAGTTTTCCGAAAGGGTTGTCAAATTTTGATGATGAAAACATTGGCAGAGTGTAGACACTTGAAAAAGATTATAGGCAGTTAGTACTTTAATATTTATCAAGACTAAGAAACTGACTACTTTTTGTCAGGAAATAACAACTATAATAAAAACTAGATCTAAGTACATGAGCAAAATAAAGAAAGTGATGAGATTGTTTGAAAAATTATATGTAAAGTCACATTAATTGTCTTGCAGTGACATGTAATACGTTTTGTCTTGCAGTGACATTCAATAAAGAGATACAAATTATATATGTCATATGTAATTATGCGTAGGTAAACACACCACACAGATACACACACATAGAGAAACACACACACACACACACACACACACACACACACACACACACAGCTCTGTCAATAGAGCCTTACATTTAAAACTGAAACAAATTTTCCAGCAGGTCACATTTATATTAGAACTACCAAATATGTCTTCAGTTCAGTCACTCAGTCAAGTCAGACTCTTTGCAACTCCATGGTCTGTAGCATGCCAGGCCTCCTTGTCCATCACCACTCTTGTAATTTACTCAAAGTCATGTCCATTGGGTTGTAGACGGCATCCAACTTTCTCATCCTCTGCCATTCCCTTCTCCTCCCACCTTCCATATTTCCCAGCATCAGGGTCTTTCCAGTGAGTCAGTCATTTGCATCAGGTGGCCAAAGGATTGGAGTTTCAGCTTCAGGGTCAGTCCTAATGAATATTCAGGATGGATTTCCTTTAGGATGGACAGCTTGGATCTCCTTGCAGTCTCGAGTCTTCTCCAACATCACAGTTCAAAAGCATCAATTATTCGGCACTCAGCTTTCTTTATAGTCCACCTTTCACATCCATACACGACTACTGGAAAAACCATAGCTTTGGCTAGATGGAACTGTTGGCAAAGTAATGTCTCTGCTTTTTAAAATGCTGTCTAGTTTGGTCATAACTTTTCTTCCAAGGACTAAGTATCTTTGACTTTCATGGCTGCAGTCACCATCTGCAGTGATTTTGTAGCCCCAAAAATAAAGCCAGTCGCTGTTTCCGCTGTTTCCCCATCTATTTCCCATGAAATGATGGGACCAGAGGCCATGATCTTAGTTTTCTGAATGTTGAGCTTTAAGCCAACTTTTTCACTCTCCTCTTTCACTTTCATCAAGAGGCTCTTTAGTTCCTCTTCACTTGCTGCCATAAGGGTGGTGTCATCTGCATATCTGAGGTTATTGATATTTCTCCTGCCAATCATGATTCCAGCTTGTGATTCTTCCAGCCCAGCGTTTCTCATGATGCACTCTGCATATAAGTTAAATAAGCAGGGTGACAATATACAGCCTTGACGTACTCCTTATCCTATTTGGAACCAGTCTGTTGTTCTATGTCCAGTTCTAACTGCTGCTTCCTGACCTGCATACAGATTTCTCAAGAGGCAGGTCAGGTGGTCTAGTATTCCCATCTCTTGAAGAATTTTCCACAGTTTGTTGTGATCCTCACCATCAAAGGCTTTGGCATAGTCAATAAAGCATAAATACATATTTTTTCTGGAACTGTCTTGCTTTTTTGATGATCCAATGAAGAGGTGGCAAGAATATACAGAATAACTATACAAAAAAGATCTTCACAATCCAGATAATCACAATGGTGTGATCACTCACCTAGAGCCAGACATCCTGGAATGTGAAGTCAAGTGGGCCTTTGGAAGCCATCGCTATGAGCAAAACCAGTGGAGGTGAGGGAATTCAGTTGAGCTATTTCAAATCCTAAAAGATGATGCTGTGAAAGTGCTGCACTCAATATGCCAGCAAATTTGGAAAATGCAGCAGTGGTCACAGGACTGGAAAAGGTCAGTTTTCATTTCAATCCCAAAGAAAGGCAATGCCTAAGAATGCTCAAACTGTTGCACAATTGCACTCATCTCACACACTAGTAAAGTAATGCTCAAAATTCTCCAACCCAGGCTTCAACAATACATGAAACGTGAACTTCCAGATGTTCAAGCTGGTTTTAGAAAAGGCAGAGGAGCCAGAGATAAAATTGCCAACATCCACTGGATCATCAAAAAAGCAAGAGAGTTCCAGAATATAGGACACTTAACCACTAATGTTATTTATTTATTTTTTTCTTTACTGACTTGATTGCACATGTAATTACTTTGAGTGAGAGCCACAGGCCCCAGGAAAATAGAATTCCAGCTTTTAATACTTGTGGACATATAATGGAGGAAGTTTAGGAGAACCTTCCCGAAGCTAAATAAGAATGAAAATTATTCATATCGAAATGAATTATAATAATATGATAATAAATGATTCATCTAATCCATAGATATGAAAAAGCCTCAAGCATTCTTATTAAAAAGAACAATGTTTTTTTTCCCATAAATAATTATATAAGAAAAAAGTTAATTGATGCAGAGGGGAACAAGTTAAGAGTTTATGAAAACATTTAATGAAAGAAATTTATACTTTCTAAAATTAAAGATGCCATTCTGAAAAAAAAAAAGGGACTTACCTCTGATATGTAGAAATATGAGATTACTATCCAGGATATTTTACAAAGAAATCATTACAGTAATATTTGTAGAATATACAAATATGAAAATAAAATCTTTCTTAAAACTTATTTATTTTTTAATTGAAGGATAATTGCTGTCAAACATAAACATGAATCAGCCATAGGTGTATACACGTCACCTCCCTCTTGAACCTTCCCTCCCATCTATCTCCAAAGTGAATGACAGATATTTTATGCAATCTGAATGTCATTCATTTAAAAGGATCAGAGAAGAAGAATTAACACAAACCCTGTTTTATAGCACAGATTTAATAATTTCATTATCTCCTTTCTTTTATAATAGCGCTACTATGACATGAAATGGGAAGAAATTTGTCAAAGAAATTTGCTTACGGAAAGAAAAGAGCATATCTAGAATTGACACATATTTCTCAGAAATGATTATCTAAGGAATCATTTAAACACTCAATTCTCCTGAGAATGGCTCATTCGCATGTACTTAGCTATGACCTTGCCTGAGGGCACACAGGTTATAGGGCAAACTGCCATAGCCACATGATCCCCTGATATAATAACATGATTCCAACATATAGCCCAGATGTTCCTGAGTGGGGTAGTCTAGAACATAGCTGGTGCACAGTTACTTTAGTTTTTTCCTTTTCAGTAGCACTTTATTATTTTACAGTAGTTTTAGGTCCACAGTAAAATTAAGAAAATAGAGTTATCATGTACCCTTTTTCTCCAGACTGTACACCACCTCCCAAACTAGCCACATTCTGTACTAAAATAATGCATTTGTTACAACTGATAAACCTACATTATTAGCACATCATTATCACCATGGCATCTGGTCCCATAACTTCATGGGAAATAGATGAGGAAACAATGGCTGACTTTATTTATTGGGGCTCCAAAATCACTGCAGATGGTGACTGCAGCCATGAAATTAAAAGACACTTACTCCTTGGAAGGAAAGTTATGACCAACCTAGATAGCATATTGAAAAGCAGAGATATTACTTTGACAACAAAGGTCTATCTAGTCAAGGCTAGTGGTCATGTATGGATGTGAGAGTTGGACTGTGAAGAAACCTGAGTGCAGAAGAATTGATGCTTTTGAACTGTGGTGTTGGAGAAGACTTTTGAGAGTCCCTTGGACTGCAAGGAGATCCAACTCTAGTCCACTCTAAAGGAGATCAGTCCTGGGTGTTCTTTGGAAGGAATGATGCTTAAGCTGAAACTCCAGTACTTTGGCCACCTTATGCGAAGTTTTGACTCATTGGAAAAGACTCTGTTGCTGGGATGGATTGGGGGCAGGAGGAGAAGGGGACGACTGAGGATGAGATGGCTGGATGGCATCACTGACTCGATGGATGTGAGTTTGAGTGAACTCCGGGAGATGGTGATGGACAGGGAGGCCTGGCGTGCTGTGATTCATGGGGTCACAAAGAGTTGGACATGACTGAGCAACTGAACTGATCACCCAAAATATATAATTTACATTAGAGATCACTCTCGGTGTTGCATATTCTATGGGTTTGGATCCATGTATAATAATATGTATTCATTACAGCATAACATAGAATACTTTAACTGCCCTAAAAATCCTCTCTTTTCCACCTATTCATCCCTCCCTCCCCTCAGCCTTTGGCAATCACTGATCATTTTACTGTCTCCTTAATTTTGCTTCCTCAAAAATGTCATATAATTGGAACCATATAGTGTGCAACCTTTTCAGATTGGCCTCTTCAATTAGCAATGGGCATTTAAGGATCCTCCATGTCTATCCATGGCTTTATAGTTCCTTTGTTTCTAAAACTGTTGAATGTGCTCAGTAATGTCTCACTCTTTACAGCCCCATGAACTGTAGCCCACCAGGCTTTGCTGTCCTTGGGATTTTACAGGAAAGAATACTGGAGTGGGTTGCAATGATCTTTTCTAGCTTTTACCTAAAAACTGTAAAACAGGTTTGTCAATACCTATAAAAAATGTCTGGGATTTGATTGGTATCCCACTGAATGTATTGATAAGGTTAGGCAGAACTAACATCTTGATAATATTGAGTCTTGCCTATCCATGCACATAACATATATCTCCATTTATTTACTTCTTGTTTCTTTATTGAGACTTTTATAGTTTTCCTCATATAGATTTCATACCTTTTATCGTTAAATTTACCCCCAAGTATCTCTTTTTAAGCTAAGCTAACCTAAATGGTATTGTATTTTTAAATCAAAGTCTACTTCTTTATTGCTGGTAAATAGGAAAGAGGTTGACTTTTATATATCAACCTTATATCCTGAAACCTTTCTCTCTGAAGACTGTCCTTGGACATAGCTCCCACTCTGGGAAATGTTGGCAGAAAAATGATTCCAAGGGCAGAGAAGGGGGTGAGGAGCCTCTGATTACCTGGGTTCAGCTTGCTAGTCAATTGGCATTCATGTCCTCTGAACGATCTCCCCTGACATTAACAACTACTATAGGCGATTCCAGTGTAAGTAGGTCAAAAGTATGAAAAGTCACAATTAGACAAAATTCTGCCATTGTTTTCATACGTTTCTTCATTTTTTATCACCATCTTGTCATATCAATAAAATATATGTGGAGATACACACATGAAAACAACCAATAATATTCAATTATAATAAACATTTTTCAAAACTATGAAGCCTAAACTCCTACACAAGACTAGGATAAACTATATTTGTATAGACCAAACAAGAACTGATATTTTGGTTTTTTGTTTGGCTTTTCTATCATGTATCCATGGACCCAGTAATTGTATTTTAACTTATTTTTTTCTTTCAAATAAACATAATAATAAAGACTTATCACCTGGCCTTTTTATTTGGTAAATTTGTAAATAAAACAATGCAGAGTAGCTAAATTAATCACCTTAAATTAGTGCAGTGTTTGCATAAGAACAAAGGAAACACTCCACATTTCAATATACGCTAGGTAACGACTATTAGCATATTCTGAATGTTTGTCTAATATGCTTCACTAGCAATGTTTATTTCAAAATTTTTAACAGAAATTGTTGCCTTTTGTTCGCCTGCGATGTTGTGTTGAATCAACAGGAAGTGATTACCTTTGTATCATTTTGTTTTGTTTCTTATTACTTTCCCGGTAAACGATCACAGGTACCCCACTGCCTGCAAATTACCTTCTGACTACAGCTTCCCAATCACCTTGATATATAGGGGCTTGTAACTGGGAATGACTCTTTGCTGAATACAAGCTCATAACATTGGAACTCATCTGCAGTTATAAACATTACTCACTGAACCTGACTCACTAGATCACCACATGTTTTTTTCTTTGACTGGTGATATTCATATAGAGCAATAGATCCTCCAAACTGGTTTCTTGTATTTTAGCCACTAAAAAGAATTTAAGATGGAAATATACAAATTTAGTTTATTAGGTAATACCACAGAAGACTGAAAAATAAAATCTCTAAAAGAGCGGAACAAATAAACAGGCATGACATTCAAATTGTTAAAAACACTTTCAAGTACATATGTGCATTTATAAGAAGAGCTGGTAAATTTTCTTCCATATCTTAACTACATATATTCATTTGGGCTCAGTTGCTTATTTTCTTTCTTAATTTTGTCAATTGTTCATTCATTCGTTTGAACTTTCTTATATAACTATGTAACGCCTATTACAAGATATCAGCGCTTCCCTGGTGGCTCAGACGGTAAAGCGTCTGCCTGCAATGTGAGAAGCCTGGGTTCAATCCAAAGGTTGGGAAGATCCCATGGAGAAGGAAATGGTAACCCACTGCAGTATTCTTGCCTGGAGAATCCCATGGACAGAGAAGCCTGGTGCAGGCTACAGTCCATGGGTTGCAAAGAGTTGGACACGACTGAGCGACTTCACTTTCACTTTCTATTACAAGATATCAGTCTATGTAAGAGTGTGTTCAGCCATGTCTGACTTTGAGTGACCCAATGGACTTTGACCATGGAATTTTCCAGGCAAGAATACTAGACTATGTTGCCACTTCCTACTCCAGGGGATCTTCCTGACCCAAAGATCAAACCCATATCTCCCATATTGACAGGTGGAAATTCTTTCCTACTGTACTTCCTGGGAAGCCTCAAAATGTACCAGAGTCCTACTGTTTTTCTAATGGGGCACAGTTCAGTTCAGTCACTCAGTCGTGTCCGACTCTTTGCGACCCCATGAATCACAGCATGCCAGGCCTCCCTGTCCGTCACCAACTCCCGGAGTTCACTCAAACTCACGTCCATCAAGTCAGTGATGCCATCCAGCCATCTCATCCTCTGTCATCCCCTTCTCCTCCTGCCCCCAATTCCTCCCAGAATCAGGGTCTTTTCAAATGAGTTAGCTCTTCGCATGAGGTGGCCAAAGTACTGGAGTTTTAGCTTTAGCATCATTCCTTCCAAAGAACACCCAGGACTGATCTCCTTTAGAGTGGACTAGTTGGATCTCCTTGCAGTCCAAGTGACTCTCAAGAGTCTTCTCCAACACCACAGTTCAAAAGCATCAATTCCTCAGTGCTCAGGTTTCTTCATAGTCCAACTCTTACATCCATACATGACCACTGGAAAAACCATAGCCTTGACTAGATGGACCTTTGTTGTCAAAGTAATGTCTCTGCTTTTGAATATGCTATCTAGGTTGGTCATAACTTTTCTTCCAAGGAGTAAGTGTCTTTTAATTTCATGGCTGCAATCACCATCTGCAGTGATTTTGGAGCCCCAAAAATAAAGTCAGCCACTGTTTCCCCATCTATTTCCCATGAAGTGATAGGACCAGATGCCAAATGGGGTGCAAGGGTACTTAAAAACAAAATTATGTGAAGTTACAATTAAAATGCACCTTCAAGGACACCATTCTAGACCTACTGAGTGAAAATTTAGGGAAGTGGGCACAACATCAGTATTCGTGACAAACCTCTTCTGCGGTTCCCATGAATGGTCTAATCTGAGATATTCACCTGCAGTTGAGGACATATGATATCTGGCCACCAAGTGTTCATATTTCATTTGAGTATCTAATCATTTAAAACAATTAGGAAAACATTAAGAGGTTTATAAACATTTAGAAGTTTCATTAACCAGTTCCTACACAATGATAGTTAACATCTTGCAGGAGTAATTCATCCTTCCAACAGCCTGATCATGATGATCTAGGTACCTGTGAGACTTTTTTATGTTAGCTAATGAAGTGCTATTTGTTTCAACATTTAGTATATTATATGGTACTTCTATTCAACTACACATTATGAATTTTCCCTACTGATTTTGTAAAGATAATATGACTTTCATAAATTCCTGTCTACACTGAAATCAAAAACACTGAGACATTAAATCATCACCACAGTTTCAGAAATCTGTTTCCTTCATTCACCACCAATCCAATGTATATTGAATGTGTCTCTGCTATATTTAAAATGTGGGGTACTGGGACATTAAGGATAGAGCTTACGATTTTAGAAGGTCATGATTAGAGTGTTTACTGACAGGGAAATAACTAAGAAATTATGGAAAGTTAAGTGTTAGTCACTCAGTCGTGTCTGACTCTTTCAGACCTCATGGACTATAGCCAGCCAGGCTCCTCTGTCCATGAAATTTTCCAGGCAAGAATACAGGAGTAGGTAGCTATTCCCTTCTCAAGGGGATCTTTCCAACCCAGGGACTGAACTTAGGTGTCCTGCATTGCAGGCAGATTCTTTACCATCTGAGCCATGAGGGAAGCCCTAATACTACAAATAGATTTTGTTAAATGAACAGGCAAAATCCAGACTCTAAAGGCTGTAGCTATCCATATGCATGAACATGATAAAGCAGTACTTTATGGGACAACAACAAGTTTGTAGGATATAGAAAGAAGAATGGAGAAGCAAAGAACCCTTGCAAAGGGGATCTGCCATCAACAAAGGGGCAGATACAGAAAGTACATGGATGTATTGACAAGATTGTCTCCATTGGAAAATTATTGTGGGAAATAGTAGAGATTTAGGTACTCATTTATACTCTGAATATTTCTATGGTTTGTTCCTCAAGTGACTGAAAGTTTGAATAGCTCCACTGCACCCCTATGGAAAGTCATCACTGACTAAACATCACTACCGGTAAGTTGTCAGAGGCTGTGGTTCAGCAGATACACGGTTATATCTACAGCTACATTTAACACATTTCAGACTCTAAACTAATTTAATAACTAATTAAACTTCAGAGTTTTATTTATATTTTCATTATATGATACATTTTATTTTTAAAGAAAATTTATATTATATGAAACACTGGCATCTCACAATTAAAAATAAACATATTTATTTTAGCTTCAAGCTATGACTCATGGAATTAATCATCATAAATTCAGGAATGTAGACATTTTTATGATTTAAGAGGAAGATTCAATTTTTCCTCTTCTACATGTTTTTTCTTCTTACCCCCAAAACTGATGATGAATCATTTTATTTCTGGTGAGGAGAAAAGAATGGTGAATTTATATGTTTTGAGTATGAACTATGACTCAGGCACTCTCTTCAGGTATATGATTTTTCCACATGTTCTTCATGGGAGAGAAAGCTCAAAGTTTAAGTAATGCTTTCCAGATGAGAAATCAGCAGAAGCCAAAATGTAACCAAGGGCTTCCTGACAGAATACCACAGAGTTATTAGTTCAAGTAATGAAGTCCTCGGACCTTGTGGGCCCTTCGGAGAGTCTTGTGATATTGTGAAATAAAGAGACAGGAAGGGGTCTGGGGTGGTAGAGAGAGACAGAAAGGAGAGGAGAAGAGGAGGTGGAGACAGGAACAGAATTCTAAAAATAGGTACTACCCTCTCTATGGATGTGTGGGCACAGATCAGACAGATCCAAAGAGAAGGTAGTTGCATTTATGCATCATTAAATGTGCTTCTGACTTAGAAGGTTTTATTTCCATGTCTCTCTATTTTTTTTTTTGCATTTGTTTATTGCTTATATCTATTTCTAGTGTTTCAATGTGATCTACAATTTCAAAAGACCCGTCTTTCTGTGTTGTGTGTGTGTGTGTGTGTGCGTGTGTGTGTGTGTGTGCGTGTGTGTGTGTGTGTGTGCTTAGTTGCTCAGTCATGTTTGACTCTTTGAAACTCCATGAACTGTAGCTGGTCAGGCTCCTCTGTCCCCGGAATTTTCTAGGCAAGAATATTGGAGTGGATTGCCATTTCCTACTCCAGGGGATCATCCCAACTGAGGGATCAAACTTGTATCTTTTGTGTCTCCTGCATTGGAAGGTGGATTCTGTATTATATGCTATATGGGAAGCCCCAGTGCTTCTAGTCAATATATTTAATAACCACACTGATAATCATAGCTTTTCCAGGGCATTTGTGAAGACCAAATATTATATGGATTATTAGGCTTTCAGCTTAACTACTCCATTCAGAAAAAATGTACTGCAACAGCATTGTAGGGAGAAAAATAAAGTATAAACTTAAAAAAAAAGACTTATCTGGGGGATAAAATTCCAATGGTGATGATGTTCTTGATAATAGAACTATTGACAGTTATTTAGCATTTATTGAGCATAATGAGGAATGCTTTAGGTTAAATCACTAATCCTCACACTAAATCCTCACATCGACTGACTATGGAAGTTATTTATATTATCCCCTTTTTTTTAATCAAAGAGGGATTTCAAGAACAGAAAGGTTAAGAAGATTGCCCAAGGACAGATGAGTATGATAGAATCAGTATTTAATCTATGCAATTAGAATTCAGAGTCTGCTGTCATGATCACTACCTTCTGAGCTTCTGATTCCTTGCAAGTAAATTGAGGAATATACTGCCAAAGAGCCTGAAATTGATTTTGGGAGAATATCTGCATCTTGATAGTGTGGTATCAGAAAAAAATCACTTTCTCTTGACAAGTTTAGGTTCTAATTGCACTGGAATCAAAGTTCTTACTATAATCAAGAAGAGGTCAGAAAGATGGTAGATAATCACAGGTTATGAAAGTGTTAAATGTTCAGTCATGTCCGACTCTTTGCATCCCCATGGCCTGTAGCCTGCCAGGCTCCTCTGACCATGGGATTCTCCAGGCAAGAATACCAAGGTGGGTAGACATTTCCTTCTCCAGGGGGTCTTCTAGACCCAGGGATGAAACCTGGGTCTCAAGCATTGAGGCTTCCCTGGTGGCTCACATGGTAAAGAATCTGCCTGCAATGCAGGAGAACTGGGTTTGATCCTTGGGGATGATCAACTGGGATAAGGGAATGGCTACCCACTCCAGTGTTTTTGCCTGGAGAATTCCATGGACAGAGGAGCCTGGTGGGTTATAGTCTGTAGGGTCGCAAAGAGTTGGACACAACTAAGCAACTATCACTTTCACTTTCAACCATAGGTAACCAAATGATCTTACTTTAAAAACATGTATACTATCATGTAAGAATTGAATCGCCAGTCTATGTCTGATGCAGGATACAGCATGCTTGGAGCTGGTGCATGGGGATGACCCAGAGAGATGTTATGGGGAGGGAGGTGGGAGGGGGGTTCATGTTTGGGAACGCATGTAAGAATTAAAGATTTTAAAATTAAAAAAAATAAAATAAAATAAAATAAAATAAAACCTAAAAAAATAAAAAAAAAATAAAAGCTGATGGTTGAGTATTTTGTTCAAAAGAATAAAGAGTGAGAAACAGAAGCCTGAGATTTATCTTGATGCACATGGTCATTAGCTGGTTATGGTCTTTCGCAGGATATCAAATACCAATGCCATTACCCATGGCTGATCTATGACTGCTTTGACCAATATAGTACTGTAGAAGTGACGGTATATCAATTTCTTCCCTGGACTTAAGAGGACTGGAAGCTTCTGGATTAGTATAAATAAGCTCTGAGCCTTCAGGTAAGTGGTTTAATTACTGTGATAGAGACCACATAGAGACGCTCTGAGATGGAACGTGCTTTGGATGCATCTGAGCCCAGTTCCACAGCTCTTCTCATTGAGGCACTGGGCATATGAGGGACTCAGTTTTGAATGATTCCACTTGCCAGATGAATGCTACCAGGTAACTAAGTTAGAGTCACATGGATCAAGAAATTGTCAGATTTGTGCTCAACTACTTTCCTTCCAAAATCACTGTTGTTTTGAAAGCTCTTTGTTGGGGAAGTTTGCAATGACATTCGAATTTGGAGTACACATATACAGAAACAGATAAATATGTGTATGCACACACACACACATATTCAGATACACATACATACACACATATATACATTCATAAATACATATGAATAAACACACATACATGTTTATTTCTCACAGGGAAATAGAAGATGGTTGGCTTTCTAAATTTACCCCTAAGACCATTAAATTTAGATTATACATTTCCAGCAAGACGTCCATCAGCACCTGACATAGGTCTTAAGAAGTTGAATGTTGGGAGTGGTGTGTTGATTAGTATTCCCCACACTGAGTTGAAACTCTTTAAAGCAGGCTTGTATCTTTGTCTATGCCAGGTGATGTGATTTGTTTCCCTCCACTGAAGCTGTAAGCAACAGTATACGTTTTCATGTGCTCTTCCCTTCAATAGTTCTCATATTGCCAGGTCCAATAGATGTTTGTTTCCATTTCATCAGCAGCAAATTGACCACAGTGTACTGTTCTTACCTTTCCCAAAGACTCCATTTGCCTCTCTCTCGTATGTTTCATATTGTCATCACACGAATTTCCTTATTGTCATTATCCAAATTCATTTATAGTTTTTGGCAACTGTTTGTTCTTTTCTCCTAGAATAAAAGCTTCACAATGCCGAGGATTTTTGTTTGCTGTATTTTCATTGCTGTACCCTCATTGCCTAAAATAATTTCTGGTCCATAGTCGTTCTCAATGAATATTTGTTAAATGAATGAAGTGCCACAAAACCCACAAGAATTCATCATAGTGTTGAGTTTTGTTTTAAAATAAAATTAACATTAGGTTCTAAAATAAATAAGTTAGTACATTCCATTTATTTTCTTTGGATATAAAATCTGTCATCTGTAATAAAGTACCAAAAACTGGGTAGCTTAAAATGAGTTTATTGTCTCATAGTTCTGAAAACCAAAAGGTCTGAAATCAAGGTTTTGGTAGGATTGGTTTCTCCTGAGGGCTGTGAGAGATGGATCTCATCCAGATCTCTCTCATTCACTTGTAGATGACTATTTTCATGCCCACATCATATTCTCTCTGTATTTTCAAATCATTTTTCCTCTGTAGTATCTCCATGTCTACACTTCTCCTTTTTATAAAGAAATCAGTCATATTGTGTTAAGGGTCACCCTATGATGCTCAGTTGCTCAATCATATCCTACTCTTTGCAACCCATGTACTGTACCCTGTCAGGTTCCTCTGTCCATGGAATCTTCCAGGCAAGAATACTGGAGTGGGTTGACATTTATTACTCTAGGGAATTGTCCCAACACAAAGATCAAACCCACATCTACTTCATCTCCTATACTGGCAGGTGGATTCTTTACCACTAAAAATTCATTTTAGCTTGGTTTACTCTTCAAAGAACCTATCTCTAAACAAGGATCTCACTATCAGATCCTGGGGCTAGGTAATTCAACATATGAATTGGGGGTAGGGAATACATTGACCCAGTTCAGTTCAGTTCAGTCGCTCAGTTGTGTCCGACTCTTTGCGACCCCATGAATCGCAGCACACCAGGCCTCCCTGTCCATCACCAACTCCCAGAGTCCACTCAGACTCACGTCCATCGAATCAGTAATTCCATTCAGCCATCTCATCCTCTGTTGTCCCCTTCTCTTACTGCCCCCAATCCCTCCCAGCATCAGAGTCTTTTCTAATGAGTCAACTCTTCGCATGAGGTGGCCAAAGTACTGGAGTTCCAGCCCCAGCATCATTCCTTCCAAAGAAATCCCAGGGCTGATCTCCTTCAGAATGGACTGGTTGGATCTCCTTGCAGTCCAAGGGACTCTCAAGAGTCTTCTCCAACACCACAGTTCAAAAGCATCAATTCTTTGGCACTCAGCCTTCTTCACAGTCCAACTCTCACATCCATCCATGACCACAGGAAAAACCATAGCCTTGACTAGACGGACCTTAGTTGGCAAAGTAATTTCTCTGCTTTTTAATATGCTGTCTAGGTTGGTCACAGCTTTTCTCCCAAAAGGAACAGCCGTCTTTTAATTTCATGGCTGAAGTCACTATCTGCAGTTATTTTGGGCTCAAATAAAACTTTGTGTGCACTAGGACTCAGAGACCCCCACAGAGACTGAGACATATCTGTCTTTGAGTGTTTGAGTATCTCCTGTGGAGGCATGGGTCAGCGGTGGCCTTCTGCAGGGGCAGGGACTCTGGGTACAGCTGACCTGGGTCACACAGCATGTGGCATTAGCCCTCTTGGAGGAGGTCACCATTAACCCCACAATATAGCCACTGAGCAGATGACCCACAAACTGTAGAACAATTATACCAAATAAGTTCTTGCACTGTTAAGAAAGTTTTAGGACCCACAATAGATATTCCAAACTTGGGAATCTGGCAAATGGACTGAGATCCTCATGGAATTTGACTTTGGAGGTCAGTGGGATTTGATTACAGAACTTCCACAGGAGTGGGGAAACAGACTCTTGGAAGGCACAAACAAAACCTTTGCACACATGGACCAGGAGAAAGAAGCAGTGACCTGACAGGAGACTGACCCAGACTTGCCTATAATTGTCCAAGAGTCTCTGGCAGAGGCGTGGGTAGACAGTGGCCTGCTGCAGGGTGAAGGGCACTGAATATAACAGTGTGTGCACAAGACCTTTTGAAAGAGGTCACCATTATTTTCATTACTCCCACCTTATTTTGTCTCAGGTCAAACAACAGTGTGGGAACACAGCCCCACCCATCAACAGAAAATTATATTAAAGGTTTACTGAGCATGTCCCTGCCCATCAAAACAAGACTCAGTTTCCCCCACAGTCAGTCTCTCCTATCAGGAAGCTTCCAAAAGCCTGTTATCCTTATCTGTCAGAGGGTAGACAGAGTGAAAATCACAATCACAGAAAATTAATCAAATTGATTACATTGACCACAGCCTTATCTAACTCAATGAAACTATGAGCCATGCTGTAGGTGGTGTAGGGCCACCCAAGACAGATGGGTCATGGTGGAGAGTTCTGACAAAACATGGTAAACCACTTCAGTATTCTTGCCTTGAGAACCCCATGAAGAGTATGAAAAGAAAAATTGCACCAAGAAAAAAATGAATGCATATTGAATATGTGAGACTTTTTGAGCCTATGTTAGAGAAACTCTTTATGTAAATTTGTAAGAGCTAGTTTGACCCAAAAAGGAGTGGTGAAGGCACTTATTAAAAAAAATACAAAAAGTGAAAGAATATGTCACAGAAAAGATGGAGATGAAGAAAGACTTCTGTGTTAGTAGTCTCAGAGATCAAAGAAGATGGATTATATAAATGTATGATCAGAAGAGTGGCTGTGAATTCCCTTATCAAGTGAACTGTAAAGACTCATTTCTCATTCATTCCTTCAAGCAGTAGTTATAGCTGCTAAGTCACTTCAGTCGTGTCTGACTCTGTGTAAGCCCATAGATGGTACCCCACCAGGCTCCCCCGTCCCTGGGATTCTCCAGGCAAGAATACTGGAGTGGGTTGCCATTTCCTTCTCCAATGCATGAAAGTGAAAAGTCAAAGTGAAGTCACTCAGTCGTGTCTGACTCCTAGCGACACCATGGAATGCAGCCTATCAGGCTCCTCTGTCCATGGGATTTTTCAGGCAAGAGTACTGGAGTCGGGTGCCATTGCCTTCTCTGAGTAGTTATAGGGTGCCTACTAAAATGTAGATACAGTCCTAAGAGTAGACAAAATTACTGCCCTCACAGTGCTTACATTCTAGAGAAAACAGAATAGGGGAAAAAAAGAAAACTACAACAACAAGATAACTACCTACATGATACGGAGCAGATTTGCCAGGGGGTGAGGGGAGAAATGAAGCATTTGGTTAGGGGTTATAGTTTTAATTGAACTTGAACTTTCCCCACTGGTTACTTGAGGTAAACTGGCAGCCCCAGGGCTCTAGTGGTGCAGACTTACCATCATTTTGAGCTTTCCTTGTAGCTAAGTCAGTAAAGAATCTGTGTGCAGTGTAGGAGACCTGGGTTCAGTCCAGGCTGGGAAGATCCTCTGGAGAAGGAAATGGCAACCCACTGCAATATTTTTGTCTGGAGAATCCCATGGACAGAGGAGCCTTGCAAGCTACAGTCCATTGGGTCACTAGAGTCAGATAAGACATAGTGTCTAAACCGCAATAGTTTTAATTAGGACTGTAATACTGAGGTACTGGAGTTAGCTAGTACTGACTCAGAAGAGTTGATTGTTAAAATTTCTAGAATTTGGACAGCTGGCTAGTAAATATAGCCCTTGATGGAATTAAGGCTATGAGGAATTAATTATATAAATTTACATAGTAACATCATATCTTTATAAAAATATGGAATCTTGTCACTGTCTAAGTGATCTATTATATTTCACTTTTACTTATGCTCTTGATATTAATTATGCTTCTTTTATCTATGTGGTGGAAGTACTATAGAATTAAGTATTGCTGCTCATCCTTTCCCCAGAATATATTCAGTGGTATCACCTGGGTTACTTGAAATCTTTGGCAGATGGAAATATTTTTAGGAAGGTCAGCAAGTGCTGACCAAATCAAGGTTGAATTTATTTTGTTAGTGATGTCTAAACTTAAGAGAGTAAAAGAGAAGGAATAAATAAAGAATATTAAACTCAAATGTGTAGTCATTACATGAGTCATTACATGAGTCATTACATTCCAGTGTTCAGAGAATACCACATGAGAATAACAAAAAGTGTGAAGAAAATACTAACCTAACTAATGAAATATATAGTTCAATTTAGCAGAAAAAAAAATGGTGGCTCATATAATTGATTAAAAAATGAAGTTTTTTACAAACGTCTTCCATCTACAGGTTAAAGCAAAGAAATGGAAAATTCTGAAAGAGATGGGAATACTAGACCACCTGACCTGCCTCTTGAGAAACCTATATGCATGTCAGGAAGCAACAGTTAGAACTGGACCTGGAACAACAGACTGGTTCCAAATAGGAAAAGGAGTATATCAAGGCTGTATATTGTCATCCTGCTTATTTAACTTACATGCAGAGTACATCATGAGAAACGCTGGGCTGGAAGAAGCACAAGCTGGAATCAAGATTGCCTGGAGAAATATCAATAACCTCAGATATGCAGATGACACCACCCTTATGGCAGAAAGTGAAGAGGAACTAAAAAGCCTCTTGATGAAAGTGAAAGAGGAGAGTGAAAAAGTTGGCTTAAAGCTCAACATTCAGAAGACGAAGATCATGGCATCTGGTCCCATCGTTTCATGGGAAATAGATGGGGAAACAGTGGAAACAGTGTCAGACTGTATTTTGGGGGGCTCCAAAATCACTGCAGATGGTTACTGCAGCCATGAAATTAAAAGGTGCTTACTCCTTGAAAGGAAAGTTATGACCAACCTTGATAGCATACTGAAAAGCAGAGATGTTACTTTGACAACAAAGGTCCATCTAGCCAAGGCTATGGTTTTACCAGTGGTCATGTATGGATGTAAGAGTTGGACTGTGAAGAAAGCTGAGAGCCGAAGAATTGATGCTTTTGAACTGTGGTGTTGGAGAAGAGTCTTGAGAGTCCCTTGGACTGCAAGGAGATCCAACCAGTCCATTCTGAAGGAGATCAGCCCTGGGATTTCTTTGGAAGGAATGATGCTGGGGCTGAAACTCTAGTACTTTGTTCACCTCATGCGAAGAGTTGACTCATTGGAAAAGACTCTGATGCTGGGGGGGATTGGGGGCAGGAGGAGGAGGGGACAACAGGGGATGAGATGGCTGGATGGAATCACTGACTCGATGGACATGAGTCTAAGTGAACTCCGGGAGATGGTGATGGACAGGGAGGCCTGGAGTGCTGCGATTCATGGGGTTGCAAAGAGTCAGACACGACTGAGTGACTGAACTGAACTGAACTGAAAGCAAATAAAAATATTGACCAGCACCCAAGCCAGAACCTAAAATGCATTTGTCAATGACCTGAGAAACTTCTTGCTGAATCAGATAGCAATCAAGCATTTATTTGCAGCGGGGTTTTGTCAATATCTGTTGGATTGCAGCAATAAGTTGTGCATGGATGCAAGAGTTTGGCAAAAATCAATGCTAGCATTCTGTAAGAATTAATAAATTAGTTAAATTTGTAATAATGTGTACATTATAATTGTTTGTAAATTGGGTGCTATATATCTATTTTATTGTATAATAAACTTGTATAATCATGTATATGCTTATATACATGCTTATATATTTTTGATTGCTAAATATTTACTAGCACATGACTGATGGCTGGTGTTAAATGGATTTGAGAGAAAAAAATATCAGGGAAAAAGAATCACAAGTACAAATGTCCTAATGTGGTTGCTTTTCTAGCTTGTTTGAGGGAAATCTGTGAGGGCACCATCTCTACAGCAAAAAGAACAAGAAAAAGAGGGGGCAAGATCAGAATGACATCATAGACCATATCATTTACAGGCATGAAAGTTATTGTACAGTTGTTTATTTGATGACAAAAGAGACAGGGAGCCATTGGCAGGTTTTTGGCAAAGAATGATGTGATCTGACATATTTTAACATGATTCCAAGAATTCCCAGGTGGTCTAGAAGTCAGAGCTCCACATTTACACTGCTGAGGGTCTGGGTTTAATCCCTGGCCAGGGCTCTAAAAAGCTGTTGCTGTTGTTTAGTCACTAAGTTGTGTTTTACTCTTTCTGGACCCTATGGTTTGTAGCTCACTAGGCTCCTCCGTCCAAGAGATTCACAGGCAAGAATACTGGAGGGGGTTGCCATTTCTGACTCCAGGAGATCTTTCCCACCGAGGGATCAAAACTGAGCCACTAGGGAAGCCCCAAGAAGTTGTGTGCAGGGCCTTAAAAAAATAATGCTTTGGCTGCTGTGTTGGGAATAGACTAGATAGAATTAAGTAAATAGGTTTAGAGATAACAAAGTTTTTTTTTTTTAAAACAGAAGCAAGGAGATGTGTCTGGAAAGCAGTGCTTGTTAATGAAATAGATGTGTTGTATTAAAAAAACAACAACAAACAGAAATGGACTATGATCCAAGGTTTTTCCACTGCGATGTAGAACAGTGTGAGAAGAACTATTTGGGGGAGGTGGGTGAAGTTACAGAAAGCAGTTTTGAACGAACTCTGTGATAAGTATCTTCAGTCCCCCAGACAGAGATGTTTGGTTGATAATCAGTAAGCTGGTGTTTGGGGGGCTTCCCTGATAGTTCAGTTCGTAAAGAATCTGCCTGCAATGCAGGAGATCCCAGTTTGATTCCTTGATCAGGAATTGAAGACCTCTTCTCCACTGGAGAAGGAAACAGCTACCCATTCCAGTATTCTGGGGCTTTCCTTGCGGCTCAGCTGCTAAAGAATCTGCCTGCAATGCGGGAGATCTGGGTTCGATCCTTGAGTTGGGAATATCTCCTGGAGAAGCGAACGGCTACCCACTCCAGTGTTCTGGCCTGGAGAATTCCATGAACTGTATAGTTCATGGAATCACAAAGAGTCGGGACAAGACTGAGCAACTTTCACTTTCACATTCCAGTGTTCAGAGAATACTAGTTCATATTGTAATGTATTCAGCAGAAGGATAATATCTAAAGCCATTAAGACTGATGATATCAGCCAAAGGAGTAAGGGTATAAAAGAGGCTCAGTTAATGAACATTGCCACATGCCAGTGAGTTTAGGAGAAAAGGTAGAAGCCACACAAAAGCAGTGATTATTGTGAAAGGGAGAAAACCAAGAGGGTATGGCATTCTGGAAAAAGTATTTCAAGGAAGAGAAAGGAATCCAGTGTGGCAAATGCTGTGGCTAAGTCGAGCACAATGTCAGGGACATCATGTGAAATGTGACAGCGAGATCTAAACTCAACAGTAGATACAAAATGAAAAAAAGGATATGTGAGGCATTTTGGAGTACATTTGTAAGGACCAGATGATTGATGGAAAGTAGGGTGGGAGGGAAAGGAAATGATTCACACGGTCCTCAGGCTTTTAGCTTAAGAACTTGGCCAGCGGGGGGAAGCCCTCTACAAGATGAGGAGTATAAGACAAAGATCAGTGAAGAGAGTTAATTCACGGTTATTTTGACTTTTATGTGCTTGAGAGCTATCTATGTGAAAAAGACTAGTTGAACACATGGCATTTATAGAAAGGTCTGGGTTGGTGAGGCAAGATAATAATGATACTTATAAAGAGATGGATGGATAGAAACTTGCCCAACATAATGAAGAGAGTGCCACTTACAATTAATGGCCTAAATTGTTCTCTCTTGAATCTTTATTCCTTGTATCCTGTATTAATCTTAAAAATTATCAGTCATGACAGAAAGTTTACTTAAAAGGCAAGTGAGATAAAATCAATGTATCAAAACCTTAGTGAATATAAAACAATAAATAACTATTTTGACTGATAATGTCATGACTTTTTTCCATCTATAAAATGACTACTGAATGGACATAATTACCTGAATTACTCCTTTATGTTAGCAAGTTATAATCAGAGAGGACTATAACAACTCAACTACACTGAATTTTCCTCAGGAAAATTTGAAGGATTTTTCTTACACAATATAAAGATTGTTTTAGGACACTTAGAAAAGTAGGCTACATGCCCCAAAATGGGAAGTAAAAGGATTTACAGTAAAAAATAATATAAGAAAGGGGAAGTAGATTTAATATTTTTTAGTCACTAAATTAAACTGTCTATCCATATCCTTCTTCAGTCATTAGTAATTAGCTATCAATGTGGTCCTTCATTTGTCAAGCTATATCCCACAAGATATCTGGCAACTAGAACAATAAAAAATATTTGAAAATCTGCCCTATTGAAGCTTTATATTCTTAATGGCGTTTCTACATTCCCTAAAGTAGCATACAGGCTTAATTAGAATCACTGTTTGGGGTTTTGTGCATATCTATGTGTTCTCTTGTTGTTTTGAAGTTATGGATGCTTGTGTTCTATGAGGCGGACTAGGTTCTTACAGCTTGGGAGTGGCTGCTTTCTAATTTTCCTACTAAAGTCTTTTTTTTTTTTTTTCCCACTGAAGCACTTGCCATTCAACACGTTCTCATTTTGTATCTTAGTAGGACAATCAGGCAGAAAGAGAACCTCAGGTGGCCTATGAAGTAAGCAGAACAAATACTGCGTTAATTAATGTAATATATCGGAAATTGAATATGACAGTCTGGTTTGCTGGAAATATTTGAGAATACTTCATATAGCTATTTAGAATTTGAAGAATGAGTTATATTAGAGAACCAGAAAATAATCAGACAGGATTATGGAACAAGGATTGAACCAGGAAAAGCATTAACATGGCAAATAATGGTGAGGAAGGAAGGCTAAATGAGGCATTGATTTAGTTATTTACAGACTTTTTTCTATTAAAATAAACCCAGAAATCATATCACTTTTGTTGATTTAGCACTTTTCACTGCTTATTTTAATGCTGTTCACTCTTACAGTTCCAGAGAACCTATAAATGTCTCCCTAGTACCTCAAGTGCTATTTATCAAAGTTACTGCCTGCACTCACCAAGCAAGGGTTTATACATCTTGCTTTGCAGTATTTCCCTTTCAAAAGTAATTCTGAAAGAAATTAACTAAACAGCACCAAATGTGAGTAGAGGTGAGTCAAAAGCCTGAAATATTTCATGCATATGGACAATTCAGAAGGTGTATTAAGGGGGATTCTGACATATTTTGACATCAATTCAGACGTAGCATTTTATATATATATATATAAATCATTTCAATACTCCATTTTTACTCCATTTAGCAATTTGAGATGCAAATTGGTCATCAATTTGTCCATTTTTGCATTGCTTTGTAACAGAAATTAGTTTACATGAGCCCTTAATTTAAAACATACATTTTTACTTCTTAATGTCTCCTTTGTGGAACCTTTGGCAAGGTCACTGAATCAGCCATTTCTCAAACTCTGAGGCTATTTTCAAGTAGACTGGGTCAAGAGATTGTACTACATACCACAAAAGTATTCAGAGCTTTTTTGAAGGGCTTATGAACTGTCTTAAGAAATGTACTCACATTTTATTCACAATAACTGAAGATAATATTGTCTTTTGAAACACTGAAGAAATATAGCTAACTAACATCCAATACTACAGTTAAAAATCATTGAGAGGTAATAGGTACCACATACTTTACCATCATTCACCCATAAGAAAATAACAAAACCTTATGATCTGTGATATCATAGATAGATACTGAGACTGTTTTGCCAAGATAAGTTAGACAGAGAAAGGCAAATACTGTACAATCTCATATATACATATGTGGACAATAAACAAATACCTCCCCCCAAAAGAAAATACTCAGATACAGAGAATAAGACACAGGGTGTTGAGGGCTAGGTGGTAGGCAAAGTGGGTGAAGAGAACAAAAAAGTACAAAACTCTAGTTATAAAATAAATAAGTCATGAGGATATAATGTACAACATGGTAATTATAGTTAATAATCTTACCTTGCTAACAAAGGTCCATCTAGTCAAGGCTATGGTTTTTCCAGTGGTCATGTATGGATGTGAGACTTGGACTATAAAGAAAGCTGAGCACCGAAGAATTGATGCTTTTGAACTGCGGTATTGGAGAAAACTCTTGAGAGTCTCTTGGACTGCAAGGAGATCCAAACAGTCCATGCTAAAGGAGATCAGTCCTGGGTGTTCATTGGAGGGACTGATGTTGAAGCTGAAACTCCAATGCAAACAGCTGATACAAAGAGCTGACTCATTTGAGAAGACTTTGATTCTGGGAAAGATTGAGGGCAGGAGAAGAGGGGATGACAGAGGATGAGATGGCGGGATGGCATCACTGACTCAATGGACATGGGTTTGGGTGGACTTCAGGAGTTGGTGATGGACAGGGAGTCCTGGCGTGCTGCAATTCATGGGGTCGCAAAGAGTCAGACACATCTGAATGACTGAACTGAACTGAGCTGAATGCTGTGTGGCATATTTGAAACTTGCTAAGAGAGTAGAGAGAGTTCTCATCACAAGAAAAAAAAATTGCAGCTATGTACAGTGACAGCTGTTAGACTTATTGAGATGATCATTTTGTAATATGTACAAATATTGAATCATCTTGTATACCTGAAACTAATATGTCAATTATATTTCAATACAAATAAAAAATCTCATTCTACACTAATATTTTGAAGGATTTACTGTATATTTTTTCTCTTTTAAACTCATTTTTTTCGGTCATTAACTGCAGGCTTGAACCACTGAGATTTTCCATTAGCTACATTTGTAGACTGTTCACAAAAATGGCACATTATGGCAATATATGGTTTAAGGCCTAGGGATCTAGAGCCTGTTGCCTAAATCTTGGTCCCACCATTCTTTTTTTTTTTTTTTCTTGTCTATTTCCTCAGCTGCACATGGAAACACTAATACTACATATTTTACTTGATTAATGTGAAATTACATTAGTTAATTCATGAAAACATTTAGGAAAGCACATATCACATAGAAATGCTAAATAAAGGTATCATCTGCTTTGACTGAATTTCTGTTTTTCCTTTTTATTCAAAATGGCTTTATATTTTTTCAAGCCAAATACGCAAGTCAGAAGCTTTAAAAAACTGAATTGTTCTCTAATTTTTTTTTCCCTAGTAAATTTAGAACGGTGAGCTATTTGTTCTGTTTGCATAAGTATCAGTAATAGCTAAATCTGTAATTGCAGAATTTTGCATTTTTTGTTTGTAATTTCAATTAGAAATGCATTTTTAACCATATTTTCTACAGGTTGACTGCACCAAATTTTTCTCTTCCAAATATACAATTTGCTGTTGTTCAGTCATCTAGTCATGTCCAACTCTGCACCCCAGGGACTGCAGCACTCCAGGATTGCCTATTCTCCACTGTCTCCTGGAGCTTGCTCAAACTCATGCCCATAGAGTCAGTGATGTTATCCAACCATCTCTTCCTTTGTAATCCCCTTTTCCTCTTGCCTTCAATCTTTCTGAGCATCAGGGTCTTTTCCAGTGAGTTGACTCTATGTATCAGGTGGTCAAATTACTGGAGCTTCAAAATCAGTTCTTCCAATGAATATTCAGGGTTGATTCCCTTTAGGATTGAGGGGTTTGATCTCCTTTCAGTCCAAGTGATTCAAGAGTCTTCTTCAACACCACAATTAGGAAACATCAGTTCTTCAGGGCTCAGCCTCTTTATGGTTCAACTCTCACATCCATACATGACTACTTAAAAAACCATTGCTTGGACTATATGGATCTTCGTCTGTATAGTAATGTCTCTACTTTTTAATATACTGTCTAGTTTTGTCATAGCTATTCTTTCAAGTACTACAGATTCTTTTAATTTCATGTCTGTAGTCACCATTTGTGGTGATTTTAGGGACCAAGAAAATAAAGTCTGTTACTGTTTCCATTATTTACCAATCTGCTTGCCATGAAGTGAGTGAAGCAGGGCAAAGACTAATAAGAGGTCTCCCAAGAGAATGCACTGGTCATAGCAAACACCCTCTTCCAACAACACAAGAGAAGACTCTACACATGGACATCACCAGATGGTCAACACTTAAATCAGCTTGATTATATTCTTTGCAGCCAAAGATGGAGAAGCTCTACACAGTCAGCAAAAACAAAACTGGGAGTGGACTGTGGCTCAGATTATGAACTCCTTATTGCCAAATTCAGACTTAAATTGAAGAAAGTAGGGAAAACCACTAGACCATACAGGTATGACCTAAATCAAATCCCTTATGATTAAACAGTGGAAGTGAGCAATAGATTTAAGGGACTAGATCTGATAGATAGAGTGTCTGATGAACTATGGACAGAGGTTCATGACATTGTACAGGAGAGAGGGATCAAGACCATCTCCGTGGAAAAGAAATGAAAAAAAAAAACAAAATGGCTGTCTGGGGAGGCCTTATAAATAGCTGTGAAAAGAATAGAAGTAAAAAGCAAAGGAGAAAAGGAAAAAGATAAGCATCTGAATGCAGAGTTCCAAAGAATTGCAAGGAGAGATAAGAAAGCCTCCCTCAGAGATCAAAGAAATAGAGGAAAAGAACAGAATGAGAAAGAATAGAGATCTCGTCAAGAAAATTAGAGATACCAAGGGAATATTTCAAGCAAAGATGGGCTTGATAAAGGACAGAAATGGTATGGACCTGACAGAACCAGAAGACATTAAGAAGAGGTGGCAAGAATACACAAAAGAACTGTACAAAAAATATCTTGATGACCCAGATAATCATGATGGTGTGATCACTCACCTAGAGCCAGACATCCTGGAATGTGAAGTCAAGTGGGCCCTGGAAAGCATCACTACAAACAAAGCTAGTGGCGGTGACAGAATTCCAGTTGAGCTGTTTCAAATCCTGAAAGATGATGCTGTGAAAATGCTGCACTGAATATGCCAGCAAATTTGGAAAACTCAGCAATGGCCACAGGACTGGAAAACGTCAGTTTTCATTCCAATCCCAAAGAAAGGCAATGCCAAAGAATGTTCAAACTACCACACAATTGCATTCATCTCACATGCTAGTAAAGTAATGCTCAAAATTCTGTAAGCCAGGCTTCAGCAATATGTGAACCGTGAACTTCCAGATGTTCAAGCTGATTTTTAAAAAGGCAGAGGAACCAGAGATCAAATTGCCAACAACTGCTGGATCATGGAAAAAGCAAGAGAGTTCCAGAAAAACATCTATTTCTGCTTTATTGACTACACCAAAGCCTTTGACTGCATGGATCACAATAAACTGTGGAAAATTCTGAAAGAGATGGGAATACCAGGCCTCCTGACCTGCCTCTTGAGAAACCTATATGCAGGTTGGGAAGCAACAGTTAGAACTGGACATGGAACAACAGACTGGTTCCAAATAGGGAAAGGAGTATATCAAGGCTGTATATTGTCACCCTGCTTATTTAACTTATATGCAGAGGACATCATGAGAAATGCTAGGCTGGAAGAAGCACAAGCTAGAATCAAGATTGCTGGGAGAAATATCAATAACCTCAGATATGCAGACGACACCACCCTTATGGCAGAAAGTGAAGAGGAACTCAAAAGCCTCTTGATGAAAGTGAAAGTGGAGAGTGAAAAAGTTGGCTTAAAGCTCAACATTCAGAAAACTAAGATCATGGCATCCGGTTCCATCACTTCACGGCAAATGGATGAGAAACAGTGGAAACAGTGTCAAACTTTTTTTTGGGGGGGGGGCTCCAAAATCACTGCAGATGATGATTATAACCAACCTAGACAGCATATTCAAAAGCAGAGACATTAGTTTGCCAACAAAGGTCTGTCTAGGCAAGGCTATGGTTTTTCCAGTGGTTATGTATGGATGTCGGAGAAGGCGATGGCACCCCACTCCAGTACTCTTGCCTGGAAAATCCCATGGACGGAGGAGCCTGGTGGGCTGCAGTCCATGGGGTCGGAAAGAGTCGGACATGACTGAGCAACTTCACTTTCACGTTTCACTTTCATGCATTGGAGAAGGAAATGGCAACCCACTCCAGTGTTCTTGCCTGGAGAATCCCAGGGACAGGGGAGCCTGGTGGGCTGTCGTCTCTGGGGTCGCACAGAGTCGGACACAACTGAAGCGACTTAGCAGCAGCAGCAGCAGCATCATTATGTATGTGAGAGTTGGACTGTGAAGAAAGCTGGGCACCACAGAATTGATGCTTTTGAACTGTGGTGTTGGAGAAGACTCTTGAGAGTCCCTTGGATTGCAAGGAGATCAAACCAGTCCATCCTAAAGGAGATCAGTCCTGGGTGTTCTTTGGAAGGACTGATGCTAAAGCTGAAACTCCAATACTGTGGCCACCCCATGCGAAGAGTTGACTCATTGGAAAAGACTCCGTTGCTGGGAGGGATTGGGGGCAGGAGGAGAAGGGGTCGACAGAGGATGAGATGGCTGGATGGCATCACTGACCCGATGGACATGAGTCTGAGTGAACTCTGGGATTTGGTGATGGACAGGGAGGCTTGGCGTGCTGAGATTCATGGGGTCGTAAAGAGTTCGACACAACTGAGCGACTGAACTGAACTGAACTGAACTGAACTATGTGACGATGCCATGATCTTAATTTTTTGAATGTCGAGTTTTAAGTCAGCTTTTTCACTCTCTTCTCTCACCTCGATCAAGAGTCTCTTTAGTTCCTCTTTGCATACTGCCATGTGGTGTCACTTGAATATCTGAGATATTTGATACTTCTCCCAGCTATCTTAATTCTGGCTTGTGCTTCATCTAGCCCAGGGTTCCGCATGATGTACTTCGCATAGAAGTTAAATAAGCAGACTGACAATATACAGCCTTGACATGCTCCTTTCCCAATGGAACCAGTCCACTGTTACATGTCTGGTTATAACTGTTGCATCTTGATCTGTATACAGATTTTGCAAGAGGCAAGTAAGGTGGTCTGGTATTCCCATCTGGTTAAAAATTTTCCACAGTTTGTTATGATCCACACAGTCAATGAAGCAGAAGTAGATGTTTTTCTGGAATTCTCTTGCTTTTTCTATGATCTAATGGATGTTGGCAACTTGATCTCTGGTTTCTCTGCCTTTTCTAAATTCTGATTGAACATATGGAAGTTATCTGTTGTATCATGTACTGTTGAAGCCTTGCTTGGAGAATTTTGAGAATTACCTTGCTAGCGTGTGAGATGAGTGCAACTGTGCAGTAGTTTGAGCATTCTTTGGCATTGCCTTCTTTAGAATTGGAATGAAAACTGAGTCTTTCAGGTCCTGTGGCCACTGCTGAGTTTCCCATATTTGCTAGCATATTGAATGCAGCACTTCCACAGGATCATCTTTTCAGATGAAATAGCTCAACTAGAATTTCAACACCAACACTAGCTTTGTTCAGTTATGCTTCCTAAGGCCCACTCAACTTCACATTCCAGCATGTCTGGCTGTAGGTGAGTGATCACACCAGTGCGGTTTTCTGGGTCACTAAGATCTTTTTTGCCTAGTTTTTCTGTGTATTTTTGCCACCTCTTCTTAAGTATCTTCTGCTTCTGTTAGGTCTGTATCATTTTTTTGTCCTGTACTGTGCCCATCTTTGCATGAACTGTTCCTTAAATATACAATTACTTTCCCTTCACTCTTTCTAATTCTCTTTCTGCTGATTCTAAAGCATCTGAGCTACTCCCAAAGCCAAGACTATCTCTTTTCTAAAAAAAAAAAAAATTTTCCTGGTTATATTAGTGAGCTTTTACTATATGCTATTATGATGGTCATTATCTCTCAGTATTTGTGTGTGGGGATCTTAGGTGCTCACTCATGTCTGCCTCTTTTCGACCCCCTGGACTCTAGCCCACTGTGCTCCTCTGTTCATTGGATTTCCCAGACAAGAATACTGAAGTGGGTTGCCATTTCCTTCTCCAGGGTATCTTCCTGACTCAGGGACTGATGCCACATTTCCTGCACTGCAGTCAGATTCCTTACCATCTGAGCCTCCCGGGAAGCCCCTCACTATGTGTATATATACATAATTATGAAATCTTTACATGTGCTACGAATATGATAAATGTAACTTTGCAGCTATTTCACATAATTATCCTTGTGATCCCAGTTCCTACTTATCAAGTCTTAGATTTATAGAAATTGCTTTCCATCTTTTCTCTTTACCTGGGCACCATCGTTCAGGTGAAGAAGATGAACTTTACTGCTCGTGTGCCTCCAACCCTATATTCTGTAGGTGCATGTCTTGCACTAAAACATCACACCCATGTTTTTGCATGCATTGTCCAACTTCCTGCTGTCTCTCTCTGCTTCACTGCAGGTTGCAAAGGTTGCTTTGACTGCTAGAGACCTCTAAGTAGAGAAGAGAGTGTGATGTTGTAAGTAGTGGCCCATGCAGTGTATTCATTTACATTGCATAATTACTTAACTAGCTCCTTACTGTAAATAAAGACAATTACAAAATTTCTGTATATCTGGGCCCCTGTAATGTCTCTCTTTTCTATAGTAGATTTATTATAAACTGTCTTCAGATTTTACTTTGCAGGCTTGTCATTAAATAGAATTAATAAGGAAGCAAAGACATCAGCCTAATTTCCATATGTCAACAGATATTAAACACAGTTGATTTCCTTCAATTGCATTTTGCATGTTAAAAGAACCAAATTCTGACAAATTGGAAATCACCAAAATAATTCAGTTACTTTGTATAATGAAGTAGTTAATTCCGTGAGGGTTGACTGCATTATCACATAATAAGTGTTCAGAATACAAAAGGGTACAGCAAACAGTCCCCAGAAGCATGTCCTTATAGATTAAAGAGAATGACCTTTTTTATTAATGTTAAATAACCAAGTCAGTTTAGCCTGGATTATATCAAACATTTTTAAAAAAATTATTTAGAGAATGAGGCAATGAGGGATGGGACTAAATGCTAATTAATATTTAAATTATTTACCAGCTAATAGATACGCTATGGTGAGAAATGAGTGAGCTCTTGGATGGAATTATACTGCTCCAGTAACTTCTCACTTGTCTTTTGGGAACATTAATCAAATTCAAAACAAATTCCTTTTCCCTGAAGTATACTTGTAATGTCATGTGGGAATTTCAGTTAAACTTCCTATTCTCTTGTCTAACATCATATCAGGCTATTTCTGCAGAACAGTTTTTTTTTTTTCTTTAATGTGTGAATTAAAAAGCTGAAATAACTATATTTTGATATACTACAATTTTGTTGTTATTGCTTAGTCGCTTGAGTTTTGTGACTCTTTGAAACCCCATGGACTGTAGTCTGCCAGGCTCCTCTGCCCATGGGATTTTTCCAAGCAGGAATACTAGAGTGGATTAACATTTCTTTCTCCAGAGGATCTTCCCAACCCAGGGATCTAACACAAATCTCCTGCATTGACAGGTAGGTTATTTACCACTGAGCCACCTGGGAAACCCTAATACTGTTACTTATAGAACAAACTGATGGTTCTTTTCATTCCCACACTACAAACAGAGACAGTACTGAAAATACTGTATAGATTAAGAACATAGGCTCTGCAGATGGGCCAATGGAATTCAATTCCTATTCTCACTAATGAACACTGTGCCTTTAAGACAATCCCTTCTTTGTCCCTCAGTTTCCTCCTTTAGAACATTTGGGTCATGAGTTCTCATCTTGTCATGGGACTATTATATTGATTAAATAAAATAGAATGTACACAGCATGCAAAACTGCACAGAAAAGCACCCCCAAAATCACATGGAAAATTTATCATTTTTATCATTTTTATATAGTACCACGTGTCAGGAAAACCAGATAATATAGTCAGTTTAGTGGGAAATATTCTCTCAGAGAATATGCGAGATGAACATGGTTCTCACAATTCTTACAGAATTTCAAAATCATGTAACTTAGTCTAATTTTCTACTCCATATAGTCCTATGAGGTGGCCAGACACAATATTTATACATTACTCTTAATTTATTGAGGAAGAGAAAGGCACAAAATGTCAAATAACTCATCCAGATTAGCCGATAAATGTTTAGCTATGTTTTATTGATCACTGATGCCAGATTTGCTTTTCCAGAGCAAGAGTGTAGTATTCTCCTTACATGGAACCAGAGTTGCCTATGGGAGTTCTTTATATTATACTGTAGCAGCTTTTTTGACATAAGTATATATTTGATAACTTTATTGATATTTGATCATTAGGTAATCCTTAAATTACATGAGATAAAAATTTACATATATACATATGGAAAATCCACAAATTGTCTTTTTGTGGTTTAATTTTAAAATCAAAGGTGCTGCTATTGAAAATTATTTCGGAACCATGGCTCTGACTATAAATAATCTACCTGCAATGTGGTTGACCTAGGTTTCATCCCTGGGACGGTAAGAGCCCCTAGAGAAGGGAATGGCTATGCACTCCATTCCATGCCCAAAAGAGTCTGGGGGCCTGGTGTCCATGGGGTCACAAAGAGTTGGACTCAACTGAAAGACTAACACTTTCACTTTCCTGGAAGACCAGAAGAAATATGAAATGATTGCTTTGGAAACCCTTAATGACAAATCCTTCATCTTCTTAAGCTTCATTAATGGTTAGAAATATAAGTAGCAAATGCTAAATCTAATTAATAAGTGGTTAAATTTAATGAATATGATGTGTTTGGGTCAAAAAAAAAAAGGGTATAAATCTTGAGAAAGCAGACTGTATGTAGGCATCTATCTGTCTGTCTTCTGTTTTACTTTTCTGTTTTCTATTCCAAACTGTCTTTGAATATGGTTTTGCAAAGGTATGTTTAACAAGCTTGCCATGATTGTACAGAATATAATTCTCCAAAGTGGTTGCCTTCAAGAGTTACAATCATTTTTTATGTGTTTGGCAGAGGAAAAGATAGAGATTCCCATTAATTTTCAGTCAAAATGTATATTTATTATAGGTGATGGCAGCAAGAGAATGTTTCCTAAAAGTAAATTGGGATTTTTCTCTTAGTAAAGTGCCAATGAATTGTGAAATCTTACCCATAAAACCACTATTTGCTGAAATAGGCTTGGTTCAATCGATGATTTTCAATTACTAAGTTAAAAAAAACCCTCCCTTGATTTTTGTATAGTCTGATTCACTTAAGGCAATAAATACCACAGAAAAGGATTATAAGCTCTGGATTTACAAATATACCTGGTTTTGAAGCTTAATTAATAAATATTATTCATCTTTTTAATAGTTCAAATGCCATAAACAAACATTTCCAATTAAATATGCATGATATTTTTAATTCAAATGATTTTGTAGTGAAAATATTTTAATTTATCTCTGTGTTCATAAATGTTTTGTTCATATAATGTATCTTGAGGGTATGAATAAATTTATTTATGATTTAAGTTTTAATTATTTTACTTTTAAACATTTGACTAGTAATTTTTACATATACTCTTACTTCTAAACTCTAAGATGTTATTAATATAAATTAAATTCAAACTAATTTTCATTTATATTGTAAATAATAGATGCTGTATATAAAATTGTGGAATCAGCATAGTCATTATTTTTAAAAATCCACTACTCTGTATTCTATGTATTCCTTTATTTTTTGTCTGGATTTGTTCACACTATGTTCTAGCTATTCACATATTAGTATATTATTCAGATAGTAAAAACAAGGAAAAAAAACAACTGAAATCACGACAATGTTCATTTTTAGCCAAATCTCTGCTGCTATTGACATTTTTTAAGCATGTATTTTCTTTTGTATCTTATTTCCGTAACTATGAATTTACCTTTTCTAAGCAATATGACTCAGCCAGAAATGACAGAATAAATGCCATCGCCTCTCAAGCAAAACTGAGAGAAAAGACTGAATCAAAGCCATCTGTGCCTCTTTCATAAATGGAGTTTTGCTCCTCTGGGGAAAACTAAGGTAGAGGCTTTGGGAATCTACGAATTGCAGGTAGATTTTTATCCTCTTCAGATTGGACATACTAATATCCATGCCGACACCCTTATTTAATACCAAACCTTGTTTTGTTCTAGTCTGCACACTTCTAACCCCTTTGTTCTGATTGCTCTTATTCTATAGCAGTTACCAGCTTCTAACATTCTATGTAATTTTATTTTTATTCCATTTTTATTGTTCACTGTCTGTTCTCTCTTCACCACCCTCAACAACTAGAATGGAAGCCCCATGGTCATGGATTGGAAAATCAAATGATTGGAAAATTCTTAGGGATGAGGTGTATGTTTTCTTTCCTAATACTGTGGCATGTATCACAGGAAACACAAAAACACCATCTAAGCTTTCCTTCACCAGCATATCCAATTGAGTAAGGGCTATAAGAGATGACAGCAATATGTTCAAATCCTGTTTCTTGTGTTGTGTATCTAAGTCATTCTGAGTCACTTATGTCTGGAAGCCCAGGGCTAGAAAGCCATAATAAACAGAGAGCACACGACTCATTAGAGACTGCTCTTCCTTTTCCCATGCAGTGGAGTTCAAGGTTCTCTGACACTGGATCATAGCTAAGAAGTTATTATTATTATTCATGATCTAATTATCACCAGATCTTTATTGTTATATATGATCTACTTATTCCATGGAAGTTGTGATAAGCTAGATACTGAAATGCTTATTTTCTTTATGTGGATCCTCCAAAGAATTAAACAAAATTTTTAAAATAGAAAAAAAAAATATATGAAAAGAGGAACACAGGGGACAGAATGCCTGTTTCCTTTGCTAGGGTTTGTTATGGTCTGAATAGCATCTTGGCTTTTCTAAATCTGCTGAACCTCTGAAATAATATTGCCAGGTTACATCACACCAGCTTTCAACTTCTGATCTTGGCAAGGAATTGCAATAGCTTCTAGATGAATAGTGTATAGCCCCAAGGAGAAGTCATCCACACACTTGAGACAACTGCAGGCTGGCTTAGCATACTGGCTAAGAGCCTGTTCTCTAAAATGAGAATGCACAGGTTTGTTACAGGCTTTTACACTTAATTCTTTATGAATGTGGACAGATTACTTAACCTCTTTGTCCTTCAGTTTCCTAATCCGTAAAATAAGATAATAGCAGTACCTTTTTCATAGTACTACTGAGAGGATAAGATGAGATAAGACATAGAAAAGACTTAGAACACTGCTTCCATGTGGTAACTACTCAATAAATGCTATCCATTGTTATGGTTGTTTTTAAAGATGTAAGCAATAGGTTTGTGAAGACAAATAATGCAGGGTATGAAACACAAAGTCATTCACTTTGAATAATTTACTGAGTGGTTAGAAAAGACCTTTATGAAAGGTGAGAGCTAAATTGAGGGAGGGAATGACTCACGTATTTTGGTTTTTTAACGCTTTTCAGGCAGAACTGAAAGTAAATGCACACCATGCAAAGTGAGAGGGACCTGGAGGAGTCCAGGAACATTAGTACTTCAGTGTGGCTGGATCAGAGTTCATACAGGAATCAGAGCAGAGAGGTAGAGACATTAAATCATGGAAGGCCCTACAGGCAGGCCCTCAAAAGGGTATGGTCTTCCATTTTGCAGGAAGCACTGGACGGTTTTGGTAGGGAAGGTAGAGGACTCTATCTGGATAGGTTGAACTGTGACATAAACTTCAAGGACTTATTTCTTGTTCACATTGCACATCCATGCATATAGGTCAGCTATGACTTTGCTCTGTGTCTTTCCATTCTGGGAACCATGCTGAACAACCATGCCCCAAGGCAGACAGGAAGAGTAAGAAAGATGGATTTACTTCTGCTGAGAACTGGCCCAGATCACTCCAAGTCACTATGACATCAGGATGTGTACTCTTTCTCCTAAGAATCCCAACGTAACAGGTATAGAGAATATGTACCCAAGAAAAAGGAAGAATCAGGTGATTGTAAAGAGTAATATCATTTTTTAAGGTAGCATGATTGAGCGAGTTTTAAAAGGACACTTCAGTGGTTGCTTTGTGGCGAATGCATTATATGGGAACGAGAATAGAATCTGGAGATGAGTGTGAAAGAGTGAAAGTTGCTCACTTGTGTCCAGCTGTTTGTGGCCCCATGGATTAGATATAATACCTGATCTGATCATTAGGTCAGATGATACCGAGGTTTTATATATAAAATGATAATGCCTCTTTCTAAGATACAAGAAATAGAGGAGAAATGAAGTGACTGAATTGAGGATCTAGATTGAAAGCAGAGTTGATGGCATGTGCTGATGGATGGGCTAAGGTGTGGGAGAAAGGAAAAACTCAGGATGACTTTCTGCTTTGTTGTTATTTGCTGTGAACAACCAGAGAATGAATTTGTCACTTACTGAGATGGAGAAACTGAAATGTAAATTAAAATATGGCCTATATGAGAAAAAAGACATTTTAAAAACCCACAAAATGTATTTCTGAATTTGAATTAAAAATTCAGTAGCAATAAAATACAACATCAGCACTGAAAGTTTTAAATCAAACAAACGATGTAGAAAACATCTTGAAAATTTCTCACAGAGAATAGCGAAAAAAGAAGAGAATAAGAGAAAAGCCAACATAGGGGATAGATTCCAGCACTGAATAAACGACAACAAAGTCATTAAAATGATAAAATATAACACATGCAATGATCAAAAATAGAAGAGAGGGTGGGGTCAGAAAGACAGATGAGGATAAGGTCACGGAGTAAAGTTTCTGACTGAAAGATAACAAGTTTTAGATCAAACATACTCATTGTTAAGAGTGAGAATTATAATAAAAGGGAGTAGCATTGAACAGCACTGATGCAAGGATTTTTTTTTTTTTTTCAATTTCAAGGTTAATTGCAGATTTGGGCATATTTACACCCCAATGCCCAAGAAAAGAAGTGTGGTCTCACAAGATAAAGTTAGAGGAGTTACGGTTCTCACTGACATTCCTAACTGAAGGGCAAGAAATGCATAATTTTGAACCCCGTAGGCAATTAGAGATTGATGCAATTTAAGAAAGCCTTTTGTAGTGAGTCCCAGAGGCCAGCCCCGAGCAGGCAGAAACAATTTAGAAGCAGCAATCTCCTCTCTGCAGCAATACTTACACAGGGAACAGTTTCAAGAAATTGTCGGGCCAGTATTCCTGAAGGCCTCGGCCAGCTCGCTTGAGCCTCAGAAGGACCATTGAGCACTTCATCTGCTACTGCGTTCTCTTCTGCTAGCTTTGCATTGATGGTGACATGCCATCAGGAAACTAGAGGGTTCAGCTATCATTTTTGAAAACCCTAAGTTCCCTAATCAGTACAAGTGAGAAAATCAGTAAAGTATTCTTAATTAGGTTTAGGTGTGGATTCTTATGGTTTAGGTGTTCTTTTATAATTGAGAATAGCTGAAACCCCAAATATTCAAAACCAGAGCTATGCAGGCAGGAAAAAAATGATATGATATGCTTTAAAGATACTTGAGAATAGAACTATCAAGCTATCCATTGGCATAGAGTCTTGACTACAAGAACCAGATCTAAACAGATCTCAGCTTGTACACGTACATGGCTTGTATGTTCGATGTCAATAAAATGGAAAGAAAGATTAGACATTCTCTAATGTCTCATAAGTAGCTAAATATTACTCATACATTTCCAATTTTATTTTGTTACTTATTTTCAGAATCAATTTTTGAACAAAATTCCAGTCTCTGCCTTACTAAGTCTTCCTCTTTTGTCTTTCATCCCTTAGCTATTCAACTGGTGCTCACATCATTTTACACTTGAAATCTCTCTCTTTGATGATGAATTATTTTATAATCAGATATTGATTTCCCCCAATAATTTTAATGATGAATTAGAGAAAGAAAAACTTAGTTTTGAATTTACATAGCACTTTTAGTTTATGACTCAAAATCTTCTCTTATTCCTCACAATAAATAAAATTTTGTACATGGAGGGATATTTTTCACTTTAAATTAGAATATATATATATATATATATATATATACACAAATGAAAATTTTTGACTTATTTTGTGACCCTAGTATATATTATTAATATGTTAGCATATTTTGCTTATCTTACAGCAAGGATAATTTTATGGCAGAAGCTAAAAAAAGAATTCATTGTGAATTACCACTTACCTCTACCTTGGGATACTTCCTTAATATACACATTTGTTTAAGAGTTTTCCATTAAGGCAGGAAGAAACAGTACATGGCATGGAAATCTATAAACCACTTGTTCTGACCCACACATTAAAGCACATAATAAATCCTAATACTGAATCAGCTTCTTAGAAATCTATGAGTATCCATACAGGAAAACCCTTGCTTAGCAATAGGTTTGTAATTGTAAAACAACCAAGTTTTCCAACTAAGATTCAGTAAAAATTAACACTAACTGATATATATGAAGCCTTTTTATTTTATCACTATATTACATACTTCCTAAGTCAATGTGGGAAGAATGAATAAATGAAGGAAATATTTTCCAGATAATATTACAGAAATAAAGTTGCCAAAACTTATCTCTGGAATTTTTTTTTTAAGTATTTCAATAGAATTGCTTGTCAAAGGCATTTTTTCATAGCTAGTTGTAAAACTAAAAATATACTTAAAATATTGAGACATAAAGACCTGGCCCTCAGCATCAGCATCATAAACATTTAGAGGTCAGAACAGCCCATCAGAAGCAGCAACAGAAGAATTTAAGTTCTATCAAAACCATGTTAAAGGAAAAAAGAAATATTTTACCAGAGAGAAGATTTGATCTAAAAGACTCCAAAATGAGGATTCATTGTGAGTCTCATCAAAACGATAAGACAGAACTCTCTCCCGCCTCCCTTCTCTGTTAAATACACTTAGGAACCAAGCTAAAATCATCAACTTGCATTCCTGTTTTTATTTAAAGGGATACATATCTATAGTCAGCAGATATAATAAAAACAAGAATTATGGATCATCAGGATTATTTCGTGAAAACTAAAAGTCAACTGAAAGAATTGCAGGATCAGGAATAGGGTTAGCACTCTATCTTGCTCTTTTATTACCTCTGTGAATTTACTTAATCCCTCAAAAGAGCAGTTTTCTTATATAAGAATGGAAAAAAATAAGAATAAGCTACAGTTTTTGGAAGTTTAATTAACTTATATGATGTTCTCTGTAGAGTTATAAAACTTACCTGGGATTAAGTAAGCCCTTAATAAGTAGTAACTATCAATGCTATTCATATTACTGCTAACATTTCATACACATTTTGTGCTAAGTCACTTCAGTCATGTCTGTTTCGGTGTGACCTTATGGACTGTAGCCTTCTAGGCTCCTCTGTCCATGGGATTCTCTCGGCAAGAATACTGAAGTGGGTTGCCATGCCCTCCTCCAGGGGATTTTCCCAAACCCAGAGGTTGAACCTACATCTCTTATGTCTCCTGCATGAGCAGGTTCGTTTTTTACCACCAGTGCCTCAAGGGAAGCCCCATAAAAAAGATATTGTCCTCTTATTTGGTTGGCATGATAATTAGTTCTATTATTTACATTTCATTTCACATGTAACATTTTTATTACATTCACATGACGGTGGAAGCTAATCATTAGTATATGGTTTTCTTTTTTTTTTTCATTATAGATTATTACAAGATATTGAGTGTAGTTCCCTGTATGTGCATGCCTACTTAGGCATGTCCAACTCTCTGCAATCCCATAGACTGTAGTCTGCCAGGCTCCCCTGTTTATGGTATTCTCCAGGCAAGAATCCAGGAGTGGGTTGCCATTTCCTACTCCGACAGTTCCCAATTTATCCCTCCCTTACATATATCTTATTCTTATAGGGCAAAACTCAAATGGGCTTCCCTGGTAGCTCAGCGGTTAAAGCGTCTGCCTCCAATGCGGGAAACCCAGGTTCAATCTCTGGGTTGGGAAGATCGCCTGGAGAAGGGAATGGCAACCCACTCCAGCATTCTTGCCTGGAGAATCCTACGGATGGAGGAGCTTGGTAGGCTACAGTCCACGGGGTCACAAAGACTCAGACACAACTGAGTGACTTCACTTTCACTTTCAAAACTCAAATAATAATGTCATTTTTTTTCTAAATTAGTCTACAAAGTTGATGTAATTGTATTTGATTAAAATATCAACAGAAATTTGCTTTTTATAACCTGATAAGCTGATCTTAAAGCTGAAGTAAAGCAAGTAGATGGAAATAGCCAGGAAAGTTCTAAATAATATAGAAGATTAGATGTGAAGTGTAGACTAGCCTTGTCAGTATTTATAAGCTGTAGTAAGCAGAGAAATTCACTAAGAGCAGGGCTTTCTGTAGAAGTCATCTCCCTGGCAATTTTTATGTTATTAGCAGTATCTATTTAATTTACTACTTCCTCATGACAGACCTCCAGTATCCTTGTCTGCAAAATTCCATGGGCAAAGGAGCCTGGCGGGCTACAGTCCATGGGGTTTCAGAGCAGGGCACAGCTGAGCATGCACACTTAACAGATCTAGCTCAATGACAGAAATTTCTGGGAGGTTACAAAGCAGGACAGAGAGATTTAGCTCAGAGTGACAGCTGGAAACAAATTAGAAAGGGCCTTTAAGGAAATCACTAGTTAGAAGTGCCTCTGAGACTAATTTTTATGGCAAAGAAGATGTTAGTCAGGCTTAAAAAATGGTGGAAGGAGTCAAGCAGTGATACTGACATTTAATAAAGAGATATGGAGACATCACATTTTTGAGGAAATACTGGAGCAAAGGGAGTTTATGCAGTGATGATAAACATGACCCTTGAAAGGCAAAACAAGAGACAGATCAAAAAAGGGTCTGATATCTGTTGTTAAAAAAAACAGAAAAGAAAAGAAAAAGAAAGAAAAGAATGGTTTTTTTACTGAAGGTGTTGGGGGAGCTGAGATATATGAAGCAAAAACTGAAATGACTGGATTCTAATTTTTTTGAATATTAATACCAGACTGGACAAAGTGTTGCATATAGACTGATAATTCTGATGCCACAGGTGGCAAAACCATTCAGAACAATGATGATGGCATAATGGTATATGAGCTAAGGGAGTATCGGGGTGGCCAAGGAGGGACAAATTATATACATATATTAGTGAGGTGGAAAATAAATGTTTTCTTTGTGATGTGCTTAGTTGCTATCATGTCAGACTCTTTGCGACACCATGGACTGTAGCCTGCCAGGCTCCTCTGTCTACGGGGATTCTCCAGGCAAGAATACTGGAGTGGGTTGCTATGCCCTTCTCCAGAGGATTGTCCCAATACAGGGATCAAACCCAGGTCTTCTGCATTGCAGGCAAATTGTTTACCATCTGAACCACCAACGTTTTCTTTAAGTTTAGATAAAAGGATGTGTTTCTTTACAAGTGGAGTTACTAGGTATGGAAATGGTTTCATACCTTTGAATACTGGAGTTTTGAACGAACTTGATTTGGCTTGTAATGAGAAACCAACCTACTTTTATTCCCACCTTTGCATCTGCTTTGTGGTCTAATCCTTCTTTTAATGCTCCAGAATAAATCTTTAGACTAGCCCTCAAGCTTTTCAGGCACTCTGTATAATATACAATATAAATAGTTCCTTGCTTCTGCATAAACATTCCAGACAGTATATTCATTATATAACAACAACCTAGTTCAGACCAGCAGATGCAAAACGTGGATCTGCTCAAGTCCTGCTAGCCTCTGGTGGGAAATGAACTAGTTGGTTCCTTCTTTAGGTATCTTTTTTGAACTACTCCCTACTTAGCCGCAATTTTTTAAATGTTTTAAAAAATTTCTATTGGAGTATAGTTACTTTAAAATGTTATGTTACTTTCTGCTGTATAGCAAAATGAATTAGCTATAATATACATATTTCTCCTCTTTTTTGGATTTTCTTCCCATTTTGGTCACTACAGAGCAAAAACAACACCCAGTTGTGGATGTGACTGGTGATAGAAGTAAAGTCTGATGCTGTAAAGAGCAATATTGCATAGGAACCTGGAATGTTAGGTCCATGAATCAAGGCAAATTGGAAGTGGTCAAACAGGAAATGGCAAGGGTGAACATTGACACTTTAGGAATTAGTGAACTAAAATGGACTGGAATGGGTGAATTTAACTCAGATGACCATTGTATCTACTATTGTGGGCAAGAATTCTTTAGAAGAAATGGAGTAGCCTTCATAGTCAACAAAAGAGTCTGAAATGCAGTACTTGGATGCAATCTCAAAAATGACAGAATGATCTCTGTTCATTTCCAAGGCGAATCATTCAATATCACAGTAATCCAAGTCTATGCCCTGACCAGTAATGCTGAAGAAGCTGAATTTGAATGGTTCTATGAAGACTTACAAGACTTTCTAGAACAAACACCCAAAATCGATGTCCTTTTCATTATATGGGACTGGAATGCAAAAATAGGAAGTCAAGAGATACCTGGAATAACAGGCAAATTTGGCGTTGGAGTACAAAAAAAAGTAGGGCAAAAGCTAAGTGAGTTTTTCCAAGAAAGTGCACTGGTCATAGCAAACACCCTCTTGCAACAACACAAGAGAAAACTACACATGGACATCATCAGATGGTGAACACCAAAATCAGATTGATTACATTTTTTGCAGCCAAAGAGGGAGAAGTTCTATACAATCAGCAAAAACAAGATCAGGAGCTGACTGTGGCTCAGATCATGAACTCCTTATTGCTGAACTCATACTTAAATTGAAGAAAGCAGGGAAAACCACCAGACCATTCAGGTATGACCTAAATGAAATCCCTTACGATTATACAGTGGAAGTGACAAACAGATTCAAGGAATTAGATCTGATAGACAGAGTGCCTGAGGAACTATGGATGGAGGTTTGTGACACTGTATCAGTGGCAGTGATCAAGACCATCCCCAAGAAAAAGAAAGGCAAAAAGGACAAATGGTTGTCTGAGGAGGCTTTACAAATAGTTGAGAAAAGAAGAGAAGCTAAAGGCAAAGGAGAAAAGGAAAGATATACCCATTTGAATGCAGAGTTCCAAAAAAATAGCAAAGAGAGATAAGAAGCCTTCCTCAGTGATCAATGCAAAAAAAAATAGAGGAAAACAATAGAATGGGAAAGACTAGAGATCTCTTCAAGAAAATTAGAAATACCAAGGGAATATTTCATGCAAAGATGAGCACAATAAAGGACAGAAATGGTACTGACTGAACAGAAGAACATATTAAGATGAGGTGGCGACAATACATAGAAAACTGTACAAAAAAGATCTTCAAGACCCAAATAATCACGATGGTCTGATCACTCACCTAGAGCCAGATATCCTGGAATGCAAAGTCAAGTGGCCTTAGGAAACATCACTGTTAACAAAGCTTTTGGAGGTAATGAAATTCAAGGTGAGTTATTTCAAATCCTAAAAGATGATGCTGTAAAGTATTGCCCTAAATATGCCAGCAAATTTGGAAAACTCAGCAGTGGCCACAGGACTGGAAAAGGTCCATTTTCATTCTAATCCCAAAGAAAGGCAATGGCAAAGAATGTTCAAACTACCACATAATTGCACTCATTTCACATGCTAGCAAAGTAATGTTCAAAATTCTCTAAGCCAGGCTTCAACAGTACATGAGCCATGAATTTCCAGATGTTCAAGCTGGATTTAGAAAAGACAGAGGAACGAGATATCAAATTCCTAACTTCCGCTGGATCATGAAAAAAGCAAGGGAGTTCCAGAAAAGCATCTACTTCTCTTTCATTGACTATTCTGCAGCCTTTGACTGTATGGATCACAACAAACTATGGAAAATTCTTCAAGACATGGGAATACCAGACCACCTGATCTGCTCTTGAGAAATTTCTTTGCAGGTGAAGAAGCAACAGTTAGAACTGGACATGGAACAACAGACTAGTTCCAAATTGGGAAAGGAGGACACCAAGGCTGCATATTGTGACCCTGCTTATTTAACTTATATGCAGAGTACATCATGTGAAGTTCCGGGCTGGATGAAACACAAACTGAAGTCAAGATTGCCGGGACAAATATCAACAACCTCAGATATGCAGATGACACCACCCTTATGGCAGAAAGCAAAGAAGAACTAAAGAACATCTTGATGAAAGTGAAAAAGGAGAGTGAAAAAGTTGGCTTAAAACTCAACATTCAGAAAATTAATCATGGCATCTTGTCCCATCACTTCATGGCAAATAAGGAAACAATGGAAACAGTGAGAGACTTTATGTTTCAGGGCTCCAAAATCACTGCAGATGGTGACTGCAGCCATGAAATTAAAAGACATTTGCTCCTTGGAAGGAAAGCTCTGATCAACCTAGACAGCATATTACAAAGCAGGGACATTACTTTGCCAACAAATGTCCATCTAGTCAAAGATATGGTTTTTCCATTAGTCATGTATGGATGTGAGAGTTGGACTATAAAGAATGCTGAGCGCTGAAGAATTGATGCTTTCGAAGTGTGATGTTGGAGAAGACTTGAAAGTCCCTTGTACTGCAAGGGGATCCATCCAGTCTATCCTAAAGGAAATCAGTACTGAATATTTATTGGAAGGACTGATGCTGAAGCTGAAACTCCAATACTTTGCCCACCTGATGTGAAGAACTGACTCAGTAGAAAAGACCCTGATGCTGGGAAAGATTAAAGACAGGTGGAAAAGGGAATGAGAGAGGATGAGATGGTTGGATGCCATCACCAACTCGATGGACATGAGTTTGAGTAAGCTCTGGGAGTTGGTTATGGACAAGGAAGCCTGGCGTCCTGCAGTCCACAGGGTCACAGAGAGTTGGATACAACTGAGCGACTGAACTGAACTGAACTGATAGTACATTGAATAGAGGTCCTTGTGCTATACAGTATGTTCTCATTAGTTATGTATTTCATATATAGCAACGCAGTCCAGTATTCTTGCTTGGAGAATCTCCATGGACAGAGGAGACTGACAGGCTATAGTCCATGGGGTTGCAAGGATTTGGACACAACTCAGCACAGAGAGAGAGAGAGTGTGTATATATGTCAATCCCAATCTCCCAATTCATCCCACCCCTCCCTCCCTCCCTTTGTGTCCATATGTTTGTTCTCTATGTTTATGTTTATGTCTCTATTTCTGCTTTGAAAATGGATTCAACTGTACCATTTTTATAGATTCCACATACATGTATTAATATGTGATTATTTTTCTCTTTCTAATAGCTGAAATTTAAAACACTTCCAGAATCTGACCCAAAAGAAGGTAGGATTTGCTGAAAGCAACGTGATCATATGAGACAGAGTGAGCTGTGGTCTGTGTTAGTGTCCTCTCCATCACTGAGGCATCCTCACTGTATCTTTCTCAGTGTCCATTTTTTGCAGACCTGCAATGGCAATAGCCTTGATATAGACAAGATCTAAAACTTCTCTGGCACCTTACTTAGCATTTCTCATCCTTTGGGTCAAGGGAAGCTGAGACTCTGGCATCAAGGGTTATTTTAAACTTCCAATCTACTCACTTGTGCAGAATCCCCATGGTTGTCTTACTTTTCTCTCTCTGGGGCACATTCATCTTGCTAGAAATATAGACTTGGCTTTCTGTCTCTGCCACCTTAGCTATATTTTTGTAGCCTCTCCTGCTGGCCCCTGGGGTCCTCAAGTCCCAGTTAAGAGATGACACACTCTTTCTGTGCTTCCCTTCAAACCTCCTTGACTTGGCTTAAGATGAAGGGAAGAATTCCATATTTTTGCCCAAGAAGGGGCTGGCGGAAGTGGTTGATGGGCAAGATGCTTCAAATTTTCTATTAAGGTCCCATCTGCCACATTTTTAACCACTACCTCTCTTAGCAAAGGCAGGTGCTTGACTGTTTAATGTTCCCCAAAGGACACTTGAGTCATTCCTTTTGGAATTAATGATAGACAACTCCTACTTCTCCCCAGAGGGAGATGAAATGGCCCTATTGTTTTTCTTTCTCAGCCTTTCTTAGAGTCCTCAGTGGAATTGTTAAAATAATAGGAGAGGCTAACTTGCAATCTGTTACACAGGCCTTTAAAAATAGAACGTGTGTATTTTAATCTTGGTTTGGATTCCCATGAGGGTATTTTTGGAGATGGTGGAGGCATAAGTGAGAGGAGGAAAAGAAGTTACAAAACATCTCTAATGTTCTGGGGTTTTTTGGTCTTCTGCAGATTTTAAAAACTCCCCCTTACATCCTATGTATTTGAAAATAGTATTTAAAATACTTGAAAATACTTTATAAGATTTAAATTATATGTGCATATATGAAACTAATCACAGGCATATCTCATCCTAGTGTGCTTTGTTCTCTTGGGCTTCTCAGATATAAAGGCTTGTGGCAACTCTGAGTAGACCAAGTCTATGGATGTCATTTTTCCAAAAGGGTTTGCTCTCTTCATGTCCCTGTGTCACAGTTGGTAATTCACACAACCTTCAAAACTATTATTATGATACTTGCTATGCCGCTCTGTGATCTTTAATTTTACCACTATGACTCACTGAGGGGCTTTCCTGCTAGCTCAGTGGTAAAGAATCTGCCTGTAATTCTGGAAATGCTGGTTCAATCTCTGAGCCAAGAACATCCTCTGGAGAAAGAACTGGCAACCCGCTCCAATATTCTTGCCTGGAGAATTCCATGGACAGAGGAGACTGGAGAGCTACGTACAGTCCATGGGGTCACAAAGAGCTGGACGTGACTTAGCAACTAAACGAAACAATATGACTCACTGAAAGCTTAGAAGATGATTAGCATTTTTAGCAATTAAAAAGTATTTTTAAATTAAAGTAAAAGTGAAGTCATTCAGTCGTGTCTGACTCTTTGCGATCCTGTGGACTGTAGCCTACCAGGCTCCTCTGTCCATGGGATTTTCCAAGCAAGAGTGCTGGAGTGGGTTGCCATTTCCTTCTCTAGGGGATCTTCCTGACCCAGGGATTGAATGCAGGTCTCCCACACTGTAGGCAGATGCTTTACCATCTGAGCCACTAGGGGAGTCCCTTAATTTTTAAATTAAAGTTTAAACATTTTTTGACATAATGCTATTTGACACTTGTTGTTCAGTCACTAAGTTGTGTCCAGCTGTTTGTGACCCCATGGACTGAAGCACACCAGGCCTCCTTCTCTTTCACCATCTCTCAGAGTTTGCTCAAACTTCTGTCCACTGAGTCAAGGATGCCATCCAACCATCTTGGCCTCTGTCACCCCCTACTGTTCCTGCCCTCAATTCATCCCAGCATCATGGCCTTTTTAAACTACAATACACTGTAAATACGATTTTTATGTATACTGCGGTTTACTGTGGTATTTGTTTTATCATAGTTGTCTGAATCTGAACCCTTAATATCTCTGATGTATGCCTGTACATGTATATGTGCATATATAAATGCCAATATACATGCATGTGTATATATGTTTCAATGTATACTAATAAAATATACAAAACCATGTGTGTGTGTGTGTGTGTGTGTGTGTGTGCATGCTCAGTCTCTTCAGTTGGGTCCAGCTCTTTGTGAACCTATGGACTATAGCCCATAAGGCTCTTTTGTCCATGGGATTTTCCAGCCATGAATACTGGAGTGGGTTTCCATTTCTCCTTCAGGGAATCTTTCTGATCCAGGGAGCAAATCCATATCTCTTGCATCTCCTGAACTGAAGGCAGATTCTTTATTGCTAAGCCACTGGGGAAGCCCATACAAAACATATGCCTATGTACCCCATACTGTCTTATGTATTATATACTTCACACATTTTCCGTGTACTTACACCTCACAAATACCCTGTGAAGTCCGCAAGCTGTATATTAGCTACTCAAGAATTCCATGTAGTCTTCCAAAACCAACCACTGTATTTGATAACTATATGCATTTTTATATTATAAATGCTAAAGTTGATGCATAAGGGAACACATATATTTCTGAATAAGAGAGTGTCTCTCTAAATTGTCTTTTTCTTAAACTGAGTTTTAATTGAGGTTTTTGGAGTACATTATTTTATCCTTTAATATATTTGCTAGTGTTTAAATCTTGCAATTATATTTAAGTCAACATTTCCTTTCTTATATATTTAATCAAATAACTCTCTGTAAAGCATCTATATATGAGCAATGGCAGTTGGATATATCATATTAATTAAGTACCATAATAGATATTTCCTTTCAGACTATCCTCCCTCTAATTTGATATAACACTTTCAAGCTGCAGGAAAAAGTGACAACAAACCCCAGAGCTCTGCTAGGTGATTGAGAGAATCAGTTATCCCAGTGTCACTGAAAGCAAAATCAATTCATGTGTTCTGTCATCCTTAGAAAGTACTCTCTAACATGCTGTCAGCAATAAATTTTACAGGATTTCCCCAAAGTCAATTGCTCCTTCTATTTGGGATTACGATGAAAGCAAATTGATTCTTCCCATACATAGAAGAAGCACAAGAGAAGACATACTTTGAGTCTACTCACTTATTTATTTATTTATTTATTTTACTGACAGATTTCTCCTGGCTCACTAATGCAATGTCCTTAGTAATTGAAATTCTGACTGTGAAATATATTCAGGCATAACCAACAGGAATGCAATTTCCCTTAAAGCTACCTTCATGCAAGTAGGCAGGAAATTTACTTTTGAGTAACTTATCTCTGAGTACGTTAAAAAAAAAAAAAAAAGGCAACTCTTTCTAACATTTTAACCACAATTAATGCCAGGATATCATATTTAATTTTAACTTACTGTATCTCCCATAATCTAGTGATGATCACATTTTTATTTTTCTTTGATTGAACAACAGCATTTTAAACCTTTTAATAAACCCTTAATTAACATATTTTTAAATAGAAAAGATATGTTAAAATCAAGCTAAAACCACTGCTAAACAAAACAACTACAGGTGGATCATGCTGCCATTTGAACAAGTTCTATTGAGGCTGACTATAAGGAAAGCGTGGAGACAGGCGTACATTTCCTCCCTCCTTTTGAACAGTATAGATATATAGCTGAATTTAAGAGAATTATTTCAAGTCGATTAGAATTTGCTGAAAATACATAATGACTCAGTTTTACGGAATCCATGTGCCAACGCAGGACAAACAGGTTCAATCCCTGAGTCAGGAAGATCCCCTGAAGAGATCTTTCCTTTCTGGAGAAGGAAATGGCAACCCACTCCAGTATTCCCGCCTGAGAAATTCCATAGAGAGGGAGCCTGGCAGGCACAGTTCATGGGGTTGGAAAAAAGTTGACCTGACTTAGCAACTAAACAACAACCACAAAGATATATAAATGTGTCAACTGCCAGGCTGGAATGACTAAATGTTAACAAGGAGGAAAAAGAACAAGCAATCAAACAAAACCAGAAACTGATGAAATGTTAATTTCTGTTGACGAATATTCACATGAGAGCTGACCACTTTTGATATTTGTACAGAAAATAACAAATGGAATTAACTTCTGTACATATTAGGGAGTCCCCAGTGCTAGGTCAGGTTCCAAGCAGAACAACAGTATCTCAACTAAAGATGCTGGAGTGACATCAGCAACAAGACTAAGACATCATCATAGACAGCATCCATCCTCAACAAGAAAGATTTGGCATCCATCCTCAGACAAAAATGCCTTAGTGGGAGCTATGGGGTCCACATCTTGTGCCAAAGGATCTGGGAGGAGTCTCACCTACCCATGCATGTGGGAATAGGCACACAGACCTCAGTCACAACTGTGGGTCAGGTCCTACAGTCGCAGTGAATTGGCTCCAGCCCCTGTCAGCACCTGTCTTGGGAGGCCCTGGGAGAAGAAGGTCTTATATGATCACCCATGGCTGAGAGTCTATGTGGAAATCAAGGTTTCCAGCAGAGAAGTTCCAGTACACCACTGGGATAAAAACACTTGGGACTGAATACATTGAAGGGGGTAAGAGGGACTGTTTGACTTTATCTGGGTCATTCCCTTCCCTGAGGTGGCCCAGCTTAGTGCCAAGTGAGACCTTTTCAAGACATAAGTTACCCTTGGGGGAAAGTGAGATCAGGTGGGTAAATGCCTGGTTGTCCCAGCTGTGCGGGACTTAGCCAAAGAAGCCCAAGTATCTCTTGCCCCTTCTAGAGCACTGAGAAGTGAGCTCTATGAATGGGGGCCCTGGAAAAGACCTGAAAAGCAGCAAGGAAGACCATCAAAGAGCATTCAAGGGACACGGATCCTACCAATTGTATCACAGCCTCCATCAAGAGGCAGTCCATGAGCCTCTGAGGATGCCCCACCTCCTGGTTCCCTCACATGGCTCCCAGGCACTCCCAGCATGGTACACCCCTCACCCCTCTACTCACCCCACCCTGTGGCTGGCTCTTTGCACATGCATAAAACTGTCCTTTGGCAAATGGCTGTTGACCACTTGCAGAAAATCAGCCTGACTATGTGGCCCAGGAAGAGATCACAGAGCTTAACTTTAGGGCACTCTGGAGAAAGCAAAAGAGGCTATCAGCACTTGCCCTTAAGTGTTGCATGATTAAGGGAAGGCATACAAATCTAAGAATGTTGCCACAAGAGGGAGCAAGAAATTGTGAAGCAGGCATATCCACAGAAAGTCTGCATCCCTCCCAGGGCTGGTAGAGGATATTTCTCTCCCAAAGTCAGTCCTTAAAGACTAGAAAGTGTTAGTTGCTCAGCTGTGTCCAACTCTTTGGGACCCCATAGACTGTAGCATGCCAAGCCCCTGTTCACAGTATTCTCCAGGTAAGAATACTGGAGTGGTTTGCATTTCCTTTTCTCAGGGGGTCTTCCTGACACAGGGATTGAACCTGGGTTTCCTGCATTGCAGGTGGAGTCTTTACATCTGGGCCACCACTAAAGTCCCTAAAGATTGGAGGAGGTAGTTATCATTGCATATGCAAAGACAGCATCTCAAAACTTCAAGAAATTAAAAAAAAAATCAAGGAAACTTGGCTCCACTAATGGATCACAATTATTGTCCCTAAATACATTGACATAGAATTAAAAATAGCTTTCTAAAGGAGTGAAAAATAGCTAGAAAAAAATACAGAAAGATAGTTTAATGAAATTAGGAATATAATACCTGAATAAAATGAGAAGTTTAATAAAGAAACTTCATAAGAAATGAAATTCTGGAGCTAAAAATGAATAGATTAAATAAAAAATGAAATAGAGAAAAATCAATAACAGAAGAGATCAATAGGAATTTAAAAAATCTGTGAATTAGAGGATAAGAACTTGGAAACTGTCCAGTAAGAGGCGAACAAAGGAAAAGGAATGGAAGAATGGAAGTGTAAGTGATGAAAAGAAACAGCCATCAAAGTACTGGAGACTTATAAGGAAAAGAGAGGAAGAAGGGGGTGGAACACTTATTTAAAGAAATAGAGGGTGAGAACTTCTCAAATATATGGAGAGATCTGCATATCCAAGTTTAGGAAGGTCATGGGTCACCAAAAAAGGCAAGTTAGAGATTTTTTTTTAAGACACACTATAACAAAATGTGGTTAAAAATGAAAAGCAAGGAGAATCTTAAGAAAAAGAAACAAGTTATAATCCAAAAAGAAAATATCATAAAACTATCAACAGATTTCTCACATGATGCTTCAGGCCATGAGAAAGTAGGATATGGGGTCAACATTTAAAATATTAAGGAATTCATACAATTCAATAGCCAAAAAAAAATCTAAATGAGAAAGGTGAGACATTCTTCTAAAGAAGACATGTAAACATCAGGTATGTGGAAAGATGTGTAATATCACTAATTACCAAAAATGCAAATTAAACCCACAGTAATATATCACCTCAGATCTATTAGAATGGCTATCATGACTGGTGAGTGTGTGGATTAAAGGGAAATCTTATGCATAGTTGATGGGAATATATTGTGGAACAGTATGAAAGTTCCTCAAAAAAATAAAAATGGAATGACCAACAATTTCAACTTCTGAATTTCAACAAATTCTACAATTTCAAAGACCCGACAATTTCACTTCTGGGTATATATCCAAATGAAAGTAAATCAGGATCTCAGGAGATATCTACACCCCCATGTTTGAGACAACATGATTCACAATAGTCAAAAAATGGAAACAATCCATCTACCTACAGATGAATAGTTAAAGAAGATGGGGTACGTATACACTCATGAACACAATGGAGTATTACTCAACCTTGAGAAAGAAGGAAATTCTAACATTTGTGACAATAGGGCTGAAACTTGTATTATATTATACTAAGTGAAACAAGCTAGATTGAGAAGACAAATACTCTATGGTATCATGTTCTTGTAAAGTCTGAAAACACTAAACTCATAGAAACAGAGAGTAGATGGGTGTTTGCCAGAAAATGGGGGTGGGAGGTTGTGTAGGAAGATACCAGTCAAAAGGGCACCAAATCCCCTCTTATAAGACTGATATATCTGGAGGTCTACTGTACAGCATGGTGACTATAGTTAACACTACGGTATTGTGTACTTAACTGTTGCTAAGACAATAGATCTTGAGTGATTTCACCACAAAAACGAAATGATAACTATTTGAGATGATGAAGTTATTAACTAACCCTTCTGTGGTAATCATTTATCAGTATGAGTATCAAGGCATCACACTGTACACCTTACACTGTATACAATGTTATATGTCAATTATCTCAGTAAAGCTAAAAAATGGTAGATGCCAATTTAACCTGTGTGTAGCTATTTATTCATACAACTATCTTAGAGCAAGTAGTGCTTAGATGATTATAATAACAGAAATATAAACAACAGCCTTCCAATCAATATTCAGCCTTCTTTATGGTCCAACTCTCACATCAGTACATAACTACTGGAAAGACCATAGCTTTGCCTATATGGACTTATGTCCACAAAGTCTTAGTCATGTCCGACTCTTTGTGACCCCCTTGATTGTAACCCACTAGGCTCCTCTGCCCATGGGAATTCTCAGGCAAGAATACTGGAGTGGGTTGCCATTTCCTTCTGCAGGGGATCATCCCAATCCAGGGATCAAACCAGAGTCTCCTGTATTAACATGTTTCAAGCACAGCCTTTACCTCTGAGCCACTAGGAAAGCCCCACTGACAGGTGTAGTTACAGTGCAAGTAGAGTTGTGAAGTTGAGAAAGATTTGATAAAAGAGATATTTTGCTGCTGGAGGTGAAGAGCAGGGGGGCATCTTCAGCAGAGAGGCCTGAGAGCAGCCGCTCAGGGATGAGAGTATCCACCTCCACCTCAGAGCAGCAAGAAAACTGGGATCTCAGTTCTACAAAAGCCTGGGACTACATTCTGCCAACAAGCTGAAAGAGCTCCCCCACAGAGCCCCAGAACCTCAGGATAAAAATAAAAACTGAGTCAGCTAACACCTTGATTTCAGCTTGTGAGACTCCCAGCAGAAAATCTGGTATAGCCCACCTGAACAACTGTGACAACATAGTGCTACTCTTTCAAGCCTCTTAGTTTGTGGTAATTTGTTAACAGCTGTAGAAACTAATGCTAAAAGAGGGGACTGAATACAAACCTCATTTCCTGTGGGAGGGCAAAAAATTCAAACACAAACCAAAACATTGGGAAGGGTGATAAGCATATTGACTATATAATTATCCTTTTGGCTTTGAAAGAAAAGTTACTATTTGCATATCTATTTAATTTGAACACTACTTAACTTCTAATCTTTTAAATTTCTGTTTCCTTTTTAATTTCCAATTAAATACCCCAAACATATATTTTAGAATCAGAAAAGAATTGAGGTTCTTGGGCAAATTTTATTTCTTAAAGTGTTTGTGTAAAAAAAAGGCAAAGACTGATAACTTATAGCATCCTTTAATCTATTTGCTGGCCGAAAAAGAAATGTTATATATTTGAAAGGTAGTTCATAAAAGAGGATATTTCTTTTAAAATAAAATAATATTAAAGTTTCTTCTACTTTTTACTTCCCTGGTAGCTCAGGCCGTAAAGAATCTGCCTGCAATATGGGAGACCAGAGTTCAATCTCTGGGTTGGGAAGATCCCCTGGAGAAGGGAATGGCAATCCAGTATACTTGCCTAGACAATTTCAGGGGCAGAGCGGCTTAGAGGGTTACAGTCCGGGGGGTCCCAAAGAGTCTGACCTGACTGAGTGACTAACACTTCTACTTTTTACTTTATTTCCCTTTCAATAAGACTAGTGAGAGAATAGACTGAAAAATTTAATTGGCAAAGTGAGATTCAAATACAATATCTCATGTTAGTCATTACATTTTTGGAAATACTTTATAAAACATAATAAAAATATCAAAAAAATACACAGAATGACCTGTAGGTAGAATGGAGCTTGGAAGAGAAAGGTTTTATCAAGCATAATGCCATAATTTGGAGATAAGAAGGATTTTGCAAGGAGAAATAAGAACTTTCTAAGAGCCTGACTCACATACACTCAAGTACAGATGGATAGTGAGTACTGAACTTGCCCTCCTCTGTGAATCGAGTTTAGGGATCACCTAATGGTTAACCCGAAGGAGGCAATGGCACCCCACTCCAGTACTCTTGCCTGGAAAATCCCATGGACGAAGGAGCCTGGTAGGCTGCAGTCCACGGGGTCGCTAAGAATCGGTCATGACTGAGCGACTTCACTTTCACTTTTCACTTTAATGCATTGGAGAAGGAAATGGCAACCCACTCCAGTGTTCTTGCCTAGAGAATCCCAGGGACAGCAGAGCCTGGTGGGCTGCCGTCTATGGGGTCGCGCAGAGTCCGACACGACTGAAGCAACTTAGCAATGGTTGACCTGGGGCTTCTTGGTTGTGCTAGTGGTAAAGAACTCGCCTACTAATGCAGAAAATGCATAAGCCCCAGGTTCGATCGCTGGGTTGGAGAGATCCCCTGGAAAAAGAAATGACAACCCACTCTAGTATTCTTGCCTGTGTAATCCCATGGACAGAGGAGCCCAGAGGGCTACAGTCCATGGGGTCACAAAGAGTCAGATGTGGCTGAGCAACTAAGCACACCTAATGGTTGACATTCTGCATCCCACCCCACTTCCTTTAATTTTTACAAAATAGTTTTTATTGGAGTATCGATGCTTTACAGTGTCGTGTTGTTTCTACTGTACAGCAAAATGAATCAGCCAATCATGTACATACATCCCCACCCCTGTGAATTTTCTTCCCATTGAGGTAACCACAGGGCATTTAGTAGAGCTTCCTGAACTATACAGTGTGCTAAGTCACTTCAGCTGTGTCTGACTCTCTGTAAACCTGCCAGACTCCTTTGTCCATGGGATTCTCTAGGCATGAAAACTGGAATGGATTGTGATGCCCTCCTCCGGGTGATTTTCCAAACCCAGGGATCAAACCCATGTCTCATATCTCCCGCATTGGCAGGCGGGTTGTTCCTAGTGCCACCTAGGAAGCCTGTGCTATACAATGTGTGTTGCTATTCATTCATCAGTTGTGTCCAACTCTTTGCTACCCCATGGACTGCAACACGCAGGCCTCTGTGGCCCTCACAATCTCCTGGAGCTTGCTCGAACTCATGTCCACTGAGTCAGAGATACCATCCAACTATCTCATCCTCTGTCGTCCCCTTCTTATCCTGTCTTCAATCTTTTCCAGCATCAGGGTCTTTTCCAGTGAGTTGGCTCTTCACATCAGGTGGCGAAAGTTTTGGAGCTTCATTCAGCCTCAGTATCAGTCCCTACCATAATCAAGACTGATTTCCTTCAGGATTGACTGATTTGATCTCCTTCCAGTCCAAGGGACTCTCAAGAGTCTTCTCCAACACCTCAATTCAAGGGCATCAGTTCTTCTGTGCTTAGCCTTCTTTATGGCTCAACTCTCACATCCATATGTGATTACTGGAAAAACAATAGCTTTGACTACACAGATCTTTGTCAGCAAAGTAACAGCTCTTTAATATACTGTCTGGGTTTGCCATAGCTTTCCTTCCAAGGAGCAAGCATCTCCTAATTTCATGGCTGTAGTCACCATTTGCAGTGATTTTGCAGCCCAAGAAAATAAAGTTTGTCACTGTTTGCATTGTTTCCCCATCTACTTACCATGAAGTGATGGGACCAAGATGCCATGATCTTCATTTTTTGAATGTTGAGTTTTTTGTTGTTATGTTTTGTTTTTGATGTATAACATAAAACATACTTATTTAAGAATGTACTCCAATATCAAACGGCAAAGTTCAACAATGCAAAACCACAATTACTTTTGCACCAACCTAATAGTTAGGTATCCAGAGTGAGTATAATAGTCATTCTAGACATGTCCATCTCAGGTTTAAGGTCCTTGGGGAACCAGGGAAGGCAGGTTCAAAGGGCTGAGGGAGCAGGGGTTTAACTCAGTTATTTATTTTTAGGCACTTGTAAATTCAGGTGATTCAACACTCAAAAGACACAAGTGAGTGAATAATGAAATATCTACCTTCTGTTATTGTTCCTTTTTACTCAAGCAACTGGTGTAAGCAGTTTCATATGTATGGCTGCTTAGTTTTCCATTCCATGAATATGTGGACATGATAAGCTCTCAGTTGATGAATATCAACTTGCTTCTAATCTTTTGCTAATACAACTGTGGTGCAATGAATAACCTTTAATATATGTCATTTCATATATATATATATACATCTATGAAATAAATTTATAAGTAAAAATGTTGGGTTAAAGGATATATTCATAATTTTAATGTCATTTCATATATATATATATAAATCTATAAAATAAATTCATAAGTAAAAATGTTGGGTTAAAGGATATATTCATTTGTAATTTTAACAGATTTTGTTAGCTGTCTTCCATAGAAATACTGCTATAAATTTCCCTCAGTAATATATGAGGACTTCCAGTTTCACATGTAGGGAGCTTGGAAGTCACCACTCCATTCTAACATTGAGTAAAAAGCTGACAGATTGAAAAATAGAAAACTGAGGACACAAGATCAGAAAGACAATTGAATACAGGGAGTCACAGTTTATCAGAGCAGAGACTCCTGCCTAAGCAGAAGATGAACCAGAAACCAGTGTTAGGGAAGGAGAACCTGAACTGTAATTGTGAATTGCTGGAGCCTCGACATGGGCAAGTCTGAGAGTTAAAAACTCCAGGGAACAGTCATAGGGGAGCACCCACAGTGTTGTTCAACCAAGAGTTCAACCAAATTCCCACAGCAAACATCTGAGAAAAATCCCTTCACATTTCCAGCATGAGGATGGAAAAAGGAACCAGTTTGAAATATGCCATATCATTCTGTTCTTTTTGTTAAGACCTACCATCAGGGAAAACTGTTTAACCAGAGCCTTATCTGCTGAGATAGCAGAGCCTACGGGGGGTTGGGGGATGGGAGGGTAGGGAGGGAAGGGAAATGCTCAACTTCAGCTCCCTCTAGCCATTCTGCCTCACCCAAGGAGGGAAAAAACTGAGATTCTCATGAAATTCACAGTCCGGTGGCATAGGCTCACTGAAAGACTGAGACCTAATCATAGGACTATGTTTCCTCTCCCCTGACACCTTACTAGCATAGTTCTAAAGGTCTCCTTACAACAGCTCATTTTACCTAGCATATCATATCTGGTTATCAAGGAAAAATTACAAGGTATATTAAATGGCACAAAACACACTTTGAACACATAGAGCTAGAATCAGAATGAAATATGTAAGCAGAGAGATGAAAATCCTGAGGAAGAACCAAAAATAAATACTAAAGATCAAAAACACTGTAACAGAAATGAAGAATGCCTTTAATCAACTTAACAGTGGGTTAGACATGACCAAAGAGATAATCTTTGAGCTTGAGGATATAGCAATAGAAGCTTCTAAAATTGAAAAGAAAAGAGAAAAACCTGCAAAAACAGAACAGAATATCCAAGGACTGTACTACAACCACAGAAGCTATAATGTATGTGTGATCGGAATATTAGGAGACTAAAGAGGAAGTACCAGAGGACATATTTAAAATAATAAAGACTAATAATTTCTCCAAATTAATATCAGACACCAAATCACAGATCCAGGAACTCAAATAACATCAAGCAGGATGAATGCCAAGAAACTGTGTGTGTGTGTGTGAATTATAGAAGCATCAAACATAAAGAAAAAATTCTGAAAGAAACCAGAGTAGGGGAAAACCTTACCTATAAAAGAACAAAGATTAGTTATATCCAACTTCTCCTAAGAAACCAAACAAGCAAAAAGAAGTGGAAAGAAATACTTGAAGCATTAAGAGTAAAAAATAACAACTTAGAATTCTGTACCCTACAAAAATGGAGAAACACTTTATCAGATAAACAAAAACTGAGAAATTTGCTGCTAGTAGATCTGCACCGCATTAAAAAAAAAATTAAAGAAGTTCTTTAGACAGAAGAAAAATCAGGTAGGGCAGAAACTCAGATCTACATTAAGAAAGGGAAATCATCAGAGGAAGAATATGGAATAATTTTAAAATTTTCTTTATCGTCATTGATCTAATAGGAAAAAAAATTGTTCAAAATAATACCAACAATGTGTGCTAGTTATGTGTGTGTATATGCTTATGTATAAGTACAATGAATAATAAAATGATACAAAAGATGGGAGGGGGGATTAGGATTATTTTGTTATGGTACTCCCACTACCTATGAAGTATTTACAGTATTGTTTGAAAGTGGACTTGGATGTAAATGTGTATTCCAAACTCTAAAGCAATCATGAAAACCAAAATTTTTAAGTATAACTGATGTGCTAAGAAAGAAAAAAAGACCACATTCCTTGTGGTCTAGTGGTTAGGACTCCACACTCTCACTGCTAAGGGCCTGGGTTCAATCCCTGGTCAGGGAACTAAGATCCCAATAGCCATACAGAGCAGCCGCAGAGAGAGAGAATGGAATCATATGAAATACCCAATTAAAACAATGTATGGGAATGCTTCTATTTTTCTACATTCTCACAAAATGATATCATATTCCTTTTTTTTTTTTTTTTGTCACTGTAAGGAAACAATATCACAGTATTGAGATTTAAGCCAACTTTTTCACTCTCCTCTTTCACCTTCATCAAGGGGCTCTTTAGTTTCTTTTCACTTTCTGCCATAAGGATGCTGTCATCTGCATATCTGAGGTTACTGATATTTCTCCTGGCAATCTGCATGCAATGTGTATGTGTGTGTTAAGTCGCTTCAGTTGTGTCCGTTTGTGATCCTATGGATGTAGTCACCAGGCTCTTCTGTCCATGGGATTCTCCAGGCCAGAATCCCTGAGTGGGTTGTCATTTCCTATTCTACGGGATCTTCCTGACCCAGGGATCAAACCCATGTCTTCAGTGTCTCCTATAGTGGCAGGCGAGTTCTTTACCTCTAGCACCACCAACAATAGGTTCTGATTTTAGAAGCTAGAGCAAGACTGCATGTTTGTGTGAAGTAAAACCCAAACAGGATGATACAAGTCAGCTTTTACATTTACTTCACCTCAGGAGTACAAAATAATTCATGATAAGCAATGCCTCAGTTCAAACTCATGTTTTTTGAGACTACAATGCCCATTGGGTAATTGAAAATATGTGGGAGCTAATAAAATGTAGTCACTGCTTTAGCTTATTTCTTTCACTTTTTTAAAATAAACTGACTTTTTAAAAACATACAATTTATTTACAGATGTTTTAAATGCTTTAAAATCTCATACAAGGGAGTATGTTCTTTCTAAAAACTGGTCTTTCTTTTACACATGAAAATATATCTAAGTACATATCCAGAATGTTCAAGATGTTGTTCTGTGTTTAGAATTTATCATGATATTCTGGCATTTATTTCAAGCTAGCATATGCCACTCATTTGAAGAGTGGTGCTGATTAAATGCCGCATAGATATTTTGAGGGAATAAAAAAGAACAAATGGGTCATCTAGTCTTCCAATGTACTGTTTCTCACTGTGCGTGAAAGTGAAAGTGCTAATTTTTCAGTCCTGTCTGACTCTTTGCAACACCATGGTCTGTCTGTGGGATTCTGTAGGCAAGAATACTAGAGTGGATTGCCATTCCCTTCTCCAGGGGATCTTCCCGACTCACAGATTGAACTCCTGCATTGCAGGTAGATTCTTTACCATCTCAGCCACAAGCAGTTGCTTACCAGTAGTTACTGTGTCTAGAAGAGGGAAATATCACCATATAAGAATTCTTGCTATGACTTTATGTTTCAGTTCCACAGATATGCAGTTTTATCACCTGAAAACTATGTAATTGCACAGCTTGTATTATCTCCACACTTTAGTTCTAGAAGCTTATGGTGGTTTAGTCGCTAAGTCATGTCCAACTCTTGTGACCCTGTGCAAGCTTGGGGTCTGCCATCCTGTTTAATAAAACATTTAAAATGTCTTTTCTATTATGTATCTATTCCAACTTTCCTATACAATTTATAACAGTGTGATCAGCTGTAAATAGCATACTATTTTATCTGTCCTATTTTTCACTATCCATGCATTTCTTATGAGTTTTGTTTTACTCAACACAGGTAGAGTGTGTGAAATTAATGTGAAATGTGAAAAAAAGGGTGTAAAATTATAGCATAACACACCTATACTTTCATTTCCAAAATGAATAAAGTACTGTGTATGTGAGACTAATAAGTAGGTAGGCTTATATGGTTGTACAATTTTAAAAACAACGCAAAATGAACAAACACAACTTGGGGAAATAGGTAGAAAAATTAGGGGAATGAATTTATCTACTGTAATTCCCTATCTTGTTATAACATTGATCAGAAAAGGTCACATAAAACTCTGAAAATTACACTAAAGCTAAAAATTACACTACTCAGCTAACAGTTTTCAGGGATTTTTTGCAGATATTTAAATATCACAATAACGCAACTGTGTGTTAAAACTAACAAAATTAATGCTTTGAAAATCATTTTCTTTTATATGGCTAATGGCCATTTGGTCATTTTGGGAGATGTTCAAATAATGACAGGAATTTATCAGGGGAAAATGCCTTAGTGAGGTAATAAAATGATTTTATCTTCCTGCAAAAGATAAGCGAAAGGAGAGTGAAAAAGCTGGCTTAAAGCTCAACACTCAAAAACAAAGATCATGGCATCTGATCCCATCACTTTATGGCAAATAGATGGGGAAACAATGGAAACAGTGACAGACTATTTTCTTGGGCTCCAAAATCACTGCAGATGGTGACTGAAGCCATGAAATGAAAAGACACTTGTTCCTTGGAAGAAAAGCTATGACCAACCTAGACAGCATATTAAAAAGCAGAGATATTACTTTGCCAACAAATGTCCATCTAACCAGACCTATGATTTTTCCACTAGTCATGTATGGATGTGAGAACTGGACCATAAAGAAGGATAAGCACCAAAGAACTGATGCTTTTGAACTGTGGGAGACATTGGGGAGATAGGAGCTGTAGGGTCAGGGTCTCAAATATCAGACTTGCTGACTTATTCTTGGAAAAGCAAGAAAAGGCTATGTGTCTGTATGTATACAGCAGTGTCTCACTCCACACTTCAGAAAGCACTCTTAATGTCTTTGCTGTTAAAATGAGGCAATGATTATTAGGATATTTTGTTCCATTGTGCTTTTTTTTTTTTTTTCATTACTCATGAAATGAAAATGAAGAACTATTTTTTCCACAGCTTATTGCGATCCACACAGTCAAAGGCTAGGGCATAGTCAATAAAGCAGTACATGTTTTTCTGGAATTCTCTTGCTTTTTCATAGATTCAACAGACGTTGGCAATTTGATCTCTGGTTTCTCTGCCTTTCCTAAATCCAGCTTGTACGTCTGGAAGTTCTCAGTTTATGTACTGCTGAAGCCTCACTTGAAGAATTTTGAGCATTACTTTGCTAGCATGTGAAATGAATGTAATTGTGCATTAGCTTTAACATTCTTTGGCATTGCCTTTCTTTGGGATTGGAATGAAAGCTGACCTTTTCCAGTCCTGTGGCCACTGCTGAGTTTTCCAAATTTGCTGGCATATTGAGAGTATCATCTTTTAGGATCTGAAATAGCTCCGCTGGAATTCCATCACCTCTACTAGCTTTGTTCATAGTGATGCTTCCTAAGGCCCACCTGATTTCACATTTCAGGATATCTGGCTCTAGGTGAGTGATCACACCGTCGTGATTATCTGGGTCACGAAGATCTTTTTGGTACAGTTCTTCTGTGTGTTCCTGTCACCCTTTTTTTAGTATCTTCTGCTTCTGTTAGGTCCACACCATTTCCTTCCTTTATGTGTCATCTTTGCATGATATGTTCGCTTGGTATTTCCAATTTTCTTGAAGATATTTCTAGTTTTTCCCATTCTATTGTTTTCCTCAATTTCTTTGCATTGATTACTGAGGAAGACTTTCTTTCTTTCCTTGCTTTTTTTTTTTTAAGTCTGAGTTCATATGGGTATATCTTTCCTTTTTTCTTTTGCCTTTAGCTTCCCTTTTTCTCCGTTATTTGTAAAGCCTCATCAGACAACCATTTTGCCTTTTTGCATTTCTTTTCCTTGGGGATGGTCTTGATCACTGCCTCCTGTACAATGTCACAAACCTCCATCCATAGTTCTTCAGGCACACTATCAAATCTAATCCCTTGAATCTATTTGTCACTTCTACTGTATAATCATAAGAAATTTGATATAGGTCACACTTGAATTGAAGAAAGTAGGGAAAGCCATTAGATCATTCAAGTATGACCTAAATCAAACCCCTTACATTACACACTAAACACATTAATAAGTTTTGCACTGAATAAACCTAATAAACTCCAATTCTCAATTTACTTGACAAGTGAACATTTTTTAAATTTATTCATTTTGAATGAGTGTATTAATATTTCACATGAAATATTTTGAGACTTGAAATTCTGTCACAGGATGGAATTCTTTCTTAGAGTTTTTCTTTAGCTTTGAATAACAGAAATTTTCAAAACAAAAGAAAATGTTAGATACTCCAGTATTCCTAACTTTTGAACATAGTTCTTTAGTGAGGGGGAAAAAAAGGAACATTTAGAAGTTATAAGTATTTTTAATTAATATATTGACAACTATATTTCCTGAAGTGGATTCTACAAAATTAATGCCAAACAGTAGAATAAAACTTTCAAGAAATGGTATGCAATAATTTTGAAGAAGTACGTTTATCTCTGTGAAGCAATGTGCGTTCAGCAACAAGTCAGGGCTTGTTAGTCAATTTACAATATAACCAGGGGTCTTAAGAAAATATATGATGACTTTGATCATAATATTTTTGACATGATCACTCTACTAGCCTTCAATTAAAAAAGAAAAAGCCATCCAGAGAAATTAATTTTGGAGACACTCAGAATATCCTAAATTTATCTCCCGTGATCAAATTTTCTCATGGTAAAATTAGTATGAGACTCAAGATAAATTTATAGCATTTAGATGTCCTTTAGAGCATTCATCAGTCCTAAAAGTTTGTTATTGTATTTATGATCAATACAGTCATACAAATGGAAAACTGATCAAATGTGTATACTATGTAAAATAGAAAAAAAATAAACCTCTAGGCCCATTAAAGCAATTCCAATCTAGGTAGAAATCTTTATTATATATGAAAGGATGAAAAATAATGTGAAATTCTAAACCTAATATTAAAAAATAAACTACATATTTTAAAATCAGCCCCAATATATGTGAAAAAATATTAAGAATGTTTATTTAAATATATGTTCAAAGTGAGTCTCAAATATTATGTGTTCATGAAAAGCATGATGGCATCACAGGTTGCATTGAAACAAGCTAGCAGTTTTTCACCATATCCTATGTGTGAGACACAATATTGTACCCTCCAGACATTAAATCAATTAATTCTCAAAACAAACCATTACCTCCAATTTACAGCTCTTAAAACCAAGGCAAGAAAAATTTCTGTATTTTTCCTTGATCATGACAATTATATTAGTTTTATATTTTCTGTATATCCATATGTAGAAGACTATATGACATAGAGTTGGATATCCATAAATATGTTTGGAAAATGAATGGCTTGAGGGAATCTAGGCATGAGCAAGACCTCCACAGGTTAGGCAACAACCATAAGTAATAATTAGAATGTTTCCATAAAAATTTTCTTACTGTATTTCTAAAGATAAACATTAAAAAAAGAAGAAAATGTCAGACCTATATTGTCATTTAGGAATGTTGTAGAAAAAATTTATATAAAATTATTTTATTATACTAATTACTATTCATATTCATGTCATGTTATGAGGTATACATTAAAACATTATATAAACTATCTCAAAAATAAATGAAAAAAATTATAGACATCTTTATTGCTTTTGTTTTCTAGAGTAAAAATTTTTTATACATAAGTAATAAACTGGGGAATGAATTATCAAATCATCTAATATATCAATATTTATATTTATTGACTCAGTTCAGTTCAGTTCAGTTCAGTCACTCAGTCATGTACGACTCTTTGTGACCCCATGAATCGCAGCACACCAGGCCTCCCTGTCCATCACCAACTCCCAGAGTTCACTCAGATTCACGTCCATCGAGTCAGTGATGCCATCCAGCCATCTCATCCTCTGTCGTCCCCTTCTCCTCCTGCCCCCAATCTCTCCCAGCATCAGAGTCTTTTCCAATGAGTCAACTCTTCGCATGAGGTGGCCAAAGTACTGGAGTTTCAGCTTCAGCATCATTCCCTCCAAAGAAATCCCAGCCAGATCTCCTTCAGAATGGACTGGTTGGATCTCCTTGCACTAGAAAGACCTAAATTTGAAATTCTTAATATTCATATAGGCTTCCCAGGTGGCACTAGTGGTAAAGAACCTGACTGCCAATGCAGGAGACATAAGAGACGAGGGTTCGATCCCTGGGTTGGGAAGATCCTCTGGAGGAGGAAATGGCAATCCACTCCAGTATTCTTGTCTGGAGAATTCCATGGACAGAGGAGCCTGGTGGGCTATAGTTCATAGGGTTGCAAATAGTTGGTCATGACTGAAGCAACTTAGCATTCATGCAATGTTTATATAGCTGCTACGTGCTCAATGCTTTTCTTTGCAGGATGGAAGACTAAAAGACACCTTGATAATGTATTAACTGCTTCTTATCAGCAACTTTCAGTTATGTTGTTTATGCAATAGCATATGTGAATAAAATTCTGCACTACTGATTAAGTCAGTATAGGTTTTCATTTAAAAAGGTAAATTGTTTTGATCTTTAAATTCTAGAAGCTCAGGAAATATGTAAGTTATGAATGGAAAAGGGGAATGGATCAGGATATGAACATGATAAAATAGGTATTCTGAAAATAGGAATCATTTGCACATGGAAATGCAGTATTGGATTAGGGAATAGTGAGAAAGTTAACCTAAGAAAGAAGTGTGATTAGACAATAGAAAGAGCTATTGTTATGGTTCAGTTCAGTTCATTTCAGTCCCATCACTCAGTCATGTCCGACTCTTTGCGACCCCATGAATCCCAGCACACCAGGCCTTCCTGTCCATCACCAACTCCGGAAGTTCACTCAGACTCATGCTCATCAAGTCGGTGATGCCATCCAGCCATCTCATCCTCTGTCGTCCCCTTCTCCTCCTGCCCCCAATCCCTCCCAGCATTACAGTTTTTTCCAATGAGTCAACTCTTTGCATGAGGTGGCCAAAATACTGGAGTTTCAGCTTCAGCATCAGTCAAATGGAGTCTCTTAAATCTCCTACATTGTCAGGCAGGTTCTTTACCTCTAATGCTACCTGGGAAGCCCACGTTCTATAATATCAAGACATTAATTTAAACTGTTGACAGATTAAATATTATTATAGAACTTATTATTTAAATATAGAATATTATTTAGATATTATAGAATGTGGGCTTCCCAGGTAGCACTAGAGGTAAAGAACCTGCCTGACAGTGTAGGAGATTTAAGAGACTCCATTTGATCCCTGGGTCAGGAAGATCCCCTGGAGGAGGGCCTGACAATCCATTCCAGTCTTCTTGCCTGGAGATTCCCAAAGACAGAGGAGCCTGGCGGGCTACAGTCCATAGGATGGCAAAAGAGTCAGAAATAACTGGGGAGATTTAGCCATTATAAAACTTAAGGTTTTAAATAACTTATTATAAGATATTGGGGCAGAATGTGTGATACACAGAGCAATGGTTTTGCAGAACACTGCATTGTTCTGCACGATGGACAGACAAAAAGCTATTTAAATTCAAGTTGAATTTTTTTAGACTACTAAAGAAAAGCTAAGAAAAATGTAATAATGACCTTTAAAGTAACTAAAACAAATATTATCCATCACACGCTTTTCAGGAAAAATGATGTTTTGATGACCTATCCTAAATGACAAATGGGAAGGAATAATCAAACATATTTTTCAGGGTCTGCTCTAGGAAAATAGATGAAATACTCAGACATCATACTTGGAAGAACACATGATTAAAACTTATTCCTGTTGTATTTAAACCTGTAGAATTTGTGGCACCAGTAAAAATTTTTAAAAAGTGTTTTGAAAGCAGATAGAAATAGAGATTAAGAATTTACACAGACCATTACATTTAATGAAAGAGTTATTTGTGTCCTTATCTAAGTTTGTGTTGGAGGATAGGGGAAGATATGCAAAAAGAGAGAGAAATGAATCAACTACAAATGAAAATGTTGCAGGAAAAGGGACTCCTTGCAGGGCCTGAAACTGGGCTCTTGTCTAACACTTGGAAATGAATTGTCTGAGGAGACACGTGTGCTGACAAAGCAAGAGATTTTATTGGGAAAGTGCACCCAGGTGGAGAGTAGTGGGGTAAGGGAACCCAAGAGAACAGCTCTGTCACTTGGCTAGCAGTCTCAGGTTTTATGGTGATGGGATTAGTTTCCATGTTGTCTTTAGCCAATCATTCTGACTCAGAGTTCTTCCTGGTGGTGCAAGCCTTGTTGAGCCAAGATGAATGCCAGAGAGAAGGAGGTGGTCAGACATGTGGTGTCTCCTTTGGACCTTTCCCGAACTCTTCCAGTTGGTGGTCCATTATTAGTTCCGTGTTCCTTACCAGGACCTTCTGTCGTAAAACAACTCATGCAAATGGTTACTATGGTGTCTGGCCAGGGTGGGAGATTTCAATCAGTGTGTTTCTCCTAACAACTAAATATATGCACCCCAAAGTTTACCATAGTACTGTTTACAACAACCAGAATATGGACACAACCTAAATGTCCATCAACAGAGGAATAAGTAAAGAAGATGCGGTATATATACAATGAAATATTATAAAGGAAAGTGTAAGGTCGGACCCCAGGGGCCATGATGGGCCGCCCCTCCACTCCCTCCCACCGCAGAAAGTCCCTAACAGAAGGATCCTCCCGGATCCAGGGGACCAATGACAGCACACTTCGCCGGTTGCCATAACGAGCCGCCCCTCCTCTCCCCCCGAGGAAGTCTCTAATGGAGGGAGCCTCCCAGATCCCGGGGACCAATGACAGCACACTCCGCCAGCTAAAGCCGCCCCACCTAAAGCCGCCCCACCTCAGCTGCATAAGCCACCCCGCCCCAGCCACATAGAAAAATCTATCAGCTCGCGACACCGCAAACCAGCAACCTATCCAAATCCCCATCCACTAGCCCAGCCATCCCTCACAGCCTGCATATATAAACAAACTTCTAACACGGTCCGGGCGCACGGATTTCCTCGACCTACCCCTTACAGGTCTGGGAACCCTGCCCGGGAGCGCTTCACCATTAAAGCCTGTAAGACATTCTTTTGGTGTATCTGGTCGTCTTTTACCTAACAGAAAGAAACTGTGCCACCTGCAGAAACATGATTAGACCTAGGGACTCATAAACAGTAAAGTAAGTCAGAAAGAGAAAATTAAATATTGTTTAATATTGCTTACATGTGGAATCTAAAAAAAGGTACAGATGAACTTATCTACAAAACAGAAATAGCTACAGATGTAGAAAATAAAATTCTGATTACCACGGGGTAAGGGTGTGAGGCATAAACAGGGAAATTGGGACACACAGCTATACATAAAATAGATAACTAGTCAGGACGTATTGAAGCACATGGAATTCTTCTCAATAATATGTAACGGAATACATGGGGAAATAATCTATAAATGAGTGGGTATGTGTATAACTAATTCACATTGCTGTGTAGGTAGAACTAACAACATTGTAAATCAACTATCAGTTCAGTTCAGTTCAGTTCAGTCACTGAGTCACGTCCGACTGTTTGTGACCCCATGGACCACAGCATGCCAGGCCTCCCTGTCCATCACCAAATCCTGGAGCTTACCCAAACTCATGTCCATTGAGTTGATGGTACCATCCAACCATCTAATCCTCTGTCATCCCCTTCTCTGCCTGCCTTCAATCTTTCCCAGCATCAGGGTCTTTTTAAAAGAGTCAGCTCTTTGCACCAGGTGGCCAAAGTATTGGAGTTTCAGCTTCAACATCAGTCCTTCCAATGAACACGCAGGACTGATCTCCTTTAGGATGAACTGGGTGGATCTCCTTGCAGTCCAAGGGACTCTCAAGAGTCTTCTCCAACGCCACAGTTCAAAAGCATCAATTCTTCTGGGCTCAGCTTTCTGTATAGTCCAACTCTCACATCCACACATGACTACTGGAAAAACCATAGCCTTGACTAGATGGACTTTGCTGGCAAAGTAACGACTCTGCTTTTTAATGACTCTAGGTTGGTCATAACTTTCCTTCCAAGGAGTAAGTGTCTTTTAATTTCATGGCTGCAATCACCATCTGCAGTGATTTTGGAGCCCAGAAAAAAAATAAAGTCACTACTGTTTCCACTATTTCCCCATCTATTTGCCATGAAGTGATGGAACCGGATGCCATGATTTTAGTTTTCTGAATGCTGAGCTTTAAGCCAACTTTTTCACTCTCCTCTTTCACTTTCATCAAGAGGCTCTTTAGTTCTTCTTCATTTTCTGCCATAAGGGTGGTGTCATCTGCATATCTCAGGTTATTGATATTTCTCCTGGCAATGTTGATTCCAGCTTGTGCTTCATCCAGCCCAGCGTTTCTCATGATGTACTCTGCATATAAGTTAAATAAGCAGGGTGACAATATACAGCCTTGACGGACTCCTTTTCCTATTTGGAACCAGTCTGTTGTTCCATGTCCACTTCTAACTGTTGCTTCAAAGCCTGCATACAGATTTCTCAAGAGGCAGGTTAGGTGGTCTGGTATTCCCATCTCTTTCAGAATTTTCCACAGTTTATTGTGATCCACACAGTCAAAGGCTTTGGCATAGTCAATAAAGCAGAAATAGATGTTTTTCTGTAACTCTCTTGCTTTCAATGATCCAGCGGATGTTGGCAATTTGATCTCTGGTTCCTCTGCCTTTTCTAAAACCAGCTTGAACATCTGGAAATTCACCGTTCACATATTGCTAAAGCCTGGCTTGGAGAATTTTGTGCATTACTTTACTAGAGTGTTTGATGAATGCAATTGTGTGGTAGTTTGAGCATTCTTTACTCCAATAAAATATAAATAAAATAAAATATGGTACAGATTGACACAAATATGTTTTCTTAAATGTTGAAATAATAAAGTTTTTAATTAATCTGCTGTGTTTGAATAAAACATTTTCCTTTTTAAATTAGCAATTAAAATTTGCTGACAAATTAATTTTGTCCATACAGGCCAAATTGATAAAAATAAGGAAACTCCATGTATGCAGGTCAAGTTGATGACTGAAGCATCTCATATTTTATCTGTACAGAATAGACCAAACTGTTTCTTACTATATAAATAACAGCTTAAATGAATTAAACTTTCAATTATTTATTGTCAATATTATTTTATACATGTGAATTAATATATTTAGTATTTAATAAATTAGTTATTATAATAGATTATGGATTTTTTAAATCCTAAAACCATAAAAGCATCTTTCAGTATTTTATAATCTAACATTTTTCGTGATACTTATATCCATAATGTATGTTGGTTAGGTAATCGTGCATATAAACTAGCTTGCTAGTTCATACATAAACTAGCTTGCCAATTCTGAGTGACCCAAATTTCTGTTGTTGCTGTTCAGTCACTAAGTCATGTACAACTTTTTGCAACCCCATGGATTGCATCACGCTGGACTTCCCTATCCTTCACTATCTCCCAAAGTTAGATACAGATATAGAGGTCATATTAAAAGTAATTAAACAGACTGTTTAAGCATCATTTATCAGAGATAATGTGGGCTTCCCTGGTGACTCAAATAGTAAAGAATTTGCCTGCAGTGTGGGAAACCCAGATTTGATCCCTGGGTTAGGAAAATACCCTGGAGAAGGCACCAGTATTCTTGCCTGGAGAATTCCAAGGACAGAGGAACCTGGCAGACTACAGTCCCTAGAGTCACAAAGAGTTAGATATGACTGAGTAACTAACACAACAACAACAACATATATCATATATAGTAATATTTGCCATTTTAAGCAATGGTTAAATTTATACATGTATTAATTTTTTTTCAAAGAATCTAAATATATTTTTACTCAAATGTCTTATTTAACAAAGTTGTTTTATATATATATATATACTCATTTATGAATTATTTTAACCTTATATTAAAATCCAATTGATATTTGTTCTCACCTTAATGTGGCTGATATACCAAACAAAGTCATTTACAATAGGAATCTACTTTTGATGCTACAGAACCATTTTAGTTGTATCTTTTGCTTCCTAATTAGTCATGTGATACATCTCATGACAATAAGAATGATTAAACATATTTTGGGGCATTTAGTTTTACGAATAATAATAAAGGTAATCAAAAATTATAAAATACTCTTTCACTTTCTCCTAAAATTATGGTTGGTTTATTGATTTTTTTGATGTAAAGACAAGGACTTTCTTAATGCAAAAATATGAATTCGAATACTTAAGGCAAATTATCTGAAATGACTGCCTGGAGAGTAACAAATTAAAAACTTTAGTATGCAATTACGTTTTTTCTTATCCATTTCTGAACGAGACAATACTAGAATATACTTTGTGAATCTATGTGTGTGGCCTTTGCATGCACTTATGAAAACATCTAAATATGTACTGTTAACTTTTCAGACAGACTTTCAAGTTACCATAAAGCTCTCATTAATATTCTATTAGTTTCTATGATTCTCATTAGCTTCAAAAACACAAATAAGATGATAATGACCTTCCACTTATTTTAAATATTTTTCTATTTTTCTAGGGCATTAGACCACTATCATAAAAGAACTGCTATAGTAATTTAAAATGTAAATGGTATCCATTTAATTAGTAAGAGATAACTGTCTATCAAGAATGGTTGCAGAGAATTAAAGTCACTATTATATAAAATAAAAGACTTATCAGCTTAGCTCAGTTCTGAATAAAATAAGTGAAAGTCAAAGAGCTCAGTGTGGTTTAAAAGATGGATGAATGAAAGAGATATTTTTAAAATAATTGAACATAGTCTTATAATGAAGGATGTTTCTTGACTGTCAAAAATAAGAAATGAAGGTCACTACATGGTTAGTATGTTCCCTAATTAGATGATACCTCAGTCTTGAAACATTCATTTCAGGAAAAACATCCGTTTCCTTGTATTTACCCTGCATTCATATAAATACATATTTCAGTAATATCAATTACTTTAAAAACTAATATACTTTGCTGCATTAAACCATAATTGTTTGTGAGGCTTTATTTAAATATGAATAAAATAATATATAAAAACATTGAAATACTAAATATGATTTCATTTCCAGCCAGTTTTTCACAATGTTTTGAATGTAACACACTGTGTTTATATAGATATCCAAAGAGTAAAATTAATTTTCATTACACAATATTATACCAAGCTTGGTCTGTGCATTTTTTATAATGGTCACTTTGCCTGAGAAAAGGAGAGGAAAATATGTATTACTGGAAAATTCAGTAGATCTCAATAACATATGTATATATGTATGTACAGGTATATATATATAGAGAGAGGTATTTGAATATAAGATACAAAGAGTCAGACATGACAGTGGCTGAATAGCAACACAAGTATATCTACATATGTATATTTATCTATTTATCAGTCTATCAAGGGAGAGACTGAGGGAGGAGAGGGAGAGTCCAGCATAATGAGATCCTAGAATAAGAATCACTGCTGATGGTGACTGCAGCCATGAAATTAAAAGACCCTTACTCCTTGGAAGGAAAGTTATGACCAACTTAGACAGCATATTAAAAAAGAAGAGACAGTACTTTGCCAACAAAGGTCCATCTAGTCAATGTATAGTTTTCCAGTGGTCATGTATGGATGTGAGAGTGGGACTATAAAGAAAGCTGAACACCGAAGAATTGATGCTTTTGAACTGTGGTGTTAGAGAAGACTCCTGAGAGTCCCTTGAACTGCAAGGAGATCCAACCAGTCCATCTTAAAGGAGATCAGTCCTGAGTATTCATTGGAAGGACTGATGCTAAAGTTGAAACTCCAGTACTTTGGCCACCTGATGCAAAGAGCTGACTCATTTGAAAAGACCCTGATGCTGGGAAAGATTGAAGGCAGGTGGAGAAGGGGATGACAGAGGATTAGATGGTTGGATGGCATCAACGACTCAATGAACATGAGTTTGGGTAAACTCCAGGAGTTGGTGATGTACAGGGAGGCCTGGCATGCTGTGGTCCACAGGGTCACAAAGAGTTGAACACGACTGAGTGGCTGAACTGAACTGAGAATAAGAAAGGCAAGGGAAAAAACAGAAAAGATTTTACCTGTGCATTCATTATTCAGTAAATAGTTACCCAATGCCATACCTTAGGAGTCTCCAACCTCTGGGGTCTAATGGCTGATGATCTGAAGTAGAGCTGATGTAATAATAATAGAAACAGTGTGCACAATGAGTGTAAACACTTGAATCATCCCCAAACCATTCTTCCCCCCCTGGTCAATGGAGAAATCATCTATGAAATCAATCCCTGGTGCAAAAAGGATGGGGATCACTGACGTACCTTGTATAAGTAAAATATAATGGCTAACAACAACAACCAAAACAAAACAATCAGTTCCTATCTTCTGGATCATAGTGTGTTAGTATTTGTGAGGTCTGAGTGTGGCTTGAGGATGTGCATGTCTAGTGAGTTCTCAGGCACTGCTGATTCTTCTGGTTCAGTATTTTGTGAAGTACTGAAGTGTGAACCTGAGCACAATTGGAAATCACCTTTGAAATGAGATTGGAAAGAAGAGTGGGACTCAACTAGGGAAGGAGGGTAGGGATGGATTCCTCCATAGGTCTGGAGAACAAAACTCACAGAGAAAATTCTGTACAGAGGACAGCAGGGAATGACAGAGAAGCTCATGTTGGTAACCTCCATACAGACAATGCCTTTCATTAAAAACTGTTTGCTTCTTCAGATACAATATGGAAATGTCTTAATGCTTTAAGGTATTAAAAATGGTGCAAACTAGTTATGCTTTCAGTATAGATATTTTAAGTGATAGCAAATTCAGTTAGTGAGAAGAGGAAAGCACATTGAAGAAAAAAACAGTATTGTCTGCATAAATTTTAAGGAATATAAACACTTATGAGGGAGGGTGAAAACAGAAAGTCAAAAGTTTGCGTTACTGCACTGAAGGATGGCCAGATATGTGACTAAAGATTGAATTAAGATTTGAACACAGACAGGCTTTTGTGACATTTAGGACAATTTCAACTTTTATTTCTAAGGACTGGAAGATATTGAAGAATTGTAAGTAGGCTTATAACATGGTAAGATATACATTAAAAGCTCATTCATGCTCTGTGTGAATATGAAGTCTATGGTTGGGGTGAAAATAGCAATATCTACAAGAAGTTTCAAGATATTCATATATTTTCTGAAGCTCCATATAGAATTTCTGCTCAATATGTCTGACAGAATCCAGGAAGCAAGCATGGGAAAGGGCAGACCAGTTGGGGCACTTTGTAACACTTTTGAGGAAAATGACAAATGGTAACTAATGTATTACTTATGAGAATAAAGAAGTTATCAGTATCAAAATATAAATGCAGAGAATTTACCAAAATTTCATAAAGAGAGTTTGACTATAAAGAGATGAAATGAATGGAGATTTCTAGAAGAAAGTCTAGGTTACTATCTGGCTAAGCCAAATGAGTGAGTGGAGAGAGAAGAAAAGAAACAGAACATTTATAAGCAGATAAAACAGGTTGTAGTGCTAGTGTATATCTAAGTAGAAATACCTGGCAGGTACTTAAATACACCAGTTTGAAATTCATTTCAGATTTTTGAGCAAAGGGTAAAGTTTTGCATTAAAAAAGAAGAGTAAATTATTTTACTCATGCAATTTATCAATGTAAGAAGCAGATAAAGTTCAGGGACTGAAGAGTCAGTCAAAGAGAAAGCTGTTAAGAATTAATGTGCTTTCAGGTCACAACTTTCTGTGCTTGTTTCATCAGATCTAAGATTTAACTTTGTTTATTTACTTAGCAGATCTTTTTAACATCCTAATGTTTTGTCAGAGTACTGAAAGGTTAACATCAGGTTAGCTGTGCTTTTCACATCTGATTCCTCTGTGGTCTCATTCAGAATTATGAAAGAGGGCAAAGTTTACCTGATGAAAATTGGTGAATCTTATGTTCTAAATGTTACGTTGCAAAATGTTGACATGGAATCTTGTCAAATTATCTTTTAAGTAAATTGATTTATATTTACGTAACTCAATTTCAAGATTTGTTTTGGTTTATAACAGAATATTATGTGATATATAAACGATCATGATAACAGAGAATAAAGTGTGGAACAGAGTCAAGGCAGAAGAATCATGTGTACAATGGAGAAATCTAATTTTTAAACCTAAATGCAGGTAAATGGAAGCATATTTGTGTCTAGCTCAACTCCAGGGGTAGGTCAAGAGCATGACTTAAACAGACTCTAATGCACATGCATGATGATTGCTTTATATCACAAAGAGTCACCACTGAGGATGGAAGAATCTTGGTATATAGAAACAGTTCCTGGATATTTTGCAGTAAACACATCCAGATAAAGAATTGGTTTTCAAACTGTACTGCTGGAGAAGATTACTGAGAGTCCTTTAGACTGCAAGGAGATTAAACCAGTTCTTCCTAAAGGAAATTAACCCTGAATATTCATTGGAAGGACTGATGCTGAAACTCCAATATTTTGCCACCTGATGCCAAGAGCCAACTTATTTGCAAAGACCCTGATGCGGGGAAAGATTGAGAGCACGAGAAGAAGGGGTAACAGAGGATAAGATGGTTGGATGGCATCACTGACTCAATGGACATGAGTTTAAGTGAACTCAGGGAAATAGTCAAGGACAGAGAAGCCTAGAGTGCTGCAGTTCATAAGATTGCAAAGAGTGTGAAACTTAGTAACTGAACAGCAACAGCAGCATTTATAAAATTGTTGTGGGAATTATGTGAATGCACTGAAAGAGTAATTACTAAATAAATGATTATTCCTTCTACTCAGAGGATTGGACAATTTCTCACATGCTATCCTACTGAAGGCTTTGGTATGGAGAAGGTTTTCTTAAGAAAAGTAATCATAACTCTTCATTTTTTCTGAAATAAAGTGATACGTGCTCACCATTTTTCTCTATATGATTCCCATAAGTTTTTTTTTTTTTTAAATTGGAGTATAGTTGACTTATAACATTGTGTTAGTTTCTGTTGCACAGCAAAGTCATTCAGTTATAAGTACACATGTATCTTCTCTTTTTGAGATTCTTTTCCCACTATAGGCCATTACAGAGTATTGGGTACAGTTTCCTGTACAGAGGAACATTCAAATAAAAGAAATACAGAGGGAAGATATGGGAAAAGTCACCAGGCTTCTATGGTCCTTGGAGAGCACAGTTCAGTTCAGTTAAGTCGCTCAGTCGTGTCTGACTCTTTGAGACCCCCTGAATTGCAGCACGCCTGGCCTCCCTGTCCATCACCAACTCCTGGAGTTCACTCAAACTCATGTCCATCGAGTCGGTGATGCCATCCAGTCATCTCATCCTCTGTCATCCCCTTCTCCTCCTGCCCCTAATCCTTCCAAACATCAAGTCTTTTCCAGTGAGTCAACTCTCCCTCAAATCTATACATGTTCAGTAGCATGGAAGCTCTCCATGCTTAATCCTTTTGGATTTTTATGGAGGCTTCATTACAGAGACATAATTTATTAAATCATTGACCATTGGCAATTGATTCAACCTCCAGTCCTTCTCCCTTCCCTGGAGACCAGGGTGTGGTACTAAAAGTTCTAACCTCTAATCTCATGGTTGGGTCTCTTAACAACCAGTTCCCATCCTTAGGTGTGGTCCAAAAGTTGCCTAACATCAACTTAACAAAAGACACTTTTATGGCTCTACTCACCTAGGAAATTTCAAAGAGTTTTAAAAGCTCTGTGCCAGAAAAAGGGATGAAAATCAAATATATGTTTGTTATGATAAATTACAATATCAAATGATCTCATTATTAAAGTGCTATTTTTTAAATAGTTATAACTATGTCATGTTTATACCCTTAAAATTTTATTGATGACAGTTCAGTTCAGTCAACTCAGTCGTGTCTGACTCTTTGTGACCTTGGGGAGTGCAGCACGACAGACTTCCTTGCCCATCACCAACTCCTGGAGCTTGTTCAAACTCATGTCCATTGAGTTGCTGATGCCATCCAACCATCTCATCCTATGTCATCCCTATCTCCTCTTGCCTTCAATCTTTCCCAACATCAGAGTCTTTTCCAATGAGTCAGCTCAGGTGGCCGGAGTATTGGAGCTTCAGCATCAGTCCTTCCAATGAATATTCAGGGTTGATTTTCTTTAGGATTGACTGGTTGGATCTCCTTGCAGTCCAAGGAACTCTCAAGAGTCTACTCCAAGGGCCTTATTAGTTATCTATTTTATATATAGTAGTGTGTACATGTCAGTCCCAATTTCCCAGTTTATCCCTTCCCTTGCCTTCCACCTCTGGTGATGATAAGCTTGTTTTTTACATCTGTGACTCAATTTCTGTTTTGAAAATAAGTTCATTTGTATCATTATTTTAGCTTTCTCACATAAGTGATGTCATGTGATATTCATCTTTCTCTGACTGAATTCACTTAGTAAGATAATCTCTAGGTACAATCATGACACTATGAATGGCAACTTTTCATTTTTTTTATGACTGTGTAATGATTCTTATAACCATTTTAATCATTAGAAATGTTAATAAAAGACCAATTAATTAGTACAGTTTTCTTTACAGGTTGATTGCATCAATCCCCTTAAAGTTCAAGAGAGCTTACTTTGAAAGACCAATCCCATAGGAATAGTGATGTGAGTGAAAAAAAAAATCAATATGATAAAAATATAGGGGTTATCTGACAGAAAGATAAGAAGCTATAAGCAATATTCTGTCAATACTTGTATTGAAAACCAAAAGTGTAACATTATTGGGAATGGGGTTATTGTCAGTGATAATATTGGATGGTCATATTTGTTAATAATCTGTTAGGGAGTATTTTAAAAGCCAAGATTTTTAGACTTATATCCTATTATTATAGATAATATACAATAAAGAGTGCTCAACACAGTTATTTTCAGAAATGACTTTTCTTGAATTAAATGAGTAATCTTTTTTTAGATAATCCTCATTCATATTCTGCCAAGAATAGTAATGGTTTATTTCATTTAACATTAAACAGTACTCAGCCACTCGAGTGGAATATTTTTTCCAATATGAGATGCTAAGGAAGGAAGAGCTAGTCAATAGATGCTTGTCCTTTCACTGCGCTCTGTTGTTTCCTTTTTGTTTTGCTTCTTCTTAGACTGCTGGGAATTGCTAGACATTCTCAGGTTCAGTATCATTAGATCAAATATCAGAAGCCAAAAGATTACCAAGGAGTAATATTATATCACTTATGAAATATTTTAAGCCATAATAATCTTTTGAAGTAGTTATTTACATGTTTCTAGCTATTTATTTTAGCAATTAAACTATATTTTCTTGATAAAACCAGGTGATTACAACATAGATATGCTTTAGTTCTCTATTATATTCAGAAGTTTGGAAATTTTAAGCCTTTCTTAACCCACATATGAACCCATATAATCCAGAATTCAGGGAAGAAATATAAGTCTACATATATTTATTGTGGCTGTTCATTGGAAAAGTGAAAGTGAAAGTTGCTCAGTCCTGTCTGATTCTTTGCCATCCCATGGATTATACAGTCCATGGAATTCTCTAGGCCAAGATACTGGAGTGGGTAGCCTTTCCCTGCTCCAGGGGATCTCTCCAACCCAGGGATCAAACCCAGGTCTCCCTCATTGCAGGTGGATTCTTTACCAGCTGAGCCACAAGGAAAATCCGAAGTTCACTGGAAAATGAATCTAAATATCTCTAAAAATGCATTACTGAAATATTTCTTTTTATTAATTCACATAACTTCAATCAGTGTTCTGTATTCTATTGTTTCATTGTTTCACAAACCTATCTTACTTCTGTAATTGGCATAAGAATGCTTAAAAAACACTATGATGTTTACTGCGCAATGAACTCTACAATTATTGGGCTGGCCAAAACTTTTGTTCGAGTTTTCCTATAACATGAAAAGCCCAAATGAACTTTTTGGCTAACCCAATATAAAGATATGTCATTGTTACAATAAAGCTGTGAGAGAGCTGCTGATATAATCTCTATTTAGGAGACTTGGCCAAGTTTCATATAGACAAACAGGGTCCAGGCAGTCTGACCTTTCAACCTTTATAAAAATCACATCTCTAACAAAGAAACTCATTTACACAAATCAAATTTCACAAGACCCTCACAAACTGATTAGGAAATGAAGAGGGAAAAGAACAATTTTCCAGATTACAGCTTCTGTGTATTTTTCTGACATAGCAGCAGAAGAGATAATATTAAACTCATAAGTTTGCAACATAGTGAATTTGGTAAGGAACAGAGGGCTTAACTTAATAGGGAGAAAATAAGACATGCTCCTCTCAAGCATTTGCAAACTGGAGAGTTCAGCACATTTAAAAGGTGACTTTGCAAAAGGAAGGAACTATGTAAAAACTGAATTTTACTTAAGGATTTAATTTACAAAATCCAAACACTGTTGCAAAAATATCCAAAGAAAGAGAATAAAAAAGAAAGAACATTGGTAGGTGCTCACTCATAATTTAAAATTTTGACTTCTATAAGAAACCAGCCTTTTGTTCTTTATCTACCTTTTTTTTTTTTTTCAATAGTGTTTAGGACTTTTTTCCTCCATTCCTGTCCCCCGCCCCCCACCCCTGCTCCCCTACTGCCCGTGGAGGTTTCTGTCATTTGTATCTGAATGTCTTCATTTTAACTGCACTTTCTGATGTTGCTTTGGTTCTTTGGAACTTCCAGAATTAGCTTGTGTATCTCTCAAAGTTATTGCCCCAGTAAGGCAGCATCACTCATATCTCCATGAGGTCCCTCTTCCAGGCCTCTGAGATGCCAATAGCACCTAGACAATGCCTCTTCCTCAGAGACCTGCCTCCCCATTCCAGGGTACCATAGTTGCCTGGGTCCCTTTCTCTAAACTTTTATGTTCCATTGACTCCTATCTCTCTTTTGTTACCCAGCCCTAGATGGGGAGGGGTAGAGAGTGGCTGCTTCCTGCAGTTACTAACTGGCAGTTATTCAGAGTCCTTTTCTTTCTTTTTTTTTTCCTTTTTTTTTCTGTCTTTATTGTTCTTTAACAGATATTTCTTACCTCATTTCTTCTCTGTTAAAATATCTGGCAGAATAACTTCTTTTTTGACAAGATAATGAACTATAAATTGATAATATCAAATTTCATTATACAAGGAGGATATGAGGTGTTAGTTTTATCAAGCCCTCTTGAGCAGTATCATGTTAACTCAATTGATAGGTGAAAGGATAGAAATTTTATAGATAAAAAAGAATAAAGTATTTTATTACTATAGAAGTTACTTATATATATTTATTACTTGTCATATCTTGCAATACTTTAATGCTTAGAAAGCTCTTTCCCTTTCCGATATTTGAACAATACTCATATATATTTCTTCTATTTTATAAAGTTATTTTTCATATACACTTGACCCTTCAGTTCTTTGGGGATTTGCTGTTGATCATTAATCACTTTGTGGAAAATGGGAAAAACTTAACCTGACATTGCAGCTTAAGGAAATATTTATATTAATATTTTCTTAACAGTTATATATACCCTGTATGTATATGGTACAAAATCAGAAATTGTACCATAGTAGTTAAACAGATTTTTCATATATTGTTTTCCTAGTATATGCTGGGTCCTTTAGAAGTGTGACCACTATTATATCCATGTGGCCACTTCTATAGCTTCATGGATGTCCATACAGGTTTAATACCAGTAATGCAGTTTTGCTTTTCCTTTTATTATACATTTGTGGTTCTGTGGTGAGAATGGAGTGAGGGGAGAAAAGATTGTAGAATTTCATACTAGTTAACAGCATGGGCTTTTGAATGCTAGAGATTGTTTTATAATGCCAGTTTTCAATCTTGCTAGATGATGGTCTTAACAGGTCATTTAAACTCTAACTCTTGGTTTCTTTAACAATAATCTGATCATTAGCTCATAGAGTTTCTATTAGTATTAAATGAAATTAGTGTTTAGTAGTGAAGTGGGGATATTTTAGGAACACAACAGGTGGTAGCTATTAAGATTACTTGTCATTTTTGGAACTCATTCAGCTTGATCTTCCATGTCTCTACTCAAAGTATATCATCTAGAAGAAGATCTTCCTGATATACAAACTCACTAAAACTTTACTTGGGCACATTTTCTAATCTTCCTCAAAGAGGTTTCAAATTTCCTCCCTCCAAGCATTGTCCACTGCTTTACTATTGCTTCCTTAGGTGCACGAATGCTCAGTCATGTCCCAGTCTTCAATCCCCTGGACTGTTTGCCCACCAGGCTCCTCTGTCCATAGGTTTTTCCAGGCAAGAATACTGGAGTGGCTTGCCATTCCCTTCTCCAGAGGATCTTCCCAACTCAGAAATCTAGTCCGTATCCCCTGCTTCACCCTGCACTGTCAGGAGGATTCTTTACCTCTGAGCCACCTGGGAAGCCCACAATTGCTTAAACCACTCTGCATTTCGTCTGTGGAATGCCTGCATTCCTAAGTAGCCTTGAGCTCCAAAGAGTTTAGATAGCACATAGTGAATGAGGGAGGAAGGAAAAAGTACCGGCTAAGATCTAGAGAGCTATTTTATACTTTCGTTATCATTTCCTCTTTTATCAACTTCACTGTGCCAAAACTTTACTAGTTTTCTTTTTTAGATCACTTTCGCTTGTAGGTGAGAAACTCTTCCAATTACTACTGGAAAAATTACAAATCCATGGTCTACAGCTTTTACTTACCAGGACAAATTAAGAAAGCAAAATAGCTGACATTTTATACAGATGTCAGTTTATAATTGTAAAAATACGGCTAAATATACAATTTTACACAAAAATAGCAACAACTGAGTCTGCAAACAAATTTTTCTACCAAGGAAATAATCAGTGATGCATGGAAATATTATTTAAATATATATTTTGTTATTTTCTGTATCAAATCACCAGTGAATCATTTATTTTTATAAATGGAAATTTGTACCTCTGAATCTCCCTCACTTGTTCCTCTCATCCTACCACTCAGTGTATTAATGTCTATGAATAAATACATATTGCATGTGTACATGCTATGTCACATCAGTCATATCCAGCTTTTTTGTGACCCCATGGATTATAGCCCACCAGGCTCCTCTGTCCATGGAATTCTCCAGGGAAGAATACTGGAGGGGATTACCATGACCTCCTCAAGGGATCTTCCCAACCCAGGGATTGAATCCATCCAAGTCTCTTAAGTCTCCTGCATTGGCAAATGAGTTCTTTACCACTAGCAACGCCTGTGAAGCCTCTAATATATATTGACAAAGGTGTTATTTAAAAATATTGAGAAAAAAGAAAACCAGTGATGAATGAATGAACTGTTTTAACATAATAAAATATAAGTATTATTCAGCTATAGAATTAATTACATGTTATTATATATATTTAGATATACCCATTTGAATGCAGAGTTCTAAAAAATAGCAAGGAGAATAAAAAAGCCTTGCTCAGTGATCAATGCAAAGAAATAGAGGTAAACAACAGAATGGGAAAGACTAGAGATCTCTTCAAGAAAATTAGAGATACCAAGGGAACACTTCATACAAAGATGGGCACAATAAAGGACAGAAATGGTATGGACCTAAAAGAAGCAAAAGATATTAAGAAGAGGTGGCAACAATACAAAGAACTATACAAAAAAAAGGTCTTCATGACCCAGAAAACCATGATGGTGTGATCACTGACCTAGAGCCAGACATCCTGGAATGCGAAGTCAAGCAGGCCTTAGGAAGCACCACGATGAACAAAGCTAGTGGAGGTGATGAAATTCCAGTTGAGCTATTTCAAATTCGAAAAGCTGGTGCTGTTAAAGTGCTTCACTTAATATGCCAGCAAACTGGGAAAACTCAGCTGTGGCCGTATGACTGGAAGAGGTCAGTTTTCATTCCAATCCCAAAGAAAGGCAATGCCAAGGAATGTTCAAACTAATACACAATTGCACTCATCTCACATGCTAGTAAAGTAATGCTCAAAATTCTTCAAGTCAGGCTTCAACAGTACATGAATCATGAACTTCCAGACGCTCAAGTTAGATTTAGAAAAGACAGAGGAATCAGAGGTCAAATTGCCAACATCTTTTGGATCTACAACAAAGCAAGAGAATTTCACAAAAACATCTACTTCTCCTTTATTGATTATGCCAAAGCTTTTGACTGTGTGGATCACAACAAACTGTGGGAAAATTTTAGAGATGGGAATACCAGACACTACTTGCCTATTGAGAAATCTGAATGCAGGTCAAGAAGCAACACTTAGAACCAGACATTGACCAATGGACTGGCTCCATATTAGGAAAGGAGTACGTCAAGGCTGTATATTGTCACCCTGCTTATTTAAATTATATGCAGAATAAATCATGCAAAATTCTGGGCTGAATGAAGCACAAGCTATAGTCAAGATTGCATGGAGAAATATCAATAACCTCAGATATGCAGATGACACCACCCTTATGGCAGAAAGTGAAGTAGAACTAAAGAGCCTCTTGATTAAAGTGAAAGAGGAGAGTGAAAAAGTTGGCTTAAAACTCAACATTCAGAAAACTAAGATCATGGCATCCAGTTCCGTCACTTCATAGCAAATAGATGGGGAATCATTGTAGGCACTGAGAGACTTTTTATTTTCTTGTGTTATCAAATCACTGAAGATAGTGACTGAAGCAATGAAATTAAAAGAAGCTTGTTCCTTGGAAGAAATCTAGACAACATATTAAAAAACAGAGACATTACTTTGCTGACAAAGGCCTGTCCAGTCAAAGCTATGGGTTTTCCAGTAGTCATGTATGGGTGTAAGAGTTGGACCATAAAGAAAGCTAAGCCCTGAAGACTCGATGCCTTTGAACTGTGGTGTTGGAGAAGACTCTTGAGAGTCCCTTGGACTACAAGGATATCAAATCGATCAGTCCTAAAGGAAATCAGTCCTGAATATTCATTGGAAGGACTGATGCTAAAGCTGAAACTCCAATTCTTTGGCTACCTGATGTGAAGAACTGACTCATTGGAAAAGACCCTGATGCTGGGAAACATAGAAGGCAGGAGAAGAAGGGTATGGCAGAGAATGAGATGGTTGAATGGCTTCACTGACTCAATGGACATGAGGCTGAGCAATCTCCAGGAGTTGGTGATGGACAGGGAAGCCCGGTGTGTTGCAGTCCTTGGAGTTGCAAAGAGTCAGACACGGCTGAGTGACTAAACTGAACTGATGTTTATAAGAATAATAAAAATCTCTAGAAATCTGTAAATTATAGTTTTTTCTAGATGGGAAAAAATAATCAGAAAGTTGTCAGTTACATAGTAAATTACAAATTAGGAACCTAATGAAAACTGTTTACACCTACTAAATGTTTAAAAAATACAATACTGCAGTAAATATATTACTTTTCCTTGAAAAAACCTGATGTTTGCACATGAAAGTGGCTGTTCGAAGAGTTGCAATTTGATTACAGTGAAATGATGAAAAGACGGTTTTCTGAAATCAGATGGGAAAGTTGTAATATCTGATGTGGGTATCGAGTTCATTATAAATGCTGTGAGGTAGCTGGTAGATGTCTGCAATGTGCGTACATGCACCTTTTGTGGACTCAGTTGGATGCAGTACTTTGTATTTACCTGGTGTTTCTTGTGGATAAAATAATACATGTGTGTTAGTTGCTCAGTCATGTCCGACTCTTTGCAATCACATGTACTATAGCCTGCCAGGCCCCTTTGTCCATGGAATTCTCCAGGCAAGAACAATGGAGTTGGTCGCCATTTCCTTCTCTAAAAATAGTGCATAAACAAATGCAAAATTGGTATTATGTGAAAATTACCACATTGGAATACATTTGTGTCTAGAAAACAAGCTTTATAGCAGAATTCACTGTATGTCAAATTCACTAAATCACTGTTATTGTCATTGTTTCAAAAAATAATAGGGGGCTTAAAATTACAACCAGAAATATTATAAATGTTTTCTCCACCAAGAATACCCAATCAAGAATCACCTCAAGTTAGATATAAGAATCTGTGGAGAAAATTGTTGGTGGATTAAAAGTATTATAACAAAAAATGAAGAAAAATAAATCATACTATTTGTCTAGCAAATAATGTGTATTTAATTAAGCCATTATTGCAGATATATTAAACAAAGTAGTAATAACTTGGTACTAATTTAATTTGGAAAAAAAAATAGAAGGCCTTGTCCATTTCAGTTCATCAAAGACAATTCATCTAAGATTGAAAAGTGATTCAATATCCACAAAAGGAGGCTTCCCTGGTAGCTCAACTGGTAAAGAATCTGCAACTCAGGAAACCCCTCTTTGATTCCTTGGTCTGGAAGATTCCCTCAGAAAGGATAGTAGCTATCCACTCCAGTATTCTTAGGCTTCCCTGGTGGCTCAGATATAAAGGAATTGCCTACAATGTGGGAAACCTGGGTTCCATCCCTGGTTTGGGAAGATGTCGTGGAGGAGGGCACGGCAGCCCATCCAGTATTCTTGTCTGGAAAATCCCCGTGAAGAAAGGATCCTGGTGATCCTGGTGGGCTCATGGACAGAGGTCCATGGGTCACAAAGAGTCAGACATGACTGAGCAACTAAGCACACACACATACACAAAATTAGCTTCTGTGATAATACAAATGGGTTAAGGGAAGAGATTATACCTGTAATATCAAAAAGTTGATTATATGATCTCATGTATTACAAATTCTGTTTGTATCTACATTTTTGAACTTCAGATTGCTTTATTAATCATTTGTATAAAATTTGTTGAAAATAGAAAATGTTCAAAGAAGCAAGGGCACCATAAAACATTTGAATCATCTATGAAGCTCAGAGAGTGTTTATAAGCAACATTTTAAAAATTAAGTTTCAAAACATATAATTATTTCTATAAAAATTCTTTTACTGTTTTTTAAATTCATGCTAACTCTAAAACTACACTTTTAGAATCAGTAAAAGGTAAACGATATTTTTCAATTTCAAGCAATAAATATTCTTAGAAATTGTGTAAGATAATTGAAATCAACTTTATATTTTTAAAAATTAAAAAAAATAGTTAAAATGTTTGAAACCATATAAAATGCATTTTTCTTGTGATTTCAAATTGGAAAATATTTTATTATTTCCATATAATTAGTAATCTGCACCTCCCTCCATATTCATTCTTGGTATCTCAATTCAGTATTTTATTTAAATCTTTCCCAAACTATAATTTTGTTTCAAAATATTGGTCATATGTAATTAAAAATATGATTGGATGATGTCTCTATGAAATGTTACCAGGAAAGTTGAAACTGAGAAATCTGGGTCAAATTTTGGTTCAATTATTTTCCAATCCATCATATTAAAGACAGTTGTATATTTTACTTTTTTGCACACTTTGCATTCATATGCATGTGCATACACACACATTTACAAAAGCTGACACACAAACACAACTCAGTCTTCAGGACTGAGAACAAATTTTCATGTCAGTAGGCCCAGTCTCCTCAATATGTAAGGGCACAGTTAATTTTTTCAGGCTATTTCTTCAAGCTGTGTATTCTCCCTACACTGTCTGCTATTTTAAATTCTATTCTGAGCAATGGTGACTGAACAGTATAGAGAGGGTAACCAAAACTCTCTTAAGGAAACTGAATAAAATATTTGATAATAGATAAAATTAAACAATGGAAAGTGATAAGCAAGAATACCTTCTCCATATGCCCATCATTTTGATTTTGTAACTTATCTGGCAAGAAAATAATAACAAATAATTAAGGCATACTTTAAAGCAGATATAGAAAGTTTTAAAGAAGATAAAATACAAACTTTCATAAATATCAATAGATATTTACTATTCTTGAATCTATATTTCACTAGCTTAGCAATCATATTGAGGAAAGAGATGCCCCTCTCCCCACATGTTGAGCATTTTCTGTGGATAGGAACTCTAAAATATCAATAGCAGGACAATTGAGAGAGGAGGCTGGGCCCTGCCCAGATAACAGAACACATATTTCTCACTCTTGAAGTCAAAGAAACTTCCCCAACTAGAAAGCTCCTCAGAGTTCCAAAGGAGAGTGATGTCAAGTCTACCCACAGAGCTCTTTGCTGGAATCCATCTTGATTGACAGATGTGCACACACACACCTGGGAGGATCCTAAGATATACTAAACATAGACTCAGAATCAGATCAAAATGATTGGCCAAAGGAAACCCAGAAGAAATGCTCCATAAGTGATTTAAACTACTATGAGGGTTCTACTCTCTCTCTGAGTCCACCCATTTGTCTATCTATAGATACTATACTTTTTCTCCTAATAAACACTTATTTCCCTACTTGCTGTCTTTGTGGAATTTCTTTTCTGCAAAGCCAAAGGGACAGGGCCTTGTCATTGACCACTGGTCTAGTGGTTAGGACTGAGTCTCTCACTGCCATGACCTGACCCCAATATCTGCCTGGGAACTGAAATCCAGTGACTTCAAGTCACTAGAGGCCACGTTCACCCCAGATCAATATTGCTGCAATATCCAATACATAGATTCTTGAATTAATTTATAATTAATCTCTTTGTGTGTATGTGTATAGTCAGGGGGTGGTAATCTTTACCTTTATTTGTATTGCCTACTGGAGTCTCTAACACTTGGTGGGAGATAATTGTTAGTGAGTGTTTATTGAATGTTAATGAATGTTTGTTGAATAAATAAATGACAAGGTCAACTATGTACAGTGGAGGACATAATATAATAAGGTCAGAAGACTTAGGTAACACTTCAAGAAGGAATCTAGGAAAGAAATTATATCAAGGGGAAAGAGGACTTCCCCAAACTAACAAACAAACAAACGTAAAAACAGAAGACGATGGTGCTAGTGGTAAAGAACCCATTTGTCAATGCAGGAGATATAAAAGACACAGGTACAATCCTTGGGTCAGGAAGATCCCCTGGAGGAGGGTGGTGACTCCACTCCTGGAGAATCCCCATGGACAGAGAAGCCAGGCAGGCTACAGTCCATAGAGACACAAAGAGTCACACTCAACTGAAGTGACTTAGCACAACAATGCCTGGTAGTCCAGTAGATAAGAATCTGCCAGCTAATCCTAAAGACATGGGTTCAATCCCTGGTCCAGGAAGATTCCACATGCCACAGGTCAACTAGGCCTATGTACCACAACTACTGAAGCCCATGGACCTAATGCTCGTGCTCCACAGCAAGAGAAGAGACTGCAATAAGAAGCCCATGCATTGATACTACAGAGTTATCTCCACTCTCTGCAACTAGAGAAAGCCCTTGTGCAGCAACAAAGACCCAGTATAGCCAAAAATATAAAGACAGAAAGAAAATTTTTAAAAAAGAAGAGGAGGGGCAATCTTGCTACATTTGGGAACAGTATATAACAGCACTTAGGACAGAGCCTAAAACAGAGCAGGGCTCAGGTAATTTGTACTGATTGAACCCAGAGCTTTGTGCTCTATTCCACTTGATTGCCTGTGGTACAACAAAATACCTCTTTCCTAGTGTGTGACTGTGTGCACACATATTCATGCATGCATGTGTGAAATGGACGGATGATAGAATTATAGCTCCAAGGCTGTGTGTGTGTGCATACAGAACAGTGCTGCAATTTGCTAGAAGGATACACTCATAATTATTTTCTTTTTCTGCATTGAGCTTCTGTCTCCAAACTAATGATTTTTCTATTGAACAAGTACACATTAAGGGCATAAATTGTGGTCATGTTGTATGTTTGCTACAAAGGATACTTTTAAAAATATCACTGCAGTGTTAACTCTAAGGATGCAAGGCTCTTCCTTGTTAAATATTATCTTGCTATTCAAAAAGGGACCAAATGAATGATCACTGATGTGCTTATACAACAGAAATAGCTTGTCTACTCCCTGTAAAATTTAGAATATACTGAAAGCCTAAAAATGTGATACTTTTTTTTTTGCCTGACAATCAGTTATACAAATAGTCATAAAATTGCAATTATTTCTCCTTCCTTGACAATAACACATGGGCTTGCCCATGACACAGGTTTTCCTATGGCAATCAGCATCCTGGGGCTGTAATCAGGACCAAGTTAATGCTCCCTGAATTGACATTTTGGATAACTTCAACTCTAAGAATCAAAGTCAGAATTTATTGCAAGTGCCATGTAGAGCTACCTTTAACTTCAAATGCAACCAAAGTTGAATTCTCTTATGTGAGGCAGATAAACACCTTGAAGAAGTGAGTTCACCTTCAACATCACCAATCAAAAGCTTTAACACAACCTCAAACATAGAAGTCAAAATAGGGTTGATTGCACAGCTGTTTACCTGCAGTCAAATAAGAGTACCTATTTCCACACATTTATTTAGAACATACATTGCAGCACTGCTTTAATGCAATTTAATGGTGTAAGAACGATAATTCCTTAGAACACATAAAGTTATACATGTGTATGAACCTGCATGTGTGTGTCCATGTGTGTAAGATTTTTAATATCCACATCTATCCTGATAGAAAATGAAGACAGGCATTTTTATTCCTATTTCAAAGGCAAGAAAATTGAAGCTGAGGGTCAAGAACTGATTTAATTGGTCACATGAGGAGTCTATGCCAGAGAAGAAATACAACCCTATCATTAGAATATGGGACCACTTACGTAAAATCTGTTTCTCAGAGCTCACCAGTCATTTTTTTTCTTTTTTCAGCTCATGTCTAGATTTCAAAGAACATGCAATGCTACATCTCATTCAAATTACTGGCTCTTTAAATTAGAGATCTGGAAGCAAATGAAAACCTAGAATTTTGATTGGAATTTGAGGGAGTTTTGCTAACCAGTATAGTTTTACATGTCCCCACAGAAAAGACTAACTACTAAAGCAAATCAAGTGCTTTATTCATAGATTTCAAAAATTAGGTAACTGTAGACCATTTGTGTTTCAGTTAACTGTAGAATTTTTATCCATGGGGTAAACATATTCTTAGTTCATTAAAAATATCTTATGGGACAAATAAGTCTCATTACTCCTTCCTTATGATCTAAAAATGGTTTAATTATAGTAGTCATAATTCCATAGAATTTAATTAATTTTTAATAAAGACCATTAGCTTAAGTGTAGATTTTTCCATCACTCTAAAGGTTTCATGTAAATAATCCTCTAAACACTATTTTTAAAACTTGTACCTTGATTTGGAGGTTAACATATATTTATGATAAACTTAGAAGGAATTTTAAGTGTCAGTGTACTTTAGGGACAAAGATATGCTACACAGAATGAAGGCATATTGCATAATCAACATAAGCTTTAGTGACAGAGAGCTGAATTTTTCTAAATGCTGTCACCACTGACAACATTTTTCAGTTGAATCCGGTTTTGAACATGATTTATCCTCTACAAAGAGATCGCAGGAGACACCCAGTTGTTCTCAATAAGACTGAACATATTTACTATTTACAAAAGTGACTTCAAATAAGATTGAACATATTTATCTCATTCTATAGGGAATAAATGATGGGCATTGTTAATATAAATAATGCTGAGCGCCAGTTTGGAAATTTTGTTTTTGTTTCTTGGTAATATTTTATGAAAATCAGAGAAAGAAAATGTTGTCAGCAATTTAAACCCTGAATTTATTCCATTAACTGAATAAATTAAATGAACAAAAGTTAACATTTTAGTCTTGCACATACAGGGTAAGCAAGAAATACTGACTGAATGAATGAATTAGTTGAAATGAATCTTATGAGTGATTTTGCTTTTATTCGAGTTGTAGAAATAATTGGAAGTTTTAGTTGAAACAAGTATTGTTTTTAAAAAGAAGAAGATATTCAGGAAAGTAGAAAATAATACTTGTTTTAAGTTCAAAAAGTGTAATTTCCCTCCTGCATATATCCTAGTATTGGACAATTGCTCCAGGTGATTCTCTGACTTTTTCAAATTCAAAGGGAAATTAAATCTCATATAATTTATTGGGATGAGAATGATCAGCTATAGATCAGTCTTAGTTGCATATTTCACATAATTCAAGTTAATAGAATATAAAACTGATATATTATTTAAATTGTATCCCAAATGCAAAATTGTTTATTAAATATGTATTCATTTTGACTGTAGGCATATTGGTTATCTTAAGTGGTTTATAACTGAATTCTTAATGTATGACTTTAAAAATTTTATTCTCCTAGTCAGGGTATTAACAAGCTGTAAAACATAGCTCATTTTATTGAAGGTTTATTTACAAATCTGACAATATCTCTTATGCTATGGAAAATCATTAGAAGAAAACTGACACAGTGGTATGAATGGTTACTCCTGAGAAAAGCCCTAGCTTCAATATAGTGGTTTTCGGTGTTGCACATGTCTAATCTGACTCCATAAGTAATAAGATATTTTCAAAAGTTATCTTTAAATATTTATATGTTTGAAATTATAACATGAGTCAAAAATTACCATAAATCCAAAGTCATTGTATGAGGAGAATATTGTAAATAGAAAGCAGTATAGTAAAACTTGGAAGTAGGCAAAATTTCCATCCATGCAAAATTTTACCAGTTTTCAATAACTATGAAATTAAAGAAATGTATCTATATAAACAACAATTCTTAGAAAAGAGGGGAGAGGGAGAGACATAGAATTCTAAATGTGTATGTTTCAATGTTTTTTGAAGCGTTCATGATAGGTGATTGTACCCTTTGGACTTTAGAGGAGTGCTCACCAACTAGGGTTTGACTTGAAGGCAAAATATCAGAACACGATCACAAAATGAATGCTCTTAGAATAGGATATAATCATAGTTTCCATCATATATATTCCTTAGGACAGTCACATCAGTCTGTTTCTCTTCCTTTAGGGTCCCAAGCATAATTAAGTCTTCTCTGCAGAACTCCCAGAATAAGTGAGACCCTCTCCTTTTCAACAATTGCCAAGTAGAACACTAGCTGGACCCTAATAAACATTCCCTCTGTCCTGAAATACTGCATGAGTTCTATCCCAGCTGATAACCTTTGTTTTTCTAATATATAAATATTTCAGTGTTCAGGAATTTTATTTAACAGGTTAATTCAGCCTCTATTCAGTACAGATGTATGTATGCATGGGCATATTCACTGATCATGCACGTATCTTCAATCTCTTAACACACTCATGTTTTGTATTGGACTGTATATTCCCACTGATGTTGTCTTACTCAAAATGTCCTGCACATGGGTCTGTGAAAGGCTAAATGCCATTTCCAAATTATACTGCCAAAAAATAAGTAAAATCAGGACCGACCTTAGTTTGCTGATTCCAAGTCTTTCCACTAAGGAGCACACTCCATATCCTGGAGTTATACCTTATATATTTATTGAAATATAGTTGATTTACAATGTTGTGTTAATTTCTGCTATGGAGAACATCGACTCAGTTATACATATACATTCTTTTTCTATTTGTTTCCATTCCAGGATATTGAATATAGTTCCCTGGTCTATATAGCAGGACCTTGTTCATACATTCTATACGCAATGGCTTGCATCCGTGAACCTGAAACTCCCAGTCCATTTTTCCCCTACCTTCCCCCACCTTGGTAACCACAAATCTGATCTCTATGTCAGTGAATCTACCTCTGTTTTGTAGATGGTTAATTTGCCCCATATTGATTCCATGTTTAAGTGATATCATATGGTATTTGTCTTTCTCTTTATGACTTACTTCACTTAGTATGATAATCTTTAGTTGCATCTATGTTGCTGCAATGGTATTCTTTCTTTCTTTCTTCTTCTTTTCTTTTTTTTTTAATAAGTGAGTAGTAGTATCTGTTGCTGGAGAAGGAAATAGCAACCCACTCCAGTATTCTTGCCTGGAGAATTCCATGGACAGAGGAGCCTGGTGGACTACAGTCCATGTGGTCACAAAGAGTCAGACATGACTGAGTGACTAACACAACACAACAGCAATCCTTATCCATTCATTTATCGAGGGACAATCAGGTTGTTTCTATGTCTTGGCTATTGTGAGTAGTGCTGCTATGAACATGAGTTGCGTGCTCTTTTTCTATTAATTATGTTCTAGATATATGCCCAGGAGTGGGACTGCTGAATTATATGGTAATTCTATTTTAAGATTTCTGAGGAACTCTCATACTGTTTTCCATAGTGGCTACACCAACTTCCAGTGTAGGCAGATCTTCTTTTCTCCACATCTTTTCCAGCATGTGTTGTTATATTTGTAGACCGTTTAGTGATGGTTATTCTGACTCATGTTAGGTGGTACGTTATGGCAGTTTTTATTTTCATTTCTCTAATAATTAGCAGTACTGAACATTTTTTTCACGTGTCTATTGGCCATCTGTATATCTTTGGAGAAGTCTAGGTCTTCTACCCATTTCTCAATTGAGTTGTTTGTGTTTTGTTGTTGAGTTGTATAAGTTGTTCATATATTTTGGAAATTAAGCACTTTTCAGTCACATCATTTTCAAATATTTTCTCCCATTTTGTAGGCTTTTTTTTTTTTTTTTTTTGCTTTCTAATGGTTTCCTCTGCTATGCAAAAGCTGGTAAATTTGATCAGGTCCTATTGGTTTATTTTTTTTATTCTATATCTACTGCCTTGACAGACAGACCTAAAAAAAAATTGGTACAATTTATGTCAGAGTATGCTTTGTCTATGATTTCTTCTAGGAGTTTTATAGTGTCTTGTTTTATATTTAAGTCTTTAAGCCATTTTGAGTTTATTTTTGTGTATGTTGTGGGGCTATACTCTAACTATAATCTAACTTCATTGATTTGCATGGACTGTCCAACTTTCCCAGCATGACTTTCTGAAGAAACCATTTTTTCCCCATTGTATATTCCTGCTTTCTTTGTGGAAGATTAATTGACCAGAGGTTTGTGGGTTTATTTCTTGATTCTACATTCTGTTGTATTAATCTATATGGCTATTTCTGTGTCATTACCATGCTGTTTTGATCACTCTATGTTTGCAGTGTTTTCTAAGTCTGGGAGGACTATGCCTCCTGCTTTGTTCTGTTTCTTCAGGATTATATTGGCAATTCTGGGTCTTTTATGTTTCCATTTATATTTTAGAATTACTGGTACTAGTTCTGTGGAATATGTCATGGGTAATTTGATAGGGATCACATTAAATCTGTAGATTGCTTTGGATAGTATTGCCATTTAACCAACATTATTTCAATCTGAGAGCATGAAATATCATTTTATTTCTTTGAATCATCTTTAATGTCCTTTATTGACATTAAAGGTTGTCAGCATATATCTTTCACCTTCTTACTCAGGTTTATTTCTAAGTATTTTAATTTTTGGTGCAATTTTAAAATATATTGTTTGTTTATAGTCTTTTTCTGCTATTTCATGGTTAGTATAAAGAAATACAACTGATTTCTTTATATTAATCTCATGTCCTATCTTCCTGAATTCATTTATCAGTTCTAGTACTTTTTGTGTGGAATCCCTAGGGTTTCTATATAGAGTATCATGTCAGCTGCATATAGTGACAATTTTACTTTCTGCCCTTCCAATTGGAAACACTTTCTCTTGTCTGACTGCTGTGGCTACTTCTTCCCTCTTCTTCAGTCTTTTGGAAGAGTTTGAGAGGGATTAGCAAAATTTCTTCTTTATATTTTGTATGAAGACAAGCTTTTAGACCAAAAACATTTTGCATGTTAAATCTGTTCTAGCTATTGATTGATATACTCTTACAACACTTTTTCCTGGAGATATCCCTGTCCTATTTACCTCTGGAAGAAAAGAGATTTTTTTTTTTTCTAAAGCAGTCATTAAATTATGCCCCATCAAAATTACGTAGCTTCTGAGTGCATAATACTGCACAACTTATCCTGTGGGTGGGAGTTACAAATCATACTCCACTTGTTTGCTTAGAACATCTGTGCTGTACTTGCATGGAGCATCATAGCACATACACAAACAACTGGAAAATTGTATCAGAGGTAAGAAACATTTTAAAGAGATGAGAAAATTAAATTTAAAGCAACAGATATTTGTTTCCTTTTTATGGTAAAATACACATAACACAAGGTGGCAATAGACATGTTCTAGACACTTATAATGTTATTTGCTGGGAGGTGTGAATAAACAAAAGCAAGATAGGTATGTTTCTTTCAAGAATAATATAGTGTATTCATATATAGAATATAAAATATAAATAATAGTTACATTCATCAAAATGGATATATAAATGATAACTGCAAGCAAATATTAGGAGTTATCCAGGATATTGGGAATGTATTTCCTCTCATCTCTAAAGTAATCATGTAAGGTACTCGTTAGTTTGTTCATTTTAAAGATGATGAAATAGAGGCTCAGAGAGAATAAATTACTTTTCTGAAGCCACAGCCATTAACTCTTTCCACTGTGTCACACTACTTTTCATATATAAGTGTAGTTATTGAAAGTCATGATTTGATTGCAGTAGCCCACAAATAGTATATTGGAATAGTTCATTGAGAAAGAGATGACGAATGAAATTAAAAGCTTTAGCTTTCGTGTATAAGTAAGTTATTCTTATTGAGTATTCGATTCTTCTGCCCTACTCACCAGTGCTTTCTCTTTTTCATCCATTGAGAATGACCATTTCTAATATCCCCAAAGAGAATACATTATAAATATGAGTACTAAAAGATGTTGAGGCAGCATAAAGATTGAGAACTGCAGCTACAGATAAAAACCTATAGACTTAAGCAGCAATCTCACTCCTGTGCATATACCTAGAGAAAAACCATAATTCAAAAAGATACATGTACCTCAATGTTCATAGCAGCACTATTTACAGTAGCCAGGACATGGAAGCAACATAAATGTCCACTGACAAAGAAATGGATAAAGAAGTGGTACATATATACAATGCAATATTACTTATCCATAGGAAGGGGGGGAAGTGGGCCATTTGTAGATGTGAGTGAATCTAGAGCATGTCATACAAAGTGAAGCAAATCATAAAGAGAAAAACAAACATCACATATTAATGCATGAATGTGAAATCCAGAAAAATGGTATAGAGGATCTTATCTGCAAAGCAGAAATAGAGACACAGACTAGGGAACAAATATATTGATAATGAGGGGGGAGGAGGGTGATGGGAGGAAATGGGAGATTGGGATTGACATATACAGTACTGTTGAAAAGTGAAAGTGAAAGTCACTCAGTCGTGTCTCACTCTTTGTGACCCCAAGGTCTATACAGTCCATGGAATTCTCCAGGCCAGAATATTGGAGTGGGTAGCCTTTTCCTTCTCTGCGGACCTTCCCAACCCAGGGATTAAATCAGGTCTCCTGCATTGCAGGTGGATTCTTGACCAGCTGGGCTACAAGAGAAGCCCAAGAATCCTGGACTGATACTACATATAAAATAGATAAATAATGAGAACATAATCTGTAATACAGGGAACTTTACTTAATGTACTCTGGCTACTTGAATGGGAAGGAAATCCAAAAGGGAGGGGATATATGTATACGAATGACTGATATATTTTACTGTACAGAAGAAACTAACACAATATTGTAAAGCAACTATACTCCAATAAATATTAATTTTAAAAAAGAAGTATTGAGTAGAGAACAATTAATTTTGAAAATCAAATTGGTTTCCATGAGTCACTCCACTTGCAATGCTCTTAAATAAACTCTGAGAAGCCCAAAGCATTAATATTATTGATTTTATTTACATATGGTTATCAAGTGCCTTAAAGAACTATTCCTTTGGGTCAATGACCGCTATCAACCAGCTACACCTAGCAGTCAATCAAGCAGTCAGCTGGAGAGAGCAGTTCACCAGTGTTTGGCGGGACTGAAGGGATGTGAACAACAGTGAACCATCTTGACAGGCATAGCTCTGTTCCTGGATTTGTTTTCAAGTGATACAATCAGAGGGAACTGAGCATTTTGAGTGTGTAGTGGCTATGTCAGTGAAATCGTAGTAAAACTATAAATGCTCAGCTAGCAGAGGAAATGCTACCTATAATGCATCATAAACATTTATTCACACAGTGAATATATGAATAAATGCTTCAAGAATGTGAAACAAATTTCAGTTGTTGATAATAACTCTGTCTGATGCTAACACACACACATATAATATTTTTGCTAATTACGTCATAATTTCTAATATGTATAATATCGGTAGATAAATAGATAGTAGAGAGCTTTTCAAAGATGCTTATGCTTTGATTTGCTTTTATTTCAGTTTTTTATTTGCTTTTATTTTAGTTTGCATATAGTTTCTTCACAGCGAAGGATTGTGATCACAAAGCCCTCATCTCTTCACACCAAACTTAACTTCTGTTTTGGATGAATGCTTCACAAACTAGGGAAAACAGTTTCTGATGAGTCTTTTGCAAACACGGGTGTGCCCACAGGAAAGCTTGTCTGTCAGTACTTTTTGGTGGATTCCCACAGCTGTGAACGTATTTGTGTACCTGATCTTTCCCAATAGGAAGGGCTTTTATTATTTTTCTCCCAAGAAAAGTGTAGAGGCTTCCCTGGTGGCTCAGAGGATAAAGCGTCTGCCCACAATGCAGGAGACCCAGGTTCGATCCCTGGTTTGGGAAGATCCCCTGGAGAAGGAAATGGCAACCCACTCCAGTATTCTTGCCTGGAGAATCCCATGGACAGAGGAGCCTGCCAGGCTATAGTCCATGGGGTTGCAAAGAGTTGGACATGACTGAGCGACTTCACTTTCTTTCTTTGTTGAGATCATAGCAGTTTCTTTATAATTCTCATTCTGTGAAACTCTTTAGTTAACATCAGATTGAAAGAAAAATTTACAAAATCCTTTTTAAAGAAAAGCATGTGAAATTTTACTGACTAAAGTGGAGCAATCTAGTGAGGGGAAAAATAAAAAAGTAAAGAAAGAAACAAGCAAGAATCAAGAAATACAAAGAGGACAAATAATGATTGTAGTGAGTAAATTATTATAAATAAAAATAACTGGTAGTAGATACAGAAAAGGATGAGAAATGTTGCTAAGATAATAAAAAGGTCTAAGTCATGCATATTTGGTGAAATATTTCATTAACAAAATGGGAAATGCATATGTTTTAAAAGAAGGCTAACACATATCTCTGTGAGAGAAGGACAATTTCTTCTCTTAGAAATTTCCCGTCTTCTCTTTTCTCTTTTATGTGTGTGTATGTGTCTTGGACTGCAAGGAGATTTAACCAGTCTATCCTAAAGGAAATCAGTACTGAATATTCTTTGGAAGGACTGATGTTGAAGCTGAAACTCCAATACTTTGGCCACCTGATGCGAACAACTGACTCAATGGAAAAGACGCTGATGCTGGGAAAGTTTGAAGGCAGGAGGAGAAGGGGACGACACAGGATGAGATGGCTGGACAGCATCACGGACCTGCTGGACGTGAGTTTGAGCAAGCTTTGGGAGTTGGTGATGGACAAGGAAGCCTGGCGTGCTGCAGTCCATGGGGTAACAACGACTCAGACAGGACTGAGTGACTGAACTGACTGACTGACTGTGGTCTGCGTGCACGCTGTTCTGTTCAACTCTCTGTGACTCCATGAACTGTAGCCCACCAGGCTGCTCTGTCCATTAGGTTTCCCAAGCAAGAATACTGGAGTAGGTAGCCAATCTCTTCATCAGTGAATGTTTCCAACCCAGGGATCAACTTGCATTTTCTCTTAGAAGAAAACAATCCACACTGTACTGTTACTTAGAGAAGTGGTAAACCTCCTTGTAGGTGTCAGGTGAACAAAAGTGTAAAAAAAAAAAAAAAAAAAAAAAGATTTGTATTTATCTGCATAATAAAAAAATCCCATTTCTGTGGAACATTCAAAGGTATTGAGAAGATGGAAACAAATAACAACAACAAAAAATGGTTCAAAGAGTGAGGGAGATGGGGCTCCTTTGAAACAAAATGGTAGTTGAAATTTCCAGTGAGATAGAGTAATGAAGAATTTGGAATATTTATTTTTCTGTTTCAAGTTGGTGTCTTTTTACATGAGTCATGATTACCTCCCACACTTCCTCAACCTTCAAAAAATTCTCATTCCTCCAGGATCCTATGTTAGCAGATTTTGGGTAATGAAGAAGTGGTGATTTTGTTCTTTAGTAGAAGTAGACTGAAGATAGTAGCCCTAAGAATTAAAACTGGAGTTAGGACCTAGAAATCAGAGAAGAGGCTTCTTCCCTGCTTCTATTTGAAACTTCAGAAGAATACCAGGGACAGCAGTTTTCTTTCCACTCTACAGGGAATGGCAGCTTTAGCCATTTATTTAACATTTAAAAGACAGGCTTACTGGAAAAGGTTGGAAGAAGTAGGCACAAAAGATCAAAGGAAAAGAAAATGACAGAAAGGAAAAAAACAGAGAAAAATGAATATTAAAGATGGTAATTTAATTATTCTTTTCTGGTCCAGATGTTCAACCTGTCTAAATTCAATAAGTGAAAGAGAAGAACATTTTGGAAAAATAAAATAATTATGTTAAATTGTGGTAATAACATACAATGACAGTTACACTAGAAACTTGGGTTACTTTGGAAACCACACTTCACGAATCATATTTCTATAAATACAGTGTTGTCATGTACTTGTCACACGACACGCAAATCATTTGTGCATTTTTGTGCATAGTTGCTCAGCAGTGTCTGACTCTTTGCAACCTCCTGGACTGTAGCCAGCCAGTTTCCTCTGTCCACAGGATTTTCCTAGCAAGTATTCCAAAGTAGTTGCCATTTCCTCTTCCAGGGGATCTCCCCGACCTAAGGATCGAACCTGTGTCTCCTTCAGCTCCTGCATTGGCAGGTGGATTCTTTACCACTGAGACACCTGGGAATCCTGCTGGAATCATTATGGAAGACATAAAGAAGAGGAATGGAAATTATCAAGGAGTTCCAATTTTAGGAATTCACTTTTCAACTATATACAGGTAAAACGTGTTTTCATTTCTCAGGAATAATTTTCTCTGTTATCTTGCAACTCACTAATGATTTTTTTATGGTGATGCCCTCAAATACTTGGTCTTCTAACAGCAGTTACAATAGTTTTCTGACAGCAGCTACATACTCATTTCCTGACATTCCTTTGAAAAGGATCATAAACTAGAAGGTTACCTGACTGACAGGAAGAGAAAAAATAATAATAAAAAGATGTTTATAGAAGACCAAAGATGGGGCATATGTTAGAAAGTATAATAAAAATAATAATAATTACAAAAAATCAAATTTGTAATTTTTTTTATTACAAAATTACACGATGCTCAGTCATGGCCAACTCTTTGTGACCCCCACGGATTATGAGTCCATGGAATTTTCCAGGCCAGAATACTGGAGTGGGTAGACTTTCCCTTCTCCAAGAGGATCTTTCCAACCCAGGGATTGAACCCAGGACTCCCGCACTGCAGGCGGATTCTTTACCAGCTGAGCCACAAAGAAAGCCCAAGAATACTGGAGTGGGTAGCCTATGCTCTCTCCAGCAGATTTCTATAACCCAGGAATCGAACTGAGGTCTCCTGCATTGCAGACAGATTCTTCACCAACTGAACTATCAGGGAAGTCCAATAATTACCACAAAAATCAAATTTCTAATAAAAATAGATCATTTTTTAACCAAATTTTTATAAACTTAATTTATAGTTAAAGTTAGATAATATATTTCCTCAGTAAAGATATTAGAAACATATTCCCAAGAATAAGGCACTATGTGGAATCTGGTTTGGAGATAAACAAAAACATGGTCATGTCCACACATAAAAGAGCTGTTATGATATCATTTATGTGTAAAATTTTAAAACATGAAATTTGTAAAAGACAGGGAGTAAAGGGGTGGTTACCAGGGGATGGAGGAGTGGAGGGGATAAGAGTGATCATCTTTAAGAGTACAATCTTATACCAAGTAGTAAATAAATAAGCCCTAGAGAATACAATTCACAGGATACTGAATATAGATACTATAGCACCATATTTATGAAATGTGACAAATATCACTGTATTACAATCATATTACAATAGGTAAATGTATCAAAGTGACACAATGTATATCTTTAACTTACACAGTTTTACATCTCAAATTTATTAGATTTATAAAAAAGGAGCTCTCAAAGTAGAGGAAAAGTAATACGTGAGCAGAAGTTATATTTTTCATGTTTTATGAGATCTACAAAGAGGGAGTGTAAAGATCAAAGAAGTTAATTCTGACTAAATAGTACAGGGAACCAACCAGAATTGGAGGAGTCTGCCTTGGAAGGCAGAGAAGGCAATGGCACCCCACTCCAGTACTCTTGCCTGGAGAATCCCATGGACAGAGGAGCCTGGTGGGCTGCCATCTACGGGGTCGCACAAAGTCAGACACGACTGAAGCGACTTAGCAGCAGCAGCAGCAGCCTTGGAAGGATTAGCCTTAAGGGAATAATTGTCTAACTTGAAAACAAAAATGCACAAATCATACTTGGCTGAAATACAGAGGTTGATGGGTGACAGATACATAGATAGACAGACAGATGACAGAAATAATATTATCCTAAGGCAATCTAGATTTCATTTTAAATATCTAAGATATTTGATTAGGGGAAAATCTTAAGGGAGTCAATGGAATGGTAGTATATTTCTGGGGAATAAATAGTCTCTTAGAATAAATACAAGTATATGAATGAAAATTGAATTGCTTGGTGATTGTACTCCACAGATGATGCTTATTTAGGTTCACAGTCTAAACAAAACAACTGGCATACTTTCTGTCAACCATCTAGTCAATGTTCAAAAATTAATTATCATGGAGCTAGTAGGACTCGAGATACCAATATATTAATTTCTGACCTTTTCTGCAACAGTCACTATTGAGAAGCAGCATACACAGAGTGAAGCACAAAAGAAGATAAACCTGTGTGATTTTTTTTTTTAAACAGGAAGGACTGGCATAAAACATGCTATAATTAACTAACACAGATTCCTATCATTTCCTATTATTTACATTTTATAGTCAATGAGATTATTTTTCCCCCTTCCTGGTAATAGCTGGTAAATTTTGTTACAAGAAGTTAATAATTGTGTAAAAGCATATTCAATTTGTTTCATTTCTTTGTCTGCTTGTTTAGCTTTATTTAAGTTTAATTTACATACCATGAAATTTACTTAAGTGTTCAATTTAAGTCAGTTCAATTATATAGATCCATCTAAGGCTACAACAAACAGTTTAACTTACTAACACAGAACACTAATCTATGACTTTTTTCAAGAGAACTATACACAAAGCAATTCATCTGAACAGATATTATTCATTTTATTCATGTCAATAGGACATGATGACATCGTTGCTACTGAGAAGGAGAGTTATTAGACCTTCCTCTTGAGAAACCTGCATGCAAGTTAGGAAACAACAGTTAGAACTGGACGTGGAACAACAGACTGGCTCCAAACAGGAAAAGGAGTACGTCAAGGCTGTATATTGTCACCCTGCTTATTTAAAAAACTTAAATGCAGAGTACATCATGAGAAATGCTGGGCTGGAAGAAGCACAAGCTAGAATCAAGATTGCTGGGAGAAACATCAATAACCTCAGATATGCAGATGACACCACCCTTATGGCAGAAAGTAAAGAACTAAAGAGCCTCTTGATAAAAGTGAAAGGGGAGAGTGAAAAAGTTGGCTTAAAGCTCAACATTCAGAAAATGAAGATCATGGCATCCAGTCCCATTACTTCATGGGAAATAGATCAGGAAACAGTGGAAACAGTGTCAGACTGTATTTTGGGGGGCTCCAAAATCACTGCAGATGGTGACTGCAGCCATGAAATTAAAAGTCACTTACTCCTTGGAAGGAAAGTTATGACCAACCTAGACAGCATATTAAAAAGCAGAGACATTACTTTGCCAGCAAAGGTCCATCTAATCAAGGCCATGGTTTTTCCAGTGGTCATGTATGGATGTGAGAATTGGACTATAAAGAAAGTTAAGCACCGAAGAATTGATGCTTTTGAACTGTGGTGTTGGAGAAGACTCTTGAGAGTCCCTTGGACTGCAAGGAGATCCAGCCAGTCCATCCTAAAGGAGATCAGTCCTGGGTGTTCATTGGTAGGACTGATTTTGAAGCTGAAACTCCAATGCTTTGGCCACCTGATGCGAACAGCTGACTCATTGGAAAAGACCCTGATGCTGGGAAAGATTGGGGGCAGGAGGAGAAGGGGATGACAGAGGATGAGATGGTTGGATGGCATCACTGAATCAATGGATATGGGTTTGGGTGGACTCCGGGAGTTGGTGATGGACAGGGAGGCCTGATGTGCTGCAGTTCATGGGGTTGCAAAGAGTTGGACATGATTGACTGACTGAACTAAACTGAATTGATAGTGTCTTTAAAATACTTGGCAACTTCAAGATGATAGTAATTTTTTTTTTCAAATATGCATTCCCAATGGAGTAGAAAACTACCTTTGGTTCCATTCTCTGATCTCATAAATATCCACAATTAGCATAACTTTTGATATTTAATTTAAGTCAGCATGACAAATTTCCTTTTCCAGTTTAGCAGTGGTCCTCAAACTGTAAAATGGTTACTCATATACAGAGAACAATATGCTTTCTGTGGATCATGGATTTTGGATTGAGAGGAGTAAAAGTCATCTTGGGGAGCCTGCTCTACACCTCCCTGGGCAGTGCATTGTGCTGTCAAGGTGATTTATCACCCTGCAAAGCACATTTCACAATGATCCAGCTACCAGAACCAGCCTGCACATAAAAATAACCTAACCAGAGTGACTACCCTGCCAGCCTATTGCTCAGCAATCTTTTGTGTGTGATTTTCACCTTGTGTACTTGTTGTGTGATCACAAAATAGCTACTGTACTGCCAACAATTAGATATGTGCTTAAATCTAGAATATTGAAAGACTGAAAGAGGAACCCCTGGCACATGTATAGAGATATCAAAACCTTCCTAGTACCTCCTGGTGGTCTTTTCTTTTTATCTCACTGACTAGAACTGGGTCACAGAAGCTGAAGACAGGCTGAGAGATGTAACTTTTTAACTGAGTTACATTGCTATACTGAGAAAATCAGGATTCTGATAGGATCAGCAAAATAAGAAATTAATATGGAGTAGACAACCACTTGTGTCTACCATAGTGCATTAATTATTTCTTAAATGCTATATAACTGGCCTTCATGTTTCGTTAAATACCATAGAATCTTTTGAAATTCAGGAAATATTTAGAATTCTTCCCTATAGAAGACAAAGTAGGACAATATGTCTTTCAGTAATTTGATAATATGGCACAGTTTTGAATGAGTATATAATATTTTTCTCTAAGAGAAGCATATTTTCTAGCATTGGGATTACCAAATAATATTTTGGGTCATTATGTACTCAATCATCGCAAAATGATTTGAAAATATATCTAGAATAATTTGTACATGCTTATTATCATTATTATATGACTGAGGGATGTTACAAAGGAAAAAAAATTGATAAAACATATTATATTGCAGAATAGTCTATGTTCTGTAGATATTGTGAAGCATAATTTAAATATTTTAACTTCCTAGTTATTAACAAATATAGAATATTTCATTGGGAAAAAACTATATTCAAGTAGGTTTCTTATAGAATTATGAAAAATGGGGCTTCCCATGTGGCACTGCTGCTGCTGCTGCTAAGTTGCTTCAGTCGTGTCTGACTCTGTGCGACCCCATAGACGGCAGCCCACTAGGCTCCTCTGTCCCTGGGATTCTCCAGGCAAGAATACTGGAGTGGGCTGCCATTTCCTTCTCCAATACATGAAAGTGAAAAGTGAAGGTGAATTCGCTCAGTCGTGCCTGACTCTTAGCGACCCCATGGACTGCAGCCTACCAGGCTCCTCCATCCATGAGATTTTCCAGGCAAGAGTACTGGAGTGGGGTGCCATTGCCTTCTCCCCATGTGGCACTAGGGTAAAAAACCTGCCTGTAAATGCAGGAGACGTAAGTGATGTGGTTCATTCCTTGAGTCGGGAAGATCCCCTGGAGGAGGGCATAGCAACCCATTTCAATATTCTTTCCTGGAGAATCCCACATACATAGGGGCCTGGCAGCCTACAGTCCATAGGGTCACAAAGAGGCAGACAAGACTGAAGCAACCTAGTCTGTGCACACAAAATATTTATGAGGCTTTACATCTTTTATCCAAGCATACATAACACCTTCCTACAAACATTTTATTTGTTCATTTGTGAAGTGACATAAATTTGAAGTTAAGTATTGAGATTAAATAGGATGAAGATTGTTGTATTTAATTACATCATACAGACTGAAGAATGTTATAAATCTTGTTTACAGTTACATTCTAGGAAAATTATTGAGGCACTCCACTAAGTGCTTTTTTTTAAATAGTTGATTGATTTCTGCTATAAGAAGTTAAGAAAAGGCCATTTCTGAGAATCAAGCTATTGTTGGTTAAGACCTATGTGTTAGTGATAATTATTTCACAGAAAGCATGCCACTTTGCCTCAACTAGAGACAGTATTCTGAGTTGGGACAGTCATATCTAAAGTTAAAAACTAGTTATTTTGTCTAGCTTATTCCTCTCTAAATTGTTGTTCAGTCGCCCAGTCATGATTGACTCTTCATGACCTCATGGACTGCAGCACACTAGTCTTCCCCATCCCTCACAATCTCCTGGAGTTTGCCCAAGTTCCTGTCCATTGCATCCGTGATATCATCCAACCATCTCAACCTCTATCATCCCCTTCTCCTTCTGGCTTCAATCTTTCCCAGCATCATTATCTTTCTCAGTGTGTCAGCTCTTCACAATAGGTAGCCAGAGTACTGGAGATTCAGCTTCATCATCAGTCCTTCTAACGAATATTCAGGGTTGATTTCCTTTAAGATTGACTGGTTTGATCTCCGTGGTGTCCAAAGGAATCTCAAGAGTCTTCTCCAGCACCACAATTGGAAAGCATCAATTCTTCAGCGCTCTGCCTTCTTTATGGTCCATCTCTCACAACCGTGCATGACTACTGAAAAGACCAGGGCCTTGACTATACAGACCTTTGTCGGCAAAGTGATGTCTTTGTTTTTTAACACACTGTCTAGGTTTGTCATAGCCTTCCTGCCAAGAAGCACTCATCTTCTAATTTCAAGGCTGCAGTCACCATCTGCAGTGATTGTAGGGCCCAATAAGAGGAAATTTGTCACTGTTTCCACCATTTCCCATTCTATTTGCCATGAAGTAATGGGACCAGATCCCATGATCTTACTTTTTAAAAAAATATATTTAGTTTTAAGGTGGTTTCTTTCATTCTCCTCCTTCAACCTCATCAAGATGTTCTTTAGTTTCTCCCCAATTTCTGTGGCATCATCTGCATATCTGAGGTTGTTGATATTTTCCTGGCAATTTTGATTCCAACTTATAACTCATCCAGCCTGGTATTTCCCATTATGTGCTCTGCATATAAGTTAAATAAACAGGGTGACAATAAACAGGCATACTGGTTTCTCAGAAGACAGGTAAGATAGTCTGGTACTCCCATCTCCTTAAGAGTTTTCCACAGTTTGTTATGACCCACTCACAGTCAAAGGCTTTAGCACAGTTAATGAAACAGAGGTAGAATTTTTCTTTTTTTTGGAATTCCCTTGTTTTCTCTATGATCCACCAAATGCTGGCAATTTGATCTTTGATTCCTCTGCCTTTTCTAAACCCAGCTTGAACATCTGAAAGTTCTTGGTTCACATAATTCTGAAGCCTAGCATACTGGATCTTGAGCATAACGCTACTAGCATGGGAGATGAATGCAACTGTCTGATGGTTTGAATATTTTTAATAATGCCCTTCTTGGGAATTGAGATGAAGATTGACATTTTCCAGTCCTGTGGCCACTGCTGGGTCTTCCAAATTTGCTGTCATATTGAGTGCAACACTTTGATAGTATCATCTTTTGAGAATTTGAATAGCTCTGCTGGAATCCCATCGCCTCCACAGGCTTTTTTGGCAGCAGTTCTTCCTAAGGCCCATCTGACTTCACACTCCAGAATGTCTAGCTCTGGGTGACTAACCACACAATCCTGATTATTTGGGTCATTAATATCTTTTTTGTACTTATTCTTTCCATCTTTTGTGTGCTCTTTCCATCTCATCTTGAGCCTTTCTTCTACTATTAGGTCTTTATCATTTCTGTCCTTTACTGTGCAGATCTTTGGATGAAACTTTCCTTTGATATTTCCAATTTTCTTGAAGAGATTTCTTTCCCCTTCTGAGAAGTCTTTCCCCTTCTGTTGTTTTCCTCTAATTCTTTGCATAGCTAAATGACTAGTTATTTTGTCTAACTCATTTCTCTTTAAATTACCATTCCACATTTTCTAAAAGTATATTTCTTCTATTAATAATATTCATAGAAATAACTTTCCTTGAAATTTGGGAAAAAAAATTAAAGACATAAAATTTAATAGTGGAACACTTGCTTTTTACAATTTTGTCTAGTTATTTGGAGTAAAAAAAATATTCCACATGAAATTTTTTTTTTCCTGTTTTAGATAAGACTCAAATTCATTACAGTGAGCTATATAGTAATTTTGGAAATTCTCCTCAATATTAAAGAGAGCAAAATGAGAGAACTTTACTGAGTAATGATGCTTTTCCAGTGTCTGGATTAACTGAGACCATTGCATTACTTTCCTAGCTGGAACAGGCATTATCATTATCGGTATATAGATACAAGAAAATGGGAGCATAAAATTTAAGTAGACTGATCAATTTACTATGATTCTAAGTACATCCTAGGATTTGACCAGGAAGTATCTCCAAGCAATTTGGGAATAAACTTTGATATTTTGGAAAACAAATAAATATGTGTTACTTCTCTATATAAACTAAATTATAAGATAACTATTTATTTTTTTCATAGGAAGGTCAATTACATCTTTTTTTTTTTTTTTCATGTCTTTTTTTTTTTTTTTTTTTGAGCACACTGTATGGCATGAGGGATCTCAGTTATCTGACCAGGGATCAAACCTGCATTCCTTGCATTGGAACCACAGAGGCTTTACTACTGGAAAGCCAGGATGTCCCTTTTTCTTTATTAAATTTACAATAGTGTCTTTTTAAAATAAATAATGATATTATGTGTGCCTTCAGAACCAATAGCCATCTCTAGGTGTAGTAGTACATTTTATTTGATGTCAACTTGCTTTGTTCCCTGTGGAATGGATGTCATTAATTCTGAAAGGTTTGACTGACAAGAGATTTGCAACCCAATTCTGTCCTTTTTTAACATCATGTCACAAAAATGTTCAAGTACAAAAATGAGCTAGAAGTGTTGAAAAAATCTAGTATGTTCTGTGTATATAACTAAAAGGTAGTCTTTCTAGCCTTTCTACTGTATGTACCTAAAAATTTAGAAGTAGCATTTATCAACAGTGATGTTTAAAGTAACTATATTTTCTAATTAAATATTCATTATAATAAGAAAAAATTCATAAATGTTATATGAAAATGATTCACAATTTAAAGTATAACTGATCTATATTATACAGCATACCTGTCTCAATAGTCTTTATTTTAGGAGTGTGGTGAAAAACCACTGTAAGTACCATTTATGCAGACTCCATCATTGATAATCATTGATTTATGGTTCATGTTAATAGTCAAAAGAGCTGGTAGTCACCATTGCTAGCACTGTGAGCAACTGTGGATAAGACTTAAATTGGATTTTGTAAACTACATATCCCTGTTTTCCCTGATATCCGATTTTAATCCAGGTTTTCATGTTTCCTAAATTGACCATAAGGAAGATTCAACACATTTCTCTGTGAACAGGCACAGACATAATTTAATAGATATGTACCAGCTTTAAAAAAAGCAAGAAATAATTTATAAGTTGTTGACTATGAAACAGCTAGTGGAAAAAAATCAAGTGGCTACTAATACTATGACTATTTAGAGATGTGCATCCTCAATTAAAAACCTCATAACTACCCTTTGTGAATCCTTCATTCTAAGAGCCCAGAAAGAGACATGATAGATTCTTGGTTCTGTCTTTGACCTAAGTCAAGGGAACTAATCTTTTTGCAGCAACTCAATTATTAAGCTTCTGCTACGACCACCTGACATAAATTTCATACTTTGTAAAGATGTGAAGAAACTTTAAACATATTGATTTATTTTTAATGTAGTTGGCACTATATTAACTTGAATAGGAGTGATATTTGAGTTGTGTCATTAAACAAATCACAGTCACAGTCAGACCAGGAGCTGGTACTGTCGCACAGACCGTGAACTCCTTATTGCCAAATTCAGACTTAAATGGAAAAAAGCAGGGAAAACCACTAGACCATTCACGTATGACCTAAATCAAATCTCTTACAATTATACAGTGGAAGTGAAAAATAGATTCAATTAGATCTGATAGAGTGCCTGAAAAACTGTGGAAGGAGGTTCCTGACACTGTTAAGGAGGAAGGGATCAAGATCATCTCTAAGGAAAAGAAATGCAAAAAGGCAAAACAGTTGTCTGAGGAGGTCTTGTAAACAGATGTGAATAGAAGATAAATGAAAGGCAAAGGAGAAAAGGAAAGATATACCCATTTGAATGCAGAGTTCCAAAGAATAGTGAGGAGTGATAAGAAAGCCTTCCTCAGTGACCAATGCAAAGAAACAGAGGAAAACAATAGAATTGGAAAGTCTAGATATCTATAAAGAAAATGAGAGATACCAAGGGAATGTTTCATGCAAAGATGGACACAATAGAGGACAGAAATGGTATGGACCTAACAGAAGCAGAAGATATTAAGAGGTGGCAAGAATACACAGAAGAATTATACCAAAAAAAAAAAAATCCTCATGACTCAAATAATCACTATGGTGTGATCATTCACCTAGAGCCAGACATCCTGGAATGTGAAGTCAAGTTGGGCCTTAGGAAGCATCACTAAGAACAAAGCTAGTGGAGGTGATCGAATTCAAGTTGAGCTTTTTCAAATCCTAAAAGATGATGCTGTGAAAGTGCTGCACTCAATACACCAAAAATTTGGAAAACTCACCAATGGCCACAGGACTGGAAAAGGTCAGTTTTCATTCCAGTCCCAAAGAAAGACAATGCCAAAGAATGCTCAAACTACCACACGATGGCATTCATCTCACACGCTAATAAAGTAATGCTCAAAAATCTCCAAGCCAAACTTCAACAGTATGTGGAACTGTGAACTTCCGGATTTCAAGCTGGAATTAGGAAAGGCAGAGGAACCAGAGATCAAATTACCAACATCTACTGGATCATCGAAAAAGCAAGAGAGTTCCAGAAAAAACATCTAATTTTGCTTTATTGTCTATGCTGAAGTCTTTGTGTGTATCACAAAAAAATGTGAAAAGTCTTAAAGAGATGGGAATACCAGACCACCTGACCTGCCTCCTGAGAAATCTGTATACAGGTCAGGAAGCAACAGTTAGAACCAAACACAGAACAAGAGACTAGTTCCAAATAGGGATGGAGTATGTCAAGGCTATATATTGTCACCCTGGTTATTTAAATTACATGCAAAGTACACCATGAGAAATGCTAGGCTAGATGAAGCACAAGCTGGAATCAAGAGTGCTGGGAGAAATATCAATAACTTCAGATATGCAGATAACACCACCCTTATGGCAGAGTGTGAAGAAGTGCTAAAAAGCCTCTTGATGAAAATGAAAGAGGAGAATGAAAAAGTTGGCTTAAAACTCAACATTCAGAAAACTAAGATCATGACATCTGGTCACATCACTTCATGGCAAGTAGACTAGGAAATGGTGGAAACAGTGACAGACTTTATATTTTCCTGGGGCTCCAAAATCACTGCAGATGGTGACTGCAGCTTAGAAGAAAAGTTATGGCCAATCTAGACAGCATGTTAAAAAGCAGAGATATTACTTTGCCAACAAAGGCCCATCAAGTCAAAGCTATGGTTTTTCCAGTAGTCACATGTGGATGTGAGAGTCGGACTATAAAGAGTGTTGAGCACCGAAGAACTGATGGCTTTGAACTGTGGTGTTGGAGAAGACTCTTGAGAGTCCCTTGGACTGCAAGGAGATGCAAATAGTCCATCCTAAAAGAAATCAGCCCTGAATATTCATTGGAAACACTGATGCTGAAGCTGAAACTCCAATACTTTGGCCACCTGGTGTGAAGAACTGACTCATTTGAAAAGAAGCTGATTCTGGGAAAAAATGAAGGCAGAAGGAAAAGGGGACAACAGAGAATGAGATGGTTGGATGGCATCACTGACTCAATGGACATGAATTTGAGCAAACTCCAGGAGTTGGCGATGGACAGGGAGGCCTGGCATGCCGCAGTCCATGGGGCTACAACTGAACGACTGAACTGAACTGAACTGAACTGAATAAACAAGCATTCTTTGTTGACTTTAGTTCTCTGAGCACTTAATATGGTTGTCTTACTCAGCTGCCTTCTTCATAATACTGTTTAGGGTTAGTAGTTTTCATAAGCATTAAAACAATTCCTCATGTAATAACTCTAAAAGTTTTCTTTGCTGAATTAAATGAAAATGTTTAAGTAGAATGCTTCCCTTGTAGGTCAGTCATTAAAGAATCTGCCTGCAGTGCAGGAGACCTGGGTTCAGTTCCTGGGTTGGGAAAATCCCCTGGAGAAGGAAATGGCAACCCACTCCAGTATTCTTGCCTGGAGAATCCCACAGACAAAGGATCCTGGTAGGCTACATTCCGTGGAGTTGCAAGAGTCTGACACGACTTAGTGGCTATACTACCACCATCATCCTCATAAATGGGGCTTCTCTGGTAGCTCATCAATAAAGAATCCTCCTGGAATGCAGGAGACATGAGTTCAATACCTGGGTTGGGAAGATCCCTTGGAGAAGGAAATGGCCACCCACTCCAGTATTGTTGCCTGGGAAATCTCATGGACAGAAGAGCCTAGCAGGCTACAGTCCATGCGGTGGCAAAGAGTCAGACTTGACTCCACAATGAAAAACCAACTACATCTTCATAAACCCTACATTAACACAATTTCTACATATATGTGGCCAGAAATATTATATGTTTTTTTACAATTCATTGTCATCTCCGTTAATTTTTCAGTTTTCTGATCTTTCAAACAGTTCAGTTCAGTTCAGTTCAGTCGCTCAGTCGTGTCTGACTCTTTGCGACCCCATGAATCGCAGCATGCCAGGCCTCCCTGTCCATCACCAACTCCCGCAGTTCACTCAAACTCATGTCCATTGAGTCAGTGATGCCATCTAGCCATCTCATCCTCTGTCATCCCCTTCTCCTCCTGCCCCCAATCCCTCCCAGCATCAGAGTCTTTTCCAGTGAGGCAACCCTTCGCATGAGGTGGCCAAAGTACTGGAGTTTCAGCTTTAGCATCATTCCTTCCAAAGAAATCCCAGGGCTGATCTCCTTCAGAATAGACTGGTTGGATCTCCTTGCAGTCCAAGGGACTCTCAAGAGTCTTCTCCAACACCACAGTTCAAAAGCATCAATTCTTTGGTATTCAGCTTTCTTCACAGTCCAACACCCACATCCATACATAACCATTGGAAAAACCATAGCCTTGACTAGGTAGACCTTTGCTGGCAAAGTAATGTCTCTGCTTTTCAATATGCTATCTAGGTTGGTCATAACTTTTCTTTCAAGGAGTAAGCATCTTTTAACTTCATGGCTGCAGTCACCATTAGCAGTGATTTTGGAGCCCCAAAAAATAAAGTCTGACACTGTTTCACCTGTTTCCCCATCTATTTCCCATGAAGTGATGGGACCAGATGCCATGATCTTAGTTTTCTGCATGTTGAGCTTTAAGCCAACTTTTTCACTCTTCTCTTGTAGTTAATATTTAATCAGTCATTAACAAGTATTCTCCTATTGTTGTTCCACATTAAGCAACCATTATGAAATAACAAAAACAAAACTTATTTGAAGCAATAAATTATTCACAGGATTTATGTTTCATCATATTGATTAACGAGATTCAGTAGGAAACAATGCATACCTTATTAAACAAATTATCTATAGTATAATAATTCAAGAGCCACGAATCTTAACCATAAGCACTCACAGCTCTATTTGAACACAAAAGTTCTGCTGCATTATAATTAGTCTTCATTGAAAGGACTAACTAGAAATGTCATAGTACAAGATGAAGTGAAAGTTGCTCAGTCGTGGCCAACTCTTTGTGACTCCATGGACTACATAGTCCAAGGAATTCTCCAAGCCAGAATACCGGTATGGGTAAGCCTTTCCCTTCTCCAGGGAATCTTCCCAACCCAGGGACTGAACTCAGGTCTTCCGCATTGCAGGCAAATTCCTTACCAGCTGAGTCACCAGGGAATCCAATATACCTTTTAACACAATGGAAATAAGGCAATCCAAAGTCCTGATCTTAACAATAAGCACTCACAACTCTATTTGAATACAAAAGTTCAGCTGCACTATAATTATTCTTCTTTGAATGGACTAACTGGAAATGTTATAGTCATGCCAAATGAAAGGATAGAATTAAAGTATTACTATTAAACTGTACATTTTAAAGTAACTACTCATCTAATTTTCTTATATAATATCTCATTTATAACAACTGATTCCTTACCTTTAAGGATGTTTGTATGTGTTTTATTCCAGTTATTTAAGGCACAATTTCCACTAAATTCATTAGTTCTGAGGATGTTTAATTGCATTATAATAGATCTCTTAAGCTTAAATTACCAAAAACTTCTTAGCTTTGAAGAGAACACTCAGCATTTTGTTTTATAATCCCTCTTAGCATCACAGTCTAAGAGATTTGCATATTTAAACAATCTTGATAGCAGAAAACATATCCATAGACTTCCCTGAGGTTTCAGCCAATACAATATTGAAATTAAAACATATCAATATGGAGGCATAAATTTCATTCAATAAATCATTTTGCTTAAATAAAAGAGCAAACATTATAAGAGCAAGGATCATTTCAATAGAGCAGAACCTTAATAGCAGCCTATTTATATCTCAGATAATCATTTTTGTTTCCTGAAGGACTTAATTAATCCATAATAAATATGTACAACCAAATGCAATTTTTATTTGAATTTTTTGTTTGATATATTTGCTTCACTAAAAAACAAGCAACAGAAGAGTTCAACACTGGTCACCTTTCATCCACATTGGCCTGCTTTCTTTGTCCAAAGTAAACACGCACACATACACACACACACACACACACACACACACACACCCATATACATACCTGCATATACTCACACCAACACATGCAGACATTCAGACAGATATTCAGAGATACACAAGCACACAGAATTATTATTTGGTTTTAAAGAAGTTCAAGTGTGTGGTAAGTTTTAAAACCCATATAAGATGTCTATAGCCTAGCAATATTCTATTAAGTAAATATAACATGTATATATAAATAAACATTCGGCTCTCTAAAAGGACAGTTAATGGAATAAATTGCATGTGTGCAGGTATGTGCATGCATACATGTGTGTCTGTGTGTGTGTAAGCCTCAGACGAGGTAACTGGAACTTAGTCTCCTCGATTCTTTCCTCCAAAAAGATGCATATTTAAAGTGAGAAATACACATCTTTTATATGTAAAACAATCATGGTTATTGGGAAATTACCACAAAATGAGAAACACTATTGTCAAATAATGAGTTGGCTTAAGAATGTTTATCACTACATGTCAATCATATTACAATACAGGCATGCATTAAGTCAACATGCTGTACCCTTTTAATTACACAGTGTTACACTTCAAATATATCTCATAAATTATGACCCAGAATTTTGATTACTAGGCTGATAAACATTTTTATTTCTAAATATGTAGTAATACCTTGGTACTATTGACATAAGAGCTTGCATGCTCACTCTAGGTCAGATTATATTATTTATTTTTATTATATCCTAAGTTTTATTGATCTCATTTATTTTATAATTATAATGCATATAATATGTGGATATATACGCAGGTATATATGTGCAATTCTTCATTTACATATCTGCATCTTTACACCTTCTCACTGTTTTCTTCTTAAGTTATGGGAATTTCAAGGGTTAAGACTGTGTGTCTGAGGTCTCCTCCTGCCCAGTGTACTTTGTATTGGAGCACACCAGGGAGAGAAAGAAGGCACCTTCCTGTAAACGTGTCAATGACAATCCTCCTAGCAATCTAGTGGCGTTAGCTATTGCAGTAAGCTTGTCCATAGCATCTCATCAGTGAATGTACCTCACTGTCTGAGACAATGGTTAATAAACTGTAATGGGCACTTACTGAACAGTGTTCCCTGAAAAATGCATTGTATGCTATGTAACTGTAAGATGATAAGGAGATATTTGACCAAATATTACCCCTGCATTAGTTATCTGGTGGTTACCTTTACTTAAAGATCCCACATGTTCACTAGATTCAGAATGGATCTCACATTACCAGAAAGGATCCAGGAAGCTGCTGGAACATCTTAGACCTTTCTCTGGTCCATCTATATCTCCTGATTATGTATATTCTTGAAACTGTTTATTAAACTTGAACCATTTCATACTGAACATTTGGCTACTTTTAAAAATGGGTTTATATTTATCTTTAGCCAAATTTCTATTCACAAACTCTTTACTGATAAGACCATGAGTTTTCTGTGGTTTATAGATTATGCTGCTAGAACATAGCCCTACACTGAATTATTGAGTATCCTTCATTACCATTTTGGCATCACATAATATAGTATGATATGACTATTTTGGCTACAAAAAAAGAGAAGAAATAGAGCAGAATTCATATAATTTTTAACAAATGCTTATATGTCTTTGGCCTTATTCTCAGTTAATTTCATTTACATAACATATTACTTTAAGACTGAAGTGTTACGTAATCTCTGTTTTAAATAGCATTTATCTAAATGTCACAGAAAGATTCAAAAATGAAAAGTTTTTACTGGTATGGGTATAAATGATGGATAATCAGGTATTAAGGAGGACAGTTAATTTATCTTCAATTATTTAATCAAACTGTCCTGGAGAAACTGAGGGCATTTTTAAAGTTCTAAAATAACAATGTCTAATGCAGAAGACCACACAGACATGAAGATACTGCTCTCTTTTTTTTTGTAGTATGCATCTGTACATCAATTATCCATAAAAGTACTAACCTGTTTTAGGGTCTACGGAGAAGTAGGGCTGTCCCTGGAGAATACTGTAAACCACCCGAGCACTGTTTCCATAGGTAGGGTCATCTGCATCAGTGGCTGTCACCTGTAGAACAGAGGTACCTGTGCATTCAGGAAAACAAATGATTAAGCACATGATTAATTTGTACCCAGAAAAAAAACGTTTATGCTGAAATATCTGCGGAAAGTGATAATTTCCTATATTTCTTAGATCATCCTTCAAACCTGGTACTTGGTTTCTTTCTGTGCAACCAATTATCCTAAATGAGAGTCCAGGATGGAACATTGGATTTCAGGTATTTTAATATAATTTTTTATGTGATGATACCATTATGAAGGGTCTGTTTTAACCTTCATGTAATCAGAGTGGGTTGGGTCAATTCTCAAGAATCAAACTAGTGTTAACTGGCAGGGGAGGGGGTAAAATGAAAAGTATTTTGAGGGTGTACAGTTGAGTCTTGAACAATGCAGGGGTTACTGATAATTTTCAATGTTAATAATTCAGTCAATGATTTAGATCTAACACATCTATAAAGAGTTTAATATCTGCTTAACTACAAAGTTTTACTTCCATGTTGAAATTTAGACACGACTTTAAGCAAAACTAGTTCTGTACCTTCAAAGGATCCTAGAAATAGATCCTCTGAAAGTACAGAACTAGTTAATACGAAATGCCAAGTTCATCTGACAATCCCTATTAGCAGATCATACATGTACAGTTGGCCCTCCATATATATGACTGCTCATATATATGACTGAGAGCAGGAGGAGAAGGGGGTGAAAGGATGAGATGGTTGGATGGCATCACCGACTCAATGGACACAAGTCTGAACAAACCCCAGGAGACAGTGAAGGACAGGGAAGCCTGGAGTGCTTTGGTCCATGGAGTTGCAAAGAGTGGGACATGACTGACAGACAACAACAACAACATTTGGTTCCACATCCATAAATGTAACCAACTGCTGGTCATGTTCTATGTTCTGATCTCCAGTGGTTGAATTTCTGGATATGGGACCATGGATATGGATATTGAGGGCCAACTAAAGGACCTGAGCATCTACACGTGTTCATGGCAATGCTGGAACCATTTCCCTTCAGATACTAAGGGATAACTGTATATATAGACTTTTAGTAAAATGCCACGATTTTGGCCTCTAAACAGAATTTTTACATTGAGATGCTAAGTAAAAATATAACTAGTAATTATGCACACTCAGAAGAAAAGGACTGTTATATACCTAAAAGAAACTCTTAATTGTGGATAATAAAACATAATAATAGTGACACCAAATTCTGGTGAGAAATTAGGCCACTCACACACAGCTAGTAGAAATGTAAATTTAGCAAATTCTTAAATAAACATACATTTACCATGTAGCAGCAGCAAATTGTACTCTTGAGCATTTATGCTAAAGTCATGAAAATGTATGTTCACATAAAAATCTGTTTTACAAATATTCAGAGATATTATTCTTAGTAGCACCAGACTAGAAACAGCTGAAATATCCTTCAATGGGAAAATAATTAAACAAACTATGGTACAATATTATTGAGGAATACTACTCAGCAATAAAAATGAAAAGAATATTAACATAAACATCACCTTATATAAATCTTCAGGAAATTATGCCTAGAGGGTGGAAAAAGACAACCCCCAAAGACTATATACTGTATGAGTCCATGTATTTAACATTCTTGAAGTGATGCAATTTTTGAAATGGATGACAGATTAGTAGTTGCTAAAATCTGGGGGAGAAAGAGTGGAAAGGTGTGGATTTGGTTATAAAAGGGCAACATGAGGGATCCTGATAAAGCTGCTACTGTTCAGTATTTTGGTTATGGATACACAAGAACTAAATATATGCATACACACACAGGTAAAAGTAGGGAAATGTAAGTAGGATTGGTAAATGATTTCAATAACCTGATTATGATATTGCTTTATAGTTTTTCAGGATGCTAATATTGGGTATGGAGAAGGAAATGGCAACCCACTCCAGTATTTTTGCCTGGAGAATCCCAGGGATGGAGGAGCCTGGTGGGCTACCATCTATGGAGTCGCACAGAGCCGGACACGACTGAAGTGACTTAGCAACAGCAGCAGCAGCAGCACTGGGTAAGGAGAAGGCAATGACAACCCACTCCAGTACTCTTGCTTGGAAAATCCCATGGATGGAGGAGCCTGGTGGGCTGCAGTCCATGGGGTCACGAAGAGTGGGGGACGACTGAGCAACTTTACTTTCACTTTCACTTTCATGCACTGGAGAAGGAAATGGCAACCCACTCCAGTGGTCTTGCCTGGAGAATCCCAGGGACAGGGGAGCCTGGTGGGCTGCTGTCTATGGGATCACACAGAGTTGGACACGACTGAAGTGACTTAGCAGCAGCAGCAGCAGCATTGGGTAAAATGGGTAAAGCTATAAGAGATCTATATTATTTCTCATGATAGCATGTGAATCTATGATGATATCAAATTTTAAAGGTTAAAAGATATATCTTCTTGCTTTAGTGCTAGTCCATTCTTAGAGCCCTATTTGGACTTGGATGTGTACTATACATATATATATATATATATATATATATATATAAAATTGCAAAAATTAAAATCTATAGTAGGTACCTGGGTCAGACTCTAAAAAGGTAAAAAGCCCATATTGTGTCCAAAATATTGCAAAATTATACCAGCTAAATCTTTGATCTTATAGGAAAAATGATGATCATACTGGGCATACAAACATTATTTAATACTAGGAGTCAGGAAAAAAAAAAGAAATATGGATAGAAAGCTGTAAAATAATGGCTATCTTTTAAGAAACCACATTTACAAAATTCTCAGGTTTTAAAACTTGCTGTGGCCTTACAATACTGATTTACATCTAAATAATGTTAATATCTTAAAAGCAGTCCCAAAGGAACCATTCCATTGAAAAAACTGGTTAAGGCAAATTTTTCAAGATTATACCTCATTTACTGTGATAGGCTGGACCACCACAGGAAAGAAAAAGAGTGTTCTGCTCGGCTTGAGCTGTCTTTAAAAGCTCAGGCTTGTTAGGTGAAAGCTGAGACACATGAATGGAGTGACAGGTGAGAGAACAATGAGAAAAGGAGAAATAAAAGAAATCAGAGTAGCCTGGTGGTGTTGACTAAGTGATGGCTGAAAGTACCAAAAAAAAAAAAAAAAAGAAAAGAAAAGAAGTGAGCAGAGCAGAAAAGAGATCCAGGGGAAAGAAAGAAAACATACTAACTCTCTACCCTAGTTCAAAAAATTATCAATTATCAACAATTATCAGCTACAGATACCTTGGAACAGTTGGTCTCATGGGTTTTGGGCAATCCTAGTTGTGCATAAAGCAAAGAATAGTAAATGTCCTCTATCATCGTTCTTTGGTGGCATCTGAAGGTAGCAGCCTGCCACATGTAAACAGATTGCTGGTTGAGGGAACATAGGCATATGTACAGCACAGCTCAACCAAAAGTCAGCTGCCCTGAACTCATCAAGAGTAGAATTAAAAAGCAGGGGTGGAAAATAAATCCTGAGTTTACTCAATTGTTCAAAGATTCCCTACCAAGAGGTTTTAGACCAAAAGGAAAACATATACTTATTTTATTTTCTCATTTATTTGGAGGTTTGATGGGAGCATTTTAAGAACTATTGTTACTTCCAAAGGAAGATTTTTTTTTAATATATAAAGAATAAAAACATAGACTGCTTTAGTGTGTGTGTTATGAGTTGAATGATTTCCCCCTAAGTTCATATGTTACACTGTTAAACTCTAGTTGCTTAAATGGTAACAATGGTGATGCTCCATTGTGTCTGACTCTTTGAGACACTAAAGACTATAGCCAGCCAGGCTCCTCTGTCCATGGAATTCTCCAGGCAAGAATACTGGAGTGGGATGCCATTTCCTACTTCAGGGGAATCTTCCAACCCAGGAATCAAATCCATGTCTGTTGCTTCTCCTGAGTTGGCAGGCAGATTCTTTACCACTAGCACCGCCTGGGAACCATATAAAACTGAACCTCATAAATATTTTCCCTATTTCCTTCATAAAATTTCAGAAAATGAACTGAGACAATTTTTCATCTTAGTCATCAGCTTTCTTTTTTTCCACAATAGATTGCTCACCTGGGCAAGGAGTTTGCTTCTCAGGCAGCAGTTTATTTATCATGGTTTACTTTACTCAACTCTCTCCATCTGTCTCCGGCCTGCATGAATGACCAGTCATGTCTGACTCTTTGCGACCCCATGGACTTTGTATCTCGCCAGGCTCCTCCGTCCACGGGATTCTCCAGGCAAGAATAGTAGAGTGGATTGCCATTTCCTACTCTGGGGGATCTTCCCGATCCAGGGATCCAACCTGCATCTCTCTCACCTCCTGTATTGACAGGCAGATTCTTTACCACTGTGCTATTTAACAGGTGAAATCGGGTCACTATAGATGTAACTAACATGAAGTCATACTGCAATAGTTTGGGCTACTGATCTACTATGACTGCTGTCCTTATAAAAATAAGACACTTGGAAAAGATGGATACACACACACACACACACACATACACACACACACACACACACACACACACACACACAAGAGAAGTACATTAGGTGAAGATGAAGGCAGAGATCAAGATGATATTTCCACAAGACAAGGTAAGTCAGATTGCCAGCAAAGCACTAGAAGCTGGAGGTGGGGCTTGAAAAGACCCTCCCCCAGGTCTTTAAGAGGGAATATGGCCCTGCTAACAATACCTGGACTATAGACATCTAACTTCAGGAACAGTGATAACAGTAAAGGCGTATTTTTTAAGTTTGTCGTTCTTTGGTTTAGCAGTCCTAGCAAACTGATACATTGTGTTATAGCTGCAGCAGGAGGAAAGGATGTTTATTCTCAGAACTTTCAGTTGTTCTTTGACTCTGGATAAGAGTCAGAAGTTAAAAGCCAAGAAAAAATGATAATATCCTCTTTGATGCCAGATACATCATAAATGAGATCAAATAAAAAGTTAATTTCACAAATAGACAGAATTAGGTAGAAATTAATGTTATTTGATTTTTGAAATATTAGGCATTACTAGATCATGGTATCTGGTCCCATCACTTCATGGGAAATAGATTAGGAAACAGTGTCTGACTTTATTTTTTTGGACTCTAAACTAACTGCAGATGGTGACTGCAGCCATGAAATTTAAAGATGCTTACTCCTCGGAAGAAAAATTATGACCAACCTAGATAGCATATTCAAAAGCAGAGACATTGCTTTGCCAGCAAAGGTCCATCTAGTCAAGGCTATGGTTTTTCCAGTAATCATGTATGGATGTGAGAGTTGGACTGTGAAGAAGGCTGAGCACCGAAGAATTGATGCTTTTGAACTGTGGTGTTGGAGAAGACTCTTGAGAGTGCCTTGGACTGCAAGGAGATCCAACCAGTCCATTCTGAAGGAGATCCGCCCTGGGATTTCTTTGGAAGGAATGATGCTAAAGCTGAAACTCCAGTACTTTGGCCACTTCATGCGAAGAGTTGCCTCATTGGAAAAGACTCTGATGCTGGGAGGGATTGGAGGCAGGAGGAGAAGGGGTTGACAGGGGATGAGATGGCTGGATGGCATCATGGACTCGATGGACATGAGTCTGAGTGAACTCTGGGAGTTGGTGATGGACAAGGAGGCCTGGCATGTTGCGATTCATGGGGTCGCAAAGAGTCGGACACAACTGAGAGACTGAACTGAACTGAGTGATCCAACTGTTGGCCTTTCTAAGTAAATTAATTAGTTATATTGGTTATTTTAATGAAGACTTTTTATTCCTGGTTGAAAAGTTTAAATGAAAAAAAAAATCCGTATGTTATCTCTATGTCTGAGAAAAGTATTCCACACTGGACCATTCAATTCCTTTGTTCATGCTATCGCCCCTAACTGTATACATAATAGAAAAGGATTATTATCCTCTACAGTGCTAGATTTCCAAAGCAAAATATGGGAAGTGATACCTAGAAGCCCATTATTTCACTAGAATATTAAAATAAGTACCTAATTTTCTCTGGAAATCATTATATGGGTTTGGTCAATAGATATTAAACTCACAGTACCTTCCCTAAACAACTGGCTTCCAATCAAAGAAAACTTTAAACAGTGCTACATAAGTGTCTTTCATTTTTACAGCTGTTTTCATTAAAAACAATAACCACAGAAACATTGCATTTTAAAATTTCATTGGCTATTTAGTGTACTATTTATTTTATTTTCACATTAAATATATCCTACAGTGCACATTTAGGTAATCCCATGCTAGGGATTATAGCCTCTCAGTTGATTTTTGAAACAAAGCTGAAAAGATTCAAGTACATAAAAATGCTTTCAAGATCTCTTTTCTAAAATAAAATTCAAGTCTTGTTTTCTCTGGGGACCGCCCTGTGTCCTTCTTTTCATGTGGTTTCCTCTTGTACTGCTGTTTTACAAATAACACACATTTTGTAACATTACATATCAATGAGAAACAGAGTGGACTTTCCCAAAAACCTCTAAAGACCAATTTGAAATATTTAATAAGGCATTTTAATACCAAGCAAATATTCTCTGAGATTGCAAATCGTTATGCATGACTTGTCAGAGCTCACAGCTCTGTTAAAATCTCAAGTGAATTAACATTGAGCAAGAACTTTGAGTAAAAATAAGCTGGAGATTTATGAAGGCTGAGAGTAGCTCTCTGAAGGAATCTCTTAGGGCTTAATTCTCAGAAGATTTTTTTCCAGGGACTGCGAAAAAGTAATAATCATCAAGATACAACTTAAATTTCATTCTACACAGGAGGACTGTAATTTCACCAATGGAGAAATAACATAGTATTCTAGCCATCGTGTAATTTTACAAAGCTTTGAGTAGTCACCCAAGAGTCACTGGATTTAAAAAAGAATCCTCTGTAAGCACACTTATGAAACATCTGGGTAACAAAGCAAAATTCACTATTCTAATTATATGTTTTCAGTCATGGCTATTGATAGTTTTTGTATTGTCTCATTTTTAAGATATTTTACTGATGTGGCTGAAATTTTTTAAGTTTTTGTTGAATGTGCTACAGTATTTCTCTTTTATGATTTGGCTATTTCGCCAGGGGGCAGGTAGGACCGTAACTCCCTGGCCAAGGATTGAAACTGCACCCTCTGCATTGGAAGGTGAAGTCTTAACCACTGGACTGTCAGGGAAGTCCCCTGTACTTCAAGTAGAGATTCAGTTAGATTTGGTCAGATCCTTTTTATGGAAGTACCTAATGTGAGATTCAGCAATACGTGAAACGTGAACTTCCTGATGTTCAAGCTGGTTTTAGAAAAGGCAGAGGAACCAGAGATCAAATTGCCAACATCCGCTGGATCATCAAAAAAGCAAGAGAGTTCCAGAAAAGCATCTATTTCTGCTTTATTGACTATGCCAAAGCCTTTGACTGTGTGGATCACAAGAAACTGTGGGACATTCTGAAAGAGATGGGAATACCAGACCACCTGACCTGCCTCTTGAGAAATCTATATGCAGGTCAGGAAGCAACAGTTAGAACTGGACATGGAACAACAGGCTGGTTTCAAATAGGAAAAGGAGTACGTCAAGGCTGTATATTGTCACCTTGCGTATTTAACTTATATGCAGAGGACATCATGAAAAACGCTGGGCTGGAGGAAGCACAAGCTGGAATCAAGATTGCCGGGAGAAATATCAATAACCTCAGATATGCAGATGACACCACCCTTATGGCAGAAATTGAAGAGGAACTGAAGAGCCTCTTGATGAAAGTGAAAGAGGAGAGTGAAAAAGCTGGCTGTAAGCTCAACATTCAGAAAACGAAGATCATGGCATCTGGTCCCATCACTTCATGGGAAATAGATGGGGAAACAGTGGAAACAGTGTCAGACTTTATTTTGGGGGGCTCTAAAAATCACTGCAGATAGTTATTGCAGCCATGAAATTAAAAGATGCTTACGCCTTGGAAGGAAAGTTATGACCAACCTAGACAGCATATTGAAAAGCAGAGACATTACTTTGCCAACAAAGGTCCATCTAGTCAAGGCTATGGTTTTTCCAGCAGTCATGTACGGATGTGAGAGTTTGACTGTGAAGAAAGCTGAGGACTGAAGAATTGATGCTTTGAACTGTGGTGTTGGAGAAGACTCTTGGGAGTCCCTTGGACTGCAAGGAGGTCCAATCAGTCCTTCCTAATGGAGATCAGTCCTGGGTGTTCATTGAAAGGACTGATGCTAGAGCTGAAACTCCAATACTTTGGCCACCTCATGCAAAGAGTTGACTCATTGGGAAAGACTCTGATGCTGGGAGGGATTGGGGGTAGGAGGAGAAGGGGACGACAGAGGATGAAAAGGTTGGATAGCATCACTGACTCGATGGACATGAATTTGAGTAAACTCCGGGAGTTAGTGTTGGACAGCGTGGCCTGGCGTGCTGCAATTCATGGGGTCACAAAGAGTTGGATACAACTGAGTGACTGTACTGAACTAAACTGAATGTGAGATTTGATATTATTCAAGTAAACTTTTAATCATATACCATAAATGAAAAAATAAGGAAATATATATATAGCGCCAAGGATGTGGGATCTCTCTGCTGTATATCATTTAATATAACAATAAGATGCATCTATTGAGAAAATTACATTCAATGCCGTTGTACAGATGGGAATGTTGAGGTTCATAAAGGTAATATAGTTGACAATTTGAGAAGGCAGAATTCAAGCTGGTCTTACTCTTTTCCTATGTGGTATTTTTTTTCCATACTCCATTGCCGCATCCAATCATGGCTGGATATAGTTACAAAAACTAGTTGATAATATCTAGTTGATAATACAATATCCAGTTGATAATAGTTATAATATCTTCTAGACCTTTTTCTTGTCTGTTTGCTTGGTGGAATGTAATGGCTTTCCAGATGCATCTACTTAAAGAGAGGTGGCATTATACCTTACCCTCACTCCCACCCAAACCATAGCCAAAGCCCAAGTCAGTAAATATATTTTGTCAGATGAAGGTGTGTGTAAAATACTTAGGAAGAAGCAACCTCCAGGTACCAACAATAGTGCTGCTGTCTTCTGTAGCCTTACAGAATGCTCACAATTTTCTTGATTTCGGTACAGAGTAAATGGTTGCAGTAATAAATGACTAGACTGCTGTAATCCCACCAGCTTTATGTATCTTCTAAACGCATCTGCATGCTGTGCTCACATTACTTTCCTACCCTGTTCTGCTCTGCAGAAACCTAACATCCATCAGCAATTAGTGTTTTCTATGTTTGTGCATTAAAGCACACCTGCTGGGGTCAGGTAACACCCACCCTCCCAGCCTTACTGATGCTTCACTCCTGCAGTGGTTGTCTCATAGCCCACTATTTGGTTTTTGCTTCTTTTACCATTTTCTTGTTCCACCAGTTCAGTCCCTTTTATTGAGCTAAATGACAGAGGATCTGATTTTTCCTGATTAAACTCTAATGCAGACAGAAGGTATTAACAGGTTTCTCCCCAACTACCCTTTATTTCTTTTCTGAATAATGATGATACCAAATATTATGATTAGGTTCTGCATTTGATTCTTCTATAGTTACTACTTTCAAATAGGAATCTAGGTAGGTGTGTGTGTGTGTGTGTGTGTGTGTGTGTGTGTGTGTGTGTGTGTGTGTGTTTACATTCACTAACTAGAAATTTACTTAACATATTGGAATCTGACAAATACATCATTTGGAGAGCTGCCTGTGTGTGTTCTCTCAGTCATGTCCAACTCTTTCTGACCCCATGGACTGTATGCTTCTAGGCTCCTCTATCCATAGAATTTTCCAGATAAGAATACTGAAACAGGTTGCCATTTCCTTCTCCAGAGAATCTTCCCAACCCAGGAACTGAACCTGAATCTCTTGTGTCTCCTGCACTGGGAAGTGGAGTCTTTACCACTGAGCCACCTGGGAAGCCTAGAAAGCTGCCTTCTGTATGCAAAATAGACTTTAGGATAGAATGTGTTTTTAACCTGGAGGAAAATACATATGTATATATAGTTTGTCTATTTATCTATTTAAATAGCACATAACACTTTAATACTTAATTCCCTAGTTTACCATATATGATAAGTCCATTTCATTTGCTAATTTTATATCAACTTCTCATCAAAAATTAAATTTATATCTATAAGTTGCTTTAATTTCCACTCAGGAAAAGAATTTCATTTAAAAAATAAAAGTTGTTAACAAATTCAGCATTATTCTGAATAATACCTTGTATTTCAGCTAAATTTTCATTCAATAAAAACAAGAGAAAAAATAAAATCAAAACCAATAAACAACAAAACATCTACTACAGACTAGAATACCAGAGACAGAATTATTTCGTCCTTCTTTGCTCACCAAAAATCGGTAATAATGTTTCAGAAGAGTTTAATGAAAGATAATATATATGCTATTACTATATATTATATAAGGTACATATTTAAAGTTGACATTTATTTCAATTATTGAGGAAATAACTCCAATTTATTTTTTACCAGTTAGCTGAAAAATTAATTTTAAACATTGTAATAGCCCAGTGTATATATTTCACAGTTACAAAAAATAAAACATAACAATGCAGATATAAAATTAAAATCCTCCTTAATGAGTGCTAAGTTGCTTCAGTTATGCCCGACTCTTTGCAACCCTATGGACTCTAGCCCCCAGGCTCCTCTATCCATGGGGATTCTCCAGGCTAGAGTGGGTTGCCATGCCCTCCTCCACGGGATCTTCCCAACCCAGGGACTGAAATTGCATCTCTTTTGTCTCTTGCATAAGAGACATGTATATATATGAAGACTGAAGATTAGACCTGGTGGCAGAGACTTATTAAACGCTGCTTGAAATCAACAACTTTTCTTTGACTCTGTCAGTTGCTATCTCACCAGCTGCTTTATTCACACAGACTATGAGCCAGAGTGTAAATTTATTTACAAAGCAACAAAGCAGTTCCCAAACAGGTGCTGTTACACCTCTTTACTCAAAGGACAATACAGAAAATTCCTGCTCAATCAATCTGTTATTAATAATTGCATTTATCTTACAGAATGTCTACAAGAAGTCAAATATGATCTTAGTAAGAAAAATACAACTCCTTTAACCACTCCCCTTAAGAAAAGCAATGTTAGAAATGTCTTACATGTCTTTTCATAACTGTCTCCACTCATTCAAAGGTCTATCTGGTAGTTATATACATATAAACAGAACTTTATACAACTTTTTCTGTAATAACAGAACATGTCATGGACATTTCCATACCAGCTAGGTAAATATAATTTTCATATTCTATGATATTCCATAGTGTTTCTGATATGCATTTAGATTCTTCCAGTTGAGTTTCTTTTTGTTTCTGATAACTTACCACAAACAACTGGGTAAAACAAAAAAGTATATATTCTTATATTTGTGTTTGCCTTTCCCTTGTCATGTATGCATTTCATGCTGTGATAAACTTCTATAGAAGGAGCACAAATTTTGCAATATTCCATGGTGCTATGTGAAACAGCAGTGAAAGATTTAATGAGACCATTTAGTAAGACTTACACTAATGAACACATCAGTGAGAATGGGGAAACATTCCATTGTGATGGCCTCAAGTAAATGGAATCATAGCTTATATGGTTCCTTTGCCAACTATTGTTCAGTGCACTACCAAAAATTCAATACTAATTTTCTTCCATGAAAAAGCTCAATAGCAAAGTCAGATTAGGATCAGTTTGCTAAAATTTAACAGCAGATTTCTACCAGAGTCCAGATCAAGATAGCAGAGGATAAAAATCCTGAGCTCACCTTCTCCAACAGATAAACTAAAATTACGGTTACATATAGAACAACTGTTTTCCCAGGTGGCTCAGTGGTAAAGAATCTGCCTTCCAAGCAGGAGAGAGCAGTTCAGTCCCTGGGTTGGGAAGATCCCCTGGAGAAGGGAAAGGCTACCCACTCCAGTATTCTGGCCTGGAGAATTCCATGGACTGTATAGTCCATGGGGTCGCAAAGAGTTGGACAGGACTGAGCGACTTTCACTTCACTGAAGACTAGCAGAACAGATTTTCTATGATTAAGGACTTAAGAAAACTCCCACATGGAGACCATAGGAGGGATAGAGATGCAATCTAGTCAAATCTACACCCCAGTGTGGCAGTCCACAAGTGAGAGGAATATCACGACTTCATAAGCTTTCCTGAGGCATGAGCCCCACAGTGTGCTCCCCAGTCTGGGAGATGTTCATGGGGAAGACAGGCTTTCATAATGTCTGGATTTGAAAAACAGTGGGGCTTACATCTGGGAGAGCCAGAGGAAACAGACATCACTATTGAAGAGCTTACATACAAACTCACCCAAAGTCCCAGTGCAGAGGCAGCAGCTTAAAATGTTCCTGGGTCATGTGAGGAGGAGATTCATTGACTAATTTTAGGACAGGTACTGAGAAGGTATGGAGGAGGTGGAACTTTCTCCAGGGACAGAAATGCTGGTGGGCATCATTTTTTTTTTTTTAAACTCTCCTTTCATCCAGCTGGCCCAGCATTGGTGGGCACCCTTTCTGTTACTCTCCACTAAACTAGTTAACATCATGGACCCTGCCCATGTGTTCCCCTGTGGACTGACACCATCACCCCTCCAAAGTACTTCTCACTCTACCCCATCAAGTGTGTGTCTCCAGCTCTGCCAAAGACTTTCCAAAACAGCTCACACTGTGGAGTCCAGCCTAGCACACCAGCAATTGCTGTGAGGCCTCGCAGCCAGACATGGTGGGGCCAGCCTCATGCATCACCACCCCCGTGGCAGTGGTGATCATGCCTACAGAAATCATGACTGGGTCTCACAAACAGCCAGGCAAATTAAAATGGAAAAACAATGTTCTAAAGTCTAGCAGACCCAGCAAAAGCAAGTTAAAGAGGGAAGTTTGTAACAATAAAGATATATCTCAGGAAACAAGAAAAATCTCAAATAAACCACATAACCTTACACTACAGGAACTAGAAAAAGAAGAAAAATAAAGTCCAAAGTTAGTAGAAGGAAGAAAACATTCAGATCAGAGAAGAAATAAATTAAATATAGACTCAAAAAACAATAGAAAGTATCAATGAAACTAAGACCTGATTCTTTGAAAAGATAAAGAAAATTGATAAACATTTAGCCAGACTCATCAAAGGAAAGAATCAAAAGAAAACACCCAAACAAACAAAACCAGAATTGGAAAAGGAGATATTACAAACAATACCACAGGGATAGAAAGCATCATAAGAGAATATTATAAGTTATAAACCAACAAATTGAACAACTTTGAAGATAAATTCCTACAAATATGCAATCTTCCAAGACTGAATCAAGAAAAATACAAAATATGAATAAGTCAAACACTAGTAACAAAACTGAATTAATAATAATAATAATAATAATAAAAGTCCAGGACCAGACAGTTTCACAGGTAAATTCTACCAAACATGTAAAGAAAAATTAATGTCTATCATTCCCAAACTATCCAGAAAATTGAAGACGAAGGACTGTTTCTGAACTCATTGTACTAGGTCAACATCACCTTGACACCAAAACCAGAGACGAAAACTATAACACAAACATACACACAAATATAGACCAATATCAATATCACTGATAAACATAGATGCAAAAATCCTCAACAGAATAAGCAAATCAAATCCAACAATACATTAAAAAGGTCATATATTGTGATCAAGTGGGATTTATTCCAGGAACACAAAAATAGGTCAATATTTGCAAATCAGTTAATGTGATAAATCACATTAACACTCTGGAGAATAAAAATTAAATAAAGCAGATGCAAAATGGCATTTAACAAATTCAACATTACCTGATCTTTAAAAAACCTGAACAAAGTACATGTAAAGAGAACATACCTCAACATAATAAAGAGTACAAAATATTTTAAAAATAAAGAGGTAGGCCATTTAGCTTATGAAATCATAAAAGGTCTAGACTGATCACAGAGTTCTCGCCATACCAGGTTATGAGAGCAAGGAAATATTTGCCATTTACTAAGATAGGAAATGAAATTTATCTGAGAGAAACTCGGTGGATCACAAAAGGACTTGCAATTAAGACCGAGAACAGGCAACTATGACCATCATGGACTGAGGCGTGAAAACCAGTGGGAACAAAGATCCGTAGTAGACAAGAGCAGAAATCTATGTGGTCACTATGACTTCTCTAGCCTTGATCACTGTATAGTCACTGTGTGCCTGCTTTCTGGGCCCTGGGTATTTATTCTGGACCTCTTTGCTGGGCATGTTCTCCATACCTCATTCTGAACCATCTCGGTATACCTGAACAATGAACATTCACCCAACTCCTAGTCACTATGCCTTTACTCTACAGCTGATTATTATTCTTTCACTCTATACCCAACACCTTGAAAATGGCAAAACCACCCTAAAGTGTCTCAGAAAAGAAAGTTGAGTTTCAAAATAAAATTAGAAATCAAATTAAATTAAAGGTTAGGTTAAATGTACTGCACATGAGTTTTTAGAATGAAACTTCAGCATTATATGTCCTAATATTATAATTTCACACTTAAAATATTTTTATTTTATAATATTCCATAGTAATTTTCATTTATGAACTTTTATTAAAATATAGGGGCAATAGAATAGACTAATTAATAGTAGAAGTGGTAGTTGAGTAGTGGCCAGTGTCTAACATGAGTTTTTTGTTTTGGTGAATTTCTCCAGAAAGGAAAGAATGAAGAAAGGAAAGGAAGAAAAACAATAAAGTGGCCATAAATATGATACATAAGCTGTGGTACATATATGCAATGGAGTATTACTCAGCCATTAAAAAGAACACATATGAATCAGTTCTGATGAGATGATGAAACTGGAGCCGATTATACAGAGTGAAGTAAGCCAGAAAGAAAAACACCAATACAGTATATTAACACATATATATGGAATTTAGAAAGATGGCAATGATGACCCTGTATGCAAGACAGCAAAAAAGACACAGATGTATAGAGCAGACTTTTGGACTCAGAGGGAGAGGGAGAAGGTGGGATGATTTGGGACAATGGCATTGAAACATGTATACTATCATGTAAGAATCAAATCGCCAGTCTATGTCCGATGCAGGATACCTCATGCTTGGGGCTGGTGCGCGGGGCTGACCCAGAGAGATGTTATGGGGAGGGAGGTGGGAGGGAGGTTCATGTTTGGGGATGCATGTACACCCGTGGTGGATTCATGTCAATGTATGGCAAAAACAATACAGTATTGTAAAGTAAAATAAAGTAAAAATAAAAATCCAAAATAAATAAACTGAAAAAATAATAAAAAAATAAAATGTTAGTAAATGTTTCCAAATGTTAAGAATAATTTTAACAAGGAAATTCATAAATATGTTTATGTGATAAAAATACAGAGAAAACATCACATGGAATAATAGCTCTTCACCTCTATAAAACATTATAATTTGTCTTTATTTCATATAGATTTTATTTTTTTTTAGTTTTTATTTAGTTAGTTAGTTATTTTTAATTTTTATTTTTACTTTATTTTACTTTACAATACTGTATTGGTTTTGCCATACATTGACATGAATCCACCACAGTTGTACATGAGCTCCCAAACATGAACCCCCTCCTACCTCCCACCCCACATCATCTCTCTGGATCATCCCTGTGCACCAGCCCCAAGCATCCTGCATCCTGCATCAAACATAGACTGGCGATTCGTTTCTTACATGATAGTATACATGTTTCAATGCCATTCTCCCAAATCATCCCACCCTCTCCCTCTCCCTCTCCCTCAGAGTCCAAAAGTCCGCTCTACACATCTGTGTCTCTTTTGCTGTCTCGCATACAGGGTCATCATTACCATCTTTCTAAATTCCATATATATGTGTTAGTATACTGTATTAGTGCTTTTAAATGTCTATTAACTACTATGTTTGTGATAGCTCGTTAGGTGCACATGACACAGAAATAAAATAATAAAAAAGTGAGGTGTCTACAAATCAGTAAAATACAAGTTCAAATTAATGTGTAATATAAAGCATGTACATGTGTGCTCAGTTGCTAAGTCATGTCTGACTCTTTGAGAACACGTGGTCTATATTCTGCCAGGTTCCTCTGTCCACGGAATTTTCCAGGCAAGAATACTGGACTGGGTTGCCATTTCCTTCTTTGAGGGATCTTTCCAGTCCAAGGATTGAACCCACATCCCCTGTGTCCCCTACACTGGCAGTGGATGATTTATCATTGAGTCACCCGGGAAGCCCATAATATAAGGTAGTAAGTAATAAAACAATAAGCCCAGGATGCTCTAAGTTCAGTTGTAGTAAGAATGTAAGCTGCATTTTTAAAAAGCATTATCTCCATGAAGAGAGTGTTTAGTTCCAAGACTAATTTATACACAAGAATGTTCCTTTATCCATCATGAATATTTCACCCATTACATTTTTTACAATTATTTGAACGTAAGCTGAATCTAGAATTGCCCAAATCGATTGGTTTACTTTGTATTTGCATTTCCTACACCAAGGTGCATACATCTGAAAATCATTTGGAGATATATTTTTAAAAACATGCAGCGTTAATTTTTATAAACTGTGTCCAGCTTATGGTCAAATAATTTATCTATTCCAGTGAAGTACTTTCTATAATGAACTGAGCAGTTTTTTGGGGGAATTCCAAGTCTAGTCTATGGTCATAAAAAGAAAATGGAGAAACACAGGAATCTGCAACAGCATAAAATGCAATCTGGTAGATCATATCAATCATTGGATAAAAGTGAGAAAATAAATTGGTTTTGGGGTCTTTCTTGAAACACAAGTGCAATTATTTATAGGAAAATAAATGAATAATTGCTCCATAAAGTAATACAACTTTTTTTTTTAACCAGATATCAGAACAATGATGTTCCAAACATTAAGGTGGTTTATTTTTACAAACTTTTTTCTGCAGACATAAGTGTAGGTAGAAAAGACTGACACGTAATTATTCAATAAATATTCACAAAACATTGTTTCAAGTGATTTACAATAATAGAATACAGCAAAAGTAGAGTAGTGGAAGTTCTGAGCCTTGTCTTGAAAAACATCTGAAGCTTCTGCTCTCACTCTCCTGAAATGCTATCCTAAGAATAAATATGAAGTATTTCCCCCGACTACACAGGTTGCCTTTTCTTTTTGTTGATGGTTTCCATTGCTCTGCAGAAAACTTTGAAAGCCTCACTTCTTTATTTGTGCTTTTAGTATCGAATTGAAAAAGCCCATTACTAAGATTAATATCAAGTTTACCCACTCTGTGTTCTTCTAGGAGTTTTTGGTTGTGTCTCACATTCAACTTGTCTGTAATTCATTTTGAGTTTTGTGTGTGTGTGTGTGTGTTTGATGTAAGACAGGGATTCAGTCTTGCATATAGCTATCAAGTTTTCCTGACACCAGAAGGGAATGGCAAACCCACTCCAGTATTCTTGCCTGGAGAATCCCATGGACAGAGGAGCCTGGTGGGTTACAGTCCGTGAGGTCACAAAGAGCTGGACATGACTGAGTGACTAACATACACACACACATATACTTTGCCTCACTATATATTCTTAGTTCTTTTGTCAACAATTCATCAACCACATATGAATGGGTACTTCTGAGCTCTTTATTCTGTTCTGTTGATCTATGTGTCTGTTTTTATGCTGATGCTGTACTGTTTTGATCACTACAGCTTTATAATATAGTTTGAATTCAGGAGTGTGATGCCTCTACATTTATTCTTTCTCATGACTGCTTTGGCTATTTGGAGCCTCTTGAGGATCCATACAAATTTTAGGATTGTTTGTTCTATTTCTATGGAAAACAATATTGAGGTTTTCATAGGGATTTTGTTAAATCTGTAGATTACTTTAGGAAGTATGGATATTTTGACAAAATTCCTACAATCTATGAAAATGGAATACTTTTCTATTTATTTGGTCTCCTTCAATTTCTTTCTTCAATATCTTATAATTTTCATTGTACAGATCTTTGACCTCCTCTAGTATATTTACTCCTAAATATTTTATTCTTTTTGAATAAAATATTTTAAATGGAATGATATTTTTGAATAAAATATTTTAAATGGAATGATTTCTTAATTTCTCTTTATAATGTAAAACGAATGATATTCTGAACCATAAACTCTGGTTTGGTTTGTTACAAAAGAAAAGCTAACTGATAGAGAGGAAAAGTTATGAGAAGGAAGTTAAGAAAGAAATTTTTCTCCAATATATGATTCATCACTTGTCCTATGTAATTGTTCATATTCACTCTGATCTACCATGTGGAATTGTAAAGTCAGCTTCACTTTACTGAAATTATCTTATCCTGAAGTTATGCCCCAGGGTAATAATTTTAAAATGGCTGCTAGAATCCTGGAAGATATCCAGGGGACGCTCCCAAGATGTTTGGGCAGAACTAAATCAGTTCCCCAGCAAGCAGCACAATAAAATAAGCACAGCTGGTGTCTCTTCTTGTTGCTTTGCAACAAAGAACACAGCTGCAAATGGAAATAGGTCTGGGGTTTAGAGATTGGAAGGGAACAAAAAACCATGAAAATGATTAGAGATGTTTTACTAGATCTACGAAGACAAGGGACCTTACAGAATATAAGGGTCATGTGGTAAAATTTCATATCCTCTCCTTATATGCCAAATTAAGTTTTAGTACTCCACTGAATTAAAGTTCATACATTTCATATTCATAATTTTATAAAATATTTTGTTCTCCCTCCAATGAACTTAGAATAATTATTGCTAAAATGTGTTACAATTTTAAAATGTTTTCAAGTAAGGTTTATTATTGTATATTTCATTAGCATACAGAAGAGAATAGGTAGAAATCTATTTATTTCCTTATAGATATATTTCTGTAAAAAACGAAGATGTAAAATTTATTTCCAAGATTGTGATCTGCTATGGTTTTCTTTGAAACAATTTCTATATGTAAAGCATATTTTAAATTTAAGGTGATTACAATGCAAAAAAATTAATGCTTTAAACTTTGTACTAAAATCTTCTGATTCCAGGCAAAATTAAAACCAGAATTGCAGAAATGTGGGTATACGTACATAAAAAAGAGACAAATGCATGTGTTTTTTTTTAAGAGATTTACCAATACTCACAATTTAAAAGAAAGACCCTTACTAATTTTGTGATAATAATATACGCTACTGTAATATCACTAAATATCTTAAAACAGATGCCACTCCATCTGAGAGTGGCAATGCCATTTACAAATAAGATTTATCCATTCTTTCTTCATTTCCCAAAGCCACACATAAAACCTGAACACTGACTCCAAAAACAAGAATAGTTTCATCTCAGGTTTTTTTCCCGTTTTATTTGCAATGACAATCAGGAATATTAACTTTCATCATTTCATAATTTTAGGACTCAGTTCTGAGCAACTAGACTTTTAATAAACATAGAAAATCAAATTAAAGAAGTGCTTCTATAGAATAACGGATAGGAGATGGTAAAATCATTAAGACTGGAATGATAATAAACCACATACCACAGAAAAAAAGAACAAAATATATGTCAAATGTGTACTGATAAAATGTATACAAGCCTCATCATAGTCCTCTCAGATTACATTATCCCTCTATGATATTATAATGTCATTCTGTCCACATAAGTTCATTTTGTTGAAGGCAACCACATTTTTAGATAAATTTAAGAGAAAGCAAAATGATAGCCAGTAGCTTACTAGACATCCATCATAACCCAAAGGGTCCTTTTTAAATCAATGCTATAAAAACAGGCTTTTTTTTTTTTTAATGGGAGCCACAATGACTCTCATGCACCACACTGTTACTCTTTCTATAAGCACAAATACTTTACCCAGTGGTTTTCCTAGCTATTTTCAAAAGGTATCTATTCAAATATGACAGTTAACATCTAAACATGAAAACTGCTTACCCAGCAGATAGAATTGGTTTTGGTCACAAGTATATAGCATGAGGGAGAAGGAAATGGCAACCCACTCCAGTGTTTTTGCTTGGAGAATCTCAGGGATGGGGGAGCCTGGTGGGCTGCTGTCTATGGGGTCGCACAGAGTCAGACACGACTGAAGCAACTTAGCAGCAGCAGCAGCAGCAGCCTATAGCATGGGCATTTTAACACTATGGAATTTTCTTGGACAAGTATTATTTCTTAATAAGTATTTCTTCCATTCATGTTTCTACTTTGAAGTTGTTTTATTATTTTATCTTGCATGTTTCTTAGGAGAGTGATTCTCAGCTGTGAGCAATTTTGGCCTCCAGAGATCTTCGAGCAATATCTGAAGACATCACAGTAAGGCAGCAAGAGGAGAGATGTTGTTGGAATCTAACGAGTAGAGAGACGAGGGATGCCGCTAAACATCCTACAATGCACAGGACAGTCCCCCATAACAAAGAATTATCTAGTCCAAAATGTTAGTAGTGGCAATGCTGAAAAACCCTGTTTTGGAAGGATATGATTCCCTAGATAATAGTTGATATTACATGGTGTATGTAAATGCAAGAGATAAAGGAAAACCTTATATTAGAACATGCATCAAAAAGCACTTCAGTTTATTTTGCATCTTTCTTTATTGAAATACCCAGAATGTCAAGACTTTGTCTGCTGATTATTACTCACTGACAAGATGTATACAACCAAATCATGCTTTTCTCACAGGCAATACAACACACAGCAATTACTGGGAGGGCTCCACAATCATTTCTTAGCACTGTGGATATACAAGAAACAACAATCTGATAAAAACGTGCACGCATGAGAAATCCCTAGAGGTGCTTTCTCTTGCCTCCTCTGTTTTCTCAGAGCACATTTTGCAAAGCTCTACAGGGAACTCGTCAGTTGTATGATGATTCTGCTTATTCTTCCTTAACCACACAGATACACACACACACAAACTCTAAGCTATATAACTGCAGGGAAGAGAGAGGAATTGTCCTTTATGCAAAATGCATTTATTTTTTCTCCTCATCTAAGCAAAAAAAAAAAAAAAAAAGTCCATGTTTTATAAAAGATTCAGAGGATATTTTCTCTGTCTGCAAGCAGGGCTCTCAGTCCAACTGTACTGTTCCTCTATTTTTTTGCTTATCAGACGCCATATTGAAAATGTGTTTACACATCTGCAACCAGCTCAAATGTAGGTACTTGTTTTTTTTTTTTTAACTGTTTTATTACTAGACCATATCACAGTTCTAAGCATACTAAGTTCCTTCCCTCTCTCTCCTTTCCAGTAGAATTAGACAATTTAAAGAATAAAGATTTTTTTAAGGACTGGATGATCCAAAACTCAATTAATGTGCATATGGTAAAACCAGTGATCTTATTAGGCACCTTCTATTGTGAAAATTTTTTTGTCAACTATCCCACTCTTGTAAGCGATTATTAGTTTTGGAAATTGATATAGCTTTAAATATGAATGCTATTATTTTTTATGATCATATAACACTTTTTATTATTATTTCACAAATAACATATATAAATATTTATCAGTTTAATAAAGAAGAATCATGATGAACTTCTGTTATACCAAATAAAACTGCAGCCTTTTTTTTAGAAGTAATTGCTTTCACCGATGTGTGTGGTCTCCATATATTTCTATGTGTGCATTCATATTCAGGAACACATATTCATTTTTCAAAAAAAGGATGCTATTCCACACAGATTTCTGAAAAATTTCTCACTAAAATACTCTGGATCTTTGAATGTCAGCATACACAGTTTAAATTCATTCATTTTAAGCCGGCCTAGGGTATCACTGTATGAAGAATAATTTGAGAACTTCACTGTACTTTAAGCATGTTTTCTACTTTTCACCTCTGTGAACAATATTACAATGGGCAACTTTCAACATACAACTTTAGATATCCATGTCAGTATATCTATAAAAGAGTCTTCTATTATAAATTTATGTTCTTTTAAAAATTTTGCTAGATATTGCCAAACTACTCGCCAAAAAACTATGGAAATCAACATTTCTGCTAATAGTTGTGCACACTAATAATTTTGTGAATTATCAAATTTGCATCCTGGATAGGCAAACACTGCTATCTCTTTCTCCTTTGAGCTTTTTAAATTCCTAGTGAAATTTGAAATGTTTTAATACAATTAACATTTATTTTCCTATGAATCTCCTGCTAATGTAATTTACCCATGCTCATTTGATTATAGTGCATTTTTCTTATTATTGAAACAGTTCCTTTTGTTGTACTCAGTTGCTCATTCGTGTCTGACTCTGTGTGACCCCATGGACTGTATAGGCCACCAGATTCTTCTGTCCATGGAGATTCTCCAAGCAAGAATACTAAAGTGGGTTGCCATGTCCTCCTCCAGGGGATCTTCCCAACCCAGGGATCGAACCCAGTTCTGCCATACTGTAGGGGAATTCTTTACCCTCTGAGATACCAGGGAAGCCCGAAACAGTTTCTTATTTAAGGAAACTTAGTACTTTGTCTGCCCTATGTGTTTGTATTTTAGCTTATTATCTTTCATCTTATTAGAGTTAACATAATTATTTGATATCTTTATTTTCAACTGTTTATTCATTTAAATTCATATCTTATTTCTTACTGACTATTGGATTCATATCTTACATTAAAAATCCTTCATCACATTTGTTTGTTTTACTTTTCAGTGGTTGAATTTTTATAAGCTAGATCATGGCATCTGGTCCCATCACTTCACGGGACATAGATGAGGAAACAGTGGAAGCAGTGTCAGACTTTATTTTGCGGGGCTCCAAAATCACTGCAGATGGTGATTGCAGCCGTGAAATTAAAAGATGCTTACTCCTTGGAAGAAAAGTTATGACCAACCTAGATAGCATATTCAAAAGCAGAGACATTACTTTGCCAACAAAGGTCCATCTAGTCAAGGCTATGGTTTTTTCAGTGGCCATGTACGGATGTGAGAGATGGACTGTGAAGAAAGCTGAGTGCCAAAGAATTGATGCATTTGAACTGTGGTGTTGGAGAAGACTCTTGAGAGTCCCTTGGACTGCAAGGAGATCCAACCAGTCCATTCTGAAGGAGATCAGTCCTGGGTGTTCATTGGAATGACTGATGCTGAAGCTGAAACTCCAGTATTTTGGCCACTTCATGAGAACAGTTGACTCATTGGAAAAGACTCTGATGCTAGGAGGGATTGGGGGCAGGAGGAGAAGGGGACAACAGAGGATGAGATGGCTGAATGGCATCATCGACTCAATGGACATGAGTTTGAGTAAACTCTGAGAGTTGGTGATGGACAGGGAGGCCCGGAGTGATGCGATTCAAGGGGTCGCAAAGAGTTGGACATGACTGAGTGACTGAACTGAACTGAACTGATTTTTATAAGCATATTGAATGTTTCAGTTTTATATACCTTAATTACAGATTTATTTACCATTTATATTGTTGTTAAGTGTTGGGGAAAACACAGTTTCACATCACCCAACACTGTAACCATGCCTAGTCTGAACTCCACTCCTTAGCTCAGTTCATACAGATACTTTCCACACAGAAAGTGGCTCTGGACTATTCCATTCACCTCACTGTTCACACCATCTGGGTTATTAAGGTTTTTCAGCTACCTGAAGCTTTTTCTTTCTCCACAGTACTTCTTTCCCCACACTATCTCTGATGTATGTATTTTGGGGTTGTGAGAGGGATTCGTGTTAAAAAAGCATTCCCTTATTGGACCCTCTAGGGATTAAATTCGGGTATAAATGAATAGCTATTCCTTTATTTCCAGGCAATATTGGATGAATTTTCCTTTGTATGGTATGCTGATGTTGTTTAGTCGCTAAGTCGTGTGTGACTCTGTAACCCCATGGACTGTAGGCTCCTCTGTCCATGGGATTTCCCAAGCAAGAATACTGGAGTGGGTTGCCATTTTCTTCTCCAGGGAATATTCCCAACCCAGGGATTGTAGCCATCGCAAAATGCTGTCTCTTGAACAAGAGGAACATTATAATAATATCAAATCTATTCCAATGAATTAAGAAGGGGATCCTTACCTCTGGCCCAATAAACTGTATGGATCCTGGAACACACTTTTCCTTGTTATAATTATTGCACAAGTAGCTTGATCTAGATTTTGTGTTTTTTAAACTGTATTGAAAACGGGAACTCAAAAGCTGAAGCTTAGACATCTCTTCCATTTGTACTTCTTACTAACCCTGTGATCTTGGGGAAATTAATTAATTCTATATTATTAGTTTCATCCTCTGTAAAACAAGAATAATTTGTAATGCTGACCTCAAGATGATACAAGCATGGAATTATTACGAGTGACATGCAATGTCAGATACATAGTAAGTGCTCAATAAATATTTCTTGGAGTTGTTTTCAATGATCCTTATCACAACTGCTGTGGCCTCATGTGGTCTCAGACAACTGGATATTTTATACTAATCAACTTTTGATTTTCTGCAAATCTCAGAGTCAGCATTCAAAACCTCTATCTCTTTTGATCAAAACTTTATGGAGTCAGTCAGTTCTGTAGTTGATAAGAAGCAAGATTTAGTTATCTGAAATCAACTATTAGCTTCACCACAGACAGAAAGAAGTGCTGCCCCAGCAAAATCATCTCGCATCACAATTATACAGTAGAGATGGTAAACAGGAATGATTTTATGTATCATTTCCAAATCAAGCAACTTAATACAACTATATTGTATTAACCCCATCATTGTTCTGTGATGCTAAAATCTTTCTTGCCATTCTTTTGTATTCAGTATTAGATTCAATTCTTTAGCTACTGTGCTGTGTGCTGTGCTTAGTTGCTCAGCTGGGTCTGACTCTTTTTGACACCAGGGACTGCAGCCTGCCAGGCTCCTGGCTTCATGTTAAAACCGAGAATTTGTCTGAGTACCAATTCAGACTGAATACAGCTGCGTACATCTGAAATCCAACCTGATAACATAAAAAGACAAGATTTACTTTCTTAAGGAAGCTCTTGGGAGTCACAGACCAGGTCTGGAGCATCAGTTCTGAGACGGATCATCCTTTCGGGCCCTTTTATCTTTCTGATCCATCTCACTTAGCAATAGGCTTTCATCTTTATGGTTGCAAGTGGCTGATGTATTTTGAGACCACATCTGCTTTAGGCAACAAGGAAAATGGCAATGGGTAAAATATCCGTGCCAGGTGTGTCTTTTTGGCAGGAAGCCTGTATCTTTCCTGAAAGTTCCACCTACTGGCCTCCACTTAACATTCTACTATTTAGAATTACATCACATGGTCATTTTTAGGTGAAAAAAAAATTGTAGTAAATGGACATTTAATTCTGCATAGTGTCAACCTAACCAAACTGTAGGGAAAGAGAGGCCAAATATTAAATAACTAACATCATTTACCTAAAGGGAAGAAGCATGATTCTATTGTTTGTGTCAAATGGCATATTCTTTAAATTTTCATTTTTAATTAGAGGATAAGTACTTTACAATTTTGTGATGGTTTCTGCCATACATCAACATTAATTAGTATCAGGTATTCATAAGTCCGCTACCTCTTGAACCTCCCTCCTACTACCCTCCCCATCTCACTCAACTAGGTTGTCAAAGAGTACCAGCTTTGGGTGCCCAGCATCAAACAGCAAATCCCCGACTATTTTACATATGACAATATATATGTTTCAATGCTATTCTCTCAAATCACCCCACCCTTTCTTTGCAGCAAATGCCATATCTATCAAGAGTATTAGAGAACAACACTCTCTTCTAATCGCTCCTCCTGCCTCCAAGCTTATTCCATAAAACCTCTTACATTAGAGACCAGCAAACTTTTCTTGTAATAAGCAACACAGGAAATGTTTCAGGCTCTGTGAGCCATATGTTGGCTGCAACTATGGCTCTGCTACCACAGTACCTAGACTATCATAGGCAAGATTTAAATGAATGGGTACAGATTTGTTCTAATAAAATTTTGTTTACAAAAACAGACCATGAGAACCTACTGTATAGCACAAGGGGGAAAAAGAAGGTAGAATCTGTTTGGAAAACATATATTAAGTTAATCTTAAAAAATGCATTCCAATACGCATTAGGTACACACACATACTATTTGATTTCACTTTTATGGGGTACTTAGAATTGTCAAATTCATAGAGTCAGAAAGTACATTGGCAGATGCCAGGGGCTGGGTGCAGGAGTTAGGAGGGCGAATGGGGAATTAGTATCTAATGAGGACAAAGTTCCAGTTTTGCCTCTGTGCTCAGTCTTGTCTGACTCTTTGTGATGCCCGAGACTGTAGCCCTCCAGGCTCCTCTGTCCATAGGGTTTCCAAGGCAAGAATACTGGAGGGGGCCGTCATTTCCTCCTCCAGCGTATCTTTCCCACTCAGGGATTGAACCCTCATTTCTCACGTCTCTTGCATTGCCAGGTTCCACTGTGCTACCTGGGAAGTCCCACATTCCAGTTTAGGAAGGTAATAAAGTCAAGGGATCCATGATGGTGAGTGCTGTACAACAATGTGAATGTACTTATTGCCTCTGAACTGCACAATTAAATATGGTTAAAATAGTATGTTTTGTATTATGTGACTTTTACCACAACAAAATAGAAACAAACAAACCAACAAACAAAAAAACAGCAGGCTGGATTTGTGTCCACTGTCATGGTTTGCTGGTCCCTTTTGTACCATATTACTAGCTATTTTGTGGTTCTTTTTGTGTATTCTAAAATCAGAGGCAGTGCAAATATCACTTATTCTTAAGCCCACAATGTAAAGCAAATTCTTTACTATGCTAACCTCCATATCACTTTCTATATGTTCATATTACGTGTGCAGTAGATGCTATTATGATGTTTTATGTGTTTATTTTTCTACAATAAGTTCAAAAACACACATATACACACACAATATGATTTCCAATATTCAGCCTATAGCTTGCCATACTGTTTCACCAGAAATTATGCCTGGACCCATGGTACAAGACAGACTGAAAGCCTCCTCTGCTTTGTCCTTTTTCCCCATTAACTTTTCTCCTTCAACCAGGCTTGTCTCTATAAAAGAACTTAAAAATATAGTTGATCTTGGAACAATTTGGGGATTCCAAACACCAACTTCCCTCCTGCAGTCAAAAACCATATGTAGTTACAGTTGGCCCTCGTATAGGTTCCTATAAGGGGACTCGCACAGTTCACACCTGTGTCGCTCAAGGGTCAGCTATACTAGTATTGCCCATTCCTACCCTTCTCTCCAAGTCTTAGATGAGGGCTGAAATGTTTTGGCTTGCTCCTAAGTCCTTCAGCCTTTGCTGCAATGATTTCTTCAGGCTTCATGATTCCTAAAAGCCCAGTATCATTCACGATGCTCACATGTACTCACTTAGATTTAACTGTGTTCACACACAGGTATATATATTAGATTGCACTTATAATAACTTTTTTCTCCTCTTATTATTTTCTTTGGCTTTTTGATCTCTGTTTTGATTGACTTCAACTATTTTCTATGTTAACTATTTTCCCAAGCATTTCTCTAGATAAAGTTGGAGGATACGGACTACCCTGGTGGTTCAATGGTTAAAACTTCACGCTTCCAGTGAAGGAGATGAGGGTTTGATCCCTGGTCAGGGAACTAAGATCTCCCATGCGGTGTGGTGCAGCCAAAAAAATTCTTAAAAAGATAGCAGGATGATATACTTTCTGGATTCCTTTCTACATAGTTCTTTCATGCTAACAGATATATCATGTTTTTGATTGAGTGAAGGATTTGGTGTTCAGTCTTTTCTCTGAAGGCTGACAATGGTATTAAATTATTAACCACATTCCAGTATTTCAAGTGAAAAATATGCTGTGAAAATATCTTTTCCTAGTAAGTAACTTTTAAAAATCTGAAGTCTATATAATTTTTTCTTCATTCATAGGCTTTTGCCAGCATCCAACTAAGTTTGATTCTTTTCCAATTAACCCTGTAATTCAGAAAGTTTATTCAACTTGCAAATTCTGTATATTCTACACCTAAATGTTAAAAAAAAAAAAAATGTAACTGTTCCTCTCCGTCATCTGCTGTTTCTTGCATTCTGAGAACATATGTTATTCCCACACTATGTCTAGTTACTATACCCTCTAAGTCTCATCTATTTCTCACAATTTCCATATATTTGTGTTTTTATTCTCTGATTTTTAGCTCCTTCTTCCAGTCTTGGAAGTTCTTAAGTTCCAGGAAAACAATTTGGGTCTTATCAGTGACCCTATGTGCCACAATGTACGTATTGTTTTTCTGTTTTTTACTTATTGTAGAAAACATGGCTTTGAGTTATAGGAATCTCTCTGCAGTGTCCTTAAAACACGAATGCTCTGATTACCTAGTGTTCAATATTCTTTTTTGGTAATGACTGCTGTGCCTGTTTTCTTCTTTGTTGCTCTGGCCCTCAGAGTGACGGTCAGTTTCCAATGTGCTCCCTGGGGTTCTTACGTGGCCCCTGGCAGTACCTTACCAGCAACATTCTCACAAGTGACAGCGTCACAGAGCTCTTTGCTTCTGTAAGGAGATGATTGGCAAATGTGTTATCAATCCCTTGGCAAGCCTCCAGAAGAAAGTGTCTTCTGGAGTTTTTTCACAAACTTTCACCTGCCAGAAATAATGGTGTTGAGTTTCTTAGCATTGTGTGTGGGCGGGGGTGGGGGAGGTGGGGGAGGTATTCCTTGCAGCTTGTGGGATCTTAGCTCACCAACCATCGACTAAACTTAAGCTCGTGGTAATGAAAGTGTAGAGTTCTAATGACTGGACCACCAGGGAATTCTCTTCAACTTTCTTAAGAGACCAATGAGTCTGAGTGTGTTTGAGTCCTTTCCACTGGCTCTCTGAGACTAGACCCTGCATTTTACTCTCGTCTCTGGGGAGTCCATTTGGCAATTGCTTTCTCCCCTGAGATTCTATTTAAGAAGGAAAACTGAGTCTCTCTTTCTAACCTTATTCCCTCACAGCTTAAGGAGCTATCTGCTAATCTCAGGAGAATTAAAATAGACTACATTTGGGAAAACAAAAGAAATTGCAATCTCCCATTAAAAAACCTTACATATATGAGACAAAGGAGGTTAAAAAAACATATTGCAGAATCATTTCAAAACAGATGTAAGTTAAGTCATCATGTTGTTCATCTTCAGTTCATAAGTGCTGCATATCAATTATATCTCAATAAAAGTGTAAATATTTTCCAAATTTAAATATATATATATATCCATTTGCACAGAGTGATTTTGTTAGTGACTATAATAACCTAATTCAATACTCATATATATAAACTCAAGTATATAAAACATGTACTCAAAATATATTTTCTAAATCCAAACTTAGGGTCTCGCAGAGGTAATGAAAAGTTTGTTATTATAGTTGAACTTTATTTTTATTATATTTAGGAAATTCATCTTTAGATAAAAATAAAATAAAATAGCTAGGCTTCAGAAATCACCAGAAGATTGGAAATCTCTATCATGACTTATCAAATACAGTGTAGGCTCTGTATTCAGGAGAGACTGGGGTCAATTTCTTCATGGCAATTCAGAAAAGAACTTGGGAAAATTACTTACACACTGTATACCAGTTTGTATAGCTTTAACGTGGCATTTAAAATATTTCACATGGTTATCATATAGTTTAAAATAAAGGATGCAACTGCTTAAGGGTATCTGCAAATTTTATTGATTAATGTAGCTATTGCTTGTACTATCAGTCCTATTATAATTTGATCATAACTTGAAAGTTGAAAAGACAGCAATAGATTTCCAACATTCTACTGTAAATATTGACACAAACTGTCACTGATTGTGTTGGTATGGTAAAAAAAAAAAAATTACACCAATTAAGCAAGAATTACAGAGTATTTTATCATGTATGAATGGTTTTTCCTTGAGATCAAGTTGTTACTTACACTAACAACTTCAGAAATTAGTTCTAATAAATACTAGAACAGCTAGCAGAAATATTCCTGAAAACTTTAGGACATAGGAAATTATTAAAATGTTAGGAATTTCTTCAAATTTCTTCACACTCCTCCAAATATTTAAATAGTAGTCTTCAAAATATTAATTTTAGATCTTCAAAAATATATTAACTTCCAAAATATAAAAATGATTTATCTTACCCATATCTGACATTTCAGGCACAGTTACAATGTATGGTCCATCTGTGAACTTTGGAGCATTGTCATTGATGTCTTGCACTTTGATGATAAACTCAGATTCAGGCTCAAGGGGCTTGTTTGTTCGTCTGTCAATAGCCTGCGCATGAAGTACATAGTGGGTCTTCTGCTCCCTGTCTAGGCTTTTTGTTGAGTGGATGTCACCCGTGGTATCATCAATGATAAAAATAGTCCCAGCACCTTCTCCAGTAAGGATGTACTTGACAGACCCATCACCTTTGTCAGAATTGGAGTGCAGCTGTAGACAAAGACGGAAAAATTTAATATAATATTATATTCCAACCTTACATGGTGTTCTCTGAAAATTGCCTATCTATAATTTAATACTTAATTGGGTTATGACCTTTTTTTTCTCTCCAGTGTCCTAGGTGTTGCTAAAATCATGTTTATCTGCAGTTTTTCTCTATTTGGTATAAATAGGGATATTTTATTATATTCTAACAGATGTAATTATTGAAGAAATATTAATGAGCAATACTTATTAAAAGAATAACCCTTGCTGTCATTCTACTAAATTAATGTTTTGCTACCTATATAGAATAAAATTGTAAAAGAAACTACCAGTAAATCATAGTTGTCTTCCATATTTTCACAGGGAATTTTAAAAAATAAATAAATAATTAACTGCTTGCCATTATATTTCAATATTAAAGTTAAAAAAATACTACAGTAAAGTTGAGATTCAAATTATTTATTAAAATTTACATAAAATGGATGCTTATTTATCACAGAAATGTTAATTTTATAATTTGGAAAAACAAATATCTTTCAGATTGCTAAATTTAAAAAAGAAAAAACCTTCTTTCTTGAAAAATTATGAAACTTTACACTCAAAATTTAAATGGCAGTATAGATGTAATCAGTAAGTAGGCCCTGATTTTTAATTGAGATACACTAGTAAATCTCACTTATAAAACTAAAATGATTGAATTTTCTTTGAAAAGACATTATAGGAGTAATATTTCAACAGAGGTCTTCAATAAGAAAGATAAATAATATACATTAAGATAATTAAAAACATCATTTAAATATAAGCAAATGCTTTTAAACTGCATATAATTCACACAATGGCTATTATTTATAACATCAAAGTTCAGTTAATATTTCTATGAATAGCATTGCTATATTTCTAGCTAAGAACATCCACAGTATTTTCTTAAATCTCAAACACATACTTGAAAAATTGTTTCTCCCAAGAGATCTGAACAGTTATCCTTCACATGAAACCTTTTTGGTCACATAACCTCAACTACTCACCTTTTGCACATTTCTGACACTCTGAAACACTGAAAATATATAACCTTGTTCACATAGCATTTTGGTTTCTAGCCAAAGTAAAAATTTTCAAGGTTTATGTTAAAGTCTCCGAACTCTTAGAAGACATTTTTAAAGATAAAATACAGAAAAAAGATAATATAAGGAAAGGACTATTTCAACAGGAAAATGAAGGGGTCTGAAACATAAACAACAGTACATCAGGAAAAATTGTACTTATTTCTTGAAAACACATAAGACATAATCAGAGATAAAATTTTGATAGGCATCACTCAGTTAGATTCAACAAATTAAATCTTTTTCAAACTAATTTTTTGGAGTTTTTCTAAAAAGGAATAAAACTACAATAGCAGAATATAAAAAACACATCTTTCAAAGATTCACACTTCATTAGTAAATTAACTACTAAAAGAAGCAGTAGACAGAGTTGTGTGGAGACAGTTGTAGGCATGCATGAAAATGAATTTATTCATTTATGTATATCTCTTTACATCATTTTAGCACCTACAAGAAGAAAATTACCATTTAAGCATCAGACATCTACAAAATATCGATTGAGCAGTGTGTTTCATATTCTCCAATTTTACGTCTATCCATGATGAAAACGCAGCAAAGTAAAGGACCAAATTCTCTGAACAAATGTTTTTAAAACATTTTCTGGAACATGCATGGTATTAAATTAACAAAAGGTGAAGTCATTTTAATAGCTATTGCTATATTGTGTATGGATTATAAATCTATATATAATAAATATGACTAATTAAAAACATTGACAGAAACAGTTAAACCTTCTAACAACTAACTATTGAACGATATGGCAACGGGGAAAATTGACTCTTGAGGATATTATCACATGCTACTTTACATTTTTAGAGTGTTTAATTTGAAATTATTTAGTTTGGGAAGAAAGGATCACATTGCAGTTAACTATATGTATTTTTTGAATAGGCATATGGACATAGACCAGCAACAGAAGTATGCGAAAGTAGTAAAGTTGTCAATCTAAAGCATCTGTTAAAATTTTATATGCTCTATGCTTTATATGGATTATGATAAATAATTCAATTAAAGATAAATGCCAGCAAATTTATGGCTTTAGATTCTAACACTTGAATCTAACTCCACATTTATAAAGTTTTGAGAATTAACATAGCACTCGGCATAAATTTTTCAGAAGTTATGTTTAACTAGAGAGTAAGTGCGCAGTGTGTGCTAAGTTGCTTTAGCTGTGTCTTATTCCTTGGGACCCTATGGACTGTGATCCACCAGGCTCCTCTGTCCATAGGATACTACAGACAAGAAAACTGGACTGGGTTGCCATACCCTTCTCCAGGGGGTCTTCAAGACCCAGGGATCAAACCTGCATCTCTTAGTCCTTGCATTGGCAGGTGGGTTCTTCACCACTAGTGCCACCTGGGAAGCCCTCACAATGTGCAGTAGCCAGTGAATTATAACTTCAGTTCAGTTCAGTTACTCAGTCGTTTCTGATTCTTTGTGATCCCATGGACTGCAGCACTCCAGGCTTCCCTGTCCATCATCACCTCCAGGAACTTGCTCAAACTCATGTCCATTGAGTTGGGTGATGCCATCCAACCATCTCACCCTCTGTTGTCCCCTTCTCGTCTTGCCTTCATACTTTCCTAGCATCAGGGTCTTTTACAAGGAGTCAGTTCTTCGTATCAGGTGGCCAAAGTATTGGAGTTTCAGCCTCAGCATCAGTCCTTCCAATGAATATTTAGGACTGATTTCCTTACTTAGCAGTATTGATATTGTTATACAACACATTCAAAGGTACACTGAAATATTATAAAAATTCATTACATAAGTTGATAATATTTAGCTTGAGTATTTTACTTTTTTAAAATTATTGTTTTTTTTTTTTTTTTTTAGTATAGTTGATTTAGCAGACCACCTGATCTGCCTCTTGAGAAACCTATATGCAGGTCAGGAAGCAACAGTTAAAACTGGACATGAAACAACAGACTGGCTCCAAATAGGAAAAGGAGTATGTCAAGGCTGTATATTGTCACCCTGCTTATTTAACTTATATCAGACTACATCATGAGAAATACTGGGTTGGAATTAGCACAAGCTGGAATCAAGATTGCCTGGAGAAACATCAATAACCTCAGAAAGGCAGATGACACTACCCTTATGGCAGAAACTGAAGAAGAACTAAAGAGCCTCTTGATGAAAGTGAAAGAGGAGAGTGAAAAAGTTGATTTAAAGCTCAACATTCAGAAAATTAAGATCACAACATTCGGTCCCATCACTTCATGGCACATAAATGGGAAAACAGTGGAAACAGTGTCAGACTCATAATATGAGTCATTATAGATCATTAAGTGGAGTTTCCTGTTCTATACAGTAGGTTCTTACTAGTTATCTATTTTATATATAGTAGTGTATGTCAATTCTGTTCTCCTAATTTATCCCTTCCCTCTTTATTCCCTGGTAAGCATAAATTTGCTTTCTATATCTGTGACTCTATTTTATTTATTTTTAAATTTTACTTTACAATACTATATTGGTTTTGCAATACATTGACATGAATCCACCACGGATGTACATGAGTTCCCAATCCTGAACCCCCCTCCTACCTCTCTCCCCATATCATCTCTCTGGGTCATCCCAGTGCACCAGCCCCCAGCATTCTGTATCCTGTATCGAACCTAGACTGGTGATTCAGTTCTTACATGATAGTATACATGTTTCAATGCCATTATCCCAAATCATCCCACCCTCTCCCTCTCCCACAGAGTCCAAAAGTCTGTTCTATACATCTGTGTCTCTTTTGCTGTCTCACATACAGGGTTATCATTACCATCTTTCTAAATTCCATATATATGTGTTAGTATACTGTATTGGTGTTTTTCTTTCTGGCTTACTTCACTCTGTATAATCGGCTCCCAGTTTCATCCACCTCATTAGAACTGATTCAAATGTATTCTTTTTAATGGCTGAGTAATACTCCATTGTGTATATGTACCACAGCTTTCTTATCCATTCATCTGCTGATGGACATCTAGGTTGCTTCCATGCCCTGGCTATTATAAGCAGTGGTGCGATGAACATTGGGGTACACGTGTCTCTTTCAATTCTGGTTTCCTCAGTGTGTATGCCCAGCAGTGGGATTGCTGGGTCATAAAGCAGTTCAATTTCCAGTTTTTTAAGGAATCGCCATACTGTTCTCCATAGTGGCTGTACTAGCTTGCATTCCCACCAACAGTGTAAGAGGGTTCCCTTTTCTCCACACCCTCTCCAGCATTTATTGCTTGTAGACTTTTGGATCGCAGCCATTCTGACTGGTGTGAAATGGTATCTCATTGTGGTTTGAGTGTTTTACTAATGGAGATGATCACTTATTCAATGGATTTTTAAAATTTCTCATCTGGCCTTAAATAATAGTTTCCATGTAACACTAATGGAAATCCATCACAGTAGCAGTAGGTCAATCAATAAATACTTTTCAAGACTATAATGAGAATTATTTGTGAACCCACAAAGTGTTCCACCCTCAGGATTACCTCTTCTCTAGTCAACCTATTCTTAAAAATTCATTTTTGGTTTACAACATACACTCCAATAGAAATTAGGGGACACACTGCTTACATTGTCTTGTTTTGCTTAACAAGTAGGCTTTAAGATTCTGGAAGAATATAGGTTTTATATTAGGCTTTATAAGGCAAAAAACAATGAATGAATGAATATTTCTAATGAAATGGCTGAAGAGTAATGAGTGTAGAAGAGGTAGAAATCAAAAAAAAAAAAGAGGTAGAAATCTTAAGTCAGGAAGAGATAGCTCTTAGATACAGATGATTAGGTTACACTGATAACCAGAATAGAAATGTATTATCTTTGAGGGTGGGCAGCAATGAGACATCAAGTGAAAGGAACTAGAAAAAGAGTCATAAAGTAGGAATGCTCTGGATGCTTCCCTGGTGGCTCAGATGGTAAAGAATCTGCCTGCAATGCAGGAGACCTGAGTTTGATCCGTGGGTCGGGAAGATTCCCTGCAGAATGCAATTACAACCCACTCTAGCATTCTTGCCTGGAAAATTCCATGGACAGGGGAGCCTGGCAGGCTACAGTCCATGGGATCATAAAGAACTGGATATGACTGAGCAACTACCACTTTTTTTTTGAAATATTGCATTGTAAGTTTAGCTAGCTACTATATTGAGAGATTCCATCTTTTTTCCATTAAAATATTTTTTTAATTGGAAAATAAAGTTGATTTTAGTCATACATAGTTCAGTAATCCTACAAAGAGAATAGTAGAAGGGTCTTACATAACCCATAGTGATGGGAATATACTTATAGAATCATGAGATTTTGCAAAGTGAGTGATATTTTTATGCTAAAAGAGAGCTATTATACTGTCCTAAAGCAAGAATAAAATATCCTTGTGTATCTGATCACATAATAACATAGAGTTAATTAGTTGTTCTTTAAAGAACAGTAAAAGGACAAGAAGGAAGAAAGAAAAAAAAAAAAGGAAACACAATCAGCCAAGTGAAGCAAAATGAACTCTTCTCTGGTATTCCTTTAATAAATTGTCTCTTCCTTAGTGTTAAGGAGTAACCTATAGCACTCAGAAAGCTAACATGACTCATGTGAGTTTCTCTCAGAAAACTATTTATTCACCCTGGACCACATTTGAATGGGACCTAAACATTTATAACTTTCTTTCTAATGCAGAATTCCTCACTGAGATAATATTCTAACCTTTGGGGAAAAATAACTTTAAAAGGTTAAGAAGATGATAGTGTCAGAGCAATTAATTTTGAAAGTGGCTTGTCCACTGACTTAAAATATGATAATTTGAACTATATAGTGTATGTATTTTTATGAATAGGAAGTTTGTATTTACAATATTCCAGTAGAAATCAGAAAGAGTCAGAAATATTATATAGTGATTTCATTATAATCATTTTTCCAACACATAATACAGGTGATATAATGTTAGAGCTATGTAAGGATTACAGGAAAGACATGTCATTAAAACTCACTATGTATCTCTCATTCCAGGAAATGTTATATTTATTTTAAACCATAAGCAGATAAAACAAATTCAATTGAACTCTTACTAAGTAATTGATGCAAAGAAGAAATACATCAACCATGTTTTTACCATACATATTAATTACTATTGGTAATTAACACATCAGTCTCTTCATGCAACAACAACAACAAAAGAATACATAATCATCAGATTTAATCATTCACCAATTCATATGTAAAAAGTTCTGCTAAATGCAGTGTCAGTAAAGTATTTTGTTCAACCACAAAACTAGTGTTAATCAATTAAAGGTTAAGAAATTAGATGAGCATAAAAAAATAAGGATTGCATTTGTTTAACTAGAAACATCCAACGTCCTTGCATACACACAAAGGTTCCATGATTGAATTTTACTTTCTAGCTTTTAACTGTTTTATTGGTATTTTTAGAAAAGAAAACTAGTAAATGAAAAAGAGGAGGAGGAAAGGAGCAAAAAGGAACACATGTTTTAACTATTATATCCCCTCCCCCTGAATCCCAGATCAGGGGTATTAGCACACAGGATGAAAAACTACAAAATATCTCTAAAGTTGGAAGTTGTCAGAATCCCATGCCCATCAGCTCTCGTTCAGAGAGATCCATTCAGTGTGCCAAATATTTGGCCACTGCAGAATACACTCATGGGTTGAGAATTTCACTATTAACCACTGTGTAGCCTCAATAAGTGACCAATTGATTAGAATTAAAATGAGAAACATAAGGCACCAGAAGACATATTCCCTATCAGATTTAATGTCTTCTTTTATCTTCTAATCAATATTTATAGTGCCAATAGTGCCAATCAATAGTGCCAATATCTAGTTGAGAACTGCTATGCTTAAAATGGGTAACCAACAAGGACTTATTGTCTAGCACAGGGAACTTTGCTCAATGTTATGTGCCAGCCTGGATGTGAAGGAAGTTTGGAGGAGAACAGATACATGTATATGTATGCCTAAGACCTTTCGATCTCCACCTGAAAGTATCATAACATGTTAATCAGGTATGTTGTTGCTATTTAGTCACTGAGTTGTACCTGACTCTTTGCAGCTCCATGGACTGTAGCCTGCCAGGTTCCTCTGTCCATGGGGTTTTCCAGGCAAGAATACTAGACTTGGTAGCCACTTCCTTCTCCAGGAGATCTTTCCAACCCAGGCATTAGAACACATGTCTCCTGTACTGGCAGGTGGATTCTTTACCACTGAAACCCAGTCATCAGTTATATTCCAAAAAAATAAAAAGTTAAAAAAACAATAAAAAAAATCTAGCTGAGAAAAGGGTGGCTCTGTCATCTGCTTTTAAAGAGGAAAAAAACAAACAAACAAACAAACAAACAAAAAAAACCAAAAACAAACGTCAAGGTATACTAAACATTAATACAATTCCATAAAATTACCCACCTAAACCACTGCTCACACTCTCAAATGTGTTATGATTTCATCTCCATTTAAACTATTCATTTAAGCACCTTTTTCTCAGGCAAGAAAACAGTAATTGTATATAGAAGTGAGGGAGGAGAAAGATAATGGAAGTGTGAACGACTTCGTTCCTTTGGCAATGTCATCTGACAATAAAATCTAAGATTATTGTTTCATCCATCAGTCATTTTGAGGAGTTTTTTAATTGGAAAAAAATTTTTTGAAACTCCCATCACTTCATGGGAAATAGATGGGGAAACAGTGGAAACAGTGTCAGACTGTATTTTGGGGGGCTCCAAAATCACTGCAGATGGTGATTGCAGCCATGAAATTAAAAGACACTTACTCCTTGGAAGGAAAGTTATGTCCAACCTAGATAGCATATTCAAAAGCAGAGACATTACTTTGCCAACTAAGGTCCGTCTAGTCAAGGCTATGGTTTTTCCTGTGGTCATGTATGGATGTGAGAGTTGGACTGTGAAGAAGGCTGAGCACCGAAAAATTGATGCTTTTGAACTGTGGTGTTGGAGAAGACTCTTGAGAGTCAGTTGGACTGCAAGGAGATCCAACCAGTCCATTCTGAAGGAGATCAGCCTTGGGATTTCTTTGGAAGGAATGATGCTAAAGCTGAAACTCCAGTACTTTGTCCACCTCATGCGAAGAGTTGACTCATTGGAAAAGACTGATGTTGGGAGGGATTGGGGGCAGGAGGAGAAGGGGACGACAGAGGATGAGATGGCTGGATGGCATCACTGACTCGATGGACATGAGTCTGAGTGAACTCCGGGAGTTGGTAATGGACAGGGAGGCCTTGCGTGCTGCGATTCATGGGGTCGCAAAGAGCCGGACACGACTGAGCGACTGAACTGAACTGAACTGATCCACCATGGATCAGTCACGGTACTCGGTACTTAAATCTATCACTGAACAAGGAGGCAGAGATTTCTGTCTGGGTAGTGCCTACATTCATTCCATTGGGGAAAAGCAGACATTAAGCAGAAAACATGGCAATATACCATATGCAAGAATCACACTTAATAAGGAAACAGAAAAAGTAAAGAAGCAGTAATATCAGAAGAGATCAGGTGGTACACAGAAGTCATGATATTAAAGTGATATTAAATTTGGTAGGTGGATTATTTATCCTTCAACATATGTCTTTATTCTGGGAAACTCTGAATATATTGCTTTTCCAGAAAAAGAAATTCACAAATATGACTGAATCTGAGGTCTTTTGAGATAAGGAAATCCCTTTAATTTCTTTAGATTGGACTAATATGACACGTGGCTTCTTAATAGGGAGGAATCCATTCTAGGTAGGTGAGAGAGAGAGAGAAAAGGAAGTGTGAGAAGTATTCAGTGCCTCATTGCTGGGTCTGAAATGTAAGAGACTTGTTGAAGTCCCAGTAATGTCTCTATAAGCAGGAAAAGCCAAGAAAAGGAATTCTTCCCCAGAGCCTACAGAAGGAATGAAGCTCTGTCTAAGCTGTTATTTTAGTGCCATGGGAATTATATTGACCTTCTGACTTTAGGGCTTCCCTTGTGGCTCAGCAGTAAAGAATGTGCCTGCTATGCAGGAGATGTGGGTTTGATCCCTGGGTTGGGAAGAACCCCTGGAGAAGGGAAAGGCTACCCACTCCAGTATTCTGGCCTAGAGAATTTCATGGACTACAGCCCACGGGGTTGCAAAGAGTCGGACAGGACTGAGTGATTTTCACTTTCACTTTCTGACTTTAGGAAAAAAATCTGTGTTGTTTTAAGCCCCTAGTGATGGAGTTCATTCTTAGGTAGGTTGATAAAGAGTCCAAGGAGGAAAAAGGTATAAACTTTTTTTTTCCCACATTCCTTTATGTCTTATTTATGTAAGACATATTTTTTCTTAAGCTCTGAATTGTTATGTAATCTATTTCTTCTAAGATTAACTTTCTTTAGGGAAAGAGAAAGGGAAGTTGCTTAGTCATGTCCAACTCTTCACGACCCCATGGATTGCAGCCTATCAGGCTCCTCCGTCCACGGGATTTGCCAGGCAAGAGTACTGGAGTGGGGTGCCATCTCCTTAACTTTCTTTAAGCCCAAAGCTAATAATTACACAACAAAACAACACAACTTCCTCAAGGGTATGTTTTTCCTTAAGCTCTGTACTAATAATTATATAACAACAACGTATCTTGCTCAAGGACATGTTTCGCCTTCTTAACAGGAGCCTTCTGACTAATCCTGTTATCTTAAGATGTATGCTTTGAAGTGGGTCTTGTTAGACATTTCTATTGACAGCAACCAATTGAAAAAGTATATAAGGCTTTGATAAGACTAGCAAGTGGGGTACTCTTTGCCCTCTTCTGATGTCTATGTCAGAATCTTTCTCTGTCCCTTTTTCACTGTAATAAATCTTTTGCCACACAAAGCTCTAAGTGAGTGAAGCCATATCTTTGGTTCCAAAATGAAATTCTCTCTTTAAGAGATCATGAATCTGACACTATTCACCATAAGCTATCACTAGTTGGGTGGTGATTTGTTAATAGCACAATGAGAAATTAATAAAGGAATCAGGTAAGGCATATTAAAAAGATGATATTTTAGCAATTCTGAAAGAAGGAAGGGAAGATGTCCAAATTTATATTTCATGCAAAAGTATTCCAGGCAGGGCAACAAAGAATGAAAGCATCAAATAGGAATATTATTAGCATATTCCAGAAACCAGGAGGAGGCCAGTGTGACCAGAGTAGCACAGGCAAAGAGGAGGGTAGTGGAGAAGAAATCAGAGAATTAACTGGAAGTGAGATTATGAAGGGCAACTGAATGACATATGGAGAAACTGAATGGTTAGGACAGTAGAGTGTCAACTTTCATCTAAAAAGGCTTCTGCTGGCTTCATTATTGAGAATAGGAAACAGGAACCAAAGTGAAAGCTAGGATAGCTTATAGAAAGCTACCGCACTAACAAGATGACTGATGATAACAGCACAGACCAAGGACGGTAGTGAAGGTGGTAAAAAATGGTGCGATCATGAATATATTTTGAAAGTGAAGTAAACAACACCAAAATAATATTTTTTTTAAAAAAGCAAAAACAAAATAAGGAAGTAGGACTATATCAAATGGAAAAACTTCTGCACAGTAAACAAAACCATCCACAAAATGAAGAGGCAACCTAGGGAACAGGAGGAAGTATTTGCAAATCATATCTTTGGTAAAGTGTTAACATCAAAAATGGGCAAAAGAGCTAATATAACTCAACAGCAAAAAAGAAACCAATCCATTTCAAAAATGGCCAGTGGAACAGAAGGTGTTCTTCCAAAGATGACATACGAATGCCCAAGAAGTACATAAAACGGTACTCAGTGTCACTAATCATTAGGGAAATGCAAATCAAAAATACAGTGAAATATTACCTCACATCTATTAGAACAGTTATCATCAAAAAGACTAGAGATAAGTACTGGTGAGAATGTGGAGAAAAAGAAGCACTTTAGCACCATTGGGGGGAATATAGTTTGTTACACTCACTATAGAAAACAGTATAGTTTCCTCAAAAATTAAATATAGAACTCCAATATGATCTAGAAATTATCATTCTGGGTATATATATATATATATATATATGTATGTATATATATATATATATATATATATATATGAAAAGAAATGAAACTGAATCTTGATGCTATATTGACAATCCCAAGTTCATTGCAGTTTCATTCACAATACCTGAGATACTAAACAAATATTGTTTGATATCACTTATATGTAAGATCTACAGAAGCTGAAGTCATAGAAACAGACTAGAGTGGTAGTTACCAGGAATTGAGAGGTGAGGGAAAAGAGATGTTGGTCAAAGAGTATAAACCTCCACTGATAAGATGAATACAGTATGGAGAGTCTAAGGTATGACATAGTGATTATAGCTAATAATAGCCTAGTAATACTTGAAAGATACTGAAAGAATAGATCTCACATGTTCTCACCACAGAAAGGAAATGATAATTATACGACAGAATGGAGGATTTAGCTAGGGATATAGCGGTGATGATTTTCTGATATATAATTGTATAAATTAACAAGCTGTATACCTACAAATTATGAAATGTCATATGTCAATCATTTCAGTATTGCTGGAAAGAATGAAGGAAGGTGAAAGAGCAAATATTTCCTAAAAAAAAAAAAAGAGAGAGAGAGAGAGAGAATATGAGGTATAATTGAATGGAGAAGTGAAGCACAGATGTTACCTCTTTAGCTATAGTTACTAAAAGCAAGAAGTTGCAGTCAACCAAGATGTTGATTATAGTCCATGGACTTATTCAGGCCAGAATACTGGAGTGAGTAGTCTTTCCCTTTTCCGGGGGATCTTCCCAACCCAGGGATTGAACCCAGGTCTCCTGCATTGCAGGCCGATTCTTCACCAGCTCAGCCACAAGGGAAGCCCAAGAACACTGGAGTGGATAGCCTATTCTTTCTCCAGTACATCTTCCAGACCATAGAGAAAAAAAAAAAAAAAAAAAAAAGGAAGGACTGATGGACTGAAACCCATAGGGTTTTGAAATTCAAAAGGCAGAGGAACCAGAAATATATCAAGAAAGGGAAATCAATAAAGCTGGTTAGTGCCCTGTGGTTGGAGAAAATTAAGCACCTGTGTATATGGATAGCTATATGAAAATAATAATTATTGACTATCTTAGAGGAAAAAAAATATCTAAAGCTTCAGCTGGAGGGACATTGTTTTACAAATTATAAACTATCATTAAAATAAAAAATATGGATAATTAGCTTTGAAGAACTATCCATAATTTGTTTTTCATTGAGAGAAATTATATTGTGGAATAATATGCAAGATAACATCTTATTTAGATAAAAAGTATAAATAAAAACAAAACAATAAATATTATATATTTCAATTTATTAACATAGCAAGTTAAAGAAAAATATAATCCAGGTATCTTACACTTGAGGGAAGTCAGAAAAAGTAGTTATACTGCCGTAAACTAGTCAATTTTCTTTATATATCTTTCAGTTTTGATTTATTGAATGAGTATCCATTACTTTTTAGTATAAGTGTTACTGCTATTATTAAATAAGGATTCTGAGTTTTATTTAGGCCAATTATGAGGAAAAGTTATAAAACACTGTAGCCCTTTCTTCACACAGTTAAGAATCATTAGAAAATCTCAGGTACCACTTCAGCTCCGTGAATAGCCTCTAATCTTTGTGTGTTTCTCATTTTAAGATGCTTAAGAATCCGATCATTCTTCTGGCCATGCCTCAGGGTGTAAAATTCTGTCCTGAATTTAGCCACATTTCTCAGGATATAGTATTGAGCTGCCCAGGTGTGGGCTTCCCTTGTGGCTCAGATGGTAAAGAATCTGCCTGCAATGTGGGAGACCTGGGTTCGATCCCTGGGTTGGGAAGATCCCTTGGAGGAGGGCATGGCAACCTACTCCAGTATTCTTGCCTGGAGAATTTCCATGGACAGAGGGGCCTGGTGGGATACAGTCGATGGGGTCACAAAGAGTCGGACACAACTGAACAACTAAGCACAGCCCAGTATTGCTAGGTAAAGCTTACTCGTCATTGACTACATGTTTTGTCCATCTGAAATTTTAGGATATGTATCCTCCCATCTCATATGCCCCTCACCTAACCTCTATAATCTCTATATCTGTATTTAGCTCTCCCTCTGGCCTTACGTTTATTCAAAGTTAAAAACCATTTGATGTAATTAAATGAAAAAAAAAATGCAACCCCACTATATATATATGTACCAAACTGTATGCTGAGACAAATCATATAGAGTCTACCATTATAAATTTTTTTAGTGCAGTGACCAAGAAAGATCATCAGACTCACATAGTAGTCAATATTTTAACAAAGACATGAGTTGAACTACCTTTCTCTTGTTGAGAAGTTTCTCATAGGAAAAAGCAGTGACTCTCAATTTATAGCTATATTTCCACATTTCTATAAAAGGATGAAAGTTTTTCAAGATTTTTAAAAAAATTCTCATCAAGTTTATCTTTAATCATTTGCATATTTAACCTTATCACTCAACAGAATTGTTCTAAGGTCAGCAAGCATTATTGAATATTGTTTATTGTTATTTAAACAGTTTATTGTTTTGTTATATAATTTATTGTTATTGAATATGTTAACTGAATAACATATTTTTAAGGAAAGGGCCAATCTAAGAACATGATAACGCAAGAGACAATGAAAACTCAAACATTAAGTGTTCACTCTGGAAATTCAAAATTCTGGGCTTCCCTGGTGGTGCAGAGGTTAAAGCATCTGCCTGCAATGTGGGAGACCTGGGTTTGATCCCTGTGTTGGGAAGATCCCCTGGAGAAGGAAACGGCAACCCACTCCAGGATTCTTGCCTGGAGAATCCCGTGGACGGAGGAGCTTTGTGGGCTACAGTCCACGAGTGGCAAAGAGTCGGACACGACTGAGCAACTTCACTTTCACTTTCTGGAAATTGAAAAGTGGGAATAGTGAAGTTTCCTTAATGGAACACATTGTGGATTGAGAATTGATGAAGAATACAATACAAGCTGTCTTGCTATTTTTCTGTGCTGGAATTTGGAGTTACTACACATGAGCTAAGCTCATATAATCTGCATGTTGAAATAAAAACTGCAGTCTTCAGTTGCACACAAATTTTCCTCATAGTTAAGCTTGCTAAGGATAGAAATGTTGTTCAGAAATTTTTGAACCATAAAGTCCAAGTTGCTCAGTTAAAAGCCTGAACTCATTCTGTTTCTCCTATTGTGTTTATCATCAGATTGAATAACAAGAGCTGACCTACTCTCCTGTCACTCAAAAGGAATTGTGTGTGTTAATGTTGATTTCTTTCTTCATTTCTCCTGATTTGAACTTTCTAAAAGCTTTTGATTCCATCTCCTTAAAATCTCCCACCCCTCACCCTCTACTCTACATCATAGTTACTACTGAGTAATTCACACTCTTACATTCTCTTAGATTTTTGCTATTTTCCCCAAGTGCTCCTATGATCTCTTTCTGATCTATCAAAGTAGTATTCACAGTACAGTTCAGTGTGTTATTTGTAAAATCTGAATTTGATCATTTTCCACACAAACCACTTGAGAGGGCCCCACAGCCTTCAAATGGAACGTCTCTCCATCTGGCTTCCGTTGGTGTGTCCAAATTGATCTTTTCTCACTTCACCATGGACTCAAACTCAAGTAGACAATCTGCGTCCAAAAAAGTCAGACTGTCCACACTAGATCCATTTCAAACTGGACATTTTCTATTTATCTACCCAGAGATTAGTAGTTTCTTATGTTTTGTGAAGTTTTCTTTGATTTTTTCACCCAAATAAGCTGCCATTCCTTTGTGATGCCAAGAACGCTTTGCTTATGTGTCTTTCAGCACTCATCACATTTTTTCAATGACATTCCCCACTTTATGTGACTCTCATTGAGTGCAAAAGCCACATTTCATTCATTTTAAAGTTTCTAGTACCCAATATATCTTTTCTCAATGAATATCATTAAAGAATGAAATATTATTGAAATGTTCATAAATAAGTTCCTGATATATTACTGTATATAAATAGAAAAATAAAGAAATTACAAAGTTACAAAAGAAAGTCAAGATATTAAAATAATGCCAAGAGGAAACTTGGTTTAATAGGAAGAAATGACAAGATCTAAAAGTGCACAGTGGAGAGGTAAATATTTTCAAAAACACTTAAAAACTCAATTTAAACAACTGACTATTTAAAGCAAGATTAATAACACTGTAAGATGGGTTTTATAAGGCTATCTGACTAAACAGTATGACAGAAGTAGAAATAAATCAAATGGGTAGATAAATATTATTATACTGTTGTAAAACAAAGTATGTGACTCACCACCTAGTTCTATAAGGATTAAGTCATTTGCCACTACAGCCGCTGATGAACACTGCATCCTGAAAGGGACTCAGGATTAAAAACAGGGTTAGGCATTTTGTCCTTTGGAAAAACAGGCCCTTTAGATAGATAGTTAGATGTACATGTCAGGAAGAATTTTACTGAACTCAAATTTTTGCACATCTTCATATATTGAAACTCATGAAAACATTACCTGAGATATCTGTTCTTTGTTAATTCATGCATCAGATTGGCAAAGATCAAAATATTTAACAAGCTGAATATGAGGGGGACAAAGAATTCTCTATTAATTAAAGAGGGTCAATTGGTATAGCATATTTTTTTAATATTTAGAGTATAGCTGATTTGCAATGCTGTGTTAGCTTCAGATGTACAGAAAAGTGATTGTTATACATACACACATCCACTCTTTTTTTTTAATTTTTTCTTCATATAGATGATTATAGAGTATTTAATAGAGTTCCTTTTGATATACAGTAGATCCTTTCAGTTATTTCTTTTATAAAGTAGTGTATATATGTTGTCAATTACAAATTGACAAGTGCCATCTACCTCTAAGGGATTAAATCATGTGTTGGTGCAGCTGTTGATTTTCAATACCCACTGAAAGTAGTTCAGGGTGGACAGCAAGAATGAGGCACTCTGTGCTCTGGGAAAAACCAGTATAATGGGCCCTCAGATAGGTATTTTCAGGAGAAGATTTGATAAGCCTAATTCTTGCATTTCCTCATATCTAGAAAATTACTAAAACCATCAATGTTAATGTCTTCTCCTTGTTACTAGCAGTAAACTTCACAAGACTAGCAGAAAACTTCTGCAAAAACATATATGCTTAATTACATGTACTCCCCCTTCACCCAAATCACATACATACTTACCTTCTTCCCTATCTCTTTGGAGCAGTGTCTCAGAGCTATATGAAAAGCTATCCCCTGGGTTATCGTCTTCATTTTACCCCAAATGAAACTTAAATCACAACTTTCATGTGGTGCATATTTTAAAGTCATCAGGATAAATCCCAGTCTTCCAATTTATCCCTTTCCCCTATTAGCCCCGGTAACCATAAATTCATCATCTACATTTGTAACTCTGCTTCTAAGATGATGTGTGACTGCATATACTGCCTAGCCAAAAGTTATATATATCCTGGTTTCTCTGCTACTCCTTGGGAGCAGTCCCCTGGGAGGAGTTACTACTGCAGACCACCTTCCAATGTGGTCCTCAGTAAGACCCTGAACAAAATGAAGTCACAGCTCTCCTACTTCACGTTTCCCCTTGAATAGACATAGTCATAAAGTATTGCATTTGTGAAGGGCAAAGTTTGAAGCATGAAGTGAAAGTTCAAAAGCGAGAAGCGTCATGCATGAAGTGGGCAGTGTAGCAAACACGAAGTGTCAGATGTGAACTGGTACAACACTGATTTCAAATAGACTCTTACACACTGTGAATGAATGTTGTTTGACACTAGAAAAAAAAATACAAATTAGTAAAGTGATCCAGGACTCAAAACCTCAATATAAGAATTAGGCAGAATTATCAAAAAATGAAATAAACAAAAAAAGGAAGAAAGGAATGTAAGAGAACAAAAACAAACAAGACAAAGTAGGAACAAAACCAACATTACCAAAGTCATTCATTATATTACATACAAATACACTGTAGACATCAGCAAAAATGGTGAATCCGCAAATATGGTGAAGGACCACTAAAATTTTCTCCTCCATAAAGGCAATGGGAATGCTGACAAAAAGTTGTAATAATCAACTTTTTTAGGGCTCTGGAAATTAACTAGTGACTTGCAGCATTCCAAGGGGATTGTAAACAAGAAAAACAGCTGAATCTTTGTGTGAGCAGTGAAATTTGTGCTGTTACGATGCATCCTATGGACTTCCCAGGTAGTTGCTAGTGGTAAAGAATCATCCTGCCAATGCCAGAGATTTAAGAGACTGAGGTTCAAACCCTGGATTGGGAAGATCCCCTGGAGGAGGGCATAGCAACCACTCCAGTATTCTTGTCTGGAGAAACTCATGGACAGAGGAGCCTGGTGGGCCACAATCCATAGGGTCATAAAGAGTCAGACACAACTGAAGCAACTTAGCACACACAATGTGCCCTATTTACATCCTCCCTGCTTCCCTCAACTCCACAGTAGTCTTGAAAAGCAGTATCTTGAAATCACAGTGAAAATCCACAAGGAAAAGTTTAGAGTCCAATAGCCACATGGTGGCTTTCACCAAACACTGAAATAATTAACATCACTCTTCTATAAACTTCTCCAAAAAATGATTTAAGAGAAATCTATAGGTCAGTTTACCTCACAAATATAGGATACAACAATCCTCAACAAATATTAGTGAATCAAATCTGGGAACATATAAAAAATGTTATTCACTATAACTGTGTGGTTTATTCAGAGAAGAAAGTTTGCTTAAAACATATCAAAATCAATTAATATAATACAACATACCAGTATTATAAAGGACAAAAATTATATAATTATTTCATGGATTCTGAAAACCATTTGAGAGAAACCAACACCTTTCACAATAAAAATAATAAACAAATGAGGGATAGAAGGAAACAGCTTCAATCTGATAAGACAGCCGTCCCTTCTCCAGGGGGAGATATACTCACAATAAATCAATAGGTAACATTATAATTAATAGTGAAAGATTAAAAGTTTTCCTCCAAGGATCAAAAGCAAGACAAATATCCAATCTTGCCACTTCTATTCAGCCTTACACTGGAGGCTCTAGCACGGACAATTAAATAAGAAAAAAAAAAAAAATGCACCCACTTTAGAACCACAAACAAACAAAAAGTGCCTGTATTTGCAAATGACATGATTTTTCTTATACACAAAACCCAAAACAGAGCATCAAAAATTATCAAAGCTAAAGAAAGTAAGTTTAGAATATGTTGAGATATAAGATGAATATAGAAATATACATTTTATTTCTATAGGCTGCCAATAAATAATTAAAATTTAAATTAAGAAATCAATTTAAAATAGCATTAAAGACAATAAAGTATTTAGGAGTAAAAATATAGCAAAAGCAGAGCAAATGTAAACAATGAGACCTATAAATTATCCCTGAAAAATATTAAAAGATCCAAATTATTTGTTGATATGAAAATTTAATATTGCTGTGCTGATGTGCTCAGTCATGTCCGACTCTTTGTGACCCCATGGACTGTAGCCAGCCAGGTTCCTCTGTCCACAGAATTTTCTAGGCAATAATACTGGAGTGGGTTGCCATTTCCTTCTCCATTAATATTGCTAATCATGCAATATTTATTTATTTTACCAAATTTATTTATTTACCAAAATCTCCACTTTTTCTTAGAAGATGAGTCATTCATAAAATTCATATGGAAATGTAAAGTAATCTTAACGTAAATAGGCAAACAATACTGTTAAAAAATAAGAAAACTGGATATACTAGACTTCAAAACTTAACACAAAACTATAATACAGAAGAATATATGTGAAACTAGGATGTGGAGAGACATATAGATCAGTGGAATAGAAATGCAAGCCAAGTTCCAAAATAAACCCTTACATTTAGGGTCGATTGATGTTCAATATATATGTATGCAGATAATTTAATGGAGGAAGGAACGCTCTTTTAAACAAATTTGGAAGGACTACAGATGCAAAAAAAGAAAAATGAAACTTCCTTCTAGTCTTACATCACATATAAATACCAAGTCAAAGTGAATCAAAAAAAAAAAAAAAAAAACCACTAACACTAAGACCAAAATGTGGAAAAATCTTAATATAAGACTGAGGTATAAATTCTGTAACATTGGGGTAATCAATATTTTCTAGCTATGGCACTAAAATCAAAAGGAACCAAACCCCCCCCAAAAAATACTCAATGTATTAACATTAAAATCTTTGTTACAACAAAGCATATCATCAAGAAAGTGAAAAGAAACTCACATATTGAGAGAAATATTTGAAAACCATATATCCAATAAGAGTCTAGTATCTAAAATTTATAAATGGCACAGAACTCAACAATAAGAAGACAAATAGCTCAATTGAAAACTGTATAAAAATTGAATAAACATTTCTCAAAAGAAGATATATGAGTAACTAGTAACTATACAAAAAGATGAGCAACATCATTAGTCATTAGAGAATGAAAATTAAAACTACAATAAGCTAACATTTTATACCCACTTGGATGGCTAAAATTTTAGTAAGATATAAAATATAATTACAAGCAAGGATGTGGAGAAATTAGAATGCTCATACATTGCCAACAGAATTGTAAAATGATGTCATTTTGAAAAATATTGAACAACTCTTCAATGTGTTATACATATACTTACCATATGACCTAGTAGTAATAGTTGAGGTATGTACCCAAGAGAAATGAAAACAAATTTCAAACAATCTCTAAATAAATATTATTGCTATAGACACGCCCAAGGTAAGAGAAACCCAAGTAAGATGGTAGGTGTTGCAAGAGGGCATCAGAGGGCAGATACACTGAAACCATACTCACAGAAAACTAGTCAATCTAATCACACTAGGACCGCAGCCTTGTCTAACTCAATGAAACTAAGCCATGCCCGTGGGGCAATACAAGACAGGCGGGTCATGGGGGAGAAGTCTGACAGAATGTGGTCCACTGGAGAAGGGAATGGCAAGCCACTTCAGTATTCTTGCCTTGAGAACTCCATGAACAGTATGGAAAGACAAAATGATAGGATACTGAAAGAGGAACTCCCCAGGTGAGTAGGTGCCCAATATGCTACTGCAGATCAGTGGGGAAATAACTCCAGAAAGAATGAAGGGATGGAGCCAAAGCAAAAACAATACCCAGCTGTGGATGTAACTGGTGATAGAAGCAAGGTCCAATGCTGTAAAGAGCAACATTGCATAGGAACCTGGAATGTCAGGTCCATGAATCAAGGCAAATTGGAAGTAGTCAAACAAGAGATGGCAAGAGTGAACGTCGACATTCTAGGAATCAGAAAACTAAAATGGACTGGAATGGGTGAATTTAACTCAGATGACCATTATATCTACTACTGCAGGCAGAAATCCCTCAGAAGAAATGGAGTAGCCATCATGGTCAACAAAAGAGTCTGAAATGCATTACTTAGATGCAGTCTCAAAAACGACAGAATGATCTCTGTTTGTCTCCAAGGCAAACCATTCAACATCACGGTAATCCAAGTCTATGCCCCAACCAGTAATGCTGAAGAAGCTGAAGGTGAACGGTTCTATGAAGACCTATAAGACATTTTAGAACTAACACCCAAAAAAAGATGTCCTTTTCATTATAGGGGACTGGAATGCAAAAGTAGGAAGTCAAGAAACACCTGGAGTAACAGACAAATTTGGCCTTGGAAAGCAGAATGAAGCAGGGAAAAGACTAATAGAGTTTTGCCAAGAAAATGCACTGGTCATAGCAAACACCCTCTTCCAACAACACAAGAGAAGACACTACACATGGACATCACCAGATGGTCAACACCGAACTCAGATTGATTACATTATTTGCAGGCAAAGATGGAGAAGCTCTATACAGTCAACAAAAACAAGACCAGGAGCTGACTGTGGCTCAGATCATGAACTCCTTAGTACCAAATTCAGACTGAAATTGAAGAAAGTAGGGAAAACTGCTAGACCATTCAGTAATGACCTATATCAAATCCCTTATGATTATACAGTGGAAGTGGGAAATAGATTTAAGGGCCTAGATCTGATAGATAGAGTGCCTGATGAACTATGGAATGAGGTTTGTGACATTGTACAGGAGACAGGGATCAAGACCATCCCCATAGAAAAGAAATGCAAAAAAAAAAAAAAAAATGGCTGTCTGGGGAGGCCTTACAAATAGCTGTGAAAAGAAGAGAAGTGAAAAGCAAAGGAGAAAAGGAAAGATAGAAGCATCTGAATGCAGAGTTCCAAAGAATTGCAAGGAGAGATAAGAAAGCCTTCTTCAGCGATCATTGCAAAGAAATAGAGGAAAACAACAGAATGGGAAAGACTAGAGATCTCTTCAAGAAAATGAGAGATAACAAGGGAACATTTCATGCAAAGATGGGCTTGATAAAGGACAGAAATGGTATGGACCTAACAGAAGCAGAAGATATTAAAAAGAGGTGGCAAGAATACACAGAAGAACTGTACAAAAAAGATCTTTACGACCCAGATAATCACAATGGTGTGATCATTCATCTAGAGCCAGACATCCTGCTATGTGAAGTCAAGTGGGCCTTAGAAAGCATCACTATGAACAAAGCTAGTAGAGGTGATGGAATTCCAGTTGAGCTGTTTCAAATCCTGAAAGATGATGCTGTGAAAGTGCTGCACTCAAATGCCAAAGAATGCTCAAACTACCACACAATTGCACTCATCTCACATGCTAGGAAAGTAATGCTCAAAATTCTCCAAGCCAGGCTTCAGTAATACATGAACCATGAATTTTCTGATGTTCAAGCTGGTTTTAGAAAAGACAGATGAACCAGAGATCAAATTGCCAACATACCCTGGATCATGGAAAAAGCAAGAGAGTTCCAGAAAAACATCTATTTCTGCTTTATTGACTATGCCAAAGCCTTTGACTGTGTGGATCACAATCAACTGTGGAAAATTCTGAGAGATGGGAATACCAGACCACCTGACCTGCCTCTTGAGAAATCTGTATGCAGGTAAGGAAGTAACAGTTAGAACTGGACATGGAACAACAGACTGGTTCCAAATAGAAAAAGGAGTACATCAAGGCTATATATTGTCACCCTGCTTATTTAACTTATATGCAGAGTACATCATGAGAAATGCTGGGCTGGAAGAATCACAAGCTGGAATCAAGATTGTCGGGAGAAAGATCAATAACCTCAGATATGCAGATGACACCACCCTCATGGAAGAAAGTGAAGAGGAACTCAAAAGCCTGTTGATGAAAGTGAAAGAGGAGAGCGAAAAAGTTGGCTTAAAGCTCAACATTCAGAAAACAAAGATCATGGCATCTGGTCCCATCACTCATGGGAAATAGATGGGGAAACAGTGGAAACAGTGTCAGACTTTATTTTTCTGGGGCTAGGAAATCACTGCAGATGGTGACTGCAGCCATGAAATTAAAAGACGCTTACTCCTTGGAAGGAAAGTTATGACCAACCTAGATAGCATATTCAAAAGCAGAGACATTACTTTGCCAACTAAGGTCTGTCTAGTCAAGGCTATGGTGTTTCCAGTAGTCATGTATGGATGTGAGAGTTGGACTGTGAAGAAGGCTGAGCGCCAAAAAATTAATGCTTTTGAACTGTGGTGTTGGAGAAGACTCTTGAGAGTCCCTTGGACTGCAAGAAGATCCAACCAGTCCATTCTGAAGGAGATCAGCCTTGGGATTTCTTTGGAAGGAATGATGCTAAAGCTGAAACTCCAGTACTTTGGCCACCTCATGCAAAGAGCTGACTCATTGGAAACAACTCTGATGCTGGGAGAGATTGGGAGCAGGAGGAGAAGGGGACAACAGAGGATGAGATGGCTGGATGGCATCACTGACTTGATGGACATGAGTCTGAGTGAACTCTGGGAGTTGGTGATGGACATGGAGGCCTGGCATGCTACGATTCATGGGGTCGCAAAGAGTTGAACGTGACTAAGTGACTGAACTGAACTGAACTGAACTTGGGGTCAGAAGAGAAAAAGAGAGTGACTCCTAATGAGTATGAGGTTTCTTTTCAGGGGTGATACAAATATTCTGGATTTAAAGAGTTGTGATGATTGTACACATTTGCATATATATTAAGAGACAAAGAATTGTGCATTTTCATAAGGATGGATATTATATTTTGTGAATATCACAATAAAAACTAATAAACTACATAAATGTACTAAATATACCAATTAAAAGGCAGAAATCTTGGATGAAATTAAAAAAATAAGACCCAGCTACATGCTGTCTGCACTAATGTACTTTAAATGAAAATACATAAAAAGGCTGAGAGTAAAAGAAGAAAAATGATTTATAGGCTAATTATAAGTATATAAAAGCAAAGCTTATGAATATCAGATAAATTATACTTCAATACAAAGTACATTACAAGAGACAAAAGAGACCATTTCATGATTCATTAAGAGCAAAGAAAAAATCCAAAATATGCATAAACCTAATTAATGAACACAAAAATTCATGCAGCAAAAATTGACATAATTAACAGGAGGAATAGGGTAATAAAAGGTGGTATACTTAACACCTCACTCACAATAATTGATATAACAAATATACAAAATTACAAAGGAGAGAGAAAACTTTGATTGTGCCATCAATCAAGCTAACCAAATTGAGTACAAAACACTGCTTAAGAATTGTATAAAACATATTCTTGTCAAGCTGACAAAGAATGTTCTCCAAGAGAGCATCATATGCTTGATTACATAAGTAATAATAAATTTCAAAAGGATATAAACTTATAGATTATGCTAAGTGATAAAAATGGAAAAATACAAATGAATGAAAATAAGATATATAAAAAAATATTCAGAGTTGAATAACACATCTCTAAATAAACCAGAAGCCAAAAGAAGTCAAAAGATTTAACGTAGTAAATAAATGGGACTATATCATGGTAAAAAGCTTTTATACAATCAACAAAACTATCAGCAAAATGCAAAGCCCACCTACTGAATGGGATAAAATATTTGCAAACTATTCAATATATACTTAATAAAGGTTTGATATCCAAAATACATAAAGAACTCATTCTATTTAACATCAAAAAACCCCACTTATTAAAAAGTGGGCAGAGGCTCTGAATAGATATTTTTTCAAAGAAGACATAGAGATGGCCAACAGGCAAACAAAAAGATGTTCAATATCACTAAACATCAGGTGAACAGAAGTCAAAACCACAATGAGATACCACCTCACACCTGTTAGAATAACTCTGATCAAAAACACAACAAGTATTGGCAACAATTAGAAAGTGGAAACCTCATGCCCTGTTGGTGGGAATGTAAATTGGAGCAGCCACTATAAAAAACAATATAGAGGTTCCTCAGAAAATTAAAAATAGGACTATCATGTGATCCAGCTTTTCCAATCCTGGGTATTTATCTGAACAAAATGAAAACATTAATTTAAAAAGATATATGCAACCCTATATTCACAGTATTATTTATAACAGCCAGGTTATGGAAACAACCCAAATGCCTATCTGTTGATGAATCGGTAAAGGAGATGTGATGTCTATACATATGCACAATGGAATATTAGTCACAAAAAAGGAATGAAATCTTGTCATGGGAAGCAACAGGGATGGAATTGAGGATATCATGCTAAGTGAAATAAATGAGACCGAAAGAAACAAATATGGCATAATTTCACTATATGTGGAATACAAAAAACAAATCAAATAAACAAAAATAACAAAACAGAAGCAGATTTGTAGATACAGAGAACAAACATGCGGCTGCCAGAGGGGAAATGGTGGGTGAAGGAAAGAAGACAAATGAGGGAGGGAGATTAAGAAGCATAAACTTCCACCTGAGAAATAAATGAGTCACAGGTATAAAATCTACACTGTGGGGAATAGGGTCACTAACTATGTAATATATTCGCATGGTGACATATAACTAGAGTCATCATGATGAATATTTTGAAATGTATAGGACTATTGAACCACTCTGTGCATATTAGGAACTAACATAGTATTGAAAGTGAATTATACTACAGAGAAAACAAAGAAAAAAGCAAAATCTTAATGCTGTACTTATTTGTTGTTGTTCAGTCATGTCCAGCTCTTTGTGATCCCATGAATGGCAGCATGCCAGGCTTCCCCATCCTTCACCATCTCCTGGGCTTTGCTCAAACTCATGTCCATTGAGTCTGTGATGCCATCCAACCATCTCATCCTCCGTTGCCCCCTTCTCCTCCTGCTCTGATTCTTTCCCAGTATCAGGGTCTATTTCAGTGAGTCAGCTCTTCGCAACAGGTGGGCAAAGTATTGGAGCTTCAGTACCCATCTTTTCAAATTCAGGGTTTATTTCCTTTAGGATAGACTGCTTTGATCTCCTTGCTGTCCATGGGACTCTTAAGAGTCTTCTCCAAGACCACAGTTTGAAAGCATTAATTCTTTGGTGCTAAGCCTTCCTTATGGTCCAGCTCTCACATCTGTACATGACTACTGGAAAAACCATAGCTTTGACTAGACAGGCCTTTGTCGGCAAAGTGACAGCTCTGCTTTTTATTAGGCTGTCTAAGTTTGTCATAGCTTTTCTTCCAAGGGGCAAGTGTCTTTTAATTTTGTGGCTACCATCACTGTCTAGAGTGATTTTGGAACCCAAGAAAATAGTCTTTCACTGTTTCCATTTTTTCCCTATATATTTTCCATGAAGTGATGAGACTGGATGCCATGATCTTACTATTTTGAATGCTGAGTTTTAAGGTAGCTTTTTCATTCTCCTCTTTCACCTTCATCAAGAAACTCTTTAGTTCCTCTTCACTTTCGGCCATTAGGGTGGTGTCCTTTGCTGTACATATACAGTGTGGTATACCAATTATATCTCAATAAAACTAGAAGAAAAACAGGAGAACTAACAAAGTGTTGACTAAATATAAGGAAAACACAATATTTTGAAAAGTATGGGATACAACTAAAGCTATGTTGAGAAGTGTATGGTTTAATACATAGGAACACAAGTGTTTTCTTTGTATTGATTTTGTACCCTGCAACTTTACTAAATTCACTGATCAGCTCTAGTCATTTTCTGACAGTATCTTAGGGTGTTCTATGCACAACAGCATATGTTTTGCAAAGAGTGAGAGTTTTACATCTTCCTTTCCAATCTGGATTCCTTTTATTTATTATTTATTTATTTATTTATTCTTCTCTGATTGCCATAGCTAGGACTTCCAAAACTATGTTGAGTTACAGTGGTGAGAGTGGGCACCCTTGTCTTGTTCTTGATTTTAGAGGGAATGAGAAATGTATGGTTTAAATGTATATACAGCTGACCCTTGAACAACGTGGAGATCAGGGGTGCTGACTCTCCACACAGTTGAAAATTCACAGATAACTTTACAGTTGGCTTTTCATATCCATGATCCTACATCTACAGTTTCAGCCATGTGTTATGTAATGCTGTAGTGAGTATTTATTGAAAAATATATATATATATGTATAAATGGACCTATGGAATTCAAACCCATGTTGTTCAAGGGTCAATTGCATTTAAAAAGTGCCCCAAAACAGTGATTTAAATTTCTACATCAAGATGATAGGAAAAAAAGAAAAAAAGAAAATTAAACTTTAGGAATGTAGGCTAAAAAAGTAAAAAAAAAAAATACAGTCTGGAGAAGACACTTTAAAAGAAAAAAATAAAAACAGATAAATAACTATTTTAAAAGCCAAAATTTAGTTATTACAAAAATTTCTTAAATCTATAAAATCTTAGCAAGACAAAAAACATTTTTAAAATAAAGAAGAAAAGAATTTACCAGCAGCAGGAATACATAAAGAATCCCATGACAGATAATACAAGCATTAAAATGTCAATAAGGAAAAAATTAAGCTTTTGCCAAAAATGTTAGCTCATGTAAAATGGACAAATTTCTTAAAAGCACAATTAATCAATACTGACTAAAAGTAGAAAAAAAGGTAAATAGTTTATTATATTTTAAAGCAATTGTTTTTATAATCTACATCTTTGCCATAAAGAAAACTCTAAGTCAATATTACGCAGACTAATACTTTTGCTAAGTTAGACCACATCTTTCTTTACTGAGGGAGCCCACACTGCATATTTTGTTGTTTGGATGTTTATTAGAATTTGTAGCCTATACCCAGTAGCATTTTCTCCCAGTCTCTAGATATTTCCAAATGTCACCTGAGAAGCAAAATTACCACCAGTTGAGAACACCTGCTTGAGCCACAGTTTCACCAGTGAATGTTTTCATACATTTAAGCAAGAGAAAATACCAAAATGGCATAGTCCCTTCCCGAAAATAGAGATTGCTACCAAATATATTCCATGAAAACAATATTAGTCTGATATTAAACCAGGAAGCTATGAGTCCAATACCCCTTATAAAAATACATGTACTATTCTTCATTATGTATTAATTAGCAAATTCAATACAAAATTACATGAAATGAATAGTATACCATGATAAAGTGAAGTCTATCATGTTATTGAAAAGTTTAACATTAAAAAACCAAACAATGAAATTAACTATTTTAACATAATTAAGGAGAATAATTATATAGTTCTTATTAATGCATAAAAGGCATTTAATAGAAGTCAATGTGCATTCATGACACATTCAACACATTAGAAATACAAGGAAACTCTCAATCTCATAATATGCACTTAAAGAGGTAAAACTAACCATCAGACTTGGTCATGAAAGACAAATATCCAAAAGCCTCTCCTGCTAGGATTAAGAAGAAAGTAACTACATGCATTTGTACTACTTATATTCAGAATTGTACTGAATGCTTTAGACACTACAATAAAACAAAAGAAACATATGAAAAATTATACAGATTAAAAAGAAGTAAACCTCCCTGTACACAGAGATAATATGCTCATCACTCTGTAAAATACTGAGGAATTTTTGTATATAGACACACACAAACACACACAGTAACTACACTTTGGTGAGTTTAACAAATTCAGAGGATTCAAGGACAATATTTTAAAACTGAATGCATTTTTACACACTAGCAATAAGCAAAATTAAGGCATTAATAAAACCACTAAACACAAAAAGGCTAAATATTAAGGGAAACATTTTGAAAAAGATATATGAGATCTCTTTCCTGAAAACTACAAATTACAGCTAATTTGTAAAATCAAAATAAAAAGTTCTAGCATATACATAGATTGAAAGTTGTCTATAATAACTCATTTTTTTTCCTAAAATTGTTCTATAGGGTATATGAAATTCTAATCAATACTACCATGGGCTTTTTTTTTTTTTTTTAGAAACTGACAAGCAGATTCTTAAAAGAAAAAGGAGATGGACAATTACTTATGATAGTCAAAGTAGTTTCGGAAAAGAGAAATAAACTAATTGGGAGATTCTGAGAAAGTTAATCTGGGCAGGTTAATAAGGAGTCCAAGCCTAAGGTCTCTTTAAGGAGGAGGTGAACATTCTTTTTCCCATTATTTTGTCTTCGACACAGAGGCCTTGTAGGTAACAGTATCTCTTGTTCAAGGACATGTTTTTCTTAAGCTCCAAATGTATGTTATGAGAGATCTGGGTAAAACTTCCACAGCCTTGAGCTCTGGATTCCTTCTGGCTAATCTTGTGCTGATGTTTTCCCAGGATGTATGTTACAGGACAGAGAAGGCAGTGGCGCCCCACTCCAGTACTCTTGCCTGGAAAATCCCATGGATGGAGGAGCCTGGTGGGCTGCAGTCCATGGGGTCGCTGAGTCAGACACGACCAAACGACTTTACTCTCACTTTTCACTTTCATGCGTTGGAGAAGGAAATGGCAACCCACTCCAGCGTTCTTGCCTGGAGAATCCCAGGGACGGAGGAGCCTGGTGGGCTGCCGTCTCTGGGGTCGCACAGAGTCGGACACGACTGAAGTGCCTTAGCAGTAGCAGCATGTTACAGGAAAGGGTCTGGGCAAGACTTTCACAGCTTTGAGGATTTTTTTTTCTTTTTTTTCTTTTTCTATTCTCAACAGCTGGCAGAAAAGTATATAATTCCCTGCTTAAAACTAGCAAGGCAGTTAATCTTTCTACCCTCTTCTGATGTCTAAGTCAGAAGCTTTTTTCTATCACTATCACTGTAATAAAATCTCTACTACATGGAGTTCTGAATGACTGAGACTGCTTTTGGTCCCAGAGTTAAATATTCTCATTCTCATTTGGAGACCACAAATTATGCGGAACACGGTAAGCTTCCATCTATCATCTTGGGGGCTCATCTGGGATCCCAAGACAAGGTGTAAGCTATCAATTCCCACTATTTGATTTTAGGCCTCAAAACAGAAATGTATTGGTGTAAATACAGATATACAGATTAAAGGGACGGCATAGAGAGTCAAAGAATAGACACTACATATATATTTATGAGAACTTGAATTTCAACAAAGGTTATAACATCATAATTTAATGAAAAGTATAATTTAACATGGATATTTCTTCAAAAATTCAAGGAAAAGAAGCTGATGGATGTCCAGACTTCTAATAGCAAGATGTCAGCTAAGAGAAAAATCCATCTCACACACATTCTAACTTTTGTACAAGAAGAGGAACGATGACATAGTCTGAGGAAAAGAGAATCCTGAGGGTAGTATCACACACACACACACACAATATATATATTCCTACATCTCAAGACCTAATTAAGGAATTTCTAGTATTTGCCTGAAAAAATTTCATGTTTGCTATGGACCAGTAACTCCTTTGCACCTCCAACTTTGTTCTTTCTAAATAACACCCGTGGTGGATTCATGTCAATGTATGGCAAAACCAATACAGTCTTGTAAAGAAAAAATAAAATAAAATAAAAATAAAAAAAAATTTAAGTAAATAAATAAATACATATTAGTTTTCTTATGCCTGTCTCATCATTGTGTGTGCGGTGGGCAAATGACATCTTTAGATTTTTATAGGAAGGCAAATCAAGAGGCATTGTACCAGAGGATATGTACTTACAGATCCAAAAAGCCTCATTCATAGCTGGACTTAAACTGGATGATGAAATTTTGGATGTTGAGCTAACACCATAATAGGATGATCCTTCTTGGGACCTTGGGTGGAAATGAGTATACTTTGTAGGAGAAACACACATCACTGGGGCATCAGAGAGCAGACTATAGCAGGCAGTTAATGGAATGACCCATAGTAATTACAATCTCCTGCTGTTTACACACTTATATAATTCTCATCCTGAATTATAAGTGGGACATAGTAAGCCTTTCTAAGTAGATAAAAGTGATCAGATGTGATTTTGAAAGATATTTAGAAAAAGACTGGTTTTTGTCATACATGTCAATTCTTGCCATGTATTACTCTTTGTTGCATTCTCTCTTTCTTACACCCCCTAAAGATAGTATGCTCTCATGTATGAGAATCCATACAGAAAAACTTACATGGCAAAAAGCTGATATTTCTGGCCGGTAGACAGCATGGACCTGAGGTCTGCTAGCAGACATGTGAATGAACTTGGATGTGGATTTTCTGCAAACTTTTCCCTTCATATAACTGCAACCTCAGCAGACAACCTGATCGTAGCCTTATGGAAGATTTTGAATCAGAGGCACCCAGAGAAACTAAGTCTGAATTCCTGACTTGCAGAAACTATAAAAATTCTTTGTCATTGTTAAGCCACTGAGTCCTTGGGAAATAATTAATCCACTAAGTAAAGCATAAGGCTGTATATCAAAATAGTGTGCTGAATAAAATGATCCAAACAAAAAAGGCACATATATTTTTTCACTTGTATAAAAGTATAGACACGACTGAAATGACTTAGTACACATACCTATCTTAGACACATAGATAAAACTAAGTTATTTTAGATATATGAGTGGTTGTCAGGATGAGGTGTGTTAATGACTGAGTACAATGATTTCATTATCTTGACGGGAATGGTGGCTTCCCTGGTGACTCAGACGGTAAAGCGTCTGTCTACAATGCGGAAGACACGGGTCGATCCCTGGGTCGGGAAGATCCCCTGAAGAAGGAAATGTCAATCCACTCCAGTACTGTTGCCTGGAAAATCCCATGGACAATGGAGCCTGGTAGGGTACAGTCCATGGGGTCGCAAAGAGTCGGACATGACTGACATCACTTCACTTCTTCACCACTGAGCCATCAGTGAAGCCCACCCTCAACTTATTAAATGGTTGCTTTGGCAAATGAATGAGGTAAAATGACCTATCATTTCAGGTGTAATGTTAATAAAGCTTTGAAAAAGATTCATTTCACATGTACTCGGCTATTTCTCTCAACGATATTAGTCTTAGCAAAAAAAAAAAGAAATAGAAATTTGGTGAGAAAAATAATCTCAAATTGTCTTGAAGGACTTAAAGCTTGAAAATAAAATGTCTATCTTTAAAAGTAAAAGTTTACAATTTTTCTATAGCTTACTAGATAAAGAAATGTACAGATTTTTTTTCCATTCTGTATTCTTCTTGTGAAATCTATTTAGAGAATCTGCCTTTAAAATGTTGCTCCTAAGCTCTTGTAAAGCTATGGTCCTACAACTAATTAATTTGTATCTGGAGTCAACTTTAGAGTGATAGAACTTACTGTCACATGTTTTTCCTACAAACAATAAGAAACTACATTTACTTTCCACTTACTATACCCTCCAAATGTCCATGTCCTATTAACATTGTTTTACATGAAAAAAAATTTGCTGATGTAAACTTAAGGGAAGATAGTCCTGGATTATCCCTGTGTGCACAATGTACCAAGTGTTCTTGAAGGAAAGAAGCAGGAGAGTCAGATAAAATATATGATGACAGAAGCAGAAGTCAGTGAGAGACAGAGACACGTGGAGAGAAATAGTTGAAGATGTTATACTGCTTGGCTCAAAGAGTTCAGAATGGGCTACAAGCCAAGAGAGGCAGGCAGCTTCTCAAAGCTTAAAAAGAAACAGATTTTCCCCTGAAGCCTCCAAAAGGAATGCAGCCATATTGCTACCTTGATTTTAAGACTTGTGATTTCCAGAACTGTGAAATAATAAATATGTGTTATTTAACCACTAAGTTTGTGATAATTTGTTTCAGCAGCAGTAGGAAAATTATACCACTGCATGTGTCACATATCCTGTTAAAAGATTAACATATATTTTCTTATAGTATCTTTTTAATTTTTAACATTTATTTATTTATTTAAATTGGCAGGCAATCACTTCGCAACACTGCGGTAGCCCCTGCCACTCATCAACATGGATCAACCACAGGCGCACATGCCACCACCCCCATCTGGAAACCCCTCCCACCTCCTTCCCCACCCCATCCCTCTGGATTGTCCCAGAGCAGGGACCTACTTCATGCATTGAAGTTGCACTGGTCAGCTATTTTACATAAGGTGATATACATATTTCAGTGCTATTCTCTTGTATCATCCCACCCTTGCCTTCTCCCACATGGTTCAATAGTCTGTTCTTCACATCTGTGTCTCTTTTGTTGCCTTGTATATAGGATCACCGTTACCACCTTCCTAAATGCCATATATATGTGTTAATATACTGTATTGGTGTTTCTCTTTCTGACTTACTTCACTCTGCATTAGAGGCTCCAGTTTCATCCACCTCATTCGAACTGACTCAAATGCGTTCGTTTTTATAGCTGAGTAATAGTCCATTGTGTACATGTACCACAGCTTCCTTATCCATTTGTCTGCTGATGGACATCTAGGTTCTTTCTATGTTCTAGCTATTGTAAACAGTGCTGCAATAAACATTTGGGTGCTTTTGTCTGTTTCAATTCTGGTTTCCTTGGTGTGTATGTCCAGCAATGGAATTGTTGGGTCATATGGCAGTTCTATTTCCAGTTTTTTAAGGAATCTCCACACTGTTCTCCATAGTGGCTGTGCCAGTTTGCATTGCCACCAAGAGTGAAAGAAGGTTCCCTCTTCTCCACACCCTCTCCAGCATTTATTATTTGTAGACTTTTTGATAGCAGCCATTCTGACCTGTATAAGATGATACCGCGTTGTGGTTTTGATTTGCATTTCTCTAATAATGAGTGATATTGAGCATCTTTTCATGTGTTTATTAGCCATCTGTATGTCTTCTTTGGAGAAATGTATGTTTAATTCTTTGGGCAACTTTTTGATTGGGTTGTTTGTTTTTCTGGTATTGAGCCGCAAGAGCTGTTTGTATAATTTGGAAATTCATTATTTGTCAGTTGCTTCACTTGCTATTATTTTCTCCCATTCTGAAGGCTATCTTTTCACCTTGCTTATAGTTTCTTTTGTCGTGCAAAAACTTTTCAGTTTAATTGGGTCCTATTTGTTTGTTTTTTATTTTATTTCCATTACTCTGGGAGGTGGGTCATAGAAGATCTTGCTGTGATTTATGTCAGAGTGTGTTCTGCCTATGTTTTCCTCTAAGAAAAAGGAGTCTCTAATGCAGAATGAAGTAAGTCAGAAAGAGAAACACCAGTACAGTATATTAACACATATATATGGTATTTAGAAAGGTGGGAATGGCAATCCTATATACAAGGCAGCAAAAGAGACACAGATGTAAATGATGATACAAGAGAATAGCATTGAAATATCTATATCACCATATTTGATATATAGTTTCTGATCTTACATTTAGATCTTTAATACATTGTCAGTTTATTTTTGTGTATGGTGTTAGTGTTCTAGTTTCATTCTTTTACATGTGTTGACCAGTTTTCCCAGCACCACTTGTTAAAGAGATTGCCTTATCTCCACTGTATATTTTTGCCTCCTTTGTCAAAGATGAGGTATACATAGACGCATGGATTTATCTCTAGGCTTTCTATTTTGTTCCATTGATCTATTGTTTCTTATAATATCTTGAGTTAAATATTATTACCTCCATATTTTTAAATAAATAAACTGAATATTGCTGCTATTAGTTAATTTGCCCAGGGCTACAAAGCTATTAAGTAAGACAATTTAGATTTGAACATCTTGACTTCAGAACTTGGACTCTTACACTATAATAGCCCCAAAATTACTGTACATACACACACACACACACACACACACACAGAGTTAGTGAAAAAGTCTAAATGTCCTAAAGTATATATACATTTTCACATCTTCTGCAATAGTCATACACTAAATATCAAACTTAAGTTTAAATATTAGTTATACGGCTCCTCTTAAACAAATGTAAACAGTCAAAGGCTGATGAACTGCTACACAGTATTTCTATTATAATTTTCTTCTGATATGCTGTATACTGTATATATATCACATATATATACATGTTTGGAGGGTACATTAAAGTGATCTCTTGTGTATGTGTTATATGTCAGCAGTTATATATTGAATACTTACTAAGTCCCAACTAATGGACTATAAAGGACCAGGCAATATAAAAGTAAGTGCAAACTCAAGGACAAATAAAATGGCATCCATGCTTAAGTTCCAGAGTCTATAAGACAAGATCAGATTAGATCAGATTCAGTGGGGCTCAGATTCTTCAAGGATGTCAAGGAGTTTAAAGCCTTTTATTGAAAACAGAAGAAAACCTAAGCAATATGTTGACCCTGAAAGTTAGGTGTATACACACACACACACACACACACACACACACACACGTGTGTGTGTATGTGTGTGTGTATGTGGTTGTATGCTCAGTCATCTCGGACACTTTGTGACTCCATGGACTATATAGCATGCCATGGATGGTAATGAAATCCAGCAAACAGGTAAGAAAGCTAAAAACAGTTCTAAACACATGAAAATAAATCAATATTTAAGGAAAAAGCAGGCAAACACTCACCCCCATATGCACACACATATATATTAAAAGACAAAGAAAGAAATTCCTAGAGCATTTTGTGGAATGCTTACTTTGCTTAACAAGATCCAGAGTATAAACCATTGGGAGATACTGCTGGTATTCAAGGACCCCTTCAGAACAACAAGAATTTAGGATGTGAGGGAGGCGATGAGAAGCTAAGCAGGCAAATGCATATATTTCAGAACCCGACACCCAGGGCTCAAAATCATTGGAATCTCTGGGCCAGAAAGGTACTCAGGGCCAAGCTGGCAGATGCTGGGAGGCAGGGCAGGAATAGCAGTAGATGGGAGCAGTCAGTAGCCAGAGGGGCAAGGATTCAGACGGCAACAACTGGGCTGTGAGGATGAAGTTGACTGGAATGGATTCTGTACCAGCTCCCTGACAAAATTACAGGGAGCGAGTTGAGTTGAAGCAGTCCAGGGACAGGAGAAGATGAAGTGGATGCACGTGCTCTAGAGAAGAAAGGTTCACTAAGCGGGGCCCACAGGAGCACTACCCAGTAAAATGAAGTATGTATTCAGAACAACAAATACTTGAAAAGGCATCTGGATGAGAACAAATAAGAAATGAAGTTGAGAAACAGCTGAATTTTAATGATCAAAAACTGCAGATGTAAAATCAGGCAAGATAAAGATTATACTGAACACACAATGATTATAGGAATAAAGGAGTTAATTACAAAGACGCTTGAATACCAAGAAATTGTTAAGAATGAACAGATATTTAAAAACATACTATCTGTAAATAAAATAATAGTGTAGGAATCAAAGTCTTGGTGGATTAATTAACAGTGGCGAGGCACAGATGGTTAAAAACTCTGTCTTTATTGCAGGAGACACAGATTTGATTCCTGGGTTGGGAAGATTCTCTGGAGAAGGGCACAGCAAACCATTCCAGTATTTTTGCCTGGAGAATCCCAAGGACAGAGGAGCTTAGCAGACATGCAGAGAGAGAGAAGGGAGGGGGTAAGGGGAAAATTCATACATGGCACAATGATAATACTATGCTCAAATTAAAATGGAAGAAAAATGGAATAATGAGCAGTGCCATATATTGTCCATGAGATATTTTAGTAAATGAGAAGATTTAGAACAAGTAGGATATATTTACATTAAGTAAGCACATAGACGTTACTCTTACATAGTAATGACAAGCTGTTATTCTTCTTCATGATTAAGTGACAGCATATTAAAATATGACTATATATCCTTGCAGGACTGAACAATGGAAATATTCTGTAGTTTCCATTTACTCACTTAAAAAGTATAAGCAATAATAACAATCAAGATAATCACAAAGCGTCATGAGATGCCAGTAAAGTATCATAATGCCTAGTAACAAAAAACAAGTCCCTTTAAAGTAGATGATATTAATAAAATATTATATAACATATCATAGTCATCCCTTGGTATCCACAGGGGATTGGTTCTAGGACCCACTTCATATACCAAAATCCACAGGAAACACATCCCAGAGTCAGGCCCTCCTATCTGTCGTTTCACAGACCTAAATTCAACTAACCATGGATCTTAAACACAGCACAGCATCCACAGTTGCTTGAATCTTCTCCTGAGGATATGGAGGGCCTGACTGTATATTTGTTGAAAAGAATCCACATGGCAATAGACCTGAGCAGCTCAAATATGTGTTGTTCAAGGGTTAACTGTACTTAAATATTCCCGTTTCTATCCAAATGTTGAAAAAAAAAATGCAAGTATTAAATCATAAACAGGTTTATTTGGAAATCTTTGCTTTTATTCTCTCTACATTATGCACATTAAAAGTGTGAAAAAGAATAAAAGAAACCTCATTTAAAATGGAGTTGTGTGCTGTTCTGGATTTTTTCTAGATTCCACATATATGTGTTAATATGCAATATTTGTTTTTCACTTGCTGAGTTACTTCACTCCATATGACATACTCTAGGTTCATTCACATCTCTAAAAATGGGCCAATTTAATTTTTTATGGTTGTGTAATATTTCATTGTATAGCCGTACTGCATCTTATTTATCCATTCATCTGTCAGTGGACACCAGGTATAAAGAGGAGAGTGGCACAAATTGGGAGATTAGGATTGATATATTTACACTACCATGTATAAAATAGATAGCTAGTGGGAACCTGCTATAAAACACAGGAAGCTCAGCCTGGTGTTCTGTGATGACCTAGAGTAGTGGGATTGGGGTGGAGGAGGGAAGTCCAACAGGAAGGGAATATATTCACTTGATTGTACAGCAGAAACTAACACAACATCATAAAGCAATCATACTTCAATTTGAAAAATAAAACGGGACCATGTGATGTTCTAGAGGGAGCTCTCTCCAACACATCACACTACAACTTGCAAATCCCATCAGAAAAAAAACAAGCAGCTGCCCACTTGCCTGCAGCCAATGAAGAACCACAACAGTCCTCCCCAAGCTCTCTCTTTCCTGCATAAACATAGCCCCTTTCCTCTGTTCACAGACCAGCCTGTTTCAAGAGTCTGCTTATCCCAAATTGCAGTTCCCTGCTATTCCCAAGTGAACTAATTTTGCTGTTAAAATAACTGACCATTTGGTTTTAAGTGAACATAGAGTTCACTTAAAACAATGATTTTAATGGTTTAAAATTTAAATTAAAATTTAAAATCAGGAACCAATGATTCCCTGAACTGAGTTTCCCACTTGAACACTTGGTGCTCTCAGTTTATTTGTGGTCTTTTTTCCTTTCTGCTTGGTCAGTGTCTCATTAGGTTTGAGCTCCCTGCTTTTGTTTGAGCTCTAATTTTACTCACGATCTGTTTAAAGGTTTCATCTTTTCTGATGCACACTCATTTGTTCTTTTTGAACCTCTAGTTTTGACTCATGGGATCACAATCTGCTAATTTCACTCAGGAGAATTCTCCTTCTGGAAACCTGGCCAGTTTTATTTTTAAAACCTTAGGTCCTTCCTTTTGCACATTTTTAAATTAATTGGACCAACCTACTCTGAAATAACTTAAAGCTCTAATGGCCTTTATGGGGAAAGTGTGAGCTCCCCAAACTTCACAAAATCAAATTAGAAGGCTGCAGCTCTAAAATAAAATCAGCTGAAAGGGAAGCCTATTTCAATCGGTATCTTAAGGCTTCTAAACCTATATAGGGCTCTAGAATGGCCTCTTTAAGAAACCCACCTATAAATTAACTGGCATCAACAGAAAACTGAAAGAAAACAAAGCAAAGCAAAACATCTAAGGCCTCTTTTTCTCCTACCCCATCTTCAATCTCCATCCTCACAGCCTTCATACTCTGCCTCTCTCCAAACTTCTCTCTGCTCTTAATTTCTCTGAACCCATTAGAGCCTGACCGTTTAAAATATCCTGTGAGGATTGTAATACTAAAATCTCATGTCCTCAGAACTAAGCGAAAGTAGAAGCCATACACTGAGGTGTTTCTGTTTGTTTGTTTGTTTTTTGAATAACTGAGGTTCCCCATAGATATGCCAAGAAGCTTAATATTTAAACTTACCAATCAGGTGGCCAAGAGTTATACCAGTAGTTCATATGCGCCCTGGTGAAGGACAAGACCAATACTACAAAAAATAGCTAATAGGGATAGTCATTAGGAAATGAAAACCCACTCCAGTATTCTTGCCTGGAAATTTTCATGGAGAAAGGAGCCTGGCAGACTACAGTGCATGGGGTTGCAGAGATTTGGACATAACTTATCATGCATATATACTGAAATCTCTCTGAACCTGCAAAGGAGAGACCAGCACCAATCCTCGTTAAATGATTAGGCTGAGCAGTCACTGCCTCACTTCACCTGGAAATCCCTGGGACTTTCCCAAAACCTGTTGACAAAAGTAAGATTCATGCTTATCCCTACAGACCCAGTGAGGGCTTCCCTTGTAACTCAGTTGGTAAAGAATCTGCCTGCAGGGCAGGAGACCTGGGTTTGATCCCTGGGTCAGGAAGATCCCCTGAAGAAGGAAATGGCAACCCACTCCAGTATTCTTGCCTGGAAAATCTCATGGACAGAGGAGCCTGGTGGGCTGCAGTCCATGGGGTCACAAAGAGTCGGGCACAACCGAGTGACTAACACTTAACACTTATACCCAACTCCAAACTATTTTTAAGGTAAATTCTGGCTGCTTCAGGTTTTGAATACACTCATGCAGCCTTCAACTCACTGTTCATTAAATAGCAGAAACTAAATCTTTCCCATCTATTTAAAGGACCAAAATAAAATGGGAAACAATATCCTTTCCAGCTTGACTTAATAAAGCAAATTGGCTCACCCACACCCTGGATGATTAAACTCAAAGGAAGACCATTAAAATCCTTAATTTTAAACTACAATAAGTAGAGGTTCCCAAACTAAATCAAACCCCTCTTGGTGTTTGTCATTATTGCAGAAAGTCATTGGGAAAAAGATTGATACATACTTAACTTTGTCCAGGTACTTTCTGCTCTCTAATCAGCCTTTACAAATGCCCTCTTAATTCCCAATTGTAGAACTCTGGGGCTTCCCTGATTGCTCAGTTGCTGAAGAATCTGCCTGCAATGCAGGAGACATGGTTCAATTCCTGGGCTGGGAAGACCCTCTGGAGAAGGGATAGGCTACCCATCCCAGTATTCTTGGGTTTCTCTGGTAGCTCAGCTGGTAAAAAGTCCACCTGCAACATAGGAAACCTGGGTTCCATTCCTAGGTTAGGAAGATCCCCTGGAGAAGGGAATAGCTACCCACTCCAGTATTATGGCCTAGAGAATTCCACAGACTATATAGTCCACAGGATCGCAAAGAGTTAGACCTGACTGACTGACTTTCACATAGAACTCTGAGGAACTATAGGTACTTTTCCCAATCCTTCCTCTTAACTAGCTAGAAGAAACAACTCTCCAGGTGGGAATGAAACTCTCTTTGTCCTTGTTGACACCGAAGCTGCACTCTTGGTGGTCAACCCTACTGCTATTCAATAGTCCCTGACTTGGGGTACTAACATGGATATATAACCTTTAACAGGTTCCTGCATGTGTGTGTGCTCAGTCGTGTCTGACTCTTTGTGACCCAAGGACTGTAGCTCTCCAGGTCCACAGGATTCTCCAGGCAAGAATACCAGAGTGGCTTTGCCATTTCCTCCCCCCGGGGATCTTCCCTACCCAAGGACTGATTGCACATCTCCTGCCCTGGCAGGCAGATTCTTTACCACCGAGCCACCTGGGAAGCCCTTTATTTTTATTTTTTTTTAAACAGTTTTCTGTATTAATCCTATTCCCTTTGCTTTAGACACTCTGAGAAATACTCATCCTTTTCTCCTTAGTTTCTCTGTCCCTGTTCATTTATTGGGCCAAGATTTCTTAGACAGCAATCAAAGCCAGAAATGCTTTCTTATAAAAGGAGAGAGAATTCTAGAAATTGATAGTTGAAAGCAAGATATTCAACCAGATGAATAAAATAATCACTAAACATATTTTATTTGTTCTGTCTCTGACAGTAGAGCTAATTTTAAGGATGCAAGCTAAATTGCTTCAGTAGTGTTCAATGCTTTGTGACCCTATAGACTATAGCCCACCAGGTTCCTCTGTCCATGGGGATTCTCCAGGCAAGAACACTGGAGTGGGTTACCATGCCCTTCTCCAGGGAATCTTCCTGATCCAGGGAAGCCCAATTTTATGTCTCCTGCATAATGCTATGTCTCCTGACAACAGTTTCTTTACTTCCAGTGCCACCTGGGAAGCCCAATTTTAAGGATATTAACCTTAAAATTTTTTCCATTTGCACTTATTAGATCAGTTGCAAGCCATCAAGTCTATAACAAAAAATCTGTAGTTTGTTCAAACTCACATTCAATAGTTGGGGCACCTGATCTCAGAAAAAATGGCTATATTCAGATTCAAACAGGCTTTCTGATATCCCCAAATTCCCCAAACCAAAAACTAAAAGCCTTTCATAAAGTTTTGCCAGGGCTAGCTGGCTACTTTCAAAGCCAGATTCTAAACTTCCCTCTTATGGCCCAAACTTTATCTGTGTTACTAAACTATAGCAAACTTGACCCTATTATTCAAGATCAGGATAATTTAACCTTTAAAGCTTTAAAGGAAGGCTTGATCAATTTCCTTCCCCTTTGTTGTTGTTCAGTCGCTAAGTTGTGTCCAACTCTTTATGACCTCATGGACTGCAGCACCACCAGGCTTCCCAGTCCTTCACTATCTCCCGGAGTTTGCTCAAATGCATGTCCCTTGAGTCAGTGATGCCATTTCACCATCTCATTCTCTGTCACCCTCTTCTTCTCCTGGCCTTAATCTTTCCCAGCACCACGGTCTTTTCCAGTGAGTCAGCTCTTCCAATAAGGTTGCTGCACTTGGACACGTCAATGATCAACTTCCCATTCTACTTTTTGTATCTGAAAAGAAAAGCAATGCCTTTGGATTCCTCATTCAAAACCATGAAGACTACCACTGACTCATAAGGTATTATAGCCAACAGCTAGACACTGTGAAATGAAAATTCACCTGTGTCTCTGAGTCATTTCTGCCACTGCCCTCTTAGTCAAAGCCACCAACGAGAGAGTCATGGGATCTTATCGAACCATCTTTACATCTCAAGCAGTAGAAACCTTCCTGAGTTCTTATCACGTCCAACAGTTTTCAGCCAATTGTCTCACAACACATGAAATCCTCTTGCTAACTGCTCTTTGTATAACTTTCTTACCTGTGATAATCTTAACGCTTCCACCCTTCTCTCTTCTATGGATAATATCCCTCATGACAGTCTGGCTGTCACCTCACGACCCATGATAACCTAACAGGAAAATCCTTTGGATAATGCTGACTTTTCATGGTTTCCTGATGCTTCTCATTTTTAGAGAGAAAATGGTAAATATTATCCGGGGTATAGTATCGAAACTCCTTTTGGAGTCACCGTGTAGCATCCTCTAGCATCTCCAGCTAACAGCGTGGGTTGTACACTTACGTGGACCAGCATTTCAGATAAGGGAGAAACTGTACATATCTATACTGAAGGTCAGTATGCCTTTGGAGTCGCTTATGACTTTGTTTCATCAAAGGAACCAGCAACCAAACCACTACCATGGTTGAAAGAAATGTTTCCCTAAATGATAATCTAGAAACGCTGACTAGAGATGTCCAGTAAGCATTCACAGAAAAGGTAAAACAATATTGAAAGTAGAATAACTCTTGTTTCAGTAAAGAGAGAACTTTTGGAATGGGCCAGATAATGATCCAGTTCTGCAAGAGATGCTAAAATTCACATCACTAACTACCATGCATGCACTGCAACACTGGCTTACTGATAAAATAAACTTTATGAGCCAGTACCAGTGGTTAAATATTAACAGGCCCACAATCAATGTCTACTTTATTTGCCTTACTTATATAAAACATAATTCAGGAAAATCTGTCCACACTGTTCTTAGACACTTTAAATTAACCAATGGACTGTGCAAGGTTTGGCAAATGGATTTTATTCAGTGTCTCCGATCTCAAGGATTTGGTAATGGCTTGGATGTTTTCTCACTGGACTGAAGTCTTGTATCAGGCTACTGCTATTGTTATGGATCATTTCTACTTGAGGAATCCTTCCTTAAACTTCAAAGTGACCAGGAAACTCATTTTACCAGTCAAGTGCTTCAACAGATCTTTACTGTTTGGCCAGTTTTACAACACTTTCATTTGCTTACAAACCTCAATCCTCAAAGTTAATTGACTAGTTAACCCACTAGGGCAAGTTTGGAGAGACCCTTAAAATAACCCATCCAAAGGCACTGCTGTAAGACCTAAATCTCAAGTCTTGGAACCTATAAACTCTCACCCTTTGAGATAATCGCAGGATACTTAATGCATTTGGCTCCTGCTTCTTTTGATTTGCAGGTGGTAAAAGGAAGATATACTTCAATAGTTCTTCTGTTAAGAGCAACTAAATTGTCAGTCGCTCAGTTGTGTCCTACTCTTTGTGACCCCATAGACTATAGCCTGCCAGGCTCCTCCTTCCATGGGATTTTCCAGGCAAGAATACTGGAGTGGATTGCCATTTCCTTCTCCATGGGATCTTCCCCACCCAGGGATCAAACCCGGGTCTCCCACATTGCAGGAAGACTCTTTACCATCTGAACTACCAGAGAAGCCCTTAAGAACTACTATGCTGTTACCAAAGGGGAAAGGAGGGCCAGGGATAAATTGAGAATATGAGATTAACAGACAAAAACCACCATACATAATTTAGATAAGCAACAAGAATTTACTGTATAGCATAGGGAACTATGGGCTTTCCTTATAGCTAAGTTGGTAAATAATCCTGCTGCAACACAGGAGACCGCATTTCGATTTCTGGATTGGGAATATCTGCTGGAGAAGGGATAGGCTACCCACTCCAGTATTCTTGAACTTCCCATGTGGCTCAGCTGATAAAGAATACACCTGCATTGCAGGAGAGCTGGGTTCAATCCCTGGGTTGGGAAGATCCCCTGGAGAAGGGAAAGGCTACCCATTCCAGTATTCTGGCCTGGAGAACTCCATGGACTATAAGGTTGCAAAGAGTCAGACAGACTGAGCAACTTTCACTTTCACTTCACTCTTCACAGGAAATTGTAGTCTTCACTGGTGGCTCAGTGGTAAAGAATTTGCTTGCAATGCAGGAAATCCTGGGTTGGGAAGATCCCCTGTAGAAGGAAATAGCGACCCACTCCAGTATTCTTGCCTCCAGAATTCCATGGATAGAGGAGCCTGGTGGACTAGAAGAGTCTAAAAGAGTCAGATACGATTTAGCAACTAAACAACAAGGGCCTATATACTATATCTTATAATATAATGGAAAATAATCTACAAAAAATACATAACCATATCATGCTGCTATACACCTGAAACTAATACAATACTGTAAATCAACTATACTTCAGTTAAAAAAGAAAACATGCTTTAGAAGAGCAATCTTTTTTCAGCATGTTCCTGGGAGTCAGAAATCTTAAATATCGTACCTGTCAGCCTATGGATTTCATCTATTAGAAAAGGTATATCTACCTTTTGAAGAGAAAATCATTCTTTAATCCCACTGGGGGAAAAAAAAAAATTATCATGTACTGTTAACCAACTCTTGTGCTACCAAACTCTAAGGAAAAGATTTTTGGATCCATATGTTGTATCAAAAGAAAGCACCAAACCCTGACTGGAACCGCAATACCAACTGATGACCTGCAGATAAAGATTTTCGTGACTTAAGCAGATAACAGCTGATGAAGAGAGTTTACCCAAACTGACAGTACCACTCACTGTACTTTTTTTTTCTGTTACTTATTTCCTCCCTCTTTTTTTGGCTCAACCTAGTTAAAAGGAGGAAACCATGCTGACTATTGCATCTGTTGCCAAAGACTCTGATCATTCTTGAAGCTGAAAATACCTTGGTCCTACCTGTAACCCATTTCTCTCTCTTTGCAAATAGATGGGGAAACAATGGAAACAGTGACATACTTTATTTTCTTGGGCTCCAAAATCACTGCAGATGGTAACTGCAGACAAAATTAAAAGACACTTGTTCCTTGGAAGAAAAGCTATGAAACACCTAGACAGCATATTAAAAAGCAGAGACATGACCTTGCTGACAAAGGTCCATCTAGCCAAAGCTATGGTTTTTCCAGTAGTCATGTATGAATGTGAGTTGGACCACAAAGAAAGTTGAGTGGAGAAGAGATGATGCTTTTGAACGGTGGTGTTGGGGAAGACTCTTGAGAGTCCCCTGGACTGCAAGGAGATCAAATCAGTCAATCCTAAAGGAAATCAGTCCTGAATATTCATTTGAAGGACTGATGATGAAGCCAAAACTCCAATGCTTTCGCTACCTCATGCAAAGAGCTGACTCATTTGAAAAGACCCTGATGCTGGGGAAGATTAAAGGCAGGAGAAGAAGGGGACGACAGAGGATGAGATGATTGGATGGCATCACCGACTCAATGGACATGAGTTTGGGTAAACTCCAGGAGTTAGTGATGGACAGGGAGGCCTGGCATGCTGAGGTCCATGCGATGGCAAAGTGTCAGACACAACTGAGTGACTGAACTGAACTTAATATGAACAAGTTTTTGTCAATAAATTCAGCTGCTTAAATGAAGTTGACAAATTCCTTGAAGATACAGTTCATCATATCTCACTCAAAAAGATTGATAATACAAATATCCCAGTACCTATTAAAAAATTGAAATTGTAATTTAAATTTTTCCCAAAACAGAAACTTCTTCAGCCTAAGAGGATTTGATTGGTAAACTCAATCAAAGTTGTTCTTTTTTTTTTTTTAAGCCATTCTACCTAAACACATCCTGAAAATTGAAAAAGATGAATTAAAGTAGTCTGACATCATTCTGTAATTCCACCTGATTCCTAAATAAGACAAAAAATTACAACAGAAGTACAGGTAAATATCACTCATGAATACAGACAAATTCTGTAGAAATATTAGCAAATCAAATCCTGTGATGCATGAAAATGCTAAGGCATTATGACCAAATTGAGAGTATCACAAGAATGAAGTGCAGTTTAACATTTTAAAAAAATGAATGTAATTTGCCATTTTAATCTGAAAATAAAAACAACAACAAAAACACAAACATTTCAATAGACAAAACACTGGCAAAAATCCAATACACATTACTGTCAAAACAAAACAAATAACAATAAAACAACTACTGGCAAACTAAAACAGAAAGATGCAAATTAAACTTCTAAAGGTCATCTATGAAAAACTTACATCTAAAACTTCCTGATTGAAAATGAAATATGGAACACTTTCCTGCCTAACATTAGATACATAACAGAAGTATATGATATCATCACTGGTATTTTACATTTATTGGAAGTTTTATCCTAAAAAAATATTTTATAAAAAGATAAATAAAAGTTCCCTGGATTAGAGAGAAAAAAGTAAAATTGTGAATTCACAGACATTATTATTATCTATGTAAAAACTCCTTTGAATCTACAAAAATGTTAGAATGTATGTTTCTATATAGTATACATACAGGAGTTTTTACATAGATAATAAAAATGTGAATTCACAATTTTACTTTCTCCTCTCAAGACACAAAAATCAATTTTATCTCTTTATACAAGTTACCAATAACTAAAATCAAAAATATTATTTAAATAGTATAAAACTACTGTATAGGAAAAACATTTAAAAGATATGAAATACATGTACATTTTTAAGACAAATTACATGTGACAAAGAAAAAAGTAAGCAGAATCTGATTAAAAGGAGAAATAACTGTATATGGGTCAGAAGACTCAATATTTTTAAGTTGTCTAGCCTACAAAATTAATCCATAGGTTTGAAATAATCTCACTCAAACTCCCAGGAGGCTTTTGTTTTTCTATAAATCAACAACTGTTTCTAAATTTCATATGGCAATACAAAGAACTGAGAACAGCTAAAATCATATTGAAAAAGAAAAAATAAATAAACAATTGGAGAATTAACATTATCCCATTACAAGACTAATTAAAAATACTTCATACTCAAGACAGTGAGATATTGCATAAAGACAAATACATTAGAGAAAAGCGACAGTGAGATCCTGAATAGATCCATAAATACATGGCCAATTGATTTTCAACAAATATGCAAAAGCAATGCAGGGGAGAACTGATATTTTTTTCAGCAAATGAGGCAGAAACTATTGATGTACATGCATAATTAAGTAAACTTCCTTCCATAACTCACATATATAAACAAATTAACTCAAAATAGACACAGTGTCAATACTAATGGTGAATCTAAAACTATAAAACTTTGGGACAACAATAAAAACAAAAAAACTTTGTGACTTTCAGTTAGGCAAAAGAAAAAAATCATTTTGATATCACAACCAAAGCATGAGCCATTCAGGGTATATTAATAACCTGAACTTCATCAAAATTTTTAAAATTACTCTTTGAATGATAATGTTAACAGAATTAAGAGACAAGTTGTATACTGGGTGAAATTATGTATGTCTCATAATTTAGAAAGGACTTTTCTCCACAATATTTAAGAAATTAAATCAATAATAATAAATAACCTACAAAATATATAAGTAAAATATTTGACCAAAGAATTCACCAGAGGAGATGGAATATAAGCACGAGAGAAAACACTTAAGATTATTGGCCATTAGAGGAATTTAACTAAAAATGCCATGAGAAAGCACAATAAACGTCCATAATTATAGTAAATACTGACCGTGCCAAATGTTGAAAAGGATGCAAAGGAACACCGTGATTCACCTGCATTACTGGTGGGAATGGGAAACGGCACAGTTGCCTATTTCTTAGAAAAATTAACAAGCAGCTACTCTATGATCCAGCTTTGACACTCTTTTAACTGTTTTTCCTAAGAGGAAGGAAAGCATGTGTGCATATAAAGATTTGTCCATACATGTTCTTGGCAGTTTGTTATAGACACAAACATGATATAGCTCATTTCTCTCCATTAAACGGTGGAAGAATAAACATATCACGTTTTATACACACTGTCAAATCTTTTGCAGCAAGAACAAACAAAAATTATAACTATTTATATATGCGAGAACATGGATAAATCTCAAAGCAATTATGCTGCTTAAAAGAAATCAGACCCCCGGGCCTCTCATAGAGTGCCATGGCAAATCATACTGGCCACAAAGCATTGCCTGGCCTGTGCCCATGTACTACAGGCACTGAAGTGGGTTGCACAGTGGAAAAAAATAAAGGAAACCAGCCAAAATAGAGCACTTCCTTCATGATGCTATTTATACCAAACACAGGAAAATGCGATTTATCTACAGTAAATATGGGGCTGGTAAGAAGGATTCTCAAGTGGCACAAGAAAAGTCTGGGGTCGTGGATATCTTGATTTTTTTATTGTTTATTTGTGTGACAAACCTTACAAATAACATGCTTAATTGAGCTCATCACATGCCACTTACACCTTGACAAAATGCAAAAGAGCAATAGAAGTCTCCATGAAGTGATAAACTCCTCATATTCAAAAAAACTATCTATGGCAAAATAATACAATATTGTAAAGTAAAAAAATAATTTAATTAAAAAAGAAACTATGCAAACAACACTTTGATGATCAATCATTCATCCATCTATTTAATCAGTCATAGTTTTCCCATTCTTTTATTTACTTATTCATACATTTAATAATCACTCATTTGTTATTTATTTATCCATTCAAAATATTATTTATTGAGAGTTCTCTCTGAAGTTACCTATTTTCTGAGCATATGATATTGAACAAAGAAGCAAAATCTAGGTTAATATTAGCTACTCACACTTAAAAGCAAACATAAGATTACCTAACAGTAGTCATTTTTTGAGTAACTACTTTTCCAGACTCTGCAATATGTAAGCCAACAAAGGTCCGTATAGACAAAGCCATGGTTTTTCAAGTAGTCATGTACAGACATGAGAGCTGGACGGTAAAGGAGGCCGAAGAATTGATGCTTTCAACCTATGGTGCCAGATAAGACTTTTGAGGGTCCCTTGGACTGCAAGGAGATCAAACAAGTCAGTCCTAAAGGAAATCAACCCTGAATATTCACTGGGAGAACTGATGCTAAAGTTGAAGTTCCAATATTTTGACCACCTGATGTGAAGAGGAGACTCATTGGACAAGACCTTGATGCTGGGAAAGATTGAGGGCAGGAGGAGAAGGGGGCAACAGAGGATGAGATGGCTGGATGGCATCACTGACTCAAGGGACATGAGTTTTAGCAAACTCTGGGAGATAGTGATTGGAGAAGGAAATGGCAACCTACTCCAGTGTTCTTGCCTGTAGAATACCAGGGACGGGGGAGCCTGGTGGGCTGCCGTTTATGGGGTCACACAGAGTCGGACACAACTGAAGTGACTTAGCAGCAGCAGCAGCAGCAGGGAGATAGTGAAGGACAGGGAAGCCTGGCATGCTGTAGTCCGGGCGGTCACAAAGAGTCCAACACGATGCGGCAATGGAAAACCAACAACAGAAGGTATTATTATCAATAGTTGAACCTGTGTGAGACTGGTTTTGCCTGGAAAACCTCTGGTTTTACTGCATGCCAGTCTTAAAGCAAAGTCAGGAAACTCTCTCTATGAAGAATCCCAGGGATGGGGGAGCCTGGTGGGCTGCCGTCTCTGGGGTCACACATAGTCGGACACAACTGAAGCGACTTAGCAGCAGCAGCAGCAGCAACAGCCGCCTTTAGTGTACAGAGTCAAACTTATAAGCACTTTTGAATGGAAACCCAAAAGAGAGTACATACAACTAAACACAGAAACAAAAATATTTTTCCCCTGTTTCCCATAAGTCCTTTTTGGACTCTGCAGCCAATAGGATACTGTTTTCTCTTACTAGTATCTTGTCCCCAGCCAGTGGATTTTAGGGAACAGCCCACTTCCTCTTTTTCTGCTTGTGTTACGTAAAGATCCTTCCTCTTTCCACTGAACCCAGGGCCATCTTCTACTGTTCACAAGGCATATTCAGTACTCTTTTTCAAAAATTTTGCCTCTGCATATACAAAAGATGTTCTCACTTTTGGCTAGGAAAAATATTTAAAGTTCATACTTTACAGTAATTTTACTATATACAGGCATACTTTAACAGTAATTTTATGAGGTAGGCATTATACCATTTAATAGAGAGGAAACTTGAGACTATGGAAAGTTAATCTGACCCAAGTAAAGCAACAAATAAATAGCTTAGACAGATTCATACAAAGGCTTATACAATCCATGACCTTAACATTCATAGGATAATATTCACCAAAAAGAAGTTTAATGATGCCGTTGGTTATTTTAATTATCACATCACTACTATAAATTTGTTTTTACCTCTTTTGTCTAATGTAGGAACCTAGTAACAGAGAGATTAAGAAACTTGCTTAAAGTCATTATTTTGAGTAGCAAATAAATTACTGCAACAGAGATAAACTACAATACCAGAGCAATTCTTTGTCTTATTGAGTCCACAGCTAAGCAATCTATACCTAGCACGGCAACTCTGCCATCCTCAATTCATGTCTGGGTTCAAAATTCTCATTTCTGCATTCACATGTCCCATCCAAAAGAGGAAAAAAAGAGCAAATGGGTAACATGCATGTAGTTTTCTGCTTAAGAATCTGTAGGAAAGATGCACATACCACTTGGACTCACATCCAACATACTAAAACATAATCATGGCCAAAGAATGAAGATTAAGATATCCCTTAGATGGCAGACATATGTTACAAAAGGGACATTTATATCATTGAAATGTACAACAGGCAATCAGACATTAGGGTGCAACTATCAGTCTATCTGCATCATCATATAGCCAAAAATGTGTGACTCACAGAATTAAACACTTTGATTTCAAAACCAGACTTCTTTCTGACTCACAATACAACAATGACTATGAAGTTTAGTTCTGTACATGGCATACCAGTATCTAGAAGGTTCCATATAAACATGAAAACTTATAAATTATATATATCCCAAGAACTCAGGCATTCTTAGGAAAGATATAGAAGGAAACTGTTAATGTCTCTTCTTATATAATTTTCTTAATAAATGTAACCTTCTTGGCAGCTTACCAGTTTAAGAGGTGGGAACTGGGCAGTATCTGTTAAGTACTATATAATTGTCTCCCTCTAGAAAGGAACTTTTGGAGTGTGCATTTGACATCTGAAAGTAAGATCAGGAGGGTAAGTTTTCATGTCTCCAACTCTGCCTTAACCTCAATCCCTACCTAAGATTTATTTGAAGATCTCTTTTCCTAGCAACTTGGAACCTTCACTCTCATGTGGAAATGTGAGTCAGTGGGAATTACCTTGAAGTTGCTGATACATATCATCAAGCTAGGAAGGTAAGAGTTGCATTTCTTTATCATGTCTAAGGTATCAGTTATTCATGTAACCAGGTTTCTACTATTCAGTAAATACTATTATCGTTATCACCTGCCTTCTAATTGTCAAGGTGTAACTATAGTTTTTATTTTTAACCACCAAAGCTTTCCATGTATTCATGAGTAACTGACACTTTTGCAAATACAGAATATTTTTTATCATTTAGCTGAATATAGTTACAGATGTCAAGTTCACCTGTTATATTAGGTCTGAAGGTTAATTGTACATAGGTAACTGGCTTAAAGCTCAACATTCAGAAAACTAAGATCATGGCATCTGGTCCCATCACTTCATGGGAAATAGATGGGGAAACAGTGGAAACAGTGTCAGACCTTATTTTGGGGGGCTCCAAAATCACTGCAGATGGTGATTGCAGCCATGAAATTAAAAGACACTTACTACTTGGAAGGAAAGTTATGACCAACCTAAACAGCATATTCAAAAGCAGAGATATTACTTTGCCAACAAAGTTCCTTCTAGTCAAGGCTATGGTTTTTCCAGTGGTCATGTATGGATGTGAGAGTTGGACTATGAAGAAAGCTGAGGAGTGAAGAATTAATGATTTTGAACTGTGTGTTAGAGAAGACTCTTGAGAGTCCCTTGGACTGCAAGGAGATCCAACCAGTCCATCCTAAAAGAGATCAGTCCTGGGTGTTCATTGGAATGACTGATGCTGAAGCTGAAACTCCAGTACTTTGGCCACCTCATGCGAAGAGTTGACTCATTGGAAAAGACTCTGATGCTGGGAGGGATTGGGGGCAGGAGGAGAAGGGGATGACAGAGGATGAGCTGGCTGGATGGCATCATCGACTCAATGGACATGAGTTTGAGTAAACTCTGAGAGTTGGCGATGGACAGGGAGGCCTGCTATGCTGCGATGCATGGGGTTGCAAAGAGTTGGACACGACGGAGCGACTGAACTGAACTGAATATCTAAGTTTTTGTCAACAAAAAGTGACAATGAATCCCTACGATGCCAGTAATTTTCATGATACAATTTTTGCATTCTTCCTGAATCAACAATGTCTCATTTTCATGAACTACTTTTGTTCTGATTTCCTCAATACGTTAAATTATGTTATCACTCTGTTTTCTACATTAATTTTCACAACATATCTAAATATTTTTGTTTAGCTTACAAATTAAAAAAAAAAATCTCTCTTGAAAACACAAGCCTTATACTGCTTGTAGATACATTTCCCCCTCGCTCTTGGCTATCTAATCTACCAAACAGCAGAACATCACAACCTGGTCCATGCCAATTTTTTTTTTTTCATTTCTGCTTCAGTATCTTCCCTGAAGAGTGAAATGATTTTCCATCACTAGCAGCAAACTCACTGGAGACAAATTTATATTCTCTGTAGCCTTATTGTGATTCTATGTTTATTTCTATACAGCCACGCTTTTCTAGATTGTTAATAATGCCTCCTAAATTAAACTATGGGATACAGTTTCCTTCAGGTCAGATTTTCTACTGGCTTTGGACAAAGGTTTGGTCATGGGAACCGTAATGGCACAAGTGTTGAGAAACTTATACTTTTTATAAGAGAACAAATGCTTTCAGTGATCAAATTAGGGCTTTTGAGCGCTTTTCTTATTGAATGATACAGAATTAAATCAAGCAAATTAAAGACTTAAAATGCTTTTAAAAAGAAAAGCTCACAAATAAATGTGTTATTCCAAGGCACATATCAGAAAAGTGTTTAAAATTGACAGATGAGAGGAAAAATAGCTACCATTAACTCTATAGAAGCTACTGAAAAATAGAACTGTATCTGTGACCTAGAACTTTCATGAAGAATTAATTACGATCATTATTTTTTAAGTAATAAAAGGACAGATAATGTGAGCAGTACCAAAATTCTCTAAAACAAGGCTCTATACAAATGCCAAGGGAATTGATGGATTTTCTGCTGTTGTTCAGTTTCTAAGTAGTATCTGACTTTTTGTGACTCTATGGACTGCAGCACTCCAGGCTCCTCTGTCCTCCACTGTCTCCCAGAGTTTACTCAAATTCACATCCAGCAAGTCAGTGATGCCATCTGATCATCTCATCCTCTGCTGCCCCTCTTCTTTTGCCTTCAATCTTTCCCAGCATAAAGGTCTTCTTCAATGAGTCAGCTCTTCACATCAGGTGGCCAAAGTATTAGAACTTTATCTTCAGCATTAGTCCTTCCACTGAATCATCAGGGTTGATTTCCTTTAGGACTGACGGGTTTGATCTTGCTGTCCAAGGACTCTCAGGAGTCTCCTCCAGCACCACAATTTGAAAGCATCAATCTTCTGGTACTCAGTCTTCTTTATGGTCTGACTCTTACATTCATACATGACTACTAGAAAAACCATAGCCTTGAATATACAAACCTTTGTTGGCAAAGTGATATCTCTGGTTTTTATAGACTTATGAATATATTTTAACTAATTATTAGATTATTTATCTCTCACTCTTAAAATTAGATTTTACAGAAACTGCTTCAAGAAAACTTGTCTTATAGAGTGAAGAATGATTATTGAATGATTTAATAACTTCACATTTTTCAACATTAGGGTTTCTATCAAATACATTGAAAACTCATAATAGACTTAGTCCTGAGAGAAATGTAGGTAAAAATGGAAAATGCATGAGAGCAGAATCTTTCGTTTTAAATAAAAAATGAGAAGTAGCATTAAATTCTCCACACCTGTAATTTTGGGGGTATTTTCCGCATGGTTTTACTACATCTCGGGCATCCTACGTTAATGAACACTGATACCAAAACTCTACTAACAAAAAAAGGTATTTCTCTTTAAAATTAAAATCAGCTAAATTATTTTCTGCAAAGAAAATATATATTCTGGCCTAAAATATGTTTTCATTTCAAGTATTATGACTTCCCTTGTAGCTCAAATGGTAAAGAATCTGCCCGTAATGTGCGAGAATAGGGTTCATTCCCTGGGTTGAGAAGATCCTATGGAGAAGGGAATGACAACCCACTCCAGTATTCTTGCCTGGAGAATTCCATGGACAGAAGAGCCTGGCAGGCTCTTCCATGGGCTCACAAAGAGTCGGACAAGATTGAATGATTAACACTTGATAACTTAGAGGAAACATGAGTGAATTGGAAGGTAAGATAGTCAAAGCTATGGTTTTTACCAGTAGTCATTTACAGATGTGAGAGTTGGACCCTAAATTCCGTTGAGCACCAAAAAATTTATGCTTTCAAACTGTGGTGCTGGAGAAGACTCTGGAGAGTCCCTTGGACGCAAGGAGATCAGACCAGTAAATCCCAAAGGAAATCAACCCTGAATATTCATTTGAAAGACTGATACTGAAGCTGAAGCTCTAATACTTTGGCCACCTGATACAAAGAGCAGACTCACTGGAAAAGACCTTGATGCTGGGAAAGATTGAAGGCAAAGGGAGAAGGGGGAGACAGAGGATGAGATAGTTTGGTAGCATCACCGACTCAATGGACATGAATTTGAGCAAATTCTGGGAGATAGTGAAGGACAGGGACGCCTGGTGTGCTGTAGCCCATAGGGTAGCAAAGTCAGACACCACTTAAGAGACTGTGCACTCACACACATCAAGCAACAATGGATCAATATTTGTTTGTATAAAATATTAGTATTCAATTTCTGTAAATGCCCCTCTTTTCTTAAGAGAAGTTCAGTATTTTCTGTAGTCTGAGACTTGTAAACATGACATATGATTCACAAATATCAAATTATTTGAATAAAAATTCTTTGCTGCTCTAATCTGCATTTATTTTGCCTCTACCTAGTTAATCAGGACACATACTGATAAAACCTTTTTCAGAAATTTTATTGGTTTATGTATTAGAATTATAAATTAATCTGCACACTCCCATCCAAAGCACTAAGGCAGGAGTCAACAGTGGAAGGAACACGAGCTCCCATTCACATCCTGACTCCACCATTTATTAGTAAGGCACACATATAAGAAGTCTCTTAACCTCTCTGAAATGGATTCTATAGAGAGCTATGAATGTGGAAATAACAGACCAGAAGAAATAAAATCTTGAAAGCCACAAATTTATATTGATAAATCATGCTGATGTATGGTAAAACCAATACAATATTGTAAAGTAATTAGCTTCCAATTAAAATAAATGAGTTTATATTAAAAGATATCATATATACATACTATTGTATCATTTCAACTTTAAACGAAGCCAGAGTAAGGGGAGATGGAACATGCCTAGATTTTAAATCATCATACTTCATAAGCCATGTGCACTGACCGATACTCTTACATCTCAAACTAAATACCATTTCAATTAGGAGTCTCTGGATGATAAAGACAAATATTTCTTTTATCAATGAAAGCTCACTTACCAGATGGGGTTACATGCACTTCTATCATCTCTGCTCCTTCCCTCTGCCTCCTCCAAAACTTTTAGGAATATTTCTATTTCATTTGCTGAGAATCTTATCTCCATATATCATGATTACCTTGGGAAAGTGTATAATGTCATGATACTGAGTGCAAATGATTAAAACTTACTTGAATTATACAAGAAGACATTTACTAGGGGATTTTATAATGATACAATTTTTTGTGATTAATGTGCCTTTCATGCATTTTATATTATTTTTACATTTTTACATTATTAATATTAAAATATTCTGTACTATTTATGAAGTACCTACTCTTTGACAGATATAATCTAGTGTCCTTTACGTACAATAATCATACAGGTAGCTATTATTTTCTTCATTTTATAGAGAAGTAAAAACATATTTCTGGGGTTGTATTAAACAAGTATGCTCATTTATTCATTCAATATTTACTTGAATTATGTGCCAAGTGCATAATATGGTGCAAGTTATTTTTTTAACAAATTTGTTTTTTTTAATGTATAGCCTGTATTTAGTAAAGATTACAATATCTTTAAATGTAAAATAATATACACATGAAGTATATTTGAGTGTACATTTTTCAGAAGTGTTAGAATTTTCCAAAATTTATGTCAGACAATAATTAAGAATCATCCAGAAAGGTCATTGATTTTCATTCTCTACAAACTAGGGATTTGGCTTACAATTTTCTGACGAAGGAACTCACGTGTAGATATATAACAGAAATTCAAATATTTAGGAAGTCGGGGGCTGTAATTGGTAGACACTGTGGATTTAGTGATATTTAGGAACTAAAAAGCTTCTTGATGAAAATGAAAGAGGAGAGTGAAAAAGTTGGCTTAAAGCTCAACATTCAGAAAACGAAGATCATGGCATCTGGTCCCATTACTTCATGGGAAATAGATGGGGAAACAGTGGAAACAGTGTCAGACTTTATTTTTGGGGGCTCCAAAATCACTGCAGATGGTGACTGCAGCCATGAAATTAAAAGATGCTTACTCCTTGGAAGAAAAGTTATGACCAACCTAGATAGCATATTTAAAACAAGAGACATTACTTTGCCTACTAAGGTCCGTCTCGTCAAGGCTATGGTTTTTCCAGTGGTCATGTATGGATGTGAGAGTTGGACTGTGAAGAAGGCTGAGCGCCAAAGAATTGATGCTTTTGAGCTGTGGTGTTGGAGAAGACTCTTGAAAGTCCCTTGGACTGCAAGGAGATCCAACCAGTCCATTCTGAAGGAGATCAGACCTGGGATTTCTTTGGAGGGAATGATGCTGAAGCTGAAACTCCAGTACTTTGTCCACCTCATGCGAAGAGTTGACTCATTGGAAAAGACTCTGATGCTGGGAGGGATTGGGGGCAGAAGGAGAAGGGGACGACAGAGGATGAGATGGCTGGATGGCATCACTGACTTGATGGACATGAGTCTGAGTGAAATTCGGGAGTTGGTGATGGACAGAGAGGCCTGGCGTGCTGCAATTCATAGGGCTGCAAAGAGTCAGACACGACTGAGCAGCTGAACTGAACTGAATGATTCGTCATCAGTAATCACAAAATCATTATATAATGCCAATTTAAATATTTTATATTTTAGCATTTCATAAGTGAATTATGTAGTTGAGGTTAAAAACGATTAAATTAAGGTGAAAGTCTTTTTAGGTATAGGAAAATACATCCTTTGATAAACAGGTTTGGAGGAAAGTGCATAAAATTAACATCTTCTGGAGAGCCAGAAGTCTGGCATATGATGATGAAATGTTTGTAAACAAATATTTTGATCTTGAGTGATGGAGACAGAGGACATAAAATAATTTTATATTCTTTAGGGATCAAGAGAATAAAATACAATGTAATATTTCCCTAACTTATTTTCAGACATAACCATGCATCAACATATGTATATAACATGTCACATGTATGGCACTTTTCAAAATATAGTTTGTGATCTTTTTTATCTATTTTAGATCTCTAGGAAATATTTTGTATACATCGTTAATAACCAAATATCTCTCTTCAACTTGAATTATTTATTTTTGTAATTCAAAGAGAAACTAGTATTTACAACTATACATTTGTGCAGGAATCCCTGGTGGCTCAGCAGTAAAGAATCTGCCTGCAATGCAGAAGATGTGGATTCGATCCCTGGGTCAGGAAGATACACTGGAGAAGAAAATGACAACCTACTCCAGTATTCTTGCCTGGGAAATTCGATGGACAGAGGAAGCTGGCAGACTACAGTCCATGGAGTTGCAAAAGTTGATATCCACTTAGCGATTAAACCACCACCACCACATATGTATGTGCATACATAATTAATTTATATGCAAAATATAATGCACAATATCTTTTATATATACAATGTATATAAGTTAATATATATGAAGCTCATTTCATGCTTTTAAAATGTGTTTAGATGTGTAAACTACATAGGTTATATATATAGATAAGTAATGTATTTAAAGATATATTCAATATTATATACATATATAGGGAGAATGTACTTAAAGTTATGTTCGTATGCTTACTTAATTTTTTAGGATGAAACATCATAGATGCATACAAAGGTCAAGATAATATAATGATCACATTTGAATCTGCTGTTCAATTTTAACAAATGAAATGTCTTTCCATATACATTGGCAATCTTTTTTTAAGATTATACTTCCTGAATCTAAATATATTCAACCTTCTTAAAATTGTTTATGACTTTTTTCTATATAAATACATATGTATCCATAAGTGAAATATAGCACTTTTTTCTCATGCTTAAATATTCTTATAAAACAACATCATTCTCCATGTACCTTCCTGTAACTAGAAATTTTCAGTTATCATTATATTCTGATGATTTATCTTGTTGAGTAAATTAGATTATTTGATATTAATAAGCTTTTTATATGATATGACAGGTCTTTAATATAGTATTCCATCACACAAGACTGTCACATTTTTCATCTTTCTCTCTTGCTTTAGATTGTTTCCATTTTTTTTTTTTTAGCTATTTAACAATGCTCAAAAGCACCCAGTTGCACTTGTAGCAAGAACAATTTCTTCCCCTGGCTAGCCTGCATCTGATGCCCACCACCAGGGAAGCATATAGGAATGGTTTCTGAGCACCCATCCAGATGAAATCATATGCTGAGCCCCTTCCTTGTATCAGACACTGAACTGTGAGGATCATGTGATGAATCAGACATGGAGCCTTCAAGGAAAATATAGTGTAACACAAGATGAGTAAGAGAGATGGCACAGTGGTAAAGAATCTGCCTTCCAATGCAGGAGATGCAAGAGAGGCAGGTTTGATCCCTGGGTCGGGAAGATCCCCTGGAAGAGGAAATGGCAACCTGCTCCAGTATTCTTGCCTGGAAAATTCCATGGACAGATGAGCCTGGTGGGCTACAGTCCACGATGTTGCAGAGTAGGACATGACTGAGTGTGCACACACACAAGAGAGAGAGCAGCTGAAGAGATGAATGGGGCATCGTCAACGCTCAAAGAGGGACAGGTCATATATTCACAGTATCCAAGATACAGAAACAACTTAAGTGTTCATCAATAAATGGCTGAAGGAGTGAAGATTATGTCATATATGTATGCATATATACATATGCAGGTGTGTGTGTGTATATATGTACAGTTTCTTTTCTTTTTCCAGTAGAAGAAAGAATAAAATCAGGCATTTGCAGTAGTATGGATGAACCTTGAGGGCATTATACTAAGGGAATAAATCACACGGAGAAAGACAACTTGTACAATATTATTTATATGTGATATCTACAATAGCTGAACTCATAGGAACAGGGAGTAGTAGCATGATGGCTTGAGGTTGAGGGAAATAGGGTGATGTTTTTCAAAGAACATGAAGTTTCATGACATGGGATAAATAAATTCCAAAGTTATAAAGTAACTAGAGTTAATAATACTGAAATCTATTGAGAGTAGATCTTAAATGTTCTCACCACAATAAAATAAATGGTAATTATGTGAAGTCATGGAGGTGTTGGTCAACACTATGGTGACAATCATATTGTAAGATATCAATGTATCAAATCAATACTTTGCACACTTTAAATTCATACAATGTTATATGCCATTACATGTCAGTAAAGCTGGAAAGAGAGAAACTGATCACCAAAAATAAATTAATATTTTATATTAATAATTTAATAATGAATTATATTATAATAAAAATAATATTTTGGAGAAGGCAATGGGAACCCACTCCAGTACTCTTGCCTGGAAAATCCCATGGACGGAGGAGCCTGGTAGGCTGTTGTCCATGGGGTCACTAAGAGTCAGGCACGACTGAGCGACTTCACTTTCACTTTTCACTTTCATGCATTGGAGAAGGAAATGGCAACCGACTCCAGTACTCTTGCCTGGAGAACCCCAGGGACAGAGACTAGTGGGCTGCCGTCTATGGGGTCGCACAGAGTCAGACACGACTGAAGTGACTTAGCGGCAGCAACAGCAGCAAAAATAATATTTATTATATTACAACAATTAATTTATATTAATAAACTAATAAATATATTAATATTCGTACATTTAATCTGTTCACATATGACTTTTCCTTCCAAATGTGTTACAACACAGGAGAATCTTTAACTTTATGAAACACTGCCAAAAGTGAAAACCAAAGTGATTTCTCAATTTACATTCCTTATATATAACTTAACAAATATGATAATTCCATTTATCATACCATTGACAAATCTATTTATTGTATAATTTTGTGTTAAGTATGAAAAAAATATGAAAGACTTTAGTAATCTGAGGTCATATTTACTTTTCCACATCTATGGTCACCATCTATGTGATAAAAGTGGCTTCTCCTTTTTGGTCTGTATTTTAAACTTTGCAACTACTGTTCCACTGCAGAACTTTTTCTTTCTTTGAATATCCTTTTTTTTTTCCTTCCCACCAGCCATTGGAGATCTTAAACTGTGAAATTAACAATTTTAAAAATGAAAGCTCTCATCCAAATTATAGAACTCAGGTGGGCATGACTTCCCATAACTTCCAACAATGACTTAAATAATCTAATTCTGCACAGCCTCACTAACCTAATTTTCTATCAGTTCATACCTCCCTTGCAGGAAACTTGCCTACCTCAAGACTTTTGCATGTTCTACTGATACACTTACAATACTCTCATGAAATGTATGACTCCCTCTCCACCGTCAGGTCTCTGTACCAAGGTCATGTACTAGAGAATTCCTCTCTGATCAGTGGAATTAAACATAGCAGCCCCAACCCTAGAACTCTGTGTCTCTCTACCTTGCTTTTATTTTTCCATATCAATTACCATTATATGTCACACTATTCTTGCTACAGTAGTTACAGTAATAAACAAAATACAGGATGCCTTTGGTGGCTCAGAAGTTAAGTGTCTGCCTCCAATGCGGCAGACCGGAGTTCAATCCCTGGGTCGGGAAGATCCCCTGGAGAAGGAAATGGTAACCCACTCCAGTATTCTTGCCTGGAGAATCCCATGGACGGAGAAGCCTGGAAGGCTACAGTCCACGGAGTCGCAAAGAGTCAGACATGACTGAGTGAATTCACTTCACTTCATTTTTATGAAACTTACCTTAGACTAAATGCATTTCTGTTTACTGCTGAAGCAACCACAGCAAGAATATACCCTATCATAGAGTATGCCATAAATTAAATTTTTTTCAAATGACTGAATGTGTCCAGCTTTCATAACTGAGTGATCACATATCACATTTTTCAAGTTGGGGAACATAAAGCTTATTGCATATTTAGTATAGTTCTTGGCATGTGGCAACTGCTTAATATAACACATATTTTTAACAAATAGCCATGAAAAGGTACAAGTTTTTGGAGTAATATTCATTTATATCAGAATATGTTGAACCCAAAGAACTTTTTAAAAAGCAAAGTGAAGATATCCAGGTCACTAATAAGTACAAACAAGGAATTAACCCTAGATTGCTATTAAGAAATGGCCCTGGGCTCTAAGTATTCATATTTGGGAAAAGACTTTCTAAATTTCTTCCATTATGCCATCTTACTTCTTCCTATATTTCCTGGGTTTTACCTGGATACATGATTATTTAGGCAAAGTCTAAAAGAAGTAGGTCCTCAACACGGTTATCTCAAGACTCAGCTTTCTTATAAGAAGGTCCTCAGCTTATCCCAGACAGAATGACCCAAGAGAACTGGGAGGAAATTGCACAATTATGCTGACTAGACCTCAGAAATCACACAGCATCACCCTCACCACTTATATTAGTCATAAGTGAGTCACTGAGGCCACCTGAGAATTAAGACTGAGTCATTGAGGCCATCATAACATCAACATTGAGTTAGTCATCAAAGGCAGCCTCTAATCATCTCTTAAAGAAGAACACCCAAGCATTGTCAGACTTATTTTAAAACTTCCATAGTCATAATTTGCATGTGCATATATGTATTTTTCATTGTTATTGCTATTTTGCCTGTTTACTTATTTTCTGACATACTACTCCATTAACTCACAGAGAATATTCTTTGTTACTGTGTTATCTCCAACTTCCATCAGAACATGAAATGAAGTACAAAATGATAATCATTGAATATGGATTTAGTGACTTAATGAAACACAAATATTACTATCTGACTGTGTTCATCTATAAAACGCAGAATAGAGATATAGTGTTTACAGGAAGATTAAATGACTTGATACATGTAACAAAATGTGTGTGTATACACATATTAATACCTTAGCCTAGGCCATAGTTTTACTACATGGTAGTTATTGCAAAAATCGTGAAGCTCCAAAACTGTTTTGATATAATGAATGCTGCATAAAATTTTGTTGTATTACTGGACTACTAAGAGACATTGAAGTGAGGCCAAATATTGAATTCAAGCAGCAGTAGGAATGCTCCTTTGGAAACATAAAGAAGCAGGCATTGTATCTGAAATCGACAGCTCATGGAGGGAGTAGTGAGGAATAAAATCTTACCTGGACTTTCCAAGTTTAATTATTAAAATTATTGTTATCATCGATTATAACATGAAATGTTGAAAGTGAGAAATATCGTCTCAACCCACATACCACCTTTTATTTGATCGAAGTTGAGACTTTAATTTTTTTCCCTAAATTACTGCAGCTAAGTTAAATAAGCCAGACACAGAAGTATAAATACTATGTGCTTCCATTTAGATGAGAAATTTAAAACTGACAAATTCACAGAAGCAGAGAGGAGAATGGTAGTTACCAGAAGTGGGGGTGTGAGGGGGCACAGAGAAGTATTGGTTAAAGGTACAAAGACTGAATTATCCAAGGTGAGTAAGTCCTAGAGATCTACCATATAGCATAATGTCTAAAGTTAACAATAAATGTATGCTAAAAAAATTGCTAAGAATGTAGGTTTTAAGTACACATCGTACACACAAAAATATATAAAGAGGTCTTGAGGAAACTTCTGGAGCTGGTGTGTTATGTTTATTGCATTGCTTATGATATACTTATTTCCAGTCTCTGAAAATTGTATACATTAAATGTGTAAAGCTTTTTGTATGTCCCTTACAAATCAATGAAACTGTGAAAGAGTTAGTTGCTCAGTCATATGCAACTCTTTATGATCCCATGGACTGTAGCCCACCAGGACCCTCTGTCCATGGAATTCTCCAGGCAAGAATACAGGAGTAGGTTGCCATTTCCTTCTCCAACAAGTCAATAAAGTGGTTTTAATAAAGATAATGAAGGTATGAAAATTTTTACATCAATTGCTACTGTTCAGTCATTCAGTCATGTCTGACTCTTTGCAACCCCATGGACTGCAGCACACCAGGCTTCATTATCCTTCACTGTCCTTCACATCTCCCAGAGCTTGCTCAAACTCATGCCCACTAAGTTGGTGTTCCCAGTGGGTAGGCATTGCCAATGGGTAAGTGATGCCAATGGGTAAGTTTAATATCAATATTGAAATTAAATATGAAAACAACATATCTAATCTGCTTTAAGAAGAAACAGAGATATTTTTAAAAGAAACTGATTTAAATCTGAAATCCTTGTGTGCAATTTCAGTCGCTCAGTTGTGTTCAACTGTTTGTGATCCCATGGACTACAAAGAGATCCAACCAGCCCATCCTAAAGGAAATCAATCCTGAATATTCACTGGAAGGACTGATGTGGAAGCTGAAACTCCAATACTTTGGCCACCTGATGCAAAAAACTGACTCATTTGAAAAGACTCTGATGCTGGGAAAGTTTGAGGGCAGGAAGAGAAGGGGACAAAAGAGGATGAGATGGTTGGATGGCATCACCGACTAGATGCATATGAGTTTGAGTAAGCTCTGGGAGTTGATGATGGACAGGGAAGTCTGGCATGCTGCAGTTGCAAAGAGTTACAAAGAGTTGGACATGACTGAGCAACTGAACTGAACTGAATTGATGCCATATTATTAACATTAATAAAAGCTTTGAGGACTCAGCATTGGTACAATATCTTTTCTCTACAAATATATATATATATGTATAAATAATAGGTAATTATGTAATATATTGTATATTAATAATATATGATTATGTAAATATGCAATTGGAGAAGGAAATGGCAACCCACTCCAGTATTCTTGTCTGGAGAATCCCATGGACAGAGGATCCTATCAGGCTATAGTCCATGGGGTTGCAAAGAGTCAGTCACTACTAGGTAACTAATACACACACATACACACACACACACAAACACACACACACATATACAATATATATAATAGAGATTCCCTTGGCTCAACCGGTAAAGAATCCGCCCACAATGCAGGAGACCTGAGTTCAATCCCTGGGTTGCGAAGATCCTCTGGAGAAAGGAAAAGCTCCCCCCTCCAGGATTCTGTCCTGGAGAATTCCATGGACTTTATAGTTCATAGGGTTGCAAAGAGTTAGACGTGACTGAGTGACTTTCACATTACATGTAATATATGTTTTATATATTTATGAATCCAAATAAAAATACCCGATTTTCACATGAAAATATAAAGACCTAAATCACCTAAAACATTTGGGAAAAAGGAAAGTACAAATTTGAGATACTTGGAAATCAGGACCACCTGACTTCTAGATTTAATTTTAAACTGCACTAATGATATATATGTCAATGAACTAGCATAAGAGAGTTCATAAAAAGACACGCAAGTGTTCACTTAATTTAGACAAAGTTAATAGAGAAGATGTTCCTTAATCAACTGATGACATAACAACTAGATATCTGTCTACAAAAAACTGAACAAAACCTGATACAAAACTCAATTCAAACTGGATCATAGACTTAAAAAGCAAAAACATCAATCATCTAAAAAATATATGGTTAAATTTTGGGTTCTATAAGTCAAATAATTCTGAAAACAGACCACCCTAAAAAAATAAATATAAAACCACTAGCCACATAAAATCATATATAAATAAGATGTTATCAAATTTAAAAACCTTCTCTTCAGATGTCATTATTAAGATGAAAATATAAACCTCATCTAAGAAAAAATATTTTAAATGTTTACATCTTACAAAGATCTCACATCCAGAGTATATCAAGGATTTTTGTAATTCAAAATAACAAGGCAAACCTCCTAACAAAAAAATATGCAAAATATGTGAACAGTCCTTTCATAAAAGATATATACAAAATGTGTACCAGAAAAGATGGCAGTGAAGAAATTACCACCACAATATACCTATCTCCTCACACCTCTTAACAGAGCTAACATAAAATATTGACAATTCCATGTGAGGATGCAGAACAATAAGTATTGAACTACCTCACTGTGAAAATGTAAAGTGTTTAACCTTTTAGAATATAGTTTGGCAGTTTGTTATTAAGTTAGACATACACTTAACCATATGACTTAGAAATTTCACTTTGCTCAAGGAAAGCCGTATGTCCATAAAGTCATATGTATGACCATAGCAGCTATATTCGTACGGGTTCAAACTGGAATCAACTCAAATGCTCGAGCAGGTGAATTGATAAAAACAATAATATATTCATAAATGGACACAAATAACAATAGGGATAAAAATGAGGAAAAACTGAGTTAAATAATCTCAACACAACAGAGTATATATACCATGATTTCATTTATATGACATACTAGAATAGAAAAACATTTAGGACTTCATTCGTAGCTCAGTCAGTAAAGAGTCTGCCAAAGGCTGTGAAAAGAGACAAAGAAGGACACTACATAATGATCAAAGGATCAATCCAAGAAGAAGATATAACAATTATAAATATATATGCACCCAACATAGGAGCACCACAATATGTAAGACAAATGCTAACAAGTATGAAAGGGGAAATTAACAATAACACAATAATAGTGGGAGACTTTAATACCCCAGTCACACCTATGGATAGATCAACTAAACAGAAAATTAACAAGGAAACACAAACTTTAAATGATACAATAGACCAGTTAGACCTAATTGATATCTACAGGACATTTCACCCCAAAACAATGAATTTCACCTTTTTCTCTAGCGCACACGGAAACTTCTCCAGGATAGATCACATCCTGGGCCATAAATCTTGCCTTGGTAAATTCAAAAAAATTGAAATCATTCCAAGCATCTTTTCTGACCACAATGCAGTAAGATTAGATCTCAATTACAGGAGAAAAACTATTAAAAATTCCAACATATGGAGGCTGAACAACACACTTCTGAATAACCAACAAATCACAGAAGAAATCAAAAAAGATATCAAAATATGCATAGAAATGAATGAAAATGAAAACACAACAACCCAAAACCTGTGGGATACTGTAAAGGCAGTGCTAAGGGGAAAGTTCATAGCAATACAGGCATACCTCAAGAAACAAGAAAAAAGTCAAATAAATAACCTAACTCTACATCTAAAGCAACTAGAAAAGGAAGAAATGAAGAACCCCAGGGCTAGTAGAAGGAAAGAAATCTTAAAAATTAAGGCAGAAATAAATGGAAAAGAAACAAAAGAGACCATTGCAAAAATCAACAAAGCCAAAAGCTGGTTCTTTGAGAGGATAAATAAAATTGACAAACCATTAGCCAGACTCATCAAGAAACAAAGGAAGAAAAATCAAAGCAATAAAATTAGAAATGAAAATGGAGAGATCACAACAGACAACACAGAAATACAAAGGATCATAAGAGACTACTATCAGCAATTATATGCCAATAAAATGGACAACGTGGAAAAAAATGGACAAATTCTTAGAAAAGCACAACTTTCCAAAACTGAACCAGGAAGAAATAGAAAATCTTAACAGACCCATCACAAGCACAGAAATTGAAACTGTAATCAGAAATCTTCCAGCAAACAAAAGCTCAGGTCCAGACAGCTTCACAGCTGAATTCTACCAAAAAGAAGAGCTAACACTTATCCTACTCAAACTCTTCCAGAAAATTGCAGAGGAACATAGACTTCCAAACTCATTCTATGAGGCCACCATCACCCTAATACCAAAACCTGACAAAGATGCCACAAAAAAAAGAAAACTATAGGCCAATATCACTGATGAACATAGATGCAAAAATCCTTAACAATATTCTAGCAATCAGAATCCAACAACACATTAAAAAGATCATACACCATGACCAAGTGGGCTTTATCCCAGGGATGCAAGGATTCTTCAATATCTGCAAATCAACCAATGTAATACATCATATTAACAAATTGAAAAATAAAAGCCATATGATTATCTCAATAGATGCAGAGAAAGCCTTTGACAAAATTCAACATCCATTTATGATAAAAACTCTCCAGAAAGCAGGAATGGGAGGAACATACCTCAATATAATAAAAGCTATATATGACAAACCCACAGCAAACATCATCCTCAATGGTGAAAAATTGAAAGCATTTCCCCTAAAGTCAGGAAAAAGACAAGGGTGCTTACTCTCACCACTACTATTTCACATAGTTCTGGAAGTTTTGGCCACAGCAATCAGAGCAGAAAAAGAAATAAAAGGAATCCAAATTGGAAAAGAAGTAAATTCTAACAGTTTGCAGCTGACATGATCCTCTACATAGAAAACCCTAAAGACTCCACCAGAAAATTACTAGGGCTAAACAATGAATATAGTAAAGTTGCAGGATATAAAATGAACACACAGAAATCCCTTGCATTCCTATACACTAATAATGAGAAAATAGAAAGAGAAATTAAGGAAACAATCCCATTCACCATTTCAACGAAAAGAATAAAATACTTAGGAATATATCTACTTAAAGAAACTAAAGATCTATATATAGAAAATTATAAAACACTGGTGAAAGAAATCAAAGAGGACACTAAAAGATGGAGGAATATACCATATTCATGGATCGGAAGAATAGATATAGTGAAAATGAGTATACTACCCAAAGCAATCTATGGATTCAATGTAATCCCTATCAAGCTACCAGCAGTATTTTTCAGAGCTAGAACAAACAATTTCACAATTTGTATGGAAATACAAAAAACCTTGAATAGCCAAAGCAATCTTGAGAAAGAAGAATGGAACTGGAGGAATCAACCTGCTTGACTTCAGGCTCTACTACAAAGCCACAGTCATCAAGACAGTATGGTACTGGCACAAAGACAGACATATAGATCAATGGAAGAAAATAAAAAGCCCAGAGATAAATCCACGCACCATGGACACCTTATCTTTGACAAAGGAGGAAAGACTATACAATGGAGAGAAGACAATCTCTTTAATAAGTGGTGCAGGGAAAACTGGTCAAACACTTGTAAAAGAATGAAACTAGAACACTTTCTAACACCATACACAAAAATAAACTCAAAATGGATTAAAGATCTAAATGTAAGACCAGAAACTATAAAACTCTTTGAGAAGGACATAGGCAAAACACTCTCCGACATAAATCACGGCAGGATCCTCTATGATCCATCTCCCAGAATATTGGAGATAAAAGCAAAAATAAACAAATGGGACCTAATTAAAATTAAAAGCTTCGGCACAACAAAGGAAACTATAAGCAAGGTGAAAAGACAGCCTTCAGAATGGGAGAAAATAATAGCAAATGAAGCAACTGACAAAGAACTAATCTCAAAAATATACAAGCAACACCTGCAGCTCAATTCCAGAAAAATAACCCAATCAAAAAATGGGCCAAAGAACTAAATAGACATGTCTCCAAAGAAGACATACAGATGGCTAACAAACACATGAAAAAATGCTCAACATCACTCATTATCAGAGAAATGCAAATCAAAACCACAATGAGGTACCATCTCACACCAATCAGAATGGCTGTGATCCAAAAGTCTACAAGCAATAAATGCTGGAGAGGGTGTGGAGAAAAGTGAACCCTCTTACACTGTTGGTGGGAATGCAAACTAGTACAGCCACTATGGAGAACAGTGTGGAGATTCCTTAAAAAACTGGAAATAGAACTGCCTTATGACCCAGCAATCTTACTGCTGGACATACACAGCGAGGAAACCAGAATTGAAAGAGACACATGTACCCCAATGTTCATCGCAGCACTGTTTATAATAGCCAGGACATGGAAGCAACCTAGATGTCTATCAGCAGATGAATGGATAAGAAAGTTGTGGTACATATACACAATGGAGTATTACTCAGCCATTAAAAAGAATACATTTGAATCAGTTCTAATGAGGTGGATGATACTGGAGCCTATTATACAGAGTGAAGTAAGCCAAAAAGAAAAACACTAATATAGTATACTAACACATATATACGGAATTTAGAAAGATGGCAATGATTACCCTGTTTGTGAGACAGCAGAGACACAGATGTATAGAACAGACTTTTGGACTCTGTGGGAGAGGGAAAGGGTGGGATGATTTGGGGGAATGGCACTGAAACGTATAATATCATATAAGAATCGAATCACCAGTCCAGGTTTGATACAGGATGCTTGGGGCTGGTACACTGGGATGACCCAGAGGGATGGTACGGGGAGGGAGGTATGAGGGGGGTTCAGGATGTACACATGTACACCCATGGCGGATTCATGTTGATGTGTGGCAGAACCAATACCATATTGTAAATAATTAGCCTCCAATTAAAATAAATAAATTTAAATTAAAAAAAAAGAATCTGCCTGCAAGGCAGGAGACTGGGTTTCTATCTCTGGGTCAGGAAGATCCCCTGGAGAAGGAAATGGCAACCCACCCCAGTATTCTTGCCTGGAGAAGCCCATGGACAGAGAAGCCTGGTGGGTTACAGCTCATACGATCGCAAAGAGTTGGCCTTGACTGAGTGACTAAAGGACGAGGATAGGAAAAATAAAAATAAAAAAATTTATAGTGACAGATATCTGGTCAGTGCTTTTCAGGGAGAAGGGAGAAAGACATTTGGGAATGTAGAAAACATCTCTATCATGCTTCCCAGGTAGTGAAGTAGTAAAGGATCTGCCTGCCAATGTAGAACACACAAGAGATGTGGGTTGAATCCCAGAGTTGGGAAGATGCCCTGGAGTTGGAAATGGCATCCTGCTCCAGTATCTTTGCCTGGAAAATCTCATAGACAGAGGAGCCTGATGGGCTACAGTCCATGGGGAATTTTAAAGAGCTGGGTAGGACTGAACACACACATACACACACAAATTGAAACATTTATTGACTATGTCAAAGCCTTTGACTGTGTGGATCACAATAAACTGTGGAAAATTCTGAAAGAGATAGGAATACCAGACCACCTAACCTGCCTCTTGAGAAATCTGTATGCAAGTCAGGAAGCAACAGTTAGAACTGGACATGGAACAACAGACTGGTTCCAAATAGAAAAAGGAGCACGTCAAGGCTGTATATTGTCACCCTGCTTATTTAACTTATATGCCGAGTACATCATGAGAAACGCTGGGCTGGAAGAAACACAAGCTGGAATCAAGATTGACAAGAGAAATCTCAATAACCTCAGATATGCAGATGACACCACCCTTATGGCAGAAAGTAAAGAGGAGCTAAAAAGCCTCTTGATGAAAGTGAAAGAGGAGAGCGAAAAAGTTGGCTTAAAGCTCAACATTCAGAAAACGAAGATTGTGGCATCCAGTCCCATCACTTCATAGGAAATAGATGGGGAAACAGTGGAAACAATGTCAGACTTTATTTTGGGGGGCTCTAAAATCACTGCAGATGGTGACTGCAGCCATGAAATAAAAGACGCTTACTCCTTGGAAGAAAAGTTATGACCAACCTAGATAGTATATTCAAAAGCAGAGACATTACTTTGCCGACTAAGGTTTGTCTAGTCAAGGCTATGGGTTTTCCTGTGGTCATGTATGGATGTGAGAGTTGGACTGTGAAGAAGGCTGAGCACCGAAGAATTGATGCGTTTGAGCTGTGGTGTTGGATAAGACTCTTGAGAGTCCCTTGGACTGCAAGGAGATCCAACCAGTCCATTCTGAAGGAGATCAGCCCTGGGATTTCTTTGGAAGGAATGACGCTAAAGCTGAAGCTCCAGTACTTCAGACACCTCATGCAAAGAGTTGAGTCATTGGAAAAGACTCTGATGCTGGGAGGGATTGGGGGCAGGAGAAGAAGAGGACGACCGAGGATGAGATGGCTGGATGGCATCACGGACTCGATGGAAGTGAGTCTGAGTGAACTCCAGGAGATGGTGATGGACAGGGAGGCCTGGCGTGCTGCAATTCATGGGGTTGCAAAGAGTTGGACAAGACTGAGCGACTGAACTGAACTGAACTGAACATACTGTAGGCCACAAATGCAATTTAATACTCATATTAATCACTTAAAAAGTGTAAGAAACAAATTAATTTCATTTTAACAATAGTTACTATATCTTATTATACCTAAAATGCTATCTCTTTCTGCAATCAAAATTTTTTTAATAACTATTTGCTTGATAAGTAACAGTGTTTTTTTAACATCAAGTCTTTAAAAATCTGACACATATTTTTTATTACAGAACATTTCAGTTTGAACTAGCAACACCAGCTGTTCATTTGACACCTGTGGCTACAGTTTTGAACATGCAGCTCTGTTCTTCAGAGGGGTATAAACATCCATCAAAGTTTATTGATCTTTATTATTAACTATGTGAATATATACAAACTACTTAGCAATTATCAGTAATTGGATGAAACATTGTGATATTTGATATCATTGAAAAACTAGAAGGAAAAATGTCCAGCGGAGTAGAATAAAGATATATATGAGAGAGAATTTAAACTTTGAAAATGGAATTTCAAATCAGTGGTGGAGGGGAGGATAGCTGCTTAAAATTGGTGCCAAATAATTAAATGTTCCTTCTGTGGAAAAATACACATAAGACTCTTCAAAAAATACTCAAAACAGAATCCCACTGAGTTAAAACTTTTAAAATAAATATTAAGGAGCTAAAAGAGATATTGATGGTTTGGAACTGGTCTTTTAGCAGTAATTTGCACTCTCTAAAGAAAATAACAAAGGGAAATATTGATAATGACCTCATATTACTAAATACCTTTACATTAATAACAAGGATGACTAAAAGAGACAAAAAAATAAGCTGAGGCATAAAAACCATAGATTTTACTTTTAAATGGTGATTTTATTTAATAATTATTTAAATTATATAATTTATATATAACTATATAAATTTAATATATTTAATAATTCTAAGAGGAAAATAAAACATATAAGCCTATAGAAAAGTGGCAGATATTTCAGGAAGAATAAATATAAATAAGTCATGGGGGTATAATGTACAGCAAGGTGACTATAGTTTATACTGTATCACATATTTGAATTAATGCTTTTGAGCTGTGGTGTTGAAGAAGACTCTTCCGAGTCCCTTGCAGTCCAAGGAGATCCAACCAGTCCATCCTAAAGGAAATCAGTCCTGAATATTCATTGGAAGGACTGATGCTGAAGCTGAAGCTCCAATACTTTGGCCACCTGATGCGAAGAACTGACTCACTGGAAAATATCCTGATGCTGGGAAAGATTGAAGGCAAGAGGAGAAGGGGATGGCAGAGGATGAGATGGTTGGATGGCATCACCGACTCAACGGACATGACTTTGAGCAAGTTCTAGGAGTTGGTGATGGACAAGGAAGCCTGGAATGCTACCGTTATTAGGGTCACAAAAAGTTGGACACGACTGAGTGACTAAACTGAACTGAAATGATTAATATCACTAGACATCATGAGGATAAATTAACATGGACAAAAAGTTCAATAACTTGACCAAGGTCACACAATTAGTCAATTGTTCTTGTGTAAAAGACATGACTCCTGAATCTGCACTCGCAAAATCACTGACACCTGTCTTAGGTCATAATACAATATTTTCCATTTAGGAAGTATGAATTGAAAACAAAATTAAACGAAAGGTTAATTACAATATTGGGTATACAATGAGGTCCAATGCAGCATTCTATATAATAACGAATCATAGAAAACAAACACAATGTTGAATAATAGGTAACTTGCTAGATAAATTATGGTATATTTGAAAGTGGAATATTATCTAGCAATTAAAATGCTATTATTTCAATGTATTAATAATTATTGATGGAAACTTATTATATACATTTTCAAATGTAAGGGGAGGAATGACCCTATCTTTTTCAGCATAAGTATATATGATAGGTACAGAAAAGCTCTACAATAGCACAAAAAGTGTTACTGGGAAATATTTCTATAATATAATATAAAGAGTAACTTTAAAATGATTCTTTCCTTTTTGTCTGTATTTTCAATGTTCCTACAATGAACACACTTATTACTTGTGAAATAATAAATAAATAAAAATAAATAACTTGTGAAATATGAATAATCATTGTAACAGCCATAGCATCATCTTACATATACACTGTGATCTTTTTTCAGTAAAGTTCAGGAATTCAAAAATAATAAACATTCAATAATGTTTTAATATTTCAAAAAAGCAGTATGAAATACACTGAAGCATGGGATGTACACTTGGCATATTTTTAAGTAGAGAACTGCTCTTAAACATTATAATTTGGAATGAATTCAGAAGAGAAAATTGTACAGCATTCAGAGATTGTCAAATAGTGCTTAAAAAAATTTTTTTATGACTATACCACCACCACAATAAAAACAATGGAAAAAAATAAAGAAAAAAAACTTTATGTCCCGGCTTTTCACAGTACACTTTTAAGAATACCAATATATTAGTCTAATCAATTAAGAAAAACAAAAAAGAAAAGTCAATAAAGCCTGTGCTAAAAATAATGTAATAGGCCCTCAATTATTTCTAAATTAAAATGGCCTTGCCGTTACAACATTGATGTAAAAATGTCAGCCTGACAGATTTCTTAGTATGAACTGACTGCTTTCTTCAGTCTCCAATATTGCTATATAATACATTAGGTTACTTTGTATTTGATTTTGGAGAGAGTAATTGCTTCACCTGCATATTTTAAAGCAGATCTATTAAAGAGAGAGCAACATTTTCTGGTTTGTTAGTGAGATTTGGGCTCACTTTATCAGTGTGGTTCTATTGTTTAAAGAAGATATTGACCTGTCTTTCAAATAACCAAAAATTAAATTCAAGTGAGGGGAAAGGATAACATGGTACAAGCTAACGGTTCTAAAACAACCCCCCATGAATGCTCCTGAAGACACCCTTGAACTCCAGCTCTCCCGTGTCCTCACTGCGCTCTGTATGAACACTCAGCATGTCACGGAACCACACATCACACAGCTAGAGCTAACCTTAGCATCTCAGTAGGTTACCATGAGAAAGGTATATTTCCAGCTCACAGAAAGTCTAGCCTCTATAGTAACAGTTGAGGTCAGATGGGACTAGGTTATATTCTAGCTCCATCTACCTTGCAGGTCTGACACAACTGCTGCTGGATACTTTGCATCCCACAGGCAAAAGAAGGAAAAGAAAGGGTACAGATCCATGTAGACAGGGTGTGAATTTATCCCTTCCATTCTTACTCTCTTTGAGTGAAAATAGATACAAATGGGAGTAGCACTGGGAAATGTAGATGTTGAGGCGGTACCTCTACAGAAAGAAAGCGAGAACTTTTGTGGGTAACTAGCTAATTCTGGCATGCACTTTTCACAGATGTGAGGTTTTTTTCACCTTGGACTGACCTCCTTGAGAGACTTTTTTTTTTTTTCAAATACCAAATTAGGAGAGTATGTGGCAAAGCTTACAAAATTTGTTTGATGAATAAGTGAATCCTGAAATGAAAAACAGCATTATTCTGATTAGTTGTCAAAATTATGGGTATCTGTCTACTATTGCTTACTCTGATTTGGGTAGACACCAATTGAGATCATTGGAAAATATCAGATTACTGCCAAGTGCAACTTGCAGCTTTAGGCTTTCAAAAATTCAGCGTTTATTCAATGGCAGAATTGTACCTTAATTACTTTTTTGCATGTTATTATCTCACAGAGAGATTTATAGTCACATCAAGGGCAATTTTTAAAAATAAGCATGCTACACAATAGTATGTAGAATTAATTGTCATCACAAAAAATAGGCACTAAAAATAAAATTTATACAAAAAGTTTGTTTTTAATTTAAGGAATAAATAATGAGGAAGAAAACATTTTATCACTAAGGTAAATTGTGTAAACAGAACCACAAAGCTAATTTTTTTCCTCAGTTATCTTTTTATATTTATAACCCTGAATGCACAGTCTCTCAGAATAATTAGAAACAACAACATTAAAGGCTAAAACAAAAAAGAAAAAAATCTGTGAAATACTGAAAGAAACAATATTTATAAAATCTGAATTAGCAGGTCAATGTTAGCAATTTAAAAGTATATGTATATAAAATATAAACTATATCTTGAGGCAAATGTTTCTAGAATTTTTAAAATATTCTCAGAAATAATTTGTAGGGTAAGCAATAGTAAACAATGGAAGAACAATTTTTATTTTCAAAATAGACACATATCTTGCTTAAGAAAAACCTACAGAATGAAAAATGCATATTTTTATAAATGCAAATTGTGACGAGTATTATGATGATAACACATTTGTTAAGTTTTACAATATTAACAGACAGGATAATCTAAGAGTAGTCATAGAATATTATAGTTCCCAATGATAAAAATAATTAAGAAAAACAAACCTAAGATTGGAAAGAGGAATTTCTCATGTATGAAATAGCTGCAGCTGCTAAGTCACTTCAGTCATGTCCAACTCTGTGTGACCCCATAGACGGCAGCCCACCAGGGTCCCCCGTCCCTAGGATTCTCCAGGCAAGAACACTGGAGTGGGTTGCCATTTCCTTCTCCATGAGATAGCTATAACCTTTGAAAAGTTCAAAGATCATACCACACACATTACATTAATCTCTACTACTCTCCATGTATTCATCTCTGCTATTTTTATTTTTTAAATTTCACTACAATTTTTTTTTGTCCCAATATGGCAATTATTGTATCATTTTAAAATGATATGTTGCTCTCTGGTGATTCAATATGCAAAAAATGCTAAAGTCTTTCTTCAAATATTAACACAGAAAAGAGCAAAATTCTAATACATATATTATCAGATAATTGAAATATAGCATATTTTATAAACTATTATTTCAAGTTCACTGATTCAATTTATCTAGTGTTTTTACAACACTAAAATTATAAACACACGATTTTGTATATTTACGAAAATGTCTTGTATGTTTTCTGAAAAGATTTCAACAACCATTACCTTAGTATAGTTGAAAATCAAAACAATGTATTACATACGAAAATATTGGTATCAAAGACTTCCATATATTATATTATTAACATTTAAAAGTAAAAATGTATCTATTCTGTGACATCCTACTTTGTATATCATCATATTTTGTATTTTAACAGTATTTTTTGTTCTTTTTGTGGTTGCTGTTTAAAATAACTTATCCCAAATTCCTGAATGATACCACTTCTGGATAATGACAATGCCTGTAAGAATGAAATAAAGCTAAAAGTGGAAAAACAGCAAATGAAGAGACCTAAGATCATGTGACAAAACAGAAAAGATGAAAGTCTAACACGAGACCTTCAAAAAACAAACAAAAATCTAGCACGAGAGGAGAGAAAGAGCAAGTAAAATAGCAAAAATCAGACAGAGAAGTTCAAGGCAAAGTGACAAATTAAATGAATTTAAAGATATCTCAAAATCATCCAATATCAGTAACGTCCATTAAAATTAATTTTAAAACCAATATAAAACTTGTAATTTCCAAAGTTAGGTCAGATAAGCAATATTTATTTTATTGGATGAAGCACTTAGCAATATTTACCAGTTTGTGAATCTGTCTCTCTCTCTTTAGGTCCTTTGCATTCTCATTGAATTTCTACCACTCATTGCCTATAATTAACTAATGAGGATGGAAAAACTGTTAGATTGTGCTTACTAGTTTGCTTATAATAAGTATGGGAAAGGCAACAGAAAAATTGAACCTTTTTGTTATTTTCAAAACCTCAAAAATTCTATGTTACTTTTTGGATGCTGAAAACTGGTAACCAAGCAACTATAGCAGAAGCTGGAATGTGTCTACTTTAGACACATAGATCTTTCAAGAAATCTATAACTGAGACAATCTGAGATTAAAAGGGAGATCTCATTCTTCCAAAAGACTTGTTGAAATTTTTGTCAGTTAATTCATTTATATTATTAGATTCTCCATGATAAAAATAAAATCTTCATTTCAAGTGCATAATGAGAAAGAAACCTAAATAAATACATGTAACTGGTAGAATGTGTTGTTCTTCAAACATTTTAACCTAAGAATATATTCTGGGTAAAGTTCTAAATTCTCACTTGGTGTGAAATGCATCTTGTTAATTTACCAGAGTTCATAGCCATTCAAACTTACAACAAGCGTCTCCACCTTGCTCACTGCATTGGCTTTAGCAAAATGAACCTCCTACCAGATTATATATTAGTGCTTTGTAATTGAAAAGGCACTTAAGTGACATAAAGTAAAAGTAAAGTTGCTCAGTCGTGTCCAACTCTTTGTGACCCCATGGACTATATCCTACCAGGCTCCTCTGTCCATGGAATTTTCCAGGCAAAAGTACTGGAGTGGGTTGCCATTTCCTTCTCCAAAGTGACATAAAACATATAATTTTGTACAATTAAATATGGACACTATTCAGTGCAATATGGGGGATCATGTACCTCCTTCACAGTATGACTCTAACTTCTGATCTATTTTGTGCTCAGTCACTATGTTGTGTCCATCACTTTGTGACCCCACCAAGGTCCTTTGCTTTTTTTAACCTATATGCCAAGTACATCATCCAAAATTCCTGGCTGGATGAATCACAAGCTGAAATCAAGATTGCTGGAAGAAATATAAACAATCTCAGATATGCAGATGATAACACCCTAATGGCAGAAAAGGAAGAGGAACTAAAGAGCCTCTGGATGAGGGTGAAGGAGGAGAGTGAAAAAGCTGGCTTAAAACTCAACATTCAAAAAATGAAGATCATGGCATCAGGTCCCATCACCTCAAGGCAAATAGATGGGGAAAAACTGAAAATAGTGACAGATTTTATTTTGTTGGACTCCAAAATCACTGTGGATGGTGACTTCAGCCAGAAAATTAAAAGACGCTTGCTCCTTGGAAGAAAATCTATGACAAACCTAGACAGCATACAAAAAAAAGAAGAGACATCCCTTTGCTGACAAAGGTTCTTCTAGTCAAAACTATGGTTTTTAAGTAGACATGTACAGATATGACTGTTGGACCATAGAGAAGGCTGAGCACCAAAGAATTGATGGTTTTGAATTGTGGTGTGGGAGAGACTCTTGAGGGTCTCTTGGGCCACAAGGAGATACAACTCATCAATACTATAGGAAATCATCCCTGAATATTATTAAGAAGGACTGATGCTGAAGCTCCAATTCTTTGGCCATCTGATGCAAAGAGCTGACTCATGGGAAAAGATTCTGATGCTGGGCAAGACTGAGGGCAAGAGGAGAAGGGGACAACAGAGAATGAGATGGTTGGATGGCATCACCAACTTAATGGACATGAGTTTGAGCAAACTCTGGGAGATAGTGAAGAACAGGGAAGCCTGACATGCTGCAGTCCATGGGATCACACAGACACAGTTTAGCAACTGAACAACAAGACTCCTCTGTCCATCAGATTTTCCAGGCAAGAATACTGGAGTAGGTGGCAATTTCCTCCTTAAGGAATCTTCCCAACCCAGGAATCTAACACACATCTTTTGCGCCTCCTGCATTGGTAGGTAGATTGTCTACCACTGTGCCACCTGGTATTTTAGTCTCCATGTGAAATCATGATTTGTTGTTAATGGAGAAGTTTAAACTCTTTGGAATCAATTTGATATTTACATCTTGGCATTAACCGTGGCCTTTCTCTCCTGCCTCCCCACACTGGGGTTTTGACTGTTTATTGCCTGCTTAGCTAATGATAACAGAGTCAATCAGTTAAAAATCAATGATAAGAGCCACCTAGATTTGCGCCACGTGTATCATCTTCTCTACCTCCCAGTGTTTTGAGTGAGCTATGGTATCTAAGGGAGCATTAGAGCATTAATACTCTAATATTAAAAGGAGAGCTTGCTTCCCCCAGTTGCCATTAAGCAATGGTGTTTACAAATATTAATCTCTCAGGATTCTGAAGCCAGACTACATCTTCAAACACTGACTATCCTAATTGCTGATGATAGGATCTTGGGAAAGTTACTTAACTCACTGCATTTCAGTTATTTTATCTCTAAAGTGAAAACAATGATTCTACCCTCTTTAGAGTGTTGCAATGAGGTCAACAGGAGTTAGTGATACATAAAGCATTTAGAATAATACTTGAAATTAATAATTACTTGAAAAATACTAGACACTGTAATTGTGTGTAAATAATACATTTATAATTCCAGCTCATTTATGTTCTTCTGTAGTCAATTAAGATGTCAGTTAGAAAGTTGTCAACTCAGTAGTCAATTAGCAAGCAAAGGACTGAGGGGAATTTAAAAAGAAACAACTTTGCAACTTCTTATATGCAAAACACAGTAAAATTGTTCAGAGTGTATATTTTTAAATGTCTTGTAAAAAAATTAAATTAAAAAAGCATGAGAACCAAAGCAAGCTAATAGAAGGAGAGGGAGAGAGGACTAAAATTTGGTTTATATTGTGGGGTTTTTTTGTAAATCTGTAAAAAAATATTTTAAAATTTAAAATAACATATAAATAAAGTTTTACGTATAATGTTTACAACAATCTTACATAATATATATGCACATATTGAATACACATGAGTGTTACTAAGGTATACTGTATAACAGATATGTTACATATATGGATGTATATGTATACTATGTTTATGTACAATATTTGCAATTGTAAAATACATTGGCATATAGATATATATAGTATATAAATATGTTTGCAATTGCTATTATTGCTTATTATTTTTACTAATGTTGCTACTTAACAATAGTAGCTAGAACTATGAAAAGCAGTCCTCAGGAAAATACCAATTCTAAGACAATAAGTTCAGCAGTTGAAGAAATGGGAAAAGGCCAGACAATATGTGCTTTTTCTGAAATTTTCCCATATGTTCATTTGGAAGGAATTTATATTGTTCTTCCCTCATTACTAATCAATCTTCAGAGTCTTAATAACACTTCTCATTTTTCACTGTAATCAAAAAGATGTTACTTATGTTCTATGAGCCTTTTAACATACTACCAAATTCAGTTGTTAACATTTTGTTAAGAGATTTTGTATAAGTTCATTAGACTGTAAATTTACTTGCATGTGGAGTCCCTTTGTTAATGGTATCAGCTTGATGCTGGCTTCATACAAAGAGTTTGGGATGCAAGGATGATTCAATGTAAGCAAATCAGTCAGTGCGATGCACCTCATTAACAGAAATCACTTGATCATCAATAGATGAAGATAAAAGCACACTTGGCAACATTATATATCATTAGCATTATTATTATGACTCTTCTATATATGTAACATATATACCATACCCAAAATTTCAACAATACCAAGTAATCGCACCATTTTGGGTCAACCAGATAGCAGATTTTTCATTGGCTTGAATATCTGATCAGAATAATCCTATTATGCCTTAAATCTTCTTTACTCTCTTCCCAAGCATCCTTGATTTTTCAAAGATCTAATCTTAAACTTCTCTAGTTACTATAAGAGATAAGAACAATGGAAACCAGGAGACCAGACTTATGCTGAAGCAGAAGCTCCAATTCTTTAGCCATCTGATGTGATGAGCCGACTCATTGGAAAAGACCCTGATCCTGGGAAAGACTGAAAGCTGGAGAAGGGGATGACAGAGGATGAGGTGGTTGGATGCCATCACTGACTTGACAGACATGAGTTTGAATAAGCTCCGCAAGAAAGTGAAGGGCGGGGAAGCCTGGCGTACTGCAGTTCATTGGGTCACAAGGAGTCAGACACGACTTAGCAACTGAATAACAACAACAAATATTCCAATTCTGGTTCTTTCTTTCACTCTGTGTGATTTCTAAAAGTATTCTTCCAAAAAAACAAATAAAATAAAAGTATTCTTCCTTCAGCTTTCCTTTATTCAATGATTATAGACTATCGACTGTAAACCAATTCTTGGCCCTCTGCTGCATCCAGAGATACATGGTGAGTAAAAAACAAACAAACATCATACCCTTAAGAAGTTAAGAACCTAATGATAAAGCAAGCATTGAATACAGTGATAATTAAAATTAAGGCATTCCAATTTGGTAAATTATAAAATTGAATAATAAAAGTAGCTATGAGAGGAGATAAAAAGCAAGGGTAGCTGACAGTTCTCCAGGAGGAGCAGCAACAGACAATTCTGGGAATGCACCCAGAGGTCAGATAATGCCATTCTTTTTGTGTTACATATCTGGGATTTAATCTAAATGCCCTAAGAAGCCACAGAAGAACTTTAAACCCTAGAATGATGGGACCAGATTTCTGTTTGTAAATGATCCCTGTGGCAGCCTGATTGGGAGGAATTTAGATGGCACCAGAAAGAGAAGCAGGTACCAATTAGGTGGCCACTGCAGTGTTTATGGTGAGAGACAATGGCAGAATAAATTAGAGAGGAGCAGGGTGGAATAAAGAGAACCAGAAAGATGTGAGTTTCATTTTAGATAAGGAGCTGACAGGACTCACTAACAGATTGGGTTGAGGGAGAGGTGAGTGTGAAAGAGGTGTCAAGAATGATTCTCAGGTGTCTTGCTTCAACACTGGAGCAGATGGAGGTGTAATTACCGAACAGAGGATTCTGCAGGGAAATGAAGGATGAGCCGATGGGAGGAGAGAGACTCAGAGTTGAATTTTGTAGCAGTTAATTCTTGAGATGCCAGCAAAGCCTGAAAATGTATATGTTAAATGTATGTTACCTACAGGAATCTGATGCTCAGAAAGGAGGGTGCAGTTAGGAATGTTAATCACTACATCATCACCAATGTCCTCATTGGAAAATGAAGGTGGCACTGTGTGAGACAATAAACATGAACATGTACAAAATGCCAGGCACATAACACTGGGCAGAGACAGCGAGTATGTGAGCTTACGGATACTTGTGCACCTTCAAACATACATACATGGGCTTCCCAGGTGGTGCTAGTAGTAAGGAATCTGTCTGCCAATGCAGGAGATGCAAGAGACTTGAGTTCAATCCCTGGGTCAGGAAGATTCCCTGGAGTAGGAAGTGGCAACCCACTCAAGTATCCTTGCCTGAGAACTCTATGGAGCCTGGTAGACTACAGTCCACAGGGTCACAGAGAGGTGCACACGGCTGAGCGACTGAGCACACGTACATGCAGACATACACGCATGTGTACTTACATATGCGAGGTTCAACATACATTTAGTAGGGGCAGAAAAATAATTACCTTAATAAAAGTTGCATTATATTCAAAATAAGATATATACTGCACAGATAATATTTATATTATGTGAAAACGCATCAGTGGTGGTGGCTTAGTTGCTAAGTCGTGTCTGACTCTTGCGTTCCCGTGGATTAGAGCCCACCAGGCTCCTCTGTCCATGAGATTTATCAGGCAAGAATACTAGAGTGGGTTGCCATCTCGTATCTTTCCTTAAACAGTTCCCCATCACTTGTGCCCGGATAAGCTAGCCACTCAGCCTCACTTGGGAGAAGGCAATGGCAACCCACTCCAGTGTTCTTGCCTAGAGAATCCCAGGGATGACGGAGCCTGGTAGGCTGCCATCTATGGGGTTGCACAGAGTCGGACACAACTGAAGAGACTTAGCAGCAGCAGCAGCAGCAGCAGCCTCACTCAGCAGCGAGGTAACTGGCAGAGTTATCACTCAAATCTTGTGGCTGCACATGACAGAATTTCTGTTTCACAGGAACAAAAACACAGTTCCAATCTCAACTGGCTTCCAGTTACAGAATTCTGAAAGTAATTATCTGACACAGCAGAAGCCAAACAGTGCTCTATTTTTATTTTCCATTTCAAACTCCGAATGTGAATCAGATTCTCACCAGAAATGTGACAAAAACAGGAGGGGAAGAAATAGATTTACTTATTCATTTACAGCAGTCGAAGCAGAGTCAGTACTCTGAAAAATTCAGCAAGACGTTCCCCACTTTCCACAGCCCTTGTTCCGTCACATTATTTTGTGGGGCTCTACACCAGACTACTTTGCAGGAACATTAAGGAATGTGAATGTGTATATTTCTTTTTAACCATGTAAGACAGGTAAACAATAATTTGTTAGGCATGATTATTTGGTTTCTAAACTTTAGTTAATAGGACCTAAAGATAGCTTTATTATTCACTTATCCCAGGCTTTTTATTTATTTATTTAGAAATACAATGTACCCCTTGTTCATTTTTTTACTCATTTTTGGCCACGTGGCACACAAGATTATAGTTCACCCATCAGTGATCAAACTAATGCCCCCTGCAATGGAAACACTGACTCTTAACCACTGGACTACCAGGGATGTCCAGGTCATAGACTTTTTAGAAATATTATCACTAAACCAAGGCAAACTGGGACACAACTGCATAATGAAATGGAACTTTATTTGTTCAATATCTATAAAATAAGTAGATCAATCATTTGTTACATGAGTTTTATATAATTGGATGTAATGCACTGAGTGTTTTAAGTCATTTTAGCAATATAATTGGGACGGCATAAAAAATGAGTATTTGCTGTCCCAGAGCTAAGGTGATATTAAAATTCATCATCAGGGATTTCCCTGGTGGTCCAGTGGTTGAGAATTCACCTGCCAATTTAGGGCATATGGGTTTGATCCCTGGCCTGGGAGGATCCCACATGACAGGAAGCAGCTAAGCCAGTGTGCAACAACTATTGAAACCCGTGCACCTAGAGCCTGTGCTCTGAAACAAGAGAAGCCACTGCAATGAACAGCACACGCATCACAACTGGAGTAGTCCCTGCTCATCGCAATGAGAGAAAGCCCATGCACAGCAACGAAGAACCAGCACAGCCAAATAAATAAATAAATAATTTTTACAAATAGATGTTTGGCTTTCAATATTAAAAAAAAAAAAGAATTCATCATCAAATGTTCCCTATGTTTTATTTTGGGAAAGCACATGTAAACCACACCCCACAGGGTTAAAACAGAAGCAATCCTAGTTGTTTTTACCTGTTGCATTCATTGTGAATTTTGCTGGTACCAGGAACAGGAAAAAAAAAAAGAATTCAGCCACAAACCAATGGATTCTGTTTTGTTTGAAATAGTGCTTTCAATGACAGTACATCATGAAATAGGCTTCACTATAATTAAAGCAGATTTAATATTATATGTTAATGGCATTTATTGCTTCAAAAACACATTCATGAAACATACTGACAGGAAGTTGATAAGTAAGGTATCAATCAGTCAGTTCAGTCACTCAGCCGTGTCCCACTCTTTGCAACCCCATGGACTGTAGCAGGCCAGGCTTCCCCGTCCATCATCAACTGCCGGAGCCTATTCAAACTCATGTCCATTGAGTTGGGTGATGCCATCCAGCCATCTCATCCTGTCTCATCTCCTTCTCCTCCTGCCTTCAATCTTTCCCAGCATCAGGGTTTTTTCCAGTGAGCCAGTTTACATCATGTGGCCAAAGTACTGGAGTTTCAGCTTCAACATCAGTCCTTCCAATGAATATTCAGGACTGATTTCCTTTAGGATTAACTGGTTTGAACTCCTAGTTGTCCAACGGACTCTCAAGAGTCTTCTCCACACCACAGTTCAAAGGCATAAATTCTTTAGCGCTCAGCTGTCTTTATAGTCCAACTCTCTCATCCATACATGACTACCAGGAAAACAACAGCTTTGATTAGACAGACCTTTGTTGGTAAAGTAATGTCTCTGCTTTTTAATATGCTATCTAGGTTGGTCATAGCTTTCCTTCCAAGGAGCAGTCATCTTTTAATTTCAAGGCTGCAGTCTTGAAATCATCTGGAGTGATTTTGGAGCCCCAGAAAAATAAAGTCTCTCACTGTTTTCCCATCTATTTGCCATGAAGTGATGGGACCAGATGCCATGATCTTAGTTTTCTGAATGTTGAGCTTTAAGCCAACTTTTTCACTCTCCTCTTTCACTTTCATCAAGAAGCTCTTTTAGTTCCTCACTTTTTGCCATAAGGGTGGTGTCATCTGCATATTTGAGGTTATTGATATTTCTCCCAGAAATCTTGATTCCAGTTTGTGCTTCATACAGTCTGGCATTTCTCATGAAATACTTTAAATATAAGTTAAATAAGAAGAGTGACAATATACAGCCTTGACGTATTCCTTTTCCTATTTGGAACCAGTCTGTTGTTCCATGTCTGGATCTAACTGTTGCTTCTTGACCTGCATACAGATTTCTCAGGAGGCAAGTCAGATGGTCTGATATTCCCAGCTCTTTATGAATTTTCCATAGTTTGTTGTGATCCACACAATCAAAGACTTTGGCATAATCAATAAAGCAGAAGTAGATGTTTTTCTGCAACTCTCTTGCTTTTTTGATGATCCAGTGGATGTTGGCAATTTGTCTATGGTTCTGGCAGTTTGATCTCTGATAAGGTATTCACAGTGGTAAATAAAGTGATTTGATGTATAAAATGTACATTAGGCTTCTAGTACAGAAAAGATTGTGTATGCCTAATTTTCTTATTCCTGCCACATAAGCACAAGTATCAACTGTGAAAATGGCACTGAGGATAATTATCAGTGAATCTGAAAGGAGGAGAGCTTGTCCATAATGATAGATCTGGAAGAATAGGACAGCAACCTTCCATTGGAGGGTACAAGGCACCCTATCATTTCCTGACTCCCAACCCTGAGAACAGAAGCTACCTGGTAGGCTTATTTCCCCCTGGAACAAACAGAAGTCCCTATGACCACATCAGGTGAGCAGACAACTCTGTTAAAGAGGACTACTTGGAAGAGCCATAAAGAATAAAGAGTCAAAGGAAGCACTCTGCTTTGTTGCAGAATATGAGACTCCCCTTTTTCACCAAGAGCTACTGATACAGGGGACAGAGTTGCTGGAGAGACCCACTACTGGCCAGTCTGGTCCAGGAGATCTCTTTGACTTCATGGTCATGAGATTCTCCATCCCTGTCCAAGGATGCAAAGGAAGCTGGAGGTCAAGGGTAAAGGAATTCCACCATACCATTCTATTAAGAGACACACTCAACAGACCGGCCTATGGCAAACTCATTTGCCCTCACAAGAGAGTATTTGGGAAATCTGGGGACCCAGGGACTTCAGATAAGCTAAGCAGACCAAAATAATACCAAAAAGACACAGAACATTTTCAGCCATTTGAACCAAAATCTTTAAAATTAATCCTAAACCCACATGCTAAACCTAAACTAGGTGGCTGCCTATTTAAATATTCCCTGTAAAAATGAAAGGCTACCCACTCCAGTATGCTGGCCTGGAGAATTCCATGGACTGTATAGTTCATGGGGTTGCAAAGAGTTGGACATGACTGAGTGACTTTCACTTTCACATATTTAAATAGATCTCAGAGTCTCCTACAATTATAGGAAAACAAATGTCTTGGAAATAATATAAGCTCACCCATTATACCAAGAATTAAGAAAATCACAACTTGAATAATGAAAGGCAACCAACTGATGCCAGTACAAAGATGAATCAAGTGTTGGAATGACCTGACAAGGATTTTAAAGTAGCTTTTATAAAAATGCTTCAATTATACATTACAAATTATCTGGAAACAAATCATTAATAAAAAAGAAGAAAAATTGATAATCTCAGGAAAGGAAAAGAAGTTACTTTAAAAACTGGCCAAAAGGAAAATATATAATTTCACAACACAATAACAGAAGGAAAAAAAAAAAGGATCACTGTATAGGCATAATAGTAGAGTAGAAATGACAGCAGACATGAGGATACAATGAAATTCACTCGGTCTGAAAAACAGTGAAAATTGTCTGGAAAAATAATAAACAGAGCTTCAGGGACCCAAGGGGCAATAACAAAATAATAAATAGATATATTACTAGAATTCTAAGAGGAGAGGTACAAAGACAGAAGGTAGAAGAATTATGAAGAAATAATGACTGAAAACTTCCCAGATTTGGTTAAAAACACACCCAACATATCCAAGAAGCTGAGAGAAACCCAGATAAGTTAAAGGCAAAGAAATCCACACTGTGATTTATGATATTTAGCCACTGAAGAAAAAAGATTAAAAGTTTGGAAAGCAACCAGAGAGAAATGATGCATTGCCTATAGAGGGAAAAAAAAAAAAAGGCAATTTAAATGACAATAGGTTTCTCCTATGAAATAAAGGAGAGTAGATGGAAGTGGTACAGTATTTTGCAAGTTTGAAAGAAAAGCACAGTCAGCTATGAACTCAACATTGCATAAATATTCTTCAAGAATGAAAAGAAATACAAACATCCTCAGATGAACGAAAGTCAAAAGGATCTGTTGATATTAGACCTAATCTTACAGATTGCCTTGGCTTCCCTCATAGCTCAGTTGGTAAAGAATCCTCTTGCAATGCAAGGACCTTGCTTTGTTTCCTGGGTTGGGAAGATCCCCTGGAGAAGGGATAGTCTACCCACTCCAATATTTTTGGGCTTCCCTTGTGGCTCAGCTGGTAAGGAATCCACCTGCAATGCGGGAGACTGGGTTCAGTCCCTGGGTTGGAAAGATCCCCTGGAGAAGAGAAAGGCTACCATAGAGAAAACAGTTTGAACAATGGAATACTGTAAGCTGCTTATAAAAAACTCAATTCAAATCCAATGATATATGCAGATTTTGAACATAAACAAATGGGAGAGACATACCATGAAATCATTATTTTATTTTTTAAAAAATGAGTGGCAATCTTAATATCTGACCAAATAGGCTTTATAACAAAGGAAAGTACTACAGAAAACATAATAATAAAAGGACCAATCCATCAGGAATGCATTACATTCTAAATAGGTATGCACAAATAGCTTCAAAATATATGAAAGAAAGCTGATAGAGTTGAAAGGAGAAATAGACAAATCCACAAATATATTTGGGAACTTCAACACCTTATTCTCATCAAATGATAGAATTAGAGAAAGAAACAAGAAATGATACATATGTGAACTAAAGGAAAAAGCAAAAGCATCTGATTGGTTCATATAGAACAGTATTTTTAAATAACATTATAAAATGAATAAAATGTTTTTCAAGAACCCATGGGACATTCAGTAAGATAAATCATATCATGGACCACAAAACAATACTCAAAAATTTAAAAATGTGTCATCTGATTTTAGTGGAATAAAATTAAAAATGAACAACAGAAGACAACAGATAAACATCTTTAAATACATGGAGATTTTAAAAGATATTTTAAAAAATCCATGGGTCAAAGATAAAGTTTCAAAGGAAATAAGAAACATATTTAAATGAAAATACACCATATCAAAATATGTGGAACACAACTAAATTTGATGCTAGAAGGAAATTTATAGCTATTTGCTTATATTAGAAATGAGATAAGGCCTCATATCAATAACTTAAGTTCTTACCTCAACACCTAGGAAAAAAGCAAAATACAAATTCAAGTACATAGGAGGAAGGAAACAATAAAGATGCAAGCATAAGTCAATAATATTGAAAACAAGAAAAAAAATAGAAAAATTTGATGAAATAAAATTCTGATTCTTCAAAAAATCAATTAAATTGATAAACCTCTAAGAAGGCTGATAAATACTTTTGTTAAGAAAGGAAGAAGACAAAAATCACTACTTCAGTATCAAAGATAGAACAATACCATAGAGATTGCAGCCTTTAAAAAGATACTCAGGGGATCTTACAAAAAACTTCATGCTCATATATTTGAAATCTTAAAAGAAACAGATCAATTTATTGAAAATGACAAAATCCCACAGTGAAAAAGATCATATGAATTGTCTATAGCCATGAAAGAAACTGCATTTACAATTAAAAGTTCCAGATGGTAGTATTATGTTGGAAGTTTAGTTTTCACTAGATAATTCTATGAAATATTTTTAATATAAATTTACTTATTTTAATTGGAGGTTAATTACTTTACAATATTGTATTGGTTTTGCCATACATCAATATGTATCCACCACAGACATACACATGTTCCCCATCCTGAATCCCCTTCCCTCATCCCTCCCCATACCATCCCTCTGGGTCGTCTCAGTGCACCAGCCCCAAGCATCCAGTATCATTTAATGCCAATGTTACAAAATATCTTTCAGGAAATATAAGAAGAGGGAATATTTTCTAAGTAATTTAATAAGCCAATAATGCTCTGATGCCAAAACAAAAGTAATATGAACATAAACAATCTACCAATTAATATCTCTCATGATATCAACTGTAATGATCCTCAACAAAATACTAATAAATTAAATCATTAATGTATAAAAGAGTGAAAAGGTCCAGGTATGCAATAATTCAGGTATTTGATGCTAGTTCAACTTTTGAAAATCAATAAATGTAGTCCACCATGTAAAGGCAAAAACATGGTTATATCAACACATGCAGAAAAGCATCTGTAAGCTCCAACCATCTATTTATGATAAAAACTCTCAGCAAGTTTGAAATGGCGCTTCTGAGGTGGCACTCAGTTCAGTTCAGTGACTCAGTCATGTCTGACTCTTTGTGACCCCATGAATCACAGCTCGCCAGGCCTCCCTGTCCATCACCAACTCCCAGAGTTCACTCAGACTCATGTCCATCGAGTCGGTGATGCCATCCAGCCATCCCATTCTCCGCCATCCCCTTCTCCTCCTGCCCCCAATCCCTCCCAACATCAGGGACTTTTCCAGAGTCAACTCTTTGCATGAGGTGGCCAAAATATTGGAGTTTCAGCCTCAGCATCCGTCCTTCCGATGAACAACCAGGACTGGTCTCCTTTAGGATGGACTGGTTGGATCTCCTTGCAGTCCAAGGAAGTAGCAAGAGTCTTCTCCAGCACTACAGTTCAAAAGCATCAATTCCTTGACACTCAGTTTTCTTCACAGTCCAACTCTCACATCTATACATGATCACTGGTAAAACCATAGCCTTGACTAGATGGACTTTGTTGGCAAAGTAATATCTTTGCTTTTTAATATGGTAAATAATCCATCTGCCAATGGAAGAGACCCAGGAGAGGTGGGTCTGATCCCTGGGTTTGGAAGATCCCCTGGAGGAGGAAATGACACCCAACTCCAGTATTTTTGCCTGGGAAATTTCATGGACGGAGGAGACTGCTGGGCTACAGTCCATGGGGTCACAAAGATGACAGTTTTTCCAGTAGTCATGTACAAATGTGAGAGTTGGACCATAAAGAAGGTTGAGCCCTGAAGAGTTGATGCTTTTGAATTGTGCTGCTGGAGAAGACTCTTGAGAGTCCCCTGGACAAAAAGGAGACCAAATCAGTCAATCCTAAAGGAAATCAACCCTGAGTATTTATTGGAAGGACTGGTGCTGATGCTGAAACTCCAATTATTTGGCCACCTGATATGAAGAGCCTTGGAAAAGATTCTAATGCAGGGAAAGATTGAAAGAGAAGGAGAAGGGGATAACCGAAGCTGAGTTGGTTGGGTAGCATAACCAACTCAATGAACATGAGTTTGAGCAAACTCTGGGAGATAGTAAAGGACAGGGAAACTTAGCATGCTGCAGTCCATGGGGTCACAAGTTCAGACACAACTTAACGACTGAACAAGAAAGTTAGAAATAGAGAGGAATTAACTCAGCTTGATAATCATCTATATAATAAACCTACAATTAAAATTATATTCATATCATGGATACTTTTCCACTAAGATAAGAAACCAGGCAAAAATGTCATCTACCACTCTTATTCAACATAGTATTTTATGTTCTAGCCAGTGCATCACTAAGGCAAGAAAAGGAAATAAAAATGCATACAGATCAAAGAGTAGAATTAAAATTCTCCCTGTTTGTAGAGGACATCATTATTTATGCAGAAAAACCTACAAAACAAGCAAACGGAATAAAAAGAAACCTCTAGAATAAGTGAGTTTAGCAAGTTTGCAAGATAGAAGATGAACAAACACAAATCAACTGTAACAATGAATATGCAGAAATTAAAATTAAAACAAAATACCATTTATAATCACTCCAAAGATTTTCCAAAGAAAATCCCAAATTGAATAAACTGCATAATAATAAAATGTGTACAAGGTGTTTTCTGTATCATATGCTGAAAACTGCAAAATGCCAAAGACTATATAAATGAAGATATCATGTTCATGAGTTAGAATGCTTAACATAGTAAAATGTCAATTCTTCCCAAATCCTTCTGTAAGTTGAATACATTGTCTATAAAAATTTAGGAAAGATATTTTATAGACATAAACAAGTTTATTCCAAAATTTCTATGGGAAGATACAGGCTCTTAATTTGTTAAAACAATCTTGATAAAGAAGTTACTTATCTCTTTTTGATATCAATGCTGGCCATATAGCACCTTTGTTTGTAATTGGCATGGGAGGAGGGGCATGAACAAAAAGAGTCTCTGCTTACATATATACATAAAGTCCAATTCTTGATCATAAGTTATATCTTAAAGCAACTTTAGAAGAAGTCTCTAAAGATCATTAAATTGGTCTCCATGCTTTTATCAGAATAGAATATAAACTGTATCAGACATTGAGAATCAATTTACACTCATTCTGAAACGAACAGATAAGTCTTGGTATCTTTTAAAGCTCTATTTCTGCTAATTCTTTAAGCACAGGTGTTAATTAAATTACACAATTTGGATGCTCAGATAAATACATTATAATGTATACATGAAATGATAGAAAGAAGAAAAAAAGAAAGTGAAGTCGCTCAGTCGTGTCCGACTCTGTGCGACCCCATAGATGGCAGGCCACCAGGCTCCGCCATCCCTGGGATTCTCCAGGCAAGAACACTAGAGTGGGCTGGCATTTCCTTCTCCAGTGCATGAAAGGGAGAAGTGAAAGTGAAGTCGCTCAGTCGTGTCCAACTCTTCACGACCCCATAGACTGCAGCCTATCAGGCTCCTCTGTCCATGGGATTTTCCAGGCAAGAGTACTGGAGTGGGTGATAAGTTATTATTAAAAGTCACTAAAATGGGGAGAATATAGAGTTATCACATAACATTAGTGAACATAACTATTTGCTGATGTCAAAATGTAAATCAATATCTTCATTACTCCATTATTATCCCAGGGTTTCTTTTTCCTCTGGTCTAAGATCTAACATAATGAAGATCAGTGAAGTCAATATGTTAAAATTGGTGACTATTTAGTTGGCTTTGATAACAATGCTGGTGTTATATGTATCTTTAGCACATTTGTATTGCCCCAATATTTAGCACATATAAAGTCTGCAAATCACCTATTTTCAAGGAACATGACAGCACAAGTAATACATATTTTCCTTTATGTAAGGTTTCCTAAAATATTTCTTCTTAAGATGGAGTTTGAGATAAGATGTTTTTATTTCTTCTTCTTGGAGTCTCATTAAACTATAAGAGGTATTTAAAAAATTGAAATATTTCACAAATTAAAGATGGTAAGTTTTGCTCCCAACAGAAAAGATATTTCAGTAAGCTCCTCAAAGACAAATTATGAATGAATCAATGATGAGTAAAATAGAAGGACAAAGGAAACTATATCCTTAAACGTGTGTGGAAGGGAATAGGCATGCAGGATTTTGCCATGTCTTGCATTATTTCCTCAAAAGCTTAGGAGTCAAAAATGCCAAGTATAATGGAGACTGGAGATGAGATTTAATTCTAAAACATAAAGGTAAGTGGACAAATTATAGAAAAAGTACATGTCTCCAAGCAGAACTCTCAACAGCCAGTCATTCTCCTCTGTGAAAAAAAAGTGCACATTTTTGGAAAAATTAAGTGTAAGACTTTTTAGGAAAAAAATTAAGATGTCTGAGACAACTAACAAGGGAGATAGTGATGAAATTGGCTCAAACTCTCATCATCTGTCTCAGTGTTCTGAAGACAATGGTAGGGTTTTCTGTATCATCATTCTAAAAGGTGGAAAGCAATTATAGCCTATCTAAAGTTAGCAAGAGTAGGAATAATCGTCAGTATTTTACATATTTTAAAAAGGCAACTTAGGGAGGAACAATATGATTAATGAAAAAGTATGGGAAAAGGGGAACAGGAGGTAGGGTGATTAAACAAGTAGACTCTCATATTCTATAGCGGGAAATCAAGATAAAGTCTAGTCATGTTAAAAATAAAAGGACTAAAATATCACAGGTTGTTTTTTTTTTTAATCTGTAAGAAAAGCTGAGAGAAGGAAATGAAAGGGGAAAAGAGGAATATTAATTTTGTGATAACTTTTTGTAACATTTGCTTTTTTTTCCCTATCTGCATGTATTATATATATATATCAGTACAAATAAAGGTATTTGAAAACATGTACATAGAGAAAAAATACTTGATCTCATTTATCAATATATTTTAAAAGAGGAGTTATTCAAGACCATGAGATTAAGCACATATATGTTACATTAAAATGATCATTATTTCACAGATATCTATTATTAAAACAAAGTAGCCATTTCTAACACAAAGATTCTTGTCATTTTACTCAAGGTATCCTCATCACTAGTAAAATGAACCTAAAGACAAGTGGCTCTAAAAGATACTTAATTTAGGATCATTTTGGTAGCTTGACAAATAGATATCAGAGTTCTATTTTTAGATCTCCTGACTTATTCAATTGGATGCACAGGCTGGACTTGAGGATCTTTAAAAACTTCCCACGTAATTCTGATATTCAAAGAAGGCTGAAAACTAAGGTATCTACCTTGTGAATATTTGTCTCCTGGTAATATATACCTAATCAAAAACTTTGTTTTTCATGTATTAACCCAACTGTAGCATTTTCTTTATATTCATTCTTGTTATTGTCACATTTTTTACAGACACTAAGAGAAATGCAGCTGCAAAATGCAGAATAGAAATAACTTCTATGCAAATTAACAGCTCTCTAGAGAGAGTCTTTAGTCCCCCACAGCTGCACTGTACTGATGCTCCACCCCCCAAACATAAATATTTACTTAGTGTTATTGGTGCTGATAATTGATGTATAATTAGATATTATTTTACCCTTCCTCATCTCAGTGTTTATAAAAATAGTAATAAAACTGAAAAATGTTCATAGTCAATTTAATTCAATGGAATAATAATAACAGGGTTCAAAGAACAACAGCAGCAATGCGTGGAGAAGAAAGAAAGCATAAGGCCATAACATAAGTCATATTTAGGAGGGAAATGTAATTTCAAGTGAAATATATATGTCTCTCTTACAGCACTTCCTCTCTGCTTAGCATCCTCTTACTTTAATTAAAAGTAGTTTATATTGCCTTGAATACTACAGATGTATTTAATAGTTCTCATAATTCTGAAATAACAATAGAAGGAACCCATGCATGCAAAGGAGCTAATGAACTGAACAAGCAATTACTGAGCATACATGATGTTCCAGAACAAGTTTATGAACCACTATTCTTAGCTTTATACACACACACACATATGCATTAATACAAAATACATACACAAAGTTGGACATTGAAGTAAATTCAAAAAAAGAAAGAGTGGTCTGCAATTTTTCTGAGTCCCTATTTTAAAATAAGATGAATGATATTTGATATAGCTTGGTGACATACTAGGTAAAATAATATACTGAAGTAAAACAAAAGTCAAATATATGAAACTTTTCCACACAGTTAAGAATTATATTAAACTATAGCTGGGTATGTGTCAGTGTATCTTTTAGGGAATCCCATCTTATGTTGAAAGAATTGGTATCCCGTTATAAGACTTTGGTAGAAGATAATGTGGCCTCAATTATGGAAACTTCCGGAACGAGACTCTGCATCTTCCCCACTTGGGCAGTTAGACCACTGACAGTTGACTTAGGATGAAGCAACATATGCTTTCTTGTCTGGAGCTTTAAAATGTGACCAGTTGACACAAAGATCAAAGGAAAGATTTGCTACTATTTGTGGCTATGTTATCAGGAACAGTGGCAGAAGTGTCACTGGCAATCTTTTGACTTAACCATTTCTGGGGTATCAACCTGGCTTCATTTACAGCTACTCAACCTCTCTTGGTTCCTGCTTTATTCCAACACTGACTCATTGGCCTCTCTGCCAATTCCATCGTCTAGCTAATATCCATCTGGAAAGTTAATTTTATGCTGAAGTGGGTCATATTCTGTTGCAGTCAAGAAGGTGACCTACTAAATCATGCCTTTCAGTGCAATACCCACCTCACACCTCCACACATAGAAATAATGTGAACAATAACAAATTATTATGATGCTTTACGCAAAGGGAAAGAGAGCCGGGCTTGATCCTCCCAGTTTTCATAACCTTCTTTACATATTAGAGTCAAACTTTTAGATCCACAGTGCTTAATGTCATTCTGTCTGCCTATAACTTTATGTGACCTTCACAGACTCACTGTTGTTCAGTCATTCAGTCATGTCTGACTCTTTGTGACCCCATGGACTGCAGAATGCCAGGCCTTCCTTCACCACCTCCCGGAGCTTGCTCAAACTCATGTCCATTGAGTCGGTCCATCTCATCCTCTGCCGTTCCCTTCTCCTGTCTTCTATCTTTCCCAGCATCAGGGTCTGTTCCAAGTAGTTGGCTCTTCACATCAGGTGGCCAAAGTATTGGAGCTTCAGTTTTAGCATCAGTCCTTCCAATGAATATTCAGGGTTGATTTCCTTTAGAATCAACTGGTTTGATCTCCTTGCAGTTCAAGGAGCTCTCAAAAGTCTTTTCCAAAATCACAGACTCGTACATTTGTATATATTATGCACATGATGCTAGATTCCCTACCTATTATTCTATCTGTCCATCCAATATTGGAGCCAAAAACTATAAGTAGCTATTTGAATTAATAAAACAAACATTCAGAACCTTAATTGCAATAGCCAAAACTCAAATATTCAAATGTCAATTAAAAGGAAGCTAGTTGGTTGCTTTTTTTTTCTGAAACAAACATTTTTTGGTGGCTAGTAGCTTCCAGCTTCTCCAGAAGTTGGTGATGGACAGGGAGGCCTGGCAGGCTGCTATTCATGGGGTCGCAAAGAGTTGGACACAACTGAGTGACTGAACTGAACTGAACTGAGTAGCTTCCAATGGAGAAGGCAATGGCAAACCACCACAGTATTCTTGCCTGGAAAATCCCATGGACGGAGGAGCCTGGTAGGCTGCAGTCCATGGGGTTGCGAAGAGTGGGACTCGACTGAGCAACTTCACTTTCACTTTTCCTTTCATGAACTGGAAAAGGAAATAGCAACCCACTCCAGTGTTCTTGCCTGGAGAATCCCGGGGATGGGGGAGCCTGGTGGGCTGCCCTCTTTGGGGTCGCACAGAGTCGGACATAACTGAAGCAACTTAGCAGCAGCAGCAGCAGCAGTAGCTTCCAAAATGGCAGTGCAGATATAAAACAGGACTATAATTACAGAAAGTTCTACTAGACAGCTCTGGTCTAAACACATAATGATAATCCAATTTTCCCCATGGTTAAATCAGAAATCTGGACTTCAGTTATTCAACACAGGTTGACTATCATTAATTCAGCATGTGCTTGAATAGCAGTCCAATAAGACTCAAAGAAAGTATGCCTTTACCATAAAATTACTATCTTATTTTATATTTTTATATATATTTTGTTTGTTAACCAATGAGATTTTTGTTTTTTTTTTAACAAGAAGACTTCATTGTTTGAGAAACTAGTATCTATACATGGGAGTTTTTAAAGGACAGACCCTTAAATGTGGATTTGAAAAATATGTGGGCACTTGAAACCATCTAGCTGCAAGCAAAGAAATCCCTTTTTTATTTTTATTTTTTTTATAACAGACATAGAAACAGATTGAACTGTTGCCTACAAATGTTGGGACTTGGGCTTCACATGCTTTCTGAGTTTGCAGCTGTAGGCAATTGGCTAGGATCCTAATCATACTATTTGTATCACTGATTGTTTACTTGCCTGGAGTCTGTTCTACTCCTCAGGTATGAAGTTAGTAAATCACTTTCCATTATTAAATTAGCTTCATATAGTTTCCTTCACCAGCCAGCAGGATATTACTAACCAACACAAACACTGTGTCAATCACTAGGCAGATGAGAACAGTTCAGGATGAGCAGCATATAGAGGAACACCTAAATTTTTAGATGCAGCAGCAACAGGCAACAATTAGAAGGGCTGAGGAAGATGAATAGTTCCATTACAAATAAGCACAGATGCCATAGTATTAAAAAGTGTGAGCTGCTCAGTCATGTCCGACTCTTTGTTACCCCATGGACTAGAGCCTGCCAGGCTCCTCTGTCCATAGCATTTCTCAGGCAAGAATACTGGAGTGGGTTGCCATTTGCTCTCCAGGGGATCTTCTCGACCCAGGGATCAAATCCAGGTCTTCTTCACTGCAGGCAGATATTTACCATCTGAGCCACCAAGGAAACCCCTCAAAGACTCCACAGATTCATATTCAGTTACAGCCTCCTCTATCACTATTCAATCCTCTTGAACATGAGTCAAGCTGTAAAGAGTAAGGTTCTTCAGAGAAAATGGTGGCTCAGATGGCAAAGAATCTACCTGCAATGTGTCAGACCTGGTTTCCATCCCTGAGTTGGGAAGATCCCCTGGATAAGGGAATGGCTACCCACTCCAGTATACTTGCCGGGAGAATCCATGACAGAGGAGCCTGACAGGCTACAGTCGATGGGGTTGCAAACAGTGGGACATGACTGAGTCACTTTCAGTTTCTCTTCCACTTTTCAGAGAAAATAGCTTCCTGGGTAAGACAAATAGCTGTAGAAAATATAAGTCCCAATTTTAAAATATTTTATTCTTATCATTTTCTTTTTAAAGCTACTTTACTGAGGTATAATTAAACACAGAACACTATACATATTTATACATGTATACAGCTGAATGAGTTTGGCCATGAGTATACAACCATCACACAATTTATGCTATAAGCATAAACATAAACATCACCTCTAAAAGTTTTCTCCTGCCCTCTCTTGTTGTTATTTGTGACAAGAACACAACATAAACTCTACCCTCTTAGCAATCTTTCAAGTAGGCAATACAGTGCTATTGTATTCTCACTCATGCTTCAAATTTTGTTGATCACTTTCTCCTTATTTATCGACTCTGATTCCATTTCTATTCTATTAAGTCCTTTGCTGAATTTTATTTGCAAACTCTTTATGCAGACTTAGTTTTCTCTTTTCCATTCTAACTTTTCTGCACTACAGATTTATATTCTGAGCCAGGAGTCAATGTACATTTCTCTAAATTTTTACTCATGGCTTCAATCATCAATAGCCTACATCCTTCCCCCAACTCTGCATCTCTTCATAATTTCCCACCTGCATGGCCACAAAGCTTCCAGGATATAGACTCTCCAAACTTAGCTCCATCACCCTCACTTCCAGATATGTTTCTCCTCCTTTACTCGCTAGTATGCATGTGAAGTCGCTACAGTCTTGTCCGACTCTTTGCAACCCTGTGGACTATAGCCCACCAGTCTTCTCTGACCATGGATTCTCTGGGGAAGAATACTGGAGTGGCTTTCCATGCCCTTCTCCAGGGGTCTTCCCAACTGAGGGATCAAACCTGTCTCTAATGTCTCCTGCATTGGCAAGCACGCTCTTTACCACTAGCACCACCTGGGAAGGCCCTCTCTAGAATCCCTCCACAATTTAAGGAGCCTGCTCAACATCTTCAAATGGCCCTTTCTCACCCTCAATGGACCCAAAATCTTGTCAATTCTATATCATAAAATTTTTTAAAAGTTTTAATCTATTTACTCCCTTCAATTCTTTTGAAATGTACAAGTTCAAGTCTAGATTTGTGCAATGGTGCACTGCACATTTGTGCAATGTTCTCTCTGCCTCTGAACTTGTTCTTTATGTCTCATGTCACTTCACATTTGAAAATCCTTCAATTCATTCCCGAACACCTGGAGGTAAAGGAGAATATAGTTATACTCTCCTTTGAGTCTCATACAAAGACTGGTCCTAGGTGGCCTATCATACTGTCTAGCTTCATCTCCAGTCTCACTTTTCAGCATATGATCTGTGCTCCAGCTGCTGCACTTATATGTTATTAATTATTACTTAGATTCTTTTGATATGGCATTCCTGCCAATGTATTTTACCTGTCTCATTTTCTATTGCTACTAACAGATTAGTTCAAGCTCTCACTCTTCTGAGGAGCGTTCTCTAAATTGATGTGAGTCAAGTATATTTCTCCTCCCCTAGAACCATCATCCTCTATGTTTAGCACTGCTATAGCATCACTAGCACTGTGATGCTACCACTTGTTTTCAAAACCCCCTCCTCTTCTTGCCTTCATTAATTATGGAGATTGTATATTTCATTAGTATAATCTCCACATCTAGCACAGTATATGACATGCTGTTAGTTTCTCTTAACAGTTGAATTTATGTTGAAACAGTAACTTTCAAAGTGAAACAGGATTCTTGTAATCATCTTATTCATTCACTTCTTTGATGTGCATAATAAAGCCTTGTTCTGAAAGTCTGGATTTACTCAGGTCAAAACATAATATAGTATAAAAATCAAGGCTACCTGTCCAATGTTCCCTCCCCTGTTTCCTGTTACTTATATATATATATATATGTTACAAGTATGTCTCAGTTGTTGCCTTGAGCCAGTAACACATTATACGGTTCATAAGTATAAGATCCTTTAAATCATTATGGAACAAGAAATAAGCCAACTATTACCCTGTTTTTTATAATGTATTAGCTGCTTTACCAGAGAAGGCAATGGCACCCCACTCCAGTACTCTTGCCTGGAAAATCCATGGACGGAGGAGCCTGGTGGGCTGCCGTCTATGGGGTCGCACAGAGTCGGACACGACTGACATGACTTAGCAGCAGCTGCTTTACAGAAACTAACATACTTTTGATTGTTCTGAAATTCTTCCCTGAGATTCTGTTACTCATAAAGAAGAGTGATTGTGAGTATGTTAGTTGTTCAGTTCTGTCTGACTCTTTGCAACCACATGGACTATAGCCTGCCAGGCTCCTCTGTCCATGGGATTATCCAGGCCAGAATACTGGAGTGGGTAGCCTTTCCCTTCTCCAAGGGATCTTCCCATCCCAGGGATCGAACCAGGTCTCCCACCTTGCAAGCAGATTCTTTACCAGCTGAGCCACAAGGGAAGCCCAGAAGAGTGATTGCTTAGCAATAAATGTCAAATATATTGATGCCACATCCTTTTCTTCTTAAAATCAACAATGTCTTCACATTTCTCTAAATATGAAGTCCACAGTTATTTACCTCAGAAACACTGTAATATCTACGTCTTATTGTGTCTAATCTCATCTCTCTACTGCTCATTCCCTACATTGGAGTTACCCAGTCTTTCTTGGAAGAAGAATGCAGTCAAATATGCTGCTGCTGCTGCTGCTGCTGCTGCTAAGTCGCTTCAGTCGTGTCCGACTCTGTGCAACCCCATAGACAGCAGCCCACCAGGCTCCCCCGTCCCTGGGATTCTCCAGGCAAGAACACTGGAGTGGGTTGCCATTTCCTTCTCCAATGCATGAAAGTGAAAAGTGAAAGTGAAGTCGCTCAGTCGTGTCCGACTCTTCGCGACCCCATGGACTGCAGCCCACCAGGCTCCTCCGCCCATGGGATTTTCCAGGCAAAAGTACTGGAGTGGGTTGCATTGCATGCAGATTGCTTCAAATCTCAAGACCTTTATATGTGTTAATCCGTCACCATGGACATTGCCCCAAGCTCAAAAGTCACATACAAGCATATGTGACGGTCACTTTGGTAGAATTAGTCCTGATTTATTTTTAGATACTGGCCTGTTCTTCCTTAGAGAGTTCTTTCCTCACCCCCAATCTAGGTTTAACACTACACCCAAGTACAACATTCTTTAATAATCCTCACCACACTTTATAGATGAATATTTATTTGTATGAATGTTGCCTTAATGTCAATGTCTCCCAAAATACCTGTGTCATTCACCACTATATAAACAATGCCTAGCACGGTGACCAGAACTGAGGAGGTATTTGATAAATTTTGAATGAATATGACCTAGTCTTCAGCCTTTGTCAAAATAAACTCAGCTGACAAATTTCATATGATATTGCTTCTATATGGAAAAAAGGGTACCCATGAACTTAACAAAACAGAGTCAAAGATGTAGAAAATAAAGTTATGGTTACTAGTGGTAAGTAAGGGGATAAATTTGAAGATTGGGATTAACATATACACACTACTATACATAAATTGGGGCTTCCCTCGTAGCTCAGTTGGTAATACATAAATTAGATAATAAGGACCTACTATACAGCACAGGGATCTCTAATACTCTAATAGCCTTTAAGAGAAAAGAATTTATAAAAGAGTATGTATAACTGATTCATTTTGCTGTATACCTGAAACTAACACAATATTGCAAATCAACTATTCTCCACTAAATATTAAAAAAAATTAAACTAAAATAAAGCTATGGTTATAAAAAATGAAAACCAAAGGGAAGACTATGATGTTAATATATTTTAATGATTTATATTTTATATTATTTTATCTTTTATTGTAGAATAGGACTGCATACTGTATACCTTTCTAATGTCTATAAATATAGTGACAAATAAGCTATATAGAGGAAACAATCCTAGAGGAAAAAAAATTGATGATATTTCATTCTGTGATTCTTGTAACAAATGCCTGGTATTTTCTTTATGAAATTTAGAAAAAGTAAAAACTGGATGTATTTGAAGACCCTCTAGGCTTAATTTCCAACTAAATGCTTTTGTTATGTGAAGTCTGATGCAATTAAATGTTTACTGGATTTTAAAAAATCAATAAAATTATGGAACAGATTTCCTGAATAATACCTATGTTGAAAATGATTCATTTTCTTAGGGCCAATATGTACTGGAACAAAACAGTCCATAGTTAATTATGAAGTGCGATAGATTTTTCAGAATGTATATATCTATTTTTTCATATTTTAGAGAATATTTAGATTTTCATTTCTACCTCTGCATGAAAATATTGAATCATGGTAAAAGAATACTATTATATATATAGAAAATATATTAACAAAATTATCTAATCCAAAGCTTGTTTTGTGTAAAGAAAAACCTGCAGTAAGATATGACCATAAAAATGTCAGACAAAGTTAATAAGGACATCTCCTACTATAAACAATTGTAAATATAAAGAGTGATATGATAGAAACATTCACTGTAATTCACTAAATGGTAATTCAGTGAAAGGTAATTTACTGGAGAAAGGAAGGAAGAGATTTTCACCAGGAAAGTCATTTCCAACTGGCAGATAGTCAGATGACATTGGGGGAAATTAAACTGGATATAGGCCATGAGCACCAAGATTAAATTTTCCACCTTCTGAAGATTAGAAACTATGACTTTCAGTCCCATCAAAGTATAAAATTAGAAAGGAGATGTCTGAACAAAGCAAGACTACTTGAAAACAAACTCTATGAAATGAAAATTGGACTATCTACCTACTAGCTTAAAAAAAATAGCAAGGAAGCTTGTGGTTGGTTAATAGCAATTGGTAGAAAAATAACCATCCCTGTGATGAACTGAAATTCAAACTAGCAGACTAGAAGAAAGGTATCAGTTCAGTTCAGTTCAGTCACTCAGTCTTGTCTGACTCTTTGTGACCCCATGAAGCACAGCACACCAGGCCTCCCTCTCCATACAAGATTTATTTTTGTGCTGCTAGTGTTCTTTAATTGTTGTTTTCATTAAAAAGCATGGATATGAATCAATAGTTAAAAATTAAAATTTAATATATATTTAACTGAATCACTTCTGCAAACCTGAAATTAACATGATGTTATAAATCAGTTATACTTTACTTAACAGAAAGAAAACAAATTAAAAACAAAAATAAAATGTATTAAGATTTATGAAATCAATGGGTTGTCAGCAAACAAAAAAATAAATGACTCTCTATGGATCGCCCTCAAGCTGTATTTTAGAGGAATTCCATCAAAATCCTCATTCCTACTTATCGCATTCTATTGAAGAAAAGTGAATAAAAAAATTTTAAAGGCACACCAGGATCAAATTTCCATGCCAGTGGATAGACAAAAGAAATATGCAAATTAACCAAGCAGAAATGAATAACACAATTAGATCAAGATTTTTAAACAGTTGGTTTGCAATACTTAAATATTTAAGAGAAGAAACTGGTCAAAATGAAAAGACAAGGTATATATAAAAAGGAGAAAAGGATTCAATGTAAAGCAAAAATTTTTAAATGTGGTCAAGCTAATATTCATATTTAAGTCAAGTGGTTGTTGCTCAATCATGTTCGACTCTTTGCAACCCCAGGGACTGCAGCCTGCCAGGCTCCTCTGTCCATGGAATTCTTCAGGAAAGAATATTAAAGTGGGTTTCTGTTCCCTTCTCCAGGGGATCTTCCCAATCCAGAGACTGAACCTGGATCTCCTGCACTGCAGACAGATTCTCTACCATCTGAGCCACAATTTAAATATAAAAAAATATTAATACTCAACATCAATAACCTCAGATATGCAGATGACACCACCCTTATGGAAGAAAGTGAAGAGAAACTAAAAAGCTTCTTAATGAAAGTGAAAGAGGAGAGTAAAAAAGTTGGCTTAAACTCAACATTCAGAAAACTAAGATCATGGCATCTGGTCCCATCACTTCATGGCAAATAGATGGGGAAACAGTGGAAACAGTGTCAGGCTTTATTTTGGGGGGCTCCAACATCACTGCAGATGGTGACTGCAGCCATGAAATTAAAAGACACTTACTCCTTGAAAGGAAAGTTATGACCAACCTAGATAGCATATTCAAAACCAGAGACATTAGTTTGCCAACAAAGGACCGTCTAGTCAAAGCTATGGTTTTTCCAGTAGTAATGTATGGATGTGAGAGTTGGACTGTGAAGAAAGCTGAGTGCTGAAGAATTAATGCTTTTGAACTGTGATGTTGGAGAAGACTCTTGAGAGTCCCTTGACTGCAATGAGATCCAACTAGTCCATTCTAAAGGAGATCAGTCCTGGGTGTTCATTGGAAGGAATGGATGCTAAAGCTGAAACTCCAGTACTTTGGCCATCTCATGCAAAGATTTGACTCATTGGAAAAGACCCTGATGCTGGGAGGCATTGGGGGCAATAGAAGAAGGGGACGACAGAGGATGAGATGGCTGGATGGCATCACCGACTTGATGGACGTGAGTTTGAGTGAACTCCGTGAGTTGGTAGTGGACAGGGAGGCCTGGCGTGCTGCAGTTCATGGGGTTGCGAAGAGTCGGACACCACTGAGTGACTGAACTGAACTGAACTGATTCAACTAAGTTGAAGAAAGTATTAGAATCCTTAAAGTGAATCTCAAAAAATCATATCAAATAGAAGTTTCAGAATGAAACAATAAATGAGGGAGAAGAAAATTCAAAGAAATAATAGATGCTGTATTTCTATAAAGTATAAAAATCCTAACAATTACACAAAAATATATTGATTTCACTCTATTATGGGTTGAATTTTAAACCAATGAAATCCACATGTTGACATTCTAACCCCAGTACATTATCTGAGATGGAGTCCTTATAGAGGACTAATGTTCTAAAGAAAAAAGGAAATCTGCACACAGATACTCACATAGTGAGAACACCATGTGAATGTGAAGTCAGCAATCTACGAGCGAGGAAGGAAGGCTCGGTAAAGATCCTTCCATCACAAAAATCAAGTCCTCATTATAACTTCAGGAGAAGGCAATGGCAGCCCACTCCAGTTCTCTTGCCTGGAATATCCCATGGGCGGAGGAGCCTGGTAGGCTGCAGTCCATGGGGTCGCCAAGAGTCGGAAACGACTGCGCGACTTCACTTTCACGCATTGGAGAAGGAAATGGCAACCCACTCCAATGTTCTTGCCTGGAGAATTCCAGGGAGGGCAGAGCCTGGTGGGCTGCCGTCTATAGGGTTGCATAGAGTCGGACACGACTGAAGTGACTTAGCAGCAGCAGCAGCAGCAGCATTATAACTTTCAGAGACCCTTGGCCATTTTGCCTTTGTGGGCCTTTTTCTTTTTTCAATTAAAATGATAAATTCTATTTGCAATTGTATTGATATAAAGACTAATATAGACAATTATATTCATTTTCATATTTTATTCTGAGTTGAAAGCACATTAAGATATTTTCCTGAACTCTTTCAGTATTGTGGCCATAATGATTATGCCTTCTTAAACTAATAGACATTGTAGCAGAGGTGAAAAATGTGTCTATACATTGCCAAACGCCCCCAAGTGTTAAAGTCACTTTCCGTTTAGCACCACTGATACACTCAAGAACAAATACACACATATTAACATACAGGTGGTTATGTTTATATAGTAATACCAAGTATACATGGTGAACAAATTCATAGATTGTGCCCATTGTACCACTTTATACTGATGATGTTTAAAAATTTTCCAATACAGCACTAAGAAACACTATATATAATGAGTGCTAATGCTATTAGCATGCCTAACATTTTTAGGTAGTTCAAACATATTGTCACTTTTCTCTAAAACTAAAGTGAAACTTAGTGAAATCTGATTTCTTTTAAAAAAGATATATCAGGTTCTATATCACTACAAATTAAATGAAGTATATGCCAAATCAAATTTCTCTTTTGTGCACCCAATTTCTTTTAGGACTAGACCTAAATAGCTAAATTTCCAGGATGATTATTGAGAAATTTATATATCCATATGCACCTGCACACCATGAGTTAATTTCACATGACATCATTTCATCACATTGTCACTTGTACAAAATTAAAATGTCATGTTTTCATACAAGAAGTTTTCCATTTCAAAGAAGTTATGGTAAAAAAAAAAAAACTTTTATAAAATCATCATCTTGACAATAAGATGACAATCGGAAGCTTTTCTGGCTGTTTAATTTTTAATTCAGAGTTCATGATGACACTAAAGTTATCTTTTTTTTCTATAAAACCTGAACCTTCCCATTCCCTTTTGCATGATTTATTCTCTCTTGAACCTCAAAATCATTTATTTAATTTGAAATTACAGTACTTCATATTAAAAGAGATTTGAAGGCTCTCTTTTTAAAGACAGAAAAAATAGAGAATAATGGAAGTAATGGTGATGATGAGAGGGGAATTTCATGCACTATATACTAGAAACTGATTTTCATTAAAGAATTAGATATCTTACAATTTGTTCTTTGGCACTGCCATAACTAATCCCCCTTCCATGAAGAGATCACTTAACTGTTTCAAGCATCATTGGTTTCCATTATTTGAGGAATTTGACAAGATGATTTAATTCCTTTATGCCACCAGAATTCTTTTCTTACTTTCTATATGCTTGCTGTGGTTGCTTTTGTTTTGTTTTGTTTTAATACAGCACGTTTAGAATAATTGCCTAGAGTCTACACTTTACTCACACATATTGCCATTGTTTAGTCCCTAAGTTGTGTCAGACGTTTTTGCAACCCCATGGACTATAACCCACCAGGCACCTCTGTCCATGGGATTTCCCAGGCAAAAATGCTGGAGTGGATTGCCATTTGCTTCTCCAGGAGATCTTCCTGACCCAGGGATCAAACTTTTGTCTCCTGCATTGGCTGGTGGATTCTTTACCACTGACTTACACACATAGGACATGGGAAAAGAGGGGAGTTAGAGGTAGAATTTTAGTAACTAAGTTCTTTATAGAAGTATGCAATAGTTTCTACATGATACAGTTTTTAATCTGGAAAAAAATCCTAACAGTCATAAGAACATACACTATAAAATGAAGAGAAATGAATATGGGGATTGTAATACATTTGTTCATCCTGAAAAAGTCTAGTCTCATTAATTTTTATTATCAAAGATATGTTTAATGTTAATAAGGCCCAAATCCTAATGCTATATTGTTAATAGAGTAGATATCTTAGCCTAAAACACGTTAATACAGAGGAACAGTTTTTGGTCTTACCTTTAATTTGATTCGATTCTATTCTAGTATGTTTTATTCTATTATTTTTAACTACCAGATAATACAATATAGATAATATACACTTAGAGATATACTGAAGTAAACATAGCATCTTTTATCTCTCATATAAGAATTTTTGGCCAGTTAAAGAAGTCATCTTCAATACGGATGGCTAACAAACACATGAAAAGATGCTCAACATCACTCATTATTAGAGAAATGCAAATCAAAACCACAATGAGGTACCACTTCACACCAGTCAGAATGGCTACGATCCAAAAATCTGCAAGCAATAAATGCTGGAGAGGGTGTGGAGAAAAGGGAACCCTCCTACACTGTTGGTGGGAATGCAAACTAGTACAGCCACTATGGAGAACAGTGGCAATTAAAAAATTGCAAATAGAACTACCTTATGACCCAGCAATCCCACTGCTGGGCATACACACCAAGGAAACCAGAATTGAAAGAGACACATGTACCCCAATGTTCATCGCAGCACTGTTTATAATAGCCAGGACATGGAAACAACCTAGATGTCCATCAGCAGATGAATGGATAAGAAAGCGGTGGTACATATACACAATGGAGTATTACTCAGCCGTTAAAAAGAATTCACTTGAATCAGTTCTGATGAGATGGATGAAACTGGAGCCGATTATACAGAGTGAAGTAAGCCAGAAAGAAAAACACCAATACAGTATACTAACACATATATATGGAATTTAGAAAGATGGCAATGACGACCCCGTATGCAAGACAGCAAAAAAGACACAGATGTGTATAACGGACTTTTGGACTCAGAGGGAGAGGGAGAGGGTGAGATGATTTGGGAGAATGGCATTCTAACATGTATACTATCATGTAAGAATCGAATCGCCAGTCTATGTCTGACGCAGGATACAGCATGCTTGGGGCTGGTGCATGGGGATGACCCAGAGAGATGTTATGGGGAGGGAGGTGGGAGGGGGGTTCATGTTTGGGAACGCATGTAAGAATTAAAGATTTTAAAATTAAAAAAATTTTTTAAAAAAAGTCATCTTCACTATTTTTGAAGTGAAAATTTTCATATTACATGTATAATACATATTTTTTAATGTATTTACGGAGCAGGACACCTAGCTAATCATAGCAATTATCACTTGAAATATATGAAGCTCACTGTCAGTGTTTGTATAGTAACAAACATTATTTCCAGTAAGTGTCCTTAGTTAAATTCTAACAGTTGCACATATTTAAATACTCCTAGAATATACCAGAAAGAGTCAGTATACTTTCAACTACAACCTGTACCCTAATGTATTCTATTGGTAAATATGAGACATAAATGCAATACAGTCAATAGCTAGTGATCAAAATATGATATCATACATATTCTAAATTATAGCTTTTGATCTCTAAAGCAAACAATTCCACTTTTACACCATGTTTTTTATTCCATAAGCAACATTTTGTAAAATATGTGATAAACTGTAGATATTAAGACATGAAGAATGCATTTTTAATATCCTGGCACTAATTCTGAACACCAATATTTCAAATTTCAGAAAAATTCAAATCAAATAAAAGTGTTGTTTCAATAAGGAATGTAAAAGATGATCAAATTAAAATAATACATTTCTATAAAGCAAAACTTATAAACAAAGTCAAAGGGTAAATTGCAACTGTGAAAAAATTTTTGGTAATATTGCTGGCAAAGATTTATTCCATCTATTATGTAATTATTGACTAGTACTGATAAGTTTAAAAGAGTAACAAAAGGGCCTAAAGAGTCAGTTAGTAAAAAAAGGAATATTCATATCCCCTCAACTACAAAAATGTGATTAATTTCATTCATAATAAGACAAACGTATATTGAAAGCACATAGAGATGTAATTTTTCACCTATTTACAAAAGTCCAGATTTTACAATCCCATTTGTTGGCATTGCTATAAATATATATTCTTACATATCACTGACAGAGGTGTAAAGTACGCTACCACCTATGGAGGAGGATAGGTAACAGCTACCAAAATTAAAGATTTTTCATTTTTTGAGTCAGAATTTCACTCTGGAAACCTCTTCCTTCAGGGACATCTATATATTTGCTAAATGATGTACATACAAAGACATTCATTACAGTACTGCCTGCAATGCAACTAAACAGCAATAACAACAAAAATACCAAGAGCTAATAAACATTCACTAAAATAACCTTGGGAGAGGGCATGCCAGTGAAAGAAGTGAACTAAAGACCTCTGCAAATTCACACTTCCATAAAAGAAATGTTTGATGGCAGAGATTTTTGTTTCAATAACTTCAAATAATTATTACAACCATTAATAGGACTACAAAAGGCTGAAATTTATAGAACCCTTTCCAGTAAATTACTACAGTTGAGCATTACAATAGGCACTGAGATAGAGTTCTGTGTAAATGAAGATGAAACAGCCCCATAACTGCTTCCAGAGTGTTCACAGTCTACTAGGTGAGGCAGGAACCTTGAAAAGGGGTTCCAAATGTTTTCTGTAAATGGTCATTAATAAATACTTTAGACTTTGCGTACATTACTTTATTTCACTGCTTCTCAGTTTTATCATCATAGCTTGAAAACAGCTACATTCAATACATAAATGTGAATCTAGTTGCATTACAAAAAGACATCATGTTTAGAAACTGAATTTGGTTTTGTACTATTTCCATGTATCACCAATAATACTTAAAATTTTTCAATAGTTATTATTATCTATTATGCAAGCAACACCAGCACAACCACAGATAGTGGTTTAACTGACAATCTAAACTATAAAGCAAACTTTATAACACGCTTGAATTAGAAATCTGAAACAGTATTTCTTAGTGTTCAGTTCAGTTCAGTTCAGCCGCTCAGTCGTGTCTGACTCTTTGTGACCCCATGAATCGCAGCACGCCAGGCTTCCCTGTCCATCACCAACTCCCAGAGTTCATTCAGACTCACGTCCATAGAGTCCGTGATGCCATCCAGCCATCTCATCCTCTGTCATCCCCTTCTCCTCCTGCCCCCAATCCCTCCCAGCATCAGAGTCTTTTCCAGTGAGTCAGCTTTTCGCATGAGGTGGCCAAAGTACTGGAATTTCAGCTTTAGCATCATTCCTTCCAAAGAAATCCCAGGGCTGATCTCCTTCAGAATGGACTGGTTGGATTTCCTTACAGTCCAAGGGACTCTCAAGAGTCTTCTCCAACACCACAGTTCAAAAGCATCAATTCTTCAGTGCTCAGCCTTCTTCACAGTCCAACTCTCACATCTATACATGACCACTGGAAAAACCACAGCCTTGACTAGACGGACCTTTGTTGGCAAAGTAATGTCTCTGGTTTTGAATATGCTATCTAGGTTGGTCATAACTTTTCTTCATGTTACATGTAAGGAAATCAAAGACACTCACCAGTTGTAATACAGATAAAAAGAAAAGAAGTCGTAACTCAGACTCTGCTATTTACTTAGTAATTCTCATTATCTCATGAAAGCAATGAGTCTACCCTAATGATGGGTGTCATACACAGTCTGCATTTTAGGATGCGTGTGATATTTTTCATAAAATTAAATTCTTAGTTATAATGGGATTCATTTAGCTCTGTTCAATTTTTAAAAAATAAAAGACAATAATCTATATTAGTTATATAATTTTTGGAAAAGAGAGAAGACTTTTGTTGTAAAGCTATAATTACATTACCATATAGGTTTTTTTCTGAGAAGAAAGGACTTACTTACTAACAAATGTGCTATTATAGCTTCCTGACCCTAAACTTTCAAGTATTTAAAAAGATCTTTAATAAATCAGGGAGATCAAATCCAAGATATATAGATGCATAGATACGTAGATACATAGACACACACTACACATAATAATTTTGGTATTTAATTTCTCATGGCTTTTACATTCTGAAAAAAGTATGAATTATCAATTACACATACCTGTATATATATATAATGGCATATATTTAAAGTGTAGATGCTGTATACATAATATATGTGTATATATATATATATATATATATATATATACTATTTACCATTAGAAATTTCCTAACCCTTATTAAAAAAAAAATCTCTTAGTAGTGAGTAATATGTATTGACCAATGTCAATAAAATAAGTTCCCTTGTAATAAATCCAATCATTGACTAACAAAACTCAAAGAAAATTTTAAAAAATATAAAAGAAGTTGGTAAGTATCTAACAGTTTGGCTTGAGCTCTGGCAGTTTCAGATGTTTTGCAATGTGAAATATAGAAATAGATATACAAAATTATAATCCAGAGCTTAAGGATGATGGAAACAAAATTATAGAAAATATATTAATAACAGAACTGTATTGTATGATTATTATTTTATTTTTGTTGACAAAAATTCTGTGGACATTTCTGTGTCAGAGAGGGGTAAAGGAGATAATTTTCAGATCTTTGGATGTGTTCCCTTCTCATGCTCATAGAAACTGTAATGATTTTATCTTCTGCTCAGGAACACTTTGAAAATATATGGCTGGTTCATTATGAATGTACTCATATGTATGTAATAATGCATTTACTTTATTTAAATATAAATTATTTTCTTTAATAAAAATAATGGGACAGGATCATGTGTATTGTTGGATACACAAGTACATGTGTAATGTTGGACATTGAAAGTTTTTTATTTTTTAATTTTCACAATCATGTATGTATGTATATATGTTTGTAGGGGGTGATGTATGAGGGGAATAAGCCTGTACAATCAAGTTAGATTGCTCACAAAGGCAGACGAATATTGAGAAAGAAGGTTATGAGTAAAGGGATACAAGTCAGATACAGAATAAGAGGACCATACCTTAAGGGTGTGACCCTTTAATTTGTCTGTTAATACTACAACTAGAATGGACCCCGATTTCTGCAGAACCTTCACAAAGGAACAGTTTCCCAGCTTTCACCACCTCCTGGTGGCTCACAAGCTCTCAACCATATGTTCTCTGGTACCCAAGCCCAGAAAGATTATTTGTAACTAAACTACTGATTGAGATTTCATCTTTTACTAAAACCATCAAAAACTGGGAAGCTATCTGATCTTTCCCTTCTCCTTTCTAGCAAATTGTATTTTGATTTGTAATTAAACTAAATGACAAAAAGTAAACAACAAAATATTTTAACATATATATATTTTTTCTTTTGAAATACTCTAAAAAAGAAACATTTTTTTTGTTCTTTCCCCCACCCCCTCCTTTTGAAGGAGTGAAAGGGTTATAGAAAAAAGATTTTGAAGTTCATAACAAAAATAACTTTGCAGTAATTCAATTTATTATGTTTTTACTTTTAGTACACTTATTTCCATTTACTATATGGAATACACCATAGGGAAAATGCATAGGATGAAGATAAGGGGTTTTTCTTCTTGTTTTGATATGCATATCAGAGAATGATAGATTTGTTCCAGATCATTTTGTGCTTCATATTCTGACTCCATAGCTCCTGCCTTGTATGGAAAACACAGCTGCAACTCAGTTCCTGTTGGAAGAGAGGTGGAACAGATGGCTGTGCTCCTGCACTGCCTACACATTAGGGAAGCACCCTGGCTTTGGACGGAGTACTATTTCTTTTTTTTTTTTTTTTAGCACTAACAGTGCTAAAGTGAAAATAAATAGTCAAGCAGGGAGATAGAAGTCACGGAGCCTGGTGATTCATTTCACATAGTCCAGGTTCGATGCATGATACAGGATGCTCAGGGCTGGTGCACTGGGATGACCCAGAGGGATGGTATGGGGAGGGAGGTGGGAGGGGGGTTCAGGATGGGGAACATGTGTACACCTGTGGTGGATTCGTGTTGATATATGGCAAAACCAATACAATATTGTACAGTAATTAGCCTCCAGTTAAAATAAATTTATATTTAAAAAAAAAAGAAGTCAGGGAGCCTGTAGTCATGAAGATTCTACTGCTGTGCTTGCTTCTTTTCCCATAGGTACTGAACCAACCTAAGTGTGGCTGCGTGCCAGCCATCAGTAATTTATCAGAAGACTGTCTCCCCACTTCCCATGTTCTTCTTTACCCTGGAGCTTGATGACACGTGCTTAAACTCCCCCTTATTACTGAGCGCACAATTTCCTAAAGGGTTTGATCAGCCATTAAATTGTCTTGTCTGTATGTCTAAGAGAAAGGAAAGCTGGTGTGAAGTTCCTGATCATTTTATCAGCTTCATTCTTTGGGGATTTTAACAAAACCTGTACATTGAGTACATATTTAATCTATATTTAAAATATATTACTATGTATATGGAAATTAATTTGGGGATTCGATAAATATCCATGTGCTTATAAAGGCTGACAAATTCAACTACAACCTTTGTAACAATTAACAAAAATATATTAGAAGTCGTAGATTTTCTTAGCTTTATATACAATAGTAGTAGATTAAAAAAAAATCTGTAAATATCAATGCTCCAAGAAATGACATGGTGAATTCTAATACACCTTCAGAGTACTAAAGACAAAATTACTGAATTGTGTGTTTAAAGTGTTTACATTTTACATGAGAGAACAGAAAGAGTGATACTCTGGAAAGAAAATTCAGTCTAGTACATATGAACTGATGTTTATGGAGATGTGACATGCTTGGCAACATTCATTTTTTATAATCATTATTTAAAAATGTTCAGAATAAGAAATAACATTCTATAACATAATTCACTTGAAGTTCCATATCTCTTCAAATCCAACTCCAGCTCCACCCTCATCACACCCCTCAATTTCCCAGGAGAGGAAAAAACAAATAATAAACAAAAACTTACTTTTCCAACATACTGTGGATCTGGTCCCATATGTTCTTCTAAAACAAAGAACTGATTCCAAACCCACCCCCTTTTGGGACGGTGGTGGACTTCGGTTTCACCTTCGATGTGTTTGGTTTGGTTTCTGGTCCCCTTGATGGAGCTGTGGTGAGTGGTCCCATAACACCTCTGCACAAAACAGAGACATACCAGGACTGGGCAGATGCAGGAGGTACTCGTAATTTTCATTGTAAGATAACTTTCCAGTTCACAGCCTTCTTGACTTTCCTTGTCAGCTACAAATGCCTAGTGAGCATTCGAGAGAGAAGCCAATGCATCTTCTGGAAGGACAGTCCTAAGAAAATTGTTTAGCATGTCCATGATTTAACAGCCCATTGGGGAAAAGTCAGGCTGCATTTACATCCTGAAACACTTGGAGAACCAAAGCCGTAGTTGTGTGATTCTAAGTCTTCACAGCAGGTGAACAGGGGCAACCATTTTATACCTGATAGAAAGAGAGAAAATTACATACATTATAAAATATGGCAATTTTAAGTATTTGCTCAGAATACAAATTATACTGTTTTGCAGGGTGATGCTGATAGGCAAAGAATATGTTCAAGTTCTTTAGGAAATAAACACAAACATACACAGTCATTCTTAAGTCTGTGCATGGTATTTTTACACGGGCATACATATTTGTATTTTAAATCCCAACTTTATATATATATATAATTATTTAAAACAACAGAAATATAGTCCTAGAGAGATTGAAAATTGACCATGAACATGTGCCTTACAAAATGTGACTTATTAGGGACTCCACACTAAGTGCAAATTTTTAATTTGTTTTTTGTGTTTATCTTGCTTTTGTTAGATGTAATACAACTTAATATAAATCAATCACCTATTACATGTGACTCACAGAACTTCATGGAATATTCCCTCAGGTTGAAAATATTTCACAAACCATCACAGCAATCAAGCAGGTACTTAAGATCTTTAGTAAGCAAAAAAGAAGAAAGAAGATGGCTGAAAAACATGCATGCTATTGAAAGCCATTCCACATCTGGGATAAGATTAGCACAACTAAACAAGTACGAATATCAATGACTGAATACTAGCTTGCTTGGGTTTTAGTAGGCCTGTAGATAATACTGTAGAATGTGGTCTTCACCTTCAGGCAAGAGAGATTCAAGCTTAGAATGACACGACACATAATTCTAGCAGCTATGCAATGCGAGGTACGGAAAAAAAAGATGGTGGCAAAAAGAACAGAGGAGGAAATACTTTGCTTTGCAAGTAAAGAATGCTGAGGACTTGAAATTCAAAGACACTTGCTCCTTGGAAGAAAAGCGATGACCAACATAGACAACATATTTAAAAGCAGAGACATTACTTTACCAACAAAAGTCCATCTAGTCAAAGCTATGGTTTTTCCAGTAGTCATGGATGGATGTGAGAGTTGGACTATAAAGAAAGCTGAGTGCCAAAGATTTGATGCTTTTGAACTGTGGTGTTGGAGAAGATTCTTGAGAGTCCCCTGGAGTGCAAGGAGATCCAACCAGTCAATCCTACAAGAAACCAGTCCTGAATATTCATCGGAAAGACTGATGCTGAAGCTGAAACTCCAATACATTAGCCCCCTGATTTGAAGAACCAACTCATTGGAAAAAACTCTGATGCTGAGAAATATTGAAAGCAGGAGAAGGGGATGGCAGAGGATGAGATGGTTGGATGGCATCACTGACGCAATGGACATGAGGTTGAGTAAGCTCTGTGAGTTGGTGATGGACAGGGGATCCTGGCGTGCTGAAGTCCATGGGGTTGCAAAGAGTCGGACATGACTGAGCGATGAAATTGAACTGAACTGAGGACTTAAACTTTGGTTTTAGTACAACTAGACAATAAAGTGAAACTTCAGAAACATTTTCTAAAACAAAAGACAGGATTTGGGATGGAAAAGGTTGAGTAAAATTATTACCTTATTGAAACCACATTAAACTGTGTAGCATGATTTTCTCTATTTGTATATATGTGTGTTTCAACATGTGTTTAGGAAAAAAAAAAATTTACTCAAGATTATAGCTATTTTGAAGAGTTGACTCATTGGAAAAGACTCTGATGCTGGGAGGGATTGGGGGCAGGAGGAGAAGGGGACGACAGAGGATAAGATGGCTGGATGGCATCACAGACTCTATGGACGTGAGTCTGAGTGAACTCTGGGAGTTGGTGATGGACAGGGAGGCCCGGCGTGCTGCGATTCATGGGGTCACAAAGAGTCAGACATGACTGAGCGACTGAAATGAACTGAAATGATAGCTATTTCATCTAGTAAAAAACATTAGCTGTATCACTTTCTCACTCCATAAAGTTCACCCTTGCAAATCAGAGTAAACCAAAATGTAGATCTAAACAAATTACAATGTGGTTGACATGAAAATATAAACGATTTTTAAAAAACTGAGTATAAGTAATCAATCACAGCATAATTCTTCTTCTCAATTGGAAAAAATGTTGACACGAAGTCGGGGAATGAAAAAAATTACAAGGCCCAGAGCAAGGTGCTTTTCTCTATCAGTATCTCTCCCCATGGGCTTCCCTGGTGGCTCAGATGGTAAAAGAATCCACCTGCAGGGAGACCTGAGTTTTATCCCCAGTTTATGGAGATCCCCTAAAGGAGGGCATAGCAACCCACTCCAGTATTCTTGCCTGGAGAATCCCCATGGACAAAGGAGCCTGGTGGGTTACAGACCACGGGGTCACAAAGAGTCAAACACAACCGAGTGACTAAGCACACATATCTCTTCCCATAATTAGAATTAATAAAGATTCTTACTTCGCCAATTGTGCAAGAATTACACTGAATTTGAATTGAAATTTTATTTTAGTTGCTAGAAAATATAAATTGAAATCTGCAATATTGTCAAGGGCAAAGACACATTTTGATTGATTTAAATTAAAATAATTCAAAAATGCTTCTAACACATTGAAAAAAAAAGAGTAATACCACTCTAACACCAACATGGTAAGAGCAATGGAAAGAAAGTCCAGAAACAGAGATTTTCTTTTTTTTTTTTTGACAACTTATTTACAATGTGTACTCACACGGAACATCTAATTTTGAGTCTCAGTTTTCTCATTGGTGACTTGAATAATTGATTTGAATAGTCTTCCAGTTTATCTAATACATTATTTGGATCATTTTTAACATTAATTTTTAATTTATCAAAAGTTTCTTAATTTGGGGGACTTTTCTGGTGGTCCAGTGGCTACAACTCCACACGCCCACTGCAGGGGGCCTGCATTCCATCCTTGGTCAGGGAATGAGATAACTGAATGCCATAACTAAGCCCCAGTGCAGCCAAATAAATAAATTTATATTTTAAAAACTTTCTTAATTTCCAACTCATGCATCTCAAAAAGGAGACTTTCTTCTTAGAAGTCATGTTGATTAATATATAGAAGGTGTTGCTTTCTTAATGTCTTCACACCATTTGGTGTGATTTTTAAGTGAAATTAACATCTTTGCCCTTTATGCCAAGTTGTTTAACAAAGCATAATTCACGAGTAGAAGGTGAAGAAAGCGGCTTTTGTAAGGCATTACAGATGCATAGAATGAGTGATTTCTCTGCAATAATTTATCTTGTATGACATACCCAAAGTACATAAAGGCAATTTAATGTGCCCATGTATCATTTGTTTCGGAATCTCTATTATGACAATTATGAGAAGCAGTAAGTGAGGCCCCACTGAACAAAAGAGCAAACGTAAACATCACGACTATACTTGTGAAAGTAACTTCATTTACTACACAATGAGAGGACAGAAATCCAAATGTGAAAATTGTCTGTCCTATTTCAAGAAATCCGCTCCTGTATAGCTTAGAATTAAAATGTGAATAATAAAAACAAACCACTGGTTGAAAACAACACAATAGAAATACTTTATAGCCATTCGTTATTTTGTTGTTCTTGCTTTTTAACTAGCAGCATTCAAACACATTTCCTACTTGCCTGGAACTCTCCAATATATGAAAGGTGATAAACAGAACCCTAAGCATAACATCTAATGGGACCAGATATCTCCTTCTTCTAATCTTTTGGTTAGAACTTGCATCAGTGGCATGTGCATATTAATGACAGGCTGCAATACCCTGGAGCAGATGATTGATGGATATAGGGACACATGAGGCATTTTTCATACCAGTGGTAAATGACTTAAAGGCCAGATGCAGCCATGGTGAACTTAGCAGCCATAATAGAAAGAGTTTGGTGGCAGCTGTCTGAATTAAGGGTCACCTTGGCTGCGTAGTTTCAGTGGCGAGTACCAGTAAGAAACTTTTCTTATTGCCTAACTTCTGTTGGTTCCTGTGCTATGTGGTGCCTTAGTCACTCAGTTGTGTCTGACTCTCTGTGACCTCATAGGCTATAGCCCACCAGGCTCCTCTGTCCATGGGGATTCCCCAAGCAAGAATACAGGAGTGAGTTGCCATGCCCTCTTCCAGGGGATCTTCCCAACCCAGGGATCAAACCCAGGTCTCACGTATTGCAGGCCAATTCTTTACCATCTGAGTCACCAGTTAAGTGCATGAATATTGGAATGGGTAGCCTATCCCTTCTCTAGGGGATCTTCCCAACTCAGGAATTGAATGGGGGTCTCCTGCATTGCAGGCAGATTCTTTACCAGCTGAGCTACCAGGGAAGTCCCTACTGGTTCCTACTTTTTGCCAAACCTGATTTTTAACACCTTGCACCAATTTTGATGGCTACATAATATTCTTCCAATAAACTGTTTTGTTGCTTTGTTTTTGCTGTTTGATAATGAAAACATTCTCTGATAAATGTCATAATACTGTCATAATCCCCTAAATATGAATACAGCATTAACTGCACTAATGTGAAATGCAGACTTCTCGCCCCACTGCAGGATCTAATTGAGATAATTCAGCTCTGCCTCCAGAAACTAGAACCCTTGCTTCCATAACTACTCTTCTGTAGTTAAGTTACTGTTCTGAGTCATGACCTCTGTACTGAGTCATGACCTCAAATGCTTATTCTCTAGAAAACTATCTGTTTATGAGCAGTTTATTCTCTGAGCTTCACATCTGTCATTTATGAATAAAAACTTTCATTGAATCATCTTTAAGCATGCTCAGCTAAATATTTGAATTTATGATTTAATTGCTGAGTATCACTTAAGACTTTTCTTATACTGACTTTCATGAGCATCACCCAAGATTCAGTAATGAGCTATTTACAGATTTTAAGTATAATCATTCCATCAAAGGGCTTGGGGGAAGAGCCATTCTCAAAGAAAAATAACTATCACATTTACTCCATATGTATTGCTTTTAACTTGGGCCTTTGACTGGACTTTCTTTCCTGTTCATTCTCAATTTATAAATCTGGAAACCCAAAGAAGTCTAGAGAATACCTTCTGTTTACTTTTTTTTTTTTAAAAAAGAAGATTTCTTTGGTATTTTTCTTGTTTTGGAAACATCTGTAAAATATACACTGTCAACCTTATTTTATGAATGCATCTTTCTATTTTCTGCGTGCGCGGAGTTATGTAAGATACTATTTCACATGTTCAAAAAGCCTAGAATTATAATTGCTACCAAATTCTAAACTTTAGCATCATGTATTATTAGCAGTAATTGATCTGACTTTGCATATTTAAGGAGAGAATGTCAAAGAAGATAAAGCATGATTGAAAGTTCATAATTTTTGGATTTTTTCATTGCAAATATACAAGGATATCTTAGGTGGAGAAACACAATTTAATGATAATATGATGTCCAGTGGACAGAAGGGGGTCTTCTCAGCTGTCAAACCTACAAACCCATTGGGTGAGAAGGCTGTTCTTCTTAAGAATGAGATGCATCTTGAACATGATGCAACTTAACTTTTCAACAGTAAATTATTAAAATCCATACTGCCAGGCAGATTTAAATGTAAGGAAATTTATATTCGCATTCTGGGGTGCTTATATAAAGCAAACGTTACAAAAACTGAACAAAACCTGTTTCAGTTTAATAAAAATAAATGTACTACCGTCTATCTTTGTGCATGTGTATTTATATGTACATATGTATTTACTTATCTATCTACATTCAGGATATTGTGTTCTATGTGTCTTTAGTCTCTCAGTCATGCCCGACTCTTGCGATACCATAGGTTGTAGCCTGCCAGGCTCCTCTGTCCATGTGATTCTTCAGGCAAGAATACTGGAGTGGGTAGCTATTTGCTTCTCCAGGGGATCTTCCCAAATCAGGAACTGAACCCGGGTCCCTCCATTGCATATGGATTTTAAACCGATTGAGCTACAACCTTAAGTTATCTGTTGGGTTAGTATTTATAGGCAAAACAGCTGTTGCTGGTAAGATGCATTCTCAGATGTAAGTCTGACCCTTTGAACTGTGGTTTCCATCATTTTCCAAATGAGTGATGAATAATACCAGTAGCATCCTCTTGTTCTAAGCCTAGTTCTGAATTTCCAATGATTCTGGCTTCTGAATTTTGGTTTTACCTACCTGTCCTCTAGAAATAGCAATCCACTCCAGTATTCTTGCCTGGAAAATCCCATGGAGAGAGGAGTCTGGCAGACTACATTCGATGGGCTTGCAAAGAGTCGGACACGACTTAGCAACTAAAACATCACTGCCATTTTCAATTTTACTATTTTTTCCATTAGTGTTTTAATCCTCCTTAATTGATAAGTTATCTGATTAGTAATTAATTTTACTTGTCTCCTTAAGTGTCAACTTAAACAGCTCTTGTTTAAAGTCAAAATGCAAATACTCATTAATCATATAACATTGTAGAGAACTTCACCTAAATCAGTTGCAAGTTTTATTTCCAGGTTGGCTCCCAAATCAATCTTTTCAATTTCAATCTGTCCATTTCAGGATATAGTCCTTCACAGTTCCAAGATTTGCATATGATCAACTGCATTTACTTAAAACATATATATTTATTTTATATTTAAAATATGTGTATTTCAGAGGTAAAGAACAGGCTTTTGGCTCAGTGGGTGAAGGAGAGGGTGGCATGGTTTGAGAGAATAGCATTGAAACATATATAATACCGTGAGAGTTTGATATATGACACAGGGCACCCAAATGAGTGCTCTTACAACCTGGAGGGATAGGGTGGGGAGGGAGGTGGGAGGGTCTTTCAGGATGGAGGAGATACATGGAAGCCAATGGTCGATTCATAATGATGCTTGGCAAAAAAAAAAAAAAAAGAAAAACACACACACACAATATTGTTAAGTAATTATCCTCCAATTGAATAAATAGATTGAAAAAAAATTTTAATGGGCTTTCCTGGTGGCTCAGGTGATAAAGAATCTGCCTGCCGTGGAGGAGACTGGGTTCAATCCCTGGGTTGGGAAGATCTCCTGGAGAAGGGAATGGCAACCCACTTTAGTATCACTGTCTGGAGAATTCCATGGACAGAGGAGCTTGGCGTGCTGCGGTTCATGGGGTCACAAAGAGTCGGACGTAACTGACTAAGCATACAAATATAAAATACATTTTAAATAGTCTTAAAATGTGAAATTTAATTTAAGTTTCATAGAGATGGTGATAAACCCACTACGCACTTGTAGGCATTACTTTCTCACATGGTTAATTGAATTTTCTTTGCCATAAAAGCCTTATTCCCCAAACCCCATTTAGCAAAACCTATCTTTTGTAGCCTGGATTAAACGGTGTTTCTTTATAAAGACTTCTCTATTTGAGGAGACAATTCTCTTCAGGTCTTTTGTGTTTCTGCACATTTTCTGAGCAAGAGGCACTGACAGCTTTGTTTCATTTTATTTTTTCAAGGATGTTATATAGCAAACACTCTTGGAAGAGACAGAACCTTCTTTGGGGGAAGCAGGTAGATTTATTTTCTGACAATTATAAAGATCATGTCTTTATCTAGGTAAAAGGTTGGAGAGGTGTGTTACTAGATCCTTTAGGAGACAGGGGATCACAAAATTCAGGGGTCCTTAGCTGTGACCCAAATATACTATGTGTGCATTACGTATCTGGATGCTTCCTGTTCCCCCATGGCATGCAAGGACAATGGAAACTCCTGCTTTCTGCTGTGCTGTAATAAAGCCTTTGATCCAGAGCTTTCTGTGTTCCTCCAGCATCTATAAAACTGTGGCAACCTAACTTATTAACTTGAAAATACAGTAACATCTCAAATTCTTCACTTGAAAGTCACGATATCATAGTTTAATGTAATCACTTGCTCCTCTGAATTTCTATAACATTTATCTAATTCTTACTTTTGCAAACCACTATTCTATTTTTTAATGTAGGTGCTATTTAATTTTTCCTTTGAATCAGATTTTTTATAGTTCTCACACCATGTTTTATGTATTTTGTATTTTCCATCTCCTGTACTGGTTAGTGAAGTACCTTACATATTGTAGACAATAAGTAATTATTTGTTGAGTGAAGTAATAAATACATAGGAAACAGACAAATTAGTTCAGGGTTTGTATAGCAAGAATGGTGTTTAAAATTCCAAGTTTCAACTTAGAACATTTAATTATAATAATGTGTTACAAAAGAAAAAATATATTTTTTAAAAAGTGTGCTATGATGTGGTTCACATACTTTGTTTCTTACTTAAAACTTGTCACAATCAAGGAAGTGAAAGTACTGTACTGGATAACACAGTTTCATTTCATCAATCAAATCCTAATTTCTCACTAAGTTAGAGGAAATTAAGGAAGTCATTCAAATATGGAACTAAATGTGCATGAGTAAACTTTGCAAAGGCATATACTCTATGCTACTATGAGCAATATTTTATTCACTATATATAGATTAAATATGTATATGAACATTCCTACCATGTTGGCATACACACACACATATATACGTACTGGAGACCATTTACATTGTTGCTATTCTTCTCTCTCAAGATACACTTCATTATTTTTAAATTAATGCAAACATGTTTATGTAGGGTTTTATTATTTCATACATTCCAGAAATTATGCATAGAAGTAGGAAGAGCAATGTCCTGAAAGGATATGCATAAGTAAAATGATATTCACAATATTATTTGATTTGGCTGCAACAGTTAATATCATAGAATTATTCCCAGTTTTCAGGCTGCTGATTCTAATCTTCCTAATACATAGCAAAGTTATTCAAAAAATTAGAAAACAATAATAGAAGAAAGAAAATGATATCCAATGTAATATTTCCTTGCTTATCTGTATTTGTCAGAGTGATGAATATTTTGAATTTCCTCACATCTTTGAAAAGTACTTCTACCTGTCTTACTATTTTTTGTGTTTTATGTTCTTGTATGTATGTGTGCATTTCATATAATAGGGTTTCATGAAATTAATTTTAAAATGATTATTTGGTTTGATTTAAAGCATCAAAAAATACTAAAGGAATCCTACTGGCAGAGAGACTCAGAGTGGCTTCACTGTCGTATGCCAGACTTAAGTCTCTTAACCTCACTTCCCTGGGGTAAAAAAAAAAAAAAAAAAAAAAAAAAAAAGACTATATTTCTTAGCCTCACTAGCAACTGAGTATGGTCCAATTCCTGAATTCTAGCCAATGGAGTATAGGGACAAGAACTCTGTTAACTTTCCAGGAAATTTCCCTAGAAGGCTGTTGATATATTCTACCCAATCCCTCCATCTCGCTACAAGAATCCTGATTGTGATGTCTGGAGGCCCCACTTGGATCATGAAAATGAAAGCCATAGCCTAGAGACAAGAGGAACCAAGCAACTTTACCCCGGAGAACACGGAAGAGCAAACTGCCGAGTGAGCCCTGGGCTGCCTCTCTGAGCTCAGTTAAGAGAGAAAGTATTCCAGTCTGTGTAAAGCCGCGACTATTTCATGTTTCTGTTACACAGAGCTGACCATAACTCTGATTTAACAACTACTGAGCTGAAACGGTGTATTCTCCATGGCTTTGGAGATGAAGGAGGGTTTGGGAAATAAAATACAGAGGAAGGAGAGAAAGGAAAGGAAAATAAGAATAAAAGCATGGGAAGATGATGCAGGACAGTCTATTCTAAACGCCAGTGAACTTATTTTTTGGAGGAAATCTTCTCTGAATTTTTTGATCACAAGTATGAAAATGTGCAGGTCTTGCTTTTCACTGTTTTTCCTCTGAAGTCAGAAGGCGTATGTTATGCCTTCACTGTGTCATTCCCAGCATATAGCACTATGTGATGCAAATAGAATGAGTGACAAAGGGCTCCCACAATGCTTCTCCCTTTGAAATCTACCCTCCAGCTATATTTAATCTCCTCAAACTCTTGCTTGAAATTCCTTCATGCCTTTGCTTCACTTGCAGAATAGAAAAAAAGAAAAAACCTCACAAGAAATTCATGACTTGCCAATATCTGAGGCAGTTCCACTTCTCTTCTCATCTTTATTGTCTGCCCTGGAAAATCCACAACCCATCCATATTTTACCATGTTCACCATATCATAGTGGCTCAGCAGTAAAGAATCTGTCTGCAATGCAAGAGATGCAAGAGACCTGGGTTTGATCCCTGGGTTGGCAAGATTCCTTTGAGGAGGAAATGGCAACACACTCCAGTATTCTTCCCTGGAAAATCCCATGGACAGAGGAGCCTGGCAGGCTACAGTCCCTGGGGTCACAAGAGTCAGACATGACTTAGTGACTAAATGACCATCTCCTGACTAGGCTGCACTCCCGCTAGCTTTTATGCCTCTGTATGTGCTGTTTCTTCTAAATGAAAAGTCCATGACATTGTTTTAATATCCAGCAAATCACCAGTTCCCAAGTGAGTTTTCAAAGACCGTCACCATGTTGCCAAGGTCCCCGGTTCTCTTTATAGTCATGAAAGAGCTCAGAATTTGCCACTCCAAAATATGCCACTCAGACATACAGATTAAGTTAAAGGCACTTGAAAATCACCAGATGCAAAAAGCATACCTTGACTTTCCTAAAAGTAGGAGATAAAACTCAAATAGAAGAGATGCCCTCTTTAATATAAAAGGAAAGAAACATTCTCACCAAACTGGGAAGTGGAGACCAAGAGAAATCTGTATAAAGAAAACTTGCTAAATTAACTCATAGCTTTCTAGTCACTTCTCTACCTAATTCACTAAGTAGCCCAAACAGCTTTTGCCTTGTCACTTTTTCACAATTTGTTACTCTTTGTCCAACTCAGTAGATAAATATCAGCTCAAACTGCTTCTTTGGATCTTAATTTCCTTAAGAGGATTCCCATGTCACCAAAAACAAAAAAACAACAACAACAACAACAAACCAAAAACCTTCTATTAAATAAACGTATATGTTTTTCTTTTATTAATTGGTCTTATTTCAAGAGCCCCAGTCAAGAATCTAAAAGGTAAATGGAAAAAAACATTTTTCTTCCCCTAGAGTCATATTAAGTACATGACTTACACATTTCTGGTCTTCCAGAAAAGACTAGAACCTCCTATCAGGTGCAGGCAGTCAAGACTCAGTTGAGTCAATGAACAAACAATCAAATGAAAAAAACGAAGCCAAGTTTGTGCTTCTATCAGTTTTGAGTGTCCCATGTACTACTCATGTGTCTTTAGCCCAATATTCTCATATGCAAAATAGGTCCAGTAACTCACAAAAGCTCTGTGAGAATTAATCAAAGCTGTGAACACAGCCAAGAGTGCACAGAAGACTCAGTTAAAATCTACCACCACTTCTGGGAAAATAAAGTATATGGTTCAGTAGCATATTCCTTATATGATATAATATATGTAATTTGCAGGTATTATTGGAATTATTTACTATGATTCAGATAACAATGAAATATTTTAATTTTAATTTGGATTTTATATTTTGGGGAAAGAAATTAAAGCAAACACTAAGAAACAACAGTGCTTGCATACTGACTTGATAATGAATATTTAATACTTGTGTGCCTTTTCTTAGAGCTCTGGTTTTCTATTCATATAATATATGGTACATGTGTAATTTTAAAAAAGAGCTTCCCATATGTTCTGAAAAACTTTTTTGAAAGCACACATTCTATAAAGTAACTACATAAATGCTTCAAATTGATGCACACCCAAAAAGATACTTAATGATGGGTATAATAAGCTGACAATGAAATTGCAAGAATTTAACTTTGCTCTACTATATTTTCTTCAACCATTTCCACAGTAAACTGGCTTATTTTTCCTAATAAAAAGTAGGACTATGAGCCTCCCTTCTTTGGAATATTTCAATGTCTTTAATTTACATGAACATTTGTTGCTTTAATTAAAATACAGTATATAACACCTTGATTCCAGTTTGTAAGAAAATGTTGTTAAATTTTTTAGCATGCCTTATATACATCAAAGTTCCATGTAAAATACGAAGTCAAATGAACTTTGAATTTAAAACTGCATTACACATAGCTTTCTTTAGAAAATATAAATCTATAGGAACCATAATATTGCTTAACTCTGAGATATTACACTTCTGAATTCTTAGTGAGAAAATGTGATAAAATGTCCTGAAAAGAAAAAGACGTATGCTATGTTTTTATATATACATAAGATCTTATGTTCACAGGGTCTGATAATTAAAATAGTTTATATTTCTATTCAGGTCCAAACTTACCTTCTTAGTCATAATCTTACCAACACAGCCAACTTTTACATCAAATCATAAGCCTGTTATATCTGCTAGGTGACAATTCGTAGTTGTTTAGTCGCTAGGTTGTGTCTGACTCTCTTGGGACCCCAGGGACTGTAGCCGGCCAGACCCTCTGTCCATGGAATTTCCCAGGCAAGAATACTGAAGTGGTTGCCATTTCCTTCTCCAGGGGACCTTCCCAACCCAGAGGTCGGCCCACGGCTCCTGCCTTGGCAGGTGTGTTCATCACTGCTGAGCCACCAGGGAAGGTTTAGGAGACACTGTAACCCAAGACTACCGCATATATGCTATCTGCATGTGTACTGGTGTCGGCAGAGATTCACGGACTCCAATCCTAAATGGTTCTCAGTGTTCCTTTATCCTCTTGCATGCCATAAACCATGTTATCCATACAACTTTTCTAATTATGACCCAATTGTCAGTTTTCACACCTACACTTAAACTGGGTAACAGATCAAGAAAGCACTTTCTCATAAGTCATACCCACTAAAACTCTATAATCTATATGGTTAATTATAGTAGTTTGAATGCACAACGTTTGCCCACATACTTTTGGAAGCTTTAACAACTTTAGCACTCAAAAATTTTATATGCATCCTTTAAACACATGCAGTCTCTGTCTCCTCAAGTTGCAATTCTTGCCACTGTGCATGGCTTAGGCACTTCCTTTTCTCTGCACCCACACATAACACACTGCAAACAACTTTTCTTTTACTATAAAAATTTATCACATCTTCTTGTTTCTTCACACTAGACTGTCAACTTTCAAAAACAAGAAGGATATCCACTTTCATTTCTCAAATATTTGGAGCAGGGTGGGCATAAAGAAACAGGATTAAATGAATTTCTAAATCATATGATGACAGATATCAACTTAATCTGCTGCTGCTGTTGTTGTTCAGTTGCTAAATCATGTATGACTCTTTGCTAACCCACGGTCTGTGGCATGCCCAGAATTTGTTCAAATTCATGTTCATTATGTATGTTTTGTATTCAGTAAAAAATTTTAATCAACTTTCAATACATGAAAATTACTATACTGTGGTTTTACAGGATAGCAAAATTTAAAAATTGAAACTGAAGATAGTCCATAAAGCAACAGGAGACTGAGAAGATAAATAGAACATATATAAATAAGCTCAAATTCCACGTTGCTGAAAAGAATTGTATGCTACATTATAATGCACAAGTTCATTCTCATATTTTTGTATTATTTGATTTTCACAGTAATCCTGTAAGGTAACTGGAAAGTGATAAGGTATTTAAAAATGTGTGAATAATATGCAAGAAGAGTTGAGATGAGAAACAGTATCCTCCATATTTGAAAGACTTAAGGAAGTTTTATGAGAGGTTTCAAGGGTTTCACTTATGGCTTTTGATTTTAAATATTCAATTATTTTAATCAGTCATTTATTTTATTTAATATTCAGAAAAGATATTGACCTTCCATTAATATTCACTGCTCTAAAGCTGGAGATGTTAATTTACTAAAAAAGATTGTCATTATATTATGCTTAAAAAGTAAACAAATACATAAATAGTTTTTAGATATAAATATATACTATGGCAGGAAAACCACACGAAAAACATCAGGGTGTTTTAAGGCAAGTGAGTTTAGCCGTTTTAGGCAACAAGTTCGAAATGAATGGTCAGAAAGAAGGCCTCTCCTGTGGGCCTGACATTTGAGAATATACCTGAATCACTTGAAAAAAAAAAAAAAAAGGAAAATCACTCCAGACCAAGAAAACAGTGGACACAAAGGTCCTTAGTTGGAGATGAGTTTATAATGAACAAAAATGTGAAACCCAGCTGTGCTCAAATGTAGAGGAGCTGAGACTGGAAAGAAGTGAGCACAGCATCAGAGACTGACAGAAGGAAGAGCACCAAGGACCTTTACGACATTGAAATTCTTAGGTCTATTTATTTATTCTTAGCTTTCTGAGGCAGAGTAGACTGCTCATTAAGAACATGGGGCTTATTATTATTGTAAAGCACACAAACACTAGCTCTCCCTCTTATCAAATTTTACCATATAGTATTGTTACCATATAGCATTGTTCCTGTAGGTACAATATGATACAAAGTTCTAGAACTTTCCACTTTTCATGACTGAAATCTTTTAGCCATCAGTCCATAGCTCTCCATTTCCCCCTCCTCAAGCCCCTGACATCCACCATTCCTTTCTTTTTTTCTTTTTCTCTTTTCCCGGATTTGTTTGATTGCTTTGAAAAGGGAAAAACTGAAAGTCTTTTGCTAAGTCATGTCTTATTCTTTGTGACCCCATGGACTGTAGCTCACCAGACTTCTCTGTCCATGGAATTTCCCAAGTAAGAATACTGGATTGGGTTGCCATTTCCTCCTCCAAGGTATATTTCCAACCCAGGGATTGAATCTACACCTTCTGCATTGGCAGATGTGTTCTCTACCACTGAGCCACCAGGGAAAACCTTTCATAACAAGAGTTTGTTTCCACCTCTTGGCTATTGTGAATAATGCTGCAGTCAACATGGAAATGCAGCTATTTCCTTCTGACAGTATTTCCATTTCTGTTGGACATATACCCAGAAAGGAGACTGCTGTATCAGATAGGGGTTCTATCTTTAATTTTTTGAGAAATCTGCTATTGAGAAATTGTTTTCAATAGCACCTGGACCAATTTACATGCCTAGATGGTCATAAGGGGCCCCTTTCTCCCCATCTTGGCCAACACTGATTATTTCTTGACATTTGATAACAGCCATTCAAACAGGTGTGAAGTGATATTTCACTCTGGTTTTGATTTGCATTCTCTGATGATTAAGGATGTTGACCACTTTTTAATATGCCTCTTGACCATCTGTATGTTTTCTTTGGAAAAATGTCTATTCAGTTTTTCTGCCCATTTTTAAAATTTGATTATTTTGCTAGATTTTTGTGCTTTTAAAATATATTTTGGATATTAAAGCCTTATCAGATATATAATTTTCAAATGTATTTTCTCATCCCATTTATGACCTTTTCATTTGGGTGTAAGCTGTTCAGAAATTTTTCAGCTTGATGTAGTATCACTTGTTTATTTGTACTTTTGCTGACTTTACTTGTGGTGTCATACCCCCCCCCCAAAAAAAAAAAAAATCCTTGCCAAGAATGATGTCAAGGAGTTTACCTGGTATATTTTCTCCTAGGAGGTTTAGTTTAAGGTCTTACATGTAGGTCTTTAAGTCATTTGAGTTGATGCTTTGTATGGTGCAAGACAAAGATCCAATCCCATTGTTTCCTTGTACATATTCAGTTTTCCCTGCACGATTTGTTAAAGAGACTACCTTTTCTCCAATGTGCATCTGTGGTACTCTGGAAGGTTAGCTGAGTTTACTTTTACAGTCTCAAATCTGTTCCATTGGTCTATATATCTGTTTTTATGTAAGGACTATGCTGTTTTGATAAGTATTGCTTTGTAACATTTTGAAATCAGATAATGTGATGCCTCCAGCTCTATTCTTCTTTCTCAAAACTGCTTAGACTATCAGAATTCATTTTAATTCCATATGAATTTTAGATTATTCTTCCCATTTATATATATTAAAAAAAAGCATGCACAGTGATTGCATTGAACGTATGATTGTTTTAGGTGATATGGATATTTTAACATTATTAAGAGAATATTAATTTAAAATTTAATTACTTTAATTTTTGTTAAATAACATTTTATATATTAAATTTATATATAAATAACAATTTAACATTAATTAGTAATATTAATCCAATGTATGAACGTGGCACGTCTTTCCAATTTGTGTCTAATTTTCTTTCAGGAGTGTTTTATAGTTTTCAATGTAGAAGTCTTTCTTCTCCTTGGTTAAATTTATTCCTAAGTATCTTATTCCTTTTGATGTTATTGTAAACAAGAGAGTTTTCTTAATTTCCTTTCTAGATTGTACCTTTTTGGTATATGGCAGTGCAACCGATTTCTGTAGGTTGATTTTATATTCTTCAACTGTTAACTTTGTTTTTCAGTTCTAACAGGTTGTTTTTTTTGTTCCCCCAAATGGCATCTTCAGGTTGGTCTATATATAAGATCATGTCATCTATGATTAGAAAAAAATGCATGTTTTCCTTTATAATTTGGGTGTCTTTTTCTTGCCTAGTTGCTCTGACTAGGACTTCCAGTACGAAGCTGAATAGACATGGTGAGAGTGGGCAGTATCTTGGGTCCTGTCAAGATTCCAAAACAGAAGACAGGGGCCATTCTCCTAAGCATTGCTCTAAAAAATTTACAAAGAGAAACATATGGTCTAGTCTTTTCTAATCTTCCCCAGAGAGAAGTCGGGAGGTTACAGCTTCCTCCCAATAGCACGCATGGTGCTGTTCCAGGAGGAGGGATTATGGTGAAAGGGTGCTACAAATTTTCCTACTGACCTTTATATGTCTGGCTTAACACTTGAAATGCAGGAGTCTTGTAGCTAGTTTCTGAATTTCTCATAAAGGGAGTTTTTCTGTATATTGCTGTTGAATCAATGTCTACTTGAGAAAGAGAAAGATGTGGGACTTCCTATTCTGTCATCATGCTGACATCCCTCAGGACATTTGAAATTTTACTAATTGAAATGAAAAGATATTGGAGCATTTTGAGGAATATGTAACGTCAACTAAAGTAAAAGAACACTCTAGCATTCATGGGGAGAATGGAATATGAGGAAACCAGGAAGATTAAAAAATGAGTCTGAAACCCACTTCAGAGTGCAGACTAGAGATGACAGTAGCTTCCTCAGAAAAACTAAAAAATAGATAATCCAGCATATTTGAATCCATATGCTAGATACATATGATCCAGCAAGCCCACTCCTGGGCATATATCCAGACAAAGCTAAATTCACAAAGATGCATGCTCCCCTATGTTCACAGCAATGCTATTCACAGCAGCCAAGACATAGAAAGAACCTAAATGTCCATCGCTGGATCAATGGATGAAGAAAATGTGGCATACATACATAAAGGAATAGTACTCAGTTATAACAAAACAAATTAATGCCATCTGTGGCAGCATGGATGCAACTAGAGATTATCGTATTAGTGAAATACGTCAGAAAGAGAAAGACAAATTCTATATGATATCACTTATATGTGGAATCTAAAATATGACACCAATGAACCTATCTCAGTTCAGTTCAGTTCAGTTCAGTCGCTCAGTCATGTCTAACACTTTGCGACCCCATGAATCGCCGCATGCCAGGCCTCCCTGTCCATCACCAACTCCCAGAGTTCACTCAGACTCACGTCCATCGAGTCCGTGATGCCATCCAGCCATCTCAAACTCGGTCATCCCCTTCTCCTCCTGCCCCCAATCCCTCCCAGTATCAGAGTCTTTTCCAATGACTCAACTCTTTGCATGAGGTGGCCAAAGTATTGGAGCTTCAGCTTTAGCATCATTCTTTCCAAAGAAATCCCAGGGTCAGAAACACAATCACGGACACAGAAAACAAACTGGTGGTTACCAGGGGGAGCTGGCTGTGGGAGACATGGACAGGACAGTTGGGGTTAGAGTGGATACACAACAAGGTCCCTTTGTGTACTACAAACAACTACATTCAGTATCCTATGATAAACCATAAGGGAAAAGAATATTAAAAAAGAATGTTCATACATGTATAACTGAATCACTTTGCTGTATAGCAGTAACTATCACTTCATGGGAAATAGCTGGGCAAACAGTGGAAACAGTGTCAGACTTTGTTTTTTTGGGCTCCAAAATCACTGCAGATGGTGATTGCAGCCATAAAATTAAAAGATGCTTACTCCTGGGAAGGAAAGTTATGACCAACCTAGATAGCATATTAAAAAGCAGAGATATTACTTTGCCAACAAAGGTCTGTCTAGTCAAGGCTATGGTTTTTCCAGTGGTCAGGTATGGATGTGAGAGTTAGACTGTGCAGAAAGCTGAGTGCCAAAGAATTGATGCTTTTGAACTGTGGTGTTGGAGAAAATTGCCCATGTATCTCCTGAAACATAGTTAGCTTATCTATCTGTCTGTCTATCTTTATGCTCTCTTTGCTAGTACCTTATTCTTAGCTACTGTCATCTTTAATTTTTTAAGGGAGTATTTTATCTATTTTTTTTATTCTTTTAAATATTTTTTAAATTGATAGATACTCCAACTATGTTGGAGAAGACTGCAAGGAGATCCAACCAGTCCATCTTAAAGGATATCAGTCCTGGGTATTCATTGGAAGGACTGATGCTGAAGCTGAAACACCAGTACTTTGGCCACCTCATGCGAAGAGTTGACTCATTGGAAAAGACCCTGATAATGGGAGGGATTGGGGGCAGGAGGAGAAGGGGACGACAGAGGATGAGATGGTTGGATGGCATCACCGACTCAATGGACATGAATTTGAGTGAACTCTGGGAGTTGGTGATGGACAGAGAGGCCTGGCGTGCTGTGATTTGTGGGGTCCAAAAGAGTCGGAACCAGCTGAGCAACTGAGCTGAACACTACATTGTAAATCAGCTAAACTTCAATTTAAAAAAATATTTCAAAGAAGAAAAAATTAAAGAGATAAAATTAAAATATTCCCTTAAAAAATTGAAGATGAGAGTAGCTAAGAATAAGGTACTAGCAAAGAGGGCATAAAGATAGACAGACAGATAGATAAGCTAACTATGTTTCAGACTTTATGACTGTTAGATGAGAAGATAAAATTCAAAAAGAATTAAAAGTGGTAGAGAGTAACAAGGAGGGGGTGATATTTTTTGTTTGTAAACTTAGTATCTACTACCTATGAGTCATCCAAAAGATGAGGCATCTAAACTAAACTAGGGGGTAGCTCAGTAGAGAGATCAAGACTTAAGATATTAGCACAAGAGTCAGCATGATACGAAGGTAAGTTAAAGCCACTGAGTAATAAAGTCATGTTGGAAGAAATTAAAATGGATAAGAGCATGCAGCATAGGTCTCCATATAGGGTGTTCAATATTTAGAGTAAAAATCGGAAGATTAGACTCCTGTATAAGAAACGGGGGAAATATGCAGGGTGATAGTAGTGGTAGTATGGGGCAGAACCCTGGAACCCTAGAGTACAAAGTATTTAGAGGAGGAAGAATGACACAACTATTTAAAATAATATCTTTATGGAAGACCCAGACATCATCAACCAACCTTAATAATAAATTTAAGTACATATTTCTACCTTGACATTAAAGTCTATATTCACAAAATTTATATTAGTAAAGTATAGAAATTAGCATCTACTAATATGCTATATAGTGCTATATAATGGGCTATATGTTAAATCCATTACCTAATTTAATTAAATTGCTTCATGATCATTTTCTAGTTGAAGATACTAAGCCTCAGAATAGCTTACTTGAGAAATGAGATTTGAAACCAGTTCTATTTGAGTTCAACGTCTTCTAACATTGGATTTAAATAGATAAAAGAGTTGGTGAAGGACAGGGAGGCCTGGCGTGCTGCGATTCATGGGGTCGCAAAGAGTCGGACACGACTGAGTGACTGAACTGAACTGAACTGAGGTCCAAATCATTAAGCTTTGTCCTTTTGCCTTTGGCCCTTGAGATGAGAATTATGCAACATTTCAAAGCTTCAGTTTCCTGGCTGTTGAATGAGTAGGACAGTAGGACCTATTTCATAGATTGTAGTTAGTATTACATGAGCCAAAAGAAGATAAAGAATTGAGAACACTTTCTAATTCTTAATAAACCCTTGAAATGTGTTAGCAGTGTTATCATTTTTTGTTATACAGATATCCCATTGAAGCATTTGAATCACATTTATTTTTATTACATGTTACTTTTTCTATCCAAAAAAATTAAAGATAAGGAAGGCCTTTTCTTTTTTATATCTAGCATACTCTCCTAAAATTAAACAGTAAATGTATGCAGTCTGATACTCAACTACACACAATGTTTAGGATAAAAGTAAGTTTTCTCACATTTATATATATATATACATATATATATATCTACTGACTTAGAAAAATCAAAGTGATACATATTCAAGAGTCTTCTAATAGCTTCAATAAGATAAGATGCTTATGTTTTAAATGGATCTCATTCTCCCATCCTTGCAAATGAGGATAAACTCGAGGAACAATCTCTACATTGGTGGGTTTGCCTTCAATGGTAGGAAAATTTTCTTTTGAGATGTCGATTTACAGTAAATAAAAGCACACAGGGAAATTATGGAAGACTTTCATCATCTATACTGTTATTGATCTCTCAAACCTGTAAAAGAAAAATTAACCCAAATATTTTTGAAGCATTAGTAAATGTTCAATTATTAATAGAATAAGATACATTAAATATTCATTTTTTTGAGAGAGCTCAGAAAGTAAAGGGTTTTACATTTACTGTCAGAGTCCTTATCTACAATTTGGTGTTCCTATCTCTAGTGATTGCGTTTCCCTGTGTATGCTATTTTATAGCTTTTAGCAATTAGAGAATCAAGCAGGTAATATGTTTGTATAATAAAATCATTCAAGAGACAAAATATAAGGAAGGGTCCCCTGATTGGAATAAAGTCCCTGTGTTCATGCCAGTTAATTCTTGTTGGTTACTAAAGTATAACTTCGCTGAACTATAGTAAAAACAAAACAACAAAACTGTATAAAGTTCTCCAGAGTATTATTAGGTAACTCACTGATAGGTTTACATGGAGAATTTACCATATTGCTAATATAATCGCTATCTTGTGGCCCCTTAAAAATACTTCTTAACTGATACATCTTTACTGGAAATATTTAGAAGATGTTTACATACATGTTCCAAATAATTAAAAGCATATTCTCTAGGTCTAAATTTTTATCCTGGAGGCATTTATGATGATGACAATTTTATTATTTGCTCTTATTATAAAAGTTTTACCTTCTTAAGGTAAGAAAATAAGTGAATAAAAACAGTACAACTGGGTATAAATAAAAAAAATTTTTAAAAAGCGAAAACAAAACAAAAAACTAACCCCTCCCTGAAAAACCCCTCTTCCTTCTCCTGATTCTAAGTTCTACTTTCCATATATAAAAATTAATATTCATATATAGTCCTGAAGATATATCATAATAATTAATAGCTATAGCATCATGGGATAAATGAAAGAAGAAAATTAAGCTGATTTTTTTATACTAAATCATGTTATATTAATATTTTGTAATGCTTTTTACCCAAATAAGCAATGTAGTTGATGTTTACTCTAGCCCTAGTATTTTTATCTATCATATATCAGAATTATAAGAGTGCTCATTAATTTAAATATTTGTTTATTGATACACATACAAATACTGAAGTCTTGAAAATAATATGCTTTTTCAAATCAGGAGACAACTGTCACTTTTCTTTCCAAAGATGTAAAATCTTAAAGAAAAAATTAGGCTTTCAGTTTATTGGTTGATAGAATATTTTATACTACTGATTAAAAAAATAAAGCAACCTGTTTATGCCATGTGTCTTTATTAGCATGGTTTTGCAAATGTGGTTAACTAAGCTCATTTAAGATATGGTTAAATGAGAAACAAAGGATTGTCCACAGTTTTTTACCCACATTATGTTTAATTTATAAATCATCAAAACAGACAGCAAATTTTCATGATGCACCTTGTCCTGAGACTATTGGGATTAACCAATTGGTAGTCTCAAAAAGCAAGGGCTTTGACATCATGGTGATTTGAATTTCAGTCTTAGCTCTGCCCTTCATCATTAGTATACTAGATTAACTAAGAAAGCTAATCTTTCACTAATTCTGAGTTCACATGCTTGAAGTGAGTATAAAAACAATGTTCAGTATGAATAATACAATTTATATAGTATATGATACTATACAATTAGTATACAAGATCTTATCTCCAAGAGCTTAGCATGTAGAAATCTCTCAACTGTAATTAGTAACACAATCACTATTTCCAGTAAAACAATGATCATTCTTTTGGGAAGAAAATCCAGTTGTGAAACATCTGCTTGCAGAGCTGGACGGTGTGGATTTACGTGTGAGCCACATACATCCAAATAGGAGGGACGTGTGCTCCTGTAGTTCTTTTGTTTCACATTTGCTCTAATAACTGCATTGAAACTGATATATTCTCTAATTCTCATTATCTGTCTTAGAATGTAACCTTCTGGTACTGTTCAGTGCATGCATAAGAGGAGAGAGGTAGAGAGAAGAGCTGTCTGGTGGTTACTGTTATAAGGACAGTAATTCTATCTACCATGACCTCACTTAAACTTAATAACTTCCTGGCTTCTAATACAGCCACAGTGATGGTTGGGGCCTCAACATGTGAATTTGCAGAAACACTAATGATCACTCCTTAACAACATTTAATACCTAGAATCTAAATTATACATAAAAAGTTTTCCCATAACTATTGGAATTAACCAAAGGAATTTCCAAGAGCTACATGGAAGGGGGCAGAGGCAAGGAACAGAACTGTTCACGGAGACTGCGGAAACAAGTGGAATCATTAGTAGTAAATCTCAGCTGAAATAAACATTTGGAGGATGAGATGCACAGCCTGGAATAACACTTTATCTTCAACAGGACCTTGACTGGGGGAAGAAAATGTCAGGTTGGTAGAAAATCCCTCCTGGACTCAGTATGGCCCAGTAAAGCAGTGGAGGCAGGGCAGCATCCAGAATAATAAAAATAGCAGACTTTCTGAGAGTAATCTGTCTCTAGGGAGAACTGACATCTTGAACTAGTCACATGAGACAATTAATCTTGATAACTGTAGTGCTAGTACCACAAATACTGGATATATTCAGAGCATATACCTGGACAAAACTATAACTCAAAAGACACATGCAGTGTCCAAAGCTGTTGGACACAATGAGGAAAGAAGAGTGTGGGGCGAACTGAAAGGGTAGCAAGAAAGTATATACATGGGCGTATATACACTACCATGTGTAAAAAAGATACCTAGTGGGAGGCTGCTGTATCAGCACAGGAAGCTCAATCCAGTGGGTGCTCTGTGACGACCTGCAGGAGTGGGTTGGGGTGGGATGTAGCGGGGAGGTTCCAGAGAAAGGGGCCATATATATACTTATGGCTAATTCAGTAGTTATATGCAAAAGCCAACACAATATTGTAAAGCAATTATCCTTTGATCAAAAAAAAAGACCCATGCACTGCTATATTCATAGCAGCACTATTCACAACAGCCAAAACATGGAAAGTATATAAATGTTCATTGACAAATGAATGGACACATATGGAGTACATATATACAATGGCATACTACTCAGCCATAAAAAGTAATGAAATGACAGTGTCCACAACATGGATTCAATTAGAGGTTATCACACTAAATGAATTAAGTCAGAAAGATAAATACAATCTGATGTCACTTATATCTAGAAACAAAGGTATGTCACAAATGAATCTATCTACAAAACAGAAACTAACTCACAGACATAAAAATCAGGTATATGGTTGCCAAGGTCGGGTGAGGAGGGAGAGGAATGGACTGGGAGTTTGGGGTTGGCAGATGCAAAGTATTACATTTAGAATGGATGAACAACAAAGTCCTACTATCTAACACAAGGAACTCTACCCAAACCATAATGGGAAATGATATAAACTAAGTATATATATATATATACTGAATCACTTTGCTTTACAACAGAGATTGGCATAACATTGAAATCAACTACACTTCAATAAGAAACCAAGTAAAATAAAAATTAAAGGAACCAATTTATAAAAATTGAAATGAATGGCCTGAACATAATAAGCAGATGAGGTAAAATGCTCCATAATCCCATTTCTTCAAACTGGGCAAGGGACATAATGGACAATTCCCAGGAAGAAAACATAAGAAAGCTTTCAAATGTGTTAAGAAAATCATCAACCTCACTTATAATAAGAGACATGGGAATTAAAACTATGAAACGACATTGACATAAAATTTCCCACTCATGAGACTGTAAAAAATAAACCCAAGTGTTGCTAACTCCTTTGGTAAGACTGTGGGAGGAGGTGTGCACTCTGACACATTGCTTATGGTTATATAAAAACAGGCTCATCCTTTTCAGGATAGTCATCAGTTTCTACAAAAATTATAAAGCTGATTTCTGACTAATAAATTCACTCTAGTAATCTGTCCTATAGATTGTTAAAACATGTCATTTAAAATTGAAAAGAAGAATAAAGGGAAGTCAGCAGATTCTTTTCATGCTGTATGAAGAACACTTTGTATCAGATTTAATCACATACCCAGAAAATGATCTATGTAAAACTTATGCAGTGTTTAACACCATGGTAAAAGGAAATGTTTCCTTACAATGAAAGTTCACCTGTTAACATGTACTTGTTAATGTTTCTCTACAGATGACTAGTTGAGGGATTATGAGAGGCCCCTGCAATGTAATACTATGTATCTCCTTATGTACTGATATGGAGAAATGTCCAAGATATATTGGAAAAGGAGGAAGATTTCAGAATAGTGTGTATAGTGCGCTATTGCCTCTCTTAGAAATGAGATAAAACATGCTTCTATATTTAATTCCTTATGCAATTCTTTAAAAAAATATGTGATGAATTACAGTACTTGCTATTTGGAGAAGAGTGGAGACCAGGTGGAATGTACTGGATAAAAAGGACATTTTCTGGTATATATTTTATTTTTCCTTTTTATGTTAAGTTATATAAATACATTATTTAGAAAAATTTAATAAATGTTGCAGTAATACAGATGTTTGGTACCTCCCCATGCTTCTGTCAACCATTCATGTGAGCAGATAATTCTAAACCAATGACAGCAAATGGAGCATCTGGTGCTGGAGGTAGCATGCAGCTCCCAGCTGTGCTTGATTCTCAAAATGCAATGTTTTCCAGTAGTAATGTTTTAATAATTACCATCCACTTTAGCTACAACAGATAAAAATGAATGTTGATTTAATGCCACTAAGATAAGAGCTTTTAGTGGCAATAAATCAACATTTCAGGGAATATGTCATGGAAAGATAGGCACAATAAAGGACAGGAATGGTATGAACCTAACAGAAGCAGAAGATATTAAGAAAAGGTGGCAAGAATGCACAGAAGAACTATATGAAAAAGATCTCAACGACCCTGTTAACCATGATGGAGTGATCACTCACCTAGAGCCAGACAACCTGGAGTGTGAAGTCAAATGGGCCTTACGGAGCATCACTATGAAAAAAGGTAGTAGAAGTGATGGAATTCCAGCTGAGCTATTTCAAATCCTATTAGTTGATGCTGTTAAAGTAATGCACTCAATATGCCAGCAAATTTGAAAAACTCAGCAGTGGTCACAGGACTGGAAAAGGTCAGTTTAATTTCAATCCCAAAGAAGGTCAATGCCAAAGAATGCTCAAACTACCACACAACTACACTCATTTTACATGCTAACAAGGTCATGCTGAAAATCCTCCAAGCTAGGCTTCAATAGTACGTGAACCAAGAACTTCCAGAGGTTCAAGCTTGATCTAAAACAGGCAGAGGAACCAGAGATCAAATTGCCAAAATCCACTGGATCATAGAAAGAACAAGAGAGTTCCAGAAAAACATCTACTTCTGCTTTATTGACTATGACAAAGCCTTTGACTATGTGGATCACAACAAACAGTCAGTTCAGTCACTCAGTTGTGTTTGACTCTTTGCGACCCCATGGACTGCATCACTCCAGGCTTCCCTGGGATCCCATTCCTAGTTTCTACAACAAACTGTGGAACATTCTTAAAGAGATGGGAGTACCAGAGCACCTCAAATGCAACCACCTCAAATGTATGCAGGGCAAGAAGTGACAGTTAGAACTGAACATGGAACAAAGGACTGGTTTAAACTTGGGAAAGGAGTGCATCGAGGCTATATATTGTCACCTTGCTTACTTAACTTATATGCAGAGTACATCATGCAAAATGCCAGGCTGGATGAAGCACAAGCTGGGATCCAGATTGCAGGGAGAAATGGCAATAACCTCAGATATGCAGATGACACCAGTCTTATAGCAGAAAATGAAGAGGAACCAAAGAACATCTTGATGAAGGTGAAAGAGGAGAGTGAAAAAGCTGACTTAAAACTCAATGTTCAAAAAACAAAGATCATGGCATTCGGTCCCATTACTTCATGGCATGTAGATGGGGAAACAATGGAAACAGTGAAAGGCTTTATTTTCTTGGACTCCAAAATCACTACAAATGATGACTATAGCCATGAAATTAAAAGATGCTTGCTCCCTAGAAGAAAAACTATGATAAGCCTATACAGTGTATTCAAAACCAGAGACGTTACTTTGTGGACAAAGATCCATATAGCTGCACCTATGGTTTTTCTAGTAGTCATGTATGGATGTGAGAGTTGGACCATAAAGAAGGCTGAGTGCCAAAGAATTGAAGCTTTCAAACTGTGGTGCTGGAGAAGAGACTTGAGAGTCCTGTGGACTGCAAGGAGACCAAACCAGTCAATCCTAAAGGAAATTAACCCCAAATATTCATTGGAAGAACTGATACTGAAGCTGAAGCTCCAATTCTTTGGCCACCTAATGTGAAGAGCTAACTGATTGGAAAATATACTGATGTTGGGAAAAATAGAAGGCAGGAAGAGAAGGGAATGACAGAGGACAAGATGGGTGGATGTTATCACCAATTCAATGGACATGAGTTTGAGAAGCTCTGGGAGATGGTGAAGGGCAGGGAAGCCTAGCATACTGCAGTCCATGGGTTGCAAAGAGCTGGTCACTTCTGAGCCACGGAACAGCAGCAGAAAATAAAATAAAATAAGAGCTTACCATCTAGTATGTAGATTAAGAAGTTGTCATATTTGGGATGCCAGATTTAAACAAACAAAAAAAAAAAGTCAACTACTACCTCATTTAAGATATTTTACAAGGTGATTTTTTTATTGAATTTTATCCTAAAAATGATTATTATATAAATGATTCCTTTAGTACCTTTGTAGTATGTTGGCTGATTATATTTATACTACTTATAAATTATTATTGAAATATTGATATTAAAAATTAGAGGAGAAAATGGCAATCCGCTCCAGTATCCTTGCCAGTATAATCCCATGGACAGAGGAGCCGGATAGGCAACAATCCATGGTGTTTCAAGAGTCAGAAATGACTGAGTTATGAAGCAAACATACACATAATTAAAAATAAACATTCATTTAATACAAGACTGAAATGATATGTAAAATTTAAATAGGTATGTTTGGAATTTGGTTACAGGATTTTTTTTTCTATTTTCAAAATTTCTTCAGTGCAGTTATGTTTATTTTATAAAAATGTATCAAGATAAAGAAATTAATGAGAGACTTCACTTCAGACAATATATTTTCATGTTATTTTAGGAAAACATTCTAACTCAGTTCCAATAAATTTTAAAGGCAATTTTGCAAATTTTACATATGATTTTTTTTTAATTTTATATTGGAATATAGCTGATTAGCAATGATGTGATATTTCATGTAAGACAGCAAAGGGACTTAGCCATACATATACAAGTATCCATTCTTCCCCAAGCTCCCCCCCATCCAGGCTGTCACATAACATTGAGTAGAGTCCTATGCTATATTGTCCTTGTTGGTTATCCATTTTAAATATAGCAGTGTGTACATCTTGAGGGCTTTGTGGATAGTGACAGTGGTAAAGAACCTGCCTGCCAATGCAACAGATGTAAGAGACGTGGGTTCAATATCTGGGTCTGGAAGATTCCCTGGAAGAGGGCATGGCAACCCACTCCAGTTCTTGCCTGGAGAATCCCATGGACAGAAGAGTGAGAGAGTCATTTCCTAGGCAGGTTGATAAGAAGTCTAGGGGTCCCCAAGGAGAGAGGGGTCTGGAATTCTCAAGGAGGAAGAAAGGACAAACCTTTTTTCCTTCTCTACATTCCTTAGGATTATATAACAATAATGTATTCTGCCTGAGGACAGTCTCTGGATTAAACCTTCTGGCTAATTCTGTAAATTATGGGAGTAGACCTGCTCTTTACAAGGATTATATAACAACAATATATTCTGCCTGAGGACAGCCTCTGGATTAAACCTCTTGGCTAATTCTGTTATCTTAAAATGTAAATTATGGGAGTAGGTCTGGTGAGGTCTTTACAACCTCCAGACATTCTTTGGATTTACTGGAGAGTATATAACTCCATTGCTAACACTAGCAAGGGGGTACTCTTTCTGCCCCCTTCTGATGCCTATGTCAGAAGCTTTCTCTATCTCCTTTATACTTTAATAAAACTTTATTACACAAAAGCTCTGAGTGATCAAGCCTCGTCTCTGGCCCCGGATTGAATTCTTCTCCTCTGGGGGCCAAGAATCCCGGCGTCATGATTCAACAACAACCTTTCAAGAGCCTGGTGGGCTATGGTCCATAGGGTTGCAAAGAGTCAGATATAACTGAAGTGACTGAGCAAGCATGCATGTACATATAGGTCTCAAACTTTAAAATGATTTTTAGACAAATAGGATTTAGAGATAATAGTGGAGGAAGCAAAGCTATTCTTTTCTTTATTGGAAGGCACTGCATTTGCTTAGGTAATGCCAAAAGACTTTCTAATAGTCTTAAGCTTTCACTTTCTTTTAATAAACATGCTAAATGAATTAATGACATTTTCTTGAATCATTGTTCATGTCTTAGAATTTTGGTATTCAAATCACATTCTGTACACAAATAGCATCAGTTTCAACTAGGAACTGACTAGATTATAAATTGGCTAGTAGATCTTGATGAAAACTAAAAACTGATTCCATCTGAAATTAGGGCTAAGATTTTATTCCAGTTTACATAAATTTGTGATATAAAAAACTAATTTAAAAAGAATTTCATAATATAAAAACATCAAAATATCAAAAAAAATAGATGTACTGTACTATAGATTGCTATTAAAATCTTTGCACAGAAAGAACCTAGATTTTTAGCAGCTAAGGGTCTCAGTGCCTCTCACACTTCTTGATAAACCTGAAAATAGTAGTGATTGTTTCCCATTTGACAGAGAGATTCTGGGCATAAATTATCTAGATGTTGGAAGAGGTAAGGGGTTTTTTCTCTGATGGCTCAAGTGGTAAAGAATCTGCTTGTAGTGCAGAAGACTCAGGAGATGTGGGTTGTATCCTTGGGTCAGGAAGATCCTCTGGAGGAGGAAATGGCAATCCATTCCAGTATTTTTTTTTTTTTCCTGGAAAATCCCATAGACAGAGGAGCCTGGTGGGTTAAAGTCCATAGGGTCACAAAGAGTTGGACATGATGGAGCATGTGATGGATGGATGGATAGATGAATGGATGAATGGATGGATGAAGAAGGTAAGCTTGCTTATTATAGAGAATGTGAGAGAAAAGAATCAGGGTTAGGACTAGACTGGCCTCATGACCCTGAGTTTGTTCCCAGGAATAGGAAGGTGGCTGATGAGTAAGGAGTGAAGTTGGAGAGGTGAGGGAGGGGCAGATGCTGTAAGGATCCCTATAAAAAGTGTACTTTGAAGCTGAGTGGAATGTGCTTAAAGCAAAAGAAGAACTTGATTTGTTCTTCCTCAGGAAACTTTTGGCCACTCTGTTGATAACAGACTGTAGAGGGACAAAGGTAGAAGTCTGGGGACCAGAGGCCAAGGAGAGACGAGAGTACCTTGGACTGGAGATAGTGAGAAGGGGTCAGATTTGGGGTATATTTTGAAGGGCAAGCCAAGAGAATTCATTGATAAATTATAATATGGGTAGTTAAAAAAATAAAAAGAGGGAACTCTAAGATAAATCCAATATCTTTCGACTAAACAACTGGAAATGTCATGTTCACATTTACAAAATGGTTACATTTACTGGAAAATGTCAAAGAAGGCAAGATTTTTTAATGGTGCATGGGAGGAAATATTAAAATATCAGTTTGCTACCTTTGGGGCTTCCCTGGTGGTTCAGGTGGTAAAAAATGTGCCTGCAATGAGGGAGACCTGAGTTCGATACCTAGGTCAGGAAGATTCCCTGGGGAAGGAAATGGCTACCCACTCCAATATTCTTGCCTGGACAGAGGAACTGGGCAGGCTACAGTCTATTGGGTCACAGAGTCAGACATGACTGAGCAGCTAACACACTTTCCACCTTTAGAACTGTGGTGCTTATTTGATGAGCTCTTCACAATGATTAGTGAGCAGAAAGGTGTTCAAGGTAAGAGTTCTGGGCTGTGGATCATCAGAATAAAGATGATAATTGAATCCCAGGTGATGCCAGTGGTAAAGAACCCTCTTGCCAGTGCAGGAGATGTAGAAGACAGAGGGTCGATCAGAGGAAGATCCCCTGGAGGAGGGCATGGCAACCCATGCCAGTATTCTTGCCTGGAGAATTCCATGGGCAGAGGAGCCTGGCAGGCTACAGTCCGTAGGGTTGCAAAGAGTCAGACACAACTGAAGCGACTTAGCATGCAATCACATAAGCTGAATATCATCCGTGGAATAAGTATACATAGGAATGGGCCCCAGGAACTAACCCTTAGATCCATCAATATTTAGATGAATATGAAATTGAACAGTACCATCAAAGAAGCTTTAGGAGGAGACACTAGCGAGGTAAGAAGAAATGTGTAGAATACGGTGGCCAGAAAGTCCTGTGAAGAGCATGCCCTGGAAGAAAATAACACTATTTCAAATGCTGATAGTAATCTGATAATCTAAGACTAAATTATCACTACATATTTAAAAGGAAATAAATAATAAAATCACTCAAAATAATCAAAATTTTAGAATAAATCTTTTTCTAGGTACTGAGAAAGTATCTGATACTGCCGGGTATCACAAAGTCTTTTGTATTTTATTATCTCAAACATACAACTTTATGCACATAGAAGAAGAAAGCTGTGAAATAAATTTAAATTTTACTTATTCATATTTTACTGAAAGCCAAGAAAAAATTAAACATAAAAAATATCTGCCCTTTGGCATCCTCTCTCCCCTCTCCCTGCTTTGTGTGTCTGCTTTATGCATCATCCAAACCTCCCCATCAGCAAGACTACCCGCTTTAAATGAAAAGCAACATTCTCCCAGCATCAACAGACAACTCCTCAAATATAGCATTCTTTCTTCATCTTGTAAGGAGACATCATGATGCCACTTAGATTTGAACTATGTAAAGTGTCAAGAAAACATCATTTGATGTACAGATGCATATATACAGATAAATGTATGTCTATATACTTGCATGGGCTTCCCGGTGGTGCTAGTGGTAAAGAATCTGCCTGCCAATGCAGGAGACTTTAGAGATGCAGGTCTGATCCCTGGGTCAAGAAGATCCCCTGGAGGAGGGCACAACAACCCACTCCAGTATTCTTTCTAGGAGAATCCAATGGACAGAGGAGCCTTATGGGTTATGGTCCATAGGGTCACAAAGAGTCAGACATGACTAAAGCAACTTAGCATAGCACAACATAGCATAACTGTCCACATTTACAAAATATATATAACTCTGCCTTCTCTTCCAATGGGTGGAACAGTTCTCAGAGCTTTCTGAAATACTCTTCCTAGACTAGAGTCCTCAAATCCCTGGCTTGTTCTGAGCTATCCACAGTCTCAAAACATTTTTAAGGAAATTTATTTATTTAATTCAATTATATATTCATTCATTTGGAGAAGAAAATGGCAACCTACTCCAGTATTCTTGCTGGGAAATTCCCTGGACAGAGGACTCTGGTGGGCTAGTCCAAGGGGTCGCAGAAGTGGGATATGACTTGGGATATGATATGACTAAGCTACCACCATTAATTCAACATACTAGAATCTGCTTGGTGCCTGTGTGCTCTATCTCAACACCATATCCTAACTTTCCTCCCTAAACTCACATTATTTAACAGTCTCTTGGGTGGCTGGTTGGTACTTCAGTGTCTCAGGCAGAGTGGTGTAAATGGAACAAAAATCCAAAGTTGACAGACAGAAAATGAGCCTAATGTTGGGGCCAGTGTGAGAAAAGCAAGAGGAACTCCATCTTGAAGCCTGTCATCCATCTTAAAGACAAGATATGAACTGGGCATGAACCTTGCCCAAGAGTGAGGAAACTGTTGCTAATGAAAACCAGGTCTCCTAAAGACTTCCCTCCCTAGAATGACAAATGGAGAAGGTAGTTGAGGTCAAGTTGCCCGTGTTAGATTAACGTTACACAGAGACACCCTCCCCTTGATGTATAATCACTGCCCCTCCACCCTTAACCTTAACTGTTCTTCTAGCACCTATTTGTTATAAAACTCAGTCATATACAACAAAGAGGTTGCTAACATGTAACTAGTCATGTAGGGGGGTATAAAACTGGGCTTCTCAGAAACATCTAGGGTCTTTGCTGGGAACTGATTCCCTTTGGACCCACTGGTGTAATAACTGTACTCCACTGTCTTCACCTCTCCTCTGAGGTGTGTTTTGCGACTATGGATTCCACAACACTGCCACTAAACAGATGTAACTGTAAGAAACTTAACCTATTTTTAACAGTTTTCCTAATGCAGGATTTGCTACATAATGGCAGGGTCCAGTATAAAATGAAAATTGAACCAGTGGGTACTTTAAAATGTACCTGTGATTTTTGCTTTTATTCAGGTCTATGAAGTTGATAGATCAGGAGATGACTGCTTCTGAAAAGATAATTTATTACCATATTTAAGCATGGGAAAATAGTAGCTCAGATGGTAAAGAACCTGCCTGCAATGCAGGAGACCCGGGTTCAAGCCCTTGGTTGAAGATTCCCTGGAGAAGGGAATGGCTACCCACTCCAGGATTTTTGCCTGGAGAATTCCATGGACAGAGGAGCCTGGAGGGCTACAGTCGATGGGGTGGTAAAGAGTTGGACACTGCTGAATGACTAACACTTTCAGGACACACAGGACAACAGGAGAGAATTCAGAGGCTGGTGGGTGGGTGAGAGAGAGGAAGGCAGGGAACTGCCAGTTTCTGGAGAAATAATGGGTAAGACAGGGCAAGTCAGCTAAGTAGGTTTGCTTTGAAAGAATTCAGCAGATTCCCAGTTGAAGAATTCACCCCAGGGTGATTTGGGCGGAAGAATCAATACCTCCCTGCATTAGAAGAACTAGATTAGGCAGGTGGGGGAGGGGAGGTGGTGAACTTGGCTTTTGTTCATTTTGCGCATGAAAAGCAGAGAGTCCTTATCTTTCTTTAAGAATGCACTGACCTTGTGAGGGGCAGTCCTTTTTTTCCACCTCAAGATCCAAATCATCAAACCATCAGACAAAGAAAATGCAGTGAGTATAGTGGAGAAGGCAATCTCCATTTCCAATCCACTGAAGATGGCAAATCTCAAAGGATTTCCCTCTCTTCCAAACAAAGAAGAGGTCTTGCAAAAATTCCTCCTCGTCTGTCCCTCTTCTGTGATACATTTGCCTGGATTGGAGGCATTTAGGAGATCTGAGTCTCTTCTCAAATAGCCCATCCAAGACACTGAGCCACAGATAGAAAGGCCACTGCCTTGTGCCCCTCCCAGAATACATGACTCTGAACCTCCCTGGGCCCAGGCTCCCACTGGGACAGAGGGCAACAACAAAGTTGCCCTTCCTCTATCTACACGCATAACTGGATCACTGCCTTAGGAAGAAGCAGCCAGAGTCTCAGGATGGAAAAGAGGGTTATTAAGCCTGGTGGGGCCAGGAAGACCAGACAGAGGGAAGTAGCCAGCCACCAATCAAGCAGCCAAAAATGTAGTGACACAAAATTAGAGACACCAAGGGAACATTTCATGCAAAGATGGGCACAATGAAGAAAAGAAACGGTATGGGCCTAAGCAAAAGATATTAAGAAGAGGTGGCAAGAATACACAGAAGAACTATTAAAAAAAGATCTTCATGACCCAGATAATCATGATGGTGTGATCACTCACCTAGAGCCAGACATCCTGGAAAGCGAAGTCAAGTGGGCCTTAGGAAGCATCACTATGAGCAAAGCTAGTGGAAGTGATGGAATTCCAGTTGACCTATTTCAAATCCTAAAAGATGATGCTGTGAAAGTGCTGCATTCAACATGCCAGCAGGTTTGGAAGACTCAGCAGTGGCCACAGGACTGGAAAAGGTCAGTTTTCATTTCAATCCCAAAGAAAGACAATGCCAACAAATGTTCAAACTACCACACAATTGCACTCAACTCATCCACTACCAAAATAATGCTCAAAATTCTCCAAGCCAGGTGAACTGTGAACTAAGCTGGATTTAGAAAAGGCAGAGGAACCAGAGATCAAATTGCTGACATCCACTGGATCATTGATAAAGCAACCGAGTTCCAGAAAAACATATACTTTTCCTTTATTGACTCTGCCAAAGCCTTTGACTGTGTGAATCACAAGAAATTGTGAAAAACTATTACAGAAATGGGAATACCAGACTACCTGATCTGTCTCCTGAGAAATCTGTATGTGGGTCAAGAAGCAACAGTTAGAACCGAACATGGAACAGACTGGTTACAAATTGGGAAAGGAGAATGTCAAGGCTGTATACTGTCACCCTGCTTATTTACGTTATATGCAGAATATATCATGAGAAGTGCTGGGCTGGATGAAGCAAAAGATGGAATCAAAGTTGCTGGGAGAATTATCAATAACCTCAGATATGCAGATGACACCACCCTTATGGCAGAAAGCGAAGAACTAAAGAGTCTCTTGATGAAAGTGAAGGAGGAGAGCGAAAAAGTTGACTAAAAACTCAACATTCAGAAAACTAAGATCATGGCATCTGGTCCCATCACTTCATGGTAAATAGATGGGGAAACAATGCAAACAGTGAGAGACTAGTTTCTTGGGCTCCAAAATTGCTGCAGATGGTGACTGCAGCCATGAAATTAAAAGATGCTTGCTTCTTGGAAGAAAAGCTATGACCAGCCTAGACTGCATATTAAAAGCAGAGACAAAATAAGTAAATAAATAAAAAGCAGAGGCATTACTTTGCCAATAAAAGTCCCTCTAGTCAAACCAATACAGTATTGTAAAGCAAAATAAAGTAAAAATAAAAATTAAAAAAATCAAAGTAAACTAAAAAAATAAATAAATAAAGTAAATGTAAGATTAAAAAGAAAAAACAACTTTGGTTTTTCCAGTAGTCATATATGGATGTGAGAATCGGACTATAAAGAAAACTGAGCACCAATGAATTTATCCTTTTGAACTGTGGTGTTGGAGAAGACTTTTAAGAGTCTCTTGGACTGAAAGGAGACCCAACCAGTCTATCCTAAAGGGAATCAGTCGTGAATATTCATTGGAAGGACTGATGCTGAAGCTGAAACTCCAATACTTTGGCCACCTGATGTGAAGAACTGACTCACTGGAAAAGACCCTGATGCTGGGAAAGATTGAAGGCAGGAGGAGAAGGGGATGACAGAGGATGAGAAGGTTGGATTGCATCACTGACTCAATGGACAAGAGTTTGAGTAAGTTCCAGGAGTTGGTGATGGACAGGGAAGCCTGGCATGCTACAGTCCATGGGGTCACAAAGAATCTGACACGAGTGAGCGACTAAACTGATTGCAGCTAACCAGGCTTCTGTGTCCATAGGATTCTCCAGACAAGAATACTGGACTCGTTTACCATTTCATTCTCCAGAGGATCTTCCTGAGCCAGGGCTCAAGCCTCAGTCTCCTGCATTGCAGGCAAGTGGGCACTGGCCCAATTCCTGGAATTCCCCACTGCTTCCTCCAAATTGTCAGAATACTCCTCCCACTCATTAACCTATGAAACTGACAACCCCATACTCTGATGCTGCTCTGACCTTCTGAGATGGGCCACACTCTATTTGTAAACATGTTTCTCTCTAAATAAATCTCTGTGTGTATGAGTGCTAAGTCGCTTGTTCTGACTAACTCTGTGCAACCCTATGGGCTAAAGCCAGGCTTCTCTGTCCGTGGGATTCTCCAGGCAAGAACATTGGAGTGGGTTGCCACGCCTTCCTGCAAGGGATCTTCCCAACTCACGACCAAACCCAAGTCTCTTAGGTCTCCTGCGTTGGCAGGCAATTTCTTTACCACTAGCACGACCAGGGAAGCCCCTACTTCTTAGCTATCACTTTTTGTCTCACTAAGTTCTTTCTGCAAGGAGACATCAAGAATATGAGCCTCATTAAGTCCTGTGATCAAATGTATGATTTCAGTTAAAAGACTGGGGATTCAAGTCCTAATCCGAGTTACATGGTTTCAATGTGATATTCCAAGTCCCAATGGGTGCATTATTGCCCCATCAGACTTCACTAGAAAACACAAACTCAAAGTTAACATTCACAAGAATTTCACAGAGCATTAATCCCCCAATGCAGGCCCCTTCTGAACACAGGGCATGACTGCTCTGGTTGCACACTCCTGAAGTCAGCTCTAGATCTATGAAATGAATTTTAAGTCATGTTTCGATCCTCTGTATGTGTGTGCTCAGTCACTTCAGTCCTGTCTGACTCTTTGTGACCCCAAGGACTGTAGTCTGCCAGGTTCCTCTGTCTGTGGAATTCTCCGGGAAAGAATACTGGAGTGGATAGCCATTTCCTCCTCCAGGAAAACTTCCTGAATCAGGGATCGAACCCGAGTCTCCTGTAGCTCCTGTATTGCAAAGAGATTCTTTACTGCTGAGCTATTCTGGCTCTTGTGTGGCAACCAGCTGTGGATATTTAGCATATATCCTTTTTTTTTTTTTTTTTTTAATCCCAGGATATCTTGCTAATTTTGCACACAGACAATAATGGAACAAACTCAGCCATTCTGGCACACACAAATTCTGAAGTGCCAGGGTATGAACAATCAAAGAGGAAATGTTAACTGATAGGCAAATATTCCTGTTTTGGGGCCCCATTTTGGGCCGTCGAGTCAGAAGCACTTTCTCCACAATCCCTCAGCACCAGATGGATCAAGCCTTAGCTGTCCGCAATGACCATCTCCAGAGGACAAGGTGTGCTAGCTTTCCATCCACAGCTCACATGTGTTCCTTAGGATGTCATCACAAAATAAACCATCTCCTTACAAGCCTTTGAATAAAGACACTTTTTTTTTTTTTTTTTTTTTTGCAAGAACTCTGAATAAGACTCTAAGAGTTATTTTGCAGGATGCATGAGGTAATATATGCAAAATACGAAACACGGGACCTGGCCAATTACAGCTACTTAGTGTCTTTGAGTTCTTGATCTTCTCTCTCTATTTGAAAAGCCGCTTGATGTATAATCTACAGCCAGATGTCCAAAATGTAGCTTTTGTTACTTAAACAAAAACAAAAATCCAATCTCTATTTCAATATTGAATTTAGTCAAATCCTAAGGAATTCTATCTATGCAAATGAAAGCTGTCTTTTCTGGATTTCTGGATTTTATCCTTTTCAAGGTGACAGGTGGAGACGGTGGAGGAGGACTGAGTGACCGGGAGGGGCAGCTATCTTGGCTTGTTCCAACAGAGAATACTATAGTCTCAGTGGGTCTCTGATCTTTCTTCTCAAGGGACTCCTCATGTCCTCAATGTCTCTCGATGCTCATCAGTATCTCAGGATTACCGCTTTGCTCCTTTTAAGGATATGGGAAATTTGGGATCATCTGACATCATCTTGGTTGTTCAGATGGTAAAGAATCTGCCTGTAATGTAGGATACCCTGACTGTAATGGGAAGATCTCCTGGAAAAGGGAATGGCAACCCACTCCAGTATTCTTGCCTGGAGAATTCCATGGACAGAGGAGCCTGGCAGGCGACAGTCCATGGGGTTGCAGACATAATTGAGTGACTAACACACAGACACACACACACACTGACATCAGTGAAGGGCTGCAGGAGGTGGGGTAAAGTGGGTTTGACTCGCATCTGTCACTAAGGCATGTTGGTATTTAATAGAAATAGAACTTATTTCCCCAGGATTCAACCAGTAAACAGGTTAAGTTCCCTCCATCTTTGAGATGTGTTCACCTCTTTCAGCTACCTCTTTCCTAGACCATGTTCATGGATAACACAGATCATAACAACTTTTCAGTTAGCTAGTGTTAGTTGCTTAGTAGTGTCTGACTCTTTGCGACCTTAAGGACTGGAACCCACCAGGCTCCTCTGTCCATGGGATTCTCCAGGCAAGAATTCTGGAGTGGGTTGCCAACTTCACATTTCCTTATTTGCTCTTCTCCCTTCCACAGCCAGAGGCATCATTGCGAAATCTGGATATTCAGGAAAACAAAACCAAAAACTTTTTCACTGTTTAAGGCACAAACTTGTGGAATAGAGCTCTCCAGTTTTGCTCTGGAAAACAGAAACCAAGTCTCTTAAAATACATAAAGCGTTTTCTCTCCACAAAATGAACTATGCCTCGAGGCGTTTCTATAATAAAACTCAGAGCAATCAGTGTGGAATGGGGATTGTGCGTGAAGAACACATAATCAGTATAATCAAATTATTATCCTGTCAAGAAGGAAATGTGTTCTTACAAACCTCAGCATAGAGGAAAAGCCAGCAGGCATTTAGTGACTGCTCAGTTCAGCCTGGATAGGGAAGAAAGGCAGTCCTGTGCCTGAGGGCACCAGAAGGGGAAGGAGCACAGAAGCAGTAGGATACTCAAGGATGTTTGGTCCAATAATGAACCAAAGGAGGAGAGTAAGTCAGGTGCAAGTCAAGATCAAAGAAAAACAAAGGTGTGAGGAACCTATCCAGTATCAAGTCATCAGAGCAGCATTTAAGATGCCAGAGGAGGGACTTCCCTGATGGTCCAGTGGCTAAGGCTCTGAGCTCCCAATGCAGATCAGCTGGCTGGACCCCTGGTTAAGAAACTAGATTCCACAAGCCACAGCTAGGAGTTCACACAACATAAGTAAAGATTCTGCCTACTTTAATTAAGACCAGGTGCAGCCAAATGAATAAAAATAAATATTTTTTAAAAGATGTCAGAGGACAGATGCAGGAAAGAACCTATTATTTTTGGTGCTGGATTTCTCAGTAAGGTAGCCACATCCTAGTCTTCCTTGGAAGATCTCATTTTATCCTTGTCATCCTGACAGGAGTATTAGTGTTTTATACTTTTCATACTTCAAAGTGTCTGGGTTTGGGTAGTGAATTACAGAGTCTTTCTACTCTATAGACAATCCAAGTAAGTACATAGTACATAAAAAGTACACTCTTAGACAACACTCCACCATCCCCTCAAAGAAAACATTTCCATGATGTAATCTGATAATAATTCTTAACATGTATTAGAATTGATATCACAGAAAAATTCAGATTCGTACTTCATGTCACTCACTTGACTCACTTAAATTTTGTTTTTAATAGTAACACATAGGAGTAGTTAGGAGGAAGTAAATAATCTCTTCATAATCTGACCCTTCCAGGGATATATCTAACAGAAAATTTGTTTGGATTGAATGTGATTAAATATACAGATATAAGGTAATAATTAGAAAGTAAAGAAACATAAAATGAAGTGAGAAAAAAAAGATTTAATATCTATATAAACATCTATTTATTAAGCTATCATTTTACATCTTCTGGAAAATTCCTGATGTTATTAATAGCATGTTACTCTATCAATGTGATTTACTTCTATACCAGAAGTCTGATCTTATATACCAGACACCAAACATATATATGTGTATATGTTTAGTGGCTCACAGGTTAAGGTGTCTGCCTGGAATGCAGGAGACCCGGGTTCGATCCCTGGGTCAGGAAGATCCCCTGGAGAAGGAAATGGCAACCCACTCCAGTACTCTTGCCTGGAGAATCCATGGACGGAGGAGCCTGGTAGGCTACAGTCCATGGGGTTGCAAAGAGTCAGACACGACTGAGCGACTTCACTCTCACACATACATATAATACATAAATATATGTATTATATATATACACACATATACAGAAATATACATAAGTGATATAGCTAAAACATATTTACTGGTTGCAAATAATCAGTTTATCTAAATATAAATTTAGAGTGTGCTATATTATTTATTTTATAGGTTATTAGAAGTAACCTCCTCAAGTTATATTGGAGGGACAAAAATTGATGAGAAATTAACAGCATCTTCTTTCTGTGGGTAGATCCAGCTCTTGGGTTTTATTTACAATTACTTGGACATTGACCCAAGTGGAGAGAACTAGAGAAGACAAGAGGACTAATGTTTTAACAAGCAGAAAATCACCTTTCAGAGATATATGATAAAAATCTGTCAAAATCCAAGCTTTCAGACATGAGAACTAGATACACACACATAGGACTAACTTCTCTATATTTCATTCTGGGGTTATATCACTCATCCGTAGTATACTGATATAAACAAAATTGTAGGACAGTGTCAGGCAGAAAGCTAACACCTCATGGAAAACATGCATGCCACATGACTAGAATCCTCTGATGGAAGCAGACTGAAGAACAAAGTGAGAAAATTCCTCCAGCACAAAAATATATGCTCATTTCCACAAAATGAGCACTATCTCCTTCAACACTCCTCCCTAATACCCAGTCTTGGAGGCCAGAGTCTAAAAAGGGGATAATGACTGCACCTCAGCCCTTTCAGTCAAATAATGAGGGTTCATATCAGGCACTGTTGGGACTGCAGATATGGAGGGGAAAGAGAAGAAATAAGAGGGACAAGACTGGGGTAAAGACAGAAATGGATTAAACTGGATTTTGAATTTAGTAATCTCTACCAGACTTAAAGAAAGTTTTTACAACTGTAAGTGGCCAGAAAAATTCTGATATAAGACCAAACATCATTAAGGGATAATTAAGTTAGAAATGACAGAGTTGCTGTAAAGGCAATATACGATGGAAGTAAACCTTTTTTTTTTTTTTAATTCTGTCTGGTTGGTTTATTGCATTGTGCCATTTACACACGGGTATGCATTGTTCAGGCTTCCCTGGTAGCTCATCCGATAAAGAATCCATCTGCAATGCAGGAGACCCCAGCTCAGTTCCTGGGTCAGGAAGATCTCCTGGAGACGGGATAGGCTACGCACTCCAGTATTCTTGGGCTTCCCTGGTGGCTCAGACAGTAAAGAACCTGCCTGCAATGCAAGAGACCTGGGTTCAGTCCCTGGGTTGGGAAGATCCCCTGCAGGAGGGCATGGCAACCCACTCCAATACTCTTGCCTGGAGAATCTGATGGACAGAGGAGCCTGGGGGGCTATAGTCCATGGGGTCGCAAAGAGTTAAATATGACTGAGTGACTAAGCATCACATAATACATGTATTTTTCAGCACATTTTGAAAATAAACAGGAAATTAATTCATTAACTAAGCATAGGCATTAAAACTTACTTGTAATTGTTACCAAGTTGTGCCTGACTCTTGGGAACTCCACGGAACTGCACCCTGCAAGGCTCCCCTGTCCACCTGATTTCCCAGGCAAAAATACTGTCATGGGTTGCCATTTCCTTCTCCAGGGTATCTGTCTGACCCAGAATCAAATCTGTGTCTCTTGCTTTGGCAGGCAGATTCTTTACCACTGAGTTACCTCAGAAGTACTTAAAACTTACTAGTGTCACCCTATTTTTAAGGAGTAAACACAGCATCATGCCAGTTTAAAAAAAAAAAATTATCTGTGTAGTGGGAATTACAAGATATGTCTTGGATCTTTCATTAATACTTTACCCAATACAATCATGGTAGGTCATATTCTTGACCATTCCGTGTTGCTTTCATCCTATGTACACTGGAGGATCAATGGTTAATCATGAGCAACTTACAATTTCACCTGTTGCGATGGTCCACCCAAATGAATATTTTAGGCCACTTTTGATTATAATTACAATATACAAAGAGAGTTATTCTTTATCTTCTCAGTGAAAAACTATCAATTTTCCTTTGTAACATATATATTTCCTCTGATTTTAATGGTAATAACTGCATCCAGAATTGCTAAAATAAAGCTTTCAATCTCACTTAATGACATTCTGTCCTTACAGGAGGCCATGGAGATTAAACAAAATAATCAATTTCAGAAGCTACAGTGGTCTTGTCTGGAGAATTTCATGGACAGAGGAGCCTGGCAGGTTACTATCCATGGGGTCACAGAGTTCGACATGACTGAAGCAACTTAGCATGCCCATATGACATTAGTGTTATTGTAGTGTTGTCGCTCAGTCGTGTCCGATTCTTTGTGATCCCACAGATGGTAGCCTGCCAGGTTCCTCTGTCCATGGAATTCTCCAGGCCAGAATACTGGAGTGGGTAGCCTTTCCCTTCTCCAAGGGATCTTCCCAACCCAGGGATCAAACCCACATCTCCCACATTGCAGGCAGAGTTTTTACCAGCTAAGCCACAACTGAAGCCCAAGAAGAGTGGATTGGGTGTCCCATCCCTTCTCCAGCAGATCTTCCTGACCCAGGAAGTGAACCAGGGTCTCCTGCCTTGCAGGCAGATTCTTTACCAACTGAGCTATCAGGGAACTGTGATTAGTCAAAACTATATTTATATTATGCAGATCAAGGTGTTTGAAGTTGCTGATAGGAAGTTCCATCTAAACTCACATTTTTAGATAACTCTGCTATATAATCACCCCAGTTTTTAATGAGCAAATAAATACCTGACCACTTTTCATATTGATTGACATTGACTGACGACTTGCTAAAGTAAGTAACATATCAGTATTACTATTTAGAGTTAAAATATTTGTTAGTGTTTTTTACATAGAATTTTTCATGTGGGAAAGTCCTTCTTCATACTTTAAACAGCGCATGAAATATTCTATCATAAAGCTCCAGTATTCTAAATAAAAGTTTACAGGTTTGCATGTGCCTTTTGATAAATCAAATGAAACACCAATGCTAGTAACACAAAAGTATGTCTTACCTGTACAAGCATGTGGAATCTTAAGTAGTTAAGTATGTCAGTTTTTTGATAACCAATACGCATCATGCTCTAACTGGGAGTTGGTTTCAATACTCTGTGAAGAATGTCAACATTATTTCAGTCCCTTAGAGTCTGTGTGTGTGCATGCTCAGTTGCTCAGTCATATCTGACTCTTTGAGACTCCATTGACTATAACCCACCAGGCTCCTCTGTCCACGGGGTTTTTCAGGCAAGAATACTGCAGTGGGTTGCCACTTCCTTCTCCAGGGGATTTTCCCTACCCAAGGATCTAAGTCAAGTCTCCTGCATTTGCAGGTGGCTTCTGTACCACTGAGCCACCTGGGAAGCCCTAATAGGTGTTGTTAAAAGATCCAGTGGACTTGCATTGTCCAAATAAATGTAATTAATGGTAGATGGAGGATATGCTTTGTTGCTTTTAAACTTTGTATATTTTATGCTATTCTGATGTGATTTGAGGAGAAAAATGTTTTTCTAGATATTAAAAAATTAGAGGTTGATTTTTTTTAATGATGTAAGATTTTTAGCTAGGGTAAAATTTTATTTTCCTGTATGATATTCTGTTAGCTCAGCTTTGGAGTATTGCATTGTTATAAGAATCTGAGAGTTCCTCAGCTGTGCATACAAGATACCATTTCTTCAAATAAAGTCACATCTTCCCCTGGCCTTCTTTATGTTTTCACTGTGCTAGAAGTCTAGGCACTAGGTGAAAACCCTTCATCACTTCTAGCTTCAAGATTAATGACTCAAAATATTTAAATGCCCAGGCAGATACAGTAAAACAAGTACACAATGTGAGTATGGACTCTGGTAAGTTACATGCGGCACAGACCAACAGTTCAGTCCACTGTTTCCTGTATAATTCTGGAAATAAGATTAGACAGCAATATGCATCAGTGGGTCAGACTGATTCCGGACTCACCACAAGTTTCTTATCAAAATTTCACATTTTAGTAACCTTTTCTTTGTATGCTTCTTTCAGAGAGCACTAAATTTCACATTTGGGGCTCATTATCATTATTATCATTGTTATTATTATCATCCTCCCCATTATTATTTTCTTTAGCTGACATTTATTGATCATTATATTATAGGCAGGGTACTAAGCATTCGGGATGAATTATTTCTTCTTAACTTCATAACAGTCTTGTGAGATGAGTACTAAGACATCATCCACGGACTTGGCAAGGTTAAACGACTTACCCAAGCTCTGTAATTTGTTAGTGAAGGAATCCTCATTCTAGCTCAGGATCACATGGCTCAAAAAGTCAAAAACCAAAGCATTTTTTCTCTTAATTTTTTTTTATTGTGCTAAAAGCCACATAATATAAAATATACTACTTGAAACCATATGTAACTGTACAGTTCAGTGGCACTAAGTGTACAAATATTGTCATGCAACTCTCATCATCATCCATCTCCCAGATTTCTTACCTTCCTAAACTGAAACTGCCCCCATTAAACACTAACTCCCCTTCTCCCTCCCCACCCCTCACCTAGCCCCTGGCATCTACCAATCTACTTTATGACTATGAATTTGACTATTCTAGGTTTATCATGAAAGTGGAATCAAACAATACTTGTCTGCGCTTACTGCATATTGAAATGCGTTTTTAAGGTTAACTTAATAAATGTCTCACAAACAGCTGGTGCCCAACACTGATGAGAAAGATATCATGTTTGTATTCTCAGAACCTAATGCACTGCCGGTATATAATGTGCATGCAGGAAATATTGGAGAAGGCAACAGCACCCCACTCCAGTGTTCTTGCCTAGAAAATCCCATGGACAGAGGAGCCTGGTAGGCTGCAGTCCATGGAGTCGCTAAGAGTTGGACTGAGCGACTTCGCTTTCACTTTCCTGAATTGGAGAAAGAAATGGCAACCCACTCCAGTGTTCTTGCCTGGAGAATCCCAGGGATGGGGAAGCCTGGTGGGCTGCTATATATGGGGTCACACAGAGTCAGACACGACTGAAGCGACTTAGCAGCAGCAGCAGTAAATATTACAATAACTAATCAAGGTCTGGTCCTATGCCTAGTTTAGCTTAACACTTCTGTAGTTCAGTTCATATAATACTCTGAAGATTATTTTCTATCTGTTCATAAAGTAATCATATTTTTATATCTATAAAACTGTTTATGACCTCTTCATTTTCTCACCACAAAGACAATATAACTCAAGGAAGGGAGACAGAGCATAACAATTGAATGTTAACTCAAGAAAATTTGGATTCTAAACTCATTTATAGGACATAATATATTCTAGGACATAAAGCATATATATGTTTTATAACCTCTTTACATTTACAATGTGAGAAGTTACTATACTGGGTTTTTATAAAAGTATGTTTATATAAAAGGACATATGTTACAGAAATTTTGCCCCCAATTAGAAACTGGTGAGCTAAATCCTTTAGGTGAGCTAAATCCTTTAGGTGAGCTAAACCTTTAGGTGAGCTAAATCCTTTCGGTTATTGGAAAGTTTCTTATTTTCATAGAGTATATGTGAATAATTCATTATTTATTTGATTCCCACCTTATATCATAAGGGCTTCCCTGCTGGCTCAGTGGGTAAAGAATCCACCTGTAATGCAGGAGACATAGGAGATGCAAGCTTGATCCATGAGTTGGGAAGATGCCCTGAAGGAGTGCATGGCAACACAGTACAGTATTCTTGCCTGGAGAATCCAATGGAAAGAGGAGCCTGGCAGGCTACAGTTCAAAAGGCCACAAAGAGTCATGTGTTTATATGTCTTATTCAAATATAAATAGAACCGTATATTATAGCTGATTAAGATCCTCTACCCTTATGGCAGAAAGTGAAGGAGAACTAAGCCTCTTGATGAAAGTGAAAGAAGAGAAAGTGAAAAAAGATGAAAGAAGTGAGTGAAAAAGCTGGCTTAAAGCTCAACATTCAGAAAACAAAGATCAAGAGTTAGACCATAAAGAAAGCTAAGCATCGAAGAATTGATGCTTTTGAACTGTGGTGTTGGAGAAGACTCTTGGGAGTCCCTTGGACTGCAAGGAGATCCAACCAGTCCATCCTAAAGGAGATCAGTCCCGTGTGTTCATTGGAAGGACTGATGTTGAAGCTGAAACTCCAATACTTTGGCCATCTGATGCGAAGAGCTGACTCATTTGAAAAGAACCTAATGCTGGGAAAGATTGAGGGCAGGAGGAGAAGGGGATGACAGAGGATGAGATGGTTGGATGGCATCACCGACTCAATGGACATGGGTTTGGGTGGACTTCGGGAGTTGGTGATGGACAGGGAAGCCCGGCGTGCTGTGGTTCACGGGGTCTCAAAGAGTTGGACACAACTGAGCAACTGAACTGAACTGAACTGAAGAGCCTCTACTGAGATTCTATTGGCAGGTAAAGTCATTCTTCAACTGTATTAATACCTTCAGGTGGAACTCAGAAGCTCCCTGTGGCAGACAGACCCTCAGGCAACCCCTTTGGGTCATGCACTTATATCATATTTTCCACTGGAATACAGGCACAATCTGTGACTTGGTTCTAGGAAATAAATTATGGCAAATGTTCATTTACATGGTAAAAGTTAAAGGATTTTTCAAATTTAACTGAATTCCCTAATCAGTTGGATGCTTTCTAATTCAAGTCTCTTGAGAGTCCCTTGGACTGCAAGGGCATCAAACCAATAAATCCTAAAGGAAATCAACCCTGACTGTTCATTGAAAGGACTGTTGGCTGAAAGTGAAGCTCCAATACTTTGGCCACCTGATGCAAAGAGTCTATTCATTGCAAATGACTGAAGGCCAAATGAGAAGGGGATGGCAGAGGATGACATGGTCAGATAGCATTACTGACTCAAAGGATATGAATTTGAGCAAACTCCAGGAGACAGTGTAGGACAGAGGAGCCGGGCATGCCACAATCCATTGGGATTGCAAAGCATCAGATATGACTTAGTGACTGAACAACAACAAAAATCAATCGTCTTGAGGTAATCAAAAAGGAGATTAGCTTGAGCGGGCCTGTTTTTAATCAAATAAAAGGAGAGGCAGGACCCTCATGAGGTTAAAAAACTACTCTACTGACTTTGAAGAAACAAGCCGTGCATTTCTACATCCAGAGGAAAATGAATTCTGCCAATGACTTAAATGAGCTTGCAAGCAGATTCTTTCCCAGTCAAGCTTTCCAATGAGAATGCCTTAACTAGGCTGGTAACTTGACTGCAATGTTTGAGACCCTGAGCAGAGACCTAGTTAAGTGGTGCCTGACCTCTTTTGCACAGAAATTAACATACATAAGTTTGATAAGTGCCTGAAAGTATGTTGATTAGCTATACAGAAACAGAAAATTAATACATGCCCTCTCCCACAAGTACACAGGTCCAGAGTAACTCTCTGGAGATAAGTCATATTTCTGTATTACAGCTTCCCTCTGCCATGGACCTGCTAGCTTCCAAAGACATGACCACATATCTGAAAGAACTGGATGGATGTGGATGAAATAAAATTTCATTAAAGGACAAACTTAAAAAATAAATAAATAAAAAACATGAGGAGGGCATCTGTCTCTGGCACTTAAGGTGAGGACTAATTTTTATGTTCCTGGAGAGAAGCAGTCATTCTAATATTTACTTATTGTTTATGCATTAATTTATTTGCTTGTTCATTTCTTATTTTCTATGCATTTAGCTGTGCTGGGCCTTAGCTGAGGCACAAAGATCTTCAATCTTTGTTGCAGCCTGTGGGGCGTTTAGTTGAGTCATGTGGGATCTAGTTCCCTGACCAGGAATCAACTAGGCCCCTTGCATAGGGATCACAGAGCCTTAGCCACTGGACTACTAGGGAAGTCCCCAAAGAGATCATTGTGGTTATAGGTCACAGTGGATTTTGATTATTAATCCAAGCATCATGTTACTCCATAGGAATTTAGAGGAAAAGCCCATGGGTATTGATGCAGAGGACTTAGATTTTAAGCAGTAATTCCATTAAAACCAAGCACACAAACCTCAGCATGCCTGAGAGAGAAGGAAAACACCATTTTCCTTCTCAGAGAGAAGGAAACAAAATTGCCCCTCATCTTAAAGTACCATCATGTCCTGATCTACTTATCTCATTGAAAATCTACACTGGGCCTGTGTAAGTGATAACTCATCACTGGTGGTAGCAACAAAGAGAATGAAAGTACTACAGTTTGCAGGCACAGTCATTCGGAGACACACTCCTTTGGGAACACAGAATTTTCAGACTTCACTTTCACTTTTCACTTTCATGCATTGGAGAAGGAAGTGGCAACCCACTCCAGTATTCTTGTCTGGAGAGTCCCAGGGACAGAGGAGCCTGGTGGGCTGCCGTCAATGGGGTCACACAGAGTCGGACATGACTGACGCGACTTAGCATCAGCAGCAGCAGCAGGGACACAGGATACCTTGAGATGACTGTACCATGTTCAACTTTACTTCACATCCAGCAGTAAGATGCTTGTGTTCTAGGCAATAGAGTCTCACAGGTGCAGCTCTCTAGCATCTGCCACTGTGGGATATGGGCTGAGGATGCAGTTATGGGCACACTGAGAAATCCCACAAATCTTTTATAGGTGTAATCATGGCATCACTGACTCAATGGACATGAGTCTGAGTGAACTCCGGGAGTTGGTGATGAACAGGGAGGCTTGGCGTGCTGCAATTCATGGAGTCGCAAAGAGTCAGACACTACTGAGCAACTGAACTGAACTGAACTGAACTGGATCATTCCAGAATCTGAACTTCCTGTTCAAAATACGGATGGAACCTCTGCAACCAAGGGTTGTATGTAAATGTAATTACACATGTACTTACCAACTTGAGATGTCAGAAGAATATCTGAGTTCACATTACCATAAAATACAACAGACCAAAATTAAAATGGGAATAGTGGGAATTTGCTTCATGACTCAGGGAGCTCAAACTGATGCTCTATGACAAGTCAGAGGAGTGTGATAGGGTGAGATAGAGGTTCAAGAGGGAGGGTACATGTCTATATTTATGGCTGATACATGTTGATGTTTGGCAGAAACCAACAGAATATTGTAAAACAATTATCCTTCAATTAAAAATAAATAAATTTTTTAAATGGAATGATCAATAAAAGAAGACATAGGGAAAACAAAATGTTGAAACCAAAAACTTTCAGAAAATGTAAAATGGCTACACGTTTTCTGATAGCTGACCAAAATTTGAAGACAAGGACTTAAAAAGCCTTTGGGTACCCAAGTTCAAAAGGATGCATTTTCACTTTTTGTATTTCATAGTTTCAAAATAGAAACAAATTATTTTCCTGATACAAAACTCAAAAATAATTATTTTTAATTTGCATAAAAATATGATGCAATGCACAGTTTACAAACAAGTGGATATTCTAGGGCATATTCTCACTCAGAAGCATGGCATTTTTCCAATGCAATGGCATGAATTATAATTTACTTCAAAATATTAAGGTACTTAGAGATTTTATTTAAAAATACAAATTTCTAACTTCTTTCAAAAAACTTGGAGATATGTTGAAATTTGATGTCTACTCAGTTTGGTAACAGTCTTTGTGAGATGATAGATAAATGTTCATTTTAAAGTGTCCCATCATCTCCAGGTTATCATAGTCTTCCCTACTCCTCTTGCCTTCCCATCCAGCTCTAATTGCTCAAGTTATGCCTGCTGCCTTTAGGCTACTGAGTTTGGGATCTTTTAATGACTTTAATTATATCTTCCACATCTTTATGAAAATACAACAAAGCATTCTACACGTTTATATAGTAACAATCATAATGTAACTAACCATACTTTCCTTTTAATCTTAGCTCAAATAAAGAATGAAATATTTCTCAATCAGATAGTCTATATTTACTGTTATAGTTAACAGAATAGCTTTCTTTCTGTCTTGATCTTTCCTTTAGATTTGTTCCATATTATCTATATATTCATAGACTTTCCAAAGGAAAAGGGCACATTTGATATAAAGTGAAGTAAAAGCATGCTTGTTGAATTGAATTTTATTATATATATATTATATATACATGTGTATATATATAATGTATATATTATATATATAATGCATTTTAGATTATGTATCTGCTTACCAAATACCTGCAAGACCTTCTCTGCTGTCACTTATTTACAGGAATATTTATCTTAATAATGTACACAGGACATAATACAGGTAAAAAACCTGCACTCAGTTCTTACATGCTTGACTATTTGCTGTTGTAATTTAGAAAGATGCTCTGGACAAGCTAGGGTGGGGAAGGGTGTGTATTCTCTAATATATCGTAACTTCCCCTAGAGGATCTCATTAGACCAGTGATACTCAACCTTTAGCTCCCATCAGAATCACCCAGAAGGCTTGTTAAAAACAGATTGCTGGTGGAGCCTGAGACTGCTTGACTAATGAGTTCACAGGTGATCCTGAACATCTGTCCATCAGAGAAATATCATCTGATAACCATTATATCCAACTACAATTCTGTTAAGGTAGATGTGTGTCATTTATTAATGAATTCCCCTTAAATCACACCATTTCTCACATATGGGAGATGCTTAATGCATACCTATTGAAGGAATTTAGGGTTTGGCATTGTGACATAATAGTATTTGGCTCATAAGGTTTGATGGGGCCTCAATTAGCAATAGGTTCAGCTGCAGAAAGAGAAATGCATTACTTCATTTGTCAACTCTGCTTTTTTCTAATGTAACTGGGGAATCCCAGGATAGTACTTGAAAATACATTGTGCTTTTTCTTCCATGAAGGATGTACATATATATATATAAAATCATAATTTTGTTTCTTTTTAAAGGCAGTAACCAAAATAGCATTAGATACATCAGGTTGTTAAATCGAGGATGAAGAATATGTTTAACTTTTAATTTATTTGGTAGATATATGTAAATATATTTCAACTCCCTGTATTTTTAAAATTTTCCAGTCAAATGATAGTTTTGAATCACTTTCATTGAAAAAACATCATGAAGATGCATTTTTCCTATTAGCTTTTCTTTTTATTCCTTAGGAAAATAAATTTTTAAAAAAGAGCAATACTGTATCTTTATCTTTGTTCTTATTCAGACTATGTCCCAACTTTAACGAGGCAGCTAAAATTAAAGTTATCCCTTACAGTGTTTATTGCTTCCAAGCAATTAAACAACAGGCTTATGTTTACCAACAGTTTCTCTTTCCTCCTTGACATTCAACTGTGTTACATCTCTTTCCCTTCCCTAAGATCTAGCCAAAGCTGTATGTCTGAACATGGTAAAACCTACACATAGGCCTGGCCCATGAGAGATGTCAAAAGCATTCTACATCCTTAGCATAGGGTAAGATAGTCAAGAAGGAAGGACCCTGGGCTCAGAATCAATGTGGAACAGAATTACCTTTAGTCTCAACTTATTTTTATTTGAGCTGAATATAAATTCTACTTTGTTAAACTACTAGCATTGTGGGATCTGTCTATTCAAGCTGCTAATATTCCTCCAACCAATATCAAAATTAGTGATTAGCACCTTGTAGTTGGGTCATGTATCATGTTATGAAGTAGCTTTTATTTTTTTCAAATTATCACCTGCGATAACTTACAAGGCTGACAGTATGCTAAGTGACAAATCAATCGGACTCTGACAGCTACTAATGGCTGTGCAGTGGTAAAGAAGCCACCTACCAAGGCAGGAGACACAGGTTCGATTCTTGTGTCAGGAAGATCCACTGGAGAAGGGAATGGCTACATGGACAGAGGAGCCTGGTGGGCCACAGTCCATGGGGTCACCAAGACAGACACTTTCACTTTCACTTTTCATGAAAATACTATAATGAGATTATCACAGTATTTCTTTGTATTTAAGCAGAAAGAGACAAAAGGAAACAGATAGTCCAAGGTTTTAAAAGTGTGTAAAAGCTGACTGCAATGTGGACCCCAACAACAGAAAGGTAGGTTTGAAAATACTTTGAGTTAAAAAAAAAAAAGAAGAAACACTTGTTAAGAAGAGTCAGTTGAACAAAATGATGTGGTTTGAACAATTAGATTAAGAATTTCACCTCTACACTCAACTCTGATTCTAGATCATCTCTAGATCTGAGAAGGGAAGGGGCATAGCGGTGAAGTGTAAGGAAAGAAAAGAAAGCTTAAATTTTGTCTAGGTAATAGTTTTCCGTTACTGACATATGGAAATAATTACAATCGATCAGAAGTCTGCCAGTTATTGAGGAAACCTTATTGTTAAATAAACAAAGAGCTCAGAATGTTTTGTGACTTTGACCCTGAGGTAGGAGGCTGTGAGAGGAATTCCTCAGATGAAGAGATGAGCTCATCAGTGTCTGCTTCTGATGAAAACAGGAAAGAAGGAAGAGAAGGAAATGTCATTTATAAAGGGCTTCCCTAATGGCTCAGATGGTAAAGAACTGACCTGCAATGCAGGAGACTCAAGTTCAATCCCTGGGTAGGGAAGATCTCCCAGAGAAGGGAATGGCAACCCATTCCAGTATTCTTGCCTGGAGAATTCCATGGACAGAGGAGCCTGGTAGGCTATAGCCCATAGGGTTACAAAGAGTCAGACACAACTGAGAGACTAACACTTTCATATTCATTGTATGATTAAAGGTCTTCCCAGGTGGCTCAGCAGTAAAGAATTCACTTGCCATTACAGAAGACACAGGAGATGCAGGTTTGATCCCTGGGTTGGGAAGATACCCTAGAGAAGGGAATGGCTACCCACTCCATTGTTCTTGCCTGGAAAATCCCTTGGACAGAGGAGCATGGTGGGCTACAATCCAAAGGATTGCAAACAGTCAGAGAAAGACTGAGCAACTAAGCATATACATATGATTGAAAGTGGGGGAAATCATCACCCTCACCTTTCACTACTATGAAAGCAATACTGGGACCATCTTTCTACGTAAGAGTACCATACAGTACACCTCAGTGTTTTAATGGGTGCATGCTTTGATTGAGCAATAGTAGTTGTGGATTTTCTTCCAAAGAAGAAACATTTAAACAAATTATGCAACAATGCAAACAGAAGGAGTTTCATGGTAGTGGAGCTGATAAGGACACGAAAGAGTAAATCGAAAGGGACTAAACATAACTGCTTCACAGCATGTATACAAAAAGGAATACAATGAAGCTACTGACATTATTTTGTATATTTTATTTTTAATTTTCAATTGACTTGTCCAAAACTGCCTATGTGCAGTTTGTAGTAGCACAGACTGAAGAAATAGATAATTCCCTTTCCTTTTGGAACACTATAGCCTTGATGTAAGACCTAAAACAAGTAAATAGACCAATGCTGATGACCCCAACAGGGGATTTCACTGTCATATGAAGCCCCAAAGTAGGAAGTTAGGAGCATGGTTTTTGGTCTTAGAAGCAAGTGTTGGTGGATATGTTCTGCTACCTACTTCATATGAAATCTAGGACAAGACGATTTCCCAGAAATGAAAATAATAACTATTCTCAAAATCATTTTGAATACCTTTATAGTACATGCAAAGTGTCGCATATAGTATCTGACAGAAAATTATTAATAAGGTTATCATGATTATTAATTACCACTTTCATTACTGACGTGAAAACATTATATACTAATTTCTTATGTGTATAAAGGTGGTTACTGAGCACTGTGTAAAGTATATTTCTATTTTTGAAAACTAAGGTGGATAGGATGGATAAAAGGACATTTTCCAAAATACTCTTCCCTTTTGTATTGGAAATTTGGGAGGATTTCAACTTTAAAAATATAATTTTAATTGTTAAATTGATCAATAATTGCCAATACCTATGAAAAAGAGTGAGAAATAGAGAATCAAAATTTGATTAGATTGCTAATATGCTTTAAACACACAAAATGGCAACGCTTCAACCATAATTCCATAACATACCAATTACAGATACTTATATAGTGAACTTATGTTTCATAAAATGTCACAACAGAAAAATGGGATATGGAAAAATACTACAAGGACTCAGGCAACAAAGCTTTTCATGGTCCCATTATTGGAAGAAAGAGATGTGAATATTGCAATACTTCCCAAGTTATTTCTGTAGATGATGGAAAGGAAAAAGTTAATAGACCTATCAGTAATGAGTTACTGTGAGACAATTTATATTAATTCTTTCATTTAGTTTTGCAGTTATTCAAAGAAAAAGATATAAAATACACACATTTTATCCATGAAAATTAAAAAAAAATCAAGGCTCAGAAACATTGAGAAACTTAACTACAATTATATCTCTTATAAGTACAGCAGATATAATAAATAAGAACTTATTTAAGGATCTATGATAAGTATTGTCTTGTACCTAAAAAAAATATGAAAAACATTTCTTGTGGCATAATGTAGGAATTAAATTTTAATTCCCCCAAAACAAATTCTCTCTTTGAATTTTCAAATTATCTAAAATTTTAAATAAGTACTGTCAAAGATCTGATAAAATTAAAAATTATGTCTCCAGTTTATTACTCTGAATCATTTCTTCATGCATTAAAATATCCACCATTATAGGTATTCTCATTTTGATAAACTAAAAAAATAGACACTTGGATGTAATATCAAAATTCCTTTTGGGATCAACTGATAATATTCTAATTTAATCTTTTTAACTAAAATTGGATTATTTGGCTCAATATATTAGTACTTTAATCTAAGCAGAGTCAACTGGAAAAAAATTATATGTCTATCAAGTGCAATGTTGTAAAGAGAGATTTTTATAGGGTGGTAATCACTTCATGGGAAATAGATGGGGAAACAGTGGAAACAGTGGCAGACTTTATTTTTCTGGGCTCCAAAATCACTGCAGATGGTGACTGCAGCCATGAAATTAAAAGACGCTTACTCTTTGGAAGAAAAGTTATGACCAACCTAGATAGCATATTCAAAAGCAGAGACATTACTTTGCCGACTAAGGTCCGTCTAGTCAAGGCTATGGTTTTTCCTGTGGTCATATATGGATGTGAGAGTCGGACTGTGAAGAAGGCTGAGCACCGAAGAATTGATGCCTTTGAACTGTGGTGTTGGATAAGACTCTTGAGAGTCCCTTGGGTTGCAAGGAGATCCAACAAGCCCATTCTGAAGGAGATCAGCCCTGGGATTTCTTTGGAAGGAATGATGCTAAAGCTGAAACTCCAGTACTTTGGCCACCTCATGCGAAGAGTTGACTCACTGGAAAAGACTCTGATGCTGGGAGGGATTGAGGGCAGGAGGAGAAGGGGATGACAGAGGATGAGATGGCTGGATGGCATCACTGACTGGATGGACGTGAGTCTGAGTGAACTCTGGGAGATGGTGATGGACAGGGAGGCCTGGTGTGCTACGATTCATGGGGTCGCACAGAGTCGGACACGACTGAGCGACAACTGAACTGAACCGAACTAAAGAATGCCCTCTTTAAAAAATTGTATGAATTCTTAATGTAAGAAGACTTTTAACTCTTTAAAAATGTACCAATTAGCTTATTTTTCTTAACCCAAGCGGAAGATTATCAAAAACTGATCTTATAACAATTGACATATTTGTAAGGATAATGATGATATAGAAAAAAGATGGGCCTAAAAGTTCCAAGTTACTATTTAAAACTCAGTTCTGCCATTTATTAACTATGTGATAGTGGGTTAATATCTTGAAGTATCTGCTTTGCTATTTACTAAGTTGTGATAAAATCATAGATCTAAAACATGGGATTGTTGTTGAGTGTTAGTAAAAGAACAGACATAAAGTATTTACTGTAAATACTGGAGCAATGTTATGGCTGCAGGAAACATTTGGTAAATGTTAGTTGAAGCATTCAGAAGAAGAAAAAAAGAATATTAAACTTTTTAAAAGGTGATGGAATATGTGTGCATCAGAGAGAGATCAGACAGATGTTTAAGAAATTTATTTGATTTGTTCGATTAGATGCTTCTCTTAAAAAACCTAGTTGGAGCTCCTTGTTTGGGTCTGAATGACGGTCTCTTTTCAGTGTTTGATTTGACCTCATGCTGATTTACATCTTACATAAAGATTTAAAGACTTATTTGTATATTTTAAGAGCAGATATTTATCTATGTACCCTTATAGCTCAGTCTGTAAAGAATCTGCATGCAGTGCTGGAGACCTGGGTTCCATTCCTGGGTGGGAAAAATCCCCTGGAGAAGGAAGTGGCAACTTACTCCAGTATTCTTGCCTGGGAAATCCATGGACAGGGAGACTGGCGGGTCCATGAGGTCGCAAGAGTCTGACACTACTTAGCAACTAATCCACCACCAAAACAATATTATAAATTGTTTGCTTGGAGCCCATTGCTTGGAGCCCCATGTTCTACCAAGTGACTTAATGAAAATAACCCACATAAAACCAAATCCTAAGGCACATCCTTAGGGAGTGTCAAAGGGGCAAAGCTCCTATTTTGGGAAAGTGAAACAAATTGTCTCCTTCAGATTAATTTCTATGTATATTTCTATCTCTTTTCTTTTCTACTCTTTAACTGCCCTATGAACCAGACACTTAATCTCTATTCTGCAGAAACAAGAGATGAAATAATTCAGAAGTTAAAAAAAAAAAAAAAAAAGAAAACGAAAAAAAAAAAAATCCAGGGCATCACAAGCAGAACCTCTGCTACATTAGGCACTTAAATATATTAAATTAGATTTTATTTAATTTAGGCTCCCAAACAACAAATAACATCCACACAATACTGAGGTGAATGCAAATTGAGTAATTTTAAACAAGAAGACGCATTTTTTAGAATCCCTAAAATGAAGAGTAATTACACTCATTTAGGTAACCATCAGATCTATAGGATTCAGCTTTCAAGTGAATTAAGCATTGAAGAAGGACAGATTTATCTGACAGTTTGTTGAAGAGCTCCTCTGAATTGCAATATTTTTGGTTGATATGCATGTGTACAAGACCAACTACTTTGAAAATGAAGTGCTGCGAAAAATGTCAAGAGATCAATTTGGTGTAATCACTGCTCTGGACTTAAGCACCATGGTATGAAGTACAGTAAATTATTGAAGTGTCTCATTCTGAAGGGCACATTAAATAGCATTTAATTATATCTGTTCAAAACATGAAGGCATTTCTAATGCAACATCCAAAATGTCTAAATTTAGAAGGAAAAGTCTGTTCGAAAAATTAGTATGCTCACAGAGAGCACAAAGACTGTCAGAATTTCCGAAATAAAAATTCCATTAACTCTCAAAAGAAATATTTCCTATTTAGTGGCTTATCTATTGCTAATCTTACCTCTAAATTCTTATTGACTATGCCTGCTCTAATTGTTGACATCTCAAACAATTTCTATTTACTCTTACTTAGCGTGATGCCTATAGCCCTGCAGGGAGCCCCTTTGAATTCACACACTTAATTACTTCCTTCTCTCCAGGGAAGTGTTATTCTGGCAAAGGGAGAGGGGAAGAGTTTATTAAATGATGCCATAAACTAGACAGTAATATTATAGAAGAGATGTGCATACAAGGAGAGGCCAGAAGAAATAGTAAGAAAAATTATCCAAAACTTGGAAATAAAGCAACAGGAAGATGGCATGTCCTATCAAAGCCTTATTTTAATAGAGTGCTCAAAAAGTATCTAATATCTAGTATATCTCTTTGTCTTATGGACTCTCTACTGGTGATTAAAGGTCAATATTCTGTATGTTACAAGATAACATGGGGTTCTTCTGTCAGATCAAATTCAGAGGGCCATCCATTAGAGAAGATAATATCAAAGGTTATCATTCTGAAGTTTTATGTCTAGCCAAGGAATCTTTTTTTAGTCCAATATTCAATTTTTAAATGCTGATAAATACCCAAAGCTTCAAGTGGTCTTTGGATCCCCTTTGTTTTTCCACTGTATTCCTCATTGATGAACTTAGTCAAGTTTTCTACATGCTCATTTTGTATTATATGATAGTTAAGGTGGACTGTACCCTAGCAAGCAAATGAAGGTGAATAAGTTTTGGGTACTGATGACACTAAACTGGTGTGTTCTTACTACTTAGTAATATATCAAATATCAAAATTTAGGAGAGGCCATACCCTAAGGTGGTTATTAAAATTCTTTATGACACATAATAATTGTGACTATCTTTTTTATCTCCTTCCATTAATACATGATTAAGTATTATGTGAAATTCACATAATTATGAATTATGTGAATATTTTAATATAATATTTTACTCACCTGTGAGAAAATAATTGTGTATTCGAAAGTGATACACACAGTTTTGTTGTTGTTCTTTTAAATATGTTTCATGAATTCACTCTGAAAATATTTTGGTAATATCCTATTATTTTCCATCTTTCATTGTATATAACATTAGCATAGGTGTGCATTCATTAATAAATATATTTTCATGACAAAATGTATGCATAAAGTATAAACCAGCTTCTCCTGTGCATGTTCTACTTCAAAAGTTACATCAAAAATATAATTTTCATAGGATAATTAAGTAAAGTAAGCCTTTCAAGATAAAGAAACTCATATATATTTTAAATGTGTTAAGTATTTTGATTACTTTGTGAACTAAAATGATACATTGGATTATTGATGTAAAGGGCATAAGTAGACATTATATATGAAACATACAAAATGCAAAGATTCATTTCATAGTTTTACTTCAATTTAAAAAATAGTTTGTATCTTAACTCCCCAAAATATTAATGCCTTGACAGCATGGCATCAATATATACTCACTTTGATAAAAGTGAAGGTAAGACATGGAAAGAAGTAACAAAAAAATTTTTGATTATTTTGTGATCTTGGGATCTTAGAAATAAAGCCCTATGACAATTCCAGAAGAAAATATACATATTCATAATTTGGAGGAGATTTTTATTATATATAAGCCCTCTTTACTAAAGGAAAGAAGGAAAGAGTGTGAAATTTGACTCAGTTACAAAGATATCATTGGATGCATTTCATTATCTTTACAAAACTACAAGCATTTATATACTTGGTGTTTTCAAATTGATAATAGTAGTAACATGCTGTTGAATGCATTTAATCCTAAAAAGCAACTGTGTGCTTGGATTCTTTGATTTTCAAGGTAGTTTAACCTTTAAGTACAAAAGACAAACAACAACAACAAAATACTATAAACAAGCTGTGCTTACAAAATGCTTCAGATGGTCCAAAATGCATATTCTAGAGCCCCAATCTACACTTACAGAATCACAATCTTTGGGCATGGTCTGAAACTACATTCTAAATAAACTCTTTGTGTGTGTGTGTGTGACTAATTTATTCTACAAAATGCTCAGAAACCAGGCCACCAAAAGAGTGGATGAAAATTGTTGTGCAACATTGTCTAGATCAACAGCAACTCTTGGTGTTTTCTTATTTTTGCATGAACTAAACCTTTATGTGCACACAATTCTGTACACCCACGTGTAGTACTTGAATTTCTAGACAGGAAGAACTTAATTGGCCTCTTTTCTATCATAGTTTATATTTTTATAAATTTTATATGGCATACTTCTACCATAATTTATATTTTTGAATTTTTTTTCTTTTTTAAAATATAAATTTATTTATTTTAATTGGAGGTTAATTACTTTACAATATTATACTGGTTTTGCCATACATCAATATGAATCTGCCACAGGTATACACGTGTTCCCCATTCTGAACCCTCCTCCTTCCTCCCTCCCCAGAATCTAAGGTTTGAAAACTAATGTTTGCAGTTGTTGGTCTTGACCAATGAAATAAAAAACTACTTAAAAGGGAGGTTTGAGAGCTTACTGTGGAAAATGCTGCTACATTGTTAGAGTGTTCAAGGATATTAAAAAAAAAAGGGGGGGGCAGTTTATACTCTAAAACCATGTCATGGGCATTGAGGACCTCACATAATGACTATCTACTGATCCTCTACTACACCAACAAATTCCTCATTTTTTCCCTTAGGTATTTAAAATTTACTTGTTTTCTAAGTCTGACTTTGGCACTACATTTCTTAAGATTTAGACAAAGGGTTATTATGTTTTGTCCAGAATTACATTTTCAGTTATTTATTGCCTCATTCAGAATTTACAGGAATTTTACTATGTCTAATGAGAGACATAGTCCATAAAGACTGACACAAACATCAAGGTACCATTATTACTCAAATTATTGCTTTGGAATTGATCATTTTTGTTTGTTTCACAATGTTGCATAGCTTTAAAAAAATTCACTCTTATATGGTCAATATCATATTTTTATATAAAGATTGCAATTTGAATATTAACTAGGGTTTGAAAATACCATATGAACTGGAATCTTAAAAATTATAGGTTTAATATTCAGTTTTTAAGATCAAAAATATACTGTAACTATTTTACTTCTAAATGCAAAAATACATATCAACCTGTAGTTATATAAGACTAAATTGGTGAATTTACTGAAGAAACATGCTTACTCTTTAAAATATTAAAGTAATTATACTGCTTAGTATTATGCTATGTCATTACAATATATAGTATTAACCGATTGTTTATGTCATCATTGTTTAAATTTCATTTGCCTTTCTGAGACATGATTCAAGGAATACAACTTGCTCTACATGCTTTATAGTCCATCAAGTGTTTATTTTCTTTTCAATATGTGATTATTTTTATGTGCAGTAAAGCATAGGTTGTCAGCTGAATATGTTGAAATGTATAATCTTTAAACCTTTTATGGAGAATTCTGCAAATAGCACATCTTCTCCTATATTTACAACTGACAGTCAATGGGAAGTTAAAATTATAGCTACAGTTGGAGGCCATGTTCTACTAAAAACTCAAAATAAATTCTGTCACAAGGTTGCCTGCTTCAGATTATCCTTTGTTATAAAAAGATTAACAAAATAGTTTTCACTCAGCATTTTATGATTTTAGCACTTGAGCCACTGAAGTAAACTTGAGACCTATTAATGGAACAGACACCAATGAAAGGAAAATTAAGCAGTCCTGAAAAATTAGAAAATTGGAAGAGTTGTTAAATACTGCCTAACATAGCAACTGCGTTTTCCTTTAAGGCTACTTCTCATTTTAACTTGACATTTCATTTTCTTTCTTACTACTGGGAGATCCTATAGAAAATATTAAAATCATATCATAAAACCATCATAGAGAGAACATAAAACCATCTAGAGAAAATAAAGCACATTGCATATGATTAATATTTTATATTAGTTAATGATATATACATAAGATCTAGAGGAGAAAACCACTAGACCATTCAGGTATGACCTAAATCAAATCCCTTATGACTATACAGTGGAAGTGAGAAATAGATTTAAGGTACTAGATCTGATAGATAGAGTGCCTAATGAACTGTGGATGGAGGTACGTGACACTGTATAGGAGACGGGGATCAAGACCATCCCCAAGAAAAAGAAATTCAAAAAAGCAAATTGGCTGTCTGAGAAGGCCTTACAAATAGCTGTGAAAAGAAGGGAAGAGAAAAGCAAAGGAGAAAAGGAAAGATATACCCATTTGAATGCAGAGTTCCAAAGAATAACAAGGAGAGATAAGAAGGCCTTTCTCAGTGGATCAATGCAAAGAAATGGAGGAAAACAATAAAATGGGAACGACTAGAGATCTCTTCAAGAAAATTAGAGATACCAAGGGAACATTTCATGCAAAGATGGCCTCGATAAAGGACAGAAATGGTAGGGACCTAACAGAAGCAGAAGATATTAAGAAAAGGTGGCAAGAATACACAGAAGAACTGTACAAAAAATATCTTCACGACCCAGATAATCACAATGGTGTGATCACTCACCTAGAGCCAGACACCCTGGAATGTGAAGTCAAGTGGGCCTTAGGAAGCATCACTATGAACAAAGTTAGTGGAGGTGATGGAATTCCAGTTGAGCTAATTTAAATTCTGAAAGATGATGCTGTGAAAGTGCTGCATTCAATATGCCAGCAAATTTGGAAAACTCAGCAGTGGTCACAGGACTGGGAAAGGTCCGTTTTCATCTCATTCCCAAGGCAATGCCAAAGTGCTCAAACTACTGCCCAATTGCACTCATCTCACATGCTAGTAAAGTAATGCTCAAAATTCTCCAAGCCGGGCTTCAACAATATGTGAACCATGAACTTCCAGATGTTCATTATGGTTTTAGAAAAGGCAGAAGAGCCAGAGATCAAATTTTCAATATCCACTGGATCATCAAAAAAGCAAGAGAGTTCCAGAAAAACATCCATTTCTGCTTTATTAACTATGCCGAAGCCTTCGACTGTGTGGGTCACAATAAACTGTGGAAAATTCTGAAAGAGATGGGAATACCAGACCACCTGACCTGCCTCTTGAGAAACCTATATGCAGGTCAGGAAGCAACAGTTAGAACTGGACATGGAACAACAGACTGGTTCCAAATAGGAAAAGGAGTACGTCAAGGCTGTATATTGTCACCTTGCTTATTTAACCTATATTTAAAGTATTTCATGAGAAATGCCAGACTGGATGAAGCACAAGCTGGAATCAAAATTTCTGGGAGAAATATCAATAACCTCAAATATGCAGATGACACCACCCTTAAGGCAGAAAGTGAAGAAGAACTAAAAGAACTTCTTGATGAAAGTGAAAGAGGAGAGTAAAAAAGTTGGCTTAAAGCTCAACATTCAGAAAACGAAGATCATGGCATCCAGTCCCATCACTTCATGGCAAATAGATGGGAAACAGCGGAAACAGTGTCAGGCTTTATTTTTCTGGGCTCCAAAATCACTGCAGATGGTGACTGCAGCCATGAAATTAAAAGACGCTTACTCCTTGGAAGGAAAGTTATGACCAACCTAGACAGCATATTCAAAAGCAGAGACATTACTTTGCCCATAAAGCTTCGTCTAGTCAAAGCTATGGTTTTTCCAGTGGTCATGTATGGATGTGAGAATCGGACTATAAAACAAGCTGAGTGCTGAAGAATTGATGCTTTTGAACTGTGATTTTGGAGAAGACTCTTGAGAGTCCCTTGGACTGCAAGGAGATCCAACTAGTCCATCCTAAAGGAGATCAGTCCTGAGTGTTCATTGGAAGGACTAACGTTGAAGCTGAAACTCCAATACTTCGGCCACCTGATGTAAAGAGCTGAATCATTTGAAAAGACCCTGATGCTGGGAAAGATTGAGGGCAAGAGAAGGAGATGACAGAGGATGAGATGGTAGGATGGCATCACTGACTCAATGGTCATGGGATTTTGTAGACTCTGGGAGTTAGTGATGGACAGGGAGCCCTGGTGTTCTGCAGTTCATGGGGTCACAAAGAGTCAGACATGGCTGAGTGACTGAAATGAATTGTACTGAACATAAGAACAAAAAAGATACTTGGGAAAGGAATAATGTAAAGAAAAAAGAAGATATATAGGAAAGGAATAATGTAAATAAACCATTCACCTAATTTAAAAAACACCTATGACAACTTTCTGTTTAATAAAACATTATCTGTGTTAGTGACTTTATATGCTATTTTGTCATTTCATTGTCAGTTGAAAAGAGAGAGGGTTGGTTTGGGTAAAACTGATAAAAGTGATCAAAAAGTACAAATTTTAGTTATAAAATAAGTCCTGGGAATGTAATGTACCACATGGTGACTAAATAATAATGCATTGTATATTTGAAAGTTGCTGACAGAGTAGATCTTAAAAGTTCTCATCACAAGAAAAAGATTTGTCAAGTGTGATGATGAATGTTAACTAGACATTGTGATAATCATTTTGGAGTTTATACAAATATTGAATCATTATGTTATATACCTCAAACTAATATAATGTTATATGCCACCTATATCTCAAACTTTAAAAAAATAAAACTTATAGATGTCATTTTTAGAAATGAATATAAAGCTAATTCCCATATTTGACAAAATTATAACGCAGACAAAACAGCAAAAACAAGCCCAAACTCACACTTGGAAAATGACTTATGTAAGTAAAAATCTAGCAGAGATAAACCAAGAAAACTGACCCCAATACCAAGGTTTTGAAATGACAAAAGTGGGAGGGAAGGAGAGGAGAGGGAGTTATTCTCAGGAAGTTTCATTAAGAAATTTCAAAACCAATACAATATTGTAAAGTAATTAACCTCCAATTAAAATAAATAAATTTATATTAGAAAAAAAAATTTCAAACTTTCTTCTAACATCTTCCTCCTCTACCCCCTGCTCCTCCTCCCTCCCTCTCTTTCTCTTTTAACTAAAGATTTTTACCACTAAAGCAGTTCAATATAACTAAATATAACACTACAATGTTATTGATCATCATCATTTATAGATAACTGACCACTAAAGCAAACTGGGAGGGCCACACACAGAAAAAACAAATCAATAAAGAAGCATACTATATAATGATAGCCTTCCCCAGTGGTTCAGATGGTAGAGATTCTGCCTATAATGCAGGAGACCAGCGTTCGATCCCTGGGTAGGGAATATTCCCTGGAGAAGGAAATATCAACCCACTCCAGTCTTCTTGCCTGGTGAATTCCATGGATAGAGGAGCCTGGTAGGCTACAGTCCACAGAGTTGTAAAGAGTCAGACACAGCTGAGCGACTATCACTCACTCATATAATGATAAAGAAGTTAAAGACAAGATGATGTCACACTTGTCACCATGTATGCACCCAGCGTAGAAGCACCTAAACACATAAAAGAAACACTAACAGAAATAAAGGGAGAACAGACAGGACTACAGTAATAGTAGGACACTTTAATACCCCATTGACATCAAAAAATAGATCCTCCAGACAGAAAATCAGCAAGGCAACAGAGATCTTAAGTCGCACTATAGAACTGCTGCTGCTGCTGCTAACTCGCTTCAGTCGTATCCAACTGTGTGCGACCCCATAGATGGCAGCCCACCAGGCTCCCCCAGGCCTGGGATTCTCCAGGCAAGAACACTGGAGTGGGTTGCCATTTCCTTCTCCCATGCATGTAAGTGGAAAGTCAAAGTGAAGTCACTCAGTTGTGTCCGACTCTTAGCAAACCCATGGACTGCAGCCTACCAGGCTCCTCCGTCCATGAGATTTTCCAGGCAAGTACTGGAGTGGGGTGCCATTGTCTTCTCCAGACACAATAGAACAGTTAGACTTAATTGATAAATAGTCCACTACATCCAAAATAAGACAAAATACATCTTTTTTTGGGTGTACATGGAACATACTCTAGGACAGACCATGTATTAGGATATGAAACAAATCTCAGTACATTTAAGAGGACAGTTTATTTTAAGCATCTTTTCTGACAACAACATGAAAGTAGATATAAACCACAAAATCAGTAATGAGGGGGAAAAAATGATTGCATGGAGGCTAAACAGCATGCTACTAAAAAACCAATGAGTTAAAGATGAAATCAAAGAATTTAATTCTTTGGACAAGCAAAAATGAGAAAATATCATACAAAGTCTATGGGATGCAGCCAAAGCAGTCTAAGAGAGAAGTTTACAGCAACACAGGCCCTCCTCGGAAACAAGAAAAATTCCAACTAAACAGCCTAATATGCCACCTAAAATAATAAAAAAAGAACAAGCAAAATGCATGATTAGCCTAAGGAGGGAAATATCTATCATAAAGATCAGAGAAGAAATGGAGATTTTAAAAGCAATAGAAACGAATTAGCAAAACCAAGAGCTAGGTTTTTGAAAATCAGCAATGTGAAAAATTAAAGAGGAGAAATAACAACTGAAACAGCATAAATTAAAAAAAAAATCATTAGAACATTATGCACAGTTATATGCCAACAAAATGGACAACCTAATAGAAATGGACAAGTTCCTAGAAACATGAAACCTGCCAAAAGCTAATCAAAAAGAAACAGATAGTCTGAATAGACTAACTGCATGAAGTGAAATAGAACAGTCTTTTGGACTCTGTGGGAGAGGGAGAGGGTGGGATGACTTGGGAGAATGGCATTAAAACATGTATAATATCATATATGAAACAAATCGCCAGGCCAGGTTCGATGCATGATACTGGATGTTTGGGGTTGGTGCACTGGGATGACTCAGAGGAGGGAGGGGGCTTCAGGATGGGGAACATGTGTATACCTGTGGTGGATTCATGTTGATGTATGGCAAAAACAATACAATATTGTAAAGTAATTAACCTCCAATTAAAATAAATAGATTTATATAAAAAAATAAACATTATAATAAGGAAATGTAACTTAGAAAGAAATAGTAACCCATTATCTTACTTTTCTCATGAAAATAAGTTAGTTACCATCTCTTTCACAGTTTTATAAGACAAACGTGTATTATTCTTATATTAATATTTTAATAAAAACAGATTTACATTAAATAGGAAAAAAAAAACAACCAAACAAAAAACAACAACCAAAAAAAATAAATAAAATAAGTTCTTGCAAATGAAAATCCAGAACCAGGTGGCTTCACTAGGGGATTCTATCAAACATAGAAAGAACTTATACCTATCCTTCTCAAACTTTTCCAAAAAACTAAAGAGGAGTAAATGATCCCAAGGTCATTCTATGAACCTACTTCTACACTGATACAAAAGTCAAAGACACTACCAAAATAGAAAATTACAGACCACTACCTCTAAAAATCACAGATGTAAAAATCCTCAACAAAATATTAGCAAATCAAATCTAACAATTCATAAAAACTAGTACCATACACCATGAGCAAGTTGGATTCATTTCAGGATCACAAGGGTGATTCAACATATGCAAACTAGATAATGTAATATACCACATCAACAAAAGAAAAGATGAAAACCTACATGATCATCTCAATAGATGCATGAAAGATATTTTTAAAAGATTCAGCATCCATTCATGATAAAAATTACCAAAATGTGTAGAGCATAGAGAGAATATATCTCAACATAATAAAAGCTACTTATGACAAGCTCACAGCCAACATACTACTAAACAGGAAAAATCTTCAAGCCTTCCTGCCAAATTCTGGAGCAACACAAGTATGCTCATTATGTTCTATTCAGTCCAACCTAAAGGCGATTAGTCCTGGGTGTTCATTGGAAGGACTGATGTTGAAGATAAAACTCCAATACTATGGCTACCTGATGCAAAGAGCTGACTCGTTTGAAAAGACCCTGATGCTGGGAAAGATTGAGGGCAGGAGGAGAAGAAGACAACAGAGGATAATATGGTTGGATGGCATCACTGACTCAATGGAAATGAGTTTGGGTAAACTCCAGGAGTTGGTGATGGACAGGGAGGCCTGGTGTGCTGCGGTTCATGGGGTCGCAAAGAGTCAGACACAACTGAGCCATTGAACTGAACTGAACTGAACAACCTACTACTGGAAGTCCTAGCCACAGCAATCAGAGAAGGAAAAGGAATACAAGGTATCCAAATCAGAAAGGAAGTGGTAAAATTGCCATTATATTCAGGTAACATGATACTCTATCTAGAAAACCCTAAAGACTCGACACAAAAACTATTAGAACTTATAAACTAATCAGCAAATCATCAGGATGCACAATTAATATACAAAAATCTGTTGAATTTTTAAGCTAACAATAAAACATAAGTGTAAAAAAAACTCTTTTAAAATTGAATCAAAGAAAAATAGAGAAAAAAATAATTGGGAATAAATCTGAACAAGGAAGTGAAAAAATTACACCTGATGAGTTCTACAAAATAATGATAAAGGAATTCAAAGCTGTTTCAAGGAAATGGAAACAACACTATTTCATGCTCTTGGATTTGAAGAATTAGTACTGTTAAAATGGCCATACTACCTAAAGCAATCTACATACTTAATGAGATCCCTGTCAGATTACCCATGACAGTTTTCCCAGAACTAGAACAAATTATCCTAAATTTCAGGGAACCACAGAATGATGACCCAGAATTGCCAAAGCAATCCTGAGAAAAAAGAACAATACTAGATGCATAGCCCTTACAGACTTCAGACAATAGCCAAAGATTTAGTAATAAAAATAGCATGGTATTGGCAAAAAATATACATATAGATCAATGGAACAGAATAGGGACAACAGAAACAAATCCATGCACCTATGGTCAACTAAAATTCAACAAAGGAGGCAAGAATACACAATGAAGAAAAGATGGTCTCTTTAGAAAGTGGTGCTGGGAAAGTTAGACAATCACATGTATATACAAAAGGCTAGAACACTCTCACACCACACACAAACATAAACTCAAGATGGCATAAAGACTTAAATACAAAATATGATACAATAAAACTCATAAAAGAGAATATAGGCAAAACATTCTCTGACATAAACTATACCAGTATTTTCTTAGGTCAGTCTCCTAAGTCAACAGAAATAAAAGTGAAAATAAACAAGACCTAATCAAACTAAAAAGTTTTGCACAGCAAAAGAAGACATAAAACAAAAAGATAACTTACAGGATGGGAGAACATATTTGCAAATGATGCAACTAACAATGGCTTAATTTCTAAAATATACAAATAGCTCATACAACTCATTCAAAAAATGGGCAAAAGACCTAAGCAAACATTTATCCAAAAAAGACATACAGATGACCAATAGTCACATGGAAAGATGCTCAACACTGCTACTTATTAGTGAAATACAAATCAGTGAGGTACCACATCATACCAGTAGGAATGACCATTGTCAAAAAGTACACAAATAACAAATTCTGCATCTCTTCTGGAGACCAAGTGGCTTAGTCTCCACTTCCTTCATGTTTACTTGTAAAATGTATATAAACACATATGTTCTTTGGCAGGTTGTTGTGAACATTAAATCAGAATGGCATCCATTTCATTATAAGTGCTTGTTGAAGTATTAGTTATCATGAAAAATTTAGAATTGCATATGGAGGATGGCTAAGAAGGACAGTGAATCTATCCTTTTATACACTTTTATGAGTCCAAGAAAGATACAGAATTCGAATCATTATTGACCTTCACTAGATTAAATTAAATAACATGTTAGCTTCTATCTTAGAGTAAAGCATGACAGTTAAGAAAACACACTAACACTCATTAAGTTGTAATTGCCAAACAAAGATAGCATTTCAGCACCAAGAAAAAGGGCTCTGGCATTAGAATGCATGCACACATGCTAAGTCACTTGAGTCGTGTCCAGTTCTTTGCAAGCCTATGAACTATATAGCCTACCAAGCTCTTCTGTCTATGGGATTCTCCAGGCAAGAATGCTGGAGTGGGTTGCCATGCCCTAACCCAGGGGATCATCCTGACTCAGGGATCAAACCGCCCATCTCCTGCAGCTCCTGCACTGCAGGTGGATTCTTTAACACTGAACCACCAGGGAAAGCCTGGCATTAGAATAACTGAGTTCATATTCTGTTCTTCTACTGACTAGATGTGTTATCTTAAGCTAGTAATACTATTGTCCGAGTTGCTGCACCTATAAAAAGGAAACAAATTGGAACTTAACTCATAGATCTGTTGTGAGTTAATCTGTATAAAACAAGTACAAAAAAAACTGAGATGCAGTGAATGTGCAATGAAAGAAACATTCTATTGAAAGTGTTTTTGTTATAAGTAGTTGTAAATAATCTCATATTATCTCATATCTTCTTCAAAACCATCTCCCAATAATTGTGTGAGGTAGTTACTGAACCATCTGGCAGATGAAAAAAAAAAATATATATATGGTTTAGAAAGCTATAACTGATTCAACTGGAATTTGAACTTGAGTCTACTTGGTCCCCAAAATGTCCTCCTTCCAGCACATCTGCAAGTTTTGTTCTGGATGGTGGATGCTCTTTCAAGCATCTGGAAGATCAAAATATTTCTATAAAATGCTACCTTTCTTTTACACTTTCATTACCTCTTGAGTGTGCAGTGGAGTTTTTCAGACTACAACATATGTGATACTGCAACAGATTGAAAACATAAAGAGAGATGTGAAAATAAATTAGCCTCTATTAAGTCAGGCATTTAAGAAATATGCAAAAATGTGAAACAAGGCCACTTTTTTTACTCTTCTTTGGTTTTTGAAAGTATAGTTTTTTTTTCATAAAATTGGTGACAACCTAATATGCAATGAATTATTATTTTATAGAAGTAAACTAAATATTTTATAATTTATTGCTGTTAATTTCTTATATGGAAAATATTGATAGATATAATCTATGTGAATAATAGCATTGAGGTATCAATAAATTAAGACTGGATGAGAACAAAATGTTTGAGAACCCTGGTATCTGCCATTTAGCAAGTGTAATAGATGTTTCAAATAATTTTTCTAATTATATATTTCTTCCCAAAAGAAAAAAATATCAATATTGCTAATTTACATACCTTGGTTGAAGACTTTAATTACCACACAATTTAATAGTCATTACCTAAGACTGGGTCCAAGACAGGTACCTGAATCAAGCTGGCAAAACATACTATCTCCTGGGAATCTAGAATGTAGATTCTGATTGATGAAGTATATTAGGTGACTGCAGGTACTTAAAGTGAAAATTGGCCTAGTATATGATTTAATATCAGTGGTGTGGTGAACCAAAGTGACCCACAAGTACCAAAATTATGCAGAAGTGAAATTACTAATAGCATGACTAAGCAAGAAAAAAAGAGCTTCCCTGGTGGCTCAGCTGGTAAAGAATCCGCCTACAATGCTGGAGACCTGGGTTCTATCCCTGAGTTAGGAAGAACCCCTGGAGAAGGGAAAGGCTACCCACTCCAGTATTCTGGCCTGGAGAATTCCATGGACTGTATAGTCCATGGGTCGCAAAGAGTCTGACACAACTGAGTGACTTTCACTTTCACAAGCAAAAAAAGCTAGTTGGCATAAAGGATCAGAATGATGGAGAGGTCATGGAGAGAGAAACAAAGAGGCAGTCATTACAGCTGCCAAAGAGGAAGAAGCAACCTTGATTGCCAACATGCAGTTCCAGTCTCCATGGACCCGTTAAACTTTATTTTCTGATTTAGGATGTTTTTAAGAGTGGTTTTGTTTCCTTGCAACCAGTCTTTCTATTTTAGATATTTGCAATGGTTTGAAACTGTATCCATTTCTGTAGTACATTTTCATTGAATAAAACACACATGTAGCATGGCATATATACGCTTTAAAATGCATATTAATGATGTTTACAAAGTAAAAGCGTTTTTGTAGTCACCACCTAGCTAAAAAATTAGAACATTTCTAATGTCACCAATGGCTTCCACATGCCCCCTTATCATTGATTCCTACCAAAAAGTAATCTTTAACTTTTATCTGTATAGATTTCCTTGGCTGCATATGAACTTGAAATAAATTAATGGTCTAAGATGCTAACTTTTGATTGAGGTTTCTTTCACTTAAATATATATATATATATATATGTTTTATGTCTCTCTATATATATGGTTCTTTCACTTCATAATGTATAGCAGTAGTTCCATGATTTCAATGGTATACAGTATCACTGTGATATTATATATATACATATATATGCACCAATCTTTACTCATACTGCTATTAATGCACTCCGTGCTGCTTCTATATGAAGGCTATAGTGAATGTCATTATAAACATACATGTCTCAACTTTATATATAAATCCTAATGGTTTTGTTTCTGGAGAAACAAGGCTTATAAGGGAATATTTTTATTATGTTACCAATAAATATGCTTAAATACTCTATCCGATAAAATAAATCTCTTATCTCTCTAGTTTGCTATGGATTTTACTATGAATTAATATTAAATTTTATTTAATTTTTATCTGTTGAAAAGAACATAATATTTTTTCTCATATAATCTATAAAAATATTGACATGCATTGAGTTTCAAATTTAACCAACCATGTTTATCTGAAACAAACTCAATCTTGCTATTTTTATATGTCATTTGATTCAATTTGATACTGGTTTTAGAATTTTGGCATTCACATTTAAAGAAGAAACTGGCTTATGTTTTTCCTTTTGTTGTAATATAATTGACATGTGGCCTCAATAAACCATTCTTATTTTTCTATTCTCTAGGGAAATTTATCTAACCATGATGCTATTAAAAATCTCAATATTTGGAAGGATTCACAACTGTTGCCAACAGGCCTAGGAGTTTCTTATGGGAAGATTTTAATGATATCTGTTGTTTTTACAAACTTCAAACTTTAAATTTTATATTGGGGTATAGCCAATTAGCAATGTTGTGGCAGTTTCAGGTAAACAGTGAAGGAACTCAGCCATACATATACATGTATCCATTCTCCCCCAAACCCTCCATCCCATGGTATCAAAAATATCTCTAAGATTAAAAAAAATGCTACTGTGATTTTAACATGCACACATAAAACATAGATTTTAATAAAAATGAATGTGAGACAACAGACTGTCCAAAAACCCTTGCTCTATTCCCCAAAAGAAAATTATTTGTGATAGCTGGAGATATGGAGCCCAAAGTCAGTCTTACTGGCTCAAATCAATTTATTGGCAGAGCTATATTCATCCTGGGGCTGCTAGGAGTTGGACATGACTGAGCAACTTCACTTTCACTTTTCACTTTCATGCACTGGAGAAAGAAATGACAACCCACTCCAGTGTTCTTGCTTGGAGAATCCCAGGGACAGGGCAGCCTGGTGGGCTTCCATCTATGGGGTCGCACAGAGTCGGACACGACTGAAGCGACTTAGCAGCAGCAGCAGCAGCATATTCATCCTGGAAACTGGGGAAAATCTGCTCCCTTGCTCTTTCCAGCCGCTAGAAGCTGCCTGAATTCCTTGGTTTGTGGCATCTTCCTCCATCTCAAGATTCATTGCTCCAACCTCTGCTTCTACGCTCACATCTTCTGACTTTGATTTTTCTGTCTTACATGGACCTGTAAATCAGTCCCAACTGAATATTATAGGATATTCTCCCCATTTTAAGATTCTTAAACACATTTCTATAGTTATATGCTATACGGGCTTCCCTGTGGCTCAGATGGTAAAGAATCTGCCTGCAATGCAGTAGACCTGGGTTCTAAACCTGGGTCAGGAAGATCCCCTGGAGAAGGGAATGGCAACCCACTCCAGTATTCTTGCCTGGAGAATCCCATGGACAAAAGGCGGCAAGCTACAGTCCATGGGGTCACAAAGAGTTGGACATGACTGAGAGACTAACACATACAGACACACAGACACACACACACGCTCAATATAGTAATGTGCTTACACATGCAGGGGGTTAGAACATGGACATCTTTGGAAAACACTATTCAGCCTCCAATGATGAACTTGTTGAATACATAAATGTTCAGAGGCTAGGCTCAGTTCAAAGGGAGTTGCCTCACTAAGAAATGACCATTTTGGCATTACACAGAAAATGTCACCATCTCACATTAATCATACTCAGCATACTGTGAGTCCAGAGTACTGATTTGTGTACTTAAAATATTGCATAAATTACAATACTTTTTTTTTTCCAGTATAACTACTAGTTATTTCTTAGAGATGTATCTATACAAAACCAGTTTAAAAATCATAGTTTCTGAGAAAGTTTGGAATCAGAAAAAGATTTAATTACATGAGAGAAAGCTTTATGGAAAAACAGTGAACCATCTATTTTCACAGAAGTGGAGAGCATCTTTAATAAGACCACAATGCATGCTAAGTAACTTCACTCATGCCTGACTCCTTGCGACCCCATGGACTGCAGTCTGCCAGGCTTCTCTGTACATGGTATTCTCCAGGCAAGAATACTGGAGTGTGTTGCTGTGCCATCCACCAGGGGATCTTTCTGACTCAAGGATAGAATCTGTGTCTCTTATATCTCCTGCGTTGACTGACAGGTTCTTCGTCACCTGGGAAGCCCAAGACCACAATATCCAAGCTTATGGAAGATTCTTTCTGCCTCCTAAATTTCTAACGTGGTCACTGGCAGACATTGCCTTTGAAATCTGCTCTCTGCATCATTCTCTTACCAATTCCTCTTTTAAATCATAGTCTTCAGTATGTTAGTGCCTACCTGGCCATGAACCCTTCCATCTCATTAAAGTGACAGTACAGTTTCATTATGAGATGTGTGATTTTTATAATCTCCCTTTATTATGGGCTTCCCTGGTAGATCAGTTAGTAAAGAATCCACCTGCAATGTGGGAGACCTGGGTTCGATCCCTGGTTTGGGAAGCTCCCCTGGAGAAGGGAAAGACTACCTACTTTAGTATTCTGACCTGGAGAATACCCTGGACTGTATAGTCCATGGGGTAGCAAAGAGTTGGACATGACTTAATGACTTTCACTTTCTTTTCACTATCCTTTATATCTTTCTTTCTTCCTTTTTTCCCCATAATTCTTTGCTTGAATGACAGAGGAATCAGGGTGGATCTGAAGGATAGGAGGGAACTTTCCTGAATCAAAGATACAGGATCAGGAGCATAATCCCAGTTTATGAAGAACAGCCATAAAAACTAAAGACATCCGATCTGAATCATCATGGGTTTAAGTCAATGTTATACACACAAATGAAAAATGATTTACACACACTGAAAAATATTGTAATTCTAAAACTCAGAATAAGGAAAAATTCACAAAACCACTTATTCAAGTTTCCCTCATTGAAAAAGAAATTCCCTGTATTATGTTCCCTCTAACACTGGCTGGCTTATATTTGGCAGAAGGATGATAGAGAAGATTCTAGCAACAGACTTGTATGAGCTTCATATAACCTTTGAATTTCTCCCAAAGCTCAGATGCTTTGTTTTCAGAATAGAAATATCAGCTTTGGAAAAGATAAAACTCCAGCCTGGGCAGATCTCTTTATTGTATTTAAACTTGCTTTCTACTGTATGTGACTCACACATTCACCAAGAGAATGGGATGTAATTATACATTTCATTTTTAAGAGGGTTTCCTAGGTGCAAAGTAGGAGAGAGGTACTCTTAGTAAGAGGGGAGAAAGAAAATGAGTTACCACAGGTGAAATGCCTTAAAGGGCACTGCTTTGCTAACATTTTATTTGACTGTTTCCAGCTGACTTCTCTCTCAGTTCTAGCACTTTGTGGGAAATGAGCATGAGTAAAAAATTCACAATTCGGTACATATCAGAGAGTATAAGTGAAAGTGTTAGTTGCTTAAGAATACTGGAGTAGATAGCAATTCCCTTTTCCAGAGGATCTTCTTGACCCAGGGTTCAAATGTACCACCTACATTGCAGGCAGATTCTTTACCATCTGAACCACCCTATTTCTAGCACTTTGTGGGAAATCAGGATGAGCAGAAAATGCACACTTGAGTAGTTATCACAGAGTATAATCTGCACAATAAAAGCTAGATTTAATCTGTACATTTGAGATAATAGTCAATAAAGAAGGATTAACTCTAACCAAAAGTTAGAAGATGCAGCCTGACTCATTTTAGGCACTGCTAAAAATAATCATAGAACTATAAGTCTACTTACTTAGAGATACAAGGGACAAGAGTAGTTTTAGAGTCTTGTAGTTAGTTTTAGTTTGGGCTTCCCAGATGGCGCTAGTGGTAAAGAACCACCCTGGTGATGCAGGAGACATAAGAGATGTGGGTTCGACCCCTAAGTCCGGAGGATCCCCTGGAGGAGGGCATGGCAACCCACTCCAGTATTCTTGCCTGGAGAATCCCATGGAGAGAGGAAGTTGATGGGCTATAGTCCATGGGTCACAAAGAATCGGACACAATTGAAGCTACTCTGCACACACACATAAAGTTAACGTTAGTTTACCCTTAGTAAGGAAATATAATGCTGTGATATACAGTATCACTACTTTCTGGCATATTTCAATAGTAAATAATAATAACACTTAAATGTACTTTCTAAGGATGTAAAGTGGTTGAAAATAAACATCTGTGAAGGGCACATTCTTTGTAATGCTACTATCCTTAACAATTGTCTATTATATGATCTTAAATTTCTAACAGAATTGGCCATTTGAGGTAAGATATTGTCTGAAATGATCTATGACGTCTATGACCAAATGCATAAATGCACGGGTATTTATGTACCCGTGTATTTCCTTCTGACACTGAACAGGGTCAAGCTGTATAAACAGTAAAGATACTATAGAAATTATGGAATGTGACTTTCAAGAAAGCATCTACCTTGTGTTCTCTTGCATTATCCATTCCAGAGCAGGTCAACTACAGTATCATGCCAACACTCAAGCAAAAATTCAGACAGGAAGAAACTGTGGCCTCCAGCCAAGCACTAGCAGGATGTAGATGAGCAGCTACACAGTCAAGATTTCAGAAAATGGTAGTCCCTGCCAGCGTTTCTTGAAGGCAACCTCATCAGAAAATCTGAGCCAAACCACATAATTTAGTTGTTCTTGATTTTTTGACACACAAAAATTATGTGAGGTATTAAGTATTGATATGTATTGTTATTTACGCTGTTAACGTTTGGAGTTATTTATTTGTAGCAATTTGAATTTGATAACATAATTTTTGTAAATATTCATGTAAATTATGGTAATCAGTTTATGGAGTTAGTACCCTAATGAGAAAATTCTTCCCTGAATAGCTCTTGCAAGAATCCACACTATTCCTAGATACCACAAATGACTGAATCTAACAGGAGTACTTTAAAGAGTTTAACTATATATATTGGGCCACACAGACTGACATAATTTAATAATGATTATTTAAAAGTATCCTTAGTTTACAAGCGAAGACAGAGTAAAGGAACAAAGTAAGTGATTAAATAGTTAATCCCACTAGGGGATTGTAAGTGAAAAAATGCAAGAGACCCCTGGAAGTTAATGATTACTCCAGAAAGCACATTTACTTAACCTTGAAACCAAGCAGGCTTGCTTAGCAACAAAATCCTGCAAAAAAAGAATGAGACATGCCCCAAACAACAGAACCACAGTGGCATGAAACTCACATCCTGCCCAGTGAGCTCTGGAAGTTAATGATCCCTAGGATATGCTCTCTGCATAATAATTTATGGAAAGGTGTTCACTGTATAGAGACCTGAAATAATTTTTACAGTCTTAGCTTGACCATAAAGGGACAAAAAATATCCCCTGCCTAACCTGGAGGAGGAGCTGATGCTAGAAGCATGATGTCTACTCAAGAATGAAGAAGAAAGAGGTCTTTTCCCCCTCCCCACTTTTCCTTTGATTATAAAACTGTAGCCCACTAAGTTCTCAGAAGGTGGCACCCTCTCCTCCACCTGCTTGCAATCTTCACAAGTATCGTATTCTAATAAGTCACTTCTTAGCTATCACTTTGCCTTTTGATGAATTCTTTCTGTGCTGAGACATAAAGGACCCGCATTCCTTGGAGCCCCCAGAAACACCACCTAGCAATTTCACCAGTACACTCACATATGCGCTTGCACACACACACACACACACACACACACACACACACGTATTATTTAAGTCTCACATTACAAGTTCATGGAAAAATGAGCAAGAGGACAAATGTAAAGAAACTTGTTTAGCTACAAAGTCATGTCTGATTCTTTTGGGAACCCATGGACTATAACCCACCATGTTCCTCTGTCCATGGGATTTCCCAGGCAAAAATGCTGGAGTAGGTTGCTGGAGTGGGTTGCCATTTCCTTCTCCAGGAGATCTTCCCAACCCAGGCATCACAACTGTGTCTTCTGCAGTCTTTACCACTGAGCCACCAGGGAAGCCCAACCAAAAGGAACTTCAGTCTTGCTTATTCTAGTTAGAAAACAGAAAATATTTATGGCAAAGAATTCCCCTGCAATGTAGGAGGCCTGGGTTCAATCCCCAGTTGGGAAGATCCCCTGGAGAAGGGAAAGGCTCCCCACTCCAGTATTCTGGCCTGGAGAATTTCATGGACTTTATAGCCCATGGGGTTGCAAAGAGTTTGATGACTGAGCGACTTTCACTTTGTTGAAGTTATAATCCTTCAAACACATGCTTGGCTGAGGTCTGTTTCAGGGAGTTTATAATGCTGAAATTTAGTAAGGAATGACCTGTAGTTAAAACACATATTTAGCCTCTTTGTACTTTTAATTCATTATTTCAGATTGAAAACATCTATAATAAGGGTCAGAGGTGAAAAACTATTCTCTTATTTTACAGCAGAAACTAGAATCATGAAGATTTTCATTTAGTGTTGTATAACTATTATTTTAAATTTCTTGTATTTTTAAAAATGATTTTGAAATAGACTACTTGAGAGATGCAAGGATTCTCTAATTAATAATCATCCTAAAGCATATTAATACAAAATTCAGAAATCACTAAAGAAAATCCACTAATATATTCAAATTGGATCTATTTAATTTTTACTAAAAAAAAAATTACTAACCTCTTTTTTGAAGTGAAAGAATGATAGATCTCAATGTGTGCACACAAAATTATAAATTAGTAACTAATATATAATTATTAAACAAAACTGGTTTTATATGAATATAGGTAATAATTTTAAGATACTTTAATAAATTAAGTATATCTGATATCTATTTATTATTCTAATTACCTATTTAATATGAAAAATAGATATATTAAAAACAACATAGTATTAAGAAAAATTACAAAATATTAGGTCTCTTTGATTAAGTACTTGGCTTGTTGTTAAGTCGCTAAGTAGTATCTGAATCTGACTCTTTGTGACCCCAAGGACTATAGCCTACCAGGCTCCTCTGTCTATGGGATTTCCTAGGCAAGAATACTGGAGTGGGTATTCTTGCCTAGGAAGAATTCTCCAGGGGATTCTCCAGGGGATCTTCCTGACTCAGGCATCAAACCTGTGCCTCCTGCTGGCAGTAGATTCTTTACTATTGAGCCACCTGGGAAGCTTGTCCACACCCTCAAAAATGGAGGTAAGGAATTCAACATGTATAACTTGAGTTTTTTAACTATTAAAACACAAATGTTTAAATTCTCATATGGCAACTTATTTTTTATACTTACTATGGAGGTATTTTCCATTATTAGAGAAAATTAAGAAACCATATATGCACTGTCAGCTGTAAACATTTTTGGAATTGTGTGTGTGTGTGTGTTGTACATTTTCAAAATGAATTCCCATTTATTTTCACAACTGTTCATACAAACACTCGGGAGCCAGAAAGTCAGTAACATTTGACCTCTGAATACTTCTATCTTCTCTCAGACTTGCCCAATACTAGTAAACACCAAAAAGCAATTCATCACTATGTCACACTTGCCTGAAGAATTTCTTAGGGGATCAAGAAGAATGATGAGGTTAGTCTTTTAGCCCTGAAAGTTCCTGAAGGTGAATTTTTCTCTTTGATGTATACAGATAATTCTGTCTTTGTTGAAGATTTGCTTCTGGATCTTTGTTCTCATTAACAATATTTAGGCTTTAGTTAGCCCACTTAATATCTTCATTTTAATGGACACTTAGGTCAGTTTGTCCATTTACAAATCATTCTTCACAGTAGATATTTCGGCTTCAGTCTAGACTGTGTTCACTTTCAGAGTAGAGGCATGCCAGTTGAATTTGTGGGAAACATATAACAGAAGTGGCAATGGGAGAATAAAAAGGAGATTCTCCTGGAGAAGGAATTTTATTTGCAATGGATAGGTTTTTCACAGAATATCATGCAAACTCATACCCCTTCCCCTGTAAAAAAAAAAAAAAAAAAAGTCTGTTTGCAGGGAATCTAAGGAAATTTCTTGGGAAAAGAAGCCGTAAATGCTGAACTTGATCTTCATAAGGTCATGATTTTTATAAGTAGGTGGCTTCCCAGGTGGTGCTAGTGGTAAAGAATCCATCTGCCAATGCAGTAAAATAAGAAACCCAGGTTCGATCCCTGGGTGGGGAAGGTGCCCTGGAAGAGGGTATGGCAACCCACTCCAGTATTGCCTGGAGAATCCCATAGACAGAAGAGCCTGGCGGGTTACAGTCTATAAGGTCGCAAAAGTCTGACACCACTGAAATGACTGAGCAGCAGCAGCAGCAGCAGCAGCAGGTGGCGCTAGTGGTAAAGAACCTGCCTGCCACTGCAGAAGCCACAGGTTCAGTTCCTGGACCGGGAAGATGCCCTGGAGAAGGAAATGGCAATCCATTCCAATATTCTTGTCGGGAGAATCTCACGGACAGAGGAGCCTGGCAGGCTACAGTCCATGGGGTTGCAAAGAGTTGGACACGACTGAGAGACTTAGCACACATTATCTAAGGAAAATATTACATATATTTGAATTTCTCTCTGCTCTAAAACCGTGAATGTGAAGACACCCAAGATTTTAAATGACAGAGTTCTAAACCTCCAGCAGTTCCAAACCACCTGGTAATTACATTCCTGGGCATTGATCCCAGAGAAATGCAAGTTATGTTCACACAAATAAATACCCGTAAACACATGTTGTTAGCAGGGATGCTTGTTATAGACTAGAACTGGAAAACAACACAAATTTCTTTAAATGGGTGAATTGTTACACCACCTGTGGTACATCTATAGCATGGAAAACTATTCAGTCATAAGGACAGGATGTTGATAAACACAACACTTGCATGAATCTCCAGGAAATTAAGCTGAATGAAAAAAGCCAATCCCCAAAGTCAAACAGTTTATGATTCTACTCATATACCATTACCAAATTGAGAAAAATAGAGATGGAGAACAGACTTAGTAGTTATCACAGATTAGGGAGTCGGGTTGTAATGGATGAGACAGAGGCAGAGTTGTTTCACTAAGAACTATTAAGAAAAAAAATAGAATATTTTCATGACTTTAGGGTATGCATAGTTATTTTAAACACAACACACACAAGTTATTTATAAGAAATATATTAAACAAAATACATTAAAATTAAGAAACAGAAGGCATCATTTAAAAAACACCATTAAGAGGAAGACTTCCAGTGTGGAGGAATATTTGCCCTGTAGTATGTGATAAATTATTCCTATATAAAGAGTTGCTACAAAATAAATAAAAAGCTACTATGAAAAAAGAAATGGGCAGAAACAGAATGTATTCACAAGAGAGCATATCCAAATGACCAATGAGTATTAAGTGATGATTAAATTATACACATTATGATCCAGTAATTTCACTCATATTTATGTATCTAACAAATATGAGTACATATCACCCAAAGATACATACACATGATAAGAACAATATGAGCCATAAAATTCTAAACTCGAAACAACATAAATGTTCTTTTGTGCTTAAATAATAAAATGTTTATATAATTAAGTTTTTGCTAATATTATAGAGCAAAAACTACAAAATAGTTACAATTATATTTACTATCATGAATAAATCACTTAAAAAGAGCATACAAGGAAAAAAACTACATGAATACATAATAATCAATTATATTTCTACAAATTTTAAAATATGGTAAATTATGTCATGGAGCTTAAAGTTAGGAACTAGTTATTTTGAAGAGGGTGGGCAGTGCTTAGTAGGAGCAGAACATGATTTTGGTATTTTGATGCAATTCTTTTTTTTTTAATTTCAATCTGTGTGAAGGGAACAGGAGTGAGTTTATACCCAATTAAAATTCATTGAGCTGGGTACTTAAGATTTTTGCTCTTTTCTCTCTCTCTCAATCACTGTTGCTATTATAAAATAAAATTATATATATAATTTAATATATATTAAATAATGTAATATTTAATATATATTAAATGAATAATATATATTTAATTCAATTTAAAGTGTGGTGTCTATATATATAAATTTAAAAATAACATGCTATTTCTCTGTGCTTTCTCTTCTATATGAACTGTAGTGTCAGAAAACACAAAAGGAATAGCATGAAATTTATAGACTCCAGAATTGTTTTTATCCTTGTTATTCTACATAATAACATCCAGAAATATGCTATATATTTGTATTTATTCATTATTTAATCTGTTCTGAAAAGCTTTTTGGATTTTCTTTTCTTTTTAATATGTCATGCACATTTTTCATGAGACGACTTTAATCTCACATGTACATCAGTCACTATTGCTATTGTAAGGGAAAATATTTCAATTTTTAACATTTTCTAATTGATTAATAATAAAATATAGGAAATATATTCCCAATTTCAGAATATATTCTATAAAACCAATCAAGTGAAAGTGAAAGTGAAGTCGCTCAGCCGTGTCCGACTCTTTGCAACCCGTGGACTGCAGCCCACCAAGTTCCTCTGTCCATGGGATTCTCCAGGCAAGAATACTGGAGTGGGTTGCCATTTCCTTCTCCAGTCAAGGAGTATATAAATGCAGGGTTTTACACAGATTCATCCTAGATCTGCTAACTGAAAATTTAGGGAAAATGATAGCTAATAAAAGGTTGCTTAAATAAAATGGGTACAGCCCATTTTATGAGCCAATAAAAATGATGTGATGTATGAACATTTAATTATGTGGAAAATGAGGAGAAATCATTGCTACATGAAATAGCATGTTATAAATATTATGTGTGGGGTGAGTCAAATTACATAATTGAACAGAATCTGAATGGACACATACTAATTATTGACAATAGTAGTATATTACTATGTGATTATGATCGCTATTATTTAATTCCTTTTACTTGTTCTCCTGAGTTTAAAATTACACACTTTAGTACAGGGGTCCCTTGGGGGATCAGTTCCAGGTTACCTTCCAGATACCAAATTCATCAGATGCTCAGGTCTCTTTAAAACAGTGTTTTTGTGTATAACCTATCCACAACCTCCTGAATACTTTAAATCATCTCTGGATAACTTATAGTAACTACTACAATATAAATACTGTGTAAATGGTCACCGGAGTACAGCTAATTAAAGTTTTGTTTTTTGGAGCTTTCTGGAAAGCTGTTTTTCCAAATATTTTCCAGCTGCGGTTGGTTGAATCTGAGGATTCAGAACTCGTGGATTCAAAGGGCCAACTATACTGATTTTACAGGTAATTATTTTTTAGTGCAAGTATGCCTTTTCCCCCTCTGAGAATAATACATTCATTAAATATCAGTAAAATCTTCCAAAAATTTCATCTGAGTAAGTGGAGGAATAAAAACTGACTCTCAAAGCAGGTTAAAAATCCTGACTTGGTATTTATGAACCTGTAACTTTGGAAATTGACTTAACTCCTGGAAAACAATTTACTCTATAAAATTTATAAAATAATCATAAGATGTGCTGAGTATACTATTATTTCATCTTAAATAAATGATAGTTATATGATTACTGTTATTATTATTAAAATACTGGAGAAACCCTTGGACATTATATTTTGATTCACTGTTGATCATTTTCTCTAATTAAAATCTACACATCATATTTCTGAAAGTAGAAATTTTACTTTCTTCTTATATAATTACTTTTTCAACTGTTTATCATTTAAGAAAGAAGAAATTTATAAACTTACAACAATACATAATTATGCAATTTTTTGTTAATCATTTTAGTTCATTCATTTCAAGAAATCTTTCTTCATCTTAACTTGAGCCAAACTAATTATTCTTCAAATTATCTACTTATATTTGAATCCCTTACATTAATTGTATCAGATGCAAAGTGAGCTTCTGAGATAACTGTTAAATCTGTTGTGGTTAATTTCAAGTTTCAGGAAATCTGGACTTCTCATTGAATGTTGAACAAATAACTATTTATGTATGAAGCAATAAGTGTTTGATATATAATAAACATCTTAAAAATTCATATAAAAAGCATTACAATATTTATGAAACCTAAACTCAGAATATTTTGCCTGATATAATTTAAAATAGTAGATGCAGATAATTTATAAATAAAGTATTAGACTCAAGAAATCTGTTTTGACATTTTCTGTAGCTAATATTATAGCATTTTGTAAAATAAATAGTAACTGGCCCTTATCACTCAATCATTGAATAAGTATTTTTTTCACATATAGTGTTTAAAGCATAAAATAATTGATGTCTGCATTCCAGTATCTCACCCAAAAGACAGATAAATAATGTGAATTATTTTAAATAATTAGTCTCTGTCTCAAAATAATATCATAATACTTTAATTTTAACACATATATCATTGCCTTGCAACATGAATAGTTCATTCATCATAGCACTAATTCATTTCGAGTCCTTATCTAGGTAGCTGAAACACTTTAAAAGAATGATTATGGTGTTGTTGACTAATTTGGGTTAGTGTTCCCTAGGATATATTTCATGGTATACTGTATTTCCTCTATAAATGTAAATAACACCAATTTGTAAGCAGCACTTTTTATATTTCCCCCTTATTACATCCTATTTTGGCCACAGTTACTGAGCAACATGGGGATTGATCTATTTCCTGAGAAGAAAATAAACTATCTATGGGTGAAGGTTAACTGATACATTAACAGGGGAGAAAAATCTCCTTTGTGAACCCCTGAAGTATCTTTGACATAGCAAGAATGAACTCACAGATGGAACTGAAGCCCATGCTGATTTATAAAAGAGAAGAGTAAATGGCCTACAACTCAACATATGCATTTTCAGCTTTAAATAGTAGTAATTATCCCCAAAAGGAAAACAAAAGAGAGCAGTAGGCCTCCTCATACCATACTTATTTTGTTGGGATTACTGAATGCATTATATATTTCCTGGCCCAACCTGCATAGATAGAGAGGGAGGGTGGATATATCTGCTAGGAGTCATACAGACTGATGGTAACTGGAGATAATATCTGTCTTCGGTTACAATAATTGCTTAAATGAAGGGAAATTAAAATATTGACCAGAGAAGGCATTCTGTTTTACCAGATTTTTTTTCCCCCTCAAAGCCAATGTAAATGGTGACTATTATGGACAGATAATAACATGCATTTTTTTCTTGTTTTTGCTATTTCACCCACCAGTCACCTTTGACATCATATTTCTAGTGCAGTAATACTAAAAATAACATTCATCAAAGAGTTCCAAGATAGCTGAAATGTGTGTGTATGTGTGCCATGTCACTTCAGTCATGTCCAACTCTTAGTGACCCCATGGACTGTAACCCTCCAGGATCTTTGGTCCATGGGATTCTTCAGACAAGAATATTGGAGTGGGTTGCCATGCCCTTCTCCAGGGAATCTTCCTGACTCATGGATTGGATTCACTTCTTTTATGTCTTCTGAATTGGCAGGCAGGTGGTTCTTTACCACTAGTGCCACCTGAGAAGCCCTAACTGGAAACAAACAAACAAAACCAAAATGAAATGTAGGAAACCACTTGTTTTTCTTTTGCTTGTTTTATTTATTTAAGTGACTGAGATGCTTTTTAAAAGATTGTAGGACTGCTGACTCGGAGAAGGCAATGGCATCCCACTCCAGTACTCTTGCCTGGAAAATCCCATGGATGGAGGAGCATGGTAGGCTGCCATCCATGGGGTCACTACAAGTCGGACACGACTGAGCAACTTCACTTTCACTTTTCACTTTCACGCATTGGAGAAGGAAATGGCAACCCACTCCAGTGTTCTTGCCTGGAGAATCCCAGGGACGGGGGAGCCTGGTGGGCTCCATCTATGGGGTCACACACAGTCAGACATGACTGAAGCGACTTAGCAGCAACAGCAGCAGAACTGCTGACTAATGGATCTTATTAGTCTACTGAGATAGATGCTGTCATATGCAATCTGCTGTCAATACATGTACAAAACACCCATTTCTCCTCTCCATACTAGTATGATTCTCATTTGGTGTTTAATAAAGCTGAAGTTTCTGAGGTGAGGAGATGTGCCCAAAATAACAACCTAGGGTTGAGACAAACCCAAGCCAGGCTGTGAACCTGAGTCTGACCAACTGACATCAAAGACTGTTCTTATACGCTGTACTGATCTGCCTCTTAGCATAAATGTTCAATCTCATAACTAGATGTGAATATTTTTATTTCATTTTGGACTTGAAACATGCTCTCAAGCAAGCATATTTTAATATTAGATTCTGTGTTAGCATTCAGGGCTGATGAAATATAATTAAATTTACCACTCTAGATGATTGTCCCTATGCCACTGCTGACTTGGAAAAAATGGACATCTCAGCTCAGATGGAAAGAGGTCATACAACTAACCACTGGTTGCCAATGTCTTCAATGTGCATAAACAGTGCACTCTATCAGAAAGAGCTGTCAATAATCTGGAAAGACATGAATAAATTTTAGAATGACAAAGAATACATTTCAATATCCCTCAACTGTTAGAAAGCAAGGTTCCTAAGATTATATAAATTTATTTTAGAAGCATATAATTTTAGAAAATATTAATATTCTTTAAAACCATTTTAGATTCAGGTATGTCTACATTTGTCTTAATATGCAACTAGCATATATAATAAATATAACTTTTTCTCCTGACTTCTCATAGTATACACATAACTTTAGGTTAAGATTATGGAAGATGTTTATACCACTGGAGAACATTTGCAATTAAAGTTTTTATGTGTAAACCTAAGATTCATTGTTACTGTTCTAATGAGTTCTAATATGGACAATCTTGCTTTGAAATGTATAAGCATTTGATTTTCACCTTCCATTGAACATTCAGTTCCATTACTTCTGTTAGCTTTTATTCCCATCAAAATAAGTTAAATGAGTGATCAGGTATTTCTGGCAATTTTTATAATGATAGTAAATAAGCCTTGTGAACCAAGATCTTTTTATTTCCTTATCAAGAAGAGCAGAATATGAAGAAAAGACTAGCCTACATTGTTGCTAGGATACATCATTGAGAAATACAAAAGGCAAATTTGAATTAGTAAACCATTTCTGATTAACTCTTCCTTATCTTCATTCAGAGACTTTAAAGCAAATGTATCAAGTTGCTAAGTATAGGATGTTATTTTATTTTAAGTATAAAATATATTATATTGCTTTTAAATGTTGAATAAGTAGTTGTTGAAATGATATCTATGAAGCTCAAGAAAGTAATCCTTGAATTGAATGAATTTACTAAGCAAATTAAAGTAAAATACAATGATATAATTGTATAGCAATTCATTTTGAAAATGTTTTACCTAATTTTTTATATCAATTGGCTATAGTAAAGAAACAAAGAAAATAATCAGAAATCACAGCACAGCAAACATGAGTAAAATGTATTTATCATCATGATTTCTTAACTTTATAATGTTATTATAATTTTTAAAATGCTATAATTTCTAACCAAAATGCAAAGTATACTGTTTTCAATCTACAGAAGTGGGTGGAGCAAATAGGATTTCTCAACATACATAGCTATGGATTTCTTCTTTTTTTTTTTTCAATGGAGCTGTCTTGCTGTACTGGTATTTTTAAAAGCCTGTTAGGGGAAGGTTGACACAAAGACCAGTAAGAGTCTATCTTTGAATTAATGGACAATTTTGAGCAGCAATCACTCTCTCTTTAAATTTCAGGCATACAATGGTAGACAAACCACTGTTAATTTATCATTAATCATTAAATATTGAAATTTTCCTTTTTCATTGAAGTCTATAAAGTGATATATCACTATGTTTTATTTACCACCTTCAGACAGCTCATGTATATGATAGCTTAGAGAGATAAAGAGATAGACTGACGTGGGCAGATGATTGTCAGTTTTTGGTAAGTTGTTGGGTTTATTTGTAATTGCTTTGGTCAAAACATCAATATATTTATATTTCCAAATATTCTATCTTTAATAATTGATCTTGCAATGACATAATATTAACCATAAAATTTTGCAGTGGGTATGCTGTCAGGATAGATAATGTCTCATTAATATTTATGCTTGCCAGAATTATCTTTAATATGGCAAACAATTATTTTATATATTTCCTTATATATAGATATAAATATATATGCATATAGATAAATTTAGTTTAATAAGTTACAAATTTGTCTTGAGGTACTTTGCAAGAAGCTTTAAACTTTTAACATATATTCCCTGGTGGCTCAGATAGCAAAGAATCTGCCTGCAATGCAGGAGACGCATATTTGATCCCTGGGTTGGGAAGATCCCCTGGAGAAGGGAATGGCCACCCACTCCAGTATTCTTGCCTGCAGAACTCCATGTACAGAGAAGCCTGGCAACCTTCAGCCCACAGGGTTGCAAAGAGTAGGACACAACTGAGAGGACTCACACTTTTTAACTCATTTATTTTAATGGGAAGGATAAAGAGATAGAATTTATTTGAAGATTTTTTTTTAATTATGAGACTAATATTGTTAATGCCTGTGGATCAAGTTTATTAGTCCTGTGAAATCCCTGCTGTTATAGAGTTTGTACTCTTTCATTAATTATTTTTCCATCTCATATCACTAGATATGAGAACTATTGACATCCAGTTTTCATTTTTGGATCATTAACTGTTCTTTAATTAATGAATGCTTTTTTCCATGAGCTCTAGGGGACTATTAAATTGAAGTTTAATTTCTGAAGACACACATTGTTGAGGAATATATTTATGACTAAAGGAAAAAAATACATAGTTCACTAATTCTTATAGATATGTGTAATAGCTTTAGAATGTATTTGTTCAAAAATATAAGTTGTATTACAAAGGATGAATAGTCTTAGTGCTTGTTTTGAGTTTCTCATCGTTTGGAAAAAAAAAGAGTACCAACTGCAGTAAATATTATATAAATCTGTTGCTCATTAATATTTTTAGGTTCTCTGCCAGCCACCATTTTTCATAATTCATGAGTAGTGTTGATCTTAATACAGTTGTTTCATGGCCCGAGATCCAGTTATTCTGTGCTGACATTTCCCATTACCGAACAAACTTTTCTTGAAAGGTTTAAAAAAGTATATAGAAATAAAGAAATTATCAAGTTTTTTAGCTCACCTATAGCTAGTATTGACCAATTCTTTTTGATAAAGATGAACAGAAAATATTCAAAAATTGCTATTATACTAAACTGCAAATCATAAATGTCCTTAGAACTTCTGTAAACTTATTTTAAATATGTTATAGTTCTAATATACTCTTTCCTTGTTCTATGTCCAAAAATTTTAAGGAACTATTAATGAAAATAAAGAATTAGAAGTCATTTCCAAATTGCAACCAGGTTATGCTCTGCAAATTCATTTGTAAAGCCACTGTTAAAATTTGGAACATATTTCCCCATAAAACCTGGGTGACGAATGTGGTTAGGACACAAAGCCAACCTGCAAGATTCTTCCTAAATCAAAATGTAATTAAAATGTACTATCAGTATTATTATAGAACCTGGCCATTATTTATCCAGCTGCTTCTTTGGGAAACAGTTTCCAATTTCTAACTTTGAAACTGGAGCCTTGAGCTTCATCTTTCTTCTTCATATCTCAATCGTTTTCACAATTTTACTTGCCTTTCTCCAGCCTCAGCATACAGAAGCTCCCTCTTCAGTAATATAAATTGAGGTCTTTTATCAGTATGGAGAAACGTCTCTCAGCAAGAAACCATTTGCAGTTACAAGATCTTCATAAATCCTATAGTTATCTCTCAGGCTTGCCTTTAATGTCGCATTCTGTTTTGTGGTCCTTTTGCGTTTCTGCATTTTTCAAGAAAGCAGATCCTCAACTGTCATCACTCAAAGGAATTAAAGACTCCCTCCACAATACATTTTTTTAATATAAATTCAGGAAAGCAATTCAACACGTAGATCATAATCAAAGTAAGTCTTTGGGTATCAAAATATGTAGAATTGATCATAGGAATATATTTCAAGATAACAAATTGAAAAATTGTTTTTTCAGATGGGGAAAGCAAGTCAAAAAGCAGTGCTCAATTGGATAAATAGCCAATTAATTCATGTACAGCTGGGGTGAAACAGAGATCAGTGATGGGGTGTCACATTATCTGAAAATTTAGTGTAAATAAATCTGGGGACTTTTTCCCTCTATTAATATTTTCCTAAAATAGATGTATACACATATAACTTCAAGTACCTGCCCAGATTCTCAGTTCTAATAGGTTTTGACAATTTGAGATCACACCTATAAATCCTTCTCTTTTTCTATATGTTGTTAGATTATTCCCTTTATGGAGTAGTCTTTCATATGAAATGGAACCATTAAATTATCTAGCACAAAAAGCAATCCGAGAATCAGGTGTTTCAATTGTCTTATTCAGCAAGTAACAAAAATAAAAAATACTTAGGACACTTGCAACGTTTTTCTGGATCACAGCCCATTTGATCAGTGTGCAGTTTGGAAGGAACCCACTGTCTTTTCTGCAGTAATGGGAGGAATGAGGACATCCTTTGTTTCTTAGAGACACGCATAATCTTCTACAGATGCTTGACTGAATGCTGCCCATGTATTGCAAAATTCTGTTCAAATGATTTAAATACAAAGTCCTTCAAAACAAACAACCTGCCCTCTGACCACCACTACCCTCCATACACACACACAAATAATATAAACTTTGTTTGAATTATCAAAAAAGAAAATCTAACATGAGGGTTGAAGCTCCCGGCTACATCTTGAAAAAATTTCTAATGTGTCATTATTTTGAGTGTTAACTATTGAAAGCATGTTTTATGTTGCTCTGTTTATAATAGGGTTTCCCTGGTGGCTGAGATGGTAAAGAATCTGCCAGCAATGCAGGAGACCCAGGTTTAATCCCTGGATCGGGCAGACCCATTATTATCTGGAGTAGGAAATGATAAACCACTCCAATATTCTTTGGACAAAGGGGAAATCTCTGAACAAAGAAGCCTGGTGGGCTAGAGTCAGACATGGCTGAGCAACTAACACACTGTTTATAATGATAAGACATATAAACTTTTGTTTTTAATCTACATTTTCTAAACTATTTAGAAACTAGGAGTTAAAAAAAAGCACATTCTCTTCTCAGCATTATTTGGAAGGGCATGGAGAGAAAGGGTGCTATCCCAAGTGTAAAGTTAAGCACTGCCAAAATAAAAATTCTAACCTCCAGATGTTAGAAATTCTAAAGTTATAAACCTTATGATGATACTTTCCCCTTTACTTTTAACTGAAAAATGTCTAATACTTAACCATGATGTGGATATGTTTTACATCCTATGTTTGGATTCACAGCTATTTTTCAGGTTGTCTAATTTTTATGCAGGTTTGGAAAATATATTTGTTGTTGTTCAGGTGCTGTCATGTCTGACATTTTATGACCCCATGGACTGCAGTATGCCAGGCTTTCTTGTCCTTCACTATCTTCAGCAGTTTGCTCAAATTCACGTCCATTGAGTCAATGATGCCATCCAACCATCTAAACTTCTCTTATACCCTTCTCCTCTTGCCGTCAATCTTCCCAAATCATTGTTGGGTAAAGCTGTTGTGAAGAGATACTCAAATTACTTCAACTAAATTCTTTATTTCCTTGATGTTACATATTTTAACATAAAAATAAATTATTTGAAATAATAATAAATACTAACAAAGATAAAATTATAATATACACTATCTATTTGTGGGCAAGAGGAGAAGGAGGTGACAGAGGATGAGATGGTTGGATAACATCACCAATTCAATGGACATGAGTTTGAGCAAACTTCAGGCAATGGTGAAGGACAGGGAAGACTGGTGTTCTCCATTTCATGGGGTCACAGAGTTGTACAAGACTTAGCGACTAAACAACATACTATTTATGATTTTCTGTATGCTCATCTGCTTGATTAATACAGGATTCTTGATATGAGTTAAACATCAGAACTACTCGGCAAGATACAAATTAATAAATCCTGGATTTGAGGAAGGGAAACTAGAGTTGAGGGACAGAGTAACATCTGTGTCATCCGGGCATCCAGGCAATGATATCACCAAACTCTGTATTCTTCCTACATATATTAGCTTTCTTCTAACTTGGTAGGCTCAGACAACAATTATGATCTCTCCCAATTTCTAAGGACCAGGAATTTGAGAGTGATTTAACTGGGTGATTTTAGCTCAGGGTCTCTCCCAAGATGACATTTGGCTGGGCCTCCATTTATCTCAAGGCTTGATTGGGGCTGGAGAATTCACTTCCATGGCCACACACAGAGTCATTTGTAGGCTTTGATTCTCCTCTGTTTGTTGGACTGAGGTCCCCAAAACATTGATACATGGGCTTCTCTTTAAGGCGGCTTATATCATGACAGCTGAATTTCCCAGGAATGAATGGTCCAGAAGGGAGAGATGGAGAAAGGAAGAAAGACCCAGAATGAAAGCTGCAGTCTTTCTTTTTGTCATGATCTCACAAATTATATGTCATCAATCTCACCATATTCTGTTATTAGATCTCCATCACTGAAACTAGCTTATACTCAAGGAATGGGAAATCAATCTCCATCATCTTGATAAGGGAACATTAGAAAAAGTGTGGTTTTATTTTTTAAACTACCACACAACTCTTGTAGACTGTTTCCATCTCTGTTTTGTCACATGTAAGGTACCACATTTTTTTTCATGGAGGATTATGAATATAAAATTGAAGTCAGGAAGCTCCTGGTTATACCCTGTTAATGTATCAGTTAACCTTCACAAAGTAGATAGTTTATTTTTTTCTCAGGAAATAAATCAATCCCAACGTTGCTCAGTAACTGCGGCCAAAATAGAATGTAATAAGGGGGAAATATAAAAAGTGCTGCTTGCAAATTGGTGTAATTTACATTTATTGAGGAAATACAATATAGCATGAAATATACCCTAGTGAACTAGAATCCAAATTAGTCAGTAACACCATAATCATTCTTTTAAAGTGTTTCAGCTACCTACACAAAGCAACTCTGTACAGGTTTAGATTACCCCAGAGTGCAAACAAACACATTTTCCTTATGGACACAGTGGCGGGAGCCTGTGCTCCATTAAGCTCTGTAATACGAACTGACGTGGTGGGGATTTCTGTGCTTTTCCTATCTTTAGAATTTGACTCACTGTTGCATTCTTGTATGTATGTTCACTTATGGATTCACAAATGGATACGGTCAGAGATATTTCTGGGCAATCAATCGATACTCCTTTACTTGTATTAATAATTAATTAAACTTTGTAAGCATGGTGGGAAGGAAACTGGGAAACAAAATAAGTATTCTAAGAATGTGCTGTACTACAAAAGTTAAATAAAAGTACAAATATGCCTGAAGGCACTATATGATATAATTGTTTATTTAAAACTACTATATTTAAGCAACATAGACTAAGTGCCCTAAAAATTGGAAGTAGAAAATGCATCAGATACAGAAACACTCAGGTCTTTGGTATCTAAAGCCAAGCTGGTGGGGTGAGGATAGATAATAACCCAATAACCATGTAACCTATTATTGCCCTACTGCTACTAAGTTGCTTCAGTGGTGTCCAACTCTGTGCAACCCCATAGATGGCAGGCCGCCAGGCTTCTCTGTCCCTGGGATTCTCCAGGCAAGAATACTGGAGTGGGTTGCCATTTCCTTCTCCAATTATTGCCCTAAAATACTCTAAATTCTAGAAAGAAGGCCTGGGAGAAGATATCTATCCAGATACAGAAATGATTATCTAAACTGATACATAGGTAGCTACTAAGCTAATAGACTAGAAGCAGAGGCAAAGTTTCAGGCAGAAGACAGAGAAATTTCAAATGCCTGCAAGCATAAAGAAACTGAAAGATCATTGTGGCTGCCTCTTGAAAGAGCAAACAGTCAGGGAGGGGTGAGTCAGTTGGGAATAGAAGCTGGAGACCTAAGTGGGTGTCAGCTCCAGATGAAACTGAATTCTTATCCCAAAAAAGTGAGACATATAGAAAGGAATTTGGTAGCTGAGTGTCATGATTAGACTTGTGTTCTTCAAAAAAATAAAATCTGTTTTCTTACAGCAAGGAAGAGGGAGGGGATTGAGTTCAGATAAAGCAGGATAGTGATTTGAACAAGGCTGCTGACGGTGAATACAGAGAAGGGTTAGTATATTCGTTATGGGCTAAATGTTTGCGTGCCTCCAAAATTCATCCCTTAAAGCTTTAACTCTAATTGTAATAATATTTGGAAGTGAGACTTCAGGATATAAATGGTTTAGATGAGATCAGGAGGATGGGGCCCTCATGATGAAATTAGAGTTGCTATAAGAAGAAGAGACAGACACCAGACTTTGCTTGATCTCTTGACTTGTGAGGATACAGTGAGAAGGCAGATGTCTGTAATCCAGGAGGACTCTGATCAGGAATGGAGTCTGTGGCTTTTTGACTGTAGACATCCTAGTCACTGGAGCTTTAAGAAGTAAATATCTATTGTTTAAGCTATTGAATCTATAGTGTGTTTTTATAGGAACCTGAGGGAGTCGCTGAGGGTCGGACACGACTGAGCGACTTCACTTTCACTTTTCACTTTCATGCATTGGAGAAGGAAATGGCAACCCACTCCAGTGTTCTTGCTTGGAGAATCCCAGGGACATGGGAGCCTGGTGGGCTGCCATCTATGGGGTCGCACAGAGTTGGACACGACTGAAGTGACTTAGCAGCAGCAGCAGCAGAGTTAAAACAATAGTCATAGAAGAGGTGAACTGAATATATAGGAAGAGGGAGTGAGTGGTCAAGGTTATTTTTAGATGACATGCTTCAGCAGTAGATACCACAAAGGAAGAAAATCAAGGAAGAGCCCCTGTTTAGGTTGGTGGGTCTGGGGCAGTAACTACACATTCAGATGGAGGAGAACTTGAGCTGTCTTTTAAGTTTTAAGTTGGTGGGGTCATCTAAGCAGCTAGACTTACAGCCCTGGAAATCAGAGATGGCATCTGGGTTAGAGATACTCTTTGGGAGTCATTGATTCTAGATAAATAAAGGCATGTGTGAAAATGCTCAAGAAGGGAACACAAAGTCAAAAAAAAAAAAAAAAAAAAGAGACCAAGGAGTGCCTAGCTATTAAAGACTAACGATGTTTAAAAGCTTTGTATTCAAAGGAACAGCTGCAGGGCAAGGGGTAAGTGAGGGTGCCCTGCAGCAACTTCATATCAATTTTTCTTGAAGGAAGAGACAAACACGTGGGTGTCAGCCTCTGAGAGATGGAGGGATAAGAAAATTGTAGAGTATGGATTTCGTCAACAGAGGAGGACATGGTCACCTTGAATAGAATCACCGTAGTGCAGGAAGGAGGCCAGATATAAACTGGAGTGGGGAAGGGATAGTTTCAAACTCACAGAATAAATTTAAATGATTTCTGACAGAACTTAATTTAAAGATCATGTTCTGACTTTTCTATGTCAATGTTCTCCTTCATTCTAGAAATGTTATCCCACTTACAAGTGAGGAAAGAAATGCATTAATTTGCTAATAACCAATCTGTGTCATGAATTCACAGGCAGCAGACGTGGTGGAAAGATAACATCTTTGAGTGGAAGAATGCTGGAAAACGGTGTGAGGACGTACTTGTCTGTGCTGAGTGTGAAGAACCAAAGGCATTGAGGACAGTGTGGTGGGTGAGAGGCTCACTAACAGTGCTCAGGGTCCCAGTGTGCAAGGCCAGGAGGACAGACATTTCCGACAATAAGAAGACACTGAGGCAGGAGAGTAACTCAAATGGAAGACTGAACCCCGAGCCTGAGGAAGCAAATAGCAGTCAAAGGGTTTTAGACTTTCTTAGAGTGAGAAGCTTTTGAAACATTTGGTCAGGCAAGTGGCAGGAAGAAAACGAGCATTTTAAAGAAAACCAGTTTCTTTTGCCCATCACTGTGGAAAGGAACTGAGTGAAATGACAGAAAAGAGGCACAGATTTCTTAAAGGCAAAAATTGATGTACTGAGAATACAAGATAGTTCTATATTTTATACTGGAACAAAATCAGGTTTTCATTTTATTAGCCATTATTACAAGGATATGTAAAAATATGAATAATTGAAATGAAATAGTAACATTAAAGGGAAGGCTAACGCTTGTCATTCTTCATATGAAAAGCCTTCTATCATGTGAGCAACATGGATTTGAAATTACAGAATTGGTGTCAATGGCAGTGAGAAAAGGTATGAGGAAGTTAGGAGTATGCGCCTCTAAGATTAGTAAGTAATTCTCAAGAGGTATTTATACACAGATAGATTAAACATGATGTCCATCTAAAAGCAAATGGATGCTGAGCTAAGACAGAGGAGTTCAGTTCAGTTCAGTCGCTCAGTCATGTCTGACTCTTTGCGACCCCATGGATTGCAGCACGCCAAGCATCCCTGTCCATCACCAACTCCTAGAGTTTACTCAAACTCATGTCCCATTGAGTCAGTGATGCCATCCAACCATCTCATCCTCTGTCGTCCCTTCTCCTCCCACCTTCAATCATTCCCAGCATCGGGGTCTATTCAAATGAGTCAGAGAGGAGACCAACAATATAAATCTGAAATTCTAGAGAAGCAGCTGACTTAACATGTTCATTTTTTTTTTCCCCATTCAAGTAGAAGGAAACTATGCCATCACCTTCGTTGGTGGCTCTTCCTGCTCCTGAATTAGATTAGGAGTTTGTCGATTTAGAGTAGGTATGGAAAATGAACTGTTTGGGCTGGAGAAGGAATAGAAAAAAAAAAAAAAGAAAAACCAAAACAAAACTACCTGCATATGTACTGGAAAAATGTAGGGTAGCAAATGACACAGGGACAATTTAAACTTGTTAAAATATAGTTCTCAAAATACCGAGAACACTTCTATCATATAATAGATTATAAAATTGTGTCAAAATTTACTAAACTCAGGAATGAGAGAAACAAACAGATGACTAAATCAATTCAAAAGACATGCAAAGTAACATGGAGTTGTATAGCTTGAAGGGAAGAAAGGAATACTGTGACACACTTCTACAGTTTTAGACAAATGTAAAATATCTGGTCCTGAATCAATCATATAAAGCTCTGCCTCATGCTCCCTGTAAGAAAACGCAATTATTATGATATTGATATGTTTGTTTATTTCCATATTTACATATTTTCATCTATCTGAATATATCTACATACACAGTACTAAATCTTCTGGCATTTTTTGTGTGATTTGTTGTTGTCAAAAGCAGTTAACAACGTAGATAGCTAGCCAGTACGACAGTGGAGAGTATCAGAAACAATAAAAGCAATTTGAATTTTATGCTTATTTGAGCACATAGCAATACAGGATCCCTTAGGATTCAGGAAACACTTTTTGCCACGAGAAACAACAAATAGCAAGTCAATACTTCATAATGATGTGCACAAACACAATCCCATTTTCTGCCAAAAATGAGCACTACAGTAGTTGAAGATGGTCACTTACTTGTTTTCATGGTAATATTGCTGAAATTGGTTTTTCCCTATTACAGTTTTAATTGTTCTTTTTTTTTCCTATTTGAAGGAACTAATAAAAATCACTTATATGACCTACATAGTAGAGTTCCATAAGGAAAGAAGCATCTGTTCCTATTAGGACAGTAAATATCCTCTTAGAAAATTAGTGGTAGAGAAGAGCTTTGATGCTGCTCTAAAACATATTTTCTCTTAAGGAAAAAATAAAAACTGTCATTTTTTTTTTTTTTCCACCCAAGTCTGCCTTTGACTTCCTAGTCACTTTAGGGACTCCTTTATATTCTTTTGAAAATTCCACTGGTCTTTCTCATCATATTTCAGTTATCTCTCTTTTCTCTCCCTCTATCCCTCCCTCATTAGAATTTTGGAATTAGAATTTTGGGGAGATTGGAACTCATGTATATTCACTACTATGTATAAAATAGAAGGCTAATGAGAACCGACAGTGTAGCACAGAAAACTACTCAGTGCTCTGTCATGACCTAAATGTGCAGGAAATCCAAAAAGGAGGGGATATAAGTATATGTATAACTGATTTGCTTCGCTGTACAGGAGAAACTAACACACCACCTTAAAGCAACTATGAGGGCACGCTCAGTTACTTCATTCATGTCTGACTGTTCGACTCTAAAGCAACTATGCATGCATGCTTAGTTGCTTCAATCTTATACAATTCTGTGTGACCTACGTACTGTTGGCAATCTGATCTCTGGTTCCTCTGCCTTTTCTAAAACCAACCTGAACATCAGGAAGTTCATGGTTCACGTATTGCTGAAGCCTGGCTTGGAGAATTTGGAGCATTACTTTACTAGCATGTGAGATGAGTACAATTGTGCGGTAGTCTGAGCATTCTTTGGCATTGCCTTTCTTTGGAATTGGAATGAAAACCGACCTTTTCCAGTCCTGTGGCCACTGCTGAGTTTTCCAAATTTGCTGGCATATTGAGTGCAGCATTTTCACAGCATCATCTTTCAGGATTTGAAATAGCTTTACTGGAATTCCCTCACCTCCACCAGCTTTGTTTGTAGTGATGCTTTCTAAGGCCCACTTGACTTCACATTCCAGGATGTCTGGCTCTAGACGAGTGATCACACCATCGTGATTATCTGGGTCATGAAGATTTTTTAGGAAAAGGAGTACATCAAGGCTGTATATTGTTACCCTGCTTATTTAACTTCTATGCAGAGTACATCATGAGAAACGCTGAGCTGGAAGAAGCACAAGCTGGAATCAAGATTACCGAGAGAAATATCGATAAACTAGATATGCAGATGACACCACCCTTATGGCAGAAAGTGAAGAGGAACTAAAAAGCCTCTTGATGAAAGTGAAAGTGGAGAGTGAAAAAGTTGGCCTAAAGCTCAACATTCAGAAAATGAAGATCATGGCATCCGGTCCCATCACTTCATGGGAAATAGATAGGGAAACAGTGGAAACAGTGTCAGACTTTATTTTGGGGGGCTCCAAAATCACTGCAGATGGTGATTGTAGCCATGAAATTAAAAGATGCTTACTCCTTGGAAGGAAAGTTATGACCAACCTAGATAGTATATTGAAAAGCAGAGACATTGCTTTGCAAACAAAGGCCCATCTAGTCAAGGCTATGGTTTTTCCAGTAGTCATATATGGATGTGAGCGTTGGACTGTGAAGAGAGCTGAGTGCCGAAGAACTGATGCTTTTGAACTGTGGTGTTGGAGAAGACTCTTGAGAGTCCCTTTGACTGCAAGGAGATACAACCAGTCCATTCTGAAGGAGATCAGCCCTGGGATTTCTTTGGAAGAAATGATACTAAAGCTGAAACTCCAGTACTTTGGCCACATCATGCAAAGAGTTTACTCATTGGAAAAGACCCTGATGCTGGGAGGGATTGGGGGCAGGAGGAGAAGGGGACGACAGAGGATGAGATGGCTGGGTGGCATCACCGACTCGATGGATGTAGGTTTGGGTGAACCCCGGGAGTGGGTGATGGACAGGGAGGCCTGGCATGCTCCAATTCATGAGGTTGCAGAGTTGGACACGACTGAGCAACTGAACTGAACTGAACTGAACTACGGACTGTAGCCCACTAGCCTCCTCAGTCCATGGAAGTCTCCAGACAAGAATACTGGAGTGGGTTGCCGACCCTTCTCCAGGGGATCTTCCCCACCCAGGGACTGAATCTGCATCTCCTGCACTACCAGCAGATTCTTTAACCTCTGAGCTCATGGGGGGAAGCCCAAAGCAGCTATACTCCAATAAAAACTAATTAAAAATAATTCTGAATTTGTTTTTCTACAGGCTGCTTCCCTTCTATTTGCACAAGATCCATTTCATTTGCCCTCTTTCCTTTTTAGCAACTAAACTTGACCTTTTGAGGAACTCAAATTGCCCAAAATATTGTCCTCCCTTCCTGCCCTTTTTGTTTCCCAAACTTTGTTTCTGGAACTGTCAAATGGCAAACACTGCAGTCTTTTAAAAATGTGATACCTTCTGTAAGAATTGAAACAGAACTGAAACTTTTAATCATTCTTATTCATGGGTCTGATGGTGGTTGTCAATGGTAAAATGAAATTCAAAGTGGGAGGGAAAGGGTCTCAGCCTCTGGCCATGGAAAGAGGCTGCTTAAGTTGTGCCAAGGAGAAAAGGGGGTCAGGGCTGATTTGTGTGGACTACACACAGTTTAAATTTTAATTTGAAATAGGTTGACTGTGAGTTCCCAGATTATTTTCCAAATTGTTAGAGTAGTGGAATATACAAAGTACTGAATACCAGTGATAGAACTTTACCAATGTAGTATAAACTCTCTGTCAGATGAATTATCCTCTATTTAACATCTTTAAGAGTTGTATTTAATATTTCATGGGGCACTTCAAATTTTCACTGTTCCCCACTGCAAACCAGGACATTTCTATTGGGGTGGCACTATTTATAGATATCCCAGATCTGCTTTTAATAACATCCACCCTAATAACATTTGAAAAATTGAACTTATTTTGCATGTCAACTGTTTTAAGACAGTTAACATGACTATATGAATTATTTTATCCATATGGGTATATGGTTTATATACACATAGCCATGTATATATGGCTACATAAATGTTATTTTCTTTTAACTTTCTTTCATGGCTTTTTGTTTTCTCATTGGATATACTTTTAGCCAAAGGAGATAGTATTTAACTGTCTGAATCAACACCTAAATTGTCAGTTCAGTTCAGTAGCTCAGTCGTGTTCGACAATTTGTGACCCCATGAATCGCAGCATGCTAGGCCTCCCTGTCCATCACCATCTCTCGGAGTTCACTCAGACTCATGTCCACTGAGTCAGTGATGCCATTCAGACATCTCATCCTCTGTCGTCCTCTTCTTCTCCTGCCCCCAATCCCTCCCAGCATCAAAGTCTTTTCCAATGAGTCAACTCTTTGCATGAGGTGGCCAAAGTACTGGAGTTTCAGCTTTAGCATCATTCCTTCCAAAGACATCCCAGCGTTGATCTCCTTCAGAATGGACTGGTTTGATCTCCTTGCAGTCCAAGGGACTCTCAAGAGTCTTCTCCAACACCACAGTTCAAAAGCATCAATTCTTCGGCTCAGGGTTTAATAAGCATCTATTTCCTATTTCATCTATTAACAACATTTTTGTCTTTGACTTTCATTAAGCTTACAAGTAATAAAATGTCTTGATTTTACTCTACAAATCACTCTTTCTGTACGTTAATCTTGTGAATGATTTTATAGATGTATCCATGCTTCCCTTGTGGCTTAGTTGGTAAAGAATCCGCCTGCAATGTGGGAGAGCTGGGTTTGATCCCTGGGTTGGGAAGATTCCCTGGAGAAGGGAAAGGCTACCCACTCCAGTATTCTGGCCTAGAGAATTCCATGGGGTCACAAAGAGTTGGACACAATTGAGCGACTTTCACTCACTCCATGTTTAATCCTTCAAGTTGCTCAGGCTAATGTATTGGAGGGACGGGGCCTTGAATAATCTCTCTCTCATATCTTCCATTAGCTTCCTAACTATTCTGCTTTCACTGTGTCCAGTCTGGTCTTGTCTTCACAGAGCAGCACAGGGATCCCTTTAAATCCTGAATTCTAAAGATCTATCCTTAGCTGAAAACCATCTGAAGCCAAATGTCCTTTATGCTGGCCCACTGGGCACTGCAGGATATGAGTTCCAGTTACCTCACTGATCTTCTGTCTTGCTACAATCCCCACCTTACTCTCCCTGTCCACCACACACGCTTCCTTATCCATCCTGGGACTCAGATCTATGTTCCTTCTCTTAAGCCCCACTTTAGGTCTTCCTCTTTTGGAAATATTTATTTTTGGATAACCACATGAATTATTTCTTCCTCTTGTCCAAACTCTTACTCAATGCCTATCTTCTTAGTGAGATACCTCTTGCCTCTGGTATTTAATAGTTCAGCCTGCAGTTCCAGAGTCACCCATGGACTCATCCTCTTCCTCCATAATCTTCTTCACATTTCATCCATGCACTATCACTTTCAAAATAATGTATGGTATATTCATTGTTATATTCTGTTTCTTCCAGGTAGAAAAGCAGACTCACAGTTCATGAATGAACTATCCCTGTATATTATGAACCACTGTCCCTGTATATTACTGATGTGACCAACCTCCCTGACATAGTGTCTGAAGCTTAGACAAACAAGAGCTGGTTTGTTTCGTTTTTCTAATCCAGATTTCACATTTATTCTTATACAATTTTATTTTGGTTCAGTTCTTGCAGTCATTCAAGTTTGTGTAGGGCATATGATTTTTTGACCTTATCATCCAATATGTAAGACAAACCTAGCAACCTTGTTTAACTTGTATATTTTACATACAGAAATTTGCTGCTAAGAATTCTGTTTCTCACAGCCAAGGCCAAGAATAGAGCTGTGTACCATGCACATGTTAATCAAGATGGCACTGTTCCTATAAACAATTTTTATGACTATTCTATTAAAATAAAATATTTAATGATCAGTGCAATCACAGTCCACATTTCCTTAAAATATCCCCTAATTATTTTGAGACAATCCATCAGCTACATGACTGAACTCAACACGTATCATGTCTGCATTTTAATTTAATTTTACTAGGCCCACAATAACATTTATTTTTTCAGTTTGATACAACTGAGTCATAGTAGCATCTAACAATTATCACTGCTTTTATTTTTAAGAGCTCACAAATGCACTGGGCATTAAGAAAAAAAAAAAAAAAAACTTTTGAAACACCTTGACTAGGATTCACTTTATGCACTTTAGAAAACAGGGAATCTTATGTCAAATTCTGGGATTTTTTTCAGTCTCATTTTTTCATCATTATTTGCATGTTTTTCTCATTTCATTTTTCTTTAAGTAAGGATTTAAAAATCATATTGGTACTTTCTTTAAGAACCATGATCCTGAAGATTTAAACTATGCTAAGCAAATGAAAGGCTCAGCTCCTAATTGTGAGCTAGTCACTCAGTTATGTCTGACTCTTTGTGATCCCATGGACTGCAGCCAGGCTCCTCTGTCCATATAATTATTGATTCAAGAATATAGGAGTGGGTAGCCATTCCCCTCTCCAGGAGATCTTCTTGATCTGGGAATTTAATCCAGGTCTCCTGCACTGCAGGCAGATTCTTTACCATCCGAGTGAGCTAGTCTAGAACAGAAAAGACTTATCTGAAGACTTTAAAACCTTTGCTTTGCATTTCCCTGTGCACGCCTAATGGCAATGAGTGTTGGAAAATGTCTCTGAGTTGCAATCTCTTTTATAAAAGACAGTCACTCAGTTTCTCTCTCATAGGTTAATAAGAGCCAATGGATACAAATGCACATTAATATACATCAGATTAAGGCAAGAACTTAGTATTATAAGTGCTTTCAACGAAGGGCTTATATTATTTATAGTCACATTTCCTAATTATCTGAAAATTGTACAAGTAGGTAATCTAAACACATTAGCCTAACTATAACACAACACATAAAATGGTCAAAATTCCATTGTTATTGTTATCTCTTTGTTGCAACTCAACAAATTTGAATGAAGCCTCTATGATGGGCAAGTACTAATAGACATTAATCCTTGGGTAGTAGAGAAAGAGAAGCAGATGTGAAAGAAAGACTAGTATGAGAAATTCTTCAGGAGGTTACAATTGTATAGGAAAGTAGGCAGTATCATTATTCTAGCATCAACTTTCAAAAACAGAGAACTTTATATACTAATGAAAATGTGTATATGTCTGAGGGCACACATATATTCTGTCAAAATATGCTGGTGTCACCCTGACTGCCTGATCTTAAAAATTACAACTTCTGAAAATTAATAACTTGTAGTGTGTCAATGATTTGGCGGTTGTTAGTTGATACACTCCTAGATACTATGAATCCACATCTACTCTTAAACATGATTCAGCATTTACTGATTAGATATTATTGCAATCTGTCATCAGAGTAAAATACTTCATATATAAGAATTAAGGGTTTAAAACTCTGCTATTTTACACAAAAACTTTGAAATAATTCATGTCACAATGATTTCCCTGTAAAATAGTAAATATAATTTATCATGACATGTTTAAGTCTTCCTCTAATGTATCAAGACTCATAGTCATATATCACACAGATACTAGGACTGGGATGGAAATGATGGAATAGAAGGACATGGAGCTCACCTCCCTCCCACAAACACAGACATCATATTTGTTTGCTTTGCAGCTTAACAACTACACTATATGCCTCCCCTGAAATATCAACTTCCCCCAAAATGATGAGAAATGAAAAAAATTTATGATTAAATAATTGAGCTGTGAAGTTTTAGTTCTGTTTCTTTTTTACAACTACTTCATCAAAATCAGATCATTCCTTTAAAAAGTTTAGCAGTACCTCAAAAGTATTATTAGTTAAGTTTCTGTCTGTGTGTTAGGCTAGTTATCCTACTTAAATTTTTGCAGATGTTAAATGGTGTGCTGGAAAATAAGACATTCATTTCTACTTTAACTATATGACTGAAGTTCTGATGCAATATGACAAGAAAAAAAAGCAGTATGAATATAAAGATTATTACAAAGTATGGACTTATTAGTGATACTCTGGATGATGTTTCCTAACACAGAAATGGAAACAAAAAAATAAACTAAGAAGTGAAAGAAGAAACAGGCCTATCAAGGACTAAGCATGTTGAAGTGCTTCTGCGGTAATTATCTTCCCTTTTCTAATACATTGAGAGAATTAGCTGTTACTATATTATAAGGGAACAATAAGACTTTTTTGAATGCAGAGTTCCAAAGAATAGCAAGGAGAGATAAGAAACCCTTCCTCAGTGATCAATGTGAAGAAATAGAGAAAAATAGTAGAATGGGAAAGACGAGAGATCTCTTCAAGAAAAGTACAGATACCAAGGGACCATTTCATGCAAAGATGGGCACAATAGAGGACAGAAATTTTCTGGACCTAACAGAAGCGGAAGATATTAAGAAAAGGTGGCAAGAATACACAGAAGAAGAACTACACAAAAAAAGATCTTCATAACCCAGATAACCACGATGGCCTGACATCCTGGAATGTGAAGTCAAGTGGGCCTTAGGAGCATCACTATGAACAAAGCTAGTAGAGGTAATGGAATTCAAGGTGAGCTATTTCCAATCCTAAAAGATGAAAGTGCTGCACTCAATATACCAGTAAATTTTGAAAACTCAGCAGTGGCCCCGGGACTGGAAAAGGTCAGTTTTCATTCCAGTACCAAAGAAAGTCAATGCCAAAGAATATTCAAACATAGGGCTTCCCTGGTGGCTCAGAGGTTAAAGCGTCTGCCCCCAATGCGGGAGACCTGGGTTCGATCCCTGGGTCGGGAAGATCCCCTAGAGAAGGAAATGGCAATCCACTCCAGTATTCTTGCCTGGAGAATCCCATGGACGTTGAAGCCTAGTAGGTTACAGTCCACGGGGTTGCAAAGAGTCGGACACGACCGAGCGACTTCACCTCACCTCACCTCACCTCACCTCATCACACAATTGCAATCATCTCACACGTTAGCAAAGTAATACTAAAAATTCTCCAAGCCAGGCTTCAATAGTACATGAACTGTGAACTTTCAGATATTCAAGCTGGATTTAGAAAAGACAGAGGAACCAGAGATTAAATTGCCAATACCTGTCGGACCATCAAAAAAGCAAGAGGGATCCAGAAACATCTACTTCTGCTTTATAGACTATGCCAAAGCCTTTGACTGTGTGGACTACAACAAACTGTGGAAAACTCTTCAAGCGATGGGAATACAAGACCACCTTACCTGCCTCCTGAGAAATCTGTATGCAGATCAAGAAGCAACAGTTAGAACCGTACATCGAACAACAGACTGGTTCCAAATCAGAAAAGGAATACGTCAAGGCTGTATATTGTCACCCTGCTTATGTAACTTATTTGTAGGGTACATCATGAGAAATGTCAGGCTGGATGAAGCAAAAGCTGGAATCAAGATTGCTGGGAGAAATATCAATAACCTCAGATACACAGATTATCCCACCCTTATGGAAGGAAGCAAAGAAGAACCAAATCAGAGGCTCTTGATGAAAGTGAAAGAGGAGAGTGAAAAAGTTGGCTTAAAACTTAACATTCAGAAAACTAAGATTATGGCATATGGTCCCATCACTTCATGGGAAATAGATGGGGAAACAGTGGAAACAGTGTCAGACGTTATTTTTTGGGGCTCCAAAATCACTGCAGATGGTGACTGCAGCCATGAAATTAAAAGATGCTTGCTCCTTGGAGGAAATGCTATGACCAATCTAGACAGCATATTAAAAAGCAGAGACAGGACACTGCCAATTGAGGTCCATCTAGTCAAAGCTATGGTTTTTCCAGTAGTCATGTTTATGTGTGAGGTTTGGACTCTAAAGAAATCTGAGTGCCAATGAATTGATACTTCTGAACTGTGATGTTGGAGAAGACTCTTGAGAGTCCCTTGGACTGCAAGGAGATCAAACCAGTCCATCCTAAGGGAAATCAGTCCTGAATATTCATTGGAAGGACTGATGCTGAAGCTGAAACTCCAATACTTGGCCACCTGATGCAGAGAACTGATTCATTGGAAAAGACCCCGATGCTGGGAAACATTGAAGGCAGGAAGAGAAGGGGACGACAGCGGATAAGATGGTTGGATGGCATCACCGACTTGATAGACATGAATTTAAGAAATCTTCAGCAGTTGGTGATGTGCAGAGAGGCCTGGCATGCTGCAGTCCATGGGGTCGCAGGGAGTCAGACAGGACTGAGTGATTGAACTGATATTGATATTTATTTCTATTACATTCTGAGAATAGTTGTTACTATAGTACAAGGAAACAATAAGGCTTAATAGAAAATACTGTGTTAGCAGATCACTTTATGATTCTATTGATAGTTTCTCAAAACTCATTTTAAAGTAATTGCAGACACAAAATCAGAAAATATTTTCTATAATATGATATCTGCAAGTTTCATACTATAACTCTCTGATTAAATATCTTGCTGTTTTGAAATTTGAAAGTTATGATTCATGATATCCTATTGAAAATCGTATTTTCTCTTTGATCTTCATTAGACAATGGCACCCCACTCCAGTACTCTTGCCTGGAAAATCCCATGGGCGGAGGAGCCTGGTGGGCTGCAGTTCATGGGGTCACTAAGAGTCGGACACGACTGAGCAACTTCACTTTCATGGATTGGAGAAGGAAATGGCAACCCACTCCAGTGTTCTTGCCTGGAGAATCCCAGGGACAGGGGACCTGGTGGGCTGCCGTCTATGGGGTCACACAAAGTCGGACACAACTGAAGCGACTTAGCAGCAGCAGCAGCAGCAGCAGCAGATAATTAAAATATCAAGAATTGCAAGCAAACTAATAATTTAATTTAAACAATTTTGAATATCCAGAAATAGAAAGGGATAACAATTTATTGAGTACCATGGAACAAGTACAGTTTATACACTGGATATTAAAAGGTGTGTTTTGGACACAGCTGTACAGTGGACCCAGCTGTTACTACCACTGCTTCCTGTAAAAGCACTGTTCATCTAAGGTGTATTCACAAAAATTTGTCCTTATGAAATAATACAGATTAGACAAGATACATAGCCATACTTTTCTCATCTCTGAAATTACATGGCAGAGAACAATGCAAATACATACACACACAATCATAAGGGGATTTAGTGCAAAACTAACATATTGTTTCAAAAGAAGGGGAAAAGAAAGATAAATCACTTCTAAATAATGCTTTGATAATTGGTTAGTCATCTAGTAAAGAATAAGGTTACTGCCGCAAGCATGATACAAAAATAAATTTTGTAGAGATCAAAAAATTTTGTTGTTGTATAGTCTCCAAGTCATGTCCAACTCTTGTGACCCTATGGACTGTAACCCATCGGGCTCTTCTGTCAATGGGATTTTCCAGGCAAGGATACTGGAATGGGTTGCATTTCCTTCTCCAGAGGATCCTTCCAACCCAGGGATTGAACCCATGTCTGTCTCCTTCATTGGCATGTGGATTCTTTATCACTGAGCCACCAGTCCAAACAAAAATTTACACATATACAGAAAGTACACTTGACAAAATGGGAGAAATTTCTGTAGCTTAAAGTCAGAAATAACATAGTAAATATAAACTCAAAAATATAAATGAAAATGCTGATAAATCCAAGTATATAAAAAATAAATATGCATAAAAACAACAACAAAATAAAGTGAAAGAAAAAATGAAAACCAGAGAAACATTTGCAGCTCATCTCATGGAGAAACTGTTAATTATCTTAAAACATATAAAATTCCTGGAAAAATAAGGAAAAATTCAAAACTTAATGTAAAATTACACAAATAATACAAACATTTCACCACAAAATACATGCACAATATTATGAAAAGCCATGGAACCTCAGTTATCATTAGAATAATTCAAAATTAAAACTACAGGAGATTTTATACTTATTAAACTGTGAAATAAATTTTTAAAACGATATTGGTAAAAAAGTATGAACTCCAGGAGACAGTGAAGGATGGGGAAGCCTGACATGCTACCATCCATCAGATCTTAAAGAGTCAGACATCAACGAGCTACTGAACAACAACAAAATATGAAGAGAAAAATTCTCAGGTAAAATTCCTCAGTTTTACATGGAACATTGCTCAGTGTGTGTGCCAGCTGGGATGGGAGTGGGGTTTGGGAGAGAATAGATACATGTATTTGTATGGCTGAATCTCTTCGCTGTTCACCTAAGACTGCTACAACTTTGTTAATCAGCTTTATCTCAATACAAAATATTTTTGGTGTTAAAAAAATTAAAATAGATAAAAGAAATGCCTCAGTCTTAATTTTTAATAGGAGAAATATCAGCAGATAAGGTCCATACAATAAAAAATTCTTTAGAACCTTTAATAATTTTTAGAAGTATAAAAAGGTCCTAAAACCGTAACTTTAAAAACTACTGGCTAAAAATAAATAAATAAATAAAAATAAAAACTACTGGCTAGAGTAAAGGAAGGCCCATTGCATTTATCTCTGGATCTTGTTAAGGACAAAGATAACATCAATGACAGGTCATTTTTAGGAGTGTGTACGTAGAAGGGGTGGATGATGATGAATATTGCTGAAATAACTGTTTTATAAATGAACTATTTTTCTCTCAGTGAATCGTCACTAGTCTCACTTTGCAAGGAGAGTGTCTTTTTTTTTTCAGAATAATTAATCTCATTTGTCTAATATAAAACTGCCAACAGAAAAAGCTCAACAGAGGAGTATAAACAAAAACATCTCTTGTTCTGTTCATTTTTCATGTGTATTCTGCCTTAGCTCAGTCAACTGAAGCACTATTAATACTTCTCTCCATCAAGCTGTGATATGGTTAAATGAGCTTGAAATTACTACAAAATGGTGCTTTTAAAAAATGATCGAAATGTTCACAAATGCTAAATTTAAAAGCACCAAGCTTTTTTTCAGTTAGAAAATTTTGTGGCTATTACTGGAGATCAAGCCTGTCATAAGAATCAAATGCTATCAAGCAGCTTAGTATCATATCTTTGTTCCTGGCAGATCTATGTTTTTGAAATAAAAATCAAGCCAAACCTCCTCCCTTTGTCTGTTCACAAGATCCTTGTTGACTTGTGATGGGTGGGAAAAAAAAAAAAAGCAAAATCACTGAGATGCTATGTATTTATTACTTTGGTGAATTTACTTTTCATCTTACTTCTATACCTGGGAATTGTTCTTTCATCCCGAAGAAATCTGCTTAAACTCCTCAAACTCCCTGTGTTTAATTTTACTAGCCTTTGAAACATTTGTTTTGCTATTATTCTTCTAAAGAATACATGAATAATTATTAAGGAATCAAAAATTTGAGCAAAAAAAAAGTGTTATACATCTTTTTCTTTGTATCATTAAAAATATCCAAGATACTCCTGCATTGAGAGATGGTTTTAGAAGAATAAAAAATCAATTTATCCCAAATTAATTATAAATTGTTATATTTTGAGCCATTGGTAAGCTGTTGCTGTTTAGTTACTAAGCCGTGTCTAACTCTTTGAGACCCTCTGGACTGTAACCTACTTGTCTCCTCTGTCCATGGAATTTTCCAGGCAAGAATCCTGGAGTGGGTTGCCACTTCCTCTTCCCAGCCCAGGGACTGCACCTGCGTTTCTGGTGTCTCTGATATCTCTTGCACCGGGAGGCGGATTCTTTACTACTGAACCATCTTGGTAACACTATTGGTAATCTATCCCTTTTCATTTAGATGGGTGGCAGTTTTAATAAGAGTACTGTTGCAGTTCTTCACTAGAAAAGTACTCTTCATTTGGCTCTGGATAGACTGTGGTTGCTTTGATTAATAGGGTGCAGCGGAAGTTATACACAAGTCTAGTTCTGAGAAGCCTAAGATATTTCCTCTCTGCTCTTTGAATCCTGTGATGTTTTATAAATCCTTAGACTGCCATGTAAGGAAGCCTAAGGCATATGACAAAGTACAAGCATTACAACTGACTCAAGGCCCAAATAAAACCAGCCTATGATTTTAGACTCTGGATTCTAATGATAATCTAAGACTACAATTATGAAAAAGCTGGATCATCTTTGTTCCCTGCCCTTTATCATATATCTCTAACTCAGCTCAAAGAATTGAACTGGATAGTATATAAACTGACAATGCAGTTATTTGTAAAGCCCTAAATATTGTGCACAAAACTCTTTAAAAATCTGAAACCATACTTAAAAGATGTCCTATACTATCACAATGTATTCTTCCTAAAAGGACAGCTTGGGAAAGCTTCAGATTTAGACTGCTGAAATTTTGATAAGTGCCTAAAGCTATTGTTCACCTCTGGTGGAAATACGGCTGAAGATCAAGTGCCACGGCAGCCCCCAGTCATACACAAGAACCATAAGAGTTGTGTTTCCTGCTGAACAAGCAAGAAGAGTGTTTTACAATGAAACTCTAAAATGATTATTTTCTTGGGGCCATTGCCATAGTGGTTTTACATTTTATTGTATGGAATGTAACTTTCATACACTGAGTGAAGCTATGAATACAATGCATTTTCAATCATGAATTTGTAACACTTATTAACAGTACGCATTAACAGTAAGCTGACTTCCCTTGTGTCTCAGATGGTAAAGAATTTGTCTGCATTTCAGGAGACCTGGGTTTGCTACCAGGGTGGGGAAGATCCCCTGGAGAAGGGAATGGCAACCCACTCCAGTATTCTTGCCTGAAAATTTTCATGGGCAGAGGAGCCTGGTGGGCTATAATCCATGGGGTCATAAAAATTTGGACAAACTGAGTGACTAACACTTTCACTTTCATTCACAGTGAAAAATATCTTTAGTTGATGAAACTCCAATACTTTGGCCACCTCATGCGAAGAGCTGACTCATTGGAAAAGACTCTGATGCTGGGAGGGATTGGGGGCAGAAGGAGAAGGGGACGACAGAGGATGAGATGGCTGGATGGCATCACTGACTCAATGGACATGAGTTTGAGTGAACTCCGGGAGTTGGTGATAGACAGGGAGGCCTGGCATGCTGCAATTCATGGGGTCGCAAAGAGTCAGACAAGACTGAGCGACTGAACTGAACTGAACTGAAACCATTACAGGAGAGGTAAGTTCCTAAGGTATGCTCTTTTGACACTGGATTCTTTTCCCTAGATCACCAATCCATCATATATTCTCTCCTTTCTCCCCCTACTCAGGTTTACTCTCTGTTTTCAAAATATCCTCTGGCATTGTTTACTTCCCCACCCTAACATTCTAAAGTGATAGCACTTTAAATTCTATTGACTGCTGCTGCTGCTGCTAAGTTGCTTCAGTTGTGTCCAACTCTGTTCAACCCCATAGAGGGCAACCCACCAGGCCCCTCTGTCCCTGGGATTCTCCAGGCAAGAGTACTGGAGTGGGTTGCCATTTCCTTCTCCACTATTGACTGCTATGAATCATCTAATATAAGGTTAGAATCCAGCTAAATATAGGAAACAAGTAACAGAGATGATAGCAGCTGGGCAAGCATAAGAGAACAGAGGAGGTGACTGAAGAGAACTGAGGAGCTCTTACAGAACCTAAGAATCTAAAAGCAAGCAGATCCAACACTCCTCACAGGGAATGCATCTCGAAAACTTGCCATATGCTCTGCTTGGCTCTCTCTATTCAAAACGTATTCTGCCAAAACTTGGGAGAAGCTCTAGGGACTCAATAAATCTTTGTTCTTCATTTCATCTGAAAGATAGTTTAAATAATTTTTAAAACTACCATAAAAATATAATGTCAAAATATATTTTATACTAAGCTAGACTGTGGGGAACCATTAATTCACTGTAAATTAATTCCAAGTAAACTGACTTTTGTGCTGGCCTCAGAATAAAGCTGCTTAAACCATCCTCATTTAATTGAAAACAATCCTGAGTTTGCTGGTATGATCTTAAAACATCGACGACAGGTAATTAATTAGTCACGTTTGGTAATCACAATTTTCTCTGTTTTGCAAAAATAGAATAAAGCAAAGCAAAAGGATACTTTGGAGCCTGAAGTTAATATAAGATAAACATTTTTGTTCATAAACCCTAGTTTTTAACTTTCTTATTAATCAAGAGTTTCATTTATCTAATTGAATGACTATACAGATTATAGGTAATAAAACTGACTCTCAAGTATGATTTTATTCCTTTCATTTATTTTCTATGCAATGAGTTTACAAAAGACTTGGTATAGCATATGGTTTGCATTTGCTACCAAAATGAAAATAAGTAATTCAATTTCAAAATTTTATTTCTTTTCTTAATATTTTTGTTTGTGTGTTTCTTCTTCTGGGGAAGAGATGACTAGGGATTTCAAAATTTCATGGCTAGGAATAAAATTAATTCTTTTAAAATGATATAAAACTAAATTTTATTTTCAAAATAGAAAACATATGCATTAGTAAGGCCATATTTAAATAAAAGAAGCCAATGGCTAGACCATAATCTGATTAAACTAAAAATTAATTCATTCATTAAAGAAAAACAAATATTAAATAGATTGTTACAGGATTATTTTAGTCAACTGGCATATTATTGGTCTTGATAGTACTCAGAATTTTAGCTTGGCATTTTATACTGAGTACTTATTGTGTAATGACTTCTTTAGAGTATATAATAATAGCAATGACTACTAGTGATTATTGAGTGCTAACCATGTAATCAATAACTGAAGAGCTTAAGATTTCACACTGCTTATAGGCTAAATCAGGGACTTCCCAGGTGACTCAGTGGTAAAGAATCCACCTGCCAATGCAGGAGACAAAGGCGATTTGGGTTTCATCCCTGGGTATGGAAAATCCCTTGGAGAAGGAAATGGCAACCCACTACAGTATTCTTGCCTGGGAAATCCCAGGGACAGAAGAGTCTGGAAAGCTATAGTTCATGGGATCACAAAGGAGTCAGATAAGACTTTGCCACTAAATAACAACAAAGCTAAATTAACCTACTTAAGAGTTTTTATAAATTATGGTATATGACATGGAATTCCCAACTGAGATGCAAGGCATCATTACTTAGCAGATGGCATCAGTTTCATGTTCACATTAGTTCTTACCCCACAGATGCCATGGGACCATGTATCTGCTGCACATACATACATATACTAATGGACCTCAAGTTTAGAAAACCCTAGTCTTTTAAAGATTCTAGTTCCTAGGAGACACTCTCAGTCTTTCCCCAGGATGGAGACATCATCTTTAATGTACTGCTCAGGAAATAAATCTCTTATTTGAAGAGAGATTTGGTTCTCTCTCTTTTATCTCTGATCTGTGGTTTTTACATGGATGTCAAAGCTTTCTTGCTCAGAAGACGTAGAGAAACACAGGAGACTCAAAGAGAATTCTTTCCCCAAGTATGCTCCAGGTTGCATGCTAAACAGTTGACATGTGATAACTCGGTTCATCCCCACAAAACTGTGGAACAGATTTGACTCTTGTCCTCACTTTACAGAAAAGATTAAGTAACTTGCCCAAATCAAAAGGCTTGGTAGAGTACGAGTTCAAGATGGGAAGTCTCTCCAGATTTTAAACTCTTAACTTATATTGACTCTTTACATACATAAATGCAGCCAATACCTTAGCAATAAAATATTGCCTTTAACATTAAAGATACATGATTCTGAAACACAGTATAAAAACGGATATAAGAAAAATTACTGACACATATTATTTTAGTAAAATCATATGTTGATGAATACCACAGCAGGATAGCTGTTTTCTAGCGAAGGATGGCAATTTTGTCAAGACTGTGTGTAAAAAAGGTTTTTTCAAAGGAAAAATTACAAATCTGATATCGGTGAAGAAATGCTTAAGACATTTATCCCTAGAAAATTGAATAATTTATATGATTTACACATTTTTTATTGAGCATGTAAATATATTGTAAGCCTCTGCCCTTCTCTGACACAGGAAACATCATGCCTTTTCTAAATTCTGCTTTATTGTGAATCTGAGCCTTTGAATAGGGAAGTTAGCCATTAAGCCTATAAGAGATTTCACGTCTATTAAATCCATTCTATTTTATTGTGTTTGTTTTGAGATGAAACTATTTATTTACACAACTTTCTTTTTGCTCATGCAGAGCTTCTAAGGACACAGCACAACAGGCCCTATGTTGCATGATTTATTTCCATGGAGAAGCTCAAGCAATACTCAAACTGTGAGGAGGACAAAAGCTTGTCCAGATTACTTGTAAAGAACTCCTGTGGCTTTCAGTGGCTGCAGTCCAAAGACACTTAGACTGAATTAAATTGTGCCCAAACATTTACAACAGATATTACTGAAACTGGATTTTACTAAATATGCTTCACACCAAGTGTTTTTCGTTTGAGTTTTTTATTTGTTTTGCTTTTTTTTTCAGCACTAGAAATTATTGATATAAATGAATTAATGTTGGTAAATACTGAAGATTTACCCTGCTGCAGTCCGTGGGGTCGCAAAGAGTGGGACACAACTGAGCGACTGAACAACAAATACTTAGAACAGAGCCTGGCACAGAAAGCTTTATGTAAAAATGATATGAGTTTGTCAAACAAAATGAAAGATGGGCCTCCTAGACATGGTCAAGGCTATTTACTTTTGCATTTGGTTTAGAAATTGCCAAACACTGTATAAATTTCACATGGAAAAAATAAACTATTTTCCTAAATGTTCCGTAGAACATGGAATGGAGTGTGCCCAGATACACGTTACTTGCATGCAAGTGATAGAATATTTTTAAGGAAGAAATGAATAATGGCTAAGCATAGCAAAAGAGCAAAACACTGGGAAGGGATGCAGCACTGGGCCTGGGAAGATAAGAGCCTGAAGCTGGTGTTGCAATGAATCAGCTGAACAGAAACCTTGCCACTCAGGATCTGTTAATAAACTTATTGACTATTCACTGAGCTGCCAGGCTCTGCAGAGCTCTTCCATGAGTTCCCTTATTTAATCCTCACCACTGCCTTGTGAGTGGCACTAATGGTAAAAACAAAAACAAAAAACCTGCCTGCCAATGCAGGGGACGTAAGAGATGTAGGTTTGATCCTTGGGTAGGGACGACCCCCTGGAGAAGGCCATTGCAACTCACTGCAGTATTTTTTGCCTGGAGAATCCCGCAGGCTACAGTCCATAGAGTCACACAAAGTCAGACATGACTGAAGCAACTTAGCATGCACACACTGCCTTGTGGATAGGAATGACTCCCCCAACTGTTTAGCAGAAGATATGTAGTCACTGGCAATTTCAGAAACTGTGTTGAAAGAGAGCCCAGCACTTTTCTTCTATTGCTTTTCAGATTTCAGTCTCACATACAACTGGAGTCCATCCTTAATGATATAGTGGAAATCAGTATCCATAACATTCCTGGGATTGTCATTCAGCATTTTAAAGATGCTTTCTAACTTTTTATAATCGGTGAGAGTCCCTAGGCTTGCTAAGGTCACACATTCATAATTTCTATGATCCATGGAAAAAAAAAAAAAAACAAACCTTTTCTCTCTTGTGACAAAGATTCTCATAAGTTACCAACTCGTCTTATCACTACTTGACAACTCAAAATACAGGTTTATGAATCAAGTGATTTACACATCTAGCTTAGTTTGGCATCAGACATAGCTCTCAGTAGCACCTAAATGCTCCACACTACATATGATCAGAGGAAGCTCCAGTACACATAGACACAATAGGTGTCAAGAAAGATGACTCACACAACTGGCTCAAACATTTTCTGTGGAAATGGGAACAAATGATAAGAAAGGAGATAAAGTGTTAATTGTTCAGTTGTATCCAACTCTTTGCAAACCCCATGGACTATAGCCTTCTCCAGGCAAGAATACTGGAGTGGGTTGCTATTTCCTTTTCCAAAGAAAGGAAAAGATATTTGTATAAAAGGGATCCTTGAGCATCTGTAACAAGAGGTACTGAGAGTAGAGATGAATATTTAGTGGATACCAGCCTAAAGTAGAAAAGAAGCATTATGATTTGTTTCCCTGAACATTTTTTAATTTTGGCACAAATATGTTAGCTCTCCACAAGTACACATAAGTTACTCTGTTGCAGGGAATCTATTTTTCTATCATAACTCCACTAGAGTAGGCATGTGTGAGTTGCTTGCCTTCATGTATGTGCTCAGTTGCTCAGTCATGTCCCACTTTTTGTGACTCCATGGACTGTAGCCCAACAGGCTCTTCTGTCCATGGGATTCTCCAGGCAAGAATGCTGGGGTGGATTGCCATTTCCTCCTGCCAGGGATCTTCCTGACCCAGGGACTGAGCCTGCATCTCTGGTGTTTCCTGCATTGGCAGGTGAACTCTTTACCGCTGAGCCACCTGGGAACCCTTACAAGTTGCTTACGAAATGAATGAATGGATGAGTCTATTAATGAACAAATGACTGTCTTGCCTAATACTCAGCATGGTTCTCTTCAGATTCTCAGACTCAGAAATTGGGAATCATTTGCATGGTATATAATGTATGATTTGCAAAGACCTTTAAATAAAGAAAGGTCCTGATATATCTGAGCTTTACATGCTGATGTGTTAATGTGACAACCTTGCAGCTGAGTTTTGTAGCCTAAGCTCTACCTCTTATTTTCATTCTTCCTATAAATCTGGAATCAGCCAAATTTATTTGTTAAAGTTGAATTTTCATATTACCTCCATAAATGAATGCACACTGTAGAATCTGAGTGACAACACAGGAGCAAAAGAAAATGCAAAAAGAACAGAGAGTAGGGGATACTCAAGAGTAAAACAACTGCTCCCACCCCTAATCTGTGGAAATGTGAAAATGATAGAGAAAACCTCCCTTCATTTTTTGCAGTAATATTTCTGGTACTATAGTTGTAATCAATTAAGGAAGAGCTATGACCATTTGAGGGACTCTATAAATCTCCTAGGGATGCTTGTGTTTGAGAAGAGAAATAAAAGGGTAAGGTAGTACGTGCAAATAGTTTGGAGCAGCTTGATATCAAGAGGGTTAGAGCCTTGGCCATGGGAAGAAACCTCGTGGAAACCAATCATGAGTCTACCACAAAACTCCTAAAACAGGCCTCGCTTCTATCATGTCAAGATCCATCATATAGTTAAAGCCCCAGTCATCATTTTTTTTTTCTAAGTTAAACAACTCAAAAACAAAAACCAACAAAAAATCCAGACCTAAGGGGTTTCTCTCGGTGAAGGCAATGGCACCCCACTCCAGTACTCTTGCCTGGCAAGTCCCATGGATGGAGGAGCCTGGTAGGCTGCAATCCATGGGGTCGCTAGGAGTTGGAGATGACTGACTTCACTTTCACTTTTCACTTTCATGCATTGGGGAAGGAAATGGCACCCCACTCCAGTGTTTTTGCCTGGAGAATCCCAGGGACGGGGGAGCCTGGTAAGCTCTCATCTGTGGGGTTGCACAGAGTCGGACACAACTGAAACAACTCAGCAGCAACAGCAATAGGTTTCTCTAGCTTAATAACAGAAACAATTCAAAACACATAAAATAAAAAATATATCTGCAAAAAAAAAAAGCTAAGAATGAAAACCATATCTGAGGAAAGACATGTGATTAAGGCTGTTCATGTACTACATCTCAACAGATACTGCATGCTCAAAAACTGAAATGTTAAGTAGACAAATATTATTAGACATAGCACGGCAACAAATTCAGTTGGGGTATGGCATTTAGATAAATTACATTGCTAACGTTGTTACATTTAAGAATGATTTTACAATATCATAATTCTTCACATAATGATTCCTGTTAGTTCAAATACAAGATTCTTCAATGATAATTTTATGTCTTCTCAATCTAATCTCAGTTGTGATTTTAGCTGTCAAAATAATGTCAACTTCAGTTAAAATGCTAACACACATCTACAGTCAAGTTTTATTCTCTCAGTTTTACATGTCTGGAATGGAAGAGGAAAAAAAAAAAAACACTCCTTTCTGATGCCTCTCTTGATTCTTAACATTTTGAGGAAGACTGGTTTTTAGACCTCTTTAATTTTTTATCATCTGGGAAAAAGATCTTATATATTCTCTTGACTTAAAGGAACAAACATATACTATTACTTCACATTTTTTTTTTAATCTCAAGTGTAGATCTACCCTTAAGTGTTCAATTTCCAACATGTCATTTCTACAGGATATAAAGGATATTTCAAGGATATAAAGTAATATCCTTGATTTTGATCTTCTTCACCTCACTTCCCAATCCTGCTAATCTCACTTTCTTCTCCATCTAAGTAAGTAATGAATTTTAAACATGTAATTCCAATTATTTCCATGGGAGCAGGGACTATTTCCCTTACTGCTAAACTCTAATCCATAGCGGGTGTGTGTGTGTGTGTGTGTGTGCTTAGTCACTCAGTGGTGTCTGACTCTTTGCAACCCCATGGACAATATCCTGTCAGGAGAGTAGCCTGTCCTATCCATTCCTGTCCATGAAATTTTTCAGGCAAGAATACTGGAGCAGGTTGCCATTTCCTACTCCAGTGGATCTCCCTACCCAGGGATCAGATCAGTGTCTTTTGCATCTCTTTTGCGTTGGCAGGAAGATTCTTTACCAGTGTACCACCTGAGAAGCACTGATTTTAAAAGAATGTGCTAAAAGGATGAACAAATAAAAGAATGAATTTAAGAAAGAAAGAATGAATGATTTTAGGGATATCATTTAGATTATAAAAAGTTCAGTGTGTTGTACTATTTCTCCATCCTTTGTGGTGGTGCAATAAGTCTGAGTTCATGTACAAACTTTTGAAAGCACTTCAGATTTCTAGACCTAAACATCCCTCTTCCAAGGATGAGATTTAAGCCAGTGAGTGCCTCTTCCACTTTTCCTAAATGTTTTGATATATTTTTGCACTAGCCTTCACTTTCTAACAGGTATTGGAAAACCATTTGAAAACACATAACTCCCTAAAGAATCTTTGCTAACAGTGAAGCCGGAAACGTGCCAGAGGAAATGGTTAAGCATTTTTTAGCTGCCTGTTTTTACTTCCATTTCACAACTACTGAAAATGGACTTTTGCATGCACTGAGAATACACACTGGAGAGACACTGATTAGAGAAAATGTGACTGTGGATTTGCTGTATGGATACAGAGGAATCATAGGCACCCCCTCAACAGCATTTGGTAGCCACACACAGGATGCTTTTATTTACATAGGCACTGATTTTTTCTCTAAAATACAAATGCTTAGACCATGGAGATCATGGATTCTATTTTACTTAAGCAGTTTTAACTTTGCACAGAATAATGTTAGGATCAAAAAGCTTCAGTCCCTTTAAAGTGGGTAAGTTCAGACCTTTCCTATTATATTTTATCCCAAGACAAAGGTTTTTTTCTTAAAATAATCCTAAATAAAAAGTGGGGAGGGCTTTCCAGGCGGTGTTTGTGATAAAGAACCCGCCTGCTAACACAGGAGATATAAAAGATGCGGGTTTCATCCTTGGGTCAGGAAGATCCGCTGGAGGAGGGCATGGCAACCCACTCCCATCTTCTTGCTTGGAGAATTCCATGGACCTCTCATGGACAGAGGAGCCTGGCGAGCCACAGTCCCTGAGGTTGCAGAGTCGGACACAACTGAAGGGACTTAGCACAAACACACACAAGGAGTGGGGAAGAAAACAACGGGGTCTATATTTTCATCATGAACTTACTTAGCATGTTTTCCCATGCATAAAGAACTTTGAAGACACAGCTAATGTGTTTTCTGGGCCTCTGAGTAGGTCTTTATCTGTAAATATCACTTGAAGTGGACAAGCAGAAATGACGTCATTATGCTAAGGAGTGTCCTTTTTCTATTCTTTGCCTCCAGAAGGGAACATCCTTCAGAAAAACTCTAAGAGCTCTCATAGTTCATTGGCAGAGAGGTGTTGCTGTTTAGCTCCTAAATTGTGTCTGACTCTCCTTGCAACCCCATGAACTGCAGCCCATCAGACTCCTCCGTCCATGGGATTTTCCAGGCAAGAATATTGGAGTGGGTTGCCGTTTCCTCCTCCAGGGGATCTTCCCGACCCAGGGATTGAGCCTGGGTCTCCTGCCCTGCAGGTGGATTCTTTCCCACTGAGCCACCTGCGGAGCCCTGTGTTTTCTATGGGCATTCTTAATTAGGTTAGGCTATTTAGAGAGTATATTCAACTAAGGAAAGGAAAGAATATTAACCTATCTGCTATTTATAAACACTGAGCTAGATTTTAAGGACAGTCAAAAACTCTATTTATGGATATCTTCTCTGTGCTTGTTTCCATTGATGACTTTTTCCCCTTCTGATTGTTTCATTTGATTAATCATGTCTGTTACCATTGCTATTCTAAATGGTATAATTGGGAGGATTATTATTTTCCAGTTTCTATTGATCCCATATATGTTACATAGTCACTGTGATGGAAACTCATATTTAGACAATCAATATGTACTTAGTGTGATACGACATAGTATGTCAAACCTATGACACTTTCAACTCTAGTTATGTTATTTTAAGTAACCCCCCAAATTGCGTTTCTTCTCCATGTCGGGCAGTTCATTCAAGTTTTGCTTTAAATTTGTTTTGAGTCATTGTTGCCTTGCTAGTTTTAAACACCTCCCCTTAGGCGTAAAAACAGCAACAGATTCTTTTCCTTTTTTTTTTTTTTTTTTTCAGCTTTGTTTTTCAACAAGAAATTCCAGCCAAGTGAAAGTTAAAGGGCATTTGTTTTATTTTTTTACAGGAATGAATTATATATGAGGTTTGTTTCTCTGGTTAAAAATTTGTACAAAATGTTGAAGAAAGCAATTGGGAAAATTCATACAGAAACTCCTTTAGCCTGAACTGCTGTTATGACTTTTGTTTTTTAACACTATATCCCCTTATCTCTAAGTGTGGAAGTAATATAAAAACATGATTAATAAAAACATGCTCCACACTCCTGTTAAAAATCGTCAAATAGCTACTTTAATCTTTTCAGTATAATGAAGTTAATCAGTACTACACATATGCCACATATTGGATATTGCTCATTGGATATTTTATTAAGAAAAAATTGGGCTCTGGAATAATATAGATGTTTGCATTTTTGGTAAAATTGTGGGATTCTCAATGGGGTCCTTGAAATTATAAATGAAATGGCACTTAAACCACCTTTAATGCACTCCCTATTGAAATCTCCACATATATATATTGAGTTTACTTAGCATGTAAAAACAAAATTCCTTTCATGTTAAAATATTTAAAAATAAAATGCAGAAGCTATCAAATGTCATCTATAACATGTTACCAATAAATATAGACATAATAATAACTGTATACAGAGACTGTGATTATTGTGATTTACCTTCAAATATACATTTCAGAGGATAGTACTTTAAGTATCAGTAATACCATGTATGCTATTTTCAAGTAATTAAATAAACTGGAGTGAATAGCCTGTTGCTTCTCCAGTGGTTTTTCCTGACCCAGGAATTGAATCAGGGTCTCTTGTATTGCAGGCAGATTCTTTACCAGCTGAGCTACCAAGGAAGCCCAAAATATATTGGTATTTTACTATAAAGTGATAATTCTTTGAAAACTAAAATATCAAAATAATTTTTGGATTACTTGGTTAGTTTAAAACATCTTAGAAGTTTATAAAATAGCAAGACCAAGGTTCTAAATGTCCAGAGTTAGACTGTTGAGGAACAGAAATTTGAAGAATTAAGTATTAGGAAGAGTCCTCTGTAATAATATAATCATAGTTACAGAAAAAGGTTAGTTCTGGACACTTATTGCTCATTTACTTGGTTACACAGTAGTTTTCACTCTGCTTTATAATTTCCCTTGAGCACTTCCAAAGTACTAAGAACTGGCATTCTTAAAAAGAAATTAGCATGGAAGCGTGAAGGGGGTAGTGAAGTTATGATTCATCTACAAGTTTGATGTGCATGAGGAACGATGGCTGAATGGAGTTAAACTGAATGCTAATAACAGAAAGAGAGAGTCTGAATAATGTAAGGGGCTTCCCAGGTTGGGAAGAATTTGCATACCAATGCAGGAGACACAAAAGACGTGGGTTCAATCCCTGGGTCAGGAAGATGGCAACCCACTGCAGTAGGAAATGGCAACCCACTCCGCTGTTCTTGCCTGGAAAATTTCATGGACAGAGGGGCCTGGAGTCCAATATAGGCGATATATAAGAGCATATTAGAATACTGCTTTTTAATTATTTGGGTTGCAAATATGATTCTATATAGCAAGACAATACACAGGAACATAAAATCACACATTCATGCACACTGGCTGACACACACACACACACTAACATACACACACTCCAAAACACACGCCCATCAAACTTCAAGAAAAATATAACCAAATGATACCTATCTTCACTAGGGATAGGGCACACTGCTTATTATATTTTATTATTTTTTAAAGAGGAGTTAGAGAAATAAGACTATTTGAGATGTTATGGTCCTGAAGAACAAGAAAGTTCCAGCAGCTTTCTACATTTAAACACTGGATACTAGACCCTAATTTGGTTAGGCACTGTTTAAAAATAACTCAATTTATAGGGCACATACCATGCAGCAGTGAAACACAGGTAATGGGGAACACCGTGGAACACTATGACAAAGGGAGGAAAGAAGTCTGAGGGATTGGGGACCAAGTGATGCTCAGTTACAGAGAACTTACTCTGTTGCCATGGTTTACTTTTATTTAGGTCGTTTGGACTGTATCCTTTCTGACTGAGAAATCAAATCTAGCTTAATAATTATTAGTAACATTATTATATCCACTATCTTAGATTAAATGTTAAATAAAAATTCCAAATTTCACTAGCTACATGCATTATCACACAATGTACTCCATGTCCTAAAATATACATAATTTTATAATTCCATTTTAAGATTTAAAAAATTAAATAAAAATTAGTGAAGTAAACTACAAAAATTATTTAAAAATTAAGAATATTCCCTTCTACTATTCTTGTAGAATATATTTTTAAAATACTATATTCAATACTTTAGAAAACTGAATTTTCATATAATACGTTTCTGAAATCATTCTCAGGGCAAAGAGTGTATATCTAGGTGTTCTTAGATGGTATTGATCACAATTTTCAGGAAAAAATAAACCATCTTGTCTATTATATGCCTTTTAAATTTACAAAGATACTCTATATAAGAACATGTTCTCATAAAAAATTCACCAGTAGATAGAAAAGATGAATTTGATTTTTAATGTATTTAAATGCATTTCGAGCATGCCTTCTTTATACATTTTTAAAAAGTCAGAATTAGAATTAAAATGAAACAGCTTCTCGCTGTACATCAAGAAAGTAAATTTGTAAAGACATTAATATTATTTCCAGGTAAAAACAAGTTCACTTAATGACTCATAATTGAAAATCATATTTTTTGCAATGAAAATCAAAATATTTGCTAGTAAAATTTATTTGAAAAATGTTTTTGGACAAGAATCCAAAGGTTAATTTTTCCTCTTTTCTGCTTTAGATCTACTAGCAGTAGATGTCATAGCTTTGAATATGAGCCATGAAATAAACAGCACTCATGAAATTTAATAAAAAGGTTAACTTTCTTAAAATTATAAGTAGCCAATAAGGTCATTCTGTTTATTATATTTTTTGTATTTAATGTGGATAGGTATATCTATTTTCTTAGTTTATAACCCAGAATAACTTAGCTTCAAATCTGCCTTTACCACTGCATCAGTGATGAAAAAGTGTCTAATTTTTTAAAAATTATTACTGAGCATACCGAAGTGCAGGCTTAATTTTTCATAGAATCTCCCTCAATTATATTTGTAACTGTATATGCACTAATTATAAAATAAAGTAATGAGGCTAGAAAAACACTTTGTCTTTTAAAAAGAGACTGGAACTAACATACTTTCTTTCCACCCCTGGGAGAGAATACTAATTTATATACTGAAAAGCAAAGCTGTCAAATTCAAATTATGGAATGGTATACTATTAATGATCACATTGGTAAAATTTAGGACTATGTAAAAAATAAAAAAAAAAACTCACAATCTCAAATTTTCCATTAATTTGTGAACCAGAAATAGTCCTATCTAGGACTATCCAGATAAAGAGGACTTTTAATAACATAAACTACTTATATTGCATTTTTCTATGATATAAAAATGCATTGATTTACATCTAGTAATTTCTTCTTCTATTTATATTATATACTCCTGTGGTACTGGCAAAAAGAATAGCTCCCAGATTTTTTACAAGTTTTGAATGACTATGCAACAAATGCCAAAACGTTTTTGACAGCTCCATTGCCATTTATTAAGCTGGCAATTTTCAAAATTTATTAATATGGAGACTAGTAATCTTTGCTTTAGCTTTTTATAAAATAATTTTTAAAAAGGATATTATTGTAAATAGCTCTTGAGCATGAAAGCTCTCATTCATATGACAGCCAATCAAATTAAACATGAAGCAAATATAGTAAACAACAGTAATATGTGGTGGTGGTGGTTGTTTACTCACTAAGTCATGTCCAATTCTTGCAACCCCATGGACCATAGCTGGACAGGCTCCTCTGTCCATTGAATTCTCCAGGCAAGAATACTGGAGTGGGTTGCCATTTCCTTCTCCAGATATGTATATATATAGTAAGTAGTATAAATATAGTAGCTAGTAGTGAAGATCTACAAAATCTTCTAACACCAAAAAAAAAAAAAAAAAATGTTGTCCTTTTCTTCATACGGGACCGGAATGCAAAAATAGGAAATCAAGAGACATCTGGAGAAACAGGCAAGCATGACCTTGGAGTACAAAGCGAAGCAAGGCAAAGGCTAGCAAAGTTTTACAAGAGAACACACTGGTCATAGCAAACACCCTCTTCCAACAACACAAGAGGAGACTCTACACATGGACATCACCAGATGATCAATAGCAAAATCAGACTGATTATATTCTTTCCAGCCAAAGATGGAGAAGCTCTATATAGTCAGCAAAAACAAGACCAGGAGCTTACTGTGGCTCAGATGATGAACTCCTTATTGAAAAATTCAGACTTAAATTGAAGAACATAGAAAAAACAACTAGGCCATTCAAGTATGACCTAAATCAAATTTCTTATGATTATACAGTGGTGGAAGTGACAAATATATTCAAAGAATTAGATCTGATAGACACAGTGCCTGAACAACTATGGACACGGGTCCATAACATTGTATAGAAGGCAGTGATCAAAACCATTCCCAAGAAAAAGAAATGCAAAAAGGCAAAATAGCTGTCTGAGTTGTCTCTTTACAAATAGCAGAGAAAAGAAGGGAAAGGCAAAGAGAAAAGGAAAAGTGAAGTAGCTCAGTCGTGTCCGACTGTTTGCGACCCCATGGACTGTAGCCCACCAGGCTCCTCCATCCACGGGATTTTCCAGGCAACAGTACTGGAGTGGCTTGCCATTTCCTTCTCCAGGGATCTTCCTGACCCAGTGATCAAACCCAGGTCTCCCTCACTGCGGACAGACGTCTTACCATCTGAGCCACCAGGGAAGCCCCAGAAAAAGAAAGATATACCCATCTGAATGCAGAGTTCCAGAGAATAGCAAGATGAGATAAGAAAGGCTTTTTAAGTGAACAATGCAAAGAAACAGAGAGTAAAAAATAGAATGGGAAAAACTAGAGCTCTCTTAAAGAAAATTAAAGATACCAAGAGAACATTTCATGGAAAGATGGGCTCAATAAAGGACTGAAACTGTATGGTTATAACAGGAGGAGAAGATACTAAGAAGAGGTGGCAAGACTACAAAGAAGAACCATACAAAAATATTTCAATGACCCAGGAAACCACAATGACCAATCTAGATATCATATGAAATATGCTACATATGACCAACATAGACAACATATTAAAAATCAGAGATATTACTTTGCCAACAAACGTCTGTTTAGCCAAAGCTACGGTTTTTCCAGTAGTCATGTATGGATGTGAGAGTTGGACTATAAAGAAAGCTGAGTGTCAAAAAATACATGTTTTTGAATTGTAGTGTTGGAGAAGACTCTTGAGAGTCCCTTGGAGTGCAAGGAGATCAAACCAGTCTATCCTAAAGGAAATCTCCAAGACTTTGGCCATCTGATGTGAAGAACTGACTCATTAGAAAAGATTCTGATGCTGGGAAAGATTGAAGGCAGGAGAAGGGAACAACAGAGGATGAGATGGTTGGATGGTATCACTGAGTTGATGGACATGAGTTTGAGTAAGCTCTGGGAGTTGGTGATGGACAGGGAAGCCTGACGTGCTGCAGTCCATGGGGTAGCAAAGAGTCGGACATGACTGAGGGACTGAACTGAACCAAAACACAGTGGTGTTATCACTTATCTAGAGCCAGACATCCTGGAGTGAGAAGTCAAGTGGGCCTTAGGAAGCATCACTACGAACAAAGCTAGTGAATTCCAGCTGAGCTAATACAAATCCTAAAAGATGATGCTGTGAAAGTGCTGTGCCCAATATGCCAGCAAAATTGGAAACCTCAGCAGTGACCACAGGACTGGAAAAGGTCAGTTTAATTCCAATACCAAAGAAGGGCAATGCCAAAGAATGCTCAAACTACTGCACAATTGCACTCATTTCACATGCTAATAAAGTAATTCTCAAAATCCATCAAGTTAGGCTTTAACAGTATGTGGACTGAAAACATCTAGATGTTCAAGCTGGTTTTAGAAAAGGCAGAGGAACCAGAGATCAAACTGCCAACATCTCCTGGATCACAGACAAAGCGAGAGTATTCCAGAAAAAGCATCTATTTCTTCTTTGTTGACTATGCTAAAGCCTTTGACTGTGTGATCACAATAAACTGAAAATTCTTAAAGATATGAGAATGCCAGACCACTTTACTTGCCTCCTGAGAAACTTGTACGCAAGTCAAGAAGCAACACTTAGAATCAGACATGGAACAACGGACTGGTTCCAAATTGGGAAAGGAGTATAGCAAGGCTATATATTGTTACCCTGCTTATTTAACTTATATGCAGAGTACATCATGCAAAATGCCGGGCTGGGTAAAGCATAAGTTGAAATCAAGACTGCGGAGAGAAGTATAGGAGCTTCAGATATGCAGATGACACTACCCTTATGGCAGAAATCGAACAGCAACTAAACAGCCTCTTGATGATGGTGAAAGTGGAGACTGAAAAAGCTGGTTTAAAGTTTAGCATCCATAAAATGAATAATATGGTATCTGGTCTGATCACTTCATGGCAAATATATGGGGAAAAATGGAAACAGCAATCGAATTTATTTTTCAGGGTTCCAAAATCACTCCAGAAGTGACAGAAGCCATGAAATTAAAAGACACTTGGCTCCTTAGAAGAAGAGCAATGACAAATCTAGAGACCGCATAAAAATACTGAGACACTACTTTGTCTACAAACATGTGTATAGTTAAAGTTATGGTTTTTCCAGTAGTCTTACATTGATGTGAGATCTGGACAATAAAAACACTGAGTACCAAAGATTTGATGCCTTCAAACTACGGTGATGTAGAAGACCCTCTAAAGTAACTTGGATAGCAAGGAGATCAAACCAGTCAATCCTAAAGGAAATCAACTCTGAATATTCAGTGGAAGAACTGATGCTGAAGCTGATGCTCTAATACTTTGGCCACCTTATGCAAAGAGCTGACTCATTAGAAATGCCCCTGATGCTGGGAAAGATTGAAGGTGGAGGATAATGGGATGACAGAGGATGATATGGCTGGGTGGCAGCCATGAAATTAAAAGATACTTGCTCCTTAGAAGAAAAGCTATGACCAATCTAGGGAGCGTACTAAAAAGCAGAGACACTACTTTGTCAACAGAGTTCCATCTCATCAAAGCTATGTTTTTTCCAGTAGTCATGTATGGATGTGAGAAACTGTAAGGAAAACCGAGCACCGAAGAATTGATGCTTTTGAACTGTGGTGTTGGAGAAGACTCTTGAGAGTCCCTTGGAGTATAAGGAAATCCAACCAGTCAATCCTAAAGGAAATCAGTCCAGAATATTTATTGGAAAGACTGATGCTGAAGCTGAAACTCCAATACTTTGGCCACCTGATGCAAAGAACTGACTCATTGGAAAAGACCCTGATGCTGGGAAAGATTGAAAGCAGGAGGAGAAGGGGATGAAATGGGTGAGATGGTTGGATGGTATCACCACCTCAATGGACATGAGTCTGGGCAAGCTCTGGGAGTTGGTGACAGACATGGAAGCCTGGCATGCTGTCCATGGGGTCACAAAGAGTTGGACACAACTGAGCGACTAACTTGAGCTGAACTTTACTGAACCTGACTAAAGATATTAGGTCATCAGATATTACCCCCATCCCAATCTCTGCACATCAATAAGACCACTATTTTATAAGTGCCTGTCAGATTGTGTTATAACTCTTTTCATGGATGGACTTTCAGTTAGAAAAAAAAAAAATCAAAATTCACTATTTTGCTTGCATAGCTCTATACAAGTGGCTCAGTGGTAAAGAACCCATCTGCCAATGCAGGAATTACAGATTTGATCTCTGAGTTCAGAAGATCCCCTGGAGAAGGAAATGGCATCCACTCCAGTATTCCTGACTGGGAAATCCCATGGACAGAAGAGACTGGTGGGTCAAAGTCGATGGAGTCGCAAAAGAGTCAGACAAGACTTAGTGACTAAACGTGAGATCTGTATAAACCAATTTCTATATACAACTCCAAATTGCTCTTATTATTTGTACCACATTCATGAAATATTTTTTGTTTTTTAATTTCCTCAAAATGAGCAAGACTCGTATTGAAATGCACATTTACTGGCCTCTGATTCTAGAGAAGCCTTTCTCTTGTTTCTTCCCAGTCTTCCTGGTGTCGCAGACTATCTCAGAGAGGTATTCTCCCACTCCAGTGCTTAGACTGAACCCTCTCCTCCAGCACCTTTTCCTTAAGAATCCGTTTATTTTCATCATAACATTTACCGACAACAAAGAGTCTAGCACTATTTTGTATTGCTTGCTTATCTTTCTGCAAGTATAATTCAAGATCCAGAATATAGGGGCTACATTTTTTTTTATTGTCTGATCACTTTTATATTTATTTTATTTATTTTCATATGACTAATGCTTAGTGTAGGATCATTATATTCATTATATTCTCAGTATATTATTCCCATAATAAAAGCATATAAAAGTGAAATTTAAAGAGTAAACAATTTGACTAAGGCCATAGGATAAGCTTTTGGTTGAGACAGGATTAAACACAGATGGTCTCTCTTCATGGCTCTTGGTGTGAACATCAGCTCTGGACTGTCCCTTAATTATGTTGAAGAACTCCCTCAGCCATCCTGGCTAACTCCTCCATCTTTCAAGTGAGAATTGAGGGTTAGTTATTGGTGTACTTGCCTAAGAATGTATATCCAGCTTGGTGAGTGATATGAATGACATGTCTTCCCAGCCATGCTTATTCATACCGTGTGCTGTTTCACTTCAGCCTGAACCCCTGGAGCTCCATGCAGACCTAGACATGGCAGTTGCGTTTAGGTCCGAGGCATGAGGTCATGACGAGGGAAGTGGATTTCAAATGAGAAGACTTAGAAGTCAGTTAAATAATGGTTCAGCATTAAGAATTAGGACAGGGATCAAGACTGTAGGACTTCCCTGGTGGCTCAGAGGGTAAAGCATCTGCCTACAATGTGGGAGACCCAGGTTCAAACCCTGGGTTGGGAATATCTCCTGGAGAAGGAAATGACAGCCCACTCCAGTATTCTTGCCTGGAAAATCCCATGGAGGGAGGAGCCTGGTGGGCTATACAGTCTATGAGGTCACAAAGAGTTGACTAATATCAAACCAAATATCACGAGTGAAGTTGACTGAGCGACTTCACTTTCACTTTTCAAGACTGTTAATATTTATTCAATAGTCAGAGTTCTCACGCGCCTACAGCAGTGAAATATCAGAGGGAAACACAGCTTTTCTTTGGAAGATGAATTTGCAGAATTCAGTGAGGCCTTTTCCTCTGAATTGAGTCAAACATGATTCTCCTTCAAGGGATTCTCATCCTTACCTGAAGTAAACTAAATCAGCCTCAAACTGCTTAAAACCTCGGCCCTTGAAAATAAGTACAATCTACTTCAGCCACTGAATCACTGACAGCCAAGAAAAACAATGCTGCCATTGAGAAGTGACTCTTGGGTCCTGGATTTATAAAGTATCTTTCTTTATTTTATGAGCTACTTTTCCATAAAGTACTCAAATTTACTACAGAAGACACATCCATTCTAAAGCTCTCTAGAGGGTGACTTTGATCCTTGACTTCTGGTTTTCAATCTACCATTTTACTAATATTTTCCTGAAACAAGTCAAATCATAAGCTGAAACCTTCCAAATGGATTCCACAAGGCTGAGAGTTATCTGCCTCTTTTTGACCTGCTTTTTGTCTCCTTTGACCTGCCCTCCTTGAAGCCTGCTGGACACAGTTTTAGGAATAACACTTTGGTTTGATATTAGGTCAAAAGCCAGGGAAAAGTTTGAGCAGAAAGTAGATGTCAAGGCAGAAGGATGAGGCAAAGCACAATTGGACAGACAGTATCAAAGGAAAGCCTTGACCCTTAGGCAGCAATAAAGGCAGAAGTTGGACCAGAAATTCTTGCTCCTGATGGGGATTAATTACTAGCTCCCACCAAATTCGGCATTTGAAGATGCAACCGTGAGATCCATATCACTGATGGTAACAGTGGCTTCTGACACAATCTCTGCCAGGTGACACTAGTGCCTTGTTATTTTTAGATAACTACAAGCTTATGGTAAGGAGAACCAGACAATTGATGTTTCAAATTACAGAGTTAAAGAAACTCTTGAGAGTCCTTTGGACTGCAAGAAGATCAAATCTTTAATCCTAAAGGAAATCAATCCTGAATATTCATTGGAAGGACTGATGCTAAAGCTGAAGCTCCCATACTTTGACTACCTGATAAAAAGAGCAGACTCACTGGTAAAGACGCTGAGGTTGGGAAAGATTGAGGGCAGGAGGAAAAGAGGGTGACAGAGGATGAGATGGTTGGATGGCATTAACCCCTCAATGGACATGAGTTTGAGCAAACTCCAAGAGATAGTGAAGGACAGGGAAGCTTGGTGTGTGTGCTACAGTCCATGGAGATGAAAAAGACTTGGACTTCACTTAGTGACTGAACAAAACAACAAGGGTAAGGAGATGTTTTACAAGCAATAATGATACTACAATAATTTATACAGTATGTTTACATCATCTCAGCTCATCTTTATCCTCATAAGTCCATGGAGTACACAGGGCAAGAACGATTGTAGACCTCATTTTTCAGTTATGGAATGTAAGTGTAGGGGAGGTGAAAAGCTTTGGCGTACATATTCGGTTGCTAAACGGTAAAGTTCAGGTTCAAAGTGTTGTGTCTTGATCCCAATGGCATTTTCATTCCACTACACCATATCAATCTAAGTAATTCAGTTCTCCAAGTAAACTCAAAGGAAACGGAAAGCTAAATGTAATATTTCAAGGAGATATAGAACAGATCCAAACATATGAATCCAGATATAGAGCTCAGATTGTAAATAACCAGTCTTGTCAAGATATGAAGCCATTCCAAACTCTAAACTGAGATGTGACTTAAATGTCATATTTGAATAACAGTCCTGTGATCCATCATCTGTCATAAGTTTTAAGATCCAATTTTATAGAAAATGAAAACAAACAGATTAATCCTTTTTTCATGCCAACATACAAAAACTATGTAATATCCTGATTTTCTGAGAATCAGGACCTAAAGTTTCCAGTGAATATATTTTAAAACATTTTCATTTATTGGTGCCTGATACTTCAGAGCATTACAGAGCTGTATCTGTAATTAAATATTAATATGAAAATAATATCAAAACATTTAAACCTTTCTCTTAAATAAAAATATCTAATGCCATGCTATTCGTAGAAATCTTACTTGTTAACTTACAAAAAAAAATTCTTCAAGAAATTAAATATAGGCACTTTGTTTTAATAGCTATTCTGTATTTCTGAGAAGCAGTGTTTGCATGCATTTATTCTGACTTCAAATACTCCAACTACCACGAGGTTGTCATCAAATTAGGTTAACTAATTCTACCAGTAAAATAGTACAAAATAATGTTCATTTATAATTTAAAGGTCTGAGTTGAAGTGGGAATGAAAAGACCTCTTGACATCTTTTCCTTTTCTCCTTTTCTATTTTAACATATTTCTTATAATCATGAGATGATTGTTCTGTTCTCACACTAATCTCCTAATAAGTAATGAAATTTCCAATATCACATTTGTTATCAAGTCTTTATTTATTTATTTTCCTGAAAGCCTAACTGTGTCATATGTTGGTTAATGTAATGATACTTGCTAGAAATCAAAATATCCAAAGTCCACTCATTCAAAATTAAAATTGGGACGGGGGATAACAAAATCTATACTTAATTAAATATACAACTCAGAAAAATCTGATTCACTAAAGTCTGCATATAATTTAATATTAGCAATAGACTCATCATTTCTAATACTAAGATTTTGCTTTTACTGATGGCTGCTTAGTATGACTGGTTTAGCATACAGAAATATATGAATCCCAATCTCTTTCAATATTGTATAGACCTGGAAAAGCATTATACTTTATGATTGTATAGTACTGTTTGTATAGTTCATCTTTCTGTCTTCTTCACATGTCACTCAATATCTTTGTTAAAAATTAAATATGTATTGAAAATTAGAATATCTTTGTTGTTAAGTCTAATGGATAGTTGTATATTAAGCTGGTGGGTTTGCTAATTCAGATACAACATGGTATATCTGTTTCTTCAATAAATATGATATATGCCAGGTAAGAAGATACATATTAACTTTTCCCAGGTACATTCTAAATTCAACTAAATAGTCAGGAATTGTTCCAAAAGATAAATACAAAAGGACTCTGAAAGCTAGAAAGACATATGTGCTTGGCCAGTGACTTTAAAAGTCAAGGAGTAACTAGTCATAGTGAGCTGTCTGGGTATTCTTTTTATTTACCATTAATCCAGGCTTGGGCACTAGGGAGGCCTACAACTTGGAATCAACAGCAACAAATCCAGGAGTCTGCCTCTCTGATCAAATGGCCAGGAAGGAAAAGCCCAGTGCAAATCAAGGAGGGTGACCTCAGTCCCTTTCCACATCCTAGGCAGTGGAGCTCATCCTATCACAGTGACAGAAACAGCCTGGTATCTCTGGGTCTCCATCTAGGGGTTAGAGGTGACCCAGGCTCAGCATCAGCCAGCCTTCTACCAGTGAAAGAGAGTGTGGTGAATTCTCCCTACACTCTGCTACCTGCAGCAGGTAGGGTAGGACTACACCCTGTTCATGCTCCTGCCTGCATTATCACAATCGATCTAGAGATCTAGCAGCACCAGATAAATAAACAGATAAGAAAATATTACAAGGGACTTGAAAATTAAACTAGAACCATTACTTTGACCACAAAGAAGGCCAGAACATACATTTTAAGCCTAAAAGAGAGACTGCTAAAATATTAGATTTAAATAGGATGGAGTTTCCTAACATAACATTCAAAATAACCAACATAAAACACAATCTCTCACATCATCCCAAGCAAAAAAATAAAGATTGGTACATATACACAATGGAGTATTACTCAGCCATTAAAAAGAATACATTTGAATCAGTTCTAATGAGGTGGATGAAACTGGAACCTATTATACAGAGTGAAGTAAGCCAGAAAGAAAAACACCAATACAGTATACTAATGCATATATATGGAATTTAGAAAGATGGTAACGATAACCCTGTATGTGAGACAGCAAAAGAGACACAGATGTATAGAATAGTCTTTTGGACTCTGTGGGAGAGGGAGAGGGTGGGATGATTTGGGAGAATGGCATTGAAACATGTATAATATCATATACGAAACGAGTCGCCAGCCCAGGTTCAATGCATGATACTGGATGCTTGGGGCTGGCGCACTGAGACGACCCAGAGGGATGGTATGGGGAGGGAGGGGGGAGGGAGGTTCAGGATGGGAAACACGTGTATACCTGTGGCAGATTCATGCTGATGTATGGCAAAACCAATACAATATTGTAAAGTAATTAACTTCAATTAAAATAAATAAATTTATTTTTAAAAAAGATTTGATGAGAAAAGACAATCAATTAACACTAGTACTGAGGTGAATCAGATCTTAAAATTAATGACAAGAATTCTAAAGCAGCAGTCATAAAAATGTTTCAACAATCATTTCTGAATTCTCTTGAAATAAATGAAAGGGGAAAAAAATCTCAGCAAATAAACAACCAGTGGAAAAAAAGCATCAAGTGGCACAAAACTGAAAAGCATAAACTCATAAAACTGAAAAACATACCATCACACCACCATCATACTAGATGGACTGAAAAGTAGACCTCAATAAAAAATTGCAAAGTCATCTAAAAACACACACTGAGCCCTCTTGGTTCCCCTTACTCCACTATTTTCCCATAGTGGAGTAATTCTAACATATTATATAATGTGATTCTAATATATTATATAATTTACTTAATCATCTGGTTTATTATCTTTCTCTCTTTAACAGAACGTAATCCTTAACTGATTTTTTCACTGACACAATCGTAGTGTCTGTAACTCAGCCTAGAACACAGTTGAAGCTCAATAAATATTTGTTGAATTGTTTGATGAATAAATAAATGAATATCACAAAAAATAGCAGAGTCAAAAGCATAAAAGATAGAATCGGTGAATTTTTGAACAGGTCAAAGGAATTTAATTAACATAGAGAAAGCAGTCTAAACAAAGTTAATAGAGCTCCAAGAATCTGTGGGACGATATGAAAAGATCTAATATCCATGGCATTGCAGTGGCCAAAGAGAGGAAGAAGACAGTAGGACTGAAAAATTGCTTGAATAAATAGCACTGAAAACTCTTGAAATATGTAATACATAAACTTATAGATTCAAGAAACAGGATAAACTCACATAAGATAAATTAAAAAAAAAACTATACAAAGACATCAGGATTAACCAAATAAGAACTAAGAACAAGAAAGAAAGGTCTTAAAAGCAATTAGAAAAAAGTGACCTTTACCTATACAGAATACTAATCTAAATGACAACAGATATCTGAAAATCATAAGGATTTGAAGAAAGTGGCATAACATATTTTAACTGCAAAAATGAAAGAAATGTCAACCGTGAATTCAATATTCAGTGAAACTGTCCTTTCAGAGCAAAAGAGAAAGAACCATTCTCAGGAAGGTAAACTAAGAATTTGTCATCAGTGGACCAACCCCTAAATCATGGGGAAACATAAAGAAAATGTTCCTCTACACATTAAAAAAATGCTAATGGAAGAAAGAAAAAAAATAGTATGGGTAAACATTGATATATATAATATATATATGTGTGTATATATATATATAGTAGACTATCCTTCTCATAAATTTTTTAAGCATAAATTTTGCTAAATAAAAATAAAAACACTATTGGATGCAATGTCAAATGTGTGTAATGGAAATACTTAAAACAATTATATTTTTACAATAGGAACAATAAAGGATTAAATTCAACCAAGATGAAACTAAAAACCTGAATAGTCTTAGAATCAGAAAAGAAATTGAATTAGTAACTAACTTGACCCCTAAAAAGAAATATTCAAGGCAAGATGACTTCACTAGGGAACTTACCAAACATTTAAAGAAATTAACACCAATTTTACACAGATTTTTTTTTTTTTCCAGAAAATAGAAGGGAAGGGAACACTTTCAAACACACTTCTCAAATCCAGGATTGTTCTGATACCAAAACCAGACAAAGATGATCCAAAACAAGAATATCACAGACTAATCTCTCATGAACTTATATATAAAAATCTCAACAACATTTTATAAAACTGAGCCCAGCAATATGTAAAATAAACCATATATGATAATCAATTGGAGTTTATTCAAGATACAGGGTGGTAAATATTCAAAAATCAACAGTGTAACTACAGGATCTAGAAAAAAGTCATAATGACCATATCAGTTGATGCAGAAAACTGATTCAAAGAAATCCAAACCCACCCATTACAAATCACTTAGGAATCTAGGATTAAAGATACCTTCTCTACTAGATAAAACAAGTCCACAAGACAACTACAGCTAACATTATACTTAATGGTATAAGACTGAATGCTTTCACCCTCTTATTAGGAACAGGGTACAGAACTCTGATTTAATATAGTATTGTCTGTTCTAGTTAGGACAAAAATCGTAGAAAATGCATTGAAGGTATACATACCAAAAATGACCTACACTTTTAAATTACACACTTGATGGAAAAACTCATTGGAAATAAGATCTTCAGGAGAATTTTTTAATATTTAGTTAGTTAGACTTAAGCAAAAATGCCTAATGGGGAAAATGGATAAAATTGACACTGCCCCATTGAAATTAAAAACTGCTACTCATCAATAGTTCCTGTTAGCAAGCTGAAGAAACAAGTTAAAACTTTGAGAAAATATTCGCAAATCATATATCTCACAAAGGATTTGTGTATAAAATATTTAAAGAATTTTCAAGTTGCAAGGGTAAACAAAACAAAACAAAAACTATCCAGTTAGAAAATGGGCAGCAGAAATGAACACACCTCTCACTGAGGAAGATACACGTAAAAAATGTAAGCACTTAAATTAAATCCAATATCATTAGCCATTAAGGAAAGATAAATTAAAACCACAATACAGTATCACAAACACCTCTTAGAATGACTAAGAAAAACATGCTGACAAGGATGTGGAGAACCCTGATCTCTCAATCATTGTTAGTGTTAACATAAAGTGGTACAGTCACTCATGAAAACAGATTTACCATACATGAAAACATTTACCATACAAAGCAGCAATTTCATTCATGAGCAGTAATCCCTGAGTAATGAAAACCTTTGTTCATGCAAAAATCTATACACAAATATTCATAGCAACTTGATTCATAATAATAAAAAAAGGAAAACAACTCAAATGTCCTTTGATCCATGAACAGTTAAACAAACTGAGTTACCCATACCATGGAATACAATTCAGCAACAAAAGGGGATGAAATATTGACAAATGCAAACATTTGGAAAGACAATGCAGATTACATAGCATTCTTGAAATAAAGGCATTCAGTCAGTGGTGTTGGAGAAGAAAACATATCACTGATTGTCATATATATGAGTTTGTATTTGCAGAGTGGCTAAAACTGTAGCACTAGAGAGCCTGGCTAATTGAACAGTTTTGCATCTTGATTGTTGACTGATTGATAACATTGCACAGACACACAAGCAGACGCACAGCATACCCACACATGCAAGTGAATGCATATATCACTGTTGACATCTGAATCTACTTTGTGGATTGTACAAATGTAAATTTCTTGATGTATTCTATTTATGCAAGCTGTTAAATTTGAGGGAGAACTGTGAAGAACCTATGGGATCTCCCTGTACTTTTTTCAACTTTCTCTGAATCTAAAATTATTTCTAAATAAAGGTGTAAAGAAAATGTAGTGCCTGTGCCGAAAGTTTGCTCAAGAACTCAAGCAGTTCAAGCAAGCAAGCAGATTATGGAATGTTTAATCCGAGTTAAAGTAGTCAACACTTCCCTTCTACATAATACTAATTCCAAAGCAATGCATCAATGTAAGCTTTCCATCTTTACATATGATTGAATGACTGACCTACATTGTAATCATAAGTAGGTTATGTTTAACAAATAAAAGCAAGCATAGTTACAAATGTGTAATCAAAGATGACATTGGTTATAATTGTCAAATTATATTTTCTCAAGATGTCTCTCCCATAACCATTAAAACACACACACACACACACACACACACACACACACACACACACACACACAGTCTGTTCTTAACACCTCCCCAAAATCTCCGCCTCAGAATGAGTTTTCCTTAGTTTGCCCTTAGATCTGAGTCTTTTTTTTTTTTGTATGATCTGAGTCTTGTATTTAGAAAAAGAAAAGTTTTGAGGCATACGTATTATTTTCCCTTTCAAGGCTCCATAACAGAAACTCAAATGAGTATTTGACAGATGAGAGTTTATAGCCACGTCCACACTTTCTGACAAAACCTGTAACACAGAAGCATATATATGTGATGTCTCAGTCCTACTTAGAGTCCTTAACAATACATAAGCTAGACCTGCACCTTTATAGCTTAATCACAGCTCAATCTTATCTTGGAAAACATGTGTAAATTTTGGAGGTACATAATAATAATATTCGCCCCAAATTTCAAAACAATATAAGCAAGTTAGTCAAAGTATCTTTTTTTCTTTAAGAATTTAGACTGGAAATAAAATATTTAAAAATTGGCACACTATTCCATTTTAAATGGGATTACTTTAATTTTACTGGAAAATAGAAAAAAAATATTATAAGTTTTTGGCTAAACTGGGATACATCAACTTTGCTTAATGGACAAAATAATGGGAAAAATATGGTCACATATTAATCAGTTTTAGGCTACCAATGGACGCCATCAATGAGAGCATAAAAACCCCAGATTTATAATAATTTTGAAAAATAATATCAAGATAATTCTATTTCCTGATGTGTATAAACTACAATTGTGACCAGAACTATTCTCCTTGCTAATGCTAATTATTATCTTAAATTTAAGTTATCAGATATCCCATACAAAGTAATATCAAGAAATAATTTAGTGTTTTCAATTATAAAATTAAGAACTCTACCACAAATAGATACTGAAAATAAGAAATATTTCATATTTAATGCATTCTTTTACACAGCATATAAATATTAATTAAATGGAAAGCAAATATTACTTTTATCATAAGGCTCAAAATAATTATCAAAAGTTTTCCAGCCCACAGACAAATATTTCTAAACCAACACTTCTCCACTAAAATCGTATCACTGTTCACTAAATAAAATGAGCAAGATACATTTTCTTTGCTTGGCTTAGGTTATTTATTGCTTTGCTTCAGTGACAGTGATTGGTTATTTTAAGAATGATTTAGTTTAACTCATGCTCCTGTGCACCCAGTATATTTGATTAGATCTGGGTTTCTATTTCAGCATCTGCTCCTTTCAATTGGCTGTGGCAGCCTTGAGTACAATTTTGAGAAGAAATGTGAGCCTCAATGGGAAAGATTCGAGATATCTTCCAAGAGTGTGAGACTCAGTGTGTGCCAAGTGTCATGGCACAACAGCTAAGTATTTTTCTCTTTGGGTGAGACATGTAAATGCTATAAATATAAATGAGGATGAAAGTGTGTGTATCTTTTCCATAGTAAACCTCATCTTACTTAAAAGTAAAAGTCATAAAAACTGGAGCAAGTACCTCTTTTAAAAACTTGCTGCAGAAACTCCAGTCTTTGAATTTTCTCTAGTATTTATTGATGTTTTCTGTTAAAAAAATACATATTACTATTGACAACACATTTGAAATTAAGCACCTTAATTTTAATATTATTCTCAAGAATTAAAAAAAATGTTGGTAAGTCTAATATAGAGCTTGCTTTGTTTGCCTTGAATAACACAGGTTTGAATTATGCTGTGCAGGTCCACTCATATACAAATTCTTTTCAATAGTAAACACTACAGTACTGCAGGCATCACTGTTGGTTGAATCCTTGGAAGCAGACTGTGGTTATCCACTATAAAGTTATACCGGAATTTTCCACTTCAAAGGGGTGAGCACATCTAACTCCGACTTTGTTCAAGGTTCAACTGTAAAGGTAATTGGGGATTTGATAACATCAAACTGAGTTTATAATGTTACTATATCTTACAGTGTATTGAACTCTGAATTAATACATGATTCTTTTCTAGAAGTGCTAAAATTACTGCATTGTAAGGACATTTTGATACTGCATAAGTGTTTATATCTGCATTTTAGGATACTCACTGTTTTTCAATTATATAGTGGGGGTTGGGAGGGTGTGAGGCAAAGTTCCAGCTGTTTGTTATTTTCCTACTTTGCTTTCTCACCATTCTGAAGTATCCAGATGGTTATAAATATTTAGGAATCTGAGGCATTTCAAAGTCATGAAATCTGTTACATTCTAAATACAAAAGAAACTCACTAATTCTCAGCTTGCATATTTAAAATCAAGAACCACAGAAGTAATATACACACACATATATGGTCATTTAGTTACTAAGTTGTGTTCAACTCTTGTGACCCCATGAACTATATCCTGTCAGGCTCCACTGTCCATGGGATTTTCCAGGCAAGAATAGTGGAGTAGGTTGCTATTTCCTTCTCCAGGGGACCTTCCCAACCCGTGGACTGAACCCACATCTCCTATATATATCTGTAACTACCTACCTATAACAACAGAAGCAATATATATACCTATGCCTATATCAATATCTATCTTAAAAAACTTTTCTTACTGTCCTATATGAACATCTTGATGATCCAATTTCAAACTGCAACAGAGGGTGAAACGTAGCATAACTATACCTCCCAGATTAGCCTTCCAAGACTTCTGTTTTACTGAATCCTTTTGTGTATCCACCATCCTGCTAGGAATCTGAAGACAAATCACATACAAGATGCACAAACACACATCATGCCAATACATCATGTGGCTCTCTCCATAATACTCCTCATTCATTATAGCACATGCAAACTCTTTGGTTTATTTCATGGAATCAGTTCAGCTCAGTTGCTTAGTCGTGTCCGACTCTTTGTGACCCCATGAATCGCAGCACGCCAGGCCTCCCTGTCCATCACCAACTCCCAGAGTTCACTCAAACTCATGTCCATCAAGCTGGTGATGCCATCCAGGCATCTCATCCTCTGCTGTCCCCTTCTCCTCTTGCCCCCATTCCCTCCCAGCATCAGAGGCTTTTCCAATGAGTCATTCACAGAATATGCAAATAGTAATATAAGTACTTCAAAACAAAAAGCATTTCACTTAAACAATTTGTGAAGTTGTATTTTACAGCTTGTAGTGCACTTCATTTTTAAGCTGTCAGCACTTTTGCAATATATAAAACTGACCACCACACTGCAAAGTTAGCAATTTCATATTATATTCACAGCCCATTAATGGATTTAGCTACAAGGGAGAAATGTTGTGGGGCGGGGGCAAGGGGGCATTGTTCTGAAGGCAAAGAGAAATGAAGATCTGTCACAACAGTGAAATTTAATTATAAGGTTGTTCAGTTGCTTGAAATTACAAGCTGCAAAACAGAAAATACATCTATACACATTTCGCCATCTAAATTGAGTCACAAATACTTATTTTTCCATTTTCACTTATCTGACAGGGAAATAATATTGGTGAACACATATTTACCTAGGTTACTAAAGAAAGCAATTACTTGGGTAACATTTCTAAAGACTCATCCTCTATGAAAGTCTTTGATCTAAGCTGCTGTGCTCATAAGATCTGTTGTTGGTTTCCATGCCAAAAAGGTATACACAGTACTCATAGATTACTTTAAAAGAACATAGAACCTCAGCTGTTATTAATAATTCTAAGTTCTGACAATACTTATGATTAAACACATTCAAGAATGTCCTATAGCTTATTCAGAGAGTATAGTTAAATTTAACAAAAATACAGGAAGTATATTCACAGAATATTGTGTATACTAAGACCAGAGAATAAATGGGTTTAAAACCCAAGTAAGGAAAGACTCATCAGTTAATTAATTAATTGGAGTATTATTTTTAATCTTGCTATTACATTATTTTGTTTCAAAAAATGGACAGTAGCAATTCTAGAATTTCTCTGGTTTTTTAATTAAGCTTCTAAATTTTTATCATAGTTCATTGCTAGGCCTTGTTAGTAGGCAGAAAATTTCAACTTAAAAAGGCAAAATGATAACAGCTTAAAAACAATTACAGACAGCACCATGACTAATGAATACTGAACGGTTTTCTTTGTCAGAAAAATGAATCCACTTTGCTGTTCATCCTTAGCCTTGACATAGTGATATATAGCTTGTTTCCTGAAGTAGATTTAATGGTGTAGATTATTTTGCAGACTTGAAAACAGCATGGAAAATCAGTATGCGGCTTCATGTCACACCGACATGGCTTTATGTCTTGCCACCAGAGCAGAATTGGAGCATTAGAGTATAGTCAAAATACGGAAATGCTTGACTCCTTTGATTTTTGTCTCTACGGTAAGTGCAGTTGGGGAGGTTCGGGGTAGGGGGGGATGTTAAATGGAAAACATAATCAATATAATTACTGGTGTTCTAATTATTCTTAGGAAAAGGGAAATCTTTTAAATAAAACAAGTTGAAAAGGGTTTCAAAAGTAAAAAAAATATTGAAATCATAGCTATCACTTTAAAGTCTCTTTTTTAAGGAGAGGATAATCAATGAATTCATAGAATTTGACTCTACCACATCCTTGCATTCATTTCAGGCTCTACTACATTATCTGCACTTAGTAAACAGACTAAATACACCACCTAAAACTAGCATTTGAATCATTTGTGATTCTGGATTGATGTATATATATAAATGATATATATTACTTTTCAAATAACTATCAATTATTATTTACTATGCTGGCTATTTCTTAATATAATAAATTTTAGAAAAATAAGAGGCGAAAAGGCCGGAAACGGAATTAAACTGATTTTTGTTTGTTTAGTGCCACGGCTATATGTATTAGTGCTATGAAGAGAGCAGCAATTAAGATTAAAGTCCTAAAAAGGTGTATCTGATATGAAAACTGAGAGAAAAGCAAGACATTTTGATCCATAATTGGGAGATTAAAGTTTATAACAACATACAATAGATGTTACATTGGGCTGTCATATTCAGCAGACAGCACAGCACAACCACAGATAAATTTCTAGAGGTTTATAATGAATACATCCTTAATTCATAAACATGTTGGAACAACACAAAATAAGTTCGATGAATGAAACAGCACACTCAAAGCTGGTGCACTGGGATGACCCTGAGGGATGGGATGGGGAGGGAGGTGGGAAGGGATTCAGGATGGGGGACACATGTACACTCAAGGCTGATTCATGTCAATGTATGGCAAAAACCACTACAATATTGTAAAGTAATTAGCCTCCAATTAAAATAAATAAGTTAATTAAAAAATAAAAAATATAGCAGAAAGAAGACACAAAGATGATCGATCTGAATAGATTTCTAGAAATCAAATAGAATATATTCTAAATTCATATATATATTTTTATATTTTTTTCAATTTTCTAAAAAATACACACACATTTGAAAACTGTATCAACCAAAACAAGAAGCATCTATTAGGAAAAGTAGTAATCTCGGTAAAAGGAACTTTGAAAATTCAAGGTATTACTGTAATATGCAGACAAGTGAAGTTTAGAGGGATAGTGAACAAAATGGCTCATTATGTCATGATAGTGTCCAGATGGCAAGAAATGGGGGTATCAAAACTGATTGGAACATCATGGAAAGAAGCAACAAAAGATCAAAATGCAAAGCAAAATGCCTATCTCAATAACTGTAATGATTTTAACAATCTCATTGTCTGGTAAAACTGGTGAGATAGTTTAAATTTTATCCACCTCTGTACAATGAATTAATTTTAATCTGTGCTTGTGTTGATTTTATACCAATTTTAAAAATTCTAAGAGGATGGGTAAAAAGGTAAGTCTTGCTGTTAAATTTAAATATGATAGTGTGGCCAGGTGAGCCTGAACACAAGAGAAGTAGCAACACATATTTTATTATGTATAATGAAATTTACCAGTTACTGAAGAACTTAACAGAAATATAGATGGTAGGAACAAAGTTGAAAAATTAGAGTAGAATAAGAGAAAATTTAAGAATTAACAGAAAAAACAACAAGCCACAAATGTCTAAAAATCTCTGAGGAGTAGCTGTATTGCACAGTAGTGCACACAAGGGTCATGGATCTATTTCTCTAGTAAATAAATTTGCTGACCAGGATCAGTTCATTTCAGTCACTCAGTCATGTCCAACTCTCTGTGACTCCAAGGACTGCAGCACACCAGGCCTCCCTGTCCATCACCCAGTCCCAGAGTTTACTCAAACTCATGTCCATTGAGTTGGTGATGCCATCCAACCATCTTATCCTCTGTCATCCCCTTCTCCTTCTGCCTTCAGCCTTTCCCAGCATCAGGGTCTTTTCCAGTGAGTCAGCTCTTCACATCAGGTGGCCAAAGTGTTGGAGTTTCAGCTTCAGCATAAGTTCTGTCAATGAATATTCAGGACTAATTTCCTTTAGGACTGACTGGTTATATCTTCTTGCAGTCCAAGGGACTCTCAAGAGTCTTCTCCAATACCAAAAGGCGCTGAACTTTCTTATGGTTCAACTCTGACATCCATACATGACTACTGGAAAAATCATAGCTATGACTATACAGACCTTTGTCAGTAAAGTGATGTCTTTGTCAGTAAAGTGATGTCTCTGTTTTTTAATATGCTGTCTAGGTTTCTCACAGCTTTTCTTTCAAGGAGCAAGCGTCTTTTAATTTCATGGTTGCAGTCACCATCCATAGCGATTTTGGAGCTCAAGAAAATAAAGTCTGTCACTATTTTCATTGTTTCCCCATCTATTTGCCATGAAGTGATGGGACTGGAGGCCATAATCTTAGTTTCTGAATGCTAGGTTTTTAGCCAACTTTTTCACTCTCCTCTTTCACTTTCATCAGGAGGTTCTTTGGATCCTCTTTGCTTTCTGTCATAAGGTTGGTATCATTTGCATATCTGAGGTTATTGATATTTCCTCCTGAAATCTTGATTCCAGCTTGTGCTTCATCCAGTCTGGCATTTGGAATGATGTACTCTGAATATAACTTAAATAAAAAAGGTGATAATATACAGCCTTGATGTACTCCTTTCCCAATTTGGAACCAGTCCATTGTTCCATGTCCAGTTCTAACTGTTGCTTCTAAACTTCCATACAGATTTCGCAGGAGGCAGATAAGATAGTCTCATATTCGCATCTCTTGAAGAATTTTCCACAGTTTGTTGTCGTCACACAGTAAAAGGCTTTAGAGTAGTCAATGAACCAGAAGTAGATGTTTTGCTGGAACTCTCTTGCTTTCTTGATAATCCAACAGACGTTGGCAATTTGATCTCTGGTTCCTCTGCCTTTTCCAAATATAGCTTGAACATCTGAAAGTTCTCAGTTTATGTACTGTTGAAGCCTGGCTTAGATAATTTTGAGCATTACTTCTCCAATGTGTGATATGAGTGCAAATGTGAGGTACTATGAACATTCTTTGGCATTATCTTTCTTTGAAATTGGAATGAAAACTGATCTTTTCCAGTCCTGTGGCCACTGCTGAGTTTTCCAAATTTGCTGGCATAACATTCTCCAAATAACAATATGCCAGTGGTAAAGATATATATTTCACTACAAGTGGTAAAGATATACATTTCACTATAAGAACATACAAAGCTTCAGATACCGAAGCATGGATATTCTTATTATTTTTTCTCAAAATTTCAAATTCTGAACACATTAAGGGGCATCTTTACAATTAAAAACTGCATACTCAAGCAGCATGCTATACCAGTTGAAAAATGGTTATATAATATCTTTATTTATATTACTGAGGTATACTTATAAGGAAAAATAAGCTTTTATAAACTAGGTTTTATTTAAATTGAGAGAAAAGTATCAAAAGATATTCTTGGAAATATAGGTTTCTTTCTTCAGCTGAAAGATAATCATATGTGAGATTTAGATACCAAACTGAAATGAACCTTAGCTAATTCTTTCCACACTTACTAATACTCAGAAGGTAAAGAATCTGCCTGCAGTGAAAGAGAGGTGGGTTCAATTCCTGGGTCGGGAAGATCCCCTGGAGAAGGGAATGGCAACCCACTCCAGTATTCTTTCCTCAGAAGTCCACAGACAGATGATTCTGGCAGGACTGTAGTCTTCCAGACTGTAAGCCTCCCTATAAATTTCTGCACAGGATCTCCAGTAAGTGTCCTGCAATATTTAGTGATGGTTTATATTCAGTATTGGTTGGATTTCAAGTTATGGATACTAAGAAATCATTTGGTATTAAATTATTCTCCCTTTGAACTCCTCATCAAATAGTTAACAATGTGTTTAACAATTATTTTATAGTAGGAATAAGGAATAATTACTGTGCAATTATTTAGTGTTTAGTATAAAACATGGCATATTTTATGCTTTCTTTTAGTAGAATATTTATAAGAAAGATATATATATATATATATAATTTCTCTTTTTCTTCTGTGTAACCAATATATTAAAAAACTTTCAACAGTAGCTTCAGCATAACAGGAAGACCAGATACAGATATTGTTGAGTTAATCAAGCAACAGCAAATTATTCAGTGGTACAAGAGGAAGTCATGGCAGTCAGGATGCCTAGCAGAATGGTTAGTGATATTCCTCAGGACACTACTGCAAATGGCCTAACAAAATGATGCCGCATTCATACTTTTAGAAATTTAAACAATCTTCATAAAATGCAACAAAACATAGTATAAAATAGAACATCACCCATACGTTTATGTCTTATTTGTTATTCTCAGTCTCCCCAAACCTGCACAAGCTGATTCAAGTAAACTCCATTAAGAGTTGAGAGTAAGAGTGCTTTTATTTTTTTTTTTATTGGAGCATAATTGTGTTACAATGATGTGCTGGTTTCTGCTGTACAACAAAGTGAATCAGCTATGCATATACATATATCCCCTCCCTCTTGAGCCTCCCTCCAGTTCCCCACATCCCACCCCTCTAGGTCATCAAAGAGCACCAAGCTCAGCTCCCTGTACTGTATTGCAGCCTCCCACTACCTACATATAATATTTCACACGTGGTGGTGTCTTAATTTGTCCCGCTCTCCCCTCCTCTGCTGTGTTCACATGTCCAGTCTCTACATCTGTGCCTCTATTCCTGCCCTGGAAATAAGTCTATGTGTACCATTTTTCTAGATTCCATATATATGTTAATGGGAATTCCTAGGATCATCCTAACAGGCTCTCAATATGTTATATGGACTATTTTCATTTCTTCTACATTTTTGTCATTTTTTAATGTATTTATTTGGCTAATAACAAGTTCCTGGCATGTGTCAGGCATTAAGGATAGGATTAAAGACCTAATCCCCAGCCTCAGGGAACTTTCAGTCTCTCTTTGAAACTTCTTGATGAAAGTTAGTAGAGCCCTTGTATTTCATTTGCAGTCCAATAGAAACCAATGCTGACAAGATATTGGGCATTTTTTCCATATATCTTCCATATTTGGAAGTGAACCATTTTTGTCATTAAACATCATAGAGCTTCCTAACTTTAACCAATATGATAAATACTGAGATAGATTAGAGAATATTGTACAGCTTTATCCTTAGATTGTTCATGGGTATTAATCCTTCTCAGAGGTTTTTTTTTTTTTTTTTTTTTTAAGTTTTTTTTTTTTTTTTGTTTTGACATATAGTTTATTTACAGTGTTAGTTTCTGGTATATAGCAAAATGATTCAGCTTTATATATATATATTTATATAGTTTCTCATATTCTTTTTTTTAATTTATTTTTTTTTAATTTTAATTTTTTTATTTTTTTTTAAATTTTAAAATCTTTAATTCTTACATGCGTTCCCAAACATGAACCCCCCTCCCACCTCCCTCCCCATAACATCTCTCTGGGTCGTCCCCATGCACCAGCTCCAAGCATGCTGTATCCTGCATCAGACATAGACTGGCGATTCAATTCTTACATGATAGTATACATGTTAGAATGTCATTCTCCCAAATCATCCCACCCTCTCCCTCTCCCTCTGAGTCCAAAAGTCCATTATACACATCTGTGTCTCTTTCCCTGTCTTGCATACAGGGTCGTCATTGCCATCTTCCTAAATTCCATATATATGTGTTAGTATACTGTATTGGTGTTTTTCTTTCTGGCTTACTTCACTCTGTATAATCGGCTCTAGTTTCATCCATCTCATCAGAACTGTTTCAAATGAATTCTTTTTAGCGGCTGAGTAATACTCCATTGTGTATATGTACCACAGCTTTCTTATCCATTCATCTGCTGATGGACATTCTCAGAGGTTTTTACACTTCAACTCTTCTTGTTTTGAGTTGTCATACATAATTCATTTAAGAATTTCAAGAGCAGAAAACTGTGAACTAACAATACCTTAGTAAGATCTCAAGGAATAAAGGTGGATAAAAATCTGACTTATTTGTAAAGTAAATTTTACATGTCTATATAGTTAACTCTACTACCCCTTTTAATTAGGTCTATTTCTACCCTAATAAGTATCTGGAATATTCTGGGCAAAAATAAAATCTGTTCCTCAGTTTGGCAAAATGTTGAGAAGTCTCTTTCTGTGTTTCTCATGCTACAGAAATCAAGTATATTTAACTATTTTCATAGACCATTTATATATATATATATATATATATCATGGCTTATTTAAAATCTTGACATAACTTTGCATACTATTTTAAAAGTTTTAAATGAAGATATCTATTGTAGCCAGCTAAGAATTAAGTGTTCCTATTTAGATATAAGGGGTTGTTTTAGTTATCTTTTTTAAATTTGGATATCAAAGATTGGCTATACACAAAATTAGTTAACAAAACATCAATAATCCAGTATTTGATTTTTAGATAAAATCATACCTGTAATATATTTAAGAGGTGACATCAGTATTACCTTATGCATCTGAAATGACTATTTTTTTTTTCTTTTCTTCCATCATCTGTTATAAAGTGAAGTGAAAGTTGCTCAGTTGTGGATTCTTTGTGACCCCATGGACTATACAGTCCATGGAATTCTCCAGGCCAGAACACTGGAGTGGGTAGCCTTTCCCTTCTCCAGGGGATCTTCCTAACCCAGGGATCGAACCCAGGTCTCCTGCATTGCAGGCTGATTCTTTACCAACCTAGCCATAAGGGAAGTCCTCTATTGTATAGAAGACTACTTCTTTCCAGAGTTAAATTATATGATTTATCTGAGAAAATATAATCTTTGCTTTTATTAAGGAGATATTTTCTATTATAATGTGATCTGTGGCTAACTCAAACTGGAAAAATATCAATGATTATGAGGCTTAAACATGTCCTTGATTAATCCATTTTAAGATAAAGGATAGTAGACATATTTTTGGTGGTAGTTTAGTTGCTAAATCACATCTGATTCTTGTGGCACTTTGCACTATAGCCTGCCAGGCTTCTCTGTCCATGGAATTTCTAAGGCAAGAATATTGGATCGGTTACCATTTCCTTCTCCAGGGAATCTTCCTGACCCAGGGATTGAACCCTCAATTCCTACATTATAGGTGTTTTTTTTGTTTTTGTTTTTGTTTTTTACCACTGAGGCAGCAAGGAAGCCACAGTAGATATATAGGTCTTCATAAAAATCTTTTAGAAATAAGTCTTGTTCTGCTTTTCCTGGGCTCACAACTAAACTACTTTTTGTCAGCCTTCTTTGCATTTTAAAATGGCCATATGATAATTTGCCAGCCCACTGCATTTTCTGTTTGGGAATATTTAATCCTGTTTCTTTTCTGTTGACTGGATAGAGACATCCAAGATGAATGAAGTCTTATGTTGACTGTGGCAGAGCTTCAGGTAACCTGAATCTCTAAATAACCAGACTAGAACAGATACTTCACTTAGTGACCTGGCATTACATTGAGCTATTGAATAAAGACCCTGGGCATTTACCCCTACGACTCATGACCTATCATGGGTAAGCTTCAAAGCTGGACTGTAAGCTATCTGAGGTGAGGGTTTAGGTCTTTCCAATCTTACTCACATGCTCTTACTGCCAGACACATACCAGAAACTTGACTGGCACCAAGGAATACTGACTGAATGAATAAAAAAGACCTATGGAGGGAGGTTCATAACCTTGTACAGGCAGTGGTGACCAAAACCATCCCAAAGGGGAAAAAAATGCAACAAGGGAAAATGGTTGTCTGACAAGGTCTTATAAGTAGCTGAGAAAAGAGGCAAAGTGAAAGGCAAAGGAGAAAAGGAAAGATATACCCAACTGAATGAGAGTTCTGAAGAATAGCAAGGAGAGATAACAAAGCCTTCTTAAATGACCAATGCAAAGAAATAGAGGAAAACAATAGAATTGGAAAGACTAGAGAACTCTTCTAGAAAATTAGAGATGCCAAGGGAACATTTCATGCAAGGATGTACACAGTAAAGGACAGAAACAGTGAGGACCTCACAGAAGCAGAAGAGATTAAGCAGAGATGGCAATAAACAGAAGAACTATATAAAAAGACCTTAATGACTCAGATAACCACGATGGTGTGGTCACTCAAGTAGAGCCAGATATCCTGGAGTGTGAAGTCAGGTGGGCCTTGGGAAGTATTATTATGAACAAAGCTACAATGAAATTCAGACTGAGCTATTTCAAATCCAAAAAGATGATGCTGTCAAAGTGCTGCATTCAGAACGCTAGCAAATTTGGAAAACTCAACAGTGGCACAGGACTGGACTAGACTGGATTTTCCAGGACTGGAAAATGTCAGTTTTCATTCCAGTGTCAAAGAATGGTAATGCCAAAGAATACTCAAAATAATACACAATTGAGCTCATTTCATATACTAGCAAGGTAATGCTCAAAATCCTTCAAGCCAGGCTTCAACAATACATAAATCAAGAACTTACAGATGTTCAAGCTGGATTTAGAAAAGGCAGAGAACCAGAGATCAAATTGCTACCCTCGACAGGATCATATGTTAAGCATGATAATTCCAGGAATACATCTACTTCCCGCTTCATTGACTACACTAAAGCCTTTGACTGTGTAGATCACAACAGTTCAGTTCAGTCGCTCAGTTGTGTCCAACTCTTCGCGACCCCATGAATCGCAGCACGCCAGGCCTCCCTGTCCACTACCAACTCCTGGAGTTCACTCAGACTCATGAGTCAGTGATGTCCATCGAGTCAATGCTGCCATCCAGTCACCTCATCCTCTGTCGTCCCCTTCTCTTCCTGCCCCCAATCCCTCCCAGCATCAGAGTCTTTCCCAATGAGTCAACTCTTCGCATGAGGTGGTCAAAGTACTGGAGTTTCAGCTTTAGCATCATTCCTTTCAAAGAAATCCCAGGGCTGATCTCCTTCAGAATGGACTGGTTGGATCTCCTTGCAGTTACAAACTATAGAAAATTCTTAAAATGACAGGAATACCAGACCACATTATCTGCCTCCTGAGAAGTCTGTTTGCAAGTTCAGAAGCAACATTTAGAACTGGACATGGGAAAACGGACTAGTACAAAATGGAAAAGGAGTATGTCAAGACTGTTTATTGTCACCCTGCTTATTTAACCTCAATGCAGAGTACATCATGCAAAATGCCAGGCTGAATAAATCACAGGCTAGAATCAGATTTCCAGGAGAGATATCAACAATCCCAGATATGAAGATGACACTACCATAATGGCAAAAGGGATGAAAAACTAAAGAGATTATTGGCGAAGGTGAAAAAGGAGAGGAAAAAGCTGGCTTAAACCGCAGGTTTCAGAAAACTAAGATTATGGCATCCAGTTCCATCACTTAATGACATAGATTGGGGGAAAATGCAAACGGATAGAGATTTTATTTTCTTGGTCTCCAAAATCACTGCAGATGGTGACTGCAGTCAAGAAATCAAAAGGCAATTCCTCCTTGGAAGAAAAGTTGTAGCAAATTTAGCCAGTATATTAAAAAGCAGACATCACTTTGCTGACAAAGGTCCATCTAGTCAAAGCTATGTTTTTTTCAGTAGTCATGTATGAATGTGAGAATGGACCATAAAGAAGGCTGAGCACCAAAGAATCTATGCTTTCAAACTGTGGTACTGGAGAAATTCGTGAGTCCCTTGGACAGCAAGGAGACTAAACCAGTCAATCCTAAAGGAAATTAATTCTGAATATTCATTGGTAGGACTGATCCTGAAGCTGAAACTCCAACACTCTGGCCACCTGATGTGAACAGCCGAATCACTGGAAAAACCCCTAATGCTAGGGAAGGTTGAGGGCAGAAGGAGAAGGGGGCAACAGAGAATGAGATGGTTGGATATAGCCACTGATTGAATGCATCTGAGTTTGTGCAAACTCCAGAAGATAGTGAAGGACAGGGAATGCTGCAGTCCATGGAGTCACAAGGAGTCAGACACGACTGAGTGACTGAACAACAACAAATTATACTCTATTTAAAATTTGCAAATATTAATTTTCCCATTTATTTTTCTGTTTGTAATCTAAGAAACTTACTTTTGAATGTGATGAAACGTTTTATTTATTTAAACAATGTGAAATAACATTTATTTAAACAATGTGAAATAACATTTAGATTATTTTAATTGTTTAGTTATTGCAATTACATGTGCCTTAAACATATTTTCCATATTCAGGGCAGTTTCTTGGAGAGGATGAACATAGGATATATGCACTGAATCACTTTTATCACATATTGTGAAACTGCATTCTAAATGGTTAACGCCAACAGAAAGTGCCATCATAAGAAGGTGGCCACTTCAACACATGGGTCTTCCCTGGTAAGAAGCTCAGATGGCAAGAACCTGCCTGCCATGCAGAAGATCCAAGTTTGATTCTTTGGTTGGGAAGATCCCCTCAGAAAGGGAATGGGCATCCACTCAAGTATTGTTGCCTGGAGAATTCCATGGACAGAGGAGCCTGGAGAGCTACTGTCAACGGGATCACAAAGAGTCAAACACGACTGAGCAACTAACACACACACTTCAACACAATGCAACTAGAGCTGGATTTTGTTTCAAATTTGAACTTGGAGAAATGATATCTCATCTTGGCATATTTTATACCATCAATTATACACGAGAATAGAATTCATAGTGGTTACATTCTTTGCAATTATAGTCTTTGTTTTACTTGTTTCCTACTGTCTTTTTGATTCATTTAATGTTTCTACACATTATTTATATAATAAAGTCATTTTATAGTAATGATTATAGAATATGAGGTTTTCCATTTCTTTAATGATAGCATAATAAAATTGTCGGCCCTTCAATAAGACTGTAGTAAATATTGTATTAGTCTCATGTATTAATCCCCTTGAGAGTTGTTTATAGTTTTTCAAATATAACCAATTTTATACTCAGCAATATTTTTCTCTAAAAATTTTAAGTTTATATTAATTTCCCTCCCATGGCATTATAAATATTCCATTATATTCCATTCAGTTTTCTATGCTCTGTCCTTTTGTAATTAATTCCCAGTATATTATTATTTTGTTTGAAGAGGTAAGATTTTGATTTCTCCAATACTGTCCTAATTCTAGGATATCCACTTTAACTTTGAATGTGAAATCTCCTTTATTGTATGATAAATGCTATATGTGAGATTATTTATTTAAATTATTTACTTATGAAATATTCTGTTACCTTTATCTGTCTCTGTGTCTTACACATAAGCATCAGATTCTAGTTTTTAAAGATGGAAATATATTTTCAAGTCACATTTGCTATTTATACACATTTAATAAATTAATTTGAAAAAAGTATATCATATAACCCAATTGATAATATGTATTTAATGGATAAATTAATTATACATAATTAATAAATAGTAAATCTAGAAAATGGTAAATGCATAAGTTACAAAACGCAAAAAAATTTCATACAATTCATTTTTAAAGATTATTTGACAAATTTATTCTGGTGGTATTAAACTCTATGTCAAATCTTATTACTGTATATTTTCCAAGAACATCTTAAGGAGACTCCATGTAATGTGTAAGTCTCAGAGAAACACTATTTAAAGTATCAATCATACATGATCCATTCCAAAGGAAATGACTGCTCACTAAATTTACCAAGGAAAGATATTCTTGAGCTTTTTATCCTCTCCTTTTTATGACTCACTATAATCACAAAGGAACACATTGTATTTCCTTGGATATTAGATTTTTACCATTTATTTTTTAAGTTTAAATTTGACCCAGATTACTGATATTAAGAGATATAAAAAGAGAAAAAGAACAGAGACAGGAAAAACAAGCCTTAAAAATGACAGTTCAGGTGGACAGGTCAATCCCTACATTCTTGTTCATTCATTTAAATCACATAATTCTTCACATAAAACCATGAGTTTATTTTATGTTCATTTATGAAATTTTTAACAAACCAGTTTGTTTCTTGCACTTCTACAACATATTTTCATATGTTATTCTATGCATTTTAATAAAATAGAGTAAAAATCATTAAGTGGTTTTTATTTTAATCTAATCTTTCACTTTAAGGTATAAAAGAAAGACACTGCTGGTATGAAAGACAAAGACAAAAAGTAGTTCTGAGAATTTTGAAGTGATTATGAAGTCTCTCTTTGACTAACATTTTTTAGAGCTGTATTACAGAATATCAAAAGAGAACATATCAAGAATATTTCCATATGTTGTTTTAGAAAATATATTCAGCCAGTTCAGTAGTTAATGACAGCACAGAATTATTTAGTCATGCAGATAAGTTGAAATTAACTTGAAAAAAATTTGTTAAGTATAATCTAGAACTATATAGATGCTTTTGAACAATAGTGTTGGAGAAGATTCTTGAGAGTCCCTTGGACTACAAGGAGATCCAACCAGTCCATTCTAAAGGAGGTCAGTCCTGGGTTTTCTTTGGAAGGACTGATGCTAAAGCTAAAACTCTAATACTTTGGCCACCTCATGCGAAGAGTTGACTCATTGGGAAAGACCCTGATGCTGGGAGGGATTCGGGGCAGGAGGAGAAAGGGACAACAAAGGATGAGATGGCTGGATGGCATCACTGACTCGATGGACATGAGTTTGGGTAAATGCTGGGAGTTGGTGATGGACAGGGAGGCCTGGCGTGCTGCGATGCATGGGGTCGCAAAGAGTCATACACGACTGAGCAACTGAACTGAACTGAACTGCAGAACTATATATTTTAATCCTAAAAAATGTTGATGTGCTTTTGGGTAATTTCATTATAGGAATTAAGCCAGGGAAATAACTAGAAATGCAAAAAAAGATGAACAAAAATGACCAAAGCAATTTTGGCCTTAGCAATAAACTAAAGATCCAGATGTAGTAGCTTGGATAAATACATTTTCATATATCTCTGCAATAGACAAAAACATTTAATTACATTATTTTGAAATATTTAAGGCTATTTAGAATATCCAATGATGTATTATTTGGTGCCAAAGTACTTAAAGCACATCAATGTGCAATATGGAACATAATAAAGTCATTTTACTTATATGTTCTTTGAAGAATATTTACAGTGTTCATAGAAATTATCTTTGGTGGGCTCATAGTGCTTTTTCTACATTTATCTTAAAAAATAAAATTTTATTACTTTACATAAAGTTAAATATAAGTGAATAAGGTAAGCATACCTTAATGCTATAAACTATTCTATAAAAATTGAAACTTCAATCCTCTGAAAATTTACAAAAAATAACAAGTCCTATTTCAATATAAGTGAACAAGTATAAAAACATCTATGTATCTTTGTGGGCATATAAGATGGGCTGACACAATGGATTTTCTCCACAATTCTGACAAGCAAGAAAAACTATTAAACAATTAGATCTCAAGTAAACAACTTAACCTCTAGGAACTAGAAAAAGAAGAACAAATTAAGCCTAACATTAGCAAAGGGAAGGAAGTAATAACGATCAGAGCAGAAATAAATGTAAGAGATCAGATAATAATAATTAAAGGGATCAGTGGAATTAATAATTGGTTTTCAAAAAGATAAATTGACACATTTTAACTAGACTAAGGGGAAAAAATAGAAGTTTCAAAGAAATGAAGTTAGAAATTAAACAAGAGACATTACAGATGACTCTACAGACATATACAGGATATAAGCAACTACTATGAATAATCATATATCAGTGAATGGGACAAAGTAGAAGTGTTTAAGTTTCCAGAAGCAAAATCTTTTAAGACTGAATCTGGAAAAAATTCTGAACTGGCCAATAAGGAGTAGAGAGTCAATCATGTCAATCAGTAATGAAAATCTTCCAATACAGAAACAAAAGCAACCCACCCAGGACCAGCTTGACTGGCTAATTGAACTCTGCTATGTACACAATTTTTTTAGATTGTTTGTGGTTTTAGTATATATTTCAGATCTTATAGCAAATTACCCTAATACAGATGAACACAATAAAAATAATTTTAATGAGACTAAAATAAACAACACTATATATAGTAGCAAGTACTTCCCTTGTGGCTCAGCTGGTAAAGAAACCACCTGCAATGTGGGAGACCTGGGTTCAATCCCTGGGTTGGGAAGATCCCCTGGAGGAGGGAAAGGCTACCCACTCCAGTATTCTGGCCTAGAGATTTCCATGGACTGTGTAGCCCATGAGTCTCAAAGAGTCAGACACAACTGCGTGACTTTCACTTCCACTTTCATATAGCAGTGAAGGGCCTACTGAAGTTGAATCCCTGAGCTAGAATTATGGAATTGACTTTTTAGATCATTTTCACTAAGCAGATTGGTTAGTCTGTGCAGGTTAGCTATACAGGTTATCACCGATTGCACTGTTCCATAGGCTGTATTTTCCCTTGTGGTTAAGTTCATGCAGAGGAAGAAAAAGAGTCAATGGCTAGAAAAAGCGAAAGGGGCTACATGCTTGTGGGGAAGAGAACATTACTAGACAAAACAGAATTTCCAAACAACTTGTCTGTTCATGTCAATGAAGAGCAATATCCATCTCTGTGACATTTACACGATAGAGAAGGTGTGAGCACAGTACATGGAATACAGGGCTTTATTTCCTTTTTGTACAATGACAACAACCAATAGTAAATACTGAACAGCTGGTATGTGGCTACCATAAAAAAATAGCGATGTGTTTTCAGGAAGGAAAATAAATTAATTTTATTTTGTGACTTTGAACTACTACATGTTCTTTGACTTGTATGTTAAAGGAACGACAATAGAAATATCACTTTTGAAGCTGGGTATATAACTGGAGGTCATTAAAACATTATATAGATATTTCTGGGCAGTTGTTCTGTTCATATTATTTAATTTATTTGTGCTGTTGTTTAGTCACTAAGTCATTCCGACTCTGGCATCCCATGGACTCTACCTACCAGGCTCCTCTGTCCATTGGATTCCCCAGGGAAAACGAATGGACTCTCCCCCTGACCCCCAGCTCCTCTGTCCATTGGATTCCCCAGGGAAAAGTACCGGAGTGGGTTGCCATTTCCTTCTTCCAGTGATCTTCCTACTGAGCCACCAATTTATTTATGATGAGACATAAGTAATACATCAGATAATGCTCTTGCTCAGAGAAAAACATATGTCATATATAAATATTAGTTGCTCCGATAATCTTTAATCATTAAAAATATGGTAACTTGAGAGAAAATAAGGCTCCTCTGTCCATGAGATTCTCCAGGCAAGAATACTGAAGTGGATTGCCATGCCCTGATCCAGGCGATCTTTCCAACCCAGGAATCGAACTCATGTCTCTTATGTCTCCTACACTGCAGGTGGATTCTTTACCCACTGAGCCTGGTAGCTCTGTACACATATAACCAATAATTTAAAAAAAAATGTAGGCAATGCATTTAACTAGTAGCTCTGATAAGCTACATTAAAATAGTTTCAACATATTCTCACATTTGTGAAAGAGTTGGTTTTAAAATAAAGGATATTAGAAAACACCTAAAAACAAAAGTATAATTACATTGAGTATGCTTCAGCCCTAAATGTCAAAATGAAATTGGATTTACTAATTCCAAACCAACCAATAAAAATGTATATCATCCGCATAACATATTCAAGAACAAACCAGGGAGACATGCAGGCAAAATGCATAATGTGATATTTGCCCCCAAGCAGTTTGTAGAATACTTGGTTGTAAAAGAAAAATACAACAGGTATGAAGATATAATGATAAAAGAAAAGGAGAATAAATGCTACAAAAGCTACTATAAACCAAAGAGGAGAGATTAAGAATATTAACCAGTGATAGTGAAATTTTTTAAAAAAATGGTTTTTTCAAGATACATTAATAAAAATAATAAATTTGAAACAGATCAGAAAAGGAATATTCAACTATTATTTCAGATTTCTCACTTTACAAGAATCATTGGGTGGCCAATGTTACGCATAGAAAAATTGAATGGTTAAATTGCTGGAATAGAAATGATGAAGACCCACTTTTCACTGAGTGCCTTCTCTATACTTAACACTGTGGTCTGTGCAAGAACATTTTAATCCTTTCAGCTAGTGTGGTACATATTTTATACATAGAAAATTAAATAATGTGCCTGTAGTGATACAAATAATGTAATCAAGCTTCAAAATAATGTTTGCCTAATTCTGAATCACATACTTTTTATATTACATTGGTCTCAGAAAAATTAAAAAAAAAGGAAGAGCACATATTATATTTCAGTTATAAAAATATATAGTTAAGTTATTAAGATATAAAAATGATAAAGATATTTAAGTAAAGATGGTCTTCCCTGATAGTTCAGTTGGTAAAGAATCTGCCTGCAATGCAAGAGACGCTGGTCCAATTCCTGGGTCAGGAAGATACGTGGGGAAGGGATAGGCTACCCACTCCAGTATTCTTATGCCTCCCTTGTGGCTCAGCTAATAAAGAATCCACCTGCAATGCAGGAGACCTAGGTTTGATCCCTGGATTGGGAAGATCCCCTGGAGAAGGTAAAGTCATCCCACTCCAGTATCCTGGCACTCGGACACAACTGAGTGACTTTCACTCCAAAGATAAATCAAAACTCTTGGGCCATAAAAGAGGCATCCTAGTTTATAAATTAATTCCCTGTAGACTACTGTAAGTATTTAAAAGTCTAATTGTGTTATATACCTAATTAGTTTGAGAGAAAGGCCAAGATCATCTCGGGGAGAAAGTCTGTTCATTGCTGGATGTAAAAGATCAGATCAGAGGTTAAAGGACAGAGCTAGATACATGGAGACATAAAATTACATGAGTGATACCCATGAAAGTTGATGAGCTGAACAAAGGACTGAGAAGACAAAAGCAAATGGTCAATAAAAAAGCACTGGGGTATCTGAGATCCTACAGATTCAAACTGACAAGAATTAAAGGGACTCAAAATGAGGTAGACAGGAAAAAAGCAAATCAATGAACAAATAATATCATAAACTATAAATAAGTAACAAAACCTCACAAAAGTGAAAAAGTATTTTCCCTACAAATTAGTAATGATACTATAGTCCAACAGACTTTATACTTAGAATGAATTAATAATAAATATGCATTTGGAAATTACAGTTAAATTTACCAGTAAGATAGGATGTTCTTCTGTCCCAAGATATGCTTTTGCATAAGCAGTTTCATTTAATATCTTAAGTTAGAAGAAAATCCAAATTTTAAAATATAAATAATCAAGTAAAGTGGCATGTAGTACAGGAAATCCTTTAATATTATCTCAAGTATTAAATAAGTAATATCATATTATTTTGCCATTTAAATGTTATATAATTTTGTGGATAAAATGAAGCCAGTTATAAAAGAGTTAACTGAATGAAAATTAAAACACTAAGCTCACTAGGCTCATGGGAATACACTCCATAATAAAATTTTATGAGATTCTTAGCAATGAAAATAATTTTTAATATTTATTTACACTTAAAATTTTTTTACACTTGAAATATATATTAGCATGTTAAAAATATTGTTTGTATGGCCATATAAGATCAATTTGATAATTTAAAGTAGAATGAGTACAGCCGACTAGAATTCCCAGTGATGATAACTTGATACATACACATAAAGAAACACCTTTTATACTGAAGAGTTAGATACACTAAACACGGATTTTTAGTGATTCTATTTTATAAGAAAATGAAATTGTTTATTAAGTTTGTACAGTGATCCCATATTCATTACTAACTGCTAGAGCATAAGTCTTCCCTATTTTAACATGACAATTTTAAGATAACTCATCAAATTGAAACAAAGTATGTTTACCAATTAGATGAGTTTGTATTCAGACAAAAATAAAATATTTGGCATTCAGCATGTATAACACAACAAATATGGAAAGTGCTTATTCATAAGTAAACACCTTACAAACAAATGTTTCCTACTATAGGTACTAAACCAGTATTTCACAAGAATGGCTGGTAGTTTTTCATTTATTCCACGGCTGCTGTATAGGGATTAATTACACACATTACTCATAATCAGGGAAAGAAAAAAAGAAAAACAGTATCTGGTTGGAAGCAGAGTTTAAATATAGTCTCAGAACTTCCTTCATAAGAAAGCATGGAAAGACTACTTGGTTGTGCCCAATATTCCAAAAGTATTACAAAAGAAACTTTTAAAGGTAAAAAGAAATGCAAATATTTGCCTTTTGCATCCAAACTACCATGTTTTGGTGGTAAATAACTATCCTTATACTCATTAATAAGGAATGATACAAAGAAAAGTGTGATTTATTCCTCTTGTGTCCCTATGGTGGCATTATCTACAAACAGCATTTCAAGACCGATTCATGTTTTAAAGATGATGAACAAAATGAATGAGATTGCTTATTTTTAGCATGGTCTTTGTTCTCATAATTTATATATTATCCTCACATGTTGCAAAGCATAATTTGTTTTTCTAGCATCCTAAATATATAGTATACTGTACTTATACTGCATCTACTTGGAAAATTGTCAAGAAAAGGTTCATAGATGATCAAAATGTCCAAATCTATAAATTCAGAAAGCCTTTCTGTTTTCTATCATTAAAGGTCTGCATCTAATGCTTAGAAATTATTTTCAAATAGTCAGGAAAATAAAGATGGTTAGTTATCAATAAACAAATATTGCTATGTGAAACAAGTGATGAATTTACTTGTAGGGCACAAATATTAAATGCATTATTCTTTTGCCTGTACTGTAGTTTTAAGTATTAAAAATATAGCTTGAGGAAAAACACAATGAGAATTCCCTACGTATATGCCAGCATGTCTAAAATTAACAAGGCTAACAATAACATTAATAAATATCATAGATTGACAAGTATAAAGTATAAATTAGTACAATCACTTTGGAAAAGTATTTGGCTGCATTCATTAATGGTAAACATATGCATATCCTAAAACACAGCATTCTCTATTCTGTATATACCCAACAATAGGGCACATAAATGGTCTCCATAAGTCAAATATGGGGATATTCACTGCTGTTTGTTAATGGTTAATAATTGGAAACAGTCCAAATGTCCTTGAATAGTAGAATGGATAATATGATCTATGCATACAATGGAATAATTTACAGCGAACTTAGTAAAATACTGATTCACTCAAAAAAATGGATGCTTTTTCACAAAAGTAATGTTGAGAAAAAGCTGGTTTAAAACTCAACATTCAAAAAACGAAGATCATGGCATCTGGTCCCATCATTTCATGGCAAATAGATGGGAAAAAATGGAAACAGTGTCAGGCTTTATTTTCTTGTGCTCCAAAATCACTGCAGATGGTGACTGCAGCCATGAAATTAAAAGATACTTACTCCTTGGAAGAAAAGCTATGACAAACCTAAACACCATATTAAAATGTAGAGACATTACTTTGCTGAAAAAGGTCTGTCTAGTCAAAGTTACGGTTTCTCCAGTAGTCTTGTATGGATATGGGAGTTGGATTATGAAGAAAGCTGAGTACTGAAGAACTGATGCTTTTAAACTGTGTTACTGGAGAAAACTTGAGAGTCCCCTAGACTGCAAGGAGATCAAACCAGTCAATCCTAAAGGAAATCAGACCTGAATATTCATTGACAGGACTGATGCTGAAGCTGAAGCTCCAGTACTTCGGCCATCTGATGCAAAAAAAAAAAAAAAAAAATGGACTCATTGGAAAAGACTCTGATGCCAGGAAAGTTTGAAGGCAAGAGGAGAAGGGAACAACAGAGAATGAAATGGTTGGATGGCATCACCAACTCGATGGACATGAGTTTGAGCAAGCTCCAGGAGTTGGTGATGGACAAGGAAGCCAGTCGTGCTGCAGCCCATGGGGTCACAAAGAGTCAGACATGACTGAGAGAGGAACTAAATTGAACGATGAGAAATCAAACGCAGTGGAATAGTACTGTGGATTCTACTTATAGAATCATAAACAGAACACATTTTTTTATGTTAGATATATTATTATCATATCTATTTATAGAATCATAAGTAGATAAAACAGACAAAATTAATCTATATTATAAGAAGTCATAAAAAATGAGGCTACATCTGCAAATGAGGAAGGACCGTGACAGTACACTAGACAGGCTTCTGGAATGTACATGATATTCTGTTTTATTTTTTTCTGATAATAAATGAAGTCAACTTTATTTTTTAGTGTAAATTATACTGACTCTATTTATTCTGTTTTATACAGGTAGTAGTTACCTGGGTATGTTCAATTATAGCTAGTTATCTGTATATCAATTACAGTTAGTTATCTGTACCCTTGGAGAAGGGCTTGGCAATCCACTCCAGTATTCTTGCCTGGAGAATTCCATGGACAGAGGAGCCTGGTGGGCTACCGTTCATGGGGTTGCAAAGAGTTGGACATGACTGAGTGACTAACACAGACATCTGTACACTTATAGCTTGTGTAATACTACCTCTATATGTTATATCTCAGTTAAAAATTTAAAACCATTTACTTTTTATAAGTCTAACTTGTTTCAATTTTACTCTATGAATATATGTATCTTCTATTTTCTTGGATATATTCTGGGCTATGTGCCAGGCAATATTTTAAACACTGGGAATGCAAAGGTGAATGAGCAAAAAATTCTCTCATTAAAGCAGGGTTTACAGTCCAGTTGGAGGTGAGAAAAAAAGACAAACTCATAATATTATCATTGAAGAGCATGAGAAAATAGGCTGGCAGGACAGAGAGCTGCTTTAGGGATGAGAGCATTGCTTTCAATAGGATGAGATTAAGCATGACAGATAAAGAGGGAGTGGTAGAAAAATATCAGGTAAGGACATTTCATACAAAAGCAATAACTACATTCAAAGGTCCTGAAGAAGGCTCAGCGGAGAAGGAAATGGCAACCCACTCCAGTATTCTTGCCTGGAGAATCCCCATGGACAGAGGAGCCTGGCAGGCTACAGTCCATGGGGTCAGAAAGAGTCGGACACAACTAAAGCAACTGAGCACAAACGCATGAAGAAGGTTCCGAATACTTGAGGAGGGAAACACGTGAATGTGTAGCTGGGATGTAGAGGTGGGATCAAGGCAGGAGAGGTTGGATGAGATCACATAGGATTTTAGAGACCATGGCAAAAGTTTAGTCTTTTATTATACTTAAAATTGGGATTCACTGAAAGATTTTGAAAACAAAGAATGACATCTACTGATTAATATTTCTAAGAAGTTCCTGCCAGTTGCTATCTAATTAATGATTTGAGAAGGACATTTGCTGATGCCAGCAGACCAGAGGAAACCACTATAGATAGACGAGATCAAGTTGACTTGAACTAGTGTGGTGGCAGCAGAGACGAAAGTAGTACACACATTTTAAACCGGTTTTAGGCGAAGAAACCATAGAACTTGGTAGTGATGTGAAGGGTAGGGATGAGGAAAGTGTAATGAAGCTCTGTCAGTCTTCTGATTTGTGGAAATGGTGGTATCATTTGCTGAGATGATTGAAGTAGTTACATCTGAGCAGAGTGCAGGGTCCTGGGATGTTTTTTGAAAGATGAGAATCACATGCATGGGAAGACCCATCAGGAAGGAATCATTTGATGATGCAGTCAATTAAGGGGAGAAGTTGGGAGGGTCTGGGAAAGGAATCCTGAGAGCAAGGTGTGGGTAATAGCAGGGCTTTTCCAGTATTATAATTTCAGCAGAGTAAAGTGACTGGAATATAGATGCCATTTCATGTACAGATTTGGTGGGAGAGACATGAGATAAAAACTGTCCCACAGATTTCAGAAATTCTAGAAGTACAATGTAAGGCAAGACCATCAGCTAAGACTAAGGGTCAGGAGGGTATGGAGGCTGGTTGGTAAAGAGGCCTGACAGATGGAAGGGACACTCCACTCTGATTCAGTGGCTGCAAAGGCTGCTCTGTTGGGCAAGTTTGTGAAGTTGTGTGACATCAGATTACTCTTATATGAAACCAAGTTAAAAATATCTGCTCAACCTCCAGAGCTTTCAGAGAAGATTTCCAGTTAACACAACTATGCACATATAAATAAATTATGAATGGTAAATTATATAATTGAAATACATCAATAATTAAAATCTGAGCTCAAAGTATACATTAGATAATTTCTCTGAAGTGTCATTTTATCTATGAAAATTACATTAAATTTGTTCTTTTTGGTCACTGAAATATATTTACCAAAATATACTCTTATGTTTTATAAAACTTATTTTCTGATTCTCTTATAATTTATTAATTACAGAAAATGTACTAGTATTGCTGCTGCTGCTTAGTCAGTCAGTTGTGTCTGGCTCTTTGCAGCTTCATGGACTTGTAGCCCATCAGACTCCTCTGTCCATGGAATTTTCCAGGCAAGAATATTAGAATGGGTTGCCATTTCCTACTCCAGGGGATCTTCCTGACCCAGGGATAGAACCCACCTCTCTTGTGTCTCCTGCATTGGCAGGTGGGTTCTTTACCACCAGGACCACCTGGGAAGCCTGCCTTGGTATTAGATGAAAACTTAATATGCAGAAAAGCAAATTGTGGATTTTCCAGGAGAAATGTGTACTTTGATAAACGTCTGAAGGTCAGGCTCTGAGTTGAGTATTTAGATAAAGCAGAGAAATCAATAACAACTAAACACAATCTGATTTGAAGCAACTGTTATTGTAAATATCATGTCTAGGAAAGTAAAGTTTCTTCAAAGAATGTTTTGTTGTGAATGGAGACATTAGCACGTATTAGCTAAGAATAAACTATTCTTGTAGAGCTTATTGATTTGAAAAATCTAATCTTTTCATTGAGTTAATGTGTTGCCTTTTCATTTAAATGCTTGGCATTTCTTTCAGTAAAAGAATGGATATATCGATGCCAACAGAGTATCCTAGTTTACTTCTTTCTGAAAGCCAGGATTTTACCCTCAGTAAGAGTCAACATTTCCAGAATACTAATACCAAAATTGTGCTAAAATGTGCTTAGTCACTCAGTCATGTCAGACTCTTTGCGAACCCATGGACTGAAGCCCACCAGCCTCCTCTGTCTGTCGGTATTCTCCAGGAAAGAATACTGGAGTGGGTTACCTTGCTCTCCTCCAGGGGATTTTCTCAACCCAGGGATTGAATCCACGTCTCCTGCATTGCAGGAGATTCTTTACCATCTGAACTGCCAGTGTGTTAAAAATACTTTCTGCATACACCTGAAATCCTCCTTACATTGGTCTGGAAATGGAATGAGATGCTTTCTCAGAGAAACCAGCTACTCCTAACTGTGACATATCTCCATAGTCACACATGAGCTGCCTTTAAAGTCAGAGGGAGCATTTCATCTGAAAGGGTGACTCATGCTTCAACAATTTCAAACCAGGGATATTCATGTGCTATTGATTCTTGCCATTTTATAATTGTTCCCTTTTATTACCAAGTAAGTACTAAATGGCTCAAAGTAATTTTTTCTTAATGAAACTTGCACAAATCCTGTTAAAAAATGGTTTTAAGTTTTATGTATTCTATAAATCAAGGGAAAATGATCTTGAGATATCAAAGACAAGGCAAAAGGTAAAATATCACAGTTACATAATTATAGGAAGAATAATTAAGAAAAAAAGAACTCATTCTCTCTCTCTCTCTCTCTATATATATATATATATAGATCCTATATATATATAGGATTGGCCAGAAAGTTCATTTGGGTTTTTCCACTTGGGTTTTCTTTCAAATGAATGTTTTTGCTAACCTACTATTATTCTATTATTCTGCATATAAACATTTATATAATTTCTACATTCTAAAATATTTTGTTCCATCAATTTATAGTACAGAGTGAACACAGTAGTCCTGCAATAGACACGACCTTTAAACTACCTTGAATAACCAACTCAGGTGATGACTACTGTGAAATGAAATAGAGATGCTGCTTTCTGGGCTTGAGTCCTAAAATTCTAACCAAGTAAAACCTAACTCTCAGGATTTAGGCTGTGCTACTTTTTTTTTTTTTTTTTCCAGTTGACACTGCCATCAGAAACATTTCAGGGGAGTGTAGACTAAGTCTATGGTACTGGAAAATTTCAGAAAATGCTATCGTATTCAGATATATTCTTTAATGGCCACATAAGCTGACCTGGAGAAAGAGGTGAATGAGAATTGTAGGGGACCTGAGGAGCGACTGGTAGAGTCAGGAATTGCAGAGGGAAGAAGTAGGATGTTTGAACTGAAGTGTTAGTTGCTCAGTCACATCTGACTGTTTGTCGGGCTCCTCTGTCCATGGGATTCTCTAGGCAAGAATACTGGAGTGGGTCGCCATTTCCTTCTGGAGGGGATCTTCCTGACACAGGGATTGAACCCAGGTCTCCCACATTGGAGGCAGGTTCCTTACTATTTGAGTCACCTGTGAATCCCTAGTAGAATGTTTAGAAATATAATAATGTTAATAGTTGAAAATAGGGAAACAGAAGGAGGAGCTTCTGTGGTCTGAATTGTGTGCTCCAAAAACTCTTAAATTGAAGCCCAAACCCTTAACAAAAAGTATTTAGAGATGGGGCCCTTGGAAGGCAGTTCTGTTTAAATGAGCTCATGAGAGTGAGGACCTCATGATGGGAGTAGTGACCTTGTAAGAAGAGACCAGAGACCTCACGTGCTAGCTTATACCTGCTCTCTTCCTTTCCCTCCCTCCCTCCTTCCCTAGAAAAGTGAAACACCAAGAAAGTGGCAGTCTATAAGTCAGGAAGAGTAAACCAAGCATTCAGCAAGGAATTGAATTGGCTAGCACCTTGATTTTGGACTCCCTAGCCTCGAAAATTGAGAGAAACAATCTTCTGTTGTTTAAAACACACAGTCCAGGAATTTGGTTATGACTGCTTGAGTTAATTAATATAGGAACAGATACAAATTAGAAGGAACAAGATTGAAGATTGACAAAAGGGATGCAATGGGGCAGGAAATAAGAAGCAGAGCTGAAACAAGGAGAAACAAACACTATAGACAAGGAAGAATCAGATTGTTGGATTGATTTGTAGAGATTTTAATGATCTAAGGGTTAGTTGCTCAGCCATGTCCGACTGTTTGTGATCTCATGGGCTGTAGCCCACCAGGCTCCTCTGTCCACGGGGATTCTCCAGGCAAAAATACTGGAGTGGGTTGCCATTTCCACCTCTAGTGGATCTTCCCAACCCAGGGATCAAACCTGTGTCTCCTGCTTTTCAGGAAGATTCTTTACCTTTTGAGCCACTGTGGAAGCCCCTTTAATGATCTATTATCAAGTAAAAAGGTATTGTACATATGTCAATGTGTATGTCTTATAGGTATATAGAGGAAGTATAGATGCATAGAGAATTATAACTTTTTGATACATCAGCTGAGTAGAGATTGAAGAAAGCAATACGGTGGTCATAAATCTTGGTTACTTGATTGGTTATGCAGAGTACCCACCACTTAAGGAATTAACAGAATGAATACAATGAATCAGAGAAACAAAAGACACAAAAGGAAATGTCACCTGATTAGGTGACAGGGCTAGACATGTAACTCAGATTAGCTCCTTCCTCTGGGTGCCTTTTGGGAGCAGATCAGGGAACTGGGATCCAGAATTTGGAAGCTCAGATGGACAATTTTTATTCCGTGCTCCAACATCACCAACTGCCCAGATTAGGGGAGACTTGGTGTGCAATACGGGGCTTCCTTGCTAGCTCGGTTGGTAAAGAATCTGGCTGCAATACAGGAGACCCTGGTTCAATTTCTAGGTGGGGAATATACATTGGAAAAGGGATAAGCTACCCACTCCAGTATTCTTGGGCTTCCCTGGTGGCTCAACTGGTAAAGAATCCACCTGCAATGCGGGAGTTAAGGTTCTCCCCCTGCCCTGGTATGGCTCCTGAGCCCTAAGGGGTCATACTGCCACTATTAGAACCACATACTAAAGAGGGCTTCTGTAAGCTAATGTGAGCAAACAATATCCATGGACATTTTAAAGACGGAAATAAGATTGTAATCCACCAAATATTATTAGGTGATTTGCATTACTTCATTTATTTTCTATATATTTGAAATTTGTTTAACAGTATTCTATGGACATTTATATAAATGCTATGCTTTAAATATGAGAAAGAGCCATTCAAATTGGGAAGGTACTTTTTCCCTGTATAACAGTTCTGAAAAAGGTAAGCAACATCCACTTACTTAAAAAGTATCTAGGTCAGAAGACCACAGGTTTCATTTTCGTTTTCATTTTAAATCCATCTTTGTTAATTGTACCATATTATATCTTTTACCTTCTAAGCTATAGAACGTTCTACCTTAAATAACTTTGCCTTTTTTTAATTGCTAAAAAGTTTAGTAAATATTTCCCATACTGCAAAACTAAAAATGGGAGATGGTCATTTGTTTATCTTGCTGTAGAGTCTACATTTTACTATATTTGTACATTGGTGTTTGCACTGGGTGCTGGGCAATACTTTTAAAACCATATCTGGACACAGGAATCCAAAGTCCAATAAACTCACATTAACAGAAGCACAACATACTTACTGGGGACAAGAAAGTATATACTTAGTTGGATATATTATTTCTTGCATTAAGAATTTTCAGGCTTAAAATTTGTTTTAAGAAACATACTTCAGGTTCGATTTCATGACCATATAATTAGTTTAATGTTGGACAGTATACTAATCTCAAATTAATATTATTAATATTATATATTCAATAATATTATATATCTTTATTCTCAGAAAAATTTGCATGACATTTGCATGTCATTTACAAAAGGCACAACTTAATATCCCTTCTAGGACTAGCTGTATTCATTTCCTACTGGTTCTATAACAAAGTAGCACCAATTTATTGGCTTCTAACTAGAAAGTTACTATCTTACAGTTCTATAGGTCAGAAGTCTGATAAAGGTCAGGTCAGGAGTCTGAAATGAGCCACAATCAAGCTAAAATTAAGGTTTCAACGTGGCTGCATTCCTCTCCAGAGTCTGTAAAGGAGAATCCTTGTGCTTTCCAGTTTCTAGACAGTTCCCAAATCACTCTATACTTGGTCTTCCTTCTCCATGTTCCAACGAGCAATATCAGATTGATTCCTTTTCACATGTTGTCATTCTGACCTCCTGTCTGCCTATGTCTTTCTCTTTTACATTCTTTTAGGATGACATTGGGCCTACCTGATCCTGATAAACCAAGATTATCTCCTTATTTTAGCATAGTTTAATTGTCCATCCTAATTTCATCTGTACACTTCATCCTCCTTTGAGATGTCATAGCATACACACAGATTCCAGGAATTAGGACCTTCACTTTTGGGCGACCATTGTTCTATCATCACATTAACCTTCAGTGTAGCCACATACCGTCCTTACACATCATTTAAACTATTCCCATGCCATTGGTTGGCCAAAATTCTCTTATAAAAACTGTTGCAGGAAGTTATTTGGTTGTTCCAGTCATTCCAAAGTTCCCTGGTTCTGACCTCTTTGGTGACCCCCATGACTGGAGGACCCCAGACGTTCCTGTCCCTCACCATCTCCTGGAGATTACCCAAGTTCATGTCCATTGAATCTGTGATGCCATCCAACCATCTCATCTTCTGTCATCCCCTTCTCCTACTGCCTTCAATCTTTCCCAGCATCAGGGTCTTTTCCAATGAATCAGCTGTTTGCATTAGGTGGCCAGAGTATTGGACCTTCAGTTTCAGCATCAGCCCTTCCAAAGTGTATTCAGGGTTTCAGAAGCTACCTCACTTAATTTAGCTGAGATCATAAACATTCTAAGTGGAACTTGGTTGATAAAGTGCTAGTTAATCTAAACAAATGATCAGTTTGATTAAGAAACAGAATGTGATCCTAAAGTCATGAAGCTGTGTTTGTGTGTGTGCTGGAATAGCTATGTGAAAGAATGCTTTAATTGGCATCATCATCATTGATATAATTACTAATATAGTCATCCTGCATTTTTGCTTAAAGATCAGTTTCACAACATTATAGTTACCTCATACCGGCAGCTGAAACCAAAGATTTATATCTTAGTTCTTAATACATTTCTCCCACGCTTCAAAGGCTGGAAATATATTACTAGTAAGATGGCAATGTAAAAACACAGTTTCTTAATTGGAATATCAGCTATAGGAAACCCTTCATATCTATTCTTTTGTATTGCAATTTAGAATAATCTGAGTTTTCAAGAAGTAACATTTCTAGTTATCAATAAATGAGATACATTTTATGTTGCAAATTTATCAGGTCCTGAAAGAAAGCAACTCTAATATCACAATTAAGTCAAGTGAAAGTCGCTCAGTTGTGTCCGACTCTGCGACTCCATGGACGACACAGTCCATGGAATTCTCCAGGCCAGAATACTGGAGTGGGTGGCTGCTCCCTTCTCCAGGGGAACTTCCCAACCCAGGGATTAACCTAGGTCTCCCACATTGCAGGTGGACTCTTTACCAGCTAAGCCACAAGGGAAGCCCCAAATTAAGTAAGGCTAATAAAAATATTAGAAGGACTATATTGATGAATAAAATCCACAGGTAATTAAACCAATAAATTTGTGTCAATATCTGCTTTTGTGACACCAAGAAACTTTTTCCAGCTGTTTCTAACATCAGGTTCACATTGAACCTAAAATGACTCCTATAAATAGATAACTTTGAAAAAAGTAAACAACTATAATGAATAAGGTCTTTCAAAGAAAAAATTTTTTTTTCATTAAGAAAATGAATTCTTTATGTCTAAAATAAAACTATCCCAATGAAAAAGTTAGATTTGTGCCTACATGTGCCTGGAAGTTTATATTTAATAATTTAATATGTCTTCCAAGACAGTCTCTTCCTTGAAGTACATCTTCTGGATTTCAAGACCCTTTACACATGGGACTCTCTTCTTTCATCTCCAGCTACTGGTTCTCAAATACTTGTGTCGCGTTTTCTTCATTTCTCCAAACTATCGGTGTGGGGTGCTCCACCTCCTGGTCTGTGCATTTTTCATCTTTTTATCCACGTTTAGTCTTTCCACTTTAAATGAAGTCAGTGGGCTCATGATTCTTGATTTCCTACCTGAGGAGATAGCTCTTCTCTGAACTCCACACCAGTGTAATCAACTGACTCCAGGACATATCCACTTGTGCATTTCAACCTAAAAATGTATAAAACTCAGCTCTTCCTATCTGCTGTCTGCCCTCCTTCCTCCACAAAAATCTGTTCCGCCCATTCTTTTCCTTCTTAAGAGACAACTCCAGCCTCCTTTTAGCTCAGGATATAGCAAATCAAATTTATGCTCACTGTCCACCTCCACATCTTATATAATATCAAGTCCCATCAGTTTTAATTTCAAGGTAAATCTGGAATCCAACCTCGCCTCTCCTCTCCTCTTGACCTCTACCGTTTCCACTCTGCTGCAAGTCATCATCTTCTCTCTTCCAATGACTGAAATAGCTCCATAACTGCCCTATTTCTGTCCTGCTCCCTTGTAGTCTGACTCCAACACAGTAGTCAGTTTCTTCCTGAAATGCAGCTGATGAGTAACCTTAATTCCATCCTCATTTTTAATCCTTATTTGCCAAACAATGCAATAAAGTCATCAGATCATGTTACTTTTCTGATCGGGGATACTTAATGCCAGCCAAATCTCCCAGGAAAAATCCTAGGAACTTAGACCAATCCACAGGATTTACGCATAAGTTCTGGTTTCCCATCTCTCTGACCAAAATCTCCTCCTCTGCTCCATTTCTGTGCCTTCCCTCCTGTTATGCTGGCCTTTTTGCTATTCTGGCAATGGGTCAGGCAGGTTCCTGTTCCAGGACTTCTGTTTTTTTGCTTCTCACCCTCCCTAGAATATGGTTTGTTCATATTCGTATGAGAGCTGGACCATAAAAAAAGCTGAGGCCTGAAAAAATTGATGCTTTCAGAATTGTGGTATTGGAGAAGACTCTTGAGAGTCCCTTGGACAGTGAGGAGATCAAAACAGTCAATCCTACAGGAAGTCAACCCTGAATATTCATTGGAAGGACTGAGGCTGAAGCTGAAGCTCCAATCCTTTGGCCACCTGATGCAAAAAGCTCACTCACTGGAAAAGACCCTGATGCTGGGAAAGACTGAGTGCAGGAGGAGAAGGAGGTGACAGAAGATGAGATGGTTGGATGGCATCACTGACTCAATGAACACAAGTTTGAGCAAACTGCGGGAGATAGTGAAGGACAGGGAAGCCTGGTATGCTGCAGTCCTTGGGGTCGCAAAGAGTCAGACATGACTTAGCGAATGAACAACAACTACTTCTTCCAAGGCTTTATTCAAAGTTACCTTCTCAGTAAGGAAGGGATTCCTAGCCATTACAGCTAAAATATCAAACTACTACTCACTCATCTCTTCAAAAATTTTATTCCTCATTCCACTTCCCTCTTTCCCCTTAACAATAATCATGTTCCACAAGTAATATAAAATATAAGTTCCCCTGTTTACCATCTCTCTTCTCAAATAGAATATAATCTCCACAAATAAATTTAATATAGCAAAAATGGAATCAAATTTGAGCTTTTTTTTTTTTTTTGCTTTAAAGATATGGTAAACCTTTAAGAAAACAGTATTCCAGTCATCAGAACTGAAAATCCTATTAAACAGACATTCAGAAATGGTTTAGTTTTCAATCAGTACTACAAGGCTTTCTCAACTCTATGGTTAAGTTAAATTGTTTCACTCAGCCAATAAAAGCAGATGCTATAAGAAAAATCAACACAACTACATGCAACCAAAATAGCCTTTATGTTTTCATGGTTTGTTCAAATTATATTGTGCATTGCAGCTGCAGGCACTAATAACATATAATTTTTAAAATATAGATAATATAAACAATAAAGAAAAGTCAAAGGGATATACATTACTGTCTTAATACAGTATCTAACTAAATAGATTTTTTTGAAATCCCTTTAAAAATCAGGATGTGCATAAAATTTTGTATCTAGTTTAATATTATGTGAGTTTCCATAAACAAATCATTATTTAGATGTATTCACATTCTTAAATTACTTTTAACCTCTTGACGGATTTTTTCATTTGGGGAGTTTGGTTCACTGGGGATAGTTTGGTTCATTTGGTTCATTTGCTCCCAGGAAGGTGCATGCAAGAGAATCTGCATTTTCCTTTCACTGTCAAAGGATTCCAAATTGTTTTCAAGACCATTGTATAATCTTCACTTACACTAAGAATAACTATAAAGAAAAGTTTTTATCATATGCTTGCCAGCACTGTGTTCAAAAATTTTTGTAATATGATGATTCAATAGGTTAAAATGGCATCCTGTCTTCTTTTAAATCCCATGGATAGCTGTGAGTTTAACCTTCATGTACTAATTTGTTTCCACCGTGTCTGACTCTTTGTGACCCTACGGACCATAACCTGCTAGGCTCCTCTGTCCATGGGATTTTCAGACATGAATACTTAAGTGGGTTGCCATTTCCTGCTCTAGAGGATCTTTCTGACCCTGCAATTGAATCTGCATCTCTTACATCTCCTACATCGGAAGGTAAGTTCTTTACCACTAGTACCATCTAGATATTTTTATTTAAAATACTGTTGGCATCGGGTAGACTGAAATTATTAGATCAAGTGAAATTTCCAGTCACCTGGGATTGTACATAATGACATACAAGCCATATACTAATCCTAAAGGCCAAAATGTGACAATAAATATCTATTTGAAGATCCTTATGATCAGCTATACATAAAATCTGCACACACAAAAAAAGCTCAAATTTGATTCCATTTTACTATATGGAATCAGCTATTACTATAAAATGAAGGCCAAAATATGATAATAAATATCTGTTTGAAGATCCTTATGATCAGCTATACATAAAATGAGTGAATCAGCTACACAGTTGAATTCCTCTTTTCAGGAGAGGCATTTGCAAAGCCCAAATTCATTTTAATATCAATTCATCTATCATATTCCATGCAGTACAAATAAAATAGTAAATAATACAGTCCTGGGGAGCTCAGATAAGTGAAATATTTTCGTTTTCAAACATTTCAGTCAAGTACTTTTATGGATCAAGTTTTGTTCATTTTATTCTTAGATTATAAACAAGTTTCGTAAATTGATATAGCCTACCAGTGTAGAAGTTTACATATCAGAATATTTCCTGATATGTATAGAAGCGACGCCTGGGCATGTGACAGTACAAAAAACCAAATGTTCCTCTTCTATTAATCCCTGCTCCAACACTTCCCCGCTGTCCACTTAATTCCCCTGAAGTCTGTTCTTAGAAGATGTACTAAACATAAAAGTCAAAAACTCACTATCAGCAGGATAGCAATACCAAATTATTTAATTTGTGTTGGCTCTCTCTTTATTCTTCTCTTAAAAATATTTAATAGCTCATTGCTGAAATGAATGATACTACATCTATGCCATAATATGCAATAGTCACAATGAATAAAAATCAATATGGCAGGAACATCAACAAGTCTGAAATTCTCCCAACTTAATGAGACAAGAAAGCTGTACACACATGTGTGTGCCTAACACTGAACTAGACTTAAACATCAGATCTGTACATAATGGTACTCTTGTTAAATACTTATGAATTCTCTATATACTCACATGTAAGAGACAGGCTATAAAATTAGTTGGGAATTATATAAACTGTGTTTATTTTATCTAAACATATATTTTTGTACATGTTCTTATATGAATGTGTGCATCTCTCCACAACTACCCTCTTAACTTTAAATCTATATTAATGTCTTAATTACATGTAGACATTATGTTAATCTATTCATTTAAAAATCACTTAAAAATATATTTCAAACTGGTAATAACAGTATCATTGAAGAGTGGATTTCAAGGTATATTCTATGTTTTTACATTTCTGTATTTTTTTAACAAATTATAAATGTGGATTATTTGGGGAAAGTGCTTGTCCGACTCTTTGAGAACCCATGGACTGTAGCCCGCCAGGCTTCTTTGTCTATGGAATTCTCCAAGCAAGATTACTGGAGTGGGTTGCCATTCCTTTCTCCAGGGGATCTTCCCCACCCACGGAACAAACCCAGACTCCTGCACTGCAAGCAGATTCTTTACCACCTGAGCCACCAGGGAAGCCCTGTAAATAAGAGAGGAAACTGAGAGTTTATCTATAATATAAGTTACATATTTCAAAATGGAGATGTTCTATTTCATCCATGAAAAAAAAAAATTCTAAGAGCTAATACCACCATTTCTTACAGATGATTTTTAACTCCTCTAGAATAGCTGGAATATTTAGTGTGCTGAGTCAGTGTTCAACAAATACATCAGAGAAGAAAGTGAAAGGATGATAATTTACCAACATTGATGCACACCTTCATAAATTACAACCCAGTTTGATACTTGGTATTATTTAGTTCCCATGCCTATTCGTATACCCTTTTGTAGATGAGGAAAAATGGCCTCTATGCAGGGGACATGTGACATGAGTAATCCATGCCAGGATCCAATCTCTGCCATGTCTTCAGATCATCATGCCTGGCACTTCTTTCCATCATGTTAAATGTATACCACTACCAGTGAAGGCCTATGTTCTTCAAACCAAAATGCTTTCCTTTTACTTCCAGATCTTTGAGCATTATAAACTACTCGAAGCACATGGACTTACTAGGGTAAAAGCCCCCTCCTGACAGCCCAGCATAAACATATTCAAAATACTCATCTAAAAGAAGTGAATTTAAATGAAATGTGTCTTTAAACTCAATATCTACTTCCTTTTCTCCTTCTTTTATTTCTTCCTATTCCCACAAATGTTAGCATATGACAGAGAATACAACCTAGATACTCAGTTCACAGAAAATAAATAATAATACTGATAAGCTCTTCCACAGTTTTCTGTTAGGGACCCAACAAAACAGAGCTGAAATTTGTTCAAAGCAAGAGAAGAAGGAACATTCTAGAACATATAAACTGACAATTCCAATGGAAGAGGAGTGTAGCTTTGCCCCTACTCCAGGGCAACTTCTTGAGATATTTTTGGTTGCCACAGTTTGGGGGTGCTGCTACTGGCAAACAATCTGGGGGTGCTGCTACTGGCATCTAGTGGCTAGAAAACAGAGATACTACTAGGCATTCTACAATACACCAGAAAACTCTTCCATCCTAAAATTGCATAGCCTCAAATATCAATAGCACCAGGGTTAAGAAGCTCTCATAGACATGGGTGATACAACTACAAGAAAGGCACATAATTAAGCAAACCAAGGAGTCAAAAGTCCTCTATTTATTTATTTATTTTTTTAAGAGAAAGGACACCTTACACAGGCTCTATCTTAAATCTCTCAATCTCCTTCTCTCACTTTTTACTCAACTACACTGGATCAGATACATGCACTTGAGATTAGTAAATTTTTCCAGGTCAGTAAGTTCAATGTGCTCTCCTAGTTCTGCTGAAGTGTACATGCACGTTTAGATTCTAAAAGACAGTTATATCAGGTTGCATAATAGAAGGTATACCTCAGTCTTCTAATCAGCAAGTCAAATACACAACAAGTGGGCACACAAACTTGTGAACACGTGGTTTATATTTTACAGACCATAAAATCAACAAAAGCATAAGAACAATGTTTATAAAAGCCAAATGAATAGTATTTTATATTTACTATATATAACACCCTTCACATAAAGAATTTATAAACTTGAACCAAGTGATTCATTCATTCTCATGCTTCCAATTTATCCATCCAAACAAACAGCACATCAGAAGAAATAATAATTTCCAATATGCTTTATGTATAGACTTTGATCAAGCACTGGTGGCTATCAATCATGCTTACAGTTGTTGTAGCTAATTACTTTTAACATTCCCTGGATAGAGTTACAGCTAGAGTTTCCTGTTAGCTACCTTTCCTCTGCAATTATATTCCCTTTGCTACTGGGTTATCTTTAAGTGGGCATTCTTGTTGCATCTAAAATAGCAAATTCTCATTTTTCTACCTCCCATCGTTGTCAACGTAGAAAATCAAACTCGGCCATTGGTATCATTTTATGTTTTCCTCCCCTTTAAGTTAGCTACCTCTGTAAAAAAGCATCATCATTATGTTTTACGGCATATTCCTCTAACAAGGTCCATTAAATGAATGCCTTATTAACTGAAGAAATGGGTTGAGCTGTACTAGGTTAATTTATCTTCAGGAAGTCTGAAATTTAACCTATAACATGAGGCTTGAAAGAAACCAGTGGTGATTGGTTCCTGAACCAGAGCATTAGACTATAGAACTAATTCTCTACCAACATCACATCCTGCCTCTCTCCTCTCAACAAGATACATACAAGATCTAGTCTGTACCTCTAACTCTTGATTCAGAATTATGTATTTTCTCTGATAAGACAAGTCCAATGAAACAGAGGCAGACAATTACTGCATAAGGAAAGCCCCCTGCTTTGAAAAATCTGTGGGTGATTCCAGAGTGGAAAATAAAGGTTCCAAAACATAGTCAGAGCCTATAGCGTTTTTCTTTTTTTTTTTTTTTTGGCTGCATAATAAAATCTTTCTGTGATCTGTCTCTCTCAGCTCGAAGCAGTGATGCCATCACCTGAGCAAACCAAAAACCAGAATAATTTTAGCTAAGATTTTCACTTTAGTATTTCTACATTTTTAGCAGAGAAATAGCAAGGAGATGTACTCTTGATTAATCTGAAAGTTCTTTAAATACAGCAGGCATGGATATAAGGAAATACTTCAATAATTAGCCAATACAATTTTATCCTTCACCTGTTACATGACTGATCTTCCTAGTTCCACATCTGCACGCACCACACATACACACTCATGCAAACGTGCATAAGGCATAATTTTACCTTGTTTTTAAGATGTGAACATTAAGACGAAATAATTATTTCCAAACTCAAACAAGTCAGGTTCAGGAAGTTAAGAAATGAGTTAACAAACAAAAGGGCATGTACTAAATAAAGAGTTTTGCTGAGCGCAGGAGCCTACCTAATTCCTTTTCATGCATCATTTATAGTGCCCTTTAAAAGAAGAAAAAAGTTTCATCTTAAGCCTTAATAAGCATTTCATGGGGGGGGGGGGTGGGGAAGAAAGAAAGAGAGAAAAGAGAAAATGAGCCTTGCCCTGCTGCAGCTTCAGTGCTTAGATATTGTGTAATTTCAGAGGATACTGGAAAGGCAATAATTAAGAAGCACTACGGAAATTTCAATTTCAACGTCCCCGTTTCTGTTCTGACAATGCTTTCCCTCACATTTACAGACAGACATAAATGACAGCTTATTCTAATGTCATCACGATTCAAATGCGCCCTGCGGAGTATCCTTCCAACTTCTTCAGGGGCAAGACAGATAACAGCACATCATCCACAGATAAACATAAACACAGACCCAGCTGGGTTATCCCACTCACATCCCATAGGCTTTATGGCAACGCTCCTGGTTAAGGGAGAAAAAATTGTGTTTTTTTTTTTTTTTTTTCAAATGCATACTAGCGCTAAGGCTCAGGAAGCATCATCTCCAACTTTCCCATTCGTGGCAGATCCTGTGAAAGCAACCCGGAGAGGAAGATTTCACCAAATATTGTTTGGACTCAGCCCCACTGCACAAAAATCTTAATGTCACTCCATGGTAAAGTGTCATTCACGGAAGCCTTACCTTGGTTGACTTTGCCCTAAGTGGTGGAAAGGAACTTAATTTACGAGCATCATAGAGGGGACTTTGCCGGTGCTCGCGCTCGCCGCGCTGGTCCTCGGAGAGCCCCGGGCTGGCTCCGCGCTCCTGCGAGCCAGGCTCCGCGGCTCCGCGGCTGCAGCTCCCGAGCGCGTCTCTGATTGGCTGGCACAGCCTGTCCGCCTGATGCTCCGCTTCCCAGTCTCTCCTCCTTCCTCTCCTCCCAGGCTCTCGCGACCGCTGCCTTTCCCTCTGCCTCCTTTTTCTTTTCCTTTTTTTTTTCTTTGCCTCCCATCGTGCATACTTTGGGGGCTGCAGAAATTCCACAGCACACAGATCGGACACCCTTCAGCCCCCTCGTAGCAAGGTCGTGCGGAAAGCAGCGCCATTCATGAAATAGTTAATATATATATATTTTTTAAAATATCCTGGACCGGCGGCATCAGCTTTAGTCCTACTGCTCTTGAAAAATGACGGCCAGGACTCCGTGACAGTTTAGACCCTCAGTTCTCCGCGGGGGAGGGGAAGTGCGGGACAAGAAGGGGTTTGACTGTCAGATCGAGTGGGAGTAGACATTGGGAGGGAGCGAGAGCAAAAGCGGGCAGGGCAGGCACGGACGTGGCAGGCTGGTAATAAATTCTCCTATTTCCGTGCAAAGTCGTCACAGCCTGCTAAACATTCAACTGCTGGCTCGTTCATCGGTGATCCCTAGTCCGGTGGTAGCCGTGAGATTGAGCTTGAGTGATGCCCTTTAACGCCTTACCCCAAACTACCCAAGGCGTGGAGGGTTCATATGAGCGAGAGCTTTCCCTTGGAGGTCAGCAGTTTATCTGTGAAGACGAATAGGAACCGCAATGCCTTTCCTACTCTCCTTGCTTGTGCCAGGAAACACACACACACAACTTCTCACCTCCCATTACTCCAGAATAAATGTAAATGATTTGTAATGTACATAGCTTTTGATAACAAGGATTTCAGGCCTGATTGGCTATGTTCGCAGTTGATGGGAAATGATTTCAGCCCTTTCTTCCAACACAAAGTCACCCACACTCACTCATTAAGAACATCAAGCAGCCCCATTTAAAGCCGTGTAGTAAATAAGTGTAGGAGTTTATCTAAATGGAGGGATCATTTGGCAGATACATTCATTCAGAATTACACAAGACCCTCAGTAATTCCAGCCACAAAGAGAACAGCATTATTTGCTCTGGTTAGCTGATACTACAAATGCTCCCAAGCTAGATATGTGCTAGAGGGAACAGGCCCTCTACAGGTCTGAAAATGTGGATTCAAATTGTGTCTCAGACTGTTAGGTATGTCAGAATCTGTCTAAGCTGTTTCAATTCTCTGAGACTACGGCAGTTTCTCTTTAAAATCTGGAGAAAAATGCTCACTTCAGAGGATCTCTACAAAGATTAAATAAAATCTGTGCAATTTTATTTTATTATTTATTTATTACATTTTGGCACTCCTATGCAGCATGTGGGATCTTAGTTCCCAGACCAGGAATGGAACCTAAGCCCACTGCAGTCGAGACACAGAGTCTAAACCACTGGACCACTAGGGAAGTAAAATATGTGTGCAATTTAAAGAGAGGATGTTTTGAATCAACTAGTGTTATATTTGGCTACCTTTATTTGGCTTGACTGATGTGGAATGTGCAGGGATTTAATTTGTTTTGGGGCTTGGGTACAATTAAACAAACCAACAGAAACCGTGAAAGCAGCACTCGGATTGGATTATCTCTAATTGTGAAAAAACTGCACATTTCAGTGCATTGTTGAGCCTAAGGAAGATGTTAGGAGTCAATTAGAATTTGAGAAACTCCAAAAATCTAAACTCTCAGGGAAAAGTTGTATGGAAACAATAGCATCCGAAATAATGAGCCAATGTTGTATTATGTTTTGTATATTCTCTCTCATGCAGTTTCTGATTTAAATGAGATTTCCCTGGCATAGACAGAAAATTGTGTTCATTTGTGGTTATTGAAAAGAATCCATTTCAAATCTTCCTGTGTTGATGAAGGCCTGGGAGGACAAAGAAAGGAATAGTTATGAAAGATAAATAGGATACAAAGATGAACTTTTGGGCTGTGTGGGGTCATGTAGTTTAATTTAAAAATTCCACATGACAATCTCTAGAGAATGTCTAACTCTTTTATTTGGCTGCATCCGTGCTTGGTCATATCCAACTCTTTGCAACCCCATGGACTGTAGCTCGCCAGGCTCCTCTGTCCATGGGATTTTTCAGACAAGAATACTGGAGCAGGTTGCCATTTCCTCCTCCAGGAGATCTTCCTGACTCAGGGATTGAACCCCTATTTCCTGCAGCTTCTACATTGCAGATTTTTTTTTTTTTTTTAACACTGAGCCATCTAGGAAGCCTTTGGCTACCTTCAGTTGAATACAATAGACTGTTATCAGTTTGCTACAAAAGCTTTTCCTAAGACATCAGCATTGAGCATCCTAGGGACACACTTGAAACTGATGTGTTTTTGTTAGTCTTCCTTGGTGGTTTCCCTGGATAAGATCATAAGAATCACATTGAGTGAACAGCCACAATGGAAGCCAACAGGTACTTGGTCCTGAGTGGGAAGACATGGAGAAGGATCTGTGAGTTTCACCAAAAAATACAAAATATTTCTAGGAAAAGAACCCATTCCCCGAGGGAGGATTTATATATATGAGACAGCACTCAGATTAAAGGCTTCAGGCAGACTCTCCACAAACCCAATGATGAAACGTACAAGGGATTGAAATGGCTTCTGAAGTTTGCTATTCTGAATTCGCTCTGACTTTCCCTAGCCCTAGAAAAGCCAGCCCATCAGCCACTTAGTGCATCTCTTCTGCTTTCAAGTTAAAAAGCAGAAAGTACATGAACCTGTGTGGAACATGCTGCTAGGGGAAAGCCAGGTGGTAGGCAGGTGCTTATTTCCTCCTTATGTCAAAGATAACTTCAAGAAATTGGACAATGCATCAGTCAGCAGAATTTATTACAGAGTTAATCTCTGAAACTGAAAGCATGGACGTTTCTGATCCCAAGTCCCCACTTATGTCACGTTGGGAGAGTTATAAGAATCACTTTCACTAGTGACAGGGAAGCATCTAACATGAGATTGATGCTAGCCAGACTAGAGGAACTCAAAAGATAACATTGTAATGCTAAACTGTCGTGGTTCTCTGAGAGCCAGACTCAGGAAATTGTCTCTTTAGATGCCATCTCATGTTTAGTTTTACCCTGGAAATTCAGGAGGCTGTGCGATGTTTTCAAACATAAAGAAAGAAGGAATGTAAATGAAATGTATAAATATCCCTTGCTATAATTCAGTGCTTAGAACAATTAACTACACAAACATGGTGCTATGATTGAATTTTAATTGAAATGATTATTGAAATTACAATAATAACGACAAAGTGATCAGATTTCTGTGTAAAGAAAAACAGCTGGTAAAACATGAAGCAATACAGGATTTCTTTGCAGCTATTTATTTTATGTGCTTAGGTGACTAATAGTGTATTACATATTTTTGTTAAATGAATAAAAGAAAATTTACACTGATAAAAAATAGTACCTCTACGAATATACTTAAAGATGACCTAATAAAGTTAACCTTTATTCATTCAGATTATAAATTGCAGAGCACTGGGGAAATACTGATGCAGAGAAATTAAAAAGAGATCAAAAATATTTCAAAGTTAACTATATGTGTAATCAATTTTAAAAAGCAGAGCCTTCCTTACTCAAAATAATATTTTGATTAATAAAAACACCTTTTTAAAGTTTTCTTCAGTGCATGTAACTATCAAAATAATGAACGTAATTTGATCTCATGGGCAGTGTTAAAAGCTGACAAAGACAAAGGTAAAACACCTCAATTTCTATAGTATATACGTCTGTTGTCCATAAAATAGATACTTGTTGCTATGTAAGTGATAGAATAAGGACACTGGGTTCAAGGATAAGTGAAAATATCCTAACTAGCGGACCCTAGCTTGAAGTAGTTACTTTTTTTCACAAGGGTCACACAAAGAATATGCCAAGATTTTTTTAATATATCTGAAAAAATGTCAGTAAACTTGGACAATTCAGTAAAAATAAAATAGTGCAGTAGGACGAGAGATAAGAAAATATTTTCCCAACTTGCAAAAGAAGATTGAACATGGAGTCTCCAAATTAGAAATTACTGAACCAAATGTGAAACCTGGCCAAGTTATAAGGTTACTTATAAAGAAATGAACAGACTAGTAAGGCAAGAAACAGTTAGGTCACCTGAGTCTCTATCACATTCACATACATCTCATTTCAAAATAACCTACTGCTCTCTATGACAGACATGTTAGGCAGGAACTCGGGGAAAGCCACATGACATAATCTCTCTACATGTCATCATCATCTCTCACTACTTCATTAAAGCCCACATGGAGAATTTTGCCATGGTCATGGTTCAGTTGCTATGTCATTTCTGACTCTTTGTGACCACATGGACTGCAGCACACTAGGCTTCCCTGTCCTTCACAATCTCCTGGAGCTTGCTCAAACTCATGTCCATTGAGTTGGTGATGCCATTCAACCATCTCATCCTCTGTCACCCTTTTCTCCCCCTGCCTTCAATCTTGCCCAGCATCAGGATCCTGTCCAGTGAATCAGCTCTTCACATCAGGTAGACACAGTACTGGAGCTTCAGCATCAGTCCTTCCAATGAATATTGAGACTGATTTCCTTTAGGATTGACTGGTTGGATCTCCTTGTTGTCCAAGGGGCTCTCAAGAATCTTCTCCAGCACAATTAGAAAGTATTGATTCTTTAGTGCTCAGCTTTCTTTATGGTCCACTCTCATATCCATACATGACTACTGGAAAAACCATAGCTTTGACTATATGGACCTTTGTCAGCAAAGCAATGTCTCCTCTTCAATATGCTGTCTAACTTTGTCATAGATTTTCTTCCAAGGAGCAAGTGTCATTTAATTTCATAGCTTCAGTCACCATCCACAGTGATTTTGGAGTCCAGGAAAATAAAATCTCTCACTGCTTCCATTTTTTCCCATGTACATTTAAATTTTAATACAATTATTTGTTGTAGCAACAGGCTAAGCCTCATTATCACATATTTAGAAAATGTGTGAGAGGAAAGTATCTGGTAGTAAGCACAGAATTCTACCTCTAAACAAGATTGTGGCTTTTAACAATGGTCTGAACACTGACATCAGCCATAGAAATTTTATACCAGAAGCTAGTGCATTTGGATGAAGAATTGGTCTTGAAAAACTTAAATGCTATCTCAAATCTAACAAGGAAGAAATACAAATATGGATCCAGATGTAGGGGTCTATTAAAAATATGGCAGTGGAGACAATTCTTTGAATAAGACTTGTGAATAAGACTTAAGAGATTTCTACTGGTGATAATTTCAGTAGAAATCAACTGCATGAGATGGTCATCAAAAATGTAAACAGGTATCCTTAGAAAAAGCAACGCCTCTATCTGAGGGTGGTAAGGACCTTAACTCTAAAATATTGAGAATGTACCTGGAATTTTGCATTTTAAGAAGGCTTGGCTAACTTGAGTACTTTTAAGTTGTCCTTATTTTTGTGAGCTGTATCATGATACATTGATTTAGTTGACAGAACTACTATCTCTACTCGCTCCCTCAGCCCTAGGATAGTTTTCATTTCTTTTTTTCCCTGCTTCCCTGGTGGCTCAGATGGTAAAAATTCTGCCTGCGATGTGGGAGACCCAGGTTTGATCCCTGGGTCAGGAAGATCCCCTGGGGAAGGAAATGACAACCCACTCCAGTATTCTTGTTTGGAGAATTCAATGAACTGAGGAGCCTGGCAGGCTACAGTCCATGGGGTCGCAAAGAGTCAGACTCGACTGAGCCAGTAACACTTTCACCTTGCCCCTACTTTATCCATCCTCTAGGGGTTGGAACAAAGGTCACCTTTTCTGCATAAGCATTTTGCTACAATAGGTGTGACAAGACTCTACATTTTTTGAAGGCATAAAATATGATTCAAAGTCTGTAAATATTGCATTTAACAAATTGTGTTACAGTTAGAGGTAATGCAACATAGTAGTTAAGAACACAGAAAAGTGAAAGTGAAAGTCGTTCAGTAGAGTTCAACTCCCTGCAACCCCATGGACAGAATTCCATGGAATTCTCCAGACCAGAATACTGGAGTTGTAGCCTTTCCCTTCTCCAAGGGATCTTCCCAACCCAGGGAATGAACCCAGGTCTCTTGCATTGCTGCTGCTGCTGCTGCTGCTGCTGCTGCTAAGTTGCTTCAGTCATGTCCGACTCTGTGCGACCCCATAGATGGCAGCCCACCAGGCTACCCCATCCCTGGGATTCTCCAGGCAGGAACACTGGAGTGGGTTGCCATTTCTTTCTCTAATGCATGAAACTGAAAAGTGAAAGTGAAGTCACTCAGTTGTGTCCAACTCTTCTATACTACATGGACTGCAGCCTACCAGGCTCCTCCATCCATGGGATTTCCCAAACAAGAGTACTGGAGTGGGTTGCAATTGCCTTCTCCGCTCCTGCATTGCAGGCAGATTCTTTACCAGCTGAGCCACTAGGGAAGCCTAAGAACACTAGAGTGGGTAGCCTATCCCTTCTCCAGAGGATCTTCCTGACCCAGGAATCAAACCAGGGTCTCCTGCATTGCAGATGGATTCTTTCCCAACTGAGCTACCATCTGGAACCAAACAAACTTGGGAAGCTATACAGTTATATATGGTTTGTTTCTTCTTCAATAAAAATCCTATAATGTTACCTATCTCTTAAGCTTCAGAAGATAAATAAGTTATATAATGTAACATAAGATTTGCTCCTAGCTCAGTGGAAAACAAGCTGCCTGCCAATGCAGGAAACATGGGTTCCATCCCTGAGTCCAGAAGATCTTCTGGAGGAGGAAATAACAACCCAATCCAGTATTCTTGTTGGAAAAACCTCACGGACAGAGGAACCTGGTGGGCTACAGTCCATGGGGTCACAAAGATTTGGACACAACTCAGTGACTGAGCACACATACACACATGCATATGTTTTACACATACACACACACACACACACACACATATATAATGTACTTAAAACTGGGCACATACTAACATATATAAACTTGCTTCTTTTATCACTATGTGTTTGCATATCTGTTTCCTAATTGAATGCTAGCTAGGAGTGACCATCTGGTACATCGTATATGCAAATGCAGCTTGAAGTAATTGAAATAAGTCTATATTGGAGATAGGAGACCTAGGATTAAGCCAACTATCTACAACTCATAGTAAATATACAGTTGCTTAACTAGCTTGTTTTACTCTCTCAACATGCTACCTGACTTGTAGCTTTGGAGACCACCCTTCTTTTACATGGAACTTTTGCAATTCTTAAAGAGTTTTACAAATAAAAAAAAGGGTCTAGCACAGTCCCTGGCATATAAAAGGCTTTGAATAAAGGTTTGTTGAACCCCAGATATAAATACTCAAATGTGTTCATTAAATACATTGTATTTGATTTCTATATTTCATTTTGTAGCAGAAAAAGGCAAATCACAAATAAACTCTACCCAAGAACTTTTTCTTAAGAGAAAATACAGCTTTCATGAAGAGTACTGGGGACGTTCACTCACTTGGTTCAACCTCCCATATGTATCAATATTTACCTCTCTCCTGTTACAGAATGGAAACTGACATTTCAGTGACGCAAATTATTGTATGATTCTTAACTATAAAGGAAACATTATATTCCACACAGCATATTGAAAAACAGAGACATTACTTTGCTGACTAAGGTCCATCCAGTCAAGGCTATGGTTTTTCCTGTGGTCATGTATGGATGTGAGAGTTGGACTGTGAAGAAGGCTGAGCACTGAAGAATTGATGCTTTTGAACTGTGGTGTTGGAGAAGACTCTTGAGAGTACCTTGGACTGCAAGGAGATCCAACAAGTCCATTCTGAAGGAGATCAGCCCTGGGATTTCTTTGGAAGGAATGATGCTAAAGCTGAAACTTCAGTACTTTGGCCACCTCATGCGAAGAGTTGACTCATTGGAAAAGACTGTGATGCTGGGAGAGATTAGGGGCAGGAGGAGAAGGGGAAGACAGAGGATGAGATGGCTGGATGGCATCACTGACTCGATGCACGTGAGTCTGAGTGAACTCTGGGAGTTGGTGATGGACAGGGAGGCCTGGCGTGCTGTGATTCATGGGGTCACAAAGAGTCGGACACGACTGAGCGACTGAACTGAACTGAACAGCATATACTGTTTACAATGCCAGAAAAGGGACACACACTTAAAAATCATTCTATAATCTCAATTTATAAAAACAAGAGTTATTTAAATTTCAATTAATCAGAACTTATCATTAACCAATCTCTGATCTTTTCAGAAGTGTATTTAATTTGCTAATGTCCATTTGTAACCATCCCAGACATAACAGCGGTATACACTCTTTCTTTATTCAAGTTATAGTTGATTTATATCATGTTAGTTTCAGGGATTCAGTAAAGTAATTTAGTTCGGCTACCTCTTAAACTTACTATTATCAATGTTTTCCCTAAGAGTACCTCATGAGACACTTCAAAAATTGATGCATATATCTTATCTTTTAAATTTTAATATTCCAGAATTTTCTAATTAAAAAGCCTTATTAAATATTTTCAATAAAATACCAGTGTTATATTACAAAGCAAACATTTAATATACTATATTTAACCTTCTTTTGGTCATTGAAGATTGATGCTGTTTCCAAGTTTGCCATATTACAAATTATGCTTCTATGAATGTTTCTTTCCTTGGGTCTCTGACTAAGGCAATTGAATAGACATCTGCACATAGAACTACTAAGCACATTTTGTGAATATTTCTTAAAACACATGATAATGTTATTGCTCCCAAGAACCATTAAGAAGAGTAAAAGATTAATTTGTTCCTCACTACTCTTGAGCAAGAACATCTCTTTTTCAATTTGCTTACTCAGTGGCTTAAATTATATCATTGTTTTAATTTCTATTTGTGTGATTACTAGAATATTTATTGGCTGCTTCTTTATATTCTTCTCATAACTTTCTGACCATATCCATTCTCCTAGTATGCTATTGCTAATTAAGAATATAATGGACTTAAATTGTTTTAATGATTGGAAGACATTCAGAAAATTGAGTTCAATATGAATTTCTATACTTCTCACATTTAGCCAAAAAAATGTCTGTGTGTACATGCTTATGGACTTCCCAGATGAATCAGTGGTAAAGAATCCAGCTGCCAGTGTAGGAGACATGGATTCAATCCCTGTGTTGGGAACATCCCTTGGACAAGGAAATGGCAACCCACGCCAGTGTTCTTGCATGGAAAATCCCATGGACAGAGGAGTCTGGTGGGTTACAATTGTGCGGGGTTGTGAGAGCCAGATGTGACTTAGTGAGTAGACCACCACCATCATGTCTGAGAAACTTAAGTGCTTGTATGAGTGCCCTGATACCATACGGAACACATTGCATGGGGCTGCAAGAGTCAGACATGACTTCGTCAGTGAGCCCACATGCATGTACATGTTTATAAATTTATATACATTTAAAACTTTGTGTTTATATATAAATATAATAGATGTATACATACACACATATGTATAGTTTTATTGTTGTTATTTAGTCCCTAAATGCATTCAACAGTTTGTGACCCCATAGGCTCTAGCCTGCTGGGCTCCTTTGTCCATGGGATTTTCAGGCAAGAATACTGGAGTGGTTTATCATTTCCTTTTTCAAGAGATCTTCCTGACCCAGGAATCAAACCTATATCTCCTGCACTGGCAGGAGGATTCTTTATCACTATGCTACCTGGGAAGGCCACATATGCATATACACAAATGCAAATATGTAAGTGTTCATGTGTGCATAAAGAGATTCATTCAGAAAATGCATACAGAGTATCATATAGCAAGTACTGATGTAAGTTCCACTGACAGATTATAAAGAAATAAGGCAGATTTTCTGGCTTTAGGGAAAAAAAAAAAAAAGAAAAAAAAAAAAAGAAATCACTAAACTGCAATGCAACATCATAGATCCTATAAGCTATGTATGTATGGACAACATTTTTCACATATTAAGAAATTGGTAAATTATTTTCATAACCTCTTTAAATGAAGTTAGAGAATAGAATTGATAACATGCACACACACACACACACACACACACACTATCCAAATAGAATCCTGATATTAGCTTTGATGTTTGTCCTCACCTCATGATCAGCTGCACAATTTGAGGAAGGGTGAAGAATGAACATACAGGGATTTGTTAGAAAATATGGGGATTTGTTAAACATTAAGATTTTCAAGATGGCCATGACAACATCTAGCCAAATATGGGGCCTATCTGAATGTGGAAGCGTGTGGGATTATAGCACCTATATGTTCACGAAGCAGCCCGCCTCGTCACTACCATCAATCCAATAGATCAAGTTCAACTCATTTACTTTATTAATAATTCACAAACCATCCACTGAGCCCTATCTCAAGTTCTTCCTTTTTAAAATCTGCCATATTCCACCATCATCCCTTGCCTACACTTTTGCTATTTACCCAGAAGGATGATTGTCAGTCACCATGAGTTCTGAATTTCAATGCTAGATGATGGCTTTTGGAATTTAACTGTCAAAGTAGAGAGATCAGAGCAAGTACTCACTGTTAGGAAGGAGTTGGTCTGGCAGGGACACTTGCCCACACTTTCTAAGACTTAATAGATAACCAAAATATATTGGTTGAGTATGAGGTGGTTGAGTACCCTCTGCATGCTGAGTTGCAAGATGATAAAGCTTTTGGACATTTATAGCTATAATCCATAAAGATATAGTGAATATCTTTAATTTGGTAGAAGAATGGAAAAGAGAAAGGTACATGTAATTTATTTAGAGAAATAAATAACTATACCATAATGGGGCTCAGATGGTAAAGAATCTGCCTGCAATGGAGGACACCCAGGTTCAATCCCTGAGTTGGGAAAATTCCTGGAGAAGGAAATGGCACCCCACTCCAGTATTCTTGCCTGGAGAATTCCACAGACAGAGGAGCCTGGCAAGCTACAGTCTATAGGGTCCTAAAGAGTAGGACAGGACTGAGCAACTAACATTTTCACTTTCACTTTCACTAATGGAGCTAAGAATGAATCAGAGTTTTCAAGCTGAGTCCTGAAGAAAAAATGATGCTGTTATTAGTAGGAAGAAGAAAGGAAACAGTACCTGGGTAGCAAATTATATAGATTCAGATTGGAATGATGCTGATGTTGAGGTCTTAGCTAGACACCATGAAGAGTTATACAAGAGTCTCTGCTGCTGCTGCTGCTAAGTCACATCAGTCATGTCCAACTCCGTGCAACCTCATAGACGGCGGCCCACCAGGCTCCCATCCCTGGGATTCTCCAGGCAAGAGTACTGGAGTGGGTTGCCATTTCCTTCTCCAGTGCATGGAATTGAAAAGTGAAAGTGAAGTTGCTCAGTCATGTGCAACTCTTTGCGACCCCATGGACTGCAGCCTACCAGGCTCTTCCATCCATGGGATTTCCCAGGCAAGAGTACTGGAGTGGGGTGCCACTGCCTTCTCCCACAAGAGTCTCTAGGCATCATCGAACTGCAGTTTAGGAAATAGCTTTGATCGAGAGATATAATTTTTGAATCTTCTTCAGACAATATCACTAATGATAAAAGCTGTTGCAGCTCCTAAAAGACAAGAGAAAAGTTTCTGCAGGACCAATGATAAAGACATACTAGGTGGTGAGAGAAGTAGAGAGAAAAGGAGAAAGAAGGAAGGGATTGGAAAAGAGAGAAGAGAGAGACTGTATTTAAAGGAGCCTGAAGAGATGATTAGAAAACACTGGTAAATCATAACCTGATGACTTAAAAAATCACTCTCAAATAAACAACTTATCCTTATACATAAAGGAACTAGAAAAAGAAGAGAAAGCAAAACCTCAAATTAGTACAGAGAAACAAATCACAAAGATCAAAACAGAATTAAACAAAATTTTATATTGATGATGAACAACATTTCTCTCACACTGTACAAAAGCTGGCAATGTAAAAACTGGAAACTCAAAGGTAATGTGGTCACTATGAAAAAAATGTCCAATTAAAAATAGACCAATATAACTCAGTAGAGATTTGCATAGTCTACAGCTTGCAAAACTGGACTTTTTTTTTTTTTTAATTTTAATGCATGAGAAGCTTGCTCTTCATTTGGAAATGTCTGATTAGTTATACTTTACCATTTCTTTGCTTATTCAGAGTTGTTTATAAAAGAATTTCCAAGTAGGATGCATGTATAATTAACTATAAAGTTAGAGAGTGTATTGAAAGCAATACATTGAAATGTGGATTCTATCATCTTTTCTTACCCTTAAGTGTAGGTGTATATGTGTTTGACTGCATAATAGTAAAGGCGGCTGATATATAATAAAGTTTTTCTATACTGCTACTTTGAGAGAAAACTTTGATTAGCACAGAAAGTCTGATTATATTTATATGTTTATAATATTTATAGAGCCATCAACTCCATAAAGAACAGAACAAGCTAGAAGGAGAACAGCGTCTCTGAAGTATTGACGACAAAATGGTGTCCAAAATAGATTTCATGTAAGTGAAGTCACTCAGTCATGTCAGACCCTTTGCATCCCCATGGACTATAGCCTTCCAGGCTCCTCCATCCATAGAATTCTCCTGGTGAGGATACTGAACTGGGTTGCCATTTCCTTCTCCAGAGGATCTTCCCAACCCAGGAACTGATTCCCAGTCTCCTGTGCTGCAGGCAGGCTCTTTACCATCTAAGACACCCTGGAAGCCTAATTTTGCATGGCCAGTGTTAATTCAGGACTCCAGGAAGATTGGTTAGATCAAAATGGATTTCATTTTCCTGAATCTCAGTGTGACTTATTATTCTTCTCAATTTTTACTGCAAATCAATTTTGTGTGATATGCTGAAACAATTTCTGTATAGGTCTCTTGTGTTGTGTAAGTCCAGTGTCTTGGTTGCCACAGGCTGTGAGAATCACAGGACAGACTAAAGACAGCACTGGAAATCCAAGCTTTAAGTTCATTGCTTTACTCAGTGTTTGGCCCTTAGGGTAGCCACATCAAACTGTAAGTGCTAATATTATCAGAATATTGCATTCCTAAAACAACGTATACATATACCGCAAGTCATTGCCAGAAAGGAACTGTCATTGTGTTCCCTTGCCTAGCTAAAGATTTCTTAAGCTGCTAATACTCAATAGTTGGGAGGTTTACACATATTGTCAATAAACACATGTTCTGCACATCATTGCTAGCTAGTCATTGACATTGATGGTTTTCTTACCACACTCTTTAAACCAGAATGTCTCCTTTCTAAAGTACCCTAAATCTTTCTAGCACATTTTGACTATATTTAGAATTTTACTTTGCACATAAGAGGAACCCAATGATAGAAGTTTTGTATTGAAATATTGACCTCATTTAATCAACTATTCTGAATATCCCCTAGAACCTTATTGAATATATTGCATAGTAGTTGTCTTTAGTGTAAAATATTTATGCCATTCTTTTTTTTTTATCAAAAAGCATTATTTTGTTGAAAACAAATGCCTAGAGTTTAGATAGAGACCAACGGGTCAAATTCTGCCATTATCTGTTATTTAGTGTGTTGACATTGATAAGCACTGGTTCTCAGCACATCTTTTGATGATAAAATAGCTCATTTCTGGAGGAGAAATTGTGGTAAATGCATATGTTGAAGGAGATAATTTGTGTAACTCACCTATTACAGTATCTGATAACATAGTATATACTCCGTCAATTAGCTATAAAATTAGACACAGCCTTTCAGTCACTATTATCACTCTACCTAAGTATATGCATATAAATGTCATCTTCCTAAACATTTACTAAGTTAATAGTAACTGCAACAGGAAGAAAAAAGTTACAAAAGAAAAACAGGGTATGATCTGGGGTGATAGCAATAGGGTTCATTTGTTGACATCTTGTGCTATTGAGATGCCCTGCATCTTTGAAAAGTGAAAGACAAGACTAAAGAAGGGATCTGCTGCCATCCACAATCTGTTCAGAGAAGATATAGATTTTCTCTATTTCAAATTTCCAGAGGACAAAAATCAGAGCCTGGAGATAAAGGGGATTGGTTTGCCAATCACAGAACCTGTAGAGCACAACAGTGAGTATGTGAAACAGACAAAAAGTCAGAAAAGGAACTCAAGCAAAAAGAAGCAATTCACTTATTGGGTGTGTTTCCTGCAAAGTCATCACTACTTACATTGAAATTGATTATTGTGAACTTAATTCTTTTTGGACATAATCACTGTCACTTCTGCCTAATTTTGACTGAGTCATTTTGTCCAAAAATAAGTTTTAACAACTAGATATCAGGAGGTGGAAAGAAAGATGAATGCACATTAACACCTCTGTAAAGGATTCAAATTTTTAATATTTAAGAAGTTGAAAGGTGCCTCAAGACTGCAAAAGCCATGTAAATCTGCAAACTTTTATGGAAATTACAACATATGTAAATATCAGTTAGTGGCCTTCCTTGTGTGTCTGTATGAATTGGAGGGTTGTGAGGTAGAAGATGAAAATAAGAATTTTATAGCTTTAATCTGTTGGAGAAATATCAGACTGCTTTATAAATTATTCTGACTTTAAATTTAAAACACAAATCTCAAGTGGATAAATGACTTTACAAATACAGTAACTGTACTGTATTTCCAAACTGTTTCTTTAAAATATTCCATGATGACCATTTCTAAACATTTTATCTCTTCTTTATGCTACAACAATTTTGTTTTTAGGTCTGTCCATATGTAATCTCATGTCAATTTCATTTTCAAAATATATAAACAAATAATTTCTTGTCAGAAAATCTAGTAAACTACTTGTACCTAATATAGTCTACCATTCATATTCTTAATCTTTCCTCATATTCCAACAGTAGTGTTAGTTGCTCAGTCGTGTCTGACTCTTTTCAATCTGACTCAGCAAACCAGGCTCCTCTGTCCATGGAATTCTTTCAGGCAAGAATAATGGAGTGGGTAGCCATGCCCTTCTACAAGGGATCTTCCCAACCCAGGGATCGAACTTCAGTCTCTCACATTGTAGGTAGATTCTTTACCATCTAAGCCACCAGGAAATCCCAAAATATATGCATATATAATTTTCAATAGCACATACACTATTTGCAACTCCATGGACTGTAACCTACCAGGTTCCTTTGTCCATGGGATTCTCCAGGCAAGAATACTGGAGTGGGGTGCCATTTCCTTATCCAGGGGATCATCCCAACCCAGGAACTGAACCCAGGTCTCCAGAATTGCAGGCAGATTCTTTACCAACTGAGCTACAAGGGAAGTCCCTTACAACAATAGTCTGTTCTTATTTAATGTTAGCTACTTTGCTTTTGCTCCCAATCCAAGATGTTAGATATTACCCTTCGTTTAGCACTTTTAATATTCAAATCCATCAACAAGTCCATAACACATTCTGAATCTGACTGAATTGCCTTTCAGTGTCTTCACAAGTCCAAGCTACCATTCTCTCTCACCAGGACTCCAACAATAGGCTCCTAAAGAATCTCTTATGCCTCACAAGGAGGACAGAATGACTATTAAATCAAAGTCAACTCCTCATATTTTGGCAAATGAACATGTCCTTGACCTGTCTTGTTTTCTTCAAATGCATGAAAACTAAAGGAAAACCTAAATATTCAACTTACAGGATTAGTTTAATTAGCACTCCTTCGAAAGGAAGAGGTTGATAGGAAAGAATAACTTAATTGTATAGTAACCTAATGTTTTATACATCCACTTTATTTTTTATAAATATGAAAGGATATTCAAGAATTAAGAAGAATTTGAGAAGAAACTGAACTCAGGTCTAAGATGAAACCTTAGTCACCTTTAAAATGAATATATAATACTTTGGGATAGAGTATACTTAAAAAAAAAAAAAAACAGGAGTTATAGAATGACCATATAAAAAGCCCATTGATCATCCAGAACAAAAAGCCTGCGAAACTGAACACACTAGAAGTGGCTACAAAAATGATAAAGACCATATCAGTATAAAAATGGATAGGTCATACAGGAAATAATAAAGCAATTTTAGAGATAAACAAAATAAATAAAAATTTCCCATGATGCAAGAAAAATACAAATCTTCATGGTGAAATACTTTACTACTTCATTAAATTATAAATGAAAACCATTCAAGTCTAAAGGAAAACAATCCACTTACAATAGCCTCAAAAATAAAATACCTGACAATAACATACCTAAGGAAGTAAACAATCAGTTCAGTTCAGTTCAGTTCAGTTGCTCAGTCATGTACAACTCTTCGCAACCCCATGAAGGGCAGCACTCTAGGCCTCCCTGTCCATCACCAACTCCCAGAGTCCACCCAAACCCATGTCCATTGAGTCGGTGATGCCATCCAACCGTCTAATCTTCTGTCATCCCCTTCTCCGCCTGCCCTCAATCTTTCCCAACATCAGAGTCTTTTCAAATGAGTCAGCTTTTTGCATCAGGTGGCCAAAATATTGGAGTTTCAGCTTCAACATCAGCCCTTCCAGTGAACACCCAGGAATGATTTCCTTTAGGATGGACTGGTTGGATCTCCTTGCAATCCAAGAGACTCTCCAGAGTCTTCTCCACACTACAGTTCAAAAGCATCAATTCTTCAGTGCTCAGCTTTCTTTATAGTTCAACTCTCACATCCATACATGACTACTGGAAAAACCAAAGTCTTGACTAGGTGGACATTTGTTGGCCAAGTAATGCCTCTGCTTTTTAATATGCTATCTAGGTTGGTCATAACTTTCCTTCCAAGGAGTAAGCCTCTTTTAATTTCAAGGCTGAAATCACCATCAGCAGTGATTTTGGAGCCCAAATAAAGAAAGACTGACACCGTTTCCACTGTTTCCCCATCTATTTGCCATGAAGTGATGGGACTGGATCCCATAATCTTAGTTTTCTGAATGTTGAGCTTTAAGCCAAGTTTTTCACTCTCCTCTTAAACTTTCATCAAGAAGCTCTTTACTTCCTCTTCACTTTCCGCCATAAGGGTGGTGTCATCTGCATATCTGAGGTTATTGATATTTCTCCCAGAAATCTTGATTCCAGCTTCTGCTTCTTCCAGCCCAGCATTTCTCATGATGTACTCTGAATATGTTACATAAGCAGGGTGACAATATACAGCCTTGACATACTCCTTTTCCTATTTGGAACCAGTCTGTTGTTTCATGCCCAGTTCTAACTGTTGCTTCCTGACCTGCATACAGGTTTCTCAAGAGGCAGATCAGGTGGTCTGGTATTGCCATCTCTTTCAGAATTTTCCAGAGTTTATTGTGATCCACACAAAGGCTTTGGCATAGTCAATAAAGCAGAAATAGATGTTTTTTGGAACTCTCTTCCTTTTTCCATGATCCAGAGGATGTTGGCAACTTTATCTCTGGTTCCTCTGCCTTTTCTGAAACCAGCTAGAACATCTGGAAGTTCACGCTTCATGTATCGCTGAAGCCTGGCTTGGAGAATTTTGACTTAACTTTACTAGCATGTGAGTGAGTGAAATTGTGCAGTAGTTTGAACATTCTTTGGCATTGCCTTTCTTTGGGATTGAAATGAAAACTGACTTTATCCAGTCCTGTTGCCACTGCTGAAGAGGCCAACTTTTCAAATTTGCTGACATATTGAGTGCAGCACTTTCACAGCATTATCTCCTAGGGTTTGAAATAGCTCAACTGGAATTCCATCACCTCCACTAGCTTTGTTCCTAGTGATGCTTTCTAAGGCCCACTTGACTTCACATTCCAAGATGTCTGGCTCTAGGTGAGTGATCACACCATCGTGATTATCTGGGTCATGAAGATCTTTTTTGTATAGTTCTTCTGTATATTCTTGCCTCTTCTTCTTAATATCTTCTGCTTCTGTTAGGTCCAGACCATTTCTGTACTTTATTGAGCCTATGTTTGCATGAAATGTTCCCTTGGCATCTTTAATTTTCTTGAAGAGATCTCTAGTCTTTCCTATACTATTGTTTTCATCTATTTCTTTGCATTGATCACTGAGGAATACTTTCTTATCTCTCCTTGCTATTCTTTGGAACTCTGCATTCAGATGCTTATATCTTTTCTTTTCTCCTTTGATTTTTACTTCTCTTCTTTTCACAGCTAGTTGTAAGGTCTCCTCAGACAGCCATTTTGCTTTTTTGTGTTTCTTTTTCTTGAGGATGGTCTTGATTTCTGTCTCCTGTACAACATCATGAACCTCCATCCATAGTTCATTAGGCACTCTGTCTATCAGATCTAGTCCCTTAAATCTATTTCTCATTTCCACTGAATAATCATAAGAGATTTGATTTAGGTCATACCTGAATGGTCTAGTGGTTTTCCCTACTTTCTTCAATTTAAGTTTGAATTTGACAATAAGGAGTTCATGATCTGAGCCACAGTCAGTTCCTAGCCTTGTTTTTGCTGACTGTATACAGCTTCTCCATCTTTGGCTGCAAAGAATATAACCAATCTGATTTTGGTGTTGACCGTCTGATGATGTCCATGTGTAGAGTCTTCTCTTGTGTTGTTGGAAGAGGGTGTTTGCTATGACCAGTACATTCTCTTGGCAAAACTCTATTAGCCTTTACCCTTCTTCATTCTGTATTCCAAGGCCAAATTTGCATATTACTCCAGGTTTTTCCTGACTTTCCACTTTTGCATTCCATTCCCCTATAATGAATAGGACATCTCTTTTGGATGTTAGTTCTAGAAGGTCTTGTAGGCCTTCATACAACCGTTAAACTTCAGCTTCTTCAGAGTTACTGGTTGGGGCATAGACTTGGATTACTGTAATATTGAATGGTTTGCCTTGGGAATGAACAGAGATCATTCTGTCATTTTTGAGACTGCATCCAAGTACTGTATTTTGGACTCTTTCACTGACAATGATGGCTACTCGATTTTTCTAAGGGATTCCTGCCCACAGCAGTAGATATAATGGTCTTCTGAGTTAAATTCACCCATTCCAGTCCATCTTAGTTTGCTGATTCCTAGAATGTTGATATTAACTCTTGCCATCTGCTTCCAGTTTGCCTTGATTCATAGACCTCACATTCCAGGTTCCTATGCAATATTGCTCTTTACAGCATTGGACCTAGCTTCTATCACTAGTCACATCCACAACTGGGTGTTGTTTTCACTTTGGCTCCATCCCTTCATTCTTTCTGGAGTTATTTCTCCACTTCTCTCCAGTAGCATATTGGGCAGCTACCGACCTTGGGAGTTCATCTTTCAGTGTCCTATCAATTCAGCATCCTATCATACTGTTCATGGGGTTCTTAAGGCAATAATATTGAAGTGGTTTGCCATTCCCTTCTCTGTCCACTGGAGAAGGGAATGTCAATCCACTTCAGTACTCATAAAACTAAGTTACTGATGAAAGAAACTGAAGTCCAAACAAACAGATAGAAAGGTATACCATGCTAATTGATTAGAAGAATATTGTTAAAATGACCATACAAGAAAGGCAATCTATAGATTCAATTCAATCTCTATCAAAATACCAGTGGCATTTTTTACGAGGCTAGAGCAAATAGTTTTGAAATGTTTATGGAAACACAAAAGTCCCTGAATAATCAGAACAATCTTGAGATAGAAGAACAGAGCTAGAGGTTTCATGTACTCTGATTTCAAAACATATAATACAAATTAGAGTAGTCAAAACAGTATGATACTGGCACAGAAACAGACACACAGATCAGTAGAACACTACAGAGAACCCAGATATGAACCAACCACTTGTGGTCAGACCTGCATGCATGCTCAGTTATGTCTGCTCTTGGCAACACCATGGATTGTAACCTGCCAGGCCCTTCTGTCCAAGGGATTCACCAAGCAAGAATACTGGAGAAGTTACTATTTCCTTCTTCAGGGGATCTTCCTTAACCCAGGAATTGAATGTGTGTCTCTTATCTCCTGCATTGGCAAGCAAATTCTTTATCAACTGTGAGCTATGATCAAAGAGACAAGAATATACAATGGAGAGAAAAGACAGCCTCTTTAATAAATGATTCTTTTGCATGTAGCTATTCAGTTTTCCTGATGCCAAACTGGACTACTCTCTTGCTGCAAGCACAAAAATACATTCAAAATGGATTAAAGACTTAAGTGTAATACCTGAAATTTAAAAACTCCTTAGAAGAAAGCAGGCAATATACTCTTTGACATTGGTCTTATCAATTCTTCTATTTATTTATTTATTTATGTTTTGGATATGTCTGCTCAGACAAGGAAAGTGAAGTGAAAGTTGCTCAGTCATGTACAACTCTTTGTGACCCATGGACCATACAGTCCAAGGAATTCTCTAGGCCAGAATACTGGAGTGGGGTAGTCTTTCCCTTCTCCAGGGTATCTTCCCAACCCAGGGATCAAACCCAAGTCTTCCACATAGCAGGCAGATTCTTTATCAGTTGAGCCACAAACCAAATCCAAAATAAATAAATGGCACCACATCAAACTAAAAAAAGCTTCTGGGCAATGAAGGAAACTACTAACAAAACAAAAAAGCAAGCTACTTAATGGAAAATATTTACAAATAATAGACCTGATAAGGGATTAATACACAAAGAACTCATACAAATTAACATCAAAAAGACAATTAAAAAATGAACAGAGGACATGAATAGACTTTTTTTTTTCAAAGAAGATATTCAGATGGCTAACAGGCATGTGATAAAATGTTCAGTATCACTAACTACCAGATAAATGCAAATTAATCACAATGAGATTTACCTCACGCTTGCCAGAGTGGCTACGAAAAAGAAAATAAATAAGTGTTAGTGAGGATGTGGAGAAAAGGAAACACTCATGCACTGTTGATGGGAATGTAACTCTGTTAAGCCACTGTGGAAAACAGTATGCATGTTCCTCACAAAATTAAAAATAGACTACCATACAAATTCAGCAATTCCACTCATAGATATTTTTCCAAAGAAACAAACACACTAATTAGGAAAGATACATGCATCCCTATATTCCTTGCAATATTATTCATATATAATACCCAAGATATGAAGGAAACCTAGTTGGCCATTAATAAATGAACAAATAAGATGTGATACCCACACCCCACAAACCCAACTAAATATTAATCAACCATAAAACAAGCTTGAAATCTTGCCATTTGTGATAACATGGATCAACTTGGTATTATGCTAAGTGAAATAAGTCAGGCAGAGAAAAACAAATACTGTATGATTTCACTTATATGTGCGATTTAAAAACTGAAGCAAATAATCAAACAAAAGACATATGTTTACATACAGAGACTAAACAAGTAGCTGCCAGAATGGAGAGGGGTGGGAGAACTAGAGAAATGAATGAGGGAGATTAAGAGGTACAAACTTCCAAGCACAAAACAGATGAATCACAGGGATGAAATGTATAGTATGGGGAACGTAGTCAAAAAATTTTCATATCTTTGTATGGTGACAGTTGGTAAACAGATCTATCATAGTAATCATTTTGAAAGTTATGGAAATATTGAACCACTCTCTTGCGTACCAGGGACTAATAGTGTTATAGGTCAATTATACTTCAAAACAAAAGTGAAAGTGAACTCAGTCGTGTCCAACTCTTTGCGACCCCATGGAGTATAGCCCACCAGGCTCCTCTGTCCATGGGATTTTCCAGGCAAGAATACTGGAGTGGGTTGCCATTTCCTTCTCCAAAACAAACCAACCCACAAAAAACAGGTCAGATTTGTAGTTACTAGAGATGGAGGTAGGAGACGAGGGAATTTGATGAAGGAAGGTATTCAAGAGGTACAAACTTTCAGTTATAATATAAATAAATATAGGGATGCTCTATGGCATAAATATAATACTGTTGCACGTTATGTAGGAAAGTTAAGAGAGCAAATCCTAAGAGTTCTCATCACAAAGAAAAATATGTTTCTTCCAGTTCTTTAATTTTGTAGCTATATGAGACGATGGATATTCAGTAACCCACTGTGGTAATCATTGCAAGATGTGTGTCAGTCAAATAATTGTCATACAACTTCAGCTTATGCAGTGCCATATGTAAATTATATCTCAATAAAACTGGAAGAAAAATTCTAACAGAAAACAATTTTCAAAAATAGGAAAATTTCTGGTGAAATTTCAAAATTCCAAACTAAAGAGCAAATTCTAAAAATTTCCAGATAGAAAAGGACAATAAGGTTGATTGTCTATTAATGACTGAAAATATGACTGGAATTAGATTCTTCACCAGAAACAAATATCAACAGCCAGTAGAGCCTATTTGAAACATATGTTTGAATCTAGCATTCCATAGCTGGCCATATTTTCACAGATAATAACAAGACAAATATATTTGTATATGAGAAAGTGAAAAAAATTTTATCCACACCTATATATTTCAAGATCATACTATAATGAAAAAGAGAATGATAAATGAATAAATAGACAAAAGGAAGACACTGACCAAGAAATCAAGAAATACTGGTTACAGAGTAGATGCAAAGTAAACATTTAGTTGAGTTTTCCCGATTTTAAGACTAAACTTGGGACTCCCTGTATCACTTAAATGAGATTCCTCAAGGTAGGTGCCTAGCCATCTGAATATTTAATTAACTTCCATTAGTTTATTCGGGCTTCCCTAGTAGCTCAGCTGGCAAAGAATCCACCTGCAGTCTAGGAGACCCCAGTTCGATTCCTGGCTTGGGAAGATCCCCTGGAGAAGGGATTAGGCTACCCACTCCAGTATTCTTGGACTTCCCCAGTGGCTCAGCTGGTAAAGAATCCTCCTGCAATGCAGGAGACCTGTGTTCAATCCCTTGGTGGGAAGATTCCTGGGTTGGGAAGATCCCTGGGTTAGCAAGATTCACTGGAGAAGGGAATGGCTACCCAATCCATGGAGTGCATAGTCCATGGCCTGCAAAGAGTCAGTCACAACTGCGCGACTTTCACTCACTCATTAGTTTATTATGATTAGACAAATTCCAGAAATTACTATTAGACCTTGACATTTGGAAGATGGTTCTTTGAGAAACAATTTCAAAGATACAAGATTTCACAAATGGACTGAAATTAATGATTTGTCCTTTTAATAAATACACAAAGCATAGAAAAACTGGATGCTAAATCAATGTAAATCCAAGTAACTTATACACAAAAATAATAATATAACTAACAAAATTGGAGGGGCAAGATGAAAGGTGGATTAATGTGTGAATTCTTTACAAAGAGCAAGACATAAACAAATACAATCTAGATTTGGGAAATTGAGGAAATTTAATTTTTTTAAGATATAAAGCACTGACTAGCTTTATCTAAAGGAGGAAATAGGTGGTTTAAGTGTGTTAAGTCCCTTATCTCTTAGCAGTGGGGAGAGGACAGGTAAATGTTTTCAGTTGTGAATATAAACTATATAATATCCATTTACTAGAAAAATTAAAAACAGGGAAGTCTCTGGGGAGTGGGACTTGGAGGAAAAGCTTTTCTTCTTAAACATTTTGAGCTACTGGAATTTTTTAACCATGAAAATATCTATAAATTCTCTACTAACAACAACTAAAATATTCATTAAAATTAACATTGGAAGCAAAAAGGGTTAATACTCATATTGATGAAATATGCATTTACTTTTAATTTTCTCTTCTCCTACTTCACTGTTTCTATGTATTCTTCAATTAGACATAGTATTTTATAGTTGAAAAATAATTTTTCAATTGTCTTTTTAATCATTCAGTTCAGTTCAGTCACTCAGTCGTGTCCGACTCTTTGCGACCCCATGAATTGCAGTACGCCAGGCCTCCCTGTCCGTCACCAACTCCGGGAGTTCACTCAGACTCACGTTCATCCAGTACGTGATGCCATCCAGCCATCTCATCCTTGGTCGTTCCCTTCTCCTCCTGCCCCCAATCCTTCCCAGCATCAGAGTCTTTTCCAGTGAGTCAACTCTTTGCATGAGGTGGCCAAAGTACTGGAGTTTCAGCTTTAGCATCATTCCTTCCAGAGAAATCCCAGGGCTGATCTTCAGAATGGACTGGCTGGATCTCCTTGCAGTCCAAGGGACTCTCAAGAGTCTTCTCCAACACCACAGTTCAAAAGCATCAATTCTTCGGCGCTCAGCCTTCTTCACAGTCCAACTCTCACATCTATACATGACCACTGAAAAAACCATAGCCTTGACTAGACGGACCTTAGTGGGCAAAGTAATACCATGACTTTAAAAACATAGTGTTTTTTAGACATACTCCATGAACACAGTACTTGGCTGCTATATGCATGATAAATCTGTTGCAGTAATGAATAATTTCATGAATACTGTACATTCAAGTACAAACATAGAATAAAATGCATTTAACAATTTTCTTTCAAACTTTCAACAAAAATATTTCACAGCTTCAAGTCAACTAAGAACAAAGCATGCCACATTTATAAAAATAAATTAAAAATTGTTTAAGAGGATATAAAATATATACTTTTAATGAAAAATTAAATATGTCAATTCTCAGTTAAACACTTTAAAAACTTTATACAACTGCAACCAAATTTTGAATGGAATTTTTTTTTAATCTATGATGATGTCAATTTCATTTTGATTGATTCACTGGAGGTACCAAGACAGTTTTGAAAAATATGTCATATTGACCCATAAAAAAATACATTTTGAGTGTAAATTTTAAATATAGTTTATACATAAGTAAATGACTCAATACAGCTAATAGCAATGTGAGAAATATATATAAAATATAGAAATTAACTATATAGCCAGGTGCCATTGAAAATTAGAAAGTCACAATTGTCATTCAATTAATTAAAAGGGTCAGTTGTCTAACCACTTGGGAAAAACACATCCTGATTCTAATCTGATATATATCAACAACTTTTTCTAGGAGTAAATACTTAAAATCAGAGTGCTGATTTAGATCTCTTTTCATGAGAACACAGTAGATCAGTACTAAACTGATCTGTGCATGACAAATTTGTTGAATAAATATATGATTCTACAAAAAATTGAACACACTAAAATGCTGATAAAAATACAGCTAAATATCCATAAAAATTTGAATATGGGAAGAATTTTTAAACATGACTCAAGACTGAGAAACAATAAAGTACGTGTTCATAGATGAAAAGAAATACTAAAGTGAATAGATCAGATAAGCAAGCCAAAAACTGCCAGGAGCTGAGATCAAAGATGCTTATTGAATATTTGGATTGAAGTACCTAAGCGGAAATAGTGGTGTGTTTGTAGATTATTAGTCTACAAACTAAGGCTTATAAGACAAGTTAAGACCTCCACATATTTTTGCATGGTGTGTAGACTAATATTTATTTTGTATTTTTAAATGGCTAAGAAAAATCAAATAAAGAATATTTAGTGAAATGAGACAATAGAAAATTCAAATATCAGCATTCATAAATAAAGATGTATTGAAACACAGTCATGCCCATCTGATTACAGTCTTTGGCTGCTTTCTGCTTAGAATAAAATAGAGCAGTTTTGACAAAGACCATATGGCCCAGAAAGCTGAAAATATTTACTATCTGGCCCATTTCAAAAATAAATTTGGCCTACACCTAATGTAGATATGTCTTCTGTGGGTTTTTCAGTCCATACCACATTCCATCAATTTCATAAGCAAAATTTGACTAATTTGAGTATCTAAATAGTACTTTAAACTTTATATGAATTTTGGATATACATCTTTTGTGATGAAAACACCAGTTTGCTTTGAGAACTGTGCAATATACAAGCATCACTATATTTGCTTATTAGAAAAATATGTTCATGTAGAACACCACTGTACATGCCTTTGAGATACATAACCACATTTGCCACTTTGGAGGTTACACTGAATTTCAGAGAACAAGCTTTATTTTCCATTTTAATTAAGCTAAACATTTAATTACATTTCCAGTATTCTGTCAGCAGAACCAAATCTATAAATGTAGAGTGAAAAATTATGAGAGCTGGTCTTTAATACTCCATCACAGACAGAGCATGTTATGGGCAATCTGTTCTTTGAGGCTACATAACAACCATGCTTCCCATGAATGTTAATTTCACTATAGCATTCAACGACAGTTCAGAACTTTTCATTCTTAGCCAATATCAGTTAAAATGAAAAATGTTGAAAGCATATCATATTTATAATAATATCTTACCTCTCATGGTTTTAATTTTCAGCACAAGATAATTCAATAAGTAAATGGATAGGACTTATCAAATATAAAGTCTGCTGCCAAGCAAATAATACTCTGCTCAATTTCATAGCAATAAAATTATATAAACATTTAAAATTTTTATTGTATTTTCAGTAGTCAATATGTCTAGAGCAATTTGCTAGGTGCTATGGAAAATAAATGATATCTGTCTACAATTTACATATAATAATACATTAAATGAAGACTTGCAAGTGTAAAAAAGGAAATAAAAAACTCACATCTGATGAGAGACATTATTATAGAGAAGTAAATGTCATAGAATATTTTTCTGTCATAAGCTATCCTGGAGGACTACACTTCAGTATTTTATATGGATTCCAGAATTTCTCCCTGCGTTTGCATACAAAGAAACCTGATTCTGTAATCAACCAAGAACAAGTCAATTTCTCAGGACCAAACTGCCATTAACCAAGTTCACAAGACTAATGTGTGAAATGAGATGGGTTCATCTATAAAGAGAACCATCACTGCTAAGACCCAAATAGCAAGTCCTTACATGAATGTATCCTCTCTCTTTTGAGAAATGAAAAAGTCAAATTATAATGTAATGATGGCTTTGTGAGACCAGAAGAAGGAAAATAAATTAATGATATCACTCAAATACTTAATGGCATCCAATTAGATAAATTGATCATTATTCAAAATATGGCAACACCTGACCAGACCCCTTTATGAATGGATAACGCTTATATTTGCTCCTTATTCTTCATTTCTGTGGCTTTTAATAGCCCATTTTCAAAGTTGCATTATTTATTTTTTTAATTTAATGAATTATTATAGTTATATTTTGTTGGGCTGAGAACTGTTCTATCCTCTTCTTGGGTGATGTGTCACAGAACCCTTAGATACTTATATAAAATACTTACATGAATAATTGAACAGACTGTATCCTCCATTTAACCACATATGTTGGAAGCATATACACACCAAAAAGAATGTTATAGACCTAAACAATAATCACCTTATACCCTAAATCTGGCCTTCCCCCTGTATGCTCCTGTTTTAATGAAAGATACCATTATTGATCTAGTCACACATTTCAAGGATTCAGGAACCACCTTTGTATTTCTTCCTCATCTCACCCACTTCCTGGCTTCCCTAATAGCTCAGTTGGTAAAGAATCTGCCTGCAATGCAGGAGACTGCAGTTCAATTCCTGGGTTGGGAAAATCAGCTGGAGAAGGGATAGGCTATACACTCCAGTATTCTTGAGCTTCCCTTGTGGCTTACCTGGTAAAGAATCCACCCAAAGTGTGGGAGACCTGAGTTCAATCCCTGGGTTGGGAAGATCCCCTGGAGAAGGGAAAGGTTACCCACTCCAATATTCTGGCCTGGAGAATTCCATGGACTATATAATCCATGGAGTCACAAAGAGTCAGACACAACTGGCTGACTTTCATTTTTACTTTTTTTCACCCCCTCCAAACATCAAGTGTATCCTTATATATAAGCATTTTTCCTCACAGATATCATTTCTATTCCATACACTGCCTTCTATTTCAACAGAGATCTTTCTTGTCCTGCTATTATAAACAGTGCTGCGATGAACATTGGGGTACATGTGTCTCTTTCAATTCTGGTTTCCTCAGTGTGTATGCCCAGCAGTGGGATTGCTGGGTCATAAGGTAGTTCTATTTGCAATTTTTAAAGGAATCTCCACACTGTTCTCCACAGTGGCTGTACTAGTTTGCATTCCCACCAACAGTGTAGGAGGGTTCCCTTTTCTCCACACCCTCTCCAGCATTTATTGCTTGCAGATTTTTGGATCGTAGCCATTCTGACTGGTGTGAAGTGGTACCTCATTGTGGTTTTGATTTGCATTTCTCTAATAATGAGTGATGTTGAGCATCTTTTCATGTGTTTGTTAGCCATCCGTATGTCTTCTTTGGAGAAATGTCTATTTAGTTCTTTGGCCCATTTTTTGATTGGGTCGTTTACTTTTCTGGAATTGAGCTACATAAGTTGCTTGTATATTTTTGAGATTAGTTGTTTGTCAGTTGCTTCATTTGCTATTATTTTCTCCCATTCAGAAGGCTGCCTTTTCACCTTGCTTATATTTTCCTTTGTTGTGCAGAAGCTTTTAATTTTAATTAGATCCCATTTGTTTATTTTTGCTTTTATTTCCAGAATTCTGGGAGGTGGATCATAGAGGATCCTGCTGTGATTTATGTCTGAGAGTGTTTTGCCTATGTTCTCCTCTAGGAGTTTTATAGTTTCTGATCTTACATTTAGATCTTTAATCCATTTTGAGTTTATTTTTGTGTGCGGTGTTAGAAAGTGATCTAGTTTCATTCTTTTACAAGTGGTTGACCAATTTTCCCAGCACCACTTGTTAAAGAGATTGTCTTTACTCCATTGTATATTCTTGCCTCCTTTGTCAAAGATAAGGTGTCCATATGTGTGTGGATTTATCTCTGGGCTTTCTATTTTGTTCCATTGATCTATATGTCTGTCTTTGTGCCAGTACCATACTGTCTTGATGACTGTGGCTTTGTAGTGGAGCCTGAAGTCAGGCAAGTTGATTCCTCCTTGACTGATTTTACTGTTTCTAGAATGAAGAGGAAAGTCCTTATCTTGACATTTAAGATAAAGTATAATTATTTAGTTATTATTTAAGAATCAAAAATGTGCTTAGGACAGTGAAAATAAATATTTATAATTGTTTCATAAACATTAAAATCTTTGCCTCAGTGATGTACCTTCTTACAAGAGGATCTGTCTATCTAGTCAAAGCTGTTTTTTTTTCCAATAGTCATGTATGATGTGAGAATTGGACTATGAAGAAAGCTGAGAGCTAAAAAATTGATACTTTTGAACTGTGGTGTTGGAGAAGACACTTGAGAGGCCCTTGAACTGCAAGGAGATCCAACCAGTCCATCCTAAATGAGATCAGTCCTGGGTGTTCATTGGAAGGACTGATGGTGAAGCTGAAACTCCAATACTTTGACCACCTGATGCAAAGAACTGAGTCTCTGGAAAAAACCCTGATGTTGGGAAAGAATGAAGGTAGGAGCAGGGGACGATAGAGGAGGAGGCGGTAGGATGCCTTCACCAACTCCATGGACATGAGTTGTGCAAGCTTTGGGAGTTGGTGATAGACAGGGAAGCCTGGCATGCTGCAGTCCAGGGGTCACAGAGTCGGAGATGACTGAACGACTGTACTGAACTGACAGCTACCTTGATGAAGTGAAAAAGTAAAAAGTGAAAGTGTTAAATACTCAGTCATATCCGACTCTTTGCAACCCCCATAGAACTGTACCCTGCAGGCTCCTCAGTTCATGGAATTCTCCAGGCAAGCGTAATGGCATGGCTAGCCACTCCCTTCTCCAAGGGATCTTTCAGACCCAGGGTTCAAACCTGGTTCTCCCGCATTGCAATCAGATTCTTTACCACCTGAGCCACCAGGGAAGCCCTTAGTTCTAAATAATGGAATCCAAATATACTTTGAAGAAAAGTTGACATAGGAAGTATAAGGAAAATATTGTTATGAAAAGCAGTAGGTGAGGATATTTTAGTCTAATCAGGGAAACATATCAAAAGTACAGTTAGCATAAGTAAATGTTTTGTTTCAACTAGGAGGGATCAAAATTGGGCATGACAACAGAAGAGTCACATTTGTAAGTTCTTATCCTAATCATTTTCATGCTTGTCACCAAAGCGCTCCTCCTTGAAGCTAATTATTTTTGTTGCTTTGTAATGACATAACGAAATCCCTCTGTAGTGTCGATTTAGATCTCAGAATAATGGGCAAAGTAAAAAGAATTTACTTCATTCTTTTACTTGGAGGACACATCAAGAGGCTTCTCAGGGAAATTAAAATCAATTCTAAACTTTTAATTTGTGTCTTCTCCTATAAGAGCATCTATAACAACTCTCAGAGTAGTATTAAAGTAGATAAAAATACTTGAGTAAATACTTAATTAAAACAATGTCACAATGACAACTAAATATTTCTGGTAGTTGTAACAAATATCTTACAGTCTTAAAATCATACATTAAGTGCTACATTAAGTACTTTATTTCTTGTCTATGCCACTGAAGCTACACCCCAAGAGAAAAATATCTGTAATTCCTGTGAAGTTTAAGAGTGTGTTTGAACATTTAACTGAAATTTCAATGTTTCTAGCACCATCCATATTTGCAGGAAAAATTATGTGAAAAAGATTTTTACTGTTATACAGATTCCTTTTATTTAAGAAGGTAAGGCTTGCCTTTTCTAAACAGATACAATGCAGATAAAAATTCATTCTGAATTACTTAGAAGTCTGGAGGTACCCCCTGTCAAATAAACCATTGATGTCCTAAAATAAAAAAGTCTGGAGATAATGGAAATTTAAAATTAAGTCATTAGAACTGCTATTTAAAAACACTAACCATGAGACTCTTAAAAAATGTCAATTCTGATTTCAGATTGATTATATTCTTTATAGCCAAAGATGGAGAAGCTCTATACAGTCAGCAAAAACAAGAACAGGAGCTGTCTCTGGCTCAGATCATGAACTCTTGGCTGCCAAATTCAGACTTAAATTGAAGAAAGTTGGGAAAACCAGTAGACCAATCAGATATGACCTAAATCAAATTCTTTACGATTTTACAGTAGAAGAGACAAATAGATTCAACTGGTTAGATCAGATAGACAGAGTGCCTGAAGAAGGGACAGAGGTTTGTAACACCATCCTGCTGATGCTGCTGCTAAGTCACTTCAGTCGTGTCCGACTCTGTGTGACCCCATAGATGGCAGCCCACCAGGCTCCCTGGTCCCTGGGATTCTCCAGGCAAGAACACTGGAGTGGGTTGCCATTTCCTTCTCCAATGCATGAAAGTGAAAAGTGAAAGGGAAGTCGCTCAGCTATGACCGACTCTTAGCGACCCCATGGACTGCAGCCTACCAGGCTCCTCCTCCCATGGGATTTTCCAGGCAAGAGTGCTGGAGTGGTGTGCCAGTGCCTTCTCCTGTAACACCATACAGGAGAAATAGATCAAAACTATCCCTGAGAAAAAGAAATGCACAAAGGCAAATTGGCTGTCTGAGGAGGTCTTACAAATAGCTGAGAAAAAAAGAGACGCGAAAAGCAAAGAAGAAAAGGAAGGCTATACACATCTGAATGCAAAGTTCCAAAGAATAGCAAGAAGAGATAAGAAAGCCTTCCTCAGTGATCAATGCAAAGAAATAGAGGAAAAGAATAGAATGGGACAGATTAGAGACTTCTTCATGAAAATTAGAGATACCAAAGGAACATTTCATGCAAAGATGGTCACAATAAAGGACAGGAACAGTATGGACCTAACAGAAGGAAAAGATATTAAGAAGAGGTGGCAAGAATACACAGAAGAACTGTACAAAAAAGATCTTCATGATGCAGACAAACATGATGGTGTGATCACTCGCTTAGAGCCAGACATCTTGGGGTGGAGTTAAGTGGCCTTAGGAAGCATACTATGAACAAAGCTAATGGAGGTGATGAAATTCCAGCTGAGCTATTTCAAATCCTAAAAGATGATGCTGTGAAAGTGCTGCACTCAATATGCCAGCAAATTTGGAAAACTCAGCGGTGGCCACAGGGCTGGGAAAGGTCAACTTTCATTCCAATCACAAAGAAAGGCAATGCCAAATAATATTCAAATTGCCTCACAATTGCATTCGTCTCACATGCTAGAAAATTAATGCTCAAAATTCTCCAAGTGAGGGTTCAACATTACGTGAACCAAGAACTTCCAGATGCTCAAGCTGGGTTTAGAAAAGCCAGTGGAACCAGAGATCAAAGGCCCACATCCCGTGGATCATACAAAAAACAAGAACATTCCAGAAAAACATCTACTTCTGTTTCATTGACTATGCTAAAGCCTGTAACTTTGTGGATCACAACAAACTGTGGAAAATTCTTAGAGACCACCTGACCTGCCTCTTGAGAAACATGTCTACAGGCCAAGCAGCAACAGTTAGAATGGGACATGGAACAACAGGCTGGTTCCAAATTGAGAAAGGAGTACGTCAAGGCTATATATTGTCACGCTGACTATTTAACTAATATGCAGAGTACATCACACAAAACGCCAGGCTGGATGAAACACAAGCTGGAATAAAGATTACCAGGAGAAATATCAATAACATCACATATGCAGATGGCAACACTCTGATGACACAAAGCAAAGAGGAACTAAAGATCCTCTTCATGAAAGTGAAAGAGGAGAGTGAAAAACCTGGCTTAAGTCTCAACATTCATAAAACAATGATCATGGCCTCTGGTCTTACCACGTCAAGGCGAATCGATGGGAAAACAATGGAAACAGTGACAGACTATTTTCTTGGGCTCCAAAGTCACTGCAGATGGTGACTGCAGCCATGAAATTAAAAGATGTTTACTCCTTGGAAGAAAATGAGAAACCTAGACAGCATATTTAAAAGCAGAAACAGGATTTTGTCAATATAGGTCTGTATAGTCAATGCTATGGTTTTTCCAGTAGTCATGTATGGATGTGATAATTGGACCATAAAGAAATTTGAGGGCTGAAGAATTGATACTTTTGGACTGTGGTGTTGCAGAAGACTCTTGAGAGTCTCTTGGACTATAAGGATATCCAACCAATCCATTCTACAGAAATTAGTCCTGAATATTCATTGGAAGGACTGATGCTGAAGCTGAACCTCCAATACTTTGGTCACCTGATGCAAAGAACTGACTCATTGGAAAAGACCCTGATGCTGGGAAAGACTGAAGGCAGGAGGAGAAGGGGAAGACAGAGGATGAAATGGTTGGATGGCATCACCAACTCAATGGACATGAGTTTGAGCAAGCCCCGGAAGTTGATGATGGACATGGAAGCCTGGCGTGCTGCACTCCACGGGGTCACAAAGAGTAGGACATGACCGAACGACTGAACTGAACCGAACTGATCAAAGATCTACTATCAGTCAGTTGTACCTTCTCCTGTTTATGCTGTGGTGTGTGTGTGTGTGTGTGTGTGTGTGTGTGTGTCTGTTGGAAATGCTTTATAAGGAGATGACACATTATTTGGGGGCAACAATTAACAACAACAAAAACTGAAAAATCACCATTGATCATCCTACTGTCTGAAGAGTGTTGACATAATATTAGTTGTTTTGTTTTCATTCTTCAAAATTACTATTAATTCTCAATGCTGTTGATACTGTTTCCATAAAGATTGTTTATGAACTGAATGTTTTATATAATTAGAAAATAATCATTGGAACTGCTTCTGTAATATGTGGAGTTTTTTTTTTCTTTTATATCACTTATCTGAACAAGTTGAACCTGAGCAAACTCCAGGACACAGTAAATGACAGGGCAATCTGGTGTGCTACAGTCCATGGAGTAGGAAAGAGTCAGATATGACTTAGCGATTGACCAACAGCAATCTGAATGAAAGGGCTATAGATGCCAAATAGCTTTTGAAAATTTCTAAAAATTTTCTATGCCCATAACATTTTATAATGATACTAAAATAAATTAATATTTACTACTACTGCTATTTTAATAAATAGATCTTAAAATTGAAAACTTTAATAACTTGTCAAATTTCATATGCTGATCTTAACTAATGAGCATGTATATTATATATTATGAATTTACTTGTGAATTGTGAAATTATAATACTGTTACTATTTCAAAAGCAATCTACGTGGGTGCAGTTCAAATGCAGTAGAATAGGTCACTAGAATCCCTGGTTCAGTATGGGGACTGCTCTTGCTGTACTGTATCTCACTGGGCTCCTTTCTTAAATGAGTCCACAGTGTTTCGCTAGTTTGCAGTGTTTCACTACAGTGTTTCTGTAGTTCTAAAGACAACTTATATTAATGAGTTGGCAGTTATGACCCTGGTAAGTTATGTATTGAAGCTTAATAATAGGGCTTAACATATTAAATTTATAACCAACAAATTTAGAATGTCTTTAGATTCTTTTTTGTCCAGACATTAGGGATAAGAGTGATTATTTGTAATGCTTTTTGGTATCTGATTCTCTTTATTTATATATTTGTATTAGAATGTTTAATATCATGATGTGTTTATAGGTGTCATCCATATCAATAACAGTTAAGACTTCTAGTCATCATTTCCTCAAATTATACAGATCTTACACAATTACACAGATCTTACAAACAAGCCTCAGGGTACAAAAGAGATATTTAAAATTTGCACCTATCAAATTATTTTTACATACCAAATCTTAAGGGAACCAAAAATTCCTTTTGTAACTTCCTTATTATAACCATATTTTGAGACTAAAATTAGACTGTCACTTTGTTTTATGCAGCAGAGTATATTTTTGATGTGCTTTCCTCAAATGCTTTTAACAGTAAGGAAAGTTGTTTATTGTGTGATCCAAAACATTTTTAGATTATTTATTTAACTCAATAGTCACCCTGCTGCTTCATGTATCATTTTAGAGAATGTATTGCACTGTGGATATACAAAAATACCAATGGCAGAATATTCACAAATTTTTTTCTGATACTTTGAGAGAACTGGATGTTCTCCAAATAGTCCACAGAGGCAGAACCCTACCGCACTTTCAAATTAATGAGGTCAGTCAAGTCCAGTTGTGAATATTCAATTGCACTTCAACATATTCACAAGGGAAGGCTCTCTGCAAAGTCTTGCCTATAATTTTAGGATGCAAAGAAGAAAAACCCATAGTCTCTGCATCTACACCATCTACGGTGTATTGGAGAAGAGAGAGAAACAGATGGTGGAGGTTTAATATTGGCAACATGGTAAGTATTGCTATGATGGGGATAAAGTCAGGATGAGAACTCTCCCAGGAAATGGCATCAAATCCAGTCTGAGAGGAATGAGAAAATCATCCCAGAGAGGATACACTATGCTGACACCTGAAGGGTGGATGAGAGATGGTCATGTAACAAGGGCATGAGACAGCCAGTCTTCCAATGCAAACAACTCAGTCTAAGTTTTCACTCCTGTAATAAGAAAGTAAAGACACAAATATTTGTTTGTATAGTTTAAAAGTCAAAGACTAAGCATGAGAAAGGTTTAGCTATCTTCTTATGGAGTCATTTTTCTCTAACACTAGACAAGATTAAAAATGTTATGGATGCAGATATGGAGAAGTAGTGGTGTGAATCCAGGTAGCTGGAGTCTCAGTCTGAGTAAGCACCGTTTAGAAAGATCACCAGTGTGCCAGGTAGAGGCATGCAAGCATCCTATTATTTGCTCTCTAGCCAACTAAAGAAGTATTTGATGACGGTAAACTGTTCAACTATTGATCTTTCTGTCTGGAAAGAAACTTGTCTGAGTTCTGATGTCTCCTTTTCATGTAGAGATTATTCCTCAATGACCCAGGAGGTGCATATATTCTTCTAATGCAGAGGGAGGAATTCTAGACTTTTATAGAACTGGAGGTTAACATGAAAAGAAGGAATGTGTTCTGTATGAAGAACATCAAAAAGAATAAGCACAGAATCATGTAAACTGGGGACAGTGGAAGAATGAGCCAGAGTTTTTGATGGAACTTCTAAGAATCTCTCAGAATGATAGATTTGCACTTCATGTTGGTTACAAACTCTGGTTCAGAGATGGAGATAATGCATATTTATCCATGACATAACAGACGGTTTACTTGGATCAAGGTTCCTTGAGATCCCAAACTGATAAAAGGGTGATTCAAGATTTATTCTGTGCTCTGAACTAGACAAATGAGTAAGAAACAGAATAGGCATATCTCGCAGAAGACAGAGTAATTGGGCATACACCATCTGACAGAGGTACATGGTACAAAGAACAGATACTAAGCATCGAGAGAAAACAAGAAGGACATCTCAAGAGTAGTGGGTGAGTGTATGAGTCAAAACAGAAGCCTGGTCAACAATTGAGGGTCTAGATATAGGACAAGGCAGAAAGGTTAATATCATGCCTACACATGTGGCAAAGAAAAATGAGGATTTAAAATTAACTTAGGGTACTACTTCATTGAATATCTCCAGTATTCACTGGAGATAGTGAGTTTGCATTTCAACAACACAATGACAGTTTTACTAATCAACATGTAGGTCTTTTGCCTGTTTGGTGTGGTGAAAAGACAAGAGAGCAAAGGAGTTGGTAAAACTGAATGAAATTACAAGAGAATGAGGTCTTCACTCCGTAAGGAGAGAGCACAGATAAGAAGGGAAGCTATTAAACAGGGAAGATGGAAATGAGGAAGCAAAAACTGGTAGAAGTATAAAGAGAAGATACTGAACTCTACCTATTTAACTGCTGTTGCTAAGTCACCTCAGTCGCGTCCAACTCTGTGCAACCCCAGAGACGGCAGCCTACCAGGCTCCCCTGTCCCTGAGATTCTCCAGGCAAGAACGCTGGAGTGGGTTGCCATTTCCTTCTCCAAAGCATGAAAGTGAAAAGTGAAAGTGAAGGAGCTCAGTTCTGTCCGACACTCAGCGACCCCATGGACTGAAGCCTACCAGGCTCCTCCGCTCATGGGATTTTCCAGGCAAGAGTACTGGAGTGGGGTGCCATTGTCTTCTCCCCTATTTAACTGAGGTTTTCTGAAAACAGATTCTTTACTTCAAGTAAAACTCAACACTACTTATATTTACAGTCACTCATAATGCTGGTTTAAGATATTAAAAGATGTAGAGACAGATTTCCATTGTCCCATTTTAAGTGAACCTAGCTAGTACTGTACCCTGCCTTTGTTCCAGAAAGTATGTGTTAGTGTTATCTTTGACTTTTTGTAAATCTCTAGTCAGGGATACAGTCTGCATTAACTCAAAAGGTCTATTGGTTTCTTGAATACAAATTTCCCCCTATAAACCAGAGCTCAGTGGCTAGTAGTTTGTAGTTTCCAGTTCATATTAGAATTGTCTACTGGAAAGTGAAAGTGAAAATGAAGAGTGAGTGAGAATGTTAGATACTCAGTCGTGTCCGACTCATTTGCTAACCCATGGACTGTACCCCGCCAGGCTCCTCTGTCCATGGGATTTCCTAGGCAAGAATACTGGAGTGGGTTGCCATTTCCTACTCCAGGGAATCTTCCCAACCCAGGGATTGAATCCAGGCCTCCTGCCTTGCAGGTGAATTCTTTACCCACTGAGCCACCATGGAAGCCCTAGATTTATAATACATACAAGCTATTAATTACTCTTTTCTATGTTGCAATTGGGTTTCCCTGGTGGCTCAGATGATAAAGAATCTGCCTGCAATGCAGGAGGCCCAGGTTCAATCCCTGGATTGGGAAGATCCCCTGGAGTAGGAAATGGCAACCCATTCCAGTATTCAGGCCTGGAATATTCCATGGACTGGATAGTCCTTGGGGTCGCAGAGTCGGACACGACTGTGAAACTTTTACTTTCATCATGGTTTCATTTTAATCATAAATATAAATTTTAATAATAATGCCCTTTATGCAGTATTCTCTTTCCCATTGTCCTTTTTTCAGTTAAATGGTATTATCATATAAGACTGTCCAGATTGTCAATAATTTTCAAAATTCTTTGGGGAAAGAACTTACAGATTTTTTTAAATTAAATTTTAAATAAAGATCCTTAAAATATCAAATAATATTTGTGTGCTCAATGTCATTATTTTTGAAGGATTAAATATGGACTGAAAAACTCAAATATTTTAGGATGCCTTTCCTTAGAAGGTTAGCTCTTGTTAAACAAGAGGTCTATTTTTCCTTAAATTCATGTATTTATATTCCCAGCTTGCTAAATTCTCTATTTTATTCACTTCAATAAAAATAGTCAAATTTTCTACTTTTAGATTGATATGCTGTTTCCTTTATTTTTTCCATTGAGGAGAGAAATGCTATTTTTATGGTAATATTAGACTAATGTCTCAATAAACCATTTGCAAAATTATTCAAAAGTGAAATTTCTTTAGTGGAAAGAAAAAAAAGTCACAAAAAAACTAAAATTGGCAAAATCTGCACAATATAAAGATTAAAATGTCCATTACTTTTAGAAATAATTACTAAACTTTCCATATCTTTTATAGTTTTGAGTCATTAGATTATCTTAAAATCATCTAAAAACTGTAGAGAGAGAACTAGGTGTCACATCAGTGGCAACATTTGGTGCAACATTTTGGAAGAACCAATACTTTCCATATAAAAAGATTGTCAAAGAAACCACAGCTAAGAAATGCAGTTTGGAAAAAAGTGAATAAGCAAAACCAAAGTATAATTTCTTGAATCTTAAAGCAAGAATTGGGCATCTTTTACTAGACCTTATAACATAAGTAAGAAAAATAAAGCAGAATAGGATATCAAGTCCTGGAGAAGGAAATGGCAACCCACTCCAGTATCCTTGCCTGGAAAATCCCATGGACAGAAGATCCTGGGAGGCTATCGTCCATGGGATCACAGAGTCAGAAACAACTGAGCGACTAACACACAACACAGGATATCAAGTGGATAGAAACTTTTAAGTACACTGTTAAGGATTATCACTCTCCTTAGTGAACTGGAACTGGGCTCCATATGGTATCCTTTAGGGTTAGTTATATAAAAGTATATCTAGTAAATAGAGGTAAAGGTCTTCAGTCACTATATCAGTTTGACGTCCTCAAGAAGATCTTGACTACAATGCCTCATTCTAAGTCAAGAGAGAGAGAAAAAGATTTAGGATGTGGAGAGAGAGAAAAAGATTTAGGATGTGAAGAGAGAGAAAGAGAGAGAGTTTTAACTAACAAGTAATGCTTATGTGTGTTTACTGTGTCAGAATATTACTAAACATTTAGAAAATGTAACATCTGATTTTCATAACAAGGAAAAAACTTATTATCCTTTGTCATGGCTTCAGCTGAGGCATTGGGTAGCTAAGTAATTTGCCAATGTAACACAGATGTGATCCTTAGTACCCAGTGAAGGCATTCTAGACCCAAAGTTTATTCACTGAAACGTTATCCTTTTGGGTCCATGTCAAAATGACACAGGTAGAAATACAAGGATATTTATAAGTGAAGTAATCCTCAATATCCAACTGAAATAGACATAGAGCTTTTAGACTCCATGGCATGACTTTTTAAAATGAAACTCTGCTGTTTGAAGTAGAATAAATAGGCAAAGCATTTGCCACTTGGAAATTTATCCTTACTGAACCTTACTGTTGAGTAGGATGATACAGAATATAAGTATATAAAATAAAATAAAACATTTTGCCTTATAATCAATTTTTAATATTTGGGTATGAGGGATCTTAAGAAAATAAAAAGGGATATTAATAATATACACATTTTTTATAGAGTAGGTTTCCTTAAGCAATACTATAAGATAATAGATACAATTAATAAAACACTGAATGTGAGAAGAACCAAGAGTTTTCCTTCAGGAAATGAAAATGAAGAACTAGAACACTCAGATCATGGAGAAACAAAGTTTCAGAATCTTAGAGAAAAGATCATTAAGTGAGTCATCTAAGAATAAGGCATCTGTAATGAACTTGAGGAGGGGAACAATGCCTTGGCATTTTCACGGTATTCAGCACCAAGAAAATATCACTAAACAAGGAATGAGGAGATAAATTTGTACTGATTATATTGAGACAATAAAATAAGAATGATTATGCCATTTGAAGCACAAAGCAGAGTAAAATTAAGGAATGTTTGCTTAAAAATGACATAGAGGAATGACTCCTAAATGAATGGAGTTTATATACTTTTTAACTGATGACATATAATAATATATAACAGAGTAGTTATAACACCGTTTCTATAAGCTCTTTAATTGGATGAGAATATTGGGGAGTGATATCAACTATCACTCATGGGCATTTGAAAACTCTTTTTTTTTTCCCCCCCTTAGTAAGCAGCTGATAAACACTTGCCTGATAAAAATAGTGTAGTTAAGGAGATTTTATCCCCAGAAAACAACTCCTTTAGGGATATTACAAGGCAATAGATTTTTTGATACATTACAAAAAGGGCAACTCTATTTTGCAAAGGAGTAACCACCAGGTATCTATTATTCTATTTTTATTATTTATGTCTTCCTCTATTACTCACCTGTAATCTGTGCTTCTTTGAAAATCCTCTATTTTTATAACTTAAACACCACAAAGCATGCTGAATATTGACTACTCCCTTGAGTTCATATTTACCAACTTCTTGTTTCTCTGTTGCTACAACATGTTTTCCATGTGCAAGTTTTAGTAGAATGATTTTATGATAATAACAAAGAAGTGAATAAGTCTGGGAGATAATTTGCCAGCATAAGGATTATGAAATTCATCAATTTTATAAAATCGGATAAAACTGATTTTGTTTCTACTTCAATGTTTAGATAAATGATATTACCATCTGTTCTTGAGGAGACTCTGTGATGCACTTTTTAAAAAGTATTTAATCAAGGTTTTACATAAATATACAGGATCTGACAATAAGAATAGGACAGAACAAAAGATATTTCTTGGCCACATATTTTATATAGATCCCCTTTAACCTTTACTGTAAAGGGTCCATTCGCTAACTGCTACTGCTAAGTCACTTCATTCATATTTGTGCAATCCCATAGACGGCAGCCCAACAAGGCTCCCCTGTCCCTGGGACTCTCCAGGCAAGAACACTGGAGTGGGTTGCCATTTCCTTCTCCAAAGCATGAAAGTGAAAAGCGAAAGTGAAGTCATTCAGTTCTGTCCGACTCTTAGCAACCCCATGGACTGCAGCCTACCAGGCTCCTCCTCCCATGGGATTTTCCAGGCAAGCGTACTGGAGTGGGCTGTCATTGCCTTCTCATTAGCTAACTGATCCATTATAAATTTTTCCCTTAGATTCATTTTATCATTTGTACCTAACTCTTAGAAGAAATTTTTAAAAATTGTTTTAAGAAACAAATTTTAATTGCTCATTTCAAAAGAAATTTTAACTGTTCATTTGAAAAGAGTTATAACAATTTGTAAACCCATGAACAGTATGAAAAGTCAAAATGACAGGATACTGAAAGAGTAACTACCCAGGTCTTTAGGTGTGCAATATGCTACTGGAAATCAGTGGAGAAACAACTCCAGAAAGAATGAAGGGATGGAGCCAAAGCAAAAACAACACCCAGTTGTAGATATGACTGGTGATAGAAGCATGGTCCGATGCTATAAAGAGCAATATTGCATAGGAAGCTGGAATGTTAGGTCCATGAATCAAGGCAAATTCAGTTCAGTTCAGTTCAGTCACTCAGTCGTGTCTGACTCTTTGCGAACCCATGAATCACAGCACGCCAGGCCTCCCTGTCCAACACCAACTCCCAGAGTTCAATGAAACTCATGTCCATCGAGTTGGTGATGCCATCAAGCCATCTCATCCTCTATCATCCCCTTCTCCTCTTGCCCCCAATCCCTCCCAGCATCAGAGTCTTTTCCAATGAGTCAACTCTTCACATGAGGTGGCCAAAGTACTGGAGTTTCAGCTTTAGCATCAGTACTTCCAAAGAAATCCCAGGGCAAATCTCCTTTAGAATGGACTGGTTGGATCTCCTTGCAGTCCAAGGGACTCTCAAGAGTCTTCTCCAATACCACAGTTCAAAATAGTCAGTTCTTCAGCGCTCAGCTTTCTTCACAGTCCAACTCTCACATCCATACATGACCACTGGAAAAACCATAGCCTTAACTAGACGGACCTTTGTTGGCAAAGTAATGTCTCTGCTTTTGAATATATTATATAGGTTGGCCATAACTTTCCTTCCAAGGAGTAAGCCTCTTTTAATTTCATGGCTGCAATCACAATCTGCAGTGATTTTGGAGCCCCCCCAAAAATAAAGTCTGACACTGTTTCCACTGTTTCCCCATCTATTTCCCATGAAGTGATGGGACCAGATGCCATGATCTTAGTTTTCTGAATGTTGAGCTTTAAGCCAACTCTCACTCTCCTCTTTCAGTTTCGTCACGAGGCTATTCATTTCCTCTTCACTTTCTGCCAAGCAGTCAAAAAGGAGATGGCAAGAGTGAACGTCAACATTCTAGGAATCAGCGAACTAAAATGGACTGGAAAGGGTGAATTTAACTCAGATGGCCATTATATCTACTACTGTGGGTAGGAATCCCTTAGAAGAAATGAAATGGCCATCATGGTCAACAAAAGAGTCTGAAATGCAGTACTTGGATGCAATCTCAGAAACAACAGAATGATCTCTGTTCATTTCCAAGACAAACCACTCAATATCACAGTAATCCAAGCCTATGGCCCAACCAGTAATGCTGAAGAAGGTGAAGTTGAATGGGTCTGTGAAGACCTAAAAGACCTTTTAGAACTAACAACCAAAAAAGATGTCCTTTTCATTATGGGGGACAGGAATGCAAAAGTAGGAAGTCAAGAAACACCTGGAGTAGCAAATTTGGCCTTGGAGTATGGAATGAAGCAGGGCAAAGACTAATAGAATTTTGCCAAGAGAATGCACTGGTCATAGCAAACACCCTCTTCCAACAACACTAGAAAAGACTCTACACATGGACATCACCAGATAGGCAACACTGAAATCAGATTGATTATAATCTTTGCAGCCAAAGATGGAGAAGCTCTATAGAGTCAGCAAAAACAATACTAGGAACTGACTGTGGCTCAGATCATGAACTCCTTATTGCCAAATTCAGACTTAAACTGAAGAAAGTATGGAAAACCACTAGACCATTCAGGTATGACCTAAATTAAATCCCTTATGATTATACAGTGGAAGTGAGAAATAGATTTAAGGGACTGGATCTGACAGAGTGTCTGATGCACTATGGACAGAGGTTTGTGACACTGTACAGTAGATAGGGATCAAGATCATCCCCATGGAAAAGAAATGCAAAAAAACAAAATGGCTGTCTGGGGAGGTCTTACAAATAGCTGAGAAAAGAAGAGAAGTGAAAAGCAAAGGAGAAAAGAAAAGATATAAGCATCTGAACGCAGAATTTCAAAGAATAGCAAGGAGAGATAAGAAAGCCTTCCTCAGTGATCAATGCAGAGAAATAGAGGAAAACAACAGAATGGGAAAGACTCGAGATCTCTTCAAGAAACCAAGGGAATATTTAATGCAAAGATGGGCTCAATAAAGGACAGAAATGGTATGGACCTAACAGAAGCAGACGATATTAAAAAGAGGAGGCAAGAATACACAGAAGAAGTGTACAGAAAAGATCTTCATGACCCAATTATGATGGTGTGATCACTCACCTAGAGCCAGACATCCTGGAATGTGAAGTCAAGTGGGCCTTAGAAAGCATCAAGTGTGCCTTCCAAAGCTAGTGGAATTGACAGAATTCCAGTTGAGCTATTTCAAATCCTGAAAGATGATGCTGTCAAAGTACTGCACTCAGTATGCCAGCAAATTTGGTAAACTCAGCAGTGGCCACAGGAGGGGAAAAGGTCAGTTTTCATTCCAATCCCAAAGAAAGGCAATGCCAAGGAATGTTCAAACTACCGCACAATTGTACTCATCTCACACGCTAGTAAAGTAATGCTCAAAATTCTCCAAGCCAGGCTTCAGCAGTATATGAACCATGAACTTCCAGATGTTTAAGCTGGTTTTAGAAAAGACAGAGGAACCAGAGATCACATTGCCAACATCCGCTGGATCATGGAAAAAGCAAGAGAGTTCCAGAAAAACATCTATTTCTGCTTTATTGACTATGCCAAAGCCTTTGACTGTGTGGATCACAATAAACTCTGGAAAATTCTGAAAGAAATGGGAATACCAGACCACCTGACCTGACTCTTCAGAAACCTATATGCAGGTCAGGGACCAGTTAGAACTGGACATGGAACAATGGACTGGTTCCAAATAGGTAAAGCAGTACGTCAAGGCTGTATATTGTCACCCTGCTTATTTAACTTATATGCAGAGTACATCATGAGAAACGCTGGGCTGGAAGAAGCACAAGCTAGAATCAAGATTGCCAGGAGAAATATCAATAACTTCAGACATGCAGATGACACCACCCTTATGGCAGAAAGCAAAGAGGAACTAAAAAGCCTCTTGAAGAAAGTTTTAAGTGGCGGGTGAAAAGGTTGGCTTAAAGCTCAACATTCAGAAAGTGAAGATCATGGCATCTGGTCCCATCACTTCATGGGAAATAGGTGGGGAAACAGTAGAAACAGTGTCAGACTTTATTTTTGGGGGCTCCAAAATAAGCGCAGTTGGTAACTGCAGCCATGAAATTAAAAGACGCTTACTCCTTGGAGGAAAATTATGACCAACCTCAATAGCATATTGAAAAGCGGAGACATTACTTTGCCAAGAAAGGTCCGTCTAGTCAAGGCTATGGTTTTTCCAGTGGTCATGTATGGATGTGAGAGTTGGACTGTGAAGAAAGCTGAGCGCTGAAGAATTGATGCTTTTGAACTGTGGTGTTGGAGAAGACTCTTGAGAGTCCCTTGGACTGCAAGGAGATCCAACCAGTCCATTCTAAAGGAGATCAGTCCTGGGTGTTCACTGGAATTACTGATGCTAAAGGTGAAACTCCAATACTTTGGCTACCTCATGCGAAGAGTTGAGTCATTGGAAAAGACCCTGATCCTGGGAGGTATTGGGAGCAGGAGGAGACGGGGATGACAGTGGATGAGATGGCAGGATGGAATCACCGACTCGATGGACATGAGTTTGAGTAAACTCTGGGAGTTGGTGTTGGACAGGGAGGCCTGGTGTGCTGTGATTCATGGGTCGCAGAGAGTTGGACATGACTAAGAGACTGAACTGAACTGATAACAATTTAAACAAAACCTGAAAGAAAAAGTTTAAAAGACAAAAATTAAGAATTAAAAAAAAATAGCTCCAAAGATTTATACCTGGGATATTTACATATATTTTATGTAGTTTGTAATATAAGAGAACTAATTTAAAATTAGAAAGACTAATTTGAAAGACTACTAATTTGCAAGAAATTAGAAAGGAAAAATTACCTTAAATATGTAATGGGCTGCATTTTCCAATGGTCTGTGTTTCTACTCATGTATTTAAAATTGCTACCTTTTAACATCTTTCATAAAGTTTTCAATGTAGAAATGTTTGTAGAGGGTAAATTTATAGCAGATAGCTAAAGGATCATTTTCAACCTCTGTGGAAATAACCAAATTTTGTTCCAAAGAATCTATTGTTAATATCTGTTATATATTATTCCTTATTTTTTAACTTTAAAATACACCTCACCTAACAAAGTACATTTTGCCCAAATATGGGCTCCCGCTTAGAATTACTTTCTTTATAAATGACATCATTCTAATCCCACATCTTCTTTTACTTCCTTTCTCCAGTTTCAGTTAATCCATAAGTTACATCTCTACTTCAAAGATGTCTCTCTAATCTCGGTCTAAAACCCACAGCCCTAGGCTCATCACATCTCAACTGTGAGTAACTCTATGCACCATATACTTTCTCTACCAATCTAATTTAATTGTTATGTTGTTCCTTGGCCAGAATTCTTAGTTAGAGAAAAATAAATCCATTATAACTTATTAAAGAAGAAAGGGACTTATTATACAGATGATACCACCGTTACAGAGAAAGTGAAGAACTGAAGAGCCTCTTGATGAAAGTAAAAGAGGAAAGTTTTTAAAAAGCTTATTTAAAACTCACCACTCAAAAAGCTAAGATCATGTCATCTGGTCCCATCACTTCATGGCAAATAGATAGGGAAACAATGGAAACAGTGACAGACTTTATTTTGGGGGGCTTCAAAATCACTGCAGATGGTGACTGCAGCCATGACATTAAAAGACACTTGCTCCTTGGAAGAAAAGCTATGACCACCCTAGACAGCATATTAATAAGCAGTGACAATAACTTGGTCAACAAAGGTCCATCTAGTCAAAGCTATGGTTTCTCCAGCAGTCATGTATGGCTGTGAGATTTGGACCATAAAGAAAGCTGAGGGCCAAAGAATTGATGCTTTTGAACTGTGGTGTTGGATAAGACTCTTGAGAGTCCCTTGGACTGCAAGGAGACCCAACCAGTCAGTCCTAAAGGAAAACAGTCCTGAATATTTATTGGAAGGACTGATGTTGAGGCTGAAGCTCCAATACTTTGGCCATGTGATGCGAAGAACTGATTCATGGGAAAAGACCCTCATGCGGAAAAGACTGAAGTCAGGAGGAGAAGGGGCCAATGAAGGATGAGACGGTTGGATGGCATCAGTGACTTGATGGACATGAATTTGGGCAAGCTCTAGGAGTTGGTGATGGACAGGGAAGCCTGGCGTGTTACAGTCTATGAGGTCACAAAGAGTAGGACATGACTGAGTGACTGAAGTGAACTGAACTGAAGCTGTACATATAATTCACAGAATCTTTAATGGGACTAAAAACAAGAGACTGTGCTGAGCTTCCATGAAGAATTCTCAAAACTGTCACAGAACTGGGCTATCAAATGAGTAACTTTAGCATGAGTATGACAGTAACCACTCCAGAATGATACTGTCCCTGATCTAAGACAACCACACACTTTGTCTTTCTCCCTAACAATTTAATTTGTCACAACCTCCCATTAGTTCACTGATTAGAAAGTTTACCAGCTGGAACTCATAATGGAATCTGGAAAATGCAGTTTTTAGTTTTCCAATCATGATAATCCATACAAGGAGGGGATCCTAGTTTGAGTGTTAAACAAATGAATTTACAAACTCCATCACATGTTGCAAACAAAATTATACTTATAAAAGCCTAATTTTATCATGAAATGACCATTATGCCAAAATATTTTAATTAACCTATATCCAAAGATTAAAATTCAGATACATTAATATTTCTTTCCATACTCATTTATGTGCTCAAAAACTTGCTTTAGAGCCCAATCTTGCTTAGTATTCTTCTAGGCCCTTATTCTAAGAAATGCAATAGGGATCCTTGCTCTTAAAGAATTTAAGTCATATGTAGGGTGCTAGAAAAAATGTGTAATAAGAAAAGTGAGCTAGGATGCTGTAATAGTGTTGAGTAAAATGTCCTATGAAACCTGAAAAACTAAGGTGAGCTTAAAAAAGAGAGAGGTGAGGAAACTGTTCACATAGCAAGTTTTTGAAACATAAAACATGAATTTTTTCTGGTGGTCATGTGACCAGAGTGTAGACAAAGGAACAGAAAAATTTATAGACTTTGTATAAAGGAATATGAATATGGAGTATGCAAGAAAATGAAAAAGTTAGAGACTGTAAGTTTTTAGGAATAATTAAAATTTTTGTTTTCTATGTTGACATGATGAGGCAATAAGCAGATGAAAAAAAAAAAAAAACAACAAACCTCTCATTTGCCCTAATAAATGGTTTGTGTCCTGTAAGTGACTGAAGACTTCCCAGGTAGTGCTAGTGATAAAGAATCTGCTTGCCAATGCAGGAGAAGGAAGGGACGTGGGTTCGATCCCTGCATGGGGAAGATCCCCTGGAGTAGGAAATGGCAATCCATTCCAGTATTCTTGCCTGAAAAATTCTATGGGCAGAGGAGCCTGGTGCACTACCATCCATGAGGTCACAAAGAGTCGGGCAGGACTGAGCAACTGAGAATGTGATTGAGAGCCTCTGAGGGAGTCTGAAACATAAAGGTGAATTTAAGGTTTTCCTGTCTTCCCTGATGGCTCAGATGGTTAAGAATCTATCTGCCTGCAGTGTGAGAGATCCAGGTTCAGTTCCTTGGTCAGGAAGATCCCCTGAAGAAGAGAATGGCAAGCCACTCCAGTATTCTTATCTGGGAAATTCCATGGACAGAGGAGTCTGGTAGGCTATAGTCCATGGGTTCACAAAGATTTGGCCAGGACTGAGCGATTAACACTTTCACTTTTCTTTTAGGCTGAAAAATGGTAAGGCTAAAGCCATGAAGAACACTTAGAAGCAATTATTCTAGGGTCGGATTCAAATTCAGACAGTGACATTGAGCATTGATAGGAAACAGTGCTTTGTAAGCTAATGAGGATATATTAACATCATGACTCAGCTTGATTGTCTTCAATATTGTGGTTTATTCACTAATAATTTCCTCTATCCCCGAAGTGATTCTGAACCCGTCACCTTTTCTTGGGCCACATCTATTGTTTCACACCTTTGTACGTTCTTCTCTCTGCTCAATTTTCTATCTAAAATGATCCACCTCAAAAGGGCTTTGCTTGTGTAAATCTGCCTTCACACGCTGAGTTTGTGATGGAAATTCCTTCTTCCCTGAATGGAGAATTCTGCCTTCTGTCCTAAATAAAAGTACAGATTTTATTATACTATGTTTGTTTGTGGTCTATGTTCCCACATGTCTATGTCAAAGAGATATAGACTATATCTTAACTTATGGAATATCATAGATTTGAAAAATGCAGAGAATTCATATAAATTAAGGTAAAGTGTATACATTTTCCTAGGATACAAAGGGAAGCCTAAGAAAAACCCCCAGATAATTGACAGTCTGAAAATGTTTCCAACTTTTCCATTCTTTTTTTATACTTAATTGGTCATGCTTCCATTTAGAGGCTATGGATAGAAACACATAAAATAGATTCATGAATTTTCAAACTAGTGGGTGCAAAAATGACCATAGTTTAATCATCTGGTTAATTAGCAAGGCAAACAGCATTTATTTTAGTCCTTGGCCAAACCTGACCAGTTTATGTTTCTTAACTTTGATTTTTCTTTGTGGCTCAGATGGCAGAGTTCACTTGCAATGCAAGAGACCCAAGTTCAATCTCTGGATCAGGAAGATCCCCTGGAGAAGGAAATGGCCAACCATTCCAGCATTCTTGCCTAAAAAATCCCACGGACAGAGGAGTCTGGTGGGCTACAGTCCATTGAGTTGCAAAGAGTCAGACTCGACTGAGCAACTAACACTTTCACTTTTCAACAAAACAATGTCTAGTGAAGGCCCAGGTCATTTTTAACTACTGTAATTTCTTCTTAATTAGTTTCCTTGTCCTAGGCCTCATTTTCTTTTAATCAGTTCAGTCATTCCCCATTGTTAGTACCAGTTCAAAATTATAACATCTAAGCTTTTTTTCTAAGGTAGGCACTCAGCAAATTCTTTCATACTACAACTTTCATCATATGCTGTGTTTCTTTCTTTGCAGTCCATTTGTCACTTGGTCCCTTTTCCAAAGTAATAAATTGTGCTAGGAAATATGTCTTAATAAATATTCACCAATTATCTGAAAAAACCTTATTTTTGAATCATTTCCTGCATAAAAGGAAGTCAAAGAGTATTCTAAAAATGCTGGGTTTTATATTCTTATACACAAATTAAGTATACTTGTGCACCATTCCTTCTTATTTAATATTTTTGGTTCATGGTGGTAACCTAGGGTTGTTATCAGAAAAATATTATATGAACATGGTGCCTTCCTGTAAAAGGAGAACATACTGAAGATGCTTGTATGAAAATATGTGAAGGAAGAATTTGTAATCTGGCAGATCTGATCTTTGGCGAAATCCTAATTTTACAAATTAGTTTTCTCTGTGACCATTGACAAACTACTAACAGTCTAAGCTTTAGTTTTCTCAAATGTGAAGAAAAAGTGATAGCATCTTTCTTATAGAATTTCTGTGTGGTTTAGAAATAATTTAACTAAGCCTAGAAACTGTTGTCTGCAAATATTTATTGAACATAAAGCCTAACCAATAATATACAATATTTAAAACTGTATGTACATAAGTATAGTGGTCCTAGTTTTCCATCAGGTAGCAACATAGTAAATGTCTTTGTTTTGTAGTTTGGGACTCTTCTTATAACATATTTATGTAAAAAACAAACACATGTTTAAACACTTTTAAATGTTTAAAAAGTAAAAGCCAAGTCAATATTGAAAATAAAAAGATAGTTCTAGCTAAAAAAAATTTAGCTGTACATAAAAGAAATTGGTCCTAAATATAAGAATCAACAAAACAAAATTTTATCTAAGGAAAATAATGCTAATTATCGCCAGTTGTGTTTATAAATGAATGCGTGCTAAGCCACGTCAGTCGTATTCCATTCTTTGAGACCCAGTGAATTGTAGCCTGCCAGATTTCTCTATCCATGGGATCCTCCAGGCAACAATATTGGAGTGGTAGTCATTCCCTTCTCCAGGGAATCTTCCCCATCCAGGGATCGAGTATGCAACTCTTCCATCTGTTGCACTGGCAGGTGGGTCCTTTACCACTAGTGCCACCTTGGGAGCCCTTATAAGGGAAGATTCCCTTGTAGCTTAGATAGCAAACAATCTGCCTGCAATGTGGAAGACCTGGGCTAGATCCCTCGGTTAGGAAGATCTCCTGGAGGAGGGAAGGACAACCCACTCCAGTATTCTTGCCTGGAGAATCCCCATGGACAGAAGAGCCTAGCAGGCTCCAGTCATGGGGCCGCAAACAGTAGGACACAACCGAGCAACTAAGCACCCACATATACTTTTTTTATATAGTATGTTTAAGTATGAAAATAACTTCCTAATATTCACTTGGTAGACTTTTGGATTAATATGTAATATAGAATGAGAAACAAATGTGATTAAACTACACTATTACACATACACATGTAATTCGGTAACTTGAATACATCTTGATGAAGAGTTGAATGTTTAAAGTACATTTAATGAAAAAGAAATGTTTAATGAAAAAGAAAGATCAGTGGGAAATTTAGCATTTATTGAGAACTTTTACATGTCACATCTGGTGCTGGATAACTTGGATGACTTAACCTATATTATAATTGATTGGCTCTACTGAAGCAGATACCAATTCCTCTATTTTATACAGGAGGACGGAAGCTCAGTAAAATGAAGAAAGTTATTTCTGGCAATGTGGCATAGTTGTGGTGAGACAGATTTGACCTTGGCTGCTGGACTCCATTACATAACTCAATTTCCCTCTCATGTGGGAATTCGACTTAACTTTTATGACTTACAATGGTACTTTTAATTTTCATGTTATGGTCTTGAAAGAAAACTCAGTGGACCAGCCTGACTTAAGATAGGGTTGCTAAGCATCAGGAAACATGTAAATTATATAATTAAATTTGCTTTCTCCTTTTGGGGACAGTTAGATTAATAATGGTGCACTTTTTTAAAATATAAATTTATTTATTTTAATTGGAGGTTAATTACTTTACAATATTGTATTGGTTTTGCCATACATCAGCATGAATCCGCCACAGGTATACACATGTTCCCCATCCTGATCTCCCCTCCCTCCTCCCTCCCTGTACCATTCCTCTGGGTCATGTCAGTGCACTCTTATTTTGCCAAATATGTGTATAACTAATAGACATCTATTTCAAATGTTAACAATTACTGGTAAACATTGCTTGGTCTACCTAGAAGTATTTTGAGATACTGTAATAAACAAACCATTTTTTAAGCCTTAATTTATTTTATACAAGTCATATGTGTGTATTTGTGTGTGTGTGTGTGTTAGTTGCTCATTGTGTCCAACTCTTTGTGACTTCATGGACTGTAGCTGTCAGTCTCCTCAGTCCATGAAATTCTCCAGGCAAGAATACTGGAGGGGGTTGCCAAGACCTTCTCCAGGGGATCTTCCCAATTCAGGGATTGAACCTGGATCTCCTGAATTGCTGGTAGATTCTTTACCATCTGAGCCACCAGGGAATCCCATACATACACACACATACACACACACATATATTTACTAAGCATTATGAAAACTTAATACCAATAAATTGCTTCTGCTACTGCTAAGTCGCTTCAGTTGTGTCCGACTCTGTGGGACCCCATAGACGGCAGCTCACCAGGCTCCCCCGTCCCTGGGATTCTCCAGGCAAGAACACTGGAGTGGGTTGCCATTTCCTTCTCCAATGCATGAAAGTGAAAAGTGAAAGGGAAGTCGCTCAGTCGTGTCCGACTTTTAGCGACCCCATGGACTGCAGCCTACCAGGCTCCTCTGTCCATGGGATTTTCCAGGCAAGAGTACTGGTGTGGGTTGCCATTGCCTTCTCCACCAATAAATTAAGAGGGTAATATACATGTCTTTTATTTCTGGGGAATAATCCTTCAACTCTGTTATTAAAAGACCATTTAGCTTTTTCCAGAAACATTACATAGACAACAGAAGATTTAAATTAATTGAGGTAACCTAGAAATTCCATGCACACTTTCTACTATTTTATAATTTGAGTTAATCGAATATATATGTATGCAACTCAGAAAGTAGTTTTACTATTGATTTCATATATCTACAACTTTGAGTAATTTAAAATGATCTTAAATATTTATATTTAAAGAATCTGAATGGTCAGTTCAATGTCCAGTCAAGAGTAACAACAGTTCTTCTACAGCTGAGAGTGAGTTGTAAACTGCTAAACAAGAGATCTTTTTGGTGTTTCGTTAATGGAATAAATGTATCAGTTTAAATTTAAGTGAAGAAGCTCTTATTTTCCTGTAACATTCTTTACAAAAAATCATATTTTGGATCCAAATAATAGTCATTTGTTTCATTCACATATGACACTAATTTGCATGATTTGTGGATTATATCTTGAAATCCCAGATCTCTCACCAATAACCTTTTAACACCTCAAGCATCACTAATAGTATAGGTTGTCTAAAGGGGAAAAAAAAATTCTGCATAAACAATAGCTTGTATCAGTTTATATTGGCACCCTTCATGGGAAGTGATTATTGCTAAGAGAACCTTAGTGGTGAAAGGCAAATAAATGTGTACAGAGGTGCCTACCCTTAAAAGAAGCAGGGTCAGAAATGCTATACTATGTCTAATTAGATAACTGTACATTTTTTATAATGCCACTAATTAATCTCTTTCCTTTGTAACATTCTCATTAGATGATATAAGATGCTTGGTCATCCTACCAGAAGAGTTCCTATATCTACAGGTCTTGCTTTTCATTTATGTTCAATTTCAAAGATTACAGCAAAATGATTGAAGTTTTGCTTTTATGCTTACTTAAAACAAGAAGGTTCCACATGGGTATGAGATTTTCAGTGCTAATTATTTGTTGAAAAATGATAAATGACTAACTTTTAAAATTACTTTTCTCTGAAACAGAATATAAATTTTATGGTTTATTTTTTGGAGAGTTCAAGAAGAACAGGTTTTCTAAGTGTATCATTTCCAAACCATGAAAGAATATGACTGTGTTAGTTTCTATTGCTAGGTAACAAGGAACCACAACTTAGGGCTATAAAACAACACAGTTATGTAGATAAAGAATCACATTTGCAGCCTGATAGTGCTCTGCTGAAAGTATCACAAGACTGAAATCAAGGTGTCTGATGGTATGAGTTCACATATGGAACCCCTGGGGAAAAACTGCTCCCAAGTTCATTCTGGTTGTATCAGAATTTAGTTCTGTGCAGTTAGAGAATTGAGATCTCTTTTTCCTCAATGCCGGTCAGTTGGGAGCTATTTTGCATTCCTAGAAGCTGCTTACTCCTTCTGCCACATGCCCCTCTCCATCTTCAGGACAGTAATGGCACACTGAATCCTTCTCTTGCTTCAAATCTATGACTTTGTCTTCTGTTCCCAGCTCAAAAAAGTCTTTACTTTTAAAGGGCTTATGTAATTCGGTCAGGTCCACCTGCATTACCTCCACACCTTAAGGTCAGCCACGTTTCTTAACATCACCAGATCACATGAGTAAAATCCATCATCTTCACAGTCTCGTGTATTACACTGCACCCAGTGCAACAAAGGGATGGAAATGTTACTTCTGAGAATGAGTCATAGAGCTTCTCAACTTCCACAGCTTCTTTAAAATGAGGCTTTACAACGATGCCATTTTAAAGATAAATCACTAGTGTGAGTCATTCATAAAATATATCAGTTTTGAAACTCTTTAAAAATTCTAACATGGAGTAACATGGAAATTTATAATACCATATGTAAATAGATACCTAATGGGAATTTGCTGTTTGACTCAGGGAACACAAACAGGGTCTCTGTGACAATCTAGAAGGGTGGGATGGGGAGGGAAATGGGAGGGAGTTTTGAGAGGGAGGGGACACGGGTGTACCTATGGCTGATTCATGTTGATGTTTGACAGAAAATAACAAAATTCTGTAAAGTAATTATCCTTTAATTGAAAGATAAGTAAATTTTTAAAATTCCAAATGGAGATGATGATGATGATGTGTGTATGTGTGTTCCACCTATATCCACATGTGAATTTTTAATCATTGTGCAAAGAAGCACATAATTTTGGGACTTCCTTGGTAGTCCAGTGATTAAAATTCCACATTTCCACTGCACAGGTCTCAAGTCTGATCACTAGTTGGCGAACTAAGATACAGCATGCATGGGGTATAGCCAAAAAAATTGAATATAAAAAATAAATAAAAAACTTAAAAAGCAGGATATAATGTACAAAATAAAATAAAGACCAAAACAAAAAGTGCACATTTGTTCTTTCTTCTTAACACTTTTTAACACATTTTTAACTGAATGCTTCAATAAAATAAAAACAAAAAATTAATAACATATTTTATTTTTTCCACTCTGGTAGATTTTTTTTTTTGTAAGAATATATGTGGTCCTTTAAATACATACGGATATGTTTTTAAAAACAATTTTTTTCTTTTTGCTTTTTTATTTAAGAACTCTTTATTACCTGGCTTTACAAGCCATTACATAATAGGGACTATGACAAAGCTTTGGGTCAAAGACTTTTCCAGTCTAACAGGAGGTGTCAGACAATGACTGGCAATTAAAGAAGTCCTCTGTTGGGTAGAAATGTCTAGGCTCCCATCTCATGTCCTTACTCTGCCATTGGTTGAGGTCAAAAAATGAGGCAGACCATTTAGTTTGTAATAGCTGGAGACTGTCAGCTAATCCCACTCCATAGAAAGCCTTTTGAGAGGGAGGCAATCTCAGTATGTGTCATACTCATAGAACAAAGTCTAACTTCCATGTACTATGTTTACCCTAAGGCTATCTTCATAAAGGCTTTTGGACAAGAATGTAATGAGATCTGTGAAAACAGAGGCATGATCATAAGATACATACATCTGATTGCTATAGAGTTTTTTTGTATCACCAATAAATATTTTCTTTAGGATCAAGAGAAAATCAATACTTTAGTAAATAAAAGAGAAGCTGGTATAGTCGGCCATGTTACATTGTGAGGAAGGTGGAAAGAAGTCTGGATCACTAGGGAAAAAAAAAAAAGTTGACTTACATTGTATTAATACAAACTTGTACTTAATGGGTATCAGTTAAGGCTACAAGAAATTCAGATGTACCATGATGTTACTGGTGAATAGAAGAGATGGAGATAATTTTTCACATCCCAATGAAAGTTGAATAATATTAGGGACTAGGAAATGGACTCTATTAAGTGTTCAAGACAGCCTGAACACTGAACCAACTTACAGCTACATAGACACTTAGAAAAGTAGTTATAAGAAGGTTGTACAAAAATTGTGAAATGACAAGGGCAATGTAATATAATCATGTTCTCTCTGTCAGAAGGAATATTGCTAGCAGTGGGAGGAATTATTTGAATGGAAAATTTCACAACTGACATAGGGCACCTCTATCACCTTAATACAGAGGACATGAGTGCCTATGTGCATTTCCTTTAATTACTCTAAGATTCACAGAAGCACAAGAGAATAAAGAAGGGGCCTCAACTAAATCATCATTGTTACCTGTGTTTGAACTGCCTGAGTTTGTTCAAAGAATTTTTATAGATTAAATAGTTCTGGAATTTGTACGCTGCTCTGACCTTTATTCATTCTGGTTTATGTTGGACTTAATTTTATCTATAAAATAAAGTTCGCTACAGTTGAATTACTAGGAAGACAATGACCAGAAAGATTACTTACCTATAACAAGAAGAAAAGAAGGATTTGGAAAACTAATGGTTTAAAATGCTTGTGTATTAACAAACTTTAGAAGAGACTCTTTCATCACAGATCTCTAGGTATGATGTCAGGCATAACAGATTGGCAAATCTAAAGTGGCAGGTAACAAAGAAGAAAGAATTCCCCAGTGATCTCATGCAATTTCTGAGAGCGCTAGGGAGTTGGCTAATGACCTCACTTACACCTCATAAACTGAGACCTCAGTTTCACCCCTGCTGATTCCTTTGCTCTTATTTCTATTTTCTTTAATTGGAAAGTCAACTAGTGACACTGACTGTGGAGGAAATTCAAGATACTGATACATAAACTACTCTGCTTTTCAAAACCAAAAGAAAACAATGAAAAAATCCTAGAGCAACAAGCTCTTTAACCTGTATTTGATATTTGTAGAGAAATAAGATTAGGATAATTATTTAAGGCAGAAAATATTTCCTATTCCACAATTCACAATTATCTTTGCACAGAAGCAATTGACACTGAAGGATGAGTTAGGGAAGTATATTTTTAGATACCACAGAAGAGAAATGGAGTGAATTCACTTTCCACCAATAAATTAGACAGGTAGGGCTCATCTACTGCCAAGCAAATAGAGTGATCAACATCCGTGGGAAGGAAAGATGATGTGTGGGGAGTGTGGGTGGATAATATTGAGAGTCGGAAAGAAAGACAGGGCAAGGCCAACCCATCAATCCACACAATGGAAGTCATTTCCCTAAGTGCTAAACTGGGAATATGAGCCCCTCCTCTCCCACCATCATTTTTTTTTTTCTTTAAAGAAAATTCTCACTTCTGGATCTTTAAGAAAAGGAAATGTGAATGCAGTACTTAAGAAAACCTAGTAAGTCAAATGGCTTTAGACATACACATAAAAACAAAAGTCAGGAAAGAAGAACTCAATGAATGATTTGGACAAGAGGTTCTATTGTCTTTTTCAGAAAGAATGGACAAGATAGATTTTGCAGAGGAGGTAGGGACAATATTAGCCCTAAAGAGAGGATAGAGAATTCTAACACGCAGACAACAAGGGAATAGTGAGTGTGGTAAACAGAATAATGACCTCCCCTAAATGTTGGGCTTCACTGGTGGCTCAGGCAGTAAAGAATCTACCTGTCATATGGGAGACCCGGGTTCTATCCCTGGGTTGGGAAGATCCCCTGGAAAAGGGAATGGCAACCCACTCCAGTATTCTTGCCTGGAGAATTCCATGGACAGAGGAGCCTGGCAGGCTACAGTCCATGGGGTAGCAAGGCGTCAGGCATGACTGAGAGACTAACACTTTCACTTTACTTTTACTTTCAAAACATCCATATCCTAATCTCCTAGTTAACAAATCTCATGTTTGTGTTGAGTGTTACATTTGCTTACGTATGTAAATACTCACTTTTCCCCCAATCCAGCCATATGCAAATAGTAGATATAAACTCTCCAAACTTTGGTTTCTTATTAACAAGTTCCCAAGTCAGTATTTGAACCTAGGTGTGTGTGACTTCCAATCTTATCACTGGCCTGTCTTATTTCCTTTATTGAATGGTCCATTCCCTGTACTGTCAATAAATATTTAAATTATCTGGTTTGTTCCACACTATACATTTACAGCCATACATGGTTCATTTGTGGTCAGAGACTAAAGCTGCACCCTCTGAGGGAATTAGATTATTAAATCTGACAATCTACTTTGATATACAAGACTTCGGTGATGTTCTTTTCTCAGAAAAGTGGTTTCTCTCATTTCACCAGAATCTTAAAAGACTTCCATCTTTCAAAAGATTTTTTTTTTTAAATTATGTAACACCTTTATCTTATGCGTAGAAGAGAAATGCATTACTTTATCTGGGTCATATAACACATTAGTGGTAAATCTGTAAAAGAGTCAGAGTTCCCTAAATCATTCTTTGGTTGTCTCTTCATTTTGTGGTATCAGTATGCTGTGATGTATTAAATAAATTTAGATGTCTAGAAAGTACCAAGGTTGAGAGGTTGGAAGGAAAAAGAGCACAGATGACATTTTCTCTTGATATTTTCCTTGCACAAGGTCTTGGAGAACAAACCTGTCACCTTTCCTCAGCTCCAAAGCAGCCTTCATTTTACATTCAATGCGTGTTCAGTAACAAATTCAGAAAGAAGAAGCGATTAATGATATTTTTGTTAGTGGCACAACTCTGCATCCATCTCTTTCTGAAAAAGTGTTTCCGCTTCTACAAAGTTGATGGTTGAGGTTAAGCTAGGCAATCTCTAAAACTTTGCCATCTGAAATATCTTTGTACTGTGGACCACAGCTCTCAGAAAATATTGAAACATTTGAAGAACAGGTGTGTTTCTGATCAACCAGACTCAGACATAACCACTGGGTCTAGCTGTACCAAAATATCCAGCCCATTGCAAAACAGATTTGTGAGAATCAAATGAGATGGCAAGAATGGCTCCCCAGGAAGAAAGCCAACTGTCTGAAATCTATACTATCAGTATCTCTCTTTGGAATGAAATGATTTCAACACTTTGATTTGAGTGTTGTTTATTCATTATGTTGCTATAGTGTTCTTTTATTTTTTCTATCCAATTTGAAGAGTTAAATCCCTTATTTTAGAAAGATGGAACCAAATACCAAAAGTCACAAAAATGTTTTTTTGCAATATGATGATTTCCACTGGCAATCAGATACTTTATATTTTGCCATGTTTATGAGTATTTCACTTTACATACAGACTAATCTATCAGATTACTATTAATAATGCTTGTGCAACTGAAGTGTAGTCATGTAGGTTGTCCTTGGCTTGTAGACACGACTTTCTGTGAAGGTACATCTAGTATTGACTTTGGAATTCTGAGCTCTTCATAATGATTAGGTGTCATTCTAATGAAAATATAAACATCAGTGCAGCATAAAATTTTATGTATATTCATTTTAAAACCCTCTGATCCTAGAATGGCACAACATAAAGAAAAAGATTCCTCATACAAGAACAACACAATTCTCAGAAATTACATGAAATTGAAAAGGAATTTCAGTAAAACAGATGGCTGCAGAAGCAGCTGTGTGAATATCATTTCTGAAGTGTGTTAGACACATATGTGGATGGGAATGTGGAGTGTGTAGAGGGAATAATTGTGAATGCAAGTGAAAATAAGAAATTGGTGGAATTTGGGATTTTCTACCATGAGATTAAAACATGAGGGTCAGAGATTTATTTACTTTCAAGTAACTTCCTAACCACAAAATGAAGGGAGACTTAACTCCTTTAAAAACAACTTTTAAAATACACTATAGTACCATTCCTTTAACTGTTTATCTGAAAGCATTGTGTTGTCTAGATAATTTTGGAGTCCTGGTTTGTGATGGCTAAATTTATGATTCAATTTGACCGAGTCAAGGTGCCCTGAAAATGACTTAAATGTTATTTCTGGATGCATCAGTGTGGGTGTTCTGCCAGATCCTCCTTGAGCTGTATTATTAGCTTTGTTCTGCCTTCTGACTTGGACTGGAACTAGACCATTAGCTCCCCTGGATCTGGACTTCTCTGACTCCATAATCATGTGAACCATTACATCTTACAATGAACCTCTTTATATAACATATAATATATATAACACATATGTATATGTGTATGTGTATGTATGGAAGTGTTAGTTGCTTAATCATGACTGACTCTTTGTGATCTCAGGGAATGTAGCCTGCCAGGCTCCTCTGTCCATGAAATTCTGCAAGCAAGAATACTGGAGTGGGTTGCCATTTTCTCCTCCAGGAGATATTCCAAACCAGGGATTGAACTCATGTCTCTTGCATTTCCTTCATTGGCAGGCAGATTCTTTACTACTAGTACCACCTGGGAAGCCCAAATATATGTATATATAAATATACAAATACACATCCATTGTTTCTTTATCTTTGGAAACACCCTAATACATGGTTTAACAAGTATTCTTCCTCCTTTTAGGGATTTTGTAGTAAATTTAGGAAATCAAACAAGCCATATAAGGTTGATTTGAATGGGCAATGAATGTAAGTACACTAATTGCATCATTGGAAAACTTAAAATCTGTCACATGGTTGTGCTTAACTCTTTTTTTTTTTTCCTATGTAAGTCATTGGACAAGCATATAGAAAGAGCTCCTGTTATGGGGGGATTTTCAGGGATGGTCAAGACTAAACCCCCTTACCAACTCACCTTAGGCACAAGGTTAGTCAGACAAAAACCTGTGCAGTGTTAGCCCAGTAAATTTGGGAGGATTGAATCCCAGGTGGTGCTAGTGGTAAAGAATCAGCCTGCCGATACAGGAGATATAAGAGATATGGGTTTGATCCCTAAGTCCAAAGATCCTCTGAAGTAGGAAATGGCAACACACTCCAGTATGGTTGCCTGGGGAATCCCAAGGACAGAGGAGGCTGGTGGGCTCTCGTCCACAGGGTCACAAAGATTTGGACTTGACTGAAGCACAAGCACTGCAAAGAGTAGCCTATGTAGACTGCAAGATTCCTAGCATGCTTGAGTCATCTATTATATGCTGACTTTTATTTATTTTTAATAATAACCATTCAGGTATTGCATTGTTCACAGCTTTGTAGATATTTGAACACAATTTTTATAAAGCAAATAAATCTCAGAAATATTAAAATTTACTGAGGGCACCAAACTCAGGTTTGTCTTAAGCCTTAATTTGCCCTAATAAGTACCGTGTTATTTTTGCTCCTTCTTTCGGTTTCATTTTCGAACAGGACAGAATTCTGTGGTTGAGGATCTTTTTAAAATTTGTTGTGGTTATAGTTATTTTTGTTGAGGTTTGAGATATGAAGAGTATATAGTAACTTGACCCTCAAGGCAGTATATTAGAAAGTCACTAAGGCTTTGGCAAAGTCATTCATAAAATCACTATGAATATAGTAAAAGATGTGGGCTAAGAACGTATGGAAAGATAAATGGACAACGGTTTACAAAGCGTGTGCCCAAACGTTGCTAGTCTACAACTTTCTACCTGGTGAAGTACATGATCTTTAGTGTCAAACACCCTGGGGCTGGGAAAAATGATCATCTCTCTGTATATCCACCTCTTGGTTTGCACAATGGGAAACTGTAACTAACATGTCTATTGGTTGTAAGGATTAAATAAGATAATGTAGGGCAATTATTCAGCCCCACAGGCAATACACCTTCAATAAATTATGAAATTATAGTCTAGAAAGAAGAAAAGAGGAGGGAAAAGGTGGAAGAGTGGGAGGAACCAGAGCTCTGTCACTAGAACTGCCTTTTTCAAAGTTCTTAAATGACTAGACGGGACCCTCAACGTGAGTCACATTATTTTGCGACAATTCCCAAATATGCACACATGTAATTTTTAAAAACATTTCTCTATGTATTCAACTTAATAAGGATCAAAAGGAGGCATGGCTCAGAAAGCATAACAAAACCAAATGAAACAATAACTAAATAAAGCGTGCTGAAAGCATTGAAAAGCCCAGAGGCAGGGAAACAAAGGCACTGATATTGGGCTTCTGATAGCACAACTAAAATACTGTTGTATTTGAAAGGAGCTTTGAATCATAAAGCAAGTGGGCATGTAGTATTTTGGAATTCGTCATGAAGAAGGAACTAGAGATGTTTAATTTCAAAACATATTGAGAAAAGCTTCGAATTGGGCATGAATGTGGTCTTTCAAAGCATAAAAGAGATCCTGAAGAAAAGATTCTATTTCTAGCTCCAATGAACAAAAACATTTAGGAAAGTTGTTTATTGCTCATTCAAAGGGAAGATTTCATAAATGTTGTTCAGTCACAAGTCATGTCCAACTCTTTGTGAACCCATGGACTGCAGTATACCAGGCTTCTCTGTCCTTCACTATCTTCTTCAGTCTGTTCAAACTCATGTGCACTGAGTCAGTGATACCATCCAACTATCTCATCCTCTGTCGTCCCCTTCTCCTCCTGCCCTCAATCTTTCCCAGCATCAGGGTCTTTTCCAGTGAGTCAGTTCTTCACATCAAGCAGCCAAAGCAGAGTTATCTAAATGGAACCCCATGAAATATTTATCATGAAATACATGGCCTCATGTCATGATAAATTACTTGTCAAGGTCAGGGTTATTAGTGTCCACTGGAACACTGGGCAAGTTGATCTCTAGGGATCTTTCAAGCTATGAAATTATAAGAACAGCTATCTCTGTTCAACATTACTCACAAACTCAAGTATTAACAAAACATTATGATCCAGTGCTATATATTCATTCTCATTTGATTTATAAAAAGACCACATTATCTTTTAAAACAAAGGAAACGTGAGGTGTAGAGGATCACCAGCTACGAAATGGGGAAGTTGGTTTAACACCCAAGCAACTGGATTCTAAAATTTGCATTTTCCAGTTAGTTTCCTTCTAAATTTAAACAGTATATAAAATGTTCAGTGTTTCTAATGAAACACTGAAAGTTCTCTAGCATGGTAATGCAGTGTTACATCATATTGTTGAGTCATTATCACATGACACACCATTGGGACATAATACACATCTCTGATTCAGTGTGCCTTAGTTATTAGTATTGTATTGTCACTCTTTCTATCTTTAGGAAACCCAAGTATGAAAATTTGACTTACTAATCTGACCTAGGGTTTAGAAGACTTTGTTTTCAGCGTCAGTAGTTATATCTCAAAGATTGCTAACACCTCATATTACATTCCTTTCCTCTAATTAAATTACTCAAAAATATAATTTGCTTTTAGCAGTGATTAAGGCACTTCCCTTGTGGCTCAGTGGTAAAGACTCTGCCTGCAATGCAGGAGATGTGGGTTCGATCCCTGGGTTGGGACGATCCCCTGGAGGATGAAACGACAGTCCACTCCAGTAATCTTGCCTGGAGAATCCCAGGGACAAAGGAACCTAGTGGGCTACAGTCTGTGAAAGTGAAAAGTGAAAGTGAAAGTCATTCAGTTGTGTCTGACTCTTTGTGACCAGTTGGACTATATAGTTCATGGAATTCTTCAGGCCAGAATACTGGAGTGGATAGCCTTTCCCTTCTGCAGGGTATCTTCCCAACCCAGGTCTCCCACGTTGCAGGCAGATTCTTTACCAGCTGAGCCACAAGGGTCCCAAAGAGTCAGACATGACTGAAGTGACCGAGAACACATGCGTGCACAAGGACTAAACACTTTAGGACTTGATTTTCTTTCACTTTCCTGAGAAGGAAAAATGTACTGAATCCTCTTGGCTTATGTGATGAAAACAACGCAGATAACGTTCCTAAGGAAAGGTGAAAAATGAGAACGTGAGAGTGATGGCTCCAGTGAAGATGATATTGGCACTTTGGTACTGTCTAAATGCACCTTTAAAAATTTGAAAGAATGCATTATTTTGTTTTAAACATCAAATCTTTCTTAACTGCTGGCATAATGCTGTCATATCCTTTCTGATGAGTCAGCAGTTCCACGCCAGCGCATTAAATGGCATTTTGCTGATGAAAGAGGCAGACTAATAATTCTGTTCAACAAACCCATGTAAGCAGTATAATGCTTGGGAACAGATCATTTGTATTATTTAGAACTAAGGATTATAAAACTTATTATCTGCCCTTGCTATTGAAACAGTAGAAAATATACTATGCATTTTAGAAATATAAATACAGATACTTAGAAATAACCAGAGTACACAGTTCTGGAGGTACCATCTGCATTTACATATGAGTGAAGCTGTGAACCAGGTTAGCCAGGCTTCAAGACGCTTGAGCATACCTCACAATTCCCTGATCCAAGGCCAAGTTAGGCTCCCTCTGGCCACGAATTTTTTTTTCTTTTTTAGTTTTGCTTAATGATCCTGATACTGGGAAAGATTGAGGGCAGGAAGAGAAGGGGACAACAGAGGATGAGATGGTTGAATGGCATCACCAACATAATGGACATGGGTGTGGGTGGACTCTGGAAGTGGTGATGGACAGGGAGGCCTGGTGTGCTGCGGTTCATGGGGTCGCAAAGAGTCGGAGACGACTTAGCAACTGAACTGAACTGAATGATCCAGGATGAGGAGCATCCTCTTACTAAATAAAAATGAATGAAAATAAATGAAATGAATGATAAGTGAAACTTGGGACCAAATTGAAATAAATGGATTTTCCACAAAACTCTTATTTTAACATATATTTTGTTTATGTAGCAGACTGAACATCTTTGGATGGCATCAGCTGTGACTTTTGTGTTTAGAACTTCAGAGGTCATGGAAGAGTTTTCAGTAACAATTCTATATAAATAATGAATGAAACAACAAATGAAGGGAAAATTCTCCCATGATTTAGATTTCTTATTTGTGCAGCAATCTTGGAAAATGGCATACTTCAAACCAGATAAAACCAATGAATTTTTGAGAAAGGAAAATTTTGGAATCAGGAGACATTTCTTTTTTTCTTTCAAGTAAATAAAACATTACATGACAATTTATTGAATAGCATGAAACAATGGCTAATAAAATATTTAATTTTCTGGAAGAATAACACATCAGACAAGATGTGATTTGAGAGTCAGTCTCTTTTCAGCAAACCTTCATTCCTTCTGAACTTTTATTCCCTTTGTAAATAGAATTTTTATTCATTTAGGGTCTGGTTTCTCAACCCCAGCACTATTAACATTTTGGATTGAATAATCATTTGATGTAGGAGGCTGCAACTGCATTCTGGGATGTCTAGCAGCACCCCTGGCCTTTAGTTACTAGATTCCAGCAGCCCTTTCATCATGACAAGCAATGATGACTGCAGACTTTACCAAATGTCCCTGGGGTGGCAGGAGGCTGGTGAAGGGGTGTGTGTGTGTGTGTGTGTGTGTGTGTGTGTGTGTGTGTGTGTATTTGCATAATTCTCCCTAGTTGATAACCACTTATTTAAGGCTACATTCCTATGAGAGCTGAGATCTCCCTTTTTTCTTCTTTCCCAATTACCTTTTCCCCATTCCTTGGGTCTCTGCTTTACTTGGACTCATTTTTCTACCTTTATGGAAACTGTTAAAAAAAAAAATCTCTTTATAGGAATTACACAAAGGCTCCTTTTCCCCCGGCTTCCTCAGCCCCACAGTAGGACATAGAGCTTGGAGGCGGAAGGGAGGCAGTGGAGGGGAGGATGGAGACTAGAGTTCCACATCATTTGTCTAGTGGACAATATTTGCTCCTTGGAAGAATAGCTATGACAAACCTAGACAGCATATTAAAAAGCAGAGACATTGCTTTGCTGACAAAGATCCATGTAGTCAAAGTTATGTTTTTTTCCCAGTAGTCATGTATGCATGGGAAGGTTGGACCATAAAGAAGGCTGAGCACCGAAGAATTGACACTTGAATTGACACTTTTGAACTACAGTGCTGGAGAAGACTCTTGAGAGTCCTCTGGATAGCAAGGAGATCAAATGAGTCATTCCTAAAGAAAATCAACCCTGAATTTTCTTTGAAAGAACTGATGCTGAAGCTGAAGGTCCAATACTTTGGCAACCTGATGTGAAGAGCTGACTCACTGGAAAAGACCCTGTTGCTGGGAAAGATTGAGGACAGGAGGAGATGTGGGCAACAGAGGATGAGATGGTTGGATGGCATCATCGACTCAATGGACAAGTGTTTGAGCAAACTCTGGGACATAGTGAAGGAAAGGGAATGCTAGCATGCTGCAGTCCATAGATAGGGTCACAAAGAGTCGGAAACAACTGAGACTAAACAGCAACAACTGTTTTCTAATATTGTAACAGGGCATTTGTAACTGAACTATGTAGAACACAGACATTAATGTCTCCATGGTAACAACAAAATAATCAGTGAGTTCCTAGGCCCATGGGTTCCCTTCTCCAGAGGATCTTCCCAACCCTGGGATCGAACCCAGGTCTCCTGCATTGCAGGTGGATTCTTTACCAGCTGAGCCACCAGGGAAGCCCAAGAATACTGGAGTGGTTAGCCTATCCCTTATCCAGCAGATCTTCCTGACCCAGGAATGAAACCAGAGTTTCCTGCATTGCAGGCGGGTTCTTCGGCAGCTGATTTACCGGGGAATCCCCTTCAAAAGTCTATTTACCAATAAATCAGTTGAGATCTCTGAATAGCAATCTCTTCAATTCTGAGACCCAGGTAACTGCGATTCATGTAGCATAGTTTTAAATGAGGAGGTAAAACAGAAAGAGAGCTGACTTTCCTTCCCCTGATGCAGTTTGAATTTTTAAAAATGTATATCAAAATGGCTTACCTTTGACACCCCTACCATTAATTCAATTCCCTGAAAGTTATATTAATAGAAGTTCTCTATAATCAGTTCATGCTTATTCTCCACACATGAAAACATATATCCCATGACTATCACCAAATTCAGAGAAATGTCAGTTACCAAGTAAAGGGCGTGACATATAGATTCCCTGTTCATATTAGTATTAGTTTAAAAGTATTAATACACGTTCATTGACTGCATACTTTCACAGTCATTTATATTTTAAAGAGATACTTTTTGTAGCTCAGGAGTTTGTCTCTTTGCTCTTTCTAAAAAACAGTAACACATTACGGGGTTTCCCTGGTGGCTCAGATGGAGAAGAATCTGCCTGCAATGAAGAAGACTCAGATTCAGTCTCTAGACAAGGAAGATCCGCAAGAGAAGGGAATGGCAACCCACTACAGTATTCTTTCCTGGAGAATCCCATGGACAGAGGATCCTACTGAGTCATACATGACTCAGCAACTAATATGCACACACAAGCACACATAACAAATTAAGTGCCTAGTAGATGTAAGTCAATATACCAGATACTGCAGTAATCACTCAGAAAATCAAGACATGAATTTATGCCGGTAGGAATTTCTGAAATTTATATGAGGATTGCTAATATAACTACTGGAATAAAATAGGTTGGTTTGAGAACATTCTTTATTAAGTTCTGCCCTGTGAATAATTATAATAGAAATGGATTGGTATGTACATCTTTTTCACCTCCTATAGACATTTTAGTGTGACTGGCCTAATTATGCACTATTCATCCATGTATTTAGTTCTCATATGCTAATTAGGCAAAAACAGACTTCAGAAGATTAGTTTAACCAGGGAGAAATGAAGCATTTAAGCATTACATGCACTTGTTAACCCTTTCCAGAAAGCACTCACTTAATCATCCTATGGCAACTTTGCCTGAAAATCCTCATGACTCAAGTAGGAGAAAATATTAGATGGGGGTTACATCTTCATTCCTATAATACAACACTATATAATATCCTTATTCTCCTCTATAATTCTGACAGAATGTGAAATAGGATTAAATCTTTTATCTGAGATGCTCAGAAATTAGCTTAAGTCACCAAATTCTGGCACTTGGTTAATATTAAAAGAATTAATTTGCCTAGACATATTTTCTAATGAGAAATCAAGTGGTATAAAAGAGATTGCCTATTGTCTCCCTATAGCTACTGTCCATTTTTTAAACATTTTTTGCTGAATACATGGCTCCTAGGAATATAGATTATAGTTACTATACTCGCTCAAAGCCAGGGACAGTGAACATTCCTGGGCAACTATTTCACAGTGTGATTAGTATGTGGTGTAGGTGGCAGGTGTCCTTAATGAGAAGGTATGGTTCAGGTCAGTTCAGTTGCTCAGTCATGTCTGACTCTGCAACCCGAAGGACTGTAGCAGGTCAGGCCTCCCTATCCATCACCAACTCCCAGGGTTTACTCAAAATCATGTCTATTGAGTCTGTGATGCCATCCAACGATCTCATCCTTTGTCATCCCCTTTTCTTCCTGCCTTCAATCTTTCCCAGCATCAGGGTCTTTCCCAATGAGTCAATTCTTCACATCAGGCAGCCAAAGTATTGGAGTTTCAGCTTCAGCATCAGTCCTTCCAAGGAATATTCAGGACTGATTTCCTTTAGGACGGACTGGTTGGATCTCCTTGAAGTCCAAGGGACTCTCGAGAGTCTTCTCCGACACCATAGTTCAAAAACATCAATTCTTCAGTGCTCAGCTTTCTTTATAGTTTAAATGCCACATCTATATATGACCATTGGAAAAATCATAGCTTTGACTTAAGTGAAACTTTGTGGGCAATGTCTCTGCCTTTTAATAAGCTGTCTAGGTTGGTCATAACTTTTCCTCTAAGGAATAAGTGTCTTTTAATTTCATGGCTGCAGTCACCATTTACAGTGATTTTGGAGCCCCCCAAAAATAAAGTCAGCCACTGTTTCCTCATCTATTTTCCAAGAAGTGATGGGGCCAGATGCCATGATCTTAGTTTTCTGAATGCAGAGTTTTAAGCAAACTTTTTTTCACTCTCCCCTTTCACTTTCATCAAGAGGCTCTGTAGGTCTTTGCTTTCTTCTGTAAGGGTGGTGTCATCTGAGGCTATTGATATTTCTCCCAGCAATCTTGATTCCAGTTTGTGCTTCATCCAGCCTAGCATTTCTCATGATATTCTCTGCATATAAGTTAAATAAGCAGGGTGACAATATACAACCTTAATTTACTCCTTTCCCAATTTGGAATGAGTCTGTTGTTCCATGTTCATTTCTAACTGTTACCTCCTGACCTGCATACAGATTTCTTAAGAGGCAGGTCAGGTGGTCTGGTATGCCCATCTCTTTTAGAATTTTCTGCAATTTGTTGTGATCCACACAGTCAATGGCTTTGGCATAATCAATAAAACAGAAATAGATGTTTTTTGTTTGTTTGTTTTTTCTGGAACTCTCTTGCTTTTTTGATGAACCAACGGATGTTGGCAACTTGATCTCTGGTTCCTCTGCCTTTCCTAAACCCAGCTGTATATCTGGAAGTTCACAATTCATGTACTGTTGAAGCCTGGCTTGCAGAATTTTGAGCATTACTTTACTTGTGCGAGATGAGTGCAGTTTTGTGGTAGTTTGAGCATTCCTTGCTATTGCCTTTCTTTGGGATTGGAATAAAACTGACCTTTTCAGTCCTGTAACCACTGCTGAATTTTCCAGATTTGCTGGCATACTGAGGGCAGCACTTTCACAGCATCTTTTTTTTTTAGGATTTGAAATAGCTCAACTGGAATTCCATCACCTCCACTAGTTTTGTTCACAGTGATGCTTCCTAAGGTCCACTTGACTTCACATTCTAGGATGTCTGGCTCAAGGTGAGTGATCATACCATCGTGATTATCTGGGTCATGAAGGTTTTTTTTTAATAGTTCTTCTGTGTATTCTTCTTAATCTCTTCTGCTTCTGTTAGGTTCATACCATTTCTGTCCTTTATTGTGCCCATCTTTGCATGAAATGTTCCCTTGGTATCTCTGTTTCTTGAAGAGATCTCTAGTCTTTCCCATTCTATTTTTTTCCCTCTATTTCTGTGCACTGATCACTGAGGAAGGCTTTCTTATCTCTCTTTGATATTCTTTGGAACTGTGCATTCAAATGGGGATATCGCTCCTTTTCTCCTTTGCCTTTAGCTTCTCTTCTTTTCACAGCCTTTTTTCAAGGGCCCTCAAGACAACCATTTTGCTTTTTTGCACTTCTTTTTCTTGGGGATGATCTTAATTCCTGTCTCCTGTTCAGTGTTATGAACCTCTGTCCATAGTTCTTCAGGCACTCTGTCTATCAGATCTAATTCCTTGAATCTATTTGTCACTTCCACTGTATAATTGTAAGGGATTTGATTTAGGTCATACCTGAATGGTCTAGCGGTTTTCCCTACTTTCTTCAATTTAAGTCTGAATTTGGCAATAAGGAGTTCATGATCTGAGCCACAGTCAGGTCCTAGTACTGACCATCTGGTGATGTCTCTGTGTAGAGTCTTCTCTTGTGTTGTTGGAAGAGGGTGTTTGCTATGACCAGTGTGTTCTCTCGGCAAAACTCTTTTAGCCCTTGCCCTGCTTCTTTCTGTTCCCCAATACCAAATTTGCCTGTTACTCCAGGTATTTCTTGGCTTCCTACTTTTGGATCCCAGTCCCCCATAATGAAAAGGACATCTTTTTGGGGATGTTAGTTATAGAAGGTATAGTAGGTCTTCATAGAACCATTCAACTTCAGCTTCTTCAACATACCTGGTCGGGGCATGCTGCTGCTGCTGCTGCTGCATCGCTTCAGTCATGTCCGACTCTGTGCGACCCCATAGATGGCAGCCCATGAAGATCCCCTGTGCCTGGGATTCTCCAGGCAAGAACAGTGGAGTGGGTTATTGTCAGGAGCCAGCGTGAGGAATCTCACCCATGACAAGGTCATGCGGAAGGAAGCCTGACAAAACGCAAGGACGTGTTCGGCTTCAGGGATTCCCCCTGGAAATTCCTGAGCATCCACTCCCAAGACCAGAATCTGCCTGCTTTACTATGTTATGCCTTCCACCTACTCTTCTGTCATTAACAGGGGACTGTCCCCCCACCACCTTTTTCTGGAAAAAATTAGAGCTTTTAGATAATAAATCTCTTGGGCATAATATGAGTGTTTCAATCCAAAAACCCCTCTGATGGCTTTCTAGCCTGCCTGCAGGACTCATACAGCTGCGCATGTGATTGTTTGAGGCCTCCCGACTGCGGGAGGGACAGGAAGCTTAAAACATCCTAGGAGTGTCGGGGCTTCCGAGGAGTCAAAATCATTAGAATAGGACTGATTAAAGGTTTCACTTGTTGAGCCAATACTTGCTGCCAAATTTTCATATCTTTTATTTTTAGGTATAGTTGGTATATAGAAAAACAGGTAGTAGACCTGGTATTAGCAACACTAGATCTTTGAGTTAAGTGCTTTCTTTGTTATAACCCACTGCACCTTTGTTCTATAGGAATGTAACTTTTTTGTACTTTGAGGGTGATGCAGAGTAAAGAAAAAACACTTCTAGGGAAAAGGAGTTTTCAGGACAATTATCCAGGAACAGAGCCATAAAAATGTTAACAAGCCTCTTGGCCAGAAGATAATGTAAACCACCTGAGACCTTTTGTATACGGGAGGGTATGCAAAAAGGAAACTTTGTCTCAATGAGGGTCAGGACTGTTGCCCCTGCATAACTCTTATTTCTTTATGTACAACTTGGGGTATATAAGCTGATTTTGAAAAATAGCTTTTGGAGTCTTGCACCGATGCTGGGCTTCCCCATGTCGTTCTTTTCTTTTTTCGGCTGAATTCCCATCTGGAGCAGGGAGGCTCATCATGACTACTTACTTGTCCCAGCTTCTAAGATCCGTAAGAGAGAGAGCCCAAGGCGGGGCACTCCCCGATATTCAAACGGACGCCGGTGGCCCAATGTAGATGGTGCAAGTTCCTTGTCTGGAACTTTATTGTTCTTCCACATAATCCAAGTTATTCAGCCCTCTTTCTCTACTTAATTTTCCTACTATACTATTGTTTCTTAATCTAATCTTATATTAATAAGCAAATAAGTTTTTCTCACGCCAACGCCGTCCCCGCTTCGAATTCCCTGGATCCACCGGACAGGTTACCATTTCCTTCTCCAATGCATGAAAGTGAAAAGTGAAAGTGAAGTCGCTCAGTCGTGTCCAACTCTTAGCGACCCCATGGACTGTGGCCCACCAGGCTCCTCCATCCATGGGATTTTTCCAGGCAAGAGTGCTGGAGTGGGATGCCATTAATAGACTTGAATTATTTTGATACTGAATGGTTTGACTTGGAAATGAGCAGAGATCATTTCGTCGTTTTTGAGACTGCATCCAAGTACTGCATTTCGGACTCTTGTTGACTATCATGGCTGCTCCATTTCTTCTAAGGGATTCTTGCCCACAATAGTATATATAATGGTCATCTGAATTAAATTTGCCCAATTTATTCCATTTTAGTTCACTGATTCCTAAAATGCAACAGACTGATAAAGCCTAAATGTTTATTAATGCTAAATGTTAGCTGTGGAATTTATGTTTAGTCAAGTCTGCTCTAATACCCTGCAATCCTCTAACAGATAAAATAATCATCCTATAGATAAAGCAAAGGGTAAAGTTTTGAGTTAGCTGCCAAATAATGAGATAATAAAGTAAAGTGAATGTTGCTCAGTGGTGTCTGAATTTTTCATAGTCTGTGGAAATCTCCAGAACAGAATACTGGAGTGGGTAACCTTTCCCTTCTTCAGGGGATCTTCCCAACCCAGGGATCAAAACCAGGTCTCCCACATTGCAGGTGGATTTTTTTACCAGCTGAGCCAAAAGGAAAACTCAGTGAGACAACGTGAGTACCTTAAATTCACTGAATACTCATGAAATTTCCTTCTCTAATAGTCACCACTAATGTTCGTGATATCATTAATATATGTAACATTTATCCATGTTGTGATCACTTTATAGTGGAAAATATTATGATCCACATTTTTTGAGAAAAGGAAACTATTCCTTAGAAAAGGTAAATTGGTGGGCTATGTTCATAGATGCAGCTAAATATGGAGCTAGAATTCAAGGCATATAACATGATTTCACACAATATTGGAGAAGGAAATGGCAACCCACTCCAGTAGTCTTGCCTGGAGAATCCCAGGGACAGAGGAGCCTGGTGGGCTGCCGTCTATGGGGTTGCACAGAGTTGGACATGACTGCAGTGACTTAGCAGCAGCACACAATATTATCTTGATCCCTTCCAGATCTATTTCCCTTCTCCTCCCTCCTTTTACTTCTCATCCTATCTTCACAAAGTCATGAGGAGATATTGATGGGTTAGTCTACTCTAGATAGTTTCTCTCCTCTATTTTTACAACATACTCCAGACATTATCTGTTTTACTAAAAACAAGATATATTTTAATATTCACTCACTCTCTTATTACACATTTTCTTCAATCTTTTTCATTCTTTCATAGTGTGCAGTTGTTACCCAAGACCCTTTTGGGTGGATTGTCCAGATTTTCTCTATCAGAATTACCCCATCCCCTACTATAAATATCTTTAACATCAGACTTCAATATTGTGTGTGTTAGTCATTCAGTTGTGTCCAACTCTTTGCAATACCATGGACTGAGGCTCACCAGGCTCCTCTGTCCATGTAATTCTCTAGACAAGAATACTGGAGTATGTTGTAATTCTTTTCTCCAGGGAATCTTCCCAACCTAGGGATAAAACCTGGGTCTCCCCCATGGCAGTCAGATTCTTTACCATCTGAGCCACCAGGGAAGCCCCCGATATTGCTCTATCTTTGTTATAATTAGCAGCTGGTTAACTCAGGTCATGGTAATAAGACTTTCTGGACATTTTAAGAAGGACTTTAATAAAACACTTCACTGAGGCTCGAAGAAGTCAAATGCATCTGCTAACAATTTAAGTCACCATGCCTAATTGCCGGGGTCCAGCCCCGGTGGATCCAGGGTGATTCGAAGGTGGGGGGACGGAGTCGGCATCTTTGGAAAAATACATGTTTAATCACAGATATAGAGAGATTAGAAACGGATAGAGTAGTAGGAAGATTAGTGGAGAAAAGGAGGCTGAATAACTTGGATTACGTGGAATAGCATCCATGCTCCAGATGGGAATTCAGCCAGAAAAACGGGAGCAAGAAAGAAGCGACATGGGGGAATCAGTCTTTCCGGAAACTGATCCGATTTCTTTATTTTTGGGTTTGCTTATATACCTTTTGTTACACATAGGGATGAATACAGAGTCACACGGGAGTCAGCAGTCTTGACCTTTATCAAAATCAGGTGCTTCACATAAATGTATAAAAATAGGTTTTAGGGATATTACATCATCTTCTGGCCATGAATGAGACCTGCTGACATTTTATGATCCTTTCTTTCTGATAACCAAAAAACTTATTTCTTCCAAGGGTGTTTTTTCTTAAACCAGGCACCACCCTCCAAATAAAGTTACATTCCTATAGGGTGAGGGTGTAGTGAGTTACAATCAAGAAAGGAATTTATTTAACCCAAGGTTAACATGATTAGTCTTAAAGGTTAATACTTATTTCTCCTATATGCTTAAAGGTTAATACTTATTTCTCCTATATGTTAGTTATATTCATTATAAGGGTAGGGAACATGGAGATTTAGCAGCAAACATTAGCCCAACAAATGAAAATCCTTTTACCAATGCTCCCCTTAAGATCTATTTAGTCTTAAGATAGTGATAAGGTTACATTTTCACATAGCAAGGACACAGTGATATATAACAAAGTACAGTGATCTATTACAAAAGAGAAAATCCATTAACTCAAAAAGTCTAGTATTGCTAACCTTAAAAACTACTGTATTTCCTTTTCTATATTCCAAATACATTGATTAATATATTCCCAAGTGCCTAAGGATATGGAGGCCTGGTGGCAATCATTGACTCAACAAGAAGAAAAAGCCCTATGCTAATTAAGACTCAAAATACTCCAAAACTCTCTGTGCTATTTATGGTTAAGAGGTAGTAAACAATCATGTGGCAGGAGTATGGATAATCCTGTCACACAAGCTAGTCTGTCAGCAGAGAGGTTTGACCTGAGACATCCTTGTCCCACCCAGAGCAGGGAATTAGCAGCAATTATTGACACAACAAATGAAAAATCCTTCACCAAATAATTCCTAACCAACCCATTATACTAATAATTTCTAACTCCCTAAAATAATTTGCCTTTAGTAAGTCTAAAACATCTCATGCCTCTCAGATTAGGAGGCTGTAAACAATCACATGTGGCTGAACAAACCTATACAGGTGGGCTAGATAACCTTCAGAGGAGTCCGTAAAGCTGAAACACTCTTGTCACGCCCAAGAATTTTTATTGCCTTGGAGCTGCACATTTACTCCTTCTCCGAGAGAAACGGTTATGGGGGAGAGCCCCCCGTAGTCAGAGGTGTAGGTGAGAGCATAAAACAGACTCTGGTTTTGGGGTTAGATGCTCGGGAACAGGGGGTTTCCTGAGGATTGATCATGCCTTTGCGTATGTCAAGCCTCCTTCCTCATGACCTTTGCCATGGGCGGAATTCCTCACGCTGGCCCCCGGCACCTAATTATTGATGGAGCAATCATTTTTGGTTATTGGGATTTTCAGGGCCCTTCAAGTCATGCCACATCAGTGTCTGTCCCTGTGCCACATACAGGCCTCACCAGACATGAAAAAATACAACAGCAAATACTTCATAGGGCAGACCAAATCTGCTTTTATGATTTTTTGAAATTCTAATTCAAATGTGTAAAAACAATGATGATAAGACTGTGTTTTAGGTCACGGGATAGTTATTTTGCCCAATGTCATGCAAAAATAAGAAACATTTATGACTGCAGATTATTTGATATCTAGATTTCACTGTACTTATGCTCATCAAGATGTTTAATTTATTTTCTATTAGGCACTTCTTAATTTATCCGTCCTAGTCATAACAATAGTTTCTGCTAGTAAATAACATTTTAAAAAGGGACATTAAATTCCTTCCTGTCTAAACCAACCTAAATGTATTATAAGTTTTAATGTCATGTCATACTTTGATCCAGCATCTTCCTCAAAACTAAAAATATTTTGCAGCATTTGCAAAATTATTGAACACTCCTTCTATGTAACCTGCATGCTCTAAGCAATTCAATCCTCCCTTTCTCTAGGTTGTCTCTAGAAGGAATCACAAAAATGACTCTTTAAATTAATTTAACAGATAATTAGTCAGATAGCATCTAATGTCAGATAATCAAATTTACAGTGTTTAGGAGAGGAATAAAACTAATATATAAACACAAATACGTAATATGAAAAAATATATATAATCATATGCTCTGAAGAATCACAAAATTCTGTAGAAATCATGAAGAAAATAAATAAAGGCTGAGTAAATATTGAGAGCTAGCTGAGGGTGATGCTTTTTAGATAATTTTGTAAATATCACCTCACCTAAGTAGAATACATTTAAACAGAGCCATGTAAAAAGAAAAGAAGTCAGTATGTAGGAAAGAACAATTAAGCCAGACCACCAAAAAGAATGGAGAAGGAAATGGCAACCCACTCCTGTACTCTTGCCTGGAAAATTCAATGGATGGAAAAGCCTAGGAGGCTACAGTCTATGAGGTCATAAATAATCGGACATGACTGAGTGACTTCACTTTGTTTCTATAGCTCCTTTTGGAGGAGGAAATGGCAACCCACTCCAGTGTTCTTTCCTGGAGAATCCCATGAACGGAGGGGCCTGGTGGGCTACAGTCTATGGACTTGCACAGAGTTGCACACGACTAAGCAACTAACACACACACACACACAGACACACACCCCAAAAAGAAAATGTAAAACCCTGAGGTACAGCCACCCTTAATATCTTTATGGAAAATCAAAGAGGCCAGAGTGGCTGGAGGAAGACTGCTGACCAGGAGGTTAAAAGATACAGTGTAGGTTCTAGGCCATTGTAGTTAAGAACACTGGCTTTGATGTACAATGAAAAGGAATTTGACAGTGCTGAACAAAGGAGGGGTATGATTTTATTTAAATTTTTTAAAGGATCACTATGGCAACTGTGTGGATACCAGACAATTGAGGGGAGAGGGTAGATAGGTTAGGATGCTATTTTAAAAGCTCAGGTTAGGCATTATGGTGACTAGAATTTAGAGAAAACCTGTAGAAACACCAAACAGTAGAAATATTAAAAATATTTTGAAGATAAAGCCCATGGAATTTGTTAATAGATTAATGTAATGGTTGAAAGAACGGAAACTCATGATGACATAGATTTAGTAACCAGAAAAGCAGAGTTTTCCCTACCAGAATTGTCCCACCCTCTGCTATACATATTGTTAACATCAACACTGCATTATAAATATATTGCATTTACTGATATGAAAACCACAGAAGATGTCTGTTGGGCATGGATGGGGGAAATAATTAAGTTTGGATATATTAATTTTGACCTCTCAGTGGAGATATCTAAGATGACTGGTGCATTTGAGCCCATAGTTGAGGGGATGGAGTGGGTCAGACAGAAAGATCAAAAGTATTTGGAAATCAAACACTGATAAAGTCGACACATATCAAAGGGGATATGTGATGGAGACTGAGAGGGGAAAAAAAAGTCAAGGATGAGGAATCAACAAGTATGCCAAAGGTTGTTAAATGTCAAAGACGGTGATGATGAAGAATTGATTATTGTGTTTCACAGTGCTTTTCTAGAGCAATTTTGCTAGAATTCTTATAAAGAAATCTGATTGGTGTTTGTTCAAAAAGACTAGGAAAAGATAGATCACAGGGAGGAAAAATTTTTTCAAAGAATACTGCAGTGAGGAACAGTAGAAGAAAAAAATTGAACAGGATATATAAAGAACAAAAGTTTTAAAAAGGTAGGTATGACCACATATTTATACATTAAGGAGAATAATCTCCTAAAAAAGCAAACCAAAGAGGAAGAGACCAAAGAAAGAAGGTATTAGAATCAGAAAAAATTATGTTCAACAAATGAAACAAACAAAAAATGGCAGAGGGATATATGCAAATACATGTATGTTGGTACATATTGTAATAAAAATGATCTGGTGAACATCCACAAATCCTTAAGGGAAAACAATTCACCAGAAATATATGTTTTGCATAGGAACTACTACATAGTTAATAAATACAAGGACATTTGTTACTTGAACTCTAAAGCACTTTAGCACTCTTCATTATTAACTACAAGAATAGAAAATACTATAACTGAAAGATAGTTAGGGAATCCTTGAAAGATGAGAGAAATATTGTGCTTTTAAAATGCACAGTTAAATGGAACACATGTCGGAAAGGTTTGCAGTCTTATTAACCCAAATTCAGTGTAATTTAAAATAGAACTGTAGCACTCAAGTGAGCAAATGTTTGCTTTCAGACAGTCTATTGTTAAAGTTTGAAAAGTGCAATCTCTTCAAACTGATTCTTAGTCTGTTCTTAATACAGAAAAGCAATTAGGAAGCAGAGTATTAGCAAGTATCACTCAGTAAATAAATATTTACTATCAACTTTACAGATGCGAAAAATCCCTTTTCCACATATAGTTCTAATTGAATTTAAACAGCTTCTTAAGTATTCTATTAAATCTTGGATACTTTTTGAACAAACTGCAATGGTACATTATATTTTTAAGCTTTAAAAATCATTAAATGCAGTTTAGGACATTCATTACCTAAAACTAAAAATATTTAGTGAGGCTTTGTTCCAAGGTCTCTTTCAGCATTAAGACATTTCAGTGTATAATTTACAAAGTATTTTTCAACACTGTGGACAGTCAAAACTTGCACAGTAGTAATTTTGCTTTTCCTATTATTAAAAAGAATCCCATATATTTTTAATGTTTTATAGACATTGTTGAGAAATTTTCATCTGAAGACTTTTTTTTTTACTTAACCTTTTTCTAAAAAATAATTCCTGAAATAAATGGATGTAATAGAAACAAATAATAAAACATAAATTCATCGTCTTTTTAGCATCTGGAATTGTGCTTTATTTTTAGTACCTTAGTTGCTGAAGAAAGACCAGACGAATGAATGCTTTCTTTCTTGATGCCCTCAAAGTGTTTACATATAATTTAGTATATTATAAATCCAGTCTCAGGAACACAGTCCTAATAAATACCTGGGTTTTGAGGGAAAATGTGGTTTGATGACAGAAAATACACATTATCTTCTTTAAGTAATAATAGTATTCAACATAAATATTGAGTTCCCATTATGTGCCTACTATTTTTATTATATCATTGTACGTTATCAAATTTACATTCCAATATAAGCTAAAAGCAAAGGTATTATTACCCACTTTTCAGATTTGGAATCTGAGTCTGAGAGTTTAAGTAGCTTGTCAAGAACTTCCAGGAAGTAATTAAATGACTAAGCTAGGATCTAAATTTTAACTCTTTTTAGAGATTCACCTGGTTACTAATTGCTGATTAGTAGTTAAGGGACATCTAAAATCACAAATTTCCAGTTCTTACTGTTTGTTAGTATATACAACTTAAATAAATCTTCTGATTTATCATCTTACATGGAATACTTAGCAGTTCCCCAAAAAAGTTTGTTTGGGTTTTCCCATAAGATTTAATGGAAAAAATCAAATGAACTTTTTGGTCAACCCAATAAATAGCAGCATGCTTATATATTTATTTTTCTAAATGTAGTCAGTAAGTTGTATATATTTAGTTTTCTCTTTCACCAGGTCCTTTTAAATACAAGATGGACATCAACAGAAAAAATCTCAAAGTTGATTTTAAAATAAAACATTACCTGCAATATCTGCATTGTTAAAGCAAGGTATTTATATTACCTTAAAGAAAATACACATCAAATAGTTTATTTACTAATGAAGTGTGAAGTACTCAAAGCATTTTTGAAATCGGTATTATTTCGCTGTAGCTTTCGTATAAGCTGATAATCATTAACTATATTATTCACTAAATGCCAAATAGGGTACTGTGACAGGAAATAAAATGATACATGTAGATAAAAAAGCAGTCACAACATAAGAGTGGAGAGAAGGATGCCTAAGAGCATGTTGGAATTAAGAGTATCCTAGAGCTAATGACCATCAGTTGCCCCAGGGTCTTGAACAAGACAATAAGGAAATAGGATCCTCTTAGAACCACTAAAAGCTTTACCAAAAAAAAAAAAAAAAGATTCAAACAAGAGAAATGCTAAACACAGCAAGTTTTAGAATAAGTGATGAATGCTAAAAAGTAAGACCGTATTCCCTGTTGATCTAAGAAGGATCTCCTTTGAGAAGACATGTTATAATCATACTAATAGATCTTAGTGGATGTTAACCAATCACCTGTAAACCATGGCTGAAACTTAATTCAAGAAAGAAGGGACATTGCAATAGGAAAACTTTGGTTTGCCAACTTACTAAAAACAAGCAGGAAAGAGAACAAAACTGGACAGAACGCCAGGAGGCCTGACATGCTCAGACTACAGGACATCAAGAGAAAAGTACTTCTGAGAATAAGAAAAATAAATTTCATTTCATTAAAATTATAGCTGAAAGTATATATATATATAATATTTTATATTTTAAATATATATTATATATATACTTTCAAATATATATATATATTTATTTATTTTTTACTTTACAATATTGTATTGGTTTTGCCATACATCAACATGAATCCGCCATGGATATGAAACACCAAAAAAATAAAGACAATGATTAAAACTGAAATGGAGGAAAGTGAGTGTGGCATGGGAGTCAAATCCTCCCCTATAATAATAGGAAGTAGATAAATAATAAGTTGATCAATCAAAAATAGAAGCATATGACTGAATATTTATGGACATGAAGGTTACTAATCCTCAACCCCCAAAATAGAGACCATTTTGTTCTCTCATAGAAGTTTTGTCTCTGGGTAAATTGGAGCTTAAATATTTTTTTAGCAGCCCATATAAGGGCTACTATTGCATTTTGTCTTTGACATGTATTTTTTTGATTTCTTAAAATGTTAAATGGTTATTTTGTTACCTAGCGCTCTTTGGTCTCACCATGCTGCAGCCAGATAGCTGTGTTAGTTGTGGCCACTATCACTTGAATAACACAGATGCCACACATACACACATACACAGAAACATACACACACACACACACACACACACACACACAATGGCAGATTATTAGTGGCAGTTTCTCCCAACTGTACCCATGCCCTGGGTTTCTGAACAGACAGCTATAATCATCCTCTTTTAGGAGAGGATAAGAGATTAGTGGTTTACAGCTGTTGTAGTTCACATTTTATTTTTGAAAAGTAAATGGGTATCTTTAGTGCTTTAAATGAATCGTTAAATGCACATTTATGTATTTTTATGAACTAAATACCTTCTAATCCAAAATATTTCTTAATTCTGACAGAGAATTACATATTTTGCACAGATGTACAATAATTTGAGCAGCTTCAGATTATTATATTTTTCTCCTAAGGTCAATAAAAAGGTTAGTACTTAGCCATAGCCAGTTCAAGTCCACTGAGGGTGAAATGTCAGTTAAGCAGAATAATGACAGTCCCCTAGTAATGAAAATAGCACAAAATAATTACAGATTCTAGCCAAGACAGTCTTATTTTTAACCTATGAATGTCAAGACATAAACTGGCTTTTAGCTCTTTGGAAACCATGCCTTTATTTTTCTTTTTTTGGTAGAAGAATCACTAGAAAGGCTTTTGCTCTCTAGAGATCACTGACTTGCAATTTACAGTGATCTATATAATTCTTGGGTAGCTCACCTGGTAAAAAATTTGCTGCAATGAGGGATACCTGGGTTTGAGCCCTAGTTTGGGATGATCCCCTGGAGGAGGGCATGGCAACCCACTCCAGTATTCTTGCCTGGAAAATTTCCATTGACAGAAGAGCCTGGTGGGCTCCAGGCCAAGGGGTCGCAATGAGTCAGCCACAATCAACTAAGTACATAGATAATTTTAAAAGATCTTGGGCCAGAAAAAGGTAAAACAGTTTTGTAACAAAAATGTACTGTGATTTTACCATACTTGATCATCCAGAAAAGATACGATGTGATCAAAATATGTTACATGTCTTCAACTAATTGTGGCAAGTGTTTTTGTATTTCATCAAAGGATGATAAGAGCACTTTTCTAAAACAATAGTAAATAAAACTGCTTTTCCTATTCAGGGGTTTAAGGCATAACTAAGTCTTTTAATAACAAGGGTTGTATGATATGCTGAAACTTCCAGATCTGCAATATCTATGCATTCTTACTAATTTTTCTACAATCATGTTAAAGAACATACTGGTAGTGGATGTTCTTCAGTGTACTGTAATGACATCAGAGTCTGGGCATGTGATACTTCTTTAAAATATATTTCTGCCACTGTAATATTTTCAAAGATTTTTCTAGATGATTATATACTTCTTGAGTTATGACTGTACATTTCACTCAAGGGCGGGGGGAAACATAAGTCAACAGGCTGGAGAGAGAGTTCAGATATTGGTTGGGGTCTCATGGCTTCAAGTCAGCTCTAATTTTAGACTTTTGTTAAAGGAGTCATTAACAATAGAAATATGTCTGTCCACTGTACACATAAATACTAGTTCCCCAGGTCAAGATGGATTAAATTGGTAGGTAACTGTCCAAAAGTTCACACACAAGTTTCTGAAAGGTTGAGGGAGAGGGCTAAACAGGTTTGCATTTGGAACAGTGACTAAAGTCTATAGACTCTATGGCTTGAAAAGTGAAGCTATATTTGACTGACTTGATTCTATAATACTAGAAAAGCAGTATCTTGAGATGGCAGTGCAAAATGAGACATAAAGTGTCCATCTGGGGGATAAATAATGTTACTTCTACAATTCAGTCTCAACTTGAGCCCTACATTGCAGGTTTCAATGCTGGGGGGATTTAGATTCCAAAGGATAACAATATAAGTAGGAATTAGTTTGAGTGCAGCCGAGAGCCATCTTCTAGTTTCACATGTGGTAAACCTCATTTATCTTAGATAAAAGATGCATAAATAACAATAATAGCACTCTGGGTACCTGCACTCATATATTAGGGATATACTTGTTTCTTTAATTCTAGAGCCTTCATAAAATTCATTCTTCATGTGATTAGGAAGGGGTTATTAATATTAAAATCCTAGAAAAAGCTATCGAGATCTCATAAAGTTAATATCTCTTGCCTGATGATTCAGATGATAAATCAATAGTGTCTCTTATTAAATATGTTACTTAGATATAGTATTTACAAAGGAGAGAAAAGGAAAAAAAAAGTCTTCCATTATTTATAAGAAGTTCTAGGTTTGAGTACCTTTAAAGAACAGCATGGAGAACAGAATGATTTTTAAGGTAAACATTAACAAAGATACAGCATTTTGTTGGGGTGGGGAGGAAGCTATGTATATATAATTAATGAAAAGATTTAACAATAACACGTGACATTTCATCTACAAGAAAAATGGATTATATAGAGCTTCTAAACCTCAACATCACAAACTCCCATTAAGTCTCTAAGAAAAAACTGGGGGAAAAGTATAAGGTGATTTGGGCAACCAGAAAACGATTCAAGCCTACTTGATTATTCTCAAACTGCTATTTTAGTTTCTGAGACCTTTTTAAATTGGGAAAAATTATGTCTTTCTCATAGATCATTCCTCATGCTTCTTTTCAGTTTCCTTCCTCTCTCACACTTTTTTTTTTTCATAATTTCTTGGTGAGTTTATTCCACCTGGTAGTTGAAATAGCATCTACATGGTAATCAGCCCATCACCATTCTCTCTTCCCCCAAAACATCCTTCCTTGTCCCAGTCTCCTTATCTCAGTTGAGGCAAATGGCATCTTTACAGTTGATCAGATTGTATATCTTGGAGGCATCTATGGCAATGTGGTTTTTTTTTTTTTTTTTTTCCTTTTCACAAACACCAAAAGAAATCTCATTAGCTGTACTTCAAAATATACACAGAATCTGATAGTTTCTTATATCTCCAAAGGTACAGATATAGCCTAAACCACCATCAACTGTTACCAGCTCTTACTATTCTAACAGGTCTTTTAGTTTCTACTCCTCACTTTCAACTCCTCCCTTCACTTCATTCTCAGTGCTTACAGGAAAAGTGATGTTATTAGAAACAGTTAAAACTTTTCAATACATACTCAAAATCCTGGATCATTTCAGTCTTAGTTTTGTCCCTTCTGTATGAAAGGACAGGTCATGTCATGCAACTCTTTATCTCTTTATTCAAACATCACCATCCACATATAAATTCAGAAAAAAAAATCTCCCAACTATCTGGATTCTTGTTACCCAAATCTATCTTTTATAACATTTATCATATTCCAATACACTGTTTGCATTCTATGATCTGGCATAGAAATACCCTTGCAGAAATAATTCTCCTCTTTTATTTTTAATATAAATTTATTTTAATTGGAGGATAATTACTTTACATTATTGTATTGGTTTTGCCATACGTCAACATGAATCCACCATCGGTGTGCATGTGTTCCCCATCCTGAATCCCCCTCCTCCCTCCCTTCCCATACCATCCCTCTGGGTCATCCTAGTGCACCAGACCCAAGCATCCTGTATCATGCATCGAACCTGGACTGGCAATTTATTTCACATATGATATCATACATGTTTCAATGCTATTCTCCCAAATCATCTCACCCGTGCCCTCTCCAACAGAGTCCAAAAGACTGTTCTATACATCTGTGTCTCTTTTGCTGTCTCACATACAGGGTTATTGTTACCATCTTTCTAAATTCCATATATATGCGTTAGTATACTGTATTGGTGTTTTTCTTTCTGGCTTACTTCACTCTGTTTCATCTACCTCATTAGAACTGATTCAAATGTATTCTTTTTAATGGCTGAATAATACTCCATTGTGTATATGTACCACAGCTTTCTTATCCATTCATCTGCTGATGGACATCTAGGTTGCTTCCATGTCCCGGCTATTATAAACAGTGCTGCGATGAATATTGGGGTACATATGTATCTTTCCATTCTGGTTCCCTCAGTGTGTATGCCCAGAAGTGGGATTGCTGGGTCATAAGACAGTTCTATTTCCAGTTTTTTAAGGAATCTCCACACTGTCCTCCATAGTGGCTGTACTAGTTTGCATTCCCACCAACAATGTAAGAGGGTTCCCTTTTCTCCACACCCTCTCCAGCATTTATTGCTTGCAGATTTTTGGATCGCAGCCATTCTGACTGGTGTGAAATGGTACCTCACTGTGGTTTTGATTTGCATTTCTCTGAAAAAGAGTGATGTTGCGCATCTTTTCAGGTGTTTGTTAGCCATCCGTATGTCTTCTTTGGAGAAATATCTGTTTAGTTCTTTGGCCCATTTTTTGATTGGGTCGTTTATTTTTCTGGAATTGAGTTGCAGGAGTTGCTCGTATATTTTTGAGATTAGTTGTTTGTCAGTTGCTTCATTTGCTATTATTTTCTCCCATTCTGAAGGCTGTATATTCACTTGCTTATAGTTTCCTTTGTTGTGCAGAAACTTTTCATTTTAATTAGGTCCCATTTATTTATTTTTGCTTTTATTTCCAATATTCTGGGAGGTGGGTCATAGAGGATCCTGCTGTGGTTTATGTTGGAGAGTGTTTGGCCTATGTTCTCCTCTAGGAGTTTTATTGTTTCTGGTCTTACATTTAGATCTTTAATCCATTTTGAGTTTATTTTTGTGTATGGTATTAGAAAGTGTTCTATTTTCATTCTTTTACAAGTGGTTGACCAGTTTTCCCAGCACCGCTTGTTAAAGAGACTGTCTTTTCTCCATTGTATATTCTTGCCTCCTTTGTCAAAAGATAAGGTGTCCATAGGTATGTGGATTTATTTCTAGGCGTTCTATTTTGTTCCATTGATCTGTATTTCTGTCTTTGTGCCAGTACCATACTGTTTGGATGACTGTGGCTCTGTAGTAGATCTTGAAGTCAGGCAGGTTGATTCCTCAGTTCCATTCTTCTTTCTCAAGATTGCTTTGGCTATTCAAGGTTTTTTGTATTTCCATACAAATTGTGAAATTATTTGTTCTAGCTCTGTGAAAAATATCATTGGTAGCTTGATAGGGAGTGCATTGAATCTATAGATTGCTTTGGGTAGTATACTCATTTTTACTATATTGATTCTTTTGATCCATGAACACAGTATATTTCTCCATCTTTTAGTGTCCTCTTTGATTTCTTTCACCAGCGTTTTATAGTTTTTTATATATAGGTCTTTCGTTTCTTTAGGTAGATGTATTCCTAAGTATTTTATTCTTTTCGTTGCAATGGTGAATGGAATTGTTTCTTTAATTTCTCTTTCTATTCTTCAATATCCACAAATCAATCAATGTAATATATCACATTAACAAATTGAAATACAAAAGCCATATAATTATCTCAATAGATGCAGAGAAGGCCTTTGACAAAATTCGACATCCATTTATGATAAAAACTCTCCAGAAAGCAGGAATAAAAGGAACATACCTCAACATAATAAAAGCTATATATGACAAACCCACAGCAAACATTATCCTCAATGGTGAAAAATTGAAAGCATTTCCTCTAAAGTCAGGAACAAGACAAGGGTGCCCACTTTCACCACTACTATTCAACATAGTTTTGGAAGTTTTGGCCAAAGCAACCAGAGCAGAAAAATAAATAAAAGGAATCTAAATTGGAAAAGAAGTAAAACTCTCACTGTTTGCAGGTGACATGATCCTCCACATAGAAAACCCTAAAGACTCCACCAGAAAATTACTAGAGCTAATCAATGAATATAGTAAATTTGCAGGATAGAAAATCAACACAGAGAAATTCCTTGCATTCCTTTTCCTAACTCTTGAAACTTGCACTGTCAATAGCGCTCTGATGACTTCCTCTTCAGGAACTGTCTCTAGCTAAAGAAAATATTCTTGCCCAAGATCATTATTTCTCCCAGGAGGCAACCCACATTCCAAGGTTGGTTATGAATAGAGGGAGAAAATAAAAGCTTTGACACTTTCCTCAATGTTAATTCCATACTGCAATTCAACTACTCCTTTGTCCAATCCTACCCCTTCCTTCCTCCACAGGTGTTGATCCCAAGGGAACAACTTAATAAATTTTCTATAGATGATTATTTTTTTTATATTAGGGCCTATTCACCAGAGAACTGAAACTAACATATTTACTATATAATTCCTGTGTCTCATATGCTTAATGTTTATGCATTGTGTGTGTATGCAGGCTAGGTTGTTTCAGTTGTATCTAACATTTTGGGACCATATAGACTGTAGCCCACCAGGCTCCTCTATACATGGGATTCTCCAGGCAAGAATATAGAAGGGGTTGCTATGCCTTACTCCAGGGGATCTTCCTGACCCAGGGATTGAGGCTGCATCTCTTATATCTACTGCATTGGAAGGCGGTTCTTTACCACTAGCACCACCTGAGAAGCTGTGTTTATGCATCATCCTCCCCAAAAAAATATGCTCCCTAAGGGCAAGATGTTACACTCCCAAATATCAGAGAAAGTAGTAAGTAGATGCTCAATCAACAGCTATCAATATGAGTTCAATGGAAGTGCTCAAAATATGGGCTGATTGGAAGAATGAACAAATCTGCCACAAGGATGAAAGGATAAAAGTGTTCAATACAGAATGGCTTCTATATAGCATTTACTGAATATTCACGTCTTTTTGCAATCTCATCTGTTTGTGTTCAAAACATAATGATCAGTAGTATGGGCAGGCAGGTCTCAAACTTGATTATTTGGGTCCAAGGATACTTCATTTCTTTGTAAAGAACTTTTGCATTAGGAGTGTGTATATTTACATGTTAGAGTCTCTTTGCCATTTGAAGATATTTTTCTTCTACTTTATATCTCTCCTTTATCATATAGATCTTGCTGCCCTCATAGCTTCTTTACCCACTAACTCAGGTACATTTACAGCTTGACTGGCTCATTTCCTTTATGATCTACCTCTGTACACATGCATGTGCATCCGCTGCTTCAGTTGTGTCAGACTCTTTGCAACTGTATGAACTGTAGCCTGCCAGGCTCCTCTGTCCATGTGATTCTTCAGGCAAGAATACTGGAGTGGGTTGCCAAACCGTCCTCCTGGGGATCTTCCCAACCCAGGGACTGAATCTGCATCTCTTATGCCTCCTGCATTGGCTAGTGGGTTTTTTACCACTAATGCCACCTGGCAAAGGGCACACATTCATACTTTCAGATATAGAATTCACTATAACCAGATCATCTCTTAATTTCTCAATTACTTAGGCTTTTTGAGAAAAAAGAGGAGAGTGAAAAAGTTGGCTTAAAGCTCAACATTCAGAAAACTAAGATCATAGCATCTGGTCCCATTACTTCATGGAAAATAGATGGGGAAACAGTGGAAACAGTGTCAGACTTTATCTTTTTGGGCTCCAAAATCACTGCAGATGGTGACGACAGCCATGAAATTAAAAGACGCTTACTCCTTGGAAGGAAAATTATGATAAACCTAGACAGAATATTCGAAAGCAGAGACATTACTTTGCCAACAAAGGTCCATCTAGTCAAGGCTATGGTTTTTCCAGTGGTCATGTATGGATGTGAGAGTTGGACTGTGAAGAAACCTGAGTGCCGAAGAATTGATGCTTTGGAACTGTGGTGTTGGAGAAGACTTTTGAGAGTCCCTTGGACTGCAAGGAGATCCAACCAGTCCATTCTAAAGGAGATCAGCCCTGGGTGTTCTTTGGAAGGAATGATGCTAAAGCTGAAACTCCAGTACTTTGGTCGCCTCATGTGAAGAGTTGACTCATTGGAAAAGACTCTGATGCTGGGAAGGATTGGGGGCAGGAGGAGAAGGGGACGACAGAGGATGAGATGGCTGGATGGCATCACTGACTCAATGGGCGTGAGTTTGAGTGAACTCTGGGAGTTGGTGATGGACAGGGAGGCCTGGCATTTTGCAATTCATGGAGTTGCAAAGAGTTGGACATGATTGAGTGATTGAACTGAACTGAATATTCATTCCTAGCTTTTTTTATATTTTATCAAACATTCTATGGATTGATTGCTTTGAGTCAGGTACTTAACTGAATCCAATCAACTGAAGCCAGATATGGCAAGGTCATTTTGCAAATTTGACTACCTAAGGCTGTGTCTGAGTCAGAGCTTTGGAAAACAGTGGGTCCCTACAAAGATACTACAAGTATAGCAGTTTGGCAAGGAAAATATATAATAACACCTTTGTTTCAAAACACTCTCCAATGCAACACCATCATCTATATTCTGTGAAAGACAACCAACACAGGAAACAGCCTGCTTTACTTTAGTTTATTTTTCCCTATAACTTAACAAAACTGTGATTTTATTTGACATAGTCAACTACTCTACAATGAATGAGGGAATAATCATTTTAGGCACATGTAAGACCCATTTTTGACTTATCAATGAGAAATATAAAATCCCTCTTGGGATCAGTTCAAACTTACTGGCAGGTAAACTCAAGCACAAAACATTCTTCACTTATAAAATATCCTCATGTTCAAGTTTGGCAGCCACACAGACTAAGTTCTAAATTCTCAAATGCTGAATTCCAAAAACATCTATTCTTTTAGTTGGGTTTTATTGTGGAGTCAGCTTATATGAGTGTATGCCAAATAGAGAGCATGTCTAGAAAAGTTTTTTTTTTTTTTTTTTTTGTCAATAGGCCAGTGAGATGAGTTCTGCAGAGATGCCTGGAAACCTTCCATTGCAGGAAAGTATATGTTATATTTTAGTCTAAGTATTTGTAATATGCACCCATACTCAGACAGTCAAGCTAAATGTGCACTTATAAGTAAATAAAATAACTCCACACATGACTTTCAGAAAGCACATTGTTTTTTAAGCTAATGCTATTTCAGAGATGCAGTTCTTATGACTGGAGGAAATGAAGCGAGTAAACTTAGAGAACAATGTAGAGCATCCCTTATTGAGATAACATTTAAGATTCTTGTTTTTTTTTTTTAAGAATCCGTTAGTATTGAATTAACATTTAGACTTTTATTTTTATCACCTGACCTGATATATAGAAGGTTCTTTATAATAATGACAGGAATGTTTAAGTTCCTGCTTCTGAGATCCTTATAAGCAATAGGCACTATTGTCAGGAAGAAAGGAACAGTTTCATTTTATTAATAAATTTAGAGTCCAACAGCTTCCTATATGCTCTAAATTCACAAATGTGCAATTTCACATACAAGAATGTATGAAGTGTTTCTAAAAAATAAATATTCTTTGGTTTGATATAAGTTTTCACTTTGTTATTGATGGTTTTGTTTTGATCCCCATTCATTTTGTCTGAAGCAAATGTACTAACAGATTCTAAGCACATACAAGTATTCTCTAGTCCTCTTTTGAAGGAAATGAAGAAAAGAATATTCTCCACCCAGAACTTCTGAGACAGATCAGGAGCATAAAGGAAGTAACTTAGTTCCATATTCTCAAACAATAAGGCAGTGGATACCACTGGCTTCCTTGTTTCCTTGTGTAGACCAAAGATGTCATCATGACAACCCCTGACTAAAATGTCAACTTCTTGAGAACAAAGACTCAAATTGTCTTGTTTATTTCTGCATCCCCAACTTTTAGCATAGTGCTCAGACAATAAAAGCAAAAGAAACATTTATTGAACATGTGGATTAAATTATAATTTACAGCTGTATCCTTTATCAATTCCTATCATGAACATTGGGCCCACATAGAACCTCAAGAATTTAAAAGATTTATCATGACCTCTGGAATGATCCAAAAACTTTTTCTTCTGTATACTTTTTTGCATTGTTTATTAGGAATAATTCACATAAACATTCTACAATTTAGACATATTTCTTTATCCAGACTATTAATTCGTGTAAGAATCAACATATACTCTCTTTATAAGCTTAGTAATTTACTCAATCACTGAGAATTCATCTAACAAATATCTTTACTAAACTAAAAAACTTTGTTTATAAGCTCTGAGCCAGATATTGTTCTGAGGCACTGAGGTTCGGTTCACTTTAGTCGCTCAGTTGTGTCCGACTCTTTGCAACGCCATGAATCACAGCATACCATGCCTCCCTGTCCATCATCAATTCCCGGAGTTTACTCAAACTCATGTCCATCAAGTCGGTGATGCCATCCAGCCATCTCAACCTCTGGCATCCCCTTCTCCTGCCTTCAATCTCTCCCAACATCAGGGACTTTTCCAATGGGTCAGTTCTTCACATCAGGTGGCCAAAGTATTGGAGTTTCAGCTTCAGCATCAGTCCTTCCAATGAATATTCAAGACTAATTTCCTTGAGAATGGACTGGTTGGATCTCCTTGCAGTCCAAGGAACTCTCAAAAGTCTTCTCCAACACCACTGTTCAAAAGCATCAATTCTTTGGCGCTCAGCTTTCTTCACAGTCCAACTCTCACATCCATACATGACCACTGGAAAAACCATAGCCTTGACTAGATGGACCTTTGTTGGCTAAGTAATGTCTCTGCTTTTCAATATGCTATCTAGGTTGGTCATAACTTTCCTTCCAAGGAGTAAGCAGCTTTGAATTTCATGGCTGCAATCACCATCTGCAGTGAGTTTGGAGACCCCCAAAAATAAAGTCTGACACTGTTTCCACTGTTTCCCCATCTATTTCCCATGAAGTGATGGGACCAGATGTCATGATCTTCATTTTCTGAATGTTGAGCTTTAAGTCAACTTTTTCACTCTCCACTTTCACTTTCATCAAGAGGCTTTTGAGTTCCTCTTCACTTTCTGACATAAGGGTGGTGTCATCTGCATATCTGAGGTTCTTGATACTTCTCCTGGCAATTTGACTCCAGCTTGTGCTTCTTCCAGCCCAGCATTTCTCATGATGTACTCTGTATATAAGGTAAATAAGCAGGGTGACAATATACAGCCTTGATGTACTCCTTTTCCTATTTGGAACCAGTCTGTTGTTCCATGTCCAGTTCTAACTGTTGCTTCCTGACCTGCATATAGGTTTCTCAAGAGGCAGGTAAGGTGGTCTGATATTCTCATCTCTTTCAAAACACTCTAAATAAACAGTTCTCATATAATTTAGCATCTATAACTTCACAGTTTTAAAATGATATTTAACACATTGAATTACTTTTCCATAATATGACTGTCCTTTACATATAGATATCGTTTAGGTCTATGTATAGAAACACAAGTCAACCAAATCTAATATTTTATTCTTTGAGAATATGGAACTTAAATCAATCTTCCTGATTTGCTGCTGCAATTTGGGGTAGAGGATGTTCTTCTTTTAGCTATTTTTAAATGATAAAGATTTGATGTTTGCATTTAGAATGCTGTGTGCTGAAACCGCATTCACTTACACAAAATATATGTGTAATTGTTCAAGATTTTTAAGCAATCTTTAAATATATATTACCTTTCATTGTTTAACACCCTCTAAATATTGTCTGAACATACATGGAAAGAAATCTTTTCTGAAATTGGTATATTGTTAAAATTATTTGAACACTGAATTAAAAGAAAAAGTCATTCATCAGATTAAACTTCTTACAATTATAATAGCATCAAAAATATTAACATAATGCTTATAGGGAACACATTTCAGACATTCTTACCAAGGACATGTAATTAAAATAAATACAATTCAGTGTTTTATATTTTAGGGATTTTTTCTTCAATTAAATAGAATTTTTGAAGGCCACATAGAAGAAACAAATTTTTATACCTCTGGTCTAAATTTATTTAAGAAATAAGTGTCTTTTAACAAAACTTTAACAAAATCAAAAGGCTGTTAACCATAAGGCTATTTTTTCAAATTGATGTTTGTAATACACATGCCTTAGCTACCACTCAAATGTCAGAGACTAACATTCTGTCCCAAATGAATATAAGTATACATCGAATGGTATTCTTGATTACATTAGACCTATATGTTCTAACAAAAAGTAGCTGAGTAACAAATACACACACACACACGAAATAATATTTGTGTTCACACTATTTTTAGGCATGAGTTAAACGGAACAAGCACATAGGTATGCAATGTTTCCTAAGTTTACTGCTTAAGGAATGTTAACCCTCAGGATAATTAGTGGCATAAATTAATTTATGGGTATCGTGAAAGTAAAAGTCACTCAGTCCTGTCTGACTCTTTGCGATCCTATGGACTATACAGTCCACGGAATTCTCCAGGCCAGAATACTGGAGTGGGTAGCCTTTTCCTTCTCCAGGGGATCTTCCCAACCCAGGGTTCGAACCCAGGTCTCCCATATTACATGAGTACCATAGTGGAGAACAATCTCTTACACCTCATAATGAAAGCTTCTCTGGTGGCTCAGATAGTATAGAATCTGCTCTCAATGTAGGAGACCCGGGTTCAACTTCTAGTAGAAGACGATTCCCTGGATTCCCTAGAAAAGGGAATGGCGAGTCATTCCAGTATTCTTGCCTAGAGAATTACATGGACAGAGGAGCCTGCCAGGCTACAGTCCATGGGTTGCAAACAGTCTGATCCCACTGAGTGACTAACACTTTCACATTCATAATGAAGAAGAAAGTTTATTTTCTTCTTGGGAAGAATTATTATTAAAACTTTCTTGGCATAACTTTTGACTTTCACACAGAAGGTAGAGATTTCTTTCCATACTGCAATAATATCTGATCGTATGTATGTTTCCTATGCTAATCACAGGAACATAGTATGAATCTAAGCGTACTATAAACAGCAAATCAAAATATGGTTATAGAGAATAGACTGCAACAAAACCCAGATACTAGAGAAATGAAGTCTTGCAACTTTTGAGTGTATCAACATTATTATGTTATTAATAACTAGAGAATATGATAGAGAAATCTAGTTTACAGAATCAACATTATTATATCTCAAAAAGTGACTGCAGTTGTAAATATTATTAAACTGGCCCAGATGGAATTTAGACAGATGCCATGACTCATAAAACCTACAAATTGCAATTAAAAGAACATGAATAAATATTGCAGTTTGTATCCTTAACTAATATCTACTTAGTTATCAAATCTACCAGTTTATGCCATCAGTTCAGTTCAGTTGCTCAGTCATGTCTGACTCTGCGACCCCATGAATTGCAGCATGCCAGGCCTCCCTGTCCATCACCAACTCCTTGAGTTCACTCAAACTCACATCCATCGAGTCAGTGATGCCATCCAGCCATCAAATCCTCTGTGGTCCCCTTCTCCTCCTGCCCCCAATTCTTTCCACCATCAGAGTCTTTTCCAATGAGTCAACTCTTCACATGAGGTGGCCAAAGTACTGGAGTTTCAGCCTTAGCATCATTTCTTCCAAAGAAATCCCAGGACTGATCTTCTTCAGAATGGACTGTTGGATCTCCTTGTAGTCCAAGGGACTCTCAAGAGTCTTCTCCAACACCACAGTTCAAAAGCATAAATTCTTTGGCACTCAGGTTTCTTCACAGTCCAACTCTCACATCCATACATGACCACTGGAAAAACCATAGCCTTGACTAGACGGACCTTTGTTGGCAAAGTAATGTCTCTGCTTTTGAATATGCTATCTAGGTTGGTCATAACTTTCCTTCCAAGGAGTAAGCATCTTTTAATTTCATGGCTGCAATCACCATCTGCTGTGATATAACATTATTCATATTAACTGCAACATTTTGAAAAATTATAAAATTTGCATGAAAGAAATATGAACTCAGTACAGAAAGTAATGCATTATTTAGCAAAATGTATTAGTTTTGAAGCAAAAAAGAAGGGATGTTACTTTAAAAATTAAATTATCCTTTTTAGAATAAGGTAAAAAATACTTTGGCTGTCTACTTAAACATATCATTTAATAGGGAGTTATATTCTACTCGGTGTTCATTTCTGTATAAATGAAAATAATTCAAATATTATTTACATAATGTTTAAAAATATTAAAAATAGTTCTAAAAGAAAATACTACAAAGTCTTAGGGGTATAATGTATTTGGATCAGTTTGAATTTGCTAATAATTTTCTCATTAAATGAAATTAAATATTTTGTGGATGAGAACATCCTGTGAAGATTTACCTGTGTATCTCCCTCAACACCATGCCTTAGACAGCACTGAAGTAGTCCTATAATGAATTGCTAAAGTAAAATAACTTTAGCAAAATTAACATAACATCAAAAGTCCGATGAAAATATACAAATAGAACCCAAAGCCCGAGCACAAAAATACATTAAGAAACATTTATAAAACTGAAGGGAGAAATAGCAAATACAACAATAGTAGGAGACTTCGGTGCTCCAGTTTAAATAATGGATATGTCATCCAAATAGAAATTCAATATGAAAAGATGGAACTGACACATTTAAACAGATAGACTTTATGAATATTTACAGAAAGTTCCAACCAATAGCAGTAGAATACACATTCTTCACAAGAACCCATGGAACATACATCAGGGAAAATCATATGTTAGGTTACAAAGCAAGTCTTAGCAAATGTAAGAAGAAGGAAATCACATCAAGCATCTTTTTCAATCACAACAGTATGAAATTAGAAATTAATCACAGGCAGAAACTGGAAAAATCACATGCTCATGGAGATTAAATAACATGCTATTGAGCAACCAATTTTTTTTTTAAATAAAAATAGACAAACTTTTAACTATGGTAACCAAGAATAAAAAGAAGTTTCAGGTAAGAAAAATGCAAATGAAAGAAGAGAACTTGATACTATACAAATACAAAGAATAAATCAAAAGAGACTACTATGAACAATCATATAGTAGCAAACTAGACAACCTTGAAGAAACTGATAAATTTTTAGAAACATACAACCTACCAAGACTGAATCATAAAAAACTGAAAATCTAAACACATACATTACTAGTAAGAGTACCGAATCAGTTATCAAAAAAAAAAAAAAAAAAAAAGTATTTTACAAGTAAATGAACAAAACACCTGGGTCCAGATGGCTTCATTGGTGAATTCTAATGCACATTTAAAGAAAAATTAATACCAACACTTCTGAAATTCTTCCAAAAAATATAAGAGTCAAGAACTCTTCCAAAATAATTTTATAAAGCCAGCATTACCCTAAAACCAAAACTAGTCAAGGGCACTAAAAAGAAAATAAGATTATAGGCCAATATGTCTGATGAACACAGGCACAAAAATCCTCAACAAAATATTAGCAATCCAAAGTCAACAGTACATTAAAAGGATTATGCATCATGATCAAGTGGAATTTACTTCAAGGATGCAAGGCTGTTTCAACATCTGCAAGATTAATTTGATATACCATGCTAACAGAATGAAAGATAAAAATCATATGGTAACCATATGCAGAAAAAGCATTTGACAAAATTCAATATATTTTTGTGATAAAAAAATCTCTCAATCAACTGAATAAACATAGAATGTACCTCAGCATAATAAAGGCCATGTGTAATTATCTCACAGCACAGGTGTGAATGTTCCTACCACAAGCAAGAAATGTGATGGATGTGCTATGATTCAGGTGTTAGATAAATCTCTGGGGCAATCATTTGTCATATATTCATCGATCAAAGCAATACCTTGCATAATTAAAATTACATGATGTCATGTCAATATATTTCAATAAAGCTAGAAAAACAGTAAATACTGATAATATGAAAATAATTTTTTATAGATAAAATATTAATTTAAAAAACAATATAACTACCTTTAACTAAGACTCACAGAATGTGTATTGATATTGACAAAAGCATCAGAGCAATAATTCTGTCATTGACAGATAGTGGTGGTGACTGCATGTTTATCTTCATTTTAGATTTATGAGTAATGATACTTAAAGACAGGTTTCCTCAAGTGAACTTATGCGAATAATTAGATGTACACTCAAGAAAATACTTGGAAATAAATTTGCCAAGCATTACCAGTCTAGTAAGAATGATGAAATTACTTTCTCTTGTGTTGATAAGAAAGAAAAGTGAAGTCGCTCAGTTGTGTCTGGCACTTTACGACCCCGTGGACTGTAGCCCACCAGGCTCCTCTGTTCATGGTATTCTCCAGGCAAGAATAGTGGAGTGGGTAGTCATTTCCTTCTCCAGGGGATCTTCCCAACCCAGGGATAGAACCTGGGTCTCCCACAATGCAGGCAGACTACTGTCTGAGCTACCAGGGAAGCCTGTATTAATAAATTTATTAAAAAGAATATGTAGCAAATTTGGCCTTATATTTGAGGCCAAAAATTAGAATATTAGCAAAATATATAACCATAGAATTAAAATTCCAAAATGACTTATCCACATTCATCTTATAAAAAATGGTAAATTAACTATAGCAATGCTTTAGTAAGTACTCATCTGACTGCTAAACAAAATCTTACCTTAAAAACCAGTGCACCACTTATCCTTGCTTTTATAGTGTGATGTGAACAACAGAAAATTCTACATCTGAGAGATCATTTCATGATTTAGATCTTTACGTTGTCTGGAAACTGGGAGAGTTATCAGCATTTTCATGGCACTCAATGCATGCCAAGCACTGTTCTGAATCCACTGTTCTTGACCTTCATTCACTAAGTTGTGTTCAATTGTGACCCCATAGACTGCAGCATTCCAGGCTTCCCTGTCCCTCACTGTGGCGCAGAGTTTGCTCAAGATCACGTCCATGGAATCGGTGATATTATACAACCATCCTATCCTCTGCCACCCTCTTTTCTTTATATCTTCACTCTTTCCCAGAATCAGAGTCTTTTTCAATGAGTTGGCTATTCATACCATCTTGAGCTTCCCTGTTAGCTCAGACGGTAAAGAATCTGCCTCTGAGGTAGGAGAACCTGATTCAATCCCTGGGTCAGGAAGATACCTTGGAGAAGGAAATGACAACTTCCCTCTAGTATTCTTGCCTGGGAAATCCCTGGTGGAGCCTGGTGGGCTACAGTCCATGGGGTCACAAAGAGCCAGACATAACTGAGCCATTTTTCAGTGTTTAGTTTCACCATAATTTTACAGTGATGAAGATGCTGTTATTTCCCCTATAAATTTGAGAATTCTGAGGCCCAGAGGGACTAAGTAAATTCCCTGAAGTCATATAGGTTTCCCTGGTGGCTCTGATGGTAAAGAGCCTGCCTACAGTACGGGAGATCTAGGTTTGATCCCTGGATTGGAAAGATCCTCTGGAGAAATAAATGGCAACCCACTCAAGAAATTTTGCCTGGAAAATCCCATGGATGGAGGAGCCTGGCAGGCTACTGTTCATGGGGTCACAAAGAGTTAGACATGACTGAGGAACTTCACTTTGCCTCATACAGCATGGAAGACATGGAGCTAGCACTTGAACCCAGAAATGAGGTTTAGGGTTGATTCTCTTAATTGCTACCCCACACCAATACAGTAGCTGCCTCACAGACATCAATGAGATGGCAGAGTATTATTAACCTTTTATGTCAGTATGAGGTGTTAGTTATATGTAATTACCAACATATGAGAAGATGTCTCTACCATCCTGTTTTTAAGCTAAAGGGAGAGGACTGATTTGTTCCTAGATTTAACCAAGTGAGTCTTAACTGGCATGGAAATGACTGTCAAAAGGAATTATTTTCCTTTTTACTTAAAAACACTTATTACAAAAAGAAATATCTTACACATTGAGACATTCAAAATCATTGAAATATGTTGAAATTAGAATACTGAGATCAAACCCTTTAAACTATAAAATAACAGTTAAGCACATTTTGTGGAAGATAATGCGCAACTGATCAAAGCTATTGTTCATTTAAATCTTATAAATTTATCTATATGTAATATAATTCACACCTTTAATCTAAATTTTCAAAAATTATATTTTGGCCCATTCGTCAACAGTTACTTGAGCTATCAGTTTTTATGAGATTTTTCCCTTTATGGATTTTTCCTAAGATATCTTGAGTCAATTTATAAATATTATAGGTCAAATTTTCATAAAATATTTATTGAATTACATTAAAAAAATATTACTTAGTACCATGATATTAAACAAAAATCCCTGCCCAACAAACACCAAAAAGAAAAAGAAACCGGAAGCCACAATATTTACCATTTTTATGTTTTTAAATTTTAGAATAACTCAAGTACTTGTCTTATTAAAGATAAAGAACTTTTTATGGTTTGCATATCAGAAATTAGCTGTGATGTTGGCAGACTATGAGCAGGCCTTCATGGAGTAGGAACAAATTCTTTGCAGTATCTCCATTTACTTATTAAGTTATAGAAAACCCAAAGAACCACACTCCAAATGTGAAACACAAAGAAGAAATATTTTTGACTGAGCAACAGTTAGTCACTCAGTCGTGTCCAGCTCTTTGCAACCCCATGGACTGTAGCCTGCCAGGCCACAGTGGGCATTGACAAATACCACATTTTGCTGGTGAGTAATTTAACCTCAAATTTTAACAACTTGTCAAATATTTCATTTAGCTGAAAAGTCATCCTGGTCATTGCTTTAGATAACTTTCCAGTAATGCAAATGCACTCGTTATTTGTGACTCCCAGACACTGTTCTGGTGTCACTCTCTGGTTGTTGTCCTTGTGCAGTCACTCAGTCTTGTCCTGCTCTGTTGTTCTTCGGTGGCTCAGTTGTGTCCCACTCCTTGCGACGCCATGGACTGCAGTAAACCAGGCTTCCCTGTCCTTCACTATCTCCCAGAGTTTGCTCAAAGTCATGTCCATTGAATCGGTGATAACATCTAACCATCTTATCCTCTATCATCCCCTTCTCCTGCCTTTATTTTTCCCAGCATCAGGATCTTTTCCAGTCAGTTCTTTGCCTCAGGTGGCCAAAGTATTGAAGCTTAGCATCAGTCCTTCCAATGAATACTCAGGGTTGATTTCCTTTAGGATTGACTGTTTTGATCTCCTTGCAGTTCAAGGCACTCTCAAGAGTCTTCTCAGCACCACAGTTCAAAACTATCAATTTTTCAGCACTCAGCCTTCCTTATGGTCCAATACTCCCATCCATACATGACTACTGGAAAAACCATTGCTTTGACTATTCAGACCTTTATTGCAAAGTGATATCTCTGCTTTTTAATATGCTCTCCAGGTTTGTCATAGCTTTACTTCCAAGGATCAAGCATCTTTTAATTTCATGGTTGTAGTCACTGTCTGCAGTGATCTGGAGCCAAAGAAAATAAATCCTATGTCCCAACCACTAATGTTGAAGAAGATGAATTTGAAAAGTTCTATGAAGAGCTACAAGACCCTCTAGAAAACATCGAGAAAAGATGTCCTTTCATGACAGGGGACTGGACTGCAAAAGTAGGAAGTCAAGTGATACCTGGAGCAACAGGCAAGTTTGGCCTTGAAGTAGAAAATGAAGCACAGCAGAAGGTAACAGAGTTATGTCAAGAGAATGCACTGGAAATAGAAAACACCCTCTTTCAACAACCCTAGAGATCATTCAATAAATGGACATCAACAGGTGGCCAATACTGAAATCAGATTGATTATATTCATTGCAGCCAAAGATGGAGAAGCTCCACACAGTCAGCAAAAACAAGACTGGGAGCTGACTGTGGCTCAAATCATGAACTCCTTTATGATTCAAAATTCAGACTTAAATTGAAGAAAGTAGGGGAAACCACTAGGCCATTCAGGTATGACCTAAATCAAATCCTTGTGATTATGTAGTGAAAGTGACAAATAGATTCAAGGGATTAGATTTGATAGACACAGTGCCTGAAGAACTATGGATGGAAGTTTGTAACATTATACAGGAGGCGGTGATCAAAACCATCCCCCAGAAAAAGAAATGTGAAAAGGCAAAATGGTTGTCTGAGGAGGACTTTACAAATAGCTGAGAAAAGAAGAGAAGTGAAAGGCAAAGGAGAAAAAGAAAGATATACCCATCTGAATGCAGAGTTCCAAAGGATAGCAAAGAGATAGGAAAACCTTCTTAAGAAAACAATGCAAAGAAAGAGAGGAAATCAATATAATGGCAAAGACTAGATATTTCTTTAAGCAAATTAGAGATAACAATGAACTATTTCATGCAAAGACAGGCACCCTCTAGATAAAACACTAAATTTCCCTCTCTCTAGTAGACCTAGACATTCTGCCTCCTAAATATCTTTAGTTATAAATGTATCACAGAGACTTTTGCCTTATAAATTCCACAAGCAGTATGAAGCTGACCCTCTTAGCACTGAGTAAAGGTTGTGTGTACATTTGTCTGTCTCCACAAACAGATGCCCTGTTTCCCCTGGGTAGGAATGTTACTTAGCATAAAGTTTTGTGTTAAGCTCACAAATACATGGTAAGGAAAGATTGGCAATGAAGTAAAAGCATAGAGTTATAAACACGCATGTGATTTATTTGAGATACTTCCTATGTCTTCTTATAAAGTATTATATTTTATACCCTATAAAATAATCTAGAATAACATATTTATTGTTTACCCATGCCTTTAATGGGTTATTGTGAAAACAAGCATTATCGGTCATCACTTAAAACTTGCTCTACCATTTCAGAAACCACACTGTGCAAAAGGTGGCAGTGATAAATCATCTTTGGACTTCATAAAATAAAAACACCATGGTGGAAAGTCAGCTATTTGATTTAGAATGTAACAGAAAGTCTGATGACATTTTTTCCCATTTCATATACAGATAAACTGAAGAGCAAGAGACAAATTGACTTTATCAAGAAAAATTGGCAAATAAAATGGTTCGTCACTGCTATTTATCTTGATTCTTTTGTTTCTTGTTCTTAAGCGGGGGCTGTTTTAGCAGCCAAGCTTTTATTTCTTTTGAGAACAGCATGTGTCAACAACCTCAACTTCATTTATTATAATTAAGAAGTAAATTTTATCTTTTCAATTTCTGTGTGATTTTATCTGCCTGTTTACAGACATAAATTTGGAGGAGTCTTTTTTTTTAAATTATGAGTTCTATTGTTTGACTTTTCAGATACCTGTAGGCACAACACTTAACAGAAGACCTTGGTTCTTCTGCTGGTCAGAATGCTTACAGCCATGTGGTTTTCTTACAATAGTAGGTTCAATTCTGATTTTCAGCGTTCAGTGTAACTCTATAAAATAAAGACATTCTAATGTGTTCAGTTTAATGCATTCACTGAACTACTGTGAGAACCAGTTGGAGTAACTTCTCTGAAAACATCTTAGAAATTATAAAATCTACAAACCCAAAGTCTTATAAGACATAATAGAATCCCTAACAAATATAATACAGATATTTTCTATTTGTATAATTAGTTTTATAAATTAGTCTAATTGCTATTCATTATCTTTATCACTGAGACTAACTTTTTCTGCTTAACAGTTGTGTACTTTTTGGTCCTTGTAATTCCTGAGAACCTGGAAATATGGACTCCTGAGATTAGCTGTGAAACCCAGTTTCTTCCTCTATATTGAATCCAAGTACCCACAACATGATCCTGTCCAAACTGCAGTGCCTTGCTTTGACCCTAAACAATATGGAGAAAATAACAATATATTGTCCAGGCTACCTCATAGGTTTATGATTTCTAAGTTTTTGTCAGAATGTTGGGAAAACTTATCTTCTTTAATTTTTAGTTGATTTTACACTTGTTTTTCTACTAAATTTAAACTGCTTAAAAAACTGAGTCTTTGCTTGAGTATCTTTACTCATTAAAAAAATAAAATTGGTAATATATATAATAAAATTATACTTGGGGATGTATCATTTGTGAGGTCTCTATTTTAGGGGTTGATGTCAGGTAGATACAATTAATTTGGCATAAAAGTTCCAACACAAAAATATTATAATTTTAAATAATATATGTTTTATATAAATAATATGTAATAAATATATAATGTAAATTATATAAATGTGTATAAATATAAAAAAATAATATAAACTCTAAAATTTCACTTCCTTAAATATAAGTGCCTTGAACAGTAGTTTAGACATTTATAATTTCATTATATGAAAAAATGAATAATAGAAATTATAATATTTTAATATCTTGAGACTTTAATAGAAAGATATTTAATACCATAAAGGCTATTCTTACAGTGTTTAAAATGAATTATTTATTTTTTCAAAATATATTCAAATAGCTACATGATTCACTGGAGGCAACTTTAAAATGGAGTTGTTTTTACTGACTGCATTTTCAAAGTAGGTTTATGCATTTTATAAAGTATGCAAAAATGATGATGATTAATGCTAGAAAACCAATATCAAAAATCTGGCCAGGACAGATCTTGTAACAAAAACTGTATCAACTGATGATAAATTCTGAAAGTTTAAATACAGTATAAATTGTAATTTGTTTTTTTCCCAAGTCTGTATATATTTCTCTGACTGTCTTGAATATGAAGCACAAAAAGAAATGTTTGAAAATGCAGAGCCTTGGACTCTATGCTTTCTAAGATTCTAACAGAGTTTTGCAATAAGCGCTATTAGACCTACCCGACCTCCCTCTCTCCTCACATCCTCAATGACCTCAGGGATACAGTCAATGTGTCTCAATGAAATGTGAGCTTAAAAGATCTAATTTTGTCTTCTTTTTTTAAGGAATATGCCCAGTGACTAAAACATGATAATATACTCTTCATACTTTACTTAAAAACAATGGCAGTAAAATGTAAGTAAACAGATGTGACAAATGGGGAAAGAGCTATATTTGAGATGCTCAGTGAAAGTTTTCTGATTTTATTAGAGGCAGAAAATATGATAGTGTTAACAGCCAAATATGAAAAAAAAAAAACCTCTAACACTCTCAAAATAAATTTGCCTTTTAAAGAACAGGTTATACTAATACTGGCAACCAAAAAATGGGCTTAGTTTACATGTAATTGTGAAAAATTAAGAGTGTTTCTAGTTACAGTGTAATTCAATAGTACTTTGTACATTACTTTTAATTCTTTAAAGAGAAAAGAAGCAATATGATAGCTAACTAAATATCTGAATTCATAATAGATGCTTTTATGCATTTTGGACTTCCTCCAATTGTTATTTACTTTTCTTCTATATTTACTTGTGTGCTGTATTTTGGAACTAACATTAGAAACAACACATAAAACAAATACTGTATGATTTTACTTCAAGATATAATTTAAAGGCAAAAATCAAGCTCATAGATAGAGAAACCAGTTTGGTGGCTGCCAGAGGTGGAGAGTGCGGGGTGGGCAAAATAAGTGAAGAGGGTCAAAAGGTACACGCTTCCAGTTATAAAATAAATTATAAGGAAGGAAAGTACAGCATGGTGACTATAGTTAATAACAATATATTGCATACTTGAAAGTTGCCAAGGGGTTAATCTCAAAAATCCTCATCACAAGAAAAACAAACTTGTAACTATATATGGTGATGAATTTTAACTAGAGTTTTTGTGGTGATTTTACCAAATGTACAAATATTGAATAATTATGCTATATGTGTGTGTGCGTTAGTCGCTCAGTCATGTCCAACTCTTTGTGATCCCACGGACTATAGTCTGCCAGGTTCCTCTGTCCATGGGATTCTCCATGCAAGAATACTGGAGTGGGTTGCCATTTCCTTCTCCAGGGGATCTTCCCAACACAGGGATTGAACCGGGGTCTCTTGCATTGCAGGCAGGTTCTTTACCATTTGAGCCAACAGGGAAGCTCTCATTATGCTATATACCTGAAATTAATGTTACATGGAAATACACCTCAATAACAAAATCCATAACAAAAAGGAAAATCTCAGTGTCAAAAGCAATTCCGTAACACTATACACACTGAATAACACATTATAAACCAACTTATCTTTTTTTCTTTCAGGTTTTAGCTTGAAGGCTATTCTTTTTTAAATATAAATTTATTTATTTTAATTGGAGGTTAATTACTTTACAATATTGTATTGGTTTTGCCATACATTAACATGAATCCGCCACAGGTATGCACGTGTTCCCCATCCTGAACCCCCCTCCTTCCTCCCTCCCCGTACCATCCCTCTGGGTCATCTCAGTGCATCAGCCTCAAGCATCCAGTATCATGCATCGAACCTGGACTGGCGATTCATTTCATATATGATATTATACATGTTTCAATGCCATTCTCCCAAATCATCCCACCCTCACTCTCTCTGTAAGAACATGTTATTCTAAGAGAAATATACATCCTAATCTTAATTGTAACATTATTTAAAAGCCAAGATTCGGAAACAGGTGTTCATTGCTAGATGGATTGATAAACGAAGTGTAGTGTATACGCACAATGGAATACTATTCAGCTATATAAAGAATAGAGTCTTGCCCTTTGCAACATCATGAATGGACCTTAAGGGCATTACATTAAGTGAAGTAAGTCAGACAGAGCAAGACAAATACTATGTTATTTCATTTATATGAAGAAAATAAAAACAAAGCAAGAAGATTGATACAGAGAACAGACTGGTGGTTTTCAGAGTGGAGGGGGAGTGTTTTGTGGAACAGAAAGGGTAAAAGGGGTCAAAGGTAGAAATTTCCAGTTATAAAACAATTAAGCCATAGGATATAAAGTACAATATGGCAGCATGGTGTCCATGCTAGACAATAATACTGTACTGAATATTCAAAAGTTCCTAAGAGAAAATCTTAAAAGTTCTCATCACAAGGGAATATAGAAAAAAAAAATCTAACTATGTATGGTGACAGATTTTAACAAGAATTATTATTGTGGCCATTTTTCAATAAACAGTGAATCATCATGTTGTTTACCTGAAACTAACTTATAGTCAATAGTCAATGGTCACTCAGTTGTATCCAACTCTTTGTGACCCTATGAACTATATAGTCCATGGAATTCTCCGGGCCAGAATACTGGAGTGGGTAGCCTTCCCTTCTCCAGGGGATCTTCCCAAATTAAGGATCAATCCCAGGTCTCCAGTATTGCACATGGATTCTTTACCAGTTGAGTCACAATGGAAGCCAAAGGATACTGGAGTAGGCAGCCTATCCCTTCTCCAGCAGATCTTCCTGACTCAGCAATCAACCAGGGACTCCTGCATTGCAGGCAGATCCTTTAATAACAACTATTTGCTGCTGCTGCTGCCAAGTCGCTTCAGTCGTGTCTGACTCTGTGCGACCCCATAGACAGCAGCCCACCAGGCTCCCCCATCCCTGGGATTCTCCAGGCAAGAATATCGGAGTGGGTTTCCATTTCCTTCTCCAAAGCATGAAAGTGAAAAGTGAAAGTGAAGTCACTCAGTCGTGTCCGACTCTTGGCGATCCCATGGACTGCAGCCTACCAGGCTCCTCTATCCATGGGATTTTCCAGGCAAGAGTACTGGAGTGGGGTGCCATTACCTTAGGGAAGCCCAAAACTAATATAGCATTATATTAAATATTCCTTCAACAAATAAAAACAGAAAACCAATACTATGGTGTTACAGATATAATGTATGTGGTAAGGGTATAAAAACATGTCCAGCAATCTCAGGATATTGGTGACTTCTAAGGAGGAAGATTAGGAAAATGATGCAACAATGGGCAGAGGAGTAGTTTGGTTTTATATTATTCTCTTTTCCAAGAAAAGATGCCTAAAGGATATCTGGGAAATTGTTAATTTTCTTTTTTTAAGAAGTGATAACTGGTTGTCAGGTACATTCTTTTTTGTATATGCTTACAATATTACAATTAGAAAACTAAAGGTTGTCAAAGAACAGTCAAAATATTTTGTATATCTATTATCAAAGATAAGATAGGGTTGGGGAGATCACTTTCACTTGCTAATCAAGTTGTTGACTACAAAGTTATCTCCCAAATCAGCAAATTTTATATTGAGCACATCATTATAATAATTAAAATATATAGGTCACAAATGGATTATTTTTGTCATTCTAATAACTCATTAGAAATAGTAGTTTATTGAAGTAATGGATAGTTAGGTGTTAAAACATAATAAATAAAACAGTTCAGTAAAATAATTTCATTACTCTGATTAACTTCAACGCAAAATGTCTTACCAATATTCCTTTACTCTGAAAATGCTCCTGAACTATAAAATTCACATGAGTCTTTTTGTTGTTTAGGTTCTAAGTCTAATTTTTGGGACCCCGTGGACAGTAAACCACCAGGCTCCTATGTCCATAGGATTTTCCAGGCTAGATTATTGAAGTGGGTTGCCATTTTTTCTCCAGAGGATATTTCCAACCCTCCTCTTCTGCATTGGCAGGTGGATTGCTTAACACTGAGCCACCAGGGAAGCCCTCAAATGAAACTAATGAGTTAGTAGATAGGCAAAAGGGAATTTTGCTTTCTTATTCCACTCATTGCTGCTTGATTTTGTTTTAAATTTTTACTGCTTCAAGGGGTTATAAACTAAGCATTCTTAAATTAGTCATCATTCAGGCAATGAAAGCTATTTTCATTAGTCAAACATGTGAAGCTTGCCACCACCTCAGGACCTTTGCACATGCTATGGTTTCTATTTAAGATGCTTTTTCTGAGACTTTTAAATTAGACTGTTCTTTCTAATATATACATGAGGTTTAAGCGTTATTTCCCCCTAGAAAGGCCTCTTATTCAGTCTATGCAAAGTTATCTTTTCCACTGACACACTGTTATTATCTTCCCAGCATCTATTTTCTGAAATTATGTTTATTGCTCCTTGGAAGAAAAGCAGCACTAAACGTAGATAGCATATTAAAAAGATGAGGCATTACTTTGCCTACAAAGGTCTGTATAGTCAAAGCTATGGTTTTTCCAGTAGTCATGTATGATTGTGAGAGCGGGCAACAAAAAAGGCTGAGTGCCAAAGAATTGATGCCTTTGAACTGTGGTGCTGGAGAAGACTCTTGAGAGTCCCTTGGATAGCAAGGAAATCAAACCAGTCAATGTTAAAGAAAATCCACCCTGAATATTCATTGGAAGGACTGAAGCTGAAGCTGAATCTCCAAGACTTAGGTCACTTGATGGAAAGAGTTGAGTCATTGGAAAATACCCTGATGCTGGGAAAGATTGAGGCAGGAGGAGAAAGGGATGACTGAGGGTGAGATGGTTTTATGGTATCACTGGCTCAGTGGACATGAGTTTAAGCAAGCTCAAGAAGATGGTGAAGGAAAGGGAAGCATGGTGTGCTGTCCATGGGGTTCCAATGAGACAGACACAACTGTGTGACTGAACAATATATATTTGTTGTCCCTTTTACCTTCTTAAGTATAAAATAAAAATAAATTTAGAGAAGAAACTTTCTCTTGTTTACCAATGTATTTCAATACTCTAGAATATGTATGACATAGACACTGCTAAAAAATTGTTCTTTTGTTCAATGATATAAATGCTAACCTTAAGCAAGGTACAAACAAAAAAGTAAAAGTAGGGAGACTGGAGCCCCGAGAGACACCAGGGCAGCAGCCGCCACCGCCGCCCCGGCTGGGCTGAAGAGCCAGTGAAGCTGGCTGACGAGGAGGCAACGGTGGTGGAGCGGGAGCAGGGACCTGGCGCGGGCAGAGTAGGGCGGTGCGGTGTACTCTAGAGAACGAGCCTTCAGATATCTTTGCCATATTGACTGTGAGCCATCAGGGGACTCAGGCTTATGAGGAGACACTGTTACACAAAGCAGCGTTTAGTGAAGACAACAAGAAAGAGGGGAAAGGATCGGAAGAAGCAGCTAAACTACTATAGAAAACCATGAGATCTATCAGATCTTTTGCCAATGATGATCGCCATGTTATGGTGAAACATTCGACAATTTATCCATCTCCAGAGGAACTTGAAGCTGTTCAGAATATGGTATCTACTGTTGAGTGTGCTCTTAAACATGTCTCAGATTGGCTGGATGAAACAAGAAAAGGTACAAAAGCAGAGGGTGGGACAGAAGTAAAGAAGGAAGAGGCCGTAGACACCTATTCCAAGGATCAAGGTGGTCAGACATTGTGTGGTATAATGAGGATTGGCCTGGATGCCAAAGGCTTGCTGATTAAAGATGATATGGACTTGGAGCTGGTTTTAATGTGCAAAGACAAACCCACAGAGACCCTGTTAAGTACAGTCAAAGATAATCTTCCTATTCAGATTCAGAAACTCACAGAAGAGAAATATCAAGTGGAACAATGTGTAGATGAGGCATCTGTTATAATTTGGAAAGAAAAGAACCCACACTAACTTTGAAGGTGATTCCCCTCTAATTAGAGACAAATTGGAGAAGGACGGAGAAAACGTTACGATGAAATATCCTCCAGACTTATTGGACAGGCAGAAATGCCTGAATGCCTTGGTGTCTCTTCGACACGCCAAATAGTTTCAGGCAAGGGCAAATGGATTAAAGTCATGTGTAACTGTCCTCCACATTCTCCGTGATTTGTGCAACAGAGTCCCCACATGGGCACCATTAAAACGATGGCCACTAGAGCTTATATGTGAAAAGTTTATAGGTACTTGTAACAGACCTTTGGGTGCTGGGGAGGCCTTGAGATGAGTAATGGAGTGTTTGGCACCTGGAAATCTACTTTCTGGGGGTCCCAGTCTTCATGAGCCTTGTGAGCAAGATCCAACAGATGCTCTGAGCTATATGACCATCCAGCAAAAAGAAGATATTACCCACAGTGCACAGCATGCACTCAGACTATCAGCCTTTGTTCAGATTTATAAAGTGCTGGAGATGGACCCCCTTCCATTCAGTAAGTCTTTTCAGAAATATTCCTGGTCAGTTACTGATAAAGAAGGTGCTGGGTCTTCAGCTCTGAAGAGGCCACTTGAAGATGGATTAGGGGATGATAAAGATCCCAATAAGAAGATGAAATGAAACTTAAGGAAAATTCTGGACAGTAAAGCGACAGACCTTATGAATGCACTAATGAGGCTGAATCAGATCAGGCCTGGGCTTCAGTATAAGCTCTTATCTCAGTCTGGCCCTGTCCATGCGCCAGTCTTCATAATGTCTGTAGATGTGGATGGTACAACACATGAAGCCTCAGGACCATCCAAGAAAACAGCAAAGCTTCACGTACCAGCGAAGGTACTGCAGGCAATGGGATACCCAATGGACTTTGATGCAGATATTGAATGCATGAGTTCTGATGAAAAGTCAGATAACGAAGGCAAAAATGAAACACTGTCTCCAAACTCAAGCAATAATACTGGAAATTCTACAACTGAAATCTCCAGTACCTTAGAGGTAAGAACTCAGGGCCCTGTCCTCACAGCAAGTGGCAAAAATCCTGTAATGGAGCTCAATGAAAAAAGAAGAGGTCTCAAGTATGAACTCATCTTGGAGACTGGTGGAAGCCATGACAAACGCTTTGTGATGGAGGTAGAAGTGGATGGACAAAAATTCAGAGGTGCAGGTCCAAATAAGAAAGTGGCAAAGCAAGCGCAGCTTTAGCTGCCCTGGAGAAGCTGTTTTCTAGACCCAATGCAGCAAATAATAAGAAAAAGAAGATTATCCCTCAGACAAAGTGTGTTGTGAATACAGCTGTGTCCGCAGCAGTTCAAGCTGTTCAGGGCAGAGGAAGAGGAACTCTAACAAGGGGGGGCTTTTGTTGGGGCCACAGCTGCTCCCGGCTACATACATAGCTCTAGGCTATGGAACACCCTATGGTTACAGCACAGCTGCCCCTGCCTATGGTTTACCCAAGAGAATGGTTCTGTCACCCGTTATGAAATTCCCAACATATCCCGTTCCCCCCTACTCATTCTGTTAGCAAATGACAGAAGCTAATTCCTATTCCGACAACAACCCAGTACATACAGAATGTTAGCAAAAAAGCCTTTTTATCCTGCTTTCTTTGACCACATACTTGATCAAAATTATTTGTAAAGAACATCTTTTCCTACTTTTTGATTTTAACAAATGAAAATTTAGTTCTCTAAAACTAGAAAACAAACAAAAAAGAAACTAGTTCTGTGAAACAGTATCTCATTTCTGGAAGATAACTTATACCAGCCCTTCTGTTCTAGGGAAATAAGTCTAGCAGTTCAAAGTTTAAGTTTTAAGAGGAATATCAGATTATGTAAAATTAAATTTGTGAAGGATGTATAGAGTCTCAAACACTGATCACAAATAAACTGCTTTGTTGTAACACAGGAAAAAAAAAAAAGGAAAAGTAGGTGTTTTCGGTTAAGTTAGATAAAGATCATTTTGTTTCTTCTTGAAAATGCTTGGGTAGTCCATACGTTTCATGAAAATAAAAAACAGAGCTAGAGAAGCTTTGGAGAAGAGAATGAGTGTCATTTTCATCTGGGTGAAACATATTTTGCAACTATTGGTCTGCAATTGGGGTTAATTAAGATGAGGGATAAAAATGTTGGAGGCCCTCAAATACAGAGGTAAGGAATATTTGGCATCACTAGAGGAGAAATGACTAAAAAGAGAAGATGGTTAAGGACAGAATTTTGAGATATATGAGAAAGTTAAGGTCATCAAATAAACTGAGGAACTGAGAGATAAGTTGACTTTCTGGTGGTCAAAGTGAAAGACTATGTTAATGATGGGATATTGGTCAGTTTATAGGAAAACCAACAAGGAGCTATTGGATTGGGGAAATAGATGGTCATTGGTGACCATAAAAATTGATTCTGAGTTTCGGCCAGAGTGCTATCAGTGAATATAAAACTGAAACAATGAGTGCTAAGGACACGGGCAAAGAGTCCATAGGATTCTGCTGCTGTGCTGGGCTTAGTTGCCTCTGACTCTTTGCAACTGCAGCCCACCAGGATCCTCTGTCCATGGGGATTCTCCAGGCAAAAATACTGGAGTTGGTGGCCATGCCCTCCTCCAGGGGATCCTCCCAAACCAGGGATCAAACCCAGGTCTCCTGCATTGCAGGTAGATTCTTTACCAGCTGAGCTACCAGGGCAGCCCTCCATAGGATGCTATCTCTAAGTAATTTGATGTCAAGGAGTGTGTGCATGCTCAGTAATTTTTGACTCCCTGTGACTCCATGGTCTGTAGCCCACTGGGCTCCTCTGTCCATGGAATTTTGCAGGCAAGAATACTACAGTGGGTTGCCATTTCCTAGTTCAGGGGATCTTGCTGACTGAGGGATCAAACCTGCATCACTTGCCTCTCCTGTATTGGCAGGCGGATTTTTTACCAATTGTGTCACCTTGGAAGCATGCCACCTGAGCCACAAGGGAAGCTCAAGAATACTGGAGTGGGTAGCCTATCTCTTCTCCAGCAGATCTTCCCAACCCGCCCAGGAATCAAACCAGGGTGTCCTGCATTGCAGGTGGATTCTTTACCAACTGAGCTATGAGGGAAGCCCTATGTAAAGGAGAGAGGGAGAAGTAAATAACTGCATCAAGGTTTTGGTGATGGGTGACTGAGTCCTCATCTCAAAAATGATGGAATAAATTCAAAAGTGTGAATAGGTTGCATAACATAAAACACTGAACAACTGGAAGATAATTTAATACATTTTCATTTACTTCCATTTAATACTGTTTAAATTCTATAATTTAGTATCTTAGAAGAGATGGAGCCAGAGTATATAACATATAGCAATTATGATCAATAGAAAATAATTCTAATAGTGAATTCTAATTTCTGAAGAAAGATCACTCATCAGCTCACGCAAAGCTATTAAAAAATCTCTCTTCCCCATTTTTCTAAAATTTTAGGTGAACAAGTTTAATGGACTCATTCATTCTGGTTTGTCTAGAGAATAAAGGTATAATAATTTCTGGAGGCTATGTAAATATATCCAAAATGAAACTGAGATTTGGAGTTAAAATGCAAATTATTCATCTCAGTCATTTGACTATATGAGATGAAATATGCCCTTTAATAAAGAACGAGGCATTATAGACAAATCAGAATTTCAAATCTGAAAAAAATCTTTAAACTTTGTGTAGTTTTCTTTTCCCCTCTGTTGCTGTTAAAATAATATAAAAAGTCCTGCTAAGATTTAGCTAAAGATATAACTCCCTATCCTTTCTTATGGTAGCTGAGAACACTTAACAATTTCCCAAGTTAGCAAGAGAAATATGTTTAAAAGGACATAGCTAAACAAAAAAAATGAGATAAAATTGTTACTTAGTTCTGATAATTTTTATATAATTCCCCCAAATGGTTGCTTCTGCCCCTTTGCCCCTACATTTTTTTTAATCAGCCCATATTTTAGGGCATGTTGATGCAACACTTGGAAATGTAAGCCAGCTACCTGAAGTATTTATTTAGAACCCAGAATTATTAAATCTAAAGCAAGGCCTGTGTGATTCAACTGCTATTTTTCCTTTGTTAACACATGAAATGCAACAAAGTAAGTTACATCATCTTTTTGCAATACTAATATTAAATTAGATCTGAGAATCTGATAGCTGTTAAATATATAAAGTGCAAGATAATACAATCTGCTTCCTTGTTCCTGTTATCTTCTATTTGGAAAATCAGAGTGTTAAAAACTGAATTTGGAAAGTGCCCAACCATGTGCCATACATGTCTTTGAAATCTTTTTTTTCTAATCTTATCTACAGTAACATGCTATCTTTGCAACATACCTCTAAGTATCTGAGACCTGAGTTTCACTCTCTAAGAATGTAGATATATTGCTCCCTGTGCGCGTGTATGTGTGCTAAGTCGCTGCAGTCATGTTGGACTCTTTCTGACCCCGTGGACTGTAGCTCACCGGACTCCTCTGTCCATGGGATTCTCCAGGCAAGAATACTATAGTGGGTTGACATTTCCTTCTCTAAAAGATCTCCCTCACCCAGAAATCAAGCTGGCATCTCTTATATCTCCTGCATTGGCAGGCAGTTTCTTTACCACTATCACCACTTTTGAAGCCCCAGTATATTCCTCCCTGTGTGTGTGCTTAGTCGCTCAGTCATGTCCAACTCTTTGCAACCCCATGCCCACCTTGCTCCTCTGTCCATGGGGATTCTCCAGGCAAGAATCCTGGAGTGGATTGCCATACCCTTCTCCAAGGGATCTTCCCAATCCAGGGATCGATCCCAGGTCTCCCACATTTCAGTCAGATTCTTAATCATCTGAGCCACCAGGGAAGCCCATATTTCTCCCTACTATAAGCCAAAGGAAGTCATTTTCTACCTTGGAGGTCTACACCTTAGATAAGAGCATCCTCAGAAAATAAGTCCTAGCTAATAATTCTTCTTATTCAACTTTATTTTTAAGCAAAATAAATATAAGATAATTAATTTGGGAAATAACAGTTTCCACAATTCTCGTAACTTTTGCTTTTATCACTGTTTTCTTTAGTACTATACCCCATCTTAGATCTTAATGTAAATCTGGGGAACAATGAAGCAACTATAAAATCCTGTAGAAGAACTATAAGATAATTGAAAACTGAGTTGAGACATGGATCTTAGGGAATCACTTGGAAGAAAAAGAAGCCTTCGCCACATTAAATGAATTTATCTTCCTATGTTTCTTTTGCCCAATTAAAAGAGGATTACTCTACTCCACAGTGTATTGGGGATTAAAATTGTTTGATACACTCAGTCACTTTGAAGATACTGTGCAAAAAAACTGCATGAAATTTTTAAAAGTCGGGAAGATTAAATATTCGCACTTTGGAAATACTCCTTGAGCCTTTGTCATGGTGACCACCGAAATGGACCTCACAAAGAACACAGAGGTTTCAGAAACATCCAGAAAAGGAGAGAAAAACAGTATAATCATAGACAAATGATGCTTGAATACAAATCAATGGTCTTGAATCAAAAGGAAATATCCCCCACAAATTCTATAGTGAAGGTAGAATGTTCATGTTAAGAGTTCACAATTGTTTTGAAAAGATCTGTGACTCCAGAGAATTCAGTGTTTTTAAAAGTTCAAACAGGATCATTTCTTGTAATATATGGCAAATTTGAGAAGGTTGCCTATGATTATTAAAAATTAGTCTAGTGTTTTTGATTGGGATACATATTTCCATGAAATATTGGCAGAAAGGATTTAACATATTTTCATGTATCAGTAGGCAGTTACAGCTGAAAGAACATTAGAGATTATCTATCTTCTTGTTTTACAGATGATGGATCAGGAAATAATGTTTACATTTTTATTAATATGAGGATGACAGAAATTGAGTCATTAGCTCTTAAGCATGTATTTTTTCAATGTTATTCTTTTTATTAAAGCTATTAGGGAAAGTGTACACCAAAAAATTTTGGAGTCATTTACCAACTTTAGAATGCTCAGAAGTGTTGTACAATTAGTAAGATTATTAATTAAATTAAGCATTTTTAGATGAAGGCAGATCTAAACGCAAATGTTTACCTGTTTATGACCTATGTAGTTCTTCTTCTGTGTTCTGACACTAATGAATACATATAATTTCATCTCAGTGCATTTTCATTTCCAGAGCACAATTTTCATATGCTCATCTTTTGAAAAGTCAGTTAAATCTTTTATTAAATCTACCCTAGCATCAAATTTACACTCACACTCAACTGAAATGAGGGAATTATTCTTATGTGAAGGCAACATTTCTATATTTTGCTAACTATAAAACATACTATGGGATCTCACCTAATAGTTCTCATTTGTTTCTCTGAAATATTTTTTCTTTCTTTTTTATTGTGTCTTTCTCTTTTTTTTCCACCAGGAAGTAGGGATGAAATACACGGCCTTACTATGCATACCAAGAAGTCCTCATTTATTTTACATGCATTTCCCCTGAGGACAATTCGAAACATTCCCCTAGAAAAGTCACTGTGTTTTGAACTAAACTTTTCTTTTTTTTTCAATAAAGAGATTTTGCTGATGGTGGTGCTGAATCAGTGGACTCCTGCTTAGTAATGGGATGTTTCTGTAATTTTCCCTGATAAAATATAAGATTGAGAAATGTTCAAAATAAGGGAGAAAAGTCATATACACTAATGTAGTCCAGATTATATGAGACACAGTAATACTTGTACCAGAATATCCATGTTTCTAGTATATAGTATTTGTTGCAAACAGAAAAAAAAAAGGACAAGAAAATGAAGGATAACAACCAAAAAAAGGAGAAAATAAAAAGAATGAGGAAAAAAATAAAGCAATGATGAGAAAAGTGTTAAGTGTTCACTAAGAGTTAATGAACTTCCTATCTCATTACTTTCAGGGGCATCTATGTGTCTACTGTTCTTTTTGTTCAGCTGTCAAGTTGCATCCAACTCTGTGACTTCATGGACTGTAGCACACCAGGCCTCCCTATCCCTCACCATCTCCCAAATTTTGCCCATGTGTCCACTGAAATGGCATTTACTCTGAGATATAGTGGATGCCTGGGTAATCCTATCATTGTTTTGAGAAAATATCACCTCATGTGATTTTACTTAGTTGTGATGCAATTCTGAAGGATCTATTTTCCAGAATGACCATTGCTTTTGGACTGAATTGGCCTATAGGCAATTCAGAAATCAGAAACGGGGTATGACAAACTCTGCCTCAAGTATTAGAACCAGTTTTCGTCTGGGTAAATTATATTAAAATATTCCAATTATGATAATTAGCTGGAAGCTTATCAGGCCCTCTTTCAGGTAATGACTGAGGTAATAGTAGTAATGATCATAATAATAGCAATAATTAACTTTTATATAGAAAAACAATTGGACTTCCCTGGGAGATCAGATGGTGAAGAATCCACCTGCAATGAAGGAGAGCGAGGTATGGTCCCTGGATCCTGGATCTGAAAAATCCCCTAGAGAAAGGAATGGCTACCCACTCCAGTAATTTTGCCTGAAAAATTCCATGGACTGAGGAGCCTGGCAGGCTATACAGCCCATGGGGTCACAAGATCAGCCCCTGGGATTTCTTTGGAGGGAATGATGCTAAAGCTGAAACTCCAGTACTTTGGCCACCTCATGCAGAGTTGACTCATTGGAAAAGGCTCTGATGCTGGGAGGGATTGGAGGCAGAAGAAGGGGACGACAGAGGATGAGATGGCTGGATGGCATCACTGACTCTATGGATGTGAGTCTGAGTAAACTCCGGGAGTTGGTGATGGACAAGGAGGCCTGGCGTGCTGCGATTCATAGGGTCGCAAAGATTCAGACATGACTGAGCGACTGAACTGAACCGAGCGACTAACACTTACTTTCTTTCATACAGTGGGGACATGGATCCCACACATGGAAGCAGTATCTGTTACTGCAATATCTACATTCTTATGTGTGCATAATTATCATGTGTTCTATCTCTTGCATTTATATTTGAGTGTACTGACTTTAATAGCTCGGGATCACACTTATACACAATATAGTTTTTAAGCTGATTATTGACCCACTACTGACTACTTCTTGAAAATAATGTCTTGTGCATAGATTTGCAAATAATTGCTTTGGGCTTCTGGGACAAAATAGCTAAATAAAATGTCTGAATACTCCTTGAAGTAAGGCAAATAATGAAGTAACATTCCAAATTAACAGATACAAAATAACACATTTGCATTTAAAGTAAACTTTAAATGACAGGAGAGACCTGCAGAATAAAAATCAGTAAAGACTCATACTCTCATTTCTCTTTAGATAACCCATGATGGTAATATCTGTGCTTTCCAAATTTAGTAGAAATATGAAAGTAAAAAGTCAAAGTGTTCTTTCACTTTTATTCTCCGGGAAGGAACACTGAGTAGTTTGCTATTCCCTTCTCAAGGGGATCTTCTCAAGCCAGGGATGGAACATGGGTCTCTCTCATTGCAGGCAGATTCTTTCCCATCTGAGCCATGACCCTATAATAAGAAGAGGCTATGCACACTGCCACATGAGAATGTTTAAATAGGTTTTTATGCAATATTTTTATGTCTATAAGGTTGTCAATTTCTTATTTTATGTACAACTTCTATACAAAGATATTGTGAAGGCTATAATTATTTCAACATTAAAATAGAAGAGCCACATTGGTTATACTTGTAAATTTCTTAGACAATGTATTATTTTGACACATATTAACTATATGAATCACTTTTAGGGAAAGTAAAATACCTATATTTTTTGTCTGTACTTATTTTCATTATTGGCAAAGTGACAATGACTTTTAACTTATTTATACACAAGATCCTGAACCTATGTAGATTTATATCTCCTGGAATGGGTAAAAGAATTGGGGGTAGGGGGATAAGCTAAAGAAGTAAATCACTCATGACAGTCTGCAGAGAGTACATAACCCCTGACTATTGAATTCTATAGGTCTCTTCTGATACTGACTAAACTTTGGTAGGCCACGCCAAAAAAAACAGCTCACATATGACCAATTTCCCATTAACTCCATGGGTCTCACTGACTAGAAGCGGCATTAAGCCTTGAAAAGAGGCACCTTATAATGACAAAGTCCAGACATGAGAGAGGATCCCAAGTATTTTAAGTAAGGAGAGAAAACTGAAAACTTAAAGATAAAAGGGAGTTAGAATGTTGTTTTCAGTTTCTTTCCTCTTCACATATGAGAAGGCTAAGTGATTTGTACTAAATTCGAGGTGGGACAGTCAAAATATAACCCTGCTCTATTTCTGCATCCAAAAAAATCTCTGATCTTTCTAACAAAATTATTTTTCTGTGCTGACGACAATTAAGGTGAGATCACAAAGGAATTTTTTAAATTACTTTTTGGTTATGTCACAGGGCATGTGGGATCTTAGTTCCCCAACCAGGAATCGAACCTATGCCCTTAGCAGTGGAAGCACAGAATCCTAACCACTGGACAACCAGGGAAGCCCCTCTCTTTATTTTAAAGATTTAATCTACTACACTGTACCATTTTCAGATACAAATAGTATTTCAAAAAATCGGACACTTCTTTTCCCTTTCTTTGTGGAAGGCAAGATTGACTTTCTGATTTCATATATATAAAGGTCCACCTAGTCAAGGCTATGGTTTTTCCAGGGGTCATGTATGGATGTGAGAGTTGAACTGTGAAGAAAGCTGAGTGCTGAAGAATTGAACTGGTTTTGAACTGTGGTGTTGGAGAGGACTCTTGAGAGTCCCTTGGACTGCAAGGAGATCCAACTAGTCCGTTCTAAAGGAGATCAGTCCTGGGTGTTCATTGGAAGGACTGATGCTAAAGCTGAAACTCCAATACTTTGGTCGCCTCATGCAAAGAGTTGACTCATTGGAAAAGACCCTGATGCTGGCAGGGATTGGGGGCAGGAGGAGAAGGGGACGACAGAGGATGTGATGGCTGGATGTCATCACTGACTCAATGGACGTGAGTTTGAGTGGACTCCGGGAGTTAGTGATGGACAGGGAAGCCTGTCGTGCCTCAATTCATGGGATTGCAAAGAGTCGGACATGACTGAGAGACTGAACTGAACTGAACTGATATATATTTATAAATATATATATTTAAATTTTTCAAGTTTACATTTTTGTCTTCTACATACCTTTTGAAGGGCTTCCCTGGTGGTTCAGAGGTAGAAGAATCCACCTCCCAAGCAGGAGACACAGGTTCAGTCCCTGTGGAAGATCTCTTCGAGTAGGAAATGGCAACCCACTATAGTATTTCTGCCTGGAAAATTCCATGGACCAAAGAGCCTGTTGGGCTACAGTGCATGGGGTCACAAAGAGTCACACATGACTGAGCAATTAAACAACAACATTCTTTATTTCAATAATATTAGAGGACCTTGTAAAAGATTGTTCATGTCTGAAACTTGGAATATATAAACTCAGACTTCAAAATATCTTTAGAAAACAGAAGTAGGAAACTCTTTTACAAAGCACTTCTCGAGTTTAAGGTTTGTTTTACGCTTACATAAACCTTGGCATGTTGTGCTTGTCAGAAAATCTTCATAACCTAACAGTAACCTTTTGCTATCCTTTATGTAGTGCTGTCCAGACAAACTGTCACGCTTTCCAATGAACAAGATTGATGACACAGCAAAATACGAATGCAGAGCTTCAGAGAATATACCCTTCAATGACCTTCAGGCCACTCCAAATCACTTCCCTGGCCTAGGACGGCAGTAGTCCCTCAAGGATTTTGAATTACAGGCTGTGAATTGCCAAAGATACAACTCCAAACATGATAAAGTGGGTCTAAAAACTTAACCTTTTCCTTCAAGTAGAGTTTATATGAATATTTGTTTGCGGGAAGAGAGAGAAGTTAAAAAAAAAAAAGAAAAAATTAAGAATATGGAGGACTTTGCAATATACAATGTATGGCAAAACCAATACAGTATTGTAAAGTAAAATAAAGTAAAAATAAAAATTAAAAAAAAAAATAAAAGCTTTTATTAAATAGAAATGTACTGTAAATTGTGGTATAATGTTAAAGTTTATCACTTCACCATAAGTTATTTTAGAAAATTAATAGGCCTCAAATATTTTGCATATTTTATCCAGAAAAACTTCCCCAAACCAAAGCACCAACACTATGCTCTTCTTTTACTATGGTATAACACTATTTCTATACTCTATTATTTTTAAATGGGATGTTTGCTTCTTTAATATTCTAAAATGGTTTGTTCAATAGGTTGAAATTTTATTTTCTGTTATTAAATATTGACCTATGCTTAGAGTACATATAATATTTTACATTTTGTATATATAAGTTTTTTCTAACTAAGGGCACAAAATTTAGTCTTCCACTTATTTGTATTTTATCAAACTTTTGAAGGACTGGAAAGATTCACTTCATCACTTATCACTACTGCTCAATCAGCATCTCTAGCTCTGTAAGGAAAGTGAGGGATCAAGTGATGAAGAAGAAAGTGAAGATCAGAGCTGCCAGACTGGCCTGTATATTTAGAGTTTAGTAGCATCATAATGATGTGATGATGCCTATGTATAGTCAAGATTCCCACATGTGAAGGGTTCATCATGGGAAATGACTTTATATATGAAATAAAAAATAATTAACTAGAAAATATTTAAGTCTGACCTTCTGCAATGTTTTAAGCACGTTTGTGTGTGTGTGTGTGTGTGTGTGTGTGAGTGTGTGATGGAGAATGGAATGAGTCGACTTATTAATCACTCAGTTGTGCACAAATCTTTGCAACTGCATGGATTGTAGCCCACCAGGCTCCTCTGTCCATGGGATTCTCCAGGAAAGAATACTGGAGTCAGTTGCCATTTCCTTCTCCAAGGGATCTCCCGAACCAAGGGATTGAACCCAGGTCCCCGCATTGCAGGCAGACTCTTCACCGTCTGAGACACCAGGGAAGTCATATGTATGCATATACCTCCAAACAGGGAAAAAAGTGCATGTGCATACACAAACAGGCAAAACAATCAGACACAGCCTTAAAACTCTCCCCTTCAACATGGCCTTTATTCCTTTTCTCCACAGAGATAATTGATAATATTTGGCCGTAAGGCCAATTCTTATGTTCTCTTTTATTACTTTGAACTTTCAAAGTTGAAAGTGAATTTTAAACTTATTTTTCATTGAGTAATCCAAGCACCCTGTGATTAAGTGTGAAGTAATATAATTTGGTAATAGTGAGGGAATTTCATTTAGATAACTCCTAAGAACATGATGCTAGCATAGCTCTGGAGGTTACACAAATCAAGTTGACTGAGTTACATGACTAGGATATTAACATATATTCAAATGTTGTGAAGGACCGGGTCAAAGGAACAAGGATGCAGTGATCATACCATAATGTCACCTATTTCAGGTTATCACAGTGTTAAATTCTTGGAAGTGATAAGGAAAAAACCATTTTAAAATGATTATATACATACTGTGGGCTAAAATGATTAGCATGACAGATAGACATATATGTTTTCCAGGGCTAAAAAAGTACTGTGATTGTAGTTTTTATGAAAATGAAAACATAATGATGAGGAGAAGTAATGAAGGAGGAAAGTAAGGAGAGTGTAAAAGAGCTATCAGAGAGAATAAAGTTATTTGCTGTTAAAAAGAATAATATGCAATATAAAGTATCATTCATAATTAATACCTACAAAGGTGAAATCTTCCCTGAATCTGATTAGGTAAATCCAAATTCCTTTTCTCTTTGCTAGGATTCAGCCATGATCACTTCCTTAATATTAAAATGATTACAATGTTTTTAAAGAATTTTCATAGGTCATTCCCTTATGATAAATTACTAATTTCTTAAGAGGAATTTCCTATTTAAGTTACTCATACCAAACACTATTGCTGTAAAACAGGTGGACAATAAATACTTACTAATTAAGCTATTAACTTTGTCAGAACTCTCTACCATGACCCATCCATCTTTGGTGTCCCTACATGGCATGGAAGTCAAGTGGGCCTTAGAAAGCATCACTATGAACAAAGCTAGTGGAGGTGATGGAATTCCAGTTGAGCTTTTTCAAATCCTGAAAGATGATGCTGTCAAAGTGCTGCACTCAATATGCCAGCAAATTTGGAAAACTCAGCAGTGGCCACAGGACTGCAAAAGGTCAGTTTTCATTTCAATCCCAAAGAAAGGCAACGCCAAAGAATGCTCAAACTACCGCACAATTGCACTCATCTCACATGCTAGTAAAGTAATGCTCAAAATTCTCCAAGCCAGGCTTCAGCAATATGTGAACTGTGAACTACCAGATGTTCAAGCTGCTTTTAGAAAAGGTAGAGGAACCAGAGATCAAATTGCCAACATCTGCTGGATCATGGAAAAAGCAAGAGAGTTCCAGAAAAACATCTATTTCTGCTTTATTGACTATGACAAAGCCTTTCACTGTGTGGATCACAATAAACTGGAATATTCTGAAAGAGATGGGAATACTAGACCACCTGACCTGCCTCTTGAGAAACCTATATGCAGGTCAGGAAGCAACAGTTAGAACTGGACATGGAACAACAGACTGATTCCAAATAGGAAAAGCAATTTTTATTTTTTTAATATAAATTTATTTATTTTAATTGGAGGTTAATTTTGTATTGGTTTTGCCATACATCAACATGAATCTGCCACAGGTATAAACGTGTTCCCCATACTGACACCCCCTCCATCCTCCCTCCCCATACCATCCCTCTGGGTAATGTCAGTGTACCAGCCCCAAGCATTCAGCATCATGCATCAAACCTGGACTGGAAATTCATTTCATATACGATATTATACGTTTCAATGCCATTCTCCCAAATCATCCCACCCTCTCCCTCTCTTACAGAGTCCAAAGACTGTTCTATACATCTGTGTCTCTTTTGCTGTCTCATATAACTTATATGCAGAGTACATCATGAGAAACGCTGGGCTGGAAGAAGCACAAGCTGGAATCAAGATTGCCAGGAGAAATATTGATAACCTCAGATATGCAGATGATACCACCCTTACGGCAGAAAGTGAAGAGGAACTAAAAAGCCTCTTGATGAAAGTGAAAGAGGAGAGTGAAAAAGTTGGCTTAAAGCTCAACATTCAGAAAACTAAGATCATGACATCTGGTTCCATCACTTCATGGCAAATAGATGGGGAAACAGTGGAAAAAGTGTCAAATTTTATTTGGGGGGGCTCCAAAATCACTGCAGATGGTGACTGCAACCATGCAATTAAAACACGCTTACTCCTTGGAGGAAACGTTATGATCAACCTAGATAGCATATTGAAAAGCAGAGACATTACTTAGCCAACAAAGGTCCATCTAGTCAAGGCTATGGTTTTTCCAGTGGTCATGTATGGATGTGAGAGTTGGACTGTGAAGAAAGATGAGCACCGAAGAATTGATGCTTTTGAACTGTGGTATTGGAGAAGACTCTTTAGAGTCCCTTGGACTGCAAGGAGGTCCAACTAGTCCATTCTAAAGGAGATCAGTCCTGGGTGTTCTTTGGAAGGAATGATGCTAAAGCTGGAACTCCAGTACTTTGGCCACCTCATGCGAAGAGTTGACTCCTTGGAAAATACTCTGATGCTGGGAGGGTTTGGGGCCAAGAGAAGAAGAGGATGACAGAGAATGAGATGGCTGGATGGCATCACCGACTCGATGGACGTGAGTCTGAGTGAACTCCGTGAGTTGGTGATGGACAGGGAGGCGTGGTTGCTGCGATTCAATGGGTTGCAAGAGTCAGACATGACTGAGTGACTGAACTGAACTGAACTGAACTGACATGGCATGGCTCATAGTTTAACTGAATTAGAAAAGGCTGTGGTGAGTCATGGTGGAGAGTTCTGACAAAATGTGGTCCACTGCAGACAGAATGGCAAAACACTCTAGTACTCTTGCCTTGAAAACCCCATGAACAGTATGAAAAGACAAAAAGATAGGACACTAAAAGATGAACTCCCCAGGTTGGTAGGGCCCTAATATGCTACTGGAGATCAGTGGAGAAATAACTCCTGAAAGAATGAAGAGATGGAGCCAAAGCAAAAACAACACCCAACTGTGGATGTGGCTGGTGATGGAAGCAAGGTCTGATGCTGTAAAGAACAATATTGCATAGGAACCTGGAATGTTAGATTCATGAATCAAGGCAAATTAGAAGGGTCAAACAGGTGATGGCAAGAGTGAACGTCAATGTTTTAAGAGTCAGAGAACTAAAATGGACTGGCATCGATGAATTTAAATCAGATGACCATTATATCTACTACTGAGGGCAAGAATCCCTTAGAAGAAATGGAGTAGCCACCATAGACAACAAAAGTCTGAAATGCAATACTTCAATGCAATCTCAAAAACAACAGAATGATCTCTGTTCATTTCCAAGGCAAACCATTCAGTATCATGGTAATCCAAGTCTATGACCCAACCAGTAATGATGAAAACTGAACTTGAATGGTTTTATGAAAACCTACAAGACCTTCTAGAATTAACACCCCAAAAAGATATCCTTTTCATTATAAGGGACTGGAATACAAAAGTAGGAAGTCAAGAAACACCTGGAGTAACAGGCCAGTTTGGCCTTGGAGTACAGAATGAAGCAGGGCAAAGGCTCATAGAGTTTTACCAAGAGAATTCACTGGCCATAGCAAACACGCTCTTCCAACAACACAAGAGAAGACTCTACACATGGACATCACCGGATGGTCAATACCAAAATCAGATTGATTATATTATTTGCAGGCAAAGATGGAGAAACTCTATACAGTCAGCAAAAACAAGACCGGGAGCGGACTGTGGCTCAGATCATGAACTTCTTGTTGCCAAATTCAGACTTAAATTGAAGAAACTGGGGGAAATCACTAGACCATTCAGGTATGACCTAAATCAAATATTCTATGATTATACAGTGTAAGTGAAAAATAGATTCAAGGAATTAGATCTGATAGAGTGCCTGAAGAATTAGGGATGGGGGTTCATGACATTGTACAGGAGACAGGGATCAAGACCATCACCAAGAAAAATAAATGAAAAAGCAAAATGGCTGTCTGAGGAGGCCTTACAAATAGCTGTGAAAAGAAGAGAAAAGAAAAGCAAAGCAGAAAAGGAACGATATACCCATTTGAATGCAGAGTTCCAAACAAAAGGAAGGAGAGATAAGAAAGCCTTTCTCAGTGATCAATGCAAAGAAATAGAGGAAAACAATAGAATGGGAAAATCTAGAGATCTCTTCAAGAAAACTAGAGATACCAAGGGAACATTTCTTGCTACTATGGGCTCAATAAAGGACAGAAATGTTATGGACCTAACAGAAGCAGGAGATATTAAGAAGAGGAAGAAAGACTACATAGAAGAACTATACTAAAAAGATATTCATGACCCAGATAACCACGATGGTATGATCACTCACCTAGAGCCAGACATCCTGGAATATGAAGTCAAGTGAACTGTAGAAAGTATCACTATGAACAAAACGAGTGGAGGAGATGGAATTCCAGTTGAGCTGTTTCAAATCCTAAAAGATGATGCTGTGAAAGTGCTGCACTCAATATGCCAGCAAACTTGGAAAACTCAGCAGTGCCTACAGGACTGGATAAGGTCAGTTTTCATTCCAATCCCAAAGAAAGGCAATGCCAAAGAATGCTCAAACTACTGCACAACTGCACTCATCTCACACACTAGCAAATTAATGCTCAAAATTCTCCAAGCCAGGCTTCAATAATATGTGAACATATAGTGAACACAATTGCACTCATCTCACATGCTAGGAAAGTAATGCTTAAAACTCTCCAAGCCAGCTTCAGCAATATGTGAACCATGAACTTTCAGATGTTCGAGCTGGATTTTAAAAAGGCAGAGGAACCAGAGATCAAATTGCCAACATCCACTGGATCATAGAAAAAGCAAGAGTTCCAGAAAAACATCTACTTCTGCTTCATTGACTAAGCCAATGCCTTTGTCTGTGTGGATCACAATAAACTGTGGAAAATTCTTCAAGAAATGTGAATACCAGACGACCTGACCTCTGAGAAATCTGTATGCAGGTTAAGAAGCAATAGTTAGAACTTGAAATGGAACAACACACTGGTTCCAAACTGGGAAAGAAGTGTCAAGGCTGTGTATTGTGACCCTGCTTATATAACTTATATGCAGAGTACATTATGAGAAACGCTGGGCTGGATGAAGCACAAGCTGGAATCAAGATTGCTGGGAGAAATCTCAATAACCTCAGATACACAGATGACACGACTCTCATGGCAGAAAGCAAAGAAGAGCTAAAGAGCCTCTTGATGAAAGTGAAAGAGGAGAGTGGAAAAAAAAAAAAGGCTTAAAGCTCAACATTCAGAAAACAAAGATCATGGCATCTGGCCCCATCACTTCATGACAAATAGATGGGGAAACAGTGGAAACAGTGGCAGACTTTATTTTGCTGGGCTCCAAAATCACTGTAGATGCTGACCGCAGCCATGAAATTAAAACACACTTACTCTTTGGAAGAAAAGTTATGACTAAACTAGACAGCATATTTAAAAGTAGAGACATTACTTTTCCAACAATAATTTGTCTAGTCAAGGCTATGGTTTTTCCAGTGGTCATGTATGGATGTGAGAGTTGGACTATAAAGAAAGCTAAGCACCATAGAATTGATGCTTCTGACTATGGTGTTGGAGAAGACTCTCGAGAGTCCCTTGGACTGCAAGGAGATCCAACCAGTCCATCCTAAAGGAAATCAGTCCTGAATATTCACTGGAAGGAATGATGCTGAAGCTGAAACTCCAATAATTTGGCTACCTGATGTGAAGAAGTGATTCATGAGAAAAGACCCTGATGCTGGGAAAGATTGAAGGCGGGAAGAGAGGGGATGGCAGAGGATGAGATGGTTGAATGGCATCGCCAATGTGATGGACATGAGTTTGAGTAGGCTCTGGGTATTGGTGATGGACAGGGAAGACGAGTGCTTCAGTCCATGGGGTTGCACAGAGTTGGACAAGACTGAGCAACTATCCTGAACTGATGTCATATAAAACCATCCCTATAGTTTTTGTTTTTTTTTTTTTCATTTTTTAATTCTTGTGTAAAATACAACATGGTGCCATGGACCATGTTGTATTTTGCACTAGACTATTTGAATTGACTTTGTAGTCTTTCCTGAATCCCTCGCGCTCCTTTTTTTAAACTGTATGTTAATCAGATAGCTTAATGGCAAAATTCTTCAGTGTGATTGTAGTTGTTGTTCAGTTGTTCAGTTGTGTCTGACTCTCTGTGACCCCATGGACTAGGGCACCCCAGGGCTTCCCTGTCCTTCACTATTTCCCAGAGTTTGCTCAAACTCATGTCCATTGAGTGGGTGATGCCATCCAATCATCTCATCTTGGAAAATTATGTCACACATTTTCTTCCCAGTTTGTTTAATATAATAACAGTCGAAATATACCTCCATGAATATTTCTTGAATTATTTTTCAGTATCAATATGTCAAATGCCCCAAAATAAAGACACTAAATTTGCAGTTGTTGCATTTTATTTTGAACATGTCATAGCAATATTTGGAATGAGTGCTAGTTACATGAAGAATATAAAATGACAATCCAGAGTTCATGTTAACTTGGTTCTCACTTTTTTAAGTTAAAAATTTTGGCACAAGCTATACAAAGTATCACTTTGCCTAACATATTATTTTATGACAATTTTATTGTTATTATAAAACCTCTCTAGAGCAGAACAGTAGCCAAATAGCCTTATTTGGATCATAGGGACTTGAGTTATTAAAATTTTGCTGCCTGTGAAATACTGTATTTTCTTAAAAAAAAAAAAAAAACTTCAGTTTTACCACATTACATGTTAATAGTCTCATCATGATATTGGAGTAGTTAACTGGTGTTTCTTAAGAGATATCATTTTTCCATTGTTTTTATTACTGATTTCAGAAGGTGAACTTGATAGTGGCAAAGTTTTCTATCAGATGACTAATAGTGTTCTAAAAAATAGAGAAGTATTCGGCTTGTCAACAGGTTAAACATTGCCCTTAGGTACTTTAAAGTGAGTGTGATGATTTGGAAAGGTATCTAAATAAAAAATAGGAATAAAATATCATAAAATAGGGACTGTGATATGGATGGACCTAGAGACTATAATACTAAGGCAAAGACAAAGACAAATAATATATAATATCATATATATAGAATCTGAAAAATTAATGATCTTATTGAGAAAACAGAAATAGACCCACAAATGTAGAAAATAAACTGATGGTTATCAAAAGAGAAAGGGGATGGGGAGGGATAAGTTAGCAGGACGGATTAACATTTACACATCTCTATGTATGGCAACCAACTCAGAACACTTGCCTAGAAAATTCCATGGATGGAGGAGCCTGGTAGGGTACAGTCCATGGGGTCACAGAGTCAGACACGACTGATGGACTTCACGACGACTTCACAATGTATAAAATAGATGCAAATAAGCACCTACTGCATGGCATGGGGAACTATATTCAATATTTATAATAACTTACAAGGGAAAATAATCTGAAAAAGATAACAGAAAAATACATAATGTACACCTGAATCACTCAGCTGTATACCTGAAACTAACACAACATTGCAAATCAATTATAATTCAATCTTTAAAAAATGTCTAATGTGAATTATGAAGACAAAGAATGATAAAATAAAAAATGAAATACTAATGTGGAATTAATTTAGAACTTTGGAGAAAATTATACTTATTAAACAACTTGAATACTCATTACAAAGAATCTTGGTGACTTATTGAAAATAGTAAAAGTATACACTGTAAGAAAATGTTGCTGCTGCTGCTGATGCTGCTAAGTCACTTCAGTCGTGTCAGACTCTGTGTGACCCCATAGACAGCAGCCCACCAGGCTCCCCCGTCCCTGGGATTCTCCAGGCAAGAACACTGGAGTGGGTTGCCATTTCCTTCTCCAATGCATGAAAGTGAAAAGTGAAAAGGAAGTTGCTCAGTCGTGTCCAACTCTTTGCAACCCCATGGACCGCAGCCTACCAGGCTCCTCTGTCCATGGGATTTTCCAGGCAAGAGTACTGGAGTGGGGTGCCATCGCCTTCTCCGAAGAAAATCTTAGTGTATTGAAATGTGCATATTTGAGATTGTTTAAGGGAAGATTGATGTAGATCAAAAATGAATGCATTGCCGTTTCAAATTCATGAACCTGAGTCATGGAGTCAGTTCTAAAATAGAAAACAGAGATATTCACAATCTTCAACAATTCAGAAATCACAATACAAAAAGTGAAAGGAAGCTGAATTTTTAAAAGTTAGATTGTAATATGCAAAAGTACTTAAAATAAAAATGTAAATATGACTTAAAAATGATTACAGCTTAGAATACTCTATTTGAGTTCTGTCCTAATTCTGGATTGCCTTGTTGAGCTTATAGTTGCTAATTTACTTGAACAAACTATTACAATCACACACTCTGTTTAGGAGACTGATCATATAAAGATTTTATAGTTAAATAATTAATCCCTATTTTGCATTCTGTAAAATGGAGAGAAACTAATACTTTAATTTAAAACAAATAAAACTTTTCAACAGAAATAACACCCAAAGATCCTAATACCTTGGTGACAGTAAACAAAGGACCCTAGGTTCAGTTCAGTTCAGTCGCTCAGTCATGTCCGACTCTTTGCAATCCCATGAATCGCAGCATGCCAGGCCTCCCTGTCCATCAGCAATTCCCAGAGTTCACTCAAACTCACGTCCATCGAGTCTGTGATGCCATCCAGCCATCTCATCCTCTGTCGTCCCCTTCTCCTCCTGCCCCCAATCCCTCCCAGCATCAGTCTTTTCCAAGGAGTCAACTTTTCGCATGAGGTGGCCAAAGTACTGGAGTTTCAGCTTTAGCATCATTCCTTTCAAAGAACACCCAGGGCTGATCTCCTTTAGAATGGACTGGTTGGATCTCCTTGCAGTCCAAGGGACTTTCAAGAGTCTTCTCCAACACCACAGTTTAAAAGCATCAATTCTTTGGTGCTCAGCTTTCTTCACAGTCCAACTCTCACACCCATACATGACCCCTGGAAAAACCATAGCCTTGACTAGATGGGTATTTGTTGACAAAGTAATGTCTCTGCTTTTCAATATGCTATCTAGGTTGGTCATAACTTTCTTTCCAAGGAGTAAGCATCTTTTAATTTCATGGTTGCAGTCACCATCTGCAGTGATTTTGGAGCCCCTCAAAAGAAAGTCTGACACTGTTTCCACTGTTTCCCCATCTATTTCCCATGAAGTGATGGGACCAGATGCCATGATCTGTTTTCACTGCAGGTTATGCAAAGCCAAATGTGAAAGAAGGAAAAGTCAAAGTGAAGTTGCTCAGTTGTGTCTGACTCTTTGCAACTCCATGGACTGTAGTCCACCAAGCTTTTCCATCCACGGGGTTTTCCAGGCAAGAATTCTGGAATGGGTTGCCATTTCCTTCTCCAGGGGATCTTCCACACCCTGGGATCGAACCCAGGTCTCCTGCATTGCAGGCAGACACTTTACCTTCTGAGCCACCAGGGAAGCCAAATGTGAACTTACAATGATTAGAGGAAAATATATAGTCAAATCAAGTGGCTTTGTTTTCCTGCCTCACTATTCACTACATAATTTTGGAACCATATGAAAAGGAGGATATTTGATTTTTTTCTGCTAACCTTCTTGATTGAAATACCGTCAAGGGTTTTCATTTTTAAGATGATTGCTTTGTGTTTGTTTTAATGCAAGGTGCTGCAACTGTAAAATACCACAGAATGGTTTCAACAGAGGGCACAACCACATATCTGGCAATATTTAGGTAGGCTAAAAACATATGACCCACCTGCCCTTGGATTATAGATTATCATGTTAATATGACTTCTCTCAGTGTAAAATATGTTTTCTACTATAGTGGAAAAAGATAATGCTCCCCTTGAAACTGACATAAAATTCTGTTTCCTACATTGTCTTACAGGTTTTGGAATTTGGATTTTGCTGAACCAGGAAAATAGATCAGAAGGCATTATCCTTAAACAGTAAATATAAAAGAGTCATACAGAGCATTTTAGCTAAAATTGTAAAGTGAAAAATATGGCATAAAAAGAAAATATTTTGAATCTTGAAATGATCTGCTATTAATATGTCTAAATATATTTTTAAATATTTGAGGACTTAATAAAATAATACATTTTAATACTGCTACTGTGGTGTTGGAGAAGACTCTTGAGAGTCCCTTGGACTGCAAGGAGATTCAACCAGTCCATTCTGAAGGAGATCAACCCTGGGATTTCTTTGGAAGGAATGATGCTAAAGCTGAAACTCCAGTACTTTGGCCACCTCATGTGAAGAGTTGACCCTTGGAAAAGACTCTGATGCTGGGAGGGATTGGGGGCAGGAGGAGAAGGGGACGACAGAGGATGAGATGGCTGGATGGCATCACGGACTTGACGGACGTGAGTCTGAGTGAACTCTGGGAGATGGTGATGGACAAGGAGGCCTGGCATGCTGTGATTCATGGCGTCGCAAAGAGTCAGACACGACTGAGTGACTGAACTGAACTGAACTGATTGGAGGTAAAATGTTCTCTCTGATTGCTATTAACAATTTAAATTATCATGGAAATATTTATGGGAGAAGGAAATGGCAACCCACTCCAGTATTCTTGCCTGGAGAATCCTGTGGACAGAGGAGCCTGGAGGGCTACTGTCCATACGGTGGCACAGAGTTGGATACGCCTGAAGTGATTTAGCAGCAGCAGCAGCAGGAAATATTTACATCTATCTTTCAAGGTCCATCTCACCTATGACCTTTTCTCCATCAGTCACTGGATTTTTCTGTTTTTTAACTTTATTTTGCTTATCATATTTTAGCAAATAAAGTATAACTTAATTTTATGGATATCCCCATGGTATAGTAGTAGTCTTTTTTGTTTTGTATATCTGTGAGTACAAATAATTGAAGTAGATTAATGCTTATGTCACTGAAATGGAAATGACTTTAGCATGTTCACAGAAGTTAAAGTACAAAACAAGTCTAACTGACATATAATTCACTGAGCAGAATTCTTAAAAAAAATGCACTACTTACATGTAAAAATATCATGTTACATTTAATTTCTTGATGACTAGTTTAAATCTGTACTTTTTATTGTGGTAAAATACATAATATAAAAAATGGTTTAAATGGTAAATTATAAGTGTAGAATTCAATGACATAAAGTATGACACTGTTGTTTAATCATCACCACTATCCATCTCCAGAACTTTATCTTCTTTCCAAACTAAAACTCTGCACCCTTTAAAGAGTAATTCCTCATATACTCTTTGTTATCTCTAGTTACTTGAACATGCTAAGATAAAAATATATAATCATTTGGAATACATTGCAGGAAAAATACAATATGAAATTTATTGATTAGGAAGTCACCTGCATTTTGTTAAAATAACACTGGCATTTTGTTAAATATGTTGCTAATACTGCTTTGAAATCAGATTTTCTACTTAAAATGCTAAGAATTAAACACTAATGGTCAGTTGTTTTGTACCTAGCTAATTTTCATATTCAAATTATGTGTGTGTGTGCTCAGTTGTTAAGTCGTGTCCGACCCTTTGCGACCCCATGGACTGTAGACCTTCATGCTCCTCCGTCCATGGGATATTCCAGGCAAGAAGACTGGAGTGGGTTGCCATTTCTTTCTCTAGGGGATTTTCCCAAATCAGAGATTGAACCCACGTCTCCTTAGTTTCCTGCATTGGCAGGTGGGTTCTTTATCACTAGGCCACCTGTGTGTTTTATACCTAGCTAATTTTGTTATTCAAATTATAACAATAATAAAGACTTTTTAAAAAATAGAAATATAAAGAAAGAAATCTCATTGAAATTATCAGAGTTCCCTGACTAAGCAGGAATTAAAGAACAGATAAGTGAACCAGCATAGAGCGAGCTGCTTTTTCCCTCAGGGCATTTAACCAAGTCTTAGTGTGAATCCAGAGACTGGGAATACTACGGTAGGGATGGAGCTAGGAAAGGCCAGTGAAGTTCTGAAAAGTTTTCAGAGCAGTGGAGATTCCCTGAAAACAAACAAAAACTTCCTAGGACAGGGAATTCAGAGAAACAACACTTCTAGGAGGCTGATCTCCTAATAGAGGCATTTATTGAAGTCTTTAGCAGTGGAGGATACAAAACTAAAAAACACTGAGAGCAGAGTGTTTACAGCAGCAGACTCCCAGTGCCAACATGATCAAAAAAGGTCAGACTTTTATGGCGAGGGAACCTCGTAAGTATTGGTTCTTAGTTGAGATTCAGAGGAAAAAAAAAAAAAGCACACAAGTATAATTTGAGTTATTACAAAACCAACAACCCAGCCTGTAATCAGCTCAATGCCTTATTGGATTAGAATGGTGTGTCTCCAGCTTACATGTCTATTAGACTTCAGGGAAGTAAATTTTCAATTAGTATTCATTACCTCTAGACTTTTTCAAAATTGCTAAGACTAAGAGAATAAAGAGAAAATAGGAATAGACATGCATATAATTCTTGATTTTTAAGTTATCAGTGATGGACTTTATTCAACTGTGAATAATATATTCAAAATTGTTGAAAGGGTGTGTATATGAAAAGAGAACTATAGTATATATTAAAAAAGCAAAATAAAAATTTTTGAACTAAAAAATAAAAAAAGAAAGTAACCTAAATGTCCACTGACAGATGAATGGATAAAGATGCCATTCATATGCACAATGGAGCATTACTCAGCTATTAAAAGGAATGAAATTGGGTTATATGTAGAGACATGGATGGACTTACATAGTGTCATATGGAGTGAAGTAAGTCAGAAAGAGAAAAAAAATACTGTATATTACCATATATATGTGGAATCTGGAAAAATGGTACAGATGAAACTATTTGCAAAGCAGAAATAAACACACAGATGTAGAAAACAAATATATGAACACCAAGGGGCGGATATGGGGATGGGATGAATTAGGAGAGTGGGATTGACATATATACACTGCTATGCATGGAAGAGAGATAACTAGAGAAGAGCCTGCTATGTGCAGAGAACTCAACTCAGTACTGTGTGGTGACCTTGATGGGATACTCCTGTACTTCACTGTACAGGAGAAATTAGCAAAAAGTGGTAAACAATTTATGCCCCAATAAATAAAATTTTTAAAAAATTAAGAACAGAGTTGATTATTTAATGACAGACTGGAAATGACAGAAGAATAGAGAACTGGAAAATGGTTCAATAGGAAAGGTGCAGGTTGAAAAAGAGTAAAAATAGTAAACATATTGAAAAAAGTGATTTGAGAAGGAGATCTAATATAAGTTAGTGGTATTCAAGAAGCAGGGAGAGAATGGGAAAAAAAGATTTAAAAAATTGGTATCTTATTTCACAATTAAAAACAAAGTAGGTCTGAAAAAAAATCGGTATCTTATTTCACAATTAAAAATAATGTCCCCAATGTTCATTGCAGCACTGTTTATAATAGCCAGGACATGGGAGCAACCTAGATGTCCATCAGCAGATGAATGGATAAGAAAGCTGTGGTACATATACACAATGGAGTATTACTCAGCCATTAAAAAGAATACATTTGAGTCAGTTCTGATGAGATGGATGAAACTGGAGCCGATTATACAGAGCGAAGTAAGCCAGAAAGAAAAACACCAATACAGTATACTAACACATATATAGGGAATTTAGAAAATGGTAATGATAACCCTGTATGTGAGACAGCAAAAGAGACACAGATGTATAGAATAGTCTTTTGGACTCTGTGGGAGAGGGAGAGGGTGGGATGATTTGGGAGAATGGCATTGAAACATGTATAACATCATATAAGGAACGAATTGCCAGTCTAGGTTCGATGCAAGGTGCAGGATGCTTGGGACTGGTGCACTGGGATGACCCGGAGGGATGGTGTGGGGGTGGCGGGGAGGTGGGAGAGGAGTTCGGGATTGGGAACACGTGTGCACCCGTGGCAGATTCATGTTGATGTGTGGCAAAACCAATACAGTATTGTCAAGTTAAAAATAATAATTTAAAATAAAGAAATTGAACATTCAAAAACTAAAAAAAAAAATTGAAAAAAATAAAAACAATGTAGCTGGGAATGAAAGCATATATTGGCAGTTATTTTCTTCCTGCAATTTAAAGACATTTTTGATCTGTTGTTCCAGTACTTTTTCATAGCCTTTTATCCCTTTGAAGAACTATATATGATAGGCCTGGGTGTGGTTTTCTGAGTACTTACCTTCCTTAATATCTTTTAACAATTTGGGGAACTTTATTTTAGGGTTTTTCCTCTTATTTACTTTTTTTCCCATTCTCTCTCCCTGCTTCTTAAATATCAATAACTTATATTAGATCTCCTTCTCAAATCACTCTTTTCAATATGTTTACTATTTTTAATCTTTTTCAACCTGCACATTTCCTATTGAACTATTTTCCAGTTCTCTATTCTTCTATCATTTCCAGTCTGTCATTAAATAATCAAATCAAGTTCTTAATTTTTTTAAAATTTTACTTGTTGGGGCATAAATTGTTTACCACTTTTTGCTAGTTTCTCCTATATAGTGAAGTGAATCCCTCCCATACACATATAGATAAATAAATGAATAGGAAAGAAAAATAAATGCATGTGAAAATGTATATAAATTTTAATTTTATAAAAATTAAAGTAATATATATATATTTAACATAGAATTAAAAGGCATAGACATGTTATATAGAAATACACTGTTTTAAGACATCAGCATATTCTTGAGAATTGTATTCACATTAACCCAAAGACGTCAATTACACATTTGGTATCTCTAGGTTAACTAATAGTGCTAGAAAAAAAAGTTACATTTTACTAAAAAGAATCTATAATTAAAATGCTAAAAGAAGAGGCAATATACTTCTAAAGAAGGCAAAAATGAAAGAAGATGTTACATAAAATAATAAAACAAATGTATCAAGTTCAGTTCAGTTGCTCAGTTTTGTCAGACTCTTTGCAACCCTGTCAATCATAGCATGCCAGGCCTCCGTGTCCATCACCAACTCCTGCAGTTCACTCAAACTCATGTCCACCAAAGGGTATAATAAAACACATAAATCCAAATAGCAATGATTTATCTTACAGGTGAATGGCACATATCCATTTGTTAAAGACAAAATTTATCAAAATAGATGAAAAAAAAAGTCAACTGCACATTGCTTACAAAGTTTGCTTAAAGAAAATGAAAGCTGCATAGTATAAATGGTGATTCTTTGTCATTCTTATATTTGACACACAGATTCCCAACTAAATGTGTA